>NC_090298.1:5232500-10232500 GCF_039906515.1 Pseudorca crassidens
AGATTGCTAACTGGAGTGACTAGTTAGGGCAGAGTCACAGTTTGTGAAGAATTCAGGAGAAGAAAGGAGATGGGCTCCGTTGTAGACATTTCAAGTTGGAGAAGCCTGTGTTTTATCCAAGTGGAGTGAGTGTCATCAACCAATCAGATAAAAAATCTGAAGCCCAGAAGAGAGGTCGTAACTGCAGGCACATGTGTAGGGTCGGCACATGGGTTTTAGTTTTGAGCTTTGAAAAGCAGGTGGAATTACCCAGAGTAAGCATGTTGAGTAAATAGAGAAGGGAAGACAGAACCTTGGGAAATACCAACACTTAATTTCACGGGCAGAAGAGGGGTTCAAAGGGAAGCCAAGTTAAAATGGTCGGAAGACACAAAGGAGAGTGGGGAATGATGTGTCCCAGAGGGAATGGAGCAGAGAACTCTGAGAAGCAAGGGGTGGTGGGCAGTGTCAGTGATACCCAAGACCCAGCAAGATAGGGCTGAAAGGTCGCCATAAGGCATCAGTGACTTTGCTGGGAGCCATTTCAGTACCGCGATGGAGTAAAGCCAGCTGTGGACTGAGAAGTAAACAGAGGTAATGGGAGTGGAGGCAGAGGATGGAGAGGAGGTGGAAACCAGAAGGAAAGACAGAGGGGCTTCCCTGGTGGCACAGTGGTTGAGAGTCCACCTGCCAATGCAGGGGAAGTGGGTTTGAGCCCTGGTCCGGGAAGATCCCACATGCCACAGAGCAGCTGGGCCTGCAATCCACAACTACTGAGCCTTGACTCTGGAGCCCTCGAGCCACAACTACTGAGTCCGTGTGCCACAACTACTGAAGCCTGAGCACCTAGAGCCCGTGCTCTGCAACAAGAGAAGCTACGGCAATGAGAAGACTGCGCACTGCAACTAAGAGTAGTCTCCACTCACCGCAACTAGAGAAAGCCTGTGTGCAGCAGCAAAGACCCAATGCAACCAAAAAAAAAAAAAAATTATTAAAAAAATGGAAACCTTATTATAAAAAGAAGGAAAGACAGAAACATGATTTTCTCTCAAATTTTGACTGCACGACGTAACATTTATATGCTTTCTTTATCTTACAAGGCAGGATCCCATCCATGATCATGGAAATCAGGTTGGGTAGACAGAGTCCAGGGTGCTGTGTGGATGAGAAGTGAAGCCCACAGGTCACTAGGGAAACAGAGGCAGCACCAGAGAGGGCTTCCTCTCGGCCCAAGTTCAGAACATTTAGGATGAGCGACTGTCATCTGGGTGTCCCTAATCCACCTCTCCTCCTCCCCCTTAAGCATCAGCACTGGCCCAGTTTGGGCTTTGGTTGTTGAGAATGGAAATGACATAACACATGGTCAAAATCCTGCAGCTTGAATTCACTTCTTGTTGTCATTTTATTTTTTATTCAGGGCTCTGCCTTCCCTTCATTTCTCCAGTTGCTAGAGATAGGACAAATTAGACATGATTTGCAGTAAAACACCCAGATGTGAAAAGTCAACGGAGGAACAGTGAGTGATTGTACCATTGTAGAACATAAAAATGAGAATGTTTGAGAAGATTTTGCTGTAGAAGATATTATATTTCACAGCACTTCATATTTATACCCCTGGAATACAATTTAAGTCTGTGGTATGAGGATTTATGTGGATTTTAACTACACAAATTTAAAATAAGTGGGATCTAGTTTTCTTTTCCTTAGGACATGATTAATTATATCCATGACAAAATGAGGGAACAGTGGGTGTCTTGGACCCACTGCTCTTCTTTAGGAGGGTTTCATGAAGATGGATGTCAGACTCTGACTTTGTCCTTCTCTAGAGCTCCAGGGACAAGAAATTACCTCTTCACTCCCATTCCCATCACCAAGTCCACTCCTAGCCTCCCATCTGTGATGAGGATGCATCAGGCATCTAAAACTTGGGTGTCCCTGCAAGAGGCAGTGGACAAATCTATACAGGCTTGCCCTGAAAGCAACAGCCTGTAGCACATAGGAGAGCAAATTATTCCACGATGCAATTGATCCACCACAAGGCGGAATTTGGAAACCGATGCAACTTTCAAATGTTAAGTTTAAGTGCAAGAGAAGCCATCTATATATTTCCCTTTATGACTTTTACATTCATAATTTAATTCCTGCCAAGAATCTAGTACCTGGCCATGTAGCTGGTGCACAATGTAGAGACCTTGGGAACAGAGTTAAAAAGCACAATGCACATACTTGACTTTCCCACCTCTGAAGCCCTTGGGATGTTAAAATTCAGTTTACATTTCGTGAGACCAAGAATTTCAGGCTCTGTGGTTAACAACTGAAGCCTAGTAATGGCTCAGTCTAAAACAGTTTTTAAGAGCATGTTCAGCATATGTTCTGTGTGTCTTAAGACTGAGCTGACTGTCCCAGAGAGGGAAACATGCCCAAGGGGGAGCTCCTTAGATGTAGGTCCTGAGCTGAGAACAAAGAGAAGGACAGTCCTCTGGGGATCCTACCTACTGGTAGAGAAAGATGAGCAGCTTATGCAGAAGTAAGATGTACTGCTTGGGTGATCGGTGCTCTATTATTTATTAAGGTAAAACAGAGCATAACAAAAAGCAACCACCAGTATTAGATCCTTGCTCCTCATAGGGAGCTCTGAAGACCAGCAATATCAGCTTCTCCTGGGAGCTTATTAGAGATGCAGAAAGACTCTCAGGCCACAACCTAGACTAATTGAATTGGCATCTGCATATTTATAAGATGTTCCGATGATTTGCATGTGCATTAAAGTTGATGAACGCTTCGTCAAAGGTCAAAGAACATTTGAGGTTGAGATGAGGGTCCCTCGTGACAGAGGCCAGCCCCTTTGATGATGCTCCCCCTCTAGCCACCCCTTATGCCTGGTCTTCTGGTATCCTTCACTGTTCTGCCTCATTTTACCCTTCAAGTTTCTTATTCTATCTCCTCTCCAAATGGTGGAGTTGTTCCCAGTTTCCTCTTTTTTCTTTTGCTATTCTCACTCATTTCTGTCTCCCAGTGCAAATTCTTCATGTCTGTGCCTTTAACTCCCACAAGTAAAACTAATAGGCACACTTGAGAGCTGATTTTGGCTAGAATTGTGTGAACGAGCATTATATAATGCTGGCTGTCATTAGACATAACTGAGCACTTCTTCCTTCCAGCCCTTGTTCTACACACCTGGGTCAACTCATACATCAGCCTTCATAATGATTCCATTATTGTCATCACTTCACAAATCAGAAGCTTGGAGAAGAGAGAGGTTAAAAACAAGCTAAGTTCCCATAGGGAGCACGTGGAGTGAGGGTCTAAATCCATATTCGCAGACACTGCAGCTTGTGCTGTGACCAGCAGACTGTCCTGCATCTCCACAATGAATCCCAGCTGGCCGCTCCATCACAGACCACAAGCTCCAGCCTCATGCTCACAACTCTCTGATGCCAGCTCAGGCACCTGGGCTATTCCAAACCTGCCCGCCCCCTCTGCACCCCAAGCACTCTGTCTCTGAGGATGCGGCCGTCTGTGGCCATCTGGACGTCGTTTCTCCCAGGGACCTGGAGCCACGCTTGACCTCCCTCTCCTCCTCCACACCTGCATTAAACACTGGCCAAGGCTTATGGATCTCGCCACTGGGGTGCATTTGGGGGATCCCCAGTGTGTGTCCTCCCCTCCATTTTTACCGCACGGCTTTAGTCCAGCCCCAGGTCTGTCTCGTTACCAACAACTTCAACAGCCCAGATTTGTTTCACCTTTCGTGGTCTTATTTTCAAGTCCAAACACAGCCACATAGCTGACCCCAAGCTGCCTGAAGTGTGAATTTCATGTAGTCGTTCATTTGTCTAGCACAGGACCATTTTCTAGAAGGCAGGTCCAAGTTCAACAACAATAATAACAGCCATTATGGGACAACTGAATGAGCTTCACATTTGAGACTCACATGAACACATGCACACTTCCCCATGTGTGCATGTATCCCTGATGTATATTCCCATGTGTACACAGATATATGCACTTACACATATCCCATCTAAACACACACATACATCTCATATATGCACAAACCTATACCTGTGTACACCCAGAGGTGTATGTTCCCACATATATGCAGACATGTATCCCCATTTATACACATACACATATCCTCATATAAACACATACATCCCATTGTGCACATACTTATATATCTGTATGTAGGCAAACACAAACTCTCTCTATCTACCTATCCATCTATCTATCTATCTACCTGTCTATCGATCTAATCTATACACTGGCAATATCACCATATGTACACAGATGCATACCCTCATATATACACATAACTATATTTATATGTATATGGAGACATAAGTGCCTATATGTTCACAGACATATTCCCCTGTGTACACAAATACATAACCCCACCGATGCACATGCATCTATATCTGTTTGCACCAGACATCTATTCCCATATATTATACACACGCATATATATATATATATATATATATATATCCACATATCCCCATACATACACATCCATATGCCCCCATAAATTCACACATCTATGTCCCTACGTATACATATATATGAAATTTTATTTATACAAATGCATGTATCACTTAGCTTCTTGTGGTCATTTAATGCTTGTACACATCCTGTAGGTGGGCATCATTAGCTTTTCTCCAGGCAAGTAGACTAAAGCTCAGCAGGGTAAGTGTCAGCCTCAGGTCCTGCAGCCACTGAGAGGTGGAACCAGCACCAGACCCAGGTCCTCCCGACCTGCCTACCTCTCTGCTCCGCCTACCACTCCGTCCTGCTTTAGGACCACCTGGGTCTTTTCTGCCCTTGCATAGTACCAGATGACACTTCACCATTAAAGCAGTGTTGTTTTGTAGCCTGTGGAAACGTTTATGCATCCTCAGATGGTGGGGTACATTGGTTTGCTGGGGCCGGATGGTAAAACAGCCGTGTGCATCCCTGCTCCTCCACAGGAGGCTCCTCTGGCATTGGGGAGGGGCCACACGACTGATCACAGCCTTTTCTCTGGAGGATGTCCCTGTATGTGTAAAATCTGACTTTCACAGGGACAAGTCAGCAGCAGGGAAACCACAGCACACGCCCCTTCTTGCCGCAGTCCTGTAACTTAACCAACCCTTTCCTCTGAGCAGCCGTGCATTCCTCACAGCTCTGATTGATGAAAATGATTTGCTGGTTTAGAGAAAGGTCATCTGGGTAAGTCCACTTCACTGGTCAGCGGACTCCTTTCTCAGTGCTGACGAGGGGGATGGAATTAACCCTTGTTTCTCACTCTCTGCATCTGAGTACATTTGACGATAGTTTTCTTGTTGTGTAACAGCTACGGAATTCATGTAATATATATATATATATATAAAAATACACAAAAGGTATATATAAATTATACGAATGAAAATTTTTCATTACTCCTTGCACTAGAGACATACCTTGACCTTCAGAATATATTTTATTTAAACAATGTTTGAGAAATTGTATAGACAAATATTCTATGTTAAATGTATATGTTGCATGAAACCATGCATTCATAGTCTCCCACATATAACCTTCCTCTGATAGAACTTGCCAGCTGAGTCTTGGCAGTGTGTAGGATCTGACCTTTTCTGGCCACATTTACACTGTGAACCTGGGTGGACCACGTGGCCAGTGTTTGAAGAATGGTTCCGTATCAACTCAGACATGTGAAATCACAATACAAACATTCAGAGCCTTGACCACTCTTTACTGAGCACATGTGATGGTGGGCAGACTCCAAGGTGGCCCCATGATCCCCACTTCCTTCTGCTCGAGCCTTTGTGAAATCCCCTCCCTATGAGTATGGATGGGGCCTGGGGCTTGCCTCTAATCATAGAATGTGTACCAGGTGATGGAGTCTCCTGTGATTACACCACGTACGTTTGCTCTCACTCCCTTGCTAGCTTTGAAGAAGCAAACAGTCACATCGTAAACTGCCTCTGGTTGGGGGTGGGGGAGGAACCCATGGCAAGGAGCTGCAGGTGGACTCTAGGAGGTGAGGGCAGGCTCCAGCCAATGCCCAGCAAAGCTTAAAGCTCTCAGCCCTACAGCTGCAAAGAACTGAATTCTTCCATCTACCCGGCGGCTCTCAGAAGCAGTCTTCCCTGGTCAAGCCTTTGGGTGAGAAGACAACTACAGATACCTTAATTGCAGCCTGTGGGACCTGACAGAGGATCCAGGTAAGCTGTGCCTGGACTCCTGGCCAGATAAATGGTGAGCTAATATATGCGTGTGTGGTTAAGCCTCTCAGTGTGCGGTCATTTGGTATGCGGTGATAGAAAACTCATACACACACCATATGGCAGGACCTGTCTCAGTATTTCCCAGGTCATGTCACAAGCTTCTGGAGCAAGCCCTGTTGTCCCCATTTTGAAGATGAGCAGACTGAGCTCAGAGACATTCAGCAACTTGTCCAGGACTTTACAGCATAGACGTGGCCAGGCATACAGCCAGGCTGATGGAGCCCAGGCCTGAGTACTTATCTTAACAGGATACCTCCTCAGAATGGGAGTCTTTCTCTGTTTCATGAAAGTCTCCCTGGCCTTGTGTGGGTTTGCACAGTTAATCCCTTATATCTGTCAGGCATAAGGAACCAGGAGGTCTTGTTGTCCCACCGACATCTAAACCTTTGTCTCCCACATCCTACCAAAGTACAAAGGTTTCAGAGGCTGGGTCGGGCTGGGGTGAGGAGTCCCACACCTTTGTGCTCCACGATGGTTTGGCATTTTATTTTTATCACAAATGGAGCACTCTTTCTCTCTCCTACAGCCCCCCTGTCCTTGGGCCCACTGACGCTTCTTCAGAGGAAAAGTGAGGCATACATTTGGGTGAAAATGACACCAATAAATATGATCCCTCTGCATGTGAGAACTGAATAAATACCAGGTGATGATGAAGGTGCAGAAAGTAGATGTGGCATTGATCAAATATGTGTGTTTCTTGCTGGGTCCAAGCCCACATCCTTTTAAAGCACCATATTGCTACCACCCACTTCTACCCACACACCCACACCAAAGTGGCAGTGATCTCCTGGCCAGAGACATGGAGTAACCATCCATGACCACAGCCTGGGCGCACTGCCTAGAACTTCCATTAATTTATGAGATGCTTATCTTTTTTTTGCACTTGTGTTTGTCAGATACTTGAATCATGTAACAAAACAAGAAAATGTAATGACTTTTATTTGTATCAAGGGCTCTTGGCCTTGCCTCTCTGTTTATGTAATTTTGGACAAAAACAACTGAGCTTTCAATTATAATAATGTGTGTCAGGAAAGAGGGCAACTTTGGGAGCCCTCATTCTCAAATAATGCTATTTTGTCCTAGGGAAGAAATTCATGCATAACTCTGTTATATTTAAAAATGAAATGCACTTGGCAATGAATGCAATGCTTTCTTCTCCCTTGCCAGCCCTTGAATCCCCAGGACCCTTTCTAAACGTCTCCTGTGAGATGGGGTTTGGTTGAATTTGAATTTGCCCAGCTCAGCTGCACTCTCTAGTGGCCAGCACTGTCTCAACCCCAGCCCGGCAGCAACACCTCAGCTTCAAAGAACAAGGGCAGCGTGGTTGTCTACCCATCACAGAGGCAGCTTGTGGGGAGGCGCCCTCTCATTCCTGGTGCCGGGCTCCCTCTGAGCTTTCCAGCTGCATCTCTCTGTGTGATTGTGTAGCCAGAGCCAGGATCACTGCCTGGGATCAAGGACACCCCCTCAGATTGAATCCGCTGTCTTTTTTAATCCAACTGTACTAAGCAAATCCAAAATAAACATTTTAGCATATTTTCACAACACACATGTTAAATATTTTTATTTCACTTAATGATAGAAGACCATTTCTACCCAAAACTTGAAAAACACTGGAAAAGCATAGATACTCCTCTTGATAAAACGTTGCTGAGCACCTCCCAGTGCAGGCAGTGGGCTGTGGCTGCAGATCTGACGCTTGAGCAGGCACACGGCACGCCAAGAGAGAAGTCCATAACCAGGGGCATTTGTTTCATACACATATTACATATTCATGTAAAAGTCACATACATATATGCATGTATATATATGAATGAATATTAACATATTTACATATGAATGAACATTAACATGTTTAACATATGAATGAATATTAACATAACAAATATAAAATATTAACATATTATATATTCATGTAAAAGTCATATACATATATGCATGTATATATATATGAATGAATATTAACATATTTACAAATTGTCACATTATTTACCTTATTCTATTTTTGTAGTTCTGTATCAGGATTTTGTCACTGAACATATAATCCTCATTTAAGCCAATCTGCCAGGAGCCTCTTGAAACTTTCAAAATAGGACTATTTTTCATTTTTTGTTTGTTTGTTTGTTTTACATGTATAACATCAGAAAGCTCATTGCTTTAGGTGTTTAGAAGCCAAAATACATTAACTTCCTTTTATAAATGCATGATTTTCCTTAAGAAAACACATATAGAAAGCCACTGAAATCTATAAAATCAACATTGTCAATAACCTATTTTTTAATGCACTCACTGATCTTAGAAATATGCTAAAATGCTGTCCTGTTCTTTTCCCCTGCATTTATCACACTGTGCTGCTCTGTGTTACTTCACCGTTATTACTGCACTGGGCCCGTCCCTGCATTTTGTAAGGTTCTTGAATTAACACAGAATATGAGGCACTTCAAAATTACTTACAGATAAGAAAAAACAGTATCTTGTGAATTTTTTCCTGAATTAGGGTGCTGTATTAGTCAGTGTTCTCCAGAGAAACAGAACTGTAGGATGTGTGTGTGTGTCTGTGTGTATACAGAGATTTATCACAAGTAATTGGTTCATGGGATTATGGAGACTGGCAAATCCAAAA
Organism: Pseudorca crassidens; assembly: GCF_039906515.1. Lineage (NCBI taxonomy): Eukaryota > Metazoa > Chordata > Mammalia > Artiodactyla > Delphinidae > Pseudorca > Pseudorca crassidens. The sequence continues at coordinate 5,241,369 of NC_090298.1, forward strand.
TCTCAGAGTGGGCCAGCAGGCTGGAGACCCAGGGAAACTGGTACTGCAGTTCCATTCTGAAGGCCTCCAGATTGGAGTCCAGAGAGCTGGAGTTCCAAATCAAGTCCAAAGGCAGTCTTTCTTCTGTAGAATCAGGAACAGCCAGTGTTCCACATAAGGTCTGAAGGTCATCTGGGGGAGAATTCCCTCTTGCTCAGGGGAAGCCAGTCCTCTGTTCTATTCAGGCCATCAACTGATTGGACGAGGCCCACCTACATTATGGAGGGCAAATTTCTTTACTCAAAGTTCACTGATTTCAATGTTAATCTCACCCACAAAACCCTCTCAGACACTCCCAGAATAATGTTTGACTGAATATAGGCGCACTCCATGTCCCAGCCAAGTCGACACATAAAATTAACCATCACAGGTATATACGTACATTTACAATAATTTTTAATATAAAAACACTATGTGTTATAATTATTCTGCCTAATAGCCAAGTGTTTCTGCCATTGAAGTGAAGAATGAAAGGAGAAAGCTATGAGACAAAGCAGAGCTCTCCCCTCACTAGATATATTACAAAAATAAAGGCAGATTTAGGGAAGGTGGCACAGCCTTTGGCATTTAATCAAGGTTCAGGGGAGAAATTAAAATATATCTTCATCTAAAATGTATACAAAGCTATGTTTTCTTAGCAAAGAATTCTACTATCATAAAAACAGATGGTGCTTTGCTTGCATTCAGGGAAGGGTTGTGTATGAAGGTTGAAAAACCACGTAAAAGGTAAAATGGGAATATTAATTCTGGCAATGAATCACTATGAAATTAGAAATTGTTTTAACAAACACCACCACTTTCAATACAATACTTTAAGGTAAATATTATCATACGTATTATACATTTATAGATTGGTAAATGATTAACTCAAATCACACAGTCAGGAAGTGGCAGTGCTGCATTGCCAGCCCCAGCATACTGAATCTAAGCCCTGTTCTCTTTCTCATTCAGCTGAATATCTCAATTAAAGAACAGAGTTACCATATGCTTTAAAGAAATGGAACTAAATGATGGGTGGGATCAGGAGTGATGGGAAAACTCATCTTTGGATTCCTCTGCAATTCAAGCTAGATTACCCTGTAGGTGTTAGGTTGACACAAATCTTCACCTGTCCAGAATTGTTCTTTAAGATGACAATGTGTATCTAATCTCACAGATGAAACTGTCCCCTTATTGTCTGCTGGACACAAGCTCTTCTCATAGGCAGTAGGGTAGAGCTCATCAAGAATGGCTTTGAAATGAAAACACAGAGAAATTCAATAATGTCCATGAGGTCACGCCACAGAACCCAAAATAATATACAATTCTTGTGTTTCATACCTCAGTGTGGTACCCTCCAGGTAATGTCAGCATGGGCACGCCAAGGTGCTATAGCATCTGTAACATTTCATCCATAAAGAAACAATCATTTATTACCATCCCCATGTGGCAGGTGATCCGCCACTTGCAGCATTTCAGCAAGTGACTTTGCCACCATGAAGTGTCTCAGCCTAACTCTGGCATTCACTCAGCCTCACAAACTCAATCTTCCCCAATCCTCCCTTGATTCTTGGTTAAATGTGGCCTCTACATCCTACCATTCAGAGATCATAGCAAGGTGAGAGGGGGGAAAGGTTTCCCACTTTCCTTTGATGCAATGAAAATAACTTTGAATTCTGAGTCTCTGCTTCCGAGTCCTATATGGGATGACATTGATGGCTATCTAAGAAAGTTGACTATAGTTTTAACTCAAAGTAAAATTCTAAATTCCTTTCATGTTTTCTGAAAAGTAATTTTAAGGGAGTGAGAGGTGAGGGGCAATAGAATGACTCTTCAAATTTTGTTTAAACCTGAAATGGTTTTCTATCACTAAGATCCAGAAATGATACCTGATACGGAAAGTAGGAAGTCAACATTTCCATGATTTAAAGATAGAAATATTCGTTGAGTGTCTGTTTCATAAAAGAGAATTGTACTTTAGGACTTATAAGATAGGCTACATTTTGAGATGTTTATTATATATATATATATTTGGTTATTCAGCCTAGTTATTTTCTGTTTAAAATTGCAGTTTTACATGCATTTATGTAATGTAATTTCCATCTTAGAGAAAGGAAGTCCCAAAGTTATTATAGCCTCACAGATTCAAATAGCCTTCACATTTACAGCCCCTGTGGATCAAAACATTGACAAAAACAGGTTCAGTGATGACTCCCTGAAAATGAATCCCAATTCTAGAAGGAGGGGTGATTGGGTCTTAGAAATCCCCCCCCCCCAGTCTAGGAAAATATCCCGAAGAGAAGAAGGTCACACAGTGAGAAGAACCTTTTGCTGTACTTCATTCTGGTCCTGTCTGCTGGACACACCAGGTACAGTACAATAAGTGGGCCAAGGCTATTTGACTGGGAGGGTACCCAATTAAATGTACTGGTCAGTCTCTGAATGGGCAGTCAGGCCAACAAAAGGACTGGTGGGGACACCTAGGTCAGAATGGCTCTAATCCCAACCAGGACTTAGAAAGGAAAGGGTGGGCCAACCCCTGGGTGAATGGCATCCTGGGCATCTCAAGTGGCTCCAACAATTTTCCAAAACATCCACCATGAAATCAGGTGTGGTCTTTGGCATCAACACACCTATATCAGTGCCTACACCTGTGGGGGACAGAATCATGGCCCCCAGAGACATCCAGGCCAGTATCTGTGAATATACGACCTTATGTGGAGTAAGGGACTTTGCAGATGTTGTTAAGTTAAGGATTTTGAGCTGGGAGATTAGCCTAGATTCTCCAGGTGGACCCAGTCTAATTGCATGAGTCCTTAAAAATGGAGACACTTTCCCAGTGAGGTCAGTCAGAGGGAGATGTGACATTTCTGGCTTTGAAGACAAAGGGAGAGGCCACAAGCCAAGTAATGTGGTGGCCTCTAGAAGCTGGCAAAAATGGGGAAAGATTCTCCCCAAGAGTCTCCAGAAAGGAAGGCAGCTGCCGCCACCTTGATGTTGGCCCAGTGAGATCCTCGTCAGACTTCTGACCTCCAGAACAGCAAGATGATACATGTGGGTCGTTTTAAGCCACAGAATGTGAGCAATTTGTTATGGCAGCAATCAAAATGAATACAGCACCTAAATTCACCTTCACAGGAATGAGCTATGACAGAAATCTCTACTTAGTGAAATGCCAAGTGGTCACTTAGGCGGCATGGGGCCACATGGCATTCCAAGGAGCCCCCTTTCTAAAACATTTCAGCAGCTAGGATCCTGGGTCCAATCCAAGTGACAACACTCTCCAGAATGGGTTATAGAATGTGGCTGGCATGTCAGCAGCAGTCACGATGCACAGCGTTTAGGGCAGCGCCAAGGCAGAGGGGAGAGGGCAGGCAGTAGGCCTCTGGGTCTGACCAGGATACAGTGAAGTGCTCTGGGAAGTGGATGAGAGAGAGAAGGAAGAATAAACAGCAGTTGCTGGCTGCTTGCTGTGACTCACTGCTAACTGCTTGACGAATGTTATCCCAAGATCCTTGCAACTCTGTAAGGGATGCGCTATTGTTATCCCCACCATACAGCAGGGAAACGGAGGCTGGATGACTTTCCCACAGTCACACAGCTAGCAAGTGGCATTGTGTCCCTAGAGTCGAAATCCCAACAGTAGTCCTGCAGGTCCTGATGTTGGGAGATGCCATGGAAACCATATAATGAGAAAAAAACCCCAGGGTGCGGGGAAAGCTTGCTAGGTTATGTTGGCTCTCAGAACTTCTTAAAAATTCTAATGATGATTTTTTATTTTTAATTTTATTTTTTAATTATTGATTTTACTATTGTTAGTGTGTTATTAACATGGTTAGAGTTCCATTATGCAATCAGATTATTCATTTAAGCATTTTTATTTTTGTTTTCATTTAAGCATTTTTTATATTAAAATTTACTTCTAAGTTCCTTGGGGCACTGCTACGACTTTTCAGTGCAGACCACATCATAATTTATCATCCTCAAAGTTTCCTTCAGATACTGCTTCTAAGACCACCATTGCTTCGTCTTGATATACCTTCTTTCTCCTTTTTCCCTCTGTGCAGAGGAGAAAGTGAACAGCTCTCACTATAAGACCCACCCTTAAGCCCATTCTCATGCAAAATCTTTCCAATTTAGGCCCTGGGAACCTCACTTAGCACACAGGGTTTACAGAGCTGAGAATAATTCACCGCAAGTGCCCAAGATGAGAGAAGTTGCCATGTTTTCTGCCAGCCAGCCTCGTGCAATATCTAGCTGCACGTGGAAATAGATGGAGAGGTGGCTGTGGAAGAGAGGTGATGGATGGGTTGCTAAAACAAATTGGTGAGGAGATGAATTAGATAAACAATAAGGTTTTACCCACAGTCTGTCTGGAGGAGAGCCTCCAGGATCTGCTTCTGTGCAGAATTTAATCTGAAGAAAGCATCCAGAAAGGCACTCGGACCCTCTGAGTCTGAGGAGTTGACGTTTGCCCACTTCATCCACAGCAAGCACATAATTGCCTGTCATGAGCTTTCTGTTAGGATCCAGGGGAAGTGACAGGAAAACTGACTGAGAGATGTGAAAACCAGAGTTACATCTCAAACATATACCTTTCTAATAACAGAGAGACTCTAGGAAAAAAATTTTTTAAAAGACTAGTTTTGCTGGAAACTGCTTTCTAACAACTGTGGAGAGAGGTCCCAAAGCACTTGTGTGGCATCTCCTCATAGGGAGGGATGCCCATTCCTGGTCTGCGGGTTGGAGAGGAGACATGGCAGCCGTCCCCAAGGGCCGCCGTTCCACTCAAGTTCTTTGGCTGCAGGTGCCTGGCAAGGGCTGGATGTAACCAGAGCCAGTTTTCCTGTCTCTGTGGCAAACAAGCCAGAGCAAAAGCCAGGAGCAAGTGCAACTAGTGAGCAAGGAAGCACAGGCATAAATCGATGGATTTCCTGCCAGATGTACAAAACATCTCCTGGTTCAAACGATTAGAAGGTAAGTCTCTCATGGCATTTACCTTTATTTTCTGTTGCTAGATTAAAAGAAACAAAAACAAAAAACCTACCTAGCCATAACTTACCAGAAGGGCAGGGCCTGAGAGCGAGCTCTTGTCTAACACTGGGAAATGAATTGTCTGAAGACACATGTGTTGACAAACCAAAAGACTTTATTGAGAAGGGATGCCCGTGGGGAGCATCAAGGTAAGGGAACCCAGGGGAATGACTCTGCCACATGGCTCGCAGTCTCTGGTTTTATGGTCATGGGGTTAGCTTTCTGGGTTGTCTCTGGTCAGTCATGTTGCTTGACCCATATTTGTCCTTCCTGGTGGTGCACCCATCTCTCAGCTGAGATGGTTTCCAGCACCAGAATTTCTGGGAGGTTGGCAGGACATATTATGGGCTGGCATTTTCTCCCTCCTCTTGGCCCCTCCTGAATTCTCCCAGTTAATTATCCACGGCAGCACCATGTTTATCAGGACCTCCAGTTGTGAGACAACTCATGCAAGCGGTTATTATTGTGCCTGGCCAAGGCGGGCGACTTGGGTCAATGGTTCCCTAACATAAACACTGGTCCACATATGCAGTGATGTCAAGATGATTTCTATACTGACTTCCCTTTCCTTCTCCTGTTGCCTTCTTCCCCTTTCTCCAACTGTGTCTTACCTCTTTTCCACCAGCCTCTGGCCCTGCTCCTTCTTCCTGCAGTAGGGTGTCCATTTTTGGTTTGGGTCTCCTTCTCCCAGGCTGGCTCCACTGGCAGGACTGCTAGAATTCCAGTTAAACCCCAAGCACCGCTTCCCATGCCTGGCGCACTAAACACACAGGCTACTTTTGTTTCATTAATTGCTAGCTTCTGCTGCCTTATCTTTGCTCCTTTCTCTGCTCTCTGCTATCTCCTTTTCTGGTCTCTGGGCTAAAAGTTGAATCTGCTTCTTCTGCCCCTGTGCTTCCCTTTGATGTTTAGTTCACTCCTGGGAGGGATGCCTGGATGGGCTTCCTAATGAGCAGCTGTGAGGGCTGCCTTGGCGGGGAGGTTGTGGTTATCTACCTACAGACGAGGTCCTCCTACCACCAGCCTTCACTGCCCCTCAGGGAATGGGGGAGAGATCCTGGTTTACAGGACTCATCGCACTGTGAACTCCTTGAGGGCAACGGGAGAGTTTTATGGATGTTGATTCTCCAGTACTGTGCCCAGCGTGTCATAAGCTTTCAAGGAGCATTTGCTAAAATGGCTGAATTAATGAATCAATTTCTAGACGAGTGCACCTCTGTCTACACACCCTCAGCTGCAGTTGTTTCACTGTGGTGATACAGTTTTTGGAAGTGCTAGAAGTTTGGCTAAGATTTCAGAATTTTCCTAAGGCCCAAAGCCTGCTCCATCAGTTTGATGTTTATCTGCTCTCCCTAGAGGACCTAGGTCCTTTCCCATGAACCATCTGGTGAGGGCGCTCGTTCTCCCTCCCCACAATCTGTGTAGACAGAGGACTGCGCAACTACACTCGGTGGACTGTGTCCTGGATGGTGGATCTTGCCTCCACTATCAGGAAATGCATGAGTTTGGGAACACGTATTTAAACTCGCTAAGTCTCAACTGTAAACTGTAAAAGGTACCACTGTAAAATAAAGACCATAATAGGACCTGATAAGATAACCCATATGAAGCAGTTAAAGTAGAGCTGGCACGTAGTACGTGCTCCAAAGTATTAGCTGATTTGGTGATGATGATGATGATTTATTAATCACTCACCCATTGCAATAGAATCCATCTTATTCTTATTACTGTAGCCTTGAGTTTCTGGATGTAGAGTGAACTTTGAGAGGATCTGTCTACCCCTGTCCAGCCTTAACTTCACAGGAACTAAGTGCAAAAATAAGCAGCTCAGACCTACAGAGGAAAGCTCTTCCTTCCTACCACATTCTCTGCACCTTTCACCATCGTCTCTATTTTAGTGGACACTGAAATCTACCTTAAGGCAATAACTGTTCAGATCTTTCTCAAGCTAGATGAGATCAGCCACATGGTGACCCTCTGCATGTCACTTTCTCCCCTTATCCTTTATAGAGGGATGACCTTCTCTCATCTCTGCCCATTCCTCCAGCTGACTCATACTTGTGCTCTGCCCATTCTACCCAGACCCATTACCTCCCAACTACTGAAAATAATACTTTTCCTGCAGTGGTCATCTGCTATGTGAGAGGACATATGTCCACTTTATCTCATTTAAGTCTACAACCAGTTAATTGACTAAGGTATTGCTGTCCCTCCAACTATTTGCTACTTGAGAATTGAGAACTCTAGGAGTATACGCAACTCCCTTTCTATCACACAGCTAAGAAGAGCAGGGATAGGTCTGAACCCAGGGCAAGTGACTCTAAAGATTTTGATGTCCTCTCACTATGTACTATCGACTGCAAGTTCCATAAGGTGAGAGACGATGTTTTATTTGAATTTTAATTGCAAGTACCCAGCCCGATGCTCAACATAGAGCCTTGCATAGAGCCTAAGCAGACTGTTAACTGTGTTATTTCACACCTATGCATAGATGTTCACTAAATGTCTGGGGAATAAATAGGCGGTGAAGTTAGCAGTCTAGGCTTACCCATCTCACTGGATGGCATAGAGTGGGGAACAATAAATGAGGGTTGAATTTAATTGAAATAAGACTGAAAAGAAAGGTTTAGAAATTATTCAAGAACAGTGAAAACCTGCTGGTAGTTTTCAGAGTCTCCTGGAATTAAGGAAAGTTGCAATGGAAATAAAGTGCTGAAGATCTGCCATAGACATGCAGAACAACTGGAACTTCTTAGTGGTAATCGAACCCCAGCCTCTCCCCAGGAGATCATTTTAGAGAAGAAATGGGGGATTAAAATGCTAGATTGTGGATTGAACCAAGCTTGTTATGACCCGCTGATAAACCACCATCTCCCTGTTTTGTTTAAAATAACTGTGCTGAGAATGTATTGTTTCCCTTTCAAGATTTCCACTCCCCACCCACAGTGCACTCTGTGACACCCAGGCTAAGCCCTACAACTTGCATCAGAATGGTTCCCTGGTCCTCCAGCTTCAAGTTGGGTCTGTCAGTGGAATGAGGTGCAGGGCATCCGCAGGTGGGGGGAGTGAGTGAGGTGCCCCTAGTCCCAGCTCACTTCCTGCTGTTCCCTGGAGGCTTCCTCTTGCAGCCACAGATCTCTCCAGGTTTCAGTAACAGCTCCCTCCCCTGTCCTTCACATCAAGAAGAGGTGACAGCTTCCGGGGTTTGTGAACTCTGGGATGCAATCCTTAAGCCCTGTTTTCCTTAACCCTGTCTTACCTTGTAAATAACCCTTATCAAACTTTCTTTGTTTAGGGTTTTAAGAGTGCCATCTGTTTCCTGCAGACCCTCACTAATGCAGTAACAGCCAAGACCCCCAAATCTTGGTGGCTTAACCCAAGAGAAGTTGACTTTCATTCATGGGAAGTCCAACCAGATGTTTCTGTGAGCTGGCACTCAGGCTTCTTCGATCTGGGAGCTCTACCCTCCTTGGAGCATCTAAGGATGCAGATTTTATAGGTTAGCTCTGGAAGTGTCATCTATCACGTTCTGGCATTCTGTAGACAAGGACTTTGTCACCTGACCATACTTAAATGAAAAGGAGGTTGGAAACTTTGTCTATCTTGTGCTCTAGAGGAAAGAAGATGGATTTGGGGAAAACTAAGCAACCTCTACCACACCATTTCAAGACTGTAGCCACATTTAATCAGTTCAGAAAATGTATGTTTACTCCAATGTACAATATCCTTTCATGGTGTTGTTTACATCCATCAGAGAAGGTCTTGGGATATGGTATAAAAATAGGCTGGGTGTCCAAAGATGGAGGGATGATTCTACACCAAGCCAACAACAAAGACCTTGTGATTCTAAAAACACAGCACTACTTAGCTTGTTGAGCCTGTAGGAAAACAGGTGTAGAAGGGTAAACTGATCTTTTGGAAGAGTACCTCAGAGAGGGGGGATAGCCAGGGGATCACAGGATCACTGTGGGTAGTGCAGATGTTTCTACAGAGAAGTAGGGTAACACTTGACTGTAGAAGTGACTTTCTTGTATTTTTTTCTGTTTTTTTTTAAATGTTTTAATTCTCTAAGAGTGGCAATACAAATTCTACAGTCTGAAAGTGTGGCAGAAATGGAGCAGGAGATCTAGAGAGGAAACTCAGAAAACCAGGAAGAAATGCACTTTTGGGGTGCAATATATAGAGTGCATTTAGAGGGGAACTGTTCGGTGGTTTTATGTTCAATGAATTTTCAATAAATTTCAGAGGTGGAAAGACCCTGTGGTCTTTCCCAAGAGAAAGCTGTGGCCCTGGAAATCTGGGTGATTTTCCTGTAGCCCCTGACAGATAATGGAGAAGCTGGGGAACCAAGGTGGACAGCTTTCTCCAGGCCTAGCATATTGTAGCTGTGTGGTCAGTGTCAGTCAATTGTTCAAGGCCATACCTCCCCAGACTCCTCCAGCTGGCCTCATACTCCTGGAATATGCATCTTGTTGACCCAGAGCTCCTTCCAAAGTGAAGGACAATCACTCTCCACAAAGACAGCAAAGGGCAAGGAATTAACACTCCTTGGGAATATCCTCAAACAATAGCTGCTGGAAGTCAATGAATGAATCAATAATGGTGCAGAGTTTATTGACTGCCTTCCTTTCCTTCTCCCACTTCCCGTACCTGTACCATCAATTCCTGTTCCTTCGAAATAGTTGATTTTCTGAAAGGAGATGTAGCAGTTGGGAAACTACACTAATAAATTCTAGTACAGAGAACAAGACCTGTGGACTAAAGGAAAAGCTTGGAGGAGAATCCAGATGGAAGTCCCATTGTGTGGTGGTCGGGTGAGCATGTGTGAAGTTTTGAGCAAATTTCCATTTTTATATAATTCTGGTGCAAAGGTCACAGCACCAAAGGAAGCAGCAGCTCTGGGGCGAGGAAGCAGTGTTCAGAGCTGGTCACACTCGATCCCAGGGAGGGATCATAGACTCTGTGGAACTGGATGTGTCCCTATGGTGAATGGAAATTTCAGCAAAATGAGAACATGAGAAGCCCAGATCCTTCCAGACACCCCTAGGTTGACATGAAATCATGTTTGTGATGTGATAGCATGAGATTCCTTAAAGATTAGAATGTTAACCTATTAACTGGGGCAAAAGTCTTGCATCTCAAACTTGCAGTCACAGAAGCTCACCTTTTTGCTTTGGTTCTGCCCTGTGCTTGAGTTTGTGCCCTTCCTCTCCACATGTCATGCTCACCCCTTTGTGCCCGACGGTCTCTTTCTTTCTAGTGAATGATAATCATTCATCAAACCTCATCCTGAGGAACATGTCAGTTTGAGCCATTTGTACTTACATGGACATTACTATAAAGGCAACGTGTGACCCTCCTGGGCACCATCCTCAGAGCCCCATGTGCAAGGAAGAACCTGAGACATCGACCACACCAGAGAAGGCAGAACTGGGATCTAACTTGTTCTTAGCACTCAAATGAGCCCTTAATTTCGCCATCATTCCTGACCTGGTTAGGCACTGGTCCTAGAGACTCCCTGGGACACTGCACTCAGCTTTGTGATAGTTCTGGAGATAGCTGGTGTACCTGTCCTCTCACCTGTCCATGTATTCCTGTGCACTGTGAACACCTAAAGGACACAGACTGATTTTCATAATAAATATTTGTATCTTAGTGCTTAGTACAATGATTGGCACTCAGTAAAAGCTGAGTGAGTGAATGAAGACAGGGCTACGTGGCCCATCCACTAACTCCAGCCTTGTAGCCAGAGACCTACACAGTCTTTGTTGGCCACCATGGAAAGTCACTGTTTTCTTCCTGGACTCTTGGGACTTTGAGTGATTTCTCTCTCCTTAACCCACTGCACTTGGCTCCATGTGTCTGTTTGGTTGTTTGTTTTTAAGCATCTTTCGTCTGTATCCATTTTTATGGTCAGCTGGTTTTCTCCCCAACTTCCAGCTTCTACCAGCTACTATGGTGGCTTTTAAAACACTTTCCTGTTTCTAATATTCCTGCAGTTCAGTCAACGTGGCAGAAAACAGAAAGAATTACTTTCAACAGGCCTCATTTTGATCTTGATTTCTTTGGATGGAATTTCATAGTGTCTCAGTACTGCCTCTAAAATTTAGTAAAACCCCAATATTGGCTCTAAGTTGGCTTACTAACTGATCCTCCATTACCCAAGCTGAAATCTTTGGTTAAATGCAATTAAAGTTACTTTATTCCAACACAGAAACCCACTGTGTAATCCTCTACTCTAGGTTGCCTCTCTCCCATCTGCATGGCATAAGCATCGCTCCAGGGATTTCCAAATAGGTTTCAACTGAACCTAGCTCCTCCCCTTTTCAAAACTCACTTCTTCAAATGTTCAAAGACAGACCAAGTCTACCCTGTAGAGTCATTGCAATTATTCTAAACTCTGTCCCCATCACTGCAAGTGACTCCCAAACTCACCTTTGTCTTTCCCTCCTTCTGGGTTGCTGTCCTTGGTGAAATGTGGGTGCTTGATGCATTTCTCCCATGGACCTGCATACCTCTCACTTGGGTTCTGGATATTCAGGTCCCTTCAAGGAAGATGCTTGGCCTCACTTCCTGTGGCGGTTCCCTCCGAACTTCATCCCAAGTGTGTGCAGATGAAGGAAGAGGAAGAGGAAGAGAAGACAAACGGACCTGCCCCACAGGCCTTAGAGCTTTCATTTGTCCAGAATATCCATCTACCCCAAATGCAGGAAGATGTCCTTTGTACAGCAACCAAAGGAGACTAAATGTCTAAGTAGGTTTTATTCAAGCAAACACCCAGGCATTTACTTTATTTTTTAAAATCTGTTTTTAATTTTTTAAAAAATATTTTTTGGCCACACCAGTCGGCATGTGGGATCTTACTTTCCTGACCAAGGATCAAACCCACACCCCCTGCAGTGGAAGTGTGGAGTCTTAACCACTGGACCACTAGGGAGTTCCCCAAGTATTTAATTTAGAATAGCTTAAAGAATCAGAATAGTAGGGTCATCTGGACCCTTACAAGCTCTTGACTGGGATGTGTCCCAGTTGTGCAAGAGCAGAGTGCAAATGTTTATCTGTGGAGCCTCTGAATATGGGGGAGATGAAGTTCCTGAGGAAGAATTGCCCTTCTCCAAACTACCTCTCTGGACTCTGGGGAGGAAAACTGTCTTCCCCACAGAATTGACTGGAGGCCAAGTAGCTAGCCTAAGAGAAGGTGTCCCTCCTTCCTTTAGAAAGGAAGTCATGACTCTCTGTGTGTGTGTTTATTGGGGTGAGTTGGGAGGAAATCTCCCTAATCCCATAGAGTATGAAATTTATTGGTGTCACTCGCTGGAAGGAACTAAAGACATAAGTTAAGGGCCTTGAGGAGAAATTGTTTTAAGAATCAGGAAATAGAGTCTGCATCAAAACACCATTTACAAACCTTGAGGGAGTTTTCCATGGTATAATAGTTAGGGTGCTGCTAGCAGAGCTAGTGATCTGAGGAATTTCTATGATTGAATCAATCTGAGAAATATTACATTTTCCCCCATTTTTTTGTGGTAAAATACAGAAAATGTAAAATTACCATTTTAAGCATTTCTAAGAGTATAGTTCAGTGATATTGAACACATTTATAATGTGTGACCATCACCATCATCTGTTTCTAGAACTCTTTTTATCTTGTAAAACTAAAACTGCATACCCATTAAACAATAACTTCCCATCCTCCTCGCCACAGCCCCTATGAACCATCATTTCATTTTCTGTGTCTAGGAACTTCATATAAGTGGAATTATACTATATATGTCTTTTTGTGACTGTCTTATTTCACTTAACAAAATGTCCTCAATGTTCATCCATGTTATAGTATGTATCACAATTTCCTTCATTTTTAAGGCTGGATAATATTCCAGTGAATTTACAGTTGACCCTTGAACAACACAGAGGTTAGGTTGTCCAACCCCCATGCAACTGAAAATCCAAGTATAACCTTACAGTCAGCCCTCCATATCTGATGTTCTGTGTCTGCAGATTCAACCAACCATGGATCGTGTAGTACTGTAGTATGTATTTAGTGAAAAAAATCCACATATAAATGGATCTGCACAGTTCAAACCTGTGTTGTTCAGGGGTCAACTGTATATATTACATTTTGCTTATCATTCAACCATCGATGAACAATTGGGCTCCTTATGTTTTAGCTATTGTGAATAGTGCTGCTATAAACATGGATTTATTTATTTTGGGTATATACACAGAGGTGGAATTGCTGGATTACATGGTAAGTTTTTAATTTTTTGAGGAATCAACCTACTGTTTTCCATGGCAACTGTACCATTTTACATTCCCACCAAGAGTGCACTAGAGTTCCTACTATTCCACATCTTCACCAACACTTGTTATTTTGTGTTTCTTTGATAGTAGCCATCCTAAGGGTATGAAGTGATATCTCATTGTAGTTTGGGTTTGCAATTTCCTAATGATTTCAAGCATCTTTTCATGTGCTTGTTAGACATTTGTATATTTTTTTCTGGAGAAATGCCTATACAAGTTCTTATCTAATATTTGAATCAGGAAAAACATAAAGAAGTTGAAAGTACAAGGCTAAAAAATGTTAAACCAAGTTTAACCAAACCAAAGGAATTATTAAGCAAAGAAAAGTTGTGTTAATTTAAGACAAAGTAGACTTTAAGACAAAAATAATCAGCAAAGGAAAATAATGTCAACATAATGACAATAGGTAACTTTCTCCAGGAAATTTCTAAAGATATACATATAAAATTCAATACGTGTGTCTCTATCTCAGAGCTGCAGGACATATAAAGAAAAGAGATGACAGAATTACAAGTGGAAAATGAAAAATGCGTTACTGTTATGGGAGATTATGAAGACAATCTCTTTCAGTAACTGAGACATAAATATATAGAAGAGAAGTAGGATATAGAATAGTTTAATGCTGTAATTATAGAACATCTTGATTTAAGAAACATACACAAACACTTCACCCCAAAACACTGACTGATATTGGAACCTTTATTAATGTTGATTATATTATTTATACCTTAAAACAAATTACAATAAATTCCTCAGACTATTTAGTCTGACCACAGTACAAACAAATTATGACTTATTTTTAAAAAGTATGCATGCTAGGAAATTTCAAAGCAAACTTCTGTACAACTCATAACTCAAAGGGGAAAGTATAATAAAAACTAGACCATACCTAGAAATGAATAATACCACTTCTCAAAAAAAGAACCATGAGGATATTTAGAATTGTACTAACACTAGCAAAGATGATTAATAGAAAATACATGGTATTATTATTGAACTCAAACTGTTAGAGAAAAAGAAAAAGAATAAGCATGAACTAAGAAAAATGTTGCAAGATACAAGCAGAAATTAATAAAACAAATGGTAAATGCATTTTTTAAGAGAGACAAAAACTCAAGAGGATATTTATTTTTAAAAATATAATAGACTAGAAAAATATTTGCCTAAACTGGTACAATAAAAATTTTAAAAAAACATAAATTCATAATGTTTTTTTAAGCAATAAATTACAAGATACAGTATGGAAAATAAATTTCAAGGAAAAATTAAGTAGACAATGTCCTGGGTGGGGAATAATTATATTAAAAGTGATCTGGGAAGAAGAAGAACAACTTGTGTAGAAACTATCTGTATTTAAAACTGTATCAAAAAAGTAAAGCAAAACAAAACAAACAGCTCCCCAGGCCCAGGCAGTTTTAATTGAAAATTCTAACAAAATTGAAAGAACTAAAATTCTATTGTAGAAATTGTTTCAAGGACTAGGAATTCAAGTGCTGGTCTCAAATCTAGTAATAAGTTTGTTCAAAACAGAGACAAAGACATTATTTAAGAGAGGAATTACATATACTAATCTCACTGTTGACCATAGAAGCTGAAATATTAAATATTTTAGTAAACTAAATCCAGTGATACATAAAAAAATAATACATTATTAACACAGTGGCTTTATACCACAAACACAAAGACAATAAACATTATAAAACCTACTATTGTGATTCAAAATATAGGTGGAAAACAGTTTAACAGTAACTGCATTAGCTAAATTCAAACATATTTAAGAGTAAGATTTTCAGGCTTCCCTGGTGGCGCAGTGGTTGAGAGTCCGCCTGCCGATGCAGGGGCCATGGGTTCGTGCCCCGGTCCGGGAAGATCCCACATGTCACAGAGAGGCTGGGCCCGTGAGCCATGGCCGCTGGGCCTGCGCGTCTGGAGCCTGTGCTCCGCAACGGGAGAGGCCACAGCAGTGAGAGGCCCGCATACCACAAAAACAAAAACAAAAACAAAAAAAAACAAAAACAAACAAACAAAAAAAAAAAGAGTAAGATTTTCTAAAAACTAGAAAGAGGAGAAAATTTCCTTATTATAATAAGAGGTATTTACTAAAAACTATACTGAATCCAGTATTTAATTGTGAAACCAAAAAAATACTTTTCTTTAACTTCAGGAAGAAGAGCAGAGTGCCTACTCTCACTACTTCTGTTCAATTTTTTTTCTGGTTGCCTAAGACAAGCTTATTAAACAAGAGTAAAGAAGTAAATATTAAGATAGAGCAGTTGATATGTTTGTGTGCATAGAAAACCCTAGAGAACCTATAGCTAAATTATTGGAATTAATAAGAAAACTCAGAAGGTTGTTAGTTGTAAAATCAGTGTATGAAATTGGATTGTATTCCAATAACCATCAACAAACAGGTGGAAAATCTAATTATTAAAAGACCATTTACAAAACAAGAAATATATTACTGAGGATTAAATCTAACAAGAGATATGCAATAACTTTATGGGTAAAAATATGAAACATTATTAAAAGACATAAGAGCTAACTAAATGAAGAGAGATAACATGTCATAGCTAGAAAGACTCAGATATCAAGATTTTTTTTTATAAAATAAAAGAGACTGAGAGTGTAATGTTAGCACTGGGATAGAAAAACAGATGAATAGAGCATGGCCATGAACATAGAAAGAGCCCCACAAACATAGATACAGAGAATTGGTTTATGACAAAGGCAGCTTTGTAAGTCAGTGCAGAAATGCTGGCATGGGGGAACTTTCAAGATGGCGGAGGAGTAACACGTCGGGATCACCTTCTTCCCCACAAATACATCAGAAATACACCTACACATGGAACGACTCGTACAGAACACCTACTGAATGCTGGCAGAAGACCTCAGATTTCCCAAAAGGCAGGAAACTCACCACGTACCTGGGTAGGGCAAAAGAAAAAAGGAAAAACAGAGACAAAAGAATAGGGATGGGACCTGCACCTCTGGGAGGGAGCTATGAAGGAGGAAAAGTTTCCACACACTAGGAAGCCCCTTCACTGGCGGAGATGGTGGGTGTGGGGAGGAAGCTTTGGAGCCACGGAGGAGAGCACAGCAACAGGGGGTGCAGAGGGCAAAGTGGAGAGATCCCCGCACAGAGGATTGGTGCTGACCAGCACTCACTAACCTGAGAGGTTTGTCTGCTCACCCGCTGGGGTGGGTGGAGGCTGGGAGCTAAGACTTTGGCTTCGGAAGTTAGACCCCAGGGAGAGGACTGGGGTTGTCTGCGTGAACACAGCCTGAAGGGTGCTAGTGAGCCACAGCTAGCCAGGAGGCAGTCTGGGAAAAAGTCTGGACCTGGCTAAGAAGCAAGAGACCATTGTTTCTGGGTGTGCAAGGAGAGGGGATTCAGGGCACCACCGATATGAGTTCCAGAGACGAGCACGAGCTGCAGCTCTCAGAGTGGACACCAGAGACAGGAATGAAATGCTAAGGGTGCTGCTGCAGTCTCCAAGAAGCCAGTGTGCAAGCACAGGTCACTATCCACACCTCCCCTCCCAGGAGCCTGTGCAGCCTGCCACTGCCAGGGTCCCATGATCCAGGGACAACTTCACCAGGAGAGAGCGCCTCAGGCTATTGCAACTTCACGCCAGCCTCTGCCTCCTCGGGCTCGCCCCACATTCCATACCCCTCCCTCCCCCAGCCTGAGTGAGCCAGAGCCCCAGAATCAGCCACTCCTTTAACCCCATCCTGTCTGGGAGAAGAACAGATGCTAGAGGGCAACCTACATGCAGAGGTGGGGCCAAACACAAAGCTGAACCCAGGAGCTGTGCAAACAAAGAAGAGAAAGGGAAATCTCTCCCAGCAGCCTAAGGAGCAGTGGATTAAATCTCCACAATCAACTTGATATACCTGCATCTCCGTAATACCTGGAAAGACAATGAATCATCCCAAAATTGAGGCAGTGGACTGTGGGAGCAACTGTAGGCTTGGGATTTGCTTTCTACATCTAATTGGTTTCTGGTTTTATGTTTATCTTATTTTCGTATTTAGAGTTTATTATCATTGGTACATTTGTTTATTGATTTGGTTGCTCTCCTCCTTTTTTAAAATTATTTGTTACTTTTTTAATATATATAGATTTTTTTCCCTTTTTCCCTTTTTGTGAGTGTGTATGGGTATGCCTTTTTGTGTGATTTTGTCTGTATAGCTTTGTTTTTACCATTTGTAATAGGGTTCTGTCTCCATTTTTTTTATTACTTGTTAATTTTTAATAATTTATTTTTATTTATTTTTTATTTTAATAACTTTATTTTATTATTTTTCTTTCTTTCTTTCTTTTTCTCTCCCTTTCCTTCTGAGCCATGCTGCTGACAGGGTCTTGGTGCTCCAGCTGGGTATAAGGCCTGTGCCTCTGATGTGGGAGAGCTGGGTTCAGGAGCTCGGTCCACCAGAGACCTCCCAGCTTCACATAATATCACATGGGGAAACATCTCCCAGAGATCTCCATCTGAACGCTAAGACCCAGCTCCACTCAACAACCAGCAAGCTACAGTGCTGAACACCCTATGTCAAACAACCAACAAGACAGGAACACAATCCTCCCATCAGTAGCGAGGCTGCCTAAAATCATAATAAGGTCATAGGCACTGCAAAACACACCACCAGATGCAGTCCTGCCCACCAGAAAGACAAGATCCAGCCTCATCCACCAGAAGACAGCCACCAGTCCCCTCCACCATGAAGCCTGCACAATCCACTGAACCAACTGTAGACATTGGGTGCAGACACCAAAAACAAAGTTAACTATGAACCTGCAGCCTGCAAAAAGGAGAACCAAAACACAGTAAGTTAAGCAAAGTGAGAAGACAGAGAAACACACAGCAGATGAAAGAGCAAGGTAAAAACCCACAAGACAAAACAAATGAAGAGGAAATAGGCAGTCTACCAGAAAAGAATTCAGAGTAATGATAGTAAAGATGATCCAAAATCTTGTAAATAGAATGGAGAAAATACAAGAAACATTTAACAAGGACCTAGAAGAACTAAAGAGCAAACAAATAGTGATGAACAACACAATAAATGAAATTTAAAAATTCTGTAGAAGAAATCAAGAGCAGAATAACTGAGGCATAAGAAATAATAACTGAGCTGGAAGGTAAAATAGTGGAAATAAATACCACAGAGCAGAATAAAGAAAAAAGAATGAAAAGAATTGAGGACAGTCTCAGAGACCTCCAGGACAACATTAAATGTGCCAACATTCAAATTATAGGGGTCCCAGAAGAAGAAGAGAAAAAGAAAGAGACTGAGAAAATATATGAAGACATTATAGTTGAAAACTTCCCTAATATGGAAAAGGAAATAGTCAAGTGCAGGAAGCACAGAGAGTCCCATACAGGATAAATCCAAGGAGAAACATGCCAAGACACACATTAATCAAACTATCAAAAATTAAATACAAAGAAAAAATATTAAAAGCAGCAAGGGAAAAGCAACAAATAACATACAAGGGAATCCCCATAAGGTTAACAGCTGATCTTTCAGCAGAAACGCTGCAAGCCAGAAGGGAGAGGCAGGACATGTTTAAAGTGATGAAAGGGAAAAACCTACAACCACAATTAATTTACCCAGCAAGGATATCATTCAGATTTGATGGAGAAATTAAAAACTTTACAGACAAGCAAAAGCTAAGAGAATTCAGCACCACCAAACCAGCTTTACCACAATTGCTAAAGGAACTTCTCTAGGCAGGAAACACAAGACAAGGAAAAGACCTATGATAAAAGACCCAAAACAATTAAGAAATTGTTAATAGGAACATACATATCGATAATTACCTTAAATGTAAACGGATTAAATGCTCCAGTCAAAGGACATAGACTGGCAGAATGGATACAAAAATAAGACCCGTATATATGCAGTCAACAAGAGGCCCACTTCAGACCTAAGGACACATACAGACTGAAAGTGAGGGAATGGAAAAAGATATTCCATGGAAATAGAAATCAAAAGAGAGCTGGAGTAGCAATCTAATATCACACTAAATAGATTTTAAAATAAAGACTATTACAAGAGACAAGGAAGGACACTACATAATAATCAACGGATCAATCCAAGATGAAGGTATAACAATTGTAAATATTTATGCACCCAACACAGGAGCACCAGAATACCTAGGGCAAATGCTAACAACCATAAAAGGGGAAATCAACAATAATGCAATAATATTAGGGGACTTAATTTATTTATTTATTTTTTGTGGTACGTGGACCTCTCACTGTTTTGGCCTCTCCCGTTGTGGAGCACAGGCTTCAGACGTGCAGGCTCCAGATGTGAGCGGCCATGGCTCATGGGCCCAGCTGCTCCACAGCATGTGGGGTCTTCCTGGACTGGGGCATGAACCTGTGTCCTCTGCATTGGCAGGCAGCCTCTCAACCACTGTGCCACCAGGGAAGCCCCTAGTAGGGGACTTTAACACCCCACTTTCACCAATGGACAGATCATCCAAAATGAAAATCAAAAAGGAAACACAAGTTTTAAATGATACATTAAACAAGATGGACTTAATTGATATATATAGGACATTCATTCCAAAAGCAACAGAATACACTTTCTTCTCAAATGTTCATGGAACATTCTTCAGGTTAGATCATATCTTGGGTCACAAATCAAATCTTGGAAAATTTAAGAAAACTGAAATCATATCAAGTATTTTTTCCAACAACAATGTTATGAGACTAGATATCAATTACAGGAAAAAAACTGTAAAAAATACAAACACATGGAGGCTACATAATACACTGTTAAATAACCGAGATATCACTGAAGAAATCAAATAGGAAATCAAAAAATACCTAGAAACAAATGACAATGAAAACATGATGACCACACATTTATGGGATGCAGCAAAAGCTGTTCTAAGAGGGAAGTTTATAGCAATACAATCCTACCTCAAGAAACAAGAAACATCTCAAATAAACAACCTAAACTTACAATTAAAGCAATTGGAGAAAGAAGAACTAAATCCCCAAAGTTAGAAGAAGGAAACAAATAATAAAGATCAGATCAGAAATAAATGAAATATAAATGAAGGAAATGATAGCAAAGATCAATAAAACTAAAAGGTGGTTCTTTGAGAAGAAAAACACAATTGATAAACCATTAGCCAGTCTCATCAGGAAAAAAAAGGGAGAAGAGTCAAATCAACAGAACTAGAAATGAAAAAGGAGAAGTAACAAATGACATGGCAGACATACAAAGGATAATGGGAGATTACTACAAGCAACTATATGCCAATAAAATGGACAACCTGGAAGAAATGTACACATTCTTAGAAAAGCAGAGCCTTCCAAGACTGACAAAGGAAGAAATACAAAATATAAACAGACCAATCACAAGCACTGAAATTGAGACTAGGATTAAAAATCTTCCAACAAACAAAAGCCCAGGACCAGAAATATCAATCAGTGAAACAGAATAGAAAGCCCAGAGATACACCCACACACATATGGTCACCTTATTTTTGATAAGGGAGGCAAGAATATACAATGGAGAAAAGACAGCCTCTTCAATAAGTGGTGCTGGGAAAACTGGACAGCTACATGTATGGAAATTAGAGCACTCCCTTACACCATATGGAAAAATAAATTCCAAATGGATCAAAGACCTAAATGTAAGGCCAGACATTATAAAACTCCTAAAGAAAACATAGGCAGAACACCTTATAACATAAATCACAGCAAGATCCTTTTTGACCCAACTCCTAGAGAAATGGAAATAAAAACAAAAATAAACAAATGGGACCTAATGAAACTTAAAAGCTTTTGCACAGCAAAGGAAACCATAAACAAAACGAAAAGACAACCCTCAGAAGGGGAGAAAATATTTGCAAATGAAGCAACTGACAAAGGATTAATCTCCAAAATATAGAAGCAGCTCATGCAGCTCAATATCAAAAAACAAACAACCCAATCCAATAATGGGCAGAAGACCTAAATAGACATTTCATCAAAGAAGATATACAGATTGCCAACAAACACATGAAAGGATGCTCAACATCACTAATCATTAGAAAAATGCAAATCAAAACTACAGTGAGATATCACCTCACACTGGTAAGAATGGCCATCATCAAAAAATCTACAAACAATAAATGCTAGAGAGGGTGTGGAGAAAAGGGAACCCTCTTGCACTCTTTGGTGGGAATGTAAATTAATATCACCATTATGGAGAACAGTATGGAGGGTCCTTAAACTAAAAATAGAACTACCATACGGCCCAGCAATCTCACTATTGGGCATATACACTGAGAGAAATATAATTCAAAAAGAGTCATGTACCACAATGTTCATTGCAGCTCTATTTACAATAGCCAGGACATGGAAGCAACCTAAATGTCCATCATCGACAGATGAATGGATGAAGAAGATGTGGCACATATATACAGTGGAATATTACTCAACCATAGAAAGAAATGAAATTGAGTTATCTATAGTGAGGTCGGTGGACCTAGAGACTGTCATACAGAGTGAAATAATTCAGAAAGAGAAGAACAAATACCATATGCTAACACATATATATGGAGTCTAAAAAAAAAAAAATGTGGTTCTAATGAACCTAGGGGCAGAACAGGAATAAAGATGCAGACGTAGAGAATGGACTTGAGGACACGGGGAGTGGGAAGGTTAAGCGAGAGAGTGTCATGGACATATATACACTACCAAATGTAAAATATATAGCTAGTTGGAAGCAGCTGCATAGCACAGGGACATCAGCTCAGTGCTTTGTGTCCACCTAGAGGATCAGGATGGGGGTGTGGCAGGAAGACGCAAGTTGGAGGAGATATGGGGATATATGGATATGTATAGCTGATTCACTTTGTTATAAAGCAGAAATTAACACACGATTGTAAAGCAATTATACTCCACTAATGATGTTTAAAAAAAAAAAAAGAAATGCTGGCATGTTTATTAAGGAGTTTGGGAAAATATAGTTATCCCCCAAATATATATATATATATATATATATATATATTTATATGAAATGCTACATTATACTGTATATAAAAACCAAAGCTAAGAGGGATAAAATCTAAAGATGAGAAATAAGAATTTAAAAATTTACTAAAACGATTATGCTTATGCCCACATGAAAGTAACTGGTGTGGGATGTGCCCACCCACTGTGAGCAACTAGATATAAGAACTAGATAAAATATTGAAATCATGCTTTAAAAAAATAGGCAATATGCAGCACAGAATTCTGATCTCTAACAGAAGGAAATAAACAAGTGATCCCTACCTTCAATTTGTGCCTCTAGGCAATTTCTAAACTTCAGTTCAGGGAGGGCAAACTTAAGCAGAACACTGTGGTCTTTGGTGTTACTGAGTTGAAGAGACAATGATTGTACTTGAAAGAGGCAGAAGTGGCTTGAATTTAGATGGTAAAGTATCAGAGTGGAGAGAGAAAATGTCTCCTGAGTCTTTGGCTTAATTCTCATACACTCAGGAAAGACATGAAACTCCACGAGGCTGCGGAAAGTACTGCTACCAGATTCAGAACAATTAGCAGGGAAGCTGAAAAATCACCACACAGAGGTGAGAACAATTTCAGCTCCTACCAGCTAATACGGATATATCAGTATCTTGTTGAATACAATGGGGCGTTATGTAGAGATCCCAGAAAATAACAAGTATTTTAAGTAAGTGGCCCAAACAAAAGTGGGATAAGTAATCGTCGAGTAAAGGCTGCTCTACACATGTCCAAAAAAGTACCTAAAACCAAGCTGCAAAATGTTCAAGCTGATGCACAAGTTGTGTAAGTGTCTGCTTATGTGCCAGCCCAAGTCCAACATGCTTTCAAGCCATAAAACAACCTTCGGAACTCAAAATCAGAAATACGCAATGTCTAGAATCCAACCAAAAATTATTTAAAAAGAAGAAGCAGGAAACGGTGCTTCCCATTACCCATTACCAGGAGAAAAATAAATCGATACAAACAGATGTATAAATGAGAGAGATTATAAATGATCACACAAAGACTTTAAAATAGTATTTATAATATGCTCAGAAAGCATGAATATGAGAAAAAAGTTGAAGATATAAACAGGAACCTCATGTAACTTGTAGAGATGGAAACATGTTATATCTATGAAAAGTCCCATGTACTCATAAAATCTTCCACTTTATTAGAAAAATTTCACTGGAGGTATTAACAATAAATGAAATGTAAAAAATAAATGAATTTGAACATAGCTGTAAAAACTCTGCAAAATGAAGCATAAAAAACAAATCGACTGGAAGAAATTGAACTCACTAAAATTTATTTATCACCCCCAAATCAATACTTGCAGCACTTTCATGGTTGAACAAGACAACATTCACCTTCTTATTTTAGCTCTCCTACTGTCAACAAGCTGCCTTTTTGTGATCCATTTCAGGTCATGTTTCTGCATTTTTGTGCTTTTTGTTAGTGAGTAACTGTTTAAGATGTTTAAAATGACACTCAAGCATATTACAGAAATTCTGTCTGTGTTCATGAGCACAAAAAAGCTGTGATGCACTTTATTGTTAATGTATTGACATTACATACCAAATAAGGTGTCTTCAACAGAAACATAAATTATGCATTGATTGACTGATGAAAATGTAGGCTCACAGGAACCTAACTCTGTATTTCCCCTTGGAGCAATGTTCAGTATCCACTAACTCAGTATTTGTGGACATTTTATAGAAGATGACTACTAAGAATAATGAGAATTGACTGTATTTCTTATATCGATACAATTGCTACACTTTAAAAGCAGAAATATTATATGGTGGAAACTATATTAAGAAGCTATGCCTTCTCATTCCTTCTTAGAGGAATTCCTTGTATTGGACTAACTCTCCAATCAATAGTAATTATAAATTTGTGTAAAATACAATAAACATTTTTGAAGGCACTACAAAGTGACTAAAATTGGCTTAACCAGAGGGGATTTGACTCTCGGATGAAGAAAACCACACTTAGTGAAATCCACATTCATGTATTTCACTTCAAATGGGAAAGGTAGAACAAACATCCCTACAGGGACGTTGCAAATAGATAAGCATATGCTAAGATAACATGCAGATGTCTGGGAAAGATTAGCTACAATCTGGTCCACAGAAAGATGTTTGTAATATGATGCAAATCAAAGTAAGTAATCTTTGAAACATTGATGAGAGTAAGTACATTTTACGTAGTAAAGGTAAATTCCTAGCTTAACAGATTTTTAAAATTGTAACTGATTCCTTGAAAAGTTCTAGAAGAGCTAATAAATAAATAAGGACCAGCCAAGATTACAGCAATGAGGAGTAATCACTAGTACTAGTTAAGACTAGTAATCACTGATTTTAATAGCTAATAGTTATTAAAACTCAGAGGAGCAAACTCGCAAGCTGGCTTTTTGGGTTTTGTTTTATGAAGGGCTTACTGAAATGGAATATCTTGAGAGAGCTGTCCATAAAGAATATCTTGATTTCAGCAAGGCATTTTGAACTCAGTGGATTAAAAAAGAAAAAAAAAAAAAGATGAAGCGGAAATAAATGTAATGTGTATGCACGTGGGGAGAATTTGTTTGGAATGCTGTACTATTCTCTGATGGACAAGAAGCAATTCTAGCATGTTCTCATTACTGCTGAAAAGTGGATTGTGTCATCTCCAAGTGCTCACATAGAGCCTGAGTATACACAGGGGAAGATGTTTTAAATGTGTTTTGTCACAGCTGCTTTTGAGTGGAAAAATGATAATCGATAAACAATGTGCATATTCCTTGCTCATTTATTTGTTTTTAAAATTGCATTTACACAAGAAACCTAAGTAGAGTGTCTTCACATCTATAATAGGAGGCTCATTTTCTGTTTGTTTGCAATTTTTATTTTTAAAAATAATCATGAAAAGCTGGATTTGTAGAAGTAGGGGGTGAATGTGATCCACACATTCATGATCTCTTAGCTCTGATTAAAAGACAAACAGGAAGGGTTAACACTATGTCCTTTTTATATAGCATTAGCAATGGACATGGGTGCCCTTACACATGGAAGAATTTAAAAAGTCAGATAAAGACTCATGTAAGGTTACAAGAATATTCATACAGAGTCCACTAGATCTGATGCAATGCACATGGAGGATGTCTTGCTCACGTAAAATTGTCCCCACCAGCCCAGGAGGTTTGCTCTAAGAGGTTTCATCCACTGTGCTGTCTTCATTTCCCAGAAATAACTGCTGGATCTTGTTATCCGAGGAATGCAGATGGGATTGTGCCATGTACAGGCTGACTTCTTTCCAAGGCTGCCACTGCTCACAAGCTCACTGTGTGATTGTTTTCCCAGTGTCTCACTTGTACATCCAAGACTTGGGTTAAAGCACAACTAAGATCCTTCCAACTCTAATAGTCTGAGCTTCTGCTGCTGCTTCAGATCCTCCAACCCTGTAAGCAAAGAGCTAGAGGATCTCAAACACAAGATTACAGAAATGGGTATTGTATTTAGAAAACATTTCTAAAGAGTACTTTTATAGTCATAAAGATAATGCAGATATATTTTAGGAAATTTGTGAATTACAGAAAAAAACCTTGTGATAATAGTTAAAATTACTTGACGTTTGTTAAACACTCACTACAATCTGGGAACAAAATACTTTTTATACTTTGTTCCTCCCCAAGCCTCACAAACTAGGTAAAATTATATTACTTATATTATAGAGATAAGTAGAGTGAGGATTAGAGACTGTAATTATTATACAACCACAATATGATTTCACAGCTAATAAATGGGATTTGATCCCAGATCAAATTCTAAAGAATACATTTTTACCACTGTAATAATCTGTCGTGTTAAATGCTTATTTCTTTCCATCTTTCTTTGTATAGATTTACATTCTGAAAAGAAATTGAGATTATACTACATATATTGTATGTACATAAACTACAATCCAATAATTGGTCAGCTTGTGTTGCTAAAAATGTGGAGTATCCCCATATCATAAACTAATCTTATAACGTATTGTTTTCAATAACCCCATGGCATTCTGTTGAGTGGAATGTTGTAAAATGTATTACAATCTGTTATCTACTGGTGTATCACAAATTATTCTAAAAGTTTAGACACCTGAAACCATGAAGATTTACTGTGTCACGGTCCCTAGGAGTCTGGAAGCAGCTTAGCTGAGCTGTTCTGGTTCACAGTCTCCAGTGGGAGGGGGAGCATTGCAGGCATAATGCAGTTAAAATGGCAGTGGAGCAGTGGGCATCTGAAGGCTTGACCTAGCCTGGAGGATTTGTTTCTAAAACAACTCCCTCACTTGGCTGTTGGCTGAAGGCCTCAATTCCTCACCATGTGAACCTCTCCCCATAATAGGGCAGGTGACTTCCTGCAAAGAGCGATCCAAAATAGAGAAAGCAAGGGGTAAGTCTCAGTAACGTTCATGGTGTAGTTTCCAAAGTCAAACAGATCACTTCCCGTTTATTATACTGCGTGTAAGTGACTCAGGAGGCCCATCACACACTCAAGGGGAAGGGAATTAGGTTCCATCTCTTGTAAGGAAGATCATCAGAGAGTTTGTAGGAACACTTTCAAACCACAACATGAAATAACTCTACTTCTATATTTGCATTTACATATTTTCTAATTGATTTCTAATTATTACCATTGTTAACAATATTGTTACAAATAGTGCCATACATAAATCTATGAGATCTTTGTCATTATTCCCTTAGAATAATATCCAAGTGAGATGACTGGGATAAAGGATATAAATATTTTTGAGGTTTGGAATGTATATTGCCCTGCAGAAGGCGGGCACCTCTTGAGCCTCTGTGGCAGGTTGTATTTTTCCAAAGACGAACAACAAAATCACTACATTCTACATATTATTCTTACAATGTGATGTTAAAAATATTCCCTTTGTGTAGTAGGGCCTAAGTCCTAGTTCCCCTACACTTGAACCTGGGTGAAACTTTATGACTGTCTCAACCAATAGAGTATGGCAGAAATGACACTATGTACTTCTGAGTAGGTAATAAAATGTCATGAACTTTTGTCCTCCTGGGACACTTGTTTTTGGAACCAGTTACCATGGTGCAAGGAAACCAATTGTCCTCAAGGAGACCACATGTAGGTGATATGGATGTCAGCCCCAGCTAAGGTCCTGGACACCAGCCAACATCAACCACCAGGAAGAAAGTGAGTGAGCCTTCTGATAATTTCAGACACAGGGCATGCCAGGTTTCAAGATGCCCCACTTGACACTGCATGGAGCAGAGATAAGCTGCCCATTGAATGTGGTCCAAATTGAAGATTCATGAGCAAGATAAGTAACTGGTAATTCCACTCCAGTGTATTGACCCAAGAAAAATGAAAAACTATGTCAACGAAAGACTTATATAAGAAAGTGAATAACTACCAAAAAATTGAAAAAAAATCCATATGTCTTTAGACAGAAAAGTAGATAAACAACTGTGCTATACTCATAAAATGAATATGCCACAATAAAAAAGAGAAAACTACTTACACATGAAACAACATTGATAAATCTCACAAAAGAATACGTACTGCACGATTTCTTTTGCATGAAATACTAATACAGTTTGTTGGAGGACAGAGGGAACAAAAAATGTCCATTGAACTGAGAGGGTATCTTGAGACCAAAAAATGAGGCAGGCAGCCCCATGTAATCAGTGGATCAGTTTATTATAGGGTAACTTACTCACAGGGTGGGAACAGACAGACAATGATCTGTAAGCATTTGTAGCTGTACTTGGCACTGCTGAGGAGCCACTGGGACCATTTTATAGTTAACCTAGTGTATGGGGGTGCATGCTTGGAAACAGGATGTGCATTCCTAAGATTTATGAATGGGTAACTAGTCTCATGTGTGCCAGGAGTACGTCAGCGAAGGTCTTCATCATTGTTTGGGGACTAACAGAGCATGGAGGCCACCTGGACCTAAAGATCACTAAACAGTATCTATTAACAAAGCCCTTGATGACAGAGAAGAGATTTACTACACGGTGCAGACCTAGATAGGGTCAGCGGAAGGACAGGAGGGACTAAATGGGCCCAAGGTGGCATCAGTTATTCCAGCAGCCGTACACAGGTAAAACTAAAATATGGTGATAAAAATGGATTGTGGTTATGGGGACAGTAGAGAGGGGAGGTTGACTGGAAAGGGTACAGTGGAATTTTCTGGAAGGATGGAAATGCTGTATATCTTGTTTTGGGCATGGTGACACGGGTGTTTATAATTGCCATTATTCATCAAGCTGAACACTTAAAATCTGTGTATTTTATTGTATAGTAATTACATCTCAACTTTTAAAACCTGCAACCATCTAAAATACTTTTACTCTCTCAGTCCAACCATGCACATTTAATATTATCATGGAAGACACTTTCTATTAAGCTATTAGAGGATGGAAAATGAGAAACCATATTTATTGAAGGTCATTTTCTGTGATGGAGGTTTCATCAATTCAACTTGGGGGCAGAAGATGACAAAAAATAAAGCTAACCACTTGGTGAAAAATGGGGTCTGAAGATAGGAACTCAAGTATTTAAAAAAATCTAGGTGATGAAGCTTAAATTGAGCACTCCTGCTACTCATGTTCTCACATGAATTTATTAAGAGGAAATTAGCACAAGCAGTGGACTTATAACTTAGCCAACACTGTTTCTGACAAGTTTTAGGAAATAATTTCGGCAAAAGAAGGGTTATATTAACACGATCAATATTTACATTCAAGGCCCTGAAATATAGTTTAATGGATAAAGAAAAAAATGACATCTTAGTTGTGTAGTGGGTTCTCGTGCAGGGTTTACATTCAGTCCTGAGTCCAGGGGAGAATCCCAAGTGAAAAAGAATCCTGTAGTCTGTCATCTTGATCTTTGAACGTTAGGTATAATAAAGAAAAGGTTTTGCATAAAGGCAAGTTGTCTCTTCTCCTAGTAAAGTGGAGAAATGTTTGTGTACTGCTCCCAGGAGAAGCTAAACAAATGCTACCTCCATCTCTCTGTGTCCAATCAGATTTAGGAACTGGACCCTCAGTTCTCCATGTCTCAGAGTATAAATGTGGACAAAATACTACCTGGAACATTGAAGAGGTGCCACTGGTTACTGTAAATACTTTTATTTCATTTCCAGTGGTTTTCTCAGTGATGTATTAGTAAGTCAGGGAATCTGATTAGGGAGCCAATAAGAGAAAAATCCCTCAGTCTGGGTTTATCCATAGATATGCTTTCAAAGTCAGATGTGGGGCCCAAAGATGGTAAACAAGATGAGCCACTGACCCATGAGAAGGAAATTTAAGAGCTTTTCGTTGTATTAAATTATAATTAGAAAGGAAGTATGCAGCCCTAATGTTCAATAGCAGGTCTCTAATCGAGTCCTGGATCTGTCTGCGGGTCACTGCTGATTGATGGGTCTTTAGAGAGGAGATATTGGCAGTCCCACCTCACTTAGTTACTGGCTTTATTGCCATGCTTTGCAGCTTAAATGGGCCAAAACAAGTAGATTTAAAAATTGTATTACCTAATTTCACTTAACTATTCTTTTGCAGAATAAAAAAAAACTGGTTTCAAATAGACATACACGGAGATACCAGTTGTATCTCAGTGTCACTGGTCCAGAGAGCAGAACAGTCTGGTCCAGTGATACCCTAGCGAACTCAGTGGGCAAACAGAGGATCCCAGGTGGATCTAGGGACACCTACATCCACACCCCCACGAGGACACAGATTCTTGACTTCTGCTTACGGCCAATGTGGAATCAATCACAGGGACTGAATACACCCTTTCTCTTGAAACAACGAAAAAGTGGACAAAATATAGGAAATGATGATTTTCAAGACACTAGACATCAGTTATCCTTGGTAGGGAGGAAAGGAGTGAGATGAGCTTCACAGTAGCCACAGCTCACGACCTGTGGGGAGAGACAGGTGTCAGCAGAGCAAACTGCCTGAAGCGAAACACGGAGCCCAGCGCCTGGAGATCAAGGTTGTCAGGGTGCATGACAAAAGAAGGGAGCAGAGCTGTGCAGAGAGACCTGCAGAAGGCCTCCTTCAAATACTCGGCTGTGAACTGACCAACTCATGTGTCTGAGGAAAGGACCACCCAACAGGACTAGAGAATAGTACCCCGTGCTCGGACAGGGCCAGGCTGGTGCCTGTTCCCACCAGCTGGGCTGGATTCACAGGACACTGGGCGGGGCATTCGGTACACTCTTGCCTCTGTGGAGGGGAATATCATCTCTGAACTGAGCATTGCTCCAGTCCCGCCTAACACATCTTAAGAGCAAGACCCAAAAGGATCAAGCTGTTTGCAAGTGGCTTAACTGTGCCTCAGAACAAAGCTCAAGAACACTTATAGGGATGCAAAAATATCCAGGTACCAGCAAGGTAGGATTCAAAATGCATGTTCTCTTAAAGATGACCAAGTGTGCAATGAATCAGGAAAATGCCACCTTACTGAAAACTAGGAGAAAAAGATAAATCCTCTATTATACTCAAATATTGCAATATATCTCTCCTTCAACAAAAGAAAATCAGTTAGGATATAAAATGTTTAAACAACAATATCAACCAACTTGACCTCATTGACATTTATAGAGAAACTCATCCAATAAACAGCAGAATACATGCTCTTTTCAAGTGACACATAATTTTGACCAAGACAGACTATATTCAATACCATAAAACAAGTCCCAATACATTAAAAATAAATAAATTTCTACAAAATACGTTCTTGGATCACCATGAATTAAATTAGAAATCAAAACCAGATAGATCTCTGGAAAATCCATGGATATTTGGAAAGTGAATGCATCAAATAAAATATCAAAATTAAATTGTAGAACATTTTGAACCAGATTAAAATGAAAACATTAGGTAATAAAATTTGTGGAATGCTACTAAGGCAGCACTTGGAGGAGGGTATATTTAGCTCTGTATGTTAATATTAGGGGGAAGAAATCTCAAATAAATGACTTAAGTTTCCAACTTGAGAAACTAGAAAAAGAAGGGCAAATAAAGTTCAAAGTAGAAGAAAAGAAATAATAAAGATCAGAGCAGAAATCAAGGAAATAGAAAACTTTAAAAAAGAGAAAACCAATGAAATTAATAGCTAGCTCTTTGAGAATAGTACTAAAACTAATAAACCTGTAGCCAGACTGATTAAAAAATGAGAGAGGATACATTTTACTAATATCAGAAACGAAAGAGGCAGTATCACTACTGGTTCCACGGATGTTAAAAGGATAACAAGAGAATACAATGAATGACTTTATGCCAATATATTTTATTTGTTTTATAAATTTATTTATTTATTTTTGGCTGCATTGGGTCTTTGGTGCTGTGCATGGGCTCTCTCTAGTTGCAGCAAGCGGGGGTTACACTTCACTGCAACGCACAGGCTTCTCACTGCAGTGGCTTCTCTTGCTGGGGAACACGGGCTCCAGGCATGGGGTCTTCAGTAGTTGTGACACAAGAGCTCAGTAGTTGTGGCTCATGGGCTCTAGAGCACAGGCTCAGTAGTTGTGGCACACGGACTTAGTTGCTCCGCAACATGTGGGATCTTCCCAGACCAGGGCTCAAACCTGTGTCCCCTCCATTAGCCGGTGGATTCTTAACCACTGCACCACCAGGGAAGTGCCCAATACATTTTAAAACTTAGGTGAAATGGACAGATGCCTTGAAAAACACAACTTATCAAAGTTCACTCAAGAAGAAATACGTAGTTTGAATAGCTCTATATATCCATTACATTTTCAAATTTGTTATAAACTTTTCAAAAATGAAAATTCTAAGCCTGAATGAATGGCATTATAGGTGAATCCCACCAAAAATGTAAGGAAGAAATAATACTAATTCCATATAAACTCTTCTAGAAATTGAAAAAGAGATAGTTTCCAAATGATTTTATGAGGCCAGCATTACCTTGATACCAAAACAAGACAAAGACATTACAAGAAAAGAAAACTATAGCCCAGTAATCCCTCATGCATGTAGATGCAAAATTCTTAAGAGAATTTTAGTAAGTGGAATCCAAACTACAGGTACTTTCCTGGTGGTGCAATGGTTAAGAATTGCCTGCCAATGCAGGGGGCATGGGTTCAAGCCCTGGTCCAGGAAGATCCCACATGCCACGGAGCAACTAAGCACATGCACCACAACTACTGAGCCTGCACTCTAGAGCCTATGAGCTACAACTACTGAGCCCACATGCCACAACTACTGAAGCCCACGTGCCTAGAGCCTGTGGTCCGCAACAAGAGAAACCACCACAATGAGAAGCCTTCACACCTCAACAAAGAGTAGCCCACACCCACCGTAAATAGAGAGAGCCTGCAGGCAGCAACAAAGACCCAACTCAACCAAAAATAAATAAATAAATAAATTTATTTTTTAAAAAAGGAATCCAAACTACATATTAAAACTTCATCATGACTTGTGAAAATGACTATACTACACAAAGCCATCTACAGATTCAATGCAATCCCTATCAAACTACCAATGACATTTTTCACAGAACTAGAACAAAAAGTTGCACAATTTGTATGGAAATACAAAAGACCCTGAATAGCCAAAGTAATCTTAAGAAAAAATAAAAAATAATGGAACTGGAAGAATCAGGTTCCCTGACTTCAGGCTATACTACAAAGCTACAGTAATCAAGACAGTATGGTACTGGCACAAAAACAGAAATATAGATAAACGGAACAGAATAGAAAGCCCAGAGATAAACCCATGCACATATGGTCAACTTATCTTTGACAAAGAAGGCAAGAGTATACAATGGAGAAAAGAGAGCCTCTTCAATAAATGGTGCTTGGAAAACTGGACAGCTATATGTAAAAGAATGAAATTAGGACACTCCCTAATATCATACACAAAAATAAACTCAAAATGGATTAAAGACTTAAATATAAGGCCACACACCATAAAACTCTTAGAGGAAAACATAGGCAGAATACCTTATGACATAAATCACAGCAAGATCCTTTTTGACCCTCCTTCTAGAGAAATGGAAATAAAAACAAAAATAAAGAAATAGGACCTAATGAAACTTAAAAGCTTTTGCACATCAAAGGAAACCATAAACAAGATGAAAAGACAACCCTCAGAATGGGACAAAATATTTGCAAATGAAGCAACTGACAAAGGACTAATCTCCAAAATATACAAGCAGCTTATGCAGCTCAATATCAAAAAAAGAAACCACCCAATCCAGAAGTGGACAGAAGTCCTAAATAGACATTTTTCCAAAGAAGATATACAGATTGCCAACAAACACATGAAAGGATGCTGAACATCACTAATCATTAGAGAAATGCAAATCAAAACTACAATGAGGTATCACCTCACACCAGTCAGAATGGCCATCACCAAAAAATCTACAAACAATAAATGCTGGAGAGGGTGTGGAGAAAAGGGAACACTCCTGCAGTGCTGGTGGGAATGTAAATTGATACAACCACTATGGAGAACAGTATTGAGGTTCCTTAAAAAACTAAAAATAGAACTACCATAAGACCCAGCAATCCCACTACTGGGCATATATCCAGAGAAAAACATAATTCAAAAAGAGTCATGTACCACAATGTTCATTGCAGCACTATTTACAATAGCCAAGACATGGAAGCAACCTGGGTGTCCATCAACAGTTGAATGGATAAAGAAGATGTAGCACATATATGCAATGGAATATTACTCAGCCATAGAAAGAAATGAAATTGAGTTATTTGTAGTGAGGTGGATGGACCTAGAGACTGTCATGCAGAGTGAAGTAAGTCACAAGGAGAAAAATAAATACCGTATGCTAACACATATATGGAATCTAAAAAAAAAAAAAAAAACGTTCTGAAGAACGTAGCAGAAGGACAGGAATAAAGATGTAGACGTAGAGAATGGACTTGAGGACCCAGGGAGCGGGAAGGGTAAGCTGGGATGAAGTGAGAGAGTGGCGTGAACATATATACACTACCAAAAGTAAAATAGATAATTAGGGGGAAGCAGCCACATAGCCCAGGGAGATCAGCTCGGTGCTCTGTGTCCACTTAGAGGGGTGGGATAGGGAGGGTGGGAGAGAGATAGATGCAAGAGGGAGGAGATATGGGGATGTATTATATGTATAGATGATTCACTTTGTTATACAGAGAAACTAACATACCATTGTAAAGCAATTATACTCCAATAAAGATGTTAAAAAAATTAATCAATGTAGTTCACTATATTAACAAACTAAAAAAGAAGATCCAATCATATGATTATCTATTGAATAAACAAATACAGGAAAATATTTGTCAAAATCCAGCAACCTTTCTTTAAAAAGGTCCCAACACAGTAGGATTAAAGGAAACTTCCTTAAATTGATAAAAGTCACCTATGAAAATCTATAGCTAACATCATACTTAAAAGACTGAATGATTCCCCCCAAATATCATGAACAAGACAAGTATATCTCTCTCAGCACTTCTATTTAACTTTATACTGGAGGTTCTAGACAATACAATCAAGTAAGGAAAATAATAGTAGCCATCACAAAACA
Source organism: Pseudorca crassidens (assembly GCF_039906515.1). Lineage (NCBI taxonomy): Eukaryota > Metazoa > Chordata > Mammalia > Artiodactyla > Delphinidae > Pseudorca > Pseudorca crassidens. The sequence continues at coordinate 5,276,266 of NC_090298.1, forward strand.
TGATCATCTATGTAGAAGATCCAAATGTATGTACAAGAAAAAAAAATCCTACTGGCACCAATAAGGAGTTTAACAAGTCTAAAGTATATAATCAGTATACTAAAATCAACCATGTTTTTATATATTTGCAACAAATAATTGAAACTTAAAATTAAAGCAACAAAACCATTGGCAATAACATCAAAAGTTTAAATTATTAGGGATAAAGCTGTCCAAAGATCTGAAAGACCTGCAGACTGAAAAATAAGAAAATATTGCTGAGAGAAATTAGAGAACTAAATAAATGAAGAGCCATACCCTGTGAAAGGGTCAGAAAACTCAATATTGTTAAGATATCAATTTGCCTGAAACTGAACCAAAGTAATCCCAATCAAAATCCTAGCTGACATTTTTTTTGGTAGAAATTGACAATTTTTTTCTAAAACTCATATGGAAATGAAAATGACTAGAAGTAGAGAAAACAACTTTAAAAAAGAAAAACAAATCTTGAGAATAAATACTGCCTTATTTCGTGACTTATTATACTGCTATATTAACCAAGAGATTGTAGTATTGTAGAGACAGATAGATGGAATAATATAGAAGAAATAAACACACACAGACATATATATATATATATATATATATGCACACTTGATTTGAAAATGGTACTAAGACAATTCAATGGATAAAGAATAGTCTTTTTGCAAATAGTGGTAGAATATTTGGATATCCATAGGTTAAAAAAACAAAAAAGAAATTCAAACTGCACTTTGCACTATATCTAGAAATAAACCCCAAATGGACCATAGACCTAGATGTAAAACCTAAAACATGAAATCTTCTAGAGAAAAACACAGGAGTAAAGGTTCATAACCTTGAGTCAGGCAAGGATTTCCTTAATGGAATGTCAAAATGTACAGTCCCTAGAGGAAATTATTGATAAATAGAACTTCCTCAAAATTAAAATGTCTGCTCTTGGAAACACTGTTAGAAGAATAAAGAGACAAGCCATAAACTGGGAGAAACTATCCTCAAGCCATATGCCTTAAAAAGCACTTGCATCCAGGATTTATAAGGAACACTCAAAACTAATGATAAGTGTCTTAGTCTATTCAGGCTATAACAAAAACCACAGACTAGGGGGCTTATAAACAACAGAAATTTAATTCTCACAGTTGTGAAGGCCTAAGATCATGGCACACGCATGGTCAGGTGGGAGTCCTCCTTCAGGTTGCAGACTCCTCATTGCGTCCTTATATGGAGGAAGAGGATAGGGAGCTCTCTGGAGCTTCTTTTATGAAACTCATCCTATCCATGAGGGCTCCACGCTCATGACTAAGCACCACCTGAAATCTCCACCTACTAATACCATCACCTTTGGGGTTTGGATTTCAACGTACGAATTTTTAGGGAGACAGAAACATCCAGACCTCAGCAATAAACATATATACAAACTCATACAAAGTGACAAATATGTGCACATCCATTCGATCAGATACTTCACTAAAGAAGTTATATTGAAGGCAAATAAGCCCCTGCAAAGTTGTTCAACATCATTATTCATTGGGAGAAACGCAAAAACGTTCTGGAAAACATTTTAGAAGTTTCTTAAAGAGTTAAACTTACCCTTCTCATATGATCCAGACATTACATCCCTAGGTAGTTCCCCAAAAGAAATGAAAGCATAAATAAAAAATAAAATTAGCAGAACTAATGTTTATTCTTAAAGTAATATTTTGTCAAGCAAATTATTCTGTAAAAACCTCATGTACCTGCTGTTTTTTCTTTGCCTGAAGCACTCTTCATCCCTTGCTCTGCATAGTTCCTTCTCTCACATCCTCCAAAATTCCAAACAAATAACACCTTCTTGTTGAAACTTTTCCTAAAACAACTAACTGGAAAGGTCCCCTATTCCTTTACACTTTACACATCTGTTAACTATGTACAATTTGCAAAACAAATTCAGTTCCCTACCCTTATAGAACTCACGTTTTACTGAGGGAAGACAGACAATAGTAAAATAAATATTTGTTGGATGGATAAATAATCACACGTGCAGCTGCAAAGTTGGCCAAAACATTTGAATTTATCAAGAAGTCTATTTTAAAGAAGGATGTATATCTACTATGGTTAATTAATGACCTTGCTCAAAGTATGTGTTGCCTTGAGATATTGACTCATGATGACAAAATGGATTATAAATCCTAAGTACATAAGTGTACATATGCAGGACATACCTTGAAAAATGTCTGATTGATAGTGATGCATGATCACATATGTTTGCAGATGGCTGGTCTAGGTCAAGGCCAACTGTGGACCTAAGGGAAACCCCTCTCATTTCAAGAAGATAGAGACTGGCCTCCTCACATGCTGGCTGGGAACCTGGTGAGGGATGAATGGGCTGATTTATTTTAACATGTTTGTTTCTGTCCAGATATTTTGTTTGACACTCCTCCTATGAGATGGGAAAGGAAGAGGAAGGAAGCAAAGCAACACTGATTTTTTTAAACCATCATTTAGTGTCTCTGGTGGTTTTCTCTCTCTGTGTGTGTACGCTTTGCTTCCCCAGCCACTTCTGAGCCATGAAAGCAAAAATAGCCATGAACATAGAGTCTGGCTCAGTGCCCTGGAAGTTTTTTTTTTTTCATACATCATTCACAATCTGCTGCAGTGACTATACAATGCAGCACATAACCTCGGTAGAGAGGAAGGATAAAGGAAGAGTGTGCCCACGTGAGGGCTTGGCCATACTTATGACTACAAAGCATCCTATGCTATCTGCTCATACAGTTTCTGCTAATAAAGGAAAAAATGCACTTGAATCAAGGACTTTTTTTTCTTCCTGAGTTTATTGACTTTGATTTTGATATTTCAATAAGTTAGCTAACTGCAGAAATAAGTCTAAATCTTTGTTTTTATATTTAGACAAGGAAAATAATTTTCTTTTGATGTCAGTGGCTTCACAGACACAAGTTCAAGGGAGCCTTTGTCTTCTCGGTTTGTAGAAAATTAGTTTTGATTTTACATACCCATACACACATGCACACACACACACTCACACTCATATAGGCAGATTGACAGTAGAATAAAGGTCATCACATTTCCTCCTGAATTCCAATTTAGGGGAAAATTAAGGTCATGGACAAATTAAGCAATGTCATTTTTTCTAAATCAATAGTTCTTCATATTTTGGGGTCACAGACCTCTCTGAGTATCTGAGAAAGTTATGGAAACTCTCTGAGGGATGGGGGTAGGGTGGGAAGCATAAAACATTTTTCATACAATTTCCAGAAACATATGGCCCCTCATATTTTTCAGAGGAAAAATCTCTGCTTCAGGTCTGAAATGCAGTATGCACTAGCAATGCCATTATTTATAACTCAGTAGCAGAGACTGGAGTGGGGAAGCAAACTTCATCCTTGAAACAAAGAGAATGGCTGCCTCATTCACCCAGAAACTCCCCAAGGCCAAAGGCCTTGTCTTTGATTCCAGTTCTGTTTCCATGCAGCCCACAGGTATAACATACTACCTACAGTCAGTCTCCACAAATGAAAGGGCCAAGCAGTGCTTTGAAGAATCTCCTGGGTGGCTCTTTTAAGTGGGAACAATTCTAACCTCGAGTCCATCTAGGAGGAAGTCTCAGTGGGTGACCACGGTCCACAGCTGCCCACCCCACTCTTTGTCACTGTGGTCACCAAGCTCACACATCTCACCCCTGTTCTGAGGAGGGAGGCTTGGCTCTCGGTTGTAACGCTAGGCAGAAAATCTTTTGTCACTCCACGGATGCTTGGCAGGCTTTACTCTCCCCGCAAAGTCTTAAAAGGAGAGTTTAGCAGGGTTTGGAAATGGGGCAGACCATCACTGAAACACTGCATCTGACCCATCTTCCTCTAGGGAGGCAGCACGAGAAACAGAAGCATGCGTGTCTCCAGGTGCTGTGTTATTCTCCCTTGCTTGTCACACACAAGCTATTGCTCAGGTGCAAGATCAAGAATGTAGAAGTATTAAAAAGTGGGAAAGCCAATCTGGAAGTTTCTAACCACCATAAGGATTATAAAGCCACATGGATATATGGTGCTTGCCCTTACCTGACTGCGGTGCCCCTGTGAACCTCCATGGCTGCTCTGGGATGAGCCCACACATCCTCTGTGCATCGGGAAACACTCCAGTCCCGTGAAGCTGGAAAATGAGCTCTGCCTCTCGTCAGCAAACCTGCAACCAGTCACTTCGTGGGGCACAGAATGAGGGTGCAGGTTCCTGTCCGTTATGTCATGAGGGTCCAGCTTGCTCATACATCCTCCTATTCTGCTTGACTTGACTTCTTCGATGCTGACATTCACTTGCAATTCTAAACCCAGTTTCTGACCCTTTTCTGTGAAGTCTTTTTCATCTTTCCAGTGAGTGTTCACCACTTTCTCCTCTATGTTCCCAGAATCCTCTAGCTTTGTCATGTTTTTACATCTCCAAATAACACCTCTTTTCAAGAGGATGCACAGGGTCTTGGCCTCAGACAGCAGAGCCTGAGGCAGAGGGACTCTGTAACTACTTAATGAGAAACACCATCCATGGAGCAGGGGCAGGGCAACACAAAGGTGTGTCATCAGACTGACCGACATTTTATGAAGAGCAGTCACGTACCCAGACTTGTGGGTCCATCTTCCCAGCGGCTGTACAAGCGGCTGCTTCCCAACGCAGGCTTTCTGGAGGAGGGAAGAGGAAGAATACATCTCCAGTTCCCTCTCACTGGTGGAAGGTGGTCTCCACAGGGCATCACATGTCCCTGAGCTTTCTGGTCGGGCACGTGGTGCCCTCAGCATATCCTGAGAAACCCTGGAGCCAGAGATAAACAAGGTGTGAGGGGCTCACACGAGGCACGGCTCTACTAGCTTGTGTCTGTGAGATAACCATGGTTGGAGATCATACAAGAGGAAGCAGCAGGGTGGTGAGGCTGGGCCTGGAACGATTGGCCAAAGGCACCTGAGCAGATCTGTGGGTGGTCCAGTGTGGCACATGAAGCCCCCTAACAGTCACAGGTGTGTCATAAATGTGTCATATATGGAAAATTCCAGAATCTTCAAGTCACAAGGAAACTTAGAGACTAATCTACAACCTGACCTGGGAGCCCCTTCTGCAGCATCCCTGAAAGAGCCATCCAGACCAGGAGCACCAGCGCTCCCTGAGGTCGACCATCTGCTGCTCCGGGCTGTAATAACGGGAAACCCCTGCACTCGCAGCTGTCCCCCTGCAGGCCATTAGATCTGGAACGAGGGAATTCCTCTGCTTCAAGCCAGTCCTTCAAGTGTTTTCAGAGTATCATTTTCTAGGTTAAAAATGTTCAGGTTTCAGAACGAACAACCCACAACTACACACAACAACATGCGTGAATCTACAAAAGTGACGCCAAGCAGAAGAATCCAGATGTAAGAAAGCACGCACTGTGTGTTCATTTAGATCCAGTGCAAGAGCCACAGCTGCTCCATGCTGAGAAGCCCTTGGGAGGTTCACAGCGAGGCAAGGGACTCCTGGGTGCTGGCAGCTTTCCGATCCTTCATCTGGATGCTGACTACACTTTTGAATTAATTTGTGAGATTTATCAAGCCATCCACTGAAGTGTACTCTTTTCTGTATGCATCTTTTACTTCAATGTTTTCTTCGAATGTCCGATCTCATGGACCATTACTCTGATGAAATGGGGTCCAGATCTCCCACTACTTTTTACCTTCTGTATCTTTGCATGGTGCCCACCTGAAAATGGGACCTCCAGGAAGCACCAAGACTGATTCTGATCTTATCACTCCCAAATCTTATTGTAAAGTAATTTCCAGGACTAGACACTCAGCCTCCACTGATGCAACTTTAAATGGTTTGGAAGTTTGACCATTTTTTAAAATAACACAAATAATGATAACTTTTTTTCTTACATTTTCCCATACAGTAATCCCGTGGCCAAAATATTCAACAAACACACAGGATTCCATGGCTAACATACAACTATTTTAGAATGATGTGAAAGGGACCACAAGGTTTCAAGCCTATGTTTCCACCCTGAAATTTGCTAACATAAGCATTATCTTTCTACCAAGATACTACTTTAAAAATGACTTAATAAATGATAATACCTCCATGTGATGTGATTTTATCCAGATATTAAAATGACATGTGAAGAGTTTGCAATCCTGAAAACATATCCACCAGTAAACACCCATGAAGAGTGTGAAATCCCGAATGGGCACAGACATATGAACAGGCGATTCCTCTGTTGTCACGGATGCTGCTGGAGACCTGTTCATCCTCACGGGCTGGCCAGCTCTAGGAGCGCACCTTGCCAACCTGTGGGCAGGTTGGAAAAGGTGGCACCAGATAGAGTTAGGTAATGGCCAGGCCAAGGAAGGGTAGAGTCTGCTGTCACATGCGGAAAATCCTGAAGATTAAGGAAAGAAGGGAAATCTTTCAGCAGGATCTAAAAATTGATTAATTCATCATTCCTGAATTTCCTCTCCTTCTAACAATTCAGGAAAACTAATTTCAGATTAAAATAAGTTTCTGGAAAGGATGAAGACCATACTCCATACAAAGTTATTATTTAAAGGAGAACAGAGAGAGATATTATACTGGTGGATAAAGCCACATACCGGGCATGACAGCCTCAGTCAGGCACACCTGCTCCCTCTCTTTTCTGCTCCTGGACCAGGAGGGCTGCAATGACCTGTGCTGCAGTGACCATTGGGTGTAGATCTGGGGCAACAGGATGTAAGAGAGTGAACTGAGGGGGTTCCAACCACAAGGCTCTGCAAGAGAGTGATGTCCTGTTTCTTTCTGCAGTGTGTAAGTAAATGAAGGGTGTGAGTAAACTTACCACCACAGGTACAACGTGAAGAGTTGAAGGGGAGTGAGGAACAGCCAGAGCATTAGAGGACAAAGTCAAAGAGGAGAGAAGACATGGGTGGTGGCCCTGCACCTCACCAGTGCTGAACACCCTTGGGGAAAGTCCTCTAGCTCTCTGTGCCTCAGTGCCCTCACCTGAACATGGTCATCATGCCTCTGTGCTTTGTCATGAAAAGCCCTGGACAAACTGCAGCTCACCTGCAGTGGGACGTCGGGTGAGGGCTCCTCTGCTCTGTTGGCATCCTGCAGAGGTGTGCTCGCCCGGGGACACCTCGAGGGACCAGGGCACTGTGCGCTGGGTGGGGGAGCTGTGACCTATTTCTCCCCATCTTAAGGAACAAGGGTGCCAGTCCTACAGGAATTTGAGTGTGGGCACAGCACCTCCTGCTGGTGGAAGGGAGGGAACTTTCAAAGGAAGCTCTCAAGTCATTCTTGTTTCCATATGGTGGTTTTAGAATTAAATACGATAGAATCAATCAGGCATTTAGCATAGTGCATGGCATAGGATAATTTCTCATTATATACCATAATTATATTCTAGCCCATATACAGAGTCTATCCCAATTCTGGCCACCTGGAGAATTCTGTAACTTAATTGCCTTTTTTTTTTTTTTGATGAAGAGACTGAGGTTCCAAGGGGCTATGTGATTTTCCCAAGCTACCAGCTAAACTGTAACCATCCTGAACATTTCAATATGGTTATTGACACTTGGTGTGCTCCATAAGTAACTATTGAGATGTGTTGGTTAATTTAGCCATTCAGCTGGTAAATGGCAAAATAGCCAGATAAACCTTGACTCTCTGACTCCCAGGTTGTGTCCGTGTCCATCACACCATGTTAACTTCCTTCCTTCACTTGCTTCTTGCTTCCTCCTCTGACATCACACTAACCATTGAAGGTCATCTCAGTTGTGCTCTTGACCACTAAAATGTAGAGAAGGGAGTGGGTATCATGCGTCCAAACAAAAACATGAAGTGTTTTTGCAGAAAATCTCACTGACATTCTATGACACACTCTTGAGAAATGCCAGGAAAGTATCAACCTTATTGTGCACACACTTTTCCACAGACATTTTCCTCTGGTTTGTACTGCTCGGGCTCTCAGGGATTTATCCCTCTTTTTAAGTAGCCAAGAAAAACACCAGCTGCTCCCTGGAAGCCCATTCCGTCGTGGAGAATTTCTCCTTTTTATTAGAGCATTTGCTTCTCTCTGGTCCCATGGCCAGCTGTCTTCTGCTCTTTATGTCTATTGTGTGCATGCTTAGCTTTTAAAATTGTCTTGGGTCTTAACCTTAAGCATCTGAGTCACAGCTAGTTAGTCTTCAAATCACTAGTCAGTGTCTCCTGAAACTCACTTCTCTATTTACCTAACGGGGAGTTCCTGGCTTTCTCCTTTCTGTGATGGTCATGACTCAGTGGGCTCCCTTAACATTGAAAATCCTCAAAAACCATTTAGCTACCTTAAAAGGGCAAATGGCCAAGGCAGGGTGGTCATTTCCAGCCACGGGAAGATTCCTCAACAATCCGTCTGAAGGTCAAGAAGCTGTTTCCCCTTGAATTGAACATCAGGATTAAGTGGGAGGTAAACTTGCCTTTGTAAAGCAGTCTGCTTGCCTTCTGAATATGTGTTATTTAAGTGATGCCCTTGTTACCTGGAGAGCTTACCTACATCAGTTGGAAACCACATATGGACTTCCCAATAATACACCTACTTCTGTGATTCTGTCTTTTATTGGCAGTTTTTTCCTTTCTTTTCACTTGAGTTTTTTTTTTTTTTAACATCTTTTTTGGAGTATAATTGCTTTACAATGGTGTGTTAGTTTCTGCTTTATAACAAAGTGAATCAGTTATACATATACATATATCCCCATATCCCCTCCCTCTTGCGTCTCCCTCCCACCCTCCCTATCCCACCCCTCAGGTCACAAAGCACTGAGCTGATCTCCCTGTGCTATGCGGCTGCTTCCCACTAGCTATCTATTTTACATATGGTAGTGTATATATGTCCATGTATTGGCATTTTTTTGAATAGTATTCCTGAATTCTATCACTGTGTCAAGTCCAAATCTCTAAATACATTGACATATAGAGTAAAACAGAGATTTGCCTCTTGGTATGTCAGAAAACATCAAAGTTAAAGAGTACATGTTCTATAACCAAACAATAGATGTAGGATATTCTGCTTAAAGCCAGAAAGCAGAGGAATTTCAGACTAAGAGTAAAAATAAATAATATTATAATTGTGATAAACAGACAGTTCAAGTTGAGACCAGTTAAGTACCACAGGTTAGATGTTTGAGAAGTCATCCTTCAGGTAGATTACACACCTGTGTGTAGGTGTGAGCGTGTGTACATGTATGTCAGTCATCGTTGTCAGCAGGATCTCATTAGAGAAATTAATGGAGAGTTTGAATTATTGAATGTTTTTAAAGAAATTTAAATTACATCAGTTGATACTTTAAGGAAGGGTTTTGATTTATTCTTTTAACTAGCGTATATCAATTGTTGACAAGCAATTGGGTAATTTGAATATACTTGACGGATGTAAAAAAAATTGCTATCTTAGGCCTGCAAATTTATATGCATAGTTATTTTGTTGGCAATATCTTTCCTCCCTGGCAGTACCAAGGTTAATCCTGTTGAATAATCAAAACAATGATCAAGACATTACTGCATTTGTGAGAGAGTTGAACTTACATCATATGAATGCATTTTCTGTTTCTCGCTATGAGTATAGTGTGTGCGTGTGTGTGTGTGTGTTCATCCAAGCCTAAATCTCTCCATGGCATCATAGAAATCAAATATAACTAGAAAAGAAGATGAAGAGAAAGTAATAGCCACCTATACACACTCTCTGCCAACTACTACACTCACCATCTCCCTCCTACCATATAGCATTTTCTAACATTCTAGTTCATGTCAAATTTGTCCCTTTTAGTAAATGTCAATCAGCATCTATAATTATTCCTTATAGGAATAAAAGTGTTTAGTAACCTTTAACAATTGCGCTGAATACATATTTTTCATTCAAGTTTGAAAAGCAATGTTAGCATGACATTGTTTTACGAAGGTATTTGCGTTCGAACAAGGTAAGCTCCCTGTCATGATGGGGGGTTGTTGAAGGAAGGATATGTGATGTAAGGAGCCCAGGAGAGATGCAGTGTCATGGAGTAACCTGGGTTCTAGAAACCGACACCTTTATCATCATGAGTGTTAAAAGGAGCCCTGGAGGATGAAGACTGGTGAGAAGGGAGTTGGGTCCTGCTTTGCTATCCTGCAAGTCTTTCACCAATTCACCGCAGGCTACTCCTCTCTCAGCTGCATGTAACACTGGGTGTCAGCCTCTGGAAATGAGTTGAGAGGTTCGTCCAATTTTACACCCAGAAGTATTTAGCTTTTATCCTTGAATGTGACTTTAGCAGGATGTAGTATTCTGAGATTAAAGTAATTTTTCCCAAGGACTTTGAAAACTTGGAAGACCTCCCCCCTAAGTTACTGTAGCATCCATCACTGCATACGAGAAGTGTGTTACCGACCTGATCTTCACTCCTGTGTCAGTAACGTGGGTCTCTCCACGGAATCTCTCTGTCTCTCTCTTTGTCTCTCTCACGATTTTGAGAATGTTTCCTTCTTAGATTTGTTATTCTAAATGTTATTATCTTTATGTCCTCTTTATGATAGCTCTTCTTTAGTATTTGAGGAGATTCACTTATCAGTAGGAAGTCAATTTTTATAATGGTTCTATATATGCTCAAAAATAATTATGAGGACAAAGTTCTATGTATATTTTATTCAATTAAACTAGTCAGTTACAATGTATATAATTAACATACCCTTATAATTGAGAAGAATGTTAAAATCTCCCTTTATTTCTGTAAATTTGTTCTCTTTTCTCTTATTGTTGCTACTATGCTAAACAAATATTCTTCACTCCATTTTATTCTTTTAATTATTTGGAAGTTACATTCTCCTGAAAGTCTTTTTTTTTGTGATCACACTCAAGATATTAACAGATATATGAAAAAATAAAGTTAATCATGATCTCTATAGCTTTCCTCATCAGTGATCTAATAAAAATTTATTATAATAATAATAATTTATTAGATCACTGCACTCCTATCAAGTGTTACTAATGTCCAATTTTTCAGTTCCTTTTTTATCACAGCATGCAAATAATAAGAATTATAAGTATTATTTTTATTGCTTTTCAAAGACAATGTTTATTTAGATTTACTAACTATTCTTATTTTTAATTTTTAAAATTGAAGTACAGTTGATTTATAGTTGACTAGTTTCTGGTGTACAACATAGTGATTCAATATTTCTATAGATTATACTGCATTTAACGTTATAAAATAATGACTGTATTTTCCTGTGTTGTACAGTATATCCTTGTAGCTTATTTTATTTTATTATTTTATTTTATTATTGCTTTAATGGTAGACTTTTTTTAAACATCTTTATTGGAGTATAATTGCTTTACAATGGTGTGTTAGTTTCTGCTGTATAACAAAGTGAATCAGATATACATATATCCCCATATCACCTCCCTCTTGCATCTCCCTCCCACTCTTCCTATCCCACTCTTCTAAGTGGTCACAAAGCACTGAGCTGATCTCCCTGTGCTATGTGGCTGCTTCCCACTAGCTATCTTTTTTACATTTGGTAGTGTATATATGTCCATGCCACTCTCTCACTTCGTCCCAACTTACCCTTCCCCCTCCCTTTGTCCTCAAGTCCATTCTCTACATCTGTGTCTTTATTCCTGTCCTGCCCTTAGGTTCTTCAGAACTATATTTTCTTTTTCTTTTTTTTTTTAGATTCCATATATGTGTTAGCATACGGTATTTGTTTTTCTATTTCCGACTTACTTCACTCTGCATGATAGACTCTAGGTCCACCCACCTCACTATAAATAACTCAATTTCATTTCTTTCTATGGTTGAGTAATAGTCCATTGTATATACGTGTCACATTTTCTTTATCCATTCATCTGTCGATAGACACTTAGATTGCTTCCATGTCCCGGCTATTGTAAATAGTGCTGCAGTGAACCTTGGGCTACATGACTCCTTTTGAATTATGGTTTTCTCAGAGTATATGCCCAGTACTGGGATTGCTGGGTTAAATGGTAGTACTATTTTTAGTTTTTTTTAAGGAACCTCCACACTGTTCTCCATAGTGGCTGTATCAATTTACATCCCCACCAACAGTTTGTACCTCTTAATCCCCTATCCCAATGTTCCCCTCTCCACTTTTCTCTCCCCACTGGTAACCAATAATTTGTTCTATGTATCTGTGAGTCTGTTTCTGTTTTATTATATTCATTTGTTAGCTTTTCTTTTTTTTATATTCCACATGGAAGTGATAACATACAGTACATAGCTTTCTCTTTCTGACATAGTGAAATACTAATCGGAATACCACCTAGATCCACCAAAGTTGTTTCAAATGGCATTATTTCATTCTTTTTTATGGTTGAGTATTATTTCATTGTATATATACACCATATCTTCGTTATTTATCCATCTGTTGATGGACTTTTAGGTTGCTTCCATATCCTGGCTATTGTAAATAATGCTGCTATTACTATTAGTATACAGGCATCTTTTTGAATTAGTGTTTTCATTTCTTTCAGATATATATTCAGGGTGGAATTTCTGGATCATATGGTAGTTCCATTTTTAGTTTTTTGAGAAACCTTCATACTGTTTTCCATGGTGGATGCACCAGTTTTTATTCCCATCAAAAGTGTACTAAGATTCCATTTTCTCTACATCCTCACCAACATTGTTATCTGTAAACTTTTTGATGATAACTATTTTGACAAGTGTGAGGTGATATCTCATTGTAGTTGTTGATTTCTCTGATGATTAGTGATGTTGAGCGCTTCTCATGTGCTTATTGGCCATCTGTATATCGTCTTTGGAAAAATGTCTATTCAGATCTTCTGCACATTGTTTAATTGGGTTGTTTGATTTTTTGATGTTGAGCTGTATGAGCTGCTTATATATTTTTGATATTGACCCCCTTATCAGTCACATATTTTGCAAATATTTTCTCTCATTCAGTAGTTTTTCTTTTAACATCTTCATTGGAGTATAATTACTTTACAATGGTGTGTTAGTTTCTGCTTTATAACAAAGTGAATCAGTTATACATATACATATGTTCTCATATCTCTTCCCTCTTGCGTCTCCCTTCCTCCCACCCTCCCTATCCCACCCCTCTAGGTGGTCACAAAGCACCGAGCTGATCCCTCTGTGCTGTGAGGCTGCTTCATTCAGTAGATTTTCTTTTCATTTTGTCAATGGTTTACTTTCCTCTGAAGAAAAAAAAAATGCTTTTGATTTTAATTAGATTTATTTTTGCTTTTATTCTCTTTGCTTTAGGAGATAGATCATATATATATATATATATATATATATATATATATATATATATAGCTATGATTTACAACACAGAGTGTTCTGCCTATGTTTTCCTCTAGGAGTTTTATGGTTTCTGGTCTTATATTTAGGTCTTTGATCCATTTTGAGTCTATTTTTGTTTATAATGTGAGAAAATGTTTTAATTTCATTATTTTACATGTAGCTGTCCAGTTTTCCCAGCAGAGTGGGCATCCTTATCTTGTTCCTGATTTTCGAGGAAAAGCTTTAAGCTTGTCTCCATTGAATATAGTGTTAGCAGTGAGTTTGTTATAAATGGCCTTTGTTATGTTGAGACATGTTCCTTCTATACTGACTTTGAGAGAGTTTTCACCATGAATGGATGTTGAATTTTGCCAAATGTTTTTTCTATGTCTATTGAGAAGATCATGTGATTTTTTCCTTCCTTTTGCTAATGTGGTATATCACATTGCTTGATTTGCCGATATTGAACCATCCTTGCATCCCTGGAATAAAGCTCACTTGATCACAGTGTATGACCTTTTTTATATATTGTTGAATTTGATTTGATAATATTTTGTTGAAGATTTTTGCATCTATGTTCATCCGAGATATTGACAGGTAGTGTTTTTTGTAGTGTCTTTGTGTGGTTTTGGTATCTGGGCAATGGTGGCCTCACAGAATGAATTTGGGAGTGTTCTCTCCTCTTCAGATTTTTGGAATAGTTTGAGAAGCATAAGCTTTAGCTCTTCCTTATATGTTTGTTAGAATTCTCCCATGACGACCTGGACTTTTGTTTGCTGGCAGTTTTTTTTTAATTACAAATTCAATTTCACTGCTAGTGATTAGTCTGTTCAGATTGTCTATTTCTTCCTGATTCATAGTTGGAAGGTTGCATGTTTCTAGAAATGTGCCCATTTCTTTTAGAGTGTCCAATTTGTTGACATATGACTGTTTATAATATTCTCTTATGATTTTTTTTGTATCTCTGTGATACCTGTTGTTATTTTTCTCTCTCACTTCTTATTTTGCTTATTTGGGTCCAATTATTCTTTCTTGCAGTGTATTCTAGCTTCAGTCATCTTCTTTCTAGAGTAAGTTCTTTTATTCTTTTATAAAACTTTAGTTAGTGCTGAAATGCCTCAATCTTTGTTTGAAAATATCATTATTTAAAATTCAGTATTAAACAATAGCTTAGTTGGATGTAAAATTCCAAGAATAAGGTTATTTTCTTTTAATACTTTGAAGATTATTCTATTATCACATGATTTATGTTGTTAATATACAGAAGTCTTTTGTCAGGCAAATTTTTACTACATAAGGAAATCTGTTTTAGTTTTTATTGGAAAAATTTAAGACTTTTTTCTTTTTGGACTTTGTAGTTTCTTTATGATGTGTCTAGCTGTCTATATGTTTTATTGATATTTATCCAATTGGATTCATTCGTAATTATGCTTAGGAAAATTCAGGTGTTTTCCTTAACTCTGAAAAGTGTCTAACCTTTATACTCCAGATATTTCTTCTCTCTCATTCTTCCTATTTTCCCCTTTTGGAATCCACATTAAATCTATGTTGGGCAATAATTTTGCTCTTCATTTCTGCATATATAGATATACATATATATGTATATATATATATATACATGTGTGTGTGTTTTTTTAAATAAATTTAAGTTATTCAGTGCTTATATTTTCCTAAGCATTTCATAAATACTAATTAATTTAGTCCTTAAAGCAACCCTTGAGATAATACTGTGTAAATCCCTAGAGTAATCTTATAGTTCACTATATGTCTATTCTGCTTTGTGCAGCCTCCTCATTCCCGCAGTTTTTTTCATTTCAATTATTTCATAATTTTTATATCTGTGTGCTATTTGGCTGTATCCTGCACCTCCCTTACAAGGTGAGTCCTCTTCTTCATGCCTTTGCTTGTGAATGTTTTCATCTCCTAGTCCTCCCCAGCAGTTCTACCATGTGAAGTTCTGGGCATCTTTCCTGACTTAACCACATCTCCTGACTATTGTCACAGTAGGTTCCCTCCTCGTGTGTTGGATTTTGGATTTGTCTTGAATGGATGTTATATCTGCTATCCTTGGCAGCCTGGGTTGGAGGTGAGTCCCTAAAATGTGATTTTTGTGTTTCCTTTTTGGTTACCACAGAGATAATTCTGGCTGTGTGCCCCTTTTATGCCAGTTAATCAACTTTCAGTTATGGGTAATGTAAACTTCAACTGTTAGGCAGACCCAAATTACATATGCTTTGAAAGACTTTTTTTTCACTCTCAGTGCCCAGGTCAAGGCTAGTCAGTTTATTTGTTTGCTTCCTGAACTAATCAGCAAACTTTTCTTCCCTACCTTTTACTGAATATGTAGTTCTGTGAGGGTCATAATTTTATGCCACAGACTATGTGTAGACCCATGGATTTTATTACACAGGTTTGTTCCTCTCACTACAGCCTGGTCTCCCATCTCCTAACCTTGCCAGAAAGCTGCAGCAACAGCTGCTCCTTGCACCTTCCTTTCAGGGTCTTCCCAAACTTTGACATTGTTGGAAATTTCTATTGATTTCTGGTTACTATATATATATATATATCTCAACATATATCCACGACGCTCTATCCAGCATATACTATGGCACAGCAGCTGATAGGGGGAACTCTGAAGCCTATTGCCTTGGTTCAAATCCCAGTCCCACCAAGTGGTAGATGTCAAAAGTTTTGAAAATTTTATAACCTCTTTGTACTTCAGTTATATCATTTGTAAACTGGGAATGATAATATTCCCTTTCTCATAGGGTGTGTAAGGAATAAGTAACTTTACATATGCAAATCATTTAGAGATATTCTTAGGCTCTATGTAAGTGGTAACTATCATTATAATTGTTAAATGTTCAGGTTATTTAGAAGGTCAGCTTGCAAGGAATACATGTCCCCTTCAATATGGTACTCTTTCAACTGTGTTTTAAATAATCAGCTCTTTTACAGAAAAGCTTCATTTTATATTGGTTTATTATGTACATAAATTGTCTTACTCAATTGTCATACAAGCCCTGAAAGGTTGGTATTATTTTCTCCATCTAGGAAGTAAGAAAACTGGACATGCGGATAACTCTCACAGCTTCAGCATTGATGAGGATTCAGATCCCAGACTAATCCTAAAGCCCTCGCTCTTTCTATTTGTTTTGAAAACAGGTATGTCTTATCTCTAGCTTTAGTGACTCTAGCAGTAACCAGATTTTTTTGTACCATAACATACTAGACATGCCTCCCCCAGCACTTTCTGTTCAGTGTACCTGAATTGCTATGTACAAGAAAGGGAGAAGGAGCTAGATGAGTGCTGAATTTGCAAATCTAAGCTTCCATTGGGATGCAAAACATCATACACAATGGACAGGTGGATGGACTAGGCTATGGTTTGGGGTGTGATTATAATGGAGGAAAATCTAGACAGGAGTAGAGATTGCCCCACACTGTCTGTGACCATACACTGCCCTGCAGGTTGTCCTTGCCTTACCAGCATTTGTTTTTATTTACTTATGTATTTATTTGACTGTGCCGGGTCTTAGTTGTGGCACATGGGATTTTTTAGTTGCAGCATGTGTGATCTTCATTGCCATGTGTGGGCTCTTCCTTGTGGCATGCAAGATCTTTAGTTGCAGTATGCAGTCTCTTAGTTGCAGCATACGGGCTCTAGCTCCCTGACAAGGAATTGAACCCTGGCCCCCAATGTTGGGAGCACAGAGTCTTAACAACTGGGCCACAAGGGAAGTCCCTTTGCCAACACTTAATTCAATGAAAGACCAATATATGTCTAATAGGTGTCAGGAAAACCCAATCTAAACCCCCGGACCCTGCCCCACATCCTAATTAAGAATACCTGTAAGAGGAAAATTGTGACAATGTGGTAGTACAGTATTTCTTCCCCAGCACCACAATGAGTGTTTTTTTCTCCAAATTGAAAATGAATTCATGGCCACTGTAGCTGGAACTTCGTTTCCCCATGAAGAAATGATGTGTGAGTTCCTGGGCAGGTGCACAGAGCATTTCAAACACAATTACAGAAAGAGACCATTACTTCACCTCATTCAGCTATATCTGAGAATACATAGAATTGTTTTGTTTTAGAATAAGTGATCAAACTTCTTCACAAATGTCTTGAAATAAACTTTTGGAATTCAGTCTGTTAGAGAGTTCAAACTGGTTGTATTAACATTTGTTTTGTTCTGTGATGTTCTATGATCAAAAAGCCACTGAACATTTTCCCTTGAACTCTTGCATATCCTCTGTGAAGAAATACAATTTGATTGTTTGTTTGTTTGTTTGCGGGAATGTAAATGTTCATTAACATTTAATCATAGGATTGAAAGATATCTTTCCATCAATATGCCTCTCTCTTATTATTCCCCAAAAGTTCATTAGACTTCTATGTCTGGTGTTTTTCTCCGTCCTCAGCTACCAAAAAGTTTCAGCCAAGTTGGATGGGTTCCTTCTCAGAGTTAAGAATCCAGGGTTTTGGTTGACTGCTGAGGTGTGAAGATGCCCCACTGCTGGTGTGTTGGGGCCCAGCAAGGGGACAGATGGGAGGCACCATGTGGCTGAAGGTGGACAATGGTTGTAAGATTGGAGTCCATTTGTGCATTTTGTGTTTTGTTCTCAGTTAGCACTTTTCTGTGAGAACGCTTTTTTCTCTATAATAAAAATATTCAGGAAGGAGGTCAGCATGGTGGTGCACAGACCTGGACCTCATCTCCTTGTTGGTCTATGAACATCCCATTGTCAGGGCCTTTCCAGGGACATCAACCCAACTGGTTTAAGCCTCCCAGTCCTTCAAGCCTCCCCATACCTGCCACACATGCCCTGCTAGCTCCTTCTATTTTGCATTAAATTGTTATTTTCCATCTTATGTAACATGTGCTTGGAATCAGTTGCTCATGCTTTAGTGTCTATCCCTCTTGGTAATTCTCCTCCCACGTTGCAGCACTTTAGGGGTGAGTTGTCAAGAAACAAGTGAAAGAAGTCATCATTAGCGAGGGAAGTCCAGAAAAAAGAGATTTTTTTGCACATTTTTGGTACCAACTTGTGACAGGAAGCCTCTAAATCATAGAAGAAGTGCTGGTTCTTATGGGACAGAGAACTGGTGAGAGTCAGCACTAAGAAGCCAAGAAAACTAGAGCCTCCATTCCCACACACTTGGCATCTTAGCTCTTTAAGAACAATCAAGGAGGACAATGCAGCAGAGAGCACAGAACCATGTAGTCCAGACACAGGGAGCCAGAGGTACCCGTGCTTCCTTTCTGGCTGTTTAAATATCCTGTCTAGACACATTAGGCTCTGATCTCATTTTTGCTGCTCTGCAGTGTTGCAAGCTGTGGCTCTTGCTGAGAAGCTGTCTGCCATTGTCTCCTTCCTGAATAGAGGTTGAAGAAGACACATAGAAACTAATATGAAACAGTGGGCCCTGTCACAAGAGACATCACTTTGTGGAAAATTCTGGAGACTGGTGTATAGGGATCTGAATGGGGGTGGAAGGCAATTAAATAGAAGAGAACAAAGAGGATGTTGAACTACACCTCCCTCTCTCCTTTGCCTTTGTTGATTCACAGCAGGAAGCAGGTCTCTGTGGGTGGGGGGAGAACAGGGGTCTGTCCTGGCTTCTGACACTTCCAGGCTCAGCTCTCCTGTGCCATCCTGGCTCCCTTCTGCTGTTGTCACCTCTTTTCATCAAGTGAATTTCAGTTGCTTCAAATTGAAGTGCTGAGTTTAGATATGCAAAAAACATCATGCTGATTGATATACCATGCTCTGCATGCCAACTGAAGCTGCCTGCTGTCCACAAGCTGACTAACCAGACATCCCTGAGGTCTGGGGCTCACCCTAAAAGTCAGAGCTGAAAACTTTGCTTCCCTGAACCCATCACCCCAGCCCCTTGAAACCAAAACTTTGAAGGGAAGTTTCCATTTGAAAACTGTTTCAGAATTAGAACTTATATAAATCTATAACCTGTCATTTTTTCCCCTTTATTTAAAAATTTAATCCAGGGGGAAGAGTCAAGATGGCATAGTAGGAGAATGCAGAATTTGTGTCTCTGCACAGCTAGGGCACCTACCAGGCACTGGTGGGGGACCACAGACACCTAGGGGATGGGAGGACCTCCCAGCGACTGGTTGTTTCAATTATATTTTTCCTAATATATTTGTATCATTGTAATATTATTTTGATTTTTATTCTTTGATATTATACTGTTCCTTTTCTTTCTTTCTTTTATTTTTTATTATTATTTCTTTTTTACCACACCATGAAGCTTGCAGGATCCTAGTTCCCAGGCTGGAGGTCAGGCCCAAGCTCCTGTGGTGGGAGTTCCGAGTGCAAACTGCTGCAATAACAGAGAACCACAGACCCCAGGGGATATTAATCAGAGTGGGGCCTCCTAAAGTTCCTCATCTCAGCACCAAGACCTGGCTCTATCCAACTGCCAGCAAACTCCAGTGCTGGACGCCTCAGGCCAAACAACCAGTAAGACAGAAATACAGCACCACACATCAAAAAGAAAAAAAAGAAGAAGAAACAAACAAACAGCAACAAAAAAAGTGTTATAGATGAAGGAGCAAGGTGAAAACCTACAAGACCAAATAAATGAGGATGACATAGGCAGCTTACCTGAAAAAGAATTCAGAGTGATGATAGTAAAGATGATCCAAAATCTCAGAAAAACAATGGAGAAAATACAAGAAACATTTAACAAGGACCTAGACGAACTAAAGAGCAAACAAACAGTGATGGACAGCACAATAAATGAAATAAAAATACTCTAGAAGGAATCAATAGCAGAATAACTGAGGTAGAAGAATGGATAAGTGAGCTGGAAGATAAAATAATGGAAATAACTACTGCAGAGCAGAATAAAGATATAAGAATGAAAAGAATTGAGGACAGTCTCAGAGACTTCTGGGACAAAATTAGGCACACCAACATTCGAATTATAAGGGTTTGAGAAGAGGAAGAGAAAAAGAAAGGGTCTGAGAAAATATATGAAGAGATTATAGTCAAAAACTTCCCTAACATGGGAAAGGAAATAGTCAATCAAGTCCAGGAAGCACAGAAAGTACCATACAGGATAAACCCAAAGAGAAACACACTGAGACACATATTAATCAAACTATCAAAAATTAAATACAAAGAAAAATATTAAAAGCAGCAAGGGAAAAACAACAAAATACATAAAAGGGAATCCCCATAAGGTTAACAGCTGATCTTTCAGCAGAAACTCTGCAAGCCAGAAGGGAGTCGCAGGACATATCTAAAGTGATGAGGGCTTTCCTGGTGGCGCAGTGGTTGAGAGTCTGCCTGCTGATGCAGGGGACACTGGTTTGTGCTCTGGTCCAGGAGGATCCCACATGCTGTGGAGTGGCTGGGCCTGTGAGCCATGGCCATTGAGCCTGCATGTCCGGAGCCTGTGCTCCGCAATGGGAGAGGCCACAACAGTGAGAGGCCTGCATACTGCAAAATAAATAAATAAATAAATAAAATAAAGTGATGAAAGGGAAAAACCTACAACCAAGATTACTCTACCCAGCAAGGATCTCATTCAGATTCGACGGAGAAATTAAAACTTTTACAGACAAGCAAAAGCTAAGAGAATTCAGCATCACCAAACCAGCTTTACGACAAATGCTAAAGGAACTTCTCTAGGCAGGAAACACAAGAGAGGAAAAGACCTACAAAAACAAAACCAGACAATTAAGAAAATGGTAATAGGAACATACATATCTATAATTATCTTAAAAGTAAATGGATTAAATGTTCCAACCAAAAGATATAGACTGGCTGAATGCATACAAAAATGAAACCTGTACCTATGCTGTCTACAAGAGACCAACTACAGGCCTAGAGTCACCTACAGACTGAAAGTGAGGGGATGGAAAAAGATATTCCATACAAAGGGAAATCAAAAGAAAGCTGGAGTAGCAATTCTCATATCAGACAAAATAGACTTTAAAGTAAAGACTATTACAAGAGACAAAGAAGGGCACTATATAATGATCAAGGGATGAATCCAAGATGAAGATATAACAATTATAAATATTTATTCACCCAACAAAGGAACACCTCAATACATAAGGAAAATGCTAACAGCCATAAAATGGGAAATCGACAGTAATGCAATCATAGTAGGGGACGTTAATACCCCACTTTCACCAATGGACAGAACATCCAAAATGAAAATAAATAAGGAAACACCAGCTTTAAATGATACATTAAACAACATGGACTTAATTGATATTTATAGGACATTCATTCCAAAAACAACAGAATATACTTTTTTTCCCAAGTGCTCATGGAACATTCTCCAGATAGACTATAGCTTGGGTCACAAATCAAGCCTTCATAAATTTCAGAAAACTGAAATTGTATCAAGTATCTTTTCTGACCACAATGCTATGAGACTAGATATCAATTACAGGAAAAAAAACTGCAAAATATACAAACACATGGAGGATAAACAATAAGCTACTAAATAACCAAGAGATCACTGAAGAAATCAAAGAGGAAATCAAAAAACACCTAGAAACAAAAGACAATGAAAACACGGCAACCCAAAACCTATAGGAAGCAGAAAAAGCAGTTCTAAGATGGAAGTGTTTAGCAATACAATTCTACCTCAAGAAACAAGAAACATCTCAAATACACAACCTAAACTTACACCTAAAACAATTAGAGGAAGAAGAACAAAAACACCCCAAAGTTAGCAGAAGGAAAGAAATCATAAAGATCAGAGCAGAAATAAATGAAAAAGAAATGAAGGAAACAATAGCAAAGATTATTAAAACTAAAAGGTGGTTCCTGGAGAAGATAAAAAAATTGACAAACCATTAGCCAGACTCATCAAAAAAAAAAAGGGAGAAGACTGAAATCAACAGAATTATAAATATAAAAGGAGAAGTAACAACTAACCCTGAAGATATACAAAGGATCATGTGACATTACTACAAGCAACTATATGCCAATAAAATGGACAACCTGGAAGAAATGGACACATGCTTAGAAAAGCACAACCTTCTGGGACTGACCCAGGAAGAAATAGAAAATATACACAGACCAATCACAAGTAATGAAACTGTGATTAAAAATCTTCCAACAGGGGCTTCCCTGATGGCGCAGTGGTTGAGAGTCTGCCTGCTGATGTAGGGGACACGGGTTCGTGCCCCAGTCTGGGAGGATCCCACATGCCGTGGAGAGGCTGAGCCTATGAGCCACGGCCACTGAGCCTGCACGTCCGGAGCCTATGCTCCGCAATGGGAGAGGCCACAACAGTGAGAGGCCTGCATACCGCAAAAAAAAAAAAAAAAAAAAAATCTTCCAACAAACAAAAGCCTAGGACCAGACAGCCTCACAGGTGAATTCTATCAAACATTTAGAGAACAGCTATCACCTATCCTTCTCAAACTTTTCCAAAATACAGCAGAGGGAAGAACACTCCCAAACACATTCTACAAGGCCACCATCACACTGATACCAAAACCAGACAAAGATGTCACAAAAAAAGAAAACTACAGGCCAATATCACTGATGAACATAGATGCAAAAATCCTCAACAAAATAATAGCAAACAAAATCCAGCAGCACATTAAAAGGATCAAACACCATGATCAAGTGAGGTTTATCCCATGGATGCAAGCATTCTTCAATATATGCAAATAAATCAATGTGATACACCACACCATATTAACAAATTGAAGGATATAAACCATATGATAATCTCAATAGATGCAGAAAAAGCTTTAGATAAAATTCAACAAAAGTTTATGATAAAAACCCTCCAGAAAGCAGGCATAGAGGGAACTTTCCTCAACGTAATAAAGGCTGTATATGACAAACCCACAGCCAACATCAGTCTCAGTGGTAAAAAACTGAAACCATTTCCTCTAAGATCAGGAGCAAGACAAGGTTGCCCACTCTCACCACTATTGTTCAACATAGTTTTGGAAGTTTTAGCCACAGCAGTCAGTGAGGAAAGAGAAATAAAAGGAATCCAAATCTGAAAAGAAGAAGTAAAACTGTCACTGTTTGCAGATGACATGATAATATACATAGAGATTCCTAAAGATGCCACCAGAAAACTACTAGAGCTAATCAATGAATTTGGTAGAGTAGCAGGATACAAAATTAATGCACAGAAATCTCTTGTATTCCTATACACTAATGATGAAAAATCTGAAAGAGAAATTAAGGAAACACTCTCATTTACCACTGCAAAAAAAGGAATAAAATACCTAGGAATAAACCTACCTAAGGAGACCAAAACCTGTATGCAGAAAACTATAAGACACTGTTGAAAGAAATTAAAGATGTTACAAACAGATGGAGAGAAATATACCATATTCTTGGATTGGAAGAATCAACATTGTGAAAATGACTATACTACCCAAAGCAATCTACAGATTCAATGCAATTCCTATCAAACTACCAATGGCATTATTCACAGAACTAGAACAAAAAAATTTCACAATTTGTATGGAAACACGAAAGACCCTGAATAGCCAAAGCAATCTTGAGAAAGAAAAATGGAGCTGGAGGAATCAGTCTCCCTGACTTTAGACTATACTACAAAGCTACAGTAATCAAGAGAGTGTGTTACTGGCACAAAAACTGAAATATAGGTCAATGGAACAGGATAGAAAGCCCAGAGATAAACCCCCACACATAGGATCACCTTATCTTCAATAAAGGAGGCAAGAATATACAATGGAGAAAAGACAGCCTCTTCAGTAAGTGGTGCTGGGAAAACTGGACAGCTACATATAAAAGAATGAAATTAGAACACTCCTAACACCATATACAAAAATAAACTCAAAGTGGATTCAAGACCTAAATGTAAGGCCAGACACTATCAAACTCTTAGAGGAAAACATAGGCAGAACATTCTATGACATAAATCACAGCAAGATCCTTTTTGACCCACCTCCTAGAGAAATGAAAATAAAAACAAAAATAAAGAAATGGGACCTAATGAAACTTAAAACCTTTTGCACAGCAAAGGAAACCATAAGCAAGATGAAAAGACAACCCTCAGAATGGGAGAAAATATTTGCAAATGAAGCAACTGACAAAAGATTAATCTCCAAAATATACAAGCAGCTCATGCAGCTCAATATCAAAAAAACAAACAACCTAATCCAAAAATGGGCAGAAGACTTAAATAGACATTTTTCCAAAGAAGATACCCAGATTGCCAACACATGAAAGCATGCTTAACATCACTAATCATTAGAGAAATGCAAATCAAAACTACAATGAGGTATCACCTCACACTGGTTAGAATGGCCATCATCAAAACTCTACAAGTAATAAATGCTGGAGAGAGTGTGGAGAAAAGGGAACCCTCTTGCACTATTGGTGGGAATGTAAATTGATACAACCATTATGAAGAACAGTATGGGTATTCTTTAAAATACTAAAAATAGAACTACCATGTGACCCAGCAATCCCACTACTGGGCATATACCCTGAGAAAACCATAATTCAAAAGGAGTCATGTACCCCAATGTTCATTGCAGCACTATTTACAATAGCCAGGACATGGAAGCAACCTAAGTGTCTATCAACAGATGAATGGATAAAGAAAATGTGACACATATATACAATGGAATATTACTCAACCATAGAAAGAAATGAAATTGAGTTATTTATAGTGAGGTGGGTGGACCTAGAGACTGTCATACAGAGTGAAGTAATTCAGAAAGAGAAGAACAAATACCATATGCTAACACATATATATGGAGTCTAAAAAAAAAAAAAAGGTTCTAATGAACCTAGGGGCAGAACAGGAATAAAGACATGGATATAGAGAATGGACTTGAGGACACGGGGAGGGGGAAGGGTAAGCTGGGATGAAATGAGAGAGTGGCATGGACATATATACACTACCGAATGGAAAATAGATAGCTAGTGGGAAGCAGCCACATAACACAGGGAGATCAGCTCAGTGCTTTGTGAGCACCTAGAGGGGTGGGATAGGGAGGGTGGGAGGGATAAGCAAGAGGAAGAGGATTTGGAGATATACATATGCACATAGCTGATTCACTTTGTTATACAGCAGAAACTAACACAACATTTTAAAGCAATTATACTCCAATAAAGATGTTTTAAAAAATATTTAACCCAGTAGCACGTTAAAGCTTAGCTGCAAAGGTTTAAAAAAGCCTCACATTTATGTACCCATCTGCATCCTAAAAGCATAGGTGATTTTGACTTAACAGTTTTCTAATTGTTTGCCAGAGTATCAGGAGCTGAGTTTGGGGGAAGAGAAGGAAAAGTGCACATAAAAATTTATACAGCTCATATCCTTATAATGTCCTTCTAGAGAAAACCAACCATGGGTGGACAGAGGTGTGATGCCAGAGCCCTCCATTGCCCCCAACTCATATGGAGAGCAGTAGCTCAGTCTCCATACCTGTGACCTGACATGACATTTCTCTTAGGAATGTGCTTTGCCTGGAGTTGGTCTCAGCCCCCAGACTCAGTCTCACAGCCATTGTGACCTTGGCAACAAGCTGACCTCTGAGCTGCAGTGTTACTACAATGACTATGCACCCAGGGCCCCCTCACAAGACCACCTCCATATGAAAATGACTGGGGATACAGGTACATTGGGATTTCACTTTCAGGTGTAATTGACATGCAATAACATAAAAGTCATCCCAGAAGAACAAAAATTGCAAATATAATCTAGCTTGGAGTTTCCACATGTAGTTTGGAAAAAGCCATTTTTTTTTCTTTTCTTAATCCCAGGGGACTAAGAAACAAACATTTGCAAAAGGAATGCAAATTCCGTGTGTAAGGAAGTACCTGTCATAATATCACTCTGGACTGTCTGTAGATTTACTCACCTCAGAGGACTCTTTCCTTTTCATTAGGGCTTGAGATAAAATCTCCTGTCCCTCCTGCCAGCTAGCTGCCTTAGGCCATCAGTATTTCTGCGCTGACCCCATTTCCAGAGCAGCACTCCTGAGAGAGGGAAATCAAGAGAAATGGCCTTCCTGTCATCTGCAGTGTGAATTCCAAAACCAAGGCCAGACCCCCTAACAATGAGTTGAAAGCTCTGAGGATTCCCATTTCTGACTCTTGGGTGGCAGAAAAGTGCCATTAATTTTTATAGATGAGAGGATGCTACCATGGTGCACTGCTATCCAAATAGTAGTCATAGAAGGTGCCTGGATACAGCTCTGAACAGTGATCATCCAAGATGGATGCCGCTTGGGCTTTGGGTGGAAAGCCCTTTAAGACAGATTACTCGCTGGAGGGTCTGGATTCAGTGGTGAGAATGCTGAGTGTTTGGAAACTTGTCAATCATCCCATGCAGCATCATTTCCTGGCTGGTGCTAGTGCTGAACGCCCTGTGGTGGTGAGTTTGCAAAGACAGCAGGTGGCCCTGCAGGAACTGGGGACCCAGTGGAAAAGGGGGAGGACAGGTAAGAAAACAATTATCAGGTAGAACAGACGCCTTAATGGAGGGGAGGGAAGGGCCCCTGGGACCTGAAAGTGTAATGGGATTGAGGAGGTGACGTGTGTGTTGAGAGCAGGAATGACCGTCTCAAACATTCTCAGGGATTACAGCTTTATTCTGCTACCCACAGGGAAGAAGCAGCTCAAGACAGATGGTAGCAGGAGGGCTGAGACCAGCTGAGGAGGCCTGGCAGTAGTGATGGGAGGGGCAGGGGCAGCAGGGGAGAGTAGTGCTGTCTTGAGCTGGAGACCTGGAGACTATAGGATTAGGTGGGTGCAGGTGAGCAAGGAGCACAGTGTGAGTGATTACATGACTCAGGGTCTTCGGGTCTGCCTGGAGATCGTGTCTGTTCTCTGAATGTTATAGACTGAATGTCCCTGTGCCCACCCCACCACGCATATGTTGAAGTCCCAACCCCCAATGTGATGGTATTTGGAGGTACTTAGGGTTAGATGAGGTCATAAGGATGGGGGCCCCGAGATGGGATTAGTGCCCTTACAAGAAGAGACACCAGAGCCTGCTCCCTCCACTGCCCACCAAGGAAAGGCCACATGAGGACACAGCATGAAGGTGGTCTACAAGCTAGGAAGCAGGTCATCACCAGAACCCAAATCTGCTGGCACCTTGACCTTAGACTTTCAGCCTCCAGAACTGTGAGATGTAAATGTGTGTTGTTTCAGATGCCGCATCTATGGTATTATGATATAGCAACCCCAGCCGACTAAGACATAGTTAGTGAAGCCACAATAGGAGCAGGCTTAGAGGGGAGGAAGGGCTGTCCTGACACATTCCATTTAATCTGTTTTAGAACTTTCAGGTGGGCTTGCCAAGTTGGCAGGTGGATAAAAAGTCTCCAGCAGTTTCACTGGGTCCACCTCCCGCTCCATCCTCACCACAACATTTGGACAAATGTTGAAAAGTTCCTTCTTCTGCTACCCTTGCTCTTCCCTCCCACCCCATCCCTTAGGGGCAGCTTTTCTTACAGGAAAGTGTGTTTCCCCACAGAGAGGGATTCCCCTAGAAGCCACTATGGTGGTTCAGCAGGGGAGGCTGGGGAGACCACATGGACATGGCCCAAGGACCTGCCCTCACTCACACACTCTGATTTGGGGACCTGGCTCCGAGCTTGTTTCATGGTTGTCCCAAAGCTGCTTTTTGTTCTCGCTTAAGAGCTTCAATAGCTTAAGTGGTTCCTATTGTTTTCAAAGGCAGATTTGTCCTTTATGAGCACTGAGGGGAGAGACTACAAAAACACACTCAGTCTGTCACTCTGCGCTCAGACTATCCCTTATCAATTACAAACCCTAGTTATCTGGAATAAAATTATGTCTCCTTCTAGTGCTTAGCCAACACCTTCTTTTTCAAGAATCCCAAGCACTCTCCCAGCCCTGTTTACCAATTAAGGAGTTTCCAAACCATCCCAGGAGCATCCCATCCTCCCTGAGACCTCAAGGGACAGAGGAGATAAGGGACCCAAGACTCTATTCCAATGGTCATCTGGTCTTCTGGGCAGTGCAGTTCATTCCCTGAGAATCCCAAGACTCACATGCGAAGTAGTATCTCAGATCCTGGGCCTAACACCTTTCCCCACCAGAATTCCCAAGGTCCAGAGGGTGGGAAGGACAGAGAGATGGCAACTCCCAAGGAAACAGGATGACAGGACAATGCCCTGCACAAGCAGTCTCCTCCCCTCCCCTCCCCTCCCCTCCCTGGGCTTCTGTGTGGAGGAAGGAGTAACAGCCCTCCTGTTCCATGTTGAAGGACAACGAGGGCAGTCTTGGACCACCCCCATCTCCACCTGCCCTGCAGGTGCCCTTCTACTAGGGGAGGGCTTACAAAGGCTTTGCTGAAAAAGATGGATGGCTTCCTTGCAAGAAACATTTAAAATTGAGAAAATGAGCAAACCAGACAAATCACTTCCATTACAATTCTACCTGTGCAAATTAAATTTGGAACTAATAATTCCCAGATGGTTATTCCAAAAGAACAAAAAGCAACCTAGCTTATTGATGAAGCCAACTACACATTCTTGGAAATAAAAAACAACCATAAATACAAATATTGGAAACCTCCAGCTTCCCTGGTCCCCTCAAGTGCCCCACCCCTCTGAAGTCCACTCCCTGGAAAAGAAAATTTACTAAGAATGGTCCCACTCACCCCTCTCCCTCTCACCTCTCCTCCCGTCTGCCTAGGACGTCCTGTTTCCCAGGAGTAGACTGTGGAGGCTGGAGATTTGTAAGAATCACCGCGCCTCCACAGCCCAAGGTCGGCTTCTAACGCAACAGAGAGTGGTTTTCTTCAGACAGAAAACCCTCCCTGGTGTCTCATCAAGTGCCAACTGGGGTTGACAATTGCTCTTTTTTCCATTTATAATCAAAGACGTGGCTTTCATACTCTCATAATCGCTCCCCTTCATTCTCACTCCATTTTTTTTATGTTTCACACCATCATAGCAGCTGAAATTCAGGCTTAGGGACTAAAGCAACATGCAGAGACTGATGCAGAAAAGAAACAGTCTGAAATGAGCTGAGAAGCCTACCATTGGAGCTGGCTTATTCTTCCAAGTTTGACAACATACATAGATGCTGGAAGGGGTGCTCTAAGACACATTGTTCCAGACAATTTTAGAGTAGCAGAGCATGCTCTCTGGCAGGAAATTGGAAGAAAAGATGCTCATCAGCTCACCGTGGCTCTATCCAGGGCTTGGAGAACCCAGCATCCTGGCTCCGAAGGACACGCTCCTGGCCAGTTCAGAGACGACAAGGAGGCTGCTCCCTGAGACCCACCCACAACTACGTCCCCTCACTCAGAAGGCCTGTGATTGCACATCTACCTTCTCCCACTTGCCTCGGCCTAGGCGTTACACTCATGACAGCTACAAGATGTAAACGGCATTGGCTGGAGACAAGAGGTCGTGGCTAAGGTGATTCAAAAAACTTCTCAGACCCTCCATCTGTAAGAGTCCCTGATTTCTATCACCCATCTAAATCACATGTTGCTGCTTTTTGAAAGTGGTCCTGAAAGCAAATGAAGACAGCATCCCCTGGATCAGACGGCAAACTCCCTCCTTATCTTCCCAGCCCCTGTTCCTTCTCTTCCCCCAAACCCCATCCCCTTTCTCATTCCCTACACTGTGGTATAGTACAAACTAAATTATAAAATTAAACTTCTATGCCAATACATTTAAATTTAATACAAATACAAGGAGCAAATTCATTAGGAAGGATTTAAAAGTTATTTATTATGTGATGAAATGGTAAGGATATAATCTCTCTGGGCTACCTGTATTTTCAATTTGCATATTATATTCAAACTCAAATTCATGTGCAAATAAAAGCAGTATAAGCTTAACATTCTGCTATTTATTGTAAAAACAACTATGTACCTTTCTTGTCCCTGAGTTTACTAATTTTCTGAAATGCTATAAAACTACTGTTTTGTGAACTTATAATTTTGAGGTGCTTAGAAATTAAAATTAGCCCTAATGTGTCTTTACTTACTCTGTCCAACTCTGTGTGAAGGTACAATTTCAACACATTCTGATTCTTCAATTTAAGTGTCAGTGATCAAGGTCCATACTTCATAATAGTTGTCCTTTGAAAAAATGAAAGTGTTTGTCTTTCTGTTTATAGAAGTTAAATATGTTCATTACAGAAATTTGGGAAGAAGAAGATAAAAATCCCTCTTCCTAATCCCATCACTCAAAACTAATCTCTATCAGATTTGACATAAATACACAAAACTGTTTTTGATTACGAAAGGCAGAAGGTGTGTGGACTCATTGCCCTCAGCAACGTGCAGATGGTGAGGGTGATTGCTGTGCCCCAGGCTTGGAAGTAGTCTGTCCCGGGAAAAACAAGACAAATAGAAGTCGTTCCTTCCCAGGACAGACATGCAGGAAAAGACCTGGATTAATTGTTAAAGACAGACTCTCACTTGTCTGAAATATGACAAACCTGGAAAAATATTCCTCCTTGATTTTTCTTTTTATCTCCTGAAGAAATACTCTAAATCATTCATTCAAAGGGAGAGTTTTCTTGTGAGTTTCAAGTCGCAAAGAGATAAAATAGTGAGTCAAGGAAGCCAGGGCAGCCTGTGATGTGAGGGGGTGATGTCGCTAAGTCCCCAAAGCCGAGCTGAGCAGGCGAACCGCCCACAAGCTCCACAGTACAAGCAGCTAGTCAGACACGTGGTAAGGCAACTAAGGAAATATTCAGTTCATGCTTAAAGCAACAGGCATATTCAAACATTTTCTCAAGGCTCATGAATGGTTATGTAGATAAAAAGTGACAGTGGACATTTTGGCTGTTTGCCCTAATCCTTCAGAGAGTTGGTCTAAATGACACAATGAACTGATGGCTGCGTTTCTTACTCTAATGTGTGATTTTCAAATAGATGCAACTCCACCTGTTCTTTTAAAGCATTGAATCCTGTTAGAATGAAAGGTCTGCAGCTCAGGAAGCTTGTGTTTTTAAGTGATTAAGAAGTGTGTAGCTACCATAATGGTTCATGTACATGCACGTGCCCACACACACACACACACACATGCACACAAGCACAGGCACAAGCAAGAACCCCACACCAAGCACTGTGCCAGGAGCCCTGCGATACGCACTGCTTTTTCTTGCAAGTTACGGATATTCCCATTTTATGAGTAAAAAACTAAGACTTACAGTGGTTAAACCATTTCATTCTGAATCACACAGTGGTGAAGCTATGATTTGGTGTGGCTCCACTCAATTTTACCAACGACAACACAGTGTGGATGGTTTAAAATTTGTCAGTGGAATGACATCAGCCCAATGAAAGAGAACACGGAGGGAGAGGCTTCAGGATGTGGACTTTGCCAGAAATTCAGGATAGCACACTGAAACATTCTGTAGTTACTATAGTTACTGTCACTTATGGACTCACTGTCTTGGGAACAGATATTAAATCATGCAATTTTTTGTTCTTCTTGGAAAAATCACGAGAGTTTTAAAATAATTCTTTTATTTGTTGAACAGATATTTGTTACCCACTAAGATTCCCAGGGCACTGGGATAAGTACTGAAAACATTTGTGAAGATACAAATGTGTTCTCCCAACTCATACAGCTTATAGTCTAAGCAGTTACTAAATAAGCAGTTACTAAAATTACTTTTCATGAAGTGACATATATATATATATTCATATGTACATGTATTTTATATATATATATATATATATATACACACACATGTATATATATGCCTGAAACAGAATTTAAGGGCAATAGACATTTTCCCTCCATCTTGGGAGATATTACTTGAAACATGCTCCACAAGGTACCCCACAAGCCAGGATGTGTTTGTCCTCAGCCAGAATCTGCTCTCTCCCATAGTGGTGACTATAAAATGTAAGTTAATACCCCCTGCATGTCCTTACTAAGTAACTGTGACTATTAGCATTGCTGACACCATTATTGCTTAATAATGGTGATCTGTCCCTCATCACAAATAATTTTACACAGCTTAATAAGATGTATTATATAAAATAAAATTCACCCAATTTAAACATATAGTTTGATAGTTATGATAAAAGTATACAGTTATGCAATTACAACAGTCAAGTTTTAGAACAATCATATTATCCCTCAAATTCCCTCAGGACTATTTGCAGAAAAAGTATTTCCCAGAATTCAGTACAGTACACATTCATGATTTAAAAAAAAAATTTTTTCAGGAAATTAGGAATGGAAAAAAATGTCCTCTACCAGATAGAGGGCATCTATGAAAAACCAATAGCTAACCACATATTTAATGGAAAAAGGCTAGTGCTCACAAATAAAGCAGAGAAGTCTGCTTTCACCACTTCCATTTAACATTGTATAGGATGTACTAGCTCTTGCAATAACACAAGAAACAAAAAAGGCATACAGTTGGGAAGGAATAAGAAAATCTCTATTTGCAGATAACATAATTTTGTATGTAAAAAGTGCTAAGGAACAACAAAAAAAATCTACTAAAACAAATGAGAGTTTAACAAGATTGTAGGACACAAGGTTGATATATAAAAACAATTCTATTTCTCTGCAGTAGTGGCCAAAAAATTCAAAATTGGAATTAAAAAAATATATATATATATATACCATAACATAAAAAAATAACTAAAAATAAATATAAGAAATATGTGCAAAACCTCTTCACTAAAATCCACAAAACTGTTAACAGAAATGAATAAATAGAGATGTATTAAGTTCTTTGATTAGAAGACTCAGTATTGTCAATATGGGAATTTTCTCCAAATTGATGTGTAGCTACAAGATAATCTCTATCAAAACCCCATCAGGCATTTTACAGAAATTGACAAACTGATTTGAAATGTGCATGGAAATGTAAAATACCTAGGATAACAAAATAATTTGAAAATAAAAGAACAAAGGCAGTGGACTTACCTGATTTCAAAGTTGACTATGAAATTATAGTAATGAAAAAGTAAAATATTGTCATAACAGTATGATCAACTGATCTAACATATAGATCAATTCACTGAGTCTTGGTGTGTGGCCCAGAATAAGGTCTCTCCTAGGGAAAGTTCCACTTGAATTTGAAAAGTATGTAGACACAGCTGTTTGGGTACACAGCTGTTTTGTAGATTTCATTAAGCCAAGTTGATGGAACGTGCTGCTCTACTATGCTTAGGGGTTTGTTCCATTACTTACTGAAAGAGATATACCACAGTTTCCAAATATAATGGTTGATATTTCTAGTTTTCTTTCAATTTTTCCAGTTCTTGCTTCATATATTATGAAGGTCTGTTTCTATGTGCATAAACATTTATAATTTTGGGGACTTCCCTGGTGGTGCAGTGGTTAAGAATCTGCCTGCCAGTGCAGGGGACATGGGTTTGAGCTCTGGTCTGGGAAGATCCCACATGCTGTGAAGCAACTAAGCCTGTGCACCACAACTACTGAGCTTGCGCTCTAGAGCCCGCGAGCCATAACTACTGAGCCCACGTGCCACAACTACTGAAGCCCGCAC
The DNA here is from genome assembly GCF_039906515.1 of Pseudorca crassidens. Taxonomy (NCBI): domain Eukaryota; kingdom Metazoa; phylum Chordata; class Mammalia; order Artiodactyla; family Delphinidae; genus Pseudorca; species Pseudorca crassidens. The sequence continues at coordinate 5,310,024 of NC_090298.1, forward strand.
ACCTAGAGCCCATGCTCTACAACAAGAGAAGCCACCACAACGAGAAGCCTGTGCACCACAACAAAGAGTAGTCTCTGCTCACCGCAACTAGAGAAAGCCCGTGCGCAGCAACAAAGACCGAACACAACCACAAATAAATAAAATTAGAAAAAAAGATGAAAGAAGTCATTTTTTTACTACATAAAAAAATTATAATTTTTATATGTTCCTTCTCTAGTTTCTATTTTATCATTATGAAATGCTAATTTTTTTCTCTAGTTTATCTTAAGGTATGTTTTGTCTGACCTTTGAATAGCCATTCTATTTCCTGTATGCTTAGTGTTTGCAGGATATATTTTTATATCCTTTCCTTTCATCTCAGCTATGTTCTTGAGTTTAAAGTGCTTCTCTTTCAGGCAGCATATAACTGTATCTTGTCTTCTCATGAAGTTTGAAAAGTTATAACTTTGATTCAATTATTTATTACATTCAATCTAATGTGATTATTGATATGGTTGAATTGATATCTATCATTATGTTGTTTCTTATCTCTTTTCAATCCTCTGTCCCTATTACTAATTTCTTTCATTTTAAAGAAATATTTTAGTGCACATTTTCTCTTTTTACTTTTTAGCTATATTCCTGTATATGTTTTTCAGTGGTTGTTCTAGGTATTATAATATCAGTCTTTAACTTTGCAAAATCTACGCCAAGTTAATACTAACTTATTTCTGGTAATATATAGAAACTTAGCAACCTTCTATCTCCATTACACCCTTTCCTTCCTGTTGTACATATTCCATGCCTTTACATTATAATTCCAAAAATACAGTTGTCCCTTGGTATCCTTGAAGGATTAATTTCAGGACCCCACCACGGATAACAAAATTCAAGCATACTCAAGTCCTTTATTTAAAATGGCATAGCTTTTGCATATAACCTATGCACATCCTCCCATATACTTTCAAACATCTCTAGATTACTTATAATACCCAATACTATGTAAATGTTATGTAGATAGTTGCAAATACAATGTAAATGCTATGTAAATTGTTGCCAGGTGCAGGGAAAATTCAAGTTTTGCTTTTTGGAATTTTCTGGAATGTTTTTCAATTTATGGCAGAACTCACAGTAAGAAACTCACAGATACAGAGGGCCTATTCTACAGTGTGACAATTTTACTTCAAACAAACATATGTCTTTTAAAGAAATTAAGAGAAAAAATTAAAAACTTTTTAAAATATTTACCTACATATTTACTCTTTCTGGTATATTTTGTTCTAGCTTTCAGATCAAAGTTACCCTCTGTGACATTTCCTTCAGCTTAAAAGGCTTCTCTTAGCATTTCTTCTGGGGCAGTCTTGCTAGCAACAAATTTTCTCTGTTATTATTTTCCTGACAGTGTCTTTTGTTTACACCTTTTTTTTTTTATTGGAAGAATCATTTTGCTGGGTATTGAATTGTTGCTTGATGAGTTATTTTTTCCTTCTTTCAGCACCTTGAATTATGCCATCCCAATGTCTTCTTGCCTCTACCACATCTAATGAGAAGTCACATTAATTGTATTGTCCCACTGTGTGTGATGGGTTGATGTTCTCTTGATGCTTTTAAGGTTTGTCTTTCTCTTTGTCTTTCAGCATTTTACCTGTCTTGTTTCTAGGTTTCATTTTATTTGTACTTATTTTATTTTAGGTTCACTAATATCCTTAGATCTGTAAGCTAGATTTTCACCAAATTTGAGGCATTTCATCTGTTAGTTTTAAAAATATTTTTTCTACCTCTTTCTCTCTCTCCTCTTCTCCTGGGACTCCAATTACAAATATGTTGAAATTTTTGCTATTGTGCCAGAGATCTCTGAAAATATATTATCTTTTACATGTTTTCTCTCTTTATGTATTGGATAATTTTCATTGCTCTATCTTCTAGTTCATGGTTTCTTTCTTCTGTCATCTTGAATCTGCTATTTGACCCAATTTTCTGTTTCAGTTATTTCACTTTTCAGTTTAAAATCTCCACTTACTTTTTTTTTAACATCTTTATTGGAGTATAATTGCTTTACAAAGGTGTGTTAGTTTCTGCTGTATAACAAAGTGAATCAGCTATACATAAACATATATCCCCATATCTCCTACCTCTCATGTCTCCCTCCCACCCTCCCTATCCCACCCCTCTAGGTGGTCACAAAGCACCGAGCTGATCTCCATGTGCTATATGGCTGCTTCCCACTAGCTATCTATTTTACATTTTGTATCCACTTACTTTTAATTGTTTCCACTCATGTGTTGAGATTACATATTTGTTCATATATTATTTTCACATTTTCCTTAATTCTTTGTACATTTTTTAAATATTAGAAAATACATTTAATAACTACTTTCAAATTTCTGCCTGCTAAACCCAATGTCTGAATATGTTTGGAGTCTTTTTTATTGACAATTATTTCCTTATTATTTAGTGCACTTTCTTATTTCTTTGAAAGTCTAGTAATTCTAGCTTGAAAACTGGACATTGTAGGGATACTTTTGTAGAATTCTCAATTCTGTTTTGTCTTTCCAAGAGTTTTTTTTTTTTAACATCTTTATTGGGGTATAATTGTTTTACAATAGTGTGTTAGTTTCTCCTTTATAACAAAGTGAATCAGTTATACATATACATATGTTCCCACATCTCTTCCCTCTTGCATCTCCCTCCCTCCCACCCTCCCTATTTCCAAGAGTTTTTGACATTTTGTTTTAACAGGCAATTGATTTACCTAGACATAAACTGTGAAACCTATCCTTATGAAATCACTGTGGCTTTTGCTCATATAGTTTCAAGCTGGAGCCATATGGGTCTCCCTTGTACTTGTGTAGTCTAAGGATCAGATAATAATTTGGGCAGATGTTACACCCTTCACTCAAGCTAGTAGGAATTTTGTGATTGGCTTCCAGATCTATGTGGGTGAGGAACACATTCAAAGCAACACAAACTTTTGAGTCTCTCCAGCCTCTTGCTTTTAGTCAATACCCTTGGGGTCTCCTACCTGCATGCATAATTTAGCAGTCATCTGTGTGTATGTGGTGAGTTCGTTCACTTGTCTATTGATTTTTTGCTTCAAAGATCTCCACCTAACTTTGTAGCTGCTCTGCCTTCACCTCAAATGAAGTTTGTCACCCCCAGTAAGTAGAGGTTTGTGTTTTTTTGCTGCCAGATTTGAATGGAGATGTCCACAGGCAAGAAGGCTGTGACGTGTCATCACCTTTCTTATCTAATGTAGTAACACTTTTTCATGAGAAAATATTTCTCATGTTGTTACCTACTTTGGTCATTTCTCAGTGTCCTGAAATAGTTGTTTTTAATACTTTGACCAGTTTTGTTCTTTTATTCTGTGGGGGGAATTTCCCAACATCTTCTCACCATTATTACTGGAAACTTAGTTCCCAAAACCCACATTTCATAATAATTTTTACAAGCAAAATCCTGCTTTATTAAGACTCAGTGTTTTCCATATCTCATTTTTTCATTACAAAAATGAAATAAAAATGTGCAATAAATTAAAATGCTTCTCCCCCAAAGTATTGATCTAGCTTGAAATAATTACAGCTAAATGTAGCACTTCTTGTGCATCAATCAATGTTCTGAGCACTTTACATCATATCCCACTTAATCCCCATATAAGGAAACCATTTGAGAAAAACATTATTATTACCTTTTTTACAGATGGGAAACTGAAGCACAGAAACAAAAAATAATTTGAATAAAGTTATACAACTAATGAGTAACAAAGCCAGAATTCAAACCCAAACACTCTTGTTCCCAAGTCCATGCTTTAACCACAACACTCTTTATTTACCTCTTGAGTTCCTGAAACTACGACTCAAGAAGACTCAAAGCCAGATCCCCAGGGCACATCACAGAGCTGTTCCCACAACTGCCCTCTGCCATTTACATCTTTGTGCTGGTGTGTTTCCCAATGATGTCTACAAGATCCAGCCTGGTGAGATTTATATGTTTTATATGCAGAAATGAGAAGGTTGTGTTTTGTTCATCTTTACAATTTGTATGTACCATATATAAAGTCTGAGAACATAACAAAAATAATTGTCTGTGTTAAGTGAAAACATGATATTCATCCATGAGGTATATGTAAGAACTTCCTTATATGATAATATCATGGAAATATCACATCTGAATTCTTTCAAGCAGCCCTAAAACCAAGGCTCAGAACATTGGAGTGGATTCACTGAAACAGAAATGTGTCCCATCTTGTCCCACCCCTCCTGGCGTGGCTGTGAAATGTTGGCCAAGAAGGGGAAGGAGGGCATGTGTGAATGCCTGAGGTATGCAGAGGAAGTATGGGGAGGACAGAGGTTGGGGATAAATCTTTTAAAACTAAAAGCAGGGAGAGGAAGCTTATTTTTTCCACAATATAAAGATTCCCCAACACTGCCTTTGAAAGAGTGGTCTAACTAGCCTGCAGTGTGATTACATCCTTTTTGCAGTCAGGTCATCTAAAAAGTGTGGGGTAGTTTCTTAGGTATTTTGAGAGTAGAGAGATACTTCAAGATGACATATATTTAGCTGCCCAACCATCTTGCTCATGCATTTTGTGTGGTGGATATATTTTCCTGATGGGCTTATGTTTAAAATTCCAGTAACGTGTTTACTGAAGTTTGTGAAATGTTTATCTATCATACTGATTTTTTTTAAAAAACAGATTTGGGTTTATTATTTCATTTCAGTTATTGTTTTCATTGTTTCATTGTTTTCATTGTTTCATATTTCATTGTTTCATCTTTTTATTTATTTCTCTTTGATTCTTTGTGTTTCTTGGCTTTTTTCCCAGTTTACTGAGGTGAATACAAGTATTTTTTATACATAGCTTTTCTTCTTGAATAACGGTAGCAATCATCATACATAGCATTTATTTTGCATCACAGGTTTTGGTATAAAATTCTCTTTTTATTGCTTTCTAAATAATTTTAATTTCAGTTTTAATTATCTCTTTAATTCATGAGTTATCTAACAGAGGGTTTCTCAATATGTGAAGAGTCAAGGTTTCTTTTTCCTTATCTTTTATCACTTATTTCTGACTTATTAGATCATAATCAGAGGAAATGAACTAAAAAATCCTCTACTTTTAAAAATGAGCTATGGCTTTTGTAGCTAAGTACATACCAAATTTTGTAAGTAATCCACATATAAACATACATAATGCTCTCTAAAGATACACCTTTCTCTGTATACTCATTACTTACTTACACATTTATAAATTTTAATTAACTTTTAAAATTAATCTATGTTATTATTTTCTTCGGGGAAATATCTGATTGAGTGATGTTTATAAAAGTCTTTCATCACATTATTATGTTTATACTTCTAGTTTTTCTCTATGCTAATTTGTTTGGAATATTAAGGTTTATTACTGATGTGCTTCATTCACGAATTGGGACTTTTGCTCTTGGTATAATATCTCTCTACATTGTTTAGAATTTTCAATATTAAATCCTGCCCTATCTGATATTAATATTGCTCTGTATCCTTCTTGTTTCTTGTTCTCTCTCCCCACATCATTGGTTGCTAATATCAGTGGGTAAGAGACTGACAAAGAACAGGATACGTTCATGGTCTCAAAGCACTCTCCACAAAAGACTAATTACAAGTGGAAAAATAATAACTTTATGGTGGAACAACCTGGTTGGCACCACTTTAAGGAAATTATCAAAGACACTTTTACAAACGGAGAGACAAAGGACATCCTATGGCTTTTGATATGATGTGCAGAGAAGGTACAACATCACTTCTAAATCTACAAGCTAAATCACAAGCTAAATCTACTGATGGGGAAAAGTTAAGCAAAGCCAAGCTGAAGGTGACTCTACAAAATAACTGGCCTCAATTCCTTAAAAATGTCAGTGTCTTGACAGTCAAAGAGAGGTTGAGGAGTTCTTCCTCATTGGGGGGGATTGATTATATAGGACAACTGAATGAAACGTGCGATCCCAAATTGGATCCCAAACAGAAAAAAATAGCTATAAATTATAGAGACAACTGGTGAAATATGAAAGTGGAATACAGATTAGATAATGAGGCATGAATTTCCTGATTTTGACGATTTTACTGTGGTTATGTTAGAGAATATCCCTCTTCTTAGGGAATTCACATTGAACTATTTAAGGGTAAAGGGTCATCCTGTGTATAACGTACCCTCAAATAGTTCAGAAAAATATTATAGGTATTAGAGAAGATGATAAAATAAATGTGACAAAATAATAATGATTGATGGTTCTGATGGAGGTTATATAGAAAGTTCTTTATAATATACTTACAGCTTTTCTGTAAAATTGAAAATGTATCAAATAAAAAGTCTACCAAAAAAGAGAGAATTGTACACATGTATATTCTAATGGACTTACTTGACTTTATTCCCTCCATCTTACTTAAGTTTATTAGCTTTGTGTGTTTTCCTTTTTCCTTTTCCATATTTTTGCTGTTTTGTTCAACTTGCTACAGCATCCCTGTTTATCTTGGTTACTTTGAAGCTTCTGTGTGTTTCCCTTCCCCACTAGTGGATATCTTCTATTTCTCAATGGTTGTAATTCTACAGGGACGTCTAGATGATTGGTGAAAGCAAGAGATCCCCTATTCGTTCCACCTGAGGCCTTTCTCCCTTGCCCTGCATGAGAAATAGAGAACACTTTTATCTCTTGTTCTTACCCTTATATTTCTTGTCCTAATTAATGTCACCACTCTGTTCCCAGTTGCTAAGCCATGGAGCTCATCATCGTCCTCAATGACTCTTTTCCTCTCTAAGTTCTACCAATTCCATCTGATAGAACCACCAAAGGCAGCAGTTCTCCACTCCCAGTGTCAGGCTCTCACTCAGGCCCTCATTGCTGTGCCAATATTCTGACCTGTTCCTTCCATTCTCTTTTCCACGTGGTCCCTAGTTAGGATCTGTAAGCAAATATCTGCTCATGCCACTGCCTAACTTTAAAAGTCCATAGGGCCCCCCATTGTCTGAGGGTAAAGTTTGGGTAAAAATGAAGGTCATGATGCATCCTCTGTGTGTCCTGTGGACCACCTCCTCCTCTCTGGCTCAGGGTCCTGCCACTCTGGGCCCTAGTGACCCCAGTGCTCCTGGTGACCTCATTCTTCAAGGGCAGCTGGTTCTCTCTTTGGAAACCTCTTCTCCCTCTTCTCTCTCTGCCCAAGCCCTCCTTACCGTGTAATGTCTAAATCAACCACCCTGTCTTCCGAGGAGCTCTCCCTGGGTGCCCCCAGCAGGGTGATTACTTCTGTGCCCTTTTATATCATTAGTCATCTGGAATTGTAATGATATTGGCTCCTCATAGCAGAGAGTGTGTCCCATTAAACTTGGCTTCCCTGATGCCTCAGTAGACAGAATATATTCAGTGAATAAACGTATGAGTGGGTGTACAGGGCATGCTGAACAGCAGACTTGGGAATCACTGACAACAGCATGCTCTCATAGGAGGCACGGCGTGCTGGGGGTTTTGCGGCCTCTACCAGAATACCAAACCAGCCCTGCACGTATCTCCCAGGTAGACCGCAGGAGGAGCCTCCACTCGCCCTTCACACGTTTTATTCACATCGAAAGTGAGGCCCAGAGTGATGCATTCTTTGCAGCCACAATATTTGTCTTCCTTTCAAAACAATCACTTGAGGAAAGAATTAAAACTGGGCTCATGGTGAATGTCAGGGCTGCTATGTCAGGTTGGGGTGCTGAAGAGTCAGCTGAAAAAGACCCTGGACTTGCTGATTCTGCCAGCTGCCCCCACCAGGGGGAGAAGGAGAACTGTGGGAAAGACCCCTGGATGAAGGCAGCCTGCAGTAGGGTTATTACGAACACATCACGCCAAAAACAATTGGTGTTTATTCCAGTCAGGACTTTGCTGAGCTTGCTGTACATCCCAGGATATCTATCAAAGAATACAACAGATCACATGTCAATAAATTAAATGAGTATGAAACAAAGAAACACAGAATGATGTAGGGATTTCTAATTTGAGGATATAAAGGAAGAAGGAGAGGGGGCACGTTCTTAATGGTGTTCCTGATGGCCATTAAACGTAGGAAAAAGCCATTTCCATATATTATGGAAATACACACTGGTCTCAAGTGCCTTCCATTTTCATATTGTTTTGCTGCCTTAATGGCATAGGCTATTTTTGTAACATCTGTTTCTAGGGACCCTCCCTTTCTCCTGTTCTTCATTAGAAATTCAGTGGCTCTTCTTTATAATGAGTGTTGGTGCTTTTGGGAAACAGAGAGTGTGTTATTGTTTTACTGTATGGGCCATTCTGTCAGAGTTGAAATGGTTTATCCACAGAGAATGTTATGATGTGACCCCCAAAAAGATATCTGGATGGTGAGACAGCGGATGTGGTGTGCCACATGGGTGGACACGCATCCAGGAAAGGTCAGAGGTGGGGGTTGGGCGAGGATCCCTGGGAACCGTGATTTGATGGTGCACAGGAGGACATTATGTTTACCTTCCCCAGGCAGTGTGAATTCAGAGGGTCTGACAGAGACTGTGTTGGATGAAATTTAAAAAAAATGAAAAATCTGAGTCTACTATCCAAAGCAAAGATACTGTATTTCTTCACGCTGCAGCACACCCGGAAATTAAACCCCAGCCGTCAAGTACTGAAATGTAAAGATAAACATGGTGGAAGTTTATTGATGCGCTGGAAGGGATGACAAGCTTCTCGAGCTGGAGCCGTGGTGCTGGTCCATCTGTAGAGGGCTACCATTTATTACAGCAGCAGGTGCCGAGCTTCACCCTGGCTCTGAGATATTAGATGAGCAAGAAAACAAGGAGCAAGAAAGAAAGGAAGGAGAATAGAAAGCGGGAGGAGAATGGTGAGCAAGGGGAAAGTGCCGGGCTCAGCCTCTCCATGGTCACAGCAGGATGCGTAGGGTCCCAGGGCCACCAGCTGAGTGACTTGGCCTTCCAGGTCCCCAGCACTCAGGATAACACTGACCCCTCATCCTCAGAAAGGACCTCAAAGACAACGGCAGGAAATGATTCCTTTGGGCTAGGAGAGGTCCAGAGAAATGTGCTTGCCTGTGTTCTACATGTGCTAGTATTTTTTGTTATTTGGAGTTCCAGATTTCTGTATGAATTTTGTAGGTCTTCATGTCTTTATCTTTCTGCATGTGCCATGTATCCAGTTGAACTGCAAAGGAAAAAAATTGAGAATCATAACATTTTTGTTTTCTGAAGAAGTGAGAACATTACACTGCAAACTAGCCAGGCTGCTGGTTATACAACACTTAAAATAAAATAAAAATAAACACTCTTTTGTTTCATTTCCTGATTTACCTGAGGTGCTTCTTATTCTCTGTATTCCTTCACCTTCGACCCATCTTCTCATCTGTGCACACACACCCCCTCCCTGTCCCCTCTTGTCCAGCATGATGTACCGTGGCACCTCCACTTTGCCAGGCTCATCTGGGTGGCCAGAGATGGGACTCGTGGCTGTCTGAGCTCCAGTGTTTCATTTTCACAGCCTGGATTCTGGCCCTACAATCTTGTCCCTCTTGCCTTCATCTCCAGATCTTTGTTTCTCCTTGGAAACAACCTGAGCACAGCCCTGGGTAGCCTTGCATTGCAGTAGCAGCTTTCAGTCTGAATAAAGTGAGATAGGTCTGAGGATGAATTTCCCTGCTGCTTTTCACTTAGTTTGGCATCTGATCCAGATGTGCTGCTGAATTAAGTATTTCCCACTCCCTTTCCAATTCATCCAGAAAGACCTTTCAGGGCAGTAGCACAAGGCATGACCGGAGGGTCTTGGGTCCCTGATGCAACAGGTGACCCACCCAGGGAAGTGAGCTGAGCTCCCTAGATCCTGTCTCATTAAGTGTGAAGAACGACAGTGCATACCTCTCCTACTGAGGAGCTAGAACACCAACCAGCCAAAAGCACTGACAAAGTTTTAAATCAACTATACTTCAATAAAATAAAATAAAATAAAATAAAAGCACTGACAAATCAACTTCCTGAAGCCAAATGGCTGATTCTAACACAACAGCTAAACAGCTCTGTCATAATATAACCTCCTGCTGTCACAGAACCATTTGGAAGAGTGTTTTAAATAAAGAAAGTGAAGTGCCACACATCAGGGAGACTGTGTTCTACTGGAGAGAACCTTCCAGCTCAAATTTCATCCCTCTGATGTGTGCTCATCCCTAGGGAACAGACAGATCTTAACATCTCATTGCTAAGAACATGCTGTGCCCTTCCTACTGGCACAGGAGAAGTCGAAACAAAGCCATGTCCACAGCAGGGTCAGCAAGGGAAAGGCAGCACCGTGCTCCCTGCACAGGTCCCAGCATTTTCATGGCTCTGCAGTTGGGAGGTTACCTGGTTCGAGGATGGTATCCAGAACAGCTTTCTTCTTTGCAGCAAAGATGCCCGTGGGGCTGCGCTGGGGTATCTATGGGTCCCCTGCATGCACACATCAATTGGAGGTCTCCTATGAGTCCCAGGGTAGCAGCCCCTATTCTGAATGTTGTCCCTCTATTCCTAGAAAGTCTTTTGGGACACTGAGTCATCCCCACATGAGGACTTCCAGGAAATCAGGTCTGGAAGTCCCAGGCCCATTTCTTCTGTCCTTGTAGTTAGGGTTGGGGAGGCAGCCCTGCCCCAGAAGCTCCAGCAGCCCTCCTCCAGAGAAGACTTGACCTGCTCCAGCTCACTCTCACTCCCTGGCCAGCCAGGCTGCCCTGGTGAACGTATGCCTTGCAGATGTCCTTCCTTAGCAAAAGGATCTGAGAAAATCAGAGAGAACCCTTGTGCAGACAGAAGAACAGCCCTGGACCACAGGGCACAGTGGGAGACCACTGCTCCCAACATCCTGCCCATGGGCACAGACAGCCCACTTCGCTCACAACGACCCCCGTGAGTATTTGCTCCTCACGTTGGTGCTTTCAGCAGTCTGGGATTGTACTGGACTGGACATGGGTAGGAAATCACCCAGGACAGTGAGGTGCACATAGAGACGCTATGTAAACAGAGAGCAGGCTTTCACCATCCCTTCTTGTCCATGTGATTGTGCTTCCACATAGATGGGTCACAGCATCTGGTTTAATCAGAAATAAAGATTGGAAGTGTTCGAAAGTTTCTCAGGCAGGCCTTAGGCGGTCAGCTGAGAACACCTGGCATGCACATGTGTTTCTTTCCTTCTTTGACAATATGTCTGCTTCTTCTTTTTAATGAAAGGCCAATACTTATACTTGGATAATTGTACATGCCTCTCCCATTGTTCTCTCCTATTTCTGCGCCTTTTTGTCTATTTCACCTGGGTGTTGGTGGGTAAACTTCAGAACAATGGGGATTTTGTTTGTAGCCACACACGGAAATGGAAGAGGCTGCGTCATGGGGGAATCTCCTCCAGCCCTTCACTTAATTTTACTACCATAATTATTCACATGTTTGAAAACAGAGTTGCAAATGTTTTTTTTGTTGTTGTTGTTGTTTTTGCGGTACGTGGGCCTCTCACTGTTGTGGCCTCTCCCATTGCAGAGCACAGGCTCCGGACGCGCAGCCTCAGCGGCCATGGCTCACGGGCCCAGCCGCTCCGCGGCATGTGGGATCTTCCCAGACCGGGGCACGAACCCGTGTCCCCTGCATCGGCAGGCGGACTCTCAACCACTGCGCCACCAGGGAAGCCCTGCAAATGGTTTTATTTACTTTTTCCATACATACTGAGACAGAACAACTTTTGTCACAATAATAAAAATAAATAATACTCTGGCAACAGGATTTTTTTTAGCTTTATGACCATTTAATGAAGAAAATTACACAATGCATAGCTGGCATACCATTTCCAAGTTACTCACAATCACCAGTTATTCCTCACATTTCTCAAGATTTTTAGAAAATATGTAAAGTCAGTTTTCAAGGGTTCATTTCTTCCACTCAGACCTTTGCTACATCTTTTGGTGGTTGACCAATGAGCACAATTGGTTTTCAAAATGTTCAAATTAAATGGACTTGCTGCTCAGGGTTATCTGGGCCATATTTGGGCTTTTTTGTTCTTAATAAATGATCATTTGAACAAACCAAGACTGTACTTTTATAAAAGCCCAATTTGAGAGTTTTGTTTTTTTTTTAAAGTTCTGTTTAAAGCCAAAAGAGTTCATGGCTGGGAAGTGGACAATGTTTTTTGGTGGAAACAACTATGAAACCCAGTGGTCCAAAGTGGAATTCCATATGATAATTAAATGTAGACATGACTCCCACCCACTCAAAGGATGGGGAAGCCAATAACTGAGATAAATGACCCATAATCACAAGGAGAAGCATTCACAACGATGACGAAGCTCTGCCACCAGTTCTTGTGAGGTCACTGTACCAGCTTCAGCCTTCCCATGTCTCTCTGAGGCACTTCCTGCACCCCAAAAAGGCAGTATGGCAGCCTTTCTAATCCTTCACATGCTTTCATGTGAAGAAATCACGTGATTTCTTTTAAATATTTTCAGAGGAAGCCTTTCTGGGGCTGCACAAACATGCGAGAAAGAGGAAGTTGGTACCTTCTCCCCTAGTGGGAAGGGTGTGCTTGATGGGGTTTCAGACTGTAGTCTCAAGGTCCTAAAGTGAAGAGGTTTATCTTCTGCAAAGGAACATCCTCCCAGTGTCATATCCTAAGTACAGAGAGCCAGACCTCTAGCACGTCACCTCGGTTCCCCTTAGCATCTCCTGGTCTTGGCTACTTCCAACCAGCACTGCAATGACCAAGGCTGTGGGGTTTCCAGCTAGTCTCCCACAGAGGCAGTCTGAGGGCCCTTTTCTTCAGCCTGTCCTGATGCCCCTATGCACAGCTTCTGACCCCCTGCCTGCACCAGGACTTCCCTAGAGACATGGAGGCCCTGGCCAAGCATAATCTGAATTTCCCATTGGGAGACCGTGTGAGATAATCAGCTGAACTCCGCCTTCCTCTGGATGAGAATCCCGGAGATGCAGTACTGATCTATGTGGAGCAATCAGAAGCCCTTGACATTGAGTAGCAGCCCTACACTGACTCTCCTTCCATCCCTACCTCATGCCCCTTTGTCCTCCTTCCAGCTTCCTTGTTAGCATCACTGCTTTAAGCCTTTGACTACACCTCCTGGACATAAGCTGGTGATAGTCAAAATGCACATTGGTGGCAGTATTACCTGCATATTTGACTGAGTCTTTCCTCCAAGAGATCCATAACAGGATTGTTTTATCACAAGATTCTTCTTAATTACTAAAAAGTCTTTTACTTAACTTTCTACCACATTTTCAAGAGCTGATAGAATGAGGCTCTCATAAACAGTCATGTTTTTACATAAATCACTTGGCAAAAAGTGTCTGACATCTCAGGTCCTGAAGTCTCCAGATAGGGAACAAACACCGCAGAGCAGAGCACAGCTATTTCTCTCCTTGATTTGGGTGACAGATGTAGGTTAAATTGGCTCAGGATTGCATATTAGTTTTAAAGAGATATACCTTCCTCTGGATTCTTGTTGAGCTTATGGTTGGCTAAGTCCCTTGATCTTTTTCCTCTTTTCTATGTGATCATTAAGACAGCTCTTCCCAAACTGTACTTGTAGAGTTTGTTTGCTTTTATTTTTGTTTGCTTTTATACCTGTTAAATTGCATTAACCAGTTATTCTGGGCTGTCTGTGTTACACAAACGAGCCCTTCTTATGTGGCCAGGTGTCTGAAAAAAAGTAAAAAACAACTAAAATGTTCTTTTTTCACTGCATTCATTTGCCCTACAGTGTTCATCACAGGTTTGGTGCTCCTTAGATGTATAAGAAAGGAAATTGTTTTCCTTTATCTCTGTATCTCTTATGAGTTCTTCAAGTTCATTTAGTCACCAGTGTTTACTACTCTTCCATCATCGTGGTGCATTTCTTTGAATAATTTGAAAAGGCAATCCGAGCAAACTTGGTTTATGTGTTGGAATAATTCAAAGCAGATGATATGTTTTACTAAACACCATTCTGATCTAATCTGACGTGTGCATATATATTTATACACAATGTGGTTGCTCCTGGGGTGCATGCATGCTCTCAGCAGCTCTCTTGCATGTTGATTACCCAGGAGAGTCCCGATCAAACCTGGCTTCACGGGTAGCTTATGCAGAGGTTTCCAGAATGACAAACTCAACCTCAAGATCAGCTGATCACAAGCTCTGTCAGACCCTCCCAGGAAAACCCTGAGAATTTCAGAGTGGAGGAGCTATGCACAGCAAGACCCGAACACACTCCTTAGCTGCTGTTAAAAAGGCATGTAACTGTCTATGTTTAGTCAAGTGCCATCAGCTTAGCTCTCCTAAAGGCAGTCCACCTGCGGATGCTCCTTTGCAATCTTACACCATAAAGTTGGAGGTAGAATGAAGATCCACTCACCGAGGTCAGAACATGTGTCAGATCTCACCATCTTGAGACCAGGGGTAAGATAATTAGTGTCTTCTGCCAACTCTATAAATAAATTTTACCCAAGTTTGCAAATAAAAAAGCATATTTATTCCATAAAAATACCACATTCCTCCAGTATTATCAAGAAATGAAAAGTTTCATATGAATCAATTCTTCAGTTAACTGAAGTACATGCTTTCCTAAACTAATATTTCTTTTCATGTCTTTTGCTATTTCTCTCCAAAAATGTAATATGCATTTTCCTGTGTCTTAGGCAGAGCTGTTGAACTGGTTTTAATCTTCCCCTGATGTTCAAAGTCATCATAATGAAAATGTTAATGCAGAGCCATGTCTGCTGTCGGGCCCCTTGGCCTCTCCAATTCGTGTCAGGTTGTCAGTTATCACTTCCCTACCTGTCATCATACCTCCCTCTAATTGCCTCCCAATTTCCACTGATTTTGTGCTTCCAGTCTGCTCTGAGCCAGGATTCCAGACCACACTGCATGTTAAGCATGGCATACTAAATAAGATTTGATTAGAATCTGGGTGAGGGCTCAGGCTTTGGGGAGCTGTTTTAGGGAGATCAGAGGTCTCTTTGATTATTTGTTGAGGAATGAGGCTTGCAAGACCTCCAATAGACAGTGTTGACTCTAAACTACTGGCCATCAGCCTTGACTATACATTTGAGAAGTTTTAAGAAATACTAGTGCCTGACCCCACATTGCCTGATCATAATTTAATTGGTTTAGGAGGCCAGCTGAGCATAAGGACTTCTTAAAGCCTATCAGGCAAATATAAGATGCAGCCAACTTTGAGAACTTTGGTGCTAAAACATCTTAAAAAATGTTTATTGATATGGGTCAGTTTTGTCTAGGGTAGTGATTGTTCTTCATAGGTATTATGAGCTGAATTTTGTCCTTCTCTCCAAAATTCATATGTAGAAATCCTAACCCCCAGTGCTTCAGAATGTGCCCTTATTTGGAAATAGAGTTGTTGCAGATGTAATTAGCTAACATGAGGTCATATTGGAGTAGGGTAGACCCCTAGTCCAATATGACTGGTGATTTTATAAGAAGGAAAAATTTGGACACAGAGACATACCCATGGAGAATACAAGCTGGAGATGGAGACAGAGATCAGGGTGAAGCTTCTACAAGCTGAGAAAAGCCAAGGATTGCCAGCAAACCACCAGGAGCCAGGCGAGAGGCCTGGAGCAGATCCTCTCTCACAGCCTCAGAAGAACCCAAACCTGCCCACACCTTGAACTCGGACTTCCAGCCTCCAGAACTGAGACAATACATTTATGATGATTAGGCACCTCAGTTGTAGGACTTTGTTATGGCAACCTTAAAAGCTAATACAATAGGCATGGCTATAAGTTCTCAGAATTTACATCTTAAATGTGCATGAGACATACTTTCCTATTGAGCATCTGCTATAGATGAGACCCAATGGAGGCACTGAGAGAAGATGCTGGAGATTCAAAAATAAGAGAGGGAGCTTTGTTCTTAAACTTACCTGGTGATATTTGTCTCACAGAATCAAATCAGATTGCTTTGCAGACAGGCAATGCACAGTGAGGGTGAGGGCTCCAAACACAAGATCACAGTAACACTCCTTCCTTGTATTTGCATGTGCAAATAGCATGGAGAGATCTGTTTTTAATAAATTCAAGTCATAAGTGTAAGGTGTACAAAAATTTGCATTGCAAAATATTCTTGCTCCAGATGTTGAGTTTGAAAGAATTTCTGTTGCTTTTTAAATTATTATCCTACCAATATTTTATAAGATCAAATACTACTGAATCAATTTTATTTTAGGATCCACTCAAAATAGTATTTTAGACTACTTATCTATGAGAGAAAGATAACTTGTGTCATTCCTAATATAACCACTGATGTTTTGTAAAATGTATTTTGCTTGGATACCTCTACTTGTTCATGTTTTGTGGAAGTTAGTACTGGGTTGGCCAAAAAGTGCCTTCAGTTTTTAAGTAAAAGACACATTTTACATTTTCACCAAGAACTTTATTGAACAATGTATTGACTCTTTTGTTCCACTACCTTCTGCCATTTTTCAGGCAACTTCATAGTTCCACCTTCCCAAAATTTTTATCTTTTTAAAGGTAAAATTTTTATCTTTTTAAAGATAAAGTTTTTATCTTTTTAAAGACAAAATTTTTACTGTTCCAGGTGCCTTTTACAGTCTTCCAGGGAATTGAATTTTTTTTTTCCATTAAGAGAATTTGGTAGAAACTGAAATAAATGGAAATCTGAAGGTGCAATGTCTGGTGAATACGGCAGATGGATCAGAACTTCCCAGCCAAGCTGTAACAGTTTTTGCTTGGTCATCAAAGAAACATGTGGTCTTGCATTATCCTGATGGAAGATTATGCATTTTCTGTTGACTAATTCTGGATGCTTTTCATCAAGTGCTGCTTTCAGTTGGTCTAATTAGGAGCAGTACCTGTTGGAATTAATTGTTTGGTTTTCTGGAAGGAGTTCATAATAGAGGACTCCTTTCCATTCCCACCATATACACAGCATCACTTTCTTTGGATGAAGACCGGTCTTTAGTGTGGTTGGTGGTGGTTCATTTCGCTTGCCCCACAACTCTTCCATTCCACATTGTTATAAAGTATCCACTTTTCATCACCCATCACAATTTGTTTTAAAATCGGAACATTTTCATTACACTTCAATAGAGAATTTCATATGGAAATAAGATCAATCAGGTTTTTTTCCACTTAAATTATGTGGAAACAAAACATCAAAGCTATGAACATAACCAAGCTGGTGCAAATGATTTTAAATGCTTGATTTGGATATTTTGAGTATGTCAGCTATCTCCCATGTGGTATAACATAGATTGTTTTCAATTAATGTCTCAATTTGATCGTTATCAACTTCAACTTGTCTACCTAACTGTGGAGCATTGTCCAGTGAGAAATGTCCAGCAAGAAACTTTGCAAACCACTTTTGACACTTTTGATCAGTCACAGAACCTTCTCCCTACACTGCACAAATCATTTTTTGTCCTTTAGTTGCATTTTTACCTTTCTTGAGATAATACAACATAATATACCAAAAATGTTGCTTTTTTTCTTCCATCTTCAATATTAAAATGGCTAAACAAAAATTCACCAACATTGATAAGTTTTTTTAATGCATGCTGATATGACAACTGTCACAATTCAATCTAGCAACACTGTTTCAAATAAAGTTAAAGACAACTAAGAGCTACTAGAGCCATCTTACAGAAAAAAATGAATGAACCTTTTGGCCCACCCAATATGTAGATGCAATTTTCAATTGTCTTTGAATAAAACAGGAATTTCTTTGGAGAAATTAAAATGAGATATTTTTTCCCAAGAGAAAAAAGAGAAAAACAGACATTTCATCAGCAGCATTTTTTTTACTATTTTCTCTAGATATTTTATCATATTACTGGTATATAATAAACAATGGACACTAACGGCTGCCTCCCAAGCATCCATTTCTCCTACACAGGAGACTCTGGCATTTGTTGGAGAGCATGGTTCCACCCTCAGGGCTCCAGGGATGAGCACATGTACAGGTCAAGCCATGCTGCCCTTCCCTGTGGACACAGGAGTTGGTTGAGGTGTGGGTGTGTTGGGAGGTTGTGGAAGTTATTTCCCCAAGGTTAGCCAGTTTGAGAAAATATCAGTAGTTTTCTGGGAGGCTGAGACAAAGCCATTTATTTCCCGTACATTGGAAATGAAGAACAGGTAGCTCCAATCTGCAGGCAGTTATCTTAAGAATGTGGGAGAACTTTAAAGATGGATCATAGAATCAAAGAGAAAGAAACTGAGTCCTATGCTCAGCTGAGTTCTGGGTGAAGTTGTGAATGACTCTGTTTGTCTCCTGGACTGCTCATCTGCTCAGCTATTTAATCCAGGGTTAGGAAAACTTTTTTCTAAAATGCTCCAGATAATAAATATTTTGGGTTTGGTATGTCTTGTGGTATCTATTGCAGCTACTCACTTCTGCTGTTGCGTTGGGAAAGCAGCCATAGAAAATATATAAAAGAATGCACCTCTCTGTATCTTCAATAAAACTTTATTTATGAGCACTGAAATTGGAATTTCAAATAATTTTCATAAATTATAAAAGATTATCTTTTTGATTTTTTTTAACCCCCTAAAAATGTAAAATCCAGCCTTAGTTCTTACAAAAGCAAGCAATGGGCCAGATGTCCTGAGGACCACAGTTTGCTGACCCTTGATTTAAACCAATCAATTCATATTTTCAGGGGGAAAGTTATGTTTTTCCTTATTTACAACCTAAAACTTCTTTATAGATAATAAAGATTGCATGGAAAAGGGAACATATAAATAGAGGTTTTAAGAGTTAGTAGGAATTGGATACAAATTGTGATGATGAAAATAAATAACTTGAAAAAATTAGAAATAAGAAAATGTTTGGTCAGAAGAGTATGTTTTCTGGGGATATAAATGCATATACCCACTAACACACAATGAAAGCATATGACCACATAATTTGGGAAATCTTTAAATCCTGGAAATTCAGTGTGCTTTAATATATTAAATACTTTGAGAAGTCCTGGACTAAAGAAACAGTTTATTAATCTTTGTTTAATCCAGCACTTCTCAAGTGTCTTTGTTCATAAAACAACTTTATCATGGCCTGGCTATTAGCATTACTTAAAGCAACACCAATTTGAGTAACGTGCAGATATGTGATGTGTTTGGACAGGTCACAAAGGGCCATTGATGGTTCTCCTTTAAATGGGAGACGTGAATGACCTGCACACCAGCAGAACAGTAAGTGTGAGCACCCTGGTCAGACAGGGTATAATTACAAAACTCCATATGGGAGGTAATGAGAGCCTGAATTAGAAATATCTTCGTTTGAACCGGAAAGGAAAAGATCAAGATCAGATTTGGAGGACAAGGGGAGAGAGTGATCAGGACAATGAGACTCTCAGCCTGGAGGACTGACAAGAGGAAGAGAAGCATATTTTAGGAGATTACTTAGATTCAGCTGTATTGACTCTGAGGCATTTATCAGGCATTTGGGCATTCCCTACTGACTTTTGGAAGAAAACCATGAAGAATATCACAGATTCAACCATTACTGGTATCAAATCTAACCTGGACCCATTTGCCCACCTTGCAGCAAAGCCAATCGACTGACACTAGGTTGTGATAAAGGAACGCACAGTGTTTATTGCAGAGCACCAAGCAAGGAGAATGGACAGCTCATGCTCAGAAGACCCAAACTCCCTGATGACTTTCAGAGAAGGGCTTTTAAAGGCAACATTTGGGGTGAGGGTTGCACCCCAAAAGACTGTGACTTTTATAAATTTAATAATGAAAGTAAGGAATGTAATCCTTGGACCTTTGTGGGAAAAGGCACTTAAGGGGAAAACCTATTTAAGAAAAGGGAGATGTGAATAGTAGATGAAGATAAAGTATTGAGTAGAAGGAAAGAGAGAGATGGGAGGACACGAAATATCCAGGAGGGATGGAGGGAAGAGGGTGGAGGCACAGCAGAGTGATCACCTTGTCAGTGAGGAGAAAGAAAAGAGAGGAGAGAGTCAGGTTGAGATGGCAATGGGGACACTGCAGAAGGCCATGTGGAATTGTCCTTCCCTCCTCATGAAATGGAGAGAAGAGGAATCCTTGGAAATGGAATCAAGTATCAGAGTGAGGTTGGCCATGTGGTGCCCTGGAGAGGAAACAGACTCCAAGGTCAGACACACCTGCCTTCTACTACCATCTACCATGTAATTTTGAGTATGAATCTCTATTTGTTTATCTGGTTAATGGGGAGAATAACTCAAATAACCAAAATACATATCCCATTAGAGATGAGAGATAATAAATGCCAGCATGTTTGCTGTGAAGTCACTGTAAATATTAGTTTCTAATTTTCCACCCATCTTTCTTTCTTTCTTTCTTCCTACATTCATTTTCTCTCCCTTCCCATCTTCCTCCTTTCCTCTTTTTCTTCCTTATGTCCTTACATAGAAAGGAAAAGATCTGGATTAGCCATGTTAGGAATATTACAGTGAATTTGTGTTCTCCTTCATAAATCTGCCCCATGCTATACCCTCCCAACCAAAGCCGCATGGCTACTGAGATGTCCCACTTGCCTTCCCCTTATATTTCCCATTTATTTATACACAGCCTTCCTGCTAGTTCAGCTTCATAAATGAAATTCCAGAATCTAAAAGGTACAAGTATGCTTACCCATGACTTGCAGCTACCTTGTTGCTTTTGGGAAGAATTCCAATAAAATGTTCCAGGTAAATTAAAACCCATGTTCCTTTTAAAGACTTCCAGGAAAGGTTGATTAATGATTAATTCTGGTGTTTAATAACCATATATGTCAAGAAATCTTTCCTACAGATCCTCTAAATTCATGTGCTAAAGTGGGAGTGGGTTCTTTTTAGGAGCTATGGTTAATTACCTGGGGCATCAATTTCTACTGAGCTCACTTTTGCCAATTATTATATATCAAATGTGTGACCAGGGCACACATATCAAGTTAATGAGTCCTCTTCTACACTTTTTTCTCCTCTCTCCACAAAGATAATTGACTCAGATTTATCATGCAAGACATCTAAGTTCCACATAGGTCTGCATGAAATTCTCATACACACCTCACCCTCTCCATGCTGCAGAAGAAAGCTCCCTGGTTTGCTGAGAGTGGCTGTCTCACTGGCATCATACTACATGAAGAAAAGGAAAAATCAAGTTTTTCAGATTTTCTCAACTTCTACCACTTGCTAAGTCCTTCACTATTCACTAGAGTCACACTGAAGTCCTTCTCCAAGTTTATTAGGCAATGAGTTAAACAAGGAAATAAATTATTCTGCAAAATGCTGCCCAGCTTGAGATGGTATCAATTCTTATTTCTGAAGGTGAAGATTTAGAGATGTGTTTCCTTAACTTTGTTAATTTTCTCAAGCTACATTTGCAGAGTATTGAGACTACAGGCAGGACAGATCATGTTCTAGTCTGTGATGTGAGAGTCAGGATAAACTCCCTCCAAGTCCTGGGTATCTGCCTCGTCCTGTACAGTGAACAGTTGTTTTTAGTTGGCCAAAGTCTGGCATCCATGTTTTTTGAAACACTAGCCACACTTTTCATTTGTTTGCTCTACTCGGCAACGTTCTTGGAATGAATGGCCTTGGAAACCAAGTCCAAGGACAGAATTCCCTCGACATTCTTCTAGACATGGCTCATCAACTTGTGCCCCAAGCAATCTTACAGGTAAGACTCTCCATGCTGTCTGAGTGCACCACACCACTACCACCAGGTTCACCTGTTTGTTCAGATTCTGCATTTCTAATGAGCTCCTCGGTGTGGCAATGTTGCTGGACCATGGTCCACAGATTGAATATCAAGGTTCCAGTTGCTCCAGTCTGCCTGTATAAAGTGAAATATGCATTTACAACAAGGGCCCTTGAATCATGTTTCTAAGGGATACCAAACATGTTTCCATAAATTTCGACCTTCATGTGCAGAATTAGCATCAAATAAGCCATCTATTTTTTTTTCTTCTCTTTTAGAAAGAGCACCCAAGATACCCTAGGACAGTGGTGTTCAAAGCTTGCTGCACATTACAGTCAATGGGGGCAGGGAACATGGAGAGGAAGGGGAGATTTTAAAAATTACAAATGTCTCAGCCACATCCCTAGAAATTAAAGTAGAATATCTGGGGGTGGGGTGAAGGCTCTGCCTAGGTAGAAGGCCCTTGGGTAACTTCAAAGTACAGTGAAGGTGGTGCTCCACAACCTTTAACTTTTGGCACTACATGACAGGTGTTATTACTACTACACACAGCACATGAGTTATTTAAATCAAAGTAATTTCCTAATATTAGTTACCTCAAACACCAAGCAATTGGTAAACATTTTCTTTATTAATTCCCAGTAGGTGTTCTTTCTTAAAATTTTGCTTCCACTGAAAGTTGAGCAAAGGAAAATTTTACCTCCTAACATCTAGTTTTACCGCTATAAGGTTGTATAAAATAATTAAATTAAATTGCAGTTTGCAGGCTTGTGTCTTTATCTTAATCTTCCAATTTTCTATTTCTTAACATTAGTTGAATATTCTTTCCTCTCCTCAGAAGAGAGATACTCATTTTAAAAGGACTTCACTGGGCTTGAGTCTATATGTCAAAGTGTTTCTCTAAATGATCCCAGGAGAAAGTTTGATAAATGACTAAGTGTATTGATCCCTGCTATCTTCATAAGTCAAGCCAAGATGCCCTCAAAGTAAAATGCGACATAGATGAGAGAGCAATTAGAACAAAAAGACGAGTCACCATTCAGCTGCCAGTGCTTCAGAACAACAAGAGCAACATTTTGCTTGTTTGATATAAAAAGAACAAGGGTAGCCTGAGAGAAATAGAGTGTTGATGGGTAGAGACACCACAATTCCACCCCTAGGTACATACCCTAAAGAACTGAAAACCCCAACAAGCACATGTACACACATGTTTAAAACAGTACTATTCACAGCAACCAAAAGGTAGAAACAATCCATATGTCCAGCAGGGGATGACTGAATAAACAAGTTGTGGTCTATCACACAATGGAATATTATTCAGACTTAAATAATGGATTAAGTACTGACACATGCTACAATGCAGATGAACCTCAGAAAAATTAGGTTGAGTGAAAGAAGCAAGAATCAAAAAGCCATATTTTTACTGTGTATCCATTTACATGAAATATTCAGAGCAGGAAAATCCATGGAGACAAAATGCAGACTCGAGGTTGCCAGGGGCAGGGTGAGAAGGAGGAAATGGGGAAAACCTGCTTAATGGATAAAGGGTCTTACTTTGGAGTGATGGAAATGCTTTGGAATTAAATAGAGATGGTGGTTGCACAACATCGTGAATGCAATAAATGCCAGTGAATTGTTCATTTTTAAACAGTTAACTGTATTATGTGAATTACAATAGATTACTTTCTAATATGGGAACCATTTGTCATATCTGATGATAGTAAGTCTATGGAGCCAGAAAGGCAGATGTTGGTGAGGGTGATCTTTTTAAATAGAGTGGTCAGGGAAAGCCATCTCTAAAAGATGAGTTTCGGAAAATGCTAAGGAGTGAGGGAGTGAACCATGCAGACATATTTGAAAAGACTACTCCAGGCAGAAGGCCTCCAGGGGGAGCATTCCTGAATGATGAACAGCAGGGTGGCCAAGCTGGTTGGGTGGACAAGCCTAGGATTTCGATTCTAGGAGGCTCAGAGGGATGTAGGAGGTTTGTTGTGCTGAGCAAACAGGAAGTCCAGAATAAGCCACATAGAGGAAATGAAACCAAGCAGGACACTGCAGGGTCTTTCCAGAGCCAGATCAACCCCACCTTGTATCTCCCACCCCTTGTTTGTAAAAAAGATTTAGCTTCATATGCCTTCCCCAAGTTCCAAAGAGCAGATTTAATCAGAGAAATGAGAAAAATCAGAAACAGAGAAAAGCAGGACAAAATTATAATAGCTTAGTCGTTAAACAAAGTCAAAGACCTTTAGTTTCTCCTCAATGGCTATGAAGCATATTCTTGAGCTGTGTTGCAGATACTTAAACCCCCACCAGGTGGAGAAAGTTAACTGCACGCTGACCTCCAGCAACAGACCCCAGACTAGCTGGATCCCAAAAATTGATAATTGAAGTTCTTGAAATACCACCTTGTTACCTCACCATCAACCAATCAGAAAATTGTGCATAAGCTGATCATGCACCCCACAACCTTCTCCCTCACACTGTCTTTAAAAGCCCTTCCTTGAAAGCCACTGGGGAGTATTTTGAGCATGAGCTGCACATTCTCTAAGCTTGGCACCCTGCAATAAATGCTGTACTTTCCTTCGCAACATGGTGTCAGTAGATTAGCTTTACTGTGTGTAGGCAGGCAGACCTAAGTTAAAGTCAATAACAATTTTGGTGACTTCAAAAGGACTCCTGTTCTGAGTCCTTTCAAAGGACTCTCACCCATGACATATTAACCCCTGGTTGGTGACAGCTCTAGGATCCTGTACAGCAGTTGCCTGAGCTCCTTTGTCTCAGGGACAGCCCCAAGTACTTGCCACTGACTGGGCGTTACTGACCCATGGTGACTTTGATTCCATGAAAAGGAAAGAAGACTCTGGTCCTGGTCTATCAGACATCTCTGGTAAGTGGCAAAACCTCATGTGTGGCAATACTAGGGTATTCTTCCCTATTGTGTTGCTTTGATTGAAAAAGTTTCCTTTATGGGGGGGGGGACATAGGAAAGCACAGGACTTGGTCATCTGGTGTTGAGCAGAATGCTGCTTTAGGATTTTCCTCTCTGGGGTGAGGAATCTCCCAGTCATCCAGCACTGCCTGAGTGGTAATTGGGAAACTCCCTGTTAGACCAAGGCTTGTCCACACACCATCTGGACCAGCAGATAGGAAATCTTCCAGTTTTTCACTAGGGAATTGTGACCCTGAGAGACCACCAAGAACTGGGTTGCTTGGTTCTGATTGACTGTCTGTTTCTGGTAATACCAATTGTGCATAAGTACAGTGGGAAATCAGAGGTCTATTTCATCTTGTAGTCTCTTAGGGTACATTCTGCAGAATTGAGAGATTTTCAGTTTTGATCCCTTGAAAAGGAAAAAAAATGATATTTTTCAGTAATAATGTGTGGTCACAATATCCTTTAGGATCCAGAGAAAAATGGCCAAGATGAAACTCTCTTGACACTCCAAAACTGTTGTTCTTTCTTACATTAAAGAAAGCTGGCTTGATAAAATATATTTTCAAAATTCTGACCCTGAGAAAACAAAAATACTCCTAGGAGCAAACTTAAAGTAATAATTCTTTCATGTCCTTGAAATGCAAATACAGCCTGCATTGCCTAAGATTACAGCCTTGGCTTAATTAGAACCTGAGACTTAAGGGAAGAAAAGAGGCTTTTTAAAACTCAAATGAGTAAACTTAACTTATTCCACCTGTTATTTATAAACAAATAAGTTTTATAATGAAATACCTGACGTAACTAAGTTTTTTTTTTTTTCTATTGATCATCTTTTTTTAACATCTTTATTGGAGTATAACTGCTTTACAAT
Source organism: Pseudorca crassidens (assembly GCF_039906515.1). Classification (NCBI taxonomy): domain Eukaryota; kingdom Metazoa; phylum Chordata; class Mammalia; order Artiodactyla; family Delphinidae; genus Pseudorca; species Pseudorca crassidens. The sequence goes on from NC_090298.1 coordinate 5,335,488, forward strand.
GTTGTATTAGTTTCTGCTGTATAACAAAGTGAATCAGCTATATTTATACAATTATCCCCATTTCCCCTCCCTCTTGCACCTCCTTGCCACCCTCCTTATCCCACCCCTCTCGGTGGTCACAAAGCATCGAGCTGATCTCCCTGTGCTATGTGACTGCTTCCCACTAGCTATCTATTTTACATTTGGTAGTGTATATATGTCCATGCCACTCTCTCACTTCGTCCCAGCTTACCCTTCCCCCTCTCGGTGTCCTCAAGTCCATTCACTATGTCTGTGTCTTTATTCCTGTCCTGCCCCTAGGTTCTTCAGAAACTTTTTTTTTTTTTTTTAGATTCCATATATGTGTGTTAGAATATAGTATTTTTTTTTCTCTTTCTGACTTACTTCACTCTGTATGACAGTCTCTAGGTCCACCCACCCCACTACAAATAACTCAATTTAGTTTCTTTTTATGGCTGAGTAATATTCCATTGTATATATGTGCCACACATTCTTTATCCATTCATCTCTCAATGGACAATTAACATGACTAAGTTTCTTTTTTTTTTTTTTTGTGGTTCACAGACCTCTCACTGCTGTGGCCTCTCCCGTTGTGGAGCACAGGCTCCGGACACGCAGACTCAGCAGCCATGGCTCATGGGTCCAGCCACTCCATGGCATGTGGGATCTTCCCAGACCAGGGCACGAACCTGCATCCCCTGCATCGGCAGGCAGGCTCTCAACTACTGCACCACCAGGGAAGCCCAACATAACTAACTTTTAAAATAAAGTTATGAGATTTCTGGTCTGTCTGTCTTTATGTAAAGATTAATTTTGTAAATGAACTCTATTTAATTGGCTTAAAGAAAAGTAAGGACTTACAAATCGAATGTTTCCAAATACAACAGAAACTAACCCAAATGAATTTCAGTTTCACAAGATGTGAGAAATATTCAGTGTTAAATTAATATCTCATATTAAAGCTAGCTTAAGTTTGTTGGTTTAATTAATACAGACATGTCTTTAGAGTTATTAACATTCAGTCTAATACTTTTATTGTACCTAGGTTTACTAAAAGTCAAATAAGATCATATTTTATATGTTGCAAAATTTGTCAGCAATAAAAAATTAACTTGGTACCATGATACTGTCATAAGTAATAAAAAAGAGATAAAGGAGATAGAAGCTTTTAGGTGAACTTTTTAGGAATAGTTATGTTTTAGTTTTTCCAGATTTTTGGTAACTTGACCCTTTAGGGTTTTGTTTAATTAAGTGATGAGGATTAATTAAATATCTAGATCTTTTTAAAGTACTGAAACATTGATTGCTAGACAAGTTTAAATTTACCTATTTTTGTCTCCTTATGAAAGAAAAAAAATAAATATTTTGGGTTTATTAGACACATGTCTTATACCACATTAAAAAATCAATTATGCTGCAAGAAAGTACATGTTTTTAGAGGGTATAAAATATATCCATAAGTTTGCCAATCATAAAATGCTGGTATGAGAAACAGTTCACAATTGATTGCTTCTGGTGTTTTGCTAGAAATTAAGGTTTTTAAGGGTTATAAATTGTAATATATGTGTAATTAAAGCTACCAGAAATAATAAGGGAAGCATTTCAGTGTGTAAAAGAAAGTAAGATTTATGTTGTCAGTAAGAAAATGTATAAAAATGCAGATTTTTTTTTAAGAAAAAATAAAGTAGTTTTGTCCTAGAGCTGGTGGTTTCTGGGCAGGAAAAAATAAGGGTCACCCCTGGAGCAGGCAACCATGAGCACCTTGGTCTTTTTTATTTTTTATTTTTTTTTGGGTGATCTGATGAAATCCTTCTATCTGATGGCTGTGGTCATCCTGGGCTTTGCCTCAGGTACATCATCTGAGATGGGGGTCCTGGGCTGGAGGGAGAAAGTTGTGGAAGATTTGTAAGAAAGAAACCCTGAGAAAAAGTTTTATACATGGTCAAGATTGTATAAGATTAGATTACATTTAATTAAATAAATATATTTTCTTATTTAAAGTAAGATGGTATAAGACTAGAGTTTGTTTTTTTTCTCTCTCTGTCAAGAGAACAAGTTTTTCTTAGAATATTGAGCTGTTTTAGAACAAATTCTAATTGAAGTTTTTTGACCTCTAACTTTAGGACATTTCAAAGGGCCCCTGAGGCATCTCAGAGAAAAGTATTAAACTAATTAGGATTATTTTGTATGTTAAATTACATAAACATTGTCAAATGAGTGGTAATAAACCTGCTTATGTTATACTTTATAGGTAAATGTCATTAATATGAATGTTCTAGAAATCATATAGAGTTCTTAAAATTTGAGTATGTCCTGATATTATGTTATCAGTAATAATTCTGTTATTATCTTAATTTGTTGTATGTCACACAAGTTTCCCTGTCAATTGCATTATAATCAGATTTCTAACCCTGCCTATTTAAGTCTTTTGTCATTCATAGACAGTTATTGTTTCATACTGATGCTTTTGCAAAAATGCTTCATCTGTCAAAAGATTCATAGAAAGGACTTTTTGACAAGTACATGTTTCTGATACTTTTAGATCATACAGCTAAACTGGGTAAAACATTTTAAAATTCTAATGAAAACCCTGATGGTTTCATAAAACTGTTAACAAAAGATTAAGGATTAGTTACATAAGACTAAGTGAACTGATAAATGTGGTAATAATTTTTATGGCCTTTGTCTGAAATGTTATTGACTTTTAATCTGTTTTCTAGATATAAGGAAATCTTTCCCCTTAAGCTAATTATGACTTACAGAAACTTGGTAAATTATACCTTTGTAAGCAAAATTGAAACATTTATCTTTTCTCTCTATTGGATCCCTCCAGAAACTGGAAACTCTTACATTTCCAACACTTTATCAGGTGAATAAGAAAGGTCACCTCCTGACAAGTGCAGGAATCTCAAGATATTTTGAAGACCTTGAAAAGAGAGGAATTTACTGAAATTAATAGATATTGAAGGTGGAATCTGTGACTAGCACTTGGTGTGGATTTTCTGTCCTTGAGAGGCTATTTAATTATTTATTTGGCTGCACTGCATGGCTGTGGGCTTTTAGTTCCCTGACCAGGAATTGAACTCATTCCCTTGGCAGTGAAAGCATGGAGTCCTAAACACTGGACCACCAGGGAATTCCAGAGAGGCCTTTTAAAAATTCAAGCTGAGATTCCCCATGAAAAGTTCTGGCACAGCCAATTTAAAAGAACCTGTGTGATCAATTAACCAGACTTATGGTCTTAATTTGGCTATGTTGGGGAAAATGAGGGTAATTTTAGACAGAAAAATATTATGTTTCAGTGGATACTAAATTCTAGTTTTGTTAATTGAGGTCTGTATTTACTGCCTAAAACTCAATTCCCAGAGAGCTCCTTGTTGCTGTTATATTATTGTAAATTTTAATTGAGTTATTAAAAGGATATTCTAAGCTTGTTTCTGAAGCTAATCACAGTAATCTATCTTTAGATGACCTGCAATCAGGGAATTGTGCATACTGGAAAAGATATCATTTAAAGGACTATTTCTCCAACTTAGGTTAAAAATCCTTATCAGGTATTCTTAATTATCTCAGACACAGTGAAACTGAATGAACTCTTAAATTCATATTTCCCACTTAAGAAGGGCATCTGCATTAAACTTGTCTAGAGAAAGGACTGCTGATCCCAAATAACACCCACATCAGGATAAGAAGAAGATAACAACAGTGATAGATAGCTGACCCAAGAATACAGACCAGGCCCGTAAGACTCATCCAACTAATTCAATTGAACTGATTACCAAATGTTGGTCTTCAATGTTTGTCCCTATCAAAATGGAAAGTCATTGCTTTTCTTCTAACAATATTTTTGACCCCAGCATTCAGAAAGGAAAAAAAAATCTCCTTTGAAGTTGTCACAGAGTATTACTACTCATGACACGTATCCCTGCTTGTTTTAAGTCAACTGGTAAAAGCATATGTACAATGTTTGTGTGACAATTTGGTAAAATTGATAAAACGCATAGCCTATAAAATATTTCCCTGTCAACATACCTCAGAACTTATTCACTACGTCTGATTAGTTTTCCCCAATGTGAATAATTAGACAAATATATATATATATATATATACACAAAATTATATATATATAAACAAAATTTTATATATATATATACAAAATTATATATATATAAACAAAATTATATATATATATATATATATATATATATATGTACACAAAAAAGACACCTAGCACCAAATGAAATATGGACCCAGAGAAGGTAGAGAAAGTAATAACCACCTGGAATTGAAAGACAAATATTTTGATTATCAGTGCTTTCTATTGAAAGATTTGTAATCAAAGGGGAAATGGTGGGAGGAAATTTTCACATATTGAAGTATGGGGATGTCATTCTGGCTTATACATGATTTAACTTAAATCAGAACAGCCTGTTTTGTGGCCTATCTAATGTACATTGTACATCTGCTTTAACCATTGGGAAAAAATACATTTAAAAATAAAAATAGAGTGACTATAGTTCAGGTATCCAAAATAGATCTGGATAGCCATTGTGGACATGATTTTAGACACGTTCCTGTATTACTGAGGACTTAAATTTTCTGAACTGTATCCACTGCATTAAGGCAACCACCAGCTGCTCTCAAAACAATATCTGCTAGTAGCTGCCAGTAGCAAATTTATGGTCTCAAGATCTTCTCTTATAGCTATTAAATCTTTCTTTTACTTTAGAAATAGTAGTAACAAACGAGACAGCTCAAGCAGTAGCCTCCCAACAGAAGGCACTAGATTCTTTAGCCAGAATAGTACTAGACAATAAAATTTCTTTAAATTACATTTTAGCAAAACAAGGAGACATATGTATAGTGGTTAATAGTTTCTGTTATGTGTGTATTAATACCCCTGGAGAAGTTAAAACCCAAGTAAATTAAATACTTCAAAAGGTTACTTGGTTACAAAATGTATGTAAAGAGGACAACTCCAAGATTTATTTGCCTAGTTGCCATCAGGAATAGGAGGACTCTTTCAGAGAATACTACAAGTGTACATTTTGATCATTATCCTCATTGTAACATGTCCACTAATTTTGAAATGTTTGTCCAAGTTCTATGACAAAGCAACCAAAGAAAGAGGTAATGTTTTCATAATACTGGGTTGGACAAAAGTTTGTTTGGATTTTTCTGTAAATGTTATGGAAAAACATGAATGAACTTTTGGCCAGCCCAATACAAATAATTGGTGTAAGGCCTGGTACTCAAGAATTCTCTAAAATGAAAGTCAATGACTTTCCTCTAACCCTGAAAAATTGTCTTTGACCCCATTCAGCAGGAAGTAGCCAGAGCAGTCATTGCCCCTGTTCCCCTCAGGATTGAGGAATATCAAAGAAAAAGGGGGATTTAAACTTAGCAGGACCCTGAGGGGTCTTCCCAGGGACACACACCCACCTCCACAAAGTTCTATGCCTCTTGTTTATAAAAAAGCTTTAGCCTCCTAAGCTCTCCCCAAGTTCCAAAGAACAAATTTAATCAGAGAAGTGAGAAAATGAAGAAACAAAGAAAAGCAGTCAAGCAAGACAAAATAATAATAGTTTAGTCATAAAACAAAGTCAAAGACTTTTAGTTTCTCCTCAAGGGCTACAGATAATATCCTGAGCCATATCTTTGAGTTGTTTTGCAGGTACTAAAATCCCCACCAGGTGGAGAAAGTTAACTGCATGCTGACCACCAACACATAGACCCCAGACCAGTTGGAGTCAGAAAATTGGTAATTGAGATTCCTGAAATACCACTCTGTTCCCTCACCATCAACCAGTCAGAGAATCGTGCATAAGCTGATCATGCATCTCCCAACCTTCTCCCTCACTCTGTCTTTAAAAACCCTTCCCCAAAAGCCATCAGGGAGTTTAGGTATTTTGAGCACAAGCTGTCCATTCTCTCAGCTTGATGCTGTGCAATAAATGCTGTACTTTCCTTCACCACAATGCGGTGTCAGTAGGTTGGCTTTGTTGCACATAAGGCTAGTTGACTCAAGTTCAGTTCAGTAACAGAAATAGTGGGGAAATGAGAAATACACAAAATTATATGTAAAGGATTGAATTTAAGTGTTGTTCTAGATTGGGTTACAACACTTTACAGCTTGATTTAAACTTTTTATGTGTTTTAATAATGACCTAATAAGTATAGAAACAGCATAATTGGACAAAAAGTATTTTAATACATGTTGTTACTTTACCAAGTTTATTGGCAGTCAATCACTTCAGGCCAAAAGCCATAGCCTAGGCCTCATGGATACCCTTTTGGACAGTGACCAAAGGGAGCCCTGGGCATTGACAGCCACACAGTAGATCCTGGAAGAGTGAATAAGCCCCACTCTAAGAGTGATGGCACAATGTTGAATCTTAGGGATTTTTTTAGTCAGGTTTATTTAGAAGAGTCAGGAGCAGGTTCTCAGAGGGAGGGCCATGGACTTTGGAGCCAAGAGACCCGAGCTCAACAACAGGGTACAATGTCCACAACCTGTGTGACCTTGGGCAGGAAGTCACACCTCACTGAGCCCCAGACTCTTACCTGAAAAATAAAACCATGATAAACTACACACACAAGTGCACACACATGTACTATGTGCACCCCACAGTACACCCCAGTGAATGTTGAGTATCATTCTTCTCTCACCTGCTCCAACCTGCCTGTCCATCCCAGCTCCCTGTTTATGTCAGCCTGTTTCCACAGTCATCCCTCTCCATGTTTCCAACACTTGTCCCAACCCTTCCAGCTTACTTCTCTCCCCTGCTCCTCTCCAGGTCCCCCAACCCATCTCCTTCCCCAGCACACAGCACACTCACCCTGAAGCTGGTATTCTTCTCCCCCTGTTGCCAGCCTTTCTGCCATGAACCCTCCTGTCTTCACCCTGCTTCTCCCTCTGTCAGCAGCTCTTTCAGATCTGACTCTGGATGGAAGCAATTCTCCAGCCTTCATTCTCTTTTGCAGACTCAGAGTAGCAGGCAGTATTGGTACCTGAGAAGCTAGGAAGGACCTAGAGTTGACCTGATTCAATCCTAGAAGGTCCATAGAGGTGATGGAATTTATTTAGGGCATGGCTATGTTCAAGACAGTTTTAAAAACTAAAAACTAATATTTTATTTAAAAAACAAACCAACAAAAAGCTGATTACATGATAATTCACACTGTTAGCTAGATGTTTTTGTCTTGTTTTATTTTGTTTTAATTATTTGTCACTTTGCATACCTCTTCCAGAGCAGAGTTTCCTATACTGGTGAGATGATGAGTTGTCTAAGCTCTGTGCCCACTTAGCTTGGATGCACAAGGGATTTACAGCAGCTGATGTCCAGCACCTGGGGCTGCCCTTGTGGGGCTCAGCCTGGGAAGAGTGGACCAAAGATGGAACCTGCTGGTCTTCCCAGGCAGACTGTGCTTTGGCCCCAAATCCTAATCACAGTCTTGATCACTGGGGTTTGGTTACACAGAGAACAGTCCAATGAACCTTGTAGAAACTTACTCTTTGAGACAACAGCAACATCATATGCAGGAAGTGTCACTACCCCTGAAGACAGTCACACAGACCACACCTGCAGTGGAGTATGCTGAGATGGAGGGATAGCAGGGGGATGACCCCTGGACTAAGCAGTTTGTAGATGTGAGGGCTGCGATTTGCCATGACATCTGGCAGTATCCTCACTGAAACAAAAAGCTCTTTGGGTCACCTCTGAACTGCAACAGATTGAGGGAAGTCAACACTCAGAGGCCTGGAAAAACAGAGGTTAAATTTCAAACACCATAAAACTTACAACTCCCATGATCAATGCATTTGACACCAAAAAAACCAAAAAGGCAGCTAGGAAATTTACATCTCTTCCATTTTCAACCACAGAACAGATCATCCAAATGGCTCATGGTTATTTTTATGTCCATTGAGATACAACAGACCTTATTTTCCCCCAACTAGGAAATGAGGAATTTTTTGTCCCTCAAGCAGATGAAACATTGGCTGCCAAGAGCTTTGTTTGGGGGTCATCGAAGCCACCCCTTTCAGCACCTAAGGCTGAATTTCCATTATGGCCCCGTGTCTGGAATGTTAGATCAAGTATTTCATTTAACGTCTTCTCCATTCCCCAAAATGTGGCTCTCGATTCTTTACACATTCCTTTGAATCAAAATAGATCTCAGCTTGAATAGTTCCCATTGATGTAAAAATGCATTATGTATTACTATAAATTTCATCATCATCATCATTATTAAATGGTTACCCGTGCTGGGCACACTGACTTTAACATGTTTAATCCTTACAAAATCTCAATAAGGTAGGGCCAATTGTTATCTCCAATATGCTGAGGAGGGTGCACTTAAACGTATTTAGAAAATCTTAGAGGACAAAACCATGATTAACAAGATTAAAAGGAACAGGTCTGTACTCAGGTATGATCTGCCCATGCTGGCTCACCTTTAACTACTGGTGCTAAATCCAGGAAAATAATGGCCGGCCTGGCCTCAGTCCCACCTCCCTGCAGAACTTGTCATACCCAGACTGCCGTGAAGGTTCCCGCAACACCTCTCTATCTGCTATGACTGACATATCCTGCCAGGACTCTCTGTCAGCCCCTGATTATCAAGGCCAGACAAACCCAGACCTCCACCTTCCCTACTTCTTTTACCATTTGCCTCCTGGCTCACTCCACCCTCAAAGGTGACCAGCACCCTCCAGTCTCCTGCTGAGTCCACTGCCTGGAATGCTCTTCTCACACAGGTCCTCATGGCTCATCCCTCACTGTCCTCAGGGCTCATCAGAAACAACCCAGGATGGAATTTTCCCCACTCTGCACTTCCTGCCACTCTGACCTGGCCTTGCTCAGAGCATAACACTCATCACCGCCTGACACGCCTCTTCATGGATATCTGTGTATATCTACACCTGTGTCTCTGTCTGAGTCATCTATACACATACCTGTACATGGACTGTACTATACACACCTATAAGTTTATATATATATATATATATATACACACATATATGTACATGTGCTATACTATATACACTATATGCTATATATATTATATATGTAACCTACATATACACAAACTTTTACTGTTCTATACGTACCTATATGCTATATAAGATACATTATATATGTCATCTATATGCATATGTGTACATCTCTTATACTGTATACATCACTATGTATCGATATATGATATATATTTGTCATCTACATGCATATACGTACATTTATGCTGTACAAGTATGTTATATATATATGTATTTGCTTATTGTTTTTCTCCCTCCTTTAAAATGCAAGCTCCATGAAGAAACTTCTTTTATTTTGTTCTCTGCTGTATTCCCCATGCTTATAATAGGCTCTGAGACACAGCAGACTCTCAATCAATATTTGAAGAAAGGAGGAAATAGAAAAAGAGTAAAAGGAAGAAAGGATGGGAGGGGAAGAGGGAAGAGGGGACAGAAAGAGAGAGAGGTTCATTCTTGTTTCCAGCCTATAGTTACTTAGGCACCTCCATGATTATCACTAAAACTGGTTATTTCTGCGATGTCAGAAAAAGGTATTCACAGGGCTTCCCTGGTGGTGCAGTGGTTGAGAGTCTGCCTGCCGATGCAGGGAACGCGGGTTCGTGTCCCGGTCCGGGAAGATCCCACATGCCGCGGAGTGGCTGGGCCCGTGAGCCATGGCCGCTGAGCCTGCGTGTCCAGAGCCTGTGCTCCACAACGGAAGAGGCCTCAACAGTGAGAGGCCCACGTACCGCAAAAAAAAAAAAAAAAAAAAAAGGTATTCACAGATAGCCAAGGTAAAAAGATATTTCAAATGGATAACCAGGTTTCTAAAGACTGGCAATTAGGGGAAGTGTTAGGAAATCATTTGGAAGGGCTCTCAATTTGATGAGAGAGATTTTAGTTAGAACAGATGGATATGAAATGTCTGGAACTACAAAGCACAAGAGACTGAGGACCAACCAGCATACATGTGAGCAGCAAATGGCTTGAAAGCCCATGACAGACGTGCATAAATGGGAAGCATGAAAAACAAAGAACCCTGGTGAAAAGGGTGAAAACAATTCCTCACATCATGCCTGTCAAAGGCCATCACCCACGCTTGGGTGGTGCCGCTTTGTTAAGACGGGCAGCTGTAATCGCATTATTCTACACAGCCCATCAAAGAGCTTCCAGGGCAGAGGCAGGAGGCTCATTTGGGGGAGCAAGTGGGTTAGCATGTACTTCAGAAAGTCTTCTCCCAGCCACACACACTAGCCTTGTTCTAGCATGGCTGTTCTCCTAGATTAATTACATTTGCATGTGTGCCTTTTGATTCCAGTCAGGGAAATAGTTGGAGTTATCACCTCGTGCCCTGAAAAACATGCCCTGTCTTCTACACCTCACAAATTGTTTATTTTCTTTGCTTCCAAGTTCAAATAAAACACTTTATTCAGTGAGGTTTCCTTGATTTACTATAATATATGCCTAAAACTCAGCCAGGACAGGACTGATCTCTCAAGCACTGGTGAAAAAGAAAACACGTCACAAATAACTGTCAAGTTCTGTTGACAGATCATTTTGCTCATGTCATGGGAAACTTTTTTAAAAAAATTTCTCCCTGTGTCTCTTCAAGATTGCTGGCATTGTGGTATAATCCATTATATAACATGTGCCTTCAAAAGAGTCGGGGAGAAATGCATCCTTCTGAAAATCACATTGAAATTTAACATGCAATGCAGTTTTCCTTCAAGGAAACTAGAACCTCTACGTTTCCAAGATGCAGTGAGTTTAGCAAGCTGCAAACAGATGTGGTCATATCAATGAGAACATCAGCGTTCCCTTCCCTTGACCCAAGGACAGAGGGAACCTAGATTCCAGTGAGCCGTGAACCCTGGCAGTCGAGAAGGTGACCCGAGATGGGCACCTCCAGCCCCCAGGATTACATCCATCACAGACCCCAAACCAGGCATTTGTGGGGGACGTGATGGTCAGTATGCCACAGGGCATTCCAACCAGCTGATGATGGAAGATATTTTTTTTTTCTTGCTTCCTTTAAAGAAATCAGAAGGTCAGAAGACTTTCAGGACAAACCCTGAACCACATGCATTCTGAGAGCTCCGTTAGGTAGCCTTACTTGCGTGTTTGTTTTTGATAAGCACACAGAGACACCAGCCTTACAGAAAGGCCAAGACTCAGCAATTCAAACTCCCCGCCTCACTTTACCCTTGACGTCTGTCGGAATCACATAGGCCGTCCTGTCTCAGATGCTCTCAGCTGACCTGCTCTGTGGCCTCTGCACACACATCCTCACACCTCTTCAGACCAGGGTTCCCCTGACTTTCTGTGGGTCTCCTGGCTTCTTTCTCATTCTCCTGTATAAACCTAGGTGGATTGAGCTTGCTCTAACTAAGTCCCAGGTCAGACCTAATACTCAAATACTTAAAAGTTCTGCGTCATAGATTAAAAAAAAAAATCAAATCAAGGCAAGCAAATAAAAATAGATATATCAAAACAGCCATAATACTTGCCCTCGTGATCTTTTAGTGGGAGAGGGGACCTGCTTTCACAGATCTGGTTGGACCCTATGGGCCAAAGTCACATTGGACCCTTTCTTACACTGAGGATACCAAAAGGTCTTTCTGTTAGAATCACATTAGGAAAAATATTCATTATTATTAATGTATTGTTATTTCATTCATAACCATTTATATTAATGACATTTTAATAGGTTATGTTATATTTAGCTATAGATCTCATTTATTGAGAAATTATGAAATATCCCTCTCCTTGTCCAAAGTCCTTGGTACATTCTACTCTTCTCGCCTTGTTTTCTCTCCACCTGAGCACACCCTTCCCTGGTCATGTGAACCTCTTGTTCTCAAGAAATGAATCAGCTGAGATGGTGTGCCTATATGGAGCCTCGCTAAGAAGGTGGAGGTGACTTTGAAGAAAAACCGTGACCACCAATCGTGTGATCCTTAAAAGAACCGTGGCAGAACAATGACGACTCAGCACAAGACTTAATGGAGGATAAAATTCCAACTCAGACACAATCCAGGAATTAATAGAGGAGTAGCTCAATCTGAACTTTCTATGAAGAAAGGGTAATCATTTGGAAGACAGGGAACTGGAAAGGCCACTGAGAAGCCTGCCCAGGAAATGATGCTCCATATTGAGAATCCCAGAGGCTGGAGGACGTACTCCACTGGGGGGAGGGGTACCACTCACCGCCTCCAAGATGAGATACAGATGGGCCAGGATAGCATGAACTGTCCAAATGAACTCACTGCTCCAGAATCAACATGACAGGGAAGGGACTGGACGAGTCCTGTCCTGTAGAGGATCCCCATCCAGGGCTGCCTGGGGTGATTCCACATGTGATCCATCAGGTCAAGAGAGCCATAACCTTTGTATTTGAAGTCCTTAGCAGCCATGGCTGTATAGAAAGACCCTAATGAATATGTCTCACAAGTCAGACTCTGCACTTAAAATACGAAGTGCCTTTTATTTCATGATTTTTTGAACTACATGACAAAAGGGTTACAGTGAGTAATTTTAAATCACAAGCCTAACTCTTGAATATACAGCAGAATTTAAAAGGTAACCCATTTCCACATGGACTCAGCTATTCTGTGGGTGAACCTATGACCTCATAGCATAATAATTTAAAACTTTTATAACACTTTTTGCTTAATCTTTTTCCCCAATGCTAGCATTATAAAGTGTTTGATGGTAAAAGATGTTTAACAAAACCTGATATCTATGGAAATATTCTATTGCAACGAAGACAGAACATACATTTCCTGAATATGGGCTGTACGATCTATAAGAAAATAAAATATTTTCTTATAGATGAAAATAGTTAGGAACCGTTTTTTCAGCCCAGCTCAAAGTTTAGAAATCACAAATGGGAGCTGAAATTTGGAAACTGCCCCCCTATTAACACTTCTGCCCTCCGTGCCCGGGGTTCTGAGCATCTTCAGGTAATGACAGTGCAGTCGTCTGATCACAGGAAGCAACATTTGGGGCTTTATTTCACCTATTGTTACAGTGGACTGTTCTGCTCACATCTCCCCAACTGGGTGTAAAGTGAAGGAAGGAGAGACGTCTCTCAAGAAACTAGGATCTGGTGGGAACTGTCAGTGATTGAGAATCTTGAGAATCATTAACAAAATACTAATTACCCCCTTTCTTCCAGGTACAGAGGAAGAGAACTCATTCTTCCTTCTCACTCTCCATCCCTTCTTCACTTCTCTGTGAAAAACAGGTGGCTAATTGGGAAAGGTCATTGCAATGTCTAGGCCTTTCACAGACTCTTCCAGAGCTGCCTGTCCAAGAGAAGCCAGCATTCTCCCCTGGTCTTCAGGGACCGCAGGCCCTGCCCTGCCACATCTGGGAGCCATGCTTCCTCTCACTCCTCTGCCCAAAGCTGATTTGGCCAAAGAGATTGAGAGCAAAGGGGAAGGGAGAAAACTCTGACCTTTACACCCAGTGTCATTCTGCAGTGCAGCTCTCCCAGCTCCACCTGTGTGGCCTTATGTGACAGTCACTCACCTGTCCCTACCTGGGCATCCATATTGGCAGTGTGGGTTGCATAACAGCATCTGCTCCATGGGGTCAGTGACTTCTCCATGCCTTGCTGGTTCCAGGGTCAAATGGGGACAGTGACCGTGTTTAATTTGTGGAATTGCTATGATGTGTAAATGAGTCTGTAAAGCTCTTAGAAGCATGTCTGGCCTTTGCAAGCATCGCATCAGGGTTTGCAATCATTATTATCTTCAATAATGTTTGATTCCTTTCTGGCTTCTGTGACTATTTCTCTATAAGTTCAGAACCCAGAGGGGAAAGGACATTGTTGCTTAACCCTCTCACACCTAACTGGCAGGCTAGGCCAGCAGTCAAAGGGTATTTCAGCTATGCTGGGCAAGAAAGCTAGTGAGAGAAGGCTGTAGTGTGCAGAGAAAGAGGGAGGGACCAGGGAACAAGAGGCCAAAACATGCACTAATTATGCAATACCTTGCAGGCCCCAGTCCTCTCCTAGGACACTCCGTTCCGTGCTTACCTGTCCAGGTGTGCTGCCCCTGCAAAGCCCAGGCTGACAGCCACCTGCTCTCTGAAACCTGGCCTCATCTGTACCCAGCACAGTGTCTGCCTGACCTCTACCAGGTCACAGTAAATATCTACTAGCTGCAGAAAATAAATAAAGGAATGTAACATATTGGGACGATTAGTTCAGATCTTTATTCAAGTGGAACCTTCTGAAAGGTAATAGCACTGTTATTAATGATCTGATTCTGCCCAGCATTTCATTTCAGAATATGCCAACTCTTCCCTAAACAGGAAGACTGATCACTCTTGGTGGGTGAACTGCCAGCAGCGTATACATGGACAATGCTGGTACGCGTGTGCATAAAAGGTGTGCCCTTCAGCTGGACAGTAGAAGGGTGCATCTGGGGCTTCTAGAACCTTCCTCAGTACCTCTATACTCAATAGAGCTGCTCCCCGAGAAGAATACTATGTGGATTCCCATATCTACCCAAAGAGGACTATAGCTTACACAAATAAAGCTGAATTAAGTGCTTATCTATCTCAACCTTACCTGCAATCCACAGATAAACTAAAAGTTAGCAGGTAGAAATCAGACACAAGCCAAAAATGGAGGAATCCTTAACAACAACAAAACAATGAGTCACTCTGGGCACATTTCAAAGCGTTCATGAATCAGTGGGTGATAAAGATTAACCCAGCCACAGAAGATGCTAACAAGCATTATCTGTTTTCTGCTATTTGTGACCTAAACACCAAAAGCTTCTGGAAGTGACAGAGGATATTCCAAGACAACCTTAGTTTGCCTTAAATCATTTTCTGCTTTGATCATTAAAATATGGTATTTAGTTACACATAATTGTGCCTCGACTCAGAAACCATATTTTAAATGATTATATATAGCGCAGACATACCTGTCATTTTACTTCCCATAAAACATACACTGGTCTGTCCCAGAAGCTGGATTCATCACTGTTTTCCTAAATCCAAAAGATAACAAGTTGTGATAGGTAATCTCCACAGCTGACCCAAGATAAACTACTTTCCTGATATTCACACCCCTGAGTAGTCCTCCCACTATGAATCTGAGCTGGCCTGTGATTCATTTTATCTAAAATAACTTTTGGAAACGACATTGTACCAGTTTCATGTCTAAACCTTAGGGAAGCCTGGTAGCTTCTGTTTTTGTGCTCTTGGGAGACTTGAGCAGCCATATTGGAAGTTCAGCTACCTGGCTGGAGGGACCTGGAGCTATTAGGAGGGACCCTAGGGCTGCATGGAGGCCTAAAGAGGCCCATCAGTCCCAGCATCTGAGGTAAGCCTCCCTAGAACTCCAGCCCCAGCCACCATCAAACTGCAACTACTTGGAAGACCAGCAGGAAGACCAGCAGAACAACCCACTAGTCTAGTCAACACATGGAGCCACAAAAGATTAAAAAAACAGCTAAAAAAAAAAGAAAACAAAAAAACTGTGTTTTTCAGTACAGATTTGTTACACAGCAATAGGGACCAAACCAGCAACAGCTGGCTACAACAGTGCAATCACTGGCTTACACCTGATGAAATATTTTATTCTGGATTCTCCAGAAAAGAATGCCCTTGGGATGCTCCAAGATAGCATGGAATTACTAATTGCAGACTCTCTTCTGCATGGGAGAAGTTTAAAAATGCATTTAATGACGGAAGGTAAGATAAATTGTCTACATAAACTGGTGCTGCAGAGGTGAGAGGGGTCTTCTCATTTTCTCAAGTCAGCCCCTTCTCAGGGCAGGTCCCTCTGCAGGACCACAGCAGTTCAGAGTGTGGTCTTCAGCTTTCGGAGGGCTTTCTTCCCAACATCAAGACACAAGTGAAAATCCCAAATGTACTGGTAAAGAGAGGATCAGAAAACAGACTTAATGATGCAGTTGAATGCTTTCTCAGGACTGTGTATCTGCAACGTCTGGATCATATTCCACACTGATACATTTCTGACTGTGTATCACTAATGTATGTGTGTGTCGTAGTTGTACATACCTAAGGTATTAATGTGTTACACATACAATAAGATAAATGCTAAAATAAAACCTACCAATACGAATGTCCGCATAAGTTCCATATGCTTTCTCCCACACCCAGCATACTGTTGTGTGCCCCGCTTTGGAGATCTGCATGAGACTAGAGGGTGATGCTGCTCCGTGGTCAAGCACTGCGCATGCTTCAAGTGGCCGAGACACCCACTAATGTCACAAGTAGCCTCTCTCTAGCTTGATAAAAACTGACAAAGTTTGACTTTGCTATTCCTTTCTCCTTCTTTGTTGACATCAGAATGTTCAGCCCTTTATATGGGCTTTGCTCCAGGTACGCTGATAACATTTCTTCCCTGTCCATGACTGGCTCCATGCCAGAGCACCTTTGGTCAGTCTCAGCTTTGTGGAGCCCTGACTCACATTCCCTACGAGTACTGGGATTGAGACAGGAGGGGTGGGTACAGCATGCATAGGGTGGGACCCTGCTCCCTGTGCCTCATGCGTTGCCTCAGAAAGTGGCTTGGAATATACTCAAAGCTTCCTACCTTTGAGAATCAGGATGAATACAGGATCTGAACTGAATTCCTTTTTGTCCACTGTACTATTCTACTCCCATCTGTTATTGCTCCACTCCCATCTCCTTGTTTACTTGGACCATGACAACTAGATGCAGTACAAGTAAAGCAAGGAGAGACTTTTCTTTCAAGAAACTGTGCTCTGATCTGAACAAGCAGTTATCGAGACTTGTCAGAAGAATGCTAATTAACTCCATTCCTTCTATTTCCAAGGGGACAGATCTCACTTCCCCTTCTCAAAAACATCAAGATTTGCCATCCTGAAAAAATATTTTTATAAAGAAAAAGATTGAAAAAGTTAACAAACCAGTAAAAATTAATTATCCAACAACATAAAATGATCTTGTCTTTAGAAAGTCTTAATAAATCTACATGCTAAGGCTGCAGGATACAATGACAATATTTTTAAAAATCAGTTGCATTTTGTATACTAGCCATGAAAACTTAGATATGAAAATTAATACAATACCATTTACAAGGTCATCAAAATATGAAATGCCTAAAGATAAATTCCATAAAACATATACAAGATCTATACACTGAAAAGTATAAGATATAACTAAGATAAATAAAGAACTCAATAAATGAAGATATACATACCATGTTCATAGATCAGAAGATTCAAAAAGTTAAAAAGTGAATTATCCAGAAGTTGATCAATAGAGTCAATGTAACGCCAATCAATAAACAACAGTATGCTTTGTAAAGTTGCCAAACTTATTCTAAAATTTATAGAGAAATGCAAATAACCTAGAAGAGCCAAAACCATTTTGAGAAAGAAGAAACTGAATTTCCCACACTACTTGATTTAAAGACTTACTATGAAATTACCGTGGTTGAGACAGTATTGGCATAAAGATAGACATATAGGACAATGGAACAGAAGATAAAATCAGAAAGTCAAGTCATAGATAATACATATATGATCAATTAATTTTCAAAAGGATTCTGAGGCAGTTCATTGGGGAGAAGAATTTTTTTTCAATAAATGGTGCTAGAACACTTGACGTCCATATTAAAGAAACCTGGCCCTTAAAATATACCATTAAAAATTAACTCAAAATAATAGATCTAATTATAACAGCTACAACTATAAAATCTGTAGAAGAAAACACAGGAAAAAAGTCTTAGTACTTTGGGTGAGGCAAGGATTTTAAATAGAACACATAAAGCACAAACTGTAAAAGAAAAATAATGATATATGTTACACTTTATCAAATTTAAAAGTTTTGTGCTTCAAAAGACACCATTAAGAAAATGAGAAGGTAAGCCAGACAATGAAAAAATGTTTGTAAAACATATATTCAGTAAATTATTTCTATCCAGATACGTCTCTCTCTCTCTCTCTCTCTCTCTCTCTCTCTCTCTCACACACACACACACACACACTTAATTCAATAGTTAGGAAAAAAATTAATTTTTAATCTAATGTTTTGTTTGTAAATACTTTTCCAAAGAATATACACAAATGGCAAACACATACATGAAAATATGCTTATCATTTTGAGTCATTAGGAAATTGTAAATTAAACCACAGAATGGTTAAAATTTAAGACACTGATAATACCAAGTAGTGTCATGGATTTGGAGCAATTGGATCTCTCCTACCTTGCAGATGGGATGGAAAATGGCAGAACCATTTTGATGAAGAGTTGGGCAGTATCTTACCAAGTTAAACATACACTTACCGTAAGACATAGAAATTCCGCTCCTAGGTAGTTCCCCAAGAGAAATAAAAGCATATGTCCACCTAAAACTCTGTTTGTATATCTTCCCAGAAGCTTTACATCATAGTGAAAACCTAAAAAGAACCCAAATGCTCACCAACAAGTGTCTGGATAAACATATTTTGGACCATCCATATGATGAGATACTACTCAGTAAGAGAAATGAATAAATTACTGATACATACTACAACATGTTTGAATCTCCAAGGTTTTACGCTAAGTGAAAAAAGACAGACATAAAAGACCACATACATAAGCTTCCATTCACATGACCATCTAGAGAAGGCAAAACTATAGAGATAGAAAACAGATCGGTGTTTGCCAGTGCTGAGGTTGGGGAAAGAGACTGCTCACTAAGCAGAACCGAGAAACATTTGGTGGAGAAAATATTCTTTATCATGATTGTGGCTAAACAAATGAATATTTTCATCAAACCTCATCAAATTTTACACTCAACACTGTTGATTTTAATATATATATACCTAAGCTGACCAAAAAAAAAAAAGAAAAGGATAGCAGGTGGAATTTGATCTATTTTTATTATATTTAAAAGAACTTGGAAGATAAATTTTAGGCTGTCAACAGTAATTGTCTCCAATTGTTTCTTGTTTGTTTGTTCATTTGTTCTTGGGTTTTGTTTTGTTGTTGGGTTTTATTTTTGGCTAAATGTGTTTGTCTTTTTTCAGTTTCCAGAATGATTGTATATCATGTGAATAATTAAAATTTAATATTAAATATTATTATGGTTTTCAATTTATCATAAATCCTAATAAACCATACTGAGATAGAGAGTGAGCAAGAAGGATGCTCTCGTTTTCCCAGACCATCTTTCTCTGTCTACAACTATGTCCCCTAGGGATCAGGCTAATGACAACAGAGCCCTCCCACCTATACACCAGCCAGCACCTACTGAAACACCATTTATTTCTTCATGGCTCCTTGCTTGGGGCTTTAGGAAACATCAAGAATCAGAAAGAGTGTAGGCAAAGGATCATCCTAGCCCATGGGCCTTCCCAGAACATGAAACACCCCATCCATGGACCTTACCACACATGGACCACTCTACAATATGGCTTTCCCCACCATATGGACCACCCCCACCCTATGGACCTCCCATCACATGGATCGTCTCACCATATGTATCTCCCCACCACATGGTCCACCCTACTTTAATGGCTTCTTAAAGTTTCAGTCCATATAGGAATTATGTTTTCTGGACTCTTGACGAGTTTTGCCTCTCCCTTAATGTTCCAAATGCCAATATTAAAAACTACTCTCTTGGACAAAAGTTGTATTCCAGTTCTAATTTATTAGTTTTTATGTTGTGTACAGTATCACATAGAAAGTTCTTTGACAGAAGCGTACTGAGGGAAATAGGGTGGGAGATGTGAGTGGAGACAGAGAGAGATTTCTCTCATGAGGCAGCAGGTAGACACTTACTGTAAAAGGGACGCTGGGAGGTGGTAACAAGTACTATTACCTTCACTTGAAATGTAGAAAATATATGGCTGTGATAAATTGTAGAATTAGCATCATTTACACTATAATGAGTTAATTTTGATTCAGCATTCACTGTGTACTCTTCATGGGACATACAGTCTACTACTGAAGAAGGCATGGAGAATTCAAAAGGAATGGGGAGAATCTTAGAACACGTACTCACTCACAGAGGCACAGACTCACAGAGGAAAACTGGAGGACCTGTAAGAAGTCCACACACACACACTTGTTGGAAGCATGTGGCCCTGAGGCTATGTGCAGAGGGTAGGAGAGTGAACTTTAGGGGCTGACCACCTGGGGTTGCGACCTGGCTCTGCTACTCCTACCTGAGTCCTCTCCTCCATCAAGTGGACCAATGGCTGTAGGAAGACAGGAGTTAGTGGAGCCCATCCTGCTTATGATGCAGTGTTGACTTATGAGCTTTGGAAATTCATCAGCACAGAACACAGACTCGGAAATCACCATGGAAAGTCAACTTCAAGACCAGAAGGAACATGTGGGCCCCTACAGGTACTGACCAGGGACGGGGACTGCCAAGCTGTCCTATTACTGAGGCCCCTGCACTGTTGTGAGCGTCTTCCTAAGTCTCTCCCCATTAAACAAGAAAGCCCACAGACAGAGAGAGCAGAGAGGTCCACATGGGGACATTTCCTACCCTTCTGCATCCCCACCTCCCTGTCTCCAGGTCTCAGCAGTGCTGGGCTGGAGGAACCCAGGAAGAGGAATTGTGTTGGCCACAGCCTCATTCAGCATCAGCATTCACTGGGTCTCAGCTTTCTCTGACAATCACACTCCCACCTCCTTCCCCAGTAGGTGGCAGAGACGGTCACCTTCCTGAGGTGAGGCCACAGCTTCCGACCCAGAACCCCACCTGCAGGCACCGTGGGGTTCTTCCCAGAGTCATTCACACCCCACCTTCCCTCTGCTCTCCTTCCCAATCACACTTTCCAGATGGCAGCTCTGGCTCAACCTCTCCAGACACAAGTTTTCTCAGAAATATGGAGGTCTTCCTGCTAAGACAGGAAGTCAGTGGAGTCCACCAGGTCCTCTCAGGAATAAAGACCATCAGGCTGAAGGCCCAGTGCACACTCTGCAGAGACCCCTTCATCTGTGCCAAAGCCCTTTAGCTGCGTCACTGCTGGTAGTGGGCTGATTGGTGACTCCCCAAAAATGTCTAGGGCTTAATAGGGGACATGTGACTGTGACCTCATTTAATAAAATGGTGTTGATATAATCAAGGTACGGATCTCCAGATGAGAAGCTCATCCTGGATTATCCCGATGGCCCTAAAACCAAAGACAAATATCCTTAAAAGAGACACACAGAGGAGAGACACATAGAGGAGAGGCCATGTGCAGACGGAGTCAGAGATTGGAGGGATGTGGCCACGAGGAACACAGGGGTCTCCAGGAGCTGGAAGGTGTCAGGAAGGATATTCCCCTGGAGGCTTTGGAGGGAGTGCAGCCTTACTGATACCTTAGTTTCAGTCTTCTGGCCTTGAGAGCCAGGAGAGAATATACTTTTGTTGGTTTAAGCAAACAAGTTTGTGGTAATTTGTTAAGGCAGCCTCAGGATACTAATACATTGCTCAAGAGGAAATGATCTGAATGCAGCTCACCAGTAGAGCATGTCTGGGAACCCAGATGTGGGAGGACGTTGCAGCCTAACCTAAGGACAGGTGAGAGCTGATGTGTTTAGGAAATACGTTATAATAGTAGCAATCTCCTAGAAATCAGCCAGCTCTTCAGCTGACCCTCCTGCTTTCCTAATTCAAGGTGTGGGGTGCCTTCCAAGTCACGTGGGCATTGAAGCACTTGGAAGAAGAAGAACCAGCAGTATAGCTGATAGAGGAGGGGACTTTTAAGTGGGAGCGTCAATCAGGCAGTCAGAACAAAGCCCCTGCAGGCTCCCAAACAAGACTGTAATCTGGGTTTAGTGTGTGTGTTAACGGGCTATCCATCACTCCACCATCCCGTCACCAAATCACTCTGGTTTCCTCTGCTGCCAGGACTCCGCGTCTCCCACGTGAAGCAACTGCTCTCTCTTCTGAGATACACTTTATTAGCTTTTCAGACCGGGTTACTGTGTTCCCTGGCAACTGCATCACCCACGCACCCCGTTGAACAGATGCCAGTACAGCCACAGGCTGAGCAGGGGCGTCATTACACTTCCAGAGGAGCCCCGGGACGACCTCCACCCCACAGCCCACCGGCTGTGAATCTGTGCAAGCCCACAGCAGCTGGGACATCTCGTAATGTCTCCATAACTACTTTCTGTTAACTGTCTCATTTCCCCAGCTGCTCCACTTCTGCCTGCAAAGTCCTCATTTGCATCTGCAGCCTTGCCAAAATGATACCTTTTCTTTGTAAAAGCTAATTCTGAGATTCAATTGTGTCGAATCCAATTGTTTATTTTCAGGGATAGAAAGACGCCACCCAAATCTGCAGTAGGGCCCAGATTCAGTGCAAACATTTTGGGTGGCAGAATTCCTTAAACACAAGCTATTAGGTAGCCAATCTGTAGAAGCAACAAGGGAATAATAATTAAATCGCTGGCAGGAGAGTCCAATGAAATAACCTAGATGTTGAAGAAACATTAAAGGAATAAACAAGTCTCATGGTTTTGCGGAGCTTGGGATTTAGAAGGTCTGTATTGTAGTACCATAGCTATCTCAGCCTTGGTCCTGCTTCTCGACCTTTCCAGGACCTGGTTTTTCCATCCATATGATGGACACACTCATGGTAACCATCTCAGACTCAAGTTGGGCTGGGAAAGTTGCTTGGGCAGTGACTGTAAAAAGTTTGAAAAACACAAAATGTTCTTCTACACAAATCACAGTTACCCATTAAATATCTTAAAATCATCAAAGATAAATATAAGTGTTGCTCTTAAAATCCCATTGGGAAGAGGGCTCTGGACCTAAGCATTAGCTGAACCCATGAAAATAGTGGGCCTTTGTGGGGAGAGCCCATCATCAACATTAGCCCATGCATATAACTAAAGCCTGGCTCCCAACTGGTCATTATTTTACCTCCAGGGAACATTGGACTTTATCTGCAGACATTTTTGATAGTCATTTGCTTTGCTGTGGGTTGCTAGTGGCAGGTACTGTTGGAGACCAGGGATTCTGCTAATCATCCTACAACACACAGGCAAACCACCACAGCAAAGATTTATCCTGCCCGAAATGGCAATAGTGCCACAGCTGAGAAACCCTCGCTAGAGTCACCTCGGATCTCTTCAGTCTCTGTCCCAAAAGGGGCCCACTTTATTCCTGAGCAGTGCTTCACATGGTACTTCTCAGCTGGACCAACCCCAGACCTACCTGCTACCAGAGAGATGACACCCTCTTCTAGCCTTTCAGGTTAAGAGACCTGTATTCATGTTGCATCAACTGTAAACTACAGAGCAATTACTTGGGAAATACAAAATAAGGAGGAGAACGAAAGGGAATGGATGCTCTTTCCAGACACCAGCTGTCCCATATCCTAGGACTCTGTTCCACCAAGGGGTCTTCACTTCACCTGTGTGGTCACACGGATATGGGGGACTGAAGACAGGAGCCTCTGTGACCAGGACAAGAAAGCAGCCAAGGAAGGATCTGGAATTTTGCAGCTGGTGGGGATATTATTCATTCAACCTTTATTTATGGAGCACAGACTGTGTGTGTCCTGGGTCCTGTGGATGAAACCAACATGGAGCCCCTCTTGGGGAGCTTGCAGGCCAGCAGGGGAGAGACCATAAACAATTCCCACATGATGAGGGCTATGAGAGGAAAGCAAGCCTGGCGAGGGGCCAGAGGGAGGGATGTGGTGAGGGTATAAACTCAGGGGTCAGAAAGGCCTCTCAGATATGGTAGGATAGGATCTTCCGGAGATGGACCAAATCGCCGATTTTCAAGGTCAACCTGAAGAATGGTCTGACTCAGGTCCCCAACATGATGCATGTCGCTGTTGAATAAACCCACCACTTCCCACCGTAGTTCTGCCCACGTCTGTATCATGTAAAGATGACGCCCACCCGTAATATTCTGCAGCACTCCACTCTGCTGGGGCGTCTGAGAACCATTTGTCAAGGCCGGGTTTGGCTCACCCCATTGTCAGGCCTCAGTCACCTAGCAGCCGCATGGGGGGTCACAGCCAGTCCTCGGCACACAGCCGGCATTCAGTTCATGGCTCTACTGCTCCCCCAAAGCCTGGATGCATTTGGAGCCCATCCAGATCACTTAGCTAGGAAAAAAAACACATGGCACAAAGAAAAGAATTAAACATTGAAAAGAGCTTAAATAAGCAGGCATCCATGGAGCTGGTGCCTGTTTCCAGACAGCTTTATCTCTGTACTTCACGCCCTCTGGTTGTGAACAATTTCAAGGTTGATGGGGTAGCAACCGTCAGACATTCTTCTGGTTGTTGTTGATTTCTTCCTGTGCTGCCGTGGGAGCGCATCGTTGCCTCAGCAGAGAGATAGTTTTCACATTCTTCTCCTACCTCATTGGGTCAAATCAAACCTTGCCAGGGCCAGGGCCCTGATCCCAACTGGGGAACCAGCATATGCCCCATGTTGCCATGCTACTCCCATGCATCGCACTCTTGTTTATAAGGAACCCCTGGAGCAGAGTGTCTGCATTAGGTGTAGAGAGAGATGTAGCCTCCAGATTGTCCCAGCCCTTGTCCATCTTGCCGGAATGTGAGAGACTGAAGCCATTCCCTCTCAGTTTCCTATCCTGAGCGTGCTGTCTGCACCTCTGTACTGACCCCTTTCCAAGGTTCCCGCTTGGAGAGTAAAAGGTATTGATCTCGGGTGGCCTCGGCTGGCAGTGGCTTGAAGCAGGATCTCAGGTCCCCGACCAGAGATTGAAGCCAGGCTGTGGCAGTGACAGTACTGAATCCTAACCACTAGACCATGAGGACCCGTGGCCAGTGACAAGTCCCTGGCTTGTCTCCTTAGCAGAAATGAATTTCAACAAAGAGATGGAAAGTAGTGAAATGAGTAAAGTGTTTATTAGGAGGAAAAAAGTGTACACGTGAATACGCACACACGGGCGGGCTCAGAGAGAGTTGCGTCCTTGTGGTAGTTTAAATAACTTTTATGGGGCGTTTCTTCCAGGTTTCCTCTGGTCAATCATCTTGCTTTGCCTCATTCTGAGTCCGTATTTGGTTTATCACAGGGTCCTCCCTTGTGTGCACATGCATCTCTTAGCCAAGATGGATTCCAGTGCAGAGGCCTATGGGAAGGTTGACATCACCTGTTATGGGGTGCACCCCCTCCTTTTTGGCCCCAGAGGAGCCTTTCTGCACATGTGTAGTCGAAAAGCTCTCCTTGAGCTCGAGAATGAGAAATATGTGGTCTCTTTATCTTTTATCTGGCCAGGGCTCATCTCCTCCCTTCCCCTGCCGTTATTTTAGCTTGGAGTATCTGTCCACAGGGGACAGCTGTTCAGCCTGGGCCCATCTATCTCCTGCCTCAGTGTCAGTGACAGGGGCATGGAGGGTGGGTGGGCCCTGGTTCTGTCCCTGCCCTGGTATGGTTCCCTAGATGAGCCCCAGCCTCCCTGGGCCCCATTTCCCCACCTGCCACCCCAAGGTGATTGGGAGGATCCACTGCAGGTCATGGAGATCTGTAGATACATATTTTCATTATAAACACCAACTCCTTCCTCAAAACTGGCATCAAGCCCCATGCCTGCCTGCCCTATGGCCCCTGAGCCAAGCTGTCATAACTGTGTATTGCAAATCCCA
The DNA here is from genome assembly GCF_039906515.1 of Pseudorca crassidens. NCBI lineage: Eukaryota > Metazoa > Chordata > Mammalia > Artiodactyla > Delphinidae > Pseudorca > Pseudorca crassidens. The sequence goes on from NC_090298.1 coordinate 5,361,078, forward strand.
ACATAACTGCTTTTGTAATAAATAACCTTGTGTCCATATAGAATCCCACTGCACACATATCACCAACTTGGCAGTTTTCTTATAGCAAACCATGATCTGCCACTTAGTGAGCACTTCCTGTGGATATTTAAGTTTTATTGAGAGAAACTCAATTTATTGAGGAGTGGGGACAAAGAGCAGTTGTCCCTGCTTTGCTGTGCCAATATTGCACAATTGGACTTTTTATGAGACCAGATTGCACACATACAGAGAGACTCACAGGTGATATACACATAGATACACATACACACATGTATGTTTTCATACATGGCATAGCTGTTTAAAAGGAAGAGCAAAAGAAGATTTGCCACGGTTTGCTCCATTAGACAGTGCCTTGTCCCAGGAAGCTACATTTAGATTTAAAAGGGCCTTAAGATGAGTGACACTGAGGACATGTCAGAGGTGGCCCTTTCCCACTTACGTAAGTGGAACACAGGCAAAGAGACAGTTTCTTGGGCTTCCCTGGGAACCTCCCAGGGGAATCACGGAGGGTCTGCAGCTGGTGCTTTGCCACCTGCTGGACAGCTGGACCCCCAGAGGAAGGCTCAGGTAAGGAGAGGTAAGGGGGCCCTGCTCCCAGCACCAAGTGGACCTGTCCTGAGCTCCCACAGTCGGCTCTCAGCTGCAGCCTGTGTGCAGGATGCTGGGTCCCTGATGTCCTGCCGGGGCCTTCATCCTCTCCTCCCTCTCCCTGAACCAGCAGCCTGTCACTTCTTCCTGCCTTCCAGTCTCTGGAGGGACCCCCGCCAGGCCCTTGTCCATCTTCACACTGTGGGTTCCAAGCCTGACTTGCTCTCTGGCTGGCTGTAGGCCTCAGACAAGCCAAAGGACCTCTCTGCGCCCCAGCTCCACATTCCCAAGTGCGAAATGAAAACTGCACCATCAAGCACCCTGTCTCCCGCAGGGACAGCTAACTGACAAGAGTTAACCAGGCAAAGGCAGTTTCTGAGCCCAAGGGAGGCTGACAAGGAGTCACAATCATCACCCATGTTTGTCTAGACCTCACTTTTGAAAGTACAGCTACGATCTCTTCTTAATCTTGTTATAGGGTTGTCCCCTGGGTGGGATCCTGAGGATTTATCTCTACATCCTCCATCTGTACCCTACAATCACTGGAGCCAATGGGAAAAGCCCCTTCCTTGTTCTTTTTCAAGGACAAAATAAATGTCGACTAGGGCCTGAGCCAGCCTGAAACCCCAAAGGAGATGAAGGATGTTGGCAGAAGGAAGGGATTAATAAGAGTGAATCAAAGTGCCCAGTACTGGCTAGGCTGTGTTTTATGGTTGAGCTCCTGTGGACAGATCAGGACAGACCCCGGGGAACACTCGGAATTCCAGACCAAGTCTAGACTTCATCATCCACTTGAGAATATGAAACAGCCCCCATTCGGAGCTACAGCAAAAATGCATCTATTTATCTGACATTACTGAATCCCTTTTGTGTTGGGCATTGAAGAGACAGAGGCAGGCAAAGGGAAGAGGTGGATAAAGGGAGAAAGATGTGAAGACAGGGAGTTTCATGTCAAGTAACTTGGGAGAGTGTATAAGCATTGGTCCCTTCCTTCCTTCACCAGTGAGTAATCACTGAGTGCATCGGCCTCTCTTTTATTCTGCTGTACTGTCTCTTCCCATAGGACTGATCATCTTCCAAAATGCAGGTTATTTTTTTTTCATTTACTTTGCCTCTTTTAGTTGTCTGTGTTCCTCTGCTGGGTTGCAAGACCCCAGTAGGCAGGGACCTTTGTCTGATTCATTCACTGATGTTTCCCAAGCACCTAGAATATGGCACATGGTAGGTATGAGTTAATATTTCTTAATAAAATAAGGTCACCTCCCCAAGGTTGAAGCCATAGAGATAGCATTCAGTGTGTCTGGATGCTGAGAGCTCTTTTCTCCCAAACCTTCATTCCGGGCTGTTCTGTCTGATCCTGAGGCTTTGCTCCTGAGCTCTGCAGCTCTGCTCGGCCCTTCTGGATCACAGCTTGGGTAGCCTCTCCCTGGATGAGGTGCACCCTCACAGTACTGCGTCTGCCCACAGGTCTTCTGAGGCCCACGTGTGCAGCCCCCGTATCCGGCACTGCCAGTCTGGGATGTGCACCCCTACCCCTTCCACCATTCTGGTCTTTCCAAACCCCCCCTCAGACTCCAGCCCAAACTTCCTTCAATGCTTTGACGCCCCCCCGAAAGAAAGAAGGAAAAGGGGTGGGACTGAAGAGAGAGTGCAAGGAGGGGTGCGAGGATGTCACAGGTGGGGAGTCTGCTCCAGCCTTGGGGATGCAGTGAGATGCGGGCTAACAAAAGACAGTACCCGTCTTCCCACTCCCATCCCTCTGTGAGGCGCCCAACCTCGGTCTTGAAGGCTCTTAAGGCACAAAACCACTTTGTCTCCTAGGTCACCAGCCCCTCCCTGTTCATACCCCCCGCCGCACCACCCCCCCCCCCCCGCCCATCAACTTTCTATGCTCTCTGATGCCCGCCGATGCCCACCGTGTGCTAAGCCCCGGGTCAGAGAAGGGGGCTGCAGAAACACAAAGTAAAGAGTCAAGGTCCAGGGAAGGCTGCCGAAGAGGAACAGCAGTTACAGCACAGAGTGAAGGTGTCACCATCACCGTAAGCTCAGGGGCCAGAAGGACCCGGGATGGGGGGCCTGGCCCAACAGTGTGCCCAGGAAGGGGTCTGGAGGAGGTGGGAGCTGAGCTGCATCTTGAAGACAAAGGAGAAGAGAACAAGCAGGTTGTGGAAGGGCGGGTCCTGATGTAGGAAAGGGGTACCCGAGAACCTGGGCACTCATGGAGCCCACAGAGCTCAGGGTGTGAGAGGGAGCTTCCAGGAGGACGGGGGGAAGGTGGGCTCCAGGGAGAGTGGAAACCGGATTGCAAGGGGCGATGCCTGCTCACTGAGGAGCTGGGGGTTTATCCTGAAAGGATTTTCACTCTTAGAGGCACATGATCAGACTGTGCTTTAGATTATCACGGTGGCTCGGGGCGCTGGAGCGGGGATGCCTCAGCAGAAGGAGACCTAGTGCTGTGTCATCTTCATGCCCATAAACAGGGAAAAAATGACCACCCGCCCACTTTCAGGACAAGACATCACTGGCCATGATGCTTACCGGGATTTTGCAGGAGAAGAAAAGGAATGTACAAATATACGTTAACCTCGTTGCTTCATGGCACTGAGCACAATTCATATAGAATATTTTTTAGAAAGAAAAAGAAATTGTGTCTTAGGGACTGGAGGCAGCTACTTGCTCAGCATGAGTCAGGTACTCTGTTGTCTAAGAGCAAAGGACAATTTTGACCGTGAGTGTCCTGCTGAAATGGGTCTCCCCACTTCATAGCCATGCACACATAGAATACACATTAGGCAAACTTTCAATTATTCAGGAAGTAAACCAGTATTTCCTAAGGAAACCACTGAAATTAATGAAACCTTGTATTTTATGGACTGATCTATTACTATCATCCCTTTGAATTTACTTAGGTTTGTTTGTTGTTGTTGTTGTTTTCTCTTTCATGAAACTCAGAGTTTTACCGAAAGGTTTTGCTGTTAGACTGCTATTGCAGAATTGACCCTTGAGGTAGTTAGGATGAAAAATCAGAAAATTAAATCATAGCATGGATTGTTCACAGGGACATGCCTACTCCCATTTAAAATAACAAATTAAAAACATATATATATATATATATATATATATATATATATATATATATAAAACCCAGCACAAGCTTACCTATGTGTAGCACCTGACACGTAAAATTTTCAGGGTTATTCACTTAATCCTCATGGAAATTTTGTAGGTTACATATAGCCTGTAGTCCTATACACTGTGAAATAAAATTTCTTTTTTTCTCCTTTTTGCTGCTTATCATGAACTTTTTAAACCAGATTTTAAAGGACTGACTTGGGTGAAAGCTGACTTAGTAGTAATGGGCTTAAGGTTCAGCATTCAGAAGAAATAGATTCAGTATCAGGAGGGAAACTCAAAAGCAATTTGTCTATAATTTGGTGCAAAAAAATAAGAGAGTTGATACCCAGAGCATTTTGACTCAAAGGGAATCTCCCTCAATAGGTTTTTGAACATTCTGGGAATGAGTGAGGCAGATTAGCCCCACCATCCTAATTCTACGTGTGGATGGAGGTGAGGTGAGGGAGAATCAACCCATCTCAAGGCACCATTAGTCTTCTTGTTTCTATACCGGCCCTAGAGAGGAAGGCTTCGTCCATCAAGTACAACAGCATGATATTGTTTGTAACAAATCAACCTTGACTGGTTGTCAAGGGCCATCTGAAGGCCAGCAGGATGGATGGGCATTTCTGGAGGTCCCAGGTGTGAGTCATAACGACAGTGCAATGGAGCCATAATTCAAAACGTTACTTAAACATCCTTGAATTTTTTATACATTCAACGTGCGCTCAAAGGACATGAAATAGAGCAGGAGGTGTTATTAGTGTTACAAGTTAGACTGGAGCCCATTGCAAGTCCATGCTTAGCCACTGCTGTATGACCTTGAGCAGGTTACTTAACCCCTATTTGCCTCAGTTTGCTTGTCTGTGAAATGGGGAACTGAGTTGCACCTAATTCCTAGGGTTACTTTGAAGATTAAATGAGTTTATAACAAGGCCTCACACATAGCACTGCCATGTTTACTATTCTTAAGGTGAAGGAAAAATTAGAAGACATTTGTGTGAGCCTTTATATTTTTAAATATGTTATTTTTTTTAAAAAAGATGGATGCTGACAGGAAGCAGGTAATGAGGGAATAGCGCCCACTGGGTCAGATGTTAAACCTGCACGGGGGGTACAGATTTCTCTCTTGATTCCCTCACAAAGCCTGGTATACTGTTAATGAGTCAGCACATCAACAACTGATGAGCAATCACAGGTGACCGATTGTCCCAAGAAGTCAACCTTGGGAAAAATCTGCTTTGCGGAAATGGTTGGACCTTTGGGTTCTGAATCACTAGGTGATATTCCTGGTGGGAACTGTGGCTCTCATGCTAGCTCCTGCTTGATGGGTTTCACGTTCACCCTCCAATATCTGGGCATACAGTTTACTTGTACAACCTTCAAAGAGTCACCTATGTTCTAATCTCAGGGTCCTCGCCCTTGCTGGTCTTCGTGTTGGGGACCGCTGCCCCACACTACTTGTCCAGGTCTCAGAAATGACATCACTCCCTCTGAGAGGTCTCCCAGACCAGGTTGGGTCCCACCATTGCTGGCCATTCTATTCCTCCACATTCCACCTTGGTCAATACTTTCCAGTAGATGTTGAGCCCACAATGACTGGACTGTGGCCAAAATGGTGGACTAGACACCACATGTGGCATGCAACAGACTCCATGTGAATATCTGTTAAATGAACCGTGGGTGTCCTCCAGCCAAAACTCGCTAAGAATGAGCAGAGTTGGTTTTATTGACTTGTTGCAATAGGAGACAACACGCACTGTGAGGACCCCTGGCCTCCGCAGAAAGAGAGGTTAGAAAAGGCACATAGGATTAGAGTTCTCCTAGGTAATCCTAGGGATGTTTCAAGAAAGCTGGACTTTATTCTAGGTTGAAAGCTGTTGGGATGGGAGTCATTTATGATTGGGTGCCTCACGATCTTATCTAGAAGGTCAGAGCAATGCAACAAGGCTAAAGCTATAATTGTCAAACCAGTCACCCCCATCACACAGGACTGGGGGCCCTAGTGTCACGTGCATGGCTGGACAATGTCCATGTTGTTGTCTGTACTCAGACATGGTCATCCAGTGGTCCTGTGATTTCTGGCTCCATCAAGGTCACAGAGCTGCTTCTCTGCTGCTGCTGGTCTGGAAGATTTCTGTGTCCAGCAAAGGGACACCAAAGCCTGGCTGATCAAATCAGGCCAGTTCAGATGCCTGGGCTACTTGTCTTGCTCTCAGATTATCAGCTGGGTTTTCTTCCCCTTTTCTTCAGTTTGCTCTGGGCTCCTCTGCAAACCCCAGATCATTACCGTGGCTTTGGGTTTCTGAATTATTCCTCCAGGAGAAACTCAGCTACCTACTCAGTTCCCTCACGTTGAGGCTGGTTTTATCTTCTGCTGCTCTGACCTGTTCCCTCTTCCTGTCACTGCCTTTCCAATGCAGAAACCTTAGTCATTGAAATCAAAGTGTAATTTTAGAAACTTTCCTTATGGACAATCCTACCACTTCCTAAACTCAACACCAGTAATGGATTTTCATACACCCCTTTTCAGTAATGTGACATGATATTCCCTTTTCTAGGTAAAACGGGCTCTCCTCAGCAATCTACTGTGTCTTTTCTAATGGTGAAGCAGCCACGACACTAAATGGCAAAGCATGGCAGGTTCGCAAGGGTGATGACTGCAGTTATATGCTATTCATCTCTTTTACAAGCGCATTGAATTAGAGAGGCAATTTGTTTCTTTAAAATGAAGGCGAAAATAGCTCCCCCGACTGGTTAATGCTGAAGTGAGTAGAGTGCCCCCTAGTCCTGCATGGAGAAGTTAGGGATGCTGGTAAAATTAGCATAAGTACATTCTGCTGCATATAAGGAGAGATCTTAGAAGCAACAGAATTCAGAAGAGAAATCAGGCTGTTTATAAGAATTCTGTGCAAACCAGGGCCACGTCGCATGCTACTTTCTCTACCCTATACCTAAAAATGGCTACAACTCCTACAGCTGGAGGGCTGTTCTCATGCTACTGGTGCGAGGCATGTGCATGTCGCACGAGGCGGGCAGGAAGAACTTCACAGGGTCGCCTTACTCTGTGGCAGACACACATGACCCCACAACTCTAGGGCTCTGGAAGGGGCACTTCATGGCTCTAAACACTCCCATCTCTACTGTCTCAGTGCCACCAACTATGATCTCTTAAATGGGAAAAGAAGACTCCCCAAGTGGCTCAGGGGGACAGCCTCGTTTATCTCGATTGATGGGTCATGAGGATTCGCCAATGCTTCCTCCTGGAGGCCATTTAGATGGCTTCAGGGAGGGCAAGGGTCCACTCACTTTTGGAAGTGAACTCTGTTGGATTTGCAGGTTGGGGCAAGCTCAGCTCTGGAAGCAGAGGCTTGTGCAGGGATGCCCTGCTCACCTCTGGGCAGCTTCGATTTGAATTTCCCTCCTTTGTGAGGGGCAGAACACAGGGCAGCATGCAGACTCTTCCCTCACCCTTGCTCTTCCCGTGCAGACTTTATGAGGCTGGAGAAAGGTGGAGGGGGGAGAAGCAAGGCAGAGATGGGGGAAGCAGGGGCCCTGCCTATGTCTCTAGGACCCTCTCCTCTCCAGCTCAAGTGTACAGCAATCCACTGTGGACTGTGCATGTACCGCCTTCCCAAGGGATTCATGGCCACGACCCCATGGGAGTGCTATGTGGAGCAGACCCCCGGCCAGGACAGCAAAATAGATTGCTGCTACCTATCAGAAAAAAGAGAACTGGTCAACCAGCTCAGCCTTTGTAGAGATGCCAGGAGAAAAGGCAACTACAGTGAGGATGTTATGCCCTTTGCAATTGAAATGGGTTAAATGCATTCTCTTGAAATTGTCCCTTTTCAATTTCCCAAATGTAATGAGCAAGAATAAACTATTTAAGAAAGAAACCTGAGTGACTTCTTGATTTGCAAGAGAATAGAGTACATTAACACTCACACTTTGAGACACAGGGAACGTTCCTCTTCACAGACTCATTAAGATGGAAAATGAGTTTCTTTGCACTTTAGCCCCTAAACAAACCCTGCAATAAAAAGATAAAATTAATTTATGGAGGTTTGTTCCCGCTCTTGAAATTTAGAGCAGATCGTATTTCTCTGCCGGCCTTCCAGAAGGCTTTTGCTTATTTAGGTTTGAAAACACCTTTGATGTGGCTAGTGTCTGACCAGAGGGGAGGAGAGTGATTGGCTCTAGAATCCTGCAGGATGAACTCTGAGTGAATTGGAGATAAAACATCGGCTTGAAGTCACGCATAATATAGGCTCTTAAAACCAGCTACTCATTTCAAATAGAAATGAAATTTTCCAACGTGCTGAACCTGGCATGATGCTGTGCCTTTGCAGAGTGTTAAACGCTTTGGTGCTGAACTTCACAGAAAAAAACAAACAAAAAAAGAAAACCCTGCTTTCTGTAATCAGATTGGAATTGCATCTAGGCTGCTACTTTTCCCCTGTGGGGCAGTTTGTTTCATCTGAATTTTAGTTCATGTGCTTTAGCAAAATATCTTGGTTTCGATAGTCACAGAGCAGTAAGTTACATTTAGGGAAACTAATGAGTACAGCATTCATATATTATATCAATCTTTTATTATTGACTACTCAATGGATAGGGTGTTTAGAGAAGCAAATTAAGCGACAAGCATTGTGTTACCATAATGATACTCAAACATAATGGAACATTTTTAAGTAAGATGGATATTTTAATAACTTAGAATGTAACATCTAGTGTTTTCTTTTTGGTGGTGTGTGTGTATTGTTGCTGTTTCTTTTCTTAATTGGGAAGGAGGCCTTTGAATTCTCAAGAGAAGCACAGTGCCTCTCCTGCCTACATCAGTATGGTTGAACTTGTATTCTTTTCCAGAAAGAGCTAGCCCTCTATCATTTTGTTCACAACTATATTCATTAATTAAATATACCATTAGGGAGAAATTCACATCATCTTTACAAAAACAAGCCAAAGTGTCAAGACAAAAGGACTTCGGATGTATGCCATAGCGATCCACTCAAGGGCAAATGGAGCTTCTTCATTAAATAAATCCTTTGAGATCATTAAGGAACGTCTAACACTGAAAGTCTATGATGTTAAGCAAAACCAAACCAAAAAAAATAGACACTGTTATAAACTAAAGCCAAAGTCTGTTCATAAGCCTTGATTTATATGCAATTCTTGCCATAACATATTTTAAATGTAGTTAATGCATCAATATATTCCTGTTAATTGGAGGTACTCCTATTTTGAAATAAATATTGTGTAAGGTGCTTCATGAACATACAGAACACATTGGGATAGGTCTCCCCTCAGAGACACCCTGCATTTTTAACCTGTTTCTTAAAGAACTCCCATTTCCTCCCATATATGCATGACTCTAGCCCCAAACCTCAGATGCTTTGCCTCTGACCTTTCCTAAGCCTGAGGGAAAAGAAACGTACCCTGCCCTTCCCCTTTATTTTTCCCGGAGCTTGTCTCCCTGCTGTGCCCTGTGATCCTGCTTCCCGGCCTCCAGGAGACAGGAAAACATCTTCTTGGCTCTGCTCAGTGATGGGTCTTCCGACCCACCTCAAGAGTCTGTTGCAGGAAGAAGGCAGTGGATTGAGTAGCTATTGAGATTGCCACATGTGGGGAAAGTTCCAAGACATTCTCCATCCTGTGGACCCTGGTCATATCTGCCTAAAAATCTAATCCAGTATGGTGAAGAAAGACCTGTGATTTCTATCCATCTGGAGTCTTGTACTGCTTAAATTAGGGAGCCTAGGAAGAATTTGGGGTTATATAAAGAAGACTGGAGACCTGGGAAGAATTGGGGGCTATAGGAAGGTGTGCCCAGGACATGGAGCCCAGGGTGGATGGGGCTACATTTCACATCCTGATGGAGAAAGTTAGGATCCTTGATGGACTGGAGGATGGGGCTGGGTGAGGAGTGTGTCTCTCTAAAGAAAGTGTCCAAGATTCTGCCATGAGCCAAGGCTTGAAGGTGGATGTGGCCAGAGGAAAGTCCCTGGAGGCAGAGGGAGCAAAAGGTGCTTTGAGGTCGGTGATGTATAATCATCGATTTGAACCTGTTTGCTGTGCTGAAACATGATTCATGCCATCATTAAATCTAATGGTTAGTTATTTCTGGAACAAAACTCATACTCTTAGAAGATTTGGGGGATGTACCCTTTGGGGGGGGGTGTTTTCAGTTACATGAATAATCATGGGTACACCACCAAGCATGGGAACACCACTACATACAACAGAGTGGACACACAACTCACACACACATACTCTCCCCCATTCACACCCTTGCACTCTCTCACATATCACACACTGACACACAATCATTACGTTTACACTCACACACTCACATGCACACTCAAGCACACATGATCACACACTCACATGCTCAGACACACAACCAATAACACACACACACTCACGCACACTCACATGTATACTCACACTCACACACATACTCTTACAAACACACACACCAATTAATATTATTAGTACAGTCCTAACGGTATACAAAACACCTAGACACCCCTTGTGAAGCTGTTATTTGAGGCTTACACCATATGCATTTTATAGGGCAAGCAGCTGAGACAGGGAGAGAGTGAGGAACCCAGGCAAGGCTATGCAACAGATCACAGAAGCTCTGGAACCAGCCTTCTCACCACCGACAACAGACCCAGACTCGGTCTCCTCCATCCAACTACACCTGACCTCAAACCACATGTAAGAATAATTATAATTGTATTGTGTGGGTGCTTACCTAATGCAAAATGGGAAAGGCAGAGACCAAAATGTGACTTGACACCAAATAAACAAAATGCTTCCATGTGAATTCTCATGTGTTTGGGGTCAGCAGAGCCCCTGTTTTGCACTTCAGTTCTTCCTCATAAACAGAGACCTCTGTGCCCGGCAATTATATTCAAAAGGCAAGGTCACTAGAGCCAAGAGGCCGAGCAATGCCTGAAACCACATAAGGGCAGCAACTTCCCAGGGAGGACCCAGGGGCCCGGCTCTGCGGTCCCACAGGACTCAGCTCCAACTTCTGGCTTCCAGAATCAGTTCCTGCCTGCTTCCACCCCGCCACATCGCCCTGCTCCATGTTCCTGGGGAGCATGTCCTGGACAAATGAACAAGTGCCCAGAGCAGATTGATGCTGGTGCAGCCCCACCCCCCAACCCTGACCCTGAATTGCTGATCTTGCTCCATGGGCAGAGCCCCGTATCAAAATATCAGGGCAGAAACTGTCAATCCTGACTGCCTCAAATTAAAGATGAGAAGAAGATTAACAAGTCTCTGCCCATAATTATCTGTAAATCACTTTTATTCCTCTGGTTCTTGTTACAGAAATATCATGCGGGATAGATCCAGAGTGATCAGTGGACAGAAGAACCTGCTGCCTTTCTTACACCTATGAGGAGGCCTTGGCTCAAGAACCCTGAATCTCCTCATTCATCACTGATGCCTCCCATGATTATTTTTGTCTCTAAATGCTCTTTCTGTGGGGGAAGAATAAACAGCCCTCTCTGAGGGCGTCCCTTCTAAGTCATTAGCTCAATCACCTTGTGAACCATCCAAACAGATCATCTCCGGAAGCTGAAGGTCTCTGGCCAGTGTCTTTCTGGCACTCCTTCCCATGCCAGGTCTCCTAATATCACTGAACCTTTCTGGGTAAACCCCACTGTGGACAATATCAATAAGAGAGTTTCCTGGATGCCCTCACCAAGGAGGAATGAGGGAGAGAACCTATATTTGCCATCTATAAAATGCCAGGTGCCCAGGATGTAGGGATTGTTGCTCCCTACTCAGAGAAGGTGAATAATTGTCCCAAGGTCACACAGCTGGTAAATGACATGAGTGTAATTTGATATCTAGTCTATATAATTCCAGTTCTACTCTCTCCAATAGTGCTTCCTTGTCCCAAATTCCTTTGGTGAAGCAAATACAGGACTATGATACCATTTTGCAAAGAAGCAAAGAGGAAGCGTGTTTCCTGAGAGCCCAGGGCATCACTGCCCAGGTGACCCCTTGCGTTTATGATTTATGATGAGCAGCTGCTCAGGATCACACAACAGAACAATGGACAAGGATCTGAGAGCCAAGAGGCACTTTTCTCCCCACGTCAAGACTGTTGGGGAAAAAACATCTCCTTTCTCCATCAGTTGTTCCTTTTTTGGAAGCAACATTTTGGACAGGACGGAATTCCTTGATTGAAAGTCACTATTACATAGAGACACACTGTCAATTTAATGAGAGAATTAGGAAAAGGTACACAATAATTGCAAGAATATCTCTTTTCAAAGGACTAAAATGAGGCTTATTAAACACAAGCATCTGATTATCGGGAGAACATTCCAGCATAGTTTTGTGTAAGAGGAAGATGGACACCCCCTGAGAACAGGTGGATACTTTTGTTAATAAAAAAGGGAGCTATGACCTTGCCTGGGAGATGAGCTTCTCCAAGAGGTGGAAGGAAACATGAGTGTTTTTAATATGAATAAGCAGGTTTCTGTGGAACAACGTTCAAGCCAAACTCAGCAGTCTGGAATGAAGAACTGAATCCTAGTGATCTGGGCTGGCAAAGCAATGCCTCGGGTAGTCTTCCAGACACAGTTGTGCATTACCCACCATTGCTGAGACTAATAAGTTGAACCCAAACCCGGTGTGTGTGTGTGTGTGTGTGTGTGTGTGCGTGTGCTGCCTATTGACTCTTCTAGGCTTTATTGGACTCAAATTATTTATTAGGCAAATTCTACTGAACATCTTTCATGGTACCCTACTCAGCACCTTTTGTAGAACAAGGTTGTTTTTAATGTGCTGCATTTACTCAGTATCTACGGTGTTCCAGACAACAAGCTAGGTTTGGAAATACACGGGAAAGAAACTGAACTTTTGTTCTCAGGAAGCACAAAGTGTGCACACTGTAAAAGACTCTAATGACTATAATGTTGTGAATTAGATTCTTGACAAATGAAAGAGCTGTTTTTGATATAAAGTTTAAGTGAAAATAATCAGACATACTTCTAATACCTTTTAACTCAACAATTCAAGAGAATATTTTTGTTGGAATTAGTTTGTTCAAAACTTTCCTCTTTAGCAGTCTTGATCATAACTCCCCTACTCCATGCTGCTTGTGAAGACCTTGCTTCTGAGGATAAGTAAATGTCCTGTCTATCCTAAGTCATGTGGGGTGATGCACATAAGGATTGCCGAACACATTTGTGGGTGGTACGAACTACTCTGAATTAGTGGGCATCTGCAGGTGGTAGGATTCTCAAAGGTATTCTGGTTTTGTTTCTGATTTTTGAAGTCTAGACATTGTTCAGGTTCCAGTCTTCCTTCCCTGACCCTTATCAATATTGTGAAAATGACTATAGTACCCAAAGCAATCTACAGATTCAGTTCAATCCCTATCAAATTACCAATGGCATTCTTCACAGAATTAGAACAAAAAATTCTGCAATTTGTATGGAAACACAAAAGACCTTGAACAGCCAAAGCAATCTTGAGAAAGAAAAATGGAGCTGGAGGAATCAGGCTCCCTGACTGCAAACTATACTACAAAGCTACTGTAATCAAGACAGTATGGTACTGGCACAAAAACAGACATATAGATCAATGTACAGGATAGAAAGCCCAGAGATAAACCCATGCACATATGGTCACCTAATTTATGACAAAGGAGGCAAGAACACACAATGGAGAAAAGGCAGTCTCTTCAATAAGTGGTGCTGGGAAAACTGGACAGCTACATGTAAAAGAATGAAATTAGAACACTCCCTAACACCATACACAAATATAAACTAAAAATGGATTAAAGACCTAAACATAAAACCGGACACTATAGAACTCATAGAGAGAAATATAGGAAAAACACTCTTTGACATAAACAACAGCAAGATCTGTTTTGACCCACTTCCTAGAGTAATGAAAATAAAAACAAAAATAGAGACAAATGGGACCTAATTAAACTTAAAAGCTTTTGCATAGCAAAGGAAACCATAAACAAGATGAAAAGACAAACCTCAGAATGAGAGAAAATATTTGCAAATGAAGCAACAGACAAAAGATTAATCTCCAAAATATACAAACAGCTCGTGGAGCTCAGTATCAAAAAAACAAACAACCCAATCAAAAAACGGGTGAAAGACCTAAATAGACATCTCTCCAAGGAGGACATACAGGTGGCCAAGGGGCACATGAAAGGATGCTCAACATCACTAATTATTAGAGAAATGCAAATCAAAACTACAAAGAGGTATCACCTCACACAGGTCAGAATAACCAACTCAAAAAATCTACAAGTGATAAATGCTGGAAAGGGTGTGGAGAAAAGGGAACCCTCTTGCACTGTTGATGGGAATGTATGTTGATACAACCACTGTGGAGAACAATATGGAAGTTCCTTTAAAAACTAAAAATAGAACTACTGTATGACCCAGCAATCCCACTACTGGGCATATACCCTGAGAATATCATAATTCAAAAGGACACGTGTACCCCAATGTTCATTGCAGCACTACTTACAACAGCCAGGACATGGAAGCAACTTAAATGTCCAATGACAGATGAATGGATAAAGAAGATGTGGTACATATATACAACAGAATATTACTCAGCCATAAAAAGGAATGAAATTGGGTCATTTGTAGAGATGTGGATGGACCTAGAGTCTGTCATACAGAGTGAAGTAAGCCAGAAAGAGAAAAGCAAATATCATATATTAACACATATATGTGGAATCTAAAAAAATGGTACAGATGAACCTATTTTCAGGGCAGGAATAGAGATGCAGATGTAGAGAACAGACACATGGACATAGCGGGGGAAGGAGAGGGTCGGATGAATTGGGAGATTAGCAATGACATATATAAACTACCATGCATAAAATAGATAGCTAGTGGGAACATGCTATAAAGTACAGGAAGCTCAGCTTGTTGCTCTGTGGGTGGGATGGGGAGGTGGGAGGGAGGTCCATGAGGGAGGGGATATAGGTATACATATAGCTGATTGACTTCATTGTACAGCAGAAACTAACACAACATTGTAAAGCAATTACTTTCCAATAAAAAAAAATTTATTTTAAAGAACAGTGAAGCTTCTGCATCCCTATCTCCTATCCCTTTACACCCCATCAGCTTGCATTAAATAGATATGGGGGGTTGTCTGGCTTAATCTTAGGTGGACTGAGAGTTCCCCAAGGATGATTCAACTCATCTTTGCATCTCTAGCAGATGGTTTTGTAGCCAGTGCATAGTGGGTATTCAATAAATAATGTCTTGAATGGCGTCAAAGATGATGCTTTAGTCCAAATAAGCAAACTTCCTCTTCTGTATATTCACTACTCTGTAGTATGGGTGACAAGTACAGGACAAAGGCGACCTGCTCAAGTAATGCCTACTCACCAGTGGGAAGAACTTACAGGGACTTCACGTGGTAATCTTCTGTTCCTATTCTGGAGTGTGGTTAATAGACTTACAAGTTTTCTGCCTCCAACATGCTTGACTAGAAAGAACATCTCACAGAGACTCTGTAGTTCCCCTGGAATCATGGAAGTCCCTCAGAGAGCCACCAATTAAGTAGTTTAAGTAACATTTCTATTGGAGTGCCCTTCATGTTAAGGGACATTTGTAAGATGAGTGTCACTCTCACAGCTGGCGTGGGTGCACAGTAATTATCAGAAACAAGTGGAGTTTGGGATGGGGGCAGTGGGGTTGAACTGTAGAACCTGGTTATTATTTTCTATGACATAAAATCTGAAAAACTTACCTTTAGCTGCTGAAAATAACAAAAGAGGTGAGATCTGAAGACTGAGAAGCAGTTTAGACTTGAGGAACCCAGAGCACACGTGGTGGACATGAAGGGATGCATTAACAGTGGCCCCGGGAGTCCGAGAAACACCACCAACCCCACCAAGGGGCATCCGCCTCTGGTGGTGTTGCTGTCAGAATCTCATGGGAAACTACTTGGGTTTCCTTTCAGCTAAAAATGAAAGTGGGAAGTGATTTGCTGTCTTACACCCAAACAAAATTACTGATTTTGCTTTTCATACTCATGTCCCTCAAATTCCTAATCTGTGTCCTCTCTCCTCCCTACTTCCCATCCTAAACGAACAAGTACTTAGTAGGATTATTCATTCCCACAGCACTGTTGGGATGACATTTATCTTGGCAGACATGAATCAGTTACAGGGTTTGCTAACAAGGAATGTGGAATGATTTGCTCTTTCCCATCGAGACATTTGGGATGCAGGTGTTGGGTGTCCAGGTATCCATTTGGGTGCCCACGTGTCCCAAAGGACACACAATAAGGTGGGAGGACAGCACAAAACACACCATGGGGTACCTGCTCCCATGACATGCACTAGGCTCACAGGTGAGGAAACAGCCCCAGCCCTGACCCAGTGAGGCCTCACCCCACAGCCAGGGCACCACCGGGTGGGTTTTAAGGACTTGGCTCTTCAGATGTAGCATCTTTGGGCCATGGACACTCCAGAAGACTGAAGTCAGGCCCTTCCCATGGGGTTGGGTCCAGGAAGCTCGATTATACACCCCAAAAACATGACCCCAGCAAGGGCCGATAGGGGATGTTCTCACCACCTTGGAAATGCCCATCAGGAGCTCAGGTGAGCTGAGTCTGAACTGCCAGTGTTGGAGCCCCAAGGAGGACAAGAAGTCGAAACATCAGGAGCCGTCAGGACTTGAATCTCTGATTGTGGCAGCACGTGCAAGAGGCCGCCCCAGAGAACATGCTGACCGCCCCCCCTCCCAGCTTTCCATTTTCCCCCCAGGAATGGCGGGCCAGCCCAGCACCACATGGACCAGCACAGATGTGGGCGTCATCTCACTGCCAAGTCAGCCTTGAACAAAATGCGCCTCTACTTTCATGGACCCTTGTTGGGGGGTGGGGGAGGAGAGGAGAAGGAACCAGGAGTGGAGAATTGCTGAGTGTTGAGTCAGGGTGGGGAACTGTCCTCAAGTTGCAGGGCCAGCCAGGGGGCCGAGACCGTGACTGCAGCTCCCTCAGAGACCGCAGGGCACCGGCTCTGCTGAGTCTGGTATGGGAAGGGAGCTCCCGTGAGGCCTGCCGGGAAAAGCCTCGTAACTGCCCGTGGTCAGGCTGAAAAACCAAAAATGAGACTTCAACCAGGACCAGACTCTGCAAGCAGTGCCTAAAATTGATATGATTATACTTACAAAGTAAAGAAATGAAAAAGTGAGAGGAAATGTGAATGTAAAATATCAAAGCAAAGAGTAGGATGTTTTTTGCATTTGAGTGCAGTGAGCCAAATCCAGACCTTCTCTCTCTCTTTCTGTCTCTCCATGTATATGTAGGTATGTAATATACGCATACATACTACACACATGTACATATGTATACTGCATACAGGTATTTACTACCTGTATATTAAATATATGAGTGCACTACCTCATTACATAGATGTATATGTGTGATGTATATATATTATGTGTATGCATGTATATTGTCATTGCATATGTACACCTATGCATGTATATTTCTGTGTACACTTATGTCTATATATTAAGAAATTGTGAAAAATACAATGTGAAAAGACACACAGAGCCATGAGAGGGTCCCCACCCCCCTTGCCTTTCTCCCTTACCTGCTTTCCTTTTTCCCACTCTCTGTTCCCCCCGAACTTGGACTAACTGACACATCACAAGTCTTGCAGGAGGTGCTCTCAAAGATATGTCTCTGAAGTTATCAGGATGGCATCCGCGTCAGTGATCAGGGAAAGAGCAAGGAAAGAGAATCATATCCAACCATTCAAGACACAAGATTAGCTCAGGATGAAAATCACTCCCTGAGCCAAACCACAAGGTCGCTTGCTCTTTGCTTCTCCTTGTATCCCGCATCCACTCGGGAAGGTGCCTGGTGTTCAGGTGCTCCTCAGTGGGCTTCAGCTGAATAAAAGCTTTAAGCTCTATTTGACGTATCTAAGCCATTTCCTTTTGACACACTTATCTTCAAATGGACCCAGGATTTGTTTTCAGTGGGTGTGGTACGATTGGACATGGGACTGACTGTCTTGAATTGAAAGAAGTTGTTACACTCACAGGTCCCCAGAAGCAGGAGGCACAATGTCATGCAGGGCCACAGGGGAAGCACCAGAGCAGGGGGGAGGGAGCAGGGGAGAGCACGAGCCTTTATTGTAGTTTTTGAGAAAAAAAAAATGGGCGAGGCAAGGAAGCAGACATAGGGCTAACTAGCTTGAATAATTTGGGTCGGCTCCAGGATACAGGGGTGTCCCTAGTTGTCTGCTAACTGCCCTGGGATGGTTAAGGCAGAGGATTATTGCCTCGTGTAGGGTAAAATACAGATGGGGAAAATAGTTAGGAGTATGTGCTCTGGATTGGGTAATTTGCATATTAAAAGAATGCTCACAGTGGAGTAATTTGCTATCTATGAGAATTAGCCAGCCCTGGGAGAGGCAGCCTCCACCAGCCAGCAAGGCCCCCAAGATGTAGAAGCATCATAAAAAAATTTAATGAGTAATACAACTAAAAAAGAAAGTATCTAAAGCTAAAAGAGGAAATAATAGGAAAACATCATTAAATTCTTCTTGGAGGATATGATATTCAAGCTGAGGCTGAGAGATTGAGCAGACATCTAAGAAAGCAAACAGTGGAAGGGAAAAGAATTCCAGATTCAGGGAACAGCTTCTCGGCTTGCCCTGTGGTAGCCTGGAGCGGGGTGGAGAGGGTCTGTGGAAGGGACACAAGCTGATGCCTCCTGGGGGGCTTTCGCCGAGTGGATGTTCCCACCATGTTCTGCTTGCTTACATTGTTATGTCATTTTTTTGCTTGTTTATAAATATTTGATTGAAGTATAAAGTACATGCTGAAAAATGAGCAGATCACAGGTGTGCAGGTGGATGAACTTTGACACGGTGACCTTGCCCATGTGACCACCACCCACGTCAAGATATTCAACACGGTCAGCACTCCAAAAGGTGCCCAGGTGTCCCTGCCATGCCTTACCTTCCCTAAAGATAACCATTTATCTGCCTCTAGCTCACAGATTTGTTTTACCTGCCTTTTTATTGGTATAAATTGACGCATGCCCGCTGTATACTTCTGCATCTGATGGTTGTCATACATTTTATGTTTCTGCTTGGGTCAGTGCTTTCCTCTCGTACTTTGCCGTATCTAATTACATCTGTGAGCATACCCCAGCTTATCCAATCTACTGTTGTTGGACTTGAGAGTTGTTTCCAGTTTCTAGCTACTGTAAACAACGCTGCTATGAACATCCCTTTCTATGTCTTGTGCACATATATTCTCATTTCTGTGGAGTTTATTTATCCTTGTAGTTCAGATGTTTCTGGCTCATGGGGCCTGTGCGGGTAGATGCTTTACCTACATTAGAAAGATGCTGCCTAAGGACCAGTGTTCAGAATTCTTGGAACAATTTTCGTTCCACCACCTTGGTGTCTGAGGAAAGTGCTCCTTTAAGTATTAATAACACTTAATACTGTCTTATTCATTTATTTATAATTTCAGCCATTTCAGGGGTAGTGTGGTAGATCACACTGTGGGTTTATGTTCCATTTCCCAGATGGTCTTCTTATTGGTTTAGTGGTTGTTTAGATATCATCACCCACTACACTTTATAAAGTGCCTTTTCAAGGCTTGTGACCATTTTTTAAAAATTGGGTTATTGACCTTTTGCTTATGATTTTGTAGATGTCTTTACACATCCCGGATATAAGTTTTGCAAACATCTCCCTCCTTGTGACTTCCTTTTCTATGCTCTCACCAGTGTCTCTTGGAGAGCAAAATGTCTTAATCTTAATGTAGTACAATTTACTGGTCTTTTATGTAATGATCAGTGCTTTTAGTGTCCTGCTTATGAAACTTACCTATCTCAAGATGTTAGAAAATGGAAAAAAAAATAAACTCCCCAAAATGGAAGAAGAAAATAATAAAGATAAGAACATAAATCAACAAAATAGAAATGCTTTTTAGAAGAATAAAATTAAATTTCTAGCAATAATTTTAAGAAACAGAAAGAGCGAATATACAAGTACCAATATTAGTAAACGTAAAAGTGAAGCCTATGGGCTTCCCTGGTGGCACAGTTGTTGAGAGTCCACCTGCCGATGCAGGGGACACGGGTTCGTGCCCCGGTCCGGGAAGAGCCCACATGCCGCAGAGCGGATGGGCCCGTGAGCCATGGCCGCTGAGCCTGTGCGTCCAGAGCCTGTGCTCCGCAACGGGAGAGGTCTCAACAGTGAGAGGCCCGAGTACCGCAAAAAAAAAAAAAAAAAAAAAGTGATGGCTATACAGATTCTACACACATTAAAGTGATAAAGATATGTTAACAAATTTATAAATTTGAAATGTTTCAAAATTTGAAAATTTAGATAAAATGGAAAAGTTATTAGGGAAAACATAGCCAAGGTTAACACAATATGGAAAACCTTAATAATTACATATTTATTAAAGGGAACCATCACCATATCTATAAATATTTTATTTAAATTTTTTAAAAAGATAAGGGTTAAAGAGGAAGAATTAAGCTGTCATTTCATTATTAAAAGATAATATGCTTTTTAAAAGGAAATCTAAAATAATCTACAGATAAAAAATATTAAAAATTATAAATAAATTTAGCAAGTCTGGTGGATACTACACCAGCAAAAATGATTAGAAAATAAAAATGTTTAAATATTTTTTATGTCAAAAACATCAAAAGATAAGACCTCCATATAGAAAACTACAAAATTACTACTGAAAAATATTAAAGAAAACCTAAATAAATAGTAAGCTATGCCTTCTTTTTGGTTTAGAAGACTCAGTATAGTATGATGTCAACTCTCCTCTAAAATAATCAAAGAATTTTATGTAGGTCCAATCAAAATCAAATAAATATATCTTTTTTTACTTGTTTACCCTGCTGAAATTTTGACTGGGATTGTGTGAACATTATAGAGCAGTTTGGAGAGAATCAGGATCCTAACAATATTGAACTTTCTACTCCATGGATGTAGATTATATCTGAGCTTCTGTCGAGAGCCGGGAGTCAGGAAGGCAGAGACACTTGACCCTGTTCTACAACAGGGAAATCACATCACAACGGTGCCTCAGATGAAAGGCAGTAGGAATCATTTTGATGGTCAAATGTGTACATGCAGCAGAGAAGAAATCAGAGGAAAAGAACACAAGGCAGTGGGTTCCCCGAGGAGACCCAAAATGAGCCGACATGATGGATGATCAATGGCCTCATCAATGACCACTGGCCAAGCCCAGGAACTGTGGGCTGAGGACCCTCCTGGGGACCGGGCACTGGCCATTACTGCCACCTGGACAGAAGCTTCCTTGGTTAATTGAATGTTCACAGAAGCCCCTGATCCCTGCTCTGTTTTCATTAGTTATTCTGAGCCAGAGACCAGGGTCATCAGCAGATTATTCACACAGCAGGTGGAAACAATGCCTTGACATTGGAAATAGCTGAGTGCAAAATGCCATGCACCTAAAACTCAGAAGAGACTCCCAGGAGGTCACACTGAAATGAACAGGTCTTCTAAAGCCAGCACTCTGTTTTACGGAAGAGGAAGGTGTAGCAAGTGAAAGGCTGAATTCTCCAAGGTGACCCAAACCCACAGAGGGGTGGGACCCAGGACAAAAGACCAGGTCCCAGATCCCCAGGGCACAAGCATCCATCCTTCCCTCCCTCTTTGCCAGCTTTAGGCCTCAGAATCCTGGGGTGGTGCAGGATTTCCTGTACCAACTCTGTATTTTCTTTGAACTGAATTACACTCACACACACACAGACAAACACACACTATATTTTTCAAGTATGTAGATGTTACTGTGATTAATAAAATATAAAATTATTTCAAGCTGTTACTGAATTCATATCTTTTATCATAATGTATTTCCTCAATTAGTGTTTATTAAAAGTACAACCATCTAGGGCTTCCCTGGTGGCACAGTGGTTGAGAGCCCACCTGCCGATGCAGGGGACACGGGTTCATGCCCTGGTCCGGGAAGATCCCACATGCCGCAGAGCAGCTGGGCCCGTGAGCCATGGCCGCTGAGCCTGCGCGTCCAGAGCCTGTGCTCCGCAATGGGAGAGGCCACAGCAGTGAGAGGCCCACGTACCGCAAAAAAAAAAAAAAAAAAGTACAACCATCTCATGAATTTTCACCAAACTGGTGAAATTACAAAACAGGTCCTACCAGAAGCATTCAGAAACCACAGCCCTCCTCTTACACTTTCTAACTTCCCATTCTGAAATAAACAAGACAGAGGTGAAAGGCAAGCATTTTCAAGAATCTCTTCCTTTTCTGTCTTAGATGATAAGAATGACTGTGGACTCTGTTCACTAGCCCACCTATACGGTAAACAACACACACCCTACATTTCTCCTTGAAAGGCAGCAATTGCTAAATTAACTTGTAGCCACTAGTGTTGCATCTGTGAATGACGTACAGGACAAAGTGAGCATTCCGTTAAGGATAAAATTTGAAACTCCAAACTACTCATTTTCTTTTTCAAATCACACATTACTTTGAATGCATCTTTAAAATAGAACAAAGAAGCAAATTCATGGGTGTTTAGTTATTTGCCACTTGAAATCTACAGGACTGTCTTCTACAGAAGGATTGCATGTGTCCACTTAGAATATCATCTTTCTTTTCAACAGACAAAATGTAGCCCAATTGCAGCACAGAGTGTCCTGGATTGTGCAGTCTTAGATGGTGGATGTGTATTCTAGCTGAGACCATCCGACGACAGGTTTACAGTTGGGAATATAACATTTAAATCAGCCGAGAACCACAGCCTGAGAATCTACTGTGTTTCTTAAACAGAACTTACAGTGCTTCTGAAGTCAGGCCAAGCAGACAAAGGATGCAGCAATTCATTCATGTTGCTGAACAAACAGTGTTGAACTATCAGGTGAACTAATAATTATGTAAAATCCCAAGAATTTCTGTAGAATCTGTTGTTCGCGGACAGACCCTGTACTTGTGCAAATTCAACTTGATAAAACCTAAATGCAGGCTTTGTATTTATTTTAAGGTATCAGATTCACCAGGGAAACAGACTCAGGGGTGGGGCCTGTGTGCAGTGGTTTACTGAGGATCATACCTGGGGTGGAGGGAGTGGGGGGCGAGGCAGGACTGTGCAGAGGGAGGTGAACTGAGATTGTCACTGTTACAGTGGACTCAGCTGATCCCACGGGGAGCTCGGAAGCTGGGATGGGCTTGCACAGAAGTCCCTCTGCATACTGATCATAAATGAGGGGCCCACTGGTAACCCTCAAAGCATGTTCCTGCCACAAGGCTCGTCAGCAGCTGAGTAAAGGACCAAGAGCAAGCCTAGCACAGCCCACAGGAATGACCTGTAATAGTCAAATTAATGATGATAAGAATAGTCCCCTTTTACTAAGAATCTGCCTAAGTCTGGCATGGAACAGGGCTCTCTACAACGACTATTTATTCCTCACAAGCATTCCATAAGGTCGGCGTGTTCCTAGGGCTGCTGTAGCAAAGGCCCACTAAACAGATGGTTTAAAACAACAGAAAGTAGTTTCCTCGCAGTTCTGGAGGCTAGAAGTTCAAAATCAAGGTGTGGGCAGGACTGTTTCTTTCTGAGAACCCTGAGGGAGAGTCTGTCTCATGCCTCTCTCCTGCTTCTGGTGACAGCTGGCAATCCTCTGTTCCTGGGTTTTCAGGCACATCACTCCAATCTCTGCCTTTGTCATTCTATGGTGTTCTCCACTCATGTACCTGAGTCCTAGTCTCCTCTTCTACAAGGACACCAGTCATATTGGATTAGAAACCCACTCTACTCCAGCAGCACCTCATCTTAACTAATTACACCTTCTTAAGTGAACTTATTTCCAAATAAGTCCACATTCTGCGGTCCTGGAGGTTAGGACTTCTGTATATGAATTTGGAGGGAACCAATTCAACCCACAATAGTAGGCATTCTTATTGCCATTTCATATATGAAGAACTGGACAGTATCAGTCAGGGTCCACTCAGGAGCGTAGAAATTCCACCAGTTGTTTTAACAGAGAGAAATTGATATACACAATTGGTTAAATAAGTATTAAAGCATTGAAAGGTACAAGAAAATCTTAAAATGGAGGTATAATGTGCAGGAAACAGCTACCTCCCCTGAGCTTGGGGCAGCCAAGGAAAGAGTGTGAGACTGTTAGAGTTTAGAAACTTGGGTGAGCATGTGGGGAAATTGGACCCACTGGTACTGATGGCTCCACAGTTTTGAAGGTGGGAACTCATGATGCTGATATGAAAACCTTAGAAGTGGGGACGCTGTCCTGCTGGTACACTTATCTCTGAGGGGTGCACTGGGCCTGGCTTGGGAGATGTGGGTAGAACTGGAAATTGGAGCCAACAGTCACTGTCGCGGTGAAGGCATGTTCCTACGATTAGCAAATTGAGAGGATCAAGTCCCACTCTGTCCCCCAGACCAACGGTCTCCCTCTGCTCCCACAGCCTCGCAGGGAGCAACTGGCAAAGCAGAGATGTGGTTTGAAAAGCCCCAGGCTCAGCAACACAAAACAGAGGTCCAGAAAGATGAGACACTAGCTTCACTCCAACCCACTGGCATTCAGAAAAGCTCAGCGTGCATTGAGGGGCTAGGGTCTTAATCCAGGTCTGTGACACTCTAGACTCAGATCCTAGTCATTGGATTTTATTTCCCTTAAGACAGATATTTAAGAATAGCTGAGGGACTCCCCTGGTGGTGCAGTGGTTAAAAATCCGCCGGCCAAGGCAGCAGACATGGGTTCGAGCCCCGGTCCAGGAAGATCCCACATGCCGTGGAGCAACTAAATCCATGCACCACAACTACTGAGCCTGCATGCCTAGAGCCCGTGCTCTGCAACAAGAGAAGCCACCGCTCTTCTCACTGCAATGAGAAGCCCGTGCACACTGCAATGAAGAGTAGTCCTTGCTCGCCACAACTAGAGAAAGCCCACAGGCAGCAACGAAGACCCAACACAGCCAAAAATAAATAATTTTTTTTTTTTAAAAAAAAGAATAGCTGAATGTGACCTGCTTTTATTCTTAAATCATAATCCAAGAACTAATAGTGGAAGCAATTTATTATAAGGACCAGCCATGTTAGCCAGCTGTGAATCATAAGTAAAGTGTCTATTGTGCTCCCTTACACAGACTATATTCAATAGCAGGGCTTAGTAAAGAAAAATAAAAATAAAAATATACCAACAGAGGAACAGCAGCTACAAACTGCTGACCCTCAGAATAAGGAGGGAAACATGGGGTATAAAAGCATAGTAAAGTCAATTAGGTATTTTCAATCAAATAAGGAAAGATAGGATTTAGAATTGCAGCATGTAAAATGAAGTTAATAATCCACACTTTTCCACAATTTATAAACCTCTTCTGAATTTGCAGGATCATGACAAAGTCTATCTGGGTCCCAGTTGTTTAAGGAAATTAAACCACAGCAGAAAACAGTTGTATTTTTGTTTAAAGGAGGAGATAAGAGTCATTAACTGAGACAGGGGGGAAGGAAGACCCTTTGCTTGATCTCCCACCTTCCAAATATGGTGGACACTTGGACTTGACTTTCCACAGAATGTCCAATTTCCTCTTGTTTCTATCCCAAGACGTACACCCTGGCCATCAACCATTCCTGTGCTCCCATCAGGGTCACCTCAGTGGCTCTGGACTCCTGATTCATTCTCCTCCCTTCCCAGGAAGCCCACTGCTGCATCCTTCCTCTTCTCTGTGCCCCTGACTCATTACTCATAGCACAGTTGAGAAGAAGAAATATAGGCGTCTAAGTTTGGTGGAAAGGGCTCAGACTCTCGCTCTATCACTTTCTACCTATCAGACCTCTCAGATATGTTCATCTGCAAAACAAGAGCTAAGTTGATCGTGCTAACCTTGGAGGGCTTTTATCATGATTAAATGAGACTGTATGAAGATGTTTAGCACATAGCAAGTGTTTAACAAAGAGGCCCTTCACCTCAGCTCATTATTTTGTGTTAGTGACCCACTGTGACTCAGTGTCCTGGTTGACCAATATCTCAAATGGACAAAAGGAAAAAGCCCTTCAGACAGCTTGGCTACCACCTCTCTGTCTCCTGAGCTTCTTTTGAGATACTAAAGGAAATTTTGAGATAAAATCCAACTATGTTTGTACAAGTCACATTGTTAAATATAGACACCCAAACTCTGATTCTACAGTATTAAAGTCAGAATATGTAAGCACCAGAAAAAAATGTATAGACCATTTGCACCAATATCCTTGTTTCCTAGCTAGCAAGAGGCACTCTTAGATTAAACTGGTACCATGTTTCTCAGTCCATTTGGGTGGGAGGGTGCTATAACATATGATCTCAGACCGAGTGGCTATGAAGAACAGACACGTATTTCTCACAGTTCTGGAGGCTGGAAGTCTGAGATCAGGGCCCCAGCATGGTCTGGTGAAGTGAGAACCTGCTTCTGGGTGGAGACTTCTTGCTGTGTGCCCACATGGTGGGAAGGGCAGAGTGAGAGCCAGCTCTAGTGTCTTTTCTTAAAAGGGGAGTAATCCCACTCATGAGGGCTCTGTCCACGTGACCTAATCACCTCACAAAAGCCCCACCTCCTGATACTATCACATTGGGATTAGGGGTTCAGCATATGAATTTGGGGGAGACACAGGCATGCAGTCCATTTCACCATTGGCTAGACAAGTGCCGGACATACATGATCTCATTTAGCTCTCACAGCAACTCTAAAAGGTGAGAATTATCCCCAATTTATGTGCAGTGAAACTGCAGGATCATCCAACCAGTCAGCAGCAAAGCCAAGACGGAGGGTGGTCCAGGCTTTTTCCACCTTATTGCACTGAACCCTTCACACCTTCTGTAAGCTCCAGACAGAGCTGCCATCATCAATATTTTCCAGGGCTGGAAACTGAATGCCTAATCTTGCCTGGTGTTTCTGTTAGTCTAAAAGAGGATCAAGTGAGAATGTGGGGCTGATCCCATGCAGATCTGCTGCAAATCATGCAGCTCAGACTGCAAAACAAACAGGCATATATGCACACATACATACATACATAGGTAAATTGCTGTCCCATGCGAGCCTGTGTAGGCACCTGGTAATGCAGAATACACTTTGGGCAAGATAGTCTTATAATGCTGCTCCTGGTGGGTTTGGTTCTCTACAGAATCCTCCTCTTAGCCAATATCAGGGACCTGGGATTGACATCCTCTCTAACAGCAAGCACAGTTTCAGAAGAAAGAGGTCAACCCAAGGAAGGGCGAGGGAGAAGGGAAGAAAGGATGCCACAAGCCCAATCAGCTGAGCCAGCCTTGGGGTCCAAGGGGTGAAAAGGTCACAAACCTCCCCATACAGCTGGAAGAGGGTTGAGAACTTTTATCTATCTGAGAAATAATGGTTTCAGTGTATTATTCTCGCCTGAGAAACACAAGAGAATGAAGAAATAAGCTTAGTTGACTTGGAGAAACTTGACAGGCTGTGAGAGCCCTGTGGGTCTCTTACTGGTTCCTTACTAAGCAGGAAAAACAGCTGATTTCTGGAGTGCAGACAAATGCAGCACAGGTCAGAATGCCGACATCCTGGAAAGTCAGATGCGACTGGCTTTAACAAAGGGGCCTGCATGGATTGATGTATTAAAACTACTCCCCGTGGGTAGACTTCCCTGCCTCGTATGCATCCTGGAAATCGATGGGCACTCTACATGGCTCACCAGGCTGTCTTTGAGCATAATTAATTAATCAGGGCATTAGGCTACTGAAATGAAGTCTACTTTTCATTACTTGTGTTCTTAATAAATAATGACTCCAGGGTATTTGACGCTTGCAAGAGTTTTAAGGTCACTGTATTTTATAGAATACGAAGAAAACTGATTTCATGTTTTTGATGTTCTCATTTTACACTAATTTTCAAACAATGTGCTCAAATTACATGATAAACCTGAAAAGTTAACATGCTTTTTAATTTAGTTGTGACTTCACAGCTCAGGCTGATGCTTCAGAGTATGCACCATGGTTACGGAATTTAAGAAGTAATATTAGAAATCTCCTTTTTAAAACTTTGTACTAGGAATTCAGTGAGATGTTGAGAAGAAAGGTAATTTATACACATTTTATGTAGCCTCTGAGTTTCATTCAGGCGTGACCATCATCAACTCTGAATTTTGTGCACCCACATACACACACACACACACACACACCCCATTGCTCCTTTTCTAAGCATCTGGCCCAGATGGCATGTTTCTGTTTTTCATTCCTCCCTCCCACACCTTCTGTATATGATTGTTCCTTTCTTTGTGATATCTTTCCCATAACTCTCCCTAGTCTCACAAACTATTTTGCCATAATTTACCTAAGTATGCAAGTTCAAAAGTGCAACCAATTTCAAGCAGGAAAAATAAAAATAAATCCACATGAAGACAGATTATAATGAAACTTCAAAACCCGAAGGACTGTAAAATCCTAAAAGCAGCCAGAAAAAAACACATCTGTATATATACGTGTGTGTGTGTGTGTGTGCATGTGTCTGTGTGTGTAGAAAGACAGAGATAAAGACAGTCCTTCAAAGGAATGAGAATGACAGTTGACTTCTTGCTAACAGCTTTGGTAGCCAGAAGACACGAAACTGACCTCTTTAATGAGGGGAGAAATAATTCTATACCCCATTGAATATATGTTTCAAGAATAAGGACTAAACAAACATTCCTTGTAACAAAAAGTGAGAGCACTGGCAACAGCAGCCTAAAGGAAATTCTTAAGACTATAGATCAAGGAGAGAAAAAATTATCCCAGGAAGAAGGTTTGAAATGCAAGAAGAAAATAAGGACAAATAAAGTGGAAATATATGTATAATCTAAATAAAATTTACTGTATAAAAACAAGGTCTCCTGAGGACTAAAAAACTTTAAAAACAAAAATAGTAAATTAAACAGGAGAGCATAAAAGGGCTCAAGTGTTGTAATTTCCTTACACTGTTCTAAAAGAGAGTAAAATTAATGAATTGTTTTAAAAGTGGTAAGTTAAGTAGGCATGGTACAATTTCTAGGATAACTATTAAAAGAAAAAACAAACAAAATGCATGACTTTTAAGCCAGTACTGAGGAAAAATTGATTAAAAAAAAAAAAAACTCTGTTAAAGTCAAAAAAGGAGAGAAAAATACACAGAACAAATGGGGAAAGTCCAAATCACAAGGTAAGATGGTAAGTTTAAACCCAATTACACCAGTAAATGTATTATATATAAAAAGAATTTTTCCATACTAAAGAGCTAAAAAATACCCTTGAAAGAAAAACTTTAGGTCCAAGTGTCTTGTCACACTTTTTTTTTCTCTAATATAAAAACATTACATACATATAAATTCATTTGGAGAAGAGAAAATATGTCATTTTCTGAGACTAATATAACATTAATGTATAATGACAAGAATTGTAGGTGATAGGAAATTACAGATCAATCTCTCTCAAACGTGCAAAAAGTCTAAACAGAATATGAACAAATTGAATCCAGTGAAAAATATAATTATCATGAATAATTTAGGTTTAGCTCCACAGTGCAAGGTTGGTTTAATTGTGGAAAGTCAATGTAATCCAACACAGTAACAGAAAAAAATGAAGAAAGTTACAAAGGCAGAAACAGCATTTGATAAAGTTTTTCATGAGAAAATGATAAGTTGCCTAATAAACTAGAAATAGAAGAGATATTTCTCAGTATAATAAGTTTCTCTACCAAAAAAATCTATAACAAACATAGTTAGTGGTTAAAAAGTTAAAATCTTTTGTTTTGAGATCAGAAACAGGAAAAGGGTGCTTTATATCACAAATTTCTTTCCACATTGTACTGGAGGGCCCAGCCATCAGGGTAAGGCAAGAATAACAAAGAAAGGAAAAGCATAAGAATGGAAAATGGAGATGATATGAATTTTATATATAGAAATGAATTCATAAAATTCATTAGAATTAAAAGGAAAATTTAGCAAAATTGAAAGTTTATAAAAGTTCAACATATAAAAATAAATTTCATTTCTGCATATCAATTATGAAAGGCTACTAGAGGAACTTGAATATCCAAGTCACTCTTGAAGAAGATTTAGGAATGGAAAAACTGTTTACCACATCTGAAGCATTATTATAAAGTATGATAACCAAGGCAGTACGATACTGGTTCACGAAGAGACTAGGTGGAACAAAATAGGGCCTGGAAACAAATCTATACATACGTGAGCTCTTAACATAAGCCCACGGTGACACTTAAGACCAGTGGAGGTGTCCTTTCAATAAATGTTGAGATACTTATCTATATGGAAAAACATATATGAAATCAGAGCCGTACCTCCTACAACATATATCAAAAACTTATTTTCAGTAGGATAAATGTCATAACTGTGAAAGGAAAATTCTAAAGCATGTAAATAATTACATAGAGAAACATCTTCATGACTTTGGGATAGAGCTTTCTTTAATGAGACCAAAAAAAACCACACATCATAGGTTTGACTACATTATATTTGAGCACTTATGTTTACTAAAAGACATGATACAGAGAGTGAAAAGAGAGGTCCAGTCATTTCCTAGGTTTCCTGTTTGCTGGCTTAGATGGTTGTTATTGGCATCAAAAACTGAGATAAGAACTAGAGGATGAGGAGGAAGAGGAGGACAAGTTGAAACTGATGGACGTGGTTAAACTCATTAAATTGGAGGTGCCAGGAGATGCCCAAGTAGGACCTAAACTATTGCAAGGGGAAGAGTTTGTGCATGGGAGCTCCAGTGCCTTTGGAGAACAAGCTTTCCCAAAGTTGTTATTCTTCACCATCTTCTCCTCCGTGATCTCACCACACAGGTGTAGCTTTCACTACACCTGCAGAAAGGTGACTCTTAAATCACTTCTCCTGCCTAGAAAGCTACCCATCTCTCACCACTCACCCCTTGCACCTGCATATTGGACCTTCAGCTCCTATAACACACGATAATTTTCCCACCCAAACCATCCCTCCTCCTGCCTTCACTTTTCATCATGTTTCTAATCATGCAGACACAAAACTCTCAACTCATTTTTTTATTCTTTCCTCTCTTTCTCACCTCCCTGCATAGCCAGTCAATTGCCTAGCCTTGGGAAGTTTTCTCTGTATGGTTAAGTCAGCATTTCTGTCCCTTTCTTTCTCTTTCCACTGTCCACCCTCTGGATTGCCACGCCTTCACCATCTCACTCCTGGATTCCCATGTGATACTCCTGGCCATCTCTCTGCCCCGGTCCGTCCATTACCAGACCATTTCTCCCATGAGTATATCACCTGAGGGCTCAGAAATGATCAAGAGCAGCTATGGCCCAGAGCAAACACTGGGGGATCTGGCTGCACCACTTCACACACCTGACCCCTCATATGTGTCTGTGTTGTCATCAGTCATTACTGGTTGCTGTTCCTTCCTTTTCCTACCTCTGTACCTCCTCTCAGGTAGCCTCTCCTGAATGGTCTCCTTCATATCTGGTTTCTTAAATTCTATTTATTTTTTCATCATCTCACTTAAATGTGACTTGCACTTGAATCACCCAAGCTAAAGCCGGCCCTCATCTGAAATGCTAGACTTTGTGATCGCTCCTTACAAAACTGGTCTGCCAGTGATTTGGTTGCAGTTTTCTGTGAATGTTTTCATCTTGACTCACTAGATAATGAGCTGTCTGTGGTCAGAGACATGAGGTCATGTTACTTTGTAGCCTTAGTGGGACTTAACAAGGTATTTTCCTCAAAAAAGATGACAAATAATTACTTAGTGAAGAGTCCATACTTTTCACTATTTTCTCATACCCAAACATTCACTTAATCTGGAATGGTAAATTGTTCTAAAGATTCAACTGCCACCTGCTTCTCCGGGAGAAAAAGAGTAACTATGCTACAAATTCCTCTGAACATCACACTGGACACAGAGAAATGATTAAATGTGCCCAGTTTTAAAAGCTTTCTTATTCTAGATTCCTACATCTTGTGCATGCACACCTCACTAACAAGCATACGTTTTCCCCTAGATAATTGAAGCTTTCCAGAAATTATCCAAGAAAACTCAACCTCCTCCCAATATGTAGCGAGAGGACCAAAAGTGAGACATTTATTGCCAAAGAAATTACTAAGTCCACCAAGAAAGTATGATATACATTCGTTTCTGAGATAATTAATTTTTCAGTCTTCTCTGGTTGAGGGTAATGCCTACTGTTTAAATTAGGAAATAAAACATTATTTGGTACAATGGAGAAGAGAAGGAGAAGAGGAAGAAGGAGGGGAGAACAAGAAGAACAAGGGCGAGAAGAATGAGAAGAAGAATGAGAAGGAGAAGGAGAGGAAGAGGAAGAGGAAAAGGAAAGGAAAGAAGCTGTGCAACATGAGCACACATCAGATCTTACCTTCTCTCTTCCTTCTTTGGAAGCAAAATGCTTGCTGCAGTAGATCAGTCTTTGCAATGACAGATTCCTGGGATGGCCATGTTTAATTATCTGAACAATCAGGATGGAGAGATGATTAAAAAGCAAATAGAAAGTCATAGATCGCCCAGAACACTCGCTGCTGCCATTCACTCTGATTTGGTCACATCTTAGCTTGTCACCCAGCAACACTCAACCAGACACTTCCCTGTCCTGTGGGGCCTGTGAATCAGTTCACCAGAAGGTACTTCTTGCCAAGTGGAAAAAAACAGGTATAGACATCAGGATTCTCACATGTTTGAGGTCCTCTTGTCTACCCCCAAAGGAGGGTCCCACGTGTACCCACTTTTATTTCCAGAAGTTAGCGCATATCTGGATCAGTTTGAGATTTCAGACTGTCCTACTAGGGTAGGCAACTCAACCGTGTCTGAGGCCTTTGAATACTTAATGTGGATTTGGGGTCAGTGTCTCCAGGACAGGACAACTTCAGGGCCGCTCAATGTCCCGAGTTCTCAACATGATGTGCTCCCTGGTCATCTGGAGTGGGCTATGCCTTCAAATCCTGCTGGGCCACCTCCCAAAATAAAGAGTCACTAGGCTTGTTTGTTCATGGCTTCCTCTAGGGCCTTTTCACCCTAACCTGCCTTACAGTATTTATCCACCTCATGGTGGTCCCCATGGCTCCCCATCATTCACCTGAATTCCTGTTCACAGCCTCCTAAGGACACATGTCTGATGGTGAATACAGCTGGGTTGGTGCTGATCTCTGCTTCCCCCCTTTAAGTCACCCAGCTCCTAGATCAGTGTGGTCCAACACTGTGGGAGGACCCTCTCTGTCCTGATTCCAGCCTCAGTGCCCCGGGCCTTAGCCCAGGTATCTGGCATCTTTGTCACTGTTGTGTCAACCCAGCTCAAGAAGCAGGCAGTCTTGACTCCATGAATGCCCATCTGTGACCAGTAACACTCAGCAGAATAGAACTGTCAGGCAGTTACTCTCACAAAGCTCTTGTGTCATTTCTTTTCAGTAAAGAAAAACACAAGTGCTGGGGAGTCTGTAAGTATTAAATCCATGCTGGGTGCACAATACCAAGCCCAGACTTTGCAAAGGAGTTAAAAGAGGTCTTTAAGACATTGTATCATCGTAGAACCTTAAAATCAAGTTAGAAGAAGTAAGATTTATGTTAACATTTCAAGTGTTTATCCAGGGCCAATGACAGGCATTGTGTGAACGTGTAAGCAAGGGAGGTCTGGCAGATAGATACACAGCTAAACCCACACTGTATGATTAGCAGTAAATTGTGTAAATCAAACAATGTGCTAGAAATGTTCAGAGGCACTGTTATTCGGCCAGGGTCCAAGTCTGCACCAGGCGGGAAGATAAAACCATCACCACCCTTCTTTGTAATCTGTAAAGGTTTAACTGAGAAAAGAGTGTGTAGGACCTAAGGTGATTAAGAATGTCTCAGGGCTGGATGGGGGTCTTGAGCCCGTGAGCAGATTAATTGACACAAGAGTGCACTCAGATCTCACAAAATCACCCTAGTTTAGGTGAAAAGCACGAACTTTGACCTAACGCCTAAATTCTCAGCAGAATTGTGACAGCAAAATTGCTCCCCAAGGGGAAAAATTGATTGTTGGAGGAAAAGAAATCTTATATATTGCAATGGTTTGTAAACCTTCAAAGCTCTATGCTACTTGACAAAAATCTGTTCCTTAATATTTAATTTATCTCATTAAATTAAATTAGAATTTTCTCCTTAGTGGAATGATACTGAAAACAAGTTCAGAAACACTGACCTAAGACTTTTGATTAAAGTTGACCAAAACTTTCATCAAAATTAAAAACTTGGGCTTCCCTGGTAGCGCAGTGGTTGGGAGTCCGCCTGCCGATTCAGGGGAGACGGGTTCGTGCCCCGGTCCGGAAAGATCCCACATGCCGCGGAGTGGCTGTGCCTGTGAGCCATGGCCGCTGAGCCTGCGC
Organism: Pseudorca crassidens; assembly: GCF_039906515.1. Taxonomy (NCBI): domain Eukaryota; kingdom Metazoa; phylum Chordata; class Mammalia; order Artiodactyla; family Delphinidae; genus Pseudorca; species Pseudorca crassidens. The sequence goes on from NC_090298.1 coordinate 5,395,199, forward strand.
GTCCGGAGCCTGTGCTCCGCAACGGAAGAGGCCGCAACAGTGAGAGGCCCGCGTACCTCAAGAAAATAAGATAAATAAAATAAAAGCTTATGTGTAAAAAAAAAAAATTATGTGTATCAAAGAACACTATCAAGGAAGTAATAAGACAATCTAGAGAATGGGGGATATATTTGCAAATCATGCATCTGATATGAATCTTGTATCTAAAATATAAGCAGACCTCAGAGATATTATGGGTTCAGTTCCAGATCACTGCAATAAGGTGAATATCACAATAAAGCTAGTCACACAAATTTTATGGTTTCCCAGTGCATATAAAAATTATGTTTACATTACAGTTTAAGTGTACAATAGCATTATGTCTAAAACAATAATGTACATACCTTAATTTAAAAATACTTTATTGCTAAAATTGTTAATCCTCACCTGACAACGTGGGGTTGTCACACCCTTCAATTTGTAAAAACCACAATATCTATGAAGCACAATAAAGTGAAGAGCAATAAAATGAGGTCTGCTTGTATATAAAGAACATTTTAAAACTCCACAGTAAAAAAGATAAATAGTCCAATTAAAATATGGGCAAATGATTTGCATAGACAGTTCCCCAAAGAACATATATAAGTGGGCAACAAGTACACAAAAAAGATGTTCAACATCATTAGTAGTTACCACAGAGACATACCACTTCACACCCACTTAGGTTGGCTATAATCTGAAAAGGAGAAAATAACAAGAGTTGGCAAGGATATGGAAAAATAGGAACCCTCGTAATTTCTGCTAAGAGTATAAAACGGTGTACCCACTGTGGAAAGCGCTTGACAGCCCCTCTAATGTTTATCGTAAAATTACCATATAACCCAGAAATTCCACTCCTAGGTAAATACCTAAGAGAATTGAAAACCTATGTTCACACAAAACTTGTATACATAAGTTCAAAGCAATATGACTCATAACAAACCAACATTGGCAAGGAGTGGAAACAGCCCAAATGTCCATCAGTTAATTGCATGGATAAACAAAATGTGGTAGATCCATAAGATGGAATATTATTCAACCATAAAAAGAAATGAAGGTTTGAAGCTAAAAAACATTATAACAAATGAAAAATGCCAGACACAAAGGGTTATATATTGTATGATTGCACTTATACGAAATGCCCAGAACAGGTAAATCTACAGAGTAGATTGGTGGTTGCCAGGGACTAGGGAAGGAGGGAATGACCGCTAGGGGTACAGGGTTTCTTTTTGGAGAGGTGAAAATGTTCTGGAATTAAATAGAGGTTATGGTTGCACCACCTTGTGAATATACTAAAAACCACTAAAATGATGACCTCAAGTGCTGCATTTTATGATATGTGCATTATATATTAATTTTAAAAAGTTGACCAAAGTGTTTTTCCTGGACAAACCTATGAGATGCAGGTTTGCATCCTATTTAAGATGCAGAGGGAAAAGTGGGGCCATGACCTTCTTAGCTCTTGGACCGATGTAAAGAAGTGATGTCAGCCTGGTTATAGCATCCCCAGATCACCTCTTCCTAGATGCCACACCATCCTAGACCTTGCAACTTTTCCATGAAAACAAACAAAATAATCTCAAGTGAAAGAAGCATTTGACCAGGTAGGATGTCATTTCTATCATCTAATTACACAAAGCTCAGTGATTAAGCCACTGATTGCTCCCATCTCCTCTATTAAGCAAGCATGACAATGCCTGGTAACTGCTGAGAAGATTAATTGCTGAGCAGATCTGGTGATATTACCGATAAATGCCTATGAAATCAGAGAAGAGGAGAACTCAGATTTATATGAGAATTAGGCAAGAAAAGCAAGCAGTGGCAGTATTTACTCTCTGCCCACCCTTAGCAAAATTTCAGTAAGTAAAGTTCTATCTTCCATTATATTGCTCCGAAACAAGAAATATTAAGACAAGAAAAGTACCATAAGAAAGGGATAGCCATCAAGAGCCCAGGAGGAATTCTTTGCTAATAACAACTTCTGTGGCAGAGACTTTGAGGCACTACATGGACTGAATTTACAGCCTCTGTTCTCAAAAGGTTAGAGAGAGATTATTCCTAATAAAATCAGCAGCCAACCCCTCTAGAACCAGAGAACTCCACATTTGCTACTTCAAAGGGGATTCTGAGAATGGGTCTGTGACTCCATTTTTGTTTTTTATTTTTTTTAGTGGAAGTAAAATATTTGCTTTGTTTCAGTTGGGCTGCTGACATTATTACCGAGTTACTTCAAAGTGTGTGCCTTGGTGGTCTGACTGGTGGCAACAGGGAGGGTGAATTGAACTGACCCTGGTCCTGGAAGTGGGGTAGGAAGGAGGTGGAAATACAGGTGAAAATCTCAGGGTTGCTGGAGGACTTCATCTGGAATGGGAGGCGGGGAGGTCTGGGCTGGGAGTCACCTCCCTAGTAGCCGTGTCAGCCATCTCTGAGGCCTTGCACACTGAGAACAGGTCAGCTCTTGACCTCCGGGGCAGTGCCTGCCCTCCTGCCCAGCACTACCAGTTTCCCCAGGGAGCCCTTGTGGAGGGCATCTCCAGCCCCTCTTGGCGTGTGTCCTAAGATCTCCAGGCATGATCATTTGCAGGTCCACCCTGAGACCTGCCTCTAGGCTTCATCATTCTATTGCTGGGTATTCATCCCCATCCCCGCAGTCCCCATCTCCCTTCTTCAGGCCACATGCCATCTCCCCCCTTCCCTGTCCCCTCACTTCCTTTTGTTCCAGCCTCACTGGCAGGAGGGGACAGCTGCTCACCCTCCTCAGCATAACGGCCCCTTTTATTCTTGAAAATGGTTATTACATCACTTGACTAAATCATCCTATTCCACCTTTTCCTCAGATTCACAGCTTTGCAAGCTCTAAAGCAAAGTCACTGCCCTCTGCAGGACCCCCTCCCTGAACTGCCCCACGCACTCAATTTGTGCACTCTCTGGTGGGACGCCTCTATTTATCGGCCTCTCATTAAGGGAATGAATATAATGATTTAGCCGAAGGCTTTCTGTCTGCATTTTAATACCGATTTGTCACTAATTCCCCTTGTCCCTTCCCTTTAAAGGGGCTGCTGCCTCCTTAGCTTCCCAGCAGACACCCCTTCACCACTAATGAGCTGGCTCTTCCTGCTAATTAATTTCCACCTGCTCCCTCCCTCCCAGCTGACTCTTGGCCTGAGAGATGCTGGTGGGGTCCCTACAGATGCACAGCAGCTGTTGCCACACCCAGGGGAATCAGCTGGCTGCCACACTGAGAGCTGGAGATAGAACAATAGTTAGAGGTGACGGGAGGGAAACTCCCAGCTTCAAACCTTCCCCCCACACCCCCCCACCCCCCACCCCCACTCCACCGCCAAACCTCCTAAAAGAGAAGGAAAGTGAAAGGTCAGCAAGAACTATCCACTCATATTTCAAAAGTAGCTTAAAAATAACAATAGATTTGCAACAGTTATAAGGGTTGGGAAGAACAGTCTAGATTCTTTTCACAATCATTTGAATGATTTCTCCTGGTATTATGGAGAGAGAGTGCCAAGATCACTCTCAGATCCTCCCCCCCCAGCAGGACTATCTGAGATGCTGCCTAGTTCATTCCCCGCCATTATGCGCTGAGGACCACACAGCCTCTCTCTGATTATCCTGCATCTTGTTCAGGACACTTTCCATCACACATTCCTTACAAAAGGAGCCTCTTTGTACTCAGTCAATATTGATATCCTGCCTTATAGACTAATGCTTTCCCCGGTGAGGTACTGTTGTATCTCAGGGTCAATGACTTTTCCCTGAAGTTTATCTAAATCTATGTAATGGCGTAAAGCGCGTGTCTTTAGATACCCCACACTCTTCAGGCTTCAGAAGCGCCTTCCCCGCCTTTTCTTTGTTTTCTTAATGCCTGAAAAGAGCTGCAACTTGGTGAGTTCTGTCGGCAGCTATTTTTCCAAGAATTGAGTATAGCAAGTCATTCCTTCCTGAAGTCTTCTGCTCAGGGCTTTCCTACTTATTCAGACGTGGTCACCGGAATGACACATCCATCATTCGCAAGAACACAGCCAGGTGGTAAGTTCTCCTAGTGAGTGGTGGTTAATTTGGGTTGACTTTTGTGCATTCTTTTGCTTTACTGAAACCAAAGGCATTGACTGGCAATAAACTAGCCAGGGGTGAGCTGCTTTCTTTGGACTGAAGGCTGAAAGAGTGTAACTGACCCAATATGAGATGGTACTGGATGGTCCACACTCCAACCAATTAGCTGGCATCCAGGCTTGCTTTGTCTCAGATGCTGGAAAGGGTGTTATAATTAGATTTTCCCATCCTTGCTGCAAAATAAGGGTCAATTGTCTTGCATGCCCAGTCATGGTTGCACCATCCTTATTGCAGGTTTAATCCATATGCCGAGAAATTATATGGGGATCAAATGCACGCTGGCATTAGAGAATGATTCCAGATTGTTCTCAATGGTTGGATTTCATCTGAAAATAAGTGATGATTTACATGAATTTACATCTAAAATGCAAATCACAGTGTTCCCCAATGGAGAGCAGAAGGTGAAGGCAGCTAGCTTCCTCCTTTATCTCAAAAGCAAAGTCCCATTGGTCTTTAGAGTGGAAAACCCCCAAAGATGTTTCCATCAGCAGCTCCATACACAAAATGTAAAACACCCGATTATGTGAACACAGGCCCCTTTATGCTCCCTGGCTGCAATCCTGAACCTTGCGTCTTCCATCTGCACTTGATTTACAGGCAGGCGGTTGCCCCTTAGCCACCACGTGTTAACAACACAGAAGACAGAAGCAGTGCTGGGGGGATGGGGGCCAGGGACACTTCTTTTTCAAAGAAAACCATGACTAGGGAGCAAATGGTAACAGTTGGCCGTGTCATCTGGTCACTCCCAGGAGTGGATCAGGATAAGCCAGTTTGGGTGTTTAATTCAACATTCACACAGCAGCCTAGGAATAGGCTACGGGGTCTGGAATCAGAACTGACATTAAAGGTAAGGGATGCGTGTGTGTGTGAACACGTGTGTGCATGTGCATTGCATGTGAGTGTGTGTGAGAATGTGAGTGTGCATGTACGTGCAAGTGGGTGTGTGCACACTCCCATCCGTGTGTGTGTGCATGTGGGTGGGTGTGCACAAGCACTTGTGATCAAAGTCTTCTGTATCTTAAGTGATACGTTGAAATTACGGCAAGTGAAAAGAAAATCTAGTTGTAAAAAATTTTTTTTTTTTTTTAGTTAAAGAAAATAGCCCACATACATGACGTGTAACAGGTTATATTCAGTACCTCCTGTCTCGGGCCCATTCCTCCAGGCCCTCCAAGCGAGGAACACAGGATCACTAGGGAGTTCTGCTGAGCCTTGCTGGGCAACACAGGAAGCAGAAAGCAAGCGTGCTACAGTGACTTCATTATTGCAGCAGAGAGGAGGTGGGTGCGCCTTATTAATTAAGCGCCATTTCTTCTTCCACGTGGATTTAATATTTAGACTGAAAATCAATACCTGACCTTGAAAGATTGTGTGTGGGCTTGTTCTCAGGGGCTGAAGACTTACAAACAGAAGAGCGTGCAGATGCAGCTCAGACTGACGGTCTCGGTGAATTGGCCGGGCACCCATGCCACATGAGGGAGGGGACCTGCCACCCCTTCTCTCCAGACACAAGAAGCGAGGAGCAGCATCCCTCTGGTGGGCTCTGGTCTCCAGCAATGGGCATTGTCCTGCGGACCCACCAGGAGCTGTGGGAACAGACGGAGTGTCTTTCTCAAATTGTCCGCTCTCTGGAGTGAGTCTACCCAGGGGTCTCCAGAGCTGTGACACCAAGAGTTCTTCCTGCTTCGCCCAAATTTCAGAGACAGCTGCCTTCTGAGAGCACAAGAAATCAGATGTTTGGAACACATGTATGCAGAACAAAGATGGGATGACTTGCGGCAAAATGTAGCTTTTTTTATGTTACAGCATTTCCACAACTTTCTAGCTGGAACTTCTGTAACTAAAAAGTAAACTCATGGACTGAAAAAATATCTATGTTCTGCGACTGTAAGTTACTGTAATCATAGCATATCTTTCTTCCCCCATGCTCTGGGATGTCAGCTTGACCCGGTTCTCACTTGCACTTCAGTCCTCAGCATCTTCGAGAACCAGCTCTCTATCGGGTGAGTGCCTTTTCTCTGGGAGCCAGTCTCCATCCTTTATGCTCAGCCTGCTGGAGCTCACAGACCTGCCCTGAGGCTGGAGGGACCAAACGGGCAACCACACCCCAGTGGGGCAAGACCCATGGGCTCTGTGACCACATCAGGGTGGAAGGCGTCCTCCTGAGCAGGCCTGGGGACCCCTGGTAGAGGGCGGCGTGGGGGGTGGTCCATCCAGAGTCACCCAAGACCTCCAAGAAACGTTCGACTGAGGGGCAAGAGGTTAGCTGATTCAGGACGGCCGTTTTATGGTCATTACTTTGAAGTGTGGGTCTTGACCTTTCTCTTGTCTTTTAAAATGTGTCTTTATCATTTCTGAAATTACAAAATGAATGTGCCTGGATATTCTGAGTGAAATAAGATAAAGAAGAGCTGCTTTTCCCCCTTGCCTGCCTGCTCCCGCCTGGTCTCAGAGGGGCACCAACCCCACAGCCTGTGTACAGTGGATGTACAGACATATGGGGAAGGGGTGTTTCCAGTTGACAAAATATGCTGGTATTATGCACATTAGCCCACGCCTTGCTGTGTTCATTGATAGGGACGCCCTTTTCGGTCAGTGGACAGAGAAGGTGGTGGATGGCGCCCTAACACTGTCTCTACAACACGGCTTCAAGGACTCACAGGTGTAGTTTACATAAGTTGGGTCGTACTAGTACGCTGATTTAAAGGGCAGTCTTTTTCTTTCTCCCTTTCCCTTCTTTTCCTATTCTTCCCATTCTCCCCCTCCACAGTATGGAAGCCCTTGCCCTACCTCCCTCCTGAAGAATCAGGTTGCAACACTGCATTCTGAGACAGTCATGGGAACACACAGAAAATACGCACTACTTGTTTACAGAAATAAAAACATACTGTACAAGCTTCCCTGCAGCTCACCTTCCTTCCTCCACAGTACTTTGTAGACATCTTCCCAATCTATCTCAGGTAGCTTCTAATGCATTCTTTTCAGTAACCACATGCTAATTTATGCAGTGGATACCTCGTAAGTTATCCAGCCGTTCAGCAATTACTCTACTGACAGGCAATTGAGTGGTTATCAGTTTTGCCACCTAGAAATAATATGTTGGTCCACATGTGCCTGCAAGACTCCTGTGTTCCCATCTGTGAAATGGGTTCCCAAGAGGGAGATTCTGGGGAGACAGATACCGTTTTTTTCAACTGTAACAGCCCTCGCCAAAGGAGGGTGCGTTTCACACCCACCAGAAAAGCCCTTTCTCAATCTCTCTCTGCACCTTCCCTAGCAGTGGGTCCCTGGTTCGTTGTTAATTTTTGCCAGTCAGGTGTGTGTAAAGTGATAGTTGTTTTTTAAGTTAATTTACATTCCCCTGAGGTTAGTGAATCTGATCTTTTCATATGTTTATGAATCATTTAGATTTACTGCCCTCTGGATTTGTGATTCAAATCTTCACCCATTTGTCTTTTGAGCTGTTTGATTTATAAAGGTCTTTATGGTTTTTTAATGCAGTGAATTGTTAAACCCAGAAGCTCCAATGGGAGGGCTTACATCTCAGCTCTGCCTCTTAGGAGCAGAACTGCCTGCTCCTACCTCAATTTCCTCACCTTAAGTTTCGGGATAGAAATCCTATCTCACAGGGATATATAGGAAGACATGTTAGGGAGATAAAAATATTTACGACCCAGGTGTGGTTTAACTCAAACCATCATTTCTATTTATTCAGTGTATGATATCTCAGGATTTACAAACTTTTTTTATGTTATAAAAAGATGTACTTATTTTTTGTTGTTGTTTTTTCCTTTTTTTTATTGGAGTATAGTTGATTTACAATGTTGTGTTAGTTTCAGGTGTACAGCTAAATGATTCTGTTTTATATGTATATATGTATATATATACATATTCTTTTTCAGATTCTTTTCCATTATAGGTTATTACAAGATATTGAAGATAGCTCCCTATGCTATACAGTAGGTCTTTGTTGTTTATCTATATTATATATAGTAGTGTGTATCTGTACAGATAAAGACAAATATCATATGATATCACTTATATGTGGAATCTAAAAATAATGATACAAATGAACTTATTTACAAAGCGGAAACAAACTCATAGACATAGAAAACAATCATATGGTTACCAAAGGGGAAAAGGGGGTGGATACATTTAAAGTGTCTTTATTTTTATTTTAAGGCTTCCATGTTCCCTGACTCTGATAGGGAAGTTCCCATCTCCTCTCAGTCTGTGACACACCTGTCCCAGAGGGTCACAGACTTCTTAACCCCAGAAATGCAGTTTCCTCCTCTTAAGGCTTAAGTCCCATCCAGTTCCTGCCTGCTTGTGGTCCCACCTATAATTAGTTTTTGTGTTTTGTCCCAAGCTGATCCGTTCCCCGTGGTTGTGTTGGTGGAACCCTTTGCCATCCCTTTGCAGCCAGGGTCCTGGGAGAGGTTGAAGCCCTAAGATCCTAAGGCAGCATCTCATGCAGTGCAGCAACTTTGTTTCTACAATGCAGGCAGGATTTAGGAAATAAAGGGTATGCAACTGAAGTTAATTTAATTGATAATTTTATTTCTTTAATACTACCAATAGCTCTCTCTTGGTTTAAAGTTTTGCTATTAAATAAAATAAGGGGTCAATGTTATATTTTTCAAGCATTTAAATAGAAAATTACATTTTTGCAGTGCTTTCCAATTATTATTAGTTATTCTTTCTAGTATTGGTATGAGATAAGTAGGATGGGAATCCCTGTTTTGCCATAAAATAGAGTACTTAAACTCTAACATCAGCAATTGGCCTTTGGGCAATGACTTTGTCTTATCCTTCCTTGGGCATCTTTCTCACTGCCGCTCATACTTTGATCAGTATCGATTTCTGACTAATTATTCTACTTTGTAATTAACTGCTTTGGTAAGTTAAAGCAATACAAATTAATGGAGTTTCTTTGTATTTAATTGCTGAATGACTGTTTTCACTGAGATTGCAAATCATGTTGGCAAATATACATTGTTATGCTTTTATTGCCAGTGACTCAAGAAATTAATGATTTAATTGATTAGCTCTAATTAATGATGATAATTGATACTGGCTGCACAGTCTACAGATGAGCAGAAAGCACATCTTTCCATGTCATTGGGTTTCATCGTATTCGCTTCTGTACTCAAAGTGGGGGGAAAAAAATACCAGCCTCCAAAACAAAAGCCACTAATCAGTCATTCTACGAGTGCTGCATAGTTGTTTCTTTGTAGGCTGGATGTATATATCTGTAATCTACACCTATTTGGTATTTAATTCCTCATACTTCAGAAGATAGAGTGAAAACACTTAATAAAATGGCATTTGCTGTCCAGCCCAGGGTCTGGGATTTTAACATCCTCATGGCACACAAGCAGAGGCTTCGAAAGTGTCTGTTGATCCATGATTGGGATACTTCTAGAGCTCTGGACCATCTTGTCTTGACGACTCTTAACAATACAATGCCATTTTGGGTCATGCTTTTTCCAGACCCAAAACTTTGAACAGTTCTGCTTTGGGGCCAAATAGATCCCAAACCACTAAGTCTGGCATGTGAGACCTTCTGCCACTTTACCTCCATCTGTCTTTCCAGTCCCATCTATTTTACTAGGTATATTTTGTACCTGGGATTCCAGAACTACTGGTTAACTGGTCTCTCTACCTCCCACCCTCCCCCGGGCGCCAAGGCTCAGTTCTGGTCACGTCACTTCACTCTGAGTCAACCTTTCACATCTCTCCGTATCTGGTCTCAGCTTGCCTCTCCAGGACTTTCTCACTCTTCCACCAGATCTCTGTCTCCACTTTTGGCCGGGGCATGTGATGTGCAAAATAGTTTCCATGGTCCTAAGCCCATCCCAGAAGCTAGCCCTCATTAGGCCTTTCCTAGGAAATTCTTCTCTGGCTTTGAGGTCTCCCAGAGCATCTCTGGTAGATGGCATATTACTCATGCATGCACCATAATGTGCTGGGCTGCAGTGCACAGCCCAGATCTCACTCCTGTGATGCTGGCAGCTGGCAGCTCTTTCAGCAGAGTCCAGCTTTGAGATTTGCTTGTGGCTGAAGACAGCTACCTCACCCAAGACCATGTCCCATTGCCAGGAAGTGTCCATGAACAATGACTGGCCAGTGAAGCAGTGTCAAGGCCCAGCCCCCTCATCCAAATAGAGGACCACACAAAAGGACGTTCTCAGCTCCAGGGCTGCCCCCGTGATCCACTGAGTCCTTGACCGCATAACAGCCCAACACCCCATTCTACCAAATCCTGCTGCCTTCCTCCCCCTCAGGTGTGGGTCCCAAAAGCACTTCCCAATTAGCTCTCTGCATGCAGAACATCTCCATCTCAGAGTTAAGTCTCTTAGGAAACCGGACGCAGGACACAAAACTCGGAGCGGCCCTTGAGGTCAGAGAACACCTCAAGGTCATTTTTCATCCTACAGAGCAATGATTGTCTTAAATATTGGAAGATTCTATTGACGTCTTTCAAAATGAGGGATTCATTACGTAATGAACAAAGGTGAACTACTTCATGGGGCAATTTCAGACTGTGCTTCTTCTTCTCACAGATAAATAAAGAAGAGTCAGCAAAAGGGTAGAAAGATCTAAATATCCTAAGTGATGTTTCTACTTTTCACACACAGGACTCGGAGTGTTTAGAACTATTACTGATGTCACCATAAAGCAAGGCAGCTTATTCAAAATATGCAGGTAAGCCAGAAACCTTCATCAAGTTGTACAGCTCATGCACTGACTACTGTATGTTTATCTGCTTTTCCAACTTTATGTCTGACAAACAGGCATTCTATAGAAGTTAATTCTTATTTCATCTGGAGAAGCAGAGATGGACTGGATCACAGTGTTATTCAAGGCTGACTGTGCTCCATAGAGCAGTGCTGGAAAAGACTTGCTGGCTCCAGACTACTGTTGTGAAATATGATGTCTGCAGGATGCAAAAGTAGTTGTGGAATACACCCACATGGACATGAACCCGGGGGTTCAATGGTCCATGCTACAGATAGCTGTCATCACACAACGAAACTTTTGGGGACTCACAATTCACAGAAGACAAGGAAACATTTAGATTAAAATACCCATCACTCCACAACCTCAACTACTCCAGGTGCCACAGTCTCTTTCTCCACCAAATGTGCAGGTGGACACACTCAACCAGTGTCTCTTCCACCAGCAGGACTCAGTGTGTTCTGTTGTGAGAATTTACCAGCTGTCACGTTGAGCACTTTCCAAGGGCCAGGAATGGTGTTGAGTGTTTTACATGCATCTACCTTGGCTCATCTAATTCTCACAAAAGCCCTGTAAGATTAGTATCATTATCGCTATTTTGCAGATGAGAAAATTGGGGCTTAGAGATATCCAGTAATTGACTCAAGTCCCCACTGCCAATAGGTGGAGCAGGGGTGATGCCTCGTTGACCCCTGTGTGCTCAGCTGCACTGCCTCCTTGCTTATTAAGTTCCCTCCACCCCCAGCGCCCAATGTCAGCAAGATGGTGCATTCCTCATGGCAGGAAAAGTATCCTATCGGTCATTTCCATAATATCTCCTCCATATCGAGTACCTAAGGCACTGAAGGAAAGGAAGAGGAATAAAGAGTGAAGGGAAGGAAGACAACAGGTGTCTCTGCCTGTGTCCCAGCACATTTTTAAGAGAAAACCCCACTGTGAGTGGATATTATCCGTCACCGATGCCCATAATAATACTGTGCAACCAGACCCCAAATTTAACCTCTTATAACAATAAACATTTACTTAGCTTACACACCTGTGGGTCGGTGGATACCAGATGGGCTCCGTGCATCTCTCATCCTCCTCCTACGACCAGGGCTGACCCAGCATGTTCTTCCCATGGCAATGACAGAAGTGCCAGGGAGCAAGCCCCGAAGCACAGGCACCCTCCGACCCTTTGGCCACATCCTGTCTGCCAACGTTCCACTGCACAAGAGAAAAGACAAGGGGTAGGCAGGGCAGGGCAGGGCAGGGTACGAGAGCTTCTGAATGACGTTCTCACCTCCCAGGAGACTGGAACTGTGTCCCAGCACGATGACAATTGCTGCTGCTCAGCCAGTCCTTCAGAGATCCCTAGACCCTCCTCTGCCTGTGACACCCAGCATCTTCGCCCAGAGTGGAGTCAATAAGCCACTTTACACAGAGTAGCATGAGGACAATGCACCAGTTGCAAATGCCAAAAAATATTTCAGTCCAAAGCGTAAAATATTTTTTATTATTCATTGATTTGGATTATCCATGTTTCTGCTCCCCTTTATTTACATGATTAGTCAAGATCTGTTTTAGTTTTGAGTTACCCCTTTGTCCTATTTAAGGCCAGTTCTCATACAAACACTTTGGCTGTGGTCATCCCTAATGAATGAAAACTCATAAATGCTGAGGAGACTTATTTATAGTGTCATTTTTCCAGCATCAAAGTCTCCCTATTTTGGCAATTCTAAAATATTAATGGTAGTCACAGGATAAATACAGAGTAGAAAAATCACTAAGCATATAGTGAATAGCCAGCGATACTCGTGTAGCTTTGTGAGCACAGTGACATTTATAAAGGTCTCAGTGTTGTAAGTTCATATAACAAGAATGTCTATGATAAACCAAGTAAATAAGAGAGGATAAAATGTACCCCAGCTAACTTGGAGCCAGAGGCATAGAGAGTAGTGTTGCAGCTTCCTGCAACCTTCTCGTTGAAATATCATGTGTCACCTGCTAACACCAGCCGGTGCCAATAAGAGAAAGGGAGCCCATTTCTCATAAGAGAAGGAGGCCATGAGTGAGAGCCGGACAGAGAGAAGATAAGTCTCTGACCTAACAGGTACCATCTCGTGAGTTAGTGCAGCAGGGAAAGAGAAAGTGCTGGTTGTGCCAATGCAGAGGCTGTGCTGTCTTTAGGGTACACGGTGGGTGGGAGGGGGGTAGGGGAGGCCCCATCACAGAGTGTGCCCACTGCAGAGGGAGCCCAGAGGTCCAGACTGGCAGCAGCTCTGTGTGGTCCAGGTCATCTGAGAGCCACACCCACTCTCCCTCAGTCCAGCCCAGATTCCCCGGAGAGAAGAACAGATCACCTGGGGTTGGAACTTGGGACTATGAAGGGTTGGGGAGCTACAGAGAGCTACTTGGGCTTCTCTGAAGTGGAGAGAAGTAAAAGGGGGATTACTGCAACACCATGGTTGTCATTAGCAACGTTCAACTTCCTTTAACTTTCCTCTGTCTGAAATGGCCTTAGTTATGTGTTCACTTGGTGTTTCATTTTGTGAGGCTTCATTACACAACATCACACAACAGGAAAATTGCTCCTAACCTCCCTGTCCCACTCCACCTCCCTCTTCCTCTGAGGATCCCTTCTTGGTTTTTCTCTGTTCTGTAACAATGAACCACGGGGTCTCTAAGTCTATGGGTAGAAAGATGGAAAGATCTAGGGGAGAGTGTGGTCAGACATTCCACTAAAATACCAGCTGAGAGGGGAAAGGAAAAGCTGCTATGTCTCCCAAGACAGTGAGAAAAGTCTGGCTGTGCAACATCTAAAGCTGTGAACACAGGACAGGCCGACCCTGGCAGACACAGCTTTAACAGAGGGACACATGACACTAACAAAATAAATATGGACAAAACCACAAATCATTCCAACTGCCTGGAAGGTAAGAGAAGAGGCCTGACAAGCAGAGGAGCCGAAAGCAACAGCTCTGTTGACTGTATGCTCACATCTTCTACAACATAAAGGGCTAAAATAAGAAATAATTAGTCCCGTGGTGCCCATATACCAAGGTTTGAGCCTAAGCCATAAAGAAGATGGATATAGGAGCTCTGGGAGAAAATTATGGGCATACTGTCTTACAAATATAAGGTGATACACGTGTGTGTAATTCTAAGATAAAAATAAAAAGAAACTTGGATGTGGGGAAGAGAAAACATGAGAATCAACTTGATCCTGCAATGTTTTCAGATGTAAATGCTGGGTAATGAAATCCCATCTCTGTCAGTGTCACACAGGAGGAGCTTGGGAATCCAGCCCACAGGGTTCTGGGACACGTCCCCTGAGGCGTAGGAGGTACAGCCTCCATGCTGAAGGCACACTGGGCTCTGCAGCATCTGATCATTTGCAGCTGCTACCCCCAAACTCTTCTAAACCACGTCGACTGAGGCGATTGCTCACCCAGGAACAAAATAGATAAATCTAAATTTCAGAACTGGACCAAGACCGAGGAGAGAACATTTTAAACGGATAAATTTGTGGCATGATAGCCAGAGGGAAATGCTCAGCCTTTATACAGAAAGAGGCACTGCACTTCGGAAGAAAAAAACATGGAAAATGCTCAGGCAGGTAAGAGAGTAATGAATCGTGTGGGAGCACAGCCCAGCTCTGTTGCCAGAGATGATGAATTCCCTCCTGAGGCAGAGTCAGGAAGGCATTTAGAATTAATGTGCAGTAATGACCCCTTATTGAGTCTTGGTCAGTCTACTTTGAAGTGGTGTGTTCTCCTTTGAACCTCCTGTTATCAAAGGGAGCTTCCAACATTAGTGGAAAGGCCAGTGTCATGAGAGATTATGTGAAACTTGGCCCCCGCTGGAGCAAACGTCCCCAGCAAAAGGCTTGATCATGGGAGAAGATCTGGAGAAGGATGAGAGCAAAACCACTCTTTCAGAATAAAGGTAACACGGCCATGAGCCTGCTCTGCTGTCATCAGGACTGAGTTTTGGTTGTGTCTGCACAACAGAGTCTGGCTGACAGTTGGTGATCTGCATGCAATGAGGTTAGCTCTTCTCAGGGTCCCAGAAAATCAGTCTTAGCACCTGAGTACTTTCTGTCCTATAATGGACTGTCCAGGCCAATTGTTCCCAAACCTGTCTGCACATTAGAATCACCTGAGGAGCTTCAAAAAGTGCTGGTATTTGAGTCCCAAACCCAAAGATAGGGATTTTGTTGGTGTGGGGAGTGTCTAGACTTTGGATTTTTCAGAATATTCCCAGGAGATTCCAAGGTATAGAAAAGTTTGGGAACCATCACTCTAGACAAATCCTTTCTTTAAAAACAATTACTAAGTGCCTCCAGCAGGACATCACACGAATACACCTGTGGTCACAGAGGTAGCAGAGAAAGCGTCAGGACTAGCGGCAGCCACAGTAGGATTAACATGTCTCCCACATACCAGGTGCTCCTACCAGACCTTCATGTAAGGAAGTCCTTGGGGCCTATTTCACAGACTTATTGTAGGCTTATTATTAATAACAAGATGAGAAGACCAACGAACAGATGAGAAGACCCAGACAGAGGGAAGCTCTGCCACCTGCCAATGATTACAGAGCCAGGGATTGGAGGGCAGATGCAAATCCAGCTTGGAGGCTGACCCCCAGGACATGCTGGAGCCGGCACCCCTGCTTTCTGGAAGGTAGCTCTAGGTCCACTCCCCTTGGCTGCACTCCTCCTGCAGCCACCACTGTCCCTTCCAGTGTGACCCACATCCTGTCCTGGCTTCACTCCATCAGTGCCCCACCCTGCTCCTCCTCTCCATTCTGAGGATGGTGTGGGCAGCCCTGCTCTCAGGTAAGCACGGGGGACATTGCTCTGTGCAACCCTGCAGAGACCAGGCAGTCCCCATCCATCATCCCCATTGCTGGCTTCCCCGGCTGAAGTGTGCCTGGCCCCTGAGGTCTCAGCTCCCTGACCTGTGGCCCATGTGTCTCCTGTTCCCACTGGTTAAAACCACCTCTGCCTCCATCTCTGGGTCAAATGTGGGCTGAGTGGCTCTTGTCCTCCAGCCTGTGCCTGGTGGCATCTGGGCAGTGAATGCCCTCTGCACACTGGGCCTGCCTGTCCTCCTCTGGAGCAGAGCACCTGCCCTGACAGGAGCTTCTTTACTTGTCAGGCTTCCTTTGTTTAACCATAGAATATGAGCTTTTAACCTTTAATTAATTAATATTCAGGACAGGATTATACCATTTTGTGGTTTGCACAGCCCATTAGCAAATTGAAATCCAACCTTCCATTTGGTATAACACACTCTCTGCTTGAAGAAATTTACTTTCTTTGAAGCTTCATCTATTAAGAGACTGAACCTGGAGATGGATTCAGGGTGTGGAACTGCCAAGCTCTCCTCAGTATTGGGGACAGACAGAGCCCAGCTCAGAAAGTCTCGGGGAGCTGGTGGATAGAACCCTGACATGGAAGGTTCAAGGGTGACCAGGCTGCTTCAGATGTTGCCCTAGGAAAAGAAACTCATTCTGCATCCAAGACTGGATTCTGAACCAGAAAAGGCTCTAAAAGGAAGTACAAATTGACTAAAAGAACAAAGAGTTTGTACTGGCATTTCACATCTTCTTCCACTGGAGGGCCATTCCTCCGGTTTTCCAAGGCTTATGGGTAGTGTGGATGTCTGACCACCATGGACCTGCCAATGTGAGGGCCTAATGCCACAGCCAGCTGTGTCAGGAGCTGACCCCAACCAACAGCAGTTCAACACCAGCTCTGGGACCCCTGGGCCCTGCAGCCAGACCCCAGGACCTAGCTTTGCCTGCCCTAAGGCCTGGCTTCACCAACCAGTGGGCAGGCACCAGCCTCAGGGTCTCCAGGACCCCAACTCCACCCACCAGGGAGCCAGCACCAGCCCTGGGTGCCCCCTGGATTCCACAGCCAGCTGCCTTGTGACCCAGCCCCACCAACCAGTGGCAAGCAGCCTCCACACAAGGCAAGGCCTGGCAACCTAATGGACCAGGGCCAACAAAGCCTGCCACATCACCCACTGTAGCCAACCTGCCACAACGGAAGTGCACATGCAGCCCACATAGGGAGAATCCCTGGAGCATATAACTCTGGTGACAAGAGGGGAATGTGTTGCTGGGACACACAGGGTGTCTCCTATAAAAAGCCACTTCTCCAAGGTCAGAAAATATAACCAATATACTAGATACATAGAAATAAAAACAACAAGTTAGGCAAAATGAGGAAACAGAGAAACGTATTTCAAAAGAAAGAAAAAGGATAAAACCCCAGAAGAACTAAGTGAAATGGAGATAAGCAATTTACCTGAGAATGTGCTCAAAGCAATGATTGTAAAGATGATCAAAGAACTCAAAAAAAGAATAGATGCACAGAGGAAGAAGTTAGAATTTTTTTTAACAAAGGGTTAGAAGATATAAAGAACAATCAAACAGATGAAAAATACAATAACTGAAATGAAAAATACACTAGAAGGAATCCGTAGTAGACTAAATAATACAGAGGAATGGATCAGCAAGCTGGGAGATGGAGTAGTGGAAAGCACTGATGCTGAACAGAAAAAAAAAAGAATAAAAAGAAATAAGGACAGTTTAAGAGACCTTTGGGACAATATCAAGCATACTAACATTCCCATTATAGGGTCCTAGAAGAAGAGAGAGAAGGGAGCAGAGAACATATGTGAAGATAAAATAGCTGAAAAATTCCCTAACCTGGGAAAGGAAACAGACATCCAAGTCCAGGAAACAGAGAGTCTCAGATATGATTAACCCAAAGAGGAACACACCAAAACACACCTGTAATTAAAAAGGTAAAAATTAAAGATGAAAAGAGAATATTAAAAGCAGCAAAGGAAAAACAACAAGTTACATACAAGGAAACTCTCATAAGATTATCAGCTGACTTTCCAGAAGAAACTTTGCAGGCCAGAAGGAAGTGATGCAAAATATTCAAAAAGAAAATAAAAAGGTAAACACTGCAACCAAGAATACATTACTCAGCAAAGGTCTCATTCAGTTTTGATGGAGAGATCAAAAGTTTTACATACAAGAAAAAGCTAAAAGATTTCAGCACCATAAAACCAGCTTTACAAAAAGTGTTAAAGGGACTTCTCTAAAAAAAAAAGAAAAAGGCCACATTAGAAACATGAAAATTATAAAAGGAAAATGCTCATCAGTAAAGGCAAAAATACAGTAGAGATAGTAATCAATCATGTTCAAAGCCAGTAGGAAGGTAAAAGGCAAAAGTAATAGAATCATCTTCAATCATAATTAGCAGTAAAGGGATCCACAAAACAATTAGAAGTAAAATTTCATGTCAAAAACAGTAATCATGAGGGGAGGAGACTACAAATGCAAGGCTGTGAAAATGTGTTTGAAATTAAGAGATCAGCAACTTAAAACAATAACATAGATAGATAGATAGTTAGATAGATAGATAGATAGATACCACATGGTAAAAACACACCAAAAATCTATAATAGATACACACACAAAAAAGAGAAAGGAATCCAAACATAACACTAAAGATAGTCATCAATCTCAAGGGAAGAGTACAAAAAAAGAAAGGAACAAATAAAAACTACAAAAACTATCCCAAAACAGTTAACAATCCAGCAATAAGTACATACATATCAATAATTAGTTTAAATGGAATTGGACTAAATGCTCCAATCAAAAGACATAGAGTGACTGAATGGATACAAAATCAAGACCCATATATATGCTGCCTACAACAGACTCAATTCAGATCTAAAGGCACACACAGACTGAAAGTGAGGGGATAGAAAAGGTATTTCATGCAAATAGAAATCAAAAGAAAGTTGAGGTGGCAATACTTATATCAGACAAAATAAACATTAAAACAAAGACTGTTTAAAGAGACAAATAAGGACACTACAGAGTGATAAAGGAATCAATCCAAGAAGAAGATATGACAACTGTAAATATATGTGCACCCAATATGGAAACAGCTAAACACATAAAGTAAATATTAACAGATATAGCGGGAGAAATTAACAATAACATGTAATAGTAGGGAACTTCAACCCCCCACTTTCTTCAATGGACAGATCATCTAGACAGAAACTTAATAAGGAGACACTGGCCTTAAATGACACATTAGAACAGATTCACTTAATAGATATATTTCATCCAAAAGCAGCAGAATATATGTTCTTTTCAAGTACACAGGAAATATTCCCCAGGAGAGATCATATGCTAGGCCACAAAACAAGCTTCAGTAAATTTAAGAAAATTGAAATAATATCAAGCATATTTTCCATCCACAACTCTATGAGACTAGAAATCAACTACAAGAAAAGAAAACTGCAAAAAAACAAGCACATGAAGGCTAAACAATAGGCAAGTAAACAACAAATATATCAATGAAGAAATCAAAGAAGAAGTCCAAAAATACCTGGAGACAAATGAAAATGAAAATACACCAATCAGACTTCCCTGCTGGCACAGTGTTTAAGAATCCACCTGCCAATGCAGGGGACATGGGTTTGAGCCCTGGTCCAGGAAGATCCCATATGTTATGGAGTAACTAAGCCCGTGTTCCACAACTACTGACCCTGTGCTCTAGAGCCTGGGAGTCACAACTACTGAGTCCACAAGCCACAACTACTGAAGCCTGCAGTCCTAGAGCCTGTGCTCTGCCACAACAGAAGCCACCGCAATGAGAAGCCCGTGCACTGCAACGAAGTGTAGCCCCACCTCACCGCACTACAGGAAGCCTGTGCACAGCAACGAAGACCCAGTGCAGCCAATAATTAATTAATTATTTAGTTAATTAATTAATTAATTAATTGAAAGAAAGAAAATACACCCATCCAAAATCGTTGGGATACAGCAAAAGCAGTTCTAGGAGAGAAGCTTATAGTGATAAAAGCTTATCTTAGAAAACAAAACAAAAGCTCAGATAAAGAGCCTAACCTTATACCTAAAAGAACTAGAAAAGGAAGAAAAAAAAAAAAACAACTAGTAGAAGAAAGGAAATCATAAATATCAGAGATGAAATGGAGACTAAAATAACAATAGAAAAGATCAATGAAACTAAGAGGATCTGGGCCTTTGAAAATATTAACAAAGTTGATAAAATTTTAGCCAGACTCATCAAGTAAAAAAGAGAGAGCAACCAAATCAGTAAAATCAGAAATGAAAAAGAAGTTACTATTGACACCACAGAACTATAAAGGATCATAAGAGATTACTATGCCAATAAAATGGACAACCTAGAAGAAATGGAAAAATTCCTAGAAACGTACAATTCCCCAAGACTGATCCAGGAAGAAATAGAAAATATGAATAGACTAATTATCAGTAATGAAATTGAATCAGTAATTTGAAAACTCCCAAAAACAAAGGCCCAGGACCAGATGGCTTCACAGGTGAATGCTACCAAATATTTAGAGAAGAGTTAACACCTACTATCAAACTATTTCAAAAAATCGCAGAGAAAGAATGTTTTTGAACTCATTCTATAAGGCCAGCATCATCCTGGTACCAAAACCAGACATAGCTATCACAAAAAAAGAAAATTATAAGCCAATAACACTGATAAACATAGAAACAAAAATCCTTAACAAAATATTAGCAAACCAAATTCAACAATTCATTAAAAGGATCATAGACCATGGTCAAGTGAGATTTATCCCAGGGATGCAAGGATGGTTCGGTATCTGAAAATCAATCAATGGGATATACCACATTAACAAATTGAAGAATAAAAATCATATGATCATCTCAATAGATGGAGAAAAAGCTTTTGACAAAGTTCAACATCTATTTATGATTAAAAACTCTCCAGAAAGTGGGTATAGAGGGAACATACCTCAACATAATAAAGGCCATATATAATAAGCCCACAATTAACAACATATTCAATGGTGAAAAGCTGAAATCATTTCCTCTAAGATCAGAAACAAGACAAGGATGCCCACTCTCACCACTTTTATTCCCCACCACCTTTCCCTCCAATGCTCCAGCCCATCCTCAGGGCTCTGGTCCAGGATAGATCAACACAGAGAGCCTTGGAGTTTTCTAGAGACTGGAGAGTAAAGAGGCAAAAGGCTCAAGCTTAAGGTACTGCAACTTGACCAGGGTTAAGTAGGCTTCAGTTGGTTGCACTGACTCTGTACTTCCAAACAGCTGACTTCCAAACAGCCCCTAGGGTCCAGGCTCTGTCCATCAGGGGCCCCAGCTGAGCTGTCCAGCCAAGTGACAGCAGGTGTCCATCACGTGGGAGCACTTAAGGATACAGGACATAGGACCAACTTTGTTCTTGCCAGAATTATTCATTTTTCATTCCATTGATACACAGAAAGTAACGGTAGTTTGTATCCTCAAGTTACGCATGTGAGAGGAAACCATTTTTAGTCAACACTTGCAAAGTATCTGGATCAACCCAGGAAGGTCTAACGTTCAGTCCTTTAAGAAGGATGTTGAAACTTGAAGATGCGTCTGGGTTGTGTGTGCTCATGGGGTGCTTCTGTTATCTCCTGGGATGGTTCCTGGCTTTCCTGTCAGCTCTTGAGAACCACTGTTTCATCTTGACTTCAGAGATGGAAAAGCTGACCCTGACCTAGAGACACAGTATAGGGACTCAGCAGATGACCTGAGGCTGCCAATCCAGGGGCATACATATGACCAAGGAATATACTGTTATGGCAAACAGCAAAGAACAACCACCCTTGTAAAGAAAAATTACCTTTTTACCTTTGTCAAAAAATAAATGTAAGACCTTAAGGTAAGTAGATATCTTCCAAAAATGGCCACAACAATATTTCCAGTCCTGTGTGCTCTTTCACAACCTCCTATTTCATGAAGAATTAGAGTCTATTTTCCTTTCTCTCTGTATTTGGGTGTGTTTTCACAAATGTCTCAGAAACTAAAATGTGACAGAAATGGTGCTTGTGACTTCTAGGGCCAGATCATGAAAGGTCATATGGATTCCACTTGCTTGTCTACCTGTCTGTCTGTCTGTCTCTCCTTCAGGATAAGTGCCTCTGGAGCCCTGAGCACCACTCAGCTTGGCCATGCTAGAAAGGCCATCTGGAGACACCATCAATGCCTGAGGGCCCCCAGCTGTCAGGGTGCCCCCAGCCCAGGCACCACGTGAGTGAAGAAGCTTTCGAGGTGACCCCCCTAACAAGGACTGTCTGACTGCAATTTTATGAAATACCACAAGCCAGAAATTCCCAGCTGAACCACTCCTGAATTCCTGACCAGAGAAACTAAGGCCATCATTGTTTTACCATTACGTTTTGGGTGATTTTATCACCCAAGTGTAGATAATGAACACAAGGCAGATGTGCACACTCGGCTGATTCGTCATTTGTTTAGGGAAAGACTGGAGACTTCCTTCCAGCTTCCCAGCACTACCTTTCCCCATCTGACTCACCGAAGTAGGCCATTCCCCCAAAATAAATTCTCCACTGTACAATAAAAGTTTTTAAAACATAAATATGTGGACATGGAGTTCAGAGGCCACAATGCACTTGTGACTGCAGCACGGACATCCTGCTGCTGGTGCAGGGGGCTGGCCCCCTGACCTGGGGGACCAGTGGACTCATCATAGGCAGAGCTCAACAAAGCACATCTCCCTGGGAGCCCAGTGCTGTGAGCTGTCTGGTGCATAACTGTGGGGACAGAGGGCAGCTGGGGCAGAAACTGTCACAGGATGGTTGAGGAGAAAGACTCAGCATGATCAGGGAATAGGTGAGTTTTATTCACACAGTTTTGCATCCAGTGTGAGCATGGTATGATGCTGAGCACTCATGGATCCTAACCTGCTTTCCTTTCATGAAACCTCACAACTACTCCACAAATCAGTAGCAAGTATGGCTGTTCCTGTTTTCCAGCTAAAAGTCATGGAATAAGGAGTGACTTGTGCAACAGAGTTCCTTAACCTGCAAATGTGTTTGTGATGCACCAAGACATATTATCTGTGGTGGGTCAGTTATTATTGTAATTTAACCTTTAACTTAGTAATGAAAAGGTTGTGCTATATAAAATGCTTTGGGCTTTCCAAGAGAGACACTAAAATAGGTTGCAATGATCTATGGGCTCAGTGGAAACAGCTGAAACAAGGTGACAGCTTTCATAAAGCTCAGACACACATAGTGAGGAGAACAGGTTGAATTGTTGAGTAAGAAGTTTAGTTATTTAAGAGCTCAGTGCCTTCCCCATGACACCACTACAAAGAAAAGTCATATTACCTTTTTAATAAAATGGACCAAATCGTCTTAGGTGACTGGGAACTCAAAAATAAGAAAAGGTGATCAAGTCTTTTTCTCTCCTCTTCCTACTGAGACATGAATAAAATGAGAGTAAAATGATTACCAGAAAGAAAAGAAAAGAACAAAAGAGAAGGACAGAGGAATAAACTCACAATGGCAAAGATAACAGAAAGAGACTCATCAACAAACGAGAGATTTCAACACATTCCAGGAAGCTTAAAAAGTGATAAATCTGAAAAAAAAATATTCCCTGAAATTCACAGAAACAGGATAGAGCAGAGAATAAGCATAATAACAGTTCTAAAGACAATGATTGCAATGACCATAATATCAGCTAATACGCATTGAGTGGAGATCATGTGCTAAGCCCAGTAGTAAACCCCGGACAGATATTTTCACATCCAATGTTCACAACAACCCTTAAAGGTCAGTGGGTTACCATCTTCATTTGTCGTTGAGGAGACGGAGGCACAGAGAGCTTACAGAACTTGTCCAAGGTCAGAGGGCTAGTAAACATAGAAGCCAGGATGGGTACCCAGGAAGTCTGGCTTCCAATTTCATGCCATATCACATATCTTAGATCATATCTCATATATCATGTCACCAGAGGCGGTAAGCTGTCATGCACAGAACCTAAGAAAAGCTCTAGACTCAGAGACGGCGAGGATTATGGGTGGGTGTGAAAGGGGAATGAAAACCAGGTTTGGAAAGTAGAGGAATTGAAAGCATAATCATGAAATATCTGCCTGAGTTGCCTCTCAAACTCTCTGCTCCTCGTCCCCAGATTTTGGTGAGCACAGAGCTCCAACATTACAGACTCCTCCAGGCAAAGTAGGTATGATAGATGCATAGGGGGATGGATGGACAGGTCAACAGATGAATGAATGGAAGGATGGATGGATGGATGGGTGGAGGATGGATGAAGGATGGGTGGGTGGATGGATGGGTACATGGATGGATGGGTTGATGATGGATGGATAGACAAACAGATGAATTAATCCCTTTCCTCAAATCCAGCCATACATGCATTTACTCGAAGATCTGTCAGTCAAGCCCCCCCACCACCACATACACAGAACTCTCCAGAAGTTTTCATATTCAGGGTCCAGATTTCTACATACAACAGCAGAGGAAACTTTCACCAGCTGTCAGGATACATTAACTCATCCTGCCATCCTTGAAATAACTAGACTGCAAGGATCATGAGACACATGAAGAAAATCACCATCAGAAAGAAAAGGGGCAGACTATGGTAACTGACAATTCAATTGACCTTTGGGGGGAGGTGTGGAGGATGTGATATTTCAGAGGAGATCCCCGCCAACTAAAGCACCTCCTGATTGGATTGTTCAGAGTGATCTGAAAACGTCTTGCATCCATCAGATATATTGTCATGACTTTCTTCCCCCAACCACTTCCTTCAGGCCAGTGTTTCAATGTCACCATATTATCAGGGCTTTTCCCGCCTACAGTCTATGAAACAGCCACCCCTCCTCGCCCTCCCCTGTCGACCCTGGTGCTCCCCACCTACCTCACCTGCACGTCTGCCCCCTCAGAGCTCAGCACCAGGCGCAGCCCTAGTATCACCTTATTTGTTCACGTCCCGTGGGTCCCCCACATACCACGTCTCCACGAGAGCAGGGGATTTGCCGGACTGACAAGTCTGAAACCCCTTTAGGGCAGGCCAGCAGGCTGGAGATCCAGGAAAGAGCAGATGCTGAAATGCAAAGGTAGTCTGGAGCAGATCCTCTCTCCCTCGGGGGACACTAGACTTTTCTCTTAAGCTGATTGGACCAGGCCCACCCACAGCATGGAGGGTTATCTGCTTCATCAAAGTCTACTGATTTAAATGTTAATCTCATCTAAAAAATATCTTCACAGTGACATCTAAGTTAGTTTTTGACCAAATATCTGGGTGTCCTGGCCTAGCCAAGGTGATACATAAACACTAACAGTGTTCAAGGATCTCAGGAAAGAGGCACCAACCAGCGGTCAAAGAGGTGGGGTGACGTGAAGATCCAAATCCCAAAGGGCCCTTTGTGCCTTACAAGGCAGAGACTAAGGGGGACGCTCACAAGAGCAGTTTCTGGAAGCTTTGAAGTCCTACCACAAACACAGACAAAATCTAGACCCAAATGACAGTCTATTGACTCTCCCTATGAAGGGCATGTCACCTGTCCCTTCCCCCCCCACGCTCCTGTCACCACTGCAGTTCAGACCCCTGACCTCTTCCTGCACTGAACGACCTCAGCATCCCCTGAGCTCCAGGCTCTCTGGACTTCAGCTCCCCTTCCCTCTGCCTGTCCCCCTACTGCCAGAAGGAAGTCCCCATGTCCTCCACAGCCCCATTCCTTGCTCTCAGTATCATCACATAGCCACCTTCTTCGCAGCATCCTCCAGGCTGAAATGCCTCCATCCTTCCTCCCCGTCCAGGGTCCCAGATGCCTGCAGCCCACACAGGCTGCGTCACCACACTAAGCATTTCCTCGCGTGCCGTAGCGTGTTCTGATCTATTGCTGCATGCCTGTTAACTTGTCCTCCACGTTAATGAAGATGGTGTCTTCCCTAGTGCCGTACATGTGCCAGTCATCTGATTCACTGTCGGGGCAAAAACAGTAGAAAAGACTAACTATTGAATCTTGGTCATGGTGTCTTCTAGAACCCATGTTTATGTTTACTTGTGTCAATATATTAGATGAATGTGTATTTCTATTTTAATTACAGGTTTCACCTCTAATTTCTGCAATTTTTATAGCCATACTCAGATGCTATTTGGATATTACTAAACAACTAAATTCCCTACAACAATATGATATATTTAAGTATTTTTAGATGGTAAGAAAACATACAGTACCTAAGGAGGCAAAAGTGGAAGGAAAAATACAGACAGCCTGATTTAGAGCAGGCTGGCTGGGTCTGGCCATCAGACTGCAAGTAGACGGGTGAGTGAGTCTCAGAGTGAATCCAAAGATTCCAAATGTCAGCCTCATAATTCCCCCATTAGTGCAAGCGGGAAGGACTCTCACTGGTCCCTGATCGTGTGTCTTACATCCAGGATTTTGACAGCAGTTGGTTTCTCCCAACATCTTTAATGAGCAGCTCTGGGAGAAGGTAAGAGAAAATTCTGATAATTCTCACCATCACCTCCAGTGCTTTTAATCAGTGCTAAGAAGCCTGCTGCCAAAATGGGCACTAATTACACATCCCTCAGAAACAGGATTGGGTTTGCTGCAGCACTGTGCCAACGAGGCTGTAAACAAGTGTATTTCTTCCTTCTGTGCAGAGAGAATACCTGTCTTTGTGGTCGAACAAAGCCAGGGAGAACAAGGGGTCCCTGGAGGAGGAGGGGGAATGGGGTGAGGACTCCGATGGAGCCAGGAGAAGCTGGAGTCAGCAGAGGACTGCAGTGCAGCTCCACGGGGGATTCTCACAACAGATCCAGGCCACCCCCAGTCACCAGGACCCAACCCAACACCATGCCAGGGTCTTCCTGGGGTCCAGCTCCATCCGGCTTAATGCCTCAGCCTCACAAGCTGCTAGAACTTTTCTCTGCCATGAACCTAAATCCCTGGTTCCTGTGTCAGCAGCCCCTGCACCTGCTGGCTTGGCTTCACAGAGGCCTTGCATCCCCAGATGCTCCTCGGGGGATCTTAGAGGAGGTCACTAGACCCAGGAGCAGGGGTTGCCAACCAGAAGACACGTCTGCTAACCTAACTTGAACCTTTGTGATTTCCATTCAGCAACACTAAACATAGGACTAAAAGGAGACATCTTCTTAATCTGTCTCTCATTTCAGTCTAACCCCCCATTGGACCTATTTATAATCTACCCATTAATTATCTTAGGGATCGAGTCTGATCACAACTGCTTATTGAGATAAAAGACAGACTCCTCGCTGAGATGTTTAATGTCCTCTAAAAGGGATCCCAGCATCATGTCCAGTTCCTTCATGTTATGGACTGAATGGTGCTCCCAAAATCCATACATTGAAGCCCTTACCCCAGTACCTCAGAATGTGACTGCATTTGGAGATGCGTCCTTTAAAGAGGAAAGTTGGTTAAAGTGAGGTCATTGGGGTGGGCACTAATCGAATGTGGCCAGCGTCCTTATAAGATGAGGAGATCAGGACACAGAGACCAGGGGAAGGAGCACACGGACAGAAGACCTGTGGGGAGGCAGCAAGGGGACAGCCACCTACACACCAAGGACAGAGGCCTCAGGAGAAACCAACCTTGCCCATACCTTGATCTTGGACTTCCAGCCCCCAGATCTGCTGTTGACACTGCCCGAGCAGATTAAGATGTCATTTCCCTACACACCCAAACCCTAGCTCAGCATTTCCAAGTGGTCCTCAGGCTCCTTCCTCTTCTCACCCCTTCTCAAACCATTCTTCCCACTGGAGTGCCCTCTTTCTACTGCCCTCATAACTCTACCTGTTAGAACTTTTGTCCCCAAAGTGTGTCATTACTTGCCACTTCTTCATGTTGTCCGACCATCCCAGGAGGTGTCTCACTCCCTTGCAGGACGCCTTCACAACCTGGGAGAATCTCATGGGAATGCATTCCTGGAAAAAAACGTATTTCACTCATTCACTCATGTGACTGGCATTCATGAAGCCTGCACCTCAGGCTCAGTTCAAGTCTCAGCTTAAAGCTAAAAGTTATTGGATCACTTGGTTCATGTGCCCCTAAGTTCTCTCACATGGATCCCATATCTCTCACTCCATTCTACACTTGCTCCCCCAGGTAGGTGTGCACATCACCAGCGACTATCATTTTCATCATCCGGGGCCCCTTCTTCTGAGGGCAGCGTCCCCTCGAGGGGCTTCTCCTCCCACTTCCATGCATGGTTCCCACAGGACTGGCCATGTTTGTGGGTGCCCATGCCCCCATGCTGGCACCAATAAATTACTATTCTCAGTTCCCTGATTCAGGACTAGAGGTCACGTCCAATGGCCTCGCTCCGTGGCTAAAACTGTAAGATGTGCAGCCCAGGTGCTCTCATTCATCAAGATGAAAAGAGGCAGAAGCTCAGAGAGAGGAGGAGAAGGGGGGAGGGGGAGAAACAAGCCCACAGGGAGAAGCCAACGAGAGAGGCTGGAAGAGGAGGTCCTGAGAGGGCCCCACACTTGGTTCTCCATCCTCCAAGCTCCTGTTTCATTTCTGCTTCTCTCATTGCTCCTCGGGCAGCTGAGACCTCCCAGTGACTCACTCTTTGTTGTAAGCTAGTCATCACTTTTAGCCAAAAGAGTCCCTTCCTATGACAAGACACTCAATGCATTCTCTAAATTGGATTGAATTATAGTTGTTTTAGATAAGTGCTGTTTTTACAAATTTCAAAATAATGAAATGCAGTTGTGTTGCTTCCACATCCACATCCCTGCTAGCCGGAGGTCCCGGCATATCTGTCCCACAGGTGGCATCCACGAAGTCTGAGGCCTCACTATTTATATACAAACGGTGGCCCTAAGACACTTGGAAATCTGTGAATAAATATTCCAGTCATTCGATTCACAGCATCAAATTGTTTAACAGCACTGCCTGGATGGATGATGCAAAGTGAGGTTTCAGCCCCTAGTCACGTTACTGTAGGTGTGGAATTGGAGGGGGCGGGGCAGCACCCACAAGAATGCAACTTATTCCACGTACCTTTCCATTTCCTACTCAATCAGCCTGGAGCAGGCTTCCTTTCCAACTGGCTGTGTTGCAGAGGACTGGGAAAATTAATGAGTTCCTTCCTGAAAAACATCTCAGAGCTTCTAATGAAAGGTGGGAAATAAATACATGTTGTTCTTCACATTTTGAACTGAGGAAGGATGGATTCAAGAAACAAACTCTCCCTCCTCCCCTAAAATCTGGAGTGGTTTCCCCAAAGCTACCATCGTCGGGAGAGTACAGGGGACTGGGGGTGAGGAGGAGGGACTAGGGAAATCACTACAGACTTGGGGGATGTCACAGCAGGCTGCATCCCCTGCTTCTGGCCAGATGCCAGTCCATTAAAAGCAAAGAGTCAAGATTTATTCCTCTGCTTGCATTATATCCACACATAAAATTTGGTTCTGCAACCACAGACCAGTGCCAAAATCTGTTTAGTTCATTTAAATTTTTGTATTTATTTTAATTAAGCACTAGCAGAATGCCATTTGCACTGGCATATTGAATACCTTTGTAATTAACAGCACCAAGCCAGAGAGATGGGTTTCCTCTACATTCTTTTAATTAACTGAAATAGTTCAAGGACAGAATCAGAATCAGTGATAATTTCTTTACCGACGCAGAACTAGGGACTATGCTATTCATTGACAATAACTAATTTTTTTTTAATTCAAGGAATTATCAGAATATATTTCTGTTTTTATAGTCATTGTCAGAAGTAAGAAAGCTTAGCAGTTGTGTTAAATATTTCAAGTAAAAAAATCCTCATTCAATATGGAAGAAAGGTAGAAATTCTAATTTGCTTGAACGGGGTAAATGACAGAATGATTCAAACAGTTATAAGTCACATGGGTCCTGCTAGCCACGTGAACCCCAAAATGCTGGTCCCGAGTCTATTCTCAAGGCTTCCTACAATTAGGCAAGTGCCCCATCTCTCTTTCCTTTGCCATTGTTCCTTTTTCTCTAACATCCCCCAAACCCTGCCAACACTTAAAATATTTAAAGGAATTTTTTTTCTGTCCGTCTGTTGAGGGAATTCATTCCCCTATGTACATCATATGCCATTCCTCATTAGTCCAAAGAGCAGCTTTGGAGTGCTAATGCCACCTCCCAGTCTTTTGGAGACATTAGTGCATCTCCTGCATGACTGGTGGGTACAAGGAAGCAATGAGTTTGCATTAGCGCTTGGAACCTCAGGGGAGCAGGTGTGTGCCTCTCCTTCACACACAGCCCCAGACCGACTCTGCTGCGTCTCCATTTAGCCCTCAAAGACAGTAGTTACAACCTCACTGAATATTGTCAGCTGCCGCTGAACACAAAGGAATCAGCCAGTTCATCTGCTAAATGCGTCCTCCCTGCTAAAACTGCAGAAATGCACATGTGCTCATGCTTACCGTAAGGCGAAGGGGGGGCATCTCAAGCTCCGAAGGGGAGTGGGGGCTTTGATTCACATTCTCTGTGCTACATATAAACTCTTAAGATTCATCAAAATTTCTTTTTTCATCTGAGGAGTTGAACAACCTCGTCTTTTTCTCCCTTTTAAGCACCTCAACTCCGAGTTGAATTTTCACAGATGCAAACTGCCAAGCGAAATCCCTTCAGTATTAAATTCCTCAACCGTCAAAAGAAAAGAGAATTGTTTGCCGTGCTAAGGAAATGAAATACATTTTAGATTGGATAACCTCATGAATATGCTAAACAGTCCCCAACAATTTAATAAAAATAGATGATCTTGTCTTCATGTGGCCTCTTTCCCCCAATAAAAATTGACAGCACTTAGTGGTGGGGTGATGAACACAGCCACCCCATTTTACAAAAATACAGCCATCGATCCAGCTGGAACAGGCTGCAAGCACCACCAGTTTGTCCATTTGTGTTCTCAAAATAGCAGGACTGGGACTTTGAACTTAGGAGCCCTTTCTCTATTCAGGCAGCTCTTCCACGGGGCCTCTCTCTTCCATCTAATCCCAATTAACGCAGCTCTGGGAACAACTCGTGTGTTGGCCAAGATCAGCCTGGTAGTGAAGATGCCAACACCACTATCTTAGACATCTCCCTCCAGGGACGCGGGACTGGGTCTCAGCTCAGCTAAGCAGTCAGAGCAGGGTCTCCTCCTGACTGTTCCCAGGCACATCTCTGGGCCTCCTCCCAGCCAGTTCCCAGCCTGCCTCCCTTTGAGGGAAGAGACATTAGTGTATCAGCATTCATGGGACTCAGAGCCAGTGGGAGTCAGTGTGACTGCTGGGGCAGAGCCACAGGCAGGAAAGCAAAAAAAAAAAGACTGGATTAGCTCTAAAGAGAGGGCAAGTGTGCTACTGAACCCCAGGCACATTTTAGGCTTCCCCTGAGCATTGTTCCACTGTGACCTTACAGGGATGAGGGTCACACTGGAGGGCTGGGGAGGGGTTGAAGGCCAGGAGACCAGCTGGGAACGACTCTGTGCAGCCTTCAGAGCATGAGGGAACCGTGCTTGATTATATCCCAGGGTGTGGGGTTGGTCTCAAGTGGAAACGTGTGCAGGGTGAGTGAATGAGCAAACAAGTGAGTAGCTCTGGATGGGATGGACGCTCTGACAGCCCCTTTGTAGCTCCTTTCCTTGCGAAGAGTTCAAGAAGTCCTGAACCTGTGATTTCGGTACTGCAGAAGCTGCCCATCCCTGCTGGGGAGCCCCCCACACCTGGCTGGCTCCCAGATGCTCACTTTGCTGATGGACAACCTCCCCAGGGAGGGCCACTCCCTCCTGGTCTCAGCCTGAGAAGACCTTACTTCCCTCCTTACTTCCCGCCCCCTGTGCTGGTAGGAACTCCCCCTGCGACTGCCCCCAGCTCAAGGAGAGAAGGCGGGATTTACAGAGAAGCCACCGGAGTCTCTCTGGCCGTATTTTGACAGCTGATTAATTTATTTTTTTATTTTGGGAAAAGAAGAGAAAACCAACTGAAAAAGACTGTGTGCTTCAGAGGGGACACTTTGTACGTTCGCTTGTCAAATCCTTCCTTTCAAACAGTTTGTAAACAGTTGTAGGGAGATCATGTGATTTAGAGATAGAAGGGGAGAGTCTGAAACAGACAGAGACAGAGACAGAGAGATCATTATGAATACTTAGTGATATTTCTGGGGATGTCCCCATCCTTTTGCTCTTTCTTATTCCAGAGATGGTGCAGGTCCATAGCCTGCCATCTATGAGGGTAGAAAAATGTCAGGTATGTGTCTAAAACCCCACCAGCTTTGGAGGCAGAAAGACACAGGGGATGTGAGTCCAACATGCCCCCTCTGGTATGGCAGGATGGTCCTGTCTTCGTGACAGGAATCCTTTTTCCTGCAGCCCACCCTGCTCCAGAGACCATCCGTCCATCTGTCTCTTCTCAAATATCCACGACCTATGAGATAAAAACCAGACAAGCAAGCCTGTGTTCTCCCATGCATGGCACTCTGGGTGGTTTCTGACAAAGCCAGCCTGTCCGGTACTCACTTCTCACTCCTCCCTGGAGGCCGCAAGGCTGGCCTTTGTGTGAAGCAGGACAGGCTACCTCGGTACCGCCTGAGAGCCTCACTGGGAGCTGGGCCCACCAGGGCAAATAATGGACAGAGGTGAATGGCTTTCCCTGAGCAGGGAGCGTGTGCCAAGCATCTGTGGGCCTGGCAGATGCAGGAGCCCAGGCCGCAGGAGGCAGCCTGCGTGATTAACGAGGCCCTCACCTCCTCTGGGTCCACCACACCCCACTTGGTGTACCTCATCTGTCCATTCTGGGATGACCCTTAGCACCCCAGCCATGGGAAGGGGCAACCTCTCAGTGGCTGGGTCAGTCCCAGATGCTTGTTTGGTATTGAGCCAGCTAGCTGGCCTTTGAAAACAGAAGATTTTTCCTTAAAAAATATAATCATTTATACTCCACATCGCATCCAAACTTTTACTTCTCAAGTCTTACATTTTAAAAGATGAGATTTATGAAGAAGGAACAGATGCATCCACTTCCAAGGCACAGCGTTCACTGTGGTATTTCGAGGCTGTGATGGACCCCGAAAGTGCCGGCTCTTAGGCCCCGAGAGTCTGCCACGAGCTGCCTTTCATCCACTGTCCCGCATCCTCCATGGTTATGGGTCCCTCCTGGAGGAACTAAAAAGGATTTTGACGTTGGACAGCAGGCATTAGGACCACTTGCAGGGCTACTGTGTGACGATTCTGGGATCTCACTGGTTCGTCTATGAAAACCTGATAACCAAGCCTCCTGCCTCTGTGTTCGCAGGCCTGGCACGAGGGTTAATGAGCTCCTTGTCCAGCTCTGAGAGGTGCCCAGGTAACACGTGGCTTCCCGGCTTTTAGGGGAAGGTTTTCCTTTGTTAGATCGAGCTGCTGAGGCCTCCACTGGGGACAGAGCACCATCCCACCCCATGCTCTCTGCTCTTGAAAATAATCACAGGTTTAAGGAAATATCTCCAATACTCTTCCTGGTTTTACAGTTCTTTTTTTTTTTTTTTTTAATTATTGTTCCACTTCAGTTTTGTGATAAACATTCGGAAGACCTCTCCTATTAATTACATTTTTTACACCAACCAATCTCTCTGATTTTATTCAGTGGTCCCCCGCCAAGTGTGCAGATTTGAATGTTGCTATCAACAGCCCCTCAACATATTAGCATCTTCTTACAGAAAATCAGAATTTGCTTCAGTATTAAAATTAACAAGGAAAGTGTGGCCTCTTTTATTTCACTTCCTTTGCATCAAAATATTTTATGTAAATGTATGGCTCAGCTATAAGCAATGGGGGATACCAGCTTAAGTTCCATAGCCCAGATCTGAACTTCCTTAAGTAGAGGGTCTTCTCAGATCCCACGGACAGCTTGCATGATTGTAATTCCAGCAAACACGGGGGTGGCATTACCTTCTGTTCTTTCCAGGATTCTTGGCAGCTGAGACACTAAACCATGGACTGAAGAGGGTCCTCCAAGCATTCCGCAGGCGGTTTGTTCTGTGCCAAAGGAGAGGTGCGTCCAACATGCAGATGCGGATCTAAGAAATTGATGAGACCCCACAGCTGGTCTATAGCTGCCCCACTGAGAGGTCAGGGGTGTTCACCAGAGCAAAGAGAGACTCCGGGGTGATTC
This sequence comes from Pseudorca crassidens, assembly GCF_039906515.1. Classification (NCBI taxonomy): domain Eukaryota; kingdom Metazoa; phylum Chordata; class Mammalia; order Artiodactyla; family Delphinidae; genus Pseudorca; species Pseudorca crassidens. The sequence goes on from NC_090298.1 coordinate 5,429,072, forward strand.
TCAAATCCTCACACCTCAAGAGAGAGCCTGAGCCTGGATTGGGCTTGTACTGGAACCAATTTGAATCAACTCTGGGCCACACTGCTCTCCAAGCTCATTGAGAGCAGGAGTGAGGAGTATGTGGTATACAGTGATTCCAAACTGGCCAAACAAGCAAAGAGAATTTGAACACAGGTAAAACCTGACTATACTTCATCTACACCCCCCCACAACTTCGTCTCCCATTATGTGCAATGGGACATCAAGAGGCCATTGCTGGGAACACATACAAGAGCAAAACCTTACATCAAGGAAGCTCTCTAAGATCTAAATTTTGGAAGAGCTCAGTCAATGTGCTGGGACACAGACTACATCTGGAACCACTGACACATGAAGCACGGCCAAGGTTGATCGTTTTCTCTCTCACAAGTATAATTTATGACCTGAATTTTTGTCTTGGTTTGGGTTTTGGTTTGGCTTGTTTTGTTTTACATTTTGCATTAAGTTGTTTTTGCAAAACTAGTAGCTTTTATTTCTTTGCCTATATCTATGTCCCCTTTGCAATATGATTTTTCACCTTCTCTCATTAAGAGGTGAAATTTATGTCCCTAATCTCTGGATCTGGAGTGCCCTTGTGATGTGAATGTGACAGAGGGATGGTTTGCCAGCCTCAAGCCTAGTACCCATCTGCCTGGGTCCCTGTACAGCACTTCTTGAACAAGCCTGCACTCACGACTCACCTGGTAATGATGGGAGGCTGTATGGAAGAGACCTGTGACAGGAGGGGACATCCTACACTGCCTAGTGTCTGGCTGATTCACATGTGTGTACCCAGCCAATATCAGCCAAGCCTGGCCCCGGCTGGAAGAACAGTCCAGAGAAGTAAAATCATTTGACTGAGGTCACCCCACTAGTAGATGACATGGCCAGGCATTGGAAATCAAGTTACTCTGATGCCATGCTAAAATGATTCTGCACCAATTCCAATATGAGGGGGTGGGGTTCCCACATGATCAAGTAATTCTAAAACACCAGCTAGGTCTCCTACAATTCAACTTAATTCTGAATTAGAATTCATAACCTGGAGATAGTGTGAGATCCCACAGGTTGAGGGCTCAGTCCTATAAGACTGCCCCCCCACACACCTCAGACTCCAGTCCCAAGCACAGGTCACCTGTGCTTTTGACTGATCTGCTAAATATTGGAGGTTCCAAAGTCCCCCTCTTTACTTTCCTAGAATGGCTCACAGAACTCAGAGAAACATGTTACTTACTAGATTACTGGCTTATTTTAAAAAGATATAACTCAGGAACAGCTAGATGGAAGAGATTCATAGGGCAAGGTATGGGAAAAGGGGGTGGAGCTTCCATGTCCTCTCCTGGCACACTCCCCAAACCTCCACATGTTCACCAGCTGGGAAGCTCTCCGATCGCCATCCTTTTAGGTATTTTTGGAGACTTCATTACACAGGCATGATCCATCAAATCGCTGGCCACTGGTGACTGATTCAACCTCCAGCCCCTCTCCCCTCCCTGGAGGTTAGGAGGTGGGACTGAAAGTTCCAACCCTCTAATCACAAGGTTGAGTCCCCTGGCAACCAGCCCTCATCCTTAGATGAGGTCCAAAAGTCACCTCACTAATATAATAAAAGACACTTTATAGTTCTCATCATTTAGGAAATTCTAAAGGTTTTAAGAGCTCTGTGCCAAAACCCAGAATGAAGAGCAAATATATATATTTCTTATTATATATCACATATGACCTATATTCTTTTCAGTTACTTCAAATTAAAGGCATCTGGACCTTAGTTCTACAAGCCAGTCTGGGGTCTAAAGCTTGTACTACATTTCTGGATTCCAAAGACAGTTACTTTTGTGAACCATCTCAGTTTCTAGAAATTGAAATAAGGATACCTCCCTAGGGAATCCTTATTTCTGAATAGTTCTCTTCGGATCTCTCTCTCTCTCTCTCTCTCACTCTCTCTGTCTCTCTCTGTCTCTCTGTGTCTCTCTGTCTCTCTGTCTCTCTCTCTCTTTCATTTTCTCTCTCTCTTACACACACACACACACACACACACACACACACATACCATCTGTGGATTATATTTTTGGTCTGTGGATTATTTCAGTCCTAGTGAGATCACCTCCCTTAAATTCCCACTGCCAAAGTAATTTCCCAAATTATATGGAAACAATGCTTCTGATGGGACTCCAAAGTGGTGACCTCTTGTTTTACAGGAAATATAGTTTAGTTATTATTTCAGTGAAAGTAAAAGGCTTTGCTTTAGCAACACTAAAACCAGAAGGAATCAGTGATTTCTCAGTGGAGCAGATTACTTTGAGAACAACCAGAACCTAAGAGCTTCTATTCCAAGAATGCATGTGATGTATCTGTTGTGTACTGAGAGGCTGGATCCCTCCCTCCAGGTGTCCAAGGGCTCACTGTTCTCCTAAGATGCAAGACCCTGATGGGGCCACAGCCCTGGAGCTCTCCAGAGAAGGACAGCCTTGCCAGTGCCAGCAGGTCCCTGGTGACTGTGACCAGCATGAGTCTCTTCTGAGCCTGAGTCAGAACCATATGAAATAGCTCTAGCTCATGTTGAAGGGGAGGGTTGCTGTAACCTAAGGATGGAGCCCAGAGAAGAACAGGAGGGTTGGAGATGCAGTCCAGATACAGGATCCACAATCAACACATTTCTGAGAAAGTAAAATCTAACACCTTTCAAATTCTGAAGAATCCATAAAATATTTTCTTGAAAATGCTCTCTGTGATCCTGCTGACAGCCCTAAATATAAGTGTCTTTATAATATTCTCACTTGACGCAGAAGAAACCTGAATCTTACTGAGGTCAAGCAACTTTCTTACAGCAAGAAAAGAGCAGAACCACACACGCTTTCTCTGCCTGAAAACTTACATTTTTCCTTGTAACGCGAAGCTGAAATCAGGTTGAAACATTCTAAAGTTAACTGTCAGAGCCAAAAGAAAGGAACAGCCACAGTTCCACATACCACAGCTCACTAGTGAGAAGTTGAGGAACAACAGTTAGGAGACAGCTGCGAGTTTCTAGAAAGGAAATGTGGGACTTCTACAGGACTCCGGTTGCACCATGATGTTTGATTTGGCAGAGTTCCTTGGCATGACACGGCTGCTTCCATTTGTGCATCCAGCCACATGAATCCAAACCACCACTCTCCCCACAGCAGGCTGCTTGTTCCCTACCAGCATCTGGCATCCACCTGCCATCATGATTTTTGAAGCATTAGCTCTCTCAACTTTGTCCTTTGGTGTGTAATAAAATACCTCTTCCTAAGACCTTTCTTTCAAACTTCTAGCTAAACAGTAGGGGAAATGTGGTCACAGAATAATTGAAAACTATAACTTTTTCAATCTAACCAACTGGGCTTGTGAAGATCCTTTTGTAATGTCTCACCGATGAGTTGGCTAACAGCTGACAGCTGGAGAATAATGCTGCCACTTTACGCTGCAACGACTACTTATTTCTCTGAATGTCCCAGGCTGTCACAATTCCCTTTGCGCCAACACAGAGGAAATTCCTGCCCTGCTGGAATCCCTAGGATCTTCATATTCCACCTGTTTACTTTGATCCAAAGGGAACAGATGTCAGGAGCTGTGTTTTCAACTTCACCATGAGCTGGTTCCTCTGAGTTGCAAAGCCCACTAGTCCTTCCAAACCACACTACATCTAAAAAGGAAACTCTATATACCTGTTCACACCTGGAGTTTTGAAGTCTTCCTTTGTAGAGAAAAATTAACTCTCCAGAAGAGTGTGTGTGGTTGCCTAGCACAGCTCTGCTACTCATGCGTCCATGAAGCCTGCATCATGTTATCATCTGTGAGCCTAACCTCTTCCCCCTAAAACACAACGGAATCCTTTACTCCCAGCTGTCTTGAGTGTTCTGTTTTGAGTGTCGATGATCTAAATTCTCACACTACTCCCAAAGGGTCAGCTTGTCAAGCAGACCATTTGCTGCATTTAGGTTCCCATTACCTGCTAATGCAGACCCACTAACACCTCCATAGCTAGCGGAGGATCCTCGCGTTCCACTCCATCTCTTATTCATGTTCTCCTTCTCCCACAGACCTTGAGTGCTTCATAAGACATATGTTACTTTAAGAGTGTTAATGGTGCCTGTCAGCTTGCAGGCCAGGCTTGTTCAGTATCTCAGAGTGGGCAGTTTGGCAATGACATTCAGCCACTCCCTAGCCACGTGCACACCATCCTGCCCTCCCAGGCTCTGCACCCATGAGAGCAAGGGTAGAACTTGCTTGTCCTATTGCCTCAGCTTGCCCTGCTCCTGTGATGGAGCAGGACCCTACGGGGCCTTGCAGGGACAGACACACCCCCTTCATACCTCTGCCTGTCTCTTGTCTGTAGAAAAACTTTAGCCTCCTAAGCCTTCTACAAGTTCCAGAGAGTAAAGTTAATCAGAGAAGTGAGAAAATGCAGAAAGAAGGGAAAACAGTCAAACAAGACAAAATAATAGTTTAGCTATTAAACAAGGTTAAGGACATTTAACTCCTCCTCAAGGGCTATAGATAATATTCTGAGCCATGTCCTTCGAGTTGTTTTGTAGATAGTGAAACTCCCACCAGGAGGAAGAAGTTAACTACATGCTGCCCACGAGTATGTAGACCCCAGACCGGTTGGAACCAGAAGGTTGATGATGTTGACTCCTGATTACCTAGCCTGATTACCTCACCACTAACCAATCAGAAGAATGTCCACATGCTGATCAGGTACTCGGCAGCCCTCTCCCTCACTGTCTTTAAAAACCTTTCCCTGAAAGCCACTGGGGAATCTGGGCTTTTTGAGCGTTAGCTGCCTGGACTCCTTGCCTGGTGCCTGCAATGAACACTGCACTTTCTTTCACCACAACCTGGTGTCAGCAGATTGGCTTTACTGCACTCAAGCGATCGGACCCAAGTTTGGTTTGGTAACACTCCTAGCTCAGAGCAGGTTTGCAGAACGCGTTTTCTGAGTTGTCCCTGAACCCATCAGCTCTATCTGGAACAGTTTTGAAAATCCAAAGGGCTACAGAGGACTCTATGGGGACCAGTGAGATGATCATGCAGAGGACATCAAAGAGGGTGTGGGTAGATGGAAACACTGTGCTCAGGCCCATCCAACACATCCAGTCCTGCTGCTGATGATACCTCCTGGCAGCTTGGGACCTGTGGTCCAGGAGGTAAGAGCCAGTGGGAGTGGACGTGATGGGAGTTACCCTCAGACCTGCACCTTCAAAATGGAAATCTTGTCATTCTGTGACAGTTCAGACAATTTGGATTTCACGGGCACTGGATGACTCTGGGTACTAAGCCATTGCAGGTAAATGTCAAATAAGTGATTTCAAGAAAATGGGTGTTTTGGGGTTTTTTTAAAATTAATTAATTTATTTTTGGCTGCATTGGGTCTTCGTTGCCGTATGTGGGCTTCTCATTGTGGTGGCTTCTCTTGTTGTAGAACACAGGCTCTAGGCGCACGGGCTTCAGTAGTTGTGGCACGTGGGCTTCAGTAGTTGCGGTGCGCAGGCTCTGTAGTTGTGGTGCATTGGCCTAGTTGCTCCGCAGCATGTGGGATCTTCCTGGACCAGGGCTCAAACCCATGTCCCCTGCATTGGCAGGAGGATTCTTAACCACTGTGCCACCAGGGAAGCCTGGGTGGTTTTAATATTAATAATAATATTAGCCTTATTATTAAGACAAATAAGGCTCAGGTATGGAGGAAACTGGCAAGATCTGAATGCCTTTAAGATTTTTCCTTGATCTGTGATTACAATATCACATTACATTTTTAAAAGAAGTTTTTGTTTCCTTTAATCTCACTCCAGGGATAGTGATATTGGTCATTAAAAAAAAAATTTGCACTTACAAAACAGAAATAGACTTTTCAGACATAGAAGGCAAATTTATGGTTACCAAATAGGAAAAGGGGGAGGGATAAATTAGGAGTTTGGGATTAATATATGATTAACATATACTACTACTATATATAAAATAGATAACCAACAAGGTCCTACTGTATAGAACAGGAAACTGTACTCGATATCTAGTAATAACCTATAATCGAAAAGAATCTTAAAAAGAATAGATTTATATATATATATATATATATATATATGTTTAACCGAATTGCTTTGCTGTATACCTGAAACTAACAATCTTGTAAATCAACTATACTTCAGTTAAAAAAATAGAGACAAATTTTTTTTAAAATAAAAAAATAAAAGTTTGAAAGGAAGAACAGCAAGTTAGTCCTGCCAACCTCTTGGGCTGTCACACCACATACAAGCCATGAAACCCCAGCAGGTCAGGTGTTCCAGTGGTGTCAGGCTCCTTTTCAGTCAAGTAGGGTCCTGACCCCTGATTTCCCCACAGGGCTTTCACGAGGATCAACTGAGATAACAGGTGAGCAATGCTTTGATGACAATAATGATGCAAAATGTGATTTTATCACCCAAAGTGGAGCACTCCTTCCATGTCATCATGTTAGCACCAACTATTACACATTTGTGGATGCAGTCAGGTCTGCTCGAAGCTGCCACGTGCCAGGGACGGGATAGGATGGCTGCTGACAACTCTTCAAGTTTTATAAGGAGAACAAGGCTAAATACCAGGAATCACCTTGTCCTAAACTAACTGAAGTTTTAACCAGTAGGCAATTAGGAAACTGACACAATTCTTCTATCATTTGCCAAGTACAGGGCTAAGTATAATGCAATTGGTGTTCATTGCTTTACAAGGGGGTCAGGAACTGGAACTGTAGATTAGAACCCAGGCTCTGCTCACTGAGAAAACACTATTTCGTAAAATAATAATGATAATAATAACAATAATAAATGTGCACTGAGTGCCTATTTCAGACCAGGCCCTGAGCCGGATGAACAGCATCACATGGAGATTTTCGTTACATGAGAGATGCCCTGATGGTCATGGTGAGCACCGTGAAGTGTGATTTTTAAGACAGCCAAAATCACAGTAGGTGCCGGGTAATGTCTGTATTGTTTAAATGTACAGAAGTACTTGTTAATATCTAATCAATACATTGTGTTCATACACTAACTATATTGGGGAAAAACCATAAATTTACCATGTTTCCTGTTTTCATCCCAAAAAGGAGAGTCCAGGGCAAAGTTGTAAATCCCCTTGGGTGGCCCCCACTCACTGTGCCACGAATTCTTCTTTCCTCCGTGGACACCTGGGCTTCTATGCTGGACCCTCTTCCCAGGATTCCCCTCTGAGGGAGTCCCCCTTCTAGGTCCCCTCTCGCTGCCTTAAACAAAACTCGGGTCTCCTATGCCCACAATTATAGTAACACAATCCTTGCTCTGACGTCTTTGAACGATATTCTCAAGTCACATCAACCACCAGCGACACTCCCTGCTTGGTTTGGGGTTCTCCAGAAACTCATTCTTGTAGTCAGGTATTTTCTAAGTCAATGGAACGTTCTGAAAAGGCAAATTCTGGTCAGGTGAGGGACATTGGATCTCTGACAGGGAAGCAAAGGCTATCTGGGGAGGGCTGAGGCCTGCTGATACCTCTTCAATAGCTCAGGGCTAATGCCCCTGGGACTGCAGATGTGCACAGCACACCTGTCGTCGAAGTGGAGTCATGATGAGCTGGAATAAAAGAGAGCTGTATCAGAATCACTTACCCAGCAGTGCCAGAACCCCTTGGGGAACACACTGGAATGAACAGCACTGGCTGTCTGGACTGGCATTTCCCACGTGGACCCTCGCCCCCTCCATTGTCCTAAGGGAGCAAAGGGAGACACAAGAGTGGAGAGAACGTGCACTGGTTCGTCAGTGGCTGGAAGGAGAGGAACACATATCTCTCCCCTCCCCGCCTAGCGCTCCTGCCACTTCATCTTATTATGACTTGTTGCTATGTACGATTGGGTGAAATTTGATAAACCGTCATCTGTCTTCATCTTCATCCAAAGTTCCAGTTAACAAGGTCCTAGAATAACTCGGTTATACGCGGGTTTCCTCAGAAAATTTTACATGATGGTGATTTGAGGATACCATAATGATAGTAATCTGAGTTTTTCTCAAAGTAAACAATTCTTTTTATTTAACATTTTTATTGGAGTATAATTGCTTTACAATGGTGTGTTACTTTCTGCTTTATAACAAAGTGAATCAGTTATACATATACATATGTTCCCATATCTCTTGCCTCTTGCGTCTCCCTCCCTCCCACACTCCCTATCCCACCCCTATAGGTGGTCACAAACCAACAAGCTGATCTCCCTGTGCTATGCGGCTGCTTCCCACTAGCTATCTATTTTATGTTTGCTAGTGTATATATATCCACGCCACTCTCTCGCTTTGTCACAGCTTACCCTTCCCCCTCCCCATATCCTCAAGTCCATTCTCTAGTAGGTCTGTGTCTTTATTCCTCTCTTACCCCTAGGTTCTTCATGACATTTTTTTTTTCTTAAATTCCATATATATGTGTTAGCATACGGTATTTTTCTTTCTATTTCTGACTTACTTCACTCTGTATGACAGACTCTAGGCCTATCCACCTCACTACAAATAGCTCAATTTCGTTTATTTTATGGCTGAGTAATATTCCATTGTATATATGTGCCACATCTTCTTTATCCATTCATCCGCTGATGGACACTTAGGTTGTTTCCATCTCTGGGCTATTGTAAATAGAGATGCAATGAAGACTTTGGTACATGACTCTTAGAATTATGGTTTCTCAGGGTATATGCCCAGTAGTGGGATTGCTGGGTCATATGGTAGTTCTATTTGTAGTTTTTTAAGGAACCTCCATACGGTTCTCCATAGTGGCTGTACCAATTCACATTTCCACCAGCAGTGCAAGAGTGTTCCCTTTACTCCACACCCTCTCCAGCATTTATTGTTTCTGGATTTTTTGATGATGACCATTCTGACTGGTGTGAGATGATATCTCATGGTAGTTTTGATTTGCATTTCTCTAATGATTAATGATGTTGAGCATTCTTTCATGTGTTTGTTGGCAGTCTGTATATCTTCTTTGGAGAAATGTCTATTTAGGTCTTCTGCCCATTTTTGGATTGGGTTGTTTGTTTTTCTGTTATTGATCTGCATGAGCTGCTTATAAGTTTTGGATATTAATCCTTTGTCAGTTGCTTCATTTGCAAATATTTTCTCCCATTTTGAGGGTTGTCTTTTGGTCTTGTTTATGGTTTTCTTTGTTGTGCAAAAACTTTGAAGTTTCATTAGGTCCTATTTGTTTATTTCTGTTTTTATTTCCATTTCTCTAGGAGGTGGATCAAAAAGGATCTTGCTGTGATTTATGTCATAGAGTGTTCTGCCTATGTTTTCCTCTAAGAGGTCGATAGTTTCTGGCCTTAAATTTAGGTCTTTAATCCATTTTGAGCTTATTTTTGTGTATGGTGTTAGGGAGTGATCTAATCTCATACTTTGACATGTACCTGTCCAGTTTTCCCAGCACCACTTATTGAAGAGGCTGTCCTTTCTCCACTGCACATTCCTGCCTCCTTTATCAAAGATAAGGTGACCACATGTGTGTGGGTTTATCTCTGGGCTTTCTATCCTTTTCCATTGATCTATCTTTCTGTTTTTGTGCCAGTACCAGACTGTCTTGATTACTGTAGCTTTGTAGTATAGTCTGAAGTCAGGGAGACTGATTCCTCCAGCTCCGTTTTTCGGTCTCAAGATTGCTTTGACTATTCGGGGTCTTTTGTGTTTCCATAGAAATTGTGAATTTTTTTATTCTAGTTCTGTGAAAAATGCCAGTGGTATTTGATAGGGATTGCATTGAATCTGTAGATTGCTTTGCGTAGTAGAGTCATTTTCACAATGTTGATTCTTCCAATCGAAAAAGATGGTATACCTTTAATTTCTTTCATCAGTGTCTTATAATTTTCTGCATACGGGTCTTTTGTCTCCTTAGGTATGTTTATTCATAGATATTTTATTCTTTTTGTTGCAATGGTAAATGGGAGTGTTTTCTTGATTTCACTTTCAGATTTTTCATCATTAGTGTATAGGAATGCCAGAGATTTCTGTGCATTAATTTTGTATCCTGTTACTTTACCAAATTCACTGATTAGCTCTAGTAGTTTTCTGGTAGCATCTTTAGGATTCTCTATGTATAGTATTATGTCATCTGCAAACATGGCTTTACTTCTTCTTTTCCGTTTTGGATTCCTTTTATTTCCTTTTCTTCTCTGATTTCTGTGGCTAAAACTTCCAAAACTATGTTGAATAAGAGTGGTGAGAGTGGGCAACCTTCACTTGTTCCTGATCTTAGTGGAAATCCTTTCAGTTTTTCACCATTGAGGACGATGTTGGCTGTGGGTTTGTTATATATGGCCTTTATTATGTTGAGAAAATTTCCCTCTATGCCTACTTTCTGCAGGGTTTTTTTTTTTTTTATCATAAATGGGTGTTGAATTTTGTCAAAAGCTTTCTCTGCATCTATTGAGATGATCATATGGGTTTTCTACTTCAATTTTTTAATATGGTGTATCATGTTGATTGATTTGCGTATATTGAAGAATCCTTGCATTCCTGGAATAAACTCCTCTTGATCATGGTGTATGATCCTTTTCATGTGTTGTTGGATTCTGTTTGCTAGCATTTTGTTGAGGATTTTTGCATCTATGTTCATCAGTGATATCGGCCTGTAGTTTTCTTTCTTTGTGTCATCCTTGTCTGGTTTTGGTATCAATTTGATGGTGGCCTCGTAGAATGAGTTTAAATGTGTTCCTCCCTCTGCTATATTTTGGAAGAGTTTGAGAAGGATAGGTGTTAGCTCTTCTCTAAATGTTTGATAGAATTCCCCTGTGAAGCCATATGGTCCTGGGCTTTTGTTTGTTGCAAGATTTTTAATCACAGTTTCAATTTCAGCGCTTGTGATTGGTCTGTTCATATTTTTTATTTCTTCCTGATTCAGTCGTGGCAGGTTGTGCATTTCTAAGAATTTGTCCATTTCTTCCAGGTTGTACATTTTATTGGCATGTAGTTGCTTGTAGTAATCTCTCATGATCTTTTGCATTACTGCAGTGTCAGTTGTTACTTCTCCTTTTACATTTCTAATTCTATTGATTTGTGTCTTCTCCCTTTATTTCTTCATGAGTCTGGCTAATGGTTTATCTATTTTGTTTATCTTCTCAAAGAACCAGTTTTTAGTTTTATTGATCTTTGCTATTGTTTCCTTCATTTCTTTTTCATTTATTTCAGATCTGATTTTTATTATTTCTTTCCTTCTGCTAACTTTGGTTTTTTTTTTTTTTTTTTTTTTTTTTTTTTTTGTTCTTCTTTCTCTAATTGCTTTAGGTGCAAGGTTAGGTTGTTTATTCGAGATGTTTCCTGTTTCTTAAGGTAAGATTGTATTGCTATAAACTTCCTTCTTAGAACTGCTTTTCCTGCATCCCATAGGTTTTGGGTTGTCCTGTCTCCATTGTCATTTGTTTCTAGGTATTTTTTGATTTCCTCTCTGATTTCTTCAGTGATCACTTCGTTATTATGTAGTATATTGTTTAGCCTCTATGTGTTTGTATTTTTTACAGATCTTTTCCTGTAATTGATATCTAGTCTCATAGCATTGTTGTCAGTAAAGATACTTGATACAATTTCAATTTTCTTAAATTTATCAAGGCTTCATTTGTGACTCAAGATATGATCTATCCTGGAGAATGTTCCATGAGCACTTGAGAAAAATGTGTATTCTGTTTTTTTGGATGGAGTGTCCTATAAATATCAATTAAATCCATCTTGTTTAATGTATCATTTAAAGCTTGTGTTTCCTTATTTATTTTCATTTTGGATGATCTGTCCATGGGTGAAAGTGGGGTGTTAAAGTCCCCTGCTATGAATGTGTTACTGTCAATTTCCCCTTTTATGGCTGTTAGTATTTGCCTTATGTATTGAGGTGCTCCTATGTTGGGTGCATAAATATTTACAATTGTTATATCTTCTTCTTGGATCGATCCCTTGATCATTATGTAGTGTCCTTCTTTGTCTCTTCTAATAGTCTTTATTTTAAAGTCTATTTTGTGTGATATGAGAATTGCTACTCCAGCTTTCTTTTGGTTTCCATTTGTATGGAATATCTTTTTCCATCCCCTTACTTTCAGTCTGTATGTGTCTCTAGGTCTGAAGTGGGTCTCTTGTAGACAGCATATATATGGGTCTTGTTTTTGTATCCATTCAGCCAATCTGTGTCTTTTGGTGGGAACATTTAGTCCATTTACATTTAAGGTAATTATTGATATGTATGTTCCTATTCCCATTTTCTTAGTTGTTTTTGTTTCGTTATTGTAGGTCTTTTCCTTCTCTTGTGTTTCTTGCTTAGAGAAGTTGCTTTAGCATTTGTTGTAAAGCTGGTTTGGTGGTGCTGAACTCTCTCAGCTTTTGCTTGTCTGTAAAAGTTTTAATTTCTTCATCAAATCTGAATGAGATCCTTGCTGGGTAGAGTAATATTGGTTGCAGGTTTTTCTCCTTCATCACTTTAAATATGTCCTGCCAGTCCCTTCTGGCTTGCAGAGTTTCTGCTGAAAGATCAGCTGTTAACCTTATGAGGATTCCCTTGTGTGTTATTTGTTGTTTTCCCTTGTTGCTTTTAATATGTTTTCTTTGTATTTAATTTTTGACAGTTTGATTAATATGTGTCGTGGTGTATTTCTCCTTGGATTTATCTTGTATGGGACTCTCTGTGCTTCCTGGACTTAATTAACTATTTCATTTCCCATATTAGGGAAGTTTTCAACTACGATCTCTTCAAATACTTTCTCAGTCCCTTTCTTTTTCTCTTCTTCTTCTGTAACCCCTATAATTCGAATGTGGGTGTGTTTAATGTTGTCCCAGAGGTCTCTGAGACTGTCCTCAGTTCTTTTCATTCTTTTTTCTTTATTCTGCTATGCAGTAGTTATTTCCACTATTTTATCTTCCAGGTCACTTATCAGTTCTTCTGTCTCAGTTATTCTGCTACTGATCCCATCTAGAGTTGTTTGTTTCATCTTTAGTTCTTCTAGGTCCTTGTTAAATGTTTCTTGCATTTTCTCTATTCAATTTCCAAGATTTTGGATCATCTTTACTATCATTATTCTGAATTCTTTTTCAGGTAGACTGCCTATTTCCTCTTCATTTGTTAGGTCTGGTGGGTTTTTATCTTGCTCCTTCATCTGCTGTGTGTTTTTCTATCTTCTCATTTTGCTTATCTTACTGTGTTTGGGGTCTCCTTTTTGCAGGCTGCAGGTTAGTAGTTCCCGTTGTTTTTGGTGTCTGTCCCCAGTGGCTAAAGTTGGTTCAGTGGGTTGTGTAGGCTTTTTTGTGGATGGGACTAATGCCTGTGTTCTGGTGTATGAGGTTGGATCTTGTCTTTCTGGTGGGCAGTTCCACGTCTGGTGGTGTGTTTTGGGGTGTCTGTGGACTTATTATGATTTTAGGCAACCTCTCTGCTAATGGGTGAGGATGTGTTCCTGTCTTGCTAGTTGTTTGGCATATGGTGTCCAGTACTGTAGCTTGCTGGTCGTTGAGTGAAGCTAGGTGCTGGTATTGAGATGGAGATCTCTGGGAGATTTTCGCCATTTAATATTATATGGAGCTGGGAGGTCTTTTGTGGACCAGTGTCCTGAAGTTGGATTTCCCACTTCAGAGGCACAGCACTGTCTCCTGGCTGCAGCACCAAGGGCCTTTCATTCACACGGCTCAGAATAAAAGGGAGAAAAAGTAGAAAGAAAGAAGAAAGAAAGGAAGAAAGAAAGAATGAAAGAAAGGAAGGAAGGAAGCAAGCAAGCAAGGAAGGAAGGAAGGAAGAAAGAAAGAACGAACGAAAGGAAAGAAAGAAAGAAAGAAGATAAAATAAAATCAAGGTTATTAAAATAAAAAATAATTATTAAGAAAAACAAAACTTTTGTTTTAAAAAGAAATTAAAAAAAAAAAAAACGGATGGATAGAACCCTAGGACAAATGGTGGAAGCAAAGCTATACAGACAAAATCTGACACAGAAGCATACACATTCACAAAGAGAGGAAAAGGGGAAGAAATCATAAATCTTGATCTCAAAGTCCACCTCCTCAATTTGGGATGATTCGTTGTCTATTCATGTATTCCAAAGATGCACACAGATGCAGGGTACATCAAGTTGATTGTGAAGCTTTAATCCGCCACTCCTGAGGCTGCTGGGAGAGATTTCCCTTTCTCTTCTTTGTTCGCACAGCTCCCGGGGCTCAGCTTTGGATTTGGCCCCGTCTCTGCGTGTAGGTCGCTGGATGACGTCTGTTCTTTGCTCAGACAGGACGGGGTTAAAGGAGCAGCTGCTTTGGGGGCTCCGGCTCACTCAGGCCAGGGGGAGGGAGGGGCACGGAGTGCGGGGTGAGCCTGGGGCGCCAGAGGCCAGCGTGACGTTGTACCAGCCTGAGGCATGCCGTGCGTTCTCCCGGGGAAGTTGTCCCTGGATCCTGGGACCCTGGAAGTGGCGGGCTGCACAGGCTCCCCAGAAGGGAGGTGTGGTGAGCGACCTGTGGTCGCACACAGGCTTCTTGGTGGCGGCAGCAGCAGCCTTAGCATCTCATGCCTGTCTCTAGAGTCTGCGCTTTTAGCCACGGCTCGCGCCCGTTTCTGGAGCTCCTTTAAGCAGCGCTCTTAATCCCTTCTCCTCACGCACCAGGAAACAAAGAGGGAAGAAAAAGTCTCTTGCCTCTCCGTCAGGTCCAGACATTTTCCCGGACTCCCTCCCGGCTAGCTGTGGTGCACTAAACCCCTGTAGGCTGTGTTCATGCTGCCAACCCCAGTCCTCTCCCTGCGCTCTGACAGAAGCCTGAGTCTCAGCTCCCAGCCCTGCCTGCCCTGGCGGGTGAGCAAACAAGCCTCTTGGGCTGGTGAGTGCTGGTCGGCACCGATCCTCTGTGCGGGAATCTCTCCACTTTGCCCTCCGCACCCCTGTGGCTGCACTCTCCTCCGCGACTCTGAAGCTTTCCCCCTCCACCCCCGCGCAGTCTCTACCCGCGAAGGGGCTTCCTAGTGTGTGGAAACCTTTCCTCCTTCACGGCCTCCTCCCATTGGTGCAGGGCCCGTCCGTATTATTTTGTCTCTGTTTACTCTTTTTTTTTTTTTTTTTTGGCCCTACCCAGGTACGTGGGGACTTTCTTTCCTTTTGGGAGGTCTGAATCTTCTGGCAGCGTTCAGTAGGTGTTCTGTAGGAGTTGTTCCATGTGTAGATGTATTTCTAGTGTATCTGTGGGGAGGAAGGTGATCTCCGCGTGTTACTCTTCCACCATCTTCCCCTCGTCCTAAACAATTCTTTTTTAAGGTAAAAGTCATTTTTAAAGGTCAAGTAAAATAATATTTTCTTGTGCACTTGAGAAAACTATAAAGTAAATGACATGAAATTTTATACTATAAGGTATGAGAACAAAAAGTTATTCTAAAAGTCCAAATGAAGAATGGAGAGAAGACAAATTCAGAAATTCAAATAAATATGAAATTGACTGAATTAATATGTACTTTTATCGTATATTTATTTCAGATGGCAGGATAAATGTCAATAATATAGAAACACCAGCCAGACAGAGTTTACTTAAATTGACAAAGCTTACAGCTTTCAGCCATGTAATGAAAACAAAATTTAGACCAGTCAGGAGCTTTCTAAGCTTTCAGCAATGCTGTGAAGTTGAATATCATGATGGCCTCTTTGGGGGCAGTGCACCCCATCACCCACTTGTGGGGATGTCACCTGCCAATGGTTCACTGCTGTAACCTTCCTGGGTGTTATGTGTTGAGGTGTGTCTTCAGCAAAATTCACATGTTGAAGTCCTAACCTTTCAGTACCTCAGAATATGGCTGTATTTGGAAATAGGGTCATTGCAGACGTAATTAGTTAAGAGTAATGACGTCATTAGGGTAGGCCCTATAATTCTGACTGCACACATCCAAGCAAATCTGGGACACAAACTGGGTATCCTACAATTCAATTCAATTCTGACACTCTCTACTCTCTACCAACAGATCCTACAGGTTAAGGGCTCAATCCTACAAGACTACACCCCCAACCACTTCAGATGCCAATCACAAGTCCAGGTTGCCACTTGGGCTTCTGGCCAACTGGCTATAGATTGGAGGTTCCAATGACCCCATCCTTGGGTTCTATTAATTTGCTAGAACGGCTCACAAAACTCAGGAAGCCAGTTTACTTACTAGATTACTGATTTATTATAAAAGTATATAACTCAGGAACAGCCAGATGGAAGAGATGCTTAGGGAAATGTATGGGGAAGGGCACAGCTCTCCCATGCTCTATCCAGGTGCACCACTCTCCCAGGTGTTCACCAACCTGGAAGGTCTCCAACCTGATCCCTTTGGATTTTTATGGAGGCTTCATTACATAGGCATAACTGATTAAATCATTGGCAATTGGTGACTAATTCAACCCCCAGCTCCTGTTTCCTCCCCAGAAGTCAGGGGGTGGGACTAAAATTTCAAACCTCCAATCACAGGGTTGGGTCCCTTGGCAACCATCCTTAGGTGCTTCCAAAAGTCACCTCACTAACAAAGACACTTTTGTTGCTTTTAACATTTAGGAAATTCCAAGGGTTCTAGGAGCTCTGTGCAAGAATCAGGGATGAAAATCAAATATATATTTCTGATTATAAATCACAATATCACAGCCCTAATTCAATATGACTGATATTCTTATAAAAAGGAGAAATTTGGACACAGAGACAGACATGCATAGAGGAAAGATGAAGAGACTGCAGGCCAAGGAGAGGGGTCTGGAACAGATCCTGTCCTTGCAGCCCTCAGAAGGAACCAACCCTGCTGACACCTTGAACTTGGACTTCCAGCCTCCAGCCTGTGGGCAATAAATGTCAGCTGTTTAAGCCACGTGTCCTGTGGTACTTTGCTAAGCAGTCCTGGCAATCTAATATGCCTGGTGATGCCCTTGGCTGCAGAGAACAGCTGCTCTGCCCAAGGTAGCACCCCCTGAGGGACGGTCTAAGGCCCACCTGCTCACCTCCAACTATGATAACTCGAGAGACCACCCAGGGTGACAGCTCCCTTCCCGGGGCTCAGCTGAACCCACCCTGTGAATCAGCATCTCTCGGACAGTCCTGCCGCCCTCACTTCTGTAGAGCCTCACTCCCAGGAAAGACATCTCTGCAGACAGTCCTTCCTCAGTCTGTCTCCCAGGAACCCATACATAAGAGCTGTAAAACCATAACTCGATCATTACAGATATTGGTCCCTATAGGGAGTTGGTTTTGTGAGATTTATGTAGGCACAAATGCCCTGGAGCGAAACTGCAAGATAATAGTTCTGAACTCATGGAGGACAATTCTCAAGGCCACCTGGACACGCTCTCAAGTCTGAACCCTCAGGGTTCAGCCGTGACTGGTGCCCTAAGGACAGCCATGAATCAGCAGCTCAGGGAGCTGAAACAGGAATATTTCTGGCAGCTAAGAGGGAGGGAGGTGTCTCGGTGCGGACGCCAGCCACCAAGACGGATGGCCTCCCGTTGGCGGAGATTCTGTCAGAGAAGGATGCTCACTCTTGCTTCAACCTAACACCAGGATGCAGCTGGAACAAAACTGACCAACATCGGTGCTGAGGGGTACTGGGGAGGGCGGAGCCTCCTTGGAGCCCCAGCAGGAGCTCCTCTAATCCTGGGACTTCACCAGCTGGGCACTCAGAGAAGTGGCCCTCTAGCCCTTCCTTTGCCAGAGCCCAGCTGAGCAGCTACACTTAGAAAGGAACATTGGGTCCTTGTTCTTTGTACTCACATGCTGAGGAGGGGCTCAGGATCTCAGGAAGTGAGTGGCGGGGGGGGGGGGTGGGCAGAAGGATGCAGGAGGGACTGACAGAGGGTGGCTGACCTGAGCTCAAGCCCAGGGACAGCATACTCACCATCTTCCTTCCACACTGGACCCCCTGGAGCCAAAACTGCTTCCCCAGTTTTAAAACCATTGTAGGACTTCCCTGGCAGTCCAGTGGTTATGACTTTGCGCTTCCAGTGCAGGGGGCACGGGTTCAGTCCCTAGTTGGGGAACTAAGATCCTGCACGCCCCACGGCAAGGCCTGAAAAAAAATGTAGAAAGAGGAAACCTATATAAAAAGGGATGTGTAAAGATGGTCACCTTCATGATAATGATGGTTTTCTCAGGGTGGTAACATTCCAAATGATTCCACTTTTGTAAGCTATGTTTATTAAAGGTATTGCTTAATTTTTTTTTTTTTTGCAATAAGCATGGATCAATTATATGCTCAGAAAACCAAAAGAAAGTTATCTTAATAGCGGGGGGGAAGAAGGTATTTAGAGAGCTCCAAGGCTACACTGGATGCTGCACGAGGCACGGATTCCCATGTGCCCTACCCCTGGTATGTGGGTTTTGACCCCAAAGCCTGCCTCACACTGGTGGTGGGGCTGATGCTGGGCCACAGTGGGGTCAGGATGGCGGCACTGATCCAGTGCTTTAGGGGTTGGGCACTGCAGAAAGTGCTTCCGGGCAGGAGGCATATTCAATGAGGGCTTGGAGGCAGAGCCCCTAGTTCCATGCAGTCCCTTGATCTGACGGCAGACCCCAGCCCTCCCTAAGCCCAGTCACATGTGCTGTGTACTGCACACCTCTGGGGAGTTGTTGAGCAAGCGGCCTCTGTTGCCCACCCCCAGGAGTAAATCACTGCTGCCCACTGCATCTCGGTGTCGGAGTTGCCAAGGAAAAGCTTGCAGCCAAGTCCTGGATGGGACAATGCTCTTCCCCCGTAGAGACGAGACAGAGCAAGATCAGCTTCTGCAGTAAGCATTGGCCTCCCAGGGCTGGTGGGTCCCTCCTGCAGCTGATGCAGGGCTATTGGCCTGCATGCACCCATCTTGTGCCACAGTGGAAGGTCCCAGTCCACTCCCCACAAGGGACAGATAGAGCAGTTGGTTGGCCAGATGCCATATGGTACACACTGAAGAGGACCAAAGGAGCACACACTGCATCTGAAGTAGGGACTAACATGCCACACAAGATCACAGGTCTAGCACGGGCTGTGAGGACTCTACCTCTTGGTGAGGAAGCACACCAGGCCCAGGGCCCATTCTTAGGCAGCCTCCAGGGGACCTAAGGAATGAATGCGTGAGTCTGCCTCTCCCCACTGGGGCATTACTCACTTTGTCTCAGTGCACCTGCCACCTCCCCCGGACTGTGACCTTGATGGCCTTGCAAATGCTCCCTGGTCCCCGTGCATGGGGGCCTGGTGGGTGCTGTGCTGCCGGCGGGCTGGGGTGCAGGACCAGGCCCACAGCACTGCCTGCACAGAGCTGCTCCCAGGGCTGTTCAAGGTAAGGTGGGTGTGCTCACAACCAGGCCCACAGGCTGGAGGGGGAAGAACACTTTCTGGGGACCTGGCTGCCCAGAAAGGAGCTGCCTGATTCAAAGGGATGCAAACATCTAAAGTTGGTGACGATCGGCTCCTGGCTGGGAAAGCAGACAGCAGCTCTTGAGAGGCACAGGAACAAAGACCAGCACCTGCCGGGCCACTGGGGGCTCTGCCTGGCTCTTGACACACCATCCACATGCATCACCCAACCATTGGAGGCTGGTGCCTCTGAACACACATCTGCCAGTGGAGGGGACATGCCATAGGTCAAAAGGCTTCCTGGAGGCTATCCTCCTGCCTGAACCCTGGCCCTGGCCCTGGCCCTGGCTTGGCAACCACAGGTGGGATGGACCCCTGCCTTTTCTGGCCCCTCTGGAGCCACCTGTGACCCCGGCTCCCACACGCTGCCCATTAGTGGAGGCTGCCCGCCTGCCCCTGCTTCACATCCTGTGAACGCTGGCAGGAGGCTGGTTCTCTCAACTCTTAGTCCAGCTGGGGAGATGGGAGAAAGAGGACATTGGAAGGGCTTCAAGGCAGGCCTTCTAGGCTGACATTTGCTACTGATAAGAATTTGGTTATCGGTGGTGGGAGGGTGTCTCTAAAGACCCGTGAGCCCTGCTCCTGGGCCACGTGCTGGGCAGACAGCAAGCGTTCTCCACACTTCCCGTCGTCACAGGGTGGAGCACAGGCCTGCTGTCTGCTGCTATAAGCTGTTCCTGGTGCACAGAGCGAAGTAACACTCAAGCAAGGAACAAGTCAGCTCTGACACCAATGAGACAGATGATAAATTGAAATGATGAATTTCTGATGCCAGTGCAAAATCAGGTAGGAGGCCTCATTTATCAAGTTTCCAGCACAGCCTACAATGGAAAGATCTTTGAGGTTTTTGGTTGTTTGTTAGGGAAATTGAAACCTTAACCAAGGGTTTAGATAAAAATTCAGCGTGAGATGTTAATTTAGGAACCCATGCTTAGGAAGGTATTGGGCTGACTCGTATTAGCCAGGTGCTATTCCTTTGCATTTGTGGTGACACATAAACTATTGATCACATTTGCTGGTACGTGCTGACATGTCATTTAGCACAGCACAACCTGGCTCCCTAAGAAGTACAATTCATTGTAAGCTTAAAAAGTGATGCCTGTCTCCACAATGCTTCTATTTCCAATGCAGCTCGAATCCAAAGCAAGATCCCAGAATCTGCGGGGATTTCGGAGGTGCTGATCATGTCTGGTGACCCACCCGCACTGTTGGATTCCAGCCCCATCTCCACCAGCACCTGTCAACAGGCTTTAGTGATGACGCATCTGGCCTGCTGGATTTAAGTGTTTGGGAAGAGCGATGTCCTGTGATGGAGTTTTCCTGCTCCTTCTCAAGCTGTCTCTATCACTTCCCTGCCCTGGCTGGACCCCATGTTTGTTAATACTCCCTCCCCAGGTCAGGACTCTTGGCGTTTTGTTTGCTATTAATCTGCATCTGATACACAAAGATGTGTCTCTTGGTTGTGCCTCGATTCCAACCTCAGAGAAGAGCAAGTGTATGATAAAACTGAAATGTTAGACCTGAAGTGATCTCGCTGTGCAGCTGAGTAAACGAGGCCCAGGGGTCTGTGTGACCAATTCAGTCACCAGAAGCTCATGGGCTGGAGTGCAGATCTCTGGACTTTCAATCCTGGGCTCATTCCACAATTGTTCAATGTCCCCCATCCTAAAAGCCTGGAGACCTCGCACTGCACACCTCTCCCTCAGTGTGCTGTGCCCACACTGAACAAGCTAATTAAATGGAGCAGTAAGCACCCTGACAGACTCAAAACCCTCTGTATACAACTACTCTGCAGACAGAGAACGAAGTTTGCAATCTGCTTTTACAAGTCACTTCCATCTATAGGCTCTGGGCTCCCAAAAACATCCAGCCCCTGAAGGAAGCCTCCATCTTTCTGGCTCCCATTAGGTCTGGGGACCCCCATGGGCATCACATGTGTGCTTGCAAGAGGCAGTCCAGTGTCACCTCCACCACCTGCCCCCCACCTATGCAGAGGTGTCCACCTCATCCTCGAGGCTGTGCACCGGAGCTGCATTATGGCGTCCAGCGTCAACCTGGACCACCTCTGAGGCCCTGCTCCTCCTACCTCAGCTGGGCCCACACCTCGCCCAAGGCAAGCTTCCAGCCAGGCTGCTCGTGAGCCAGCACCCAGCCCAGAGTCTGGGAAGGACCAGCACAACGCCACCTTCCAGTCACAGCAAGGAGAGCCCCCTCTCTCCCCACTCAGCCGGGGTCACTCTCCCCCTGAGCACCAAAGCAGCGCTGCTTGTCAGGGCTGGGCCCTCAGTCAGCTCGGGCTGCCTGAAAAAGCATCACAGACTGGGTGGCTTGAACAACAGAAGCTGATCGTCCCCCAGTTCTGAAAGCAGAAGTCTGAGATCAAGGTGTCTGAAAGGCTGGTTCCTTCTTAGTTTGCTGTAGGTTCCTCTCCTGGCACCTGGTGGTCTGCTGGAGATCTTCAGCGTTCCTTGGCTTGTAGAAGCATCACCCTAATCGACCTCTGTCTCCATGTTCAAGTGGCCTTCTCTGTGTGTGGGTGTCCAAATTTCCCCCTTTTGCAAGATACCCGCCATGTTGGATCTGGGCCATCCTAACGACCTTGTCTTAACTGGATTTACCTCTGTAAGGACCCCGTGTACAACACAGATCCTGGGGCCTAGGACTCCAACACATCTTTTCTGGGAGGTGGGGACACAATTCAACCACAACAGCTGCTGTTGGGTTAGTCAAGAGGGGGCCTCATACTCAGGGCCTGAGGCTTCCTCTTGGGGCCCTTAAGCTTCTTTATCTCCCTTCCTCCAAGGCATATTCTCTCTTAGGAGACAGCACAGTCCCTTGGGCCACCCCTAGTGACCACCACCTGGCCAGCAGGTGGTCACACAGACATCTCCGAGTCCAGGCTGGGAGTGGCTTGGACTCTAGCTGGACCCCTGCTGCCCTGGAAAGACTGAAGGACAAGCAAGGTGAGATGGATTTGGGTACCAAAAAGGTGCCATGTTCCTTGGTGTGGCCAGTGGAGCAGGGGGATGTCCAGATAACTAGGAGGAGAAGAAGCATCCTTCCAAACAGCCAAGAAAAGTCTTCCTGGTGGCACATCACAGTCCACATGACCAAGAGAGGAAAGCAAACAGAGGAAAAGAACCATAAGGTCATTGCCACTGAATCTTTTCCTGGAAACCACCATAGAAGGACTGAGTAGGGAAATCAGAACGTACTGAGAAGAGAAGTTGCTTGGTGCATCGCCCTTAGGGTTCAGTGAAGACCTTGCCCCTGCCCACCATCGGCACAGATGGTCATCTTCATCACACTGAGGTTGTACTGAGGAGCAGGGCTCTAGGGCAGGAGGACCCTTGGAACCCCAGCTCTGCCCGCTCCTCACTGCCTGGCCTTGCTCACATTTGTTTGCTTCTCTGTGCCTCTGCCTCTTTACCTCTAAAATCTGGATAACAGTAGCTCCCACCTCACTGGGTTGTTATAAGGCTCCAACGAGGTAATACAAACTAGGGACATAGAACAGTGCTTGCCCAGGAACAGAAATGCCCAATAGCTCTTAGCTATGATTATTACTTCATACCTTTCTTTACACCTCAAATCATTTAAAATTGTATTTTATTTTTAATATCAAATACTCTACAGCCAACACTCAAATCCTTTTGGAAAGAGAATCCACACAGGGCAACCTGCAGTTACCTAGCAGCAGGATGCTGAGGATGTACCACTGTGGTTACACTGAGCAAGGCCGGGGAGCCCACCTGCTCTGGCTTTGCTCTCCCTGATGCCCTGGTTCATCCAAGAGCAGACTAGGAAATGTAGTGCCACCTGGCCCCGAGGACTGGGAGTAGGTATATTCTCCCAACCCTTCCAAATCCTCCTTTTCCCTCAATCTATTCACCTGGTTGTTTTACTTTAATGCAAATCCATGAATGCAGAATTTCCCATGAGAAGGCTCTGAGGACTTATTACTTGTTCTGAGTTTTGCATCCATTTCTTTTATGGAGTTTCAAGAAATCTTTTGGGCCCCGTTTTTCTTTTCATCTCCTTCAATTCAGTTCACTACAGTCCAGTTCAATCTTTTCTAGAGATCAAGTTATAAACCTTGATTCTATTCTTGATTTTACCATCCTCATGGGGTAAACTGATGAGTTCTTTGTTCAAAGCATTGTGAAGATGGTGGCTTTTTAATCTACCTTGAGTCTGTATCTGCACCACTGTCAACTGTATGCCCCACAGTGTTCATGGAGAAGCATCTTCATGTGGTACACTTGGAAATGGGATTTGTATAGCATAGAAAAGAACTATATCCAGAAAAAGAAATACAAATAGAGGAAAGTTGAGAAATTACCTTTTTGAGACAGGCTAAGAAATCCAGATTGGAGAAGGGCAGGCTGAGTGGGGAAAAGCCCTAAGAACATGGTGTAGCAGGTAAAGGAAAGTTGCAGAAGTGACAGAAGTCATACTCATGGCTCACAGGAGAGGTCAGTACCCTGGACATACCTAACTGCAGGAGTAGCTCCAGGTGCCCTGGGAGCATGCAGGATAAGAACAGAGGAACCAGGGCAAACAACACTCATGGTTTGTATTAGTCTGCTTGGCTGCTATAACAAATACCACACACTGGGTGGCTTAAACAACAGAAATTTATTTTCTCACAGTTCTGGGTATCAGCATGGTCAGTGTCTGCAGAGAGGTATTTTCCTGGCTTGCAGACAGCCACCTTCTCACAGTCCTCACATGGCCTCTTCTTTGTGCCAGCATGGAAATAGAAATCTCTCTTCCTCTTCTTATAAGGCCACCTATCCTATTGGATTAGGGCCCCACCCATTATGAATTCATTAAACCTAATTATCTCCTAAAGGTCCTCTCTCCAAGTATGGTCACATTGAGGCTTTAGGGATTCAACTTAGGAATTTTGAAAGGACATGTTCAGTCCACAGCATGCTTAAAAAGAGGAGAGATTAAAGAAGGAAAACAATGAATTGAGTTTAGTTTAGTTTATATGAAACTAATAAGCACAGAGATAATAGGTAATAAGTGGTTAGATAGTCATTGAAATGTTTCTGTTTCAATTTGTTTTCTTGGAGGAAACTTGTAAACATGAATTACATATGAATACCATTCTGAAAATCTTGTGTAACTCCTTTCCTGGACATTTAAAAGAGAAGAACAGCTTTTGGTAGGATATGTGCGCATAGCTTTGACTGGGACTCTGAAGTGTATTAGATAGTTTAGAACATAATTATGAACACAGTGTGTGTGTTACACCCATGCTTTCAGACAGGTGTGTGCAGCCTGGGACTCCCACACACTTTCTCTTGTTCAGCTCAGCAGTCTGGCTACAGGAAGAGGAACCCTCAGTGGTTCTCCCAAAATGGATAAGAAAATTATGCTGTATGTCTGCAGCCAAGACTTAGGTGTGAGCTTTCCAGGCCAAGAAGGTGACCCAAATCCATCCATCCAGAAAAGGCAGGAGAACTAATGACCTCAAAGAGCATGTGGTGTCTGTGGGGAGCTTTTCCTTGCTAAATAAATTGATTTTGACAAAAGCATTCAGCATCTACTGGGGAATGTGTCTTGTCTTCATGTTACCAAACCAAACTTGGGTCTACTCACCTGAGTGCTGTAAAGCCAACCTATGGACGCTGGGTTGTGGTGAAGGAAAGTGAGGCATTTACTGCAGGGCACCAAGAAAGGAGTCCAGGCAGCTAATGCTTAAAAGACCCAAACTCCCTAATGGCTTTCAGGAAAAGGTATTTAAAGACAGGGTGAGGGAGGGGAGTTGTGGGGTGCATGATCAGCTTGTGGACATTCTTCTGATTGGTTAGTGGTGAGGTAAATGGGAGTCAACATTATCAACCTTCTAGTTCCAACTTGTCTGGGGTCTACGAGCTTGTGGGCAGCATACAGTTAACTTCTTCCACCTGGCGGGGTTTCAGTATCTACAAAACAGCTCAATGGACCTGGTTCAGAATATGATCTATAGCCCTTGAGGAGGAGCTAAGTGTCCTTGACTTTGTTTAATAGCTAAACTCATTATTTTGCTTTCCTTGACAGTTTTCCCTTCTTTCTGCATTTTCTCACTTCTCTGATTAAATTTATTTTTTGAAACTTGGGGAAACCCTGGAAGCTAAAGTTTTTCTACAGACAAGAGTCAGGTGGAGTACATGGGGGCAGGGGTTCTGTCCTGGGAAGTCCCCACAGGGTCCTGATCAGTTACTTTCATACAGCTCCACCCTGACCTCTGCTGCTCCTGCTCCTGACCTGGACCAGGAGTGTCTGTGAATGCTTCACCCAGCTCTCAACTTCAGGAATGAGATGGTATTTTGCTATAACTAAGGATGCCCACTGCATACCATCTCCTGGGCTTCAGCACAAGCAGGAACTGGGAGAATGGGCTGGCTCTGTTGCTGCTGCTCCTGGAGCTTTTCAGGAGCAGCTCAGCGCCTTCACTTGTTTTTTTTTTTTTTTTCCTCAGCATCCTCTGCACAGCACCCAGCCTAGTTCCATGGAAGCATGTCCTTTTCAGAAGCTTTTCCATGAAAAGAAGACCTCAAAGAGATTTTGCTTTTTAAAACATTCGACTGTCTCTCCCTAATCTTCCTTCACACCAATTTAATCCCCTAAGGATGGTGCTTCTGAGTTGGCTTTTATCATTACTTACCCTTAACTAGGCAGACCTTAATGAAATCATCAAATCAAATTGTGTCTTTTGCATCATAATTATGATTGTCATACAAAAGAGAGCCATGATTTATTCTTTTGTTGATGAGATATGTATGGGTCCTCATAACTGTCAGTGCATTTTACATTAAGTGATGGTTAGATCTTGTCTGGGCTGAATCACATTGTACCTTTTACCCCCATGATCTTTTTTTCTATTTATTTAAAACACATTTGTTTGTGTCTGGAAATTGGCTAGGTAACTTGACAAATTTATCCAATTTATAAAGGTCTCTTGTAGCGTCTTGTTTATGTGCACTAAAAGAACACTCTCACTTTCTCTGGCCCTGTTTTTGTTGCTGTTTGCTTTATCGAGTTTTGCATTTGGAATTGTCACCCAAAACGGTCCTGTCATGAGCATTAGTCATGCATACCTTCCAGCACTTCTCCTCCAAGAAGAATGACTCCAAAAGTTTCATTGTAAAATTTTGCCCCAGGAATCTTCCACCCCGAGTAAACATTCCAGATCTAGAACAAACTATCCTTTACCACAAAAAAATGTGGTACAGCATCATTTCTCAGTATCCTCAAAAAAGAAGGATGGAATTTACTTATTATATGAATTATCCTTTTTTAAAATAATTCTAACCCACTAATTAAAAGTTAATTGAATAAAGACTCCAAACAGAACAAAGGTGTTAACATTTGAAATTATTTCCTGAACTTGCCTTTCTGGGGAATAAATTTCAAACTATTTCTAAATAATCCTTTCCACCTCAAACACAATTTCTTAGATTAACGCAATTAATGCCTACACCAAAAGTTAAATATTTTGAATAAATAATAACGGTTTATGGTTCTGAAAAACAAAATGGAGAGAAATTAGGACTGCTAAATTTTGGTCTGTACTTGGACAGCAGCCAGCATTTATTCATTCTCATTTATTTATTCATTGGATTTTTTGCTCTAAGCCATGAACAAGTTCATATTGCTAAACTAGATGTTACCAAAATATTCATTTTGCACTTTGAGCTTTTTTTTTTTTTTTAGTGAAATGAGTGGAGGCTCAATTACATTTAAAGAGCATGAAGGCCTGTTAGGTTAACATTAACATCAGTTCTCAGTGACCGAATCTCAGATTATTGTTTAGTGTAAGCAACGTAGCCAGCGGCTGCTCACATCCAGTCGTTTGCTATGCTGGGCTGCATGTCCTTCTGTGTGATTTCTTGAGGATGCTTTCTATGCCATCTGCACAGTGCCTTCCAGGGCATGGCTCTGGCCTCTGCAGCCTCTTCCAGAACTCTGCTCATTCATTTCTAAAAGCACCTGTCCCTTAGATAAAGTATGGCAACAACATCTTCAAATGGAGGCTGATCTCAAAGCATGAGTGGTGCTGATATTTCCAAGGTCCTGGCGGCATCTGCATCCCATCCTCCTCACCGTGGCTGTTCCTGGACACCATGACACGGATGTCCCCATGAACTCCCTGCCCCGGCTCACTGTGAGCCTTCTGTGGCCCCCCGTATGTCCGCACTAAGACTCTCATGGCATACAACTGGTGTGTTTCATCCCTGGACCACAGGCAGGGGAGGTGCCTGTCTTACTTCTGTCCTCACTGCCCGTCTCATAGGGCAGCAGGAATGTAGACAGAATCAATGCATATTGATCAATGGATGGATTAATGAATGGACCAAGGATGTTGTCTGGAAAACAATGGGATTTTCTCAGCCTTTAAAAAGGTTTTCCAGGAACTCATTTATGAACCCAAATAATCACACTCCCCAAATTTTAATCAGATACTGTCTGACGTTTGGGACAAAGACACAAGCATTGGGGAAATTCAGTTGCTGTGATGGTTATTCCGCATCCCTCTCACTCACCATAGACCCCTCCTCTACCCAGCTGTGCCCTGCTCTGTGCCTTGGGGGTGAAGTCTTTGGCTGCATCATCAAGGCTTCCTCGACTTCTGGCTTGAGATGGGGTTTAGCCACGGAGTCACTGACAGATCTGGGAATTGGAAGAAAGAAAGGTCAAGGCATTTCTTCTCCACCCTCTCCCTGCCTTGGCCACGTTGTTCTGCCTCTTCCAAAGTTCCAGCCATCACTGACATGGAGCGATGGTTGGGAACAGTTCCCTCTTCCCTGGGGGATTCCATGCACTCGCTGGCTGTCTTAACCCTGGCTGCACCTCTAGAGCCTGTTTACTAAGGACCCTGATGGACACAGATCCCTACTTCTCACCTGACATCCAAATGAACTCAAGATTTAAATATAAAAATTTAGACCATATGAGCACTAACCTAGAATGTAAGTATCAGGGGATCTTGGGCATCAAGAAGGCTCTCTGGTGCTGAAACTGGAAACTATAAAGAAAAACAAGACAGCTGTGTCTAAGAAAGTTTAACTTCTATGCTCTAAAAATACCACCTATGGTAAACATAGCAAAGAGCCATTTACCCCAAATCTAAATCTCATTCCTCCCTACTCTTGATTCCTAACAGAACCCGGTTTTGTTCAGGGATGCATTTAGCCAGTTGTTTCTGGGGAGAAGGCTCACCCCAGTCCCTGGTCTGGGTACCAATGGGTCTACACCCACTACCCTCATCTGTGTCCCTGGTTGATGCTTTGTTTTGACACAGTCATGCAGTTGGCCAAAGAGACCTGTTGCAAAATCATCCCTCTCCTCACCCCCGAAGTTAGGTTTCCCTCTCTCATTTCGCTCAAAATGATGGCTGTTCATTCATTCATCACTCATTCATATATTGATTCCATCTGTACATACATTGAATACTATCAACAAAGGCTTCAGTGTCTACATCCAAAACAATATTTATTTAAAGACGTTTGAGAGCAGACTTGAGACAAACACCTTCTCCATCAAAGGAGATCAATCCTTTAAAAGGAAAGCAGCCTGAAACATCAGTGAAACCCCCAGCATATCTCTTGACTGTGGTCATCTGGGTCAGGGGCTGCTCAAAATTATTTAACAAGATCAAAATATAAAGAAAGGAGAAAAAAAAAAAAAACAAGAGAAGCTCAGATACTGGGGCACTCTATGATGTCTGTTTAATATGATAAGGAAAAAAAGGAGCAGAAGAGAGACATTTTCTATTATTTATTATATCTCTCAGGCAGCCAAATCAAAGCCCCAGCTTCCTTTAAAAAGAGCAGATGCACTGGCAGCAAAGTTTCTGACCCACAGACGTGGATGTGGCTAATTGACTGCCAAACAAGTTTTTGCCTGTGGTCAGCACGGAAGCCTTGGGAATACCATGTTTTTCCACACTGGTGAAAGACACAATTTCTCATATGTCAGATGATTCCCAGTTTTCAAGCAATAGAAACAAACAAAGAAAAACAAAACAAAACTTGGAATGCCCTGCTGAGGTCAGATGAAGGTAGACATATTCACCAACTGGTCCACAAAGAGGATGAAATCAATCAACCGCGCACATCGTCCTGAAGGAAAACTCAGGCTACTTGGTTCTTCTCCTTAGGTCAGAATTTCAAAGCCACCTTTCCACATGCCGCGTCCTGCCCCCTCCAAGTTCTTTTCTGAGGGCAAAGCCCCTCGCCCCCCACCCCCCTTACTACCTCCCCTTCCTTCTGGACACCGTCCTGGGGTCACCACCAAGAGCTTTAGTCCATCCTGGTTTTACCCAAACTCCTGTTTTCAACCTTGGCAACATGAGTATCTGTGGCGTAACACAAGGACAAATTGTTAAGAAGAGTGTATATTTAGCAGAAAATTGTTTAAAGCCATAAATAATTAAAATAGATACATTCTCACAAATTATGCATATGTGTGTGTTCTTTTAAGCATAATAATTATTACTCATTTATTTTTATGTTATTAGCATGTCCAGATATTCCAAATACACATACTAGGTTATTTCATTTATCAAAAAGTTGGTATTTATGGCATTCAGCTAACATCTACTGTTTTGCTTGCCTCTTTCCTGGAATAGCATCACTTCCTTTTGGCAAACTGACCCCCACCTCTATGTGGTTCTACTGGAGATGATTAACCAGAGAGAGACAGAAAACAGCATGCCAGTTAGGTGAGGGCTCTGGAGGCAGACCCCATGAGGTTGGTACTATTATTCTCATGAAAATGATGAGGAAATTGAAACCTAGAGAGGTTATAAAACTCTCCGAAGGTCAGACAGTGTTTAACTGTATTTGTAAGAAACTAATACAGGCCCTGCTTCTCCCAGTTTCCAACTATCAAGGTCGATTCAAACCATACCTCTCCATGTTCAACCAGAGAGAGGAAAAATAAAGCTTTACTTTTTTGAACTGCTGAATTATTTTCCTAGGGCTGCCTTAATAAATTATTGCAAAACTGGTGTCTTTAAACAGCAGATCTTTATTCTCTCACAGTCTGGAGACCACAAGTCAGAATCCCCCTGAAGACTCCAGAGGAAAATCTGCTCCATGCCTCTTCCAGCTTCTGGTGGCTCTGGACGCATCTAGGCTTGAGGATGCATCACTCCAAAGCTGTCTCTTCCTCTCATTTCTTCTTCTCTGTCTCTCTGTGTGTCCTCTCTTGTAACCTTCAGGCCACCATCAATGGACTTAGGGCCCATCCTAAATTCAGGATGATCTCATCTCAAGATCCTTAACTTATTTACATCTGCAAAGACCTAATTTCCAGCAAGGTCCTGTTCTGAAGCTCCATGAATTCTACGGGGACACCATTCATCTCACTACATATGCTTACAGCTGAAAGAGAGATTTCACTTTCACGCTGTTCGCCCCATCACACCGAACTCAATTACAGGGACATGGCCCTTCCTTGAAATCACACCACTTCTTTGGGAGCCCTTCTTTGACCCACTTTGTTTCATATTCACTCCCACACTTGTCTAACGTGATCAGACAGTGCAAAACGGCTGGCAGTCCCCCAGAGGGACTGCCGGAACTTCTTCAGCTCTGTAGACCTCTGTAGGCCCCTCCAATTAC
The DNA here is from genome assembly GCF_039906515.1 of Pseudorca crassidens. Classification (NCBI taxonomy): domain Eukaryota; kingdom Metazoa; phylum Chordata; class Mammalia; order Artiodactyla; family Delphinidae; genus Pseudorca; species Pseudorca crassidens. Next base: position 5,460,058 of record NC_090298.1, read on the forward strand.
AGTTTGTGGAATCCCATATGTCTTTGTGCATCTCATTGTAATATACAGAATTTTCCTTGGGTTAATAATCAAACTATAGGTGCTGAAAGCAGTGGAGAATGAAAAGAGTATATCGGGGGGGTGGGGGTGGCGTCTATCTATCTATCTACCCATTTATCCATTCATCCATCCATCCATCATCTATACAACATACATTTACATATCTATTTATGTATCTAAGCTATCTATTACTTACCTTTCTGCTCAAGAAATGGATGCTTTATTTTGTAAGAAGAACATATAAGCTTTGTGCAATTTCGGTTTATAACAGTGCCTGGAACACAAGCGTTGCTTAGTAAATATCTTTGAATGAATAAGCTTGATATCTCAGATTTGTGAATTTTATAAACCTTTCTTTCTCATCTACTCTCTATGAACCACAATAAAGATAAGATCTATTAAAATTCAGATGAAAAAATATCCTAGATATGGATAAAAATTATAATTGTGTGTCAAAATTAATAATCTATATTATAAAAAAATTTAAACACCTATAGGTAAAACATATACAGAATGGAGCAGTTATTTGTTTAAGAAATTATTTTTTAAAAATCAAATACTTCCAAAACATTATTTATTTGGAAGAACTCCTTTGAAAGTAGATTGGCTTTAGATAACATTATTTAATTTCACAGGAACTAGACTGAAAAGGAGCACATAAACTTATTCTGTTTATTTTATTTTTGATATTCAGTTGAGAATGAAGTGGGGCTCTGATTAACAAAAAGCAATCAAAATCCATGAGTCAGGGCTTCCCTGGTGGCACAGTGGTTGAGAGTCTGCCTGCCGATGCAGGGGACACGGGTTTGTGCCCCAGTCCACGAAGATCCCACGTGCCACAGAGCAGCTGGGCCCGTGAGCCATGGCCGCTGAGCCTGCGCGTCCAGAGCCTGTGCTCCACAACGGGAGAGGCCACAACAGTGAGAGTACCACAAAAAAAAATATATATATATATATATATATATGTATATATCTCCATGAGTCAGAGATAGAGCTAAATAATACATTTTTTTAAAAAGCTACTAACTAGTAGGAGACCTGAAAAATATGTGGAGATTTCATGGTCATAATTGCCAGTCTTTCATAGGAGGATTCCTACTCCTGGAGGAAACACTGACTCTATTTACTGTGAGTTTTGTGGATTTTGTGATACTCCAGTCTCTTCCTAAAAAAACAGACAGCATCATCCGGTGAAGGCATGAAGTCACCTGACAAACTATCTATGACTTAGCATTTCCTTCTCGTAAGGACTTCTTCCCTCATGGACACTTTTCCCAGAACCTGGGGCTTTACACAATCTAAGAGGGACAGCCCTGCTGCCACCTGCCCACCAGGAAGAGACCCGCCTAATCTACACAGTGAACTGGTTTTCCCCCCATGTCTTCTCAGGGCTCCTCATGCATTCCTGGCAGATCTGCTCCCCGATTCCTTCTTCTCACTTGAGTCTTTTCCTGTCCCTCTGGGTTCCTGTCTCTGCTGTTTCCTTCACAGAAGACAACACGACCTGCCCTTATATGTACGTGTGTCCACCTGTATCCCCCACTCAAATCTAAATTGCTGTCTCCAGAGCCTAGAGCAGGCTTGGCACATGAGAGGAGCACAGTGAACACCTGTTGTGGGGCAGGCGGTCGTGGGCAGGAGGGAGGGATCTGGGTGAGGTGACCAGGTGGCTGAGGTTTGTGGCAGGGCCCAGGTGATTTCAAGTCTTGAAGACCATCGTGATGAGTTTGGATTTTATCCTGAAGGTGATGAGAAGACATCGGAGGTCTTGAGCAGGGGAGTAAGTAGGATGATTATGTTTGAAAAGATCACTTTGGATGTTGTAAAAAGAAATCACAGGAAGAATGGGTGGAAGCAGGCAGACAAGTTGGGAGGGTACCATGGTAACCAGGTGAAAGATGCCAGTGAGTCATGTGGGAGGAGACCTGGGTGGGAGGAGCAAGACAGGTTCTGGTTTGTGTATATTTCAAAGCCAAGACTGGAAAAACTTGCCAATGTATTGAATGAAGGTGGAGTATGAGAAAAAAGAACCAAGGAGAACTCCATGGTCTTGGGCCTGATCTTTTGGCCACCAGTGGATGGACCATCTACTGAGCAGGCAACATGGAGAGAAGAACTGGTTTGGAGTGGGAGGTAATGGGAGCCTTCTCAATCATGTCACATCAAGACATGTCTCAGACATGCACATGGAGATGAAAAGTAGACAGTCACATTTGGACAACTGGAGTTCAGGGGAGAATGGGGTTGGGGAATAACTCGGGAAGTCACCAGCACATAATGGTATTAAAGCAAAGATTTTGGATAAGAACACCTAAGGATGAGAATAGGTGGAGAAATCTACGGGGTCCAAGGAGTGAGCCATGGGGCTGAAAAGAGGAGGAGAAGCAGCTACAGGAGACTTAAAGAAAGCACAATGTGAGAGGGTCAGATCCTTACTATGCACAGTGCAGTAAGTCAGACAGAGAAAGACAAATACTGTATGGTATGTCTTATACGTGCAATCTAAAAAATAGAACGAACTATAACAACAACAAAAAAACAGAATCACAGATATAGAGAGCAAACTAGTGGTTACCAGTGAGGAGAGGGAAGGACGAGGGGCAAGATAGGGGTAGAAAAATCCTATGTATAAAATAAATAAGCTACAAGGATGTATTGTGCAACACAGGGGAAATATCCAGTATTCTGTAGTAACTATAAATGGAACATAACCTTCAAAAATTGTGAATCACTACTGTACTGTACACTACTGTACTGTAAATTATGTAATATTGTATATCAACTGTACTTCAGTTTTAAAAAAAATGAAAAAGAAAACCCTCATAAGAGAAAATTAAGGCTTTTGCTGCAATGGGAAGCAAAGACATACAGAGGAGAAGGGCGTGCAGAATCTCAGGAGGTTTCATGCGGAGGAGACAAAAGATACAAGCGCATAACTTCAGCATTAGAATTCGAACAAGCGGAATCACAATGAAGATGAAATAAGTACTTAAGTCCACAGGCTGATGGGGCACTAAGACAGAGAGACCTGTTTTAAGAAGAAAAGCGCTGGTGACAGAGGAGAACAATAAGCTGGTAACACTATGAAAACATACTGCGCTTCAGGTGTCTACAGTTTTTCTCGGGAACAAATTAAGCGTCTGTCTAGAAAGCATTTGTCCAACGTAATTCTTCTTAAGGTACAAAGCAAAGCCCCTGCTCCTCTGTATAAGCAGCTCACATTATTACCTGTGAATGGGCATCTGCTAGTTTCCAAACACGTGACTCACGTAACGAGAAGCAGCTGGAGGACCAGCGCACGCGGGTGGACGGTTCTATGTCCTCTCTCTGCTATGCCGGCCAGTAAAGGCTCCTGGTGAGGGTTGCAAGATGACTACCAACTGTCGTACGAACCACGTTTTTAATCAGTGCTTCACGGTTTTTATGTTTCAGGAAGATCTTTGTCCCGTGGCAGAGAAATGTAATTACGATCTGTCTTATAATGGGTTTTCTTAAATCTTTATTTCCCCTGCAACTCACATTCTTCTGTTTCTGACTAAAGAAGATATACTCTCAGAAAACCTGGATTTGAAAATTGCTCATCCGCTCCATAGCTCCATGCCCCAAAATGAGCCGCCATCCCTCTCTCTTAGCTCTGTTTGTTTCTCTCTAAATAAGTGCAATAGCATCTGCTTGCTAAAGCTGTCCTTTAGATTAAGTGAGACAAAGCATATGAAAACACCTGAGGGAGTGCAAAAAATACATATAGAAGTTTCTTAAAAGAGGAAAATATTTGTTTCTTAAAGGAGCTATCAACGCTGGAACAGGTTGGGCGGGTCATGCCTTGTTCTTACTACTCACTCCACAATTGTTTCCAGAATCATCCACACCACAGTTCATTTTTGAAAGCAGTCCTTTCTCTTGTGCATGTCTTATAACCTCCCAATACCTAGACTCTGACAATCTTAACACCTTTCCTATCATACATTTCACTTTTGAGTATTTTGCATCTGAATGACATATATGTTCCCCAAAAAATTAGCTGGAAAGTTGAATTCCTTTGTTTTAGGTTTTCCGTTACATAAGTTATTTAGTACCAGGCTTTAGGTCTTAAAACCCTAAAAAAAAAAAAAAAAGTGCCAAAAAGGAATAGGAATTGTAGCCAGTGATATTTGTTTTGGTTTGGTGACATTTACCTCTTCATCCAGAAGGGATCCTAAGCCCATGGAGTAGCTCAGCGACCTACACTGGCAGGATGTGGGACCAGCAGTCTGCTTCTGTGGCTAGAGCCTGGGAAATGTGTGTGGGAAGAAGCACCAGAAACCCTGCTCACTGAATTGAATTCCCAGTTTCTCCATTGGCTCTATTCTGTCCTGTTCCAACATGGCACATTGGAAATTGGGACATTTGAGGAGGATTTCTTTACCCAGGGATTATTTGCAAAGGTTTGGTGTAGGAGAACCACAAGGCAGGGCTCAGTAAACCAGGGCTTGTAGCAGAAGAGCTGTTGCCAAGCCAAGGCCTGAAGAGAGAAGGGGAGGGAGTAGGGACCAGACTGCAGGTGGGGAATCCTGAAGACTGGTCAGCTTGAGAGAAGCCAGGTAAAAGGGCTTCCCAGAGAGGACACCAGGAGGATGCCTTTGTCTCCTGTCAAAGCTCCCTATTGGGCAAAGTCCAGTGGAAGCCAAGGGCAGAAAGGGAGGAACAGCAAGTGGGGAGGATACAGAGAGCAAATGGATCCAGCACACCCCCTGGGAGAAGTTAACTCTCTGAGCCTCACCTCCTCAGCCATGAAATAAGAATGATGGTAGTGCCTCCTTTATAGGGTTAAAGTCCAACTGGATTTTTTTTTTCCTATTTCATTTATTTATTTATTTTTACAGTAGGTCCTTGTTGGTTATCTATTTTTTTCAAACTGTATTTTTGTAAAAAACCCTTTAAACACAGACCTTAGTGCACACACAAAAAAAAATTAAATGATGATGGTGTCATCATCTACCTCCTCAAAGAAAGAAAACAATGCCATTGATACAATATTGCAGGGCGAGATTTGAGAAGTGGGGTGATGAAACAGGGAAACAGATACTAGTCACATAAGTTGCTGCCCTATGGTGACTCACCTTTTCTGCTTCTTCTGCCTCTAGACTTCTTAAAGGAAGCAACAGTAAGATGAATCCTCAAGGAGAATGTAGAGGTAGAGGTTGGCAGGCCGAGGAAGGTGTGTTACAGGCCCAGAGCAGGAGGATCCATAGGGATATCTGGTTGCAGAAAGCAAGGGAGGCTGATGAAAAGTGAGGCCAGTGAGAAAGACAGGTGAGGTTGGGAGGTGCCCTGGACTGAGTGCTTGAATTTGACATTTTATCATGTCGGTAATAGAGATCCATTTCAATATTTTAAGCAGGATTATGACTTGAGAACTTTTATCTTTAAAAAATTAATCAATCAACAATATTAGGAATGAAATAGGGGATATCGCTATATATCCTTCAGCCATTAAAAAAAAAAAATAACAAGGGGAAACAATAGACAATCTTATGCTCATTAATTCAACAACTTAGAACAAATGGACCAGGTCCTCAAAACCACAATTTACTAAAACTCATTCAAGATGAAATAGATAAGCTAAAATGCCCTATAATCATTGAATATATTTAAATTTCCACCAAATTCTAGGGCCTCATCCTCTCCTGAAGTCACCTGGTGAAGGGGGAAAGGGAGCAGGTGGGGAAAGGCACACCCACATTTAATGGCTTGGAGCTTGATATTTCACATCTCACCTTGTCTCACACCCCACTGATAAGAATGAGTTGTGTGGTCCACTTAGACACAAGACCTGGAAAATATAATCTAGTTGTAGATCTAGAAAGAGAACACAGATGCTGGTGAGTGCACAGGGAGAGCTGTAAGGAGGGTCTACTCCCAATGTTTGAGAGCTGATTAATACTACTAATCATGACCAACAACCTCCTCTTCATCATCATCATTTTCTGACATTTATTGAGCATCATTATGTCCAGGTACTGTTCTAAGCCTATCAAGGTCTACTAATTTATTTCAACCTCACAATAGCCCTAAGAAGCAGACACCTTTTTAATTTCAGTTTCCAAATGAGGAAACAAAGACCCAGAGAGACTGAGACATCTGCTAGGATTTACATGGCCAGAAAGTGGTGAAGCTGGAGTATGAAGTCAGCCGACATTCCTACAATGTTGTCCCACAGAAGGATCTTTGATTCTTCCAAGGGTTGCCTCTGAAACTCTCAAAAATATGCATTTAACTAAATTTCCTGTTCATTGGATACAATCAGGAAATAACACCTGCATTAACTTAAGGAGATGGAAGTAGAAAAAATGGGAAGTATTAATAAACAGGAAGTTTACAAAAAACACATAGAAATATCACAGAGAAGAGCACAGAATCCAAAGCTGTTATATTAAAATATTATTTAGATAGACCACTAGCAAAACTGATTCAGTGAAAAAAGTACAAGATGCAAAAACTAAGCATGGAACTAAAAGGGAACATAATCACAGATAAGAGAGAGATTTTAAATAATAATAACATAAAAATATTATCAATAATTATGCAGTAATAAACTTGAAAACCTAGTTATGCATATAACAATTTGAAAACTTAGTTGAAGTACATTCCTAGAAATATACAAATGCCAACTTGGCAGAAGAATAGATCATTTGTATAAATCCACACATGTTAAATAAATTGACACTCCTTATTTAAATAAAAGCACAGCACAACAAAACAAAATATGGTTAGCTTGCTTTGTAGGTGTGTTCTACCAAACTGTCAAGGAACAGTTAATTCCTTCTTTAAGTAAGTTGTTTCAAAAAATGCAAACCTTAAAACATGCAGTTCATTTTATGAGACTACTATAATATTCATTCCAAAAATAAAGAGACCAATATAAGTAATATAATTTATACTTATGGATGTAGATATGAAGATCCCTAAATAAAATAGTGGCTAACCAAATCCAACAGTATATTAATAAAAATAAAACATCATTAGCAGGGAGAATTGATGCTATGAATGCAAAGATGATTCACCGTTTTAAAACCTACTAATTTATAACATCAGCACACTAAAAGAGAAAAATGCGTATGTGTATCCCAATTCATGCAAAAAATAATTTTAACTAGGTGCTGAAATTTATTAAATAAAAATATCTAATAAAAAAAAACAAGAACAGAGGGAAAGGACCTACAGCATCCCCTTTAAGATCAGGAAATGATCTCACTCTCACCTCTACGGTTGAACATACTTCCTCATAAGGAAGAAAAATAAATGATAGGTATAAGGTTGGGAAAAGAAGAGATATAATTGCCATTACTTCAAGAAGCCATGATCATCTACCCAGAGAAGCCAACATAATTGACAATCGATTAGCACTATTAAGAGTGTTCAAGAAGCTTGAAAGATACAGGGTCAGTCTAAAAAATTGTGTCCATCTCCAAAAATACAGCTAAAACCAAGATACCACTCATAAGCTACAAATTTATAAGATGTCTAAGAATTATCTTACTCATCTATTAAGACATTCAAAAAGACTTAGTAATAAAAACCACAAGTTAATGGCATAATCAAAGACCAAGGAGACCAGCGAAAGAGAACAGAGTTCAGACACAGACTTTACACACGTGGGAACTTATGTGATAGTGATGGCCCCATCAATCATGGAGAAAATTGTGCAGTATGATTGTTGGGAAACCTGTCTCCATGTGCGGGGAAAATTAAAACTGGATCCCCACTCCACATCATCATGGACTAAAGACCTAACCATGATAGGTAAAACTAACAAGTTAGCAGAAGAGTGGTGGGAGATCCTTTTTGACCTAGAAATGGGAAAGGCTACTTGAGGAAACCTCCAACATCATCTGTTTGTCCTTTCCTCTATGTTGTGGACAATTTCCTTGATTTCATCTTGTCATTCTAATGGAAGTTTTACTTTAACCATCATATCTCAGAAGGAAATAGGGTTAAATGTAGCATCACATATTAAGTGTAATGTGATGCTACTTACTATGGACAGATTACATCTCTGTGATTCAGTTTCCTCAACTTCAAAGATGAGGAGAGAAACTGTATCTACATCAGAAGGTTGCCATGGGGATTAGATGAGGGTGGATGGAGAGATATTGAGAGAGAGAGAGAGAGAGACATGATGTGCTTGGAACGAAGCCTGGCATAGAGTGAGAACTATGAAAATGTGAGCTATCGTTATTATAACCTACTAATATCGTTTTATACTCTAAAAGCTATTTCCTATTCTGGGTATTTCTATTGCAAGGCTTTCTTTTTATAGATATAATGTTTTAGTAGTATTTGATGGGACTAATAAATATCACCCTTTTTTCTCACCCACATTCTAAACTATCTAGGAGAAGTGACTGATACGAAAATAGTCTTTTATTATTATTAAATTGACACTGAAGCTGACACTTGGTCAGCTTGCCAAGTGGACTTCACCAGATTCAGTTACCATCACTAGCAGGGCTGGACCATGCAAAGTTCCCCTGACAAGCACAGAACCTGTGCCCTCAACTTGGCCCATGGTTAAGAGAGGAAAGGACATAGGTCCTCAGGCATGCAGATCTGAAAGAAGTGGGTGGGCTACACCTGCTCCATAGCGTATCAAAAGTCATCAACCTAAGGAGTTTCTTCTCTGCCCCAGGGTGTCTTAACATAGCACAGGTTTTTCACTAATGTGCAGTGTCCACTCATGTCCAGGCGAACATCCAGTGCAACTCTCTTCTGCACAGAAGTTCAGGGATCCCAAGGGAGGGGGGCTCTGCCATCCTATAATTGCCTCACCAGGAACTTGCAGCCACCACAGTGGACTTAACAGAAGAGCACGCTGGAGGATTCTGCACCAACTATTAAGTGCTTTAGCTAGAATGGCATACGGTAATTCCACCATAGGCCATTGACAAGGACTAGGTATGTGGCCTGTATTGGGTTGAGTAGGATCCCCTCAAAATCCATGTCCTCCAGAAGCCAATGAAATTGACTTTATTTGAAAAGAGGGCCTTAGCCTATTTATAATTTTGATAAATTTATTTGTTCAATTTATCTTGGCCCATATGGTGGTTATATTTTTAATTTTTTGAGGAATCTCTGTATTGTTTTCCATAGTGATTTCACCATTTTATATTCCCACCAACAGTGTACAAGTGTTCCAATTTCTCTACATCCTTGCCAATGCTTATTACATATATATAAAATAGCTATCCTAACAGGTGTGAGGTGATATCTTATGGTGGTTTGATTTGCATTTCTCTTATCATTAGTGATGTTGAGCATCTTTTCATATACTTGTTGGCCTGTTGTGTGTCTTATTTGAAAAACTGGCTATTCAAGTCCTTTGTCTGGGTTAACCGGGTTGTTTTGTTTTATTTTGTTTTCACTTTTTTTTTTTTTTTTTTGCATTTGAGTAGTGAGAGTTCCTTATATATTTTGGATATTAATCCTTTATCAGATATATTATTTGCAAATATTTTCTCCCATTCTGTAGGTTGACTTTTTACTCTGTTGATTATTTCCTTTGCTGTGCAGAAGCTTTTTACTTTGATGTAGTTCCACATGTCTGACTTTACTTTTGTGGCTTGTGCTTTTGGTGTCATGTCCAAGAAATCATCAACGAGACCAATATAATGAAAACTTTTTTCTATACAGTAAGTCACACGAACGAGGTCCATTCCGAGAGCTTGTTCATAAGTACAATTTGTTCGTAAGTCCAACAAAGTTAGCCTAGGTACCCTACTAACACAATAGGCTACATAGTACGGTACTATAATAGGTTAATAATACTTTTCACACAAATAATACATAAAAAACAAACAAACACAAAAATTAAAGAAAACATTTTTAATCTTACAGTACAGTACCTTAAAAAGTACAGTGATACCAGCTATATCACCTCTGCTTTTACACTTGCTTCTGGACATCCTGGGCTTGAAATAAAGATACTGTACTACTGCAGTCTATACAGCACTGTACAGTAAAGTACATAAAATCACAACCACTTGTAGAAGATGCAAACATGTGACAATGTATGCCAGACAGGTGAACCAGCTTACGTGATTGGACACGCAAACTCGTGTTCGCATCTTTGAAAGTTCACAACTTGAATGTTCATATGTAGTGGGCTTACTGTATTTTTCTTCCAGGAATTTTACAGCCTCAGGTCTTACATTTACATCTTTAACCCACTTGAGGTTGTTTTTTTTCTTTTCCTTTTTCTTTTGGTATGATGTAAGATAAGGATCCAATTTCATTCTTTTGTATATGGATATCCAGTTTTCCTAACACCATTTTTTGAAAAGACTGTCCTTTCTCCATTGTATATTCTTTGCACCCTTGTCAAAAATCAGTTGACTGGGGCTTCACTGGTGGCGCAGTGGTTGAGAGTCCACCTGCCGATGCAGGGGACACGGGTTCATGCCCCGGTCCAGGAAGACCCCACATGCCGCGGAGTGGCTGGGCCAGTGAGCCATAGCCGCTGAGCCTGCGCGTCCGGAGCCTGTGCTCCGCAACAGGAGAGGCCACAGCAGTGAGAGACCCGCGTACTGCAAAAAAAAAAAAAAAAAAAAAAAAAATCAGTTGACTGTATATATATGGGTTTATTTTATTTCTGAGCTTTCTCTTCCGTTCCATTGGTCTTCTGGGTATATACCCAAAAGAACTGAAATCAGGATCTCAGAGAGATATCTGCACTCCCATGTTCACTGCAGCATTATTCACAATAACCAAGACATGGAAACCACCCAAATATCCACTGACAGATGAATGGCTAAAGAAAATGTCATATATACATTCAATGGGATATTATTTAGCCTTAAAAAAGGAAATCCTGCCATTTGTTACAACATGGATGAACCTGGAGGAATTTATGCTAAGTAAAATAAGTCAATCACAGAAAGACAAATACTGCATGATTCCACTTACATGAGGTACCTAAAATAGTCAAACTCATAGAAGCAAAGAATAAAATGGTGGTTATTAGGGGCTACAAGGAGAAAAAAATGAGGAATTGTTCAATTGATAAACGTTTTAGTTATTCAAGATGAATAGGTCCTAAAGATTTGTTGTACACATAGCATCTGCAGTTAACGATATTGTATTGTGCAGTTAAACATCTGTTAAGAGAGTAGATTTCATGCTAAGTGTTCTTACTACAAGAAAAGGGAGAACTAGGAACACAAGTAAATATTGGCAGGTGAGGGATATGTCTGTTACCTTGATTTGTGTAACATTAACATGGGTGTTTATATATGTCTGAATTTATCAAATTGTCCAGTTTCTATATCAATTATACTTCTTAAAAAGCTGTTATTTATTTATTTTTTGCTTGGAGTTTTAAAATTTCAACCTATAACACTAGTAGAAGCAGAGGGTGATGATGGACATATCAATGGGAGAAGGGTCATCGTAATCAAGTTAAGAGAAGGCTATAGTGGATTAAATCAGGCTCTAATGCAATGACTGTTGTTCTTATAAGAAGAGGAAAATTTTGACATCCACACATACACACACATAGAATACCATGTGAAGACTCAGGCTGGAATTATGCTATTGGAGGTAAGGACACCAAGTATCACCAAAGAGAGCCAGCAACCACCAGTTGTGTTACTTTGTGTCACTTTATACAGTAGCCACAAGAAACTCATCCATGGCTCTATCCAACTTCAAGGGGCTTGGATGGACCAATGCATGGAAGAGCTTAGCCACTATCTCCAATGTAACCCTTCTGTTGTCCCCTGGGGCTACCCATGTGATTCTGCTATTCTTCCTCTTCCTAGACTGGCTGTGGTTCATCAGAACTTCCCTTCACTTTCATGAGTGCATGTCTGTGCAGCTTGGATGTATGTTCTAGGGTTCAGACCAGTGATAGCAGCAAATGCAACTCATCCCCATAGAGAGAGAGGAGAGCATCACCAGGGCACCATGGAAACTGCAGAGTCAAATTAAACATGAATCCCAGGCTTATCCTACACTGCACACGTGCACATGCACATACTCATGCACCACTACCAACTGCACCACCGAGCTCAACTGCATAATCATAGGACATGGACATCATGTGGGTTCATAGCCCCCGTGGGCCAGGTTCAGCAAGCATGTCATGGGCTAGTGTCTTGGCCCTAGGGCTACAGCCAACAGGTTGTCTGCAACTTTGGGCTTTGGGTTTGCTGGGTCCACACTATGCCATCCATTGCTGCAGCAAACTGTTTTGAATTGATGATTGGTATAAAGGCTTTTATGACGGCAATTCATGCTTCATCTCTTGCCATAAAATAATTATTAGAGAAATGCACTGTTAACAATTTAACATTTAATAAATAGGAAATATTTTTCAGGAAACTGAAGCCCATTATGGAAATCATAATTTGTGCTTGGTGCCAGGAAAATGTATTCTCAATTTCACTGTACCCTGTGCCCAGCTACGAAACCTGAAACTTCCTCTGCATTACATATTCTCAATAGGATAGATTAACAAATCTAGTGTAAACAGTCCTGCACAGCATGCACCATTTTATATGAAGACACCAAAACATGTCAGCCTTTCTTACAGGGATGGCAGAATCAAAATTGCCCCTCATTTTTATGAGGCAACTATAAATGCTGAAATAGAGATCATCATACATTCAGAATGATCCTGCCTGTGTACCTCCCCCGCCAATTTATGCATTCTGCAGTCCCTGGTGCAGCAAGCCTCTTATCTTCTGAACTTTTCAGAAAATACCAGTATTTGAATCTTGAAATTAAATTGCATGTAAGCAATACCACAAAGATCTTTTCTAGTGCACTTATGACTTTCATTTATGATAATCTGTGCCGCTCTATCATCTATTCTGGAATTCAGACTTAATAAGACATCGTACTTCAACAGTACAAAGGCAGCAGCCTCATTCATCTCATAGTTAAAGCAGTAATAAAAAGACATCAGGTGACACAAATACCAATAATTCAATATATTCGAATTAGAGGTGAGGAATGAGTCAGCTGTTTATTTTGCTGATTAAAGAAAGAGCTTTTTCCTACATCCAAGTCAGACTGGTATTCAGATACCAGATCATCAGTGGGGGGAAAAAGTGAATTAAATGTTTAAATGTATCATTGCACCTCCAATGAAATTCTCAGATCAAGTCACAGACACTCTATATTAATAAAAGATCTAAAGCTGATGGAATTTTCGTGCCTATCTTCCAGAGCATATTTGGAGAAATGAAAGAAAAAATATCAAAAGCAATGATTCCCTATAAAGTAAATAGTTATTTTACATTTCTTCACAGTTTAGAGATAAAGGGGGTAGAGTGATAGATAATGGAGGAAGTTTAATTTGTTTAGTTCTATACACACAGCATTTCTGTACCTTGATATTATAGTGGAAATGCCACTTCATATGTTGAATTCCCTTAAAAATGTGAAATTGAGGACTAGGTGTTTTGTACATTCTTGTTAATGTCTACATGAGTTAAACCAATCCATACACTACTTCCTACCATGGTTGAGACTGTGAAATAGTCCCCAGGGGGTTGCAAAAGGCAACAATAGAAAGTAAGCAGTAAACTAAGCATGGGAATAGGAGGGGTCTGGGCCAAAGGGATGGACCAGCTGGGGGAGGCTGAGATAAGATCTGTCACTTCTTGGTTTAAGGAAGACCTTGAATTTGGCTTTGCCTCCTTGAATTTGTCCATGTATCTACCACCACCTTCCTGTCTTACCCATACTGTAAGTTGAAACTATGACTCTAAGCAAATGTGTGCAGAGGGCACTTCGTCTTGTTCATGTTGACCAAAACTGAGTTTTTAATCCAGGACTCAGATAGGATGGAGATCTGTTCTCCTCACCAATGAGAAGTGGCTGAGGAAGCCTGGGGAAGGGTCTCTAACCCTACTGCCAAAAGTCTATCTGAGTAGTGTGTATTGGGGAGCAACACAGTTCTGTGGGACTACAAAAGCAGGACAGCCACTGACAAAAGGAAATATAGGGAAGGAAGTTTCAGCTGACCACAAAGAAAGTGCTGTCTTGCACTTAGAGCTGCTGCAAATACTGTGGGCTTTGGAGGGAGGGATTGGGTTCTCTGGCACCGGGAGAGTGATAGAGTTTCCATGTTTGGTGTGATGTTTCAAGATCTATGTTCCAGGGGGAGAACTTCTGCATACTGATAAGCACCATGGGGGTGGCTAGGAATTCCAGGATGTCTTGAATCAGACACTGGCTTATGAAGTTGTACCAAGAAATGGAGCAGGAATACCCACAGGTAATGCATGGTGTCTCCTAGGTGAAAGAGAGAGAGAGATTTGACCTCAACATTTGGCTCTATCCCCATTTGTGTCACAACCACACAGACTTCTAATAGCTAAAGCAGGCCCTTCTGGAGGATGGGCAGTGAAATCTGCCTGGTGGCTTAAAGGACGCTGGATGGCTGAGCTGGAATCCCCCCGAGCTGATTTAGATGGAATGGAAACTACAGGGAGGCATGGAAAGAACACCAGCCTTGGAGTTAGCCAGACCAGAGTTGGGATCCCCACGCTAGTTACGCTCATCAGATGGGAGGCCTTAGGAAAGTCACTCAACCTCTCTGAGCCTCCATCCCTCATTTATAAGGGTGAAGATGACACCTCCCCATGGAGCTGTTATAAATATTAAACATCCCTGGCACAGAGAGGCACTCAGTAAATCACAGCCATTAACTGAGAATGCTGTACATTGGAGGTAATTGAAATCTTTGCCCAGAGAAAGCTTCCCTAACACTTTGTAGGTGTCACTTGGTTTGACGTCAGCCTCTCAGGCCAATCACAGGAGAAACCACTCACCACCCACAGTGAGAAGACTCCCCAGAGATGACATGGATTTCACAATAATCTTTCTTCAAAGCCCTGCTGACCAGCCGTACCCAAGAACACTTGAAAACTCTGCGGTGATCCAGCCAGAGCACTCAACCAACATTCTAACTTTTCCACCAACTTCAGAAAAAGATTAAAAAAAAAAAAAAATCCAGCTGCCCAATTCAGTCCTCACCTGTGTGTACATCCATCTTATACAATTAGTCAAAGCCTTGGTCAGCTCTATGCAAAGAGTCACAAATACACATCTATATGCGATTCAAGGGGACGCTTCTCCAGTAATCTTGAAGCATCCATTATAACTTTGCTCAATTACATACCTTTTCCCTTGTGTACGTTTTTTAATTAATAAACTTTATTGTCGAGAGCAGTTCTAAGTTCACAGCAAAATTGTGTGAAAAGTGCGGAGAGTTCGCATACACCCCTGCCTCTGCATGTGCATAACCTCCTCACTATCAACATCCCCCACTGGAGTGGTGTATTTGTGACAGCGATGGACCTACAATGACTCATCATTATCACCCAGAGTCATGCTGTACCTTCCACGGGGTTGGACAAATGTGTAATGACGTGTATCCACCATTACAGTGTTATACAGAGTAGTGTCACTGCCCTAAAAATCCTCTGTGCTCTGCCTAGTCATCCCTCTCCGCTCCTAACATCTGGCAACAACTGACCCTTTCACTGTCTCCATAGTTCTGCCTTTTCCAGGATGTCATATAGGTGGAATTGTAGAGTATGTAGCTTTTTCAGATTGACTTCTTTTACATAGTAATATGCATTTAAGTTTCCTCTGTGTCTTTTTATGACTTAATAGCTCATTTGCTTTTCACACTGAATAATACTCTGTTGTCTGAATATGTTACAGTTTATTTACCCATTCACCTACTGAAGAGCATCTTCGTTGCTTCCAGCTTTTGGCAATTATGAATAAAATTGTTATAAACATTTGTTTGCATGTTTTTGTGTGGACATAAACTCGCAGCTTCTTTGGGTGTATACCAAAGACCTCGACTGCTGGAATGTATGGTAAGAGTGTGTTTTTTAAGAAACTGCCAAGCTGCCTTTCAAAGTGGCAGCACCACTTTGCATTCCCACCAACAAAAAATGAGAGTTCCTGTTGCTCCACATCCTTGTCAGCACTTGGTGGTATCAGTGTTCTGGATTGGGCCATTTTAATAGGTGTGTAATGATTTCTCAATGTTGTTTCAGTTTACATTTCCCTGTTGATATATGATGTGGAGCATCTTTTCACATGTTTATTACCCATCTGTATTTCTTTTATGGTGAGGTGTCTATTTAGGTCTTTTGCCCATTTTTAAGTCAGTCTGCCCATTTCCTTGTTGTTGAATTTTAAGCACTCTTTGTATATTTTGGATGGTCTTTTATCAGATAGGTCTTTCACGAATATTTTCTTCCAGTGTATGGCTTATCTTCCCTTTTTTATGAAAGTTTCTTTTGTAGAAAGGAGGTTTTAAACTTCATCAGCCCTCCCCTTCAAGCAATACTGACCCATTAGAAATTTTTGAATATGGTTTTGGTTTTTCATCTCCTATAACCTTGACCAACTGGGGGTTTTGACTATGACATTCACTGTCGAAGATGCTCCTTCCCCTTATAGCCAGAGATGCTCATGGAGATGCCACCAAGATTGACAATGTCTCCCTGTGACCTGCAGATACACGTTAATAAAGGCTGCCTGCAGATGCCCTGCTGAGACCCAGCCCACATTCATCTGGATTTGGAGGGCCTCATGTGCTGATGGGAATGAGGCCTCCAGCTGTTAGACCACATCAGATGGAGAGAAACAATTGTAGCGTGTCACTACCAGTGCAGAAACTAGGTGATAATGCCTGTCCTCTAAATGACAGCATTGATTAAATAGTAATTAATTCCTCAACAGGCTGAATTAAATAATCTAGTGAGCTTCAGGTAACGCAATTACAATAGTTATTTAACACTTAATGAAACACTCTTGTAAGTACCAGTATGAAAAGTCTTCCCTCTATCTTGAAGCAGCCCCATTATTATGGAATGACTTTCCTACCAGGACCTAAGGATCCAGTTGGCAATCTATGGTAACCTTATGGGACAAAATAATTAGGTTAAAAGGTGCCCAGTTTCTCATCCTCTAGCTGAGACTGGCCATGCCCCCCAGCAGTGGGTCCAACCAGCACTTGAATTTGCCTGTGGCTGGTGTCCAGTTTTCCCTTCTGCAACTATCTGAAGAATCGGTACCAGCAGTGCCTCTGAAGACGTTTTCTTCATAGATAGCATCAGCCCTCAGATTTCTTCATCCTGAAATGTCCTCACAGGAAGGTAAAAACATGTTCATAAGACCAGGTGTGTCCATACTATTCAGAAAATTATTAATTTATATGTTGACTGGAACTCAGGTGTTTAATCACATTCCCTTGTGACCCAGTGTTATTAAACAAATGGATTGGGCAAGGCAATATTACGGTAATATCACCTGTTAATAAAAATAATCCTATATTCTTTCTACGTCCATGGAAGATTTGATGTTAATGACATCAAAATGCAACAGCTGAGGAGTGTTGGCACTTCCTGGGTAATTTTTTGAGAGTTTGGTACTTTTGCTTCTGGGTTTTAGCCTTAAGATAAACAAGCTTCCCTTCACCACCCCCAGCGCAAAGTTATGCTGACCGGGAATAATAAAACTCATTGACAGTGCAGTTTTTAACCTCCTGGTCTTATCATGAATATTTACTATTTGGTTGGGAGCTGGCACAGGGCAGCTGCCTCTCGCTTCTCTCCCTGCTGCCGGAATCCATTGTTAGGAGAGTGTTGCTATGGCAACAGAGGGCCACCGAAGGCAAAGAAACTGACAGTCACCCAGACAAAGCGTGAATCTGTGGGCTAATTAAAAGGTTCTGTGCTCAGGGTCACCTTGTAAATGAGAAATGTTTGTCAGAAACTCGTGCTCACAAAGGGCTCTGCAGAGAAGCCCTAGGAGCTCCCGGCCACGCCTCAATGCCGGTTGTTTCCAAAGTTCAGTCCACCGTTCCCTGGGTGAGGAGCTCACAGGTAATCCTAATTCATTGGCTGGGCCAGATTAGGAAATGATTGGGATCTATTTTTTGCCAATAGGTGCATAAAACATCAAACCAGAGTGATTGATTAAAAGCAGGCTGCTTTCCTCAGATCCTGATTTAGATCTGATGTTATTTGTAATTAAAATTGGTTTCAAAAGCTTATGAGCTGAAGGTGGTATGTGGGGACCGTGGGCAATTTAAGCCTTGCTTTCAGGGTCTGGAAATATGGTAGACTACCATCAGTCTAATCAAGGCTGGAACAAGCTCTCTCCTTGGACCTTGATTAGCAGGTGCTCCTTCAGTGGGTTCTTGGGACAAGCTGACTCTGAGCATCTCTAAGATACCAAATAGCTTCAAGAATATGGAGTCAGGATCTTGCCCCAAAACAACCCATAGCTGCTCATTGACACTTCAGATCTCCCTTATCCAGCTCCCACAGACCTCTGCAGCCATACCTCACACTGTCGCATAAGGGCAGTCATTTCCAGATAAATAGCTTCACTACAAACACAGAAGAGACTGGGTTCCTACTCTGACCCTTTAGAGATCAGTGGATGCTAAGTAGGAACAGAGAGTGAAATTCCCAGAGAAACCAAGGAAGCCACAAGGAGGGGCCAGAATTTTACACAAGAGCCCAAAACCTAGAAAGAAAAATCCCACAGTCAGACTCTGAAGATCAAAACCTTCACTGAAACATGATGGGGTCCCTGAAAGACTGAAGCCATGAACTCCTGACCTACCCACCTCTGTTAGCATCCTAGTCTTATAACCTCCCTTCAGACACTGGGCAAAGTAGTCCCAACATCTCAAGTCATCCAGGAAGTATTTTGTGGAGCTTGAGATCCCCAAAGATGGCCTCATCCACTTCCTCCTCTTCTTCCAAATGGCCAAGGCTCCTTTCTGACAGACAGAAAAGACTGTAAGTTGGTTCTGGAGTCAGACTTGTGTGTCCAACCCGGCTCACCCCTGGTCTCCATGTGACCTGGAGTGAGTTGCTTCATGTGTCTGCTCCCCTTTTTCATCAGACTATGAAGGGGCAACAACAGTACTTCCTTCCCAAAGTTACTGTGATAATTAAATAATGGAATCTTTGTAAATGTTTAGAAAGATGCCTGGAGTATAGTAAGCCCTCGGTAAACATCAGTATGTGTCATGGGTTGAGTTGTGTCTCCCAATAAGATACATTGGAGACTCAACCCCCAGTAACTCAGAATGTGACCTTATTTGGAAATAGGGTCTTTATGGAGTAGTCAAGTTAAGATGAAGTCGTTAGGGTGGGCCTCAAACCAATATGACAGGTGTCCTATTAAAAAGAGGAAATATGGACACAGGGGCAGACACATATAGAGGGGAGGGGATGTGAAGACACAGGGAGAGCACCACGTGAAGATAGAGGAGTGAAGGGATGCACCTACAAGCCAAGGAAGGCCAAAGATTGTCAGCAAACCACCAGAAGCTGAGAGCCGGCGAGCAAGATTCCCCAACAGGTTTCAAAAGGTCATGTCACGCTGGCACCTTGATTTTAAACTTCTAGCCTCCAGAGCTATGAGATGGTACGTTTCCGTTGTTGAAGCCACCCAGTTTGTGGTACTTTGCAGTGGAAGCATTAGGAACTAATACAGCACGTTCATTAGAGTACATGTAAATAAGCTCTAATCCAAGAAAACCAAAAATGCAGGACCTTTATTTTTTTTCTTTTTTTTTCTAATTTTTATTTTTATTGGAGTAGAGTTGATTTACAATGTTGTGCTAGTTTCAGGTGTACAGAAAAGTGATTTAGTTATACATATATGTATATCTATTCTTTTTCAAATTATTTTCCCATACAGGTTATTACAGAGTATTGAGTAGAGTTCCCTGTGCTATACAGTAGGACCTTGTTGATTATCTGTTTTATATATAGCAGTGTGTATATGTCAGTCCCAACCTCCTAATTTATCCCTCCATACCCCCCTTTCCCCTTTGGTAACCATAAATTTGTTTTTTAAGTCTATGAGTCTGTTTCTGTTTTGTAAATAAGTTCTTTCATATCACTTTTTAGGTTCCACATATAAGCGATATCATATGGTGTTTGTCTTTCTCTGTCTGCTTTACTTCACTTACTATGATCATCTCTAGATCCATCCAGAAAATGCAGTACCTTTAAAAAGAAGTTTCTCATCAACCTGTCAGGTGGTGTTCAGTCCTGGGCAGGTAGAACCCCTCTGCTCCATGAGCTCATGCAGGAACCCTGGTTCTTTCTGTCTTGTTGCTCCACCACCTGCATCCCACTCAGTGGGAAGGGGCAGGAGAGAGTCTGGGACACATAATTTTGGGGCTTCAGAGCTCAGGACATGACCTGGAGGTGAGGCATCACCCACGTCCCATCAGCACGGGCTGAGTCACATGGCCACACCTGCCTGCATGGGTGGGGGAAGGAGATGGAGCCACGAGAGCTCCTTGTTGAGATTTTTTTTTTAATAAATTTATTTATTTTATTTATTTATTTTTGGCTGCGTTGGGTCTTTGTTGCTGTGTGCGGGCTTTCTCTAGTTACAGCGAGTGGGGGCTACTCTTTGTTGTGGTGCACGGGCTTCTCATGGTGGTAGCTTCTCTTGTTGTGGAGCATGGGCTCTAGGCACGTGGGCTTCAGTAGTTGTGGACTGCAGGCTCTAGAGCGCAGGCTCAGTAGTTATGGCGCATGGGCTTAGTGGCTCCACGGCATGTGGGATCTTCCCGGACCGGGGTTCGAACCCATGTCCCCTGCATTGGCAGGCAGATTCTTAACCACTGTGCCACCAGGGAAGCCCCCTTGTTGAGATTTATTATTATTATTATTACTATTATTATTCAGTGAATGGGAAACCCCATACTACATTTGATGAGAAAACAGTGTAGGGAATTCGTCCATGTCAAAACCGAGAGCATAGGCACATACCATGTAATGGTTAAAGTTTGACAGAATTAGCCCCTTTAGAGGAAAGACCCTCCCCAAAATAGCTGGGCAGGATCTCCCAAGAGACAGTCACAGGGGATGCTCCCAACTGAGCAGGATTATAGCTTCCCTGAATTTCAGGGCTCTCTGTGAGAGAATTGGGCCTCCCAGTGACCAGTTTAATTGCTCTCTGCAGCTAAATTGTCATTTCTTTAGCTGCAACAAGGTTTGGGTCATCTATCTGTCTGGTGGTTTTATTAGTATCTATTTTTACTCATAACTAAGAGATAAATAGGCAAGGGTTTCATGCTTGATGTAAACCTCTTTGTTAAAAAGGCTCATTCATCACTAACTGCCTTAGAAATTATAGCCAAACCATGCACCTTCTGAAATAATCTGAGGCATTAAGGTGCAACTGTTTATCAATTAATTTAAACTCCAGTGAGAGTTTTGCAGACACAGGCACTTTAGGATTTGGTCTAATGGACTGAATTTAGACTACTCTACAAATGAATTCCGAGATCAGGGTTATGTACATTCAGAAGCTGAGACTTTGTAAAGTTTTTTCTTGGAGGAATGAAAGAACATATTATAATCTGAATTCCTTATGTGTTTCCCAGAAGAAATCAGCAGTCAGTTTCTTCTCCTGTAAAATTAATCCAGAAAGTAAATGAACATAATATAAGAAGTAATTCTGTTGAGGCACACAGGTATTTTAATGCCAACAATATCCAACAAAGTTTTGGCCCTGTGATTCTGAACCCCTTTGAAAAAGATGTCAAATCTTATCAGACTGAATTTGAAAGGGACCATAAAGGACTTCCAGGAATCTCTTGTGAGGATCAAAATGAAGGTTTATAGCAATAGAAATAAATTTGATTTCTAAAGTGACTTTTGATAACATCGTGTTAATAATCTTGAGGGAGAATCTTCTCAGGATGAGTATTAGGTCGTGGGGTATTAAATCAGTGAAGTAATGTTGAAGTAGGGAATGTGCAAATTAAAGATAGCATCATTTGTCTTAAATTGATAAGAGACAAGACCACAGGAACAGTCTCCAAAATGTACGGCAGAAAATCAAGCCGGATTTAATTTGATGAATGTCACCCAGCCTCATGGTGATGTAAATACCTTATTCCCAAGATTCTATAGGTGAATTTGTAGCCAAAGAAAAGAGGTAGATGGTTCTACAGAAGGAGGATGGGGCGGGGAAAATGTGATATGCCTGAATTCATTCTCCTCAAAATGGTAAGAAATAGTGACATGGAAATAGGGTTTAGGTCAAGACTGGAAACTGGCAGAAATACTGGATCTAATCTGAATTTGTATATAACAACCCTCAGCCCAGAAGCTGCCCAAGGCCTTGGACACCCAGGCCAAGAGCAGGGCTAGTGACGAAACCTCCCCCCCTCAGTGGCCTTGGGCTGCTGGACAGCCACACGGCAGACCCAGAGACAGAGGGAGCGGGCTTCACCCAGAGGCGATCAGAGACCAGCCAGCCCAGAGACGCGCAGCTGCAGTCTCCTCAGGCCCTGGAGGGTCTGCCTCCTGCACTCCAGTTCTGCCCAAGTCGAAGGCAACACCTCAGAGCAGATAAAGGTGACTCCAGAAACTATGATCCCAAGTTTTGGCACCTTCTTCTTCCTTCGGTTGTCCCTCTGTGTCCTCAGCTGCCTCAAATCTCAATCCTTCATCTTCAGCAGCAGACTCCATGTCAAACATGATGCACCCCTCCCCAAACCTGCTGCCCCTCCAGCCTCCCCTACCTTTGTGCATTGGAGCATCATAGTCCTAGTTGCTCAGACAAAATATCTAAGAATCATTCCTGACTTCTATCTTTTTCTCACACATCCCACATCCAACACTTCAGCAAATGCTATTGACTCCACCTGCAGAACATAACCCAAAGCTGTCCTCTTCTCACAGTCACTACCCTTGCCAGGAGTCCCAACCCACAACAACTCTCACTTGGATTATCAAAATAGCATCCTATCCAGTCTCTCTGCTTCTCCTGGCATCCCTCCAACCGGCTCACCTCATAGCAGTCAGAGTAATCTTTAAGAAACACAAATTAGATCATGTCAATTTCCTCCTCAGACCCCCCATTCACAGAAGTTCTGGGTCTGATGGAGCTGGTAACTAAAAAATTAATATGGTGACAGTAGTGTGATTCAGACTCTGTATGCTTGCCAGTGGTATCCCCCAAAGACCCCCAACTGTACCTTCCAGGTACAGACCTCCCCACAGAGCTCCAGACCCTCATATCGGAGGGCTTGCTTATTATCTTCATCAGCTGTTTGAGCACGATCTCCAGCTCAACACACCAGACACTGAATTCATCATCTCCGCCCACACACTGCCCATCACAAACCTGGTCCCAAATGGTCTGCTCCTCAATGAATGGCACCAGCTGCACACGTCACAGCCTCAGTGTGATCCCTAGCATCTGCCTCTCCTCCCCGAGTGTCGACTAGGCAACAACTCCTGCCTGTCTTACCTCCTAAGTATCTCTTAAATCAGCCCACTTCTCGCTATTGCCACCCACCCCCAGTGGTCAGTGAGAGCCTTACCTGTCACCTAATTGGTCTTCCTGAGTCCACTGTGGCCTCCCAGGCTGATCTATTTCCAGACAAGTGGCCCTTCCCCTCTTCCCTTGGGAATCCCAGTTCTGTGCTGCACATCCTCAACTCAGTGCCTTCTGTCTCTTCAAAGAATGTCTCTAATACATTCTTCAATGTGATGATTTGATTAATGACTGACGACTCAACAAAGCGTGAGCTCCAAGATGGCAGGGACAAATCCATATTTGCCCGTCATTGTATCCAAGAGCCCAGAGCAGTGTCTCTCGCATTGACCTATTTTTGAGTGAATTTAAACTTGATGGCAACATATTTTCACGGAGAATCAAAAGTCTGAATCCAAGCACTCCTGCAGACTCTGGGGGAGTGTGGTAGTATGGTAGGGTAGTGTGGTAGTGTGGTAGGGTAGTGTGGTAGGGTAGTGTGATAGGGTAGTGTGGTAGGGTAGTGTGGTAGGGCAGTGTGGTAGGGTAGTGTGGTAGGGTAGTGTGATAGGGTAGTGTGATAGGGTAGTGTGGTAGGGTAGTGTGGTAGGGCAGTGTGGTAGGGTAGTGTGGTAGGGCAGTGTGATAGGGTAGTGTGGTAGGGTAGTGTGGTAGTGTGGTAGGGTAGTGTGGTAGTGTGGTAGGGTAGTGTGATAGGGTAGTGTGATAGGGTAGTGTGGTAGGGTAGTGTGGTAGGGTAGTGTGGTAGGGTAGTGTGATAGGGCAGTGTGGTAGGGTAGTGTGGTAGGGTAGTGTGGTAGGGTAGTGTGATAGGGTAGTGTGGTAGTGTGGTAGGGTAGATGTTCAGCTGCAAGTAAACCTTCTCTTTACGAGCAGGAGCTTTGGGTTCTGACATCAATAGCATCTGACAAAATCCCCTGCTACACTTATGTAGATGGCCAGAGTCAATTAAAATAATAGTATGAAAATCATTACTAATATTATTTCGGAAGTGTCAGGGCATTTTACACACATTCCCAAATACTGCAAAGACATCTGAGGGAAATCTCAGACAGCAAGCAGAGTCGATACAGCTCTATTCCCTAACTTATTTGCAGTCTTGGTTGGACAAGTAGTGGGAATAGCCCAAGGAATGCACCGAGTTGACACGTACTCATCACACCCCCTCAGACAAGCAGAGAGTGAACTGAAAGAGCTACCCTCCAAAGATGGATTAGAACAGGTCCAGAGAACGACAAAAGCTTCTCCTTGACACATTCTCACCTGCCTTTTCAAGCCCTTGTGTTCTGTATCATCCCAGATGTCACTTTCAGGACCCTCCTTACATCCTTGTGTGACTCCTGATCACCGCCCCTTATAAACAGCCCCTGGGTAGAACATACATTACAGATGCATGTGCTTCATGTCTGTGAGGGGGCAACACCCCTAGGGATCATCCTTCTCCAAGCAACACATAACGTGATGTGCGTGGGAAATGACTCTCTGTATCCTGAACAGCCCTCACACACACACTGAGACATAAACAGGAGGCCTGACAGTGAGCATCCCCAGCAAGGCTGGGCATGGTCCACATCCCACCTGAAAGCTCCCCTCCTCACAAGAGAGCTGTCTGCCTTACTCTCTCATAGAAAAGAGGAAAGAGCTCTGAAATGCATCCTGCGTGTCTGATTTTAGACTTAGCGGGCTACAAGTTAGCCTTGCTGAAATCCAAATTGCATCTGCTTGTCTCATCATTTTTATTTGAGCTGTTTTATTTTGTCTCTTTTTTGATCCCCAGTGAAACAGTGTTGGTTTCATGTAGCAGATGCTCAAGGTTTCCGTAGGAAATAGTCTTACATATGCACACACACACATCAGACACACACTCTATAGTTATGGAATATAATACAAATCTAACCCTGCCTTGTAAAATACTCAAGACATTGCTCTACTTAGAGAAAGGTCAAAAGCAGCAAAGAGTGAAGGGGAGTCTGGGCAGGGAACGTCTTTGTCAGCAGATTCCAAGTTACTCCCCTACAGACTCACAGTCAAGGATTCTTAATCTCCAGGGTGTCTCTGAATTGCTTGGAGAGCTTGTTAAAAATTTAGATTCCTGGCTCCCACCCCAGGAGGTCTTGATTTAGCAGGTCTTGAGCATGGCTGTAAATCTGATTTTCACCAGCAACTTGCTTGATTCAGAACCTGTTTGTCCAAGGAGCAAACTGGGCTGTGACACTGAACCTGTCATTCTCCTCCCCAGAGCCCTTCCATCATCTCTCAAGAAGGGGCTCTGGCCCTGCCCCAGGTGTGTCTTAGGTTCCCCTCACAGGGGCCCTCTCATCTCCTGGCCCTTCAGCTCACTGCCCAAACCCTCTCTCTCTCAAAGCTGCCTCCACCCTCCTGGGAAACTGTGTTGCAATCTGCTCACTGCATCCCTTACTTGTGGGACATTCTCCAGCCTCTAGAATGGCCTCACCAAATCATTCTCCTGTCACTGCATCACAGCCCTTCCTCAGCCCCACCGTGGTGGCTTGTTCCAGGTACCATGCTGAATCCTATGATTCCTCCTGGGGAATCACCGAGCTAGGAGTGGTCTTGGCGACCCCCAAAGTAGATACAAACAAAATGATAGCATTTAATAACATGCAAAACAAGATTATTTACTGCTGATGGAGACACATATGACATCAAAATATAAAAACATGCCCAGTAATGATAAGTGAGTGGATGAGTTAGGAAAGTTCATATGACTCAACTGTAATATTTTATACCTTTAAAGGAAAGAAGCAAATATGAAGTGTTAAGATTTGACATAGCTGCATCATAGTTTATGGTGGTGTCATATTGTTCTCTATATTTTTCAAACTGCTTCAAATATTTTTGTAATGAAAAACATTGAAAAGGAATGAAATAAAAGTATAAGGAAAGTACCCCTGAAGAAATTTAGATTCAACTGTAGCTTACCTTTCTGTTTTTTATTACAGAGCTTTCCTACAGCATGGCAAACAGCCCAGGGGGGGAAGCCCAGAGATTGGAATTCCAGGAAGTATCCGCATAAACCTGATGTCCAGTTCTTTCCTAAGTGAGGATTTTATGGGGGGAGAAGCACCTTTCATACCTAAAGAAGGTTGGAGGCAAGGCAAGGAGATCCAGGGGAAGGGAAGATTGTCCATTATAGCCACCCGTCACGTAAAAAATTGCACTGGGGTGTGAGTGGCCCTCACATATGAAAGAGTGATCCTCTTTTCCCTTGAAAGGATGCCCAAGGAGAAATGATACAGGATGGAAATTGGATTTGGGAAAACTGGAATTGTATAATGATAATGATGGGAAAACTGGAATTGTGATAATGATAATGATGTATTATAATTTCTCAACACTTTACTCAACCACAAGGTGCTGTGCACGTGGAATACAGAGAAACTAAATTATCATCTTTGTCTTCTAAGAGCTTACAGTCTATCAGAGGAGCTGTAGGTGGACAGATTCAAAGGCACTTGCATTTGTGCGTGGGAGGGTAGTGATGATGGCCTTACGCCTGCCTTGGTCACTCATTTCCCCACTGTGTCCCTTAGAGCTGGGACACCTTATGCCATCAACAGGCATTTGCTGAACTGAACTGAAACGCTTAATTCTGCTGATAATAATCATCATGTGTCACTGTACCAAATCCATCTCTTTATCGGCCAAATATTAGTTCCAAAACCCCTGTGTATTTCCCACCTGCCTACACAGGAACCCTGGACATACCCCCAAGAAGAATTATCCCACTCTGCGTCCCAAGCATGCTGGAAATTTCTTGAAATCAGAGACCGGGCCTTGGTGGAGGTGGATGCGGTCACCATGGAAACACAGCGCTCTACTGTCCTGCTGCAGGGAGCAATTTGGACTGCCAGGTCCAGCTGCTGGCCTCTGGGTCCCTGCTGTGTTCACACCAAGGCCACACTTCCCAGATGCTCCCAGCCACTACCTGGGCACGGTGGGCGTTGGTGCCTGCCCGTTCCTGCTGAGCCGGAAACTCCTCCAACGAGCAGCTTTGGCTAGAACACACCTCATCCCCCAGCTGAACCCTTCTCATATTGCACTATAGAATGAAGCTTTTCCACTCAGCCCTTCCCTCCCCCTTTTTGCTCACAAGTGTCAGACCTGCCTTGCAGTCTGAAAGCTCTCCCAGTCTCCTCATGTCCCCTTCTTTCCTCCTTCACAGGAATTTCCCTGATAACCTCTCACAGGTCTAATCCTACCCTGATGTCTGCTTCTCAGAGGACCCAAAGTGACACAGTCTTATTTCCAACACTAGCAAAAGACAAAAATATTAAAAGAGCTAAATAGTTATTTTTCAATGAATGTAAATAATATATTGAGAAAAATAATATTGATGAAAATTGAGAAGTTCTCTACAAGGAACATGCAAACTATTCACTGCTATCTATAATTGAAAAACCACTTTAATCTAAAATAAGTTTTACGATCAGTGCAGTGTTTGTAAATTAATTTTTGTCAACATTTTAAAATTCATGAATGATTAGCAATCAATAAGAAATCACGCTTGATGAAATTACCAAAGAAACGTATACCCTGATTTCTGCTTCATTCATCTAGCCATTCTGGAGGCACTGGGGTCCTCTCTCAGCAGTAGCTGAAGACTACTCTGAGAAAGAGACGGGCCAGATCTTTGTCAGCCTGTGCTCATCGTGGCATTATTTGGGACCTACAGTTTTTCATGTTTGCAATTATCAGCATCTATGGGTTCCTAGTTTTCACCCTGATAGTCTTATGTGTGAATGTTCTAACCTCCAAACAATTGGAGAAAATAAGCATAGTAGATCCATCCAGAGTTGATAATGCCCCAGTGTTGCCTGAGGACAGGAATACCACCCTGCTCTCCAGGAAATAGGCAGTGAAGAACCAGTGGCAACAGGTTTGATGGGAGAAGCACACCTATTGGTGTGATCTGGATTTTGTGTTAACGTGGCTTACCAACTACACACGATGCTAAGAAACAACCATACTACGTATGTTTGCTCTATAAACTTCAATGCCAGTGTCCAGAAGTCTTTTTTGAATCTAAGATTGTTCTCTTTATCCACCATATGTAAGAAATAACGTTTACCACCAAAAATATCTACTAAGCACTTGTTATGTGCTGATGTTAACTTTTTGAATTCTCACAGCAACCCAATGAGACAGGAATTATTATTATTGCCATTTTCAGATGAGAAACTAGAGACTCAGAGATGTTAAGTAATTTGCCCAAGTCACACAGCAAAAAGAACCAAGACAAGGTGTGAAACTGAGCAAACTACAGAGTCCCTTAACAACCCTTCTGAATTTCAACTTCATTTTTAAAAGGCCAATAACCTAAGATGATTTTTTAATTTAGCTTCGTAATTTCAAGAAGGAAAAAAAATGACTTCTGGTATAATTCCAAATAAGATAATGTCACCATGGAGAAAAAAAGCTGTCAACACAACACACGCCCTTTTAAGCAAGTCGATGCCTTCACAATAATGTTCTCTTCCTTTGACAAAGAGATTTTTTTTCTCTAAGCAGACAGCCTGCTGCTCAAAATTTATTAAAAACATGTTTAGTATTCTGCTCAAATCCTTTTTCCAGCTCCGAATGTGAAAATATTTTTATTGTTCTGAATGATGGCCAGATCAATGACCAAGCTGGGGTGGTCAAGGTTTACTTTCTTGAGAAACAATAAGTGATGTTCAGAAAGGGTAGAAAAGCTAATAATCTGTAAAATGTGATATAAGACGTGTAACATATAATATATACGGCCATCAATCAACTCTCTATAACACAAATTTTAATTAGGGGAGGTGGTCATTTTCTTAAACATTTAAGGTATTTAAAAAAATCATTTGGCCATACAGCTATCAGTCATGGCCTATTTGTTCACGATGCCGAGGGCTCTTGAGCCCTTTCTTCTGCTTTCTCTCACTTGCCCCAGCTGGAGAGCAGTTCATAGACAAGACAGTGGGAGGGAGAGGAATGCATCTCTCAGAAGGCTCTGGCTTCAGTTAGCCTTGGATTTTAATTTTTTTTTTTTAATTTAAGTCATCAGGCTTTTGAGAATGATGCACCACAAGCATGCACAGCTCCTACAGCGGGTACGGCTGATGCATGTACAACATCAGCATTTGCATCGATAAGGAAATGTTTGAATCTCCTTGTGGCAACCCTGCATTCTTGGTCCAGTGATCTGTCTGGACCCTGTGAGTAGAATCCTGGTAAGTCTCTTCAACTCTAAGTCAGTTCCCCATTCTATTAAATGGAACAACTGAATCCTGGGGTTTTAAAATAGACAACAGGTGTGAAGTGCCTAACAGAAAGTGTGGGAAAGAGTTCGTGCTCGGAAGACCTTGGTTCCGCCAGTTAAATACCTGATGGAAACGGTGATTTGGAAGGTGTGAATTGCGCGTTGGTGATGGGCTATTTTTGTTTCCTATTTCTGAGTTAGTTGGCTACATATTTTTGACTTAAATGGGAGAAAAAGTGTCCACTGGTAATTATTTTGCTCTCAATGCTTTTGAAGAAGAGTATCTTGGTAAGTAAATTTATGTCTTTCTCAAAATTATATCTATAAACAAAGGTGAGAATTTGATGGGAGAAGCAAGGACTCAACTACGCTAGTGATGGGTATGGTCCCTACACCAGCCCTGGGGGTATTTTCAATGATCCTAGATGGGGCGGTGCCCACATTTCTTGAGGACCATGCTCGGTGTTCAGGACTCACTGTGGAGACAGTAGAGAATTACTGAATCTGGTGCTGAAGAACATGAGTTTGAAAACACTCTTCTTTCACCAATGAAGAGACCAAAATCCAGAGAAACCCAAAAAAATTGTTCAAGGTCATACCGCCATTCAGAAAGGAAAATACAAATCTCATGACCTCCATCCAGGGTTTTCCTACTAGATCCCACTAGTGGCTTTATTGGGATGTCCTGTGCAGGTTGGAGCAGGAAATCCAAAACTGCTGTGTTATCCTGAGAGGTATTTTGTACTAATTTTAAGTACATCCAATTGAAATAAGTAAAAGTCATGATGTTAGCCAACAAAGATATTTGTGTAAAATAGAATTATTCTGTTGTAAGTTCACTTAACTACGTATGAATTAGATACAGAAAAATGTATGCATTTTAACTCTATTGGCAAAATTTATATGAGACATTAAAGTTGAGTTCAAAGGCAGCATTCAAAATATAGTGTCAGAAAAAATATATAAAAGACATTGAAATAAACAATTTTAATTACTGTCTAGGGCACCTTTCTTTGTCTTTGAGGTTTTAGTGGTAGGTGTGTAAGTGTAGATGACCAACAGTAATGAAAATTGTCCTTGTCCACATAAAGCACATTGTATCTGGTGGAAACGCACTTGATTTTTGCTCTGTGGATATGGATTAATTTTGTATCTATTTTTAAATGTATTTCTATATTTCTTTATTCTTGATGGTCTATACATGTGTGCATGTGTGTGTGTTTTAATTTTCCTTTGAACCAGTTGTAACATCATAATGATGACCTTACTAATAAACGTGTTAAATAAAATCTTTGATGTGTAGTAATTTTGAGTCATTATCTTACCTAAAGCCATCATTTAATAGCACATACAAAAGACAATAGCCAGTTTTCATCCAAAAGACTAGAATCCAAATTTTATCTCTAATTAATAAGTGAAACCCTCTGTCCCCCAGAGCCTCTACAGCCTAAAGCTATTTCAGGTACATGGATGCCCACCACCCAAGCAACCACTGCAGCCTTCCACAAACACAGGGGAGGGGACTATGGACCACAAGAGTATTTCTGCAACAGGTTGGAGGATCAGCATAGTTTTCAACATTCTAATTAGAGGAATCTAGAATTGAAACAGTCCACAGGGTAAGAAAACAAAACTCTGGATGGAGTGAGGCAGAAGAGTCTGACCTTGGGCCCCACTAGCTGATGCCAGGGAAATCCAAGACCCTCCACTGGTTGACTTCCTGCCTTCTCCCCATGTTCTCCTTCATGCACAGCACAAAACGCCCTCTTCAACACCAGAAACGAATCTCTTGCATGTGAAATGCTTTAGGAAATTGATAACAATATCATCGTGAGGTTGTAGGTGATTGTTGAACCTCTCGAGTCCTCATTTCCTCCATTTGTCCAAATAATCTCCACTAGAATGATCTCAAAGGTGTCTGTAACTCTACTTACAATTAATTCTAGGGTTATATGTAAACAGCCATGAGCACATATGTTTTATTTTGTTTTTTTAATTTGAAAAAAAATCTGATATGAACAAGGTTTAATCCAATTTCACTGCAGTGCATGGATGAATTCTAACAAGTAGTTTAAAAATGTACCTCTGCATGGAAGCTACATGAAACAGTTATCAATCTGAAGTTCATTTCAGAGAATATGTTTACTGGAAGTAGAAGATTAAACTAGAATAAAAAAATTCAGAGGACAGAATAATACTTCTGATTGGCATTTCCACGGAGCTTCACATCACCCTGGGAGGCAGGCACAGTTCCTCTTTCATTCCTGTGTTTAAAGGTTGTAAATGTCACTCATTCAGATAGAGGTAACAGAAAGTTGACAGCAGAAGTTTCCTGAGAGCTGGCAGAGATGATGATTGTCTCAAACTGTGTTTATGTATCGTGTCAGTTCTGTGTTTAAACAATTAGGGAGTCATTTTGACCTCTCTTGGAATCTTACTGATAAGTTTTATTTGGAATATGAAAAGACTTTCTGGTTTTATCTTAGTCTCTTTGAATGTGACTGATTCACATGATACATGTGATATGAAGCATCCGATGGAAATCAGCCCACATGAAAACAAAGCAGGGGAAGTAGGGCCCTCCCCATCTCAGTAGGGAACAAGTTATATCTTTCTAGGAAAAATTAACATAAATTTAGTAAACAACAAATTATTTACCAAGGGTTTTTTTTTTTTAACATCTTTATTGGAGTATAATTGCTTTACAATGTTGTGCTAGTTTCTGCCGTATAGCAAAGTGAATCAGCTATAGTATACGTATATCCCCATATCCCCTCCCTCTTGTGTCTTCCTCCCACCCTCCCTATCCCACCCCTCTAGGTGGTCACAAAGCACCCAACTGACCTCCCTGTGCTATGCGGCTGCTTCCCACCAGCTATCTATTTTACATTTAGTAGTGTGTATATCTCAGTGCTACTCTCACTTCGTCCCAGCTTACCCTTCCCCCTCCCCGTGTCCTCAAGTCTATTCTCTACATCTGCGTCTTTATTCCTGTCCTGCCCCTAGGTTCTTCAGAACCTTTTTTTTTTTTTCCAATTCCATATATATGTGTTTTTCTCTTTCTACCAAGGTGTTTCTAAGATGAGTTCCACTTCAATGGGCAGAGATGGGGGAAGAATTTTAGGGAGAAGATGTGAATTGAACAGAGTAAAAATGAAAGCAAACCCAGGGAAGCTGCTCTTTCTGGAATGGCAGTGGTCTGAGCATCGGGGATGGGACGTAAAGGGTGGTTTGGAATCAGGATGGAGACGGTTGGATCCTGCCTGCTAGGATTGGAACCAAAGCTGGCCCAGGAGAAGTACTGACGGGTTTTGATCAATAATCTGACATGATTACTTGAGGTTGTCAGAGTGAAGAATTAATTGGAATGGCTTTAGCCATAAAGCCAAGTCTTAAGCAAGAAGTAATCAGGATGGTGCCTGGCCCACAGTGTGAGATCAAGAAATAGCTGTTGGTCTCCTGGGCTATGAAGTGACCCTAGAAAAGGGAGACAGATTCAAGAGAGACTGAGAAAGGAAAATCTATAGGACTCATCAATGTGTTGGATTTGCATCCCCTGCAAACATAATGCAGTCAGAGCTATTTTGACTGGGGGCAGGGCCAGCCTATTCAGGTACCACATCCATCTCGAAGGACTCAGCACTGACAGTGACATGATGGGTCTTATTTTCCTCAGTCAACCATGGAAAAACGCTTCTAGAATCATTTTCTCTTTCACAGCCGAAGTCCCAGCCCACTGCTACTGGTGTCATTTAGGGGCCGTTTTTTTTCCCTCGGGGCTCACATCTATCTAAAATGCTATCTAAAAATAACCACCTCATACAAAGACAGGCAAAGATTTTTGCCCAAAATATGACCTGGGAACAGCTGGAATGTAATTACAATTCATTAAGCAGAAACCTAATCTATGGTAGAGTGTTCTCTCCTGAGAAACCATGTGGACAGGGAAATCATTGTGCAGGACTCTCCCTTGCATCAAAAAAAGAGTATCCAGTACTTCTGACCGAAGCCAACCAGATGCCAGGACCTCCCTCAGCAATGATGAAAATAAAAATCCCCCCACTCCTTTCCAAATACCTCCTATGAAAGCAGTAGGTCTCTAGATAGACATCTGGAGCACACAAAAGCTAGGACAAAGATCCAGAAGGTAGCTGGGTTTGCCCATAGCTTTCCAAGGAAAAGAGTCTGAATCCAAGGGACACATGCTATTGTCACCGGAAAAGTGAGCAGTGGATGAACCACCAGGGCTCGTCAAGGCTGCGGTGGACAGAATCCTAAAGTGATCTACTGGTGCCCCACACACCCCGGGAGAATCTCCTCCTCTAGAGTTGGGAGGGATCTGTGAATGTACGGGAACATCACACAAGTGATGAGGTTTTGTTGTAAGGCACAGGTGACCCAATCAGGTGAGCCGTTAAGACAAGTGTGCTTTTTCCTGGAGAAGGACATTCAAAGTTGAGAGGGATTTGATGCAAGGGAAATTCTCCATGTTGGCTGTGAAGATGGAGAGCATCAAGTGGCAAGGAGTGTGCACTGCTTCTAGGAGCCAAGAGCAGCCCCCGTTGACAACCTGCAAAAGAGTGGAGACCTCAGTCTTACAACCGCAAAGATTGAATTCTGCCATTGATCTGAGTGAGTTTAGAAGCAGATCCTTGCCCATAGCCTCCGGATCAAAGGCAGCCAAGCCAACACCTTGATTTCAGTCTGGTGCTGAGTATGGGCTTCTAACCTTTATATAGACATAATAAATGGGTTTTGTTCTAAACTGCTAAGCTTGTGGTGCTTCCTCATGCAGCAGTAGGAAAAGAAAACAAAGGTCTCGATGAAATTTTCCTCAAGGCAATTCACCTTCTTTTGCTATAATTTATCATT
The DNA here is from genome assembly GCF_039906515.1 of Pseudorca crassidens. NCBI lineage: Eukaryota > Metazoa > Chordata > Mammalia > Artiodactyla > Delphinidae > Pseudorca > Pseudorca crassidens. The sequence continues at coordinate 5,494,556 of NC_090298.1, forward strand.
ATTATTATTATTATTATTATTATTAGACTTCTTAAGTATCTCAGCCTGGGTCCCAACAAGAACCATCATGTCCATAAATCAACTGAGGAAACTTAATACAGGGGATGTTTACAGAGATGTGGGCAGATGTAAAAGAAATCAACAAGGGAAGATGCTGCACCACTGGGCTGACAGTTCCAGGGAGACCCAAAGGCTCAGAAGAGGGGTACTTTCAGATTCCAGAGAGCAGCTATATTGAAAGGAACCATGGCTTCAGTGCAAAAAGTAACCAAGACACTGAGACCCCTTAAGTGGGAACATCTGCCAGTGCAACTGGCTAAACCCAGTAAGACGGAGGAAAGCTGGCCCATGCGCACAGCAGGCGGGGCAGGGTGGAGAGAGGAGATGGAAAGGCAAATAAACACCGTCAGCCCAGCAGAGATGTTGATACCCAAAGGGGCCATGGATTGGGGCAGTCAAGGCTTGCACAACTTCTGGTCTCTGAAAAGAAAGGTGACCCATTGTAAATTGAGAAAGTGGCAGTGCCCATGACATATGTAATTCTTTCGAGCTTTTACAACCTTGGGCCAGGGCAGAGAAGAAGGCCAGGCCCCTGCGATGCCAATGCCAAGGGAATGCAGAGCTGTAGACACGCAGCAGAGAAAACTCCTCTCTTCCACCTGTGGAGGAGCCGTGCACAGATGGCTGGGAGGAGAGAAGAAGCAACTCTCATGAGTGAGTCCCAGGGAAGAAACAACATGTGAGATGGGCCTTGAGTTTGCAGGCAAGGAGGAGGGAAAGATAGTCCAGAGAGAGGGGATGGTGTGTGTACAGGCACGAAGTGGGTCTTTTAGGCAAAGCGAAGTGGTCCAGCGTGACTGGACCGCAGAGCATGTGTGTGATTGTGTGTGCACCTTGTGAGAAAGGACACTAAAGTATTAGAAGAGGACCAGACCAGGTGCTGTGAAGACCTTAAATAACAACAAAAGCAATCTCATAATAAGATGCCTGCAGTATGAAGATACCTCATTTGAATATAAATCCTCTCACTCAACAATTTCTCAGGATTAAAGTCCAAAGATTCCATTCCCTTTTACTCATAAGTTAAAATCCAAAGAAATGAAAATGATAAATTTCTAAGCCAAAGGAATTCAAGTCCAAAACCTAAAGGCTAAAGAATATCTTTTAAAGCTTAAAAATATTTTTTAAAAAATGTTTTAAGTTTAAGGAAATTTAAATGATGGAGAAAGTACTCTAGTTTGCTCCATCTCAACCTGGGCCCTGTCTCAGGTGCCCGGGCTCCACCGGCATCCCTTCCACAGCTGCTCCTTTGTTGTCTTCCCTGACTTTGGTGTGGAACCTTCAAGACCGTAGAGGTTGAGTTCCTTCAACACCAAGGCCCCCGGGAACCTCAGTCTTTAAAGAATCCAAAGTGTTCATCAAAACTGTAAGTAATCTCGACACTGGTGGTACAGCACAAAGTGTAGAGAATTGAGATCCTACGTATCGTGAGTCCATGGGACTTCTATGCTCGTGGGTGTCAGGAACACTGTGTGTGAACAGGACGGCAGGGGACAGCAGCTGTGCATTTTGCACATATTTGCCAGTCTCCATATCTCACTTAAGAGGTCTCTCTTTTCTCTGTCCACGTGCATGCTCCATTAAAGCATGTACAGGGTCCTCTGAGTGCAGGGCCCATGAAGTCAGCCCTGAATGTAGACTCTACAACGTGTGATCTGAGCCCAGGCAAATATGATCCCCCATTGTGCCTGGTCTTGACACTATGCATTTACCATATCTCAGAAAGAAAAAAAAAAAAAGTGCACAATCTCTTCATCTCAGAGTCATATTTCAGATATCTGTCCCTTCTGCAAAAATTAGAAATTTGCAATAGTGACGTGTCAGTCTCCAGGGCTCATTTAAGAGGTCTCTCCTTTTCTTCCTGAATATTGCAAACACTCTCATTCTCCATCTTCCCTCAGCTTCCCTCTTTCCTGCAGGTCCAAGGCCTTCATGGGTGATGGGTTCTGTCTAATGGCATCACCTCTACTTTCTCTTATGAGTTCATCTTGGTCAAAGTGTTGGCTGCCACCCTTTCCTGCTAGGGAACTGTATATGTCTATGAAAGTTGCCCTGTCGGATACTTTCCCCTCATTCCCACCTGTATTCCACCTGAAGAACCAACCTCAGCAGACTCATGAACAAACATGTTGGTGCTTCTGAAGTCCACCCCCTCTGGACCTCAGGAGGACCTGCCATGTGCTCTCAAGACGCTTTTGTCCTCTCTCCTATGACCCAGGCTTTGCTTAGCATGTCTTCTAAGACATCAGTGCTCTTCCTCCAATGCCTCTAGTGTCTTATTTCCCCCTAAATTTAGCCGAGTTTCTAACAGTTTGATGTGCTTCTTAAGCTCTATTGTGCTTTCCCCATGAAGTGGAATGTTAGTACCATTTGCTGGGATTCAGTACCTTCCTCCCTTTTATCTTCTTTTAGCTTTCCAGCCTCTGACATTTTTTTTCCTAGCATATCACACTAGATTTTATCTTGAAAGTATCCCATAGTGAGAGAGAGATGCAATCTGGAAGTTCTCAATCTGCCGAAGGCACCCACCACTCAAAGCAGTATTGTATATGTACGTGTCCCTGAGTTAGATAATCGTGCCTGGGGACGGTCCCCGTCAGTCAATCCAATGCCCTCCTAATCTTCTGTTTCACATCCTGGCTCACCTTGAATAGCTGTTCATTAACATGCCTTCTCCTGAGGTCCTAATTCCACAACTGCCTTGAGTATGCAATTGTGGGGTAAAGACGTCAAAATAACAATTCCTTGACACTTGCTTAGACATTCTTTGCACACTTTATGCTGACTTTCCCAGTCCTGCCCTCTTAAATCTCCAGTTTCTGGCCTGCCAGACTGACCCATTCCTCAGGGAACAGCCTGTCCCCAGTGGCTCTGAGATGATCGCCCAGACCTCCATGCCCTCCTGGGAGTTGTCCCAGGCTGTTTACTGAGACCTGCCCTCTCCTCTGTTAGAGTTTTCTGGTTCCTTGTTACCCTTACTGATCTAACAAAAAAACAAGAAATCTTCTCATTTTAAATATTTTCCTTAAGCGAAGTTAGTTGGAATACATCTCCTTTTCCCTTTCATATTTGAAGACCTTGGCATTTCTCCAGCCTCATCACTTTGCTTCTACCCCTGTTCTGATTCTACATCTGAAGAACAGGCTCAATACCATTGCAGTCCCTCCTTGGTTCCCAGAGACAACTGAATATGCTCATGTGGGCAGCTCCTTAGCCTTCAGTGTCACAATAACTGTGTTCCATTTTTTCTCCACCTTAATCCAGTAGATGGCATATTCTCTTTATAATCAGGTCCCTATTGTTTTATTTGTATGTTAATAAAATTGACCATCTGTGTGGGTAGAGCCATCATTCGGGGTTTGAGACTCTGAAACCTTAAGCTGCGTTTGGTGCTTGCAGGAGACACAAGGCACCGGGGGTCCATCTCCATCTGCACTCTTTCCTCCGGTGATCCCTTCCAGCCCCGAGGCTTTCAGCTCCACCCTCGGATTGACAACTTGCAAATTAATATTTCACCTGAGCACCAAACTAGGTCTGCTCCTCACCATGTCCATGAGGATTTCTAATCAGCATCGCAAGTTAATATATCCAAGACCAAATTCTTCACTCCCCCACTGGAAACCTGCTCCTCCCTCACCGCTCCCTCCTCAGTAAGCTTTCTGCGGTTCCCAGTTGTGCAAGCTAAACACTTAGACTTCGTCCTTGATTTCTACCTTGATTTTCTTGATCCCCGCTTCTTCAGCAAATCTTACTGTTCTGTCTCCAAAATATTTCCCAAATATGGCCACTTCTCTTCATGTTCATGTCTACCACCCTGTTCCAACCCTCTGTCATCTCTCACTTGACTTGTCTTTTTGCATCTGCTCCTGCCTTCCTGCAATACTAAGACGACAAAAGCTGGAGTGAGTGAGAGCATGTTACTCCTCTAGGTAAAAGTCTTCCCATTCCTCTTAAAGTATAATTCATCTTCTTCCTATAGCCAAACAGTTCACACATAGTCTCCCCTTTAACCCCACCTGCCCTCTCCCTCCCGGTCCACCATTTTTCAGCCACATGAATTATCTCTCTGCTCCTAAATGTGCACCCAAGCTCACCCCCCTTCTTGGTGATCATGCACTAGCCAGTTCTTTGCCTGGGATGTTCTTCCCTTGGATCTTCCCGTGGCTGACTCTTCCATGCAGATCTTGGCTCAATGTCCCTATTTAATGGGACTTTCAATGACTGCTTAGTCAGAATTACCCCCTTCCCTATTCTCAGCCCCTTTTCACCAGATTACCCCATTGCATGTCCTGCATTACACTTACCCCACTATCTGGAATAATCTGGATTGCTTATCTATTCTCTTGTTTCTTACGTATCTTAGAATTGTCAGCTTCATGAGAGGAGTTACCTTAACTGTGATACGTTCCTCCCGATTCCTATCATAGTGCCTGTTGGAGCAAGAAGGAATGCCATCGTTGCACATCTCAAACCAAATGGGCTGCCTGAACAGTGCCCAACTTGCAAGAAGCAAGGTGATTCCGTCAAATCCTGATAAGAAAAGAGAGGATCCTGAGGACAGAGTTGACAACACAGAGAAAAACACCATTTCCCTCCCCAAAAGAGCCCAGAGGAAGAGAGTGGAAAACTTGATCAATAACATTATAGCTGGAAACAGAAAAGCAAAGCAAAGCCTTCCTGTGTTTCCAGCCCCATGAGTTACATATGCACCCATCATCACAGAAACCTGCACATAACATCCAACCCTCCTTTTATTCTGAACAGCAGGGAAACCTATTGAGCCTACTTCTTTTACCACCTGTCGGTGGTCTCCTTTTTCCATTCCTGTTGCCACAGGCTTGATTCCAACCTCACCATCCCCCCTTGATCATTGCAGCAATCACACCCTCTACACACCCATTATCCTCCACAAAGTGGATCTTTCCAAACTGGTCTCTTATTATGCCACTCCCTGTTTAAAAACCAAAGTTAGTTAGGGGCAGGAAAAAATGCAGTACAAGAGGAGTCTGGAGCATTTTGTGGTACCCTAAAGTAAGAAAATTCTCAAAAGTAAAAAAAAAAAAGAAAGAAAGAAAGAAAGAAAGAAAGAAAGAAAGAAAGAAAGAAAGAAAGAAAGAAAGAAAGAAAGAAAGGAAGGAAGGAAGGAAGGAAGGAAGGAAGGAAGGAAGGAAGGAAGGAAGGAAAGAAGGAAGGAAGGAAGGAAGAAGAAAGAGAGAGAGTGAGAAAGGGAGAGAGAGGGAGGGAGGGAGGGAGGAAGGAAGGAAGGAAGGAAGGAAGGAAGGGGAGAGAGAGAGAAAGAAAGGAAGGAAAGGAGGGAGGGAGGGATGGATGTGGGAAGGAAGGAAAGAAGGAAAGGATGGATGGAAATGTCAAAAGAATACAGGAACTGACCTGAAAAAGCTCTCTATGACCAAAGCTGAAACAGTTTCAGCAACAAAACACATAATAATGTTAGTATTGGATTATAACACAAAGAATCAAATAAATATTCACAAGTGCATAGTGATAAATGATTGAATAAATAAATATGTCACAAGTATTCCTTACAGAATAATTCCAATAAATAAATATAGAAGGGATGAGGGAAGTAGAAAATCAACATTAGAACACCATAGTAAAAATTGTTGCAGGCAAGATTCACCAGTGAATGCTTACATTAATAGGCAAAAACTTAAGGAGAAAGATCATACTTATTTAACCTCAAAGTATCTTCCCCAAAATTAAATAGAGAAATGTGGTGACTTTATAATACAGAAACCCTGCCAGCAGCACCTTCACCAACTGATCGAGGTTAACATCACCAGCACTGAGCACCCCAGCTTCCATGCACTGAAAGCAGTCCATCACCTCTTCCTATAAATCCATAACCTCAATACGATCTTGAGAAAACATGACAAAAACCCAAATAGAGAGATATTTTACAAAACACCACACCTCACCAATAGTCTTCAACATGTCAGGGCAATGAAGGATTTAGGGAATACTCAGAAACAGATTGTCAGAGACTAAAGACTTGAGAATCAAATGCATCATGGAACCTCGACTGGATCTTGGAACAGATAAGGACATTAGTGGGAAAACATGAAATCTTAACAGTCTGTGGTTTGGTTAATGATATTATACCAATGTTAATTTCTAATTTTGACAAATGCACCATGGTACTCGATGTTAACATTAGAGGGATTGGGTATGCAGGAACTCTCTGTGCTATCTTTGCAACTCTTCTGTAAATCTAAAATTATTCAAGCAAAAGGTAAAAAGCACAATTTAAAAGCCCTTAGCTAGGGCTTCCCTGGTGGCGCAGTGGTTGAGAGTCTGCCTGCCAATGCAGGGGACACGGGTTCGTGCCCCGGTCCGGGAGGATCCCACGTGCCGCGGAGCGGCTGGGCCCGTGAGCCATGGCCGCTGGGCCTGCGCGTCTGGAGCCTGTGCTCCGCAACGGGGGAGGCTGCGGCAGTGAGAGGCCTGCGTACAGCAAAAAGTAATAATAATAATAAATAAATAAATAAAAATAAAAGCCGTTGGCTAGCTTGACACAGTCGCTAGACTCTAACTTCTTTGCTGTGGCATCCGAACAACCCATGATCTCAGCCCCTGTTGCTCTGTCTGGTACCGTCTGGGATGATCCTTGATGAAAGGTCCCCCTCCACACATACACTCAAACAACATCACAATCCAACCACACTAAGCTACTCACAGGCCCCCAAGGCAACACATGCTTCATAGTCATGACCCCGAGCCTTCATCACTCCTTCATCTTGGATTCTGTTTCTCAACCAATTCTTTTTTCAAAAGTCAAACCAAAAGTCATTTTTGCATAACTTTCCTGAGCCCCTACTTCCACCATAGGCAGATTAACCCATCCCTCCTCATGCCTCCTCCCAGCCCTATACACCCTGCGATTACTTCTGCCATGGCCCTCACTACATAGTCCGCACAACAACTAGACTCTTGGTGCCCAGGGACAGGACAGGTGCCTTTATCTTTATTGTCCTCGATCAATACTTACAGTGTGTGAGATTAATTGGGAAGGAGGGTCTTCCTGGAGCTGGATAACCCTGTCTGTTTAATCGGCATCTGCAGACAGAGCCTGGGGGTGGAGTGGGGTGTCAGCGTGCATCCTGGGAGGTGGTGCTCATCCGTCACTGCCCTCGCCAGCCAGACCTGCTAGCAGCCATCTGCCAAGCACCCGCAGGAAAGGTCGCTTCCACGGGTTCCGTGAAAAACCAGTGTCTAAGCTAAAATGCGTAACAATTATGAAGAAAAGTTTACTACTCAAGAAAATGAGCCGCTTTTAAATATAGCTGAACTAACCAGTAATGTAAACAGAGTTACTGAAATATGAACAAGACTTACTCCTCCTTAAATCAAGCCCCTTCATAGGTAGCACTTTCAGTGGCCAGCTTGAGTTAGTCCTTGTATTTATTTATTATTATTTTATTTATTATTTACTAATTTATTTATTTTTGGCTGCGTTGGGTCTTCGTTACTGCACACAGGCTTTCTCTAGTTGTGGCCAGCGGGGGCTACTCTTTGTTGCGGTGCGTGGGCTTCTCATGGCGGTGGCTTCTCTTGTTGCAGAGCATGGGCTCTAGGCTCCCAGGAGTTGTGGCTCCCAGGCTCTAGAGCACAGGCTCAGTAGTTGTGGCACACGGGCTTAGTTGCTTTGCGGCATGTGGGATCTTCCCGGACCAGGGCTCAAACCCATGTCCCCTGCATTGGCAGGCGGATTCTTAACCACTGTGCCACCAGGGAAGTCCAGCCCTTGTATTTAAAAGTAATAAACCTGCATTGTTTTATAAAAGACTAAACCTCACATTTTTCAACATTTTACAAGACCTGCTCCTTTGTGCCTGCATGAACCCAAGTGACTGCAGATTCTGGACTGGCACTGCTCACCCACTACACCGTGCTTGGAGACTCTGAAAGGAAGACATCTACCTTGTGATTCAGAGTTCATCCTCACTCTAATTTGATATCGGCAGTTCTCCCAGACCTCAAGCTTACTGATGTGAAAGCACTTTGAGTCTTGCTTTTTTAGGTCAGTGAAGACTTTTTTAAAAGTTTCTCCTGCTATCTGCTTTTTCATATTGATTTCTCACAATTCCAAAATAGAGTTCAAATAGTAGTGCCATAATAACTCTTGGATTTCCAACCCCGCTCTTGATTTGTGGCACTTAATGTTTCATTCCTGTAGCCCTTACATAACTCTGCGCCTCCACTTGGCATTGATTTTCCACCTTCACCTTCAATATTTGATCACAGGGATGAGAACAGCCAAATATATAACTGTAGCTTTTGGAGCTAGACTCAAAAGTAATTCTTTTTCCTGTTAATGCAGGGGGAGAACAAGAAAAGAAGAGAAAGGAAATAACATTTATTTCTCAGAAGAGAAGCCTACTGTTTTCTGAAAATGATGCTTTTATTGAGTTCCTTTCACAACAGGGCACTAAAAAGTGAGCTATGAGCAGCTCCTGCTATTTCTTTCCATCTCCTTCTCAGCCTCAAGAACAGCCCGGGAGGTCAGCAACACCTGGCCCATCCTGTCTGTTTCTCGGTCAAGAAGTGGGACAAAAGAATCCTGGCATCTCCATGCCCGCAAATTATCTCCCGGTGACCGGCCATTATGGTCCTTCTACCCTCCTGAGCTCCCCACTGTAGAAAAACAGTGTGATCACAGCAGTGCTTCTGTTTCAGCTACAGCAGCCCTCTTGATTTTCCCGTCACTGTGGAAATATCTATCAATTTTCCAGATAGGTTCAGGGCATATTTAACCAATGCTTCATCCACCCATTCAACTAGATTAAAATTGTGAAATTATTTCTCCTACCTCTACTTATACCCTCTCACCTGCATCCCATCCCGCTGGTCACCGAGTCCTGAGATTGCCCCTAAGAAGCATCTCTGTGATGTATCCCCTTTTTCTATCTTCAAGGCACTGGTGAAGGATCAGCTTTGATATTTCTACCGTGGAACTACAATGAAGAATGGTTTTTACATCCCTTTCCAGAGGCTACAGGGAGAAGGGAGTAGGAAGAGGAAACAGGTGGGTCCTGGACCCCGAAGCAAAAGTGAGCTAGTGGAGGATTAATACGCAGGGTACATGGGAGCAGGCAAGATGCAGGCTGGTCTCAGAGCATCACACCCAAGACCCAGAGTAAACTGTAACCCAAGTTCAGTTTAATATTCAGGAAATATGCACCTTTCTCCATAGTTGGCTACTGAGTTATGCTTTCTGCTTCTTTGTACGAAAAGTTGTTGGACCTTAGAACTTCTCAGAAGGTTTTGTGCTGCTGTAACCACGATGGAGGGAGCCAGGGAATGGAGTGAAGGGGACAAAGGGGCAGGAGGTGTTAGGAAGGAAACTTTGTTATCATATCTTTTTCCATACTGGACTGGGGAGTAGAAATTTTAAAAATGGGAGGTGGCCTCAGAAGAAGGGAAAAGGAAGAGGAAGAGAATGAAGGAGCCATTCTTTACTCCATCTTGCAGACTCTGGGCTCAGCCTACAGACCTGCCACATACTGTCACTGTGTCATACCCTCCGCATCCCCAGCAGCAGGCTCTGCTGCTTCCCCTTCTCATGTTGGCTGCCAGGGAACCCAACAGGAGACAGATCTACTCCAAGGAACCACTAAGAAGCATTTGACATTAACACCTCTTTCCTGCCACTCCCAAGCCCTGCCCAGCCAGGTCAAAGACATAGCCAAGTTCATGTTCTAGCAGCCTTGAGTAAGACAGAACTGCCTGGAGTCTCCAAATACTTAGTTTTCCCATTAAATTGTCAATGGATTTTGATTAGGATTATGACAAATTCAACCACTTCTTTTAGCACCTTTGTTTCATTTGATAGTTAGCTGGGTTTTAACAAATAAAGTGTTATTTAACTCAGGTGGGCCCAGAGGTATAAAAATACAGCCCCCCTTTTATATCATGTAGCAGAAAATATTCTCTACTGCACATTCCTAAGGCTCTAATGGCATAAAGCAGTGTACCTAAGCTTGTTAACATATGGGCCACTGTAAATTACAATTTTTTCATGGACTCCTAGTGTCAATATAAGTTTTAGCCTAGTGATACTTCAACATGTACAAACATATTAATAAAACTAAATATGAACTTTTTATGCTTGTAACTTTTAGACAAGCTAAAATAATTTGAAATTCTTAGCTTTATTAGTTATATACTTTGAATACTATGAATTTAATACTATGAATTATGTTATTTGACTGAAATGTGGTGTAGACCATTCCTGTGCAGTTTCTACTTGACTTGGCAAGTCCCATAGTGTAAATCACCATGTGCTCTGGGATAATTCCAATGGCTGCAAAGCCACAGTCTAGTTCACATGCATTTGGAACAACAAAAAAGGAGGAGAAAGAAGATGGAAAAAACATATTTGAAAAGATGGCTCAGACCTTTATTACATTGGTGAAGGACATCACCTATAGATAAACAAATCCCTAAATTCTAAAGTAAGATGAATTTTTAAGAAAGATATTTCCTGATTCAGAAATGATAGAGAAGCTTATATCAATTTAACCCTCAAGCTGACAAAAGTTATGAACTCTATGGAAAAGAAAACTTCTGAGGGCACTGGAAGTGAGCCTAGGGTATAAGGAAATTGGAGGCTACACAATCCTTGGAAGAAGGGAAGCAAATGTGTGAGCACAACACTGAACACTTAACCAGGCTTTTCTCTGAGGACACTTCTGATTCACGGCAGCACGTGAGAGTGCAGAGCTCAAAGAGAAAGTGGAATTCTTGCTGGAATGGAAAAAATGGGGCTGAAATTATTGGAAATTGGGGGGAAAAAAAGTCCTGGAAAGGGAGGAGACACAGATGGGAGCCCCAAAACCTTCATACTAAATTGAGTCAAATCTTGTACGACTCCAAGAAGCCCAACAGAAATATTTCAGAAGCTGCCTGCTGCTGGAGAGACAGAGATTGGCATTAAAGTCCCACCAGTTAGACAAGCTGGCTGAATGCCTCAAGCTTCCCACTGAAATCCCTGAAGAGGCACACAATCAGAATAAATGTCACACCTTAGGACTAACAGGTTCACTCTCTGACCAAGAGCAAAATCTAAATCATCTGTTCCTAACAAAGCCTTAAACCAACTTTCAACAGGATTGAGGTGCTCATCCAGTCATTTAACTGCCTTCTAGAGCAAATACTATATCATGTAGAGGGAGATATCAAACTTCAGAGTTTCTACACTGCCTCATCCAAAATATCAGCATAAAGTAAAAAATTACTAGACATGAAAAGGAGCAGAAAAAAATGGTAATCTTATGAAGAGGAAAAAAGAGCAGTTAATAGAATAGACACTCAGATAATCCAGGCTTTGGAGTAAACAGAGAAAGATTTATAGGATAAACCAAGTGGTCTAATGGTGAATTGAAGTCCTTGAAAGAAAACAAAATGGGATGTGACAGAAAAAAAAGCTGAAGAAATAATGGGTGATAATTTTCTAAATTTAGGAAAATGAATAAATACAAATAAATCAATTTGTGATTCTTGATGTCTTGGGTAATTGCAAGCAGGATGGGGGAAAAAGGAAGAGCAAATAGAAATAAAGAAGAAGCATGCCTGAGTACTTCATAATCACATTACTGAAAACGAAAAATGAAAAGGGAATCTTAAAACTGAACTATAAGTTTTCTTGCCTCAGATCCGACAAGTAAAGAGCTTGGAAGCCATCATCCCATCCATCCTTAGAAGTTCAACATACCAAGAAGCAAAGACTTTTCTTGGTTTCATCAGAAAAGTGATGTTGAAAGGCAAACCACGAGCCCAAAATCTGGAGAAACAAGCATAACCAGAGAGATACAGCATCCAAGATGTGCTTACCTGGAGCAGAAGCCCCTGAAGCCACCAACCGGTGGAAACACTTGAACAGTAATTTGAGCTCCTGGAGGCTACGTGTGAACCTGCAAGACAATGAGAAAGCCCTAGAAACCAGTCTTGAGGGGGCAGGGGGTCATGCTTTGGCTTTACTACCACGAGCCACACCAGGTTTTCATGGTGAAGATCTGAGAAAAATCCCCTGATGGCTATAGCAGAGAGAAGGGAAGAATAATCGAGAAATTCACCCAGATCATCTCCATAGCAAACACCTACTCTCCAGGGAAAACACACTGTCAGACCTTATCCCAGGTGGCTTAGGGGCTTTCATCTCACTCCAGCACCTTCTAGACTTCCTGTTTCACCTAAGGGAAAAATTACTCAACAGGAGCCAGGCTTCAAGAAGATAGAATGAGGGGAAGACAGAGAGGACATGGATGCAAGCCCCCTGAGTAACTGAGACTTAACCAGAGATTATAGAGTGCTCTCCCTCCTGTACACCTTATCACCGACACCGACAGGACTCCAGTATAACCGTGGAGTAGACCAACATTTCTGCAAGAAAAGTTCTAAAGGAAGCTCAAAGACAGCAACGGAGACAAAAACACAGAAACTATGGGAATTTTAAACCTCTATCCCCTACAGCTATAGCAAACACCAAAAAAAAAAAAAAAAAAAAAAGCCCAAATCCTCACCAGATTAACATAAATCCTCACACTAAAGATTATTTCTCTCCATTCATGTTACCGGGCTTTCAAAGACAAATTACAAGGCATGCAAAGTGGCAAGACATAAATAGTCTAAAGAGGCAAAGCAAGCATCAGAACCAGACTCAAATATGACACAGGTGTTGAAATTAGATGGAAAGGAATTTAAGATGACTACGATTAGTATATTAAGATCTCTAGTGGGAAAAATAAGCAACATGCAAGAACAGATGATTCTATGGACTGAATGTTTGTGTCCCCCCATATGATGAAATCCTAACCACCAGTGTGACAATATTAAAAGATGGGGGCTTTTGGGGTGATTAGGTTATGAGCATGGAACCCTCATGATGGAATAAGTGCCCTTATAAAAAAGCACTAAAAACCTGCCTTGCTCCCTTCTGCCATGTGAGTTTCTAGTGAAAATACAGCCATCTAGGAAGTAAGCTCTCACCAGATACCAGGTCTACTGGTGCCTTGATTTTGGACTTCCAGAACCATAAGAAATAAGTTTCTGTTTTTTATAAGCCACTCAGTCTATAGTATTTTGTTATAGCATCCTGAAAAGAAGACAAATGCTTAATGTAAGCAGAGAGATGGAAATTCTAAGAGAGACTTTTTAAAAATGCTAGAAATCAGAAGCACTGTAACAAAAATGCAAAATGCTTTTGTTAAGCTTAGTGGACTAAACACGGCCAAAGGAACAACTGGTGAGTTCAAGCTATGTTACTATGTCAAAGTATGTCGATAGAAACTTTTCAAACTGAAAGAGAAGAGTTTAAAAACCAAACAACCAAACAACAACAACAACGGAAAATAACATCCAAAAATTGTGAAACAATTTCAAAAGTTGGAATAGACGAGGGAGAAGACAGAACTGAGCAGAAGAAATAAGTGAAATAATAATAGCCTTTCCAAAATCAATGACAACACCAAGCCACACATCCAGGAAGCTCAGAGACTACCAGGCACAATTAATCCCAAATACACACACTCAGCCCTAGACATACCTCATTCAATCTGCAGAAAGACAAATAGAAAAGTCTTAAAAATAAAGTCAGGGAGAAAACACTTATCTATTGAAAAATGAAGGTAAGAATTCATGTTGCTCATCAGAAGTTATGCAAATAAGAAGAAAGCGAAGTGAAATATTTCAAGTGTTGGTAGAAAAAAAACCCAACCAACCTAGAATTCTATATCAGGGGTAATATCCTTCAAAATAAAGGAGAAATAAAGACTTTCTCAGGCAAATAAACTGAGGGAATTTGTTTTTAGATCAGGCCTGAAAGAAATGTGAGAAGAAGTTGTGTCACTTGGAAGAAGGAAAATGATGAAGATCAAAAACTTGGGCCTACGTTTTTTAAAACGGAAAAGCATCCTAGAAGGAATAAATAAAAGTAACAGATTTTCTATTGTTCTTATTTTTAATTGATATAAAAGAGAATTCTTTGTTTGAAGGAATAATAGTAACAATGTATTGGGTGGTTAAGGCACATATATGAAAGAAATGCAGCAAGAGATAGAGGGAGGAATTGAAAATATTCTGTTTAAAGCACTTATCCTACACATGATAAGATATAGTGTTGTTGGAAAGTTGACTTAGATTAGTTTAAAATGTATATTGTAAATGCTAAGGCAGCCACTAAAATTATTTTAAAGAAGTAAAATTATCATTATCAGAGAGGAGATAAAATGGGATTTATATAGGCACACCTCAGAGACATTGCCGGTTCCGTTCCAGACCACTGCAGTAAAGTGAATATTGCCATAAATAAAGCAAGTCACACAAGTGTTTTCGTTTCCCAGTACATATAAAAGGTCTGTTAAGTGTGCAATAACATCATGTCTATTAAACAATATATATATATATATATATATATGTATTAATTCAAAAAAATGCTGTTGGAAAATAGCACCAATAGAATTGTTTGATGTGGGATTGCTATAAACCTGCAATTTTTTTTAAAAAAAAAAAAGCACAGTATCTGTAGAGTGCAATAAAGTGAAGTACAATAAAATGAGATATGCCTGTAAAATGCTGAATTAAAACCAGAGATGGTAGGAAAAGAGGGCAATAAAGTAAATAAGAACAATTGGGATGAATAGAAAATGGTTAAAAACAGTAGTTATTAATCCAACTATATCAATAATCACTTTAAAGTGTATAGTCTAAGAAAATCTTTAAAAGACAGAGATTGTCAGGATGGGATAAAAAATGCCCAACTCTATGTTGTCTACCAAAAAAACCACATTGAATATAAAGTTTCAGACAAGTTAAAATTGAAGAGATGGAGAAAGTTATATCACACTATCACTAATGGAAAAAAAAAGCCGTAGTAGTTATAAATATTTCAGACAAAATATAATTCAGAACAAAGGTGATTACAGTGATAAAAAAGAACATTAAATAATGATAAAGGACTTGATTCTCCAGGAAGACATAATGTTAAGCATGAGTATGCCACGTGACAGGGAATCAAAACATGAGAAAAAAACTGATAGAAATTAAAGAAGAAATAGCTCCAGTATTTTAGCTGGAGACTTCAGCATCCCCTGTCAGTAACTGATAAATCAAGTGGGCAGCAAATCAGTAAAGATACAGATAACATGAACAGCACCATCAATCAACTTGATCTAATTGACGTTTTTTAGAATACTTCGTTCAGTGATAATAGAATACACATTCTTCTTAAGCTTACATGGAAACTTCACCAAGGTAGGCAACATTCTGGGTCATGAAAAAGAGAAAGAATACAAATCACCAATATAAGAAATAAAAGAAAGAAAGGGCATCACTACTGATCTCTTGGGCATTAAAATGATAATAATAAAATAATACTATAAATAACTCTGCCCCAAAATTTGATAACTTAGATGAAAGGAATAAAATTTCTTGAGAGGCACAAACTATCAAAACTCACACAAGGAGAAATAAGAAATTTGAATATCCCACCATCTATTAAAGAAATTGAATCACTAATTAATAACCTTCCAAAAATGAAAGCACTGGGTCCATATGGTTTCATTCATGGATTCTACCAAATATTTAAGGGAGAAATAATACTAATTCTCTATAATATCTTGTGGAAATAAAAGCAGAGGGAACATTTTCTAACTCATCTATGAGGTCAACATTACCTCAATACCCAAAGCAGGTAAAGACACTAAGAGAAAGGAAAACTACAGACCAATATCTCTTATGAATATAAATACAAAGACAACCTCAACAAAATATTAGCAAATAAAACCCATTGAAATATGAAAAGAACTACACACCACAATGAAGTTGTGTTTATTTCAGGCCTGCAAAGCTGGTTCAACATTCAAAAATAAATCAAGGCAATCCTCCATATCAACAGGCTGAAGAAGAAAAGTCATTTTGACCACATTAATTGACAGAAAAGGCATTTGGCAAAATCTGATGCCTATTTATGATAAACCTCTCAGCAAACTAGGAAGAAGAGAGCAATGTCTTCAACTTGATAAAGAATATCTATTAAAAATCTAAAGCTATCATCATACTTAAGATGAGAGACTGGACACTTTTCCCCTAAGATCAGGAACAAAGTAACTCTCGCACCACTCCTGCTTAACATTGTACTGCAAGTTTTAGCTGGTGAGATAAAAGAAAGAAAAAAGAATAAATGTGGATACAAATTGGAAATAAATAAGTAAAACTGTATTATTCACAGATATAATGGTCTATGTAGAAAAGCTCAACAAAAATAGTCCTGGAACTAATAAGCAAGTAGATGAAGATCTCAGAATACATGCTTAAAATACAAAGTCCATTGCTTTCCTATAAACCAGAAATATACAATTGGATTTTCTTTAATTTATTTATTTATTTATTTTTTCTGGAGTATAGTTGCTTTACACTCTTGTGTTAGTTTCTGCTGTACAACAAAGTGAATCAGCTATATGTATACATATATCCCCTCCCACCCTTCCATCCCACCCATCTAGGTCATCACGGAGCACCAAGCTGAGCTTCCTGTGCTATATAGTAGGTTCCCACTTGCTATCTGTTTTACGCATGGTAGTGTATATATGTCAGTCTTAATCTCCCAATTCATCCCACCCTCCCTTACCCCCTCTGTGTCCACATGTCCATTCTCTATGTCTGTGGAATTTGAAATTTTAAAAAAATACCATGATGTTTAATTTTATGTGTCAACCTGGCTGGGCCAGAGTGCCCAGATATTTGGTGGAACATTATCTGGATGTTTCTGTGGAGATACATTTCTGATGAGGTTAACATTTAAATCAGTGCACTTTAGGTAAAGCAGGTCACCTCCATAATGTGGATGGGCCTGATCCATTCAGCTGAAGGTTTTAATAGAACAAAATCTGAGCACCCCTGAAAATAAGAAATTCTGGCAGCAGACCGCCTTTGCACTAAAACAGCAAATCTTCTTCCCTAGGTCTCCAGCCTGCTAGCCTACCCTACAGATTTTGAACTTACCAAGCCTCCAAAAACATGTAAGACAACTCCTTAAAATAAACCTAGATGATAGATAGATAGATAGATAAATAGAGATAAATAGACAGATATAGAGATAGACACAACCTGTTGCTTGTGTTCCTCTAGAGAACCCTGACTAATACAAATACCATTTATAATAGCACCAAAAATGAAATAAGTATAAATGTAAAAAAATTTTATAGAGTCTGCAAGTCAAAGACTATAAATTACTGATGAAAGAAATCAAGGAAAATCTAAATAGATGGAGAAATATTCCATGTTTATGGATAAGAAGACTCAAAATTGTTAAGATGTCAATTTGTTCCAACTTGATCCACATATTTAAGGCAATTCCAATCAAAATCTCACTAGGCTATTTTGTATATGTCAATAAACTAATTTTAAAGTTGATATCAAAAGGCAAAAAACCTAGAATAGACAATACAATACTGAAGAAGAACAAAATTGGAAGACTCACAATGTTCAATTTAAGATTTACTATAAAACTATAATAATCAACACAGCATAGTATTGGCAAAAGAATAAACAAATAGGTTAACGGAACAGAATAGAGATCCCATAAACAGGGCCATACAAATATAATCATCTGATCTTTGACAAAGGAACAAGGGGGGTTCAATATAAAAAAAGATATTTTCTCAACAAATGATGCGGAATTACTGGATATCATGAAGGGGGGGAAAAACATAGACACAGATCTTATACGTTTTATAAAAATTAACTCAAAATAGTGCATAAGTTTAAACGTAAAATGCAAAAACTAGTAGAAGAATAATAGAAAAAAATTGTAAGAACTTCGGTTTTGTGTTGGGGTTTTAGTTACAACAAGGAAAACATGACCCATGAAATAAAAAGTCAAATTCATAATTTAGACTTAATTAAAATTTAAAATATCTGCTGTAGAAAAGACACTGCTAAAAGAATAAAAATACAACCTACAGACTGGGAGGAAATATTTTCAAGGCACATATCTGATAAAGGGCTTGCACTCAAAATATACAAAGAAACTTAAAACTCAAAAATAAGAAAACAACTCAACTTTTTAAATGGGAAAAAATATGCAGACACTTCCCCAAGGAAGATTCACAGAAGGCAAATAAGCATACTAAAAATGCTCAACATCATTTTTTATTAGGGAAATGCAAATTAAAACAATAAAGAGATACCACTACCTACTTATTAGAATAAATACATTGGCTAGAATTGCCTAACATTCAGAAAACTGTAAGGATTAAATGCTGGCAGAGACACAGAGCAACAGGAGCTCTCATTCATTGTGAGTGAGAATGAAAATGAGAATGGGACAGACATTTTGCAAGACAGTTTCACAGTTTCTTATAAAGCTGAACTGGTCTTATTATATTATCCAGCAACCATATTCCTAGGTATTTATCCAGACAATTTTAAAAGTTTTGTTCACACAAAAGTCTGCATGCAAATGTTTATAGCAGCCTTATCCATAATCATCCAAAACTAGAAGCAACCAAGATGCCCTTCAACAGGTGAACAGATAAACAAACTATGGTACCTCCATACAATGTAATACTATTCTGAAATAAAAATAAATGAGCTATCAAGGCACACAAAGACATGGATAAAACTTAAATGCACATTGCTAAGTGAAAGATACCGATATGAAAAGGATTCATACTGTATGCTGTATGACTCCAATTACATGATGTTCTGGAACAAGGAAAGTTTATATAAAAACAGTAAACAAATTAGTGGTTGCCAGGAGTTCAAAACTGGGAGAAGAGGTGTGTAGGTGAAGCAAAGGGTTTTTTTATGGTTGGAAAGACTGTTCTGTGTGATATCCTTTTGTAATGGTAGAAACATAACACTATACATTCTTCAAAACCATAAAATTTTGCTGTACAAAGAGAGAAACTTAAAGCACTCAAAAAAATTTGTCACTCAGGAGATAATGGGATCCCAGGAGAGAAAGCAGTCTGTGACAGAAGAATCTAACTATTTTACAAGTGTATGAAACCACCTCATTTAAGAAACAAGGGGACAACATGCTGGCCTAAAGTAATTTTGGGTATTTTTGCTTGTTTGTTTCTGTTTATTTTTGTTTTTATTTTTAATTGAAGTAAAAAAAAAAAAAGAGTGGAGCCTGAAGACAAAAGGCAACAGAAACTGTACATAAGCACTGTACACTAGTTGATAAGGGTGTTTCCCACAGGAATCCAAGTTACCAATTCTGTAACCACTGTATATGTGGACATGTGGATGGTGGGAGCCAGGTTTCTCACTGTTGAAGTAGAGGTTGGAGATAAGCAAAGGAGAAGTTGCTAGAATAATCCAGGTGGTAATGGATCTGAGGTAGAGCCACAAACCTAAGATAGATGGTTTCACAGAGAAATAGTTATAGATATGTATTTATACACAAGTTAGTATATCCACATATATTTTCATTCTCTGTTAAATCAGATCATCTAGGAACAAGAACACCCCAATATGAACAACCACATCTAGTGCCCCAATCCTGGCTTCTAATACTAATCTGCAATAAAGGACCCAGGTTTTTTGGAGAAACAGTTGGCCCTAGGACTAGGGCAAGAAATATACAAGATAAACTTGAAAATCTTATAGTGCCAGGAAGCAAGAAAGAGTCAAATAATAATAAAATAATTAATTTAATTTAATTAAAAACTATGATGAGGTTATATCAAAAGGTCATAGGAGCCAACTTAAGAGTTCCCAAAAGTCAAAGCTGGATCATTTTGAGTAACAAAGTGGATAAAATAGTATGGTATTATAACCCAAAATATAAAATAAATAGCCATGAGTCCTTATTGATACAAATAAATAAGTGAATAAATAAATTTATGGAGGAGAATAGGGAACCTTCTCCTGCAGAAGAATTCCAAATAATTTAGATACATCGTCTGTCCTCAGAGATGAGAGCATAACTCTCTGTGCTTAAGTGGTAGCTGTACATAGTGACTTCCTGTCAAAGAGGACAGTATGAAGATGGAGGGAGTAACTTTACAGTAAAGAAACTGACACACACGACCTCATCCAGGTGTTCAAGGTCAACATCAACAGTGATAATTCATATTGATCATATGCACACTTGATATGATGTAATGAGAATGGCATTTTATATCTGTAGTCTCTTTCCCCAAGACCTATAACCCCAGTCTAACCATGAGAAAAACATCAGACACACCCCAATTGAAAGACATTCTACCAATTTTCTGTCAGCATTCCTCAAAAATATCAAGGCCATTAAAACAAAGAAAGTCTGATAAAAACAGAACTGCCTAGAGATCGTAGGGAAGATGGTGGAAGAGTAAGACACGGAGATCACCTTCCTCCCCACAGATACACCAGAAATACATTTACACGTGGAACAACTCCTACAGAACACCTACTGAATGCTGGCAGAAGACCTCAGACCTCCCAAAAGGCAAGAAAGTCCCCACGTACCTGGGTAGGGCAAAAGAAAAAAGAATAAACGGAGACAAAAGGATAGGGATGGGACCTGCACCAGCAGGAGGGAGCTGTGAAGGAGGAAAGGTTTCCACACACTAGGAAGGCCCTTCATGGGTGGAGACTGCGGGTGGTGGAGGGGGGAAGCTTTGGAGCTGCGGAGGACAGCGCAGCCACAGGGGTGCGGAGGGCAAAGCAGAGAGATTCCTGCACAGAGGATAGGTGCCGATCGGCACTCACCAGACCGAGAGGCTTGTCGGCTCCCCCGCCAGGGCGGGTGGGGCTGGGAGATGAGGCTCGGGCTTCGGTTGGAGCGCAGGGAGAGGGCTGGAGTTGGCGGCGTGAACACAGCCTGCAGGGTGTTAGTGCACCACGGCTACCCAGGAGGGAGTCCGGGAAAAGGTCTGGAGCCGCCGAAGAAGCAAGAGACTTTTTCTTCCCTCTTTGTTTCCTGGTGCGAAAGGAGAGGGAATTAAGAGCGCTGCTTAAAGGAGCTCCAGAGACGGGCGCGAGCCACGGCTAACAGCACGGACCCCAGAGACAGGCATGAGATGCTAAGGTTGCTGCTGCTGCCACCAAGAAACCTGTGTGAGAGCACAGGTCACTGTCCACACCTCCCCTCCCGGGATCCTGTGCAGCCTGCCACTGCCAGGGTTCTGTGATCCAGGGACAACTTCCCCAGGAGAACGCACGGCACGCCTCAGGCTGGTGCAACATCACGCCGGCCTCTGCTGCCACAGGCTCGCCCCACACTCCGCAGCCCTCCCTCCCCCCGGCCTCAGTGAGACGGAGTCCCCGAATCAGCGGCTCCTTTAACCCCATCTTGTCTGAGTGAAGAACAGACGCCCTCCAGCGACCTACCCGCAGAGGCAGGGCCAAATCCAAAGCTGAGCCCCAGGAGCTATGAGAACAAAGAAGAGAAAAGGGAAATCTCGTCCAGCAGCCTCAGAAGCAGCGGGTTAAAGACCCACAATCAACTTGATGTACCCTGCATCTGTGGAATACATGAATAGACAACGAATCAACCCAAATTGAGGAGGTGGACTTTGAGAGCAAGATTTATGAATTTTTCCCATTTTCCTCTTTTTGTGAGTGTGTATATGTATGCTTCTGTGTGAGATTTTGTCTGTATAGCTTTGCTTCCACCATTTGTCCTAGGGTTCTATCCATCCAGTTTTTTGTTTTTGTTGTTGTTTTTATCTTTGTTTTTACTTTAATTTTTTTTCTTAATAATTATTTTTATTTTAATAAATTTATTTTATTTTATCTTACTTTATTCTATTTTCTCTTCTTTCTTTCTTTCCTTCCTCCCTCCCTCCCTCCCTCCTTTATTTCTTTTTCTTTCTTTCTTTCTTTCTTTCTTTTTTCTTTCTTTCTTTCTTTCTTTCTCTCTTTCTTTCTTTCTTTCTACTTTTTCTCCCTTTTATTCTGAGCCGTGTGGATGAAAGGCTCTTGGTGCTGCAGCCAGGAGTCAGTGCTGTGCCTCTGAGGTGGGAGAGCCAACTTCAGGACACTGGTCCACATGAGACCTCCCAGCTCCACATAATATCAAATGGTGAAAATCTCCCAGAGATCTCCATCTCAACACCAGCACCCAGCTTCACTCAACGACCAGCAAACTACAGTGCTGGACACCATATGCCAAACAACTAGCAAGACAGGAATACAAACCCACCCATTAACAGAGAGGTGGCCTAAAATCATAATAAGTCCACAAAAACCCCAAAACACACCACCAGACGTGGACCTGTGCACCAGAAAGACAAGATCCAGCCTCATACACCAGAACACAGGCACTAATCCCATCCACAAGGAAGCCTACACAACCCACTGAACCAACTTTAGCCACTGGGGACAGACACCAAAAACAATGGGAACTACGAACCTGCAGCCTACAAAAAGGAGACCCCAAACACAGTAAGATAAGCAAAATGAGAAGACAGAAAAACACACAGCAGATGAAGGAGCAAGATAAAAACCCACCAGACCTAACAAATGAAGAGGAAATAGGCAGTCTACCTGAAAAAGAATTCAGACTAATGATAGTAAAGATATCCCAAATCTTGGAAATAGAATAGAGACAATGCAAGACACATTTAACAAGGACCTAGAAGAACTAAAGATGAAACAAACAACAATGAACAACACAATAAATAAAATTAAAAATACTCTAGATGGGATCAATAGCAGACTAACTGAGGCAGAAGAACAGGTAAGTGGCCTGGAAGATAAAATAGTGGAAATAACTACTGCAGAGCAGAATAAAGAAAAAAGAATGAAAAGAACTGAGGACAGTCTCAGAGACCTCTGGGACAACATTAAATACACCAACATTCAAATTATAGGTGTTCCAGAAGAAGAAGAGAAAAAAAAAGGGACTGAGAAAATATTTGAAGAGATTATAGTTGAAAACTTTGCTAATATGGGAAAGGAAATAGTTAATCACGTCCAGGAGGCACAGAGAGTCCCATACAGGATAAATCCAAGGATAAATACGCCAAGACACATATTAATCAAACGGTCAAAAATTAAATACAAAGAAAACATATTAAAAGCAGCAAGGGGAAAACAACAAATAACACACAAGGGAATCCCCATAAGGTTAACAGCTGATCTTTCAGCAGAAACTCTGCAAGCCAGAAGGGACTGGTAGGACATATTTAAAGTGATGAAGGAGAAAAACCTGCAACCAAGATTACTCTACCCTGCAAGGATCTCATTCAGATTGTATGGAGAAATTAAAAACTTTACAGACAAGCAAAAGCTGAGAGAGTTCAGCACCACCAAACCAGATTTACAACAAATGCTAAAGGAAATTCTCTAGGCAAGAAACACAAGAGAAGGAAAAGAACTACAATAACGAACCCAAAACAATTAAGAAAATGGGAATAGGAACATACATATCGATAATTACCTTAAATGTAAATAGACTAAATGCTCCCACAAAAGACACAGATTGGCTGAATGGATACAAAAACAAGACCCATATATATGCTGTCTACAAGAGACCCACTTCAGACCTAGAGACACATACGACTGAAAGTAAGGGGATGGAAAAAGATATTCCATGCAAATGGAAACCAAGTGAAAGCTGGAGTAGCAATACTCATATCAGACAAAATAGACTTTAAAATAAAGACTATTAGAAGAGACAAAGAAGGACACTACATAATGATCAAGGGATCGATCCAAGAAGAATTTATAACAATTGTAAATATTTATGCACCCAACATAGGAGCACCTGAATACATAAGGCAAAAACTAACAGCCATAAAAGGAGAAATTGACAGTAACACATTCATAGTAGGGAACTTTAACACCCCACTTTCACCAATGGACGGATCATCCAAAATGAAAATAAATAAGGAAACAGAAGCTTTAAATGATACATTAAACAAGATGGACTTAATTGATATTTATAGGACACTCCATCCAAAAACAACAGAATACACATTTTTCTCATGTGCTCATGGAACATTCTCCAGTACAGATCATATCCTGGGTCACAAATGAAGCCTTGGTAAATTTAAGAAAATTGAAATTGTATCAAGTACCTATTCCAACGACAACACTATGAGACTAGATATCAATTACAGGAAAAGATCTGTAAAAAATACAAACACATGGAGGCTAAACAATACACTACTTAATAACGAAGTGATCACTGAGGAAATCAAAGACGAAATAAAAAAATACCTAGAAACAAATGACAATGGAGACACTACAACCCAAAACGTATGGGATGCAGCAAAAGCAGTTCTAAGAAGGAAGTTTATAGCAATACAATATTACCTTAAGAAACAGGAAACATCTCGAATAAAGAACCTAACCTTGAACCTAAAGCAATTAGAGAAAGAAGAACAACAACAACAAAAAAAACCAAAGTTAGCAGAAGGAAAGAAATCATAAAAATCAGATCAGAAATAAATGAAAACGAAATGAAGGAAACGATAGCAAAGATCAATAAAACGAAAAGCTGGTTCTTTGAGAAGATAAACAAAATTGATAAACCATTAGCCAGACTCATCAAGAAAAAAGGGAGAAGACTCAAATCAATAGAATTAGAAATGAAAAAGGAGAAGTAACAACTGACACTGCAGAAATACAAAAGATCATGAGAGATTACTACAAGCAACTCTATGCCAATAAAATGGACAACCTGGAAGAAATGGACAAATTCTTAGAAATGCACAGCCTGCCAAGACTGAATCAGGAAGAAATAGAAAATATGAACAGACCAATCACAAACACTGAAATTGAAACTGTGATTAAAAATCTTCCAACAAACAAAAACCCAGGACCAGATGGCTTCACAGGCGAATTCTACCAAACATTTAGAGAAGAGCTAACACCTATCCTTCTCAAGCTCTTCCAAAATATAACAGAGGGAGGAACACATTCAAACTCATTCTACGAGGCCACCATCAAATTGATACCAAAACCAGACAAGGATGTTACAAAGAAAGAAAACTAGAGGCCAATATCACTAATGAACATAGATGCAAAAATCCTCAACAAAATACTAGCAAACAAAATCCAACAGCACATTAAAAGGATCATACACCATGATCAAGTGAGGTTTATTCCAGGAATGCAAGGATTCTTCAATATACGCAAATCAATCAACGTGATACACCATACTAACAAATTGAAGGAGAAAAACCATATGATCCTCTCAATAGATGTAGAGAAAGCTTTTGACAAAATTCAACACCCATTTATGAT
This sequence comes from Pseudorca crassidens, assembly GCF_039906515.1. Classification (NCBI taxonomy): domain Eukaryota; kingdom Metazoa; phylum Chordata; class Mammalia; order Artiodactyla; family Delphinidae; genus Pseudorca; species Pseudorca crassidens. The sequence continues at coordinate 5,519,819 of NC_090298.1, forward strand.
AAAAACCCTTCAGAAAGTAGACATAGAGGGAACTTTCCTCAACATAATAAAGGCCATATATGACAAACCCACAGCCAACATCGTCCCCAATGGTGAAAAACTGAAAGCATTTCCACTAAGATCAGGAACAAGACAAGGTTGCCCACTCCCACCACTCTTATTCAACATAGTTTTGGACATTTTAGCCACAGCAATCAGAGAAGAAAAGGAATTAAAGGAATCCAAATCAGAAAAGAAGAAGTAAAGCTGTCACTGTTTGCAGATGACATGATAATATACATAGAGAAGCCTAAAGATGCTACCAGAAAACTACTAGACCTTATCAATGAATTTGGTAAAGTAACAGGATACAAAATTAATGCACAGAAATCTCTGGCATTCCTATACACTAATGATGAAAAATCTGAAAGTGAAATCAAGAAAACACTCCCATTTACCACTGCAACAAAAAGAATAAAATATCTAGGAATAAACCTATCTAAGAAGACAAAAGACCTGTATGCAGAAAATTATAAGACACTGATGAAAGAAATTAAAGATGATACAAATAGATGGAGAGATATACCATGTTTTTGGATTGGAAGAATCAACATTGTGAAAATGACTATACTACCCAGAGCAATCTACAGATTCAATGCAATCCCTATCAAACTATCACTGGTATTTTTCACAGAACTAGAATAAAAAAATTCACAATTTCTATGGAAACACAAAAGACCCCGAATAGCCAAAGCAATCTTGAGAACGAAAAACGGAGCTGGAGGAATCAGTCTCCCTGACTTCAGTCTATACTACAAAGCTACAGTAATCAAGACAGTATGGTATGGGCACAAAAACAGAAAGATAGATCAATGGAACAGGATAGAAAGCCCAGAGATGAACCCACGCACATATGGTCACCTTATCTTTGATAAAGGACGCAGGAATGTACAGTGGAGAAAGGACAGCCTCTTCAATAAGTGGTGCTGGGAAAACTGGACAGGTACAGGTAAAAGTGTGAGATTAGGTCACTCCCTAACACCATACATAAAAATAAGCTCAAAATGGATTAAAAACCTAAATGTAAGGCCAGAAACTATCAAACTCTTAGAGGAAAACATAGACAGAACACTCTATGACATAAATCACAGCAAGATCTTTTTTGCCCACCTCCTAGAGAAATGGAAATAAAAAGAAAAATAAACAAATGGGACCTAATGAAACTTAAAAGCTTTTGCACAGCAAGGGAAACCATAAAAAAGACCAAAAGACAACCCTCAGAATGGGAGAAAATATTTTCAAATGAAGCAACTGACAAAGGATTAATCTCCATAATTATTAGCAGCTCATGCAGATCAATAAAAAAAACAAAGAACCCTATCCAAAAATGGGCAGAAGATCTAAATAGACATTTCTCCAAAGAAGATATACAGACTGCCAACAAACACGTGAAAGAATGCTCAGCATCATTAATCATTAGAGAAATGCAAATCAAAACTACAATGAGATATCTTCTCACACCAGTCAGAATGGCCATCATCAAAATATCTAGAAACAATAAATGCTGGAGAGGGTGTGGAGAAAAGGGAACACTCTTGCACTGCTGATGGGAATGTGAATTGGTACAGCCACTATGGAGAACAGTATGGAGGTTCCTTAAAAAACTACAAATAGAACTACCATATGACCCAGCAATCCCACTACTGGGCATATACCCTGAGAAAACCATAATTCAAAAAGTGTCATGTGCCAAAATGTTCATTGCAGCTCTATTTACAATAACCCAGAGATGGAAACAACCTAAGTGTCCATCATCGGATGAATGGATAAAGAAGATGTGGCACATATATACAATGGAATATTACTCAGCCATAAAAAGAAATGAAATTGAACTATTTGTAATGAGGTGTATAGACCTAGAGTCTGTCATACAGAGTTAAGTAAGTCAGAAAGAGAAAGTCAAATACTGTATGCTAACACATATATATGGAATTTAAGAAAAAAAATGTTCTGAAGAACATAGGGGTCAGAAAGGAATAAAGACACTGACCTACTGGAGGACAGACTTGAGGATATGGGGCGGGGTTAGGGTAAGCTGTGACAAAGCAAGAGAGTGGCATGGCCATATATACGCTACCAAACGTAAAATAGATAGGGGGAAGCAGCCGCATAGAACAGGGAGATCAGCTCGGTGCTTTGTGACCACCTAGAGGGGTAGGATAGGTAGGGTGGGAGGGAGGGAGACACAAGAGGGAAGAGATATGGGAAAATATGTATATGTATAACTGATTCACTTTGTTATAAAGCAGAAACTAACACACCACTGTAAAGCAATTATACTCCAATAAAGATGTTAAAAAAAAAAACAAAAAAAAAACCAGAACTGCCTAGCAGAACCTAGGGAGACAGGATTACTAAATGTAAAATGGTATCCTGGATGGGACCCTGAAACAGAAAAAGACATTAAGTAAAACTCAAAATATCTGAATAAAGTATGGGCTTCGTTTAATAACGTCAATATTGGTTCATTAATTATGACAAATATATCATACTAACATAAATGTTAATAATAGGGGTAACTAGGCGTGAGGTGTATGGGAACTCTCTGAACTATCCTCACAGCTTTTCTGTCAATCTAAAATTATTTTACAGTTAAAAGTTTATTTAAAAAAATAAGCTATAAAATGACATATAATCAATGAATTCCTTAATTCTTCCTTACGTAATTTACCTAACTCTTAATTAGCTTAGTTTCTTAAGTTCTTCTTTCAAGTTGTTCAATTCTGGAACATTATAAAGAAAACCCAAACTGACAGAATGAGGCTCAATTTATTCAACTCTTCCTTCAGTTGAGATTGTAGTGTGATTGATACAATTTCAGCATCATTAATGCACAATCTTCCTCATAGTCTTCAAGCATTTTCATTTCCCGGTACTAAGTTTTCAAATTTTATTGGAATGTCACCTTCAGTGTATGCTTCACATGATCAAAATCCAATTTTCTCTAAAATAATTTCAAAACTATTTTAATCCTAAAAGCAAAATGCCTACATTTAGACTTGGCTTTTTTGTAGGCATATCATTAACAAGCAAGAGTTCATACCCACTGACTGTGGATGGTACAGATCAGCATTAATTTCTTTTGCGTGCTGAAGACCATGTTAACGTTTTATTTGAGGATCATTGTTTGAGTTCATTCTTCTAGTAAGTATTTTATCTTGTCAAAATAAAATCTATTTTCTCTGACTGCATCGATTTGGTATTCCCATCATGTGGTCGAGAGGGTTGAAAGGTCAAATTTGATAAGAGGTTCTATCTTTGGGAAGATTCAGAAAATAGCATATAGAGTATAATTATTGCATTCATTGCTCCAAAAATGTGGTCACTATGTGTAGAGTTGAGTCATGACTTCTAGTGACAAATGGATTTTCAGCTAAAATTCTGGTTTGTACACATTTCTCTTTACCAACATTATTAGTGCCCTTAATGTGCACTCAAGTATCACAGTGCCTGAGTCTAAAAGTTGTTCTTCACACCTTTTCCTTGTCAAAACCTACACATTTTACAATAGATATAAAAGCAATGACAACCACTAATTTTGATGACTGTTTTCTTCTTTCTGGTAGTTAACACTAAATACCATAAATGTTACTTATTCAACAGAACATTTGTCCTTGGTAAAGTTCATGGAAATTAGTAATATTTGTTTTTTTAAACATTTGTGTGTGATTTCTCCTCTTACTTTAGTATTCATTAAAATATGGATCTTGATTGAATATTTCATCCTTGATAATGTTCATCTGATTTGTTTTTTGTCTATATTCCAGGTTCAGCCATTCTATCATCTCACTTTGCAAGCATTTCTACAGAACTAGGAAATTTCTATTGTTTTCTGTAAATATTGTACTAGTGCCATCACACACACAAAAATCATGCTTGCTAAATATTGGTTGAGCAGATGATATTATTCTTTAAGAACATTACATCAATGTACTTCAGTGTTCACGTGTCTTTCTTCAACACTCTTGATTGTTTGCTGTTTATTGAGACTTTTCCCCATCGCAGTAATTACGAATGTGTGATATGTGTGATTTTTATGTGTAAGGTATGTTTTATGTTCTTATAACTAAGAACTTGGATGTTTCCAGCCATAGACACCATCTTAGCCAAAGCTTTGTTATAAAATATGAAAAATTGTTGCAAGATACTTTGCTTTTATACTTAAAATATAAAAGTTGGTTTCCACATTTTCTTCTTCCACTTGAAATAATTGTCATGTAAAATACTCAATTTTCTGTCAGACTTACCAAAGGGAAATCAGAATCAATTTGAATCAGATTGCGTTTGCTAGAAACATTCACACACTATCCAAACGATGTGATGAGGTTTCATCTCTCTTGCCCAATCTACCAATTTCATGAATATCATTTCCTTCTTCTTCTAACAGCAGGCTGGCACTGTGCCTGTCGCTTCCAGTTGCGGTTTTGATAAGAAATACTCTTTTCCACTCTCATTGTTTGATCAAAAATTCAATCTTCCTTTAATAATGATTATAAAGAGATTTTATCTGACCTGTTTAAGCTTTATATCTGGTGAGAATAATTTTCTTGCTCATTTTCAGTTTTTTCAATAATTAATTCTGACTAATTATAAAATGTATGAGTTTGCAAATTTCATCTGAGTCACACTCCACAGAAGTCTGCTCAATTTCATTGTTCCACATTATTTTTAAATGTAAGCAGACCTCCTTTTCTGAAGATTTTCCTATTTCCTTTCTGCTTTCTATTTCTGAGCCCCACTTCCATATTTTCTACTTCTACAAAAAAAGCTGACTACATTTATTCTCCATGATCTAATGTAATCTTTTAGTTTCTAATGTGCATTTCATATTAAAATATACAATGAAGTGTTATTTGAATATATTTTTATCAAAAATATAAATACATGGAATACACATCTATAAATGTACAAATTAAAATAATATTTAAAATGGACAATTTAAAAATACATTACATTTTCTCAAAAAATTATTTTTCTTCTAAAATATTTAAACCAATTTCACAAAGGTCAGACACAAATTGTAATTAATAAACTGAAAAAATTTTAATCAAAGTTATATAAATAAAGTTGTAATTATGTAAATTTTAAACTATAATTCAATCTTATTAATATTTTTATAGCTATAAAGCTACTCACAATTCTCATGTTGAAATTCTTCTAGATGCCAATGGGATGACTTGCCATCATGCTTCACATCAGGGACTGGTGTATCTAGACCTACCCAAGCAACCACCCCTGGCAGCTCCCACACTGCAAGTCTGGGGCGACTCACATCCCCTTTCACATTCAGAACCATCTCCTTTGCTTTGAGACCACAGGGAAGATGTGGAGAAGTTGATATGGGGCCTGAATGGTCTCAGCCAGGAGGTAAGAAGTCCAGGGTTAAGGGCTATGCTGTGCCCATGTGGAGGGACAGGGGCTGTCCCCAAACAAACATACATTTGTCTGTGTTTGTTCTACACACAGCCCAGAGCAGAGCCCTCCTGCTGGATGCAGGAGCGGCGCTGCCTTTTGGACCCCCTACATCCTCTACAGAACCACATGCACAGGTGAGGAGAGACCATGAGCAGTGACGCTTGGGGAGAGATCTGTTTAAGATCCAGAGCCACGTCCACAGCCCAGCTGTCCATTAGCAGTAGGATAATCAATTTGTTGTGTATTCATACAAGTGATACAGAACAGCCGTGGAAATTAAAGAACTGGAGGACGTGGGACAATGCAATTGAATGTCATGCGCATACAGCAAACAAAAGAAGCCCTATGTAAAAAGTGATTGATTTCACTTAAAAAAAAATAAAATAAAATGAAAACAGCTCTTGATCGTAGGGACTGTGCCTGCCAGGTATAATTGTGAAGAGGAGCCAGGAAGGGGTCACCACAACAGTTGGCATGTTGGTGGTTTCTAAGGGGAAAGGCAGTCATCAGGAGGGGATGCAGGTGGCGTTTGGCTTTTGGGACGCTGGAATTGTTCTTGCTATGGTCTGCACGTTTGTGTCCCCACATAATTCAAACGTTGGAAACCTAATGACCAAGGTGATGCTATTAGGAAATGGGGCTATTGGGAGCTGATTAGGTCCTGAAAGTGGAGACTTCTTGAATCGGATTAGTGTCCTTATAAAAGAGGCCCCAGAGAGCTTCTTCACCCTTTCCACTACATGGGGACATAGCAAGAAGTCTGAATTCGAAGAGGACCCTCACCCCACCACACAGATACCATGATCATGGACTTACAGCCTCCAGAACTGTGAGAAGCAAATGTCTGTTGTTATAAGCTGCCCAGTCTGTGGTACTTTGCTACAGCAGCCTGAGTGGATTAGGACAGCCTTCTCTCTGAACTTGGTGGGGGGTTTGTGATGTTTCACTGACATGTTTCACAGCATCATTTATTAAACACACATTTATGACTGTGCACTTGTCTGTGTGTGTATTATATTTCAAGAGAAAATATTTTAAGTGCATAAAGGGTAAAAAAATAGGAGGGAGCAACTCTAGACAACTTATTTAATCATTCATTCACCAAATATTTATCCACACTGTGTGCCAGGCTCCTCACAAAATGTTCAGACACAAATTCAATATTTGAGATCCCTCTCTGTCCTTTAAGAAGATGTTTGTAAACAGTCCCCTCACTGCTTCTCAGCTTGTGGCCACAAATACTGCAAAGGGTAAGACACGTGAGTTCTCTCCTCGTAACCTGGACCTGCCCTTCCTGAGTGCCCGTCAGAATGAGGGCCCTTTTCTAATGATGCTCTGAACAGAAAATGCAGACATGCGTCTCAGACGTTCACCAACATCCTTTATTAAATAACCTGCAAATTCCCCTTCCCTCAGCTTTCCCAGGGGCAGGGGGGAGCTGGGGAGCTTCCCCTCCAGAACTGGCCTTGGTGCTGAACCTTCCAGAGGAAGGACCGCTGGATCTTTCAAATTACCCTTGTTCTTAAAAACCTGTCAGCTTTTTTTTCAGTGTGTGTGGGGGAGGGGGGTGTCTACCATCTTATTTTTGAATTTATTATTTTAGCAGGTGATCATGATCAAGAAATTTAAAACACAAATGTAAGAAATTCTTTCTCATATTTTCTGTGGGTCAAAACACACTCATCCATCATTCTTTAAATCACTATGACAGACAGCTTATTTTCCAATGGACCGAGCTTCTCGATAATCCCAAATGGACAACAATAACCAGGCTCAGATGTTTAGCTAATAATCCCCACAATTCTATTATGTTCAGGAAACATATAAAAGACTGTTGGTAGACTGTGTGTATCATAGACCAGCATCCCAGTAGAGGAGGTCAGTCTGGTCTTTGCCAGAGAAGCAGGTGAGATGAATTCAAATCCTCTAAAACACCACAGGCTTCTAAATTCCATGCATTCTTTTTTTCGAATTAAATTTTTAATTTTTTTTTTTTTATTGAAGTGTCGTTGATTTACAATGCTGTGCCAATCTCTGCGGTACAGCCAAGTGACTCAGTTATACACAGAGAGACATTCTTTTTCATATTCTTTTCCATTATGGTTTATCACAGGACACTGAATATAGTTCCCTTGTGCTATTCTTAATAAATGGACCCAGTCACGAACAGCAATCTTTTGACTCTAGCAGTGAAACATCAAGGACAGTACTTTCACTCAGGAAATTCCACATAAGTAGAAAACTTAATATAAATAAACCAGACTTGAATCTTAGTAGACTATCTGGTATTATTAATTTTTTCTTGTAATCCTTAGTATCTTCCTTGATTTCTCAATATCTTTTTACAGCATTTGGAGAACATTTTCAAAGCCCCCTGTAGTTAATGTAATACCTATGGATTCCCCATGGGTATTGTAGGAAGATTGTGCAGCTTAGGGGATTAAGTACTTTACATTTTATTACAAAGGTACAGGCTCAAAATACAGAAAGGCCTATTATCTGAAGAATATTTTCCCTGTACATAGAATGAGTTATTTTAGGAGAGAAAACTATTATGTTAAAAAGCATGTCACCATCAATAAAATAATGTGTTTAAGTACAATTCAAAGATTTAAAAGTCAAGAAAATTAAGAAGAAAGTTATAATTTCAGTATGATACTACCCTGTATTTATAGAAAACTCTTTTAATGGAATTATTATTCACATAACCTTGAATTTCTTTCATCGCTATTCACTAATATTGTCCCAATTAGAAGTACTGTCCTTGCTCTTTTGTGTGAGTTACAACCACTCCTCAAAAGAACTCAAAGTAAATAACTTTAAAATTAATCTTGCAATCCCCCCCTGAGGTAAAATGAAGTGGACATTATGCCTCTTTGTTCTTAGGAATGTGCTTCCATGAGAGGAGCCCCAGGTGAATATTGCGGTGTTATTAAGGCGAAAGCATCAAGGTATTTGTGGTTAGTGTGGTCCCGACTGCTTCCCAGTTGCTGGGTTAGCTCTTCTCAGTTACATGTTTGCAGTTCATTGGTGAGCAGGCTCTAACACAGTGACATTCAGATCAACAGGCGGTCCCGGACAGGGTCTCTCAGAAGCTCTCACGGCATCTCTGAGAGCCTTGCCCTACACTAGTCGTGCTCACAGTGGTCCAGAGGGAGGGGAGGGAGGAGAGAGGGGGGAGGGGGAGGGGGAGAGAAGAGGGAAAGCTGACATTTCACCCTGCCCATTTCCAGCACAGTCCAAAAGCCCAAACCGAGAAAATCACTTGCTTCAAGCAGCATGCTTGTCTCAGTGGAAGTGGAAAAATTGTCCATATCAGTGTCTTTTGTTTCTTCATCAAGTCAGCATTTACTTAAGTGATAAAATAAATCCATTTTTAAGAATCAGGAACATTTAGGCCTTTCAAAGAGGACTGTGTCCTTCTTGAAATCCTATATCATCTCCTTTAAGAACTCTCTATGGGGGCTTCCCTGGTGGCGCAGTGGTTGAGAGTCCGCCTGCCGATGCAGGGGATACGGGTTCGTGCCCCGGTCCGGGAAGATCCCACATGCCGCGGAGTGGCTGGGCCTGTGAGCCATGGCCGCTGAGCCTGCGCGTCCAGAGCCTGTGCTCTGCAATGGGAGAGGCCACAACAGTGAGAGGCTCGCGAACCGCAAAACAAAACAAAACAAAACAAAAAAACCTCTCTATGGTATATCATACCCAAAGAGAGTGCACAAAACAAAACCAACACCTCAGTAAAGTATTACAAATTAAACACCAATGTAACCACCACCTGGGTCAAGAAATTGTCAGCACCTCAGGACTCCCTAAATAGGGAGTAAAGTTACGTAAAGTTGAATATTCAAAGGAAACAATGTTCATGCCCTTTTCTTTCTCAAGAGTGTCTTGGAATAGCACCCATATAAGCTTTAGAATCAGTTTTTCAAGTTACACACACTCACAGCGTTGGCATTTTTATTGGACTTGCATTGAGTCTAGACATCAGTTTGGAAGGGTTGTTATCTATATAATAGTGAATCTTCCCATCTGTAAATATCTATATAGTAGTGAATCTGCCATTTATTGTCTTAAATTTCTCTCATTAATAGTGTTCCGCATGAAGTCTTACATACGCTTGTTTTATTTATTCTTAAACATTTGATGTTTTATGCTATTTTAAATATCGTTTTGAATTTAATTTCCTAACTTAACAGTGCTTATATACAGCAAGGTTTTTTAAATATTGTATGCATTAAGTTAGCTACTTGGCTATATTTATTATAAATTCCAGCAATCTATTAGGTGCACAATCATATTATCTGTCAGAATAAGTTTTGTTTTTCCTACCTTCCAATCTTTGTACTTTTAAAATTCTCATTATTACTACTTTTCATATCACTGTTATTAAAATTCAAATGCAACAGTGTATATAAAATCTCTAATGGCAGTACCTTGATAAAAATGTATTCAATGATGTTAATTACAGAATTGTCCCTGAGTGGCAGGTCCCTTTAGCCAGTCTTCTTCTCACGAGGCCTGTCGCTGGTACCATCCCCATGAAACCCAGTGAGTTTCACGTGTTTCATAGCTGCCAGCTCTTCTACAGACCCCGGGAAGTTACAAGGTGAAAGGTGACTCCTGAGGGCCAGGTAATAATTGGGAGCTCTCACCCAGTGTGATGTGGTTACCTGGTACTTTGTAATTTGAGAAGACTCCACAGAAGTTACTCCACCTCGCCCCAGGGCTCAGGGGAGACGCCATCTCACACCAAGAGTACAGATTGGCACCATGGGAAATAGGTTTATTGGAAAAGCCTACAAGCAGGGGAGCGGTGGAGCACACGTGATCTTCCGAGCTCTCTTTCCCTGCAGGAGGTGTGCGCTTACCCACGGTAGGCAAGACCTCACCCCTCAAACACTCCATGCAATTGCCAGACAGGGACTACAGGGCATCCATGCCAGTCTAACCTCGGATCAACCTGGCTGGGAATGGTGACCCTCCAGACTCCCCAGGATGGTAACAGCTGGTTCTTCCATTGAGCTGAGCAGCCATCAGTAAGCTTCTAAAAACGTGAGGAAATGAGGCTCCAGGTCACCCAGATTTGATCGGGCAGTGGAGATGATAAAGAGAGACAAATGTTTTTCTTCAACGAAACCTTCTTTTAAGTGAGGTTCCTTTCTGCAACTTAAGGCGTGGTGTCTCCTGATGTCTTGTTTTGAAAAACAAATGGCTTTTGGAAGCACTGACACAGTAACCAGGGCAGAGCTGCCTTTGAAAACACGTTGAAAAGATCTTTTCTAGGATTCTGTCCCAAGAAAGTGATCAAAAACACAGACAAACATTTATGTACAAAGTTGATCAAATGAGATTGCTTCTAAAAGGGAGAAATTAGAAAAGTTTGAATGTACAGGCCTGGGTTTGAAGCACCGCAATGTATCCTCATGGCGGATGTCATGCCGCCCTGGGATTCCCTGTCAGTACTGAACGGCCTAACAAAGGGCCCATAATAAATTGTTAGGTGGGAAAATGGATGTTTAAAAATTCACATGGAATGATCTCACATGCACTTTGGAAAGATATAATAGAAAGTTTAGGAGGAAATCAAGAAAATCAAGATGTAATAATGATTTCTTGTGGCGGGAAAAGAGTTGGTGTTTATATTCTTTTATGTACCCTTGTCTGTTTTCCAAGTTCTCAGTAATGAGTGTTTTTAATTTTATCATCAAGAAAATGTTACCTCTAGGAGGCTTTGTGGGTTAGTGAAATGCTCCATGTGAAGGGTGGAAACGACCACCCTGGATCCAGTCTCCGTAGACCTGGGTTCCAATCCCGGTTCAGCCCCTCACCAGGAGTGTCTTGGCCACAACTGCCCCGCTGTGCTGTCAAGTATAAAGGAGGGAAGAAAATCATCCCACCTCTCAGGACTGAGGAGGGTGCAAAGGGATGCACGTGAATGTACTAGGAAAGTGGTGGGCGCTCAGCTGAATAGGAGTGAATTACTTTAACAGAGATGAATGAGTCAGTTTTTCAGTGAGACCTTGGCAATGGAGTCAAATCAATAATTCTAAACACATCCCATTTTACTGACTGTGCTTCAGGGAAGGAGCAGCGTCACGTCTCATCCACCCCGAGTCTCGCTGGTGGCCGCGGCGTCTGGAAGCCCTGCCCCCTCTTCACCCGTCACCTCGAGATACTCTATCCTGCACGTCTTCTGACTCCTGGGTGCAAAGATGCTCCTGGTGTGGTGAGATGCCACTTTGCTTGTCAGATGACAGGGTCTGGGCTTCATCACCAGGTATCACTGAGGGTTGGAGTGTTCAGTCACTTTTAGATATTTGCCCATGCTGAGTGTGAAAGAGGAAACAATCATACACGTGGTTCCACTAAGAATGCTTTGGGGAAAGGTGGGTATGGTCCACTCAGTGCTGGCCACTGGGGAGCCTGCCCCAAGCTGGTACGAAGCCCAGGGAGAGAGAAATGCGTGAGGGTACAGGGAACAAGGGGCCAGAGAGATTTCTGTACCACTGTGAGCATTAACCCTGTGAACACACACCTGCTCAGACCACCAGACTCGATAAAATGCTCAAGGTCCCGTGTCAAGGCACCCCTCATTCTCGAGGCCACAACTCCCCCCTCCAGCACGTTCGGGGGTCACAGGATGGAACAGGTAGTTTGTTAACCACAGGGCCTCCTTTCCCCCAATTTCTGACGCGTCCCATCAGGGGCTCAGGCCCTCCCACGGTGAGCCTCACTGCCTGCAGTGGGGGATGTTACTGATGGAAAAGTACTGCACATGGAACAAGTGTGGAGGCCAAAGAGAGATTTGACTCTCATACTTAGAGGCTGCAACCAGATCCCTGCAGGGCTGTGGGAGCGTCTGCACCAAGTATAAAAAGCCTGGATGTGATGGGAGGACGCAGCCTGTGGAGGGACGGGGCTCGGCTCCTGTGGATGCTGATTTGGGCTTATTCCCACGTGAGTAGCCTCACTCTGCCCAGACACTGGGGAAGCTCTTCCCCCATCACTCAATGGCTGACCTCTCCCTGTGGCTTGGTTTCCTCATTCATCAGTCAGGAAGCGGCATGCCCAGCTCGGATCTCAGCACCAGCGCACATTACGGACCAAGGCAGGCAGGTCCCCTCCCCCTACCGAGCTGATGTGCTGGGCAGGGGGGCAGGACAACAGGCAGTAACAAATAAACACAAGTATGAACCAAATAGCACCAGTGAAGCTGTCAAGGCCACACACCAGTGATGGGACATGGTGCAGGATGGAGGTGGATGCAGGGTTGCAGGAGAGAGGCCACCCGCCACTGATGGGGTGTCGCTCAGAACCCTGAATGGTACGGAAGAGCCCTGCAGAGATGGGGGGAAGGCAGAGAACTTTCCAGTTAAAAAGACTTGTTCCAGGAATAAGACGGTCAGACTGGTGTGCAATGAAAAGGCTGGGGTGGGGCTTGCAGCAGGGATGGGAGGATAGGACCCAGCCTAGCATCCAGGGGAAAAGGATGCAGACCATGTGAGGGTCCAGAGCCATGGCCTGGAGTCCAGTCATTCTGAAGGCGTTGGGGGCACTGATCTGCTTGAGTGAAGTGGAGACCAATCCACAAAGTGGGAAGGGGGCAGGAGACCAGCATGAGGCAGCTGCCGTGTCCAGGCAGGAGACGTAAAGGAGACGGATGAACCCAAGAATAAAATCTGGAGCGTGATGGAGTTGTGAACGCTAAATTTGAAACCATGAAGTACCAAGGGCGATCTGTCACCTCCAAACCTTGGGACATTTCCATCCCCTCAGTCTCTGTGCAATTTCCTCTTTTGCCACATGCTCCCTCACAAGCCCGCCAGCCTCACCCGGCCCTTGCCATTCTCTGAGCACCTTTAACACGTTTCCCTGATGCTTGTCATGCCCTCACCTCTTCTCCACCAGCAAATTCCCTACTTTCCATCTTTGGGACTTCAGATCGGGTCCTCTGGGGTCCAAAGAGGCTGCATGTTATCTCTGCTCCTGTTCTCCCCCAGCTGTGCAGTCTGGTTCCTTTGTGTCCGAAACTGGAATGAGTGTTCCCCAAGCAGGGGTCAGGTCTGATGCTGAGTCTGGCACAAGGAGATGCTTGGTAAAGCATCCAGCCTGTTCTTGTCTTTATAAGTGGCTCCCAGGACCAGTACCCTGATGCATGAGTTCCTGTGCCTGCGGTAACAAGGTACCACAAAATGACAGGGTGGCCTAATCAACATAAATCTGTTCTCTCACAGTTCTGGAGATCAGAAGTCCAAGATAAAGGTGTCGGTAGAGCAGGTTCCTTCGGGACGCTCTATGGGAGAATCATTCCAGCGCTCCCTCCTAGTTTCTGGTGGCAATCTTCGGCATTCCCTAACTTGTAGGTTAATCACTCCACGCTCAGCCTCCATCTCAACATCGTCTCCTCTTCTCTGAACCTCTTGGGTTTCTGTCTCTTATAAGGTCATTGTCATTGGGTTCAGGGTCCTTTCTAATCCAGATGATCTCATTTTGAGATCCCTATCTTAATAACATCTGCAAAGACATTCCTTTCTAATAAGGTCACATTGTGAGGTTCTAGCTGGGCATGACTTTTGGGGAGACACCATTCAACTCACCACACCTGAGAAGCATCAGTGCTTCCAAAGGGGAGGCAGAGAAGTGCCGGCCACAAACACCCTGAGAAGTGGACATAAGACATCCCACTGCCTGTTCACCATGTCTACACTGACCTCCAGTGCCGCCCAACCCGCCCTGGCCCACTGGCATCTCCACCCGGCCTTGATTCTGCTCTCATATCCCTCCTCCAGTGCAGCAGGCAGCCCAGCTCCCAGCACCAACTTCAGCCCCATCTCAAGCAGCTTTCCTCTTCTCCCGGGCTCAGTGGTTCCACAGGAACATTCCAGCTAATCCCTTCCCTTTTTGATCCAGGCTTCTGGAACCCCCTGTGCCTGCTGTTCCCCTAAAGACAGCTTCCAGGCCCTATATTTGCCCGAGACTCTGTGAATTGGGGCAGAGGAGAGCTGAAGCCCACGAGTGAAGAGGGTGGAGCATGGAGACCGGAAGCATGCTGCTTCCCGTGTGGCACTGCTCGCTCCTCCTTTGTCTAACCTTCTTCTTTTCGGTCACACAGGCTCAAGAGCAGTCGCCTCGAGCTTATGCCAGCTTGAATCTTCAAGCTGCATTTGCTGAAAATGCAAGGCCACGGTTGATTTCATGTTGACTGAAATTTCACTATAACTCTATCCACTGTGCTGTCAAATTGGGAATTACGCAGCTTCCCCAGTTAAAGAATTTTACCCATAAAGGTCTTATTTATAACTTTTCTAGAGTCCTTTGGCATTAACCCCTAGTACAGTGTTAGGATCCAATTCTTCAATGTCAAAATATTAGAGTAATAATAAAGTTTGGGAACCTCTGTTGACCTGAGGGTGTATTTCCTCACAGTCTTAAGTGTAATGGTTGCTCCTGCAAGGCGGGGGATGGTTCCCAGGTTTAAAAGGAACGATTTTAGCGCTGGAGCCTCAAGAACATCCCTTGGCTCAAGGAGTGCGGGCTTCAGGGAGCTGAGCAGATCGGTGGGGCTCAGCGCCAGCGTCCTGAATCCTCACTGCTCCCTAGAAGCAAATCCATTCTCCAACAATAATGCTGACATGCAGGCCTCAGGACTGAGTCACAGGAAAGCTTCCAGGCAGCCTTTCCAGCAGGAAAATCCATCCTCTGAGGGTAACTTCTGCCTGGTTTCTCAGCCAGCACGCTTTTAAACCTTTCGATTTTCCCAACTGTTTCTTATGAAGGATGGTTAGAATAAAACTCTTGTCTACCATTGCTTTCATTCATTACATACAAATAAAAATGTATGACAGTAATTAGAAATTAGTGGCGATGCAATATGAGAATCACAATAAGCACATTAGGGAAAATATCTCTGGAGTGAAAGAGTTGATGCCACGCGTTGAAAGCAAAAGTTGAATAGAATTGTTGTTTCAGGCTAAAAGAAAGCATGTACTTTTTTTATTGAAGTATAGTTGATTTACAATGTTGTATTAATTTCTGCTGTACAGCAAAGTGACTCAGTTATACACATATGTACACATTCTCTTTCATATTCTTTTCTATTATGGTTTATCACAGGATCTTTACTACTGTGCTGTACAGTGGGACATTGTTGTTTATCCATCCTATACATAATAATTTGCATCTGCTGACCCCAAACTCCCAATCCTTCCCTCCCCCACCCCCTCCCCTCCCCCTGGCAAACACAAGTCTGTTTTCTACATCTTTGAGTCTGTTTCTGTTTCATAGGTATGTTCATTTGTGTCTTATTTTAGATTCCACACGTAAGTGATATCATATGATATTTGTTTTTCTCTTTCTGACTTACTTCACTTAGTGTGATAATCTCTAGGTCTATCCATGTTGCTGCAAATGGCATTATTTCATTCTTTTGAGCATGTACTTCTAAAGAAGGTGAGTCAGGCAGTTTCCTGCACCTTTCAAACTACAATCAACCCTCTGTATCCAAGGTTTTGTATCCATGGATTCAGTTGGTTGAATCTGCAGATGCAGAATCTGTGGATACAGAGGGCCAGCTGTATTCATGGTACTACACCATTTTATACAAGGGACTTGAGCACTCACAGATTTTGGTATCTTTGGGGGCTTTGGAACCAATCCCCTATGGTTACCTGGGGAATGACTGTAATTGTAGTTGAATTAAAATTTTATCTTTTGAATAGTTTCACTAGACTCTTTTTAAAAAGGAAGTGTATATAGGAAAACATTTTGGTAAGCTATTTGGAGGAAATGTAAGACTTGGAAGACAAGGTCATTAGGAGACCCAGTGGGCAAGAGCAGGAAGTTGGGGCCTACAGCAAGAGAATGAGAGGGAAAAAAAAGGAAAAGTGAATATTGGAGACATAGCAGAAAGATGGGGGATGAGTTGAGGATGTGGAGAAGAGATTTTATGAATAGAACTATCTAAACTTCAGTTTGCATTGACACAGTATTAACTCTATCATGTTCCTCAAAGTTTCCATAAAGTCTTTTATGTATTTACATGTTTGAGTGAGTGATGAATTCCATGTCAGGATCAAAGCCATGCAGATCAAGGATCACATAGGCCCACTGGTAAGATAACTGCTACAGTCAAGTAAATGAATAGCAACAGCTTCCCACTGACCCAAAGGCAACCCTGAGAATGTAACCACTAGAGAATTGACCAACATTTTGGTGATCAGCACTATACTTCCACAAGGATGTAAACAACTCAATCCAGATTTTAAAGGGACAAAGTTATCTTAGCAGATATGTGGGTAAAATGATGATAATGGCAATGATGATGATCATGATTTTGACAATGGTGTTGATAATGATGGACATGATGTTGATGATGATGGTAGTGATGGTGATGGTGATTATGAACATGATGGTGGTGGTGATGATGATGATGAAGATGATGGTGATAATGAACATGATGGTGATGATGATGATGATGATGAAGATGATGATGGTGATAATGAACATGATGGTGGTGGTGGTGATGATGGTGATGATGGACATGATGGTGGTGGTGGTGATGATGGTGATGATGGACATGATGGTGGTGGTGGTGATGATGGTGATGATGAACATGATGGTGGTGGTGGTGATGATGGTGATGATGAACATGATGGTGGTGGTGGTGATGATGAACATGATGGTGGTGGTGGTGATGATGATGAAGATGATGGTGATAATGAACATGATGGTGATGATGATGATGATGATGAAGATGATGATGGTGATGATGAACATGATGGTGGTGGTGGTGATGATGAACATGATGGTGGTGGTGGTGGTGATGATGGTGATGATGGTGATAATGAACATGATGGTGGTGGTGGTAAAGATGATGATGATTACACTAACATCTTTGAGTGCTTACTCTATGTCAGATCCATGACAGCTTAATTACGTTATTGAGTTTAATCATCATAATATATAAACTTGGCTTACTGCTTTTGCCATTTTGTAGATGAGAATAATAATAGCTTCGTCATCTAACTAGAAAGAGAGAAGATATTCAAACCTGGATTGACCATGAGTCTGAATAATTTTTGGTCTTTCAGGAACAAGAAGAAGTCTGTTAACAGTGGAAACATGTCTTGCAAGTAAGTCACAGGGTGTGTCCTTGGCCTCTGATGTGAGGCCAATTACCTGCAGAAAGAGATCAGGGCAGACAACGCTACACCTGTTAAGGCAGTACCTAATAGTATGTACACACTACTTACTGCCTAAGGAAGACTACTGCCTCAGAGGAAGCAAAGAAGAGGCAGAAAGAGAGGAAATGGTATAGAAGGAGAGGGGAAGGTGGCAAGTGGAGGGGTACTCTGGAGCTCTTTGTACCTAAATAGGAAGAGCCGAATGAAAGGCAGAAAGTAGCCACAGTGTGTCTACCGGGATCTCTGCACCTTCCGCCTCTCCTCATTCAGATTCCACATCCTCCTACCTTCCACTCTTCAACTTACAGAGAAGTCTGTCTGCAATCATCAGTAATTTAGTCTATTACCGGGAGCCAACAATAGCAGGGTTGCCAGGCTAAATACAGGGTGCCCGCTTGTGTCTGGATTTCAGATAAACAACAAATACCTTTTAGTACAAGTGTGTCCCATGCAATATTTGGGGAATTCACATGTAACTGGGTATCCTCACTTTATTTTGCTGAATCTGGCAACCTTACCCTTTACCAAAACCAAACTCTTTATATTGTTCCGATTCTCTCTAATGTTCATTAATCCAGGTGAAAGAAGAGAAGAGCAAATTCACTGTGTTTTTCCACAAATTCAGATTTGCGAATGTTGGGGTTGGAGACGAATGGCAGGACAGGGTGGATTTTCTGCCTAATTTTTATGTGGTTGGAGCCCATTTAAGATGCCTGCGAGCAGTTCTTATTAAAGATGGCCACGTGTGCATGGAGACAATTGAGGGAGTGCTGAATTTATCTTAGATAAGCAGCTCCCATTCATTCATTTATTCATTCATTCATTCAGCAATAGCTATTAGGCCCTCCCTCTGTGCCAGACAGCCTGATAGGCTCAGAAGCTACCCTGAAAGTAAAAAAAAATAAGTTCTCTACCCTCATGGAGGCCACACACTGTTACGGCCTGAGCTGTGTCCCCTAAAAATATATATGTTGAAGTCCTAAACCCCCAGTACCTCACAATGTGGCCTTATCTGGAAATAAGGTCTTTACAAGACATCAAGTTAAAATGAGTCCATTAGTTTTGGGCCCTAATTCAAGTTGACTGCAGTCCTTATAAAAAGGGGAAACTTGGACACAGAGACAGGAAACACATGGGGAAGACAACATGGAGACACAGGGTAGAGTGAAACATCTACAAGCCAAGGAACACCTGAGGCTGTGAGAAGCTCAGAAAGAAGCCTGGAAGAGATCACTCACTAGCACCTTCAGAGGGAGCATGGCTCAGCCAACATCTTGATCTCAGACTTCTGGCTTCCATGATTGTGAGACTAAATTTCTGGATTCTAAGCCACTCAATTTGTGGTGCTGCATTATGACAGTCCTAGGAAATTAATACACACATTAATCAAATAAAACCCCAAATGAAGGGTGGTGTGCAGGATCCTGGAGGTCAATATCAGAGGGTCTTTCCTGGTCAGAAGATAGAACCATGCTGAGCTGAACGCAGCCTTCAGACCAACAGGCAGAGGGGCAGTGGAGGAGGTGGGACCCATGACCCAAGGGGGACAGTGAGTGGTCCCCAGTCCTCTTGCAAATGTGGGTCAGCCACCCCACTGTCTATGGAGAAATCCAGGACTTGACATGGAGGGTCAGAGTCACTCATCAGCAAAATTCTTCCCAGACGTAATCCATTGGAGGATAAGATCTGTAAATACATCACTGATGAGATTAAGGCGCCTCCTCAAAATCCCATGAGGAAGCAAGTGATGCAAATGGAACTAATAAAAGATGAAATGCAACCTTGCAGCCTTTAATGCATAATGCTGCAATTGCAGAGGCCTTGGGCGAATAAGAGGAATATGTGAAAAGCCGTCCTGCTCTTCCAGCCCTGTTGGGGAGGATGGATGCTCCAATTTCAAATGTCCCCTCCCAGGTCTTCTTCTGGAAATAGCCCCGGTGTTGAAAAGGACACTGTATCTTGCTACAATAGCACGTTGGAAACACCCCTAAAGAATACCCGGCTCTCTTTGTTCTAATTTTATGCTCACGAAGCAACCTTCTGAGTTGTAATTTGGTGTTCTGACTAGGTGATTTTTCTCCAGGCCCTGAGCCAGGACTATTCTCAGAACCAACATTCAGGCTGCAAAAGACAGGGAGGATGGGGGGCAGCGCTCTGACCCCCAACAGGGTTGTGCAGGCCAGAAAAGTGGAGGAAGGGAGAACAGAGTCACCTATGAAGAGCAGGGGAATCAGAGATTCCCCAGAACTCAGGTCCAGCCAGCCCGGCTGGCAGCCCCGGGGAAGCTCGGCTGTTACTCACCAGCATGTGTTCATGGATCCCATGGAATCTGGAGGAGACAGAGCCCTAGAGAGAGGGAAGGCTGACAGGAGGCAAGGCCATTGTTTTCCATCAAGGACGTGGCCCTGGCTTAGCGGGGCCCAGAAAGCAACGTCAGCCTCCGTCAAGCCCTGCAAGGCTGCTTCCGGAAGACTTTTGGGTAACCCCCTCCCCGCTGCCAAAGCCCCTCTACCTTGGTCCCCAGACATCTGGCTCCAGCACCATGCTCAGTGCATTTCTTGCAGTTATGTTATTGTTGTACAATCGCTGAGAACTGGATGAAAGGTAAAACCGGTTTCAGATTATTTTCCTCTGCATATGTTTTCCTTTCTTTAAGCCAAATCCGACTGATGTTCACATTAACTGCACTTGATACAAAATAGATCATAACTCAAAACTAATGGAGAATTATCCTGCAAGACCCAGCCAGCAGACTCTCTGATTTATTGAGGTTCTCATCCATTGTCAGATAAGGTGATTGTGTCCTTCAGTAACCTGTTAAGTTTAAATGTGTGGTCAAATAACATTGTAAACCAGCTACACTCCAATATAAAATAAATGTTTTATAAAAACGTGAGTGGCCACAAACTTAGAGGCTCAGTGGACGGTGCTAACTCGATCATGGACTTCGTTGAATTTACACTCTGCTCAGAGCACTGATGTAGCCCACCCCACCCTCATTCCACACCCACGTCCTCATTCCCATGAGAGTGACACCTCATGTGGAATTTATGGACTTACTTCACGGTGCCAAGGAAGAGGGACACTTTGATCTGTGGCTATTTTCTGCACTGGCTGGTGTCCTGGCTGAGGGCCTGATCCCACACGTGCCCTCTGCACAAATTGCAGAAGTGTCTACCGGAGTTTCCACATCCTTGGTGCTCCGCATGGGTGCTCCCACATCCCTGATGCTCCCTCGTGGTGCTCCCACATCCTCTGGTCCTGAGCCCCACTCACTCTCCATCAGCACCTGTATCTCTCCTGGGGTGAGGGACGCTGTTACCGAATCTTCAGACGCTCCTTTGTGCCCCATCTGAGGTCGTGAATGCTGGGGCTGGGGAGGGTGTGATGTCCTCCATCTCTGCCTAGACCTGTCTGGTGCAGTGGCGGCTGCCCCCCGGTGAGGGAGCCCTCCCACCGTCTGAGGGGCTCTGTGTGGTCGTCTCCACCAGGAACTTCCTCGTAGGAACCAGGGGTGCCGGCGCTTCCTTCCCCTAGGCCCCTCCAACCTCCCTCCAGCCCTGGGGTGTCCCCACCCCCTCTCTGTGAGGGGGGCACTGCTCTTGTATCCTCCACCCTCCTCCCCACCCTGTGGTTTATGGTGAAGCCTTTGTGTTCTGAGTCCTCCAGACTTTGCTCCTAGTATTGAAGTCAAGATTTGGCCTTCAAAAAGCAAAATACAATAAATGAATAAGCACGTAAAAGTGTGTCCCTCTCCACACAAAATCTTGCAACCTGAAGCTAGAGCTTTCCAGGCTATTTCAGAGGCAAAGCCGAGAGTGTAATTCTGTGTTTTCTCTGGATCTTTCTGTGTCCTCTGTTCCTGAGGCAGTGAGCCTTCTCCTCAGTGTCCTTGAACCAAGCATCCAGGTTAATGACAGGTGAATCACAGGGTGAATGGGAATTTCAAGGACAAAAACGTATCAGGTAAAATTTCCAAATTGTACCCTTCTCCCGGGGTGAGATGCCTGCTCACATGCTGCATCTGAGGGTGAATATCCATATTTAACAAGAATGAGGAATGTGGTCCATGAGATGCAGGTTTTATTTTACTGAACAGGGCCTCATGGGACACCAAAATGTCTGAGCCTGAGACGGACAGGAGCTGCTGCCACTGGCGTCTTGTCTATCGTGCACCTCTTTGCTCCCCCAGGATGGGTAAAATGGGGACTCTGAAGAGAGTCCCCTTGGAAGGTGGCTGCCACTGCCTTCCACCACCCGGACGTTGACCCCTGACCCCAGTGGACACAGCAGGCCACCCTTGGCCCATGCTTTCCTCTAGTTGTTTCTTCCCTCCCACTGCCCATCCCTTTCCATGTTATTTCCAAAACACTAACTGCTATGCAGTTTAAAATAATAATAACATTTTAAAAGAAACAGAGAGGTAAGTGAACAGTTCAATTTGAAATAATGAAACCACCCAGAGCACTTTTATCAGGACTAATGCCACCTGAACTTCCGGAGATGTTGCCAGGAAAATGCCATGAAAAATGGCTCAGCACCACCTGCGTGACGGAGCCCTCAGCAATCAGCGTTATGGGCTCACCCAGACCTCTGCCACGAGAACAAACACTCTCCTAAATTTAAACGTGATCTCTCTATGGAGAGCCAGGGCAGTAGTTTGTAGACCTGAAGTCTGGTTCTCGTGACTCTGTTTCTGTCCCGACTGTGACCCACATAGAGAAGCTCGTGGGAACCTGGGGACATGCAACACTAGCACTTTCACATTTACATGGGCTTCTCCCTGGGAGCGTGGAAAATCCACCCCGGGAGCCCCGTGACCCTCAGAACTGCCGGAAGCTCCTTGCCTCCCTGGGAACCTCAGCTACACGTTTCTATGAGCCCAGCAAATGGCAGAGTTTGCAGTGGTGAAGCCATAGCTGTACTATCATTGTTCTAAATTTACAGCCTCTTGATTTATCCCTCTCGTCTTCATTGAAAGAATAAAGCCATCTCCATGGTGCTCTAAATCCTTTTGCTTGCACAGAGGGCCTTTAATCTAGCCACTGCCTTCTGTGCTCTCCCCCAAGATGCAAACAAAATAATGTTCTGTCTAAAAGAAATAACTTTGGAGGAAAGGAAAGTCCTGCATACATTCGAAAGCCATTTTAATTAGTCTGCATTTTACCAGAAAGCTCTCACAGCTGTATTTAGCTGTTTTCAGGGATGGTAAGCAGTTCATTCTAGTGCCCTAAGAGAAGAGGCAAATGCTTGCTGGGGGTCAGTGGACTCCCACCCTTCACCAGACTCAGGAGTTTCTTCTGTGCCAGATGCCGTAACTCCTCCTAACAAGAGGGCAGTGGCCTGGCAGGTACTGTCGGAAGCTCTGCAAGAAAGCTGAGTCATGAGAGCAGGGAAGAAGGAACCTCTCATCCTTGGAGTTCTCCGCCCACAGCCAAGGAGACATCTGAGCAAGGGGTCATCCCACAAGTTCCTTCACACATCAACACAGCCAACAGTACGCAACTGCTCAGATGCAGGGATAGGAGGCCGGTCATGGTAACTGTGCTGCAGATGAAACTGCACAGACTCCAGTATCTGGATTAAAGCTCTTCTCATTTTCTAATTTCTTCCAAGACGCCTATGTTTTCTTTTCTATTTAGTGGGTAAACTGCATCCCCTCTTTGTCCAAGAATACGTTAGCTTCACTTTACCCCTAGATGTTATGTATTATTTAAGCAATGATATTTTCTGACCAGTTGATGCTAGCCATGAGATGGATACCAAGCGTTTCTGTCAGTACTGAAAGACCTGGTCACACCAGGAACACTCAGTTCATTTGGGCCGAGGATCACAAATGCCAAACATCAGGGCAGACATCTCACGGTCCGGAGGAAGGTCGCGGGAACAAGCCGAGTCTTCCCATCCCTCCTTGTGTCTCCTGGACCTGGTGTCATCAGGCTGCCATTGTGCTGGGAAGGAGTGGAAGTAGGGAGGGGATGGTTGAATGTTGCAGCGGTGGAAAGGGTGCCCTCTTTATTTATTCAGAATATTCTTTTAGGAGCCAAATCAGAGAGAACACTTTTCCCAGCTCCTGTGGAGTCCCAATAAACAAAAATAAAATATCTAAACCTGGTACGTGCCTCCCTTTGGTTATCCAGAGCCCAGGGAGCCACCTGTGACAGATGGTGGCATCGGTGCAGGGTGAAGCTGAACAGGATGGATGAGAGCAGTAAGAGGACAGATGTGCAAGGAGTCGGGAACACCGACAGGAGAGAGGTTTGGAGATTAATATCTTACCACCACTGCATTTAACCAGGAGACAGAGTGTACCCCAGGTGACAGGGACACCTGCTGCTGGGGGACCTCTGGGTGGAGACCCCAAGGGTGGCCACTCCTTACTGGATAATTACAGTTTCATGGTGACTCGATTTCTTCTAAAAACTTCCAGATTCATTTGCATTCGCCTTTCACTTCATCCCACAGAAAAACCACCTAAGTAAGCACACGTGTCTATCTCTTCAACGTGAGAGGCAGCTCACAGCCCAGGGTAAGCAACACACCCAGAGAACCGCCCTAATTCTGATTACCCATGTCTGGCAGTTGCCACGATTTCTGCCTTCAGAATGGATCGATTCCAGTTGACTCGTGTGTTTGGCTTTGCTGACGGAGCTGTTTTTATTAATTGACATGTCCTTGAAAAGTATCCCAAGTGGGAGAAAACGCATCACACTACTGTGCCCCCTATTAAAATAAGGCTTCAGCAGGAGAGAATGTCACATACACGGTATGAAAACTTACTGTTCCCATGTGTCTGGAGGTCCCCCTCCCTCCCTTTCTTTTCTTTTCTCTTCTTGGGAAAAACACAGTCCACTTAACAAGCTGACTTCTTCCAAGGCTGTGCAGTTTCTTTGTAGTTTACGAACAATCTTTGTCCACAGGGACTAAAGCAAATATTGCTTACAATGTAATCAGATGGACACAGCCAGAGTAGAAAAACAAATCCTTTGAATTATTGTCACAGCTCCATCACAGACCTTGTGATTTTTCGCAATTCATGGGCCTGCGATGGCTAAATGTCAAAGTAATCTGCAGTAAGGAAAAAGAAATAGAAAATGCAGAAACTGTGTTTCAGCATTATTGTTGTTTCCAAAATCTAATTGTGGGAATAAATGACTTCCCAAGTGCATAGAGTCCTTAGTTGCTGAATGAATGTTGAATGATTTTACCATGTATGACGTATTAGTCAGCTCGGAACACCACATACTGGATGGCTTAGACAACAGAAATTTATTTCCCACAGTTCTGAAGGCTGGAAGCCCAAGATCAGTGTGCCAGCATGGTCGGGTGGGGTGAGGGCCCTCTTTCTGGCCTGCAGATGGACACCTCCTTGCTGTGTCCTCACACGGCCTTTCCTTGGTGTGTGGAGAGAAAGAGTTCTTTCTCTTCCTCTCCTTATAAGGCCACCAAATTTATTGGATTAGGGCTTCATCCTTATGACCTCATCTCAACTTAATTACCTCCTAAAAGCCCTATCTCCAAATATAATAACATTGGGGGCTGAGGATTCAACATATGAATTTTGGGGGCTACCATTCAGTTCATACCATATGGCCATTCTATGTCAAGTCAGTTCAGAGTGTTTAGCCCAATAACTTAAGGAAGTCACTATATACATACAGTATATATACATATATGCAGATATAGATGGAGACAAAAATACAGATAGAGATTAGAGGTAGATGTTGATATATGACAGGAAGGTGAGAACATATAACAAAATCGTCTCGGCAACTCCGGGGAGAATGAGTTGGTGTGCAGTATGTGGCGTGGCATCATTGTAGGTGTACAGAAGAAGGCATTGAGCAGGCTCTCAGGAAATCAATAGGATTTCAGGAGGTGGGACTGAGGTGTGGGGAGAGGTGGGCATCCGCGTGCTGGCCAAGGCAGCCAGGTGGATAGAGACACACTCAGGTGTGTGAGGAAGTCCAGAGCCCAGGTGGGCAGGAGCATGGGTGCCCTGGTGTCCCAAGCTAAGGATCTTGGGAAGAACCATGGTGAATTAGGGAGCTTCTGCAGTCCGGGGTAGCGATCGTGTGGTCAAAGAGGTGCTTCAAGATCACGGGTCCCGCAGAAGCCCAGAGAATGGGCTAGCAGGGGGCTTGAAAGTGTTCCCACAACCCAGAGAAGAAGGAGGAGGTGGGAAAAGGCAAGGGCGGGGTGGGTGAGCATTTTAATTAATGCATTTTTATGTTTGAGCTCATAACTTTTACATTTCACACTAAGGCGTCCGATTCAGGAAAAAAATAAAAAACGGAAACAAGTTTTTCATGCACTCACACTGCTGATCCGTTCCAGAATCTTTCTGAAACCATCGATGTGAAGATAGCACAGCAAACGGAAAGATAACTGAGGTATCTGAAGTGTTTCCTTACAATAATCATCAGAAGTAATTAAATATTTAGGTCTGGTCACCCCCAAGATACAGATTCTTTAAGCAAGTAAGTAAATTGTTATAAGTCTACACAAAATAAATATCATTTGCTGTACTAATGGACATGGTTGGATGCACAGGGAGCTTTAAAAGCTAAGTGTAGTTATTATGATATACTGTTTTTACATCCAAAGTAAAAATGTAAAGAGTTTATATTCCTAAGACCCCCATGTTCTAAAAAGCCATGTTATAGATCTTAAATATTTCATGATTCACCATAATAGAACTGAAAATAAATATGGATGTGCTTTCTCAGAACTTTTGGTATATATCAAAAGCTATTATTAAGATGTAATTCTACTGAAATTTCAGAAGCAGAAGAGGCTGGTTAAGAAGTGGAACTCCCAGAATAATGGCAGCTTATCATTCTTCCTGCTCTCTGTGGAGGAAATGAAGCAGACCACCGTTATCAGGTTTTGTTTCATAAGTTTTGGGGTGAGGGATGATGGGTGGAGAGGAAAATGATTTTTTTTTTGCTAACTTGAAAATTGAAAATAAAAACAATTTTATAAGAGAAGGCATTGCTCATTCAAGTGTTTACAAGGCTGGTGCAAATGATTTAAAGAGAGAAAAAGAAACACTGAACTCTTAAGAAAAAAAGCAC
The DNA here is from genome assembly GCF_039906515.1 of Pseudorca crassidens. Classification (NCBI taxonomy): domain Eukaryota; kingdom Metazoa; phylum Chordata; class Mammalia; order Artiodactyla; family Delphinidae; genus Pseudorca; species Pseudorca crassidens. The sequence continues at coordinate 5,546,532 of NC_090298.1, forward strand.
AGCGGTGCTTGGCCTTGTTAATACATTCCTGGGGAAGTGAAACACTGTTTCATTTCTGTTATGGGTGGCAAATGCTACAAATGTGAAGTAACATATCCTATCAATAATGAATACCAGTAATGTCAGTTGAAATATCACAGGTAATATTGAAAAGAGGCACCTCCCTTAAACCACAGTGAGCAAACTTGCCTTTTCATGATAGACAATTCAGAAGAAGAAGAAGAAGAAGAAGAAAAAGTTGTGTGTAAACCATTTCTTTTTTTATTTGAAAATGAAATTAGCTGTAGAAGGCATCCAATGAGGGTAGAAATGCATCCCCTTAAAATCAGATTACCTAATCTACTGAATGGCAGAGTCGACTAAAAAAAAAAAAAGCACAACCTAAAAGGTGTGAATTATGCTTTATTCAGGGCATTACTAAGGAAGCAGCCTCTCAGATGGCTCTGAGAAATGGAGTATTTCCTGCCGTGTCAGTAAACAAAGGATGTCACAGTCATCAGTGATGATAGTGAGCTGGTGAGCCCTGAGGGAACCCAGGAAGGAAACAAAGAAGACCTGCCACCCAGCAGCCATCAGACTGCAGCCACTCCCCACGGTGAGCCCTGAGGAAACTCAAGATGTGAAAATACGGGATACTGGCCCCAGAGAGCTGAGGTGCATATCAAAGGAATGATTTCAGCCAGCCCAGACTCTTGCATCCTCCCACGCATAGAAAAGTGTTAAATTCCTTAACTTGGATGTCTGGTTTTCCTTCATTAACAATAATCTTTTGATCTTCCCAACTACCTAACCCTTTGTTGCAAAACTCCTATATAACCATGCTCCCCCCGCCCCTCCTCGGAGCAGTTTTCTCAGGGTTACTTGAGATGCTGCCTCCTGAGCTTGAAATCCTAAAAATTCCCACCAAATAAAACATAACTCTCAACTTTTAGGTTGTGCATTTTTTTGGTTTGTTTTTCGACAGCTCTGAGGGACTGTTCCAAAGAGGTAAGGGAGAAGCCAGGATACATAGGAGTTTTTGCTGAAAAAAAAAAAAAAAAAAAACGTGTACCTGAACATCAAAAGATTACTGCTAATCACAAAAGCAGATAAGTCAAGTTAATGACGTTAGTGCTTTTCTATGTGTGGAAAGATGCGAGAGTCTGGGCTTATTGAAATTATTCCTTTGACATGAATCTTAACTGTCTAGGGCTGGTATCCTGTTTTTTTCTCCATCCTGACTAGATTTATGGCTGCAACATCTTTTTGTTTACTGTAATGGCCACAGCAGAATAGCAAAGAAGAAGTTAAAATGGGTATTTAATCATGGACAGTAAACATCTGAGCACATTTGAGAAATCCCAACACACAGTCAACTTTCTCCAGGCTAATGCCCATCACAAGGGTTCACCTGACTGACACCCCTGTTCCTCCCCCAGCCTCAGCCAGGACTGGTCCAGGAGCACCTGGACCACCCCCCCCCCCACCTCCGCCAAGGCCTTCACCTCTTTATACTGAACCACCGTGTTCTGTGCTCTGCAGTTCCTGTGCTGCCAGCTCCCTGATACAATAGGGAGTCCATGAACGTGCTATCAATAGTCATAATTATTTTCAAACAGCTCTGCAAGGGAGGACTTTAAATCAGCCATGGTGTCATCCTAGGAAAGGAAATTTGTCACTGAGTAACAAACTCATGTGCAATGGCGTTTCAGTGGAGCCTACTGTTTCATTATTCACGCTTACTTCCTCATTGTCACTCCCAACCCCCAGGGCTGGCTCACACTCCCTGAGAGATCTTCACTTTATCTTGAGTCCCCCAGTAACTTAGAAACAGTAAGGCCCTTGAGGGCTACTCCTGAGGTCTGTACTATCTGTAGTGAATGGAGCAGAGAAATTGGAGTCACCTTGAAGAGCAGAAGCTGCCAGGCCAGGAGCCTGCTGGAGCTGACCCAGCAGATGTGCGAAGGAGCACAGCACGCCAACCAGAAGGGAGGTGGGAAAGAAGCAGAGGGAAAGAGACCCAGAGGGAAACTGGCCGTGGCAGCGAAGGCCATGGCAGGGTGTTTCGCCTCCCTCCTCCTGGTGCCAAGCCTGGCACCATTAAACCACTCAACTCAACCAGCTTCGATCCCACTCCCTGCAGATAGAAAGTGTCCTGCTCTCAGCAACTTCAAACCACCCATGCACTGCACCAGCTATGCCAGAGTTCTCACTGTAAATGAAACAAATCAGCCTATTAGATTTATACATCAGTCTTGCTAGCTTGGCTAATGTGAGTCTAACCTCTAAAAGATGGAGCCACTCTCTGCCTGGCTGACCAAGCCACCTGCCTGATCCTGGGAGGCTTCTTGGGAGACGGAATACCTGGCCAAGAGAAAGGTGGGTCAGCCATGCCCCATGTGACCGCAGCGGCAAGGGCAGGGGTTTTGTCCTTGAGATGCCTACCACAGTTCTCTCTCAGGCATCAGACAAGAAGACGTATAATGAACAAGTCTTCACCCTCTGGATGGTAAATGGGCCAAGGATGCTTCTGCCTACTAAGCTCCTTCCTTCCCCCTGAAACAGCCCCCACCATAACTGCCCAGAAAGTCCAAGCCTCTGGAGATGCCATTCGAAAGGATGGGTGAAAGAAATAAGGTCTTAAAGTAGAACAAAGCCCCCCAACTTATTCCTTCAGGAACAAGGTTTTATCAAATGGCCAAATTCACAGCCTTGCCAAATCCCAGTAAGAGACGGATCTGAACTGATGACACACGTAGATCGTCACATTCTTCAGAAGCTGCAGGCCCAGGAGTTTTCTTCATCTGGGTGATTCAGACTCTTTAGTATCTGAGATTACTGCAGAAACCTGAGATTATGAAAAAAGTGAGGACAAATGAAACCGTGATATTTTCTTTTAATAAACCACACCATGTGTTACCCATAGTTTGGAGAAATAGGCAGGCAGATAAGAATATAAATTTTTGCAAGTGATATAGGGACAACTTAACAATATCTATTAAACTGTTAAAAGCATGTGTCATTTGACCCAGTCCTTCTGCCTCTAGGAATTTTTTTGGAGACATTTTCAAATTCCACAGGGAAACAGATCACTTTAGCACATTGTTTATAATAAGGAAAAGCACAAACTGGAAACAACCAAAATACACAATCATTAAATAAGCTTTGGTGCATCTAGGCACTGGAATCTTATGCAGCTTTTGAAAAGGGTAGGAAATGCCCTACGTACTGGCAGGAAAAGATACCCCAGGGGTATTGCTAAGTGACCAGGTGCAAGTTGCAAAAACTCGGTGTATAGTGCCCATAGGCTGCTGCGTGCATACAGCATTTGGGTTGGAGCCACTCTCCTTAGAAGTTGTCTCTGAGGAGCGGCGCTGCAGGGCACCGTGTGCCGCTCGGCAGGCTCAGGTCTGTGGATCCGCAGGCACGAACATAGCCTTACGTCCCCAGGACACAGAGAGGCTCGTGTGAGCTCATGTACATGACGCATGTAAAACAATGCTTGCACTTAGTAAGCCTGATGGGAGTGTTTGCAATTCTCAGTTATTACTGTTAGAAAACATTTTCCATGATTTTGAACTACTTTTATAACAAGAAACAAGTTAATTCTAAACTGACTCGTGTGTGTGTGTGTGTGTGTGTGTGTGTGTGTGTGTGTGTGTGTGTGTGTGCAGTATGGGTCGGGGGAGGTGGCGTAGTAATAATGACTTCATGACTAACAAAAATTCCAAGAAGAGATAGGTTATTGTGGAATAAAAACATTCAGGAAAAATATATTGGAGAGCAAGTATTTAAATTGTTTTAGCAAAGGTTTAGATTGTGTGTGTGGTGGGGTGGGGGGTGGGAGGGGAGAAGGCAGTTTCAATGAAGGTATGTTCTTGACCAGGAAGAAAAAGAAAAAAAGAAACAGGCTGATACAAGAATCAACCAGGTTTGAGCAACACCGAAGGTCCTCACCAGTTCATCTTTACCTGGGCTTACGAGGGTGCTGAGGGGCTGAAGCTGGTTTCCCCTTTCGCGCGAGACTCGCTCAGCCTGGAGCCGGGAACACTCTACTGCAGACAGAACACCCCTTCTGGCTCAAGCAATGTCCTCTTTCCCACTTGTGCTTCATCTCCTCACAACAGTCTAACTCATCACTCCTGGTCCAGAAGGGCTTGTCCTGGTCCCTCCTGACTAGTGCAAAGGAGGAGGGAGGGGGAAGCAGCGGTGGGTTCAGCACACCGTCAACCCCTCTCTCACCTCCGCCACGGCTAAAGCCCTCACGTGAGGTGTTCACAAGCCAAACATCTTGGTGTTCTTATGCTATTAAAAAAATAAATTAAGACTCCAATTAGGAATCCAATTTTTTAATTCACAAAATGATGACATGAGCGTTGGTTGTTTAAATCAAATCCCAAAATATGAAACCTATGTTGTCCCCCTAAGGAAGAGAAGAGATCTGGGGTCTCCCAAAGGAAGTCCCCCTTTACCTGCTGTGTGGTCGCCTTAGAGAAATCACAACCCCTGACTTGGGTTTAAGATGAAAACTCCCAAGCCAAGAAGGATTGCAGACTCAGGGGCAGTAGGGAGGTTTAGGGGTAACTTCACAGATTTTCAAGATGGTGTCCAAACAGGCAAACAAAAAAGGCCTTTTTGCTTTTATCTAAATCATGCCACTGAGCAGGACAGGCTGTTTCTCTGCCCCAGGAAATGGAGACCAGGTTCCCACCTGCATATCCCTTTCCATGGTACCCCCCATAGAGCTCTCGGCCCAGATCTTAATTCAACTACAGAAATTCTGGGGGACACTATAGCCTGTGTGTATTTATTTTTGTTTTCCCACTGTCCTTTGCCTCTGGGTCTAATTTGCATTTTGCCTGGCAATTGTGTATCTCTTATTTCTATTACTCTTTAAAAATTGTCCATGTTTCTGAAAACTGTTTCAAATCATTTTTTCAGTCATGCATTTCCAGCTTCCTCCATAAAGACTGTCTTCTCCACATTTTCACAGGTTTCTCCCCCCTTCCCAACCCACACAGATGTCTCAGCGGGCTTCCCTCTGGGGGCACCTGATCTTGGCAGCCCTCGGGGGTTCTTACTACACCAAGGAATGAGTGTGGCTCCTTGTCCCTTCTTGCAAGACGGGAAATGTGGTCATGAGGAAGGACAGTGCCTGACACAGAGCGGGCTCTCACTACAGTCCTCATAATAACGATATTGATAGAGATAATAATAACAATAATAGCAGGCATTCTAAATTTGAATAGCACTTCATAGCTTTTGGAGTGCTTTCAAATGCATTTGCTGCTTCCTTCCATGCCTCCAATAACCCTGCAAATACACAGGTAATCAGTACTGTGTCCACATCTTTAAAAGTTTCTGTGATGGTAAATCAAGATTCAAGGGTGCAGGGAAACGGAAACTTTATCAGCGCATAGAAGGAAGTTTTTGTAACCCTCCTGCTGGCTCATTCCAGGAAGAATAGTCACCTTCTGTTATGTCAGGGACCCCTGAGTGCAAGGAGAGTGATCTGGCCTCCCACCACTTTGGTCCAAAACTGTCACGGGGTGCTAGGTAAGCAACGTGGTAACTATCAACAACGTGAGGCTTTGTAGGCTCCAGACTGCCAGGGAACAAGTGACCTTCTAAGGCCGTGTCACAATCTCATTTCTTTTTCTTCTCACTGGAATTTTAATCAGTCTGAGCATCAGTTAATGATTCTTTCCTCCTATCCATTTGATTAAAACACGAAGTCACTGAGGCAGCTGCAAATTGGATTTTTTTTCCTTGGCCCTTAATGCGCTGCAGTAATGAAATCCATGACTTGTGACCTCCTCTATTGAAGAGCCGACATGTACAGTATGAAGGCCAGGAAAGCTCATTTGTCTCCCGGCTGATTATTCTTCCTGAGGAAGGCACTCAGAGCCGTGCCTCTCCAGAGCAGAGCACCTATGTGGGAGAGCTAAAGATTGAAAGCCATTTCTTTAAAAGCAGCTGCAGTTTTTATTACTTGGATGAAATCATATCCCACATGCTAATTTAATAAACTCCTTGAAGCTTACACAGAGTCCTTTCCTGGAAAAAGATGTGTTTATATCCCACTAGTCGGTGCGCTGAAACATTTCCATTTACAACCCAAGGGAGAAAGAATAGCGAAGATTAAAAACAAGGCAAAGGGGCTTCCCTGGTGGCGCAGTGGTTGAGAGTCCGCCTGCCGATGCGGGGGACACGGGTTCGTGCCCCGGTCCGGGAAGATCCCACATGCCGCGGAGCGGCTGGGCCCGTGAGCCACGGCTGCTGAGCCTGCACGTCCGGAGCCTGTGCTCCGCAACGGGAGAGGCCACAACAGTGAGAGGCCCGCGTACCGCAAAAAAAAAAAAAAAAAAAGGCAAAGCTACTCCAATTCATATTCCGATTAAACTTTACAGATCCTGATCATCACAAAATCAGGTTGTGAAAATTAAATAGCAAGGTAGCATCCAAGCCCTCATCACTCAAATATGTAAAGAAAACATCCTTGGTCGGGCCTGTCTGATGATGATGCCCTCTTGTCCTGCATCTCATTGCCTTGGTCCCAAGATCACCAACTCTGAGCAAAGACCGTCATGTCAGAGCTCAGCACTGAAACTGCTATTGGCATTGCTTCAGAGTAGTTGCTTCCAGGTGGGCAGAAGAGTGAGGTCCACCTTTCCCACCCCTTCTCTTTTTCAAGAGAAAATAAATCAGGTGACACAGAATTGGAGAGGAACAAACTGTTGCAGTAGACTTCACCTCAGCAATATACAGAAAATCCTCATTATAAGAGGGTCGTGTGAGCTCACATGCCTGGTTTTATATTTATTCATTCAACAAAAATTTATTGTTTTCTTTATATATCATGCACTGAAGATGCATCCTTTAAAAAAATTTTTAAGGCTGTGCTCTCACAGACCTTTCCATGTATTATAAAACTATGCTTTATAATCTTAAAAATGACCCAGTAGTTTTATTACATTTGATCCTGGGGAAGGATAGCCCACCACACCCTCCCAGACCATGAAACCTCACCACCATGTAGTGGACAGATCCCCACCCCATTACAGGTGCTCCCAGGCTAAAAGCACTAGTCTCACAGTATCTTATCTCTGCATTCCAAAGCAGCAGAAGGTGCTGAGCTACACACAGACATAACTTAGAAGTGAGGGAGATCAGTGTCCAGGGGAGTCCTCAGGAGAAGGGAATCCATGGATAAATGTTGAGTATCACAGTCGTCCAGTAAAACAGCTCTGGAATGTGATGTCTAAGGTCTGCAGTGGATTGAAGTCTAACCTTTCTCAATGGTAACCCACACAGTAAGGAAACCATTACTGAAGTTTCTCCTTTCCCTGAAACACATTCTCACTCCCTCACGTCTGTTTTGCTGAGACGGTCCCCTGTATTAGTCTGGGTTCTCCAGAGAAACCAAACCGATATAATGAGATAGACATAGATATAGACGTAGACACAGAGATTGATTTATTATAAAAATTGGCTCATGCGATTACAGAGGCTGAGAAATCCCATGATCTGTAGTTGACAAGTGGAGCCACCAGGAAAACTTGGGGTGTAGTTTCAGTCCAAGTTGAAGACCTGAGAAAAAGAAAAGCTGATGACGTATATTCCAATCCCAGGGCAGGAGAAGATCAGTGTACATGTGAAACTGTCAGGCAGGTGACTCTCCCTCGTCACTGAACGATTTTGTGAGACTCAGGCTTTCAGGTGATTGGATGACAGCCATTCACATTAGGGAGGGCAATCTGCTTTACTCGGTCTACCTATTCCAATATTAATCTCATCCACAAACACCCTCACAGACACAGTCAGAGCAATGTTTGACTGAACGTCTTGGCATTCCATGGTCAAGGGAATGGTAGGGAATCATATTTAGACCATATGTCCTTAAGTTTCCATATTAGATTTTAAGGAAAAAGTGTAATTAATTAAAATGACAACACTACATACTGAAGGGTCAACAGCAAGAATTATGGGGCAAAACCTATATTAATAAAGATGAGACTGAATTAATAGTAGTTTATCATTAAAGTCAAGAAGAACAGCCAGTAAAAACATTGAGAAAGTCAAGAGACATGGAAGAATGTAGCATCCACCTTTCAACATGTTTTGTCTGCAGTGGGAGCTTGACAGTGGCGTCTGCGGAGCAGCCAGACTTCTCAGGAGAACCTGACTTAATCCTCAGTGAACTAGGTTGAAGTGTCAGTGTTTGGTTAAAATTTGCTAGTTGGCTCCTTTTGGGCCTTTAGAACAGAAATCAGCCAGATGCCCACGTCCATGTCATTGCTGGCTCCCTGAACTTGGGACTGCTAGACAGTCACATGATCTATAGGCTACCGTCATGTCCAGTGAGCAAAACGATGACAGCAATGTGGACCAATCATGTCACTTGGGTTCATTGTCCTTGTCTGAATATTGAGTATCAGAGTCATGCATTAAAGATATAGGTTGGAGTAAAAATCCCTTAATTTTTTTTATATGTTAGCATTCTGTCAATCAGTTGAAGTGTAAATTTACATTTATTATCACAAAATATAATGCTGGCAGCATAACGTTCAGTAGCTGGGCCACCAAACCACCTTTACCACAGTGGCCACAGTCTCGGCACCGCACGCTGTCACACGTAAGCTCTAACGTCCTCGGCAGAAAGCAGGCGAGTATTTTCCATCACAAATGTACACAGTAGGGTGATCACAAAAGCAGTCTATCAAACTTAAAACCTGACCACCAGAAAAGAATAATGATCATTTTTAACAAAATTTAGATTTAATCTTATACCCTAGAAATCTATTACGCGATGGCAATACTCAGCTGATTGTTGAGTTTCAACATTTGGTGTGTTGTCATTCAGTGCATCTCTGGTTTAAACACCAGATTTTATGGACCCTTAAAAACTTAATAAGGTACTAGTAAGTAGTTCTCAATCACATGTTAAAATAAAATCTATTGAATTACTTTCTTTTCATCTACAGTAGCAAAGAAATGTCTTGTTGGGGGTGGGTGTACAGCTCATGAGGTGTCTTAACATGCCAGCCCTGTACCCTGGACCAGACTCTGAGCATCGTTGCCTTCCAGACTTGCCCAGGTAACATGACACTCATCTGCCCTTTGTTCTAAGGGTGTCCTTTCTTCTCAAGGATGTTTAAGTAGTGAATACTTACTTGTACATTGCATAGAGCAGTGGTTCTCAATCAGGGGCAATTTTGCCCCTCAGCGGACATTTGGCAGTGTCTGGAGACATTTTTTTCTTTTCATAATTAGGGTGCGGATGCCAACAGCACCTGGTGAGTAGAGACCAGGATGCTGCCAAACGTGCTGCAGTGCACAGGAAAGTCCCTAACAATAAAGAATTCTTCGGCCCCAAACGTCCCTGGTGCCTAGCTTGAGAAACCCTCTGCACACATAGTCTCTTCCTCCAGAGAAAAGGACAGACATGCTCACTGACCGTAAGTAAAAGATTCAGGTCCCCTGAGCTCAAGTTTCTTCAGCTATAATACACCTACTGTGTGCAGAGGTGTCCACACAGGCCCACATGACAAGCAGACCTGCTCTGCTGTGTTCAATGAACTCCTGTCTCTGAGTGCTGCGTCTTCTACCAGCCTCTAGGAAACTGACGGCTAACGTGTGAGCTTGGCAGAAGGGCAAGTAGGGATGTGGCGACACTCACATCCTTCACAGTCCTGACACCCTTCCAGGGACAGCTGTTGCCTTTTGGATCCAATCTGTAGATGTCTGAGACTTGGGATGCTCAGATGTGCTAGAAGAGCAACTGTAGAACAAACAGGCTGCCTGCAGTGTCAGGGGAGCCAGAGAAGAGCTTTGTACCCAGTGTGTCTCCACTCTGCCTCACATGCATGTGCTAGCGAAGCAGGGGGAGGCAAGCTTTTGGAGCCAAGGAGCAGTCCCCGGAGCAGGACGTGTCTGTCATAGCTCACCGCAAAGCTAATAAGCAGCGAGACAAAGCTGAGGCTGTGGCTGCCAGGTATGACTCTACCAGGCTCTGGAGTCCATCAAAGCAATTCAATAACTCAATGTCATAGTCCTGGTTTCAACTCATGTTTCCAGCAAGCGTCTGTTCCTACTTGATTTGCACTGATCAAGACAAGCTGTAGCATCCATCCCCCCAGCAGCAGCAGCTGAAGGAGGGACCCACACAGAAAGGAGGGCGGGAGTGAGAAGGAGGGAAACCAGACTCTGGATCCTCGTCGGAAGGTCAGGCACTGGAAATGTTTTCAGAGCCCAGGAAAGCCCATCTGTGATTTCCAGAGTAAAGTTCACTGGAGCCATTGCTTGATGACCCCCCAAGTCAGGGTACTCATGTCTCACCCATTGACTCCCAAATGGACCCTCTCTGATGCACAGTCCTAAGTGTAGTCATGGCATTGTGTTCAAATCTCCTCCCGGTCCGTTTCCACTCATTGGCCCTGAGTGACCAGCCAGGAGTCAAGGTCCTATACACTAAGTTTCGAGTTCAGGTGCAAGTTCCAATCCTTGGGTAAGATAAAATGTAAATTAAGTTCTAGAGTTTATAATCCAGCCTTGTGGCTGGAAGGAAAGATAATAATTTGAACACTGTTGGAGTGCTCTAAGGGAACCCAGGATACATTCTAGAGCAAGGGTTGGCAAACTATGGCAACCCACTCACCTTCCCACTGTCTGTGGTTGCTTTCATGCCACGGTAGCAGAGCTGAGTAGTTGTAACAGAGACCAGATGGCCAGCAAAGCTAAAAATATTTACTATCTGGCCCTTTACAGAAAAAGACTTACAAATTCCGGAACCCTTGGGTTCACGGAGGAGAAAAGGTTCACCTAAAGCTGCACATGGTGGGTCCATAAAAGGCATGAGTTGGTGCAGAGATACCAAAGCCCCCTCATCACAGTGGTGATGGACATCTTCCAAGTCTTAGGGAGAATTTGGCCAGCAGAACCAGGCTCTGAGGCAATGAGACACAGGGAATTAAATCTTTGAAGAAGGGGCTGGTGGAGGGACAGGTCAATCAAGTTAGGGTCCTCCCAGCAGAGGGGATGCAGCGCTGTGCCTGGGTGACATAGAAAGGAGGGAGAGAGAAACTAGGAGAGCCATATAGAAGGCCAAAGAGAAGATAAAAATAAATCTGAGCTTCTCTTTGATTTTTTGAAATTTAATAACATCTCAGATCCTAAAGATCAGGGTTTCCCAACTGATACCCATGAGGCCCTAGTCTTTCAAGTTTCTCACAGAAATTGGTCATGGAAGTTTGGAACACTGTGAACATGGTACACCTCCTGGAGAGCCCCACTGAATTTTAAAGGCTCTGACAAATCCTGCAGCAAAGAGATCTGTTGAGCTCGGGGTTTCCCAAATAAATTTGTCCACAAGACCTTTCTACCTGGTAACTGCCATCTGTACCCCAGCACTGGTATTCCTGAGATTACCTCTGGGGAATGTTGCATTCCAGCCCAACCCCAAACTCTGCAGGTCAGACAAATCCCTTCACACTTCACACCTCAGTGTTCACATCACACAGCCATTCCCAGACGAGAAGGGTCCCATCCATAGGGTAAGGAGAATCCGGCACTGACTGGCACAAATGAGTCCCTCCCACTTGAGAAAGGATTACGATGGTGCTTTGAACTCAAAATCTTTGGGAAGGTGGTGAACCAGATTGTTTAGGAAATGTTTAACCATCCACCTGTGACAATGGCAGGCAGGTTCTCCTCTCTCCCAGGATCGGATTCCGCTATAAGACACTGACCCAGGACTACTATTGATCACCTTGACACTGGCTGAGGAAGATGGAGAGGGCGAGCTGGGAGTGGACAGACAGTAAGACCCATGCTTATCTCCTTCTGCCGAGGATGAGTGGCCTTCCAGCTCATAAGGACACTGGCTCCCATATTTTTCCTTATCAAACATCTGATTCCCAGTGTGTCTGCTCCACCCACCCCAGCTGAGATTTGTGTCACAGCCTGATTGGGACAAGGTGCTCACAGTTGAAACCTTTCAAAGCCAAGCGTGGAATGAGCCCTCCAGCAGAGGGGCCACTGTGCATGTCCCATCATCAGACCCAGTGTTCCTTTTTATTAGGCCCCTTTTAAGAATAAATGTTGCAAAACAAGCGACTTAAAACCTATGTTTTGTGGTAGGACCTGCCCTTCTTTGATATTCATTTACCTTTGGAAAGTGAATTTTTTATTCCACCTCTAGGTCACTTCCGTAAAAATATTTTTATTCTTGTTTCCTTTTGTTGAACTGTGATACATGCAGATTATTTTTTTTAAGTCTGAACTGTATGAAAGATTCTCTTTCTCCCCTCCCCGAACTGTAGGCCTCCCTTTCCTCTCGTCTGAGACAGTGACTCTCACCGAGTTCTTATCTGTCTAGGTCACTTCTGGAATCACAGCAAAGCAAACAAACAGAAATCAATCATCTCCTGTGGGTGGAGAGGGAGGTTAGGGAAGAAAAAAGGAACGAGTCCAAGTTGAGAAAGGCTCTCTGTCACGGGCGTCACTAGATACTTTGCACTCATCCTCAAACGTTAACATGAGAGGGACACTGTTTTCTTCACAGATAAGGAGTCTGAGGCTCTAACCTCGGGCCGTACCTAAGAAGGGCAGGAAACCTTCACTCCGGCAATGAAAGATCCGGAAATAACTGTGGCTTATATCGTTCAATGTCATAATCCTTGTTCATAAATCGGATTTAGTTACCTGTTGCTTCAGAATCAATGACCCCAAAACACGGTGGCTTAAAACAACACATCTATTTTCCTCACTCTTGCTGAGCAGGGCTCAGCAGGGATGCTTGCTCTGCTCCACATGGCAGCACTCCACACACCTCAGCTGGATATGCTTCCAAGATGGTGCATCACAGAGCTGGCAAGTTGATGCTGGCTATTGGGTCCTCTCCACGTGGCCATCTCCACAAGGCGGCTTGAGATTCCCTCACAGAATGGTGCTGGGGTCCTCGACCAAGTGTCCCAGGAGGCAGGAAATAAAATGTATCAGTTTCTTGAAGCCTGGGCCAAGAAACTGGACAGTCATGCCCCTGCATTCTGTTGTCCAAGCAGTACAGACCCAGATTCAAGGGGGCGGGCACATCAATCCACCTCCCTGTGGCAGGAGTGTCGAGGAATTTTGGAAATACGTTTCTAAGCTTCCACAATGACATATCTGTTATTTGGCTTTGTCACTCATTTTGTCATTCAAATTAACACTTGCTCTCCCCTCTTTCCTGTGCTCTCCGCCCTCCTTGGGCACAGGGGAGTTTCCTTGAAGCCTTCTGGTCTACCCCCGTCTCCCTCTGATGTTTTATTGATAGTTCTTTATTTTCTTAGCTCTCTCACACATAGCTCAGCCCTTTTACCACTTCTTTCAAAAAAAGCTTTTTAGCACAAATTGTGAACTGAAATTAGGAAATCTGTGGGAGGACAAAGGGACCCCACTATGGGGCCTGCAAAGTTCCAGAACTCAAAATGCTGACTTGTTGATTAAGTATACTTCCACTGACTATTTCTGACAATTAAAAAATTCTCATGAATTCTCATGAAATCTTCAAGCATCTGAACCTCGGAGACATACGAGCATTTTCTTTAGGTTCCCCCAGCCCGGGAGGGGGGGTTCTCGCTTTCTCCTAGGCAGAGTCTCCTTACCCTGAACACCAACGTTTATTCTTCACTCATTCATTCATTCAAAAATACGCTTCTGGAGCACAGAGGTGCATGAGTCTTATGTGTGTTCACGTGTACACACAGGTCTATCGCCTTGGGACAGAACGACTGTGGGCCTTGGGGACCTGTGTCCTTGCTTTCCTAGGCCAGGTTGGGACTCCGCAAATTGCAGGGAGGTGAGGGGCTGCAGGGCTCAACAGAGAGAAGGGACCACTCAACAGAATGGAGCTGGGAAAATAAGGAAGTATCTGGAAACCTTCTCCTCAACGCATCCTGATTCCGGGCATGTCTATTCGGCTCCCACCTGCACAGCATGTGTGCACAATTTAGCACTGTGCTCACATGCACGTGCTCACGTGTACTGTTGGAAGCTCTGTTTTTAAAGATTTTTGAATGTATGCTTGACGGAGTCTGAGCAATACAGAGGTGATGGAGAAGTTCCCAACCTCCCATACTTAGCACGGTGTGGGGCACGTAGTAGGAACTAAGAAGCTGTTCACTAAGTGAGTAATGGGCAGCCACGAAGCGGTTTCCAGGGTGCGGGGAGGGCACGTGACTCCGATCTCTCCATCTCCCCCAGGACCCTCATTCCAGGCCCTGCAGGCTCCCACCTGAAGCGTTGGCTCAGCTCCAGGCTCCTCCCACTTGGCTTTTTGCTCTTGCTTTACAAATGGGACACACACACGTGCACAGGCAGACACACATGTATGTGAGTGCACGTGAGACCACAGACACGTACGTGTGCACACGCAGGTACATGCACCTGTGTGTGCTTGCGAACGTGTATGCAGATGCACACATATGTACCATAGTTCTTATTACCTTGAAATAGATGAAACGTTCTTCCCTCATATCTTGAAGCAGACCAAACCTCCCAGATAAAGGCCAGTCCCCACTGCCCCAGGATGGCATCTGCCCAGGTGGGACTGGATTCTTCCTCCCCTCTTACTCCTAGACCCGGCTTTTACAGAATCTGGATCACAACACTCATCACCGCCTTCTTCACAGAAGTCTCCCTCCACTGTCCGGCATCCAGTTCCTGGGGAGCAGGGATGGGGCTTTCCCAGCTATGCACTCTCTCGTGGTCCCTGGAAGACAGCATGGTGACAGGTGCTCCCAGGAAGCTGCTACATTGAAACGGTGTGAAGGGCTTAGACCTGAGGACGGGCGAGGTCTTGCTGCTGGGGACCCTCAGAGCTGCCTCCTGAGTCCTCGCATGGGCAGCGCTCACTCTTTCTCTCTGCACTGTCCCTCCTCCCGGGGTCCTCTGCCTCCACCTCGTGCTCCAGTGAGCTCTCCAGCAGCTTCGTGCAGCTACTAACCCTTGCGCAGAATGTTGTCTTAAATGCTTAAAAGAAGCATAAAGGTTACAAAGCACCCAACGACACTGAAATCCTGCTCTCCGTGTGGATCTGGGGGGCCCCCCTCCAGCAGTGTGGGTCCCCTCGCCCCTCTTCCATATCTCTTATCACGACCCTCCTCCAGGTCGATCCTCACTCTGGTGAGAAGCATCCAGAGGTGGGGGGATGCAGGGTGGGGGGCCTGGAGAGTCAGTAACGGCAGGACAAGGGACCCCAAGACAAAATGTATTTGTAAACCCCGGTGCTCACCGGGGGTTTCTGAGAAGCTATGGTGCTGTTCTGTACAGAAACCGCGGAACCGTGATGTATGGTCTGCAGAGCTTGGGTGGATACAGGGAGAGAGAGAGGGTGAGGAAACAGAACTGTTCTCATACATAACAGTAAATAACTGTTACCACTGCAGGGTTGGTTTTCAACTGAAATCGGTGAACTTGGGAAGTATTTTCTTTGCTTGTACTGTTGATTCCATTAGGCACGCTATATATTAAGCACTGAGATCAGCAAGAACGTATGAGTCCAAGGATCACACCAGCTCCAGGCAGAGGAAGAGTGTTTTTCGTTAACCAGTAGCAAAGCAGAGGCAATCAAAGAATGTTTGTGTTATGAGATTTCAGGGGTTTTTTCATACTGTGTCTATTTCCCTTTAATGACAGCTGTCAGAAGTCACTTTTAAGAAAGTATTTTGAAATTAACTAGAAAATGTCTCACATGTTTACTCTTCCTGTTTTTGTGAAATTCCAATAAGACGTGAGCGACAGGCAGGGTGCATCGTGCCCCAGGCTCAGCAAACACAGCTTCCTTCAACCTCTCTCTTCGGGAAGTGGGAGGGGAGACCAGAGGTCTAGGAGGCACCCTGGCTGGGATTCAGCCCAGATGGGTCATCAGGCCAGCTGAGCATGTTTGGGGGCCCCGACTCCTTTGCACACCTTTACTCTGCAGGGAAGCCCCACTTCAGGAGCTGGGATGGAGGCAACGTCACCCCTCACAAGAAGCCAGATTCCAGGTTCCGGGCTTCGACCGCAGGCATGGTCATGCTGGGCTCTGGTCAGAACCTGGTGTCCGCCAGGAGCCGTGGGGACAGTCCAGCAGAGCGTGGTGGCTTCACCCCAGTTCTCAGAGACCCAGGATCCGGGGGTGTCAGAGTCTCGCCACATTGTTTAAAACTCCGCATGTTCACAGAAACATCACCAACTAAGTAAACAAACACCAAATGCAGTCATGTCTGCCAGTCGTCGAGCGGGGTAAAGCCAGCTTGTGGGCTTTCCTTGGCTTGGTGGCCGAAGTGACGGCTCCGTCCTTCCCCCCACCCCGCAACACTTAGGACCCGGACATCCACCAAGCCCATGGGGGTGCTGGTCTGACTCCAAGACCCAACAGCCCCCTGTGTGGACGAGGACCCCTGCACCCCATCCAGTCCATTGCAGGCAATAGCTGAGAGAAGGGGTTCCCCTATAGCATGGGACTGGGGGTTCAAGCACAGGAAATAAGGCACAGAATATGCTGTGTGTGAAGCCCAGTTCAACGGTGACCCTGCCAGTGTTAAAAGTCCTGTGAAGGTTTTGGACACAGCCCAGTTGATTCCGGAACTGCTGCAGAAGAGGAGACATTAGGAGTGGAGATGGAAGAGAGGCTACTCCCATCACCGTTCCCCATGGGGACGCCCACCTCACCTCCCCATTGCCTTCCCATCCCCTCCCCAATACAGCTCACCTCAGCCAGCACAGCTTTCTCTTTCATCTGTCCCCAGCCAGATCCATGTGCATCTAAACCTTGAGAGATGTCGGGATACCAGCTCTGGTCTGATGCTTTCAGTTGAATTACTGTCCAGGAGACACCCCGTCTGCAGAACGGGACTCAAGTGGGGGAAATTGATCGGCCTTCAAACCAGCTAATGCTCTGGCCCGCAGTGGTCACCATCACTTGTGCTCACCTTCCAGAACCAGTCCTGTGGCGTCAGCAAAGGGCAAGGGTCCAGGACCATGGGGGCAGAAGCAGGGGACAGCCGGTATATGTGGTAACTTCTACACTGACCCCGCCAGGCACTTGGGAGGCAGGGAGGCTCGCTGAGGCAGCTGTGTGTGTGCGTTTATGCAGCAAACCCTCGCTCGGCACTGCCTACCTGCGCTAGGGGCTCTACGTGCATGACCTCCCGGAAGCCCCACACGGCACAGCGGGAGGTGTGATTCCTGTGTCCTTTTCACAGATGAGGGAGGGACACCCGAAGAGGTCACCTCACCCCGCCGCGGTCCGTGAGCTTGTGAGAGGTGAAGTGCGAATCAGAGCCCAGCCAGAGGCCGGGGGCCATGCCCTGAGGGTGACAGGTGCACCTCTGCCCCCCCCCACATGTGGGAGACTAAGCTGACCCCCAGGTGTGGGTGCTTGTGGGCAGCGGTAGGTGACGTGGGTGTCCTCTTCCCACCCCTGTGACTCAGCTCCCACCAGAAATGCCAGAGATAGAGGTGGTTGGCAGAATGCGTCCCTGAGAAGGTTTCCGTCCTCATCCCAGGCACCTGGGACTATGGTGGGCTTCACAGCAAAGGGGAACTGAGGTCGTGGATGGAATGGAGCTGCTAATGACCTGGCCTGAGAGTGGAGAGGTCATCCTGGCTCACCTGGGTGGCCTTGGGTAATCACAAGCTCCTCAAAGGGGCAAGAGGTTGGGAGAAAAGGGGAGCCGGAGGGGGATGTGACCATGGACAGATGCAGAGAGGCAGCATAGCCGGCAGTGAAGATGGAGGAAGAAACTCTAAGCCACGGAAAGCAGGCAACCTCAGGCAAGAAACAAACCCTCCTGCAGAGCCTCCAGAAGGACGCAGCCCACGATGCCTTGATCTTAGCCCCGAGAGACCCAGGTCTCACTCGTGGCCTCCGGAAGTGTAAGGTGACAAAGGTGTGCTGTTGAGCTGCTTCCGCTGTGATGATTTGCTACAGCAGCTACAGAGACTTAATACAGAGCTGGTGTCAGAGCATCGTCATAGGGGACCGAGACACAGTGGCCTGAAGTCAGAGGACCTGCACTAGTGTTCACTTGAAAGCTGTGTGACCTGGGCAGCTTTCTCAACATCTCTGAATCTCTGTTGGTGCGTTTCTAAAATGTGTGTAATCGTGCCTCCAAGATGATTGTAGCACTACTACATGAAGTCAGGCTAATTACCTGTAAACAACAAGGAAAGTATGAGTTATTGATTTGCAAGGAGGCTGAGGGGGAACATTAAGAGTTTTTTGAACCTGAGACAGAAATTGCTGATTGTTGTCCACTGTTTCTTCCATTCTTAGCAAAAAGGAATTGCTTGAATATCCATAAATATTTACTTATCTCTTCAATAATCACATATATGGCTTTAAATCAATATAATGAGCCTCCTTGGGAAGGGGTCAGAAGCCAGAAGAATTCCAGCGTGAGTGATGGAGCAGCCCTGGGCAGGTCGTCCCGAGTCCTAACAGCGATGGGTCAGAGCTTCATGCTGGCAGACGGATGGATAACTGGACGGGAGCTGCCACGTTGGCCTCCCCGGGACAGCGCACAGAGGACAAGTAAGTGAAGAGACGTGGGAAACCTGCTTCTCCCTCCCAGGCCACAGAGCTGACTGAAAGCCACGTCTGTATGCCTTTTTGCTCTTAGGACCACATGTAAATGTAATAGGTAGTGTTGTAATTACAGACTCCCTGAGGTGAATTCCTCTGTGGAGAAGCATTTTTATGATTTCAGAAATTACCTCGCTTTTATTTCTGGTTATAGAGCTTAGAATTTTAATTCATCACATTTGTATAAAGGCATAGCACAGTGGAACTTGGGATTTTTTTGTAGGGGACCAGCATTTAAGGAACATCTGCACTGGGCTAGACACCAGTTATATATAATCTCTCACACTCAACTGCTTCCTTCATGAAATATATATAATGCCTACTTGATAAAGCTGTCAGGGATTAAGTTAAATGGAGTAAAGTAATGCAGCCAGGGACACACAGCTGGGAAGACATAGAACTGGAATCCGCCCACGGCCTCCCTGGTTCTCACCCCACGTGCTCTGCTGATTCCCACACACTTCATGGCTCCTTCTCATGGAAAATGCCAGGTCTTTGCTCCTTGTGACTCTTTCATCCCATCACTTGCCCTGGCTTTTAATTCCATAGTGTATCAGCTACCAAACCGCTACTCTACCCCCCACTTACACATTCACCTAAAATAGTGCATTAATAATAGGAGAAAATACTGTGTGATGCACTCCGTTAGGAAACTTGAAAATTCACTCAGCAATATTTGCCAAGTCCCCATGGCTTGCAGGAGCTCTTCTAGGAGCTGGGGTTGCTGAGGGCTCAGCACTCTGGAGCTGACATTATGGGAGAGGGGAGGAGACAGCCAGTGAACCATCAACGAATCCAAAAGAGGAGCTGCCGAGCTGTTCTACGAGCCGCGCAGAGAATGCTTTAGACTGATGACCAACGAAGGCTTCTCTGTAAAAATGAGTTTTACGAAAAAGAGACCAGGAGGAGTGTGCTCTGGGCAGAGGGAATAAGCAGTATGAAGGCCCTAGAGCGAGAGTGAGCTTATGTACTGGAGGGATTCAAGGAGATAGCATGGCTGGAGAGTGTGGGAGAGAGGAGTGGCCCCGGGATGGTGTCAGGAGGCGGGCAGGAAGCTGTCCCAAGGTGACGTCAGGAGATGGGCAAGAAGCTGCCCGGGGTGACATCAGGAGATGGGCAGAAACCACATCCCATCAGGCTTTATAGCCAAGGGCAGGAGAACGGGTTTTATTCTAAGGGTAATGAGAAGCCGAAGAGGGGCATCCAGCCAGGGAGGCCCACAGCCTGTTTTGCATTGTGTGGTGTGTTCTTAGATGACCCCAGCTGCTGTGTGCGGAGTGAACCGGGGAGATCAGGTGAACGGTGGAAGCAGAGAGAGCTTCTCCCATAAAGAGAAGATGGTGGCTTGTCCCGGAGGGCAGTGGTAGAGGAGAGAAGAGGGCAGGGGCGGGGTTTGTTCTGGAGAGACAGGAAACAGGACTTGATGAACTGGGCAAGGGCTGTGCTCAACTGAATCATTTTCTCCAATTAGTCCATCACCCCCTGCCCCGAGCACGGCTGCTCTGGGGGGCGGGAGGGGGGAGACATATGGCTTTGCCCCATTCGCTTTCGACTTGGCTACATGACTTCCTCTGACCAGCAGAAGGTCCATGGAAGTGACAGGGTGCCAGATACTGCAGAGGGTTTAGAAGTCACGTCCTTCCTGAGCTTCTGCCTGCACCGTGGCTAAAGCGTGACTCAGGGAGTACTGCTCTGCCAGCCTGGGACCTGGATGAGAAGACACCTGGATCCCAGCCGGGCCCAAATGAGTCCATCTGAGACCAGCCAAGCCCAGAAAGCTTCTTCCCACCTGCTGACCCATAAGCAAGAAAGGAACATTCGCAGTTGTCACGTACGGAGATTCCATGATTATTTGTTTCTCTGGCAGAAGCCACCTTCTGCAGGGATACCTTCCAGATGTTTGGATTAGCAACATCTATCTACACAGATGTGTAGATAGTGATTCCGTTGGCTGATGTGGGGGGTGACGAAGTGGGGTGTGGAGGTGAGAATTGAGACTTTGTTTTAGAACACATTTAACACACAGGAATGCCAGCCATTTTGTGGAGGATAAGATACAACTTTTATACTCTTTGGATTTGTAGGGGAATCCAATTATGTCCATTTGGAATGTACTATCCCAAATAAATTTTTATATCCTTTACACTCAATCTGCTCATTGTCAAACACTTTATTCCCTGAAATTGCTTAATTTACATTTATTCAAAAAGAAAGTGCATTTAGAGTTAGAACTAGTTTCCCCCAAGAGACTCTGAAGAGCTGAAAGATAGAAATGGGATTACAAAGGATGAAACCTGCTGACTATGTTCATCTCATCGTTATTGGGCTGAGCAAGGTTTCTGGGAGAGCATATGGGGAAGAGAATGCCCTTAAACTCACAGCTGGGTCATCCTAAGAAATAAAACCCACGTGGATGGCCCCTGTGAAGACGGACAAGGCAATCTTTCCCAACAAGTAGAAGGTCTTTTGTGGTTTTGTTTTAATCAAGACAAAGTCATCTTAAGGAAGATGAGGAACAGATTTTGTTTAGAAACTCTAGCTGGCTATTCGGTTTATGAATAATTTTATACCACATTTCATTCACTGACTATCATATTTCCACATAACTATCTCCATAATTAACATCTTAATGCTACCCAATGAATAGGTATGCCATCATGTATTTTTAGTTTATCCTTTGTAATTTTTCACCAAAAATAAATACATTCATGGAAAGTTGTTAACTATACATTATTAAGTGAAAAAAAGCAAGAGATATAAAAGAATATCTTTTGTATGGTATAATTAAAATGAAAGATTATAATAAATATTGTATACATATATAATAAATATTATATGTCTTTATATATATATATACAAAGATATCTGGACAGATTAATGCTAAATTATAAACAGGGGATTTCTATTTTTGTTATTCATTTCTATATCACTTAAATTCTTTATGATGAATACATAGATTTTCTGTAATTAAAAAACAACAACAAAGGTATTTACCAAGAAGTAGAGGAAATCATTCACATCCGAAAAGCCTGAGGAAGCCATTCTGACACTACAGCGCTGCCGCTAAAATGTTTTGAAATAAGCCTCGAAGAGAATAATGTCATGGGCAAGGCTTTGGGTCCCCAAGATAACGAAGAATCCAGTCCCAGCTCACATTTTACAATCCAGCATGCCTCCTGACAGTTTAACACAGGCTTACTGCTGCTTATTATACTTTATCACGGACACAGTATTAATATTTTATGTCCCTCTATTGTTTCTCTGTTTATGAGCAGCTACAGCCTGAATAAGCAAGCTGCAGACCAGAGGCATAAAGGCAGACGGCTAAACCCACCTGCCCCCTCCATGGCAGAAACCACAGGTAAATGAAACAGGATCATCGGAGACACAGGTGCACTTTGACGTTTTGATCTAACCCATCTTGACATTCAAAGGGTGCTTTGAGGGTTATTCAGAAACAAAGAATTGTGCTGAGAGAAGGGAGCACTTAGCTTCAGCTGAAGACTTGCTCACAGGCTCAACTGGAGACTTAGGAGAACGTGTCCCCAGGCGCAGTGATAGGGCTTCTGAGCCCCATGGGGTGCAGCTGTGGAGCCACCCCTTGGAGCGGGCCTGATGGGGTCTGTTCACGCCCCCTACGCTGCATGCCATGCTCCTCCCTGACCCTCCCCTGCTGACCTCTACTCCCCGCCTGCACCCCTCACCCCTCCTTTATGGGGAAGGAAAACCGAGAGGCAGTCGAGATTCGGTTTAGTTCCGCAGCGGATGAACTGATGGCGGAACCTCAGTTGTACAAACTTCACTCAAGTTTGCCAATCCGTCTACTCTCCCAATGCCTTTGGTATTGGAGTTTGAATGAAATCAAAAGGTCACAAAAAGCTTCAGGAGAAACTGCTCAATTTCTCTGATGGCCGAGTCAAAATCTCCAAATTTAGCCCAGATCCGTGTTCAAACACGGATTCACCAGGCTCTGACGCTTGATGCTTCCGGCAAGGCTGGCTTGCCTTGGGGAGTTTGAGCAGAATCTCGAACCTTGCAAGTTTTTGCCTATTTCAAGCGCTGCCCCTCCTGGGGTTTCTGCTTAATAAAATGTAAGTGCCGGTGTTGGACAGGGGCCACCATCATGTATTGACAGCATCTCCAAGACCAGTGTCACACTCAAAACAGCCCTTTGTTAGTGCGTGCCAGAAAGTCAGCCTGGAGTGGACGATGAGTGGTTTTCTTTCAACTTTTGGTCTCTCAGAAGACTGTGATCATCTCATGAATTGTTGCTTTAAAAAGGAATCTCTTTTAAGGTTGATTCAAAAAAATCGATCTTCTATTTTTGGCTGTAACACAGTCAATATAAGCTGGAACTTTCCTATAACTCTCTCCCCTAGAACACGGACCGACCCAAGGAAGCATTTTATTAAGAAGCAACAGAAGGCACTGGTCACTGTCCCGCTTCCTCTGTGGTGTGGCCAAAGCCCCTGGGCCTCATGGAGTCTCTGTCAGCTTCGTCATCGTGGAAGCTGAGCTGCTCTTATCCAGGCGAGATGGAGGATCCAGGTGTCCACAGCCCATGACAGACGTGTGCTTGTAGCCACCGCAGAAGCTCAGAACCCCGCTGGAATCATCTGAGGCTCTTAATGAAATACTGATCAGACCCAGACCCACTACATCTGATACTCTGTAGGGCAGCCAGGCGAGGACCGCTGCTCTAGGACATTGAGTCTGAGGTGACCGCACTGCCTTGTCCCTCAGTGCCAAATGTATCTGGACCCCGAGCCTCCCCTAGGGGGTGAGGAGGTGGGCAGATCAGCCAGGAAAGCAGGGGATGGACCTCAGCTTCACAGACTTGGCAACCTCATCAAAGAGACAAAATTGTAAGAACTAATTAGAGAAAACACAGTACAAAATGCCGAACTGTAGAGATCAGGGAATTAGAGATTAAACACAAGACCTGAAGAGTCTGGCACACAAACCTCCTGACTCAGGCTCTCTGACCCACTCCAAATGGGATGGAATAGTAAGGCTGTTGTCTGCGTCGTTATATTTTTTTATGCATCTGATCAATTCACAGGATCGAGTCCCCCAGAAGTGTTTTTCTGCTTTTTGAATTGTCTGCATAATTGCCTTTCTTTTTCACTTCCTTTTGCATATGCAACTATAACCTCACTTCCTCCTTTGTATAGTCAGCATGAAGCAAATTGTTCCCTGATAATCCACCTGTACTGAACTATTGTTGTATGTAAAGCAGTACGGGTGTATGCTGAGGAGCTGTGAACACGAACTGTAAAGAAGCATATGCAGTGCCCTGCCTGCCCGAGCTCACAGCCTGTTCCATACATAGTCTCAGGGGAAGGGAACCCACAAGATGAGGCCTGATGCCCGGGGAAGGTGCAGGGGAGGGCATCTCTGGATGGAGGAGAGAAGAAGGGGCATGAGGGTGACGAGAGCAGAAACACAGGGATGGAAAGTGCTTTCTGTGCTGGGAGGGCCTCTGGGCACTCAGCTGAGGAGAGAAGTGAGACAAAGTGACAGTAAGGGCGTCAGATGCCTGGTCATCTGAAACCAGGTTTGACTGGGCTCTACCACTTAAGGGCTGGGTGATTTGGGCAAGTCACTTAACCTCTCTGGGCCTCAGTTTCCCATTTGTACAATGATTATAACAATAGCTTTCTTTGATAGCTTACAGTAAGTCCCCTGCATATGAACAAGTTCCATTCCAAGAGCACATTTCTAAGTCCAATTTGTTCATAAGTCCAACAAAATTAGCCTAGGTACCCAACTAACACAATCGGCTATATAGTACTCTACTGTAATAGGTTTATAATACTTTTCACACAAATAATACATAAAAAAAGGAAACACAAAAAATAAACATTTTTAATCTTACAGTACAGTACCTTGAAAAGTACAGTAGCACAGTACAACAGCTGGCATACAGGGGCTGGCATTGAGCGAACAGGCAAGGAGAGTTCCTGACTGGAGGAGGGAGAGGAGATGGAAGTTGGTAGAGCTGAAGGATTTTCTGCAACAGGAGACGGAGGGCAAGCTACAATTTCACTCACGCCTGATGTTGACAGAACTCACATTCGCATCTTTGAAAGTTCGCAATTTTTAGGTTCATAGGTAGGGGACTTACTGTATTGTCTTAGTTTGGGCTGGTACAACTAAAATAACATAGACTGAGTGGCTTAAATAGGCAACATTTGTTTCTCACAGTTCTGGAGGTTGCAAAGTTCAAGTTCAAGAAGCCGGCAGATCTGGTGTCTGTTGAGGCCAGCTTCCGGGCTTGTGGACAGCTGCCTTCTGGTTGTGTCCTCACAAGGTCCCTCCATCGCCTCACAAGGACACTAATCCTATCATGGGGGCTCCACCCTCATGACCTCATCTAAACCTAATTACCTCCCCAAGTCCTCAGTTCCAAAAACCATCACATTGGGGATTAGGGTTTCAGTGTACACATTTGAGGAGGACACAGACATTCAGTTCATAGCAGTTATTTTGAGGATTAAATGAATTGTTGCCTGTACATCATTTCAAAAGTGCCAGGAGCATCCGAAGTAGCACGTGATTGCTGGGTATCATGTTTAGATCCTAGAGGCCGGAGGATGACAGCCATTGCCAGCCCTGAGCAGGGGCGTGGTATGATGCTTCATCATCTGCTCCATCGCCCATTTGCAGAATAGAGTGGCACCAGGGGTAGAATCAGGGAGCTCTGACCCGCACTAGAGCCTGGGAACATCCTCATGTCATGAAGAAGAAAGACCTGGCAAGAATGAAAAACAGGTCCCACCGACTGGTGTGCTACCAAAGAGTGAGGTAGGGCACACTGGCGACCACACAGTCCTTTCTAGTTGGTTCTGGGAAGAGAAACAGGGAGACACCCTTGGCTCTGCTGAGCATGAGGTCTCCCATGTCCCTCCTGTAAAACATCCAGTACCTGTTGGAGAGGAGAGACCAGATGCAGCTTGAGGAACTGGGCAGATGAAGCTGTACAGGAGAAGGATGTTCCAGGGAGAGAATCTAGAAAGAGGAGGGCGGTGTGCTAAGGCCCAGGGAGCCGGGAAAGAGTCTGTCACACTGCAGAGGAGACTGGTTCTGGGGTTGGTGGATGTGACAACCAAAAGGGAACCTGGGGTTCTCTATTGAGTTCACATGTCTGCTAGCATCGGTCAACTGGTGTGAACTACTGAAACCAGGACAGAGCTCAAGATGGCTTGCACCTTGGCTTGGAGGAGTCCAGAATCCCATGCTCTGAAAGGGCACGAGGTACAGGGTTAAGACGATGAATCAGTGAGGAAGTGAGGGAATCATCTCATGCTGGTTGGCCTTTTGGGCATTTTTGAATTTTCTTTCTCATCTTTGAAATTTTTAACACCTTCAGTTTGGACGATTTATTCAATTTGCAAGTCCACAGGAGGGACCTACCGACCTGCAGGTAGGTTAAAATGTGTCAGTTACAGCCAAACTAGTGCTTCTGCAGGATATGTAAGGCTCCTAAAATGAAGAATAAAAGGAGCTAGGCCATGTGTGGAGAAACAAAATGCCACACAGGAACCTGAACTACACTGGCCTTCTGCACAGAAGCTCTAGCTCTGTCAGGTGACACATTGTTTCCCTGTGCATTTTTTTACTTCAGGAACCACAGGAGATACATGCAAAACCTCTAAATGTTTTGGCTAATTATTCAGTAAGCATTAAAGTGGATGGATGGATGGATAGATGGAGGGATAGAGGGATGGAGGGCCGGATGGATGGACGGATGGATGATGGGTGGAAATACACTCTTCGTAATAAATCTTCCAACTAAATTGAACCTAAAATTTACAATAACTTCACTCTCCCGCCTGTGAAATGGAACTGTTTCTTTCCACGCCCTTTATCTTTGCCTTACAGAATTTGGTTTTGATAAATTATATGACACTCAGATGTTACACTACTAAATGCCTTCACAAAGCTCTTCCAAACTTCTTCCATCCACCACTTTGTCCCCTGCTTTTTTTTTTCCCAACTGAACTCTCAGAGAGCAGGGCTTGTGTATGGCCAGGCAGCTCTGTGCCTCTGAGCCTGTTTAATCTCACTGGAACTCAGTCTTCTCATCTACAAAATGAGGGCTTTGGTACGAAATCTCTAAGGTGATTTCTGCTTTAAACTGCTCTGAATCCCCTTTTCCTGCTGACTGACATTATAATTTCCAAGGCCTTATCTCCCCTTGGCAATGACCTCCAGCCACCGCAATGTCTTCCATCTCTGCTGAAGTTTCCCTGACTGTTCATCAAGTTGTGAATAACCACCAGTGTGTGGTCCTCGGAGGGACCCCCATATACACTCGGAAAGCCGTTCACACGACGAGCCCCAGAATAGGAAAGCCCCCTGGCTTCTCCCAGAGCCGGGTGAGCAGGAGGGAATGGTGGAGAGAGGGCAGCAGGGGCTGCATCCAGTCCAAGGGGGCACCTTCCTCCTCCTTTTTATCTTCAGAAGTGCTCGTCCCCACGAGAGACCACAGGGCACTGTCACCTGCGCAGAAGGAGCTTGTCGACGTGGTGAAAGGGCCCCTCCCAGGTCAGTCTCACTCGCTGCTCCCCGGCCCGCCGGGATGGTGCTCACGAGCTCTAAGACATGGCAGTGGTGCTATCAGAAACGTGCAGTGGTGCCCAGCCGGATTTGCTAAAATAGAGGCACATACACAGCAAAACCGATCCTCTACTGATTCTAATTCCTTTATTTCCCTTGCATTCATGTCTGGGGTATCATATTATCAGTTGGTCATTATGAGAGATAGGAAGTAGTAACTATATATGTTCAAATGTTAGAAAAAATGTGCTCAGGAGAACTAGCCAGCCACTCATCTGATAGCTACACATACTTGTCTTATTAGTTAAAGGTCCAAGGAAAAGGAATGATTTTCTCTCTCACACAGTAAGCAATTGTATATGGGATATTGCCTGTATATGCAGCTTCGAAATCATAACACTTGTCAAACTGGGCAGCTAATAAAAGTGAAATACAACTTAATTAGTTCATGAGACATTTGTGAACTATTTAATTACAAGCTCCCTTTAATTGACCTTCATTTTTGGTCTCAGAAAAATTCTGACAATGCCACCTGCCACCCCAAAAAGCAATAATGGTACAATAAAAGCAACGGTCTTTGAGTCTGGAATTCGGTTGCCTATAAATTAAAGTGTTTTCCTGGTCTGGCTGGAGCCCTAAAATAATCTCAGAGACTGTGGCAGGAAGAGGGGGCAGTGGGAGAGACCAGGACCTGGAAAATTCTGCCAAAGCGGCAGAGTGCTTGCTGTGGTTTTGTCAATACTATTTTGTCTGAGCTCCAGTTTGCAAGATCCAGGTAAGCGCACCACTCGGTAAATACCAGGCAGCTCTCACACACTCGGTAACACTCGGTGTGTTTACTCAAGCTCGGTAAACACACTCACACACAAATGCTCATAAATGGGCTGTCAGTCACGCCGGCTTCTTGCGGGGAAGACTTTCCAGCCTGTGCCATCCTGTCCCAGGGTGTCTGTGGATGTCTCTGGGCCATGCAGTCCCCACTCTTTCTCCTCGGGACCTCAACTGCAGCCCTGAGTGGAGCTGCGTCACAGTTCTCCTCCTCTCCCCACAGAGCAGGGACAGCGCCACCAACAGGCACACACTGTGTGGAGCAAGAGACCGGACGGGGGCTCATCTGTTTTTCCAGCATGGGTGTCAGAATGGAATACTACTCAGCTGTAAAAAAGAATGAAATGTTGCCATTTGCAGCAATATGGTTGGACTTGGAGGGCATTATGCTAAGTGAAATAAGTCAAACAGAGAAAGACAAATACTGTATGATATCACTTATATGTGGAATCTGAAAAATACAATAAACTAATGAATATACCAAACAGAAACAGACTCACAGATATAGGGAACAAAGTAGTGGTTACCAGTGGGGAAAGGGAAGGGGGCAGAGGCAACATAAGGATAGGAGAGGAAGAGGTAGAAACTGTTATGTATAAGATGAAGAAGCTCCGAAGACGCGTTGTACAACACAAGGGATACAGCCAATACTTTCTAATAACTATAAATGGAATATAACCTTTACAAATTGTGAATCACTATATTCTATACCTGTAACATATAATATTGTACATCAACTATACATCAATTTAAAAAAGAAGTCAGGACCCTACCCTGCCCGGGACCAGGGAGCTTGCTGCCCCTCAGCACTTTCCCCACCCCTGGCTGGTGGCCCTTGGTCCCTCCAAAGCCATGGGAAGAGTAACTGTGGTGGCCAGTGGTCCATTTAAACAGCCCACAAACACCTGGCAACCTCTTCCTCTTGAAGTGCAGTATTTTACTAGGGGGTCGGTGGGGACCCTTACTCACCATGGAAATAATGCCTCTGGGAGATGGGGGTGGGGGAATTCAGGGTTCCTTTCAGCAAAATGGCATGGAACAGGTGCTTAGGGTACACCTTGGACCAAACACCAATGGAAACAACAAACACAGGAGCTGATAATCAGGTTTCCAGAGATTTTCACAAGCACTCATGGATCTAATTTAAGCTTCAGGTCTGAATTAAAAACTGAATTTCTCTAAAAATTTAGCTTAGACTGTACTGAAGAGTAATTGAGTTTCATGCAACAAAACAGACATAGGGATGTCAAGAGGAAAAAGGCCCAGCCCTTGCCCTGAAAAGGCTCACAGACCCTTGCATAAGCAAAGCACTGTCCTGAGATGCCCTGTGTGTCCTAAGGAAGGGGTGTAGATGAAGGCAGCTCTTCCACCAGGATCAGCTGGCAGGCGTATGTATCAGCCAGCAACTGAGATGGGTCCAGGAGGGTCAGCTAACCTGGCAAAGATGGGAGACGGAGGCAAGATGCACTCACCAACCACAGGTTTCACTCCAGGAAGAGCTGATGGGGTGGCAGGGGCAGGGAGGAGGTGACAGGTGAGTGGCTAGAATTAAGTAGGGGGGTGAAGAGCAGGTGGGACTCCAAGATGAGAAGTAAGGGACAGGTAGGAGTCAGGGACACTGCCTGCTAGAGCAGTGGGCTGCACTGAGCTTGAGGAGGATGGTGGTGGGAGCAGGGAGTGTGGGTGGAGGGAGCAAAGCTACAGGAGCTTATTCTTTGCCCTTCTCTCTCCATTCCTCACTACCACCCACACGAGACACCCTAGGAAACAAAGGGGAAGAAGAGTCCCCAAAACTAGGAAGAAAGAACACAGAGAAATGGGGGAAGCTCCAGTGATAGATTCAGAAATCAAGGGGCAGGGGACCTTCAAGATGGCAGAGGAGTAAGATGTGGAGATCACATTCCTCCCCACAAATACATCAAAAATACATCTGCATGTAGAACAACCCCTACAGAACACCTACTGAATGCTGGCAGAAGACCTCAGACTTCCCAAAAGTCTGGGTGGGGAACAGACGCCCTCAGGCAACCAACATGCAGAATCAGGTCCAAATCCAAAGCTGAACCCCAGGAGCTGTATGAACAAAGAATAGAAAGGGAAATTTCTCCCAGCAGCCTCAGGAGCAGCAGATTAAATCTCCACAATCAACTTGATGTACCGTGCACCTGGGGAATACCTGAACAGACAATGAATCATCCCAAAATTGAGGTGGTGGACTTTGGGAGCAACTGTAGACTTGGGGTTTGCTTTCTGCATCTAATTTGTTTCTGGTTTTATGTTTATGTTAGTTTAGTATTTAAAGCTTATTATCATTGGTAGATTTGTTTATTGATTTGGCTGCTCACTTCCTTTTTTTAAATTTTATATATATATATATATATACATATATCTTTTTTCTTTCCCTCTTTTTGTGAGTGTGTATGTGTATGCTTCTTTGTGTGATTTTCTCTGTATAGCTTTGCTTTTACCATTTGTCCTAGAGTTCTGTCTCCCCTACTTTTTTTTTTTTTGTACAGTTTTTAGCACTTGTTATAACTGGTGGATTTGTTTATTGGTTTGGTTGCTCTCTTCTTTTTTATTACTATATTTTTTTTTATTTTTAATTGTTTTCTATTTTTTATTTTAATAACTTCATTTTATTTTTTTTCTTTCTTCTTTTCTTTCCTTTCTCTCTCTCTCTCTCTCTCTCTCTCTCTCTCTCTCTCTCTCTCTCTCCTCTCCCTCCCTCCCTCCCTCTCTCTCTCTTTCTTTCTTATATTTTCTCTGTTTTCTTCTGAGCCATGTGGTTGACCGGGTCTTGGTGCTCCAGCTGGGTGTCAGGCCTGAGCCTCTGAGGTGGGAGAGCCAACTTCGGGACATTGCTCCACCAGAGACATCCTGGCTTCACGTAATATCAAATGGCGAAAGCTCTTTCAGAGATCTCCATCGCAACGCTAAGACCCAGCTCCACTCAATGACCAGCAAGCTACAGTGCAGGACACCCTAAGCCAAACAACTAGCAAGACAGAAACACAGCCCCAACCACTAAGAGAGGCTGCCTAAAATCATAATAAGGTCAAAGACACCCCAAAACACACCACTGGATGTGGCTCTGCCCACCAGAAAGAAAAGATCCAGCCTCATCCACCAGAACACAGGCACCAGTCCCCTCCACCAGGAAGCCTACACAACCCACTGAACCAACCCTACCCACTGGGGGCAGACACCAAAAACAACAGGAACTACTAACCTGCAGCTTGAAAAAAGGAGACCCCAATCACAGTAAGTTAAGCAAAATGAAAAGACAGAGAAATACACAGCAGATGAATGAGCAAGGTAAAAACACACCAGACCAAACAAATGAATAGGAAATAGGCAGTCTACCTGAAAAAGAACTCAGAGTAATGAGAGTAAAGATGATCCAAAATCTTGGAAATAGAATGGAGAAAATGCAAGAAATGTTTAACAAGTACCTAGAAGAACTAAAGAGCAAACAAACAATGATGAAAAACACAATAAATGAAATTAAAAATTCTCTGCAAGGAATCAATAGCAGAATAACTGAGGTAGAAGAATGGATAAGTGACCTGGAAGATAAAATACTGGAAATAAGTACCACAGAGCAGAATAAAAAAAGCGGAGTAAAGAATAAAGAATGAAAAGAATTGAGGACAGTCTCAGAGACCTCTGGGACAACATTAAACACCAACATTCGAATTATAGGGATCCCAGAGGAAGAAGAGAAAAAGAAAGGGACTGAGAAAATATTTCAAGAGTTTAAAGTTGAAAACTTCCCTAATATGGGAAAGGAAATAGTCAATCAAGTCCAGAAAGCTCAGAGAGTCCCATACTGGATAAATCCAAGGAGAAACATGCCAAGACACATATTAATCAACCTATCAAAAATTAAATACAAAGAAAAAATATTAAAAGCAGCAAGGGGAAAACAACAAATAACGTATAAGGAAATTCCCATAAGGTTAACAGCTGATCTTTCAGCAGAGACTCTGCAAGACAGAAGGGAGTGGCATGACATATTTAAAGTGATGAAAGGGAAAAACCTACAACCAAGATGACTCTACCCTTAAAGGATCTCACTCAGATTCGACAGAGAATTTAAAAACTTTACAGACAAGCAAAAGCTAAGAGAATTCAGCACCACAAAACCACCTTTACAACAAATGCTAAAGGAACTTCTCCAGGTATGAAACACAGGAGAAGGAAAAGACCTACAGTAACAAACCCAAAGAAAATGGTAATAGGAACATATATATCGATAACCACCTTAAATGTAAATGGATTAAATGCTCCAGCCAAAAGACATAGACTAGCTAAATGGATACAAAAATAAGACCCATATATAAGCTGTCTACAAGCGACACAGTTCAGACCTAGGAACACATACAGACTGAAAGTGAGGGGATGGAAAAAGATACTCCATGCAAATGGAAATCAAAAGAAAGCTGGAGTAGCAATTCTCATATCAGAAAAAATAGACTTTAAAATAAAGACTATTACAAGAGACAAAGAAGGACACTACATAATGATCAAGGGATCAATCCAAGAAGAAGATATAACAATTGTAAATATTTATGCACCCAATATAGGAGCACCTCAATATATAAGGCAAAGACAAACAGCCATAAAAGGCGAAATCAACAGTAACACAATCATAGTAAGGGACTTTAACACCCCACTTTCACAAATGGACAGATCATCGAAAATGAAAATAAGTGTGGAAACACAAGCTTTAAATGATACATTAAACAAGATGGACTTAACTGATAAATATCAATTTATCAATTGATTTTGAAAAATATAGGACATGCCAGCGAAGAACAACAGAATACACTTTCTTCTCAAGTGCTCATGGAACATTCTCCAGGATAGATCATAAATCAAGCCTTGGTAATTTAAGAAAATTGAAATTGTATCAAGTATCTTTCTGATCACAGTGCTATGAGACTAGATATCAATTACAGGAAAAAATCTGTAAAAAATACAAACACATGGAGGTTAAACAATACACTACTTAATAACCTAGAATACCTAGAAACAAATGACAATGAAAACACGATGATCCAAAACCTATGGGATGCAGCAAAAGCAGTTCTAAGAGGGAAGTTTATAGCAATACAATCCTACCTCAAGAAACAAGAAACATCTCAAATAAACAACCTAACCTTACACCTAAAGCAATTAGAGAAAGAAGAACAACAACAAAAAAAAAAACCCAAAGTTAGAAGAAGGAAAGAAATCATAAAGAACAGATCAGAAATAAATGAAAAATAAATGAAGGAAACAATAGCAAAGCTTAATAAAATTAAAAGCTGGTTCTTTGAGAAGACAAACACAATTGATAAACCATTAGCCAGACTCATCAAGAATAAAAGGGAGAAGACTCAAATCAATAGAATTAGAAATGAAAAAGAAGTAACACCTGACACTGCAGAAATACAAAGGATCATGAGAGATTACTACAAGCAACTACATACCAATAAAATGGACAACCTGGAAGAAATGGACACAGTCTTAGAAAAGTGCAACCTTCTGAGTCTGAACCAGGAAGAAATAGAAAATATAAACAGATGAATCACAAGCACTGAAATTGAAACTGTGATTAAAATCTTCCAACAAACAAAAGCCCAGGACCAGATGGCTTCACAGGTGAATTCTATCAAACATTTAGAGAAGAGCTAACACCTATCCTTCTCAAACTCTTCCAAAATATAGCAGAGGGAGGAACACATTCAAACTCATTCTACGAGGCCACCAACACCCTGATACTAAAACCAAACAAAAATATCACAAAAAAAGAAAACTATAGGCCAATATCACTGATGAACATAGTTGCAAAAATCCTCAACAAAATACTAGCAAACAGAATTCAACAGCACATTAAAAGGATCAAACACCATGATCAAGTGGGATTTATCCCAGGAATGCAAGGATTCTTCAATATACGCAAATCAATCAATGTGATAAACCATATTAACAAATTGAAGGAGAAAAACCATATGATCATCTCAATAGATTCACAAAAAGCTTTTGACAAAATTCAACACCAATTTATGATAAAAACCCTCCAGAAAGTAGGCATAGAGGGAACTTACCTCAACATAATAAAGGCCATATATGACAAACCCATAGCCAACATCGTTCTCAATGGTGAAAAATTGAAACCATTTCCAGTAAGATCAGGAAGACAAGGTTGCCCACTCCCACCACAATTATTCAACACAGTTTTGGAAATTTCAGCCACAGCAATCAGAGAAGAAAAATAAATAAAAGGAATCCAAATCAGAAAAGAAGTAAAACTGTCACTGTTTGCAGATGACATGATACTATACATAAAGAATCCTAAAGATGCTACCAGAACACTACTAGAGCTAATCAGTGAATTTGGTAAAGTAGCAGGATACAAAATTAATGCACAGAGATCTCTTGCATTCCTATACACTAAGGATAAAAAATCTGAAAGAGAAGTTAAGGAAACACTCCCATTTACCACTGCAACACAAAGAGTAAAATACCTAGGAATAAACCTACCTAAGCAGACAAAAGACCTGTGTGCAGAAAACAATAAGATACTGATGAAAGAAATTAAAGATGATACAAACAGATGGAGAGATACACCATGTCCTTGGATTGGAACAATCAACATGGTGAAAATGACTATACTACCCAAAGCAATCTACAGATTCAATGCAATCCCTATCAAACTACCAATGGCACTTTTCACAGAACTAGAACAAAAAATTTCACAATTTCTATGGAAACACAAAAGACCCCAAATAGCCAAAGCAATCTTGAGAAAGAAAAACGGAGCTGGAAGAATCAGGCTACCGGACTTCAGTCTATACTACAAAGCTACAGTAATCAAGATAGTATGGTACTGGCACAAAAACAGAAATATAGATCAATGGAACAGGATAGAAAGCCCTGAGATAAACCCATACATATATGGTCAACTTATCTTTGATAAAGGAGGCAAGAATATACAATGGAGAAAAGACAGCCTCTTCAATAAGTGGTGCTGGGAAAACTGGACAGTTACATGTAAAAGAATGAAATTAGAGCATTCCCTAACACCATACACAAAAATAAACTCCAAATGGATTAAAGACCTAAATGTAAGGCCAGACACTATAAAACTCTTAGAGGAAAACATAGGCAGAACACTCTATGACATAAATCACAGCAAGATCCTTGCACAGCAAAAGAAACCATAAACAAGATGAAAAGACAACTCTCAGAATGGGAGAAAATGTTTGCAGACGAAGCAACTGACAAAGGATTAATTTCCAAAATATACAAGAAGCTCATGCAGCTCAATATCGAAAAACAAAAAACCCAATCCGAAAATGGGCAGAAGACCTAAATAGACATTTCTCCAAAGAAGACGTACAGATGGCCAACCAACACATGAAAGGATGCTCGGCATCACTAATCATTAGAGAAATGCAAATCAAAACTACAGTGAGGTATCACCTCACACCATTCAGAGTGGCCATCATCAAAATATCTACAAACAGTAAATGCTGGAGAGCGTGTGGAGAAAAGGGAACCGTCTTGCACTGTTGGTGGGAATGTAAATTGATACAGTCACTATGGAGAACAGTATGGAGGTTCCTTAATAAACAAAAAATAGAATTACCATATGATCCAGCAATCCCACTACTGGGCATATACCCTGAGAAAACCATAATTCAAAAAGAGTTATGTACCACAATGTTCACTGCAGCTCTATTTACAATAGCCAGGACATGGAAGCAACCTAAGTGTCCATCGACAGATGAATGGATAAAGAAGAAGATGTGGCACATATATACAATAGGATATTACTCAGCCATAAAAAGAAACAAAACTGAGTTATTTGTAGTGAGGTGGATGGACCTAGAGACTGTCATATAGAGTGAAGTAAGTCAGAAAGAGAAAAACAAATACCATATGCTAACACATATATATGGAATCTAAGAAAAAAAAAATGGTTCTAAAGAACCTAGGGACAGGAGAAGAATAAAGACACAGATGTAGAGAATGGACTTGAGGATACGGGGAGGGGGAAGGGTCAGCTTGGACAAAGTGAGAGAGTGTCATGGACATATATACCCTACCAAACGTAAAATAGAGAGCTAGTGGGAAGCAGCCGCATAGCACAGGGAGATCAGCTCGGTGCTTTGTGTCCACCTAGAGGGGTGGGATAGGGAGGGTGGGAGGGAGACGCATGAGAGAGGAGATATGGGGATATATGTATACGTATAGCTGATTCACTTTGTTATAAAGCAGAAACTAACACACCATTGTAAAGTAATTATACTCCAATAAAGATGTTAAAAAAAAAATCAAGTGGCCATTCACACGTATGTGATCCCTACGTTACTCCATTCAGAAATTTAATTCCAGGTAGATCATAAATCTAAATGTGAAAGGAAAATTAATAAAGGTTTTATTATTTTCTAATAATAAAGAAGAAAATGGGAGAGAAGAAAATCACTAACTCTAAATGGAAAAAAAAAACAATAAAGTGTACCACTTTAAAACTAAGAACTTTTTCTCATCACAAGACACCACTGAGAGAGGGTAAAGGAAAGGAAAAAGATAGTCACAAGATGCATATCCAATAAAGGTTTTATATCCAGAGTAAAAAGAACTGCTAAAGGTCAGTAAGAAAAACCCAATAAATTCAGACTACCCAATACAAAGATATGGGTAAAGATTTCAATAGGCACTTTCCAGAAGAGGATGCCAAGTGACTGACATACAGATGAAAAGATGATCACTGACAACCACACCGCAATATGACACACGCTACACACACACCAGAGCTGCCGAAGTGACCGGGAGGCAACACTGTCTGTGGGCGCAGTGAGCTCGGGGCTCTGGTCCTCTGCTGGGAAGAGTGCACTCATCCCCTTGGCAACAGCATCTGTGGGCTCTTAGCACCGCCTCCCTCAGCCCAGCTCTCTTGCCGCCTCCCCCTCACACAGCAATGAGTGCTTGCACGCCAAGAGCTGTGAACCCGCGAGAGGTCGTAGCAGCACATTTGTAGTGGCTGGAACTAGAAACAGCCCAATGCCCCCCCAGGGCAGAAGGGATTCATGATGGTAACCTGGTCATACATGGTAAGCTACCCCAGGAATCCGTGCACCACAAAAGGGGTGCATCTCACACAGAGTGATGAGCAAAAGAAGCAGACACACCTGGCTTCGTGGATGCAAGATTCGAAACCAGGCCGTTCAGAGGTGGGGTAGTGGGTCTCTTGGAGTGGGGAGCAATGACTGACAGGAGGCTGGGGGTTCCAGGATGTCTGGGGGGCATGTTTCTGCATCTGTATCTTGTTTCCCTGGCTGTGTTTGGTTTGATCCAATTCATTGATCTGTGCAGTGAAAAGTTGTCCACTTTCCTGTATATCTGTTTGTAGGGGGCTGAATGGTGGCCCCCAAAACATATGTCCATGTCCTAGTTCCCAGAATCTTATATGATAAAAGAGTGACTATTACATTATACGGAAAACGATGGAATCAAGTTAAGGTTCTTGAGAAGAGGAGCTTACCCTGGGTTATTCATGTGGCCTCTCTATCTGAAATGACAATATTCTTCTAAAAGATGGAAAAGACACGCAGAGACACAGAGACGGCCATGTGCAGAAGAAGGCAGAGATTAGAGTGATGCGGCCAAGAGCCCAGGGAACGCCTGGCACTTCCGGAAGCTGGAAGGGACAGGAAGATCCTCCCCTAAAACCCCTGGAGGGAGCTTGGCTCTGCCAACACGGGAGAGTGATACACGCTCACGCTTCTGCGAAATGGAGTAAGACGGTGATGTCTGCGCCCCACTCTGCACCAAACAGGCAGAGCGGTCGGAGGCTGGGGCCCGAGCAGCAACATGGTGGCCGTTCTCACGCGTGACGCCAACACTTCACCAGGTTTAAGAACCGCAGGGCGAGGCGCCTGCCTGCTGGGCGCCCCATGGTGTGGCCCTCAGAGAGGGAAGCAGCAAAACTGCCAGATTTCGGGCTGCACTGAGGCCCGTCCAAGGTCAGAGGCGTGAATCTAACTCGACAGTGTCAGCCCCAGCCGGTGGTGTCATTTTCTCCTGCAATGGTCAGACACTCGGGGCAGATGGATGGGTTTAATCAGAGCTGGGATGTTTCCAAGAGAAAGGCCCCCTGTGTCCAGATGGACACCACTGCTGCACGTGAGCTCAAGGGTATCACTAAGGTGAGGGGCTAAAATCAAGGTGTCATCAGGGCTGCAACCCTTTCTGGAGGCTCGAGGGGAGAATCTACTTCCTTGCCTTTGCCAGCTTCTACGGGCTGCCCGCACTGCTTGGCTTGTGGCTTTTCTTCCAACTTCAAAGCCAGCGACAGTGCACCTCTTTGCACTCTCTTCTGTGTTCATAGCTCCCCTTACTCTCTTCTTCTGCCTCCCTCTTCCACTTTTAAGGGCCCTTGTGGTGATGCTGGGCCCACCCAAATAATCCAGGATAACTCCCTATGTTAAGGTCACCTGATTAGCAGACATAATGCCACCTGCTACCTTGATTCCCCTCATTACTAAGCTGACATATGCCTAGGTTCGGGGATTCGGATGTGGACCGCTGTAAAGGGCCTCAATTCTGCCTATCACACCTCCGAGGCAGGTCTCCTCCTCTCCAGGTTTATATTATTCCATTTGGTTCCTGATATGGGAGAGAAAAGAGGGGCTTCCCTGGCATCATCCTGAATAGAGGCTAAGTCATCGGGATTGAGAGCTTTCCCTCCAAAGACTGAGAAGCTTTGTACAGAAGCCAGTACCCTCAGCAAGTAGTGAGAGCTCTAGAAACATGACTGCCAAAGAGCCTCAGATTCCAAAATTCAAAGTTAAAGACTGGAGAGTTTTTGCAATTTGTATATTGGTCCTGAGTTAAGTCACACCTAGGAGAACAAGAGCCCGCCAGGACTGGGGTGGCATATGCTCCAAGGTGAGAGACGGAGGCAAAGCAGGGACTATGGAGACGCAAGGTGAGGGCAGAATAGACCCCAGAACAGAAGCAGGATGAAAGGCTGCCTTAGTCTTCCTGTCAAAGAGCTTTTGTTGGGAGAGGAGGAAAACAACTGGTGTTCCACCTGCATTGAATCAGGAGCAATTTAGGACAATTGCTGAGAGGTGAGTTAATTGTTTAATAATGATACCTCATTCATTCCGTTCTCAACTAAACCTCTGTTTACTTCCCAGCAAAGGGGAGGGAATTAATGTGCATTAAGTACCTACTAATGGGTCAGACAGAACTCCAGGTGCTTTCCTCACTTTGCCTTCAAGGCTTTGCTGAGAATGCAAACCTGGGTCCCAAGAACCCACTGGTAACTGGGCTTAAGAAACTAACACAAGATTGTAAATCAACTATATTCCAATAAAATTAAAAAAAAAAAAGATTCTAGCAGCCAAATCTTCCTCAGTGATATCTGGGTTGGACTCAGTGGGGCAGTGTACCTGGTCTAGGCTGGGGCTCACTCATAGATCTGTCCTCAGCTGCTGAGTTGCCTGGGGGCTGGCTGGTGCAGGGTGGCCTCAGCTGGATGTCTCACGCTACTCCAAGAGGTCTCCTATCCCCAAGCACAACAGTTCTGACTTGTTCACAAGGGTGGCAGGGTAGCGTTCTCTCAAGGGGCACATATGGCCCCTTGAGGCCTGCTCTTGAAGCTGATACAGCATCATCTCTGCCACATTCTCTTGGTCATGGCAAGTTATGAGGTCAGCCTAGATTCAAGGAGTGGAGACAGGAACTGCGCCTCTTGATGGAAGAGCTTCAAAGTCACACTGCAGACAGGGAGGAAAATAATTGCAGTCATTTTTGCAAACGTGCAGTTGTTTTCTTTTTCCATGCATCAATAGGACTCTCTAGATTAAAGCTTCCTCATAATGGTTCCCAAGGAAGTACAGATAAAGGCTCCTCAGATATATGTGTGTACATGTTTGTGCGTGTGCATGCATGTATTTGTGTAAGGAAGAAATTAGGGATTTCGGCAACCATTTTTAAGGATGAAGCATTTACATTTTGTTAGTTGAAGAATCCATACATTTCTTATATTCGCCTCCCACCACCAAAACACACCTACACGTTGTATTCAGTTTCCTTTGCTAATAGCTGCCAGTCTTTCTTTTTTCTTTTTAATTCATTCACCTGGTACTCCTGCTGTATCCAGCCAGGAAAACACGGGCCATTCCAGGCAGTTCAATAGAGGCCCTTCAATATGGAAAACTGGTTACAAAGATGTTAGAAGAGATGGAAAACCAAACCATGAGGCAATCCAAGGATGAGCTAGGGCAGGAAGAGCTGCTAGGGCTGCAAAGTTATCAGGAAGAGGTGGGTTTTAGCAGAGCCCAGAGGCCAGGCCTTCTGATGGGAGCTGGGTCCTCAGGAGGGGCTGCCTGGCAGGAGATGGAACCACCGCCAACACCAGCGGCTGCCAGAGACACCTCCTGGAGCCGAGAAGCAGAAAAGAGGGTCCCTGGCAGCTGCAACCTCCCTGCAATGCCACCCACAGGCCAACCCCAGCCAGGAGCTAGGCTGCAGGCAGTCACAAACCATCTCAGCGTCTGACAAGGAAGGACTGTCCCCACTCACGCAGGTGGCCGTGTGCTGGGGGCAGCTCTGCTCCATCTGCCCATCTTTCCCAGGTCTGCAGTGAAGAGCAGATGCTCTGTTCTCATGGCAGAGAAGGGAAGCAAGAGCCGGCCAATGACCACCATGTGAGGCTCTGCTGGGTCGCAGAAGGGCACCATGTCCCCACTGCTCACACCATTTGGCCAGAGAAAGTCACATGACCAAGCCCTGCATCCCCTCTGCTCACACTTCATTGGCTGAAGCAAGTCACATGGCCAAGCTTGACATCAATGGAAGAGCCCCTTCCCCACAGTGGAGCACCGGCCATAGGCAGGAGAGGTAATCCTCTTGCAGAAAAAGCAGCTCTATTAGTTTCCTTTGGCTGCTGTAAGAAATCACCACACACTTAGTGGCTTACAGCAACACAGATTTATTCTCTTCCAGTGCTGGAGGCCAGAATTCTGAAATCAGTCTCACTGGGCTAAAGTCAAGGTGTCGCAGGGCTGGTTCCTTCTGGAGGCTCCAGGGGAGGATCCCTTTCTTCACCTTTTCTGCTTCTGGGACTGCTTGCACTTCCTCTTTCGTTGCTCCTCCCTTGCATCACTCCAACATTACCTCCATTGTCACATTTCCAACTTCCACTTCTGATCTCCCACCTCCGTCTTTCCTTGACAAGGACCCTTGTTAATACATTGGATGCATTCAGCATGGCGTCCCCACCTCAAGATTTTTAACCTGACCTCATCTGCAAATCCATTTTGCCGTATAAGGTAGCATTCCAATGTCTGGCGACTGGGGTGGGGACATCTTGGGGGCCATCATTCAACCCACTACAGCAACAGCAGCTCAATCCACCAGCAAGCAAGCTGGAGCAATGCAATGCGCAGTGACCAGGCTCCCGCACCAGACAGCAGAGCAGAGGAAGGGCAGGGAGGTCTCCTGGAATCGC
This sequence comes from Pseudorca crassidens, assembly GCF_039906515.1. Taxonomy (NCBI): domain Eukaryota; kingdom Metazoa; phylum Chordata; class Mammalia; order Artiodactyla; family Delphinidae; genus Pseudorca; species Pseudorca crassidens. The sequence continues at coordinate 5,588,021 of NC_090298.1, forward strand.
CTCCAGTTCCCTGCTTTATCAAGACCACAGCTATTGTGATGCAAACATACTTCCTGTATGCAGAGGGGCCCCAATCCCACCCATGAAGGAAAGAAATTCACAGCTCCTTGCCTGCCACATGAGCTTGTGAAGACTTGCTACAGTTTGTACAGCCCAGTGTCTGACACTCTGATTACTGAAGTAAACAAAGATCATAAATCAGGTCTCTCTCCTCTGAACACGTGGTGTTCATACCATTCTGGAGGCAGGTCACAACATGGCTGTGTGCATCTTCAAGGCCAGTGGGAGGGAGAATCTCTTTCACTCCAGGTTGTTAAGATGGAGTCTTATGTAACATAATGTGGTCATGGGAGGGCCATGCCCACTCCTTTGTCAGACCTTGTTGGTTAGAAGTCACAGGTTCTACCTACACTCAAGGGGAGAAGATTATACAAGAGAGTGAGTCATTGAGGGTCATCATAGGGTGTGTCTGCCAGAGTTAGATACAGATAGATAAATGGACAGATGGATGGACGGGTAAGTGAGTGAATGCATAGATGGATGGATGGATAAATAGAGGTGATAGATAGATAGCTAGATACACAGGAGTTTATTCAAATGAAAAGTAACTGAGAAGACTTGAAAATATGTTATATTGGTACTATCAATAAACATGTGGATGTCTGTTCCTTACAGAGCAAAAATAAAGCTAACAGAAGAAAGGTGCAGGTAAACACAATTTCTTAACTGTATAAAAAAAAAAAAAAAAAACTCTCTGAAAATCCAGTGTCCAGAGGGGGAAGGAAGGGGTGGTCTGAGGAAGGACCACGTTCTCTATTCTTCAGGTGTTTATGGAGAGGTCATAGGGACACTCAGTGCTGCCTCTGCTATTGTGATGCTGAGAAGGATCTCAGTAAGCATTCATGGTGGGTCCTAATGGCCCCAAGTCCCTTCCAGCTCTGGGTACCAATTACTCTTGGGCTTCATAACTCCAAAGCTTTGAAATGGATTTTTTCAAAAATAAAGAAAAAAACTTTTAACAAGGTGGGTATAGAGGAAACATATCTCAGCATAATAAAAACCATTTATGACAAACCCACAGCCAACATAACACTCAATGGTGAAAAGCTGAAAGTCTCCCTGCTAAAATCAGGAACAAGACAAGGATGTGCACTCTCACCACTTCTATCTAACATAGTATTGGAAGTCCTAGCCACAGCAGTTAGACAAGAAATAGAAATGAAAGGTATCCAAATTGGAAGGGAAGAGGTAAAACTGTCACTATTTACAGATGACATAACACACTACATAGAGAGCCCTAAAGTCTCCACACAAAAACTATTAGAACTAATAAATCATTTCAGCAAGGTAGCAGGATACAAGATTAATATACAGGAATTTGCTGCATTTCTATACACTTATAATGAAAAGTCAGAGAGAAAGTTTTTTTAAAACTCCCATTTAAAATCTCATCACACACACACACAAAAAAAAAAACGGAAAAAAAAAAAAAAACCTAGGAATAAACTTCCCCAAGGGGATTAAAGACCTATACACTGAAAACTATAAAACATTGATAAAGGAAATTGAATATGATTCAAAGAAATGGAAAGATATCCCATGCTTTTGGATTGGAAGAATTAATATTGTTAAAATGGCCATACTACCCAAAGAAATCTACAGATTCAATGCAACCCTTATCAAAAGACCTATGACATTTTTTCACAGAACTAGAAAAAACGAATCCTAAAATTTATATGGAACCACAAAAGACCCAGAATTGTCAAAGAAATCCTGAGAAGAAAGAACAAACCTGGAGGTACAACGCTTCCAGACTTCAGACTACACTACAAAGCTACGGTAATCAAAACAGTGTGGTATTGGCACCAAAAAAAAAAAAAAAAAAAAAAAACAAACAAAAAAACATACACACAGATCAATAGAACAGAATAGAGAGCCCAGAAATAAACCCATGTACTTAGGGTCAATTAATCTGCAACAAAGGGGGCAAGAATACACAATGGAGAAAAGACAGTCTCTTCAACAAATGGTGTTGGGAAAGCTGGACAGCTACATGTAAAACAATGTTATTAGAATATTCCTGCACACCACATACAAAATAAATTCAAAATGGTTTAAAGACCTAAATGTAAGACATGACACCACAAAACTCCTAGAAGAGAGCATAGGCAAAACATTCTTTAACATAAATCATACAAAAGACTGATTTTCTTAAATCAGTCTCCTAAAGCAAAAGAAATAAAAGCAAAAAATAAACAAACAGGACCTAATCAAACTTACATACCAGATGGCAAGACCACACCAGCAGCTACAGAGGACAACCTGGCATCTGCCATAGCCCCTTTCATCTGCTTCAGAACAGCGTGTTTGCAGGGAAGACAGAGGAAGTCAAGTTCTCCGACCTGGAGCAAGACTTCCTGGACTCAAGGCCAGTTCTGCTGTCCTGGGGATTCATCCTTCCTGCACCCGCTTCTGAACGGCTAAGTGGGGATGGCAACACCCCTGCTCAGGGCTGCTGGGACAAGTAAGTGGGCCCCAACAAGCATCCTCATCAAATGCTAGTTTCCTTCTTTCCCTCCCCCCGTACCCTCCCCCTCTCTGGGAAGAAAGCTCCTCAATGGATTGAAATCTCTTCTTATCTGTGTGGGTGTCTCTTTGACCCACAGCCCACCCCCTGCAGACATTACACAGGTGGGGCAGGAGCCAGAGGCCCAAGAGCATCACTGTGGGTCCACAGGGCCTTCTGCACTTCAGACTCACACTGGGGGTCCACCGTGGCCAGCCGGCTGGGGGAAGGCCAACGGGCAGCTCTAAAATAATGGATGGAGTAGACATGAGTGAGGACAGAGGAATAATAATGGAGCTGTGGAAGACTATCTGGCCTTTCTTCACACTTTGGTAGCGTAAATCCACACTGCCCCTTTGATCACAAGAGAGCCCCAGGAGCAGAGAATCCATTCCAACAGCAGGTGGCAGCCCCTCTCCTCGGTGGCTGTGAAACCAATGCAGTGGCTCACCATCGGCCCCGGGAAAAGAAGGGACAGGATGGGAGAGATCAGAGTTCACGCGCACGGCAAAAGCGGGCATTATTTTGTGAAACTTTGGATATATGGTCCTGGCATGGGATGTAAACTTTATTTCTCACCATGGATGCAGTGAAATGCTTTGAAGTCACAGGAAGGGAGGTATTGACCCCTGTCTTCACAGGAACTGGGCAAGAGCCAGCCAAGCGCACACATGGAGTCCACGGGAACACGCAGAGCCGTCCTTCACCAGCTATCAACACGTCCTCCAAGCTGCACCTAGCCCAGGGGGCTCGGCCGGCTCGCCAGCCCACCGTCCATCAGGCCTTGCCATTCTGGTGGGTGATAAGCGGAGGGTGGGCTGTTTCTGTGGCTCTCCGCAGCCGAAGCTCCCAGGTCTGCACCTCCCCAGGCACCTCCACGGCTCTGGAGACCTTGTCCCAGTTTGGGGAAATGTTCGCGACTGTTGAGGAGAATTAAGAGAGAGTGAGCGAGCCTATGGGCTTGGCATGCTACAAGATGTCTGGAAGGATGGAGGCCCAAGAAACTCTTAGCTTTAGTGGTCTGCCTCTGCAGAGGGGCTGGGGGCTGAGACCTCAGCCATACGGGGCTCAGTCACAGGTCATCCATGGTCTATGCTGGGAGCGCTGGTGGGGGCCCGTCTTTGGGTAGCAATTTGACAATAATTACCAAATATAAATACACATAATTCCATTTTAAGAAAGTCATCTCACAGGACACCGTCCGTTGGTGGTTGATGAAATGAACAACAGAGTATCCTGGAGCATCGTTTGCAACAGCAAAGCAGGACAGACTCCGCAGAGGGAGATGGAGTGAGCGCCTCACAGCATCTCTGCCGTGGGGCGCTGCCAGCTGGCCGGACTTAGCCCTACATGGGCTGAGAAGGGAGGATCTGCAGGGATATTTTAAGTGAAAAAAGTGAAATGCTGTACAGTGTGTATAATGTGATCCTATTGGTATTTTTATAGGTATAACCCTGAGTGTATGCTTAGAGAATTTCTGGCTTGCCCAGAAAGACACATGCAGTTAATAAGAAGGGGTCTGGTGTCTGGAATGTGCTGCCCTGTTTGCATTTTTCACCGGGGAAAACAAGCATGTGAAACAGCAGTGTTAAGTGTACTGTCTGCTTTTGCCTGCTGTATAAGATAACATTTGTATAAACAAAAGAGTACTGAAGCTTAACAAGAGATGCAGTGAAACCAGGACTAAATCGATACTGTTTAAGCCCTGTTATATAAGGGGGAAGTTTGCCGGGCTCTGTACTGAGTAAGATTTCTGGTTGCACACTGAACAGTGAATAAATGGTTATTGATAATAGCAGCGAAAATGTCCTCTGTTCGCTCCTGCGACTCGGTTCATTTCACAGGGGGATGAGACACATCCGAGGGCTAGTAAAAGGGTCAGACAACAGTTTACAGAAAAGACCCATCCTGTGTTTTCCTTTATGCCTTAATTCCATAACTCAACCTCACCCTGGGCCCCAGCTGCTTCTTTTGATTAAATCAGTGGGCAACTGTGTTAACATCCCTTTGGGACACTGATGCTCCAGCCTGTGCGTGCTGGAGAATTAATAAACACCACGCAAAAACAGGCTGCCTTAAAATGTGTGCATTGTTCCCTAACACACGGCCAGGGACAGATCAGGCTCCCCGCAGGGTGAATGGGGCAGTGGGGGTGGGTGGCACCGGGAGAGTGTGTGGAAGTGGGCAAGGCAGGAAGAGGACCCATCTCCTCTTCATCCTGAGCACATCTCAGACTCTGTCCCTTTGTGGGAGGGCGACCAGAGGAAACAGGACAGAGCTCAGGGCATTTTCAAAAGGAAAAGTGGGAGGAAGGGGCTGGAAGAAATAGAACGAGGGGAGGCAAGAGGGCTGAGGACCCTGGAACTGTCTGTGCACCCATCACTCCCGCAGCCTTGGGAAGGGAAAAGGCAGGAGGGCTTGGAAAGGAGGGAGAGATGGTCACAGATGAAGCAGAAAAGAAGAGAAGCTGAGAATAAACTGGGCATGATGCTCTAAAGAAGTTGATGCTGGTATTGCAACCAGCACAGGAAGACAAGGACCGATGTGCTCCTGGCTCCCCAGTCCTCTGGCTCCCCTTACCCGGCTACCCACACGCTGCAGGAAGCATTTTAGAACCACTGTGCTTCACAGGTTCTTGCAGCTCCGGACTCAGGAATCACCCCACCTCAGAGGACCAGGATGGACAGCCTTCCTGCCTTTCTAGCCATCTCACACCTCTTGGCTGCAGCAGCATCTGGACCACTGGTTTGGCACTACACAGGCAGGGCGAAGGCGAAACCAGCAGGGGGAGGCCGTGGCACGGGCCTGGGGCAAGGCATGCGCCAGGCCGCTCACCTGCAGCTCCGGGACGCAAGGAGAGATGAGCCATGGACTCCAACTCTGCTCTTGAAAATTTATCATGGATATTGTCCCCCCAGTGCCCAGAGTGACCCCATGGAAGTCCGAGCCCTGATCCTCCTTGTTCCAAACTCTGTCTAGACGGTGGGATGTAATGCTGCTTGATACCTCACACCTTGGGGCTCTTAATGTGAAAGTCCCCACGTGCTCGCCAAATGAACTCAGCTTAAAAACACTCACAGCGCTGTGTCTGGGATCCAAATTTACTTATACGAAATTTAAAGTTGTAGTCTCAAGTTACCCCTACAAAGTAAGTTTCTGCAGGAAAGGATCAACATTAGCACCCAGTATATGGGGATCCAGGTCGCCCTTTGCTCTGAAAGTGTCAGAGCGGGTCCTGTAGGTTATCTGACTCCCAGTTCCAGTTACCTCCCTACTTGCCTGCCTCTGCTCTAAAGGCTATGTAAGCTAAGATGCAGATCACCTGCCACCTTGGCTGTTAGGGACAGCCATGAGACACTATTCCAGCCAGTGAGGTGTGGGCAGAAGTCCCTGAGGGATACAGCCCTTCTAGAATAAAATGGCAAAGCCGCCACAGGAGAAATCCTTTGGCCCATCACGCTTTGTCCTTCCTCTTTTATGTTTACTCTGCCTGGAATGCAGACATGATACCCAGAGTTTCAGCAGCCACCTTGTGACGTGAAGACAAAGCCATGTGCTAAAAATGGCAGAGGAAAGAGGCAGATCAGTGTGGGTCCTGGTTGATGCTTGTAAACAGCTACAGCTATTCTGGGCAGAAAACTTGGAATTGCTTGTCACAGGAGAAAAAAATAACACCTATCTTTTTTAACTCACTGTTATTTGAAACATCCCTAATTTGCAGCCAACCTACATGAAACAGTAGATAAAGGCCAATAAAGATTGTAATAAAATAAAGTTATAATAAGATGAATGTAATAAAATTACATACATATGCATTATTAGTTTTGATGTATATTTAAATTATTAAGTGAGATAGGTATATAAAATTGTTTTTAAATTTTAAATCAGTGTTGATATTATCATGTTATTTCTCACCCCTAAAAGCCTTTGACATGTCAAAGATAGTGGGAAAAAAATCAATGCTTCTGGATCATTGTGAAAAATCCCAGCCCAGTTGGGGCTACCATTCCACAACAAAAATGAAAAAGTGGAAAAGTTCCCCTGGAAGAGATTTAACAATCTTGCTTGTCTCGCACACGAGTCCCTTAATCGTTAGGCAGCAAAAGGTCTTGCAGAATGTAACTCGGTCACAGAAGCCCAAGGAGCCGATCGCAGGAGCAGACAGAAAACTGATAAAGTCCAGAGCAGAACAGGGGCCAGGATGCTAGAGAAAACAAAGAGGCGTGTGCAGAAAGCCTGAGCACCCTCAGAACCCCAGCTGTGAGCAAGGGCAGACCCACCAATCTGCGGCTTTGCCGATTTCTGATTCTGAACCAGACGATGCTATAAATAAGGCGAGGAATAAATATTCCACCAGCGCATCCCTTGTCTCCTCAGCTTGTGCTTGCTCTGCTGCCGAGCAAGGCTGTCCCCACTTCTGCCTCATTATCCTAGTGTCTCCACCATCAAAAAGGATGGGAAGACTGCTCTTGTGAGCCCCACGGTCTGCGCCCACTTCAAGGCCAGGCCAGTCTGTCTCCCTCTTGTCTTGGATTTTGTGTCTTGGCAGGAACAATTTAAAAGAGAGTAACAAATGACCCAGGCACGGGCTGCTTGAAGCCTGTCTAAGCAGGGTGATGTCTTAATATCACCAGCCTTCTCGTCATCACCACCCTCCCACCCCAACCAGCACTAAGCATCCTGCTTAGGCCGAGTGTTTGGTGGCAAAAAAATTTGACATTTGCTCTGGGAGCCAAGACGAGCAATCAGACTCAGCAAAATTAAGAGAGAAATAATAAAAGTGAGTGACCCTTTACTGACTGATCACAACTGATTGACTGAGTGCCTGAAAAGCCCTGAGCACTGTCGAGAGCAACCACGTCTTAGTCTGTTCCCGGCAGCCGTGACCAGGCACCGCAGAAGGAGCGGCTTAAACAACAGACTTTATTCCTCACGGCTCTGGAGGCTGGACGGCCAAGATCAGGGTGCCTGTGTGCAGCTTGTTCTGGACGAAACTCTTTCTGGCCCGCCGATGGCCGCCTTCTCCCTGTGTTGTGATGACCTGAACAGCTCACAGAGCAGTGTTCCCCTCAGTCACCCATCGGGAAGGACCCGATCAGCAGGTGTAGACACAGGCGTAAAGCACGGGGTCTTGTGTGAAATAAACACTGCAGCTAGGGGCGGCCCTTGAATCCCAACCGGCCTCCTCCTGCAAGGCCAACTTGTTTCAAAATTAAATGGACGTGTGCATGGACTTTCTTGGTGTTCACAGCACACTTACCCAAAAAAACAATTCTTTTAAAATGGTTGATTTTTTAAAGTGTTCCTGTGGATGACTAGCCAGAGCTTACGTGTGATGAGCTATAGGGAGAACCCGCACTCACAGCTCAGAAGCCGCCAAACCGGGGTAAGAAGCCCCCTGTCGGATGAGGAAGTGCAGATTTGGTCCCTTCAGGGGTCACCTGTCACCCTTCCTCTCTTGGGGAACTATGTGAGCATCTTCCAGTGCCGACGCGGCCACAGAGACCGTGGATGCCCTTCAAGAACCTCTCCCTCAGACCCCTCACCTCTGCAGCTCCCACACCTTTGTCATGCACACAAGGCACTCCCATCTGTGTGTGCCTGTGTGTGTCAAGGCCATCTGCAAGGCATCCTACTTTCTCGGGTTTGTAACTTCCACCGTCACCCACCATATTTCTTCCTTACTGCCAAGCCAAAAGGCTTGGCTACTTTTTCCTTTTTTATAAAATTTAACTTTTTCCTTTCAAAAAGCAGAAAAGGATCTTATGACAAGGAAGAAGACAAATGCTGCTTCTGTCTCTACGTGGACGCACATGATTTTAGTGTTTTCGCCAGCCCTGGATCTTCGACTCTCAATTCATGACCGGCCTCCACTGGGAAGAAGGAACCAGACGTTTACAGGAGGTGGCAGCTGGGCCCTGGACAGATCGGGAAGAATGGACATGGCAGTCCCTGAGTCAACAAGGCCAGGGCCTCGATGGCCAGACCTGCCTAATAGGGCAGAGTAGTGGGTGCAAAACAGTGGATTCCAAAGATCTGTTTCTCAGACTCTGCAAATTCGACGTTATTTGGAAAAAGAGTCCTTGCAGATGTAGTTAAGAATCATGAGACGAGACCAACCTGGATTTTCCAGGTGGCCTTAAGTCCAATGATAAATGTCATTACAAGAGACACAGAGAAAACAGCCACATGATGACTGACGCAGAGACCAGGGTGAAGCTGCCTTCAGCCCAGGCACAGCTGGAGCCTCCAGAAGCTGGAAGAGGCAGGAAGGATCCTGCCCTGGAGCCCTGGCAGAGAGCATGGCCCTGCCTACACCTTGATTTCAGACTTCCAGAAATCAGGTGTAAGCCCCGCTCCACCCTTGTTAGCTGGGTGGCCTGAGCAGGCCACCCAACCTCTCTGTGCCTCAGCTTTCTCATCTGTAAACTACCCCACAGACTTCCTATGGCGACTGAGGCAACGTGTGTAGCACGTTGTGTAGCAACGTGTGTAGCGTGCTTAACCCATACTGCTACATAAGTGACAACATTACACATTAATGGAACACTAAGTGTTAAAAATTATTATGTAGGAAGTTCACTGACTGGCCTAGATGTTCGTGGTACACTCTTTGGAAAAAAAAAAAAGTACGTTACTAACTCATGTGTACAGGAATAATTTCACATCTAGCTATTCATTTGTGTGTCTTGTGTTTGTAGAAAAATGTCTGGATGGATAAAAGGCACAATATTAACAATAAGGACGGCAGTATGTGTGCCTCTCTTAGCTATATTTTTCGGAGTTTTCCGTAATGAACACATGATCGTACACCCAAAAAGATGAAGGGCATCCTACTTCTGCATAAAGGCAGGGCTTAGTATTTGCTTTTCCATTTTCTTAACCGCAGGGGCAGCGGTAACGAGAATAGTGACTTTTAAAGCTCAGGCCCCAGGACCCACCTCTTGGTGCCACAGTGATGTAGCTGCGCGTTGAAAATCACTGGGCTTTCAGGTTGGTTGGTTGGTTGATCAGTGTTTGGGGGAAGTGCAGGCAGGGGTGACTTCAAAATTGGAGGAGGAATTTGCAACTAACTAGGCGTCATGGATGAGCAGGGGTGAGGTAAAGAGAAGCAGCCCATCAAAATGGTTGCTATTGCACCAGGATGACTCCAACAATCATTGCTTTTTAACTGAAATGAGGCCCTTGAGAGGAGGGGTCAAAGGGCCAAGGGAAGGGGCAGTGAGGTCAAGTGTGCACAGTCTGAGTCTAGGATGCGGCCTTGGACCTTCCAGTGAAACCTAAAGGCCGTGGGCAGTTACGCTCAACACGCCACCTTCACCGTGAGTCTGCAAGAAGGCCGCCTGCAGGCCTTTCACGTGAGTCACAATGTCCGTTCTGAGCGGGGAGTGCTCAGTCACCTAAGAGGACTTGAAAGTGGTTGGCACTTGCAATGAATACTAATGCCAGGTCCGGTGCAAAACGGAGACCAACCCCTGAACTTAGGGGAACGTACCGTGACGTCCCAGCATCTTTTGGGGGCTCCACTGCAGAGGCAACGTCAAATGCGCTGAAGGGCTGTTGACGAGTCCCAAGGCTTCCCCCCAACACACCCTAACTTGTACTGAAAAGACAGAGGGACATTCCAGAGTGACTGGCTCCGGCAATCCCGGCCCCTGCGGGGCCTGGCTCAGCAGGCCCCCAGGCTGGGGGGCTTTGTATCGTCACTGGCTACTTGATCAGCACCCCCACTCATCGACGGCAGCCGTTCTGCTCAAGGCTGAGAAATAGCTGGAAACTGCCTGATTCTCAAGGCCCGGATGTGCACAACAGCTGCCCTTTGCCAGCTACATCCTGCCAGTTTCAGAAACCAGAGGGGAATTACAGACACCTGTGGACCCACCAGGCACCCAGGCAGAGGGAATGGAAATACACCCTCCGAGAAGGCTGGGGAGAAGGCCCACGTCTGGGTCACGCACGATGTTTTAAGACAGAGGACAAGGAATGGTCTGGAGTAATCGGGTCACTGCTGGAACTGCAAAGGATGTCTTCTACTGAGTCAATGGGATGGAGTGGGTCAGAACACACTCTGAACAGTCGGGCTGCATGTAACGTGCTGCTCCCTGCACATCAGCTGTGACTTCTGGCTCTGTCATACGGTAACAATTCTTGCAGCTCCGGGGACTGGGGGGAGGACCAACTGAGTTGTCCCATGGGCACAGGGGTTAGGAAGGGCTTTGAGCCCGGCCCCCTACCACCCACATGCAGCTGCTAACAGGGCGGTCAGAAGCGGGAAAGCCAACGCAGGAGAGGAACCTCCGGGTCCAGGATCTACTGGCTGGGGCAGCCCTCATCTAGAGGAAACCGCGCCCGGGATGGGAATCCTTTTCTGGTGGTGTTTTGGAGAGAGCGGAACTACTGACAAGGTAGCAACTTCCTAAGGGGCCTGGCCCCCAACTCCTAGCAAATATAAGACTCCCTTGGGAAGCAAGGGCACACATGAGCCCCCGTCCCTGGGAAGGGGTCAGCAGAGAACGCTGCGAGCTGGGCTCTGACCCTCACTTCACTCGGCCACGCCCGCGGCCTCACCGGACACAGGCCAGTCAGCAGAGCCCGCACCATGCCCACTGTCACACACCGATGAGACTCAAGTCCCTAACTGTGGATCTTGGCTCTAAGGGGTCCAGAATCACTGGGGCCAGGAAACCAACAACACGGGTTCCCGGGCCCCAGCCCAAAGCCTCTACCCAACAGGTCTGAATTGGACCCACCTTTCCGATGAACGAGTCCAGGTCACTCTGATGCCGTGGTCTGCAGTGACCCTCGAGAAACACCACACTGGGGCCTGCGGCTCAAAGTCAGCCCGCAGGTGCGGCGACAGCACTGCCCAAGTTCACCAGCCACGCAACCTCCCAAGGCCCGCCCAGCCCTGCAGACTCCGAAGGCGCAGCTGTCCCCGCCATCTGGCAGCCCCCTCAGGCAGACACACAGGGCCCCGGGACGGGCTGGGGGTGCATTCCTGAACTGTGTCAATACACCCGCAATGTCCTCTGTGAAAGAGGCCGCGGGGAAATCAGAATCCTGCATTTCACTTTGGCTTTTCCTGCCTAAATGCCTGCAGAACAAACTTCACCAATATCCCTCACACTTTAGGGAAGTGACAATTGTTTACGAGATACAAGATACTATACTATGAAAACGTTACAGAAATGATTACATGGAACAAGTCTTATAAGTACTTAAAGACTTTATTATATTAGACGAACTGAAATCTATGGAAACACAGTTCCATTGAACACATTCTTTATGCACTATACTTAAAAATATAAATACAAAACGAATTTAAAGTACTTATATTAAACCAAGTTTTCCTTCTGTTTTTTTTGTTTAGCTTTCTTTGACACCATAAAAGAAAGAAAGAAAGAAAAAGAACAGAAAGAGTATATTAAAAGAAAACTATTAGGTAGAATCTTTTTAAACTTTTACTTTACCCATCATATTTAATATTTCCAAGACTATTTGGCCACGGAGAATCATACACATCGCACTCAAAGTTGTGTGATCACCAGTCCCCTGAGAGCTAGAGGACCAAACAGAGCACGTCAGGGAGAGGGGGCAGCTGGCGGCACAGCCCCGCACGCCCTCCAGGCCCTGCCGTCCCCAGAGGCCAGGACGAGGACAAGGTGGCGGGAGGATGGGCCCAGGAAACAGCATCGCTGCCGCTCAGTCAAGGCTGCCTGAAGGTCACGGCCACTCATGCAGGGCTGGGAGGACCTTCAGACAGACGGAGGAGGGAGTTAGGAAGGAGGATGGTCTTCCCCCCGGACGCTCCGGTACTTGGCCATGTCCTCAGGAAATACTTTAGAGAGTTCTTGAATCAACAGGCTTTTAAATTTCTAAGAAGAAAAATATACACGGTCAAGATATTTTTGCATGTGACCCATCACCCAAGTTAAAGACGACGCCCCACCAGAGCCTCAAACTCAAAAGAGAAACTGGGCTTTCCCTGCACTGTCTGCTCATCTCCCTGGACGCCACACCTGCCAAACCGCAGCAGGAAACTGCTTGCAACTATGCTGCAAGTACATCAGGTACATGGAGAACTACCTGAAAGAGGAATGTTCATTCAAAGACTACTTCTTCCCTCCTGCCTCAAATGACAAGGAGCCCTCTCGCACGGAGCCAGCCACTCAGGTGGAAATGATTAGAGCAAGTGTAACAGGAGTCTTCACGTAATAATTAAGCAATTATTAATTCAAACCACATCAAACCCATTGTGTGCAAACAGCTCTCGATCAAAGCTTTCAGAGCACCTAGAAACCTGTCTTCTCCAAATACCACGCTCCTTGAGCCTTCGTATCAGCATAACGTTTGTTTTAATCCAATCTTAAAAGCAGCTAAATATCTGCCAGCATCTCAAAACCCTTTCTTATAAGCTGTACAGAAAGGCAGCACCGTGGATATAAACAGAGAGATGGTCCTTACGTAGGTCAGGAACACATCCTTAAAGGAGGCTACATGCCAACCCTACAGAAAGCATTTAAGACAGAACTCATGCAACTTTAATCACTCGACCCACCAGGCATACAAACTGCACTGTGAGACGTTCACAATCTCATGAGAGGAAATGACACCAAGAGGCAACAGAAAGGGGTGCAAACTGAACAAACAGCACGGTCGCTAGTGTCACCGCCGACAGGCCATCTCAAGGCGCAGAGGCAGGGAGGCGAACAGGAGCGCGGGCAGCCGGGAGCACATCGCCCTGCGGCCGCGGCCCTGTTCTTAAGGGGAAGGGCGGGGCTCTTTCTGCCTGTCGTCCCCTGAGCTGGACCATCCGGCTTGCCCGCAGACTGGCCCAAAGGACCCCAGCTGGCTCTCCACCAAAGCGCTATCGTGCCCCAGAGGTGATGCTCCGTTCAAGAGCAACTCAATCCCAAGCTGGCAAAGCAGAAATGAGGCCGGGGGCACCACACTAACCCTCACAGCAAAGCCACCTCCAGGGCAGGCCACCTGGGATCAGCACAGATCCCTGCAGTCCAGGCAGCGGGAGACGGGCCTGTCACGGCAGTCCCGCCACCACCTCCGTGCCGGCCCCTCGCCTCGCCAGCACGCCCTCCGCGTGGCCGTCCCCACGAACAGCAGACACCGAGCAGGCACCTGTGCCCCCGGGCAGCAGAGGGAACACAACACTCGTGCCCCTTGCATGCTGGAGCTTAGGCTGCAGCAGGGGACACAGGACAGAGACAGAAGGGCCGATCCTTATCAGCCAAGGCTGGTCCGCAAGGCCTCTCGGAGGAGGTGACACGCTGACCAGGGAGCACAGGCAGTGGGCAGAGGACGTGCAGGAGTCCCAGCAGAGGAGACGGCAGGGGAATGGACAGGAAGGAGACAAGGAGCCGGGCTGGTGAATTCCAGAAACGCAAATGAGGCCAGCGCTGCTGGCGGCAGGGGGAGAGGCAGGAGGGCTCGCTGTATGAGGCCAACAGGAAGGGGTAGCACCGCCCACCTAAAGGAAACCCCCCCACACACACACACACCCCGCCCCCGGCCACACGAGAGTCAACGTAGGTAAGAAAACACTCCATATACCATGTTCAAGATGCAGTTTTCTCGATCCCATCAAAACCAAGAAATACAAAGAGCAGGGTCTCTGGAGAATAGGGTATACGGTACAAAGGGGTCTGGAGTCTGAAGCTGGAGACGACCACCAGAGAAAGAGAAGTCAAGGAAGATTCGGCAATCCTCTAAACCAAAGACCCACAGTTACAGAAAAAGGCCGAACAGAAGGACTCAGAAAGCACCAAAGGGCAACCTGGAGATACTAAATCGTAAAAACAGAAACAAGCACGTTAGCCAACAACAACTAACACCACAAAAATTAACCCAGACTTCCGTAAAAGGGAGGCTAGCCACGTCGCTACGTTTATTATGCTCCCACACGGCTTGCTACTGTTTAATTTTATTACCTATTACGCATTTCAGAAATCTCAGCTGTGTAATGTTGTCAGGTAGCTGAAGTTTTACAAAGTCTTATGAGCCAAATTTGCTCTGTGAGCACTCCTTGATGTTCTGACATTATCTTCTGTTGACAAGAACCTTACCTTCATTGTGTCAATCTTGCCTTTAACTTGTTCATTTTTAGCCAGAGCCCTCTCCAGGCACTCTTTGGTATAGAGTTGGGGATTTCGACCTTGATCTATGTATCTGGAAACATGAAACACGTCAATTAACATTCATGGCTGATACCTCCTCTCACGGTTTTCTTATGGGGAAAAAACAAAGGTAGCGATCTGTAACCTCACATGGCCCTGTTTAGAAGCTGTGTCCAGGAACCAGGTGAATTAGGATTCCTTCAGTTATACAAGTATAGATGACTTGCACTTATATTACTTCTAATAATATGAATGACTCATGAAATCAAGTTAACGATCACTTATAAACCAAGCAAGCTTCACAGTCACACCAGTTCACATGTTTAGCACTTGTGTTTTTCGAAAGGTTTCATGGCCAACCACACCTTTTTATCCTCACAACAACCTGTAAGGTCAGGCAGCTCTTGACAAGAGAGAACTAAGCGTGGGCCAGAGCTTCCGGGCTGAGCAGTACAGGGAGCCCACCGAGATGCAACCCAGCAGGCCCACCCCGTGCTCTGGAGAGCCGCCTCGGGGCTGCAGGATCGGTGAGGGGAGAGCAGCGAGCACGAGAGCGCTGGCTTCGCCTGTCCTGAGATTAGTTTACCGACTGGAGAGAGGGGGGAATGATACACTACTTTCCTAAAAATACCTAAGGAACTTAAACTTAACAGAGACAGATTCTCTCCAATTATTTCTTAGCAGCATAAAACTGTTCTGTGAAATTTTCAACATGTGTCCCCAAAATGTCTTCCTCATCCCAAAGATTTCATTAAGTGTACCGCCCAGAAGAATATACACATTTTACCTGCGGAAGGCCACCTGCCTACTTCTGCACCTTGAAGACCTTCACATCCCCCAGCTAAACTGAATTACTCATTACAAAGAAACAAAAACCACCACCACTACACTAAGTCTGATTTATGCATTTTATGCTTCAGTTAAAAAAAATTATCACTTCAGATTAAACACAGGCTGCTGTTAATGGCATAAAAACTGGCTTTTAATTATGACAGATAGAGAAATACTAATAAATCAAAAGTTCCAGAAATCCCATTTTATTGTGATGTATTTGAAACGATGGAATGAAAAAAGCAACATTCTGGTTAAATCCTAAGCAAAATCCATCCATTTCTGGGGGGGAGAAAACCTCAACAGGCCCAAATGTCCTAAATAAACAACCCCTTTTGACAGTGATGTCATTTGGATCGGGCTCTTCTTTGAAGACTCGAGGGTTGACTCCCACTTCTGCCAACTCGCCAACCCCAAGCACCCGGCAGAAGGGCCGAGGTTTACGTTGGTGTCTCTGCTCCAGATGCAGTCGGCGTGCCTGAGAACAGGCCTGGAGACCCTTCTACATCGGCACAGGCTGATGTAGACAGATGTAAGCCAGATCTGACCGACAGCTCAGATCTGCTGCTTGCTGGGCGCTGAGAGGCCACCCCATCCCAAGTCCCCACGTGGGTCTCCGCTGTTCCTGCACCCACCGGCTCCGGCTGTGCTGGCCGAGGCCTCACTGCCCCCGCCTCTTCAGCGGTCTTCCCCATCTGTCTTCCTCTCATTTGCTCCACTTCAGAAGCCAGGAGTAGTTCCTTGGCATCTGTCAATATACTCATCCCACACACTCGTGACCAGAATGGCTCTAATGAGGACACTTAAGGAGAGGAAATCAGCCTCCACCTTGCCACACTTCACGAGCAGGAGTCTAGAGCTGCAACACACGCACAAGACAGACCTTCGCTCCCACCTGGGAACATGTGACACCTCGGCCAGCAGGTGAGGACAGAGCTGAGGCTGGGAAAACTGCAGCCTGTGTGTCCTGACTTGGTGGCCAGCTGCCGAGCTGTGCTGTAACTGGGACTTTCATCTCTGACCTTTGGGGATGTAAAAAGGTAACTTTTCCTTTTACTGTTCAAGGAACTCTAGTGATTTACATTTGCAGTTTTACTGCAAAAAGCCCCAGAATACTCTTGCTGTTCCAAGCCAGCTCCGGGAGGGAGGCTGCTTGGCCCAGAGAATTGGCCCTCGTCAACACAAGTCCAGGATTTGAAACTAAAATTAGAGCTGTCATATGATCCAGCAATCCCACTCCTGGGCATATACACAGACAAAACTATAATTCAAAAAGATACACGCACCCCTATGTTCACAGCAACACTATTTACAATAGCCAAGACACGGAAACAACCTAAGTGTCCATCCACAGATGAATGGATAAAGAAGATGTGGTGTGTGTATATATACACAATGGAATATTACTCAGCCATAAAAAAGAATGAAATAATGCCATTTACAGCAACATGGATGGACCTACAGACTGTCATACTAAGTGAAGTCAGAAAGACGAATATCACAAGCTATCACTTATATGTGGAATCTAAAACACGACACAAATGAACATATCTATGAAACAGAAACAGACTCACAGACATAGAGAACAGATTTTGGTTGCCAAGGGGAAGGGGGGTGGGAGAGGGATGGAGTGAGAGTTTGGGGTTAGCAGACGCTAATATAGGATGGACCAACAAGGTCCTACTGTGTAGCACAGGGAACTATATTCAATATCCTGTGATAAACCATAATGGAAAAGAATATATATATGTATAGCCGAATCACTTTGCCGTACAGCAGAAATTAACACAACACTGTAAATCAACTATACTTCAATAAAATTTTTTTTAAAAAGTCCAGAATTTTAGTCTCAGCTCTGACACTGACTAGCTAAACAGCCACTACGGTTACTTACTGGTTCTTTCACCTGTGAAATCAGTGTGATACAACCTGGATGGATAAAACCTAAAGAGTTTATTTCCTAGAAGCATCTCTAGGCCAGGACTGTACCCAGGTGCAGGTAACTCTCTCACAGAAAACGGTAAAAAGACCTACCAACATACCTGGCCTAAGAACTTTTTTTTTCAACACAGTAGATATTATCATCTCCTAAAACCAGCACTGCCAGGGCAGTCTGGGGGATACCAGACCAAATTCGTACTTCTCGGGTTGTTTCTGGCTTTAATTTTTTTTAATTTATAACATAGCTGCATAAGACTTTTTCATTCTCAAGAAAAAAAAGGAATTCATGTGGTTGTCCTTTTATATAAGCAAGATTTTAAGAGCCTAGGATGTTCTTCACATATTTAAAAAGCCTTTATTCACATGTAACTTTTTCTAAACAATACAATACTGAGTTGTTTTTTTTAAATTAATTTATTTATTTTTGGCTGCATTGGGTCTTCGTTGCTGCGCGCGGGCTTTCTCTAGTTGCGGCGAGCGTGGGTTACTCTTCGTTGCGGTGCTCGGGGTTCTCATGGCGGTGGCTTCTCTCGTTGCGGAGCATGGGCTCTAGGCATGTTGGCTCAGTAGTTGTGGCATGTGGGCTCTAGAGCACAGGCTCAGTAGTTGTGGCGCACGGGCTCTAGAACGCAGGCTCAGCAGTTGTGGCTCACGGGCTCTACAGCGCAGGCTCAGTAGTTGTGGCACACAGGCTTAGGTTGCTCGGCGGCATGTGGTATCTTCCCGGACCAGGGCTCGAACCCATGTCCCCTGCCTTGGCAGGTGGATTCTCAGCCACTGCGCCACCAGGTAAGTCCCTGAGATTTTTTTTTTTTTTTTTTTAATGGTTTAATCCCATTAGAACATAAGCTCCATGATGGCGGGGATTTTTGTCTGTTTTCTTCCCTAACATATACGAAGCACCCAGACCATGCCTGCCACATAGCAGACACTTATATACTGGTAGTTGAGGAAATGATTACAGCAAAACTAAACAATAATTAGAATATCAAGAACGCTACTTACTCAAAAACTTCTAAAGGGACAGTAATATCATGAAGTTGCTGTCTGCATTTATCGATATCCTGTAAGCCAGTAACAATAAAATTCCTGAGGGAAAAAGCAAAAATGGGACGTTAGGTTAATTGGGACGACGGCACTGAGCACCACCCACATCTGGCCGACCAGGGATCCACACGCGTGTTCCTTGCACAAGCACAGGTTACATGTGGCTCTCAGCTCTTTGGTTAGCTACAGAATTCCGTAAAGCTTTGGCGTTCTATCATATGCTCATCTATCTCCTGATCGTCTTTTTAAACAAGGAATTGCCAATACTGGGGGGCAAGAACCAATAGGAATAAGGGCAGGAGCCTTTGAGAATCTGATGAAAAATACGAGCCTTCTCTCAAAAACATTCATCCTGAGGTGGCGGGGATTTTGTGTGCGGTGTCAGACAACGCCCGCGGTGGGCGACTCCAGTTCAAGCATCCATCCTCAAAGCCTGAGGGAAAGCAAGCCGCGGCTGCCTAGTCTAACTTCAGCTCCCCGCGGGAGCCTTCCTAGATCAGCCGGCTGGTCCCGCAGCACCGGGTACGCAAGGCGGGCTTGCAAACAGGTTGGTGCTTGTGCCCTCCGTACAGCTGTGAGCCCTTCTCCGGAGCATCCGATTTGTATCTGCCTTTTGTTCACCCGGCCAGCACAAGGCTGCTGCCCCAAAAATCACTTCATAAACGTTCTGTGGCCCGTCGCAACCCACCACCGCCCACCATCATCCGATTCCTCCCTTCGGGCCTAGGCATCAAGCGGTTTCTGAGCCCTCACCTTCCCGGGGCCCATTTCACCGCACTGCCGCGTGAAGCCCGCCTCCCTTCGGGGGGCAGGGGCGTAACCCCCGGCCGAAGGGGAGAGAGTCCTACGTGCGTAGGGCAAGACTCAGATTCAGAAGCACGCCTCCCCCTGATAGCCCCAGAAACAGAGACTGATAACGTCCAAACGCGGCCCCAAGACAAGGTCCCAGCGCGGCAAAGCGGGAAGGAGGCGGGCCTGCAACAGGCGGCAGAGGCCAGCCCGCCTGCGCACAGCCTGGACCGGGAGGGCCCGGGAGGGCCCGGCCCCGAGCAAGGCGGGGAGAGGAGGCGGCTCTCAGCCGGCTCCAGGCTCCCCATCCCGGCTTCCAGGCAGACAGACGCCACCCCGCTGGCGCCGGGGACACGCCGGCGGACTCGGCCGCCACTCACAGCTTCTGGTTGAGCCCGGCCTGGCTGCTGGGCTGGAAGTCGCTGACGATGATGCCGAGCTGCCGGATGTTCTCCACAAACTTCTCCAGGTGCTCCTCCAGGTGGTCGAACTTCTCGGCCATCGCCCAACCGTCGGCACCGCCGCGGGCTAGCTCCTGCCCCGGCGCCTCTGGCTTCCGCCGGGGCCCGTCACCACTTCCGTTTCCTCTGGGGGCGGGGAGTGGGGGGGGCCTGGATGGTGGGGCGGGGCGACGCGGGGCGGCGCGGGGCGGGGCGGGCCACCGGGGCGTGGTGTGGACCCTGAGGCGGTGTCTGGGGCGGGGCCTGGATTGGAGGCGGGGTTTGAGCGTGGGGCGAGGCGGACGTCGGCTCAGCCTGGCCCCAGTAGCCCTAAACGGCCCAGGTGAGCGGGGCACGTCTGGTGTTGGTCCTCGGGACTCGCACGCGTGCTCTGAGAGCCACAAAGAGCCCGCGATGGGGACCTGTGGGATCCGGCTCTGCCTTCACTGGCCCTAGGCAAGTTCCCGAGCCTCTGAGCCCTTCCATAAAATCAGGATAATGAGACCCGACAGCTACATGAGGTTAGTTAGAGGAGATGACGCCGGTAAGGCTGAAGCACAGCGGGCAGTACTTGGAAAGAGTAGCTTGACCCATGATGAAAATAACTTTTTTTCCCCGAGTATTCAAATTACAGATACTTATGGTAAATAATTGCAACAATAAAGAAAAAAATGTAATGAAGAAAGGGGAAAAGACACCTGATATCCTGCCCCCCTGACGTGAGCCATCTTTAAGATCTCGGAGACCTTCCCTTCCTCCGCTTCTTTACAGGCAGGTACAACCGCTTGTGGACAAAGGGCTTGGTCAGCTTCTTATTCCACACCAGCGAGCCGCTGTGCAGGGTCCAGCAGGCTTCCTACCTGCTCCTCCGGAAGCTGGCCTCTCCCTTTTGGAGCCACTCAGCCTTTGCCTTGACCCTGAAAGGCAGCTCAAGCTGGGCTTCAGACCCATCACTTTTCCAGTAGTGATTTGCCATCCCCAAAGGGGTGAATTAGCAGCAAGGACAACAACATACGGTGACCTTAGGTCTAGTGTCACAACTGAGGCTTCTAGTGCTAACTGCTGCCACCTCCCACCAGAGGTCTCGGTGCCCTCCATGCGCCATATAAGGCAACGTCTTCACAAATACCCACGTACCTGAAAACCCTCAAGTTTGCATGAAGGACCCGATAAGGACAGTCTCCTTGTCCCTCAGTTGGAATCCTTCAGGTCAGCTCTGGCACCCCGACTTCTTTCTTCTGGTATGTAATTAGCACCCACCAACTCTAACTCTTCCTTCTAACCATGTCCCCTCAGCTCTTGCTTCCCTAATTCCAGCCACCTTCCTAGGTCAGGTCCTCAGCCCCTCGTGCCAACTCTAATGAAACAGTGCCCTATGGGGTTTCTCTATCTGCGAAGAATAACCTCCCCTACTTCACAGAGCTTTTTGTAAACTGCTGTTCATTGATCTTACTAAAATTCCATTTTGACCACTCTTGTGCTTAAGAAACGTTTATGCCCATTCTTCTAGGAGTAACTGACGTTTGCTCCTGCAGTAGCCTGCCTGGATCCCTCAAGCCACAGTAATTTCCTTTTCTACTGAATATCATAGTATCCATCATTCATCCTTTTCAGTTCCTAGAGTCTTAGGCAAAATGAGGAAGCCCCTTTTCTTGATGATCTCCAAAGCCTCTCCCAACTGCAGCCAGAAATGGGAACCCAGAGAAGGTACGTGATTTGTCCGACTTACTGAATCAGGAACTCCAATTGATGTGGTGGGCTGAAGTGACGGGGAGAGCCTCTGTTCTGCTCTGAATACACAGACATGTTAGATAAAATACCTCCCTCCCAACTTAACGGCAGTTAACTTCAGGGGAATTTTAAAACGAGGTGGCAATAAAATACTAGACAAAAGGAAAAAAATGATGATTGGGGAGAGGGCTGGATATGAGGTTAGTCCTTTTCTATTTCATAAGAATAAAAAGGGATAGATATTGATGGGACTTAGGCTTTGTTTAGTATTGATTTTAAAAATTTAAGTTTATTTCTTTAGTAGAACAATATAATTTCCAAACTAGTAAAGGGGAAAGGGAATAAGGACAATGCAATCAATTAAATAGAAGGCAAGAAAAACAGAGAATAGGTGAAGCAAAGAACAAGCATAAAAAATAAAAAGCACACAATGAGATAAAAGAATTAAAGAAAAATATGTTGGTGATCACAGTGAATGTAAACAGACTTCACTACTTGTTTAAAAGGGAGATTCTCTCAGATTGGAAGTGTTTTATTATATTTTGTTTTGTTTTATTGTTGTTGCTGCTGTCTTAATCCAGCTATGTGGCTTTTCCAAAGCACACCTAAAACAAACATACAGAAAGGTTTAGATAAAGGAATAGGATAGAAAAAGATATGACAGGTAATCAAAAAAAATTATTAAACATATGAAATTAAAAATTAATAAAAATGTTAAAAGACTTTTTTAATGATAAAGGAAAGAGTCCACCAAGAGGCTATACTAATATTTACCTATAAGCAAGTAACAACGTCGTCTTATAATATCTAGCACAAAAGTTGGCAAATTATGAGGAAAAATTCAAACTCCATAATCATAACAGGAGATTTGAACCACCTCTATCAGAAAATGATGTCAAGTAGAGTACAAAATAAATGAATATGAAAGAGTTGAATAATATGATTAATGTATGTGATATTTGAGAAACCCTGAAGAACAGATTATTTTCAAGCACATATGGAATATTTATGAAAATTTGACCATTCACTAGACTACAAAGGAAGTTTCAGCAAATTTCAAATTGTGTCACATGGACTGGATTTTCTGACTTCAGTGGTATAATTACAGTAGAAATCAATGAAGTTATTTGCTTTTTACATACACACACATGCATACACACACACACACACACACACACACACACACACACAGACCTGAAAACCAAAACACACTCTTTGAAATAATTCATGGATATATATACATCTGAATTTGTATGGGCAAGACCCGATTGATGTCCGTCATCCCAATATAATTATTAGTAGCACTTCCTGTCACTCACTATCAAAGGTATCTCAATTTGGTTGATACATTACATGGCCATACTAGTTAAAGAGGAATTTGTAACATATTTGGAACTGAATGATAAGCACTCCTTATCAAACTTCTGCTTTGCTTCTAAGATGATACTCTGAGGAAAAATAACCTGGAAATAATAAGCTAGGGTTTTCAACCCAAAGAGTTAGTGAAAAGGAGCAAGAGAGAAATCACAAGCCCAAAAAATATATAGAAAGGAGTGGAAAAGGTAAAGAGAGATACTGATGAAAACGAAAACTCTTTCATTAATTTTTTTTTTCTGCTTTCGTTAGAAGCTGGAAAGATGAACAGTAAAGAAAAGCTGACTGTTGAAAAGACGAGTAAAGATACATACTTCAGCAAGTCCATCAGAAGGCAGAGAGAAAATAAACAATATTATAAATGAATGAGGAAACATCATTCAATTACAGTGAAATTTGTATTCATATTTTGAAAGCTTGAAGGATGTGGACAATTTTCTAGAAAACTCCCAAAAGTTAACCTAAAAAATAATAGGAGATCAGAATAGATCCTAACCTTTCAATAAACTGGCCAGCAGACAAAAATCTCTTTCAAAGAAACAAAAGACATCAAGCTGTGACTGCTTTTAACACTAGATTGTTCTTTTTTAATGCAACATTAAAGAAAAAAGAATTTCAATTTTAAGCAGACATTTTCAGAGACTAGAAAACAAAGAAACAACATCCCAGCTCATTTTTGTTTTGTTTTGTTTTGCTTTGCTTTTGCGGTACGCGGGCATCTCACTGCTGTGGCCTCTCCCATTGCGGAGCACAGGCTGCGGACGCACAGGCTCAGAGGCCATGGCTCACGGGCCCAGCCACTCCGCGGCACGTGGGATCTTCCCGGACCGGGGCACGAAGAATCCGTATCCCCTGCATCAGCAGGTGGACTCTCAACCACTGCGCCACCAGGGAAGCCCCCAGCTCATTTTTAAAGAATTATATAACTTTGATAGGAAATGCAGACAAGGACAGTCCAAAAAAAAAAAAAAAAAAAAGAGGAAGAAAATATAGGCCAATCTTCCTTCTGAAAGTAGATGTAAAAATCACAAATATCATAAAATATCAGCAAATTGAATCAATTATCCCGTATCAGCTATCAATTGCTACATAAATAAACCTCGTGGAAACGTAGTGGCTTGAAACAGCTACTTTCCTCTATTTTGCTCGCAACTCTGCAACGTGGGCTGTGCGTGGCGTTTGTAGCTTTCCCCCGCTCCATGTCACTTTGACTGGGTGGCCTGGCTGAAGCTAGTGAATCTACTTTCAAGATGGCTCACTCACACGGCCATCACATTGATGGTGCATGTCGGCTGGGAGCCCAGCTGGACTGTAAGCTAGAGGACACAGTCCCCCTCTGCGTGAGTCTCTGCGGACTTTGGGAGCATCCTTGCCTTGTGGCGGCTGGGTTCCAGGAGCACGTAGCTCAAGAGAAACAGGTAGAAGTTGCACAGCCTCCTAGAATCTTGCCTCCAAAGTCCCATAGCATCACTTGCACCATAGCCATGGCACAGCTGGATTCCCAGAAGGAAACATAACCCTGACCTGTCAATGGAAGAAGTAAGAAGTCACTTTGTTGGAAGAACAGGTGAAAGAACAGGTGAGACCTTTTCAAGCCATTTTTGAAAAACACAACCTGTCAAACATCACACTGAAAAAAAAAATAATAATAATGATCTATTGGGCTTCTCCTAGGACTGCAAGAATGGTGAATATCATAAAATCTTTCATGTATCTAAGTCCATTAAGAATTAAAGCAGAGGGCTTCCCTGGTGGTGCAGTGGTTGAGAGTCCGCCTGCCGATGCAGGGGACACGGGTTTGTGCCCCGGTCTGGGAAGATCCCACATGCCACGGAGCAGCTGGGCCCGTGAGCCATGGCCGCTGAGCCTGCGCATCCAGAGCCTGTGCTCCGCAACGGGAGAGGCCACAACAGTGAGAGGCCCGCGTACAGGAAAAAAAAAAAGAATTAAAGCAGAGAAATATCTCAGATTTTTAAAATAGACATTTGATAAAATTCTACTTGATTCGTGTTTTTTTTTTTTTTTTAACAAAGGAACTTCTGAGTAAACGAATAGAAACTTCCTGATCCTAATAAAGGACACATACTATAAACTTACAGAGGGCATTTGACTAAATGATAGAACTTTGGAAACAGTCTCATTAAAGTCAAGAACACGCCAGAATCTTCCCTATCACCCCAACTCTTCAGTACTTCATTGGAGCACCGGCCGGTGTAGAAACAGCCATGGGAGCGGCACTGGGCTGTTACTCATGTCCTCACTAGTGTCTGCCTTTTTTGACATTGAACCTCTATGTCCTTCCTGCTCATATCTTATACCTTAGCTTCCAGCTATATTTTAGGAATTCCGAGGAGAGGAATCCAAACTTACACATCCCCCAGAGTCCCAACTTAGTTCAAACTAACTCAATAAACAGTTTTTGATTATTTGAAGGTCACAGAAAAAAAAAGGAAAGAAAAGAAAACCACAAAAGAAAGTGGTAGAAAGAAACCAAATGCCTGTTTTTCCACCATGGATGTAACTCCCCAGGAAGCCATTCTTTTCTGTCGGGTAGACCCTGGCAGCATCTTGCTTTCCAAATAATTAAGAGAAATGGGTGCTTCTGCAGTTTTGACCTATGGCCCCATCTGTGCTACCCTCCCTTGGTTTTCTCCAGCACTTAGCGAGTTATTTCTGCTGTGTCCTGTACTTGTGTCTGTAGCCCATGATAGGGCCAGTTCCTAAGAGCCGCTGTGGCCATAGAAAAGGTTCCATGGAGATGTTCTGCTCTGCTGCTTTTGCCCTGCCTCATAATAGTCACCCTGGCTCTGGGATCATGTTACCTGTTGTATCAGTTCCCTAGGGCTGCTGCAACACAGTATCACAGACTGGGGGGCTTACACAATAGAAATGTATTGTCTCACGGTCCTGGAGGCCAAAAGTCTGAGACCAAGGTGTAAGCTGGGCTGGTTCCTTCTGAGGCTGGGCGGGAGAATCTGTTCCATGCCTCTCTCCTGGCTTCTGGTGGTTTGCTGGCAATCCTTGGTGTTCCTTGGCTTGTAATTGCACCACCCTGCTCTCTGCCTTCATGTTCACATGGTGTTCTCCCTGTGTGCATGTCTCTGTCCAAATTTACTCTTTTCATAAGGACATCAGTCGTATTGGATTGGGGCCCACCCTAAATGACTTCATTTTAACTTGATTGCATCTGCAAAGACTTTATTTCCAAATACAGTCACATTCTTAGGTACTGGGAGTTAGGATTCCAGCATATCTTTTTGGAGGGGCACAATTCAAGCCGTAACACCTTCCTCTTCTGTTCAGGAATGCCAGCCCTTGCTCTCTGTATTGTGACTGCAGGACATTTAATTCAGGCCAGGTCATAATGAGTATAATTATGGTATCATACCCTACATTTTTGTGATTTGTGATTAGTCATCAGCTCCAATTATTGTTCCCATAAATATTCTCTTTCCTCTCTCCTCCTATTTGCATTGGCTAAAGTGAGAACAGAAATGGGAGGTTTTCAAATCTGACGTTTGAAACCATCCCAAGGAGGGCCATTGAGATCCACTGAGTGCACCACTGTTTGAAAGTCTCTCTAAATCACTCATCTCCAAGTTGTCCTAACTTATTATTCCATTGGCTATTGTTCTCTGATGAAACCAAAAGCTATTCAAACCCACTGAGACCTTTATGCAGGTTCTCCCTTTTCCCCTTGAAACAGCTAAATTGTGGCTGCTTTCCCTTTACTGCGCATGGTAAATATTGTTTATTTGTTTGTAAGACATGTTTTAAGATTTAAACACCCAACGCTCCAAATGTAAATGGAATTAGGCTGGAAAATCCCAGTAAGTCAGGTGTACCTGGTAGGAGGCTGCATGCAGAAAGCCTGCAGGGCTCTGCTTACGGTAGAGGTAGAGGGTGTCGCTTTGGTTTCCCTCTGAGGTCAAGGTGATCTGCCCCTGGGAAATTTCCAGGCTTCTAATGCTTTGTGACCTTGGAATCTGGAGGCATTTTTTTTCTTTCTTTCTTTCTTTTTATTCATTCGAATTATTGTTGCTCGATCAGCACTCATGGCCCTTAGTGATGCCATCGGAACATTTTTTGCCATTCATTTTCATTTATTCTGAGAACCAGATTCAGCTTAGGTTTTTAAAAATGCAGCTCTCCTACCAAGAGGACAAAGCAGCTGGTTTCTGCTTCTTACTTTGTGGATTTTCCGCACATTAGTAATTCTAGCAGAAGGGAAGGTTTGCAACTCTGTTGCTTTGATGATGATGATGATGGTATGATGATGATGATGATGGTCATGATCATACTGATGCCAATTGCTAGCATTTTACTGAGCATTTTATAAAGAGTATTTCATTTATTCTTCATAACCCTAAGAGGAATTTGCACCATACATAGTCAAAGCACTATAATTTGCACTATAATTTGCACTATAATTTGCACCATACATAGTCAAATGTAAACCAAAAAAGCTTCCCTAAATACAGAATTGAGAAGCAGAATAATTCCAACGGGTAGAGGAGGCTGATATCACTTTTCCCCAAGTGCCACATTGACACATGAATGTTCAAATAAATCAGATTTACCATTCATTCTATTAGGTTCACATGTCAGTGAGCGTGCATGACTTGTGCCGTAAAAAAATATAAATTGTATCTTGTTTTTACACTAATAAATATTGAGAAACAGTAACATCTCTCTTCTATTTCCTTTGACATGAAACATCTGTGGTTCTACCTGAAATTCTGTGTAATGAACCTATGACAAGATTACATTCCTATAGCCTACAGATTGCCATGTGAGCCAATCAGGGAATGGAAGCCTGCAGTTGACATTCACTATTAAGTTTTTATGAAAAGTTTGTCACAAATTCAAGAGAGGACAGGGTAGCACTATAGAAAGAGGGAAAAGGTGAGATACACACATACACAGAAATATAAACTTTTTAGACTTCATACCAATTTTCACCCTACTAGCTCCTTCAGTACATTGCTGAAGTCCTGATATCTCACAGTCCTGTGTAAAAATTGACGACATTCAGTAGAAGTCTGAGTTTGTCTTAAACACTCCAAAGAGAAATGCACTGTGCTCAGGTATGCTCTTCCAATTGTGATGATCCAGAAAGCAAAGCCTTACCTTGCAGAAAATCATGGTGCACGTGGACTGGGAACACCTGCCTCTGGTTCTGGTCAAGAAAGAGCACCAGGATGCTGTCCAGCAAAGAACACCTGAAATAAATATGAAGCAGCTTGTGTCAGAAGACTAAGTAAAAGTATATCAAAACTCTCAGTATGGAAGATGGAAGCTAAGAGGGGCCATGACCAAGGTCTATACAATTTCAGTTACAATGGACACTAGAACTAGTGTCAACCTCCTTAACCTTCTAGAAAATGGCTTTAGGTGTGCTAGTCCTGGTCTGTGAGAAGCAGATCCCAAGACGGGATTGAACATATAAGACATTTTTTTAAGGAAACATTGGTGAAATAAAATGGGGAAGCAACCAAAAAAGCCCAGGAGAATCAAGACCAAGATGCAGGTCTGATCCCAAGAAAAGGAGAGAAAGGAGGAAGCAGGGAGGGAGGGAAGAGGTGGTAGAGAAGGGGGGAAGGGAGGGAGGAAGGAAGTGGGGGAGGGAGGAAGACGGGTGGGCAGGCAGGCTAGAAGCATCTTAGACTGTAGTGCAGTTCAAAGGAGAGTTTGGTAAGACCACTACAGAGTCCTCGAACCCAAATCCCTCATCAGCAGAGTCCCAGGTCTCTCTGGATGAACATGACTTAGTATTCCTGCCTTACCCAGTCATTGGCTAGAAGCAGTCCATGGGAGCAGAAACTGTAATAAATTTCAGAGTAGAGCACTGGGGCTCCTTGTCAATTCTGGCCACTGCAGTTGGAGATCTGAGGGGTGTATTTTCATGGGCACCACATCAGGTCAAACAACAATCATAACCATAATCATAATAATGGCTGTTTACTGACAGCCTGCTCAGAGCCAAGCATTGGACTAGATATTTTACATATTCAACATAATTGTCGAAACAACCCTCCAGGCTAGGTATGGTTGCTCCTCAATTTCAATGAGGACATTGAAGCTTGAAAGGGTAAGTGCCTTACCAAGGCTACACAATTGGTTGGTGCAGAAGTGAGAGTAAATCCTGGGTCCCTCAGGCTCCAAAGCCCTATCTTCTTACCGCAGCAAACACATGAGAAGACTTTTGCTTCCTCAACAAGAAACACTGGCTTCACTGAACTTGTTAAGCCAAAAAAAGTTGAGTGTATTTAAAATATAAACAATACTAACACAGCCAACCAACAATGTAAAGCAATTATACTCCAATAAAGATGTTAAAAAAAACCCACAATGCTCCTTGTGTTCTGCGTAATTCATAAGTGACAAGATTTGAGACCGACACCATCACACTTTCCATCAAATGACTCATCATCACACTGGGCCCTTAATGGTCCCAAATGGTATTCCTTAAGTCCTCCTGACTGTCTAAAAACAGAGCTCAGGTGTGACCAGGAAGGGACAAAGCCCAGTACTTCCTTGCTACATGACTCTAAGAATGACCTTAGTCATTAGTTTTCTCCTCCTGGAATCAAGGTAATATCTATAAATTGGTGAAACATCTAGCATGACACCTGGAATGTGAAAGGTGTTTGACAAATGTGGTCCCCTTCTATCAGCTTATACCGAGCATGCAGTCAAGCTTTTCTTCTTGTACCATAAACTGACTCTTGCAAAAATGTATTGATTATGTCATTCTCCAACCTAAAATCTTCTGACAGCTTCCATTTTCTACAGCAGGGATTGTTGTTTTTTTTTTTTACTCACTCATTTTATTTATTTATTGATTGATTAATTAATTTTTTTTTAATTTTTGGCTGCCTTGGGTCTTCGTTGCGGTGCGTGGGCTTCTCGTTGCGGTGGTCTCTCCTGTTGCGGAGCACAGGCTCTAGGCATGTGGGCTTCAGTAGTTGTGGCACATGGGCTCAGTAGTTGTGGTTTGCGGGCTCTAGAGCGCAGGCTCAGTAATTGTGGTGCATGGGCTTAGTTGCTCCGTGACATATGGCATCTTTCCTGACCAGGGCTCGAACCCGTGTCCCCCTGCATTGGCAGGCAGATTCTTAACCATTTACAGCAGGGATTTTTAAACTTTACTCTCTGTGTAACGCCATCCACACGCCCCTCGTACTGGCTCTATTACATTACCCAAATTCTGTGGGGGAGCAGGAGGGAGTGGGGAGCAGGTGCATGTGACCCTGGGAGAGGGCATGAGACCCTCAGGGGAGTAGAATGTGTAGCCTGAAAATTCTCATCCTCCGGGAAGTTAGGCTGCAGCCCTCGTCTCCTCTTTGAGAGTTTCCAGTCCTCAGAATGAGCTCCGAGACCTTGTCTCCCACTGACCAGCACCCCAGGGACTGGCTGGACCCTTGCTCTCCCTGCCTCCTTGCCTTTGTTGGTTTCCTCCTTCTGCTTGGAAGTCCCCTTTCACACTTTTGTCCCATGCTTGGGGAACTCACTTGTCCATTTCAGTGAAGTTTTCACTCACTGCTTCAGGCAAAATTATAACTCCCTGGTCAGAGCTCTGGCACATCTAGGACCCGTTCCCTCCTGTAAAGGTAGTGGATCCACTAGAGGCTAGAAGCACAGACTCCACCTTCAGACAGGTGAGTGTGGTGGAGACTGCTTGAATCCCAATGAAACCCAGTCTTCCTTCTTCCAAAGAAATGGAAGTGAAGCCAGGCCCATAGCTGCCCGGCTGGTCCACATTTCCTAGGCTTGCTTGAAGTTACCTCTGGCCTTGACACTAAGAAGTTTGAGCAGAAGTGATGTTGCCAGACCTGGGTCTGGGACTTAACACATCTGGTGGGTCTTCTCCATGACCTCTTCCCTCATCTCTCTGGCTGGACCTAGACAAGGCAACGACTGTCCAGTAGACCTTTCTGAGTTGATGAAAATGTTCTAGATCTGTGCTGTCCAAGATGGTAGCCACTGGACACTTAAAATGTGGCTAGGACAACTGAGGAACCAAACTTTTAATTGTAAAATAGCCTTGTCAGCAGTGTATACTGTATCAGACACTGGAATCCTTGGGCATGGAGAAGCAATGACTTGGAAGCAATATGAGTCTTGAAATGCCCAGTGGAGCAGACTTACCCCACCAACATGGACTACTTAACTCAGAACTGTTGAGAGGGGAAAAAAGTCAATATTTTTAGGACAGTTAGTATAGTGTGGCATGGTGGTTATGGCAATGACCTGGAGGGTCACTTTGTGAGTTCAAATTCCAGCTCTGCCACTTAATAGCTGTATGACCTTGAGCAAGTCTCTTTATGTCCTCGTGCCTCAGTTCTCAACACTTCCCTGGGGAGATGAAGAGCACACAACCTCAGGTTGTTGCGAGAAGCAAATGAAGTAAGAATGTAAAACACGTAGAATATCATATCCCTCTGTAATTGTTAGCTGTTGTTAAGAAATTTGGGGGCTCATTGTTATAGCACCTTAGCTTTGCGCTAACTAATACATGTGGGTTTGAATCAGGCTCCACCATTTGCCACGTGTGTGATATTGGGCAACTCAGTCTCTCTGGGCCTTAGTTTTCTCTATTTCTTATAGGATAAGGGGAATAATAGGCTCTTTCTTGTAGGGTTCTTGGGAGTAATAAAAAAAGATTATACAAGTACAGAGCTTAACACAGTGTCTGGTCCAAGTTAAGCACTCATATCTGTAACTATTATTGTAGAACATATCATATTCTGGTATAGGCAGCTGTTTAGTTATCCCTCTGTGAGCACTCAAGGATAGACTGTCATTTTTTTTGTTCTTTGGTGATTAGCACAGTAAGGATTCTCAACAAATGTTTATTGAATGGATGACTGAATAGGTAAATAACTCCTCGAGTATTAGTTTACCTGAAAACCCAATACTTTAGCTGTTGAAATGCTGCTTCTGAGACTTCCCTTGGACATCAAATCCCAACGGCAGTCAAATGAGCACACCCAAACAAGGATGTTCTGTCCCCTCCGCCCAGACCCTCCCTAGGGACAGCAGCTCTTCCAACACTAACAAAAAGGTTACTCTGTAGCCTCAGCTGAGCACAAAGACTGGCCAGGATGACTCACTCCAGCAGGCTGTTGGCAGAGGGCACCTGCGGGATCACTCTCGTCAATTCCTGTTTATTAAGTGTGTGCCCCGAGGGATGCTGGGGATGGGTGGTGACATGTGGCTGGAATCTAAGGGCCTTGGCAGAGCCAACGCTGTACCCTGACTCCCACAGATTACTTGCCCTAAGCAGAGGGAACCTTTGTTCAAGCTCTCGCTGGAAGGAAAGAGCGTGTGGAATCTTACCTGTAGTCAGGGCTGGGTGAGGGGAACAGCCAGAGACCCACCTGCACATCCGTCAGGCAGTGAACCCTGGTTCACTAATTGAGGTGGTCAATTAGTCAGGGTTCTCCAGAGA
Organism: Pseudorca crassidens; assembly: GCF_039906515.1. Taxonomy (NCBI): domain Eukaryota; kingdom Metazoa; phylum Chordata; class Mammalia; order Artiodactyla; family Delphinidae; genus Pseudorca; species Pseudorca crassidens. The sequence goes on from NC_090298.1 coordinate 5,620,325, forward strand.
AACAGAACCAATAGGACATGTATAGATATATAGAAAGAGGTTTATTGTAAGGAACTGGGTCACGTGATTATGGAAGCTGAGCAGTCCCATGTTCTGTTGTCTGCAAGCCCAGCCAGCAGTGTAATTGGGTACCAGTCTGAGGCCTGAAAACCAGAGGGGCCAAAAGCCTAAGTCCTGGTCTGAGTGCAAAGGCCCAAGAGTCAGAAGTGCTGATGTCCAAGGGCAGGACATGGATGTCTCAGCTCAAGCAGAGAGCAAATTTGCCCTTTCTCTGCCTTTTTGTTCCAGTCAGTCCCTCAGCAGGTAGGATGGTGTTCTTTGCTTGGTCTACCGGTTCAAATACTAATCTCTCCTGGAAACAGTCACAGATATGCCCAAAAATCATGTTTTGCGAGCTACCTGGGTGTCCCTTTGCCCAGTCAAGTTGACACATACACTTAAGCATCATGACCACAGTCCTTTATGAAGCCAGAAAAATGGAATGCTGACACAGGTCTGGGGCCACCCCAGGGGTGGCCCTGTCCAGCAGGAGCACAGGGTCTCAGGGAGTGAGTGCTGTGAGGGGCAAGTCCAGTCCACAGGGACCTTTATCTGCACCCAATGGGAGCCTCTGAGGATGAGACTGGGGTGAATGTGGGCTCGTCTGCGGTGCTCAGCGGTCCCCAGCATCTGCACGAGTCCGTGTGAGATGAAGAGTCTGACCGGAGAGGTGGGGGGTGGCTGTGAGGACTCATGGGGTGGAGTCGGCTGAACAAGAGAACCAGGGAAGAGCCACGTGTGGCTCTGTGGCTCTGGCGGGAGGGCAAGGAGGAAACACTGAGGAAGGAATCAAGGGAGCACGGTGTTGGTCTAGCCATGTTGAGGTTGAGCTGCTTGTGGGGTTCCAAATGGAATGCCCATCAGACAGTTGAGAAGATGCCCCTGTGCTTGGTGTCAAGGCTGTGACAAGGTCGCTGTGAGAGGGATTCAGGAGACCCAGGATCACAAGCCATGAATGCCATGTACGGGGTGAGATGGTTAAGGGTGAGAGCGTGCAGTAAGAACTGAAGGGCTCAGGGCAGGAACCTGGGGGTCTGCAGTTCACAGTGGAGGGTGGAAAGAGACCCGACAAGCAGAGGAGAGAAGGAACCTTGAGAGGTTCAAGGTGATGCAGGGGTGGGAGGGACGGGAGAGGCAAGAGAGGGCACTGCCTCAGGAAGGAGCTGGACACAGGGACAGGGGACCACAGGGAAGATCAGGGTGGAAACACACCCACCAGAGGGGAAAGTGAGACTTGCTAGGGGCAGGTAGGGAGTCTCCTCCAACATCGCGTGGCATGTGAGCAGCGACCTGCCGGAGGGTGATGCAGTTTGCCAGGTCTTGAACCATCTTGCTGTGGGTTGAACTATGCACATCGTACACAGCAAATGCTCACATCCTGGTGGTTGAAAATGAACCCAGCACTCTATAGGGCCAGCACGGGTCAGGCTGCTTGTAATCACTTCACACCTTTTAATTCCTTTAATCCTCACGACAACCTTACAATATAGGATATAGGTGTTATTGTTCTCTCTACTTGTCAGGTAGAGGACAGAGGCAGAGGGAGGCTGAGTAGCTTGCCTGAGGCTGTGTGGCCATTGGAGCTCAATGGGCAGTAGGTTCCAGAGGCTAACTCCTAAAACATGCAGTGCCGCCAGGCATGGGCGGAGCCGCTGGGGAAGAGGTTCTACCGCACAGGTTTCCTGATTCACTTGGAAAATCTTTGTAGTGGCTAGAACTGTGGCCCCCAAAAGACATGTCCACTGGCCTAACTCCTGGAATCTGTGAATGTGACCTAATTTGGGGAAAAAAGTCTTTGCAGATATAATTAAATTAAGGATTTGGAGGTGAAGAGATCCTTCTGGGTGGACCCTAAATTCAATGACAAGTACCCTTACAAAAGACAGAAGGGGAGAGAGAGCCACAGGTAAGGAGGCCCTGTAAAGATGGAGGCAGAGATTGGAGAGATGTGGCCACAGGACAAACAGCCCTTGGAGCCTCCAGGAGCTGCTGGAAGGGACAAGGGAGGGTCCTTTTCTAGACCCTTCAGACACCTTGATTTTAGACTTATAGCTTCCACAACTGTGAGAAAATACATTTCTGTTGTATTAAACCACCACATTTGTGGTAATTTGTTATGGAGGCAATAGGAAACAAACACACATCAAAATCATAGAGGACGGTCCAGAGTCTGTCCTGAGTTCGTTCCCTGCTGACCCTGAGACACAAACATCCCTGTTCCTGTTACCGCAACTGAGACTCTACAAAGTAAGGTCTCCAGAAAGTATTTTAAAGTTCCACAAGCCACAGGAATTTCACACTGAAACACTCAACTTGGAATGTCTCTCTACGACTTTGGGGGCATCTAATGTGGCATCAACAACAATCAGATTTATGAACTCAGGCAAGGTGGGGTTTTGAACTGACTTACCCGTTCGCAAGAAGAGCAAGGCTGTGACCCAGTGCAGAATTTGCTTGGGTTCAAATGCTTACTACATTTTTTTTTGTATTATACAAATTTACTCCCATTACTTAAAACTCATTCTCATCACCTGAAATCATTCTTTGCCACACAGCAGGAGATGACTTGTCCAGGCTTCCCCCACCCATCGTTATCCTCCACTGCCTGCCTCCCATGCCTGGGACTTGAAATGTGCCCAAGGTGCTAAGGCTGGGTCACCGCGTCCCCTCCTCACTTATGACATCACATCCCCTTAACGGCTTTTACATGTGCGGTGGTAGTTACCCTAGTAGTTAAGAGTTGGGTGTTGGTCCATTTCAATACCATACTTTTTCCAAATCTTAGATTAGGGTCTAATGATTTGTTAGCCGTGTAAAATTGCTAAGAAACGATCAGACAAATAGTGTTATGGGTCTATTTGTGGTGTCTGCTATGCTGAATTATGTATATATAGCCATAGTCAGAACATCATCACCCCAAGAGCTATGTTTTCTCAGCCTTCACTCTTTCATGCTAATCTCCAGTCTGTTGATCTGAGTATATTATATTTCACAAGCATACTTACAGCAGAAATTATCCAGCTTTGGTTCTGATTAAAAGCATAAATAACTTTTTTTCATAATCATAGGAGTAAATTAAACTAAAAAAACACCCGGCCACTCAATTATCAAAGGACTTTTGTACTTAACACATAAACCACTATTCTAAGGTATATATTTTATCCCATGTATATATTTTATCCTTCTATAATAATTTCTGGATTTTAAATTCCATATTTTCCAAACAGCATATGAATTCTCGCTCCTTGAGAGGGTGAATTAACACTTCTGAGAGCTTCGTCCTATTTCTAGATGTGAAATTGGTGACAGGAATTTTTTTTATGCTAACAAGCATTAAGGAACCACTCCATGGCAGGCATTTTTACATATGTTACTGTAATTAATTTTAGAAATTCATTTTTTTTTTATTAATTCTTGGTGCAGCTCCTTGGTCTCACTCTTATATTCTCTTTTCTCTGTAATGGGCTCTTTCTTTATGGGATTCCTCTGGGTAGAAACAGTGTTTTCTCCACAGATTTCCAGAACCTCTCTGGGAGTGCTGAGGTGGTAAGACTCACAGCTGATTAATTACTGCTGCAGGTGCCCCAGGGGACCCCCAGCCCCGGGTCAGCTTCCTCGGACATAAGTTAGACATTGCTCTGAAAAGTCCCCTCAGGTCATGTCCTGGGGGACCCGGGGATGCTCCGGCACGTGTGAGTGTGTGTGAGTGTGTGTGAGTGTGCCTGTAATGCGTGCAGCTGTGTATGTTGATGGGCGTGTTCAGAGTAGGGTAAGCCATAAACTTCTGGTGAGAAATAACATTTCTTTAAAGTTTTTTCTTCACTCAACAGCAAGAGTGATGAACCAATTGATCGGCCCCTGGGACATCTGGAAATCAAAGCAGGGAATTAATGGTCTCTTGCAAAACTGAGGGCAGCCTGCAACCTTTCTGGGGAGGGAAGGAGGAAAAGCAGGGAATTTCCGGGGGCGGGGAAGTGTAGAGACAGCAAGAGCTTAGAATTCGGAACCCAGAACTCAGACCAGAACAGAATCTCCAGTACAGAGCAGGGGATTCCACATCTGCTCCCTACCCAGCCTGAGGCAACCTGGTGAAAGTCCCTTTGCGTTTTTTTAAGTTATTCTGTACCTTGTCCAACTTCTATCCAGTAATATACCACATGAATAAAAAACTCAAAACGTACAGGAGGACTTACAGAGAGCAGCTGTCCCTGGCCCCTTGCTTCCCAAATCCCCTCCCCTCCCTGCTGTTTCCTCTTCCTGTGGCTACCGCCCTATCTCTACATAATGTGCTCATATTGGCATTACTCAATCTGTCAGTTTATGAATTCTATATTGATTTCACGCTTTGACATATGAGGGCTTAGCTTTACCCCTGCTACCAACAAGTACATCACTATTTTTACTTTTCCAGTTGGTTCCTAAGTAACTTTGAGCGGTGCCCTCTCATCTCTTAACTCCATCAGGTGTAAACCACACATCCCCACCCTCAAATGTATAAGCTACTAGCCCCCTACCCAACGAGCTCTTCTATGCATCACCTGTAGGGTTAGTTCTGAATATCACAAGGCAGCCAACAGTGGTATCTTCCTCAGACTATGAAAGTACGTTCATACATGGCCAGAGAGCCTGCTTTGATTTCATTTCTTTTATTATACTATTTATTGTTGTTCCTGGAGTTTCTAATGTCTTTTAAGAATTTGCCTTCTTCTGGCTTCCCTGGTGGCGCAGTGGTTGGGAGTCCGCCTGCCGATGCAGGGGACACGGGTTCGTGCCCTGGTCCGGGAGGATCCCACGTGCCGCGGAGCGGCTGGGCCCATGAGCCATGGCCGCTGAGCCTGCGCGTCCGGAGCCTGTGCTCCGCAAAAGGAGAGGCCACAACAGTGAGAAGCCCGCGTACCGCAAAAAAAAAAAAAAAAAAAAAAAAAAAGAATTTGCCTTCTTCACATCCTTTCCTCCTGCAACCTCTCCACTACCTGCTCTATTCAGTCAAGTCCTCCTTCCCCTGGAAATGACCTCTAGGAGCTTCCCACCCTCACCCTCCTAGGCTGGATCCACTTTCCAGGCCACACCACTGTCGTCCGAGAACTTCTCTCCTATTGCGTGGGACTCACTATCTCCTGGACCCCCATCGTCCTCTTTTCTGCCTTGCTCAAGTACAAACTTCAGTAACATTTTTTTGTGTTGCTTTTGTTGTTGTTTTTGGCTGCATTGGGTCTTCTTTGCTGCACGCAGGCTTTCTCTAGTTTCAGCGAGTGGGGGCTACTCTTCGTTGCGGTGCGTGGGCTTCTCATTGCGGTGGCTTCTCTTGTTGTGGAGCACGGGCTCTAGGGCGTGCGGGCTTCAGTAGTCGTGGCACGTGGGCTCAGTAGCTGTGACTCGCAGGCTCTAGAGCGCAGGCTCAGTAGGTGTGGCACACAGGCTTAGTTGCTCCGTGGCATGTGGGATCTTCCCGGACCAGGCCTCGAACCCGTGTCCCCTGCATTGGCAGGTGGACTCCCAACCACTGCACCACCAGGGAAGCCCCAAATACAAACTTCAGTAACTTTTGATGAGAGAACACTGGTAGATACAATTTCCGAATCTTCACACATCTGAAATGTTTTCATCCTGCTTTCATACTTTATATTTTGATAGATTGGCGGGGTAGAGAAATCTTGGTTCAAAGTCACTTTTCTTTAGAACTTGAAAAACCACTCCATCCTCTTGTAGCATCCACTATAGATAACAAGAGATCTTATTTCATTAGATCTTATTTCGGACCTATTCTTATTTCCAGGAAGAGACTTTCTGCATCCTTGGTTTTCCGAAATCCTCCCAGGAATGGGTCTGGGCCTGGGTCTCATTCACGGCACTGAGAACTCAGTGGACTGTTTCAATCTGAACACTTTTGTCTTTTAATTCTGGAAAGTCCTCAATCTCTGTTTTATATAATTCCTTCCACTTTGTTTTCTTTAATTGACTCCTATTAATCAGGTATTAGACCTCATACATTTTTTTCTCCAGGTCTTTTGTTTTTTCTCCTGTACATCTTTTGCCATTATTCTCTTGTCTGGAAGATTTTCTCTATTTCATCTTCTAACCTTTCACTGACTTTTTTTTAATTTCAGCAATTAGCGTTTATTTCAACAGTTTTCTCTCATTCTCTGATGGCTCCCTTTCTGTTTAGCATAAGCAGTACATGTTGAATTTCTGAGAATACAAAATAGTGTGCGTGGGGTGTCTTTTCACACACAAAAACGTGTTCTCTTGTTCCCTGTATTAGCTCCATTTGCTTTGGTCTATTTCTTGTCCTTTTTCTTTCTTTTCCTGTTTGTGCAGCTTGTAACACTGGCAGGGCTTTGTAGTCACTGAGAGCACTTTTCTCCTTTGTTGGTCCCTGCTTACCTGTTCCTAATGAAGTGCAGAGCAAAAGCTCAGCTGCCTGTGGGCTCTATATGTGTAGGTGGAGCTCTTTCACTTGGCTTGTCTGGGGATGGCGGGGAGTAACTGTTTTGTTTTAGGGCCCTAAATGCAAGAAAGGAAGGACGTTGCTTGAGAAACCAGGTCCCGCAGCTAGCTGTCTGAGTTCTCCCCAGACATTCCACTGAATGTCTTCAGACGATAATTCTACTTTGGGGAAGGGAGGTGGATGAGGTTATGAGGATTATTTGTGTTTGCTGTTGTTATTGAAGTTTTTGCTAGGAAATAAATTCCTGGGGATGGGATGGTCTGCCTGAGAGTTGGAGGAGTGTTTGATCCTTAGAAAAAAATACAGCATATCCTGCAACCATGTCAAAATCCCTTAAGCTTGAGGAACTAGGGAATCCAATGAGATATTTCTGTGGAAGCCAACAAAACCAGTGGAATGAAAATTGGACTGAAAATTGGCCTGGACTTCTTAGGTCATGATGAAGCTGAAATTTCTCAGACATCCCTAATGAGGACACAAGGCAAAGTGTGACAATTTGAACCCAAGTGAAACAGAACTCTTCCATCATGTCAAAATGGGGGTGTGGTCTGTTCTCAGATGTACGTTTCTGCTACCCACGGATCTCCCTTGCTTCTTTATAGCCACACTCCTCAAATGATATATGAAACCAGTAGCCTTACTTGCTAGCATGGATCTTAAAGCTGGAATGCCTTAGTAGTCACCTAGTTTAAGTTCTAATTTTAGAGATGAAGAAACTAAAACCCAAGGGACTTTTTAAAGCTCACACCACCAGCTGGTGAGAGGCAACAGAAGAAGGGACGTGGGGTTTGGAGTGAGAAGATCTGGGTTTGGATCCAGGTTTGCTAGTTTGGATTGGCCAACACATTGCCTAGGATGTGTTTCTGGTGTGTTAATAGGTGAACGTGATTCCCGGGAGCAGAAATTTTGGGTGTTCTAGATCCCAACAGACTCTGAAAAAATCAAAATTATCTGAGAAGTGTAAGATGAGTATTCCAGATGGCCCTTTAAAGGACAGGGAAGACCCTAGTCACGTTTGCTTGAATCCATTCTAACCATCACTGTCTGAATATGTAGGTGAATTTTTGGAAACCAAATTGTTCTCCAACATTCTCTGTGGAGCTCTCAGAAGCAATCCAGAAGGATCCAAAGAGAGGTCAGAGATTTGAAGAATCATTATGTTTTAAGATTTCTAAGAGGACTAAGAGACGATCCATCCTGATGCCTTCATTGTACAGCTGAAGAACAGAACATATAAGTTAACTTGACCAAATTCACACTGCAAGTTAACAGCAGAGGCCAGAAGTGCTGTGGACTGGGGCTTCCATGGGTTTCAAGACATGAGAATACAGATGTGTGGATAAACACTCGCTGACACATTCCCCAAGACCATTCCTTCCAGAGACACACGGACCATTTAAAAAAGGTGGAGAACCGTGAGTGGTCAGGATAATCTCTGGGTGATTAATATTATATAGGAGTCATGTGGCTAGATCCTAATTAATGATTCTTAGTATTATTTAACATTTATTTAGTATGCAATAGTAGTTAGTACTATACAATATATTTACATGGGTATTTGTTCCATTAATAACTTTAAGCTCTTGTTAATTTCTAAATAAATGTTCATTAGAATCCAGAATCTCAGTGGTGAATATATGTTTACCAGACCAATTGGCACATACATAAGGTCCTCCTTCCAGCCATCTGGACCCTTCCCACTGTCCCAGTTTGGCACAGGTGGGTCGAGAGCAGGACTGAATTAGCTGAAAGTGATGATCAAGGCTGCTCACGGTGACAGGTCTTCTGACTGTCCTGTCTGATGGATTTCTGCACAGCATTCTCGGGCTAGTTATGGACAAACTCTGAGAGGGAAATTTCAAGATATAAGCAAAGGAGCTTGGAGCATAACAGGGTTTGGGGGTGTGAATACAAATCATCCAAGATGCTATTTCTGAGGCCAGCAGATGCCTGCTTCTCCCTGTACAAATGGTGAACGCGTCATCGCGGCCCTTCTCCGCAGGGCAGCACTCACCCCACCCTCACTGGTGGCAGCCTCTGTGGGTCACTTGTCCTCCTTTGGGCTTCAGCTCGCTCGTTTGTACAATGAGGCTCTGGGGTCAAAGGACCCTGGGGGTTGTCGCGGCACCATGTTTCTTTATCACAAATGAATCTTTTTTCCCCCCGTGGAATGTAGTTCAAACACAAGCCGTTTAAATGTCCTCTCTGCTCTAGCAGTGGAGTTTTTAACTGAAGCCTGTGGAGTTTTTTACTTATTTCAGGTCTCACAGAAGTTGAAACTTCAGCATGTCTTGGTGAGAAGTGCACTGAAAATATTTTTAAAAGCATTTATGTCCACTTCCGTCTTTCTACAGCCCAGGGACCTAGTTTATCTTGAATTATGATGTTGACATTGAATTGTAAACACCAGAAGTGTGAACACGCATGTCTGGTTACATAACAGGTGAATAATCTTATTTAAAGAAGTAATTTCAATTAAAAACCTCAAGCATGATCCACAGACACTCCTATCAGCACTTTGAAATTGATATGATGTCTTAGTTTTGTGGCACCAGCACCGGTAAGCAGGTGATCTTGGTAATAAACCTGATTCCTCTTTGATTGATTCCTGGTCCATAGATGGCCCGCCTCAGTTGTCCTCAAGGTCAACTATGTGATGGCTGAGTTACAGAAATACGACAATGTAACTCATGACAACACCCACTCCCTGGGCTGGGCGTCCTCCCCTTGAGGTCACATAGCTGTGGTCACCTCATCTCCAGCAAGCACACTCCCGAAGAGGCTGTCTGGCCTCTGGCCTCCTGCCCCCTCAATTCCAGTGGCCCCAGGGATGCCCATTCTAAGCCAGAAGCTTCCCTGGGAAAACACAGGTTAAACCAAAGCCAGCCGCTCTGTGGGCAGTGACCTGATTCAACAGGACAACCAAAAGCAAGGTCTAGCAGGAGCTGTCGGTGAGCACAGAGCCACAGCCTCTGTTCTTTCTTTGCCTCTTATAACTCTCCCGGCCTTAATTTTGTTCTGTGTTCATAGGGTCCTGTTTTAAAGAAGGAAAGAGGGTCTAAAAAGAAAAGAATGTTTATTTTAATATCAGCCCAGAAAACTCTTGGGAACGAGCCGGTGGTCATAAGGGAGAAAGGTGTATTTTCCAGTGAAGGAATTACTACAGTTCCAAGCTCAGGTCTCCTTCTGAGACTTCACATGCGGGCTGCCGGTCAGCAGAGCCTGGGGCACCCTGCACCCTTACCTGCAGCACCACAGGTCCGGGGCCAGGACGAAGCAATGGCGTAGTAGGGAGGGTGGCAGAGGGACACGTCAGCTCCTTGACAAAAGCGACCCTTGAGATGGAATAAGCAAACCCCTCAGACCCTCTAACTTCAGACACTTGGCAGAGCTCACCGAGAAGTTCATTTCTTCTCCCCCATTGGGTGGCCCCTTTGAGGATTTCAGTGGTCATGTCTAGAATGGATCCCTCTCAATATTCCAATTCCAGAGCGACCTCACTTAAGAAAAAAAGCCAGACCAGACTATCAAGACTAATCAAGCAGGCATGAACGAAGCCACCACCGTGGTTTCTTTACAATTACGATAGGACGATGGGACACCCACAATGTCACCAGCCCTGAGCATCATTGAGGTACAAACCCTGCCTCCTCGCTTGGGACATCACCACCTTGCCACAAGCCTGGGCTGACCCACCCAAGTGAGTATCAGCCTTGTTTCTCTTTTGCCTCCAAGAGTGTATGGGCACAGCCAAGGCCCTGTGGAATCCATGGGGGGAAAAAGTGCTTCCTCTCCTATGGAGAGATTCAACATCAAGCCAGTATCACGAGTAAAAGCTGCTGCACTGGGGGATTTTAAATCAGAGAAACAAAATCCAAATCTCCCCAGGTGGAGCTCAATGAATAACTTCTAGACCCGAGTCCACGTTTTTGATAACACTGCTGATAATTCCATGCAAACACCTAACAGGAAAAAAATGCACCTATAAAGGTTGGGTTTTCAACAAGATTGTTCCCAGCACAGGGAACTGAAATAACTGATAGACAGCAAGTGGATTTGAACTGTCACAACCCAGCCCCCCAGACCTGGATAGCCCTTTAAAGACATAAGGCTCTGTAGCAAATGCAGTAGGCTTTTGACACCTAAGAGAGAGTTTAACAATAGTTTGTGACAGATAAGTTTGAATGTGCAGAATTGGAAAAGATAACATTTCTCCACTGTTTCTTTAATGATAGCTTTGAAAGAGGAGGTTGTCAGTTCCACCCTCATTCAGGAAACTGTCTTGTGATGTCTCTGCTACAACTGTCTCCATATTGTCAGGGAGGCTCCCAACTTCCCAGCCTTGCAGTAGGTCTCAGGCTGGGGCAAAACCTTTGGTCGGTGCGGTTCTCCAAAAGAGGGCAAGGTGGACAGGCCATCCACTCAGACTCCTGTAGCCCCCCTCTTGCCTTTGACAAGAAGCCCCATCAGCACAACTGCCACGGCGTGCCCGTAGCACGGGCCCCCTGGGAACCGAGCACCAATGTCTGTCGTGGTCATCACTGAACAAGGACTGCTTGCGCCACTGATATTTTCATCGCCTGTTGTCTGCAAAGGGATAAGTTCGGGGAACATATGGACCCACCTCCTATAAAAGCCCTGCTCAGGAAAGATTCCAAAAGGTCCATGTAAGTACGTCCCCCTCAGCGGGTAGAACTTAACTTCATGCCTGCCCCACCAGGGTGTGAGCTCGGCTCCATGACTTGATTCCAAAAGACAGAATATGGAAAGAGGAGAGAATAATGTTATGGTGGAGAAATCTGGCAGACTCCAAACGGTCAAGGTTATGATGCCCGGGGATGTCATGTCCGTATCAGGTGCCCCTGATGTGCTGCACTACAGGGGACTTTCACCTTTCTGGTATGCTTTCCCAAAACATCCCCAGCATCAACATGAGAAAAAAACCTCGAAGAAGCTAGATTGAGGGACATTCTACAAAATACCCAACAAGCACTCCTCACAACTGTCAAGTTCATCACAAACAACAAGACGACTGAGAAACCATCACAGACCAGAGGAGTCTGGGGAGACACCGTAGCTGAATGCAATGTGCAGTCCTGGTTGGTATCTCAAGACAGGGCAGGACTGGGGAAACTGGAGAAATCCAGAGTCTGAGGTCTGGTTAGTAGTGATGCAGCAGTGTTAACCTTACTGCTGGCAGGTGCACCATGGTCATGTAGGATGCTGACATCCGGGAACTCTGGGTGAAGGGTGTCTGGGAATGGGACTGGGACCAGGCATCGCCAAGCAAGGCACCTGGGTGCAAATTTAGGGAGGGACCCCCTCTGGGGGTCTTGCATGTACCAGCCACGTGTGACCCCGTGTGGAAACTCTCTGTGCTATATTTGCAGACTTTCTATAAACCTAAAATCATTCCAAAATAAAAAGCTTATGAAAGAAAAAAGCTCTGTTTGGAATCTTTCAATATCCTTATTAGCATATGGAACAGAAATCTTCCTGGCAAGGAAAAGGGAGAATCTGGCGCAGTGGCCATGCAGGGTCTGCTCTGCTCCAAGCCTCTGAGTGTAGGGCTCAGCCTATTACACCTGCCGTGCAGGTACACACAGACAGTGACATTAGGCAGTCCCAGCGATGGATAATAATCCATCAGGGGCTCCCCAGGTAGGTACCCGTGTTTAACAATACCCAAAGGGACACCTTGGCTCAGAGCTTTACAAACCTAAAGAAGCCGTTGAGTGTGAGAAGTGTATTAACAGACTCCACTTACAGCTCATGACTGACCAAGCATGACATGTTGTGGATTCTGGTAAGAATCCTCAAAGAATTAACTACAGCCCCAAATCAGGATGGACAGCATCCCATTGGATCCAGGCTTGTGCGATCCATGTTATTCTGCCCACACAATGTCTGGAATGGTTGAGTGGTACTATTGCCTGGTGGCTCCATGCCTGTTGACCATGGTGCTCTCAGCCTTCTCTTAGGAACCACAAGAAGGAACCACATAACTCTACAAGTATCTCTCCCACCTTCCTATGTCTGTGGTCCCTCTCAACAGGGGACGTTTCATCGGCTGTGTCTTTGTTAGGTTGCAACCAGGCATGGGGCAGGAGGGAGGGAAGGAGGGAGGAGAGTCACCTCCTACTTGAACTGAGAGCTTAAAAAATGTTCTCCCATTTGTGCAGTGGCGCATAACTTCCAGTGTGATGTCACAAAATACACCCTCGTGGAACACAGAGGCCAGTTCTTCCCCCTCCACTGCCCAGCACCAGGGGAGGACCGAGGGGAGCTGACCCAGCCCTGGAAGCTGCCAGTGCTGATATGGATGTGGCTACAACAATGAACAAATAAGCAGTTTTTAAACTGACAAGGTGAAAAACATGTAGGATTGGGGACTGTTGCCAGAGAGAAAGCTGAATGTCAGTGAGGAGAAAGAACACTGAATAAACCCAAAATATGTTTTAAGGAAACCCTGAAAATGCCTTCTGTATAACATTAGCTCCCTCTGCTAGAACTGCCAATTTTTAGTTTTCTCACTATTTTTATTTTCTTGAGAACTGATCATTTTTATAAATAGCTTTCTAAATGTCAGACTAACTTGCATAATTTCTCTCTCCTTCTTATCCTGAATAACTTAATCCTTGCTTAATTATCTTGGGCTTGATTAAAGGGGGGGCGGTCATCAATGGCTGGAAAGTGGTCCTCTCTTTGATGTCCTGTTGACTTTGGTCATTCAACAGTCACAGCCCACAACCAAGGTCAGGTAACACAGATTGAAGCCACCAAGGAGCCACTGGCCAGGGGCCACGAGAGTGCTTCCCCTGTAGCCACAGTGAGATTGTGACCCCGTTGCTCAAGGAGCAGAGGCCACTCTCATACATCTGCCCAATCCAGGGCACCGTGGACATTTGTCCACTTGGGTGTTCTGGTCTCCTCTTTTGGGATTGCAGAACCAGCCTGTGGCCAGGATGAAGTCCAAGAGATTTAACTTGAGCTAGAAGGTTGTTCTGCAAGGGCATGCCTCCAGCATCAGCATCACCTGGGAACACGTTAGAGATGCATTGGCTGAATCAGGAACTCAGGGTGGGAGGGAGACAGTGACCTGTGAGTTAACATGCCCTCAGGGCCACTCCGATACACCTTCAAGGGTGAGGACCTCTGGTCTGCAACCCTGGTTACCTGGTTCTCAAACCTGGCTGTACATTAAAAAAAAAAAAAAGCTGATGTCTCTACGGAGCCTATGATTCGTTAACATGACGTGTGGCATGGACAAAGGTTTTCAAAACTCCTCAGGTGATTCTGATGGGCAGCAAAGTTGGAGGACTGCTGGTCAGGAACAACCCAGAAGCTCTGAGCCCAGGTCCTGCCCCAACTCGTGCACCGAGGGAATCCTGCAGTGTCTTCTAGGTCCAAAATACTCATTTTCTCCAAAGATTATTCTAGAACAGGGCTCACTATTCTCCTGCACATTAGAATCATCAGAGGAGGGCTCAGAGATTTTCATTTGTTTTTAAATTATTATTTCTCAGGTCATTCTCTTGTGCAACCAGGGTTAAGAATCAAGGGTTAAGGACACATGCCCCATTCTCATTGGGTAGGAATTCTCCTTTCCCAGCCAGACTTTGAATCACCTCAGAAATGGGCTTAGGTGGTGTGATACTGTGTTTTTTTAATAAGAAATAGATACTTGGTCTCTCCCTGGTTCTGGCACAGAGCTCCTAAAACCCTTGGAAGTTCTTGTGTCTCTTGTTATGTTAATGAGGTGACTTTGGAAAGTCACCACCTGAGGAGGAGGGATGGTTACCAGGGGACCCATCCTTGTGTTTTAGATGATGAACCTTTCATTCCCACCTCTGACCCCTGGGGAGTGGAGAGGGGCTGGAGATTGAATGATTTAATCAATCATGCCTATGTAGCAAAGCCTCCATTAAAAAACCCAAAAGGACTGGGTTGGGAGAGCTTCTGCATTGGTGAACAGATGAAAATTCAGGGAGAGTGGTGCTCAGGGGCCTGAGCACTCCCTTCCCCTTCCCCACATCTTGTCCTATGCATCTCTGCTTTCTGGCTCTTCCTGAGTTATAACCTTTTATAATAAACCAGTAATCTAGTAAGTAAAATGTTTCTCTGAGTTCTGTGAGCCATTCTAGAAAATTAATCAAACCCAAGGAAGGGGGCATCATTGGAACCTCCGATCTATAACCAGTAGGTCAGAAGCACAGGTGACCTGGCATTTGAACTGGCGGGGTGGCAAGGGTGGGTGTCGGTCTTAGGACTGAGCCCTTAACCTGTGGGATCTGGCACCATCTCCAGGTAGATGATGTCAGAATGGAGTTGACTTGCAGGACCCCCAGCTGATGACACAGAATAGCTTCATGGGGCGGGGAGCCCCACACATTCCAACTAGAGTCAGAATAGCCAGGTGGGAACTCCCGCCAGAGCACAATGGATTAAAAGTGCCGTTTGCTTTGTTTGGGTCGATTGAGTTTGAGATGATTTGGGTCTTAGTCATTCACAAACCACCCCTCCTGAGTGACATTTTAGATGAGCCTTGGGTTCCTGCACCTGCCCTGAGACCTGGGATCACAGAACATCAAAGACACCTGAGAAACGCCTTCCGGGGTCTCCCTCCTGGGCTGCCTCTCCGGCAAAGCCCTTTAATTCACCACATCCTTGCTTCTGTAGAGAGACGAGAAAGATTAATATCTTCCCCTGAATGATCCCTGTTTGTATTCAGGGGCATCCTTAATTAGGGCAATTTTACTAAAATCCTTTAAATAAATAATCCCAAATTTCATTTTAACATAACCAGTTTCAATGTAATTAAAGTGCCCTGGTAGATGCCCTGGAGGAAATCAAGGTCTCCATTTAAATTTCTAAAACAAGTGTGCAAATTCTTACTTAAAAGCATCTTAATTCAACTGTCACTTCTTCCAGGAAGCCCTCTCTGACCACCCCTAAAGTAGACAAAGCCCCTGGTCAAGGGCTCCCCGACTCCGTAGACCTTTCTCCCTGTCACTCAGCATCTGTAGCCATTGATCCCCCTCTGCCTGCTAAGGACATGGCCAGCTGGGTGGCCCTCTCTTGCATCTGTGGGGTTTGGCCCAGTGGCTGGCACAGTCGTCAAGGAAAAAGAGAGCTCTTCCTTCTACTCCAAAGAGCGTGTGTCCTTTCTCCCATCTTGCAGCCTCCTCCAAGTAGGCGAGACGCATTGCACATGAAATCAAGAGGGACGCGGGAAGTTCATCACCGACAGGGAAGCTGAAAGCCAGGTGTGGGAGGAATGCTGCCACTTCAGGAGGGCCAGCTGCACAGCCGGGCAGGGCCACTCGGTTTCATTCATTTCATCTTGGGTCTTATTGCTCAAAATGATCAAACACGAAGCAGGGGACATGCCATAATTTGACAGGTAAGGAGCCCCAAACAAGACATTAATAAATGTTAACAGGGGGAGGGGGACGCTAAGAAGAACAGACATTATTCAAAGCTGGGGCTCCTTCTCCTGATTCCCTGTGATTGATTGTATCTTGGAAATTTCTGGACAGAATTATACTCTTAGCATTTGTCCTTGACTGAATTGTGTCCTCCACAATTCATAGGTTGAAGCCCTAACCCCCGATGTGACTGTATTTGGAGGTGGGGCCTTTAAGGAGGTGATGAAGCTTAAATGAGGTCATAAGGGTGCGGTCCTAATCCAGTGGCGTCCTTAGTAGAAGAAAAGAGACACCAGAGTTCTCTCTCTCTCTCTCTCTCTGTCTCTGAGCACACACAGAAAAGGCCACGTGAGGACACAGCAAAAAGGCATCATCTGCAAGCTGAGGAAAGAGGTCTCTTCAGAACCCAACCTTGACCTCAGACTTCCAGCCTCCAGAACTGTGAGAAAATAGATTTCTGTTGTTTCAGCTGCCCTGTGTTTTTCTGTTATGGCAGCCCTAGCAAACTAATATGGGATTTTTCATTTCTGCTTTATCAAGAACTCTGTATTTGATTTCATCATATAAACATGGGAAAATAAACAAGATGATTGACTTTGGAAGGTGGAACTGTTCAGAGGTGAAATGTGTGCTTGGTTTCCTCAGTACTCCAGCATGAGGCATTTTGTGTCAGCAGCTCAGAGTTGGCCTTAAGTCTTCTGTCCTTGCAAAATCCTTTACCCTCTTCCTATAACCCAGAGTTTTGCGACTGGGGGCAACGCTGTCCCTCCGCAAGGTTACTTGGAAATGTCTGGAGACACTTCTGATTGTCACAGCTGAGGGAGGTTGCTACTGGCATCCCCCCTGGATAGGGGACCTGGATGCTGCTAAACGTCCTACAATACAGGACAGCCCCCCGAAGAATGACCCCACCCCAAGGATGATCGTGCTAAGAAACCTGTGCCAACCACCCACAGATTCAGGTTCTAAGTTGTCACTATGTTTTCAGACCCCAGATTCATCCGACCAAACCAATCATTATTAGCTGAAGAATGTAAATAATTACATTATAGAGACCAAAAGAAAGTCATGTAAGAAAATAGAAAGCAAGGAAATAAGTAACCATCAACTTTCCAGTTGGCATTTATTAAACTTAAACAATGTCTTATCACATCATAGTGCAAATAAAATATTAGGTACCAAATAAGACGAGTGTTCCTTTTTCGCTGACTTTGTCACCTTGACATGTTTTCTGATGAGTCTCACATTAACAACAGTGGCAAGAGCCCATATGACATTTGCCCTGTAAATCCAATGTCAGCTGACAGAGAGGCATGTAATTATACCCACAGGAGATTGAGCTTACTTTTCCAGCTTCACATGTTACAATTTAATAATACCTCATGTAATTATACATTGTTACAGCACATGATGTCACAGACTCACTCAGAACTCTTCTTTTGGGGGGATTTTTCAGTTCCTAAGCTGTACCCAAACGCTTTCCCAAGCTTCAAGATGTTCTAATCCTTTTATAGATCTAACTAATAAAAATAAAGAAATAGCAAGGCAGCTGCTCAAAAGGGTCTCTTTACATTGACTGTTTGTGCCCTCACTGGTGCTTGAGTGCCATGGTGTTTATGGAAGTGATGCTTGTCTTGTACTGGCCATCATGTGGAAGGTACAGTGGAAACAGTCCCCAACTTGGGTAGCATCTGACAAATCCGTGGACTGATCCCTGCTTTTGTGATGCCCCAACACCTGTTTGTGAATTTCCTGGGGCCGTCATAGCAAAGTACCAAAACCTGGGAGGCTTAAACAGCAGAAATATATTGCTCACAGTGCTAGAGGTCAGAAGTCCTAGATCAAGGTATGGATAGGGCCATGCTCCCTCTGAAGGTGCTAGCCTGTCCCAGGCTTCTCCCCAGGACTTGTAGATGGCCATCTTTTCCCCCTGTGCATTCCTGTCCCAGCATCCAAATTTCCCCTTTTTATGAGGACTCCAGTCATGTTGGATTAGAGCTCACTCTAATGACCTCATGCCATGGACAAAATGTTTGCCCCCAAATTCATATGTTGAAGCTTAAATCCCCAATGTGATGGTATTAGGAGGTGGGGCCTTTGGAAGGTGATTAGGTCATGTGGATGGAGCCCTCACAAATGGGATTTGTGTCCTTATAAGAAGAGGCTGGAGAGAGCCGCTTCCTCTCTCTGTGCCCTCTGCCATGTGGGGATGCAGCAAGAAGGCAGCCATCTTCGTGCAGGTCCTCAGCAGACACTGGATCTCGTCTTGGACCTCCCCCTGCAGCCTCCAGAACTGTAAGAAATAAATGGTTGTGGTCCACAGTATTCTGTTCTAGCAGCCTGAGCTAAGACACCTCACGTTAACTTAATTAACTCTTTAAAGACCCCGTCTCCAGATAAGCTCACATTCTGAGGTCCTGCTTGCATTGGTTTGTTCCTTGATAAATGTGCTGGGGGGGACATGTTTGCTGAGGGCCAACAGAGCACTAGGCATTGTGCAAAGTCCTTTGTACACGTTCTCAGAGTTGACCCCTCCACAAACCCAAAGGGGTAGGTTCAATTTATTCCCCCTGGTACAAAGAGGCCGAGAGGACACCTAAATGAGCTGATCCACTCACACAGCCGGGTGTTGTAGAATCAAGTCAGAACTGCGTCTAACCAACTCTAAAGGCTGTGCCTCTCCCCAGTCCAACCTGCTGCTTCCAACTGCTTCTCTTTATTCTGGCAATTAAAGTTAGGTAGCTTTAATTGAGCTCTTATAAGAAACTGAGAGCCCTCAGCGCCCCTAGAGAAACCCAGAAGCCCCTTATATGTCACGAACGTGTCACCTGGAGACCTAGTTCCATGATTTTATATTTTCAACATAGGAGACAAGTCCAGCCTTTCAGCTCTGCAGTGATTTTTCTGAGTCTTGTCATTATGGTATTGGAGAGCCTGCATCTGATTATTTGCTTTCTGTTTTTTCTAAAGACAGAACTTCTTGCCTTTGAAGCAGGAAGCAGTTCTGCACAACTCCAGGGGGTAAGTTCATACTGTGATGCCAGTGAGGAAAGCTCCCAGGGCAGTGGGCGTCGTCATACGGACCTCAGATGGATGGGGCCCTCAGGGCCCGGACTTTGAAGAACGTGCCTGAGGTCAGGATTCCGGGGGACGTCGTCGTTTCTTCCTTCCTCGTTTCCACTCTCACCTGCCCCGTCCCCACTTCCCAGTCCAGCCAAAATGCAACTCGACTCGGAAGACAGTGTACTTAGCCCCGCAAATCAAGACATTCGCCTTCTGCCGATTTAAGTTATGTCCATGACATAATACCATAGAGACAAATGGAAAATCACTGTCCTGGGAGTTCAATGTATTTCACGGGGCAGTGGTAGCAGGTAGAGGGCTTCTGATGGTCAGCAAGTTCTTATAACAAAGGCCCCCTCCCGGGCCCCCAAGATTCTGTTCACCATCAATACCATCTCCTTCTTACTCTTTCATTCGTTGTTTGCCACCTTCCATCCGCTGCTATTTTATTTTTTCTCACCTTCTGTTGTGGGTTGAATCGTGCCCCCTCCAAAAGTCCTAACCCCTGCTACCTGTGAATGTGCCCTTATTTGTGAATAGGCGTCTTTATAGATGTAATCGGGTTAAGAAGATGCCCTTAGGGCAAGTCTAACCCGGAAGAGTAGTGTCCTTAGAAGAGGAGATGCCATGTGAAGACACAGACATACAGGGAGGTCACCCTGTGGTCACAGAGGCAGCTGAAGTGACACAGCCGCAAACCCAGGAACGCCAAGGACCGCCAGCACCACCGGAAGCCAGGAGGGGGCAAGGAAGGACTTACCTAGAGTTTCAGAGGGAGCTCAGCCCTGCCGACACCTTGATCTCATACGTCTGCCCTCCGGAACTGTGAGGGAGCAAATTTCCATTGTTTCGAGCTGCCCGGTTTGTGCCGCTTTGTTACTGCCCCCCCAGGACCTAATCCTCCTTCTTTCAGCCAATCACCTCGCCTGTTGTGAGTCAGCTGGGGTCCAGTGGGGAGGCACCGACCATTTAAATAAAATTCATCGGAAAACTTTTGCTAGTGGTAAGAAACTGAATTCATTGTAGACTAAAACCAAAAGCAAAAACCAAAATAACACCTCCTTTGAAAATGAGTGATTTCCTAGTATTATGGACTGGTCACAATATTGCCACTGCTCCCTGCCCAGCTGTTTTGTCAGGAGCCGGGACTTGAGCTTGTGCTCGTGGTTGTGGAGTCTCTGAAGGGGACCTGGGACGGTGGTACAGATCAGCACCCCGGGCAGAACACTGCCGGGTCCTCAGTGGCAGACCATCCATGGGCACTTTTATCACCAGCGGACCGGCGGCCTCTCTCTCCTTCAGCCATCTTCCTGAGTTATTGCCAACCTGCCTGGATCAACTTCTTCCATTAAGAAAAAGCTCTCACCGGGGCGAGGTTTTGTCGGTCATGAAAATGAATATGGACTCAGACTTTGAGGGTCGAAGAGAAGGTCACGTAGAAAACAGGAAAGCCCTTACTGTATGTAGTCACCTACAGCACTGCTTCTCCATCCCACCTCGGACCTCCCCACCTGCAGTGTGCTAGGAGGGGCTGCTTCTGTGGAGCACTTGTGTGTCTATCAATCTTTTTAATAATGGCCATTAATTGCCCAACAGTTTCCATCTAGGACAAAACAGAGGAGGGAGGGAGTGCTGATTAATTCTTTTCCCAAGAAGCTTCTAAACAGCGACCCGACGCTGCCATCTCTGCAGCCCTTCTTCTTCTCGGCGGAATTCCTGACTCAGGTCCATGGTCACCGGGGCAGCAGCGGGTAGCTCACTGCCCTGTCCCAGCCAGGTGCGTGAGTCCTGTGGGAGACACTCTACACCATCTAGGACGATTGTGTCTGACTCACCACCAACGCCTGGAGAATAGACCAGGAATGACCCTCGGGTGACCCGCCAGCACGAGCAGTTTATGCGATTGTAGTGTTGAGTGACACGAGTCGTCCCTCTCTCAGAACCTGCCCTGTGCCCAGCTAGTTGCCTTTGGGGTTCCAGAGCCACTGTACGGCCCTGGAGGAGAGCACTGTCCACTCGGGGCCACGCTTGGTTCCAGCCACTCAACCACAACACTGGACATTTAAGTCACTGCCCAAGGCACAGAGGGTGATGGTTTCCTGCCTGTCTCACCAGGCCAGCAAGCCCAACCTGGCTACACATGACACTGGGGGAGTTGTCAAATTACCCAGATCTAAGACTCACCCAGGAGGTTCTATGTTATTGGCCCTGGAGGAGTGGGCATCAAATTTTCCCAAGACAGCCCCACATGCCCACCCAGGTGAGCCTGTGTGGAGCCAGGTTGAGATGGCTGAACTAGAATATTAACCCCTGAAGTTATGGTGTTGCAGTCTATACACTTCTTTTAATTATTGATATAAAAACCTAGCCTAGACTATCACATTTAACAAAAATGTTCCTTGAATGAATGAATGAATGAATGAATGAACAAACGAATGAATGAACAAACGAACGAACAAACGAATGAAGCCTTATGTGCCTTCCTCAGGTTAAGAGGAAGTGTTTGTATGTGATCTGCCAATTCTGAGATGTAAAGACGAAGGTTACTTTCCTGCTCAACTGTGATTCGCTAAAGTTTGTAATTTGACAGGAAAAGGGCAATGCTCTATGAAAAGTGAATAACACATTTTTCATGCCTGCAAAATTACCTAACAGCAGACCTCGTTTGACCCAAATAAACCAAGGGTAATTTGACTTTGGAATAAGATTAAATATGGAGAGTTGCAGACATAAGCCACAACCAGGGAAATGGAGGCAAATGGAGATCTGTGAGTAAAACGGAGTTTCTAATAAACCATTTGTAAGTGTGACCGTGGCAGTGAGCTTCCAGGGCCGTGCTGAAACTTATTAAACGTTCTCATTCTTTGACCAGGAAAAACCTGGTTAAACGACATCTTACTTATCAAGCTTCAAACAAACAACATCTCATTAAATTCAGCTCTGCATCTTTAATTCCTCTGACCATTCCATGAAGAATTTGGGGCTCCTACATTGGTTGATATCACATAACTTATTCCTACTTTCCTTCATTACTTACACATTTTCAAAATTATTTCTCAACGTCTTGATTTTCTGAAGGATGCTTTCCTACTGTGTAAATGTTTGAGCCCAGAGGAATTAAAGACGCAGAAAATTCCCAGTACCAAGTATTTTCTTTAGGGATCGTCACAGCCTCAAAATCACATGATTTGACCCAAATTTCTAACAATACAATTCAGACACACAGTAGTTCTCCATGGAGTCTCTTTTCTGTGCTAAGTACCCATTCTTCTCTTGGCAAAGACAGGCTACCAAGGAGACGAGGGAAGGAGCTACAGATGTGGCATCTGGGGAATTCTCCAGACTGGCTCTATTCCTGAAGTTCCATAGCTAGAAACTCTGCCCTTTTAGGTTAAAGCAGTGTTCTCGACCAGGAGCGATCTTGCCCCCAGGGGACATTTTGTGAGGTCTGGAGACATTTTGTCGTCATGACTGGAGTAGGGGTTGCTACTGGGATCTGGTGGGTGGAGACCAGGATACTGCCAAACATCCCAGGATACACAGGGCAGCTCCCATAACAAAGAATTGATTGGCCAAAAATGTTAATAATATCAAAGGAGAAAAACCCTGGATTGGATCAGTGAAGTTTTAGACATCTGGAATGAAAATAAAGCTAAAAAGGAGCATTAATGATGTCTTTTAGATCACTAAGGGAGGGTCCACAGATATTTACTGAGTGGCTAATATGGGCTGGGAAACTTGGAAAATTTATTGTATCTAATTTTATCGCAATCCTTTGGAGGTAGGTATTATCCTTACTTTATTGATAAGGAAATTTAAGTTTCACGGAAGTTAGATAACTTGCCCCAAACTATGTAACTCTTATCGTGATGCTCCAACCCAACCATTTCACCAGAATGTCTCTATTTATCAAATCAAAAAGCTTCAACAACAGGGAGATGGGCTCGGTGCTTTGTGACCGCCTGGAGGGCTGGGCTAGGGAGGGTGGGCGGGAGGGAGACGCAGGCGGGAAGACATATGGGGACATATGTATATGTATAGCTGATTCACTCTGTTATAAAGCAGAAACTAGCACACCACTGTCAAGCAATTATACCCCAATAAAGATGTTAAAAAAAAGAAAAAGAAAAAAGCTTCAACAAAGCATGAAAGATGAAAATCTAAGACTGAAAGAAGGGTGGCCTCACATGGTTGTGAGTAAGTTTATGGAACTCAATACTCACAAAAGTCAGTACCACCTAAGCATAAACACAGCCACACAGACACTATATAAATTCATTTATAACATTACTAATGGCATTCTCATGGGAAGATAGGCTGTTTGCAGCACACTTCTGAAATTGACATCAGAAAGGACAATCACCTCTTTCCGGAAACTACCTTGAGATTGAGGCCACATCCTGCATCTCATACTCAATAGTCAATTAACAACTGCGTGTCAGATTAGTCTGAATTTCTTGATGTTCTGGTCAAAGACAAGATTCGGTGGAATGGGTCACAGAGTTTTACTTGACAATTTCTATGTTTATATGTTCTTAGCTGGAAGGAAGGGAGAGAGAGGCAGGGAGTGGGGAGAGAAGGAAGGAGGGAAGGAAGGAAGGGAGGGAGGGAGGGGGAAGGGAGAAAGAGAAAGAAAGAAAAAGAGAGGAATGAAGCAAGGGAGGGGGAAGGGAGAAAGAAAGAGAAAGGAAGGGAGGAAGGAAGGAAGGAAGGAAGGGAAAGAGAGAGAGGGAGGAAGGAAAGAAGGAAAGGAGAAAGAATGAAAGGAAGGAAGGAAGGAAAGAAGGAAGGAAGGAAGAAAGAAAGGAAGAAGGAAAGAAAGAGGGAGGGAGGAAGGATGGAAGAGAAAGAAAGAAAGAAAATTAAACTGAGAGTGGATGAGTTCCACTTGTATAGTGAGCAGACATGGGGTAGCTAAGTTGGGGAACACATAAACATGTCTCAACTACCAGTTCAGGGAACTCCTCTTGAAGACAGGGTAATGTCTACAAGCATATCAAGACTTTCTCTATTTACATATATTTTCTAGTTTAACACTATTTTCATACCTGGATATTTTAATATTAGTCCCAAATCTAAATATTATAAAATGTTCCTATTTTACAAAATCCAACAAATCCTAGACCTTTAACAAGGGAGTTCTCAGGTGTCTTCATGACCTCAGACTTGGTGACGTTTGCAAATAGTCATGAAATGAATCACATTTTCCACTCTGCATGCAGACTGTTCTATGTCACAGACACAGCTTTTGCGTATTACTTTTAAAAATAGCTCACTCTGTTTCCTGGGCTGGCTCGTCCTTCCCCTGGGCTGGCTCGTCCTTCGCTTCTGCATTCCTCTGCAGAGGTTCCCAGGCTGGAGGGGCGGCAGGGCTGTGTGGGAGACTCCGGAGCACAGCCCAGCCCAGCCTGGCCCTTTGCGGCCCAGGGCTCAGGGGCCCCGCCATCAGCCAGAGGTCCAGGGCACTGCTTTGACTTCCACCTCTGAAGCCTTTCCACGAGGAACTTCCAACTAGTAGGAGCTTATCTCTGAAATCTGGGGTTGGACTAGATATGTTTTCAGGGCTCATCCATTGGCAGATGGGGGAGCAAGCTGCTCGTGGCCCAAGAAGCTGACTCTCCTCCCCCCACAGGTGCCAGCCTCTCCTCCGCCGCAGTTGCCAGCCTTAGCTTAGCAGGGTGACCCCTCTCCCTGCCTTCCTTCCCTTCAGAGCCCTTAAGGCCTGACCCTTCCTCTCTTCAACAACAGTGCAGCAGGACAGGGGAGAGAAGAAATTTTCTCTCTCTGGTTGCAGTTGTCCACGTTAGGGGAGAAGAGGCTGGAAGGCCCCCTCTGCTTCCACACCCCCCACTGAGGTCACAGCCTCCATCAGCACAATCCCTGGGTGCCTGGTGCGCACCTATGGGCACTGGGTGCTCTGCTGGGCATTGAGGGCTGCGGAGGGGAAGGTGAGGTCGCGACTCATAGGCAGTCAGTTCATAACCTGCTTGGAGAAAAGAATAGCAGAACCATCAGTTAAAGTGATGTGCTTCTAAACAGCAAGGTGAAGACAGTCCTGTAGTACTCAGCTCCCCCCGCTCTGCCCCTCTGTCCCAGGTCCCACCTGGGTGGCACCCAGAGCCCCAGCACCACCTCCTGGGATGAGCCCAGGGGAAGCTACAGTGGTCCCAGCAAAACACAAAGGGTGAGCCCTCCAGGGCTGGGGGTTAAGTGTGTGTGTCTGCCTGAGGGTTGTGAGGAAAGGCGCAGAATGAATGGCCAGGGGAGAATTCCACATTTCAGGTTTCGAGGACCACTGTACGGCGGTCTGGGCACATACTCTGCACACAACAGTGTTTTAGGGACAAATAAAATGTGTGCTCTAGGGGCTTCCCTGGTGGCGCAGTGGTTGGGAGTCCGCCTGCCGATGCAGGGGACGCGGGTTCGTGCCCCGGTCCGGGAAGATCCCACGTGCCGCGGAGCGGCTGAGCCCGTGAGCCATGGCCGCTGAGCCTGCGCGTCCGGAGCCTGTGCTCCGCAACGGGAGAGGCCACAACGGTGAGAGGCCCGCGTACCGCAAAAAAAAAAAGGAAAAAAAAAAAAAGAAAAAACGTGTGCTCTAGCAGACTTAAAAGTGAGCCTTGGTGACACAGTGCTTCCTAGACTAGCTGGAGAAGAAGTTTGGAATTAGAAGCCACGGCCATGCAGAGCGGACCAGGACTCTGTGCTGAAGAATCCCACCCCCTCTGTGCAGGGCACAATGGGGACTCATGGGGCCAACAGGCTTCTTCAAGGGTGCGGGCGTGGGTGTATTCGTTTACTAGGGCGGTCATAACAAAGTACCATGTTTTCACAGTCCTGGTGGCTAGAAATCCAAGATCAAGGTGTTGGCAGAGTTGATTTCTTCTGAGGCCCTCTCCCTGGCTTAGAGATGGCCGCATTCTCCCAGTGTCCTCACGTGGTCATCCCTCTGTGCCTGGGATCTGTGTCTTAATCTCCTCTTCTTACAAGGACACCAGTCATATTGGATAGGGGTCCACCCTAATAACCTCATTTTACTTTTATTACCTCTATAAAGGCCTTATCTCCAGATAGAGTCACATTCTGATGTATTAGGGGTTAGAACTTTAACATGTGAAGCAGGGTTGAGGGACCCAATTCAGTCCGTAACAGGGGAAAATTGTGAATGGGTGTCTTGAGGCATTCATAGACCTCTCCTCACCCCCAACCCAGGCTCAAGTTGACTAATTCAAGTAACTGGCGCCCCAGGGGGTCACAGGTAACTGGGGAAGGTGAGCTGAGGGGTCTCCGGGAGCTGTGAGCCTCTGGGGCTGGGGGCGTCATTTTCAGGCACAGAGAACATAATCGGGGTGGGGTGGTGTGAGGGACAGGCCAAACCCAGAGCAGGGAGGAGCCCTGCAGGAGGGAAGGGACAATGGGGCTGCAGCGTGGAAATAAGGTCTGGATCCCACCTGCTTGTCGTTAGCTCAGAACTGGCCCTGCTGCTTGGATGAAGCTGGTAGTTCAACATACACATCTGACATGAGTGGAATGACTGATAGCAACCAAAAGGGATCCACACCTCAACCTGAGTGGCTCCTCTACCTCTTGAAAAACATATTCGCAAAAATGTTCTGCCCTGCAAGACAAGACTCTACGTTCAAATTCCTCTATCCCAAACCCCAAACATTGTTTATATAATGAGTCTGAAAATAAAAGAAAAATGTTAGAAGACATTCTTCATGAATTCTGATAAGGATGTGATTCTTTTTGGAGGCATCCTAATTAGAAAGCTACACAATAAACCCCAATTCCAACAGAGTTATTCTCCTCTATCGGGTAGATGGTAATTGCTTTTAAAAATATATATATGTGCACCACTCGTGGCTCATCTGCTTAAGCTATCTGTTTGGGGGAAGTAATATCTAATCTTCTTAAATTGCCTAATTTTTTATCCTGCAGAGTCTCACTCAGAATAAAATCTCTTTCCAAGAAAAAGATTGCTGCCTAGATGAAACAGCAGCACTGAAAATATAGAATATTTTCTCAGAAAAGACAATAGCAGATTGTCAGAGAAAAGTAGTTCAGTGAACACACACGTGAAACTTCTGCCACAGAGGCTGGAACTATTTCAGACTGAATGAAGATAAAGGACAGGATGGGGACCCCAGACAGTCACCGAGGTGATCCAGGCTGTGTCACAACAGGCAACATTGGAAGATGCACCCAAAGTTAGGAGAAAGCATGGGTGCAGCTGGAGATCCCGGGATGAATTGGAAGCTGCTTCCCTGGATGACCAGTACCAGTTCACTCCTTCTGGAAGCGTGCCCTTCACCCTCAATCACGGAAAACAAATTCAGAATCAGCCTTGCATCAGGTTGCAAAGTAATAGATTCAGAGGGGGGTCTTATAAGTGTTTGCTCCCCAGCTACTTGTGAATGCAAAGAGCAGCAATGAAGTTTTAGGCTCTTCAGCCGCTCGGGCTCAGACACATTGGGCAGCCTGGGATGGGGGTGGCCTCCAGGCTCATCCAGACCCCAGGAAAGGGGTGGGGGAGTTCCAGGCATTTTAGGAGTAATCCAGTGTTGATTACCCCCAGGGTCATAGAGGACCATGACAGTAGAAATGCTGCAGTGCCTGGATTTCTACCCAAGGACCACTGCACAAACACAAACATTTCCAGCCAGGCAGTATCACCGGTGGGATTGCTTTGATCAAAACACAGGCTTTTCTATTTGAATATTCATGACTGGATTAATTCATTTATGCATGTATTCGATCATTCAGTAAAAATATGTTCAAATATGCCATCCACTGAAAGACAGAATAAATTTTATCTCACATTGCTTTTGAAGATATTTGTTATATATCTTAAAATCTCTTCTGTTGTTCTTTGAGCTTTGTTTCCTTGGATGTTAGTTCTTTGGTTAGGGTTGCTTTTCCTCAAACATTTGGTGGTGTTTTATTCTCTGTGCATGTGGGATTGCTCAGGAATCCCTGCTCACCCCCTGGGGAAGGCTGATTCTGAATTTGTTTTCCGTGATTGAGGGTGAAGGGCACGCTTCCAGAAGGAGTGAACTGGTACTTGTCATCCAGGGAAGCAGCTCCCAATTCATCCTGGGATCTCCAGCTGCACCCATGCTTTCTCCTAACTTTGGGTGCATCTTCCAATGTTGCCTGTTGTGACACAGCCTGGATCACCTCGGTGACTGTCTGGGGTCCCCATCCTGTCCTTTATCTTCATTCAGTCTGAAATAGTTCCAGCCTCTGTGGCAGAAGTTTCACGTGTGTGTTCACTGAACTACTTTTCTCTGACAATCTGCTTCAATCTGCTATTGTCTTTCAAGGATGCCTCCAAGTTTCATGTCCACTAATGATTCTCTTTCTTGTTTTCTAGCAGTAATGCTGGTGGAAGTGTAAAACAGTTCAATCAACATGGAAAAGAGTTTAGAAGTTTCTTGCGGAGTTAAACATATGCCTAGCCTTTGACACAGCCATTCCACTCCTTGTTATAACCTGAGAGAAGTGAAAACATATATCCAAAAAGACGTGCACCTCGGTGAGCATAGAAGTTATAGACACAATATTCAAAACTGGAAACAACCCAAATGTCCTTCGACAGGAAAATGGATAAACCTATTGTGGCATATTCATGCAATGAATACTACTGATCAATGAAAACAACTACTGACACATACACGACACGGACGAATCTCACCGTGAAATCATATACTGATTATATATCACTGACAGAAGCCAGATATAAAAGAGTACATACTGTATAACTCTATTAATATAAAGTTCAAAAACAAAAAGCAAAACTACTTTATGGTGATGGAAATCAGAACAAAGGGTGCCTTTGGTGGAGGGTTAGGGTAGGCTTGACCTCAAAGGAACGTAGGGGAACTTTCTGGAGTGATGGAAATACTCCATATCTTGATTGAGGTGTAAGCTACACAAGTGCATCCATTTTTCGAAACCCACTGAGTTGTGTAATTAAGATCTGTACACTACACTGTATGTAAATGAGTCCTCTATTTTAAAATTTTTGAAAATAAGATACTATCTGAGTACCACATTTGCAGAGTTCATTTTTCATTATATCTTTCAAAGCTGACATGAGAGCAGTAAGACATGTATTGTCACACATTGCTGTTACGATAAATAGCAAAAGAGGTTCAGAAGATTCCGTTCTACTCTAACGCTTTGAAAATGCATAAGATAAATATAATACATGTTCTCAGTTTCAGCTAATTACAATATTTCACTCACCATCCCTCAGCTTGCCAGGAAGCAGAACTGACTTTTCTTTCCCAGAACACTATATTTGGACCTATCTTTAGACCTAATATTTAAGGTAACAGTGAGTAGAGACACCACCTTGACACACAATATCAGCTGTCTCACACTTCCACACAACCAGAAAGTAACTGTCTTTGCCTCAAGCAAAGATGAAAAGGACAGGAAAAACGAGATGATTATCTCTGGAAATCTCTCCAGGACCAAGCAGTTTCTTCTTCAGAAAAGAATGCATGACTCATTTCATCGGTCAAGCATGCCTTCAACTGCCAGAGAAAATCTAAATTCCGTTATTACAAAAGCCATCTTCTCCACTCAAAAAGCTAAGTAGAGCCCAGGAGGAAGCCTTTAGAGATCGTCATGGCGACAGTTCACACGGGTCCTCCAGGCAGCCCGCACGCTGACCCGCGTTTGGACTGGACCACCTGACTTTTGGAAGTCCTGAATGAACAAAGGGGTCAGGATGCTCCGATAGCTTCTGAAAGTCGCTGCAGAGGGGAAGCAGCAGTGGGCTGAGGCAGCACATGGGGACAGCACACAGCACCTCTACAGCCATTTCTGGCACTGATGGCATTTCTGGGAGGTGAGCGGCTAAAACCTAAAGGCAATACCCTTCTTTCTTTTGGCTTCCTCAGCACCCCTGTTTCTTCTTTTGTTTCTCAAACACTTCAGTGGCTTTGTAACCAATTATCTGGATTAAATATCTCCTGTTGAAACACTTAGCCTAGCTCTGTGCTCCTGATTAGACCCTAACTAATACAGGGCTTAAGACCAGGAGTGGGTCCAAAGATTGAGATGACCAGCTAATGGCTTTGACCTCGAGCACAACGATGGAATCGATGCTGGCGGAAAATGGAAAATTGGTAGTTAGTGTAAAGCAGCATCACAGTTCCGTAATGATCACCCCCTGTGGTTGCCTGAGATGTGGGACATACTTGAAAGGAAGGTTTGGGGAGAGCAAGTAGCTGCTGCCCTTGACCGTGACGGTAGAAACGCTGATGACAGTGGAAAGGCGGAAGATGAGCTCCTCTGAGCAGTGGAGGGAGAGCTCGCAGAAGGAAAACAGCAAGCTCAGAGATCAGAACACTCAGTCCAAGAAGAATCAGAGCAGGCGGGACACTCCACAATGGCCCCATAAGACTGTCATAACCCTTAGAGCAAAAGCACTGGTACAGCGCAAGACCAGTCCCCAAATATGATTCTTGAGGATACAGGATTAGGAAGCACATTGAACTCACAGCCTTGCCAACACTCTGATGTAAAACTCTGAGCATCGATTGGGAAGAAATAGCAGCCTGAGAACTGAAACGGGCCCCTGTGGGTGACTCAGAAAGCTTTGAGAACCCACAACCCTGACACTTCTTGCCTGTGTCTTTCCACACCTGAGTCAAGTACTAGCTCCTTTGCCTGCAGACCCCATACTAATCTTGCCCAAGGGAGTTGCCTTGCAAGGGAAGGCCTGTTCTCCCCAACACTCAGCCACCGCCCCTCACTGCCACCAAACCAGAGCCCAGCTCACCCCAAGGGGACACAGGCCATGTCTGACCCAAGAGGAGAGAGCTTGTACTCCAAAGAAATTGCAACACAGTGTGAGCTTACACCAAATCCGAAGGGCAGAGTGAAGAACTGCTCAGGTACAGGCTAGAGAAAATGCCTGATAAAGATCGCGTGCACACACACACGATCTGAACTTCTTCCCTTTGGTTTACTCTCCTAAATTAGCTATTAAGTACAGGCGATAGAGACTTCTACCGGCCCCCCAGAATCCATACCTCCCTGTTTCTTTCTAGTGAGTTTAACCTGGCACACGCTAGCCAGTGAAAAACATCTCCCGTGCCGCCTTGGAGATGGGTGTGGAATTGGCTAGGAGTGGTCTATGGAATTCCCTGGACATTTAATTACAGCTACATCCAGAATGAGCAAAAGGCAGCAGGTGAAGCCACCAGGGAGGCCGTGTGGCAACTGCCTTGTCCTATTACATACGAGAGAAATAAACTTCTTATTCGAGCCCCTAGATTACTTTTTGTTAAAGCAATCTAACCAGTGCTCTACCTAATACAAAACATATTATTTCAAAATAAAAACACTGCTATATATTATCTAAAGTTTCATGTGAATTAGTTTGACCAAAGTCCACGCACCAAGACCAACCCCCATGGAGCCTCCATCTTCTAACCTGAAGTTCTGCTTTGATGTGTCGGATTGGCTGAGGCCAGGTCCCGTGTCTGTGCCTGGATGCAAGGAATCTGGGAAAGCACGTTTCTGGCTTCGAGGAAGTGAGAATCAGAAAGACCTGTACTGTATTGGTTATCTATTATTGTGTAACAAGTTGCCCAAAACATGACGGTCTACATCAGCAGTGTTCTTTCTTATCCCTCACAGTTTCTTTGGGTGGGAAAATCCGTCAGGGCACAGTGGGGATGGCGGCTTTCTGCTGCTCAGTAACTGGGGCCTCAGCTGGAGGGCTCAAAGGCTGGGGGCCAGAACCGTCTGAAGACAAGTTCACTCACGTCTGGTCCCTGCTGCTGGCTGTCTGCAAAGACCTTAGCTGGGTCGATAGTTGGACACCCACATGTGTGGCCTCTTTAATGAAGGTTGGGCTTCCTCAAAATATGGTGGCTGGGTTCCCAAAGCAAGCATCCTAACAGAAAGCCGTCAGAGCCCTGTCCTCTCATAGCACAACCTATGGAATTTGAAGACTGCATTGTGATAGCACTGGATGGGGCATCAGGCCTGGGGCTCCGGGCTCCCTCTCCATCACCTCCTGTGACTCTGGGCAAGATCCTCACTGCTGTGACTTCAGACATCTGTGCTGTAAAATGGAAGTCTGAGTTTTCAATTGAATAACAAAATACATCTGCTTCCATCATGGGTCTTGAGCAAATGCAGAGGTGAGTATGGAACATTCCTTGACGTCCTCAAGTTCTTTCCTTTAGAGCCTGCTAGA
Organism: Pseudorca crassidens; assembly: GCF_039906515.1. Taxonomy (NCBI): domain Eukaryota; kingdom Metazoa; phylum Chordata; class Mammalia; order Artiodactyla; family Delphinidae; genus Pseudorca; species Pseudorca crassidens. The sequence continues at coordinate 5,652,528 of NC_090298.1, forward strand.
ACAATTTTCTATCGAGTGCTCAGAGGGTGATAAAGACATCCTCCCCAGAGCCCCAGCTCCAGGAGGGCAGGATTTCTTCACTGCCATCTCTGCAGTGATGACTGCATGTAGTAGGTGCCCACAGAGCAATAGTGCAGCACCATATGAAACTGTCTGGGTTTGAATCCTGGCTTCACTGACCACTCACTGTATCATTTTGGACTAGTTACTTAATTTCTCTATAAAGGAAGGCTAAACATGGTACCTACTTAGAAGGTGTTATGAAGAGTAAGTAAATATCTATATCTATATAATATATATACAGTGCTTGGGATGACACTTGAGATATGAAGTCCCATCTAAGCACTGGCTTTGATGATCGACGAACGAATGCCATAATAGGTCAGGTGACCTGGTGACACCAGAGATCAACACTATGCTGCCTTGCAGTGAATTCTAGCAGAAAATGTTTCTGAATTTTGATAGTGATCTTAACACCTTCGTTCAAGGGAATAAACAATGTGTATGAATTGGGGGCTGATATTTTGAGCTAGTCTGGTTGATGCCTTTATGAGACTGGGGCTCCTGAAGAAATAGGACCAACTGGAAAAAATGGGGATGCAGTCCTCTGAGACAAAGAATAAATGGGCAAACCCAGTTCTGCATCTCTTTATAAAAACTGCCACTGGAGACAGCAGGCCCCTGGCACCATTGATTCAAATGCTCATGGGAGGATCACTGGCAGGTACAACACAATTCCCAGACGACGGACGACCGTGATAACCAGCTTCCCTCCCTCCCTGCCTCCCTCCCTTTCTCCCCTTCATGGCAGATTGGCCTCAGCTCTCTCTGCAGAGATCCCCTAGCCGTTCCCCTCCCCACCCCATCACTACTTGCGAAGGGAGGAGGAGATAGAGACCCACAGCTGTCCTTAGAGATTATTTTATTTTGCTAAACACTCTCAATTCAACTGTCTTAATGTTGTAAACTTAATCGCCAATCAGCCAATTTTTAAAAACTTGCTAACAATTTTTTTCATTGTAACTGCAATATATTCTTTTTCAGAGTGTTTGAAGATCAAATAAAAGAGAATAATTTAAAAAACAAAATGCAACCTCTACACATTGCTAAGCTGGGTAGGTGCCCATTCATTCCACTGGTGATGTGGAAATTTCTAGAATCTCCTGGGATAGGAGAAGGAGGGGGCCCTTCTTCCCACTGCTGCTGCTAGCATCCCATCACTGAAGCAAATGTTTGAGTCCACGGACTGGAGGGTTGAGGAGGGGGTATGTTGAGAATACCTACCTGTACTAATGTAATAATTGTTACCATTTCAATTTTCCTCCTTCTTGTCTTTTTTCCTACATATAGCTTTATGCAGTTGTAGCTATAGTGTATATAATTTTGCACTCTGCTTTCTTACTTAAAACTATTATGTACATCATATTTTCATTTTGCTATATAACCTACATAACTGTAATGTTATTGCTGCATAATATTCTCTCAAGTGGATTAGGTATAATTTACCTTCCACTTATGCTATTGTTGTAAATTTAGGTCGTTTCCAATTTTTAACTGACATTTGCCTTTAGCCCTTTAAAGAGTTGATCAGAGATGCTGAAAGTGTGACAGGTAGATAATAATTAAGATGACCTTTATCTCACCTGTCAGTCTGTCCTGCTTTGGCCTCTTGTCCCAGCATCAGTATTAACTGTGATCCTTTCACTTTCAGAAAAAAAAAAAAACAAACAAACAACCCTGCATCCCAAGAATAAATTATATGATCACCCTAATAATACTTCCAGTCAGAATTAAAGCCCTTACAGATGGCTGCCTGGGATTTCAGTTAAACCATTCCCAAACCACACTGGATGACACCCCTGCTTCAGGTAGGAAACATTTCTCCAAGGCCTCCCCCTAGGTCAGCTGGCCTGTGGGGATTACAATCACACCTGTGGAGACTTTCTCACCTCCACCTCCGGGACTGGGACTGAAAGCCAACCCCGGCAGAAACCCTGCAGGGCAGTGTACTGTCTGGGGCAGCTGGTCGACCTCAGCACAGGGCTTGGGGGCACAGGGACCAGGATGTAGGCCCCAGCACATGGCTGAGCTGGGCTAGCTGCTGAGCTTCTTTGAAACACCGTTTCTTTACCAATAAAATGGGTCAGATAAAACCCGAGATGGCTTCTGTGGCCGTGAAATGATAAAACATGTAATGCCTGCCTGTTCCCACCAGTGTCACCTCCCGATCTGCTCACATCCCCTCTTCCCATAGGTTAAATGAACTCAGGGTACTTTACAGACAGACATTGTCATCTTCCTGATCAACCTCTCTTTAAAAATCAGAGCTGGACAGAACGGGTCACAAAAAAGCCCATGAGACCAGGACAACTAGATCTCAGTCAGCTGCAGCCAAGATTTGGTCACCAGCCACTGGTCTTGCCTGGTCTGCTGCACTGCCCACTCCCACCCACTGGACAACAGCCTCCACGGAAAGGCACCTTTATATATAGTCACCGATCCAGGGGACCACGTCCCAGGGTTGCATGCACTTGCCACAAACCGGCGAGGACTGGCGGGCACCTCACTCTACCGGGAAGCAACTCTAGAAAACCGAACCACAGGCCCGTTAGGTCTGAACTTAACTTCCGCGGTGATCTGAAGAGCTATTTTCCACAGGGAAAATTTTTAATAATTTATAAAAAGTGAAAATGGTAAAGACGTTTAAAAACAATCGTCACGGTGACATCAGAATGAACGCGCTCTGCTGATGAATTTAGAGGCTCCTCAAGATGAAAGCCAAACCAGCAACAGCGGTGAAGTTTGGAGTCAGTCCTTGGCCATTTGGGTTTTCGGGGTGATTCCTCCTATATTGCGGGGATGATCACCGCCCCTCCCCATTGCGCAGCTGGGCCACAGACACTAGACTATGCGCGGCGGCGCGATTCCTGCAAACGTTGGACTCTTCACGGCTTCCCTGGTTGTTCCAGCTTCTGGGGCTCTGAAAGTGCTTTTTGCTTGAAATTTCACCAGATAAAAATAAGTTTCAATGAGTTAAAGGCAGAAAGGGAGGGGAGGGATGAAAGCGTCCAAGTTGAAGGAGGATCCCCACCCCTTCCGCGGCCAGTCCCGAGGTTACCCGCGGGTACCGGGGACTCCAGGGCGGCAGAGGGCCCGCCCCGCGCCCTGAGCGCCCGCTGGCGCCAGAGTCGGATGCGTTTCCCCGCAACCTCTTGGAAATGACTCGAAAGCCAGTGCTCTGTGGTCTCTTCCTTCCCCTTTTGGAACACAAGGACCCCCTGGCGTGGCGGGGAGGAGAGGAGCCAGGCCCGGTCGCAGGGGTGAATTCGCGGAACGGTCATCCTTTAATGTCGGGACTTGAGGGGTTCTTTAGCGGGTTGCGGAGAGCACGCTTCCCGCATCCTCCTCCCCAGGCCCTGATTCTTTGATCAGTCCTTAGGAGAGCACTGGTTCCGCAGACCCCGGTCCAGGATTGTGGTGTGAACACCAGGCTCCATCTGGTACACACGGGATTCAATAAACAGGTTGCTTTCCATCCTTCTCCGACGCCCCTTCCCCTCCGGATTGCTCCAACTAGGTTAAGTGAGGTCGGAGGCTCAGGCCGGGGTTAGAGCCTGGATTCCGGGCAGAAGGACCCGGAGCCTCTGAGACCCTCATTAGCGCGCGCACACACGTGCCCCTTCTCGTCCTGCTCCCCACCCTCGCTCCGCTCCGGCCAGCCGGTCGGCTCCGCGCGGCGCTACCCCGCAGCCCGGCGCGCACCGATGTCTCCCCCCAGCGGCCGTGCGCGTGTCGCCGCAGGAGCCGGGCGGCTGGCGGGCGGCGGGGAAGCGGCGCGGCGCAGGCAGTCCCGCGGCTCCGCCCCGCGCCCCCCTCCGCGGCCGGCAGGACCGCCCCCTCCGCGCCGCGCTCGGCTCAGACTGAGCAGACGCCTTTGCAATGTCAGCAGCCGCGGCGGCGGCGGCGGTCGAGGCCCCGCGGTAGCGGCCAGCGCAGCACGGCCCGGCGGGCGCGCACGGCGCGAGCCCGCGGCCGCCTCGCTGCCTTCGGGGCGCTGCGGACGGCTCGGCGCGCCCTGAGGCGGCGCTCGGACTCGAAGCCAGCCCGGCTGCGGCCGCTCACAAAGGACCGCGGACACCAGGCTCCGGGGGGCTGCGCGCAGGGACTGGCCGGGGGACGGCCCGCCGCGGCGCGTCCCCTCCACGCTTCCCCTCCCCGGGCGGCTGGAGCCCGAGCCAGAGCGGGCCCCGTCATATGACAGCGGCGACCCAGCGGCCGGCGAGCGCGCGTGCTGCCCGCTCGGCTGCGCCACGGCCGCCGGCGCCAGGGGGGGCCCGCGCCGCGCCCCGCTGAGTGGTCGCCGGTCGCTGCCGCCCCGCGCCCCCCGCGCCCCGGCTCTCGGGCTCCGGGGGCAGGAGCCGAGGGGAACCCCGCGCCGGCGCCAAGCCTAAAATGGCCACGCTGCTCCGCAAAATCGGGCTCATCCGCCTGCACAACCGGGACACCGAGGACCCCAAGCATCACCACAACCACCGCGGCGGCGGCGGCGGCCAGCAGAGCGCGTCGCTGCGCGGCAAGGGCGGCGCCAAGAGCGGCGGCCACAAGCCGCAGCAGCAGCATCCCGCCGGGGGCGCGGGCGACACCAGCCCCGGACCCGGCAAGGGCAAGGGCAAGCGCGCGGCGGAGCTGGCCCAGCGCGACAAGCCGCCGCAGCCGGCGGCGGGGGCGGCGAGCGGCGGGGGCCCCCGGGAGCGCGCGGCGGGCGCCAGGGCGGGGCCGGGCCCGGCGGCGGCGGCGGCGGCGGCGGCGGCGGCGGCGGCCGGCGGCAGCCTGGTTCCCGCGGCGCGCCAGCAGCACTGCACGCAGGTGCGCAGCCGGCGGCTCATGAAGGAGCTGCAGGACATCGCGCGCCTCAGCGACCGCTTCATCTCCGTGGAGCTGGTGGACGAGAGCCTCTTCGACTGGAACGTGAAGCTGCACCAGGTGGACAAGGACTCGGTGCTGTGGCAGGACATGAAGGAGACCAACACCGAGTTCATCCTGCTCAACCTCACCTTCCCCGACAACTTCCCCTTCTCGCCGCCCTTCATGCGGGTGCTCAGCCCGCGCCTGGAGAACGGCTACGTGCTGGACGGCGGCGCCATCTGCATGGAGCTGCTCACGCCGCGCGGCTGGTCCAGCGCCTACACCGTGGAGGCCGTCATGCGCCAGTTCGCCGCCAGCCTGGTCAAGGGCCAGGTAAGCTGGGAGGAGGCCGGGGGCGCGCGGGGCTGGCCCCTCGGCGCTCTCGCTCCTGATGCGCGCGGGGCTGTGTCTCTACCCCAGCCTGCCAAGGGGAGACGTTCCCGAGCGCCTCCGCTTCTCTTCCCTGAACGTTTTCTTCTTTCCCTACTTTTCCATCCCGTCTCTGCGGGTCTCCCGCTTGTTCCCGGTCGGTCCCCATCGCTCTAGAATACGCTCTCTCCCTCTCCGCACACCCTCCTCTCTTTTCTCCTCTGCTGCTTCTCCCCTCTGGTTCTGCCCCTCTACCCTCTGCCCTGATCTCCCGACCCGCTGTCCCCATGTGCCCCTCCCTTTCCTCCTCCTCCGCCCCCGCCCCAGGCTTCCGCTCTCTCCCCCTCCCCCTCCCTCTCCCGTTTACCCCCTTCTCCTTTTCCTTGGCTTCTCTCCATCTCCTGACCCCACAGTCTCCCTGAGGGTGGAACTTCACGTGGACTTAGGAATCTAAGTATCCAGCCCAGTTTATTGCCCCCTTCCCTGCCACACACGCAAAGTCCCCCCCCCCGCAACAACAACTCAGGGGGGCTCTGCAGGTGGGGGGCTCTGCAGGGGGCCTGCTGCCTGCTGGTGAATCTGCTCCCCTGCTCTGCCCCCTCTTGACCAGCATGTAGCGCAAAGGTGAAAATTTTGCTCTTGAGAAATTTCACTGGAGAGGCAGAGGTGTGGTTTGAGTGTGACAAGGCCAGATGACCTCAAGGGAATGCATGGTACCTGGCTCCTTCCAGGACCATCACCTTCTGGGTAGTTGTTCAAGGTCTTGGTCTCTCTCAGACCTGTTTCTTCCTTCCGGGTTACCCCTGCCCCGGGGGGGTTAAATCCATTATCAGAACTAAAGATTTTTAACTAAATACTGAAATCAGGGGCCGGCGTGGTGCCTGAATCTTCTCACCTATTGCACCAGACGGCAGCTTTACCAAAAGAAACCCGAGAACTTGAGAGCAGAGAATGAATGAATCTTCTGAGATTTGTCCCCCCCCCCCACCAGCTGCAGGCAGAGGCATGATGGTTTTATCTTCCCACATTATATGCTCCTGATCATGTTCAAGTTGGTTGATGTTTTCCCAAGTCGCTATTGAACATTACTTAATAAAATTATAATTTTATATGGGTGTCTTTTAGATTTATGAAGAATCCCTGTTTTGTTTAGGAGTCCCGAAATGACCTCGATTTGATCTTTCTACAGCTAGCATTTCAGAAGCCATCAGTCCCCCGTCACCTGCCTCTGTCCCTTTCACGGCAGGATCTTTCACACTAATCACATAATGCTTGTTCTGCCAATTTCACTAGAGGTGGAGCCCCTGGGATACCAGGCAAATCGCATTGTGACTCCAGTGGAGAAAGGCACTTAATTCTTGACTGAGGTCTGTTGTTACCAAGTACCATCTTGCTAGTCCATCTTTTCTGGGGTTTAGCTTCCGCTTATTTCTCGCGTTCGAAATAGGAGGGACCTGGAGGCTCTAGAAAGGTGAGGTTTAATGCTTTAACATCAGAAATGCAGTCTGAAGCCTGTGGTTCAGCGCTGGCTCTGATGTGAAGAGCCTGTGATTCGATACAAGCCACGGGGGTGGGAGAGGGTCCCGGTTTATGTTATTATCAGGATTTATACAAATGATGGGGAAAAATATTTTGCAGAAATGCTTCTGTTATTTTTTCTGAAAGCACTGCTAATCAGAACTCTCTGGAACACTCTCTTACCTTCTTTCATTCTTCACAGAGATGACTTTGGGGATGAAGGGCAGAGGAATATCATTTTGCCTTATAATCACAGAATCATAGCATTTAGATTTGGAAGAGATCCTTAACCACAGCCTGCATTTTGAAAGATGTAGGAAAGTAAAGATTTCAAATGAGAAATAAGGACTTTTTTTAAGGAGAGATATATGTCAGTAAGTTAAGTGTTTTCCATGTTCACATGAATGCTGTGATTGACAGTTCTCTTGGTGCCCCTGCACTTCTATTAAATTAGGCAGGTCCTTGTGTATATATGTCTTTTCTTTGTAATCCAAATTGAGAGTCTTCATACAGTCAGCAAGTCAGAGACCTTATTGTTGAAAGTAATTATCAATATTTTTATTTCTTAATTTCAAAATCTTACTTAGTTGAACTCAGGGCCCTCCATGTAGCATATTGTGTTATATCACCTATTCTAAAGTCTAGTTATGAAATATCTGAAAGAGAGGTGAGTACTCAGCAATTTATAAAAATACCAGTTCAGTTTCTTTGCACTTTTCGTGCTGACTTCAACATCCAAAAGAGAGTCGTGTAGGATATACACAAACAACTCGAAATGCAGTGTAAGAACAGGAGGAATGAATGTTCATCAGTGTTTCAGGATGCTGTGCAGGAAAGGATCCTAATAGTGTCTCAGGGCCCTCAGCGTTATGGTGCCTTTCCTGCTTTTGTAAATTTCCGACCTACAGGTTGTTCATTGCACTTACTGCAGTTACCGAATTATTTCCGGTAGCTGAAGGTAGTTAAAGGACTTTGGGAAAGCAATCAAAATACCTGATTAGATATTCAAAGAGAACCAAGAGTGCTACCAAACCAATGATTACTTTAAAAGGCAGAACCGTTCCGTTCTAGTTACATTCCTCCATCTGTTGGCCCTTTCGTTTTTTCTTAAGCAATGGGATTAGAAAAGGCTCGTTTTCCTCTTTCGTAACTACTAAGCGTAACTTTCTGAATTGGGGATATCCTAAGTTGATTTTGTTTCTCTACCTTTAGAGAAATCATAAAATACTTTTAAGGGTTTCATTGGTAATATTAAGAAAAGATCTGCTTAACCATTTTGTGTATAGTATTAATGTTTGCGTTTATCTCACGGTGTGACAGATTCAGTCATTTCACGAGACCTTTACCTGACTTTTGGGGCCCATGTTATCAAAATCTCTCTTGTGCTACCTTATGGATTGTGGTTGTTTAAAATTAACTTAAAACTTTCTTGTATGATATATTCTTTGTAGAGATAATGACATACATACCTCGCCTATTTGTTTATTACCGAATCGTCTTCTGACTACAAAGAGACACTTTAGGTAACTCTTGGATCCTGCAATTAAATGAAAACTCCCCGTACCTGGGAGGGTCCTGCCCAGGCTGGGCCTCGGCGTTCACTGGCATGTGTACCAGGTCTCGCACCTGGGATGATTGATGATGCAACAGAGACCCTCTCCTTGCAGCTGTGTGAGCAGAAGGCACCCAAGAGTAGCTTGAGGGTGCACTAACTCAGGGTTCTACTTTCACATCAGCTCGCCTCCTGAGTGCCCCCTTTTTAATTAGTTAGACATCGCCAGGGGCAGGGAACCAGACGGCACTTGGAAGACAGTTCCTTACTCCTCCTCTGTCCGCTCAGTGCCAACCATGCGCCTCAACCCAGCATGAGGACGATGTGGCAATAATAGCAGTGGCGTTTACTGTTTGCTCCATGCCAAGCTCTGGGCCAGCAAAGCACTTAGGGTGTTAACCTTACCTGATTCTACTGTTTCCGTGGTCACTGTACAGGTGAGGACACCTCAGCTCCACACGGTCAGGTGAAATTAATGCAGCCTCGTGTTCTAACACTAGCAATGAGTGCGAGCCTCTGAATACCAGTCCACATTAGTAAAAGTCAGCGACGGCAGAGTCACACCCAGGCCACCTGAGCCCCTGGCCGTCTCCAGCCAGTGGTTGGCGGTGACCGGTGTGATCATCATTTGTGTCCACAGAAGACAGGTACACAGTCAGCTGTCAGCAGAAGAATGAAAACAACAGGACTAAAACACCTTCAGTTCTTAGTGTTTGAATTTAAAATTGCTAAGCGATTCCGGAACAGTTATGTTTCCTGACAGCACTAGTTTCTGGAATTTTTGAACACAGAAAACTGGTAGATGTTGCCACGTGTCAGTGTGTGATGAAGAAGTAACAGGCTCTGCAGATCAGCTCTGTTTGACGATAAAGTGCATCTCTGAGGTCGACTTTAGGGCTTAAAGTGTTCTGCACCATGGGTGTCACTGAGAATCTTGCACACACACACGCACACACACACACACACACACACACAGCCTGTCTTCAGAACCTCTTCCAAAGTACTAGGCCTGGAAATAGCTTTTTACTTATGGCTACACAATCTCCAGGTCTTATCAGGAAAAAGTAATGAAGATAAACAGCCTTGTGGGTTCCTAAGGTTTATTGGCTTCTGAACTATTATAATTCACACAACATTTTTGAAAGCCCTGTGTGAGTGTGCTAGGGCTACTGTCACAGAGTCCCACAGACTGGCGGGCTTCAACAACAGACATTTACTTCTCACAGTTCCGGAGGCCAGAAGTCTGAGCTCAGGGTGAGAGCAGGGTTGGGTCCTTCTGAGGGTGTGCAGAGGATGAGCTCCAGGCCTCTGCCCTTGGCTTGCAGACGGCTATCTTCTCCCTGTGTCCTCACGTGGTCTTCCCTCTGTGCCTGTCTGTGTCCTAATCTCCCCTTCTGGTGAGGACACCAGTCGTATTGGATCAGGGCTCCATCCTAATGACCTCAGTTTAACATGATCACCTCTGTAAAGACCCTGTCTCCAAATACAGTCACCTTCTGAGGTGCTTGGGAATAGAACGCCAACATATCAATTTTGAGGGATCACAGTGCAGCCTATAACAAGCCCAAACAGGAATTTCTTAACCAATCCAACCTCTCATTTCTCTAGAGGCTATTACTGGTTTGCAAAGTAACATAAATGATGCCCATCCGTGTGAACACAGGACCACACCGAGGAGGCCCCAGGAGGGCCTACGTGGAATAGAGAGATGGTGGCCGCTTTAAAGGGAAGCTGGGAGAACCTAGCGTGTGAACCGTGACAGCCAGGGGGTGGGTCCTGCCGTGTGACTCACCGAGGAGAGTGGATTTGTGGAGGAGTCTTATGAGTCAACCGTGTCGTTGTGTCCTGTGCCCATGTGTAGGTGAGGGAGGTCATTACCACCCAGGATGACTCTGCAGCTTGAGGTCTCCATGTACTCGATGGATCGGAGAAAAAAATAGCTTGTTCTGGTATCAAGTGGGACGGGGCAGGAGGACGCAGACAGGACTCTGCATCCTAAAAATAGTGCCGCGCCAACTTGGCAAGCTCCCACGTGCCCGCTCCCTGGCGAGTCTGCTCATCCCAGGGCTGACGGTGCAGTTAATAATAGTAGTGGCTTACTTTACCCAGAGTTGTAAACTTTTGAGAATCTAAAGTTGCAAAAAGAGGATGCAAATGCATTTGTGTTTACTTTTCTGATTTATAGTGAAGGGTGTGAGAGGATTGTTTTCCTATTTAAGGGTCAGGAGAGTTTGGGGGGGGTTGTTTGTTTGTTTAATGGAAAGTACCAACATGAACACTAAGTTGAAGTTTGTTTTAACCCAGAATCCTGCCCTTTCTCATCCTCACGAACAGGCGTGTGTGAGTCCAGGTTTAGAAGGAAGGCAGCCTCAGTGGTACCACTCTGGGGACAGCTAAGGAACCAGCCAAATGGCTTTCATGGCTTTTTTTTTAAGCAGCCACTAATAGTGGGTTCTTTGAGCCACATTTCAAGTCTCCTGAATCCTAGATTTTTGCTGTGTTGATAGGGTTGTGGGGAGATGGGGCAGAGGATGGGGACGAGGTAACTCCTTTTCTCTCTTTCCTTTACTTATGGCTACACAATGGCCGGTGGTCCTCAGCCCCAGGTTAATTAGATGCTTCCGGGAACCTTTAAATTATTCCAATGCCAGGCCCTTTCCTCGAAGATTCACACTTCTTGAGGCTAAGATGAGGCCCTAGTAGAGGCCCGTTGGAAAATCTCCTACATTGATTCTAACGGACAAACCGGGATTGGAAAAACCACCCTGGACCAGAATTACTCATCACGTCTACCATCTTCGGTACATCCTCCCACCAACAGCCAGAACAGGGAGCTTCAGGTGATGGTGGCTGTAATGAACCCCTTGCCTTCCCCCCTCCCACCTTGATTGGACTCACTGTCCTGTGTCCACCCCGACTAGCCCTCTGGAAGCCCTACTTTTGTAGAGGAGCTCATCATACAACCCAGTCCTTCCTCCCTGGACCAAGAGGGAGTGTAAACCCTGAAAAAGGAAATGTGCTCAAGAGAGTTGCTCACCCCCGGATCAGACACTGTTGTGAGGGCTTGGTGCGCGGACCGCCCAGAACTGTGGATAATTAGCTAGTTCGCACAGCACAGGTACTGAGCGTCCACTCTGTATCAGGCACACACTGGGCACACGTTGGTGAATCAGATTCACGGAAAGTGCCAGCCACGGAGAACTGACTGTCTAGTGGGGATGAAGTGCAACCCACTCACATTTGTCTGTGATGTACCAGGCAGCTCCGCAGGTATCGCTTGCTTAGTATTTGGGTGAGTGCCCATTCACTGGTGCAAGTGGCCTGTGGGTGCGCCAGGGACTTGAGAGAGATGGGGTCCTGGGCTCAGCAGCGTCTTCCAAACTTCTGGGTGACGTTCCGAGAAGGAATGCTCATTGTTACGTGATTGTCACACTGAGGGTTAGCCTGTTTCTCTGAACATAGTTTCCCTGCTAATAAATGGGACGGTCAGCCATTTCCCAAAACAGACAAAGGAGTCATTGTAATGGCAGAAATATTTCCAATAACATCTACGCTTTCCTACCCAAGGAGTCAGCAAACTAAGATAAGGTTTAATTGTTTAATGCCCCATCGTCACACACTTCATTCCTTCTTTCCTTCCTTCATTCGGGACCCGTTTGCTGAGGGTCTACCATGACTTGGGCACTGAAGATGCATGGTCTTCAGCACTCCCGTGGCGACCTTCCCCCATTCTGTGGGTCGCCCCTGGTCCTCTCCGCTAAGGACAGGAGGACCAAGGCCCCCAGATCGAGAACCTCTGGGGAGGAAGCGGAATTGGGACCAACCAGTGGCAAAGCCTTGGGAGAGGAGGGCGGGGCGGGAGCGGGGAGCCGGGAGTAGCGCCAGAAGGTGCCCTTCCCCACCCGGCAGACCTAGGTGTGGTCAGGCAGCAGACTAACCGGGCCTCCTCGGTCACGTTCCCAAGCCTGGCTTTTCCTCTCCTCCCTGCCCTCCTGTCTCCTTAGAGGCTTGTCATCCCCTGCTTGGATTCCTGGGATGCCCCCGTCCAACCTCTCCGTCCCTTTCCATCCTCCCTGCCGCCACCTTCCTGGGTCCTCTAAGACGCACACCTGGTTTTCTCACACCCTTGGTTAGACGGGGACAGAATACATCCAAGCGCCCCATCGCTGCCCAGCCTGGGTGCAACTCTTCCACCTTCCACAGCCCCCAGGAAGCCCTTCTCCCACCAGCCCCGCCAGCCACGGCACACCAGCAGGTCTCCACGTTTGCTGAGCTCACAGGTCCGCCCCCATCGGGAAAGCACCCCCTCATGCATCAGTCGAGCCCTGCCATCCCTCAGAACCCTGCCGAGACGTCTTAACTCCTGCAGAAGGCCCCGCAATCCCTCCTCCAGTAAGGGCATCGGCTCCCTCCTCTAAACACCTCTGCGTTGTCTGGAAGGTGTTCATTTCTACTCTCATCCTGCTAGACCGCGTGTACCTATTTCCAGCTCTGTTTCCCCTTCCCCTCGCCCAATGCCCAATACATTGTATGTGCCGAATAAATGTGTCCACTGTGCAACTTGCACAACTGCACACACACCCCATCCCCTCCCCTCGCCCCTATTTGGAATACGGTAAGATTGTGAACTTACCAGGTGCTTGCCGTGGGCCAGCTGCTGTGCAAAACGCTTTAGTGGGTCATGTGATTAAATGCTTTCAGCAGCCTATGGGGTGAGCGCTGTTGTTATTCCCATTTTACAGAGGAGGAAACCAAGGCTCACTTAGCCTGGGGAAGGCAGAGCCCTGCAAATCTGCGGGTTGGGGTCTTTGGGAAGCCCCTTCCTCCAGTGAATGCCTGAAACTAACCCAGATGAGCTGCCCGCAGTGGCCACTGTGATCTCTCCCCTCACAGAAGTGCTTGTTTTTCCTTTGATCACCTTTATAATGTATCCTATGAAGTATCATAATCTTAGAGAGCTCATGAAAGACAAAGCTTCTCTAACTGTAGGATCAACCAGTAAAATTACATACAGCTGAAAGGAGGTTGGTTTAATTCATAACTAAAACTAATCTAATAAAACGTGACTTTGAATTCTGCTGGACTGAATTACAGTGATTTTTGTTTTAGTAATTTTATTTAAAAGGGGATCCCGGCATCTGCCTTTTCACTGACAAGAGAGATGGATGCCTCTTGGTTATTCTCTCAGATCCGAGAAGAACCAGAGGCCCCTTCCTGCCACCTCTGACCCCAAAGGCCACCCCCAGCATCTGGGGACATCTGAAGACCGCTCCTCAGAATAATGCTTTTAAACGCACAAAATAATATTCATAGGCTTTCAAAGGAAAACAGGCATGCTTAGAAATAGTTATTGCTATTTTAAAAAAATGATGAACTAAAATATGAAATTAAAAAGCATGTCTTTATTAACACATTTAGTATCAAGGTCTAGTTACTGTCCTAACTGGACATAGGAAGGAGAACTGATGGCGTTTCAAGTCGTCTACAACAACTGTCGTATGATTTTTAAACGTCTGGGGTTTCTGTTGGTGACAAAATCAAGGCAATGCTAAATCTGTGCTTTGTCACTTCCAGTCGCAGTTAAATGAAGCGCTGGACTACAGTTAGAGTTAATGAAAAGAAAGACATTTTTTTCCATCCAAGTTTGTGTTCCCTGGGGATGCACGGCCCCAAGAACCCCAAGGTGGTAGATGGCTCTAAGTGTTGACAGCTGTCTTCGGAAAGAACTTAAAGTTTATCGTGCAGCTCGTGGCCAGAACCTCTGGGAACGAGGTTTAGGATCCCAACATATAGCTCAGTCCTGCCGTGATCTTGTTGGGTGGTCACAAAAATCACAGGGCAGCCTCCTCTTTGCCCTCTCAGAACTGCCACCTCTCCTTGTGGACTCTTGTCATCGCCTCTGTGGACTCTCCATCATCAAGTCATTTTGCACCATCAGGTGTCAGTTTCAGATAAGAACCACGATCATGTTATTGACCAAGCACAGATCTGAGAGCTGTGTTTTCACCTCCACAGCCTTGCTCTCTAAGAATCCTATTTGTTAGCAGTATCTTTAAATTAGCTTATATTTTTGCTGCCGCTAAGTTAGAAAATTACATAGAAGAATGTAATTATTTCAAACATTTACCTTTATCAGCGCACACGTTGATACTGTTCCATATTGTTGAGATTCTTTCTATATTACAGAACACGACGTTCACTTGAAAACTTTTGAGCCACCATTTTGTTTCAAGATGAAAAGCCGGTTCAGAAATCAAACGTAAAATTTTTTTCAAATGCTGTGGGTTCCATCAGTTATCACAGGTCACACAGAATGAACACAGATTGCCTCAGTACAACTGAAAGAGAATTTCACTGAGTCAGTGATCCTTTGCCTGACTGAGACCTTTAGGAAAGGCTTTTTTCTGTAATGAAATTCAAGAGAAATCTAGTTGAAATGTTTGACCTACATACGTATATGTGATATTTTGACAATTGGAGGCTAATCAACAAAGAACACCAATCTTCTCTTATTGCTTAGCAGTTAAGGCCCTGAGCATCTAGGGTAAGTCTTCCTGCATTTGGTAGGAAAGTGACTAGATGTCTCCAGGGTTCTTTCCAACTCTTAAGACTGAGATGAATGCAGCCAGCATTCTCACAGGGAGCGGGAACAGTATACGGTTCATTGGTCCTCCAGGATTTTTATGCTGTTTTTGTTGTACACTCACTGATTTCCCCATAGTTTAGCAATATTGAAGTCTGAAATTCGACCTCTGAGATCACTAGAGACATGAAGCATCCTCCTGTCCCCCGGGGTTCTCAGCCTGCAGTGTGTATCATTCTGAGAAGGGGTGTTATCTTCTTCGTGGAAGTGGAGTCTGTAACAATATCTAAATCAGTGCGTGGGCCTGGGTGGTGTTGCCATAACTACCACGTTAGGTTGGTAAAGTTTTCAGCATCATAGTCAGCAAATAGAAACGGTTCTACCCAGAACTGCTCAGGTTGGTTTTTTCACATTTACGTATGTCTCTTTTTCCCACCTGTAAACTAATTATTTGGCTATCATCAAATCTTTTGACTGAGGTCATTTCAGTCGCCCTACCCTAAGGAAAACATCCATCTGCAGCTTGGCCCTGACCATGTACCACTTAGAGTCTCAGAGGCTGGCTGGTCTCCCCATTCAGGTAAGGATGCACCCAGCAACTGTTGGTCCACACCTGGGCCAGGATGCTGCACAAGAAGAGGTGACCCTTGATTAACCCTTTCAGGCCATTTGAAGAAAGGATAGATGGTCTCACGCCATCTCTGTGGCCAGAAGAGCCCCGGAGACTTCAGAACTGGGTCTTGGTCAGTGCCCAACCCAGAAAGACACCCATGGCCCTGAACTCTAAACCCAAGTGTGGGAGGAGATGTATGAAGGATGCAGCCAATGGCAGGATGTAAGAGGCATGGGTCTGCATGGAGGAAGGAGTGAGGGTGCTGCCAGCAGGTGCTGAATGCGGGTCTGTGATTGAGGTGGGCAAAACAGACCCCCATCCTGGAGCAATACTTGCGTCCACTGTTTGCTACTTACAAAGCACTTTACCTGTGTGGTTTCCTGGAGGTCCAAGACGGTGGGGAGTCCAGCTGGGGAGCCGGGCAGGCTGGCAGCCCGGAGGGCACAGCAAGTGCCTGTTTTCTTGAGCTCCCAAGGGCAACGTGATTGAACCAGACCATCATTCCTCAAGTAGGAACAAGGGGCTTAGTGAGAATTTCCAAGGGGCATCTTCTCTCCCTATTGTCTCATTTTGTAGCATCGTTAAGTAGAAGTTGTCAAATATTCAAGTCTGAAGGACCACTAACTAGAAAGAAGACAGTCCACCCTGAAAGGCTGGACAGAATGAGCTTGTTACAGAACTCGGGGAGGTGAAAGAACGCCCTTGCTAGTGTGCATTCAGGACAGAACGAGCCTCGTCCAAAATTCCTGGGGACAGTCCCCATAGAGTCAATGAAAACTTACATACTGTGCCATTAAATTAAGTTGCCCCAAAAGGCTGAGGGAAATATTAAGATTTCTGCTGCAAGGAAATGCTTCTGACATGTCTGCCTTCGAAACCTACAGTGAATTTTGTAATTTGTTTGGTCTTTAGAACAATGCAGTGATACTAACTAGTCTTAGAAGTCAAGCATAGTTTGAGTGAGTGATAGAAAGGAGAGTTTTTCATAAGTAATCTTACCTTTCAGACATATGAATGTCTAAATCATCCATTTGTTTGCTACTTAGTATCTTCCTTTCCTTTTCATGTTATTTTCTTTACCTAATTACAGTGAATATTGGTGCATTGTACCCAATCTTTATTTTCTTCGTTTCTTGCCAGTCTCATTTATCCCAGTACTTTCTGCTACTCTTCTAAGTTAGTAAGTCACAATATTTACAGGTCGGTAGCATTTCAGAAAATTTTTCAGAATGTTCTAGAAGGTTTTACTCTGAGGTTGGGTGAGTGAATCCTTTAAAATGTATTTCTTGCAAACCTTGAGCATGTACCATGTGTTAAATTTATAATACAGTGATTCCAGTATTTTTTTTACTTAAACAGTAAGACTTTTACTTATTACAGATTTACTTATCTAGTTTACTTATTACAAACCAGAGCCATGTACAACAGAGAGTCTGGGGAAAGAATACGGGTTTAGTAGTGACTGGAAGGGAAAAGAAAGCCATCAATGAAGAGGAGGGTAGTGTTTCCTCCGAGCTGGGCCTTGGGTGGGGTGCCCCTCCATTTCTCTGCACTGGCGTAGACTGCAAAATTGTAGGCCTGCAGTGGGGCCATTACCTGCTCCCACACTGCCCGGCCCTCAAGCCATGGTCAGGCCGTAGAGACTAGGTGTCAGGCCTTGATCCAAAGATCTCCCCAAACCTAGTTAGGCTTAGCATTTGTGCTATGATTTTTTTTTTTTTTTGGTGGTACGCGGGCCTCTCACTGTTGTGGCCTCTCCCGTTGCGGAGCGCAGGCTCCGGACGCGCAGGCTCAGCGGCCATGGCTCACGGGTCCAGCCGCTCTGCGGTATGTGGGATCTTCCCAGACCGGGGCACGAACCCGTGTCCCCTGCATCAGCAGGCGGACTCTCAACCACTGTGCCACCAGGGAAGCCTTGTGCTATGATTTTATGCTGAATTTTTGTTCCAGAATATGCTAAGGTTTTTTTTTTTTAAACAAATTTGTGGAATCTTGGGATTAAGCAGAGCTGGGGAAACACATAATCCCAGATTTCAGTGATGCTTATTGAGCTGTGATGACATTGGCATTTCCTTGCCATGCAAAGCAAATTCTGTCCCCAGTATAACATGGTTTAAAATCCTGTGCTAGGAACACCGAAGCTACAAGAGATTTGAAATCCTGCATCACACAAAATTCCAAAGTCACGGTGGTGAGTTGTCTCATCCATGAAAAAGAAATGGGAAATAGCCCCAGTCAGTTCCAGTAGAACTGTTTAGCACACAGATTCTCCGTTTGTTTGTTCGTTTGTAAGGTTCTGAAGTCCTTTATCAGAAGTAGCTGATTTCACTCTCTCATATGTGAGGGTTCTTGTCCACTTCTGGCTGCTTTTCTCAGTTACAGCTGGACTGGACTGGTTATGTGGAGGTCAGAGAGAAAACAAACTCCTACCAGCCCTCCCTGGGGCTCAGAGGGTCTGGGGTCTGGGAAGGCCACCTTTGCAGGCCTCACTGCTGGACTGCACAGCCCTGCCCCGAGTGTACACACAAGCTTCCGGTCGCAGCCAGTGGGATGCTAGCACCTCCCCAGGAGGAGCATCTCCCCACAGGGGGAGCAACTCCCCATGGGGGCAGCAGTTCCCTGTAGATGGAGCGCCTCTCCTGGGGCGGGGGGGAGAGCTATTGGGTGGGGCTCCCAGGGGGCGTGTGGGATCCAAGGGGACTAGCCCAGCCCTTGACCCTAGTAGGCAGTCCACAGCTGTTGTAGGATGAAGTTGAGTTTATGACCTTCAGGTACCGCAAGACCATGAATCATCAAAGAAAGATTAAGGGTGATGAGTGCACTGTAATTGCAGTGTCGGGAAAATGGACATTTTTAGCAATGGGCACTCAATCAAGATGGCGTTTTCTGGTTGATGCTAAGTACCAAAATAATTTTACCCTCTGCACTGTGACCATCCCATGTGATTTAAATTTTTTGTTTTTCTCTAAACACTGAATTGATTGATCCTGGTGTCTTAGTAAGTGAGAATTCATTTTATGAGGTTTTGTTTTTGATCATGTGCCCTTGAAATGTCATTATTCTATTTGCCAGAAAATACATCAGGCTGGTGTTTAGGGTCCAAGAGACAGTGGGTGAGGGTCCCTGCCCACTGTCTTCCGATGATCAATCCACACGTAGGGTTCCGTGATTATTTTGTCAAGCAATTTTAATAGGAAGGAGCTTCCCTGTAACCATCTCTTTTGTTTCTCTGTCGTCTTATCATGATTGGAGGTTTCCGTGTTGCCATATAAATTCATTCTCTCCTCCCTCCCTTCCTCTCTCCCTCCTTCCATTCAGCTTATCGGAGCCTGTAATGGCCTATATTATTATTGGAGGGCACACACCTAGTCAGGGTGGCTAAACAACAGACATTAATTTCTCACAGTCCTGGAGGCTGGAAGTGTAAGATCAAGGTGTCGGCAGGGTGGGTTTCCTCTGAGGCCTCTCTCCTTGGTGTGTGGACGGCCGTTTCTTCCTGTGTCCTCACATGGTCATCCCCTCTGTGTGTGTCTGTGTCCTAATCTCCTCTTCTTACAAGGACACCAGTCAGGCTGGACCTGGGCCCCCTCTACTGACCTCATTTTACCTTAATTACCTCTGTATAGACCCTGTCTCCAAACAGTCACATTCTGAGGGGTTAGGACTTCAACATACAAATATTGGGGGACACAATTAAACCCATAACGGATTCTTCCTTTCAAAGCATGTAAGTTTTAGCCATTTGTTTTCCTCTCCTGACGTTGACCTCCGATTCCGCATCTTCCCGTCGTTGTCCCTGTACCTCCAGGCCCCTTGACTGAGTGACCAGATGTTTCTCATCTAAGCAGCTCCTGCCACATCCACAGGTTCTCCTCATCACTGTTAGGTTTCCCACGTCTCTTCGTTTTTCCTGGCATTTTCAGAATCTTTCTTTTCTACTTTTCCCCAAAGATGGCAATTGCCTTTGCTTTGTCACGCTTTCCTTTTCTTCTCCACCTGAAGGGTTTCTTCTGGCTTTGTTTGCTGTGGGCTTCTCCCCCTACTTTTATTAGAGCCAGTGATCAGGGGCTCCCCATCTTCTCTGGCGCCCTCCCCCAGCTCCCCCTTTATCCCTGTGTGCCTTGTGAGTTTTGCTCCACTTTTCCACTTCACAGCTCCTGTAAATCTCCCCATTCCTGCTCCCACGTTGCTCCTCCCGTTTTTCCGCGGTTGACCGGAGTGTTCTTTTCTTTCCGTTCTTTCCAGCCGTCACTGTCTCCCGCACCCGCGTCCACACTGGAGCAGCCGTCCATCCTTTTGCCTCTCTCTGGTTCAGGGTTCCCTCTCCTCCGCTTCACCGGGGTTCTGTGCCTTCTTCTCCTCCCGGTCATCTCAGCCCTGGGGGCAGGCGGCTGAGGAAAGGAATGCTCTGCTCCGTGCATTTTCCTGGGGGCCTGTAGACAAAAAGAGGACTCTGGGCAAAGCCACGTTGCAGAGGGGATGGTGTCAGGTGGGCAGTGTAGACATGCCGGGTGGACCTAAAGGGAGAGATGCTGATTGGTTGATGATTATTTCAGATGATGGCTTGGGATTCAGTGATCCTGGAAGGCCACACTAAGACCAGTTGAGGTCAAAATTATAGTGAATATGCTTTAATTCAATTGATTTTTATGCTGATACACCTAAGACAGACAGAGAAATATCATATGACATCACTTACATGTGGAATCTAAAAAAAAAATACAAATGAACTTATTTACAAAACAGAAATAGACCCACAGACATAGAAAACAAACTTATGGTTACCAAAGGGGAAAGGCGGGGAGGGCTAAATTAGGAGTTTGGGATTAACAGATACACATTTCTGTATACCTACTGTATAGCACAGGGAACCATACTCAATATTTTGTAAGAACCTATAAGGGAAAAGAATCTGAAAAAGAATATATATATATACATATACATATACACGTGTATATATATATATGTATATATAACTGAACCACTGTGTTGTACACCTGAAACTAACACAACATTGTAAATCAACTATACTTCAATTAAAAAAAACACAAATACACAGACTAAATAAATAAATAAATAAATAGGGAGACAGTTAAGTGTAGAGTTTAAGAAAATAAAAGATCTGTTTCGTCAATGAGATTAGGAAGTACGACTGGAGTAATAGTTACTGAGGTGGGGGGAGGCTTCTAGTTCATGCTGTTGATGGGATGCAACCTGGCATAACCTTGATGACAGGCAATTTGACAACATTCTCCCATCAATATGTGAGTGTCCACACCCTCTGATCCAGTGACCCACTTCTGGGAGTGTCTTTCATGGTAACAGAAGCGCAAGTGAGTGACTGTGATGTACAGGAAAGATAAGAGGGAAGGCTGCCCAGAGGACAGATCAGGAATGCACGATTCCACACCCAGGTGCTCGGTGGGCTTTTATGTATTTATTTATTATAAAGTTATTTATTTTGGGCTGCACTGGGTCTTTGTTGATGCGCATGGGCTTTCTCTAGTTGCAGCGAGCGGGGGCTACTCTTTGCTGTGGTGCACGGGCTTCTCATTGCGGTGGCTTCTCTTGTTGTGGAGCATGGGGTCTAGGTCCTCGGGCTTCAGTAGTTGTGGCACATTGGCTCAGTAGTTGTGGCTCACGGGCTCTAGAGTGCAGGCTCAGTAGTTGTGGCGCATGGGCTTAGTTGCTCCGTGGCATGTAGGATCTTCCCAGACCAGGTATCGAACCCGTGTCCCCTGCATTGGCAGGCGGATTCTTAACCACTGCACCACCAGGGAAGTCCTCCGTGGCCTTTTAGAGCGACCTCTATCTAGATCAGCTGGCCTAATATTCAGACATCCACAATGCACTGGCGAGAAAAGATGTGCAAACCTCAGACCATCACGCAGAGCATAATTCCATTACTGTTTAAGTTGTTACACTGGTGTAACTGTGTGTGTGAGTGTGTGTGTGTGTGTGTATGTATGTGTATGTGTGGTGTGCGTGTGTGTAAAAAAATATTATTTCTGGCAGGTGGAATTCCGGATCTCTTCATTTTCTATTTTGTACTTTCTGGTACTGCATGAATTTTGTACAATAAGCATGTACTACTTTCTATAATCAGAAAAAACTTAAGAATTTTACACATTAAACAGAATAACATACAACATTAACATTTTGCACATTGCCACAAAATCTATGCATTTCGTGGCCCCTTCAGGAAACCCTGCGTCCCTGATAGTCATGGTAAGAATCGAAAAAATTAATGATGATGATGATGATAAAGCTGTAATAGCATCTCATAACCAGCTCATCACAGTCCCTGCCTCGAGGGGACAGAGGCCATTCCCAGACTGCCCTATGGGAAGGACAGTCTTCTGAGGGACCATCTTGCATTTAGGGGACAAAGGCATTACACCATGTGCTTCCTTCTAAGGACCTTCGAGTCTCTGGACTCAGTGCTGGTGCACAGAAACACACCTGCACCTCGGCTCCCCTTGGCGTTTTTGGCCTGTGATGGCCATGGACCAATGCGGGCTCTTACCTCAGCGTCTATCGTAAAATGTCTCCTGGAAAAAGGAACCCTCCTACACTGTTGGTGGGAATGCAAACTGGTGCAGCCACTATGGAGAACAGTATGGAGCTTCCTCAAAAAGCTAGAAATAGAACTACCATACGACCCGGCAACCCCACTCCTGGGCATATATCTGGAAAAGATGAAAATTCTAATTTGAAAAGATACATGCACCCCTATGTTTATGGAAGCACTATTTATAATAGCCAAGATATGGAAGTGACCTAAGTGTTCATTGACAAATGAATGGATAAAGAAGATGTGGTATATACACAAAGGAATATTACTCAGCCATTGAAAAGAATGCAATAATGCCATTTGCAGGAACATGGATGGACCTAGAGGTCATCACACTAAGTGAAGTAAGTCAGACAGAGAAAGACAAATATCATATGATATCATTCATATGTGGGATCTAAAATACGACACAAATAAACTTATGTACAAAACAGAAACAGACTCTCAGACATAGAGAACAGACTTGTGGTTGCCAAAGGGGAGGGGGGTGGGGGAGGGATGGAGTGGGAGTTTGGGATTAGCAGATGCAAACTATTATATATAGGATGGATAAACAACAGGGTCTTACTGTAGAGCACAGGGAACTGTATTCAATATCCTATGATAAACCACAGTGGAAAAGAATATAAAAAAGAAAAAAAAAAATATATATATACACACACACACACACACACATATGTATATATATACATATATAGAACTGAATCAGTTTGCTGTACAGCAGAAAGTAACACAGCACTGTAAATCAACTATACGTCAATAAAGTCAATTAAAAATAAAGATAAAAAAATAAAACATCTCCTGGTCTCACTTTCATCGCAGAAGGGCATTTGATTCCAACTCAATGACTGTTGTTAAATTGAACCGAATTAAAGCCATCTACTTCTCTAATAAATCATTATCATCATGGGGGAAGATCAAAGTCAGTAGCAACAGAGAAAACCTATTTGTTATTTCTCATTTAATTAGCTTTTTGTGGTTAAATGCGTTTAGTGGAAGAAAAAAAACCCACCGATCATTTTAATTATGATCCTGTGAAAGTCGGTGATATCATCCTGAAATTAAAATGAAACCTCTAAGTGTATGCTGTTTGAATAAGAAAATTACCTTAAAACTTTAAACATGCATTTTTATTTTATAAGAAACCTAGGATTATATGTATTAAGGGCTCAGTCTCATGACATTTTGTTAGACTCTGATATTTGTGAAGTTTGTGGAAAAATCCCTCCACTCAAGTAACATCTGGGGTCAGTTGGCCTTGGCAATCAATCGTGGCAAAGATGCTGAGTGTCATCTGCAATGCATTTCGTCTGGATCCACAGAAATAACATAATTGTGATTGAAGAGATGCAGGAAGGGCTCAAACAGTGCTACTGTCCTCTGTCAAGGCTGGTGATAAAACCAAGCCTGTCTTGCTCTACAGAATTCCAGGTTCCAAGAGGACCAGAGATAGGAGGGATCGTTTAGGTGGACCGGAGCTGAACAAGAGGAGTTCAAGGATGCTGGAAGGAGACGGGGATGGCTGTGTGTATAAATCACGTTTGCCTCTGCCGGGAATCATCACGAGGGGCTGTCCTAGCCTGTTCTCAGGCTGGTGGAGATATTGTGGGATATTTTAATGAATTCCTCTACTTTTCAATAAGACAAGAATGCATGCACAGTGCAAATGGCTGAATAAAACTGTTCTCCCTGATAAGCCTTGCAATCTGATGTATCCCTCAAACTCTTAAGTGCTTGTTTCAGACATGATCAATAAATTTACCAGTGAAGAATTGTTTTCTCACGTAACTAAATTGAATGAATAAAATACCATAAGAATGGAAATGAGGGCTTTCAGAAAGCCTCCTACATCTAAAGACATCTAAAATGATAAAAATCACTTTTGATTAAAAACATGTGAAGTGAAGTAAGTCTGGCTTACTTCACTTAGTATGATAATCTCTACGTCTGTCCATGTTTCTGCAAAAACAGATCTTATTTTTAAACTTATGTATTTCTTATTTTATTGAGGTATAGCATCTGTATTCATTTGCTAGGGCCACCATAACAAAATACCACCGACTGTGTGACTTAGACCACAGCCATTTATTTTCCCACTGTTCTGGAGGCTGGAAGTCCAAGTTCAAGGTGTGGGCAGGGTGGGTGTCCTCTGAGGCCTCTCTCCTGGGTTTATAGATGTGTTTCCTCCGTGTCGTCATGTGGTCATCCCTCTGTGTGTGTTTGTGTCCTAATCTCCTCTTCTTATAAGCACACCAGACCTATAGGATTAGGGCTCGCTCTAGTGACCTCATTAACCTCAATTACCACTGCAAAGGCCCTATCTCCAAGTAGAGTCACTTAGAGATTAGGGCCTAGATCAGCTGAGGAAGACCTGATGGGGCGAGGACCTGCTTCCAAGATCACTCACATGGTGTTGGCAGCGTCCAGGGGCCTGGTGTCTGCTGGCTGGGCCTCCCCTGTTCCCTGCACCTGGGCTTCTCTCTGGGCCAGCTGGCTTCCTTCAGAGGGAACTGCTGAGAGAACGAGAGAGAGCCCGAAAACACAGAGGCGTCATCTCAGAAGGGGCATCCCATCTGTTCTACCATAGTCTGTTCATTAGAAGCAAGTGACAGGTCCTACCCACACTCGAATCACAGGGGCATGAACACCAGGAAGGGGATCATTGGGCCCAACTTAGAAGCTGCCCATCACAGGATGGGCAGTACTTGCTGGTTTTGTCAATATGGCTTTTTTTTTTTTTTTTTTCTTGCGGTACGCGGGCCTCTCACTGTTGTGGCCTCTCCCGTTGCAGAGCACAGGCTCCGGATGCGCAGGCTCAGCGGCCATGGCTCACGGGCCCAGCCGCTCCGCGGCGTGTGGGATCTTCCCCGGACCGGAGCACGAACCCGCGCCCCCTGCATCGGCAGGCGGACTCTCAACCACTGCGCTGCCAGAGAAGCCCCAATATGGCCTTTTTTGATTACATTTTCTAAACATTTATTATTGATATATAGGAAAGCTATCAAATTTTCATATACACATGATGTATTTACATAGATATGTATCAACTTACACCTCATTTTTACTGTGACTTTTTCTTTTTGCCTCAGGTGCAGAGAGAATTAGGTTAATCATGGCCCACCAGTCTTTCTCTCTCTTCTTTTACTGAAGAAATGATCGCTAATTTTGCAGTAGTTTCATTCATCCATCTTTTCACGGCAAGAACTGTTTGTTAAGACCCATTTCCTCACCCTATGTCACAAGATACACCCCTACGTGGTCTTCCACTGGCTTTATAACTTTACCTTTTGCATTTTAAGTGTAACCCGTTTGCTTTGTGTGCCATCAGGTAGGAGCCCAGCTTCTTCATGTACTGAAGAACCACCTGGCCGTCTTCCACTGTCTTACTTTTTTGCCATTTTTATCGTGTACAAGTCCCATACAGATGGGATTCTCTTCCGTTCCGCTCATCTATCTCCCTGCTCCTGCACGAATATTATTCTGTCTTAGGAATACGGCCTCCTAGTCTGTCTAACAGTGGGTAGGTCAAGACCTCCTCTGTGCTCTTCTCAGCTCTTTGTGGATCATTCGTGCTCCGTGTGAATTGTTTTCAATTGTCTGTCAAGAATTTTATCATAGTAGTGAGCTCTCGTTTCTGCAAGAGAGCGTCACACATCACACATCACGCATCAGTATCACACAATGAACGCGTATTTCCTGCACACACTCTGATGTGGGCTGGTGCCCCTCTCCATCTTGTAGCATCTCCATCTGGAGCATGTGAAGCAGATTCACAGATTCCCAGCGATGGAGGCTGAGGATGGGTGAGCACAGCAGCTCTTACTGCCCGCACTCAGAACGGATATGCCCACTTCTCACCGTCCACTGGCCAGAACTAGCCACACGGCCACAATCTGATGCCAGGGAGGTGGGAATGTAGGAGAAGCATGTGGCTGTTTCTGGAGAACCAATGCTCTCTACCACATCAAGTTCCTCAAGAATAGCCATGTCTCAGACTCACCAAGTTGTACACGTTTAAATACGTACAGCTCGTTGCATGTCAATCATACCTCAAAGTGGTTGAAAAAAATTGCTAAGCCGTTAGGATTTTCTGCATAGGCAATTGTATCATCTACAAATAATGAGGTCAACAGAATATTGCATCCCATGGCACAGAAAACCTCTTAATACCATGAAAGGCAGGCAAGCAAAGCCAGAGAGAAACGATTATTTTTGCCGCTTCAAATATCAAGATTGAATAAGCTTGGGCTTCCCTGGCGGTGCAGTGGTTGAGAATCTACCTGCCAATGCAGGGGACACGGGTTCGAGCCCTGGCCTGGGAAGACCCCACATGCCGCAGAGCAACGAAGCCCGTGAGCCACAACTACTGAGCCTGTGAGCCACAGCTACTGAAGCCTGCGTGCCTAGAGCCTGTGCTCCGCAACAAGATAAGCCCCTGCAATGAGAAGCCCGCGCACTGCAAAGAAGAGAAGCACACACACAGCAACCAAGAACCAATGCAATCAAAAAAAATAAAAGAAGGATTGAATAAGCTTGATTTTTGTATATTTGAATCTCAACACAAGCCAACATAAATATTACATAACAGAGCCAGGAAGTTTTGAAAAATTACCCTTTTACCATTTAAAATATCACTGCAAAATATACCTGAGATTAACTTTCCCATTACTGGGAAAAGGGCAGTTTTGCTGATTTACTCCTTCACTCCCTTTGACGTGTGATTAGTGCCTCCAAAATAAACCCTCCCCCAAATTATTGACTGTAAACATGTCAACCCGTTTTATGAGGTACTTCCAGTAAAAGTGAAAGATTTTACTTTGAAGTCTGTCTTCGGAAAATGTCAACTTTGTTGAAGATTCCTATTGGAAAGCTCTGATCAGAACTGGCCTGCTGGTTGGTTTTGAGCCCGCAGGGCTAATATTGATGTTGGTCTGTGCTCACAGTGTCTGGCTGGTACCATCCACCACCGCAATCTGTGACTCTGTGGAGATCACCCATCCAGCATGGAACGCTAGTTCTTAGGCTGTTACTAACGACTGGTGCAAGCAGGAGGCAGTATGGTGGGAATGGGGTATACTGTGGTCAGATAAGGTTGGAATATCCTGGCTTACTCAGAGCCATTAAAACTTCTTAGAGCCAATAACATGATGATATTTCTTGTGAAAGTTCAGACGCGGTTCTACGATGCAAAATTTGGCATCGTGGGTTTCAGGTCTAATTCCGGCAATAGTTGCTGAGGCACACTTCCGTTTACTACCTCTGCTGCCACAAAGAAGTGATTTGCCCCTTCATTCTCTACTGGATCATTTGCCAAAGGACGAGTGTGTCCATCTCCCGGGTGAGGATCAGATGAGCCAGTGTGTGAAATACCGTATGGGACAGGTTTTGGGAAATGGCAGCCCATGTACTACCTTTTCTTTGGAATTCTGGCTGGGACGTAAAGGAGCCTTCAGATCAGTGCTGATAATCCTATAAGATTGCTCATTCCCTCCTCAAGGAGTGTGCTGGTGCACACGCTGGGTGCCGGTTATGTAGTTGTGTGATGCTTTCATTGAGGCCTTGGGTACCCAAGACAGTGAGTAGAGATGCCATAGCCTCACACGTTCATCCTGACACGTAATGAGAAGTGGTTTTGTTCACCTCCAGCCTGTGCCCTATGTTCACAGGCATACGAAAACAGGTGACTGTGGGAATAAAATACATAATCATAGCTGACCTGAATTTGCCTTAGAGACTAAATCCATACATTATATCCATGGTTAAAATTAAGTATCCAAAATTGAAATATAATTCCCTTAACTTACAGTAGGCTAGCAACTGACAGCCAGCATGGCTTTCTCATTTCTTCCCACAAATGTTACCGAACAAAACTTGGGTCTGCTCGCCCGCACGCGGTAAAGCCAATCCACTGACACCGGGTTGTGGTGAAGGAAAGCACCGTGTTTTTTCCAAGGCATCCAACATGGGGCCGAGCAAGGAGAATGGGTAGCTCGTGCTCAGAAGACCCGAAGTCCCCGACGGCTTTCAGGGAAGGGTTTTTAAGACAGTGTTAAGGGTGAGGGTCAAAGGGTGCCTGATCAGCTCATGGACATTTTTTTATTGGTTAGAGGTGAGGTAACCAGGTGGTATTTCAGGAGTCAACATCACCAACCTTCTGGTTCCAACCGGTCTGGGGTCTAGGTGCTTGTGGGCAGCATGCAGTTAATTTCTTCTACCTGGTGGGGACTTAGTATCTGCAAAACAGCTCAAGGATATGGCTCAGGATGTTATCTGTAGCTCTTGAGAAGGAACTAAAAGTCCTTGACTTTGTATTATGGCTAAACTATTAGTATTTTGTCTTGCTTGACTGTTTTCCTTTGTTTCTGCATTTTTCACTTCTCTGAGTAGATTTGTTCTTTGGGACTCGGGGAGGGCCTAGAAGGCTAAAGCTTTTCTATAAACAAGAGGCGGGGCTAGGGGAGAGAAGTCTGTCCCCCAGAAGGCCCTGCAGTGTCCAGCTAGGTTTCAAAAACTTAAAAGTAAGAATCTTCAAAATATTTGATGTATGCTGTTGTGTAATTAGAAATCTAATTTATAAAAACTGCATTATTTAATTTTATTACATTTTAGATGTCTTGAGAATATATTTGTACTCAATTTATATAGTTTTTATGAGGATTAATATAAAGTCTGTCATTTAAGAAGAGTTCATGTATCTGCAAAACACAGTTTGTATGTGTCGTGTGTGCAAACATACCTCTAGGATTTTTTTCTCGAATGCTTTGTCTTTATAGAGGCACCATTGGGCTCTCTGTGGCTAAATCCGTTTTCTTGGCTACATTAATTGTTATTGTGTACAATTATATTGACCAAATAGTTACCCAACTTGATCTTAATAAAGAAAACTAAAGTAACTGGATTTGCCATGGTGTAGTCTTGACCTTGAGATTATGTTGCTAATGATGTATGAATCAGAGGGTCCTTTTGGTCTCACTTCTAAAATTCCCCAAATCTGTGGGGTTTGGTAGCACCTAGGAAGCTGCTGCTTACTGCCTTAGATAATGTGGGAGGAATGTTTAGGAATCCGATGGGGGTCCCAGCTCCAGCCCTGACTCCAGCATTTCTTGATGGGGTGACCCCATTCCCCACCTGCCAGCCCCCACTTCCACCCTTTTTATCACGGAAGGTAATAGTTGCTCTCTCTGCCACACCAAGAGTGAAGATGCAAATGAGAAAGGTCAGTTGAAAATGATGTAGAAACCATAGCAAGCTTTGCAGGGATTGTCCTCAATTTGTAAAACGGGTCTCGTTTACACAGCATTGTAAAGCAGAAGTAACCCGCAGGTCGATCGTAAGTCAACCTGGCAATTCTGTCTCCATTACAACGCCCGCCCTTTGTGCTTTGGCGTGCTCCTTCAGCAGGGATGTGTCGCACACGCATCCCTGCGGGTCTGTGGCTGCAGTTCTCAGCACTCACACGGGTTTTGATAAAAGACAAGCTCCCCGACCCGTCACGGGCAACAGCAGGTTCATATGCTCATGGAAAAGGACTGGAGGGAGGGAAAGACTTCTTCCTCTGGCTCCAAAGCTCAGTGCCTTCGTACAAAAGAGGAAAATTAATTTGGGGAAACAGTGAAATGACACAAATATAATCCTGATTGAGATGAGAGGAGGTGGTGGGGCTAGGAAAGGACCTAAGAGTCTGCTATAAATAAATAGTCTGATATAAATAAATAAAATGATCTTTTTTTTTTTTTTTTTTTTTTTTGCTGTACGCGGGCCTCTCACTGTTGTAGCCTCTCCCGTTGCGGAGCACAGGCTCCGGACGCGAAGGCTCAGCGGCCGTGGCTCACGGGCCCAGCCGCTCCGCGGCATGTGGGATCTTCCCGGACCGGGGCACGAACCCGTGTCCCCTGCATCGGCAGGCGGACTCTCAACCACTGCGCCACCAGGGAAGCCCAGATCTTTTTTTTTTTAAAGGGACTGGCACAATTGGGCATATTGCCTGAAAATTCTATTTAGCATTTAAATACGATTGTGAAATGCTCAATTAAAAGTTGAACCAATGTCATGCAAACCTGCTGATAATCTAGGCATATATGGGGCTGAGCCACTGCAGCAAACCACCCAGAATGTATGTTTCCATCACTGACAGCTGCTTTCTCTAGAGCACTGAGGGGCAGGGACTCTGGAATCCAACTGTGCCAGTTCAGATTCCAGCTCCACCACCTACCTGCTGTGTGACCTGGGACAGTTTAACTCCAAGCCTCAGTTTCCTCATCATGATGGCTGGTATAGTGATCTCTCTGTGGTGTGGATTGAGCGAGTTTATACATGGAAATCCCTCAGAGCTGTGACGGAAACAAGTTTTACCTATGTCGTATGACAAAGTATGTGTTGTTTGAAGATTCCCTGTGATGTTTATAAAAATCACTGACTGAATTCTTCTCTCTGCTCATTATGATTCTGAGTTCATCAGAAGAAAAGGATTCTGTAGCAGCACGCGTATACAGATACAAGAGCTGAAATCAGAACATCCCTAAAGTGATGACCTAAAAGTAATAATAGCCATCCCAGGTGCTTGTAGAAAATCACTTTTTAATTTTTATTAGGTCAACCAAAATCAGCCCCTCAGTTTTCTAAGCTTTTCCGACAGAGACCAGAAATTTGAATTTAGAACCAACTTCCTTTCTTGATTACAATCTTGAGACTATTTTCTGGGAACAGAATACCACGTTTTCCAGAAAGATCCCCACCCCCTTGCTTCTCAACACAGAGCAAGCTCCTTCATGCCATATTGTTGCCCTGCATGTTCTCACAAACAGAAAAAGCGTGTGTTGGGTTTCCTCTGCACTGGAACCAACACGTGTATGACACCAGCAAATACGGATGACAGTATGTAGCCCTGAAATGGTTTGCATGCCTTACTTTTATCCAGGTCTTCGTAGCACATGGCTAAAGGGGCTCTTTGCGCCCCTAGTGCTTTCTTAATTTAACAAGAAAATGATGCAAGGAAGGCAGTGTAGGGAGGTGGGACGGGGGAAGCCAGGGGAGGCAGGGGCACGATGCAGGGAGCAGTAGACTCCAGCCTTGGACGTGAAATGCTGGCTTGTGATGGATGCTCGCGGGGCAGAAACGCACAGGCTTCCAGCACCCGCCCCAGTTATGGGTGCTGCATCTCACCCCAAGACCCTCCAGAAAGTACGCCTGATGAAACGCATGTAGCTGTTAAGCTCAAGTGCACTGGGATTCCTGTGTTAGGATAAGGTCTTCACACCCATTGACGTGGCTCCTGGGGAACTGCCTGCTTGGCTATCTGGGGAGTATCTGCAACCTCGGAGGGAGGGGGTGGGGGAGTGTTGGTCGCGCTCACACTTCCCTCCTGCCAGCCTCCCTGAGCACTACCTCTGCCCCCGGCCCTGCCCCTCATTAGCACTGCATGGACAGCCAGCGCACAAGACGGTCAGAGTCAGTTCCGGGGCAAATACACCAGGCGTGGCCCAAGTTTACTACAAAGTGCTTGCTTATTAAATGTTTTCCAGCATGTAGCTGGCCACTTTTCCCACGGGCGAAAGCACCCCATTTTTTTAATTGGAGTGGAGTTGATTTACAATGTCGTGTTAGTTTCAGGTGTACAGCAAAGTGATTCTGTTGCACATATTATTGTTCAGATTCTTTTCCCTTATGGGTTATTACAAAATACTGAGTAGGCTTCCCTGTGCTGTACAGTAGGTCCTTGTTGGTTTTCTCTTTTATATATAGTATTTGTGTGTGTGTTCATTCCATCCTCCTAATGTATCCCTCCCCTGCTTCCCCTGTGGTAACTGTAAGGTTGTTTTCTATGTCTGTGGGTCTATTTTAAAAAACCCCATTTTAAGACCATGGGGGGGTTGCTCGGGGGTCAGGGAGCTGCTGTGTAGGCGGGACCTGAGGAAGGATGGGGTGCAGGACCCCACTTTGACTCTATGGGATGGAATGGAAACTTGGGGTCCCCCTGAATAGGCACAGGTGCATCTCACAAGTGTGCAAAACCCACCCCAAACCTACACCAGTGTGTGCGGACATGCTGAGAAAGGAAAGAAGCCCCGTGAGTGACACGTTCCTGGTGACACTTTTCTGGCTCTTTTCGTTGCTTGGAATAATGTTTCAGGTCACATCCTGTTGGCGATGCCCACCTGCCCACGAGTCTCCTTATTTTGCATTTGTGCAAGCAAACCACGATTGTCTTCGCTGGACGCTAGTTGCCCCCCTTAATGGTTGCCTTTCACTGGGCAGGAGCATCCCCCCGACCTTGGTGTAGAGACAGGTGTAAACATCTCTTCCCCAGCTCCAGGGGCTCAGAAATCCCTGCTCTGCCCATCCTCGGTGGGTGGTCTCACCTGTGAGCCCTGGGACCACCGGGTCACGTCGGTGCTGAAGGTCCATGGTCACATGGCGGGGCGGGGCAGGGCCAGCAGGGCAGACCCTCCCACGTTCCCTGCACCCCGATTGGCCTCCTGCCACAGACTGAGTGCCTGTCTGCCCGTCTGCCACCTCCTGGGCTTCTCCCCCGACCTCCGAGTGCCCTCCAAGCCTCCCCCCGCCTCCCAAACAGAGCTCGGCTCAGGCCATGACCCCTCCCAGCCAAACTGATGTAGGAGGTGATGTAGGACGCTTTCTCAGGCCAAGTTCATGGGCTCCTGGCTTCAGCGCCATTAGGGATTCTTGGTGCACTGTCCCCAGCACCCAGCCCTCACACAGGCCACCTGCTGAGATTCAGGGCAGGTGCACTGGCCTGAGGTGGGGCTTACGGGGAGCTGCACACCTGCTCCCTCCCAGGACAGGGGTGACCAGAGCCCCCAGCACCTTCAAACTGGAAGGGCTGGCCCAACAGACCTCCTAGGCTGAGGGAGGGGCTCTGGGTGACGTTCCAGACTTTGAGAAACCGTTGACTAGAAAGTTGGCGGGTTTTGTGCAAATTGGGGAAGTGGGAGGTACAAGCTATGCAGTGTAAGATACACTCAGGGGGTGTATTGTAGAACACGGGGCATATAGCCAATATTTTGTAATAACTGTAAATGGATAATAACCTTTAAAATGGTATGAACAATATTTTTTTTAATTTATGTATAAATAGAAGGTCAAAGTAAAAATAGGGAAGTTAGAGAGAAATTCTTTAATCAGGAAGGTAATGAGTTGTATCCTAGCAGTGTCCACACAGAGGCAGCAGTGGCTGGCCTGCGGCACGTGTCCAGCCGGAAGTGACCGGCATCTAGGAGGGAAGGGGAGGCTGAGGTGTGGACTCCAGAGACCCCGCACAGGGCACGTGTGAACCATGACCTGTGGACTGGAGACCAGTCTGTGTGGCCCTTTAGAGACAAACTGCGCATTCAGGGCTACTGTCCAAGGCTTCATCCACGTCCCATCACAGTCATTTCCATCTTTATCCAGTGCTTCAAGAAAGAAAACCAAGCTGACCACAGACCCTGCCCTCTTGTGCCCATCCTACTAGAACCAGGTGAAGGGCAGGAATGAGGCCTCTCCCGTGGGCAGAGCTGAAATTTCACATCTCTCTGAACACCACTCCTTTACTGAAAATCAGTAAAGTAGCAGAGAATAAAGTAATCCACACAGAGTCTTTGTCTTGCTGTACTTTTTCAGCAGAAACAGACTCTTCTCAAAAGTAATATATTTTAGAGAATTTGTGCTCAAATCATAACATTTTCACCTTTGAGTTTTTCTGGAAAATACCTCTTGCGACTTCCAGTGATTCCAGAATGTCATTTATTTTTTTAATGTGGCAGAATTTCCTTTAGCACTTTGACGTTCCTGCACCAACTGTGTCGTGCGGTGGGAACTTTCTCTGTCACTAGGTCACATTGCTCGTGGAAAACATTGATGCTGGGAGATGTCACCATAAATCGCAAAGACGGACGTGCCTCCTGAAACTAGAAACCATCAAGCCATCCCGGGAGTGAAAGCATATGTTACCTTGGTTGCCTGTGAAAGTCTTGGGTTACTTCTTGATGTAATTTTTCTAGAACAACACAGTTTGGGATTATTTCATCAAACTCTTGAAGCTTCTGCTGGCAGGGCCGAGGGCAGAAGGCAGCTGCCCTCTGTTTTGACAGGTTAATTCCCTGAGCTGATTCTTGTCACCTTTCCTAGTGACAGTCTCAGTCTCCTTTATTTCTCTGGACTTCCCACCGATGGCATGGCCGTAACTACTGTCTGTGCTCACACAGAATTGCTTCTGTCGACGGGAGTGGGTAACGAGAGTGTCCAGGTCACCTGGTTTACTGAGGGTCATAAAATCAACAGCAGACCCCCCAGAAGGGCATTGGCTGGAAGCAGATTCTCTCCCCCCAGCCCTGTGCATGTGGGGTGAAGCTGCAGGAGTGAGCGGCCCTTGTCAGCATGGCCGCTTTCTCTCGGGAGGGCAGGGGGGCACGAGGTGTGGGGAGTGGGTGTCTCCTCCCGCTGGCAGCCGTGAGCTCTGGCCACCCCAGGATAAAGGAAGACCCGGCCTCTCCAACAAAGCCCCCCCCTGCCCCAGCCCATGCACCCCTTCTTGCATCTCCCCCAGGCAGCAGCAGGAAGGATCCACATCCCCAGTGTCTGGTCCTTAAATCAAGGCTACGTGGCGGGACAGGGGCAGCCTCGCGTGTCATGGGGCCCCAGTGGGTGAGTGGCTGTAGGCCGGAGTCAGTGGGGTCCCACCCCCAGAACAGGGGGCTGCAGGGAATGGACAGGTGGACTCCAAAACCAGTGGGGTGCTGGGGGGAGGAACCACAATTCTCGTCCTTCTCAAAATGTGTTCCCAGAAGGGAAAACGTGGTGCCCTTGGAAGGTTGCCTGTGTAGGACAGAGGGTTGGATTCTGACCTGAGAAGTCCAGTTGGGTAGGAGAACACCACCGATCCCTGTTCGCTCGCCGGGTGCAGGGCACACATGGAGCTGTCCCAGTAAGAAGGCTGCTAAGTGACCGCGTGCTTGTCAGTGGAGCCAGCTGGGGAAGCGCACCCATGATGAGCTGGCCCCGTGGGGATCGTCCGGCAAGGCAGAGGGCGCACTCGGGAGCTTTTCTAGAACGCCACATGCCGGCGGCCGGACTCAGCTCGCAAGTAGAAAATCTGGAAGCTGTGGTTGTGTTGCATTAAACAGGCACTTCAGCCTTGAGAATGGAACACGCCGCCCTCGGCTCGGCCTGTGGCCAGCAGCTCTGCCTACGTCCTGTGTGCAGCAAATGGAAACTGCAGGTGGCCGGCGTCCCAGGGAACAGGGCGTGTGGGTGAAGGAGGCCTCGCAGAGCGAGGCCCCCAGAGTTGGGCAGGGGCCCGAGGTCCACACGACTGTGGCTGGAGGACCAGGCTTTTGGTGGTAAAGGCAGATTCGGTGCTGAACGGCTCGGGGTTTCCACGTGGGATGGAGGCCCGGAGCTCCACGTTGAAAGGAGGCTGCGGTGCAGAGGGATAGAGGGGTTCAGTGACCCCGGGGCCCACATCCAATGAGGGAAGGCCAGGCCGGGCAGCGTTCTCTGCAGCGGAGGGTTGGTATCTTGTTCTCTTGCTGACACCTGCGAAACTTCTCCATGTTCTGAGAGGCGACCTGGCTTTGGGG
Source organism: Pseudorca crassidens (assembly GCF_039906515.1). Classification (NCBI taxonomy): domain Eukaryota; kingdom Metazoa; phylum Chordata; class Mammalia; order Artiodactyla; family Delphinidae; genus Pseudorca; species Pseudorca crassidens. The sequence goes on from NC_090298.1 coordinate 5,688,219, forward strand.
TTCAGGGCGTGGCCTCCGGTCCTGCGTGGGGATCCTGTGTGGCTTCGAGCACGTGATTGGCTTGTCTGTGCCTGTCTCCTCATCTATAAATCAGGGTTGACGGTAGCGGAGCCCACCTGGCGGGGCTCCAGAGAGGGTTTAAGGAGTCTGTTCGAGCCCAATCCTGAGAACACTGCCCAGCACACGGCAAGGACGAGACACCATCACCGAGATTGCCTTTAAAGAGTACGTCCAGCTGCCACTGCCTGTGTCCCTACACAGCTAGTGAAACCCACTGGGACCCAGCCACTTAAGCAGAAGTGTTAGTGGAATCTCCAGGAAACATAATTTCGAAATGATTATCTGATACAGTTTAAAGTTTTAGCAAAAAGTTCCTTTTCCCCTGTCTGCTTCTTCCAAGAAAATATAATCTGTCTTAAAACAGATTCCATAATTGCTAGAACTTTCTTTAAAGTGTAGAAGAAAGAGATGCTTATGTTTTGCAAGAATCAAAAGTATCCATGAGGTATGCCTTTGATGCTGCCAGTGGCTTGAGGATTTTTTAGTGATAATGAAGTTGTCCCTTCGTATCTGCAGGGGATTACATTCCAAGGCACCCATTGGATGCCTGAAACCGCGGGTAGTACCGAATCCCTATACTATGTTTTTTCCCATGTACTACGTGGAGATGCTGGACAAAGGGATGACTTACGTCCCAGGTGAGATGGAGTGGGACAGGCACACTTCATTTTATTGCAATTCATAGATGTGTCTTTTACAAATTGAAGGTTTGTGGCAACCCGGCATCAAGCTAGTCTATCAGTGCCATTCTTTGTCAACAACATTATTTTTTAATTAATGCTGTTTTTAAATGTTTAATTTGTTTTTTAGACACAGTGCTGTTGCGCACTTAATATACTATAGTGTGGTGTAAACATAACTTTTATACGCACTGGGAAACCAGAACATCTGTGTGACTGTCTTTACTGCAATATTTGCTTTATTGCGATGGTCTGGGACCAAACCTGAAATATCTCCAAGATCTGCCTGAGCGTGAGATTTCATCTCACTATTCAGAACAGTGTGCAATTTAAATCTCCTGAATTGTTTATTTCTGGAATTTTCCATTTAATATTTTTGGACCATGGTCAACCAAGGGTAACTGAAATCACACAAGGTGAAACGGTGTCTAAGGGGGACTACTGGGTTAAATAATGTGGTTTCACTTTAATTTCTATTAAATATTAATATTATCCAGGTTATATAAAATTGATGCTGACTTTGTCCTCCTGAGAGGTTCACAAAAATCAAAAGGAAATATCTGAGGACATTTATCGCCTAATAATTGGGAAGCTATTTTAGAGACTGTCACAGAGAGTCTGTCCTTCCATAAGGTTTCTCAATGGACAATTCTAGAATGTTCCACCAGGGAAATATTCCTTCTTGACTGCAGTGGCTTTGCATCCTGGGCATTATTCTCATCCTTCACCCAGATGAGCGTCAGTGCCGTGGAAAGATGGCCTGTGGTCCTGCCGGGGAGGGAACACGAGTCTGGCCCGTGGCACTCATGTGTTTACTCCTTCATGCATTCCCACGGCTGCTGCCCACGAGGCCCAGGCCAAGCCCTGGACATCTCCCTCACCTGGCCTCACCTGGTGTCTCCAGCAACCCGCACGAGGTCTGTTCCGTGGCAGGCACTTATTAATCTGTGGGAAATACAGGTTGCTCTTTTGGGACTTTCTGATAGCTAAGCTGCACTTTTCCAAAGAACCAGATTTTTTTTAACATGCAGTGATTGCTAAAATATAAGGTCGAGAAGAGTTTTTAAAGTTCTGATTTTATGATGAATCAAGGGAGCATCACACTTCTGAGATGGCTGTTTCTTCCTGAGGGCTGGACCACAGATGCTCTTCGGACGCTCGCAGGCACCCTTCGTGGACCGCCATCTGTGCCCGCCTCCCCGAGGTCCCCTTGCTGGGTCCAGCTGCTAAGCCCTCCGCTTCCTGCTTCTCCTCTTGCCTCACCTCCCACCTGCTCCCAAGGGCTCGTATCTTACCCTGGAACCCTGTTTCCTCCAGGGTCAGAAACTTGCTTCCTTCCCTCAACGACAGATCCCTCCCAGTCCTGCAGGCGTCGCCCGGCTGCTCTCAGCCCCTTTCCCTCCCCATGAGTTGCCTCTGTCCCGGGCCAGGCCCTTGCCCATCTTCTCTGGGCGGTGGCAATAAGGCACCTGGCCCCCACCCCGTACTTGACGGCCACCCACCTCCCAAGTGACCCATCCCAGAGGAAACCCGGACCCTGCACTCTGTCCCCTCCAGGAGAGATGCAGGTGCTGACCTTTCTGTCAGCCTTACCTCCTACAGTGGGGACAGTTGTGCCCCAAAGGTATATTGAAGTCCGTCCCCTCCCTCCCCCGCCCCCCCCCCAACCTATGAACGTGTCCTTATTTGGACACAAGGTCTTTGCAGAAGTAAAGAAGAGATCATCCTGGGTCAGGATGGGCCCTAATGCCATGACCAGTGAGTGTCCTGGTAAGAAGAGGAAGGGTGACACAGAGACAGACGCATAGGGAGAAGGTCACATGACCTGAAGGCAGAGATCGGGGTGATGCGTCCACAAACCCACGTACGCCTGTGATTGACAACAAACCACCAGAAGCCGGGGGGAGGCACGGGACAGATTGTCCCCTGGGGCCTCCCGGATCAGCCCTGCCCACACCTTGGTTTTGGACTTCTGCCCTCTAGAACTGAGAGAAAATTAATTTCTGTCCTTTTAAGGAAGCCAGTATGGCCCTCGGTTACGGCAGCCCCAGGAACCAACCCACCTCCCCTCCCATCCCCGCCTGCTCCGTCTCTGTCCTCCCGGGAGCACCTGGACACGTAGTCCCCGTGCTCCCCCGTCTCCCTCCCTGTGTCCTGGATGGATCACTCCACTCGTCCTTGAGTCCAGCTCCTGAACTGCCTCCTCCAGGAAGTCTCCCCTGCCTGGCCCTCCAGGCCAGGTTTGGCGCTCCATCTGCACCCCGCACAGCATGCTCCTTGCATAGACTAGAGCAGGCTATCTCAACGGGAAGCGATTCTGTCCTGACCCTTGGGGACACTTGGCGGTATGTGGAGGCATTTGTGGTTATTACATCTGGCACAGGGCCGCTATTGCATGCAATGGTTAGAGGCCAGAGATGCTGCTAGACCTCCTACAATGCATAGGACAGCCCCACTACCAAGAATGATCCACCCCCAGATGCCAGTAGTGCCCAGGCTGAGACTCTCTGATCTAGAGAACACTCACTTCTGAAGAGATATATTGTATGTTTCCCTGCTTGTCTACACCAGTCCTGGTGGGGACCACCCTATCACCCACGGTTGTGGCCCAGGTCTGCCCGCCACATCACCTCCCTTCTCATAATTGGGCTACAGGTCATAACATCAGACAGTCTTGTTGGCATCCGTAGGAGAAAATAAGCATTTAACCTCTTGGGTACAGTCCCTTCCGTGTCGACGACTTTGATAGACCCAAGCGTGTCTTTAAGGATGGGTCAACCACAAGGGTGACGCCCCTGGACGTGTGTGCAGTGAAAGGTTGTGTCCTGATGGGCAAAGAATCACAGCTTCCTTCTGGGTGTCCCCAGGGGTTCACTCAGACATCTTTCCAAAACACAGCATCACCTGCTGGTGCCCTGCCTGCCTCGGGTGGACACACGCAGCCCACGATGCACTGTGAGAACATTTCTGCTAGGGAGAAACTGCAGTGCCTTTCTCCAGCAGACGGTATATCCACGTGCACATGTGCGCAAAGCTTTCATCCTGGTCCCTGAATGGAGGATCCTGGCCTTTCCCACCTAAAACCACCCAAGAGTGGCTCCACTCTGTCCACCTGGCAGTGCGGCCCCTAGAGCTGCTCAGCACAAGTGCCCTGTCCCCAACACCTTTTGTTCCTATGGAATGTTCTAGTGGTCTGTCTTGAAACTTGCTTTTCTAATAGCCTTTATGTGTGTGACTGTGAATTAGTGCCCAATGTCAGAATTATAAAACAGACCTTGTGTCCTCAAGGTGTAACTTCCAGAAAGATAAACTTAGCTTTTTGTTTCTGAGGTGAATATTTTGAGTTGACAGTTTCTAGAATCTGCCTTACAGTCTTTTTTTTTATGATTTATATTATAAAAATAAGACCTTTAATATATAGTAGAATCCTTACAACATTTTGTGACGAGGATATAGAAGTTTGATTTTTTTAATTGAAGTGTAGTTGAGGTATAATATTATGTGTTACGGGTGGTCATTATAGTGATTCACAATTTTAAAGGTTATACTCCATTTATAGTTATTATAAAATACTGGCTATATTCCCTGCATTGTACCTTGTAGCTTATTTTATGCATCATAGTTTTTGTCTCTTAAACCCCTCCCCCTCTCTTGCCCTCCCCCCCACAGTGGTAACCACTAGTTTGTTCTCTATATCTGTGTCTGTTCCTTTTCTGTTATATTCACTAGTTTGTTTTATTTTTTAGATCATACAGTGTTTAACTTTCTCAGTCTGACTTATTTCATTTAGCACAATGCTCTCCGAGTACATCCACGTTGCTGCAAATGGCAATATTTCATTCTTTTTTATGGCTGAGTAGTATTCCATTGTAGATATGTACCACATCTTCTTTATCCATTCATCTGTTGATGGACACTTAGGTTGCTTCCATATCTTAGCAATTGTAAATAATGCTGCTATGAACATTTGGGGTGCATATATGTTTTTGAATTAAAGTTTGGGGTTTTTTTTCAGATATACACCCAGGAGTGGATTTGCTGGGTCGTATGGTAGTTCTATTTTTAGTTTTTGTATCTCACAAAAGGTCTTATCAACAAAATCTGGGAGACTTCCCTGGCAGTCCAGTGGTTAAGACTTCACCTTCCAATGCAGGAGGTGCAGGTTCGATCCCTGGTCGGGAAGCCTAGATCCTACAAGCCTCGTGGCCAAAAAACCAAAACAGAAAACAGAAGCAATATTGTAACAAATGCAATAAAGACTTTAAAAATTGTGCACATCAAAAAAGAAAATCTTAAAAAAAAAAAAAACAACAGGATCTGGAACTAAATTACAAATAGCTAGGGTGGGGTGAGGGGATGGCGTTAAATAACTTTGCTATAGGATGTCGAAATAATGGAAGCAAATAGAAACATGAGCTTCTGCTTAAAACCCAAGGAGGGCACAGGGACCTGAATGCCCAGCAGAGGGATGGGACGCAGGGAAGGGCTGAGCCTCCGCGTCTTTGGACACACTGATTGCCTGGAGGGAGCCCGCCAAGCCCCTCCCACCCCCACTAGCAAAGCCCTTTCCCTGGCGGGTTCTGTGCCTCCTGCGAGCCTGGCCATGACGCATCTTTCCCTGGTACTTCGACCTCAAGGGGCCTCCGGTCATCACCCGGTGGTCTGGAGGAGGCAGCTGTGCTTGGGGGGATGAAGTTGATCAGTGGAAGCCCACTTTCCTGACCAGCCCTGATGATCAAGCTCAAGTGGAGTGTTGTCTGTGGGAGTTTAATGAGACACTACGTGTGAAAGCGGCCACACCACTGCAGCACATCAGCAGACGTGACCAGACGTGGACCAGATGCCATCGCACTTGTGGGCAGAGGCCACGTGGGGATTCAGGGCGTTTCACGTCGAAACCCAACACCAGCTCGTTGACGGCGTGTCCCCACCGCGCCATTCTGCCCCCCACTCCCTGCCCTTTCAGCAGCCTCTTCTCCTCCCCACTTCGGCTGGTGCTGGGTGGGACCCCTGACAGGCAGCAGGTCTCCCCCCTGTAAACTCACCGTCCTCCTATTCGACGTATGAGGCCCGGGGCTTCCCTCGGGAAGGTTACTCTTGGGTTCCAGTCACTGCAAGGACCCTCACATCTCTCCCAACACTATAGTCTCACACACACACACACACACACACACACACGTGTGCACATACAAGCGCACATGTGAATGCTCGTGTACATACAAACACACACATGCATATGCACACTGGTATGCGCACATGTGAACATGCATGCACAGAAGCACATACACACGTTCTCAGACCTATGGTAAGGGCTGCAGAATCATATCAATGCATTTCCACCCGCAAGTGCTTCTCTTTGGTGCTCCATTGGAGAGATCCAGCAGAAGTCCCTCCCTCACTGGTCAGTGGCTTCAGAGTCATTGTTTTGATTTGGGAAAGAGTTTCTTGGAAGCAGTCTCAACCGTTGTAGAGTTTTATCTGTCCTTCAGAACTTGTAAGTTGATCTACTTTGAACAGCAGACCTTAAAAGAGAGGCAAAATCACTGCTGTCTCTCCGAGCGGACCTCCTTTCAAAGATGCTTGTTCCTGTGCTTTCCTCAAGCCGAGCGTGTGACCCATCTGAGCTTCTCCTCCACAGCCAGCGTCCTGAAGGGAGTCCACACTGAGCACAACACATGCTTGAAACCGGCGTCAGAGGGGTAAGGGTGCGTGAGCGCTTTTAGACTAAAAATTACACTTGCAAAGACTTTAAAAACAAGTAGCAGCAGCTCTATAATTCAGCCCAGGTAATGAAATCCAATGCAAAATATTGGATTTGCCTGAAGATGTTTTTGTGACCAAATAAGCCAAGTCATAATATCCTCACGAAAGACAGAGAATTTTGTGTGTGTGTGTGTGTGTGTGTGTTTTTCCAAGAGGGCAGAATGAAACTAACTTTGCCAAAGAATAAGGAGGAGCTCCTCTGTGATAGTTTCAAAAATAAAAATCCACATTTATTGTGTTCATCATGTGCCTGGCACTGTGCCAAGCATCTTATACGTTTTAACGTATTAAATCCCTATAAAAATTCAGTGTCATATAATCCTGTGACTATGCTTATTTTGCAGATGAGGAAGTTGAGATTCAGAGAGGTTAAGTAACTCACCCAGGGTCACACAGCCAGGAAGTGTTGGAGCAGGGATTTGAATTCTGTACACCCACCGAACACACACACACACACACACACACACACACACACACACACACTGTGCCCTAGCTTCACCAAGTGTCTGCCCATCCTCCTCTGAATACAGCTGCATATTTCAACCACCACTTTTGGACCACTTATCTTCACCCACCATGACCTGATAAACATTTGCTACCCGTATTTCAAGGCTCAGTTCAAGTGTCTTCAAATGTGGAAATCTTTCTGACCACACAGACAACAAACACTACCCCTTCTCTTTTCCTCTCCCCCAAGGTAGAATCCATCCTCCCCTCTGAGCTGTAAGTTCTATGAGGACCGAAATCGTTTCCAGTTTAGAAAGCCCTGCAGTCCCAGTAACCAGCACAGTTCCTAACCCGGGGAGGACTTGTAGCGGTGAATAGAGATGGACTATCTCCTCCTTGCTCTGGGCCGTCTTTATTCCATATACCAGTGGCTCTCATTCAGGAGTGATTTTATCTCTGAGGGGACATTTGGCGATGTCTGGAGACAGTTTGGATGTCATAGCTCAGGAGGTGCTGCTAGCATCTAGTGGGTGGAGGCCACGGATGATGCTAAACATCCTATGGTGCACAGAACACCCCACGACAAAGAGTTATCCAGCCCATGTTGTCAACAGTACGGGGGCTGAGAAACCCCGACATACCCCTTCTGTCTCAGCAGCGACAACACCCTGGATTCTCTCCCCGTAATGATTCTAAGGCCCTACAGGCAGGGGCCAGGATCATTTTGTCTTTCTAAGCCCAGCACCCAACATACTGAGTGAGTGAATGAATGAATGAATGAATGAATGAACAAGAGGTGAAGAAGTGACAGAGCCAGACTGAAATTGAATGTGCACATCAGGGTAATGAAAGCCACATAAGACCAGGTGGCCTGTCCGAGGACCTGAGTCTGGGGTCGCTTGTTAGCTGTGTGGAAATGTTTTCATGTTGATCATTGTGATTGGTCCCCCCAAAAAGCTATAAGCAAAAAAAAAAAAGGTCAAACCAAAGCACCAACTAATGGTTTTGTCTGACAGATGCAGCCCCAGAGAACTGTGTTATCATTAGAATTGCTTGGCATCAATATTACTGAGAGATTTTGAGATTTTTTAAGGTTTGTTAGGTCAGAATCCTATGGTTGCACATAACCCTACGTTTATAATCTGGAACAAGACAGACTGATTGTAACCAGGAGAGAGAGTTTACTTTTCTAACCTCTTAATGCTTGCACAGAGCTATCACAGTGGGCTAAGCAAACTGTCACATCAGGTCCTTTGGCATTAAATACAAGTATAGGTATTTTAGGGAAAACAAGAGTATTTTGAAGGAAAATCTCCAGAAAAGACTCTCTGAGTATTAGTTACATGGAAATAGATAAGAGAGAAATATCAATGTTAGGAAAATAAGAAAAACTGTTCTTAGTTGGTTGTACGCACCTTAAAATTCTCAAAATGTTTTCAAATTCAATATCTTATCTGACATTCATCATGATGCTGTAAAGTGGGTTTTGTCCCTGATTTATAGAGGAAAATACAGAGGGTCAGAGGAGTTAGGCTGAAGGTTTCCCCAAAATCCAGACTCTAGGAGACTGTACCCGGGAAGGAAGAACGGAGCTGCAACCTTGCTAATCATTAGAGGAAAGCAAATGAACACTACAGTGAGGCACCACCTCACACCGGTCAGAATGGCCACCATCGAAAAGGCTAGGGCTGCCCTGGCAGCGCAGTGGTTGGGAGTCCGCCTGCCGACGCAGGGGACGCGGGTTCGTGCCCTGGTCCGGGAAGATCCCACATGCCACGAAGTGGCTGGGCCCGTGAGCCATGGCCGCTGAGCCTGCGCGTCCGGAGCCTGTGCTCCGCAACGGGAGAGGACACAACAGTGAGAGGCCCGCGTACCGCAAAAAAAAAAAAAAAAAAAAAAAAAAGTCTTCAAATCATAAATGTTGGACAGGGTGTGGAGAAAAGGGAACCCTCCTGCACTGTTGGTGGGAATGTAAATTGGTACAGCCACTCTGGAGAACAGTATGGAGGTTCCTTAAGAAACTAAAAATAGAGCTACTGTATAATCCAGCAATCCCACTCCTGGGCATATATGCAGAGAAAACACCAATTCAGAAATGTACATGCACCCCGATGTTCATAGCAGCACTATTGATGAAAACCAAGACATGGAAGCAACCTAAGTGTCCATCGACAGACAAATGTATAAAGAAGATGTGATATATATATATATATATGCAATGGAATATTACTCAGCCATAAAAAGAATGAAATATTGCCATTTGCAGCAACATGGATGGACCTAGAGATTATCATTCTAAGTGAAGTAAGTCAGACAGAGAAAGACAAATACCATCTGATATCACTTATATATGTGGAATCTAAAATAATGATACAAATGTACTTACTTCCAAAACAAACAGACACACAGACCTAGAAAAGAAACTTACGGATACCAAAGGGGAAAGGTGGGGGAGGGATAAATAAAGAGTGTGGGATTAACAAATATACACTACTATATATAAAACAGATAATCAACAAAGACCCACTGTACAGCACAGGGAACTATATTCAGTATCTTGTAAACCTATAATGGAAAAGAATATATATATAATACACATATTCTGGGAATATATATATATATATATATATATATATATATAACTGAATCACTTTGCTGTACACCTGAAACTAACACAACATTGTAAATCAACTATACTTCAATTAAAAAAATAAAGAAGTTCCCTGGTGCCCTAGTGGTTAGGATTCGGCACTTTCACTGCCGAGGCCTGGGTTCAGTCCCTGGTCAGGGAACTGAGATCCCGCAAGCTGCATGTTGTGGCCAAAAAAACAAAAAAGAAAAAGAAAGAAAAGAATGGGAGTTGGTTCAACATGAGTATGGCCCTGGACCATCAGAGGCCCGGGTTGGACCGAGTGACACTCCCCTTCTTGGTGCAGTGGGCACCTCAAGGGCATTTCAGCAAGAAGAGCACAGCCGCCCTGGTTTTCGAGCCCAGGGTGTCGCTGGGTGATGCTTAAACAGCCCATCAGAGGAGGACAGGTGACCTATGAAAAGATATTTGTTAGCTGCAAATGAGGGTGTAGGACAGGGGGCGAGATGGGAGTGCTTTGTGGCCAGCTGAGTGCGGTGAAGATGCTAAGCCCTCCGAGCGCCACACACGGTCTCTGTCTCCCGGCTGCTGAATTGACTGAGCGCTGGTGCTCTATGTTCATCATTCTTCTCGGGAAGAAGAGGCAACAAAGACTGGTCTGTTCATCTGGGGGGTTATCTGTTGTTTTCCGTAACAATTGAGACTTTCACAAAGAATTAGCAAAGGCTGTGTCCATGCCAAGAGCGTTGGAATATTCCAAGATGATTGTGAGCTTGTATTTTTCTGGCTGCTTTTAGTTCAGAATTCTCAAGGCATACCATAAATTTTCAGTATTATAGAAAAGAATGGTAGAGATGGTTAGAATTTGCATTTTATACAAAACAATAGCCCTTGATACTTGCTCCCACTTATGTAAAAATGGATGCCGACATCCCTGCAAAGATGCATTCGCCTGTGTTTAATGAAGTAACGTTGGACTTTGATCTTGACCCACATAATGATGATTATAAATGTATTAGCTTTTCATAGTCCCTTTTTATAAGTGTAACTACACCACATAAGCAAAGCAGGAGAGACGGGGAAGTTTCTGTAAGCCAATAAATGGTGGTTTCCTGTCTTCTTTTCCAGTTTTCCGTCACCCTTTAGCAGCTCATTTCTTGTGCACCAGGCAGCTAATTAGAAGCGGTGGTCTTGCCCTTGATTGGCGGATGGAAAAGCTCAGCCAGAGGGATGTCCAGAGCAGCCAGAGCAAAGCAGTAGCTCTGGGTTTCTGACTCGCCACCGCCCCCCCCCCCATCCCACCACCAACTGGGCTTTGCTCTGAGTCTCCACTGTTGAAAAGACAAATGTTAAAAAGGAACCATGAGCTCTGAATTTAAATATGTGGAACAGCCTCCCGTTCCCAGTTTGTAGGGATCCGGTGCCATTTCCCCCGTGAATGAAGACGTCTTCCCAGGGGAGTTACGGGTGGGTTATCAGAGAGACCCAAGATGGGAGGATCTTGGTCCCCAGGCCACACAGACCTGGGTGGCTGCTGCCCTCAATTCTGTACAAGGGAACAGGTATGTGGTGTAGCCCAGCCAGGCCCTGGGGGTGAGGTCCAGGTCCCGTTCAGGTCCCCTTACACAGATGGCAGATACCCGCAGTGTGCTGTAACAAAAATATTACATGCCGAGGGCCTGTCCAGAGAGCATTGTTAGTGAAAGTTCATAAACAACAGGAGACTGCTGAGAACGGTGTGCACGCGCTTGCTAGTGGGTGAAACTCAGGGTGTTTCCATCCCACCTACAAAACACGTGCGTGGGATGCTCGGGAAGACAAGCAAGTCTTCCAGGACGGGTGAAGGGAAGTCAAGTGCGAGGAGTTGTAGCTGAGAGACTTAAGAGAGCGTTTCTGTTGATGGGCCGTGAGGAGGCGGCGTGGGGAGCGGCTGAGAGTGGTGCCGACTCATCTGATGGAGGGTCCGGCTCTGCCCAGCCCCTCAGGGTCCTCTCTCTGCCCATTCCCTCTGATGCCAAGTGTACCGCATTCCCCAGGGCTCCCTGGAGGGGTGGCGATGGCCCGAGACACGACCACCTCAGCGGTGTCTGCTGGTCCCTTCTCGCTCATGGTCTAGAGCCTGCGTCCATCCTGAGATGAAGCAGACCCTCTGGTCTCTGCAGACCCAAAGGCTCCGTCCTTCAGACCGGAGCATCGCTGGTCACTGTGAGGGGAGTGGACCTCTCCTAGCACCACCCCCCTACCACCGGCGGTTGTGTGAGGAAGCATTGGCCTCCCCTGGACCCCTCACTGGGGACTCGAGGACAGGCTTCCACCTCCGTGGAAATGGCCCTACCATCTTCTCAGGAACTGGTTCCCTCATGGCATGAATTACAAGAAAGTCATTCATTGCTGCTGAGCTTGAACATAAAAAGTTGGAGTTGTAAAGTGTGTATGTGAATCTATAAATATACACATCTATACATAAACATGTATCTCTAAGTTATCATTAAAGGCATTCTGTGGTGGGAGGGAAGGGAAGTTAGAACAGCATTTTGCCTCCAGGATAATGGGCTCCGTTTTGCATCGATGCTCTTTTGATAAAGCTGGTCCTCCCCGCTTGGGCATGGGACCTGGAGCAGTGGCCGCCTTCCAGCATCCTGGGTTGAGCTCGTTCTGAGGACGCCAGCGGCCCGCGTGTCTCTCTCTCCCCAAAAAGCTTGCCCGCCACTGGACCCCTCCGTCCATTTGGTAACGAAGCTGTGATGTTCCATATCTCCCCTTTCATCACACCGATTCAGACATCAGAAATCCCGGCCACTTTGTGTGTTCTTCACAACGAGGGTGGGAATTGGGATTGCTGATGGGTTCTAACCTGCTTTATCTTTCCTCTCACTCAGGGGCGGATCTGTAGAAAAGCGGGCAAATCAAAAAAGTCCTTCAGTCGCAAGGAAGCCGAAGCTACCTTTAAGAGTTTGGTGAAGACTCATGAAAAGTACGGCTGGGTCACCCCGCCCGTCTCTGACGGCTGATGTTTGCAACGTGGGATAGACGCTTCAGCCGCCTCTGCACACACACAGATACCCGACATCTCCTCCTCCACGCTGAGCATCCTTCATCCTTTTTCACTCCAGCCGGAACTGAATCCTGAATGCCAAGGAGACTTTTAAGTTATTTATGACCAGATGTGTTTACAGAGAGAAAGAGGGAGCCAACGCTGTTTGGGATTAGGTTTCAATTATAAATGAATGATCATCTCTAAGTCACTTTAGAACAAACGTCAAGATGGTGACATTCCCCAGCCCGCCTGCCCCTCCGCCCGCCCCATCCCTTTGGCCCTTAGCTTCTTTCCATGACAGCAACTCCAAAGAGCAGGCAGGAAACTCAGTGCCCTATTCTGGACCCGTTTACATGTAAAAGGCGCCGTTCATATGTAACAGGAATGCCCTGCATCACCAGTACATGTTTGCTGTGCTCTGTATCTCTGTTTCTCTCCCTGGCAGGTCAACATAACTTGAAGACGTGTCTTCCTGTGGCCCCATGTCATGACATGTAGACCTCATTTGTGCTATGACCTTTGGCTCATGAAAACAAAAATTTAATATTGCCAGGTTCTAGTGATTTAAAACAGCAACTGACCACTTGGTTAAACCGTGCTCCCAATGCCGACGCTGCAGTGTGTGTGTGTGTTGTCCACAGCTCAGCCCGTGCCCGTGGGTGAAGCCGGGCGTGCTGTGGCCATGATGGGGCACACACGGTGCAGATGCCAGGGGCGCCCTCCCTGGGGCTCAGAGCAACGGTGGTGAGATGCGGACAGTCTCTTCCAATATCCTGAGATGCTCCTACGACATTTGTGTTCCTGTCTTCTCTCTGCTGGTCAACCCACCACCAAAAGCAAAAGACAATGTCCCATTCACTGAAGTCACCTTACTCACTTTCTTCTGTGTGCTCGTGACAGGGAATGCCAGAACTGCCAAAGGAGACCCAGTGACTGTACGATGATTTGCATGGCCCAGTAGTCACTTGTGTGTCCCCGAGGCTGGGATGCGTGAGCACCCTTGCTAGGATATAAATTTCTGTTATTTAACTCCCCACAATTTCATTTTTCTCTTCTGTTGAGTTACTTAGAACTTTCTAAGAAAAACCATGAAATGAGGAAACACTGTTTATAATAATATGCGGAAAGAGGTTAAAATGTTCATTCCAAGTGGAAAAATCTTATTGGACACATTTTAAATAAAATCATGCATACCTGAATCCAGTCATTGTGGGCTATCCTTCCATTTAAAATATTTAATCTATTTTCAGAATTTAATATTTCAAATACTACGAATACCATGACAGCATTCTGCAACAAGGTGCAGGAAAAGAGTCTTAGGAACCCATGGTCTTTGCAAAAATCCAGTGGGTTAAAATCGCCCCCAGAAGCAACCAGGGAGACAATTAGAAACTAACTGGAAGCATTAAGGGATGGTTTGGCCAAACTCTGATGTTGCCAATTATATTTTGCCACTATGAGGGAAGGGGAATTTTCTTTGCTGATTGTATTAAATTCTTCAGGCAATTTTGGGTATTCAGAGTTTTGGGTTCACTCACCAAGGTGATCAGAGATCTGAGACACCACGCCTCAAAGGACGGGGGTCAGCTCCTCCCAGCAGGTTTGGTCATTCCTCTAAAATCTACCCTTTATTGCTACTTTTATTTTTTTTTCACAATGTTCCGATGTGCCCCAGATACACGTGCAGTTCTGTGCGGCCAAAATGCCTGACCTCCAGCTCAAGTTCCCTGTGAGTAATAATAGTCATGAAATTTGATGACAATGAACTTAAAGTGTCCATTCACCTGATCCTCCACAGCGGAATTCTCCATCCTGGAAACCTGACGTTTAACCCATGGTCTTTGGGCCCCTGGGCTCCTGATTGTAATGGAATTACACGGTGGATATTGTAGATCTAGGGCAGAAACACCGGCAAGGCAGAGCACCTGAGTTTCTTTCTTTCCAGATAGTTTCCTCTTCCAAATTTTGAAATAAAAACAACTTTCTTTTAGGAATGTATGTATATATTTGGACATATGTCTATATATCCACAGCTGGGTCACTTCAGTACTGCTTATTAGCTGATTGAAGAGCTTGGCCACAGTTGGTTCAGGTGTAGCCAGGAGGTGACTTATAACCTAAGGGTGGGAGAGATTACTGCCAACAGCAAGGGGGAGGGAGACCATTGGCTCAATTTCAACCTCTCTGTACACCCTAAACTTGACTTTTTTCCATGGCATTTCCAATAGTTTTTTTAGAAACCGGAAGTTATAGAAAAAATACTCTTTGGTAAAAGAAATATTATTTTTCACTGAAATTCATAAAACTTTCTTATTTGAAAAGCAGCAGAGAAGAATTTAAAATTCAACTATTGCTTTGACTCTTAGTCTGAAGCAAGAACTCCCTTTCTGGGGGCTGGAGAAAAACATGACAGTGTTGGCCAAACAGCAGAGCCCTCTGGCCATGGAAGTTTCCCGATGACCCCGCATGTGGGTCCTGCTGGGCTCACATTCCCACACAGGCCAAGAAATCCATCCCTCTCCAGGCCAGCAGCAGGGGAGTAATTGGACGGGCCTGCAGATGTTCACGGCCCACCAGCTCCACAAGCCCGCTTATGGAAGGAACTTGAATCCAGCCAGTGGCCACAGAAGCAAGGGAAGGAGAAAGTACAAGCTCACATGTGCCTCCTTTCCGTTCAGCAGTTTTCCTGGACTGACTGCCCTTACTCCTGGGTGTCCCCTCCGCAGCGGGCCAAGGGCTGTGCGTGGGACTGCACGTGGCTCATCGGCTTCATAAAGATCAAGAATTACTTCTGCTTAGGAAGTTCTCTGTGAGCAGTAAGGTTCCACACTCACACACACACACACACACACACAGTCCCTGGAAGACTCACAATATCTAAAATTCACTACGCAGAAAAAAAATAGGCCTCGATTTTTCAGCCCCCAAGTTTACTCCATTTTTCACAACTCAGCCTTATCTCATGAGAGGAAAATCTGTGGCCTCCTGAGAAAGACCCGGTAGAGAAAGACAAACGCCCAGTGTCTGTGTGACACTGGCAAGTCACGTCACCTGCTTGAGCCCCAGTTTCCTCGGCCGTAAACTCCTACCAGGTTGGCGTGAGAATTGACTTAAACAATGAGGGAAAGTGCTTGGGAACCGAAAATTGTCATATGAACTTTATGTGTCATTTTTACAGTATGGGAAAATTATAATAACAACAGGATTTCACTAGAACACACTTGGATAGAGACTCAGACTGAGCAATTACAATGGTTCAACTACAATTATCTTATAACCCTACACTGGCTTTCTGTCCCCAATCCCTTACTTTAAGTCAATCAACCAAACTTAGCATCTCTCTACCCACTCAGATACAGGGAATGTAGAAGTTAAAGACATGGCTGTCTCCTGGAGAAACTCATAAGACAAGAATAACACACAGATAGCTAAATGCTAAATTGCGTTGCAGCAGTTGGCCACGTGGTGCAAGGCCAGAGGCTTCCTGACTGATAACTAGGGAAGATTTCAGAGTGAGTCAGATTTAAGCTATGGCTGGGGGAGTGGGAAGGACAGGGGTCAGGCACGGTCTCCATCCACACTGGCCCTGGAGGGGGGAACTGGGCAGCCACTTGTCACTTCTCCCCTGCAGGGACCCTGTCTGCAGATCTGATTTCAGGAGGCAGGACAGAGTTCAACCCCACAGCCTAACATGGCTTGTGGGGCTGGCCCCTTCCCTAAGAACTGGATTTTCCGTGTTTTATCTGAACCCTCCTAAAAGCATGCAGAATTTTCATGGAATTTTCTTTCTAGAGAAGCAGGGCTGCTTCCCAACTTCAGTGAGGGCAGACCCATTGACTCTAGGAGACATTTAGTCTAACTTTATACACCCTACAGTGGAGGCCATAAACCCAGAGAGGTTGAGTGGCTTTTCCAAAGTCAACTGGAGAGGTGAAGATAAGCCCACTGTCTGGGTGGTGCTTTCTGGTCCTTTTTGATGCTTCCTAGGGACCATTTGGCAATTCACATGGACCACATCCAAGTGCACACCTTTTAGCCCACTGTTGGGTCAGAAGAGCCACAGGTCTTCCAAGCTGGCTGGGACTCACCCAAAGTCATCCACTCTGCGTTGAAAGCAACTTGGTGCAAAGGGCAGTTTCCACTCCCTACTGTTTTGGGAAGCCATGGCGAGGGGCTTAGAGCTCAGTCCATGTGGTCACAATCAACCCTTTTTTTTTCCCTCCAAAGACATTAAAATAAAATACAGCTTCATTCCTTAACTTTATGCTATGATGCTATGTTCTATCTTATCTGTCTGATTTTTGCAGCCTCCAGTTCACGTAGTATTGAATATCACTCAATCCCAGGGCCCATCTGACCTGCAGTATGTGACCAACAAACTGGGAGAGCCAAATACTGTTGTCATAGGGAAGGAAATAAGCAATGTTAGCTCTGTTCCAGAAGAAACACAGGAGCAAAGTGTGCTGGCCAAAGAGACATAATCAAGGCAGAGTATTTGAAAAGAGTGTAGATCCAGAAGTAACCCAGATTTTATCACAAGGTCATAATAGCGCTAAACAAATAGTAGACTGGACCTTGAGGAGTCTAGTTCCAAGGTCGTTCTCTTGGGTCATGAAGGCAGCATGTGGTGAGAAAATAAATAACCTGTACTCTTTCCCACTGCAGATTCACCCTGTTTGTCCTGCAGAGTTAAAACAAGGAGGTGCTTCCCCATTTCTTCTATGGGAGGTAAATTGGCTGTCCTGCTTTGTAGACATGCAATCACTTTGTATCTCTAGATCTTGGGCAATCACTTGTGATGACACTAACTGAGCTAAAATAGAACGGTTGTAAACTGATATGCTTGGTTTCACTTCCTGCTTGTCCTTTTTACCGAAGTGATTTTTTTCATGAACGTTGTCGCCATTTTCACCATGGTAGGATGCTAATCTACATGTCATAGGCTACTGGAAACTTTCAAACTATCACCACAGTTGTCCTATTCTGTGATGCTCAAAAGGGTGGGTGGAATTGCATGTGCCGTAAAATAAATAGGAAAGAAGTATTGACTATTCAAAGGAGGTGAATGCACGGATCACATAATCTAGAGGCGTTGTCCTCGTGGGGAAAACAGTGATGCTGAAAAGACTTTAAAACCAATAAATGTCTTTCCACGGAATGTTGGTTGTGTTCTTGCATGGTCTGTGTTCAGGATTTGTCAGAATTTCTCTGGGTTTCCATATGTGTTATCCTCTGTGGTCCATTGTGAGCAGCTCTCTGTCACGTGGTCCCCTCTGATTTGCTTTGATTTATTTGTGGTTTGCCAAATGAAAACTCTGAAGCATGTCACAGGTATTCTGTATAAAAGTCAATGAAATGTAATTGAACCAAATCTAATTAAGCATTCGTGTGATTTAGAAGATTTCTCCTTCAGCTGTCATATGCATTAAAAAGATTTGTAAACGTGTTTGCTGATGATTCCCATTAAAGTTTCTTAACATAATTGAAATTGTGTGCTTAGCACAATACTGTAGCTTAAACTAATACTGAATTACAGAGATACTTCTCTGGAAAACTCTTATAGAGTAGTAACTCTAGAAAGCAACAATTTTCACATAACCTAAGTTCAATTTATTTAAAAGATACTTCAGCCAACTTTTCACACTAGCTGGCTTTCAGTTTTTATTTTATACTCTTTGTCAGAGAAACTTCTCAGCCCTGTGTCAATATCTGGAACTGTTTTCCAATCAAGAGCATATTTTTCTTTTAAAATCTGAAAATATGACTATTTTGGTACTGAATAGGCACGGGCTTTGGGATCAAACAGCCTTGAATCCCGTCTGCCTCTCATCACATGTAGATAAGGAACTTGGCCACTCAGACACTGTTTCCACTTTCTAAACGAAAATTATGAAGTTACTTCTTACAGCTGAGGCTGCTGTGATGAGACAAGCAGCACGTCTTGAAGCCCTGCGCCTGGCAGGTAACTGATACTCAATACATTCTTTTGGAAACAACAGAGATTGATCTGGTATGGTCAATCGGACAGCTTGAGCTGGCTGTTAGGATCTACTTTAAGTTGTTCACTTCATCCCAAGTGAATTTGCAACCTTTCCTTTTGGCAAAGGCATGGAAAGTCCTCCATCAAGTGGGCACTGGCTCTGCCTTTCTCTTGACGATGGAGATGGAGGACGTGTGTCCAGTCACACTCTTCCCTGAAGCGTATCCAACCCCAGCTGGTGGGGGAGTTGACTGTGGTGGCCTGGGTAACCTGTGTCCAGGGACATGGTTTCCGTAAGGCAAAAGTTAAAGATCCAGAAGGATTGCAACTGACCCATCACCCTAAGAGGTCAAGGTGTGGTCTGTGTCCTAAGGATAGGGGCTGGTCAAAACGACATAAAATGCGTGCTCTTGACCTCTGCTATGTCTGTCGCTTAGGTGTTTGTCCTGAGTTCTATTTCCATGCTAGAATAACTGTTACATGTTAATGGAAACAAGTTACTTTTACTTAAACACAAGGATAAGGTAGAGATATTGAGGTAGATGTGTACACAGTCTGTTGGCAAAAATGAAGTTTAAATCAATCGTGTTTAGTCTGGTCAGCCTTCAAGTGTAGGGATTGTGTATAATCTTGCAAGGATTGGTCCTTATAGAAGCAACAGGGTCAGAATATGGTGCATTTTGAAAGCAAAACTTTTTTGTTTAAACTTATCCCATAGTATTTTTTAAGATATTTTTTGAGTCATGAAAAGTTTTTTTAATAAATAATTTTGAAGGTTAAATCCAATCAAATAATTCTAAACAACATGAATAAACTTTCCCATGGGGAACTATTGCTTTTTTTTTTTCCTTCCTCTTCTTCTACATTTGCAAAGGTTTTAGTTTCTTAAAGACCTTTGAGAACTATCTTCTCATATCATCACCTTAGGCAACGCTTTGAGGTAGCTTTATAGGCAGTACTATGCCAGGCTTATAGATAGGAAGCAGGGGTTAAAAGCTTAATTGATTTTTCTAGTCTGATTTTACTTAAACGTGGTCAATTACTTTCCTGTGTCACTTAAACATTACATTAAGTTGATCCTAAAGCAACTCTTAAATCTCTAATTTCAAAGGATATTTCTAGCTACAACTTTTCAAAGTTTACTGCTTTTAAATGATACAGATCATTTTGCATTAGACAGTACTTCTTATTTTTACCAAATTCTGTGTGTCTACACACACACGCGCGCGCACCTGATTTATGTAATCTTATTCTCATTGTTTCACAGGTTTTCTTCCTCCTTTACTCTAGTTTCTCCATTTAATGGTGTTGCTCTTCCCTAAAACATGTTAATTTCTGAAACAGTACACAATTCCATGCCACGCCACCTCCTCTCTTCCACAATCTGGAGCCTCTGGGGGTCTCCGTTCTCACCTGCTGGGGGGCTTGTGTCCTCTTTAGGCTGTCCTCAGAGCCCTGGACTTCGTGGCATCCAGGGTCCAACTTTCCCACATTCAAATGGTGGGAATAGAAACTGCTTTTAGTCAATGATAGCTTGGCGCTCACTCATATTTACTCTAGAAAGTTAGTGTTGGAAATAAAAGCAAAGGCTCTGAATTCTAATCTTCATGCCAATCATTTATTTAATAAATGAACTGGAAAGGACCTCAGTGGTCACTGGGAAGGACCCTGGCATTTAATTTGGTTCAGTCGGCCCCAGGCTGAGTCCTCAGCTCAGAGTCCGTTCAAACACTTCCCTCCGATCACATAGCGGGTTTTAAAACTAGCCTGTCCCAATGACTTCAACTAGTGAAAGGACTCTTTACAACAAAAGAAGTGTAACCTAGGGACCTCACTTTTCAGAAGGGTGTTTTTAAGGCACAGGAAGTTAAATTCAGAAAATCTTGAAGGTCCTCATCCAACACATCGTGAAGCTGGGACCAGAGATGAGGGCTTTGTTATTCCGGTCATATTGTCTTAGATGTACAAAATATATCTACACTCGCACATATGTGTGATGCACCTAAGAACTAGGCATTGTCTTGGAACATGAAAAAATATATATGCTTATAGCCATATAAAAAAAAAATATATATATATATGTAGTGGTGAGTTGAATAGTGGTTCCCCAAAAGATATGCCCAAGTCTTAACCCCCAGGACCTGTAAATGCAACCTTATTTGAAGTCTTTGCAGATGTAATTAACTTGAGGATCTCAAGATGAGATCACCTTGGATTTAGGCTGGACCCTAAAGTCAATGGCAGGTGTCCTTATAAGAGAAAGGCAGAGGGAGATTTGAGAAACCGAGACACGGGGCGGGGTGATGTGAAGACAGAGGCTGCAATTGAAATGATGAGTCTACCACCCAAGTAATGCCAAGCATGGCCAGCAACACCAGGGGCTAGGAGGGAGGCGGAGGATGGATTCTCCCTCACAGCCTCCGGAAGAAACCAAACCCAGTTTTGGACTTCATGGGTTGGCAGATTATTAGATGCTGTCCTACTAAAAGCCGTCCCTTTGAGCTTCTCTCTTTAAATCTCCGAAAATGTAAGTGCCAAGATGGTCACGACATTGGCACCCTCTTCCCTCGGGGGCAAAGATCGCAGTGGTGTGATGGTGCCGGGGTGGCAGGTATGGAAGGAAGCAAGCGGGAAAGAAACGGAAAGCTTGCGAAGGGCAGCCCCAGGAAGGAAGACGCTCCAGGTGTGTCAGCCGCCCCTGAAGGTGACTCCCCAGTGAGTCGCACTCTTGTACAATCCCCCCCCACAGTGGAGGTGGGGCAGACCGACAGAACATGGCAGAGGTAACGGGGTACAGCCCCTGGTTATGTGCCGTTTCCTGGCAAGAATGAAGCCGTGGAGCCTAGTCTTTACCTGAAAGCAGAGATTCTCCTGCTGGCCTTGAAAAAGTCCACTGCCAAGTTGTGAGGGTGCCTCGTGGTGGGAGACTGCAGGGGTCTCTAGGAGCTGGAAGCGGTCCCCAGCTGACACCTACAAGAAACAAGAGGCCCAGTCCTACAGCTGCAAGGCCTGGGCTTGGGAGAATACCCCCAGCTTCAGAAAGGAACGTGGCCTGGCTGACCCCTGATTGCAGACTGGCGAGACACCGGGCACCGGATCAAGCCCAGCTCTGCCTGGACCCCACACCACCGCAAAACGTGAGATGACAGACGTACGTTATTTTAACAGCGAACACCTACGATAAAAATAGCAGTGAAAAGCTAATACACCAGGAGAACCTCACATTTTTGTCCTCCTCTTCCCCGATTGAGAGACGTTGAACTCCGTGGTGAAGGGAAGGTTCTGGCGGAGGACAGAGGGCCTGCAGTTGCCCAGATGTTAAGTGATGCTTTCTTTGGGGCCCTTGGGCATCACCGTTGTTTCCTGGGGCTCCCATAACAGATCACCACAAAGTAGGTGGATTCAAACAGCAGAAGTGTAGTCTCTAACAGCTCTAGAGCCCAGAAGTCTGAGATCATGGTGCTGGCAGGACCACGCTCCCTCGGAAGGCTCTGGGGAGGCTCCTTCTTGCCTCTTCCGGCTTCTGGTGGCTCCTGGCATTCCCTAGCTTGTGGCTGCATTTTGCCAATCTCTGCCCCTATCTGTGCCAGATTCCACTCTGCCTTTTCTTATCTGGGCACGTGTCATTGGATTTGGGGCACACCCAGATAATCCAGGATGATCTCCTCACCTCAAGATCCTTAATTTTATTTATTTATTTCTTTTTTGCGGTACGCGGGCCTTCACTGTCGTGGCCTCTCCCGTTGCGGAGCACAGGCTCCGGATGTGCAGGCTCAGCAGCCATGGCTTACGGGCCCAGCCGCTCCGCAGCATGTGGGATCTTCCCAGACCGGGGCACGAACCCGTGTCCCCTGCATCGGCAGGCGGACTCTCAACCACTGCGCCACCAGGGAAGCCCAAGGTACTTAATTTAATTATGCCTGCAAAGACACTTTTTCCAAATAAGGTGCCAGAGGTTAGGACACGGACATGTCTTTTGGGGAGCTGCCCGTCAACCCGCTCCAGGCATCCCCGCCAATGATGTTGAAATTCACACACACACCGCATCCCAGCTCTGTCTGCCCTTGACTCTGGGGCAGAGCCTCCGTCCTCTGAGTCTGCGGATCACCCTCTCCAGAGAGCACCGTCCTGCCTGCTCCTCCATCAGCCCACGCTCGGCACTGGAAGCCTGAGCTCGCGGGTCCCTCTTCTCAGCATCCTGGGCCTGGGGAGGGGGAGGGGACGGGGGCAGAGCTGGCAGGCCAGGTCACCCAAGGCCCTGCAGCGGGAGGGACAGGGGGTCCGCTGCTTCTCCAAATGAGACCTTGGGGAGGAAGCAAGAGGAAGGCCGCCATGGTCCCGCTTGGTCTGCGGATCCACAGAGGACAGCTCCAGGTCAGCGCATCTCATTAGGAAACCCCGTGCTGACTTCTCTGGGAGAGGCAATCACAACTTCCAAACTGCACCTTTCCCCTTGAACTGGATTTTCCTCTCTCGAACCAGCGCTGAATAATGAACACCTGCGGGGAGCTGTGTACTGAGTCACCAGCTGACACACCCATCCTGCCATTTGGTCCTGCAGACGCCCCACAGTCTTGACCCATCACCCTCCGCCCTCCTGGCTGAGAACAGACAGACGTCTTCCGGGACCACAGAGCATGAGAAAGAGAAAGGGAGGATTGATCTTGGTAGAAGAAGGCAAATCTTCTCCAGGAAGGGAAACCCCCAGCCCTGTAAATCCGTCACCAACAACTGTGAAGAAACGCCACCACCTTCTGGGAAGCAACGCTGCCTGGAGCTGACAGAGGAAGGCCTCGCCCTTCCCTCAGCTTCTCCTGGTCACCTTGGGTACCCCTTCCGCTCTCTTCATTGGCTGAATGTTCAAACTTCTCCTGGACGGGTCTGTATGGGATTTGCCCCCAGCACTACGTTTCCCCGTGTTGGTTGTTCCTGTAGCCTGAGCCGCAACGATTCAGCCCCGATTCTGCTACGTCTGACGGGTGCACAGCAGATGCTGTAAGGTCTGCTGGCGGGTTAACTAGAAAGAGAGAATTAGAGGAAGATGGGGAATAGGGACTACATGCTCAGCATCATCCCCTTTTCCGGGCTGGCAGCTTCTGAACGGCATGTTCAAACGGGTGGGGGGTTCCGGGAGATGTAATTACTTTCCTTTCCAGAGCTCGTCCAGGCTGGGACTCAGTGAGACACCAAGTGGTGTTCGAAATAATCAATCTGCACTCAGATGAGATTCTCTACGGGGATTAGTTGGACCTGATTCTGACGGTTTCCACTGGAACCGATGGTCCTGGAGACCAGGCCCCCTCAGAGCCCTGGGGTAGGGGTGAGTTTGCTGCAAAGGATTCGGGGGTTGGCTGGTGAGATGATCCTGCAGGAGGACTTGTCCCTTCCGATTCCAAGCCAAAAACAGAAGACTGGCATTTCTCAACCACAAACAGGACACCAACCAGCAACACAGGCAGGACCTGTACAGAAATATCCAACTGGAGTTCACCCTATAATTTACTTTCTCTGTCATAGGGAGAACTATACTGTTTTCTTGCAAGAACTTCCTTCCCTTCCCCATAATTCTGAATGTTGGACGGAACTAGGAGATGCACCAATCAAAGATTCCTGTCCTGCCCCAGTGCCTGGCCAGGATCCACGTTTCCGCGGGCCCCGCGGGGCCGTCAGAACAAAGAGGCCTCGGCGGGCTGGGGGTGGAGGGTGGCCTGCTTGGGCGCAGAAGGTACAGAATTCGCACAGATTGAGCTTCCTAAGCTTCCTTCTATTTGCGTGGCTTCTTTTTTTATCTTTTTTTTTTTTCCATCTTGGTAAGGAGGGAAAGCCATATATTTCCTATAATCTTTACTTTAAAAAAAGATGAGAAAACAGGAATGAAAAGGGAAATGTGTGGTCAGAGAGAGTCGCTGTGAGCAAGAAAGGGGCAGAAATGAAAATATTTAACGCGCTATGGCTCCATCAGGACAATCGAGCGGGCAGACGCCGGGTGTACCTGGAGGCTGGGAAGGGGGTGGGACCGGGTCATACGGACAGGAAGGCTCCAGCCAGGGTGCCCACACCTGCCTCTCTGTGTGCCCTTCTCAGGGTGTGGGTCAACCTGGGGGCTGTCTTCTCAGATCCCACACTGAAGGCTCAGGCCGGCCTAGGGCCCACAGGTCTCAGTGCCCCGTTGACCCAGGGGCACCACCTTCAGGTGACCCAGGAGCAGAAGTCGGCGATGAGGACAAATCAGACAAGATGGCTTACGAACGGGGGCTGGGCTCACTCAGGAGGGGGTGGGACTTGACAGAGGACACGCCTGTACCATGTGTCAGGCGTGACCTGCCCACAGATGGAGAGCTAGCACCAGGTGGTGAAAACCTGGGCCTGAACTAGTGTGGCTGGCAGACCTATGGCCCCTGAAGACATCGAATGGGCATCCTAACCCCCTCGACCTGTGACCGTGTGACCTCCCTTCCGCGGCAAAAACAACTTTGCCGATGTGATCCAGTGAAGCACCTGGAGGCGGGAGATGATCCTGGACTATCTGGGTGGGCTCAGCGTCATCACAGGTCCTTATAAAGGGTGGCAGAAGGGTCAGAGTCAGAGAAGGAGATGTGAGGCCAGCCAGCAG
Organism: Pseudorca crassidens; assembly: GCF_039906515.1. Lineage (NCBI taxonomy): Eukaryota > Metazoa > Chordata > Mammalia > Artiodactyla > Delphinidae > Pseudorca > Pseudorca crassidens. Next base: position 5,713,389 of record NC_090298.1, read on the forward strand.
AAGCCGAGTCGCTCTGGAAGCATCACAGGAGAGGGAGGCAGGCGCCGCTAGAAAATGGACTCGTGACAAGTCCCCAACCTGTTTCCAACAAATGCGGCTGATGAAAGTGCTTCTCAGACGAGCTTGTGGATGACTCAGGGGAGAGTCTGACTCATCACGCTTGGAGCGGAGTGCTGGCGGGGGAGCAGAAGCTAGCCCCAGCCCTGCTTTCGCTCAGCTCGGTGCCTGCCCTCGGTGGAGCGCCGGAGACCCCCAGCCCTGGAAGTCGGCAGGAGACAGGAAAGCGAGCGCTCGGCAGTGTCTGGGGAGCAGAGCAGCGGAGAGGCTGGGTTCCTTCTTGCCCAGGGGGGACGCGATTTCCCCCACGGCCCCTGGGCCCAGCGCGGTCTCCCGCCACCCTAGGCCTCCCAGCAGGACCCTCACACTACCGGAGCACCCTGGGACTGAGGGTCTCCAAAGAGCCTCCGTGCTGCTCAGGGAACTTCCCAGAATCGGGAGCAGTGGGAGAGGCCGCCCTGGAAAGGGAGAAGGGAGGGCATCCTGCCTCAGGTTCCCCACTTATGTTCTGGAAACGGCCACCTGCAGGTCCAGAGCACAGTTCTGAAACCAGCCCTGCCACCGTCGAGCCTGATCTCCCAAAGGTCAGTGTGATCGACCAGCAACGTGTCAGGGCAACACGGCCTCCTCTCCTCGAGGAGACATGTGTCCGGGGCAGAGCAGAGGCGAATGTGGCACATCTGGTTCTGGGGCAGCGTTCCCAAACCTCTCACTGTGTCCCGTGGGCACAATTACAGAATCCAGAGTGGGCAGTAGCATCGCCCAGTAGATTCAAACCACTGGACAACCGTCCCCCTAGAGTGTTGATCACTGGTGAGATGTCCACCCGATGTGAGATGTCCACTGCTGAGATGTCCGTGTCCCTGAATCTTTCTCCATCCCAACGCCAGGATGAGACCTGGACACCTAGAAGGGTGGACGGAACCATGCCCTGAGAATCACCTCTGCAAATATCTCCCCCGGCCAACATCTTGGCCTGTGGCCGGGGTGAGCTATGGCTGGAATGCTTATGAGATTCGCAGAAGGCCGGAGTCTGGAGGGAAAGTGATTCCACACATCATGGACTGAAGGCCCACAGGCAAAGTCAGCAGGCGGAAGTGCTCGCCCAAACAAGCCAGGTGAAATTCGACAAATAAGACTGCGAAATCCTGGATCCGGGCTACACAGGTAGAGGCTGAGAGGATTTTTCTCTGTAATTCACGGAAGAAGAGGATCCAGGATTCGACGCAGTGACACGCTTGCTGCCACCAACGCCAGTGCAGGCGGCCTCCTTTAGATCCGTGGCCGTCCGGGGACAGCTGCCATGTGGGCATTGCTGGGACCACAAGAAGCGAAATGATTTTAATTCCAGACTCCACACTTCTCTGCTTGACAAAATCTGGGAGAAGTGAAAAAGCTGAAAATCCTGCCATTCCAATGGACCTATAAAGCCTGGGTTTTATATATATATTTAAAAGTTTGTTCATGTTTAAATTCATAGTGAACAGATGAAAAAGTAAGGAAAGTTCTGAGAAGAAACAAATAAGACTGGACCCCAAATCCCGAGAAGTTAGGGGTCCCTGAGGCCAGAGGCTGATCCACGACACTTGTGATTCCTGTCCCCAGAGGTGTCTGTTAGTCTGGGTATGTGGGGATAGGACACAAGCTTTCAGTGAGACACCTCCCATACTTTTGTACAGGACATCCAAAGGACTCAACTCCTGTTACAGGTGAAGGAGGAAAAGCTGACTGATCGACATAGAGACACATGCCTGGGGGCGAGAGGAGAGAGACCAGGGTCCCCGGGGAGCAGAGCCAGCCAGCAGATGCTCGGTGGTCACCCAGGTCACTGGAGGGGGACGGCTGGGCATCATGGGGGGGGGAACCAAGCGATGAGTGCCAGGTCGGGTGGATTTCCCCTGTAGGCCTGACATCTCAGCCACCACCAAAGGACAGGATCACGAGCCGCTGTGGGGGGAGGGGTCGCAGGCCTGGGGATGGGAGACAAGAGGGGTGATGTCCAGGCTTAGGGAGGTCTCACAGACGAGTCCATTTACAGTCTCCTTCACAGAGAACGTGGGGCTCGGGGTGGGGCTCACAGAGGACTGGATTATTAGAAAGAGGACTGATCAGCAGACTGTAGAGGGTATTTCCAAGTGGGAGCCGAGCCTCACTGGCAAGGCTGATGCAGGAGGCGATGGTGAGTGACAGAGGGGATGCTGGGGCCCAGGTCCAGGTAGCAGTTAGACCTGCGTGGTCCCAGCAGCCTGCAGGGCCAGAAACAGAGCAGAAAACAGGAGGCGATGGATGGAAACCCTGAGACTTTAGAAATGGCCTATGCTTGACTCAACTTGCCTGGGCCATGGTTCCCAGTTGTTCTGTCAAACCCTAGACGCGAATTGCTGGTATTTTAGGTGTGACTAATGTTTACAGCAGTGGACTTTGAGGTCCAGCTCCATGGTGTGGGGGGGCCTCACCCAGTCAATGCAAGGCCTCCAAAGCAAAGACTGGAATTTTTCCTCCTTGAGAAGAAGGCATTTGGCCTCAAGACTACAACACAGAGGGAATTCCCTGGCAGTCCAGTGGTTAGGACTCTGCGTGTTCACTGCCGAGGGCCGGGATTCGATCCCTGGTTGGGGAACTAAGATCCCACAAGCCACGTGGAGCAGCCAAAAAAAAAAAAAAAGCGCTATAACATGGAAACCCTGTCTGAATGTCCAGCCTGCTGCCCTGCGGAATTCAGACTCAGGACTGCAGCATCCACCCTCCCCTGAGTTTGAGTCCTGTCTCTTTCTCTGGAGAGCCCTGATCATACACCCGTCTCTAAGTGGGGGGAATGGGAGGCTTCCCAGAGCACTCTATAAACCTGATCAGATACTTCAAGGACCACAGAGGGTAATGAAGCCCGGGACCCCACCGGCTCCTGGCGTCGGCGCCCCAGTTAGAGGCTTCATCCTGCCCCCGCAGCACCCTCACTTGTCTCTGATGGGGTGTAGTCACTCAGGTTCAGTTGTAAGTTCTACCTCAACACAGCTTAGCGGAGAAGAGCTGATGGGGCATGTGTGAGCCTAGCTGGCTCCAGTCCTGTTTACCTTTGTTTCACGGGATTGAAAGGATTTTTTTTTTTCCACCAAAGTGCACATCTACGGACAGTTTATTTTTGTTTTTTGTTTTTGTTTTTTTCTTTTGCGGTACACGGGCCTCTCACCGTTGTGGCCTCTCCCGTTGCGGAGCACAGGCTCCGGATGCGCAGGCTCAGCGGCCATGGCTCACGGGCTCAGCCGCTCTGCGGCATGTGGGATCTTCCCGGACCGGGGCACGAACCCGTGTCCCCTGCATCGGCAGGCGGACTCTCAACCACTGCGCCACCAGGGAAGCCCCATTTCTAGAGTTTTAAATGTTAACCATAGAAGTTTCTTCCAGGGTTAGAAGATTCCTACACACTTTATAGTTTTTGTTATTGTGAGTAATGTCTTGCTTTTTAATTATATTTCTATGTTGATTATTTCTGATGTCAAGAAACATTGTTGATTTTTAAAACTTAATTAGATACCCATCTACACTGCTAAACTTTCTTCTCATTATAATCGTTTGCTGATTCTCCTGGTTTTTCTTATAAGATGATCATATAATTTGTAATTACTGGTCTTGTGTTAAAGTTACTCATGTATTTGACTCCTTGGAAAAGACAGAATCCGTGCTTGACCCACCTTTTTTCACGCTGGCACCAAGCACAGTACAAAGTTGTTCAATTAATATTTACTGAGTGCATAAACGAATGATGAGTCAAAAGAATGCGGTAAACATATTGGGACCATTAGGAAGTGAAAAATCCTATCAAATTGGGTTTTGAAACTGGGTTGAGTAAAACACATACATGTTTACTTGAATTGGATGGGTATGTGATTGAGTCTAACCCAGGGCCCATGCTCTGGGGACTTATTGTCAAAGATCAGCAGACATACAGACAGTATGGACAAGTGAATAAAGAACAAAAGATAAATCAACACGATGTTGCAGGTCAGCTCCACACAGAACTGCTGGGTCCCAGCGGTGCAGCCAGCGGCGCCTGGTCCCTCCAGCCCCGCCGGCTACCTCCCTTTCAGGAACCTGTCCTGGCTGCTGCTGTGGTTTCCATCCTGTGCGTCCCCTCCTCCCGCCCCAGCTCTGACCAGGCACTTCCGGTCCTCGTGCTTCTCCCACCCATCTGCTTGGCTTTCTCGCTAATCTCTCCTCCACCCACACACTCCCTGAGCTCCCACCGTGTCCAGCCCACCTCTGGTTGTGGGTGACCTGGGACACTTGGTCCGTTTGGGGCACTGTCGGCAGGTCTTTGCCAGGTGGGACTTGGAAAATCAAGCAGGAGGCAATGATGGAGGCTGGAACAGGCCAAGACAGGGTGGGACTGGGACCTCTGTCTTCTCCTGGGGTCACAAGCCTAGAACAGCCAATTGCTCGATTCCCTCCTGGTGCTGCTTTTGGCTCTGATGGTCAGGAGGAAACAGCTTCTCCCCTGAGACCCTTGAGCCACCTGGTATGGCTCTGGGCAAGTGTATTCCTGTCCACACGCTGGGGGCTAGAAGCTGGAGCACTTGGTCTCACCCTCCACGGGTCTCCTAACCCAGGGCTTCGGCTGGCATCACAGCCTTCACGGAGACCTTCACTTGGAGTTGCTGCCACTGCACTGAGTGGGCATTTGGAGAATATCCAGAGGCAAAGACCAGCCCTGTGGTTTTCCTTATCCTGGACCTTTGACCACAGAACAGTGTCCAGTGACACCTGGGCTGGCCGGCTCCACTCCTGCCCTCTGTCCGAAGGTGTGGACCTTCAGTCCTCAAGTTGTCCAGGGGCTCTGAACAAGCTCCATCACTTGGGCTTTGGGTCAGATGACAGATGGGCCCCCGAGCCACGGCAGAGCCTCCTCTGCCATCACCTGGTGGCAATCCTACAGCACGAGCATTCTGCATCCCTTCACCACTCTCCCCAAGAAAAACGTGTGGGCCACAGGCAAGACCCAAGCCCAGCTCTCCAACCTTCTTATCTAGGACTGGCTTAATGGGGATCGACGATCACTGGGGGCACCAGAGGGCAATATTTTCCCTGTTCTTTAATAGAAAAGAGAAAATGCCAGCAGATCTAATTTCTAGGCAGAGCAGATTCTCATTAGAAACTTGCAAATGTGAGCTGTTCTCTTCCCCATGTAGTGTGTATCATTTATCTTCTTCTGGAAAGGGATACATTGGTCTTTGCAGAACTTTGCTTACAAACAATAGAAAATAGCCCCAAACTCTCCCTCCACACAGAAAAGGAAACTGGGTTCCTCCCGTCCATGGCAGACTCCCCCAGCATCACCCCCAAGAGGGAGAGGAGGCTGCGTTCGGCGTTCATGGCATCTACTTAGCTTCTTCCCCACGACTCAGGTCCTGAACATTCTTCATCTCAAAGAGTTCCTCTCAAACTCCATGACACCTGCAGGACAGGTGTGTAGCTTTTTGGAGTATAAGATGGTTAACTTTAAGTGTCAAGTTGACTTGGCCATGGGGTGCCCAGATATTTGGTCAAAAATTATTCTGTGGGCTTCCCTGGTGGCGCAGTGGTTGAGAGTCCACCTGCCGATGCAGGGGACGTGGGTTCGTGCCCTGGTCCAGGAGGATCCCACATGCCGCGGACTGGCTGGGCCCGTGAGCCATGGCCGCTGAGCCTGAGTGTCCGGAGCCTGTGCTCCGCAACGGGAGAGGCCACAACAGTGAGAGGCCCACGTGCCACAAAAAAAAAAAAAAAAAAAATTATTCTGTGTGTGTCTGTGAGGGTGTTATGGATGATATTTACATTGAAACTGTTAGAGCAAATAAAGCAGATTGCCCTCCCTAATGTGGGTGGACCTTATCCAATCAGCTGTAGTCCTGAATAGAACAAAAGTGCTGACCATCCCCAGAGTGAGAGAGAATTCTTCCAGCTTCAGGACCATAGAGCTGGGACATCAATTTTTTCCTGCCTTAGGATTCAACCCCAAACATGGGCTCTTCCTCAGTCTCCAGCTTGATGACTTACCCTGCAGATCATGGGGCTTGCCTGCCTTTATAATCATGAGGCCAATTCCCTGTAATAAATCTATCTCTCTATCCATACCCTATGGGTTCTCTTTCTCTGGAGAACTCTGACTAGTAGAGAACATTAACAATTTCTTTGTTTCCTAGCTTCAGAAAAGATCAGGTGCGTTCACATCCACCTCTGAGAGCACCAGGAATGGGGTAAGGACAGCTTTACCACCTCCTACTTCTTGATGGTCACCTTTCTGGACCTCAGGGCATACATCACTAACAGGAAGAGGTGAGAATAATAATCTTTTGTCTCTTCATTTCTAACTTTTCCTTTAAGTGTCATGAAGGTTGGACTCTGGTCTGTGTGTCCACTGCTCTTTATCAAGTGTCTGACAGAATACCTGGGGCGTATAGGTTGTGCTCAGTGAGCAGTTGTTGGATGGATGCATATGGGGGGGGGCGGTGGATGAATAAAGGGATGATAGAGGGATGGAGGGATAAAGGGATGTATGGATGCAGGAATGAATGGAAGGGTGGTTGGATGGGTGGAAGGATGAGTGGATGGATGGTGTGATAGTTAATCTTATGTGTCAGCCTAACCGCATTACCGGTATCTGGTTGAACATTATTTCTTGGTGTGTCTGTGAGAGATTCCAGAAGAGATTAGCATTTGAATCTGGAGCATTTGTGGTATAGTAGATTGCCCTTCCCAATATTAAGGTGCATCATCTAATCCTTTGAAGGCCTGAATAAAACAAAAAAAAGTGGCACAAGGAAGGATTCACTGACTCTCAGCCTGGCTGAGCTGGGACATCAACCTTCTCCTGCCCTTGGTGCTCCTGGTTCGCAGGCCCTCAGACTCAGACTGGAGTCTACACTATCAGCTCTCTGGCTCTCAGGTTTTTGAACTGCACCACTGGCTTTCCTGGGTCTCCAGCCTGCAGATGGCAAATCATGAAACTTCTCCACCTCCATAATCATGTTAACCAACACCATATAATAAATCTCTCCCCAGATAGATAGATACATAGATGATGGATAGATGTGTGGGTGGCTCATGAATCCAGTTACTCTGCACCCTTTTTCTTTTCTCCACACTCATACTCTGGTCATTCAAATCAGTGCTGGAATCTTCAGTAGATCTTGCTGGGACCTGCCAAGCACAGCAGAGATTGGCATGTGTGTGTGCTGCTGTGCACCTGTGCAAGTGTACAGCTCTCTAACACAGGCAGAGAACGGGGAGACAGGGGAACAGAGACTGGACATGGGCTATGTTCTGGTGTAGATGCAGTCCTAACCAAGCAAACACCGAATGCAGGACCCATGGGTGTAGATCTTCTGAGTCAGTCTGACTGAGAAAAGAGATTCTCAGCAGCTGCGTTTTCCTGGGACAATGCTGGCCCACCTGCCCCTCGGGGGGCCATGAGGGAATCCAGTCTTGGGCTCCTCTGGTAGCAGGAACATTGTCCAGGCCAACCTTAGGCTTATCCTGCTATACCAGCCCTTGAGGCACCTTCCATGACCCTTTATTTTCCAGCATCATTGCAGGTTGAGCTGAGACACAGAAATGGTTTCCCAGGCCAAAAAACAAAAAAATCTTAAATAATGTTTAGACAGAACTCTAAGGGATTTAGACGTGTTTGATGTAAGCACTAATACATGGATACTCACAGCCATACTCTTGAATGGAGAATTCTGACCCTGGTTACACATTGTGGTGATTGAGTGTGAGCTCTAGGAAGGCCGGTTGCCCCGACACCACCCAAATCCCACCCTCCAGTGATGTGGCTGCGTGCAGGGCAGTTGCCCTGGGAACACAGGTGGCCGCAACTTTTTGAGCTCTCGGTCTGCTTTGGATGATTTGGGGATCTCGTGTCATATTGCAGCTTTGGGTTTGAATCTACCTCCTCTGCCCCATTCTTATTTTCTGCATCCAGCCTGTGGCAGCCTGGAAAAGCAGCTCGCGACATTCATTGGATATTTACCAAAAGTCAAGGTCACAAACAGGCTCTGAGTAAAAGCTGCGTGGACTCTTCCACGTTAAAAATACACATACGCGTAAATGCGCATCAGCAGGTGACCATCGTTAACAGCGGCAGCATCAGCAAGATCAGTGCCACCACCAGCATCAATATCAGCATCGTGATCAACCTAGCAACAGCAGCATCAACATCGACATCAGCAGCAGCATCAACGTCGACATCAGCAGCATCAACATCAGTATCTTCATCAGCATCAGCCTGACAGCATCAGCATCAACATAATATCAGCATCAGCATCAACATCGACATCAGCAGCATCAACATCAGTATCTTCATCAGCATCAGCCTGACAGCATCAGCATCAACATAATATCAGCATCAGCATCAACATCGACATCAGCAGCATCAACATCAGTATCTTCATCAGCATCAGCCTGACAGCATCAGCATCAACATAATATCAGCATCAGCATCAACATCGACATCAGCAGCATCAACATCAGTATCAGCATCAGCATCAGCCTGACAGCATCAGCATCAACATTGATATCAGCATCAGCATCAACATCGACATCAGCAGCATCAACATCAGTATCATCAGCAGCATCAGCCTGACAGCATCAGCATCAACATAATATCAGCAGCATCATCATTATCAACAGCAGCAGCAACGTGTTCTTAACTAGCTCAGGGCCAGGCATCCCTGGTCATGCCTCTGCCCACCCGCATCGGAGAGTGGAAAGAGATTACTCTTCCTATGACAGAACGAGTTGTTTTGTGTGTCTTCCTGTGATCCTGGGCGTGTTTGCTCACCTCTGAGGCCCGGCCCCCCTGCTGAGCCATGAGACCTTCCTGTCCCAGGCCTGTCTCATCCCTGGCACATTCCTGCTGCCATGTCTGTTCTGCTCTTTTCTTTTCCTGAAGCTCCTCTGCTTCCTGCCTCACCCATACAGGTCTGCCCACCTTCTCCCAGAAGCCTTGCACTCCCCTTGCCTTCACTCACCCCAATTCTCCACCTTGGCCTGTACCTCCCACCTTGGGAATTAGTTGCTACTGTGGCCTCCCAGCTGGTGATTCCCACTGTGTAAAGCTGGCAGGTTTTTCTTTGTGGCCTCCACATACTGCCTCCGCCTCAGGTCTGGAGACACAGGGGTTCAGCTGGGGGCCCGCCTCACTCAGCTCTTCTCTCCAGAGACAGGGAGCAGGGTTAGGGTGGCCGTATCGCAGCTGCCAGCCTTGATATGACCCCTTTTCCCAGGGGTCTTGCCTTTTCCCTCACCCATATCCCTTTTCCCAGGAATTGTTTAATTCAGTCAAGTTAAATTAGTTACTGAGTTACCTGGTGCTGTTATTCACTATAGGTAGTTTATCACGTATTATTGACTCAGTTTTATTTGTATTTCCATTTCGTGGCTATAATCGAATTGTTCAGAGAGTGTGCCCGTGACCAAGCTCTCCAATTTACTTTTAGGGACAGGGAGGGTGACTGGTGTCTAATCTTGCATGTCCCCCCGAGGCCTTGGGCAGCCGTCTGGGGAACTGAGTTTTACAACTAACTTACAGACCCTAAGGTTTGCCACAAAATGCCGGTGCAGGGTGGGTGCCCGGTCCAGGTGGGCCCTGAATCGACGGTGGTTCACTGAGCAGGTGAAGGTGAGAAGATGCTCTTTAATGGAGCAGAAGCCTCCAGGATCTCAGCGAGTCTCAACCCTGCCCTTGCAGGTGGGCCACGGAGCTGGCAGGCTCACCCCTACCTCCAGGCAGTTTCCTCATCCTCTTGTGTCCTGGGAGGATTGGAAGGATTGGTGGTGCTGGTGGTGTAGACAGAAACCTGAGGAATGTCACCGAGCTGCAGAGACAGCTCAGGACCCGAGACGGCCGCTGTTTTCGTTTTTTAACATTTACTGAGATATACTTCTCATACCACACCATCCACCCACTTGTGGTCTACAATTTGATGGTCTCTGGTGTATTCACGGTTATATGCAATCATCACTGCAGTCCATTCTGGAGAATTTTCATCATCTCAGAAGAAAACCTCGTGCTCTTTGTCTCCAGCCCCTCACACCCCACCCCGACACCCACTAATCTACTCTCCACCGCCGTAGACCTGCCCGTTCTAGATGTTTCACACAGAAGGAATCATTCCATACATAACCCTTTGTGTCTGACTTCCCTCACGGGGCACAGTGCTTTCAAGGTTCATCCACATTGTATCAGGATTTCTGTCCTTTTTATAGCTGAATGATATTCCATTGTGCGGACAGACCATGGTTTATTCGCCCGTTTGCCCACTGATGGTCAGTGGACAATTGGGTGGCTCCCACTTTCAGGCTGTTATGAACAATGGTGCTGCGAACATTGTGGATTGCTTCTTGTTTGGGCTGCTTTGTTGCTTTCTAGAAGAAAGTGAAACACGAAACAGTTTTTCCCATGGCTCCAGGCCCATACCCGCCGAGCACATGCTCAGAAGCATCCCTGCCAGGCATGGGCTGATTCAGGGCCCAGCGACAAAGCAAACTCTCAGCTGTGGGAGGGAACCACTTGGCCCCCAAGCTGGGGGAAAGGGGCGTAGTTTAAGGACAGTGTGCTGTGGGGACCAGCGTGGCCCATCTTCCCTGGCAGACCCCTGGGCACCCCCAGCCTCCTGGATCAGAAGCGGTGCCGAGCTCTCCCCAGGTGCCTCAGGGTTAGCCAGGGAGGGGCTGTGGCCTGGTCCTAGGAGAGAGGCTCAGGATTTGGATGGGAAAAGCATCTTGTACCATTTGGGCATCAGTAAGTGAAGCAGAACTTATGGACTCCTAAGGTCTGAGCGGAGGAGGGTCCCGGGGAAGGCCATGTGGCTGGAGAGTCTCTGCTTCATTCGCAGCCCTGAGCTTCCAAAGCTGGGGCAGGAGGGCAGGGGCCTGGGGGACTGGGTGCTGGGGGCAGGGTGGGGTTTGGCTGGAGTCCTGCTGGGATGCCTGGAGTTTTGCAGATCCAGGTGGGAATGTCACTCTGCCCCCTGAAGGGGGCAGCTGTTCAGAGTGAGACCCACTCCCCGCTGCTCCTGTTTCTGCTGTTAGAGGGGCTGGCTGTCGCCACAGTGACCCTGCCAGGCCTGTTCGAGTTACCATCCCTCCCTCCTTCCCTCCCATGGCCCCTCCTGCAGAATGAGTCACTGAGCCCAGAAGGACTGGAAGGTTCGGTCTCTCTCCCCCCAGATTTCTGGTAAGTCTTCTGGAATAACTGTTTTCTTTCTCCTAAGCTGTCAGCGCTTGGTGGGGGAAGAGCAGACCTGCTGGGGTCTCTGGGCTGCTGGCACAGGTTACAACCGTAGACCCCCTCAGGGCTGGCCCTGTAACTCTGCAGGGTTTCCTCCTTTCTGGCAGGGATGAGTTTCCCGGGGAGGTGATAACCGGGCTCAGGGCTGTGGCAGGGGATGAACTGACACCCTGCTGGGCCCTCGAAGGCCCCGTGTGTCACGTTCACCTTCCCAGCCCTGGCTCCAGCACAGGGCTCTGCTCGTAAGAGACAGCTGACCAATATTTGTTGAATAAACAAGTTTATTGATGTTTCTCCTTTGCCAAACAAGATCAGCTGTTCGGGGAACCTGTTTATTTTTCCAGATAGAAAATTTAGAATAGGGACTTCTATGGCAGTCCAGTGGTTAAGACTTTGCCTTCCAGCACAGGGGTTGCGGGTTCGATCCCTGGTCAGGGAGCTAAGATCCCACGTGATTCGGGGCCAAAAAACCAAAAAACATAAAATAGAAGCAAAATTGTAACAAATTTAATAAAGACTTTAAAAATGGTCCACATCAAAAAATCTTTAGAAAAGAAAAAAAGAGAAAATTTAGAATAGCGTCCAACTGCGGCATTGGAGGAGCCCTAGGGCTCATCTGGCCCGTGGTTCCAGACCCTGGCTGAAATGCTGATGCCCAGGCCTTTGTCAGGCCATGAAGTCAGCTCCTCTGGGTGGGTGGGGGGATGTTTTAAAGGCTCCTGGGTCGCTCTAACATGCGGTGCAAACACCAGCCTTTGCACAGATGGAGAAAGCAAGGCTCAGGCAGGGTAAGAACTTGATGGGCGGCCAGGACCAGGTCTCTGGTCCTGACTCCCGGTTCATGGCTCCCCCGGCATGGTTTGCACACCCTGCCCTTGCAGGGACAAGGGGACTTTATAGACACCACCCCATGGGGCAGCGACCACAATCTGCCTTCCCAGTCAACCTCCATGGCTTCTGCACTCAGGATACACCTGTGCCCAGGAGGCAGGTACCAACACACTGAAACCTTGGTCCCCATAAGCACAGCGCCTCTGCAAAGAGGCACCGCAGAGCCATGAAAGGTAAAACCCCGTGGACCTCAGCATCAGAGCGTCAGGTGGACACAGCCCTTGGCAGTGCTGGACAGGACAGGTCTGAGCATTTACAGAGCTGCTGTCTCCCATCTTACCTGCAGCCTGGGGACAGGGGCCAGCGGGTACAGGGGCATCGCTCTTGCAGGACGGCAAGGCAAGAGTGCCAGAGAGTAGAGGTGTCTGCCAGCCTCACCTGCAGAATGTCTGTTTCTAACCAATGACTAAAGGAAAAAGCATCGCAGATGCAGAGCTGGAAACTGACCCAAGCGCCTAATGCGCAGCTGCATGACGCTGTCTGAGACCAACATGAGGCCCAGGTGGCTTCCTGAGTCTTTGCTACTTTTTATACTTTGATCAAGGAGTTCATGAACAAGGAAGCAGGTGGCAGAAGTGAAGTGGGGAGGAGGGAGCAGGGCAAGGAGCACCCACTGCCTCCTTGCTGTGTGACCTGCTCAAGCATCTGAGCCTCTCTGTGCCTCAGTTCCTTTATTTGTAAGAACCAGCTGAGATGACCACTGCCTAGGGCCACCATGTGTGTTACATAATTTAATCCGTGTAAGCCCTGGCATAAAGCAGTGCCACGTGCCTGGTATCCAGCGGATACGAGCTGTGGCTGTGAGTGCCCTGGCCCTTCTCAGCCCTTACCTGCTTCACGTGCTCTTCCTTCAAGGAGTCAAATCGCTGCAGCTGTTGGTGCCGTGAGGGGTGACTGTCCTTCACAGAATCATTCATTGTCTCACGAGCACGGACTTGACTCTGCCATGTGCAAGTGCAGGAGATGCTGTGGGTCCGAGGGTGGGCAGGACATATGGATGGACCGGACTGGCTCCCAGGGGAGGGTTAGCGCATGTCCTGAGCTCCTGCAGGGCATAGACAGTGAGCTGCGATTCCTCACTGTGTGACCCGAGCTAAGCCTGAGGTCAAGCCGGGGCTCAGCCCTACAGGAAATACGAGAGGATTAAACTTGGATCTGAGCCCCTGCCACACCACCCCACTATTGGAGGGTCTTTCAAATCAGCTACTGGTTGTTTTACTAGCTTCTGACGTGTGCTATCTGGGGCTCTTCCATATGACATTTAGTTCATTTGGGTGTAATTTGGTGAAATCCAACTCAATAAATATGAATTATGCACAGACTTACCATATTCACTTTGCATCACCATGACAGGAGGACAGTTTCCACAAGACACAGTCTTTACTGCAAGAGGGTTATTATGGGAAACAGGAGACTAAAAACTATTTCAGTGCCGACAGGCACAATGTGGGGAGTGTGAGGATGGGCTAGAGGTGAAGGTTTGGGCTGGGGAAGAGGCACGTTGGGGAGGGAAGCTTTGGGGGTGAACTTGGCCTAGATTCTAGAGGCTCATGATTGGCTGGTCACTGTTTTATCCAATGAGGTCAAATGCTGGAGCGTGCAGAGGCAGGAGCAGCTCTGCTGGGAGAAGACCACTGCAGAGCCTGGACCGCAGGGGGACACTGAGCCCAGGACAGCAGAGCCCTAGAACAATCTCAGATCATGAGGTTGGAGGACTGTGACTCAGGTACTGGCAAAGGAAATGAGTATTTGATGTGATTAAGAGTCACTTCATGGAGAAAGTGGAACCCTCGTACAGTGTGGGTCAGAATGCAAAATGGTACACCCACTTTGGAAAACCATCTGGTAGTGGTTTAAATGATTAAACATAGAGTTAGCCTACAACCCAGCAATTCCACTCCTAAGTATATGCCCAAGAGAAATGAAAATGTGTCCATGCAAGTACATGTACATGAATATTCACTGCAGCACTCTTCACAATAGCCAAGACAGGGAAACAGCCCAAATGTCTATCAGCTGATGAATGTACAAACAAAATGGGTTCTGTCCATACAATGGCAGACTATCTGGCCATAAAAAGGAAGGAAGTACTGATACATGCTACAACATGGAGGAACCTTGAAAACATGATGCTAAGTGCAATAAGCTCTTACTAGAGGACAAATATTGTATAATTCTGTTTATATGAAATGTCCAGAATAGGGACATCTATAGAGACAAAATCCAATTAGTGGTTGCTCAGGGCAGGGGGGATGGAGGGGCAGGAAGTTGAGAGCTGAAGGGTCTCCTTTCTGAGGCTGTGAAATGAGGTAACGGTGATTGTGGTGGCATACATCTGAATATGCGAAAACTATTGAATTTTACGCTTTCAGTGCTGAATTGTATAGTATGTGAATTCTATCTCAATAAAGCTGTTTTAAAAAGTCGTTTCAATGGAAGCATTGGCAGACTCGTGTGAAAGACTGGGTATGGGAGATAAAAGAGAGGGAAGGGGAGTCCCACTGGTCACAGGAGTTGCCCTGTTCATGTCTCAACTCTCGTCTGTTCCCAGGGGGTCCTGTAGGCCCCCTGGGCTCCTCAGTAAATAAGAGGGGAGAAGAGAGAGAGCAAGGAACAGCCCGGGCCCAGGCAGCATTAGCGCGTCCACAGTGCACACACATAACGATGCACCGCTGTTGGTAACAGGGAGACTAAGGCTCTGAAAGCAGAATTCAAGCATCTTGAAAGCTAGAGAGAGAAGAAATTCCCCGTGGCCTCGGAGTGCTCAGTGCATGCATCTCAAGGCCTCCCGATTAATCTGAGGTGTTTTCCAGATTCAGCAGGAAACCACTTTGAAAGCTGCAGGTGGATTAAGAGCCCGGGAGGGACAGAGCCCCAGTGCCGCTGTCACCGCTCATTCTGCAACGTGGGACAAGCCATCCCCTCCTCCACCGCAGCCTCCTCAGCTGTGCATCACAGGTCACAGACCCAGATCTTCAGAAACATGTTTGCACTAAGAATGCAATAAAAAAAAGATATTGTAAACCACTTGTATTTGTCAAGACTTTGAAAAATGTTAATAAAATGGCTGTGTCCAAGTTCCGCTGGGCCCGCTCCAATTTTCAGAGCAGCAGAAGAGGAAAGGAGAGAAAACATTTATTAAAAACTGGACAGGGCTTCCCTGGTGGCGCAGTGGTTGAGAGTCAGCCTGCCGATGCAGGGGATGTGGGTTCGTGCCCCGGTCCGGGAAGATCCCATGTGCCGCAGAGCAGCTGGGCCCGTGAGCCATGGCCGCTGAGCCTGAGCGTCCGGAGCCTGTGCTCCGCAACGGGAGAGGCCACAACAATGAGAGGCCTGCGTACCGCAAAAAAAACAAAAAAACAAAAAAACAAAAAAACCTGAACAATTGGAACACGTAGGAAATTTTTCCTCAGCATCTTCCAAATTGCACATTTTTTCCTTTTCTGTTGGAGCTATGAACACAGCTTAGTTAGTCAAGTGAAGAACATTTCTTCCTGGAAAGACAGCTGTCTTTTTATCTTATTTATCTTATCTTATAATAATAATCTTATTATTTCTGTAATACCCCACTTTGACAGGGGTGGAGGGGGAGGGCCCAGCAGTAATCGATATCTTCATGACCCCCGCTGTGGAGAGAAAGAGTGCGGGAAGCAGAAAAGCGACGCTTTCATTTTTCTACCTTGTTTTCTCCTCACGCATCTAGGAAGAGGGACCCGCTAGTCTGGGGCACATAGACAGTGTCTACTCTACGCCATGCCTGAAGACCAGCTCCCCATCTATTTCCTATGGGACAGATGAGAGCAAAGAGGGAGAAGCAAGATGCAAGACAGGATGCGGGTGAGGCTGTAGATTAAAAGGTGTGTGCCCTGGGGTCTGCAGGGAGATGCGTGCAGATCACCCGGGACCTTGCAGACTGCAGGTGTTGGGTGGCCTCCTGACAGCAGGCGTTCTAACAGGTCTCAGGTGAGGCCGACACTGCTGGGGCAGGGACCCCACTTCAGCAGTGGGCGTGGAGGGCTACAGCGGGGGTGCAATGAGCAGCGTGGACAGGAGCTTCCCGGAACTGGGAGGAGAGGGGAAGGGGGACAGGGGTCTGCAGGGTCCTCACAGCGCTCCCTCCCAGCCATCCTGCATCAGTGCAACTGGGAGCGGGGAGAGCAGAGGAGCCCAGGCGAGGCGATGCCCTCAGAGTTTTAGGTGGAGAAAGAAGTGGGGCGGGAGCTTCAGAGCAAAGTCTGGGAGACAGAAGGTCTTGCTGGTGGCCCGTGAGGCCCTGGGCTCAGGGAGGGGCTTGGAAAAGCCAGGAGAATGAGGAGCCAGCAGCGTTCGGGCAGGTGACCAGCCTCTCTGGACTCGGATGCCTGTCTGTACAGAGCCGACCGGCACTGGTGCAGGGACATCCATCCCAGTGCCCTGAACACCCCAGACCGGCACCAGCGGGAACGGGGAAGCATGTGCCTCGGGGTACGGGCGTGAGAGCCAGTCAGACAGGACTTGTGCTGGCCGGGGACCCGCACAGACACTTATGGCTGGTGTGACCGTCCCCGCGGGCACCAAAGGCTCCACGTCCCCCAAGGTTTTCCCAGCTCTTGTGTTACTTGTTCTTTTGCTGAAGGTTATTGAAGATGGTAATTAAAACGGCAATGACATCTCAGAGTGTGTGCTCCTTTCCTGGGGAGGTTGAAACAAATTCACACCCACTGTGTGGCTTGAAACAACCAAGATTTATTGTCTCAGTGTTCTGGAGGCCAGGAGACTGAAATCAGGAGTCTGCAGTCCCTGTGAAGGCTCTTCCAGCTTCTGGTGTTGCTGGCAGTTGTGGGCGGTCCTTGGCCTGTGGCTGCATCTCTCCCATCTCTGCTCTGTCTTCAGAGCAGCGGCTTCCCCCCTGGGTATCTGTGCCCAGATGGCTCTCTCCTGATAAAGACACCAGTCATTGGATTAGGGCCACCCTAGTTATCCAGTGTGACACCTTCACTTGAGGACCTCTGTGAAGACCCTATTTCCAAATAAGGTCACCTGCACAGGTGGGAGGGGTTAGGACTTCTCCATATCTTTGGGGGGACTCAGTGTAACCCACACCAGAGGAGGAAGTGCATGAAATAACCGCTAGTCATTAACCCTTCCGTTCACCTTTGTTTCTGCCCCCATTAGCCTGCTGGTTACTGAGAGACCAGAAACGGAGGCCCACGTTGATGTGCTGCCCAGGTGGTAGGCCAAGCAGCTCGGCTGTGTCTGGGGCAAGAGGGGCCAGGGAAGGAGAGGCAGTGGGGTGGGTGCTGGGGTCAGGGACAAAACGAGGTGAAATTTCATGGCCCAGGAAGCGGGCAATGGCTCTAAACACCCCCTGCGAACTCCATCCTGGCCGGCCTTTGGCCCTAGTGGTGTCCCTGGATCCAAGATCTCCAGGGTCGCTCAGAAACCACCACCCTTTTAGGTTCTGAGGGTCAGCAACTGGACACACCTCAGAATTGAGAAAATAATTCCCAGGGCTTGAAGCCTGAGAGCTGCTGCTTCATAGATTTATGGGAGCTCAGAGTCGAGCAATTATAAAGGTCACTGAAATCTCCTCTCCCATCCAAACTGAATCCCTGGTTTTCATAAAACATTGAAGAGGTTGCCTGCAGGGAGGAGAGGATCGCCCAGCTTAGCATCATCTGCCCTAGAAAAAAACTCAAACTCTTTGCAAACTTGGAACTTTTCTTCATTATGGAAGAAACTTCAGTTCATTGGGAAGAAATATTTTGTACAAAAGACACATAAGGAGAGAAAGTATACCTGTCCTCGACCCTCGCCTCCACTCCAGGAAGGTACCTGCCTGCCCTTAAATGTCTGATGTGTGTCCTCCTTTTATCCACGTGCGAATGCACATCACCTTAGAGTAAGAACAGGGTCCCGTGGGTGTCACGGGTCCCCCAGGCACTCTGTGCTGCACGGGCTCCTGTCACACAGCCACACACGCCCCTCCTCTTACAGGGGCTTACAGCCTGATGACAGGGCCAGGCATCCTCAGGGTCTCTGCTCAGGACCCCCCTGTCCCGCTGGCCACTCCAGCGCCCCTCTGTCCTTCTTCATCTGCGTCTGCGACATCACTGCTGTCTCTGTCGGCTTTGTGCCAACAGGCAGTCTGCTCCCCGCCCCCTGAGACTCCACGGCCATCTGGACCTGGCTCTTTGCTCAGTGGCCTCCGAGAAGGACACTGTCCATCTCCTTTACACATCCAGCTACCTGGACATTTGGCCTCTTGTCACTTGGAGATTAACATTGACACCCGTGGGGTTCATGGGATAAAATTTAAACATGTCGTTGGATTGGTTATATGCTTCCCCACCCTTTTTTTTTCATTTTTAGATTATTCTGATGTTTGTGTTTCTGGCAGTTTTGTTCCAGGTAAATGTAACAAATGATCAAATTAGCTCAATGCAGATAAGGGTGTTTTGTGATTGAAATGATGCCCTTTTAGCCCAAATCTAGATCCCTGTGCCTGCAGGAAGTGCAGGACGGGGTGATGTGTCCCCCTTTGAAAGCAGAGGGTGCAGCAGGTCGGGGAGAGGTCAGATGGAGCTGGAGCAGGGCAGGAGCATGTGTGCATGGACACATAGAAGTTTCTAAAGGCCGGGACCAGGGTCACAGCTGAGCCCCTCTGACCGGCTGGTTGCACACACTGTTGTCAAGGCTCTAAAATCCTTCCCTTTTCCTGGAGCTGCCCCAGGGCTGCTTATAGCCCAGGAGTGGGTATTTTTAGAGCTTCTGCGTTCAACTTACTCGGTTACCTTGGGTATAAAGAAGAACTTACTTGGTTACCTTGGGTATAAAGAAGGTCAGCGTCCCTGGTTTCCTCGGGCTGGTTTTCGGGGCTGCTATAATAAATACCACACACTAGGTGGCTTAATAAAGGAGAACTTTATTCTCTCAATGCTCTAGAAGCCAAAAGTCCAAAGTCAAGGTGTCAGCAGGGCTGTGCTCCCCCTGACTCTGGGTGGAATCCTTCCTCGCCCCTCCCAGCTTCCAGTGGTGCCCATATCCCCATGCCCCTAACGTCTGCTCCAGTCTCTTCCCCATCACACACGTTGTCCTGTGCATGCCTGTATCTCTTCTCCTCTTGTTATGACCACACCAGTTACATCGGATGAGGGGCCACCCACTGTGGTGTCACTCATCATAATTACAACCGCCATGACCTTATTTCCAAATCTGTTCACAATTCTGAGCTTCCAGGGGTGAGGATTTCAATGTATCTTTTGGGGGAACATGATTCAGCCCATAACATCCCTCTCTTCTCTCAGTGACAAGATGGCAGCACTGCCAACCGTGACCTGCTTATACCTCGACAATACCTCCCAGAACCCCTTGAGGTGGTGGATGTTATCAACGGGCTCTTCCGTGGAGCAAATTTAAGTCACATAATTATGTAAAACACTGTGATCATCCCATCTTTTTTGGAACGAATAAGTGAATTTTTTCAGCCTGTAGCTCAGGGCAAGAAGGTAGTTATGCCCGTCAATTTGCCCTCTGACTGATTTCTGTGCTTGTAGCGTGAGGAGAGGATTTCCAGTTTGGAAGTGAGAACCTGAATGGAGAGAGAGGCTCCTCCCATTGCTGGCCGAAGTGCCGCCTTGCTGGGACATGGGAGCCTCCCCCACCTCCCCCCAGGGACCTCCCCAGATACGTAGGCTCCAGGCCACTGGCATAGAAGTGGTGGTGCTGGTGCCGAGGGACAGGGTGCCTCCTAGGGGTCACTATGAGAGCAGCATCCCTCGCGTGGACTGAATGTGTCCCCCCAAATTCCTACATTGAAGCCCTAATCGCCAATATGTATCTGAAAATGGAGACTTCAGGGAGGTAACTAGGCTAAATGAGGTCATAAAGGTGGGACCCTAATCCTACAGGACTAGTGCCACCTTAAGAAGAGGAGATTAGGACACAGGTATACACAGAGGGAAGGCCATGGGAGGACACAGCAAGAAGGCGGCCGTCTGCACCGCAAGGAGAGAGGCCTGAGGAGGAACCAGCCCTGCCAACACCTTGATCTCGGACTTCCAGCCTCCAAAACTGCAAGAAATGAAAGTCTGTTGTTGAAGCCGTCCGGGCCGTGGTCCACTGTTATGGCGGCCCGAGCTGCTAATGGCCATCCCCATCCAGATGTGAGGTCTGGAGCAGGGCAGGGAGGGCTTCAGGTGTATGGCTCTGGCAGTGGGAGGACAGGGCTGTGGCTGAGGGCACTAAGAGTCCAGGTGTCTTAGGTGTCAGTCAGCTCAGGCTGCCGTAACGGAACGCCTCAGACGGGGCAGCTGAAACAACGGAGTTTTACTGCTTGCAGCTCTGGAAGCTAGAAGTTTGACACCAAGGTACCAGTACAGCCAGGACCCCGTGAGGGCCCTGTTCCTGACTTGCAGACGGCCGGCTTCTGTCCTCACCTGGCTGAGAGAGGAAGATCTGCGCTCTCTTCCTCTGCTGGTAAGGATTCTAATCCCATCGTGGAGGCCGCATCCTCAGGACCTCATCGAAACCTGGTCACCTTCCAAAGGTCCCACCTCCTAGTACCCATCCCACTGGGGCCAGGGATTCAGCCTTTAAATGTTGATGGTGCACAAGCATTGAGTCCGCAGCACCAAGCCAGGCGTGAATGGGAAGGAGGCTGCGGAGGGTGAAGCCGTGTGGATGGCTGAGAGGTCCAGGGAGGGAACCGCTTGCCTGTGCTGCAGGGGGTGCCACACGTTCTGGGCGGGGCATCGCTGACACGGCAGCGGGAGCTGGGAGGCGGTGACTTCGGCCTCAGGCAGGGCTTCCATCCAGGGAGAGGGTGAGGGAAGAGCCAGGCCCCCTGCTGAAGTGAGACCTAGGTTAGAGCCAGGGGGCGGAGGCCCAAGGCCCTCCTCCTTGTCACCGAGGATGCTGACACCCGTTTGGGGCCTTCCACTCCCCTGGGACCCCTGCCCTCCCGCCCCCTCGGAGGTGAGCTCCCTCCACCTGTGCCTCTCCCGGCTGTGCTCCTCCGATGTCACTGGAATGTTCTTGTGGCTCTGCACAACCTCTTGCCCATCTGCCCTGGCCCCACCAGGCCACTGAACTCCTGGGAGATGACACCCCGTTGTTCCCATTCCCGGGCCTGCCTCTTCCACAACTCCCCTCCCGCACCCAGCAGGTGCCCGTCACAGGGGGCCACCCTTCCTCACCCTCTCCAGCAGAGCCGGGTGCCCCCTCCTCACCCATGTCCAGTTGGTCCCTCCTCCAGCCACCCAGACCCTCAGGCAGTAACAGAACTCGGGGTCTCCTCCATTCCCCCCAAACCATCCCCACAGGGGTAAATGCCGCGACAGCTGTGCTCGTTCACAATCATCTGTCTGCTTCTCCCCCTCCCCCTGCTTCTCCCCCTCCCCTCCCCCAAGATCCTGGACTCCTGGGGGCAGAGGTCAGGCCTGGATCACTTTGAACCCCGGCAGTCGGGGCATCTAGCAAGCCATCTGGTACATAAGAGAGGCTTGCCGGTTAGTTTTTAGGAAATAATGAATAAATCCCTAAGAGAAGCTACAGTTCATTACTTCTAGACAAGTCTGAAAACTGTACGTGAGCATTACGTTTAATACTAATATTTTAATGGTTACGTAAATAAAATATTTAATGCTTTGTGTTTGGGACGCTTTCAAATTGTCCAAGAAAACTCATTTCTAAGTGAGCCTTTTCACATTTCATGGCGTCCCTACTCAACTCTGTGTTCTGTGCCAGGAGGAATATAAGAAAGGATGATCAAGACTGACTCTCCTTCCTGTTCTAAAATGTTCCAGCCACTCCTGCAGCCCCTCCCAGCTCGTCTGGAGGCCGATGACCATGGTGGCCATGGCCACCTCTCCTGGGAGCAGACCAGAGGCTGGGGGTGGAAGGGGACACTGCTCAGGGGAGCCTGCCTGGACAACACACGCCTCCCCAGAGCTCTGCAGGCAGCTGACCACGGGCACAGGCCATGCAGCTGAGACCTGTCCCAGCTGTGAGTTGGCCTTCCACCCACAGGTGGCCCTCTGTCCATGGGTGGCCCTCGGACAACAAGAATGGGGCCTCTTGTCCCAACCCTGCAAACAGCCTCACTGAGGTAGCTCTGCGTCTTGCTTGGGACATTGTGGAAGTCCTTAGGAATGGGTCAGCCCCAGAAAGAGGGAATGGGGTCTTGTGGGCAAAGCTCCTTCCCCACTTCCCTGCAGGCCAAAGCGAAGCAGCCTCCCACTGGGGCCTTCTGAGCAGCGGGAGGCCTGTCCCTGCAGGGTCACAGAGTGACCTCAGCTGAGTGCAGCACAAGGCAGCAGGGCAGCTGGGGAGTGGATGGAGCCCCAGTCCCCAGGACCTGTTCCCGCCTTCTCTGCTGTCTGTCTCCCAACCCCACAGAATGACCGTTTCCTACTCGTGCCCCTTCCTTGAGGAGCCAGCCTCCAGACCCTGGGGGCTCCTGGAAATGCCGGTTCTGGCTGAAGCCAAAATAAGCCTCCGTGTCCAAAAGCTTCCCATTAACATCAGGGGTCAGACCTCTCTCCTGTTGAGCCAGTGTCCAGCAGAGATGGATGCAGGGCACTACCTACCTGGAGAAGAGGCAGCCCACCAGGACGCCTTTCCTGCCTGGGAGGGTTTGGGGTGAATCAGTACCGAGGGCAGCTCCCTGATCCAAAGCTCTCTGCCACCTCCTTCATTCTGTTTGATGCAGGTCCTGTGTCTTGGCAACCCAGGAGCCTAGATGCCAGGGCTCTGGCCAAGAAGAGCTGTTTTTCTAAAAGAACTTGTGACATTCTTGGCAGAGATGAAGGAGAACGTCCTTCCTGCAGCCCAGCCTGGCTGGTAACGCTCTGAAGGGCGATGGATGCTGAAACTCGCTTGCAAGATCTCCCTCCAGCAAAGCCTTCGGATGCACGGTTTCCCTGGGACTCATGCCTTGGCTCACAGCCCAAGAGGGCAACAAGACGAGGAGGTGAAACCTGACCAGATGCCAAACTCCCGCAGGGACCCCGTCCCCTCCCTCCACGAATGGTGGATGCAAATATTGGCAGAGGGGCCGCTGCCTCGGCCCTGGGCTGAAACCCCTGCCAACTGAGAGCTCGGGCCCGACATCTGGTGGCACTTGGTGAAGGAACCCAGGGGGCCTCGCTTCTTCTCCCCGGGGCAGTGCATGGGGTGATCACATCCCTCCCACCTTAGCTGAAAGGGGCTCTGGAAACTGACTTTTTTCAATGGATGTAATGTTGTCTTGGATGACATTGGGTTTTCCCTGGTAAGGAAGGCAGAGGTGAACACGGGACGGGCAAACAGCAGCTCTGCCCCAAACACAGAGAAGACCCTTCAGAAGGAAATGGGGGCCCAGTGACCCTGCTGCAGGGATGGGGCAGTAGATCCCGGGAAGGGTGGGCAGTGGCTCAGGCCATGTCCTCAGGTTGCAAACAGAGAACAGGAGAGAAAGAGCAATACCTAGAGGCCCAGGAAGGGCTGTTTGCCTTCTTGGGACAGTAAGAGTGAGGGTCACACTGAGCTGGGGGAGGAGCTTGCTGGGGAAGGGGCCCCCATAAGCCAGACATGCTCTTGCACAAGCATGAATTCCCCACCCAGGCACCCCGCTCGGAGAGCTCTCACTGGGGACCTCATCTAGGGCT
This sequence comes from Pseudorca crassidens, assembly GCF_039906515.1. Taxonomy (NCBI): domain Eukaryota; kingdom Metazoa; phylum Chordata; class Mammalia; order Artiodactyla; family Delphinidae; genus Pseudorca; species Pseudorca crassidens. The sequence goes on from NC_090298.1 coordinate 5,737,230, forward strand.
CTGGTCGCCACTGCGACTCAACACTGTTCCATTCCTGGCCCTTCCCCCCTCCCTCCCACGGCCCCCCAGCCCTCTACGTTTGGAGTTCCTGGCAGTGGGATGATGTCCCCAGGCCGTGCTGGTCCTCATGAGCTCCACCTGGCGCTGTCTGTCCAGGGAGCACATGAAACATGGGAGCCGATGCCTTCCCCTACCTGTCACACTCCTCGTGAGTCAATAACGAGACCTCGGTTGTCACTTTTAGGTTGGCACGTTGATCTAACTGACCACCTGGACACCTGATAGTTCAACAATCTCTAGTTTCTAGCGTCGATCTGGGGTCCAGCCTCCTAACAGGGATGGAGATGCCAGGAGACCAGTTGAGGAGGAGCCAGCCTCAGAAGGCAGCACCGGGGCATCAGCTGACGACCCTGCAGGCTGAGCACCGGTCAAGGTCCCCCTGGAAAGGTTGGACCCTGCCGCCAACCCCGGAGTGCTCTGTGCACTTCTCCCAGCAAGGATATGGGGATGCAGAAGGGGCCTCTCACTCACTGGCCACTGAGGGCCACAGGCCCAGCTCCCCGCTCCATAACCGCTGCTTTCTGCCCCTGACACAGGGCCTGGTGGACACGTTCACCAAATACTCCTCGAGGTGGGGCGGGAGGGAGGGAGGGAGTGGATGAATAATGAAAAAATGGCGCCCTAAACTTGCTGAAGAGCTGAAGCCAGAACCACTTGCTGCGTGGCTCCTGTTTCCCCTCCCCAAGCACCAGGCCAGGATTCAAGTTACTCAGCAGGCAGAAGTAGGGTCTCCCTTTTACTGCTGACTTTGGAGCCCTTGGGCATCCCAGCCTCAGTGGACATGCCTCCAAGGACCACACCTGTCTCCTCACTCCTGAGTTCACGTCCTGTCCACAGAGCTGGCATGACCCTAGTGCCTGTCTCCAAGGCCAGGCCTCAAGGGAGAGGAAGCTTCCATATCCTGTACCCTGGGGCTTGATGTTGCCCAGCCATCATGCTGGGAGGAAGCCCAGGCCACATGGGCATGTCCTGGCCGACAGCCTCACTGAGGTCCCAGCTGACAACCAGCAATGGCCACCGGACATGTATGAGTGTGGTTCTGAGCTGACGGCTGGATGCAATCCTGCAAGAGACCCTGGTCAGCTCCTTAAAGGAGGAGCGGAGGGGGCAATAATATGAATTTAAAAGTAATAAAATTATTGTCTTTGCTTTAAGCCACTACAGTTTAGGCTGATTTGATATTCAGCAGTAAAAACTGGAAGAAATGGTCAACTAATAAGAGTTGCTAAAATTGAAATAATAGCTCCTTCCCTGCCCTTCTTAGAATCAGCCTTCTGAGCTGTTAAATTCCATACAAATGAGTCATAGCTCTTCTTAGGAAAACTGCAGAATGCTCTTTTTATCACTTTGAATCTCTTGAGAAATATCACCTGCATTGTGGGCCAGATCTTTAAATTTTAAAATGTCGATTTGCAACGTGGGCCCTAAAGGCTACTCATAAAAAAGGCGTCAGAGAAGCAACTCCCTTTGTTCATGAAGACAGCATTTTCTGCCTGGCTCGCTCTCTGAGCAGCATAAAACTGTTTGCTCAAGGAGCCAATATTTGAGCAGAAACAGGTTGCTTTAATAATTGATTATTAGATAACTTTAATATAGAATATAAGGTAGAATGAAACACAAGGTAAATGCATGAATAAAAGTGAATGGGGGCTTCCCTGGTGGCACAGTGGTTGAGAGTCCGCCTGCCGATGCAGGGGACGCGGGTTCCTGCCCCGGTCTGGGAGGATCCCACATGCCGCGGAGCGGCTGGGCCCGTGAGCCATGGCCACTGAGCCTGCGTGTCCGGAGCCTGTGCTCCGCAACGGGAGAGGCCAGAACAGTGAGAGGCCCGCGTACCGCAAAAAAAAAAAAAAAAAGTGAATGGGGTTCCGAGAGCTCCCAGCACAGCAGCAGTGGCAGTGGAGATGACGGGCCCAGGCAGACAATGAACTTGCGAGCACACGGAGCCAAGGTGTTACCGTCTTCCTCTGAGTGTCTGCAGTTCTACTCTATTGAACTCGACCTTGAACCCATCCTACTTTATACCATGTTCTTTCTAGTTTTCCTGGGTGTGGTCCACTCATCCAGGCCCAGCGAGCCTCTCAAGGGTGAGGAGGCTGTCTGGGGGCCCACTCAGTCATGAGAGACTGCCATTTGTTTAAATAATGCATCAAAAGCCATCTTGTCTGGAGATTGGTTCAAGATGGCGGAGTAGAAGGACATGCGCTCACTCCTTCTTGCGAGAACACCAGAATCGCAACTAACAATCATCGACAGGAAGACACTGGAACTCACCAAAAAAGATACCCCACAACAAAAGACAAAGGAGAAGCCGCAATGAGATGGTAGGAGGGGTGCAATCACAATACAATAATATCCCATAACTACTGGTTGGGTGACTCACAAACTGGAGAACAATTATAGCACAGAAGTCCACCCACTGGAGTGAAGATTTTGACCTCCATGTCAGGCTTCCCAACCTAGGGGTCCAGCAATGGGAGGAAGAATTCCCAGATACTCAGACTTTGAAGGCTAGCAGGATTTAATTGCAGGACTTCGACAGGACTGGGGGAAACAGAGACTCCACTCTTGGAGGGCACACACAAAGTAGTGTGTGCATTAGGACCCAAGGGTAAGGAGCAGTGACCCCATGGGAGATTGAACCAGACCTACCTGCCAGTGTTGGAGGGTCTCCTGCAGAGGCAGAGGTGGCTGTGGTTCACTGCAGGGACAAGAACACTGGCAGAAGAAGTTCTGAGAAGTACTCCTTGGCATGAGTGCTCCCAGAATCCACCATTAGCCCCACCAAAGAGCCCGAGCAGGCTCGAGTGTTGGGTCACCTCAGGCCAAACAACCAACCAGGAGGGAATCCAGCCCTACCCATCAGCAGACAAGAGGATTAAAGTTTTACTGAGCTCTGCCCACCAGAGCAACACCCAGTTCTACCCACCACCAGTCCCTCCCATCAGGAAGCTTGCACAAGCCTCTTAGATAGCCTCATCCACCAGTGGGCAGACAGCAGAAGCAAGAAGAACTACAATCCTGCAGCCTCTGGAATGAAAACCACATTTACAGACAGACAAAATGAAAAGGCAGAGGACTATGTACCAGATGAAGGAACAAGATAAAACCCCAGAAAAACAACTAAATGAAGGGGAGATAGGCAACCTTCCAGAAAAAGAATTCAGAATAATGATAGTGAAGATGATCCCAGACCTCGGAAAAAGAATGGATGCAAAGATCGAGAAGATGCAAGAAATGTTTAACAAAGACCTAGAAGAATTAAAGAACAAACATCTGGAAGAATTAAAGATCAAACAGAGATGAACAGTACAATAACTGAAATGAAAAATACACTAGAAGGAAACAATAACAGAATAACTGAAGCAGAAGAATGGATAAATGACCTGGAAGACAGAAGGAATCAATAACAGAATAACTGAGGCAGAAGAATGGATAAATGACCTGGAAGACAGAAGGAATCAATAACAGAATAACTGAAGCAGAAGAACGGATAAATGATCTGGAAGACAGAATGGAGGAATTCACTGCTGTGGAACAGAATAAAGAAAAAAGAATGAAAAGAAATGAAGACAGCCTAAGAGACCTCTGGGACAACATTAAACACACCAACATTCACATAATAGGGGTCCCAGAAGGAGAAGAGAGAGAGAATGGACCCAAGAAAATATTTGAAGAGGTTATAGTCAAAAACTTCCCTAACATGAGAAAGGAAATAGACACTCAAGTCCAGGAAGCGTAGAGAGTCCCACGCAGGATAAATCCAAGGAGAAACATGGCGAGACACATAGTAATCAAACTGACAAAACTGAAAGACAAAGAAAAATTATTAAAAGCAACAAAGGAAAAACAACAAATAACATACAAGGGAACTCTCATAAGGTTAACAGCTGATTTCTCAGCAGAAACTCTACAAGCAAGAAGGGAGTGGCATGATATATTTAAAGTGATGAAGGGAAGAACTACAGCCAAGATTACTCTACCCGGCAAGAATCTCATTCAGATTTGATGGAGAAATCAAAAGTTTTGCAGACAAGCAAAAGCTAAGAGAATTCAGCACCACAAAACCAGCTCTACAACAAATGCTAAAGGAACTTCTCTAAGTGGGAAACACAAGAGAAGAAAAGGATCTACAAAAACAAACCCAAAACAATTAAGAAAATGGCAATAGGAACATATATGTTGATAATTACCTTAAATGTGGATAGATTAAATACTCCAACCAAAAGACACAGGCTTGCTGAATGGATACAAAAGCAAGACCCATATATATACTGTCTACAAGAGACCCACTTCAGACCTAGGGACACATACAGACTGGAAGTGAGGGGATGGAAAAAGATATCCTATGCAAATGGATTCAAAAGAAAGCTGAGGTAGCAATACTCATATCAGATAAAATAGACTTTAAAATAAAGAATGTTACAAGAGACAAGAAGGAAACTACATAATGATCAAGGGATCCATCCAAGAAGAAGATATAACAATTATAAATATATATGCACCCAACATAAGAACACCTCAATACATAAGGCAAATGCTAATATCTGTAAGAGAGGAAATCAACAGTAACACAATAATAGAGGGGGACTTAACACCTACTTACACAAATGGACAGATCATCCAGACAGAATATTAATAAGGAAACACAAGCTTTAAATGACACAATAGACCAGATAGATTTAATTGATATTTATAAGACATTCCATCTGAAAATAGCAGATAACACTTTCTTCTCAAGTGCATACGGAACATTCTCCAGGATAGATCACATTTTGGGTCACAAATCAAGCCTCAGTAAATTTAAGAAAATTGAAATCATATCAAGCATTTTTTCCAACCACAATGCTATGAGATTAGAAATAAATTACCGGAAAAAATCTGTAAAAAATACAAACACATGGAGGCTAAACAATACGTTACTAAATAACCAAGAGATCACTGAAGAAATCAAAGAGAAAATCAAAAATTACCTAGAAACAAATGACAATGGAGACACGATGACCCAAAACCTATGGGATACAACAAAAACAGTTCTAAGAGGGAAGTTTATAACAATACAATCCTACCTCAAGAAATAAGAAAAATCTCAAATGAACAATCTAAACTTTCACCTAAAGGTACTAGAGAAAGAAGAACAACAAAAACCAAAGTTAGCAGAAGGAAAGAAATCATAAAGATCAGGGCAGAAATAAATGAAACAGAAACAAAGAAAACGATAGCAAAGATCAACAAAACTAAAACCTGGTTCATTGAGAAGATAAACAAAACTGATAAATCTTTAGGCAGACTCATCAAAAAAGAGAGGGAGAGAACTCAAATCAATAAAATTAGAAATGAAAAAGGAGAAGTTACAACGGGCACTGCAGAAATACAAAGAATTATAAGAGAATATTACAAGAAATTCTATGCCAATAAAGTGGACAAACTAGAAGAAATAGACAGATTCTTAGAAAAGTATAACCTTCCAAGACTGAACCAGAAAGAAAAGAAAATATGAACAGACCAATCACAAGTAATGAAATTGAAACTATGATTAAAAATCTTCCAACAAACAAAGGTCGAGGACCAGATGGCTTCACAGCTGAATTTTATCAAACACTTCCAGAAGAGCTAACACCTATCCCTCTCAAACTCTTCTAAAAAATTGCAGAGGAAGGAACAATCCCAAACTCATTCTACTAGGCCACAATCACCCTGATATCAAAGATAAAGATACTACAAAAAAAGAAAATTACAGACCAATATCACTGATGAATATAGATGCAAAAATCCTCAACAAAATACTAGCAAACAGAATCCAACAACACATTAAAAGGATCATACACCATGATCAACTGGGATTTATCCCAGGGATGCAAGGATTCTTTAATATATGCAAATCAATCAATGTGATACACCATATTAACAAACTGAAGAATAAATACCATATGATCATCTCAATAGATGCAGAAAAAGCTTTTGACAAAATTCAACGCCAATTTATGATAAAAACTCTCCAGAAAGTGGGCACAGAGGGAACCTATCTCAACATAATAAAGGCCATATATGACAAACCCACAGCAAACATCATTCTCAATGGTGAAAAACTGAATTCATTTCCTCTAAGATCAGGAACAAGACAGGGATGTCCACTCTCACCACTATTACTCAACATAGTTTTGGAAGTCCTAGCCACAGCAATCAGAGAAGATAAAGAAATAAAAGGAATATAAATTGGAAAAGAAGAAGTAAAACTGTCACTGTTTACAGATGACATGATATTATACATAGAGAATCCTGAAGATGCCCCCAGAAAACTACTAGAGCTAATCAATGAATCTGATAAAGTTGCAGGATACAAAATTAACGCACAGAAATCTCTTGCATTCCTATACACTAACAGCAACAGGTCAGAAAGAGAAATTAAGGAAACAATCCCGTTCACCATTGCAACAAAAAGAATAAAGTACCTAGGAATAAACCTACCTAAGGAGGTAAAAGACCTGTACTCAGAAAACTAAAAGACACTAATGAAAGAAATCAAAGATGACACAAACAGATGGAGAGATATACCATGTTCTTGGATTTGAAGAATCAATATTGTGAAAATGACTATACTACCCAAAGCAATCTATAGATTCAATGTAATCCCTATCAAATTACCAGTGGCATTTTTTACAGAACTAGAACAAAAATCTTAAAATTTGTATGGAGACACAAAAGACCCCCAATAGCCAAAGCAATCTTGAGGGAGAAAAACAGACCTGGAGGAACCAGACTCCATGCCTTCAGACTATACTAAAAAGCTACAGTAATCAAGACAATATGGTACTGGCACAAAAGCAGAAATACAGATCAATGGAACAGGATAGAAAGCCCAGAGATAAACCCACGCACCTATGGTCAACTAGTCTATGACAAAGGAGGCAAGGATATACAATGGAGAAACGACAGGCTCTTCAATAAGTGGTGCTGGGAAAACTGAACAGCTACATGTAAAAGAATGAAATTAGAACACTCCCTAACACCATACACAAAAATAAACTCCAAATGGATTAACGACCTAAATGTGAGACTGGACACTATAGAACTCTTAGAGGAAAACATAGGAAGAACACTCTTTGACATAAATCACAGAAAGATCTTTTTTGACCCACCTCCTAGAGTAATGGAAATAAAAACAAAAATAAACAAATGGGACCTGATGAAACATAAAAGCTTTTGCACAGCAAAGGAACTAAAAACAAGACGAAAAGACAACCCTTAGAATGGGAGAAAATATTTGCAAATGAATCAACAGACAAAGGATTAATCTCCAAAATGTATAAACAGCTCATGCAGCTCAATATTAAAAAAACAAACAACCCAATTAAAAAATGGGCAGAAGACTTAAATAGACATTTCTCCAAAGATACAGATGGCCAAGAGGCATATGAAAACCTACTCAACATCACTAATTATTAGAGAAATGCAAATCAAAACTACAATGAGACATCACCTCACACCAGTTAGAATGGGCATCATTGGAAAAATCCACAAACAACAAATGCTGGTGAGGGTGTGGAGAAAAGGGAACCCACTTGCACTGTTGGTGGGAATGTAAATTGATACAGCCACTATGGAGAACAGTATGGAGGTTCCTTAAAAAACTAAAAATAGAATTACCATATGAACCAGCAATCCCACTACTGGGCATATACCCAGAGAAAACCATAATTCAAAAAGAGTCATGTACCCCAGTGTTCATTGCAGCACTATTTACAGTAGCCGGGACATGGAAGCAACCTAAGTGTCCATCGACAGATGAATGGATGAGGAAGATGTGGCACATACATACAATGGAATATTACTCAGCCATAAAAAGGAATGAAATTGTGTCATTTGTAGAGACGTGGTTGGACCTATAGTCTGTCATACATAGTGAAGTAAGTCAGAAAGAGAAAAAACAAATATCATATATTAACGAATATATGTGGAATCTAGAAAAATGGTACAAATTAACCAGTTTGCAAGGCAGAAATAAAGACACAGATGTAGAGAACAAACATATGGACACCAAAGGGGGAAAGCGAGGGGGGGCGGGGTGATGGTGGTGGGGTGAATTGGGAGATTGGGATTGACATATATACAGTAATATGTATCAAATAGATAACCAATAAGAACTGCTGTATAAAAAATAAATTTGAGAAAAAACATGTAAAGCACAGGGAACACTACTCAATACTCTGTAATGACCTACATGGGAAAAGAATCTAAAAAAGAGTGGATATATGGGTATGTATAACTGATTTACTTTACTGTACAGCAGAAACTAACACAACCTTGTAAATCAACTATACTCCAATAAAACTTAGTTTAAAAAATAAAAGTGAACGAGATTAATAGCATCATTGTAGAAAAGGCTTCCTACTGTCCAGCAGGTCCATGTTTGCTTGACAAGAAAAATCAGTCACCTCATACTCCTTCAAGAGGGTCAGAGCATGCCAGCCAAGATCAGGGAAGACTCAAGGGCAGTTTACTGCCTGGGAAGGAAGTTCTTTGTATGTCATCAGGGACTTGTTCAAACAATGAGTCTTTACAGAGCACATGCTTTGGCTTCATCTACAAGAAGCCTTGGGAACACAATGCTACTTTTGGTGCTAGAAGGACCAAACCAAGACAGTTTCAAGGAAGTTGTTGACAGGGGCGTGATGGCTCCATGGAGACTCTACACCTGGGTTCTAGAGCAGCACGGAACGGAAGGTGCATTTGCTTGGGGTGGAGGTAATCAGGACTATTGGGAAGACTTTTGCAGCCTTACAGCCCCTTTCAACCTTCCCCAATACACCCCTGAGCCAAGAGTGTCTGTCAGTCTTGGAAGATGGATTTGGAAACTAAAGCCAAACCACAAGATTTATAAACAGTGCATTTGTTCCTGGTCTTCTTGACATGTGGTAGCTCAACTAAAGTAAGGTTTCTGTTCTCGTTTCTTCTCTTTTTTTAAAAAAAATTGGACCTCAGATGTGCAGAATTGGGGTCTGTGCATAATCCTAGATTCAGGTTATAATACAACCATTGGTCCATGTATGGCTGTCTTTGTTAGGCACGCATGTCTGTCTGTCTGTATATGATAAACACCCTGAACTCACCAGCCAGCTCAAGCATGAGAACACTGCAGATAACTAATGCCTTCATATGTGCTCTTTTCCCATAATCACTTTGCTTCTTTCCTCAGAAGCAACTACTGTCTTGAATTTGGGATTCATCATTACTTTGCTTTAAAGAAAACTATCATGACATACACATGTAGACCTAAATATTTTGTGTAGCTGTGCATTTTTAAAACTATATTAGAAGTCTCTCATACTATATGAAGTTTTCTGGGACTTGCTTTTTCATGCAACCTTATGATGCTATGAAGCATTGTGTTTTGAATTTTATTTTATTTATTTCTTATACAGCAGGTTCTTATTAGTTATCCATTTTATACATATTAGTGTATATATGTCAATCCCAATCTCCCAATTCATCCCACCATCACCACCCCCGCCACTTTCCCCCCTTGGTGTCCATACCTTTGTCCTCTACATCTGTGTCTTGTTCGAGACTTCTTATACACGACTGTAAGCATCTCTCTTAATGGTTTCTAGGACTGGAATTGCCAGATTGTTGGGTAGGCTAATGTTCAACTTTACAATGTTCAAAGATTGATTTCCAGAGTAGTTTTAACAACTTAACGCTCCCACCAGCAATGTATAAAGTATACTCTTTTATTTTTTTTGCGGTACGCGGGCCTCTCACCGTTGTGGCCTCTCCCATTGCGGAGCACAGGCTCCGGACGCGCAGGCTCAGCGGCCATGGCTCACGGGCCCAGCCGCTCCGCGGCATGTGGGATCCTCCCGGACCGGGGCACGAACCCGCGTCCCCTGCATTGGCAGGCGGACTTTCAAGCGCTACGCCACCAGGGAAGCCCTAAAGTATACTCTTGATCTGCTTCCTCTCCAATACTTGGCACTGTCGGGCTTCATAATTTTGCCAAACATAGGTGTGCAATGGTATTTCATTATGTCATGGGCATGTCCCTGATTTCTAATGAAGTTTATTACTGTTTACTGGGTCCCTGTATTGCCTCTTCTCTGAAAGGCCTGTTCATATCTTTCACCCATTTTTCACATCAATTGTCTTTTCTTATTAATCTCTAGAAGTTTGTTTTATAGTCCGTGTCAGCTGCATGTGCTGCTAATGCTGTATTCTAGCTTGCCAAACTCATCCGTTTCATAACGCAGGCTTTTGCTGTATTATTACAGAAAGCTTTTTCTACCCCAAGGTCAGAAAAATAATCACCTATATGTTCTCGTTAAAAATTTTAGCGTTTTGTTTTGATGTTCCTACATGTAAAGTTGACCTTTGTGTCTGATGTGAGGCAGGGATCCCATTTTACTTTCTTCTGTATGGACGAAGAAAAGCCACTTTTCTAGTTCCATTTACTGAACAATCTCCCTCCAACCAGCAATGTCACCTCAGTCGTGTATCAAGTGGTCCTGCTTGTGGGGTCTCTGTTGCGTCCCATTGGCTGATTTGTTATCCTTAGCCCAACACCACACTGTCTTAATTGCTATAACTTCGTGATAATACTTGACGTCTGCTAGGCAAATCCTCCTCATGTTTGTTTAGAATACACATGGCTCTTTCTCAGTCCTTTGATCTTCACTACACGTGTTACAAATCAGGTGTCAAGTTCATGAAAACCCTGTTGTGATTCTGAATGGAGCTGTCTTAAATCTAGAGATCTATTTAGAGAGAATTTGTGTTTTTGAGCCGTTCTGTTTTCCTATTCACGAACATAGGATATCCAGCCATGGACATGGATCCAGCCATGTCTTTGGTCCTTCTTTAATGTCATAGTCTGTACAGATTTTCTGTGTAAGGGTTTTACAAATAATTTCTTAGATTTGTTCTAAGAAATTGCAGATTTTTTTCTACTATAACTTTTTTTGCTATTCACTTTTCTTTTATTTCTTTTTATTTTGGCTGTGTTAGGTCTTCATTGCTGCATGCGGGCTTTCTCTAGTTGCAACAAATGGGGGCTACTCTTCGTTGCGGTGCACAGGCTTCTCATTGCAGAAGCTTCTCTTGTTGTGGAGCACAGGCTATAGGCATGCAAGCTTCAACAGTTGTGGTGCGTGGGCTCAGTAGTTGTGGTTCATGGGCTCTAGAGTGCAGGCTCATTAGTTGTGGTGCACGGGCTCAGTTGCTCCGTGGCATGTGGGATCTTTCTGGACCAGGGATCAAACCCATGTCCCCTGCACTGGCAGGTGGATTCTTAACCACTGTGCCACCAGGGGAGTCCACTATTCACTAATTTTTTTTTTGCGGTACACGGGCCTCTCACTGTTGAGGCCTCTCCCGTTGTGGAGCACAGGCTCCGGACGCACAGGCTCAGCGGCTATGGCTCATGGGCCCAGCCGCTCCACGGCACGTGGGATCCTCCCAGACCGGGGCACAAACCCGTGTCCCCTGCATCAGCAGGCGGAGTCCCAACCACTGAACCACCAGGGAAGCCCCACTATTCACTTTTGAAAATCAATTTTTCATCTAGCCACCTTGCTAAACACCCAATTTTTCTAATAATTTATAGACTTTTGTGTTATCACTGTAGATAATCATATCTACAAATAATGATTTGTATTTGCTCAGTAAGCAAATAATGATTTGTAGATATTAATATTTGCACATCTGAAAATAATGACAAGTGTTTCTCTTTTTCATCCTATGCTATTAATTCCTTTTTATATGTAATGTCAAAAAGAAGCATAGGGGCTTCCCTGGTGGCGCGGTGGTTGAGAGTCCGCCTGCCAATGCAGGGGACGCGGGTTTGTGCCCCGGTCCGCGAAGATCCCACGTGCCGCGGAGCGGCTGGGCCCGTGAGCCATGGCCGCTGAGTCTGCGCGTCCGGAGCCTGTGCTCCGCGGCGGAAGAGGCCGCAGCGGTGAGAGGCCCGCGTACCGCAAAAAAAAAAAAAATAAATAAAAATAAAAAGCAGCATAGAGATATGGGACAGCTTTGCCTTGCTGTTGATTTTAAAGTGGACGCTTCAATGTTTCGTCATCAGAATGATTCATTGTGTATATATTAGGTACCCTTTATTAGGTGAAGAACATGTACTATTACTCCTAGTTTAATAAGAAATTTTTATTTTTCATCATGAATGGTTAAGTTTATATGAGGTTTTTTCAACCTCTACCGAAATGATTTTCTCTCTCAATAGAATGACAGTTTCAGATTTTCTAACATTAAATCTTCCTTGAACTTGTAGGCAATCCTTAGGTATTGGCTATTATCATTTTCATACACTCTGGGATTCAGTTTGCTAATATTTTGTTAGGGATACATCTTCATAAGTGAGATGGGCCAACAATTTGGCTTTCTTATACTATCCTTGGTTTCAAGGTCGTACCTCGCTTAGAGAAGGAGCAAAAGCCAGTTCTCTCAAATAAATTAATTTCCTATCTCTCCTTGTTGACATTTTCAAGTTAACAGGGCCAGCTCAGTAAGCAAGATGGGAAGGAGTTCAAAAAGAGACAAGAGGGGCATTTTAACAAGTTATTAGGTTATGAACAAGAACATGTTTTATAAAGACAGCCTATTTCAGTGTCTCTCAACCCTGGATGCAAAATAGGATCACCTGGAGAGCTTTAAAAAAAATGCCTGTGTGGCTTCCCCGGTGGTGCAGTGGTTGAGAGTCCGCCTGCCGATGCAGGGGACACGGGTTCGTGCCCCGGTCCGGGAGGATCTCACATGCCGCAGAGCGGCTGGGCCCGTGAGCCATGGCCACTGAGCCTGCGCGTCCGGAGCCTATGCTCCACGGCGGGAGAGGCCACAACAGTGAGAGGCCCGCGTACCACAAAAAAAAATGCCTATGACAGGCACACCCAGGCCAATTAGACTAGACTTTCTGGGGTTGGGCCCAGCCATTGCATTTTTTAAAAGCCCTCTTGAGTGGATCTAACCTGTAGCCAGGATTGGAAATACTGGCACATAAGAATCTGGATTTTCCTTTCCACAAAGCAGTATCACAGATCTTCATCTTATTAATAGAGTGTTTGCTGGCATATTTCTGATTGGTAACAATGGTGCTGATCACAGCATAAACAACAGAGACACTCATACTCGACAACTCGTGATTGAATAAACTATGGTTCTTTTATTCAATGAAATCTATGTAGCCACCCAAAGAAAGTTCTACAGAGATGTCAGTGATCTAGAGTTCATGCAGATTATAAACCAGGAGGTACTGATCATGACATTTCATAAAACATTTAGAAAGAGGAAAAATTGCATGGATAAGCAACAAATAACCTCGTCAGTTGCTCTGTGTTGCGAGTAGGAATTGTTTTAGCTTGCTTTTATGGGGTTTTTTTCCCCTAGCCTGTTTGAAATGCCTAGGAAGTTCTTAGGCAAAAGGAAAACGATAAACGTAAAATATAATGAGACAGTTACATAATATCTTATTTTATTTAAGACAGTTTTGTTACAAGGACAAATCCACTCATGGCAGCTCCAGCTTCTTTATGCAGCACACACACACTCAAGATGAGGCCAAGCTGGCGTAGAACCAGGACCGAAAGTTCAGGGGCAGCCCCTTCTCCGAACTCCTGTCTCTCTCCCTCTCTGAGAACCTGCTCCTGCTTCCGTCTCCCCAGACGTCCCGTTTGCCCAAGTCTGTAGCTTGCCGTGGAGAGCCTCGGACTTAGTCATGACCACACGATCTTTGAATCCAGTGCCAGCCTTTTGGGCAAGCTGCTAAACCTCCTGAAGGCTTAGCTGGTCATTTATAAACAGAGACATAATGGGACAACCTCACATATTTCTAGCAAAGTACCTGTTGCCTTAAAAACATTCAGCCCGGGCTTCCCTGGTGGCGCAGTTGTTGAGAGTCCGCCTGCCGACTGGGGGGACGCGGGTTCGTGCTCCGGTCTGGGAAGATCCCACATGCCGCGGAGCGGCTGGGCCCGTGAGCCGCTGAGCCTGCGCATCTGGAGCCTGTGCTCCGCAACGGGAGAGGCCACAACAGTGAGAGGCCCGCGTGCCGCAAAAAACAAAAACAAAAACCAAAAAAACCATTCAGCCCATGTTCACTGTAAAACATCAAGTGTGATTATTGCTTGTTGAAGATGTGCGATTAAACCTCAGCATTGCCCAGGGGGACAGAGGGCAGCAAGGACATTCTGGGGCTTGCAGGGACAACAGCATGGACCAACCTCAGCACCCAGCAGAGCCAGGAGGAGGGAGGCTGACGTGTGAAGGGGAGAGGGTGCCTGGAAGGATGGGCCCCTGGCAAGTCACATGGATGGCCTGCTCTGGAAGGACCAGGACCCAGAGCCCTTCCTACTTCCGGAGCCTGAGGCTGGAAGGGGGGCAGCCACCCCTGACCTTTGCCATCACCATGAGCCTGGACCTAACTGCCCCGGCCAGCACGGCCCGAGGAGACAGAGAGGCTGGACACGTCGACATAAACAAGGATGGGCGCCCACAGGAGAGACGAGGTTCTCTCCAACTTTCTGCAACTCTAATCCCACTAGTCTGTGCAGGCTGTTCACTGAGCGCTCGCCGGAGCCCAGGCACCAGGGCCGTGGCACTCGCTGACTTGCTAAGTTCTCTGACCCACCCAGGCCACTGCTGTGGCCTCAGATGTGGGGTGTGAGGCACAGAGGTTGGAGGCACCTATCAGCCCCCTCCCCAGGGCACAGCCCAGCCTCTCCCCTCAAGCCCGTGCTCCCCGGGATCTGTGACGGGCGTCACTTCCCCCACTCCACTGCCTGCACCCCTTTCGACCTGTCCCCCTCCGAAGCCACCGCCCAGGTCTCTTCTGAATGACAGTGCTGACCTCTGAGATGCCTGGACTGCCTCAGGCCCACGTGGTCCGTACGACCACGGAGACCTTTCCCAACTGCCCACCTGACAGCGTGGGCCCTGCTCAGAGCCCCTCCCTTGCTCCCTATCACCAGCCACCAGGCGTCCCAGGCTCGTAGCACGTTATCCTAGGAGGCACTCTTTGCCAAGTCCTTTGAGGGGATGCATTTGGAAAGGGCAGCGCCCCGTCTGCCCTTCCTGGGATCTACGGACACAGGAGCACGTTTAAGGCTCTGACCTGAGCCCAGAAAGAGGCAGAATTTACTGTCCTAGAGAAAGAAAGCAGAGCCAAGCTAACTGGGCAGGGGGAGGGAGGAACGGGGAGTTAGTGTTTAATGGGCACAGGGTTTCAGTTTGGGACGGCAAAACAGTTCTGGAAGTAGTGGTGATGGTCGCACAGCGTTGTGAATGTACTTGATGCCACTGAACTGTATACTTAAAGATGATTAAAATGGTAAACTTTATATGACGTATATTTTACAATAAATAAACCTAAATAAACAAACAAAACCCCTAAATTTCTCTCATGGAGGCACTCGAGCACAGGTCAGCTGGGTCCTTGACTTCCAGGCTGAAATCACACTGTCAGCCAGCTGTGTCCTTACCTGGAGGCTCCGGTGAGGAATGATCACCTTCCACGGCCCTCGGGGTGGTGGTGGAACATATTTCCTTGCAGTCGTAGGAGACCTGGGGTTCCCATTGTCCTGCTAGCTGTTAGCCGGGGATGACCCTCAGCTTCTAGAGGTCACCCTCAGGCCCTTGCCATGTGGCCCCCTCCGCGGGCCCCTCAAACTCCCAACCTCTTGCTCCAGGAAGGGCTCAGCTCCTTGAAGTGCTCACCTGATTAGGCCAGGACCCCGGGATCCTCTGCCTTTTGATTAACTCAAGGTCAACTGATTAGTAACCCGCTTACAGGCATGATATCCCATCGGAGTCACAGTTTCTGCCTGCAATCCAGGGGCAGATTATAAAGGGCATGCCCACCAGGAGATGGGAATCTCAGGGTCATCTTAGAGTCCTGCTACCACACCTGCCCGTGTATATTAGAAGTCCCACTAAATCTGATTTAACCTACAATATCCAGCTGGTTCCACTGAGGTTCTCCGCTTGGCTTGTAGAGCCTCCTGGGAGAGAAGGTTTTACTGTGAGACACAGAAGGAATGAAAAATTAGTCTTTACCATTCCACAGAGCCAGCCTGCTTTGAAGACCTCAGGAGCAGCATTTGCAAGACACAGGCAGCTGGAACGGTTAGCGTGTGAGTCGCTCCATCTCTCTGCAAAAGAGAACCCCTTGTGGTTGTCAATTAGCTGTGTTTGCTGGCTTAACAGTCTGTTGCCTGGACTTGAAGGTAAAAAAACTGAGTCAAATGAAATGATTTCAGGCCTGCGAAAGAGTTCTGTCTGCTGAGCATCCTGTCTGTGCTCTAGACGCTGTCAGTGCTTGGAGGCGGGTGGACAGTGGTCTCCACCCAGGTTGCCCGTGAGAAGCCCTAGGGACCCTTAAGAAACAGGTGCCTGGGCCCTACCCACCGAGACTGATCACATCATGTTCTCTCGTGTATTCTCAGCACTGCTCAGGTGGCGCTAACGGGCGGCCCAGGCAGAGAACCACTAGATTGGATAATCATTTGGGGAACACGTCCTAATAAGATAACAATTAGAAACCAAGCTGATTTCGATGAAAGCGTAGCCAGCGTTTTAGAGCAAAACTGGAGCCCTGTAGGGAGTAGGGATACAGCTTAGAAAGAGCTTGGTTTACATGCAATGGGGGAGGGATGGCTTGTTTCCAGGACATCCAGAGTCAGAGGAGGATTCACGGGGCCAGAGACGCAGCCCACTGTGCACAGCACGGCCCTCATGGAGCTGTGGTCTCCTGGGCACATACAGTAGCAACACGATGTGTCCCAAAAGCTGCTCAGATCCTGGCTGTGTGTGTGTGTGTGTGTGTGTGTGTGTGTGTGTGTGTGTGTCAGGGGGCGGGATCTGTAGACATAACAATGTAAGCCCCAATGTGACTTGTCAGAGTTGAGCGATGGTTGCATAGGGAGGGTTCATTGTACCATTGTCCCCACTTCTGTGCATTTGAAGTTTTCCATAATAAAAGTTAACAAAATTAATCTGATGAACCAAGAGACAAAAGAATAACACATCAATTAAAATTTTACAAGTTACCTTAAGAAGAAACAGAGGAGTTCAAAGCGGCACGGAGCACTGCCGCTGCATGAGAAGATCATCACGGCCCTGAACCTGGAAACCACGTGCATTATGACCTGACACATATGCGAGACCCTGCGTTGGGCTGGGACCTGCCCCTGCCTTGGCCGTGGGCTCCTGACAGAGAGAGAGAGACAGTGCTCTGGATAGGACCCCCTCCACCAAGATCTCCGGGACAGCAGGGCCAGGTCTGCATCTCTTTGCACCCTCAGCGCCTGGAACAGCACATGGTGCAGAGAAGTCCCTGAAAAATCGCTGGGCGTTTACAGAACCAAAATAAACCGACTGATTTCTTCTTCTCCTTCCAGGTCCGGTCAGGCCCTTGCAGAAGATGCTTCCATCTGGGGATCCCTGTTTCCCAAGGATGTAAACAATGGAGACAGTGGAGATGTTGAGACAGAAGGGCCTTAGCAGGGGGAGCAAAGGCAAATCGCAGACGTGCAAGGTCTGGACCGGGATGGGACTGGCTGTTTCTCCATGTGGCACCCAAAGGAGATGAGAGGTTTCTATTCTGGATCAGGGGTGAGCCACGTGAGAGACGCTGAAGAGCTTGCTGTGCGGTCATCCCACGGGGCAGAGGTCATGGCTGTTCTCTCACCAGCCATCCTGAGCACACATCATGGCGCTGGGCATGTAAGGGTACACTGTGGAAGGAAGGAAGGAGGGGGAGGGAGGGAGGGAGGGAGAGGGAGATAGAGGGGAGGGGAGGGGGAGGGCAGGAGGGAGAAGCTCATTATATCAATAGGCAGTTACGGCATATTCCACACTGGAGACCTTTTAAAGAAGACAGAAACCATTCGGGGATTTGGACTGCTGAGTTGCAATATTGAAAATGCAGGACTCAAACCAGTCCAGGAGATCTGAACCTTGAAGCAGGTGCTGGAAGAAACACACAGGACTTATAACACACAGGTCCACAGCCTGCAGTAACCAGCACGGGAAGAAACGCCTTATCTGCAGTAACCAGCCCAGGACGCTGCCTGCAGTATTTAGTGACAATCCAGGAAGCAAAACAATAATCCCAGCCTCACGTGGACAGCACTTGATTAATAACTAATGACTTCCCTAATTTTTTTTTCCCCCTTCCTACTTAGGAGCAGCCAGAGAAAGCCACATGTGCTCCCGTAATCAGTCACGTAGGTTACCGGCATCCAGCCCCCAGGCCCGCAGCCTCGGTCGGGGCCACCTGAGCGTCCCTTCCCTCCACCAGGAAGCTCGCCCACTCCTCGTCTCTGCCAGAGTGCCTCGCCACAGCCGGCTCTGGGCAAACAGCCTCTGCTCTCCTCACGTGGCGGGCCTTCTGTCATTTCTACAACCCTCACCCCCAGACCGTTTTCCTCCCACTTCTGCCCCCCGCTGCCTGTGCTCCCTCCTGTTCCCCTTTCTGCCTTTGCTGGTTTCTGGACTGGGCTTACTGGATAAAATACAAGACGGGAGTCAAATTTGAATTTCAGAGAAACAACAAATAATTTTTTAGTATAAGTATATCCCAAATATTGCATGAGACATACTTATGCTTAAAAATATACAGTCATGGGCCTCCCTGGTGGCGCAGTGGTTGAGAGTCCACCTGCCAATGCAGGGGACACGGGTTCGTGCCCCAGTCCTGGAAGATCCCACATGCCGCGGAGCGGCTGGGCCCTTGAGCCGTGGCCGCTGAGCCTGTGCGTCCGGAGCCTGTGCTCCACGGCAGGAGAGGCCACGGCAGTGAGAGACCCACGTACCGCAAAAAAAAAAATTAAAAAAATATACAGTCATACCTCGTTTTATTGCACTCCTCAGATGTTGCATTTTTTGCGAATTGAAGGTTTGTAACCCTGTGTTGAGCAAGTCTATTGGCGCCATCTTTCCAACAGCATTATTTTTTAACTAAAGCATGTACATTTTTTAGACATAACTGCTACTGCACACTTAATAGACTACAGTATAATGTAAATATAAATTTATGTGCACTGGGAAACCAAAACATTCCTGTGACTCAGTTATTGCCATATTCGCCTTATCGTGGTGGTCTGGAACCGAACCCAGGATATCTCTGAGGTCAGCTTGTACACGTGTTGTTTATCTGCTAGTCAAATTTGACCGCCTGTCCCGTGTTCTTATTTCCGAAGGCTGATGACCCTACCCTGCGCTTCTCCAGGTGGCCATTTACCCCCCCTTCCCCCAGCTCAGTGATGACTTGGGACAAGAAAGAATGGCCTCTGGCAGCAGAACCTCTACGCCCCCAAGATTTCAAAGAAGGAAGCGGAGACTCAGGACGCTGATGTGCACACAGGGAGGTGTGGTAGCTGCACTACCTCTGCGCTCCCCCGAAGCTGGGGAGGGGGCCCTGCCGGCTGCCTGAGTCACACAGTCACATACGTGTCACGAATGATCCTCTAATCGACACCGTGCAGTTGTGATTCCACCCATTTCAGATGGGGAAGCCGAGGTCACAGCAGGGCTGGACCCGCACTCTGGCCTTATCGTGTGGTTGGGTGCCCACCTCATCCAGGTGACCACAGGCAGCAAACACAGCTCCCCTTCTGCCCCCTGAGGCATCCAGGCTGTGAGCTGGGAAGAGGGCGAGGCGGGAGGACCCCCCTGAGAAGAGATTCTCCAAGCCTGGAAATGCAAGGGCATCATTCAACTCACCTGCCAACGATTTACCTCTGCGCCCGGAACGCACGTGCTTGTGCCTTGATTAGAGCCCCACTCGGAGACGCTGGCTGTTAACTTGATAAACCTCAAGCGACATCTGTCCCCAAATGTTATGCCACAGCTGCCCCGTGGGCTAGTGCCCAATTTTGCATCTCATATCAAGCTTATTCCAGCATCTCCTTGCCAGCTGACTACCTATCTCCGTTCCTCAAATATTCACTAAACCAGCTTCACCTTCCTGCCGCTCCCCTCGTTGCCTTATGAATCATCAATGAATCATTGATCCACGGTCACCACACACGTGTCTCAGAATCGGGTTTTGAAATGTTCGCCATTATACCTGGACCCCAGGACGGCACGCTTGTGCTTACCGGTTTTCTTTACATGCAGCAAATCAAGCCGTGCTTCCAGAAAGCCATATACAGTAAAAGTCTGACGTTACGATTAGCTAAATATTAGCTAATATTTATCTTGTCCTCAAATACCAGCATTATTTTTAAAAGAAAAGAAAAGGCTTGCTGAGCTGTGGGGCCCATGGCAGCAGCCGGGACCGGAGAACTATAGCACTGACTGGAAGATTGTCACCCACTTTGGTTTCCACTCTGGACTGTCACCTCCAGGATGGGGGGGAAGGGGCATGTGCTTGCGTATCTTGATGTCTGGTGATGGTGCTGTGTCCTTGTCTACAAAGCCCTAAGGGGGCAGAGCTACTCTGAACAGCAGTAATCATAAAAGGCCCTTCAGGCGACCTAATTTGATGGGACAAGCACGCAGCCCACAGGTTTGTATCTGGCGAGACCCCCTATCGAGATGGGAAAGTGAGGCAGTTATCTGATGAGACACAGATTGTGGAGGGGTCAGGGGGCCCCACTCAGGAGACGAGGGCTCAGGCCCTAGCTGGACCCCGTGTGGTCTGCTCCCTCGCCAAACAGCCAGGGGGTGGACCGGAGCCCTCAGTCCCAGCTGCGGGGAGAGGCGATTTCGGGCTTCCTGCTCTGGAGGAGGAGGCCTGCCAGTCTTGGGGCTCCTGTGCCTCCAGTTCTGTGACTTTGGGTGACGCCCTTCTCCATCCCGAATGCCATTTCCTCACCGATAAGCGAGCCGGGAGGGCTGTGTAAGCTCTGAGATTCTTCATCTTGGTGGGTGATGATATTCCCGCCCCTGATTATGGAAGTTTATAGTAATCATATTTTTATTTGCACGACAACTTTTGGTCTTAGCTCTGACTTGTTTGATGCCAAGCCCTTGTTACGACAGCCAGCTCGCCCCCATTTTATACCATCTCTCATTCTCATTGTTCCCTTGGGGAAATACTGCCTGCCTTCTAACCATTTCTAGAAAGGCACTCCGGCAAAACACCTGTGGTGCTTGTGCCGGGCTCTCCCAATCACGGGGTGAGGGAGCTTCTGCTACGGTCGGGGGTCGGCCTGCGAGTTCCCTGCTGTGGCTGACCCACAGTGACGGTCCTGAAGGTGCAGAGCAACGGGGGCTGGGGAAGGAAGGCCCCAGACACCTCGTGTCGCCTTGTATGCCACGATGGGGAAGCAGGGCACTGAGGGGGTTCTCCAAAGGCCTGCAAGTACTTCTTAGAGCCACTGCGCTCTCTTCCAAAGAGATTGATCCCTGCGGGACATTCACGCGTGTCTGGGAAGCTACTGAAGCCTCAGCATGTATTCATCCTCGGAAGATGAATGATGCATCTTCAAGACAGAGGAGGATCTCCCTGATTCATAGTGGCTGCCAGTCCTGGGACGAGGGAGGACCACACACGAGAGCCAGTGTCCGTCGTTGGTGTGAGGTTGATGGGCGTTGCTGATTCAGCTGATGTGGAGGTGACGTGGCAGCGGGTCAGCAGGGAGGGTAGGGCCCCGGCTCAGGGATTCTGATGACTCTTCCATGGCTTCCAGACACGTTTTTCTTTGAGACATTGACGGGCTGTCTGGTGCCAGCCTGCAGCCTCAGAGGGCAGGGTCACCACCTGCTGGGCTGTGCTAGCCACAGACGAGCCTGATGCCTGAGTGGTCCAGGCAGCCCATCCTGGGCCAGGAGGTTGGAGAGGCACAGGGGTGGGGGGGCAGGGCACAGTTCCACCCACCGTGAGCTCACGAGCAGGCACCCAGCCCGAGAGCAGGGGAGGCGAGAAGGAGTCTAACTGCCCACGTGGGCATCAAACCGCCTGGGAGGTTATCCCAGGGTTTGAGGACGTGTTTCCTTAGCCGCAGATCATCTCCTTACCTGAGGCTCAGGTGAAGAAGGAGTGATGTGCTGCAGCAGGGAGACAAAAGCTTTGTCTACCTCCTACATGGCACCATGCATCACTTGGGTCACACGAAGTGGTTAGCTCTCATCTTGGTAACTCAGATGGCTTACACAGCAGAAATTTATTACTCACAGCTCTGGAGCCTGGAAGCCCAAGATCAGGTGCCAGTGAGGTCGGGTTCTGGTGAGGACTCTCTTCCTGGTTTGCAGATGCTGCTTTCTTGCTGTGTCCTCATGTGGCAGAGAGCAGAGAGATGGCCGCTTTTCTGTCTCTTCTCATCAGGACACTAATCCCATCCTGGGAGCCCCACCCTCATGACCTAATCACCTCCCAAAGGCCCCACCTCCAAATACCATCACATTAGGGATTTGGGTTTCAACATGTAAATTCTGGGAGGATGTAAACATTCAGTCCAAAGCAACTGTATTACTTTTGTGTACCATTTATTTTTAACAAGTAATATATATACACAGGACAAAATTTTAAAGTATACAATGCATTCCCCTCTGATTCCCATTGCCCCAGATACCCGGTCTCCTCTCTGGAGACAAGCACAGTGACAAGTTCCATGGGCATCCTTCAGAGATAGCCATATACATAGTGCAAAAGCTGGCAGGCCATATGGGCCATTCTGCACCTTGCTTTTCTGCACTCACCGATGTATGTTAGAGATACACACCAGTAAATATAGAGCTGCCTTATTCCTTGAGCAAGTTTTATTCCATTGTGGACATACAGCAATCTGTTTCACCAATCCCCTATTAGCAGCTGGTTTCCAATCCTTTGCTCTGACCATGCCATGGTAATTAAACTGAATACACACCCTTTTCCCACTTACCAAAATATTTGTGGTGTAAGTTCCTGGGAGTATAATTCCCAAGTCAAAACGTATAGGAATTGCAAATTTGACAGAGATTGCCCAACCGCCATCCAGAGAGGCTTCACCAGTGTGCACCCCACCAGCAATGTGCCAGGGCACCTTGCTCATAGTGTTTCAGGGCAAAGGCAAACTATCCCATGGCTTAAATTTGCATCCTCTCATGAGACGGCATATTCCAGATGTTTACTGGCTATTAGTATCCGTAGATTTTGCCTGTTTCTCTGGCTGTTGACCTTTTTGGTTTTGATTTGGAGGCACTCTACTGGAGAAATTAGCCCTTTGATTTGGCGTGCTTTTCCATTTATCTTTCGTCTTGACTATTTTATACGTTCTTTTTTCCATACAGGGGATTTTTATGTAGTTGAATTTTTGAATCTTTTCTTTCATGTTTCTGGGTTTGGGGGCATATTTTTTAAAGCCTTCCCCACCCCAAGGTTGTAAAAATCAGTTGAACTTTAAACGCCCCCTACACACACACACACACACACACACACGCACACACTCACACTCACACTCACACTGTATTAAATGTAAGTCTACTGCAGTCACACTGCTTAATGTCCCCCCATAGAATCATTGATCTTCTAAGCTGGAAGGAGATCAAAGGTCAACAGGTCTGACCCCCTTGTTTAAGCAGTGAGGGAACTGAGACCCGCTTGTAGTGACCATCACCACCTGCAGTCCCACTGGCAACTGGCCATGTGGCTGTGTGAGCACTGGCCACAGGGAACCCACCCTCGGTCTCCCCTGGATTCTGCCCAGCCCTACCCCACCTCCAGGCCCAGTCTCTCTAGCGAACCCAGAGAAGAGCTGAGGCGTGGCTTCCGTTTATAAAGTTCACAGTGTTTCTGGTTGAAATTCAATTGATATTTAAATCATGCAATACCTTAGGCTGGGGGCTTTGGTAGGAATTTCAAGGTACAGGTAGAATTCCAGGGAGCAAAGAGAAGAAATTCTTCTTCCTGCCAATCCTTTTTCTGCGGGATAGAAAAACACATCCTCGAAAATGCCCATCCTGACCGTGGCATTCCCTGGAGAATGACACACGGAACAGTACAGGATGAAGAGCTCAGAAGGGGGACCACTCTGCCCATCCACGCGCAGCCCTTGGGGAGAACTCGGTGGAAGATGCCCGGGCACCTGACCAGAGGGCGGGGATGGAGGAATAGTGGCCGCGAAAGCTCTTCTGGACACTGAGGATTAACTGTTGCTGCTCGGTGGGACCCAGCCCACGGGTCACCTACGAGAAGCTCCCCCACTGGGATTGGAAGTGGCTGATTGGCGTTTCTTCCTCGTCTATAAAATGAGTCATTTATTACCCATCCCACCGGGACGATTCACTTCCCAATGGCTCTAAATCAAAGAGCAATTCTCTCTAACCATCTAATACATGATCTCAAATAGATCCCTGGCCTTCTGCTCCACTGTAAATCCTGGGGGCCCAGGGCTCAGAAGGTGGGCACAGCACCCCAACTCTAGTGAAGGGAGGGCAGAGCCACCCCCAGAGAGAGCTGGGCTCTGTGAGCAGGTCGGAGACCTCAGGGCTTTAGTGACTCCCCCTGGCGAGTCTGACATGCAAAGACCCACTGCCTCACCCGCTGATGAGCATGTCTGTGCAGCTGTAACTGGTGCGTCTTCAAACCCCGGATCTCTGGGAACAAACGACGCACTGGCCCCAGGAGCTGCAGAGGCTGCCCGCACCGCACAGGCGAACGCGCTGCCGACTCGGGTCCCCGCATGGCTTGGCTTTCCCAGGCTTGCTCGGCTCCCGGGCTCTCAGCTAAGGGGACAGCAGGGGGCAGCAAAGGTGAAAATGTGACGGGAGGCTGGTGGGGCAGTGTGGCCCGGCGTGGGGAGGGGAGGGGTGTTCAGAGGCCGACATCAACCACTGGCCTGATCTTTATTATTCACAGATATCGGGGTGCCCTGTGGCCTGTGGCTGGCCCTACTCCACAGGAGTTAGCCCCTTATAAGAACTCAGGGAAAGCACACCTGTGTGTCCTCCTCGGCGAGGGCTGTGCCGTCCCCGCCAGCCCTGCGGATCCCAGGCACCGGATGCTCACCCTCGTCCATCATCGAAGGAGCCTCGGAATGCACCCACCCACCCCTCCCCAGGCAAAGGAAACCAACATGCTCCTGGCGCATCCCGCTGTCCCCAGGAACAGCCCGAGGTATCTGGGCGCCCGGGTCCCTCCTCCAATCCAGCCCATCCACGGCGACTCAGAGCTGCCCCCTGCTGTCCCCTCGGCTGAGAGCCCGGGAGCCGAGCAAGCCTGGGAAAGCCAAGCCATGCGGGGACCCGAGTCGGCAGCGCGTTCGCCTGTGCGGTGCGGGCAGCCTCTGCAGCTCCTGGGGCCAGTGCGTCGTTTGTTCCCAGAGATCCGGGGTTTGAAGATGCACCAGTTACAGCTGCACAGACATGCTCATCAGCGGGGTGAGGCAGTGGCTCTTTGCATGTCAGTTACAGGAAGGACCTCCCCGCCCCCCCACCGCGAGGGCAGCACGTTTCACAGAAACGTGGAAGCGTTTGCCCTCCATGTATGCACCCCCTTCTGCCCCTTCCTGATGACAAAGAGGGAGAGGAGAACAAGGGCTCAGGGCCGTCTGAGACCTACCCGGCCTCCTGGTCCTGAACCTCCAGGGGGAGCTTTTAAAATCCTGTGGCTGAAACTTGGCATCTTTCCTCTCACTCCCCCTCCTGGAGATTCTGATACTGTGCCTGCATGGAGGGGAGGTGCTGGGAGGGCCCCAGGCTGGGAAGGGGGTCTTCTACAGAGCTCCACCTGCCAAGATTCAGATGAGCTTAATTTTCTGCAATTAATGATGTTTTAATGTTCTTAGTGTCATGTTCCAAGTGTAAAATTCATATTCATAATGCTGAATAGATATGCTTTTTAAGCTACATCTGCACAAGACTGCACGAGGGGTCTCTCCTCCCTCCATAGGCTGCCCTTGCGAGGCAGAAGAGACACCCCAGCTCTGTCCCTGGGTAGAGCCCTCTGAGAGCTTCCTCCCGTTTCCTCGTCCTGAAACGTGCCAGGCAATGATGCCCACCCACCAGGCAGCGTGTCTCCATGTGGGAACAAGGCACAAGCATCCAGCAGGTGTTGGCTTGGGAGATGAATCGGAGATCACGTGGGAGTCGCACGCCAGGTAGATGCTTCCCAAGCACCGGCTGGTTCAGGTTCCGCTCCTTGAATCTCACAATAGGCTGGTGTCCCAGGGGTGGGGGGATGGGGGCTTGTTTAGCCCCTTCCCTGAGTCCTGTGACCAGCTGGGCAAAGCGCGCGCACACACACACACACACACACACACACACACACACACACGTGACCAGAGAGCCAGTCTCACTTCCTCCCAAACCATAAGCCTGAGGGAGGGACAGAAAAGCCAGTGTCCCCACGAGAGGCTGGCATCCCTCACATAGGACGCCTGCCGCTGGGATTCCCTTACCAACACCAGGCCCTGCGGAGAGAGGTAAACCTCCCCGTCCTGGCGGAGCTTGCTGTCTAGAGGGAGGGAAGCAGACAGAGAGCGAATGCTAGAGGGCATGTGGAAGCGCAGGTGCCAATGCGGCCGCCAGGGTTTATGACAACAGGTGAGCACCTGGGCGGGGCCTGCGGCTTCAGCTGGTGAGAGAGGGCTTGGGAGACATCTCAGCTCCCAGACTCTGGGTGACACCTGACACCACCGCTGTGGCTTTTATGCACATCATGCCAGTGAAGACCTCTACTAGGACTGTCACCCCTGGAGGGTCACAGCCAGCCAGGCAGAGGCTAAACACGCAAACAAACACACCTGGCCACCCTTCAGCCCCGTGAGAGAACAGGGAAGAGCCTCATCCGTCCGACTCCTGGGACCCAAGTCCTAGAGCAACTGAGATCCACGGAGATCCCCGCCCCTAACCCAGCACCACAGCCTCTCCTGAAATCTAACCGGAAGCACAGGGAGAGCCCACCTCCCAAGATGTGGCGCTAACCAGAAGGGACCCATTTGCCCACCACCTTCACCCCTTCAACTTTGGTCCCTTTGATGAGTGAATAATCAAAACTCCTTGACACTGTCATTTCTCATTTCTGAAGTCTGCATGGGGCTGTCTAGTGGTCACTTGCACATCTTTTTCTGCAAACTACCTGTGTCTCTCCTTTGCTTACTTTTCTCTCAAATTGTTCATCTTTCTCTTAGTGATTTGAAGAAGCTATTTACATAGCATGGAGGTGATGTGTTATCTGTTATACATATGGCAAATATCTTCTCTCAGCGTGTCACTTTGTAAAAATCTTTGTTTATGATGTCTTTTATCTTTATCAAATCACTGAACTATTTAAATAAGAGAGTTTTATATACCATTACAGTTCATTCTCTTGGATTTTCATACATAGATAATTATCTGACATGCAAATGATGGCAGTGTTGATTTCTTCTTTCTCTCATTTCTTCTCTTGGTCTCACTGAACTGACCAGGACTGTCGATGTGGACTAATCGAGACAATAGTGAACAATATCTGTTAGTTGGTTCTGGTTTCTAATATTTTTACTGTTAATTATGATGTTTGATACAGGATTTCTGATAAATACCCTTCATGAAGTTAAAAAAGTTCCCTTCTTTTTTTTTTTTTTTTTTTTTTTTTCAGTACGTGGGTCTCTCACTATTGTGGCCTCTCCCGTTGCGGAGCACAGGCTCCAGATGCACAGGCTCAGCAGCCATGGCTCATGGGCCCAGCCGCTCTGCGGCATGTGGGATCTTCCCGGACCGGGGCACGAACCCATGTCCCCTGCATCGGCAGGTGGGCTCCCAACCACTGCGCCACCAGGGAAGCCCTCCCTTCTATTCTTAGCTTATTTTTACTTTTAAGGTAAGGAATGAGTCTTGAATTTCATTAAGTCAATATTTTAATTTTTCTCCTTTAACCACTGAGTATTCCTATGATTCCTTATGTAGCTGTATTAAATGTATACATTCATATATAGTTTATTTTATAATGTAAATATATAATAAATAATATCTACAGTATATATAATAGAATATATAATTATATAGAGAATGTAATTCCTTATGCCCCGTGAATACATCATAGCACATCCCTTATTTTAATTCCCGGCTTGTCTTGTCTCACTAATGTTTTACTTAGGTCTTTTCACATCCACGGTAGTGATGTGTCAGCAGCAGGGTTTCCTTTTTGTATGTGTCCTTGACCACGTGGGGCCTCCTGGGTACGCCAACACAGAACAATGGGGGAAATGTCCTAACTTTTTCTATAAAGTGAATTTAACATAGGAAAGAGGTGTTCCCTGAAAATTTGGCAAAATTCACCTGGAAATCCCCCTGGGCCTCGTGCCTGTTTGGGGCGAGGAGGTGGGTGCATCTCCAACCGCCCTTTCCCTTTGTTTCTCTCCGTTTCTTGGAACAAATCTGGTGATTTCCTGTATGTTTTCATTTCACCCATGCCTTCAAGCCCATTGGCACGAAGGGGGATGGATGTGTCCTTGCACACTTACAAGTCTCTCCAGTAGTGCAATTGCCTTCTCTCACTGTCTCTTTCTTCCTTGAGCAGTTACCAGAGAGGTGCCTGTTTTACTGGTCTTTCCAAAAGATTTTGAATGATCGGTCACCCCTAATGAGTATGTGTTCTATTTCATTACTTTGTGTTTGCTCAGGCTTGTTAATTGATACTCAAATCGCTATCTTCTACTTTGCTTGTCAATTTCTGATAGATGTTATTATTAAAATTTCTTAATATAACTGTGGGTTTGTCAATTTCTTCTTCTATTGGCAATATTTTTTGCTTTTTTAGTATTTTGTTGTAAGGTGTTTTAAGGTTAAATGCTGTTATATGTTCTTGGTAGATTATTTCTTTTATGAATATAAAATATATAAAATATTCCTGTTTTTCCCATTTAATGTGTCTTACAATGAATTCTGTTTTATTTGATATTAATATCAACACGCCTGATATCTGTCCTAATTTAAAATGCACATATTCCCTGACCAATAAATGTCACTGCTAGGAATTTATTCTAACCCACATGCCATGTGCAGTATTTGAAATGAAAGGTACAAGGTTATTCTTGCAGGCTTTTGGGGTAGTAACAAAGGACCGGAAACAACCCAAGTGTCTATTCACGAGGTTTTGGCTAAACGGGGGATCCTCTGCCCCCTAAGAAAGAACGAAGCTCCTGATGTCCTGATATGAAATCATTTCCAAGCTGCATTATTAAATAAAAACAAATGCTGGGAGCAGAACATTCTGTACAGAAGTCATATTTGTGTAAAAGGGAGAAAATACCTGCATGGAATATCTCTGGAGGAATATACAGGAAATTACTGATGCTCGTGGCTGCCATGGAGGAGAAAGGGGGCCGGGAGAAGGTGGGGGGAGGCATCTTGCTGATCTGAACCTCTCAAATACTGAACGCTGTGAATGTTGGACTCTTCCAAATAATATTAAAGCAAAACACCCACACCTCCATCTTTCGTTAGTGTTTGCCTGTGTCCGTCTCGTTTCAATTGTTTGAGCTGTTTTGTGTTTTCTTGTTATTTCTATCCTTTTTCCCCATTCTTTGCTCCCCTTAGACTGATAAAATTTTGTTACCTTTTTCCTCTAGTGGATGGGAAGTCATAATTCCTATTTTTATGTCTCTACCATGTTGACAAACACGTGTCAGTTGTGTAGGGAATGCATCATGCTTGGGCACACAGCCCAGCCCTGCTTTCTTCCCTGGGCCTAGCGTTCTGATCCAAACTTCCTGCATGCAGATCTCCAGCCCGGGGCTGTTTCCCAGGGAACCTAACTAAAACATGCACTGATTAATCAGCCTTAGAGAACTGTCACCTCGCTCCCAAGCAGGACAGGCCCTCAGCACACCGCGACCTTCCTCACCCACTGGACTTGACTTGCTGATATCATTGGGAAGCAGAGCACTGCCCACTTCTATATTTATATGTACTTTATGTCTCTGACTTTCCAAAGACTGGGCCACGCAAACGGTCCAACGCTAATAATGAGAGATCAGTTATAAAAGGCATATCTGAACGTTGGCACTGGTTGCATCCCGTTAGTGCATGCTCTGGACTCTTTATACTGTTTGTACTTGTCATTGTTTAAAACTGGCTTAAATATTTAGACATTTTGTTACTGGGAAATGCTATCTGTTGCAACCAAAATCCACCTGGAAAAACAAACCACAGATATTTATTTTTATTTCAAAAAGTGTAGCCATTCTCCTGACACCAATGACAATCTTATAAATAATCTAATTAGAACACAAATTTGCATAATTTCCCAGGTGCTTGGATACCTTTAATGCAAGACCTATGTTTTCCAGGTTTTATGAGTTTCTCATTCACTACTTTAAAACTATCTTCAATACTGAAGTTTGACTTTAAGGCTGGAAGGAGCTGGTGATGGGAACTGGTGCTTGAAAATCAAAGAATGGGGTCCACTACACAGTTCCGTATTTCCTGCCGAGACCAGTTCCTGAGCTGCTACCCCTGGCATGAAACACCCCCTCCCCGAGCCCAGGAAAAGAAGTGAGAGCAGAAGGATATGAACCAGGTGGTGCTATGCGGTTCCCGGGCTTTCCCTCCGTGTCTGACTGCCTTAGTCACTCCTGAGACTGAGGACCTTTGCAGCAACAGAACCTGTGAGCGAGACCACAGTTTAAGCTGCATGTACTTCACCCAGCTGATCTCTGTCTACCTGATCAAAAGGTTTTATCCAAGAGGGAAAAGAAACAAGGGCTATGGACTTCCCCGGTGGTGCGGTGGATGAGAATCCGCCTGCCAGTGCAGGGGGACACAGGTTCCATCCCTGGTCCGGGAAGATCCCACATGCCACGGAGCAACTAAGCCCGTGAGCCACAACTACTGAGCCTGCGCTTTAGAGCTCGCGCACCACAGCTACTGAAACGCACATGTCACAATTACTGAAGCCCGCACGCCTAGAGCCCGTGCTCCACAACAAGAGAAGCCACTGCAAGGAGA
Source organism: Pseudorca crassidens (assembly GCF_039906515.1). Classification (NCBI taxonomy): domain Eukaryota; kingdom Metazoa; phylum Chordata; class Mammalia; order Artiodactyla; family Delphinidae; genus Pseudorca; species Pseudorca crassidens. Next base: position 5,768,142 of record NC_090298.1, read on the forward strand.
AGCCCGCACACCGCAGCGAAGAGTAGCCCCCGCTCGCCGCAACTAGGGAGAGCCCGTGCACAGCAACGAAGAACCAATGCAGCCAAAATTAAATAAAATTAAATCTTTAAAAAAAAAAAAAAGAAACAAGGGCTTAGCAGTGAATGCCTTGTCCTAGCAGCCTAAAAAAATCAGCCTGCACGTTGAAACACTTGCTGTCAAGTGCTGTCCCCAGTGTGTCCCACTCTGTCACAACTTCAGCCCTATCAGGTAGGTGTCGTCATTATGCCCATTTCACAGATGAGGAAATGGAGGCCCAGAGATGTTAAGAAACTTGCCCGGGCTCACACAGTCAGTCAATCAGTCAGTAAGTGACTATATCAGTTATCTATAGCTGCATAACAAATCACCCCAGGATTTAGTGGCTTGAAACATTTACCGTCTTGTGGTTTCTGTGGATCAGGAATTTGGGTCTTTTCTGGGTCTCCACCTTCAAGGTGTCTCACGAGGCTCAGTCATCTCAAGACTTGACTAAGGACAGACCCACTTCCAGGCCCGCCTACACAGCTGTTGGCAGGATTCAGTGCCATGTGAGATGCTGCCCGAGGTCTCTCAGCTCTTTGCTCCTTCAACACAGCACTCACGTCATCCAAGTGAGTGAGCCAGGGCAGAGGTGTTCCGGGAAGAGCTAACACAGCAGGGCTGAGACCACTGTCCTCAGAAAGGCCTGAATGCAAGGCTGGCCTCTGGGAACTTGAATTTGGGGAGTGTTCCTCCCACCCTAACTGATTGGGAGGGTTTCTGTGCCTCGACTGTTTATGCAATGTCCTGAACACCTGCTTTCCTTGCGGAAGGCTGGGATTTTGAATGTGCCAGGCAGGGGGTGCCTACATGACCAGCCCTGGTACAAACCTTGGGCTCTCAGTCTCTGATGAGCTTCCTGGTGGACAGCACTTCACATGTATGTCGCAACTGGCTGGATGATTCTCCCAGTCCCCTGGGAGAGGACTCATGGTTTCCTCCTGCCTTTTTGATGGCGGGAGTCTTCCTCTGCATGGTTAGGCATCATTAATTTCACCAGTGCCCTTGCCATGGGCTTCGCAGGTCTCTCCAGTTTTCTGTTACCATAAACGATGTTGCATTGCATGATGTAGACACGTCATTTTGCTCACTTGCAAGTGCAGGAAGTGGACTTGCTGGGTCAGAGTTATGTATATTTGTCATTCTTTTCTAGGAACTTTATTTTATCATCTTCTCTAAGGTGGTATTCCAAGGCTCAAAGGAAACAGAGGCTTTTAAGTGAAAAATTTGTCTCCCAGGTTGCCTCACCTGCAACCAACCCACCGCTATTTCTGGACGTGTGGGTCTCCTTCAGAGATGCCCTCTAGGCAAATACAAGCGTATCTGTGTCCTGGCGAGAAAACGTTCGTTCTTCAGCCAGATCGGTCTTTTCTCCTGCAACAGCCTCTTTTCAGAGCAGAAACCCCTCACCAAAATATTGATTAGAACTGGAGAGAAACCTTCAGTGTAAGTGTTCATGTTAAGAACATCCTTGTCAATTTTTATTTCGGGTTTTTAAATGGTCTCATCAGGCTTAGCCATATACCATCATCCTCTAGCTTATTTTTTAATAAAAGGGATATTTTTTAAGAAGCTTTCTTCTCCCTGTAGTCTGTGCTTCTTCCTAGCTGCTTTGTCCTGTTTGCTTTGATTCCTATATTCAATGACAGAGGCTGTTTCCAGGTGTCTGGGGAATCCTTGGTTGTCCACTCTTGACTACCGAGGGCTCCAAGGCGTCTCAGCGGCACTGCTGGGGAGAATGCCACCTGAGGGTGACTCTAGGCGGCCAGCTCTGCGAACCCTGAGGCCACACTTTAGATCTTTCCCCTGGAGCTGGACAGGTTCCAGAGAAGTGTCTTCCAATAATCTCCCACGGGGAGACTGGCTGCCCCAAACATTCAGGAGCCCAGGGAAGGGCCGCCTGTGGACAGCTGCACAGCGGACTGCTTCTCGGCTGTGCTCACCACTGACTTAGGGGTTCACTCTCTCGGTTCTCTTAGTACTACCTCTCAGTTTGCTTTCCAGCTTCTGAAATTGTGTTGCTTCTGTACTGTCCTCTCTTTGTTTTTGTTTGTTAAAATATGGTTACTGTAGTTTTATTAGGGCTTGGGGGGGCAGTGAAATTAGACGCCTGGATTCAATCCATGTCTCAAACCAAACCCTCCTAATTATCCTCTGCTTCGAGAAAAGCTCATAAATTTACATTTGACAAAAAAAGCTTAGAGGTTTTAAACAGCTTTAATTTTAAAAGAAGCAAGAAAACATATACTCATATATCACATTTGTTCCTCTGGAGGTTCACTCCTTACTGGCAATTTCGAAAAGCTGCTGAAACCATGAAAATGTGATCACTAAAAAGCAGCCCTTGCAATGCAACTATCCCTTAAAAAGGGAGGTGTCCTGTGATAGAGGCCCCAGTCACAACTGAACTGCCGGCTCTGCTCCTGTAGGTCAAGACTTTTTTAAAAATTGGAATCCTGTTAATTCAGGGAAGGAGCAGGTCTGAAGAAAAAAATCTGAATTTATTTTTTCAAAAGGTAATGAAGACTTGGTTATGTAAATAATAATAATAAATGTTATATGCCAATTGCTGTACCCCTAATTAGGGAATCAGGGGAAATCATTTACATTTAAATTTGAATTATTTTCTTTATGTTTTGGTAACTAAAGTTCCCGTATTTATCAAAACAGCCTACCTGCAGGCTGCTCATAATGTGATAAAAAAAAATAAACTACTGTGTTTTAAAGAAAAAACAAAACCAAAAAAATTGGAATCCTGGCTTTGTCACTTACTCTGTGTGATGTCTGGCAGTTACTTATTTCTTGCTTCAATTTCCTTATCTGTGAGCAGGGGTGATAATACCGCCCTCCATTAGGTTGCTGTATTGAATGAGTCACATATCACTGGTCAGTTTATTGTCTCATGGCTACAAGTTCATCCATCATTGCCCTCTCTGCCAAAAGGGATCTGGGTCCTTGAAACAGTTCTGCCAGTTCTGGCAGTAGAGGGCACTAGAGAGACACTGCAGGAAGAAGGGGTTTTGCCTCAAGATTCTGGTGTCCTTGCTCCCCAGCTGCCCCACTGTGTGCAGCTGCCCCGTGTCCAGCTCCTGCGGGGTGCAATGGCCAGCAGCGCCCAGTGGCCAACAGCCTTCCCCGGCACCCTAGAGGGCAGATTTCCAGCAAGTTCCACCAACGCAGAGCCATAGCAATGTCCCTGCAGTCACACGCTCCTCAACAAATCCCGGGGTGAGGAGTGATGGGCTCCTCCTGCGGTGCTCTCGCCCAGGGCTAGCTGCTCCTTCTGTCATTCCCATACCCTTCACCATTCTCTTTACTTTTTACCAGCCAAGCCCTCATTACCCCGACTCCACCATAAGCCATCCTTCCTATTAAATTTCCCGTTCCCACAAATTACTAAGTGGTTTCTCCTGGTCACACCTGACTGATATGAGTCAGTGTAAGTAAATCACTTAACTATCATTGGCAAAGGTCCGACTTTGCCCTGTTAAATGACTGTTATTACCTAGGACTTGGGTTTGCTTATACATTAAATTGGGATGAGATCTAAATACTTAAGGGTGTTTTATCGACTGCGTGGGCCCACAGCAACTATGATGCAGTGTGGACAGACCTGGGTTTGAATTATGGCTGTCATTTAATATTGGTCGTGACGATCTAACCATGCCTATATAGACTACAGCTACACAAAATGTTTGTAAAGTACCTCAACTGAACAAATGTTAGCCATCTTTACTGCAAAGAAAACGGCAAGGGTTCTAATTTGCCTTTAAGGTTATATAAACCAATGGTCCTCAACCTGATCACAAGTCAGGCCATATGGGGTTTAGACTCCACACGGCCATAAGAAATAAGTCTCCAATAATAGGGCCAGAAATCTGCATTTTAAAGGAGCTCTGGAGAAACTTGAACAGAACTAAGAGCTCCCCCTTCCCTTTGGCTGGTGAAGTTGGCTTCGGCACAGCTGGTGGGAATTGGAAGGGCCAGGGTCTGAGGCTTTCAGCTCCAGTGAAAGAAGGGATTAGTACCTTCAAATGTTGAACAAATAGAAATAGGAAAACCAGGGCTACGCTGCTTACGTGGGAAAAAAGGGAGGGTAAATATGGAAGGGGGACTACAATAGAACCAGGTGGTGGGTTGGAATCAGAGGTATTGGTGTGACATGGTTTTAAACAATGTACAGGTAACACATGCAGATGTACAAATGTAAGGTGTGTGCACACACACGCATTTATTTCCTAGCTCTCTCTGCTGAGAGGGCCTGTAAGAAACAACACCCCAGTAGCTGTGAGCACACCTAATACCAGACGTTGGTTTCTAACTACCAGGTTCTACTAAAAGGATCTGGGGATCTGGGGCGGCTCCAGGACTGGACCATCATTGTACCAGAAAGAAGCATGATGGGGACATGTGGAAGGACGTTAGAACCGACTAGAAGCAACTCCCATCAGCAAATCCTGGGACAATGACAGTAACATATAGCTTACTGAATAAAATAGGAATCCTTGAGTCCACATGACATAAATGAATAAAGAAGTAAATAGGGGAGAGGGGAAAGTGTTTAGTGCAGAATGCAAACTAATAATGTAGAGGAGTGATAAAACTGCAAATTATCATTCTGCAGATCTCATAGTAAATACGAGTTCAGGAAAAATTACCAAGAAGTGCTAAAGCTGGTCAAGTTTGATAACAAAGAGATACACAGTCACAGTATCTCCCTGAAAATACCTGTTAATGTTTTAAGTGAAGAAATGTGGAGGCAGTTTTACTCAAGTAAAACTTAACTAGGAAGCGACAAATCCACGTCACGAGCCTCTTGATATGCTCCTGGTGCCTTTGTTTTTAGCAAAGACATGCTGAAGTAGTAAGGGATAATGAAACATGTCTGCAACTAACTCAAATGGTTCAGAAAAAAGAATTAGTTACACACACACAGACACAGGAATTTAGGTGAAGGGTAAATAGGAACTCTTCACACTACTGAGCTGGAAAGTATTTCAAAATCAAGACTTAGGAGACAAATCAACCAAACACAGCGTGTGGCCTATTTGTCCAAACCAATTTAAAAAACAAACTGAGAAGAAGCAAATGTGAACATTAACTAAGCTATTGGTGGGGTTTTTTGGTCTTTATTTCTTCTCCATCTCCCAGCAGCCACTTTTCTACTGCTTTTTTCTGAGTTCAACTTTTCTTTTTTAGATTCCACACATAAACGACACCATGTCGTATTTGTCTTTCTGTCTGCCTTATTTCACTCAGCACAACGCCCGAGGTCCATCCATGTTGTCACAATGGCAGGACTGCTTTCTTTTTTACGGCTGAATAATATCCCGTTGTATATACATGCGCCACTTCTTTACCCTTTCATCTGTTGATGAACACTTAGGTTTACCCGTTTCCGTACCCTGGCTATTGTAAATAACATTATGACTAACATGGGGGTGCAGATATCTCTTGGAGATAAGTTTCATTCCCTTTGGATCAATACCCAGAAGACTGCTGAATCATCTGGTAGTTCTATTTTTAATTTCTCGAAGAACCTCCAGACCGTTTTCCACTCCCACCATCAGTGTACCAGGGTTCTCTCTTCCCCATGTCCTCACCAGCCTTTCTTCTTTTAGGTAACAGTCATCCTAACAAATTGTGAGGTGACATCTCGTGGTTTTGATTTGCATTTCCCTGATGACTGCTGATGTTGAGCACTTTTTCATGTATCTGTGGCCATTTGTCTTCTTTGGGAAAATGCCTACTTAAGTTCTTTGCCCCTTTTTTAATTGGATTTTTTTTTTAAATTCAGTTGTATGGGTTCCCTGTATTTTTAGTATTAACAGGTTAAATTTTAGTATTAACCCCTTATCAGACATATGGTTTGCAAACATTTTCTTTCATCCCATAGATTACCTTTTCATTTTGTTGGTTTCCTTTGTAGTCCCACCTGTTTATTTTTGCTTTTGTTGTCATACCCAAAAGAGTCATTGCCAGAAGCCATGTCATGGAGCTTACCCCTTATGTTTTCTTCTAGAAACTTCAGAGTTTCAGTCTACATTTAAGTCTTTAATCCACTCTGAGCTGACTTTTGTATATGTGTAAGATAGGGGTCCAGTTTGATGCTCTGTGCATGTGGCAATCCTCTTTTCCCAGCACTATTTATTGAAGAGACTGTCCTGTTCTCATTGTATAGTCCCAGTTCCTTTGCCAAAAATTGACCATATATGCATGAGTTTATTCCTGGGCTTTCTATTCTGATCTACATGCCTGTTTTCCTACCAATAGCATACTGTTTTGCTATAGCTTTTTAATACAGTTTGAAATCAGGAATATGATGCCTATAGCTTTATCCTTTTTCTCAAGATTGCCTTGGCTATTCAGGGTCTCTTGTGGCTCCATATAAATTTTAGGATTCTTTTTTCTGTGAAGAATGCCATCGGAATTTTTTAGGGCTTGCGTCAAATCTGTAAGATCACTTTGGGCAGTATGGACATTTCAACAGTATTAATTCTTCCAATCCATGAGCATGGAGTATCTTCCCATTTATTTGTGTCTTCAATTTTTTCATCCATGTCTTAATAATTTTCGGTGTACAGAATTTTCATGTAAGTTATTTGACGTTAAGGAATTGTTACTGCTTTTGGTATGAAGTTATTGAGGTTATTTTTTTATTTTTATTTTTTTTTTGCGGTATGCGGGCCTCTCACTGTTGTGGCCTCTCCCGTTGCGGAGCACAGGCTCCAGACGCGCAGGCTCAGCGGCCGTGGCTCACGGGCCCAGCTGCTCCGCGGCATGTGGGATCATCCCGGACTGGGGCATGAACCCGTGTCCCCTGCATCAGCAGGCGGACTCCCAACCACTGCGCCACCAGGGAAGCCCCCGAGGTTATTTTTTAAAAGATTTTTTTGATGTGGGTCATTTTTAAAGTCTCTATTGAATTTGTTACAATGTTGCTTCTGTTTTATGTTTTGGTTTTTTGGCCATGAGGCATGTGGGATCTTAGTTCCCAGACCAGGGATTGAATCCACGCCCCCTGCACTGGAAGGCGAAGTCTTAACCACTGGACCGCCAGGGAAGTCCCGAGGTTATTTTTTAAAAAGAAAAAGGGTCCTTATCTTTTGAAATGTTAGACACGATTTACTTCAAAATAATATAAAAAGGTGGGTATTAATAAGACTGTATTCACTGTGAAAGCCAGATGACAGGGCCATGAAGGTTCACCACACCATACTCTTCTCTTCTGAAATTTTGATTGTCATGATAAGATGTGTCACCCAGAACCCCACCTGACACATAGCAGGGACCTGGTAAGTGATTAACTGAAATGACCGCGCAGCTCCTGCCTGGTCAGCACAGTGCCCGAGGGAGCCCATTCAGCACTGGAGATGGTTCCCAAGCTGCTGAGCAACCCTTTACCCACCCAAATCGGGCTCGCTGTAGTTGAAGGGTCAATACCGCCCTCTGGAGGATAAAAGGTAAACCCACAAGAAAGTCCTTCAAGCGCTTTCAGGCCTAACTACTGACTTTATTCAAGAGCTGTCTTCACATTAAAATTCCTTCCACCAGCTAAGGCTTTAATCCTAATGTTTCCATTTACCCCAAAATAAGTTAGTTCCTTCTGCCTCATGAACCGGAGTAAACACTAGAGTCGTACACATACCCATTTTCATTAATGACTCTTTATTTAAACTTTGCAAGGATCCCAAACCCCATTTAAAAATTAAAATTGCAGGGTACTCCAATAAAAGCACATAAGCCCCTCATGACTAGTATCACATTCACAATACAGCTCTTACTGTGAGAAAGTTTACTTTACCTTTTATTACAAAGGCACAGAAGTCATCTGAGACCTCAGATATTAACCCCACTGCGTATTAATGCCGCACTAATGGGCAACTTAATACAATTATTAAAGCTGATAGTACAGTTTTCCAACAATCCACGCGTAGTTACAGATTCTCCCTAAAAAAATGCCTAAAAGAAGCACTAGGCCTTAAGACCAATATAGGCATAACAAAAGGGACCTGAAATTTTCTGCCAGGGCAGTTATATGTCTTGGTAGAATAAGACTTTAACAATGAAAGTCTATTACCGGCAACAGGCATACTGGACCCATCCTTGCCAAAGAAATGGGGAAATTCTAACAAGCTAAAAAAATACCTTCCATACGCTCCATGTGAAAGGAGTCCGGGGGTCATTCAAAGACCTAACCTTCCGTCACTTCCCAGTCTTTACAGATGTGTGCCTCACCAGTCAGAAGCAGGCCTGGGTTTCATCTCAGCGGCGACGCCGAGGTGGAGGCCCCTGCAGCCAGCGCACCAGGGCGGGCCGGCCGCTGGGTCACTGCCTGTGGCGGCATCCGGCCGGCCGGCTACTCTGCCCCTTGCTCGGCACCCGCCTTGTCCTCCGGAGCCCCAGGGCTGGCTGCACTCTCGCTTGTCGGAACAGCCCCCTCTTTCTTCTTTTCTGCCAACACTTCCAGCCCCATCATCCTGAGATAGTGAAGCCGTTCGTTCTTTGGCACAAAAGTTCGAATCGAGGCCTTTCCCCGCCATCCACACAACACGATGGGGCACTGGAGTGTGTCCGGTTTCCTGTGAACAGAACGGCTCCGGGTAAGCGTTAAACATCCTCCTAACTGCACCGTAGGCAGTACTAACATAGAACTGCTCCCCCAAAAATACCCCCAAGCCACGGGGAAGGCATTTTAGTCTGTGATTCTATGGAGGCTTCTCTCAAAGAAAACCAGCTTCCTTCTTCCTGTCCTGAAGAGCATCAACACCCTCAGGTTGGCCAGTCTTTCCTTCTAAAAACTCACAGTGGAATAACCCCCAAATCTGCAGATTTCAAACACTTTCAGTGTTAGAATCTCCAAATACTTGCGTCTTCGCCAATGTGAAGACCTATCTGTATGCCCACCCTACCCACCAACAGGAATCTGTCCTGTCCCTCATGGCTCCTTGCAGCTCCTGCCCACGTCTACAGGTGAGCAAACTGAGGCCCCGCAGAGGCCGGGTAACTGGGCCCAGAGCAACAGCGCCAGCCGCGTGGGGTGCCAGGACTGGGAGCCAGGACCACCAGTCTTTGCAGACTCAATGCTTCCCAGAATTGGGTCTGGTCACCCACCCCCACAACGGTACAATGCCCAGCACACCAAGCTGCCTGTGTCCAGCAAGCAGTGCCATCCGGGCCCAAACACCCTGGCTGCGCAACTGGCTTCGTAGGCGGCACCGACTCCCCTTTCCTAACTGGGAGGGCGGCTACTGTCTGTATTACGCATGTGTCCCTCATCAAGCACTGTGCGTATCAGCGTGTACCATGCATACTGTTATTTACTTTCTTTCAAATGTGACTCTGGTCTAGTTTTTAGGCTCCTAAAGCCCTCATTTAAGTAAACATGTGTCCCAAGCCTACCTGATGCCAGGCATCAGTGACACAGGCTGTGCACGGAACAAACAAGCGTTTCAATCATATTTCTTAAAAAACAAACAGAAAAAGAGAAGAGAAAGGCCTGAACCAGGAAGAGAGAAACCACTAAGAAAAGAAGATGGAAACACATCTCCTTTTCTTAGTGGTTTGGTAAAAAACGATGACAGGAAAATACCAGAAAATTCCCATACTCCCATTGTCTTCCTCTTTAAAAAATCTAATTCCTGAAGCTGTCTTTTCACCTGTCTTTTCACCTGTGTACTTCAACTGGTAGAAACCAGTGTATGTGGAAAAGCGGACCCACATCTTAAAACAGCCTACAGTTTTCTACGTGGGCCACACAAGCACTGTTACCTTAAAACCCACCTGCCATCTTACTCCTGGTCCCACCGCCCCCCCCCAAGGCTGCTCCCCGCAGACGATGCTGGATGCTGGGACCTGGCCTCCTGTGCAGACTCCACCCAGGCTGCTGTCCAGCTGGGTCCTGCCTTCCAGAGAAGCTGCCCAAACCCCTCTCCAGCCCAGACCCTGTTCTATCTCCTCCTTTGGAAATGGTGCTTTATTTGACAGAGGCAGCTGTTAAATGTAAACCAGTCTGGGGATGAAAACGCTGACTCTGCCATCCCCTTGCTGAGGACCCCTGGGCCTGACACCTAAGTCCTCTGTCTTGTTTCTGGCAAGTGCTGACCACGTGGGACCTGCTCCCCCTGTGAGGGGTGTCGCAGAACAGTGGTTCTGTGCTCCCGAGGTGGCTGTCAGTCTAGCTACGGGGGCCGGCCCCCCATGCCCCGGCCCAGAGCAACACTGCCTGATACCTAACGGGTGATCCACAAACACCAGCCAAACCAACAGCAGAGGTGGAAGAACTCAACCTCTCTTGACTGTCCTATCTGTACACTTCCTCTGTTTAAGATAAAAATCAGAATTAGATTTCTGGGGCACAGAGAATAGGACTCTGCATTTTATCTTCTAAATAAAAATACACATGGCTTGTTTTATCAAGAGTATCTTCATGATATACGAAAATATTCCATTTCTAAAATTTGCACAGTACTATTTGAGGGGAACATCATAAAAGGCTTCTAAGACCACCCACCATCCTCCCACCTCCAAGAACACGGAGGCTCCGATGGCAGGAGCGTCTCACTTACGTGGGGTCCGGTTCGTACTTCAGGACGACGCTGCCCTTGGCTAGAAGAGAAACAGACACACACTGGTCGAGCTCTGCCAGCAGGGACACCTCTGCGGTGCACGTTTATGTGCCCAGAGAACAGTAATCTGGACTCTTGATCTCAGGGGTCTTGAGGCAGAAAAGAGGCCTTTCCGTCTAAATTCACAATGCCGTCCGTAAGCCAGGCACCAAGTGCCAGGGGACAGCGTAGGAGAGGCTCACGTCAGACCACTGAGAGACGGAAAACACTCAGCAAGCCTCTCCCAGGAGCAGGGAGGTGGGGATTAACTACTGCTTAATTCTCAGAACTCAAGACTAAGTAAATAACTGCTCCAACTCCCAGAAAGAGCATGGAACAACACATTAAAAACCGTCAAAAATTATGCTGCGGTCGTCCAAATGTAGGATTAAAAGAGAAAGAGAACACACGTCCCCATATCCTTTAAAGCAATCCCTACTTTGAACGCAGCCCTGCCTGGGGAGACGAGGACGCCTCGGCACGGCGAGCTCCTACTGCTCAGGCTTCAGGCCGGAACGTAAGGCATGAGACCACGTAACTTCAATGACTGATTTGTGCCCTTTTCATCCAATCGAGCCGGAAATAAGGAATAAGTTATAAAAAAGCAAGCAAGAATGAAAAGAAAAACAGAACTAGAGTCCCAGGTGGAATTATTTGTATTCGTAGGAGGAAACGTCACTCAGTGATTCGAGGTGGAAGTTTATGAAACAGAAAAGCAAGGATGTGACCGCTACCCACAGAGCAGCAGGAACCTTGGGCAAGGATGCACATTCTACCGCGGGGGGCTGGTCAAGGTGCCAAACCAAGCCGACAGCCTGTGCTCGTCTCTCCCGGGCCTCGAGACGCAGACACACCCGAGCGCTGGGACCTGCCCTCTGCTTCCACGCGGGGCCCGGTCCTGGCTGCCTGAGTGACAGCGGGCGGCTTGGGGCTCTGGCAGGTGGGCCGGCCGGGCCCCGACACCTGCACAGGTGACCGTGGAAGGCTGGCTCGGGGAAGGAGAGCAACCCCAGCAATGCCCTTGACCCTCAATGAAAAGGATTATCAGGCATGTCTCCAGAAATCCCTCCGAAAATCGACACAGGCACTAAGAACAAAGTCACAACGTACATGAAAGTGAAAAGCTCCGTCAGGCAGGAACACCTGCATCTTCACTATGTGTGCGAGGACAAGCAGCGCCTCTGCGCCAGTCAAACTGCTTACCCATGTCCTTGACTTGGCCGTATGCCTCACTGCTGAGTTTTCTAAAGAATGGATTTTCCTGGGTTAACAGAATTTTAACATCTTCCATCGAGACGGTGACAATTCTTGAATTAATAAATGGATACAATGTATATATTCCCTGTGGAAATAAAGAGAGGTGGCCATTACGAATGGCAGCACACCGCCCATGCACGTGAGGTGAGCCGCCCGCCCAAGTCTGCCCAAGTCCGCGGGCGTTGGCGGGCCCTCCCCTCACGTCAGCCCCACCCCTCACCACAGCCCCAGGCAGGCGGGACGCTGGTGACACACGGGACACACGTCAGCAAGCACAGCCCCACCCTGGCGCCCCGGGAAAGCTCAGTGTCTTCGAGAGCCCCCCTGGCAGCAGCCGGCCCGGTGCTCAATGGTCCTGACCCGCCGGGCCGGCTCAGAATCACCCATCCACGCCTTCACGGCTCGTGCCGCCCCACCAGCTGTGCTTACCTCCTGCGCCAACCGGAAAGCACAGTCGAACTCTTCACCGCTGTTATTTCGACACCAGACTTTAACCCCAGTGTTAATAACCTGGAATGGAAAATACCAGGTGAAACGCACGTAAGTGAAAGTCAGGATAATCGACTAAAATACTCCTTTCTAGCACAAGGAGACAGAGCTCTAAGTAGCTGCTGAAAAGAAGGAAAAAAGGAGTGGAAAACACTTCAAGAGTCATCTGACTAAAATAGACGTTCTCTTGCCCCGACCGATACTCTCACACGGCTTTGGTTTCTGTGGCTTATACGGACTGATAATTACAATAGACGTTAAAACCAGGAAACTCTGAGAACACAAGAATAGGTCAGCACACATTCCACGGGCCATCGGGAGCAAGGATGCCGTCAGCCTGGAAGCCCCAGCGGACACCCAAGAGAGGACAGGAAAGACGGCACCTAATGGCCTAGCACTGTGCTGAGAACACTCTGACCTCGGGGGCCTCCAGACCACAGAGATGAGCTGCGTTAAACAAGCAGGCAAGAGGGAAATGAGCTGGGAAAACTGTAAAGCAAATGAAAAGAGGGCCCAGAAGTGGAAAAAATCTAAGGAAAATGGAAAAAAACAAAGCCAAGTGCCCACAGGAGCAGCAGGCAGACGTCGGTCCCCCGGGACGCAGACGGTGTGAGCCCAGAGGGGCGGACGGGACACGGCCGGGCAGCCTGTGCCTGGCAGTGGCTGAGGCCCCCGGGCAGCTCGGCTCCCCTCTGCCCACGATGGACAGACTGGCAGGGCCGCGTCAGGGCCAGCCCCTCCCAGCCGAGTCCGAGCAGACACGAAAGCACCGCGCGCTGAGCGCACGCGGGCCCCGGGGCTGTGAGCTGTACCTTCACTCTCTCACTGTTGTTCAGCAGCACGTTTCTCAGCTCCTTGGACACCATGTAGAGCTGCCTTCTCTTCCCCTCCACGGTTCGAGTTAACAAATTCATCTTTGGGAAGGAAGGGCCCAAAGCATAAAATTTCCTGTGAAAAAGACAGGGCTGCTTATAAGAGCTCCGTTCAGAATGTGACGAATGCCTCTTGGCGGCCTGCTCTCCCCGACAGATCCCATTTCTCAAAGCTGCTGTGGTTAAGGGTGCTGGCACTCTGCCGTGGACGCCCACCTTCACCTGCTTCACCTGGGCCTCCAGGAGCTTCGCCTGAGCACAGCTAGATCTGGGACCTGCATTAACAGGTGTAACTCCTCCCCTCAACTGCTGCTCCAACACCACACCTGAGAGGACCCACCTGCTCCATGGGCATTTTAGGAGGGAATTTTACAAACACAGGCAAAGGACCAGTTATCTACAAGACGATGAATGTAAGTGACCACTCTGGTTTAAAGATACTAAGTTCAACAAACAAGGAAGAGATGAACCCAAGACTGTTATCCTGAGCACCTTGTTCTACCTGGAAATCCCACCCAGACGCACTACTCTTCATTTCCTAACCGGGAGCAAGGCGGGGAGCCCTGGCCGCAGTCCAGAGTTTTCCATCTCTCTATCTTCTATACCTTTGGGTGGCTTAGGTTCTCTGATTACTGCTCACCTTAAATTGAAGGGTTCAGTAAACACCCTCTAAACTTTCATCCAGCTCTGACATGCGTTGTTAAAAAGGGGCTAAATGAAAAACTACAGTTAAATGTGACCACATGTGCATTTCACCCTACAGTAAATTTAAAAGAAGAATTTAAAACGTTGAATTCATCCTTACTGGATAGGTGGAAATAATGGGTCGTCTTCAGGAATAAATACAAACGGATCTTCTTTAAATCCAAATAACTTCATTTTCTTAGATGGAGGAGGACTGAGAAGGGAATGGAGACGAGGTAATCTGTCATCCGAGGAATACCGCTAAATCCCAACAGCACATCCCTCCTCCCGCCCAGCCCTCATCCCAGCTCCATGCTGCCCAGGCTCTGGAGGGAAGTAGGTCTCTTCCCTCCGGGGGTCATCAGCACTGAACCGTGTCCTATACAGCAAGGACCTTCTCACCCCTGCAAAACCACCCCCGAGAGAGATCTGGGTTCCTGTTTAATCTACAAGGGCTGGGGAGACAAAGGACGTGAGGATCAAGACACAACCGTTGGGCTTCCCTGGTGTGCAGTGGTTAAGAATCCACCTGCCAATGCAGGGGACATGGGTTTGAGCCCTGGTCCGGGAAGATCCCACATGCCACGGAGCAACTAAGCCCGTGTGCCACAACTACTGAGCCTGCACTGTAGAGCCCGCGAGCCACAACTACTGAGCCCATGTGCTGCAACTACTGAAGCCCGCACGCCTAGAGCCTGTGCTCCGCAACAAGAGAAGCCACCACAATGAGAAGCCCGCGCACCACAACAAAGAGTAGCCCCCGCTCGCCACAACTAGAGAAAGCCTGCGTGCAGCAGCAAAGACCCAACGCAGCCAAAAAGAAAATAAATAAAATAAAAAGACACAACCGTTTCTTACCCACACACACCATCTTTCTTATTTTCATTATTCTCTAAATTCTCAGCTCTTTCAGTTGCTTCTGTGTCACTAATACCAGCGGCCGGTTTACTCTCCAGCTCCAAGGGGTGGGAAACGCTCCTTCCCATGGGATCTGCGGGGCCCGGCTGCACAGGCCCCCGCGGCTCTGCAGACTCACCCTGCAGCTGGAACGGGGTAAAAGCTTGTTTAAACTCAGACAACAACCTCCTCTGCCCTGATACAGGAAAAGAAGGAACTCAGAATGTCGCAAAATCCATCCAAATGAATACAGCATTTCATGTATAAAAGAGAGACAACAGAATTTTTTTAAAACAAGTGTCTTAAATCTATCTGCTATTATAAGCAGAATTCATGGGCACTGATTCTAGTTTTAACTTCCTGTTTCCTAGCAAAGGCCAACAACGCCAGCTTGTCTTCACTCAGAAATGCTGCCATGCATCTGCTCTGCGTGATGAGTCGCATGCTGCCCCAAACATACTATCCGGGGCCGAGAAGACACGGACATACATAAAGGACAGTGGAAACTCTCCCAGGAGCCCTGGGTAAACCGCTGTGGAAGCTAGAAAAAAGATAGTAGAAAGATAAAGTGGACCTCTAGGGACTGAGAAACTACCTGTAGAAAAATGAATTTCTGATCTGGGATAACAGTATAATTTTGGCTTTAAGAATGTGCAAAATGTTTCACTTACATTAATTTTTTATGTATATTTTATATACGATCTTATATAAAAAAACTATTACATAACACAGTACAGCGACTACAGGCAACAACACTGTTGCATATTTCAAACTTTCTAAGAGAGCAGATCTCAAAAGTTCTCACCATGAGGAAATACATTCTGTAACTATGTATATACAAACAGAATCATTATGTCGTCCACCTGAAGTAATATAATGTTTTATGTCAATTACACCTCAACTTAATAAAATTCTTTAAAGCTACACGTCCTTTCTAACAGGTCACAAGATTGGTAAAAGTGATAATTCTCAACCCCTATGAAGTGAGTTTACAGATTAGGACACTTGAACACAGAAAAGTTCAACATGTCCCTCAGTTCACAAAGCTATTAAGTGGACAAGTTGGTAAGGTTCTAAAGCTATTAACACTAGGCAACACTGCCTCCCAGAAAATGTACTCTATTTGTTTTAAAAAAAAAAAAAGGCAAAAAAGAACAAACCCTTTGCCAAGGCTAGCAATGGTACGCATCCTTTCTATGCCCACCTGTGCCTGCTGTTCGGAGCCCGTCTCCCACGGCCCTCTGTGCAGGAGGCTTTTTCTGTGCCATTGCAATGACCCAGATCTAATCCTGCCCCCTCACAAGGATACCAACAGCACTTTGTCAGCATGGCTCTCCCCGGCTCCAATTCTGACTGTTTTTACAAGCTCCATCACTTCAACTAGACAACGGCGTCCTGAAGACTGAGAATCTGAGTTATCAATGTGGCCCCAGCAGAGTCACGCTGGGCGAGCTCACAGGGCAGGCCGCCAAAACAGGTTTTCAAAGCTAAATGAATGAGGAACTGACATACTCACAGGAGACAGAAGTAGTAGTAAGATTTAAATGAGCAAATGATACCAAGTTGTTCTAAAAGGTAAGATGCCCCATCAGAGGCGGCACACTGAAGAAAAAGCTCAAAACCACTTATGTGACAAAAATGTCAACACAGCCTCAAGTGCAAGTGAACCTGAAGTACACGTACGTGACAGGCTCTGACCAGTACCCTTGTAGTACAGCACAGTCGTGCACTCTGACCATGTCAGATGTGCCCGGTGCTATGTAAGATGCTTCTTAGAGTGAAAGTTCACACTGTTTTTAAATCTCGGAATGCAAGCATGAAAAATATTTCACTAATAACTTACTTTAATTGCATGAAAATCACATTTTATTATACTGCGATAAATAAAATGTCATTAATCTCACTTTTTCGTTCACTTTTTATAATGCGGCTGCAAGAAAATTTAAGTTACCATGTGGCTGGTGTTCATGTGTCAGGGAGTGCTGCTCGGAGCCCCGTGGCCCCATTCCTGACCGGGAGTGAGGGGCTGTGACAGCCAGGGGCTCCGCCTCTGGGAAAACCTCTCCAACCTCACAAGCGCCGTGGCGACAGCCCGCAAATGCCACGTCGCTTCAGTGTGAGGCTGTGCCCCAAGCATTCGTCTGGATTAGCCATACCCCAGAGAACAGTTTCCTTTCTGTTTCTCCAAAGGCCAAGCATTATTTGTCCTCGTTTTCCAACATGGACTGTGACTCCAGGCCATGTTCCACGGCAACGGAAGGAAGGCTGATGGACACGCTAACAAAGTTCCCCACGTTGATACACTGATAAAGGGGAAGAGAGCCCATCACACGGCAACTTTGTGTAGAGACTCAAGGCTGCCCTCTCCGAACCCCTCGGCTTCATGGCCTCCCTTACATAACCCAGTGGGCGGCTGAGGTTCGTTCGACAGGTCAGGCTCTATCTATGTCCACTTCAGCCAGGCCTGGACAGCTTGTCATTACCTCTTATGGCCAAGGCAAAGACTGGCTGGCCTGAGGTTGGCAGAGTTGTTCCAACTGAAAACTACCCACAGGAAGGCAGACACAGACACTGGCCTGCAGGGGTTCCTTCTGATCCTAAACCACAGAGCAGCCGTCTTTATGACTTTCCAATTTTTATTAAAGAACTGGATTTAAGATATAGAAGAAATGCATTTCCCAACTCCGCCTTTTCCACCTCCCTTATAAGACACGGCTGCTTTCTGGAAAACTCAAAATTTAAATTTAAGAACACCACCATCACCGCCTCACACACAAAAACGCTCCACTGACCTCGGCCAGCTTCTGCCTCAACTGCACAAAAAGACCACACGGTATGCTACATTGTTTCGGAAGATGTTTACCTTTGGGGGACGTTTATTCCATGGCATTGAAGACTTTTTCACTAATACTGCTACGAAGAACCCTCCAGTGTTTTGATGATGTGGTAATATCCTAAGACTGAAAAAAAAAAAAAAACCCACACAATTTACCCTTTTTAACTGATCCTAAGTACATTCTTTTGCTGTAAATATTCACCCAACCCTCACTGACAGAATCATCAATGTGTAATGTGTAAAAAGTTAACGTAGTGGCCAAAGTATTACCTAATTAAGTTCATTTATTTTTGTTATTTACAAATGCTCAACGCCTGCAGCTCAGGCCCTGAGAACCTTACTTGCTGAAAAGTTCACACATGAGGGGTCGGCCATGGGCGCAGCCCAGACCACGCAGGACACGCTAGAGGTCCCACCTCCCCACAAGCTCACCACCGCTCTAGGTGCATCGCCTGTGACTTCTCGGGGTCCTTTGGGGGGAACATGGTAGGCCGAATTTGGGTGTGTCTGCTGTGCGGAACATCATCCCACGCTGCAAACCACTGCCCATCCTTCGTCATCACCTGCAGAACGAGAGGGTGGGATTCTAGATTACCAGCCCCACCTAATAACAGGAGAAGTCAGAGTGGGCAATTCTCATTTCTCTCCAAAGCGAGGACTGTTTGCAAAGATAAAAATGCGACAACCTTTTACTCCATGAAACAGGACAATCGTTCTATAAAGCAGCATTTTCATTTTCCATGTGGGTTTTTTTTTTTCTTTTTTAAAACAAGCCTCAGATTGTTCCTCGTTTAAAACTGAAAACTGAATTGTTTCATATTGGAAACAAGGCTTGAATTCCAGCCAGTTAAAAGAAAAAAAGCAAAACTATACTTATGGGGATGAGAATAAACAAAGCTGACTTCTAACTACAGAATAAAGACAGGAAAACTTTTCCAGTGCCAGAGAGAAATATTTGTGTAATCATACCATTTGTCATCAAACATAATTTTGAAATTGATTCTGAGCTGCATAACCAAATGTACTATTTATTCAAGTTACCCAACTGTGGGTGCTCTAAAACACCACAAGTCTAACAGGTCTATCAAGTTGAGCTGCCCTTCGGAGTCAGAGTCCTTGCAGAAAGACTACCTTCCACTGTGTGAGTCCAGGCATCCACTTTAGTCCTGGCAACTCAGAGGACACATCAGCAAGTTCCAAGGCACCTATGTATCAAACAAAAAACAAAACAAAAATTCACATTACGCCCAGTGAAAGAAACTAATTAGAAAAGATCACATATTGTATGGTCCCATTTACAGGGAATGTCCAGGGAGGGCAGATCCACACAGGCAGAGAGCAGATTAGTGGTTCCTGCGGCGGGCGGGGTGGGAACAGGGAGAGACTGCAAATGAGCTCTTCTCGAAAATGCAGTGAAGTCACTACAGGTCACTGAACTGCACACTTAGAACAAGTGAATGTTACGTGCATAAATGACAGCACAGTAAAGCTGCTGCAGTAAGGAGCTGCAGAGTCCACACCACGTCCGAGACAAAGTCCACAGCAACAAGAGAAGCCACCGCAGTGATAAGCCTGCGCACCACAACGAAGAGTAGCCCCCGATCGCCACAACTAGAGAAAGCCCGCGCGCAGCAACAAAGACCCAACGCAGCCAAAGATAAATAAATAAATTTATAAAAAGAAAAAAAAGAACACTGTGTCTACAGTAGCACTGCTACAAGAAGCTGTAAGTTAGGGCCATTACAGGAAACCTCTCAAATGAACTGCCATCCACAGAACACAGACAGAGCAGACGGTCTCAGGAAGAGGAAAATCCAACATAAGCTCCATGGAAGCTATGAAAAATGCAGGCAATCATGAAAACAGAGCGAAAGAATCCCCGAGGTGGAGGTCCAACAGTAAGAAACCTTTGACAAAAGCATCATACTGACCTCCACTAGTACATCCAAATATTCTGGCTTTTAAAAGCAAACACTAAATAATAGGGCAAGTGTACGAAAACTGGTTTTCTCAATCAAACACTGCCCTGGGCTCAGCAGTGACTTTCTGCCAGCATTCGGGTCAGAAGCTGCCAACGCTGGCCCAGCGCGTGTAGACTGAATGCGTATCGGCCACCCTTCCCCCAGCTGAGTCTGAGGACTTCAGGGCGGGGACCACAGCCTCCCCAGTCGAAAGCCCCAGCAACTGCAGAGTACAAGGCCCAGCCAAGGCCTACTGTCTGATGAAGCCACGTCCACGCATGACGCCTCTACAGGACGTCTACACGTGACGGAGGACAGAGATGAGACATGTACAGTGTGGTCTGGAGCAACCACGTGCAGAGATGGCTGTGAGAGCAAAACCGAGACTGGAAACCCACCTGCCTGGTTAGAAAGTAATTACAGAATAGGACACTAAGAGTTAAATTTACTATCAAATTACATCACCCACAGCTCTCCTCTTCACATGCCTTTCGAAATAAAGTACCATCAAAAATGTAGAGCTCATAACCATGCAAGAAACACTGTTCGGAAATCACATCTTTAGGTAAGTATAGCAAAACAAAATAAACACAACATAGTAAATTCAGGTCGAAAAGACCCCAAAGGTGCGAACAATCAGAGGGCTGACCACACAGCACAGAGATCACTCGGCCACTAAGAATGTAACGGAAGCCTAGACGGTCTCAGATACTGCCTCAGGAAATGCACACCTGTTTCAACATCTGCATTTCAACTTGCTTCATACATAAGTAGAAAACTCGGTAGCATTCTATTCTGGAAATGTAGTTAGTTTGAAATCTCCAATTATTTCTGTTAAGGAGAAACTGACGGAAAGGTTAACATTTCAGCAAAAACATGAAAACATTATGAAATGTTCTTACAACCTATGCTGGTCCCTCAGTATAAAACAGTGTGATAAGACCTCACACCCATTAGGATGGTTAGTATCAAAAAACAAAACAAAAAAACAACCACAACAACAACAAAAAAAAACAGAAAATAACAAGTGCTGGCGAGGCTGTGGAGAAATTGGAACCCTTGTGTGCTGTTGGTGGGAATGTAAAACGGCGCAGCTGCTGTGGAGAACAGTATGGTGGGTCCTTAAAGATAAACACAGAATAACCATCTGGTGCAGCAATTCCACTTGTGTGTACGCACATAAGAACTGAAGGCAGGGTCTAAAAGAGTTATTGGTACGGCCATGTTCAAAGCAGCGTTTATTCACAACAGCTAAAATGCAGAAGCAAAACCAAGTGTCCATCAACAGATTAATGGATAAACAAAACATGGTCTAAACATACAACGGAATATTTTCAGCCTTAAAAAGGAAGGAAATTCTGATATATTATATAACATGGGTAAACTCTGAGGACATTATCTGAAAAGAGGTAAGCCAGTCAGTCACAAAACAACAATACTGTAATGATTTCACTCAAAGGAGATATCTAGAGTGGTCAAAGTCACAGAGGCAGAAAAATAATGGGGGGGCGGGCAGAGGGGATACTGGGGAGTTGTTTAATGGGTCCAGAATTTCAGTTTAGCAAGGTGAAGAGCTCTGGAAATTGGCTACACAACAATGTGAATGTAGTTAACACTATCAAACTATATATTTTTAAATAGTTAAGATGGTACATTTTTAAGTTATGTAAGTTTTACCACAATTTTTTAAAAAATGCAACAGTGTGGTAAGGATCTGACATAACCTTTCAAACCTAGAGAAACAAAATGGGCAAACTGCAGAACTCACGAAACACAACAAACCCATTATATAAGCATGTTTTTAATCAGGGATACCTCATTTTAGGATTTATAGGCTAATCACACAAGCAAACGTAGAAAAAGCCTACAGAAAAATACACTATAGCAATAAAGGTTTTGAAAAGTACATACTCTTACTGAAAGATCATCATGCACTTACCTTCACTCTTTTCCAGTAAAGATGCTATGACTGCTTCATCTTCAATGGGGTTTAGTGAACACGTAGAATACACCATCCTGCCGCCTTCCACTAGCTGTTCAGCGCCCCGAGTTGCAATCCGCAGCTGTAAACTAAGGGCCGGAGACTAGGTTACCCCATGTGCCGAGCACATCCGCATGGCACATACATCAGAGGCACTGACTGTAGCACATATTCATTACAAATTTTATGACAGACATAATAAAATATAAAATACTCTATGTAAGATGAGCAACTCCCATATAAAGAAAAAAATAACAACAAAAATTTTAAGATTTTTAAGCGAAGTTAGATTAACCCTATATAAGATGTTCCCTGTTTATCTAAAAAGCACCTATTTATAGATGTTGTTACTACAATGTTGTTACTGTTGTTAACCTTTCCCAACATGCCAACAAGCAAAGCATAAAGCTGATTAACAAATGAATTCAATATATTAGCTAAATTTCACTATTAAAAAGTCTCCATACTTATACAAATATTTGCTTTTTCTTTCCATGAGCAGTTTGTATCTCTTAGTACATTATATTCCCAATTGCCTGTTTCACAAAAACAGTAGTAAGTTTTTAACAGAGAAACAAAATTTCCTGAAGTTATTTATGGTAAATATTCATTAGTACCCTCCAGATCACCCATAGTTCTACATTTGTATAATTTTAATGTTAAGTGAAAAAAAGAAAGCAAAGCTCTGTAGACAGTAAAATCAAAACAGCTATTTTAAAAATCCCTCTGCACAGAAAAACACTATAATATACCAGGCATGACAGAAATTATCTTTGAGTTATAAGAGTTTCTCTTCTCTTTCACTTCTAAGAACTTTCCAAATTTTCTTTAAAGACAACCAAAACACATTTCTGAGAGGTCAAAATGTTAAGCAAAATAATTCAACACAAAAGAACTGAAAACAGAGAGGAGAAATATTAGTAAGAAATGGTCATTTCATGGAAAACACATGTCTGAAATGTGACAGGAAACTTTTATAAAAGGCGTTCTCAATAAATGTATACCTGAAATGTATACAATCTTCAGTTTCCTACTCTTGGGAGGTTTTAAAAACAACTACTTCTGACAAATAAGCAAACTCGCATGAAGGTGGCCATTAACATTCTGAGGATTACAGTCAGTCAGCTGAAGCTCTGGATGCCCAGGTAATTCAACCAGAAACCTTCACTAATCTCTTAGTCACACAGGGCTACCAATTACACAGTTTATTTACCCATGCAGCTGCAAGCTGTTTAAGGTGCTCCACTTTTTCCAGACGTCAATGTTTTTCCTCATAGTGCCATCTCCACTGCAAAGAAAGATATTTAAAAACTTAAAACTCTGTACCGGTTAGATGATCACAGCTTAACAAATATGTCATATTCGAGTTAAATTACAAAACAGGTATCATTATTATTACTATAAACACCAATTAGAAAACAATCTAAATTCTCACAAGCTACAATAAACTTTCTATTTTTGTTTTGGGGACACTCTAGTACAGTAAACCAATTGCACTTCCATTTCAATGCAATAAGGAAATAAAGATTTGAAAAGAACACCTCTCTCAACAAAGAGACAGTAATTTGTTTTCATTTGAGAAAAAATACTATAGCAAAACTAATCTTCAGGGCTTCCCTGGTGGTGCAGTGGTTGAGAGTCCGCCTGCCGATGCAGGGCACACGGGTTCGTGCCCCGGTCCGGGAAGATCCCACATGCCGCGGAGCGGCTGGGCCCGTGAGCCATGGCCGCTGAGCCTGCGCATCCGGAGCCTGTGCTCCGCAACGGGAGAGGCCACAACAGTGAGAGCCCCGCGTACCGCAAAACAAAACAAAACAAAAAACTAATCTTCAGACCTAGGACACAGAACCTTTTGATCCTGCTACTTAGAAAAGAAACTTGGCTAATCAACAGTAACATTTTAATCAGAATTACAAGAATAATGATAAACTTATAAAGGATTTCCACAGCAAATTCAACTAAGCCAATTTAATTTCTTTACCAAAATTTTTCTATATATCACACTTAAACATTTTTTAATTTCTGCTTTTACTTAATGGAAATCATTTACATGTAAATTCCATAATACAGAGTTGATCAATTAATCTTTCTGTCCATGTCGAATTTTATCTACTCAGAATTTGAGTAATTCCTGTGTCTGCTGGCTTTCTCTGTAAAATTTAATTTTCCTTGATGGTCTAGTCACATGTCCTTGAGGTGAAGGGTCTGCAGGATGGAAACGTCCTATACGATATAACTGCTTTCAAATGACATCCCTTGCATGTATGGTGGTGGCTTAAATTCTAATTCCCTCAGCTTACAACTCAGAGCTCATGAGGTCACGTCTTTCTCACAGTATGATATTTGTGATCGCAAAAACACAGGGGTGGGAAAAATCAGTTTTTCTGATCCAAAGGAAAACTAAAAAGCTGCAATCTAGAAAGAAAGGAACGTAGCTCATGACCTATTTCAATTCTGTGAAGGAGAATTCTTTCGGAATTTGACAGGCAGTCACACTCAGTGCTAATGAGTTCTGCCACCAGCAGTAATCTGCCCCTTGTTTAAATAAGACAGGATTTAATTCCGATGTGTCATATCTAAACACTGTGTTTAGTGCTAACAAAGTTCTGTGGCAGCGTCTGTACTAAACTTTGTCTCAACAAAGTTTGTACTTTGTCTCAACAAAGTCGTGTGTTCAGAAGGTATTAAACATGTGTGACACCACTGCCTGTGTCACTGCCTCCAGGAAATTAACAGACGTTTTAAGTTTGATTCTCTTCTTTTTAGAAAAACTAAGTTATTCAGTTATGCCGTGAAATTCTTTTATAGGTAAACTCTAAAACTCTATAATTTATTTGTAAAACTTGAAGGCACGTGTACAAATACACTTGAGTTTCCCAAAGGTTGGAACCCCTGAGTTTCACTGTGCTACATAAGATTCACCACAGAAGCCCAATGTGATCACGTATTATCCTATGACAAGTATCCTACAAGTATCCTACTCACCGGAAATAAGCACAAGCAAATCGCTCGCGGCACTAACATCCTGAAATGCCTGTTAACGAGGCTTTATGACGACACTGCTTGCCTCTCAGGTATCTTCTTCGTGTCCCTTTTCAAGACGATCAAAACCACCCCCTTTCTGATCTCTTCGTTCTGTTTTATCACTAAAATTGAGTTTCTGGCTTCTGATTTACGCTCAGTGTCTCTCTCTTCAAACCAGTTGCCACAAGATTGACACCTGCAATTGCATGCACACCGTGTGCAGATTCACTTTAGACTATATCTGATTTGATTTTGAGTGGACTCTGGGCTTTCCGGCCTCTTAATCATACCTGCAAGGGACGTCACATAAGATGCGGTCATAGAAGAGAATCTCCTTCTTCCCGTTCACATCCATCTGGAGCCGAGGGATGCAGGAAGCATCGTGGTTGACCACCATGATGCAGGGACTGCTCAGCCGCTTGGCCTGATGCACAAGCAGGTAACAGCGCTTGTTGTCCACGTCATTCGCGATGACAAACCCCTCTGGGAACATAAAACTGCATCAGGTGAAAGGTGGCGTAAGTGGAGCAATTTCCTGAAATGTGTAACCTCTAGGTTGGCAGGTGAGACGGACAACTGAGCAAACGTAAGACCGAGCTTCAGATTTGCTAGAACTAGGGAAGTGGTCCAGAAAAAGGAACCAGGTGGCTCGGCATGGATTTCACAGTCAATTAAAATGTCAAAACTTCAAAATTCGTCTGTTCAACAATTATTCACTTTGTACCAATTACTGTGCCAAAAGTAACATTTCCATTATTAACGATTAACTAAAAAGGAGGGTGAGGGAAGAAAGATGTAGAAAACAACGAAATCCCCCAACAAGTGTTTAAAATAGTGCACATGTGCTGGGCCTCCATTCTGGACCCTGCGAATCTGCTTCCTGGGGAGGGGCCGAGGCTCCTCAGGGTCAAGTCAACCCACTCCCTGGGAGGCTCTGACCTTTGCAATCTTACATAATGTCCTCCAAGTTCAAGACAGATGTCCCATTTCGTATGTGATGTCTGGTAATGTCACAGAACTCACCTATTAAATGGCGGTGGGATTTGAACCTGGGGAGTCTGACAGCAGCTCTGGACAACTACATTCTCCTGCCTCTCACATAGGTAGTAAAGAGTCAAAAGGAAACAAAAACCCCAATGTGAGACTGTTACTACTGAAAACTCAAAGGGCAATCTACCTACTATGGCTTTAAAAAGAAACACCACTTGCTTTTATAGAAAATACACGTAGGGGGCTTCCCTGGTGGCGCAGTGGTTGGGAGTCCACCTGCTGATGCAGGGGACGCGGGTTCGTGCCCTGGTCCGGGAGGATCCCACGTGCCGCGGAGCGGCTGGGCCCGTGAGCCATGGCCGCTGAGCCTGCGCATCCGGAGGCTGTGCTCCACAACGGGAGAGGCCACAGCAGTGACAGGCCCGCGTGCCGCAAAAAAAAAAAAAGAAAAGAGAAAGAAAATACACGTAATTCTAAAGTAAAGGCCCTCCCCACAATGCACGTGTGGGTCTGAGGACAAGTGACAGGTGTGCACAGCATCCAGCTCTACTTCCAGAGACACAAAACCCATCTGCCTGATGCCTCCTGTGTTATGCTCTTTTCCTTGTCTACAACCCACCAAAGTAGCACCCCTACCCTTCAAAAACCAGCCCAGTGCATACCTGGGAAAGGCACGCTCATGTCGGCATGCAGCATTTCGATTAGCTGTGTGGTCTTTGATCCAGGTGCTGCGCACATATCTAAAATCTACTGAAAAGCAAGAAAATGTCTGATGTTCTTCTTTTAATAAATCAATCATCCTACATTTAATTTAGAACGACTTAAAACTAGTTTCTCATTTCTATTTCACAACCCAAATACATTTATTTATAGAATGAATCTATAGCATATTATACTGAACTTCCAGGGGCCTAATATTATATGATGTCCCCAAACCACAGAAGGATAAAGATACTTACTCCACAGGGGATAGGAACAAAATGGCACTAGACACCAGTGAAAGCAATACATTTAGGGATGATGAGTAAAGATGCTAAGTGCGAGAAGCAGTATAACAAAATGCTAAAAGGCAGAGCTAGCTGGGTTCAAGTCTCAGCTCAGTCACTGGTGACTAGTTGGTGACTTCAGGCTCCACTTTCCTTTGCCTCCTTCCCCTCATCTGGAAAAAGGGGGACAGTGATAGCATCTACCCTCACAGGGGTATGCGGATAATAAAGTGAATCGATTCACAAAAAGAACATAGAACAATCCTCAGCATTCAACAAGTCCTCAATACATGTTCACTGTGATTTTCAACCGATTTAGTCAATCAAGAACACTGAAGATTATCTGAGTAGTAAGTAAAGAAACTGAGTTGTAAAAATTGCAAAAAGAACCTAAAATAAATGTCATTCTCCACTTTACCCAAAGTGAAAAGGAAAACAGAAATGATTAACTATATAAAGAAAAAAAGGTCTCAACAGAACAGAGAGACACAAACACTGAGGGTGGTCTACCCACCAGAATTTTCTATTCAATGCACGATACCTTATGGTGAGGGTGAGCATTAAGCAACAGTGGTGGAATCATGCTAACGGCTTCTTGACGACTGATGTTTCCCTTAGAAAATAAAATTTTTTAAAAATCAGCAATGGCATTAAGAAAGGCAGAAAAAAATTAATACTGGGCGTTATTTCCAATGCAACAGGAAAATACCATATAATTATACCAGAACACAAAAGTTAGTACTATCACATAGACAGTAAGTAAGACAGATTTTTATACTAGTGGATAAATGGTTGCTACCAAAAGACTAAGTAAGGATGACCATAAATATCAAAACAACATTAGAATATTAGAAATTCAAGTATAACACGAGCACAGGACAGGACAGAAAGTCCCCGTTAGAAGTTTCATAGCTGAAACTGTAAGTTCTATCTCTTAGTTCTCCTGTTTCCAGAACAGCCCACGCCTGCTCTGTATTCCTGAGAACTGTCCCCATCAACCACTGCCCCCATGTTTCCTGTGGAAGAGAGAGAATAATTAAAACTCCTCACTAAACCAACCATCCTCTAGATCTTCACTCGTGCGTCAGGACATCTGTTAAAATGTACAGCTGTTCAGATTCAGACAAAGTTCCTTAGTGAAATCCAGCACTTGTGCCAATCACAACTCTATTGTAACAGCTTAGGACTAAACACTTAACAAAAAGCCAAAAGAGCATCAGCTACCAGGAGGCTTCTGCTTCTTTACAACCTGGGGCCCCTGTCCTGGAAAGGCCACCCAAGCAGCCATCACTCATCTTACACCTGCGCACCTGACTGTCAGAACCTAAACACAGGCCTCCACTCACACCTGTTCCTTTCACCTCATGGGTTTCCGGCCAGCACTGCATCTGTGAGGACTGAACCATGACTGCCTCGCCAGGGGCACGGATCCCAAGTTCTGGGTTACACCTGTGATTCTGAAGAGCCTGCCTTCTGTTTTCACCCGAGTTGTCACTCAGAGCATTCATGTAGGACGAGGATGTCAGGCCCGTGGCTAGACACCCCAGCAGGTGGTCCCTGGATTCATGGACACTCTGCAGTCAACTTTGAACAACCCAGGGAGTATTGCACCCTGCTGACTCCTGATCAAAAATCTGGACTGGTTCCCTACCATACACGCCGCCAACACTAAACTCCAGTGTCCTCTACCTTTCAAAGCTGCCAAAACCCAGCTCTTCACGACTTACCGGACTGTGTATCCCTCCATTCCCCACAAACCCTCTGCTCTGTTGAAGTTTGAACCTAAATTGCTCTCTAACGCATCCAAGTAGATTAAGAGCTGAGCCAGAGAACCCCTTCTTGTATGAGCCCGAGCACAGAACTGGGCCCGTGGTGGTGCTCAGCTCTGTTTACTCCTTACCAGGGTAGGGATGGGGGTGGGAAACAAGGCAAGCGGAGCCCAGGTTACCGGGTTACCAAGCTGGACACAGAGCCACAAGAGGGAACAGCTCTACCCTGGACTGAGTAGCTACTAGAACGGAGCGAGGTGAAAGGTTTCTAAATTGGTTATGGCTTCAAGGCAAGAAACATGGGAAGCACGATAATCCTGTCAGCTGGACACAGACGCTCCGAGTGAAAAAGAAATAAAAACCATCTGGTGACACAGAGGTTTCCTTGGCTAGAAAAAGGAGATTAGAAAATAAGAAGGGGCAGCTTCTGATTTTAAACGTGAGACTATTAAGAATGCCCAAAAAACTGAAAGTAAACTGCAAAGCTCACAACATCCAAATTTTATGGGCATTCACTCAATCATGCATTACACGCGGGAACAGCTATTTTGTCGGGGAAGATGTGAGGCTAAAGGTTAGAAGTTCAAGTGACTGAACCGCCATCAGGGAACCTGGGGAGGCGGAGGGGCTGACAGGGCGAAGGCGAGGTCGTTCTACGAGAACCAAAGTTGTCGCATTTAGGTCTTGTTTGTCTGCCTGGCAAAGGCGGGGTAAAACACTTTAATAAAATACACATGGCCGCGAGAGCATATCGCTTTCTCCGCGGGAAAGGCGCGTGGCACGCGCACCTCGGAAGGACATGAGAGCGGACAGGGCAGCTGCTCCTGAGCGAGGCCCATGGAGCAGGGCGCTGTGCCCCGCCCCCGGCTGCGGCCACCCCAACCCGGAGCGGCCAGAAACAAGGAGCCACGCCGGCATGTGTGACGGTGCCCGCCGGACGTTTCACGATCAGAGGCGCCAAACGAGACAGCAGCCACGTAACTTAGCAGAAATTCAGGGGGCGCGCACACACTTCAGCGGGTTTTTCTGCCTGCCTCATCCACCTCGGCACTCCCAGAGGCACGTATGGTTAAAATAAAACTACCGGACTGATACTAAGGCCCAGTTAAAGTTTCAAGGAAACCAACAAACGTAGAGGCATCTACTCACAGATTCAGTTTCGCTAACCAGAAACTGGTGAAACTTTTCCAATTGTGGAGACTTTCTCAAGATTTTTCGACTTAAGTTTGTGTGCCAGGCAAGTTCTTCAGGATACCTGACCGAAAAGAAAGCAAAACATTTATGGGTTATGTTAAAGCGGCCTCTTCACAATTTCTTGCTTATACAGGTCATAAGCCAAACGAGACACCCGGCTGTGTTCTGGCCGCTCAGTCCCGTCCTCGCGTGACGGCCAGCAGCACCGTGAGAGCTCTGGGACACACGGGTGCACTCTCACTGCGCCCCGTGGCCCCGGCACAGGCGGCCTGGGCGCTCTGAGAGACACACGCACATGACACCACTGAGAAGTTATGGTGATGCATGTCCACGATCTGATGAAACGGGAGCCTCCCACCCCGCTGCTCTCCACTGTGGTGAGCTAACGTGACGGCACGGAGGCCAACAGAGGACATAAGGTGACGAATTACTTAAAATGCAGATCACACAGAATCAAAGTGATGCCATAGGGCAGGTATTAGAATGTTTGCCAGACGTTTGATTACAATCCTTTTTACTATATTTTTCACTATTTCCAAAACAAATCAGTCCAATAATGTACTGAAATGTTTTACATACCAAAATCCTTGGAAATCACCAATGCATTAATTTGAGCTCCTAGGCTGCTACTTATACAGACCTAAGAATGAAGCTTCTCCTGCCACTTCTGGGAATATATTTGAACTGTCTATAAATCACACCACCACTGATTAGGAAGTGTGTGCTTTTTCATCGCAGCTTGCACCTGCCCACCCACTGAGCTCCAACTGCACAGGTCAGTACACGGATAGGACACATGGGGCCACGCTCAGCATAACGTGGCACTCGGTGACAAATCATACCAAACTCATTGTTAACTCTGAGGTACAATAATGAGCTCAACTTAACAATGCAGGGTCACAATGTTTCCATGTGTCAAACTGCAGCTAAGGCGACAGCCAAGAAAATGAAGCTGGAACATCTGAAAAACAACACATCTGACTGCTTTGAGACTCTGATTATTTGACAGACACAAACTCAGGCTTAAGATCTGAAGACACTGCTCAACTGTCATGTTATCATGAGATACATGTGAAAAATACTTTCCACCAAACAATGAAGATTAAACTGGCTGAATCTGTTCACGGCCACCCTCCAAATGTCCCGGTGCTTTGTTTCTATCTCTTATGCCTGCTTCTCTCTTCAATATTTAACCTGTTTCAAAAATACAGAAGCAAAATGCAATCATACTTATCAGACAATTTCAAAAAGTTTAGCTTTAAATACTCCCTTTGGCCTCACTAGAGGTGAATGGCAGGGATTCACTCAGGTTGGCTCCAGCTGTAGAACTGAAGAAAACCTGCTGACCCACTGCTACCTTTGCTGATATCCAAACGTCTACTGGCAACCCCAAATTGTCCGTGACTAATGACAGCACACATGCCAGTTACTACGTTACCAAGCCACCGAACACCACGAATTTGAATGCTGCCTGCCACTATTCATTGTACATTGCTGAAGTTTCATTTTCAAATAGAGACAGCAGTCTCTAGATATAATTTGAGGGAATATTTCCTTATGTGCCTTACAGGTTGAATTTCTAGTAGTTAAAATGTAAATTTACTATTATAAGAATAAAATTCGATTGTAAGTTATTGTACGTTATTATGATTGTGAAAGCTCTTACTCATATGAGAAAAATATTTAAGAACTTTTAGACAGTTAAACACAGACAATTAAAATGAAAAAGTATGTTTCTTATATAGCTTTAGGAACAACTCTTTTGAGCTAACAGATGTTTATGAAAATCTTCACAGATTTCAACATCAAACAATCTTAAAAAACTGTATTTAATTTATAGTTATGTAATTCAAATTTAGCTCCTGAGTCTCTAAAGTCCTATTTTGCAAACTTGTCGTATCTTTTAAGGATAAATTAAAAGCACCACTGTCCCCTTTGTCCCTAAAAAATTCTTAAGAGAAACAGTCTCTAAATATATACAACACCTACGATAAATCATCTTCAACCCAGACATTTAAAAAGAACACAAACAGCATGACAATAAGGTGTGTTCTCAACAACTGATTGTCAAAACAAGGTCTCTTAAAATTTGCTTTAGGATAATTCCTTACAGTTCCTAGTCTATGAAAAGTAAGGATAAAAATGAAATCTGCCCAAGCTACAAGTCCTATACATGATAAGTCCTATACCTTCTAGAAAACCTGGTTCCCAAAAACATTTCTCCTATATTATATCCCACGATGTAGCAAAAGGTTAGAAGAATACATGACCTATTTCTGCATTTTGAACAATATAGAAAACCACCAGAAGTAGTTTAAGCTTCTGCTTTACTTGCTTACTGATTTATGGGTTTCCCACACTTGACAAGTGAATTTGATTGATTAAATGTTTATACAATAAAACTATCACACAACTTCACCGATAATGGAAGAAGGTTGACTATCAGGAACCCAAATCTTACAACATGCTGCTCACACCCTTCAGCCATGTTCAGAAAATTAAGGCAAACAGTAACGTGTAGAGAATGCCTGGCTGTTACTGGAGTGACTCGCTTGTGTTCTTCACCCACAGAACACCTGCAGAGCCTTTCCAACAAGTCTGGGAACTGACTGGTCCTGTACCCATACCCCAAATTCAAAAATCGAGAGCGAAAAATAGCCGTTAAATGTTCAATGAGCTGATTAAACAAAAGTATGACCACAGTTTGCAGAAAACAATAAAAATAGCGAGACTAGGGCTTCCCTGGTGGCGCGGTGGTTGAGAGTCCACCTGCCGATGCGGGGGACGCGGGTTCGTGCTCCGGTCCGGGAAGATCCCACGTGCCGCGGAGCGGCTGGGCCCGTGAGCCATGGCCGCTGAGCCTGCGCGTCCGGAGCCTGTGCTCCGCAACGGGAGAGACCACAGCAATTAGAAGCCCACGTACCGCAAAAGAAAGAAAGAAATAAAAAATAATAGCGAGACTAATTCCCGTATTTGTTGGAGCTGTGGAGGAAAATCCCACGAGAACAGGCCCAGAGAAAAGGCGCCTCTTTCCCACAGGAGCACGTGCTGAATTTTCACCTCCTCTTACTGCCCAGACCCAGAGGACACTCAGAGACCTTCGCATCCGAAAAGCTGCACCTCTGAACATAAGGCTGAAGGAATAAAAATGTTTTCAGGTGATTGTGAGAGGCAGCAAATGCAGGCAAGATTATTAGAAATAGAAACGTGCACAAAGACAACCTTAAACCTGCTTCTGAAAACATCAGATGACCCCTGCTTAAGCGCCAGGACATCAATCACATCTCCAAACCTCGGCACGGAAGAGTTAAGTCTACAACCCAAGTCCTCTGAGAGGAAGAGCAGCTCACCACGTGAAGGCTACCTCACTCGGCAACACTGTAGGTACAGCAACTGGAAATACATCTTCCTTGTCCACTGGCCTCAGGACCACGGACATGCAGTGAGTGACCACCAACAGCCACCGAGCACCTGAGTCCTTTTCCTGTCCTCTAACAGTCAAGCTTTTAAACTCTGACTAAAATCGTTTTAACGAAAAAAAACACCATGAAATGTTCTGGCTTAATACTGAAGGTTTAGTCCTGTGTCCCAGAAATGCATTCTATAATGCTGACATTTGGTTTTGATCTGATTTTAGCACCTGGCCATTCAGCATTCATTCTAAAGGTGGATGATGTGCACATCTGTGATACAGACACTGAAAATCCAAACGGCCAACAAAAGAATGAAAAGGAAGCAAATCCACAGCCCATGATTAATGAGAACCTGACCTTGGTCTGTGATCACTAAAGGGTATCACAAGGGTAAAAATGAAAGGTAACATCAAATACATGAAGAGTCAAAGCTTCAGAAGTTGCCAGGAAATGCTGATTAAATTCAGCTTTTTATAGCAATCATTTAAAATGTGTTGTTGTTTTGTGAGAACTCTCAATACCGCAAAGTTGATCATCGGAAATGTGGAGCTACAGCAATTTAACGACTTTTCTGTTTATAAATTAGTCCAGGGCTCGGCATTGCTATGGTTTGTGCTCGAGTACTCCAGACATTTTACGAGACAGAAGGGTCTGCCTTCACACATCTGAGCCCTGAACTGGACCCTGAGAAACAAGTAAGCCACAGGACACCTACAGGACAGTAAGATTAAAGGGCAGTGAGCAGAGAGGGCAGGAGTGTGCTTGGGAGACACTGGAGACAGCCGACACACAGGACGGCTGAAGCAGCCTTGCTGAGCCTTTGCCAGGTGAAGGGCTATGTTGTGATTTCTAGTCATGTGATCCCTACTATCTCTTTTGTTTAAAATAAATTTATTTATTTTATTTATTTTATTTTTGGCTGCGTTGGGTCTTCATTGCTGCGTGTGGGCTTTCTCTAGTTGTGGCGAGCGGGGCTATTCTTCGATGCGGTGTGCAGGCTTCTCACTGCAGTGGCTTCTCGTTGCGGAGCATGGGCTCTAGGTGCACGGGCTTCAGCAGTTGTGGCACGCAGGCTCAGTAGCTGTGGCTCGCGGGCTCTAGAGTGCAGGCTTAGTAGTTGTGGCGCACGGGCTTAGTTGCTCCACGGCATGTGGGATCTTCCCGGACCAGGGCTCGAACCCGTGTCCCCTGCATTGGCAGGCGGATTCTTAACCACTGCGCCACCAGGGAAGCCCCGATTCCTACTCTCTTGTATGACTTTTGGCAGCGTTGAGTAGTCCGAAATGGAGTCACAGTGACCAGTGTGAATCTCCGTGGTGACTGTTCGGAAACGTCTGGTGTTTGGTAACGTCCTCAGAAAGACGGCATGGGAACAGAAGGGTGACAGATAGAGAAGAGAACCCCAGGTGCATAACTCTTTGAAACACTGAGACAGTGGCTGGAAGGCTCATCATCCCAGGACCTTACGCTCCAAGGCCGAGGAGCTGCTTCAGACAGAGACGCTGCTGGAGGCACTGTCAGATCAGATGGGGACTTCCCGCCTGCTCACATCCCAGGAAAGGGGACCAACATTCATGCTGAGACGCCCCCTTCATCACCCCCTTCCTTCCCTCAGGTGCATGATTACCTTCTCTTATGTCGTGTGGTATGTACAATAAACCGAGCAATTCACAAACTGAACATCGGCTACCCTCCATGTTACCTCCCGTGCCACGATTCTTACCTGGCCTAACGGCTGGGCCCTGCAACAAAACATTAAGTTTGCAACGCTTCTGACATGAAGACAAGGGGTGTAAATGGAAATGGTGGAAATGGTAATGTCAAGGAAGGTAAGAGGCTGGACTGACTTGGAAAAATTAACTGAGATCAAGACTTCAACACACTACGGCTGCAAATCACATAGGAAAACTTGCACACCAGCGTGAACTAACAGCGATAAAAAAAAGCACTGGGAAGAACAGGAGAATGCCCGGAAAGTATATTCAGGTTCTTTCAGGCCAACAGCAAACGCACTACCAAGAAATACATTCAAGTGAGAAAGATTAAAACTCCAGAGAAATATCCAGCAGGATGAAGCCTCGTTATACCTACCAACTCAGAGGCTGTGGAACTTCAACTTTCTGCCCATCCACCTCCAGGTCCTCCAGTTCCTTGAAATACTTGTTCTTTAAGCAATGGAGAATCTCTTTTGCGTGGCTATTAAAAAGTAAGCAAGTTTCAAATCCATCTGGAAAGCTAATTTAATAAATTTTATCTCTCTGTAAATTCAAGATTATGTTTTAAAACTAAAACCATCGTTGTGTGGAGAGAACACATTCTTTAATTACTGCCTTTTTACTCTATTCTTTCAAAGCTTAACAATCCTCATTGTCTGACCACTAAAAGGTGA
This sequence comes from Pseudorca crassidens, assembly GCF_039906515.1. Classification (NCBI taxonomy): domain Eukaryota; kingdom Metazoa; phylum Chordata; class Mammalia; order Artiodactyla; family Delphinidae; genus Pseudorca; species Pseudorca crassidens. The sequence continues at coordinate 5,803,551 of NC_090298.1, forward strand.
TAAACTAAATACAATACTACTGCATTCCTTCCCTCCTAAATATTCCTCGAGTTCCAATTTCACTTGCAGGTCATCTTCAAAAGGTATAACTGAAACCATACCCTGTAACTTACACACTCAAGGCCCATAGGCAAAACACAGTGATTAACTGAGACCTCTAAGCTTGTTTTGCAAAAGACCAGGGATGTGCAGACATGGAAACAACATGCTAAAGGCCCCTTCGCGTGGCACAGGCGCGTTTAGGGACTAAAATAACGCACGGTAAACTTTAGACATCACAGGCTGAAAATCCACCACATGTAACAGACAGAACGCCCCACCCCGAATTTGCACATGGGACCCATAAACAGGCATGAAGGACAGAGAACCTGTAGGGAACTCTTGAAACTCACCCCAACTTTCCACCCATCATTTCCGAGCCCCCTCCTCCTCTTACTGGCCACCTCCAAGATAAATACCCCAGTCAACAGCTGACGGGGAGAGCTGAGCTCTGCCTCCTGTCTCCTTGCTTGGTGGCCCTGCAATAAAGCCTTTTCACTTTCTGCAAAAGCCCCTTGCCTCGGTATTTGGTCTTTGTGCAGCGGGCAATGGGCGCGCACTTGCTCACCTACAAGACTACAAAAAACCATTTTTTTTAAGGAAAGAGAACACTGTACGTTTCACTTAAACTCGGTAATGTCACAAATTCTCATGTGTTCCAAACGGTGGGCATCCTCAACTCACGAATTCCCAGGAGTCAACCCTTCCTCAGGCTGCATTTTCCTTTCTCATTCTGGCCTCCCAACTTGCAATCCCTCCTTTCCCTACGCCGTAGGACACTTAAGCTCCCTCCCCTCAAGGCCTCCAGGATCTCGAATCCGCACCGCTGACATGCGCTTCTTAGAGGAAAAAATAACACCCGCGTTTTAAACCTTGGGCGTTCTAACCCCAACTTTCCAGGAAATACGAAAAGCATGAGCCCCTACCTTTTGTAACCCGTAATTCTTAAAGTGGCCGGGAGAGGCTCCCTGAGCGCTTCCATGAACTGGTCCCACTCGCCTTCGGGCACGATCTTGAGCTCCTGATAGTAGTGCTCGAACAGCTTGTTCTCCTTGACGATCTCGGGGTACCCGCCTTCCCAGCCCTGAGGAATAAGAGGGACGTGTGCCCAGGGCCGGGGAGCCTCCCCTTCGCCGCCCCACAGGCCTGGGGATCGGGGAGGTCCCCGCGGGTCCCCGGCTCCTACCGCCCCACTGCGCTTCCCGCCGTCCTCGGCGCCGTCCTCCGCGCTCCCGGGTCGCTGCTGCTGCTGCTGCTGGAGCCGCCGGCTCCGCGACCGCCGCCCCATGGCCCACGCGGCAGCGCACGCCGCCCGCACACAGCGAGCCGCCACCCTCGGCCGCGAGCACTTCCGGGCTGCAGCTCGAGGACCCCGTGGGTCAGCGCCTGCGCCTCTCCCGGACCTGCAGGACCCTTCAGGAAACAAGCCAGAGCGCCGCGACCCGTGCTCCCGGAAAACGACGAGCAGGAGGAGCCGGGGACAGTCCTGAGTGGGAAAGTGGCTCCAGAGAGCAGGCCGAGAGACGCCTACTGGCCGAGGGCCTGGGTTTCCGCGCGGGCTCAGGCGGCGATGCGGACAGCCCGAGGTCACGCATGCGCACCAAGGCGACGGGGGGGCGGAGCGGGCCCGGAGTGGGCGTGGCTCTAGCTTGTGGGCGGGGCGGGTGGCAGACCCGCCTCCCGCCCAGTCCGCGGCGCGCCCCTTGTACTGGTGAAACAGGCGGAGTCAGCGTACCCACTGCTTCCTGGCCGCCAGGGCGGCGTGGATCGCGGCCCCGGATTTTGACAGCGGGCCCCGACCTCAGGTAACCGCGCCTCCCGCCGCCCCCGCCGCCGCCCTATATGTGGCGCGTCGCGGCTGCCGGGCCATGGAGCACGCCTGCTGTCCCCCACAATGGAGCTGGCCGAGCGGTTCCTGCTGGACGCACTCGCCTACCTGGAGTGCGCCCTGGGCTTCCTGTGCTACGTGCTGCTGAAGCTGGTGGGCTCGCCCTACGGGCGCTACGCGTCGCCGCGCTCCGCATTTCGGCTGCCGGCGCGGGCCGCTTGGGCGGTGCAGGAGCTGCCCTCGCTGGCGGTGCCGCTCCTCGCGTGCGCCTGCGCGCCCGCCGAGCGTCTCAATCGCTGGCCCAACTGCATCCTCCTGACCATGTTCCTCGTCCACTACGCGCAAAGGTGAGGGCGGGCGGCCCCGTGCCTCTCCCTGCCACCCCTGGTGCGCTCCCTTCTCCCTGCCACCTCTGGTGCCCTGCCCTCTCCCTGCCACCCCTGGTGCGCTGCCCTCTCCCTGCCACCCCTGGTGCCCTGTCCCCTCCCTGCCACCCCAGGCTGGCTCCCTCCACCTGTGCAGCAGGGCCTGGCGCCCTCTCCTTGCGCCTCTGCTTCTTCTCCCAGCATCCTCTTTCTACTTTTCTAGTTCCACTTTGGGCTCTTTGCTGTGGGTGGAGGAGCTCTTTTCCTCCAGCCAAATGGGCACCTGCAACTTGGGAGCCTGGTTTCCTCAAACTCCTTGTGACTTGCCCTTTACGATGCACGGACTGTATGGGCTTGAATGGATCACGCTCAGAGACTTTCACCTCCACATTATGCAAGGGCCCCCGCGACTGTGGAAGTGGCTTTCCAAGAAATAACCTTAAACACACATGAGGTCTTTACACTGACTTCCAAGTGTTTCGTTTTTGTGAAGAATGCTCAATGGCTGTGTCTGAACTGTTCAGGTCTAGTAATAAGTTGGGACTTTCTCCAGCTCTTAGGTTTTGGCTTTTACACCGCTAAACCAAATGGCTGGACAAAAGTTTAAAATCAGAATTTGAAAATGTGTATTCAGACTTCAAAAGGCTGCCAAGTTAAAAAGGGCGTTCCCTGCATGTGAGAGACCTGGGCTCACCTGCTCTGTGAACGTGGGCAGGTTACTTGACCTCTGTGATCGTGGGTCCCACCCCACTACGCCCGCTTCATAAAGTGGGACGGGAAAGAAGTGTGGGTGTCTCTAAGCCTCTCTTGAGCCCCTGGCACAGCTGTGTCCCCACCTGCTTTTAAGCAGGCACGGGAAGTGGGCAGAGTCCGCGTTCCACAAGGCTTTCTGGGTGCCCTGTTTCTGACACTCCTAGAGAATTCCAGTAAGCAAAGTTGTTACCAGACTCATGGAGGTTCTGTAATGTGATTGAGCATTACTGCAATTTGCATATCAATAGAATTCTCATGACTACATAATTTCTCCATAAATATGCCAGAACCTGTGTCTGTCTGTTTCTGTCACAACTAAAAGCAAGCTCTCGAGTCAGACTGCTAGGTGTTATCTCAACCGCATCACTGGTGACTGGTGAGGTAAGTTATCAAGCTGCTCTGCAGCAGATTGCCCCATCAATGAAACTGGCATAGCCATGGTACCAGCTACCCACCAGTGGGATTGGCATGCATATTAGATACTAAAGGCAATTCCATAAAATGCTTGTGAGGTTCTGGGAAATCTGAATGCTCAATGGTGACAAATAACACCACTTGATATCACCATGCAAATGGGCGTATCCGCATACACACTCTGCGTGACATTTGTGCACGCTGCAGCCAGCTTCCAGTGCCAAGAAAAAAATCTGAAGACATTGAAGGCATTGGAAAGATGTGAAGGGAGCACTTTACAGAGCTTTGTCTGAAAGCCTGGAGTTGAAGCTTTTTGATGTAAGGTGTCATGTGTAATTGCATCGGGGCTCACTCTAGTGGGAGACTGGATGTGGCCTCCCGGAGGGCCGAAGTCGCTTCTACAGATAGAACTGGAATAGATCCTTTCATACAGATGAGGCCACAGAGCCCCAGAGTTCAGGTGTTTTATCCAAGCTTGTTGGATGAGCGATTGCCGGAACTAACACCCTGCTCCCCTCCTCGGTTTCTAGACCAGTGGTTTCAAAAACTCTGCTCCAAAGGATTGGACGGGTCACGTGTAGTTTTTTAAACTGCTGGGCTATTTTTTTTTCCCCAAGTCGTTCATGTTACTATACACATAGCCCATGTGGTTTGGGGGCATTTAAGTTTTTCCAAATAGAAAAGATAAACATCTTCCATTCTACCCAAGCAACTAATTTATTAAACGGTCATTTGACCTAAGTCGGTGAGCTCTTGGACGAGAACGGAAGTGCAAACCACATTGAGCGCTTGTTCCAAACCACTGAACTCCTTGACCCAGAAGCTGTTTCTTCAGCCCCTCATTTGTCAGGGCTCTGTAGGCCAGACAAGACAGTGAGAAGGCAGACAGGTGAATCCAAGCCCGAGTCAGGCTAGTGGCGGGAGAAACACAAACCATGGGACATGCTTAGGAGACATGAGACCGAGTGGGCAGCAACTTCCAGAACTTGGCAGACGTGTGCCGAGGCCCTTGTGCTAAGACGTGGGCTGACCCAGGAGGGAGGCGGGGCCCCGCCTAGGGGAGCTTGAGCCTCTTGAGGACTGAAGCCAGAAGGAGGCTTCCCACGGTCTGTGAGAAGGAGTGTTCGCCTGTGTGTTTTTAGCTCTTCATTCGGCACACACTGACTACGGATTGTTTGATATATTTGGCATTCTACTCACCGTTGGGCGTACAGAGTTGAGATGTTCTCTTGAGTCAATGAATACAGGACAGACTCTGGAGAATCAACAGGATCTTTGGGGCACAAGAGCCAGGGATGGGAGGGAAGGCCTGCCTAGGAGGGCAAGAGGGGACAACTGTGGGACAGAACACACCAGGGCCCTGACCAGCTCCCCCAAGGACGGTGAAGGATGTTTGTAGTAACTTTTTTTTATTTTAACTTTTTGGCCACACTGTGTGACATGTGGGATCTTAGTTCCCTGACCAGGGATCGCACCCATGCCCCCTGCAGTGGAAGCGTGGAGTCTTAACCACTGGACCACCAGGGAAGTCCCCGTAGGAAGGTTTTTTTAATCTATGGCAAACCACATGGTTGTCCCGCCAGCGGCCTGTGGCCTTTGCATCCTGTCTGCACTGAGGTCACCTCCTGTTGGTCACGGGCTTCTGAGTTCCCAAGGGCACCACCGCATCTTCTTACACCGCCCTTGGTTTCGTGTGTGTGGAGCGTATCCGACCTCTCGCCTGCTCACCTGAGGCAAGTGTATGCCGGAAATGGGCAGTTGCCTGTTCTCAAGTCAACTCAGAGCTGCTCTGCCTTTGTCAGAAGCCCAGGTGTGGCTGCCTCAACCCCGTCCCACCTCGTGTTCTGCTGCTTTCTGTCCAGCCAAGCAGGGATTCGATATGACCCGAACCCTGGGTACCTGTGTCACAGATTTTCCCTTTCCCTTCGGCAGTGAGTGAGTGAGTCAGTCACTGATTATTTCTTAACAGCTCCTCTGTCTAACAGTAGTTATAAACCAAAATCCCACTTGAGCGCTGAGCTGTTTATTTACCGCTGGGGCCCCAGTCACCCTGAGGCCACAGAGGAAGGGTGCCAAACACCCACCTCCCAAGTGTGCAGACTTTCAAACACCCACCCCAAGGTCTGTGCTCAACCAGATCTGTGACCTTGTGGGATCTTGATTCTGTGGTCATCCTTGACTGCAATGCCTCAAAGCCCCTCACCTACTTCAGGTTCATCGTTCCTCCAGCTGGGGCCTGTTAATGGTCTGGGGAGAGCCTGGCCCAGCCTCTCTTTTAACTGTGTCATAAAGCATGTATAACATTAAAACACAGCAGAGGACTGGAGAGGGTGAAGGGCACACCAAATCCTTGGCCCTTGCCTTGTGGATTCAAATAACTTGAGAAGAGGAAAACTTTTATGTCAAAGTATAGAATGACAGAAAGTAAAGTATTAATTGTGTCTGTGACCTTGCCTTGAAAGAGCAAAGTGCTTATTTAGGTGTGTAGCTTTACTGCAGTTTAATCACTACAGGGAAAGAGTCTTTTACAGAAGGAAAGAAAAGCAAAGGGCACTGATCCAAATGTAGGAAGTGCTGTAGGTTTCAACGATGTCAAATTGTTGGGAAAAAAGTAATACAGTCAAATATTAAAATCAACAGCCACTCTCAGTTTTAAACATTTAAAAATGGTTAAATCTACCATTACCTAAATTACTGCCAGATCACCAAGTTGGTTACTTAGTGTTCCCAAACCTGGGTGGGCGACATTATAGGCTGTCCTAGGAGATGATGTCCAACTGCTTCCATTTCCAGAGTCAAATCATTTGCTGAGTGATTGCGTTATTTCTCGTTGCAAGAAAACTGCAGTGTTGTTATTGCAGTTTATTGGGAAAACATTTTAAGAGAGAATTCTTATACTTCACTATGCAAATTAAGCAGTCATGGAGCTTGTGTCTGGGAGCCCAAAAATTGAAATCTTAACTTTCAACCATTAGAGAATTGTCATTCCACATGGTTGCCGGCATGTTGACCTTTGAAAGGAATGCTTTCACTTGAGTCTTTCCAGCAGATGAGCACAGTGGTTATTTGCCAGTTAACTTGGGTTTTGTGTAGGCATTAACCCTACTGGCTTGAGTGGTTCAAGAAACCACGTGAGAGCTGCTTGGGAGGATGAGAAGCTTGGGTCTCTGGGCGCTACTTTGCAGTGAGAGTAGAAATGCGGGCTAGCTCTGGGGACTTTGTTCTTTTCTGTAATCCATTTTCCTTCGTGGGTGCTAATAGGATACTTTCTTGTTTCCTTAAAATTCAGGAAAAAATTTAAGGAAAAATTTTTGGTTTGCTTTATTAATTTTGCCTGATTCTCTCTGAGCCTTTTCCAATAAGCAATTGCAAGTCTTCAGCCCAAGAAATCAAATTTCTCCCTCTCACTCATCAGGTCTGTTCTGAATGTATTAGGTTCCAGGACTTAAAATACATGTGTGCATATTGCATGCAAAAGAACCTACAACTGATGCACATGCTCCTGTACAAAACTTAGAAAATGTGGAGGAATTGAAGGAAGAAGATAAAAACCACCTATAGTTCCATCACCCAGAGATAACACTGACAATATTTTGGCATATCTCTTTCCCATCTCCTTCACTGTCTTTAATAAGTTTTTGATCACTTTTTTTTCTAAGCAGTAAAGATAACACGCATAAACACGCATAAAACCTTATATCCCACTTTTGTCACTTAACATAAGTATTATACTGGCCTAGTAGAAATACTTACTAAGGATGACTTCTAAAGACCAATGTGCCACAGAGTGAACAGACAGAGCCAGCCCTGCTTGGTCCTGTTTCTCGCCACCACCTTGCGATGTGTTGGATGGCACACCTGGGTCATTGCCTCGGAGACTGCCTCTTCCTAGCCTACTGTCTCTCTCCATCACCCAGGGCACCGTATTCCTCTGAGCCTCTGGGTCCTGATCTATTAAATAGGGTAAATAGTAACAGTTCTGAAAGTATTTTTTAAAAAAAAAGCATGTTGTATAGGATTAGGAATTATTGGGAACATTTTTATCAGGAACTACGAGAAGCACCTTTATGCTTTCTAAGCATGGAAACTCACCCAAAAAGTAAACAGGTGGCAGACTGCCCTGAGCATCAAAGCCCCGCGGAGTTTCCGGCATCTCAGGGCTTTTGGTTCATCCAGTCGTCAAACATTCCCTGCGTTCCTGATGGTCCTACAAACACAAACTTTTGTAAGTTTCCCTGGGTAATTAAAAACAATTTGATGATTGGGCTTCCCTGTTGGCGCAGTGGTTGAGAGTCCGCCTGCCTGCCGATGTAGGGGACGCGGGTTTGTGCCCCGGTCCAGGAAGATCCCACGTGCCGCGGAGCGGCTGGGCCCGTGAGCCATGGCCGCTGAGCCTGCGCGTCCGGAGCCTGTGCTCCGCAACAGGAGAGACCACAGCAGTGAGAGGCCCCGCGTACCGCAAAAAAAAAACAAAAAAACAATTTGATGGAAAGTACATATTCTTTCTTTACATGGAATAGAAAGAAAATAAAATAAGGAAACTGTAACACAATGAAGAACAAAGTGTCAAATTCAATCCCATATCTGCTTCTGATGATGTAGGAAACAGAATTCCTTCCTAGCTCCTTGGGACCTGGCTACTATGTATCCAGAAGAGGAAATGGCTTTATAACCCAGTACCTAAATAAAATACTTTTTTTTTTTTTTTTAATAAGTGGAATTTGTGGCTTTATTTATTTATTTGCGATACGCAGGCCTCTCACTGTTGTGGCCTCTCCCGTTGCGGAGCACAGGCTCCGGACGCGCAGGCTCAGCGGCCATGGCTCAGCGGCCATGGCTCAGGGGACCAGCCGCTCCGCGGCATATGGGATCTTCCCGGACCGGGACACGAACCCGTATACCCTGCATCCGCAGGCGGACTCTCAACCACTGCGCCACCAGGGAAGCCCTAAATAAAATACTTGTAAGTCCAAGTGCTTCATAGTTTCTCAAAAGATTATTTCTATTTTAAGGAATTTTCAACCTCTGACTTAATGCCATTATTTTAAAGAGGGGTGGTATTCATTTCCCATAGGTGAGTGTGAGGGTGACGCAGTGTCTGAGAAGAGCTTTTGAAGACGAGTGTCTGCTGTAACCAAGGTGGCCTGGGTCCCAGACCCTGGCGCATGACTGGTGCTGTGTCCATCCAGCAGGTGTGCCTGCCTTCCTTACTGTCTGAGCCTGGATCCTTCGCCCTGATAGGCGGCTGGGTCCACAGCAATCCCTGAGCTGCTCTTGCCCCCCCAAAGTCTGGATGAAGGCTCAGATGAAAGCCAAGCCCAGAAGCCACCACTCCTTGGTCCCATTCTGATTCCTAAATGGCCCAAGTCAAAGAAAAACACTGCTGACAACAGCTGCCTGGATTTCTGAGGAAAAGATGTAAAGCTAAAGGGAATAACCCAAAAAGAGAAAAATAATCGAAAAGATGCCAAGAGGGGGCAGAGCACTCCCCTCTGGAAGGCATGTTGCATTTGGACATCTGGCCCCTTAAGACCCTGGCCGGCATGTCCTCAGAGGCAGTCCTAGAGGTCTGCAGGCATAGGTGGCATTGCTCAGCATAGCTTGTTCTGACTTCGATGGTTTTTATGGCCAGGGCTGTGGACATCAGGGTCACTGCTGTCCCCTCCAAGGGCAGAGAGCAGAGAGCAACAGAAGAGGCCTGTGTCAACCTTTATTAGGCCCTGTTTCCAGTCCTTGCCCCTTTACTGACATTCACGTGAGACCAAAGAGAGGTAAATCCTCTCCCCAGGTTCCTTATGACTGTCTTCCCCAAGTTCCCCCCAGGGCATGCATAGGAGCAAAAGTCAGTGCACCTCTCCTGCCTGGTCAGGTAACAGGACACGGGTGCGCAGTCCCTGCCAGCCACCAAGCCACAGTGAGCCCCGGGACGCAGCGGCTGCCCGAAGTCCAAATGCTGGGGCCACAGGCAGGACTGTTTTCTAAAAAATCAAAGTGATGGTTCTAGGTTAGATCTCCTGTTTTAATCTAGACCAAGAACTATGAACTTTTTGGGAAAGGGCCAAATAGTGCATATGTTAAGCTTTCTGGGCCAAAGGACAAAATAAAGTACATGGTGTAGGAATTTATAACAAAAGAGAAAAGATTTCACAAAAGTTGTATTGACAAAATTTGAAATATGATACCTTAGTGCAATTTTGGTAATACAGGTGTAATGAGAAGAATGGGGTTCTTTTTTTTGTTGGGGAATAACATGTAACTTAATTGGACATCAGGGTTAGGGCACCTTCTTATGAAAATCTCTTGTGTCTACCTCTTACCGCGATGACATTTTATCTTTGAAAATGTCCTTTCGCGCATGTATGTCCTGCCAAATATTCGTATCAGTCCACAAGTTTATGATTTCAATTTAACACAACCCTGGCTTGAAAGCCTTTTGTGAAATTTTTTTAAACTTTATTCTATAAATGTATTTATTTATTTATGGCTGCGTTGGGTCTTCGTTGCTGCGCGCGGGCTTTCTCTAGTTGCGGCGAGTGGGGGCTACTCTTCGTTGCGGTGCACGGGCTTCTCATTGCGGTGGCTTCACTTGTTGTGGAGCACAGGCTCTAGGCATGTGGGCTTCAGTAGTTGTGGCACGCAGGCTCAGTAGTCGTGGCTCGCAGGCTCTACAGCGCAGGCTCAGTAGTTGTGGCGCACGGGCTTAGTTGCTCCACGGCATGTGGGATCTTCCCGGACCAGGGCTCGAACCCGTGTCCCCTGCATTGGCAGGCGGATTCTTAACCACTGAGTCACCAAGGAAGTCCCATGAAATTCTGTTGCAGTCTTCTCTCTTGATATCTGCCTTTTAGTGGGTCATGACATTGTAGATTAATATCTTGCGATTGAATATCAGGTGGCAGCTCCTCGATTACACAGCTAAGTGGATTTTGAAGTATGGAAACCAAAGTTCGAGAAGCACTGCTAGAACTAGTCTGGGCTTAGAAACTGTCTACTGCACATTGATGTGAGAAAGTAGATCTTGCTGCTGCTTTTAATTTTAACAGCACGGAAAGTATTAATATATAGAGCAGTCTGACATGACTTGTGATTCAAACAGTGTCAGTTGTCATTGAAATAACTAACACAGTGTAAATTTTGCACCTGAGTGATTTTTGTCCTACAGTTTTAGGTGGATTCACTAAGAAGGTGAATTGAACCTGCAGCAAAAGCTAATTTCCAAACCCTTTAAAACTCAGTAATAGTGGGCTTCCCCAGTGGCACAGTGGTTAAGAATCTGCCTGCCAATGCAGGGGACACGGGTTCGAGCCCTGGTCCGGGAGGATCCTATGTGCCACGGAGCAGCTAAGCCCCTGCGCCACAACTACTGAGCCTGCACTGTAGAGCCCGCGAGCCACAACTACTGAAGCCCACACGCCTAGAGCCCGTGCTCCACAATAAGAGAAGCCACCGCAAGGAGAAGCCCACGCACAGCAACAAAGACCCAACGCAGCCAAAAATAAATTAATTAATTAAAAAAAAAACTCAATAGTAGTGGTTGAGAGCAATTTTTCTTAATGAGAAAATTTGTCTTGAGCTCTAAATAGTGGTCAGGTCCATGGAGGGAATGTCACATGCACTGTTGACACTGTTGATTCAGTCACACACAATAGATTTTGTTTGTTTTGCCGAGTGCCTGATGGTATAGGAGATAGCTTTAAACACCTTACATTTTCACAAGCTTTGTAAATTTGTAATTTATCTGTGTGTCTGTCCCACACATTTTTACCACCATGAGTAATAACATCCTAGCTGATTCCCCTTTAGGCTGTACTGAACTAGTGTTTCCTCAACCTCTTTGGAAGTATCCTCACCTTTAGCTGTTCCACGCAGACTGTTTAGAGAGCCTGGGCCTGCAGTCGCTCCAGCCTCGGCACTGAACCCTAGAATGAACAGCTGAGCGATAGCATCCAGTTCCGTGGACACACCAAGAGCCAAGGATGCTCACATGCTGCATCTTCTGCCTCGCTTTTTTTTTTTTCGGTACGCGGGCCTCTCATTGTTGCAGTCTCTCCCGTTGCAGAGCACAGGCTCCGGACGCGCAGGCTCAGCGGCCATGGCTCACGGGCCCAGCCGCTCCGCAGCATGTGGGATCTTCCCGGACCGGGGCACGAACCTGTGTCCCCTGCATCGGCAGGCGGACTCTCAACCACTGCGCCACCAGGGAAGCCCCCTGCCTCGCTTTTTAACTATAGACGTCACTCCTGGTATCCTAACTCCTCAAGTGCTGTTCTCCCCAAAAGGCTAATAATAATGTACAAGTTTATATTCCCTGGACATGGTTCTTTGGCTGCTGCAATTGCCTCACCATTGGCATATGGTTTTCCTTGTTTGGCTAACAAAATGAACTGCTTGGTAGCTTCCTTCCTTGCCAGCCAATGTTTGCCAGTTCAGAATTCAGCCCTGAACTTGAAACCGGATTGGGAGAAATCCATCAAAAGTTTGCTGTACAGAAACGTCTACCACCTTTGCAGAATGTTTCCTCAGAGTTGCTTCTACAACACTTTATACATCTATAATCTAGAAATTTGTGACATCTAGCCTAGAAGGTTGCCTCCCACCATTTTTTAGTACCTGTTTTTCCTATTCCAAGCTTACTGTTTTTCCCTCCACTCTCTGACCCTGCGTTTCTATTAGCCTGTGTTGAACTCGGCATGTTCCATTCAGGTCAACAGTCCCAGTCTTTCAGGAACGGAGCATTCTACATTTTAACAGGCATCTTTCTAAACCAAGTCCAACCCCTGTGTCTACCACAAGTCTTATATCCTGTTCTCTCTTCTTTTTTTTCCGTGTTTCTCCAAACTTGGAATTCTAACACTTTCTCAGTTCAGTCCTGCAATTTGCCTCCTGGAAATTTCCCTGAGACCATAACTCCCCGAGGAGATTTTTCCTAACTTTCTCACCATACTGTCCCCTTTCTACTTTCCCACGGCTAGAGAATCCCCTATGCTGACTGTGGAAATGAGGCTCCTCACTCCTGGTACCTCTGAAGTCTGGGCACTCAGGGACAGGGTGAGAACCATTTTGTATTCTGCCATCTATCGTTTTCTCTGGGTCTCACACAAGGGCCCCTACCCGGGCTGAGAAACAGGGAGAGGCAGAAAGGCACCTTGACAACAGTGCCCAATCACAACACGTCAGAATCCCTGACTGTTTTTAAGGGAGCCTCTGCCGGTCCAAGACGCGCACACTTACCCCCAATCAAGACCAAGTCCTGATCTTGCAGTGTGAGTGTTCGCAGTGAACCTGCATCCCCAGTGCCAGCCCACTGTACCAACTGTCTGCCAGATAGGAACCGTGTTTTCCCGAGGCAGAGAGAAATGGTTGAGATTCCCTGTTCTTTTTGAGGGGCTTGTCGACACTATAGTTTCCAGGTAAATCTCTACTTCACTGATGATGTCATAACCAAATGGATGCTTTGCCCTGAATTTGAATAAGGTCTTCTTTGGGGGACGTGTCGTGAACAAGATGAGAACCTTGAAGGCTGCTTGTGATTCGTGTGAAAGTTCTCCCAAGATGCTGAGTGAGACTGTTGGGGAGAGAATCCCTTGAGGATGTATAGCCAACATTATAGTACTATTCTCATGCTATTACTATTACGAATCAATTACATTTTTACTCTAGAGTAGATGGCCAAAATGGAAACAATAAGTGTTTACATTTTTCCTTGTTTTAAGCTATAATTTACATAAATAAAATTCACTCATTTTAAGTCTATAGTTTGATCAGTTTTGGTGATTGGATTAAGTTGTGTCGTCATGGCCACAATCTAGATACAGAACTGGTGTACAACAATTCCTTTCACTGACAGAGGGTTTCAAGTTGTCACTTTCTTCTTGAGTCAGTTTTGGTCACCTTTGCCTTTTAAGAATTTTGTCTATTTCATCCACATCAAATGTATTGACATAAAGCTGTTGAAAATAGTTTCTTATTATCCTCTTAAGTGCTGTAGGTTACATAGTGATGCCCCTTTTTTAAATGTATTACACACTGATTCTAAAGAGAAAATTCAAACACAGAATAAAATTTTGCATCCTGTTTTCTTCATACATTTCACGTTTCTTGTCCTTGTGTTTTCCCTCTTTAAATTTTTAGTAATGTGCCCCTACACCAGCGTGATATAACCGAAGAACGTGATGTCAAATTGCCCAGGTTTACGCTGAAACTCAGCCACTCTCTAGCCCTGTGGCCTTGAGCAGATCACTTAACCACTCTGAGTCTTAATCTTGTCCTCTGTCAGATGTGCGTAACGCTATCTCCTGTGCAGGTAGCTGGGAGGCCTTGCTGTGATGGACACTCAGGGAATGAGAGCCACTGTGATGGTGATGGACAACGTGATGGTGGTCCCCAACGCGTAGTGCTCAGACTAGAACGAGTTACTGGTTCTAGGATGGTGGGAATTTTGAGAGTCTCTTGAAGCCTTCAGTCTCTCTCATTCAGTGTGTCTGTTTCGCATTCTATACAGTTGGAATCCTGAGTTTGTGCACAGTGGTGTCCATTATTGAAACACGGTTAATTCTTTAACTAGAAATGCTGCTTTTAACAGATGTGGTACTCTGGGCAAGTATTACTAAGAATGACTTTTGTACAAAAAGCAGGATTAAAAACCCAAGACACTTAAAGTAGAATTGCAGAAATTAGATTCTTTATCGTTGTTGCTTTTCTTAAAAAAAAAAAAAATATATATATATATATATATATATATATGTTTCTTTTTTCCGAAGGGCCTTGATTTTCCCATTTCTGATCCGAGGAGGAAAGCCCATGCCATTGTACACCTTTATCCTGGCATTCATGTTCTGCACCTATAATGGCTACTTGCAGAGCAGATACTTGAGCCAGTATGCGGTGTATGCTGACAACTGGCTCACTGACCCCCGATTTCTAACAGGTGAGTGTCCTTAGTGATGCCCTCCATCCTCCTAATCATAACTTCGGTGCTCACCTTCCAGTAGTGTCCAGTGAGAAAGCGCACACTTCTTGAGAGAACAGAGAGTCTGCGTAGGTCCATGACCTAGCAGGGGGCTAAGCACTGGCGGGAGGGAGGGTCAGGCTGTCCCAGCGCCGCATCAGTAGCAGGAGATGACGCAGGTGCCCGTCACCCTTGCCCACTCAAGCACTGAAAGCACAAATACCTGTTCTTAAGGTGAGCCTAAAAATAGCAACCGGTTCCAGCAGAGTGAGCAGTGGACGGAGAGTGAGTTCATTTGGGCACTAGTTGACTGTGTAATCTAAGACAGGGTTAAACCTCCTACGCTTTCTTCCGGAAAGCGAGAGAAAGTCAGACTGGGTCATCTTCCAACAAGGTAATTAGACTTTTATGGTTATACTGACTTTAAACTTTGAGGTTTGTGAGGTTTTTGAATTTTTTTTAAATTTTTATCAATGAATGTAATGTACATTTTCAAGTTCTAAGTATAACCTTACAAGTTCTGAACAAAAATGATGATAGAACATTAGCCATCAAAAATATTTGCAAGGATGTTAAAACTACGTAATTTGGGAGCTCTTGTTTGTAAGGAAGTTTCTTCTATATGTTTACCCTCCTAACATTTAGACATTCTAGCACATTCAGGTATAGCTTACCCCCAAGGTAGCATGCTAAGAATCTGCAGTTGGTCCATCAAATTCTCAAACTGCCCCAGAGCCCTTCACCCTAAAGTACATAAAGTGATCTTACGTTTCATCTGGCTTTTTCTCCATGTGTATGAATTTGTCATAATAGAGAAAACGAATATTTGAGTAGTACTTTGTTGTTGACGAAGCAGTTTCACATTTCTCGGTCATATTTTTTCTGTGAATTAAAATTTTGCTCCCAGGGCAGAGTCCTCATCGAACCTGAGAACTGTGACAACAAGGGATCTGCTTCCTCATCTATCAGAGGGGGGACGAATGCGAAAATTTTCAAGAGCCTTTTCTAGCTCCACAAGTCTGTGCCTCCATGAAACACCAGACTAAATTGTTTCGTTTGCACCCTGCCCCCAAATATCATCTTGATTTATCTGCTCCCTGACTGTCTGATTTTCTTCTGCCCCAACTCTCAGAAGGAGACAGAACAGGCTTGGCCATCTGCCAGGAGCTGTACCCATGCTTCTGCCTGTCCGAGGTTCAGAAAAGGGCAAAAGTTAGGTCCTTTTCACAGGAGAAAGAAAGGTCATATGGTTAAGCAGCTGGCCCCAGATCTAAATCGAGTAATAGCAGAGTGGTGGTTTAAACCAGCTCATCACACTGGCCCACAAAAGGCAATGAGGGACAGAGAAAGGGGATTGTTTTTTAAACTAAAAGATAAAGGTTTTAAATGTTTATTTGAGATTCTCATGGGAATTGTGTTTATGATGAATTGTTTGAACTTTTGATGAACAACAAAACAAAAGAATTCTTTGGTCTGTGAATTTCAGTGTCATTTAAAGGAGCTCTATAGATAGACCATGTTACCTGCAGGTGCCTTTGAAATTGGTCTAAAATTTAAGACATCAATAAATTGTATACAGACTTCTTGACTTCTCTATGATTGAACAGAAGTAATTGAAAATGAGGAAATATGCCAACTGAGAAACAAACTGGGTTACTTTTTTCATATTCATTTCATAAAGTTTATAGATTTTGTAATTACATGAATAATTTTGGAAATCACATAATTAATTATACTTACAATAGTTATTATGAAAAGGTTAAGCAAGTATCAATAGTAATAGAATCCTAACAAAAAGTTTCCCAGAGAAGTAAGAGTGGTTAAGCTAAAAGAATTTATACAGAGATTTTAAGATCCTTAACCATGGAATTAAATGTTTAGTTCAGATAAGCACAAATATTAGTTTTCCTACGAACCTAGGCAATAGAGGGAGCTTGTCTCTTAGAAGACAAATAAAGGAAGCATGGAATTTTGAGAACGTGATGCTTTCTGGAGCATCACGTTGGGGGCCAAATCACCTAGAAGGGACGTACTGAAATTCAAACAAGGTAGCGAGTCAGCCATAAATTGATGGATCCAATAAGTGACTTACAAAACGTATGAGACAATTTGGTACAAACTGTTTAGAAAGGAAGCTGTCTAGTGAAATCAATAGGAAGAAATCTTGCAGGTCTTACTGTAGACCTGAACATGATTCACATGTCCCTGTTCTAACTGTGGAAAACTATTTAATGCCACGGGGGTAACTAATAATGTTACTCCAAGTGTACGTTCCCTTGAAATTGAATTGAATGCCACCATTAAGCACCATCTACCTTTCACATTGTTTTAAGTATCTCAGAATAATCAAATTAACCCTTTTTATGAAATCAAGTTATTCCTTTTATCAAGCACTATTTTGACATCTTGCCTTTTCTTGTTGGAATTAATTGGTATGATACTGATAAGTCTCCTTTAAGTGATGAGAAACCTCTGAAGGCTTTGGAGAACTGGAGAGAAAATGTTCAGATGCTGTGGAGTATCTACGCAGAGCTGGGCGGCTGGCAGTTGAAGATTTAGTTGGGGGAGATGAGGTGGACGAACAGACCCAGGAACACCGACTGATGAATAAGCAGGAAGTCGGGTGGGGGAGGCCGTGGATGTGCGTTAAATTGTTCAAATGAGGTTATGGAGAAAGAAGAGAAGAGGACCAGAGGTTAGCTCCTCCGCACCGCCCCTCAAGGGGCCTGAATGCAACCAGTCATGGTAAGGCACGCGCTGGGATTTCCCGTCTCCTCTTCTGCGAAACAGAGGGGCCAGAGGGGGCATCGTGCTTCAGACAGTGTTTGAGAGGACAAATAAACGTTGTGGGCTGACCCACTGACAATGGTAATACCTCTTCCTAGAAAAGAGCCTTGTGCCTTAGTCATAAGTCAAATTTCTGAACATACCAGTCATCCTACAAACATAGATTGTGGCCATCCGGTCAAGCTATCTTAAATAGTTTAGATAATTTAATAGTATTATTAGAAAAGCAAAGCCCTATCTAGCAGGCCTAGAGCAGTGCTTCTAAGTCATCTTCCTCAATAAAGGACAGTATTTATTATACACAATGACTTTTGCCATCCGTCATGGCTAATGTGTTATACCAATAATACCCTTCATTCAGGCTTGGGTTTGTAAACTGTGTAGTTTATTAACCGTAATACTCTTGAATATTTTATTTTCTTTATATCTCATTTTCTTTAGGTTTTGTCTTGTGGTTGTTAGGTCTGCTGATAAACATCCATTCAGACCATGTCCTGAGGAACCTCAGGAAACCAGGGGAGACTGGATATAAAATACCAAGGGGTATGTACCGAAGATGGGGAATTTATTCTAAAATCTTACTGAATGATGCTTTGCTGTTTTAGTTTTGCCAGATCTCGTAACTAAAGTGCAGTATGTTTTAGCTGCAGGTTTTCAGTGTGAGTCACCATTATTGTTCGTAACAGTGACTGATGACTGTTTTGTTAAAATGATGAAGAAGCAATTCTGACTAACTGGACGCTTATTAAGCAAAAAGGAAGCTCTAGTTATATCTGTGTTTGGAAAGAGAGATTAGTAGGAATTTGTGGTCTACAAGGGGTGTCGGATACTTCATTTCTAGCCACAGAATAGAATCGATAGCTCGATTGACCCTCCCTCCGAAAACAATTTAAAATGTTGGGTGAAAAACTTAAATGCCTCAGTGTGGTATCAAGAAAGCAAGTAATCATCAGAGGGCAAAATCTAAGTGAGTGCTAGAGTCCAGAGTGCAGCTTGTTTTAACCACTAGCTGACCCTCATGCTGGTTTTGTGGCCCAAATTCGTGCCACTCGCCTGGTCTGAAAAACGTCCAGCTGTGAATTAGGATCCATGTATTCCTGGGGGCGGTGCGCTCATGCCTGTGGCCAACGCAAGCCCAGATCCCCAGGGAACCTGCCTTCAACTCAGGCCTCCGAGAGCCCAGCAGACCACACGCCACAGAATAAGGGCCGCAGTCAAAAGTTGCAGAGCCCGTGAGGAAAAGGGCACCGTGAACAAGAGCTTCATGAACGTGAGCGAGCTCAGATCTTAGAGTTCATAGACACAAGTTGTAAAGTGAATACTTAAATATATAAAAAATAAAAAAGGGATTGAAATTATGAGCAAAGGAGCAATATACTCTTAAAAGGACAACATAGATACAAGCTGGAAACCAACAGAGCTTCTGAAAATTTTCTTTAAATATCAGTAGGTAAGACTACAACTAGAGTGAACGTGAGAAGCACACAGCAGCACTTAGTTTGGAATCCTTCAGCCTATCTTCCTGGAAACCATACAGGAACAACAGCAGAACAAATGACCAAAAAACCCTGTACAGCTCAAATGACTTAAACTGTGGCCCTGGGGTTCCCCTTGGAGTGTGCAGCTCTGCTCTCCGGCCCGATGACTTCCAGGCCCCCGCGCCCTGCTCTGCCCCTTGGGTGCCCCCCCCTCCCTGGGGTGTAATGGCCCAGATGTTGGGGGAGGGGTCTGGTCCACACAGCACCCCACGTGCTTCGAGAAAGGTCTGGCCTGTCATGTAGACTTGATGCATCTGTGAAGATGTGAGGAGTGAATGAATGAGTCTGTCCTTGAAAATCTGTATTTTCTCCAGCTCTTTGTGTAGGGGTCCCTTAGGTCCATTTTATCAAGTTGGTTCATTACTGTTAGTCTGTGTTCCCCATCCTTGTTTAAGTTTTATCAGCGTGATTCATTAACCAGGGAGGTGATATATTGAAGTGTGTTAAAACCGTAGCATTTTATAGTCAGACAAACAGATAGGTATTGATACAGGCATGTACTTCCTACCAGAAGTTGTGATATGAAATAGTAAAACCGGTCATGTTAGATGTGTCTCATTGATGAAAATTCTGTAAAGGTTGTATTTCCCCAGAGTTGATTTGTGTGTTCTCCGAGGACGTATCCACTGGTATCTCTTAAGTCAGGATTTCATTAGGCACTGTTTCATAGTAAACGCACTGCTGGGTCTCTGTTTTCTTCTAGGGGGCTTGTTTGAATACATCACTGCGGCCAACTACTTCGGAGAGGTCGTCGAGTGGTGTGGCTTCGCCCTCGCCAGCTGGTCCATCCAAGGCTGGGCTTTTGCTGTGTTCACCTTCTGTGTCCTGCTCACCAGGGCTCAGCAGCATCACCAGTATGTTTGAAAATGCTTTTAGCATTTCTAATTTGTCCTCCGACCTTGGTAGAGCAATTTGCAGGTTAGATTTTTGAAATGTTCGTATCAATTTGCCAAATCCCAGTTTAAACCAGGCTTTAGCTAAACGAGCATGGAACCACGCAAATGTCTGAAGTATAGCCCAGCTGTAATCGTCAGGTACGCGTCAGCCACATCATTTGCTCCACCCTGCTCTGAGCCTCTTTGAATGTCTGCTGCTGGACTCGGTGGTCAAGTTGAATGTCAGGCAGGGGGATTCAGGGTCTGACGTGGACTCGCCGATGATAACAGGGGACACTGACCGGGCAGCAGGCCCTCGGGCGGCTGCAGTTGGAAGCATCAGTGTCTGGCCCTGGCAGAGCCCCTTCCCACAAGGGCATCCCACTGTGCAGGGTCCCTGATGGACTCCTGGGATACCACACCTCGAGGTCACATTGTTTTCCAGAGTGTGAGGCCTTTATCAGATCCCCAAAAGGGTCTGTGATCCATTTGACCAACAGTATAGAAAACAAAGTATGTTAAAGCTGAAGTGAGCTTGGAGGGCATCTTCCCCATCTAACAGGTGGGGAAACTGAGGCTCAGGCTCAGACAGGGTGGAAGTCACGTCTCGCTGAGACTGGAGAGCTCGCAGACCATCTGAGCACCGGGACAGTCCCCTGATGCCGCAGCAATGCTGGAAGTTTGGCGCGGCTCGTTCCCCAGTGCCCACATGGACTGCTCGTGTCCTCTGAGCTCGAGGGGACGCTGCTCTGCTTCCCTGGCTTCATGCACTCGGAAACATTCCATCCTGACCTCCAGGGCTGCTGACACAGAGGCATCCAAAAATGTATATCATTGTCCTGCTTCACGGACTTTGCCATCTCTTTGGGGAACAGGACAGAGCTGGAAGGCCAGCAGAAGAATAGATGATATCTCGGTGCAGTGGGAAACACAGACTTCTTAGAGTCAGAAGTCCTGGGTTTATTTCCCAGGCTCACCATGTATTTGAAGACACAGAGGATTATTATCGGAGGTAGTAAGGAAGAGCTAAAAATATCTGTTTAGCTAATAGTTGAAGACATTACAGCAAAAGCGTGAGAGTTATTGAGATCCTGAGAGCAGCACCTCTGTTCTTTGAAGTACCCCCTGCGCTGGTGAGTTGTTGAGCTTCCCTCCTGCCAGTGAGGGGAGCAGGGCCACAAAGCCAGGTCCCGTGTGTATCCCGGAGCTGCTGTGAAGACAGGGGTGGGAAGGAAGCCCATACCAGCGAGGGCTCAGGAAAGGGGTTACAGCGTCAGAAGTGGCTCAGACACACAAACGTTCAGGAATGATTCGCCGTCTAGGGTTGGATTGAGTCCTAACCCCAGGAACAGAGTCCGTGTAGACGGGCTTAGTTCAGATGAGGTCACCCTGGAGTCAGGCCCTAGTCCAGTAGGACTGGTGTCCTTACGAAGAGGAGACGCTTGGACACAGACATGCACGCAAAAGAAGCGACGGCTGCGTGCAGACAGACACAGAGGGAAGCTGAGGGCCAAGAGTGTGGCAGTGATGCAGCCACAAACCGAGGAACCCCAGAGGCTGCCGGAAGCTGGGAAAGGCTGGAAGTGAAACCGTACACCTCAGACTGGGACTTAAACCCATGCCGGCCGGGACTCGAACCCGGCCAAAACCCCCAGTCTCCCAACTGAGATCCCACACCAGGTTTCAGGACTTAAATGAAGCTCAGATTCTTGATGTCTCATGGCAGAAAGAATTCAGTGAGAGACAAAGTGATGGGTAAGAAGTGGATTTATGTAGAGAGAAACACACTCCACAGACAGAGTGTGGGCCATCTCAGAAGGTGAGAGAGGCACCAGGGTATGGGAGCGGGTAATTTCATAGGCTAATGAGGGGGAGGAGTGTTCCAGTTGTTTCAGGAAGGGGCGGGGATTTCCAGGAATTGGGCCACCGCCCACTTTTTGATCGTTACGGCCTGTCCTGGAACTGTCATGGCGCCTGCGGGTGTGTCATTTAGCGTGCTAACGTGAGCTTGCTGATACCGAGGCTCAAGGTCTAGTGGAAAAAGTCGACTTGTCCGCCATCTTGGACCCATTTGGTTCTAATCCGTTTATGTCACGTCCTCGGGCTGTGTCATTCTTTCAAAGGTTGTGCCCTGCCTCTTTCGCTCCTGTTTCAGAAAGACCCTCCCTTGGAGCCTGGGAGAGAGCAGTGGCCCTACCACACCCGGACTGCAGGCTTCTGGCCGCCCGGCATAAATGCTGTTGTTTCAAGCCCCGGGTTTGTGGCTCTTCGTTATAGCAGCCCTGAGAAACCAGCACACCAGCCCTTCCAGGATTTACAGTCCATGGGGCTGTAAGCAAAGGCATTGAGCCTGAGGTCCTCAGTTTTCTCCTCTGCTAGATGATTTCCCCAGATCTCATGCCTATGAAACACTTTTCTCAGAACCAGAAAGATTCATACTCTCAGCAGGCCTGGCTGAAATAATATGTTATTATCACTTTAGAATAAAAGTATCTAACAAAGTCCTAGAAAATGAATAAAGCAAAACTAGGTTCATGTAACAGCAGTGACAACAACTGCAAACTATCTTCCCCACCCCCACCCCGCATCCCTTCCCCTCCCCCTCCTCCACCTTCCTCTCCTTCTCCTCTTCCTTCCCCTCCCCCTCCCCTTTGTGTCCCCCTCCCTTCTCCCCTCCCCTCTCCTTCCCTCCCCCTCCCCCTTTCTTCTCCCCTTCCCCTTTCCTTCCCTCCCACTTCCCTCCCCTCCCCCTCCCTTCTCCCCTCCCCCTCTCCTTCCCTCCCCCTCCCCCTTTCTTCTCCCCTTCCCCTTTCCTCCCCTCCCCCTCCCCCTTTCTTCTCCCCTTCCCCTTTCCTCCCCTCCCCCTTCCCTCCCCCTCCCCCTTTCTTCTCCCCTTCCCCTTTCCTTCCCTCCCCCTTCCCTCCCCTCCCCCTTTCTTCTCCCCTTCCTCTCTCCTTCCCTCCCCCTTCCCTCTCTCCCTCCCCCTTCTTCCCCTCCCTCTTCCCCTCCCCCTCCTCCCCCACCTCAGCACCAGCACCTACCCCACACAGCCCAGTGCAGGGGCCTAAGACCACCTTCTCATGGCCATGGGGGAGATGCTATTCCTGTCCATTTGTTATATTAGATATTAAAAAGTGAATATTGATTGGTTTCTAATAATAAAAGCAAAAGAGATAATCCTGACATTTTAAGAAAGTGGAACAGAGGAAGATTGAACAAGAGCACACTAGGTCAGTTGTAAAGATGTTTTCTCAAATGAAAACAGGGCACAGGAAAATCCCTCTCAGTGCTGCAGTGTGACACAGATAGAAATAGAAAATAATCCTATTTTCCAAATGAAAGTCTCTGTAAAGAAAACCCAAAGGTGTTCTTTGCAGATTCACGGGTTGAAAGGGCTCTTTTTCGTTCATTTGCTGTTTAAATTGATGTCAGTGTGAAAGCAATTTTAATTGCTGAACAATTAATTCGGTTTAGGGGAAGTATGTTCAGAAATGTTAGATTTACAAGCTGGGGACAAAATTAAGGCTATCTTTGTTTTTTTGTTTTTTTTTTTAAATCCAGTCAACCCAACTAATGAAACCATCAGATAAATTGCTTCCAAAGGAAACAGTCCCTGGGACTAGTCCTTGCACTATATTTGACTTACTGACAATGTTCCTAAAGCCATACTTTATTACAATGAACTTCTTTCTGTAACAGCTAGATGTGAAGTGTTTAAATCCATAAATGATTGTTATATTGATAATTAGATCTGTAGATCAGAAACTTAGGGTCACCTGTTCCGAGTAGCTAACAGATATTCAGGTTCGAGGGCCACATTTCAAGGAATGGTTAAGGGGGGCACGTTTTCTCACCGTTTTCTTCCCTGCCAGCCTCCAGCAGCCATGCTTGTTGGATGGGGCCAGGGTGTGGCTGCACACGATTTCACAGCTGTGTGAGAATGAGCTCAGACGTGTGCTCATTCACACCCGGGCACTGGAGGTTGGGGCCGGCCTCAAGCACAGTCTTTGAGGGCAGACTCTGTTGCATGCTTATCTGTTAACTTTAATGTCATTTTTAAAAATGAACACAATGAGTCTTCAAGACACTCGTTGATGACACAATTATTTTTTTTTTTAAAAGACCCATGTGAATATGACATGCTGCCATCTTGTCACAGCCTGTTTCATGAGACGTGGGTGCATAACCGTGATTTGTGAATGCTCGGAAAGTGTTTACTCAGCTGTCAGTGGCCCGTCCCTGTGTTCACAAACACAAAGCTGTTTCTGAGCCTGAAACGCACAAACGGTTAGGGATTATTTTGCATTCAACAGAAAGGCAATGAGATGTTAGTTCAGTCTCCACAGTAATAAAATCAAGACAAAAAATTGGTATCCAGCCCTGGTCAGTGTCACATAAACTTTGGTTCTAAGGGTAGCAAAATGAATGAGAAAAGTAATAGAAATACGCCGCTTGTCCTTTTAAAATTATCTATACATACGCATATACTTAAAGTACTTTTTTCTTTTTGGCTGCGTGGCACGTGGGATCTTATTAGTTCCCTGACCAGGGATCAAACCCATGCCCCCTGCAGTGGAAGCACAGAGTCCTAACCACTGGACCACCGGGGAAGTCCTTTAAAGTATGTTTTCTTGAGGTGGGTTTGTGGTCTCAGTGTTCAAACAAATGAGAAGTTTCCTGGGTGGCTGCACAGCGCCTGGAGCCGTCCCGAGGGCGTGGGCGGGAGCGCCTGTCCTGTTCTTGCTGTCTTTGGGCCACCGCCTTCACTCTTGCCCATCTGAGGCCGGTGTCCCAGGTCCCCGGGCAGTTTCAGGACAGGGGCTTGCCTCCTGCTCTCCTAGCATGCTGTCCACACTGCTGCCCCATGGGAGGCTCTTCGGAACTGGCTGCCGGATCTGTGTCCTGGATCCCGAGCGGGCTGTCTTAGTCTGTTCAGGCTGCTGTCACAAACATGCCATAACCCAGGGCCTTATAAACAACAAACGAGGGCTTCCCTGGTGGCGCAGTGCTTGAGAGTCCGCCTGCCAATGCAGGGGACGCGGGTTCGTGCCCCGGTCCGGGAAGATCCCACATGCCGCGGAGTGGCTGGGCCCGTGAGCCATGGCCGCTGAGCCTGTGCGTCTGGAGCCTGTGCTCCACAACGGGAGAGGCCACAACAGTGAGAGGCCCGCGTGGAAAAAAGAAAAAAACAAAACAACAAACGATTATTTCTCAGCGTTCTGGAGGTTGGAAATTGGAGATATGGGTGCCAGTACAGGCAGTTCCGGGAAAGGCCCTCTTCTGGGTTGCTTTCTCGCTGTAACCTCAAGGACAGAAAGAGCCGGGGGGCCTCTTTAATCAAGGCACTAATTCCATCCTTGAGGCTCCACCTTCATGACCTCTTCGCCTCCCAAAGGCCTCACCTCCTAATACTATCATTGCCTCGGGCGTTAGGTCCTTCACATGACTTTTGCGGGGGTCACATTCAGACCATAGCACAGGCTGACATGAGTAAATATGTGGACTGTACACATTCTTGGCACCTCTGCTGCCCGTAGCCCTGCTTGTCTCCACACACATCACTGATCTGGAAAAGTCCGTTGTTACTGTGGCCTCATGTCAGGGGAGGTGCTGCTTGATCTGAGGCCCAGTGACCAGCTTCTGTGGGTGTTTCTCATCCTGTGTCTTTTGGGGAATACAGAACAGCGCATGAGAGCACCATGGCATCTGCTATGTTGTAATTCTGTAGTTGTGGATGACAGTGTTTAGTTGATCTAAAATCGACAGGATTTTGTTGACTCACTTTCAGGTTGTTGTTTTCATACGTTTCTGCCGTCTTAACAAATTAGCTAATTTTTTTTTAAATTTAATTTTATTTATTTATTTATACAGCAGGTTCTTATTAGTTATCCATTTTATACATATTAGTGTGTATATGTCGATCCCAACCTCCCAATTCATCCCACCCCCACGCCCCCGCCATTTCCCCCCCCCTTGGTGTCCATACGTTTGTTCTCTACAATAGCTAATTATTTTTCATCGTTGTTTTTAGTCTGTTTAGCACTCTTTTGTACTTATGGAAAGGCTTTTTCTGCCTATTTCTCCATTTTGTCAAATTATTTTTAATCTTTTACTCCACCCACTTAGCTGCCACCCTTCCCAACGGGCTATTACCCCACAACGAATGAGTGTGCCTTTGTTGATTTAATTTATATCAAAACTGAAAATACCTGTTTGAGTGCAGGGCCGAATTATGAACGACCCGTGTCACGTGTTCCTAGGTTTGTTTGAGAGTCACCTGGCATTTAGCTGCGTGCCCCTGCCACAGACCCTGGGTCTGGAGCAGTAGTTCTCTTCTGGGAACTGGAGAAAACTCTTGGGGTAACTAAGAGATACTCAGGATACAGCTACTCGGTTCCTCTCCCCTCCCCCAGTCAGCCTGCTTCCCAAGATCTGCAAAGATGGCGCCCCGGTATCCTGATCTGCGTGTTTATCACATGCCTGTAGTTTTCCCTGCCAATATAAAGGTGAATTATATGAGTCACATCTTCGTGAATCGTGCTGTACCGTCTGATATGTTCATTCATGATACAGACAAAGTCAAGCTATGTGTCTGAGATGCCAGAATTTTTATTACTACTTTTAAAAAGCTCAGTATCCCTTTATGATGAGAAATATTGTCCATTTTGTTAGCAACTGTTAAATGTTTCAGTGAGAAAATTAATTTTTAATGTATTTTTTTGTCTTATTTCAGGTGGTACAATGAGAAATTTGAAGACTATCCCAAATTCAGAAAAATTATGATTCCATTTTTGTTTTAAGTTCGTTGTCAATGGGGTTACCTTCAACTTGAAGCTTTTCGATCATGTTTCTCTCAGGATGATATAAATGAATGTGTGTCTGTGTAATGTTTCTGCTACTTCACCTTTTTCAAGATTTGCTCTAGGATTGTGTAAATGAGTAAACTAGCTAATAACAGTAGCCAATGTGTAAGCTACCTAATAACAGTCTAATCAAACTGAAATGGCAGCTGGAAGTATGACGCTGCACACCGGGTCACGGATCTGGAACTCTAATTGCAGCTTGACCCTCCTCTCATTTGTCTGCCTCTTTGGACCAAAACATTCTCTACCCCTTGCACAACTCCCTACAGCAATGGGTTTAAGGTCAAAGGTGATGTTGTCCCCTCCCCCTATGGAGGTGTGTTCTGTCTTCATGTCCCTCTCATCCCCCTAGGTCGGAGAGGCCCGGGTCCCCACAGAGTACCCACCACAGCCTCTCACTGTTGGGTGTTGGGCAGGCAGAGAAGCTGGGCGTAGAGAGGAGAGGCCCAGCGGAGGCCGATGCAAAAGGCCTCTGGCACCTGCTCCAGCCTGGACCACCAGGTGGCTTCACTGGCAGGACAGGGCACTGGGGGCATTCCTAAGGAGCAAGCTGCTGTGTCCCCCACGAAAGGGACTTACTCCCTGGAGGCCCTCAGCTGGGAGCACGAAGGTGCTGCGGGGCAGCCTTCCCATCTCGGGTCACTCGCCATGAGCCATTAGGAGTCTCTGTCTTGGGATAATTTTTCTTCCTCCTTCTAGGTAGAATTAACATTTTTTAAAGGCACTTTTTCTTTTTAAATACCTCTCAATATTGCAAAACTATAATTTGAAGCAGAATTTCTTATTTTAGATGCACTCAAAACCTCCACGGAGATGAATGACAGTAATAAAATGTACTACTTATTGCCAGATATGTGAAAGAAATCTCCCCACTGGAAGGCTACCTACTGAGTCTCTTGCCCGCTCTGTGAAAATCCAATGAACACATGGTACGGACCCCTCCTCACCTGGGACAGCACTACCTCTATTGCTCCCGCGTTTGCAGGGGTGGGAACCGAGCAAGGTGTTAAGTGGAGAGAGTCCGTGTTCACTTAACTATCTCTAACGATGCTGGGTGGCAGAGGCCTCCGGGACATGCCTGACATTGCGTCCTGTATGTTCTCCGACCGACTGCCACCTTTGGGCAGGGAGCAGGCCCTCCTGCCCCCGGCACCCCGGGGCCCCTGGGCACCCCATCAGTTCCCTCCCCCCTTCTCCTGGCTCACCTTCCCAACCAGGGGCTCCCTCCCCATGAGGTTTCATGTAGAAACTGTGTTCTTGGTGTTAGTGGTTTTTAGAGTCCCTTAGGGTTTTAGAATGACACGGAAAGCTTTTCCTGATGTGGCCGTGCTTCATTTTTAACTAAAAATGGAATGCTTTTGTGGGGAAATGTTATGATCAAATAAACGTTGGCCCTTTTTCTGACTGAATAATTACTTGAAACCATAAAACAATAAATATTTAAGATCTCCTCCAGAAAACTCAGAAATCTGAGCAAGTCTTGACGGATCTGGGCCCCTGGGCTCTGGAAGGTGTACCTGGCCAGAACGATGCTTGTCTGAGAGCTAGAGATGCTCACTGTGACTTTTAATTCTGTTGGTGCTTCTTTTTTATTTGAGTGACCAAAAGTTTGGGTTAAGTGGGGATTTGATGAATGGTTGCTACTTCACTGTCATGTGCTGGGTGGATGATTGACAGGACGAAATCTTGTTCTATGTTGTCTGCCTGTCTTCCCTTTGCTAAAAACTGTAACTAGCAGATTATGACAGTTTGTTATTGTGTTAGTTATAATAATTAAGGAGATTAATAAAATTACTGGTAAAAGTTCGGTTGTTTTGTTACCCTTCTGTGTGGACAATTCTTCACGCTAGAAGTTCAGACAGCCCTGAAATCTCTTTCCCACCCATATTAATATTTCATAGTGCTAAATATTCTCTTCTATCTCTCAGTAGAGCTGTGTGACATTCTTCGTATAAATCTTGTGCATTTCTGCTAAGGATATTTTTATTTATTTCATTTTTTTAACATCTTTATTGGAGTATAATTGCTTTACAATGTTGTGTTAGTTTCTGCTGTATAGCAAAGTGAATCAGCTATATGTGTACATATATCCCCATAGCCCCTCCCTCTTGCGTCTCCCTCCCTCCCACCCTCCCTATCCCACCCCTCAGGTGGTCACAAAGCACCGAGCTGATCTCCCTGTGCTATGCGGCTGCTTCCCACTAGCTTTTGGTAGTGTATATATGTCCATGACACTCTCTCACTTCGTCCCAGCTTAAGGTTATTTTTAGATATATGTGAATGAGAATATGTCCCCAAATACATTTTATAACCAGGATAAATCAAACCTATTGAGGTTTGTATATTTGTCACATCCAGCCATGCTACTAAGATTATTTTATGAATTCCCACCCTTTGTTGCTGTTATTCTTAGGTTCTCTAGCTTTACAGTCATACCATTCTCAATAAGTAGTTCTTATTTTGCAGTATTTGAAGCTATTGCTATTGTCGTTTGCTGCTTATATTAACGAGAAATTCAAAAGCAATATTAAATAATAGAGGTGATTGCTAGGATTCTTGCATAATTTTGACAGGAATGCCTAATGTGAAATGATTATTTTGAGCACTCATTTTCTTGTGTGGTTATGGTTCTGTTTAAGCTTCAGCCGTTGGGATCTTGTCTTTGCTTTTTTTGTTTATCTTTTTATTGAGAATTTCAAATGCACGTCATACAAATCAGGAATGAAGACAAGGGTTGGCCAGCAGGCGTAGAGGAGATGGCAAACTAAGAACAGGCCCACTTGGACATTCTGGTCTTGTAGGTTATTCATTAGATATTCTTGGAGTTTATCTTTTTCTGTTTTACTCTATGTTTTTTATGGTAATTTCCTCTGTATTGCCTAATTTGTTAACATTCACTTTGATCTTATTTTCACGATTCTAATTTCACTCCTCTAATTTGGGGGAGATTTTTCCATTGTGTTCCTAGCTGTTGAGAAGGAGTGCTTCATTTATTTTCTTCTGAGCATGTGTATTTTTTGGCTTTTATTAAGGCTCTGTGTTTCTGCTAAGTAACATTGACCACATTTCCTTAAGTTTAACCAAGTTCCTATGATTATGATCCTGAAGAGTCCCAGCTATACTTCTTAGATTTGCTTTGATCCAAATATTGTTAGGAAACTAGTTTTTTTGTTTGAAATGGTGCTTTTTACTTTTCAACCATTTGGGGGGATTTTATTTAAACATTTTTTGTTCTTTTCACATGTGTGGATATAGTAGAGACCATTTTCTGTGAGATTTCTCCTTTGTGGATTTTGAGTTTTCCTTTGTAGCCTCAAACCTTTTTTATAAAATAACAACACCATTTTTAAAGTTGGTGCTGTTTGTTCTATAGTTAATTCAAACATGTTAGTTATATTGTTAAAATTCCCTTTATTTTTTAGCACCTTAGGAATGATTTTAGGTTTTTAGGAGTTCACTTAGAAGCTCCCAGTTAAATATGATGAGCTGAACTTATACTTTGACTTCCTCCGCCTGCTGACAGAGGTTTACAAACCACATCTGGTAGAGGTCTTGTATCCAGATATGTCAAGACCTCTCAAACTTCAGTAATAGATATTTTAAATATATTTTAATGGGCAGAAGATTTGAACAGACACTCATCAAAGAATACATTCGAATGGCAAGTAAGCACATGCAAAGGTGTTTACCATCTTGAGTCACTAGGGAAACACCCATCAAACCACAACGAGATACCACTGCCCATCTCTTTGAATATCTAAACTTAAAAAGAATGACCAACCAAGGTTTGCCAAGGATGTGGAGACCCTGGAACCCTCACATACTGCTAGAGGAAATGGGGAATGAGCTAACCACTTTGGAAAACGCTTTAACAGTTTCTTAAACACTTAAACGTACATTTAATATATGACCCAAAATTTTCACTCCTATGTATTTACCCAAGAGAAATAAAAGCACATATCTATACAAAAACTTTTACATGAATGTTCATCGCAGTTTTATTTATAGTAGCCCAAACCTGGAAACAATCCAGTTGTCCACCAGTTGTTGTGTATCCACACAATGGAATACTACCCTGCATAAAAAGGAATAAACTATGGATCTCAGCAACAACATGAATGTGTCTCAAAATCATGCTGGCTGAAAGAAGCCAGATAAAAAAGAGTACCTCCTGCATTGTGTGGAGATAAGCGTTTGCCTGGGAATGAGGGCAAGGGGGAGGGGGCATGAGGAAACCTTTGGGGTTGATGTTTGTTATCTTGGTTATGTGAAGCTGTGTGCATCCAATGATACACTTTAAATATATGCAGTTCATTGTATGTCCCTTATACCTCGAGCTTTTAAAAAAAAATCATGTTATTACACTTGCAAAACAATAGAATGCTATGAAAACGAACTTATCTGAGAACAATGAGTCTAGGAACTTAGAAAATGAGAATTTGATAGAAGAGGTAGAAGGCAAAATCAAGGCTGTCCTAGAAAATATAACGACCAAGAGCAAGGAAACACAGCACCACGTAGACGGTCCCACATTTGACTCATGGGCATAACAGAAAAGCCTTCTCCCCAATTCTTCCCTAACTGGGATGATTTCAAGAACCTCCGTCCACATAAGCTGATCTGAGGATTGCTTCAAGGTGACCTGTGAAACAAGGTGGACTCAGACTAGACAGGAAGCCCTGGTTGGCCTTCTGGTGAAGGAAGCAAGCAAGCGGCAGGACAATCACTGGAGAATGATACAGTGTTTGCAAGTTGAGAGGGAAACAAAACGCTGTATCTGTGGAGAATGTGCGTGCACATGTAGTAAAAGCATAAAAACAGGGATTGGATACACAGAAGTCCTTGGTCATGGTTGTCTTTGAGGAGGATGTTTCAGCAAAAAAAATAGAAATGAAGTCCTCCCTCCCCTGAGAGCAAGGAAAACAAAGGGACAGCGAACAGGCTAGAGAAGAAACATAACCTGGCCTGAAAGAGTTAATCACGCCTTGGTTTACTTTAACTGTCACTAATTTGGAGTAACTAGATTTGTACTTTACAAAGCTAACCTCACTCCCTCACTCCCTGACACTGTGTAATTTACATTCGGTACCCATCACCCCTAACTCTGTGTGAGTTACACCCCCTGCCTCTCACTCCCTAATCTTATTATGTCCAGCACTTACATTCTGTACGCCCCTCGTAACAAATCACCCCCTATAGGTTTTGCATTTCAGAAACAAGGTCACCGGGCAATAAACCAGAGGCAAACGGTTGCAATTACCAGACAGCGGGACCCCAATTACAGGGCGGCCTGACGCCAGCTATGACTGTTTTGAAATAATGCAAAGGAAAGGAAGAATGCAAGACCTTCACTACTTTGATCCTTATCATATACCCTGGACTGCAAGCCCCACATATAAAATCTTCCCTGATTCCCAAGGAGGGAGGACACAGCTCTGGAGGTGCTAGCCTGCTGCATCTTCCCTTCTGCCTGGCAGAAAAATAAAGCCATCTCTCTCTTCCTCCAAAATCCCTATCTCCGTATTTCTGTTCAGCCTAGGTGCACAGGGAAGCCAACATTTCGGCAGCAAGGAGAGGAGACTGGAAATGGGGAGGAGAATCTGGGCTACTTCAGGCTTCCAGGCATGTTTGTTCTAAAGATCTAAAGCAAATATATCAAATCTATGTTTCAAATAATATTTATGCTGGGTGGCTATGTTATACTTTGCAGTTCTATGTGTTTTTATTTTTTAATTAAAAAAAGAAAAATACGGAAGTGGACAGTGGAGTCTGGATGGTGAGGAAAGTGAAGCCAGGATGCTGTAAATAGGAAAGGAGAAAACGGGCTGTAAGCAAGGCGTGCCTTGAGTTGGAGCAGCCGTACACATGGAAACTCACAGGACTCTGGAGAGCTCCACACAGGCAGCCATCCTGTTCTTAGGGCAGAGGGTCTCACACCTTCCTTTGCTGTCGTTGTTGTTGTTGGGGGCGTCAGAAGCAGCACAAGGAGTTCGTAAACACCACTGAGATTTGACGACAGTTCCTACACACTGAATGAGGAAGTTTAACAGATGACAGATACTGTATCCCTGTATCCCAAAAGAGAAATGCAGGGTTAGATTACTCAGTACGTTTCTGGAGAAACCTGTGGTCCACCGTGGCCAGTCACGGAATTAGACAAGGGGGCTAAAAGGCACAATGTAGTTGTGTCCCCAGTAGATCTGGGGTCTAGTGTAGAAGGAAAATACAATGGGACGCTGCATTATGGGAAATGAAAAGGACAGAGGGCCCTCAGTCTGCTCAGTGGCTATTGTATGTTTACAATTTGGGGAAAACAGTCTGGGCAGAGGCCATATCTGTAGAGGCCAGAGGAGTGGAAGGCCAGGAGGCTTCTGGGACCGAATTTAGTCCAATGTTGGTGAAAATAAGTGAGAAAGGGGGAATTGGAGGGGCTAAGATAAAACAGGTGAGGCATGTGTGAGGAAGACACCATGTGGCAGGCAAAGGACAGAAAGTCCCGTCGTTCAGAGCCCACAGACATGCCTGAGAGGGGCTATGACATCAGACCTGGAGGCTCCGGAGGTTTCTCTGGTAGCCATGAGCGTGATGCAGAGGAGTGGGCAGGACTGGGAGATGGGTGAGGAGTCAGGAGAAGAGCAGGTGTGGACCTGCGCAGACAGGTGTTGGGGGAGGGGTAGACCTGCACAGACAGGTGTTGGGGGAGGGGTGGGCGTGATAAATACCGAGGAGTAGAAGTTGAAAGGCTGTGTTTCTTTTTAATTTTTTTTTTTTTTTTTTTTTTTTTTGGCCTCACCGCACAGCCTGTGGGATCTTAGTTCCCCGACCAGGGATCGAACCCCAACCCCCTGTAGTGGAAGCACTGAGTCCTAGCCACTGGACTGCCAGGGAAGTCCCATGAAAGGCTGTATTTTTAAATGAGCCAAAGATCTGAACTTCACTAAGGAAAATACACCTGTGGCAAATAAGCACATGAAAAGATGTTCAACATTTTTAGTCATTAGGAAAATGCAAATTGATACCACAAACATACTACCACACATGTGATAGAATGGCTCAAATGAAAAGCCTGAGCATACTAAGTGTTGGAGAGGATGTGAAGCAACTCAAAGTCTCACCCACCTGGCTGGGGGGAATGGAAAATAGCAAGACCAATTTGGAAAACCAGAAATTTCCTTCCTCTCTTTTTTTTCTCTTTCTCTCTCTCTCTCTCTCCCTCCCTGTCTTTTCTTCGTTTCTTCCTTGTTTTCTTCTTTTCATTCTTATGTTCTTTCTCTCTCTCTCCCTTCCTTTTTTCCTTATTTTGTTTTGAATTGTCAAATATTTAATGCTAATTAAAGACCCAATGGTCTTACATTTTTATCACTATTACATTTTATCACTTACATTTTGTCATTATTTGATCATGAATGTAGAACATTGTTGGTCTACAACATACCATCTATCTATATACAAAAACACCGTAACATATTCTTAGGCTCTTAATTCTGAGTTTGAAGGTTAAGCTGAATTTCTATTGAATTTTAGGAAATGTTTAACTGTAAAAGTGATTGAATTTTTTAAATGTATTGCTTGTTCTTTGAAGACCATTGACAGTGTGAATTTAATAAGCACACCGCTGGAAGCTTTAGGAGTTACATTCCTAATATTTATCTTGCCTGGACTTAAAATTACTGAAAGCTTTCCTTCATTATCAAAGCTCAGAAGTATTGATTTCATGGCATACTGAACTGGAAATGTGCCATTAGAGGATTTGGAAACTGTTTATCACATACGAAGTAAAGACCATAGTACCATAAGAGACTCCAGTTCAAGTTGGCAGGCAAAATATAATTTAGACTTAAAATGCTGTATTTAAAAAGAAAATAAATTTTCAATTTGGATAAATAAAAATAACTTCATTTTCAAAGCCTTGGCACCACAAAGGATGGTGTGCACAGTAAGAATCCTTACTTCACAGTGTCCCTCTGCTCTTTCTAGAGACTTGAAGCTGGTCAAGTAGTGAATAAGAATGAACATTTTCCTCAGTAAGATTCATAAGTCATAACTTATTTACTTCCCCCCATTAAATACTGTTACATTTACTTCAAATCATTTAAAAACTAGGTCTGTTCAAAGTGGAGGTTCTCCAAGTACAATGCAAATTTCTTTGACCAGAGAAAAGCAAACCTTCCTAAGAATATAATCTTTATTGACAACATTTTAACCTTCTTTTTGAAAATTTAATTTAAAAAGCTAGTCCAAAAATGGCCTTTTCCTGTAAAGATGCATCTCTTCCAAACCACAGTGAAAGAGACGTAAGTCATTTTCTATTTCATTTTCTACCACATGCCTCAGAATTCCTCACGAAATCACTCTCGGACACACCAGAAGAGCATTTGCAGAATGAGTTATGGGGATGACAGTGTATGAGCCTGTTGGACACGTAGGCAACGAAACCAGTACGCTGGTTGTTAACCTGTTAAAATTATTCAGACATCAAATGGTTGGTTATATGCTAATTATTTACATAGAACATGGATTCACCAGCATAAAAAATAGGTAGCGGCTGCCAGGAGACTACTTCTTTTAATGTGCAGAGGGTTAGCTGTTCTTCCCACTTTCTGCAGGCAAATCCTCCTCTGATAGACATTTTATGCCTTCCTATGATAGAGATCTCTGGCATTTTCCCAAGTGATTGTCTGGACAGCAGGCTAGCAGCCATCATACACAGAGACGTCAACCTCAAGTGTTCCATTCACCCAGGCTGATCAGTGCCCAGGAGGCTGGGTTCCAAGGATTAGATATGAGCACAGCGTGGCCTCCGCCGCTTACGTTTTATCCCCCCTGGACAGCACTATCCCAGGGCCCGTCCGTCGAGGTCCACTTGAAGACCTGGTAGGGAACCTGGGGCATAGTCAGGGATCAAAACACACTTGTTAAATGAAACAATGACTCCCACACTGCTTCTCACTCAACAAGAAAACCAAGGTAGAAAAGCTCCATGCTTTAGGACGGGCCAACGTGGGCCGAGGGTCTGGATCCTGAAATAAGTGTCCTGTGGGGAATTGGTGGCTTTCACACAGACAGTCTGGACAAGTGTGCCTGTCGCTGCCTCTGGCTGGAGGTCATTCAAGTGTATTGCCGAGCACAGCTGGCCTGTGTGTTTTTAGACCCATAATCGTCTTGGAATCCTGTATGCTTGGAAGCGAGTGAGTGGGTACACATGATTGATGGCTCTTGGGGGTGTCCCCTGGTGACCCCTCTTGCACAGAAGCAACTTCCAGAAGCTAAGACCCCACTCTGGGCCAGCTTGGGGCCCTTACGTCTGCCTCTTTGCTCTGTTACCTGGATCTTGTTCTCAAAGCGCAGACTCAGCCTTGACTAGCATCACTAAGGATGAGATTTGGGGTATCCTTGCGCTATGATGAAGTCCAAGATTGCCAAATAAGTCGCGACTTAACAGCCTGTAGCTCCAGCGTGATTCAGGGGCCCCCGGTTCCTCCAGACTTCCGCTACGCCCCTGGGGAGAATCCGCTGTCTTTGTTTTGCCCATCGGAACATGTGTCTCCCTCCCCCACTGGGACCAACTCTTAGCTGAGATTCAACGTGGGACTCCGGCGCTGTCCGCCCATCCCAGGCAGGAGGCTGGTCTGCAGGGAAACTGCCCTGCTACTGCTGAGGCTATAGCCTCTCCTCGGGGACCAGCGTCCCAGCCTCTCTCTAGTGGCCAGGGCAGTCTTCCCTCATCGTTCAGAATCCCTGGGGAACCAGGTGCATCCAGGGGTCCAACCCACAGCTCTTCATTCAGCATGGAGAGGAGCTGGCCGCCCTGCCCACAGACCTGCTGCCTTCTGAGCTGCCTCTCAGCATCTGCAGTCTCCTATAAGCAGCGTGCTTTCCCATATCTGGCCTCCCTCTGCCAAAATCACTCTGCTGTGGCAGCCCTGGGGCTGGAGCAGGGGCCCAAGCCGGGGGCAGTTTCAAAGAGCCCCTCCTTCCTCCCCTCACTGTGCCCAGGTCTGGAAGAGGCAGGCTTCCCACGCTGTCCTCACTTGCCTAACTGGGCTTTCTTTCTGCCCTTCAACTTTGTGGTTAAGCCTTGCTGCTGCACAAGGTGGAGGACAGAATGCGGGACTTGTTTAGCATGAAGGGGCTGAAGTCAAGCGGTATTGCAGAAGCTGTCATCTTTTACAATTGCCAGCTGCCTTATTTGTTTTAACCCCAAGTGATTTTTCCCTCAGCCCCAACAGACGGTCCCTTTCCTTCACTGACTCAGAATCCCTCCAGCAACCCCCAGGGCTCAGTGCCAAGCTTCTCCTCACTTGACCTGGCAGCAGTT
This sequence comes from Pseudorca crassidens, assembly GCF_039906515.1. Taxonomy (NCBI): domain Eukaryota; kingdom Metazoa; phylum Chordata; class Mammalia; order Artiodactyla; family Delphinidae; genus Pseudorca; species Pseudorca crassidens. Next base: position 5,840,279 of record NC_090298.1, read on the forward strand.
GGCACTCTGCCTGGCAGGGACTTCTCTCTCTACCTTTTACCTGCTTCTCATCCAAACCACCTGAGTCCCAGGCTCCTCCCTCCCATGACTGTGCAAGGCGTCAGTCATCTGCTCTCTGCTACCCACTCAGTCTGCTGCTATTTATGGGAAAACAATCCACTGGCTGTCTCGGCTAAATCCGAAATCCAACAAGGCAGAGAGCTTACTATACCTGCCCTCCTCAGAGGTTGCTTCTCCAGGGCCAGGCTTCCTCCTGTGACTTCCATTTCTGCTGGATCCAGGAGGGAATGTCTGTCCCGGGCTCCACAGCACAGCAGTTTGAATCACTCTGCCCACTGATTCCATTTCTAGAAACCTCTGTCTTATGGGGTAGGACCCTCTTGATATTACATCTCAGTGAGAAGAGAAATGCCAAAGCAGATGGATACCCAATGGGTCAGCTCATGGAGAAGGCATCTCCAGCAGGCTACCTCACCTTCCCCTGGTAAGCCCAGCATCGCGGACAGTGCCTGCAGATCAAGCCCACTTCTAATACATACTTACAACACAAACTCTGAGATTTGCAGTTACTGTTGGGAGTTGGAGACAAGACTTTCAGCTCTAAAAACCTCATTCAAATCAAGCTTCCACAAAATTTAGAGTCGAACCCATAGTTTTATGTCAATACCATAATTCCTATAGCTTTGTAATATAGTTTAAAATCAGGGAGCATGATGTCTCCAATTTTGCTCTTTCTCAAGGCTTCTTTGGCTATTTGGGGTACCATACAAATTTTAAGATTACTTGTCCAATTTCTGTGAAAATGCCACTGAAATTTTCATAAGGATTGCATTTATTTGTAGATTGCTTTGGGTAGTATGGACATTTTAATATTGATTCTTCCAATCCATGAGCACAAAATATCTTTCCATTTATTTGCGTTCTTCCTCAATTTCTTTCACTGATATTTTGTAGTTTTCAGTATACAGAGCTTTCAGCTCCTTGGTTAAATTTCTTCCTAGGTTTTTTATTCTTTTTGATGCAATTGTAAATGGGATTATTTTCTAAATTTCTCTTCCTGATAGCTTGTTATTAGTGTATAGAAACACAACAGATTTTTGTGTATTGATTTTATATCCTGCAATTTTACTGAATTTGTTTATTAATTCCAACAGTTTTTTGGTGGAGTCTTAGCGGTTTCCTATATTTATGTTATGTCATCTGCAAATAATGACAGTTTTACTTCTTCCTTTCCAATTCGGATTCCTTTTATTTCTTTTTCTTGCCTAATTGCTCTGGCTAGGACTTCCAATAATATGTTGAATAAAAGTGGTGAGAGTAGGATTTCTTGTCTTGTTCCTGACCTTAGAGGAAAAGATTGTCACCACTGAGTATGATGTTAGCTGTAGGCTTGTCAAATACGGCTTTTATTATGTTGAGGTATGTTCCCTCTATACCTGCTTTGTCGAAAGTTTTTACCATAAAGGATGTTTACTTTTGTCAAATGCTTTCTCTGCATCTATTGAAATGATTGTATGATTTTTATCCTTCATTTTGTTTAATGTGGTATATCACATTGACTGACTTGAAGATATTGAGCCATCTTTGCATCTCTGGAATAAACCCCACTTGTTCATGGTGTATGATCCTTTTTTTTTTTAAATTTTTTAATTTATTTATTTATTTTCGGCTGCATTTGGTCTTCATTGTTGCGCGCTGGCTTTTCTCTAGTTGCGGTGAGCGAGGGCTACTCTTTGTTGCGGTGCTCAGTCTTCTCATTGCAGTGGCTTCTCTTGTTGCAGAGCATGGGCTCTAGGTGCGTGGGCTTCAGTAGTTGTGGCATACAGGCTCAGTAGTTGCGGTGCATGGGCTTAGCTGCTCTGTGGCATGTGGAATCTTCCCAGACCAGGGCTTGAACCAGTGCTCCCTGCATTGGCAGGCGGATTCTTAACCACTGCACCACCAGAGAAGTCCACGTATGATCCTTTTAATGCATTGTTGAATTTGGTTTTTTAATATTTTGTTGAGAATTTTTCCATCTGTGTTTATCAGGGAAATTTTCTTGTAATTTTCTTTTCTTGTGGCAGCTTTGCCTGGTTTTGGTATCAGAGTAATTCTGGCCCCATAAATGAGTTTGAAAGATTACTTTCCTTTTCTGTTTTTTTAAAGAGTTTAGGAAGGATCAATATTAATTCTTTGAATGTTTAGTAGAATTCATCAGTGAAGTTGTCTGGTCCTGGACTTTTTATTTTTCTTATAAATTTATTTATTTTATTTTTATTTATTTTTGGCTGCATAGGGTCTTCACTGCTGCGCGCGGGCTTTCTCTAGTTGTGTCGGGTGGGGGCTACTGTGCATTGTGGTGTGCGGGCTTCTCATTGTGGTGGCTTCTCTTGTTGCAGAGCACAGACTCTAGGCATGTGGGCTTCAGTAGTTGTGGCTCGTGGGCTCTAGAGTGCAGGTTCAGTAGTTGTGGCGTACGGGTTTAGTTGCTCTGTGGCATGTGGGATCTTCCCGGACCAGGGCTCAAACCCACATCCCCTGCACTGGCAGGCAGATTCTTAACCACTGCGCCACTAGGGAAGCCCTGGGCTTTTGTTTCTTGTGAGGTTTTGATTACTGATTCAATTTCTTTTATGTGTAATTATGACATATAGGACTGTAACACCCATCTTGTAAGATGCTCTCTCTGCTTTGAAGAAGCCAGCTGCCATGGTGGAATCTGCCCCATGGAGAGGTCCACATGACAAGGAGGTAAAAATGGCCTCCAGATGACTCACAGCAAGATGCTGAAGCCCTCAGTCCTACAACCACAGGAACTGAAGGCTATCAACAACCACACCAGCTAGGAAGCAGATTCTTTCCAATTAGAGTCTCTGATGGGATCCCAACCCAGTTGACACCTTGACTGCAGCTTGGTGAGACCCTGTGCAGAGGACCCTGCTAAGCTGTGCCCCTGAGTCCCAACCCTCAGAAACTCTGAGGTCATAAACATGTGTTGTTTTACACCTTAAAGTTTGTGGTACAATTGTTATGCAGCAATAGGTAACTAATACAATTATAAAGAGTATGATGGTTTGCTTTTTTGTTTGAAAACCACAATGGACTGAGGATGGAAAACTTTTCAGAGCAGCTAAGACAAATATACACATATCAGGACATCCTCTTAACCTCACAAAGAACCAGAACATTTTGTAAAACTGCCTTGTTCTAACCCCAGTGCTAACATCAGGTTTGGTCAAAATGTCCTTCCTGCTTTAAGTCATTTCAAAACCCAACTTGTCAGAAGATAGTAAATGGAACTGCTAAGTCAGTAAAATAGTCTTTCTGAACTTCTAGGACCTTGTCCACAGAATGATGGAATCTAATTAACACTATCATTCAACTACGAACCAGTTTAAAAACTGTTGAAAGCAGGTTTTTTTTAAATGACATTCTCCACTTTTCCCTGAAGAAAATGGGGTTGGAAAATCATATTTATATTGCCACTGACTAATGGAACTCAAAGGTAATATTTCAGAATGTTCACCTTCATTTATAAAATCCTCACCTTTGTCAAATACAATACGAATGGAATATTAGATTGTTACCTCATCAATTCCTGGGTCTCCTAAAGCAGTCAGTTTTTACATAAAATGAAGATATGTTTAAAGAAGCAGTATAAAAATCCCTCAGCACTTAGTGGTCTATCTAGACGTCTGTTGGCAGATGGACAGGTGTCTGTATATAGGGAAGGACAGGAAGGATTAGATACTATTCTCCTGCTTTCAGGAAGGATGATGGGACTCTCTAGCCCACCAGAAATGAAGCAAGATGGATTCAACAGGACTGGAACATGGAGAGCTGATGGGTGCTGGGGAGGGCTGCCTTAGCATTAGGCTGAGGACTAAGGGTTTACATCATCCATGCAGCTAGTCCCCCGGTGAGCATTTGCTCTGCTCCAAATGGAAAAGGGGAGGTGGTATCTCTTGAAGACTGTATATATGAAGCCCTCTGGTCAAAGAGATCTGCCCTTTGCCAGGGTACCTCCCTCAGTTTGCATTTCCTCTAGGAAGATACTGGAAACCCAGCTGCTTTGTATAGATTACACTGGAAGAGTGGGTTCTTCAGTATCTATGAATGAGTTGGTTGAGGAAGAATGAATGAATGAGATTGTTAAAACTCTATATTTTGGAGGGAATATTTGGAAAAGTTTTATGTAATACCCAGAGCGGAGTGAAAACCATGATAAATGAAGGGCCCCTGGGCTAAAGACAAAGCCCAAGGGTGTTAAAGACATCTCACTTCCCGTCTTGCCTCATAGAGCGATGCTCGACAGAGCTTGGCCAGGATGAAGATGAGCAGCAACGAAGCTCACAGTCGAGCTCCACAGTCTGGGTGCATTTGGGAAGAGTCTGGCCTGAATTCCTGGAAACGCTGACTTAGACATTCCAGAGACCTGACAGTTCATTATCCCCCAAGCTTAAGGAGGAAAACTCAAGCTGTGAGTAGGGGGCCTCTAGGAACCATGGTGCCCACACACTGACCATTGCAAGGACACATTGAGGATCTCAGACAGACAGCCACTGGGCTCTGTCACTCAGTCCCACTAAGAGGAGGTCCTTCTTTGGGGTGGCACGCTTCAGGGCAGACAGCTTCCATTGTCAATGTCAAACTAGAGACAGAAAGAGCTCGAGCATCATGGTCAAGCTGGACGTTGAAACTTCTGGCAGTTGCATTCCTGTTTGTAGATGTTTGCTGTCCGGGCTGTTGTCTGTGTATTAATCCCGTCTTCCCATCAAGGTGACAAGGGAGCCACCACTCTTTGCTCTTTGCGTCTCTCACTGTGGCTGACAGGGTGGTCCTTAAGAGATAACGTTAACATCTTAATAAATATTGTCTCATGGAGAATTTGCTGGAGCAAGCGCAGACACTAAATTTAAATTCTTCAGTTTGATAGAATTGAAAACAAGCCAATTCTCTCAATGAGGTGACAATTGCCTTTCTCTTTTTAAAACTCTAGCTTGCATGACCTAAAATACACAAGTGGGAGGCAGTATTGTAGAACTATCTCAAGTTAATTAGTGTCTAGCTCTTTGCAAAGTATTCAACAGTCTAGATTGGTTGCTTCCGCACATTGCACATCAGCAAGATTTGGTCTCAAAGGCTCCACATGGCTGAGAAAACTCCATTCCCAGCTAGGATCCTCTGGAGAGGGCATCAATTATTCCCCATTGTTTTAACATTGATTGTACCGTCTAATTTGAAAGCATGTAAAAAAGAAAATGTTACTTGGCATTAGTATCATTTCCCATCACTTTTGAAAGATGTGTTAAGGGAGTGTTTGGCCCAATCAGTCTAGAAAAGTATTTCTCCCATAATGACAAGCCAATTATTTCTGCTTTGAATTACAAATATCTCCCTTAGGCCCATAGGGAAAAAATGAGTGACAAGCATATGAAAAAATGCTTGATAGCATATCAAGTAGGGAATTGCAAATTAAAACAGTAGGGAATTGCAAATTAAAACAAGATACTACCGCACACCTATTCAAATGGCCAAAGTCCAAAACACTGACATCACCAAATGCTGGTGAGGACGTGGAGCAACAGGAACTCTAATCGGGCTTCCCTGGTGGTGCAGCGGTTGAGAGTCCACCTGCTGATGCAGGGGACGTGCGTTGGTGCCCCTGTCAGGGAAGATCCCACTTGCCGCGGAGCGGCTGGGCCCGTGAGCCATGACCGCTAAGCCTGAACGTCCGGAGTCTGTGCTCCGCAACGGGAGAGGCCACAACAGTGAGAGGCCCGCGTACCGCAAAAAAAAAAAAAAAAAAAAAAAAAGGAAGTCTCATCATCGCTGGAGGGAATGCAGAATGGTGCAGCCACTTTAGAAGACAGCTTGGCGGTTTCTTACAAAGCTGAACATACGCTTACTATACTATCCAGCAACTACGCTCCTAGACGTTTGCCAACCTAGCTAAAATGAGTTGAAAATTTATGTCCACACAAAAACCTGAACATGAATGTTTATAACAGCTTTACTTACATTTGCCTAAACTTGGAAGCAACCAAGATTTTTTTTAAATTTATTTATTTAATTTATTCATTTTTGGCTGCGTTGGGTCTTCGTTGCTGTGCACGGGCTTTCTCTAGTTGTGGCGAGCGGGGGCTACTCTTTGTTGCAGTGCATGGGCTTCTCACTGCAGTGGCTTCTCTTGTTGCAGAGCACGGGTTCTAGGCGTGTGGGCTTCAGTAGTTGTGGCATGTGGGCTCCAGTAGTTGTGGCATGTGGGCTCAGTAGTTGTGGCACACAGGCTTAGTTGCCCCACGGGGACATGTGGGATCTTTCCAGACCAGGGCTCGAACCCATGTCCCCTGCATTGGCAGGCGGATTCTTAACCACTGCGCCACCAGGGAAACCCCCAAGATGTTTTTCAAAAGATAAATGAATAAGGAAATTATGGTACATCCATGCAATGGAATATTATTCAGAGATAAAAAGCTCTCAAACTACAAAAAGACGTGGAGGAAACGTAAGTGCGTATTGCTAAGTGAGACCAATCTGAAACGTCTACATATTGTATGATTCCAACTATATGATATTTTGAAGAAGGCAAAATATGGAGACAGTAAAAAGATCAGTGCTTGCCAGGGGTTGGGAGCGAGGGGAGCGTTGAGTAGGCAGAGCACAGAGGATTTTTAGGGCCATAGAGCTATTCTGTATGACACATGTCATTATGCATTTGTCCAAACCCATGGAATGTACAACATCAAGGGAACCCTAATATAAACTATGGACTTTAGTTAATAATAATGTATTATTTTATTATAATTATTCATTTTAATTCATCATTTAAATAATAATTTAATTGTCAAATGTAAATGCTATTTAGGTTTTACTTTATTTAAATTATATTTTTAATATCATTAATTGTAACAAGGGCACCACACTAATGCAGGATGTTAATAATAGGGGAAACTATGTGTGGAGAGAGGGAAGGATACAGAAACTCCATTTTCCGCTCCATTTTTTTCTGTAAACCTAAAACTGCTCTAAAAAGTAAAGTCAATTAATTAAAGAAACAATAGCTAAGTGGAAAGAGGGCATTTTGCCCATTCGGACAGACCATTCAGACGTGTGATGTGTGATGCCCTGGGGCGGAGCCCACGGTAGGTAAGAGAGGCTGCCCGCACCCTGAGCTTCTGATGCTCTGGTTCTCCCAGGGCTGAGCTCCACTGCCTCCAGCTGAAGGTGCCCAGGGAAAATGGACAGGTGACTGATGAGCTGCTTCGCAGAGCTTTCTGCTGGATGAATTTCTCAAAGGCAGGTGCCTAACTCCAGCCAGGGAGTGCCTTCTTCAGAGCTGGACACATGTGGCCCCCATCTGCACAGCTAATCCGCTTTCCAAGCTGGGCTCTTGGGAGGGAGGGCTGGTGGGGATGGCCAGGGCTGGGCAAGTTATAAAAATGTGCCCTTCCTCAAGACACTTCGTGTCTACCTGTCAGAAAATTGTCACATGTTCTGATTATTTATTTATTTTAATTTATATACCAATAATAGTCACCCAGTTTTTTAAGTGTAGTCTATCTACTCAACACATTTTTTAATTTACTTATTTAGTTATTTATTTAGCCGTCCTGAAGGCATGCAGCACCTTAGTTCCCTGACCAGGGATGGAACCTGCACCCTCTGCAGTGGAAGCACGGAGTCTTAACCACTGGACCACCAGTCTTGTTCTGATTTTAGAACAAGACACTTGCATCTGCTAGAAAACTGTCAAGATAAGTACAAACCTGCACTGTCCACGCTTCTGATGGTACCTCCTAGACGTGGTGCCCACCTCCGCACTCCCCAACCACCCGACAGCTCCTGGAATATCCATCCTGGTGGCTGGTCCCCTCTGTCCCCCAGGAAGCATCCTCTTCCACACTCACTCGTCCCTGCTGAGGGACCAGGAGACCTCACAGATGATGTTCAGAATCCCTTCGTGCAGCTTCATCAGGAGTCCTTAGGAGTTTCCTAGGTTAATAGCACAAAAATGGGCTACTGTTCCACATTTCTGTTTATTTCCATCAGTTAATTGGACTTGGTTCTGCCTGAATAAGAAGGTTTTCTCTCTTGGGCTCCTTGAGAAGAGAAGCCTTGGGGTGCCATCCTAAATCTTCAGGGGACAGACTCCCCGTACATTACCCTCCCAGTACTGAGTGCAACGTGGGTCCTGAGAATGTCCAATGCCCATAATTTACAGCTGTTTTTTCTATTATAGGTAATAATTTAATTCAGGACAAGAGATGTTATTCAAAGACATATAAATAATAGCCTCTACTAAGAATGTTCATTGTGTTGAGAATAAAGCACTGGGAGTTTCAAGATTGGCAAGTGAATGCCAAGGCTGGTGGGGCTCGGGGACAATTTTCCCTCTTGAATAAATGAAAAGGAGCATACTGCTACTTTCATTTTTTTTTAAGAAGTTGAATATTTTATTATTAAACCGTTTCTTATTTTCCTGCAAGGCTGTTGCCTCACTGTACAAAAATAGTACAAGCAAATACAGTATATTGCAAAATTAAGAGAGTAATGCTCTTCATTGGACACTATACAACTCACAAACTTTTCTCCACTGCCATTTATTTCCAGTGGGAAAATCATTGAGTATTTTGATCCAAATCCAGGGATGGCTGTAAGCAATTTACAATATTGTATAAGGTAAGATAACAATGTTATTCTTGAATTACATAATTTTTATAACTAGTTTTACCACAGATAATTTCAGGAATTCTGAATGTTATAACTGGAGACTAGCCTAAAAATCATAGGCTGTTGAGAAAAAGATGCATAGGGTTTATCTGACATCATTAGGAAGTTAAGGGGTATTTTCTTCAGGCAATATTGTAACAAGTAGTTTCTTTTGCTAAAAGTTGCTTTTAAAAATTCTATCAGCTACTAATTTAAGACAACTATGCTAGATTAAGTTGTTTCAAACTAGTTTACTTAGGGGTTCCATGTTCACTCCTCAATAGATTTTATGTATTTCTCATATGCTTCTTCACTCATTAGTTCATCTAGTTCTGAAGGGTTACTCAGTGTCATCTTGATCAGCCAACCATCTTCATAACAAGATTTATTGATAAGTCCTGGATTTTCTGCTAGAGCTTCATTAATTTCAGTTACTTCTCCTGATAGAGGAGAATGGAGTTCATTAGCAGCTTTCACATTTTCCAAACACCAAATTCCTCGTTTGTTCAATTTTGTCCCAGCTTCAGGCAGCCTACAGTAAACAACATCTCCCAAAGCTTCCTGTGCAAAATCGCTGATTCCCACTGTTCCAACACCGTTTTCTGTTGTTACCCATTCATGTTTGTCTGTGAATTTACGCACCGACAGCAGAGCGGGGCTGGTGCGCAGCGCCCCGCCGGCGCCCACCCTCAGTCCCCAGGGCCACGGCGGGCAGGGCATGTTGGGCACAGAGATGGCGCGCAGGCTGCAGACCACGGCTGGCACACTCCGCGCTGCTCGCAGAGCCATGTTCTCAGGGGTCACTACTTTCATTTTTATTAGAAAATATGCCTTATAATAGCTCCCAATTTTTCTCTTTCAAACTGTCAACTGAAAATAATGCACAACCTAAAAGTTGAGAGTTGTTTAATCCGGTGGACAAAAAATGAGGACTTAAGCCGGGGACAAAGAATCTCAGATCACTCTGAAGAGACAAGGTGGGGAGCCAGGTTATAGAGGAGTTTTTGCAAAAAAGACTGGGTAGTGGGAATGTCAAAAGATTATTGTTAATTAAAGAAAACCAGACATCTCAAGTTAAGGAAATTGGTGCTCTTCTCTGTATGGGAAGATGCAAGAGTCTGGACTCACTGAAATCGTTCCTTTGATGTGCACCTCAGCTGTCTGGGGCCGGTATCCTGTGCTTTCCCATCCTGAGTCTCCTCAGGGTGCATCTTTGTGGGGTGGCTGCAGTGACTGAGGGCTTGATGGCGGGCATCCTGTTTCTATCCTGAGTTCCCTCAGGGCTCACCGTCAGGAGACTGTAACGTGATGGCTTAATGGCTGCTACATCCTTTGTTTATTGATATGGCAGGCAGCATTTTTAGTCCACATAATAGAGAACACCCATCCTACCCTGCAGAGAGGATAGATTCAATGTCCACTCTCCTCCACTCGCCTCCCTCCCCTCTCAACATCCTCCTGACAAGCATTCATTCAGCTCTTGCCAAGTGGCAGGCAGAGCTCAGGCTCAGGTGCTACAGAGATGAATACAGGACAGTTCTCAACCTTGAGGCACTCATTACCTGATGAGTCAATAAAATACATTTTTAACACAAGGTGGCAGGTATGTGATACAAATTATGTTCAAGACATGTGTAAGTGGAGGGGGAAACGTTTGATTCTGCAAAGACAGCAGGTAACATTTCAGACCAGTCTTTGGCAGAAATAATTCTCATTGTTATCAACCATTTAATTCTCTTCCTGTGCAACCAGGAGGATGACATTTACCAGCTCCATTTACACAATTGGGGACCTGAAACTAATTCCAGCCGGTGGGATGTAGGCAGATATGATAGATGATACTTCTAGGCTGGCCCATAAAATACCTTGCACACCGGATCCTTTCTCCTCTTCTGCTGTAGCAAATCTAGAGCCACATGTTAGAAATGGCAGCATTTCAAGACAGAGGAGCCAGGATTGCTGAGTCACGGCCTGAGGGAGGTGCCCCAGCTGGAAAATCTGCATTGGATATCAAGTGCATGAGAAACTTTTACTTTGTCAAGCCACTGAAATTTGGGTGTTGTTTACAACAACTACCGTAGCTTATTTAACACCATGGAAATTGCTGTTTTGCAGTGGGCTGTTTGGGTGACAAAAAATAGGTGGCTATTTTCTTAGCAGCTGGGCAAGAGAGGGTGAAGAAACAGCATGCTGGGTGGCTGGACATCTATGTGATGTAGTGATAAATCATTCGACCAAAGGGTCACCTGCAGAGATTTGGAAGGCAGACCCCATCATGATAGGGGGTGTACTGGAAAATGGAATGTTAGAAGCGTGTTTTAATTGGACTTAGCTCTGTTTGGCAAGGCAATCCAAGGAAGAGATGAACTCAGGAAATAGTTGGCTGTTTTTAAGCAGAAAATGAAAGGTAATAGAGAGTCCAGAAATTCAGGAACTTGTAAGGCTGCAAAAGGTAACTGTTTCTAGTCCCCAAACAGTAAAATATGGGAATAAAATGTAATTGAGCTGACTTTTCAGTTTTGGTGAACTTTCTGAGTGAAATAACATGACTTGGGACAAAGGTGTGAGTGAGCGGGTAGACTGCCCCTCAAGCCAGTGGCCTCCAAGAGGCTGCCTCTTTGTTGAGAGAGAGTCACAGGAGTGAGGAGGCCAGAAAACAAAGGAGATTCCAGAACAGTGCTTAGGAAATGTCTTTGGGTGCAGTTATAGGTACCTGAGAGTGACTGGAGGCAAATATATCAGCAGTCATTAAGTTTTTGAGATGATTGCTTTGCCAAGAATACCACGAGGCAGTGAGGTAAACAGGGAAAAGGGGTCTGTCTTTAGGTAAAAAGAAGGCTGAGAGATGGTCAAGATTCACTGTTCTGGACACCTAGGATCTGATCCTGTCAAACTGGAAGATAGATACACAAGCCTTGATCTTTTTTTTTTTTTGCATTACTGGGGCCTCTCACTGTTGGGGCCTCTCCCGTTGCGGAGCACAGCCTCCGGACACGCAGGCTCAGCGACCGTGGCTCACGGGCCCAGCCGCTCTGCGGCATATGGGATATTCCCGGACCGGGGCACGAACCCGCACCCCCTGCATCGGCAGGTGGACTCTCAACCACTGCGCCACCAGGGTAGCCCAAGCCTTGATCTTTTCAGAAGGTAATTGGACTATGGATCACCACAAACTTAATTACATGGTGACTCCGATATTAGCTGTTCTTTCAGACATGGTACCTTTACTGGAAAATATGAACAGAGCTCCTGGCATTTGATATGCAGCTATTTATCTGACAAATGCTTTCATTGATTATTTTCCAACTTGCAAGTACCAGAAGAAGTTTGCTTTTACTTGGCAGGGCCAACAGTATACCTTCACAATCTTGCCTCAGCATTGTATTCGCTTGTCTTCTCTGCCATAATCTAGTCTGTGGAGAACTTGATTATTTTGATATCCTTCAGAATATCACACTGACCCTGCATGTGCCTGGAATTATGCAGATTGGATTTGATCAAGAAATAACAAGTACCTTCAGTGCTATCTCAGTCAGCTCAGGCTGCCATAACAAAACACCACACTGGGCAGTTTAAACATCAGAAATTTATTTTCTCACTTCTGCAAGCTACAAGTCCAAGATCAAGGGGCCAGCAGGGTTGGTTTCCAGCAAGATCTCTTTTTCTGGTTTGCAGATGGCTGCCTTTTGCTTGTATCCTCACCCAGCCTCTCCTCTGTGTACTCAGAGAGAAGGAGTGAGCACTAATGTCTCTTCCTTTTATAAGGACACCAGTCATATAGGATTAGACCCAACCCTTACAACCTCATTTAACCTCAAAGGCCTCTTTAAAGACCTCATATCCAACTATAGTAATACTGAGGGTTAGGGCTTCAACATATGAATCTGGGGGACATAATTCAGTGTATAGCAGATGTCATATAAGAACCATGACAGTTAGAGCAGGTGAGATAAATACAAAGAAAATTCATGGGCCCATTACCTTGATAATGTCCCTAGGCCTCTATGGTCTATAGCACATCGGAATACTTTTTTTTTTTTTTTTTTGCGTTACTGGGGCCTCTCACTGTTGGGGCCTCTCCCGTTGTGGAGCACAGGCTCTGGACGCGCAGGCTCAGCAGCCATGGCTAACGGGCCCAGCCGCTCCACGGCATGTGGGATCTTCCTGGACTGGGGCATGAACCCGTGTCCCCTGAATCGGCAGGAGGACTCTCAACCACTGTGCCACCAGGGAAGCCCCAGAATACTCTTTGAAGGCTAAAGAAAAGTTGCTGCACACAACTTCTACTTAAAAATAAAAACAGATTCAATACTTAGGGGCACTTTCAGAATTTGGAGGCAACACATTCCACGTTTGAGTTTGCTAGTCCAACCTATCTACAGAATAACCAGAAAGACCACCAGTTTTCAGTGGGGTTTCAGAGCGAGAGAAGATTCTGTAGCAGGTGCAGATTACAATCCAAACTGCCCTGCCACCTGAGCCTCAGGACAGAGCAGATGGGTGATGTTCCCTGTGTGTTGCCTCTCTGGGAAACTCCAACAAGAGGACCATGGGACAGAACCATACACTTTTGGAGAAAAGACCTCTCTTCTGCAGAGCAGCAGACTTCTCTTTGAATAAAAGCACCTGGCTTGGTAATAGGCCTTGGAAACTATGGAACTTTGACCACAGGATCAGTGTCCTTGAGAGCTGAATGCCTCATTCTGGACTAGGTGCTATCTAAGCTACCAGGTGTGGGTGGATGCATGAGTATTTCATTACCAAGTAGATGTTGTGTCTATGTGCTTGGCCCCTGGCTGGTATAGAAGGCACAAGGAAGTTGCATGAGTATGTGGTTCAGACTCTGACCTCCGTCCCTGCCGAGCTGCCTCATTTTCCTCGTGGGAGATTTGTTATGTCTAGTTGACTGGGGAGAAGCCCTCATGCCTGCTTTATAGTTGGTTCTACACAACGTGGAGAAACCCTTGATGTGGACGCCTGCCCAGTCAGGGGAGTCCCAGCCACCGCTGCTCAACTCTGATGTCCTAATACAAAAGCAGCCAGAGACAATATGGCCCCAATACACATGGCTATGCCCCAATAAAACTTTAGTTATAAAGACAAGAAGCAGGCTGGACCTGGCCCACAGTCCATAATTCTTAACCCCCTATCCATGGGAGACAGACAGTGAAATGATTGATGAATAAGATGAGTCACTGGCCATCAAAGACTCTCCATAACCTCCCCGAGAATCTTAAAAACCACTTTGAGATTTGACATATGCCTGAGGCATCCATTTGCCGTGAATCATTTCTTACCTGCATTTAAAAGGAAATCTTAAATTTTCTCTCCATTTGTAAGAGGATTTAAAAATACTCTTAACGGACTTCTCTGGTGTTGCAGTGCTTAAGAACCCGCCTGCCAATGCAGGGGACACGAGTTCGAGCCCTGGTCTGGGAAGATCCCACATGCCGCGGAGCAACTGAGCCCGCGAGCCACAGCTACTGAAGCCCATGCACCTAGAGCCTGTGCTCTGCAAGAAGAGAAGCCACCGCAATGAGAAGCCCGCGCACCACAACGAAGAGTAGCCCCCGCTCGCCACAACTAGAGAAAGCCCGCGCGCGGCGACAAAGACCCAACACAGCCATAAATAAATAAATAATAAAAATTGAAAAGGAAATAGGTTTTCTTAAAAAAAATAAATAAAAATACCCTTAAGACATATTTTATTATAAAATACCTTAATCTGTGACCCCCATAATAAATGCAGTAGTGATCGTTTTCAAGGAGTAATTCTTCACTTTTCAAAGACATTGCTTTTGAATTTCTTTAAATATTTATATCCCTGCCTGAATTCACTGTGTTGGATCTGGCAACTGTAATTTCCAAAAGAGGGCGTAAGTAGGTAGGGGAACATTTTAACCTGATGCATTATAGTTAATTTACTTCAAAATGGTGAAGGGAGAGAACCAACGGAACAGCGGGGCTTCTCTGGGCCTTGAGCTGCTCTGTGTGTGTGTGTGTGTGTGTTGAGGGCCCACTCTCTTTTCCTCTCTCTACCGACTGTGTGGCCACTACCGTCCTGGAGCTCGCCTTGGCCACTGCTGCAGGCCACGCAGTGGGCAAGGACGTCAGAGGCCCTGGGGAGGGGTGCACCCCTGCCATAGCATCTCCCCTCAAGGCCAGGTTAGAATCCCTTTCTCACATCTTGCCCTCCACTGGTGGAGGCCAGTGTGGTGCTACAGTAAGAGCCAGGAGCTCTGCACAGACTCCCAGCCCCACGCCTCACCAGTTACGGGATTCCTCACATCCCTTACTGCTCTGCACCTCAGTTTCCTTGTCTGTAAAGTGGGAACGATAGTAGTTCCCTTGCAGAGTTGTTGTTAAGATTAAATGAGGGCTTCCCTGGTGGCGCAGTGGTTGAGAGTCCGCCTGCCGATGCAGGGGACACGGGTTCGTGCCCCGGTCCGGGAAGATCCCACATGCCGCGGAGCGGCTGGGCCCGTGAGCCATGGCCGCTGAGCCTGCGCGTCCGGAGCCTGTGCTCCGCAACGGGAGAGGCCACAACAGTGAGAGGCCCGCGTAACGCAAAAAAAAAAAGAAGATTAAATGAGACAGTATCTGAGCAGCCAAAACAGGGACACCCCGCAAGCAAGGTGGCTCTTAGCCCAGTTCAGGGTCTGCTTCTGATATTTATTAAGCCTTCTTCAGTGAACTTGACCTCTCCTCACTCGCCTTCTTCAAAGTAACACTTGTCATTTGTACAGAGTGATTCAGTGGGTTCTTCCATGGTTGTTTCTCATGTTCTCCCCCTAAGAGAAAAGTGACTGTAAGAGCCGTGCCACGCACTTCTGTGTTTTCACCAATAACACACACAGAACAGCTGTTAGTTTCATATTCAATATTGGTAATAAATATTGATATTTATTTTTATTTCAGGGAGGTGAGCAATTATTTGCCTTCCTTCCATCCTTCCTCCCTTCCATCCTTCCTCCCTTTCATCCTTCCTCCCTTCCATCCTTCCTTCCTTCCATCCTTCCTTCTTTCCAGCCTTCCTTCCTTCCTATCTTCCTCCCTTCCTTCCTTCCTTCCCTCCTTCCCTCCTTCCCTCTTTCCTTTCTTCCACCTTTTTGGACACAGGGCAGTGGCACAATGGGTTCTGGCTTCAGCTGTGACAGCTCAGGCTGCCCACCTCAGGTCTGGTGCTACCTTCCATCCACACAAACAGCTCTCTGCATCTCTGCAGGGACCACACCTGGCCCAAGGATGGAACGGCTCTTCGAAATCTCTGGAGCTGGGGACTCGACTGTCCTCCCTTCCTGCAGGGAACCTAGCATGCAGGCCGATGCTGGGCTTTGTGGTTGCTTCCCCTTGTAATACGTTGACCCAAGGGGTCAGGGCATCAGTGGCAGCGCCTTGGGCTCAAGAACTGCTCTCCCAAAGTGTCTGTTCTTCCCCGACCACCAGGCACTGTGGAGAGGAGGCCACAGGCTGTTGGGCAGGCAGAGAGTGGGGTGCAATATTTCACAACCACAGGTCTGCTTAGGGGAAGTGCAGGACCAGCCACGGGGACAATGTACCCATCAGAGCGCCACCGAGAGACATCCAACTTGGGATCCTTCTGTCCATCAGCCAAAATAACAAGACCTCCTGTCCCAGCACCCCTTCTGGTACCCCAAAGCCTCTGCTATTGGTCAGAACTTCCTTGGTTGAATGTGAAATAAGCGCAAAGGGGAGAAGGTGTTCTCCAAGGAGACATCGCTTGGCCTTCGAGAGGCTGGTTGCCAGGGAGCTTCCTTTTCCCTTGGTCAGTGCCAACTTCTTCATCTCTTGGAGTCATCCTTTCTTCCTGTTTGCTCCTGGTCTGGTTGACCAGTGCATCCTTGATTGTCCATCACAGGTGGTTGTAGGAAGAGTCCCTGTTTGCCCCAGGCCCATGCCAAGTACAAAGTACTTTTACTCACCCTTCATTTATTCACTCAACCAACAGTTAATGAAGACCTACTGTGTGTGTGTTCCGGGCACTGTGCAAACATCAGTGAACAAAGCTCACATTTGTGGAAGAAGACAGAACAGAAACAATAAGCACAGTAAAGAAGTGAATTCCACAGCACGCTGGGAGTTGCAAAGTGCTGTAGGGAGAAGAATGACAGACTCAGGCAGGACTGGGGGCATCAGGATCGTGGAGGAGAGAAAGGCGTACTGATCAGGGCTACCGAGGCGGGCGTGGCTGAGACGGAGGGGAGGGAAGGAGCCAGGGGAATATGTGGAGGAGGGGGGTGGGCGGAGGGAGGGGCCATGGCAAAGATCTAAGGTGGGAGCCTGGGGGGCTTGCGAAGAGCAAGGAAGCCAATGTGGCCAGAGCTAGGCAGAGGAGGCAGACAGGGCAGGGGGAGCTGGGCCAGCCGCTGTACCAATATACCACCCCTGGGGGCGCTCATAAACAGCAGAAATTGACTGCTCACAATGCTGGAGGCTGGAAGTCCGAGATCAGGGTACCGACATGGTGGGCTGATAGTCCTTTTCTGTGTCATAGACTTCCCACATCCTCCAATGGCAGAAAGGGCCAGGGAACTCTCCGGCACCTCTTTTAAGGGCCCTGGCTCCATTCATGAAGGTTCCACCCTTATGACTTAATCATCTCCCAAGGTCCCGCCTCCTCATAGGATCACTTTGGGCATCAGGTGTTCAACATATGAATTTGGGGGGATGCACAGATTCAGTCTGTATGTAACAAGGCTGTTATGGTTGAACTCAAGGCAGAGGTGATGGTGGCTGGGACTGAGGTGCTCACAGCGGGGATGCTGAAAGGGGGTGGGTCCTGGGTGCACAGGGAAGGAAGAGCCAGAGTGAAACAGAAGGAGAGGAAGAAAGGATGACTCCAAGGTTTTTGATCTGAGCAACTGGAAAGATGGAGGTGCTATTGTTAGCAAAGATGGGGGCTAAAGGAACGGGGGCTTTCTTGGGAGGAGCAGTAGCTTCAGATCTTTTTTTTGAAGTATCGTTAATTTACAATGTTACATTTCAAGGGCACAGCAAAGCGATTCAGTTATACATATATATTCCTTTCCAGATTCTTTTCCATTATAAGTTATCATAGGATATTGAGTATAGTTCCCTGTGCTACACAGTAGGTCCTGGTGTATAGCACAGTGATTCATATATATGTATGTGTATGTATATGTATATTTTTTCAGATTCATTTCCATTATAGTTCATTACAAGATATTGAATATAGTTCCCTGTGCTATACAGTAGGACCTTGTTGTTACCTACATTATATGTAGTAGTTTGTATCTGCTAATCCCAAACTCCTGATTTATCCCTCCTCCCTCCTCCTTTCATCACCATAAATGTGTTTTCTATGTCTGTGAGTCTGTTTCTGTTTTGTAAATAAGTTCATTTGTATCACTTTTTTTTTAGATTCCACATATAAGTGATATCATATGATATTTGTCTTTCTCTGTCTGACTTACTTCACTTAATGTGATAATCTCTAGGTCCACCCATGTTGCTGCAAATGGTATTTCATTCTTTTTTATGGCTGAGTAATATTCCACTGTATATATGTGCCACATCTGCTTGATCCACTCCTCTGTCGATGGACACTTAGGTTGTGTCCATGTCCTGGCTGTTGTGAACAGTGATGCAGCTTCAGATTTAAGCATTTTGGATCTGAAGTATCTACTCATAGCTGGTCCCCTCTGCTTTTCATGACTCTGCCTAGATTCCCTCTCAGAGAGTGACTTCATCCCCAGGTCTGCAGACCCCTCTCCAATAACAATGGAAGGATATTACTTTTCCCCATAAAACTACAGGATTCAGTAATGAAAGTTGTAGCCATGATGTCATATGCATAAGCAATAAAAAGTTAAAAGTCATAGTTTAATATTGTCTGTCAAAACTTTTTATAACTTGTAGCCAAGAAGCGTCAGTTACATACTAGCAACTTGATTTAATCTCAGCCAGGTTTCTGAGGTATAAGAAAAGCAGAAAGTAAAGCAATTTCCCCGTACATTTTATTCAATTGAGAGAGAAAGTCAACCAGACAGTTCCACTGGAATGACTATGCCTTGTACAGGTGCACTTGTTTGGAAACCTGCATTATATATATTTTTTTTCTTTTTTTTTTCTTTTTTTTTTTGCGCTACGTGGGCCTCTCACTGTTGTCACCTCTCCCGTTGCAGAGCACAGGCTCCGGACACGCAGCCTCAGCGGCCATGGCTCAGGGGCCCAGCCACTCCGCGGCATGTGGGATCTTCCCGGACCGGGGCACGAACCTGTGTCCCCTGCATCGGCAGGCGGACTCTCAACCACTGCGTCACCAGGGAAGCCCCTGCATTATATTTTAAATATGTACCTATATCAGTCAGGATTTTGCAGAGAAATAGAACCACTAGGATGGTTGGATGGATAGATAGACAGAGGGACAGGCACACACATACAGAGAAATAGATACAAAAAGACTTATTTGAACAAATAGGCTTATGCAATCGTGGGGCTGAGAAGTCTGAGCTCCATCGGGCAGACCAGCAGGAAGGGCAGGCTAGAAACGCAGACAGGAGCTGCTGCTGCTGCCTTGAGGCAGGATTCCTTATTCTCTGGAGAACCAGTTTTTGCTCTTAAGACCTTCAACTGATTGGATGAGGCCCACCCACATTATCAAGAGGAATGTTTATTTCGAGTCAACTGATTGTAAATGTTAATGACACCTACAAAATACCTTCCCAGGAGCACCTAGATTCATGTTTGACCAAACAACTGGGCACCATGGCCTTGCCAAGTTGACACATAAAATTAAGCCTCCCAGCACACTTCACAAGCAAGGGTCCTGCTCTTCTTAGAGAATTCAGATCTTTTTTTTTTTTTTTTTACTCAGGGCTCTTATTAGTGAGAGAACTGCTAAGACGTTACAATCAGCTCAAAGGACAATTTGCAGAATAGATATATATATAGATGAATTTGCCAATTGAGGCCCTAGGATGTTTGGAATCATCCTTTCTACAGGGTAGAAAGCACTTGTATCTTGACAGGACAAGATTCACTTGCATGTTTAATAAGGGGACTCCTCAGTTCTGTGCATGTTAACTCCTATCTCTATAGAGTTTCAAAATGGCCCAGCCAGAGACAAGGGTGCTGCCCCTATGGATCAGATAAGCCATACCTATCCCCTAGACACACCAGAGTTCCACTGGAGAATTCAGATCTTGAAAAGATGACATATATGCAAAAAAAAAAAAAATACTAAGCTTACATTTTTTTTTTGGCCACGCTGCACAGCATGGGGGATCTTAGCTCCCCAACCAGGGATCGAACCCATGCCCCCTACAGTGGAAGCACGGAGTCTTAACCACTGGACCGCCAGGGAAGTCCTTAAAATAACACCAAACTTTAATGGAGAGAAATTCATAATAAGAGTTTATAACAGTCCTGGGCAGATCTGAGGCTTTGGGAATTGTGCAGAGGCTGAGCTAAGGGTGGTGTAGGCGGCCTGGAGAATCAGGGACGCTTCGGAGGGAAGAGCCAGGGCACAGGACACAGGGCCTGCACCTGCTCTGTTTCCTTCACCCACCCATCCCCACTGGGGGGCTGTCATCAATCACAGAGGCTTACTGGGTTTCTGCCTGCTGCTACGTACTTGGGGTTGGACCAGAGGGGCGCCAACAGTTAGGATGGCAGATTCCTGCTCTCTAAAACCCCACCTGTGTCACTCTTCCTTTCACGGTGGATTATTCCATCCTTCATATTCATTGAGCACCTGCTGGGGCCGGGCCTGCAGTGGGCCCTGGGAATGTGAAGACCAGGAAGCTGAACCCACAGTCAGAAGGGGGAGGCTGCCAGGCGGTGATGGCAGAGTTAGGGTAACCTCAGGGTGCTGTGGAAGCTCCAGAGTTAGCGGGGGAGGGATGTTCCTACACCCCAGGAAGTTCAGGGAAGTCTTCTCGGAGGAGGTGACCCCTGGACAGTCTTGAGAATCCTCCAGCAATTTTGTAAAGATCAAACCACAAATGACCTGCACCTGTTTGCTAAGGTTCAAAATGATTGCAGGAAAGACCTAAGAATTTTTCTATAACGTGGTTACATAAATAGTTCCAGCTGAGTGTCACAATTTCCAATCCCAGTTGCTTACCCTTTTCCCATTCCCGTGCTTTTTTTGGCCATACAGTTTGTGGGATCTTAGTTCTCCAATCAGTGATCGAACCCGGGCCACAGCAGTGAAAATGCCAAGTCCTAACTACTGAACTGCCAGGGAATTTCCCCATTCTTGTGTTTTGACTTGAAGTCATCTGAAATTATCTTTAGGAAGGTCATAGAAATCTCTTCAGAAGAATTTAAACTCATTTCATGAGAGTACTATGAGGCCACTTAAAATTGAGCAAGTTGGGGGAAGTGATTAAAAATCAAGCAACATGGCATTTAACATTTCCAAAAAGGATGAAAATCACCATTACAGATGCAAAGCGAGTCCAATGCCGCCTGAATTCGCTGAGTGTCTTTTAAAAAATCAATCCAGACATGTTTAGGAATCAGAGAACTGAAGAACCCACCGGGATTTCTTTGTATATTTCAGGTTTGAGCCTTTATACTCGAGGGAGAATTAATGAGTCGTCACTATGTAACTGTCATCTGTTGAGAGCCTTCTTTGCTGAGTCAGCGGAGGCCCCGTTCGCAGGGAGTTGTTAATGAGTCAGTACACACGTAAATAGATGTGTGGTTTGCACAAATGTCTGATTCAGGCAGGACTGAAGCCCCCGGGACCAGCGGTGGGATAATAAGTAGGACTCACTCTCTTAGTCAGCTGGGGCTGCCCTTGAAAAATACTGCATACGGGGTGGCTTAAACAGCAGAAATTCATGCTCTCACCATTCTGGAGCCTGGAAGTCTGAGATCAAAGTATTTGAGGTTTGAGAACCTGCTGCCTCAGGGCGTCGTGGGTATCTTTTTTTTCCTGGGAAAGGCCAATATTTCATCTTTTCCTCAGGGTTTTGAAATACCACTTCTTTTCATTTCCTAGATTCCGAATCTACTAGGGTCTGTTTTGGCGTTCTCTACTTTGCTTATTAATTTACTAGATACAAGATTTCTTGGAAGACTATACTCTTACAGTGTTGTTTGATGTCTGGAAGGACAAGTCCCCTGTAATTATTTTTCTTTAAAAATGTTTTTCTTTAAAATTAAAAAAACAATGCTTCCATAAATGTATTGTTTCTGTTATTTCATGTCACTTTAAGTTGATCCCACTTTAATTTTTAGCCAATGGAAGAGCCAAAAACACCCCATAATGCACTTTACCAGTGTGTAGTAAATACTCAGGTTTTCTCAGTGCAGGACACTGAAATGAGTTACAGGAAGATGGGCTCCTGCTGGCTGGGACATACAGCCAAAGCTGGGGCCTGAGAATGAGAAAATTGCAGATGTGATGTAGTGAGCACAGGACTCTTGGAATGTAAATAATGAGTTTATTCTCAATAGAGAAGTTTTAGAAAGTGAAAAATGGTGAAATTAAATGAGTGGATATAAGATTACATTTAAAATGTGGAAACATGGACTGGAGAAGATAGGATGAAAAACAGTGTGGTGTGTGTTTGTGTATGTGTATGTGTGTGCAAAGGTGTGCATGTGTCCGTGTGTGTATGTGTGCATATGTGTATTTGGGGGATTAGGTGAGATGGAGCAATAGATAGTAAATCAAAAAGTAACATTTAGATCTCTACTCTGAAAATTAGAGAAGGCTAGCTCATGAGCTTGTATTAAAAATCAACAATATAACCATTTCCAGAATTAAAGGTCAGGATATCTAACTTCGAAATATAAAGCTTCTCCTCCATACCATCAAGAAAAAAAAAATGAAGGCGAGGAGAAAGAACAAAGACGTAGAAGATAAATGCAAAGAACAAGAAGACAGAAGCAAGCAATTATTTATCAACTAGAATAAAAAATATAAATGGTGTAATAACCCAGAATCAGAAAGAAAATTTTCAGGAAGTTCTGAAAATGTGAGTACTATTCATGAGAGTCATGCCTACAAAATCTGATATTAGCAGATTGAAAGTTAAAGGAAGAAACTAAGCGGAGAAGGACTCCAGCTTTGTTCTGATTCAAGATTTTCTTGCTGTTTCAGCATTATGCGTTTCCATATGCATTTTGGAATCAGTTCGCCAAGTTTCACAATAGTAGACATGCTGGAATTTTACTTAGGGTTGGATTCAAGGCGCAGATCAATTTGAGAGGCCTGGCATCCTTAGCATATTGGTTTTCCCCATCTATGGACATGATGTACCTTTCCACTCACATAGGTCTGTTTTAATTTCCCTCAGAAATGCTTCATCATTTTCAATGTAAAATTCCTGCACATATTCTGATACATCTACTTCTAGGTATTTTATTTTTATGTTATTGTCAATGATACATTTTTTAAAATTCTTATTCTGCTTCTTTATTGCTGGCATATAGACATACAATTGATTTTTGTGTGTGTGTTGGTTTTGTATTCAGTCACTCAGCCCCATTTGATTATTAATTTGAATACTTTGTAGATTGCTTTGGCTTCTCTATGTGCACAATGATGCCATCAGCAGATAATGAGGTTTATTTATTTCTTTATAATTCTCTTGCCTTTTTTTGCTTGGCTTGTCACAAACGGAAGACCTACCATATAATGATGAATGTGTAACAATGGACATCCTTGTCTCATTCCTGATTTTATGGGGGGAGTTCCAATATTTTATCATTAAGAGGTTTACTTCAAGGTTTTTGTTGATGTTTCTTATTAAAGATGGCCCATTATATTCCTGGTTTTCAAGAGTTTAGTTTTTTGGGGATTTTTTATAATCATGAATGGGTGTTAAATCTCATAAAATGCTTTTTTTCCCTGAATCTATCTAGATGATCATATGCTTTTTCTTCTTTTTATGCTAATGTGGTAAACTAGGTGGATTGATTTCAAATGTTAAACCTTCTATTGTAATTACCCCAAACTTGACCTGACGTATCATCATGTTTATATATTGCTAAACTTTGGCTCTGGGTCCAACTTGTGCTCCTGACTCCTGGTCCTGCTGAGAAACCGTGTCCCCAGGCCACCACCAGGCAATTGGTTGTAGACCGGTACAGATGGCTGTACTCAGAGGCAGCGCCTCCCTTGAGGCAGAAGTATCCCTGGCCCTCACCAAGGACTCGCCCTTTGTGGTTTCACTTTGGAAGCAAGACCTGCAAGCCCCCGTATGTCCACCAGCTTCAGATGAGCTGGTGAGTGACCGCTTCTCAGATCCTTCATCCCCCTTCACAGACCTTCAGTGCCCGAGCCTCTCCCACACCTGTCAGCCCTGGGTCCTAAAATAAGTCCCTCATTCTCATAATGCTCACAGTGGCTCTGTTATCCTGATAGAATGCTGACTCACCAGCGAGAAGAAGCGGATTGAATGGAGCACAGGGGTGTCACTTTACATTGTTAGATTATACAGTTCAGAACAAATATATAACTTTAATGACTCTTCAGTGACCAAACAACAGAGCTTAAAAAAGGCAACAACTATTTAGAACTACAAAACAGAAATGGATAGAAACACAACTTTATGCTATAGAAATGTGAAAACTGATGTTTTGCTAGAAAGATGCAGATAACTCAAATAGATTCGATAAGAAATAGAAAGCCAGCAAAGAACTCTGGAAATTTTAAAAGTTATCAGAAATCTGTCTTCAGTAACATTGCTGTCACAAGATAATTTTACAAATCATTGTCATGAAATCCTTAAGGAACAAATGTCACTATTTAAACTACGTATGAGTCTCACAGATGCAAAAACTTTAATAAAATATTAATGTCTAGTGGTCTATTCCAGTAATTATCCACCATGTCTAAGTAAGATTTAACATAAATTAAGTTGTTCTACAATTCTTTTTTTTTTTTTTTTCTTTGTCTGCGTTGGATCTTCATTGCTGTGCACGGGCTTTCTCTAGTTGCAGTGAGCGGGAGCTACTCTTCATTGTGGTGTGTGGGTTTCTCATTGCGGTGGCTTCTCTTGTTGTGGAGCATGGCCTCTAGGTGTGTGAACTTCAGTAGTTGCAGCATGCAGGCTCAGTAGTTGTGGTGCATGGGCTTAGTTACTCCGTGGCATGTGGGATCTTCCCGGACCAGGGCTTGAACCCCTCTCCCCTGCACTGGCAGGTGGATTCTTAACCACAGCACCACGAGGGAAGTCCTTGTTCTATAATTCTTGAATGAATAAATAGGTCAAAGTAGAAAGGCTTTGGGCTTCCCTGGTGGCGCAGTGGTTGAGAGTCTGCCTGCCGATGCAGGGGACGCGGGTTCGTGCCCCGGTCTGGGAAGATCCCACAGGCCACGGAGCGGCTGGGCCCGTGAGCCATGGCCACTGAGCCTGCGCGTCCGGAGCCTGTGCTCCGCAACGGGAGAGGCCACAGCAGTGAGAGGCCCGCGTATCACACACGCACAAAAAAAAGTGGAAAGGCTTTATGATTTTTTGATAAATATAAAAAAGGTGTTTGATAATATTCATTTCTGAATTAAAAAAAAAGCTTCTAGAGCTAGAATGTCATTTTCTTAAAAATCTAAAATCCTATTGGAAATAAGCAGGTAAATTTATTTAGCAGTGAAAAAATATGGGCACTCCCATTAAAATCAAGAACAAGAAAAATGCCTACAATCACTGCTATGGTTAATCATTCATTTGAAAATTTTAGACAATGAAATAAGATGAAAAAAACACGAAGCTGCATATTGCAAAGTAGGAGACAATGTTATCTCATTTTACAGGCAATTTGACTGTCTGCCTGAAAAGCCCAAGGGAATCAACTTATTAAAACTGTTTTAATTAATGACAAACTCAAACTGAGTGGTTGGTTAGCAATCCAATACACAGAGATCAATATCTTTCTGAAATAGCAGCAATAGCAGTAAAGTTAAAAAATCATCTACATATTTTCAATTAAAAAAATAAAGATACTAGTAAAACACAGAATGTGCAGAGTCCCTGTCAAGTCGCTACTAGCACTTTACTTCAAGACATAAAATTCTTTTTTTTTGTTTTTTGGCCCGCCTTGCATCATGAGGGATCTTAGTTCCCCAACCAGGGATAGAAACTGCACCTCCTGCGTTGGAACATTGGAAGCACAGAGTCTTAACCACTGGACCGCCAGGGAAGTCCCAAGATATAAAATTCTTGAATAAGTGAAGAGAATAACATTCTTCAGGGTGGGAAGACTTACATTAATTCTTATATATATTTAATACAATGTAATAGAATTGATTTAGAGGATCTAAAAATGTAATATAATTTAATACATTTGGATTTATAGAACTCTATTGGGTCTTTTTTTGACCTTGACAAAATTATTCTAAGATTTACCTGGAACAATACCTTTACTGAAACATACAAGATAATTTGTTTCTTGTAAAGTAACATAAAACTTTGGAGAGGAACCGCCCCCCTTACCAGACATTAGACATACCAATGTACGATCTAATAATTAAAATGGTAATTTTCTGGTTTAAGAATGGACAGACTAATTATCAATACAAAAAGAAACTTTAGAAACATATCAAGTGTTTGTAAAAATGTAGTATGTCACAATCAGAGTAGTCAGAGAAATATTGGATTGTTTTTGTTTTTGTTTTTGCGGTACGCGGGCCTCTCACTATTGTGGCCTCTTCCCGTTGCGGAGTACAGGCTCCGGACGCGCAGGCTCAGCGGCCATGGCTCACGGGCCCAGCCGATCCGCGACATGTGGGATCTTCCCAGAGCAGGGAACGAACCTGTGTCCCCTGTATCGGCAGGCGGACTCTCAACCACTGCGCCACCAGGGAAGCCCAGAAATATTGGATTGAATGACTACTTATTTGGAAAAACTAAATCAGATTTCCTATCTCACAGTTTACACATAAATCAATTCAAATGCATTAAAGTTTTAAATGTGAAATATAAACGCATATATTTATTTCCATTGTGTATGCATAATATAAATGCATACATATATGGTGGAAATAAATATATGTATTTGAATGGGTGAAGAAATTCTAAGTGTGACTCACAGTCAGAAAAAGTATTCTATGAATTGTTTATCCCTTCACTGTGGTTGAGCATTATTCTCAAAATATTATACTAACCCATTGAACCCTTGTTTTATTTTCATGATCCACCAGTTGAAAACAGTATACATGTTCTTCTCTCGAATTACTTTTTCATAAAAAATTCACAAATGTAGAAGATATTTTTCAGTATTGGGCTTAACTTTACCGTAAATATTTTTTCTCCCATGAAATTATACGTCACATTTTAGACGTCAGGAGACTGGATCCTAAGGGGTCACAATTTGGATTTAAACATGTCTAGCTTTCAAAAATTTTAACTAGCAGCTGTAAGTAATGTGCCAGTGTTGGCAATAATTCTTTACAGCAATTTAAAATTTTTGAATTCTGGAAATGTCTTTGTCTCCACAGCATGTTTGTTTTGCTTTAGACATTTTGCAAACAAGATGCTTTTGGAATAAAACTTTCTAACTCCCCTGGAAAAAAAAATGATTTTATCATTTTATTGTTTAGACATGAAATGTGTTCACCTGTCTGTTACTACACAGGCCTTTATTAAGTAATGACCTAATTACAGGATTCATGCATATATTTTCTATGACACTTCAAATTTTCACAAACTCATTCTTAGAAATTAGTGGTAAAGAAACGAGGTCAAAGTTTCTCCCATCTCCCTCCAATAGCTGTGTGCCTGGTGGAAAACACACGCTCTGGTCTGTGTCTCTAAAACACGCTGAGTGCATTGTCCTGAAAAAGAGCCAGTTTCTTTGGGAAAAAACTTAGCCAAGATCACTTGCGAACTTTATGATAAAATGTAGTGTTTCATTATAAAGCACATATTCTGTTTCAAAAGGATGGGAAGCAAATTTTTTAAAAAAATTTTATTGCTGTATAGTTGATTTACAATATTGTGTTAGTTTCAGCTGTACAGCACAATGATTCAGTTATATATATATATATATATATATATATATTCTTTTTCAGATTCTTTTCCCTTATAGGTTATTACAAAATACTAAGTATAGTTCCCTGTGCTATACAGTAGGTCCTTGTTGGTTATCTATTTTATATGTAATAGTGTGTATCTGTTAATCCCAAACTCCTATTTATCCCTCCCCCACCCCCCTTTGCCCTTCGGGTAAACGTAAGTTTGTTTTCTATGTCTGTGTGTCTCTTCCTGTTTTGGAAATAAGTTCATTTGTATCTTTTTTGGGATTTTTTGTTTGTTTTAGATTCCACATATAAGTGATATCGTATATTTATCTTTGTCTGGCTTCTGGAAGTGAATTTTAGAAATATTATTTGATTGAGCTAAGGATGAAAACAAAATAAATTGAATATCTCCCTCTACTCTGGGACAATTTTTTGGAATTTTAGCACCCAGATAATCCATGTCAGCAATTGTGCTGAGTTCACTGAATCCTACAAGCGACCCGTTTCAATCTTTTGATTTTTGCTTAATAAGAGCTTATGTTTTCAAACCAGTGTGGAAAAACTTCTCTCTTGTCCACTAAGTTGAGGTCTTCCGGATAGTGGGCAGCTCAGAGCCTGGCACCCTGATGTGCGGTGATTACTCCTTAAATACTTACAGATTCCCCCTTTTGCTGCCTGGAGCACTTGGAGATGAATGGTGTCTGTCTTCTGTTAATTTGAAACTTTTGTAGTTCTTTTAAAAGATCTGTACCCAATTGCGGTTAAGGACATTTCCTCCCCTGTGATACTGGGTTATCCCAGGCAGTGTCAGAAGGACCTGTGCCTGTCCCGTGAGTTACAAAGGAGCAGAGAAGCAGCTGGAAACACGTCACACCTGCGTGGATTGAGCGCCTCCTGCCGGCCAGCTGAGGGGCTGGGGCCAGTGCAGGGCTCAGATGCTCAGGAGGTAAGACTCCTGCTGTGATGAAGCCTATGGTCCACCTGGGACACCGAGTAAAAGGGTGAAAAATCAAGGGATCCCACAGTTGCCAGATTCCAGGCAGTGGGAGAAGCCCATCACTCCTTTTCAAAATCACTACAGTAACGTTCAGAATGACTGTAAATCTCCACTTCCTGATTCCATCACTTTGAGTTAATGTGGCCAGGAAAGCCTTGCAAAGGTTTTGGCTGGACCTGGGTCTGGGAGGTTTGAGTTGTACTGGGAGAGGGAAAGATGAGGTTGAGAGAAACTTCCAGAAAATTGGTGCACCTTGAACGCAGGTCAGAGACAAGAAAGACTGCGGCTCGCTAAGCTCAGGGGCTGTGAGCAAAGAACTCTGAGACCCTGGGCACCAGCAAGTGGCAGAGTGCCTGGAGGGAAGCTGGTCTGGAGGTTGAGGTCCGGTTGGGAGGATCTTGAATGTCGGTTGCTTTATTCAGTTGACAACTGTGTATGGGACACCCCGCTGAGCTGTGCCAAAGGGTGCGCAGGTTGGCACTGTCCCTGTCCCCAGCCGGGGTAGCAGAAGGGGACGTCACCAAGGTCACGTCACTCTGACATGGCTCATGGCCCATCTCCTGTGCACAGAGTCGGTCACACTGAAACTTTCTACCCAGAACTTTGACCTCCTTTTCCCAGGCATTTGCCTTTTGCTCACGGGGGGTGGGACCTTCCCCGGGACTGAGGAAGGTGTTTGACCTCGAGTCCTCATTCTGACTTTCTGATGGGAGGATGATCCCTGCGGTATTCCCTGCTGTCCATCCTGTACCCATCCCATGGGGGCAAAAGGACTCCACATAGGTCTGTTCAGTCATTGCATAATGAATGCACAAGGGGACGAATTTATCTACAGAAGAACCGAGAAAGACACGGCCACAAAGACAAAGCAAAACTTTGACAGTTGAAATGGTTTCGTTCTTGTTTCCAAACATCTTGAGGTCAGAACATCCACTAGTCTTAAATATTTTTAAGATAAAAAGAAATGGACTTGTTAATGGCTGTTTTTAAACTTAGCCAGACTGAGGCAATGAACAGCCCTGCATTTATTAGCCCAGAGTCTGCAAATTCCAGCGCCACCTTGGAACACAGAAGCATTGTCTATGAGTGGGGTGGACCACTGGTGAGATGTGGAGCGTGCAAGGTGACATCCTTTGTCCGGAGGTGGTATTGGATCTCCATTATCCCTGATTGTTCTCCGTCCTCTGTCAGAGGATCACGCATCCCATCCTCTCCCTTGGGCGTGGCTTCAGCCAGTGGGGTGTGACTTGATGCGGCACCGCCACATCCCAGCAGAATCCCGAGAGCCAAGGTGCGGCTTGGCTATGTCTTCCTTTTCCCTCGCCGTGTGCCTGAGTTGGGGACTGATCCTCCGGCCAGGGTCCCTGAATGAAGAAAGTATGATGTGGAACAGTGCTGGGAGGTGCTGCCGAAGTGTGCCGTGTTATTCCTAGAAGCCACTGAGACGGGGGCTGGGGGTTGTTACTGCAGCATAAACGAGCAAAGCTGACTAATCAAGTGAATTTTATTTTATTTTATTCATTTTATGGTATTTTATGGCCACGCTGCTCAGCTTGCGGGATCTTGGTTCCCTGACCAGGGATCCGGCAGTGAGAGCGCTGAGTCCTGACCACTGGAAGGACAGGGAATTCCAGCGATTTATATTTTAAAACGTTGAACAACATAGTGTAGGCCAAAGGAAGCGTGTATCAGGCCAGCGTGTTCTTTGCAGCTCAGTGCCCACACCCTCCCCTCCAGGAAGGCTAAAGTGACTTCCGGTGACGCTGGCCCATCTCTACCTTAGGGCACGGTCCTCCTTCAAAGCGTCTGTGCCAGGACAGGCAAATGCATCATGCAGAGCCCCCCAGGCTGGAGCACCCTCCTTCCAGCCCCCTTGTGTAGGGGTATTTGATAACCCTGCCCACTCCCTTCAAATCCCAAACTCTTGAAATGCAACTGTAAGTCCAGAGCAGGAGTCCGGCCCAAAAATACTTCCCATAGAATGACCATGTTCTCTCTGAGCTGCACTAAGGCACCTCATGGCTAAAATTAAACACTCCTCCAATTCAAGAGAATTAATAAACGGAAAACGACAATGATTAGCATCCTGTCCTATACATTTTTTTTTTTTTTTCCAGTATGTGGGCCTCTCACTGTTGTGGCCTCTCCCGTTGCGGAGCACAGGCTCCGGACGCGCAGGCTCAGCGGCCATGGCTCACGGGCCCAGCCGCTCCGCGGCATGTGGGATCCTCCCGGACCAGGGCACGAACCCGTGTCCCCTGCATCGGCAGGTGGACTCTCAACCACTGCGCCACCAGGGAAGCCCAATACATTTTTTAAACCACGGTACTTGTCATCGTTTCTTTGCTGGGGGTGAAACCCATGCCTTTTTCACAACTTGTGGTCTGTTAAGGAAGCACTGCGGCATCGTGTACTGGTTTGAAACTTCAGAAACGGATTCATTTGATTGCTCCCTCATTTTCGGGCAGGAGGGTGCCCTGTGCTTTAGGGAAGGTGACCGTCCTGTGTCCTGTGACCGTCCACCTCCCATTTTCTTTCATGAAGGGCTGTGGCCCTTCGTGATGGGGGACTCCAGCCATGATCCTGTCATGGCTCAAGTTCAGAAGGAAGGCGACGTTAGGATGAGAATGTTTTTCTCAACAAGTAGCGGGTTGCTGGACGAGGAGATCCCCAGCACCGCCTGCATCTGCCCTCCTGGCAGCATGGAATTCACCAGAAACGCCTCTGCCGACAAGTCTCCGGGCCCAGCTGTGCCTTCACCTCCAGCACTGCTTGGCTGGGCCTGCGAGGCCTCACAGTCAGGAGAAGAGAACCCGCAGGTCTGTAACTTTCTATTTTTAGGCCTCGGTGGACCTAAGCCAGTTACCCGAGGGTATGTAGTAATTGCTGAAATATTTTATTGAATACGGCCTTGAAAAGTGACAACACACATCTTAAATCTACTCAGAAATTTGAACAGGTTTAAAACGCCATGCAGCGAATTCGCACAGTGACACGAGCTGCCTCGCCCTGTGCCATCAGGCTGGTCCCATCCCCCCTTGGCTGCCCTGCCAACCACACCCACGGGGCTGAGCTCACCCATCGGCACTACAGGCCAGCAGTGAAGTTCCCTCCCAGACACGCCTCTTCAGCCCAGCTTCTCTTCCAAACACAGCACTTATGTGGCCAACCGCCTCCTGGGTATCTCCCCAGGATGTCAGGCAGGGACATCTCAAACCTAACGTTTCCAAAAGGGATGCTTCTTGCTTTCCCTGTGTCTCCATCTGGGAAAGGAAGGCTGTCAACTGCTCAGGCCACCAACCCGGGTGGACCCTTTACTCTTCCCTCTGCCTCACTCCTCAGTCAATCCTAATAATTCTACCTTCAAACTCCATGCTGGATCTGCCCACTGGTCCCCGTCAGCCCCCAACATCCTGGGACCAGCGCCCGTATCTCTTCCGTGGAGCTGCCGTGGCGCCAGACTGGTTCCCTGCCTGGATTCCTCCCTCTGCCCGGTTGCCCGTCACAGAGCATGCGGGGCGACCTGCTGGGGGTGTAGGCGCCGTCTCCATTGCTGGGCCCAGAATCCTGTCGCCCTGGCCTGTGAGGAAGGACACGTGTCTGTGGGTCCTGAGGCCCCTCTCGTCTCTAGCTATTAAATGTCATATACAGGAGATCTTGACTCAAGCGATGGTTTAGCAATGACTGGAAATAGGGATGCTTCCATTCCACCCGTCCAAGTCCTGGTTTGCACAATAGAACAAAACAGACAGCCAGAGGGTTTGTCTGGGACTGAAGAGAAATAGAAAAATGAATGAGTTCTTCAGACCTGCAGAGCAATAAACTCTTCTCTTCCATCACCAGGGATGTTGGATCCTGACCAAGAGCCGAAAGCAGAGAGCATGGCCTTTGACTGCATCTTCCCCTCAGTTAGAGGAGGAGATAACTAGGAAACTAAGGATGCCAGGAAAATTCTAGCTTCTTTAAGAATCTCCGTGAAATAACATTGCGAACACACATGTAGCACCTGTGCTCTGTGCCAGTCACTCCGGTAAGCACTTCACATGTATGACTCTTTTAATCTGCACACAATCCTACGCATAGGTTACAACTATTGTCCCCATTCTGCAGATGAGCAAATCAGGGCCACCAAGGTTAATCAGCTTGCCCAAGGCCTAGCCGTCAGGAAATGGCAGAGTGTTTGCAAAGTGAGCTGGCTCCACAGCCCCTGTTCTTAACCAGAGAAACAGATCTGGGTTTAAGAATGGGCTGTATGCCCCATTACAGTCCTAAAGCACAGGGAAGTTTCAGCAGACTCTGTGAGACAGAGCGTCTGGGTTTACTTGCCTACGACTGCCTCCCTGTATGGAGCCGTAGCTTACGAACGCCAGGGGCTGTGGCAGTAACGTGTGGACCTGGCTGCCAGTGACCTCTGTCAGGGGCGGGGACAGAGCCCCTGGCGACTTCAGCTGCGGGAAGTGTCTGAGACTCTGGTGTGTAAAATAAACACTCAGTAGGTGCTTCTGGTTGTAAAGGCTTCTCCAGGGAGTGGGAGAAACAACGAAGCCAAGGGGCCTCTTCTAGCTCAGAATGAGATCCTGAAAAACGAGAGTTTTCCGGTTTCACATGCAGGGTGTCTTTTATATCGTAGACTTACATGCGTTTATGTCCATATTTCTCCTCCAATGGGATGCAGGGCACACAGCAAAACAGGTGGTGCCTGTTAAGTGTTCTGCGGTGCTTTTAGGATAGCCCTGGTCAGACTCGTCGTTAGGGCCGGGCTCCGTCAGCGGGTCTGTCCTCAGGCTCCTCGCTGGAAACCTGGAAGCTCTCCGGCTCTTCCCTCGTCCCTTCCTCCAGGTGGAATCAATTACAGGGCCGAGGGTTTTACCTCTGAAAAGTATTCTACGGCAGAGTCAGTGCTGTGTGTTTACCAGACCCGTTTCCTTTCGGTTTGGGGCTCTCGGCTCGACTACACTTTCTAGACTCCCTCCGATTAGGTGGGTCCGTGAGCCTGAGTTCTGGCCACTGGGATGTGGGCCGAAGATGCGCCGGCCACCCCAGGCCTGGCCCCAAACCTCCTGCAGGACCCGCCATCCTGCTCCTTCCCTCTCCTGCCAGCCCGCTGCCGAGAACCAGCGGAGCCTGCCAGGAGCCAGGGAACCGCTGCACTCCTGAATTAGGCAGCCTGCATCCTTGAGGGACCCCGTGAAGTCCCTCCCCTCCCGACACCCAGGCCCCATCAGGCCCAGCTGGATGGGGATGTGAATGAGAGAGAAACTCACTACGTCCTGCCACTGCGATCTGAGGGTGTTTCTTACACCATCTACAGCTACTGACCCGAACTAGTTTATCTTCTCCTAAATATTCCTGTGCAAACCTAATACTGTGCCCATTACTGACTTTCTAGTTCTCTCCCCAGGCCACGTTCTCCTCACCTCTGTCCCTCGTGCATCACAATTCCATCTCCTAAGGCAGAGTGAGCCTCTTAAAACACAGCTCAGACCCTGTCACTCCTCAGTGCAAATCTTTTCATGGGGACTCCGATAGCCTCCAAAGTGCTGCAGCGTGGAATACGGTCTTCCCAGGCCTGGCCTTGGTCTACAGCGCCAGCCTCGTGTGAGATTTCTGTGGCCATCCCCTGGGCCCGGATGCAGGGACGGCAGACGTGTCTGTCCTCAGGGCTGTTTCTCTCCCCAGGCCTGGAACATCCTTCGTCTGCCTGCCTCTACCTCCCTCTGCTGGCTTACTTCTCTGCATCCCGCAGGATCCACTGGCAACACCTGCTCCAGGCTCCCTTTTTCTGTATCCCTCTCAACAACCTGCACGCCACGCATATCACTGTGTTTTCTCCACCCAGAGCATGTGGTTCAGAGACTGTGCTGGTCATCTTTGTGCCTGACACACAGCAGAGGCTCAGCAGCTACCCCTGAGACCTGACAATCACAAGTGTCTGCAGACGTTGCCAGATGTCTCCTGGGAGGCAAAATCCACCCCACTTGAGAAGCCCTGCCTTTGAGTCAGGTGGGAGAAGGGACCATCTGCTGATCCTGACAAGAAATCAGAGGGCACGTTATC
The DNA here is from genome assembly GCF_039906515.1 of Pseudorca crassidens. Lineage (NCBI taxonomy): Eukaryota > Metazoa > Chordata > Mammalia > Artiodactyla > Delphinidae > Pseudorca > Pseudorca crassidens. The sequence goes on from NC_090298.1 coordinate 5,874,985, forward strand.
TCGGTGGGCTCACCCTGGTCAATGTTGACCTGAACCTGGATTTTATCAAAACAAGCTCTCAAGGGACCAAATTCAGAAGAGCCTGGGGTGGCAGACACTGGGCTTACACAGTACCCACTGCCTGCTTCTTCTGAGCTAACAGACCCCGGTCTTTGTCAACACGGCCATACGCCCAGCACAAGCAATGTCTCACGATTAGTCTAGGCCTTTCTTGATCATTCTGTGTCTCAATATAATTTCCCAGCTTTTCTTGCAGTTAGGGGTGGCCTTATAACTGGTTCTAGTCAACGAGATATAAGGCAAAATCTAGTTTCTTTTTAGAAATGTCTGCTTTTCTGATAAAAAGGGCCACAAGCAGGAGACACCTCCCTGCTTCACCTCCCTCCATCCTTGACTGTGAACATGAAAAGTGGGCCTGGGGCAGCCCTGGAGCAAAGGCCAGCGGAGCCACGGGTGGGTCAGCTCGGACATCCTCGGACACTGAACCACCCTGCCAGGGGTGCTTTTTCTTCTGACTCTTAGTTATGGGAGAAAAAGAACTCTTTGTTTTCATGTAAGACCCTGCAGTGGGTTGAATAGTATCTTTCCCCTGACCCCCAAATTAATGTCCACCTAGATTCTCAGAATATGACCTCATTTGGAAATAGGGTCTTTGCAGTTGTAATTAGTTAAGGATCTTGAGATGAAATGATACTGAATTTAGGGTGGGCCCTGAATCCAGTGACTGGTGTCCTTATAAGAAGAGGAGAGAGCACGGGGCGACTCACAGGAAGAGGGCTGCGTGGAAAGACAGAGGCAGAGAAGGAAACAATGCAGCCACAAGCCACGGGACACCAGGAGCCACAGGAACTAGAGGAAGCAGGGAGCGCGGCCCTGCCGACACCTTGATTTTGGGCTTCTGGCCTCCTCAACTATTAGGGAGTGGATTACACTTGTTTTAAACCTCCATGTTTGTGGTGATTTGTTACAGGCAGACCCAGGAAACAAATACAGCCACTGTTAGTGAAATTTTCTGCTGCTTTAAATGAAACTATTCTTTAAAAAATTAAAAAAATTTTTTTTTATTGAAGTATAGTTGATATACAATGTTGTGTTAATTTCTGCTGTACAGCAAAGTGACTCAGTTTTATTTATATATACATACACACACATTCTTTTTCATATTTTTTTCCATTATGGTTTATCACAGGATATTGAATATAGTTCCCTGTGCTAGACAGTAAGACCTTGTTGTCCATCCATTCTATATGTAATAGTTTGCAGCTGTTAACCCCAAACTCCCAATCCATCCCTCCCCGCCCATTGGCAACCACAAGTCTGCTCTCTATGCCTGTGAGTTTGTTTCTGTTTCACAGATAAGTTCACTTGCGTCATATTTTAGGTTCCACATAAAAGTGATATCACATGATATTTGTCTTTCTTTGTCTGACTTATTTCACTTAGTATGATAATCTCTAGGTCCATCCGTGTTGTTGGCAAATGACATTATTTCGTTCTTTTTTATGGCTGAGTAGTATTCCATTGTCTATATGTACCACATCGTCTTTATCCATTTAGATGAAACTATTCTCAATGAATACACTAAGACATGGATGGAAAAACCAACTTAAAAACCACACTGGGAGATTTAATTTCCAGGGTGCTTGTTTGAAGACAAGGGAAGGAGAGGAGCAGGTCAGCTGTTGTTCTAGGGAAAATGAAGCTGGTTTCTTTCATGTCTAGGTGGAGCCTTTAAAAAAAATTGGCTCCAAATATTTACCACTGATCTATTTTTTATTATTTATCATAGAGACATTAAAATGGTGGAGAACAACATTCATGGAATACACTTCATTTATCTTACATTGTGAGGAAGTTAGATTTTCCACATAAAATGATTTTGCAGAAAACTGAGGCTTACCACTTTTTATGCTCACACACTTCTAATATTGTCAATTATACATTTATTTAGTGTTAATTTTGAAGCATTCTGAAACGTATATTTTCTGTTTTCTCAAAACCAAATTTTTTTCAATATGCTTGAACTTACGTATAAAGTTTTAAAAATTCAACCTCATTTCTTTCTTTATTTTACTTTTAAGGAAAAATTGTGCATATTAAGGTGTACAGCATGGTGATTGGATACACCTGTACATAGTAAAATAATTGCTACAGCCAAGCTGACATATTCATCTTACCTTAGGTTTTTTAGGTGTAGCCTTTTGAAAATCTCCCTGCCCCCCTCAAATCTCATGGTGAAGGACCATGTGTGTCCACCAGGGTCAGGGTGTCCATCCTGGGACAAGAGAGAGTCACAGCATGATTATGGGGCTCCCTGTTTATAGATTCCCTACAGACCATTTCCCAAATTCTGTTACATATGCCTTCCACAGGAATACTTCCGTATTCCGTTATGTCATATTTGCGTGACATACTGAAGTTAATTCTTATGGGGTCTAACTGCCAGGACTTGCTCTGCTGAGCCCCCCACTCCAGTCGACCCGATTGGGCCAGAAGATTAGAAGTTTGGGTTTCAGGAAAGCCTCAGAGTCCTCATCCGGGGTTGTGAGGAGTTAGACCAGACGATCTGCAAGGCACCTTCTGCGTCTCAGGTGGGAAGGGGCATCTTGGGACGGCTGTGCTGTTGAACTGTGGTGACCCCGCCCTGGTGGAATAATGGACGGAGGGTCTTAGGTGATGCTCATCAAAGGCACTTGAGGGACACAGATCCACCTCCGCCGTTGTCACACTTGCCAAAAAAGACCAAAGCCGAATGTGATCAAGATTCTAGATCCAACAGACCAATTTACAGAAAAGAGAGATGACAGGGAACACGTTAGATGTTACCACAGGGAGATATAACTGCAAGATCCAGACCATGGGACAAAGGAACCAAATTCTTCAACAACAGATGGTAACCCCCTCAACCCTTGCAGGAGAAAAGAGAAAAAGATGAGGGAGAAATCATAGATTAAAAACCTGGGAAGACACAAATCAACCATTGCAATATACAGAACTTTGGGGAAAAAACAACCTATTAAAATTTTTGTAAGATAATCAAAGATATTCATTATATTATGGATCAGACGTTTGATGATATCAAGACATTATTATTACTACCTTGATGGGACAATATCATAGTTTTGTTCTAAAGCAAGTGTGCTTATAACTTAGAAATACCTACTGAAATATTATGGATGAAATGATATATTAGCTGGGATTTGCTTCAACGTATTTGGAAGGGAAGAAAGTGCGTGAGGATATGAGTGAACACAGTTGACCACAAGTTGATAATTACTGGATCTGGGTAATGGGTATACAGGGGCTCATTATATAGATTCTCTCTACTGTTGTATAAATCTGAAAATTTCCATAATTAATGATAAGAAGAAGGTCATTTATTATACCAAAATGCTCACTTCCAAGATTTCCTTTTTTTAAAAAAACATTGAAGTATAGTTGACTTCCAATGTTGTGTTAGTTTCTGCTGTACAGCAAAGTGATTCCATTATATATATATATATATATATTCCATTATATCTATCTATATATATATAGAATATATATATATATATATATATATATTCTAGATTTCCTTTAATGAGTGGCCCCAGTGCTTGCAACTTTCAAAAAGTCCAGCACTCACCTTTGCAGGAATATAGCTCTTTGAAGGAAACCTCTGCTCACGAACACAGAATCACTAGGGCACAGCACAGGTGGATCGCTCTCTCGCTTTCTCTCACCTCTTTTTTCTCCATCATATTATTTGCCTCCCAGGGACCAGAGATTACCCATAAGCTACATGTAACCCACTGACTATTCGAGTCTGGCTCTCACTGTATGGTGGCATTTTCTGAATTAAATTGCTGTATCAAGGTGATTTCTGCAGCAAAGTGTGACCCGTCCAGAAAATGCCTCAACTAGTGAGGGTGGTCATCACCTCGGACGCCAAGGGGTCTGCAGAGGGAGGCTGTGCTGTGGCTCATTCTGTTGCTCAGTGAGGCAACCAAGGGCATCTTCTTTCCATCATTCTGCTCGGCCCCCAGAGCGTTGGTCCCCTCTCTTTACTGGCCTCAGCGTGGCTGCAGCAGTGCCAGGCATCCTATATAACTGTGTCCAGCGGTGAAGAGGGGAGTTTCCTCTTGGATGTCTCTTTTATGTTCACCTTGAAGACTTTCCCAGGAGTGTCCAGCAGCCTTTCCCACAGGTCCTGTCCTCTAGGACAGAGTCATGTGTCATGCTTATATTGGTGCTGGCAGGAAGAATGAGACCCCCAGGAGTGACGTAGACGCGGCATGATTCAGCCTCTGATCCAAGGAAGGTGGGCCCTTCCTGTTTACCTGGCCATTCTGACACCTGGGCAGAAAGGGGGCTCTGCCTGCTACAACAGAGGGGGGGCAGCAGGGCCAAAGGACTTGAATGGGCAACCAGCAGCACTCGCCTACAGGTTGACATTTCAAAACAGGACATTTCAGGCTCACGTCTGCATTTCCAGTTTCCTGTGAGAAAGGCCATCTCTGGTACCTTGGGTGAGTCCTGTATTCCTGCCAGCTGGAGAGCAGCATCTGTGGTTCTTTACGGCAGGCAGGTGCTCTCCAGGGCCCCTCGTTCCCACCATTCCTCATTCATGTCACTCTGGGGCCCTAATTATTCCCTTCATAGCATCCCATGACCCTTGAAATGTGACTTCAGCTCTTCTATCAAGGGGTGAAGGCTACTCTTCCACCCCTTAAATCTTGCCAAGGCCTTGTCACCTGCTTGGGCTCACAGAATTGGGAGGAAGTGAAGGCATGCCAGTCTGGCCTCGTGCATGCCCGTTTGTTTTCTTGAAATCCTATTCAGCCACCCTGAGAATGAGCTGGGGCCAGCCTGAGAGGTAATGAGAGACACATGGGCCAGTCAACCCTGGTGTGCCAACTGCTACCCAGCCAACTGCCAGCCCTGTGCGTGTGGCCCCTCTAGGTCAGCCAGGCTTTGGGGTATCCTTTAGCTGACTGAAGCACCTAAGTCACCTTAAGCCAATTTCAGCTGTGTCTGACCCAGATCAGCAGAACCACTCAGCTGGTCCACAGACTTGTGAGCTATACCAAACACTTATTTTAAGCTACTGAGTTTGGGGGTGGTTTGTTACTCAGCAGTAGCTAACACACACACACACACACACACACACACACACACACTGATTTTTTTGTCAGTTACTTATATTACCTAGTCAGTTCCTGTGAGCAATTGAGTTTGGAAATCTTGGATTAGGCAGAGGTTTTCAAGCTTTACCGTGCTTAAGAATTGTTCAGGGAATTTACTTAAAATACTGATTCCTGGGTTTCACTTCTAGAAAGTTTCAGTAGATTGGATGAGCCCCAGATCCCTGCATTTTAACCAGCATGTCTGATTCTGGTACAGAAAGCCCATGAAACACACTTTGGAAACCATTTGTTCGTGAGAACACTAAAACCATAATGTAATCTCAAATATCACCTCTCCTTTAATATCAGGAGAGCGAGAGAAGAGTGGGTTTTGGCCAAAAAGGGTAAATGTTGGGCTTACTGTGAAAATTGATAAGCAAAGAGAAAGACCTCCCCTGCCCAGAGTCTCAGAGACTGCATTTTGCCCTCAGTGTTGTTTCTTGATTTACATAAAGTAATATACTGCTTCTAATTTACATAAAAGATTTCTGATCAAATGCATAAATATCAAAATCTGGATATAATTACAAGAAGTTGACTGGTGGCTGATGAATCAAACTAAGGGGGATTAGCTAGAGGCAAAGACAGAGTGGGAGGTCATGGGGGGGAGGTTGAAATGTTGAAAACAAGTAAACAACGACAACCCGTGTACTAGTTCCTGGAAGCTCGGCAAGGCAACTTCCTGCTTTCATTCCCATTGGGTCGGTTAGGTGAACATTGGTCACCCCACCAGCGTTCATTGAGGACCTGTAATGTGCCAGACACCGTCCTTGAGTTGGCACCCAGCAGGGAAAAGGACAGATAAAACTTCTTCTCCTTGTGGAGCTTATATTCCAATGGGGTGAGGGGACACAGACGACAAACACGGTAAACAAAATTTAGATTAGATGGTATAGCGGGTTGAATTGTGTCCGCCCCCCCCACCAAAAAAAAAAAGAGATACGTTCAAGCTCTAACCCTGGGTACCAGTAGAATGTAACTGTATTTGGAAATAGGGTCTTTGCAGATGTAGTCAAGTTAAGATGAAGTCAACAGCGTGAGTCCCAACCCAATGTAAATGGTATCTTTATAGGAAGAGAAGAGACACACACACGGGGAAAACTCCATGCACCGATGGAGGCAGAGATTGGAGTGATGTACCTACCAGCCGAGGAACACCAAGAATTGCTGGCAACACCAGAAGTTAAGAGTAAGGTTCTCCCACAGAGCCCTCAGAGAAAGCACGGCCCTGGCAACACCTTGATTTCAGACTTTCAGCCTCCAGGATTGTGAGGGAATAAATTTCTGTTGTTTTAAGCCATCTGGTTTGTGGTATTTTGTTATGTGGCCCTAGGAAACTAACGGAGATAAATGCTAAGAAAAATAATGCAGGGTAGGGTAGCAGGGAGTGTTGAAGGCTAGCTTTGTAGTTTAAACAGAGCCACTTGGAAGTCCTCACTAAGACCTGAGAGTGGGGAGGGACATCTCGGGGAAGAGCATCCCAGGCAGATGTAACAGCAAGTGCAAAGGCCCTGAGGTAGGAGTGTGCCCACTGGCTTGTGACTTGATCAGGCTAGGATAGGGCACCAGACAATTCAGGGACTTGTAGATCACAGTAAGGTTGAGTGAGAAAGAAAGCCACCAGAGGGTTTTGAGCAGAAAAGTGGCATGATCTTATTATTATTATTTTTTAAGTCCACATTCGTTTTTTAAAGGACCACTCAAGTGGCTGTAGGGAGACAATGCCAAAGGGCTAAGAATGGAATAGGGGAAACCAGCTAGAAGGCACTGTTTAAAATAGGCTAAAAATATTGGTGGCTTGAAGGGGGGTGTAGGTAGGGGGTAGGGTGGACTGAGGGTAGCTGTAGGGCTTTGGCTGTTTCCGAAGGTGAAGCCAAGAGGGCGTATTGGTTATGGAGACAGAGGAGGCTGGGATGACTCCAGGGGTTTTGGCCTGAGGCACTGGAAGCAAGGAGTTCCAGAATGGCGCCTAACTTGCTTGTGTGCGATTTTCTGTAGTTTATTTAACTGGACATGTTCTAATACTTGATCATAATTTCCACATGTACAATATACAGGTACTGAAAAACGTCTGAACTCAAAGAGCCACTTTTATCATCTGGCAAAAAACCTTAGTATGCAACACACGGACTTTTCATGTCGGTACAAGGTTTGAGGCGTCAAGCACTTGGTAACGTCGACTCACCTCTGACACAGACGAGGAACAGACCATTTGAAATTCGCCTCATTCCCACATATTTAACAGGAATGGCGCCCAGGCGCTGTGGGAGTGAGGCACACAGCCTCAGGTCCCTGGCTCGGTGCCGTGAAGTCGCCTGGCCCGGGAACGCATTCCCCGGACTCAGACCAGGACGCGCGGGGGCGGGGGGGCCGCGGTCCGCGGGGTCCGGCAGGCAGTCTGGGCTGCCATGGCAAAGGCAGGCTTGCTTTGGATCTCACAGACTGCGTGGTTAGCTTTGTATTCCAAACAATACTATTGTCAGACCCGGCTCAGAGCATCCTCTGGACATGGGGAACTCAAAGAGCAGACAGCTGGGCAATTCTCCAATGCATCCTGCGAACCCGTGCCAGCTCGAACAGCCAAGGCCACGCGTCCGACACCCACGTACACGGGCTGTTTCTCTGATGGGCAGCACTGCCAAGCTTGCCTCGGGAAATCGCTCCAGTGAGCTAAACTGAAAGTTTTAACACCCGTTTCTGCATAGAAAGTCATTTTTAAATGAAACTAAAAAAGCCTGTGAGGAAACAGGCAGATTAGGGCTCTGCCAGGGCACCCCTGGGCCCCGCTCCTGGCAGCCGCTCAGGGGCCAGTGCCGGCCGGGCGCAGGGTGTAAGACCTGCTCCTCCGGGAGGACGCCGGCGAGCACTTGTGAGGGCGCCGACACGAGGGACCGCAGCGTGACCGGCGGCACGCAGGACCCTGATGGACGGGAGGGGGCTTCGCGCATCTCTGTCCTTTCCCTGGAGCAGCGACGGGACCGCAGTGGGGGCTGTCAGTTCCCTACGCAGGTCTGGAAGGTCGGCCAGCGGAGGGCGAGGACCCCGCACGGGGGTGCAGAACGTCCACCGGCAGCGCCGGCCTCCCGTCCCTGCGCACGCGCGGCGCGGCTAGGCGGCTGCCGGTACCCCAAGGCCAGCGCGCATGTCTCCACGCCTCAGCCTTGCGCGGCGGAGGGAGGTGGGGCTGTCGGCCGCTGCCAGGCCGAGGACTGCGCGCCGCCTCGCGGCTTCTCCGTGCCCCACCGCAGCCCAGTTTGGTCTAGAAAGGCCCACGAAACCGCCGCCGTCGCCGCCCCACTCCAGCCCCTCCCTGTCGCGTATCCTTCCGTCGCGGTGCCCCCCGCGCCCCCCCGCTCCCCCCCGGCCCTCGCCGAGGAGAACCCCAGTACGCAGGCGCGGTAACCAAGGCGGCGGTGTCTAGTGAGGATTTGAAATCGGCAGCGCGTGCGCACTGGCGTTCCGGTCCCGGCAAGGGCGGCCGCACTTCCTCCCCGCCAGCCCCCGCCCCGCTCCCTCCCCGCCCCTCATTGGAGCGGAGGCGGCGGCGCCCCCTCCTTCCCCCGCGCCCTGTCGCCGCTGAGAGTGTCTTTTCGCCGCCGCCGCCGCCGCTGCAGGAACGCGGAGCAAGCGGCGCAAGCGTGACCGAGGGCCGGGCGCACGGCGGCGGCCCTCCCGCGGGTCCCGGGCTGCGCGGCGCCTGGGCCCGCCCCCTCGGCCCTGCCGCCCGCCCCCTCCGATGGCCTCTCCCGCCGGCCCGAGTGGAACGCCGCCGCCGCGGCCCCCGCGCCCGCCCCGCGCCGCGTGAAGGGAGCCCGACAGGCCTGAGCAGCCCGCCGCGGCCTGCCCGGGCCCCTCCAGGTCGCCGCGAGCCGGGACCCCGACGGGAGCCGCCGCCCGCGAGCCGGCCTGAGCCGCGGCGCAGGCCCGCCCGCCCGTCCGTCCGCCCGGCCGCGCGCGGCCCGTCCGTCCGTCCGTGCGCGGCGCGGCCGGGGCTCGGGGCGCGGCGGGGGCGGGGCCGGGGCGGACGGGCGCGCGGGCCCGCGGGGCGGCGCGTGGATGGATCCGCGCGTGGCCTGGATCCAGCCCGAGCAGAAGGGGCCAGCCAATGCCCTGTGGATGCAGATCTGGGAGACCTCGCAGGGCGTGGGCCGCGGCGGCTCGGGCTTCGCGTCCTACTTCTGCCTCAACTCGCCGGCACTGGACACGGCAGCCGCGGCGGGGACGGCCGGGCTGGGCGGCGGCGGCCTGGCGGGGCCCGCGCTGCCCGCCGCGTCGCCCCCGCCGCCCGCGCCTGGCCCCGCCGCGCTGCCCCCCGCACTGCTGACGGCGCTCGGGCCCGCGGCTGAGGGCGCCCGGCGCCTGCACAAGTCGCCGTCTCTGTCGTCGTCGTCGTCGTCCTCGTCCAACGCCGAGTCGGGCACGGAGAGCCCCGGCTGCTCCTCGTCGTCCTCCAGCAGCGCCTCGCTCGGCCGGGCGGGAGGAGGCCGCGGCGGCGCCTTCTTCCACTTCGCCGACGGTCCTTCGACCGGCCCCGGCGCGGCCAACGGGCACCCCGGCCCGCGCGGCCCCGCGCCCGCCGGCTCCCCGCCGCAGCACCAGTTCCACCCGGGCCGCCGGAAACGCGAGAACAAGGCCAGCACGTACGGCCTCAACTACCTGCTGTCCGGCAGCCGCGCGGCCGCGCTGAGCGGAGGAGGCGGCCCCGGGCCCCAGGCGCCGCGGCCCGGCACGCCGTGGAAGAGCCGCGCGTACAGCCCGGGTATCCAGGGGTGAGTGCGCGCGGCGCGGCGCGGGGGGGGGGGGGGGCGGCGCCCGCCCGTGGGGATCCCGGCCCGGCCGGGCGCGCCACCCTGCCGCGCGGCTCCCCGGGCAGCACCGCGGGAGCTCGGAGGTCCCCATCCGGGCTCCCGAGGGTGGATGTTGGAGGCCAACGTCCGACTCCCTGGGAGGTTGTTATTTCCATTTTAAACTCCTCTTAACAAACGAGTGAAATGTCCGGATTCTTGCACTAACAGTGTAGGAGAGGGACCGTTGAGTCCGATTTGTGCAGATGTTTTCCTTTTCTCCCTGGCGAAACTGGAAAGGAGGTCGCCTAACTTTCTCTCCATCTCCTCCCACCCCACCCCGACAGGTTAGGGACCTTTTGTCAAAGTGGGGTGCAGATAGGTGTGGAGTTTGTTACCTTGCAGAGAATTATAGTATTGCCAGGAATTTGAATTAAGTGGAAGGTAAACATTGGTTAAATGTTAACTTTGTTTCTCCGCGGAAATACATTTGAAAGAGGATTAGGTTTTTTGTAACGATACAATTTAACCAACAGCGAATTTAAAAATTACATTTTCGGGAGGGGGTTTCAATGTTACAGTTTAATTTTGTGCCGAAAGTGACAAATAGCATCATCTGCATTTTTTTTAAACAAGTTAGTATCATTCAAAGAAAGTAAAAAAACGTTTGTAGCAAATACTTATTCTCTGGAAAGCGTCACTTCTGCTTTACGTATTTCCACATCAGCCTAAAGGGGATTAGAAGTTCTGCAATTACAGACGCAAGGACTGGTGAAAAAGAGGGTGTGTGTGTGTGTGTGTGTGTGTGTTAGTGCAATTACAGACGCAAGGACTGGTGAAAAAGAGGTGTGTGTGTGTGTGTGTGTGTGTGTGTGTGTCCGCGTGCGTGCAGTCCCAGGTGACGCTGCTCAGGTGTGAGTGCTACTTACCCAGCCCTCTTACCTTCCTGTGCTTTACTGAGCACTGGAAACAAGATATCTGTATGTAGGTTTTATGTTGGTATTTCAGGACTTAAATCATAAACTCTCCTTGTACAATCTCATGCTGACTTAAAGGGCATCTAATGATTTTCCTGGGTGTTAGGGTTGGAAAACATTAGAGGCTTAGAAATTCCTCAATTGCTTGGTATTAAAATTATCTCTTCAAGTAACTTCTTCTTTTCATAGTTGTGTTTATTCTGCTTTGAAGTGTGTTGTAAAACACTTAAGTTGATACTACTTTAGAGAGTGTATGATACACAGTAATAGCTGCGTTCTGCAACTCGTTTCACCTGGTGTGGGTTGGAAGCATTACTTTCTTAAATTCCTTGAAGCATTGAGCATGCACTCAGCCCCAGGGAGGAGCCCAGACTCCTCTTCCCTCTCTTTCTACAGTTCTTACTTGTAGAACTTTCTAAGAAGAGGTGGTGGGGACACAGTTTCTTCCTTTCTTCTTTTCTTTCTTTCATTTATTTATTTTTTGGGCTGCATTGGGTCTTCATTGCTACACGTGGGCTTTCTCTAGTTGTGGCGAGCGGGGGCTACTCTTCGTTGTGGTGCGCGGGCTTCTCATTGCAGTGGCTCCTCTTGTTGTGGAGCACGGGCTCTAGGCACGTGGGCTTCAGTAGTTGCAGCACTCTGGCTCAGTAGTTGTGGCTCGCGGGCTCTAGAGCGCAGGCTCAGTAGTTGGTGGCACACGGGCTTAGTTGCTCCGCGGCATGTGGGAGCTTCCCCGACCAGGGCTCGAACCCACGTCCCCTGCATTGGCAGGCGGATTCTTAACCACTGTGCCACCAGGGAAGTCCCGGACACAGTTTCTTGATGTATGGCGTTAAACGTAAGAGTTCTTTGGGGGACCTGTAGGTTTCCAGCCTGTCTTGTAACTGGAATTGACTCTGTGTCTTAGCACTTGGAAAACAGAAGGCGCGTGGTCTTTGCTCGTAGAGCATTTTTGGGCCCAGACCGTCTGGAGTCCCGCTTCTTCCTCTCATGAGCTGCCAGCAGTGCCAGTGTGATACCCCTGTGCAAACTCCTCAGGCTCTGGAAGCTGTTTCCTCACCCATAGTTTCTAGTATGCCTCAGTACATAGGTTGCTGTCGCTTTCCTTAATAAATGAGCCTACTACCTGCCAGGTGCTGCCCTGGGATCTGGGGATGGGGTCGGCATGGGAGACACAGCCTCAGGACCCTGACTTGGAAACCTGAGTCCGGGTTGCCCGCACCTAGGGCCCATGAGCCCTGCCTGTCAAGTCTCTCTCTGCCTGTCCTCCTCACTGTCACGTGGCCTGTCGTCGTCTCTAGTGAGGTTGCTCATGAACCCCGAGGTGGTCATCACGCCTTCTTGCCCCCCTTGGACTGTTCCCGGCACGGCCAGTGGGCTTTTCTCCTCTGGCAGCAGCTTGGGTCAGGTCCCACCCCCGGGCACCTCCCTCGCCCCCCTTAGGTTAGAGGCAAAGCCTGATACCCGGCCTGCTTCCCGGGTGCTGCCTCTCTGGGCCCTGCCTGGGGTCTCCACTCCCTCTCTGTCAGGGTCCCCCGCCTCCACCCCCATCAGCCTGTTAGAAGTCGGCTCCAAGTCGTGTAGGGCTGAAGAGTGGGCTCCGAAGCGGCCAGGAGTTCTGTGTTTCGGCCCACCTAAATAGGCGGGCTGTGTTGGCCGCCCTTCTTGCCCGCCTCTATGGGTGGCCCTGGGCCTGTCCACTCTCTACCATCCCTGCCTAGAGGAGGAGTCTGCTAGGATTGCCTGTCACTTGCCTGGAAGGGTGAATACCCTACGCTTGGTTCGCTGCTCTGAATCCTAGCGGACTGCCCATCTAGAAGGGCGGAGCGGAGGAAGAGTGCCCCGGAGGGAGGCGTCGTCCTTCGTGAAAAGACATTGCCACGGGCCTGCTGGGCTTCTCCAACTGACTTTTTGGTATCAAGAGATAGCTGTGTCTGGAACTTTCTTTAGGCTTCCAGCCTACCCAGAGTGATGAGGAAGGCCACCAGAAGGTCCCTCACTTGTGGCTTAGACAGGGAAAGAACTGAGGATAAGAGATCGCCTAGGCCAGCCAGCAGGAAAAAATCTTGTTGATGAGATGTTGCTCAGCCCATCTAGTCTCAGGACAGCATTTCTGGAAAGACAGTGTCTGCAGTCCTCAAGAAAGGGTAAGCAGTTGCTGGTGGTGGGGGGGTGTGAGTAGCGTCAGCTGAACCCCACTGGGCCTTTGCCTGGTAGCCCATGTAGCAGCTGGCACCATCCCTTCTTTCTTGGGGGGGTTTCTGCCCTTGGGAACTTTGCCTGGCAGCCGCCTTGTAAGGTGGCCAACCTGTTTGCATCCTAAGACGAAGAAAAAGCAGGTGAAAGTGCACAGGAATTAGTGCGAGAACCTTCAGAGTGGAGAAGGTCAAATTCTTGTTTTGGAGCTGCCGCTGGTTCTAGTTCTTAGTCAGTTTCTTTGGTTGAGCTCTCAGTCTTGAGACTGACCCTGAGCATGTGTCCCGGCCTCTGGCTGCCGCCACTCTCTCTGGCCCTTGTCTCCTGACCCAGCAGTACTTTGTGACTTTGCCTGGGTCAGTCTCAACAGCTTCAGAAACCTTCCCAGATCAAAGGTAAAGAGAAGTCCTGCATAAGTGAGAGTGGGAGCGTGGACCTCAGGTACTCTGCCGCATCCTTCCTGGTGCCTGCAGACCCCCAGGAAGGAGATCCTGGAATGGGAGAGAACCCAGCGCCCTGGCGGATGCCTGCAGTCCGGGCCCTGCCCTGGCTTAGGTTCAGCGTTTGTCCTCTGAGGCCTGCCTGCAGTGTGCAGAGTCACACGCAGCACCCTCCCTGCAGGTCCCTTGACAGTATTTCATTTTTTTAACATCTTCTGTTCCTTCAGAGAAAATTCACTTAGCCTGAAGTTTGTGAGAAGCCGACAGATGTTGTTTTGGGGAGAGGCCAGCGTGCCCTGCTGGGCCCCGGCCTGGGTTCTTTCTAACTCCACACATGTTCTCTTTTCCTCTTTCTCCCGAGTCAGTGCCTGGAGAAGATTCAGGATCCCTCCTCTCTCCCTCTGTGCCTCCAGCCTGACGTGGCACTACCTACAGTCCAACGAATGGTCTCCCACGGCTCGTCCTTAGGGGACCAGTGGGAGGGCACAGGTGAAGGGCCAGCAGGACCCGCCATGGACCATGGCTGTCACCACTCTTGTTGCCTTTGTCTCATTCTCATGTCTTCCTGCAGACATCCGGGGATGCACAGGAATGGTTATTGTGAGATGGTGGCACACGTGGGCCTTGTTTTCTGAGTGTTTAATCCTTGGAGGGCCCGAGGGTGACGCGCTGGGCACGAGTTTGCTGCTGCACTGACCGTTCATGAAATTAGCTCCTGCTCGGACACTCCTCCCTGTGTGAAAGTTGCATCCTTGTCCCTGCCCCTCGCGCCATGACCAGTCTCTCTGCAAAGTGAAATTGAAAATCTAGCACAAGATGGTGGCTGTGACAGTCGGGGAAAGTGATGCCTGGGTGCTGGTAAAGGAGGATGGGCAAAGCTAGCACAGCTGACGCTCTGAGACGGGGCTGCCCAGGAGGGGGAGGGGGAGGGGCGGGACGGAGCTCTGGAAGTGGAGGGTCAGGATATGAGGAGTCCTCTGAAAAGTGGACTCTCGAATGATCTTGTGAAGAATGGCCTCCCGACTGCTCCTGCTGTGGAGGTCAGGGTGGGATAAAGCGGACGTCCTGCTGCTGTGAGCTCTGGTTGGAAAAGCAGTGCCAAGGCAGTGCCATTGTGGCCTCTTAGATGTGACACGTGGTTGTGACTTGATTGCTCCTAAACGTATTTTTAAGTGTTTTAAAGTAAACAAGTTTTTCAGAATTTAAGATCTGTTTTTCAAAGTAAAGTCTCAGACCTTCTTTTGGTTGCTGTTTAATATGAAATTTTGGCCCCCATTTTAAATGGATTCATGTAAATAGAAGGAGAGATAACAGTCATCCTTGGAAAATAAGGATTTGTGCGCCACGGTTAGGTCATTATGGTTTAAGATTTGGGTTTTGGGTTGTGAAGTAGAAGAGGGTTGTAGTAAACAAACAAAAACCTGTGATGTTCAGATTTAGAAACTTGATTTTGATGGTACAGCCAGAAGGCAGGGTCACCGGGGAGGGGTGACTGAATCTCTCACTGGAGTCATAGGAGGTTGTCATAAGCCACGGCGTCACCTGGAAATTGCCACTGGCCAGCACAGCTGTGCAGAGGCCTGCCTAGAAGACTCTGGTCAGCTTGTCAGGGATTTCTCCTCTCAGAAGGGTGCTGAGTGGGTGTGGCACCCGAGGAAGGGCAGGTGGGTGGTCTCCGTAGTCGAGACAGGTGCCCCAGACATCTGCCCCCAGTATGAACGAGCCTCCCAGTGAGGTGCTCACAGGTGCCTCTCCCCAGTGACTTGGGATTTGCACTAAAAAGGAAATATCTTATGCTAGGATTTCCACGCTGCACTGGTTTGCTGCTGCTGTGTAACAAATGTCCACAGGCTCAGTGGCTTTACAGCAGCACTCATTGATGTCTCACAGGTTCTGTGGGTCAGAGGCTGGCGCTGGGGGCTGGGTTCTCTGCGCAGGCACCCCGCTGGCTGAAGTCTCGGGGCTGCCCACTGTGTTCTCTGCCGGGGCTCAGGGTCCTCCTGTGAGCTCACTCCTGTCATTGGCATGATTCCATTCCTTGCAGTTACAGGACTGAGGCCCCTGATTTCTTGCTGGATGCCCGCTGGGGCCTCTCTCAGCTCCTTTAAGCCACCTGCATCCTTTGGCTCGAGGCCCTTCCATCTTCAAACCCACCACAGGGCTTTGAATCTCTAGATGGCGCTGCCAGCTGAAGGAAGCCTTCTGCATTAAGGACTCATGGAGTTGGGTCAGGTCCACCCAAGTGACTGTCTGTGTTTAGGGCACGTAGTCATACAGCATAATCACAGGAGCAGTGACAATTTCATCACGGCCGCAGGTGCCGGGGGTCAGGGTACAGAATCTTCTGGGGGCTGCCTGCTGCGCGTGCAGGTGTTCTCTCATACGTAGACTTCTATGCTGTGGGAACACAGGTTGTGTTTTTCTTTTCCAGCACTTCTCTCCTCTGACTGGACTCCAGCCCATCACGATGACTCTTGCAGATTGTCTGTCCTCTGGCCTGGTTGTCACCCCTGAACTCAGGGACAGCCAGAGTGATCATAGCTGCGAGTGCCTTTCTGTGCCTTTCTCACGTGGACTCTTCTTAAAATATGTCATCTGAGAAGAGGTTATGTGAAAGCCATGGGGATGAACATACGGAAATTACAGTGATTGAAAAGTCCCGTTTGTGAGGTATCCTGCACTGGTCAGCTTAGGAAAGGTGCCGTTCCTGTGCTGGGGGAGGAAGGTCGGTGACTCACCCAAGTCGCCTCCGTAGTCAGTACGTGGATCCCCACAGTCCATCCTTGCTTTGCAGAAGACCCTGCAGCGCAGGTTAATGGGAGTGGTGTCCTGCCCAGAAGCCCCGCCTCAGAGCTCTGTCCCTTTCTGTGGAGTCACCACTACTCTTAAAAACTGACCCCTGCTCTGCTGGGTCTCTTCGGGGGAGGATGGGCTGCAGCCTAGCCTGCATTCCCAGTGCCAAGCATGCACCAAGCCGCTGCTGAGTAAGTGTCTGGTGAGTGAGTGAATGAAAGAAGGAAAGGAAGAGAGAAGGACGCTGGCAGCTTAGAGGGGCAAGTGAGGTGCGGCCAGTCTGCAGAGTTTAAATAAACCAAATGCTAAAAATAACTTTTGCTGTTTGTCTTAGAATTTCTGCAGACTTGATTGCCAACTCTGAAGTTATTTAAATGCAGAATGAAGTGAAATCTCTTGCAGTGTATCTGCCTGCCTTCCTGAAGAGTGCGGTTAAATCAGTTTTATGCCTTGTGACAGAATGTAAAAACAAAACATTCAACAAAAATTCTATTTTCCGTTAGAAAGGCATCTCCATTTAGTTCCAACTGGTCTTTTTCTTACTATAAAATTAATACCTGACATGAAAAGTTAGAAAACTTGGTACCTGGTGAGCGTCCTGTCACCTGTTCGCACGCACGTGGCCTGGGCTTCCAAGGCCTGTGTTCCCTTTGCTGGTGGGAGGGGACGGAGGCTGGGCCCCGCCCTGGCCAGCGAGGCTCGGCTCTGAAGTTTGTCCTTCTCTGCACCGACAGGGTGGACTTGACTGAGGGCTCTGAGGTTCTCCCTGGTGGGGAGTGGCTTTGATGATCAGCACCGTGCCTTTTTATTGTGGGTTTGTGCTCTTTTTTAGTTCCCAAATCAGCTGCTCCGAACAATCATTTAAGCTCTCTGTGGTTTGAGATCAGAGTTAATTTCCTGAGTGATAACACGTGGATGTAGGTAGTTTATATCTTTTCATGTTTGAAAGAGATTTCAGGTGATCTTAACGTTTCTGGAATCCTGGGAATCTGAAGGAATGGCTAGAATGCTAGTAGTTAAAGGGAAATGAAAAATCGAACTACTTGTGCGTTTGTTTTTCTTCCATCCCTTTAGCATCGGGAAGCATGTGCGAGGCCTTGAGCTTGCCGGCTAGCCTGCATCTCGGGTAGCCTGGCTCCCGGGTCTGGACATGGCTGTCTTCATCGAGGGTTCTCACTTCTGAGCCTCAGCGTCCCACCCGTGGAGCAGGGCCTGCCCCATTGCCCTTGCAGGGCTTATTAGAGAAAGGAGACGTGGGCTCGCTGTGTGAGTGGTCACGTGGGGGAATTAGGAGGGCTGCTCCTTTCCTTTTCTCCTCTCTTCTCTAAAGAAATGGAAACCAAACTTCTTGTTGCCAACCGGATACGGACAACTTTCCCTCTCAGGCCAAAACTTTTCTCTTGGAGAGACTGCTGAAGACTTGCAGTTGGTGTCTTCAGGGCAGGCAGCGGGCACAGCTGGAGACAGACCCACCTGATGCGTGGAAATGCTTTCTCCTTTTGAGCCAAGGCAAACTTTTCTATTTTTAAAAATTTAAACAATGCCTGAGTCGTGTGTCCTCTAGATTTTTAAGTAAGAATCTTGTCTTCCCAGAGCTTTCAGGGTTTTCCTGATGTATTTATCAGGTATGTGTGTGCTGCCCTGTGTAACTTGCTTAGAGTTGTTTGGGATTTTGGTCTTGTTCTCTGCAGAGTGGAAGGAGTGGATGTTATCCTATTTCTCTGAGCTCTTTGCAGCTTTTAGCACATGTTCTGTGTATAGTGCAGGAAGCAAAAGTGAGGGCCTGGGAAGGTCAGAACTAGAACAGCACCATCTGTGGAACATTCTGTGAGGATGGGGGGGGGCTCTAGTTCTGTGCTGCCCAGTATAGTAGTCGCTGGCCACGTGTGACCACTGAGCACTTGAAATGTGACTGATGGGACTGAGGAACTGGAGTTTAATTGTTTTTAATTTTAGTTGAAATTTAAATGGTCTTATGTTTGGACAGCACCGAACTGCAGTAACTTTAGATTCCTTACTTGACTCAGTCAAACTCCAACAGCAGCGAAAGCTGTGCTACTCAGCGAGTCGCCACTGCAAAGCTCCAGAAATTGTTTCTGCGTTTCTAGTGTAAATCCTTCTCAGAGGGCTGCTGTTTCAGTAACACATGAAGTATAAGATGGGTTCCTACGGCTCGGGGTGTCTGGTCCAGCAGGCAGGTGGTGGTTCTCTGCACCTGTGCACACGGGCTAATGACATAATCCAGCCTCTTCCCACCGGGCAGTGTCCTTGGGCAGCAGCAGCAGAGCACAGGGACTCCAGCATGGGGTCGGCCCTCTGCACGAGGTTCCTCCCTGAGTTCTCAGAGCAGGCCCATGAAACGGGTAGTTTTTCTCTTGCTTTGGAGACAGAAAAGCAAAGCCTAGACAGGCTAATGTGATCTGGCCAAAGGTGCTGCATGTGGAAATGTCAGTCTAGCTCTGACATTGGGGAGCTGCAAACAGTTCTTAAGTGAAGAGCTTAAACGAAGTTCCTGAAACGAAGGAGCCGCCCCCAAGACGCGGGAATGGAAACTAGCAGCTTGCTCTGCAGACCTGGCTTTCGTGTGTCTGCTGAGGGCCATTTGCTTTTCTGCCTTCCTAGAGAGAGCAGACTGGGGGAGGGGGCCTAGGTCCTCCCATAAGGACTTTGCCAGTCAGGTGACCAATGACAGAGATGCGGGAGATGGGTGGGGGAGCGCTGGGGGACCAGAAGCCCATCCTGGTGCTGTAGTACAAGGAGTTCCTGCTTCCCCCAGACGTCCGAAGCTGCCTGGGGGCAGTCGTGGTGGAGGCAGCAGGGCTCCTGCCATCTGGGTTATTCTTAGAAGTTACACTTTATGAAAAACGAAGCATCCGATGAATCGTTGGCTTGTGTTTTTCTGGAAGACAGTGGAAAGGCCGAGAAACAGGACTGACGAGCGTTTGCTGACTTCCTCCTTGGTGTCAGGCGCTGCCTTCGCTGCAGATCCTGCTTTCTCCCAATTCCCCCGGACAGTAACTCGTTTTAAGTCTTGGTAGATGAAGAAGCATCCCGCCCAGGGTGCTACTAGAAGGTAAAAGAACGGGCGCCTCAGCGCAGGCCTGCTTGACAAGAAAGCCCCTGTGTTCACTGGTGCCTCCCAGGAAGGGGTTGGTGCCCCCAGAGAAAAGAGCCAGAAGCAGGAACTTGGTGAACTGGCAGGGGCGCAGGGGGCTTAGCGCCACGCAGTAAGGAGGATTTTGGTTACTGGCGTCTTTTCTAAACGTAAGCAAACGGATCAAAAAATTGAAGTATAACTCTGAAATGACTGAAATAGAAAAGAGGCTTGTGAAATGCAAAGAAATTCTGAAGTGTTGTTAGAAATTATCTCCTGTAAAAACGTGGGTGAGGAATCTGTCTAAAGAGTCGGTGCCTCTCGAAGACTGCCTCACAAGAGACAGACGAACAAAACCTAAGTACAATATGATGGATAGAAATAAGAGTATAGAACTGAGACCAAATTCCAAAGAATGGGGACCTGTGAGAATTGTCATAGGCTAAGGCCTGGAATGAAGGGAAGCTTGCAAAATTGGTAAGAGTAAAAAGGGCCTCTTAGGATCAGAGTAAGCCCCTAGGAAGTAAGTAAAAAGCTGGGCTGGGAAGACGGCTCAGTGTTCCGGAGCCTTCCGTAGCAGCTGGATGCTTCACCTTTTCCTCTGCTCCCATCAGGTGAATGGTCCTCAGTACTTGTCATGGTGTTAATCGTCGCTGGCCCTACTGAGCCCTCGCCCCTCCCAGGAGAGGGAGGGGCTCTTGTCTCCTTACTGTGTAGCAGGGGGTGGTGTGGGAGAGGGTGTGAGGCTCACACTGCCCATAGGTGCAGAGCTGGCACGGGAGCACAGGCAGTCTGATGCCACAGCCCGTCTATTTAACTGCTGGACCCTCGGAGCAAAGAGGGGATTGTCCAAAGAGGAATAACAATAGGAAGAAAACACTTGCTTACGTTGAGTTCCAGTCTCTAGGTCAAGAGAAATGACTACTGGCTTCTCAGGAGGGGTAGCACACGACATCATGAAGCTCCGCCCCATCCCTGTACATCTCTCGGGCACCCCGCAGATGGACCCAAGAGGAATCTGAGTAGCTTCCTGCAGAGCCAGCAGCAGGCCCTGGTCTATCACCCTGCGGCTCTCCAGTGGCTCCTTTATGAACCGGTGACAGCACGGCTCTGCGTGACACCGTGCCTCTATGGTTCTGTTTGCTCGTTGCTTTAAAATGAGAGACTGATTTGGACTGTGCTTTATGCTGATTTTTAAATAATGATATTGTTTTTATAAAACAGATTTGTGTGTATTTTTCGGTGAAAAGCAGAAAGCTTTAAAAATCACTC
Source organism: Pseudorca crassidens (assembly GCF_039906515.1). Lineage (NCBI taxonomy): Eukaryota > Metazoa > Chordata > Mammalia > Artiodactyla > Delphinidae > Pseudorca > Pseudorca crassidens. The sequence goes on from NC_090298.1 coordinate 5,895,706, forward strand.
AACCCCACCACCCAGAAATAACCATGGACCCATTAGGTGACTGCCATTGTAGGCATCTCTCTAAGCCCTGTATGGACGGACACATGCATTGATCAACAGAAATACTTCTATTACAATTTATGTTCTCCTTAAATACAATTTACTAAATTATTAATTTTGCTTGAAAGCGAAAGTAATGTTCAACTTCAAAAAGAAATAATAGTTTCTAAGAGATGTTGCTGAGACTAAGAATATAAAGAAGATTAAAAACCTTATGTGGCTAAGTGCAAAGAAAAGTTAAAGTTTTAATGAAATCACTTCAGTTTGTCTGCTGCTATGTAGGTTAGCGATGTTAGCCCTTGCTATGGACTGAGTTGTCTCCACTCAGATCGTAGGTTGAAGCCACAATGTGGTGGCATTAGGAGGTGCGGCCTTTGGGAGGTGATGGGTTTAGGTGAGGTCATGGGTGGGGCCTCATCATGGGATTAGTGCCCTTATGAGAAAGACCAGAGAGTTCACTCGTTCTCTCTCCACCATGTGAGGGCACATTGAAAAGTCGGCAGTCTGCGAGCCAGGAAGAGGGCCCTCCGCATAACCCGGCCTTGCTGGCACCTGGATCTTGAACTTCCAGCTTCCAGAACTGTGAGACATAAATGTCTGTTGTTTCAGGCGCCCAGTCTGTGGTATCCCTTTGCAGCAGCCCAAGCAGACTAAGACAACCCTTTATGTAGCCGCCCAGCTCCTGATTTGCATTATGTTGTTTGTCTGCCACCATGAGTTAGGCATTTGTATTTTGTTCTGCAATTATGATCACTACCATTTGTTGAGCTCTTACTGAGTGCTAGACCCCATTCTAAATACTTTGTCTGTATTCATTAAATCCTCCTGACAGTGCCACGTGAGGGGGCACCATCAGCATCCTCATGTTTCACATGAGGAGACTGAAGCCCAGAGCAGCTGAGGGTCCCGCAGGGTTTCGTAGCGGATCCTGCCATCCTGCCTTGGCCCTGAACACTACAGTTTGCAGTCGATTAGTTTGGGTTCTGTCTTTGCGTAGACTTCATGCTGTGTGCCAGGCTCTCACCGGGACGCCGGCAGCTTTCCACGTTCTGATAGACATCTTCGGCAGGGCTCCAAGGGCCGTACTGCCTGGCCCCCCTGCGGGATGGGCTCTGTGTACAGCCCTTCACTCCACTCTGACCGGCCCGGCCTGGTAGCCCTCAGCCCGCTCCACGGGTCCATGCGGCCCTGCTGCGTTCCGTCTGTGCTGCGTGCTGGGAGTCGAGTTTGTACAGGAGAGCTCATGTGCTCCGCGTTCCCCGAAGCCTGCTGGGTGCCTGGAGAACAGGGTCCCCGCTTCACGACCTTGGCATGCTCCCCGATGTCTCTGGCTGCGAATGTTGTCAGAGATCTGGGGCGGGACTGATCCCGCTTCAGGGAGGTGGTTTCTTCTGGATGCCCGCCTGGCCGCGCCTTCCTCTTGTGCTCACCTGGTCCTTTCCGCAGCGTTGGCCCTGCATCAGCCCTTCCTGGACCGCAACTGCCCTTCCACCCGCAGGCCGGGCTCTGCCTTGACCTCAGGGGCTGGTCCCCTGTCGGGCCTTCGGCGCGGCCCTGGTTTCATCTTCCACCTTTTCCACGTGGACGGCTTGACTCTCTTTTCCTCTCTGTCCGTCTTCCTTAAACGGGCCCTTCTCAGGTGTTGGCACAGTGGCTTCGCTGTCCTCTCCTGCAGCTCCTTGCCCCCTTTTCACCCTGTGTTTACGACCACGTTCTCACTGAGGTTTTCTGTAGCAACGAAGCGTGGGAGTGGGTTTTCCTGATCCCGGCTGGCGTCTGCTCCCACACTGGGGTCCTTGTTCTCATGATGTCCTGGGCCCCTTTCTCTTCCTCTTTGTTTGCTGTGCCACGTTCATGGGTTGCCATCTCTGCTGATGCGACCTGAGGGTGTTCTGAGCCCTCCGACATCCCCTAGAACTTTCACTCTCAGGTCAGGCTGCAGGTTTGAGGGGCTGCTGTGTCTTTGGCCGACCTTCTGGGACCCGTCGGCCCCCATGTGGAGAGTCGAGTCTTGGGGCGAGTCCGTGGGCCACCTTGTTGGGGGCCTGAAGTCTGTTCTCTGAATTAGTTCAGCCTCTTAGGGCCCAGCTCATCTGGCCCGGTCCTTTCATGGCCTCGGGGTCCTCAGAAGCCTGGTGTCGTGTGCTCTGAAGTCAGCCCGGGGAACAGAAGACCCTCGCTGCTGGTGTGTCAGACTCAGGCTCCCCCTGTCCTCTAGGCCCTGCTGACTTCCTCTCAGGGCCTTCAGGTTCGTCCCCTGATCTTTGCACATCTGGCTGCCTCTTGCCCTTCTGTCTTGGCTCCAGTATCAGCTCTTTGGGAGGCCGTCCCTGACCATACGATTTAAAGTAGCCATAAAGACAGCCGTGGCCACCATTTGGAATCTCGGCGTAGTGTGCTTATACTTGGGGTTGATCTTGGTTATTTACTTTGCTCTCTTCTCCGTGCCTCTAACCCAGCTCAGCAAGCATGGGGGACTTACTGATTCTGTCTTGCTCACTCTATAGCCTGTGTCAGAGCACCACCTGGTCCATCGTGGGTTGGCGGTAAATAACTGTGCAGTGATGACTTGCGTCTGCTTTCTGTACTTCAATATTGACTTAAACCTTTGGATCCGTTAAGTTCTTTGCTTTGCCCTCCCTTCCTCCCTGCCTTTCTATTTTTGCTAGTTTTCCAGCGCTGTTGTGTTGTCCTTTTTCTTAACATTTTTTTCTGGTCATCATGGTGGGGTCTTGGGAGGTTGATGTGTGCTCTTCCTGCCATCTTGAGCCAGAACCCTGGAGCCTGGCCTGTCTCCTGAGACTTGAAGAGGTAGACACGCCTAGTTCATGCTGAGCAGAATTGGTACAAATGATTTACGGCCTCCTTTACACTGGATGGAGACATTCCTGCTGATTGAGTGAAAAGTAAACATTTGATAATTAAAAGTTATGTTTTTATTTTTCTAATACTGTAGATCAAGCTTTGATATATATGCAAATATTGGATACAGGGACGTTAAGTAGCTTTAATTATAGCAGACGCTCAGATATGCTGACACTCGGGTGTGTGGGGAGACCTGGCTTTCGTGTGGCCATGCGCACTGGCACCTGGTGATGACGAGCGCCCACTCTGGTCACATCTGCAGGCCGCACGGGACTGGACACAGGCTTAACGAGTGCTTTGCCACTCTTGGTGATGTGGAAGGTGATTGGCATGCCCTCCGTCAGGTGCGTTACACACATGGGCTCTCCTGTCCTGAGGGTCATTGGGATGACTTATCCCACCAGGACAGTGTCTTGGGGAGAGGCTGCGCACGTCTCGCATCACCTGGCATCACCGTCTAGCATCATCTAGCATCACCACCGAGGGGTCAGGGCCAGGGAGGGAGCAGCTAGCGCCGTGGAAGTGGAGCTGAGGCCCCAGAAGTCTGCAGGAGGCAGTTGGGAGGGGCAGTCGATGGGGTGTGGAGCTCTGGGGCGCACTCTGAGCAGCGTGAGCACAGACACACTGTAGAGGTTTGTGCCAGGAAGTCTCACACCAGACGTGAGGCTCAGGCTGGTTGTCCAGCCTCTGAGCATCTGTAAGACGGGAGGTGGTGGTGGTTCTCAGGATCATCCTCGTGAAGCGTGTCGTACGCTGACTGGACAGAGCAGGCAGGTGGTACGTGTCAGTTACTTATCATCATAATAGGAATACTGGTAGGATAGTACCACTAATGAATTTTAAGTTTCTAAGTCTGAATATAGCCTCAGAATCCTACTCAACACAGCTGTCTGACAGCAGTGCCGTCAATGGGCGCTGGGACAGTGGGGAAGCCCGTTAGCTGTCCCTGGTGTGGTGTGGCCAGGGAGGGTTGGGGTACTTGAGAGAACACCCCCTTCCTCACAGGTCTCTGGGTTCAGTCATCTACATCTGCAGAGGTTTTTCTGGGATTGTAGGCTAGCTTTTTCAGGAGCCCTGTCTTTTGAGGGGGGCGTGTATGCTAAACCAGTGAATTGGGGTGGTACTAGAACCAGAACTTTAGGGGTGAAGGGGCCTTTAGCCTTGCTGCACCTTGGAGCTGAGCAGAGTCACACGAGTAGTTCCTGGGCCCCCAGGGTGCCGGGCATGGGCCGAGCCAAAGGGAAAGCCCACGCGGGTTTGGCCTTAATGTAAAGGCCAAAGACAGCCAGTCTCAAAGAAGACTTAAGCACAGTGATGTCTGCCCTTTGATCTTTGGAGTAAAGTCAGTGTCAGTAAAGCTGACGTGATGACACTTTTTCTTGGCTATGATTATAAAAGCAATAAAGTACTTACTGAAGAAACTTGGAAAATACAGAAAGGAAACTACCCATAATTTTCCTGTTGTTAACACTTTTCTGTTCTTAACAAAGCATATGTCTCTCTTATTTTCAATGCTACTTTAAATGTGTCATTTTTTTTTTTTTTTTTTTTTTTATGGTACACGGGCCTCTCACTGTTGTGGCCTCTCCCATTGCAGAGCACAGGATCCGGACGCGCAGGCTCAGCGGCCATGGCTCACGGGCCCAGCCGCTCTGCGGCATGTGGGACCCTCCCGGACCGGGGCACGAACCCGCGTCCCCTGCATCGGCAGGCGGACTCTCAACCACTGCGCCACCAGGGAAGCCCTAAATGTGTCATTTTTGTTTGTTTGTTTAAATCTGACTCTAGATAAGTGATTCCTCCTGTCTTAAAAAGCTCTTTTAGGGCTTCCCTGCTGGCGCAGTGGTTGAGAGTCCGCCTGCCGAGGCAGGGGGTGCGGGTTCGTGCCCCGGTCCGGGAGGGTCTCACATGCCGCGGAGCGGCTGGGCCCGTGAGCCATGGCTGCTGAGCCTGTGCATCCGGAGCCTGTGCACCGCAGTGGGAGAGGCCGCAATAGTGAGAGGCCCGCAAAAAAAAAACTCTTTTAAACAATTTTTAAAGATGGAATTGATGTATATTATTTCCTAAATAACTAGGGAGAGATGTTTACAGCTTTTCACTTTTTGTAGACAGCCCATAGTGCATGTGTCTGCATGCTTCTGTATGTTGGGCCACTTCCTGAGTGTGGCTTCACAGCCCTGTGGCTGAACGTCAAGATCGAGAGCTGCACAGCTCTGGGTTTGAGTCCTGGTCGTGGAATCTTGGGCCATTTACCATCTGTCTAATGAATAGTTTTCTTAAAATCTTAAAATCTGTAAAATGGAGAAAATATTGAATAATACTTGCCTCAAGGACTATTTGGGAGACTAACGAAAATGCTGGTAGTATGGGTGGTATTGTAGTATCTCAGGGAAGTCATCTTTTCAGGCTCTCACACATACTGCTTCCCAAAAGATTATCCAGCTCACCTTCACGAGGGTAAGCATCTCTGGAAATTAGGACAGAGGATATAGCTGTTTTCATCTCAAAAATGATCCAGCTACTTGAGCTAGCGAGCAAGGCCGGGCCATCCTGCTTTCAGACTTGGCGGTTCCCTCCGAGCACCGTGGCCTGCAGGGGTCTGTGCTGTGGCTGTCCGGCGAGGCTGCGTGGCCGGTGGCCTGAAGCAGTGCACGGGGCCCAGCCAAGTGCCTTCTTGGCACCCCTGTGTCCCAGCGGCCCTCCCGGCCATGAGCTCCTCCAGATTGGGGGTCCTGGAGTGCACTGTGGGTTCCGTAGGACACCAGTGTTGGGGGGCTGAGGCCCACTGGTCGTTCTTGCCCATGATGGGTTGAGGACGTACCGCATGAGTGGGGTGCTTCCCTCTAGGTTGCTCCAGCTCCCGGCTCTTTTGTGGGTCTGAGCCCTTTCTTTCCTGGGCTGGCCGTGGCCTGGGCCGGGTGCAGTAGCGCCCCCAGCCCGGCTCCCGCTGCCGCCTCTTGTCTGTCACTCAGCTCTCAGGCCCCTCCCTGTGCAGCAGCTTCTCTGAGGGCCTCCCTCTCCCGTTAACATTTTAGAGGCTCTTTAGAGGCTCTGTCCCTCTAGAGAAGGAGCTGTGCACAGGTGGGCGCTGCAGGAGCGGAGAGAGGCTGAGGTGCAGACCCCGCGGGCAGGCTGATGGGGGCGCTGGAAGGAACGCTCTGGAAACACACAGGCTTTCTGCTTTGCAGTTTCAGTCAGCTTCCTCACACTTTTGAACTTAGATTATAAACAACCTTTGAAGGTCTGATTCAAGACTTTCTAAATAGTGGTACAGACATTAATTGGCCTGTAACATAATTAAAAATAAATAAAATGATTTATAATTAGCTCATTAACTGTGTCAGGAAATGGGAGTTTTAAAAAGGATCATCTGGGCTTCCCTGGTGGCGCAGTGGTTGAGAGTCTGCCTGCCGATGCAGGGTACGCGGGTTCGTGCCCCGGTCCAGGAAGATCCCACATGCCGCGGAGCGGCTGGGCCCGTGAGCCATGGCCGCTGAGCCTGCATGTCCGGAGCCTGTGCTCTGCAACGGGAGAGGCCACAACAGTGAGAGGCCCGCGTACCGCAAAAAAAAAAAAAAAAAGGATCGTCCATCCCCAAAATAGAAGTGATTCAGTCACTCGCTGCAGGTCTCACTGGTCGCTGCCCGGCAGAGCCCTTCTTTGCAGCTGGTGGAGAGGCAGCTGCTAACTCGGGCCGCCTGGGCCCCCGGGGCGCTCGGACTCCGCTGTCTTAGTGTAAGTGCATCCATGTGGGCTTGAAAATCTACCGTAAAACTCCAGTAGTTATAACTCCAAATACTTTCCCCAAGCCGTTGCTTTTGGCAAAAATGCAGACAGTGAACACTGTGGAGCTGAGGGGAGGGAGCTCCAGCTTCTGAGAAACCGCTGGCTTTTCAAGGCTTTTGAGGGTTTTAAGAAGACTTGGAAGGAGTGGGAGAGGGAGAGAATAAATTAACAGTTGAAGTGAGTTTCTAGTGTTTTCTGTGGCATTTTACATTGTAATCAAAAAGCCTGGTTTTCCACAAGCACTTGGAGTTGAGCAGGTTCCTGGAGGGTGTGGAGGGGAGGCGTGACTCAGGGCAGCAGTAGGGCGGGGCCCTGGGGACGGTGGGCTGGGAGAGTTGGATGAGTTAATACTTGAGAGCACAGCTCTTACCTCCAGGACTGGGTGCTGACACGTCTAACCACGTCGGAGGAGGTTGCGTTCATTCATCTGGCTCTTCTGTTCTTTAAAGCAGTGAATGAAATCTGACCTCTGACCATGGCTTTCCTTAGAAAAAGCTGTGTGGATTTCAGATCTAGGGGAACAGGCCACCCTCTGTGCTTCCCCCTTGCAGACCCGCGTCAGTAACTGCTTGGCTTGTTAGCTTTGCCCCTTTTCTGTCCACACTGTTTTATTTTAAATGTACTTCACTGTCCTCGCTTCTGGTCCCTTGTGTCATCGTGTCTCTTTCCTGCTGTAGTGCGTCTGCCTGTCCTCCTTGTTTGCGTACAGAGACGTCCCCGTGGAACAACCTGCAGGTGGCGCTGGGCTGGGAATGGGAGAGGGAGCAGCTGTGCCTGGGGCTGGACACCGAGGCTCCCAGGCCAGGAGGCAGGGAAAAGCCGGCAGTGGGTGCCCCCTGCAGAACCAGCCAGCCTTCCCCGGCTTCCGTTCAGATTTAGACAGAGTCGGGGACCCTGCAACCCTGCCAGCCCAGCTTCTGAAATCGAATATCATCCTCCTGAAATGGGTCATCTCTTTTCATGAATAGCTTTATTAGCTATGAAAGTAGATAGTTTGGTTCTCTAACTTAACAATCCATGTTTTGCTCTTTAAAAAAGCTCATTGAGTTGGATTTCATAAATGTTCACAGCAACCATATACCAGCTGCTGAGACAGATACGGAAACATTGCTGATCTTGATAAGTTGGGACCAAAAGCAAAAATTAATTTGGGACATGTACTAAAAATTGAAAAGTCAGTCATTACCTTTTGAATGGGTTTGGCCTCTTACAAGAGAGCGATTGTAAATGAGAAATGTCTTTTTTCATTTTCAGTGAACTTTATTTTCTAGTATCTAGATTAAAAGCATGCTTGGTAATAATGTTCAGAAGTTTGTTTTCCAGTAGTTTCATGATGAAAACTAAAATGCACTGAAAACTCTGGTCTCACCATTTTCATCTTTCTTAAAATAGCCAGGAAGTGAATCAGTTCAGGGTTTGCTCCACTGCGTTGTATCAATTTGAGATTCTTCCAGATTGACTCTCAGAGTTGCGTGTGGTCTGTATGGGCCAGTAGCCAAGGCTAGAGTGTCTCAGAATCCACTGCTCGGAGACAAGGCATCAGGCGCGCGGCGCTTTCCTGCCTCCGCTGCCCGCAGGGTTGCTTTTGCACACAGACAGCAGACCTTTCCCACCGTGCCCCACCTGATGAGACCACTTGAGAGGCTCAAGCCACCACCACACAAAGCCATCCAGAGCGCCGCTCCTTGCCGGCCTTATCCCTTTAGGGCCCACGGTGGTGCGGGCACTCGGGTCCTCAGCTTAGGATGAGGGCTGCGTTGTGCGGAGGTTTCCAGAGTTCGCTCTCGGCCTCGTGGCTGCAAAGTGGCCGCACGGGCCTCACATGCCAGTGGGTCCTCTCTGTTGCTCTTGCTGCCCTCTCCCCACAAGATGCCTTGTGGTCAGCTTCTGATTCCCATATTTCTTTGGATTTGAGGTGCTATTACTTGCAAAAACCCAACCCATTCGAAGTTGTCTTTTTCTTACAGGGCAGAAATATTGGGTTGGCCAAAAAGTTCATTCGGTATTAAGTAAGAGACGCCTTTTTCATTTTCACCAAGAACTTTACTGAACAACATATTCATTAACCGAGCGAACTTTGTGGCCAGCCCCATATAAACTTCATCTAGACAACTTCCTGCAGATCAGCCAACCTAAAGAGATGCACTGTTATGAAATGTACCATGAAGAAAGAAAAATATTTAGTTTTGCATTGATTTGATGCTCAGCCATTGATTGAAAGATGTATCCCAATTTTAGACATGTTGAAATGTTAAGGAAAAAAGAGTACATTTTCGTGATGATGAAAGAATAGCCTTGCTCAATTCCACAATTACATCAGTTACTTTGGAAAATGCTCTAATCAGGCACCATTGTTACAAACATCTTGTCGGGCTCTTAAATCCTAGTTTCGTCAATGGAGCAGTGAGTATGTGTTTAAATTATATCAAGAACTATAATGCTTGCTTTTGACAGACATGGCTCTTATTTGTCCACATTTAGCCCTAAGATTCTAAAACGTTTACTTAGAGAACCTTTGAGAGCCCCAGGACCAGGGTGTGTTTTTATCCCTTGTCTCCCATTGGAAGGTGTGTGGGCAGGGTGCACTCTCCCCAGGCCCCCAGGCGAGGCCTGTGCCCCCTGGGGAAGCCGCCCCTCATTCCTGGACAGTGGCGTCTCACGGGATGGAAGGAGTGAGGGTTGCAGAGACCACGTGCGGTCCTGGGGCCGCCTGCTCTGCCTGTGTTGAGCGTAGCGTTGCTCGGCCACCGGGGTGGAGACGAGGGAGCGGCGGCCAGGACTGCAGCCACGAGCCCCACGTGCTGTTGGGACTGAATTAAGTGAAGCTACAACCTGAGGCCCTCAGGCGTAGCAGCCACGCCTCAGGTGCCCGGTAGCCGCTTGCAGAACGTTGTGTTGTCACAGGAGTCCTGTCCGCAGCCTGTGCCTCCCCACTCCGCATGGATTTTAGGGCCTGGCAGAGGTGTCGGCACCAGGTACACTGAGGGGCTTGGAAACCTCGCTGCTGTTTAGGGGCGGGATGGGAAGAGTGGCGTCAGGGCTTAGAAGCCTGACCAACTTGATGTTCTTTTCTTTAAATTAAGCGATCAATATTCACTGTTAAAATTAGGAGATGAATACAAGCAAAAAGAATTTAAAAATTACAAGTAATCTTGTCATCTAGAAATATAGTTGACTTTTTTGTGTTGTATTTAATGTTTTGTTGTTTCCAAATGTTAAATATAATCACTGGTGTAATGAATATCCTCTCGGGCAGTTGTTTTCCCTCTAAAATGTATCATCTTTTCTCCACTTCACTTTTAAATTTATGCATATGATGAGTACATTCTTGTAAAAACCCAGAATTCCAGCAGCGCCCGCGTGTGGAGTAGGAGGTGGCCATTCTCACCAGCTCATCCGTCACCTGCAGGAGGAGGCCTGGCCGCCTTGGCACGTGGCCTCGTAGACCTTCTCCTGGGTTACGTGCATGTGGGGCATGTCTGTCACCTGTCTGTCACAGAGCCTCCCCTTGCTCTTCTTGGTGGGCGGACGGCGCCCGTCCTGACCCACGGCCCTGCCGCGAGCGTGTGTGTGGGGGTCTGGAGCCCAGGTGTCCAGGCGTGGGGTTCCGGGCTCAGCGAGGGATGCCTTTCTCTTGAGATACGTTGTCAGCTGATCCCAGAGCGTGAGGTCCAGCCCGAGAGAGGCCTGGTCTTTCTGAACAAGTCCTTCCTGCTTCTGACATGTGCACTTGACGTTCGCTTTTTAATTTGTTTACACTCCGCATGTCTTTTGTTAGAATTTCTTGGTAATTATTTGACTCTCTCAGTCTTTGCGTTGCGATTGTCATTTTTGTGTTGGAGTCTGGAAAGGCCTCCTTCAAGTTCGAGGTAGCTGATGATTTCCCTTGCTTTTTTCCCCTGACTTCTTCTATCTGATGTTTTCATTTAGTAATTTAACTCTGCGTCTGTGTTATGTTTTCAAATGTAGAACAAGGCAGGAAGCTAACTTCATTGGTTTTCCGCTGCTGTGTCAGGATTAGGCTTGGCTACAAAGAGTGAAAGTAACAGAGTGATGGTGCCCTGATTCCAGGGGACCAGCCGACCTTCTCCCTCTGCTGCATTTCTCAGCCTTGCGGGGATCACGGTTCTGGAGGCCGGCCACAGGCCAGCACGCTGGGACTAGGGAAGGGGAAGGGGAAAGGGCTGTGGGAGCTCTCCCCTTAGGAAACCCTCCGAGAAGGTCTCCCCAGGGCCTTCTGCTGGGGCCTGGCAGGTGCTCCCTGGCCTCTTAAGTGGCCTGGGCCCTCCAGGCGATCGTTGTTCCTGCTGGTTTTGAGATACCACCTCTCTGACCCATGATGGAGGAATTTTTCCATGGTGGTCACAGCATAGAAATTTCCTGGGAAGATTTGGAGGCTGAAAGCTAGTGGAGTGACGTGAGCTCTAGGAGATGCGGTGACTAAATTGTGAGCCATGGAGGAGACTTGGGTGTGGTTTTATGTAGACGTCTTGTCATCTGTGAGCTTCCTCTGAGGTTCTGATATGTGAGAAGAGTAACTGTCCTCGTTTTCAAGTAGAAAAGATCAAAACTTTTCACAGACATAATTCAGCAAAGCACTTTGGAGAACCAAGCGCGTGTGTATGTTCAGTGCCGGAGGCGATGGCCGCACACGCGGCCGCTGGCACTTACTGTGAAAGTGTGTTGTCCTAACCATCATGGGTCGTTTCTTAAAGTGAGGAAACTACTTGTAATGTGGTACTGAATAAATAATCCCAGCTGTTTTATTTATCACCGTTTACATTTTTTTAAAAGGACAGTTGGCCATTTAAGTAATTTCTGCTAACAAAGCAAGTTATCCGGTACAGGGGTAAACTGTTTCTTGGGTGTTGATTTTTGATGACATTGTACAGGGAAGGTAGATCTTAAGTGACAAAGTCATAAGCAAAATATGCATTTTATCAAAACTTGATTCATCCCACACATACTGGTTGAATGCTCACCGTAAGCAAGCGATGTTCGGCGCTGAGATCAGGGCCCTGGAGGTCACCTTCCCTGGACAGAGCCCGGGGCGGGTCACCACACCGGCTGGAGGGCGGGGCGCTGCTTCTCCCGCCTGCAGGCTCTGTTGGGCTGCCCCAACCCACAACTGCACTGCCTGCCCCACCCTTCCCAGCCCTCTGTGCTTCCTCTCTCCTCTCTGCGTTCCTTCCACCAAGAGCCTGAGCCGGAGGAGGCAGCAGCAGGGCTCTTTGGATCTGCCCGGGCCTCATGATGGTCGTTAGACCTTCTCGTGTCTTTCTGCTGCACCAGTGGTGCATCACCCTCCAGAGCCACGCGGTCCTCAGGTGGCCCCAGCGGTCGCGCAGTGCCTCCCGGTCCCTGCTTGCCTTGAGTAAGAGCCTGCAGGGGCTGGGCCAGAGCCACCCTGTCCAGCCAGGCCGCCAGCAGGATCCCTTCCATTCCCAGAAGGCAAAGCAAAAATACTCTTCCTAATATTTGTTACAGCCGTTGCTAATTTTTAGATGCAGTTTAATACAAATTTCAGGTAGGCGTTTCATTAGTGTATCTTATTGGTGGAACCCAACTCTGAAATCAGGAGGCGTGTGCTCTGCTGGCACTCCGCTCTGGGATGTGGGCACGCCGCGGCCTCGTTACTCATCTCTCCTGAATCAGGAGGGGAGGCGTGCTTGCCTGTCACAGAGAAGGGGCGCCCTTCTCTGTGACAGGCAAGTCAACAGACATCTGACGAGACTGACACTGTCACACTGGGCTGTGTCCGTGCCTCCTGGGAAGCTGACGGGCGACTTTTCATGTTGCTCTTTCACATGTGACAGTTCTCTCCACCCTGCAGGCGCAGACTGGCAGTGACATTTTGGCAAATCGGAATGGCCTGTTTCCTAGATGGTTTAATGTGTTACATTTGTGGGGTGTGGATAGGGTTTTGCCACACCAGGTTTGCTGTCCTTCTTCCGTGTCTCTGGGCCAGTTGCTTAGGTGCTCTAGGCCCATATCCTTATCTAACGTCTCTATGCTTCTGTACTCCTGGTGTTAGCAGAGCAGCGCTGAGCTGCAGGAGAGCGTGTGCTCTTAGTGCTTTGATGGACTGACTTCTCAGCGAGGTGACGGCTGGTCCAGTGGCACATGCTGTTGCCCCGAGGAGCCCTGTGCTGTCTCCTGACAGCTGCCTGGTGACAGTGTTACTGTCACTTGTTAACAGGGGGAGGTCCCCGGTGTGGTCACTAACGTGACACATCTGGTCCTGCTGACGACGTTGCCGAGCGCTGGGAACCATCGGCCACGCCGCGGACGTGACGTGCCTGCTGAGCTGCTGGAAGAGATGCAGTTGAAGACTTAGGATGTAGTCGGCACTGGGTAGTTGTTGAGATGTTAGAAGCTCGACCTGGTAAATCGTGGAGTTGGTAGATATTTTGGAAAAATTACTGCATTTTAATGTTGCATGACTTTCTACCTTTTTGGGCTTACTAAGAACGGGACTCATGGCTGAATCAGCAGCACGCTTGGGGTGAAGTTTTGCGTGATTTTTTTTAAAAAATTAAACGTGATAACGTCAGGGCTCCAATCAGTGATGGCCTCACTGACCTTGCAGATGCACCGTGAACAAGCGTGTCGGGCGTTTATTTCCTGTGTGTGTCCCATGTGTGCTGTCAGCGGCTTCGAGTAGCTTTTAAACTGAGTGTCAGGATGGTCACTTCAAGTGAGTAGTGGGGGTGGCAGTCCTGAAGGTGAGAGAGTGAGGTTGGCCTCAAACAAGAGCCAAGGGCAGGTGAGATGTTAGACCTCCTGTCCTTACCTTTGTCGTTTGGTGCTGGAAGGTCCTGTTAAGTGTTGTCTGCTGTCGGGTGGACTGTCTTGCTAGCTGTTGAGCTAACTAACATGGTAGTATTATTGAACAAATTTCATTTTGTCTTCTCTTTTCCGTGCTGATGATCAAACTTAGAACGGAAGCAGCTAGCTTTGACTTGACGTAATTCCTAGGATCGCGTTATTTGCTTGCCCGTCTTTAAATCCCTGAAAGTAACCGAGGGCGGCCTGTGCTTCCTTCCTGGGTCTGCGGCCCAGATCCTCAGCTGAGACTTAACTCCCCGTCACCGCCTCCGGGGACTGGCGGAGACGTGAGTTTTGGGGCAGGGGTGTGAGGCAGCTTCTGGAGCCCGCTCCTTTCTCCTGAAACCATTGCTGTTTAGACCTTTGTTAGGAAAGACCGAGAGGGAGAGAGGGCCGAACTGACTCGTGTCCCTGCACACCTTGGTGCTGGCCTCCTTGCGGGAATCGTGAAGGGGCTGCTCCAGTGCTGAGTTGAGTGGGGCTCTCTGCCCGAGAGATGTGGTCGTGGGCCCTGGGTGCGGGGTCTAGGGTGTTGTCCGCTGGTGGGCCAGGCAGACCTGGCTGTCGAGACTTGGGGCCGCCAGGCTCCCGAGGACACACGTCTTCCTGGCCTGGCCTGTCTCAGAACCTTTAGTGAGGGTGCCCACGGGTGCAGAGCACAGCCCGGACAGGGTGAGAAACCCACTGGGTTTCCCTGCGCTGCCTCAGTTGGGATCACCCTCCATCTTTCACGGATGGAGTTCTCTCAGTTCGTTCATGTAAAGTCCCTGAAATGTTTCTTTTGAATAAGCCTTTAAATGCCAATTGAAAGTTTTGATATTTATATCAACAAAATTTGCTCGTGTTACTCTGTGGTGCTAAACCGTACCGTGGAATTTCATCCACCACAGAGTGTTCATTTCATTATATACTTTCAGAGGGAACAAGAAACTGGATTTTAAGTGGGCAGAAATATATTTTAGTGTCATGCTGCTCTAACAGCAGAATGAGAAGTGTGGTTAAGCTTAATTGTAACTCTAGTTTGTTTCTCTTTTGTCCACTAGACTTCATGAGGAAATAATTGACTTTTATAACTTCATGTCCCCTTGTCCTGAAGAAGCAGCCATGAGAAGAGAGGTGGTGAAAAGGATCGAAACTGTGGTTAAAGATCTTTGGCCGACGGCTGATGTGGGTATACCCTTTGCACTTCTGTGTCGCTACAAGTTCATGTCAGCACCCTGTGGCCGCCTGTGTCTGTGGATCAGTGCAGATGTGGCCGAGGCCATGCTTCCAGGTTCCAGGGGGTCCTGAGATGGGTGGCCGCCCTTACCGAGGAGCTGGTTAGAGACGCACGCGCCCTGCCCCTGCCCAGTCAGAAACCCTGGGCCTGCCCAGGTGGGATCTCTGCCGAACTTTGGTGGTTCTGACACCTTCAAGTGTGAGGACCATCGGCCCGAGGGAATTCCTTTTTGGAACAGTGTGGTTATTCTTCCTGGTTTAAGTTTACCTTAAGATGAGAAGTTTTACCTCTTCCCTGCGTCACACATCCTAGTGTGTGTTTCATTTTGTGAAACTACACACTACTTTTCCAGAGAGCGAACGTGTGTACGTTGAGATGCGGTCCGTGGGCACTTGGAGTGCGGGGCCAGCGGGAGACGGCCCTCTGGCCGGCCCCGGGCTTCCCCTCCAGGGCACAGGGACACACGGCACTTCCGGCTTTGCACTTCGGTGCCCTGGGACAGAGCCCTGCCCTGTGCCTTCCACGGGCTTGAGCTGCGGGGCTCTCAGCAGGCCCTGGCTTTGTGGGCTGTGGGCGAGGCCAGGAATTGTTACGCCCGTTAGTGCTGAGTTGTTGAAGATTCCTTTCCGGGGCTGGCGTTTACCTTACAGACCGAGAGGAGTTTGTTTGACCGCTGGGCCCTCGCAGCTTTGCTGTGTGAGAAGGGGCGGGGCAGGGCCGTCCGCGTGGCCGCGTCTGAGACGCTCCCTCTCTGTTGCAGGTGCAGATATTTGGCAGCTTCAGCACGGGCCTCTATCTTCCCACCAGGTGAGGCCCAGCTGCACCGCCGCGCGGAGGACCAGGGTTGGGTCTGCATAGCCGGGTGGGTGTCTGCACGCGTGTTAAGGCTAAAGTAGGTTCCTTGCATTCAAAGCTAAGGCTAGAGACGCGAGCGAAAGGAAGAGACGGTGGAGCACGGAGGGGAGATTGCAGGAAATAAAAATTTAATGACCGTTGTGGTAACTGACTGCTTTGCATTCTTCCTCTTGCACTTAATGTGGTGGGATGCAGAGCGCTGGCTCCTAGGAGCGGGGGGAAGTGAGAGCCGTGGGAGCAAGCGCGGTAGAAGATGGTCTGAGACTTTTGGATTTGTTTTTGAAAAGTTCATCTTATGTTTTAATGAAGATTCAAGCAAACTTCTACTTGAACAGTATTTTGTAAGGATTTTTATTGGATAGAAAAACGTCAAAGAAGTTTGCATTCTAAAGCCGTTCTCCAGTGTACCCTCGTCAAGGACGCTTCAGTATCTTAGTTTTATGTGCATCGTTTTATTAAAAGCTTATATTCTCCCAAGCCACTGTTAACGCTTGGAGGTTAAAGAGGCCACAGTCTCAGGATTTGGGTTGGCGTCGGCAGGGCCAGCGGGGAGCTGGACAGATTCGAGGTGTCCCGGAGCCCGGGCCAGTGCAGCCGTGAGGGCCTCGGTTGCCTCGGGGTGCGGGAGACTCGGTCAGCGTTTGCTTTCTGCCTCTGTTATGAGTGGCTCGTCAGCTGCGCTCTCTCACCGAGCGGGAGGGGCTTCCCGGCACGCCGTCTGCCTCTCGGAGGACCTGCGGGCCTGTGCCGGGGCGCGGGTCTGCTGGCCGTGTGTGCCGCTGTGTGGGGAGGCGAGCAGGGCTCACACTCGCTTTTCTCCCACCCAGCGACATCGACTTAGTGGTCTTTGGAAAATGGGAGCGCCCTCCGCTGCAGCTGTTGGAGCAGGCCCTGCGGAAACACAGCGTGGCCGAGCCGGGCTCCATCAAGGTCCTCGACAAGGCGACGGTAAGCGCGGGTTCTGGGCCCCGGGCCGGTGCAGGGGCTCTGCGCGCCTGCAGGCAGCCTGCGTCCCGTGGGGTTAGCTGATGTGGCCAGCGGTTTCTGGCTGCGTGTTTGAAGACTTCCCTACTTGTAGTGTAAACGCGCTTGTATTTTTTTGTGGTTAGGAGTTGAAGCTGAGTATGTTTAGACACCATCTGAAGTACAAGTTGTGAGAGCACCAAACTGTTCCTGCTCTAAAATGCATGATGGGGTCGTCTCTTGTGAGGCCGCGTAAAGAAAAGATATTAATACCCGAAACGAGACAGATTCAGAGGCTGCCTTTTGTGGAGAATGTGGCAGAATGATTAGACTGTGGCATTTATCACGTAGAAAAGGATTACCATTTGCCAAGTTATACTTCAGAGAGAGAAGCTTGCCTGTTCCTTTCATCGTTCCAAAATTGTACACACGTGAAAACTGTGCTTCTCTCGGGAGAAGATGGAAGATGAGGCGGCTTTGGAAGCGCGGGCCCAGGTTCACCCTGGTCCAGGGCCGCCGACAGCTCAGGAGCTCCGTGTTACCTGCCTGTGGTGTGCGGGTTATCAGAGTCTCGGCTCTGCCCTTCTGTGGCTCTGCCGTTTGCCCCGTCGTGTTGGCCCCTCAAGAGTGCACGGTGGGTGGCCGGTGGTCTCTGACCAGGTGTCCTTGTTTAGGTGTAGAGCAGCTGAGGAGGCTCAGCCTGAATGTCTTGGGTTCCAGAACTTTCTGGAGGACAGACCATGTGCTGAATAGATGCTGCAGGAGCTGCATGGTCAGGTGGCCTCATTGCTGTCACACAGCTCCTCAGCTGCTGGAGGCCCGTCGTAGGCCTCCACGAGTGTCAGCTGTTGCCAGGCAGCCCTCTCTGCCGGGCAGCCTCACCGGCATCTCATCACGGGCCCTGAGCCCAGCGTGAGAGCTGTGTTTAAGGTGGAAACTGGTCTATTTTGAACAACCACCACAAAATAAGTATTGCGGTGTTACTACTAATCTCCAGAATCTGGGGCTTCAACACATGAGCGAGGGTGGGGGGGGGGAGAGAGAGAGAGAGAGAGAGAGGGAGGGAGAGAGGGAGAGAGAGAGAGGGAGGGAGGGAGAGAGGGAGAGAGAGAGAGAGAGGGAGGGAGGGAGGGAGGGAGGGGGAGGGAGAGAGGGGGAGTGTGTGTGTGTGTGTGTGTGTGTGTGTGTGTGTGTGTGTGTGTGTGTGTAAGGCAGGAGGGTGCCAGGAGTGATTTGGGGAGAAAAGTCTGTGCGTATAGAAGGGGCTTCATAGCTGTGTCCAGAGGTGCCGGGGAAGATGCTGGCTCCTGAGGAGTTTACCACGTCCGGGAGGTGTGGGCCCTTGACCACAGGCTCCTTCTGAAGCAGTTTTGATCGGTTCTTTGGGAAAGTGTTTTGTTTCCTCTGCCTCCTTGGACCTCGCCCTGCCTGGTGGTGGAGGTGATCTCCAGGAGAGACTGTCACCACCTGCTGCCTGTCCCTCTCACACGTGTCCTGGGCAGTTTGCCCCCAGGTGTATATGTTTTAGAGCCCAGAGCAGGTGTGCACTGAAGAGCGTGTTCCTCTGTTGACTTCCAGACATTTTAAGCCTTTCGTGAGACCCCGATTGTTTTGGCGGAGGGAACGTCCTTTTTTGGTCCTTAGAGGCGCCTTTTTTCTGGAAGAACAGTTTTGTGTGGGGCAGGTGTGGTCTGAGTGGTTGCTTGGGCAGCTTTTATGAGGCCGGTTTTGGGTGCCTTTTGGTGATGATTCTTGTTACTGAGAGCATTTAGAGAATAGCCTTTTACTTGATTTTCAGGGGAAAAAAATGTTTTTAAGTTAAATTGTCTTAAAGAATGAAAACCCACAATAGAGTTGTTTGGAAAAACAATATCAGTACAAAATATAATTTAAAAAACAGCTTTGAAGTTACTTTGAATGCTTTCAGAAATTCTAGCAAATGTGATTTGGGGACCAAAAGCTCTGCCCATCCCCAGGCCCTTATGGGGGGACAGGGCCTTAGCTGGCTTCCCCTCGCGGTAGGCAGGCTTGGGGAGCACAGGTCCTGCAGAGAGCCCGTGGTTGACGCTCGGTCACCAGCGAGGCGCCGGGTCAGGCCAGCAGGGCCGGGCAGAGATGAGCGCTAGCTGTTGTCGGATGAGGGGGCGGCCTTGGGGGCTCATGGGGTTGATGCTGGGAAAGTCCCTTTTCTTCTCATCTTTACAATCTGGGGTTCATGATCTCTAAGCCCCTTCTGTGTATAAGGAGAAAAACCCTCTGTACAACTTGGGAAACATCTGATGCCTGACCGTGGAAGACGTTGCCTATTAAAGCACAATTTTCTGTTTTCTAAAGCACAATTAACTCCTTGCAGGTGCCGATAATAAAACTCACAGACCAGGAGACGGAAGTTAAAGTCGACATCAGCTTTAACATGGAGACTGGGGTCCGGGCAGCAGAGTTCATCAAGAATTACATGAAGGTGCTGTCTCAGCAAGTTAGCACAGTAAAATCCAGGGGGTGATAATCTTTAATGACAAAGACTGTAGCAGTTGAATTTATCCTGCAGTACTATTTCCAGAGACACTTCGAAACTACAGAGCTGTTTTGCAGATTTGCCTTCCTTGGCTAACCATTTCATACACTCGAGCATTATTTTAGAGCACTTTGTTGAAATATTCTTTCTAGTTATTACAAAATGACCATCCCTGTAGCTCAGCGTGCCCGATGGCAAGTTGAGTACATCATAGTGGAGTGTATGTAGATTTGCTTACTTTGGGTGGTCTTAGTGCCTAAGGGTGGGACGCATTCACTGGACTCTGACCAGGTGTGTGGTGCAGTTAAATGGAGAGTCCTTCCCTCCTGTTGCCGTGGAGGTGGCGAGGCGACCCCAGCCCCATCATCTGGACCCTGCCTCTGCCCACAGTTTCGGGACCACGTGCTCCCCTTCCCTCTGCACCATCCCGCTTGCCTGAAGGGTCATTTCTACCCCAGCAGAGCAGGAAAAGCAGCAGGAGCTTCCACATCCCTCCACCCACTTCTCAGCCCTTCTGCCCTCCACCCTTCGCCCTGCGTTTGGCGATGCTGCCTTCTGCTGGCCTCCTGCTGCCCCCCTTGCCCCTCTCACGGGTGCTTCTGAGTGCTGGCGTTTGCGCACTGCCGCACACCCACCCGCAGAGCCCTGCGCTGGGCGCCGGCGAGCGGGGAGACACTGGGAGGAGAGGCTCATTCTCTCCCCAGCCCCACTGGGCTTGGGGTCTCCATGCAGGCTCCCCACCTCACCCCTGCTGAGCCATAACCTGGGGGGGGGGGCCCAGCGTGGCCCTGACGAGCCCCTCACATAATTCATTCTCAGGCCCCTACGGTGTGAGGATGATTGGCCTCGAGCCTTCTGAGGGGCAAGAGGATGAAGGGAGCTTCCTGTCTGCCATGTGGAATTTGCTGTGTGAGAAGTCTTCAAAGCTACAGAGTCTAACCAGATGATGTTTTTCTTCTGGAATTTGCAGAAATATTCATTGCTGCCTTACTTGATTTTAGTACTGAAACAGTTCCTCCTGCAGAGGGACCTGAATGAAGTTTTTACAGGTGGAATTAGCTCGTACAGCCTAATTTTAATGGCCATCAGCTTTCTGCAGGTGAGTGTGCTTTCTCGCGAGAGAACCCCTGACCCTGAGGCTTCCGTGGGAGTGCCCTTCCTTGACGCTCTTACCGGCTGCTTCATGGGTCCCAGCTCCTCGCTGTCCCTTCGGTATTCTGTTTGGTGTGGTAGAAATTGACTTCTAGTCTTCATCATAAAACTCTGTTTTGATCAATACTATTTCCTTTGCTCCTTTGTAGCTTATTTTTGTATCCGATTTGACTGTTGGAGGGAGGGCTTATCTCGTTCTGTCAATCGGGTGTATATTGATCTAACCTGGAAGAAACACTCTTTATATTTAGAAAAATTTCATGCCTTGAGGGACCGTTAAACACTATTTTTCTCGGTTCTTGACTATGATTTATACTGCAAAATTTGTCTCAGAAAAATAGTTGGCTACCACAGAAGGTAAAAAAATACTGAAGAGGGCTTTTTTCTGAGTGATGAAAAGTCAGTATTTTGTCTTTAATTATCTGTTGTGCTTATTTTGTTGAGTACCATGGAAAAATCAATCAAGAGAGAACCTGCCTAAGTATTAAATGCTGTGATAAACTATACTTATACTACTTTTTAGACATATATTCTCTAAGTTAACGGAGACATGAATTGCCCCGTTTAAATTTACTGGAATGAAGGACTGCGCCTGTGTTCTAGCTGCACAGCACCGTCCTCCATATTTATCAGCAGGTTTGCATTTGTGGTTTTATGTCCAGAATTTGGTCATTATTCTCAGTGTCATTAGCACAGCTGACAGTAGGATTGCTGGTCACAGCGCCTTTCACCATGTTGATTTCCTTGGCATGTTTTTGCAGAGGTGCTGTAAGAACAGTGAAAATGGAGTTCCGCGCCCATTTTTTTACCGTTCTAATGACACTGCCTTGGCCTCCCCTTTCACCTCGGAGATGCTGCCCTTGTAGCCGTTCTTCCCGAGTTTTCGGACATTATTTTTTTTTTACGGTACGCGGGCCTCTCACTGTCGTGGCCTCTCCCATTCCGGAGCACAGGCTCCGGACGCGCAGGCTTAGCGGCCATGGCTCACGGGCCCAGCCGCTCCGCGGCATGTGGGATCTTCCCGGACTGGGTCACGAACCCGTGTCCCCTGCATCGGCAGGCGAACTCTCAACCACTGCGCCACCAGGGAAGCCCCGGACATTATTTTGAACAAAGCACGACGTTGTGCGCTTAATTTATCTCCTCCTGTTTTCCTGATTGAAACTCTTCCAGTAGCCTTGTAACAGACCACTGCCCCCTTCTGTGGTGCTGGGCTCCCCGTCTGAAGTGACCATGGAGGCCACACCTAGCCGGGGCGGGGTTGCCGCTATCCCCTGCCCATCCCTCGGTGCCTTGCCCGCCCTGCCTCAAAGCCGTGACTGCTGTAGCGTCTGTGTTCATTTCACGGCTCATTGAGGTCAGGAGGCCCAGCCTTGCCCTGGGTGGGCTCTCAGCTGGATGATTTTTGACTAAGGCCAGGAAAATAAGGAAGGGAGAAGGTAAGGCAAAAGTAAGAATGCAGCATTGTGCCTTTGTAAGGTCTTCCGAACCCTGAAAACACCTGCAGGCTTTAGGAACCGTATTTCCTTGAGGAGCCCTGTGTTATAAACATTTTCAGCCCTTGTGCTACTGCTAGGACTCGGACCTTTACGTCCTTTTGGACTTGACCGTCCTTTCTTGACTGCTGCTGTCCAGTGTGACTTGCTGTGTGAGGGCAGTGCTGTCTGCTCGGTCCAGCAGCATGGCCATGTGTGCTTACGGGGCGCTGGCAGTGTGGCTATAGCAGACCAGCAAGCTAAATGTTTAGTTTGTTTGTTTTAATCCGTTTAAATACAAACACTCACGTACGGCTCGTGGCCGTCACAGTGGGCAGCGCAGGTCCCTGTTGCTCACATTCGTGAGCCTCTTAAATTAGTGACACTTGGGTGGGGTCTGTAGACAGGGGCTTGGAGCTTCAGAATAAATCCATTACCTGCTTCAAGAAAGCGTGGTGTGGAGCTGAGGCTGACGCGCACCCGTATGCCCGGGCAGGGATGTGAGTTTGCTGTAAATATCAGGATGCGGTGCTGGTGCGGTGCTGACTACCATACACAGTTAACATTAACCGTTTCACGCTGCCCTGTGGTACTGTTCAGTCTCACACTGCCCCCTGTTGGCTGTATTTCAGAACAATGGAATTGAGATTAGAATCCGTGAAAGCACCTCCACCATCTGGGTGACTCTAAATTGTGCAGAATGTGGTCCACTTATTTATCAGTGTTGGGGAATTTGCGGTTCATCAGATGTCTGTGTAGGAGGTAGCTATATGGGTTACAGATTTCAGAGAATTAAAGTATAATATAAAAATTCAGAGGAGAAACTTTTATTTCTTTTGAGCACTCTTGATTGGCAAAAGATATCCAGGCTCTGTTGGTGCCTCCTGGCTGCCTCTGCGAGTGTCCTCATGGTGCTGGTGCGCAAGGGAGGGCCACCGACTGTGCGCGCCCTTGGCAGGCTAGCCGAGGCCGCCTCGCGCAGCTGTCCCTAGAGAGTGACCAGAATCCGAACAAACCGTGGATGCCTTGCTTTTACAGTTGCATCCAAGAATTGATGCCCGGAGAGCTGATGAAAACCTTGGAATGCTTCTTGTAGAATTTTTTGAACTCTACGGAAGAAATTTTAATTACTTGAAAACTGGTATTAGAATAAAAGAAGGAGGTGCCTATATCGCCAAAGAGGAGATCATGAAAGCCATGACCAGCGGGTACAGGCCGTCGATGCTGTGCATTGAGGACCCCCTGCTGCCTGGTAAGGACCCTCGCCTTGCACCCGCCCCAGCCTGGAGGCATCGCGCGCCAGCCGGGTGTGGAGGGGCATCCACAGGCCCCCGCCCCCCCACACACACACACTGAGCCGAGGGCATGTGATCTGATGTAGGTTCCTGCTGTACTGACAGAGTCAATGGTGGCACGTTCAGAATTCATTCTTAATGCTTCTCATTAACGTACTGTAAAGTTGCAACTTTGTTTACTTTCTGTAATCAGAAGAACATAGAAAGTGAGAATTAAGAAAAAAAATTTATTTTTTCTGAATAGAAAAGTGTTACGTATCCATCATAAACCATCTGCTTCCCGGAAGTTTGTCACATAGAAAAGTGAAGTATGCCATAATCCCCTCCCTTTTGATGTGTTTTTCTCCAGTTTTCCATACGTGGATATTAACATTGATTGTTGCCTCCTTATTAATGGAATGGCGTCACATAATACCAACAGACTGCAGCTTGTCATTTATTTAAACAATGCACGCGAGACCCTTTTCCTCTGTGCATGGGGAGTGTTCGTTGTAAGGGCTTCCTCCTTGCAGACCCCGAGGCAGGTTAGGATGCTTTACACCCACACCTTTGGTGACCGTCTTTTAAATCTTTGCCGATCTGATGAGACCGTGCAGTACACGTTGTCACGTACCTTACAGTTCTTTAATGATGAGTGAGGTTAAACACATGGTTACTATCAATTGCACAAAATGTTTATCGAGCATTTATTAGGTGACACAGTGTACTTACTGTTGGTGATCAAGTCAGTGACAGACAAGTGACAGGAAGGGTGGTGGAGATGGTTAGCTCCAGGTCCACTGCCCTTTGTGTTACTTTTTGTGTGAGCTCATGTGCTTTGTCCATCTGTCTGCTGGCCTGTCCTCACTGACTTTGTAAGGCCCTCTGTGCGTCAGGGAAGCCTTTCTTTGTTGACACGCTGTACTTTTGTCTCTTGTGTCTGTATTTGGTATTTTTTATTGTTTTGCTCCTGTATATGTTTTCCAACATCCTCAAATTTATGATTTCTGTTTTGTTTTGTGGCTTCTGGGGTATGAAATTTATTTCTTAAAAATCTTTTGAAAGACTCTCCTCTGTGATCTGTAAGCGCTGTAGTCCACACAGGTGCTTATCCCTCAGCCCAGCAGGACAGGTTTCTCTCACCGGTTTGTCTGTTTGGATCAGTTAAATGGCAGGCAATTCCTTGGTCTTCAGTGTTTGCTGAAATATAACTGAAAAATGAAAACCCACACAGTTAACTGGGTTACATTATTATTAAACCTGGAAAGGAGACAATTCCAATACTTAAGGATATATCTCCTAAAAAACACCCTCACCTGAATTGTGAAGAACGAGTTACGTGTCAAAATTAAACTTGGAAACCCTGCCATTCTTAACAAGAGTCAGCTCCTTGCCTGTGGCTCTTGCCGACTTCAGTGGCGGCTTCGTCTTTATTTGCCATCCACCCAAGAGTTCGGCTTGGCACCTTCTGTCCTCGAGGGTTTGCTCCTTCAGGCCCCCTCAGTGCTGACAGGTGCGGGGCTCAGGCTGACCTGTCCTCTCGGGCAGGCCCTGGCCGTCTGGTTAAGGTTGTGCCTTGGCTCCATTGTGCTTCCTGCCATCCGGGGGGTGACCCTACCGTTTGAGGAGCTGTCACTCCGTCTCCATGAATGACGGCTCCTTTAACGGACATGGATCCTGATCTGATGGTGAGAGGGGCCCTCGGGCTGCAACGCCCCCAGCTGCCCACGGCGGTGGGCGCTGTGCACTTCCTGGCGCCCGATCCAGCTGTGCTGGGGGGTCTGGAGGGTGTTTCAGGGCTGGGAGCCTGTGTGGGAAAGGCTCACGCGAGAGGACCACGCGGCTGGGTAGCAGCTCCCACGGCAACCTTTCTGTTTCAGGGAACGACGTGGGCCGGAGCTCCTACGGGGCCATGCAAGTGAAGCAGGTGTTCGACTACGCCTACATCGTTCTCAGCCACGCCGTGTCGCCGCTCGCCAGGTCCTATCCCAACAGAGATTCCGAAAGGTAGCCCTGTCCTGGGTGCCGCAGCCTCTGCAGCACCGGCGCCCTGGCCTCTGTCGTTTGTTGACGGGTGTGCCACCCTATCTTGGGAGAACTGGGAAATACTGGTAAAGGAAGGCCTTTCAGGAGTTCAGGATGGTCATCGTGCTCAAGGGTGGAAAATTTTTTATTTAGGGAGTTAACATTTTCTCAGGTGTTAGTTTTTTGGGGAGCTCATTTCTGGCTTTTAAAGCTGTGGCACGTGGTGCTTTTTCTCAGGCCGTCTTCAAAATGTGGGTGCTCAGCTCCGAGGGACACGTCTGCCCCCGGCCCCGGCCCCTTCCTGCACACTTGTCCCCCATTCCCCGTTTTGAGTGTGCACCCTCGTGGTGTATGCTTTGATTGGCGATGAGCAATATTTCTTTCTGAGCCCAGATGCTGCTGCTGTGGTGGAGGTGGAGGGACTTGGTGGGGGGGGGGGGAGTTGAGAGGAAGGCTGAGGTGATGGTCACCAGTGGTCACCGCAGCAGGACCGGCACCTCCATCCTTGGCAGGTGATGGAGACAGTGGCCTCTGAGGCCTGGCCCCAGCGGTGGTGGCACAGGGCTCTGCGGCCTCAGTCCACTCAGCGTTTGCAGGCAGAGCTTTGGGCCCGTGCTGGTATCTCGCTGTCTCGCCCGAGTGCTGGGAAACGGGACCCCTGTGGTCACTGGGGCTGGGGAGGGCGGGCTTCCCTACTCGGCCCCGGGCTTCAGCGGTCTTTTGTAGATAGACGTAGGTCCAAGGATTTCTGCCTAAGAGCACCCATTTTTTCTGTACTGTGATTGCAAAGTATGTTTGGGCTCAAACCCCGGAAGTCATACAGATTTGTAAAATTATTTCAGCTCTTTGCCCGCCTTTCGCTTAGTGAGGTTCTGTGTTAAAATGTAAAGTAGCTGCTGGGAAGGACTGTTGACTGCCCGTGTCCTCCTGCTGCAGCACCTTAGGAAGGATCATCAAGGTGACCCAGGAGGTGATCGACTACCGGGCGTGGATCAAGGAGAAGTGGGGCGGCCGGGCCCACGCGCCGCCAGACGCCGGTGAGAGGCCAGCCCAGGGCCGTTGCTGCGCCGCCTGACCCGTCGGTGCAGCAGTGTCTCTTTGTCCCTTGGTGGTAAACTGTTCACTCCAGGGGCACCTCGCTTTCTGTGAGAGTTTCATTTAAAACTGTTAAGGTTAGGCCAGTGCTGTACAGTAGAAATAACGTGTGTGCCACACGTGCAGTTCTAAAGCTCCTAGTAACTGCATTGCCAGCGTGGAAAGAAGCAGGTGAAATTAATTTTGATAATATATTTCATTCAACTTCTAGTGTTCAGAATATTAACATTTGAACAGGTAGTCAATACACAGAGTTACTGAGATTTTTTTTTCGGTACTGTGCCCTTGAAATCCAGTGTGTTTTTATACCCAGAGCACATCGTGATCAGGGTTTGTGCAATTTCCAGATGAAACTGTACATCCACGTTGTTCCAGGCCTATTTAAATGTTCTCCAGTAACTGAAGTGTAATTTTAAAAATTAATCGAAACGAAGTAAATTAGAAATGCGGTTTGTCAGGCCCCTGAGCAGCGTTTAAGGCGCGGCGGGGCCCTCGGGCTGAGGTGCGTGACAGCTCTGTCTTCCCTCCACAGACGACAGGATTAAGACCACCGAGCGGACGGGCACGTGCGAGGGGGAGCAGCCTCCGCGCCGGGACCCCGAGTCGCCCTGCGGCCCACGCCTGGCCCTGTCCCTGCCCAGCCCCCAGCTCCTGTCCTCCGGCTCGTCTGCCTCCTCTGTGTCCTCGCTCTCCGGAAGCGACATCGTGAGTGTTTCTGCTGGGGGGTGTGTGTGTGTGTGTGGAAAACGCCCGCAGCAGTGAGTTTAAACTCTGCCCCCTCGCTTTATCGCTTGCTCTGTGTGCCTGAGGCCACCCCGCGTGCGCGCCCAGCGGTCCCCGCTGTGCCTAGAGCCTCAGGTGGCGGGCACGTGGCCCCTCGGGAGCGGTGGGCCCGCGCAGCGCGGCTGCCGCGGATCGTGTCTCACCCACTTACTGGGAGATGAGACCTTGCAGTCTGGGCGTCTCTTCTGCATCTCCTTTACGTTCTTCTTCGCTTACATTCTTCTGCCCACGTCTTATGACTCGGGGGAGACCTGGGCAGACTGGGGCTGCCCACATCCCAGGACCCTGGGGGCTCACCCTTGGCCGCTCCCGTCGATGTTAGGGGCATGGGCCTCGGGTGCAGCCATCCTCTTGTCACCCCCAGGATTCGGACACGCCCCCCTGCCCGACACCCAACGTGCGCCAGTTCAGCCTCCAGGTGCCTGCCCCTCTGCCGGCCAGCCTGCCTGCCGCCCTGCCCGTGCCGAGCGGCAGACCTCAGTCGGCCACGCCCAGGACGCTGGTCATGGCAACTAACACCCAGGTACGTGGCTGGTGACAGCCCCGGGACCAGCTCCCAGCTGCTGCCTGCGCTGTAGGACTGGCTGGTATGGTAGAACTTACAGAAGCAACTTTAGAAGTCTCTGGAAGTTCCGCTTCTGTCTTGTAGGAAATTCTCATCTTCTGTGGGTGGATAGGATGTAATTGTTGTTCAAGGGACGTCCGTGCAGTTGAGGCCCGCCAGGCCCTGTGTTTGCAGCGAGGGGACTCTTGGTTCCCAGGCACCGAGGTGGCTTTTCTGCAAGCGTGAGGCCACCTCCCTGGGGCCATGCTGAGAGAGGGACTCCGCTGCCGTCCCTGGGCAGAGACGGACACTGCCCTTGCTCTCCCCTAGATTCTCAGTGTTTACACTCTTACTAAGTTTTGATATAAACTTTGACTTCTCCACGTTATCCATTAGGCAGTATTTATAGGTTTTTTTTTCTATTTGAATATGTCCTCTTTTAAAAAATTCAGACAAAATTAGAGCGTAAAAGTTAATTTTAAATATTTTAAATTTGTACCTACTTCCCAAATATACATCAATTACACGTATATAAAGCCCGTCCCGTTAATTGACTTCTACAGTAGAACCCGTTTCCACAGTGTGGGGTATGATCTGAGCGTAAAGCAACGCGGGTGCGTGCGAACGTATTGCCAGGTTCCTCTGCGTTGCTTGGCTCTCCATCCAGCAGGGCGTTCTCGGGACACGCCTCAGGCCGCGGGGACTGAGGGCAGCTGGCCCAGGATGCGTGGAGGCGGCCGTCAGCATAGCACCCCCAGAAACCTTCAGTTGCTGCGTAAGCGTGAAATGAAGAGGCAGGTGCCTGCGCTGGGAAAGTAAACTGCCACAAATGATGAACTTGGCTCTAACCTTTCCTCGGGCTCAGCTCCCTCGAGAGCTGCGTGCCGATCCGTGCTGCCAGTGCTCTCCCTCCAGGACGCTGGGGATGTCGGGGGGATGGTCAGGGCCACATGCTGTGCCGGGTCCCATCTGTCACCCGCACGGACAGTGAGTGAGGCAGAAGCTAAGGTCATTCAAGTTTTAAGACGAGGCTCAAAGCCCACTTTCTCA
The DNA here is from genome assembly GCF_039906515.1 of Pseudorca crassidens. NCBI lineage: Eukaryota > Metazoa > Chordata > Mammalia > Artiodactyla > Delphinidae > Pseudorca > Pseudorca crassidens. The sequence goes on from NC_090298.1 coordinate 5,924,174, forward strand.
TTGTAGTCCCAAACTTCAAACATTACTTCCAGTGGGGTAACTAAGGGAAATCCCACTTGAAAACCTCACGTGTACAGTCTCCCCTGCCCACTCGGGGTGCAGTGGGGACTTAGAGCTGGGGCCGCAGAGCCCCCACGGAGGAGAGGCCGCGGGTGTGCTCAGGCCCCGGGGTGGGGGGGGAGGAGGTGTGAGGAAGGGGCACTGTGTGTGCCCTGCAGCCCCCGAGCGCACCCCTGAGGCCCCAGCTCCTGCTGCAGCCGCTGCCCCGGTGGCCACGGTCACGCTCCAGAGGTCTTTGGGGCAAATGCATCCACTTCTAAGACGAGAGCAGTGAGGTTGTTGAAAGTGAGTGGAGGGGCTCCCACCAGCACCTCTGCCCCGTGACGGGCCAGTGATGCAAAGACGGAAGCGTTGGGGACTCTGACGAGAGCGGGGAGGGTGTCCACCCCGTCTGTGGGCCTTCGCTCGGGCCAGCCTCACGCCTGTCATCTGCCTTGCTGAGGGCTCTTTCTGGAGACCAGGGGGTACAGGTAATGTTTTTGAATTGTTTGGTCTTCAGTGAATATTAAAACCTCACGACTTGGGTGACTGGACATACTTCACATCGTCGCTGCTGTTTCAGAGTATAGAATGTGTCCGATTCAAAATAAGATGTTGTAGTCGGGCACAAGCTAAGGGGCCTGTTTGCAAATGGCACCCTCGTCGGCACCCATGGTAAGGACGGGCTGGTTTAGCCTGTGTTGCGTTGGTGCCTCACGGACGTCTCTGCTCGTTCTCTCCCAGACCAGGTTTACTATACCTCCACCAACGCTCGGGGTGGCCCCCGTGCCCTGTAGACCAGCTGGCATCGAAGGAGCTCCAGCGCTGAAAGCTGTCCACCACGTGTCTTCCCCGGCCGTCCCATCTGCGCCGCCCAACGCGCTCTCCAGCCCTCACCTGTATCACAAGGTATGAGTCCTGTCCGCCCGGGTCCTGGGTTCCCACCAAGCAGGTTTGTGATAGCCCGGTGCTTAATGCTTTCTCCACGAGAGAGGGAATTCCACAGAGATTCTTTTTTTTTTTTTCTTCTCTGATCATTCAGCTTCATGTTTGCTTTCCCTTGTAACAAACAAAACTTTACAAGTGTTAAGAAATTATTTTAAAATTTCGTATAGTTTAATTCATCATGCATCTCTTTTTTCTATTGAATTTGTTAGCATAAAAATTATGTTTGAAGCGAAGAATATTTTGATTTCCCATTTTTCTGTTAATTTACACGCTAAAAGAACTTTGGTTTTCAAGAAGCAGATGATGAAACCAGGAACGATCACGCCGTGAGCAGTGTTGTCTTCCCACAGTTTCCCTCCCTCCCTGTTCTTTGCCGTGGGTGCCCTGGGCAGAGGGCCTGGCAGGGCCTGCGTGCGATTGGTTTTCTAGTGACCGGGGCGGGGTGGTCCCTGTGAATGCATTTGTCCATTGCTCTGTGGCTGCTCTAAGTCCAGATCCCACACATTAGAAACTTAGTATCAGGAAGACAGGTCGTTGTTAAGGTGCCAGGATGTTGGAAAGAGCCATGACCGTGTCCAGGCATGGGGGTTGGGGTGCGAGGCCCGAAGGCCAACGCGCCCAGGCTGACGGCGCTTGTCCACCTCCGCGCTGGTCAGCGCTCTCTGTTGCTTGTCTAATCACATTTGCCAGTAAGTTTTGATCCCTGAGGGTTGGCTCTTTGGACCTATGTCACTGAGTCCTGCTTATCTTTTTCATTTAGAGTTAAGTAATAGAACGTTCCTTCCTGGATTTACCCATCCTGTCGCTACCTGGCTTGCTACGCTGATCTGTTAGAAATACTCAGGATGAAATTACAACTTTGCAGAGGGCAAAAGTGCTCTTCCTTAATAATAGCATTTTGGCTTTCCTTCTTAACCCCCTTTTGCTGGTTTTGCTCTGAAACCTTCCTGAGACCAGCCATGTCTTCCCTGGTCTGCTGTGCGTGGGGCTTGGCGGCCTGGGAGCAGCCTGCACACACCCCACGGACACGGAACCCGCTCGTGTGTTTCCAGAATGTCATGGTCGAAGTCTGGGGGAGAAAGTGAGAGGGACCCTCTTATCTCTGTGGACACGTAGAAGCAGCTAGAAGTGAGGTTCCAGACGTATTTGGATATGAACACGTGTGGTTTGACACAGGCCCACAGTCCTCGTGTTGCCAAAGCTCTGGGTCAGGGGTGGTTCTCCGTGTCTGGAGGTAGCAACAGGGGTCCCTGTGAGGCGCGAGCGGAGGCTCGCTGTCCGTCCCGTCGCGTCTGGGGTCACGTGCACACGCGCAGCGGGCCACCGTGCGCAGCCTGCAGCCCTGCCCGCGGGCCCGCCGCCCTTCAGACCCCCCAGCGGGGTCGTGCCTCCTTCTCGCTCGGGCTCCCAGCCCGCGGAGGCGGCGGGTCTCCACGTGGGCCCTGTCCAGGATGGCCTCCAACCCTGTGTCCCTCTTGGTCCCCTCAGCAGCACAGCGGCATGAAACTGTCCATGAAGGGCTCCCACAGCCACGGCCAAGGTGGCAGCTACAGTGCGGTGGGCAGCGGAGGGGTGCGGCCTCCCGTGGGCAACCGGGGGCACCACCAGTATAACCGCGCCGGCTGGAGGAGGAGAAAACACACACACACGAGGGACAGCCTGCCCGTCAGTCTCAGCAGATAATACTCCTGGTGGCACCACCCGGCCCACACCTCCCAGACTGGAGCCGGGTGGCCTCGGCGCCCCCGGGACCTGAGACCAGCACCCAGCACGCCAGCCGGGCCCCCGGCGCCCTCGGCTGCTCGCTCTGCATGTTCCTTGTGCGGTGGCCACGTCCGTCATGAAGAACGGCTCCCGTGCTCGTCTGTGGAGCCTCACTGGACGTGGACGCTGCCTTCTGCCTTCCCAGGAGTCTCCCTTCAGTGCTGGACCAGGAGCTGCGGGGACGGACGGGGCCTTGGCCTTTCTCGGTACCGTGTCTGTCCTTTGCGTTGGTACTTCATTCCACGTTGTCAGAGCAACGGAGATCGAACCCCGTTATTTGTTGGGAGGTCATCCTTGTTTTACTGCCCTCACATTTTGTTTCAAATTTCAGAACTGTTTTTCTATGTAAATATTGGAAATTTATGATTTGTGCAATAACTCAGATATTTTTTATTTAATTTCATATTTTCACATAAGTTATATTTAAGGGAGAAGGGAATTTTTTTAAACGAGCTTAGATCCTTTCCCGAGTTGCATTTTCTAAGTTGGGTTCATCCTGTCGGCTGGTTGTCTGATGAGCGTTGTTACGAACACCACGAACGAGGGGCTTGGGGTTTATTTTTATGTTCCTTCTTTTGGTCAGACGTGAGGCCTCTCAGTTCGTGGTGAAGGAGCTGAGTCTCCCCCTCACCCGCCCCCCCAGCGGGTTTCCGAAGGGGTTTGGCTCCGAAGCCTTCTGACCAGCTGCCCGCCGGCTCTGCCGTCCGGCCTGTCTGTTGTCTTGCTCTGACCGTGGAGTTTTAATGTTTTGGGTTTGGTTCTTTTAAACTAGACAACAGACCCAGCATTTAGAGTGCCAGAGTGTATAACTTTCTATGGGGAGGAAAGGTTGTCACATGATGAAATCTTAAGCAAATGTGAACTTTGAAACGCCTCAGTTTTAGTAACATAGCCTGTAAATGATGGGTCTGGTGAACAGCGTCACGGACAATGGTACCCAGTTTTAGGAATGTGGAGAAAGGAATTATGTTGATTCCATTGTGGAATCTGTAGCAGTATGCATTCGTTCTGTTAAGAGCAAATATAGGAGAAGCACTTGAGCTGCTCAGTGCGCTGTGGAGGGGTTTTTAACACATCACAGGAGAGCACAGCCCAGTGTCGGGCCCCGGAGCGGCTGGCGCCCGGCTTGAGAAGCATACAGGTATACTATGCAAGTGTATTCCGCCATGACAGCCACTGTCTTTGTTACCCATTTTTGAACACTAATATACCCATCCTGCCTCACCCTGAGTTTTTGGAGCACCACAGGTGTCCTGGGAGTTAGGTGCCTCTTCTAGGTCATCCGACTCCCATTTTTAAAATGGGAGTCCTGGCCCTGCTGACGCTACAGGTGGGGTGGTCTTTGAAGTCCACTAGCAGAGAAGGTTGGGACGAGAAGCTTACTGCCGTGACCCCAGTGACATGCAGAAGCGGGGCGTCCTCAAGTGGGGTCTGAGTGTAGAGAGCTTCACTGCATCTGCGGGCCCCCTGGAAGCAGGACTGGCCCCCGTGCGTTGAGAGTGGCCAGCCGCGCCTGCAGGGCTCCCTGGGAGGCTCCCAGAGCCGAGCAGCACACTTTGTCTGCAGTTCTTGATGATCGGAGGTTATCAAAAGTATTTAAAGATATTTAAATCATGAACCTATTGATAAAGAAATATTTATAAAAACTGATCCGTAGGCCTGTACTAATCTCTACGCATTAGCAATATTGACTGTAACCCTCCTCCAAGGAAACGCTGCGGGGGACCGCGGGGTACCGTGGGAGCGCCCTCGGGTGTGCCTCGGAACCCTCAGTCCCTGACCCGGGCGCCAGGCTCCAGCCCCGTCACGGTGAACCAATGAATTGGCCCGGCTGCCTGTGGCCACACGCCGCGGGCCTGACAACAGGATATCATGTTTCGATTTTTTGTGTGTGTGGACAACAATGTGGAAGCTAAAATTGACATATTTTTATGTAAAGTTTTTCTATTCTTTGATTTTTAATAAACTTTGGAAACCAGGAGGTGTCGCCTTTGAGTGTGTCTTTCCTTGCGGGGTCTATGTTACGTTACGGCTCCTGCAGTTTATGTCCTTGACCTCTCTAAGTTCGGAGGGCGGGCCGTCGTGTTACCACTGGTTCGGTGAACTCAGAACCTGGTGAGGTTGCAGGCTGAGCGCAGGAGAACCAGACCCGCCACGGGCTAGGCTGGCAGGGTGCACCAAAGCCACTTAAATGATGCTCTTTGTGCGCGTTGTGACACTGTACTGACTTCCTGACGACTCATCTGTTTCTTCCACGGCTCTCTGAGGTCAACGTTATTATCACTTCAGAATAACGCATTTTAAACCACCGAACATCACGGTGCGGCTTAATGTAGCTGATGATTAGGATTTATAAGGAAACGTGTAACAGTTCTTACCGGCGAGTGACTGAGCCGCTTGTCCCGGGCTGCGAGGCCCGCGAGTGGGGTGCTCCAGGACCTGGTTGGTAGAGCCTGGCGTGCTGTAAGGCTGGTGTCACGGGTCCAGTGTTCCTTCGGGTCCTTCCACCTTCCGAGGGTGCCCTGGGCAGGTGCTGTCTGGAGATGCCAGGCCTGCTCCTCAGGCACCCACGTTCCAGTGAGGTCGCAGGAGACCTCCGAGAGCAGCCGACGCCACGTGGCCTCAGCAGGGCAGGATGCCGTGGCTGGAGGTGAAGAGTGACGGGTGTGTTTTTCTTAACAGGACCGCCAGGGGCAGCCTGGAGCCCGGGGCCTGAGTGGCGCCAGGGAGCTGGGTGCATCAGGGGCACAGCAGGAGGCCTGATGGCCGAGGCGGGGTGCAGGAGCTAGATAGGAGGGCGGTGGGCTGGGCGAGCGCCTGGAGGCCGCGAGGGGAGGTGGGAGGCTCTCCGTGCCACTGCTGCCACCTCTGGAGGATGGTGCTGGGATGGTCTAGGCGAGAGAGGACGGCTGCTCGGGGCACTGGACGGGCTGCAGTGCGGGTTTAGGATCCGGGGTCGACCTGGAGGTGGAGCTGGTAAGGCCGCCTGGTGGACGGGGTGATGGGTGGGGGGCGGGGTCGCCCTTGGCCGCCTCGGGGTTTCTGCCCACAGCTCTCCCCGGGAGCTCGGATGGTGTGACCGCAGATACTTGAGGCCTCCCCAGGAGCAGGGGCTGAACAGGCCAGTTGCACCGGGAGCCTGGAACCCGGGGGCGTGGAGACTGCGGTTACCTGAAGTGTAAGCAGGGCCTCGGGGAGCTCAGCGGGGAGGCAGTACCTGTGCTGTCCCGGCGGGGCCCTGCGTCCTCCCGGGACTTGGCGAGCCAGCGTTGGCTGTCGTGAGGGTCCCACTGCAGCTCGGCCTCAGTGTGACCCTCTGCCCGTCCAGCACATTGTCTCAGGGCCCATCAGCGCTGACTCCCAGGCTTCCAGATAAACCCCTCGCGGCCACATCTCCAGGACTTCCCTTTTCATTTATTTGTTTGTTTGTTTGTTTGTTTGTTTGAGATTCGTGGCTTGTGGGATCTTAGTTCCCTGAGCAGGGATTGAACCTGGGCCCTCAGCAGTGAAAGCGTGGAGCCCTAACCACTGGACCACCAGGGAATTCCCTCCAGGATTTCCTCTTCGAGTTGCTGCAGGGTTTCTCGTGCCCTGTCTTATCCCCGTTCGAGGTGCCTGGCACGTTGCCCCCAGACAGCCTGTGTGCACGGTGGCGGTGACATTGGTAATCCAGACACACGTACACGTTTTTGTTTCAGTCACCTTGTGATGATTTTTTAAAACGTATTCTTTATTTTTCTAGTGAAGTATAGTTGACTTAACGATATTAGTTTCAGGTGTGCAGCATAGTATTTCAGTATTTTTGTAGCTTATCCTCCATTTAAAGTTATTATGAAATATTGGCTGCATTCACCCCCTGTGATGATTTGATGAAACTTTGAGGAGGGTGTGATGTTTATCGTTACACTTCAGAACTTGCAAAGCTCTTGCCAATCTTTAGGCGACTTAGATGACCAGAGCAAGCTGATTACAGTGGATAGTGGCTACCATGAAGCACAGAACCCCAAACACCCCACCCTTGGGGCTACTTCCCATTGGTTAAGGGCGACTCAAGGATAGGTTTCATTACTGTGTTTCCTTGGCTGCGTGCGGGCAGGGCGGTTCCCCAGCAGTTGATGAGGAAGGCACCCTGGCCACACCGGCTGGTGTCATTTGCTGTCAGTCTCCCAGCATCACAGGGTCCTGGAGAAGGACCAATTCATGATTCACAGGCCCCAGAGTGGGCAAGATGGATAAACCCAGTGTTCGTTAGTGGGGTTTTCAGAAGGTAGGGTGAGTTCTGCTTTCATTGGAGCCGCGTGCCAGCCCGGAGCGCCTCAAGGTCTCCCGTGATCCCCCGAGAGACTGCTGACTTCAGGCTGAACCCCTTCGCCTCACACTGGTGTTGAGGGCCAGCCGGAAGCCCCCTGGGTTGATGTGTTCAAATGGTTATGAGAAAACCACCTGGACTTGGTTTTCATGGCCAGTGTTTATGTCGTAAGATAGTGGCCCTCATAAAGACGGATTCTGGAAAGTGCGCTCTCATCCCGCCCTCTGGTCCTTTCGGCTCCTTCCTGACGGACCCCATCTTCCTCTGCCCCTGGCGCCTCCTCTCTCATCCAGCTTCAAGCGCACTCAGGCCCTCGTGGTCAGATCCCTCACCGTTGTCTCTCAATTGCATTCTCCTGGCAAGACCCGCACCCCTCGGCCCTTTGCGCAGGGGAAGGAACAGCGGGGGCGGGGGTGGGGGTCCGCTAAGGCCGGGGCCGAGGGCCCCGCAGAGACGAGGCTGACGTTCTAAGTACTTAGTGGGCCCGGATCACCCTGTGACGCCACCAGCGCTGTGGCTTTGCATGCCTCCACGCTGGGCACAGGTGACGTCCCATCTGCAGGTGAGTGAGGGGAGGTGCAGAGGTTAAGGAACTCGGCCAGGGTCACTTAACAGGTGTGGGGTGAGATGGGACACAACTCCCCGTACCCTCAGGGCTCAGGTGGTCCTTCCCACTTTCTTAGCGAGGAGGGTCTCGACCCCTACTTGGTTCAAATCCACACCCCACCTCCCTGCTCCCCTCCTTCCCCTCTCAGACATGGCCTTGCCTCCTGGGTCAGAAAGCAAGCCGGGGCCCCAGGGTGTTTGCAGCACCGGCCCTGCTCCTTCGCCGACGTTGTAAATAAACACAGGAAGTGCAGCCCGGCCTTTGCTGGGCCCACTTGTCCTGTCCTCTGTCTCAGACCCCTGCTTCTGTCTCCCACCAGCCTCCAAACCCTTCAGGTCTCCCCCGTCTCCTCCCTCTCTGGAGGCTCCTGGCCTCTTCTGGAACCAGCTGCCTGCATGGCTCTCTCCACCCTCTGCCTCCCCTCTGGGCTCGCATCCCTGCGACTCTGTGAAACCTCGGGGCAACCTCAGCTCTGCTTCTCTTGGGCTGGGCTCCCAGGACGCCCTCACCTCCTTGGCCTCCTCGACGATATTTTCTCCGCATTTTCCCATCTCCCAGCTCTGCTTGTACCCTGGCTGGATTCCCCAGGAGCAACTCCCAAGGCCACACTGGTCTCTCCTCTACCTGTGACCTCACCTGCTTCCACGGTGGCTGCCCTCAGCCTTCCTCGATCATCCTACCTCACCCACTGGGCATCTGTTGGCCTCTAAATCTGCTACCTACAACTCCTCAGGACCTAGACCCATCCCTTCCTTCTCAACCTGACTGCCTGGGACTGCCCTACCCGCCTCCCCCTCCCTGCTCTCCCTGTCGTCCCGCCCCGGGCCCGCCCGCCCTAATCCCCGCCCCTCTCCCGGACGCCCCGCCCCGGGCCCGCCCTCATCCCCACCCCTCTCCCGGACGCCCCGCCCTGGGCCCGCCCTCTCCTCCCCCTCCCCCGGCCGTCCCCTCCCCCTCCCCTCCCCCTCTCCCTCTCCTGGACGCCACTCCAGGGGTCAGCCTTCAGTCCATTCTCCAACTTCCCTCCACGGAGCACCATCTTTCAAAAACACAACCTCAACCCTGTCTCTGCTTCTCAAATCCCGGCATGTCTCTCCGGGGTCCTCAGGACGGCCTTCCCCAACATCAGGCTTTATAGTACTGAATAGTTCCTTCCCAGTTTTATCTCTCTGCGTGTACTGCCTGAATTGTTCCTGAAATGTTACTTACCTCCTTTTTTTAACGCAGGTCCATTTATGTAGGAAGGAAAAGATACCCCTTAAGTGGTTTGGGGCTGAGACTTGCAGGTCGTACAAATGCTGTGGGGCTGGCCAGAGCACTGTATCCTGTGACTGGAATTGGGAGCTTCTTGGGGTTCTGTACCCCCAAATGCGCCTGGTCCAGAGAGGAACAGGGAGGAAGCCAGTCACCTCTCATTTCCTGTTTGCCTCCTCATTCTCAGTTAGGGGACACTGGCCAGCCCGGGCGCTGGGGCACTGGCTTCACCACAGCGCCGCATAAGTTTCCCTTAGAGCTCGGCCTGAGCCTTCAAGAGCCCTGGACAGTCGTGGCTGGCTGGTAGGACCACCCTGGCTCCCCTGTAGGGGGCCGGGCAGCCCTTTTGAAGAGAAGGCTGCCCTTTCCGATGACCTCTGAACACTTGTCTCTCAAATGGTCTGTACTGAAGGACTTGTGAGTTGTTTATTTTTTAATATCTGGTCAGCCATTACCAATAGTCATGTAAAATACAATAAAAAATGAGTTAGTAGGAAAAGAAAAGTGGAAAAACAAAACCCTGCTTATAAATATACAGATTAAAAGCTCATGTGGTTCGTTACTGGATCCGTCAGACCAAAGCTGTGCTGTCAGGTGTTCGGGTGTCTAACTGTTCCCATCCATGTTCATACCTCCCTATGTGGCCGTGGCTGGGCTTTGGGGACCCAACTGGTCCCTCACCTTGCTCTGAACCACGGCTCCCACCTGTCCTCAGGTCTCTCCACGGCCCTCCTGGGGAGCATTTATCCTTTGGGAAGGCCCATGACACTTATTTAACACACGACTTGTGGTGTTTCCTTCTTGTGGGTGGCCATCAAGTGCCCACGTTACACCACTGCTCTTGACAAAAGTGATTGGAAGATCTGTGTGGGTGTCTACATGGAGGCTGGCTGCCTGAGCCCCACCTGTAGGGATCTGAATTAACTGTGTAGATGGAGCCTGTGCCCACCAGCTTTAAGCCTCAGGGGATTCTCCTGTAGGGTCAGGATGAGACCCATTGCCCAGAGCATCACGTGTCCTATTTCTACGACCACCTCACCAAAAGGAATACATGTTACTTTGCCGCCACGTACATATGACTCTACAAGTTAAATGAACCACTGCCCATGTTTACATGTGGGATCGATTCTGTTCTATCCTGCTCTAGCTCATTACAAACAAACAAACAAAAGGGGAAGAGGAGGGGCTTCCCTGGTGGTGCAGTGGTTTGAGAGTCCGCCTGCCCATGCAGGGGACACGGGTTCGTGCCCCGGTCCGGGAAGATCCCACATGCCACGGAGCGGCTGGGCCCGTGAGCCATGGCCGCTGAGCCTGCGCGTCTGGAGCCTGTGCTCCGCAACGGGAGAGGCCACAACAGTGAGAGGCCCACGTACCGCAAAAAAAAAAAAGGGGGGGGGAAGGGGAGGGATAAATTGGGAGATTGGAATTGACATATACACACTACTATATATAAAATCGATAGCTAATAAGGACCTACTATATAGCACAGGGAACTCTACTCAATACTCTGTAATGACCTATATGGGAAAAGAATCTAAAAAGAGTGGGTATATATATATATATATATATATATATATATAACTGGTTCACTTTCCTGTATAGCAGAAACTAACACAACACTGTAAATCAACTATACTCCAATAAAAAATTAAAAAATAAAAACAAAACAGAGTGCTGGTGGCCTCACCCACTGCATCTCTCCCGCCAGCCCTGATGGTCTGGACCCATCATTTGAAGCACAAGACCCTGGAGCCCAGAGAGGACACGAGCTGCCTCGGTCGAGGAGGGTGGGAAGCCAGCGGAATGCAGCTCCTTCCTGGGGTCCCTGAGCCAGACCAGCATCCCCTGTGCTGCTTTCAAGAGAAACTGTCTGGGTGGGGTCTGAGGGGCTTGGCCCTTTGAGAAGCATCTCATTGGCTGGAGGTGACACTGTGGTCACAGTCTAAATGCTGCTGAATTCTGTTTGGGGTGCAAAACAAAGAGCAGTTGGGAGTTTTTTTGGCTTCCCTCCCTCCTCATGTCCTGAATTTCCAGCTCGCTGTGAAGGTGTAGAAGCCCAGGTAGGTCTGGTGCAGGGCAGGGGGGCCTTCCTGAGTGTGGGAGGCCCTGACACCCCTGGCCTCCACCTGTGTGTCCCAGGTCCCTCTTTGGCATAGGGAAATGTTGGCTGTGGTTGGGGGTGACTGGGTCCTCCTCTTCTCTGTGCACTTATTCCAGGGCCGGCTCCTCCGTCCACACCCAGCGGCTCCCTCCTCTGCTTGGAGCCTCCTGGAGGGTCAGAAGGGCTGTCTGCACCTTGCTGGGTCCCGTAATTGTCATTGGTCAGTCAGTCAACTTGCTTTCTGATATTTACTATATTTACTATGCCATGGTAAGAAGGCTGTTACTTGACTTTTTCAAATTTATCTTCTTTACTCAGTAGATCGTGAGCTTTCTGAGGTGTGTGAGTGTGTGTGCGTGCCTGTGTGTGTCCCTCACAGCCTCAGTGCCAGGCGGGACATCGCGAAACTGCTTGCTGAGATCTCACCGGTTTATGGGGAGGTGCACATGCTTCTTCCCTGCTTCTGTTGTTACACAGGGAGGAAAGAAGCAAATAGACAGCAAAGCTTCAGTGAGTTAAAAAAAATGCTTTTATGTGGAAAAATGCAGCAGGAAATAAATAGTAAGACTCCAGGTTCATTTTAGGAAAATTGGAGTCTAGATGCACACTAGAATTTAAAAGAATGTCAAGTCCTCCCTTTAGCTGTAACACATCTCACTGCGGTGTTTCCTGTCCTGGGGAGTTTTGTTTGGTTCTTTGATACCCTGCCTGCCAGCTAGTCGAACCGGAGGAAGAAAAGCTGGAGCCACAGTGAAGCCAGACGATTGTCAACGTTTTGTTTGGCCGCTTTGTTCCATCTCACCCCATCCCATCTCCAAGTTCCGGGGTGGGGTGTCTACTGGCGGCCGATCTGCCTCCCTCACAGGTGCTCCAGGGCTTCCTGCCGTCCTGCCGCCGCCGCCTGCCCGGCGAGGGGACCTCTGTGCGACGACCGGGGTCTGGGCGGGCCTCGCTGTCGTGCCCGGCCCGGGACTGTCCCCTGGGGGCTGCTTTGCCGGCCCTTCGCAAGGCCTGAGGGAGCCTCGCCCCGCGGAGGAGGGAGGGGCGCTGCTGGCTCAAAGCCGACGCCCCGGCCCAGCACCCCCGCGGCCCCTTCCTCCCTCCCTCCCTCCCTCCGCCCGGCGACCCCGCGGCCCCTCCCTCCCTCCGCCCGGCGGGAGGGTCCCTTTACCGACGGAGGACGGCCCCCTGCGGCGGGCTGTGAGCTCAGTTAATATTTGGAAAGAAACCACGTGCCCAGGTCTTACAAAAGCACAGGGAAGCGGGGCAGCAGCTCTTTTCTTCTACCGCGACCAAGAGAGGTTTGGGACCTCCCAGCAGTGACAGTGCGGGTGGGACCGCGGCCGCTCCTGCGTCTCCGGGGATGCCCGTCGGGTCCGACAGGGGGCGCCCCGAATTGCCGAAATCAGGCGTCCACCCTCCGTGCAGACCCGACGGCGTGTCTGGCCCGGGCAGGGGGTTGGTGGCCCTGCTGTCCACAGGTCCCCGACGGCGACGATGTGCTGCGAGGGAGACCGGGAGGGGGGAGCTGCCGCAGGACAGCGGCTGGACCTCGGGGAGGGATCCGTAGTGGAGACGGCGTTCAGCCCCGCAAGAGCAGAGCGGGGAGCATCTCCTGGGGGGAGAAGAGTTTCCCACGCAGAGAGGGGGCACTGGCCCTGGGGGTGGCGTGGCCCTGGGGAGCCCGTGGGCAGTGCGGGTGGACAGAGGTATCTGGAGCTGCGGCCGCCACCGCGGGGAGGGGAGGGTCACTCGGCCCCATTGGAGGGACTGCTTGTGGCCCCGACCTGCAGCCAAGGACGCTGGGGGCTGGTAACTCGGGGAGTTGTTAGGTTAAAAACCCCTTCTGAGAACAGCCACGTCGGCAAACACTCTGCAAATAGATGCTCAGAGCCTGAGCTGGTGGAAGAAATATTTCTTATTCTCTGCTTTTCCTTCAGGGACCTCCGCCTCTCTCTGCCTATTTAAGTTCTGGGGCGCATTGGAGGCCCTGTTCCCACAGGCCAGGTGCCTCCATGGGGCCGGGGCCTCCCAGCCCCTTCCCCTCCCCAGCAGGCACAGCCCCCACCCCCACCCCCAGTCCACCAGAGGGATTCCAGGAAGTCCTGCTTTCTTCTCAGAAACCCAGCTCATCCCGGAATCCAGTTTTTTTGTGTATCTGACAGTTTGAAGCAAACAACTATGAAAGCTAGTTTTTAATATACAGTGTTTGTGTTTTTATTTTTTTTTAAAATATTTATTTATTTATTTAGGCCACACCGCCTGGCATGTGGGATCTTGGTTCCCCGACCAGGGCTGGAACCCGGGCCCCCGGCAGCAGAAGCTTAGAGTCTTAACCACTGGACCACCAGGGAAGTCCCTATGAAAGCTATCTTACTTCACAAATGTCCAACTTCTTCTTGCTCTTGGTGACGTTATCGAAGTCACAGCCCAGGCCGGCCTCTCGGCCTCCCCCTGCCGGCCTCATTCCTCCCTCCCCTACTTCAGGACAAAGGTGGGCGCAGCACCCAGGACCCCGGGGGTGCATGCCAGTTGGGAGGGTGACCCAGGAGAGAGGGAGGGGGGAGGGGGAGTTGACCCTGTAAGTGGCGGGAGTGAGTGTGGCCTGACCCTTTGTCTGAACCAAGCTTCTTTTGAGGCTTCCCACCTGTGGCTAAAGTGCTGCCCTCGAGGACCAGCACGCTGGGGACACCGGTTCCCTTGGCCTGGGGGCTCCTTGGATGACAAAGGGCAGGGTGGGGTCTGTGTGGCCAGCGCACCCCACAGGCAGTGAGCTCAGGTGACGCTGGAATCCACAGGGTGAGTTCCAGACATCCGAGATGCTGGTGCCCAGCCTGAGGGCCTCTGGTTGGGAGGGGCCGGGAGGGGCTCCCACCCCGCTTCTGTCACTGGCTGGAAGGAGATGTGTCTTCACGGTGGCTCAAAAACAGCTTCAGGGAGACTATCCTAACCAGGCAGAGCCTAGGTGGACCAAAGCATTGTTGTCACTCAAATCCCTACTTGCGAAAAGTCCGCTGGACTCAGTGATCATAGTCATCGTCACATGAGAAATTCACGTTACGTTTATCAGCGAAGGGACAGAAGGATTGTCAGGTGCTTCACCCTCATTCCAAGGGTGGTCACCGTTTGAAGGGTGATGGGGAATGCCCTCCTGAACTCTGTTCCCCAATCACGTTAACAAAGTGTCTCACCCATGGGGTCAAAAAGAATTTGAAGACATCGTCACTAAAAAGTCCTGAACAGGGATCACACAACCATTTCAAACACATAGCTTGATATAAAAAAGTCAGGCTCAGAGAAATCCATCCCAACTTTCTATTACAAACATAGTAAAAGCTTTTATTTGGAAATTTCACACAAATGCAACATTTATTATCTCCATATACTGTATTTCATTGTAAAATTATAATGATATACAAAAGGGAAAAACTTTTTTGCCACACTTCATGTCGATGCCCCCAATTTTTTCCAGTTTACCCAAACGTACTATAAAAATACAGTGAAGTAATAGTTTCTGTGGACTCAGAATTTGCTCTGATTATCACCAGTATTGGGAATCCCTGTCCTAGAGGGCAGTGAGTTTTGTGGTCACAGCTTCATAAGAGTTTTTACGTTAACCTTATATTTATACTGCTTTTATTATAAAAATCTACAACTGATGTGGGATGAAAACTAATGAAGCTATGAAGCATGTTTACTTTTCACTACCTGTGAGATTGCTATTCAAGGCTCTAATCACAGGACCCGGGTGGGTGAGAGCTTCTTTTCCATCCAAAGAAGAAACCTTCTGAGGTTCCATCATGTTAGAAGCCCAGTCGGTGCCTCACATCCACAGAAACACAGGGGGTTAAATTGGGCAGGTCCGGACATGTGGTTCATCTGGGGGGCTGGATCCTGGTGGCCGTGGCTTTGGCAATAAAAGCTCTGGAGCTGGGCTCTGCGGAGAGCATCTCCCAGCAGGATCAGCCGTGACAGGGCTTTTAGACGCACAGGCTCAGTATACGGGGAAAGGCTCACTCAGCAGGGTGAGCACATCCTTCCAAAAGTTGTGGTCCTTGACCATCCTAGGGGGGTCACCTCTAAGCCCCTATGTCCTGCCTGATGAGGGGGTCTTCGGTTCTCTGGGGCTTTGGGCCCTGGTAGATTGTCGGGCTGGCAGTGTGATTCCTGGGGTCCTTGGTTCACGCTGTAATCAGTTTGACCTCTAGAGGGTCCAGAGACTGAGGATCCAAGGTCAACCCCCAGGGAAACCTGGGACACAAGGCCCAGGTAAGCTTCCCTGGTTGGCGATACTTCACACTGTGGTCCCCTGTCACTGCTGGGAGGGTTCAGCACTGTCTATACAGCTCCGTGGACACTACAGCTGGAGGCTTATGCGTTGTCTGCCCTGGACTCTCTCAGGAGCCTTTGCCTTTGCCGATTTTGGTCTGTATCCTTTTGCTCTCGTAAATTCAGCTTTTCCAGGCTCCATGTGTCCTTCCAGCAAATCACTGAACCTCAAGGTGGTTTTGAGGACCGCTGTGACACGTGGGGACCCTTCTGCTTGTTGTCATTTTCAGATAGGAAGAGGCGGGTGAGGGAGGAGGTTCAGCACAAACACACTGACATCCATGTTGCTGGGATGCAGGGATTTCCTGGGGGTCCAGCCATCTCCTCCAGAGACACAACCACTAATTGTCTTGGTGAGGGAGGCCCAGCTCCAGGGACGGGGGCTCTGGAGGTGAAGTGCAGGGGTCTCACTGTCATCAGGGGCTATCCGTGGGCCTCCTCTTCAGTGACAGGCACAGGTGCAAGCCCACCACGCTCAGTGCTTGTACGGAGCTTCCTGAGTGGGGAATCTCTGCGTGCTGATGCAGTTTGAGCTCTGTATCTGGTGCCGACACTGGCCCAGGTGAGACGGCAGTTGGAGTGCAGTCTGTGGGTCGAGATGCTGGAGAAGCACAGCCCCTGCTTCTCAGCTTGTGGAGGATAAAATCTGGGGGCGGGGCAAGGTGGTCCTGTGCCCCAGATCATGCTGGGCTGGCTGCCCAGTGCTGGGCACACAGTGGTGGTCTGAGGAATGGCCCCAAGATGCTGTGTCCGTTTCCTGAGGCAGCTGTGACAAAACACCACAGACGGGGCAGCTAGACAACAGAGCTTTATTGTCTCTCAGTCCTGGAGGCCGGAAGTCCGGGATCCCGGTGTGGGCAGGGTGCATTTCTCTCTGGTCCAGGCCTCTCTCCAGCTTCTGGTGGTCTGCTGGCAACCCTTGGCTCAGAAGCATCACCTGGATGTCTGCCTTCATGTTCAAGTGGTGTCTCTCTTCATGTCCGTCCCTGTGCCCAAACTTCTTTTTTTGATAAGAACACTTGTCAGATTAGGGGCCTGCCCTCCTCCGGTCTGACCTCATTTTACTAGTTTCATCTGCAGCGACTTTATTTCCAAATAAGTTCACATTCCGAGGTTCTGGAGGTCAGGGTTCAACATATGATTTTGGGGAGGGAATATTATTCAGCCCGTAACAGCTGCCCATGTCCTAATTCCCAGAACCTGAGCATGTTACCACGCACAGTGAAGGGCGCTTTGCAGATGTGATTAAATTAAGTATCTTACAATGGGGAGATTATTCTGGATTGTTTGGGTAGGTCCTGCATATAATTGCAAGTGTTCTCCTAAGAGGAAGGCAGAGGGAGATTTGACTACAGAGGAGGAGAAGGCAATGCAGTGATAGGAGCAAGGGTTGGAGTGATGTGGCCACCAGCGGAGGGACGCTAGTGGTACCTGAAGCTGGAAGAGGCAAGGAATCTCTCTCCCCAGAACCTCCAGAAGGGGCCAGCCCTACCGACCCTCAGCGTTAGCCCCCGACACTGATTTTGGGCTTCAAAACTGTAAGAGAATAAATTTGTGTTGTTTCCAGGCACCAAGTTTGTGGTCATTTGTTACAGCAGCTGTAGGAACTGATACGGCACCACTTCCTCTTCCTGAGGCAGAAGGAAGGGCCCTGGAGCTGCGTACCTGCTCCTTTAAATTGGTTTTTCCATCCGGTTGGTTCAGAGGAGGACATGAGAGACTGATAGAGTCAGTGAAAGAAGGTTCTAGAATGAGCTTGGTTCACTTAGGTGAAAAGTGTGCCATGTCCTGAGGGGTAGTAAAGCTCTAGCCTTGGGGATGCTTCCACCGCCTCACAGAAATCCCTACAACTTGTCAACATCCACAAGTTAGCACGCGGCTTGCCTGGTCTTCACCAGCAGTCACGAGGGGGTCACAGCCGTGTGTGTCCTGTGTCCTCCGGAGGGCCGGCCTCGGGCTGCTCTGATCTGACTCTGCAAGGACACGGGACCTGCCTCTGCCTCGCTTCCCAGCCTCGCGGGGTTTTCTCCTCACTCGCTCAGACATGGCGCCACCACGTGGATGGAGCGATCACGGCGTGTCCTGGGCACGGAGGCAAGTCCCAGGGGAGCAGAGAGGAGCTGCCCTCCGGCCGCCCCTCAGCGTCTAGGAGACGGTACCCAGAACAAGGGAATCACCCTTGTGTCCAGACTGGCTCTTCCCAGGGTCTTAGAAGTGCTTTTAGATACAAGGCAGCGAGTCTGCTGCTGGTTTATGTTGTGACATCGGCACTTCTCTGCACGCGCACAGCTGTGAACAGACCCGCACCCCCTGCCCTCTAACCGCCCGCCTTCACTGCCGGGGCAGAGACCGGCTTGCTTTCCCCGAGCCTCTGGGTGGATGCTAAGGGCGGGGCCGGGGGCTTTGGCAGAGCTGGCTCACATGTGCTTCGTCTCTGACCACTTGTCACCCAGCACTGCTGCGGTGGCCGAGCTGGAGGTGAGCTAAGCTGGGTAGTGTGTGGGGCTTCACCCCGACGGGGACGCTCTGAGAGCCAGATGCTCAGCCGCTGTGAGCCCCTAACACTGTCTGCCTGGGGTTTTGGGGGGCTTGTGTGGGATCTCCACAGGGCCACCCCATCTCAGGGATTTGCTTGGAGGGCTCACAGGACTCAGCATGCGATCGTACTTGTGGTTCAGATTTATTCCAGCAAAAGGATACGAAGCGAAACCAGCAAAGGGAAGAGGTGCACGGGGTGCAGTCCAGAAGGGAGCAGGCATGAGCTGCCAGGAGCCCCTCCCGGGGGAGCCCCACGGTGGGCGGGGGAGGCCTTAATTCCTTCAGGGAGGAGCTGAGATAGCGCACGAGAAGTGCTGTCCTCCAGGGAAGCTCAGCTGTCCCCGGTGCCCAGGGCTTTTCCTGGGGGCTGGTCACGTGGGCACCCACTGCCCAGCAGGGCTGGAAATTCCAGACCCCAGAAGGAAGCAGCTCTTGCCGGCATGGTCTGGAGACAGTGAGCCCCTCTGGTCCGTGAAGGGTGGTGGGACCCTGCAGCCCGGGACGCAGGGAGAAGCAGGCGCGGTGCCTCGTCCCCGCCCTCAGGAGAGTTGTTTGTGTGGGAACGTACCTGCAGGGGCCGAGCGGGCAGGGCACGTGCCGTTGGGCTCCTTCTGGTCCTTCCGAGCTCAGCAGGCATCACCGGCACTTAATCCTGAATCTTAATCCCTGACCTACCCCCCAAACCCCCGGCATGGTGGGTGCTCAGCATATATTCGTCAGGAAGGGAGAGAATGAAGGAGGGAGAGGGCTGGCTTCCAGAACACTCCGTGGGGCTGTTCCTCCACCCGTGCACCTTGGCAGAATCCCTCAGCCCCACGAAGCCCGGCTCTGGCCCGGCCCCAGCTGGATGGGGAGTTTCAGACCACACTCAACTCACCGGCCCCCTCTGCCTGATGTGGGAGCCCTGAAGCAGGGCTTTAGAAGCCTTTTACGTTGCTTTCTCCACGGCTGAGTCCTGAACGCTGCCCAGCACACAGATGCTGAGAAGCGCCAGTCCTCTGTGACTAGAGGCAGGTGTGTCCCCATTGGCTCAGCTCGGACCCCAGCTTCCCTGGAGCCTGGGGGAGAAGGGAGCATGCCTTCACGAACCAGAGGTCCTGTGGGGTGGGGCTGTCCCGGGGAGAATTGTGCTCTGTGGGTGTAACATCTGGCCGTCCTCTGTGGTCAGTGTGCCTGGGCTGATTTCTGCCTTGAGCTTTCGCCTCTTTGTTCCGGGAGGCGGGAGCCAGCAGCCCTGGGGACGGGAGTCGGGGGTGGGGGAGGTCGGCAGCTGCAGGAGGGCCGGCCAGTCGTCATCTCTGCCAGCAGGAGACCTGCAATCCCATCTTCCCTGTTCCTCAGCCAGAGGCTGAAGCCACGGCTGGCCAGCGCTGGGCTCTGTCCTCTCTGGAGCGGGTGCTGCCGTCCGTTGCGTGAGCTCGCAGGCCCGGGCCTCCCTCTGCCTCGCCATCTGCCCTCCAGCTTCTCCGTGGTCCCGTTCCATGGGCGTTGGTGCCACGGGGCTCCTCTGGCCGCTTTTGACTGTCCTGTCCTGCAAGGGTGACCCCCCGCTGGGCCAGACCCCCTGCCCCTTGGGACCGACTCTGGCCCTCCCAGCACGTGTGTCTGCCCGGGAGCCTGGGATTTTGATGGGCTCCTCCGGATGCTTCGGGCTACACAGAATCTTCTCTGCACGAGGGGCCTGGCTGGGGGCAACCTGCGGCGGGGCTGTGTCCTCCCAGAGGAAGGGGCATCTCCTCCTAGTTGTCACAGAGGCGTGTGTGGCCTAGCGGGGCAGGGGGACCCAAGCACAGTCGGGTGGCGTTTGGATGGTGGTCTGTGGCCCGGATCCTGGGCTGTTCCTGCCGGCTCTGGTGTAGCCACAGCACTAAGGGTGCAAGAGGCAGGGGCCTTGGCGCTGCCGGGGGCTCTCAGAACTCTCCCTCAGCACTTGCCAGCCCCGGGGAGGCATGCCTTCAGTCCCGACGTTGCTGAGGGTGGTGACTGGAGGCACCCGCAAAGAGACGGGAAGGTCAAGCCTGGGCTGGTGACCACGGCCATGAGGACTGGTTGTAAGGCTGACCAGTGTACCTGTGGGTCCAGGGGACTGGGTGGGAGCTCATGTTGGCTTCACCACGAGGCCCAGTTTCTTTCCCTGTGCTGGGAGCTCTTCTCCTTGTCTGTCTGCAAAGCTCTACTGAGTCTCCAAGAGCCACCCGATGTCACCTCCGCTGTGAAGGGACTTGCCCCAGCCGGACTCTCACAGACAGAATTAGTGACTCTGAGAAGAAATGCACCCTCATCCCCACCTTCCTGGGACAGCATCGCGCAGTAACGACTCAACCTGGGAAAGGCGTGGATGATGGAATTGAGGGAACCGTGTATGTGTGTGTGTACACACGTGTGTGCCTGTGTGCGTGTATATGTGTGTTTACCTGCACACATGCAGGAAAACACACCCTTAGACTTAATGCAGATGCTTCTAGGCAATCACCCAGGGGCCTGCAATGGGGCCTGTTGATTTTATTCTCTTATAATTACATTTTTTTTCCCCGAAACAATTTCCAGTTAAATTTCTGTTTGACAAGGTACCAAGTGAAACCCATCTAACCCAGAAAATGACAGGAACACGTTTAATCTTTCCAATTTAACCTTTTCATCCTGACTTAACCTTTCCCTTCTTGACATAAATGAAGAAATTAGGGCTCTTGACTTATCGATTTAAGGAGATTGCAGAGGCGCTGCTTGGGAGAACAAACAGGACATTTAGCTCCCCTGGGCCATGGAAAGAGGGTGCTCGGTGTTTGGGGTCTCAGACCCCTGAGCAGAGGCAACTCAGCCAAAAGCACAGCCCTGCTCGTGGCCCCATAGGACACGCGGGCAGTCTCCACGGAGGCTGCTAGGCGCCAGGCGCAGCTCCGAGCACCAGGGAAGGGACGGTTTATCTAACGCTCAGCAGATCCTAGGACATGGGCACTGGAGTTGTCAGAAGTGTGTGTGGGGGGAGAGAGGAGGGAAGTGTGCATGAACCGCTCCCCTCCTGGCTGGCAGCAAGCCAGGCTGGACTCCGGCTCCGTGGCTGCTCCCGTGGCCCCCTGGAACACCCCTCCCCCTCCCCCAGCACAGCAGCACCCACGGGGCGGGCGAGGGATGCCGCCAGCCGAAGTTGGTGCTCCATCAGGGTTGAAGGCTTGGTGAGCCAGTGGTCCAGACGCATGAGGGCATGTGCACAGTAATTCACTAGAGGCCATGCTGGTGTCCTAGGGCTGCCGTGACAGCACCACAGGCTGGGAGGGCTGAGACAGCAGACAGCAATCTTTTCATATTCTGGAGCCGGAAGCCTGAGATCAAGGTGTCAGCAGGCCCACGCTGTCCCTGAAGGTTCCGGGGCAGGAGCCCTCCTGCCTCTTCCAGCTTCTCACGGCGGCTGGCAATTATCACGTTCCTTGCCTTGTGGAAGCATCACTTCGTCTTCACATGACCGTCTTTCCTCTGTGTCTGTGTCCAAATTTCCCTCCTCTTATAAGTACACCAGCTTTGGATGAGTTTAATTTATCTAATTACATCTGTCAAGACCCTGTTTCCAATTATTGTCCTATTCTGATGTTCCTGGTGGACCTGGATTTTTGGAGGACACTGTTTCAACCCAGTACACCAACCAACTACTCGCTCACCCCCGTCCTGGTCAGCCTGGCTGCCACAACAGAGTACCACAGCTTACTCTGCGCCTTAAACAGCAGACGTTTATTTCTCACGGTCCTGGAGGCCAGATGTCCAAGATGAGGGTGCCAGCAGATTTGGCTCCCGGGAGGCCTCTGTTCCTGGTTTGTACACGGCCATCCTCTCACTGTGTCCTCATGTGTCCTTTCCTTGGTGTGTGCCCATGGAGGGAGATCTCTCTCTTCCTCTTCCTGGGAGGGCACTAATCCTGTAATAGGAAGAACATTTTGCATTCTCTTACAAGTTCATCACTAAAGGGATGTCGCCTACAAGCTTAAATTACACATCATGGCCCACCTCTGGGAACCCTGCCTCCCATGTAATGAGCATGAAGCTGAAATACCTTTGTTTAGCTCACAGGAAACATCCTGACCAGGCCCACCGGTGAATGGCTGCAGGAAGGAAGAAATGAACACATCCCCTCCGGAAGCTGATGGGAACCAGGAAATGTTTGACTTTACTCCCTCCCTTTGTAGTATAAAAAGAGGCTGAATCCTAAGTCAGGAAAGATGGTTCTTTGGGGCACGAGCCCACCGTCTTCTTGGTTTGCTGGCCTTCTGAATAAAGTTGCTATTCCTTGCTCCAACACATCATCTGCACCCCAACTGCTCACGTGAGCCGCACGAGCTTAGAGTTGGTAACAATCCCATCATGAGGGCTCCACCCTAATCTAACCCTAGCCATGCCCCAAAGCCCCGCCTCCAAATGACATCACACTGGGGGTTAGGGTTCCACACATGGATTGTGGGGTCCCAAACCTGCAGCCCAGAGTGCTCGCTTACTGTCCCTCGGAGGAGGTAAGCAGGGGTCTCCTAGTGGGCATGGCCCAGATGCCAGCTTCTGTAGACCTTGCCTCCTTGACGGTACAGAAGGGACTGTCCAGCGATGGGGCTTATGGAGAGGAGGACACGAAGGACTGGGGTGTCTCGAGGGGCTGAGGCGGGTCACCTGTTCAGCTCTCCGCATGTCATGTCTGTGATGCCAAGGCGGTGATGTGTGGTCAACCTCATCGGGCGTTGGACCATGGGTCTGAGTCTTTGGCATGTGAATCAGCTTGGGGACCGCTCCCCTGCTCCCGTGGGTTTCCAGCGTTCCCATCCTCTGAGAGAGAGATCATGGTGGTGCAGGATCTAGCCTCTCGACTGGTCTTTGTGGAAATCGGGGTGTGAGTGCAGACGTTTGGGGCCAGTGTGAGTGGGACCCTTTCCATCCTCCCTCGGGGCACGTGCAGTCAGGACAGGAACTGCCTGTTCATCCTCACCACCCCGTCATCTCCCAGAGGTGGGGTCCTGGCCTGGGGTCTTACCTTTTGCATCTGTGAAATGGGGGTAAAATAATATCCACCTCCCAGTGTTGTGAGGACGAAGAGTCAATTCCCGTTCAGAGAGAGAACTCAATGCAGCTGTTTCTGTTGTTATTACTTTCCCCACTATTTTCACACACTCTCCATCTGCTAACGTCCTGTTCCTATAAAGGGAATCATGCAATATGTCACCTTCTGTGTCTGGCTTAGTTCACTGAGCATAATGTATCAGTGCTTCGTTCCTTTTTATGGCCAAATAACATTGGCTTGTGTGGGTACCACATTTCATTTACCCTGTCAACGGTGGATGGATTTGGTGTTTGTTTCTACTTTTTAGTCACTTTGAATAATGCTGCTATGGACGTTCATATACAAGTTTTTATGTTGACATATTGTTCATTTCTCTCGGGTATATACCTAGGCGTGGCGTTTCTGGGTTATGTGGCAATTCGATGTACGACTTATGGAGGAACGGCCAAGCAGTTTTCCAAAGTGGCCTCTGCATTTCACAGGCCCACCCGCCATGTGTGAGCATTCTGATTTCTCCACATACTCACCAACGCTCGCGATTATCTGAATTTTTAAAAATTGAAGTATAGTTGATTTACAATGTTGTGTTAGTTTCTGGTGTACAGCAAAGTGATTTAGTTACACATATATATGTACATATATATATACTTTTTCATATTCTTTTCCATTATGGTTTATTACAGGATAATGAATACAGTTCCCTGTGCTCTACAGTAGCACCTTGTTGTTTATCCATTGTATATATAATAGTTTGCATCTGCTAACCCCAAACTCCCAATCCATCCCTCCTCCACCCCCTTCCCCTGCAACCACGAGTCTGTTCTCTATGTCTGTGACTCTATTCTGTAGATGAGTTCATTTGTGTCATATTTTAGATTCCACATATGTGCGATATCATGTTTTACTTGTCTTTCTCTTTCTGACCTACTTCACTTAGTATAATCATCTCTAGGTCCATCCATGTAGCTGCAAATGGCATTATTTCATTCTTTTTTATGGCTGAGTAATATTCCATTGTATATAGGTACCACATCTTCTTTATCCATTCATCTGTTGATGGACATTTAGGTTTTTTCCATACCTTGGCAACTGTAAATAATGTTGCTATGAACACTGACGTGCGTGTATCTTTTCGAATTAGAGTTTTCTCCAGATATATGCCCAGGGGTGGGATTGCTGGATCACATGGCAACTGTATTTTTAGTTTTCTGAGGAACCTCCATACTGTTCTCCATAGTGGCTGAACCAATTTATATTCCCACCAACAGTGTAGGAGGGTTCCCTTTATTCCACACTCTCTCCAGCATTTGTTATTTGTAGACTTTTTAATGATGGCCATTCTGAATGGTGTGAGGTGGTACCTCATTGTGGTTTTGATCTGCATTTCTCTAATAATTAGCGATGTTGAACATCTTTTCATGTTGCCTGTGTCTTCTTTGGAGAAATGTCTATTTAGGTCTTCTGCCTAGTTTTTGATTAGGTTGTTTGCTTTCTTTGTTGTGGTTGTTACTGAGTTGTATGAATAGCTGAGTTCTTGATTCTAGCCATCCTAGTGGGTGTGAAGTGATATCTCACTGTGGTTTTGATTTGCATTCGTCTAATAGGCAAATCCATGATGAACTCATGTCAAATACCACAGAACACCCATGTGCTATGGTGTCTTAAGCATTCCATACATGAGTGTTTATCTGCGTGGTGGGATTAAAGGTGATTTCATCTTTTAAAATCAACTTCATTTCTCAAGTTTTCTAAATTTAGCATGCATTTTTTTGCAATACTTATTATTTTTCTAATGTTTATAAAAGACAATGACAGATATTCTTTTTCATAAGGGTAGTTCCTGGAGGAAAACATTTATTTAAGTTTATTTATTAAATTTATTAATTAGCTCAAATTCTCATAAGAACTGATGTCTTACGAGGTCAAATATTGGTTTGAGAAGGTGGATGAGGGGAAGCACCAGAGAGAGGGCAACAAGTACCAACAGCTAGTGGAGGGGGCTCCCTTCAGAAGGATCCAGGAGCTCACCTGTGTCTGTCCACTTTCTTAGGTGACTACTCAATCCACACAATTATGTGTGATTCCCAACTTGGAGATCAATCTTATGTCCATGGCAACCTACAAATCCCCATAAGGACTCTTTCCCTTCGGAGTTGTCAAGACCTTCTCTTCACCCAAGACAAGTAGCTTCCCATCCTTACATAGGGGGACCCCTGGCCCTCTGTGAGCTCCTCTCTCTTTTACTCAGCTCCCCTGCCTGGAAGGAGGCACAGTTGCTGGCTTCACTGACAGGGTCCAGAGAATGGGACTGATTCACAACTCACTCCATCCTTTGTCCTCTCCGGCAGCTTCTTGTGTTTGAAAGCAGACCATGGAGGCTGGAGGCCCCGAGTACATTGCTTTGCATCCTCGAGGGCAGCCTCTGTTGGGTACCATATCCAGGTGTCTGACAGCTGTGCTGAGCCCCCTGGCAGTGCCACTGGCACCACAGGGAGAGTTGATGCTCTTGTGTGTTTCCCAGGTGGCTGGAGGTGCCCACGGATGAGTGAGGAGACACTCCCCCTGGAGAACAGAGGTGGCAGGAAGGCACCCAGGAAGCTGGCCGAGCTGTCTGCTTCCACTAATTGTGAGGTCCACCCGGCTGCATGAATCAGTCACACGACAACTATGCTGGGATGAAAGACAGGTTTCACTCAGCCATCACCATCACAACCAGAGTGCTTTTTATGCTCAACTTCCTGAGACGCTGTGACTTAGCAGAGCTCACTGCTGCTTCGGTGACAAGATGCTCATCTTCTGCAGGAAACAGGAAATGAAATGCATGCAGCAGAGGACAGCGGTTCAGCTGAGAGAATTGTTCCACGTAGTGTGCAGGGGTGTTTGTGAAAGAATACATCAAACTTTCCCTTAGGTAGTTTTTAAAACTAGGAGACAAACATCTATGCCACTTTCCAAAGTGATTCTTGCACAGGTAAGCTGGGATAATTTCTCTGAAACATGACACAGACTCATGGTTTAGTCAGGTTTGGGGAATGGAGCATGGAGTCTGTCCTGAGTCCCTGGTCCCCCGTCTCCTCTGGTGAGGATGGAGCCTGGTGTGCCCGCTCACAGCAACCCTCACGCATGGGAGATGTGTCAGCTACACACATCGACTGGGCTCTGGACTTTCAAACCACGACAGAGTTCAAACAGCCTGAGGGAAGGAACCTGCAGTTGACTTTTATTCACTTCTTTTCTCCACGCTGCCATTCAGAAAAAGGTCGGCAACTTTATGCTATTTTACAACAGATATTGCTGTCACTTGCAGGAAATTAACCTCAGCCTGGTGTTGGCGGCCCCAACACAGGGGATGTGCCCCAGATCCCTGCTCCAAACCCTGAAGGACGTCACAGTACCTGCTGTTTGAAGCCTTGCCCTGGGTGTGTGTTTGGCGAGGGGGCGGGAGTGTACCAACAGCGGGCCAAGGGGCTCCATTCAGAAGGATCCGGGAGCTCACCTGTGTTTGTGACTGTCCACTTTCTTAGGTGACTACTCAATCCACACAATTATGTCTGATTCTCAACGTGGGGACCAATCTTATGTCCACGGCAACCTAAGAATCCCCATGAAGGACTCTTTCCCTTGGGAGTTGTCAAGACCTTCTCTTCACCCAAGACGATCAGCTTCCCATCCTTCTGTGGGGGGTCCTGACCCCCTGCAAGGTGTTCCTCTCTCCTCAGCTTGGCTCCCCTGCCTGGACACTGACAGACAGAGGTCAGGGGTCGGGGCTAACTAAGAACTCAAGAAGTCCGCCCCGTTCCTCTGTGTGGCTACTCACCTCTGAGAACAGAACGGTAGCCAAGGCTGATCCTTGGTGTCCAGGGAGGGACTGCAGATGTATGGGAACCTGGGGGCCTAGAACCACCTGCTGCTCCTCGTGTCTGCGGGGGTCCCTGGACTCTTTTTGGAGGAAGAACTTTTACTCTGTGTGTTGGCAACTGGGGTTCTGTTGGCTGCGGTCTCCAAACTGGGGGTAGAACTCAGCTTGTGCCTCTTTCAGTGTGTTCCAGACCCTTCAGGGTCCTAAGTGGAGCTAAGGGGTGATTCTGCCATGAAGGCTTATCTCCATCTGTCCCCACTGGAGTGACCCTGGCTGTGTAGACACTAGCCTCCTGGGTGTGGAGGGGGAAGTTCTCCTCATGTCTGAGCAGGGGCCTGTTGCTGAGGATGCATCCCATTAGGCAGGTTCTAGTTCAGTCTGGCTGGTGTAGAGACCACAGTCTCTGTTTTGGGCTGAATTGTGCTCCCCAAAAGATAAGTTGAAGTCCTAACTCCCGGAATCCGTGGACGTGCTTTTATTTGGAAATAGGTCTTTGCAGATGTCATCAAGTCAAGATGAGGTCATACTGGATTACAGTGGGTCTTAATCCAATGGCTGGTCTCCTTATAAGAAGAGAGAAATGTAGACAGAGGCACACAGAGAGGAGAATGCCATGTTAAGACAGAGGCAGCAATTGGAGAGACCTGGAGTGATGCGTCAACCAGCTAAGGGTTGCCGGCGACCATCAGAGGCTATGGAGGGGCGTGGAGAGGAGTCTCCTCTAGAGCTTCCAGAAGGACCCAGCCCTGCTGCACCTTGATTTTGGACCTGTAGCCTCTAGAATAGTGAAAAAATAAATTCTTGTTGTTTTAAGCCATGCAGTTTGTGGTATTTTGTTACAGGAGCCCTAGGACTTTATAGCCCTCTTCCAGACTTTGCTAGCCAGGTCCGAGGCTGCCCAGAAAGGCCGGAGAGGCAGGGCTCTTTCTGGTTTGGGGCTCTTTCCCACCTCATCCCCATCCCTGCTCTTGGCCATATTGATGGTTGATGGTTGAAACATCTCTCTCTTTTTCTTTTAATCTTCATTTCATTGATTACTATTTAAACATCTTCTTATATTTACTGGTCAATTGAATTTCTATATCTGAGTTGCCTATTTAGATTTGTTGTCTGTTTGTAAATTCTTTTTCTCATTGTTCAGAAACTCTGTAAGGTTAAGGTGTACAATGTGTTGATGTGATACACTCACACATTGCAACTTATATACTGAGTTGATCTGTGTGTGTGGTATAAGACAGGAGTCCAGTTTCATTCTTTTGCATGTAGCTGGCCAGTCTTCCCAGCACCATTTATGGAAGAGACTATCCTGTCCCCATTCTAATTTCTTGGCTTCTTTGTCATGAATCAACTGACCATGTATGTGTAAATTAAATTTTAAAGGAGACAAATTAGAATGTTTTTTCCTTTTATATATATATATATATATATATATATTAGAAAGGTTTTTCTACTCCAATACCTTAAACATCATTCTCCTATACAATATTTTTTCTTATTTTCATAGTTTTGTATTTTATATTTAGGACTTTAATCGATGTGAAACTTTTTTTTTAAATTTGCTTATTTTATTGAAATATACTTGATATACAATGTTGTGTTAGTTTCAGCTGTGAATGTTGTAATGTAGGAATTTAACATTTTTCCCCCAATAGCTTGCTAATTTTGCACAAACCATTCATTACCTGTCCACAATTTCTTTCTTCCCTTCCTTCCCCCAATTTGAGGTAACACCTTTCACACAGACAGTGCATTAGAATATAAGCCTCAGGAAGGAAGGGATTGTGTCTTCTTCACTGCTGTATTCCCAATGCAAAAAACACAGTGGCTGTCAATTTTTATTGTTATTTATTCTTGAGTGAACAAATAGATGAGTTTCTGGGCTTTATCTGTTCCGCTGAGATACTCAGCTCCTCCTGAGTCCACCCATCACTATATAAATTTGAAATTTTTTAGGCAGAGCATATATGGTAGAGCAAAACTCCCCTCTCTATTCCTCTTTTTAAAGGTCCTAGCTATTTTAAAGGTCCTGACTATTTTTACACAATTACCCTTCTATTGTACTCTTTTTTAAAAAAATAGATCTTTATTGGAGTATAATTGCCTCACAATACCATGTTTCTGTTGCACAACCAAGCGAATCAGCCATATGCATACACATGTCCCCATACCCCCCTCCTTCTTGAGCCTCCCTCCCATCCTTCCTCTCCCACCCATCTAGGTTATTGCAAAGCACCAAGCTGATCTCCCTGTGCTTCCCACCAGCCAACCATTTTACATTCAGTAGTGTATGTATGTCGATGCTACTCTCACTTCGCCCCAGCTTTGCCCTCCTACCCCATGTCATCAAGTCCATTCTCTATGTCTACCCCTTTATTCCTGTCCTGCAACTAGGTTCATCAGTACAATTTTTTTAGATTCCATATATATGCGTTAGCATATGGTATTTGTTTTTCTCTTTCTGACTTACTTCACTCTGTATGACAGACTCTAAGTCCTTGCACCTCACTACAAATAACTCAGTTTCGTTTCTGTTTATGGCTGAGTAATATTCCATTGTATATATGTGCCACATCTTCTTTATCCATTCATCTGTTGATGGACATTTAGGTTGTTTCCATGTCCTGGCTATTGTAAATAGTGCTGCAATGAACATTATGGTGCATGTCTTTTTGAATTATGGTTCTCTCAGGGTATATGCCCAGTAGTGGGATTGCTGGGTCATATGGTAGTTCTATTTTTAGTTTTTTAATGAACCTCTGTACTATTCTCCATAGTGGCTGTATCAATTTACATTCCCACCAACAGTGTAGGAGGGTTCCCTTTTCACCACACCCTCTCGAGCATTTATTGTTTCTAGCTTTTTTGATAATGGCCATTCTGGCCAGTGTGAGGTGATTCCTCATTGTAGTTTTGATTTGCATTTCTCTAATAATTAGTGATGTTGAACATCTTTTCATGTGCCTCTTGGCCATCTGTATGTTTTCCTTAGTGAAATGTCTATTTAGGTCTTCTGCCCATTTTTTAAGTGGATTATTTGTTTTGTTTTTTTTTTTTTTTTGATTTTGAGCTCCATGAGCTGTTTATATATTTTGGAGATTAAGTCTGTTGTTTCATTGAAAATATTTTCTCCCATTCTGAGAGTTGTCTTTTTGTCGTGTTTATGGTTTCCTTTGCTGTGCAAAAGCTTTTACATTTAATTAAGTCCCATTTGTTTATTTTTGTTTTTATTTCTGTTACTCTAGGAGGTGGGTCAAAAAAGATCTTGCTGTGGTTTATATTAAAGAGTGTTTTTCCTCTAAAATTTTTATAGTGTCTGGTCTTACATTTAAGTCTTTAATCCATTTGGAGTTTATTTTTGTGTATGGTTTTAGGTACTGTTCTAATTTCATTCTTTTACATGTAGCTGTCCAGTTTTCCCAGCACCACTTATTGAAGAGGCTGTCTTTTCTCCACTGTATGTTCTTGCCTCCTTTGTTGTAAATTAGGTGCCCATATGTGCATGGATTTATCTCTGGGCATTCTATCCTGTACCATTGATCTATATTTCTAGTTTTGTGCCAGTACCATACTGTGTTGATTACTGTAGCTTTGTGGTATAGTTTGAAGTCAGGGAGCCTGATTCCTCCAACTCTGTTTTTCTTTCTCAAGATTGCTTTGGCTATTTGGGGTCTTTGTGTTCCCATATGAATTGTAAGATTTTTTGTTCTAATTCTGTGAAGAATGCCATTGGTAGTTTGATAGGGATTGCATTGAATCTGTAGATTGCTTTGGGTAGTATAGTCATTCTCACAACATTGATTCTTCCAATCCAAGAACATGGTATATTTCTCCATCTGTTTGTGTCATCTTTGATTTCTTTCTTCAGTGTTTTATAGTTTTCTGAGTACAATATTTGCCTCCTTAGGCAGGTTTATTCCTAAGTATTTTATTCTTTTTGTTATAATGGTAAATGGGAGTGTTTCCTTAATTTCTCTTTCTGATTTTTTGTTGTCAGTGTATAGGAATGCCAGAGACTTCTGTGCATTAATTTTGTATCCTGCAACCTTACCAAATTCATTGATTACTTCTAGTAGTTTTCTGGTGGTATGTTTAGGATTTTCTATGTATAATGTCATGTCATTGGCAAACAGTGACAGTTTTTCTTCTTCTTTTCCAATTTGTATTCCTTTAATTTATTTTTCTTCTCTGATTGCTGTGGCTAGGACTTCCAAAACTATGTTGAATAAGAGTGGCGAGAGTGGACATCCTTGTCTTGAGTGGAAATGCTTTCAGTTTTTCACCATGATGTTTGCTGTGGGTTTGTCATATATGGCCTTTCTTATGTTGAGGTAGGTTCCCTCTATGACCATTTTCTGGAGAGTTTTTAACATAAATGGGTGTTGAATTTTGTCAAAAGCTTTTTCTGCATCTATTGAGATGATCATATGCTTTTATTCTACAATTTGTTAATATGGTGTATCACATTGATTGATTTGTGTATATTGAAGAATCCTCTCATCCCTGGGATAAATCCCACTTGATCATGGTGTATGATCCCTTTAATGTGCTGTTGGATTCTGTTTGCTAGCATTTTGTTGAGGAATTTTGCATCTATGTTCACCAGTGATATTGGTCTATAATTTTCTGTTTTTGTGTTATCTTTTTTCTGGTTTTGGTATCAGGGTGATGCTGGCTTCATAGAATGAATTTGGGAGTTTTTCTCCCTCTGCAGTGTTTGGGAAGAGTTTGAGAAGGATGGGTGTTAGTTCTTCTCTAAATGTTTGTTAGAATTCACCTGTGAAGCCATCTGGTCCTGGACTTTTGTTTGTTGGAAGATTTTTTTTTTTTGGAAGATTTTTAATCACAGTTTCAATTTCATTACTTGTGATAGGTCTGTTTATATTTTCTAATTCTTCCTGGTTCAGTCTTGGAAAATTGCACCTTTCCAAGAAATTGTCCATTTCTTCATGGTTGTCCATTTTATTGGCATATAATTATTTGTAGTAGTCTCTTATAATCCTTTGTATTTCTACAGTGTCAGTTGTGATTTCTCCTTTTTCATTTCTAATTTTATTGATTTGTGTCCTCTTCATTATTTTCTTGATGAACCTGGCTAAGGGTTTATCAATTTTGTTTATCTTCTCAAAGAACCAGCTTTTAGTTTTATTGATCTTTGCCATTGTTTTCTTCATTTCTATTTCTTTTATTTCTGCTCTGGTCTTTATGATTTCTTTCCTTCTACTGACTTTGGCTTTTCTTCTTCTTTCTCTAGTTGTTTTAAGTGTAGGGTTAGATTGTTTATTTGAAATTTTTCTTGTTTCTTGAGTTGAGTTTGAATTGCTATAAACTTCCCTCTTAGAACTGTTTTCACTGTGTCCCATAGATTTGGGGTCATTGGGTTTTCATTGTCATTTGTTTCTATGTTTTTTAAAATTTCTTCCTTGATTTCTTCAGTGATCTCATGGTTATTTAGTAGTGCACTGTTTAAGTTCCATGTACTTGTGCTTTTTACAGTTTTTTCCTGTAATTGATTTCCAACCTTATAGCGTTGTGGTCAGAAAAGACGCTTGATACAATTTCAATTTTCTTAAATTTTCTGAGGCTTGATTTGTGCCCCAAGATTTGATCTATCCTGGAGAATGTTCCATATGCACTTGAGAAGAAAGTGTACTCTGCCACTTTTAGGTAGAATGTTCTATAAATATCAATTAGATCTATCTGGTCTATTGTGCCATTTAAAGGTTGTGTTTCCTTATTTATTTTCTGTTTGGATGATCTGTCCATTGGTGTAGGTAGAGTGTTAAAGTCCCCTACTATTATTGTGTTACTGTCAATTTCTCCTTTCATGGTTGTTAGCCTTTGCCTTATGTATTGAGGTGCTCCTATGGTGGGTGCATAAACATCTATAATTGTTATATCTTCTTCTTGGATTGATCCTTTGATCATTATGTAGTGTCCCTCCTTATCTCCTGTAACATTCTTTATTTT
The DNA here is from genome assembly GCF_039906515.1 of Pseudorca crassidens. NCBI lineage: Eukaryota > Metazoa > Chordata > Mammalia > Artiodactyla > Delphinidae > Pseudorca > Pseudorca crassidens. The sequence goes on from NC_090298.1 coordinate 5,956,921, forward strand.
AAAGTCTATTTTATCTGATACAACTATTGCTACTCCAGCTTTCTTTTGATTTCAATTTGCATGGAATATCTTTTTCCATCCCTTCACTATATGTGTCCCTAGGTCTGAAGTGGATCTCTTGTAGACAGCATACACATGGGTCTTGTTTTTGTATCCATTCAGTCAATCTGTGTCTTTTGGTTGGGGCATTTAATCCATTTACATTCAAGGTTATTATCGATATGTATGTTCTTATTACCATTTTCTTAATTGTTTTGTGTTGTTTTTGTGGGTCTTTTTCTTCTCTTCTGTTTCCCACTTAGAGAAGTTTCTTTAGCATTTGTTGTAAAGATGGTTTGGTGGTGCTGAATTCTCTTAGATTTTGCTTGTATGAAAAGCTTTCGACTTCTCCATCGAGTCTGAATGAGATTCTTGCTGGGTAGAGTAATCTTGGTTGTAGGTTTTTCTCTTTCATCACTTTATGTATATCCTGCCACTCCCTTCTGGCCTGTAGAGTTTCCACTGAAAAATCAGCTGATAACCTTATGGGGATTCCTTTGTATGTTATTTTTTTGTTTTTCCCTTGCTGATTTTACTATTTTTTCTTTGGATTTAATTTTTGTTAGTTTGATTAATATGTGTCTTGATGTGTTTCTCCTAGGGTTTATCCTGTATGGGACTCCCTGCACTTCCTGGACTTGGGTGACTATTTCCAATGCCATGGTAGGGAAGTTTTCCACTTTAATCTCTTCAAATATTTTCTCAGACACTTTCTTTTTCTCTTCTTCTTCTGGGACCCCTATAATTCGAATGTTGGTGCGTTTAGTGTTGTCCCAGAGATCTCTGAGATTGTCTTCAGCTCTTTCCATTTTTTTTTCTTTATTCTGTTCCTCAGCAGTTAGTTCCACCATTCTGTCTTCCAGGTCACTTATTCGTTCTTCTGCCTCAGTTATTCTGTTATTGATTCCTTCTAGTGTATTTTTCATTTCAGTTATTGTGTTGTTCATCTCTGTTTGTTCTTTAGTTCTTCTAGATCTTTGTTAAACATTTCTTGTATTTTCTCAATCTGTGCTTCCATTCTATCTCTGAGATTCTGGATCATCTTTACTATCATTACTCTGAATTCTTTTTCAGGTAGATTGCCTATTTCATCTTCATTTATTTGGCCTTGTAGGTTTTTACCTTGCTCCTTCATCTGTGACATATTCTTTTGCCATCTAATATTTTTTTTTATGGGTCGGATTATGTTTCTGTTTTACTGGTTGTTTGGCCTGAGGCTTCCAACAGTGGAGTTTGTAGGCTATTGGGTAGAGCTTGGTCTTGGTGCTGAGATGAGGACCTCTGTGAGACCTCACTCTGATGAATATTCCCTGGGGTCTGAGGTTCTCTGTTAGTCCAGTGGTTCTCTGTTAGCTCCAGTGGAGCTCCCACAGCAGGAGCTTCCTCCTGACCCTGGGCTCATGAATCAAGATCTTGCAAGCCTCATGGGGTGGCAAAAAAAAAAAAAAAAAAAAAAAAAAAAGAGAGAACAATAGCACAGTAAAAAATAAAATTAGACTAGGAAACTAACAGGTATGTTAGAAAGAATATAAAAATAAAAATGTAGATGAATCAATAACTGGAAGGTACATCAGTACCACAAGAGTAAAAAAGAGGAGTAGGGGCTTCCCTGGTGGTGCAGTGGTTAAGAATCTGCCTGCCAATGCAGGGGACATGGGCTCGAGCCCTGGGCTGGGAAGATCCCATGTGCCATGGAGCAACTAAACCCATGTGCCACAACTACTGAGCCTGTGCTCTAGAGCCCACGAGCCACAACTACTGAAGCCCGTGTGCCTAGAGCCCATGCTCTGCAACAGAAGCCACCACAATGAGAAGCCCGTGCACTGCAATGAAGAGTAGCTCCCACTTGCTGCAACTAGAGAAAGCCCAAGTACAACAACGAAAACCCAATGCAGCCAAAAATAAATAAATAAATTAATTAATTAAAAAAAAACAAAAAGAGGAGGACGGAAAAGAAAAAAAATGGGCGGGGGGAGACCTTGGCTGTGGAGGGAGTGGCCTAAGCAAGGGTGCGGGTTGGGTGGTGGACTGGGCCAATGCTCAGGACCCACAGGGTGGAAAAGGCCTAGGGGCTGTGGGGGGAGGGGCTTAGGCTTAACGAACAGAAGGGGCCCATGTGTGCCCCCCACCGCTGGTCTCAGAGGGCAGGGGACCTCACCTGGGAGACCAGCAGGCTTCCTGTGCCTGAGTGGATGGTGCAATCGCTCTCTCCTCCTCTCCCGCTCCTCCTGGAGGGCCCCTCCCATCTGCCTCTCCTGATCTCCCCAGACTCCCTCCTCTGCCCCCAGGACCCATGCTACCTGGAAGGGGCTTTGGAGGTGGGGGGGTACCAACCTGGGAGCTCAGCAGGCTCCCTGGCCTGAGTGGGCCAGGCGATTCCCTCCACTCCTCCCCTGCTCTTCCCGGGGAGTCCTTCCCACCTGCCTCTCCTGATCTCCCTGGCCTCGGGGGCACTGATCCTGTCTGGCCTCCACTTCTCATCTCCCCTCAGTCCCCCTACATCCTACCGGTTCACTCTGGGGTTCCTCCCATCTCCTTGGGCATCAGAGTCCCCCACCAGCAGCTGGCAGGCGCCCTAGTTGTGAGGAGACCTAACTCTGCATCTTCCCACACGGCTGTCTTGACTCCACCTCCCATTATACTCTTAAACTCAGCTTGTTCAGTTGCTTTAAAACCTTTGCACTGTTGGGTCTTTTCATTTGTGAACAGTCCATCCCATAATATATTCTGGTCTTTCAAATATGTCTGTCCATAAGGTCTTATGGTGCTCTCTGTAGAAGTCGTACCCAGTTCTTGTTAAGTTTATTTGTAGATTCATTGTTTTAATTTTTATTAGTCAAGAGACTGTTCCTTTCTATTACACACCTAATTGGTTTTTTAAAGTGTATAGAAAACTTGATATTTAAAGAAATGTTGATCTTGACTAGGACTCTCTTTATAGCTATTGTTTCAAATACGATGATCTATTTAAATGCTATTTTCTAAGGGAAATTGTGCAGATTTTACGAGGCAGTGGAACTCCAAACAGTCAGGCTTGCACACGTGGTGAAGGAGCTGCATTGTGCAAAGCTGTAGGGCGAATGCAGGAAGCAGAGGGACTCCTTTTTGGAGGGAGGGGCTGGATAAGATGGGAGTTCACACTGGGAGACTGTGGCATAAATGTGTCCTCTGACGCCTGGTTCTCAGACGGGACGGGGTGGGGGGAGTGTGGGGAGCCGGGCACCCTGGGAGCAGGGAGATCAAGGTCCCCTCCAAAAGAGGAAGCTGGAAGCTGGGTGAAATCCCATCAGGTGATGGACTCCAGCTGTTCTAAAACACCCCAGTTGGTGGCTATGTCTGTCCAGGGCTCCAGAAGAGCTAAAAAGCAGAAGACTGACCAGTGCTGTGGTCCCCGTTTTAGAGATGGGGAGAGCCAGGCTGAGAGAGGGCACATCGCCTGTCCAGGACAGCTGGGGGTGAACTCCACAGTGCCTGAGTGCAAAGTGCCTGCTACTGTCCCCACTCTGAGCCCCCGGCACACACAGACCCTGCAGCTGGTCACCATCGGAGTCCAGCTTTAAGGCTGCACTTCTCAGCTTTTGCTCAGTATGAAGAATCCCTGGAGCACTTTCGAAAAATGCAGACTTGCTTTTTTGATTCTAGAGACACTAATTCTGTGGGTCTGGGGGTAAAGCCCAGAGCTCTTCATTTCTAAAACACACTCCAGATGATTCTGAGGACGGCGCTTTAAGAAATCCTGGGTTAAGTTTCATTCTCTTTGACACTTTAAAGGTGGATTCGTAATTTGACAGGTTAAATTGAAAGATAAGACAGATATGACACATTAACCAAAAGATGCCTTATGTTTCAGAGAACTGCTATCTGGTTCATCTGAGCTGTGCTAATAGTGATGCCACAAATGACAGGAATGAAATAAAGCACCTAGTGTGTGCAAGAGGGGATTTACAAAGACTGTAATGGACGTATAATTTGCCTACTTAGTTGTTGCCAAAAAGTGAGTTGACTTGTAATAGGGCAATTTAAAAAATACCATGGAAAGAGGCAATGAATAAGTGATGCCAGGCGCCCACAGTGAGTGGGGCTTAAAATCAGTTTTCTATCTCTTTGCACCGCTCCACCCACCCGCCCACTAACTCTAGGCCACAGCAGAGTATGGGCTCCCATGGAGGGCAGAGCCACGGTGCGTGTGTGTGTATGTATGATGTGGTTTGGGTGTGTGGTATGTGTGTCATCCGGGCTTGTCTAGAAACACTCAGTGGCCGTTCTCATCTTGGCTACATGCCAGTTGCTTCTGGTCTTAAAAAAAATCAAAGAGAATTACATAAACATTCCATGCACGGCATAAATTATGGATGATTATTCAAATTTCTGCTCCTGAATGGAAAATAGTGCATATAAAACACTGCAAAGAAGAGGCTGAGGGTGGAGACAGATGTATTGGAACAATCTAGAAAGCAAGGAAGAATGGGTTGGAAAGCCGCCTATAGCCATGGGATGATGAAATGGTGGGGTCAGAGGTCCCCTGGCGTCAAACAGTCCTGCCTCGCCCCCCAACCCTCCCTGTGCGCGTCTGTGTGCTCCCCCGGGGTGAAGACGGACACCTGCCTGGGAATGTCTCCCTGCCTTCTGACCCGAGCCCCTCCTGCTGCAATGAGAGCCCCCAGCCCACCAGCACACGTCACTTACTTAACCGAAGATGCAGGGCTTTCTTCTCAAAAGTGCAGCTCTTGAGTGCGTGCGTTGGTGGTCATGAGGGTTCCGGGAACCAGACACTCTGGGCAGAGATTTTGACAGCTGCAGAGATGAGTGGGCAGCCCCACCCATCCTGCACCACCTAGAGCATCACATAGGGGAAAATCCATTTGGAGATGTCTCCGAGGACCAGAGGTCTGCTGTTGACACCTTAGAATTTATTTTCTCAGAGTATTTGGGATTGGGCTAAATTGAAACATGGAACTTTCAAGTAACCATTATTTGCGACAATAGAACTGCACGTGTCCTCCTCAACTAAATTCTCAAAGGCCAAAATTTAAATATAATTAACTATTACCATTTTCTTAATTGTTTTGGGCTTGTTTTTGTGTGTCCTTTTCTTCTGTGTTTCCTGCCTAAAGAGTTCCTTCAACATTTGTTGTAAAGCTGGTTTTGTGGTGCTGAATTCTCTTAGCTTTTGCTTGTCTGAAAAGCTTTTGATTTCTCCTTTGAATCTGAATGAGATCCTTGCTGGGTAGAGTAATCTTGGTTGTAGGTTTTTCTCTCTCATCACTTTAAGTATATCCTGCCATTCCCTTCTGGCTTGCAGAGTTTCTGCTGAAAAATCAGCTGATAACCTTATGGAGATTCCTTTGTATGTTATTTTTTGCTTTCCCCTTGCTGCTTTTACTATTTTTTCTTTGATTTAATTTTTGTTAGTTTGATTAATGTGTGTCTTGGTGTGTTTCTCCTAGGGTTTATCCTGTATGGGACTCCCTGCACTTCCTGGACTTGGGTGACTATTTCCAATGCCATGTTAGAGAAGTTTTCCACTCTATTCTCTTCAAATATTTTCTCAGACCCTTTCTTTTTCTCTTCTTCTTCCGGGACCCCTATAATTCGAATGTTGGTGCATTTAGTGTTGTCCCAGAAGTCTCTTAGGCTGTCTTCAATTCTTTTCACTCTTTTTTCTTTATTCTGCTCAACATCAAAAAAATCTAGAAACAATAAATGCTGGAGAGGGTGTGGAGAAATACCTCTTGCACTGTTGGTGGGAATGTAAATTGATACAGCCATCATGGAGAACAGTATGGAGGTTCCTTAAAAAACTAAAAATAGAACTACCATATGACCCAGCAATCCCACTACTGGGCATAAGCCCTGAGAAAACTATAATTCAAAAAGACACACGTACCTCAATGTTCATTGCAGCTCTATTTACAATAGCCAGGACATGGAAACAACCTAAATGTCCAATGATAGATGAATGGATAAAGAAGATGTGGTACATATATACAATGGAATATTACTCAGCCATAAAAAGGAATGAAATTGGGTCATTTGTAGAGATGTGGATGGACCTAGAGTCTGTCACAGAGACTGAAGTAAGCCAGAAAGAGAAAAATAAATATTGTTATTAACACATATATGTGGCATCTAGAAAAGGCATGCTGGGTGCAAAGGGGCAGGAGCCGCCCACCTCTACTACTGCATTGCTGTATGTAAGGCAAGCATGACCAATTTTCCACTTTTTAAGGACAGCCTGAAATCTGGAATTTTGTGAGACATTTTCTAATTTTTATGTGTTAGAAACTATAGGCATATTTTTTTTATTGTGTTTTGCTTTATTGCAGTTCACAGACACTGTGTTTTTTACAAATTGAAGCTTTGTGGCAACCCTGTGTTGAGCAGGTCTATTAATGCCATTTTCCCAATAGCATTATTTTTAATTAAGGTATGTGCATTTTCTTTTTTAGACATGATGCTATCACACACTCAATAGACTACAGAAGAGTGTGAACATAACTTTTATAAGCACTGGGAAACCAAAACATTCCTGTGACTCACTTTATTGCCATATTCGCTGTTGCAGTGGTCTGGAACTGAACCTGCCATATCTCTGGGGTCTGCCTGTAGTTAGAACATTTGTAGACCCTTGGCAAGCCAAGCAAAGCAGAATAGCGGCTCAGAGTTCAACCCAGGCTTATAATTTACCGTGTTTGTTCTTGGGTTATCATGGAAAACCTTATCAATTTGAGCCATCAATTCAATGGGTTGCAGGTGAGAAAATGAGATGATTAGGATACTCTATCACCACTCCTGGCAAACCGAGTTCAGTCCACAGTGGACCAATGGCAGGTCTGTGCATCATCTCATAGGGGGAGGACACTTCATGGTCACAATATGATGTGCAATCATTTACCATTGGAAGACCTCACAAGGAAGCCCATGAGTCAGGCTTCCCTGGCCTCTCACTGGTGGTGGTGGAACAGGTATTGTATAAAGAAAGGTGATTCCCTAAAAATAAGACATCCGTCACTAAATACAAGAGCTTTCATGCTCTCAGGGTGGGTTTGATCAACATACACCAGTTATTTTCAGTGGGGATGATTCCTCCCACCCAGGGGCATTTGGCAATGTCTGGAGGTATTTTTGGTTGTTACAACTGGGGGGCTGCTCTTGGCATCTCAGAGGTGGAGGCCAGGGATGCTGCTAAACACCCTGCAATGGACAGGGCAGACCTCTACCACAAAGAATGATCTGAACCCAAATTCCAGCGGTGCCCAGGTTGAGAAGCCCCAATCTAGAGCTATGACCTGGATTGCCATGGTAATAAAGCCAGGTGCAGAAGTGACACATAGGTCTGTGTTCTATTCAGCGAGTGCAGTGACATTGAGCATGGTTGGTGGGCTCTAGAGAGTCAGTTTAATTCACTAATTCTTAACCTCTTTTGAGGAACAATGTTGCCTTTGATGTGTTCACAGCCTGTCAGGAAAGCTGGGATAGCTGCTACATCCTGGTACCCAGGGGCTCGCACCCCTACCCCGGGGGGAGGCGGACCCACAGAGGAGGGAGCACCACATGACTGGGGTCGGGGATCTGACCTCTTGAGCAGTTTTGGAATTTTACTTCACTCATTTAATTTAATAAAAATGTCCACTGTTTCAAAGGATTTGTTTAAACTTTATATGTGAACACAATGACTTGCAGGGAGCAATGGTTGAAAGTGAAAGCACCAGTGACAGGATGAGTAGCAAGTTGCTTTGTACATGTGTCGGTGGAACGTTGGGGGAGAAGCTTCAGTTCTCTCTGGCCCCAGGTGCCACTGGGGGCGTGGCCACCCCTGAATTCTGCGGGCAGGACTTTGATCAGTGCTGTGCGAAATAGAACAGACCATGGAGAGGAGAAAAAACATCTCAGTCTGTCTCATTTTTCCATCCCTATTGAGTTTATAGTATAAGAAATAACTCTTTTTCTTGGACTTATACACTGTCAATGAGACAAGAAAGTCATTTGAGGGAAATGTACTGGAAAAGAGAATTTCATTCACTTCCCCGGGAGAATCACTGCGTGTGTGTGTGTGTGTGTGTGTGTGTGTGTGTGTGTGTGAGAGAGAGAGAGAGAGAGAGAGAGAGAGAGAGCAAGTGTCTGCACAGATTAAAGACAAGAAGTGAAAGAAATAAAAATCTTTATGTTAGAGCTTCAAACAAGCCAAGTATGACCTGTTTAATCCCAGGCTACTTGTAAAACAGTGTTTGGGGGAATTCCCTGGTGGTCCAGTGGTTAGGACTCCGGGCTTTCACTGCTGAGGGCCCGGGTTCATTCCCTGATTGGAGAACTAATATCCCACAAGCCACATGGCTCAGCCAATAAATAAAAAAAAAAAAAAAGAAAGAAAAAAGAAAAAAAATAGCTTCATCTTATTAAGAAAACAAACAAAAAATAAAACAAAGAAACAAACCAGTGTTTGGGATCCACAATACTGGTTCCCTGCAACTGGGGAGTAAACATCAATCAGTACAGCTGATCAAGTTATCAGCCATTTGCTACTGACATCAACTTAAATCCTACTTTTGATTGTAAATGTGATGTGCATGTTCATAATAGCACAGTTGGAACATATAGAACACTATAAAGATTACCAAAACCTCCTAGAAGTCCAACATGCGTTGATAACCATTGATAACTGTTAATAACTGTTGGTGTATTTTAGGGCATGGCTCAGTAAACTGTGGCCCGTTGGTCACATCTAGCCTGCTGCTTGTTTTTATAAATAAAGTTTTATTGGGATGCAGCTACAGATATTTGCTTACGTATTTTCCAGGGCTCTTTTCAAGCTGTGGTGGCAGAGCTGAGTGGTTGTGACAGACACTGCACACCCAGCAAAGCTTAAGTTATTTACTCTGTGGCCCTCTGTAGAGAAAAAGCTTGGCCACCCCTGCTTAGGGCAGTCTTTATCTTGGGGGGTGGGGTGTGAGTGCACATGTGACAGACACATTGAAGTGGAGACGAGGAACCAGGAACCAGAAACTAGTTTCAAGATTTCTGGGGACATCTGAGCTGAGTTTTGGCCATGCTGGGTGTGAGGTAGGTGCCCCGGAGAGAGCTGGGGAGATATTCCTGGGGAGTGGAGCCAGGAGAGTGGTCCGGGAGGGCATGGAGTGTCCTGGTAATGGTGGAAGCTGGGGGCGTGAATGAGGATGGACCTTCAGAGTGAAAGGAAAGACCAGTGACGGGCTATGGGGTTTCTATGTGGTGAGCTGTTCTTGTGTAGGAAGTGGGTCCGAGAGGAAGGGGACAGGGAACCCTACCTCCCGGGAAGGGAGTGTCACCAGCAGCGACAAATGCTGCAGACAAGGCAACAGAGCTGAGTGTGCAGGGGCCACGGGACTGGAAATCAGTGGGCGGTTAGCGAGATGTGTGTTCACACATGCTACACAGAAATGCCTGCCAGATGGTGGTGAGGAGAAGGGTGCACAGATGAGGAGGTGGTAGGAGCAGCCAGAATGTTCTGGAAGACAGTACGTGTTTCGTGGAATAAAAAAGTGTGCTGAACAATTGTGTGCCCAAAGCATAAAAATCCACCCGTAAAAGATTTCTTCCATGGGGCTAAATTCATTTCTGTAATGGTACTAGCCCCTGATTCGGTGGCATTAGCTACTGGAAGGTTCCTTTTCCATTACTTCAATATCGATCTGAGTGTAGTCTTAGTGATTTACAGATCTATTTAGAATCAAGATGCTGCTTCATATATTAAGGAATTTTAATATGGTATTATTCATTGATTTACATATAGGTTCTGTTGCCTCAATGTGCATATAGATAAAATCTATATTTTTAATTGCCATAAAGAATCACAAACCCTAGGGAGAGAAATTTTCATACAAATCATTTTACAAAGTTGGTAATTGCAACCCAATTTTGTGTGAATCTGTATTTTAGCATGGAGTTTGACTTAAAGAGATGCATATCTTAAGAAGTTTAGGTAGTAAATGCTTAATTTTAAAAAGGCATTGAAATGAACTTAGTTTAGAATTTAACGATAAATTTCCCTCCATTTAAAATAAATAAATGGCGGTCCAGTGGTTAAGACTCTGCACTGCCACTGTAGGGGGCGTGGGTTCGATCCCTGGTTGGGGAATTAAGTGGCCCAGAAAACCCCCCAAAAAACAAAAACTAGAACTGGATGCCAGTATTTTGAATGTTTTAAATTTAGGGCCACCTAATGAGATAGTTGTGTGATTTTTTTTTTTTTTTTTTTTTTTTTGCGGTACGCGGGCCTCTCACTGCTGTGGCCTCTCCTGCTGCAGAGCACAGGCTCCGGATGCGCAGGCCCAGTGGCCATGGCTCACGGGCCCAGCCGCTCCGCGGCATGTGGGATTCTCCCGGACCAGGGCATGAACCTGCGTCCCCAGCATTGGCAGGCGGACTCTCAACCACTGCGCCACCAGGGAAGCCCCAGTTGTGTGATTTTTAACTGTTCCGTCATTTTTCTTAGATCAAGTGTTAAAGGAATAGTAGTTTTTAATTTTTAAAAACCCCTCAAGGCCAGCAGGCCAAGTAGAGGGGTCTCAGGGGTGACTCTGAGAGAGGAGGGATGTATGTGAGGGGTCAAATGTCTCTACCTGTGGAAAGAGCTTAGTGGGGGATGGGGGATGGAGGATGGAGGATGCTTTAGAGAAGCTCCTTGAGGAGGTGAATACCTGGAATTTCACCACCGAGAGCCCACTGTACATTCATCGTGCAGTCAACAGGCCTTGAGTTTTCTAATGATGCCACCACAGGATGGGGTGTGCTGGGACTGGACTGGGAGAATTACCTGAGCCCTCCCTCCCTGAGGTCATCAAGAGGGGAGGGCTGCAGAGAGGTGGCCAGGAGTCAAGGACGCACTGTCTCACCTGCCCTGGTTTCCCAGGGAGCTAGGATGAGCCGGGGAGGCACCAGGGCGACTCCTCCAGGCCCGGCTCCCTCCTGGCTCCGTGGAAGAGCCTGTGAGGACTCTGGGCCACCTGCCAGGTGGGTGTCGCTCTCAGGACCCCAGGAGCAGGGAGGCTCTGCAGGGGCTTCCAAGGGGTCTCCAGCCCAACCCAGAGACCAGACTCCACAGGGGTCTCACGGCAGAGTCCCTAACCCCGTCCGGGGTGAGGACCCTGAGCCAGTCAGGAGAGGTCCAGCCAGCAGGTCCCTCCCAGGGAAGCTACCCCTGGCCTGGGAATCTCTCCCGGTGGCTAAACCCAGAGATGGCGTGCAGTGGCAATGCCAGCTCATCCCTCCCGGGAGCGGGAGACATGGCCCAGGGGCTGCGTAACTGCTGGGTTTTGGCTGAAGTCGGATGTTTAGGTGTGACGCTCCAGCCTGGGAATTCTGGGTGTCAGGATGCGCAGCACAGCCGAGTCAGCGCCGTGCCTCTGTGGAGAGATCTGCAATCTTGACTAAATTTATCCAGAATTTCCTGCTGTGCCAGATCCATTTCGACTTTGAACTTTAAGAAAACAGCTTCTCGGGTTATGTAACTGGCATCGCACTGGATGTGGGATGGAAGGAGGTGAGAGGAAACCTTGGACACGGAGCAGAGAAGCTGTCCTCCTGCTGCAGGGCCGCTGGTGACGGGCTGCAGACCCCGTGGGGCTGGGATCGTGATGCCCCGCCCCCGCCCCGGTCAGGAGCCTCTGGGAGGCAGGGCCCCCATGTGGGTGGAGCTCTTCCACTTCCCACAATGCTCACTCCAACAAAACTCACCCCTCCACGGCGCAGGGCTCTGCAAAGGGGCTGGCAGATGGATTTGAAAGGAGCCGAAGTTCAGGCTGTAAGAATGTGATGCATCGGTTTTCTCATCACACTCACCTGGGGAGCTGGTGATACCACTGCTGCGGGGCCTCAACATCAGAGACTAGGATGGAATCAGGTTGAGGTTGAGCCTGGGTGTCAATGTTTCAAAGCATTTCTGCTGTGCAGCTCGGGCTGAGTCCCACTGATCCGAGGCGTTACTTTCCCAGATAACATTTGTGGATCCACAGACACCTCAGAGCCTCAGCTTATGAATCTGCAAACTGAGGCTCTCGGATCCTGTGATCTCCCGAATTGGCTAGTCCCAGTGTTTTATGATCCTGATGTTCAAGTGCTATGGGAATCCTAACAGTGCTGGAGGCCACAAAACTTCCCCAAATGGCATTTTAATTTTGGCTGTATTAAGAGGCCTACAGGGGAATGTCTAAAGTCCTGGTGAGCTCATTTATGTGTTGTTTCTTATTTCCCTGATCATCGAGCATGCGGCCCCATGCATTTTCGCATACCGACAACATGCATGTCCCTATCTGCTGGCCAGAGCAAGATATGAGCTTTGCCAGCCCCCAGAAAGAAAACCAGACATCTCAAGTTAAGGAATTTAGCACTTTTCTCTATATGGGAGGATGCAAGAGTCTGGGCTTACTGAAATCGTTCCTTTGAGATGCACCTCAGCTGTCTGGGGCCAGTAACCTGTGCTTTCTCATCCTGAGTTTCCTCAAGCTGCACCCCATTGGGGGTGGCTGCAGTCTGATGACTCCTAGATGGTGGGCATTCCTGTTTCCATCCTGAGTTCCCTCAGGGCTCACTGTTGTGGGTGGCTTCAATTGCTGATGGCTGCGACATCCTTTGTTTACTGATGTGGCAGGCAGCATTCTTAGTCCATATTTGTATCCCCCCAAAACTCATATGTCAAAGCCGAAATCCCCAGTGTGATGGTATGAGGAGGAGGGGCCTCTGGGAGGTGATTAATTAGGTGATAAGGGTGGAGCCCTCCTGAATGGGGTTAGTGCCCCCATAAGGAGATGAAGGGACCAGAGCTCTTGCTCTCTCTCCACCATGTGAGGACACGGTGAGGAGTCAGCCATCTGCAAACCAGGAAGTGGAATCTCACCAGTCACAGGACCTGCTGGCATCTTGATTTTGGACTTCTAGCCTCCAGAACTGTGAGAAACAAATGTTTGCTGTTTAAGCCTCCCAGTCTGCTGTGTTTTGTTATTAGCCTGAACTGACAAACATATTATGCCATACTCCATTGTCTGAATATTCCAGAATAGATTTATCCTTTTTATTTATTTATTTGGTTGCGTCGGATCTTAGTTGCTGCAGGTGAGCTCCTTAGTTGCAGCTCACGGGCTCCTTAGTTGTGACTCGTCAGCTCCTTAGTTGCGGCATGCAAACTCCTAGTTACGGCATGCATGTGGAATCTAGTTCCCTGACCAGGGATCGAACCTGGGACCCCTGCATTGGGAATGCAGAGTTTTATCCACTGCGCCACCAGGGAAGTCTCAGATTTATCCTTTGTCTTGATGTACATTTGGGTTGTTTCCAGTTTGGGGCTGTTTTAAAGCTGCTAGTAACATTCTTGCATTCATCTCTAATTTTTAGCAAACAGTATTAGCCTGGATTTGTTTCATTAGAACTTGAAAAGCTGGTCTGGACATTTAGGAAGATTGTACAGGAAAAGAGCCCACAAGAATTCTGTTTGGTTTTGATGCAAAGTGCAGAATGAAGCATGATCATTGCATTCAGATTTAATTGAGCTGCTTAGTTTTTGTTGTACTACTAAAAAGTGGACGAATGGAGTTGGTACGGAGCAAGGAGTAACTGTGGCATTGCTGTGGCTTATTCCCACTCCCCTGGACCTGGGAGATGGACAGGTTGGAGCCAGAAGTGACACGTAAGATGGGGTGAAGGCAGAAGATAAATTCCACCGCTGGAACATGTGTGGATTATGGATGTGTAGCCCACAGTGCATGAGGGCAACCCCACAGCTCAGACTATGCTTCCTGCTCGAGTTCAATTTTGCCTTTTGAAAAATAAAATGAGTGTTTAAAGATGAATTTTGAAAACCATATAGTTAGAGCTAATGACTATATTTTCTAGAAGTTTTCCAGGTTTATGGCTGCATTGGGAAAAATGGAGAGACCTTTACTCTATAATCCTCAGTCACTTATTTAACAAAGGAAGTGTGCGGAAACCTCGTTAGATGCAAGAGTGAAGCTCCTTTTGTCATGGCTCTCCTTTGCCAACTGCTGGGGGCACTACTGCATGCAGTGTTCTTTTTTATTTTTAATTGAAGTATGGTTGATTTACAATGTTTCAGGTAGACAGCAAAGTGACTCAGTTACATATATATATATATATATATATATATATTCTTTTACAGATTCTTTTCTATTAGAGGTTATTACAAGATATTGAGTATAGTTCCCTGAGCTATATAGTAGGTTCTTATAAAATAGATAAATATATCTATTTTATATTTAGGAGTGTGTATATTTTAACTCCAAACTCCTAATTTGTCCCTCCCCTACCTGTCCCCTTTGGTAACCATAAGTTTGTTTTCTGTTTATGAGTCTATTTTTGTTTTATAAATAAGTTCATTTGTATCATGTTTTTAGATTGCACATATAAGTGATATCATATGATATTTGTCTTTTTCTGACTTAACTTCACTCAGGATGGATCTCTAGGTCCATCCATGTTGCTGCAAATGGCATTATTTCATTCTTTTTTATGGCTGAGTAGTACTCCATTGTATATATGTACTACATCTCCTTTATCCATTCATCTGTTGACATTTAGGTTGTTTCCATGTCTCAGCTTTTGTAGCATGCAGTGTTCTTTGCTTCTAATGATCTTAATGATCCTTCAATAAGGATTCAGCAATCAATAATCCTTCTCTGTCATTGAAATTTAAATCATCAGATTGTCTGTGTGTTGATCTGATTGATGGCTTTTCCAGTGCAGAGGGTGCTAGGTTGGATTCCTTCAGGGTCGAGTTCATTGAGACCCACCCAGGGAGTGACCCCCAGTCGTCCCACTTTGCCTCCCACAGAGCTTGGCTCTGCTGTTGCCTGAGCTGCCATATTCAGAATGAGGTTCCTAGGTATTTTGTTTTCTCTTTGGAATCCTCTTTATCACATTTTGGTGTCATGTTGGCCTCATAAAACAAGTTGAGGAGATTTCCACTTTTGTCTATGGTCTGGAAGAGTTAGATAACATTGGAATTCTTTTCTTTTCTTTTCAAAATAACAGCTTTATTGAGATATAATTCACATACCATAAAATCCCCCCATTTTAAAGTATACAATTTAGTGATTTTCCCCCCTAAGATTGTAGTACATTCTTTTTTCAGTTACACATATACACATATCTATTCTTTTTCAAATTCTTTTCCCATTTAGGTTGTTATGTAATACTGAGCAGAGTTCCCTGTGCTATACAGTAGGTCCTTGTTGGTTATCTATTTAAAATATAGCAGTTTGTATATGTCAGTCCCAAACTCCCTAGCTATTCTCCCCCTCCACCACACCCTTCCCCCCTGGTAACCATAAGTTTGTCCTCTACATCTGAGAGTCTGTTTCTGTTTTGTAGATAAGTTCATTTGTATCTTTTTTTTTTAAGATTCAGCATATAAGTGATATCATACAATATTTCCTTCTCTGACTTACTTCATTCAATATGAGAATCTCTAGGCCCATCCATGTTGCTGCAAATTCTTTGCTGTGTTTGGATAACATAGGAATCCCTTCCTCAGAGGCCTACACCGCTCCCTCTGTCACTTCGTTTAGCTAGCAGATGGGTGTCAACGTGCAAACGGTCCTGGAAAGCTGATGCGACTAGCACTTCCTCTAGCATCTGTGCCCCCCGTGATGTCTGCCTTCCTTCTAGCCTTTACAACCATCTGCCACGGTGTGCATCCATTCTTCCTGCCCTGTTTTCTCTGACTGTATTATAAATGATACAAGACAAAGGATTTAATTTTGCTTATTGCTCTATCTCTAGTGTCTAGAATAGAAGTGGCCTATGGCAGGAGTTTAATAAATATTTGTTTGAGTGATTGAATTCAGCTGTAAAACCATCAGGTTTTTTTTTTTTCAATTATAGAACTTTTATAGACTATTTAACAATTGTAATTCTTCCTGGGTAAATTTTTATTTTTATATTTGACCAGAAAAGCATCCATTTCCTCCAGTGTTAAAATTTATTGATATAACATTGGATGAGGTATTCTCTTGTTTCTTTAAAGCTCTTCTTTATCTATGGGGATGACTTCTTTTTTTATATCTAATCTTGCTTTTTTTAAAATTAATAAGCCAGTCCTTGTATATCTGGGATGCTTTGCAAATCTTTACAAATAAACTACTTTTCTCTTTAAAGTGGTTTTACCTGAGTTTTCTTTTCATGTGTAAGATCTGAACCCTCCTCAATTTTGGCTCCTGGTTTGATTTCCTGATGATCCTACTTTCCCACCCTATAGCCCAAGTACCAAATCCGTCAGTCTATGCAATTCAAGACTAACCTCTTTAGAAAACTTTAGAAACCAATTTTTATTCACCCTCTCGGTCCATAATATCCCAGGCAACCCTGGGTGGACGTGTCAGGCAGTTCACTCAATGTACCTTATGACCCCATCCTTCCTACCCCATAGAACAATGGGTGAAATCTAACCCAACAGGCACAGCCCTTGCTTACAATTAGATTCTTTCTGTCAGGAATTTGACCTAAGATGCACAGAAACCATAAATCAGCTGGAGCAATCCCAAACGTTGGCAGTACACTCAGGCAGCTTGGACGAGAAGCAGGCTTCATGTATTAGAAGAGGCACTAAGAGAAAAAAGGACATGTCTGCAGTTTGTGACCTGCCTTAACTGGACAGAGACCAAGGCCCTGATGACGTTGGTACAGTTCTGGAGCCCGAGCAGGACCCTGCACCCCAGAGTGTGGAGGAGCTATTCGGGCCCTGTTCGTGCACGTACTGTGCTTGTTTTGCTACTGTCATTGAGGGAGATTTTCAGCAACTACTGGACACTGCTGACTTGCATTAGTGCCTTTAGCACATCATACCTCTTCCTGTCTCAGTTTCCTTATTCATATGTTAGAGCTGTTAACACCTCTCTTAGAAATGAGACCATGAATGTTACTTATAAAGTGCAAAGGGCTCTACAAATGCACGTTATTATTATTTAAGTAAGCAATCAACCAATCCATCCATTCATCCATCAGTCTTGACCTAGGCCCTCTCTCATCTCTTTGTGTGAGTGTACTTTAGTATGTTTTTTTCAGAAAAGCAATCTGGCAGTGTGATCAAGAGTCTTTAAAATACAGAGAGCAGCCAAGATAGCAGAATAGGAAGACACAGAAAAACCTGAATAAATTTTCTGGTCAACTCAATATATATATATATTGGGTTGGACCTGGATGGACCTGGAAGGTATTATGCTAAGTGAAATAAATCAGACAGAGAAAGACAAATACTGTATGATTTAACTTATGTGTGGAATCTAAAAAACAAACAAATGAACAAACATAGCAAAACAGAAACAGAGTTACAGAGAGCAAACAGGTGGTTGTCACAGGGGAGGGCAATGGGGAGAGGAAAGTAATAGGTGAGGGAGATTAAGAGGTACAGAGTTCTAGTTGCAAAATAAATGAGTCATGGGGATAAAAGGTACAGTGTGGGGAATACAGTCAAGAACTAGGTAATATCTTTGTATGGTGACAGATGGTAACTAGACTTATCATGTTGATCATTTTGAAATGCATAGAGATACCAAATCACTATGTTGTAGAACAGGAACTAACGTAGTGTTTTAGGTCAGTTATACTTCAAAAACAAACAAACTCACAGAAAAAGAGACCAGATTTGTGGTTACCAGTGGCAGAGCATGGAGGGAGGAGAAATTGGATAAAGGCAGTCAAAGGGTACAAACTTCCAGATAAATAAGTACTAGGGATGTAACATACAACTTGATAAATAAAATTACCACTGCTGTAAATATGCATATGTTATATATAAAATAAATATATATTTTTTAATTTCTTTATTTTTGCATCTATACAAGATACATATTTAATATACATCATACTATCTATAGTTTTTATTTATTCTTCTGTTAGAATTGGTTGTATTTTTTGAGAAATTTGATGTCATCCAAATTGTCAAATTTTTTGGAGTAAATTCGTTCATAATATCTTTTTAATGTTAGTAGGATTTATAGTTTTAGCTCATTTTTTCTTATTTGGCCATTTGTGTTTCATTCTTGTTCTATATTGCTGGGACTTATCATTTCAAAGAACTAACTGTTGGCTTTGTTGATATTTTAATTGGATTACAAAATTTTTATTAAAGCTCTGCCCTTAGCTTTCTTATTATATTCCTTCTTAAGTGAGATTTGATTTTTCTTTCTAGGTTCTTGTGATGGAAACTTAAATCTTTGACTTTTCAGCTTGCCTTCTTCTAATACATGCATTTAACGTTATAAGTCCCCTCCCTCCTTTTTGCTTTTATCATTTCTTTTGAGAAATTACTGTTAGTCTTATCTTGACTTGTTTGAAGGTAATGTGTTACTTCTTTGGCTGCTTTTAAGATTCTCTTTCTGTCTTTGATTTTCAGCAGTCTGACATTGATAACATGCCTACATGTAGTTTTATTTGTATTTGTTTAGCTCAAAGTTTGCTGAACTTCTTGAACATGCGGGTTGATGTCTTTCATCAATTTGGGCCATTCTCAGTCATTATCTCTTTGAATATTGCTCCTGTCTCATTTTCCCTCCTCTCTTTCTGGTAATTCAATTATATTAATTTAGGTCTTTTGAATATGTTACACCTATCTCTCAAGTTTTAAAATAAATTTTCTTACTTTTTGATCTCTATCCTTCAATTTGCATATTTTTTATTTAGCACCTTTCAGTTCATTAATTCTGTGTGTTTTCTGTGTGCAGTCTGTTGTAACAACTCTTCATTGTATTCTTAACTTTGGATTTTGTATTTTTCAGTTCTGCCATACCCATTATTTGAAAAAACAAATTGCAGTTCTCAATTGCAAATTGCTATCATTTCATGTATGTTGCCTCTCATTTCCTCTGTTGTCTTGTACATATTAATCATACTTATTTTTAAAGTAATTGTCTGCTATTGTTACTGAACCAAATGTGGGTCTGCTTGCCCACATGCAGTAAAGCCAATCTCCTGACACCGGGTTGTGGTGAAGGAAAGTGCAGCGTTTATTGCAGACACCAGTCAAGAAGTCCAGGGCAGCTAGTGCTTAAAAGACCCCGAAGGCTTTCAGGGAAAGGTTTTTAAAGATGAGATGAGGGAGAAGGGGTTGCTAGGTGTGTGATCAGCTTGTGAACATTCTTCTGATTGGCTGGTGCTGAGGTAATTGGGAGTCAACATCATCAACCTTCTGGTTCCAACTGGTCTGGGGTCTACGTGTCTGTGGACAGCAGACAGTTAACTTCCTCCACCTGGTGGGGGTTTCAGTATCTGCAAAACAGCTCAAAGAACACAGCTCAGAAGATTATCTATAGTTCTTGAGGAAGAACTAGAGGTCCTTGACTTTGTTTAATGGCTAAACTATTATTTTGTCTTATTTGACTGTTTTCCCTTCTTTCTACATTTTCTCACTTCTCTGATTAAATTTACTCTTTGGAACTCAGGGAAGACCTAGGAGGCTACAGATTTTTACAAACAAGAGGCGGGTGGAGGACACGGGGGCAGGGGTAGTCTGCTCTGGGAAGGCCCATAGCATATGGTCTTTCTTTTCATACACCTCGTGATTTTTCTGTAAGCTGGATATTGTATCTAAAATACTGTGAAAGTATATTGAGAGAGGAGGTCAGTTTCCAAACTCTAATCAGGGATTGAGCTCTATGAGGGCTGAGAGTGAGGGGGTCAGGAGTGCAGAGAGCTGAACTTAAGCCTCTCAAGGGCAAAGCTGAGTCACCCACAGCTTGTCAGAACTGAGGAAACAAAGATTTTCCAGCCTCTCACAGAGGCAGATTGAGTCTGATCAATCATAACTTGGCAAATGTCTTGATGGATAGAATGGTTACATGTGTGGTGCCCTCCAGTCTCTAATTTTGTCCCGCTTGAACATCAAAATCCTTGCTGATTTTTCTGTTTCCCAGCAGCCGGTTTTTGCCAGTGGCTGAACCTTGATTCTCAGCCTAGAGGCAACACCACAATTTGACAAGTAGCTAGAGTTCCTGCTGTCAATTCACCATAGGCTTTCATCTTCTGTCCGTTCTCTTTTCAAACCCCTTCCCTCAGGAGATCTTTGATCCTAATCACCTCAACATTCATGGTAATTTTATTCTCCTTTTCAAAAACTTTCTGCCTAGCTCTCTAGGCTCCATCTCCCTGACCACTCAGCCAAAAAGGTGAGCGAGCGTCTTGTGGATGAAATCAGCTATGCATTTCAGACCCCTCACCTGTAGTATGATTTATCACCCTAGCCCTACACCACCACTAACAGCTTTTCTCTTTCTCTTTCCCCAGCAACATCCTCTACCTGGCCCACGTCTGATCATCAGACTTCTATCTAGACCTGGAAGATGCTTCCAGGGAAAAGTGGGTATCAATCATACACTTTTCTCTCTCTGGAATTTTAGTTCATTTAGTCCTTTTTAATTCCACTGCTCTCCAATGCTTTAAAATGATTTTTGTAATTTATTCCTTAAGAAAAGTTTTGAGAGCAGGAGCATTCGCTGTGACCTACCATATCCTCATTAGAAGTGGAAGTTCAGGGCACAAGTTTTGGCTTTCTTTTCCATAGTTTGATGACTTGATTACAGATCAGTATACTCTATACTCTGCATTATTCATGGAACTCCATACTTTTACTTGTAAAACTATTGCATTGGAGGCATTTTCAGTGGTCACAGGCTAGGATTTTCTTTGTGAAGTTGAGTAGTCCTTAAAAGACTGGAACCTTTGAAACTAACTTTATCAGAATTATGACATCATTCTCAACTTTTGGACCTTATAGCTCAAATTGGGGCCTGATTCCTTAAAGATTCTCCACTTCATTGTAAAGTCATGTCGGGGTCGTGCCCTTTGATTACTGCTGTTCCTGGAGTTTTTACCTTTTGAAGTTTTTCCTTTTAAGGCATGAAGATGGAGGAGGGATTTGACTAGGGTTTTGGGCTTTTGGTTTGTGTAATTTATGAAGATTGGGGGAGTAAGTGTAAGCCTAGGGAATGTAGAGACGGAGTTAGATCCAGTCTGCGCAAACTTTTCATGTTGATTCAAGCAGAGTTCACTTTTCCTCTTTTCCTCTACAGGCTGGCTCTTCACTGAGGCACCTTCATTGCCACTCTTCATTTTGGAATCAATTAGATATCTTTTTTCAATTACACTTCAAGAAGAACTGATTTCACCACCTGGGTTACAGGCTTAAGCAACTGAAATCTTATTGGATTATTTTATAATCCAGAAGAGCATGTAGACTCATCTTTTCAATAATGTTGTCAGTGAAGAAGAGGAAACTTCAGGGAAGGTTCTCTTAGGGTGTAAAAGAAGGAGCCAGCTGCAGTGGGACCAAGTCTATATGATGGTATGTGGTGGCTACTGCAAGGTATAGAGAAGTGGCTTGAGTTCTGGACACGAGGGCTACACAGTTCCTCTGAGAGGGAAGGGAAAGAGGCTGGACTGATGCTCATGGGATGCCATCCCCCATGACCAGAGGGCAGGGGTGGCGAGCCGAGGGAGTTCCGTGTGCTGAGACTGTGTGTCTGTTCTTCGCACATGCCATCCAACTAGACAGAAATTATTCCTCTACTTCTATCTTTCACATTTGGCTTGGAGCAACTCACCCTGCATCATAATATCTCCCGATTCCCCAGTTGGCAGACAGTCCTCCCACTTTTTCACTCCTAAAGCACGTGGCATTATTTATGTATCACACTAGTTGTCACTGTACTCAGGGGTGAAAATCCTATCTATCTACTTGGTGGTAGAGCGTCAGTAGGGTAGTATTTTCTAGTTGTTGTAAGAATGAGCTCTAGATTCAGATTTCCTGGGTACAAATCCCTGCCTCTGCTCTCAATAGCTAGTATTTAAGACAAGGTAAGTTTTCCCATCTGTAAAGTGGGCCAGATCTTGGTAACAACTTCAATAAATTTTGTGAGGATTAAACAAGTCATTATGTAATTAATATGTACAAAGCATTTAGAATACACTGAGTACTCAATAATGTTAGCTGCTACTTTTCTTACTACTTCCATTGAATTAATATACTCAGAGCATTGAGAATACATTTCCCTTTAAATAAATGTTATTTTTCTTACCTGATTGTTAGCTCTTTGGTAACAGAGATTGTGTCTCAGCAGCAGTGAAGGACACCACAGTAGCTGCCCTTACACTGGAGTGTTAATAAAGCCATGAAGAGCATCTTCGTAAAAGAGCCTCCAGGATCCCAGTGAAAATGTCAAAGGGAATTTTGTAAATGATGGTTAGGCTTCCAGATTCACATGGATCTTACTCATGAACTATGAAAGCCCAAGGTCTGCAGGTCTAAAGGGGTGTGTGTGCTCACTTACAGACTCTCCTATTTAGTTTCCTGAAAGAATTGCAAGAATTAACGATGCCCATGGAGGGGTGCCTGGAGGATTGAGGGAAGGGTAAGGAGCTTGCAGTCACAGTGAGGAACTGGATGGGAACAGGAAATAATACAACTGCCATGGCACCCTGTGCCAGAACTGGCCTCTGAGGCTGGTAAGTGGAGGAAACACACAGCCTCCTGTTTCACCTTCCATGGGACCCATCGTTGATGCTCAAAATGAAGTGGCTGAATATATGAGTTCAATGACCTGAGGCTAAACTATTATTCAGGCTCTTAGGAGTCAGCCCTCCCCTGACTCCTGCAGCTGCGAAAAAGGCTTGCATGTCACTCACCCTGTATAGAGGGTTGTCTCAGGCAGAAACCTGAGGGTGGTGGCAATGCCAGTGCAGATGGGAGAGCCTGGCTGTTTGCATGACACTTGCAGCTCTGCCCTGTCACAGTGTCAGCCGCTGGACAGCTGTCCTCATGCCAAGGAAATGAGTTTACATAGTGAGGCAAATCAAATTGTAGAGAACAATGTGATTAGAGAAAATAAATTATCTTGCAGTCCCAGGATGTGATATATTCATGGTTCAGGACTTTTAACAAAGAAATAATAATAATAAAATCCTCTAGAAAAACAAACTGACAAACATTTGTAAAATATTTATAAGATGCAGGGCCTTTTTATATACAAGAATTTATTAACTAATTTTTTATTCCATGAAGGACTATTTTTGGAATCAATGACATTGTTCTGGAGAAATACATAAATTGGTGAAGATTTAAAAAAACACAAAACAGCCAAGACTTTAATTATTGTGACAATTATATTTCAGGCAGGAAAATTATGCAAAGCTATTTGCACTTTTAATATTTTACCAACTATTTTTTTTGTTTTTCACATTGGTGACAAGGGTGAACTCATTCAACCTAGCAAATAAAGAAAAAAAAATCTGGGAAGGAATCTGGCTAAGCTAAAATTGCTTGATCTCTAATTCTTTTGCGATGTGAACCCTGAGTAATGCAGATTTATATCACCCAATGAGTAAACATCCTGATTTGTAGAATGTTTAAAAATAAATCGTGTTTATTTCTCCTTGTCCAACTTTGCGTGTAATTACTGCAATTTCTGAGCAAGTTACTTGATCAGAGACATTGGCAAAAGGGAGAGAACAGAGTAGAGAAACCAAGGGATAGTGGGTGATTATAAACCATTTGCAAAAGGAACAGTTGAAGAAATGGGGTTCTTTACATAAAGAGTGGATCACTGGGTGGGGACTCATGGGCCGCCCTGCAATGTATGAGAGTTTCAATGTCTCCCATCTCTCACTGTCCTCTTCCTGGGAGGAGCTCTTGGCCAGATGGATAAGAGAATAGCGTATACAAGTCATGCTATGGAATGTAATCAAAAGTACCAAGAAACATGTGTGTCATGTGGCTGCTTTATCCTAAAGAAACATAAAGCCTCAGTTTTCCATAGAACCTGACATGTCTGTTCTTGGGATGGACATCGAGGGCCCCTAAGAGATCTCACAGTGGTCTACAAAGGGGGCCACACCAAGATGGATTTAGGAGTTTATGTAGCTCATCCAGCCTCAAGCCATGGAGGGAGGTTCTTGTGCCTTCTTGCAGGCACCCCAACCTCTAGGAGTGATTCCTTTGGAGTCTTCCTTGATTTTCCTTAGATGGGGATGTGGAGAAGAAAGGCACATCCCTCCACACTGGACCACCAATTGCTCTCCTGGTTTTCTTCAATCCTCTGTGTACTTCTTGTCTTCTCTTACCTATGCTGGGGATGACTGTAGGGGGCATGATACTGACCAGCAGGGGTGCATTTGTTATTTTTCTGCAAGTTGGTCGTAGATGTGTTCATGCCTCTCTTTAGCAAGTAGTTGTACTTACTGCTTCCTGTCCCAAGCTCTGTGGATTTAGGCAAAATTCTTAGAGACTAGGAAATGGCCCATTTAACACCCTGCTACATTAGGCTCTAACTGGCCAATGCACTGCTCAGTATGGTGATCAGTTTATTTGTGTGAGTTAACAGAAGTGAGAGTCACTGAACTCAGTGAGGTGTGGTTCAAGCTCTACTGAGTCTTGAGGTCTAGCAGGTGGTCCCCTAGTGTGATGTTGCTTTGTTCTTAGGACTTTTAGAGACAGTTTTTGTTGAATTCACCTACTGGGTGGATACTGGGTTTGCTGATCTCAAGAGCTTTTTTATCGAGCTTCTGGGACTCTGACTAAGCAAAGAGCTGTCTGTCCTCAGTGGTGATCCTTGTTCTTTGAGACACGTGGAGGTTTTCTTGGTCAGTTATTATCTACGATTGATTATCGTAAAAGTGCGCTTGAGAAAAAAGTGTTTTAAAAATTGGGAGATATAGAACTTTGTATCTGTCCATTAGAACAAACTTCTTAATCATACTGTTCAGCTATTCTTGCTGAAATTTTTTGCCTGATTGATGACCAGTAATTACCATATCAATCCAATATGATGGTGAATTTATCAACTTCTTTCTGTGGCTTTAACACATTTTGCTACATTTTGTGAATGTTTTTTAGGTATGTACATTTAACAAAATTGTTATATTATTTGAATAAATTGAATCTGTTTTATTAATGTTGTGATCAGGGCTGTCTCCCTAATGCTCTATTTTGTCTCAGTGTCTCTTATCTAGAATGATTACATCTATATTAGCCTTCTTTTTTGTTGGTAGGCATTTATGTCTTTCATCCTTCTTTTCTACATTGAACCATATAAAATTGGCAATATCTATCAGTTTCATATGGTTTAACCAATGCTGTCAAATTTTACAGGTCTCTATGCTTTAGGTGGGTCTTCTGTATATGTAGAGCATCTATGTGGACTTTGGTTTTTATCCCTTCTTTCAACCTTTATCTTTAAACTATGAGTTTAATCCATTTACATTTACTATAACCTTGGTATATTTGGACCCACTTCTACCCTCTTGATATATTATTTCTGCTTGTTTTACCTCTCTACATTTTTAATTGATATTTTTATTTCTTCAATAATGAGACTAGAACTCTTGTATTTCCACACATTCACTGGTCTCATCCTCTTACAAATGCTGCCATCATGATGTTCTCTCTTTCAGTGCTGGCTGATGGAACTTTCTGTGGCAATGGAAATGTTCTATATCTAGGATGTCCAATAGGGTAGCAGCAGCTATACTGGGCCTCTGATTGGCAAACATCTCTAAGATCTTGTAAGCCTGGTGATATTCTCATTTGAATGATGGTTTGACAGTATGCAACAGTCTAGGCTATTCAATGTTTTGAAAACACCGATCCATTTTTCCCTTATATCCAGTGTTACTATTGAAAAATCTAATGTTGACCGAGTTCTTGATCCTTTGTATATGATCTGTTCTTTATCTCTGGAAGCTTTAAAAATTTTCTTTTTGTCTGATATTTTGAAATTTCATTAAATGTGTTTAAATTCTTCTTCTTTTTTGGCCCTTTCAATATCAATTTTTTTATTTCTGGAAAATTTGTATTTCATTTTTCCAAATTTTACTAGTTTCATTTTAATTTTTCTCTCCGCTCACCTGGGGGTCCTTTTATTTGAATTTAGTGCATCTATTTCCTTTCTTCATACCACTTTTATTTTTTTCCTGCACTTTCTAATTCTTTGTCATTTCTTTCTTCTTTCTGGAATTGATATTCCAGTTTGCTATGTTATTCCTCAGCTGCATATTTATTGTATCTGTTATTATTATCTGTTCATTATATCTATTATCTATCCTATTCAGTCGATTCTCTATTTCAACTGTCATATTTTTCACACCAAATGTTTCTGTTTGTTTTCTATAATTTTTTCTTTTTATTTCATATTGCTAATATCTCTTTTCAAATGTTTATTAGTTTAATTGTAAATCCTTGGTCTAATATTATTTCTGCTTCAGAATCTGTCATCTAGTACTTTTTTTTTTTTTTTTCTGTAAAGGGTATACCCATCAATGGTCTTGCTTTTTTTTCCTTTTTATCCTGAAGTGTATTTTTCTCTGGGATGTCAGCTACCCTCTCAGCCAAGCAGATGGAGGAGGCCTGACTCCATTGCCTCAGCCCAAGTGAGCTGGAAGCATGCGGGTAGATAAACCTTATGGACAAGAACCTGGCGCCAGAAAACACAGTCATGCCCCCACCCCACAGGACCACACGTCAGCTCAGGCCTTCACCTCCTACCCTACTGGGAGAGGCAGCATTAGGGAAAGGTGCTCTTAGATTAGAATTTACCAGCCCTGGGGAGATGGGCAAGCTACTACCTGAAGTTTGTCAGTCTCAGCTCCTCGTACATACAGAGCATCTGGACCTCCCTGAATTTCCTCCTGTGGCCATCTGGACCAGAGATCAGAGTTGTCCAGTTATGGTTCCTCTTCTATTTTTATTCTCCCACAGTGTGCCAGGCTGCCCCTGACATGGGTCAAATCCATCACCCCATGTTCAAAACAAAACTGTCCCCACCCCATTTCTTGATGTTTTATCTCCAGAGTTCTCCAGCTTAATCTTGGCCAGGGCAACCAGGGTCATGCTTGTTCAGCATTTGATAGGAAACAGAATCCTTCTATACAAAGAAAAGATTTTAAAACTTAAAGTCTCATTTGTTTGTATATAATTAAGGGCTACAAAGACTCTTTTCCCAAACAGATAAACATAGTTGGCACCAATCCAGACTCAAGCCTAATTCAAAATGTGAATAATTTGGATAGAATTTGAGATGTTTTACAATATGTTATCTCTTTAAATGTTTATTTTTAACAAAAATGAAATGGCATATTGGCCATGGTCAGTCTCAAGGTGATTTATATGGAATAGTATGAAACAGGTCTTCCCTTCAGATAAAGGTGGTGGGAAAATGTCTCTCCCTAGGACTGACAGTTAAGCTTATGGAAATGACTTTGAAATGCAATTCGATAGCTTGGGTGTGGTTTTAGTTCCTGGTTGCCATTAGTTAAAGCTTAATTTTGGTCTCAAGCAAATAGTTATTTTATCTATGAGATAATTAACAAAACGTGAATTTTGCAGGGCAAGAAGCAAGACCGTATTTCTGTTTCTAAATTTAAGCCTGGAGACAGTTAACTCAAGGAGATGATGAAGAACACGTGTAAGACAACTTCAAAGACTTCTGTGAGATCACCATTCAAAAAATCTATGACTTACTTAAGATCATAATGTTTACATTTGAAGATTTAGAAACTTAGAGAAAGTATGGAGGCATACACATCCATGGTTTAGCAATTGTTAATACTTGGGCACTTTTCCATCATGTCATTGTTTTTATATTACGTATAAAATATACATATTATACATACATAATATT
The DNA here is from genome assembly GCF_039906515.1 of Pseudorca crassidens. Lineage (NCBI taxonomy): Eukaryota > Metazoa > Chordata > Mammalia > Artiodactyla > Delphinidae > Pseudorca > Pseudorca crassidens. The sequence goes on from NC_090298.1 coordinate 5,984,610, forward strand.
TTCTGTACTTAAAGCATTAAAAAATGGTCACATAGAATGTTACAAAGGTCACCATGGTCGTGAGTTCGGTGAATATTCTTCAGCGCTGCAAAGACAGACACAGAGCAAGGAGGCAAAGACCTAGGGGTCTGTCCATTTGTGGATGGATGTGTGTCTCTCTGCTCGTATGGAGACTGCATTGGTTTGGTAATCACCTAAGAACATACATCAGGTAACCTGGGAAGATTTTAACATGGGATTGTATAATCTCAGTGTTTGAAGGGCTTTGGGGTCACTTAGTCTGACACTGCGGTTTCCAGATGGGGAGGGAAGCTGAGGCAGGGAGATGCAATGATGCTAAGAAGGTTGTATTATTCCAGTAACACAACTTTGTTCCCTGAAAGTCACCTACTGAATAAATTGAAAATTATAGCCATGGTTTGGGAAAACATTCGGATTCATGAGGACACCTTGAGAATGTGTTCTAAACGGGAGATTTGGAATAATTTATTTTCTAAATAACGATGTTGAAACTGTTCTGTTGTGGCATCTCAAATGCACAAGCCAGAGACTAAAATCAGTCTGAGCTGGAGCCTCTCAACATTCTCTCCAGGGACCTTTTGGGGGTTTAAAGACATCAATTATTCGTAGGTGAAAGCATGGTCTCCAGCAAACAGAGAGTGGCTTGCGGTAGTCAATTTTTGTGCATGTTTGATTAAGAAAGTTATTAAAAAAAACAAAACAAAAACAACTGTGAGATTTTCAGATGCTTCAGACGACAGCGTGCAGTGTTTCCCAAACTCACTTAATCTGAGTTCCGTTTCTTGTAGTACATTACAGGGTGGTGCCCCATAGAATATAGGTTAGGAATGTCCTAAAGGTAAGAAGATGTCAGGAGGGGGATAGTTCAGGCTTTAGATGGAATTACCAAGTTGTATATAAAATGCTTTACATGCAACAGAGCACTGAGTCTTCACAACAACTTTGCAAGGCAGATACCGGGTCAGGTGAGGGCAGAGAGGCACGGAGGTCCCTTAGGATTCGTCAGTGGTGGCTGCACCTAAGGGGCTGTCAGCTCAGCTCCGGAGCCCAAGCTGCTGAGCCCAGACCTCTGTGGAACTCCTGGGCTCCCAGGCCTGCCTGTTTCTGGGAGTCAGATCTACCCCACCCCCATCCCTGCACCTTCACGCTGAACTCTGGACTTTTGGCCTCATTTGAATTCCTCCAGTGAATAGTGCAGCCTCTTCCTCAGGGCCTTTGAACATGCTGTTCCCTCTTCCCTTTGTTCCCTGTTAACACCTATTCACCCTTCAGGGTTGAGCTCAATGTCACTTTCTTGGGATGCCTTTTCTGACCCATCAGACTAAGTTGTGTTCTTCTGTTGCCCATCACCGTGTCACTTATCACCGGTCTTGTAAAGATGTGAATAGGGCCGTGGACTGATGCCCTTCCCCTCCCCCACGGGCAGGCAGGAAGCAGGGCTAGTTTGCGGCATCCATGTACGTGTGTGGTGCTGAAAGCAGGGGATCAATTAATACAGCAAAGATGAGTCTCCCTTCCTACTGGTTAGTCTCTCAGATTTACAATAATGCAAGAGACTGGAAAATTCATTGGTTGACTGATGATGTGTTTGCCTTGTGTCCTGGAATAGTTGAAGCATATTTAATGTTTATTATGGTTTGTGGTCTTAAAGTCTGTCTCTTCCAAGTGGAGAATACACACATGTGACTCTATATTTCTCTGGTTTTAAATAACGAAAGCTATGTCCCAAAGTACAGCTCTCTTTGACCTTTACTGTTGATGGTATTTTTAGATATGAATTTTGGATCTGGCTCCTATATAGTAAGAAACAAAACACCATCACCCTCCTGTTAACAGAGCTGACAGAAAATACTTCTCCCTATTAACAACCTTCAAGAATGGCGTTCTGAATAGAATGAAAGAGTTGTCACTTATTTCTAGCTTTATTTGCTATTACGAGATCTTTCTCTAAGGGTCAAGTTACTATTTTACATATTGCTCTGAGAAAATAGGAATGAGCACGGCTGACCCCAACCTGCCGTGATTACGAGCAGTAACAAGGAAAACTGGTTGGAAAGCGCTTTGCAGATGCCAGATGTTACATAAATGCTAAATGATTAATTGCCACTGTTCACTCCCCATCGTGAACTCTCTCTGGCAATGGTAATTTTAAGATGGGAATTTTTCTTCATATGGTTTAGGGAAAGCTCAAAATCAAAATCTAGCTTACAAATGTCTTTTATATTTGAAAAGTGTCTTCACAGGGTAATATGGAATGTTTTCTTTTCCTCCCACGTCTAAGGCAGAATGACAAGGTTATCAAGTGTCCCCGTTCTCTGTACGCTTTGAAGCTTTTGTCTGTCTGTCATTTCTGCAAAGATCTGCATTTCTGCAAAGGTCTCTCTCACCGCACGCCATGGCCAACCCTCAGGACCTAATGGAAAGTACACCTATGATGCCCAGCTGTCTGATGTCCGGACCTACCACTGCTTGTGTGTGTACCTAGGAGTCCTAGGTGGGATCCCCAAGAAGAGTGAAAGGCAGCACCAGCCTGGGGGTGGGTGGAGATGGGCATCTTACACAACACACCCCCGTGGAAGATGTTGTTTCTACTTTCAGACTTGCCAATCTTCTCCGTGTCTTGGTGATCAGAAGCCTTCCCTCACCAATAAACCATTGTGTGGCGTGTGAATCACTGACCTCAGGTATCAGCAACATCTACCTTTAATCCCAACCTGTTTACTCCTGCTCTTGGATACAGGTCATGTGTTTATAACTCAATGAGACGAGATGAGGTCCTTCTGAGCCATCTTCAGTTGGTTGCTCCTGAAGACCTGGAACTCAGCACCACCCTTGGAAAAATGATGACTCTTTGGTTAGTGGATACATTGTAACTGAGTGAGGACCTTAATGACAGTTTCCGTCTAGTAGAAAGATCAGCTGAAGAACCTTGGACTTCTAAGAACATAGGAACTGCAAGAACCTTGGTTGGGTCTTGGGAATTTGAGATCAACATTGGGCTCATACAGGCATACAGGTGTGTATACACTGTGTACATACATGTAATACATATGTGTTTAAATGACCCTGTTGACAATTTGCAGAGAGAACACCCAGATACAGAGAAACGATATAAATACTAATTAGCAATTTATTAAATTTGAAATGCTTTTAACTTTATTTCAACAGTTTCAATTAAAAAAAAATGTACGTAGCTTTACTCTGACATTCTAGGTCTCGATTAAAGCCTTGATCAAAAACTGTAATTTGTGTGCCCTGCCCCCGGGCACAGGTGTGCTGGAACAGGCCCCCACTGGTTCACCGGAGCCACAGTGAACGTCTCTTCCCAACTCCATGTTCAGCGACATCAAGTCGGTAGCTTGAAATAGGCCATGGTGGCAGTATTGACAACGTGGCAGTCAGCACACGCTGCACATCAGTCAGCTCCTTTCACCTCCAGGAGAGCCTGTTGTTAAACATTTACCAGCACACCACTGCTTCCAACTTCTGGTGTTTGGAAGAGCCCAATTTCAGTATGGAGGTTATAACTTGTATATGTAAAAGCTTGAAGCCTCTTCAAGGAAAGTGGTCACGAAGGGTGATTAGGAGTGCCTGCAGCAGAAGACACCCTTCTAACACCTGGGACACCTTGCCTGAGAGCCAGGGAGGCCACTGTCATAGGCTGTTCTTTGTCCGCAGCCCTAGCACTGTCACGCCAACCCTGCGATGACTGGAACATAAATACATGTTATCTTTTTTTTTTTTTTAATATCCTCAAGGTTTTCATTTCATTTACTTATTTTTGGCTGCATTGGGTCTTCATTGCTGCACGCGGGCTTTCTCTAGTTACGGCGAGCAGGGGCTACTCTTCACTGTGGTGTGCAGGCTTCTCATTGCGGTGGCTTCTCTTGTTGCGGAGCATGGGCTCTAGGCGTGTGGGTTTCAGTAGTTGCGGCACACGGGCTCAGTAGTTGTGGCTTGTGGGCTCTGGAGCGCAGGCTCAGTAGTTGTGGCACACGGGCTTAGTTGCTCCGCGGCATGTGGGACATTCCCGGACCAGGGCTCGAACCCGTGTCCCCTGCATTGGCAGGCGGATTCTCAACCACTGCGCCACTAGGGAAGTCCCAATACATGTTATCTTGTGTTCCACAGCTCCTTTTTAGTGCCTGAATGACAATGTCAAAGCAATAATGTTTTAGTACCTGAGGGGAAGAGAGTTTTGCAAATAAGACTCACTGATAACCCCGGATGCTTGTTTGAACATCACAGGAGCTGTGAAATGGAACTTCCCCTCTCATTTTGCGGTTGAGCTGCTGGCGTCTGCACAAGCTGTCTGATAAATGGAACAGAATGGATGTTTCTTGTATAGGCTCACGTCGAGGATGCAGCGACTATGTGGGAATGAATTTACCTGTAGGTATATGGGCACTTCTACTTTCCTGTGACACCAGAGTTCAGTAATACAAATGAAAGTTAATTTGTTTAAGAAGGAACCCTCTAATGAGTCTTAAAAGCATTTTTATAATGCACCCTTGAGTATAGTTCCCTGTGCTATACAGTAGGTCCTTGTTGGTTACCTATTTTATATAGAGTAGTGTGTATATATTAATCCCAAACTCCTAATTTATCCCTCCTCCCTTTTCCCCTTTGGTAACCATACATTTTTTACATCAGACATACTATACTCAATATTTTGTAATAACCTATAAGGGAAAAGAATCTGAAAAAGAATAGACACACATATATAGGTATAACTAAATCACTTTGCTGTACACCTGAAACTAACACAACATTGTAAATCAACTATACTCCCATAAAAAAATAATGCACTCTTGACTAAATAGCCATTGTTTGCAGGGTTTTATTTTCTGTTATAGATTTACTGAATTATCATTTACATAACATGCAATTCACCCACTGTAAGTGTACAGTTCAATGATTTTTTTTAGTAATATACAGTTGTGCAACCATCACCACAAAACAGTTTTAGAACCTTTTCATCACACCCTTGCCATCCTTCCCCTGCCCTGGCTGGATACATTTGTAGATTCTGCACTCAGGAACCACCAGACAAGAAGTGGGAATCAGTTCTTTGTTTCCAAATACATGCCTACCCTCCTGAGCTGTGTGTGTGTGTGTGTGTGTGTGTGTGTGTGTGTGTGTGTGTGTCTACAGAAACTGCAAGAAGGAAGGAAATTAGAACTCATTTCATGTCTCATGTAAATTATCAGAAGATAAAACTTCGCAGCTCACTCCATCACACTTCTATTTGATCACTGTTTTATGCCAGTCAGCTCTGGACAGGAGCAAGTTTCTTCTGAGCCATCCTTACACATTTTGTTTTCTTTATTCACTCATGACCTTCCTTCCCTCCTCTGCCCTACTTTGCTGGCTCCCTTGTGGAATATCTCCACGGCACGGACTATCATGTGATTTCATGGCATCTTTTTTTAGTGGCACTGATTAGCTCCAAAAGTTACTTGGAAAGTCATTTGTGATGGACAGTTATGTAAGATCATGGTTCACCAGTTCTTCTGGAAGCAATTTAAAATGCCCAGAAATGTATTAGAGTTCAACCATTGCAATAAAACCAAGATTGGAACTCCCGTGTTTATGAGGGAATTGCAAGTTATATGAGGAAGCATCACTTGGCGGTGCTATTTCTCCACTGAGCCTAAAAGGGGCCGAGCAACCAGACTCTTGGCTTTTACTCCTCTCTGTTCATAAATGTGTTACATTGTAGTTCATGCAGGGTTGTTGCAGTTCTTTCCCAGTGGATTATTACTGTCTGTTACTTTTCTTATTAGTTAAACCTTGCTTCAGATGTCCAAGGTCATCCAAACTGATCTCTTTATCTGAGAAGTGGTACCTAGCGAGCATTATTCTTCTAGGACTTTATTTCGAAGGAAGCTGCTTTTTCCTCTCCCTATTTGTATTTATTAAAGTAATACAGCAGTTTACAACTGATTAAGCTTGCATTTTCTCATGGATAGTGCTATAAGTGGGTTGAAATTCTGGGATAGATCCACTTGTCCTTCAAAAATATCAAACTTAAAAAAGGTTTGAACTATGTGGCAGAGACATTTACTGTTCAGTGATTATCCACATGATACCCACAGATCCCAGCCCCTTGGGGCTAGGTAGGTCCATGTGACAAGTTCTGGACAGCGGGCCAGAATTATAAGCTTCACTTCTGGACCTTTAGAGCACTTGAGAGAGGATGTGTGACCCTACAGTTCTCTCTTCCATTGATGTAGTGAACTGGAAACCATGGGACCCAGATGGTGTAGCTGTAAGAAGCAATTAGCCTGGATTTCTGAGTTACTGTTCAGAAGTAAGAGTCCCTAGAAAGTGGCTGAAATCACAGAAGACTTTGTGAAGTAGACAAATGAACCTTTACATATAACGCCCCTAAGGTTTCCAGATTAGTTTATTACTGAAGGATAACCTACCCTATTCTGGCTAATACACGAAGCATTCAAATGCTAGAAAATAAGACATCTGCAATAACTAATAAATGAACTAGTGCATAAACAAAAGAGGTAATCAGTGATTTAATAACCATTTACAAAGTTGAAATCCTGTGACACGAAGCATTCAAATGCTAGAAAATAAGACATCTGCAATAACTAATAAATGAACTAGTGCATAAACAAAAGAGGTAATCAGTGATTTAATAACCATTTACAAAGTTGAAATCCTGCTGCTTAGGAAATAGAATTTGTGAAATTTCTGGGAAAGGGTTTCTTAGGGGAGAATCAAGGGTTAGCAGTTAGTGATGTTGTTTGATTTCATTTCAAATATCTCAATTTTTGTTACCTCCATGCAGGTTTCAAGCATAATTAGAGTCATTTTAATATTTTAATTCATAAGTAGAGATGAAAGGAAAATATTCTCTCTAGACAAGAATATGAAAGTGTGACAAAATGATTGTCTTAGGTGGAAATACCTTGGGTTTGAGCAGTAACAGAAGAGAAAGGAAAATCTCTGTTCATTGTTCTAATCATGATTCTTTTAAAGATCCTGGAGATGTTGAAGGGACTTAAAATTAGACAGTTCTCTTTAACAGCCTCAAGAGGGCTCCACCATCCCAGTACCGCTTGGTTGTGGAGCGTCTCCGGACAGGTGAGGTTGACCACAGGACTGGTCGGAGTAGAAAGAATATAAATGTCTTAGGTTGCTGTCGTTTTTACATTCTGGAAATAATTTTTCTACGTAGCAGTTTTAAAAATTAAAGTTAGAGAATGTGTTTAAATTTCCCTCTAAATTTAGATATTTCCTTTCCTAATAAAACGCAAAAGTATTTGCAAAAGTACATACCAAACAAAACACAAATCAGGGAGTGACTGTATGATTTTGAAAGTAATTCACCTCAGAATTTCTTTGAACGGTAGCCTTCTTACTTCATTTAATATCTTTATAATAATTTCTTTATATCAACATTTTAGAAGTAGATTTATTTAATAAGGCAAAGTGTATAAACATAGCACAAATGTGATTCACCTTGATATTAAGTTTCCTGAATTCTGTAGACTATCCAGAGTCATAACGTAATAGGAACTAATCCTTTGGTAACTTCCCAGAGGCATCTTTTGTTAATGCAATTTTGGAAAGCTTTCTTGCTCATTTTGAAAGCGTAGTAGGTGCTGAACACTTTCTAGGTAAAGGTTGCTGAACATTCATGTGCTGTAAACATTTTTTGTTTTTCAAAATTTCCTTCAAAAACATCTTGAGGTTAAATAGGACACACACACATACATATGATGTATGTGTGTATGTTTATTTCAAAACAAGTTTGCTTCTTTCAAACAGTGGGAAACATTAAGACTGTTTCTGGGGTAACAGCCTTCCTTTAGAAAGTTTTTAAGGGTCTGAGAACTACAGAGATGAAGTATTTCTTCACCTGGTCTCCTGAGGGGCAGGATTATTTCTTAGAACTGTTGTTTTCCTCTCCCTGGGGCATCTTGTTAGGTTTCAGACTGTTTCGTGCCCTGAGGAAAACATGAAGCGGGATGTGCTGGAAAGATTTAAATCATATCAAGCAGAACGGGGTTTGGAGATGGAACCTAGGTTAGGGCTTTCCCCTCTGCCTCCACTTCAACCCTGTCATCCACCTGGGGAAGTTGACCGCACAGCTGAGCTTGCTTTGATGTGTAAAACGGAGACACCCTGCTTGGGGTGAAGGTGCCACAAGACCAGCTTTCAGAGGCTCTCTGGGGAGGAGTCTTGGGGTCTGCTGTTGTGCTACACAGATGGTGCTACAGGGGAGGATGTGATTGTCGTGACCATGTCTGTTAGGTGGGATCTGAGCCAGGGGCTGGATGATGGAGTCAGTATGGCATGTTAAGAGGTAAGGGGTCTGAAAAAATGCCTGCTTGGGTAGAAAAAGAGCCCGCACTTCCTGAAACACACGCTCACTTAGCCTCCTGATGGTAAAAAACATGGGGTCCAGACCCTAAACTGTTGCCTCAGCCGGCAACACGGAGTAAAAGAGGACAAAGTAAGCCATGTGGTGATGGGCAAAGCACCTTAATATTTGCAGGTGGGGCACCGAAAAGATGCTGATATTTCAAAGGTCTTGTAACTAGAATAAGTTTGCAAAGTAACTGAGGTTGGACGACCTACCCTCATTTCAGGACTTATTACCCTCGTTTGGCGTCTGGGAAATAATAAGCTGTTAGTGTTTACCAAGTAAGATGAAAACACAATTACGGAATTTCAGCCATTTTCTCCTTTGTAATTGCACAATAAAAGGCTTAATCCATGTTTTAGGAAGACCCCTTTTTAGACCAGTTTTTGAGGTTTAATACGTAACACAGGTGTCCTTGACTTGGGGCATCAGCGTCCTTGTGGTTTGGGGCCAATGTAGGGTCATTCCCAGCATCCCTGCAAATTCTTGACCTTTTCTGCTCAGCTTTGTCAGTCGCCACTGAAGATGCTCCTGCAAGATTAGCTGCTTCTTCCCCCCACCCCATCCCGAACCGTGAAACCGTGGCCGCCTTCCTTAGTAAATCCAAGCAAACCAGACCTCTCTGGATGTTTGTGGGGTTTCTCAAAGGTCCACGAGACCCTGGTGAGGGCCCCTCAAGCAGTACAAACTTCTGCTGCACTGCTGTCTCCAGGCGCAGAGCCCTTTCCCCTGTTGCCCTCCGGCCCACAGTCCAAGGCTTCCGGTCATCTGGCTTCTGTTGGGTTAGACCATCGGGCCGCACAGAGAGGAGAATGGAAGGAAAAGCCCCACTCCATGCCTCTGCTCTGGCGATGTCTCCAGCAGGACCCGTGTCGCCTCCGTGACTCTCACCTCCATTAGACAGACCTGCTGTGGTTCCAGTTTTCCTTCCCATAGGGCTAACCATGGACCTCTTCCATCTGTCTCTCCAGCTGGGGATGGTTATTGTTCTCTTTTGTTGTTTATCTGTGGCTCGTTTCACAGCCCGATTTGGCTTCTCAGCCCCTCCATCCCGTGTAACCAATGCCCCGCATTAATTTCCCTCTGTGTTGAGTGGGTCAGCTGTTCACTTACCCTTCACACACAGTTGCCCCTGCACTTTCATGCCTCTGAGAACCCTAGTCCTGAGAGCATTCCTGTCCCTGTGGGTGAGCAGCGCAGCCTGAGTTTTAGAGAATCCCCTTCCTCTATCTCGTTGCAAAGGATTTGGTGGTTTGCTGCACGTAATCAAACTGTTCCCTGGACATTTCTTAGTGGTTAATTATGTTCTTTTAAAGTTAACACATTTTTACAACTGAGTTTACAATCTGGAGCTTAATTCCAGGTTAGAAACCCCTCTTTTCAGTACAGGAAAAATGATGAATTTTATCATTAAAATTTAAGAAATGAACCTAGATATACCTTGTTGATATATATATGTGTGTGTGTGTGTGTGTGTGTGTGTGTGTGTGTGTTGGTCAAGCACATTTGATCTGCATTTATTCTGATTTCTTTTTGCAAGAACGGTAAAGTTTCCATCTGTTGGGCATCCTTTGTTTATTTTCTGTATCTATGTTTTTTTTTTTTTTTTTTTTCGGTATGCAGGCCTCTCACTGCTGTGGCCTCTCCCGTTGCGGAGCACAGGCTCCGGACGCGCAGGCTCAGCGGCCATGTCTCACGGGCCCAGCCGCTCCGCGGCAGGTGGGATCCTCCCGGACCGGGGCACGAACCCTCGTCCCCCACATCGGCAGGCAGACGCTCAACCACTGCGCCACCAGGGAAGCCCTGTATCTATGTTTTTAATCCAGTCTTTCTTTCATCTTACAGGACATTTTTCCTGCATTCTGGGTCATTTCATGAAGCGTGTCATAGATGGTACTGATTCTGTTTCCTCCCCAGTGTTAATTCTATACTTTATATAACTTTTTGTGTGTATATTTTTCATACCTGACATGTGTGATGCGTGTTTATGTTCCGTGTGGCCTCATTTGGGGCGTAACCTCTTCCTGGGGTGAATAGACTCCTTCTCTTCTTGTTCTCTGATCTCATCAGCTCCTTTTTCATCCTTTATTTTGTGGAGTTCACCTGAGCTTCTCCAGCCTCAACAGCTTCCTACCCCTTCAACTGCATGCTTCTGAGTTCAGACACAATTCCAGGTGTATTTCTGTGCTTTTGAAGACTTCAAAATGTACATATGCGATACATCCTCTGTGATTCCATCTATATGACATTCTGGAAAAGGTAAAACTATAGAGACAGTAAAAATATCAGTGGTTGCCAGGGGTTGGGGAGGGAGGGGTGAATAGGTCAAGCACGGGGGATTTTTAGGGCAGTGACACTATTCTGTACGACACTATAATGGTGGATACGTGTCATTATGCGTTTGTCCAGACCTATAGAATGTACAACACCGAGAGTGAATCTTGATTCAAACTATGGACTTTGGGTGATGATGAGGTATCAGTGTAGGTCCATCCATCGTAACAAACGTACCGTCTGGTGGAGGGAGGCTGTGTGTGTGGGAATGAGGGGATTTAGAAACTCACTGTACTTTCCACTCGTTTTTCTGTTCTAAAATATAAAGCCTATTAAAATATATATACACGTAAAAATTCTCTGTGTAATTAAAAAATAATAGCAGAGGCTTTATAATAAAGCATAGACATTGCATGCAATTTTCTCCTTTAGATGATGCTTGAGGGTTTTTCCCCTAGAAGTCACCATTAACAATTCCGTCTGGAAACTTCCAGATCCTAGTTTCTATGGCTTCACAGACACACACACACACGCATAATTATAACAAGTAGATAGGACTATTCCTGTTCTTCTGTAGCCCTTGATTAGTATTATTATTATTTTTACTAACAATATATCTTAAACCCCTTTCCGTGTCAGAACATACATTTTAAATTCATCCTTTCTCACTGGTTCATAACGTTTGCTCCTTTTTCATCTTGTGTGGTGAATGATTTTTCAACACATCTTCTGGATATTAATCCTAGCCTGTTGTATATGTTGTAAATATTTTCTCTCATTTTTCCAATTTTCCCTTGGTATAGGGTGTGTTTTTTGGCTCACATGTATGTTTTAAAGTTTCATGTAGTCAAATTGTCAGTGTTTCCTTGATGACTTCTGAGTTCTGTGACTAGCTTGGAAAATCCTTCCCCATTCTAAGATTATAACATAATTCTGATATTTTCTTTGTATTCTTTTAAAATCATTTAGATTTTTTTTGGTCATGGTATAAGGATCTAATTTTATTTTTTTCCAAAATGATGGCCAGTTACTTTAATACCATTGAACAGACCATTCTTTCTGCACTGATCTGAAATGTCACATTAGTGATATTTTTAGATTTTCTGTTCAGTTCCATTGATGTATTTTCCATTCCTCCACAAATTTATTATTATAATTTCTACAACAAGACAGTATGTTTTGAGATCTGGCCTGACTCTTCCCTTTCTTTGCATGTTTTAAATTAGATTTTATTAGTTATTCTGGTACATTCATTTACGCTGCCGAATGAAAGTGAGAATCAGCATGTCAGGCTCTAAAAAAACATGCTGTTGCATTTTGATCAGGATTGCTTTGAATTTGTAAACGAATTTTGGGAGAACTGACATAATTTTAGTATCTATTCAGGTGAGTGTTATGTCTATTTATTCAGTTTTTTAAATTTCTGCAAAAATATTTTACGAATTTTTTCTTTAAATATTCTATAACTTTTACAGGTATATTCATATAGTTCTTGCACATTTCTTGCTAGTGGCATATCTAGGCTTTTTTTTTCCTATTGTTATTGTGACTGGGATCTTTTTTTCCCCTATTCCACTTTCTAATTGCTTGTGACAAGTACATAGAAAACTGTCTTGGGGTAATTCATGCTAGATGCTGTAACAAACACCCCGATATTTCAATGATTTAACACCAGAAAGTTTTATTTGTTGCTGATGAACAATCTAAGTTGGGCCTCCTTCATCTAAGCAGTGATTTGGCATACCAATTTCTTTCTATTCAATCAGGCAAGCCTGGGAATTTCTGGACTCTATTCTCTGCGATTACTGTGCATACATGAGTCCCTCCTTTTCCGAACTCATCTCTTTCTTGTAATGGCTTTGCGAGTGAAATTATAGCCAAGACCCTCCTCTAACACTCTCTGTGCATCTTCATCTCCAGACCTACAAGATCCACTAGCACGTGACCTGCCTTCCAAAAAAGAAAAGTTAAGTTTTACCAAATATCTTGCCACAAGATAACATTGACCCATTTTCCCATCTTGAATATAACTTTTCTTACCTCTTGCCATCCAACTGCTAAAATAATGCTATAAATTTTAGGTTTTATTATGTTTTTTAAATATCAAGAATCCTCTTTCCAGTTGCTTAGTTTTGTATTAGGATAATCAAAGTGAGCCCATGTAACAAACAGTCTAAAAAGCTGAGTGGCTCCGTCATTGAAGCTGTGTTTCTTTCTCATGTCATAGGTCTAATGGATTTGTTCTGTTTTGAAACATGTTTTTCCTTTGTCATTTCTAGGAACTTGGGGCAAGGGCGAGGGGAGAGAGTTGTACCTTGTTCAGTCTGCCACCTTGATCTGATGCTTTCTTGTGAATTGATTTTTATCACATTAAAAGTGTGATTCCCAGAAAAAAACACTCCGTGCTTCTGGCTCCACCACCTTTTGAGTCCTTGGGCATCATTTATCGGGCAGGAAGTATATCAGCAGTTCCAACCTTACCAGCTGTGAGACTGGAATAACTATACCTCGATGCTGGTACCCTCAGCATCTGGTGTTTCTGGTTTGAATGGGAAACCCAGGAAGACTTGAAATTATATATTTCCTACTCCTATCCCAATCCCTCACCAGCAGCCTTGCCCCAGTTGGAAGAACTAGATTATTCTTATTTCCTTTGCTACCCCACCCAGTTCTGCGGTGCGAGAGAGCTCTAGACTAACCCCAGCCCACTTGGCTTTTGCCATCCCTGGCACCTGCCAGCCCCTGGGTGTCCTGTGCTCCTGCAGCCTCTCACTGCTACACTCTTTCCCCCCACTTTTGCTGCCCCCCCAGGCTGCCGACTCCTGCCAGTGCTGCTTCTGTCCTTTGGAAAAGGGGTTCAGCATGGTTGTCGAGTACATACTGGTCATGGTTCTTTTCCTCACAAGAAGGCGTCTCCTTAGAGGGGGTGGCTGCTCCCCGGGCTCAGCTGCTGTTCCTGCTTTTCCTCCGTCCGTTCATCAACCACCCACCAGCCTTGAATGAGGTGAGGGGTTCTGTCCTCTCTGGCCCCTTGGACTGGCAATTGTTTAGGACGCTGAACCTCTCGACAGAGGGGAAAAATTCACAGAGGAGTAGGGAGACAGGTGAAGTCACTCCTTTCCGTGAACACTTCAGCTTAAATTAGTTTTCTCATATGAATGATGCAAAATCATAAATTGGTACTGATCAAATCTGGGCACACAGCAAAGCCTCTTTTATGCAGTGAGAGTGTTCACTTAATTGAATTTTGCATATAACTGGAGGTTTCTCCTTCCACTGACACATGGGGAGGGATTTCAGTGATAGGCTCTGAAAATAACCAGAAACCATTGAGGTGGGGAGGCCATGGGGAAGGGATGAAGCCCAGAGAGAACAGCTGGTCGAGGAGGGGGGACGCCAGAGTCCACCAAGGTGAAATCTTGGCTGCCTCTGAGTTTCATTTCCAAAGACCATTAGGAGGAGGATGAATTGCTGTCTGTAAACATACCCTTTTGCAGGAACTTTCGTTGAGAGAATTGTCCACAACTGGGTCTATGTCATGTCAAAGCCTTAAACATAATCAAACACAACTGCATTTAACAGAGTCTTTATGGGGCTACCTCAGATTCTTTATCACAAGAGGACACATCACAACATTATCACCACTGAAATTATGACTGCATTTGATTTTCCTGGTGTCAACCAAAAACATGAGGCTGGATGTGCTAAGTAATTCCTTTTGTGCACGTGGGAATTCTCATCCATGTGTCACCCATGAGAGCATCCAGCCGCTTCATCCTCGCTCACAAGACAAACTGAGTGAATATAACCCTTGGAAGATTATGGTAGGAATTGTCACCTTCTTTTGTGTTCAGAGCCCTAAAAGTTTAGAGTGAAAAAAACAACACACCCTATGGAACACAGTGTGTAAAAACACATTTACATTGTATGTTTTATATAAAGATAAAGAGAAGAAGATAAAGAGCTTGTCTTGATTATATGTGGTTCCTCCAGAGGATGTTTTGAAATAAGAAAAGCAAAAGATCATTTTTTTTTAGATGAGTGGTGTCTGTAAGTAAAATTGAAAAGAAAGATTGAAACAACCCTCTAGATACGGGGCTTGAAAAATATGTAACAAATCCAAGGAACATTTTTACGTTTTGTAAAAGTTTTACATCTGATCATATTTCTCCCTGAGGTTTCATGAATATATACACAGATGAGAGAGATTAAAAACCTGAAATACTTGTGGAACAGATGAGGATGTAGGAAAGAAAGCCCTTTTATTCCATGTTTGTTTTTTTTTTCTCAGAAAAATTTATAGTTTAACATTTCCCTTTCTGGTTTCCCCTGGAAATCAGTTTTCCTTAGAAATTAAATGAGTGGGGATCATGAGTTTGCCTGAACGTCTTTTTTGGAAACTAGTACTTTGCAGTGTTCCCACCTCAAACTTTTGTCTCTTGAGTTTACCTTTTAATTCTTTAGTCTGTGAAATTGTATCAGTTGGCAAAGATGGATAAAGGAAAATTAAGAATCAAGTTAAAAAGGAACAGATCGGGGGTCAGCAGACTTTTCAGTAAGGGGCCAGAAAGTCAATCTTTTCTGTTTTGTGAGCAGATGGTCTTTTTTGCTGCTCGACTTTGCCGTTGTCACCTTAGACAGTGGGGGGAATCCTCTCACAGTGTATCCATACATGAGATCATCACCTGGTGCACTTTAAACCTCTTGTAATTTTATTTGTCAATTAATTTTTTTTAAAAAAGCTGCCACAGAGAAGAGGTGAAAGAATGGGTGTAGCTGTACTCCAGTAAAACCTTATTTTTAGGTTTCAGTTTCACGTACTTTTCACATGTCCTGAAATATGAATCATTGTTTGACTTTTAATATCATCTTAAAATGTCAGAACTATTCTCAGCTTATGGGTCATATTAAAACAGATGATGGGCTGGGTTGTTTGCTGACTTCTGTACAATATCATACCCTTGACCTAGTTTACCTTTAAAGTTTGAATAAACCCATTTATTTATTTATTTTTCAACTCTTTTCTTGAACAACCTCTAACTGGGTATAATATTCCTGGCTCACATTTTCTTTCCCTCGTTACTTTGCAAACATTTGCTCCATTGTCCTTTGGTATCAAATATTGCTACGGAGAATACAGTTAGCCAGATCAAAAATAAATCCTTAATGTTGATTTGCTTTTTCCTGAAGGTTTCATTATTTATGCTTGACATTTAATAGCTTAGCTAGTGTCTTAGTCATCTCTTGCTGTGTAACAAATCACCCCAAACTTAGCACATTGTTGTCTCACAGTTTGTGTGGGTCAGGCATCCAGGCAGAGTGAAGGTGGCTGCTGTGTTTCATGCTGTCCCACAAGCTGCAATCACGGCACCAGCCCAGGGTCTGTGGTCTCATCTGAAGGCTCATCTGGGGAGGGACTGGCTGCCATACTCACTCAGAGCCTGTTGGAAGCATTCGTATCCTTGTTGGATTGAGGGCCTCAGCTCCTCGCTGGCTGTTGCCTGGAGTCTGCTCTCAGTTCCCTGTTATGTGGGCATCTTTCATATGGCAGCTTGCTTTAGTAAGGTGTGCAGGCTGAGATGGAATAGAGGACTCCGCTGAGAAAGAAGTCAGAGTCTTTTATAACCTAATCACCGAAGTGGTAGGAAATCATCATACCCTTGGCCTCGTGTACCTTGAAGTTCTAACAAATACATGTACATAGTCAAAAATGGGAAGTAAATTCATCTGTTTTATTGAATACTTTTGCTTTTGATTAGTGACCTCTGTCTCAGCTTTAAAGATACCATAGATTTAATCAAAACAACCTGGGCTATTTACTCTGACTATGCATCCCAGGCAAGCAAGGACCACGCACCTGAGGGTCAGATGGCATGTTTTGGCAGTAACCACGATAAGAGCAGCTGATGATGAAGTAGGAGTCATTGTGTTTCCGGGACTCTCTGGAGTAATTTCCAGCCTCAGTTCAATGAATCATCACAACAAACCCATGAGAAAGGCCCTAACATTCTCACTGTGGAGCTGGGAGACTCACTGACCTGCTCAAGGCCACACAGTCAGAGTGGTGGCACCTGCTCCCTGCTCAGGTGGGCTGGAAACAGGCTGTGCTGACCCCCCAGTTTACAGAGGATGATGCCCACCTGCAACAGCTCATCCTGGAAAAGGAGAGCAAGGAGGTGAAAATCTGAGAAGGGCACCTGTACATAGCTGCTCCTTCAAAGAGTAACCTGTGATTGATTTTGAGTAGAATTTTACATTTTGTAAAATTATTGGTCCACATTCCAAATGGGACCATACAGTGTTTTTCTTCTCATCTAAACAGACAACAAACAAAGCTGGAAGGAGCAGCTGGCCCACAATGTTTAAGAAATTCTACTCATCAGTTTTTTTTTTCAGAATTACATTTTTGTGTCCCCTGGACATAAATGTCATGCATTGGTGACTCTTTTTTCTTTTTCTTTCTCTTTCTTTCTTTTTTTTTGAGCAGTGTTCTCTCTGCAGCACAAACTTTGGAAGTCAATGTGGGGCTGTAGAGTTAATCCATTCAAAATCCTCATTCTGAGCTGGGATGCTGGTGGCCAGGGTAGTCCCCCCACCCCGGACAAAGCAGGAGAGAACCAGGGTGAGTCCTCTTCATTGAGCCGTGCGGTCCAAAGCACGAGACTGGAAACACTTGTGGTTTGTTCCTACTTCTTGCTTTGATAAGTCTGTTTTATTACACATATCAATGAATCCCTCTGCAACCTGCTTCTTGTGAGATAGAGACAGGAAGCGATAAAATCACCATCCTGGGAACAAATAAAGTGAATCGTAATACTTGGAAGTTATTTAACTTTTACTGCATAAACAGGAATGCACATATCTACACGTTTACATTTTGTGGAGGCTCTATGCTCTCCCTTCTTCTCGGACAGGATTTTATTTATTTCTAATTGCAGTATAATTTGACATATAACACTATATTAGTTTCAGGTGTAGAACATAACGATTTGACACCTATATATTGGGAAATGGTCACCCCAATAAGTCTAGTTAACATCTGTCACCACACATGGTTATAATTTTTTTTCTTATGGTGAGAACTTTTAGGATGTATTCTCTCAGCAATGTTTAAATATGCAATACAGTCTTATTAACCACAGTCACTGTGCCGCATATTCCATCCTCAGAACTTATTTATCTTATAACTGGAAAATTGGATCTTTTTATCGCCATCATTCGTGTTCCCCTCCCCCACCTCTGGCAACTACCAATCTGTTCTCCACATCTATGAAGTTGAGAGTTTTTGTTTGTTTCTTTAGACTCCACATATAAATGAGGTCACATGGTACTTGTCTCTGTCTGACTTATTTCACTTAGCATAATGCCCTCGAGTATCATCCATGTTGCAGATGGTAAGAGTCACTTCTTTTTTATGGCTGAATAATACTCTGGTGTACATATACACTGTATCTTCTGTATCCATTCATCCATCGATGGACACTCAGATTGCTTCCATATCTTAGCTATTGTGATTAAAGCTGCAGTGAATATGAGGGTACATTGGACAGGACGTAATTGATTAGAACAGATTCATAATGCTTATGTGGATCAAGCAACACTATGGATCCATGATATTCACCATTATTTTAATTTGTGTGTTTAATGACTATATCAGCTAAATACTTACATAGGGCTTACGAGGTGCCAGGATCTATTTTAGGCTCCTAACGTAAGTTAACTTAGTCCTCACAAAAACCCTTCGAGTAGGTGTAACTCCATCCCCATTTTACAGATGAGGAAACTGAAGCACAGAGGGGTTGAAGAACCTGCCTTGGTCCCCACAGCTGCAACTGGCAGAGCAGCACACTCCCGCTGCTGGATGAGCACTTCCTGGTCGCTCAGGGTGTTAGGCTTTGGTGACCCAGCAGGAAACAGGAGGCACAGATGGAGCTCCATGCAGCTGCGGCCAGTCGGGTGGCTCTGGACACCCATACCCATCAGAAGGTGGAGCCACTGGGGCTGGGGACCTGGAGGCTAAGGTTTCACAGCAAGGAGCAGAAAGGATGCCCTCAGGCCTGACTCTTCCACCTGCCTGATGAGGGGCTTATTTTCTGCAGCACCTGGAGTCACGTGGGCAACCCCAGGCAGAACTAACCCAGACCTCATCGCCCCACCCACATCTGGGCGGAGGTGGGTGCACCGTCAGAGCCCCCAGGGTGTGTGTGCCTGTGTCCCCCGGGCCTGCGCGAGGCAGAGTGAGCCCTCTGCCTAGGGGGATAGAGCAGGAAGCCCCGCTCCCGGCTTTTAGGGGCCCGGGCGTCCAGGTGCCAGAAATGTTCCCTCCTCCAGCTCACAGAGAAGTGCTCTGTGGTCCAGAGTCACCTTAAATATGAGTGAATGAGTCTTCATTTGATTTCTAGAAATACTCACACGCTTTAAAGGGTTGAAACACCCTGGGAAGTCTCCAAAGGCGGCTTTGGAATCACTGACCCAGAACGAGAAACTGCTAAAGCTACTTTGGGCGCAGTGGCACCTCCCCCCCTCCCCCCAGGACTCCTGTGGCTGGAACCAGGCTTCCCAGCCGAAGGGAGGGCCCTGTGCTAATCTGCGCAGCCCTGCAGGCAATTCCTCAATCCTGTGAGTAGAGTGTGATTTCATGAAAATGCAGTAATTAAAAATAACAGGAAAGCCTTTCTAATTATAGATGGTTTTATAGGCACTCTTTTAAAACAATCCCGAATTTGGCTCCAGTGATTCGGCAATGGTTTTTCTGGGCCCTACGTGGGTTTTATTTTTAGTGGTGCAGAAGGATTTCTGAAGGCATTCAGCTGTAATAATAGAAGAGGGCAACAGGAGGCCTTTGCAAAACACCAGGCTCCTTAATTTGAGGAGAGTGGCCGAAAGTAAAAAGGTTACTTTTAGCTACCGTGCTCATTCCCTGGTAGATAACTTTTGTTCATCAATTTCATATTATGTGATGTAAGATACTTCATGTATTGAATGCTTTGTCACTGCCTACAATAATCCTTGAAGGAAATTGGAGGACATTTTTGTCTTCTTATTTTTATGTATAGATGGGGAAACTGAGTCATGATGGACCAGGATAGGGATCAAAGCTATCTTGAGGCTTGGTGTCAATGTCTGCCCACCATGGGATGCTACGGGGTCACTACAACTAACCTAGATAAGAAACGCTGGGTCTTGGCACCATTTGTTCCTTGTTGTCCAGAACCTCCTGGATTTTAGAGGATTCTTGGCTATTTCATTTACCAGATAAGAACAGGGTTAGTTTGGGTTTGATATTTGTTGATGATGATCCCTGCAAATAAAGAAGAGTAGCAACTTTTCCTTTCTTAAAGCTGTGTTGGTGTATATGTTAAATAAACTAATGTCCCCATTTTAGGAAATTCACTTGACATCAACAAGGTCTTTTTATGTCAATAGAGAAATAGAGTGTGGGAAGAGGGCTAAAAAGAGAAGCATTTTGTATCAAAGATTTTTTTTCCTATGGAAAAGCACAAGATAAGACAATGGTCACCGTTGTTTAGTGTGGAGTGGTAAAAAAAATAAAAAATGACCCAGAGATAAAGATCGTGCCCAAAGTATAGACTGGAGTGATGTGGTGGATCCACTCAGGTGGTCCATGGGCTCATTCAACTCGTGAAGGTGGGATGGATATAAGAAAGGAAAAGAAAGGCTGTTCATTTTTAGGGTCTTGATTACAAGAAAGATGCTAACCACAGCTTGAGAGAGAGCTCTGGAAAACCTCTTACTTCCTCTCCTCTTATAAGAAGGCTTCTAGCAAATGTGCTTCCCCAAATTGCCTTTTTTGTCCTTCTTCTGGGTGTCCCCCGTTGTATTGGTCAGTGTTCTCCAGAGAAACAGAACCAATGGCACATGCACGTGTGTGTGTGTGTGTAGACAGAGAGAGACACACATACACACAGATTTATTTATTTATTTATATTAAGAAATTTGGTCACATGATTGTGGATTCCCTGGAGAATCAGGGAAGAGTTGCAGTTCAGCAGTTCAGGTCCACAGGCCATCTGCTGGCAGAATTCCCTTCTTGCTGGGGAGAGGCCAGCCTTCATTCTATTCAGGCCTTTGACTGATTGGATGAGACCCATCCACATTATGGAGGACAAATCCACTTTACTCAGTGTCCACTGATGTAAATGTTAATTTCATCCAAAAAACATCCTCAGAGAAATATCCAGAACAATGTTTGGCCAAATATTTGGGCACCTTGGCTCAGTCAAATTGACACGTAAAATGAACCATCACATCCTTACTCGGAAGCACAGAACAAGTTCGGGAACACCATGGCAGACTCTGCTCACCCGCTATCTATGGGTTCCTACATTTCTAGCTCCCTTGCAGTTCAGCGAGCATCTCTTCCATGTGAAGCATTTCAGAGTCAGTACTCTTCCTCAGCTCATTGCTTCCTTGCCTTGGAGGTCAGGGAGTTATGTGTTGAGATGGCAGAGTTACAAGATTGAATCTCCTTGAGACTTCTGCCTACGTGGGTGAGAAATAAATCGTTGTGTATTAAGCCACTGAGATGTCAGGGCGCGGTAGTGAATACAGTGAGTATTGTTACAAACTCATCTGGGTCTCCTGGAGGATCTGTTCTCACTCAGGCTCTCTGGAGGTCAGTCACACCTGTCATATATAAATTCCACCTAGAATCCCTTCTTTGGAGAAGTCTCATCCTAACCCATGTGTCTTGTGGGGCTGGGAGTCATGCCCCTTCTCCCCAGGTATTGTGTTGACTACATGATAAGTTGGAAAGATAAAATCACAGTATCCACAGTGTTCACTCTGGGTAGGTGTTTTTCCAAAGCTAGGCTAATTGGAGCACCTCTCTGGATTCCTCCCTGGAATTGGATGGGGGGGGGTAACTCTTAATCTAGAAATGTGACCCACAAGCATGTAGTCTGGGCTGTCAGAGCCATCTTGCCACCCACATAGACATTGTTTCATTGCAGTGAGAGTCAAAGAGACCAACACACAGACTGGAACAGAGACAACAGAGCTGCAAGGTAGAAAGAATGGAGAGGGTGTCCTGACAGCATTCTTTTATCCTCTAGATTCAGCCGCATTGGAAATTCACCATAGATTTCTCCCTTAGGTGAGTGGATATGTCCCTTCTGTGGCTTTGGCTAGTTGATGCTGGGTTTCTGTCAGTTGCCAGAAGTCCCAACATTTATGGCAGTATTCCAAGGACATGAGCATGTTACTCTTCCTACCATGGGCTGCTGTCAAAGTGGGGTGCCAAGAGTCAGGGAAAGATGAAGCCAATTCTAAACAAAAGAAACCTCACGCATTGAGAAGAGAAAAGTAGACCTTTTACTTTTATCCTGATTGGCTGTTCCTCCATTTCAATGAGTTAAGTTTGTTTGCCAATGCCACTTAATTTCCTTTATTATATTTTGGGGGGGCGTGTTTAATCAGCACATCCTGGCTTTTGCACTGATTGCACCTGTCAGGTACTGAGTGCAGGTGATATTTGCTTGCCTTTGAGTCTTTGTTAAGCAGAGACCTGGCATAAGTCACTTCTAACATGTTATTTCTAGGGCTTCCCTGGTGGTGCAGTGGTTGAGAGTCCGCTCTGCCGATGCAGGGGACACAGGTTCGTGCCCCGGTCCGGGAAGATCCCACATGCCGCGGAGCGACTAGGCCCGTGAGCCATGGCCGTTGAGCCTGTGCGTCCGGAGCCCGTGCTCTGCAATGGGAGAAGCCACAACAGTGAGAGGCCCACATACCGCAAAAACAAAACAAAACAAAAAAATCAAAATAAACATGTTATTTCTATTTGAATCTGATTTCCCAAATTTGTACAAAAGATAGCCTTCTGAGGCTGTCTTTTTTCTGACCAGACTCTTTCAAGGTCCCTTGAGATAGATGGAGTTGCGTTCACATCGTGTGATGAAGATGCTGCAGGATGTGGCCTTGTGGGTATCCCTGGAGCTCCTGGAATGCTCTGAACTTGTCACCTGGCGCTTTCTCCATAAGTGGTCCCTGGGCTGTTCCAGTGCTAGAAAATTCTCTTCAAAGGGATGTTGCAACATCTCATTTATGAATTACTGAAGCCCCAGAGGCACTGTTTTCTCCAAGCACCCGCACCTGTAGCTAACACTTTACTTGTGATAGTATACTAGATCTAAAATTCAATTTACTGGTACCCAGACGTAAGAGCATGACGACGCAGGTACCGTTAGGCGAGACCTAAGAAGCTTTTGGCCGTGAGCAAGTCTCTGTAGGGTGGGTTGAAAAGAATGGACTGAGCAACATGTCATGTAGCGAAAGCTAAAGCACTGAGTTACCCCTTCCTTCGAAAAAGAGTACTGATGACACACCTTTGTCGAAGAATTTTTAAACACCGTGGTTAGGTGCTCCTTAGGTTTCTAAATGCTTTGTATGGTTACATCTGTTTGTAATTTGAAGAGAGAGTTGACCACTTGACATTGGCCTTGGTGCCCCCGTCTGTGTTGACTGGACCCTATGTCTCATCTCTAAATTACTGAAAACCTTGACATCACAGGGACATCTCATATTGTTCACTGGGTGGCTCTTTGCCCCAACTGCCGACCAAGGGAAGCTTCTAGACACCTGAAACACGAACTCCTTAGCTCCACATGGAATCATAGCATTCTTAGAGTCGGAAATGGCTTTAGGGAATAGTTTTACAATTGTTCCCTATTCACAGATGACAAATGAACACATGGACAAGGGAAGCCCCTTGTTGAAGTTCTCAGTGCTTCCCATGGGGGAGTTGCTGGGAACAGAGGATACAAAGGGAAAGGGAAATGTCTCGGGGAGAAGAGGGTGGGCATGCGCACCACGTACATCTGGGACAGCGTGGTCCACGGCCGGGCTCTGTCTGTGCTGGGGCTCAGCTGAGGCCTGCGAGGTGGAGGGCTGGGGTTCTTCCCACCCTCTTGTCATTGTGACGAGCTTAACGTGGTGCCTGCTGATGCAGGAGGAATGTTTACAGGGCCGGGTCTGTATCACAAGCAGGTGTGGAAGGGTGGATCTGGGGCTATTTGGCTGTTTATTCACCAATTCCACAGTGGTACAGCGGTGAATAAAATAGACCAAAAGCCTGGCCCTTGGGGGGCTTGCATTCTCGCCATAGGAGACAGAGTGTAAACATGACAAAATAGTGCAACACATTCATGTGGGTGCTGAAAAGTGTTGAAGAAAAATACAGGATGAGGAGGGGTTGGGAGTACGTGTGTGGAGAGCTTCCATGTGGATCCCTGGTGAGGCCAGGAACAGACTCACTGAAACAAACTCCGGACAGAGGCGGGGGAAAAGCATGTGCAAAGGCCCTGAGGTGGATGCACTCCTGGAGTTTTGAAGGAAAACAAGACAGTGTGACTGGTGTGTAGTGAACACAGGTGAGATGACGTCAAAGAGGCATCAGACAGAGGGAACATGTGTGCATGTGTGTGTGAGAACATACGTGTGATAGATGTGTATACAAGTGTGTGCATGCATCCATGTGTGTGAATGTGCGTGTGTGAATGTGTGCACAGGTGTGAGTGTGTGCATGCATGTGTGAGTGTGTGTGCATGTGTGTGCAGATGCACATGCACGTGTGTGTGTGTGTTGTGGACAGGATTGAAGGGCCTTGCACAAGACCACTAGAGGAAATTAACTTGGACTCTGAGGGGACAATAAGCCTTGTGCCCCAGTAAAGCGGAGGTTTTGAATGGAGGAGCAGTGGAATTTCCTGGCATTCCCAGTTGCTGCAGGGAGCATTGGCTGTGATGGGGAGGGGTGGCAGCAGGGGACAAGTGCAGAGGATTCTAGGGGGCCCTGGGGGTGTGGACCAGGGTGGAAGGATGCAGATGCTGAGGGGTGGGCGGGCTCTGCATCACCAAAGGTAGAGTGCGGCTCCCAGATGATGTTTTGCTCGTGCTGGCCGCTCTCTCTTGAACTTAGCCATGGGACCTGGAGGGCTCCAGCTGGACGTTGACATTTAAATTTAGTGCTCACCATCTCAAAGCAAACCTTCTCACTGGGGGGGGCTGTACTGTTCCCTGGACAAGAGAGTTATCTCCCTACGAACGTGGAGAATAAACTCAGGCAAACCAAGACCTCTGCACTTCCAGGAGGCAGTTCCTGTCCTTCCACCAAACCCATTAAGAATGTGCCGAAGGCCGAGGAATGATGTCTAGGGGAATGTTTGTCCTCCTGCCGACTCCTGTGAATCCCCGATTACAGGTGTGTCCTTGATGCTCAGATGAGAAGTCCTGCCCCCAGTTCGAGGACCAGAGGTAGCATCTCTAAGTGGTGCATATTGTCAGGAGTGAAGACTCCAAGCAGGCTTTTTGGAAAAATTAAAGAGAGAAATAAGAGCATTTCCTGGGCGGTGGGCTTGCGAGGGCCCAGGCAAATGTGTGTTCGTAAGCCGTGTGCCTCTTCTCTTCTCTGTAAACCACACATGTCTCCTTCCCTGTCGCACTGAGTCCTCAGCCCCTCCCGGCTCAGCCCTCTGCTCGATGTGCGGATGTTAGGATCCTGATGTCACCCCAGGGCAGGTTGTCACGAGCTTCCACCTTAAATGGGAACACTTTTCATCTGTGTGAAGGCGGGAAGGCAAACACAGTCTGTCCTCCTCAAACGAGGCCTTTGCCATCTTATCAGGACCGTTGAGCTGCTCAGATTGCAGGACTCAGTGCCACTCAAATGTCACTGCAAGCTAAGTGTCCATCGACAGAGGAATGGATGAAGAAGATGTGGTACTTATATACACTGAGTATCATTCAGCCATTAAAAGCTATTTGCAGAGATGTGGATGGCTCTAGAGAGTGTCAGACAGAGTGAAGTAAGTCAGGAAAAGAAAGACAAATATCGTAAAATATCGCTTATATGTGGAATCTAGAAAAATGGTACAGATGAACTTATTTGCAAAGCAGACGTGGAGTCACATATGTAGAGAACAAATTTATGGTTACCAAGGGGGGAAGGGGGGTGGGATGAACTGGGAGATAGGAATTGACATATATACACGACTATGTATAAAACAGATAACTAATGAGAGCCTACTGTATAGCACAGGGAACTCTACTCAATGATCTGTGGTGACCTATATGGGAAGGGAATCTAAAAAAGAGTGGAACTGATTCACTTTGCTGCACAGCAGAAATGAACACAACATTGTAAAGCAACTATACTCCAATACAACTTAATAAAAAAAAAACTCTTAAAAAATATTGTCACTGCAAATTGCTTTTCCAGACCGAATACAAGCAATCTTTTATCATCTACTATTTTGAATTAGCTGCGCCTCTCTTCTCCAGCATTAGCAGAGATCATTGAAAATTGGCAGCCCTTAAATTCATGTTTTAAAAAAATGGCTCAGAAAGCTTGTTAATGTCTTAAGACCACTGGGGCGTCATTTATTCCTTCCCAGAAGAGTCTTCCAAGCTCCGTCGACCCAAAGGTAGGATCTCAAAATACCTGCCTCCTCTGGCCTCCCAGAAGACCCAGGTGACTTGTCTTGTTTTGGATGTCTGGTCATGACCCAGGTCCCTTCTGTGCTAAGGAAAAGTTTTCCTTGAGTGAGGGCCTCTGGGACTCGTTGGAATGACTCGCAGCATTAGCTCAGCCCTAGAAGCTCTGGCGGCAACCAGCGCTGGTGCCCAGGGGGTGAAAGGTCCTCCTGGTGGCAGGCCCTCTCCAAAGTGTGCTGAGTCTCCCTCTAATTTCAACTCAGTTCAGCTTGGTAGTCAGGCTGGCACTCAGGGTGGATTGAGAGAGAAGCATTTTGACGCTCCTGCCTAGTGAAGTTTCGTCATGTGTTAAGACTCTTAAGTGGTGAAGCCAAGCACTTCTATTAATTAGAGCTGATAAAAGCATTAAGGAAATATTTAATCCCCTTGTTCCGGGAGCTGGAGATTTTCACAGGCTGACATTTGTGCTCCAAACTACTAGTCTTAATAGGTTTAGCATGGCTGCAGTTAGTAACGATTAAAGGCACTGTTGGCTGGTCCCCTGATGAGCTAGGCTTCCACCCTGGAAGGTCTTCTGGGGGGGTGGTCATTTTATGACTGTCACTGGCTTAAAAGGAACACAAACACTCCTGCAAAATGACTGTTCGGAAAGACTTTTCTGAAAATTTACCCTCAAGTGGTCATTTCTCTTAGGAATAAGGGGTCAGGATTAGCAGTAAACACAGCAGCTCAATTCTTAGATACTTTCTCTATTAAATCTGTTCTCTGTTGGTTAATTTTTATTTTCCTCCCTTTAAAATAATTGCCTTTTCAAAAGTATCACACCATACTATCAACTTCTGAAAAATAATGTTCATTATCCAATAATTTGCCTGATGTGGTTTTTGAAGTCAGACGTTTTTCATCAAGAAGCCTTGATAAACATGCTTTTGAATCCAAACTGTGTTTATTGGGTGAGGTTGTAGCTAAACCCTTATCTGTAACCCTCAAGAAAACATTTGTGTGGCTTGCATTTTGTGTGTATTCTTAAAGCTGGGAAGAATCAGTGGAGCCATATGGTAGTTCTGTTTAAGCAGCCGCAGAGCACAGGGAGATCAGCTCTGTGCTTTGTGACCACCTAGCGGGGTGGGATAGGGAGCGGGGGAGGGAGACGCAAGAGGGAGGGGATATGGGGATATATGTATACGTATAGCTGATTCACTTTGTTATACAGCAGAAACTACCACAACATTGTAAAGCAATTATATTCCAATAAAGATGTTAAAAAAAAATCAGTGGAGCTGGTCGCTGGCAAAGGAATTCACAGCATGCTCATATCCATGGGGACTTCAGTGAAAACAGTGAGTAGAGGTGACGATGCATTTTAATAAATGTGCCTAGAAGTACATTCTTCATTGACATTGGCTGTGACCTTGGGCTGTTGATCATTGATGGTGCGACACCTGCGTCTCAACGGTTCCCAAGGCTGCATCCTTCAAGCATGATTGGGCTAAGAGTTTGGGTCTCTCACTTCTACCCCTTTCCATCATTCTAGTGCCCTGTCACCCACGCTTCAGAAAGAGAAACTCTATCCCATTCTCTTTCCATCCTATTTATAGCCATGGTCACCAAGATTTCCCTATAAAAGTCTATTTTTCCAGTCCCTGCTGTTTTTTCATTGAAATCCAGGTACTATAATTTCTCACGAAATCCTTATAAATAATGGTTCTTATGTTTTATGCATTTCACCAAATGGCTTGAGCAGATTGGGAGAGACCCATCACACCCACTGTTCTGATACCTCTCTGAAGATTCACTTTTCTTTCACTCTGTTTTATCTTTGGTCTCAAATCATTCACAGTGAAACACAGGTATATTTACCTCTAACAACCAAGACATCCTGTTAGGATAGGATCAAGTTTTAGTAAGCTGGATGATATTCCAAAGTGATGTCATTAAGTTTATTTAAGGGAATGTATTTCCATGGTTCAATGGGTGGGGTGGTAGCTAGGGAAGAAAGTATGATTCTACTTATAACCCTAAGTCAGAAGCTCCCGGGTTTTTTTTTTGTTTTTTTTGTTTTTTTAAGTTTACCTTCCTCCTGAATTTGTTATTTGCTTTTCTTTTTATTCTTTTTATGTTTATTGGGTGAATTTGTAGCTAAACCTGTATCTTTAACCCTCAAGTAAGCATTTGCGTGTGTCGGATGCAAAATTTTTGCCTATCAAAAGCCATTTCTCCCTCCCCTCCCCTACTTCTCCTCTGCTAACAAAACCCCGATCTGAAATGTGTGAAGATCTTTGATCTCAGGGGAGGCTGGTCCCAGGAGAAGGACCATGATTGGCCTAAGCCAGCCGTCATGACCCCATTCCTCTTTGTCAGTGACTGTGGGCATATGACCGAGTCCTGGCCTATGCTTGTACTAGTTACCTATCCTTGCACAATAAATCACCGTAAACCATGGTGGCTTAAGTGATGATGAATGTTTGTTATTATTCCAGTTTCTGTGGGTAAGGAATTTGAAAGTGGCTTGGTTGGGTGCTTCTGGCTTGGGATCTCTTATGAGGTTTCAGTCAAGATGTTGGCCAGGGCTGTGGTCCTCTGAAGACTTGACTAGGGCTGTAGGATCTACTTCCAAGGTGGCTCATTCTCATGGCTGGCAAGTGGTGCTGGCTGACACCTGGAGGCTTTAGTTCCTTCCCATTCGGCCTTTCTACAGTGTCTTTAAGACATGGTGGCTGGCTTCCCCCAGAGCAAGCAAGCTGAGAAAGGGAGAGGGGGGAGGAGAGGGAGAGGTGGAGAGACGAGAGAGAGAGAGAGAGAGAGAGAGAGAGAGAGAGAGGAGCTAACCATTTTATGACCTTACTACCTTATGCAGTCCCATAGCATCACTCTACTAGTTATATGTCACTATGTAAAAAATTCTCCTAATTTAGCAGCTTAAGAAAACACACATTTATCATCTCACAGCTTCTCTGGGTCAGGAATCTTAGCGGTTCCTCTGATTCAGGGTCTCTCATGAGGCTGCGGTCAAGGTGTCAGCCAGGGCTGGATTTCATCTGAGGCTCGATGGGGAAGGATCTTCTTCCAAGTTCATGTAGTTGTCAATAAGATTGAGTTCCTTGCCAGCGGCTGGCTGCAGGCTGCCCTCCATTCCTTACCCTGTGGGCCTCATTAACAAGGTCATTTTATCAAAGTCAGCCAGGGAGAATGTCCGTGAGAGTCCTCTAGCAGGACAGAAACCAAAATCTTAAGTAAAGCAATCACAGAAGTGATATCCCATCACTTTTGCCATATTCTGCTGGTTAGAAGCAAGCAGGGAGAGGGAGTTATACAAGGGCCTGAAAGTCAAGAGGCGGGATCGTGGGGCCTCCTGGAATCCATCTGCATGGTGCCGTGCCTTCTGCCACACCTCCTGCTCTATTCACGTAGAGCGAACCACTAAGTCTGACCCACATCCAAGGGATGGGGACGAGGCTCCACATTTTGAAGGGAGAGTGTCGGATAATTTATGGGCATATTTTCAAACCCTTGCTTTCTTGACAGAGCAGCATATGTACTTGGCTCTTCTCCCTTAGCCTTATCCTTGGCCATCAAGCTGACATGAAGCCTGGAGCTGTGGCCACCATGCAGCATCCCTTTGACCACAGGGAGGGGGACAAAGAGCCATAAGCAGAGGGAAAATAAGGTAGAAAGGGCTGGGGTCATCGACAGTGTTGTGGAACACCTAAACCCAAATCAACAACAGCAACCTCTGGATTTCTAATTGTGAGTATGACTAAATCTTCTTTCTTTTTATACGGTGTTTTTTTTTTTTTTTTTAGTCATCTATTTTATACATATCAGTGTATACATATCAATGCCAATCGCCCAATTCATCACACCGCCACCACCACAATCCACCTCTTTCTCCCCTTGGTGTCTATACGTTTGTTCTCTACATCTGTGTCTCTATTTCTGCCTTGCAAACTGGTTCATCTGTACCATTTTCTAGGTTCCACATATATGCGTTAATATACGATATTTGTTTTTCTCTTTCTGACTTACTTCACTCTGTATGACAGTCTCTAGATCCATCCACGTCTCAACAAATGACTCAATTTTGTTCCTTTTTATGGCTGAGTAATATTCCATTGTATATATGTGCCACATCTTCCTTATCCATTCATCTGTTGATAGACGCTTAGGTTGCTTCCATGTCCTGACTATTGTAAATAGAGCTGCAATGAACATTGGGGTACATGACTTTTTTTGAATTATGGTTTTCTCTGGGTATATGCCCAGTAGTGGGATTGCTGGTTCATATGGTAATTCTATTTTTAGGTTTTTAAGGAACCTCCATCCTGTTCTCCATAGTGGCTGTATCAATTTACATTCCCACAAACAGTGCAAGAGGGTTCTTTTCTCCACATCCTCTCCAGCATTTGTTGTTTGTAGATTGTCTGATGATGCCCATTCTAACTGGTATGTGGTGATACCCCATTGTAGTTTTGATTTGCATTTCTCTAATAGTTAGTGATGTTGAGCAGCTTTTCATGTGCTTCTTGGCCACCTGTACGTTTTCTTTGGAGAAATGTCTATGTAGGTCTTCTGCCCATTTTTGGATTGGGTTGTTTTTTTTTAATATTGAGCTGCATGAGCTGTTTATATATTTTGGAGGTTAATCCTTTGTCTGTTGCTTCATTTGGAAATATTTTCTTCAATTCTGAAGGTTGTCTTTTCATCTTGTTTATGGTTTCCTTTGTTGTGCAAAAGGTTTGAAGTTTCATTAGGTCCCATTTGCTTATTTTTGTTTTTATTTCCATTACTCTAGAAGGTGGATCAAAAAAGATCTTGCTGTGATTTATGTCAGGAGTGTTCTTCCTATGTTTTCCTCTAAGATTTTTATAGTGTCCGGTCTTACATTTAGGTCTTGAATCCATTTTGAGCTTATTTTTGTGTATGGTGTTAGGGAGTGTTCTAATTTCATTCTTTTACACATAGCTGTCCAGTTTTCCCAGCACCACTTATTGAAGAGACTGTTTTTTCTCCATTGTATATCCTTGCCTCCTTTGTCATAGATTAGTTGACCATAGGTGCATGGGTTTATCTCTGGGCTTTCTATCTTGTTCCATTGATCTATGTTCCTGATTTTGTGCCAGTACCATATTGTTTTGATTACTGTAGCTTTATAGTATAGTCTGAAGTCAGGGAGTCTGATTCCTCCAGCTCCGTTTTTTTCCCTCAAGACTGCTTTGGCTATTCGGGGTCTTTTGTGTCTCCATACAAATTTTAAGACTTTTTGTTCTAATTCTGTAAAAAATGCCATTGGTAATTTGATAGGGATTGCATTGAATCTGTAGATTGCTTTGGGTAGTATAGTCATTTCCACAATATTGATTCTTCCAATCCAAGAACATGGTATACCTCTCCATCTGTTGGTATCATCTTTAATTTCTTTCATCAGTGTCTTATAGTTTTCTGCATACATGTCTTTTGTCTCCCTAGGTAGGTTTATTCCTAGGTATTTTATTCTTTTTATTGCAATGGTAAATGGGAGTGTTCCCTTAATATCTCTTTCAGATTTTTCAGCATTAGTGTATAGGAATGCCAGAGATTTCTGTGCATTAATTTTGTATCCTGCTACTTTACCAAATTCGTTAGCTCTAGTAGTTTTCTGGTAGCATCTTTAGGATTCTCTATGTATAGTATCATGTCATCTGCAAACAATGACAGCTTTACTTCTTCTTTTCCGATTTGCATTCCTTTTCTTCTCTGATTGCTGTGGCTAGGACTTCCACAACTATGTTGAACAACAGTGATGAGAGTGGACATCCTTGTCTTGTTCCTGATCTTAGTGGAAATGCTTTCAGTTTTTCACCATTAAGAATGATGTTTGCTGTGGTTTGTCATATAAAGCCTTTATTATGTTGAGGTAGGTTCACTCTATGCCCACATTCTGGAGAGTTTTTATCCTAAATGGGTGTTGAATTTTGTCAAAAGCTTTTTCTGCATCTATTGAGATGATCATATAGTATTTATTCTTCAGTTTATTAATATGGTGTATCACATTGATTGATTTGTGTATATTGAAGAATCCTTGCATCCCTGGGATAAATCCCACTTGGTCATGGTGTATGATCCTTTTAATGTGTTGTTGGATTCTGTTTGCTAGTATTTTGTTGAGGATTTTTGCATCTATATTCATCAGTGATATTGGTCTGTAATTTTCTTTTTTTTGTCGTATCTTTGTCTGATTTTGGTGTCAGGGTGATGGTGGCCTCATAGAATGAGTTTGGGAGTGTTCCTTCCTGTGCAATTTTTTGGAAGAGTTTGAGAAGGATGGGAGTTAGCTCTTCTCTAAATGTTTGATAGACTCCACCTGTGAAGCCATCTGGTCCTGGACTTTTGTTTGTTGGAAGATTTTTAATCACAGTTTCTTAATTGTTTTGGGTTTGTTTTTGTAGGTCCTTTTCAGCTCTTGTGTTTCCCACTTAGAGAAGTTCCTTCACCGTTTGTTGTCGAACTGCTTTGGTGATGCTGAATTCTCTTAGCTTTTGCTTGTCTGCAAAGCTTTTGATTTCTCCATCGAATCTGAATGAGATCCTTGCCGGGTAGAGTAATCTTGGTTGTAGGTTCTTCCCTTTCATCACTTTAAGTATATCATGCCACTCCCTTCTGGCTTGTAGAGTTTCTGCTGAGAAATCAGCTGTTAACCTTATGGGAGTCCCCTTGTATGTTATTTTTCATTTACCTTGCTACTTTTAATAATTTTTCTGTGTCTTTAATTTTTGCCAATTTGATTACTATGTGTCTTGGCATGTTTCTCCTTGGGTTTCTCCTGTATGGGACTCTCTGTGCTTCCTGGACTTGGGTGGCTATTTCCTTTCTCATGTTAGGGAAATTTTCAACTATAATCTCTTCAAATATTTTCTCTGGTCCTTTCTCTCTCTCTTCTCCTTCTGGGACCCCTATAATGCGAATTTTGTTGCGTTTAATGTTGTCCCAGAGGTCTCCTATGCTGTCTTCATTTCTTTTCATTCTTTTTTCTTTATTTTGTTCTGCAGCCTTGAATTCCACCATTCTGTCTTCCAGGTCACTTATCCGTTCTTCTGCCTCAGTTATTCTGCTATTGATTCCTTCTAGTGTATTTTTCATTTCAGTTATTGTATTGTTCATCTCTGTTTGTTTGTTCTTTAATTCTTTAAGTCTTTGTTAATCATTTCTTGCACCTTCTTGATCTTTGCCTCCATTCTTTTTCCGAGGTCCTGGATCATCTTCACTATCATTATTCTGAATTATTTTTCTGGAAGGTTGCCTATCTCCACTTCATTAAGTTGTTTTTCTGGGGTTTTATCTTGTTCCTTCATCTGGTACATAGCCCTCTGCCTTTTCATGTTGTCTGTCTTTCTGTGAATGTGCTTTTTTTCCCACAGGCTGCAGGATTGTAGTTCTTCTTGTTTCTGCTGTCTGCCCTGTGGTGGATGAGGCTATGTAAGAGGCTTGTGCAAGTTTCCTGATGGGAGGGACTGGTGGTGGGTAGAGCTGACTGTTGCTCTGGTGGGTGGAGCTCAGTAAAACTTTAATCCACTTGACTGCTGATGGGTGGGGCTGAGTTCCCTCCCTGTTGGTTGTTTGGCTTGAGGCAACCCAACACTGGAGCCTACCTGGGCTCTTTGGTGGGGCTAATGGCGGACTCTGCGAGGACTCACGCCAAGGAGTACTTCCCAGAACTTCTGCTGTCAGTGTCCTTGTCCCCACAGTGAGCCACAGTCACCCCCTGCCTCTGCAGGAGACCCTCCAGCACTAGCAAGTAGGTCTGGTTCAATCTCCCCTGGGGTCACTGCTCCTTCCCCTGGATCCTGATGCCCACACTGCTTTGTGTGTGCCTTCCAAGAGAGGAGTCTCTGTCTCCCCCAGTCCTGTCAAAGTCCTGCAATCAATTCGCACTAGGCTTCAAAGTCTGATTCTCTAGGAATTCCTCCTCCTGTTGCCGGACCCCCAGGTTGGGAAGCCTGATGTGGGGCTCAGAACCTTCACTCCAGTGGGTGGGCTTCTGTGGTATAAGTGTTCTCCAGTCTGTGAGTCACCCACCCAGAAGTTATGGGACTCAATTTTACTGTGATTGCGCCTCTCCTCCTGTCTCACTGTGGCTTCTCCTTTGTCCTTGAACATTGGGTATCTTTTCTGGTGAGTTCCAGTGTCCTGCTGTCAATGATCGTCCAGCAGCTCTTGGTGCTCTCACAAGAGGGAGTGAGAGCACATCCTTATACTCCACCATCTTGGTTCCAATCCTGACTAAATATTTTTTAAATATACCTTTCAGTTTGAAATAGTTTAAGACTCACAATGGAATTCCTTGGCAGTGCAGTGGTTAATACCTAGTCAGGGAATTAAGATCCAGCAAGCAGCACAGCTTGGCCAAGAAAAAAAAAAATACTCACAAGAATTGGCAAAGATAATACAGAAATTCCCGCCTATCATTTGTGTGATTTTACATAACCATACAACATTGTCAAAACTAGGAAAATGACACTGCCACAATGCTATTAGCTCAACTATCAATACAACCTAATTCAGCTTTCACCATAAATTCCTATTTTTAAACAGCATGGTTGGTTGAATTTGTCTCTAAATTGCAGCCTAAAGTATTCATAGCTGATACATTATGAAACTGTAAGTATATAAACATACAGATACACCAGTTTTGATATTCTGATTGGCTGGTCAGTAGACAGACACTTGGGAATGCTGACTGTTTAAAGAAATTTGAAGGGAGTTCCTGTCTTACCATCAGAGCAGACAGAAACAGACTTGTTTTGATGGTCGTCACAGATCATAGGATATATGTACATCCTAGAACAGGATGTTTCCAAACTGTAACCTTTATAAATCTCCCCTAATTAATTAGGGTTCACCCTCACACCCACCTCCTTTGGTTCAATGTAAATGATTATTTTCAAATAATCCTGTTTGAGTCTCTGCCCTCTGGGAGCAAGGGCTCTCTAGATCCTGCCCCCATGCAGGTGTGGATCCTGATAAATTATCTTCCATCCCCCATGTGCAGCAGGGCCTGGCATACAGTAGGTGCTCAGTAAGAGTGTGTTAAGTCAGCAAGTGAATAAATAATGGGATTTCAATGGAATGTGGGCTTGTCTTCAGTGTGTAATGTGGGTGAGTGGGTGGGTGGGAAGATGGGCACTACTATGATGTCACCACTATGATATCATCTGAATAAAGCTCTCTCCTAGACTCCAGAGCTTCCCTTTGGGTGATTAACCCTCTATTTTACTTCTCATGGGGAGGATGGCTGTTCTGGGGGGAATTGGCCCATCAGGGCTTTGTATACAGCGAGGTTGTGTTGTCCATGGGCCGCCTATTTCTTGGCCCTGGGGTGCTCTGAGAGGCACTGGGAGGGCTTCCACCCTAACCCATCTCTCCCACCCAAGTACAACTGATACCTCACGTCCCACCACTAAGGGTCGTGCTGCAAACCAAATCCCCATGAATGCGTGTACCAGATTGGTTTAGTTTTAGGCCCTTTCAAAGCAGCAACAGGAGGCTGGGAGCTGCTCTTCTGGAAAGTGATGCTGAAATAAATCTCGTGGGGATGAGGCTGTCTCTGTGGAGAAAGACCTGAAGCTGCAGTAAGCCTGGGACAGGGCTGACCAGGTGAACCCTGCAGTGGGTGATGTGGGAGCCCTGGGGCAGATCAGATGGTGTGGAAGGAGGTGAAGGCAAACGAGGCCCGAGAGGAAGATGGTGCAGTGCCGTGACTCCTGAAGACATGATGTGTCTCTCCATTTGGCCCGGGCCTGTCCGAATGGCACCTGCAGTTTACACCATGTTTTGGGTGTTTTCCTTGGAGCATCCATTTTTGGCTGCATCAGTTAGGGACGATTCAGCACTGATAAATGGAAACTCAAAGTGACAGTGGCTTTCTAATCGGGAAGAACAAATCTAACTCCATATTGGATCTGTTTCTTTTGCTTTAACCTTTGTAGTCTATTGCTTTTTCTACAAGTTAAGAATGTTGTCTATAGCTCGAAATATACAGGATATCCCATTCTCAAGGCTCTGAGCTTTAAGGGTATAACACTTTATCATTTATATAGTGATAAAAAGCTGCAGACCAGAGAATAACATTTGTCTTGTTGGAGGCTTATAGGGACATCGAGACCTGACCTACATGGACAGCTGGGAGAATAAAGGATTCCAGCACCAAGAAGCAACAACCAACCCCACCCCCTCCCCTTTTAGTATAAAAGAAGACTGAATTCTAACTCGGGTAGAATGATTCTTTGGGACACTAGTCCACCATCTTCTCAGTCTGCTGGCTTTCTGAATAAAGTCTCTATTCCTTGCCTTAGCAGTATGAGCTTGGACTCGGTAACAATTTGAGCAAAATTTATTTCTATTTGTAAGTAAATCCAGGCCAGGTATGATGCTTCATTACATCAGGGACCAGGACTCCTATCTTTTCATGATGCCAAGCAAGGTCCTCATCATCATGGGCCAGGATGTGACATCAGCTATCACATCCATAGTCAAAGCAGAAGGATGGAGAAAGTGGTTGAAGATGGGGCACAGTGGAATGGCAGCTTTCCTCAGGAATGCTACTGGACGATGTCTCTCAATACTTCACTTACATCTCACTGGACAAAATGTAGTCACATGATTATACCTATCTACAAGGGGATCTGGAAAATGCAGTTTTTATTCTGGATAGCCACATGCCTGGTTCTATTTCTGTAGAAAAGAGGAGAAAACAGATTTTAAGAAGGGCCACCAGTACCCTCTGCCTGAAGCATCATTTACACACTTGAGAGCATATTCTCCAAAACTGTCAGCCACAGTCATGTAAATTCAGGGGCAAGAACTATTCATGGTCCAAGATTTTGCCCTACTTGCAAGCTAAAATGTTAGTTTGTTAAAAGACCATGGATGCTGGTAGAAGACATAAAACTCCTGGATCAGAAAAAAAGGACAATTTCTTCAACTGTCAGAGTATCTGCACTTTTGCACCTGCCCAAGTCCCAGTTCCTACAAGGGGATGCAAAGAGGGCCATGTAACACCTGCACATACATCCAGCTGTGTTACAGGGGAGCGATCCTGAGCTTAGGAAAACTGAATCTTTTAACAATGGGAAGTAAGCACGCCTGTCCTTTTCTCTGGTGGGAGACATGCCTCCATCCTCCAAAGCCGTTCACTGAGCAGAACAGACAGCTGACCCAGAAAGGTGGTCAGCACGTGTAGAAATGCCAGAGGCCCAGGGAGAGTCATCCTGCCACATTCCAGGAGTGTACTGCTCAGATGACATTGTTCCTTAGGTCTCCAGTTAGCAGCTCACATAGCATATGCCGTTCAAGTTGTCTTAATAGTTTGAGAAGCTAAGCCAGAGAGTCAGGCTGGAAAATATTGCTTTTACCCTAGATCTTCGTTCCTTCTGTTCTTGATCTCGTTTAGTGAAGATGCTAAAAAGCCAGGACCCGAAGCTTCCTCTGCACAGGAGAGAGGCTTCACTCAGCCAGAAGGAGGAAATCAGGCATTTGCTGCTATAAAGTGTGTATTAATGGTGCTTTTTGGACAACTTCTGATGTGGAGGCTTCCTCTGGGGGCTCATGGTTGTCATTATTTTCAGCACGAACAATGCCGTCTATTTATATTTTTAAAGTAATGTCAGATGATTATTTTAAAGCATTTTAAAGGTCTAGTTTCTCATCACACTGGACTCATTGTCAGTTTCCTTCCAGGAAGTCTGGTCTCCCAGCCCTCCCGCTTCTCCCCTGCAGGGTCCCTTCTGTTGATACCCTGGGTGTCTCCACGCAGTGTTCCCCCAACATATACATTCCCTTCTCCAGGTCACCTGGGGACAAAAGTAGGTGAGGGGGAGGGTCCTTCAGTGGCACTGCCACCTCAACTGATGACCTCGTGGAACAAGGAGACAAGTGACCATGGCTCCATGCCTCAGAACTGGCTGTCTCTGAGCGTGTTGGGGGCCAAGCCGCTGGGGGCCAAGCTGGAAAGAAATTCCCCTCTGCATTTTCCTTCCATTCACAGAGACTCAGCTCCGGGCACCTAGACTGAGCAGTCATCCAAAGATAGGTGCTGCATTTCTCATTTGTTAGTTAAAAATAGCTGTTCTGCATCCTTCATGCAATCACCCAGGGGCTGTTTTCAGCAAATGTTTATGATGGAGAAAGACATTTGCTAATTCACTGCTTATTCGAGGAGAATAGCACTTCTTGGCTGTTCTCGTGCAAATAGACAGCCCAGGATGCTGGTGTCAATTCGCTTGCATTTTCTTTGGATTTGCAGGGTCGTTTTGTCACAGGAGAATGGCTAGTGAGGAGAGGCGCCAGAAGGGCACACATCGAACATGACTCTGTCAAAGAGGCAATTAAAGTGGGTTCCACCTAGGAGATGGCATATGGTGCCGGGTCATTCTGATACAGAGGAAATGTCCAAATGTTTCATTTAGGTGGCGGTGAGCCCAAAGGAGCTGGTACCTTGAGGATTTTTAGTCCCTGACTGAGCATGTTCATCCCCTCTGATGTAGGGGCTGAGGGAGGAGCCTCTGCCTTTCAGATTCAGTGTTCCCTTTATTCTTGTTCTGAACCAGCCCTGCCTGCATGTTCAAATGGGGAACCACTGGGCACCACACTCTCGCTTTGAATGGCTCCTGTCCATGGTTGTCCTGTGATATTCTCTTCCTTTCCTCATTGTCCCCTAAGTCCTGCTTTCCTCGAGCCCCATTGATGGGGAAGAGGCCAGAGGCCACCACACTTAGGGTGGGTAAGGGTGGCCTTACCTGGGGGTTGGATTCTTTCTATCTCTGGCAATAAAGTGACATGAAAATATTTTAGGGGATTTTAAAGTTCAATTTAAAGTTCAATTTGCCAAGAACAGAGTCTGAAGACATTTATCTTCAAGACAGTGTTAGCACTGAAATTTAAAAGGCCCCGCACAGAGAAAATCATCTTTTTAAAAGCAAAAATTTTTTTTAACGTCTTTATTGGAGTATAATTGCTTTACAATGGTGTGTTAGTTTCTTCTTTATAACAAAGTGAATCAGCTATACATATATATATCTCCCCATATCTCCTCCCTCTTGCGTCTCCCTCCCTCCCACCCTCCCTATCCCACCCATCTAGGTGGTCACAAAGCCCCAAGCTGATCTCCCTGTGCTGTGCAGCTGCTTCCCACTAGCTATCTATTTTACATTGGGTAGTGTATATATGTCCATGCCACTCTCACTTTGTCCCAGCTTACCCTTCCCCCTCCCCGTGTCCTCAAGTCCATTCTCTACTTCTGCGTATTTATTCCTCTCCTGCCCCTAGGTTCTTCAGAACCTTTTTTTTTTTTTTAGTTTCCATATATATGTGTTAGCATACGGTATTTGGTTTTCTCTTTCTGACTTACTTCACTCTGTACGAAAGACTCTAAGTCCATCCACCTCCTATAAATAACTCAATTTTGTTTCTTTTTATGGCTGAGTAATATTCCATTGTATATATGTGCCACATCTTCTTTATCCATTCATCTGTCGATGGACACTTAGGTTGCTTCCATATCTGGCTATTGTAAATAGTGCTGCAGTGAACATTGTGGTACATGAATCTTTTTGAATTATGGTTGAGAAAGTCATCTTTAAAACACAGCTTTTGGATCTCAGGATGGGCTGGGAAGGGAGCTTGTCAGGAGGCAAGATTCCACCTGTCCTAAGACTGAGTGTGACAAACAGAGAGGCGTGGACGCAACTCCAAGTGCAGGTTTTGGCAAAATATCTACACTCATGGGGCCTACTTCTCACTTTCCATTTAGCGAATGGTTTGTTTTTATTGAGATAGGATAGAATTGGATGTTGAAAAGCTAAGGTAGGTTTAAAAGCACAATGAACCACAGACACAGTAATATGAACATGAACTTTTTTTGTCCTTAAGAAGGTGTCATGGGAAAAAATCTGTTCTCCTCAGGGGAGCAATTATATGGATTCTGGACCCTCAAGGACCTCGTTGGAAGGGAGAAGGGAGTCATGCCCTGCTGATGAGCAACATTTCTCTTTCAAATCTTGCCAGGACTTGGTCAGCAGCAGGGAGCCGGAGAGAAGGGGCAGAAGTCTAGCAATGGAGACCATGGATGCTACAAGTAGAAGCTACAGGCAGGGCAGGACTCCAGGGCCTGTGACTTGTGCTGTCACACAGGGCGCCTCATGCAGAGGGCCCAGGCTCAGTTTATTCTCTGCTGCCGCTGGCTTGAAATTCTCAGGACATTTTGAATAAGGAGCTGGCTGGTCCTGGCTACAGGAATAGTAAGAAGGGAATCAGAGGGCAAGAGAAAGCAGAGGCAAGCAGTAGTGGAGGCGAGAGAAACAGAAAGTTTAAGGCAGAACTTGGCAGAGAGGAAGAGGGAGAGAGAGAAGAGAGAGTGAACACTTGACTACATACTTTTGAATCATGAAGAAAAAAGAAAAGACCTCCTGTTATGTGGCTTCCAAGATACTTGCAGTCAGGAGATGCTTAGATCCAGGTAAATCTTCCATCCACGTACGCCATGCCCGTCTTCCTCAGTGGCATTGTCTCCAAGTAAAATAAACATGAGTGTGTTTGCAGGGTCGTCTCTCTTTATTTTCCATCAAAGCCAATTGGGAAATGATTTTCTTCAAATCATACCGGCCTCTTGTTTTTCCTTTGGAAAGATTTTGTTCTTGAGGGAAAGGGGGATAGAGGGCTGAATTGTTTCTCCATTATGTTTAATTCAGGAGCTTTCCGGTTTTCAGTCCTTCCTGCAAAAAACTTTCAACTGCATTCTCCTTTATTCTCTGAAGGGAGTTGTAAGGTTCTCTGATTTACCCGAAGGTCAAGGGAAGGTTTGCAATCTGCCGCAGAACATAAATTACAGAGCCCCTGAGGTAATGATGGGGTCAGAACAGGACCATGGAATACATTAGTGGAGGCTAGATTCATAGCCCTTTAAGTGCTAATTCATCTCTGAACATGCAGTGGGAAGTCTCTCTCTTCTACTGCTCATGAGGCCTGAGGCTGAGCCTTTTCCATATTCATCATGGAGCTGCACACTTCAGGCTGCGGAACTCAGAGGCTCCTTGAGCGGTGACTCACAGCTGCTGAGAATTACTCAGCAGACAGAAATGACTAGGCGAGCAGATGCAATTATCCAGGAAACCTGGGCACGGAGCAGGAAGCCAGCCGGCTCTGTGGTTGGCATTCTTGGTATGTTTGCACAGCCTGGTGAGGAGGGCACAGATCGCCGGGGTTTGCGGTCCTGCCGGGAGAGGAGACACGCAGACACATCGCAGGCCATCGACTGTGGTGCATGCGAGGCCGCCAGGACACTGCCAAAGGCGAAAGGCAGTGTGTGTGAGATTCTTGTAGAAGGCGGGTCTTAAGCCAGACCTGGAGGGAAGAGGCCCATGAAGTGGGATTAAGGTTAGGCTGGGGATGCCTCGGTGGGGGGACCACCAGACGGGGAAGGATAGTGATGGCATGAACAGTGTAGAGTGAATAAGGAGACTAACAGGGAGAAATGCGTTTCGTAGGGAGGCGGTGGGCATCGGGGGTGGCAGGCAGAGGACTGTAGCTGGGGTCAGGGTCTCCCTCTCTCTTCAGGGCCCAAAGTGATCTCACTGGGGGGCCTGGGAACCCCACTGCAGTTCGCACTCCCTGCCTTCTAAGGCGGGCACCCCTGCAGTGAGGGCAGCATGCGCTGATGTCCACTTACCTCTAGAGCCAGGGAGGGCACCACATGGAGGTCCCAGGAACAGGGAAGCCATGTGGCAGCATCATTCCCACAGCTCTTACCTGAGCTTCACGGGGCCCAACCTGCTGAGCTGAGCAATCGAGATTCAGACACGTCTAAACCTCAGTCAGCTCACCAACTTACAGTCTAGCTGGAAAGACAGCCACACGCAAAATGTGAAGGCTGAGTGTCAGAAGTTCAGGGGAAGGCAGGATAACTGGATCTTGAGTTGCGGAAAGTCTGGGCCGGCCCGTCTCGGAACAAGTGTGCACCTGGGTTCATGCATTCCCTTATCCTGCCCTGAACTCTGCTGGGTGCTGGGCGTGCGGTGGTGAGGGACACAGATAAGGAGCCAAGTCTCACGAAGCCTGAAGCTTCATTGGGGAGACAGACCACAAACAAAAGGGAGTAAATGCTATGATCTCAGATGCGAAGAAGGAAAATGGCGAGTATAGTGGGAAAAGGAGTGATGGGGGAGGAGGTAGTCAGCTGGGTTGTCGAGGAAGGCCTCCCTGAGGCGTGGACCCTGATGGTGAGGAGGGGTCAGGCAGCTGGGAGAGTCTCCGAGGTGACGGCCGCCGGGAGAGGAATGCACACGGAGTGTGTGGGAGGCGAGAGCGGCTCACAGTGCACTTACCGTTCTGAATTTCACGTGCGTCACTGCACGTGGGTGAGAGCAGGGATGGTTTGCACAGCTGGAGACTGAGGCTTAGAGAGATGCCACCACCACAGGGAGACCACAGCCAGAAGTAAGTGGTGCTGGAATGTGAACATCTAACCCCACTCCCAACTCCAGGGCCAATTTGCTGTCTGTTCTCCCAACGTGATAGCCCACACGACCCCAGCAATGAGCCTCCTGAAGCTGGGGAAGTGAGCGCTGTGCCCAGGCTGAGCTCCACACACAGACGTCAGGTAGAAAGGCCACGGGAAGAAGCCAGGGTGATGGGAGGACTCAGCCTGTGGCATCTCTGCAGACTCCAGGCCTCCTGGAGCAGCAGCAAGGTCCCCAGAGGGGACCTAGATGCCAGAGCTGAGGGAGTTGGCTCATTCTTAATGTTCTAAGAATGAAGCAAGTTTCCTGAGTAAGAATCCCATGTGCAAAGTGGAATTTTAGGCAGCAGTTGGGCAGTAGGAGGGCTGAGGTCGTGAGGACAGAAGAGAAGCACAGAGAGTGGGCCAGTCTCAAGGTCATAGTGTCCTGTGTTGAATTGTTTCCCCCAGAATTCAGTCCTAATCCCCAGTACATCAAAATGTGACCTTATTTGGAAATAGGGCCTTTGCGGATGATCACGTAACAATGAGGTCGTTAGGATGGGTTTTCATCCAATGTGGCTGGTGTCCTTATAAAAGGTGGGAAGTTTGGACACAGACACAGAGGGAGAATGTCATGTGAACATGAAGGCAGAGATCAGGGTGAACTTACACAAGGCAAAGGAGGCCAAATATTGCCAGTTGTCTTGGATGAGTTGTGTCTCCCTCAAATCCATATATTGAAGCCCTAA
Source organism: Pseudorca crassidens (assembly GCF_039906515.1). NCBI lineage: Eukaryota > Metazoa > Chordata > Mammalia > Artiodactyla > Delphinidae > Pseudorca > Pseudorca crassidens. Next base: position 6,027,960 of record NC_090298.1, read on the forward strand.
CCCCCCAATGTGACTGTATTTGGAGATGGAGGTCTATAAGGAGGTAATAAAGGTTAAATGCTGTCATAGTGTGTGGCTTTAATCTGATAAGACTGTGGTCCTGATGAAAACGAGGAGAGACTCCAGGACTCTCCCTCTCCGCTCCGTGAAGACACAGAGAAAAGACAGTGGTCTGGAAGCCAGAATCCGCCGACACCTTGATCATGGACTTCTAGCCTCCAGATCTGTGAGAAAACAAACGTCTGTAGTTTAAGATACCCATTCTGTGGTTTTTTCATATGGCAGCCTGAGCAGATGGAGACACCAACAAACTACCAAGAGGTAGGCGAGAGGCATGGAACAGTTCTCCCTCAAGTCTCAGAAGGAACCAACCCTGCTGATGCCTTAATCTCATACTTCTGGCCTCCAGAACTGTGAGAGAATACAATTCTGTTATGAAACATGCGGTTTGTGGTACCTTGTTACAGCAGCCCTAGTGAACTAATGCAAATGGGAATGGAAAAGGCTGGAGAGAAGATTCATTCTGGGTAGGAAAATGCCAAGCAATTGAAGGAGTGACATACCAAACATTCTTATTCTTTTTTCCTCAGTGTTTTAATGGAAATGACAGTTTTAGGAAACTCAAGTGATGAATAAAGAAGATTTGAATTTTTACTGATGATGAACATGGGAGGCAAGATTATCTTTTAATAATAAGCCCACTTATTTGGGATTTCCTGGAGCAGAACACGAATATAAGGATATTTCCATTTTTATAATCACTCATGCTTTAGAAATTAAAATCCAGAAGCTATGAAACAGATCTCTGAATATTTGTTTAAAAATCTCATAGCTTGTTTAAAATAGTCCATGAGACCTGTATTTACATATCTTGGAATAAATCAGTTCACTTAAGAAAGGGAATATTCTTCATTTCCACTGAGTGTCATAATGTCCATTAGGGATCCAAAAATATTTCTTTCTCTAGGCTGTGCATACATTGTATGAATTCTTTTTGTATCATCCTTGATGTTCCAGCCTTCAGGTTACCCTGCAAAGTGTCAAATGTGAGCTCCCAGACCCTGACACTCTCCTTCCCTTCTCCTTATTCGCTCTCCCTGCCTCTGGGAAAGACAAGGTGAGAAAGAGGCTGAGGTCCCCCTAGAAGCTCCGCTGGGGTCTGTGACCCCAGGCCCTCAGCGGGGACAGCAGAGCCATTGAGAAGGGACGGTCCACTCTATTCTGAGGGACTCTCATGGCGCATTGAGAATTTTAGGAGCATACTTTTTCTCATACTTACATACTTTCTTAGCAGCTGGAGCCTGGTTTGGAAGTATTGGGTTGGCCAAAAAGTTTGTTTGGGTTTTCTGTAGCATCTTACGCTGAATGGACTTTTTTGGCCAACCCAATAAAATATAATTTAGAGTCAAGAAAGTGAGTCACAGAGGGGGCTACTTCTGGTTTGTCTCCATCTTAACTCAGACACTGATATCCTGCAGCAGAGGCGGTGATGAGCTTTTCCTGGTGCCGGTTTGCCTTGAGTTCAGAGTTGCCCCAAAGGAGCAGAGCCTTTCCTTCTGCAGAGCTGCCCCTTCCCTATCCTCTTGGGCAGAGCTCCCGGTGTCCTCTTCCCTGTTGCACCTTTTCCCACATGGAAGTGAACCCTCGGGTGCCCATTCGAGGGGCAGGGGCAGAGGAGGAAGGAGGGGCAGAGTGGGGCACAGGGAGGTGACAGGTGGGAGCCCCAGAGCTTGGCCTCTTTGCTGACCTTGCCCTCCATCATGGTCCTTCACTCGGCACATCATCGCTATTCCCACCAGCAGTGCCCTGCGATTTCAGCCAGCCACTGGGAGACCTTCTGCACCCCAAAGCTTGAGGATGGCTGACTTTCACATTTCAGAACCCCTGCCTGGCTGCTGCTGGTCATGATCTCACTGCCACCCCATGCTCTGCTGTGCTCCCACGGGCCATGTGAGTCAGGTGCAGACACAGATGTGGTGGGCGGGTCCTGGGGTGCGTACCTCCCCTGCTTCCCAGCACCTTCCAGGATGCTGAGGCTGGAAAGCTAGCTGTGTTCCCTCAACTCCTCGCCCCTGGGATCTCACGTAACTCAGGTTCTGCCTGGTCAGCCTTTGAGCTCAGAATCCCTAGTGCTGGGGAGCAGCAGGGTGCGGCCTCCATTGTACTGGTGTGGCCCCTGGCAGAAGTGGTGGAGCTGACAGCTGCCATGGAAGCCTCCCCGCCCTGCAGCTTCCCCATTATGGAGGGCGGAGCTTTCCTGGTGACCAGGTTCCCTGAGGCTTTGTTTTTCCTGGAAACTCATCCTGGAATCTGATTCTTTATTCTCCCCAGTGGTTCTGTGTGCATTTAATAATTTATAAAAATTCCCGTTTTGCTTAACAAGTATGGTGGGTTGAACGGTGCTCCCAGCCCCTTCCGGAAAGATGTGTCTGTGGAGAGCTTGTGAATGTGACTATTTGGAAATAGGTTCAGACGTAGTTAACTTAAGGCTTTTGATATGAGAAGATCATCCTGGATTATCTTGGTGGACCCTAAATCCAATGAGAGTGTCCTTATAAAAAGAGGGGGAGACACAGGCACAGAGGAGGAGCCCTGTGAAGGCAAAGGCAGAGATTTCTGTTGCTTTAAGCCTCACAAGCCACATCAGTTAGTGGTGGTTTTTATGGAAGCCTCAGGAAGTTAACAAACTTGCTAGAGAGGATTCCATTCTCTGCAGTGGAAACTTGGCCCGTGCAAATTGTCCCCGAATTCTCACAGATGCAAGCACAGGTGCAGCAATAACGAACTCAGCTGAAGGCGTGGGGAGGGCGTAGAGCTGTAACCCTGAATTCCTAGCCTTGGCTTTCCAACAGCACTGTTCCCCAGGCTGCATGTTAAACTCCATCACAGGGTCACCACTAGTGATCTGTTCATCCCACTTCTGCTGCTGGCATTTTGCCGCCGCCAACCAGCCACAGATGGGGGCGCCCATGACAAGGTGTTTCCTCTCAGAGACAGCATCCTATCTTCCTTGCCCCAGACAAAAATAGAGAGAGAACTGGACTCTTTAACATCAAACCAAGTCCTCAGACATGTTCTGTGCCCATTTTTATATAAAATAACTTGTTGCCTATGCCTCCGCCTTCCAGAACGAGATCTGGGCTCGACCATTACTGTCTTCGTCAGTTAGGGCTGCTAGAACAGAACAGACTGCTGGGGCCGAGGGGAGCTTAAACAGCAAACACCTGTTTCTCACAATTCTGGAGGCTGCGAAGTCCAAGATAAAGGATCTGGCAGAGCAAATGTCTGGGGAGGGCTGCTTCCTGGTTTGCAGATGGCCGTCTTCTTATTGTGCCCTCACATGGCGGAGAGGGAGAGAGAGAGGGAGCTCATCTCTTTTGTGTCTGTTCCTTTAAGGGCACTAGTCCCGTTCATGGGGGCTCCATCCTCATAACCCAATCAACTTCCAAAGGCTTCACCTCCAATCACCGGTCACACTGGGGATTAGGCTTCAACGCATGAATTTTAGGGGACACAAACATTCAGCCTATAGCAATTACAAAAGCAGAAGTTTTCCTGACCTAAGTAAACAAATACAGCGATTCCCCCCACCTCAACCCTACACCCAACAAATGGCCTGGTGTTTCTCCCAAAGATAAATTCTGTTGCTTCCTTAAAATGACAGGAAAAGATTCAGGCAGCTTTTAAGAATAGTAGTTTCTTCCCTTTATTTCCTCACATTATTGTTCTTCAAGGCCGCAAAGGGATAAGACCCCAGTGATATTGTTTTCTTTTCTGCTTCCCACCCCAGCCCAGAGGGCCACCCCTCATTCTAACTCTGGCAGACCCTCCCAGACTCCCCTCTCCTGTTTTTTGGTCTATGCTCCCTTTTATTTTTTATTTTTTGCCTGAAGTTCTCTTGAAACAACCAGCCAACGAATGCCCTTAGTCTTTCTAATGTTTGAGAAAAGAAATTTCCACAAAATCCTCAAATGTCTTAAGATCTATGATGTTTTGCTTAGACCAGAGGGAGTACAGGCCATTAAATGCTTCATCTTTTCTCAGAAATTCCATCTTTAACAACAGATATTTAATTTTGTGTGGTTTCTCTCTTTTCTGAGCAGACTCTGTGCATGGCCCGATCACACTACGTCAGCCTAAGTACATCGAAGGGAGTGCCAGCTCTTTCCACTTAGGTGATCTGTTTTATTAGTTTGTCAATAAGCCAGCTGGTAGAAACTGCTGCTGACAGTAGGATGAATCATCCCCAGGCGAGCAGCAACTGTTAGCAGGACAACAGCGGTAGTGAGAGGGTTCCAGGCAGTGCTGGCTCCAGCATTTGGTCTTTTGGGGCTTGTGTTCTGTTTGTGTTAAGAAGCTGATAAGACCCCCCGACCTGGTCAAGACTCAAAGGGCCTCAGGAGGTGTAGTCACCTGCACACGGGCTTAGTTGCTCCGTGGCACATGGTATCCTCCCGGACCAGGGCTCAAACCCATGTCCCCTGTATTGGCAGGTGGATTCCCAACCACTGTGCCACCAGGGACAACACTTAGGAGAGATGAACCCATCACTTTACTGGCATTGGAACACGAAGAAAGCAACGGGGAGTTCCAGCTGGCATCCTGGTCACAGAGATGGTGGTGGCTGAATGATGATGGGGCGACATGCACCCTCTCCTCCTTGGACTTTCTCATCTGCCTGTCCTCCAACTCACACTAGCCATCAAGAAAGAAATTCTGGAACGGCAGAACCCAAGTTCTTGTTGGGGTAAGCTGTGGCTGCATGACCTGATGAATAGTGTCGGTACGAAGAGGTGACACGCAGTGGGCAGGAGAAGGAATCACAGGTAACTTCAGGTGTCAGGATTCGGATGACAGTGTGCAGCTGACCCCCAGAGCCTGCCCAGATTGCCTGACCTACAGCGAGGCTCCTATAATAATGCTGTTAATTCATTAAATGCTTCTCCATGGGCCAACTATGTCCTAAGCACTCTTCTGAGCATTTTGTATGTTTTCACCCATTTGGTGCACTTTTCACTCCCTTTTGCAGACAAGGGAACCGAGGCACGTGACCAAGGGCAGATTAAGTGCCTTGTCCAGGGCGCAGGCTGGTAGGTGGCAGAGCTGACACTGACCACGTGATCTGACGTCTTGACCATAATACTCCTGACACAGGAGTGCTCTGGACTTCTCCAAGACACCTTTGTGACATTTGTTCGGGTTCAGCCTGAAGACTGGTTGGGAAGCTGAATTCACAGGCAATGCCAGGAAGCCCGCTGTTTGCCTAATTAATCTTGAGATCTTAAAGGTCTGAGGCTAAACAAACTCTCTGCTCTTGGTTGAGCTCCTGGTGAAAAGAAAGAGGTGGAACATTGAAACAGACAGCCTTTGTCTCAGGTGGGACGTGAGACTCACCATGCAGTGCGCATTTTAATCTTCTTTCTCCCACGGAAAGCTTGTAAGATAAAAATACCCCATAAGCACAAAGTTCACAATAAACAAAGAGGCAGCAGAGTGAAGCGATGGGCTTTGCAGTCAGGGTGGAGCCCTGCAGCCCTGTCATGCAGCCTCTCTGTACCTCAGGTTTCTCCTCTGTGAAATGGGAATAACAATAGTTTCTGCCCCAAGACGTTGTTATGCAGGTTGTTAAATGAGTTAATAGGAGGGAGTCAGGCCTATAGTTGATGCTATGCAATATATGCTAAATAAATAAAAATCACTGCACAATTCTATCACTGGGTTTGAGACAGTTTTGGCTTTTTTAATCCAGGGATTAAATTTGCTTATGTTAGAAATCTATTGATCAGACAAATTAATAAACGAGTTATCCACGGAGCCACAAAGATTTAAACATTGTACAGATGAGTGGCACTCGTCAGCTCACATTATTCTGTATCAGTCACCTCTTCACATCTGCTGGCGCCCTGTGTCCTGCCCAGATCCATGCTCAGGAGCCCCGGGGCTGCTGCCACCCCCACGGTTGCCACCAAGGACTGCGGCTCTTCTGCTAGCGCTGCCCCTGCCTCGGCTCCGTCCCTCACGTCCTGACTCTGAGCCAGCCCTGCACCCTGGAAGCACCCTGGAGGAGGGATCTGGTGTCCACACAGCTGGCTGTAGGGGACCAACGGCACATCCTAGAACAAAGGGAGCCAGCGTTCCCTGGGATGCACCTGACCGTGACAGGCAGGAGAGAGGAGGGGCCTGCGGACGCTTCCTCTCCTTCCGGCTCCAGCTCCGGGGGGCTGCGCTGAGACCACCACTCTGCCCAGTCTGTCCACCGAGGCCCCAGGTGGCTCTCCCTCTGCGGAACACCAGGGCCAGCACCATCCTGCATCGTCTTGGGTGGGCTTCCCTCCTCTCCCGGCCTCTCTTCCTTTTCTCACTCTCGTCACCCGGGGGCTGGGTCTGCAACTCCCCCGACCCAGGATCCAGGGGTGCTTCAGCTTGGCCTTGGTTCTGGTTTCTAAGAAACCTGGTCCAAGATCCCTTTCTAACCACAAATGCTCCTTTCCTCGTTTTGCCAGACTTGGGCTAGGCTTCTAAACCCGGCAACCCCCAGTGGACACGTCCCCCCCTTTCCCTTCACAGTCCAGCCTGGTCCAGAGTGTCAATCTTAGTTCTCGGGGCTCTGGTACCCGTGTTCAGAAATCCTCTGTCTCCTCCCCACAGCTCGCCCTGACACTCTACTTTCCAGCTCTCCCACTGTTGTTGCCATAACATCTTCCACCTGTTGAATATGTCATGTTCTTCCTCAAAAGTCCCTTAATTCCCCTCCAAGCTTGCAGAACAAACTCAAAGAATGTCCCTGAGATGTTCAAGGCAGTCCCTCCCAGTCTGCCTTGGACTCCCACTTCACTCAATTTTTCAGCCAGTTTTTCCTGAGTACCTTCCAAATGCAGGCCCTGGGTGATGCCCTGGATACCAGGGTCAGGAAAAGAGGGCAGTGTATCAGTCTCCTGGGACTGCTGTAACAGATTACCAGGAACTTGGTGGCTTGAAACAAGATTCATTCGTTCTCCCTCTCACTGTCTGGAGGCCAGAAGTCCAGCATCAAGGTGTGGGCAGGGTTGGTTCCTTCTGGAGGCGCTGAGGGAGGGTCTGGTCCAGGTCTCCCCCAGCTTCAGGCCACTGCCTGCCATCCTCGGTGGTCCTTGGCTGGTGGCCACATCCCTCCAACCTCTGCCTCAGTCTTCACACCCTCCCCTCGATCCCCCGTGTCTCTGTGTGTGGAATCTCCCTCTCCTTTCTTTTATAAGGACACTGTTCCCTGGATTTAGGACTCACCCTAAATCCAGGATGATCTCATCCGGAGATTATTCTTCACTTCATTACATTTGCAAAGACTGTATTTCCAAATAAGGTCCCATTCACAAGTGCTGGGGTTTAGGACTTGGACATATCTTTTTGTGGGATACAATTCAACCCTCTACAGTCCGAACAGTATTTTCTGTTCTCTGTTCTTGGAGGTTAGAAGTTAGGCATGTCAGCCATGCTGCCCACATCGGATTTGCTCCCCTGCTGGGAGAGTATTTATTTTCTCATCATTCATCCTTCAGGGCACAGGTCAAACACTGCCACCTCCACGAAGTCTTGTCTCCTGTGTTCTCTCCTTCTTTGTCCTGCATCCTTGAGCTTGTGCTGGGGATGGGATTTTGCTCCTAAGACCTGCTTAAAGACAAGGGGTGTCCATGGTACAGTATCTTTTAGGTGGTGTGTGCTCAGCAAATGCTGAATGCAGTGGGACTCCGTGCTTAAAGATGACATTTTTGCAAATTCTTCAGTGTAGATTTTTTTTTTCTTTTGACTAAAAGTGCAGTTTAGATGTTGATTAAAACCAGTTTCATGAATAATCCTCATTAACTGTCTTAACCCTGGAAAGGTTTCTGAGAAAGAGAGAGACATATAATAGTTTGTTACTAAGTAACGTATCATGTTTTTTTTTTTTAACATAGCGTGTTTCTTTTTTAACATAGCTTGTTTCTTTGCTCTTAAGTACTGTTATTCAACTTGGTCGATTAAAAAAGTCTTGAATGTAATGTGTTTTAAGTGTTTCTTCATCTAACAGTCTTGATGAAGAAAACCCCCAAAGGGATTATTAATGAAAATATACTCTGGTTCAGCCTTCTTCCTGCACGTTTACTTTATTTAAAGCACCCATCTGTAGGTGAGATGACCCACATGTCATCATGATGTGCAAAGATAAGCCGCAGTTTATCCCATAATTTCTTATATTGAGAAGCTTTCCTGCAGTCTTGTCAGCTACATCTGCTGCAAGTTTTACTGAAGCGTTTATTGCTTATTTTTTGTTTGACTGAGTCCTTGGAGTTGGTAGGGATGGCTGTGAGTACTTATGGACAGTTCCTCAGGTGCCTTTCTCTGGAGAAATGGCCAAAGGAGTCTCCCTTCTTTATCCACAAGATGTGTTACCTGTCTGTCCCTGAAACAAGCAGAGGGGAAGGAAGAACCCATGATTGCTCTTTGCAGAAAAGATTGGAGAGAAAATATTTCAAGTTTTTTTTTTAATTGAAATATAGCTGATTTACAATGTTGTGTTAGTTTCAGGTGTACAGCAAAATGATTCGGTTTTATGTATATATATATATATGTATATATACACATATATATACATATATATATATTCTCAAGCTTTCAGATTCTCAAATTTTTACCTTGTTTTAAAAAATAGATGCATGTTTTCTTTCAGCTGATACTGAATGTATGTGGCACAACATGCCTGTTTTTCAATTCTTTTCTATCCTTCAGGAGATATTCAACCTCTCATAACTAAACTGGTGACTTAACACACATGCTGTTTTGAACTTTCCTTTAATCTCTGACAATCTATCTAGGAGCTTCTTCTACCTAAGTTCTATTTAATTTTTATGGAACTGCCACATTCTCTTTTATGTCTCTCTTAGTCTCTTAGCAGGAGTGAATCAACATTTTACAGTTACATACCGAAGAACATCTGGTTTTTGTTCATACAGGCAAGTGTTGTCATCAATACCCATGTAGATACGCAATCTCACATGAGTGTGAGTGTTTCTGTAGGGTATATTCTAGAAATGAGTCTGCTGAGTCAAATTTGATGTGCACCTCAAATTTTGGATCCTATTGCCAAATCTTTCTCTGAAGAGATTGCACCAGATTATTCTTCAGCAGCAAAGTATGACAGTGCCTGTTTCCTCACATGTTCACCAGCGCAGTGTACTAACAAAAGGTTAGATTTTTGTGAAGCTAATAGGTACAAAATTGTATTGAATATGTCCCCCAACTTTTAGTTTATGGCTCTCATTTGTTTATTCACTCTGCCAGTATTTGTTGAGCACCTACTGTGGGCAAGCACCATGCTATGCACTAGTAATGCACCTTGGAACAGAGTGAACCCCAAATACCCTATTCTCAAGGAGTGGACATTTTAGTCAGAGGAGATAGGCAAAGGAAAATATAAGATGGTAATAAATTCTGTACGTCAAAGAAATCAAGGAAGGGAGCTAAAGTGTGTGGGCTGGAGGGTTGTAGTTTTAAATGGGGGTAAAGGAAGCCTCACTGAGTAGCTGACATTAGTGCAAAGCCCTGATGGGGGTGAGGGAGAGAGGCACGTGGGATTCCAGGGAGGATAGCCAGGAAGATGGCATGGCAGGCATAGGAGTTCGGAGCTGTGCTTGGCAGCCATGCTGCTCATCAGTTGCTGAATAACCAACCCAAACCTAGGAGCAAATCACTTTGTTATGTTGTGGATTCTGTGGGTCAGGAATTTGGACGGCGGATGGGGATGTTCCTCTTGCCTCTTGGTGCTGGGGCCTCCCCTGGGAAGACTTGAATAGCTGGGGCTAACTTGAACTCAGAAGCTGAGATCATCCAGAGGCCTCATTCCTCACATGTTGGCGCCTGGACTGCAATGATCAGATGGCTGGGCTCAGCTGGGACTGTCAAACAGAGTACCTACATGTGGCCCCTCCATGACACTTGGGCTTCTTCTGGCTTAGTGAGCAGTTTCTGAAGGAGAGCATTCTGAAAGCAAATGTTCCAAGAGTACCAAGTGGAAGCTGAAGGGCTTTTTATGACCTAATCTCAAAATTCATAGTCTGTTGATCAAAATAGACACACACCCAGAGGAGGGGCATGAACACCACCTCTTCATGGGAGAAATGAGGTCATATTACTGGGCAATGCCTTAGTAGGTTTTCTCCAGAGAAACAGAACAAATAGGATCTATCTATCTATCATCTATAGATCAATACATATGTAGATCTACCTATCTACCTATTTATCTATATACCTACCTATATCTTATATCTATCTCTATATCTATGGCTCTATGGGTATATAGGGTAAGAAGTGGGGAGAGAGATATATTTTAAGGAATTGGCTCATGCAATTTTGAGGTCTAACAAGTCCAAAATTTGCAGGGCAGTCTGGCAGCCTGAAGATCCAGGAAAGAGTTGATGTTTCAGCTCAAGTCTGAAAGCAGTGTACAGGCACAATTCCCTCTTCCTCGGGAGATCTCAGTCTTTATTTTCTTGAGGTTTTCAACTGATTAGATGAGGCCCACCCCCATTATGGAGGTTAATCTGCTTTACTTAAAGTCCACTGATTTAAATGTTAATGTCATGGCATTCATGGCAACATTCATGGCAATGTTCATGGCAACATCTAAACTGGTGTCTGGGCAAATATCTGGGTACTGTGGTCCAGCCAAGTTGACAGACAAAGTTCACCATCACAGGCAACATATTGCTGCCATCTTTAGAAAGGCAGCAAGAAGGCCAGGATTGCTGGAGTGGGAGTAGCAGGGGGCAGTGTGACAGGAAAGAGATGTTGTAGGGGACCAGATGCTTGGGCCTTGGAACCACTGGACTTTGGCTTTGATTCTGAGGTAGGAAACCAATGTAGGGTTACATTTAAAAGCGGTTACTTTGCTTGCCCCATGGAGAATGGTATAGAGAACAAGGAAGAAAACAGAGGGCTCAGTTAGAAATCACAGGGGTACAAGCAAAGGTGATGGTGGTGAAAAGTGTGTAAGACTCTGGATCTTTTCAGAAGACAGAGCCAATAGGATGCATTAACACATTAGATATGGGGGTGGGGGGAGAGAAAGAAAAGCTTCAGGATGGTTCCAAGTTTGTGGTGAGAAATGGAAGGATAGATTGGAGAATTTTTTCATATGTTTCAGAGCTATTTACATTTCTTATTCTGTAAACTCTCTTATTATATACTGTGCCCATTTTTTCCTATTGCACTGCTGACTTCTTTCTTAAAGATTTATTGGAACTCATAATGTGTTAAGAAAGTAGGCTCTTAAGTGTGAAATGATTTGCAAATATTTTTTCTAGTTCTCCATTTGTTTTATAACTTTGTTTTTTTTTTTTTTACTGCTTAGAATTATTTTCACTTTCTGCAAGTGTATTTATCTGTTTTTTTATGTCTTCTGGGTTGAAGTTGTCTCATTTTTTTATGGGAATGAATAAAATATGAGGACAATTTCTTTGCATAAAAGCATTTTCCTTTTCCAATGGGATTGGAAAGAAAATTGTGTAAGCCAGGATTTAGGAGTAATAAAGATTTGTAATTTATTTCATAAACAAAATTTAAGCCACTATGTTTACCATGTCTTCTGAAGCTCCATAAACAGAACAACTCTATATTAAAGTGGCCTGAATTAAATTTTGTTTCCTAGTTTTACTCTTTACTACCACTTTTGACAGTGATTTTGGTAAATAATTGAAGCTGGCTAAAGGCAGGCTGAATGACAGAGAAAATAATCTAGAAAAGTTTGGTTAGTTCTTGAATAATTAGGTTGAAGTAACTTTTATTTCTTCATATTAAGATTCTTAATAGTCTAGTCTTTTGTTTCCATAATAATTTGATTAAACTATAGTGGATTATACTTGACATAAAACATCCAATGTTAAGTATTGATGAATTCAGCTTTATAGACAAAGCATCCATTTGGGAATGCGTCCTTTTCAAGAACACATGTTGGCCAGTCTTTTACCTTTGTAGAACCAAACGTTATTTCCATATCAATTGCTGATTTTTCTCTGGTTTTGAATTGCATAAAAATGTATCTGCACTTTTTTTATCAGTTTGATAAGAATTGAGCTCAACTTTTATTCTCAATATGCTAAATTCAGGATATCTATTAGCAACATTTAAGGCACATGATAAGGAATCCTGGAGGTTGGGAAATGCCTCCTGCATCTTATTAAGTGTTCTAATTCAGTAATACAGCTTAGAGTTTGATGAATAATAAATATATATTTGTCCATACCACATTCTTCATAATTGCAGTTCTTGTCTCTAGATTCACAGTCTATCTTGGTCATTTTCCAGGGTGAGTGGGCTCTTCTTGCTTTTTCAACCTGAGGCTAGCAGTGCAGCTGCTCACAATCTATTCCCCTTTCCTCCTGGGCTGACCACTTGCAGAAAGACTGGATTCCCAAGAGAATGACTTTCATCTTGCTCTCTGTGACTTTTCTTATCTCTTGCTTTGAGGAAAACAGCTACCATGGAGTGCAGCCTCTGATCAACAGACCAGGAGGAAATGAATACTGTCAGCGATCACGTGGGTGGGGAAATCCTTCTCCAGTTGAGCCTTGAGAGGACCACAGCATGTGAGAGAGCCTGATGGAGGGGACTCAGCTAAGCTTCACCTGGATTCCTGACTCATAAAAACTAAAAGATAATAAATGTTTGTGACCTTAAGTTGCTAAGTTTTGGGATAATTTGTTACACGGCAATAGATAACTGATACAGTCCCACCACCCAAAGCACACTTCATGCATCCCTCTGCTGTGTGACTCTCCTTGTGCTGCTCCCTGGACCACAGGCTAGCCCTGGCCCCCTTTGGGAAGCCTCCTGTCTGAGGCTTGCCTAGGTGTGTCTCTCCGTGCTCCCCCGGCATCCTGGCTGAGAGCTTTGGTATCCTCATCACAGTGATGTTGCCTCTTTACTTGTCTCTCCCCAGGGCAAAGGGTTTCAAGAAGGGGCTCTCTTCCCTACTGTTATTTATTCTGCCCCCTTCCAAACTGATCAGGGTGATGGCTCACCAAGGTTTTTAGGAAACATGAGAACAAGAAAAAGTTGTGAAGACTGTGATTCAAGGACCTTAGGGAAGTAATGGGAAATACCATGAAGAAATACCAATTGTTAGTTGTAAGAAGGTGTCTAAGGCTGAACTTTCTAACTTTCTATGTGTTTGTTCCCCAACCCCCAACAGTGCAGGCTCTGTGTCCATCACTCTTTCCAGTCATAATGTCCACTCTCTGTCTGTGATATGTGATCCTGGCCCACAGCCATGGTGGCTGATTTATTAGAGCCAGACAGCAGTGCTAATGAGATTTCCTCAAGAAGGAATTCGTAATTTTGGATGTGGAGGCTCAGGGAATTGGAAGCCCTGGGGCTGAGTCAGTGCGTGATATTGATGCAGGGCGCATCTCTCTTTTCTGGCTGGAATACAGAGTGGCTCTAATCAGTTTTACAGAAAGCAGTTTCTTGGGACTCGGGTATGAGAATATGCTAGAGATGTTTGTAATGGACAAGTGCAGCCAAGAATATGCACAGGATCTAAGCTTTGTGTGGAGCTCTGCTCTTGAGCACAGTGACGCCAGAGTAGAATTAATCCACTGGCTGTGTTGACACCTTGATTCGCCTATAGCGTGATTCCTGCTCCTGGAGATAGTCTCAGCTTCTTGGATCTTGTGTGTTCCTCTAGGATTTTCTTTGTTATCGTTAGGTTCTTTACATTCTCTCCCCTCAGCTGATATCCTGTCTCCAGGAGGCCGTTATCTGTGTGGTAGCAGGTGGATTCCGCTGGACCCCTTCCATCTTGATGGGGGCAATTCTTTCCTTAGTGAACGGACACTTATGCTGGATTTGGAATTTTGTTCTCTGGCTCTGTTAACAGGACCGCAGGTGGAATCAATGAATGCCTTCTATGTGATCATGTTAGCTTACCACGTGTCCTTCAGAGGCTGCCTTGGCTGCATGAGGCAGGCAACTGAGTACAGCAGCTTAACCATGCAGGGTGTATTTCTTCATGTAATGAGAAGTCTCGGGTGAGACCAGCTCCTTCTGTCTTTCTGCTCCCCCATCCTTAGTATGTATCTTTCTTCTTTCTGGCTTCAGGTGATGTTACAGCCATAGCCCAGGCAGGAAGAGGGGCAAAGTCGAAAAGCAAAAGGCCTTTACCGGTTGAGTCTGGCCCTTCTGTTAGGAAAACGATTTCCTGGATGTTGTCTTTACACGACCGCTCAGCAATGTCTGCCTCCTCTACCAGGAGGTAAGTGGCACGAGGGCAGGCATCCTGCTCCTGTTGTCACTTTGCGTGCTCAGTGCCGATCTCAGGGACCCGCACATGACAGGCGCTCAGTACGTGCATCAAATGGATAAGAGGTCAACGAGTTCCTTATCCCTCATGCTTCTGTGGTCTAGAGGAGAGGCCTGGACTGGAGTCCAGAAATGGATGAGTGGGCTCCCATCCTTCTTCCACTGCCAGGAGCTGAAACTCCCTGGTTTCAGCCTCCCTGTGTGTGTGTGTGTGTGTGTGTGTGTGTGTGTGTGTGTGTTCGAGTATGTGCACTTCTGTGTGAATGTGTAAGTGTAGGCATGTGTTTGCGTGTGAATTGTGAATCCGAGCACCTGTGAGAGGGTGTGTGAGTGTGTACACATGTGAGTGGTGTACATGTAGGCGCGTGAGCACTCGTATGCCGATGTGTACATATGTATATGTTGCACATGTAGAGGTGAGTTAGCGTGTGTGTTCATGCATCTGTCTGAACGTGGGAGCGTGAGGTGGGGCAACGTGTGTACGCGTGTGCGAGCGTGTGTGTCTGCTCTCTGGCTCTGCTTGAATTGTGAAATGCTGATAAGTCCATCATCCTTTCAATGCTCGAGGAGCTTATACAGGTTCTAGCACAAGGGGCTCATGTTTTTAAGGCTTTATTTTGTCTCGTGGAAAAAGGAAAAATTAGCAAATTGCAGATGTGCTGCCTGCGTTGGTGGCATGGGCAGGGCATCCCGGCTCTGGAGGCTGCGTGCTGAACACCTCTCTCTCCACCCACTGTGCTCGGCTAGGCCCAGAGCAGCAGTGAGCCTGACCTTGGCTGCAGGACTGAGGGGCCGCCCTCTTGGAGGTGCTGCTTCTTCCTGGCTGGAGGCCAGCACCGCGTCTTTGTCTGCGTGGGGCTGACCTGCTTCTGATGATGGACCACTAGGCAGGGCTGCACTGGGTATTTCCTCTCCTGTTGCTCCTTAGTTTTGCTTGAACACATGGCCCAGAGGGGTGTCCGGCCCTGGGCTGTGCTGGGAGCCGCGGGGTGGGGATTGGTGGCTTTGGAGAAGGTCACCAGCATCTCCTCGGCTGATGGGATGGATCACATGAAGAGCTGCTCCCTTTATCCACGGCTGGGTGAGAAGTGGCCTGTGAGGGACTGACTGATTGATTTCACACGAATGTTGTCGCAGCTCTACTGCGACAGCCCTACCCCGCAAACAACCGGAATGTCCATCAGCAGGTGAAGGTAAGCAAACCTGCTACCAGAGAATTCTACTCAGGAACTAGAAGGAATGGACTGTATCCCATCAGTGTTTCAGTTTCTGCCTGTGAGTTTATTTTGTGTCTTATTTATGTCATATTTTGAAATACAAAAATTTTTTGACTACCAGTTTTGAGGAAAAAGTGAAGGAAGTTAGAAAGCCCCATTTTGGTCTTTCCACGTCGCCCGTTGGTTACACTGTTTTGGGCATTGATGTAGGCTAAGTGGAGTGGTTTTGCTTCTTTGTTCCTGTTGATCTGATGCCTGATATAGAGTATCTGCAGTATCTTCCTTGGATGAGCCACAAATAGCATTTTAAAAACACCTAAAGATAGTGTGTCTAAATCAGAAGGTGGGAGAAAAATTGGAAACATTAGTTTCTGAAGTCATATAAGCTAAAGTTGGGCAACTTGAAATAAACTTCAGAGAAATTACCACAACAGCTCATCTGTGGACAATCTTAATGCCTGGTGCTGTATGGGCCACTCAGAAAGACCAGTAGAGACATTCAAATTGCAAACCAGAGAAATCTGTCCGATTGCCACTGCCTGCCTTTGTTCCATCTGAAGATGCTTCGAGTCCAACATCTAGAAATCTTCGGCTGGCTGCCCTCAAGAGTCAGGCTGGGTTTATAATCTGCTCCAACCGTTAACCTTTGTTTTTCTTTTGTTTCCATAGAAATATCTCTTATTAAATACCTGATTTCTTTGCACCATAGAGGCCTAATTTGGGGGGCCCACTTTAGAATACCTCCTGAAATTGGACACACATGTTTGACTAGACTGACCTACTCTCTGGACCAAGAGACTGGTTCAATGAGATATGGAACAATCTATCAACTCAGCGTCCAAACTGTGAAATTTCCAGGGAAATTTCAGAGGAGGGAACTGATGGCGTTCAGGGAAGGCCACCCCAAAATACACCACTTTGGCATATTGATTAGTTTACATTAAACTTACTTAAGAAATAGCCAGCACAAGAAAAGCATTCTGACCCTCTTTCATCCCCTTAAGAGGAAGAAATAACCCTCCCATGTGAAAGGGGCCCTCCCTGTACCAGGAGGTAGAGAGACATCCTTATCACCAGAAATAGGGAATTCAGGGCTGAGAAGACTGTATAAACAAACCTTGTTACTTATTTACTAATTAACTCCCCCAAGCCCAAACTTCTTTGTCTTATCAATTCTTCTCAAATTTATTGGGCCCGTGAGCCATGGCCACTGAGCCTGTGCGTCTGGAGCCTGTGCTCCGCAACGGGAGAGACCACAACAGTAAGAGGCCCGTGTACCGCAAAAAAAAAAAAAAAAGTCAAATTGATTGTTTCTTTGTCTAAAAGGTATAAAAATTGCCTGCCCTGGTCACTTCTTTGGGTCCCATAGCTTTGCCCCTGCACATATGAAATTAAATTTGTTTTACTTTGGTTAAAAAAAAAAAAGATAGTGTGTCTACCTCAACTGGGAGATTAGACAGGATTGTATAGAACAGTCTATTTTGATGGTTAAAATGCTGGATTAGGGTATGATTTCTGTCACTAGATTGGCCCAAAGTGGTAGGAACCGAAATTCCTTGGCCACAGGCGAAACCGTATGAAGCGGCTCCAATCCCTCAAGTGCCCTTTTGGCGGGTCCTTGGGGTATCAGGAAGCATGTCAGGGAGGGGTCTTTGCTGAGATCCAGCTCCAGAAGAGGTGAGAAGACCTCTGAGGAGAGAGAGGCCTGGAGCCCTAATCACTGAGTCTGGCACGCAGAAGCTTCTGCACACCAAGGACTGGCACAGAGACACGTCAGTCTGTTCAGTCCTTACTGTGCTCTAGAAGTTTCCTTGTGCTGAAAAAATGAGTCCTTTGGGGTCCAGACCCTCTCTGCAGCTCCCTGGATTGGTCTTGGTGCAAAAAGAGCTTCACCTTCCCCTTCTTCCTTCCTGCTGCTGGCATCATGCTGCTATGATTTTTAGAAATCTATCCTCCTTCCCAGACTCCTCTTTGATTAAACTTTCTAACCTCCCTTAATCACACCACTTACATGGTTCACCTCACACGTTTTGCCCACTATCCTCTCTTGGAAACACAGAAACCCGGCTGTTTTTCTCTCTTTATAAATGTTTTCTTGTCCAAGTCTGTGTTTCCTCCCACCCTCTCTCTGCAGGTCCCTCTGTCCTTCCCCCAGAGCCTCTCTCTGCAGATGAGATACATCTACCATCTCTTAGGGAAACCACCATCTCTGTTGACCCAGGGGCTGTTTTATTTCCCTTGGTTCAGTTGCTCAAATACAAAGAAAATAACTTAAAACAGATGATTCTGACTCTTGGGTTCACGGAGGACTGGACAGTCATCGTCAGGAAGCATTTGGTACTTGAACTTTCAACTCACGTGAGTGAGCTGGACCACAGGTCATGGCTATAGTGGCAGCCACTGCCCTGCAGGAGGTCTCATGAGCTCCTGGGGTTTCCATCACAGATGAGATGGCTGCCAGTGACATTTGTCAGCCAGACTGCTTGCCTCTGTCACCGGGGACCTGAGGACGACCAGTAGGTGGGGAAGAGGCAGACAAACAGGTCAGACTTTCTGTTGAGATGGAAAAACCTCACAGCTTTTGAGCGAAGTTATTATTGGATGCTTACTTAACAAGGCACAAATGAAATTTACTTTTTATTTTTTTATTTTTCAAATTTAATATTTACATTTTACTCTTGCTTGTTTATTTACGGAAGTATAGTTAATGCACAATATTATATAAGTTACAGGTGTACAATACAGTGATTCACAATTTTAAAATGTTATCTCCATTTACAGTTATAAAATTTTGGCTCTATTCCCCATATTGTACAATATACCCTTGTAGCTTTTTTTTTAATTAAAAAAATTTATTTAATTAATTAATTTATTTTTGATTGTGTTGGGTCTTCGTTGCTGCGTGCGGGCTTTTTCTAGTTGTGGTGAGCGGGGGCTACTCTTCGTTGCGGTGCTTGGGCTTCTCATTGCGGTGGCTTCTCTTGTTGAGGAGCATGGGCTCTAGGCACACGTACTTCAGTAGTTGTGGCTTGTGGGCTCTAGAGCTCAGGCTCAGTAGTTGTGGCACGCGGGCTCAGTTGCTCCCCAGCATGTGGGATCTTCCCAGACCAGGGCTCAAACCTGTGTCCCCTGCATTGGCAGGTGGATTCTTAACCACTGCGCCACCAGGGAAGTCCGGTCTCTGGCTTCTTTTGATGGAGATTCAATCCCTTGTACGATGCAACTTTCATCTGTTTTAATTTGTCCTAATTGTCTCTTGGTTCACATCTTAGAAAAAAAAAAAAAAGAGGACTACATTTTAAAACTTGTCTGGAGGAAGTTGGCCTGTTTTGCAATAAAGTGAAAGTTTGGTGAAATATTCACATCATAAAATAGTACAGATGTGAGTTAGGATAAAATTCATTTTTTTCACAAGAAATTTGGCTACCCATATGGATATTTAGGCACTACATATTCATATTATTTTACATGTAGATCTTTCCTTTGCTTTCACAAGCAGTACAAAATTATTTTCTTCTAGAGGTTCATATTTTGACTAGTTTGCTGTGAAATGGGTAGGTAGGTTGGTGAAATTATATTTCCCAATTATGTAGTAATTTACCATTATGAACTGTATTTACACACATTCTCATGCTGATGGTGTGAGAAAATGAGGGATCAGATAGTTTAGTGATTTATTCAGGGAATTTGAATCCTGGTGTCTTCAGTTTGAGTCAAGTTTTATGTTCTTTTCATTATTCCTTTCATGTATTATGTTTTTAATCAGCTATAGTTTTACCATGTAAATGAGTGAAACCTGAAAAACTAGGAAGTAATTTAGTAATCCTCTGGACCAAACTCTAAGTGTTCAGCTTTTAAGCAGTAGATTTTATGTGTATGTTTGTATTTGTGTGTTTACATATTATTAGTATTATTTTCTGCTGCATTTTAGAAAAGTAGTTCAAAGTTAGTGAACACATTAAAAAAAAACAACCAAAAACCAAAGACAAAGGGACACAAGGAAATCTTGGGAGGTGTTGCAAATGTCTATTCCCTTGATTGTGGTAATAGTATCCAAACTGTAGGCATATGTTCAAACTCATCAATTTGTACACATTAAATATGTGCAGTTCTTTGTATATCAATTATACCTCCAAGCTCTTAAAATATATATAAGAAATAGTCCCCAAAGTTAGTGACTGTGAAGGCTACCCTTAGACCTAAAATCATGTTTGCATTTTAGATTCCTTTTTCTTTTTCATGAGTGTATTGATGGTTCAGTAACTATTTCTCAATTCTTCGAGTTTGGGATTGAACAAGTACTACCTATACTGAAGTCCATCCCCTTGTTGGACTTTAGAAAAATAAATTGATTTCTTAAAATCATTAGCTGAGGTGCATGTCAGAAGGGGGACTGCTGCTGACGGAATGTTGAGCACAAAAGAAAAAGGGTGAAAAAGTTGTTTTCTTGCAGCAAATTTTCCAGAGTGACCACTCTTCCCTGGTCTTGATTTCTACTTTTTGGAAGAGTTGAACAGTCCACTCAAGTGGTCAAAACTGTGGGAATGTCTGAGACTTAGATCTAGCTTCTGATGGAAGAAATCTTCAAAAGTTTTTTGTGTCTTTTTTCCTCAAATGCACACACACACACACGATCACGGGGTTTCAGTGATCACTGGATAGTTGTAGAAGGTCACCCCCCAAATCCAATAGACTCCTTGCTTACCACCCTTTATGACATTTCTGCAATAAAAGGTGTCTCATAATTCTTTGGTGTGGCTCCTTCCCTAAGACTCTCCCCTGATCCATTTCTAAGTCCTGTTATTGACTGATTTCCTTTTTCTCTTTGACCCTTGGCTATCTTCACAGGATCTAGTCTCACTCATTTTGGACAGGTATTTTGTATTTTTTGTTGATTTTTTTCTCGTATATTTTCTAACAAGTTATTGATTATATAAAGTTATAGTATTTTATATGTATATTGAACCTGACAAACTTACTGCACTCTCTGATAAATTCTGATGCCTTTTAAAAAAAAATTAATTAATTAATTAGTTTTGCTCCATTGGGTCTTTGTTGCTGCACGCAGGCTTTCTCCAGTTGTGTTGAGTGGGGGCTACTCTTCGTTGCGGTGTGTGGGCGTCAGTAGTTGCAGCATACGGGCTCAGTAGTTGTGGCTCAAGGGCTCTAGAGCGCAGTCTTTGTGGTGCATGGGCTTAGTTGCTCTGCGGCATGTGGGATCTTCCCGGACCAGCAATCAAATCCGTGTCCCCTGCATTGGCAGGTGGATTCTTAACTACTGCACCACCAGGGAAGTCCCCCTGATGCCTTTTAAAAATTTTTTATTTTATTGGAGTACAGTTGATTTACAATGTTGTGTTAATTTCTGCTGTACAGCAAAGTGATTCAGTTATATATAAAAAGAATATATATATATTCTTTTTCATATTCTCTTCAATTATGTTTTATCACAGGATATTGACTATAGTTCCCTGTGCTCTACAGTAGGACCCTGTTGTTTACCCATCCTGTATACAATAGTTTGCATCTGCTGACCCCAAACTCCCAGTCCATCCCTCCCCCACCCCCCCGCCCCCTTGGCAACCACAAGTCTGTTCTCTATGTCTGTGAGTCTGTTTCTGTTTCGTAGATAAGTTCATTTGTGTCATATTTTAGATTCCACACATAAGTGACATCTGTTGCCTTTTTAAAAATGGGTTTTTTCATTTTTTTCCCTAGAAGTACAATGATGTCTTTTAAAAATATAATACTTTTGCCTCTTTTCTAGTGGGGCTTCTCCTTCTTTCTAATTCTCACCTTATAATATGTTCAATGTCCAGAAAACTATGTTCTACGTTCAATGTCCAGATAACACTAGTGAACTTATCAGGCATAAATAGTGGCCTTATTTCTGATTTCAGTGGGAATGCCACTTGAGTTTTAGATAGATTTTGCCTATTGATGTAAGACCACCATTCTTTATCATGTTAACCATCTATTGTTTTTTAAATTTCTGTTTTGTTAAGAATTTTAATATGTAATATTGAATTATATCTAAAACCTTTTAAAGCATCTATTGAAATATTTGTTTTCTTATTTGACCCTTTGAAGTGATAGATTGATATTGTAGTAATAGACATTAAACTCCATATTTCATTAGAATGTTCTTTTGATACACTTTAACTCAATTTGCCAATATTTTAGGATTTTATATGTATCTATATGTATGCAACCTCTGTCAAATTTAGTATCAGAGTATTTTAGCTACTTAAAGTGAATATAAAAAAACTTTTAATATTTTCCTGTGCTCTATAACATTGTCATGATCATTTCCTTGAAACTATAAAAAATTACCAGAAAATTTATTAATGTATATTTGTTGGCCTTTTAAAAAACCAACTTTTAATTTAAGAACAGTTTCTTATGTACAAAAAAATGTCAACGATAACACAGAGTGTTCCCATACACCCCACACTCAGCTTTCCCTATTGTTACCATCTTACATGGATTGGTACACTTGTTACAATTAACGAGCCAATATCTAGACTTTACTGTTACCTAAACTCCATTCTTGATTCCAACTTCCTCAGATTCTACCTCATGTCCTTTTCTGTCCCAGGATCCCATCCTAGACGCCACATTACATTGAGTCATCATGGTTCCTTAGGCTCCTATTGGTCCTGGCAGGTACCCAGACTTTCCTTGTTTTTGATGACCCTGGCAATTCTGAGGAGTACTGGGCACGTGTTTTGTTGAGTGTCCCTCTATTGGGATTTGCCTGAAGTTTTTCTCATGGTTAGACGAGGTTTATGGCTTTTGGGGAGGAGGACCACAGAGGTAATATACACTTGTCATCACACCCTATCAAGGGTATGCACCATCAACATGACTTACCACTGTTGGTGTTGACCTGGCTGAGGTCCTGTAGTCCAGGTTCTGCTCTCTAAAGCTACCCCACTCCTTCCATTCCTCAGTCCTTGGAAGGTGGTCACTCCGTGCAGCCCACACTTACGGGGAGGGGAGTTATAGTTCACCTCCTTGAGGGCAGAGCATCCACATCATTTATTTAGAATTCTTCCACATGGGAGATTTGTCTCTTCACCCCCATTTATTTATTTATCTATTTATATCAGTATGGACTCACAGATATTGATAATTTATACTTGGGTTATGATCCAATAGGACTTTATTTTGTTGTTCCAGTTTGGGGACATTGGGAGAGATTTCATCTGGCTCCTGTGTCACTGGACCTTGCAGGTCATCTCTTTTTTTTTCTGAGCATTCCCTTACTTTCTGGCTTATTAGATGCTCCAGGCTCATCTTGTTCTAGAATTAGCCATTTTTCTAAGGAACCCTGCTTCCTTTTATTGGTTTGAGAATGGAGGAAATATAATATAATTTAAATTTGTATTTGTCAGATATAAAAGAGCTACATTACATTCCAGATTTTTTTTCTTACACTTTATTCATTCAACCACATTTTTGTAGTATTGGCTTTCTGTTAGGCACAAAGACTAAATCCTATGATAAGCCTTCTCTCCTATGCTTTTACTGAGATGCCTGGTGGATTCCCACACTGTGAGCTCCCTCTCACTGTAATGAGTAATAAACACAACTTGTTTAGTTACAGATGTGCCTGCTGACTATTGGCTGGAATGTACTGACAGCACTTAACGGACGCCCCCCCACCCCAAATAATAGTGCTTTAAATCATAAGGGTTTGTTTTATAAGGAGAAGTTCAGTGGGGGGCAGTCCAGGCTGGTGTGAGAGTGTCTGCATGTCCTCAGGTCTAGTCTCCTCCTGCTTGGCCACTCTCAGCATGTGGCTCCTATCACTGTATGCAAATCATGATCCAAGAGGCTGCTGGAGTTCCAGCCATCATGTCTGCATCCTATGTAGCAGGAATGGAAATAAGGAGAAGAGAAAAAGGGGTGCCTTTCCTACTTGTGGAACCCCTTCTGAGCAAACAAATCTCCCGTGGGGCAGGAACTGTGTGAGCACAGGGATACAGTGTGGGGAAAACAAAATCGTTGCTCCCATGGCATCTCTGTTCTGTAAACACACGAAGACATTGCTCTTTCATCTGTGACTGTGCCAACAGGGATGGCTCAAGAGGACAAGTGAGGTTGGAGTCACCATGAACCCACAGGGTGGGCATGGACCCTCACAAGATGGGCTTGTGATTGGTATTGATCTGTAATATGATCAGATCCAGGATCCTCTGGACCTCTGGACCCCACATTCCTTCTCCCCCATCTTTTCTTGTTCGTTCTGAACCAGGCAAGAGGAATAGAGGGTAATAGGATGGGGGCGTAATTTTGGATAACGTGTCCTTGGAAAGCCTGGAGAAAGTGATGTTTAGAGTGAGGGCCTGAAGGACAGGAAGGAATAAGCCTTGTGGGTGGCTGGGAAGAGTATTCCAGGCTGAGTGAACAGCTGTGCAAAGGCCCTGAGGTCAGCACTTGATTGACATTCAGAGGACAGGAAGGAGGCCAGTGTGGCTGGAACAGAGTTCAAGAGGCTGGTGGTGGGAGCCGAGGTCTGGGGCTTAGATCACACTGGGCCTTGGGGCTGGTACAAGGGCTTCAAGTGAGATGGGAGACTTTGGGGGGGTGTGTGGGGGACATGATCTGATTGTAACCCTTTGCGGTGTCTTTGTTTAGCACACTTCCTGACACATAAAAATATTTGGTAAAGCCTGTATGGAACTTTGAGATTGGTTTACATTTTCTCAATTATGGATGAAGAATTGATTTGGTTATTCCAGAACAGAATAATTTTTGGGTAAAAAGGTATTATTTTTCTGTATTGAGACTTCGAGAGTCTGAGATCATCCTCATCACTGGAGCGTGAGCGTCACCTGGAAGGCTGTTCCCAAGTGACAAGCCACAGGGGAGACCACATGTTCACACGTGTTCACACATATTCACGTGGAGAACACTGAGACCGACCACCGTGATTTCAGAGGTCAGTGACGTTATGGAGTCATGCTTTCCTAGTCTCTGTTCTTCGTCCTTTATTCAGATCATCCCACCTCCCCACAAAAGATAAAGATCAAAAAGAAGACGAGACTGATAGTGTGGAATAGAGAATATAAGACTGCACTTCCACTCAACATGACCCAGTCCCATCTGGGCTTTGCTCCAGCATATCTGAGACCAAATTTGTGTCCGTTCCCGAGCTCAGTAGGCCTTCTCATGCAAGTGAGAGTCTGTCTTGAAAACTGGAGGTTTTAGGGCTCCAATCTTTCTGGACCAAGGGGCTTGGCATTGCAGTGAGATGCAGGCTACCCCGGGCCAGGATGCAGTCCCTGTGGGGAGGGGCGGCCGGGTTTGCACACAGAGGAGAACGCCAGTCTCTGGCCCAGATGAGTCATGCAGAGCCATTTAGCAGTTGCTAAGTGTGGTTCTGGGTCCATTAATGTTGAGAAACGGCAATTAGTGTGGAGGCAAATTAGAATAAGAGCCACGGTGCTGATCATGAAGCAAATGAAAAAGCTCAAGAGGAAAGCATTTTTTTCTGAGTGTCTCAAAGAATTCCACCCTTTTATTCTCTGCTCTCCCAGTGCCAGGGAGAGTGACAGCTCATTGACAGACATCCAAGGACCACGTGCGGTGGAACAGAAACCTCCAGCATGACAGGGAGCAGATGTATGGCCTCGGTTGTGCGTCCTGATGGGAAGGTGGCTGTGGAGACTCAGACCCGAATTCCCAAAGCAGGTGCATCATGGATGTCGCCAGATCCGGGGATTTGGACCCTCAGATCTTTCTGAAGAGAACATCTGCAGAGAAGGAAAAGGTTTATGCATATACCTGGTTTGAAGGGGGACACTGCGCTGCATCCATCTTATTCCACGCCCTGTTCTAGCACTTGGCTCAGAACCATAAATATGACAGGTGTGCAATACACATGCATTAAACTTTAAAATTTGCTTTTAAAAATTTATATCCATACCATAACCTTCTGATTAAGATCGGAAACAACTATTTGTCAAAATGGACTATATTTTCAGGACCGCATTGTTTTTGATGCTGTATGAGACAGGATTGTTCCACTGAAGGAATCGTCATTAGCATATGTACCAATTTGTCAATGTCCCCAAGGTGTCTGTCTCGTTCATTGCTAACAGCTGACCATGGTAGGCCTACTGGCTATTTGGTGTTTGCATCTCCGTGCCCATCGGGGCCAGAGGGGAGAAAGGCACTGTGCGCACACTTCCAGCTGGCACAGGAATCTTAGTATTAAAAGATGAGCAATTCACACCTCATCAAAGAACACCAGAAAAATGCATCCTGGGCTGTTGTCCCTGTGGCTTTAACGCCCTTATGAGCCACGTGGAGATGCACAAACCATAGGGGGCTGACCTCTGCTCAGAGCTTTGGCGACTGGTTAGTAGTTTTGAACTCCATTCAACACTGGAATGAAAATGCTTCCTGTGTCCTGAAAATGTAAACGAGATGATATGATTTATCTGGATTTGAGGAAGTACACCCAATTTAAATTGTATAAACATTTTAAGGCAGCAGCCTACATACAATATATGAATGTGCACACCCAGCCCTGGGGAAGTGGACGGTTTGTGTAGGTTTTTGGTCTGGGCGGGGCTGGCCGGGTGACACTCAGACCCTTGGCGTCCCTGGCTGGAAAGTCTCACAGGCACACATATTTCCCAGCGGTGGAATGTCAGGAGGCACGGGATGGAGCCAGCGCCGGGGGTCTCGTTTCTGCGCTGCTGAGAGCTCGGAGCCTCTCCAGGTCCTGCCCGGGTCCAGGAGAGAGGCTAGTCAAAAACGAGAGTTGGGACTGATGGTAAAACGGAGTGACGAAAGGAGAGTGCAAAATCTCAGTCTGGAGAGGTCCTAGGGAAGACAGGTTCTCAGAACTGTGGAGCAGGGAATAGGGGAAAGAACTGTAATAAGCTGGACTTTTGTCCGTTTTTGTTCGGACATAGGGTTAGAAAGGAAGCCAAATGATTTAGGTATATGAAATAGTTTGTCACTCTTCTGCACACGTCCCATTTTCTGTCTTGTAAAGATACAACTATTTTAGTAAATTTTTAAAGAAAAACTAGTTAGGAGCTTTTCTGAAAGGCCAGCTATTTCAGGTAGGTAAGATAATATGAAATTTTAAAATGTCAGTCTTGGAGCATGTCCATTCATTTGACATTTAGTGAGTTTCCATGTACTGTGCGATAGAACTTTCTGCGTGTCCTCTGAGCTGTTCAGTACAGTAGCCACTAACCACATGTGGTTATTAAGCACTTGAAACATGGCTAGTGCGACTGAGGGGCTGAATTTTCCAATTAATTTAATTTAGTTGTGTATTTAAATAGTTGAGTGGTGCTAGTGGCTACAGTATTGGACAGCAGAGATCTAGATGCTGGGGATAGTGCAGTGAGTGAACAGGTAAAAGTCCCTGTGCTTACAGGGCTTACATTCATTTAAAGTGAATCTCAGTTTTCTTTTGATAATTTTCTTAAAACTTAATATTGCACTTACTGGCAAGGGTGATGATGCAAGATGTATCATTGTAGAGCCCATCAGGACGTTTTGAAAAACAAAAAACAGTTAAGAGAGCAAGTAGGGCTTAGGTGATTTCCACCCTTAGGTAGATTACAGTGACTAAGATAAGCCACTAAAATTTAAGATTTCTTTTTTTTTAGAAATGAGTCATTTCTACTATATATTGTTGCTGCCTTTCTGAAGACTGCCCTCTTACTATGTAACTTCTATACCCCGGTACTGACCATGAGTGAGAAGTCCTCCTGGATGTCACATTTCCTAGGGAAGAAAAGAAGCCACATTTGTGGTTTTTATTAATTCAGCAGACATTTAAACTTTTCTTAGGATGATTTCTCTGTGGAGTGGAATGTTTAACTCGTGACTTGGACTTACGTTTGTCAACTATAATCTGATTATTGATGAAACCAAAAGGATTGTTTTGGTAGAGTCCTCACTCTTAACTGAATTACATTCAGGAGGGATCAGCAAATTTTAAAAATAGTCTTAGATTTCTGGTTTTGCTTCTAATTTCTGTGCACTGTGTATGCAGAATTTGAGGAGTCTTGCTGTGTACCCAAACATATGCAACATGTATGTAGTTTTAAAGTTATTTGTGCAATGACCTGAAAGTTTATATACGAAATTGTCAGCAGTTTCCCTGTCCCCAACTTCTGAATTTTTTTAACTATTGTGAATCACCATTGCTTTCTTTCTGTCTAATGTTTGAAAATTATTTGTATTTCCATTTCTAAATACATTTTTAAAATGACTTTCCAATGACAACCTATTGGAATATAGCACCCCATAATGGACTGATGGGGGCTTAGTTATTATCTGGAATCTTCTACATGCACTTAGTGTGTTTAGCTGTGTAAAACATAAAAGTCAGCCTGGCCTTTATCCTGGAAATGTACAGCTGAAAAGACGACCTGACATGGATAATTTCATTAAGGTTCCTGTTTATCATCTTATTTTGGAAGGAATTTTAATACTCTGGCTAATCAGACTTCTTTTTCTCTAAAACACACAAGCTACAAGAACGAGTTCTGATCTTACAGTCAAGGAAAAGGAAGAACTGATTGAAGCTTGGCAACCAGAACCTCTTGTTTCTCTTGTCTCAAGAGACCTTCCTGCTGTCAACCATAGTATTGTTTCAGGCCCTCCAAAAGCCATAACATTGTGGTGAATGGAAAAGAAGGTATAAACTTTGCCTCGTTCAATTTTCTTGGATTGTTGGATAACCCTAGGCTCAAGGCAGCAGCTTTGGCATCTCTAAAGACGTATGGTGTGGGAACTTGTGGACCTAGAGGATTTTATGGCACATTTGATGTGCACTTGGATTTGGAAGACCGCCTGGCAAAATTTATGAAGACAGAAGCAGCCATTATACACTCATATGGATTTGCCGTGATAGCCGGCGCTACTGCTGCTTACTGTAAGAGAGGGGACGTTGTGTCTGTAGATAAAGCGGCCTGCTTCGCTATTCAGAAGGGATTACAGGCATCACGTAGTGAAAGTAAGTATTTAACCATAATGATACGGATGACCTGGAACAACCACTAAAAGAACAAGAGACTGAAGATGAAAAGAATCCTTGCAAGGCTCGTGTAACTCGACGTTTCATTGTAGTCGAAGCGTTGTACATTAATACTAGAACGATTTGCCCTCTTCCAGAACTGGTTCAGTTAAAGTACAAATATAACGCAAGGATCTTTCTGGAGGAAAGCCTTTCGTTTGGAGTCCTGGAGGAGCATGGCTGAGGAGTCACTGAGCATTTTGGAATCAGTATTGATCATATTGATCTTATCAGTGCCAACACGGAGAATTCACTTGCTTCGGTTGGGGGTTTCTGCTGTGGTAGGTCTTCCGTAACTGACCGTTTGTGACTTTCCAGCCAGGGACACTGCTTTTCAGCTTCGTTACCCCTCCCCTGTTAGCTGCTGCTGCCACTGAGACACTCAACATCACGGAAGAAAATCCAGGAAAAGTGCAAATGAATCCATAAAGCTTTACAAGGCATTTCTGGATTAAAAGTGGTGGGTGAGTTCATTTCTCCGGCATGTCACCTCCTGCTGGAAGAGAGCACTGGGTGTCGAGAAAGAGAGGTTAAACTACTTCAGGAAATTGCAACTCAGTGCATGGACAGAGGCATCACGTGAACTCAGGAGCACTACCTGGAGAAAGAAGAGAAGTGTCTCCCTCCTCTGTGCATTAGGGTTGTGGTCACAGGGGAACAAACAGAAGAGGAACTGGAGAAAGCTGTGTCCACGATCAGCAAGGTGGCCCAGACCATGCTGCTTTAGTCTGGGGCCTGGCGGTTGCTCACCACGCAACACGCAGACAGACCTCAGAGTCACTGCAGGGCGAGCCAGAGGGGGCCTGCGGGTACAAGACGGGGTGTCACTAGATGAGAAGGATGCTGGTTACTTAAAAGAAAACACATCCAAAAGCCCAAGTAATGACAGCATATAACTGATATTTAAATTCTGCTATTTTATACTATTTAAATGTTTTATTAACACTAGGTTTTTATATTCTTCTTTTTGTTGTCATTGTTTAAAAATGGAGCTTCAGTTTCTCTTCTTTCCCTTCTAATGGTAAAGATTGTGAGCACTCCTTAACATCTCATAGAAAATTGTTTGCAACATTAAAGCTTAGAGGCAATTCAGCATATACGTTACAAAAGGTATTGCAGATCTAATTCAACCATATCTTTTTCAGTCTTCGTCATGTGAAACTCAATTGTGGTTAATATATAGAGGAATACTTTTTGTGTGATTATTATAAACTTTTCATGATAATATATTGAATCCTAGAATTTTTATATACACTAAATACTGATGTTGCACTGTTTATAACAGTGAATCTTAGCATCCTTGACCAGAGAATAGTCATTATACTTCCTAAGTGAGCAACAATTTAAATCAAATACTATTTTATTTTAGTAAGTTGACCTTTACATTCATTATGTGTTGACTTCTAATCTGTTTTCAGAGGAGGATTATTGTGATGATCCCAAAATAGAAATCATGTCCTTGATATTTTAGAATATCTTGAATGTATTCTTCTTTGTATAGTGGGTTTCCTGGGGATGTATAACTACAGGCTTTTTCTAAGCTAAGAAAATGAGACCTTTATTTCTTTTCAGCTTATGAATTCCAGATATCTAAAAAAGATGGGAAAGCACTAAAAATAAAATTTTTAAGCTGTGCTTTAGCTATCTGTTTTTCCCTTAGCAAACCAAGTTGGGTGGTATAAATGTTTGTGATATGTCCCACAAGATAGTACATAAATATTACACTATTACTCCAACTATTATTAAAGGGAAAGGAATAAAATTATATTGAAAATGTCATTTTATAATGTATGTTCATATTAACAAATGGTTTTCAACATCTTTTTAAATAACATATATATTTTTAATGTTTAGTTTCTATTTTGCTTGAGGTATTTTGTACATATGTGCCTTGTGATTGCTACTGCTTTAAAGGATACAGTACTCTTTGGGGGATGAATCTGCTTTGTTTTTAATGAAATAAACCTACATTCCTGATTAAAAAACAAAAACAAACAAAAAACAAAGGATTGGAGCACTGCTTTTGCTTATAGCATCCTTTCCCTCTTCCCCAGGACACTTTGCCAACCTCTGTACATCCATGAAGGCTCACTGTGGAATCTCATACAAGTCAGCTCTATGTGCACTTTCCCCACTTTTATTTCCATTAACCTCTATCTCTCTGTTGTTCATTCCTTCCTCAATCAACTTGTAATTTTCCAAGTTGGACATTGGGTGAAGTAAGAAACTCTTATCCAATTAGGTGAATGAATGGAAAAAGCTCCCCCTATTCTGGCAGTATTTAATTGTTGTAGGATTATTGGCAGAGGTTTACTCATAGGATTTTAATAGGCAGATCCTTTAAATCAGTGTATCCCAATTGATCGACAGACTCCTGGGGTCAGAGAAGGTAGTAAAGGGGGTCTCTGAACTATTAACAGATCCTTCCAGTGAATAAGACACATGCTTGGATAGCAGCATGGAAATCACGTAAATGTGGAGTTTCATTATTGGCTTGAATGATAGCAATTTGATGTGCTTAAACTGTTTTTTCTAAGTAAATTGAGGACTTGGTATTTATCTTTGATAAATATAAATGAGAAAACAAGTTTTCCTTACTTAGTAAAGTTTTGCTAAAAACCTTCTTACAAGTGGGAGGATATGAAGTTCCCTAGATGGTGAGAAGGTTGAGACCCTGATAGGGAAAGTCTCCTCTGCACAGAGTCGGCCTGAGATGTTCCAGAAAAATGTTCCTGGAAAACATTCTCATTCTATGGACTCTCCATACTTCCAAAGACTTGATTATGTTGAAGCTGCTAGAGATGGAAACTTTGGTGCAAGCCTAGAAAATTGGTAGTAACAACTAGCAATTCATTAAGGTCCTTCTGACTTCAATTATCAGCTGTCTTCACATGCCTTTTACAGAAGCTTCCGTGGTCCATTACTGCTGTTAGTCCTTTCGGCAAGAGGCAGTGTTTTGAACGTACCAAGTATGTCTGAATGGTAGATATATTTTTTAAAATCTTTAGCAGGAGTGTTTGTCTCATTAACATTTGAGCAGCATCGACAGGTGTCTTCAAGGTCCAAACCATTATTTATGCTACAATTGATCACTGTTCTAACACAAAAGGACAAATTTAATTGATTTAAGGTAGTTTCCCATAGTTTAGCCTGTTCCACATCTTAATATGGGAACCTCCTTCATCGAAAGGTCTTTGACATGGATATGCCATGCTCTTCCAAGGTAGACAGTGCATAAGTTACAGAAGGGTACCTCTTGCTTACCCCTTCATGGATCTCAGATGTAAACCCAGTGATTTCTCCCCTGACATATATGATTTTTGTACCACTCTAAATTATGTTACTGTAAATTATTTTAGTTTGAAGCCTTAAGAGATTATTCATTAACATCCCTTTCTTTCCTGCCTGCCTGAATTAGGGACCAGCTGAGAAATAATGTAGGTGTCAAGCCACTAGGGATAAAACTTTACTACCGATAACATTTTTTTTCCTCTAAAATGTAGTTATGTCTGTGATAAAAATGGACTTGTGCCCGCATCCCTCAATTCTGCTTGTCCACTCACCCAGTCACTGAGTAAGTCCTTCCTAGGGGAAAGCCCCTGCGGCAGGGTAGACAACAGACCAGACTGCATGGTCTGCATGGAGAAAGGAGAGAAGAGGGGCTTCTGTTCCTTCGGGACCCCCTGGGGTGGAATGAGTACGGGTTGGGGGTGAGAGCAGCAGCCATACTCCCGTGGAACACCCTCTGTATGTAATCACAAGGTCAAGGGGAAAAAGAGTCTTTATGACAGTCTTCGGGAGGGGATTTGTGGACCAGCCAGTTACTGATGTGTTTTTCAGAAAACCGATTTGGAAGCTTCTGTCTATAAACACAGCTTTCACTAAAAGCTGACTTCATCTTGCCTGTGGGTCTTCTAAGGACTTAACATTTTCACTTTCTCTTTTTTCTGTAAGCTTTGTGGATGTATTTCATTTCGTACTGGTAACACCAACATATGGGAGAGTGTATTAGTCAGCTTTTGCTATGCTAATGCTGTGTATCAAACAAGCCCAAACATCAGTGGTTTCCAATAGCAAAGACTTCTTCTTGCTCAAGGATCTGTGGGTTGGCTAGCCTTGGCAGGCCTTGACTGCACTGGGCTCCAGACTGTCAGGCTCAGGTCTCCTCCAGGTGTTTTCTCATCCTGGACCAGTGGCCACCTGGGATGAGAGACAGGATGGCAGGATCTGAGCCAAGGATGAGGTGGCATCTGAAAGCAGCCACTTGCATCAGCCTGCTCACATTCCATCAGCCAAAGTGACTCGTGTTTTCAGACCCAGCGTCATGGACAGAGGAGGAGGGATGAATATTTGCCGCCACATCAAAGGTAGAGCCGTGGCAGGTGAAAAAGGAAGTTGCAGGGAGTGTGTTCAGTGACCACTTCCTTGTTTGGGTATCTCCTCTCCCACTCTGGAATCAGACAGAATTGGGTTTGAATCCCGGTTGTAGACCTATGAGTTGGACCAGGTGATTCTTGAGCTGTGACAGAGAGAAAGAACCAGGACTAAAAGCCAAGTCAGGTCACAGGGAAAGAGGACACTCCATGAAGGGAGCAGCAGGGACTGGACACAGCTGTGCATCTGGGATCGTGAAGGTACAACAGCTTGAGGAAGGAGAGAAGCCTGAAGAAGCTGGTGGGGAAGAGGGGGCATTTACACATGCATTTATTTATTCAGATTAGAGGAAACGGAGCTTGTTTATTGGCTTATGCAAAGAGTGCAGAAGAGAGGGAGAAGCTGAGAGCAGAGGAGAAAAAGTCTACAAACAGGTCCAAAGTCACGCAAAGAGGCCACGCTGAGCACAGACGGGGTTGCCCCCCAGATGCCTGGGGTCCTCCCAAAGAGGAAAAGATGACTGGGGATGAAGATGCAGTGGGTGGAAGGACCGTCTGAATGAAGTAGGAAGGGAAATCATCCGAGTGTGGGGCTGTGGAGCTGCATGTGGAACAGGAGGGTTGACGGGTTGATGGATCATAGCAGGTAGCAGATTAGGCCAAGTAAAAGGGGTGGTGTGGCTTGAGAAATCATAGAGTTTCCATCTCTGTGTGTCTTCCCATCAAGCCTGACCTGCTGTGCTGGAGAAGCTGTGAGGCTGGATGAGGACCCAGCAGCGTCCATGAGCAGAGGGTTAACATCTTGGTTGAGAGCAGTCCTGGTGATGAAGCCTCTGGTCCAGGTGGGCGGGGAAGGAACTGAGCCCAGATATGATTCATCCCAGGAACAGGAGGCTGGCAGGGACAGCTGTGGAAGGGAGGCTTTTAAAGGCCCCCATTGACTCTATTACCAAAACCCCCAGTGTGGAAAACCATCCACCATCCACCCGTCACCATCTCTCACCATCTTTCAGGTTCTCCCGCCTTACCTCTCTTTAGGACTAGCTACATAATTTGCAAGGCCTGCTGCAAAATTAAGATGCAGGGCCATTTATTCAAAAGTGAAAAATGTAAAGATGATGACAGCAGAGCATTAAACCAAGTACGGGGTCGTTCTAAGCCCCAGGCCCTGTGTGACAGAGCGAGTCACATACCCAGGAAGCCACTCCATGTTCCTAGCGCTCTGATCTCAGCTCACAAACTTCCCATGCTTTCTCATCCCCGACCCCTTCCGCATACACCATCTTCTACCTCCTTTGTCCTTCCTGGTCAGCTATTCTCAAGTGAAAATCCATTTCTAAGCCAGTTCTTTAGGCTTCCTGAGGACACTGTTCTAATTTCTAGTACACTGAGCTTTTCATGTTTCGACTATACTTTACATAAGGTTGTTAAGGGAATGAATGAACAAATAAATAAAAAATCAGCTCTGAAGAATCAAATCCAATGCAACAAACCACAAGAAACCCTGTCCCCCAGCAGTACACCTGCACGGGCATGCAGTCCTCTTCCAGAATCAAAGGAAGTTTCTGCATTCCTCTCCTGGTGAAGGTGAAGGTGAAGGAAACCTTATGGTTTTCACGTGCTACAGGTATTTAATTCATCAACTCACTCAAATCCTGCCCCATGACAGAAATGATCTGAGGACATGGTGCAAAAATATCATTTACTTCTAAACCGTGAAAAAGTAAATGACTTAATATTTGCTTTTTGTTTTCTTTGTCTTCCTTTCCAGAAGATTTGAAGCTGTTGATAAGAAAAGATAAATGAAGCTGAGTCATTCAGATGAACACAAAAGTTCAAGATCATATAGCAGGAGGAGAAGGTAAGGATATTACTAACACAAGATCGTACAGTTTCTATGTTGAACATTAGATTTGACTCAGAGTTTCTCGGTAGCAAAAGCAAAGACAGGGAAGGTGCTTTATAGATTTCTATTTGTCAGATCATGTTCAGATTGGCGTAGACCCAGAGGTGCTGCAAGGTCCACACCTCTCTACAAGGACCCCAAGTGAAGCGTGAGCACCCGGCAAGGGGCTTGGCAAATGGACCCTTTTCCTCTTGGATGCTTCAGCCCCAACTCCTAATCAGAACTCCAGAGCGGGTCTGGCACAATGCCGTGTCCCCTCCCCCGAGGCCAGGGAGCATCACGGCTCACAGCCACACAGGGAGGCTGGTCTGTGCCCACGCCTGTCCGCCAAGAGCCCAGCCTGAACCTCAGGCTCCTGGCTTCTGGCTGGGGAGAAAAGGCCAGGCTGGGGGACAGTCAGAGCAGGAGAGAATGTGCCTGAGCCATGAGTGAGGCAGGACTGCATCGCTCTCGGGGCCTTTTCCCGCTGATGCCCTGGGACCTCTCACCAGCACCTCTCTCTAGTTTCAGGGAAACAGCGTGGGGAGACAGGGAGGGACCAGGCCCAGGAGAAGCATAGTTTGTTTTCTAGTTAATAAAAGCTGAGAGTATATTACCAAGCCATAGCCTGTGAGCCTTGTCTCTCAGGGGATGAGCTCATGTGGTCTGGCCGGGCTGCTCCCCTACCTTCCAGCTCAGGGCAAAGCCAGTGGGAGGAGAGGGGGCACATCTTTCTCATGTTAGCAGTGACAGACACGAGTTGACCGTGGCTAATTTAGTAGCTCAGACGGGAGACGTTCTGAATTGCTAATTGAAGGGCATCCAAGGGCTTGCATTTCAGAAAGTAAGTAATGAACGGATACACTTCTCCAGCGGAGGGTCAACCCATTAGATAACCTTGGTTATATGAGAAAAGAGGGTGGGCAGCTTTGCAGGGGCCCACAGGAAGGCACCCAGAGAACGCAGATGAAGCTATTTTCATGTTATGCACACCAAGGACAGTTAAGTGCCTTCCCCTCAAATACAAAGAATGACCTAGAATAAAGCTAAGCAAAGTCATAACTTCACGCTCTGGAAGAGGTATAAGGTTAATAAGCCAATCATTTTTGACAGAAACGAAACAGAATAAACAAATGAAAAAAATCTCAGCAGGCACTTTTGAAACAGTGAGTATATGAGAACTTTCTTCGATTGTGTTGAACACAATTGAAAATAAATATATTATATTTAAATATAATGTAAACAAATAGCAATATCATATAATATATAATGTGTAATATATTGTATATAACATATATTGTAATATCATTATGATATTATATTATAATATATAATGTAATATTAAAAAATAAATACCTTTAGGAGGTAAAGCCCTAGTGAATTTGAAGGACCAGATGTAAATCATGGAAGGTTCAAGAATCTGCGGGCAGGTAGGGTCTGCAAAGGTAACAGCCAGGTAGCACCGGGATCAGCATCCCTCTCTCCCATCCCACTTCTCCACATACTAACCTGTGACCTTGAGCAAATGGCGTAACTGTGCCACATTATTGCTGCAGGTGAAGTGTGGACTGTAACATCACCGACCCAGCGGACGGTGAAAATCCAGTGAGTAATTCACAGCAGGCCCATAGCCCCCGGCCTGGTCCATAGGCAGCTCCCCTGAATGGCAGCCACTGAAGCTACATTTAAACCAGTTCGGGGAGTGCGTACACGCAGGGCTCACGCATCAGAAACGCGTCTCTGCTTTACAGCCTTCTAGCTGGTAATTCACTATTGCATTTGGATTCTGAGATGCCTTGAAATAGGCATCGTCTGACTTCCTGTAATTGAACTGGGTACACCACTTGATGACAAATTGTAGAGGATAATCGTATAGGCATATTTAGGAAGAAATGTCTTGGGTCCATTTCGGGAGAGTCAAAGTAAAAAGTCAGGAAATAAAATATTGAGTATTGACATGACTGCTTTTAGAACCGAGGACTCGTCATTGAATGCAGCGAGCCTTACATGCCAGAGAACCCATTTACCGATGATGTTTCTTTCTGACTCTGAGAGTTGTGTGATTATTTTGAGGTTAGAGAATAAATTATCAATTGAACTGGAAATAAAATTCAATGCAATTTAATAGGCGCAAGTCTTGCTGCTGTTGATTTTCTTCCTTTTATTTGTTTTTACAAAAAAATAACTATATGCAGCTGGCTTTATAGCCATCTGTTTGGGGCAGTCTGTCTGCAGAGATGCTAATTAAGGGGAAAAAAGATTTGTCATCTTAAGGAATGCTGACAACTCTTATGGCTCTCAGGGGAAAAAAGCCTTGTTAGAAAATGATCCTTTTTAAATTGCTGTTTATTTAATGTCTCATTTATTCTCTTTTTGATGTGCAAGCAGGATGCTTGCTTATTCTTGAAAATTCACACCTTTCTCAAAAGGGAACAAGTCATTTCTAGGAGTTTTTATTTTTTAATTCTTGTAAGCTTTCTTATTTTGCTCAAGAGTCCATTGTATGGCAGCAGCTTATTTTTAAAAAAACCTTTTTGTTGTGTTTAGATATGTATATATATATATATATATATATATAATATACAATATGCAAGATATAATAAATGTTATATATAATTCTACTGTAAGTGTACACATAATTTACATATATAATTTTGTTGTTTATTTACTTTTATATTATGTGTGGATATAATTCATGTCATATATCTTCTATATAATTTTATTTTAATGTATATATAATGTCTTATATAATATATATTACATTGTATATGTAACATACATATGATTGCCACTGTAACCATTTTTAACTGTGCACCACAGCGGCACACATCCCATTTACAGTGTTGTATGACCATCACCACTCTCTTACTTTTGGAACTTTTCTCCCATTCTAGCTGTGGCCTGTTTTTGTACTGGGAGGGATTCTCCGTGATTAGGTGCCCCAGGCCTCCTCCAAGTGCTTTCAGTGGACGGTAACCAACCAAAAAGCAGAAGAGGAGGCCCTTGTCGAGAGATAGGAGGTAGCGACAGAGGACAGAGCAGGTGGACAGGGCCAGCCTGTGCCAGGCCCCAGGCAGAGGACCTGCAACTCTGCGTCCTTTCAGCAGGGCTCTGAACCCTCCTGGAAAATAGTGGCTTCTTCTGTTAACTTTTCAGAAAATCAAGTCAGCTTTCTAACCTACAATAACCATCTTTCCGTCTCCTGGGCCTGCTCTCCCCACTTGGCGGTGGGAGCAGGACAGCTGAGGGGCCGTGAACTTCACCCCAGTAGTGCCCCGTCAAGTCTCCTCTGTCCTTTTGGGCAGACACAGAGGAACTTCCTGTCTCTGCATCATGTCCTTTCCTGGGGACAGAGAGGAGGCTAAACGAAGAGACCTGGCTCTTTAAGGCCCATTGTTTGCTTTTCATCCAAATGTGGTTAAATTATAACCCACCCCTTCCTCGGGAGCTCCGTGAAGTTTCCAACAGAAATTGCAGAAATTGTAGGAGACCATCCGCCTTTTATTTATCAGTAAACAAAGCTATTAAAAGTACACTTCCCCCTCAGGCCTATGGAGTTGGAAATGAACACTGAGTAATTTAAAATCTAAATTATTCTAAAGTAATTTAACATTTTTTGGCCTATTTAAATTTCTGAAAAAGTAAAAACAAGACTTCAATGATCATTTGGACATAATTGATATTCAACTTCTATAAGTTCATTTGATGCTAATAAGAATAGACCCTATGCTATCTCTTGCTAGGAATATCTTCCTTTCAGAAATCACCTACTATTTAAAAATTTTATTAAAATTTATTTAGTGCTACTCGTTTAACCCAACCTTAGAAACGTTATTAAGATCGATTTTTTAAGAGAGAGACATTTGATTCTTCCAGGGAATAGATTTTCTGAGCTGTATACATCAACATGGATAAACATCTACAGCATAACCCCAGGTAGAAACTCATCAAGTACATATAAGAGTCTGCAGAGGGGATATTTATGAACTGTTATTTCTGTGAAGCTAAATCTGAAATATTTAGATAAACTTTAGATTTATAAACCCGAATGAGAAGAATTTAGGTGAAATTATTATTGCTGTATTTTGACTTCTGTTGTTACTTTGTGTTTCCTCTCCCCTACATCACTAGGAGGGGTTGAAGTGGAATTTAGAGAAGATACTGATAACACAGAGAGAAAGAAGAGGAGCAGAGAGGGACAAGGGACGTGGGGACCCAGTAGGCCTGGGATGGGAAAGGAGGAGGTTGGCACACAGGTGGCACCGTCATCCAGAGATGGTCCCCTGGGGGGTGTCAGTCCTCATGTGATCCTCAGAGACAACCACACCATCCCTGTGACAAAGACCACCTTGTTGGGCCCTCTCTGGCTGATTCTTGGTTTTGGAAAAGGGGAGAACTCAGGTGATACTATGCTTGGGGCAACAGTAGAGCAGAGACACCAAAATTTTCTGCAAAGAATATACTACTTGGAATTAAAAAATATATATCAATGAGTTTTTTTTTTTTTTAAATCGCAGAAGGACTCAAACAGTGTTGGTTTTCTTTAGCTCATGGTTTAGTATAATTTTTATCACTGCATGTGTCTGTCAAAATAAAAATAATACTAACCCATGAGTATGACATGGAGTACTGGTGTCAGTGGGTGTGGGAGCCTGCCACGTGCATTGATGGTGTGAAAACAAACACAGCATCAGGGGCCAGTGCAGGGAAGATGGCTGAGGACAGTGCCGTCTGGGTGATGCCATTGCTTTGGGTCTTCGTAAGCCAACCTTGTGTCAACACTGGAAGCCCGAGGTGTAAGGGAGCAGAGGTCACGCAGCGTTGATCGGTGGGACCGACAGTGCTGCCAACAAGAGACAAGGAGCCTCCCTTCCTTGGAGGATGGGAAACCTGAGTCTCAAAAGTTGCTGTAGAGGGTGGTGGTTTTGTGATTGTCCCCATCTTTCCTTGATCACATCCCACTGGCCTGGCCTGGGCGCCTCCGTGGTGAACAAGAGTGCATCCCAAGGCCCAGGCCCTTTAGATCTGGTCATGTTTTACAATATTGTGTGTTTTTTCATATGAAGTCATTTAGAGGTATGCATTTCATCTTCCAAAACACCAAAATAAGAAACTCTCTGAGTCTTTATTGGTCCCATTGGGGGTCTCAGATTCTTTTAGCTATGGGGCATATCACACCTGATGTGGGATTTTTTAGCCAGGCAGTCATGACACAAGGTCTTTATTAACAGACTTTCAGAATTGGTGAGAGATGCTCATTCAGTTGCCACAGAGGAACATTGCACCGCAGAAGTTGGGTGGCAGCGAGTTGGCTTGATGGCTTGGAACTTGAACACACTTTGTGTGTGGTGTGACTGTGCGTGTCAGGGGCATGAACAGTTCTGGGGGTGAGGATGTACTAGGGGACTTAATAACGGACACATTATTCACACAAACCTGGACACTTAGTCGTTTTGGGTAGAGCTAGTAAGCCGACTCCTGCCCAAAGCCTGTAAGGCGGAAGGTGGGATACAAATGAACAGGCAACAATAGTTACCTTTTCCTGATCACTTCCCAGTTGTCAAAGAAAATAGACCAATAAAAAGACATTAAAGAAATATAAAGCTAACATTTTATTACTGAGAGAGGATCCAATTGGTTTAGTTTCTTCCAACACAGATCCTTGAATCCAATGGGAATTTAAAGTTTTTGGGTTTAAAATCATGAAATGGTTCCCAAATGCAGCCGACTTATATCACCTTTCCCTTGATTCTCTATCTCTGTCTCCAACTGGGTGTGGCCAAGATGGGGTCAGAGGCTCCTGGGAGCCGGTCACCAGAGAGTGCTGAGGGATTCATTTTTGCCACAAGAAAAGCTGCATTGTCTTGGCTTTCATTTAACTTCTGTGCCCAGGCCTTGCCTTCTGACCAGGAAGGTGCTGCAGTGGGCATCCTGGGTGTGTCACCTCTGAGTGGCCTGATGAGGGAGAAGGGGTTGGCTCTCTCCCACCGCCCAACTTCGAAGTGAATCAGCACTGACTCTCCAGGCAGGACCTGTGTCCAGGCCCGCAGAACTCTTGTACCACATTAGAGCCTTTCTGCAATGAGCCAGGAGACAAGTCATGCATGCTCAGAGGGGCAGCCATGGAGGCTGAGAAGCACCTTTTTTGTGTGCACTGGAGTTTGCACAGAGGGTACCCTGGATCTCAGATATGACCACCCTTCTCCATGTGATGTAAGGAGTAGCATCCTGACAGGCAAAGTGAGGCAACTGTGGTGCTTCTGGAATGTCTCCAGGCATCTGTGCAGGATGAGTTCAGGGGAGGAATCACAGCAACAGACCATGAGCAATTCCAGCAAAGCCTGTCCCAGAAGACACTTCCTGCTGCATTCTCTTTCTTCGTTTTTTTAAAAGATGGATTGAGTGGTTTCTTTTTTATAAATAAACATTTCTTTTTAAAAAAATAAATTATTTATTTATTTATTTTGTCTGTGCCGGGTCTTAGTTGCAGCACGCGGGATCTTCGTTGTGGCATGCGGGATCTTTTTAGTTGTAGCATGTGGGCTTCGCAGTTGTGGCATGCGAACTCTTTGTTGTGGCATGCATGCAAGATCTAGTTCCCCGACCAGGGATTGAACCCGGGCCCCCTGAACTAGAAGCACAGAGTCTTACCCACTGGAACACCAGGGAAGTCCCTCCTGCTGCATTTTGTAATGAGACAAAAACCCAAATGAAAGTCCAGCAGCAGCAGTAATGGAAGGAGGAGTGGATCCTGTTGCTGAAGGAAGTTTCAAGCTTGCTGCCTGGGGCCACAGCCCCTCCACATCTTTGACCTTTGTGCTCTGGGGTGACCAGTGGACCATGCACTGGGGATGCGGGATGGATAAGCCGAGACTCAGCGGGACCAGCCTCCCCCTGAGCCTCGTGCTTCTGTGTCAGAACCTGTTCCCGGGGTTGTTTTATAATCTAACACTATCTGTAGCTTGGGGATGATTTGGGGGACACAGCCTCAAGGTCCTGGGGTTCCCTAGTCTAACTGGCTTATGAAGTAAGGGGAGTGTCAGGAAATCATATAATAAATACCCTTCACTTTATACAACAACCGTAGTAATGATTGTCTTTTGAGGATTCCCGTGTGCTGGGCTGCCACAGCAACCCCACGAGGGGGCCCTATCAGTGTTTTGTTCTGAGATAAGTAAAGTGGGGTCTGGAAGCAGCAGCTTCTCCAAATACACAGCCAGCAAACGGCAGGTGAGGGCCCACCTGAAGCCCCTCTGCATCTCAAGTCGGTCGCCGTTTTTCTACCTCTGATGGAACCACATTGGAAAAGGGAACAGACAGTAGATACGTAAAGGGACCTGCATGTCAGTTTTTGTCGTAATGTTGCTGGTTTGGGGAATCTTCATTTCTTCCAGACCATTTCTAAATTGTCCAAATCTCCCCACCCACCACAAGGTTCCCTTGTCTGTAAAGGAGATGTTCCTGTAAAACTAGGTATCTCTTTGTCAGAAACAAGAATGTTCCCTTTTTCCAAATTTCCATTTCTGCTTCCATGTCAGCTTCTTTCTTGTAGGAATTGACATCACTTCATGCTGTGTTACAGATATTCCTCTCCATGTCTGTCTCTGCCTACTTGGGGGGAGGGTCATATTATTTGCAGTTGTATCGCCAATGGGTAACACAGGGCTTGATACATGCTGCATGTTCTTAAATATGTGTTGAATTGAACCAAATTGCTGGTTTGCACATGGGAAAGTCTCCCCACTGTGTCCGAAGCATGTGCGTTCTATCTTGTGCAGAAGTCCTGGACTAGCTCTTGTCATGATTTTGAT
This sequence comes from Pseudorca crassidens, assembly GCF_039906515.1. Classification (NCBI taxonomy): domain Eukaryota; kingdom Metazoa; phylum Chordata; class Mammalia; order Artiodactyla; family Delphinidae; genus Pseudorca; species Pseudorca crassidens. The sequence goes on from NC_090298.1 coordinate 6,070,613, forward strand.
TTTCATATAATTGAGGTTTTACTACAGTTTCACCTTTTGGGCTCTGAAATATATAAAAAACAAGGCAATTTTGGATACCTGTGAATTAAATTGAGTATCTGTGATTCAAAACGTGTGTGACCCTTCTCCTGGTTCTGGCACTGTGGGTATCAGGGAGCCAGGGAACCCTTGGGCATCTTTGGAAGATGCCATCCAGCCACTTGTGAGGTTGTTGAACATGTGGTTAACAGTGTAATGGAAGGTTGAACCTTGATTTCAAGTGATTTATCTTGAGAAGAATTCAAAATTACCAGTTCAGAGCTGGTCACCTTGAAGGGCCTGGGAAAGGCTGCAAAGATGGAAGGAATGAACAGGATGGCAGCTGGCTTTCCCCACATGACCACATCTTGGGTGGGAGCTCTGACTGACACGTCCTCATGGGAGGTGCTGTGTCAGGAGTCTGCCTGTGGAGCCTGGGGCTGGGGGTCCACTTGTCTGGTTTTCCCTAAGAGTAAAGTGATGCTGCATCCAATACAAGTGCTGAGTGCTGCCTGCCTGCTACCCGTTCTCTCCTGGTCCCTAGGGACCCTCGGGCCACAGAGGTATAGTGTGGGTAGGAGGTGACACCTCCCAAATTCTCTAATAGATTCTTTGGATGGTTTCCCTGGACAAGAAATTTTGATTTTCTAGGACTCAGTTGAGCAAAACCCTATTTCTGTTAGGTCCAGGACACTTTTTCTTCTCCAACTTGTCAAATGCTCCAACAAAACATAGAAAGGCAATGTCACTGGGGACCCCTGCAGGCACCTCCCATGTTGGGAATCAGTCTCCACTTTCTCCTGCTCTTACAGAGAAGCCTGCTGCTCCGAGAAACTCCTGGGGGCCTGGGACCCCAGACCTAGTCACATACAATCGTATGTCTTAGTGCCTCTGCCTTGGTTTCCAGGAGAAACTTAGCACATACAATCTTCCACCATCTTTTCCAATGAATTTCAGTTTTTAGACTTTCCCTTTCTTTTCTCTTTTTCTTTCTTTTCTTTAAATGGCAAGCAGGAGGGAACAATTTAAGAGGTCCATGAAAAATGTTTTTCAATCAAAGTTGTCCCAAAACAGAAACATGTTTGATACATGGCTTTATAGAAAAGTTTATATAAAAAGGAAGAAAATACACCATTCATGGCACCAGACACCAGCACTGATTGAAACTTGGCTGTAAACTGAGAATCCAGGTTGAGGAAAGACAGCCAGTCTCTCTAGTAGTGCTAATGCACTTGCAGTATTTTTTTTCTGAATGATGAAAGTGTGGAGAAGCACCATGCGCTGGCATGGGCTGGGATCAGGAAATCTGGATTTGTGTCTTTGGTGCCCACGCTGCTGGGTGGAGGGGCCCTCTCACCTCTCTTGGCCTCCCTCCCCTGTATACCATGTCCCGTGGTCACCTCTTGGAGGGTGGCCTCCTCAAGAAGGATCCTGCCCACTGCCCTTGGTGAGTGTGTCTAATCTGTCTGGTCTTTTAAATATTTATCTTCATCCACATTACCTTTAAATCAACAATTCTTTTTTTTTCTTTTAATTGGGGTATAGTTGCTCTACAATGTTGTGTTAGTTTCTGCTGTACAATGAAGTGAATCGGCTTTATGTGTACGTATATCCCCTCCCTCTTTGACCTCCCTCCCCCCACTCCCCATCCCACTCATCTAGGTGACCACAGAGCACCTAGCTGAGCTCCCTGTGCTATATAGCAGGTTCACACTAGCTATCTGTTTTACACATGGCAGTGCACATACATCAAACCCAATCTCCCAATTTATCACATCCCCCTGCTCCACCATGTCCACCCATCCGTTCTCTATGTCTGTGTCTCTCTTCCTGCTCTGCAAATGGGTTTATCTGTACCATTTTTCTAGACTAGCTGCTTTTGGAGCAAAAGACATTTGGAAGTCTCGTGAGACCTGGGTAATTTCTCCCCAGGAGAAATGCACACCCTCGCATAAAAAGCCCTGCTTGAAAAGGAGAGCCCTTGTCTGCTGTGGTCCCCTTTCAGAGGTACCACGGCGATGGCAGGATGCTAAGGAAAGTCAGTCTGAGGCTGATTTCAGCATCAGCCCACCTGGAAACTCAGGCTCAGGTCTCAAGTCTGGGCCACTGGCTAAGCTCGCTCTTGCTCAGGGCAGTTGCATCTCAGGGACTCGCTGTTTTTCTTGTTTGGAACTTGTCTGGTTTACTCTGCTTGTTAATGTCAAATTTGGGGAGGAGAACTTGGGTGTCAGTCCCCTCCTTACCAATAAGCCCTAGAATTTTTTATGCAAAGTAACTCACCAATTCCTGAATGAATAACTCTTCCTCCGACAGAGGAAGGTAATTTATGCTAAACTGATAATAAGGAGTTGAATCATCCATAACCTTCCCCTAGTAGAATAAATCCTTCCTCACCAGATATTTGTACAATTGAGGCTACGTAAAGATGCCTGAGAGGCAAGAGGACAAAGATCTACTTCCTTCCACAACAATAAAAATGTCCTTGCTTCCCCAGAAGTGATGGATGGGCCCGCTCTGTATTGTCAAATCCCCACCATTAAGCATGATGGGCTTACTTGGGAATTATTAAAATACTGCAGCAAACCTGTCTCCGTGCAGTACAATTTAGTCGACTCATAAGGCTGTGTCATGCTGTGTGTTGTACACCCCTTCAACTCTGAATTGCATTCACATTCCTTTTGGATTACGGTAAAAGAAAGATGAGTGTGTTCTTGGGGGAAGGTGAGCCTCTTTGACCCTGGCAACCCTGGCATGTGACACTTTTAGTTGGCTGTATTGATGCACCCATTTTTGCCATGTTTAATTTTTGCACCTGCTTTGACCCAGGGACTTTGTGACTCAGATTCGAAAGCATCTCACTGAACTCCTATAATATTTAAGCTATAAAGTGATGTATGAACCCAGAGTCATCTTCTCTCTGGAGAACTAGATTATTAACTTGATGGATGTTGGGAATGACATGGTGCTTGTGGTGAGGGATAGGATCGGCGCTCCCTGGTAGACCAACTGCATAAAATCCTAAGTGAATTTTCCACCTTTGCTCATCTTAGTACCATCAATAACTCGAAACAATCTCTGAGGATTTTGAGCATGTTGGACTAGCAGCATCTCAAACACTTGGATTTTGCCTGCAAAGTTAGAGTGGTCATCATCACTTCTTTTCCTCTCTGTAGCAAGCACACACTACCTGTAAAACCTTTGTGATAGATACCTTTGCTGTGGTCTCTCCACACTCTTCTTCTTCTTGAAACCGTTTTGTAATGGAACAGCTTGTTAATAGTGTAACATCCCCGACTCAAATGGAGTGCTTCATACTGGGTCATCTCTCTTCCAAAAACCACGTCTTCCTTCCAAACATGTTACTCTCAGACAACAGACACAAACTTGAAACACAGAGGGCTTAGGAAGGTTGTTTACTTTTAGAGATTTGTGTTGGAAAGTGAAGAACATAAGTGTGATCAAATAGGTGGTGTATTTTGTGGTGTGCCTGAGGTGGGATTCTAAAGTTTGGGGGTAGAACATTAGGAAAAAGCCAAACTCATGTTTGCTATTGTTTCAAACAAGAGGCACTTGGTTTAATTCATTTGACAAGTATTCATTGAGCATCTGCTACCTGCCACATGTGACGTTAAGCTCTTAGAGTTAAATAAAACACAGACCATACTTTTGGAAACTTACAGAGATGTGAATGAATTGACGGGTTCAGAGACAATCATAAGAGAAGGAAGAACATGGAAATTCCATGAGAGAGGCAGGTAGTGCTGGGGAGGGTCACAGCAGGGAGCCCATCTGAATGAAGGCATGAGGTCTCCTCTTCACAAAGGGACATTCAGAGATGGACAAGGGGCACCAGGTAGAATTTTGATAGACATTTTGCAGAGAGATGTTACATACAGAGAGAAAGTTCTAAAGCCATCTCCCAGGAAAGGCAGTGGGGGATGTTCAGGAGATGGTGAATGGTCTGGTTTTGTTTCCAGTGAAGGTCAGTCCTGGGAGATCCTGGGAGAGAACCTGGAAGGGTCAGTGGACAGCTCAAGAGACCACATGTCTGCTTGGCCCAGCTCAGCCCTTGTCTGCACCTGTTGTCCCAACACGTTTGTTAATCATCATCAGTTGTGCTTCCTTTCTCTCAGAAATAGCCTGATTCAGACAGACAATGAATTCTATGGATAGGTTGGCATTTCTTGGCTGCTATTGTTAATATGGCAATTTCTTTCCATCCTAAAAATAACTATTTTCTTAATAACTCTTGATTAACTGTGACATGTAATTTTCTTGCCATTTCATGTTAATGGGGCACAGTAGGAACTAATGTGTTATGGTTTGAACGTTCTAAAGATGGCCCAAGATCTGAAAATCTCTCCCACAGAAACGACAAAAATTTGATAATAGTAATAATAATAATAGCCAATGTGTACAGATAATGAGACTTATACCAGACACTATACTGTTTTACCAGTTTATTTAAATGATTTAACCTTGGCAACAGCCCAAGAAGTAAGGATTCAATTATCTCCATCTTACAAATGGGGAGACTGAGGCTCACAGGAGTTAACTGTGTGCCCAAAGTGGTAGAGCTAATGAGTAATAGAGTCAGGATTTGAGCCCAAGTGGTCCCTCTCTGGAGCCATACTTCTAGCTCCAGATCAAATCACACTATTCCTGGGAATGTGATAAGGTGTATTGATCATGATTATTATGAAAATGATGGAGCTTTTCAATTTACAAATTACTTATATATAATTTATTATTTGCTCCTGTACTTTAGGTGAATACCTAGAGAAGTTAAATGCCTTCCAAACGTTCATACAACTAAGCAGCTGTTGAACTTGGTGCCAAGTTCAAATGATCAGATTTCATGTTTCCATTCTATTCACACATAGTCGTACATACTCCAGTTCTTGAATTCATTGACTGAATAAGTTTAATGGATACTTAAAGGAGAGGTGACATCTGGCTGCTAGGAGAAGAGTCAAAAGGGGAAGGTGTTTTTGTCAGGGGTAAAGTTTCTGTTATGGAAGATGAATAAATTCTAGAAATCTGCTGTACACATAACACCTTGTAGTCAACAGTATTGTGAACTTTAAAATATGTTAAGAGAATAGGTCTCAAGTGTTCTTTTCAAAAAAGGCCCAAAAGGACACAAGGAAGTTTTTGGAGGTGATGAACAATATGTTTACTACCTTGGTTGTGGTTATGGTATCACAGGAGTATGCATATGTCTAAAATTATTAAGATATATATTTTAAATGTGTACAATTTGTGGGTATATAAATTATACCTCAATAAAGCTAAAAAAAAAACAAAGTTGCTATGAATATCCACATACCAAAGAAGTGGAAGGTAACAGATCTAAGAAGGGAGGGGGAAGGGGCCAAAGAAAGGGAAAATGGCATGGTTGGAGATCTTCATCCCACATAGCACAATTTCCCAAGGCTGGCCAAGATTGATGATGTGGAAATTAATTCATCAGTAGGCTTTTAATCTATGTAAAATGTGGTTGGGAGGGTGACATACACTAAGATCTCACTATTAAGGAGGGAAACAAGGTGGTTTTCATGTCCAGATTTCTATGATTTTAAAAATGCAACAAAGCAAAACACAACAGTGCTAGCTTTTACATCCATGTATCCTTAAAGTTTTGGGAATAAGTTGAGTTTTGTGCGACTGTGTTTTCTGTTTAAAAGTTACATGATATTAGAATAACACCAATTGTCATCTTCTTTATAATGAATGCAATCACCCTCTGTGTAGCCCATCTGCTTTCTTGATGCTGGATGCATCTCTGGGCTCAAGTACGCAGGTAGGTCACTTTTCTTTCCAGATGGCAGCTTCATGGCCATCTTCCAGTTGAATATATTTTGTTTTTAAATCATCTCCTCTTCTGAAATTGTAAAGGATATAATACCCAGGAGAGTTCAGATGTTTTAAAAGAATTCAGTTTTAACATGACAGGAGAAATGGGCTCCTCGGAGGCAAAGGGCTTCTGGAAGGAACTGGAAATCCATTCAGTGCTGGCATCTATGAAGGCTAGGTTATGCAGGATTTTAAAATTTTTTGGGGAAATGTCTCTGCTTCCAATTCTAACTTAGGCCAAGAAGGCAATCAGACATCTGATCTGAATCCATATTTTTGAAACAAGGTGCAGTGACCTATTGGGTCAACTTTCACAGAAGCAGCTATAGAAACTCAAGTAGAAAAAATTCTGCTGCAACGTTTCTTTCTGTTTCTGACATAGAGTCATTATTTCCAGATCTGAGAAGTGGTTACCAGATCATTTGCCCCTATTAATTTGTCAAAAATTATAAATGGGTAATGACTAGTTCTGATGAAATTCTGGTGAACCTATTCCCTGTACATTGCCACTGGCAGTAAACTGGTAAAATTTTTATGGAAGGAAACTGGGTGGTTTAACCAAAACCAGCCTTTATATCCTCTGGGATTAATCCAAGAAAGAGAGAAAAATAATAGTAAAAAGTGATCTTAGAAGTACTATAAAAATTGTACAAACAAAATGTAAACAAATGTGGGGAAATGGAAGATGAAATATATGACATTAATCTGATAGAATATTAGACAAGTGTGAAAAAGATAATTGCTAAGTCTAAGTAGTACTATATGGGAATATATTTTATGATATAATAGTAAGTAAGCAAAAATACAGAATTTTACCTTTGCTCTACACATAGCTATAGAGAATTGCAAGACAGTTACTTTATTTATGTCACTACTATAATATTAATGCTACAAATAATTATAACAATGGAGTAAGAAGTGATTAATACTTGCCCAAGATTAAGGGAAGCCCCAAAGCCCACTCAGGAATCAGACACAATTCCCAGAGAGTATGCAGGGCAGAAAACCTGTAGGCATTCCATGTCCCTTGGCAAGGTTTTGATGTATCAGCACTTTGGCCCCTTATATTCTTTTTTTAAAGTAAATTTATTTATTTATTTATTTATTTTGGTTGCTTTGCATCTTTGTTGCTGTGCGTGGGCTTTCTCTAGTTGTGGTGAGCAGGGGTTACTCTCTCTTGCGGTGCGCAGTCTTCTCATTGGGGTGGCCTCTCTTGTGGTGGATCATGGGCTCTAGGCATGTGGGCTTCAGTAGTTGTGGCACACGGGCTCGGTAGTTGTGGTCTGTGGGCTTAGTTGCTCTGCGGCATGTGGGATCTTCCCGCACTAGGGATTGAACCCATGTCCCCTGCATTGGCAGGTGGATTCTTAAACACTGTGCCTCCAGAGAAGTCCCTGATCCCTTATATTCTTTCCTGTGATATTAAAAAAAACATTTGAAGAGAGAAATAAAACTGTTGTTAGTAGAAACATTTCAATTATATATTTAGAAACTTGAAAGGATGAAGCACATTTTCTCAAACCTAACAGACTGTAATGTTTATGTTCTCATTCTGAGTGACAAAACTCCACCTGTACAGACACCATAGGAGGAAACACAGAGGCAGTTATCCACAGAGACACCATTATGTGGTGCCCACTGCACTTTGTCCTCAAACATGTCTTATTGGCAATTTAATAGGTGGGTGTGTATATGCTTAACAAATAAACCTGGTAGTTATACAGCTTAAATTTATGGTTATTCAGTCACCAGGACTATTTTTTTGGTTATGAAAATCATTATTTGTGTAATTTTCCTGGAGATTCTTAATTTATATTAATTGTGGAAAAAGACAGCTAGCTAAACATGGATCATGGGCTTCTTCTCAGACATGCATCTTAGGAGCCACAAGAAGAGAAAGAGTTTGAAAGAACAGAAATCCCAGTTGATAAAATGAAACAGCCTCTTGAACAAGTGGTGTTGGAAAAACTGGATATCCGATTGTAAAAGAATAAAACTGGACATTTATCTTACACCACATACAAAAATTAACTCAAAACAGGTTGAGGATTTAAATGTAAGACCTATAACTGAAAGTCCTAGAAGAAAACACAGAGGAAAAGCTTCATGACATTGTTCTTGGCAATGATTTCATGACTATGGCACCAAAAGCACAGGCAATGAAAGCAAAAATAACTATGGGACTACATCAGACTAAAAAGCTTCTGCCCAGCAAAGGAAAGCATTAACAGAGTTAAAGACAACCTACTGAATAGGAGAAAATGTTTGCAAACCATATATCTGATAAGGAATTAATACCCAAAATGTAAAAGGAACTATTACAACTCAATAACAAAACAAAACCAAAAAACCAATTAAAAAATGGGCAAAGGACTTGAATAGATATTTCTCCAAAGAATACATATAAATGGCCAACACATATATGAAAATACACTCCACATCACTAATCATCAGGGAAATGCAAATCCACAAGTCATCCTGAGAAATAACTAGGAAGAGTGGCTGTTCTTGAACCAAAAAACATTGGAACCAAGGACAATGGGCCTGGGAGATGTCGTGGGTCTGGCGTGCCTTGATGAGGTCAGATGTATGACTGGTTCTCTGCCCTGAGAAGTGTTCCTCCCACCCCTCAATCTGGCCAAGAGGACCAAGGCACTTGGCCCTTCTCCCAAGTCAATGAAACCAGTCAAGGCAGTGGACCACCCCAAGGAGTAAAGATGAGTTCACAGAAAATAATTATGAGACAAATTTCAAACAAGCGAGCAACCAATGGAACAACTGCTAAGCAGTAAAACGGAACTATTTCAACATGAATAACATAAGTTTAACATAAGGAAAATAACTATCCTTAGAGAGACAAGAGAGGATATTTGTAGCCTTAATCATCTGCAGCTAAACTGTAGATAATACCGATGTGTTAACCAGTTAACACGATGTGTTAACTCAGTAGCTGAGTTAGGACATCTGGAGGGAGATGAGTGCATCTTAGGGCTCTTTTCTTGTATGGGAGGAGGAGGCATAGATTTTGCTCATCTTTAGACATATGTATGGGGAGAAAACTAAAAGTAAGTTTTCAACTATTTAAGGGTAACCACCAGAATAATAAAAGTAGGACATGTAATTTTTAAACCTGTGGAAGATAACTTTATATATAAAAATAAAAGTACTAAAAGAGAAGATAAGAAACAAAAAAATTAAACGTGGTAAGTGGAAAACATAAACAAAGATGGCTAAAATAGTCTTACTATAACCATAATTACAGTAAATGTAAGTGGATTAAATATTCTACTCTGAAGCCGTGTAGATTGAATTTTGAAAAAGATTTATATTTATAAGCAATCTCAGTTTATTTTTACATAGAGACATGACAGACTCGAACACAAAAGAATATATAAAGGTTAAAAATGAAGGGATAGGGCTTCCCTGGTGGTGCAGTGGTTGAGAGTCCACCTGCCAATGCAGGGGACATGGGTTCATGCCCCGGTCCGGGAAGATCCCACATGCCGCGGAGTGGCTGGGCCCATGAACCATGGCCACTGAGCCTGCGTGTCCAGAGCCTGTGCTCTGCAGTGGGAGAGGCCACAATAGTGAGAGGCCCGCATACTGCAAAAAAAAAAAAAAAAAGGATACAAAGAATATACACCTGAGTTAAAAGGAAGCCAGGGTAGCAATTACAACATCAGACAACAGCAAAATTCTTCAATAAAATAATACACCATGAAGGAAAGATAGGGATTTTGAATATAGAGTTAAGAAACTATTCTAAACTAATATTTGTTTCTACTTGATGTAAAGAATCAAGAAGATAAAAATCATGAACCTATTGAAACCTAATAATATGGCCTCAAAATATATAAGAACTGGTGGAGTCACAGGGAGGAACAGATAACAATACAATTGGAGTCAGAGTTAACAACTCCTATTTTAACTTAATAGATTAATGTGATAAGGTAAGCCATATCAGAAATCTCTTGTTACTAAATAAATAAAAAACAAAACAAAACAAACAGCAACAATAAACAAACAAAAACAGTTGAGCTAAACAACAAAATCAAAAGCTGGTTCTTTGAAAGGATTTAACGTAAGCAAAGTGCTGGCAAAACTGATAAAGGAATAAAAAAGGATGTACAAATAAAAAACATGCAGAATGAACTGGGGGAATAATTTCTAAAAATGTGCTGGTGGGCAGTGGTAAAAATGTGAGGTCTCCTGTTCATCTGTGAGAAGTAAACACTGACAGCCATTGCTCTGAAGAACAAGCTGGCAGTGCTTGGAGAAATTGAGTACATAGGTATCATACACCTCAGCAATTCTACTCCTTTGTTTACATTCTGCCCAAATGTCCAAGGAGACATGGGCACTGTAGCAAAGAATTGGAGGCAACCTAGGTGCTCAACAGTAGGGGAATGGATAAAAAGGGTGTGGCGTGCATGTAGGATGGAATGCAATGCAGAGACAGGAGAAGGAAGTGTAACCTTGCATGACAGCAGGAACAAATATTGCTGTGAAAATAGCAATGCATAGAGTAGGTTTATTGTATAAAAACCATGCAAATAAATCAACACACACACACAACCAACAACAGTATTATACATAGAGGAACACATGAAGATACATTTATGGGAAGTAGGTTAGAAAGATATTTAGAAAGTGATAGTGGTCCTCATGGTGGTGAGGTGGGGAATGGGATTTGGGATTAGGTCAAAAAGGGGAAACATTTTGGTAAAAGTAGGCCAGTGTTGTCCCCATTCATGCTAATGCTCACAGATCAGGGCATGTGATCAACTCAGTTCTTTGCTCTTGAGGGCCACACTTCAAAAAAAAAAAAAAAAAAGAAATGAAATGAACTCTTTCCCCCAAATATGGAACTGAGAATAAAACAATTTTATAGGCCAACCCCCACCTCCACCCCAATCAAAGTGTTTATTAGGTGATTTTCAGCACAGTGGAATAGTCATATGGAAATACATGAGGCTTTATTGCCACACTTAAGTTTAACCCTAACAGTGTAAGATAGGAGGAATGCCATCTCTCTGATTTGCCCTCTCTGTATATTGATTGGTAAAATCCCAATACTAAGAGTTAAAATTTGTACAGTGCTTCTCATTTTAAAAAGAAAAGTCGATAGATTAAGTCATTTGATCTCCGCAATAACTCTACAAGGAAGGTGAACTGGAATTACTGTTATGCCCATTTGATAGAGGCCATTGATTCTCAGGGGTTAAGGGATTTATCCAAACTCACACAGCTAACTTTAATCTGAAGCCCCCCTTTCTTCTTCCACTTTGCCTCCCTATTATCCTAGCATGTTGTGGGTAACTAGCAGCCGTTTGACAAGCTTTTGAACTTATCCAAGATTCCAGACTTCAATTCTTTGCTGCAGTTGAACAAACTCTTATTTATGTATTATATTCTTCCCATACACCTTCAAATATTTATTTGCTTACTTACCTCTAAAGAGTATTGTTTGGGTTTGTGAGTTGTATTCAAATGGGAATTGTCCAAGAAAAATCTTTGTGTGACTTTTTGCAAGTGTGTCTCCCTGAGTCTCACTTGTTTCATCTGCAAGATCAGGGGTTGAACTCTGTGAAAATGCCTGTCTATGCATCTAGAAATGTAATCTTAAAGATGTACTAAAATCAGCATCTTTCCTTAGTTTGCAAAATTTTTCAGAATTCTCCAGTCACCCATTGCTTCTGTACTGTTATCACTTAAAGTAAAAACAGCATGTTTCAGTAAGAACTCAATACCTTGAAAAGAATCCTCAAATGGGATTGCAATTTTCTTACACAAACAAGTTCCCTTACACCTACCCTCCCTCTGTTCCTGGGTTCCAACACACACAGCTATATAAGTGGCACTGAGGATCTTTGTAAGAGTTTTCCTGGAAGTGGCACTCCCATCCCTCAAGGAGCTGGGACATGGGCTCGTGGCAGATGACCCCACCCTGAGCCCCACTGCTGACCTTGTGGGATGCTGCACCCTTGCTGGTTTGGGACATGTGCCATTTCTTATTCTCAGTTTCATTGAAAATTCAGTTTGAAAATGAGGATGCAGCAAGTTTGTAGGCCAATTCCCACCTTCTTCCCAATCAACGTGCTTATTTATTAAGTGATTTTTCAGCACAGTGGAATATTCATATGGAGATATGTAAGGTATGCTTTAAAAGGAAGCTAGCATTCCTGAAATAAACAACTTAAAAAAATCTGTAATAAATAAATTTTAAATTTTTCAAACCCAGAAGTGAATTACATCAAATTAGCATACATTTTTCTGTTTGAGCTGGAGGATATCACATCTGTCTATTAAACATGATTTAGCATTTGCATAGAATATCTTTTTCTATCCCCTCACTTTCAGTGTGTATGTTTCCCTAGGTCTGAAGTGGGTCTCTTGTAGACAACATATATATGGGTCTTGTTTTTGTATCTATTCAGTGAGCCTGTGTCTTTTGGTTGGCGCATTTAATCCATTCACATTTAAGGTAATTATCGATATGTACGTTCCTATTATCCTTCGTAATTGTTATGGGTTTGTTTTTGTAGGTCATTTTCTTCTCTTATGTTTCCCACTTTGAGAAGTTCCTTTAGCATTTCTTGTAGAGTTGGTTTGGTGGTGCTGAATTCTCTTAGCTTTTGCTTGTCTGTAAAGCTTTTGACTTCTCCATTGAATCTGAATGAGATCCTTGCCAGGTAGAGTAATCTTGATTTTACGTTCTTCCCTTTCATCACTTTAAATATATCATGCCACTCTCTTCTGGCTTGTAGAGTTTCTGCTGAGAAATCAGCTGTTAATCTTATGGGTATTCCCTTGTATGTTATTGTTTTTTTTCCCTTGTTGCTTTCAATAATTTTTCTCTGTCTTTAATTTTTGTCAATTTGATTACTATGTATCTCAGCTTGTTTCTCCTTGGGTTTATCCTGCCTGGACTTGGGTGCCTATTTCCTTTCCCATGTTAGGGAAGTTTTCAACTATAATCTCTTCAAATATTTTCTTGGATCCTTTTTCTCTCTCTTCTCCTTCTGGGACCTCTATAATGCGAATGTCATGTTGCATTTACTGCTGTCCCAGAGGTCTGTTAGGCTGTCTTCATTTCCTTTCATTCTTTTTTCTTTATTCTGTTCTGTGGCAGTGAGTTCCACCGTTCTGTCTTCCAGGTTACTTATCCATTCTTCTGCCTCAGTTATTCTGCTATTGATTCCTTCTAGTGTATTTTTCATTTCAGTTATTGTATTGTCCATCTCTGTTTGTTTGTTCTTTAATTCTTCTAGGTCTTTGTTAAACATTTCTTACATCTTCTCAATCTTTGCCTCCATTGTTTTTCTGAGGTCCTGGATCATCTTCACTATCATTATTCTGAATTCTTTTTCTGGAAGGTTGCTTATCTCCACTTCATTTAGTTGTTTTTCTGGGGTTTTATCTTGTTCCTTCATCTGGTACATAGCCCTCTGCCTTTTCATCTTGTCTATCTTTCTGTGAATGTGCTATTTGTTCCACAGGCTGCAGGATTGTAGTTCTTCTTGCTTCTGCTGTCTGCCCTTGAATCAAGCTACTTATTTCAGGATTCATACAATGACTAACCAAGGATGTACATTTCTCTATGGAAAAAATCATCCTGAGCTCTTGAACTTGACTTTGATATAGGTATGCCGTTGGTCTGTGTTTTCCATTCTGGTCAACCCTTCATGATTTTCAGTTCTGCGCTGACATTGTACCTTATCCTCATTATCTGATATTTGGTATTTTATGCATAATTTAAGAAGTGATCTAATTAGATTGTCTTCTATAGTTGCGTTATGTTCATCTAAATGGAAATAAGGACAAAAAGGAAAGTGGTGAATGAGATTATCATTACAATTTTACAAGTTTCTTGTTAATAATGAATATTTACTGTTAAGATTTCTGTTCTCCTGCTTCATTTTCTCACTTTGCTAAAATTCAGTACCTGTGTGGGTTATAAAGTGACTTCCCCATTTTCATTTGTAATGTAGATTTCAAAATTCTTTAATGTTCTCTCCTTTTATGTAACCATACGCTTTTGTGAATATTTTAGTAAGAGGTTCTTTTCCAAACTTATTTTTACAAAGACATGCTTTAACTTTCTCATGACTTTGGGTGGCAAAAGTCATCGATTGTGTGTAGAATTGCCAGTTTCTATGCACAGACTTAGAGATTTTAGCCTTATTTAAAAGTTCAATTTTAAACGTTAGGTGTTTTTCTCTACTTTTTATCCATGATTTCTTAACTAACTCTTATAGATGATTCTATTTCTGTGGTTGAATTCTTGAGCCTTCAGTGTGTCTATGATATTGTAAAAAATGTGCTGAATGAACTTCTGGCATTATTCTGATCACCAAGGCGAGGAAAGATTGTTTTAAAAAATAACCTATACCGAGCTTCCTTTCACATTTGCCAAGGTTCTCAAGAATCCAACATCATTTTGAGGTATCATTGTATCTCCCTTGTAGGTAATATTTTCCATATACACTCTTCCACCTTTTAAGAAATGTATGTAGCTCAAGCCAATTTAAGGAAGTTCAAGGGAAGAATTTTAATGCCTGCTAGTGTGCACAAGGCACAGTTATCCAAAGTGCCCTGTGAATTTCCAGCTTGTTCATCTCCTAAGGGTTGCAGCTTTCCTGTGGAGTTTCTGGGAGCAAATATCAAATGGGGAGGCTCTCCAAAGGATGCGAATCTCTTGAGTGCTCGCCAAGGGGCACTGTGCTGTAAGGAAGAGTGTTCAACGTGGAGCTGGCTCCCAGGGGCCAGCCCAGAGTCTGACAATATTTATTGAATTGAATTTATTTAAGCTTCTTATTAAAAAAAAGAAAAGAACAGGATAAATGCTTTGGAATCCTATTAAATTAACTTCCTTTCCTCAATTCACCGAGCAATCTTTCTTCCTATGTGTCAGTCCTGATACTCCAACAATGGTTTGAAAACAAAGGGTCCCTAAGGAGATCTCATCATCTTTAGTACTTTCCCTAGACTGTGCCAAAGAGGAAGTACCTCTCTCCACTCTTCCCAAACCTATTTCTTTAGGGTCACAGACTTTCCATGGTTCAGTTCCTTTAGCTTTTACAAATACAGTCATGGAACCACCACCCCAATTTGTTTATCTATTCACCAGCTGAAGGCCATTTGGGTCATTTCCAGTTCTGGTGATTATGAGTTAAGCCACTATAAGCATTCATAGGCAGGTTTTGTTGTGATCTTCAGTTTTCATTTTCTTTGGGTAAATGCCTAGATGTGGGATTGTTGGGTCATATGGTAAGCACAACTTTATAAGAAACTGCCAAACTGTTTTCCAAAGTGGTTGTAACTTTCTGTGTTGCCACCAGCCATGTACAAGAGTTCTGGTTCTCCACAATCCTGCTAGCACTTGGTGTTATTAATTAAAATTTTTTGTTGCTGTTACAATTTTAATTCTTCTAATGAGTGTGTAGTGGTATCTAATTGTGGTTCTAATGTGCATTTCTCTAATGACGAATTATGTTGAACATCTTTTCATGTGTTTATTTTCCGTTAACTTCTTCTTGGTAAAGTATCTGTTCAAATGTTTTTCCCATTTTTAATGAGGTTGTTTTTGAGACTTCTTTATCAAATATGCAAGTTCTTTATCAAGTATGTTCTTTGAAAGTATTTTCTTCCAGTCAGCAGTTTGCTTTTTAAATTTTCTTAAGAGTTTTTCAAGGAAAAGGAGTTTTTTACCTTTTTTAAATAATTTTTATTAGAGTATAGTTGATTTACAATATTGTGTTAGTTTCTGCTGTACAGCAAAGTGAATCAGTTATACATATACATATACCTACTCTTTTTTAGATTCTATTCCCATATAGGTCATTATACAGTATTGAGTAGAGTTCCCTGTGCAGTACAGTAGGTCCTTATTAGTTACCTATTTTATATGTAGTAGTGTGTATATGTCAATCCCAATCTCCCAATTTATCCCTCCTGCCTCCCCTTTCCTCCTAGGTAATCAGAATTTTGTTTTCTACATTTTGATGAAGTCCATTTTATTGATTTTTTTCTTTTATTGTTCATGTTTGTGATGTTATGAAATCTTTGCCTAAATCAAGCTCCTAAATATTTTCTCCTATGTTTCCTAGTAGAAATTTTATAGTTTTAGGTTTAAATTGTGAGTTAGTGTTTATAAATGGTGCAAGGCATGGGTCAGCTTTGCTTATTTATTTGCACATGGAAGTCCAATTGTTCCAACACTATTTGTTAAGACTATTCTTTCCCTCATTAATGTACCTTTGCAACTTTGCTGGAAATCATTTGATCATGTATGTGAGAGTCTTCCTCTGGACTCTGGTTTGTTCAACTGATCTGTGTCTATCCTAATCAATACCACATTATCTTGATTACTGTAGCTTTACAATAAATCTTGAAATCAGGCCATGGAGGGTCTTTAAACTTGATTTTTTCTTTTTCAAAATTTTTTTGACTCTCCTACTTCCTTTGCCTTTCCATACAAATTTTACAATCAATTCATCAATTTCAACGAGAATTTCTGCTGGGATTTTGATTGGAATTGCATTACATCTATAGATCATTTTGGGGAGAATTGACAATATTGAACTTTCTAGTCAATGAGTATGGTGTATCTTTCCATTTATTCAGGTTTTCTATGATTTGTTTCCCCAGCATTTTGTGGTTTTCAGCATAGAAATCTTGCACATCTTCCATTTAAATCTAAGGTTTTTTTGTTTTTTGTTTGTTTGTTTGTTTGTTTTTGCTGCTATGGTATATGGTAGGCTTTTAGGTAAATCAGCTTATTTTTTTCAATTTCTATTATTACCATTGTTTCTCAAATTCTTTTTCTTCACCCAAGTTTGACTTTCTGCTTTGCTTTTCTGTTTACTTCTCTCTCTCACTCTCTTTCTACACTTAATTAGAATCATGTTGTACATATTTCATTTCACAAACTTTCCCCTTATATCTTTTATTTTAACGCTTAAACTCTTTGAAAGCATGCGACTTTAACTTATGCAGAACATTTAAGTTTTTAATTATTAATAAAACTGGTGAACATCTTAGTGCATATGACTTTAGAAAAGAGAGAATATCTTTGTTTAAAATTTTGTTCCTTGTTGAGAAACTTTGGATGGAAAATCAATTAAAGGGTAATTTTATCATTAATATAACCAGTAATAAATCTGCAGCAATATTAATAGTTCAAAAATGTTGAACTATATTAGAAGGTAAGTTGAAATTAGTGAAACATCCTGAAATAAACATTATCTGTATATGTGTACAATTTTACTATTTCTAAATCCTTCTCTTGACCAGAGTACAGGGTCACAGTGTTTCCTGTAGATTTTCCCATTTGATTTTTATACTTTGGGTATCGATGTTGCCATGCACTGCTCCTTATATCACTGTACTTCATTCCATCTAACTCTTCTCCATTTTTTAACATAATGATATTTCATTTTTTGCCATTACAATCATTGCTCCCGCAAGCATCTTTGTGCATAATCTTATGCATGAGTGTGACGATTCCTGTTCAGTATGTGTTTTTTCATGCCCCATTGTTTGAAACTTTCTGCTTCATTTTATTGGGGTTGTCTTGTAAGCAGCATATGGCTATTTTTTTCAGCCGGTCTGAAATCTGTCTTCCTGTGGGCAATTTCAATCCCATCACATGTTGTAGCAGATGCTATAGCTGTCTCTCCCCACATCCCCACCTGAGTTCTGCTGAGCTGAGGGATGTCCCTGCAGTCTGTCACCTTCACCCCACATGTCACTGTGATCCCTCCTTTTTGCTTGGGGGTCTTTTCAGGTACTTTGGGAACTACTCTCCCATAGGTTCAGTGTTGAAATTATGAGAAACAGAGCCACAGGGAGGCAACAGTGGTGGATGGGATGGGTGTGTCAGTGTCTCCCTGACATGGTAAGTGCTAGTTTACAGCAGTTTCAGAGGACAGAGCCCCAGACGTCCAAAGTGCCAGCCAGCACACCAGTGCAACTTTATTGTTTTTTTTACTTCCCATTCTCACGTGTGTTTGTGGGATCATCTCCCAAATAACCACCATGCCCAAGTCTTTGCCATAGGGGCTGCTTTGGGAGGCTCTACACTAAGATTATCTCATTATGAATATTATCCCCTTATTTCTTCTGTTTACCTTGCTTTTTATATTCTTCCTCTGTTTCTGTCTTTTGTTGAATTGATCTAGTTTTCTTTGATTCCTGTTCTTCTTCTGGTTTGGGAACTTTAGATTACATTTCTATTCCTTCAATTGTTTCTTTAACTTTTTAATATATATATGGCAACATAAAACTTTCCAATAAAGTCTAAATTTATTATTTGTTTTGTCCTCCTCAAAAAGAAAAGAACTTTGGTATGCTTTAACTTTCTCTCTCCCCACTTCCCTAATTATTTCTCCCATCATTTCCTTTATAATTGTTGTCAATATTTTATCATTCTGATATTATAAATGCTCAATAGTTAATTACATTAACAATGTATTTCATCAACTTCTCTGCTCTTCATTGTTTCTTGAATACCATTAATTCACCCTAGGTTTATTTTTCTGCTTAGTAGTTTTAGACTATCATGTAGAAATAGTCTACGGGTTGTAGTAAATTCTCTTATTTTTACCTTCTGAAAATGTCTTTACTTTCCTTTCACTTTAGAATGATAACTTCTCACCTGATATTACTTTCCCCTGAATTTCTGGAAGATATTATTGTCTGCTGACATCCATTGTTATCCATTGTCATTGATGAAATACTAGCTTTCAAACTAATTGCTGGTTTCTTTGTAGGTAATCAGTAATTTCAGTCTGGCAGCTTTTAAGATTTTCTTAATATCAAACATGCTTTACATGTTCACAGTGATGTGTGTAGAGATTCTCCATGTCCTTTTATATTTTAACTTATCTCTGTCTTCCATATAATAGGTAAATTTTAAAAATATTTTCTAATTCTTTAGTTTTTAAAAATTTGTTGCTTAAGTGCTTAGTCTTTTTATTGGGTGTTTTCTAATTCACAAACTATTTTGCTTTGATTTCCAGGGACTCTTTTTCATTGCTATTACTCCATTTTTGTTTCAGAATGTCTATTTTTTTCCATGAAAGCTGTTTCTTACTCCAATCTCTGAGTATTAAAAAAATCCTTACTTGAATGTCACCTTTCACATTTTTAAGTTCTTTTTATTTCATCTGGGGTCATTTCATTTCATGGTGGTTGACTTTGTTGGGTATCATTCCTGTTTCTCAGTCTTAATTTGCAGGCTCATCTTTATATTCACCGTTCCCTCTCCCTCTCCCCTCTCTTCACCTGTCCTGGTTGTCATTTTGTTGTAGCCTCCACCTACCTGAAGGTCACAGTGCAGAACCAAGTGTTGTCCTGCTGCTTTGGGTATTTGTGATGTAGTCATGAACAGCCTTGAGGTGCTAAGACCCAAGTTCTACTTGCCAGGCTGGGTCAGCTACTTCTTGTCTGTCTAGACAAGGAGCTCACATCATCCCTAACACAATTTTGTGCTTGGATGAGGAAACCTGATCCAAGTCAGTTCAAACTGGGAGCTTGGCTTTGATCCCCAACTACCTACCAGACTCACCCTCCCGGGTACCTCCATCTGTCCCCAGAGCCTGAGAACAGCTGATGAAGATCAGCCTCAATCTCCCCATTGTGTTTCTTTTCCTTTTCTGATGACAAAGTTTTTTGTCCTACTTCTGTGCTCAGTTGTACCCTGCTAATCTGCTTGGTGATGTGTTCTCTGTCATTCTTCCAGGTTTGGTGAGGTACAAATGTGATGTGATGTACAAACTTTCCACACCAGCTGGGCCAGAAGTTCATTTTTTTTCCCCTTCACAAACAGTTCAAATGTAACTGAGGCACTATTCTAATGGTCACACATCTCAAGTGAGATAAATCAAAATTAGCAAAAAAATACAGCATCAAAGTATAATCCTAAATTCCCGGTTTTAGAGTAACGTCTTCAAAACGGCTGATTTTTCACAATCACTAACAGGACGAGGGGAAGTCTATAGGGACTAATGCAGGTGCAGTAGTCTTAGAAATTCATGGTTCTGGCTTATTTGCCAAGACACCAAATGGTTTCAGGGGAATTTACACTCTGATTAGTGTAAGACTTTAAAAGATAAATCTGTAACACTGCAGAGAAGAAGCAAAATTAATGGCCGGCCATCTGGCTTGGTTTTATTAACCTATTTGTTCCAACTGTGCTTGTTGGCTTCTGTAGATGGAGCAGATGAAGATGAACTAGCTAAAAGAAATTTTTAAAGGACTACTGAGATTTTTCTCCCTCCTTTCTTAAAAGGATTTGTGTAAGACAATAGCTTTGTGTAAGGTGTTTATTCACTTACCAGACATTGGCTGCATCTATCATGTACAAGGCACTGCTGACCACCAAGCAGGAAACACATGAGAAAGGCACAGCCCTTGAGTCCAAGGGCCCTAGGGAGATTGATACTGTTGGGTGCTGGTCATGCTCCATGGTTGGTCGCTTTTTTGTTTCCAATTTCTTTTTCTTTTATTTCTTTCTTTTTCTTTTTTTTTTTTTGCCACACAGCACAGCAAGTGGGATCTTAGTTCCCTGACCAGAGATCGCACCCGTGCCCCCTGCAGTGGAAGCGCAGAGTCCTAACCACTGGACTGCCAGGGAAGTCCCTGTTTTCAGTTTCTTAACCAGGTGTTGGAAATTTTGTAAGAGCTAAACAAAAATCTTTCCCAGGCCACGTGTAGGGTTTCCTTTTTATTTCCTCCCTCCCTCCCTCCCTCCCTTCCTTCCTTCCTTCCTTCCTTCCTTCCAGATACAAGATATATTCCTATTTAGAGTTCCTTCTTCAATGAAATAATTTAGGAAAGAGGCTGCCTATCCAAGTTCAGGGTCCCTTGGTCTAAGGAACCAGAAGGAGGTCATCATGACATGGTTCAGCATTTCCCATCCTGCACTCTGAATTATATGACTACAAGATGCTCTTCAGGAAGAAGTAATCAATGAGTTCTAGAGATACGAAGAGAAAGAAGTGAAAGAAGGGGAAGAAGGAGAGAAGGAAAATGAACTACACTTGCCACTGTTCTCACATAATTTATAAATTCTTCCCTTAAATGGTTTTTTGAGATCTGATATTTGACTTCAAAGGATGCCCATTAACACCTTCACCCCACCCTTAGCTTGAATTGCAGGCTTGGTGGCCAGCAGGTGGAGAGCAGGATGCATGGAGGGAGGTGGTCAGCAAGGTCTGATGAGCATTAAGGGCTAGGAGGGGGACATACACTAAAAGTCATGGGAACAGACTGCAGATAGTGGCTGGGGCCATGGGGCTTGGGTGTCCCTGGGGCTGGGGTGTTGGGGGGAGCCCTGAATTTGCATTTGGAAGAACCAGATTAGAGTCTTACTTCTTTCACTTACCAGATGCTTGATGGGGCGAGTCACAACTGATTGGAGTCTGTTTCTTCACCTGTACAATGGATAGAGCTGTGTAACTTACAGTATTGTGTGTAGATTAAACCCTTCAGCTAAATGGAAGAACTTTTCAGAAAACAGAGACATTCAGCCACGTGGGTTTGGCCTCACAGAAGTGACAGTTGACATCCAGGCCACTGGAATTGGAAAAGTGATTCTGAAGGGTTTTTTCATTTCTTTCGGAAATGAGTAGTTTGAGATCTTTCTTTTAGTTGTTCTTTCTGTTTTTACTGTTGAGCTTACATTCATTGATGTGATTTATTTATTTTTTAAAATTAATTTTTATTGGAGTATAGTTGATTTACAATGTTGTGTTAGTTTCAGGTGTACAGCAAAATGAATCAGTTATACATATACATAGATCCACTCTTTTTTAGATTCTTTTCCCATGTAGGTCATTACAGAGTATTGAGTAGAGCTCCCTGTGCTATACAGTAGGTTCTTATTAGTTATCTATTTTATATATAGTAGTGTGTAGAGGTCAATTCTAATCTACCAATTTATCCCTCCCCCCTTTCCCCCTTGGTAGCCATAAGTTTGTTTTTTACATCTGTGACTCCATTTCTGTTTTGTAAATAGGTTCATTTGTACCATTTTTTTTTAGATTCCACATATAATTGATATCATATGATAGTTGTCTTTCTCTGTCTGACTTACTTCACTTAGTATGACAATATCTAGGTCCATCCATTTTGCTTCAAATGGCATAATTTCATTCTTTTTTATGGCTGAGTAGTATTCCATTATATATATATATATATATATATATATATATATATATATATATATATATATATATACATACATACCATGTATTCTTTACTCGTTCCTCTGTTGATGAACATTTAGGTTGCTTCCATGTACTGATGTGATTTAGAAGAAATATGGTGGCACTTACAGGCTTTATCTCTAGGAGACTGCGAGCCAGGTTTGGATTTTTCTCTGGAATTTTTCAGCTCTGATTTTTTTCTTTCTTGCTCTTTCTAACACTTCTTTGAGAAGATGGGGAACATTGGAAGAAAGGTCAGACAAGGATAGAGAAAAGTCATTAATTCAACAAGTATTTAATTTGGCTTCTACTCTGTGTTAGGGATATAATGGTGGAGAAAACACGGTCTTCCAGGAAGACAGGATGGTGGGTAAATGAGGAAACCAGTAAGTAAGCCAGGTGTTGCAGGCGGGGATACACAGTATGGAGGACGTTGTAGCTGAGGATTTTCTTTTCCTCTACCATCTTCAGTGTTGTACTTTATTTCCAAAGAGCCATGAGTTTGTGTAATAATAATAGTGACCTCCGTCTATGTCATTCGTCATGTATGCCTAGCACTGAACATGCATTTCCTCCTTTACAACTCACCGTAACCCTAAAAGGTAGGTACATCATTATCCCCATCATTAGACCGAAACATTTGCTCACTTACTCGAGGTCCTGCAGCTAAAAGTAGGTACATCATTATCCCATCAGGAGACTGAAATGTTCGCTCACTTACTCGAGGTCCTGCAGCTAGTGAGGAACTGAGCAAAAATGCAAATCCAAGCTTGTCCCCACATTGGTGCTCCACGCAGAGTTGAATTGCAAAAATGTGGGTTTTGGAGTGTCCCCAAATCAATGCACAGGGGGCTTGGTGGGTCTTCTGGGATGCTAAAATCCTGGTCAATGTAGCTGCGTCTGCACTTGGGGCTCTGATGGGCACACCCAGAGAGACTTGACTGTGAATTACATCAGGCCTCCTCCCTGGTTCTCACACTTAATGCTCCCTGTGGGCATGTTCATCGTACAGTCATTTTTGCCAGTCATACTGGGTTAAGACTGGTTACAAGGAACATTCTTACTTCTGTACAATGACCACTGTTGTGTGTGTCTGTGTCCTCTCTGCTGGACAGTAGCTTTGGGGCACCTCTGAGTCTCAGATAGATGGAGGAAGCATTTTCAGTTTTTATTTTTGGCAGAGATCTCCATATTTATGTATAAGCTCTTGCCATGTGTATGTGTTTACTAAGTGTGCATCAGCTGCTGGCCTCAGATAACCCCCTTCTTGATGGTAATGAGGCCACACTTTGTTTTCTCTGTGGATAAATGAGCTACCAAATTATCCAACATTTGCAGAGCTTGAGCTGACATGATGTTACCTCCCCCTCCCTTGTCTTTTCCTGAACAGAATCCAATTTGCCATTGACCCTGTTGATCTACTTTTGGAAATATCTATAGGACTGCTTTTTCCTAGAGAGCAAATTTTATGCTTTGTGGTGTCTTTTTCTCAAATTTTTAATGATGTTGATAAAAGTGATTGAATTCAATCTAATGTAACAAGTACTTTCTGAGACCCTGCTGGGTGCCGGGCCCTGAGAATGGAGCATGGAGTCAGTAGGTGCTGGTCTGGGCTCCTCTGGGCAGCAGGTACATGGGGCCCTGCCTCTGTGCTTAGCTTCCTGCCCACCCCCCATCTCTAGTCACATTGTGGACAGATCTCATAACCTCACTGGCTTCCAGGTTTTCCCTCTGTAAAATTAGAGAGGGGACCATGGTGAACCATCTATAAAGTTCCAGGATTCTGAGTTTGTAAATCTTGTGTTGAATTATTTGTGAAATAGATAAAATCCACCCCACCCCACCCCTTAATCCAATAGGGCTATGTTGCTTTTGAATGTGTATAATGATTGAACAACTGTTTAGAACATGTTAAGGCAGAGTGAAATTTTGTCAAAAATATGCATGTGACAAAATTCAGGAGTAAATAGTCACTTTTTATATGAATGAGCTCATCAATTTTCTTTTGTAGGTATTTCAACTATTGGTTCCATATGATATAAATGATCTGTCAGCCAGTTTCTATGGATTTACAGTTAATGGTTTTACTAGACATGGATATATTTAAGAGATGATTGTATTTAGGAGTTGATCGTCTTAGGATTATATTAAACTCAGGTAGTTATGTTGCTCTCATTATCTGTTAATGAAGAAACTTCATTAACAGGAACAGACTCACAGACTTAGAGAATGAACTTATGGTTACCAGAGGGGAAGGTGGGGGGAAGGATAGACTGGGAGTTTGGGATTGACATGTGAACAGTGCTATATTTAAAATAGATAACCAACAAGGACCTACTGTATGTAGCACAGGGAACTCTGCTCAATACTCTGTAATAACCTAAATAGGAAAAGAATTTGAAAAAGAATAGATACATGTATATGTATAAACAAATCACTTTGCTGTACACCTGAAACTGACACAACATTGTTAACCAACTATATTCCAATATAAAATAAACATTAAAAAAAAAAGTAACATTAGAAAAGGTGAAAAAAACCACAAAAAAACCAAAAACAAAAGAAAGGAAAGCTTCCTTAATCTATTAGAAAGCACAGGCTTTTTCTTGGTACTAAATCTGAGGAAGAATTCACACTGTATTCAGAAATAATAAGCATTTCATTTAAACATTTGTGTGAATCATGCTTTGAGAAAACTCAACATATGAAATAAAATAGTATTGTAAGTGGGTTTACTAAGATATGAAAATCAGCATTTCCTTAAGATTTTTTAAAAATAAATTTATTTATTTATTTTTGGCTGTGTTGGGTCTTCATTGCTGCATGCGAGCTTTCTCTAGTTAGGGTCAGCAGGGGCTACTCTTCATTAAGGTGCGTGGGCTTCTCATTGTGGTGGCCTCTCTTGTTGCAGAGCACAGGCTCTAGGCATGTGGGCTTCAGTAGTTGTGGCACGTGGGCTCAGTAGTTTTTGCACATGGGCTTAGTTGCTCCGCGGCATGTGGGGTCTTCCTGGACCAGGGCTCGAACCTGTGTCCCTTGCATTGGTGGGCAGATTCTTAACCACTGCGCCACCAGGGAAGTCCCTTCCTTAATATTTTAAATGGGCTTCTCCCAAAATATTTAAAGTTCATTTTGATTTTTTAAAATATATATTTTTTAAATTTCTAATTTGAAATTTTTAAAGATTTACCCCTATCTTTTTTGAGGCATAATTGACAAATAATAATTGTGTATATCTTATCATGTTAAATGTCACAGAAAAGATATGCATTTTGTGACAAAAAGTAGACCTTACATTCTGTAAATTTTTGCTACGTCAAGCTAGCCTTCTGCTTTCTGAATTCAGATTAGAAAAGTTTCAGAGAGCATCTCCATTCATCCACAAATTTCATGGGTTTGTTATATGAGGCCAACTCCAATTTATACAGACCTTTTATTTCCTCAGTGCAGTGAGGATATTGCTGGCCTTGTGTTAGTTTTCTCAAGCTTCCATAGCATAAATGTGATCTGGAAGAACTTATCCCGGACCCACTGGATCAGAATCTCCAGGGAAGGATACAGGAAGCTGAACATATGACGAGAGACCTAGTGATGCTGATCACCCCCCAAACTTCAGAAACATGGTTTTAGGATACTTCTTATAGACTGACATAGGCATGGCAAGTTGACTACCTGGCTTAGATCCAACTGTAGATGAGTCAGTCTAACTTTATGTTTACCCAAATGGGGGGGGGGGGATAATAAAATCAGTTAGGACAGCTGAGAGCAAACGGAATCCAGGTATTTCAAATGACTCCTTCCTTCTAACCCTGCCTTGAAAACTTGGAACCCCTGCCTGATGGGTAGAAGATAAAATACACAGCAATGATACAAATTGAGGCACCAGTGCTGGACACCAACAAAGAACATCTCCAGACACCATGGAAAGTATGCTACATATAAGTATCTAATCCTCTCAAGAACTTTATTTACTCAAGGAAACTGAGTCTGTGGTAGTCTAAATAAATTGTGCATAAACATATACCTGGTAGAGGGGAAAGATGGGATGAGAACCGTTCTCAGGTTAGCATCAATTTCCACTAGGTCTTGTTGCCTCTGACACTATGATAAAAATGCTCCTAATAATACTTTATGTTAACAGGTGCTTTATAATCTGCAGGGGAATTTCATAAATATAACCTCACTACATATCTAGCAAGACATCTCTTCTCCATTCCACAAGGAAGCCATGGCCATTTCAGTGCTGTCATGTTTTTGAAGGCTGTTATCTTCTCCTAGAATCCTCCTGTCTTTATTTACCCAAATTCTACTCAACCTCAGGTCCTGCTCAAATCCCACCTCCTTCACGGCAGCTTTTCCTGCTCAAATCCCACCTCCTTCACGGCAGCTTTCCTACGGCTGACCTCTGAATCAGTATAGCATCACTGACAAGTTATCTGCAGTTTAACACATGATTTTACTGGGATCTGTGCTGTGTATTTTGCTCGGATGGTTTTAATCCATTTTGCTCATTCATTCATTTCATCTGGTTGTGATCCTTTCAGTGTTCCCAGTAATACTGTGAGTTATTTAAGAACGGCCCTCATTTTCATGATGTCTGTGTCCTTCACAGCACCTGGAACAGGGCTGAACATGTTCTTATTTTTCTCAGTAAATGGATGGCCACCAGTGCCATTAAGCCAAAACAGAGCAACACAACTTTCATGCTGGGAACGATTCCCACATTCCCTTGGTCCTTGGAGCTGCTGGAACCCCAGGCTTGCCAGCTCCTGCTTTAGAGGACCCAATATTTATGCTAACGGGATGGGAAAATATAATTTTCTATGTGTGCCATGAAATTTAAAAAATTAAAAAGGTTGAGAAGCACCATGATGTCCAGATGACCAAATGTATCCCTGGCCTTTACTCAAATAGTCCATCAGTATATATAGAAAGTCTAACAGACGATAAATATATTTTAGGAAGATGATAAATATATTTTAAAGAACCATGTCTCTTGTGAAGTTCAAACTCATACATGGTTGTGTTTAAGAGGTTGATATGAATAGCAAAACTAGAGCATTCCGTAATGTCAGACTGGTCTTAGAAATGCCTGATGGATACATTTTCCATTAACGTAGAATTGATTTCTAAGATAACTTTGTAGAGATACCACTGTCTAAGCATAATGTCAACATTGACTATGAACTCACAAGGGGAATGTCTCATTATATTATAATGTTATGTAAATATTTAGAAAGGAAAGGAAATGTTCAACAGTGAGTGATATTAGGCATTGGCAGTTTTCATATTAAATATGTGATAAGTCTCAAACTCACATGTGTCAAGCTATTTTGACTGTGTGAGTTTGTGGACATAAGACTGAGATCAGTAGTAACTAGAAGGAATGAGGAACATAGAGAATGGGGCAACTTTGTGAGAGCAGACAAGTCCCAGAGCAGTGCCTAAAAGACCATGATTAAAGTGGACTTGGGGGCTGTATGCCAGGACCAGAGAAAGGAATTTGCTGGTCTCAGGGTACCACTACTAAGGGCTGGGTCAGGCCAATGGCCCAAACAACAGGCTGGAAGTCCTGTTCAGATTCACCCAACATGTGCACTCAGTACTAGGTTAACTCTTTGCAACAACTCTGGGAGGTGCATATCAGCCCAGTCTAAATTTTCTTAGGAGAAGTAGAGTCAGGATTGTCTCTAGGATTTTAGGAACCAATATTGGTAGTCTCACTGCAGAATAAGCCAAATCTGAATAATCTGCCCAGTCAAAGCATTCCTATAGGTACCAACACCTGATCATGGGCACCCATCACTCCTGAGATGGGACGAAGAAGAACTAACACTCATGCCTCCATCTTTGTCATTGATGATGTCTTTCCAAAAGTCCCTTTCTCATATTTGGACCACGTGTAGGTTCACCCAAAGTCCAATATTTAAAGTGTAGGCATCAAAAGTTTCCAGGATAAATTCTGAACTGATTTAATACCTAATAATTTATGCAGGTCCCAATTTCTCACACTTTTTCACCACATACACTGGGGATCCCAGGGGAGGTAGAAGGATGGATGATGCCTTTTGAAGCTCCTCTTAGAAGCCACCCCTTGAAGACTGAGTACAGGAAACTATTAAGCTGCTGGAAAGTACTCATGAAACCCAGTGGGGATTGTGAAGGAGAGGGGCACAGTCTTAGAAGGAATTGAGTTGCCAGCAAGGATGCTGGTCCCAGTCCCTCTACAAAAACAGGGACTGTCTGGGCTTGGTAGGAATTCATTTACATGGACAAATTGGTGTTTCCAAGGTATTAAAGGATCCTGAATCTATTGTCATGTATGCCAAATGATTATCCTTAAGGAAGTAATAGGCAGTCATACCTGGATGTTCTACAGCAAGTACATTGTAGAGAGTACAGATAACAACAAATTCTTTGTTGCTCTTCTGTCACCTCTGGTATTTCTACCTTCAAGGAATTTATACTCAAGTCATATCTTGTCCTTGTTTTGATAACAAAACGACATCTCCAAAAAATGCATCTTGTTTGAAGTTAAGAATTTTAAACTCCAGAAATAAGCTGGTTTGCATTTCTCAAAGACAGAGAGAAAATTAGATTACAAAATGTCTTTCCCTAACAGATGTCCTTTTGTTAGTTCAGTAAATCTGATACCTAGGATTATACTCTTTTTAACACTAAACTATTTTTTCTCAGATTATCATCTGTGTAGTTGTGTCTTCAGTGGTGGCAACTGGATCCCCAGAGCTCAGATCGGTACTATCTGGAATACTGCTTAATGGATGTGGCTTGTTGATGATGTTTAGGAAAACTATTCAGAGGTATTATTTCTTTGTTCCAGAATGTGTATATGAGCAGCACGACTGAATCTCCAGGGAATCCTGTGGAATCTTAAAATTTTGGGAGGGTGGGAGGGAGATGCAAGAGGGAAGGGATCTGGGGATATATGTGATATATGAAAGAGACATTGAACTTAGAGAAAATCAGAATGAAAACTCCAAGTACTTTGAAACACTAGGAGACAATTTAAAAATCTCCATAGCATTGAGCAAGCAGTTTTAGCATTATAAGAAACAAGCAGTGTGTTATCAGCCCTTTTGCACATAGGAGATTAGAACAAAGTTCATAACCCTGTAAGTTCTTTGTAAAAAATTGCAATGTTTAGAGATGAAAATAACTGTCTACCATGGAAAGAAATTTTTAGACACATACTGTGATTGAAATGAAAGTTGACAAAACTCTCTCAGTAATGTGGTCTAGATCACTGAAGTCTCAGCAAAAACTGGGCTGCAGCCCTGGAAATCCTGTGAGTCCTCTGCCAGTTGACCGTTGATAGATTTG
The DNA here is from genome assembly GCF_039906515.1 of Pseudorca crassidens. Taxonomy (NCBI): domain Eukaryota; kingdom Metazoa; phylum Chordata; class Mammalia; order Artiodactyla; family Delphinidae; genus Pseudorca; species Pseudorca crassidens. The sequence goes on from NC_090298.1 coordinate 6,100,039, forward strand.
CCCATTGGGGTAAAGACTGGAGACAGGAGGAGGAAGTCAAGACTGGATGTTTCCTGTTGGTTTCCTTCCTGTGGCCTTTAACCCACCAAATACATTTACCCTGGCAGTGACAGCTACTTCCTGTAGAAAGAGTGGGATCCAGTTTGTGGGCTTCTTTCAACACTTGATAATGTGTCTTATTGCACCCTTTGCAGACATGGCACCAGCCAGACCCCTCCTCAGATGTCTGCATCCCAGGGCAGTGGGACCCCTTCTCTGAGCCCAGAGACACCCTCCTCTGAGGTCTGAGTTTCAGCTCTGCATGGCTCGTCCTCCAAGCTCCCAAGTTCTAATAAATCCAATTTTTCCCTCGGCCTTCATGGTTCTAGCTGCTTCCTTCAGTTTGTACCTACATCAAACTTTAATGGTCTCTTTTACCCTTTTTAGCTACTTAGTTAACAGTTCTTTATACCTACATAATGATTTTTTTTAATATTAAATTCTCAGTTACATTAATTGGTATGCTACCTGGGTTGTAACTGATTTGGATAATATCATTAATAACTCTAAGTAAAATTCCTTTAACTTCAGTTTCATAGATAATACAAATTTAATCTAGTAAAAATGTTTTTATGGTGCTGAAATCATATTCTCAATCTGCTACAAAAGGATTTGAATATTGGCTGTCGATCTCCAAAGCTATTGGTGAAGAGTGGATATATCAACCAAAACTCAAGGTGACAAGTGACAGAAAATCTAACCTAAACAGAAAGGGGAAGACACTGGCTCATTGATTGAAGAATTCAGGGGTAAATCCTGACTTCAAGCATAAATGGACCAAGGGGTTCAATCATAGTACCTTTTTTTTTTTCTTTTTAACATCTTTATTGGAGTATAACTGCTTTACAACGTTATGTTAGTTTCTGCTGTATAACAAAGTGAGTCAACTATACATATACATATATCCCCATATCCCCTCCCTCTTGCACCTGCCTCCCACCCTCCCTATCCCACCCCTCTAGTTGGTCACACAACAACGAGCTAATCTCCCTGTGCTATGTGGTTGCTTCCCGCTAGCTATCTACTTTACATTTGGGAGTGTATATATATCCATGCAACTCTCCCACTTCATCCCAGATTACACTTCTCCCTCTCCATGTCCTCAAGTCCATTCTCTACATCTGCATCTTTATTCCTGTCCTGCCCCTAGGTTCATCAGAACCATTTTGTTTTTAAGATTCCATATATATGTGTTAGCATATGGTATTTGTTTTTCTCTTTCTGACTTACTTCACTCTGTATGACAGACTCTAGGTCCACCCACCTCACTACAAATAACTCAATTTCATTTCCTTTTATGGCTGAGTAATATTCCATTGTATATATGTGCCACATCTTCTTTATCCATTCATCTGCTGATGGAAACTTAGCTTGCTTCCATGTTCTTGCTATTGTAAATAGTGCTGCATCCCTGGTGGCGCAGTGGTTGAGAGGCTGCCTGCCGATGCAGGGGGCATGGGTTTGTGCCCTGGTCCGGGAAGATCCCACATGTCACGGAGCGGCTGGGCCCATGAGCCATGGCTACTGAGCCTGCGCGTCCTGAGCCTGTGCTCCGCAAAGGGAGAGGTCACAACAGTGAGAGGCCTGTGTACCGAAAAAAAAAAAAAGAAATCTGGAGTAGCAATACTCATATCAGATAAAATAGACTTTAAAATAAAGAAGGTTACAAGAGACCAGGAAGGAAACTGCATAATGATCAAGGGATAAATCCAAGAACAGGTAACAATTATAAATATATATGCACCCAACATAGGAGCACCTCAATACATAAGGCAACTGTTAACAGCTCTAAAAGAGGAAATCAACAGTAACACAATAATAGTGGGGGACTTTAACACCTCACTTACACCAATGGACAGATCATCCAAACAGAAAATTAATAAGGAAACAGAAGCTTTAAATGACACAATAGACCAGATAGATTTAATTGATATTTATAGGACATTCCATCCAGAAACAGTAGATTACACTTTCCTCTCAACTGCGCACAGAACATTCTCCAGGATAGATCATATCTTGAGTCATAAATCAAGCCTCAGTAAATTTAAGAAAATTGAAATCATATCAAACATCTCTTCTGACCACAACACTAGGAGATTAAAAGTCAATAAAGGGAAGAAAATATAAAAAACACAAACACATGGAGGCTAAACAATACGTTATGAAATAACCAAGAGATCACTGAATAAATCAAAGAGGAAATCAAAAAATGCCTAGAGACAAATTACAATGAAAACACGACCATCCAAAACCTACGGGATGCAGCAAATGCAGTTCTAAGAGGAAGGTTTATGGCAATACAAGCCTACCTCAAGAAACAAGAAAAATCTCAAATAAACAATCTAAGCTTACACCTAAAGGAACAAGAGAAAGAACAAACAAAACCCAAAGTTAGTAGAAGGAAAGGAATCATAAAGATAAGAGCAGAAATAAATGAAATAGAAACAAAGAAAACAATAGCAAAGATCAATGAAATTAAAAGCTGGTTCTTTGAGAAGATATAATTGACAAACCATTAGCCAGACTCATCAAGAAAAAGAGGAAGAGGACTCAAATCAATAAAATTAGAAATGAAAAAGAAGTTACAACAGACACTTCAGAAATACAAACCATCCTAAGAGACTACTACAAGCAACTCTATGCCAGTAAAATGGGCAACCTGGAAGAAATGGACAAATTCTTAGAAAGGTATAACCTTCCAAGACTGAACCAGGAAGAAATAGAAAGCATGAACAGCCCAATCACAAGCACTGATATTGAAACTGTGATTAAAAATATTCCAACAAACAAAAGCTCAGGACCAGATGGCTTCACAGAAGAATTATCCCAAACTTTTATAGAAGAGCTAACACCTATCCTTCTCAAACCCTTCCAAAATATAGCAGAGGGAGGAACACAACCAAACTCATTGTATGAGGCCACCATCACCCTGATACCAAAACCAGACAAAGATGTCACAAAGAAAGAAAACTACAGACCAATATCACTGCTGAACATAGATGCAAAAATCCTCAACAAAATACTAGCAAACAGAATCCAACAGCACATTAAAAGGATCATACACCATGATCAAGTGGGGTTTACCCCAGGAATGCAATCATTCTTCAATATATGCATATCAATCAATGTGATACACCATATTAACAAACTGAAGAATTAAAACCATATGATCAGGCTTCCCTGGTGGCGCAGTGGTTGAGAGTCCGCCTGCCGATGCAGGGGACACGGGTTCGTACCGTGGTCTGGGAAGATCCCACATGCTATGGAGCGGCTGGGCCCGTGAGCCATGGCCGCTGAGCCTGCGCGTCTGGTGCCTGTGCTCCGCAACGGGAGAGGCCACAACAGTGAGAGGCCCGCGTACCACAAAAAAAAACAAAACAAAACAAAAAAAACATATGATCATCTCAATAGAGGCAGCAAGAACTTTTGACAAAATTCAACACACATTTATGAAAAAAACTCTCCAGAAAGTGGGCATAGAGGGAACCTACCTCAACGTAATAAAGGCCATAAATGACAAACCCACAGCAAACATTCTCAATGGTGAAAAACTGAAAACATTTCCTCAAAGATCAGGAACAACACAAGGATGTCCACTCTCACCACTATTATTCAACATAGTTTTGGAAGTTCTAGCCACAGCAATCAGTGAAGAAAAAGAAATAATAAGAATCCAAATTGGAAAAGAAGAAGTAAAACTGTCACTGTTTGCAGACATGATACTATACATAGAGTATCCTAAAGATGTCACCAGAAAACTACTAGAGCTAATCAATGAATTTGGTAAAGTTGCATGATACAAAATTAGTGCACAGAAATCTTTTGCATTCCTATACATTAGTGATGAAAAATCTGAAAGAGAAATTAAGGAAACACTCCCATTTACCATTGCAACACAAAGAATAAAATACCTAGGAATAAACATACCTAGGGAGACAAAAGACCTGTATGCAGAAAACTATAAGACACTGATGAAAGAAATTAAAGATGATACCAACAGATGGAGAGATATACCATGGTCTTGGATTGGAAGAATCAATATTGTGAAAATGACTATACTACCCAACGGGGCTGGAGGAATCAGACTCCCTGACTTCAGACTATACTATAAAGCTACAGTAATCAAGACAGTATGGTACTGGCGTATGTGACTCTTTTTGAATTACGGTTTTCTCTGGGTATATGCTCAGTACTGGGATTGCTGGGTGGTAGGGTAGTTCTATTTTTAATTTTTTAAGGAGCTGCTGTACTGTTCTCCATAGTGGATGTATCAATTAACATTCCTACCAACAGTGCAAGAGGTTTCCCTTTTCTCCAAACCCTCTCCAGCATTTAATGTTTGTAGATTTTTGATGATGGCCATCCTGACCGGTGTGAGGTAATACCACATTGTAGCTTTGATTTGCATTTCTCTAATGATTAGTGATGTTGAGCATCATTTCATGTGTTTGTTGGCAATCTGTATATCTTCTTTGGAGAAGTGTCTATTTAGGTCTTCTGACCATTTTTGAATTGGGTTGTGTTTTTTTTTTTTTTTTGATATTGAGCTACTTGTATATTTTGGAGATTAATCCTTTGTCAGTTACTTTGTTTGCAAATATTTTCTCCCATTCTGAGAGTTGTCTTTTTGCCTTGTTTATGATTTCCTTTGTTGTGTAAAAGCTATTAAGTTTTATTAGGTCCCATTTTTTAATTTTTGTTTTTATTTCCATTTCTCTAGGAGGTGGTTCACAAAGGATCTTGCTGTGATTTATGTCATAGAGTGTTCTGCCTATGTTTTCTTCTAAGAGTTTTATAGTTTCTCGCCTTACATTTAGGTCTTTAATCCAATTTGAGTTTATTTTTGTGTATGGTGTTAGGGAGTGTTCTAATTTCATTATTTACATGTAGCTGTTCAGTTTTCCCAGCACCACTTATTGAAGAGGCTGTTTTCTCTCCATTGTATATTCTTGCCTCCTTTTTCAAAAATAAGCTGACTCTATGTGTGTGGGTTTATCTCTGGGCTTTCTTTCCTGTTCCATTGATCTATGTCTCTGTTTTTGTGCCAGTACAATACTGTCTTGATTACTGTAGCTTTGTAGTATAGTCTGAAGTCAGGGAACCTGATTCCTCCAGCTCTGATTTTCGTTCTCAAGATTGCTTTGGCTATTTGGGGTCTTTTGTGTTTCCATACAAATTGTGAAATGTTTTGTTCTAGTTCTGTGAAAAATGCCATTGGTAATTTGATAGGGATTGCACTGAATCTGTAGATTGCTTTGGGTAGTATAGTCATTTTCACAATGTTGATTCTTCCAATCCAAGAACATGGTATATCTCTCCATCTGTTGGTATCATCTTTAATTTCTTTTATCAATGTCTTAAAATTTTCTGCATACAGGACTTTGTCTCCTTAAGTAGGTTTATTCCTAAGTATTTTATTCTTTTTGTTACAATGGTAAATGAGAGTGTTTCCTTAATTTCTCTTCCAGATTTTTCATCATTAGTGTATAGGAATGCAAGAGATATCTGTGGATTAATTTTGTATCCTGCTGCTTTACCAAATTCATTGATTAGCTCTAGTAGTTTTCTGGTAGCTTCTTTAGGATTCTCTATGTAGAGTATTATATCATCTGCAAACAGTGACAGTTTTACTTCTTCTTTTCCAATTTGCATTCCTTTTATTTCTTTTCCTTCTCTGATTGCCATGGCTAAAACTTCCAAAACTATGTTGAATAAAAACGTTGAGAGTGGGCAACCTTGTCTTGTTCCTGATCTTAGCAGAAATGCTCTCAGTTTTTCACCACTGAGAACTATGCTGTCTGTGGGTTTGTTATATATGGACTTTATTATGTTGAGATAAGTTCCCTCTATGCCTATTTTCTGGAGGGTTTTTATCATAAATCGGTGTTGAATTTTGTCGAAAGCTTTTTCTGCATCTATTGAGATGATCATATGGTTTTTATCCTTCACTTTGTTATTATGGTGTGTCACGTTGATTGATTTGCGTATATTGAAGAATGATTGCATTCCTGGGATAAACCCCACTTGATCATGGTGTATGATCCTTTTAATGTGCTGTTGGATTCTGTTTGCTAGTATTTTGTTGTGGATTTTTGCATCAATGTTCATCAGTGATACTGGCCTGTAGTTTTCTTTTTTTGTGACATCTTTGTTTGGTTTTGGCGTCAGGGTGATGGTGGCCTTGTAGAATGTGTTTGGTAGTGTTCCTCCCTCTGCTATATTTTGGAAGAGTTTGAGAAGGATAGGCCTTTGCTCTTATCTAAATGTTTGATAGAAATTGCATATGAAGTCATCTGGTCCTGGGCTTTTGTGTGTTGGAAGATTTTTAATTACAATTTTAATTTCAGTGCTTGTGATTGTTTTTTTTTTATTTTCTATTTCTTCCTGGTTCAGTCTCAGAAGGGTGTGATTTTCTAAAAATTTGTCCATTTCTTCCAGGTTGTCCATTTTATTGGCATAGAGTTGCTTGTAGTAATCCCTCATGATTCTTTGTATTTATTCTATGTCAGTTGTTACTTTTCCTTTTTCATGTCTAATTCTGTTGATTTGTGTCTTCTCCATTTTTCTTGATGAGTCTGGCTGATGGTTTATCAATTTTGTTTATATTCTCAAAGAACCAGCTTTTAGTTTTATTTATCTTTACTATCGTTTCCTTCATTTCTTTGTCCTTTGTTTCTAATCTGATATTTATGATTTCTTTCCTTCTGCTAACTTTGGGTTTTTTTTTTTTATTCTTCTTTCTCTACTTGTTTAGGTGTAAGGTTAGGTTGTTTATGTGAGATGTTTCTTGTTTCTTGAGATAGTATTGAATTGCTCTAAACTTCCTTCTTAGAACTGCTTTTACTGCAGCCCAAAGGTTCTGGGTTATTGTGTTTTCATTGTCACTGGTTTCTAGGTATTTTTTTGATTTCCTCTTTCATTTCTTCAGTGATCTCTTGATCATTTAGTAATGTATTTTTCAGCCTCTATGTTTTTGTATTTTTTACAGTTTTTTCCTGTAACTGATATCTAGTCACCTAGCATTATGGTTGGAAAAGATACTTGATATGATTTCAATTTTCTTAAATTTAACAAGCCTTGATTTGTGACCCAAGATATGATCTATCCTGGAGAATGTTCCATGAGCATTTGAGAAGAATGTGTATTTTCTTGTTTTTGGATGCAATGTACTATAAATATCAATGAAGTCCATCTTGTTTAATATGTCATTTAAAGATTGTGTTTCCTTATTTATTTTCATTTTGAATGATCTGTCCATTGGTGAAAGTGGGGTGTTAAAGTCCTCTACTATGATTGTCTTACTGTTGATTTCCCCTTTTATGGCTGTTAGCATTTGCCTTTTGTACTGAAGTGGTCCTATGTTGGGTGCATAAATATTTACAATTATTATAGCTTCTTCTTGGATTGATCCATTGATCAATTTGTAGTGTCCTTCTTTGTCTCTTGTAATAGTCTTTAAAGTCCATTTTTTCTGGTATGGGAATTGCTACTCCAGCTTTCTTTTGATTTCCATTTGCATGGAATATCTTTTTCCATCCCCCCACTTTCAGTCTGTCCATGTCTGTAGGTCTGAAGTGGGTCTCTTGTAGGCAGCATATATACAGGTCTTGTTTTTGTATCCATTCTGTCAGTCTATATCTTTTGGTTGGAGAATTTAATCCATTTACATTTAAGGTAATTATCAATATGTATGTTTGTATTACCACTTTCTTAATTGTTTGGGGTTTGTTATTGTAGGTCTTTTCTTTCTCTGTTTTTCCTGCCTAGAGAAGTTCCTTTAACATTTGTTGTAAAGCTGGTTTGGTGGTGTTGAATTCTCTTAGCTTTTGCTTGTGTGTAAAGGTTTTAATTTTTCCATCGAATCTGAATGAGATCCTTGCTGGATAGAGTAATCTTCGTTGTAGATTTTTCCCTTTAAGTGATTTTTCATCACTTAAAATATGTCCTGCCACTCCCTTCTGGCTTGCAGAGTTTCTGCTGAAAGATCAGCTGTTAACCTTATGGGGATTCCCTTGTATGTTATTTGTTGTTTTTCCCTTGCTGCTTTTAATATATTTTCTTTGTATTTGATAGTTTGATTGATATGTGTCTTGACATGTTTCTCCTTGTATTTAACCTGTTTGGGAGTCTCTGTGCTTCCTTGACTTGACTGACTATTTCCTTTCCCCTATTAGGGAAGTTTTCAACTATAATCTCTTCAAATATTTTCTCAGTCCCTTTCTTTTTCTCTTCTTCTTCTGGGACCCCTATAATTCGAATGTTGGTATGTTTAATGTTGTCCCAGAGGTCTCTCAGACGGTCCTCAATTCTTTTCATTCTTTTTTCTTTATTCTGCTCTGTGGTGGTTATTTCCACTATTTTATCTTCCAGGTCACTTATCCATTCTTCTGCCTCAGTTATTCTGCTATTGATTCCTTCTAGAGAATATTTAATTTCATTTACTGTGTTGTTCATCATTGTTTTTTTGCTCTTAGTTCTTCTAGGTCTTTATTAAACGTTTCTTGTATTTTCTCCATTCTAGTTCTGAGATTTTGGATCACCTTTACTATCATTACTCTGAATTCTTTTCAAGTAGACTGCCTATTTCCTCTTCATTTGTTTGGTCTGGTGGGTTTTTACTTTGCTCCTTCATCTGCTGCATACTTCTTTGTCTTCTCATTTTGCTTAACTTACTGCGTTTGGGTCTCCTTTTGGCAGGCTGCACATTTGTAGTTCCCATTGTTTTTGGTGTCTGTCCCCAGTAGGTAAGGTTGGTTCAGTGGGTTGTGTAGGCTTCCTGGTGGAGGGTACTGGTGCCTGGCTTCTGGTAGATGAGCCTGGATCTTGTCTTTCTGCTGGGCAGAAATGCATGCAGTAGTGTATTTTGAGGTGTCTGTGACCTTATTATGATTTTAGGCAGCATCTCTGCTAATGGGTGTGGTTGTGTTCTTGTCTTGCTAGTTGCTTGGTATGGGGTGTCCAGCACTGGAGCTTGCTGGTCATTGAGTGGAGCTGGGTCCTAGCATTGAAATGGAGATCTCTGAGAGCTCTTGCCGATTGATATTTAGTGGGGCCGTGAGGTCTCTTGTGGTCCAATGTCCTGAACTCGGCTTTCCCTCTTCAGGTGCTCAGACCTGACACCTGGCTGGAGCACGAAGATCCTGTCAGCCACACGGCAACAAAGAATGGAGGAGTGTTTTTTTTGTTGTTGTTGGCTGTACACAGGCCTCTCACTGTTGTGGCCTCTCCCGTTGTGGAGCACAGGCTCCTGACACACAGGCTCAGCGGCCATGGCTCATGGGCCCAGCCGCTCCGCGGCATGTGGGATCTTCCCAGACTGGGACACAAACCCGTATCCCCTGCATCAGCAGGCGGACTCTCAAAAACTGTGCCACCAGGGAAGCCCTGGAGGAGTGTTTTTGTGTGGTCTGCTATCCTTCTACTAGTCCCTGATTTTCCAATCCATTCAGGAAGCAGATTCCTGTTTTCATGTTGTATTGTTGCTGTTGTTCTCTCAACATCTCATCAGCTGCCCAGGGCTTGACCACCTCGGTCTCCTGGCTTGTGGACCCAGGGAACTTGGAGCTGCATGTGGCCCAGCCTCCTGCAGGGTTGGGGGCAGGGTGAGGGAAGAGCCCCACCCTGGGCCTGGCATCGGGGACCCCACCCAGGACCAGTGAGCACCACTAGCCCTGCTCAACCTGTTGTAGAAGAACCTGCAATCTGGAGAAGAAGAACTGGCGTCCAGTGTGGACCACTACTTAGCCAAGGCCACCCAGCACATCCTCCTCATCAGACACTCCCCATACCATGTGAATATCTCCCTGGAAAGAACCAGGCTCTCCAATCATAATATCTTAATCTTGTTTCCCCCATTCCCTGCCTTTGCTTTTCTCTCTGCTGGCTTCATTCTCAGGCAGGCTCTGTCTTGTGATGTCAAGATCAGGACTGGCAGCTTCTGGCTCATTCCTATTCCTTTAGCAACCCCAGCAGATAGATGCAGTCTCTGATTTCAACATCCCCAGCAAAAGTGGTGGATGATTTCAATGGTTCTGGGTGTTGTGTCCATCTCTTCATCAATCCCTTTTGGTGGGGCTAGACTAGGTTTTGATTGTTTAGGGTCAAATGACCACAATGGCAGGGAGGATGGGGGAACAAAGAGTCAATTTCACCCAATCCAAATAGACTTGAGCGTGGTTGTGATTCCTCTCTCCCCCCTCCCTCCCAAAATCTAGGTGTTGTGACCAGAAGGTGGGGAAATGGATACTAGCTACAGAAACAACAGATGCCCCTCACAGTTGAGGCTCTGAATTAAGGAGAAAGAAGTGAGAAGGGCCGTTATGAGGCCCCGCTCAGATCTCCCCTCAAGAGAGCCTGGCCTTGGGAACATGGCCTATTGACAGCCTCCAGCTGCTGTGCTTGTGGACATGGGTCCTGCCAGCCTCACTCCCCTTGGGCTGCCCCTGGCCAGTGACTCAACACCATGGGAGCCCTGGACCTGGGCTCTCCCTGCTCAGTGCAGGATTTCTCCATCAGCCAATGTCAGTTCAGGCACTCTGCACCACCCAGGCAAGCCTTTCTCAGTACTGTACCTTCTGAGACTTCTGCCCAATCCTGCCTTCTCTCTCTCCTTCCTCTGATATCAGGCGTGTCTCAAGAGCTGAAGGGTCTCCATGCTTACTACTTTCTCCCCTTCATCCTTTACAGGAACTTCTAATAATTTTTGCATGTAAAATTATTTATTGGTGTCTGCTACTTAAAGGACCTGAACTGGCACAGTCGTGCACACACCTTTCATTTCTCTGTCCTCCAAATGGGGAGACACTGTGTGTGCTCTTGGATTTTGGCTGATGGTTTGAAGGAGGTATTGAATTTCTCTGTGAGTGATGATGTCTGGTGGGCAGAGAAGTAAAAGGCTGAAGGCTAATAATTTTTCTTCTGACCAAATGGCACAACCTTGAGGAAAGAGGCTGATCCTGAACAATGCTCCCATTCAGGCAAGCTCAGATTTTCAACTTTTCATCTGTGGTGCAGGTACATAAACTCAGACACTCATGGAGTTGACAGACTGTAACAAGAGAATGTGTTTATTGAATGGGTTTGGTCACTGGGAACAGAGCAGGATCAGCAGAGAACATTACTCAGGTTCACTCACTGAGAAACAGGGAGACGTTGACCCTCTTTGAGCCTTTGGTAGTGCCTGAAATTTTTTACACTTTGCTATTTAATGGAAAGTATGAATTGTTGATAACATCTGTAGATTGCTCATGAAGTCAGAGGCTACATGAATTCCTGGCAGACATGAAGCTGGACGAGGCAACAATTCCTGTCTCTTTGGTTTAAAACTGCTCTCTGATATATTTTGGTTATTATTACCTAATTAACACAATATTCATTTCCATGAATATTTTTTTATTGGAGTATAATTGCTTTACAATATTGTTAGTTTCTGCTGTGCAATGAAGTGAATTAGCTATACTTATACAAATATTCCCTTCCGCTTGGACCTCCCTCTCACCCTCCCCCACCCCATCCCACCCACCTAGGTCGTCAAAGAGCACCAAGCTGAGCACCCTGTGCTACATGGCAGTTCCCACTAGCTATCTATTTTTCACGTGGTAGTGTATATATGTCAATCCTAATCTCCCAATTCATCCCACCCTCCTCTTCCCCTCCTGTGCCAACATGTCTGTTCTCTACATCTTCATCTCTATTCCTGCCCTGGAAATAGGTTCATCCATACCAATTTTCTAGATTCCACATATATGCATTAATAGATGATATTTGTTTTCCTCTTTTTGACTTACTTCACTCTGTATGATAGACCCTAGGTCCACCCACATCTCTACAAATGACCCAATTGCATTCCTTTTTATGGCTGAGTACTATTCCATTGTACATATGTACCACAACTTCTTTATCCATTCATCTGTTGACGGGCATTTTGGATGCTTTGATGTCCTGGCTACTGTAACAGTGCTGCAATGAACATTGGGGTGCATGTGTCTTTTTGAATTATGGTTTTCTCTGGGTATATGCCCAGTAGTGGGATTGCTGGGTCATATGGTAGTTCTATTTTTAGTTTTTTAAGGAACCTCCATACTGTTCTCCATAGTAGCTGTATCATTGTACATTCCCACCAACAGTGCAAGAGGGTTCCCTTTTCTCCACACCCTCTCCAGCATTTATCGTTTGTAGATTTTTTGATGATGGCCATTCTGACTGGTGTGAGGTGATACCTCATTGTAGTTTTGATTTGCATTTCTCTAATAATTGGTGATGCTGAGCATCTTTTCATGTGCCTCTTGACCCTCTGTATGTCTTCTTTGGAGAAATGTCTATTTAGGTCTTCTGCCCATTTGTGGATTGGGTTGTTGTTTTTTTGATATTGAGCTGCATGAGCTGTTTGTATATTTTGGCGATTAATCCTCTGTCAGTTTCTTCATTTGCAAATATTTTCGCCCATTCTGAGGGTTGTCTTTTCATCTTGTTTATGGTTTCCTTTGCTGTGCAAAAGCTTTTACGTTTCGTTAGGTCCCATTTGTTTATTTTTATTTCCATTACTCTAGAAGGTGGGTCAAAAAAGATCTTGCTGTGATTTATTTCAAAGGGTGTTCTGCCTATGTTTTCTTCTAAGAGTTTTATCATGTCGTATATTTAGGTCTTTAATCCATTTTGAGTTTATTTTTGTGTATAGTGTTAAGGAGTGTTCTAATTTCATCCTTTTACATGTAGCTGTCCAGTTTTCTCAGTACCACTTATTGAAGAGGATTTCTTTTCTCCATTGTACATTCTTGTCTCCTTTGTCATAAATTACGTGACCATAGGTGTGTGGGTTTACCTCTGGGCTTTCTATCCTGTACCATTGATCTATATTTCTGTTTTTGTGCCAGTATCATATCACCTTGATTACTATAGCTTTGTATTATAGTCTGAAGTTGAGGAGTCTGATTCCTTCAGCTGCATTTTTCTTTCTCAAGACTGCTTTGGCTATTCAGGGTCTTTTGTGTTTCCATACAAATTGTGAAATTTTTGTTCTAATTCTGTGAAAAATGCCATTGGTAATTTGATAGGGATTACATTGAATCTGTAGATTGCTTTGGGTAGTATAGTCATTTTCATAATATTGATTCTTCCATTCCAAGAACATGTTATATCTCTCCGTCTGTTTGTGTCATCTTTAATTTCTTTCATCAGTGTTTTATAGTTTTCTGAGTAAAGGTCTTTTGCCTCCTTAAGTAGGTTTATTCCTAGGTATTTTATTTTTTTTGTTGTAATGATAAATGAGACTGTTTCCTTAATTTCTCTTTCTGATATTTCATTGTTAGTGTATAGGAATGCAAGGGATTTCTGTGCATTAATTTTGTAACCTGCAACTTTACCAAGTTCATTGATTAGCTCTAGTAGTTTTCTGGTGAAATCTTTAAGATTTTCTATGTATAGTATCATGTCATCTGCAAACAATGACTGTTTTACTTCTCCTCTTCCAATTTGGATTACTTTTATTTCTTTTTCTTCTTGATTGCCATGGCTAGGACTTCCAAAACTATGTTCAATAATAGTGGTGAGAGGACATCCTTGTCCTGCTCATGATTTTGAGGAAATGCCTTCAGTTTTTCACCATTGAGAATGATGTTTGCTGTGGTTTTGTCATATGTAGCCTTTATTATGTTGAGGTATGTTCCTTCTGTGCCCACTTTCTGGAGATTTTTCATAAAACTCATTTCATAAATGGGTGTTGAATTTTGTCAAAAGTTTTTCTGCATTTATTGAGATGATCATAAAGTTTTTTTTCTTTAATTTGTTAATATGGTGTATCACATTGATTGATTTGCATATATTGAAGAATCCTTGCATTCCTGGGATAAATCCCACTTGGTCATGGTGTATGATCCTTTTAATGTGTTGTTGGATTCTGTTCGCTACTACTTTGTTGAAGATTTTTGCATCTATCTTCATCAGTGATATTGGTCTGTAATTTTCTTTTTTTGTGATATTTTTCATTTTGGTATCAGCATGATGTTGCCTTCCTAGAAGGTGTTTGGGAGTTTGCCTCCCTCTGCAATTTTTTGGAAGAGTTTCAGCAAGATAGGTATTAGCTCTTCTGTAAATGTTTGGTAGAATTCACTAGTGAAGTCATCTGGTCCTGGACTTTTGCTTGTTGGAAGATTTTTAATTACAATTTCAATTTCATTACTTGTGATTTGTCTGTTTATATTTTCTATTTCTTCCTGGTTCATTCTTGGAAGGTTTGGCCTTTCTACAAATTTGTCTGTTTCTTCCCGGTTGTCCATTTTATTGGCATATGATTGCTTGTAGTAGTCTCTTATGATACTTTGTATTTCTGTGGTGTCGATTGTAATTTCTCCTTTTTCATTTCTAGTTTTATTGATTTGAATCCTCTCCCTTCTTTTCTTGATGAGTTTAGCTGAAGGTTTATCAGTTTTGTTTATCTTCTCAAAGAACCAACTTTTTGTTTCATTGATCTTTGCTATTGTTATTTTCATTTCTATTTCATTTACTTCTGCTCTGATATTTATGATTTCTTTCCTTCTACTAACTTCCGGTTTTTTTGTTCTTCATTCTCTAGTTACCTTAGGTGTAAAGTTAGATCATTTATTTGAGATTTTTCTTTTCTCTCGAGGTGAGATTGAGTTGCTATAAACTCGGCTCTTAGAATTGCTTTTTCTGTGTCCCATAGGTTTGGGGTTGTCATGTTTTTGTTGTCATTTGTTTCTATTTATTTATTTTTATTTCCTCTTTGATTTATTCAGTGATCTCTCGGCTATTTAGCAGTGAGTTGTTTAGCCTCCATGTGTTTGTGTTTTTTACAGTTTTTTTTTTCCTGTAATTGATTTCTAATCTCATAGAGTTGTGGTTGGAAAAGGTGCTTGATACAATTTCAATTTCCTTAAATTTTCTGAGGCTTGATTTGTGACCCAGGATGTGATCTATCCTGGAGAGTGTTCCAAGTGCACTTGAGAAGAAAGTGTATTCTGCTGCTTTCAGATGGAGTGTCCTATAAATATTAATTAAGTATATGTGGTCTAATGTGTTATTTAAGGCTTGTGTTTCCTTATTTATTTTCTTTCTGGATGATCTGTCCATTGGTGTAAATGGGTGTGAAAATCCCCCATTATTATTGTGTTACATCGATTTCCCCTTTTATGGCTGTTAGCATTTGCCTTATGTATTGAGGTGCTCCTATTTTGGGTGCATAAATATTTATTATTGTTATATCTTCTTCTCAAATTGATCACTTGATCATTACGTAGTGTCCTTCCTTGTCACTTTTAACAGTCTTTATTTTAAAGTCTGTTTTTTCTGAAAAAAAATTTGTGATAAACACTGTATTTCTCACTGGTGACAGTTTTCTTCTTAAAAATAAATTAATCAAGATTTTAAGCAGGAAACTGGAATCCAATCATCAAAACTGACCTAAATAGTGAAGAACTTGAATAGACATTCCTCCAAGGAAGGCACACAGATAGCCAAAAGGCACATGAAAAGATGCTCATAATCAGTAATAGTCAGGGAAAGGCAAGTCAAACCCACAATGAGATATCACCTCACACTGGTTAAGATGGCTATCATCCAAAAAACAGAACATAAGGTGGTTGGCGAGAACATGGAGAAATCAGAACCTTTGTACTCTGTTGTCAGAAATGTAAAATGGTGCAGCCACTATGAAAAATAGTATGGAGGTTCCTCAAGAAATTAAAATAGAACTACTATGCAATCCTGCAACCTCACTTCAGGGTATTTATCGAAAAGAATTGAAATCAGGATCTCAAAGAAATATCTGCACTCCCATGTTCACTGCAGCATTATTCACAATAGCCAAGCTATGGAAACAGCCTCAGTGTCCTTCCATGAGTAAGTGGATAATGATAATGTGGAATATACATGTAATGGAATATTATTCAGCCATAAAAATAAGGAAATCCTGCCATATGCAACAAAATAATGAAAATTATGGACATTTTGTTAAGTAAAATAAGCCAGTCACAGAAAGACAAATACTACCTCATTCCACTTCTCTGAGGAATCTAAAATAGCCAAATGTATACAAGCAGAGAATAGAATGGGTGTTGCCAGGGGCTGGGGAGGGGAGGAAATGGAGAGATGTTTAGTGGGTATAAAGCTTCAGTTATACAAGTTAAGTTCTAGAGATCTGCTATACAACATTTTGATGGTAGCTAATAACACTGTATTGTGCACATAAACATTTGTTAAGAGGGTAAATCTCATGTGTTCTTACCACAATAAAAAGAAAGAAAGCAAGCAAGAAAGAAAACAAACCCTTGGGAGTTCTTCTGTGAGTCATGGTCCCCATTTTCTCCTAATTGATAAAATTTTAACTTTCTGTTTGGGATGATTTTTGTCTTGTTCTATTTAATGAGGCTTAGTCCATTAGGAAGATCACTGGGAGGGGTCAAAGAAATGAATTCCCACCGGTTCTAATGCAAAAAAAAAACACCTCTGTCTGTAGGCTAAAAGAGCCTTTTCTAATTAATAAGGAGAACATTTCTCCTCTGAGACCATGAGGCTGTGTCTACTTGAAACCCCCAGGTCAATTACAAGTGAAAAATACAGCTTCAGTAATTTGGTAGGAATTCAGAAAACATAACTTTCTTTCTGCCCAAGCCAATAACAGTATTTCTGTCTGTTTCTGTCCTTCCCAAGACCAATTAGTCCTGAGGATGATACAAAGCTGTAGTCCACTTTCATTGGTCCAGAGTAGATGGTGGTCAAAAATATTTTGTAATAAGTCAAAGAAGTCTGTGGTATTACTTGTCATTTGTTTTCACAAAAATGAATAAAATCATAAAAAAGTGGGCCAAATGCTGTGTGTGTGTATGTGTTTGTCTGATAAGTTCAGGCTCAAATGGACATAAAAGATGAAAGGATTGTATATCTGCACACTTTAACTTAAAACACGTTCAATTTTGTTATGATTTCAAACACTTTCCACACTTATTGAAAATATAGTCCTGGAAATTAGATTTCTAATGAAAACAAAGACATCTCTCTTGCTGCTAAATTTTGGTTGTCTTAAAAAATATTCCTTGGGCTTCCCTGGTGGCACAGTGATTAAGAATCCACCTGCCAATGCAGGGGACATTGGTTCGATCCCTGGTCCATGAAGATCCTACATGCCACGGAGCAACTAAGCCCATGAGCCACAGCTACTGAGCCCATGTGCTGCAGCTACTGAAGCCCACATGCCTAGAGCCCGTGCTCCACAAGAGAAGCCACTCCGATGAGAAGCTCGCACACCACAACGAAGAGTAGCCCTTGCTTGCCACAACTAGAGAAAGCCCATGTGCAGCAACGAAGACCCAATGTAGCCAAAAATAAATAAATAAATAAAAATTCCTCATTATCTCAATGTGTGAAAGATAATTTGACACAATATTTAATCCTGGATTCCCTTATCTTGGTTCTTCTTTCACCAGTATAACTTCCAGCTTTCGAATGAGCGAGAGTTTTACAATATCAATATGTTGAGTACAAATAATCTGGAATTAACTTCCTGTCCAAAATTACTTGATTAATTTGATATTCTGGAGGTCCTTCCATTATTTTCTGTGGAGAAATTGATCTTTTACACAGATTTTTCAAGTATTTATTTTTTTATATTATCCTCATAAATGCACTCAGACAGTGGCTTGTAATTTTGTGTTTGAAAAATTATGGTTAATGCAACAATGGAGCATCCTTGATATTGAGTAAAGTTACTGATTGATCTGGAAAGCACACGTCATTCTTTGCCCTCCAACTGCATTGACCTTTTTCTGTTGTTTGGTGTGACTTTCCCTCTATGTACAATTTTACTCAGTTGGTTAAGAAACATAGAATAATTTTTTCTATTATTGAAATTCAGAAATACAGAGTTTAATTAGCTTGATTGTTTGCACCCACACTGGTGTTTTTAGTTCACAGGGGTTTGTTAAATAAAACAAGCAAACCACTACATTTTTAATCATCAACCAAGGCCCCTTTTGCATTTCTCTAGGCCTTTACTGCCAATTTCATAAGAGCGTACCTTTATTACCTGAATTTTATAGGCTGTGACACAACTAGATTTTGGCTCAAAGCTGAGCCCAGTGGTTGAGGGATGGCTGAATGAAGGAGTGGACACCTTAATTAGAGACTAAGTAAGAAGTATTTGAGTTAGTCATGTAAAATTTTTGTCTGCTTCATTCAATTTTGTATACAATTTTAATTTTATCAAAGTGGTACCTATGCATGTTTAAAAGGTTTACTATTAGAAAAAGAGCAGAGCAAAATAGTGTCCTCTATGTTACTCTTCCCTATCTTTGAGTCTTCTTCCCCAGAGGTGACAACTGTTTTCTTTAGACTGTTTCTTCTGACATTTAGTTCTTATTCTTATTGCTTGAACTTCTAATTATAAGAATTTCTTTTGATTTCATACTATCAAAGATGAATATTCAATACTCTTTTATGCACCCCCAACACAAACTCACTTTCGCAATCCTCCAGACATAGCTATATGTCTGTTTTGGTTAAAACAATATTCTGAGATTGCATTGTCATGCCTGCATGAGTGCTGTCTATGACTGAGCTACAGAATATACTAAGATTGGATTTCTCCTGCTGGACAACTTTTTGTCTCTAGTGTTAATCATGCCATGTTTTTATTTTTTGAATTTTATTTTATTTTTATACAACAGGCTCTTATTATCTATTTTATACATCTTAGTGTATATATGTCAATCCCAATCTCCCAATTCTTCCCACCACCATGTTTTTAATTTGTTTAGTTTTCTGTACACCAGAGACTAGCCCATACCAATCTCTCCAACACACTAGGAATCCATCCATCGTACTTTATTTTTTTCCCTTCGAGTCGTCCATTTTCCTCCATCATTCTGGAGCTTTCCAGACTCTGCAGAGCTGGTTTTCTGAGGACCCACTTCAGCTCCACCCTGGGATTCTCATTGTTTCCTTTTCTCCTATTGGTTTCCTTGTTTCTCAAGCCCCATGTTTCCCTCTTTCTTGGTAAATTCATTTGGGGGAGTGTATCCCCAAATGGCTTCCTGAGTGAGGATCCGTGAAATAAATATTTAGTGTCTTTGCATATCTGACAATTTCTTTTCTGAGTATAGAATCCTGGTTGGGACATGACTTTCCCTTTTGCATTTGAACGTTCTGTTCATTGTCTTGTAGCTTTCAGTCTCACTCTTGAGAATCCTAATGCCATTATGATCCCTGATCCTCTTCTTTCGATTTTTGAGATCTTTAGTGTTTTGGACTTTCACAGTTATGTGTCTTGGTGAGGGACATTTTAAAAAATCCCTGGATTGGACATTTTGTGGGCTCTTTCAACCAGCGAAATCATGTTCTTCAATTCTATGAAATTATATAGTTCACATGATAATTCCTTCCTTTTTGCTATCATCTTTTAGAAATTCTATTATTTAGATTTTTAAACTTAACAAATTGATCTTATTTTCTGATATTATTTTCCTGTTTTCCATTTCTTTGTCATTTTCTTTCTACTTTTTGGGGCCTGGGACATTTTTTGACCTTTCCTCTAAGCTGATCTCCTGATCTCCTTTGATTCCCTCTTAGTCCTGCACCTCAGGACCCTGGTATGTGGCGATCATTTTTAAAAAGCTCTTTGTTAATTATCTGATTATTTGTAAATAATCTTTTGAAAAAAATACCATCCCATTTTTAATTGATGCAATTCTTCTTTTATGAAATCTTTTTCTAACACTTTTACTGAAGTCTAATATATACATGTATGTTCATTTTAGGTCTGGGGTTAAATCAAGGAAATGGAGCTTAGTTTCATGTTTGGGTTTATGGAGATTATTTTTTTTTTAAAGGGACAGACAAGAAGGGAGAGATGTGAGTGGAGTCAAGAATTAGGGGAAGTAGAAATTTAAGCCAAATATATCCACGTGAATATAATTATCTGGCAATAGGCAGAAGCTCTGTGGAGGATTATGGACTTTCTATAGGATATATGACAGAGAGCTTGAACCAATTTTATCTTATTCTCAAAGTTTTGGCAGTTTTGGTCGACACCTGGATCACAGCAAGTTTTTCTATATATGTGTATATATGCTTATCTAATATACTTTTTGTCTGTGTGGTTCCCCATCTTCTCCACGTCCCCTGAGTCCATCCACGTGCTTATGTGTGCACACAGCCACACAGCATACACCTTGTTTTCCACACAAGTCTTCTTTTCACTGTACTCGTAATATCTTTATGGACCTGTATCTTTCATTCATCCTCTGTATGGGGAATTTTGACTAATGGCACCCAGCTCAAAGTGGAAAGAACTTTCTACTGCTTGCAGGCAGAATTCATCTTTCACTTCTCTGTCCCTGTACAGCGCTCTGTACTGGTAGCACGGATCAGGCTGCAGGGGATGGCAAGAGAGGTGTCTGCCAGCTTCCCCGTCTCTGGGGAGAAGTGGTCAGCCTCTAGATGCATGTTAAATTAGAAACCTGATCCCCAGGCAGCAGCTTTTGTTTTAGGCAGCCGAACCCCTTTCAGGGAAGGACTGGGAGATGGAGGTGTCTGCCTGAGCCCCAGGTTGGTCACCACAGTGTCTACTCCCAGCCCATTAAGAGCTGCTTCTTGGTTTGCTATAGTCTCATGGGTCATGTGGATGCAAGCCTCACTGACTTCCAGAGCTACATGTTTGGGGCCTGTCCCTCAAATGGGAGTCTTAAAGTTGGGGTGCTAAATGTGGGTGCAATCCTTCTGCTCTTCAGAGAGAAGCTGAAGGTTGGGAGTTCCTTCCTGATTGTATGGCACGGTGCCAGAGACAGGCAAGAGCGTGTCTCAGCCTTTCCTACCTGCTTGATGTCAGTGTTTCCTCATTCACCTGATGTGTGATAGTCCCTCAGCTAGCTTCTGGATTTCTTTCAGCAGGAATTACTCTGTGTGTAGCTCTACATTTGGTGTGTTCACAGGAGGAGGGGACCCCTGGAGCCTCCTCTTTTTAAAAAGATGAAAAACCTTTTCTTCTGGCTACAAGTTGGAAGTTCTTCAAATGAAATATTACAGGGTTCCAAGAAGAATGGTTTTATTGTTGTGCTTTTCTTTTACATGTTTCATCAAACACAGGGCACAGGCTCTGAAGTTCTGCTTAGTGATGAGATTTACAGAGGTAATTTGTTCCTTGATTCATGGTTAATACATTTGCCAACAAATTCTCATTCTTAATAGTTTCGTTTCCCTGTTGACAGCCAGACCTGGACGGGGTGATTAATCCACCCGGGGCTCAGGTGGGCCTTCCCGACCATGTTGAGAGCAGGCTGCACTGTCACCCTCCAGAGTGAGAATACACAGTGGCTATCACCTGACAGGCAAAGCTGTCACTGTGCAGGTGCCATGCTCTTCCTTGTCAAATATCCACCAAGATTTCCACACAAGCAAGTGAAATTAACTAACGCAACTACAAAGAGTGGGGCTATTTCTTTGACTTGCTTGGGTTCTTGGACCTTTTTACAAACTTTATAATCATGTATCTGTTAACCATCAATGTAGCCTTCAGTGCTCAACTGGTGCTATGAGATGAACTGGCCAACACTGACCTTGCCGTACATAGTTTTTCTGAGTTCTGCTGTTATTTCCCTATTAATAAGGCTTCCTAGGAATTTAGGGAAATATTCATGTAAGATGACAAGCCACACAACCCTTTCCAGTTATCTTATCTGGGAATTATACATCCACAGTCCTAAATGATGATCTGAAACTCTATTACGATGGTCTCATCCCTCTCCAGATGATGACACAGTTGAGAGAAGGATGGATATCAGTTGAGAGGTTTTATTTCCCTTTCATCGATGCAGATATGCTATTCCCCCTTAAAGAGAGCTGTTAGTTCTGTTTACTGATCAAAACAACTGGGATGTCTCGTTTTGGGTTGGCTATTTGGACATTATGTAGATTCTTATTCCCCAAGTAAATGTTTGTGGGTTGTTTCTAAATGCAGGATGCCTACATACAGATGCCAGACTCTAGGTTCCCCCCACCCTCTTTGCTAATCATTTACTAGAAGTGAATAGACAGAGGAAGAGAGTGTTCAGTGTGTGTCTATGTTTGTATTTGCAGACCATCTCAAACTCTCTCACAGAGCCTTTTGTACTGCTGACAGTAGACTGCTTTTCCTATCTCTTCAAAGATTTAGGATTTATCTTTAATCTCATCTAGAGCACTAAACCACAACTAATATAAGCTGAGATAATGTATTTAACTGCAATTTCTGAGAAATTATTGACAGTATTTTAAAGGCAGTAGCTTCTATAGTGTCTAGAAAGAGAACTAAATAGTAAGAAAAATTACGATATGCCTAAAAATGTCTTATCAGACCAAAGATCAAAGGAATTCTGTCACTAAAACATAGCATGAGTTCTACCTGATGGACTCATGGTTGTTAGAGTGAGCAGATAAAATTAACATGAGATCATATATATATATATATATATATATATATATATATATATATATATATAGGGCCCCTTCCAACTCATGCTTATATAATTTTTATTTTTGCCACCTATGATGGTTAATTTTATGCGTCCACATGGCTAAGTTAAGGGATGCCCTGCTAGCTAGTAAAATATAATTTCTGGGTATATCTGTGAGGGTGTTTCTGGAAGAAATTAACATTTGAATCAGTAGACTGTGTAAGGAATATCTGCCCTCACTAATGTGGGCAGGCATCATCCAATTCATTCAGGGCCCAAATAGAACAAAAAGGCAGGTGGGTGGAATTCTCTCTCTCTACTTGAGTTGGACATCCATCCCCTCCTGCCCTCAGGTATCAAAGCTCCTTGTTCCTGGACCTTTGGACACCAGTGGCCATCCAGCTCTAGGTCTTCGGGCTCAAACTGAATTATACCACTGGCTTTCCTGGTTCTCCAGCTTGCAGACAGCACACTGTGGGACTTCTAGGCCCCCATAATTTTGTAAGCCTATTCCTATAATAAATCTCTTACATGTCTCTGTATATCCTATAGGTTCTGCTTCACTGGAGAATCCTGACTAACACACCACCCAACTAAGACCTTGGTTGTGTACCATGGTGTGGTGTTTGCCAGACATTTCATTAATATTCATGCTGTTTCCCCACTACATTGTGAATTGTGGAAATCATAAATCCATGACAGACATTTCAGAAGTACTAATTCTTTATAATATCTTTATGTTTAAAAAGTAAAGCAGGTAGTGAGTAACTCATGGTGTCACCATGCAATATGGGGAAGACACATATGAAAATTATATGATGAGTTATGTAATACAATACGATGAATGATAAAGTTTGTGTGAGTCAGAGAAGACTAGAAGGAATATGCTTCAAGAAAGATGAACTGGTCAACTTTGACAAATATCACTGATATGTCCAGTAAAATGAAGACAGAGAAGTGACCATTGAATTTGGAAATATGGGGGTTGTTAGTGACTTTTCCAAGTGCAATGTAAGTGCCAGGTAGCCAAGTGATGGGCAAAGAAGACCTATTGGAATGAGTGGAGGGAGAAATGGGATGTAAGTGTGTGGAAGCAATACTGATAAACTTCCTTTTTAGAGGAAAGGTGCTGTGAAGGAGAGAGGAGACTGGAGGTGGGCATGAGGGTCAAGAGATGATTTTTTTTCTTCCAGTTTCATTGGGATATAAATGACATACAGCATTTATAAGTTTAAGGTGTACAGCATAATGATCTGACTTACATACATCATGAAATGATAACCACAATAAGTTTAGTGAACATCCATCATGTCATATAGATACAAAAGTAAAGAAATAGAAAAAAATATTTTTTCCTTGTGATGAGAACTCTTGGGATTTAGTCTCTTAACAACTTTCATTTATAACATATGGCAGTGTTCGTTATATTTATCATGTTGTACAATACAACCCAGTACTTATTTGTCTTATAACTGGAAGTTTGTACCTTTGACCACCTTCCTCCAATTTCCCCTCTGTCAAATTCTTTGCCTCTAGTAGTTGTAAATCTGATCTCTTTTTCTATGAACTTGGCTGTCTGTTTTTGAAGTATAGTTGACCTACAACACTATGTTAGTTCCTGGCACACAGCACAGTGCTTTGGTATTTCTATATATTTGAAAATGATCACCATGATAAGTCTAGTTACCACTTGTCACCATATAAAGATATTACATAGTTATTAGCTATATTCTCCACACTGTGCATTTTATACCCTTGCCTCATTTATTTTGTAACTGGAAATTTGTACCTTTTAACCTAAGGGAGGATTTTTTTTTAAGATAGAAAAATGTTTATGCACTGATGGGATTAACCAGTAGAGAAGAAGAACATTGATGTGCTGTGGAAGTAAATTGTAAAATGCACATAAAACTATGAAACAAGTACAAATGAGGAAGGAGAGTGGAGGAAATGATTATCACTTTTCAAAAATGTTGTATTGTGTCTAATTATGAAAAAACTTCATGGTCACCATAAAAATCACAGAAGAATATAAAAGAGTAAATCTAATTACCCAGAAATTAATCATTCTTAAATAATTTGTTTTAATATTTTACTAGTTCTAATCTGCTTTGTTTATTGCAGTTTTATATTCAGTATTAATATTTAGTAGGAAAAGCTGCCTTCATTAATTTTACAGTATCTTCCTAATTATCTACCTTTATTTATTTTTCCAAAAGAGCTTCAAGTCTATTTTGTGATGTAATAAAAATACACCATTGGGATTTTAATTTAATTTTGAAGAAATTTGTAATAACTTTACAGTAGTCAGTCAGTCTTCCTAACATCATATTTCATATTTTCAAGTCATTTTTATTTTCCTTTAAGAAACATCTTCCTCATTTTCTTCATCAAAGTCCTGTACAGACCTTGTTGAGCTAGTCCCTGGGTACTTTGTTATTTTTGTTATCATGGAATGTTTTAATTTTACTAATTGTCATAACATAGTAGTTTATCACTGATAGCTCAGAAATTTTCAAGGGAGTTTACGTTTCAGAGTATGGATCCAAATCACTGCAGACAATAGAAAGATTGAAATAACCTTTTATTTGTATAATTCTTCTAACTTTCATTTAAATCAGTGTCTACCCTCTTAGCAAGTTTCTGAGTACATAGTACAGCATTATTAACCATGGGCACTAGGTTATACTGTAGATCTCTAGGACTTACTCATCTTGTATCACCAAAGCTCTGTACTTTTTGACCAGTACTACCTCATTTGCTCCTCCCACAAGCCCCGGGCAACCACCATTCTTCTCTCTGTTTCTGCGAGTTTGACTCTTCTAGATTCTTCATATAAGTGAGATCATGCAGTATTTGTCCTTCTGAGTTTGGCTTATTTTACTCAGCACAGTGTTCTCCAGGTTCATCCAGATTGTCACAAATGGAAGAACCTCCTTCTTATTTTAAGGCCAAATAGTATTGCATTGTGTGTACACATCACATTCTCTTTATTGATTCATCTTTCAATAAACATTTAGATTACCTCCATGTCTTGGCTATTGTAAATAATGCCACAATGAACTTGGGAGAGCAGACATCTCTTTGAGATTCTGACTTCAATTCCTTTGGGTATATACTCAGAAGAGGGATTGTTGGATTATATAGTTGTTCTATTTTTAATTTTTTGAGGAACCTCTTTTTCATAGTGGCTGCATCAATTTACATTCCCTCCAACCTTATACACGGGTTCCCTTTTCTCCATATCCTTGCCAACACTTGTCATTTTTCGTTTGTCTGTTTTTGTTTTTTATAGCCATCCTAACAGCCATCCTAACATCCTAATGAGGTGACAGCTCATTGAGATTTTAATTTGTATCTCCTTCATGATTAGTTATGTTGAACACCTTTACATATCTTACATTAAGTGGTCTTACTACCAAATAAATAAATGAGGTGAGAGGAAACTTTTGGAAATGATTGATATGTTTATGGCATTGATTGTGGTGATGGTTTCATGGGTGCATATTAATCTCCAAACTCACCAAGTTGTGTACATTAAATATGTGCAAATTTAATGTCAATCATATCTCAAAGTGGTTTAAAAATAAAATAAAATCAGTGTCAAGCTGATGATTGACTCAATATATTATACTATTTGCAGTAAGGCTGTATTTAGGCTTAATATAAAAGAGGTCAGCTCCTTTTACATGGTATACATGTTCTTTGCTTACTCATTTTTAACCAAAAATATCTGCAAAGGACTGAATGTTTATGTTCCCCCATCCCACTCTCAGATTTATATGTTGAAATTCTAACCTCTAAGTTGATGGTGTTTGGAGATGGGCCCTGTGGGAGGTGATTAGATCATAAGGGTGGAGCCCTTTTGAAGGGGATTAGTGCCTTTATAAAAGAGGCTAAGGAGAGATTCCTAACCCCTTCCACCCTGTGAGGACACAGCTAAATGATGCTCTCTATGAACGAGGGAAAAGGTTCTTACCAGACATTGAATCTACCAGCATCTTGGACTTTCCAGCCTCCAGAACTGTAAGAAGAAAGTGTTTGGTGTTTATAAACCACCCAGTTTATGGTATTTTTGTCACAGCAGCCTGAATGACTATTCAAACATTCATCTATCTATCTATCTATCTATCTATATATCTATCTATCTACCTATCATCTATCATCTATTTATTAAATATTGGAGTATAATTGACCTACAAAACTATGTTAATTCCAGGTGCACAACACAGTGAGTCAATATTTCTATACATTACAAAATGATCACCATTTTGTTTAGTTACCATCTGTCTGTCACCATACAAAGTTATTACATTTTTCACTATATTTCCCATGTTGTACATCTCATCTTCAGGACTCATTTATTTCATAACTGGAATTTTGTACTTCTTAACCTTCCTCACTTATTTCACTCATTGGCCCATCCCCCATCCCTCCGGCAACCACCTATTTGTTCTCTGTATCTGTGAGTCTGTTTCTGTTTTGTTTTGTTTGTTCATTTTTTTTTCTTTTTAGATTCTACATCTAAGTGAAATCATACACTGTCTTTCTCTATCTGACTTATTTAACTTAGCATAATACACTCTAGATCCATTCATGTTGTCAAAAATGATGAGATTTCATTCCTTTTTATGTTGGAATGATATTCCATTGTATATAAGTATATACCATAATTTCTTTATCCATTCATCTATCAGTGGACAGTTAGATTGCTTCCACATCTTGGCAATTGTAAATAATGCTGCAATGAACATAGAGGTGCATATATCTTTTCTAAGTAGTGTTTTTATTTTCTTTGGAAAAATACTCAGAATTGGAATTGCCAGATCATATGGAAGTTCTATTTTTAATTTTAAAAAGAACCTCAATACTGTTTTCCACAGTGTCTGTATCAGTTTACAGTGTACTAGGGTTCCCTTTTCTCCACATTCTCACCAACACTTGATATTTGTTGTCTTTTTGATACTTGTCATTCTGACAGGTGTGAGGTGATACCTTGGTTGTGATTTGTATTTCCCTGATGATTAGCAAAGTTGAGCATCTTTTCATGTGTCTGTTGGCCATATCTTCTTCTTTGGAAAAATATCTATTCAGATCCTCTGCCCATTTTTTAATCAGGTTGTTTGTTTTTCAATGCTGAGTTGTATGTTTGCATATTTTGGATATTAAGCCCTTAACACCATGATCACTTTTGATCCTTTTGTTTAAAGAGTCCATATATACCTACTTCTTTGCAAATACTCTTATTCACAACTATTTATTCTTTTAAGGGACCTATTCTGATGTGTTACAAAACGCAAATACAACCAGATGTTTCTTTCTTTCTTCACTTGAGACTGAGTATTTCAACACTGGAATGACTAAAATATAATCAACGCTCAGGAGACCGGGTTGTGAACAGATCTCTAGTTGGCTATCAAGGAGCATTTAATTGACAAAGACTATGGACAGCACGTCAATGTTTAACCACAGACACCTGCCTCTCTGCTGCCCTCAATGGCCTCAATCTCGCCATTACTGTCTGGTGGCCAGCAGTGGTACTGGGGCAGATAACGTGTTTCTCTCATCCCATAACAACCTCTGTATAATCAAATTGCTGACAGGTATCTATTCCCAGAACACAGGAGTGACACATAAAAGTTTATTTATTTTTATAAATTACTTTTTAAAATGTTTATTTTTTTCTTTTTTCTTTTTTTTTTTTTTGGCTACATCCTGTCTTAGCTGTGGCACATGGGGTCTTCACTGAGGCATGCGGGATCTTTTGTTGTGAAATGGGCTGGCTTTTTGTTGTGGTGTGTGGGCTTCTCTCCATTTGTGGTGTGTGGCCTCCAGAGCGTGTGGGCTCTGAGGTTTGTGGCACACAGCCTCTCTTGTTGAGGCATGCAAGCTCAGTAGTTATGGCATGTGGCTTAGTTGCCCTGCAGCATGTGGGACCTTAGTTCCCCGACCAGGTATCGAACCTGCATCCCCTGCATTGGAAGGTGGATTCTTTACCACTGGACCACCAGGGAAGTACTCCCAAATTATTTTTAATATATATTATTTGCAACTGAATACTTTAAGGCCACTCATCACTCAAAACACTGCCAAATATTAAAATATAAAATCTGAGAGAATTCAGATTCCTGCTGGTGCAGAACTGCACAAAAACTTGTGCTCATGAATGCATCCATTGTTGTTATCAGGGTTCAAGGCCAGCTTGTTAAATATTATTTTTCTCTTTGGAGTCTAGGTGGAATGGAATAATGGAGAAATGTTGGACTGGGAATCAGGGGACCTGACCCAGCAACGTGGCCTTGGAAAACTCACTTCTCTCTGGATTCTCACCTGTGAGAAGAAGGCAATGGTAGCGAAGGCAAGGTAGCAGGAGTTGGGACCCTGGGCATCTGGACCACTTCTCTAGGTAACTTATTTTTGTCTTCAGGGCCTGCTCAGCCTAGCCCTGTGTACACCACTTCCTTTCAATGATGGGGTGCTGCTGTGTACGCCCAGCTTTATCGCTTGATTGGCCAGGCACCCATGAGAAAAACACATTTGTTCTTGAAGGATTGTGAAAGCTTTTTCTGACTATACTAGACTTTGAGTTTTTTCTATTGATAATTAAATAGAAAAAGAGGATTTTTATAAAACCACGTGGTTTTCAATATTAAATCCTTTGAGTCAAGCAAGTAATTCTTTTGTCAAAACTTAAAGTGAGAGAGCTTCTTATATCAGTATTTTAATAATTTAATATTTGTATTGAAGAATTAGAATAACTTAATTATTAGTTTTGGAAAAATAGTAACTATGCCCTTAGATTATGAATTTTTCAAAATTGGCAGTGTAGATACTATCAAAATATGCTTTACAGGCTGATATATAAGTACAAATCTTAGCCTATTATTATGAATGTAACCATTATAGAAATGACCCAAGAGGTTAAAGGCTAAAAATATGGACATCATACTAATCATTCCTAAAAGCGCCAAAACTGATCTTACTAGCAACACTTTTTGTCTTAGTAAAATTTGTATTTCTTGGGACAGAGTTCAATTTCAGTCAGTTCCTTTGCCATCCGTTCTGAACAAGGAAAATCTAAAAGAGCAAGATTTTACCTTTCAAAACAGTATTCTTTGTGAAACTTTCTTATCTATAGGTTTCTGTGTAGCCAGCAACTACTGGACCACTTACCACAGGATAAACTCTTAAATGTGACAGAACTGTCAACAAGCCTACCAGGTACCCACAATTATCATTGCTATCATTTTATACCAGAGGGAACCGGGGATGCAGATTTAGACCCAGGCCGGGTAGTGTGTGGGCCTGGAATGAAGCTCTCCCTTTCCTTCTCTTCCAAGTTTCACCAGAATCTGTAAGTCAGGTGTTGCCCCATCTTACAGAAGAGGAGCTAAAGGTCAGAAAGGGTATCATTATTTCATTTATTGGTTTATTCACTCACTTGATTCATCCATTCATCCATCCGTCCACTATCCATCCATCCATCACTCAGTAAGCTTCTACTTAGCAATTACTATGTGTTAAGCCAATATCCAGTCTTCCTGCTTTTTCCTTGATAATAAGAAACACCTCAGACACTTGATGACTCTACAGTCCCCCAATTATGGCTACTTTAAGTATGGTCCCTGGATCGAAAACATGGGTGTCACCTGAGAGCTTGCTAGAAGTGGTGACTCATGGGCCCCATCCTAGACCTACTGAATAAGAACCTGCATTTTAACAAAACCCTCTTCTTCTTGGGGATTTGAATCTACACTAGCATTTAAGAGGTGAAACTGTCCCAGGTGAAACTTGTCATCAGAGAAGTTTGGGACATACTTATGGGTGTCATGTGGAGGGTTTTGATGTCTAGAGAGGTGTGGGGCTTGATCTTTGCCCACAGAAAGCTCACCATAAAGGCTCCAGGACTTTTTTTCTGAAAGTGGCCTCCAAGGATTGTTATTTGAAGAGTCTAAAATAAAGAGGGCCCCAACCCTGCCATTAATCCCCCAATTCTGAATTCAGGGCCCCTCTTCTCCTCACCCTGCCCCAGCTTGTATCTTTGTTCTACACCATCACTGACTCTGTGTGGCAACTTTTGTGACACTTGTTAAGAATATTGTAGAGGACCTTGAATTAAATGACATCCACTCTGGGTGCATCTTCCTGATACTGGACCCCTAGGCTGGGAAGCCTGATGTGGAGCTCAGAGCTCTCACTCCTGTGGGAGAACCTCCATGATATAATTATTCTCCAGTTTGTGGGTCACTCACCCAGAGGGTACGAGGTTTGATTATTTTGCAAGTGCACCCCACTACCATCTCATTGCGGCTTCTTTTTTCTCTTTGGATGTAGAATATCTTTTTTGGTAGGTTCCAGTCTTTTTTTTCTTAGAATCAATTTTATTTATTTATTTTTAGTTTTGGTTGCGTTGGGTCTTTGTTGCTGAGTGTGGGCTTTCTCTGGTTGTGGCAAGCAGGGGTTACTCTGTTGCGGTGCGCAGGCTTCTCATTGCGGTGGCTTCTCTTGTTGCAGAGCACAAGAGAAGGTGCACAGGCTTTAGTAGTTGTGGTACGTGGGCTCTAGAGCACAGGCTCAGTAGTTGTGACACATGTGGGATCTTCCTGGACCAGGGATCAAACCCGTGTCCCCTGCATTGGCAGGCAGATTCATAACCACTGCACCACCAGGGAAGTCCCCAGTCTTTTTTTTAAATTGATGGTTGTTCAGCAGTCAGCTGTGATTTTGGTGTTCTCATGAGAGGATGTGAGCTCATGTCACTCTACTCCACCATCTTGTCTCCTCAACCTTGGTAAATGTTTTTTTTTTTTAAGTGAAGAATTTTCCCAGAGTTTCCAAATTCCAAGAAGTGATCATTGGAACAACTGTGGTGGGTGCCACCTCCTTCTGATGCAGTCATAAAACATCCTTTGATAATAGCTGTGTAGGGATCTTCAGGCCTTTCCATCCTTTGAACATCTTGCTACTTCCCCTGTTTATGTTTCATTGCTCTGCCAGTTGAAATATAGGTGAATCCAGCAGACACGAATGTATAAACCAGATTGCTTTGCTATACTGAATGGTGTCTATAAAGACAGACCAGAGTAGGGAAGCAGATTCTTCAGGATTTTCTTCCTGTAGGGTGGTCGTTCTTCAAGTGAGGTCTCTAGAGATGCAGCTTTTTTTTTTAACATCTTTATTGGAGTATAATTGCTTTACAATGTTGTATTAATTTCTGCTTTATAATAAAGTGAATCAACTATACATATACATATATCCCCATATCTCCTACCTCTTGCATCTCCCTCCCACTCTCCCTTACCCCACCCCTCTAGGTGGTTGCAAATTAGAGATGCAGCTTTAAATGACAAATGAGGTCTTTGCAACAGTGATCACTTTCAGTGGTAATGCATTATCATAGTCTTCAAGAGATATCAACAGGGGAAAATGAATAATAATTTTCTTAGTTCAACCAATCGGCTACAAGCAGGCAAAATCAGTACCATAAGCAAAGTTTTGTAATGAAGCACACTCTGGATATGGGTGCGTATAGTGCATGTGTGTGTATGTTGACAGAGATACGGAATATTTTAAAAAATAGCTTTGAAAAGACGCTTTTTGCTAATTTTATATAAAAGACCAACAGCAGTTTTCTGTGAAACTTCAATATGCAGGGAATTGGAATGCAAACACTGATGAATGTCTTCTGAAGAAGGTAGCAGCTATATTGTGTTAAATATAATGTGTTCAATTAAACAAGTGACTCTGATATATTTTTATTTGGACAGCTAAATCTTCATTAACATTCTTAAATCCACACTGCTAGCGTGCACACGTGATATTTCTGGACTTTAGCTCCCCTTCAATAAACAGCATCTTCAATTTTATGACAGTTTTCAGTTTACTGCGTAATGCCACATGTGTCAGAGGAGGAAACCAAAGCTCAGACAGGTTAGATGATTCACCCGAGGTCATAGAGCTACCAAATATGAGAGACATGATTTGAACTCTGGTCTTCTGCTACCTCTCTAAGTATTTAGCTATACTGATGATGAGGGATGCTGGCAGGAGCCTGAATTCTGCAATGCAAGTTATGCCATGCTTCTCAGTTTTTGAAATGTGGAGGTTGTTTTACTTGACATGATTCACATTTTACAAAAAACAAACCCAGGGAAAAAATCAATGAGAAAAACAGTCTATCGATTTTAAGGTACTTAAATAAAAAGACTGTGTTTATTAAACCAGAATTTAATTGAAGTGTCTCAGTGAGGGGTTCACACCCCAGCCTTCACATTTCCCCTTTGGTGGCTTCCATAGATTTAGGATTGGGTTTTGAAGCAGTTTTTCTGTTCTGCTCAAATGAATCCCTGGGAAATCTTGAAAATGAGTTCATATATATGAAACAATTGTTTCTGATTGACATACTCTAATGAACAACATCTGTGATGTTCTAGAACGGAAAATAATTGCTTATTATCTCCTTGTTCTAAATAAATGTTTGTTCAAAGCTGCTCTAAATTGGAAAGTTTTCATTGTCATATGCCTACTTCATGAGGCAGTTTGTGAAACCCAAGCCACTCGGGGCCATCCTGAAACGTGAAGGCTGTCAGGCCTTGGGGACTGCCCTTCATCACCGCATGGGGGATCACACCCAGGGGCTCTGCAGTACATGGGCTCCCAGGCTAAATTACTGTATGTTCCAAGTAAAATCCAGGTGTCAGCTACAGTTTCTCAGACACATGGGGTGAGAGAATTTGCCTGAATCTCCTGGTCCCTGACCCTGCACCTTAGCAAGTGTACAGCCCATGGGAGCCCAAGCTCCACCTTGAATTTCAAGGAAACCTACCAGGCTCAGAGTCTCCTCCTGGAGTTGGCCTCTCCTGTGCAGCACCTGTTCCTGTTGGTCTCAGCCCTTCATTGGGAGATTTCCTCCACCTTCCTTACTCCTCTTGAATGTTCTCTCCATTGGTTTTTAATTTCCTTGGGGCCTCTGTGGTTCTGTTTTCTGATAACCATCATGCTTCTGCCCACAGCATGCTGTCCTTTCACAGTAGCACTACCTTTAATTTTCTCTTTGAGATTATTAGTGTGTGTGCGATTTTTATGTTCCCTGCACCATGCCAGCTTGTTTTGAGTTCCTGTTGTTGTTGGCTTTTTTTTCTCCCTACCCCCTTCTTAAAAAATTGTCTTTGTGTTGGTCTTGTCCTTACATGTTGGAGGCTTCCTTCAAATGACTCATGGTGCTTGGTTGCCCACCTCTGGTTTTGAAAGGGAGTTGATAAAAACCTGACTAGACGTACCGTGAAATTGAGTGTCTTCCTGAGGATGGAAGCCTTGATGAAGAGACCTCACCGTTCTGCTGGAGAACCCACAAATGTCAGTCTCTAGGTCTTTCTTCTTGGTCTGGTTGGTCCTCCAAGAGTAATTTTCTGTCCTCTCCTGCCTGTGTCATAATTGGCTGACGTTGCTCTGGGCTCTGGGTGAGGGTAAGGGCACTGGGACACTAGCGTGCAGTTTCTAGACCTGTGTTATCCTGTACGGAAATTTTTTTTAATAAATTAATTTGTTTTATTTATTTTTGGCTGCATTGGGTCTTTGTTGCTGCATGCAGACTTTCTCTAGTTGTGGCAAGAGAGGGCTACTCTACGTTGCTGTGTGCGGCCTTCTTATTGCAGTGGTTTCTCTTGTTGCAGAGCACAGGCTCTAGGCACGCAGGCTTCAGTAGTTGTGGTGCATGGGCTTTATTGCTCCGTGGCTTGTGGGATCTTCCTGGACCAGGGATCAAAACCGTGTCCCCTGCATTGGCAGGAGGATTCTTAACCACTGTGCCATGAGGGAAGTCATTAAAATGAATAAAAATTTTAAAAAGACTTTTTCAGTTGTAGCTTCCAGAGCATTCCCATCATCTTGGAAAGTTGAGTTGAAGAGCATTGCTCCAGTTCTACGCCACCTTCAGGAAGGCAACCTGCCGTGGGCTGGGCTGGTGCCCCTGGGATTAGAATCTCTGTGGTTCAACCTCTCCAGAAAGAAAACTCCAGCATTTGGTTGGAGTGCAGCGGAGGCTCTGCTTCTCCCACGGACTGATTTCAGGTGTTCCTCCCTAGGATGGTACCTGGTCCTGGACCTTCTTCATTCTGCAACATGACATAACTCCCTCTTGTTCCCTCACTGCAGGCACTTTATTTATACTCTCTCTGCTCTGCTAAATCAGTTTCCACTCACCCATCTGCTCTATCCCAGAATTTTGTTGACATCCTTTATTCACTATTGTCTTCCCTTCTGTTTGCATTGCTGTTGTGGTTTTATGAGCTTTGTATCGTATTATCCTCCTGCAGTGGGAGCTCAGGAGGAACCATGGCTTGTCCTGTGGGTTCTACCCTCAATGTTTGACCTGGAAGAACTGCCGCTTCTGATTATCTATGTCAGAGGCCTCAGGCAAGGAAGTGAACTCTAAGGAGTCTTTTGCTAGAGGCAAAAGAAGGCAAAATTATCACGAAGAGTAGCTGAAGCCACTGATGGCCTGAGGCTTTCAATAAGTAAGACAGCTCCTAAGCGGGACGGAAATGAGCCTGAGACACTAGCTTCCTGCTTCCCAGTTTGGATGACAGCTCTTCCATGGTCATGAGGTTGAACCTCATTCCAAATGTTTAGGTGGAAGGAGGATTTGCATGATGTGCACTACCTCAGGCATGTTAGAATTTTGTCTTTCATTAAAGATAAACTTCTTTTGAATATAAGCAATGACTGAGAGTCAAATCTGGTTTTAGTAACATGCTGTAAGAACTAATACCACATTGGTATTCCAGAGTATATCCATCCATCCATCCATCCATCCATCCAATAAAAATTTATTTAGTAGGTTTAGGTGCCTGACTTACAGTCCATAAAATAACAAAAGCACTGATAATAGCATAAAAAATATTTTTAGTAACTGATAATATAAAAATTCTCAGAAAGTCTATTTTCTCAGATATTTTCACCAATTCTCTGCACTCCTTTATAAAATTAATGAACACCATTACCATAGGGCTTAGACATAAAATTTAGATTAACCCAAATTTTGAAATCACTGGAATCTGAACAAATATTTTTCCTTCAACGCTTTTTGGATGTTTTTAAAATCTTACTCTCTGGTAATTCTCTTCTGCAGCTGATAACTACTTTCATCTTCCAGATCAATATTCCTCCAAGGCATGTTCTCTCTCCCTCTCTCTTCCTCCACAGCTAAGCTTCTGCAAGGTGGTAGTTATGGAGACTGCACCTCTTTCTTTGACTTGAATATTGACTCCAGAGGACTCATTTTACAAGTATTTCCAGCTCTATATGGAAGAGATCTGGGTCTGGGTTTATAGCTAGGATACATTCTGACAAATATCAGAAGTAAACAGGTCAGACCACTCCTTCTACTAACTCTCAATTCTTTTAACTATTTAACTCTCCAGTCTGTTCACTACCAATGGCTCATTCCTCTCTAGCTTTAATTGTTTACTTCAGCTTACTATCTCCTCCAGTTGCATCCCAAGTCTTGCCTTGCTTTCACTATCTACTTGCGGCCCAAATATAGCCTCTATTTCTGCCTCTTTCCACTGCAGTCTTGCTCTGGTCTCCCTCATCCTACTGAAACTGCATGCTTCAATAATTATCAATACCCCACTGGTCAGCAAATCCAACGGTCTTTTCATAAACCTCCTTTGGATCTTTCAACAGTTTTCAGCATTGCTAACCATTCTTTCTTCACCTCTGACTTCGCTATTTTTTTTTTTTTTTTTTTTTTTTTTTGCGGTACGTGGGCCTCTCACTGCTGTGGCCTGTCCCATTGCATAGCACAGGCTCCGGACGCGCAGGCTCAGCGGCCATGGCCCACGCTCACGGGCCCAGCCGCTCCGCGGCATGTTGGATCTTCCCGGACCGGGGCATGAACCTGTGTCCCCTGCATCGGCAAGCAGACTCCCAACCACTGCGCCACCAGGGAAGCCCCTGACTTCTCTTTTATATTCATGATTCTGGTTTCTCCTTCTTCTCTTAACTTCCCAGTATCTGCTTCTATCACCTCCATTATTGCCCTTCTCTAAGATTCAGGTTTCATCCCCGTTTTTCTCTCACCATAATCTCTACCTCTGAGTCCTCAACATGACACTCGTGACTCCCAAATAGATGGCAAGCTCTGACCTCTCTTCCCAGCTCTTGTCCCACATCCTGAACTTCATCCTGGCATTAGCAGTTATTCTGCTGTTCTCTCACCTTTGAGTGTGAGTGCATATTATTTTCAAAGATGCGTCTCATCTCAATTTCCCCAATTCATTTACCATTGCCTTTTTCTAAGTCCCTTCAAGTGAAAGCAGTTTTGTTTTTACTCTTCCCTTGGGCTCTGTGTCTCTGGCCATCAAGTCTCACAGCCGTCTTCCCCCTGCTCATTCCCTCCGTGTCATGTCATTTCAGGTCATTATGGCTTCTGCCTTGTGCTTGTTCAACAGCTCTCAACCTACCATTTCTAGCTCCTCCATGACGTACACAAACAGAAGTCTAACCTTCCTGAAATGGTGCTTTATTACATCATTATTCATCTCTAAAATGTTCAGTGTTTCCCTGCTTTCTAGAGGATCGATGTCAATTCCTTGTCTTGGTGTCCAAGGCTTCCCATAGTCTAGCACCAGACTCTCTTTATGTTCTCTGTTCCTTTCCATGAGCCTCACCTGTTGGAAACTACCCTCTGCAGCTGTTCTATGTTTTGCTGAGCCTCCAACTTTGCTAACCCTCTTCACCTACCTACGACGAATCTGCCTCCAAGTCTTTCTCCCCATATCTTCAAAGTGAGCTCAACTTCCAAGGCCTAAATCAACTGTCCTTCACCTTGGAGTTTTTCCTAGAGCTCTTCACATACTATGGTCACTTCCATCTCTCTGTTCAAAATGAACATTCCTTTATATTCTCCTGGCCCACTTTGGTCCCTTTTCATTTCTGCTCCTCTTCCTGTTAGCGTTCACTGTTTGACTGAATTTCTATTTGCCAAAGGACCATGGAGTAGATTTTAAATCCTTGGAGTAAAGATTTATGTTATCTGGGGCTGTTAATGGGAATAGTGGCAAAGGTTTAGTGCTGCTAGTTTCTAAATTTTACTCATACCTTAAAACATACATCTCTTTGGTATGTGACCAAATGCAAAATGATGGCAAGATCAGATGAAGATGAAGGTCAATAAAGTTAATATGAGTCTTGCAGTTTGGCCTAAATCTATAAATAGAGATGGCCTTTTAATGGAATTAATCAAATAGAATTATTTTCCCCAAGAAACAAAAGGCTGAAAAATTTGGTTTACCTGGATTTTTCTTACCTAGGATGTACAAATGTTGTAGTAGGGTGACTAATGTCCTATTTTTATTATTCTGTGTGAAGAGCTTTGTTCCTTATAGGTACCAGCTAAGTAGATGCCTATGGAATTTGAGAGTAGCTTCAATTTTCAGCCAAGTTAGACCTCACTGGTTTGAATGTGAAGTGGAATCATTAAGAGTGTTTGCATGACTAAGGTAAAAGCTTCTTTTCCTTCATGGAAGATTGAAATACCAAGTTCTTCAGAATTCCTAGCTCCTTTCATGCTGTGGAGTCGTCTTACCCACCTGATCTCTTCCCTGTGCGATTTTCAGGTTTCTGAAGTTAGCGCTGCATCTCACCAGCAATTCCTGTGGACTGGAGGATGAGGTACCTTCTGTTAACAATCCTGATACAAATTTCTTCTTTACAATTTAAGTGTGAAGGAGAAAATGAATAACTAGAAGAGGACTTAACTGTATTTTTAGCTTTTTAATAGCTTTCCTCCTCACCAGAAACCCACTGGCTCTTGAGTGCAGTATAAAAAAGACATGGCAGGTCAGTGATTTTAAGTCTTTCCAGACAGAATTCCCTAAAGAGAAAACTGGACATGAGTAGGTAAAGAGAGGCACAATAAAAACATGATGGGCTTGGTCTCAATGCTAGCAAACCCAGAGCAGAGGGGGACACGTCTGTCATTCCTTCTGTTGATAACCCCATGGTGTCATGTTGCCCTGTGTCCCATCTCTGCCCCTCAAGCCAAGAATTGCTTTTTAGCAAAGTGAGACCCATCAAATGTGGCCTTCGATTGCAAAACCTTTTTGGTGAGTTTTTATGCAGCTGTGTTTTGCCATGTTCCTGGCCCCTAAATTTGCTGTGCCCTTTTCCTGAACTGGAAAGGACTCTTCTGAAATTTAGCTCATCTTCTGGTCGAGTTAATCATGTGGTGATAATAAGAAGAATAACGTGTGAGAGCAGGCAGGTTATGTAACTTGTTTTTTCTCTGCCACAATTAATAGCTCTAACACTGCCAGAGAGCGCTGTTTAAAAAGGTGGTTTAACTGGAAGCGCTTCTGGCCCTTTATGTGCTTTAACTATCAGGATTCCCTGTGTTTGTGCAGAAAGTGAAAAATCATGGAGAATAATCATGGGGGAGCTTGGAGGAGAAAAGGGTCTGTTTAGTCCAGTAAATGGAAAAGAAGCAGGCTGGGCAGGCTTTAAGCTCTCAAAGGACTTTGCTGTGAACCCTGGTGTCCTCACTGGGAGTGGTTGTCAGTTTCATGAACTCCTTTTTCTGTGCTTCCTTATCACCTTGAACTGCTTCTATTAGCCACATTGGCATGATACTGGGAGGCAAGTTGGAAAACGGTGGATTCCCAGACCTGCAGTCAGAGGGCAACTCCTCATACTACAGAAAGCAGGAA
The DNA here is from genome assembly GCF_039906515.1 of Pseudorca crassidens. Taxonomy (NCBI): domain Eukaryota; kingdom Metazoa; phylum Chordata; class Mammalia; order Artiodactyla; family Delphinidae; genus Pseudorca; species Pseudorca crassidens. The sequence continues at coordinate 6,139,226 of NC_090298.1, forward strand.
GCACCTCAGTATTTAAGTTTTTGCCTAATGAAACATTTGTTTTTCAATTCATATCCATCCTAAAAGGACTTTTCCTTTTCTTGACTGTAGGAAGTCGGCAACTGGTGGGGGACACACAAATGAGAACTGAGGGTTACTGAAGTTTTGTGCATAGAGAGCGTTCAGCTGAGATGGGTATCTGCCAGCAGGTTGGGGAGCAGTAGAGTCGGGGGCTGAATCTACTCTAAGTAAACTTTGAGTAATACTGGATTTTTCTGAAAACAGCAATGAAAGTCTAGAAGGAGGACGCAGTATCCAGCAGATCATTGTGGGACAAGAACTGTGTTAGATATGAAAGTGGATCAATGGAACCAGGACCAGACATGAGGATTAGTGTGGACTGGGCCCTGGAAACAACGGGTAGGTTTTACTGTAACTCCATAACGAAGAGACAGTGGAGTCAATGCACTGTTTTATCCATGTGTAAATTATATACATATATCATACTTTGCTGAATTTGATGATATTCAACCTAATTAGGGTAAACCATAGACTTCACTACTTTTATAATGTGGATTGTTATTTGAAATGAAGTCTCTTATGGTCACTAGTTGCAGATATTGTTATGCATGGATTTTTCTCTGCTGACAGCCTTGCCCCTGAGTTCGTAGGGGAGCAATCAGAGGAGAACTTCCTCATCCTCTCCCTGCCATAAACTCTGCTGTCCCTCCAATGACAGGAGTGGCTCTTCCTTGTCTCAGCAAAGTCCAGATCTCACCCTGTGTACTGTACTCCATCCTTTCTCGTTCTTTCCAGCATGAAATACTCCCTTTACATCTTCCATAATCAAATTTTAGTTTTTACAATGTCATTTACATCAGCATATAGAAAGGCTGTATTTTTCCCTTTAAGACATCCTTTGCCAGCACAATTACCCCTCTAGCTACTAGTTCATTTCACTATAACCCTTTAGAGCAAATTTCCTAAGAGTGGTCTTTTCCTATCTTCACTTTTTTTTACCTCTCATTCTCATTTGGGTGTATTTCAAGTGAAACTTTGACCCAACAATCCCACTGAGATAGTCATTATTAAGGTCTCAAATCCTGTGGTCCTTCTAATTCCCAGCAGCATCCAGTAGATTACATGTGCACTAATGTGCTAATGTATTATATGTAACACAAAATGTGTCCTAAAAGAGAAATGGAAAATCTTATATTAAAGGTAACGTGGATATAATTTTAAAATTTCTTTTATATCACCACAGCTTCAAACTATCTTTTGCTAGTATCTCAATGCACAGTAGGATTGTTAATATGGGCAGATATAAGTCTGTACTGCTAATCGTCTTTGAATAATTTTGAGTGTTTTGAGCTGACTCTTGTCAAATCCAATTAGACCACCATACTTTGCCTCTTCTGAAGATTAAAGAGGACTCATCAGGAAGGCTGCACTTCCCCCCTTGGTCACCTGTACTTGCACTGTAAGCTTTATGTTTAGTAAGTACTTTCTCTCCTGTAACCTTTTTTTTTTTTTTGCAGAGTAACATGCTTTTATTTTACCATCATGCATATAAGAAAAGACAAATATAACGATGGTATACTTTCAATTTGACATAGCAATCTCACAAGTATTTATGCTATTTAGGAAAAGAGATACATCAATTACTGAGTTGTTAACCAGGCAAATTATCATAAGACAATTAAGCCACACATTTTTAGTAAGTTATTTTTCCATGAAGACAAGAATTTCCAGAGTCTTAAGAACATGACAAGAACAAATTATATTTCTAAGAATACAGTTTTAACAGAAACAAGTTGAAATCCACTGTAGATATTCATTTAAGTCTCTATATCATACAGGAAACTGAAAAGAAGACCCCAGGCAAAAATGAGCCAGGTAAAAATTGGGCCTAAAATTAAGACTGATTGACTGAAAGCCTTCAAGGAAGGTTCTTTCTCTGTCAGTGGTGATGGTAGGAGAAGTACTTTTTCTCAGGATTAACATGGGAGAATTGAAGGGGACTGGAATGTTAAATATCTTGCCTAGAGAAGAGTTCTTTAAAGAAACACAACACAACTTTGAGTGCTTTCTTTCTTGTTTTCATTTGACTTAATTTATGAGGAGAATTAATACTGTGTCTTTTATTTCACTAGTAGTTAGTAAAATCCTGTTATTTTCTCTTGTTTCTGCTTACTGGGAAAATTGAGCTGTATAGGCTTTATTTTGCTTTCAGTTGGGAACATTTGGAAAAATAACAGTCTTATTTTCCTGAATAATATAGAGACTTAAATGAATCTCCTGGAATCTTTTAAAGCCAGCTGTCTACTTTGTGGGAGTCTACTTAGTTGAGACTTGATTAAACCCATACATCTATTTGCTGCCATATGTGAGTTGGCCACACATATGACATCAAAGACAGCATTTGTTGAGGGTGAGCAAGGGGTGAGGATAACTGTCAACTCATCAAGGGGGGACCTCATTTGTTTTGCACAATGCCCCACATCCTTGTACCTGTCATATGTGTTTGTCTAAGACTGGGCTGAAAGGGAGCCCAAACATCAATCCACAGATTTAATATCATTCAGGCCAAAATCCTTCCTTTTTTTAGATAGAAATATATAATATATAAATAGAAAGCATGAGGTTTCTTCTTTACTCCGGTGTCCCACCTCACAGACCCTCTTTGCTGTGTATCTGCTTTGCAGACTCCTGCTCTAAACAGCGGGTGTGTGGTTTTCTACTTCCTGGACCCTGCAGCTGCTCGTCACCCCCCAGCTACTGATGAGACTCTCCCGGGTTTGGGTTTGGGAACTGTACTTGTAAAAGTTCCCTCAGTAATCTGATGTAAAGCCAGGTTTGAAAATTAGGATAGTGCCAATCATTGACTTTAATAGCTTGCCTTCTCTCTCTTTTTCTTTTTAAATAATAACCCTGTGTATTAGCCTGCTAAGACTGACATGAAATACCACAGTCAGATTTAAATGACAGAAATTTATTTTATCAGATTTCTGAAGGTTGGAAGTCCAAGATCAAGGTACATAAAAGATGGTTCTTAGTGAGAGCCCGCTCCCTGGTTTGCAAATGGCCACCTTTTTCTGTGTCCTCATATGGCCTCTTCTCCATGTGCATGTGGAGAGAAATCTCTGGTGTGTCTTCCTCTTCTTATATGGGTAGCAGTTCTACCAGATTAAGGCCCCACCCTTATAACCTCATTTAATCTTTATTACCTCCTTGTGGGCTCTATCACTAAATACAGTCATAGGGGGGATTAGGACTTCAACAGGTAAATTTTGGAGGGACACAGTTCAGTTCATAACATTCTGTGATAGATAGCTTGGCTAGGCTGTTGTTTGGTCAAATGCTTGTCTAGATGTTGCTGTCAAGGTATTAATATTTTGTTGGTGTGACTAGCATCTACAACCAGTTGACTTTAAGAAGATTACCCTCTATATCATGTGTGAGCCTCATCCAGTCAGTTCAAGGCCATAAGGGCAAAAGCTGTGGTTTCCTGGAGAAGATGGAATTCTGCCTCAAGACTGTAACATGGAAATTCTGCCTGAGTTTCTAGACTATTGGTCTGCCCTGAAAATTTTGGACATGCCTGCTTCCACAATTGCATGGGGACATTCCTTAAAAAATATATACCCATCCTTTTGGTTTCTTTGGAGAACCTGACACACTTTTCTTTCTTCCTTCCTTTCTTTCTTTTTATTTTTTTTTTATTGAAGTATAGTTGATGTACAATATTATATAAGTTACAGGTGTACAATATAGTAATTCACAAATTTTAAAGGTTTTATTCCATTTATAGTTATTATAAAATATTGGTTATATTCACTTTTCTTATTTTAAAAGTAATACAGTACCTCGGGTAATGACTTCATTTAATAATTCTATGATTGAATAAACAGCAAGGTCCTAACTTTTATAGGACAGGGAACTATATTCAATAACCTGTGATGAACCATAATGGAAAAGAATATGAAAAAATATATATATATATGTATAACTGAATCACTTTGCTGTATAGCAGAAATTAACACAACATTGTAAATCAACTATACTTCAAAGAAATTAAAAAAAATAAAATAAAAGTAATACATATCCAATTAACACATTTTATAATAAATACAAATAAGTACAAAACATAAACTAAAAAGCAACTAAAATCCTAATATGCAGAGGGATACCCATCCTTTACGTTCTGTTGTGCCTTCTTCCACTAACATCATAAAAAGCCCATAAAACATGATGTTGTGAGTATGTATGCTTGTGTGTTTTGTTATACCATGAGCTTCCTGAAAATAAATACTTCTTGTTATGTATTTTTTACCCCATTGCCTGATATATTATTTAGCACGTTGTAGATTCTTAATACACACTTTTGAATAAATGACTGAATAAATGGGAGAAAGATACAAAAGCAGATAGGCTATTAGGCAAATGAATAGATTTGTGAATTAATTCATTGGGAGAAAACTTAAGATAAGGGTTATGAATCACCAAAGGAAATTGGGGAGGAAGTTGTCCTTAGGAAGTAGAAGGACTGATCTGACACACAGCATTGGAGGTGAAGTGAATTTATACTGGCACCAGTATACTGGACTCAGCCACCCTCTGCAACAGTAGAAGACTAGAATTGGTCCAGCTGCAGCATTTGTTAGGTAAATTCAGCAAAAAGACATGGAAGAATCAGTTGGGGGTATTGACACTGTGATGAGTAAGTTAGGTAAGAAGGAAAGTAAAGGCAAGAGGAGTTAAATGATTAGTTGTCTAAGATTAAAAAATGAATGCAGTGGGAGGAAGAGAGGACTAGAGGAAGGAGTTGAGTTTGTGATATCTTGAAGTTCCTGTTTTCAGATGTGAAGAATTTCCAAGTGATAACAAGATCCAGGCTGTGATCATGGGAACTAATCACTGTGGTAAAATAGAAAAGAATATCATTGGAGCCATAAAAGTGAAAAAACCTTTGAGGAAAGCATATTTCATGGGCTTTCTAAATGGCCTTGAAGTTACTCAATAAGATGATTGGAGTTAGGGAGGGAAAAATGAGCATAAGCTAAACGTGGAGGTCTTCACTGAATTTTGGAGTGAGTCAGAAAGATGGAGAGGCAATTGGGAAGAAATAGTAGTAAGGAACAGAGCCTGACAATGGGCTGGGAAGTTTTCAGTGTGGTTAAAGGGAAAGAATCAATATAATGAGGTCTTGGCCCATGAGGTGTTTGGGGTGAGTGTCTTCAAGCACTGTTTATAAGGTGCCATCCTTGGATAGAACCAGTTTAATACAAGGTAGTTTGGTAATTTATTCTTTATAACAGAATTTGCTTCTGTTATTAGATGTTGCTCTGAAAAAACTGGATCACAGAAAATGCAAGCCTTTAATGTTGTTCTTGTTTCTTTTTAATAGACTAAAGGAGTCAGATCCTATTTGGACACCTCTCGTCTGGATAAATGGGCACCAAGCTGATTGCAAGGACAGGAGTCAGGTAACAGAATAAGACTTTGGATACCCAGAGAAATGTGCTAAAACTTGGGGGAAAAAAAAGACAAAAGGAGAATGAAGGTGACTTGAAAGAAATCACTCCCTCTTTTCCCATTGCCTGAAGTTAGCCAGGAGGGGCTATGTATACCTGGTATCTGGTGCGGATTACCATCAGGTATAAGGTGCCCTATCATTCGTCTACATTTTCAGTTCTCCCTGAGACACTTAAAATGAATCAATGCCATGACAACATTGATCAAACAATGATCCAATTGCTATTAAAGCACAAAGTCTAATTTTAACATTTATAAAATGTTTCTCTTTTCAAAAGGTCCTATACTTAGCTAACTTAGTCATAGATCTATTTAGGAAAGGAATGTGCAATTTTATTTTTTTATTTCAGTAATTTTTGAAAAACCAATTTATAAGTAGAAACTTTTTCCTTAGGGAGAAAGAAAAAAACCTCCTCTTGAAGTCAGCCAGCCCTTTTGTCCTATACTTGATGTTTCTGACAGTAATTTTCTGGGTTTATAATTTGCTAATTATAAAATGGTCCAGTTGGAAGTCTATGAATTGAATGTTGGTTTTACTGCTTAGCACACCGTGGTCAGGATTGGGCAGTAGGAAGGGAAATCATTCTCATATTAATTGCTTATTAGAACACACTGACTTTATTTGCATCCATGTGGATGCAGATATGAATGAATCCGGAAAACTTACTTAGTTCATAAAGGACTTCAAAAGGCAATTCTTATTTTTTTTTAATTTATTTTTAATTCTTTGGAGGGAAAATTCTTTGAATAATCTACAAGGTAACATTTTGTATGATAATGATACTTTCTTAAACTTCTAGCTTACAGGAGTTGATCTTAAGGGTGCAGAGTCTTTCTGTAAATGATGTATTAGAAAGTAAAAGAGCTGTGGATTTTACTTTCCCCATTTTAGACTGTAGGGAATGTTGACACTCAAGGAATGTAAATGTTGGCCTGAAGCCCAGGTGTGCTGATTTTGCTTCCATGCTTTAGCCACTAATCCAGATGGTTTCTCAAAGTAAAGCATTGAAGGTGATCATGGAATTTTAGACTCATAGGATCTTACTGCAGGGAAATCACTGGCTTCAGACTTCAGTTTCTCTTTTTTTCCATCAGATTCTGATCATCTTGCAGAGATTGCTCTTTCCTTTAAGATGCCTGATGAAGGAAAACATTTCTGTTGTGTGTAATGTACTTTCAGTTTTATCAAGCCTTCTTTTCTGGAAGGTTGATCTTCCATCACCTCCTCTCCATCTCTGTGAGAGGAAGGTCCAATTGCTCCTTTTTTTTGATGCGGATCACTTTTTTAAAAGTCTTTATTGAATTTGTCACAATATTGCTTCTGTTTTACGTTTTGCTTTTTTGACCACGAGACATGTGAGATCTTAACTGCCTGACCAGGGATCGAACCCGACCAAGGATCGAACCTTACCAGGGATCGAACCTGCACCCCTGCATTGGAAGGTGAAGTCTTAACCACTGGACAGCCAGGGAAGTCCCCAACTGCTCCTTTAAATGCATATGGACTTATGCATATAGGGGTTTAGCATGACCAACTATTTAATTGATTTAAAAAATTCCAAACAGTAACAGTGAATTGGTTTCCTTGGTGTCACTACTATAAGTGATTTTAAATCACTGTATTTCTATTAGTGTTATAAAAGTAATTGTGCAATAAAATTGAAAAAAAATAATCCCATGATAGTATCAATGCCTATGACATTATTTTAATAAGTGTAAATGATGCATATTGTAGGATATTTATTCTATGAGAAGAGAAGTTAGATATTTGGACAAGCCTGGAATATTCTAGGTAATTTGTGATTTACTTTTTTAACAATCATTTTCAGGTCAGGCAAATGGAAAGTAATGTCCTGGTTAAACTTCACGATGGCTTAAACTACAAACTCTGTTTTTAAATTATGGGGGCGCTATGCTCTATTTAGAATGAACCAAGATTTTGACATATCTGTTCAGGTATGTCAACCTTTCTTGTCAGGCTGGCTATGGTTGTGAAGGTCATGAAGAGGGAGGGTCAATTGATTGACTTATAGTCAAATTGCCTCTGCCTGATATGTCCTCATAAAAGTGACTTATCTCTTAATAAACCCCTTTAAAAATATTCTGCTTCTATCTGTCTATGGTTAATTTTTGGTCTTTCTGTTCAGATTAACATTGTCACAATCTTTAGCTTTTGTTATCCTCATGGAATATTTTTGTTCACTTACACATCCAAACCCTTGGCCCTTTTGCTAGAGTTGCTGATGGCATTCTGTAATTGTTTGACAATTCAGGTCTGTGGGGAATAGCAGACACATAAGAAAAGCTCCAAATCCCAGGGGCACGTCCCTTCACTGGAAAACAGAGCAGGGAAGAATGAATTAGTAGCTGTCTCTGATGGAGATTTTTAAAAAGACAGGAAGCAGCTAGGAAAATAATTAAAGTCTGCCAAAAACAACATCTGGTAGTAGTGGTTTATGAATTTCTCCTCGAAAGAGTGCTACTTTCAAATTATAGACAATGTAAGAAACCTCAGTTTATGTTAATATCCCAACGTTTGTCTTCAGCTCCTGATTTGTAATACATTCATGAATAGCAGAACACAGTAAATGACAATTCGTAGTTTCCAAGGGTATAATCAACTTTTTTCCTGTTCTATATTGAGCCTAGTTTCCATCTCTCTTGATGTTTCAGTGTTGAATAACAATGTGTTACATACCATATAAAACACCTTATTCTGGGTTCCAGGAAAACAGGCAAAGACAATAACAATACTTTAGAGATGACAGGTGACCCTCCAGAGAAGACAGGGACAGAGGGCGTGGGATGACTGTATGTGGAAACTTGGGGTGTATTTACTGCAAGTAATAGAGGAAAAACAATAGTCAATGTGGGAAGGAAATGCTAAAAACAAGAATAAAGAAACGCAGGCTGACTCATAATATGCATTCACAGGGTGAAAGCAGGCGTGTGTTCAGAAAAAAGGCTGTGGGGATGTGGTCTGAGGCTGCCTGGTTAAATGGTCTCCTAAATCCTCTCTCTGAGGACTACTTCTGACTAAAAATGTTACATGTTCACCCCATCTTATGTGTTCCTGTCCTCACCATAATCTTGGAGAAGTTTTACTCAGATATATGACCATCTGTAGTGTCATATTTTCAGTATATGTGAGTTTGCCTTTTCCAGGACATATTCATGAGCCAAAAGAGCAGAAACCATTCTTGCTGTCTCATCCAGCCACTTGGGGTTCCTGCCCTCCTCTTGCTTCCCAACAGAGGGTCATCCCTCTGACAGGTGGCAATGAATGTTGTCATGGTCCCCTCCAGTGCTTGAGCAGCAGACAGACCACTGATGGGCAGGGTCAACACCAGGAGGCTGGAGTTGCTTCAGGGTATCATGGGGTTTTACCCTGATTGTCATGGTCTAATTTGCACATCCATTGGAATCATCCCAGCTTGTTACATCTGGAGGAGGTGCTTCCTAGCTCTGTACGGGTCCCCAGTTATCGAAATGAAATCGATGATGTACAAAATTCATTTATTAGCCTGGATGTGAAGGAAAGAGAGAATCCTGCTCAGTCACATTTTTGCTTTGGAAGTTGTTCCTGAGATGCTTTCTCAGGCTCCTGTTCTCCCATCAGTCTGTCATCAATCGTCAATGGGCTCCCACCAACCAATGCCCACTGACCTGGGTTTGAGAGAGGAGTTGTAGGCACTCGAATAACAGACACTTGACACCAGGTAGTATGGAGAACTAAAATGAACAACACAGCAAGATGAATGTTCATGATGAATTGCAGGAGTGTCGGCATGGAATTGGGTGGGTGGGGCTGACATCCAAGTGAAGACTCCAGTTATAAAGCCAGTGAGTCTGCTGTGTCCACAGAAACAAAACAGGAGGTAAAGTCCCTCCCCTGAAAATCTCCCTGTCTATCTGGGAGATTCAAGAGTCCACGCGTGCTAACCACACAGTGAGGAACAGGCTGAGCCAGAAGCACACACAAGGCCCCTGGGTCAGTTCCCTGGAGCTGTAACAAATACCCACTGGACAACTTAACAATACAAATTTATTTTCACACAATTCTGGAGGCCAGAAGTTCTAGATCAAGGTGTTGGCAGTGTTGGTTCCTTCTGAGTCTTCTTTCCTTTGTGCGTATTCAAAAATATTCACTGTTTATCTTTTGCTTTACTTATAACATAGTTGTTTTAGATTGTAAAGTATTTCATCATAGGAAAAAACAGATTAGCAAACAACTTTCTACATATTCCTAATGTTGAAGTTTTAAATTTTCACAATGCCAAATGTATTACCGTGGCTTGTGTTGGGGGTGTATTCGTGTGTTTGCTTTTCATGAGATCTACAAAGAGTTTTCTGTAATGTCAAGTTGAGGACCAAGGTCCAGTTAAGAGGAGTCCCCATACACCACTTGACAAAAAGCTGTGATACACAGACGTAAAAGAGGTGAGACCCTCTAGCAGACAGAGCATGTGTGCTGGAAAGGAAAGCCTGTTTGCTTTCCTCTTCTTGGCCACACAGGAGACTGTTTCTCTGTTTCCCTTCTTTTGGTTGGAGCCCAGTCCTGAGTCCCACCAGTGGGATGAGGAAGGCACAGTGATGTAGACCACTCCTGGTCTGGCCATGAGACCGCCCACACGGCTCTCCATGGTTTCCTTTCCTTGGGTGTAGAGCATGACAAGCTAGTGTTGAAAATGGGGGTGTCACAAGAAGAAGCATCCGGGGCTGGTGATTATAATCATGGGAGAGAGCCTCCCAAAGTCCTTGAATGTGCACTAAGAGAGAAATAAACGTGTATTGTGTTCATCTCCCAAGATCTGGAGGACCTTTGTTTAAGCATCCTGCATCGATCACCCTGACTAATACAACCCAACAGTACCTTTGAAAAAGTCACACTTTTAAAATAGATATTTCAGGACAGGGCTATATACTCAAATTTCATGCATAAGATGTAATAGTTGAATGTTAGAAAACTGCCCAGAGTCACACAGTTTTAGAGGCAGGGGTGGGAAATCCATGATTTAGGGCCAATGCACTGTCACAGTGAAGATTTGGAATCAAAGGCAAAGAATTACTCAGCATCTCTCTAGGTTAGAAACACTATTTTAAATCAAAACACATTCTGACCCTTCTGTCTCCTTCATCCTTACTTTCTTCAAGGCTACTGCAGAAAAAATAATACTTTCACCTATGTCCACCCTTTCCATTCAATTCTAAAGCTTACTACAAACATTAAGCATATCCACTCAGCATTTGACTATGTTTTTGAGGGTTTGAAAGTGTGTGTGTGTGTGTGTGTGTGTGTGTGTGTGTGTGTGTGTGTGAAGGATGTGCAGGTGCTGCTGGGAGGGATTGTGCTTCAAAGAAGCCTCTTTCAGTTGTAGGAAGGGGAGTGAGGTTTTTGTACATGGATGTACGGCAGTGTCTTGGGAAGAGACCCTTTACTGAATGTCCTTTCGGAGGAGGAAAAATGGAATGAAGATGGATTCACATGCAATAGCCTCTTGCCCAGGAGAATTCACATCATAAAATATTGGAATTTACCTACATAAATCTATGGAACAAAAAGTTGGTAGCCAACCCTAAATGGACAAGATTCTCCTCTTCCATGCTGTCATTTCGCGTGTTTGAGTAGAAAAAGAAAGGAGAATGTTTGGGTGTTATAGGTCATGACAGCATTTCTAAAATTACACATGCATGTTGCTTTCCTTTCACCTCCTTTTGTCCACTCTCCTTTCTAACTTTCAGGCTTGACAACCACCTTTGACATCCTTCAATTGTGACACAGATATACGAGTAGAAAAACTCTGGCACCTGTGTCCTGTTGCATAAATTTGCACCATGAAATATCATTATTTCTATCATGAGACTTGGAAAACACATCCTTCACAAAAAGCCTGAGGGCACAGAAAAATAAAAATGTTTAATTAAAATATGTACAAGAAACAGCTGTACATGTTTCAATTGCTCAGGGCAGAGAAGTGTCTCCCTCATCGCATGCTGTAATGAGATTGATTTGTCAGCTGGGCTACATTCATTCAAGGTCAGACTCTAGGGGTCATTTCATCTCCAGAAGATGAATTAACTACAGCTTTTAATTTGGTGTGTGAAGCTTGTAAATGATACAGTGAGATTCCATTGTCAGAACATATGGAAATGTTTTGAGAGAACACCATTTTTTTTCTATCTGATTTAGTGTTTGAAATTCAAGGAACGGTAAAAGGAGTTATTTTGGTAACTTTCATGTTGCCCCTCCAACTTGAGCATCAGGGATATTTCATCAGGAAAGGATGCTCAGCAGGGATATTCATAACGTAAAGCTGGAAATAAAGGGGCAAGGGAGGCCAGGTCGGAAAGAGTAAATGGATAAAGAGTTCTAATCTTTATTGCTTCCTAGCAGATGATTGGCTCATTTCTCAGTTCCTTCTGCAGAGACTCTCAGAGTGGGAATTGCTTAATTATTGTAACTCTCCAGCAGGTAGGGCAAAATTGGAATAACTCATTGCAACCATACTATGTATATAAATTAATTTTGTTATAGTGGTGTCTCTCAAACTTCAGTGTGGATACAGTCATATGGAGTTCTTGTCAAAATGCAGATTCCAATGCAGTAGGTCCAGGGTTGCCTGAGATTCTGCTCTCAGGTGATGCTTTTGATATGAAGACCAGGCTTTTGAAGAGTGAGTCTCTAGGTCATGAATTCTTAGACTCTTACTTTGCTATAGGAGAATTATGATCTTTCTAACCCCCAAGTCATAGGCAATTTTTAGGCGTGCATGTATATGTATTTTTCAGGAGAAGTAGTGTTGACTTTCCTCGTCTTCTCTAAAAGGATCTGATACCTGAAGAGGTCAAGAACTCCTGTCATAGCAGGAACCCAGGAGAGAGGTGAGCTGGTCATCCAACCTGGAAAAAGTGGTCATGCCCAGCAGTCATTTGTGTGTTACTCTGAGAAGAGACTAGTGATGTACAGATAAGACAGAAAACATGTTTAGTGATTGAAGTTTGGGAGAGGAAGGTACATAAGGCTTCAGCTAACTGCTGGAAAGTCTGAAGATGAAGCAGAAGTTTAGGGAAACAGTGATTTTCCTTCCTATTAGAAGCACATGACTACTAGTGAAACAGGCCTTGATTCTGGCTAAACTAGTGGTCATTAGGTCTGGCTGCAGAGTGGACTCATTCTTTACCTGTACTCAGGCTGCTCCTAGAGATCCTGAGTGGGTATATTCATCTGCTTTGGCTTCCATAACAGAAAACCATAGGCAGGGTGACTTGAACAGCAGACATTTATTTTCTCAATTCTGGAGGCTGGCAGTCCCAGGTTGGCATATTTGGATTCTGATGAGGGCCCTCTTCCTGACTTGGAGGTGTCTGCCTTCTCACTGTGTCCTAACATGACAGAAAGATAGAGAGCTAGAAATAGAGACAGAGAGAGAGGGAGAGAGAGAGAGAGAAAGATCTCTTCCTATAAATTCAATGATCCTATTGGATTAGGGCCCCATCCTCATGACCTAATTTAACCTTAATTACCTCCTAAAAGCCCTGTCTCTTGGTACCATCACTTTGGGGGTTAGGGCTTCAGTGTGTGAATTTTGGAGGACACGATTCCATCCATAGCAGTGAGTATGTCCAGAATGGGGCATTTGCCTTTCAGAGATCCATGGTTGATATTCTTTCATGGTCCAGGTTGAGAACCATTCATCTGGAATGGGTGGAGAAAAATAGTTACACTTGAGAATAGAAATACCATTAAAAACAGACAGGTATCAGTTAGACTAATGTACTGTCTGTCTACTATTGGGATGGTCTTTTCAGGACCATGGAATCCATAGTACACATCTTGTGAGAGTATTGGGTTTTTATTGCCAATCAGTTGAATAAAGGTTCATTCTGGGAGAGGAATGGGGATTTAAGGCAGCACTTGCACCAGGAGAGAGAAAAATTATTCTCCAGGATCAGAGGTCTTGTTCCTGGATTCTAAGGCACAGAGAACCTTGGAGGATTCCAAGTGGTGGTGATAAGAGCATGTAGTGAACTCCCCCTTTTCATGAGAATCAGTCCCCAAAAGAGCCCGGAATCGAATCTGAGGTCAGGTTTGTCCAGGTGTCCCAGAGCCACTGCCTCTAGTGGCAGAAGTAAGTTATTCTCAGCTTCGTTCTTAAGTGTTATCCCCTCCCTCCCCAAGGATCAAAACAATCTTATGAAAGTTATTCACAGCTGAGCAAAGATTTCATGAAGGGCAGCAGCAGCAGCAGCAGCAGCAGGCATGCCCTAATGGCATAATGAGGAAACTAAAGAACAACCTGCCTACTTGCCCCGGGGACATGTGTGGAGCACTCTACAGAGTAGAATATTTGAAATAGCAGGTAAAGGAACATTAAAGGGGACAATTTTTAGTAATCACTACATTGGGGTTCTCAGGCTATCATGATTTAGGCCTTCAAAATAACTGTGACCAGGACCTGCAAGGGAAAATAAATAAGGAGGAACAGAGACCTTCTTGCTTAGCTGGAGTGAAATGGTTTAAATTAGGAAAGAAATTTTGGAGAGAAAGGGGAATAATTTCTTCACCCAGTGCATCAGCTTTAGGGAAAAGGGGTCCAATATTCTGAGACCTGAAAAAGGGCAGAATTGTCTACTTATATCTAGGAAGCAAATGCAGAATAAAAGTGTCCACCCCTATAGGCTTTCGGGTTTCTCCAGCTCTGCAGCCAACATCTCACATCTGCTAAAAATTGGTAGAAGGAAGGAAAGGAACCCAGGGGGCTTGACCAGAGCATTCTGAGTTTATACTTTATGTACAAAAGAGCTGAATCAGGAGAAATTTTGTAAGGCAGCTGGTCCAACCTCTGATATTTCAGATGAGGAAACTGTGGGAAAAGAGGTGAAGTAATTTCTCCAAAACCTCTGAGGACCAGAGATGGATCTGGTTCTTTATAAGAGACCTCCAGAATTCTGAATGCCCCAGGACTCTCATGTATTAGTAGGACAAGAAATCTGAGTTCAATGATCTTGTCCACTTTTATGATTTGGTGTTTCATTTCTCTGTGAGCCACTGTATTCAGTTACTAATTTCTATTGATTCAATGTCCAAAATATTATCTTCTCCATGCTTTGAAACCAATTCCTTTCCCTTTCGTCCATGCACCACTCCCTCTTTCTCTTATATTTGCAAACTTTTCTTACTATTGGATATTTTCCCTAAATATATTCATATATTTAAGGTCCAGATATCATTTAAAATTACTTCCTTGTGCAAAAGTCTACTTCTGGGATGACATGGCCTCTTCCTCCACAGTCAAGCTCCTGAGAAGAACAGTCTACACTTGTCATCTCTGTTTTGATTATGTTCTATCACTCTCCATCAACTCCTGACTGGATTTTGTCCCTACCACTGCATTGACATTACTTTGCTTGAGTTACCATAGCCTTCTTTTGGCTAAACCCAACACCCTTTTAGCATCCCCATCTTTCTTGCTCTCTAAGTAGTGCTAGATGTGCATAACCTGTCCCTTCTCCTTGAAGTTCCTCCCCTGGCATCCATGATGCCATTACTGGGTTTATCCCATGTCTTGGGCTTATCTTTTACTCTCATTGCTCTAAAGCCATCTTCTCTTGTTGATCTCAAGCATTCCTGTTATTTCAATTACCGTGAGTTGCTTTGTATCTAAGAAATCTCTATCTGTATTGGAATCTCTCCCCTGAATTCCTGAGCTGATATTCAGCTGTTTATTTTTCAGTTCTGCTTAGATGTCCTAATGACTTCTTTTCAACCTTTCCAACATCATCACCATCGTCATCCTCAACCTTACCCCAGATGAACCTGCTTTTCTTCTAGTGGTCCTTGAGTAATCAAGACAAAAGGCTGGGCATTTTTCTTGATTTCTCTTATACCCCACAAGCAATAGCCAAATCTTATTGCTCGAATTCCTATATATGCCTCTGGCAGAATGTATTTTCAACTATCATCATGTACATCACCCTCTATTTAATTTCCTGTTTAGTTGTCTGAATTTCATTGTTGATTATGAATAAGCACTATCTTGATCAGTTCTGTCTCATGTTCCACCTCAGTGCCCAGTATATAGTGGACACTCAGGAAATAGTTTTAAAATAATTAGTTAATGCTATCATGTTTTTTAAAAAATAAACCCTGACAACAACTATCTCCAAAGAAAGTCAGTAATACAAAAATAAAACAGGCTGAATCTCCAAGGGCAGGGTTAGATATAAAATTACCTGTCAATTTACACCCCAGGAAGACTGTTGAGTTTTCCTTTTAATGCTGAGGTATGGATTAGAGCTTGTTGCAAGTAAGGTGCTTATTAAAGGTGTTACTTACTTTATTGAATCACCCTCTTTGCAGATGCTGAGCTATGCTAACAGGCTCCCTGGGGGAAAGCAGATTGGGCTCATCTGAAAGTTAGGAGTTTGTGGTCAGCTGATGAATTAGAGCACTTGTTCTTGGTCCTTTCATGGAATTGTAATCAATAACCCATTTGATGTACTTACCTTTACCTGGATTTCATATTGACAGTAGATGAATGCATTCTAACTGCCTTATTTTGGATGGAGTCATGGGGTAGAGCCACTTTCACAAATATTTAGTGAAGGGAAAGGCACTGTGCTAGGCACTTTGTGGGGAGAAAGGGAAGGTGTAAAATGGTGGGAATAGTATTTGAACTCAAGTTGTTCACAGTCTGACAGGGAATCAAGGAGTGTTAATGTGCAGACCAACATCATTTATTATACAGGATGTGGCAACTGTCATGAGATCTAACTCACACAGAATTCTGTCCATTCATGGCAGAGGAAATTACATATAGCAGCAGATTCAAGAGAGTTGAATTCAAAACAGAAAATAAAGTGTTTTGTGGTTCTGCAAGTGGGGCTGCACTTCCACATGTGGCTACACTAGGAGGAGGTGGTCATCACGGGCAGAGATGACAAAAATCACAGATACAGGAAAGTATGAAGTAATGACAGAACACTGGAAGTCAAATTAGAATTCATATTATTGTAGGGAAGGTATGGAAGATACAGTGGACAAGAATGGAGTGTCTTGCAGTACAGCTTGAGAAGTCAGCTACAGGAAAAAAACCTCCTTAAAGCTCATATTTTATCTTAAAATGTCTACTCCATAATGTATCTGTCTTTATTTTAAAATTAAAAAAAATATTTTCTATAGTTTATCATTGACTACAATAGGTACATCAGGAAGATTCTGGAGTGCATTCTGTGGTGTTGAGTATCCCGTGGCACATTGCCATGTACGCATGGGTAACAGTCTTCAACTTGAGCAACATTTTATTTACTTATCAAATTCATCTGTAAATTTGTTATGTGCTGCAAACTACTGACTTTACAAATGTTAACCCATTTAAATCTCAAAACAAAATATGTGGTAGGCACTATTGTTATCCTCATTTTAAAGAAAAGGAAACTGAGGCTCAAAGATGATAAAGTGTTTGCCCTACATCATACTTCTAATGGGGAGAGGTCTAGGATTCAAACCTGGGCAACAGAGTTCCAGGGATGATGCTCTGACTACTAACTAGAAAGCCTCTATTGAAATTATAGAGAAATTTTAACTTTATTTTAGAAATTAAAATGAGCTAGAAAGCTAGACTAGAGCATATTTAATGAGTCAAAATGTGTCACTGGTACACAAAGAATATTTTCCCTAATAAATGTTTGTACATATTTGCATGCATGTGTACATATGTGGTATGTGTGTATACACACATGAACTGCAGTTTTAAATGAGTTGACTTTATCTGTAATTATGATTCTCATTCCAAATATGTTATAATAATCTTTTTTTATTGGAGTATATTTGCTTTACGATGTTGTGTTAGTTTCTGCTGTACAGTGAAGTGAGTCAGCTGTATGTATACATATATCCCCTCTGTTTTGAACTTCCTTCCCATTTAGGTCACCACAGAGCATTAAGTAAAGTTCCCTGTGCTATACAGCAGGTTCTCATTAGTTATCTGTTTTATACATATTAGTGTATATATGTCAATCCCAATCTCCCAATTCATCCCACCCCCACCCCTCTCTCCTCTTGGTGTCCATAAGTTTGCTCTCTACATCTGTGTCTCTATTTCTGCCTTGCAAACAGATTCATCTATACCATTTTTCTAGATTCCACATATATGCGTTAATATACGATATTTGTTTTTCTCTTTCTGACTTACTTCATTCTGTATGACAGTTTCTATGTCCAACCACGTCTCTACAAATGACCCATTTCATTCCTTTTTATGGCTGAATAATATTCCATTGTATGTATGTACCACATCTTCTTTATCCATTCATCTGTCAATGGCCATTTAGGTTGCTTCCATGACCTGGCTATTGTAAATAGTGCTGCAATGAACATTGGGGTGCACGTGTCTTTTTGAATTGTGGTTTTCTCTCTTGAATATAAACACTATCTGACTGGAATATTTGCGGGCAAGAAATTGGCTACCAATGCAGGAAGTGCACCAGGTAAACTAACTCTAAAAGTGCAAAAGAGATGCCAAGTGCATCTATGTGAAAAGACAAGGACTGGGATGCTAACCCCCAAGGCTTATCAGCATTGGTGATAACCCCCTTGGGTAGATGCCTGTTGGAAGTGACCCAGAGGTCACACATAGCCCTTGATGGGAGACCAGGCATGCTCCCACTCTGATCTGCCTGGAGAAGATGTCAACAGATGGAATGAGGTCTTTACAGCCCTTCTTTTGTTGGACTAGTATCTTGAGAAGCTCAGATTTTCTAGCCCCCAAATTTCTCTAGTTATAAAGCCAGAAAAGATGTTGCTGATAACCTATGACAGCCCAACATATTTCCTGATCAGGAAGGTGGAATTCAGATTTCAGATTATATATCCTATTAATCTCCCCATGACACTGACCATATTATTCCCCTCAAGTGAAGCTTGGATAATCAAAAACTATCCAGCTACTACATGTAGTTCAGAAACAAACAGGAAGTACATGCGTGAAGAAATAAGTCATCCAATGATGGGATCAACCTTCAAATTATTTTGTTTAAAATATTATATCCTGTGAATGTAAGCAGTGAACATGGTGTTCATTGAGTTATTCATTTATTTCTTCGTTCCACAAATATTTGTTAGTACTATTCAGGCACTGTTCTAGGTGCTGTTCTAGGTACTGAAACATTGGAGAGGAATGTGTTTCATTCAGTGGTTCAGGCACTGTTCTAGGTGCTGAAACATTGGAGAGGAATAAGGAAACCTAATTGAACTTTGACTCTAGGACAAGGAGAGAAGTGGTACACATCATAATTACAGAACTGGAAATAAATATATAATATATTAACCCTTTGTGGTCAAAGATGTGAAGAAAATATTCAAAGAGAGGTGAGAGAGAGTAATTGAGCTGGCTGAGGGCTGTTTGAATAGAGCAGACGGAGAAGGGCTCTGCATAGTTGGGATGAAAGGTGAGGACCACAGCATAAGAAGATATGAAGAGTGTGGAAAGAGAATTCCAAGCAGAGGGTACAACACATAACAAGGTTCTGAGAGAGGAAAGGGCTGGGCTTCTTTGAATAATAGAAAGGAAGCAGGGAGATATCCAAAGGGAAGAAATAAAAGAGGAGGCTGGAGGGGCTGGCAGAGATCTAGGTCCTACAGAGTGAAAAGGAATTTGTTCCTAGATTTTTTTCTCATTATTCTATTGATGACTTTGAAAATGTTATCAGTCCCCATGGATTCTTGTCATTATCTTTATACTCCTGAATATGACTTCCTAAGTCAATTTTGCTGAAACTCTTTAAAAGCCATGGGAAAAAAACCCTTAGTAATTTTTCTAATTAAATTTTTATCAATAATTAGACTATAACAGGACTTCACTTTTACCTGTTTTGCAGAATTGTTACATCAATTTTCTCTCTCCTTTGAAAATTATTATAGCTTTCAAGTAAGTGGCAAAAGATTATTAAAGTCACCCCAGAAAGTGTTTCAGATTTGAGAAGTGTGGCGAGTACAATCCAATTCTCCTAACAGAGATGGAGAAAAAGACAAGTGCAGTTCAATATTAATTATCGCCATGAGAAGACAGAGGGATCAAGAGGTAAACCTTGGTCTGAAGGCTGGCTTGCACATGTGAAGAAGAGGATGAGTCATAAGACTCATCCATGATCAGACTTAAGCTTCTAGGACATGGGAGAGGCTCCCCCTCAAGGCGAACCAGGGAAAAATGCAATCGTTTACTTGGGTAATTCAGGGTCCTAGACGCTGAGCTTTCTTTATCTTTTCACAAACTGTTGGCTCCCATTGCCATAGCACTTAGAATTTCCAAGATGTAGGACACACACGGCCATTAAGCTAAATTCATCCTCCATCGCTGGCTTGGGCTGTGCTCTCAATTGGAGAGATTGTGTATGATCCTGAGAGACTCCCATTTTTTCCTTCTGAATTCAGGATTAGATGTTCACTTGATTAATCAGATTTCCTGGTGCCCCTTCATCTAAGGCTCATCTTCCATAGGGGAGGCATCTATTTGTTTGAAGCAGAAAGGGCACCATTGACACCTTACTACTCTGGAGTCTGGATGGCTGAAAGCAATCCAAAAAGGACAACTTGGTCTCCACTGCTTGCTCTGACAGTGCCAGCCCTTGTGTGGTTCCATTCTATTTCACCTTTGGTGCATACTACTCAGGGGTGCAGGGAAGGACAGGAGTGTGGCTAACAAAATTAATTTCATAGGAGCAGTTGAGAATTTAATATTTATTTAGGTCTTGCTACGTGTCAGAAAAGGCAAAGAACACATGACATGCATGATTTTATTTAATGATCATAACTATCCAGGATGTAAAACTATTACTATGCAAATTTTACATGAGGATGTTAAAAAACTTACTCAGGGTCTTACCTGGGCCCTTTGACTCCTGAACTCACATTTCTAACCACTGTTCTCTCCCTTTCTTGGGCTCAGGGAAACATAAATCCTGAGCAGTAAAATCACAAACGTTGATAACTTTTGAAATACAGAGAGGACCAAACAAGCCCTCTTAATATGAAATTCATAAACCTAAGAACTGAAGTATAAATTAGGTATTTTATAATCAAAATATTTGGCTTGGATCGACAAACACATACCTTTAGAGTAGGTCATGGTTCTCATAAACAAAGGCTTTTTGTTCAAAACAATGGACTCAAGAATCAGAGGAACAGGGTTTTGCTAAATAATTAATTAAATTGCAAGAACACCCTCTCAGCAAATTTTTAAGTGCACAACAAACACAGTTGTTAGCGCTAAGCTCTCTATATAGAGAGATCTGTTATATAGCAGATCTCTAGAACTTATTCATCTTACATAACTTGGTTTTAATTTATATTTCCCTGATAATTGGTAATAATGAGCATCTTTTCATATGCCTGTTGGCCATTTGTATGTCATTTTTGGAGAAATGTCTATTCAAGTCCTTTGCCTATTTTTAAAACTGGGTTATTTGGGATATTTTTTGCTATTAAGTTGTAAAAGTTCTTATATATTTTGAAGATTAATCTCTCATCAGATATATAGTTTGCAAATATTTTCTTCCATTCTGTAGGTTGCCTTTTCACTCTGTTGATTGTTTCCTTTTCTGTGCAAAAAGTTTTGTTTTTATTCACTAGTTTGTTGTATTTTTTTAAATTTCACATATAAGTCATTTCATACAGTATTTGTCTTTCTCTGTCTGACTTATTTCACTTAGAATAATATCCTCCAAGTCCATTCATGTTGCTGCAAATGGCAAAATTTTATTCTTTTCTTTTGGTTAAGTAGTATTCCACTGTATATATGTACCATATCTTCTTTATACATTCATCTATTGATAGACACTTAGGGTGCTTCCATATCCTAGGAATTGTAAATAATGCTGTGCAGAAGCTTTTTAGTTTGATGTAGTTTTGCTTGTAATTTTGCTTTTGTTGCTGGTATTTTTTATGTCAAACCCAAGAAATCATTGATAAGACCAATGTCACGAAGATTTTACCGTATATTTTCTTCTAGGAAGTTCATAGTTTTCACATCTTATATTTAAATCTTTAATGCATTTTGAGTTGATTTTTGTATATGGTGTAAGATAAGTGTCCAATTTCATTCTTTTGGGTGTTATATCCAGTTTTCCCAACACCATTGGTTGAAGAGACTATCTTTTCCACATTGCATAGTATTGGCACAGTTGTCAAAAGTCAGTTGACTGTAAATGCATGAGTTAATTTCTTGTCTCTTTATTATGTGCCATTGGTCTATATGTCTGTTTTTAAATTGGAACTTTTAATACAAATAACAACAATTGTAATTCTTTTTGTGTGTTTGTGTGTGAATTTCAGAATGAAAGTATGTCAATTTTTTATGATTATAAAAGTAATACATATAAGAAACTTGTAAAGAAGAAAATTAAAATTTCTAGTAACGTTACCCTGAATTCAACAAATAGTGTCTGCTTCTGCTAAGAGGTGTCTACTATGAACTGTGAAGAAGTTCACATAACACTTTTCCTGCATTATCTCATTTTATCATCCAACCACTATGGAAAGAAAGTACTAGTATTCCAATGTTATGGTTGGGAAAATGAACCTCATGGACTCAATTGTCCTATATTAATCACAGAGTGTTAAGATAAAGGTTATTTTGATTAGCCTTTATTTTTTCACTTCCCATCTCCATAGTTATGTATACTTTTTTCATGTAAAAATGACAGTTTTCACAAAAAATTTTCCTTCATTTTTAAGAAAAAATAAGAAAGATGTATTAATTCATGAAAATAATTACATATTTAAATTTTTAATATGTCAAGGATGTGACAGCTTCTAGCTACAAAATTATCCTATCAAGTATTAATCACATAAAATTTCACAGTAAAGAACCCATTACAGTCCTTCATATTTCTCTTGTTGTTTTTCTCATTATTATTGTTAATGTTCTCACTGTGGATAATGTTTTTTGGACAACATGATTAGAGAAAATAGTTATGGTTAGGCTATACACTAAATATGAAATGTTAAAATAATTCTACTTTTAACTGTAATGACTTACTAGTAAGAAATATTAGGTTGCCAGAAGCAAATGTTTACCCATATATGCTTGATATCTCCATAGAGGTTTTCCTTTAATGACTTTTTATATTCTCCTGGTTTTGACTAACCAGATTTTCATCAGGAGCGAAATTGAAGAATATGTGCTATTATGAATTTATTCATTATGAAGAGTGTAATTTGGGTTTTGAGAACACTCCAGTGAACACATTTGCCACATATACCAAGCATTATTTTGTGGTAGAAGGCTGTGAGGAAAATGAGTCAATCTATAGGTAATGGACATTTTAAACTGTTTGGTACACCTAATAATTATAATTATTGGGATAATTACCAAATACTGTAATTTGGTAATTACATTACTGGGATAATTACCAAATACTGTATAATGAACTCTTGACTTAGCTATTAACTACACAGAGATATGGAGACCACTGACCCGACCATCACATAAAATGAAGGCTTGCAAAACACAAAAGGTATGAAAAAAAAGGAGTCATTTATTGTCATTTGAGTTGTTCTTTTTTGAGAAACGTATCTTTGGAGGAAAGAGCTGTATAGGGAGATTTTATTTATTTTTAAGCTTTCCCAATTTCATGAAGAAATGGATAGAACTAAAAATGACCAGCACTCCTTTTTCTGGTTCAGTGATTTTTCCCTTGCTGATGAAGACAATCTTATCTGCAGGTTTACAATTTAGAGCCATTAAATATAGTTCTGCTATTTTAAGAGGTCAGTTTTAAGATTGATACTTTCTTAATTAAGAGGAGAATTCATAAACATTATGCATTAAAAATTCAAGACAGTCAAAACATTAAAAATATGTTGTTATTCAAATCAGCAAGCCTATTTGATTCAGTTTTACTTGTTCTTTTTTTTCCTAATGATTCAATTTTACATGTTCTTAGTTTTATTTTTTTCCTCGTTACTAAATTAGTTTTTACAATGACAATTGGTAAACTTTTCACAATCATGGGAAAATAAATACTATTGTATTCATCAAAGATACAGATTCTTAATTATGGACAAGAATCTATAACAGAGGAACACATTTGCTTCTTTGCAAATAGACTCTGGACTCCTGTTCCATAACTGAAAGGCAGACATTCCAAAATGTGCAAATGTATTGTACTCCAAAACTTCAAATTTGTGTTTCTCTTACGATAATGATTTTCTTGTGAGGTCAACTGAGACAAGCCCACGTACCATATAGTTTACCAGAGATATTGAACTCCACAACACTTGGGTGAATGGGGTAGTTGAGGAGGAGCTTCGCAGGTAGGGAGCTTCGCAAGCAGGAGTGCTCATCAGGGATGCTAGTTGCCTGACAGTTATCGTCCTGTCCTTCTGTTACTGAACCAAACTTGGGTCTGCTTGCCCTTGTGCAGGAAAGCCAATCTCCTGACACTGGGTTGTGGTGAAGGAAAGTGCAGAGTTTTTTACAGGCACCAAGCAAGGAGTCCAGGCAGCTGGTGTTCAAAAGGCCCCAACTTCCCGATGGCTTTCAGGGAAAGGTTTTTAAATACAGGGTGAGGGAAGGGGGTTGTGGGGTGTGTGATCAGCTGGTGGACATTCTTCTGATTGGTTGGTGATGAGGTATTTGGGAATCCACATCATCAACCTTCTGGTTCCAGCTGGTATGGGGTCTACATGTCTGTGGGCCACATACAGTTAACTTCTTCCACCTGGTGGGGACTTCAGTATCTGCAAAACAGCTCAAAGGACACAGCTCAGAATATTATCTATAGACCTTGAGGAGGAACTAAATGTCTTGACTTTGTTTAATGGCTAAACTATTATTATTTTGTCTTGCTTGACTGTTTTCCTTTCTCTCTGCATTTTCTCACTTCTGTGAATAAATTTATTATTTGACTGAAGATTTTATACAGACAAAAGGCAGGTGGAGGATGTGGGGGCATGAGGGCAGTCTGTTGTGGGAAGACTCCATAGGGTCCCGCTCTGCTACACTTCCTTGTCAGCATGACCCGAATTTGCTGGGGTCAGTAACCAGCCCAGGTGAGACAGTTACTTTCCATAACCTTGGTGCCTGGAGGGGACCTCATACCCCACATCTTGCTGATGAGATATGAGAGGAAAATAGAACGGAGGCTTCTGAAAAGAGAAACCACAGCTGGGGCTGCCCCTACCCCATGCTTTTATGCCTTGAATGTGGCAGCTCTGCAACTGACCCTGGAGCTGTGGCAGCCTTTCCTGACACGTGGGGTGCCCCTGACGCTAGGGAGCCCCTCAACTACCATCAGCTGTTAAATACATCTGGATTCCTTGTTAGAGGAGAAAAATATACTCTGACCCACTTAAGCCACAGATACCAGGCTTCCTGTTTCTTGCAGCTGAGAGCATTCCTATCCCAGCCCATCCAGTGCAGACTCCTTGTCTCTCCTTTCTTCTCCTTTGATTCCTTGTCCTTCTTCTTCTCTTTAACAAGGGACATGTGCATGTATGTGCGTGTGTGTGCATGTGTGTGTGCATATGTGTGCATGCACCTGCGTGCATGTTTTTTTCTTACCTTTAACAACACTTTCTCCTATTTTTGAGAGATGGGAAAATAGATGGAATGGGAGTGTGTTTGGATTGGGAGGGTCTGCTGTGGTGGACTGAGTAAAGAGGGAGAAAAGAGAAGCCTTGCACTCTCTGGATAAGACTGGGGGTTGACTGCAATGCCCTGAGAGGATAGTCCTGCCTACAAAAGGGAAACCACACATAGGGCCTGAATAGCTCAGTGACCCACTTATCACACAAAGTCTGCAATCTCGAGATGCCACGGTTTTCCCCAGGAATGTTAGAGGCCTCATGTCAGCAGGTGGAGCCAGCCTATTTGCCCTTGACTGCAAGCCACATTGGATATCCCTGCCCCCACTAGGCTGGAAAGGGCAGCACCTGCAGCAACACAAATTCAGGAGGAGAAGCAGCTTGGTCAGGACAGAAAGTCCTGTGTGGAAGCTGCCAGCCCTCTGGCTGCACCGTTTTGGCTGGTCTGGGTCACTGCAGGGTTTCTAAAGTGAGATGGCCAGACGGCCGAAGCCTTCCTAAGATCTGGATACCGGAATCATGAGAGGTTGATTTACTTTCTGGTCTTCATAGGCTGGGTCTTCATACAACTCAGGAGCCATAAGAAAAGTTCCCCTGGTGGTGGTGGGTATGGGAAGGCACTAGGAATTACTCTCCCTGCCCCCAGACACCTCTCTAAGGGCATGATCGGAAAGATGAACATCATATACCTCTCACTGGAAAAAAGCAGATGAACCTGAATTATTTTTCTCTGATTGGACTTAAACATTCATGGCTGAGTGAATCCTAATTTGCCACAAGACATCTTAGATTTGTTTTTCTGGGGACACCTTTATGAAAAATAGCAAAGTGCCTATACAGTTGTCTGAAGACATTGCAGGTAAAAAGTCCTGTTAATACTTCCAGTTCCCAGTGTATGATATTGTGAGAAAAGGAAACTATCCTGCTGGCTCTGTTTTAAATACGAACCAGAAAAGTGGCTGTATTTAAGTGGAAAAGTACCAATGTGGAGAGTTGAAATTTTCCTCTGAAAAATGGAAGCTGTGACCTAATTGTGAAACATTGCATCCCAGAATTATTATTTTTTCATATCCCTCTAACCCTTGTTTAAAAAAAAAAACCCTTAAACTCTGTCCTCATAAATCCTATCTAAAATCCATGGTAGTAAAATCAAGTTAATTGCTTTTCACATAAAAACCTGTTATTTTATCACAGCAAGGTGAAGACCATGTAGAAAGGGGGATGAGTACTAAACAAATACTTAGTATTTTTCTGAAAAACTAAATGCATCAAACTTGATTATCTATTTTGGATCTACAAAACTATGAGTGATAACAGTTTAGCCCTCCATGGACTCAGTCCTCCAAATTTGTCATCAGCACTCGTCCGGTTTTTAATTTCCCTACCACTGTCCCCCCTCCACCCATGCTTCCCCCGATCTCTTCACACTATTTCTACTATTGTCATGCAGGCTCCTGACTCCCTGTTGACAAGGTGTCCCTCACACTACTACTCCTGTCCCTTTTGAAACACATCTGTCTTATGTTCAATTCTCTTAGGGCCAGTGGTAAGTGTTCAAATGTTTGTTGATGGGCTAACTAATCAAAATATTAATTGGGATACCATCTTTATGACTGGTCACACTTCCACGTGTGATTCATACCAAATAATACACATGTGTTTTAATACAGACCTTTAATACTTGATATCTTAAAGGCACATGTGGAACATCAAACGAGGGCAGGAGCAGTGTGGGCCATAGTTATCTGTATCATATATCGGTTGAGGGGATAGCCCAGTAAGGTCTATGGAGGTAATATAAGGGAGCTGAGCTGTCACTAGGGTGGTGGATATCCCATAACTGTAAGAGCGCAGAGAACCTGCTTTACCAGAACTCTTCTCAGAGGGTATTAGAAATGAATGAAAGGGATATTTTAATGCTGGACGTGGGACCTGGGGCCACAGTGGAACATGCTGGGGTGATGTGACTTGATGGTCTGGCCCTCAGCATCACTCAGTTGGCATGGGGATGAGGGTATCAGAGGGCCAGTTGAGCCCTGCCCCTGGTGTTCTCTTTATCTTGTTTGTCTTTA
This sequence comes from Pseudorca crassidens, assembly GCF_039906515.1. Classification (NCBI taxonomy): domain Eukaryota; kingdom Metazoa; phylum Chordata; class Mammalia; order Artiodactyla; family Delphinidae; genus Pseudorca; species Pseudorca crassidens. Next base: position 6,166,397 of record NC_090298.1, read on the forward strand.
AGGAATATTAATGTGAAGGGGACCAAACCATCCATTTGTCTAGAAGGTTGAGTCTCAGTCTAACCCTGCCAATAAGAGACTGAGAGAAACTGAAGATGTGACATATGGAAGGTTGAAATATACATATTTCCTTCCATCTTGCAATTAAAATGCAAGAGGAAGAATGTGGAGCTTTTGGATTTCACATTGTGATTGATTTATACCAATATTGACTCATGTCAGTAAGTGGGGAAAATTTTTCTGACTCTAATAAAATCACTTTTAGTTTCTGACCTTTTGCAAGACAGGTTGTACTGCACGGAAAAGTGCCAGATCCCAGAGTGGTAAGTCTGGTATTTCCTCTCTTTGTCCTCTTCCTCCTCCTTTTTCTCCTTCTTCTTCAAAATGACAAATTAAAATATTTTGTCCTGGGAAGATTTCAGCCATTTAAAAATAATAATTTGTGTGTGTATATGGAGTGTTTTGTGTTAATTTCAAAGCTTTGCATTCAAGGCAGTACATACTTATCCCTGGCTACTGGCTACTTCTTAAAGGTGTATAAACATTGCCCAGTTTTCTTACGTTAAATAAATACACTCCGATCCTGCTCTTCCTCTTTCTCCATCCCTTCTCAGGTGGACTTCTGTGATCTCCACAAGAGCACGGCAGTCTGTCTCATTTCACTCCATATTTAGTGGATAGCCCAGTGCCTGTTGTACAACGTGTTCTCAGTGAGTATTTGCTGAATAAATGAACAAAGGAGTCACTCTCTCTAATCTCTCATACTGCATTCTGTGCATATGAATAAAATTGCATCAAATAGTTATGGTCAGATTAATAAATTATCTAAAAACAAATAGCTGTATCATTACCACTCAGATTGACACGTGATTTTGTCAGCATCCCAGATAACCACTTGGACCCCTTCCCCATACTCCCTCTCTTCAAAGTTAATTACTATCCTGACTTCTAGTTTTATATGTTTTTAGACTTTATATAAATGAAATCACACAGTATGTAATCTGTATCTGGTTCTCATTACTAAACATTGTAAGGATATATCATAATCTAATTTACCCAATGCATCATCAAAGGACATTTGGGCTGTTTCCAGTTTGGGGATAACTGCTGCTATTGCTGTGACTGATTTGTTCATGTCTCTTTGTTGCAAGGACTTACAGTTCATAGGAGTAGAATTGCTGGGTTATAGAATATGCAAGGTTTCAACTGTAGTAGAGAATTCCAAGTGCTAAGATCAATTTACACATCCACTATCACTTTATGAGAGTTTCAGTTGCTCTAAACCCTCACAGAAACATGACATCCGGGCATTTTGATTTTTAGCTCTTCTGCTAGGTAGAGTGGCAGTTCATTGTGGGTGTAATTTGCATCTTCCTGATTGTAATTTAGCTTGAACACATTTTAAATATGTATTAACCATTTTGATTTCCTCTTTTGCAAACTGTCTGACACTTCTTTTTAATTTTTTTTTAATCGAGCTAACTATATATGAAAAACATGAAAGAATGACACTTCTTGATTTCAAAACTTACAGCAAAGCTACAGTAATCAAGACAGTGTGGTACTAGAATAAGATTGGCCTGCTGACGTAGAGAACAATGGGACAGAACCAAAAGTCCACAAACAAACCTTCACATTCATCATCAATTGACTTTTCATGAGTGTATCTAAACTATTCAATAGAGAAAGAATAGTCTTTTCAACAAATGGTACTAGAAAAACAGCATCTCCACATGTTGGGTAGATACTCCTCACTATACATGAACATTGACTTGAAATGAGTCATAGACCCAAATGTAAGAGCTAAAATTAGAAAACTCAAAAGAAAATATAAATTGTATCTCAATAAAGTTGTTATATAAAATTGTTTTATAAAATCTGTGTAACATAAGAATAGTGAGTGTATGTGTGTGTATGTAAACTTTTTGAAAAGCAAACCATTTGTAAACAAAGATGTACATCTGCTGCGTAGCTGGCCATAGAGAGATTATGTTACTGAATTTAAGCATGCTAATAATTGTTCAGTGATAGGGTGGGTGCATTTTATATATGTCTGTTTTACTATGTCTTAGCTATACTTTAGGGCATTGATTAAGGGATTTGGTTAAGGTGTAATGCATTATAATTTTCCCATTAAAAATAATTGAAAGTAGACTCATCATTGGCATTTTTTGTACAGATCTTCTAATTATCAGAGACATTATTGTCACTGAGTGAGTGATGCTTAGATTTTATATGTCCCTATGCAAGTTTAGGAATATATATTGTTTTAGTATTTTTGCAGTTGTTTCCTCAGAGATTGCAACCTTCAACCTTGACTCATTAATGTCTGATATTCTTTGGTGCTTCACCGTCTTGCTTGATGATGCAAAGACCTTAGAACACTTTATCTCAATTTCACCTTCTTATAACGTTAATTCCATTGCCTCTTGTGTTTTACTTTTGAACATGTTTAAACTCCTAGATCTTATTATTATTATTTTTATTATTTAATATTTATTTATTTTTCCTCAGGTGTTTATCTTTTTATTAATTTTTATTTCTATTCTTTCCATAATCTTTACCTTTAAACTGAAATAATTTTTCTTCTACCAGAAGGCATTTAAAAATATTTCCTGTCTTGTAGGTCTGTTAGTAATGATTTATTTTTAAATTTTTGTTGCTATCTGAGCTATATACTTCAAAGTGGAAGAAATTTAATTTTTGGATTACATTTCTAGTTTGTTGTTTTATTTTTATTTTCAATAATATAAATATATTACTGCATTTTCTTCTGTTTTTCTTTGTTCCTGTTATGTAGAGAGTTCCAAGTCTTATTGCTTCTTCTTGGAAGGTAATCAATTTTTTTTCTGGCATATTTTAATAATTTCTTTTTGTATGTAATTTTCTTCAACTTTACTCTGAAATTTGTGGCTTTCCTTTTGTCTGGCTTGGGAATTCAGGGGCCTTTTCGAATTGTGTCTTCACAGCTTTCATTAATTTTTGAAAATTCTCATCCATTCTCTCCTCAAGTATTTTTTTCTACTTTACGTTATATCTCCGCTCTTTCTGGGACGATTATACATGTTAGATATTTTCACTTACCCTCTCCTATTTTTTTCTATTTCTTTTTTCATTCTGTGCTTAATTCTGGATTTTTTTCTGTCTCATCTTTCAGTTCATTCGTTTTCTATTTAGCTGTGTCTAATTTGCTGATAATCCATCTAATGAATTATTAATTTTAGTCATTTAAATTTTTATGTCTTTAATGTTTATTTTTCATTTTATGGTTTCCAGTTTGCTTTTAGTCCTCATTCTTCTATTTTAGATCCTTAAAAATGCAGGTCTGTTTCGATTACTTATTTGGCTTTTTCTTCATTTTAATTCATGTTATTTGTCTGATTGATTCTGATTATTTTTGATTGAGTGCAAGGTTTTGTATACAGAATTGTATAAATACTCTTGAGGACTAAAATAATAGTTCATCCTCCAGAGTGTATTTAATTTTTATTATTTATTTATTTACCTACTTTTTAAAATTACTTTTTATTGGAATATAGTTGCTTTACAATGATGTAGTAGTTTCTGCTGTACAGCAAAGTGAATCAGTTAAACATATACCTATATCCTCTCTTTTTTGGTTTTCCTTCCCATTTAGGTCACCACAGAGCACTGAGTAGAGTACATGTTCATTAGTATAAAATAGATAACTATGAGAACCTATTGTATAGCACTGAGAGTATTTAATTTTTAAATTGAATTTTGCTTTTGGCAGACATTGGCACCAAATATTGGCATCATCTTAATCCAGTTTCAGGGTCTGAAATGACTCACTTTGCTAAGTAATTGCTAAGGTTAGTTCCTTTCTTTCTTTCTTTCTTTCTTTCTTTCTTTCTTTCTTTCTTTCTTTCTTTCTTTCTTTCTTTCGCTCACTTTTACCTGGTGGTGTGTCTCACAAGCATCACAGGTTAAATATTGGGCAGCTTAGCAGGACCTCTTTCCACTCTTTGTAGGGACCTGGGGTCCATTTTTTCCCCATAGTCCTATTTAGCTGTCAGAAGTACTGCTCATATTTTTAGCCTTTTTTTCTGTCCTTTCCAGAATTTGGAAGATGCCATTAATAAAACTGTGCCCCAAATTTTCCTTGCTTGGGTTTAATTTCTGATTATATCACAACCGTATTGGCTCTCTCCAACATCTTCCAGCAGACTCTTAAGATCATGTCCAAATTTTCTGCTTGTTCTCAGTAGAAGTATTGGTCCAAAGTTTCTAGTCCATCCTCTATTCATTCTTAAATCCACAACATTCTGAATTTTCCCACTGTCCCTCCACCAAAACTCTTGATAAAGTCACCAACAGCTTCCACATCAGAAACTCTGATGGACATTTTCAGCCCTTGGCTTTCTTGAACACTCTAAATCATTTGATTCTGTTGTCCTTACCCTGCTTAAAAAACATCCTGTTGATTTCCTTCCTTGCCATCTGGTCATTCTGCTTTGCCATTGTCTCCTCATCCTCCTAACATTCACACCCTCTCCCTGAGTGAGCTCACCCATTCCAGCAGCTTCATTAGCATCTATATATTGTTGACTTTCTAAAGGATGTCTCCAGAGAAGACCTTTCATTGTGAGCTCCTGTATGCTGCATAGCCACACCTAAAACAACTCTACTTAGATGCCTCTTGGGCTTCTCAATCTAAATGTGATCAAATAGCATTATCTTTCCCTAAGCTTCACAAACATCCTTAATTCCTTTCAGTTCTTGGTTCCACATCATCACTCAGTTTCCAAACCTAGTGATTATTTCTTCTAAATATCTCTCAAACACATCTATTTTTTCCTATCCCCACTCCCTCTGCTTTTGGCCAAATCACAAGCATCTCTAGCCTTCTTAACCCAACATTTATTCTTACTGCTTCAAAAATATTCTCTATCTGTGTCCAAATTGGTCAACAATGGGGCTCTGTGTACCACAGTGACACAGGTACCCAGACTGACAGGTTTCATCATGACATGTGCTTGTATAGTCCCAGGAAAAAGGAAAGGAGAGCATGGCAAACCTCACACTGGCTCCTGAAGTTTCTGCCTTAAATTGACTCATGTTATTCCCGTTCCAATTCCATTCGTTAGATCAAATCCTATGACCAAACCTAACCCAACAGGTAGAGGTATACGATCACCCCAAGGTTAGGTGAGTCTATCATATTTTCTTTGTCTTCTCTCCCCATCCTCCCTTCCCCACAACATGGACATAATCAGCTCAAATATTGTTTTCTCAGGAAAGCCTTTCCTTCTTTTATAGATTGAGCTAGTTACTTCTATTAAATCCTCATTTATCACACTAACCATGACTTGGTTTATGCCTCTTGCTCTTGCCATATTGTAAGATTCATGAGGACAAAGTCTGTGTCTGCCTCATTTGCCTCTGTGTCCCTTGTGTCAAGCCCAGGACCTGGCCCTTAGAAGGTTTCATTACATAGTGGTTGAGTAGATGGATGAACGGCTGCAGGTTGCCAAAGGAAGCATGGTATGTCACTGCATCAGTAAATGATCAGCAGCTGGCAGCTAGCTTACCATTGGGAGATGGGAATAACTCCTTTCTGACTAGAAAAAGATAGCCACCAAGGCCAATGTAACAAAGATCTACATTTTAATTCCACTGTGATTGTACACTGGTTGGTTCACTTCTTTGAAAATCTATATTCACCGATAACATAGAAATGCTATCTGTGTTAGTTAGTTCACAGGGTTGCTGTGGGATAAAGGCCAACATACCATTTTATACGAGTTCATTCTTAAGAATAGCAGCTTAAAAACAGGCACTTTCACAGAGTTAATTCATTATCAATTATCCCCTTTCTCTTCATTTATTCTACTCTATTTCTGTTTCTTTCTTCCCCCTTCCTCCTATTCATGATGTTTAGAGCTAACATTTAAGGTGGTTTACTCTGTGTGAGGTACTGTGGTAACTGCAATTGTTTATCTACTTTTATTCCCATGAGCGTTTTTACGTGATAATCCTTCGTTTTTCTGAAGTTCAGCTGCCACTGTAAATTATTAGCTGGAATGGCACTTATGTCATTTTTTCTCTGTGTAGCAACAATGGTATTTTGTTTATACTCTGAGATTATAGACCTTCACATAGAAGTTCTACTGCTTGTCACTATAAACATTCATAGAGACAGGATGGGCTGTGTTCAAATCTAAGCTATGTCACCCTGTCACTTACTAGCTGTCTTGGCTAATTTGGGTCTTGGTTGTTTAGGTTACTCTCCAAGTGTTAGTTTCTATTTATTTTAATTAGAAATGAAAACAGCTGCCTTGTAAATTGTGTTTTTGTGTGTGTGAAGGTTATATAACATTGTATGAAAATGCCTAGCATGGAACATAAACATAGTAGGATTTGTACAAATTATAATTGCTTTTATATTTATTATACAGTGCACACCTAAGGAGATAAACTGGTTGGGTATAATTCACTAATATGGGTCCAAATGTTAACTTGTTCAGAACACTACTACTACTAATAGACATGAACTTATATCACATTAGTTTTAAGATGGTTTGAGAAAAAGGTCTTTGGCAGTTGTTATTATACCATAGCTCCAAACTACTCAGGAAGAATAAAAATCAAAGGAGTTAATATACAATATAAGTAATATAATATTAATTTTATTATATAACAATAATTATTATAATAGCTAATACTTATTGAGTACCTACTGTGTTCCAGACACAGTTCTAAATAGTTTATATACATTAACTCATTTAATCCACACAACTATCTGAAGATGTAGTTCTGCTATGCAACCATTTTCAGATGAGAGAACTGAGGAGCAGAGAGTTTCAGTAACCTACCCAAGATCAAGCACTAGCAATGTATGGTGGCTGAGATATTTTTCAAAGCAGCCAGCCTCTGAAATTCAGGATCTGATCCAGTGTTGTCAATAGTACTTTCTGAGATAATGGGGCTATTTCATATCTGCACTGCCCTGCATGGTAGCCACTAGCAATGTGGCTATTGAGCATTGGAAATGTCACTACTGTAACCAAGGCAGTCTTCCTTACTGAATTTAAGTTTAAATAGGCACATGTGGCTGACAGCTATCATATCAGTGCAGCTCTAACCTCTATGTTCCATTTCTTCTCCAGTTAAAATTAAAAACCCAAAGCATTAAGTGTTAGATTGATAAATCACATTAAAAAATGAGAAAATAAGTACCTTTAGGACAGTTGAGTTCAGATGATTACTTGTATTTGTGCTTGATGGAATGCAGCCGAAACATTTTTAAAACAAATTCCAGCTTCATTTAATGAAATAATTTAAGACCTTAAATTTTGCTCTGACAAATGAAACCCCCAAACAATAAGATAATGCAGATTGACTGCTTCACTACATGAGAAAAGAGAGTTTTGAGTAAAACATGGCATAGGCAGAGTAAAAGGCCAGTGACAGACCAGGAGAGTTTTCATGATGTGTAACACACAAGGAATTCACCTCTGCAATGTGAAAGGCCCACAGGAGGAGGAGACCAAAGAACTAACAGAAAAATGGATAAAGGCCACGAACAGGAAAAGTGATAACAGACAAATGGTGAAGCAACATATCCTTAGATGCCCAATTTTACTATTAAGAAAATGAAGATTTATAAGTATATATTTAGGGCAACAAGAAGGCCTGAGTCTGGCCATCGAAAATACTGCCCAATAATGAAGGCTGTGGCTGTTACACCGTTGGCACCTCCGGGGGAAGTGGTAGAGTTGGATTCTCTTCTGGTTCTTAGAAACCAGCCAGCTTAGCCGGGATAATGGCCCTCGAGCCTCTGAGGATGCAGTCCCAGGAGGCAGGCAAGTAAGGGCTTGCATTACTGCTTTCCCTCTTACCAGCCTTGTGACTTATATGGTCCTTTCACATCTCTTAGCCTCAGTCTCCCCATCTTAGAAGGAACTGTAGGACAATGATGCTCCAGCATGAATGGCAACACACGCCAAGCCCTGTGTCTGGGTGACATGGACCACCACTGCAGTACTTTATATGAATGAAAACATGGCCGATGAACTGGACATCTACTCTTCTTAGTAGCTCTGATTTTTTGCTTCATTAAAATTTGTTTCCAGAAAGTAGACAACTAATGAGAACATACTGTATAACACAGGGAACTCTACTTAATGCTCTGTGGTGACCTAAATAGGAAGGAAATCCAAAAAAGAGGGGATATATGTATATGTATAACTGATTCATTTTGCTGTACAGTAGAAACCAACACAACATTGTAAAGCAACTATACTCTGATAAAAATTAATTTAAACAATTTGTTTTTGGACTTACATGGAAATGTTGCAAATGGCTTTTATCATTCATTTGCACAATTAACAAATACTGTTGACTGCTCAAGGCACTGGGCTGGGTTCTGTGGGGTATTCACAGTAGAATCTGTCTGGATCTGACCAGGTCTAGATGAGATGATTCAACATGGGCATGAAAGGGTGCAAAACAAGGCACATCATCAGAGATGCCAGTCAAAGGACTTTCATAGTCTATACTCCATCCCAACCCCTGATACCTGAAGTTTCCTGTTTTCCAAACCATAGAAATATATAGGAACAGCCATGGCTCATATTACTGCCTTATATTATGATTAAAGTGATTTTTTTTGGTCTATTCAATTAAAATGCAAACTCAATTTCAAATGTACTTTCATACAGGTTTTCAGGGTAAAACTGACTATATTTAGACTGAAAAGACTTAACTTTTCATTTTTAATTAAAGACTAGGTTTAGAGTTGAAGAAATTCGAGTTTTTTCTTTATCAGGATGCACTTATTGTTCTCACAGCTGGAGGACAACTATAAATTTACAGTGTGTGTGGGCTTATTGGGTCTAAAAAAGTTATATCATTATTTATATCTTACTGTAGGAAAGACCTTGTCTGGGAGAAGAAAAACAGCCTCAGGCTGCCAAACCTTGTTGATATAATTATTAGCTAAAAAAAGACTGAGGTTTTCTTCCTGCTAAAACATAAATATGAATTTGTTATTGCACAGTTTCAGTGTCTCAGCGTCCCTGAACATTGTTTATGGTGTGTGGAAAAATAGATATTTAACTCTCTTATTGTCAGCAAGCATGCTAGGCATTTGTCATTTCTCTGGACTCAAGGACTAGGCATGGAGATCACAAAAAATACCACCAATATCGGTTTTGTCACACTTTGTTTTTTTAAGACAAATCCCTTTGATCTTGGATGTGAAAGTGATTTGTGCACTGCACAGTGATTTTTATGAGTTGTTTTTTTCCTTTTATTTCCAAGTAGAAAATGGAAGAACAAATCAACAGCCCAAAGAAGAATGCAGAGTGAATGACGGCACTTATTTTTTCCATGATACAGTGCATAATACCTGGGACACAAAGATCAATCGATGTGATAGGGTCCCTGCCCTGTAGGAGCTCAGAATCTAAAGGAATCTATTGTGATTTAAGCCAGTGACAGAGACTGGCTGATGTCAGCTGGCTGAGTCACTTTGTCTACTCTGTGTATCTTCTGTGTCAGATGCTCTTATGTGATACAGAGATGATTCTGCTTAATACCCACCCACTCCTGCATGTCCTTCCACATGCCTCTGTACAACATTCTTTGTGTCCATTGACCAATCTTCTGCTTTCCAGGCTGCTGACGAGCTGATCGGCACATTCATCACTGTCCTGCCAGTCCTATGTCTATTCTGCCCTACGGTCCCTTCTGTCTATATTCACGGTGGACAGCCAAGTGCATTGCCCAAGGCTCTGCCCATTGTGGGAATTTCCCTCTCCACTGAATTTTAAGACCACGCTTGAGCAAGGCTGTGGTCAGCTGCCACCTATTCTTAGCTGGCACCTACAATCTGAGCCAATCCACCCATAGTACCCAGCTTGGGATTTTCCTTCTCTTGATGGTTGTACAGGATAGTCCATAAACCCATAGGCATGAGCTGAGTATATTCTCTTCTGCAGAAAGTGTTAGTTAGTTTTTGGTTGTACACGAGATGGTTGCATCACGTTAGGGAAAAGTGTGACTTTGCTATTATCTTTATTTGAAAATGAATTATGGTTTAGAGAGATGCATATGAGTGCCAAGTTGGCAAGGGGTGGACTGTGGCGGATTTGAAGGTGTCCCATTGACTAGGCTGAAAAGTGTTTCCTAGGCTGGCATATTTCTTTCTTTTATTTTTTTTAACATCTTTATTGGAGTATAATTGCTTTACAATGGTGTGTTAGTTTCTGCTTTATAACAAAGTGAATCAGTTATACATATACATATGTCCTCATATCTCTTCCCTCTTACGTCTCCCTCCCTCCCTCCCTCCCTATCCCACCCCTCTAGAGGGTCACAAATCACCGAGCTGATCTCCCTTTGTTATGCGGCTGCTTCCCACTAGCTATCTATTTTACATTTGGTAGTGTATATATGTCCATGCCACTCTCTCACTTCGTCCCAGCTTACCCTTCCCCCTCTCCGTGTCCTCAAGTCCATTCTCTACATCTGCGTGTTTATTCCTGTCCTGCCCCTAGGTTCATGTGGGGAAGCAGCCAGGGTGGCAATTGCTCTTTGGGTTCATCCTCGCTGGGCTTATCTCTTTCTCTTGACTAATATCTTAGTTTCCTATTGCTGCTTAAATCATCAAAATTTAGTGACTAAATTACATATATTTGTTACTTTACAGTTCTTGAGGTCAGAAGTCCAACACATGTCTCATGGGATTAAGATCAAGGTGTCAGTAGGGCTGCATTCCTTCTGGAGGTTCTAGGGGTAAATCCTTGTGTTTTACAGCTTCTAAGGCTGCCTGCTTTCCCTGGTGTGTGGTTGCCTTCCTCCACTAATGTCAGCACTAATGAAAGCCACTAATGTCAGCAAATCTCTCTCTGATCAGGGCTGAGAAAGGTTTTCCAGGATCGTGTGCTTGCATTGGCCCATCTGGATGATGCAGGATGATCTCCCCATCTCAAGTTCCCAACCCTAAATCCCATCTGCAAGGAACTTTACAGATGTAATGTGCCTTATTTACTGGTTCTAGGGATTAGGACATCGACATCTTTGGGGGCTGTTATTCTGCTCATCACACCTGGCTCACCCACCATCACATCACCATCAAGCAACTCTTCTTTGCTGAGATGCTCACCTTAACTTTCTCCTCTGACCTCCTTTCCATCTTCCAGGTCCTCTTTTCCCTCAAGCAGTTTCCATTTTTTATTTTCATCCCCAAAGCAACCTCAATATGTGTAAACCAATGCATCTTCCCACACAAGTCTGTACAATCTTCCTCCTCCTTCTTTAAAGAAACGTCCGACCAGCTTGCACTATCTGGTACAATGATTATACCAGCACTCATGCAACAAAATAGGATAAATCAATAGAAATCCAGGAAGGAGTAAATGCAAAATATGGATAGGAAAGTAGAGCAAGACGTAGGTAAGCCTAGTCCACAAAGCATATTCTTTTTTTTTTTTTAATTGGAGGTATAATTGCCTTACAATGTTGTGTTAGTTCCTGCTGTACAGTGAAGTGGATCAACTATATGTATACATATATCCCCTCATTTTTGGATTTCCTTCCCACTTAGGTCACCACAGAGCATTGAGTAGAGTTCCCTATGCTATATAGTAGGTTCTCATTAGTTACTTATTTTATACAGAGTAGTGTATATATGTCAATCCTAATCTCCCAATTCATCCCACCCTCTCCCCTTTCCCCCCTTGGTAACCATCAATTTGTTTTCTACATCTGTGACTATTTCTGCTTTGCCAATAAGTTCATCTATACCATTTTTCTAGATTCCACATATAAGCATTAATATACGATATTTGTTTTTCTCTTTCTGACTTACTTCATTCTGTATGACAGTCTCTAGGTCCATCCAAGTCTCTGCAAATGACACAATTTCATTCCTTTTAATGGCCGAGTAATATTCCACTGTATATATGTACCACATCATCTTTAACCATTCCTCTCTTGATGGACATTTAAGTTGCTTCCATGTCCTGGTTATTGTAAATAGTGCTGCAATGAACATTGGGGTGCATGCATCCTTTTGAATTATGGTTTTCTCCAAGTATATGCCCAGGAGTGGAATTGCTGGGTCATATCATAGTTCTATTTTTAGTTTTTCTAAGGAACCTCCATACTGTTTTCCTTAGTGGCTGTATCCATTTACATTCCCGCCAACAGTGCATGAGGGTTCCCTTTTCTCCACACCTTCTCCAACATTTATTGTTTGTAGATTTTTTGGTGATGACCATTCTGACCAGTGTGAGGTGATACCTCATTGTAGTTTTGATTTGCATTTCTCTAATAATTAATGATATTGAGCATCTTTTCATACTGTTTGTTCACCAGCACAGGCTCACAGAAATAGCTCTGAGTTTCCTTGGCACCAGAGCGAAGAGCAAACCATGATCATTCACAAGAAATTTTTTCAAGCATTTTGGTAGCAATTTCTCTTTTTGTTTTTCCAGTGATTTATTCCAAAAAACTGCAATCTATAATACAGATGAAAGTCAAAGTATCTCCTCAAATCCCATCTCTCTCTCTCCATCTTCTCTGAACACATCAGGGTGCTCCAGCCTTGCACCTTTGCATTTATCATTTCTCCTTCGTTATCCCCCTGTCCAGGTATCCACACTGTCTGCTCCTTCTCTTTCTTCAGTGGTCTGCTCATGTGTCACTTGGCACCCATGTGTCCCTTACACTGAGTCACTTTTTCTACAGCCCTATCATTGGCATACTATGTATTCAGTTCAGCTATTCTTATTCAGGGAAGTCACGACAAGGTTACATATGGAGGCCTGCACTCCATATATATAAATATCTTAAAATTATAAGTCAAGCTAACAGGAAGTTAAATATATTTCTTCATCCTTTCTGACAAATGTACCACTTTAATGAACAAATTAAAAACTATTGCTTCAAATCACTGAAAGTCATCTAGAATAAAAGGCAACTGAAATTGATCATCCTTGGGCTTCCCTGGTGGCACAGTGGTTGAGAGTCCTCCTGTAGATGCAGGGGACATGGGTTCGAGCCCTCGTCTGGGAAGATCCCACATGCTGCCGAGCAACTAAGCCCGTGTGCCACAACTACTGAGCCTGCGCTCTAGAGCCCACGAGCCACAACTACTGAAGCCCGTGCGCCTAGAGCCTGTGCTCCACAACAAGAGAAGCCACTGCAATGAGAAGCCCACGAAGTCTACACACCGCAATGAAGAGTGGCCCCTGCTCGCCGCAACTAGAGAAAGCATGGGCACAGCAACAAAGACCCAATACAGCCAAATTAATTAATTAATTAAAAAAAAAAGAAATTGATCATCCTTGCTCATATCTGGATGTCCTGTTCATGGACTATGCAGGTTGCAGTAGTAATAGCATTGCATACATGTGTAATTTGTAAATTACTGTATATTTATTCCACACAATTTATTATTATTTTAATATAATTTGAACAAAACTGATATTCTGTTAAACAATAATGATCTAAATGACTAAACAGTAAAATATCATTAAAAGTGCACTTTAAAAAGTATATTAAAGAAAATGCAAAATTTTTGAAAATTTGAAATCATTTTAAGATTTTTTTTACCAAAATGTCATTTATATTCTAAAGATCCAAAATTATTTATTAAAAGTAAGAGAAGAAAATACAAATTATAATGAACAACTCATAATTTTAAATAAAAACCCTTAAGTTGTATTTCTTTAATTTTGGAAAATTTAATGAAATCTCATTCCATCTTTTAGAAAAGCGAACCTAGTGTTCAATGTGCTTTATGTACCAAAGTCATAACTACGCTTCTTTTGTAGGTCCATGACTAGACTTACAACTGTACAAATGTTACAACAGCATGATTCTCAGCCACCAAGGCCACAGGTGTAAAAACTACCCAGGTTTGTTAGAGGAGCTTCTGGGCCACAAGACAGAATAGGAAGCACAGCGATGCTTGGCACAGGTGGGAAACACGCATCACTGTGAAAGAAGCTATGATGTTTGTGGTTAGGAAAGTAGGCTTTGACGGGCTGATGACCTTGTGTTTTTGTCTTACTCACAGGTTCCTGCCATCAGAGCACCCTACAGTGAAGCCAGTCTCTCCCTATTGCCAGCTTTATTTTTTGATTTCACTTGTCAATTCCAGGCCTTCTTCATTCGTTCTTGCTTCTTGCTCATCCACCCACTGAGGGGAAAGTCAGCTCTTTGAGGGAAATGGCCTGCTTGTCTTGGGTATGGTTCAGATTCCAGTAAACCGGAAGTGATGTGGACTCATCATTGTGCTAGTCACACATTTGTTTTTTTATTAAAACCTTCAAGGTAAGTATTTTTATTCCCATTTGACATGTCAGGGTATGGAAGTGCAGAAGGTTAAGCAACAGACAATACCATGCTGCTGTGAGCAACAAAGCAGGAACCCACATCCAAACCTGGCTGACTTCTCCACTGGTGCCTGAGGCAGCAGAAACAGAGGCTATATATTTAAGGAGCTGCAGTGGATGACCAGACCCAGAAAGGACTGCTCTCCCTCTGCATTCCCAGATCATCTGCTACTCTCTGGGCACTGGCCATACAAGTCATCAGCCTTACTCAGGATATTTGTTTACCTGTCCTGGTTCCCTTTTCTCCGCTAGAAACTCCTTGGGAGTGGGGCGAGTGGGACAAATGTCAGACTCGACACGTGGCATCGTCAAAGGCTGGGGTTTTATCTTTTACAATGAAGCCATTTTTGTAATGTTGGCCATTCTCTTCTATACAGACTCTCGTGGTGAAGGCAGGTAAGCATTATGATACCATAGCTTTCCACCTCTTGGGAACGCAGAAATCACAGTGCAGGCACTTCAAGAAAAGTGTCGCTACTGATCGGCTCATCTTTTAGAAAAGAAACTGTTGGGTTTGTCAAGAATCACTGATTCCCACCGAAAATGAAACCACTGATCCCTTGGAGCCAAGATTTGAATTTAAGAAGGTATAGTAATTGGATCGATTCTTTAGTTAATTCAACAAGCATATTTGAGATGCTACAGGATATTATTTCATGTGCTATGCAGACATGAATCCCACAGGCTCTGTCCTCAAGGCACTGAATTCCTAGTAGGAAAGGAAGACAAACAAACACATGACTAAAGTAGAACGGGGAGCATGGGTTGTTTTTCATCTTTGTCCAGTACCTGAACGCTGTCTGATACAAAGTGAGCATCTGCTGCACTGCGGTAGGATGTAAGAATATTTAAATCAGGCATGAATAATTTTGCAAAGAACAAGCTGAATTCACAAAACTGCAACGACTTGTGTTGTACTTTAATAGAACCTGATCTCGAGAGAAAATATTTTTATCATTTGCACATAATAAATACACATTATTTTTAACTGTTACAAGATCACTGAATTTGTTGATCTTCCTCACGCCAGAAATTTTCAAATCTAAGTAGATATCATAATTGTTTCATAATATAGTTATCAAAAACAGAAGGTAAGCCTGTAATCTATCTGACTTGTAAATAATATGAATACTAATGATAATTAGGACAATTCAACACACAACCAACAGCATTTCAATTTCAGATATATGTTGTTGTTTGAGTATCAAGGTAAAATAAGAACCGGTCACATTTCTGCATTCTCTGTGCTACTTTAACTATTTGAAGAAGACATTTGGATTTAACCTCAGGGCATGTGTCTGTTACCTGTCAGGAAGTTTGTCCTAATGGCATTCCATCCTTGTCACATCTCTGCCAGCTGAGCTCTACACAGCAATCTTCCCAAAAGGAGTGAATTTTGGGTGATCATTAGACAGATTGCTGGGTCTTGGACACCTACTCCATTGAAGTTATGATTTACCTTTGGGGGAGAAGACAGTTTCTGACAATGTTTTCTAAAACGTTCCTTGTTATATTGCCTTGGGCTCGGGCTTATTAATCTCTTTGGGGTATAATAAATGGGAACTCTTTCTCTGTATATTTGCACCCACATTTACTGCTCTCCAAACCCTGATTCCCAACAGCATAAGAAAGATCTGTGTTATGCCAAAGGGCTCTCTCATGGTGTCCCTAACACCTGGGAAATGCTGCCTGTCTCAGAAGAGCACATGCTCTTTTCAACTATGGGGGAAGTGATGGGGCGGGGGTGGGGAGAGGAGCCTCCTCCACCCCTTCCCACAAGATGACATCCTGAGACATGATGCCAGTAGTAAGTAGCTTCTAAGTGTAAAAACAGCTACTGTATCTGTTAATTCTATACCTACCACCCCTAATTTGTCCCTCCCCCCCTTCACAAACTACTATGTATAAAATAAATAAGCAACAAAGATACAGTGTATCGCACAGGGAATTATGGCCATTACCTTGTAATAACTTATAATGGAATATACTCTGCAAAAATACTGAATCACTATGCTATACACCTGCAACTAATATAATATTGTAAATCAACTACACTTCCATTAAGAAAAACAGCTAACATATTTCTTCCAGGTAAAGATGGCATTTTAACAAAGTGTGAGAAAGCAATAACATTTTGAAAGGAACATTCACTCTGACAAAAGCACTGGGAAACAGACATATGGATATATTTTCTTCATTGTAATTTGAGCCATATGATAGTGTTGCTGAAGTTATTGTCCTCTTTAAAATTATTTATGTCCACATACTTAAAAAACTAAGAACAATTTTCTGTCATTTAATAATCTTCCAAATGATGACTTTCAGTGAGTTTTAAACCTATTTGTTTAACACATAAACGTATGCACATTCTAAGGGAACCTTCCTACACAGGTGATGGGAATGTAAATTTTTAGAGTCACTATGGTGAACAGTATGGAGGTTCCTAAAAAACTAAAATAGAGCTACCATATGAACCTGCAATCCCACTCCTGGGCATATATCCAGAGAAAAACATGGTTTGAAAGGATACATGCAACCCAATGCTCATTGCAGCACTGTTTACAATAGTCAAGACATGGAAGCAAACTAATTGTCCGTCGATGGATGAATGAATAAAGAAGATGTGGTGTGTATATACACACACACACACACACACACACACACACACACACACACATATATATATATATATACAATGGAATATTAGCCATTAAAAAGACTGAAATAATGCCATTTGCAGCAACATAGATGGACCTAGAGATTGTCATACTGAGTGAAGTAAGTCAGACAGAGAAAGAGAAATATTGTATGATATCACTTATATGCAGAATCTAAAAATAAATGGTACAAATGGACTTATTTACAAACAGAAACAGACTCACAGACTTAGACAAGAAACTTATGGTTACGGGGTGGGGAAGGGTGGGGGGAAGGGATAGATTGAGAGTTTGGGATTGATATGTACACACTGCTATATTTAAAATGGATAACCAACAAGAACCTACTGGATAGCACAGGGAACTCTGCTCAATATTATGTAACAACATAAATGGGAAAAGAATTTGAAAAAGAATAGATACATGTATATGTATAACTGAATCACTTTGCTGTACACCTGAAAAGAACACAACGTTGTTAACCAGCTATACTAGAATATAAAATAAAATGTTTAAAAAATCATATAAAATTTTAAGATATGAGAAGAAACTTCAGAGTTACAGAGAGATGGGTTAAAAAAAATGGTCACAAAAAAGGATGCACATTCTGATTACTTTGAAAGATTAATTGATTGACATTATAGAACATAGATGTTTAATAGCCAAATTTTAATAAAACTTTTGCACAATTGCTTGATGAAAGAGACAAATAAGTATCACAATTTAGTAAATTCAGGATTATTTTATTGAAGATCATATAGTCCCATGAGGTTTCTTTTTTCAGTTAGGTGTCCATTAAACGTAAATCAACATAAACTGAAGTTAGGACTGGAATTTCATACCAATTTGTCACAAAGTAAGAAATTAAGATTTCCAAATGTAGTGAAGATATTTGGCAGTATCTTAATAGATTTTAAAGTTAATGTTAAATCCCTGTATACTGTGACTCAGTATTAACATTTCAAGGAATCTCTGGCAAAATAAAATTGCACAGGAATCTATATATTCATATTCAAGTGAATTAATTGCAGCATTATTTAAAATAAAAAAAACAGAAAGAAAATTACTAAATGTCCAACAAAAAGAGAATAAGATAATACATTTTACTAAATACATACCTGGAGTGATACATAAATTTTAATAAGAATGGCATGTGATTATAGACATTGACATGCAAAAGATTTAGTGTGTAAAAAATTAAACACTTAAACTGTTAAGTGAAAAGAGCGAGTTACATATCAATATGTGTACTTTGCACTTTTCTTGGTCTATGTGTGTGCAAGGGTGTGTGTGTGTATACACTTGTATGTTTCTATGTATAGATAGAAAATATTGGGGGAGAGCACTAACATACTGCTTAGTAGTGAATAAAAGTTATTTACTGAGGATTAGGATTAGCTTGGTGTAATGGGAAGATTGGATTTCACAATAACTGTTTCAAATTTCAGTGGCATTGTGCATGCAGAAGGCCAGATTTGTGTATTTAAGAGCAAAAGAGGGAGGTTTCTACTAGCATGTTAGTGGACTAGGAATTCAGTTCAACCTTCTCACTAAAGACTACTGGAACAACATATAGAGTAAATTATAGAAATAATTTACTTACAATTTACTTTATAATTTTATAATTATAAAAATATTCTTGAAGCACAGGGAGATCAGCTAGGTGCTTTGTGACCACCTAGAGGGGTGGAATAGGGAGGGTGGGAAGGAGACACAAGAGGGAGGAGATATGGGGATATATGTATATGTATAGCTGATTCACTTTGTTATACAGCAGAAACTAACATACAACTGTAAAGCAATTATACTCCAATAAAGATGTTAAAAAAAAATGTTCTTGAACACAAAAGAGGCTTAACAAGGTACTGAGTTATTTGGCCAAGACTAGGAGAAATCCATAAGGGTGAAGTTAGCATTTGGACAGTGTTGGCCTTGGAGCATTTGCCATTATACAACAAAGGTTAAGAGGTGAAGTGGTTCATTTGTCAGGCTCTTAGGGGTTCAAATGTGGGAGTTGGAGGTCCACCAAAGTAGGACCTTGATAAATCTATTTTGCCTTTTCTTGGAATGTGAAAGTTTGCACCCTAGGAAACCAGCTTTTACATAGGCTGCAGCCCAACAATGAGTCACCTGGGTGCTCAGAGAAACATCACTTTCTGAAACTGGATAACTTTGATCCTAGATTGCTAGTGCCCTAGGGGTCTAGAAAAATAAAATTCTTGGTACAAAAATCAAAGATAGCCTGGCATACATAGAGAAACCACATGAATGAAAAGAAAAAGAAAACATGAAAAGCTATGAGATATTGGAATCACCAAGTACAAACTTTTAAATAATGATATTTGCTATAATCAGAAGATAATGAAAGGCTAAAAAGGCTAAAAAGATGAACAGTTCTAGAAACAAACAAGTGACACTGCAATTTTGAAAAAGAACCAAATAGAAATTCTAAAGCTGCAAAATGTTATAAGTTAATTAGAACTCAATAAGTGGATTTAGCAGCACAGGAGCCACAGCTTAAGAGAGAGTTAGTGAACTGGAAGATGGGCAAGAAAAATCCAAATTTAGACACAGAAATGTAAAAGGATTTAAAAATACAAGAAGTAGAAAAGATATACAGAATAAAATAAGAAGAAATGAAACTTATTAAGTCAGAGTCCCAGCAGAGAGAAAAGATTGAAAATAAAATAGTGAAGCTGATAATACCAAAGAGAAAGATAAATATCTTAAAAGAAAGTGAGAAATAATAAATGTTAACTTTCAGATAAACAACATCTAGATCAAATCCTGAGAACAATAGCAAAAATTAAAACCAGAAAATAGTGTCTCTTTTTCTTGTGCTGATGTAAAATAACAGCCAATTTAGAATTCAATTTATAGCAAAAATAAAGGTGAAATAAAAACATTTTGGGACAACAAAAATCAAGAGCATTTGTAACCAGTAGAACTACTCTAACAGAAATTCTAAAGGGCTATCTTTAGGCAGAGTGAAATTAATTCCAACCTAGAAGGTTAGAGAGACAGGAAGAAATTAGGTTTAATAAATAGGATAAATATAAAGAGTGATGGTAAAAAACTACCCTACTAATAATAGGTAGAGTTTGAATAAATAAATATTTAATATACACAAAAATTATGTACAGTTGAATGGGTAAATGGAGTTTACGTGTTCAAAGTTCTTTGCATCATCTGGGAAGTATCAATTAATATCAGAGTTTAATAAATTGAAGGTGCATGTTGTAATCTCTAAGGCAAACCCTAAAATCAGTGTATCAGTTAGCTGTTGCTGCATAACAAACAACCCTATAACCCAATGGCTTAGACAGATTGTCTACTTTTGCTGTGTCAGTTTGGCTGATGTAGGCAGGCTCAAGGGCAGCTCTGCTTTAGGTTACAGCAATGGCTTAGTGACTCTGCTTCTCTGGTAAAGAATAAATCATAATAGAATTAGAACAAGGTGAGTCAGTATGAGTCCAAGAAGAAGACATGGACTTTAATTCAGTTTGAAATATGTATGGCAGAGAGTCCAGCAAAGGAGGACCCAGGCAGAAGTAGGGAAGAGCTGGGTATGACAATGCAATGGCTGGATGGGGTGGGGATGGAGGGAGTAAGCCAGATGTGAGGCTAGAGAGTGGGCGTGGCCATGGTGAAGGGCTAAACTTTGGGATTTCAGTCTGAGTGCAGTGGCCAGACCTCTACGGGTGATGAGCAGGTAAGAAATGGCCAGACCTGTGGTTTTCAGAGGTGACTGGCTGCTCTGTGGGAAAGAGAGGGTAGGGCACACACATACGTACCTGAGGTAGCTAATGGAACCCTCAGCACCCAGTTCATGCCTGGCGGTTTTAGCCACGTGGGATATTTCAACAGGCCTGGAGGTTGTAACACAAGGTCCAACACTGGCTTTTCTTTTCTTCACTGATGCAACTTTGGAGATGCCCCTCCAATAGTCTGAGTTGCTGTTTTCTCATTTTAAAAAATATTGAATTGATAATACTTTAAACATTTTTCTGAGCAGTGACAAAATAATGAATGTGAAATCAAGTGCATGGATCTTGGCACACTGTGGAAAATCAATGTGTCATATGAAGTGGAGGATGGAAGAAAGGAAGTGAGAACTCAGTAAATGTGTGTTTGAATGCATGGACAGCTTTGTAAGAGACGGAGCGCAGTGCCAGTTTGAATCATATTCCTTCCAAGGGACTTCTTTTCCTTTCAAGGGAGCTTCTGGCCTATCATACGCTTAATTGTTCTATGAAACTATAACTTTCCTACATCTTCCTGATGGATATAGTTATACAGATATACAGCCATGAAGATTTTTAGTGATGCACACTCCTGATTTTAAGCACTGATTTTAATTGACTTTTAAACTAATATTAATATTATATACTATGGGCAAGCACTCTGTCTAGATTTGCACTCTTTGAGGGAAGTCGGTCATTCCACTAGACAGATGAGGAAATTGAGATTCAGGGAAGTAAAGTAACTTGCCCAAGGTCACATGGGAAGTGGAAGATCTGGGATTTAACTTGGTTTTATAAGTAACAGAAGATTCATTTTAGGGTATAAGGCTGGGAAAAACCCTATAATAAAGACAGAATTTACAGCCTAATCAACAAATCACCATTTATTACCTGCTGACCCTATATAGGCATACACATGTGCTCTTCGCTATGACAGCCTCTTATTTTCTTCCTAGTACATGCCTTTCAGTTTCGTGAGGGTTAGCCACATTTCATTATTTGTGCTCCATTAGCATCCATGATAGAAATCCAAACGTTCCTTTAGGTGATGTGAAGCAGATATTTAAGTTATGAACTACTCTGCTGCATTATATTTGGAAATGGGCTTTTGAGTTCGAATTGCCTTGTTTATTTAAATTAGCATTGCCCTCAAGGTATAGTTACATTCAGTTATTCAGAGATAGGGACCTGAATCTTTGCTTAATTAAAAGCTCTGAAATCATCAATTGGAACAGAACTCTTCTGAACACAGTCATACACCCACAAAGTGAAAGGAACTTACCAAGCAAGTGCAAGCAGCGCTGACTGGGGATTGTGTGGCTGTTCCTTCCTTAACCAGAATAAAATGCCCCAGTTTTGTAATCTCAGACATTTGAAAAATTCAGATGAACTTAGAAATTTCCTATCAGCAGTGGTGCCAGGTAAGTCTAAGGTAGCACACGTATTCCTCCGTTTAGCGGCTGTTGCTTCAAATGTTAGCAATCCCAGCGATTCGTGCTGTTGCTCTGCAGGTACCCACCACACTCCCTGTGCAGCCCTAAGTCTCTCTGGAGTAAAACAGTTTCCAAAGATGCAACAAGTAAACACTAGTGGACCAGTCATGGCATTTTATAAACGTCGTCTTTTCAGATTCCTGCTATCACCATCCACAGAGCACACTCATTTATTCCAGGGACCAGATATTCTTTAAGTGAATGGGAGTGTTTTTAAGCCAGTGCTTAAGAATAACCTTTGAGTGGGCACCAAATTATGTTTCCTATGCTGTCCATTTATTCTTTCAATGTCCATGAACAGCATTTTCTTGTCTATGAAATAAAGACTCTTTGGTTATCTGGCAAAACTGGACACCAGCACACCAGAAAATAAGGTTTCTGAACAGTACTTTTATGCGCCATCCCCTCCTTTTTTTTTTTTTTTTTTTGGCCCTTTGTATGGAAATATTTGTGAACCATACTAAATATTTTCCTTACTTTGTAAAGTGATTATTCTGTAATTAATGCAATTATTTCCTTTAGTCTTCTGTGATATGACTATGAACATCGATCCTGGGTTGTTCTATTGATGTGAACAGCTAGGATATTTGGCTGAATCTTTTTTGAGCTGGGGACATGCTGCCAAATGTGATTTATTGAGTTACTTGTTTTCTCATCATTTGCAGTTTTTTCAGAAAGTTTTCATGAAGACATTTGTAATTGCATGATACACTGGACCTTCTATCCTGGTTATCTTCCGCAACTAAGGTACTAAATTAAAAAACCCAAGTAACTTTCTCCCTAGTTATTTTTTTTAATGGACCAGAGAGCTCTTGTCAATGATTGACAGCCAGAAGCATTTAACATTCTTATTTTTGCAGTAGCACTGTTTCTCTTCAGTCCTGCAGGTTTTATTCTTTTTCACATCATATTGTGCTGTTGGCTGGTAGAGTGTAATAAAGTAAGGGCATTCCTCAACAATGTGATAATTTCTATGGTTTGTATCTTTTTCTTATACTTTAAAGTCATCATTGTTAAGTAAAAAGATCTACAGATATATGAAACGAGTGTTTTCTAAGATCTCATGTGGCTTGTTTTCAACAGAACTTGAAGCCCAAGTGGCATTAAAAATATGCCTTTTTAAGGTGACAGCAGGTCAGAATTTCCACTAAGGGACTGTGCATAATTAATGAGAAACGTCTTTCAGCCTATTGGTTGATGTTTTCTCCATTCAGTGCTGGTCAGCTCCAGCGCACGCCCACTTGGCATCAGTGAGATCAGTGAGAAGCAGGAAGAAGACAGAAATATTGGAGGACATCAGCCCTGTTTCTTGGGACATATTCTGTTTTGTTGTAACAATAGCCTCATTCATCTCGGTTATGTCTTTAGTTCTGAAAGGCTCTTTCACCACAGGTAAACGTGGTGAAATCAGTGTTTCTGAAAACAGCAGGTAAATGTGAGACACCATCCATCCATGACACATGTTCCCTTCCCCAGAGTTTGATGGGTGGGTTATTAGAAGAAGATAACACGCTCAGTATATTCTCAGTCTGCTTATACCCATAGTACCCAGTGGTTTGCAGGAAGTTTTTTTTCAAGTTTAACTGATATGCTTAAAGTTCTTCAAAAATAGTCCATGTACAGACACAAGGACACTCAAAACACACAAGTGTCTTTATTTAAGGTTTTTAAAAAAGAGATCATTACCATCTAAAGTCATGGCTCAGTTTGAATCTCTTATGTCATCTTTTAAAAAATAATACAACTCAGTTGAATAAATTTGTTAAAAATGTCAGAAACTACTTTTAAATTATGAAGTAAAAAAAGTGAACTCAGTAACAGGTGACGTTTCTACTGAAAGCACACTGGGATGTTCTTATGTGACCATTTTGGGGACAAGGCAGTTGTAGTGGCTTATTTTACCCAGAGTCTAAGGAATATTTGGAAACTTGGTCTCTCCAGAGCCATGAATGAGTTCATGCCAGACAACTGCATTTTCCTTCTACAAGTCAGTCACAGATTCTCTGTTAGGGTTACCACAGTATTTTAAGGGTCTTCATCTGCCTTTTCAGGAGTCCATCTCTATCCTGGGCTCCCTGCCCCACTGCTCACTGGCCCCTTTGCCTGCTGTGTCTTCCTGGGGCAGTGACAACTGTCCGGCGAGGCTGCTGCAGCCCATCTGCCCCACCAGCATTTCCTCTGCTCTTCACCTCTTCTTTTCTACTTGCTTTCTCTGTTCTAGCTTCTTCCCTCTGACTTCATTCTTTCCACGTCAATCTCATGGGACCCATTGTGAACTGAGACTTCTCCTTTCTTTGGCAACAACCCAATCAACCACCTGACAGTCAGGAAATCCCACCCACCATGGCCCTGGTTGCCTTCCAGCTTCAACACTAGGGCAGGTAGTTGGAGGATCCAGATAATGACTGTGATTATTTCCTGGAGCTGGTGTAACACATTATCTCAAGCTGACTGGCTTAAAATAACAGACATTCATTGTCCCACAGTTCTGGAGGCCAGAAGTCCCAGATTTAGGTGTCAGCAGGGCGATATTCCCTATGAAGGCTGTAGTGGAGGATGCTTCTGAGAGAACTGTACAGCTCATCATGGCCGGGAGCAAAGAATTTGTTTGAAATGGGACTGGTTCCCCTCATAACTTCCTTTCCAAGCTCTTAAGGGCTATGTTAGTAAACTAATTATGCCATCTTCATGAGAGTGCAGGTATGTCAATTTCTGTGAAAAGTGTTGTTAATAAAAGCATGGCCTAGAAATTCTGAGGATGTTTTCATGACTCAGTGGGTCTGGACTAGGAATACTGTTTCTAAAGTTTAGAAATGTAAAATCCAGTATGTAATGTGGTCTCATTTTCATGTCTGCATAAGTAGATTGGCTATTCTGGGGAAGGAGTTTAATAAAGGAAAGGCTATTAGCCCAGACTTCTGAGAGTATTTCAGAAATATTGAAATATATAGTTTTTAAATTGATGTATAGTTGACTTACAATATTGTGTTACTTTCAGGTATACAACATAGTAATTTGATATTTTCATAGATTACACTTTACACATAATTATTATAAAATATCGACTATAACCCCTGTGCTGTGTATAACATCCCCGTGACATTTATTTTATTTTATTTTACTTATTTATTTATTTTTTAACATCTGTATTGGAGTATAATTGCTTTACAATGGTGTGTTAGTTTCTGCTAGATAACAAAGTGAATCAGTTATACATATACATATATCCCCATATCTCTTCCCTCTTGCATCTCCCTCCCTCACACCCTCCCTATCCCACCCCTCTAGGTGGTCACAAAGCACCGAGCTGATTTCCCTGTGCTATGCGGCTACTTCCCACTAGCTATCTATTTTATGTTTGGTAGTGTATATATATGTCCATGCCACTCTCTCACTTCATCCCAGCTTACCCTTCCCCTACCCCATATCCTCAAGTCCATTCTCTAGTAGGTCTGTGTCTTTATTCCAATGTTGCCCCTAGGTTCTTCATGACCATTTTTTTTTTTTTTTAGATTCCACATATATGTGTTAGCATACACTATTTGTTTATCTCTTTCTGACTTACTTCACTCCGTATGACAGATTCTAGGTCCATCCACCTCACTACAAATAACTCAATTTCATTTCTTTTTATGGCTAATATTCTATTGAATATATGTGCCAAATCTTCTTTATCCATTCATTTGTTGATGGACACTTAGGTTGCTTCCATGTCCTGGCTGTTGTAAATAGAGCTGCAGTGAACATTGTGGTACATGACTCTTTTTGAATTATGGTTTTCTCAGGGTATATGCCCAGTAGTGGGATTGCTGGGTCATATGGTGGCTCTATTTTTAGTTTTTTAAGGAAACTCCATACTATTCTCCATAGTGCCTGTATCAATTTACATTCCCACCAACAGTGCAGGAGGGTTCCCTTTTCTCCACACCCTCTCCAGCATTTATTGTTTCTAGATTTTTTGATGATGGCCATTCTGACCAGTGTGAGATGATACCTCATTGTAGTTTTGATTTGCATTTCTCTAATAATTAATGATGTTGAGCATTCTTTCATGTGTTTGTTGGCAATCTGTATATCTTCTTTGGAGAAATGTCTGTTTAGGTTTTCTGCCGATTTTTGGATTGGGTTGTTTGTTTTATTTGATATGGAGCTGCATAAGCTACTTGTATATTTTGGAGTTAATCCTTTGTCAGTTGCTTCATTTGCAAATATTTTCTCCTGTTCTGAGGGTTGTCTTTTCATCTTGTTTATGGTTTCCTTTGCTGTGCAAAAGCTTTTGAGTTTCATTACGTCCCATTTGTTTATTTTTGTTTTTATTTCCATTTCTCTAGGAGGTGGATCAAAAAGCATCTTGCTGTGATTTATGTCATAGAGTGTTCTGCCTATGTTTTCCTCTAAGAGTTTGATAGTGTCTGGACTTACATTTAGGTCTTTAATCCATTTTGAGTTTGTTTTTGTGTATGGTGTTAGGGAGTGTTCTAATTTCATTCTTTTACATGTAGCTGTCCAGTTTTCCCAGCACCACTTATTGAAGAGGCTGTCTTTTCTCCACTGTATATTCTTGTCTCCTTTATCAAAGATAAGGTGACCATATGTGCGTGGGTTTATCTCTGGGCTTTCTATCCTGTTCCATTGATCTATATTTCTGTTTTTGTGCCAGTACCATACTGTCTTGATTACTGTAGCCTTGTAGTATAGTCTGAAATCTGGGAGCCTGATTCCTCCAGCTCTGTTTTTCTCTGTTTTTCTCACGCACCAGGAAACAAAGAGGGAAGAAAAAGTCTCTTGCCTCTTCGGCAGGTCCAGACATTTCCCCGGACTCCCTCCCGGCTAGCCGTGGCACAATAACCTCCTGCAGGCTGTGTTCACGCCACCAACCCCAGTCCTCTCCCTGCGCTCCTACCAAAGCCTGAGCCTCAGCTCCCAGCCCTGCCCACCCTGGCGGGTGAGCAGACAATCCTCTCAGGCTGGTGAGTGCTGGTCGGCACCGATCCCTGTGCGGGAATCTCCCCGCTTTGCCCTCCGCACCCCTGTGGCTGCGCTCTCCTCCGCGGCTCTGAAGCTTCCCCCCCTCCCGCCACCCACAGTCTCCGCCCCCGAAGGGGCTTCCTAGTGTGTGTATACCTTTCCTCCTTCACAGCTCCCTCCCACTGGTGCAGGTCCCGTCCCTATTCTTTGTCTCTGTTTTTTCTTTTGCCCTACCCAGGTACGTGGGGAGTTTCTTGTCTTTTGGGAGGTCTGAGGTCTTCTGCCAGCGTTCAGTAGGTGTCCTGTAGGAGTTGTTCCAGGTGTAGATGTATTTCCGAGGTATTTGTGGGTAGGAACGTGATCTCCACGTCTTACACTTCCGCCATCTTGAAGCTCCTGCAACATTTATTTTATAGCTGAAAGTTTGTACCTCTTCCTCCCCTTCACCTACTTTACCCCTCCCCCAACCCTCCTCCTCTGGTAACCACTAGTTTGTTTTCCATATCTGTGAGTCTGTTTCTGTTTTCTTATATTTGTTCATTTGTTTTCTTTTATAAATTTCATGTGTAAGTGAAATGATACAGTATTTGTTTTTCTCTGACTTATTTCACTAAGCATAATACCCTTCAGCAGGTCCATCTATGTTGTTGCAAATGGCAAGATCTCATTCTTCTTTTACGACTGAGTAGTATTGTGTGTGTGTGTGCGTGCCGTGTGTGTGTGTGTGTGTGTGTCTTCTTTAACCATTCATTTATAGATGGGCACTTAGGTTTCTTCTATACCTTGGCTATTGTAAATAATGCTCCTATGAACACAGGGGAGCTAGCAATTCCACTCTTGGGTATTTATCAGAAGAAATTTAAAACATTAATTCACAATACTTAAAAAAATACCTAATGTAATAAAGTGAAGAAAATGCATTTGTAGGAAAACATTTCTTTCATATAAAGAAAAACTGATATTAAAATGTAAGAAGACCTTAAACCTCAGGTAAAACATTTAAAAATTTTCTAGCTATCTCTTTTTTCTGCCAGGCTCCTCATGGGATAACAGCTTTGCAGGAAAGCCGTGTACAAAATAACTTTCTTACCAGCACTTTCTGCTCTCTGGTGTTATAAAGTTAGTTAATTTATAATATCAATAATCCTTCTACAATGGTTTGGATGGGAACAAACTCTACTGATATGTTCAAGCTTGCAGATGGTGGCATGCATCTGAAATATCCCCATGTAAGAAGCATTAGGACCTCCTGTCACTGCATTTACTGTTGTGGGTCTTGAGTGGGTGCAGAATTGTGGGGAGATCAGAGATGTTATAATATTGGGGCTTCTAAGTGTCTGAGACCCTCACTCTCTTTGAACTTGGCTCATACTTGACCTTCTTGGACCCCTCTGTTTTGGGGTATGTCAGGTTGCTAATAAGTATCTCTGTATCCTTCCAGCAGAAACGACACCCCCTTCCTTAATCCACCAGCTCTCAAGAGCACTTACCCTGTGCCAAGCATGTCTGTGAGCATTTTATGTGCAATAATTCATTTAAATAACCCTAAAGAACCATCACCACTTAACACAAGAACGCGGACCTTAATAACTTAGCAATTTGTTGGTCAAATTTGCTCCAAAGAATACACATAGGGCTCTCATCTTAGCGGAGTTGATTTCTCTACTTTCTGGAAAGCAGGCAAAGGAGTCTTCAATGTGTGGGTTTATGTCATTCCTCACACATTTTGTGAGTCAGCTGCTGTCGAAGAGATGGCCCATGTTGCTTTAATTATCATTTACATTCTTTTGAAAAAAATTGACAGAAATGTAAACGTTTTCTTCTACACAGGCCATTTCAGAAATTGGGTTAACTGTTTATCAACTTGCCAGTATCAATTTTTTAAAGAAAGGATTCTGCTCTTCAATGAGGAGACATTTCAAAAATTGAGTTAGAGGTTGTGTAGTAATAGCAGAAAGATGAGGGCAGCTGTTACACCTCCAGGCAAAAAGGACCAACTGGAAATATAAACCAAGAGGAGAATATCGATCTTATACTGTGGAGATGTTCACCTAAGTGGTTTCTCTGCAGGTTGTCAGGTCTGGCTTTCCGCCCAATGTCCTCCTTTCTAATCCTCCATGAGCAGGAAGGGCAATCTCAGCTGCCTGCCCAGCAGGTGATGTAAAATCACCCAGGACCTACCCCTGGGGGGTGGGGGGGAACAGAAGAGGCTGACTAGGTGCTAAGGTAAGACTTGCAGTGTAAACTTGTTTCCTGTGCATGTCCCAGGGCCCCATTTCTTTAAGAACTTTTTGTTTTTAATCTATTTTATTTCATTTGTTTATTTATTTAGTTTTAAAATTTTTATTGGAGTTGATTTACAATGTTGTGTTAGTTTCAGGTGTACAGCAAAGTGATTCAGTTATACCTATACAAATATTCATTCTTTTTCAGATTCTTTAAGGATCTTGAGGATAAACTGCAAGTTCTTAGAAGGGAATAGAAACAGTTTGTGGCAACCATCTCCGTTCTCAATTAACGGCATGGGTGAGACCGCAAACAGACCCGCACTGAAGACGAGCAGCCAGGGTTAAAACAAGCCAACTGAACGCTTTGTCCCTTGAAACCTTTCCTCATTAAACCTGGAGAAAGCTTTGAGTCTAGCAACTGAGTACAAAGAAGTTTGAATACAGACTCATGCTTCCTGAACCACTGTCAACCTTGTGTCTCTAGAGCATGCTGTGCACAGGCCGGCATCTCTCCATCAGCTCTGCCATGGAGTGAGGGAAAAGCACACATTTTTATTCATTTCAATCAGGTTGCTGTGTGTCTGGCACACTAAAGAGGGAAATCGGGCCCTTTTTAATTAGGGGAAAGGCAGAAAGACTTTCATGTGAGAACACTGCAGCCAAGCATATGTCATCTTAGCTACTCAGGAGCTGTAATTGCTTCTCTCCCGGACCACCTGCTGAGTTTCGAGTATCCGTCTACTTAATTTAACACAAAGAGATTGAGGATGCTGTTTTAGTCGTTGACTAGAGAGAGAAACTACCCTCAGAGCAAAGTTAACTTTACTTCTTAAGAATCCCTTCTTAATGAATCTGATTTTTTTCTTTGTTGTCAATATGCTTCTCTACTTTTGCTTTCATTTCTCTCACATTATGCCCTTTACCATGTTATCATTTTTAACTTGGTTTATTCTCTCATTATCCTTAAACACAAGTGGAATATAATCTGATTAGGTTTACCTGTGAAGCTATGCTATTTGAATCATGTATTTATTTGTTTATTTCACAGAATTTTTGGAATGTCTTTATGGTAATATCAGAAATGGTAATGAAGATGGACAGATAAGTCCCCAGGCAAGGTCTTAGTGGTGGAAACAAATAAAGTGAGTCGTCTCCATGCAGGGTGGTGGGTGCTGCTATGAAGGTCAGGGTCAGTGCATTGAAGGTCCAGAGAATGGCAGATTCCCTGAGAGGCTGCTTTAGTGGAGAATCGGAGGAAATTGGGATCCATTTTGTCTGAGTAGCTGGGGAAGAATATTTCAGGCCAAGAGAATAGGAATGGGGCAGGACAGGAATAAAGATGCAGACCTACTAGAGAATGGACTTGAGGACATGGGGAAGGGGAAGGGGAAGCTGGGATGAAGTGAGACAGTGGCATGGACATATATACACGACCAAATGTAAAACCAATAGCTAGTGGGAAGCAGCCACATAGCATAGGGAGATCAGCTCGGTGCTTTGTGACCACCCAGAGGGGTGGGATAGGGAGGGTGGGAGGGAGGGAGATGCAAGAGATATGGGGATATATGTATATGTATAGCTGATTCACTTTGTTATAAAGCAGAAACTAACACACCATTGTAAAGCAATTATACTCCAATATGTTAAAAAAAAAAAAAAGAGAATAGGAATGTCTTGGCCAATGCAGGAAGGCAGGAAAGATCATGCTTCATTCAGGGAACTATACATGGCTTGGCAGTGGGAGCAGAGCACCTGCCAGGGTCAAGGAAAGGTTAGGAAAGACCCTGACCGAAATATTTGTATGGAAACAATGGAATCTCATTGAAGAACTTTATACAGATTTTGTTTTTGTAAAATGATAGAAAGTGAGCTGAAATGGAAGATAGGGATGAGACTACATGGGATGTCAGGGGACCAGCAAAGATCTCAGAGCAATACTGACTGTGGTGGGGTCATCAGTGCAGGAGAGAAGATGATGGAATGGAGGGGGAGTGGTTAGCATTTGAGGGAGGATTGGTTAGTGGTGATGCGAGGGAGGGTGGTCTCTCAGGCACTCCCAAGTATTGACTTGTGTCAACGAAGCCTGATTTGGGTCCAGAGATTTCCTTATAGAACGAAGGGGAGGAAGAGGGCAGATTCTGTTTTGTTAGAGATTTGGGATGACCATAAAGGTTCAAGAGGGATGGAGGTTTAGGGAAATGTCCAGGTGGTAAGCAAAAGCCCGAAGTAGGGGGAGCCTTGTGTGTGCGGGTAGTCTGTGAGGAGAAGATGGATGGATATTGGCATGGGATGGAGTTTGAGTCCAGCAAGCAGAGGGGCAACTTGCTTCTGAAGAATTCTGAAGTCGTGTTTCTATGTAAGGATTTTAAAATTGGGTTTTTAAGTGATGTAGCATTCAAAACAATGGAGATGTGTTGACACCCTTAGTGCCATCATGGATGAGCTGAGAACCATCTGGACAGAGAGAACCTGCCATTGCTGATCTGAGGCAGGGGGCTCCAAGGCCAAGTTCACCCAAGCAGGACTCCCTCAGGGTGGTAAATTGGGCTGCACACACTCCTGGGCCAGAGGAGTTTCCTGCTCCCTTCCCTTTACTTTCAACTAGTTATAACTTCAGAAAACAAGTCTATTATGTAAGGTGTTGCTGTTTTTATATTTTATTGTAATGATCCAATTGCTCTAACACGTGTAGCCCTGTACAAGCAACACCTCATCTTTGTCTTGCAGCAGCCCTGGGAGGAGGCCTGAGTAGGGACAGCTGAGTGATTAAACCAAAGAGAGCCCTGGTTTTGGAGTTGGACAAACCTTGGCTTATATTTCTCCTCTAGCACTGAATAGAGACATGATCTTGGTTTCCTTATCTGACTTCTATGAGACTCACTGTGTACATGGGGATAATAGTAACGCTGTGTAAGATCGTGTAAGAAAAATTGTGGAGGCCCTGATAGAGAGTTGGCACTTACCTGTGCCTGCATTTTATTATTGATTTTCTGCAGCAATGAGTGAACACAACCTACATTATCTTTCCCTTTGCCATCCTTTCTATATTCAGTGCCAGAATCCTCTCACTCCACCCCTACAACCTTCAGTGGCTCCCCTCTGTATGTGACTCTAAGACTCCATATGGGTTTACAAAATACACGGTGAATCACACTTTCTTGTGTGTTTATTCTCAGCAAGGGCAGGAACCCTGCTATTAGGGAGTCTTAGCTCAGGGCCTGAGTTCTTGGTGACTGTTGCTGCCATTGACCTGGTCCAGATATTCCTCTGTGATCTTAAAAAAGGAGTTGTTAAAACTTGTGTGCTTATAATAACAACAAAAGGAATCTAGAAGATTATGAGACCCATAAGAAATCAGGCAGTTGTAACCAACTCCAAATATTCAGAAATATAGCTGCAAATATGACAGTATGAGTTTCCTGGAGCTGCTGTAACAAAGTGCCACAAACATCGTAGCTGAAAATAACAGAAATTTATTCTCTCACAGTTCTGGAGAAGAAGTCTGAAATTGGTATCACCAGGTCAAAATCAAGGTCTCAGCAGGGTTGCTCTCCCTCCAGAGGCTCAAGGGGAGGATTTGTTCCTTGCTTCTTCCAGCTTCTGGTGGCTGCCAGCGCTCCTTGGCTTGTGACCACATCACTCCAGTCTCAGCTTCTGTGGTCAAATTGCCTCTTTCTTCTCTGTCTGTGTGTGAAACTTCCCTCTGCCTCTTTTTGTGTTAAGGTACATGCAATTGCATTGGGTCTTCATGGAGAATCCTAGACGATCTCTATGTTTTGTTTTAGTTTTTGTTTTTTATTAGCATTTTTACAAATGTTGCATTAATTTCTGCTGTACAGCAAAGTGATTCAGTTATAGATATATATACATCCTTTATATTCTTTTCCACTATGGTTTATCATAGGATATCGAATATAGTTGCCTGTGCTATACAGTAAGACCTTGTTTATCCATCCTATATATAATAGTTTGCATCTGCTAATCCCAAACTCCCAATCCATCCCTCCCCCAACCCCTCTCCCCCTTGGCAACTGCCAGTTTTTTCTCTATGACTGTGAGTCTCTTTCTGTTTCATAGATAAGTTCATTTGTGTCACATTTTATTTATTTATTTATTTATTTATTTTGTGGTACGCGGGCCTCTCACTGTTGTGACCTCTCCCGTTGTGGAGCACAGGCTCTGGACGCACAGGCTCAGTGGCCATGGCTCACGGACCCAGCCGCTCCGTGGCATGTGGGATCTTTCTGGACCGGGGCACGAACCTGTGTCCCCTGTATCGGCAGGCAGACTCTCAACCACTGCACCACCAGGGAAGCCCTTGTGTCACATTTTAGATTCCACATATAGGTGATGTCGTATGGTATTTGTCTTTCTCTTTCTGACTTCACTTAGTATGATAATCTCTACGTCCATCCATGTTGCTGTAAATGGCATTATTCCATTATTTTTTATGGATGAGTAATATTTCATTGTATGTGTACCCCACATCTTCTTCGTCCATCATCTGTTTATGGACATTTAGTTTGTTTCCATGTCTTGGCTATTGTGACTAGTGCTGCTATGAACATAGGGGTGCATGTATCTTTTTGAATTACAGTTTTGTCCAGATATATCTCTTCATCCTGAGATTCTCAATCACATCCATAAAGTCCCTTATTGCCACATAAAGTAACATTCACAGTCCAGAGATCATGATGTTTACAGCTTTGATGTTTTTCTAGCCCATCACAATGACCTCTAGTTACCCCTCTTATGAGCACCCCTGAACCTGTCACCTGCAGCCCATGCTGTCTGCTCAGATCCCTTCTCTCAAGGACCCAGTGTGCTTCTGGATGATCCTCTTCTGTATGTTCCACTCCATTCTGTGGGTCAGAGCTTAATATAACTTACAGAGAACTGGTTACAATGCAATCACAGACATTCAGGCTTTCAGTGACACTTTCAATGGCAGTTTCTCTTGCTTTGCTTGTTTTTCTTCCCTTGTAATTACTCAAATTGCTTCTTCCTTTGTGGATATCTAACGCCCTCCTGGGTCCATGCCTGACCTTGGTGGCCCACCTGGGCACAGCCAAGTCCTCATGAACTTTGGCTGACTCACAGCACCCAGACTGATGTGACTACACCAGGAACAAGTTTTCTTAGTCATTTTCTTGTTCTCACCATTAATTTTCAGCTAATCGGTGATATGAAAGGCAATGGGTCTGTAAATTTTGAAAACCATAGGGGGAAAAAAAATCAATAGGCACTTTTATTGTCTCTTGGTTTCTGAGCTAAAATTATAGATTCTTTTATAGCCCTTAGCCAAGATTAACTTCCCCACAAACCTTATTTTTTTAAAAGCATTGGTCTTCTAACAGTGTCAAAACCATTGTCTGTAAACTCCTTCATATTTAATGTTTATACATTTGTGAAACTACTGATACAATATTTCTGCTTTGATGCTCCTTTACCACCTGCAAGGAGAGCTAAATTGCTAAAAATCTGCCTCTGTTTTCTGTATTTTTACAACCATTTGCAAATGAGAATATGAGTTTTACTCATAATGACAGGCTTAGTTTTGTAAATGGTTTTTGATATTTAAGGGAAAGTCTCCATGCTGAGGTCCACTGGCCCTGGTCCTAAGTCTAGGATGACAAGCCCCACTCTGCATTTCCTACATCAGTTTTTTTGTAATTTGCTGCTCACATGTGCCTTTTCCATCACTTTTCTTGCTCGATTCCTGCTGCTTCTGGAAGCCCCCATCCTCACCCTCCTGTCAAGGACAAATCTGGGGAAGGAACTTCAGGGTGTACACCCTTCAGGGTTGGTGACATTAAAACGAGGCATCTCTGATGAAAGAGCTGCCTTAGTTTGCATGAAGGAGGTCGTTGTGAAACATTCATCCAGGACAGTCAACAAGGAAAACCCAAGCATCCAAATGCTGCCAGTGAGCGTGGGGACTACTTCCAGAGAACCCTGGCATCGCCTGCTCTGAGGTCTATGGGCAGAACACTGAGAGAGGATTATGAGGTTATAGTTTTGGGAAGTGAACCTAATCTCTGGGAGAATGCCACCTGCACTAGAATGGAAGGTAAGGGAATGGATAGATGTTAATGGAAGCAGTAAATCGATTCCTGGTGCTATGCTATGACCCCACATGTGGACAGCTTCATCTCTTCCCAAGGAAGCTATGTGTGGGATAGCATGCTACACAGAGTTCTGGGTAGTGCTCATACACAGCTCCAGAAATTCAGTGTGGTTTCTGTGTTTTGCTCAGTTCTCTCAAAAATTAGGACTTAATGCACTGATTTTAGATTTCATAGGGCCCACAATTTGGTCTGTAAATTCTATATAGTTTTTCAGTCTTCACTAGATATGTTCATAATCTAATTATTTCAACAAAGAAAGAAAGGGCATTTTGAAAAATAACATTTATTTTAAGCAGTATAGATTTCTTAAATATTGACAAGAAAAAAAAATGGACAAATAAAAGTCCAGTTTCTCATGAATGGTTCACTTTGGAGGAAGATAGAGTATTATAGAGTATTATAGAAATCACAGTGTCAATACAAATAAATCAACTTTTTATCTAGACTGATATTTTCTGAAATACAGGAATAGGGCTAAAACCATGTAGAGATTTGGTACATTACACAGAAGTATTGGGATGCTTACGAATATTTTGGGGGTTTTCTCATGATATACTAGTAATTTTTTTCTAATTATAAATATACCATGTTCACTGTAGAAAAAGTGAAAAATTCACATGCACCCCTATGTTCATCATGGCATTATGTCCAAGAACCAATATATGGAAACAACCTAAGTGCCTAATGATAAATAAATGGATAAAGAAGATATGGCATATATATATATACACATAATGGAATACTACTCAACTATAAAAAGATGAGCTCTTGCCCTTTGGGACCACATGGATGAACCTTGAGGGTAGTATGCTTTGGGAAATAAATCAAAGGGAGAAAGACAAATACTGTATGATTTCACTCCTATACGGAATATAAACAACAAACAAACCAAAATAAATGAAGAAAACCAAACCAAGCAAAAGCAAACATGTAGATACAGAGAACAAAGTAGTGGTTTTACCAGAAGGGGAAGGAGCAAGGGAGAGTGAAATGAGTGAAGGAGGCGACTGTATGGTGATGGACAGGAACTAAATTGCTTGGTGGTGAGCGTGCTACCATGTATACAGAATTAGAAATACAATGCTGTACACATGAAACTTATATAACGTTATAAACCCATGTTACCTCAATAAAAAAGTGGAAAATTCAGAGGAATAGAAAGAAAAAAAGATCAAAATCACCCATAATTCTGCTGCTCAGTGCCAACCACAATGCATAAGTAGATTTTTAAATTCTTTGACCCTATGTTTCGAGTTCAGTGTCCTGCTTTATTTTTTTCTTTGACTCGTAGCATGTTTCCAACGATCTGGGAGATGTGACACAATTGCCTGATTTGCATAATGAGATGACTGACATGCTGAGGTGGTCAAACCCCTCTCCCTTGGCCATCAGAGAGGTGCCGATTTTCTTAGCCAGTATCTGTAACACTCAATGAGCATTCTTAGACACATATCTTTTCTTTTCATCCACTTTTCTAATTATTCTCCTAGGATAATGTTAGTATCAGTTTTAAAAAGACTCTGAAACTTTCCATTTAATTGTAGAATCCAACAGAGTTGTGGGTAGATTGTACTGCCGGCAGTGTGGGAAAGGGGAGATGTGAGAATGGGCCTCTTTTGTGGCTTAACGGTGACAACTCACAAGTATCTGAGCCTTTCAGGAAAAAAGATATGCCAACCTATGTTTTATTATCAGGATATATTTAAGTAAGACAAGAGCTGCAGGCTTCCAGGTTGTAGGTCATATTTCACAGGATGTAGCAATAACTTCGAAGTTTTTGTGTCCCTGTTTCACAAAACACTTTTTTTAAAACATCTTTATTGCAGTATAATTTCTTTACATTGTTGTGTTAGTTTCTGCTGTATAACAAAGTGAATCAGCTCTACATATACATATATCCCCATATCCCCACCCCTCCCTCTTGCATCTCCCTCCCACCCTCCCTATCCCACCCCTCTAGGTGGTCACAAAGCACCGAGCTGATCTCCCTGTGCTATGTGCTGCTTCCCACTAGCTATCTATTTCACATTTGGTAGTGTATATATGTCCATGCCACTCTCTCACTTCGTCCCAGCTTACCCTTCCCCACTCTCCATGTCCTCAAGTCCATTCTCTACATCTGTGTCTTTATTCCTGTCCTGCCCCTAGGCTCACAAAACACTTGCAAGGGCAGTTTTCATAACAGAAACAGGATAAGGTGACATATTTTAGCAAAGGCTTCACACTGGACAAGAGTATGAGAACTGAGAATTCACTAGGTGGTCTCATTTTCCTACTTTATAGAAACCAGCATTTGTGTTAGCATATTCACAGATGAGTGTTGGCTGTTCTCTAGCTGTAGGAAAAAGGAACATTTTTGCCCTCTCCCTTTTCTGAGATTTCTTTCACCAGTAGGCATGGTGACCTTTGGTTTTCAAGGGCATAAATAAAGGCATTCCTTTATCCCCTACAGAAAGGGGGAAAAAATGTCCCAAGACACTGAAAACTTACAATATGCAAAGGAAAATAAAAATAATTACAGCTATAATGCCTTCTTGAGAATGAAAATTCAGCATCAAGGTCTACGAAATCTGTTAAAGGATTTTGCCTCCAGAGGCCAAATTATCTTCTATAATCATTACATCAACTTACATTTCCATCAGCAATAAGTTTGTGAGCACCCAGGGCATTACATCATGCTTTAAAAAATCTTTTAAACATCTGTACTTATTTCTAGCTAGATAATGCTGCATATTTCTGAAAATATTCTCAGAGCTGATAGAGAGAGGCAGAGAAACACATTTTAGTTGATATACTAAGTTCTGTGTAAATTTGAAAGACCCTGGGTTAGTAGCTTCTCTTTGTAGCTTTACCTTCTTGATTAGATTTGGCCCAGGTCATTTTGAGGGTTGGCCTCTATTAAGCAAAACCATGATGTGAAGGTTGGTAGAGTTACTGTAGAAAAATAAAATCCAATACAACAACTTTGTATTATAAATTAGCGAGGGAAAAAGTCCCAAGGACAGCGTTCTTACATTTGTTGCTGTTGGTAATGTGAGCTCTGCAGAGCTTTCCCGTACCGCCTTCTCTTAGCTGCCAGGGCCATTGCCACCAAGCATATATTGACCAGAATATGGTGCATCACTGGAGCACTCGTAGAAGTGAGCTTGATCGATGTGTTCTTCCTTGCTGATGAGGGCCCTTCCTCCAACTCTGCCGTCCCTGGACAATGCATCATGGGACAACCATCAAGCTGTCAAGCTGCTACTGACCACCTCTGCCTTCCTGCCAAGACCAGTATTCAACAATGTCAGAGTGGTAGGTGGAAAAGCAAATAAGACTTCCAGAAAGTTGTAAATCTCCAACTCCTTGGCCTCTGGGATCTATTTTACTGCTAATAAAAGTCATCAGGAGAAATACATGCTTTGAAGGGAAGCCATGCCCTTCCTTTAAATAAATTTAAATGAAAAATAACAACATAATTCAGGAAAATTGAATGTCACTTGCTCCCTCTTCTGTCACCCATTTGCCTGGGCTGTACTGTCTTCAAGGGAACATTACAGAATCTGCACCAAAACTGAATCTTTGTAAAAAGAGCATTTTTGTAGGAGAAGTGCTGCATTGTAAATGTTACACAATTGTCAGCTTGTATTTGATTATTCTTCCCAAGTCTATAAGAAAAATTAAGTGATACAATAATAGAAAAAATATCACGTTTTTCAAAAAGAATATTTACATGTTAACAAGCACCACACTATAATGGTTATTTGTGTGGTATAATTTTAAGGACTGAACAGTTGAAATATTTTGGGGACTAAATTTTAGTGTTTTGGCTTTAAGACACAAACTCACTGAACAATAAAACTGGTGTTAAAATTTGTGATAATAATGCCAAGCATGAAGTTGGATTCCATTGATGTTTGTAAAGCCAAAGGTAAGCAGAAGGAAAAAAAAAAGTTGTATTGTCATTATTACTTTGAGATGGCCAAAGGACTTGGAATGGAAGAAAAACATAAAAGGTTTGAGTGCCATGAGAATGGAAAGTGTTTTGTTTACAAAATATTTTCTATCCAGAGTATTGCAGAGGCCCAGTGAGTACTCAGTAAAGATTTACTGGTTGCAATAGTGAAATGAATGAATGAATGGATGGATGGATGGATGGATGAATAGTGCCTGGTAGGTATAGGAAGAACAAAGGACCATAGGAAGTATTAGGTCTTCAAAATCCATACTTAAAGGATGACAGTCAAGAGCTACCTGATCAACCAAAGATGGCCCTATGCAGGGGCATGGGCTGGTTGTTGTAATTAACAGTGAAAATCTGTTTGCCCACCTGTAATATTTCTCTGTTCAAGCAGACAACCATAACAATATGCATACACCCAACATACAGTTACACATATCTCAACTTTATAAGATAAGGAATACTGTACCAAGCAGTTGTAAAACATATAAATTATATGTTAAGCATAGAAACATAGGTATTTATCAGTATTTGAATCAGTTAACAATTGACTAAATATAAATATATAGCTACACACAAAACATGGGAAACTATTTGTTCATTGTACCAGTTGAACCAAACATCTGGCACTCACATTAGGATTGCTTTTAACAACTTAATTTTTGGAATGTGGACCTGTAGAATCATTCCCTAAAATAACTAAGTTAACTGAGTAACTAAACTATGGTAGCAAGCAGACTCCACTTTCTTCTCTCTATTAAAGGAAAGGATAAACAGTTTTAGCTGCTTCAGTGTTTTGGTTTTACGAAGTTTGGCAAATTCGAGTTGCTGAGCAACTCCTTTTGGAGATACTAAGGTTTAGAAATAAGTCCTCGTGTTGTTCTCATCTCTGGACAATAAGGAGGGGCTGTTTTAACCTACGGCCCACAATGGAGACTGTGGTTCTAGTCACCCTAAGCTCCTTGAGGCCAGTGGGTGTGCCCCTCCAAAGCCAGGCTCTTCTCTTCTCCAGGCTGTTCCTCCAATGAATGAAATTCCCCTCTGAAACAGCAGAAGTGATGCAGAGGTGTGAACATCCCACTTTGCTCACTTTCCTCAAGACTATGATACTAATATGCCTCAAAAACTCAATGTGCACATTTCTAAAGCCTTCTGACCTTTTCCCTTTGGACTTTCTATATGGCCATTGTCACAAAAAAAAAAAAAAAACCAAAACAAAAAAACAAAACAAAAAAAACTCACCGATCTTCTGCAACTATCCAGTAGGAACTGATTTATTTCTAAAAATTCTTCTGCCTGAAAAAGTCTTGATAATTCCTTTGGGTTTGCATATCTCCCACTCAGGTGCACACTGCTCATGCAGCTATCTGGGGTCAATTTGACAAGCATTCAACTATGTACTATATTCTCTATGACTGACAACTCAGATCGTTTTCTGTAGAGATCTGAATTTTAAGGTTACTAGTGAGGTTATCAGAACTTTAACTGGAGTGCCCTTGGCTTATTTCTTTAGGAATTATGGTGTAGATTTAACTTACAGTGCTTCAAGAAATAACCCCATGTGCATTTTAATCCTCAAAAAATATTCATATCTAATTGGAATATCCTGTAATCAAAGCGGAACTTGAAAAACCAGAATGTGCAACTCTGAAATAAGTAAAAACCAACATAACTGTACCATCTTTGCAGCATGCAAACTAGGCTTGACAATTGACAATTTAGTAGCCTCCATGGAATCCTGAAATAAGGCAATTTTAAGAGGTTCAACTCTATTTTTAAACCAAAGAGGAAAATGAGGTTTTAAAGAGAAGAACAAATCTCCCTTAAGCACTGACAGTAACTTTCCACATCTAGCTATTCCAGATGCAGGGCTGAATCCCAAGTGCCTTATAGCAGAAAAAAGTCCTAACAGTAAAGGAAGGAAGGATTAAAGCTGCCTTTGTCCTGACTATGCAAGTTGCAGGGGTCCGTCTCCCTGGTTGTTCATAGTTCACATTTCAGTGACTGTGGAAGCAGATGGTCTCCCTGGAGAAAAGCTCAGGTTGATTGGAGTCTCCCTCAAAGGGCTTCTGAGAGCTTCACTGGAAGGCTTGAAACAGAGGCCAAAGGAACCACTTCCCTTCCTTTGAAACATGAAGGAGTTCTTGAGCTGCATCACAAAAAATTTCCAGGTTCTGGAACTGCTAAGAAAAAGTTTCATGCCCTATTCAAAACTCAAGAAGTAGGAAAATGAGTGATGTCAGTGTGTGTTGGCAGCACTGAAAATAAAAGACACAGATCAGGGATGAGCTGGTCTTGGCAGGACAACTCTTCACTACTGCAAATGCCAGTTATGTCGGGGAGCAATCATAGAACTTCTAGAATGCTTGCCACATGCAGGAAAGTTGATCTGAAGTTCTTCATAAGATACATACATTTTCCCTCTAGCTGACATCCTTAACAAATCTTTGCTAAGACTTCTGTGTGATGCAGGTGGATATAGAAATGGCAGGTCATTTGTGATGGCCGGAGGAGAAGTGTAGTGCCTCTGTTTTAAGACTCCACAGTTACCATGGAGGTCAGTGACAGCAGTGAACTGGCCAACTTTGAGATACTGCAGGACCCCAGAAGGGCCTGGGTGACAGGTTTTTTTTCTTGCAAAAATTCTTCTATTAAAATAACACATGCATGAGGTGAATAAGTAGCATGGCATTTTCTGAAATTCTAAGTATTTACTGTAGTTGAATGAAGAGTGCAGAGTGTGACTGAGGTATACATTGATTGATAGATAGATAGATAGGTAATGGATGGATGAATAGGTATTGAGATAAATGATAGATCTATAAGTAAAGATATAGATATGGATATAGATAATCTGTTGGTTCTGTTCCTCTGGACAACCTTGACTGATAAAAACAGTCTATCATAGAGGTGAACACTCAAATCAGATTGGCTATATCTGATTCCCCCACCACTATGGAGTTGCAGAAAACATAAGAAAGTCACTTAACCTCTTTCTCCATCAGCTTCTTCATTTGTACAATGGAGGTAATATTAGCACCTACCTTATGATTTTTTGTGAGGATTAAATAAGCTCACACATTTAAAATGCTTAGAAAACTTGTGGGCCCATAGTAAACATTTCAATATCTGTTAACTATCTCTATTAATATTGATAAATGCTGTTGCTTGTTAAAATTCCCTAAGAGTAACATACAACACTGAATATTCTGTGAAATAAGACTGATCTCCTCAAGCAAACCACTTCAGGAATTCTTAGCAGACTCCAATACCCTCTAAGACTGATAATTTGCATAAGAGTTGCTTTAAGGTTCTGGTTCATGTGTTTTTTTTTTAATCTGCTGTGAGAAATACTAGGTTCTGGAAATGCTATGTATTGAAATACCTGTGCAGTTGTGTATTGATGGAGATAAAGGCTTTGAGATGGGCCCAAAAACCACAATACCATTTTGAAAAGAAGTTGGCCATGATTTAAAAAGTTGTTACCTGGAAATTTTCCACCACAATCAAAAGATCTTTGCTTATGCGCACATCATGGGTCACTTGCAATGAACACGTAGATGCTTTTGATGTGCTACTAGATACTAGATATCACGTGTGATACTAGATCTTGGCATGTGGACCCCTCTGCTATATTCTCTTCTATTCCAAGAAGCCAGGTATGCTTTAGAATGAGGTTTCCTTTTTTTACTTTGTAAAAATTATTCATGATTGTTATAGAAAATTTATGGAAATTTAATAAATGTAGAAAATTTGAAGGGAGAAATATTAAAGAATTCCAACCTTTTTCTGTACCTATTTTTAAACATAATTGAATAGTATTTCCAGACTAGTATATTTTAAGTTAAACATCATATCAGATTTTCTGATTATGAATAATATATGCCACCTTAGAAAATTGGAAAAATGTAGAAAAATATATCAAAAATTACTTGGAAGCTCATAACAATAGAAAATCCAGTTTTGAGTGGTGTAGGGTTTTAGTTTTTCCTATGCATTTAACAATTTTAGAAGTTGTAATCAATACACTGACTATGAGGAAGATTAACACAGAATGAAGCACAGATTGTTGATGAGAAAAGCCATGAAGGGGAGGTTTGTGTCAGATGACAAATCCTTTCAATCTCTGTAAAAACATATTTATTCAACTCAGTAAGGTATTTTTCAATTGTGTCTATGCTCCTGGTTTCTGTTGTACTTGTTCTGCTTTCTTCTATGAAAATAATTTACAATTCTTGGCTTGGATAAGCTTTCTGTGTCTTCCATCTCTGTCCCTTTCTCCATCATTATATAAATTTTCTTTTCCTGTTCCTATTCATATAGGATAGTTTACCAAATCTGACCCACTCTCACTAATGTAACGATCTATGGCAAGCTTTGCTTCATGCTGCTTCTCTTGTCCATCCTCAGTGCTATTGAGTTTCAACCTACCCGCAGCTCTTTCTTTGTCACTTCTCTGACTGCCTTTTCATCTCAGCCTGTTTGTTCCTAAAACCTTTCTGCTCCTTTAGACAAAGGACAGGTCAATTTGGATATTGGTGAGTATACTCCTCACCGATCAATGGTTTATGGTACTAATTTTTTTCAGAGATATGCCCTTTCTCTGAATTTTTAGAATGATGTTCCCATTTCATTACTTCCTTGCAGTGTTTATTTTTAAATGTTCTATTTTTTTTGCAGTCTTTCTTTTTCAAAAGTCCTATATTTTTCAGTATTTTTTCATAAGTTCTGTTTTTCCTCTGACTACTGTCCAACTTTTTGACACTCCAGAGTTGGAGCAGATGAAGTCCATTATAATCTTCAGCATCCCTTGCTACCAGGATTCTTTCTGCTCTTGTTCCCACCTACACTATGGGGACTAAGTTTCTAAGATGCAATGTGCTACCTCCTGTCTTTTTTGCTCCACTGTCTGCCAGGCTGTTTCTGGAGTGTTGTCACCTCCAGGCGGGTGTTGATGATGGTAGAAATCAGAAGCTCAGCTGCTTCTAGAACTGCCAGACAAGAGGAAGAGAGATAACTAAATATTTTTCTGATAGGTAAAGATCTTTTATTTCTAAACCTCAGAGCACAGTGTGCCAAAAGCATTTCATGCTACAGAATTAAAAATGATAAATTCACATTTTAAAACTTAGCTTATTTTTTTTAACAGAAAGAATATACATGTTAGTATACAAGTCCTTAAAATATTGAGAAATATTGATAAACCCTTGACTCAAAGCCTTGATAGTAAAATGCTCTCAGCTGGTTATTGCTATTGTTTCATTGATCAGTATGATTCATTTTCTCCTGTGCTGTAACAAATTACCACAAAATTAGTTGGCCTAAACAATACAAATTTATTATCTTTCAATTATTTAAGTTAGAAGTCTGACAAAGATCTCACTGGACTAAAATCATGGTATGGACTAGGTTGTGTACCTTTCTGA
This sequence comes from Pseudorca crassidens, assembly GCF_039906515.1. Lineage (NCBI taxonomy): Eukaryota > Metazoa > Chordata > Mammalia > Artiodactyla > Delphinidae > Pseudorca > Pseudorca crassidens. The sequence goes on from NC_090298.1 coordinate 6,211,352, forward strand.
ACACTTTCTGTAGGGGAGAATTTACTTGCTCGCCTTTTCTAGATTATAGAGACCACCTGCATTCCTTGGATTTAGGTCCCTTCCTCCATCCTCAAAGCCAGCAATGGCAGGTCAAGTCCTTCTGTCATCTATGTCGCATCTCTTCCTGACCCTTTTTAGGTCACCACATCTCTCTCTAACCACAGCTGAGGAAGAGTCTCTACTTCTAAGAACCCATGTGATTACGTTGGATCCACCCACATAATCAAGGATTACCGCTTATCTCAAGGTTCCCAGTCTAATTCACATCTGCAAACTCCCTTTTCCAGGTAAGATAATATACTAATGGGTTTGGGGATTAGGGCATTGACAACTTTGAAGGCCATCGTTCTGCCTGTCACAAAGAGTAAGGCTGGAAAACATTTACCAGCTTAAGAACAATAGTGAATAGTTAAAGGGTAAAGGACTTCCCATCAGATTTGTAATTATTTAGTGTATTTTTCATCATAAAAGAGAGTAATTTGTTTGTAGGAAGCTCTCCTTCAGTGGTTTTCATGTAACCTTTAACCTTGAGTTGCTGATGCTTGCATACTAGTTTGTTGTTGAAACTGTATTTATTTTTTCCATAAAAAATTTAACCATTTTATTGAGGTGTGATTGATGTGTAAAATGGTGTACATATTTAATGTACTCAACTAGACGAGTTTGGGAATAAGCTTACACCCTTGAAACCACCATCACTATCAAGGCCTTAAACAATCCATCACCACCCAAAGTTCCTTCCCACCACCTGCATTCTTATTATTGCTTGTGTGCTAAGAACACTTAACATAAGATCTACCCTCTCAGCAAATTTAAGATATGCAATACAGCATTGTTAGCTATAGACACTATGCGGTAGAGTAGATCTCTAGAAATTATTTTTCTTATATAATTGAAACTTTATCCCTCAACCAGCATCTCCCCATTTCAAATCCTCTTCAGCCTCTGGCAATCACCTTTCTACTCTTTGCTTCTATTAATCTTACATTTTATTAATTGGTATTTAATATTTTTTGTGTGCTAAAAATTAACTGATATCTATATCTATATAGATATAGATGTAAATAATGATATGTATCATGCATTATATGAAAAATGAGTATATAATAAAAGTAAAAAAAGCAGATAACAACACATTATATATAGTATATCCCCATGGAAAATATATAAATGTATAAATAGTCACAAAAGAAATTTAGAAATGCGGCTTCCCAAATCTTTAACAATGGTCATCTCTGAAAGGTGAGTTACAGGTGATTTTCTTCTCCTCTTTTCCTTAATCTCCAATTATATTTGTGACTTGATGGAAAAATATTATCATAATAGTCCTCCTCAAAAAGGGTCCCAACAAACTAATAGATGGTATAAGTTGTAAAAAAATCATCCTAGAGGTAATGAATGAGCTTCTTGTCCTATGAAATAATAGATACTTAAAACATTTCAAATTGTGTTATAATTAACATTGCTCTGAAAAATAAGTTTTGGTACTAGCTGGTGTTTCTAGTAAAGGAAGATGAAGTATAAAGAATAAAAGACTGGAATTTTTCCATACATTTTAATAATTTAGTAGCATAAATTTAGATGTGATTCCATGGCACTTTGGGTAAATCCCAAAGCTGGAGAATTCAGCACTATGGAATGAATTTTCTAACTGTTAGTGGGGTTGCACTGCACTCCACTCTGTGGAAGAAAAATGGCAGAAGTCATGCAGAGAAGGTGGTGGAGCGTGACTTATGTACAAAATGGGCTTCATCTTGGGTGGAAGTAACACCAGAGGTGTTGATCAGATCAGATAGGCAAGCTCTGTATTTCACTTCTCTTTTTCTCCTTTCATACAGCAAAATACTGAAGGACTCTCAGAATTTTATATCCTGATGATTCTGTGAGAGAACAAATAGAATTGTCATGCTACGCTACAACCCTAGAGTGAAAACTCTCTACCCTCTTCTCCATGAGACCCAGAAAAGTGAGATTTGATGATACTTTTTCAGTGGCAAATATTTTCCCTCAGGAATAAATAAACATCAATTAAGGGTCTTCTCTCATATATTTTAAAGTAAAATAAAAACTTCTCAGCATATAAATTCCAGGAAACATGCTGAATTTCTTTAATATAACCTCCTATATCAAACTACCATTTTGTGTAGTCTACACTGAGCCTAGATGTGGAAGAATGCCAAACCAAATTTTATTTATGACATTGTAGGCTCTATAAGTTCTTTGTAGGCTCTAGCCATGTTATGATGTGACACATTTTTTCCTAATTATGAAATAGCAGGTGTTCATTACTAACCTGAAATAAAGACAAATCTGAAAAATGAAGTAAAAAAGCATTCTATAGGCCCATATCTCAGAAATAACCAGTTACCATTCTGGGCTCTTACTGCAAATAGAGTAACACACAATATTGATCCACCAGTGGTTGCAGTTCCACATCAACCCACATGAGCATGCTGGCAGTTGCAAAACTAACTTCCTTTCAGAATCACTGAAGAATTATGTTTAAAATAGCTTCCTGGGACACTTGCCAGTTTTAATACATCAGAATTTCCAGGTGTGAGCCTCAAGAATTTATAATTTTAACAAGCTCCTTAGACATTTCTTATAAACCAACTCAATCCAATTCCAAAAATAAATGTTTGAAAGCCACTGGCAGATATTGTGATTATTGATTCCTGATTATTGGTGTCCCTCTCTCCCTCACATGCAGTGTTCAACCCAAAAACAAACTTTGTAGCTTCTACCAACTCACAGCTCTCAAAGCTGACCAATAACACCACTTACCTGCCTTGCTACATCCTGGGCAAAGCAACCATCATCTTTTGACTGGAAAGTAGAAGCAGCTTCCTCAATGGCCTTACCGGTTTTGCTCCTGCCTAGAATCATATTGTTAAAGTATAGATGGATGATATTGCCTATTACCATCTACTGGTTCCCACTGCAGTGACAACAAAATATAAACGCTTTTCCCAGGCTTTCAATGCTCTACAACAGCGGTCCTCAAACACACCCTTTCAGCCGTGTATGCTAGAAGGGTCCAGGGATACTACTAAACAGTACACAGACAGCCCCTGCAACAACAAATTTTCTGTGCCTAAATGTCAGTAATGCTGACAGTGAAAAGTCTTCTCTACACAAGCTGGGTCTTCTACCAACCTTGCATTTATTCATCATTGTAGCCATTTTCCTCAATTCTCCCATCTGTAGAACGTGCTGAGCTCATTTCTACATCAGAAACTTCCTAATTACTTGTGGCAGAGCCAGGATGAGATGCCTTCTAACCTGCACTAGGTTTGGTATGAGTGTGAAATAAGTTTTGTGTGTGCTGAGTCACTGAGACACAAGGGCTGTCTGTCCCCAGAGCAGACAAATGTCTTCACCTGACTTGTATACATACTCCCCAAGTCAATGAATACATGTTACCAACATGGATTTTTAATGGCTGTACTATTTTCCAATTAGGCTATACCAGGATTTATTTAATGCTACTCCATTGTGAGAAGAGTTTGTTTTAGTGAAAAAGAAATATCATCAACAAAAACAAACAAAAAACAAAACAAGAAAACCTCCTAGAACTAATAGAAAAACTGTCTTGTGCACTGTAGGACATTTATCAATAGCAGCATCTGTGGTCTCTACCCGCTAGATCCCAGGTGTGACAACCAGATATTGCCAAATGTTTCCTGGAGGAAAATCCCCTGTTTGAGAACCACTGATGTAGAGCATTACAAACCTGGGAAATGCATCTATATTCTGTTGTCGCTGCAGTGGGAAGCCAGTGGATGGTAACAGACAGTGGAGTGAGATAAGCTTACTTTCTCAATCACTTTCCTACACACTAGCAACAAACAAGTAGGATTTGAAAATTAATACACTTTTCATTAGCACCCCCCAAGATGAAATACTTAGGTATAAATCTGACAAAACATCTACAAGGCATATATGTGGAAAACTACAAAACTCTGATGAGAGGGGAAAAGCAAGTAAATGGAGGGATACTCTATGTCCATGGATAGGAAGACTCAATATTATCAAGATGTCAGTTCTTCCCAACTTGATCTATAGATTTAATGAAATCCCAATCAAAAGCCCAGCAAGTTACTTTATGGATATTGAAACACTGATTCTAAAATTTATATGGGGAGGCAAAAGATCCAGAATAACCAGCACAAAATTGAAGAAGAACAAAATCAGAGAACTGACACTACTTGACTTGAAGACTTACTACAAAGCTACAATAATCAAGAGAGTGGTGTAAGAATAAACAGATAAATATATGAACAGAACAGAATCCAGATATAGATGCACGTAAATATAGTCAACTGATCTTTGACAAAGGAGCAAAAGCAGTACAATGAAGCAAAGATAGTCTTTTCAACAGATGGTGCTGGAACACCTGGACATCCACAAACAAAAAAATGGTTTTAGACACAGATTTTACACCCTTCACAATTATTAATTCAACATGGGTCACAGACCTAAATGTAAAAGGCAAAACTATAAAACTCTTAGAAGATAACATAGGAGAAAACCAAGATGACCTTTGGTATAGTGATGACTTTTTAGATGCAACATGGATCACAGACCTAAACGTAAAAGGCAAAACCATAAAACTCTTAGAAGATAACATAGGAGAAAACCTAGATGACCTTGGGTATAGTGATGACTTTTTAGATGCAACACCAAAAGCACAATCCATGAAAGAAAGAATTGATAAGCTGGACTTCATTAAAATTAAAAACTTCCACTCTACAAAAGACAATATCAAGAGAATGAGAAGAAGACAAACCAAAGACTGGGAGAAAGTATTTGCAAAAGATACATGTGATAAAATACTCTAATCCAAAATATACAAAGAACACTTAAACCTCAACAGTAAGTAAACAAACAACCCAATTAGAAATTGGGCCAATGACCTTAACAGATACTTCATTGAAGAAGATTATACAGATGGCAAATAAGCATATCAAAAGATGATTTATATGGGAAATACAAATTAAAACAATGAGATATCACTATACACCTATTAGGATGACCAAAATCAGGAACACTGACAACACCAAATACTGGAGAAGATGTGAAGCAACAGGAGCTCTCATTCATGGCTAGTGGGAATGCTCAATGGTACAGCCACGTTGGAAGACAGTTTAGTGGTGTCTTACAAAGCTAATCATACTCTTCCTTTATGGTCCAGCAATTGTACTCCTTGGTATTTACTCAGATAAATTGAAAACATATCCACACAAAACCTGTAAACATATGCTTATAGAACCTTTTATATATAACCGCAAAACAACCAAGATGTTCTTCAGTACGTGAATAGGTAAATAAACTGTGGTACATCCAGACAATGGAATATTATCTGGTGCTAAAATGAAATGAGCTCTCAAGCCATAAAAAGACAAGGAAGAAACTTAAATGCATCTTCTTAGGTGAAAGAAGACAATATGAAAATCTACATATGATTTCATACCCATGACATTCTGGAGACAGCAAAACTATGGAGGCAATATAAAGATCCGTGGTTGCCAGGTGTTAAGAAGGGTGGGGAGAGATGAATAGGTGGAACACGGAGGATTTTCAGAGCATGAAAATACTCTGTATGATACCATAATGGTGGATACATGCCATTATACATTTGTTCAAACCCATAGAATGCACAGTACCAAGAGGAACCACTATGTAAACTATGGACTTAGAGTGATTTTGAGGTGTTGATGTAGGTACACCAATTGTAACAAATCCCTCTTGTGGGTATTTGTTGATAGTTGTGGAGGCTCTCCATGTGTGGAGGCAGTAGGTATGTGGGAAAATTCTGTGCCTTCTACTCAATTTTGCTGTGAACGTAAAACTGCTCTAAAAAAGTAAAGTCTTTTCAAAAAAGAAATGTCAAAGAAAAAAATCACATTTTCCACCTTATGATCTCTGCAGGGTCAAGGCATATTTTCTTTGTCTCCCAGTTTTGACCAGGGGTTTCCAAATGCTGGTCTTCTGAGATTTAGTCAGTAAAACCACGTTCATCTTCCCCAACAATTTCATTGTTTTGTAACATTTGAACATGAGACAAGGAACGACCCCTGAGCTGCCTTTAGTAAAATTTCTTAATATTTTGGATCCAAACTTGTAAAGAGGGTGTTGGCACTTGCTACTGTGGGTGACTGAGATCCGTTATACCCAAATGCCCCAAGGAGTGGCCCATGCACAGCAGACATTCTGTAAGTGTCACAGTTTGTGGTCGGTCGCTGTGGTCTGCTGTGGGCGCTGATCAGATTTTTAAGTGCTGAGCAATTGATGGGTATCAGGGAAGGGAATCTGCTCTGCTGAGATTTTTTTTTTTTATAGGGAGAGAAAGAGAGAGAATTAAACTCACAAAACAGATGATAAAGATAAAAGGCTGCTTGTTTATTTATTTTGAATTAGGGAGATTTCAGCTGAGTTTTGGAACCCTCTGAGAGTAACTGTCACCCAACTTAGATGCTGATGCTGGGGCTCACTTTTTGATACAAACATTTCTGATGGTACCCTGCTGTCTTTGTGATGCTGAACACACCAGCAGGGGATGTTTTTGAGGCCAAATTCTAAGCAGGACCCTATATACAAAACTTTTTCTTTTGCCTGTCATATGACTGTGACTCATCTGTAATACTATCTAAGGTCAGATAGTTTAATAAAAGGACAAAATTAAGTTAAAATCCTCAGTAAGACAGACACTTTGGGACCTTTTTTGTTAGCTATAAATTAGAACTTTGCTTGTCCAGACCATCACAGGAAACTATAAATTGTGGTTTATAAGTTTAAATCCAGTGAAGAAAACCTAGATGGCTGAGTTGTTTTTAGAGGAGAAAACTAGAGAAATCTAGAAGCTCCAATTATGTCAAGCTTGAAAGTTTGGCAAAAACAAAAGTATAATTTGCAATTATACTTTAGAAATCCAAAGTGTACAGAAATCTAAAATCGACAGATTTTCCGATTTTCTCCCAAAAGGATTGTAAAAGTATCTTGGGCACCTACCTGTCATGTCTTTTGCCATGTACAATAAATTTGATAGTCTTGCTTTGGTGATTTAATGGAAAGAAAGCAAATAAATCAGAATAATGTGGGATTTTAGGGTTTTGCATTGGTCACACATCTGACTGTCCTTGAAGTGGTTTTATTTTGCAACATTGTAGAATCCTAATGAGATATGAAGAAAGAAAGCCTGGAAAACAAGTGCATTTCCATATTGGCATCGACACAGGAATGTCAGCTGAAGGGAAGTAGGAGGACTGCAAACCTCACTGAGTTTTTCCTGACCCAGCATCTTAAAATGTCCTCATTTGAAAGCATCCGATCACAGACTCTTAGAAACTTGCCCTGGCATATCTTCTAGAATGGAATAAGCAACATGACAGCAGGGCTACCGAGGTAAAGAAACTTGATGAACTAAGATAAAAACGTGTTTTGTTTTGTTTGGTGGTCTTTGATCATCAGAAGGAAAAGGACTGAGTAATACAGGAAGACATTTTGTAAAACAAAGAAGCTTTGGCACATTGGCTGAAAAAGGCAAAGCAAGAAAAGTGGGTAATTGTCTTAACCCAAGAACAAAGGAAAACAAATGTTTATTTATAGAGAGCTCATAGAAACTAACACAGCTCAGATACATAGCCAGTCCACACATGTTATGGTTTATGTTGGTGCTTTCTTCTGGTTTGGGGCAGAACAACTCACATTCTCCATCTTATGTCTTATGCAAGGCATGTGCACATCCAGGCAGTTCATCAGCTGCTCTCCCAATCCCTGTAATACAGGCATCACCCCCACTTTTTAGAGATAAAGCCACTGAGATGTGGAGAGTTCGAGGACCATGCAGGACAATGTCTCCAGTCGGTGGTGGAGTTGGTCTCTGTCTGGGACACCTTCTTTTTTGGAAGGTGGTTCTTGAGAGACTAGCATGACCAGGTTGGTGGGGACAGGGCTAGTGCAAGGTGTGCAGTAGCTTTGTGCAGTAGCTCCCCAACGTATAGGCTGGGGCCATCTTGGTGGGGTTAATGAGGTCATTTTAAAATTCTGCTAAGCTTAAGAACCTCCTTTTCAAAAACACAGATTCCTTCACCTTTTCTCCTGGGAAATTTTGGTTCAAGGTATCTATGTTGTGATCCAGGAATCTGTATTTCTGAAAGCCTTCTGTAGTTGACCCTGGGTGAGGAGGACATGTCTGACCTTCGTTGCATGTTACTGCTGTGATTTGCACCTGACCTTTGTGCCAATGGTTGTCACGATCTCTCTTCTCCTTTATCTTCTTCGTCTTGGTCTTCTTCATCTTTGCCTTCTCACTATATCTCATTTTAAGTTAAGAAATACTAAAAGTAAAGAGGATAACAAAGCAAACAGCCATGCACTTATGACTAGAAATGTCACCTTTACATATTTGTATTTTATATTCATTTGGATAAGAAGAGCACAGCTTTGGTGATGAAGTTTTCCTTCTGCTGCTGCAGTTTGTTCCCTATTTTTGCCCTTTCTTGGCCAGAGTTCTCTTCTTGGCATTATCGTTCAACCATTTCAAATGAAAAAAGGGTCACATGATTTGCTTAAAAATCAGTTTCCTTCCTCAAGGATCAGTTGATTGTGCTCTGACCTGCAAAGCAATGGAAGCAACTACAAAAGCCCTCACTTTACTCAAAGTGGTTGCTACCAAGAATTAGCTCACCACTAAATAATTAAACCCTCTTCCTGCTCCTTGGAGGAGAAAGAGGGCAAATAGAGACCCTAGAGATACCTCTGCTTCCTACCTGGAGGAACAGGTCTCCAACATTATGTGATACTGAAATAGTCCTCCATACTCAGTTCTTTGAAAATTTATTTTGTAAACTGCTGTTAAATATGAACTTAAAAACACATACAATCTTCAGTTAGTGTAGCACAACTCAGGCTGAAGTTTCCAGTCCCTCAAAATATGCCCTTGAAAAAATCAGCACAAATTTGTGTTACCTCCCATGGTCAGCCTGAATTAACAGAAATTGCATTTGATGATAGCCTGCAGTCACTGAAAATTGCCCACCATTTACCTTCCTCACCAACTAATCACTAGAATCGCTGAAAGTAATTTCAGAGACACATAGGTGGCATAAAGTAATAAAAGTTGAATGAAGTGTCACCATTTTCACAAGAGGTCTTCAATGCATCTTCAATGCAGATTTCTTCTAGGGATTCTAAAGGGATCCCATGTTTTAAATCTCAAGCATGTCACTACCCAACTTACAAGAAAGTGATGAGCGCTGCATTCAGAGACAAGTGAAGTATGGGCAGTTTCATTTATAGTGCAGATTTTATCTTTCAATGTAAACCTCATGTTATCTCTACAGCACCCATGTGGATGGAGTGAGGGGGGCATTTTCATCCTTTCTCTGCCCATGAGGAATGTAAAGAGTAGAGACAAGTAACTTAGCCAAGAGCACAATTAATAAATGGTAAGTCTGAAACAAGACCTAAATTTCTCCAACCCAGTATTTTTCCTCTTGGATCACTGTATTTCACTAGAAACCCTCCTTAGATGATCCTGCATCTGAGAATAGACAAAGGTAAAATAGAAAAGTTAGCAAGGTCCTTCTTGGATGTTCAGTAAATTGTTACCAGAGAACATGATGGCTGATGTCTTACTATTGCCAGGAAGGACAACAAGCAAATCTTTCAAGGTAAACATATACTATTTAGTATCTGCTCTTCTATCTTTGGACTCCTATACAGATAATAATGGGCAAAACACTTCATCTGCTTGTCTTTGGTGACTCCCCAAGGAAGCTAACCTTAGAGGCTTCACAGGAAACAACAATGCTCAAAGCTAGTCCTGGGATGCTTCTCTGATGTGGTCTTTTCACTGGGTGGACGTCTGATGGAACCTGCTCCTGCCTTTTCCAGCCAAAACCATTTTTTGGCTGTGGTGGAGGGACTTGCAGTGTGAGGCTTATTCATTCTCCATCTTGTGCAATGGAGCAGATTCAAAATGAAATTCTAAACACCACACTAGACACATATTCTAAGTTGGGTGTCTTGGTAAGGTTCCCGAGTCATTTCTCAAGTAAGCAAGTAAATAAAGGAATGAAATATTTAAAATACAAAAATTTGGGTGGAGACTGGGTGGATTTTTTATTACAGTATGTGTACCAAATCTTCAATGTTAAAACTTTATTGAACTGAATAATTCTGAATGTCAAGATAAAAAATGTATTAAATAATCTCTTTTACCCCCTGCTGTATTTTATTCACTACTTTTTCATTCAATATTTTTTTATTCTTTTGAGTTGATTAAAATATAAAATATATATTTTTCCAAGTACTAGTTTGATAACCACCTCTTCTCTATATTGTCTTTTAAATTTCAATTTGGGATACATTTTAACTGAATTTTTACAAAGTTAATTTTAATTTTATAAAAGCATGACAGTTAATACTGGGAAAGACAAAAACAAAGTATTTTCACAAATAACTGAATTGACTTTGAGCACAAATATCTAAAGTTAATAAAACATCAATCAGTGGTTGTCTATTCCTAGTGTCTGTGTTGTTGTGGAGAAAAAGACAGTGAATTACTCTAAAATCTGCACTTGTTCATCAGATGAATAAATGGCGGCTGTAGTTAAATGGTCCATTCTGGGCTTTTTAACTAAAACTAGGAGGAATGACTCCATCTGTTTCCTGCCAGTCTCCTTGCTTCACCTCAACACACATGCACACACAGACACACACATTTACTTTCCAGTGGACGTTAAGGCTTTTGTATAGTTGTGCTGTGGAGCCAGCTTAGGCTGCCCTGGCAGGTGCGGGACAGTGTAAAACCACCAGACAGGCATCGGGGGCCAGGTCTTCTTTCCCCAGCTCCCTCCTCCTGGGCACCAGGGCCCATTTTGACATTGGCCACATACTAGACTTCCTCTCTCCAGCCCTTCCCTCCTTCCTAAGATCCAAACCCACATTTTTAATTCATCTTCCATCTATGTGATTTACAAGCCCATCAAACCAGACGTTTGTAAATCTGAACTCTGCCCATCATTCCCAAACTTCTGCTCCCCTGAAGTTCCCCCACATGAGAATAACCATGCTGTTCTTTAGGCTTCCTGAGGTTGAAATCACATTGTTCGCTGAAGTGCCTCTTCCCCACGGCTGTGAGCTAGTTATAGCCAGGAGTGTTTCTTTATTTTGTATTTTGTACACAGTACACTGCCCTACACATAGTAGGTTCTCAGTAAATGGTTTGTTGGGCAAATGAGATTTACCCATAATGACTTGGATAAAACTGGACAGAGGCCATGTTATTTCAGAAGAAGACAGCAGTGACAGTGAAGTGACCATGCCCATGAGCAATATTTAATCTGTGAATTAAGAATAGAAAGCATAGATTTGCACTTGGAGTTTATTTTAAAGCTATTATTCAGGGATTCAGAGTGTGGTTTTGGGTCATCAATAAGGAATTCTATATCTACCAGCCAAAAGCAATGGTCTACTACCTAAGACAGCTATAAAATATGTTACATTATTCTTCCTTTGTTTTGTAGAGGGAGCCTGCTGGAAAATGTAAAATATTACAATGTATACACCACATACTTTCCACTCTAATTAGAAGCCATTTGTTTTGATTAGGTTCCAATATGGCTTTGGGGGGTAGATTGGTAAAAAATCCATTGAATTCGGGTACCTGCAAGTGGTCCATTCTCAAGCTCCTCCCAGGTGATCTGAGTTTTGTTTTGGTTAAGAAATTCAATCTGAAGGAAATGTCAGCATTTGCTTGTCTTGCTCACACTCTGCCCCAAATCAATTTATAGATAAACTTTACAAGATTCACAGAGAAATTTGTTAGGTAGAAACACACTACACCACTGATATTTGTTAGTTGCTTTATTCAGAAGGGAAAAAAGACAGTTAAAGGGATGCATGCACAGAATAAGACAAGTAAATAGATAAAATTAAGTTCTTTTCCCCCTTCATGTTCTCAGTGTCTGTTACCAGTACACTGATGATGTTATTATAATGAATTCTGCTGGATAAGAAATGCTGTAGAGAGATGCATACACAAATATCCTTTTACATAAAATTCTCACAGTCGGAGGATGCTACAGCTGGGTTATCTAGCTCAGCTCTTTCATATATTAAGCATGAGGAAATTGAATTCTAGAAAGCAGTATTCACTCAAGACCTGCTAAGGAAGGAAGAAGTTTGGTAGACACCACACCTGCCTTCTTTTTTAATACATCCTTCTCTCCAACTTCCCTCTAAGATTGCTGATTGCAAGTCAGTTTCCAGATAACCGACATGGCCGCACTTGGAGGAGATTTTAGGCATAAATCCAATAGGATGATCCCTTGCTCTCTCAAAACTTATTGGCTTGCTGCTTGTTCTTCTCAGACAGCTTCCAGGCACCTTAGGGGTTAGGACTACTGGTCCCATTTATAGCACCTTATGGGCCAATTCTTATGCCCAGAGGCACATAACTCCTTGTTGCCCAGAGATTCTTAAGTATGTGTTCATTACTAGCCTCTAGTAGAGCCTCTGGGCTTCAGTGAAGATTCTTTTTGAGATAAACTGGATGCAGATAGCTATACAAATTTAAATATCAAATTTTGACATGTTTTGGGAAAACCCTCTTCCATCTGAGTCATAGTATGAGGACAGATCAGCTGTCAAATGTAGCAGCAGAATTAGTATAGATGCCATGATAGTGAAGTAATGTGTGTTTTTCATAGGAGATCATTTACTGAGACATAAATGTTTCTAAGAAGGCAAAGCTTGGGTCTTTCTGGTAACCTCCACTATCGTGTGGGGGGAATGGAGGTCGGCCTGGGTCCCACCTGCTTCAGAGATGAGGCACCTGCGGGTTCCCCCTTGTTGACAGGGCCCCACCCTGCAAGCCACTTTGATCCAACCCCTTGATCTTAGACCCAGGCTTGTTTCTCTTCTTCAATGTCTTAGAGGTTTTTTTTTTTTTTTCTAGTTTCATTTCCTTTTAGATGAGCTTACAGCCACCCAGCAAGTCTAACAAGTGTCCGTGGTTAGTTTTTCCAGAATTTCTGGGTGTGGACTTGCTGTCAAAGTATGTTGTGCCCTTATCTGTTTTGTGACACTTCACTTTGAGAGTGTGGGTCGTCCTGGAGGTGACAGCCATTGCTCCCAGGGATCCTGCACTCTTGTAGAAATACATGAAACATTGTTTTTTTTTTGTACAACCAATCTAGTAAGAGCCAAGGAGGTTAAAACAGGGGGCAAAACAGGAGGAGCCAGGAAACTGGGAATTCCCTGAGACATTCCTGACTTTATAGTCACTGGTCCCGCAGAAGGAAGTTGAACGTGATGGTGATGTCGTCATCCAGCAGGAGTGTCAGGGGGATCTAGACAGGGCACTGACAAGGGTGACTTGGGTTCCCACAGACACGCTGGTGTGAGCAAAAGGCAGCTGGCATAACCCAGCGGCCCCCTTCCAGAGAGCAGCACTGTTCAGCCCTGTCTCTGAGACCTCCACTTTCCCATGAAGCATCATCTCATGTCATGTTTATTTCCTTTGAGGGAGCAACGTCCTTCCTCCAAGAAGTTTTGCCCAACTGACTTCATCCTACACTGATCACTTCTTTATTTTTACTTTTTTCTCATTTTTCTGTATAAATTCCTCATGCTCTACTTTATGTATATTTTTTAGTGGTTTCTTTCAGATTAAGCATAGCCTTCCTCTCAGACTGAAAGCTGTATTGTGTCAAAAATTACATTGTGTATGTTCTGCTTTTTCCCTAACAAATTTGCTAGCCCCATCAGGTGTTCTTAGGATGCATGTTCAATAGTGTTGACTCTCGCCTTCCACTGGCTCCGTGGAGAGAGGGCAAGTCTGTCTGCTTGGGTCAGTACTATACAGTGTTGGCAGCACAGGTAAGCCATCAATAGCTTTTTGTTGAATGAGTGACTGACTGAATAAGTGAGTGAATGAATGAGTGGGTGAATGAATGAAAAATGTACAAATGAACTAAACACCAGAATCACCAGAGGGCACCACTGTGTCACATAAGTCTCTCCTCTTGGCCATTTCACACCTTTCATCTTAACCACCATTGAGAGCCCAGCTCACCTGGCCAGCTACTAACTCTTTAAAATTAAAATGGATTCCTGTGATGGATCCAGAAAAGACTGGGAAAAAAACTTATAATATTTGAAAACGAACACTGTAGCTTGGTTTTCATTTTCTTTTTGTGATAAATTAATGTATTCTCAGTGTTGACAGGATTAAAATAGCACAGAAATTGACTGTAATTTGATGATCTAGACATAACAATGATTAATGTTTTCACATTCCTGGTGAGTTTTCTTTCAGTCTTTTTTTCTGCATTTATATTCATTTTCACTCTTGGTGTCATTCTGCAGAGGCATTCTTGGGTTCTTTTTCTGCTCATGATATGTTCTTCCAAATTGCTCATAGCTGTGTTAAAATGTTAGAATTATGCTGACATGTCAATGCATCCATTGGTTAAATTTTGCTTGGAGCCTCAAAGGACTCTGAAAGGCATGGGTATGCTCTAAAGTCTGCCATCTTCCCTAAAGGATATTCCCCCAAATCCTGCAGCTGTAGCATCTTGTGTGGATCAGCTGGACCAGCCTTAGAGATCAAGCAGGTCCCACCATCTGACATGCAGATAATGTGCTTAGCCAAAAAAATTAAATTTCTTATCTGCTGTAATTCTGGTTACAAATTATTCTGAAATAAATAGCACACTCCTTTCCCCTCTGCACAGTCTGCTCATTGAAGAACAGACTCCTACAATATGCATACTTTCCTGACACGTTCCTGAGGTGGCCTCTAGTTGTTAACTTAGAGACAATGCAAATCCATGGGAATTTTATAGGGAAAAACTTGACTGGTCCCCTGCCCTTCCCAATAGTGGGGAAAACCACAGTCTTTGATCCTCTTCCTATTGTTTTGGGAGGTGTTTATTGTTTGTGCCCACAATTAGGCAGTCTTGTTTTAAACACCATGTCCTATTTTTATAACAACACTAGACTGCATTCCAGAAGTACCCATTACAATATTATGTTGGCAATCCCATTCGGTACATTTTCTGCATATTTGGCAAAATGGTCCTGGCCAAGTGATTTCATTTTTAGAAAAGGATCTTCATTAAAATATGACGTAATCTTTTGTATAAACTCTGCTAACAAGTTTGGTTTAATTTTTCTCTTCTCCTTGGCATTCCTTTCTTTAAAAAAAAAGACACTGCTTTGTATTCCAATGTCACTTTCTTTTTTAATTTTCATTTTGAAAAACAATATATCCACTTTTGATAGCTAAGGGTAATTACAGTAAGAGAAAACACTAGCAAGAAGAATAGAGTATGGGAAAATGAGTAGGAATAATTTATGGTTCTCCATGGGTGAATATGAAGTTTAAGCAATACATAATTTATAAGCCAAACACAAAAAGTCAGTGGCAGAAGGTAAGTCCTGGCCTGTGGGTTATTCCACTCAGAGGGTGAGTTGCTACCTCAGCCATCAAGCAAGAGTGGTCTTTGCCCAGCTGAGCAACTGGTCAACTCAGTGCAGAGAAGTAAAATCATTTCCTCTTGCTGTTTTAGGTTTGCCAACATGGACAGCAAATGTTTCTTTATGAGGCTGCAAAGAATAAGACATGAATGGAAGTACCAATAAGGAGAGTTCACTGATACGGCCGTGGAGCACCTATGGGTTTTGTTGAAGTTGCCTGCTACTGATGATCCATCCTTGGAATTAAGGGCAATCTCAGCAAAGAACCACTTTTCTGTGTTTTCCCATGGATCCCTCACTCCAGGAAGAGATATTTTGTGATTGACATCATTTGAAGTTTTTCCATTTTTTAAAAAGGTTTTAGATTAGGAGTAAAACAAAATGAGAGGCCACTCTGCTGTCATGTCATTGGCAAGCCCTTGGGCAAGTGGTTCAGAGCAGGCAGCCTTTTCCACACTGCTCCCTGGTCTCCATGGAAAAGCCAGTTCTTCATTATAATGATTTGTCTTAGGACCAAGCAGTCCACTGTTTCCTTGGCACTAGAATTGCACTTGAGAGCAGCACGTGGGGGAAGCCCACTTCTGTGCCTCCCCAGCCTGTCCCATGTCCCAGCTGGCCTCAGGATGTGTCTGGGCAGGTGAGGGGGTTGCCAAGGGCAGCAAGAACCTTATTCCAAAGCCCTGAAGAAATAATGACTCTCCACTAGGTGCTGGGCTAGTGATTTCTTCACATCCACAGAGCATAGGCTACCTCTTCCCAGACCCGGGGGAACTCCAAATGTAGTCAGACGTTCATGGTGTTCCAATATCTTCTCAATTTTCACTCTTTCTGTTGCTGTGATTAAATTTTTAAAATTCTTTGTCTGTGCTGGCCACAAGCACTGTACTGCAGAGTAAGTGGTTTGTTCCTACTCATCAGTTCAACGAAGAATCTCTTGGGTGCTGTGCACTGTGCTGGGGATGAGGTGGAGATGGGGCCCCCACCTGCCTTGATGCAACTCATAGAGCAGAGAAGGAGGACAGCGCAGACCCTGCATAAATGAACCCCAGCATGGTAACTGCTTTGGCAAGCATGGGGGCAAAATAACCAGGTGACACAGGGGAGGAGGGAAGCCTGGTGAATTCTGACCCCTAAATTCTCAAAGAAAAATGTGGTCTTCTCTTATTTGTATCGCATGATTACCATTGGGCCAGAGGGTCATGAATTTAAAGAAGAAAATGAACAATCCTGTCTAACACTTTAATGCTGTTAATGTTATTAACATACAAGCCCTACCCACTGCTCTAACTCTTGTGATTTGATACAGAAAACTTTGCTCTTCTTTCATTCTGTTGCATGTTCAAGGACAGAGAAAAATGGGAAAGCTGGGGGAGGCCACAAATACCTTCACACTTAGGATGATCCAAGCTTACCCAGTTCAATACCTAGCTCTTATTCTAAGTGTTCATTTTTATCTGAAAATTGTCAGCTTTCTGCTGCCCAACGGTATATGTTTGGGGTTCATGTTTAAATTTAGAGATAATTGATACACAGGTAAATTACGTTAAAATAGACTCATAAAGTTTTTCATTATCATAAGTTCTTATGTGACATATTGAGATTAACACAAGCCTATAATTTTCCATTTTACTGTGAAGATTTTCCTAATAAGGATAGTTTGGTAATAGGCCTATTGGTAATAGGCATAATGCCTGTGGTAATTTTATTATGGTTTTTCCTTTTAGTCTGCAAAGCAAAACTTTTATAGCCTGATTTAGTTTTGAGATCTGGCGATTCCATAGCCAGGGTTCTGCCTTTCTTTGATGCCCACCGCCCCTCCTGGGATGTCTGAATTCTTTCCTGAGCTGCTGTTGTGTTTAAAAATGGAAGGTCTTGTCGAGTCTTTGGATTAGTATTTTTCTGGGATGAGGGCTTGTAATTACTCTCAAAATTCAAATAGTGAGTGGAGTCTATCCTTCCCTCCCCAACATGGCACCCTTGAAACAATGGTGCCACATCTGCACACGTGTTCAGCTGCACAGTGTGTTAGCCTCAGTAGGCAGCCAGGGACAATCTACCTCCAAATAATGCTCAGTTAACAGCGTCTGAAATCACAGCAGCGTTATCTCACCAGTGAGTGCTGGATACAACTGGTCATTACTTCCCTGAAGATGTCTTATAACCAAATGGAAATGAAGAATGAGGAATACAGCAAGGGTTTGAAGTTCCATTAGTCCCCAAATTTAGAATTCCCTTAGGGGAGCCGTGACTTTGAAGTTCTTTAAAAACACAGTCACATGCCTCCAAAACCAATACCCAATATTCATGTTATTGATTCACAGCTACTTCTTTTTTGGTTTTATGTTGTTCTACTTTTTCTGTTTGTTTTCAGCTCTCTCTCTCTCATATATATATATATATATATATATATATATATATATATATATACACATACACACATATACAATATATTTGTATATAATAAATAATTATATAATAATATAATTAATAAGAGCAGAGCTGGGATCTGAGGTGAGGAATTCAAATGCTAGACTGTGTACCTCACCAGTGCTCAGAACTACCTCTCTAGATGGTGATCACCATGGAATACGTATTTTATCTATGACATTCTGAAAGAGACAAAGCTATAAACATGGAGGTCTGACAGTAAAGAGAATCACTGAAGGAAGGTGAGTGACTACCAAAGGCTGGGGGAGAGTGGATGCAACAGAGCAACAGGAGGGAAATTTGGGGTGATGGAACTTCTCTGATCTTTACTCTGATGGTATTTACACAACTTTATGTATCTGACAAATATTGTGAGACTCTATACCAAAAGAGTGAATATTACTAATTTCAAATTTATAAAAAAATAAAAATTAAAAAATCACCCCCTCCAAATTAACATGGGCACATTTGTCATATCTTATCTCTTCAAATGGTATATTTAATATTTGTGCATTATAGTGGGCAAATTAAAATAAAAAGAAGAAGAACAATTAAAAAGTATTGAACTCTAATTAAAGATATACATACTGAAGTGTTTAGTGCTAAAATTTACTAATCTGTAACTTTGAAATGCATCAAAAAAGAAAAAAGAGAGAGATGAAGTGATAGACATGTGAAAGGATAGATAGATGGCTGGTAATAGGATAAAACAAATATAGCAAGATATCAAATGTAGAACCAGGGTGATGAGTACTGTACAATTCTTTAAATTTCCTGTATATTTAAAAGTTTTAGAATAAAATATTAAGAAAAGATTAACATGTGTCAAAACGTTCAACTTGTCATTTTAAGTTGAATGGTGTTAAAAGAATTTGATTTAGTTTGCGAAAAGCATAAGAATATTTAGGACCATTCGAGATATGCTGTGTATATGGTTTTAGTATCTTAGGTCAAGGGTTGGTAAATTTTTTTCTGTAAAGGACTAGATAGTAAATATTTGACACTTTGTGGGCAGTATGGTTTCTGTTGCAACTACTCATCTCTCCCACTGGACCTCCAAAACCTCCACAGATAATACGTAAATAAATGGGTGGGCTAGTATTCCAACACAATTTTGTTTACAAACACAGGCAGCAGGATGGGTATGGCCCATGGGCCACAATTTGCTGTACCCAGTATTAGGTACATGACAGTTAATCTTGGACAGCTGTGGTCTTAAATGTGTCCAGTTATTGGAAATATTTAAAGTGAATATAGACCATTAATTTTACTAACACATTAATTTTTTTAAGGAAATTCAATTAAATGAGTTTTCAAACGATAAATCATTTAAGGAAGTTTAGTCAGGTCAAGACTTGAGCAGCTGGTTTAATATTAATCATAACCATAATAATCAATCATAATCAGAAAGTGATTGTGATTTATTTTGTTAGTTTTAATAGTATAATCTACAACTGAAACTTAAAAGATTAAGAAAACAAACTAATTTTTAAAATGTATCTTTCTTAGTCATTTGGACACTGATTTATAACCCAATTAGCTATAATTAATCATCTCTGCCCAATTCTAGCATATCAAAAATTCACACCAATATAAACTAAGGTAAGGCATTTAGATTCATTTAAAGTTATCAGAGGGTTTTATCAGGGGAAGGCCAATTGGATTTAGGTTTTTTGGAAAGATTCCTCCACTGCTAAGTGGAGAATGGATTTGAGGGTAGGAGATAGGAGATCACTGAAGCATGAAGGCATGAGATGATGGTGACATGGATTCAATATGTAATTTGACCAAATGTGAGTCATGAAGCAAAGACAACTTCCCAATGTTTGGCTCGAGCCACAAGGTGGTTGTAAATACTATTAACAAGATGGAAGCCCAAAGGAGCAACAAGTTTAGATTACTTCTGCCTATTGGACACAAATAACAGCCTGGAGGTGGCCTAGGTGGTCCTGAGGGTAGGTTGAGAGTCCAAGGTGGGCAGCTGTGCTCTATGAGGTAGTTCAGGGTCCAGGTTCCTCCTTCTTTGATGCTCTGCTATCCTTCAAGAGTTTAGGTCATTTTCTTCTGTAACTGTGTTGTAGCCTTTATCTATGTTGTAGGAAGGAAAGAAGTGGAGGACAAGCACCATCATGTCTGCCTGAATTCTATTAGCCATGAGAGTAGAGTCATGTGTAGCAGTCACATGACCAGAGCTACCTGCAGGCGAGGCTGGGATATGTGTTCTCGGATGGAAGTCCATGTGCCCAGCTACAACGTGGGGGTTTCTCTAATTGGATGTTCTAGGGACAATCAACAACTTTCATTTCAAGATCCAAACATAAATGTAGAGTAGGCAGTTGGATACACAAAGCTGCAAATCTGGGAGAGGTTCAGTTTGGAGAGAAAGAGGTGCTACCTAAGGATATTGGGGATAAAGGCATTTAATGAGATTAGAGATTATTCATTACATATTTCTTGTTTTAGAAACTAATGTTCCTTTCTGACCATTACAGAGTCCTTTAGAATAAAGGTATGTGCAGGTGTTCTCCACTGATAAACGGATGAGCTTCTGAGCTTTGGCCTTCTGGAGACAGAGGACAGCCACGTGAGGCAAGGCAGGTTACGATTACTCTGTAACTCTTGCCTCCACACCAGGGAATCTGCAGCAATCAGCAGATGAAAACATAATAAAGAGGTCAAAGGATGTACAGAGACCCAGGATTTGAAATAATAGAGTCACAAAAAGCAGTTTGGAGAAAATTGTAATAAAGAGCAGCCTTGGGATAGTAGCATTCCATGTCTCTTATCTTAATCTACCTTGGTTCATTCTTTTTGCATAATTATAAATGATGATGGGACTAATAATGACCTAAAAGTTAGGCCAAACCAAAACCCTTTAAATGTTTTATGGCCATTCTACAGAGAGCAGTTGGATCCTTTGCCCAAATCTTTGTTTGGATGTTGAGGCTTAGGATACCCTGTACATGAAGAGAATTTGGGAGAAAGATTTGGGCAGGCACCCCCAGTGCGGGCTGGCTTAGGCACAGAGGAAGGAGGCTTTCACTTTCCCATGTGCAGGAGGTTTACATTTCCCACCAGTTAGAAAAAAGATTGGTGCACTATGCTGAAAAATTGTAAAATGATACACTACATAATAATATCCTTGATGCTCTTATCTTAGGAAAGGTCTCCTCTGTAGGACTTAGTTTTAGGGGAAGCATAATGTGTTATGAGCAAATGGAACAAGACAACCTAGTTCAACGTTGGCCTTTCACTGGCTCTGTGACCCTGGGTAAAATAATTATTCCACTTGTCTTAGCCTCAGTTTCCCCAGTGGTAAAATGTTGATGATAAGTGTACCCACTTCATATGGCTGAAAGGATTGAGTAGGGTGGTACACATAAGGCACTTAGTGTTTGGGCCATTTCAGTGCTTCATGTGTATTATACAGTATTGCTGTTATCAAAGTAATCTTTTAAATACAAAGTCAGTGGTCACCTTTAAACTCTTTCAAGATGTCCCACAAAGACAAGTAGTTCAAAGCAAATACATAAAGGAATTTGCCTAGAATTTTATTAAACTTCCTATTTTATTCCCTTTTAGAAAAACTTGGAGAAAGCTTTGAACTCAATGGACCTCTGTATAAAATCTGGAAAGGACCTGGAAGTCCTATCTGGAAAAGAGAGAGTGTCCTTGGAAGAAGGGCCTCCTTCTAGCATCCAAAGTGAGGGTCACCAGATGGCCAATTTCTATCGAAGACAACAAGGAAGCACACGGTTTTCATTTGTACTGTACTGTGTAATCTCAAAGTAGCAAAACAGACCTTTAAAGGCAAACACTCTGGGGAGGCCATATAGAAATCCGGCCAGTGAGTTGAAACTTCAAATGCCACATGCCGGAGGGAATGCACAAGGAAATGCACCCATTACACCTAAAGAAAAGTGTGAGCTCAACATAGAACAGAGGACACTGTTGTTCCGAGTCCCTTTCTCAGTGGGGACAGGCATGTTAGGGGCAGGGAGAAGGTGGGGCTCTTCTCCTAGAAGGTCTCTGGGGTACATTACCCCCCATTCAGGTAGAGAGGGGACCTGTGGCCCCTGGCAGGCCCAGGATACCACTCTGGACAGACTTGATGAGGAGAGTCCCTAGAAGGAATGTCACAGACCTCCCTCTCGAAAAGGTGAAGAACACACCTACTGTTCTGCATCCAGGATGTCTACAGCCTGCTTCATCTGGAATCATAACCACAGAATCTTACCAAGCAACACATGTCAACCACAGTGGTACTGGATGAGGTGTTATTTTATACATATATAGCAGAATGTCAAATTATGGGGGAAATAATTTGTTTAAAGGAAGGACACAAGGTCTTCCAATAAAAAGAACAAAAAAGGAATATGGGACACTAGTTGATAAAATGCATACTAAAGTGTTTAGGCATGACGTGAACGAACACCAGCGACTTTGTATCACACAAAAATTAGTGTAGATTGATAGATGGATAGTCATGTGACAAAATGAACATAGGTTAAAATAAGCCCAGAATTTAGGAGGTGGTTATATGGATGTTTCCTATACAATTCTTTCAATTTTGTCTTTATATTTGAATGTTTTCTAAATAAAATATTGAAGAAAATAGTCAAAGCACACTTTATATTATAGTTAGACTGAATCAAATGTTTAACCCCAATGAGGTAAGTAGCTCATGGTTTCAAGTTTAGGAAACTTGCAAAGAACAATCTTTTCTATTAGAAAATGTGTAAATAAAATATTTTTACTAGGCATTAGACTCTGGACCAATAGAGTGAGCTATACTCAGCACCAAGGACAGAGACTAACTGCAAAGATAAATTTGTCTTTGGCCACCAGGGAAGGGCTGGAAACCTGCCGTCTTTAAGAAGAAAACACCCAATCTTTAGATTTTGTTTTCAACTCCAGAGGAAATATTCTAACAGTTATTTGCCCAACTTGCCCATTTGTTGTGTACGTAACAGGAACTGTGATTGCACATCATTTTGATCTGAAGAACGCTAGGACTTGGCCCTAAAGAAGCTTACAATCAAAAAGAAGAATTAATATGTATTATTCAAATTCTCAGGTGCCCAAGACCCTGTTGGAAACATGAGGTCTGGTCTCACTGTGAAGTACAACCTTGGTGTCACTTTGCAAAGATAATTGCCTAAACATCCCTCCACATGTTAAATGCAAAATGTATAGGGTGAGGTTCTCATATCCATGTGTTGCTGAATGACATACTATATAATAATATCAGTAGTAATAATATATAATATATATTTTACTGAAAATAATAATATATTCTGTACTACATATATAATAATTGTATTGCAACCTTGTATTATATATAAAATACACATAATAATAATATTCAATAATATACCATAATAATTATATCCTATATCAACATAATTATGTTATATGGTTATGTAATGTCAATATAAATAGATAATAATATGTAATGTATTATTATGATATTATTGTTGCATATGTATAATAAAGATAAAAATAACTATATTTTAGACTGGCCAGATAGTCGAGTGTAAACATTTAAAAAACCATTCATTTGGGGACCTTCAAGATGGCAGAGGAGTAAGACGTGGAGATCACCTTCCTTTCCACAAATACATCAGAAATACATCTACGTGTGGAACAGCTCACACAGAACACCTACTGAACACTGGCAGAAGACCTCAGACCTCCCAAAAGGCAAGAAACTCCCTACGTACCTGGGTAGGGCAAAAGAAAAAAGAATAAACAGAGACAAAAGAATAGGGATGGGACCTGCATCAGTGGGAGGGAGCTGTGAAGGAGGAAAGGTTTCCACACACTAGAAGCCCCTTCGCGGGCGGAGACTGCAGGTGGCAGAAGGGGGAAGCTTCGGAGCCGCGGAGGAAAGCGCAGCCACAGGGGTGCGGAGGACAAAGCGGAGAGATTCCAGCACTGAGGATCAGGGTCAACGGGCACTCACCAGCCCGAGAGGCTTGTCTGCTCACCTGCCGGGGCAGGCGGGGATGGGAGCTGAGGCTCGGGCTTCAGTCAGGGCTCAGGGAGAGGACTGGGGTTGGCAGCGTGAACACAGCCTGCAGGAGGTTAGTGTGCCACAGCTGGCCGGGAGGGAGTCTGGGAAAAAGTCTGGACCTGCCGAAGAAGCAAGAGACTTTTTCTTCCCTCTTTGTTTCCTGGTGCGCGAGGAGAGGGGATTAAGATCGCCGTTTAAAAGAGCTCCAGAGACAGGTGCGAGCCGTGGCTAACAGCGCGGATCCCATGGACAGGCATGAGATGCTAAGGCTGCTGCTGCCACCACCAAGAAGCCTGTGTGCGAGCACAGGTCACTATCCACACCTCCGCTCCCGGGAGCCCGTGCAGCCCACCACTGCCATGGTCCCGGGATCCAGGGACAACTTCCCCAGGAGAACGCACGGCACGTCTCAGGCTGGTGCAACATCACCCTGGCCTCTGCCACCGCAGGCTCGCCCCGCACTCCATACCCCTCCCTCCCGCTGGCCTGAGTGAGCCAGAGCCCCTGAATCAGTGGCTCCATTAACCCCAACCTGTCTGAGAGAACAGAGGCCCTCCGGCGACCTACATGCAGAGGCGGGGCCAAATCCAAAGCTGAGCCTCAGGAGCTGTGTGAACAAAGAAGAGAAAGGTAAATTTCTCCCAGTAGCCTCAGGAGCAGCGGATTAAATCTCCACAATCAACTTGATGTACCCTGTACCTGTGGAATACCTGAATAAACAACAAATCATCCCAAAATTGAGGTGGTGGACTTTGGGAGCAACTGTAGACTTGGGGTTTGCTTTTTGCATCTAATATCTTCCTGGTTTTATGTTTATCTTAGTTTAGTATTTAGAGTTTATTACCATTGGTAGATTTGTTTATTGATTTGATTGCTGTATTCCTCCTTTTTTTAATATATATAGATTTTTTTTCCTTTTTCTTTTTTTGTGAGTGTGTATGTGTATGCTCCTTTGAGTGATTTTGTCTGTATAGATTTGCTTTTACCATTTGTCCTAGGGTTCTGTCTGTCTGGGTTTTTTGGTTTGTTTTGTTTGTTTTTTTAGTATAGTTTTTAGCATTTGTTCTCATTGGTGGATTTGTTTTTTGGTTTGGTTCATCTCTTTTTTCTTTCTTTTTTTTTTCTTTTTTTATTACTTTTTAATTTTTTAAATAATTATTTTCTTATTTTACTAACTTTATTTTATTTTACTTTTTTCTTTCTTTCTTTCTCTTTTTCTCCCTTTTCCTCTGAGCCATGTGGCTGACCGGGTCTTGGTGTTCAGGATGGGTGTCAGGCCTGTGCCTCTGAGGTGGGAGAGCCGAGTTTAGGACATTGGTCCACGAGATACCCCCCAGCTCTATGTAATATCAAATGGGGAAAGCTCTCTCACCGATTTCCATCTCAAAACTAAGACCCAGCTCCATTCAACAACAAGCAAGCTACAGTGCTGGTCACTCCATGCCAAACAACTAGCAAGACAGGAACAAAACACAACCCATTAGCAGAGAGGCTACCTAAAATCAAAATAAGGTCACAGACACCCCCAAACACACCACCAGATGTGGTTCTGCCCACAAGAAAGACAAGATCCAGCCTCACCCAACAGAACACAGGCACCAGTCCCCTCTACCAGGAAGCCTACACAACCCACTGAACCAACCTTAGCTACTGGGGTCAGACACCAAAAACAACAGGAAACATGAACCTGCAGCCTGTGAAAAGGAAACCCCAAACACAGTAAATTAAGCAAAATGAGAAGTCACAGAAACACAGCAGATGAAGCAGCAAGGTTAAAACACACCAGACCAAACAAATGAATAGGAAATAGGCAGACTACCCAAAAAAGGATTCAGAGTAATGATAGTAAAGATGACCCAAAATCTTGGAAACAGAATGGAGAAAATACAAGAAAATTTAACAAGGACCTAGAAGCACTATAGAGCAAATAAACAATGATGAAAAACAAAATAAATGAAATTAAAAATTCTCTAGAAGGAATCAACAGCAGAATAACTAAGGCAGAAGAATGGATACATGACCTGGAAGATAAAATAGTGGAAGTAAATACTGCAGAGCAGAATAAAGAAAAAAGAATTAAAAGAACTGAGGTGATTTTCAGACCTCTGGGACAACACTAAACTCACCAACATTAGAATTATAGGGGTCCCGGAAGAAGAAGAGAAAAAGAAAGGTACTGAGAAAATATCTGAAGAGATTATAGTTGAAAACTTCTCTAATATGGGAAAGGAAATAGTCAATCAAGTCCAGGAAGTGCAGAGAGTACCATACAGGATAAATCCAAGGAGAAACACTCCAAGACACATACTAATCAAACTATCAAAAATTAAATACAAAGAAAAATATTAAAAGCAGCAAGGGGAAAACAACAAATAACATACAAGGGAATCCCCATAAGGTTAACAGCTGATCTTTCAGCAGAAACTCTGCAAGCAGAAGAGAGTGGCAGGACATATTTAAAGGGATGAAAGGGAAAAACCTACAACTAAGATTACTCTACCCAGCAAGGATTTCATTCAGATTTGAAGGAGATTTGAAATCCTTTACAGACAAGCAAAAGCTAAGAGAATTCAACACCACCAAACCAGCTTTACAACAAATGCTAAAGGAACTTCTCTAGTCAGGAAACACAAGAGAAGGAAAAGACCTACAATAACAAATGCATAATAATTAAGAAAATGGTAATAGGAACATACATATTGATAATTACCTTAAATGTAAATAGATTAAGTACTACAACCAAAAGACATAAACTGGCAGAATAGATACAAAACCAAGACCTGCATATATGCTGTCTTTTTTTCTGAGACGTAGGGACACATACAGACTGAAATTGAGGGATGGAAAAAGATATTCCATGCAAATGGAAATCAAAAGAAATCCGGAGTAGCAATTCTCAAAGCATAGAAAATAGATTTTAAATGAAGACTATTACAGGAGAGAAAGAAGGACACTACATAATGATCAAGGGAACTGTCCAAGAAGAAAATATAACAATTGTAAATATTTATGCACCCAGCATAAGAGCACCGCAATACACAAGGCAAATGTTAACAGCCATAAAATGGGAAATCAACAGTAACACAATCATAGTAGGGGACTTTAACTCCCCACTTTCACCAATGGGCAGATCATCCAAAATGAAAATAAATAGAGAAATGCAAGCTTTAAATGATACATTAAACAAGATGGATTTAATTGATATTTATAGGACATTCCATACAAAAACAACAGAATACACTTTCTTCTCAAGTGCTCATGGAAAATTCTCCAGGATAGATCATATCATGTGTTACATATCAAGCCTTGGTAAATTTAAGAAAATTGAAATAATATGAAGTATCTTTTCCAACAACAATGTTTTGAGACTAGATATCAACTACAGGAAAAAAATGGTAAAAAGTACAAACACATGGAGGCTAAACAGTACACTACTTAATAACCAAGAGATCACGGAAAAAATAAAAGAGGAAATCAAAAAATACCTAGAAACAAATGACAATGAAAACACGACAACCCAGGGCTTCCCTGGTGGCGCAGTGGTTGAGAGTCCACCTGCCAATGCAGGGGACACGGGTTCGTGCCCCAGTCCAGGAAGATTCCACATGCTACAGAGTGGCTAGGCCCGTGACGCATGGCCACTGAGCCTGCATGTCCGGAGCCTGTGCTCTGCAATGGGAGAGGCCACAACAGTGAGAGGCCCGCGTACCGCAAAAAAAAAAAAAAAACCCCAAAACAAACAAACAAAAAAAACCATGACAACCCAAAATGTATGGGATGCAGCAAAAGCAGTACTAAGAGGGAAGTTTATAGCAATGCAATCCTACCTCAAGAAACAAGAAACATCTCAAATAAACAACCTAACCTTACATCTAAAGCAATTAGAGAAAGAAGAACAAAAAAACCCCAAAGTTAGCAAAAGGAAAGAAATCATAAAGATCAGATCAGAAATAAAGAAGGGAAATGAAGGAAACAATAGCAAAGATCAATAAAACTAAAAACTGCTTCTTTCAGAAAATAAACAAAATTGATAAACCATTAGCCAGACTCATCAAGAGAAAAAGGAAGAAGACTCAAAACAATAGAATTAGAAATAAAAAAGGAGAAGTAACAACCGCCACTTCAGAAATACAAAGGATCATGAGAGGTTACTACAAGCAACTATATGCCAATAAACTGGACAACCTGAAAGAAATGGACAAATTCTTAGAAATGCACAACCTTCAGAGACTGAACCAGGAAGAAATAGAAAATATAAACAGACCAATCACAAGCACTGAAATGGAGACTGTGATTACAAATCTTCCAACAAACAAAAGCCCAGTACCAGATGGCCTTACAGGCAATTTCTATCAAACATTTAGAGAAGAGCTAACACCTACCCTTCTCAAATTATTCCAAAATATAGCAGAGAGAGAAACACTCCCAAACTCATTCTACGAGGCCACAATGACTCTGATACCAAAACCAGACAAAGATGTCACAAAGAAAGAAAAGTACAGGCTAATATCACTGATGAACATAGATGCAAAAATCCTCAACGAAATACTAGCAAACAGAATCCAACAGCACATTAAAAGGGTCATACACCATGATCATTTGATATTGAGCTGCATGAGCTACTTATATATTTTGGAGATTAATCCTTTGTCAGAAATCTACTAGAGCTAATCAATTAATTTGGTAAAGTAGCAGGATACAAAATTAATGCACAGAAATCTCTTGCATTCCTATACACAAATGATGAAAAATCTGAAAGAGAAATCAAGGAAATACTCCCATTTACCACTGCAACAAAAAGAACAAAATACCCAGGACTAAACCTACCTAAGGAGACAAAAAGACCTATATGCAGAAAACTATAAGACACTGATGAAGGAAATTGAAGAGGACACGGACAGGTAGAGAGATATACCATGTTCTTAGATTGGAAGAATCAACATTGTGAAAATGACTATACTACCCCAATCAATCTACAGATTCAATGCAATCCTTATCAAACTACCAATGGCATTTTTCACAGAACTAGAACAAAAAATTTCACAATTTGTATGGAAACACAAAAGACCCAGAATAGCCAAAGTAATCTTGAGAACGAAAAACAGAGCTGGAGGAATCAGGCTTCCAGACTTCAGACTATACTGCAAAGCTACAGTAATCAAGACAGCATGGTACTGGCACAAAAACAGAAATATAGAACAATGGAACAGGATAGAAAGCCCAGAGATAAACCCATGCACATATGGTCACCTTATCTTTGATAAAGGAGACAAGAATATACAGTGGAGAAAAGACAGCCTCTTCAATAAGTAGTGATGTGAAAACTGGACAGTTACATGTAAAAGAATGAAATTAGAACACTCCCTAACACCATACATAAAAATAAACTCAAAATGGAATAAAGAACTAAATGTAAGTCCAGACACTATCAAACTCTTAGAGGAAAACATAGGCAGAACACTCTGTGACATAAATCACAACAAGATCCTTTTTGACTCACCTCCTAGCGAAATGGAAATAGAAGCAAAAATAAACAAATGGGACCTAAGGAAACTTGATAGCTTTTGCACAGCAAAGGAAACAATAAACAAGACCAAAAGACAACTCTCAGAATGGGAGAAAATATTTGCAAATGGAGCAACAGACAAAGGATTAATCTCCAAAATATACAAGTAGCTCATGCAGCTCAATATTAAATAAAACAAACAACCCAATCCAGAAATCGGAAGAAAACCTAAATAGACATTTCTCCAAAGAAGGTATACAGATTGCCAACAAACACATGAAAGAATGCTCAACATCACTAATCATTAGAGAAATGCAAATGAAAACTATAATGAGGTATCACCTCACACCAGCCAGAATGGCCAACATCAAAAAATCTACAAATGCTGGAGAGGGTTTGGAGAAAACAGAACCCGCTTACGCTGTTGGTGAGAATGTATAATGATACAGCCACTATGGAGAACAGTATGGTGGTTCCTTAAAAAACTAAAAATACAACCCCTATATTACCCAGCAATCCCACTACTGGGCATATACCCTGAGAAAACCATAATTCAAAAAAAGTCATGTACCACAATGTTCATTGCAGCACTATTTACAGTAGCCAGGACATGGAAGCAACCTAAGTGTCCATTGACAGATGAATGGATAAAGAAGATGGGATAGGGAGGGTGGGAGGGAGATGCAAGAGGGAGGAGATATGTGGATATATGTATGTGTATAGCTGATTCACTTTGTTATAACACACCATTGTAAAGCAATTATACTCCAATAAAGATGTTAAAAAAAACACAAAACATTCACTTAATTGCATATCTCCAGTGTTTCATGTCATTTTGGTCTTTGGTCTATGATGCTTAAAATTCATTTGGGAACTTCTCTTGTAATTATTTGAAAAATAACATGAAGTTATTTGAATGAAGAAGATTTGAAGGTCAGACCAAGATTTAGAGTTATTATCTGGAGAATTAAGAGGTTATGAAATTATTGTTGTTACTAAAACCAATTTTTTTCTTTGTCATCCCTAAGATAAATGTTTTGCTAAATTATTGGGGAATAGATTTGTTTTTAATTAATTGAAGTTGTACTGTTATTTTTTGTATCTATGTATGTGTGTGTGTGTGTGTATGTATATAATATTTATATAATACAAAAGACGTTTTCCCTTTAGTTTGTCTTTGAGGGAGCCCCTGTCTTCTGAACTTAACAGAAAGGAACAACCAAAATTTATTCTATTAGGAAAAGGGAAAAGAACAACAAAGTAAATGAATTACCTTCTTTAGTTTGCTGGAAGGTCACTGTGTCCCACTTTGATATTCCCTTAATGTTTAATTTGTCTGGATGCCAAGCAAAATCTGGCTGAAACTCTTCATCAACAAGATCCAAGTCAGTGTGCTGGGCCAAACAGGATGGTTAAAATTAAATCTGAGTAGGAGGACATTTAGTGGTTGCCAGGGTGGGGGTACAATGACAGAACAGAGACAGGTGGGGTGGGTACAATGACAGAACAGTCCTGCATCTTGACTGTGGTGGGGTCACCCATGGAATCAGATTGCACAGAACTACACACACACATGCGTGCACACACACGCACACACACACAAATGAGTGCCTGAAAACACTGGTGGGAACTGAATACAGTCTGTTATCTAGTTAACAGGATTATACCAAAGCCAGTTTCCTGGTTTTGAGGTTGTCTTACGTTCATATAAGACGTCACTATTGGTTCATGAGACTCTGTGTAACTGCTTGTGAGTCTATGCTTATTTCAAAAGAAACACTGAAAAGCTAGTATTCAAAGAAGGTAATGACATTGAACCCTATCAAAAATTGCTTTTAATGAAAAAATGCCAGCCTTCCATTCAATTAAAAAAAAAATCTGACCATGGAAATTGCTGTTTGGGGAAAATAATCATGAATTGGTGTAGCTTAAAAGCTTAGTAACCTCATTTATTTTCTTCTTTAGTTGTTTCAGTTTTATTTATTTCTTTTAGTTTTCATTGCTCATGTTATCTATAGCTTAAATGTTATTGACTTATGACTCAGTAACTAAATATACTATTTTAAAACAGAGAGTTGACAATTTCAATAGAATCTTCATGGGTTACAGATATTTACAAATAATATTTAAAGTAATAAGAGACAGATTTTTTAAAGTAAATATCTTAGTTTAATAGTACTTTTTAAATGCATTCTTTTCCTTAGTTTTATGTATTTATTTATTTTTGGCTGCATTGGGTCTTTGTTGCTGCACATGGGCTGTCTCTAGTTGTGGCGAGTGGAGGCTACTCTTCATTGCGGTGTGCGGGCTTCTCATTGCAGTAGCTTCTCTTGTTGCAGAGCACGGGCTCTAGGTTCACGGGCTCAGTAGTTGTGGCTCACCGGTTCTAGAACGCAGGCTCAGTAGCTGTGGCACATGGCCTTTGTTGCTCCAGAGCATGTGGGGTCTTCCTGGACCAGGGATCAAACCCATGTTCCCTGCATTGGCAGGCAGATTCTTAACCACTGCACCACCAGGGAAGCTCCGATAGAGAGATTTTATAGCAACAGTATAAAATATTTTAAGAATACAATGGTGGAATTTCGACATTCGGTTCTTTAATGCAATTAGAACTTCTCAGGTTGAAATTCCTGGTGCATAATCATTCAAAAGCACCTTGAATAACCTTCACCCGCTGAATGGTGCATCCCTCAGGGTAAGGGGGTAAGGACACTCAAGCAGTATTTTTCTGTTGATTTCCAGCCCCTGGCATAGGACCAGGCACAGGATGCTGCCTGTATGTGGTGCACTTGCTGACTTGCCCACATAAACCCTCCTGATACTCTCAGGCCTAACAAAGGTGTTCTTCTTGTGCACCTGGAAACCTATCCTTGCTTGTAAAAAAGGGTACAGAAAAAAGACTTTCTTGATTGCTCAGAGAGGCAATGGTGTTAGAAATTATCCATTTCCAATTTCTAGCAGGCACTAAAAGTGACTTCTGCCGGGAGTAAATTTCATAAATAGAACAGCAAAGGTGACCTGGCTCTCCAGGCACAGAAAGCAAGGATTCCATGGCACTCTGCCTGACCCGATTTTCCTTCTGAAGCTTATTCCCTGCAGGCAAGGGAACACTGTCCGACTTAAATTTAAACATGTGAACTTAAAATTATTTCATCTGACCTCTTGGTGACCGTAGAGAAACAAGCAATCCCGTTTTCCTCCCTGTGTGAGTCCTGTGATGTCAAGGCAAGCGTGTCTGGAAGTGATTTATGGAGCTACGACCAATCGTGTCAACTGGAGGAGAGGGTAACTGGAGGAATCTTCCTGCAGGGATCCCCTTCCAGCTGTGCCATTAGACCAGATTCTCAGATCTCATTTCTGCCGTAGGTCATTCTCTCTAATAAGACCCACAGGCTGATTCCTCCTTGGAACAAGGGCGACTTTCAGAAACCAAAGCTCTGCCACTACCTCTGGCTTGGATCTGAGTGGGAGAGGTCTTGTCCTAGGCTTGACCCCAAAAGGAACAATTAAAAATACCCCAAACAACCACAAAGCAGCCACTCATTTCTTTTTTCCCTAGATAGTAGCAAGATAGTCCTGCAAAGAAATGTTGCAGGTCAGAAGAGAAGCAGAATTTGGACTTTTGTTCCTGAAGCTTTCTTATATCAAATATCTATGGGAATATGTTCTGTGAGAGTGGTAGCTGGCCTGCCCTCAACACTGGAGAGTTCAGAGTGAGGTGGAGAAACGGGGCGATGGATGGTGCTGAGCTGCAGGTGGGACCATTTTCCTCTCTGGCCACAGAATCTTCAAGGACTGAGACTTGGACCATCCACACTACTCCAGAGTGGACAGAAATAAAGAGTTCCAGAAGTCAGCTAAAATCAGAGCAATGGGACACCCTGACTTGCCCTTTGTTTGTCATCCTGTTGTTATTATCTTGGTAGCTTCACTGAGTCCGATAAGACAGGGCAAATTCAGGGTGGATCCGCAGGTGCCACTCTGGGGAGGGCACAGTCACTGAGATATGTGTGACTCTGGAGTACTCAAGGTGATCGTTTTAATGGGGACAACTTCCATCTGGGGCAGGTGTGCAGGCTGAGCCAGACCCCCGGGGAGAGAGCACCAGCCAAGAAAACTGGAAGGGTCCAACCAGAGGTGGGTTGAGGGGAAGAAGGCAGGTGATGGAAGAGAACTTGAATGCCGAGCAGGAAGCTGGGGCTGAGGATGGGTCCCTGCAGACTTGACTGACAGTTCAGAGATGCATTTGATTCATCTGATGAAGAAGTTCTGCTTCATGGTAAAAATGTAGTGCTGACCAAGCCAGACCAATTGTCCCACATCACGAAGCTTACACTCTAGTGTGTGGGACAAATACATCCACAAGGAAGCCATTGCAGTTGCTGATGGGGTGGTGAAGAGAATAACGCATAGGTGAGGCAGGGTGCCCCAGGGGTATTACTTCAGCCGGGATGATTAGGAGGCTCTCTGAGGAGGGGCCAAGGAGCTACTGCTGCTGGAGGGCTGGGGCAGACCTTGTAGGGAGCGAGAGGAACCTGAGGCAAAGCTGGGATGCAGGAGAGACTGTGGCACTTTTGAGGGGCAGTGAGGATGCCTGTGTGCCTGGATGTCAAAGGTCATCTGTGACACCGATGACACTGGACATAAGCCTTAGGACCCAAATCAACTTATTTCCTTTGGTTTCAAGTTTGGGATATTTATGGTTATATCCATCTCTGTGTTCAGTGCTGTAGGGAATTTGGGGTTAGGCTTCTGGTTTCCAATACTTTCTTGCTCTCTAGGTACCAAGGAAGAGAGATTCTATAATGCAATTTCAATTCTCTATCTTAAGTTGCAAGTTCACCTTTACAGCAAACCTCCAGAATCTTTATTTTAAAAAAAAAAAACACATGCAATAAAAACTTCTTTTTTTTTAACTCTATCTTTGGCATCTTTTTGCAGGGCCAGCTTTTATTCTTTTAATCAAGTGCTTCCTTTTTGGGACAATAGTTACTAATGTCTCCCCAACCCCAACTGGGTATAGGGCACTTAACACACGGAGCAACATGAGAGAAGAGAGACCACCACCTCGGCTACATACACCTCCTCCCTGCCAAGCCCCAAGACCACAATGGACTGAATAGCACCCCTAAGACCCAGACCTCAAACTGAAGCTCAGATGGAAAAGCAAATCTTCCCTGAATCTGAAAGGAAGTGGGTCAAATCACCAATATCACATAAGAGCAAGGAGGATGTGTCAGCTCAGCTGTTCCATCCTGAGCAAGATAAAGAGAATTCTATAGGAAGTCTACAATCACACTTCATCACACAACACACCAGAAAGGAGCACACCTAGTAAATGACAGACTAAGAAGGCGAAAAAACACAAAATTCAGGAAACATGAGAGAATGTGCCACAATTGTGTCAAGCTGTGTGACAAGTTAATGAGACATGCATTCAAAGAAATAATAGCTCAAAGACAATCTGAATAAACAAGCAAGTGGTATGAAAAGGGAGATGGAAACACATCTGAAGAATGACATAGTTTAACTGAATTAATAAATAAAACAGTGAGAAAGAGAATGGAACCCACACTATAGTCAAATCATTCACTAAGAAGATTGGAGATGATCAGAGATGATCAAAGTACAGATAATTAAAACAAATATTTTATTATAATCAGAGAAGCTAATAGATATGGAAAACAGACTAAAATGATCTGATATCCTTGCTGGCCTTGAGGATGAAATCACAATACACTTCAAAAGTACCTGAAAAATCCCTGAGTTTGTAAAAAAACAAATCTATGTTTGGAAAATCACACTGGGTTCACAAAAACTGGTATTCAGTCTTCAACACCAAGACAATTCTGAGGATAAGTTCAAGGACAAGGGACAGGAGAATAAGTAAACCTCCAGGAGGAAGTCATTGTAGTCAAGGCTCTGATTACTGAGTGCAGGGTGAGATTTGACATGTGCAAAGTGCCCGAGAAACAAAATAATGAAGGAATATTAGTGTCTGCTGGATTGTCAGTGATGAATAAAGGCATTTAAGCATGAAAGAGCTTAGGAAATATAATCCCTACCACCCCTTCTTGAGCAAAAACAAAACAAAACAAACAAAAAACTAAAGGAAAACAAAAAGAACTAAATGATAAAATCTCTCTAATTAAGGAAGAATCAAAGTAAACAACTCAGGTACAGAGAGGCCATAGGAAAAGCATGGAATCCATATAACTCTGAGGAAAAATGACTTACAGGGTCAGGGCTAGGGTGAGGTATGTTTTCATTTTCCAAAATTAAAAAAAATGCATAATATGAAAATTTTTAACAGAACACAGTATTGGAAGAACAGTTGGCCATGTGGAGACTGGGACTTCATGTTAATTAACCACATTCTTTCTCTGCTACAAGGTCATTGTTCCTTCTGTCCACAGCACTGTGCTCTCTTCATGAGCCTGGCTTCTACATCTGGCCATTGTACCCTTAGCTGACCACTGGTTTTAGCTTGTCAAACTTTCCTTGTTTCTCATGGTTCTCCCACTCCAAAATAATTGTCTAAGATTTCCATGTATATTCCTTCATATTTATGAAAGAGAGAAAAAATTCTTAATGGTAAATCTGCTCTTGTAGTACCATTTGGAAGCCATCCTTTCCAGGGATTTAGTGGTCTACCCCCTGAAAAGGGGATTTAGTAATTCAAAGAGAATTACAATATTCAAATCAAAGCTAGTTTAAAACTTCCAAAATCTTATTTGTAAGTTCTTATCAATTCTTAGTTGTCCCAAGTCCATGCTCAAACCAACAACAAGCTTGGTTCAGGTAAAAGTTCACTGGATCTCTTGACATCAGAGACTGGCTACGTTGGAACTTTCTACAACTTTATGAATGGCACCTACTCCATCCCCTATGCTGACATTTAATTATGACATTTCTCTTAATTATAACTTGTTTTATTTTAAGAGCGTAGAGAAGCAATCTGATGGTTAGTATAGGATTCAGGAGAGGGCTAGGAGGTGATATTTCTCTGTAACCCTTAGTAGGAGTCCTAGTAAGTGAAAAATAATAAGTAAACATCTCATAAAAAACCAAATGTTTAACTTCATAATTTTTTCAATCACATTTAGTGTGAGTTAAAAGTATTTCCACACCACACTGTGTTTTTCTATTTATTTATTTATTTACTTATTCATTTAATGAGCATTTATTGAGAATTTACTATATGTTAGGCATTGGGGATATTTACTTATGAAGAATCACCCTTGTCCTAATAGGCTTAGAATCTAGCATGAAGGCAGATCCGTTGACCACACCACAAAGTTGAAGACTTCGGATGGGCTCATCTTTGGATTATAATGGTCAGTCCCTCTAGTTCAAATTCAGGTTTCCTTTTTACTGTCTGTGTGACCTTAAGAAAGTTACATCACTTCTCTGTGCCATAGATTTCTTACTTTTAAAATCAGGGTAATAATATTACCTACCTCATATGATTGTTGATAGAATTAAATAAGATGATATCTGTGTAACACTTAATATAATGCCTGGCACAGAGCAAGAACTCAAAAAATGTTTGAAATAAAAACAAATAGTATTATATGAATCTCCGCATACTGCATTTTAGAATTATTTCAGGGCCAGGACAAATATTTGAGATCACTGAGTTCAACTTCTTTAATTTACAATGAAAGTAATTGGAGTTCAGAGAATGTGAATGATTTGCTCAAAATTTGTTGATTCATTCACTTAGCAAATACTTAGTAATCAGCTACTCTGTCTCAGAAATGGCATCAGCTGCTAGAGGTGGAGTGGAGGAGGGACAGGAACTGGACAGCCCTTGCCTTCATGGGTTATAGTCTTGATAGAAGCCAATTTCTACTTGAAACTACTCTGCTGCCACTGTAGCTCTACCACCTGGAGAAGATTCTGATTACTATGGATTTGCACAAGCCCTTCAGTTGTCCTGGGGATTTCACATACATCCTCTCATTAAATCTTCATATGTATTCCGTGAGGTGGCATGACTTGTTGTCTAGTTATCTATGACTGTATAACAAATATCCCAAAACTTAGTGGCTTAAAACAATACACATTTATTACCTCACAGTTTCTGTGGATCAGGAATTTGGGAGTGGCTGAGCTGGATGGTTCAGAGTCTCTAATGAAATTACAGTCAAAGTGTTGGTGGGGGCTGCAATCATCTGAAGATTTGACTTAGGCTGGGAAGAACCATTTCTAAGATGGTTCATTCCCAGAGCAGTTGATGAGAGGTCTCAGTTCCTCCTCCCTGGACTGCTCCAGAAGGCTACTTGAGCTTCCCCACAATGTGGCAGCTGCTTCCCCAGAGTGTGTCATTTGACAAAGAGAGACAAAAGAGGAAACTGCCTTTTATGACCGTGTCTCAGAAGTCACACACTGTCATGTATACCATGTTCGATTTGTTAGAAGCAAGTCACTAAGTCCAAGCTGCCCTCCAGTGAAGGGGAAATAGGCTTGATTTTTGGAAGGAAGAAGTATTGAAGACTTGTAGACATACTTTAAAACAACTCCCATGTATTATTTTCAATAAACAGGTTAGGCAACAGAAGCTCAGAACATGTGCTCTATTTGACTCCGGACACATGGTAGCATCAGAACTTTTTGCTTCAGACTTGGATTTTCCCTCCCCCTTTGGCATTCTGGACACTCTCATTAGAGGCACATCATATTTTTTTTCCATTCCAAAGAATCTGGTATTTTTCCTCTCGATTGCTCTTAGGAAAGATTCTTTTAAACACAATTTCTCCTTCAACATTGCTATGTCTTCAAAGTTTTCTACTTTAAGGCAAATATAAAAACAATTTGTTCAAAATTTGTCATTTAATTTCTTTCAACTATTTTAGACTTCTTTTTTTCCAGGAATAAAAGCTTTTTCCATCTCCCCTCTTCTCTGACCCTTCTGGGTTAGTTTTTAAGAAGATTATGATGTCAATGAATCATTCTTACTGCCACAGATATTTGAGATTCTTTTGGGGAGAATTTTAATATACTTTCTGTTTTATGTCTGCAAGATAAGCATTCATATTTTTACACTAGAGAGAAAGCAGAATTAGGATGCAAAAAAAGAAGAATTAGAATATTAAGCTATAAGCTGGACATTTCCTACTTGGAAGAGATCTTAACTGACATGAAAATAATGCAACAGAAAAGTTCTAGCCCTTAGGCTGGAGACTCTCACCAAAGGTCCCATCTTTCCTCACATCAGCCTGAATGGTGTCACTTCCTTTCGACAGAGGAAGAAGCTTGAGCTCTTTACACTTGCCTACACCCTGCCTCCTTCTGTCTCTGTGTTCCCTCTAGTTTTTCTCATTCGCTGACTTCAACATGTGAAGGGAGAGGAAGATAATCAATATTATTTCCTCATTTTATTTAACTCGATTTTAAAGTCTCAATGTATAAGCATTCTCTAGCTCCCAATCTGGTCTAAATCTATGTCTATTTTGTAAATCTCTGTGGTATATCTAAGACTCTAATTCCCACCCTCCATTCTTTTAGCTTTGTTTTGTGGCTCCATAACTCTGTAAAGTGAGTAAAGAGTCTTATTTCTAAGGACACCTTTTTTTTTCTTTTCTAGTGGCAACAAACTCTTGTCACTTACCTCCACTTTCCTCCACTTTGGTGACACAGCAAATGTGAGAGAACTTGGGAAATACTATGTGGTATATTGGAGAGTGTGAACTTAGCTCAGAGGCGACTGTGGATACAGTTCAAAGTCTTTCAGTTTCTGGATTCTTCTTTTCTTCTCTTTTAGTTAATTTAGCATAAATTTCCAGACATTGCTCCTTCCTGAGTACATCTAAATGACAAACATTCTCTTCTCAATGAAGTTCCTATAGAAGATGTCCTTGATTTAGAAAAGAGGAATATATGTAATAGATCCACTATGATTAATCTGCATTTTAGCCCAAAGAATGATTGCAGTTATTTGTGACTTTTTTTGTGGTAAAGGATATTAGCAGGTCACACATGTATTCAATGAATCAGGTAATGAAAATATGGTTAAACTGCCTGGCAATTGATTTTTTTTTTTTTAAGTCAGTAAGAGGTGATGTCTAGTTGTGTTTCTGTTTCTCTCAGAATATAATGGGGGCAGTGGGCAGACAAGAGAAATTGAACTTTTGGTGACGAAGTGGTTAAAATCTTCTTCTTTCTGGTTGGTTTCTTGGTTTTGTGGAAAATTTGATTTCATCAGCCTCCTGTGCACCTTTGATTTCCTTGTCTCATTTCCACACACCAAACACAAACATGCCACATGTGTTCTTGATTTTCTTTTGGAATTAGAAGCTCACCTAATTCAAAGCCAAAATGTCAGGCAGCAGGCTTCCAGCCATTTGCTCAGCCATTTCTGAGGTGGTTTCCTGGGAAGCAATCTCTCCTGTCTTGATCCTGAATGCTCTGGTTGCCCGATCCCCCTCCTTCACCATTTCCACCAGATCCTCTCTTCCTGGTTAACTCAGCGGCTTCTTCCACTCGCCCAATCAAATCCACCCTCCCCAGGCTGGTCTTCGCATCAGGGCTGAGGCTGCTCTTTGGTCTGGAGCTCCTCACTCTTCTCATCCAGATTCGTCCTCAGAACCAGCCTAACACACGTTGCCCTCTGTTGCCACCAGTGCACTGTTTGCTCCAACTTTCACACTCTGGTTCACACATGTGTCCCTCATCTCCAGGTAGAATACTCTCTTCCTGTATATAATTCTGGCTTCTATATTCTTTCAGGGCTTAGTATCACTTAACCTTTTCCAGAAAGTTTTCTAACACAAGTACTTATTCAATTAATATTTATTTTATTTATCTGTCTGCTTGTCTATCTATTGATCTATCTTCTATCTACCATCTCTCCTTTCCTCCTCCTAACCTCTTTCTATCCCCCTCTCTCTCATCTACAAACCATCCTTTTCATCTCACATGAGTCAGATTTTAACCCGAGCTTCTTTCATACTTGTGCCATCACCTACACACATGCCTGTCTACATTCACACTTAAAAGGAAAATGTCTTATTTTCTTTTGTGACTTAAAAATATCAGTCTCAGTATTTTATAACCTCTGATCATACATACAGTATATTGCATTTCCCTTTTTAGCTCTTAAGTTCCTAAAAATCTCCTTTTATCTTTTTTCCTATTGTGCTTTTGCTTAGCACAATATCAAGCACAGAAGTATATTTTAATATATATTTAACATATATTATATATAATATATGTTATTATGTTATATGTTAGTGTAATATATGCTATTATGTTATATGTTAGTATATTATATATAATATATGCTATTATGTTATATGTTAGTATATTTAATATATAATAATTTAAGATAATATATAACTTAATATATAACATAGATTTAAATTGTATATTTATATAATTAATATTTAATTTAGTATATAATATATATTCAATATGTTAGGTAATATATTTTAACCATATTTTTAATAAATATATTTTGAATTGAATTTGTTTGTCTTATATAACAATTTCACCCCCTAAAGCAACATTTCTCAAACTTTTATTTTCACTATAATCCCCCTAAAGAACTTTTTAGGCACACTTTCTCTAACTGCCCTTCTTATGAAATGTTAATACCACAGATATACTTTATAGATGTTATTTATTCAGTGTATATCTGTGCTTTATCTATGAGTAAGATTTTTTTGTTTCCTCCCCCCAAAATAAT
Source organism: Pseudorca crassidens (assembly GCF_039906515.1). Taxonomy (NCBI): domain Eukaryota; kingdom Metazoa; phylum Chordata; class Mammalia; order Artiodactyla; family Delphinidae; genus Pseudorca; species Pseudorca crassidens. The sequence goes on from NC_090298.1 coordinate 6,252,500, forward strand.
TTTCAACCCCTTGGGTTGTATTATGAATGCATGCTCTAAAAAATATTTATCATATCAACTAAAATTTAAAGTTATTGTAACTGATAACATGTTTCATAATTATGACAAGGGAATCTCTTATAGTCTTTAAGATATATTAGTAATTTATAGTTTCTCATTAAAATCTTCCTCTTCCAATACTCCTTCCTCTTCCATGTATTTGAGGAATTAGATTAATAATATCAGGGATAAATTTTCTAATTTTTAAAAATGACCCCTTATAAAAGCAGACACTACAAGTCTAATGCAATCCTTGTTTCTTCTGGGAGGTCCAAATGAGTTTCCTCCAAGGCTGTATCTCACTGCTTGTTCATAATCTCTTGAAAATAAGCTTTGAGCTACCTGAGAGATTTTCTCTTCTCTAAAAAAGTTTTCACTGTAGAACCGTAAAATCAGACTACTATACTCAAGATAATAGACTCATATTTCTCTTTTGCTAGGGAAGATGAAAACTCCTTATAGCCATTTCCCAACTAACTACTAAATGTCCACCAGTCTCGTATCATGAATCCAGTAGATTTATTATGCCAGTCTAATGCTGATAGGCTCAGTAAACTAAATTTAGGAGTGGGAATGATTTGTCTTGCTAGATTTTATGCTTCCTGGAGGCTTCTACTGTGACTTGTAACCCACCTAGGCAAGGAAAATCCCTAATTGGGCAGTTTTCTCTAGATTATTCTACTTAGGTGTCCAACCTGGCCAGCAGAATCTTTAATGATTGTGTCCACTTATCTATTTATATCAATATGTATACAAGTGTGGTTTTATACAACAACCCATGAATAATAAAATACTGCCTTGATGTTAACACCCAATTCCTATTGTCCATGAGTTGGTTCAAAACAAAACAAAACAAACAAAAAAAGGATGAAGAAAAGCTAAAGCAAATCCTACTGAATTTTTCCTTTCACATCCAGATTCTACTGAACCTTTCTAGTTCAGAACACATGGTGTTTTAGCCAAGTTCCTTTAGGAAGACCTAACCTGAAACAAAGATTAAAGTGCTGCTATTTTATTTGGGAGGCGCAAGAGCAGGGAAGATGCGAAGCAGTGTGACAGCTGCATTGCTGATTGTATGCTGCTTCACAGGGAGCCACAGAAGGACATAATAGGCAGCCCAGCAGGAGTGCTCACTCAGCAGGTAGAATTTCTCCAAGTTCTAGGAAGAGAGAAAGGAGGCAGTTTGTGTGCCCAACTCTCTTATGTCTTCTGTCTCCATCAGTTAATGTTTACCTCGTGGGGAGATAATCCCTAGCATTTCTGGATTGAGTCATTCTGGTTCTCTGTGGACAATCCAAGCCAGATACCATGATCCAAGGTGTATTTTATCCAACACCAAAGTGCATGAGAGAAAGAATCAAATAAACTGCAGGAACCCCCAAAAAGACTGAGTTTGGGTCCCACCCCTAATGGCTACTTCTCAGGACCTGCAGGGCTGATTGCATCTGTGTTCACTCAGCGTTCAAATTCAGGAACCTTTCATTGTATCCAGTCAATAACGCCCCAGGGAGGCTTTGCCCTCTTCTGAAGTGCTCACCCAAATTCCTGCCACCAGGTGGCTTCTCTCTGTAGTCTTGACATTTTCTTATGCTCTGAGATTTTTCTAGACTTTGAGCACTTCAGGGCCAGAGACTATATCTTATCCCTCTCTCCCACCGCACACTCTGGGATGTATACGCAGGCGATGTGAGCTTGTTGAATAAACGAGTCAATGGATAAATAAATGACATTCTTTGCTGTCTCTCTATTCTCTTCCCCCACCCTGAGGATTCCCCAGCCCCCCACCCCACCCAATCACATTGTAGTGGTTTTTCTTGTATCTCATTACTTTAGGCAGGAAGACTAAATCTTCACCTAAACCTACACAAAATAGGATTCCTCATCACACAGAGCTGTAGACATCAGCATATTCATAATGGCATTAAACAATTTCTCTGGATGCAACCACCTGCTGCTTACTGTTATGAATAAGGATAGATATTGTCTATTGCTTGCTTATTATAATCCGAGAATTGTGCTAAGTACTTCATGTGGATGGTCCAAATTATTCCTCAAAGTGGCCTTATGTGACAGGTATTCTTTGTCTGTTTTCCACTTGAGCAAACAGGCTAAATGATGTGAAGTAACTTAACTTGTTAAGTAAATGATAACCTATGTATCATATAAATGTAGGGTGTTATTTGAACTCAGGTATATCTGACCCAAAACTTGTGATGGTAATCACTCCTTTTTACTATCTGGCATGTAACATACAGAATTAGCATTATTTTACAGCAATGATTCTCAAGCCGGGGCAATTCTGCTCCCCCAGGGGACATTTTGGGTTGTCATGACTGATGTGTGGGTGGGTTGCTGTGGGCATGTAGTACACTGAAATCGTGGATTCTGATGAATATCCTACAGCACCCAGGACAGCCCCCACCAGGAGGAATTATCTGGTCCCAACTGTCAACAGGGCTGAGGTTGATAAACCCTGATCATCTTCCCTAATGAGAGGTGCAGACAAACAACCCAAACCCAAGAATGGGTGCTATTTAAAGATTATCTAGGCTTGTTTTAAAATTTATATACAAGTTCACAGATTCTAAACCTGTCTGCTGTAAACTGTCCATGCACGGTGACTATTTCTATGATAATATTTCATTGTTGTCATCTCTTTATCAGGTCATTGCTGATTTCCTTTTCTCCTTCATAAATCTGAATCACTCTTGTTCTCTAAATACAGATCACACATGTCTTTCTATCTTTGTGCTTTTAGATCATCTAACAATGTTTTGTTGGCTGTCAACTACATTATCAGCTCATTAGAAGTGTGGTGGTCACTCAGCAACCGAGGGATGTTGGAGACCCTGGAAGTGTCTGGAGAAGTTGGCCCTGAACAATGGGAAGGGTGTGAATAATAAGAGGACATGATATTCCAGGAGAGAGAAGCATGACAAAGGAAAACCCCAAAGTCAGTGAGATTACAGAGTCTTCAGGTGTTGGGCTGCACCCCACAAGCCTTCAAGCACAGTACTTGCCCAGCCTCAAGATTGAAGAAAGGGGCCAGAGTCAGTGACAGAGACATCAATGCTTTAAAGAATGGGGGATCTCCCATGTCTGAATCAAGGTCTGGAGCGACACCCCACCATATGGGGCAGACGGTAGGCAGGACATGGCAGCAGTCTTCGCTCCCAGGGAAGAGAGAGATTACAGTTATAGGGGAACCTGAAGTCAGGTTGGCTCATCAGTTGCCAAGGAAACCAGCAGAGGGGCGCACCCCTCACCACCTCTTTGGTAAACTATCATAGAGGAGATAGTTCTGATCTAAAGAGCAGACCAAACACTAGCTGGGGCCAAGGGCAAGTACATGGGCATTTACTGATTAAGCTCTATGATGAAGAGGGAAGTTCAGTCAGGTGAGTAGGTGCAGATGAGGCAGGGACTGGTCGAGCAGGGGATGCACAGAGAGCAAGAGAACAGCCATCTTGAGTGGCCTGACCATATAGCAGGAAATCAAAAGAACAACCCCAGATCAATAGATGGGACATTATAATAAAATGTCAAATGAAGTTGAGGAGATGAATTACAGATGTTCTTAAAAATCAGACTCAAAAATTCATGCCTGGCTCTGTGCAAACCAAGAGCTCTTGTGGTTCTTGTCTTGCTGGCAGCAGGCCCACGGGGAGCATGAGTTTCTGACTGTAGGAAGTTGCTCCCTGGAACTATGACTTGAGACACCTGGGAGGTGGATCTGCTTTCTCCAGACCCAGAGGGATTGCAGTGCAGTCCCTCTCTCCCCAAACAGGGTGCCTGTTTTATTTTAGGGCCTAATACTTCTCATTACAGAGAAGAAGCATAGAGATGTGTCTTCATGCTTAAAGTAACTAACATAATCCTTTCCTCCTTACTCCTGGTGTGCAGTTCTAGAAGAACACTCTTGGAATGTGAAATTCCACTTTCTACAACCACAGGGGAAGTGTTAACTTTCTAACACTCCTGTCCCTTTGGATCACTCTTTTATCAAAGGCCATGCTAAGCCCTTCTGGGAGATGGAGTCCCCTTCCCAAGGGCAGGACCGAAGAGTGTAACCTCACCACAACCCCCCACCACGCAATGTGTTTCCAGCACTATGCCTCTCTGAGGTCCATTGTTGATAACCTCTAGACCAAAGGAAGCCTGGTCCAAGGAAGTACTGACCCTAAGAGAAGTAGACACCTCTGGGACATCTCTTAACCAGGGAAGGAATAAAGAATATTCACATTAAACTAACATTTCCTCACCACCTATTACAGGCCAGGTTCTGAGTTGAGCACACAGACGTGTGTAAATCCATGCAATGCTCTCAACAACCCAGTAAAGAAGATTAGTCCTTATTATTTTCATTATTAAGAAAATGGTCTTAACCAAAATAGTAGAAAACTTACGTCCACCTAAAAACCTGCACATGGATGTTTATAGCAGTTTTATGAATAATTGCTAAGACTTAAAAACAACCAAGGTGTCTTTCAGTAGGTAAATGGATAAATAAATAAGCTTTGTATATCTAGACAATGGAATGTTTTTCAGTGCTAAAAAGAAATGAACTACCAAACCATGAAAAGACATGGAGGGACCTTAAATGCATATTACTAAGTGAAAGAAGCCAATCTGAATAGGCTGCATGCAGTATGATCCAATATATGATATTCTGGAAACAGAGCAACTATGGAGACAGGAAATATATCAGTGGTTGTCAGAGGTTAGGGGAATGGGGAGGATGAATAGGGAACACAGACGATTTTTAGGGCAGTGAAAATACTTTGTATGATACTATGATGGTAGATTCATGTCTTTAAACCTTTGTCCAAACTCGTAGAGGGTACAACACCAAGACTGAAACCTAATGTAAACTACGGACATTGGGTAATTATATCAATGTAACTTCATCAGTTGTAACCAATAGACCACTCCAGTGGGGTTATAGATAGAGGTGGAGTCTGTGCATGTTTGGGGGCAAGGGGGTGTGTGGGAAACCCCTTTACCTTCTGCTCAATTTTGCTGTCAATCTAAAACTGCTCTAAAAAAATAAAGTCTATAAAAATTGTCTTAGGAATATAAATTGGGAACTAAATAGAAGCATTTGTCTTCAAAATGCATCTTAATCATTATTGTGGTTTTGTTTGGACTCTCCATGCAATTCACAATAGTTAGCAATATAATACAGGTATGTATGTATATATACATACATACATACACACACATATAAGGTGTTTCTTTTTGTCTCTGGTAATCTGAAGAGTATTCTACAATTCTACAGCATTATGGTTTAAAAATAATTTTTTTATAATAGCTAATTTCCCTCCTGTCTATGATTTTTCATCTGCTAGTTTCCTTGTGTTTTGGAGGGTTGAGGATTCACTTTGTGAGGAATCTCTCAAATATTTTGAGAGACATTAAGTTCAATAGAATGTCCTTTGAGTCCAACAATATGTTTAAAAAATCACTTTCATGTTTGTGATAATTTAATAAATGATTCAAATCAATGGCAGCATGCTTCTAACTCTGTAACACAAGTAAGATTAATTGACAATTGTGGAGAGAATGCATTCCCAAACCACAGTAAAATAGTTAATAAACACATGACAACTCAGCCTTCATATGTCAAGACATTGTCATACAAGAGATAATTGGGTCCAAGAGACTGTTGTGTTAGCCATAACCGTTCCTAAGCTTGGGTTCTTCCTGGATCCCTCCAATTGCAGCCTTCTGTCACTGAGAACTAGAGGACCCATCAAGTGCCCAAGGAAATTCCACAAGAGTGAGAGAGCGACTTCGCATGGTGGGGTATGTTTAACTCTTTGCTGCTGGACCTGGTCTGCCTTTATTTCTTCTTTGCTCCTGCATCTTTTCTCCAAATTGTCAAGTGACTTCAGGGTTTTGAAAATGGTTTATTCCCCCTCTTCACACTGTCATAGTTTCTTTCATTTCTAATTTGCCTTTAAAAAAAAAAAATTATCAGTCTAACAGTTTCTTCATTCTAAGCTTGGATTTCAAATTGGTCCATTCTCAGAAATGAACGATGGTTTCTCTTTACTTATTTGGGTGGCAATCCTTTTCAGTCTCTTTTGTGTGTGTGTGTGTCATTTTCTCTCAACTTTCTGAGCATTTTTCTTATTCTTGTATCATTTCAGGTGAGGTTTTATGGAGAAAAAACATAACTAAGGGATCTTTCATTGGTAGCTTTCTTTTTTCCCCCTTCAGATGTGAATTAAGATAACAGAGGTAAAGTCTCAACTGTCCAGCAGGCAAGACAAATCTGTGAGTTGGCCACATGTGATAGTTGTAACAGAGGTTTGGGATGCTATGGGCATATAACAGAGCGGACTGTGCTTGTCTAGAGGGTCAGGGGAACTTCCTTTTGGAGCGACTTTTATCTGAAGGAGGGAGGATGGGGCAAAGGGGCAGGGAAATTCCCAGCAGTGGATTCTGCCTGTCCACAGGATGGGGGCATGGACTTATCCAGGAAGTGAGGGAGGGAAGCAAAACAAGGAGAGGATGAGCTGATCAAGATAAATCATCCTGAGGTTTGGCCTTGGGCTGATCTGGTTAGGGTGGGGTAGGGTTCTGCAGGATAGCACAGAGTGAGCCTCTTAGAGGCAAAGGGGTGGTTCTTTCTGCCCTGTATCTATCAATCATTGTCTGTGGGCCTCCTGGGCATGGGGGCTTCCATAGGCTGAGGGCTAGAAGCAGAAAATTCTCTCAGCTTGAACGCCTTGGACTTAGAAGCATGCAGTCACTCTGTTTATATTTTGGATATTAAATGCCTAATTACTTATCTGCTATTAGTATGCAAATATTTTTCCCAGGCTACCTTTTAGGTTTGGAATGTCATCTTTTATCACAGAAATGGTTTTCATTTTCATCTTGCACAATCTGTCAGCCTTTTCTTTTATGGTTACTGGGCTTTGTGACCTGCTTAGAAATGCTCTCCCTCACCAAAAGATTGTAAAAATACTCTCTTCTTTCTTTTTAAATTAACACACATATTTTATCTTAAACTCTTTATTTGTAGTAGGAGTTTATTTCTGTGTTTTATGAAGTTGGGTCTTAAGTTTATTTTTTCCCATATGTGTATCTGATCATATGGTACCATTTATTGAATTATTTGTTGTCTATTGGTTTCAAGTACAGTCTTCATCACATAGTAAATCGTTTATATATATACATATATATGCATATATATGTAAGTAATATATGTATTACACACATATATTATATAGACATATATATACATATTATATATACATATATTATATATATATTTTTAATACATATATTATATATACATATGCATGTCTGTTTGGACTCTGTTCTTTTTCATTGGCTCATTTGTCTTTAGGAGAAAGAAAGCCACTCCCATGAGGCGTGTCCTTCCTCCACTGGACCATGTTTGCATTCTGCTACACAGCTGGTACAGCAACATGAGTTTTGCACCCAAGGGAACCAGGATGAAGATAAGACAACCAGTAGAGGGAAGTACAGCCCAGAAACCTAAAGCACCAAAAACCCTGATCTACTGACATAAACTAATCGAAAGCAGTTTTATCATTGGAGTTCACAGGTGATTGAAGGAATAGTCCTTCTCGCTAAACAACTTTGGGTTGTCTGTTACTCAAATGCAAAAACATCTTAAGATAATTACATACACCTTTCAAAATTAGAGGCTCAGATTCTGTGGAAATTTTTTTTTGGATTTTGATTAAGGTGATGTCAAATTTATAGACAAATTTGGAGAGAAGTTACATGTTTACAATGATAGTTTCTAATAGTTTCTATCAATATGCGAACGTTTTCTATCTATGAATAAGGTTTAGCTCCATGTTTTCATGATTTATGTTCTAGGTACTTATTGTTTAGGTGACCTCATTCAAATCCCTTTATATGTAGATGGTTCCTAAAATTTTATCTCCAGCCTCCACCTTGTTGTCTGAATTTTGGGCTTATAAATCTAACAGGTAACTTGTGATCTTGGGTGTCTAATAGGTATTTCAAACTTAGACTTTATAAAAATCTTTTGATTTCCTCTTGAGAATCTGTTATTGTTCAACTCAATAAATGTCAGCATTATCTAACATTTGGTTCATTATCTGCACACCCCGCATTTGGTCCATCGGCCAAGTTTGTTGGCTGTATCTTCATGACATATTCAAAATAAGACCATGTCTTTCAACCTTTAGTTCTGACACCTGAACCCACCTCTTTGCTTCTACTCTTGCCCCTGAAAAATACAGAATGATCCTTTTAAGTCAGATAATGTTACTCCATAGAAAAATCAACCTTCCCATGAGTTTCCATCACATTGGAAATAAAAGCTAAAGTCTCTTCCTTGGACTAACAAATCCCTCAAGATATGTCCACTTGCTTCATGATCGTAGCCTCCTCCCTTGGGGTTCTTTTCCTCACTGACTGAACCACACTGACCTTTATCTTGCTCTCTCGTCACCCCAGACACATACCAGCTCTTCCTGAGATGACCTAGAATAGCATATGAAGCATGGAGCATGGAACCATAGTCATGGGATGAAGTGATAAATGTTCTCCTACAAAGTCTGATAGTGTTAGTCATGTAACTGCTAGTAGCTAATGATGTTTTAATTAAAAATTAAAAATAAAATAGAATTGAATTAAAATAAAAATCTATCCAAGAATTAAGAAAGAAATGAGAAGAACTTCTCACTGCACTGGGAAGTGAGTGCTTTGTGACTCAAGTGCCCGTGGAACCCAGCTTTAGCTGTTCCTGTATCACACTTCATCCAACCTAAGTTTTCACACTTATTTGCCTGCCACAATTATCAATTAATTAGTAACTAATTCTTGGTGGGCTTCTGGCTTTTTTTTCTGTCTGTAATACATTTTGTTCTGAATATTTCATCCTAAGCTTCAAGACTGACTGCAACCCTCCTCTTCTGCAAGCAATGCATTTTTTTAACCGCGAGACTCTGCCTGCGATTTGGATTTTCATAACTTGAACACCCTCCACAGTATCCTTTGTGGTCTTTAACCTCCCCAGACATTAAACCATGCTCTCTGCTCTTATACTGGCCCATTGCAGTGTTACTGCATAGCCTGGGCCCTTATCTGTTGCTCTGTGTTCCCTGAGGAAGAATTCAGGCACTCAGCATTTAGAACATCAAATCCATTGAAAAAGCATCAATCCAATGTGCATTAAATGCCCTGTTCTCTGTTTTCCTTTTTATGTTTTAATTATATGTGCTCTTTTAATGATGCTTGTAACTTTTTAAAAGGTTTTGTGACACATTATATGAAACCAGTCATGTAGATTTAGTATCTTTCCCTACCCAGTTAGGAATAAGTGACTACTTTGTAAATAGTGAGGTAGCCATAATGCAGTTTAAAAATATTCTCACCCACCCCCAACTCTGCTACTACATATGTATATATTCATTTAGAGATAATGCAAACGGAAATATGTTTTCTTTTTCTCTCAGGTATTTTTTTTCTATTTGTGGGTGTGTACATGCACAAATGTTCACATTATATTAGGGCTTTCAAAACATGAAAATGTGAAAAAGAATAGAAAAATCTTCCATAGTTCTGCCATCAAAATACAATCATTTTTGACTTTCAGCTGTATTATTTTCCTATACTGATAACAAGCTTATTTTTAATACACTTTCCAACATGTTGTATATTCAAATTTGCATTTGCTTTCTTCATCTAGCACTGCCATAGTTTTTTCATAGCCTTACTGTAGTAATGCTAGTTACACTATAGTAACTGCAGTTACACTATTTTCATGGCTGCAGAGCATTTTAGCAATTGGGACCCAGAAGACAGGCAGGAGAAACTCTGTGGTACAAGGCAAAAATGGGCACCTCTCAGCAAGAGGTAGAATCTTACTCCGCCTTTGAATCTGGACTGCCTTGTGACTTGCTTTTGCCAATAAATGTGATTGAAGTAGCATATTTTTGAGTTTTGAGGCTGGACCTCAAGAGCTTTTGTACATTTCCACTCATGCTTTCTGATGCCCAAGCTAATCTGCTGGAGAATGAAGACCATGTGAAGAGAAAGCCCCAGCCACCCCAGTCTTCCCAGCTGAGGCACCGTATACGACATCAAAAACAGCTAAGAGAGCCATTTGCAGAGGAAACCAGAAGAACTGCCAAGCTAAGTCCAGCCCAAATTGTAAACCTGCAAAATAAATGATTTTTATTCTAAGCCACTAAGTTTTGGAATGGTTTGTTGTTCAACAAAAACTGATAAATTACCTATATAATTGATTTAACAAGTCAACTATTATGGATATTTAGGTTGTTTCTAACATTTTGTTAATATTTTAAATAATTCAGTGAACCTCTTTGAACACATGTATTTATGCACATAGCCAACAGATAATGTCCTCAATATAAATATAGAAAACTAGGCTAATGAAGGAAGATAAATAAAAATATGAAGAATCTTGGTAAATGATGCTAAATTGTTTTCCACAACAGTTGTATTAATTTACAGTCCCACAATCATGGTATGATATTACCCATTTTATCATACTTTTACCAACTTGGGATCTTTTATTAAAAGTAAAACTAATTGATAAGACATGCATATACTTCTTTGTTTAAATTCGAAATCTTAGTATTTGGAGGATTAATCACTTTCACATATTCATATATATGTTTTCTATTTACTGTGTCAAGCTTATTAATAGTTGAATGAAACCTTTATTTACACAGTTATGTCTCAGATGTGATATGGATACCACTGTATGACTTTGGAAATGTGTATCAACCATTGACAAACCTCTACAGGGAAACATTCTTCAGGAGAACTAAGGAATTCTGAGTTAGGAGAGCCAGGGTTCAATTGGACTGTTTTTCAGCCTTCTTTCCCCACTGTTATCTTAGAGATCTGAGTTAGTATCTGTTGAATTCTCTTTCACTCGCCGTATCACTGTCCTCCAGTAGTAGCCTCCATCTTGGTCATCTTCATTATTCTCATACTTCTCTTCATTCTCTTCATCATGAGAATGATGAGCTCATTTTTCTCCCGTTGTCTTTTTTCTCAACCTCATCCCTGTTGTCATCAAAACTGTCATCACTCCTCTGTCATCATTTTCCTCTTCAGGAGATCTTCACACATCGGTTTTGCTTTTTATTTATTTTTTGATATCATAACCTGTATGACGAGAATGATGTGCATTCCTTAAAGATAGGAGTATTTCCAAAATTTATGGTTCCTCCATTAACTGGTATATCTAGGACATGTAATTGGGCAAAGCAGATACAGATGTAAAGAGATTTAACACATTCTATGCTCTGAACCAATAGGGTGCATAATGAAAAAGTGCCTTGTAAGCTCCTGTAACAATAAAACAGTAGCACACAGGAGCATCCTTCCATAGTCCTCCTTAATCTGTGCATATGCCCAGCTTAAAGAAATTTACATCACATTTTAAAACCATTGCTTTCTAAACCCTGTGCTAGAAGAACTGGATTGCAGTCAGTCTAAGGAATGCTATTTTCTTCTTTTGTTGTTTTTATATTTCTCAAGGTTAACATTTTGAATCCCTAATTTCCTCTGGCCATTGTATCAGGATTTTGCTTAAAAATTCATCACAAATGTTCTCAACGTTGTTATGGCAGTTTCCACATTTGGTGCTTAGCAGCTGGAAATATCTCCTGCTGCAAAGAACCCACTCAATAATGGACTGAAACCACTTGCCACATCTTTGCAACAGTTACATTTTGCCTGGCAAAAAGCTTTGATAATTTGGTGTAGATTTCTTGCCTTTTCCAGATATTGGAACTTGATTTGTGAAGTTTGAAGTGTTTTTGAAGTTTCCATTTAATACACATTCAAAAAATGAACTTGATCTTTTCTGTAAGCAAAGTCAACTTGATAGGCTCTTTTTTCTGTTCGTTTGTTTTCAGATAAAATCAAGTCAATGCAAACTGGTTCATCCTTAATTGTGCAAGACATCACCGTCTTTTTTTTGCTTTACACGAGGTGCTAGAAAATGAAGTAACCAGGCAGGTACTGCTCATTTAGGAGATAAAGACTAGTAAGTCCGTCAGCAAGGTGACTTGATTTTCATTAGGAGGTCTTAATGAAAGTGTACTTGAAGATTGAAAACAGCACCACATGTCCTGAGAAGTGTAGATTTCCTTTGTCTTCAAATCTCATGGCTTAGTTGTTTGATTTGATGAAGTCTCATTTTCCTATCCGCTGTAACACATAGAGGACTAACGCTATACAAGTTTCTTTTTGTACTTCACTATGCACATCTGACTTTCTATAAAATCCCTTCTTTTTCAAGTATTTTATTTTTGTATTAATCATTGCAACAACTCTGTAACTGCAACGGCAATTTGTAACTAAATGTGTTTTTGAATGTTTACTTAATGTTTTGGAAGTGATCTCAGAGTGTCTATATGTTAATTATATATTATATTTTTTGATTATAGCCAGAACAGTGCTTTCCAAAATGTCATTGAGTGGATTCTCATTGTACTTAAAGGAGAAGAAAGACTGAACCTCAATGATCTAAACACTCATCCTAAAGTGCTGCAAAAAATAACTGCAAAATTAACCAAAAGATGCTAGAAGTAAAGAAATAGTAGAGAGAGGAGCAGAGATCTATAAGACAGAAAACATACATACAGTAGATATGGTCAACAAGAACAAAAGTTATTTCTTTAAAAAGACTAATGAAACTGATAAATCATAGCAAAACAAAAGAAAAAAATAAATGGTATTACCAGTGAATTCTATCCAATATTGAAGAAAGAAAGAATATCAATTTTATACAATTTCTTTCCAAAAATTGAAAGAGGAAGTATTTATCTATAACATTTATATACAGTTTTCAAAGTCCTTTGTTTTGTATGTATACATACATTTAAAAACAATCATGTTTTTAAAACATGACTTTAGAAATCCTAAATATATATATAAATACTGAATATATATGAATATATAACATATATGACATATAATAATGTATATTACATGTTCATATGTATGAATACTGGTTATGATGTATTGTCACATATATATTTATATATTTGTATAAATATATGTTTTGATATATGTGACAATACATCAAGATCAAATTGGATTTATTATAGAACTGCAAAGTCCTTTATCATTCAAAATCAATTTTGTAATTTACCATGAGTAGAATCAAGGAAGAAAATAATATGATCATCTCAATAGATACAGGAAGTGTGTTATAGAAAGGTCAGCATTTTTTAATGATTTTTTTTATTTGAAAAAGTGCTTTTTTTTTTTTTAAAGTGTTTTCAGTGACTCAGGGCTATGTGCTTTATTGAAGTTATATAATAGCCATAACATTACACATCCTGCAGGGATTCACTGTAATAATAACTGTAACATAACTACGTCACGCATGATCTATTCAAAGGAACTGATGTGCCAATTTTCAGCAATTCTAAAAGAAATTTGCAGTTGGTCATATTGATAATTCATTCACTAGAAACCTTGAATCAATAGTTTGTCTAATTCTAATGTGCACAATAATCCATTTACCCACACTTTTGACTTAAATATCTAAAGACAGGTTAGAGCAAAGATAATTTGAAAACGGATATATTCCACCATTCAATGCATTTGATGAATGACAGTCTACCTCTCAATGACTATTGGACTTATTAAAATTCTATTTAATCTACAGAATTTATAGTGGCCTCAACCATACAGCCCTATAATACCTTCAGCCACAACTGTCACCTCCTACATAGTCATTCTCAAAAGATTTTTTTCATTTGAAAAAAGTTTCACATACTAGTACTAGAAAGGAATTCCCTTAATCTTATAAAGGTATTTTTTAAAAACTGTAGTAAACATCAGTTTGCTTAGATGACAAATATTATTTAAATGACAAAATGTTGAGATGTTTCTTTCTGAGATTGGAAATAAGGAAATATGCTCACTCTTACCGCTTCTAATAAACTTTGCACTAGAGGTTCTAGCCTCTGTAGTAAGAAAAGAAAAGAAAAGAAAAGATGTAGGATATTTGGAAAGAAAGTAAATATTGGCAGATTATATAAATGTATACCTATAGAAAATATAATAAGACATTTAGTAAAATTATTAGTTAACATATGTGTTTAACATGTTTACTATTATGTCAATAAACAAAAATAAATAAGCAAAATAATCTTTCTGTATATGTGAAACAAATATAACATGAAATTAAACATGTGTGCAAAACAACATAAAATAGCAAGTAATTAAGAATAATTCTAATAACAAGTGCACAATAGTTCTATCCAGTGACCTATAGAATATGTTTGAGAAGGACTAACAAAGTAACTACATGGAGAGATATGACATGTTCATATAGTAGAATAGTCAATATTGAAAATATATCACTTTTTCCCATTATCAACTACAGATTCAAAGCAGTGCAATAAAAATCCAAACAACTGTTTTTAAATGGAATTTTACACTTTGATCCTAAAATGTTTATGGAAATAAAGAAAGCCAGTAACAGCCAAGGCACTTTTGAAGAAGAGCTAACTGGGACAACTGGTCTACTGGCCTGTCTGTGCAACCTCGCAGAGGCTGGTAGGCCTTTGCTCACCACTACGTTGATGGTAATGGTGACCCTTCCACGTTGTACGGCTCCTTTCACAAGGTTAAAGATGGCAAAACCTGACCACAGTATTAAGGTGCCTACTGAGATGATAAATGAATATATACATATTTCAAGATAAAAACCAATAAAGATGATCACTACAAAATTCCAAAGAGTTTTAGCTATACTTGAGGCTTTGGTGGTCCTGGAAATTTTTGCATTCATGGACCTGGGTGTGAGTACAAGGGTGCTTGCTTCATTACTTAGCTGTCCATAATTTTTCTGGGTTTTATATTTCACAATAAAAAATCTGAACACCAGTAGAAGAGAAAAAGGAAATTAGTAATTTATGGAAATTTGCTAGGATTCTGTATTAGTTTCCTTGAGCTGCTGTAACAAAGTACCACAAACTAGGTGGCTCAAAACAATAGAAATGTATTCTATCCCAGTTCTGGAGGTCAGAAGTCCAAAATCAGGGTGTAGACAGGGCCATGCTCCCTATGAAGCCTCCAGAATTCAGATTCTTCCTTGCCTCTTCCAGCTCTGGCAGTGCCAGGGGTTCCTTGCTTTGTTGCAGCATCACTCTTATCTGTCTGTCTTGACATGGCCATTTCCCCTGAGTGTCCGTGTCTCCTCTTTGTGTATGTCTGTGTCCTAATTTCCTTTTCTTATAAGGACACTAGTCATATTAGAGTAGGGCCCACCCTGATACCTCATATTAGCTTGATTCCATCTGCAAAGACCAAAGAATTTCACATTCACAGGTACTAGGGGTTAGGACTTCAACCTATCTTTGTGACGGACACAATTCAACCCATAACAGTCTCTATATATAGGTGTAGATTCTGTAATGAGACCGAGTCCCTGACATTAGCTAACAAGGTGTGTCTTTGAGCAAATCACTTTCAGTGTTCATCCTCTTTAGCTATAAAATGAGGATACCAACTCAGATGCCAGTGTCAGATGGTTTTTTGGAAGATGTAATACTTATAAGGATCTAAGCTACTTAGAACAGTTCTTAGAACAAAGTAAGTGCTACGTCAGTGCTTGCTGTTATTTTAATTCATACCTTTATTATTAACATCATCTTTATCTTTACGGTGCAGGCAGGCACTAGAGCAAACTCAGATGATGGTATGGGTACAGGGATATTAGGGGCAGACTCCACTTTTCACCTTATGATGTTACACAGTTTCCATTCTGGGCAGGAGTATGTGACGGTCACGCTGTATAGGGAAATGTCTTTATTCCGTAATATGGGACTAGATGTTCCATCTTCAGAATTTATGTTTGTCTTTGGGATATGTGGGAGGTCTTTGACTGAAATGTGATTCCATCTATTTGATCCAGTTCAATGTCTACAAAGAGTGGTGGTCCATGCTTGATGCTGGAGCACTTGGCCCGAGACTCGACTTGTCATTCTGTGGTCCATTCCCTGCTGTCGCCCTCAACGTCAAGCCCATCTGTCTCCTCCCATCAGTGTTAGCCTGACCTAGACTGAATAACCCAGATTTGGGTTATTTTAGTTTCCTGAGTCTGCCACAACAAATTACCACAAAATCGATGGCTTAAAACAACAGAAATTTATTCTCTTAGAGTTTTGGAGTCCAGAAGTCTGAAATCAACATGTCATCAGGACTGTGCTCTTTCTGAAGTCTCTAAGGGAAACATTCTTCCTTGCCTCTTGCAACATTTGGTGACTCTTGGTATTTCTGGCATATGGTAGCATCACTGCAATCCCTGCCTCTGTTTTAGGTCTTGGACATACATTCTGGGGAGACACAATTCAACCCACTGAATGGGAAATGTTTCTGCTAGAGCTTTCTTTGTCCTTGGGCCACCTGATGGGCAAGGTTATGCATCTCTCTGCAGGTCTGGTGGGAAATGTCCTTTCTTGGAGACAGACACAGTAGCAAAGGACAAGGGTCCCTGGGATACAATCTAACTTCTATTTTGGTTTTTTCACTGAATTAAGGGAAAACTCATTTGGAGTCTATAGTTTATAAATTTTTCTCCCATGTTATAATTCCCCTTCAATAACCCTTATTCTTCATTAAGGTAAAAGGGTCCTGCATAAACTTACAGTAGTGCTATAGAGGCAAAGAGATAAAGTCATGTGTGCCCTCCCCAACACATTACTTCTCTAGATTCTGTCCAGTGGTCTGTGCCAGGTGTGGTTGCCAGGTATGAAACAGTTTTGGCCTGGAGCTGGAACCCTAGGGTAGAAGTGTGCACCCAGCGGGAATGAGCAGGCAGGTACAGCCTTGGAAACACACCCAAGCACACCCACTAGAGCAAGACAAACCTCAAAGGTAGGGGAGGGCTGGTGTTTGGGCTGATGAGCACATCTGAAAATAGATGTTTCAAGGGCAGTCTTGAACTTGATCCATCATAGGCTGCAGAGAGGGAAGGTCATGGACTTCCCAAAACACGGGGACGATCCTAGGGACATAGAAAAACATCCTCAGGGGCATCACTGGGTCTATTTACTGATCACAATACTGAGGAAAAATCTCAGTATGAATCAGGATAAGTATAAATATGATCGATGAGGAGGAGGCTATTTTGTACCTTAGGAGGGATTTGTTGTAATTGTCATCATCGTGCTCACTATTGTTTGGAGCCTTTTAGTGCCTTCAAGTGTATTTTTAAAATCTGTGGTGGACAACACCAGCCTACCCCAGAGTCCAAAGGTCTCAATGCACCTTTATCTTGATCTCTTGTCCACACCACTTTGAGCTACTGGTCCACTTGCGCTGCTTTTCAGGGAGCCTGGCGTTTCCCGAAAGCATCGGGGTCTTTTTGTCTTCTGGGAAGCTTTGCATGCTCTTCCCCTCTGCTGATGCTGTCCTTGCCTTACCTGGTCAGTGTTTTAGACCACTCAGTGTGGGGCAGGCCACAGGCCTGGGGTGGGGGGAACTCCTTGGCAGTTTCAGGGTGCTGGAGACTCATCTCCCCCTAACCAGACCTGACAGTGTCAGATTCACCTCTAAACCTTCCAACTCCACCCAGAGCCTGCATCTACGGGGTGATAAATATAGAATAGTGCCGCATGGCTTAGCTGAATTGGCCTTTTCTATAAAAGTAATGACTTTGGTCTGCTGGGAAATATTCTGAAGGTTAATATCCCAGAGTGCAAGAGAGAAAATGAACAAAGAATTGCTTCCAGTCAGCTCAAATAGATAATGATTTTGTGATGTTTCCTAATTATATTTTTTATTGAAAAATGTATCTAGATGTTCACAACTCCAAGAGCAGAAACACAAAGAACTACATGGTCTGGAATCTTCCAGGTTGAGAATTTTGTCATTTTTTTCCCAAATACATTTCTCTCAAATTTAACTCTTTTTATGAAAATAATGGTATGATAAAGCAGTTTATAAGAGATGTTGATTAATCATTTGAATGAATTACTTTTTGATGAATGATTCTGAGCAAAAGTTACTCTAAATGAACAAGGATTCACATTAATATAACTTGCACATAGACATGCTACATTAATAAAGTGACAGCATTTGAAAGCAGATGAGTCAAAACAGAACAATTTACAACAGAAAGCAGTGGGGACTTCTCCCCCACCTGGATTTTTTTCCAAGAAATCAAATTCAAAATACCATGTACTTTTAAACACTGGTATTACACGATCTATTTGACAGCAGTGAATTCACTTTGCACAGACTTCCTAGCTGAGATAAGTGGCTAAAAATGATTTTCTTTTTAACCATCTTGACCTAGTTGTGCTCAGCTGCACTTTCCAGAAAAAAAGTAGAAAAGAAGTAAAACAAAAAATGTTGTATAAACCTTAGAAAAAGAATTTGAGCAAATAATGACCCCCCAAAGCAAAGTTCAGTACCCTATTTTGTTGTTTCACAACTGTCAACTCTTTTGAATTATGACCATTATTATTATATAAAATTATTGCATTACAAAATTATTCTTTTAAATCTTAAAATATTATTATAAAATTATTAGAATTATTTTAGTTATTAAAATTATTATTTCAAACTTTGGAAATGGAGGTGTGCAAAAGTATTTTCCAAGGACGCTCTATTTACTGCTCAATTATCAGAGAATTTTGTGTTCAGATTGAGGAAGTGCTGCCAACTGGACTTTTATGAGGTCCCCACTTTTTTGTTACTGTTTTAATGTTAGCAAAGTTCTGGCACATACATAGTGGGTATTCAGCAAATGTAAGTTTTTGTGAAAAACATGGAATAAAGGGTACATAATAGACCCTTAACAAATAATGAACACATTTATAATCCATTCAACAATATGGTATCATTGGGTGGATGGTGGAAAACAGGCAAGTGCTGGGACTTCCCTGGTGGTTCAGTGGTTAAGAATCTGCCTGCCAACGCAGGGGACACGGGTTCGATCCCTGGTCTGGGAGGATCCCACACGTCACGGAGCAACTAAGCCCGTGCGCCACTACTACCAAGCCTGTGCTCTAGAGCCCGTGAGCCACAACTACGGAGCTCGAGTGCCACAGGTACTGAAGCCCGTGTTCCACAACAGAGAGAAGCCACCGCAATGGGAGGCCTGCGCACAGCAACGAGGAGTGGCCCCTGCTCGCCACAACTAGAGAAAGCCTGCGCGCAGCAACGAAGACCCAATGCAGCCAAAAAATAAAAATAAACAAAAAATTAAAAAAAAAAAACAGACAAGTGCTAATTAAGGTTAGTGGCATTCACAGTTCTGAGAAGTGCTTAAATGGAAACAATGGGTAAGATACTTTCTACTGGTCACCTTGTTACATGGAGTTTTCCTCCCCAAATATCATCAGGGCTATTATTGTGGTGATTATTTTAAATGTAATGCATGCACATGGTGAGTAATTAAAGCAAAACCTATCAACATACAGTGAAAAATAATAAAAAAAAAGTGAGCCTCCCTCATTATTATAAAGTTACCTGGTATTTCATTGAATAAACATAATCTGCTGACCTAGGTAGTATTGATTCCAGGGTTTCACCACTATGAACAATGCCCCAGTGCACACAATGCCTTGGGCATTCATCCTTCCCCATATGTGGATGTCTGAAGGAAACCTCCTGTAAGAGAATTCCCAAACCAAAGGGCACGAGCTTTTAAAATTTTGGTAATGCTGCATGTTACTCTTCAAAGAAGTGATGCTAAAGAATTTCAACCAGCAACATAGAAGAATCAATTTCTCCACACTTTTGCAGACACTTAACAATTTTTTTCATGATCTAATATTGAAAATGATGCCATCTAGCTTTTATTGCACTGTTTCCTTTTTTTTTTTTTTTTTTTTGCAGTACACGGGCCTCTCACTGTTGTGGCCTCTCCCGTTGTGGAGCACAGGCTCCGTATATGCAGGCTCAGCAGCCATGGCTCACCGGTCCATCTGCTCTGCGGCATGTGGGATCTTCCCGGACCAGGGCATGAACCCGCATCCCCTGCATCGGCAGGCGGACTCTCAACCACTACGCCACCAGGGAAGCCCTTATTGCACTTTTTAAATAAGGAAAATAGAGTTTCTTTTTATACACTTTAAATTATTTCTTCACATTTATTGCCCACTTTTACATTGTTTTTTTCCCCTTTGTTTTGCTGATTTGTGAGAGTTGTTTATAGTTTTTAAATATTTGCTCTTTATCTGTGATGTGTTATAAATATTTTCCTGGTTTATTGTGTTGTTTTCACTTTATTTCTGGTACTTATTTTGCCATGCAGTAAATTTTAATTTTTTATGTAGTCAAACCTAACATTTATTTGTGTGATTGTGTTTTGGATTGTGCTTAAAATGTCTCTCGTATTCTGAGATAATTAGTAAAATTTCTGTATTCTCTTTCAGTATTTTACAACTTAATTTTAAAAACTTAATTCTTACTTTCACCTGGAATTTGTTTTTTGTTTTGTTTTTTATCTGCACCCTGCAGCATGCAGGATCTTAATTCCCCGACCAGGGATGGAACCTGAGCCCCCTGCAGTGGAAGTGCAGGGTCTTAACCACTGGACTACCAGGGAAGTCCCTGGAGTTTATTTGATGTAAGTGTTGAAGTAGGAATCCTAGTTTATATTTTTTCTCAGATACTAATTAGACACCTCACATACATACACACATGTATATTTGTATTGGGTTGGACAAAAAGTGCCTTCGGTTTTTAAGTAAAAATAAAAGACACATAGTTCATTGTCACCAAGAATTTTGTTGAACAACATATTCACCCTTTTGTTCCACTACCTTCTACCTTCTGACATTTTTTAGGCAACTTCATAATTCCATCTTCCCAGAACATTTTATCATTTTGAGCAAAGAACTATTCCATGTGCCTTTTACAGTCTTCCAGGGAATTGAAATTTTTTCCATTAAAAGAATTTTGTAAAGACCTAAATAAGAGGAAATCTGAAGGTGCAATGTCTGGTGAATACAGCAGATGAATAAGAACTTCCCAGCCAAGCTGTAACAGTTTTTCCCTAGTCATCAAAGAAACATGCAGTCTTGTGTTATCCTAATGGAAGATTATGCATATTCTGTTGACTCATTCTGGACACTTTTCATTGAGTGCTGCTTTTAGTTGGTCTAATTGGGATCAGTACTTGTTGGAATTAATCGTTTGGTTTACTGGAAGAAGCTCATAATAGAGGGATCCCTTCCAATGCCAGCATATACACAACATCACTTTCTTTGGATGAAGACCTGCCTTTGGTGTGGTTGGTGGTGGTGGTTCATTTTGCTTGCCCCATGATCTTTTCCATTCCACATTATTGTACATATCCACTTTTCATCACCTGTCACAATTTGTTTTAAAAATGGAATGTTTTCATTACGTTTAAGAAGAGAATCACATGTGGAAATATGGTCAAGAAAGGTTTTTTTGCTTAACTTATGTGGAACCCAAACATCAAAGCGATGAACATAACCAAGCTGGTACAAATGATTTTCAATGCTTGATTTGGATATTTTGAATATGTTGGCTCTCTCTCATGTGGTATAACGTTGATTGTTCCCAATTAATGTCTCAGTTTGATTGTTATCAACTTCAACTGATCTACCCAACCATGCAGCATTGTCCACTGAGAAATCTCCGGTACGAAATTTTGCAAACCACTTTTGACACATTCAGTAAGTCACAGCATCTTCTCCATATACTGCACAAATCTTTTTTGGCATTTCAGTTGCATTTTACACTTCTTGAAATAATAAAGCACAGTATGCTGAAAATGTTGTTTTCTTTTATTCCATCTTCAATATTAAAATGGCTACACAAAAAGTCACCAATTTTGATGTTATTTTTTAATACATGCTAATATGACAGCTGTCATATACTATCTAACAAAATTGCTTTGAATGAAGTTAAGGACAACTAAATGCTACTAGAGCCATCTTACAGAAAAAAAAATGAATGAAACTTTTGACCAACTCAATATATATGTGTATTATAGATAGTGTTGTTGCATCACATGTTTAAAAAAATGAGGAGGAATTACACAGGGCTAAGACAGAGGTATTTATGATTTCTTAAAATAATATAAAGTAAGTCTTCTGAAATATTTAGAATTCCAGAATTATAAAGTCCAAAGAAAGAGAAGTATGAGATAGGAGGACATTGTTAAGGACTGAATGTCTGTGTCCTTCCAAATGCATACATTACAGCCCAACCTCTAAAGTAGAGATGGGGTCTCTGAGAGGTAATTAGGGTTAGATGAGGCCATGAGAACAGGCCTCTGGCCTACTGGGATTAGTGCCATTATAAGAGGACACTATAAGAGATACCAGAGAGTCTGATTTCTCTATCTCCATCCATCCTCATGCACACAGTGAGAAGGCTGCCATCTGCAAGCCGGGAAGCGAGGTCTCACCAGAAGCTGACCATGCTGACACCCAGCTTCCAGAGCCGTGAGAAGATTAATATCTGTTATTTAAGCCCTTAGGTCCATGGCATTTGTTATGGTACCCTGAGCAGACTAAGACAGGTGTTTTATTTATTTACCAGCTAAAATAAATCCAAACAATGTTTAACTTAAAATAGAATGAGGAAGGAAGAACTTTCTGATGATGAGACTGACCAAGATCTTTCCTGAAGATCATCATGTAGTGGGGTGGGGGGTGGAGGTGGAGCACAAACCAACCAAATCCCTTCACTCCTGGAAATTTGAAACATGCACCTGTTTACAGGCAAGGGATGTGACTATTTGATTCCTGAAGCATATTTTCTACTCATTCCTTGAACATTAGATGATGTTGAATTTGACATTTTTATTTAATATGTCTATGTGAAGCCCTTGAACGACTGGTTTATGATTACTTTCTTCTCCAAGATTTAATTTTTAAGAAAAACTCTTATGGACATGATAATGTACTTCATCAAAGTGGACTCACCTTCAATGTGTTCAAATCCATTAAATGAAACAAATTAAGGGTGAATTTTGGAAAAGAGATGGGCATTTATAAAAACAGCTGATTTCTACCCATATTGCTTGAGTGTTGAGAAATCAAGTTAGACCTCATGTCAAAATCTACATACATACTTACAAACTATACCATTCATCTTTAATTATACAACAGTTCAATGGAGGTTGGTATTAAACTCATAAAACCTGTAAGGCTGGTTCACAAGCACCAAGTTTTTCTTCATGGAGGAAAATTGATATTCAAAAGGGACAATTTGGGGATGGATTGATGTATATTTAAATAGAAATATTTTTGACATAGACTCATTGGTTTATTTGGCAGATTTGGGGTCCAGTGAATCTATTAAGGACTCTGTTGACACATTACTGCTCTGCTGAGGGCTGAAAGATGTCCTTCCAGCAGTAGGAAACATTTTCTCCCTCCCAAGTGCCCGTACACTTTCAAGTAATGACTGGAGAGAACACTTGATTAATAGCTTGTGACCATAGAATATCATTTTGGAAGTAGCCAGAAAGGAAAGAAAAATATTCAAATGATCCACAGCATTAGAAGCTACAGCTGAGTAAATAAATTTTGAGTAGAAATTATTGGGAGATATTATTTCTTCAATTTCTCATCAGGAAGAGCAAAAATGCAACCAGCAGCAAGAAAGAAAAAGCTGCATGCAGTCCCAACTGGGTGTTATCTTATGATAAGATTCTGAATATATGGATTGAACTTTCAAATACTAACACACTGATGAAGATTACTTGGATTTAAAACCACTGGTGCATACCAATGAGCAGATATAATCAAAGAAGGCCATTGGTTGTCAAGGTCATAAGGATAGACAGTTGCCAAAGGAAGCCTGTCAAAACAATTCAATTCTAACCTCACAGCCAACCACCAGTGTCACCCAGGAACATCAATGCTAGTTGGCATCCCTCTTATGTCTAATCAGGTAAAATTCCATTACACAGCACTGGTGACTTGGACTCTAACGTGATTGGAAAGTCCAGGTTGGTCTGACCGCCACCAGCAGGTCAACTAAGTTAACTGTTCCTAAGAAGAAACATGGGAATGGAATTTTAGCTGCTTCACTGAGGGACACCATAGGGAATGCAGACCTAATTGATGGGACCAACACATCAGTCTTTCCTTGTGACACACAAGCTCTCTCTTCTAATCCCTATGTCTTATTGCTGCTCTCTCCACTCCACTGAGGCACCTCAGCCAGGTTGTAAAGCACTAAAGTTCCAGTCCATCAATGTTTAAAAAGCATTCTGAGAGAATCAGTTAGCTATATGAAGTTGACAATGAAGGGTTTTGTATATTTTATTATGATTTGCAAATATGTGCTATACAACCTTCATATCAGTAAAACGTATAATAAAAATACCACACACATACATTAAAAAAAAAAAGGAAGGAATTTTTCCTCAAAGCCAATGCCAACCGGCTTCATTGGAAAATCTTTCTTCCCTAGCTCTCTGAATTATGCACTGGTAGGTTGTGGTTGTTTATTTCAAGATAGTTGTTTATTGTGGATTTTGAATTATTCATTCACATGAGGCTGCCTCTCAGCAAGGCAGATACAGCTGAACAGTCTGGTGTCCCCAACAGCTCAGGAAGCGTGGACTCTAGGACACAAATCTAGAATGCAGGTCAGAATCCAAGCAGCTCCAGCGGTCACAGAGCCGAGTCTCATCCACCTTTGTTCTAACCCTCTGTTCTCATTCCTCTATGTCTGTCTTGTAAAAGAAAAATTGCACTGGATTGCAAGGGAAGATTTTATTCAAGACTATTGCAGCAGGGGAGAGAGTCTATTGATATAGGGGAGAGAGATTGATCTTAATTCCACTGAATCAAAAGATGGGAGAGTTTTTAAACCCTGGGTGAGCTGGTGGAAAAGTATTGCAGGACATTATGGGGAGGACAGTCAATGTGCTTAAGATCTGAGTTCACTAAGTTCTGCACATCTAAGTTAGGATCTCGTCCTCCCACAGAAATTGGGAGACAGGGACAGTATCCCCACTCCGCCATGGTCACATTTCAAAGGTGGCTCCCAGGTCCTTGAGGAAGACAGTTTCTGGGTTGTAAAACTGGCAAGAGGCTGATAGAAGGTCTATGTGTCAAAGGGGCAGAAAAAGAATTTACAATGGTGAGTCTTTGAAAGGAAATGCTCTAAGAAAAGGGAAGCCAGGGGTCTGGGGTCAGGAAGAAACCAGTTCAGGGTCAAAATTCAGTCAAGCTGAGGGAATATTTAGGCCATTTCACTCAGTGTACACATGCTTTTCCACCTGGAACTAGAGCCCAACCCCAGACCCCAGATACCCACCCTAATCCTTGCCCTCTCCCCTCTCCCCCTTCCTAGTGTTCCCTACCCACCCCACCCCCCACACACACTCCCTCTTCTGGAAAACAGTCTTAGTTCCAGCTTCTCTTATGCAGGAAATCTTCCTGAATCCTGCTCCCACACCCAGGCTGCACTCTTACTGTTCAATACACATTATAACAGTTCCCTCTGGTCTGCCCTTTCCACCAGATGCTGAAAGTCTGCAGTTCAAGACCGCGCCTTTTGTTTCTGAATCCCTGAGACCTGGCCTGGTACTTGGACACGTAGTAGGAATCCATTCGGTGTTTACTGATTGGTAAACTAGTGGTTAAATGCTAGTTTTATTCAACAGTCTCAAGGAAACATTTTAATATGTCAAGTTTTCCAGAAGCAGAAACGGATTCACATGTAAGTATCTGCAGAGAATACCTTTTGTGAGCCTTTACCTTAGGCTTACATAAAGCAGAGGGCCTTCACACCATATGGTGATCATATGGGGCTCCTCCACAGTTTAGAAACCCTTCTTAAAATAGGTTGTATTTGTCCATCACATTACAGTTTATATAACCCTTCTGCATCACTTCATTTGATTTTTACAACTCACCTAAGTAGTAAAAGACCTTTTATCCCTGGTGAAGGATGGACTCTCAGCAAGTTACAAAGCCAGATGCTGACCCCAGGTCCAGAGTTCTTTCATCACCCCACTCCTACACCGTTCCCCACTGCCTACCTCCAGCCCTCACTCCTGCCCCCTTCACTTCTTCAAACAAAAGCTCCTTTCTTTCCACCTGCTGCAAACCCATCAATTCTTGGAGAATCTCATGAACTCTAATTCTGAATTTCTTCTGACATAATGACATTTATTTTTTAATGTTTCAAGGATTGAAGGACCTGGAAACAAACTAAAATTAACTGTTGCTGAGGGGAAAGCAAATTTTAAGTTGTTCTTCCCACTTTCCAAACTGATAAGGCCTGCGGCAGCAGTCTCTAATTCACACTTAGACCAGGTAAATTAGACTCCCCATGTACTATTTGTTACCTAAGGATAGATTCTTGAATATATCATTTATTTCTCAAGGCACATCAGCTCTCACTCTCCTATCAATCCAGTCCTCATCTGGTTACCTCTCTCTGGAGTCCTTCCTTCCCCCCCCCCCATTTTACTTTACCAGGGAAACAGGGAATTTCTTTTTTTTATTATTATTGGAGTATAATTGCTTTACAATGTTGTGTTAGTTTCTGCTGTATAACAAAGTGAATCAGCTATATGTATACATATATCTCCATATCCCCTCCCTCTTGAGCCTCCTTCCCACCCTCCCTATCCCACCCCTCTAGGTGGACACAAAGCACTGAGCTGATCTCCCTGTGCTATGCAGCTGCTTCCCACTAGCTAACTGTTTTACATTTGGTAGTGTATATATGTCAGTGTTACTCTCGCACTTCGTCCCAGCTTCCCCTTCCCCCTCTCTGTGTCCTCAGGTCCATTCTCTACATTGAAGCAGAGAATTTCTGCCAATGAGTGGAAGTATGGGTAGCAGAAATATCTCCTCCTGATCTTAAAATAATAGTCATATGATAATAAAGATAATAAGATGATCTTCCAAAATCATCTCTGCTGGAAAATATGAGGATGAGTAGAGTAGAAATAAAAGATCTGAACAGTAGATAAGCATTTCTAGAAACAATATCCCTATTACGTATTGACATTGGTAAAGCTTCAAGTAGATTTCCTCAAAGAAATCAGTAAGATATTTAGGGTCATAGCAATAAAGCAGTTGTTTTTTTTCTTGGTATAAGAAGCTAGGCTGGTACTTCACACCTTAACTGTGTCACTGAGTGAATGTTTATTGATGGAAGAAAGGAAGGAAGGAATAAGTAAAAGAATGAATGAAGTGAGATCATAGCAGGTTGGATGAGGCTCCGAGTCACTGCCAGCACCCCCTCCATGCCCATCTTCCCCCTTCCATGGCCCCGAGGCTTCTCTCTCTGACCCTTGGTCCAGAACAGCCAGCTCTGCTCCTCTGGATTGGACAAGAAAAGCAGGGTAGAGGACTCTAATGTGCGCCCCCAGCCCATTTAGCATGGATTTAGATTCTTTCTTCAGGTCGCTATTTATCACTTTGCAAAGCTGAGAGGCACTGAATTCCAAGGGCTAAGGCCCTGACCTTGACTTACTCAATGGGAGCCCAGGATGACCTGGGCAGTGACAGAGGGTACAGACCAGGAACAAAACCCAAGCCCACCCTCCTGAATGACCAAGGTCTGGCTGAGTGGCTGAGACAGTATGTACAGTTACAGCCAAAGCAAGAGGCTCCAGGTACAGTGCAACTAAGGTTCCAGGGATGTCATCCATCAAGAGCTCGCTACGTGCCACCGCCCAGGGCAGTGATCCAATTATGGTCTCTACTGTGCATGTGAGATTTAAGATTGATTAATAGCAGGTTCAGGCCTGTATGGCAGATCTGGGTCTGTAACTGTGGTCTATCTGTCTCAGAGCCTGAAACATAAACCAATCAGTTCTGGCATTGACAACATTTCCCTTCCTTTAGGATAAAGTTCTGATGGTTTCTGGGGGCCACTCATGGGGGATTCCTTCCTGCCTTTCTCTCCAGTAAACAGGCTGAGATGAGATGTGACTTGAAGTTACACTGAACTACACGACGAACCTCACGGAATCAACAGAGCCGACACCACCCTCCAAGCACCAAGGACCCAAAGATTGAAGGAAGAGGAGCCAGGGGAGGGTTTATCTCACTTTCTGAGTGTTAAAGGGAAACTATATGGTTTTTAAGGGTGTGCTTGAAAGCACTAGTAGAGTGATTTTTCTAAAAGAAACCAAAGTAACCTACTTTCCAAGAAGCTATTTGCTAATTGAGGAGATATGAAGCACCTGCCACACTCATTTTAATAGACCTACCATCTGCTTCTTCTCAAATAATATCAACAGGTGCAGAAGTATCACTGCATTTTAGAGCCAGAAGTGTTATTATACAAAGTTCCATAAGTACCTTAGGCTTGGGCCATGAACAGACTTCAAGGATCCATCAACATCTGGAAAATATATGTACTTTGGTGGGGTTTTTATGTGCATTTTTTTCTAGGGAGACGGACCATGGATGTCATTATTTCAGAGTCTGTGTCAGAAGTGTTTCAACCACAAGTCCAAAGTGACACAAAATAAACAGACAGTAAACAGCTAAGTGGGGCAGGATGAACCTCTACCTATAGCCAAAAGTCAACATGTAAATGTAGAAGGAGGGATAGAAAATCAGCATTTTGCAGCCATCATGGTGCTGATTGCTTCAGGCAAGAGTTTCAAAGGGAGCTGAAGTCATTGGTGACAGTTTGGTGAGGAAAGAGGATGTATGCTTAGCCTTGAAGTATCTCCACAGAGATTACATGTTACACACACAAAAGACAAAGTGGTCGTTGCAGTGGAGGAACCCGGGGACACTCTTCAACCAAGTCATCGAAGTGGATGTCACCACCAACAAGACACGTTGGTCTCAGCCTCCAGAGAGAGGCACCAAGAGAGGCACAACTGCACAGTCAAGGTCTCCTGGCCCAGAATGCACAACTTAGATCTGAACGTGAGGAAACATCACACTAACCACAAACAGCTCTACAAGTCCAAAAGGTCAGGGTCACAAAAGACAAAGAAGTAGGAGAAAATGTCCTAGACCA
Source organism: Pseudorca crassidens (assembly GCF_039906515.1). Taxonomy (NCBI): domain Eukaryota; kingdom Metazoa; phylum Chordata; class Mammalia; order Artiodactyla; family Delphinidae; genus Pseudorca; species Pseudorca crassidens. Next base: position 6,281,501 of record NC_090298.1, read on the forward strand.
AAGGAGATCAAGGAGGCATGAACAGTTAAACCAAAAGAAACATTGCTGCAGTCTACATTGTTGAGACATTTAAATATGGATTGCAAATTATACAGCACCGTGGTATCAGTGTAAATTTTCTGACTTTGATAACTACATTTTGGTTTTGGAAGAGGTTGTCAACAGAAGTATTTACTTAGGCCTAAAAGGGCTCAATGACTCCAACTGACTCTCAAAGGGTTTGTCAAATGTTAATAATTATGTATCATTATAATAATCATCTTCTTTGTTATTACATAAAAGAGAAACAAGCAGACACAGTCAGTGAATCTAGGTGAATGGGGCTCTATAGCTCATAGTACTTACTACTGCTGCAACTTTTCTGGAATTTTTTCAAGTAAAAGCATTTTAAAGAAAGTTAAACACCTTTGACCGGCTTCTTCTCCCCCACTTTACAAATGAGAATTTCAGTCTCAAAGCAATTTAGTTAAAAGTATCATCTGTTAGTGGGAGAAGCTGTATTAAAACCTGAATTTCCTGACTCCCACAAAACCATTCTTCCCACCTTCCCAGACAGTCTGAAAACTCACCTATATTTATTTTTACATTTATTTTATGCAACTGAGGTCACATTGTTGATGGCTGGTGTTGATTTTTAACTCTCTCTCTCTCTCTCTTTTTTTTTTTTATCAAGTAGAACTTTGTTCTTTTTCAGAGAATCAGGTAAGACTTATTCTTACCTTCTTGCTGAAATAATTAGGAGATACCAAGCACATTCCATTTTACCCCAGTTTTCAACTTCTGCCAAATATATGTAAAAGTAGGCAGGTTTTGTGTGAAGAGAATATTGCTGAAAGTTATCTTTTCATCTCAGAGCCCTCACAGCATCCCGACAGTGTTCCCAGGAGTGAGTTCACGTGTGTTCTGAGACTCGGAGCATTTCATTTGATAAGCTCTGCCCAAAGCTCCTCTCTTCTCTTAGGAGGGACAAAAGGGGCCATGGGTTTCCAGAGAGACTGTTCATTGATTCAGGTACATCTTTGAAAAAGTTTCCAACAGGAAAGCTAAATCCACGCTTTTAAGGGTATCTAAGCTACTCAAATAAGCCTTAATGACAAATTCCACAGTAATGCCTGCCCAAGTGAAGTCAGGTACAGTATCAAGGATGTGTCACATTTATTATTCCTTTCCATTGGATTTGTAATATGGTGTTCAGGGAACATACTCTACAGCCAGGAAGTGTCTGTGTTTCAGAAGGCCAGTCACTAGCTCAGTGACCTTGGGCAGCTCACCTGAACTAATTTTATCTCTAGTTCTCTACCTATGAAGTGGAGATGGTAATATCTGCATTCTTTATTGATACTTTCTAAAGTCAGCAACTGACATTTAGTGGTCTTATGTATGTATTTATTTAAATCCTACCTTGTTTCAACATAAGATCATGATACAACAGATTAAAACAATCAAATGAAGAAACTGGGTTTCAGGAGAAACAAGGCAAAGAGAATAAGGTTCCACCTTCAGCAGTAGATGCTTCCAGGGCCCAACACAGAGCTGCAGAACTTCTGTGCTGTCTAGCATCCATAATGGAAAAATTGTACACTTGTAATTGAATTTAGAATGGGAGTTTTCTTGCTGTCCTGAATTGTGGTCAAAGTTTTGTAGCTGAAAATAGTGAGTGATGCTACCCCATATTCTAAAGACAGGCATGGGCACTTCCTCAAAAGAATGGTCCAGAGAGATGGCCAGCCTATTCTCATGACCTCCATCCTCAATAGCCATCTAAGAGAACACCAAGCCTAAGAGGAAGGAATTCTTCTGAAGTTGTAGAGAAGCAGCATTCTTTTCCTCATCTGCCAATGCAGTCCCTCCAGCCAAGAGAGAAATGGGAATGGTGCTTACAAAAAGAGGGGAAGATATCTCAAGCTGGCTGGATGCTGGCTGAGCCACAGATTCTCAGAAGCCACCCTTTTCAAATGTAGAGTGAGGAAACAAGTGAAGAGCCCAACTTGTGTCCACTCCCCATGTTTGGGGGCAAAGAGCAGTGCCTGACCCTCACCAGTATGAGTCTGAAGATGGGAAGCTGGCTGGCACAGCCATGATGGAGGGACCAAGGGGGAGGGCTACAGCAGGATCCACCTTTGTCTATGCCCCGGGAAGGTAGGGGACAGGACAGTAAAAGGACCCCACCCTAGGTCCTGGGTCATGGTACTCTCAGCAGGCAGGTGCTATGGAGGAGACATTGCCTGAGTCAGATGCCTATACAGGGCTGCGATTCCCTGGGGATGTCTCCACAGAACCACACAAGCTCCCAGAGAGAAGAGTCCATTTTGGAGCCAAGAGAACATTTTTGTTAAAAAAATAGCCCCAGCTGAATCAAAATAATTATTTTCTCCAGTTCTTTCTCCCCTTATTCCAGACCCCAAAGGTGGGAACCAGTGGGGAAGGAGATGGAGCAAGGAAAATTCTAGAAAGAATGAACACCTTCCCTTCTCCTGGTCTAGAGAATGCCCCACTTCACCCCACCCTCATGCTCAACTGGTGAATGAGAAACTCAGATTTTGCTTAGATTTTATCAACTTTGTAATGTCTAACAAGACTGCTCTAACACCTGAGGTGCATCAGAAATCTTTGGAAGGAACCCGAGTTATGTTCATGAGAGTGCAAGAGGGCTGACCCAGACAATTTGGAGACACAGTCAGGAAAATTGTATTTCTTTCCAGGATTGCAGTCTAAGGAGTTCCAAAAAGCAGTGACTTAGATTTGTCAGGTCCACCTGGTGCTAATGACCCAGTTTCTCAGAACGGAGCTTTCCCGTTCTGACTCCAAGAGAAATGTTCCCATTTCATGCCAAGAGGAGTGGTAGCAATCCTGCTTCATAGCTTTGTGTTCCATCCAGGCTTAGGAAAGAAATTGCCAGGAAATTCCTGTGACCACACTTGCATATTTTCAGTTGATCATGTATCAAGAGACAGTTATTATTTCATAATACACTTGGAAAACTCCAAATTTTCTTGGTTTTCTTTTCTCCCATACAAAATAAACACATAACATTCCCATTTTTATGGAATAAAATCTTCCACCTTTTAGGAAGTCATAGTGGAGTCATTGTCTCCAGGAGATGTTTTATATTCTTTATCACTAATTATCACAACAAATCATCTAGAAAGGCTCAGAGAGGCTGTGTGACTTGTCGTAAATCACACAATGAGAAGCTGGTGGGTTGGAATCCAGATTTCCATTATTCCAAAACACAAGTTCTTTCCAGTTGTTTTATTGTCCTCTCTTATTCATTCTCTCATTCACTTATTCCTTCATCCTCATGTGCTATCATGCTCAGTGCTAGGGAAGATGGAAGAGGAAAATGAGATTAAGACACCAGCTCTAGTTCTCAGGTATTCTCACCTCCTTGGTGCAACTGTGAGGTAAGAATCTCATGGAAAGAAGCTGGGGACTGAATGCAAATGAAAGTGTACAGTCCATACTTGGTGTAACTCTTTAGGAATGAAAAACAGGGGAGCAAGAAGTTGGCAGATGAAGAGCTTGTAGACACCAGCGTTTTAACAGCCCTTGACTTTGAGACCCTGCCTTCTTCCATCCTGAGGGAAAACCCAGCACTTGTCAAGGTAGGTTCTGCAAGGATGCTGTTACCACTGGAGTCAGTTACTCTGGCACCAATGTGGAAAACTACTGGGCAGGTGCTCTGGGGGTTGGGTGGTGATTGCTGGAAAGAAGTCTTTAATTTGGAATTTTAGAAAGGCAGTGGAAAATCTGTTGAGTGATTTTAATCCAGTGCTGAATGTATCAAACCAAACTCTTGAATGATAAATGTGGTATGAAGAATTATCACCTCCACTGAAGACAGCTGCATGCCAGTACTGTCAGCTCAAAAATGTTAAAACAAAAGCAAGAAACAAAACCCAACTCAAGTTCCAGATTGCAGAGTGCAGCCCTAATCCTGTAACACATACTTTCTCTCTTGCTATATTTTATGCTGTAATTTATGTTCTCTTTGCCTACGTTCCTTCCCAAATAAAACATAAGCTCTATAAGGGAGAAACTATCTTCGTATTTGTACATCACACAAAGCTAAAGACAGTAAATACTGAATTGATAAAGGCATGGTTAGCTGCAAAGGGACAACGGATTACAAGAATTTACAAGCCAGAAGGGAACTAGCTTTTGGAAAGAGTTGACTTTGCACAAATTTAGACTTACCTATGCTTTTTATGGAATAACTGAAACTACTTGAAAGTACTCTGGAAAATACTAGAGAAACACATAAACCACTAGAACTCATTTTTATATACTTTTGTCTTCAAGCTAACTGCCCTTATTAAATAAAGGCTGTTTTGTTGATGCTATTTTAGGAGTCATAAAAGAATGTTTTTGTAGTTCTTTAAAATTACTCTTAATGTACAAGTTTTGGAAAATACACATTTGAGGTGAGAGATCAGAAACAAAATCCCAATATTCTTTTGCTGCCATATGTAATAACATTATTTTACCCAACATTAAATCTATCCTGTGCATCTCTGTCTGCTGAATTTTTTGTTTCCAGTTGTGTCTTTTGTGATGGACAGCATTGTGAGCTGGATTTGAATGTTGTAAGCAAGCAATCCTCCCTCCCCTGCACCATTTTTCCCTCGGCAGCTCCATTCATGCTCTTCCCTATTCTCTCTGTATTCCAGATTTCCACCCATGGGCTTCCTGTCCTATCTCAGCTGGTTCCTGACCTCATTCAGTCAATGGCAGGAGATGAGAGGGTGGGAAGAAAACAGCTGGGGTATTTTTCCCTCATTGTCTCAACCAGCTCCTACCAGACGTTCCTGGCCTCATATCAGGTCACCTCTGCCTCTGGTCTGCCCATTATCTGCTGTTGCCAAGTTTCCACACAGTCTCCTGCTGGTTTCTCAACTTCTAGTTACCAAATTACCAATCCCCTGAATAAATTCCTTCTGTTGTACGTATTTAGAATGGTTCCCCTTTTCCTGGTTGGACCCTGACAAATGCAGCAACCATAATTCTCAAAGGGAAATAAAAAAGAAAGAGGTTGGCAACAGGCCCTAATAAATGTGCTTTTAAGTGAGGGGCTCCTATGACACCTCACTATCTCACTAATGTGGTGGGACAGTTTTACAACTGACTTCTCAAAACTGAGAGTCCATATCAGGATGGCACAGTAAGGAAGTCAACATTCATAATACAAGAAGTTGATAGGTGGTTTCACAGATGGAGAGATATATCATGTTCTTGGATTGGAAGAATCAACATTGTGAAAATGACTATACTACCCTAAGTGATCTACAGATTCAGTGCAATCCGTATCAAACTACCAATGACATTTTTCACAGAACTAGAACAAAAAATTTTACAATTTGAATGGAAACACGAAAAACACTGAATAGCCAAAGCAATCTTCAGAAAGAAAAACGGAGCTGCAGGAATCAGGCTCCTGGACTTCAGACTATACTGCAAAGTTATAGTAATCAAGACAGTATGGTACTGGCACAGAAACAGAAATATAGCTCAATGGAACAGGATAGAAGGCCCTGACATAAACCCACACAGCTATGGTCAACTAATCTATGACAAAGGAGGCAGGAATATACAATGGAGAAAAGACAGCCTCTTCAATAAGTGGTGCTCAGAAAACTGGACAGCTACATGTACAAGAATGAAATTAGAACACTCTCTAACACCACACAAAAATAAACTCAAAATGGATTAAAGACCTAAATGTAAGGTCAGGCACTATAAAACTCTTAGAGGAAAACACAGGCAGAACACTCTATGACATAAATCACAGCAAGATCCTTTTTGACCCATCGCCTAGAGAAATGGAAATAAAAACAAAAATAAACAAATGGGACCTAATGAAACTTCAAAGCTTTTGCACAGCAAAGGAAACCATAAACAAGATGAAAGACAATCCTCAGAATGGGAGAAAATATTTGCAAATGAAGCAATTGACAAAGGATTAATCTCCAAAACATACAAGCAACTCATGCAGCTCAATATCAAAAAAACAAACAACAAATCCAAAAATGGACAGAAGACCTAAATAGACATTTCTCCAAAGAAGATATACAGATTGCCCACAAACACATGAAAGGATGCTCAAAATCACTAATTATTAGAGAAATGCAAATCAAAACTACAATGAAGTATCACCTGACACCAGTCAGAATGGCCATCATCAAAAATCTACAAACAATAAATTCTGGAGAGGGTGTGGAGAAAAGGGAACCCTCTTGCACTGTTGGTGGGAATGTAAATTGATACAGCCACTATGGAGAACAGTGTGGAGGTTGCTTAAAAAACTAAAAATAGAACTACCATATGACCCAATGATCTAACTACTGGGCATATACCCTGAGAAAACCATAATTCAAAAAGAGTCATGTACCACAATTTTCATTGCAGCTCTATTTACAATAGCCAGGACATGGAAGCAACCTAAGTGTCCATCAACAGATGAATGGATAAGGAAGATGGGGCTCATATATACAATGGAATATTACTCAGTCATAAGAAGAAACGAAATTGAGTTATTTATAGTGAGGTGGATGGACCTAGAGACTGTCATACAGAGTGAAGTAAGTCAGAAAGAGAAAGACAAACACTGTATGCTAACACATATATGGAATCAAAAAATAAAAAAAAATGGTTCTAAAGAACCTAGGGGCAGGACAGGAATAAAGATGCAGATGTAGAGAATGGACTTGAGGATGCAGGGAGGGGGAAGGGTAAGCTGGGACGAAGTGAGAGAGTGGCATGGACATATATACACTACCAAATGTAAAATAGATAGCTAGTGGGAAGCAGCCACATAGCACAGCTCGGTGCTTTGTGACCACCTAGAAGGGTGGGATAGGGAGGGTGAGAGGGAGACACAAGAGGGAGGAGATATGGGGATATATGTGTATGTATAGCTGATTCACTTTGTTATACAGCAGAAACTAACACACCATTGTAAAGCAATTATACTCCAATAAAGATGTTAAAAAACATAAAAGAAGTTGGTAAGTGGGTTCTATGGACTATGCAACTTCCATAACACTAGCAATCTGTGATGTTACACATCCATAGCTCAATTTTATGAAAAGGTTCAGAGAGGTAAAATAATGTTTCCAAGCTCACATGGATAATAAATAACACTGTAAATTACATCAAAATAAGGATTCTTGTTGTTGATTAGAAATTGAAGGTATCAGTTAAATTTAGATAAGTAGACAGATGCTGTTTTTTTTACAAGAAGAGTCTGTGATGGTGAATGCTTGGAAAGATCTTTTTTGGGTTTCTCCTAGACCTGAGAAATAGCAAAGCATTTATATAAAATATGGTGCTTCCTAGTTGTTGTTTATCAGCAATCCGGCACTTCCCAAAATTACCTTTACCAAAATTATTCCCCTTCTTTACAAGTATATATGACCTTAACAATAACAGCTGAGGTTTGCCTGAAACTCTTCTAAGCACTTACATTTACTTGTTTCATCCCCAAAACAACCCTCTAATACAGGAGGAATCATCTCTCCCGTCTGAAAGATGAAGAAACAGCCTAGAGAAATTAAGTAACTTTTCCAAAGTCACATGAAGAACGAGTGGTCCTGCAGGCCACAGAGCAGAAGTTTGATATTTTCAATAACAATGAAAATGTTTCATGACCCATGAATTGGGAGAAAGAGAAGGAAATGTTTCAAGAAAAATAAAAGGAAATGAGAGGAAAGGGAAATAACAATTGAGTCCCGAGTTTGGTCATGTGTCATCTCTCACTTTCTCTCAGTTAATATTCAAAGCCTCCTTTGACATAAGTGCCATTTGTATTGTAGAGTTGAGCATACAGGTTCAGAGAGACTGATTCTCCTGCCCAAAGTCATACAGCTACTATGTGACTCAGCCACATGTTCCCCTGCATTTTCACTCTTCATCTGAATGGTTAGTCTTGTGGTTTTCTGTGGGACCCTGTTGCAATTCTCACCTTCCATGGGCTATAGTCATTCTTGAATTCATTCATTTGGTGAATATACCTTGAGTGCACTGTGCTGGGTCTTGCAGTGCAGCAGTGAACAACACAACTCAAGTCCAAGCTCTCCTTGGGATGAGCAACCTCAGATTGATGTCAATACTGGATAACAATTGCTTTTTTTTTTTTTGAACAAATCCACACTCTTTCTTATTTACTTTTCAATAAGTTTAAATCCTTGAAGGGTACAGCATCACATGGATTCTGTGTCCAATGGCCTTAGCAAGAAGGTTGTTTCAGACTTTGGCATGAACCATGCCACTGTTTCCATGAGCGTGAGTTCTTTCCCCAAATTACTCTGGTTTTGTTAGATTTTCCACCAGGAGTTACTGTGTTGTCCTTTGCTTTGTACACATAAGGAAATCTCTTGCCGAGATAGAATTCAGTTTCATTTCAAGTATATACACCTTCAATTTTCAGGAGAGCTGTGTGCTCCCTCTGGTTCCATACCCCACTTATAGCCAGCAGAAATGCCCTTGGACCACAGCCTTCCAGACATATTTGTCGTTTTAGAAGTTCTGGTCCCAGGAGCCTTTGATAACAATTGTTAACGTGGGGTCTTTAAGGCCTTCCTGCTTGTTTGCTGGCACAAACAATTTCCATTTTGGAAAGATGCTACTTCACTGGCTTGATTAAGTTTGGTCAAGAGTTTTCTTATCGTTTGTGCTTTTGCAGTGCATTATGCAGAAAGCAGTGGTGTGATTTTTTTAAAACCACTTTGTTGAGGTATAAATGACATGTAAAAAGCTGTACATATTTATTGTATACAACTCGATGAGTTTGGTGATAGATATAAACCCATGAAACCATCACCGCTGTGAACGCCAAAAAGACATCCATCACGCCCCAAAGTCTCTTTCCACCCCTTTTATTATAATATCGTGTATATGTGTGGTAAGAAACATAAGATCTATCTTCTCAGCAAATTTTAAGTATCCAATACAGTACTGAGATCTATAGGCACTATGCTATACAGTAGATAGTCAAAGAGTATAGAGTTTCAATTATGTAGTATAAGTAACTTCTGGAGATCTATACAGCATGTGATTTCCACATGATAATAAAAGCTATTCCCAAATGCATTTTTTTCTCTCTCTCTGTCTCTCTTATTTCCTCATCTAAGAATCAGAGACATGACCATCAGGCACTAATTCCACTAAATTATATCATTCCCCATTCCATGCTTTTAAAATACGAATTCTGGGTTGATTAGCCCGCTAGATTACCAACACTTCAGTGTGAGGTCTGTTCTACATCGTTCAATTTATGGCAGCAAGTGTCAGCAGAGCCTGAACATATTAGCTGCTTAAGAACAAAAAGAGACATGGATAGGGAGGAAAAAGAGAAAGAAATGTAGGCAAAATGTCAGGGTTCATTTGCATCTCAATGCGGCAGAGAAAGAAATCAAGATGAGAGAGGTCATGAGTCTATATTTGCATCGTCTCCCTCCTCCACTCCACACTGTAGGACCAGAGGAGTGAAGGTAAAGCACTTGATTTTGACCTGTTTTTCCCAGCTTATGGGCACAACCTAATAAACACCACCAAATGAACTGACTTTCATCATTGGCAAGATGCAATGGGGTAACACCTTTAAGATTCATCATTGAATTAAGAGTTAAGTGGAATCCTCCCTACCTGCTCCATTTTTTGATTTTTACTAAGTAAAATACTAACTTTATTGATTTTTCTTTATATTTTTTATTGTATATAAAGTAAAAAGAAACAACGTTTGGACATCAGATGAGGCAGAAAACACAGATACAGCAATCATTGATCTAGGCAATGGATAAAGGCATAACTTTTTCCAGATCAAACAGATCAGCCAGAATACACACCCATGGAGAAGTTAATTGATAAGATCAATGGACAACTCTGAAGGTTACAAGAAACAATGAGTTATTGAGGGCAAATAAAGGAATTGCCATAGACTTTTCTTTTGAAAACATCCATTCAATTTATTGAAGGACGGATTCATCTACCTTTCTACGTGTTGTGATAAAGATGACCTTGAGAGAGGTCAAGAAATCTTAGGTCTAATGGTATGTACTGGGGAGATTCTTTGTCCCTGTCCACTGCAGACCTTTTTATATTAGGATTTCTAATTAGAAATGGCAAAGCAAGATGAATGACTTTTATTCCTTGGGCTAAATAGACTGTACAGGTATATGTGTGTGAATATATAATTGTAACACTGTATGTGTACACAAAAAGTATTATTTGTCATTGTTATTATAATTATTTATTTCAATACCTTCTGTTAACTTGTCTAAGATAAAAGTTGTGAAACTAACTGAACTGTACAATTTCCCTTGAAATCATGAGACTCATTGCTCATTCTCAGATTAGACACACATTGGTGGTAAGCAAAGAAAGCTTTCAGAATGCTGAACAGGACTGCCTCTTTCTAGAACAAGGCCTGGGGCAGAAGTCATCTCCTAGTCAACACAGGCCAGATCCTGCTTCCAAGTGTGTTTTGTTTATTCCAGCTGTTGTTTTAGAACATTTGTGCATATTTAAATATTTAAATATCGGTAGTATTCCCACAAAACCCTGGATATTTATCTCCTCTTGAAAATCTGGATCTGACCACAGGTGGTCTCACATTCCCACATGGTCACCACTGGTTCAAGCCAAACAATTTTTTTTTTTTTTTTTTTTTGCTGTGGTTCCCACCCTGCCCCTGTTCATTCACTTAACTGCCCTGTAAGAACGTAAGTTTGTGACCCTTTGGGTAGGGGTTGGACTTCAGCTCCACAAATTCAACAACTTGAATCAAATTCACACAAGGTTGACTCAAGCACAAAACATCTGTATTTCAGTATACAAAGAGCCTACCTGATAAATAAAATGCCTATCTTCTAACCTACCATAAGAAGTATTGACCAAATTAGTCTCCTCAAGGGATCAGTGTGTTCTCTCCCAAGCAACCATGTCTATAAAAGAATCAAGCAGACAATGTTTGGTGACCCAGTAATTGATGCAAATAAGTGGTTAGATCATCTTAAAGACAAGCTGTCATATTAAGATGCACCATCTCCTTCCAAGATGCCCACCAACGGTATGTTCCTCCTTGGGCCATTTGCTCAGGAACTGAATTTTAAGATTTCTTTTTTTAACAGCCCCCAAATCTATGAAGATGGCTCAAAATAGGTTGGTGGGTCACTGCCCTTCTTTTCCCAACCACACCATCACTAACATACACGCATACTTCAGTGAGAGCACCTCACTTTTTTTACATTCTTTCTTATTTATGTTAAATAGTAAAATAATAATCATGGCAAATTTTAATGAAGATGAGAAGTAAAGAAAAATGTTTTCAAAATACAGACAGTGATATCTTAAGGAAGTTTAATCCTTTTAAATTGAAGTATAGTTGATTTACAACATTGTGTTAGTTTCAGGTGTGCAGCGTAGTGATTCATTTTTTTTTCAGATTATATTTGATTGCACGCTATTACAAGATATTGAATATAAGACCCTGTGCCATACAGTAAATCCTTGTTGGTTATCTATTTTATATATAGCAGTTTGTATCTGTTACTCCCATACTCCCAATTTGTCTGTCCCCACTTTTGGTAGCTATAAGTTAGTTTTCTGTGTCTGTGAGTCTATTTCTGTTTTGTATATAGATTCATCTGTATTATTTTTTTAGACTCCACATATAAGTAATATCATATAGTATTTGTCTTTCTCCAGACACTTCCATTCCCTGAGTTGTCTTTTCGTTTTGCCAGTCATTTCCTTTGCTGTACAAAAGCTTTTAAGTTTGATTAGGCCCTGTTTGTTTATTTTTGCTTTTATTTCTTTTGTGTTGGGAGACTGATTGAAGAAAATATTTTTATGATTTATGTTCAAGAATATTTTGTCTATGTTCTCCTCTAGGAGTTTTATGGTGTCATGTCTTATATTTAGGTCTTTAGACCATCTTGAGTTTATTGTTTTATATTGTGGGAAGGAATGTTCTAATTTCATTGATTTACATGTAGCTGCCCAGCTTTCCCAGCACCACTTGTTACAGAGACTGTCTATTCTCCATTGTACATTCTTGCCTCCTTTGTTGTAGATTAGTTGACCGTAGGTGTGTGGCCCAGACGTAGAGAATGGACTTGAGGACACGGGGTGGGGAGGGTAAGCTGGGATGAAGTAAGAGAGTGGCATTGACATGTATACACTACCAAATGTAAAATATACACTACCAAATGTAAAATAGATAGCTAGTGGGAAGCAGCCGCATAGCACAGGGAGATCAGCTCTGTGTTTTGTCACCACCTAGAGGGGTGGGATGGGGAGGTGGGAGGGAGATGCAAGAGGGAGGGGATATAGGGATATATGTATATGTATAGCTGATTCACTTTGTTATACAGCAGAAACTAACACACCATTATAAAGCAATTATACTCCAATAAAGATGTTTAAAAAAAATAAATAAATACACTATTGTATATATGAATAATATATATTTACTCAACATGAAGAAATAGTATTTTCAATGTCTTTATCAAAACTCAGTCTGTATTTAAAGCCAAAATCTTATGCCATGTAGAAAAGGTGCAAAATAACAAAGGAATATTTCTCTCTCAACTATGGATAATATAAAGCTTTCCTGGAATTCAGTTTGACTTTCTTGGGAAAAAAAAAATTTTAATAGAGTTAATAATTTGTTTAAAGTGGAAACGTGTGCATTTGTTCTCTGGCAGCAATAAATTAATTCCCTGATATATAAAAAAAAGAATATTATCATTTATATAATGGGTGGTCTGGATAAGGAAAACCTAGAGATACACAGATATAAACAAAAGCCCAGCTTCATTTTTCTGGCTTTTATCTAATTTGAAATATTCCAAGTGGTAGAACTTCTCTCCATTCTCCTGAGAGCCTTCTATTAGTCAAATATTTCTAATTATCAGGAAGCATTTCCTGACATTCAGTCTAGATTTTTATCTTTCTTGTGACGTTATATAATTTAGTTAATTATATTATCCTGTTAGCAGATGAAAAATATTTATCTTGTTACCCATTTTCTTATTATTGCAGCATGACTATGTGGATCTAAAGCAAACGGGAAGTGAAGTGACTATTGTCTTTTTATTTCCTTCTTCTGTCCCATTGATACAGAGAGTCAGATCAATAGAAAACAGAATACAGGGTGATTATGTGCCACTGCACAATTGGTCACTGTCACTATCTACGTATGAAGGGGAAGCATGTTCTCCTAGGAAGGTTGTTTTCTCCCTCAAGAAGCAAGATATTTGGTAATCTATTTTTGTTTGTCTGAGTTTCTCCTGCTGGCTAATAGTAACTGCTATAAGGGAGGAACAAAGAGAGAAAATTGTAAGAATCAGTCTTAAGATTCTGAAATTAACAGCAAAAAATGTATTCCATATTGTTTGCGTGTAATACTAACTTAAAGTTCGCTCAGACATGAGTAAAATGTTAGGCTCTGAAAAGACAGAAGTAAGCTACAAGTCCTTTTGTTAAGATGAATGGGAGAGAAAAAATCCCACTGATTGAGTCACATGGGCTGTTTCTGTAGCAGGTGCCTGAAGCAAGTATTTTCCAAAGGACGGCTGATAAAAACAGGAGATGGGAAAATCAATACTTTGGGCCAATACTGGTCACAATTCACTAAGACAGCAAGCTTGGGAAAAGCCAAGGAAAAATATGCCTTTCCTCTGAAGCATCTGAATCAAAGTTCCCCAGGTGTCTGCCTTCTCTCTTAAGTCACTGGGTCTCCATAGTCTTTGACACCCTAATAACTAGAGTCAGCATCACTAAATGCCCTTCTGGGCATATTTCACTTGGTGAAACAATAAACAGTCATATGAAAAATCTTAAAAACTCAAGGTCCTCATGGGCCAGAACCCCCGGGCTGTTTTATACCAGCCCACCATCCACCTTACTCTCCATATTTAAACATGCCCCTTTTCTTGTAATAGTAATCACCAAAGTACAGAAACTTGTTTCAAAATATTCATAGTAGTATTTACTGGGACTACATTGATTTAAGACTACCCATAGTCTTGAATTTTAAGGGCTATTACATTTTAATTTAATAAAAATTGCATTGAGTGCATCTTAAAAGCTACTTGAATGCATGTTCTGTTTGTCGTATTAATTCATTTAACCTCATCACAAATTCAGAGAAAACGACTTAGTTCATGGTGTGAGATGACAAACCAGGACAACTCTTGGGAGGGGAGAACTCTGTCAGTATCTCTTCCCAAGCCCAGGAGATGATGAATCTGGGGTCACAGTATCACTGACAATATTTGGTGTGAAAAACAAAGCATGGCAAATGCACTGGATGATGACAATAGAAGTGCTTCTGTGACAGGTTGCAGGAGTCTTACGAGCTGTATCAGAGACTTGGAATACTAAGGACCACATCTGAAAAGGAAAGCCCAGGCCAGTTTTGTGTTTCCCTTGGTAATCAGCACTAAAGACCTCTGAAAAGTACTAAGACTAGTGGGCTTAAATTAACGTTCCAAGTTTCTCTAATCTCCTATCTGCCCACCTCCCACTGCCTTTTTTTGGCACATCCAATAATAAGGATAATTCCTTTTAAATTATTTCTGGGCAGCATTTCCCTCCTTGATAACAATGTATCCTGCTCAATGAGCACTATAGACTTCAGAACTTTGTAATCTACAAAAGGCAGAATCGTCTCCACCAAATGCAGAAATCTGATAAGGCAGTGGGGGAAGACTTAGTGCCCTTGAGTTTGCTCTAGGGCCAAACCCACCAGTGTGGACTCTCCTTCCATGTCCAGCCAGGGCAGTTCCGGAGACCTGAGAGGTGGGACTCCAGTTAGGGGAAGCCTGAGAGGCTGGTCCGGCAGACTCTCCCTGGGAGGGCCACCTAGCACCATGTGGCACATCAATCGCAAAGCCACTAGGGGGTTCTCCAGAGTGACCAGACTGCCAGTAGGGACAGAACAAGAACTTTAGAGGAAGCCCAACCCTGGGTTTGGAGGGACCACACTTCCAAAGTTCTCAAATGATTGCCAGCATCTGCAGGATGTCCCAGTGTCCATCTCCTCTCTCTCATGGTCTAATTTTCTTCCTGGGACACTTTTCCTGGCATTCTAGATTCTTAAATCAAGGACATTCCGTAAATCATACAGGCCTGCCCAGTAGCTTTTTAGAGCTGATGTTGCTAATTCCTTTCTCTCTTGGTGTACAACTCTTCCATCTTCCAAGGGTTATGCCTAAGGTCTCCAATCTCTTGGTGACACCATAACCAATGAAACATTTCATAAAGTCATCTCACTCAACTCAATGTTTCATTTTTTAGGAAAGAAACTGGTGTAATGTGATTAGATAAGCAGAACTTTCATCCTTGTCTTATGAGGAAATGATGTCACCCTTTTGAAAGGAAACATCAAAGAAGCAACCAACAAAGGCCAGCAAGCGGGTGAGAACCATTTTCTCTCTAGGCAGGAACAATTTTGTATTGTTAGAGACTTCTTTCTCTTGGTAATTCTCTAGGTTTTCTCTCTGCTGCCCACACACCAATCTTTCATCCCCTTTCCTCATCCCACCCTGCATTTGGTGGCAAAGGTCAACCACATCCATAAAAACATGACACAAGTGTTTCTAAAACAGAATCTTTTCTAGCTTAGCTGTGACTGCTACTAGAACAATCCAAAATGTTAAAGGGCTGCTCATCCTAATGATTTGGAAAATCCAATTGAAAAAGAAATTTTGTTCTGGAGAAACATGAAATGTATCCACTGAAAACAAATTAAGCTCTTTCACTGGTAAAAATAAAACGGATCCAGGCAAATCAAAGTACCACTTGTTACAGAGATTGTTATGTCTGCTTGGTCGAATGTTCGACTGACACTCTCTACCAAATTTAATTGCCTCCGTAGCATTCTATTTGGTGTTGGGTTTCCT
The DNA here is from genome assembly GCF_039906515.1 of Pseudorca crassidens. NCBI lineage: Eukaryota > Metazoa > Chordata > Mammalia > Artiodactyla > Delphinidae > Pseudorca > Pseudorca crassidens. The sequence goes on from NC_090298.1 coordinate 6,297,406, forward strand.
GTTTGTCTAATCAAGGCATCAAAGTACACCCTGTGCTCTTCTCACAGGGCATATCCTGCTTCACCCACTAGCTGTCAAGATTTGGGAAAAGGTCAACTAAGCTTATCTAAACTTATCTACTATAAACTAAGCTTATCTACTACGAATCAGAAAATTTTGAATGCCTATCTTTACTCAAAGATAACATAAATCAAAGTGCATACTTATTATAAAATAGCTTGGTCTGCTTAATAATCTTGCCCAAAGAATTCACCATTTCAATAATAATATTAATATACTTATGACCTCTTTATTAATGTTTTATAGATTAGAAAGTGTGTGTACATATATAACTTTATTCACTTTTAAAACAGAATTTGGAACTAGGTAATATTATTTTTCTTGTTTTATTATGGATGAGGAAATTGTTTTTCAAACAATGTACATAATCGGGCTCACAAATGTATAGCCAAAGTAGTAACCAAAGCTTCCATTATACCACATTATCTCCCATGAATTCTTAGACTGAAGGATGGATAGTTCATGAACTTGTAATTAGTGATTAAACACAAGAGGAAGAGATAGGCTCCTGATATTGTAACTGAAGCTTGATCCCTCCCTTTTCTTTCCAGAGCAGTACAGCATCAAGATAGACTGGGACCTGGGACCCTTTGCTGCAGTGCTTGCTCCTGGACACACCTCTCCTCAAGCAACAAAACACAAAGAAATTATAAGGGACTAAAAATAACTGTGCACATGCACAGCTGGGGCAAATTATGGACAAAAGATACAAAAAAGACCAAAAAGACCAACTGCCACTTCTAAAGAGCAGGGAGCAAAAGTAGGTACTGCTCATGCCCACTGCCCTCAACACCACCAAAAGGGTGGGCAAGCCACCCCTCCAGCCTGACCCCTGGACACACCTCTACCCTCACGCCATGTAAGGAACCAGCTCGGCTCACCCCTCCCCTCCCCTGCCCCAGCGAGCAAGTAAGCAAGGGAAACGCTTACTTGTTCTCCCTCCCGGCTGCTGCAGCAGGGGCCCCAATAAACCCTTGCCTGAATTTCTTGTCTGCCCTCTGATCAATTTCTATTAATTCAGGAGGCTAAGAACCCTGGTGGGTAACAGCATCATATCCTACCCTAGTCATCCTGAGCTGATTAGTGTGGCACCAAATGATGACCCCAAGTTACATGGAGAGCCCAGATTTGCTATCCCCACTCTCAATAGTTTCATGGCATGAAAGACCAAGGAACATCACAATGGTACATATAAAATCGCAGATTATGGTAGACGAGGACACAAGGGAGATTCTTGACCTCGCCATCTCTTTTTTTGTTGCTAAAAGTTTAACAGCTATAGAGTTTCAGGGCATTCGATGCTGGGATTAGAGAGTATCATCTTTAATTGTTTTTGAATGATATTATTCTTCTGCCCTTGAAGCTGCATGTGTCAGAGGGCAGGATATCCTGATTGGTCCTGGGATTGTTAAGCCAAGGCACTGTGCATCTACTCCTTAGTTCAATTACAGAAGAACATAGCTGGTGCAGCCTTTGTAAAAACACAGTTTTCTGATACAGGGTAAAGGCATAGCAATCTCTCATTAGAATTTAAGCTCTATGAGGACAGGGATATTTTTCTGCTTTGTTCACTGCTATTTCCTTATTGCCTATAAAAGTACCTGATACATCATAAGGATTGAATAGGTAATATTTGGATGGAGAATCTATATATATTTAAAAATCAACACTTTCTCAGCTATGACCATCCTAACCTTAAGGGGGATGGTGTGGTGGAGACTTATTATAGGCCCTAGTACTCATCTCCTCCATTCCTCCCTGTAACAAGACGCTTAATTTTTATCTGGGTGAATGGCTATTTAGAAGAAAGATTGAATTTCTCCCTCTTCCTGTCAGCTAGGCATGGCCCTGTGGCTGGGTTCTGATGCGTAAGGGGAATCTCTTGTCCAAGTTAAGGCGGGTACCCTTGCCTCCTTCCTGCTGACTGGGTTGTCTGTGCGAAGGCTGGGATGCCAGAGGCCATGATGTAGGAGGCTTCTGTTGAGGATGGAGGAGCAATTCCATGGATACAGTTGGGAACCCTGACAACCACAGCACTGGCACCAGACGTCTTTTACACAAGAAGTAAATAAAACACAGTCTTGCATAAGCCACTGCTATTTTCGGTTTTCTGTCACTCACAGTCAGAACTAATCTTAATGGATACAAATGCACTGTCATACATAGTATTAGTGATAGAGAAATAAGTATCTTTTCGGAATACATTTATAAAGTTATCTAAACATTGGCTTAACACATCACATTTATTTATATAGTCTTAGTTTTGTGTTTCTTGAAAATGAATGGTATGATGTATTGCTCTGGCTTGTAATCAACGCTGATGTTTTTATTTTTATATTTTTTTATACAGCAGGTTCCTATTAGTCATCAATTTTATACACATCAGTGTATACATGTCAGTCCCAATCACCCAATTCATCACACCACCACCACCACCACCACCCCTGCTGCTTTCCCCCCTTTTTACCAAATTCATTGATTAGCTCTAGTAGTTTTCTGGTGGCAACTTTAGGATTCTCTCTATATAGTATCATGTCATCTTCAAACAGTGACAGTTTTACTTCTTCTTTTCCAATTTGGATTCCTATTATTTCCTTTTCTTCACTGATTGCTGTGGCTAGGACTTCCAAAACTATGTTGAATAATAGTGGTGAGAGTGGACATCCTTATGTTGTTCCTGATCTTAGAGGAAATGCTTTCAGTTTTTCACCATTGAGAATGATGTTTGCTGTGGGTTTGTCGTATATGGGCTTTCTTATGTTGAGATAGGTTCCCTCTATGCCCATTTTCTGGAGAGGTTTTATCATAAATGGGTGTTGAATTTTGTCAAAAGCTTTTTCTGCATCTATTCAGATGATCATATGGTTTTATTCTTCAATTTGTTAATATGGTGTATCACATTGATTGATTTGCATATATTGAAGAACCCTTGCATCCCTGGGATAAATCTCACTTGATCATGGTGTATGATCCTTTTAATGTGTTGTTCGATTCTGTTTGCTAGTATTTTGTTGAGGATTTTTGCATCTATATTCATCAGTGATATTGGTCTGTAATTTTCTTTTTTTGTAGTATCTTTGTCTGGTTTTGGTATCATGGTGATGGTGGCCTCATTGAATGAGTTTGGGAGTGTTCCTTCCTCTGCAATTTTTTGGAAGAGTTTGAGAAGGATGAGTATTAGCTCTTCTCAACATTTGATAGCATTCACCTGTGAAGCCATCTGGTCCTGGACTTTTGTTTGTTGGAAGATTTTTAATCACAATTTCAATTTCATTACTTGTGATTGGTCTGTTCATATTTTCTATTTCTTCCTGGTTCAGTCTTGGAAGGTTATACCTTTCTAAGAATTTGTCCATTTCTTCCAGGTTGTCCGTTTTATTGGCAAAGAGTTGCTTGTAGTAGTCTCTTAGGATGCTTTGTATTTCTGCGGTGTCTGTTGTAACTTCTTCTTTTTCATTTCTAATTTTATTGATTTGAGTCCTCTCCCTATTTTTCTTGGTGAGTCTGGCTAATGGTTTATCAATTTTGTTTAGTTTCTCAAAGAACCAGCTTTTAGTTTTATTCATCTTTGCTATTGTTTTCTTTGTTTCTATTTCATTTATTTCTGCTCTGATCTTTATGATTTCTTTCCTACTGCTAACTTTGGGTTTTGTTTGTTCTTCTTTCTCTAGTTCCTTTAGGTGTAAGGTTAGATTGTTTATTTGAGATTTTTCTTGTTTCTTGAGGTAGGCTTGTGTAGCTATAAACTTCCCTCTTAGAACTGCTTTTACTGCATCCCATAGGTTTTGGGTCATCATATTTTCATTGTCATTTGTCTCTAGGTAGTTTTTGATTTCCTCTTTGATTTCTTCAGTGATCTCTTGGTTATTTACTAATGTAATGTTTAGCCTACATGTGTTTGTGATTTTTACTTTTTTTTCCCTGTAATTCATTTCTAATCTCATAGTGTTGTGGTCAAAATGATGCTTGATATGATTTCAATTTTCTTAAATTTATTGAGGCTTGATTTGTGATCCAAGATGTGATCTATCCTGGAGAATGTTCCGTGGGCACTTGAGAATAAAGTGTAATGTGCTGTTTTGGGATGGAATGTCCTATAAATATCAATTAAATCTATCTGGTCTACTGTGTCATTTAAAGCCTGTGTTTCCTTATTTATTTTCATTTTGGATGATCTCTCCATTCGTGTAAGTGAGGTGTTAAAGTCCCCCACTATTATTGTGTTACTGTCAATTTCCTTTTTTATAGCTGTTAGCAGTTGCCTTATGTATTGAGGTGCTCCTATGTTGGGTGCATATAAATTTATAATTGTTATATCTTCTTCTTGGATTGATCCCTTGACCATTATGTAGTGTCCTTCCTTGTCTCTTGTAACCTTCTTTATTTTAAAGTCTATTTTATCTGATATGAGTATTGCTACTCCAGCTTTCTTTCGATTTCCATTTGCATGGAATATCTTTTTCCATCCCCTCACGTTCAGTGTGTTATGTGTCCCTAGGTCTGAAGTGGGACTCTTGTAGACAGCATATATATGGCTCTTGTTTTGGTATCCATTCAGCAAACCTGTGTCTTTTGGCTGAAGCATTTAATCCATTCATGTTTAAGGTAATTATCCTTATGCATGTTCCTATGACCATTTTCTTAATTGTTTTGGGTTTGTGTTTGTAGGCCCTTTTCTTCTCTTGTGTTTCCCACTTAGAGAAGTTCCTTTAGCATTTGTTGTAGAGCTGGTTTGGTGGTGCTGAATTCTCTTAGCTTTTGCTTGTTTGTAAAGCTTTTGATTTCTCCATCAAATCTGAATGAGATCCTTGCTGGGTAGAGTAATCTTGGTTGTAGGTTCTTACCTTTCATCAGTTTAAGTATATCATGCCACTCCCTTCTGGCTTGTAGACTTTCTGCTGAGAAATCAGCTGTTAACCTTATGGGAGTTCCCTTGTATGTTATTTGTCATTTTTCCCTTGCACTTTCAATAATTTTTCTTTGTCTTTAAGTTTTGCCAAGTTGATTACTATGTGTCTCAGCATGTTTCTCCTTGGGTTTATCCTGTATGGGACTCTCTGCACTTCCTGGATTGGGTGGTTATTTACTTTCCCATGTTAGGGAAGTTTTCGACTATAATCTCTTCAAATATTTTCTCTGGTCCTTTGTCTCTCTCTTCTCCTTCTGGGACCCCTACAATGCAAATGTTGTTGCATTTAATGTTGTCCCAGAGGTCTCTTAGGCTGTCTTCATTTCTTTTCATTCTTTCTTCTTTATTCTGTTCCGCAGCACTGAATTCCACCATTCTGTCTTCCAGGTCACTTATCTGTTCTTCTGCCTCAGTTATTCTGCTATTGATTCCTTCTAGTGTAGTTTTCATTTCAGTTATTGTATTGTCCATATCTGTTTGTTCTTTAATTCTTCTAGGTCTTTGTTAAACATTTCTTGCAACTTCTCGATCTTTGCCTCCACTGTTTTTCTGAGGTCCTGGATCATCTTCACTATCATTATTCTGAATTATTTTTCTGGAAGGTTGCCTATCTCCACTTGCACATCCTTCTACTCTATGATCTTGGTTCTATATCCAACGTTGATGTATTTTAAGAAACCCAATTCCTCAACTGTGTTGCATGGTAGAGTTTCAGAAGAAACATCTGCACACCATGTTTCTTGCTGTCATCAATACTTAGTACATGAGCTTGTAGGGAGGGCATTATTGAAGATGAAGAAGAATCTTGGCATCTCAGCACTTTCTCAGTCTGGTTTCTGCATCACAGCTTTACTCCTTGGTTTGAAGCAAATTCTCAAAAAACAAACAAACAAAAAAGACCTATAAATTTTCAAAGGTGTGGCAAAGCATCAGGCCAAGCACAGAGTAATTACTTTCCCACTAACATAATGTACTTTCTGTGAGCAAACTAATTCCTACGTATGACTTCAAATACACCTCTACCCTAGTGATCCCATATTGTATTTTTACTTAACCTTTTCTTAAACAATACTTTCTTGATGTACTTTTTGTTAATTCTTAAAGTTAATATTTTATCAAAATTCATTTTATTTATTTATTTTATTTATTATTTTTTTTTTGCGGTACACAGGCCTCTCACTGTTGTGGCCTCTCCCGTTGTGGAGAACAGGCTCCGGACATGCAGACTCAGTGGCCATGGCTCACAGGCCCAGCTGCTCCGCGGCATGTGGGATCTTCCCAGACTGGGGCATGATGAACCTGCGTCCTCTGCATTGGCAGGCAGACTCTCAACCACAGCGCCACTAGGGAAGCCCCATTTTATTTATTTTTTATTAAAGAAAAATTTCCATAATAAATAAGCTTTTTACTATCAGCACCATTCACAATAATTTTTACCCCAATCCCAAAAGGGTTTCTTGCCATCACTATCTCTTTCTTATTAAGAATTACTGCTTTCTGACAAATACCATATATCACTTATATGTGGAATCTAAAATATGACACAAAGGAACTTATCTATGAAACAGAAACACTCACAGACATAGAGAACAGACTTGTGGTTGCTAAGGGGGAGGAGAGGTGGGGATGGGATGAATTGGGAGTTTGAGATTAGCTGAGGCAACTATTATATAGAGAATAGACAAACAACAAGGTCTGACTGTATAGCACAGGGAACTATAGTTAATATCCTGTGATAAACCATAATGGAAAAGAATATAAAAAAGAATGTATGTATATATTTATATATATAAATATATTCATTATTAAATATATATTTATATATTATTAAATATATTTATTTATATACATAAAATACTGAATCACTTTGCTGTGTAGCAAAAATTAATACATTTTTAAATCAATTATACTTCAATATAATAAAATTTAAAAAGAATGGGAACAAATTAATGACTTCTTGGTCTTATGTTCAACTGTATCTTGGATATCCCATAAATTTTTCAAGCTTAGCATTTTCCTATTTGAAGATAACATATTCAGACCCCCTCCATACTTGTTCCCCCTCCTCTGTTTCTCATGTTGATGAAGACACTAATAGTCTTAGTGGCCTGAGCTAGAAACTTGGGTGTTATCCAGAACTTTATGTTCTATATTCATTTGGTCACCAGCTCATCAATGTCAACTCACAGGCTTGCCTTTCATTCTTTTGGTCACTGCCTTATTTAATTGTTCATCCCTTCTTGCAGGAATGTTATCCAGAGTCTTCAAACTCTGCTTCCAACCTCATCCCACTTCAGCTTACCCTCCGCCCTTCAATCACAGAACTCTGACTGCAGTGGAAGCCTAGACAGCTAACCTCTTAAGCCCTGAGCTGAGCAAGTCTGAGCAGAGGATCTGAGCACTGCCTGGCTCTTTGACTTCATCTACCAGCCTTCCTTTGAATCCTACACTTCTGTCTTTGCAGAGTCTGCAGTTTATGGCAGACTGGGGCATGGGCTTTGAGCTTAGCCTTGCATTCACCTCCATAGTCTCATTTTCCTCCAGGCAGCCTTTAAAACTTAGCAGAACTGCATGCTCTGGAACACTCTCTTGACCCCTGACCTTGGCTAAGGGTCAAGTCTTACCCTGTGGAATCTATTCGACTAGAATATGAGCAATCTAAGAGCAGGGACTATCCTCTGCATATATCTCCAGTACCAAGTATGGAAATTCACATCTAGTGGGTTCTTAGAAGGCAGTTGCTTGGGGCTTCCCTGGTGGCGCAGTGGTTGAGAGTCCACCTGCTGATGCAGGGGACGCGGGTTCGTGCCCTGTCCGGGAAGATCCCACTTGCCGCGGAGCGGCTGGGCCCGTGAGCCATGGCCGCTGAGCCTGCGCCTCCGGAGCCTGTGCTCCGCAACAGGAGAGGCCACAACAGTGAGAGTCCCGGATACTGAAAAAAAAAAAAAAAAGTCAGTTGCTTGAATGAGTGTGTAAACCTCCATTTGAATCACCCAGGCCCCTTAACAAAAAGCCATGGATTTTCAGAATAGTCTTGTTTCTCTCCATTCTCTACCTATTTTTCAAACTGCATTTTTCCTGCTGTAGGAAAAAATGGTAAATTCACGTGGATTAACTCATTTCTATAGAGTAGTTTATTTTTCTAAACATATCTTCAAGTTCTCCCTGACTTAGTTTTCTTCAAAACATGGAATCAAAGCAACAATTCAACAAGGTTCATTTACATCTTTATTTTATTTTGTTTCTAGAGCTTCTGGCTTTGTGTGCAGACAATTCACAGATGATTAAAAGTCTGTGATAACTGAACATTAGAGAATTTATCTCTTATGAGGCAATCATGCTTGGCATGGCCAAAATTGTAATGGTTGGTCACGTACTTACGATCTAAAGGAGAAGTAGACCATGACTAATCCTGTCCTGGGATGAAGGTTAAGGAGAATAAGAAGTAAATTTATATTGAGTATCTACTGTGTGTCAAATGCTGTGTGGAGGTTCACAGCGTTAAATTAAATCCTCACAGACAACCTATGAAGTAGGTATGATTATCACAGTGGGACAAACAAACCAAACACAATGAGATAGAGACAAAGGGTAGTCTCAGCTGTGAAAACAGACCCACACTGTTTCCAGCACCCCAGACCACAAGTGTGTCATTATCACCCATGGGGACCCCTGGCATGAAAACATGAGTGTATGCTTCAGGTTGAAAGTGTTCACAAATCTGTTTTTCTTTAATTCCACTAGCTAATGACTTGCTTGAATTTAATCATGTAGTTTTTGAAAAAAATAAACTTTTTATTTCAGAAGAATTTTATAAATATTTCTAGGAAAATTATAAAGCTAGTACAGAGAATTCTCATATACATTTTGCTTAGTTTCTTCTAGTATTAACTTCTTATATTAGTGAGATACATGTGTCACAATGAAAGAACCAATATTGATACATTATTGTTAACAAGTCAACACATTATTCAGATCTCCTTAGTTTTTATCTGATGTTCTTTTTCTGTCCTGGGCTCGCATCCAGTACAGTACATTACACTGAGTTATCATGGCTCCTCAGGCTCCTCTTGGTCATGGCGATTTCTCAGATTTTCCATGATTTGATGACCTTAACAGTACTGGTCAGGTATTTTGTATTTGTCTGATGTTTTCCACACAGCTTTTTCATCAGCAAAACAAAAGGATTGAACTGAACAGTGAGATAAATAACTCTGATTTTCCCCAACACTTGTGCTATGATCTCCTTTGGAGGTTACATGAACTCTCTGAGGGACCCACATGAAACATGAAAGAGAAACAAATTCCATACTAGGGACTGTTGCAGTTTGGATCAGTAGAGACATATTTCAGACAGAGCCTGAGCAAGGTGATATGAGCAGTCCTGAACCATTTCCTTTCAAATATATTAGGGCAATGACACATGCACAGAAATAAACATAAGTTAATATCTCATATCTGTTATCAATTCAAAAATACACCTGGGCTTTTAATACCTTTCTTCCCCACCTCCTTTTTTACAGCATGTCTTTAATGTTATTGAATTTTAATGGGTAATTACTGAGAGAGAGAACTCTTTTAATGTTCAACTGTTCCCAGTCTCAAGCAATTCCTAATTTTTAAGCACTGGCAATTGCATTTTAGATTCAAAATCTCCAGAGGGGAGTGTTGGTAAAGACAGAGCCGAAATAAATGTTAAGAGAATGTGGTGATAAACTTGAATCCTCCTTATTCTAAGGGTTTTTAGGACCCTATTGACTACTGACTAGAACTCAAGGAAGGAATTAAGTGGACAGGTGTCACATATGCTAATGAAACTTAGCTACCCTGCTAAATGATAGAAAACTGGCTGTCAATAAATGTTTGCTGAATTGAATTGAGCTAAAAGGGAGAAGAGACAACTGCAATGACAATATTGCTAACAATAATAATAAATAATGAAGATAAGGCAACCACTTATAGAATATGTACTTGGTCTGGGTTCTTTCCAAGCATGGTTTTATTTAATCCTCATGAAAATCCTATGTGTCAAGCACTGTCATTATTCTCATTTTAAGATGAAGAAGTGGAGGCTGAGAGAAATGACTTGTCCAAGGTCACCCAACCAGGAACGGGTGAAGCTGTCTGAAAGTCGCTTTCCTCCCCAGAGCAACATTCCTTACTTCCTTGGTCAAAGGGAACAAGCAAAGGGTAAGGGGGGGCTCCTTGGGAAATCTCACAGCTCAGAGATAAATACTTCATCCCAGCTCTGAGTTAAAGGACAGAGAGTTCAATGAAAGTGACCCCAGAGTTTTTCTCAGGTCCCATCCCATCTTCACAGATTAATTGATCCACCTCATACAGAACACATGTGTCCCATCCCAAACCCTGGAAAACTCTCTGTATACAAAGTTTTGACACTTTGCTGTTTTCAGTTTTCATGAAAGAAAAACAAACTTATTTTAGTGTTTCATGATTAGCTGAGTGTCTGTTCTCTGACCCATTTTAAAGTCTGATGTAAGATGATCAGACGCCTGGCAGGTCAGCCCAAGGCTTTGAAGAATCAAAATCCTTCATGTCTGAGACTGCAATCCAACCCACATTTGCTTGTTACACAGAAAATCATATTTGCCATTTCCTGCTTGCTTAGGGTAAAATGTTGGCAGGTTTCTACATTCCACTAGGTTTGACAAATATTAAGTTGGCTGCGTAGCCTTGTATAGAATACAAGTGGTTGTATTCTTACTACCATCAAAACACTGAATTGATGGGCTTTGAATCTGAGCTGATTGAGTAAAGGCATCTCCCACTCACTCAACTTTGACAGCTGCTTTGCACACTTTGAAGCATGAGATGTGATATATCTAGTTTCCATATACCCACGTTTCCATGATGGGACTAAGCATACTTGGAAACATCAAGCAAATTTTAATAGCCGGGCAATTGTTTGTAATAAACTTTGCAAAACAAGATGCTCTTTGTTTAATACTCGGGCACATTAAAACCTCTGGCATCAACACAAGAAGAGAATTTGCTCTCTTGAGATTCAGAAGAGAGATTCAGTGTCACATAATCATTTCAGAAATTTCAAAATGGTTTCTTTTTATCCATTGCCAAACGTATCAAGCTCTAAAACTTTCGTATAAAGCTTCATCCTGATCTTCCTATGATATTATTTAAAATATCACACCCATCTATATTTTCTGGATGATAGTTGGAGTTCAATATTGTTTCCTCTGAGGCACTACAATCACCCATGGTGTTCTGTAAAGCTCCCTATATGTTCAGATTTTTGTCAACTATTACCATTATTAAGAGGAAGTGAAAAGGTTGTGCTTAGTTTTATAATTCTGGGTTCAAGACTGAAACTGGGCTTCCTTTCTCTAGAACATAGATTTGCTATTTTGGTTTTCTTCTTTTAACCTCCTCCACCTCTGCAACACTCTATCCCCCAGAGCAGCCCCCATCATGGAAGTGGGATGATGTAGCAGTCACACATGAGATGTGTTCTTTACACCTTCTGTTGCTACACACACACACATGAACACATGAACTTGAGTCAACCTGCATTAAATGATTTAAAATCCAAAAGCATGCTGGATTTAATTACACATATTGCTTTTTTAATGTACCTTTAAGTATAATTAGATGGCCTATGGGGAATGGAGTTGAAAAACTCATGAAACTTGTTTGATTATCCTCACTTCCATTGCCTGGGTAGTCCATACTCCTCTCCACGATATCTGTTTAAGCCAGTGCATCCAGATTCTCAAGATTCCTTCGACTCCTAGTTTTTGTCCACTGCTTTGTCTCATATTATACTAGATCCAACAATAGTATCTTCACCATTTTTCATAAGAAATCCACTTATGCCACTGACTTCATGACTTTGGTAGATTTTTATAAACTTTTCGACTTTGGAAGACTGGCTTTTCATTTAAATACAAACAAAATTTAAAAGCATAGTATTTTTTTCTTGGAAGTTTGGACATTTTAAAGAATAAAGAATCATTATTTATATTCTTAAATGAAAGTTCTTTTTTTTTCAAAAGTTTTGAGTTGCTGACGATGGGTCTTTACTCAACGTTGGGTCATTAATAAGTTAGGCTAAACAGGTGTGAGACTATTACTGTTATCCATATGAGAATCTCTTTTTTGATTGATTTGTCTACATTAGAAGTCCTTGTTGATGTTATGGTTCTTGACCCATAGGACTAGGAAAATATCATACTTATTTCAAAATGGTGTACATTGAGAAAAAACAAATAACTTACAGGGTATAAAATAACGTTTCTCTCATTATAATGTTTTGTGATTCTCTCTGAATTTCAGCCATTGTCCATCACCATAACAACTAGGTTTTCTAATGGGCTGTGTCAGCTGCCTTTTGAAACTTCACCATACATGTTTGCCTTCAGAGCTCTTGGTATCATCTAATGTTTAGAAACCTGAAGTGAACAGCCAATGACCATCACCCCAAGGGTGTATCTTTGGTACCTACAAAATACATAGACTGTAGGCATCAACAGAGCATTTGAGAACAAGGGGTGCAAATTATCACCCAGCATCTTTGGTAATGAAAAAATCAGTGTAACGGGGCGATAGCATGAGCCAGCCCTAGAAGGCAAGAAGCACTAACCACCAACCCCAGAGGGAAGACGGACTAGGCAGAGCAGCTTAGATTTAGACCCGTTCGACTGACTCGCAGGCAGTGAGGTTTGTGAGTTGTGTCTTTGATAGCATTTGGCTGAGAACCCATGACCCCATCTCTGAAGTTTCCCTTCCTCATCTTAGCACTGTACATATCTTCTGTTGTTCCCAAGAAAGATACATAAATGGAGAGCAAAACCACTTTCCTAATTACCTCTACTAGAGGGGACCAGGACTATTCCTTCTTGAACTTCTTCAACTGTCATGCCATAATCCATCTCTGGGTGCCATAATCCAGTAACTGTCCGTTCACTTGACACACACCTGTCAATGCCTTCCCTTCTTGGGACATCACAAGGAGTGGACACTTGGAATGCTGAGGAGGAGATGGGCAGCTGTGGCTGGAGCCAGACTGGCATCCGTAGACAAAGCATTGGAGAGATAAGCAACCGATTTTAATTTCTCCCTAGAAATTAATCAGAGAAGAAAACCAAAAACTAAACCAATAAACAAAAACAATCATTTTGGAGAAGGGAGGTCTGAAATTTGCATAAAGCTTACTAGATTTTCTGCTCCTCTTTGGATTCTTGAAATTGGAACTCCCAAAATAAGCTCAGGGGAGCTTTAAATACATGACTCAGAAAACTTTTTCTTAAAGGACCAGAGAGTAAAATTTTAGGCTTTGTGGACCAAGAGGCAAAATCAAGGACGTTATGTAGATACTCACATTACCACTTAAAATGGAACCTTTTAAAAATGTAAAAGCCAGTCTTGGTTTGTATCCTGTGCAAAAACAAGCAGCGGGCCAGCCTTGGCCCTTGGGCTACAGTTTGCTGACCCCTGCATTAAAGGCTTCAGTGTGTTACAGGAAATGCATCTTCTCTTAAGAGAAAGAAACAAAAAGAACAAGAAAAACTTAGCTATGAGTGAATTTAAGTTTACAAAAATAGAACCTTAAAATTAATAAGGTACCTTGAATCTGACTCTTATTCTTCACAACTTAAGAGCATATAAAGACAGGGATATATAATGGGCCAGTCAGCCTTAGGGTCACAGGACAAAATTTGGTTTTCCCTGACTTTATGGTTTCATAGTAGTATTTGTAATGTGGACTGAGAGATACTGAGAATGTTAGGTTCCCAAGTCATATCCTGCCTTCATAAGCTCCTCTGTGTAACAGTTTATGAGACCCTATTCTCAGAAAACACTAAGAAATAAAAATAATTGCCTTGTTTTTGAAAACATTTTAGAAATGAAGGCACAATATTTTGAATTGGGAAAAAAAGAAGAAAAAATCATATTTTTTCTTATAATGGTGTCCCCGATAGCTCATTTTGGATTATCATGTATAATGATTCAAACATCTGAAACAAGTAGATACAATGAACACATAAATAGCTTGATGGTGGGCATACTGAATATTTACCAATATCATTCAAAAAATTCATTAAGGAAAATTTAAGTCATTTCAGCCCTTATATGTCTAATATCTATTTGAAGGTCATTTTATATGGTGTATACACTTCTTAGCAGAGTGGAAGCAGAAAAACCTTGGTAAGAAGTTAGTGCAGTAATTCCAGGATGAGGAAGGTGAGGGCTTGAATAACGGTTGTAGCATCTCAGACAGTGGGATGTATGTTGAGAGTTGAACTGATAGAATTTGTTGATAGACTGGATGTTGAGGGTGAGGGAGAAAGGGGAGACAAAGATAAATCCTGGATTCCTGGTCTGGGGAATTGGGTAAATTATGGTATCATTTCTTCAGATGGGGGAAGTGTGTGGTGAGGTAGAATTTAAATATTCTGTTTTGCACATAATATGTTTCAGACTCCTTAGATATCCAGGTAGAAAAATCAAGGAAACATGTATATCTACATTTGCATCTCAGGGAGATCTTAGAGATGGAGACACACATGTGTGAGTTATCAGCCTTTAGAAAGATTTGAAGCCATAGAGCTGGATATGATCACACAGAGAGGTGGGGAGTGTAGAGGGAGAAGACAGAATGTCTCCCACCAGGAGCTTCCATTGTGTAGACTTTGGAAAGGCTGGGAGGAGCCAATAAAGAAGGAAAAAGGAACAATCAGTGAGAAGGAGTAAACCAGGCTGGGTGGGGAATGGGGAGTTTTTCTAGAGCAGGAGGGAAGGGAGCCTTTCAAGAGAGTCAAGTGCTGCAGGGGATCCATCAAGTAGGACTGAGGAGTGACATTAAACTTGGCCAATCACAGTCCACAGCTACCCTGAGAGTGCAATGGTGGACACAGAAGCCTGGTTGGAGGGGCTCAAAAAGAGAAGAGTAGGTGTCTACAGATCCTTGCTCCTCAAAGAATGGTCTCTGGTCTTGAGGCATTGGCATCACCTGTGAGCTTGTTAAATATTCAGAATCTCAGGCTCTACCCCAGACTGACTGAATCAGAACTGTATTTTGACAAGCGCATCCCTATGCAAATTTGAGAGGCATTGGTTCAGCAACTCTGTTGAGTTGTTTGGCTACATAGGGTGAGTAGAGAAACAAAGCCACACTCCATTATAGCAAAGGAGAAAGGATATGGGATAATGTTTTTTTTAATTTTTTTAAAGATATGGCCTAACATAACATTTTTTCATTGATCGCAGTGATTTGTTAAACATAGAAACATTTAAGGATGAAGAAGTAGCTAATTGCAAAAGCAGTGAACTGAAGTAGGCAAAAAAAAAAAAAAAAAAAAAGAGATCCAGTGTACAAGTGGAGGGATGGCCTTAAATAGAAATAAGAGGGAGCACAGGGCCTCAGTGCAGGGAGTTTGGCTCATTTAGTAATGGGAAATGCAGTTGCTATCTTTTTTTCTGTTTTCTCAGTAAAATAAGAAACATGACTATCAGCTGAGAGTAAGCAGGTAAGTTGGTGTTAAGAGGTTTAAGAAAAAATCAGAAGGTCTGAACCATTTTCTCTGTGAGTGTGAAAACAGTTTGCAAAAGAAATATAGTAGGATTGTTGGACAGTGCTAACGATCTACTTAAGATTTATGGTCATAAATTACAAAGAAAGGCCAATCAGCATAATGACTCATTTTTCTCAATGCACATTAAGTTCTTCAGATGCAGTTACAAAGTAGACAGTGAATTGGATTTAACTGGTGTTCGGCTTCTTCCAGGCAAATATGGAAGTGATGGCAGGGAGAGACCGAGGAATCAAAGTCCTGGGAAGAAGACATAGAAATCCTGGCCCCATAAAAAGGTCAGACCAAAGGCTTAAAGATCCCAGTGCAGTCAGAGACTGTTAGAATTTGGGTTCAAGGTAATGTTGCCAGATTTGGAAAATACTAATCTAGGATGCCAAGTTAATTTGAATTTCAGAATAAAAAAAATAGTATTTGAGCAAAAGTGTTTCTGGAAATGTTGTATGTACTCAATCATGTTTAAAATATATGAAATTGTTTATCTGAAATTCAAATTTAACTGGGCAGCCTATATTTAATCTGGAGACCCTAGTCCAAGAGAAAGTAGTCTGTGAGGTTGGAGGTCACTGTCTGAGAACTGAAGGCTTTACGATGATCTAATCACTGGCAATTGAAAAGGTATAGGAAATGACCATGGCCATGGGGGAAGAGGCTCAGGAGGGCTGTTAGGAGAGGTCAAGGAACTGAAAGGCCAAGGCTGGGAATGGATTATCTTGATGGATGCTAAATCTGTGAAGAATGAAGACAGGAATGGTGATGGAGAGAGTGAACCAGTGAGTCAGGTGCTGAAATCTCTTGCAAATGACAGGGAAAGACTGGGCAGCTTTCGTACAACTGCAACAAGGAGGAAGAGCCTCCAAGGAGGGGTAGGCAATGAAATAGTCTGATGGTATGTATTTCTATGGAAACAAGGTTTTTGAAAGAGGAAGAAAAGAAGACATGGTTGGCCAGATGCAATGAGGATCAAAGAGCATACCTACCCACCATTCAGATGTACCTGGGGTTAGAGGACCAGAAATGAGGGCACTGTTTGAGAGACTTGCAAGGGAACTAGGGTCCTTGAGGCAAAGAAGGGTTTCAGTTAATCATGAAATTGAACTTGTGAGAAGGCTTTAAAAATGTAGAAGACTCTGCAGTTGACATCCATGAAGGCACACGGTAGAACTGGGGGTGGGGTAGTGAACTAGGAAGGACAGGAGATGGAGGGATGTCCAAAGTCACACGAAGATAACAGCCAGGAGGGTGCTGATGGATGACCAAAGCCTCAACTGAGGGACACGAGGAGAGATGTACAGCTGAGTGGGCTGCTCCCAATGAATGATGTTAGTCAAAGACAGGTAATCAGTCCTCTGATGGAGTCATCTCTTAGATGGTTTGCACTGGTGGGCAGGTGGTAACACCCTGGGAGCAGTGACATCCTTTCAATAGTTGGGGCATGGCATGCTGTAGGTGAAGAAGGTTACCAAGAACTTGGAGTGTTCTGGGTACCCCCCCCCCCACTGTGTGCTGGATCAAAGCCGGGAATAAGGGGCACTTTAAATTCTGTGAATCCTGGAGGCCACACTTAAACCCTCCTCTTAGGGCCTATTAAACTCCAGTTTAGAATTTAATGGAGAAGAAGATAGTGAGATAGGTGAATCAAAAAAGATTTAGCTGCTTATTATTTATTCTCTAAAAGCCAGGGTTATAAATAGTCAGATTTTTGTAGTATATTTTTGCCATAGATAGTTTTTGGTTTTTTGCTAACCTTAGATTGCATGTTGTCACCAGTCATCGAAGTCTGCGTTCTATGCAGATGACACCTTCTTTTTTTGCAGAATATTATTAGGCAGTTACGCTCAGGAGAAAGTCATGTGTAAAGTATCCACTACTGGTTCCTTGGCTGTAATTAAACCAAAGCACTTAGGATTCAATAACTATAATAGCCACCCAGTTCCCTGGAGGCCCAGTGCCTCCACATCCTTGTCCTGAGGAAGCTCAAAGCTTGAGTTTTGGACACACATACAAGACGATGAGAAAGATGTCTGTGACTCTTGGCAGGCTGTGGTTATATTTATTTGATTTTTTGGTGATTATTTCATTAAGTCCCCATTTACAGAAATATATAAAGATGGCATGTCATTTAAAGAGTCCTGGCGAGTGGGAGAGAGTCTCTGTCTTTCAATGTTCTTTTCTCACCAGTCTACCATGGAACCAGAAATCCTCACCCTGAGATACATTTTATGGATGAAAGCTGAGAACTTCAATCTCTTTTCTTCTCTTCAGTAGTTCGCCTTTACCTTCAGAAACAATTCTACAGGGAAGCCTAACACACAACTCAGGGAAAAATGCATTTCTTTGTTCAGCAGACTCTGCACCAGGCAAGTGTGTTTTCATATCTGATCCTCACAGCAGCCTTGAGCTGAGTCATTCACTTTCTTGATACAGATGAGGAAACTGAAGCTTCAATGATTAAGTTCCCTCAGTAGCTATGAAATGGCAGGTATTTCAGCTCAGGTCTCTCTGGCACCAAATAAACATGAAACTTTGCTTAAACACCTGCAGCAACTCACATGCCTTCCCTGGCCACGCTCTCCAGACTGTGTGCAGACCCAGCTCACCTCCAGGTATCCAGGCCTGGCTGGCTCACTCATGCTGTGTCCCTGTGTTCGCTCATCCCACACATGCAGGGAGGGGGGCCAGCCCAGGACAGGCAGTCAGGCTTACTGGTCCTCCGCAGCACCTCTAGGGTGAGGGTCCTTATGTGCGTCCCCCTCCCCGGTCCATGTGTCATCTTACCACACCACAGATCTTCAACCCTGAGAGGAGGGGTCCCTCAGGACACACATTCAGAACCCACCCCACCTAGCTCTGTTCATCATAGAACAGAGGAAGCATGCTTGTTAGGGGAAAACAGAGAGATTTATAGGAGTAAATGCCTGAATGACAGGAGGGAGGAAAAGGAGAATGTAGAACAAACCAGCCACAGCGAGGTTCCTGGCCCAGCCCTATTTTTACAGTTTAGTTACTGATTAAGGAGCCCGTGTCCAGGTGCCCCTTGTTGGCACTCACTCCCTGCTTTGTGGACTGCGCCCAGGTCTGATGGTGGCTGGCACATCTCCAAGGCGCCTGGTTGGCTTCCTGGTCCAGATGGGATTTCTGGGACTAAGTGTCCTTTTCCTGACAAACACAGAGTTATTTGATCTTCACTCGTCACATAGAACTGCCATTTCTTAGACAAAATAAATCTCTTAAAGTTGGCTTTGACCAGTAAGCTGGAACCAAGCGGTGTTTCCTCTCTTTCCTCCACTTTGGGAGCCCAAGGATAATATAATTAAGGCTATTATCAGCCAATTGGGTTTGGGGAGAGCACATTTAACATGTGGTGAGTGAAGTGGCGGAAATCTGAGAATTACTCCACCAGCAGACAAAGCTGGGGCGATAATTGCCATTTTCTAGGATGTTTTCTAGCACTTTCCTCTTAAATATACAAGGCAAGTTTTTTCCTTTCAAGGACCCATACGTGGTTTTCATTGAATCAGCCCTTATGGTCTACTTAATTTTACAGGGACACAATCTAGAACAGAATAAAACTCACAATTTTAATAGAAGTGATGGTTAAGATAAGGTAGCCTTTGGTCACCAGGGTATATGTCCATCTGTGTTTCCTTTGCTTTTCCACTGTCCTTGTCCAGAGTTGGGTCATGTTTCAATAAGGTTGAGTGGAAAGGGTTAATTAATACTGCTCAGTGCTAGGAGCTTCAGAGATTCAGAGACTTGATCCAGGGTGTTCAGAAGTCACAAGCAATGAAACACAGACACAAACGACCTAGGAACAAAGACAACCTAAGTGCTGCCAGATACCTGAGGAGTTGGAGGAGCTGCTTGCCTTAGAATATTTCCTACCATATAGTAAACATAATCAAGATCATAAAACTCCTCCTTCTTTTTCAATAGGTCCAACATTCACAATTTTGAAAGGTAAACTTACTTAACCATAGTATTTTAGGATTCTGATTTCATTAAATCATCAAGTGGGAAAATTGTTCAGTACAGAGATATGCATCTCACTGGCAAACTTAACCATAGTATTTTAGGATTCTGATTTCATTAAATCATCAAGTGGGAAAATTGTTCAGTACCGAGATATGCATCTCACTGGCAAACTTTTGAGGGGCTACTTTATAAAGTGAGCCAGGCATCAATAACAGCAACTCAGGGACCACGCACATAATGGACTTTTAGTCACGGACATCAATTTCAAGTAAACCTAGAAAACTCAAAATCGAGTCACAGAGCTGGTCCATTTGAAATCAGAGGGTGAGTCGACACATCTACAATTCTTCTGTCTGATGAGGAGGGTGATAATAAATAAGTTGTCTGAAACTATATGTGACTTCTCCACATTACACTACAAAGTTGAAAGGAAAACGGTGTTCGTCTTTGTGGTCCCTGCCGTGCCACGCCACCAGAGGAGGGATATAGTGAAAGTATCAATATTATGTGACAACCTAAATTGGAAAAGAATTTGAAAAAGAATAGATACATATATCTGTATAACTGAATCACTTTGCTGTACATCTGAAACTAACACAATATTCTTAATCAACTGTACTCCAATATAAAATAAAAAATTACAAAAAGAAAGCTCATTGCAGATCAAAATAGGCAAATTCTAGGACTTCCCTGGTGGCACAGTGGTTAAGAATCCACCTGCCAGTGCAGGGGACATGGGTTCGAGCCCTGGTCTGAGAAGATCTCACAGGCTGTGGAGCAACTAAGCCCGTGCGCCACAACTACTGAGCCTGAGAGCCACAACTACTGAAGCCCTGTGCACCTAGATCCCATGCTCCACAATAAGAGAAGCCCCTGTTCGCCGCAACTAGAGAAAGCTGGTGCACAGCAATGAAGACCTAATGCAGCCAAAAATAAATAAATTAAAATAAACAAATTTCAAAAGAAAAGGCACATTCTGGAACACACAGAACTCCTCAGCCTCTGTTAACATGTCACCATACAGTTTCATTTTCTACATGTGCCCACTTCACACAGATGGACCATTCCTCACAGAGATAATGCTTGGAAACTTCCTCACAGAGAACAATAGGACTCTTGCTGCCTTCAGATTGTCCCTGCAGCTCCAGCTTATCTGAGACAACAAGCTTCAGTGAGGCTGCCAGGGCTGCTCGGGTGAGGCCCCATCTCCTGCCTGGAACACTACTCCTGTCTACCAGCTCTCCCTTCAGTGACTGCCCACGCCTTCCTCTTTTTCTCTCTTGACAACTGAAGCTGAGTGCCTCGTCCACTGGCCATATCTTTAGATAATTGGTGGAGGCCTCTGCACCCCTTAATGGCAGCCATAGGAAAAGCATGAGGTGTTTTTTGGGTTTTTTTGGCCTGAAGTCCAACCTTATCCACCACTTAACCATCTGTATGATTATGAACATGCCTCTCAACTTCTCCAAAACTGTTATTCATTTTGTAAAATGGAGACAATAATAGTTACCTCATAGGGTAATTGTAAGAATTAAATTGGATAAAATGAGTTGGATAAGGTGCACAGTCACGACAAGACTTCAGTATATGCACTCTCCCTTCCTAATTTTTTATTCCGTAATCCACCTTAACACCTGTATTAGTCCCTACGGCTGCCAGAACAAACTGCCACAAACCTGGTGGATTGAAACAACAGAAATTTATTCTCTCACAGCTCTGAAGGCTAAACGTGCAAAATCAAGGTGTTGGCAGAGTCATCCTGTCTCTGAAGACTCCACAGAAGAACCCCTCCTTGCCTCCTCCAGCTTCTGGTGTTGCCAGCAGTCCTTGGCTTGTAGCTGCATTACATCAATCTCTGCCTCTGTCTTCACTTGGCCTGCTTCCTTGCGCGTATGTGTCTCCTCTTCTTAAAGGAACAGGAGTCATTAGATTTGGGGCCCAACCTAATGCAGTACAACTTTATCTGAACTTCATTAATTACATCTGCAAAGACCCCATTTCCAAATAAGGTCACATTCTGAGGTTTCAGATGGACATGAATTTTGGGGCAACACTATTCAAACCACTATAACACTGTACATTTCTATGTTTTTTTCTGGAAAGATATGACTTTAATCTTCCTTAAAATCTCCGAAACATTCCCAAAGTATGTATATTTTATGAATGCCTACTAAAATGCATATTGATTTTTTCTGATTAACTTAAGAAATATACAATATGACATTTTCATCATTATTAAGGTATAATGAACTACTATGATGTTTCTAATGGTACAGAATGTTTTCTCTCACCTCTGTGGAGTCCTTCTGGCTTGCTGGACTGGTTTCTACTGAGTGTGGATGTCATTATCAGGTTACAAATCTGCAGGGAGGTTTTGAGACAATTCAAATCCTGTGATCTGTGATAGGCTACCATCACTTTCAAAAGATACCTTGTGTTCAAACTGTGTGCTAGGAGCAAAGAATCAACATTTGTCATTCCTATTCTACTATATAAGATGGTACTCCTCAAAAATTAGATTTTGAAAAAAATTCAGCCACTAAGCCACTGTTTCAATAACTAAGAAAGATTTGCATTCATCAGTATCCTTATAAAAATTTTAAAATTCTTAATAAAATATATTTAATATCAGAATCATAGAATTTTTTTTCACGGAAAGGCAGTTTATCTTAAATATGGCAGTGTGTACATGTTAATCTCAAACTCCCAATCTATCCCCTCCCCCTCTTCCCCCCAGTAACCATAAATTCATTTTCTGTCTGCAAGTCTGTTTCTGTTTTGTAAATAAGTTCATTTGCATCATTCCTTTTTTGGTTCTACATATAAGCAATCTCATATGATATTTGTCTTCCTCTGTTTGACTTACTTCACTTAGTATGATAATCTTAAGAATAAAAGAATCTTAGAGGTATTGACTTCAATCCTCTCAGTTTACTGTTGAGAAAACTGATGCCCTGGAGGGTTAAGTGGTGACTTTCACAATGTTACACAGCTAATTAGTTTCAGAAACAACATTAGTATCTAACCTCCTCCCTCCATACCAATACCAGATCTGTAGGTTGGGTTTTTAGAGACTCCTTCTAATTTGTGTCATTATCTCAGAAGCCTTTTTTTCCCCTAGGCATTTTGGTCAAGTTTTTTGCTTTCTTAAATGTCAGTTAGCAGCTCCGATTTTAAAGATACATTTGGATAGAAAAGATTTCTAAAAATGATTTGTATTATTTAATGATCATTCTTGTGTAGCCAGAAATCAACACAGTACTGTAAAAAGAAAGATTTGGTACCATATTAAAATATTTCTTAAATACTACTGTAGGATTGGAATTCTGATATTTATTGGAAAAACAAAGATGATAAAGATCTAGAATAATTCCTCCAAGATTCATAATCACTGTTTATAAACTAGTCATTAATTTAAGAATTTAGTAAGATAAGCAAGAACTTTTATAAAGTCAGCAGAGAGAGGAAGTGTCAAGAAAGCCTTCACATATCACTTGATCTAGGACCTCAGGAGGAGCAAGGCGTAGAAGAGAACACATTGTTCTTGGAAGGGTAGAAATAAATGTTAGATTTGGAAAGCAGCGGGCAAGCTGAGTGCCCCCAGAAGCTTAGCCCATCTGTAGGTCATTTAATTTATTCATTCAAAGACATTGATGGGGTCTGGTCTAGGCACCATTAGTCACAAGGCATAAGGCAATAGGACAACGTGCCTGCCCTCAAATGGAGTGGATGGTTCACTCCTGAGATTTAGACTTTAATTGGCTTCAAAGAACTTATTGTCCAACTCCACCCATTAGCCAACCAGAATGGGGAGACTGCCCCCTGAGTCCCTATTTGGGGAAGATCTTCAGGCTGAGGGACCCATTGGAAGCAAATGTGTGCAGAAGGGAGAGTAGGAATGCGGGAGGGGCCTCTGGGCATGTGACTGAGGAGGGCAGGACCCTCACCATGTTTGCAGGCTGATGTTTGGCAACACCGATGTTTCATAAGTTCCCTCCAGGGCTAAACCCTCAGATGTACCAAGACCCAAACCCCAAAGAGTTATTGAAGAGTAGAAACCAAAATGAGATGCAGTGAAGAAACCATTTTTCAGTTTACCATGTATTAGCTTTCTATTGCTGCTTAAAAAATCACCACAAACGTAGTAGCTAACAACAGCATAAACTTATTAATGTTTTTCCTTTGGTAGGACGATTGGAAAAGTGACCTAATGACTTGTTCTCAGGGACAGATGACCTCCAAGCTTGTGTGAGCATCCATACAGTGCTAACATGAGGCTAGTGAGATGGAATATCAACAGGACCTCTCTCCTGTCATCACATTTCACGTTCATTAAGTTCTAGAGATCTATAGTTAACAAAACATCTATGATGCACTTAAAAATGTGTTAAGAGTGTAGACCTCATGTTAACTGTGTGTTATTACACACACACAAACACACGTACATACACACACAAACAACACACACAAACCCATAAAGGCACACAAGGAAACTCTTGGAGGTGATGCCTGTTTATTACCTTGATTGTGGCAATGATATCACAGGCATAAGCATATATCCAAACTCATCAAATTGTATAGATTAAATATGGGCAGTTTTTTTATATATAAATTATAACTTGGTAAAGCTGTTTTTCAAAAAGAATTGCCACCCTCATAATTCTAAGATAGTTTTAACTTCTGCTATCAAATATCTTGTATTTAGGTCTTTTCTTCACATAATCTTTTCTGATTTATGATTTCATTTGTTTTTCTGTGGTGATACCTCAATACCCTTGCCAAACCTTCCCCCAGCCCCAAATGTTAGAAACCTCATTCATTTCCACAAGTTTTTGAACGTGAGTACTTCTGCTGGGAGAACAATCTGTGTCAACTTGAATAATAAGAGACTATTTAAGACAGTAACTGGGATCCACTGGCCTTCCTTAAGCCTCTCAGTCACTTTGATGATTTCTTATGGGATACAGAAATGGGCTTTCATGAGATGTAGCCATGATATAAAGTTAAATTTATAAGTTCTGCCTCCAGGGTCTCCGTGTTCAAATCCTGCCCCACCATAGACCAGCTGTGTGAATTGAAATTACCCACACTCCCGGGTGAACACAACAAACACTGGCTGTTACTATTCTTTCTTTGATAGCTGGAGAGGTAAGGAAGGTGTGAGTTTGCAAGATAAATGTAATTACCTTTCTAGAAGCAAAAGCTACTTCTAACTTGTGTTGGAGGTATTCTCAGCTTCAAAAATGAATCACATCTAGAAGTCTCAAATTATCAGACCTGTGTTCTTTAGCACTTTTGGGGAAAACAGATTACTTTCCCCTTCACTTTAGATCATGGCTTGGAAGACCTGAATGCCTCAGGAGGTTATTTATAGACACGCTCAGAGCATCTCATGAGTTACTGCTGAAGAGTACTGAGATCAGTAAAGGCAAAAGTCCTCCATAAAGCAGTTCCTATAAAATCCCTATGTGAAGATCATCTCACTTTTCTCATCTGTATAATGTGGAAAAAAAGTACTTAATTCACAGAGTAACCAGTTGTGAGGATCAAGGAGTCATAAATGTGAAGTTCATATCCTAACTCAGAGTACCTGCTCTCGAAATATTATCAACATTCTCATCATCACCATCACCATCATCACCACCATCACCATCATCACCATCATTATCATCATTTCATCGTCTAGCCTTTGTCAGGCTTTCTTTCTAATTCAAAAGTGTTATTTTGTCCAAAATGCCTCACTTTGTTTCCTTCTTCTCTACAGCACAACACCTTTCTGACAGCTTACTTTAAGCCCCTCCACCAGCACCTCTAGCATCACCCCTATGTGGTGATAATTTAACAAACTCTTTTTGGACCTTTATTCTCTTTCTTTTCACTCTTTCCCTAAACAATTGCATTGATCTTAAGAATTCCGTGAGTATATGTTTCCAGCCTGTTCCCTTCTTCACCTGCCAACAGGATAGTCACTTTGGATATCCTGCATGCGGAAAAACATATTTCAAAATTGATTTCAGTATTTTTTTCTCCAAACTAAATTTTTCAACCTAGGTTCATTGATCTCTTTTTGATGAGAAATGTGAGGCATAATATACGTGGCCTCAGTGGAAAGGAACCAGACAGTTCTGTGAAACCTATTAGTAAGATGTAGAGCAGTCCCTGCCACCCAGGACCACCGTCTCAGCCCATGTGAGGAGGTGATGTGATGGCAAAGCAGACAGTGCGCTCTGCTGAGTCAAGGCTCATTGGATCAGTGGAGAGGGCTTGGGCTTTTGTTCGTATCCCATAGCAAGACCTGTTCAAGCTTAGTGAAAACCTTATCAGCAGACTTATCTTAAATATCGGCAGTGAGTCGAGGAAGGGGAGGCTGATGACTCATTCCCTCCACATCTGCAGTTAGACTTGCCACTTTTTCCCAGGGGCAGGTACATGATTGGACAGAGATGGCAGGGCAGGGAGGCTATAGCAGTGGGGCAAGCTGCACTTCTGCTCTTTCAGGACACAGGAATGATTGAGTTTCCCTTGGATCAAGCAACCCCAGTGGGAAATGGATTGATTTAGGCGTGTTTCCAGAATTCCACCAAGAGGGCCATTCGCAGGAGACCAGAGGAACCAGAAAAGGGTCACTGGAAGAAGGCAAGTATGATCTCTCATGTCAGGGACTATACAGCGGGGCCTCTTGTAAAGTGTCTGGAAACAAATCACACTGTGCCACACAAGAGCAAACATCAGAACGACGTGGCTGCCTGGCAGACGACAGAGATGCTGAGGACCATGCTGCAGCAGGGCGAGGCCATGCACTTCCCACAGTGCCAGATCGTGGTGCAGAAGAAGGATGGCTGTGACTGGATCCACTGCACTCTCTGCCACACAGAGATCTGCTGGGTCACCGAGGGTCCTCGCTGGGGCCCCTGGGGCCCGGGAGATACCAGCGGGGGCTGCTGCTGCTGGGTGAATGGGGCTTCTTGCCACCCCAACTGTCAGAATTGCCACTGAGCTGAGGGTGGCCTGGTCCCCATGCTGACCCAGCCCTACATCTGCAAGCTGCTGTGGGACAGGGCTGGTGCTTTGGCTCTGATTTCTGGCCTGGGAGATGCCTTTGTGCTTGGCTGAGACAAGGTCCCTGAAGAGGCCAAGGCCCTTGAGCTGTGTGGATGGCCTTGTTTGCTGTAGGCATTGCAGGGTCCCTTCCTGATCTGGTCATCGTCTGCAGCTGCATCTGCCCCAGTGCCTTTGCCCTTCCTCTGGGGCTTGCCAGCCAGACCTTTCATCGCCTCTCTGTAGCTCCCATCTCTGCCTAACCCAGCCTTAAACACAGCCCTGGCCAGAGGCCTTGCTGGTTGGAGCCTCTGAGAGCCCCGCGTGAGTCCACACTTCCCTCATCCACCTCCCTCGTCTGCAGAACGCTGAGCACTCACAGCCTACCATCTCCCCTGCTGGCTTTCTGGGGGTGACTTTTCTCTGGTTTTGCTGTTGGAGGCCTTGGAGGCAATACAGTCACCTTGGAGGTTAGGATGTCAGCATATGAATCTGGGTGGGAGAGCACACAGTTCAGTCCCTGACAGCACTTAGAGACTCAGTGTAGATATATGAGTTGTCTTTATAGTAATCTTGATAACAGCAAGTCATCACGGGGTACCAGGAAGGGGACCCATCCCAATTCACAAACCTGTGTTACGGTACTAATTTCAAGCCTTATGTTTTCCTCTTCTTCTAATTCACCCAAAAATATTCTGAACTTCCTTCTGCTTATTTTAGTTGCATGAGCTGGGGCTATACCCATTGGTTTAGCTCAATCAGCAGCCAGCTCTGGAGAGGCGGGTGGCCACAGGCAGTGGCAAGAGATGGAAGAGATTCTGGCAGTGACCACGTGATTTGTTTAAACATTGACTATCTCCTCTGCCTCAAAGATGATGAGTCCAGTTTCATTCCTAAGCTTATCTGTGGACATGCTCCATATTTTGGTTAGATAAGCTAGGGCATTGTGATATTCTTCTTTTTTTTTTTTTTTTTAGCTGACCAGCTCTTGGGTATGTCTGTAAAATCTATTAGTTTACTGTTTTTAATTTGTTTGTTTTTGTTCAGAAACAAGAGCTTATATAAAGCTCTTTGGAAAGGAATCCCTCTGTATTTAAGGGACTTAAATATTCTATCTTCAAATAAAATATCTGCAACAAAACATGATGATAGTACTGTGGTAAACCTTTCAAGTTCTAATGATGTAAAGAAAAGATGAAAACAAGGTCTTTTTCCACCAACTTGAAAAATTAGTGTAGGATCCCTATGAATTTTCTTAAAAGGAATAAAATGTTAAAGATTCATTAAAATTCTTTTCATTCCCTCACATACATAATTAATCTCCTGAGGTTGAGATATTTCATTTCCATGCAAGTTTTTATAATTTAGTGTATATAAATGTGATTTTATCTATGATATGTATGTGTGATTACACATACACATTTATTTTTATATGTATGTATACATATATATATACAATATCATTAAGCTAGTCAATATTTTTTAAACTTTTTTCTCTGTGGCACCTGATAACTTATGCATATAATAGAATACCAAATAGAAGAGAAAAATGAATAAACTGCAGCAACATTTATCAACAGGGATAATACTAAGCACTTCATTTGCATTTCAAATTTTTAAATTTTGTTTTAAACTTTATATCTCTTTGCTATTTCAGAATGCAATGCAAAGAAACACATTACAATTAATTGTCATATCTCCTTAGTCTCCTTCAATTTTTGACAGGTTCTCAGGCTTTCCTTGTCTTTGATGAGCTTGAAGAGCACTTGTCAGTTTTGTTTTTGGAGATTTCCCTTAATTTGATTTTTGTTTGTTTGTTTGTTTCAGAATTGCTAACCAGTAAGCTCTGTGAGAAACCAAATTACCAACTGGAGTGAAGTATCTCATTTTCTCTTTCTTCCCCCTAGTTTCTTAAGGTGGAAGCTTAGATTACAGGTTTGAGAGCTTCCTTCTTTTCTAATATGAGTAGCTTTTGCTATAAATTTCACTCTAAGCACTGCTTTTAACTGTATCTTACAATTTTTTTAAATTTTAATTTTTATTTATTTATTTATTTTTGGCCACGTTGGGTCTTCATTGCTACGCACCAGCTTTCTCTAGTTGCAGCAAGCAGGGGCTTCTCTTGTTGCAGAACACAGGCTCTAGGTGCATGGGCTTCAGTAGTTGTGGCAGCCAGGCTCAGTAGTTGTGGTGCACGGGCTTAGTTGCTCTGCAGCATGTGGGATCTTCCAGGACCAGGGATTGAACCTGTGTCCCCTGAATCAGCAGGCAGATTCTTAACCACAGCACCACCAAGGAAGTCCTATCCTACAAATTTTGAAATGTAGTATTTTCATAATTTTCATTCAGCTTAAACTATTTTTAATTTTGCTGTGCACTTCCTCTTTGACCTATGGGTTATTACAAAGTGTATTGTTTAATTTCCAAATACTTGCAGATTTTCTAGATATTTTTCTGTTATTGGTTGCTAATTTTAAGTCAAGACTTGAGAAAACACTTAACTATGCTTTTTATTCTTTTAAATTTGTTAAAGCTTGTTTATGGCCCAGAGTGTGAGCTATTCAATGAATGTTCCATGTATGCTTAAAAAAAGGTTTATTCTGCTGTTGTCCAATAAAGTATCAACTTAATGAAGTTGTTCATTCGAGTTTCCTATATCTTTACTGACTTTCTGCCTATTTGTTCTTTTAAGTACAGAGAGAGAGGAGGGTTGAAAACTCCAACTCTAATTATAGATTTGTCTACTTCTTCTTTTAGTTCTATCGGTTTTACTTCATGTATTTTGAAGTCCTTTGTGAGGTGCACACATGTTTATTATTATGTCTTCTTAGAGAATTGATCTTTTTATCATTATGTAATGTCCTTCTTTAACTCTGATAATTTTCCTTGTTTTGACGTCTACTTCAAACGTACTATATGAAATAAATATAAGTACTATAACTTTCTTTTGTTTAGTGTTTGCATGGTATATCATTTCCCATCCTATTAGTTTTCACTTATCTGTGTCTTTATATTCACAGTGAATTTCTTATATACAGCATAGAGGTGGGCCTTGTTTTTACCCCATCTAATCGTATTTTCACTTTGTGTGTTCAGACCATTTACATTAAATGTAATTATTGATATAGATTAAAACATACTACATTATTAGCAGTTTTCTACTCATTTAATCTTTTCTTGGTTCATTTTTTCATCTTTTCTTGTCTTTTCTTGGGTTATTTGAGCAATTTTTGTAATTCCATTTTTATTTCTATTGTTGAGTTATAATTTATACTTCTTTAAAAAAATTTTTCTGATGGTTGCCCTAGGGTTTAAAAATGTAGATATTAATCAGAATCTGTATTCAGTTAATATTATACTTAAAATTATACTTCTTCATATGTGGTGTAAGAACCTTACAACTATATATTCTTATAAGTATAATATATATAAATATAATTATATATAAATCCTTCCCTCTTATTTGTGATATTGTTGCCAGTTTATTTTTATGTATACTATAAACACACCATACAATATTACAATTTTTGCTTTGCACAGTTATCCTTTATAGCAATTAAAAAGAAAATGAAGTTTATATTACCTTCATTTTTTACATTTTCCACACTTCTTTTTTTTTATTTAATAGATTCATGTTCCTGTCTGATATTATATTCCTTCTCATTGAAGAGCATACTTTAACGTTTCCTGTAGAGTAGATCTGCCGGCAATGAATTCCCTCATCTGAGGGAATTGTTCATCTGAGAAAGACTTCATCATCTTCATATGACTTCATCATATTTTTAAAGGGTATTTTCACAGACTATTAAATGTTGGATTGACAGATTTTATTTTATTTCAGGACTTTAAAGTTGTCAATGCATTATGTTCTTACTTGCATGGTTTCCAATAAGCATTCTGCTGAAATTCTTATCTTTGATCCTCTTTATTTAATGTATTTTTTTTCAGGCTAACCTCATGTTTTTCTCTTTGTCTTTTGTTTTCAACAGTTAGAAAAATATATATCTTGATGTTTCGTGGGTTTTTTTGTTTGTTTTTACTATATATTGCTTAACATTTCTGAGCTTTATGGATCTGTAGTTTGGTGTCCATAAATCATTTTAGAAAACTGTCATATTTCTTATGCACTCTTTTCTCTTCTCCTTTTAGGATTCCTATTATGCACATATCCAAACATTTGATATTTTTTCATAGCGTTGGATGCTCTTTTTATTTTTCAGTCTTTTCCTCTACGTCTTTCAGTTGGATAACTTTCATTGACATGTTGTCAAGTACACTGACTCTTTCTTGAGCTGTATCATGAGCCCATGGAAACCATTCTGCATCTCTGTTACTGTGTTTTTCATTTCTAACATTTTTATTTGATTTTTTTCTTACAGTTTCCATCTCTCTGCTAATTTTTCATCTGATCTTTCATGTTATATGCCTTTTCTACTAGACTCTTCAACATAAACGTATTAGTAATAGTTATTTTAAATTCCTAGTCAGATAGTTACAACATCTGCTTCATATCTGAGTTTGGTTTTATGTATTGTTCTGTTTCTTGGGAGTTTGTTGCTTTTTTATACTTTGAAGTTTTTTTTGTTGAAAGATGCCCATAGTGCTGTAGAAACTGAATAAATAGTTTTATGTTTGGAAATAGGCACATCTTTTCTTACACTCATCCCTTCCCGGGGAGTTTTGTCTTAACTTAGTCAAAAGATCAGCAGAAGCTTTTGGAAAGGGTCAAGTAACAATTACTTTAGGACTTGTGAATCATAAGATCTCTACAAAATAACCTCTGACAATAGGTACACAGGTGGGTGTGGATGTGTCCCAATAAAACTGTGTTCACTAAGCAGGCAGTGGGCCAGATCTGGTTGCGGGCCATGGTTTGCTGACCCTCGATCTACTTAGGAGTGGGGCTGTTGTTATGATTATCTTCAATCACTACAGGCTTCAAATTCTTCTAGCAACACCTTGTTGTTTTATGGATGCTGGCTTTCTAGATGTTTCTCCTCTAAAAAGGAGAAACCTTAAAACTGCCCCACCTCAGCTTTAAGACTCCCCTTCCCCTGATCTTCAGAGAGAGTCTGTCTCTGGTTTATTTCCCAGAAGTATTCCACAATTACTTTTAATCGATGCTTGTTCCCTGGTTTGGGGTGGATGGACTTCTCTGATGTTCAGATTAACCCTCAGTCTTAGACGGGCTTGTGTCCTGGGCCTCAGGGGAAGGGACTCCATGAGTGGCTCCTGTCCATCTTCCAGCTGTAGTTATGGACCCCTTTGGTATTCCTGCCCCTACCCCCCGACCTTAGGATTAAAGGCCTTTCTTCTGTTCCCTTCCTGCAGCTGCAAGACAGTATTTTTTTGCCTAAATTACCCCCACAGATTAGACTTTTATTCCATGGGGAAGCAGGATCCAGGTGGACTTTTGTGCCCCTCCCACAGTAGGTTTCTTGGGATTCCTGTCTCCCCTTTAGCATCTGATGGGATGCATGATAAAAGGCCTTCAAGAATGGGCAACCCCTTCCCACCCCTGTTATCTGCTTCTCCCAGGGGCTGCACACCCTCCTTCCAGCCTGCACTTGGCCTTCACCAGTTCATTGACTGTTGCAGCAGAATTCTACTTACCAGGGAGTCCAGCCGCATGTGACCCAGGTCAATAAGTACTGTGGTCTCATCTTCCTCTAGGCACTGGCCTCTCCCCAGATTTGGAGTTATTTGGCTACTCTGTGACTGCAGCTCTCTGATGGGTACAACTTCATTGTCGTACTAGTGTAAGCCACACTTTTTCCACCTGTTTACATCCCCACGTAGACCCAGAACTCTCATTTTTTTAAGTTTCATATGCACTATTAGATCTTTTATGCCTCTAGAATATTTCTCTTGTTATTTTGTGGGCAGAGAACTGATTTTATTTTTTTCTCCTTATGACTAAATTTTTTAGCACAATACCTATCTTCTTTTTTTAATTGGGTTTTAAAAAAAGACTTATACAACTTACCTTCATCTTCCTAATGATTTGAAGCCTATTCACTGTAAAATTTTTCAGTTTGGTATTTTACAATTTCAGGTTCCTCTGATACACTAGTTGCTGTGTTTTCCTTAGGATTTTCAGAGAGGTCTTCTCCATGTGTTTTTAAACTTTGAAATGGTTCTTATTTTGTATGTCAATCCACAAAGCCTCAATGGGTGAAGTATCCCTCCATTTAATTTTGGCTTTCTACTTAATTCTTCCAGATGGCTCAGCAATATCACTGGCCTAGGACCAATTTTTATATTAATCCCTCTAATTAGATTTTCCTACACCTCATGTGTAGAATAATTTGGACTCCTGACTCAGGCAAAATTCAGGTCTGAAGTTTTAATTTCTCCTGGAAGATATTTTCCTGAGCTCCCCTATCCTGCTGGACAGAATGTCCCAGTCCCTCTTCATCCGCGTTTGCAGCCCTCTGACAGTCGCTGTTTGGGGCATGGACACTTGCTCCTTTCTTACCCAGACACAAACCCAGGAAACACGGCTGAGCCAGCTAGGGACTGCCCCTCTGCCTCTCGGACACTGCCCTCTGCACCTGAGTATCCACAGCTCTTTCTTGAAAACTCAGCTTTGTTAAAAAACAGAAACACGTGCATTACTCTGATAAAACTAAAAGGAAAAGATCATCTTTAACATACATCAGCCCAGATGGAGTGATGCTTGAACCACTCCATTCAAGATGCTGTTCAGCAGGTTTTCTCCTGCTGTGTCCTCAGCTACCTCCTCTCCCTCTGTTGTCTTCCCAGCCTTTTAAGGAGGAAAGAGAGTAGCCCCCAACTCTGCCCCTGGCAGAGTTGCCTTGGATACATATCTTTATATACATGTGGGGTCTTCCAAGTCCTACATTGGTTGGGGGAAGAGATTAGGAAGCAAGGATTGCATAGAGTGTGTACAAGATGTAACTTTCCTCCTCTTTCCTCGTCCCAACCATGTCCTGGCGTGGTTGCACCCCATCTGTCTGAGGTTGGCTGGACTTGGGGTGTGTGCAGGAATTACTGCAAAAAGCCCTTGAAAATGCAGACTAGACAGTTAGGAGATGGGGGTTCCAATCTTGCTTTCTCCGTAACTCACAGTAAAACCTTATGCAGCCCGAGGAAGGACTACATGATACAGAGTTGTATTAATTAGCTTGCAAACTTAAATCTTCTTTTCTTACCTTTTTCACAAATGTCAGCTTATTTTTAAGGCATCGCCATTTTCAATCTGTGTTTCCTAAACCATGGCTCACAGGAGAAAATTGTTTACTTTCTTCCACAGCTAGATATTTCTGTCTATTTTTCCCACTTAGAGATTAAGTGGATGGGGTTAAGGCATTGCTACCATGGTAGTAGCAATCTCCCCACATCTGAATAGGACCAAATTGAGAAGAGATGCTCCACAAACTCACCAGGACACTGTCACACTTCTCAGTGGTGTTGGCACCCACGGGAGAGGGCTGCTGTCACTGCAGAGGGGAGCTGCAGTAGCCACACCACGACTTCATCCGTATGGTGTCATTCCTGTGCCCAGAAAGAATACGAAAGCTACAGAGGCTCAAGCTGTCCCCAGATGTCTCAAACCTGTCAAAATCCCTCACTCACAAACCCACACCGTTGCCCTTCATTCATGAGCCATCTTTGTACGTTGGAGGGAGAATCAGATGCTGTGTCTGGGTGGTGTCAGCTGAGGAGACAGGGAGTCGGGCAGGTCTCAGCAGGTGCTGACCCACTGGGACCCACGTGCTGCCTGTCAGGCACTCCGCAGCCCTCCAGAAAGCCAGGTCCAGGGAGCCTGAGACTAACAGCTGGATTTCATAGTGGGTGAGAGGCCATCCGTGGGGTGAGCTGTGGGCCTCCCCAGACAGGAGACACGTCCTGGCAGGCCTCGGGCATCAGGAGAAGCCGGAGCAGCCTGCATGGAACAAGAGGAGGAGGGGCGGCACCGGAGATGCGACGCTCAGGAAGGCGGGGTCTCGGTGGGTGGAGCCTCAGTGGCGTTGGCTGCGATCCGGTAGGGGACAACAGGGCAAACAGCACATCCAAAATCTGCCTGTGTCAGAAAGTTTCTAGGGAAGATTCTTAGATTCCAAGAACCCGAGTGGAGAGCTCAAAGAGAATGACAACAAAATATGTCTCCTCTACAAGGTGGGCATCTTTAGGGGGGCCCGGCGGGAATGGCTGTTAAGGGATTTACCTGTACCATTTTTACATCAAAAAAGTCAATGTTTTGTATCTGAACTGTAGAGCTGTTCCTGAGCTGACGAGATGTAGGAACTGAACATCTTACGTGAAGGGGACTTCGAACATTTGAAGGAATTCGAGGCAGCACAGAGTTGCTAGTTCCTGGGGTCTGAAGACTCCGCTTGATGCCAATTAAACATAACACTTAAGATTAGCGCTGTCAAATTTTACACACATCCAGACGGAAGCAGGAGGGGGCCAAGTTTCTGAAGCTGTGGCTTGTGTCTCATGGGTCCAGGAAATTCTCAGGTGTCAGAATTGCCCATCGAGGAGTGGCTGGGATGATGACAGAGGCAGAGGAGGGGCTGGGATGCAGAGGGAGAAAGCCCGCTGAACAGCATGTTGCTAGCGGTGTGGCCCTAGCATCACCCCGTGTACCTGAAACATCTTAGAGATGCTCCTTGTTCCGTGTTATTATTGACGTACTGTGGTATGCGTGCGCTTTTCCTATGCGTATTTTAGGAGGTCAGGGACGGCACCTGGAGTCCTCCCTCCTCCTGTTTCTCTACACTGCTCAAAGGCCAACAGCTCACATGTCAGCTGTTTCTCCTGCTATTGACGTCACTGTTTCTAGATCTCATACTTATTGAAGAAACTTGATTTTTCTGTCTTAGGTTTTCTATGGAAAATGAGTTTACCCTTCACACTCTCCCCTTCCTCCCATCAAATTGGTATCACAGTTCTGCTTCAACCAATCTTGTTAGTTCTCCAGGGCTGTGTAACTAACTGCCACAAACTGGAAGGCTTAAACACAGAAATGTATTGTCTCCCAGTTTTGGAGGCTGGAAGTCTGCGATCAAGCTGCCGGCAGAGCGGGTTCCTTCTGAGGATGTGAGGGAGAGTCTGCTGCACGCCTCTCCCCTAGTGTCTGGTATTTGCTGGCCATCCTTGGGGCTCCTTTGCTTTGGAAGCATCACCCCATCTCTGCCTCTCCATCTTCCTGTGGCATTCTCCCTGAGAGTGTGTGTCTGTGTCCAAATCCCGTTTTTATAAGGACGCCTGTTATATTGTATTAGACCCCATCTTAATGACCTCATCTTCTCTTGAGTACCTCTGCAAAGACCCTATCTCCACAAAACAGTTACATACTAGGGGTTAGGCCTTCGACATATCAAACCGGAGAGGGGGGGCACAAAATTCAACCCACAATACCACTATCAGCTGCTTATTATATAATCTTATAATTCATAGTGTAATCACACACCATAAAAGGGACACAAAAGCTGTCCCTTTTCCCCCCTAGAGTTTATAATTACTTGTCTTGATTCATTTACTTACTTTCCTGCATACTTAAATATGTATTTCCTAATTCTCTGACAGCATTGGCTCTCCATTCAGCCAAGCACATCAGGGAATGGTTCAGAGCCGTTTTTCTTCTTGGAGACTCAGGTGTCTTTACTGCTCTCACCGGCACTGTTGAAGCCTACAGTTGCTGCACAATTTCCGCACCTGCCTGCCCTTCTCCAGCCTCCTGGGAATTCTCTCTACCTCTTTCCTATGTTGGATCACCTATTTCCTAGACGCCACATCTTACTGTTTCTTTTTCACTCTCTCTTCAGCGGAGCACATCATTCGCTAATCCACTAAAAGAGTGTTCAAGCATGCTAGCGATTTGGAGACCACAAATGGCCAACAGCTACTTTTCCGGCAACATCCATTTATGCTTTCTCTCTTTAATAACTGTGGCAGGCATCCGGCAGGCTCAGAATAAAGACTGCTTTCCCGGTTTCCCTGACGTGTTAATGTGGCCGCAAGAGCTCCCTGTAGCACGTGAGAGGGAGGAAGGTGCCCTGCTGCCTGCTGTCCCCATCCCCCGACTAGAGTGAAGACATGACTGTGTGTGTTAGAGCATCCATCTTGGACCCTCTGGTGGGAGTCACATGCTGAGGAAGACAGACAGTAGAAGAAGAGGAATTTGGGTTTTCTGATGGTCGCCTCGGCTTCCATACCTGTCCAGGACTACTAGACATCAACGTGAGAAAAGCAGACTGTGAGTTTGGGATGTTTGGTTCAGCAGCTGAGCTATAACAACCCCATTGACAACCAGGAAATAACAACCAAGCATGCCTGGAAATTCTGAAGCCATTTCTTCACTGAAATCTAGTTTCCAGGGTTGCTGTTGAAGTCTGATTCTCAATGCAGGCACCTCTCCCACCTGAAGCTCTCAGCATCCCCTGTTTGAGAGATGAAGTGTTTATGAGCACGGTCTCTCGAACCACTCACTAGTCATATGATATGGACAGTTTTCTTAACACCTCTGTGCCTCAGTTTACCTCATCTGTAAAAAAAACAAAAACAAAAAAGAGGTGATTGTAAGGCTCTTAAAGCCTTTATACTGATTTTAAACCATCTTCCTCTTATTTTTTTAACCCCACCATCTCACATTGTGGCTCTACTGACTTTTGCCTGGAGCAAATGGTCCTTCTGGGCTCTCTTGTTTAGTCCGTTTGCTCCCCGCTGTCTTCTTCTTCCAGGCACTGAGGGTGAGCTTGCTCTGCTCTGCTAAGTCAAGGATTTCCATCTTTCAACATCAGGTTGGCCATTCACCCTTTGTTATCTCCTCCCCTGTTGTACTTGACCTTGTGTGTTGATATGACTGTGTACGTATGTGTGTATATATTATTTTACTATATATCATTATAGACAATTTTATATTTTTATTATATTGATTTAATATATTCTTTTATTATATATTATGCATAATATATATTTTTTTATTGACAAAAGGAGAGTTTGAGGAAGAAACAGAAATAAATGTCCTCATTCAGCAAATCACATATGACTGGAAAAAAATTATCAAATATTTTAAAATATAATTTAATTCTGTGATGAAATGAAAGAATAATAGAGATTCTTAGGTAGATCTCTGTAAAATCTGTAAATTATGTAGAAAATTCAGAGTAACTGAATCATTCTGGAATGGGGTCTGCAGCTTCTCTCAGTATCTTAAAAGAAGGTCCTAATTTAAAAAAAAAAAAAAGAAACTGCTGGGAACTTTGATTCCTTTGGAATGTAGTTGACTAGAATAGAGTCAAGCCAGATGACATGTCCTGCTTCTTAAATAAAAGAATTTATTTTTTATATTTTAGAAAAGCATTTGTAAGAACACATGTATATTTTACAAATTTTACCTTAAAAGTATACCTATAGTCTTAATATTCATGCAGTTTTACAGTTTTAAACCTCAGTCTGGGTAACATTACATAACAGTTCATGTGCCAGACCACAGGGAATTTGGGGCCATGGAGGTCTGCTGGAAAATAAGGAAAACAAAATAAAACAAAATCACTTAGATATTTTATAAGAATATTGCTTCATTTCTATGTCAAAACTCTATGGTTAAGAGAAGAGATATTTTTGAGAGAATACCCAGAATCCCATACGGTCATATTGTGAGAAATAATAACATTGATATAAGGTTTTTTCATGAGAAATATGTACTTTAGAACATTGTATCAGTTTTGTTTTTAAAATCTCTGAGTTACAAAGGAAACTTATTTTGCCTTCATAAAAATTTAGAACATCAATGAAAAAAAATAACCTAGGGCTTCCCTGGTGGTGCAGTGGTTGAGAATCCACCTGCCAATGCAGGGGACACAGGTTCAATATCTGGTCCGGGAAGATCCCACATGCCATAGAGCAACTAAGCCTGTGCCTCACAACTACTGAGCCTATGCTCTCTATCCCAAGAGACACAACTACTGAAGCCCGCGCACCTACAGCCCATGCTCCACAACAAGAGAAGCCACCGCAATGAGAAGCCACCGCAATGAGAAGCCCCCGCACCGCAACGAAGTGTAGCCCCCACTCACCACAACTAGAGAAAGCCCGTGCGCAGCAGCGAAGACCCAACACAGCCACAAATAAAATAATAAATTAATTAAAAAATAAAAATAACCTAAACTATATCAAAACATTGCGAAAATATCTGGAAAGATATGATAAAGAATCAACATGCTAAATATTTAAAAATTCACTCAGGACCCTTTTGAGGGGTGAGGAAAGGAAGGACTATAAAAGGAGCAGAGCAATGAAACTGTAATTACTAAGAAGAGTTTAAAATGTGTCTCCACACTCCTCAACAGAGACAAACAATTCAAGATAATTGTATGGTCTACCACAGGACCCAGCAATCCCACTTCTGGGTATTTATCCAAAGGATAATACCCTACATGGGTACAGGGAAATACCCTAAGTTTCTGTCAAAGGATGGATGGATAAAGATGTAATCTATCTATGATGTAACGGAATACTATCAGTCATGAGAAAGAAGGAAATTCTGCCATTTGGGACAACTTGGATGGACCTTGAGGGCCTTAGGCTAAGTGTAATAAGCTAGGCATGGAAAGAAAAATACTGCATGTTATCACCTATATGTGGAATCTAAAATTTTTTTAAAAAATCAAGCTCATAGAAACAAAGAGTAGAAAATTGGTTGCCAGGGGCTGAGGGAAATAGGGATAGGTTGGTGAAAGGGTACAAACTCTCAGATGAATAAAGTCTAAGGCTCTAATGTAAAACATGGTGATTACAGTTGATAACAGTGTGTTACTGTGTTGTATAATTGAAATTTGCTAAGAGAGTAGAACTTCAATGTCCTCTTACACACACATACAAAAGATAAATGTGTGAGGTGATGAATGTGCTAATTACCTAGATGAGAGGGATTCTTTATATATATATATATAATGTACTATCACGATGGACACTTTAAGTATCTTACAATTTTATTTGTCAACTCTGTTTTTAACAAGATAATAGAATAAAAATTAGATAGCGTCTAACATAGATTAATATACTGATAACACTCAGTATCAGTGGGGTTATAGTGAGATGCGCACATTTTGGCAGTGGGAATTGGTACTTACTTTTTGTAAAATTACTTGGAAATGTGTGACAAGAAACTCTAAAATGTTTTTCTTTGAACCAGCAATTATAACTCCTGAAGATATAATATGTAAAATTGCAGTTGAGAAGATATCTCAATATCTTGGTACAGGTGGTCTTAGCAATATAACATATAAAGTTCAATATTACAAATAACCTATTCAGGGTCCACCATAGAATGTAGCATAAAATAAAGCACATAGAAATTCAAATAACACTTGTAAACACTTAAAATCTAGGCAGTGGAACTGCTGTAGCTTTAAATGATAAAAAGAAACTTCAAAATATGAAATGCATCCACTTTTTAAAAGAGCTTTTAGAAATTATTGGTTAGAAAAATATCAAAATGTTAGTAATAATTTCTTCTGGCTAATGAGATGACATGGACTTTTAATTTTACCCTTAAATTTTCTGTATCATTCTAACCTCTTCAAATGAAGTAGGATTCCCTTTTATAAACAGGAAAAAAGGAAACTTAAAAATTAGATGTCTGAGTGTTCCATAATAGCGGCTTTTATTTTAATTAGGGTTTTACAACTCCCCTACATTCTTAAAACTCACATGCTTTATTCACAGGCTGTCAAACACGCGCGATGACAGCCGTACTCTCCTGAATCAGTTTTGATTAGTGCTGGACACAGAGGACTTTGCTGCTTCCAGAGGCAGGATGACTCTGGTAGAACTATCTTGTCAAACTCTTAACAGTCCTATATTTTCAATATCAAGATAGTTTCCCCAAAGAAAAACATGAAAATGGAAATTTCCTTTAAAAAACTACTTGTGAGCGTGGAAATCAAACTGGAGTGCACGTACTGGGAAGGCAGAGTTTCTGTAGTGAGATTTCATTAACTGTCCAGACAGCAGGAAGCTAGGCAATTGTGCTGATAAAATAGAAGCTACAGCCCACTTTTTCTTTCTTTTTTTTCTATTTTTTTAACTTTTAATTTTACATTGGAGTATAGTTGACTAACAATGTTGTGTTAGTTTCAGGTGTACAGCAAAGTGATTCAGTTACACATATATATGTATCTATTCTTTTTCAAATTCTTTTCCCAATTAGGTTGTTACAGAATATTGAGTAGAGTTCCCTGTGCTATACAGTAGGTCCTTGTTGGTTATCCATTTTAAATATAGCAGTGAGTACATGTCAATCCCACTTCTAACATTCTTTTTACAAGACCATTTCATGGTTTCCTGTTAGGCTTGCTCACAGGCTTTCTTGTTTGTGCTTGTTTTTAACATCATGTATGTTTACATGATTTCTCCATTTTCTCCTAACATTTTCATTCTAAAAGGAGGCTTGAACAAGGGCAAAGTCAGCCGCTAAGTATTGATTCACCATTGCCTCCCAGGTGTTTAAGCAGAGAGATACCTTGGACACTGATATTTGGAAGTATCTGGCTACATATTTGTACGAAGAGATGGAAAGAGAAAGTTCCAGGGTGGGTCATTCAGAATCCAGCTAGGAAATAGTTCTTTCAAATATGTCATAATATAGATATTTGGTTACACTAACGATTATGGAAGAAGAAAGTCACCAAACAGGATGGTGAGAAAGCCCAGAGTCTGGTAATGATGGGTGACAGCTGCCATCTCTAATTTTGAGGAACAAAGATGCAAATAAATAGATACGCCTTGTTAGCAGATCAGGAAACTCAGTATTGCAGAAATGCCAATTCTCCCCTAAATAATTATAGATTCAAGGCAATCCTAATCGTAATCGCCAGAGGATTTTCTTTGGAAAGTGACAAGCTGACTCTAATGTTATGGAAACACAACTGAGAACAGCTAAAATACTCTCGCAGGAGAACAAAGGTGGAAGATTTATAATCGCTGACTCTAAAAGCTACAAAAATCTGTAGTAACCAAGAGAGTGTGGTGTCAGCAAAAAAAAAAAAAAAAAAAAAAAAAAAGGATCAACGAAATGAATAAAAAGTCCAGGGCTTGACTTTCAATTACATGATTAATTGATTTCTCATAAAGGTGTCAAAGCAACTGATTGAGAAAAGCAATATCTTTTGAACACATGGTGCTAGGGTAACTGGGTGTCTGAATAGAGAAAAGAAAGAGAAGCAAGATCAAATACCTGGTGGGATTCAGTGAATGGGGACAGAATTTATGAGGAAGTGGTGGCACTGCCGAGGCTCTCCAGTGGGGCTGTGAGGGCAAAGGTGGGATGCTGAGGGTTGAGGTGGAGGGGAGCGGGGCCGGTGCAGGTGCCGTGAGAAATGAGAACTACTGTGAGGAAGTGAGGTGGTGAAGCAAACACTAGGGATAGGAAAGAACCCAGGGCGGAGGGATGGGGTCTCTGTTTCCATGTGAGGTTTGAACCCATGTCAGATTCAGGGGGCACCTGGGGGCAGGAGGAAGATTGCTGACATCTGTAAGTGAGCCCCAGGTGAAAGGAGCAGAAGGTGTCTAAGACAAACGCTAGAACACTTGGCTGTGGATAAGGCCACACCTGCCTCAGAGTCAGCAGAGACTGAGGACCCTCAGGAGAAGAAAATGCAGACAGGTTTCCATGAGAAAGAGGGAGCGTGTTTGCCCGTCTGTCTTACTCCCTGCTGTGTGGTGTGTGGGGATGGACAGGATGAGGGTCCAGCCAGTGGGCGGAGTCCTGTTGTCATTGGCACCTTGGGTTTGTCCTCGGCACGCGTGGATGTGCTCTCGTCCAGCACCGTTTACTGAAAAGGCTATCTTTCCTCCATTGGATTGCTTCGCACCTTTGTTAGAAGTCAAGCGGGCATATTTGTATGAGTCTATGTCTGGGTTCTGTGCAATGGGGTGGAGGTGGACAGGAATGGAAGGGGGCACCCAGGACGCTCGTAGCAACCCGGGAAAGATGGGAGAGAGCAGTGGAGAGGCGGCGTCATGGTGTACTGAAGACATATTTTGGAGACAATTGCAGATCTCAGTAATCCACATGAGAGGCTAGGGGTGGTTTGGGGGTGTGGGTATTAGCAGCTGGGGGTGCCATTTGCTGAGGGGGAGAAGTCTGGAAAAGGTGCCGTTTGAGACAGGACAACACGGGAAATGGCCAGCGTATCAGTTAAGACCTGCTGTCAGGGCTGTTCTAAGCACTGGACATGTGCCATCTTTCTCCAGCCTCACTGCCACCTCCACTTTACAATAGAGAAACTGAGGCATTATGAGGAGGACAAGCTGTTTGCCTAAGATCACAGCCAAGGAGCAACAGACACCTGAGTTTGTCTTAGGAAATGATGACTTGGAGATGAACTTGGGACATGGAAGTGGGGAGGTTAACTCGACACACATATGAGTCAGGAGCTCAGAAACTGATCTTCATCAGAGACCAGTGACTGGAAATCTCTGAGATGTCAAAGGTATTTGCTAAGGAATGAGTGAAAGCTGTGTACATAGAGGCAGGTGTTGTTGAGTCCCTCAGTAAGAAAAGGAAATGAGAGATGAGATACATCTCCAGGGTTTAACGGAAGGTATTTAAGAACAGGGCAGATTAGAAGCAAGGACCCCCCCCCCCCCAGCCCCGAGAACCAGGTGAGAGAATTGAAGACGCTTGCGTACCAAGGGCTGCAGACAATAAAGGCCAGCCAGGCTCCCTAAGGCGTCAGGAGGGAGGCCTGGCCCTGCTGAGCATCCTTCAGTGCATTTAGAGGATGCAGAAGTGTCCTACCACAGATGCTCTATGGAGCATCTCAAAGATAGTGGCCATTCTGCAAACAGAAGCATAAGCAAGACTAGTAGCAAATACAAATGAGGAACATCTCACTGTAAGTGAGAGACATGAGGGCAGGCGTCCTGCATGTTGCCGTCACAGTTGTTTCCTATTTTCTGAGGATGGCTCATACACGGCCTTCCTCTCCCATTTCCATCACACATGCTGTCATCACCCACTGAAGCGGGACCTTGGGCTACGAAGTCACAATCTCAATTTATCGGGTATTTCACTTTATCGAAATACTGATTTCATAATAGTATATTATGCCAAGATTCTTTGGCAGATTGCTTAGAAATGTCTGCCCACAGGTCAGGTAAAAACAAAGAATAAAGTGAGATACTGGAGACTGTCTGGCCCATTTCAGGGGTTTTTCTTCTTTATATAGATCCCCTTCAGGAGTCTGATGAAACTCCACGAATGGCCTCCATTGAGATGTGCATGTGCATGTGTACACACACACACACACACACACACACCTGGGCTCACAAACCCATTGGGAATCCACTCATGGATTTCCTAGGGGCCCGTGTACTCAGAGGAGGATCTTGTCTCCCATCAACACATAGATGGAGATGTTAGGCAGGGTTACAAAATTTTCATTATTCATAATGTTATTTAGACAATTCCTACTTGGCATTTGTATTTGGTTACATGAGTATCATTTATGATACATTTAGAAATATACTCAAGAGAGGAATATAGGTTACAGAGGCTCAGTTTTAAAAGAACAGAGTTATTCACCTCCCAAATTGCTGAAGAAACATGAAAACTTGGTCAGTGTTGGAATTCAATGTATTTTAATGAAACAAGGTTTTTAGCTATCATTTTAAATACATCTGATAAAATAATAAAACACATACAGTATTATGACACAAAAGGAAGTCTATTGTT
Source organism: Pseudorca crassidens (assembly GCF_039906515.1). Lineage (NCBI taxonomy): Eukaryota > Metazoa > Chordata > Mammalia > Artiodactyla > Delphinidae > Pseudorca > Pseudorca crassidens. The sequence continues at coordinate 6,341,669 of NC_090298.1, forward strand.
TTGTATAAAAATCGGTGTGGTTCAGTCATCTTAGAATGGAATTTTGTTATAAATTCTTTATTTCAAGTAGAAAATGTTTTCTAACATATTTAAGATTAAACGTATATGATTCTTGTTTGTTTCTTATCCTCATCAAGCAAGATTATATAAATTAAGCCAATCAGTGTGTATTTGTTCTTTTGGTTACAAGTGGTAGCAACCCAACTGACTTTGATCACAGCAAAAACCAAACCAACCCAAAACAAAACAAAACAAGAAGTTGAGTAGCTGGAAAGCGGGGAGCCAGTCTGCACGGGGTGGGATCTTGCACACCAACATCGGCGCCTTGCCTCACTTCTTGATGTCTTAAGTCTAGGTCATCAGGTCCCCCAGGTGGGCACCTAGAAGCTACAAGTTTATACCTTTATGTCATTCTATCTGCTTGCAATCCCAGTGGAAAAAGAGAGTCTGTTTTCCTGTAAGTTCCACACGAGTCTAGAAGGGGTCTCTTTTCCACTACTTAGAGCTTCCTCGTTTGGTACAACTAGCTGAGGGAATCTGCTGCTTGGATTGGCTGACCCAAGTCCCATGTCCTCCTCCTTCCAGATCTGGGAGTAAGCTTGGCTCCATCCTGGCCTCATGGAATGAGCTCAAAGCTGGATACCTGGCAGGCACAAACAGCAGCGGCTGCTGTCTGACTCTAGAGCTAGCCCAAGTCACGGTTACTGCAGCCAGTGCACCCTATCAACAAGCATTTATTGGTTGTCTCCCAGACTCTGGGCTGCTCTCTGCCCTACCCAGGTGTCCAGTCTGCCCAAAGCAACGGATGCGAGCAACCATCCAACAGTTAAGTGCCACGGTAGGGGCACGCCCCTTGGAGATGTGTCCGAGTGGAAACTCAGGGTGAGCAGGAGATGCTCTGCTCTCCACTGTGGTCCTCTCTCAGCTGCCAGCTTCTCAGCGGTCCGGACCACTGTGCTGTTTTCTGCTGTGAGGTGACCTTGCAGACTATTCAAGTTCTTAATGCATTGTGAGCCTATGTGTCTGATATATTTACACAAACATGTAACGTTTTATATCATCAAACTTAAGAGCATTCAAATTCAATCTGAGGTTCCATTTCAACTGTTTTTAAAAGCTACAATTATTTATGACAGATATTTCTACTGGGTCAAGACACAGATACTGATTTTGTCATGTCTTTACCCCCGCAGAAGTAGAAAAAAATCAATTCCTAATAAACTTAATTATGGCAGAGTGGAGGAGAAGGATGTTATTTGAAATATTGGGAATAAAAACTATCTAATGCAACTTAGGGTTATTAGTTTGTAGAGTTACTGCAGGGGCTTTGCGTAGTGGCCGTTGTGTCCTGGGGTAAGAATGGAATTGGGCTGCTTATTCGGTACCCCTGATACTGAGTTTCCAGGAGGAATAATGGCCTCCCCAATGTGATATGCTGGGAATGGATGCTGCATCAGCACGGGCCCTGGGGCATGCCTTGTGGAATTCCTCTAGGGTCTTGCTCTGTAGCACCCACCAGCATGCATAGGTGCTCTGGTCCGACACAGCAGAGTCTGGTGAAATCCTGTCTCCACTCCCGTTCCCTCCTCCCGGGCTGACAAGTGGAGCACATCCCAACTTCCCTGGCTGCTCCACTGGAGCTACCTGTAATTGTTTTCTGGCTACAGAATCTGGGTGGGACTAATTTAGAAGCCATAGACCATATTTCAGGTGTGACCATAGACCCATGCCTCAGCAATCCTCTTTCCCTTTCACCGTTTGCATGACTGGAAGTCAAGAAATCCACGATGACAAAGTTGCAGAACTAGTTGGATGGCTGAGTTGCTATTAGATGAGGCTGCCAAACCACAGCAGGAGCAAAACTGTGCTACTTTCAGGAGAGCTCTGATTTCATTACTGCAGTGTTGGCTGTCCTATCATAACCAATGCAACCGTACTTTGATCTTGCAGATTTTACCCTCTGCTATTACACTGCAGTATTCAAGGATGTTTCACTGCGATATTAGTTCTTAGTCTCACATGGAGTTATTATACTGAAATGTTCTTTTATGCCATGTACCACATGCAAATTATTGATTACACTGTGGTTTTATAAGCTATTGCAGTAGATATTGTGGAGCAATCTTCAATAGCTCTGCTTTGCTTCTTGGTAGACGATCGTGAAAATACTTGAAGTCCCTTTAACTAACTTTTACCACCAGAAAGTGTTGCAAGAAAGAATTCTGTAATGCTGCTGGCAGGTTCATTGATAATACAATTTCATTCATTCACCAAATATTTACTGACTTTTAATCATGTGTGTATCAAGACTCCAGGTGAAAGTAAGAAAACAATAGGCACATTTCCTGCCCTAAAGGAACCCATGTATCTGGTAGGGATGACAGCCACATCAAATTATCGTTACAGTGAAATAAAATAGCAGTGACAAGTATAAATAATTTAGGGAAATGCTGAGAAGGAGCATTGTAGCCAGCAGAGGCGGATGCTGGGAGAGTAGAAGAAAGATTGCTGGAGGATGTATATTCTGAGCTGAGAGTCTTAAAGGATGAGTAAGTTAACCAGGCAAATGAAGGGGTTCAGGAAAACGGGATATAAGTAGATGCACTGAGCTGACACAAACCTGGGACGCGTGGGGAACCATAAGCTGTTTGATGCTGCTGGATTTTAACATTCTTCTCGGGGAGAAATGCAGCTGGGAAGGAAACAGGGGCCTGATCAATAAGCTGATAGGTTAGGAGTTCGGTTCTCTTTATTTTGTAAGCAAAATGAAGTCACCAGAGGAAGCGTTTTATAAGATTTACAGCAACAGTAAGATACTGCATTTTTTTTTTTTAGTTAAGAAGAGGATTTATTTAGAGAGAAACATGCTCCACAGACAGAGTGTGGGCCATCTCAGAAGGTGAGAGGCCAAGATACTGCATTTTCAGTAAGTTTCTCGGCCAGTGATGAAGGCGAGGATGAAGGAGGTTGACCAGATGCAGGGAGACAGGCGTGAGGCTGACCACTTAGAGCATGGGGACTGGAGAATGGGCAGGTCTGAAAATCCCAGAGGAGGGAAAATTGTCAGGAATTGCAGCTTTCAGGATACAGGAAAGGTTGAGTGCCTCTCAGTATTCTTCCTAGGGAACATCGTTTTCTGGTTATAAAAGTAATACTGGGGCTTCTATGGTGGCGCAGTGGTTAAGAATCTGCCTGCCAATGCAGGGGACACGGGTTTGATCCCTGCTCCGGGAAGATCCCACATGCCGTGGAACAACTAAGCCTGCATGCCACAACTACTGAACCCGCATGCCACAACTACTGAAGCCTGTGCGCCTAGAACCCATGCTCCTCAACAAGAAAAGCCACTGCAATGAGAAGTCCATGCACCTCAAAAAAGAGTAGCCCCCGCTAGATGCAACTAGAGAAAGCCCATGCACAGCAACGAAGACCCAACAGATCCAAAAATAATAAATAAAACATTAAAAAAAAGTAATACTAAACCATTGCACAGAATCTGGAAAAGAATAAAGGTAAGAAGAAAATTAAAATCATTGATAGGAGTACAGCCAGTACAAGTATTTGGTAGCGTTTGCATCAAACATACATAAGCATGGAGGGTGGGGTCGGGTTCCCAGGGTGGTTTGTAGTAACCCAGGTTACAATCCTAAACAGTTACTGTCTGTTCCTAAGAGTGAGTTTTCTTAGCACGTGGTCCATGAGTCTTGATAACCTCCCAGCAGTTGGTGGGTCATAGCCTGAGTGATTTTAGAAGGACATGCTCTTTGGTAAATGATCTTTAATAATAAGCCAGGTAGAGGGGGTAGAGGGACATTCTACAAAGTATTTTACTTTATTGAGGTACACAGTTCAGACTCCTTGGCTGTGTAACTCTACCAGCTTGAGAATTATTGCTGACTGTTAATTATTCCCTTTATTATATCTAAGACACACAAAATTGTTGAAGTGACTTATTGTTCATAATTAGAAGCTATGATTAAAACTGCACTGACATTACCCTGGGGCTCTCTTTTGAATATGGAATTATTTCTATGAACATGTCAGTGGGTGGCTGTGTTGGCCTCCTCTCTAGAAACTACTTCTCCATTTACAGAACTGCTCAGATTTCATGGGAAGATTCCCTGAAGACCCAGCTCTGTTAATTAAATGAAATGAAACCATCTTACACTACAGCTGTTGGGGATTCACTCACAGAATAGTCAGAGGAGACACGAATGAGCAGAATCAGCAGCCAATTCCATTTTTAGGATCCAAAATTAAAGGAGTTTTTATATTCTGTATTTTTATTAATATAAATCTTGGGAATTTTTCTAAATTTTTATTTATCAAGTATAAAAATGAGTGTATAGTATTACCAACAATGGCTCCCCATATGTTACAAGATTTTGTATTTTTAATTTTAAAAAAAGTGAGCAGAGACCAGTGTTATCGATTGTTCAGTGCTTCAGTGGTTTCCCCAATTTTGTCATTTACAGCAACATGGATGAACCTGGAAGGTATTGTGCTTAGTGAAGTATGTCAGACAGAGACGGGCAAGTAATGTGTGTTTTCACTTATGTGTGGAATCTAAATATACAACAAATGAATGAATATAATGAAACAGAAACAGACTCATAGATACAGAGAACAAACTAGTGGTTACCAGTGGGGAGAGGGAAGGGGGGAGGGGCAAGATAGGGGTACGGGATTAACAGGTACAAACTACTAGATATAAAATAAATAAGATACAAGGATATATTGTACAACACAGGGAATATAGTCAATATTTTGTAATAAATTTAAATGGAGCATAATCTATAAAAATATTGAATCACTATGTTATACACCTGAAGCTAATATAATGTTGTAAATCAACTATATTTCAAAAACAAGACACATTAATTTATTGGCTATTAAGGGTATGTTATTATTTGAAAATAAATGTGAGCATGCCATGTAAAAAAGAAAAGAAAAATGGCATCTCCCAAAGTAATGTTGTCTTGTGAAATCCCTCAAATGGGAAAGAAAGAATGGTTCACATGAAGGAATAAAAAGAAATGACAAGAGGCCACAGGCTAAGAGAAAAACCTGGCTAATTAGACTGGTATTGTGTTTGATCTGATACTTTGGTCCTAAGATATTTGACATTTTTATTTGAGAGAATTAAGAAAAACAAAAATCAATCAAAAGAGGGGAATTGTGGGGTCCTTACCTTCTGTGCACATCTAGGTGATTTTTCTTTCTTTCCACAACTAACTAGTCAGCAGTGAAAGACAACCGGCCTGGCAGTAGAATCAATGGTTTGAATCTCCCAGTGAGCTCAAGTGCTCCTATCAGTGGGACACTGGAGACGGAAAGAGATGGAATTGTTGTCGGGAGAATGATTAAAACTGAGATTGTGCTGTTTTTCCTCTTAAAGACCTTAGTCTCCTATTTGGCTTCTTAGTGACCCAGAAGCCTTCTCTCCCCAAAGCTAGGCAGTTTATTCTTCAGTCTGCACAAGAAAAGAGGGACTTATGTCTCAGCGAATTTTCAAATCCATGAAAAATTATTTGTACCAGAAAGAAACAAACAAACAAAAATCCATCAAGATTGCTTTTAATCTGATGAAGCCACCACCGAGAGAAAATATTTATATGGGTGCTTATATTTTTATTACTTCCCTTTCTACAGCTTGGCAGACCCAAAATTATTTCTGCACCACAGTTTGTCCCTGACTAGAGACTCACCACACAGACAGCAGACTCCTGATGGAGCCTGCGAAGCTGCCCTCTGACTGGGCTGAGTGAGCTCTGTGCAGTTTTGTGGGGTTACAGCTCCCGCCCTCCCTCTCTCCTCTCTGTCCCTCAGCCCCAGCCCTCTGAGTGAGGCCCCAATGGACAGAATGAACTTTGTGTGCACATGGTTTTAAACTATGGAATCGACCAGAGTCATTGGATTAGTCTTATCAAAGGGTAAGAGAAGAAAACATGATGGTCTAAGACCCTGAGGTCTAACAGAAAAAAAGTGGATGCTTGATCCACTTTCAGAGTTAAAGATATCAAGTTGAATATTGTTATCCATGGCAACCAATTCCAATAAAAAGCTTTAAGAGATGAAATATTGTAATTCTATGAGAGCTACATTAAAACTTTCTCAAATCCAGATATCCAAAATGGACTTTGACAAACAACCTCATGAAGTAATTATATGCAGAACAGTATTTCTGTGGTTATTAAATACAGAAAAGGATTGTGTTCTTGTAATTTTTTTCTGACTTCAGATTTTAAAATTAAGTCTCCTGAGATGGATTTGCTGCTTAGAATTTGATCTCGTTCTGCACCTGCACCAACAGACCTGCCCTTGCCTGTCTGGGGTTCCTCTCACCAAACAGGCACTATTAATTTTTTTTCCAAGACAGAGGATAGACTTCTAGCATAGATTAGAACTATATCACAGTGTATGACCTAGTGAACATAGAATTTTAAACAATAATAGTAAAATTAAAGACAGGACTTTAATTGAGCACAGACTGGTCGGTACTTAATTTTTGTTTCACTACCTCTGTGAAGCACGCATGACTTCACTAGATGTCTACTCAGCTCCAATTTTCATAGACTAAATAGCAAAGATTAAAGAAGCTGTATAGATCCAAGAACATGGATAAATGATCATAATCCATCTTCCAGGAGGGTTAACTCTCAACATGATAAAAGGCTTTATGAAATATAGTGAAATAATAAGCCTCTTTTCTCTATATATTTGGGGTAAAATAAGAGGAAAATGAAGATGAAAGCATAGTTTGCGGTAGATGATTTAATTTGAGCAGATGACAGAAAAGGAAGTATAACTCCTTAGCAGCTGATTCTACTGCTCCATCTCTTCCATCAAGGAGCACAACAGAACAGAGGAAATGCAGGTAAGAGGTGACATGTCCTGATGAGGGAGGTTGTTGGGTGAAGATCCCTCACTTCGCTACGTGAGTGCAAGATGCAGGTGTAGACTCATAAACTCCAATCCTTCAGAAATCACAGGAAATGTAAAGGGTCCTGGAGTGTTCAAAATGAGTAAATATGCTCCTGTGTTTTTAATGGAAGAAAAAGCAGATTCCTGCCAACTAGAAACCAGAAACTTAAAATTCTCCCCACAATAGATTCTAGAAGGTTTTATTAAATACATAAGTGGTTACCAAAAGTCAGTATGTCACTGAAAAATTGCTCATGGCAAAGAAATCTCATCTTTTCATTCAAGAGTTATCCAACTGCTATATAAGAGAAATACAAGAGGCATCACTTATCTGGATTGTTTTTAAGCCTCTCATAGTATGGATAAAATTGAAAAATATATGCAGTTTGAAGCTCGTGGAAGGCTAGCTGAAATCGATAAGAGGAAACTGTTGACTAACGTATTGCAAATATAAAGACAGGCATTTGGATTCTGTGCTTCCCACACCCTCTCACCTCCCACACCCCCATAGCCCTCAAAAAAAAAGGAAAAGCACAAAACTAAGATGGAAACTTCCTTCCTCCTCCTGTCCGAGACTACAGTCACCACCAGCCACTTGAGTCTACTGAGCACTTGAAATGCGGGTGGTCCAGACTGAGATGTATGGTATGTAAAACTCATACCAGATTTCAAAGTCTTGGTGTGAATAAAAGACAGTATCTTTAATTTTTTTAATTACATGTTAAAATATTTTAGATATATTAAGTTAAAGAAAATACATTATTAATACCATTTTTATATGTTTCTTTTACATTTTCTAAGGTGGTTACTAGAAAATTTTGAATTATGTATGAGCCCATGTTTTCTTTCTAATGGCTGCACTGGTTGAAGAGTTTCTGAGAGTTTTAGGGAAGAGAGATCGGCTTCTAACCACTCCCCAGTGGCCTCTCCATTGTGTTAAAAATGTCAGATTGGCTACTGTTATAAACTGTATTTTAATTTAAAGATCTGATTTTCCTCAACAATTTTTTGTTGTTTTTACACAATTCTAGGTTAAAAAATATCCATTCATAAGTATTTTTAAAGTTTCCATGAGATATATATGGCTTATATATAATCCTGTAATTTTAAGTGTAAAGAAATAGATTTCCAACACTGAGTAAGATCTTCTTGTGCATCTTTCAATTTTAGATCCCTAAAAGTAACTTATTCTGACTCTATAAATGTCAGTTTATTCTGATTTTTTGTTTGCTTAGCCTGGATTTTTTTTAACTTCATATACATGGAATCATAGAGTGTGCAATTCTATACATCTGGTCTTTTTCACTCAACAAATATGTTTAAGAGCTTTTCACATTTTTGCATTTACCAATAGTTTAATTTTTATTGTTGCATTATATTCCATTATGTATTGATTATTATCCACTTACCTGTTGGTGAGTATCAGAGTTTTCTTCCTTTTTGACTGTTATGAATAAAGATGAACATTCCAGTAAATATATTTTAGTATCTATTTACATTCATGTATATGTATTTAAGAGTAGAATTCCTGAGTCAATTAATTTTAATATTATTTTTGATGGAAACTGCCACTCATGGTCTTCCAAAGAGCTCATGCGTTTCTTACTTCCAATAGCACTGGGAAGAGCATTGCTACATATCCTTGCCAACACTTGTCTTTGTAATCATGACCTTCTGGTAGGTGCTGGGTGTGACTCCTTGTGCCCTTAGTCTGCATTTCCCTAATGAGTATTGAAGTAAAACACCTTCTCTTCTTCTTCATTGATTTATTCCATCATTTATTTAGGTCTCCTTTAGTTTTCTCCAGTGATATTATGTAGTTTTCAGTAAAGAGATCTGGCACATTCTTGCTAAATTAGTTCCTGAAGATATAAATTTTTTGGATACTATTGAAAATGTTATTTGAAATTTTAAAATTTTTATTATTTTTTCAAATGTCTGTTGCTGAACCTCATAATATACATTATTTTTGTATATTGACCTTGTATCCATGGCCTTGCTAAATTTATTTGTTCATTCTAGTTTTATCTATAGATTATTTTGGATTTTAATGTGCAAAGTTATGTCATCTGAAAATAAAACAAGGCTCTTTCTTTCTAATGGTTATATATTTTATTAATATTTTTTTCATGTTTCAGTATACTGGCTAGGACTTCCCATACAATGGTGAAGAAACTCATTTATAGTGAACATCTTTGTCTTTTCCACAACTTAATGAGTAATTACTGAATATTTCATCATTAACTGTGTTGTTAGCTCTAGTTTTATTGAACATACCCTTTATCAGATTGAGTAATTTCCTTTCTTATTCCTATTTTTTCTGAGAAATTTTAATATGGTTGGATATTAAATTCTATCAACTTCCATTTCTCTATCTATTAAGATGAACAAATGGATCTTCTCCGTTATCTGTACATGGGTGAATTACTTTGAATTTCAGATGTGAAACCAACTTTCTGTTCATGGAATAAACCTCACTTGACCATGAAGTATTATCCTTTTAATTTATCCCTAGATTTGATTTGTCATCATGTTATTAAGGATTTTTACACCTGTCCATAGGATATTGATCTGTAATTTTCTTTACTTGTTAGTGTCCTTGTCAGATTTTGGTATTATGCATTATGAAAGAAGTTAAGAAATGGCTCATATTTTTCTATTATCTGAAAATTTTATTTAAAATTAGTATAATTTGTTCCTTAAATGTTTTTAGAATACATAGTGAAGTCACCTGTGCCTAAAGTTTTCTTTCTAAGCATTTTTTAATTGTGGAAGCAAATAGATATAGGAATATATACATTTTTATTTTCTTCTTATAATAATTTTGAACAACACTATGAACCAACTAGACCTAATTAATTTCTACAAAACAATAACATCAGCAGAATACATATTCTTCTCAATTGAACATGAGAATTTACAAAGATAGACCAAATTTTTTACTATAAATCAATAAATTTTAAAAGATCCAGGTCATACAGAATAAGTTCTCTGACCACAATAGAAATAAATTAGTAATTAACAACAGAAAAATAGAAGGAAAATTTTCCAAAATATTTGAAATCTAAATAACATAATTCAAGATAGTTCAAAAAGTCAGAAGGGAAATTAGAAAGTATTTTAGTCTGAATGAAAAGAAAAACACAGCACACCAAAATTTGTGAGATGCTGCTAAAGCAGCACTACGAGGGAAGTGTAGAGCAATAACTGCCTATATTAGAAAAGAAACAGGTGTCAAATCAATGATCTCCAAAAGACAGTTCTTTAATAAGATCAACAAAGATGTTAAGCTTCTAGCCAGACAGATAGGGCTGGGGGGATGCAGAGACAGAGACAGTAGACAGACAAATCAGGAATAACATTCAGGAACAACACTATCAGGAACATCTACAGATGCTAAAATGATAGAATGACCACTTTATGCTTATAAATTCATCAGCTTAGTTAAAATAAAAAAGTTCCCTGGAAGATGAAGGGTAGAAGTTTACTTGAAAAGAAATAAATCACCTGACTCACCCTATATCTTTTGAAGAAATGGAATGTGTCCTTAAAAACATTTCCAAAAAGAAAATTCAAACCCAGATGGTTTTGCTGGTGAAATCTACCTAACATTTAGAAAATGTGGAAAACCTTATGGGATCTACAGATGAAATTACTAGAAATATTATGTGAGTTCAGCAAAGTAGCAGGATGAAAAATACCCGAAAGCAATAGTATCCCTATAGGCTAGTAATAAAAAATATAAATTAAAATTTAAAATACCATTTCTGATAGTGTCAAAAATATGAAATATGTAGGCATAAATCTAACTAAAGTTGTTTAAGACTTGTGCAGTGAAAACTGGAAAATGTTGTTGAGAGAAGTTAAGGAAATCCTAAATAAGAGGAGAGATACTCCAAATGCACGTGTGGACGATTATGTAGATGCTGATCAAGAGAAAAGATACGACTAGGAAAGGCAGTGACACACAACAAGCTTCACAATGCAAGCTTGGAGAGGGTTGCACGAAGGGAAGTCCCTCCCGGCATGAAACCATTCACAAGGTTAAGGCCAGGGATCACCATCCAGAAAGGGGAAGGGCAAGGGAACTCTGGGAGAAGGGAGGGATCAGGCTTTCTTGTCTAGGTGAGGTCACCCAGCAGCAGAGCAGGGATTCTCTGTGTCAGAGAGCTCACAAGGGTACCTGTGGTTTAGAGTTTTATAACTACAGGCTCTATCTTATTAATGGCCAACAGATGTGAGGTGAGGTTTCATTGGATATGCAGAGCAGCCAGGCTCTAAATGGCTTGTTTGCTCTTTGGGGCTATTTTAAAATAATAGGTTGCAATTATACTCCAATAAAGATGTTAAAAAATTAATAATAATAGGTTGTGTAAAAATTTGAGTTTGGTGCTGGAGGGTTTATGAGTTAACAGGTCTCAGCCTGCAGTGAAGAAATAAACAAACTAGGGACTTGTTTGGGCTATTTTAAGAATAATAGGCCATGTAAAAATTTGAGATTGGTGCTGGAGGGTTTTTGAGCTAACAGGTCTCAGCCTGCAGTGAAGAAATAAACAAGCTAGCAGCCAAAACAAAGGAGGTCACTTTGGGCTCGTTTATATAACGACTCAATATGATGATGTCTGTTCTCCCAAATTATGCTATAGATTCATCACAATCCCTATAAAAATTCCAACAGGCTTATTGTAGAAATTGTCAACTTTTCACATGGAAATGCAATAGTCATAACAAATGTGAGCAAGAGAAAACAAAATTAGAGGACTTGAACTTCAAGTCTTATGATAAAGCTAAGGTAATCAGAATAACATGATATTTTTTTTTTAATTTTATTTATTTTTGGCTGTGTTGGGTCTTCGTTTCTGTGCATGGGCTTTCTCTAGTTGCAGTGAGCGGGGCCACTCTTTATCGCAGTGCGCGGGCCTCTCACTGTCGTGGCCTCTCTTGTTGCAGAGCACAAGCTCCAGATGAGCAGGCTCAGTAGTTGTGGCTCACGGGCCTAGTTGCTCCGTGGCATGTGGGATCTTTCCAGACCAGGGCTCGAACCCGTGTCCCCTGAATTGGCAGGCAGATTCTCAACCACTGCACCACAGGGAAACCCAATAACATGGTATTTGTGTAGATATTAAGGAACAGGAACAAATAAATTGTTTTTTATTCAATAAAACATAATAGTACAGAAATAGATCCCTATATATGCTTAATAAATACATAAAATTATAAACATAAAATATATTTTATGATATATATACACTTCATCTTTGAAAATTGTGCAAGAGTAATTGAGTAGGGAAAGAAAAAGGCTTTTTAACAAATGGTGGTGGGATAAATGGATATCTATATGCAAACAATTAACCTCAATCCATCCCTCACCACACACACACAAATTAACTCAACATAAATCATAGACCACCCTAAAGTGTAAAACCTTAAACTCTAAAACTTCTAGAAGAAGAGGTTGGAGAAAATTTCTGTGACTTTGGGTAAAACAAAGATTTCTTGGATTCAAAAGCATCATCCTGAAAAGGAAAACATTGATAAATTGACAATTTCTGCCTTTGAAAAATGTTCTTAAAAGAAATAAAATACAAGAATCAGACTGGAAGAAAATATTTGTAAATCAAATATCTGAAAAAGATTTATAACCAGAATGTATAAAGAACTCTCAAAATGAAATAATAAAACAAATAACACAAATGGACCAAAGTATTGAAGAAACACTTCAGCAAAGATTACGTACAGATAGAAAATAAGCACATGATGAGATGCTCAACATCATTAGTCATTAGAGAAATGCCAAGTATCAGGACTTACCATTAAAATTTATTAGAATGGCTACATACTGACCATTCTGAGTATAACTTAGGAGGTGGAGGAACTTGAACTCCCATGAGTTGTTATTTGGGCTGTAAGATAGTATAACCACTTTGGTAAACAGTCTGACAGTTCCTTAAAAAGTCAAACATATGCCTATATTATGGTTCATAAGATCCACTCCTAGGTGTTTGTCCAAGGAAGGCCCATACCCATAAATGACTTATACATGAGTGCTTATAGCAGTGTTGTTGGTAATAGCCCTGAATTGCAAACAATCAAAATGTTTACCAACATGGGAGTGGATACACAGATTGTGCTATATCCATATAATGGAATACTACTCATCAAATTTTAAAAATCGACTGCTGATGCATGTAACAACATGGATGAATCTCACAATAATTATGTTGAGTGAAAAAAAGTTGGCAAAAGCATTACATGGTACATATATCATTCAACTTGTATAAAATTCTAGAAAATGCAAACCAGTTGCTATGGTCTGAATGTTGTGTGCTCCCCAAATTCATATGTGGTAAACTTAATGCCCAAGGTGTTGGAACTAGGAGGTGGGTCTTTCATAGACGATTGGGTCATGAGTGAGATTAGTGTCCTGTTGAAAGAGGCTGCAGGGAGACAGCCTGTACCCAGAGATACCCATACCCTGATCTCAGACCTCCAGCTTCCAGAACTGTGAGGCATAAATTTCTGTTGTATAAGCTTCCCAGCCTCGGGTATTTTGTTATCGCAGCCCAAATAGACTGAGACTCCAGTGTATCCTGACAAAAGCAGGTCTGTGGTAGCCTGCAGATGGGGGCTAGAGAGGAAGATATGGGGGAGGAAAATTACAAAGGGGCATGAGGAAGCCTGGAGCAATGCATGTGTCCATTATACTGATTGCAGTGATGGTTTCATGGGTTTTATTGAAAAGATACATTTCAAATACTCGCAGTTTATTTGTATGTCAATTATGCCTCAATAAAGTTGTTTTTCAAAGTCCTCTATCTTTATTGATTTTTGTTTAGCTGTGTTATACACACCCACATATAAATATATCTGGAAGTACTGATAGTGTGTTAAACTCTTCAACTATGACTGCTACTTTCCTGTCCTTTCATTCTTCTACGATTGGCTTATATGTTTTGAAGCCATGCATTAGGTGCATGCATATGTAGGATTGCTATGTCTTCCAGGTGAACTGACTGTTTTCTCACTACAGAATGTTCTTGTTTTATACTCCTTGTCCTAAAGTCTACCTGATATTAATATGGACTCAGTAGTTATCCAACAGTGTGTACTTTTCATTTCTTTAACATTCAGCCTGACTCTATTCTTACACATAGAGCATATCTCCCATGATCACCGCATAGTTTTATATACATTTTTTTAATCCAGTCTAAAAAGTGTCTTATAATTGGACTGTTTAGTCCAGTTACATTAAACTTGATTCCTAATGCAGTTAAGTTTCAGTCTGCTATCTCGTTATTTGTCATCTTATTTTTTTTAACTTTTTATTTTATATTGGAGTATAGTTGAGTAACAATAGGGATAGTTAGAGAGTTTGGGATTGACATGTATTCACTGCTATATCTAAAATGGGTAACCAACAAGAACCTACTGTATAGCACAGAGAACTCTGCTCAATATTTGTTTTCATAATGTCTCATTTCTTCTTTGTTCTTGCACGAATTTATGTTATCTCTTCTTTTGCTTTTTAGTTATAATTTTTGTATTGTTATTTTCATGGATAATTTAGAGGTGACAGTATTCACCCTTAACTCATCTTATCTTTCTTAAATTAGTACTTTACCTCTTAATGACAATGTAAAAACCTTACAGCAGTGTAAGTCAATTCACCTCTCCTGCACTTATTTGCAAATGGTGTCATATATTTTATTTCTATGTATATTTTAAACCTCAAATATATATTGTTATTGGTGTACCTGTAATAAATCTCTTTTTCTTTTGTGGAGACACATCTGTACATTTTCCAGTGCTCTTCATTCCTTTCTGAGATCCTGTACCTCCTTCAACTGGTAGGTAGGAGCTCCTTTATTATTTCTTAGAGTTTGGCCTGCTGGGACAATGGCTCTCAGCTTTGATTTATCTGATAATGCCTTTCTTTTGCCCTCATGTATAAGGATATTTTATCAAAGTACAGAAGTGTAGATGCCTTTTTCTTAAACTTTAAAGATGCTTTCTGTTGGGAATACATCTACCATTCTGATTATTTTTTCTCTGAGAAAGATATGGCTTTTTCTCTGGCTCCTTTTAAGGTTTTCCCTTTGGTTTGGTTTTGTATCTATGTGTCTAGGATGTGCCTTGGTGGGGTTTACTTTGTATTCATCTTCTCTGGGTTTTTCTGAGGTCTCTGAATATGTGGATTAATGTCTTTCAACGGTTCTGCATAATTCCCATCCTTCTCTCTTTAAATATTGCTTCTGCTTGATTCTGCCTATTCTCTTTTTCTGGGATTCCAATTATATCAATGTCTTTAAGATACAGTTATATGATATTTGTAATATATATGTTTTCATTTAGTCATGGTGGGCAAAATTGTCAGCAACAATGTTCTACTCCCTAACCCAAAGTGAAAATCCTTTTCCTACAAAACTTAAGTAGGCTCTTATCTTATTTACTTCCTTAATATCACAGCTGAGCAGACCAGATAGGATAATCCCTTTCAAATGCCAGCCTTTAGAGATTTTTATCGTTACTTGAAGAAACTTTCTAAGGTCAGCAGAATGATACCAAGTGCCTCTCTATCTAGTCTAGAATGTACTGAAGGAAACCAAGAATAAACTTTGAACATACTATTAAGTTTGGCACAGTTCAAATCATTCTGAAATGAACTTCAAAATCCTGAGAAGGAAACAAAATTTTGTTAATTATAAATTGCATGGTCACTCAGGTTGGCATGTTAGTAATGTACTGTAATAGCATAGAGTCATTAAAGAATAGCATATATTTTTAATGCAACTCAGATGC
The DNA here is from genome assembly GCF_039906515.1 of Pseudorca crassidens. NCBI lineage: Eukaryota > Metazoa > Chordata > Mammalia > Artiodactyla > Delphinidae > Pseudorca > Pseudorca crassidens. Next base: position 6,357,392 of record NC_090298.1, read on the forward strand.
TATAAAATGAGAATTGCCTGAAAATATTTCAAATAAACTCTGGTTATATTGATTTTGGAGATATTATTGCTTCTGTATTTTCCATTACTTAAGCAAATAGTCCATTATGTCATTGTTACTGAACTTCCTTAGACAAACCTCTTTTGTAAACAAAACATAAGCAGTACTATCAAAGTAGAAAAATAACATATATTGCAAAGTCTCACTTTCAGGAAATAGTACTGCTAAAACTTGTCCATTTCTCCTTATATTTTAATGTGTTTTTTCCTGTAATTATCTGTTGCTTTTATAGGCAGGCAACAATAGTAGGGTTTTTTCCTAGTTGATTTAGTAACTCTGTTCTTCCCCCTAATCACACATAAAACTGACAGTTCCATGATATGAAAGCTAAGAGTTCAAAAGTTCTCTTTACTTCAAATTATTATTTTTGAATTATTGGTGTGATTAGGTTGCTGCATGTCTTTACCACAATGAAAATCCTTTGAATTGTGTGCAGGTTGGATGTGATTTGTAGGCCTATAATGGTGATTTCAGTCATACGATTTCAAAAGTAAGTATTTATTGAATAAAAAATACAAGAAGTTCTATAAATGGGACAATTTTAAAGAACAACATTTGTGGTTTGCTTTTTCCTCATTGCCAATGTAATGCATTGCTAATGTAAGAAAGTTGGAAAATAGAGAGGCACAAAGGAAATATAAGTGACAAAAATCATATGTAATGCCACCATCTCTTGATATTATAGTATATATCTTTGCAGAGTATATAAACATAGATACGTATATATTTTTGATGTCATACTCTACTTATCACTTTATAGCTGCTCTTTCCTCACTTTGCAATTTATCAGGAGTATTTTCCCATGACAACAAGTCTTTTTCTTAAATTTGTCATGACTGTTTTGAAATTCATCATATTCACATAGCACATTTGTTTAACCAATTTCTTATTTTGGAACATTACATTTTGACTGTGATGGCATCAGACATTTCTCTATTTAAGTACCCAAACTAAGATTGTTGATTAGAGAGAGTTAATAGTATATTTTTTAATAATGAAACATAAAACTAACGGTCTCCTTTGTCAAAATTATCAACAATAACAAAGGCTAAGAAAAAACAATAAAAAGCTAATTAAAAAATCTAAACCAGTGGATCATCACCAGGGACAATTCTGATTCCCAGAGGCCATTTGGCAATAATTGGAGACATTTCTGATGGTCAGAACTGAAGGGGTGATACTGCATTAGGGAGTAGAAGACAAGGAAGCTGCTAAACATCAACAATACATAGGACAGGCTTTCACAAACAAGAAAGATTTTCTCCAGAATGTCAATAGGTTGTGAAATTAAACCTTGTCCCCATCTAGAGAGAGTTGTTCATGTGCTTCAATGGCATGGAGCATGATACAGGCTGTTCTTAGGCAGTTACAACTGCCAGAAATTCCCCACCAATTTAATTAACCTTGATCCATACCAGTGGGAGTGGAGGTAGTTAATAGTGGTGGTGAAAAGGGGTGGATTTCTACAAAAGACGATAAGCGCATAGAGGCAGCTTATCAAATTGGAGCTGATAGAGAATCACTTCTTGAAGGAATCTTCGCTGAGTAGATGCTTGAGGGTCCTGTGCCCCACCCAACACAACACTGGAAGGGAAGATGAGACAGAAAACCAAAGTTAACATTCTTACAATTTAACACTGATTTAGACTCACCCAGATTTTTTTTTTCTTGTGGTACATGGGCCTCTCACTGCTGTGGCCTCTCCCGTTGCGGAGCACAGGCTCTGGACGCGCAGGCTCAGCGGCCATGGCTCACGGGCCCAGCCGCTCCGTGGCATGTGGGATCTTCCCGGACCGGGTCACAAACCCATGTCCCCTGCATCGGCAGGCGGACTCCCAACCACTGTGCCACCAGGGAAGCCCATCAGCAAGATTTTATTTCTGTGGCTTTGAACTTAAGGTGAAATGTTTACAGTCTCCATGAGATATCACCATCACCATATTTTCTTAAAATAGTCTGGTTCCCGGAAGTGGAGGTGTTTTAACCCAGATTTTTAAAGATTTAAATTTTATACTAAATTTACTGTTTTTTCCCTGGCTTTTTTTCTATGCCACACTTCTCATTTTATTCTCAACGTCCAAAACATTTTCTCCATCTGCATGGGTTTTGTATCCTATAATCGCACAAACCCGGTTTAAACTATTCTTTCCTTGTCTTTTAGAGCAGTTAATAACTTACTATTATTGCTTCCCTTCCAATTTAATTCTCCACACAAAAACCAGAAAAAATCATTGTCAAATGCAAATAAGAAGATGTTATCTCTGTTTGAAACAGACAGATATTCTACCCGTTTCTCCCATGGAATAACCAAAAATCTCAGTGTGTGTCATATTTTAGATTCCACATGCAAGTGATATCATATGGAACTTGTCTTTCACTTTCTGACTTACTTCACTTAATATGATAATCTCTAGATCCATTCATGTTGCTGCAAATGGCATTATTTCAAACAGACACACAGGCATAGAGAACAGACTTGTGGTTGCCAAGGGGGAGGGGGTGGAGGAGGGGTGGACTGGGAGTTTAGGGTCAGCAGATGCAAACTATTATATATAGAATGGATGAACAACAAGGTCCTACTGTGAAGCACAGGGAACTATATTCAGCATCCTGTGATAAACCTTAATGGAAAAGAATATTTAAAAGAATGTGTATATATGTATAACGGAATCACTTTGCTGTACAGCAGAAATTAACACAAATTGTAAAGCCACCACACTTCAATAACAAAAAAAATCTCAATGTGGCCTGCAAGTCCCTGCTGATCTGCTCTCTGCATGCTTCTGCAGTATCATATCCTATTACCTTCCCTCCGGGCTTCTGCCAGACAGGTCCTGGCCCAGCTCCTAACAGAAAGTGTCACTCGTTTCTGCCACCAGACATTCACACACATTATTGGTCCCCATACGCTTAGTTTGTTGCTCACTTAAATCTTATATTTCATTCTTCAGACAAACCATCCCTGACATGCTGTCCCACCCAGTTATGGTACTTTGTTATGTACACTTATATAACAGACTTCATTTCTACACATCAGATAGCTATTTTGTAATATGCACTTATCAGAATGATGAGAAGCGTTTATGTAATTTATAAAGCTAATGCCTTTGACTGGTAACAGTGGACCATAAAGTTTCTAGAGAAAATTATCTCTCCATGCTGCAAAATCCTGGGGTGTCTACCAAGAATTTGTCTGCATTCTTAGTATGCTAAAGTGTTCTGTGTTGAACAGCGTTTTGTAGCTTTTTTTAAAAAATACTTTTCACAAAAGTGTAACTAAGCAACTAGGGACTATATAGGAGAATTCTGAAATATCCAGACTCTTTGACTGTTAGTCTATATTGGTTAAGAGAATCAGAAAATAATATACCTGGAATTCATTAAAATACCACCTTAGTAACAACATTTAATGAGTAATACTTTAGTATTGCCCCTCTGCCTTTTTTGAGTTTAACATCAAAGGGCTTTTGGGCTAACTGTTCCAGTCTGTTATGAAGGCCTAAACCAAAATATAAAGGCCTTCTTTAGCTCATTTATTTAAAAGGAAGCTCTATAAATAAGTCCTTCCCCTTTTTTTCCCCTCTACCCTAAAAGACAGAAAATTATATATCAGTAATTATAATAATGTACAGTCAAGTTTATAATACCTATAAAAGTAATATACATATACAATAGTAATAGCACTTAAAATGAGGAAAGAACACTTATGTGTATAGATATATTTAATTCTTTAATGTTTTTTTTTACTATATTGTTTGAGTTAGTTTAGTGATTGCTTGAGTGTTTACTTATCAGAATATACCTCAGATTTTTACAAACTTAATTCCAGAAATATCTATATAGAATTAAGTTTGTAAATATCTGAAGTACATTCTGATAAGTAAACGTTCAAGCAATCACTAAGAGAGCCCAAAGAATATAATTAAAATATCATTAAAGGGGGATTCCCTGGTGGCACAGTGGTTGAGAGTCCGCCTGGCGATGCAGGGGACACGGGCTCGTGCCCCGGTCTGGGAAAATCCCACATGCCACAGAGCGGCTGGGCCCATGAGCCATGGCCGCTGAGCCTGCGTGTCCGAAGCCTGTGCTCCGCAACAGGAGAGCCCCACGTACCGCAAAAAAAAAAAAAAAAAAAAAAAAATCATTAAAGGAATTAAATTATTGCCTTAAAAATAATCCACTTGACATATAGAAAACAAAAAGTAAAATGGCAAACATAATTTGAACTATATCAATAATGACATTAAATGTGAATGAATGAAAAAGTCAAATCAAAAAACAGGGATTTTACTATCATACTGGATTAGAATATAAGGTCCAAGTATATGCTATCTATAGGAGGTACACTTTAATTCAAAGATACAAGTAAGCTGAAAGCAAAAGTATAGAGGAAGGATATGCCATGCAAACAGATACCATAAGAAAGCTGAAGTGTCAGAGAAAATAGACATTAAAACAAACAAAAAATGTTGCTAGAGATAAAAGACTTTTTGTAATGATAAAAGAGTCAAATCCATCAGAAAGCTATAACCATGTTAATCGTATGTGCACATAACAGTGAGCTGCCAAAACACATGAAACAAAAACTGACACAACTGAGGGGAGAAATAGGAAATCCCACAGTAGTAGCTGGAAACTTTACTATCTCACTTTTAATGATGGGTAGAAAAAAGCAGAAGGTCACAAGGAAATAGAAGAACCCTGTAAACCAAATAGATCCAACACACTCGCATAGAACATTCCACCTAAGCACGGCAAAATACACATTTTTTTCAAGATTGTATGGAAAATTCTCCAGGCTAGACCATTTTTAAGCCATAAAACAAGCTAAATAAATGTATAAGATCAAAGTCAGGCAGACTATAATATCCAACCACAATTAAATGATATTACAAATCAGTAACAGAAAAATATTTTGAAAATTCAGTTATGTGAAAATTTAAACAACACACAACTAAATAACCAATGGATCAGAAAAGAAATCACAAGATAAATTAGAAAATACTTTAACCTGAATGAAATTAAATAAAGACACAACATACCAAAATATATGAAGTGCGGTAAAAGTGGTGTTTAGGGAGAAATTTCTTGCTGAAACCCCTATATTAAAAAAAAAAAGAAAAATCTCAAATCAGTAACAAATATTCTACCCTATAACACTAGAAGAAGAGCAGAAACTGTACCTAGAGTCAGGGAGAGGAAGAAAATATTGAAGAGTACAGTGGAGGGACTTCCCTGGTGGCACAGTGGTTAAGAATCTGCCTGTCAATGCAGGGGTCACAGGTTTGAGCCCTGGTCCGGGAAGATCCCACATGCCATGGAGCAACTAAGCCCATGTGCCACCACTACTGAGCCTGCACTCTAGAGCCCGCCAGCCACAACTACTGAGCCCACATGCTGCAACCACAGAAGCCCGCCCACCTAGAGCCCATGCTCCACAACAAGAGAAGCCACCACAATGAGAAGCCTGCACACCGCAACGAAGAGTAGCCCCCGCTTGCCACAACTAGAGAAAGCCTGCGCACAGCAACAAAGACCTAACACAGCCAAAATAAATAAATTAATTAATTTAAAAAAAAGACTACAGTGGAAAGTAGTGAAATAGAGTATAAAAACAAAATTAATGAAAGAAAAATCTGGTTCCTTGAAAAACATCAGCAAATTGACAAGCCTTTAGTTAGCTTGACCAGGAAAAAAATAAGAGAAGATTCAAATACTAAAATCGGGGATGAAAGAGAAATCATTACCAACCTAAAAGAAATAAAGGTTTCTAAGGGAAAACTATGATGAACTGAAGGCTAGCAAGTTAGATTAACTAGAAGAAATGAACCAATTACTAGAAAGGCACAAACTACTGAAACTGACTTAAGAAAGATTTTTAAATGTGAATAGACCTACAAAAAGATTTAATTAATAATTGTCTTGTACAGTATTGTCCAAAGCTAGGTCACTCTGGCTATGTCTCTTATTTACTTCACAGTCTTGTTTTTAAATCAACTTTCTGCTTTAATAAATGTATGTTCCAAAGAAATATTGTTGCTACCCCAAACAGGAAGCCAATATTATCTGTTATATCAATACAGTAAATATAAAGATAAGTAAACCAGTGTGATTGAATTCTCTCCACTCGTTCCATCACAGCACAAAAGCAGCCAGACCAACCCGGTTCCCTGGACAATCCATTCCAGCCCATTGCTGGGGCCCACATGCCAGGGTCTGCAAAGCTCATGTGGCTGCTCCCTTCTTGACCACATGGCTTGAAGAAAAAGAAATCAGATCAGAAGGGGCTCTTCCCTGAAAAGTTAGGCATGATGAGAAGGCAAATCGGCTGACATCCACTGGGAAAACTAAATACTCTGCAGATAAAATCTGGAGCTGTGATAATTCCTCCTATGGCTGCCGCTTGGGTTCCCGGTGGTGCCTCCTCCCATGAACTCTGAACCCAGGGGTGGTTCGGTCCCCACAGCTGATGTTTGACTTGGCAGATTTAGAGACCAAGGCCGCCGTTGCTGGGGTAGCAGAGAAGAGAATTGAAAGGTCATGGCTGAATCAAAAGCTGAAGATCTTGTCTGTCTCCTAGTGATGTAGGAAGTGTAATGAAGGAAGAAGCAAGTTCCTAGGGGAAAAGAGATTGCACTTTGTATGTTCTCCCCATAAAATCACACTTATTGATAATGCAGACTAGTAAGTTAGTGAGACCCTAAAAGAATATTAGGCCAATCTGATGGCAAACTTGGAGATAAAACTAAGACAGCAGGTCCTATCAGACTAATGGGAGCAGAGCTCCTCTGGTGCGGCTTTAGTTTCCGTTCAGGTAATGGATTCTAAGTCACTAGCTGGTACCCATGCAAGGTGAAAGGTTTCAGGTACACTCCCTGCAGTGTAGCATGGTGAAAGCAAAGTTCCCTTTGTTGGTGCTCTGACACGGGTTAGACTCTATGTCCCCCAAGGATATGCTGAAGTCCTAATCTCCAGTACCTATGGAGATGACCTTATTTGAAAATAGGATCTTTGTAGATATAATAAAGTTAAGACGAGGCCATTAGGGTGGACTCCAAACCAGTATGACGGATGGTCTTATAAGAAGAGGGAAATTTGAACACACACACACACACACACACACACACACACACACACACACATACTCTCACAGGAGAATACCACATGGAGACACAGACACATGGGATGACAGCCATGTGAAGATGGCAGGAGAGGTCGTGTGATGCTCCCACAAGCCAAGGAATGCCTCGGCTTCCAGAACCAGAACAAGCAAGGAAGTATCCTCCCCTGGCGGCTCCAGAGCAAATCTTCCCCTTGCTATACCTCGATTTTGGATTTCTTGCTTCCAGAACTGTTGGAGAATACTTTTTTTTAGAGTAGATTTTTTTAAATTGTATATTAGAGTATAGTTGATTTACAATGTTGTGTTAGTCTCAAGTGTACAGCAAAGCGATTCAGTTATACATATATCTATTCTTTTTAACATTCTTTTCTCATTTAGGTTTTTACAGAATATTGAGTAGAGTTCCCTGTGCTATACAGTAGGACTTTGTTGGTTATTAGAATAGATTTTTTAAAATGTTTAAGCCACCCAGTTTGTAGCATATTATTATGGCAACAATAGGAAACTAATACAGACTCCCATGTTCAGTTCCTCATTATCTTAGACTTGCCTGAGGTCCCAGTGACTTCAAGGAGAGAATTTCTTTGGCGAAATTGGCATAGCCTTAAAGGTGAGAGCCAACTTTATTTCCTCCTAGGTCCAATCATTTTCTTCTGCATGACACTGTTGTCTAACAAACTTCAGCTCATCCTTGAGGACAAACTTATTACATATTTCAAAGAATCCGTGCTGTTCTCTTTTCTGGAGTTACATCTCCCAGCAGTACCTGCTTTAGACCTCATGTGAGCAACAAATAAACTTATTGCGATTGAGCATTACACATGTTTGAGGCTATTTGTTAGAGCAACTGGCAGCACCCCAGCAAAGCAATAGTTGCTGTCTTGAAGTGGGATCCTGAAACAATGCAAATTTGAACTGTATGGCATCGGTTTAATGACTTGGCTGATGGTGGCAAGGGAACAAATGCAGGAGACGGGGGAGGTGCTAAAGGGCCCTACCATACAGCAAAAGATTTCTAGAACAGTAGAGAATGATAATTCGATAGGCAGACAGAACGGTCATTGGGCTTAATGCTCTGGAAGAAGAGGTTGGAAAAAGCCAGAATGTTAGTGTGTGTTGGTTGCTACTTGCTGTTTTAGCAAGTCATTTCAAGAACAAAGAAACAATCAGCAAAGAATTGGTTGGTTTGGAAGAAGAAACAAAAAGTCTTGGAGTCTAGAAATTTGAACCTTTATAGAGACTAAAGGGCCAACGGCTTCTCGACCCCAACTAATAGAAAATAAGTCTGAAAAAGGTTTTGAAAGACAGAGATGCAAATAATAAATTGAGTGTAATCTTCCCCCCAAGTTTAGTTGTTTCAGATGTTGTCAAAGGAACAGGCGTTGAGTGCAGAGAGACAGAAATTAAACACAATTTAGATTTTTTTTAAAAAATATGTCTTGGAAGGATTTTGGGAGTGTGTTTATTGACATATGACATGAACTGTAAGTTCAAAAATTTATTATTATTTAGAGAATTATGTTTCCTAAAAAATTCTCTAGCATGTCTCGAAAGAGCCAAAGACTGACACACTGCTCAGGACCCCAAATTTGCACCAACAGGAAGCAGCCTGTGAAAGCTAGCATCTGCCAAGGAGGGATGCTCCCCTCACCCAGGTCAGAGTGTAATATAAAACAAAATCACATCCCAGCCTGGCGGAAAGGAATGAGCATAACCCAGAGTTCCCGTGGTTTGATATGAATTCAGTGACTACATGAAATTTGGGGTGTGCCCCACTAGGGAGATAAGAGAGTTCACATAAGAAGAAGGTACGGAGCGATATTTGGTAGCCTTCAGAGTAAACTCTGGTACAGAGAGCCAGCTGCTCATCACCATCCGGTCCCCCTCTTCATGTGAGCACACAGCTAGACCCTGTCATCTCTCAGCCTCCCTGGCATTCATTTAGATGTGACCGTGTGATTGAGTTCTGGATGATGGAACATGAGAGGTGCTGGGTAACCCATTCATCCCAGACCATTAGGACCCCTCACTCATGCTCCTGCATTATCGTTCCCCCTTCTGAAGGTCTGGGTGGAAATGACCATGACAGCTTTAGAGGCCATGAATTGAAAACTGCAGTGTTTGTCAGCCTACATTCTTGGTTAACAATGTTTAGATAGGTGGTCTCTGTAGCCCAGAAATAAGAGCTTTGGGCTATTATATGTGAAAAGAGAGAGGGAAAAAATTACCCTTCTCATACATTTAAGCCATTACACAGCTCACTCCCTATTTGTTACAGCTGAGTCAGCGTGCTATGCACATTTGGATATCGGGCGAATGTGTGCTGATGGACTGTCAGCTCAGATGTGGGAGGTGGAGCTGTTTTCTTCCTCACCATGTCACTGGTTCTTCTCTGGCAGCTGAAATTGTACTGTCCCTGAATATTCTTCTTGTCCTAAATGTTCTAATTATTTGAGATATCAAACCTTTAATCTTCTTTGGCCAATCTTAGACTTTTCTTTTCACGTAAATAATATTTATGTCACCATAGTCAAAATATCTAAATATAAATAAGGTCAAAGCATGCACTCCTCAAATTTCTCTTCTTTGTCCCTTTGCTCTTTTACTTGTTAAAGTTCCTTCCCTTTGAAAGACTCAAAGACAGGGGATTCTCCACACCGAGGTGGAGATGCTCAGACTCCAAAGTTCTAAAAATGGTTGCAAATTTTTTAAAAATCTGAAACAATGCTGGAAAGCAAGAAAGCATCTATTGTCTCTAAATGCTCTGATAAATCCTTGAAAGGCATAAAAGCAGATATGAATTGTTTTGAAATAGAAAACCTCAACCCCAAACTCATGAAACTGTGAAAGAAAAACACCAGATATACGCTGATAAGAAGAGGTGGCTGTGAGGGCCCATGGAAGCAGGGAGGTGACTGAACACTGCGGGGGCAGGGCAATCCAGGTGGCCCTGCCCCTGCTCAAACAGCCTGACTCGTATCTTGGCCAGACAGCTAAAGGGACCATCTGGATAGTGTTGAAGCTTGGGTCCAAAAACTGGCAAGTGTCTTGCATGGTTAGTGGGACCGAGGATGATGGGGTAAAAGGCAGGCTGCCAAGATGGCACAGCCGGCTGCATCAGAGCCCTCTGTACCCTTACAGAAAACCTGGGATGACAGGAACCAGCAGGATCCTTCTCGTCCCCTCAGGAGCCCACAGCTGGGAACAACAGGGCTTTTCAGATACAGAGGTGAGAGTGAAATTCTAAATTGCTGAGCAAATGGGGAATTAACAAACCCAACTAAGGGAAAGATGTTTACCCAATGAAATGCCGTTAACTGAGCAGTTTGCGGCTTGTGAGAAGCTGATATGTTGAATCTTTAGAGATAAGAGGCTCTTGCAAGAATTAAGGGCATGAAAACTAAAAACTTGTTCATGCCAATAAAAATTTCAACACATTAGCTGAGTAATGTTATGCACACAATTAAAGAGCACCAGAAGATCAGGGCAAGGAATTCTTCCAGAAAGTAATGCAATAGGATAAAGAAAATTAAAATAAGAAAGAAAAGTTAAGAAATGTAGTGAATAGATACAGATATTCTAATAGATACAGAGATTCCAATCCATTATGACTTTCAGAAGGATAGGATAGAAGGAATATAAAGCAAGCAGAATCAGGAGAATCAGTAGGGAAGGATCTCCCAGCTGTGAAGATAAGAGAATTTTCAAAGGACTCCCAGAGTTTAATGAGAAGTACCTTAAAAGAAATTAACACCTAGACACATGTAATGAAATTTCAGAAAACAAAGTACAGAATCCAGATCGTTTCAACTACTAGACAAAAATGTTAAAATACAATAATATAAAAGGTATCAAATCAGCATTAGAGTTCTGATAGGATAAGAATTTTCCTACAATTAACAAATATCAGAAGATAATGAAAAATGTCCTGAAATCCCTGAGAAGAATAACTAGGATTAGAATTCTATGTCCAAAATGTAATTTAGTGTCAGGACAGAATATAGAATTTTTCAGATATCTGACCATTCAAAGCTTATAGTCACTGATATGATATGGGCATGTTTACTGACCATAATAAATTCCAGAGAAATGATATTGTAGTTGCTGTATTAACTGACCAAAGTACAATTAAATTAGAAATTAAAAACAAATATATATGTATACACATATAAATCTCCCACAAATTACCTAGGGAAAATAGACTTCTAAATAAGTTTTGGCTTAAAAAAGAAAATGGGCAAAATGGATGAAGGTGGTCAAAAGGTACAAATTTCCAGTTATAAAATAAATGTCATAGGGATATAATGGACAACGTGGTGACTATAGTTAATAACACTGTGTTGTATGTTTGAAAGTTGCTAAGAGAGCAGATCTTAAAAGTTCTCATCACAAGAAAAAAAATGGAATTATGTGAGTTGATGGAGGTTAACTAAACTTATTGTGGTGATCATTTCACTATGTATACATACAATATAGTAAATCATTACGTTGTACACCTAAAACTAATACAATATTATATGTCAATTATATCTCAAAAAAAAAATAGAATAAAGAAGTGCCCCGACCCAGCTAAACCAAGACTCCTTTGCGTTATTAATAACCATTCCCCACTCCCCCAGTGTCCGATCATAATATTTATATCACTAAAGTATCTAACTTTCCATGGGTCACAGGACTGTTATTGTTTCAAACAGTTGCCAAAGTAATTTTCAAGATGTTTTCTAGACTTTAAAGAACACTTCAAAATGCATGCAAGGTCCATTTTTTCACTAAATTTTTTTGTGTATAGAAGCACAAATCTGCTTAAAACATCAAACACATACACAGAAATAACAATGAAAACTGAAAACTATTTAGAACTGACAGTAACCTGCTGAAACGAGATGAAATTAAAGTGATATTCAAAGGAAAATTCATAGCCGTGAACACATTTATAAAAAAATTAAGTATGAGGATATATTGAATGTTTTCAAACCAAGAAATTGAAAAAGAGCAATAAAATAATCACTAAGAAAGCTAATAAAAGGAATTACTGAAAACAAAAGCAGAAATTAATAAAATGAAAAACAATTAAAATAACAATATATTTCATCAATAAAGGAAAGCTTTTGTTTGAGACTAATAAAATAGAAAAACTCTGTTACATATGATCAAGGGGCAAGATAAAGAAGTAGGAATGTCAAGAAGTCTTAAATTTAATACGACTTTGACAGTTTTAATATTAGATCGGCTTTGTATTTTAAACACCATTATCAAAGAGGCCGTTTGTTAGTGCCTGAAACTTGTGACTCTGACTTGAAAGCTCTGTAAACCTGAAAGGGACCTTCCAGTATGAGAATGGAAAATAAGATGCACTAGAGACAGGTAAGAAAAACACTAGAGAAATAAAATGTTTTTTTTTGTTTATTTGTTTGTTTACACTGCACTGATTCCACTTCATTCAATGAAATGGTTCTGTAGTTTATGGAGCATTACACACCAGTGAAAATATAATCAGAGTCTCCAATGGTGGAAACAGCTCAATATGCATCAGAATCCCTCAGTCCCTTTTCAATAGTTAATAGAGTTGTAGATTGGCCATGCTGCCCCGCATTCCCAAATTTCCCCTGCAGTGAGAAGTGACCATGGCCCTGAGCTCATTCAAGGGAAGATGATCATAAGGCATGCATGCCCCTCCTAGGACAGTCATGAAGCTCAGGCCATGCCTCCTCCATTCTTACCAGATGGAGGGCTATAACTGCAAAGTTTAAGCAAATTTGGAAAAGTCATGTTGAATGACAAGGTCTTCATCAGTGTGGATCCCTGAAAGACGCTGTGGAGCCAGCCCCCTGAAAACCTGGGTCTCCATCTTCGGATGGTCTGTGAGACTGAAATAAAGTTCTTTCTCTTCAAGACTCTAGGGGGCCTATTTATTATAGCAACTTATCATATCTTAATTAATTCAAGAGTCATAAAAACATGGCATATTTAGGAACAGAAAAAAAAAGACTTGGTATTGTGATCATGGTGACCAAATATATTAGAAGGGGTCTTTTGATGATGTATTTATAGGTGATTATTTATTTTTGTATGATTAATTCTTCTTTGTATTTTTGGGGGGTTTTTCCCCATAATATCTAAAATTAACATGAGCTACTCTTAATCAGAAAATAATTCCTTTTTTGAAGTATAGATATACAGCATACATAACATTAGGAGAAAACTGGACAGCTACATGTAAAAGAATGAAATTAGAACACTCCCTAACACCATACACAAAAATAAACTCAAAGTGGATTAAAGACCTAAATGTAAGGCCAGACATTATCAAACTCTTAGAGGAAAACATAGGCAGAACACTCTATGGCATACATCACAGCAAGATCCTTTTTGACCCACCTCCTAGAGAAATGGAAATAAAACCAAAAATAAGCAAGTGGGACCTAATGAAACTTAAAAGCTTTTGCACAGCAAGGGAAACCATAAACAAGTTGAAAAGACAACCCTCAGAATGGGAGAAAATATTTGCAAATGAAACAACTGACAAAGGATTAATCTCCAAAATTTACAAGCAGCTCATACAGCTCAATAACAAAAAAACAAACAAACAAATCCACAAATAGGCAGAAGACCTAAATAGACATTTCTCCAGAGAAGATATACAGACTGCCAACAAATGCATGAAAGAATGCTCAATATCATTAATAATTAGAGAAATGCAAATCAAAACTACAATGAGGTATCACCTCACACCAGTCAGAATGGCCATCATCAAAAAATCTAGAAACAATAAATGCTGGAGAGGGTGTGGAGAAAAGGGAGCCCTCTTGCACTGTTGGTGGGAATGTAAATTGCTACAGCCACTATGGAGAACAGTGTGGAGGGTCCTTAAAAAACTAAAAATAGAACTACCATACAACCCAGCAATCCCACTACTGGGCATATACCCTGAGAAAACCATAATTCAAAAAGAGTCATGTACCACAATGTTCATTGCAGTTCTATTTACAATAGCCAGGACATGGAAGCAACCTAAGTGTCCCTCAACAGATGAATGGATAAAGAAGATGTGGCACATATATATACAATGGAATATTACTCAGCCATAAAAAGAACTGAAATTGAGTTATTTGTAGTGAGGGGGATGGACCTAGCATCTGTCATACGGAGTGAAGTCAGAAAGAGAAAAACAAATACTGTATGCTAACACATATATATGGAATCTAAAAAAAAAAAAACAAAAAAGGTCATGAAGAACCTAGGGGCAGGATGGGAATAAAGATGCAGACCTAATAGAGAATGGACTTGAGGACACAGGGAGGGGGAAGGGTAAGCTGGGGTGAAGTGAGAGAGTGGCATGGACATATATACACTACCAAACGTAAAATAGATAGCTAGTGGGAAGCAGCCTCATAGCACAGGGAGATCAGTTCAGTGCTTTTAGTCTACCTAGAGGGGTGGGATAGGGAGGGTGGGAGGGAGATGCAAGAGAGAGGGGATATGGAAATATAGGTACACATATAGCTAATTCACTTTGTTATACAGCAGAAACTACCACACCACTGTAAAGCAATTATACTCCAATAAGGATGTTAAAAAAATCATAATAAAATAACATTAAGAATCTTAGCAAGGGAATTCCCTGATGGTTCAACACTTAGGACTCTGGACTTCCACTGCTGGGGACCTGGGTTCAATCCCTGGTCAGGGAACTAAGATCCCATAAGCTGCATGGCGCAGCAAAAAAAACAAAAAATTAAAAGCTTTTTTTTTTTTTTTAGAATCTTAGCAAGAAGAACTACAGAAGAAATGGACAGTCTGAATGAAGTAGTGTATACAAGATGACCCCCAAATGTTAGCACATAGAGATGATGATATGATAGAACTTCTTAAATAAAAGTACTTCTTCCAAAATGTCATTAATATGATTAATGACTAATATAAGGATGTTTTATAATTTCCAAAGGATATATATATATATATAGTATTATATGATAGAATATATGTTGTTGATACTTATACAATTCCAATATATAAACATATGTGATTCTTCATGTTACTAAAAATTTTGCCAACTATGAATTGAACCATTCACCTTGGTTCTTGCCCAATAAGCTCTAAATTATTAAAATTCTCCTAAGTTATTAAAAATTCTACATTTCTGAAGTGGAATAAGGTTTTATGGTTTCTGGAGATTATACTAGAATTTCCATTTAAATAAATTAGAAATTACAAACCTTAATTTTATCTATTGCTGGAAAATAGACACTCGAAGTGAAACACTGTGGTATATGGAGGAAATTTCCCCAGGCTGAGAGCTTGAAAGGTCTGGGTCTAAATCCTGATTCTGCCTGTCCTGGGAGATGACCTCAAGTATAAATCATGCTACATCTCAGATGTCTCATCTGTCAAGTGGGAGTAATAACACTCCCCTTCAGAAATGTTGTGAGGATTACCCATAAATAAAGAATGAATGTAAATGGTCTTAGTTGTCATGGGAGAAGAGTTACTGAAATATGATAGATTTTAAGTTATTTTAATAACACTTTCTTCAAACAAAGTCTATCTCCTGGTTCTGTAGCCTCTGTTTTGCACTACCCCAGTGTTTTTCTCTTGAATAGAACCAGGACGGTTTGACTCTGCACTAACTGTAGATACTGGAGATTTTTCCTGCACCTTTGCATCTACTATCTCACCAACACTCTACAGAAAGAAGTACTCAGTGTAACTTTCAACTTTCTCCTCTAAGGTTGGTCAGACGTTTTAAACTCATCCTTCATTGATGTCAACTTTCCTTATCTAAGAAACCAAGTTATTCTCTACATGTTACTGGATCCTGAGGCTGGCCTTTCACCAAGTAGGACGTAGATGGACAGTACTGCTTTCTCTGTTGGGCACCAGACGCAATAAGTCACATTATCTTGTCTCTCACCATCCACTGCTCGGAGACCCAGATGAAGGACAAACAACAGGCTTTAGCACGTTAGCAAACTCTAATGAGCATTCTCACCAGCTCCAGGGCAAAGTCGGCTCTTCCAGACTCTCAAATTTTTCAAAGCAATAAACAGGGTAGAGGAAACGTCTAAAGAGAAAAATTAAAACTCCAATCTTTAATGAAGAGAAAACAAAAATTATCTTCATTGCTTTCTCTGGTATTAATGATTTGGAAAAAAATCCTGTTTTATAGATAAGAATATTTCTTAATTGAACAAGAGTGTCTAATTGCTATTGATTTTATGAAGAGCTAAAACAATTCATCATCTGATGTAAGGGGAAACCACATAAAATAGAATCTTGGTAAGACCAAAATACGACAATTAAAAAGTTCTCAGAAAAAAAATGAATTGTTTATATTCCTAACTTTATATTCCTGTAATTACATTTATGGTATACCCATAATTCATTGTTACCACAGAGATTTTTTTCCCCCTAGTGATGTGCATTTTCACTTTTATCTCAAGTGTTGATATACATTCTTTTTTCTTGGTTAGACAATTCTCAAAGAGGTGAAAATTGAAGCTTGAAATCTTTGCATCATTAGTAATTTCACATCCCATAGAATTGTTCTTTCAACCAATATACAGATAAGTGGTTCAACACATTTTAGTTGTAAGAAGGCTGCTAAAAGTTCCCAGTAAAATCAGGGAGTTTTCTGGACAAGATAAGGATGGTAGGTTTATCTGCAGTGGATAAACAGTTACCTGGCAATAACTTGGTGGGTGAACCAGGCTATAATAATGTACTGCAAAGCCTTAGGTGTCCTGCTTGATATGGAGAAATGGCAAAACAGCTGTCATAGGGCACCAGTGCTTTCCCCAGAGCATGATGTAATCACAGAGTAGTCATCAACCTGCCATATGTTTGTGGAACGCATGTGTAATTAATCGGCAGGGCAGATTTAGGCAGCAGTGGTATAAAGAGTGTAAATTTTAGAGGCAGAAACATGTGTATGTCCCTATACACAATCTCATTCATTCTCTGTGCCTTAATCTCTCATGTTCTGATGAGAACACTCTCCTTGCACTGGCACAGGAAATAGACCTGTACATGCTTGATAAAGTCAAGGAACTGACTCTACTAATGAGAGTTTTATTTTCCTTCTCCCTCTTACCCTGGGAAAGTGATACCTGTGTGCCTCCATGTTGGGAGTAATGGGGAAAATGCAATTCTCTGTCACACACCAAACCATCAGGCCTTGAGGATGTTTCCAAATGCTTACATCAGAGAAGCTATTTTTCTCCTACAATTAGTTGAGGTGTTTTGCACTAGTCAAAAGACCATTCTTCTTGATATTGATTTTTTTTTTAATTTTGAAAAAGGAACTAAGAGGAATGTTGGGTTTGCTGTTATATTTCTCAATTTAGCCAAAGTAGGCAGGGGAAAGCTTGCTTTCGTTAATGGACAAATTTATTGACTTGTTTTAAAAAAAAAGGAATATATAACCAAAGAAGTATATGTTCAGAGAAAGAGAAAGAGTGTTAAAGGGTCATCCTTGCCATTCTGTAGTCTCAGAATATACAGGACAATAAATAAACGTCTGTATCAGACAAACAGGAATTTGTCCTATTTTTAAAGACAGATGGAAAGGAAGAGATTTTACCATTTCTCAATTTAATGTATTAATATAGTAGCTGGTCGTTCTCAAACTAGCAAGTTTTTGTCCCCCCCAACCTTGATATATGTAGATCTGTATATAATATAAATAAAATAAATATATAAATATGTATAGTGTATGATAGACTAATATAGATAGATAATTGATAGATACAGACAGAGACATAATGTACGAAGTGTACCTTACTATCTCCTCAGCCTATTTTTCTTAAGGCTAAATTATTTTCTCCTGCAGGAAATCTGCCCTTTTTTCCCTTGAATACATGACTAATTTTTAGATCTCTCCATCAAAATCTTTGAAGTTCTTCTTGTCATTCTTAAGCTGTGGAACCCTGATTCCTTCCCATATCTCAAAATCTAAGTACAGAGATCTGATCACATTAGCGGACAATAGTAATGCAAGAATAACACCATCATTTGAAATACATTCTCTATTATCACGAGGTTAGCTTCCTGTTACATGAGATACCAGTTTTCAAATCCCAAGGCCCTATCAGTGGCTTGCCTGATCTTGACCTCTGTCTTTAAACGCACTATCTCATTCCTAGGCACTTTTCTTTGCAAAAAATCATTTCTTTCTGTGCTTAGGAGAGTCAATGCCTATGAAGTACTTGTGAGAGTGACAGGCTCATGAGAAGTGGATATGAATTTTATCACAGTTGTCACTGTGCTTGTATACAGTGATCCTTCCAAATTTTGACTTGTGGTTTTCATTCTTGTTTTATCCTTCAATTATTTACTCCTTGGTCATCAGCCCCCTCTATCTCCCCAACATACAAAGAAACTCACAAAATAGATAACTTATTTATATTATTTATATTCTATTTCAAGATGAATCCAAGTTAGAACCCTTAAGAATTCAAATTAAAGTCCTTCCACACCTCATCAGCCAACTATACATTTATCCGATTTGCTGCTGTTGTATTAGATTTTAGAAGATTCTGTATGGTGAGAATAGAGACATTGATTCCAAACTACAAATGATTCTTTTTAGATAACAGCATATATTATTCAAAAATATTTTTCTTGAAATTATAGACACCTAAAAGCAGATAAAATTAATATTGAATAATTTAGTTGATTTTCAAATAAACACTGTACATTTGTGACATTTTATTTGACAACTTTTCAAATTTTGGAGGAAGTTTTAGAGCTATTAATTGTAGGGGACTTAACTGCTAATGTTACTCTTGGTTACTCAATCACCTTTACTTTATAATTGAGTATTTTTAATATCATTTATGCAAGAATGAGCACTTAATATACCTTTACTGACCAGGCAGCCTTTGAATGTACTATTGATATTTTGGAAGACTTTATTTTTCTTAGGAATAAAATATCCTTTTATAAATACTCAATTTATAATGTTCCTAGAGTTCCAGACATGATTTTCTGAGGTATTTTTAGCTAATGAGCACCAGGTGTTTTAAGAGTCGTTAATACAATTTTGGTTGTTTCCGAAGACATTTGTCACTTCAATTTACACGTGGCTCATGCACTAACATGTTCAGTTCTACAGGTGGGGGAAACGTCTACGAAGATTAATATCATTCTGCAAGCCTTCTTTGGATTCACATCATAACACTGTACTGATTATAACAAGATCATTATGGCAAGTTGATGAAATTAAGGGTATTTTCCTAGCCACAGTAAGATCAAGGTAAGCCCTACTCTTCACTTATATTATAGCTCCCAAACGTGGGGTCTCCAAGGTCATGTAAGTGCAGCTCCCATGTATATAGCCTGGAAGAATCTGACAGTGCAGCAGCGTTTCTTGTAAATGGCTCAGAACAGTGAGGGACGTTCTTCTTAAAGATACTCAGACTCAGAATTTCTCTATTAGATCAAAATTGGCTAATTACGAAGTGACAATTCGAAACAGAGCTAGCTTGCACAGTTGGCATTAGCTGCTTATTCTAAGTCTGAAAAGAGCATACATGTTAGACCTGACAGCTAAGAACGGACTTCAGTTACTATATTAGGCTTATCACAAGGGTATGACCATCCTGGCACAATATAGTATGGAACACTTGTTGGCAGAGAAGCTCAGATGGAGAAATGGTTAACCAGGATCCTGGAACAAGAGGAACACTGAGAACTTCAGGGAAGTCTGCTCTGTGATGGGTGACATATGCATAGCGTTGGCAGAGCACCTCAGCAAAGGCACAGGACCAAGGTCAAGCAAACTCAAAGGTTGGTCAGGGTTATCAGGTGGGAAGTAGCAGTCACTGTCCAAGGTCATCACAGTCCAAAGTATAGACAATGGCATCATAGGTGCTATTTATGAGTCACAACTGGTCAGATAGAAATCGGCCAACTGCCATTCATGGCACCAGGGCCAGCTTTGTGGAAGCTGAAACGCTAGCAGGGACTCCTATGTGGACCATCTGAGAAGCCTCCAGTTAGCAATTTTCCACCAACTGAAAGGCTGCTTCATGGTCCCAGAATGCTGTTGCCTTCTGAAAATCATGCTGAACAGGTTCTGTGGCCCCAACCATAACCCTGGATTAGCAAGAGTGAACATGGTCCCGAGTGGCCCCACGTGCAATATAACACATCTCTTCCTCACAATATATTTGTGAAACAGGAAACAGTATCACCCATAGTTCACAGGTGGAGAAACTGAGGCACCAGGGGCACAAAGAACTTACCTGAATTTATACACACAGCTGAACACAAGAGCCTATGAGTATTCAGAGGTCACCCTCATAACCAGTAAGAGCACTGGTTTTCCCAGCAAGTGAAGTGAGATTTAACAATTTGGCAACAGTTACTCAGCCCCTACTATCCGCCACGCAGAGACTCAGTGATGAGCAAGACCATCTCAGTCCTGCCCTCACTAGGCTTTCATTCTGATAGAACAATCAGGTAAATGCCACTCTGTTGTTATGGCTGGATATTTATATATGCCCTTAAGGATACAGTCATTAAATTACTATTAGCTATCTATGTTATACATTCAGGTGCTCTAATGTAATTCTTTATGTTGTCCTTATTATGCATGCCCAAGAGCCGCTAAGGAGTTGTTAAGGAGAAGTTCTTGAACAAAAGAGCTCAATTAGCTGCAGTTAAGACTGTGGTACTGAGACCTGGCAACGCAGGTAAGTAAGTAACAGTCAGTCCCCACCCAAATGCTGTACACTGTGGGGTAAAAATCAATCCACATGGCATGAGTTACATGTTACCGAAGCTTGCCCAAGGTGGGCGGATGCAAAGGAAGCCAAATATGGTAATACTGAAATCTATGCACGCTCAAGTGTTCAGATGCAAAAAAAATTAGACACTGTAGATATGATGCAAATTAGAATGGGCTTTGTCAGCATGATACATTATGTAAGCAAGGGAGGGTGAATGATTGATGCGTTGCTAGCGAGACAGCAGCTAATGAGACAGAGAGGTCATCAGAATTTGAAAGGAGACGTTTCTGATGGTGTTCACATCCAGCTCCAAAAAGGTTGTCCCCGAGAAAATGCCATACATGCGCCTGGCACTGATCGAGCATCCTGCACATCAGAAAAGATCCCTTTGTCCTAGTAGGTGGAAGCTGAGAGTAAATAATGCACCTGATAAACAAATTAACATTGTGTTTAGATGATTAGTGCTCTGGGGGAAAAATAGCAAATTCATAGCAGGAGACCTGGGAGTACACAGGATGGTCTCAGCTGCCCTTTCAAAGAGGGTGGGAGAGAGAGTATTTTGAGAAGGTGACATTTGAGCAAAGCCCTGAAGGAGGTGAGGGAGGGAGCCAGGTGGATAACTGTGGAAGAGAATTCAGGGCAAGGGGACGATCTGTGCCCAGGCCTTAGACAGGATGTGTGCCTGGTATGGGAGAAGATCAGTAAGGAGGCCAAGGAGGCTGGTGCAGAGGGAGGGGAGGTATAGGGGATGAAATCTGAGAAGTACAGGGTGTTCCATCCTGCAGGGCCCAGGGACCACCCTAGGGATTGTAGCTGTTGCTCCCTGGCATAGGAAAGCACAGCCATTGGAGGATTTGAGGGGGGAATGATGTCTGACTCATCTTTTACAAGGATCACAGGGCACTGTGTTGAAAGTTGAATGGAGTTAGGAAGGCTAGTTAGGAGAGAGTTTCGACTGGAAATTTCCCTATCACTGTAAAGCTTACCATTTTTATTAAATATTCTCATAGAATTTGGTGTTCCAAATGTATGTATTCAAATATGAAGCAAAACCTAATATTGCACTAATTAGAGTTACTTGGTGATGTCAGAACTGTGTGGACACAACCAGAGTCTACCCCCTACACAGAACCTTCCCTGACCTCCCTGGAATTGGTCCTTGAGTCCCAGCAAAGGTGGGTTCCAATAGCATATCTCACCCATGGTGACCTCATGCTCTTGCTTTCCTCTTGGGTGTTTCCAGTCTCTCCCTCCCCACACCTTCTGGTTTGATACAAGTTCTTTCCCTTGTCTTTGATCCCTGTCCCCCTGTCAACCTGTTGCTTTGATACTGACCAGGGTTCTTGGCCTTCCCTAAACAACAGAAATTGACTAGAGGGCTGACAAGAAATTCAGGCAAGGCTTTACTGGGGTCCCTGCTGCAGCAGGGGCTAGTGAGAACAAGTAACAGGTTCCCTTGCTCGCTTGCTCCTCGGGGGGATGGGGGCGAGCTTGTTCCTCATATGAGGTGAGGGTAGGGGTGTGTCCAGGGGTCAGGCTGCTGGAGGGGTGGCTTAGGTGTTTTGCCCACCCCTTTGGTGGTGTTGTGTGCAGGGGGCATGCACAGTACCCTGCTTTTGCTCCCAGCACCCTGCTTTTGCTCCCAACACCCTGTTTTTACTCCCAGCTCTTCAGAAGTGGCAGTTCAGGTTTTTTTGGTCTTTTTGTATCTTTTGGTCCAGAATTTGCCCCAACTGTACATGCATGTAGTTATTTTTAGTCCCATATAGTTTCTTTGTATTTTGTTGCCCATGGAGAGACGTTTGTCCAGTTGCAAGAATTGCAGCACTGCAGCAAAGGATCCCAGGTCCCAGGTCCAGGCCTGTCTCAGCTTGTGATTCCACTGAGATCCCACCAAGAATTTGAAGAGGTTTTAGTAGAGGGAGGAAGGCTTCTCTCTAGTGTTTTGACTGTCATAGCATTTAACTCAGATGCTGTACAGGGGTGGATGTGGGCTGCAGTAATATTCCCTGAGAACTATAACAGCCAGTGAACTAGGACTGGTGGAGGTCAATAAAACCCACACTGGTCAATAAAACCCACATTGGTGCAAAGCACCAATTTTGAATGTGACTTTAGAAATCTAATCCATCTCCAAGGACTAAAGACTTAAAAGTAGGTTCTCATTGAAAAATTAATAAGGTATTTAAAAACCTACTAGTCTTGTTCAATCCTGCATTCATCTTTCTTTTCCTTCAAAGGAATTTACATCCTTGTGTTTCCTGTGCTCTATTGAATGTATACTAAAGTGACCTTAACCTCAAATCTCTTACAATCTGACTAAACTCTGATTTCTCTATTATGGATGATTATTCATCATTTTTCCCTACTCTTCTGAGATTGTAGGCATGGCACTTGTACACAATTCTCCTTTTTGCCATTAAGAAACATTTCAAATGCATTCAAATAATTCATCTGGTCAGAGACTTGGAAAGTCAATGGGATGAATAATTAAAACTCTCTAAGTCTTCCCTGGAAGTGAAAATACACTTTGTTTGGCATCAAACCTTCTCAGTGGCTGAGCTACTTCTGGAAAAAAGAACACTAAACTGAATTCAAGTGTTGGTCTGCTAATCTGAGTGATTCTCCATTGGGGGTGGTTCCCTCTCGCTGCAGGACATTTGGAAACATGCCAGGGCAGCGACAGTGATGGAAAACTCAATGAGTGGGTTTGTTGCTGGCTTTTGGTGCTCTGGAGCATAAGATGCTAATCTTCTTGCACCCCAAACCCTCTCCCTCAAAATGCACTGAATGCCTTCGTTATGTTGAGCCCTAGATTCTGCCGCAGGAGTCAGTCTGCTTTAGGGTGGGATATTGCATTTGTCCTATGATTACTAGGGGAAAAATGTCATTACTTGTCCAATTATGGAAATTTTTCATGTGATTTTATCCTCATTATTGATTATGAGCAATCATTTAGGAACAAATTCCCAAACTCCAAAGAAAATGGCTATTATTCTATTTCAGTCTGATGTTGCTTTGTACCTTTATTGCTACAACATCTGTGTCCATTCTTATTCTCTCAATCCATCTGGTATATTTTCTAATGTTCTTTGAATTCTGTGATTTTTATAACACTCTCTAGCTCAAAGACCTTAATGGCTCCCTATGTCAGAGCCAAATTTCTCTGCCTGGCTTTCAAAATAATCAGTTCTCCCCACCATCCTCACATTCATACTTTTCCCAAAGATGGCTCAGACACTCAGCCAGGGTAGTCTCCTCACTAGCTCATAAATATCTCCTTCTTCCTGCTAACTTGCCTTGATGATGCCTCTTTCCCTAATATAGAAACATCCTGCATTTCTCTCTGCTTTTTCAAATTCTACCAATCTTTCGAGAACTAATTTTATTCTTCCTCTTCTTTAACACAGTACATGAAACACTTAAGAGCCTGAGCTTTGAAAGTAGACAATCTAAGATCAAATCTAAGCCTTACCTCTCACTGAAAAGTACTTAATCTTTTTCAAGTTCAGTTTTCTCATCTATAAAATGGGGCTAATAATTCTATCTCAAAGTATCATTAAAGTTTTTAAATAAAATACATATAAATTATTTAGTGTAGTACCTGGTACATAGTAAGTTCCTAAACAAGGAACTGAGATAGGTGAGCATCCATCAAGGATAATTAATATTTCACTGAATACACCTGCCCTCCCTGATTTTCTTGTCTGCTGGTCTCATTTAGAATTTAGAGTTTCAATCTAATAAATTAGTACCTAGTGTATACTACTGATAGCATTGTGTAATCTACCAGTGGGGTATCCCAATTAGACTAAAAACCCTTTGAGGGTAAAGAAAGTGCTTATACTCCTTCTGCATCTCCACAGTACCTGGTACAATGGTGAGCACATTTATTAGATGCTAAACAGAGATTCGTCCATTCATCATTCAGCCAGCCCAATGTACCAACCACTCTGCTACTACTGGGAATAGACTGGGGAGTAAATGGATACACTACTTGCAAGAAGCTTACAGATGAATAGAGGAGACAGACACATAAGTGCACAGGTGTGAGGAGAATGGGAGGGTTTAGTGATAGAGATAGCCACTTCTCCAGTATTACTCTACATAAGTTTGTCTTATATTTTATCCATATTAGAACCAGAGGAATGATTCCTTATCTAAGCGATGTATTGGTAAATGATTAACAGTTGGCTCTTAGGGGAAACCAGAAAGCCCTGGTTTGTAGTGTTGGCCAATTTCCATGGTGTAAATACTCCCAACATGGCCAGTTTCAAGCAACCAAAATGATATTGCTTAACATGGAGTTGCTTAACATGAAATGTACTACACTACACACCCTTATATAGCATTGCCACCATCCGCACATACAATAGATGTAAATAACCATAAGAGCATAGAAAATGGAAAGTACAGTCAAATAACTGAGTTAATGAGTTTTGAATATTTATTATATTCTAATATATGTAGAATTGATTAAATTGTAACTTTATATAAGTTAATTTTAATAATGGCTGTGTTTAACAACTAAAAAATGTAATAATTATCATAGCTTGTATGAGCTGGCTCCAAACAGCACTCTTTATATTCAATTTCCAACTCTTAAAGCTAGGTGGAATGTTAGCATTTTATTATTGGTTATCAAGTTGAATTTTTAAAAAGTAAGTCTTTTTTAGATTGCACTTAGATGCCAAAAAACTTCAATTTTCAGTTGCTTTTATACATACAGAACAGATTTGTGGATAGAATAATTTTTTCAATTACTGGTATTTATTTATTTTTAAACTATTTTTTGTGAAAAATTCCAAACATTTACACAAGAATAGTGTAATAAACCTCCCTGTTTCTGTTACCTATTATCAACTATTTCACCTTCTGGTCATTTTAGTTTAATTTATCCCCCTCACCCCACCGATTTTATTCCTCTGCCTACACATCAGACCATTTCTGCATCTACTTTACCCCTGTATTATCCTCCACATTATTTTGAATAAAATGTTTCATTTCATCTATAAATACATCAGTGTATCTAAAATATACAGGCTGCTTTTCCTTAACATAACTACAATATCATTACCACATTTTAAAAATATATAATTTCTTAACATCATCAAGTATCTCCAGTCAGTATTCAAAAGTCTAATTGTCTCATTAAAGCCACAAATGCTCTTCTTTGTGTTTTTTACAGCTTGTTCGAATTTGGGTACAATCCACACATTATGATGGATTGATCAATTTCTTCTGTCTCTTTTAATCAGTAGAATTTTCTCTCTGTATCATTTTTTCATTAGAATACATTTGCAGAATGAATAAGATCAATTTTTCTGTAGAGTCATCCACAGATTGGATTTTGCTGTTTGCCTCCACACGTTGTTATATACGGGTTGCGTGTATAACAACTTATTTCCTTTACATAGATAATTGGATCTAGATGAGCTCGATCAGATTCAGGTTCAGTTTTCATGGCAAGACTGCTTCCTTGGTGGTGGTGTGGTTCTCTGTGGGAAGGCTGACAGGGTCTGACTGTCTCTCTTCTTATGATATTGGCTTCTGTTAATCCTCAATGACTGTATCCACTAATCGTTGGGGTCCTACAATGGCCATATTCTAATTTCTATCATACTTTCTTCACATATTAGCTGAAACACATCTATAAATTAAAACGTCTCTTCAAAATAGAGCTAACATATGATAATCCCACTCTTGGGCATATATCTAGAGAAAACCATACTTCAAAAACATACATGCACACCAATGTTCATAGCAGCACTATGTACAATAGCCAAGACTTGGAAGCAACATAAATATCCATCAACAGAGGAATGGATAAAGAAGATGTGGTATATATATACAATGGAATATTACTCAGCCATAAAAAGAATGAAGTAATGCCATTTGCAGCAACATGGATGGATCTAGAGATTATCATACTAAGTGAAGTAAGTCAGACAGAGAAAGACAAATATCATATGATATTACTTATATGTGGAATCTTAAAAAATCTGATATAAATCAACTTATTTACAAAACAGAAACAAACTCACAGACTTAGGAAACAAACTTATGGTTACCAAAGAGGAAACGTGGCTGGGGGGAGGGATAAATTAGGAAGTTGGGATTAACATGTACACACTACTATATATAAAATAAATAATCAACAAGGACCTACTATATAGCATAGGGAACTCTACTCAATACTCTGTAATAACCTATATGGTGAAAGAATCTGAAATAGAATAGATATATGTATATGTATAACTAAAAAAAAAATGAATGAGGAAAAAAAACTTCTCTTCATTCACTGTTTGGTTAGCCAGTGGTACAATTCATTTAGGAAAAAGCACATAAATGTTTGTTTCTTCTCCTTTACTTACCTGTTTTCAAAGTAAGTTGGTCACTAGCATTGTTCCACAGTTACTGATTTCTACTAAAGAAAGACTTTCTACAACTTTTGATTCAGATTTTCAGGGAGTGTCAAAAAACATACCACTCAATACATTTTTATATACCTGCCTCAGCAAATAAACTAGCAATACTTTCTAAATGATATAAAAAGTTATGGGTGTATTTTAGAAAAAAATTTGTTTTTGCTTTCTTGGATGGTTTTCCCCATGACATTAGTGTTTAAAACAAGATGAGTAACATAGAATTTTATCAGATGTGGCCTCAGAAATTACCCCATCCATATGCCTCATTGAATGTAAATTTAGGGAAATGAGGCCAGTCGAAATCAAGCCACCCATCCAGAATGGCTCCAACAATTGGTATGAGGCCTGGTTCCAGAATTCTTGTTTCCTATTCCAGGAATCTTTTCTGCACTCTGACTAAAAGGGTGGTTCTACCAGAAATTCTAGTTAAAGTCATTAGTAAGTATAAGGAAGCAAATCTCACTCTCACAGACTATGCTCAAATTAAAATAAGCTATTAAGCAAAAATAGGGACACAGATGTAGAGAACCAGTGCATGTACACGAATGGGGTAAGGGGAGATGGGATGAATTGGGAGATTGGGTTTGACATATATACACTAGTATGTATAAAATAGATAACTAAGAACCTACTGTATAGCACAAGAAACACTACTCAGTGCTCTGTGGTGACCTAAATGGGAAGGAAATCCAAAAAGGAGGGGGTATACATAGATGTATAACTGATTCAGTTTGTGGCACATCAGAAACTAACACAACATTGTAAAGCAACTATACTCCAATTAAAAAAAAAAAAAGAATCATTCAAAAGTTCATTCCAAGTCAGACATTTTGGAACTCAAAATATTTTCCCAAAGTAACTCAAATTTCACTGCTGGTTAAAACCCAGATGGCACTAATAAACTATTCTTAGTCATCATTTAACACAAATACAGAGCCCTACATGTGAAGCACTGTTAACAACTGCCCTCTTATAGAAGTTGATGAGCATATGAAAACTTTCATTGAAAATATTCTACCATGTCCAGGGAACTTTCTATGTGCTTCTTCATTTCATTTCCACAGCAATCGTGAGAGGTAGGTAGTACCAGGCCCACCCTACCAAGATAAATTTGAGGTCAAAATAAGGAACTCAGAAAGGCACAGTACGAGGTGGAGCTTGGAGTGGAAACGGGAAGGCCAGTGGCAGGATGATTCAGGGGGTTCATTGGAAGAGTTGAGTGTGGGATGCTGATTCAACTGAGAAAAGGGTCCCACGTTATGGAATTGTATCAGGAAAGCAAAAGAGGACTCTGATCCTCACTTCACAAGGAAGCTGTGTTTATATGAAGGAGACTGTGGTAGGTACCCTCTCTGATGGCTCCCAAGGGTCTCTACTCCTGATAATCCCATCCAGTAAGGGAACATCATACTAATCCACTGCAAATCAAGAGAATATGGCAGGAGTGATGGGATATTACTCCTGAAATCAGATCACAAGTAGCACGTGGCTTCCTTTGGCTCTCAGATCACCCATGCTGGAGGAAACCAGCTACCATGTTGACAGAGCAGCTTTGTGGAGAAGCCAACATGGTGAAGGGCTGAGGGCTCCGTCCACAGCCCTGGAGGAGTTTGCCCACACCCACGGGAGTGTTTTGGAAGAGAATCCTTGACCCAGTTGATCCTTGAGCTGACTGAATCCCTGGCTGATATCTTGACCTACAATCTCATGACAGACCTAAGGGCCAGAACTACCCACCCAGCTTGAATTCCTGATTCACAGAAACTGGGATAATGTTTGTTGTTTAAGTTGCTAAAAGTTTTAGGGTAATTTGTTAAACAACAGACAGCTAACTCAGCGTCATTCCTAAATCAAGGAATGTCTGTTCTTTATTAATGTACTTTTATATGTAAGTAGTCATTTATTTAGGAATGCTATTTTTTATGTTAAGATAACAGTCTTTTTTTTCCCCAGTTACAATCTTTTATCTCTAAAAAATAACAATAGTCAAATAAAGTATATATATATATATATATATATAAAATATGTATGTATGTATGTATTATATATTTGTGGTTGTCAACTGGGGGAGATTCAATCCCCCAAGAAACATTTGGCAATGGCAATATCTGAGGACATTTTTGGAGCTTGCTACTGGAACCCAGTGGGTGGAAGCAGGGATGCTGTAAAACATCCTACAGTGCACAGGGCAGCCTCCCACAGCAAAGAATTATCCAGTCTAAAATGTCAATAGTTGTTGAGAAATCTTAATAAATAACCACTGAAATATATCTATCTGGAAAATAACTGTATTTACAAAGTTGAAGCTTTAAGATATTACACTGAAACCATAAGAGATAAATACATATTTCTACACTATTTTTCATTTCTCTTCTTAATCGTAACATTTTTTTGCCAAATTGAAATGAAAATATTTTAATTATATAAAAGCAATTTTCTTTCCATTAATGCAAATAGCATTTGTTTTAATGTGTGAAACGGTGGGTAATACAGTGGTGTGTTCAAGTTGTTGATTGTTCTTGTTGTTATCAGGAACATGTAGATTGATATTTTGGAAAAGTAATTGTTTGACATTAAATGTGGTACATCATGTTTCACAAAATTCAACACTGACTGATGAAAATAACGGTATCCCAGTGTGTGGGTGACTCTAAATAAGTAAATTGAGAACAGATATTTATAGAGCGCCTACAAATGAGACACATTTATTACAGGCAAGTGGCTCCCGTCACCCTTTTCTAAACGATGGATTGCTGTCAAGGTTCAGAATGTAATGAAGATGGAGAAATCAAACATTTTCTCACAACTCTTACAAATATGAAACAGATCAATCACACATTTGGAATGAACGATGTTGTTTGGATGAGCCATGTAAAATCCATGATATAGAGTTTACCCCCTTAGAAAGGCTTTCAGAGATCTAAGCAAAGAGTATGTAGAGAACAGATTATCTTAGAAAAATAAGTAAATATAGTAGAATTTACTTTATTTATTATCAGAATAAGTAGAGACATCTCAGATTCAGAAGGAGTTGAAAGTACAGTAATTAAAAACAATATTGCTCGCTGAGGTGTGATTACCTAGAAATCAGGCTGAATTTTTCCTTTGAAGTAATAGCGACATCACACAGTCTGTAAGGTTCCAAATTAGGACTTTGAAGAGAACTGTGGTGATTAGCAGTAAAGAAATGGTAGCACAGTGCAGTGGTTAAAACCTTGAGTTGACAAATCACAGATCTGAGCTCAAGTCTTGGCTCTGACACATCTAGCTGGCAAAAGTAGGTTTAAATGAAGATTAAGTTAGATACAGCATAAAAGGTTAGCACTCAAGCATAGAAAAGAGTTCAAAATCTTGTTAGCTATTAGCATTGTGAATAAAAGTCTGATATGTAATGTCACTGCTGTTCCTTATACGATATCCTTTTTCACTGAAACAGACACTACCCACCATGTAGCCCATGGCAACTCCGTGGTTCCCTTTCTGTCTGTGGACTGACGTCAGCCATGAGGCAGGTGGAAGCCATGACAAGCTTCCACCCAGTGATGGAACTTTTCTGAAAGCCCTGGGCCTATTCACTGAATGTAATGTGATAACTCCATCAGCATCCTTACATGCCCACACACAAAGTCATTCTCACTTCTTCCATAACAAGATTTTTACAAGATGAAGCTTTTTGAATTTATAAACTTGTACCTGTGACATCACACCTATACCTTTGGTATTTGTGATTGGATTTAAAAGGCATGTGTTTTACTCTAACGGTCTGGTACAGATCATTTATTTTACATTTCGCCGGATTCCCTATACTTTAATTTCTTAATCTAGTTGCTTTCACACTTACTGTTTAGGTACCAGATGGTCACATCAATGAGCTTGGATTATTTTGCCAAACAATGATAGGACATTTTCTGTAACAAAAAGTGTCTTGAAAATCTGAATTCAAATCTAAGTCATCTTCACATCAGTGCTCTAGATTTTCTCCAGAAATAAGATGGATTTAGCAAAAAAAGAAGAGCTCTTAGATTTCAATTCTGCCCTCAGATATTTTACATGGTTTATTGGCGTTCTTTTCTTTTGAGGCATAGTTCTTTCATTTTAAAAACTTGCACAGAGACCAGTATTCTTGTACATGGCTTATTTTGTGTCATAAAACAAATCCGTGTTCTAGATGAATGAGGGACAAAACATTAAGGATGATGTCTCTGCTGCTATTTTCCTCTTTGAAGCTCTATCAGAATACTAGGAGAAATAATTGAATAATAAATCCTAAGGAAAGAGTAGAGATCTGTCCATGATAGGGTTCTAGCATTAGCAGGGTTGAGTGGAACATAACCTCCCACTACAGGAAGGAGTTACTTTTCTATACAAAAGGAAGACTGTTAAAAAAAAAAAAAAAGGGTTAGGTTGGAAGTTTTTACAATACATCAAGATGCCTTAGAAGAAATTTATCATTCTTTCATGGATTAAGCATAAAATATTGTAGGCATTTAGTCAACCTTTATGGAGTAAATGCATTCCTCTTCTATGTCAAGATTGATAGGGCTGAATTTCGCAGGCATTTAATTTCAGGGACAGATTTAACTTCAACATTCTCTTTACCACACTTGTTGCAGGTAACCCAATGAAAAAAATGTAGTTAGGGTTAATGCATATTTACACAAGGATAGATCATGTAACTACACATAAATGAATCTGACATCATTCAGTTCTGGGACTGGAGAAACTGAGCTGGCTCTGCGGTGGGAACCACGGTGGCTGCGCATCCAAAGCACAAGTCATCATATTATCTCCGTCACTGAGCTGAGGTTGGCTGAGGGTTGTCCCGGACCATGCCTCCCAAGTTTTCTGTTTTTTCTCATTTTTTATTCTCTGTGGAATCCTTACTTTCTTGCCAACTCTGTGATTCACTCTAAAATATTTGTTGTAGACTGCCCAGGCCAATTTGGGAACAGATTGGAGAAGACTCATGTCTCAGCTTCCAGAGCCCGAGGGAGGGAGGGACTTTTGGAGTCCCCTTGATACTCAACATAGTGTTCAAGCTAAAATCATGGGGGACTAGTGCTGAAGAAACCTCAAAACTTCTTGGGTGACCCAGTGCTGTGTAGGGATTGTTATAGGCATTGGCCACATATGACCCCTCTATACTGGCTCTGCATTACTTCTTCACAGCAGGCTATGACCACTAGCTCAAAGCATGCTGGCATCAAACTCAAATTTTTTACACATGAATTTCTTTCAATAGAACCCAAAATATGCAGATTTTAGACTTTTAGAGCTTCCTTGCTTTGCATATCAATGAAATTGCACCCAACATCTACCAGCCATAGATAAGACAAACTCTGTGGCTATAAAAACCCAAACTTCTGCTGCTCTTCAGAGCAATCTGACCCAGAGACTCCCCACCTAGGTGCTGAACAGCATCATCTAGACACATAAACCCCCTCCATGTGTTGCTGCCCTCAGAACTCCTCTTGTCCTCTTTATTTTCTGGCCAGTGGCCCCGTGCAGCTGTCTCTGAAAAGTTCTCTTGCTGGAGGGACTTCTCTCATGCAATCCTGTCCAAGTGCCACTCAGTAGAACTTGTTGTGCTCACCATCATCTCATGGTCCTGTCTTTTCCTTGGTCAGCTCTGAAATCCTCAAAGTTGCCACAGGGACCAATAAAACACGTAGCCAACAGAGGAACAGAGATTAATCTGGGAAGGCAGCACATGCAGCAGTACCTTGCCACTGGACCAAGGACTGACAACCAGGGAACAGGCAAGGAAGCAGACCCTTCCAAGGGATGCTGGGGTAGAAGGAGGGCAGTCCTTGAAGTGCATCCAGGGAAAGCTGGTGCTGAGAGTTGATGACTCATGACCAAGTGTCAGCACCTCCACCCAACCTTGGCTCTTTATTAACAGCCCCCCAACCATGCTGGGATTTAGACAGAATCCTATGGAGGGCTGGAGAGGAAACTGCAATGCCGGCAATTGTGCACAATTAGCTAAGATTAAGTTGTGGTCATTGTTGGTAGAGGAGGCTGGAGATAAACATAAAGTCAGCTATAATAAAATTAAAGTATAGAAAAGTGTTACATTGTTCACTCAGCTGAGTTGGTGACCTGGTAAAATTTTACCTACTAGGTCTGTTTTGTATTCTGATCCAACTAAAATTAGAACATTTTTGGCTTTCCCACGTGCTGCAGATCAATTCATCAATATCCAACTGACTTCAATCTGTTGGGTCTGATAGACCACTCCATACTGTTAACATTTTCTTGTTCAGAGAAAAATGTTAAAAAAACATCAAAGCCATAATAAAAAAAGTTGACTCTATTGAATTAATCTACCGAAGTTTTCTCAAAATATTTACTGGTGTTGTTCAAAGAAAAATAAATACAAACAGCACAAGAGATGAATTTATTGTGAAGCTAATGAAACTTTAGTTACATAGCTGTTATTTACAAAGGCCTCTCCCAGGGGCCTTGAATGGGCCCTAGAAATTTCATATTAATAATTGCATGGTCTTTATCTCAAGGAAAAGACCCTTTATCCCCCAAACTTGAATATTCCCCCAAATAGCATATTCCAACCAAAGTTAAGATGTTATCAGGCAGAGTTGTGATTCTGTGTCATGTGAATTTGACTCCAGTGTAGCCACTTCTGTGTCCGGAGTCTGGAAGGCTCAGAAGAGTTGGATCCTGAGACCACGCTCGACTTTCAGGACCCAGAGACCAGATGACGTCCAGGATTCTTTCAAGCTCAGATAAAGCAATGACTGGAAATCCATACCGTATTTGGTAAGTTAGTATACCTACATGGGTTCATTTGAGGTAACATATTAGTTGTATATGCTGTAGGATGGTCTCCCAAAACTACTCAAAATTTAAGTGAATGTGGACAATCACTTAACTTTCCAGCTTCAATTTTTCATCTATGAAATGGAGGTGATAATGTCTACATCATAAGGAAGGAATGAAGACTAAAGGAGAGAACATGTGCATAGCCTAGGTCTGTCTTGAAATAAATGTTTCCAATTCACATGTCCCTGACTCTTAACTGTGCATTGGATGAAGATCTAGATAGATGACAAAAAGTGAGAGCTTATTCCCTGACACTATATGCAAGTCCCCAGCTGAAGAAACGATGGTAGTTAACCTCTAACTGGCCAAAGGTCCATTGCCAAATGCCCATCAAGTGGTGAATGGATAAGCAAACTGTGGTATTTCCATACAGTGGAATGTAACTCAACAATAAAAAGGGATAACCTACTAACACATGCAACCACATGGATGAATCTCAAATGCATTGTCTTAGTTGAAAGAAGCCACATTCAAAAGAGTATGTACTATATGATTCCACCTGTACAACGTGCTGGAAAAGGCAAATCTATAGAGGGAGACAATAGATCAGCTGCTGACCACAGAGGGGCACAAGGGACCTTTGGGAGGTGATACAACTCTTCTATATCTTGACCATGGTGGTGGTTACATGATTGTAAGCTTTTATCAAAAATGTATAGAATTTCTTTTCTTTTTTTTTTTTTTAGTTGCAGCATGAAGGATCTTTTAGTTGTGGCATGGGGGATCTTTCTTTTAGTTGAAGCATGTCACAGCCAAATAAATATTTTTTAAATGTATAGAATTGTACACTTAAAAGAGTGAATTTTACTCTATGTTCACAATGGGTATAATGATGCAAACTATACCTCAGTGAACCTGACCCAAACAAAAAACACAAACAAAAAGAAACATTGTGATGAAGTGCAGAGAAGCCCATGCAGGTTGCACAGGGCTCTGTTCCCAGTAGCACTCCTGGATCTTGCCACCTCCCTGCCTGGAAGACCCGCTTAGGGACCACAA
Source organism: Pseudorca crassidens (assembly GCF_039906515.1). Classification (NCBI taxonomy): domain Eukaryota; kingdom Metazoa; phylum Chordata; class Mammalia; order Artiodactyla; family Delphinidae; genus Pseudorca; species Pseudorca crassidens. The sequence continues at coordinate 6,392,575 of NC_090298.1, forward strand.
ACACCGCTGAACGTGCTTCTGTTGGATGGGGTCTAAGAGAAGTTCATCCATGTATCATCATCTTCCCAATGGAAACATGGGGCCGGAGAGCAAAATCTTGTCTCATGTCCAGTTCATGCTGCCCTCCTGACCAAGAGTTTCAAGACTGCTCCCTACGATGTATACTCTCGAGGTGAGATCCCCTCACTCTACCATAAGCCACACTGGAAGGAGAGCATTTCTTGGGTCCTACTGTGCTATGTCTAGCTGGAGGCACAAAGTCTACATTCAAAAAATTGTTAAAGTAAAAGAGTATATGAGATCCATTGTCCTAAGGATCAACAGTGGTAAGGGGACCACAGGGGAGGGGGACCACTTAGTGTGAATGGGGTATCCCCCAACCAGCTGTTGATTTGGGATAAGTGCTAATGGGATCTGACTCAGTGCATGAATCTCCAAATCACATTGTAAGGAGAGGGCTTTCAATTCTAAGAGATATTAAAATGAGGTCGTGCCCTTAGGAAAACTGTGAACTTGGGGGCATGATGATGTGTTAACGTACGTTCACCTTGGTAAAAAAAAATGTGCCCATCTGGTGAGTGATGCTGATGCTGAGGGAGGGCACGTGGGGGGTTAGGGGTGTATGGAAAAAATCTCTGTATCTCCTTCTCAACCTTGTTGTAAACTAAAATTGCCCTAAACAATTCTTAAGAAAAAGAAAGGAAGTAGTGATCCAAGTCTCTGAAAGAAGTTCGTTCTCATCTACTTCCTGTCCACTCACAGGTCAGATTTTAAGGGAAGGTCTTTCCTCATCCAAAACTAGCTGCAGGAACCCCTGTCTGGTCTGTATTTGTGTCTACAGCCTCGGGGTGTGTAGACCCTTGCCAAGAGCCTCAGACCTTGTATACTTAGGCAGCAATTCTCAAGGACTGATCTTACTGAAATGAAGTCATATGAATGGAGAGAAAATATACTTCAACAAAAGAGAGAGGAAGCCATTGGCAAAACTGAACTTCCCCTGTTTGGCAGAATTGTGAATGTGTCTGAAGCTGTCATAGCCATGGTGGGTGGCAATCATAGTAACATCAAACACCTGATATGGGGCGGGTGCTGTAAAGGCTACATGTGAATTTCCTTCTTTTGGATTCCAGGTGCAAGAATTGGATTAATCATAACTTTCGCCTCGTGACACACTCTCATCATTAGCCCATGCGTGGTTTGCTTTATTTTTTATTTACTTAGTTAGTTGTTTTAACGATGCCATAAGCATCTACAATTCCACCTCCCCCCAAAACCTCAGATCTTAACAATAACCTTTATCTAACATCCACAGGCCCCCAGTTCCCCCATCCAGAACAACCACACCCTGATTCCTATGTTTGATCTTCCCTTGATTATGTTTTAGTAGTTTTATTGCAATTTTATGTATTCTTAATGTTTATATATATATTTTTTTTTTCATTTTAGCTGTTTTTGCCTTATAAGAAAAGTATGTTTTATGTAAATTTTGGATACTTAATTTTTTAACTTAGCTAACATCCTTTGATATTGTTGTGTGCAATTGTAGCTCATTCATTTTGACTGCTGTTTCACTGTGGATAGTTGATTTGCCCAGTCTTTGGTGAATGGGGCAGACGTGAACATTTCTGTACATGATTCTCTCATCCATGTGCCAGGTGTCCCCTTGGACAACGGAATTACATGTGCTGGGATACTGGGTATGTGAATGATTCACTGTAGAGATAATGTCATGCTGTTTTCCAAAACACTTGCACCAGTGTAGACCTTATGCCCTCAGTGGGTAAGACGTCCTATATTTCTACATTCCCTTCAGCACTTGGTATTTTCAGATTTTTAAAATTATTGCCATCCAAATGGATGCAAAATGATATCCCATCATGCTCTTGAATTGCATTTTCCTGGTCACTCATGATGTTTAACATCTCTCCATCTGTTTCTTCCTCAGTCAGTTGCTCTCTCTCTCTCTCTGCTTTATATATTTTGGGCATGATTGCTTTGTCAGTTGTATTGTGCACATTTTCTCCCCCAGTGTGTAATTTGCATTTCCCCTTTCTTTAATGTGTTTTCTCACTAATAAACTTTATTAATGTCAACACTGTCAATTCATGGTATATTTACTCAGCACAACGACTGCAGGAAACAGATAAAAGAATTATTACTTTTAAAAAGAGCCTTGAAGAATTCATTAAGCTGCCTAGGGTCACAAAACCAGGTCATTCATGAGCTAGTTTTACACTCAAGTTTTACTCCAGTGCCAATTCTCTCTTCACTACAAGATTAACTTTTTCATACTTGATGGGGTTATGTTTTTTCCACCCAAGGGATGAAAACTCTTAGAAGCATATTTAAAAAGCAAACACTTTTCAAATGGATACATGTAACAAATCTTAGAGCTTTACAGGTGAAAGGAGCCTTGTCACTTTAGTACATCATAAAGTTTACAAATAAAAAGGCTGAGACTTATAGAGGTGAATGGCTCTCCCAAGACCATATAGCTAATTAGATCATTCAGAACCACAGCTAGAAGTCTGGCGCCTTCATCCACAATGCAACTCCCCCTATTTCACAATGCATGAGGTAATTGGTGCAAGCCCTAGATACTCAACATTTCTGCATGCTTTGAAATTGATCTCCATGCAAGAAAATATATTAAACAATAATTTCTATAATACTGCTTCGTCTAGTTGCAATCACCATCATTAATGAGTCTCATGTGTGGAAAATTGGCCCCTACCATAAATACTCTGACTTTCTAAAAGTTAGAAAGTGCATTTTATCAAAAGAGCTCTCATGATCCCTGATTTGGGCAGTCCTTGGAGTGAGAAGAATTAAATTGATCATGACTTTATTTATGAAGCATATCTTACTAATTCCATATACAATTTCTAGCCAAAGACCCCAGCCTTGTTAAACCAGCCCCTTGTAATGTGCATGAGTCCCAAAGTCACGACATTGACAGGAATATTTCCTGTATGGAGTCCTGCTGGGTCTGCAGCAAACCTTCTGAAGAAAGGTCGGCGGCTTCGTCCCAACCAAGCTATTCATGGAGAAGCCTGGAGACCCCTATCCTCGCTCAGGTGTGACAATAACTACTTATGTCTCACCAGGGTTGTATGAATCGATGTGCCCTAGTCCCTTTAAACCCGGTCTGTGCTTCTCATGATCTGCTTTCTTTGTACAAAGGAATATGTGTATATACCTAGAAGGATGTAACTTTCAGTCTTTTGGAGTTCATTTCTGGCCAGCTTTTCACTTAGGCCCTGGTTAGGGTCTAGTTTCTGGCAACATCATCCACTCTAGTAGGTTTCAGTAAAAAGGAGCTTAATACAAGGAAGCATATGTTCACAAAATGTCAGGAAGGCTGGGGAAGCAGGCTCCAGTGACTTTTCCAGGAGCAATGCCCAGTTGTCAAACTGTTCTCTTCCATAGTAAATCAAGGAATTGTTTGCACTGCTGCTGAGTTCAGAACTGTACCACTTCTGCCAAAATCAGAGAAGTCCCACCACTGCTGCTGAAGCATCAGGCAGCCCTCAGAAGCTACCTACTGAATTCAGAAGCTGCAGCCATGTTTTCAGGTTACAGATTTGTGCCATTTCTGTCACCATCTGACACCACCAAAGGGGGACTGAGCACCTTGCCTTCCCTCAGGTAACTCAGTTCCAATTCAGAGTCTCCCAGGAGGGCATCAAGTGGCAGAACTGGGAACCAAGAAGCCAAGGAAACAGAGTTCTTGGTTGAGATTCCAGCCTCTGGACTCTAGAAATGGGTTGAAAACCCATCCTGAGGGTCCACCATAGCTGTGAACCACATGTTTTGAAAACACCCTAATTTTCTACATGTGTATTTTACTTGCATATTGTCCATAAAAATGAAAACTATAAACATGTGACTTGTCTCTCTTCCAGTTTTCCTGAGTGGAAAATGTTTTCTACTCTTACGCTTCTTAAATGCTTTCTTTATTCTTTCTTCAACTGCCTTTCAAAAAACTTGAAAGATCCTTACCAGGCTAATTATTGTGATTCTAGGTCTTACCATACAAAAATTCTTGTTATTTTAATACAGAAAATATTTTTCAAACTTCCGTGCTCCTGAAAGTTTAGCATTTAGTTTGAATCTCAGAATTGATAACATTACATTTTGTCCCCTATAAAACCAGAATGCAGGCTCAGTGTTGACTTTTTTTAGTGAGAGAAACAAGAGGCAATTTGTTAAATACCTGAAGTCATTTTTCTTCATTTCCACAAAAGTCACAGTATAGCGTGTCCTCTCTGTCTTTTTTGGGCTGAAGTATTCCAAGAAGCTTTGCAGTGTTCTCTGTGGGCCCCCGCCTTGAACTCAGGCTGTCCTGGAATGAGTTACTGCTGGTGGAGAAAAAGCATCTTCGGATTACTGTTCTGATGAGTCTTGCTGGCCTTGTTATGAAGCATAATGTGGGCTCATCTTCAAAGTTATTATGCTTGGTTTCATGGGGGCTTTATCACAATGCTTCTTCCAAAGATGGAGAGAGGACAGAGCCACGACACATGTGTTGTGGGTGCTTATTTCAGAAGATATTCCCCACCTTAGGTGCTTAACCTAAAAGATTGGTTAAAGTAAGGCAACCCAGTGGGAAACAGGCCTGAGAAACAAGAACTTGGAGTTGCATAATTCTTGCTACCACTGATTGTGTAGGACTCAGCGTGAAGGGCTCTCAACTGAGGAAAACAAACAAACTTCTGATGTGTGTTCACAATAAGGCTAAATTTATAAAATACAATGTCCAAGCAAAGTTTTGTGAACCAATTTATATTTTATTAACTCTATGTTATCTCAAGTCTATTCCTTTCTTTCACCCCTGCCCCTTCTTTCTCCTAACCGTATTTTGTGAGTCACATCATTTTTTTTTTTTTAATTTTCTTGGCCATGTCGTGCAGCATGTAGGATCTTAGTTCCCCTACCAGGGATCAAACCTGTGCCCCTTGCAGTGGAAGTGCAGAGTCTTAACCAGTGGACTGCCAGGGAAGTCCCCATGTCATATTTAATCAGATACTGAGTTCATTTCCCTACATGCCTGGAAGAAAAAGGGGACTCATACAAGCATATTCCAAGCGGCCATAACCCTCTGGATTCAGCTTGATAAAATGCATTCTGCTGGACGAGCCATCCTGTCTGATACATCTGTCATCGAAAATCTCTCTTGGCAAAGCTGAGTTTGTGTATTTCAACTTGTTTCTTTGGGCCAGTTTTTTTCTTACCTTTCTCGACCTACCTGCAAACATCTTCAAGGAAGTGGCATGTTTCCTTCCTTAATGAGAACTTCAGCAGGACCCAGTGCTTCGTAGACACGAGGCACTTAATGGAACGCTAGTGGGGTGAATCCCTGTGGAACTGGGAAAGGAGGAGTTATAAGTGCCAACCCCGGAGTGTGGTGGGCGGCAGCAGGATGGGGCGGGACATTGCTCGCCCTCATTGTTATATAAAAGGAAATCAGCTCTACCCCCAGGCTGGAGCTTTAGGGTCTCTCTAGAAAAATCATCGGGTATGAGTTGCATCAGCTACAGATTCAGATTCCAGCTCCTGACTTAGCTAGGCTATTGCCAAAAAACTCACTTCTCGCCCCCAACATTGATAAAGTTACCCATGGAAGACTCTAACTGGCCCAGCTGGGTTCCTTTGCCCCTCTGGCTGATTCATCCTTGTCAAGGGGCTGTGTTGCAAAGACTGGCCTTCCTGCAGCCCCGGGATCAGAGCATGACAAACCATTCTTCAACTGGCCCCCCAGCAGCTGGGAGACAGGAGGTCCTCCAAAGAAACAGAGTTGGGGGCAAACAAACCTCAGAGACAATCACACTCCTCGTGCCAGAATTCCACTCTCTGTGGTCTGAAATCCCCTCTTCCCCAGAGCCCCTGACCTGAGCCGTCTGTTCCCATCAGAACAGCCTCTTCCAAGGGCTCCTTCCTCATTATAGCCCCTTGCTCACTTCAACACCCCTCAACACCATGCTTTTGCTTATTTGCACCCCGCTCAGCTGTGATACCCTAGTATCCAACTCTTGCCTAGACCGAAGGCCCGAGTCAAAATTCATCCCTGCCAGGACACCTTGAGAAGAGTAAACTCTGCTTTAAATGATGGGTGTCACCAAATGACCTCTTATGTGACAACTTGCTTGGTCACAGTGGAACATGTGCTCCTGGAGTCTGTGCTATCCCAGTCAACTGAGCAACTGACTGTGTGCTTTGAGTCCACTTCCCAGGCCCCAAGACAATATTCATAACCACTTGTGTTGTCAGAAGTATCCAAATTATTCATTTTAATTTTCCTTCATTTTTTTTAAAGAATTTTTATTTGACAATTCATTCTTTTCTTCATTTACTTTTTTTCACTGCTTAGTGAGTGTCCACTGGGTAAGTAGCACTGAGACAGGGACTCTGGCTACAAATCAGAGAAGAGAAAGTCACTGCTTCAATCCTTGAAGCTTTAAATTAAGGAAGGGCTGATTAAAATAGCCTAAATAATTCTAAAATCATATTTTTTTTAAGTTCTACTTTGTACTGAAGCTGAACAAAGCAAGAAACCAGTACCCTGGTATGTAAAATTATAAGTGGAAATAAGGAATGATGTAAGCAGAAAAAAAGTCCTGCAAATCGACACTGGTTCAGTGGTCTGACCCCATGCAAAGGAGCCCCCTGCTCACTGAAGGTGGAGTTGTCCCTGGCCGTGAATTCAGGGCAGGGCACAGAAGGACCACCAATGGCCCTGGGCAACTCTGCTGCATCTGCAAAAAGCGAAAACACCTATTATCTTAGCCTCTCACCTACAGGGCCCTTGTCAGATTGAGAGTTCTTCACGATGAGTTACTGCTTTGGAGTAGGGATAATAAGCTTTGGATTCAACGATGCAAGTGTTTTTGGAACATCCCTTGTGTGTGACATACACTTGTCCTTGAAGGTAAAATCCAAATGAGCTTCCCTGCCCTCCCTGAGCTCACAGGCCAGTACCGGCAAATGACCATAGGTCTTAAAAGACTGGGGGGTCTTAAAAGAGCTGGGGTGTGTGGCAGGATGCATGATGGCCCCCAAAGAGACCCAACTCCTAATTTCTGGATCCCATGAATGTTACTTTACGTGGCAAAGTGAACACTGCAGGTGTGATTAAGGATGTTGACATAAGAAGATTATCCCGGGCTCTCCAGGTGAGCCTGAAATGCCATCACAAGTGCCTTTGTAAAAGGAAGGTGTAAGGAGAGTTGACTACAGAACAGAAGAAAGTGAGGTGGTGACATGGGAAGCAGGGGAAGAAATGCATGTGACGCAGGGCCATAAGCCAAGGAATGAGCATGACCTTCTTAAGTTAGAAAACACCAAGGATGAACTCTCCCTTAGAGCCTCCAGAAGGAATCAGCCAACTGACATGCTCACTTTAGCCCCCATCAGATTCATTTTGGACTTCTGACCTCCAGAACTTTAAGAGGATAAATGTGTGTTGCTTTAAGTCACCAACTTTATGGTAATTTGTTACAGCAGCCGTAGGAAGCTATTATAATACAAGGTAGTTCACCTAAAAGGCAGCCCCTGCCCCCAGGGAGGAGGGGTCAGAAAATATTACTGGGGAATGAATTTCAATTCATAACAAGGTTGTGGTGGGCAGAGAAGTAATTTACATTTAAGAATCTGCCCTCAGAAGACCTAAATCAACATTTCTCCAAAGAAGATATACAGATTGCCATCAAACACATGAAAGGATGCTCAACATCACTGATCATTAGAGAAATGCAAATCAAATATACAGTGAGGGGCTTCCCTGGTGGCGCAGTGGTTGAGAGTCTACCTGCCGATGCAGGGGACGCGGGTTCGTGCCCCGGTCCAGGAAGATCCCACATGCCGCGGAGCGGCTGGGCTTGTGAGCCATGGCCGCTGAGCCTGCGCGTCCGGAGCCTGTGCTCCGCAACGGGAGAGGCCACAACAGTGAGAGGCCCGCATACCGAAAAAGAAAAAAAAAAAAACTACAATGAGGTATATCCTCACACCAGTCAGAGTGGCCATCATCAAAAAAATCTACAAACAATAAATGTTGGAGAGGGTGTGGAGAAAAGGGAACCCTCTTGCGCTGTTGGTGGGAATGTAAATTGATACAGCCACTACGGAGAACAGTATGGAGGTTCCTTAAAAAACTACAAATAGAACTACCATATGACCTAGCAATCCCACTACTGGGCATATACCCTGAGAAAACCATAATTCAAAAAGGGCCATGTACCACAATGTTCATTGCAGCTCTATTTACAATAGCCAGGACATGGAAGCAACCTAAGTTTCCATCAACAGATGAATGGATAAAGAAGATGTGGCATGGATATACAATGGAATATTACTCAGCCATAAGAAGAAACAAAATTGAGTTATTTGTAGTGAGGTGGATGGACCTAGAGTCTGTCATACAGAGTGACGTGAGTCAGAAAGAGAAAAACAAATACCATATGCTAAAACATATATAGGGAATCTAAAAAAAAAAAAAGGGTCTGAGGAACCTAAGGGCAGGACAGGAATAAAGATGCAGATGTAGAGAATGGGCTTGAGGACATGGGGAGGGGGAAGGGTAAGCTGGGACGAAGTGAGAGAGTGGCATGGACGTATATACACTACCAAACGTAAAATAGATAGCTAGTGGGAAGCAGCCGCATAGCACAGGGAGATCAGCTCGGTGGTTTGTGACCACCTAGAGGGGTGGGATAGGGAGGGTGGGAGGGAGATGCAAGAGGGAGGAGATATGGGGATATGTGTATACGTATAGCTGATTCACTTTGTGATACAGCAGAAACTAACACACCATTGTAAAGCAATTATACTCCAATAAAGATGTTAAAAAAAAAAAAAGAACCTGCCCTCACAAGGAGAGAGTTTGTAGGATCTACGCCAGGTTGGAGCCTTCTTTAAACCACGCTGTCTGCTCTTTCATTTTTCAAAGTCAATATTGAGGAAGAATTCTGCACCTACTGAGCTAAACATTTCATGAGTGTTCTGTCACTTAAGGTCCCCTTTTACCATTCTATGAGGTAAGTGTGTTATAATCTTAAATTGTATGATTCTATAAAGACACCGAGGCCATTAGTGGTCATTGAACTTCCCAATGCCACATGGTTTAGTGGATGCTGTCAAATGCCACCCAGACTCTCTTTGGCAACGAGGAGTCCCCAGGTCCTGGGCTTAGTGCCCAACAGGCAGCTCTCCACTGTCAGTCTTTTTGGGTGACTGCCTGGGCCAAAAATTTGCCTCCTTCCAAATGCAGCCACGTCCCATGAGTGATCAACATGGGGGAATAAAGCCATGGCCCCCTCTCCCCAACTTGGGACACCTTCAAGAACCACCCTGTCTTTAGAGCATCCTAGAAGGTCTGCCAAGGACCTTGTCAGGCCTGTGTCCCAGGTCAGCTTCTCTCTCTGTCCAGTCCTTCCTCCTTCCCCTCCCTCCTGTAGGTGTCAAGCCCCCAAACAGTCCCTAATAAAGGTCCCAATGCAGGAATCTCCATCTCAGAGATTCGCAACACAGAGCCTGCAACACAGAGCCAATAAAAGTTCAGCACGTGGATAAGGTATTTGGGATTCTGCTCCAACACCTGTACACTTCCTGTTCAATCTAGTACTCCCTGGTGCCACATACACTTATAAGGTAGAATCTTTATCTTTTCCATGGACTGGGGAGAGAGGTGTTAGTGACAGAGCCCCTGTCCTAGAGGAGAAATCTGCAAATCAAAGCCTCTCTAGAAAATGGATAACACATCTTCCAACTCCCTTCTCTGCTGATGAATATTTGTTGCTTGGAGCCTGGCTCTACGGCTATATTAACATTATGCTGAATAGACAGCACATGGTGTCAGGAAAGGAATGCTCCTCTCTCCCAATAACTCCTCTATTTGCCGGCTGGTGAAGGAAGGGGAGAGGCTGCCACGGCTCACTTACTGTGGCAGCAAATTACCCCCAAGAATTATCCATCAGGAGAAAGTGGCTTCTTGGAGCTGACAGCACAGAGCCATTTGCATTTAAAGAAGTGTCATTCCTAATTCTGGGCTTCTTCATCAGTGTGACTCCAGTGCAGTGAAGGATTCGTTTCAAGGATATAAAACCTTCCCCCGGTACTTACCAGACCTGATGGATCATTAGCAATTCATTACAACATTATTCCCCAAAAAGCTGTGGCGGGTCTTTCTTTTATCCCACTGAGGATGATTAGCTCTCAAAGCACCAGAAGGACCTCATTACAAAACTGTCTCAACGTGGGTGACTGTCCCATTGTATACATGACAGCTGTATGATCAAGGCACCTCCCCTTGGCTTGGCCATAGGAAACAAAATACATTATACATTTTTCAAAACACTAGAGGGCCTATATCTTATCTTACTAGAACGCCGAGACATGCTTTATATTTTGAAATGGAGTTTGATATGTTTCTGCCTAGCAATCCTCTCTAAACTTTTTTTCCCCAAACACCTTTAAAGACACCAGAAAACTAATAAGATGAAAAACCTCACAATACTGACAATGCAGATAGACAGTCTAATGGCTAAATCTTTGGGGATATCACATTCACTTGGAGGCCTCATGCCACTGCAGCCCCAGCTCCCGACCCCATGACACAGAGAATGTCTAGAAAATCTTAGAGCCAATTCCTGCCACCGCCCCTGCACCCACCCACCTCACAGGACCCTCACAGGAAGAATATGGCCTCACAGGAAGAATAGCCCAGAGTTAAGGGCGGTGGGCAGATGTGGTGACAAGAATGGCACTGATGAGATGACCAGACACTCAGCCTAGGAAAGACACTGCCTTGGCCACAGAGATCAGGAGGCAGGTGACAGTCCTGAGTTGGGAACTGTAGTGTCTCTCACGTAGACAAAAATCAGGGCCCTGTGTTTCCTGTCTGTTAGCAAATAACTAAATCTTGCCTGCAGAATTAAGTGAGGCCCATGAAAAAGTGCCCCATGGAGAAACCTCCTCCTGAAAATGGTGCACTGCAGTGTCCAGAAGGAGATCTCAAGTAATATCACCATCCTAAGTACAAGATTGAGGTGCAGATGGTTAGTGGTCCCAAAGACAACAGCAGAACAAGTGAAATACAGGCAGTACTTTAAAAAAGATAATATGGATCACAAAAAAGATAAATAGCTAAATTTTTAAAACTGGCAATGAACTTGAAGGGATATTTTATACACAAATGACCAATAAGCACACGGAAGGATTCTCAACATGTTTAGTCATTAGGGAAATGGAAATTAAAACCACTATGAGATACCACTACGTACCCATTAGGATGGCTGTACTCAAAAAAAAAAAAAGATAATAACAAGTGTTGATGAGGATGTGGAAAAATCAGAACCCTCATGTATTTTTGCTGGTGGAAATTTTAAATGGTCCAGTTGCTGTGGAAAACAGTGTGGCAGTTCCTCAAAATGTTAAAAATAGAGTTAATACCTGACCCAGGATTTCACTCCTACCTCTATATCCAGGAGAAATGAAAACATATGTCCACATGAAAACTGTACACAAACGTTCATAACAGTATTATTCATAATAGCTAAAACACAGAAACCATCCAATGTCCCTCAACTGATGAATGGATAAACAAAACAGTATATCTGTAAAATAAAATATTATTTGGCAATTTAAAGGAATGAAGTGCTGATAAATGCTACAACATGGATGAACCTTGAAAACATTATGGTCATCAAAAGGACCAGACATAGAAGTAAAAAAAAAAAAAAAACATACATACTATACGATTCCATTTATATGAAATGCAAATCTACAGAGACAGAAAGTAGATGAGTGACTGTCTAGGGCTGGGGGAAGGGTGAGGTGCAACTGAGGGAGAGAATCGGTGTGGTTGCTAATGGGTGCAAGGTTTCTTTTGAGGTGATAAAATGTGTTAAAATTAGCTTGTGGTGGTGGTTGCACAGCTCTCTGAATATAATAAACCATGGAATTGTACACAACAAACGGGTGAATTGTGTGGGCTGTGAGTTACATCTCAACATTCTGTTAAATGTGAGTGTGTGCGTGTGTGTGTGTGTGTGTGTGTGTGTGTGAATAGAGAAGAGATCCTTGAATGAAGAAAGATCTATGTTTGCATAGTTAGAGGGGATCACAGCAGTCCAGCCAAAAAATAAAGATACATGTCTAGACAGAGCTTGTGTTAATTTTTTTTAATTTTAAAGATGAAGGAAACATCTTAAAAGGAATTTTTCAGGGAAATGAACACCAGAATGACTGTAGAACTCAGGCCTTGCTTCTAAAAATTATAATATATAATAACTGTGTAATGTACAGTACGTCACTAGAGAAAGGGGATTATAAACACATATTTTGCAACCTCCCTTTTTTTTTTACTAAAATTACATTTTTGAATGTTTTCAAGTCAAAAAGTATTTATCTATTAAGCATAAATCTTTGTAAATAAAAACAACTTCCTTTCGATTTAAGTTCATCAGAGATCAGAAAGCAAAGGTAAGCCAACAGGAGTGAGGCCATCTCTCAAGGATGGAATCATATCCGACCCTGAGGGACCCCGAGGCCAGCAGAGTACCTGACACCTGGCCAGGACCTGCTTCGTCATTTGCAAGGCCCAGTGCAGAATGAAAATGAAGGCCCCTTATTCAAAGTTACTAAGAATTTAAGACAGTGACAGTAGAGTATTAAATCAAGCATGGGGCCCTTCAAAGTACAGGGCCCTGTGGGCTGCACAGTTCACCAAGTAAGCACTTACTAAATATTTGCATAATGAAGTAATGATGGCTAAGTTCTAAGAAAACTTAATTCACTCATTCTTTTTTCCTACTGAAGTTGAAAGTTAACAATCACTAAAATAAAAGTATGTTCTATTTCACCACTTCCTTCCAGTGTCCTCTGTTTAAAAACAAAACAAAACACTCATTTAATTAGAATGAATGATGTTCAAATCCATCTCCATTCAAATGTCTTTCCTAAATACAGTAAGTCCCCTACATACGAACGAGTTCCATTCCGAGAGCACATTCATTAAGTCCAATTTGTTTGTAAGTCCAACAAAGTTAGCCTAGGTACTCAACTAACACAATCGGCTATATAGTACTGTACTGTAATAGGTTTATAATACTTTTCACACAAATAATACAGAAAAAACAAACAAAAAATAAAGAAAACATGTTTAACCTTACAGTACAGTACCTTGAAAAGTACAGTAGTACAACAGCTGGCATCCAGGTGCTGGCATTGAGTGAACAGGCAAGAAGAGTTACTGACTGGAGAAGGGAGAGGAGGTGGGAGATGGGAGAGCTGAAGTATCCTCAGCAATAGGAGATGGAGGGAAAGCTGCAATTTCACTCACGCCTGACGTTGATGACACAGGTTCTGGTTCCTTGCTGGATTCAATTCTATCTACCCTCTTGAAAATATGATCCAGTGATGTCTGGGTAGCAGCTCTTTTTTTCTGATCATAGATGACACAGTAGCACTGGATTGCATTCTGAACGGCTGCTGCAACCTTCGTGTACCGTTCTTGTTTGGGTCCTGTGCCTCAAAAACTAACAGTGCCTCCTCAAATAAAGAAGACTCCTTTGCCATTTTCTGTGTCGTGAATCTCTTCAGTTCTTCAGTTACTTCTTCCTCTTGTCTCTCTTTGTCCTTTCTCTGGGCCTCCAGTTCCTTCAGGTCTTCATTAGTAAGCTCCTCGTGTTGCACAAAAAGGAGTTCAATGAAGTCGTCCTCTTGCAGATGTAGCTGGAAATAAAGATACTGAACTACTGTACTCTATACAGTCCTGTACAGTAAAGTACACAAAAGCACAACCACTTGTAGAGGATGCACGCACGTGACGATGCACACCAGACACGTGAACTAACTTACGTGATTGGACATGCAAACACGTTCGCGTGGTTGAAAGTTCGCAACTTGAAGGTTCGTATGTAGGGGACTTACTGTATCCCTTCATGAGGATTTTGACACACCCAGGATGGCCCGGCAGACCTAAGGTGGGGGAATCACTGGGCTATATTGAACATTATGTGCATCGCATCCCTCCTAGAACTTAAACTACTTGTGGGAACACCCATCTCCATCTCCTACGTCGGGGTGTCTCAGGGACCAGTGGAGAGCCTGGCTTATGAAGAAGCTCAGTAAGACTTAGTCAATGAAACAGAATTCATCAGGCAAAACATAAAAATAGTAAAGGTAAACTGTAATGTTTTATATCACCACCTGCCACTTGGAAAACACTAGTTGGGAGATGAGAATACAACATGAAAAGTGGGAATAGCCCTGGGGGAAAAAGGGTCTCAAATAATCATTCATTCATCATTTATGCCATGTATATGATATATCTATAATCGCCAAATCTGTAGAGACAGAAAGCAATTGACCGGTTGCCTCGGACTGAGGGAAAGTGAGGTTGACAAAGCGTTTGGGGTTTTCAACTATCAGGACTTGACTTCAGACCTATCTTCGCTCAAGCTTTCTGATTGGACTTTAGTTTTCCTATGAGTAAACTGAATATTTGGGGTGATATTTGACCCAGCTGTGCTTCCAGGGGGACAGAATCCCTCCCCGCCAGCAGCAGTGATCACTCTGATCTCACCCCTTCTTGTGGTTTTGCAGTAAAAGCTGGAGGAGATGGCTGCCCACTCAAAACAGAATGGCTTGGAAGATGCAGCCCTGCCAAGAGGTGGCACTGGCCGTCTGTCAAGTATACAGAACTTGGTTCCATTATTTGCCTCCTAGATGTGAATAACGATGTTCCACAATACTGTCAACATAAAAAAGTAAGGGAGGAAAGGCTTTCAGCATTGAATTTTTTAAGCAATTGCTTTGGACTAATTATACAAATTCCAGTAAGGATCAAAATTGTTCAATGACTTAATTTTTCTCTCCTCTGCGGATGTAGATAGATACTGATGTTAATTGCATCCAGGTGTTCTAAACACCACAGTAAAGTGCTGCCTTGTAGGTAGGCAAAGAACAAATAGGAACACATCAAAACGTGAAGGTTGGTCGGGGTAGAATCAATAGAACATTTTCCATTGTTACTGGCTGAGTGTTCTTTAATGTTCATAAATGAACAATATTTTCTTTTCTCAATGTAATCTTGAGATTTCCAAAAATTACTCTGTGATTTTTCAGCTCTTGAGAAAGAACACATTTGAATCAGAAAAAAAATAAACTAAGCAAGAACTGGCATACAGTCACCCCAAACTGGTGTTTTCTTTCTACAGAGTTAATAGGAAATGGTTTCCTTTGTAGAGTTATATCCCCACCCTCATCAGTGACAGGTCTGTTAGCCAAATCTTCAGGGCACCTGCTAGGAGTTGAACTGTGTCCCTCAAAAAGATAAGTTCAAGTCTCAATCCCGGTTCCTGTGAATATCATACTATTAGAAGTAGGGACTTTGTAGAGTAATCAAATTAAGAAGAAGTCATTAGCGTGGCTCAAATCCATTTGTTTTAAGTGGTGGAGAAGAGCCACAGACACACACAGGAGGAGGCAGTGGTCCCCAACCTTTTTGGTTCCATGGACCAGGGTCGGGGGATGGTTCAGGCAGTAATGCAAGCAATGGGGAAAGGCAGATGAAGCTTCACTCGCTAGCCCGCCGCTCACCTCCTGCTGTGAGGCCTGGTCCCTAACAGGCCCAGGGGTTAGGGACTCCTGCTTTAGAGGGAGCATGGCCCTGCCAGCACCTTGATTTCAGACCTTCAGCCTCCAGAACTGTGAGATGATAAATTCCTGTTGTTACAAGCCACCCAGCTTGTGGTACTTGTTGGGGAGGCCCTAGGAGATTAATACAGTACCTGTCCCTGGTTTCATCATCAAAAGCTGCTCCGAGAAAAAAATCAGGTTTTAGGTAAAATTTAAATAACTATCTTAGCTGGATCACTTTTTAGAACATTCCAGATAGTAACAATGCCTCTCATGTATTGGCCACTTTGTGCCAGGAACTGTGAGCACAATCCCTGCGTTGTTTCCTGTAACCCCTGCACAATCCCAGGGACTGTCAGCACTGCCCTTGGTGGGGGGCAGAAGGGGATCTGAGCATCAGAGGCTTGAGCTGGTTTGCCGATGGTCATCCTA
Organism: Pseudorca crassidens; assembly: GCF_039906515.1. NCBI lineage: Eukaryota > Metazoa > Chordata > Mammalia > Artiodactyla > Delphinidae > Pseudorca > Pseudorca crassidens. Next base: position 6,408,643 of record NC_090298.1, read on the forward strand.
CTAGTCAATGGTAACATGCAGACCTACACCAAAGCCAAATGGCCACGAAGTGTTCTGCTTTGGGTAAAACGGGGATAACTTAGAACTCTGTAAGATTACCAGATAATGATAAGATCGGGCCTCCTTCCTAGGTCCGCATTGAATGAGTTACTGCATGTAAGGGCAGACAAGAGGCTCCATGCAATGAACACCGTGTGAGAAGTGACTATTGATGTCACTTGTGTCACTTTATTTTTACCATAGCTGTCTTCTTATCGCTTCCCTACGCTCCTGAAATTACAGTTAAGTGGCTCCCAGAGTCTCTGCTTTAGCCCAAAGCCCACCCCTCTGGCTCTGCCTATGGGTGGTACCAGTGGAATGCTCCGTGGTTAGGCTTTTACAACCTAAGAGACAATTAACGAAAGTACTAGACTTTTCTCTGTGGCACAACATGATTAACGTCACTGGGATTTATCTGCCATTGAACAAATCGCTGAAAAATCATCACCACCGATAAAACTAACAGAAAGGTTATTCCACTTGAAACTAAAATCAACAAGGCTTCCTACACCTGAATTTCAAACGAAGTCAGTCATAACTGTATTCCAGTTATTTAATACCCTTCACCAACACTGAACAAACAAACCTAAGGGTTTAAGCTTGGGATTAGGAAAGGGCTCTTCTCTGAGCAAGAAAATTGTACAAATGATCCATGGGATATCAATCAATGAAGCAAATTAACATTCAAGAGCCCAGACGCAGGAGCAGTTCTGCCTTCGATCTTGATCTTTGCCATTGGCTCTGGCATCTTGAATAATCCACTGACTCTCTCTTGGGTCCGAGTTTCCTCATCCCTAAAATGAGGATAATAACAGTACCTCCTTCGCTGAGTTGTTGGGCAGATGGTGTAAGTTAATACATAAAATGAGCCTAGAGAGAGTAGGGCCCGTCACGTAAATGTTGATGTTATTATTATTATGCAGATATTTTTCAAATTGCTAATTTTGTTTTTCAAATGCCTATTCTTATAAACACAATTTTGTCTGTATACTCTTTTTAATTTTTCTTTTTATTGAAGTATAATCGATTTACAAAGTTGTGTCAACTTCTTTTGTACAGCAAAGTGATTCAGTTATACATATATATGCATTCTTTTTTTATACTCTTTTCCAATATGGTTTATCATAGGATATTGAATATAGTTCTCTGTGCTACACAGTAGGACCCTGTTGTTTATCCATTCTACATATAATAGCTTACATCTGCTGACTCCAACCTCCCACTCCAGCCCTCCCCCAACCCCCTCCCCCTTGGCAACCACCAGTCTGTGAGTCTGTTTCTGCTTTGTAGATAGGTTCATTTGTGTCATATTTTAGATCCCACATATAAGGGATATCATATGGTATTTGTCTTTCTCTTTCTCAATGGATTACTACTCAGCCATAAAAAGAATGAAGTAATGCCATTTGCAGCAACAAGGATGCAACTAGAGATTATCATACTAAGTGAAATAAGTCAGAAAGAGAAAGACAAATACCATATGTACACTCCTGAATAGAGAGACTCCAGGTGTGAACTGGGTAAGTCTCCACAGGAAGCCCAGTTACATTATCAACTTTGTTCATGCCCCCCTGCTCATGACCCCAACTCCTGCTGGATGGAAGAGTGGAAAGGACAGGAGACGAATAGCCCTCCCCACTCCTGCTTTCTTAGCGAGCTGGCTCACCCAGGGCTGGAGCCATACGGCTCCTCTGAGCTCTGAGCTGAGTAATTAAACTGAGGGATCCAAGGACAGAAGCCCAGAACTGCGCACCCCAAGATTAAGAAGGGGATTGGCTGGTGTGTTCGCTCCAATCAACTATCTAATGCAGAGTCTGTCAGGAAATCTAGGTTTACATATTCTTAAAGAGTGCTTACTCAGTTTACCAAAAAGAATATCAAATGTACACAAAGTTCTTTCTAAAATATGAAGTGTTTCTAGCATATTTGGTGTATGAGTTAACAAAGCATTGCTTTAGATGATGGGGGCTTTGCTAAGGAAACAGGTCTGGGGAAGGGGCTAATATTTATTGACCATGACCACGTGCTAGGCATGTTATACAGTCCTTCTTATTTAAATTCCTCATCAACTTAGTGTAGTAGGTTCCATACCCATTTTGAGGAAAGGGTACAGATGCTCAGAATAGTCAACTAACTTGGCCCAAATTACACAGCCAAAGCAGGAGTCCTGCTTCCAGTTCTGAGTGTCCTTAGCCCCATCCTGGGCTCTCTGATCCCCGCAGCCCATCCCACTGAGAGGCTGGAGCCCGCCTTCAGGAGCAGCAGGCGCTCAGCGTGGGTCTTGTGTGTCACCTGTATGACCTCTCTTTAGATTGCATCAATGAACAGCCTTTGTGTCTCTCCAGTGCCTACGGGATCCCAAATAGGTCCTTCCTCCCAGCAGCTCTGCTGTATTTGGGGCAGCTCCACGGATGTTAAAGCTAAGTTTCAACATCTTTCTCCTACTGTGCAATCAAAATTCTCTGCACACGTTGTAAGCATGTTAGTCTTCTCAGTGGAGCCTATAGAGATGGGAAACTAGTGGATAAAACCATGTGAGTTGAGTTGGCTTTTTTCTAAAGCAGTAGGAGGATTAACTCAACTCTTCCCTTTACCCCCCATTTAAATTTTGCTTTGCTTTTTAAAATTTTAGACTACAAGTAGCTAACACCACATGCTTTCTTTTTTGGACCAGGAGTTTTTTAGATCCACTCCCTCCCTCACCAAAGTAGTCAGATTTCATTGTCCCCTGTGCTGTCTCCTTCTAAAGCTTGGAGGGCAAGGCAGGGCTGCTTCTTGTGGGATGCTGAAATCTGCCCAGCTGTATCGTGTTTGAAAGCTTCATTATTCCTTTTTGGCATAATAAGGGCCTTAGATTGAAACAGAATATCTAATTACATTGGAAGGGGAAATATCGACGTTCATTTATAAAATATCTTCCTGGTAGCTTCATATACACACATTCTGTCTAATGAACTCTTAGAGAGTGCCCAGATTCAATCCCATCATTGCGGAAACTGTAAAGATAAGATATTAGGGCCAACAGAGTTAGGAAGCTGGGGCTAGGCAGCCTTTTTGTTCTAGTTTCCTAACATTCTTGGGTTATGTTAGAATGAAAAAGTCTTTGAAGGCTCACCCTGGCTACGGCACAGGCCAGCTCCAGTGAATGCACGCTGGAAGTTTCATTAGAGAGCCAGTGAGGGCCAGAGCAGAACTTTGCTAAGTAATTGCAAGGCACTAAAGATATTGACAATTTTTTTTCTTTCCCCAAGTTTCAGCATCGAAGCAGAGGCATCAGGACTTCAGGAGAAGAGTCAAAGCAGGACCCAGTTGAGGGAGAAAGAAGACGATCATCAGAGGCAAAAAAGGTCTGAGCAGTGAATTGTGGGGTTGCCTTAACCCTCTCCACTGGTGTTTGTGATAAATCAGGAGCTGTTGGCACCTCCTTTTGTGTAATCTTCAGCCTGCCCTATTGAGGACAGTTTGCTCAACACTATGTAACAGCAGCTCTCAAAGGAAAGCTCTGCCTAGCTGCTGAATTAATAGATAAACTTGAAGCCCTGGAGGGACCTCTGCTCTAAAGGGGAAGGCTAGAACATTACTCAGGAGAATATTATTTTTCATCTTTCTTTATGAGTTAAGAGAAAAGAGAGAAATGTTGAGGGTTGTGGAATGGAAGAAATATGTGTAACTAAGCCCTTTACACAGTGCAGGCTTGATCTGCAGTTGTATTTATTACTGCATGAAATTTTTTTCTATACATTTCAGAGCCTATATTGATAGGCTCAAAGAGAAGGAATTTTTATTATTATAATCATGAAGGTCTTGATAATATCCATGACCTTCTTGTGGTTATAAAAGTACAAAAGTGGGAATTCCCTGGCAGTCCAGTAGTTAGAACTCTGTGCTTCCACTGCAGGGGGCCTGGGTTCCATCCCTGGTCAGGGTACTATGATCCCACCAGCCTCATGGTGTGGACAAAAATACAAAAGTACACTCTGATCTCTGATTCTGGGTGAAATGAATGGACCTGTGCACTCATTGTGGGCTCTTGAAAAGACACTCAAACTTCCACATACTTAAAAAAAAAATTTTGTTGATTCGGAGAATGCACCACTAGAACGCACCACGAAGCAATCAAACCAAAAGCATGGGTTAGTGAGACACCCAGAGTTTGGGGCATGACCTCAGGTGAGAGAGAGAAGGCTCTTCATAGGATCTATCTTAAGAAAATGTAGCAGAAAAACAACTGTAAAAACATCTGGGGGCTTCCCTGGTGGCGCAGTGGTTGAGAGTCCGCCTGCCGATGCAGGGGACGTGGGTTCATGCCCCGGTCCGGGAGGATCCCACGTGCCGCGGAGCGGCTGGGCCCGTGAGCCATGGCCGCTGAGCCTGCGCATCCGGAGTCTGTGCTCTGCAACGGGAGAGGCCACAACAGTGAGAGGCCCGCATACCACACACACACACACACAAATGCTGTAAAACATCTGTATACTTCACATGAATGGTTAGCTTTGAGACTATGATGTCATCAAGGCTGGGTTTTGTTAAGTGGATAGGTTACAGTCCACACAAGACCCACAGCCCGTGTAAAAACTGACCAAAGAATTAGAATCAGCCTTGACCAAGGGCAACCTTTGTCTTCTACAATGGTACGTCTCCAATAAATCAATGAAAAAAAAGCTTTTTTTCCCCTTTAGTTGAAATATTTGTTAAGATAATTATGTATTCAGAGTGTTTGTAAGTAATAAAACAGAGATCCTGTGTACCCTTTACCCAGTTTCCCCTAATGGTAACATCTTAGAAAACTATAGTGCAATATCACAATCAGGATACTGGCACTGATACAATTCACCAGTCTTAGGGCGACTTCCTCAGTTTTACTCATTAGTCCTTGTGTGTGTTTAGTTCTTCACATGTTTATCACATGTGTATAGTTCTGTACCCCTCTTCTTTCTCTTTGGAAACCACTCCCACTTTTTGGCCAACCCCACCCAAACCCTCTCTCCTCCCATCCCCTCTAACTGCTAATATATTCTGCATTTCTAAATTTTTGTTATTTCAAAAATGTGGTATAAATGGAATCACAAAGTATGTAACTTTGTTTGATTGGCTTTTTTCACTCAGTATAATTCCTTGAAGATTAATCCAAGTTGATGGGTGAATAGCAATAGTTTATTCCTTTCTGTTGCTGAGCGGCATTCCATGGCATGGATATACCAAAGTTTGTTCAACATTCATCTATGGAAGGACATCTAGGCTTTATCCAGCTTGGGCCTATTATGAATGAAGCTATGATGAACATTTGTGTATAGTTTTGGCATAAACATAAGTTTTTATTGCTTTGGAATTAATGCCCACAGACACAATTGCTGGATTGTATTGTATTTGTATGTTTAGCTTTATAAGAAGCTTCTAAAATGTTTTCCAGAATGGCTGTACCACTTACATCCCCACCAACAACATGTGAGTGATCCAGTTTCTCCCCATCCTTGCCAACGTTTGATGTTGTCTCTAGTTTTACTTTAGCCATTCTAATAGGTGTGTAGGGATAACTCATTGTGGGTTTAATTTGCATTTCTTCAATGGCTAATGATGGTGAGCATCTTTCCAGGTGTCCATTTGCCATCTGTAGATCCTCTTTGCCAGCATGCCTGTGAGTGTCTTACCCATTTTTGTTTGGATTGTTTTTTTGTGTTTTTTTTGGTTTTTGTTTTTTTACTGTTGAGTTTGAGAGTTCTTCATTATAGACATGAGACTTTGTTGAATATATGGTTTGTATTTCCCTGAGTCTGTTGCTTATCTTTCACTATCTTCATATGGTCCTTCCCAGAGAACAATTTTTAAACTTTGATAAAGTCTAATTTAGCAACTTTTCTTTTTATGGATTGTGTTTGGGCAACAAGTCTATAAATTCTTTGCGTATATCCCAAAGTTTTTCCTCCTAGGATGTTTTTAAAGTTTTATAGATTTAGGGTTCACATTTAAATTTCATTTTGAGGTAATTCTTGCAAGAGGCATAAGGATTAGTTGAGTTTCCATTTTTGGCCCATGGATGTTCAATTTCTCAAGCAACATTTGCTGAAAAACCTTTCCCTCATCCCCACTCCATTGAATGGTTTTGCAACTTTTATTTTTTTTAACATCTTTATTGGAGTAAAATTGCTCTACAATGTTGTGTTAGTTTCTGCTGTATAACAAAGTGAATCAGCTATACTATACTTATATCCCTATATCCCCTCCCTCTTGCATCTCCCTTCCATCCTCTATCCCACCCCTCTAGGTGGTCAAAAAGCACTGAGCTGACCTCCCTGTGCTATGTGGCTGCTTCCCACTAGCTATCTATTTTACATTTGGTAATGTATATATGTCCATGCCACACTCTCACTTCATCCCAGCTTCCCCTTCCCCTTCCCCGTGTCCTTAAGTGCATTCTCTACCTCCACATCTTTATTCTTGTCTTCCCCCTGGGTTCTTCAGAATCATTTTTTTTATTCCATATATAAGTGTTAGCATACGTTATTTGTTTTTCTCTTTCTGACTTACTTCACTCTGTATGACAGACTCTAAGTCCATCCACCTCATAACAAATAACTCAATTTTGTTTCCTTTTATGGCTGAGTAATATTCCATTGTATATATGTGCCACATCTTTATCCATTAATCTCTCAATGGCCACGTAGGTTGCTTCCACATCCTGGCTATTGTAAAGAGTGTTGCAATGAACATTGTGGTACATGACTCTTTTTGAATTATGGTTTTCTCAGGGTATATGCCCAGTAGTGGGATTGCTGGGTCATATGGTAGTTCTATTTTAGTTTTTTAAGGAACCTCCATACTGTTCTCCATAGTGGCTGTATAAATTTACATTCCCACCAACAGTGTAAAAGGGTTCCCTTTTCTCCACACCCTCTCCAGCATTTATTGTTTCTACATTTTTTGATGATGGCCATTCTGACTGGTGTGAGGTGATACCTCATTGTAGTTTTGATTTGCATTTCTCTAATGATTAGTGATGATGAGCATCCTTTCATGTGTTTGTTGCCAATCTGTGTATCTTCTTTGGAGAAATGTCTATTTAGGTCTTCTGCCCATTTTTGGATTTGTTGTTTATTTTTTTTGATATTAAGCTGCATGAGCTTCTTGTATATTTTGGAGCTGAATCCTTGGTCAGTTGCTTTGTTTGCAGATATTTTCTGCCATTCTGAGGGTTGTCTCTTCATCTTGTTGATGGTTTCCTTTGCTCTGCAAAAGATTTTAAGTCTCATTAGGTCCCATTTGTTTATCTTTGTTTTTATTTCCATTTCTCTAGGAGGTGGGTCAAAAAGGATCTTGCTGTGATTTATGTCATAAAGTGTTCAGCCTATGTTTTCCACTAAGAGTTTTATAGTGTCTGGCCTTACATTTAGGTCAGTAGTCTGTTTTGAGTTTATTTTTTGTGTATGGTGTTAGGGAGTGTTCTAATTTCATTCTTTTACATGTAGCTATCCAGTTTTCCCAGCACCACTTATTGAAGAGGCTGTCTTTTCTCTGCTGTCTATTCTTGCCTCATTTACCAAAGATAAGGTGAGAACATGTGCGTGGGTTTATCTCTGGGCTTTCTATCCTGTTCCATTGATCTATATTTCTGTTTTCATGCCAGTACCATACTGTCTTGCTTACTGTAGCTTTGCAGTATAGTCTGAAGTCAGGGAGCCTGATTCCACCACCATTCTTTTTCTTTCTCAAGATTGCTTACGCTATTTGGGGTCTTTTGTGTTTCCATACAAATTGTGAATTTTTTTGTTATAGTTCTGTGAAAAATGCCATTGGTAATTTGATAGGGATTGCATTGAATCTGTAGATTGCTTTGGGTAGTAGAGTCATTTTCACAATATTGATTCTTCCAATCCAAGAACATGGTATATTTCTCCATCTGTTTATGTCATCTTTGATTTCTTTCACCAGTGTTTTATAATTTTCTGAGTACAGGTCTTTCACTTCCTTAGGCACGTTTATTCCTAGGTATTTTATTCTTTGTGTTACAATGGTAAATGGGAGTGTTTCCTTAATTTCTCTTTCAGGTTTTTCATCATTAGTGTATATGAATGCAAGAGATTTCTGTGCATTAATTTTGTATCCTGCTACTTTACCAAATTCATTGATTAGCTCCAGTAGTTTTCTGCTGGCATCTTTAGGATTCTCTGTGTAGATTATCATGTCATCTGCAAACAGTGACAGCTTTACTTCTTCTTTTCCTATTTGGATTCCTTTATATTTTTCTTCTCCGATTGCTGTGGCTAAAACTTCCAGAACTATGTTTAATAATAGCAATGAGAGTGGGCAAACTTGTCTTCTTCCTGATCTCGGGGAAATGGTTTCAATTTTTCATCATTGAGAGCGATCTTGGCTGTGGGTTTTTCATATATGGCCTTTATTATGTTGAGGTAAATTCCCTCTATGCCTACTTTCTGGAGAGATTTTATCATAAATCGGTGTTGAATTTTGTCAAAAGCTTTTTCTGCATCTATTGAGATGATCGTATGTTTTTTCTCCTTCAATTTGTTAAAATGGGTTATCATGTTGATTGATTTGCATATATTGAAGAATCCTTGCATTTCTAGGATAAACTCCACTTGATCATGTTGTATGATCCTTTGAGTGTGCTGTTGGATTCTGTTTGCTAGTATTTTGCTGAGGATTTTTGTTTCTTTGTTCATCAGTGATATTGGTCTGTAGTTTTCTCTTTCTGTGATGTCTTTGTCTGGTTTTGGTATCAGGTTGATGGTGACCTCCTAGAAAGAGTTTGAGAGTGTTCCTCCCTCTGCTATATTTTGGAAGAGTTTGAGAAGGATAGGTGTTAGTTCTCCTCTAAATGTTTGATAGAATTTGCCTGTGAAGCCATCTGGTCCTGGGCTTTTTTTTTGTTGGAAGATTTTTAATAACACTCTCCATTTCAGTGTTTGTGATTGGTCTGTTATAATTTCTATTTCTTCCTGGTTCAGTCTCGGAATGTTGTGCTTTTCTAAGAATTTATCCAATTCTTCCACTTGTCCATGTTATTGGTGTATAGTTGTTTATAGTAATCTCTCATTATCTTTTGTATTTCTGCAGTGTCAGTTGTTACTTCTCTTTTTTCATTTCTAATTCTATTGATTTGAGTCTTCTCCCTTTTTTTCCTGATGAGTGTGGCTAATGGTTTATCAATTTTGTTTATCTTCTCAAGGAACCAGCTTTTAGTTTTACTGATCTTTGTTATTGTGTCCCTCATTTCTTTTTCATTTAATTTTGATCTGATTTTTATGGTTTATTTCCTTCTGCTATCTTTGGCTTTTTTTGTTCTTTCTATAATTGCTTTAGGTGTAAGGTTAGGTTGTTTATTTGAGATGTTTCTTGTTTCTTAAGGTAGGATTTTGTTGCTCTAAACATCCCTCTTAGAACTGCTTTTGCTCCATCCCGTAGGCTTTGGGTCATTGTGTTTTCATTGTCATTTGCTTCTAGGTATTTTTTTGATTTCCTCTTTGATTTCTTCAGTGATCTCTTGGTTATTTAGTAGTGTGTTTTTCAGCCTCCATGTGTTTTTATTTTTTTACCGTTTTTTTCCTGTAATTGATATCTAGTCTCATCGCGTTGTGGTTGGAAAAGATACTTGATACAATTTCAATTTTCTTAAATTTACCAAAGCTACATTTGTGACCCAGGATGTGATCTATCCTGGAGAGTGTTCCATGAGCACTTGAGAGGAAAGTGTATTCTGTTGTTTTTGGATGGAATGTCCTATAAATATCAGTGAAGTCCATCTTGTTTAATGTGTCATTTAAAGTTTGTGTTTCCTTATGTATTTTCATTTTGGATGATCTGTCCATTCGTGAATGTGGGGTGTTAAAGTCCCCTACTATGATTGTGCTACTGTTGATTTCCCCTTTTATGGCTGTTAGCATTTGCCTTATGTATTGAAGTGCTCCTATGTTGGGTGCATAAACATTTACAATTGTTATATCTTCTTCTTGGTTTGATCCCTTTATCATTATGTAGTGTCCTTCTTTGTCTCTTGTAATAGTCTTTATTTTAAAGTCTATTTTGTCTGATATGAGAATTGCTACTCCAGCTTTCTTTTGATTTCCATTTGCATGGAATACCTTTTTCTATCCCCCCCACTTTCAGGCTGTGTGTGTCCCTAGGTCTGAAGTTGGTCTCTTATAGACAGCATATATACAGGTCTTCTTTTTGTATCCATTCAGCTAGTCTGTGTCTTTTGGTTGGAGCATTTAAACCATTTACATTTAAGGTAATTACCAATATGTATGTTCCTATTCCCATTTTCTTAATTGTTTTGGGTTTGTGATTGTAGACCTTTTCCTTGTCTTGTGTTTCCTGCCTAAAGAAGTTCCTTTAGCATTTGTTGTAAAGCTAGTTTAGTGGTCCTGAATTCTCCTAGCTTTTGCTTGTCTCTAAAGGTTTTAATTTCTCCATCAAATCTGAATGAGATCCTTGCTGGGTAGAGTAATCTTGATTGTACGTTTTTCCTTTTCATCACTTTAAATATGTCCTGCAACTCCTTCTGGCTTGCAGAGTTTCTGCTGAAAGATCAGCTGGTAAACTTATGTGGATTCCCTTGTATGTTGTTTGTTGCTTTTCCCTTGCTGCTTTTAATATATTTTCTTTGTATTTAATTTTTGATAGTTTGATTAATATGTGTCTTTGTGTGTTTCTCCTTGGATTTATCCTATTTGGGACTCTCTGCACTTGCTGGATTTGACTGACTATTTCCTTTCCCATGTTAAGGAACTTTTCAACTATAATCTCTGCAAATATTTTCTCAGTCCCTTTCTTTTTCTCTTCTTCTGGGATCCCTGTAATTCGAATGTTTGTGCATTTAATGTTGTCCCAGAGGTCTCTGAGACTGTCCTCAATTCTTTTCATTCTTTTTTCTTTATTCTTCTCTGCAGTACTTATTGCCACTATTTTATCTTCCAAGTCATTTTCCATTCTTCTGCCTCAGTTATTCTATTGATTCCTTCTAGAGAATTTTTAACTTCATTTATTGTGCTGTTCATTATTGTTTGTTTGCTCATTAGTTCTCTAGGTCCTTGTTAATCATTTCTTGTATTTTCTCCATTCTATTTCCAAGATTTTGGATCATCTTTACTATCATTACTCTGAATTCTTTTTCATTTAGACTACCTATTTCCTCTTTATTTGTTTGGTCTGATGTGTTTTACTTTCCTCCTTCATCTGCTGCGTATTCCTCTGTCTTCTCATTTTACTTAACTTACTGTGTTTGGGGTCTCCTTTTCACAGGCTGCATGTTTGTGGCTGCCGTTGCTTTAGGTGTCAGCCCATAGTGGGTAAGGTTTGTTCAGTGGGTTGTATAGGCTTCCTGGTGGAAGGGACTGATGCTTGTGTTCTGGGGGGTGGGGCTGGATCTTGTCTTTCTGGTGAACAGGACCCCATCCGGTGATGTGTTTTGTGGTGTCTGTGAAGTAACTATTATTTTAGGCAGCCTCTCTGCTAATGGGTGGGGTTGTGTTCCTGTCTTGCTAGTTGTTTGGCATAGGGTTTCCAGCACTGGAGCTTGCTGGTCGTTGAATGGAGCTGGGTCTTAGCATTGAGACAGAGATGTCTGGGAGAGTTCTCATTAACTGATACTTTGTGGGCCTGGCAGTTCTCTGGTGGTCCAATGTCCTGATCTGGCTCTCACACCTCAGAGGCTCAGGTCTGACAGCCAGCTGGAGCACCAAGACCCTGTCTGCCACACAGCTTTTGGGAAGTCTGAAGTCTTCTGCCAACATTTAGTAGGTGTTCTGTAGGGGTTGTTCCACATGTAGATGTATTTTTTGTTTGTTTGTTTGCGGTACGCGGGCCTCTCACTGCCGCGGCCTCTCCTGTTGCGGAGCACAGGCTCCGGACGTGCAGGCTCAGCGGCCATGGCTCACGGGCCCAGCCGCTCCGCGGCATGTGGGATCTTCCCGGACCGGGGCACGAACCCATGTCCCCTGCATCAGCAGGCGGACTCGCAACCACCGCGCCACCAGGGAAGCCCCCAGATGTATTTTTGATTTATTTGTGAGGAAGAAGGTGATCTTCACGTCTTACTCCTCCGCCACCTTGAAGGCCTTCTGGTTTTGCATCTTTATCAAAAGTCAGTTGAACATGTTTGTGTGTGTCTGTCTCTGGGTTCTGTGTTCTGTTCCACTGATCTATGAGAGGAGAATTTAAAAAATTATTTTAAGATTCAAAAAATCCATTCAGTTTTGGTGTCTGTGTAGGGCCTTTGAATAAGCATACTCTGCATTTTTAGTTTCACTTATATATTAATTGTTGTATGAGTTTGGAAAATAAAGACACACATGCATACGTCTCTCTATATATAAACACATACATGTAAACACACATATATTCAGGCATATGGTATATACATATAGACATACATTGTGTGTGTATATATATATTATAATAGAATAAAACTCTGTAGTATAGGTTAATTAGAGTAAAACCTTATCACATTATAAATTATTAATTAAAGGTTTATGATTTTCCATAGTTAGAAATAAATTTTCCTACATTATTCTTAGTGTAACAAAATCTAAGTTAGATATAATTTACACTGCGTGTACACATCCTCAGTGTTATAAATTTTCTCTGTTACTATTTCTTTATTTTTTATCATTCTAATATTAATGGTTAACCATTGGAATATGAGTTTTCTTAACTACATAATTACAATATATATAAAAACTAAAGCTGAGCACCTGTTAATCATATTTTATGTCACAAGAATGGAATTTCCCTTTCTGTTTTCAAAAGCAAGTTGAACTGTACAACATGAAAGCAAGTTGACTAAGAGCAGTGAGAAATAAAATGCATATTTTTTGCTGAAAATCATAATATCAATATCATAGGACATAAGGGACTAGATACACATACAGATGCACGCATTCCTTTAAGGAAAAAATTTGGTGCATAATACCAACACTTTTGAACCCTGTGAAGAGCTTGAGAACAATATTATCCTCTGAGAGTTGAATTAGTGAAATCTGTACTTACAGAGATTGTCTCATTGCACAATTCCCTTAAATGACAGAATATCTTTCAAGTCAAAGTAGAATGCTTAGTAAATTTTTCACTAAATATGAAAATTGAGAGAGAGATTTAATTGCATCACATCCTTGATTACACTGGTCATTAATGTCATCCAAATAGCGTTCTATTTCCTGATGTTCTAATATCACCCTCTTGAAATACCTTCCAATTTCTGTTAATTTCCCCTACAGCAGCTCCATCAGGGAGAACATGCATCACCCTGCTGACATAAAAGTAGCAGTTTATTGGCCATTTCTGTTCCAACATTAGTTAAACACCTTGCCTTCTGGTCTACACATCAGTCCCTTCTGACTGCTGTCTAGGTGTTTGTTCCCTCCAACCCCAGCTATACTCACAAAAAAAGATTTTTGCACAGTAAAGCTGAGGGTCAGACTCTGGGCACCGACCACCCTCCAAGACGGCTACCCTGGGAGACCTGCCCTGACTTCAGCTCTTTCTGTCCCCTCGTTATCACCTTCTCTCCTGCCCCTCAGTCGCTGCTGCAGGGTGTGTGCTAAGAAGTGGAGAAGAAAAGGAAGGGCTGTTGAAAGTCAGATCCCAAACCATCCACTAGCCATTAAGGGAGTTTTAGAGTTATGCACTCGTACACCTGACTTCCTACCTCCCACTCACTGGTCAGTTACATCTGCTCTATGGATCTGTCCTCCGGCAAAACAGCTTTTCCCCGGAAAAGTTGGCTGACTTTCTGGGACTTCCTGGCCAGTTTCCTTTTGCATGGGTAACATGGACCAGAGTGAATTGAATCAGCTGCCTAGAACATTTTGCCTTGATTATTGTTAAGTAACTGTCCTTTACAGTGTCCCAACCAGTCCACTTTCAGCTACAAATACTTCTTTACAAAAGCTTTATTTTTACTGGATATAATCTTTTAAAGTATTCCTTTTTTCTACTTGTCAGAAAATGTAACAGATCTCTTTCTGGTGTGATTCTTTTGCTCTAGTGAAGTCCATGCCTATGCTATTCAAACGGTGGTCCACCAGTTGCTGGCATCCATGAAGCATTTGTTACCCACCCACAAGATAAGTCCAGAAAGTGGAAGTAAGTATTTGGAAAGTTTTATAGCAATTTAACATGACTGTGGCATCCATTAACATGATTTTGTATTTTACAAAGACATCAGTCCATGATCAATGGGAAATAAAAATTTTGGTCTTTGCCCACAGTGAGTTGAGCCATGGCCATATGATACTATCTTTAATTATTATGAGACTTTCTCAGGAGGTGTGTATTTCCTTTGTGCTAATGCCTAAAAACACAAACTAAATATTATTTTAACTTTTACAGTTTTTTTTATCCAGTAAAATCCTCTTTGATTTGAACTCTCTACCAATATGTAGATGTTTGGATCAAAATAATAATTAAGATAACAGATGCTTAAAATAAAAAAGTCCTCCTTGTTCCAGTCATAGTTAAACATTTCTATTCAACACATTCTTTTTTTTTCCATCAGTACTGCTGAGTAATCGTATTTAGGTAAGGATTTTCCTTTACCTTCTGGATACTGGTTCTCCCTACTGACTAACTGTAAGAGAGGGAAATGTATCTAGTATCTAATACTAGGTAGTTTCCTAGAAACTGTATGGTTTATGTCATCTTTATTATTTTGCTTACTTTCAGATTAGTATAAAAATTCAGTAGAAAGTGATGTTTGGGAGACTCTAAAGGGTTAATAAAACGTCATTCACTGGACAATATTTTTTCATTGTATAATGAAAATCAATTCAATGAGCGTGCAGTGAACTCCTAGTATACCAAGGATTCATACAAGGTGCTGTGAGAGATTCCGAAGAAATGGATGAGATTAACCTCCCCTGGAGAAAGAAGTGCACATGTCAAAGGAGCCAGATACAAATTAAGAAGCCAACTCAACAATGCAGAGGGAACAAACAGGCTACGCAGTGTGTGTATCAATGTTGAAAGAATTCAGAGCAAGGGAAAGGCGCTTCTGAAACAAGGTTAATTTAAGCAGTCTGCTTATATGGTCAGAGCGTTCAGCCTGGCTTTGAAAGCACCTGCAGAATGTGAATCAGCAGAAGGAGAGCAGTTGACAGCCATCCAAAGTGAATTTCGGAAGCAGTAGATGAGCTGACACTGGGGTTTGGAGATGTGAAAGGCACCTAATGGAATGAGAGACTGGTTTGATTAGAACTAGAGGTGGGTTGAGGGACATCTACAGAGGAGATGGGATAGTTGTCAGATGTGTTTAATGATAACCTGGATGTCAGGACTGGAGGTTTTCAGCTTTGAACCAAAAAAGCAAATGGGAAACCCTTTTAGCAGGAGAGCTGCATAAGGCAGGTGGGAAGTAATACACACCCTGTGTGTGCTTCTCACTCAGGTCTTCAGATGTATATGGTGGTTACCGCAGACAAACTCTAAAACTCTTGAGCATGAGTCAAGCATCACTGTCAAAGACCCATTTTTAAATTTAAATTACCCTGGGGCAGAGTATGAGAAAGATTGTCAGAACTCTTGAGAGGTATATTTGTTCACTAGCAAAAGCAGTCAACTACATAATTATTGCCATGTTGCTTAATTTAGAGCTAGGGGTATGTATAGTTGCCATTATTACTGAAAAAAAAAACTTTAAAAAGATAAAAGAAAGAAAAAAAGAAGAAAGAGAAAATAGTAAATAATTTGGAAGTGAAAAGATATTGCTAAAGATATCTAATAGAGATCTCCCTGCCCCATTCCGAACCTGAATGGCTTGCCAAAGAACATAAGCACAGGCCGATTGAAAACTACTCAGAATTCCACTGCTCAGGTAAGATACTGTCCAGTGCATGCATTACATCATTTTTTTAAATAAGAAATGACGGAAAAGCCTTTGCATTGCTCTAGGAAAGATATCTCAGCAATCTCTGTGATATTTTGTTGCATATGTTGCTATCATTAATTTCGTGTATGAAATTTTTCATCATGCTGGCTTTTTCTACCATATAAATTTTATCATGAATAGAAGACTGGAATTAGTTCAACCTTATAGGAAATAGGAAATAAGTTAATGTGACAAATATGTGCAACTTTTAAAATAGACCTTCTTAGACTCACACATAAGTATTAAGGCATTCCGTCTTGGTTCTTAGCAGTATACTAAAATGTTGCCAGTATACACCCAATCCTCTAAAATTTTAGCAGATTTCCCAACACCCATGGAGAAACAGCAACTGTAGATGACTACGTTAGTTTATAGATGTAGAAGTTATTCTCAAGAGTAAGAGGTTATCCGTGCCATCTATACTGAAGCCAAAACTTCTCAGGACTGAGATTCTCTGCTCACAAATAACCAGTTCTTTGAACGTTCAGGCTTAGGTATCTGGGGAAGAGTGGGAAATGGTGGCAGAATTACTAGCTGCTGAATGACACAAGAGCTCAAGGTCTATCCACGATGCCAGCCACCCATGCAGGAAGGGAGGGCTGTGGGTAGAGGGTGGGGCAGTCACCATCATATCTGAAACATTAAGAACCCCTGTTCCAACTGCTGATCCATTACAATGCTGCAATAAATAAATATTTGAGCCACCCCAGGTCAATTATTGCTTCTTAAACCATTTTCATCAGAATCAGCATGTGTCTATATTTTATTGCATCCTAAAATGTATCCGCCCTTAGAGGCAGAATTTTATGTCTCTTGTGCAAACCTTGGTCCTCTGCAGAGCTCCCTGAGTCTGGCCACAAACTTGCCCACATTAGAATACTGCTCTATAAATTCAGCTCCTCTGCAGAAACTCTCTTC
Organism: Pseudorca crassidens; assembly: GCF_039906515.1. Classification (NCBI taxonomy): domain Eukaryota; kingdom Metazoa; phylum Chordata; class Mammalia; order Artiodactyla; family Delphinidae; genus Pseudorca; species Pseudorca crassidens. The sequence goes on from NC_090298.1 coordinate 6,425,480, forward strand.
TCTGTGCAACTAAAAAGGGGCTTTAATATCTCAAAGCATCTGTTGGGTGTTTTCTCAAAAAAAAAAAAAAATGCAAATCTTTACACTTCCTCCTTAAATCACACAATTTGTCTGTAGAGTGCTACATAATCCTTGCTGACTCTCCTTATACCTGCTTTTAGCTGAAGCTATTTTTAATGCACCACTTTTGTGCTTGTAGATCACATTAACTAAGCAGTTTGGGAGGAATTTATAAAAACAGAGGTGACAACGGTTACATGTGTTTATTTCTCTTTTAATGTTTTTCCTTCTGGTGCAAAGATGCTGTATGCTTCAGTTAAGGAAAATACTTTAAATAAGATAAATCACTGAAAGACAAACAAGTAGAAAGATAACACCGTAGAGAGTCTTGTAATTTCCAATCATGTTTTAAATATTGTTTACTATAGTTTAAAGCACGATAGCAGATTGCAAGACTTACCTAACTTGCTATACTATAGCAAGACTATATTTTCTATATATTATCTATATTTTACTATATTTTCTCACTGGATAGAGGCTCAAATAAATTATCCATTGATTAATTAAGTTACTATTGGGCCAATTCTGCTCTTCTGCCTCACGGCAATTGCCATGCAATTCAAGATGACCTAGTTTATCATCTAGGTGTGCATTGGGCACAGTCTTTCTCATCTCTTCCTGAGCTCTTCTGACCTTGGAATCCATGGAAGCTTCAGCATTAGCATTTTCTAAGGCACTTGAAGATTTTCCACATAAAATAAAGAGGAAACAGTCATGTGTGTCTTTCATCTCTATAGAGGTAGGTAGTTTGCTTGGTTTTATTTTATAACACAGACATGTCACTCTTATTTTATTTGTAAATGTTCAAAAGGCATTGTACTAAGTAAGAAATCAAGGCTAAGCATCCAATCCAAACGAATTTCCTGAAAGAGATCCTAAAAAAGCTTCTAGAATCAAAAGCAAAAAAAGCATGAAAAGAAGCATCATTTGATAGATGTGACACATTAGTTATTGGGAAATAAACATGAGGAAACTTCAGCCTATCATTTCAAAGTCCAGGGTAAAATCTGTGTCTAATAAATCATACAAATCCATAACCAAGTTCTTTTTGGCAGCAAAATGTATTGTCAAGTGAGAGGGATAGATTTCAAGATGAAACAAAGAGGAAAGGCCATGGACCAAGGCACACAGGTGGCTTCTAAAAGCTAGAATAGACCAGAGAATGGATTTTCCCCCAGAGACTCCAGGAGGAATGCAGGCTGCCCACACCTTGGTTTTAGCCCAGTGAGACCCACGTCAGATTTCTAACCTCTGAACTGTGGGATAATACATCTGTGTTGTTTAAAGCTACTAAGTTTGTGGCCATTTGTTACAGCAGCCATAGGAAACTAATACATCAATCAAGATCAAAACATGCGAAGTGTGAAAACCAAATTGCTGCTTGACTATCTTCATTGAAGAAATGTGCTTTTCATTGAACAGCTAGAGAAAGGAACTCCTTGAGAAATTCCTACATGCGATCATCTCTTGATCACAACTCCCAAGCTTCATTTCAGATGGAGGGGAGAATGATGGAGCATCTTGGGATGAGGGCAAGAGAGCCACCATGGTGCCGCTGATAAGAATACACACAGGGCCTCAGTGGTCGTCAACATCAGCCAGGTCATCAATGTGGAACGAGACAGCAGCAAACCTCAGGGATGTATGTTCTCAGAACTCTTCTGGTGATAGCACCCTGGCCTTCTTGAGACCTACTCAGGCTCCTCTTACTGTCCATGTGACTCAGACGTGAGACAAGTGGCATGGCCCTAATCACAGTGCATGGTGGACCCAAGCCAGCAGACCGTCATCCAAGCCAGTGAGACATAATTGCCATGCTTTTATTTGTGCCGTCAGGAAGGAGACCTTTTTTGTTGTTGTTGGATAGCTGATAAAATAATGCAATGGACTGAATGTTTGTGTCTCCCTAAAATTCAAGTCTTTTTTTTTTGGTTTAATTCTTTAATTGCAGTGTAGTCGATTTACAATATCGTGTTAGTTTCAGGTATCCAGCACAGTGATTCAGTTATATATTCAGTCATATATATATATATATATATATATATTCCTCTTCAGATTCTTTTCCCTTGAGTTTAGTACAAACCAAAATTCAAATCTTGAAACCCTAATTCCAATGTAATGGTATTAAGAGGCGGGGCCTCTGGGAGGTGATTAGGTCATGAGGGTGGAGCCCTATGATTGGGATTTGGCCTGGGTCATAAAAGAGCTCCAGAGAGCCAGCTAGCCCCTTCTGCCATGTGAGGACACAAGGAGACATTTGTGACCAGGAAGAGGGCTCTCACCCAATCATGCTGACACCTTGATCTTGGACTTCCAGCCTCCAGAACTATGAGAAATAAATTTCTGCTGTTTGTAAGTCACCCAGTCTGTGGTACTTTGTTATAGCAGCCTGAACTAAGATAGATGGATGGTAAACCTGGAGCTGGGAGCAGCCATCCTGAGACCGTTAGGGAACAGTCTGAGTTCTTCTGAGAATGAAGCCAATGCCAAAGAAAGCAGAGCTGAAAAAGGTAGAGAGAGAGACTGAGATGAACCTGGTTACGTCATTGGAGCCCCAGGGTCGGTCACACATACCCTTAGACTCTCAGCTTCCTGGACCAAGGCCTCTCCTCTTCAGGTTCACTTGTGACTAAGAGTCCTTGGTGAGAAGGAAATGATATATGTTTTCTCTTTTCCAATTATACCCATACAGATGCACACGCCATGCCTGCCATTCATACATACAAATGGGACATTCCAAAAGATGAAATAGAATAAAACTGCCTAAAAGAGCAAAGGTTCTTTCACTCTCTAAACAAATTCATAATGAGAAGACTCTGGTTTTTAAGACGATGAAAGAAAGCCAAGTGATGAGACCAAAAGAAATTCAGACTTATGACCAACCTCAAAGGAAGGTGCAGAAACAGTGGCAAATAGCCATGGCAACCACAACGTTAGGTGGACATAACTCTTCGAGCTTCAAAAAGTGTTTTCTGTTTATTTTCGAAATCTCTGGAAGGTTCCCTGGACTATACATAGGACAGGATATTATTGTCCACATTTTACAGTTGAGGAAGCTGATGTTTAGAGCTATGGGTCTGGGGCTGCTCAAAATTTCATGACCCCAAACCCTTTCCATGACCCAAATTTGTATTCTAAACTGGTGACAGTTTTTAGCGCCACATATTTTTTCTTTTACATCTTTATTGGAGTATAATTGCTTTACAATAGTATGTTAGTTTCTGCTTTATTACAAAGTGAATCAGTTATACATATACATATGTTCCTATATCTCTTCCCTCTTGTGTCTCCCTTCCTCCCACCCTCCCTATCCCACCCCTCCAGGTGGTCACAAAGCACCGAGCTGATCTCCCTGTAGCACCACATCTTGTACCATCTAAATGACTGCTTTTTTTCCTGGAATGTAGATGGGCACTACAGTCCTCTGAAAATATTTGGATATTAAAGTTACTCTGCATAGGAGACCTCTTTGCAATCATCTCTTAGAATGATGCAGTTCAGAATCAAATAAAATGTCTTCTGTGCAGGGTTTCCTTAACCCAAGAAGTCCTGGATTGCAAATCAATGGAAGAGGTGGCCTTTCTTGAAATGGGAAGAAAGGACATTCGGTTTGCTTTATACCTACCTCACCTTGGCACAGCACGTGGACTAGGCTATAAGCAGGACCCAACACATCATGTTCTGTATTCCCCCTGGGCTCTTCCACCTTGATCTCCCACCTGCCTCCTGCCCAGGATTCCTGTGATAGAAGGAAGATTTCAATTCAGAGAGTCCTCGCTGCCTCAAATACCGAGAATGTGGACTGTGAAAGTTTTGCGAGAAGTAAGGAAAGCTCAATTTAGAAAAAGCTTCAGGAAAGAAGACAAATTTTAGTTGTAACTACAACAGACCTAAAGAATGACCCACATTCATTAAAATGTAATGACGAATGAGCTTAAATGTCATACACTTCCATTTTTATTTCTCTATAGAATGGGGACAATGATGTCTTTCCTATTATATTCTTCCCAGATGTTCACTTTGAGTGCACAATATTTTATGAACTGATAAGAATTTCATAAAGTTAGTAGCATCAGTGGTGTTGATATTTTTATGAGAGGATCTAAAGAAACATTGGAGAGAACCAGGTGAGTTTGCACCATCTTCCTTGGCATAGTTAACCCTTTTTGAACAGGAATGTCATCTGTCCTCTGCATTGCGGACATGGTCTTATTGATGGGAGCATTTAGTCAGGAGGACTGCCTCTTCCAGGGAGAGGGTCTGTCAGTTAAGTATGAATGTAAAGAAAACTTTCTAACAAGAAGAATAAAATGTGCAGAAGTTGATTAAACTCTTGGATTCTTTTCCTGGCAGGAGTTAGAATAATTTATGCAGTTTCCATCTGAAGTTTCCCGTCTGATTACACTGAGGAGAACAAAGTCATTAAAGGCAATTACCATGTTAATTGACAAGAGATTGAAAAGTGAAAACACTGAAGGATGGGCAAGTCCATCTTCCTGTCACACATGGTAGTGTTCATTTCTGCCTCTAAGTTTCCAGATGAATATGAATTGGTAATCAGCATGTTTCATATTCATAGTGCAATCAACATGCATCTTTGATTGAATACCTCATTTAATAAACTAAGAAAATATTCATAACAGTTGTGCTGATAATTAGCGTATGCATGTTTTACGTTTCTATTGAGGTATAATGACATATAGTAAACTGTGCACATCTTAAGTGCACTTCCTGGCAAGTGTTACAAATATATGTACCCTCAGAACCAACATCCAATCAAGATGCAGGGCTCTGCCTTCACCTTTCATCTCTCTTAAGAGTACGGTTCCCTCCCCATACCCAGAGCAACCACCATATACAGTTATAGTCCCACAAATTAGTTACTGAACTTCATACAAATGGGAACATATAGAACATACCCGTGTCTGGCTTTATTCACTCAACATAATACTTTTGATATTCATCCACATATGTGTGTCGATAGTGCATTTCTTTCTACTGCTGAGTAATATTGGATGAAGAGACTAGAATTTGTTTATTCATCCTCCTTTTGGCGGACATTTGAATTGTTTAAATTTCTTGCTATTATGAATAAAGCTGCACTAAACATTATTGAACAGATATTTGTGTGGGCATTTATTTTCATTTCTGCTGGAAATAATACCTTAGAGTAGAATTGCTGGATCATAGGTAAGTGTGAGTTTAATTTTATAAGAAAGTACCAGTTTTCCACACTGGTTGTACCATTTTACATCTTACCAGCATGAGATACCCAGGCACTCTGCATGCTCTCAAGCACTTGGTATTGAAGTCATTTAAATGTAAACCACTCCTTTGGCTGCATAGGCGTATCTCATTCTGGATTTAATTTGCATTTCTCTGCAAATTAAAAGACCCTTTACCTGTATTTTATTAGCAATTCTTACATCTTCCTTTATGAAGTATCTATCCAAGACTTTTGACAATTTTTAATTGGATTGCTTGTCTTTTGTTTTTGATATGTAGAAATTCTTTATAAAATTTGGATTCAAGTCTTTTTCATATATATAAATAGATAGATTGTGTATATTTCTCCTAGATTGTGATTGGTTTTTTTATAATTTGTTTAAAGTTTTGAAGAATAGAAATTTTTTTTTTCTGATAAAGTCCAATTTACCTTTTTTTCCTCTCCTGTTAAGTGCTTTTGCAGTCTCTCTAAGAAACATTTGAGTACACAGGCCACAAAGACATTCCCTTATTTTATTTTATTTTTCTGTAGAAACTTTATAATTTTAACTTTTAAATTTTGCCTGGAATCATCAGTGTTTGTCGATTTTCATGTTATGTATTTATCAAGTTTCAATTTTTTTTTTTGCATACAGATATCCAGTTGTTCTAGTAGCATTTGTTAAAAAGACTTTCCTTTCCCCATTGTGTTGCACTGGCACATCTATCTAAATTAATTTTGCTGTGTGTATGCAGATCTATTTATGGTCTCTATTCAGTTTCCTAGATCTGTCTGTCCTTAGGCCTGAATCACACTGTCTTAATTATAGGGTAGCTTTATAGTAAGTCTTAAAATAAGGAGTGCATGTTTTCAAACTCTGTCCTCCTTTCTTAAGGCTGCCTTGATTTTGAGTCCTTTACCTTTCCATGTCAATCCTGGCGTCAATTTTGGCATTTGTTATGATCTTCAAAAAAAGTCTGCTGGAATTGTTGACCTAGGTATGTTAAAAATTCCTCTTTGTTATACATACTTTTCAAGCAGCTACATCAAAATGGTAGGTTCAAACAACAGTTCTCAAGGGGTGGTATGGGGAAAACTGGTGTTCCCAAAAGCCTTCTGGGAGGTCTGCAAGGTCAAAACTTTTCCTAATCCAAAATTGGAGGATGATGTCATCTAGATGGCCACATAGGATGTTCTGGGCTTCAGCCCCCTCACAAGAAGACCAACTGGCATCCATCCATAGATAAGAGATCATGAGAAAATTCCAGAACCCCGGGTGAGACTGAAGCACCCCTGGGCCACAGAGATGAGGAGGACCACCTGGGAAGGGTAAGAGGAGCAGAGGCACTCGGACCACATTGTTCCCCACCCCCAGGCCAGCACAGTAAGGCACTAGGAGGGCCCTTCTAGGCCTATGGTTTCTCCAGAAAAACCAATACTGTATGATCTCATTTATATCTGGAATCTAAAACAACCAAACTCAGGGTCCTTGCATGTGGCTCACTGTGGTCGTAGACCCCGAACTGCAATTCTCTGCTGATCCTCAGTAAAACCATCTTTGCTGGAGAAATACCTGGCAGTCTATTTGTTTCAGGCCAACACATTCTAATTCTTTAAAAAAATAAATAAATAAATAAACCTAACTCATAGCAAAAGAGAGTAAATTGATGGTTTCAGGAGCAGGGGGCCAGGGGAACAGGATAAGGTGAAGGTGGTCAAAAGTTACAAACTTCCAGACTTCCCTGGTGGTGTGGTGGTTGAGAGTCCGCCTGCCGATGCAGGGGACAGGGGTTTGTGCCCCGGTCCGGGAGGATCCCGCGTGCCGTGGAGCCGCTGGGCCTGTGAGCCATGGAAATAAACCATTAACCTATTTTCAGTGATGATGGACTCAGAATAGTCCTCTTTCCTTTGGAAGAGTAGAAATTTAATGTGTCCTTCTGAATTACAGCCTCTGGTTTTCAACAATGCTAATCGTTCACACCATCCTCACTTAGATCCCTCTTTGGTTTGGTTGAGGGAGATTTTGGGATAAAATCAACAATTTAATCATGCCTAGATCAGGCATGTTACCAGCTGCCAATAGTTTGGCCTCAAAAGAAGCATTCCTCTGAAAAAGGATGGAGAGGGTGCTTGGGTGTCACCGGATTTCATTCTTGAGTAAAGATGTTCCCCCTCATAGCCTTCCGTTCCCCTTACTTACTTATGTAATGTTTAGAGATTGCCAGACACATAAATAAATATATATTGGCCCAGACAGCCTTTAGCAATGTGGTGAAGCAGTAAGAATGAAAGATATACTGGTAGAAAAGCACCCCTAAAAATTCCTCTGGCACTTACCAAACAGAAGTGCCGAATCTCCACAAGCCTTGTTCCCTCACTTAGACGTATATGTAAGATGGCTTATGTCACAGGTCCTTGCTGTTTACTCAACTGATAATTGTTGAGATCTAGGGTGTGCTAGACACTATGATAGACACTGAAGATACACTAGTAAATGAAAATACATGACTATAGATAATGACAATGCTGTATAACACACATATATTGCTTCCAAGGACGCCAAGCATTCTTCCAAGAACTTACAAATATTAACTCATTTGCTCCTCGCAGTTGCTCTGTAAGGAAGGTAAAGTGGCAGAGAGAGGCAAGGATAGTGCCCATCCAATGAAATATGAAGTCTACAATGTAGTAGAGTGGCGTTCAAATTCATATGATCTCCACCCAGAGTCAAAAATAACTCTTTGATTTTTTTAACATCTTTATTGGAGTTTAATTGCTTTACAAGGGTGTGTTAGTTTCAGCTGTATAACAAAGTGAATCAGATATAAATATATATATATCCCCATATTCCCTCCCTCTTATGTCTGCCTCCCACCCTCCCTATTCCACCCCTCTAGGTGGTCACAAAGCACGAATCTGATCTCCCTGTGCTATGCAGCTCCTTCCCAGTAGCTATCTATCTTACATTTGGTAGTGTATATATGTCCATGCTACTCTCTCACTTCATCCCAGCTTACCCTTCCCCCTCTCGTGTCCTCAATTCCATTCTCTACATCTGTGTCTTTACTCCTGTCCTGACCCTAGGTTCATTAAAAAGCATTTTTTTTAGATTCCATAACTATGTGTTAGCATACAATATTTGTTTTTCTCTTTCTGACTTACTTCACTCTGTATGACAGATTCTAGGTCCATCCACCACACTACAAATAGTTCAATTTCATTTCTTTTTTATGGCTGAGTAATATTCCATTGTATGTACGTGCCACATCTTCCTTATCCATTCATCTGTTGATGGCCGTGTAGGTTGCATCCATGTCCTGGCTATTGTAAATAGTGCTGCGATGAACACTGTGGTACATGTCTCTTTTTAAATTATGGTTTTCTCAGGGTATACGCCCAGTAGTGAGATCATTGGGTCATATGGTAGTTCTATCTTTAATTTTTTAGGGAACCTCCAGAGTGTTCTCCATAGTGGCTGTATCAATTTACATTCCAAGCAACAGTACAAGAGGGTTCCCTTTTCTCCACATCCTCTCCAGCATTTATTGTTTCTACATTTTTTGATGATGGCCATTCTGACTGGTGTGAGGTGATACCTCATTGTGGTTTTGATTTGCATTTCTCTAATGATTAGTGATGGTGAGCATCTTTTCAGGTGTTTGTTGGCAATCTGTATATCTTCTTTGGAGAGATGTCTATTTAGGTCTTCTGCCCATTTTTGGATTCATTGTTTGTTTTTTTGATATTGAGCTGCATGAACTGCTTGTATATTTTGGAGATTAATCCTTTGTCAGTTGTTTCATTTGCAAATATTTTCTCCCATTCTGAGGGTTGTCTTTTCATCTTGTGTATGGTTTCCTTTGCTGTGCAAAAGATTTTAAGTCTCATTAGGTCCCATTTGTTTATTTTGGTTTTTATTTCCATATCTCTAGGAGGTGGGTCAAAAAGGATCTTGCTGTGATTTATGTCATAAAGTGTTCAGCCCATGTTTTCCGCTAAGAGTATTATAGTGTCTGGCCTTACATTTAGGTCTGTAGTCCATTTTGAGTTTATTTTTGTGTATGGTGTTAAGGAGTGTTCTAATTTCATTCTTTTACATGTAGCTGTCTAGTTTTCCCAGCACCACTTATTGAAGAGGCTGTCTTTTTTCCACTGTATATTCTTGCCTCATTTACCAAAGATAAAGTGAGAACATGTGCGTGGGTTTATCTCTTGGCTTTCTATCCTGTTCCATTTGATCTATATTTCTGTTATTGTGCCAGTACCATACTGTCTTGCTTACTGTAGCTTTGTAGTATAGTCTGAAGTCAGGGAGCCTGATTCCTCCAGCTCTGTTTTACTTTCTCAAGATTGCTTAGGCTATTTGGGGTCTTTTGTGTTTCCATACAAATTGTGAAATATTTTGTTCTCGTTCTGTGAAAAATGCCAGTGGTAGTTTGATAGGGATTGCATTGAATCTGTAGATTGCTTTGGGTAGTATAGTCATTTTCATAATGTTGATTCTTCCAATAAAAGAACATGGTATATCTCTCCATCTATTTGTATCATCTTTCATTTCTTTCATCAGTGTCTTATAATTTTCTGCATACAGGTCTTTTGTCTCCTTAGGTAGGTTTATTCCTAGATATTTTATTCTTTGTGTTGCAATGGTAAATGGGAGTGATTTCTTAATTTCACTTTCAGGTTTTTCATCATTAGTGTATAGGAATGAAAGAGATTTCTGTGCATTAATTTTGTATCCTGCTACTTTACCAAATTCATTGATTAGCTCCAGTAGTTTTCTGTCGGCATCTTTAGGATTCTCTGTGTAGAGTATCATGTCATCTGCAAACAGTGACAGCTTTACTTCTTCTTTTCCAATTTGGATTCCTTTATATCTTTTTCTTCTCTGATTGCTGTGGCTAAAACTTCCAATGCTATGTTTAATAATAGTGATGAGAGTGGGCAACCTTGTCTTCTTCTTGATCTTCAGGGAAATGGTTTCAGTTTTTCATCATTGAGAGTGATCTTGGCTGTGGGTTTGTCATATATGGCCTTTATTGTGTTGAGAGAAGTCCCACTATGCCTACTTTCTGGAGGGTTTTTATCATAAATGGGTGTTGAATTTTGTCAAAAGCTTTTTCTGCATCTATTGAGATGATCATATGCTTTTTCTCCTGCAATTTGTTAATATGGCTTATCAAATTGATTGATTTGCATACATTGAAGAATCCTTGCATTCCTGGGATAAACTCCACTTGATCATGTTGTATGATCCTTTTAATGTGCTGTTGGATTCTGTTTGCTAGTATTTTGCTGAGGTTTTTTGCATCTATGTTCATCAGAGATATTGGCCTGTAGTTTATTTTCTGGTGACATCTTTGCCAGGTTTTCATATCAGGGTGATGGTGGCCTTGTAGAATAAGTTTGAGAGTGTTCCTCTCTCTGCTATAATTTGGAAGACTTTGAGATGGATAAGTGTTAGCTGTTCTCTAAATGTTTGATAGAATTCGCCTGTGAAGCCATCTGGTCCTGGGCTTTTGTTTGTTGGGAATTTTTAATCACAGTCTCCATTTCAGTGCTTGTGATTGATCTGTTTATATTTTCTCTTTCTTCCTGGTTCAGTAGTGGAATGCTGTGCTTTTCTAAAAATTTGTCCATTTCTTCCAGGTTGTCCATTTTATTGGCATATACTTGCTTGTAGTGATCTCTCATGATCCTTTGTATTTCTTCAGTGTCAGTTGTTACTTCTTCTTTTTCATTTCTAATTCTATTGATTTGAGTCTTCTCCCTTTTTTTCTTGATGAGTCTGGCTAATGGTTTATCAATTTTGTTTATCTTCTGAAAGAACCAGCTTTTAGTTTTATTGATCTTTGCTGTTGTTTCCTTCATTTCCCTTTCTTTATTTCTGATCTGATCTTTATGATTTCTTTCCTTCTGCTAACTTTGTGGTTTTTTTGTTCTTCTTTCTGTAATAGCTTTAGGTGTAAGGTTAAGTTGTTTATTTGAGATGTTTCTTGTTTCTTGAGGTAGGATTTTATTGCTCTAAACATCCCTCTTAGAACTGTTTTTTCTGCATCCCATACATTTTGGGTTGTGTGTTTTCATTGTCATTTGTTTCTAGGTAGTTTTTGATCTCCTCTTTGATTTCTTCAGTGATCTCTTGGTTATTAAGTAGTGTACTGTTTAGCCTCCATGTGTTTGTATTTTTTACCATTTTTTTCCTGTAGTTGATATCTAGTCTCAAAGCATTGTAGTTGGAAAAGATACTTCATATGATTTCAATTTTCTTAAATTTACCAAGCCTTGATTTGTGACCCATGATATGATCTATCCTGGAGAATTTTCCATGAGCACTTGAGAAGAAAATGCATTCTCTTGTTTTTGGATGGAATGTCCTATAAATATCAATTAAGTCTATCTTGTTTAATGTATCATTTTAAGTTGTGTTTCCTAATTTATTTTCATTTTGAGTGATCTGTCCATTGGTGAAAGTGGGGAGTAAAAGTCCCCTACTATGATTGTGTTGCTGTTGATTTCTCCTTTTATGGCTGTTAACATTTGCCTTATGTATTGAGGTGCTCCTATGTTGGGTGCATAAATATTTACAATTGTTATATCTTCTTCTTGGACAGTTCCCTTGATCACTATATAGTGTCCTTCTTTGTCTCTTGTAATAGTCTTTATTTAAAGTCTATTTTGTCTGATATGAGAATTGCTACTCCAGATTTCTTTTGATATCCATTTGCATGGAATATCTTTTTCCATCCCCCCACTTTCAGTCTGTATGTGTCCCTAGGTCTGAAATGGGTCTCTTGTAGACAGCATATATGCAGATTTTGCTTTTGTATTCATTCAGCCAGTCTATGTCTTTTGGTTGTAGCATTTAATCCATTTACATTTAAGGTAATTATCAATATGTATGTTCTTAATACCATTTTCTTAACTATTATGCATTTGTTATTTTAGGTCTTTTCCCTCTCGTTTGTTTCCTGACTAGAGAAGTTCTTTTAGCATTTGTTGTAGAGCTAGTTTGGTAGTGCTGAATTCTCTTACCTTTTGCTTGTCTGTAAAGGATTTAAAATCTCCTTCGAATCTGAATGAGATCCTTGCTGGATATAGTAATCCTTGTTGTAGGTTTTTCCCTTTCATCACTTTAAATATGTCCTGCCACTCTCTTCTGGCCTGTAGAGTTTCTGCTGAAAGATCACTGTTAACCTTATGGGGATTCCCTTGTATGTTATTTGTTTTTTGTTTTTTTTTTTTTCCCCTTGCTGCTTTTAATATTTTTTCTTTGTATTTAATTTTTGGTAGTTTGATTAGTATGTGTCTTGGGGTGTTTCTCCTTGGATTTATCCTGTATGGGACTCTCTGCACTTCCTGGACTTGATTGACTATGTCGTTTCACATATTAGGGAAATTTTCAACTATAATCTCTTCAAATATTTTTTCAGTCCCCTTCTTTTTTTCTTCTTCTTCTGGGACCCCGATAATTCGGATGTTGGTGAGTTTAATGTTGTCCCAGAGGTCTGAAACTCTCCTCAGTTCTTTTCATTCTTTTTTCTTTTTCTGCTCTGCAGTATTTATTTCCACTATTTTATCTTCCAGGTCACTTATCTATTCTTCTGCCTCAGTTATTCTGCTGTTGGTTCCTTCTAGAGAATTTTTAATTTCATTTATTGTGTTGTTCATCATTGTTTATTTGGTCTATATTGCTTCTAGGTCCTTGTTAAATGTTTCTTGTATTTTCTCCATTCTATTTCCAAGGTTTGGGGTCAGCTTTACTATCATTACTCTGAGTTCTTTTCCAGGTAAACTGCCTATTTCCTCTTCATTTGTTTGGTCTGGTGGGTTTTAACCTTGCTCCTTCATCTGCTGTGTTTCTGTGTTCTCATTTTGCTTAATTTACTGTGTTTGGTGTCTCCTTTTCGTAGGCTGCAGGTTCATGGTTCCTGTTGTTTTTGGTATCTGCACCCAGTGGCTAAGGTTGGTTCAGTGGGTTGTGTAGGCTTCCTGGTGGAGGGGACTGGTGTTTTTGTTCTGGTGGGTGGGGCTGGATCTTGTCTTTCTGCTGGACAGGACTGAGTCCATTGGTGTGTTTTGGGGTGTCTGTGAACTTACTATGTTTTTAGGCAGTCTCTCTGCTAATGGGTGGGGTTGTGTTCCTGTCTTGCTAGTTAATTGGCATAGGGCATTCAATAATGGAGCTTGCTGGTCGTTGACTAGAGCTGGGTATTAACGTTGAGATGGCGATCTCTGGGAGACCTCTCACCTATATATGGGGCTGGGAGTTGTCTGGTGGTCCAATGTCCTGAACTCGGCTCTCCCACCTCAGAAGCTCAGGCCTGATAGCTGGCCACAGCACCAAGATTCTGTCACCCACATGGCTCAAAAGAAAATGGAGAAAAAAAAGAAAGAAAAAAAATTTAATAAAAAAATAATTCAAATTTTAAAATTAAAAAAAAATAATAGTAAAGAGAGAAACCAAGCCAATATACAAATCCACCAATGATAACAAGAACTAAAAGCTATACTAAGATAAACATAAAAATCAGAAATAAATCAGTCACAGACAGCAAACCCCAAGTCTGTGGTTGCTCCCTAAGTTTACCACCTCAGTTTTGGGATGATTCATTGTCTATTCAGGTATTCCACAGATGCAGGGTACATCAGGTTGACTTGGGGATTTAACCTACTGCTCCTGAGAGATTTCCCTTTCTCTTCTTTGCTCGCACAGCTCCTGGGGTTCATCTTTGGATTTGGCCCCACCTCTGCGTGTAAGTCACCCTCGGGCATCTGGTCCCACCCAGACAGGATGGGGTTAAAGCAGTGGCTGACTAAGGGGTTCTGGCTCACTCAGGCAGGGGGAGGGAGGGGTACAGTACTTATAATTGGAATGTGGGGCAAGCCTGTGGTGGCAGAGGCCAGCATGACATTGCAACAGCCTGAGATGCACCGTGTGTTCTCCAGGGGAACTTGTCCCTGGATCACAGGACCCTGGCAGTGGCATATTGCACAGGCTCCCTGTGGGGTACGGATAGTGACTGGTGCTTGCACACGGGATTCTTGGTGGCTGCAGCAGCAGCATTAGCATTTCATTCCCATCTCTAGGGTCCGAGCTGAAAGCCGTGGCTTGCGCCCATCTCCAGAGCTTGTTTAGGTGGTGCTCTGCCCTCTGTGGGCACGTGGGGTAGGAATCCCCTCTCGTTGTGCACCCTGAAACAATGGTCTCTTGCCTCTTTGGCAGTTCCAGACGTTTTTCCATACTCCCTCTCAGCTAGCTGTGGTGGACTAGCCCCCTTCAGGCTGTGTTCATGCCACCAACCCCAGTCCTCTCCCTGGGATCTGCCCTCCGAAGCCCTAGTGTCATCTCCCAGCCCCCACCCACCCCAGTGGGTGAACAGACAAGCCTCTCAAGCTGGTGAGTGCTGGTTGGCACTTATCCTCTGTGCGGGAATCTGTCCACTTTGCCCTCCGCACCCCTGTGGCTGCGTTCTCCTCCATGGCTCTGAAGCTTCCCCTCTCCGCCACCCGCAGTGTCCACCCGCAAAGGGGCTTCTAGTGTGTGGAAACCTTTCCTCCTTCACAGCTTCCTCCCAGAGGGGCAGGTCCCATCCCTATTCTTTTGTCTCTGTTTTTTCTTTTTTCTTTTGCCTTACCCAGGTAGGTGGGGAGTTTCTTGTCTTTTGGGAAGTCTGAGGTCTTCTGCCAGTGTTCAGTAGGTGTTCTGTAGGAGTTGCTCCACATGTAGATATATTTTTGATGTATTTGTGGGGAGGAAGGTGCTCTCCACATCTTACTCCTCCACCATCTTCAAGTTCCCTCTAATTGTGTAATTCTCAACAAGGCCGATTTGAATCCTTCTCTGGGATGGATAAGGTTGCTGAAGAAGAGATATTTTTGTCTCTTTCTGTGAGATCATATTATTTGAGGACCAGCTAATTCTGCAGCCTCCAGGAGCCACTGACACCACACAGACACAGTCTTTTATTTTTTCCCTTTGTGCTTAGTCTAGTTTCACTTGCTCACAGGATGCTGCGTGCAGAAGTCTTGAACCCAGCACTTCAGACCAGAGTTCCTCGTAGAAATCGGGACACCACAACACATCAACTCAAGATGGTGGCAGTGGACCATACACCCAGAAATACCTTTTACATCACAACTTGGCACACGCTTATGTGTGCACACACACTTACATATATAGAACTGGAATTAAAGTTCTACCAAAAAATACCTGTTTTTACTAACTTTACTGCACTCTTATGCTTTCTATTCCCTTCCAGTGTTATAATTGTGTTAAAAGTGTCCATCACCATTCACTAAACTGATTTAATGAGTCCCTCCTTAATGGGTCATATGCCTACAGTGCAAAAATCACTGGTTTTGTGGCAAGATATTAAAGGAGTTATTGCATAATAACTGTAAGATTTCCAGTGTGATTTGAAAGATCTAAGGGAAGGTGGAAGTAGGCACAGGAGAGACCCCCTCAGTACTGAGGACTACTAGGCAGGAGGTACCAACTTTCTAGGTAGTGAGCATAGCTGGGTCACAGGTTCTGGGGCAGGAAGGCGCTCAGCATAGTGAAGAAATAGAAGGCTTGTGTGACTGGGGAGCACAGAGAGTGGTGGTGGGTGTGGAATGAGGCAGGAGATGTTGGCATCCACTAGATCGCAGGAGGTTTTGAGGCTATGGTAAGGATGAGGCTGATATGGAAGACACAGATAAATATGTTGCCATCAGTGCAGAGGTCACTGTAGTTCTGGTTCTGGCATGGCCTGCATGATGAACTGGTGAGATGTCATCTGGGTTGGTAAACACTTGAGAAGTGGGAAGGCAAGGGCATGATGGGCTGATTGGCTGAGGGAGGTATGGAAGGAAGTGGTATCTGAGACACTCCAAGATGTGGCCTGAGTCAAATAGAAGGACCATTTCTGGAGAAGAGAAATCTGGAAGACAGCTACCTTTGGAAGAGAGATGAAGAGTTAGGTGGTGTGAGATACACATCTGAGACCACATTTAGGGCCATGAACTTATTGAAATTTCTAGGTAGATGTACCCAAGTGGGAAGAGAAAGGAACTCTGATTTTAGAGCTGGCTGTGAAAAATACATGATAAATATGTTAACAACACATATCCTTGGAGCTCAGTGAATTTCAGTTTTACCTTTTCCTTTTCTTTTGCCTTGGCTTTCTCCTCATCTGTCCTTCCTTCCATCAGAGAACACCACTACAAGAAGAAGCATAGATGGCCATCATTATTTTTAAGCATGGGTTGGGTTATTGATTTTAGATAACCATAGTCTAAATATGTTTAGCACCAAGCCTCTTATATGGAAGTACCCATCAACTTTATAATTGCATGAATCAATACACACAAGTAGCAGATTGTTTTGTCCTAAAGTGATTGCACCAATATATATACAATCCTTCATGCTTTTCTTAAAATGCAGTGTCAACATGCTTCTATTGAGAATGGAACTCTGAATGCTCCCTTCTTTTGAACCCAGATGGCCCTTTGTAACAGTCTCAACGAATAGAATGTGGCAGAAGTAACACTGTGCAGCTTTCAAGTTCAGGTCATGAGAGGTAATATTGTGGACCAGAAAGAAGACATCTTATTGTCCACTGTCTAAACTCCTGACCCACAGAGACAACGAGAGATAATAAGTGGTCATTGTTTTAAACCACTTATGTTGGGTTAATTTGTTACCCATTCACAGTAACTTGAACAACATATTCTCTGGAGATGTACCTCTAATCTTCACCCATGAAGGTAAGAATTTGGATTGGTTCATTGAATTATTAGATTGATACAAAAATTGAGTCTGTGGCTAAAAATGCATGGATGAGGGGACCAAGCTGAGATCAGTCCTCAGGGGTGATCTACAGAAGACAATCACCAGATAAAGATGCACAGGAAGGTGAGGATTAGGAAATTGAAATAATCTAACTTGACATTGACTTTCAATTTGCGCTGCCTTAACCAAGTTTGGAAAGTCCTGCAGCCCTGAATGCTGCAGTGGATGCTGTTGGCACCCCTCCCCAGGTGCTGAATTTGGCAGCCAACAGCACACAGCTGCCCCCTTCACTGATGTATTGCCTCTGTAGGACAGGAGCTGCCTTGCCCTGAGGTCACATGTCCCCCTCCTCCTAGCAGGTAGGGGCTGTCAGCAGACAAGGGCAACTGCCAGGGTGTATCAAAGGCTGGCCTCCTTGCCTAATAGGGTATGTCTCTGTGGTGAAACTGATGAACCCAGTTGAATTGACTCTCCAATCTGGATCACTTCTTTGCCTACTCTTCTTTCCCTGTTTGATCCTGCTGCCCCTCACACCCTCACACCCTCACTCCCTCACCCAAGAGCTCTTTCATTAAATCATTCTTCCAAGAATCCTCCTCCTAGACTCTGCTTCTAGTAAATCTGGCTTAAACATGTATAATACCTTAATACGCAGACATGACTAGTAAAGCCAGACAGGAAATTGGCCTAATGTTATGGACAGATACCATTTTTAATTTAATTAATATGCAATTTATTTACCTGAATATAACATTGTGGCCAGTACTGACTTTTGAATTATTACAGACCTAGGAAATTATTACTGTTCTAGAGATACCAGAAATACCCTCCCTGTTTCCAAATGTCTTCTTAATGAACTCATTCCCCAGTCCCCAGCCCAATCCCCAAATCAGCAATTCTCCACACCATAAGGTCTTCTCCAACACCAGCATCTCATTGAAATTGGTCTCATTTCAACCTGAGGCATGCTGAATTTCTCTCAAGACCTCACATTAAGAGACTCAGAGGCTGAACCATGATATGATATCATTCCAGGGCTGGGTGTTTAAGTCTGAACTAACTGCAAGTGGGTCAGAGAAGGTCAGGTTCTCTGCAGAAAGAGAAGTGGTCACATAGACACAGGGAGAGAAGCAGAGACTTGTGATGGCAATGACCCCAGCAAGAAGAAGGATGAGGTGGTTCTTGGCTCCTGACATCCTGGGGCTTTAGAGATACATCTACTTCAAATCTGCTTGTGCTATAACTGGCTGAAAGATGAGAGCCTTCTCTTTTCTTAACAAATTCTTGAATAAGGGTGACAATGGAGAATCAAAATAATCATAGCCCTTCATTACTAAATGCATTATAAAAATATATAGTCAAATATCAAATTTATTTACTATCTCAGTTCATGTAGAAACATTTACATGGACGTCAACATTGCTTCCTGTATCCAAACCGGAACATTCATGGAGTTGACAATCAAAATATATCACTTAAATCTCCACATATTCTCTTTGGAAGAGGAATTAAGAAAGAATAATCCTATGACGCCCTCTATTAACTCACTCAGAGTATATTGAATGGTCAACACATTTGATTCTTGGGTCAATAAAGAATGAATGAGATCCAGCCATTTTATTAGTTACCCTAATCCTAAAATGAATAGTGTATTTATCACAATTCAGGTTGTTGATATAGTGCAAATACATTCAGTATGTCTTTACTGTGGTCAAAGCTAAATTTACTGGGAAGAAATTGTCAGTGATCACCGGCAAAATATTTCTTCCTGCCTAAAAAGAACAGAGAAAGGAGGAAAACTGTGAAAGAAGCAAGATCATAATCTTGCACTATCAAATCAAATTTCAAAGGCTCAGCCCCTGCTCCTGGGGAGCTCAGAATGAAGAAGTCATTTGCATCTTATTTCTCACTGGTTCTTTTTTCCTATATCAAGTGGAGATGTTTGCCCCAGGAGAGAGTCCAGTCATTCATCTTGATAGGTTTCAGATCACAGAGGGCTTCTCTGAATTTTTATTTAAAAAAGTTTTTGAGAACTAAAAGAGCATTATTCCTGTTTCTTTTACTCCCTCCTCACTGATAGAGAACAAGTTTAATTTCTGCTAGACAGCTGGGTATGGATTACATTTGGATTTTAGTGAGTTAAGCAGTAAAATCCCTTATCTTTCAGACCTAGAGATTTCCCCAACAGAATCTCAAAGATCTGCTTACAAGGCAATGTATATTTTGCAGTTAATTACTGAACTATATCTTGCAAAAGTGCTTATCAGGTGTTTTGTGAGCTATGTCAAAAAATGACCTATTTCTCATTAATTCACATTGAACACTTGAAGCAATACCTTAATGTGTTTAAATGGAACGGCTATCTTTTTGGAAGTAATGAGAATAATTCTTGTTACTGTTTCTAGTCCTTGGCTTAATTTCAGAATGCTGTCGTTATTTTTAGGATTTAAAAAATATATTATAAAAGGAAAACATAGTCTTTTTAGAAAATATGGAAAATAAAGAAATGTAAGAATAAGAGAATTAAAAGTCTATAATTCCACCATCCAGAGTTTATCACTGATAATGTATTTGCTTGTACTTTTACTTTAAAAATTGAAATAATAATGAGTAATATTCTGATTATTTATTCAAATTAATTTCCCAATGTTACATTTTTATTAAAAACATGATCATTAAGAGTAGTATATCTTTTGAGTACTTAATCTCATATTATCCTTATAGATGTGGAGTAACCTCTAAATGTGTCTTGCCCTCTCTCATTCTACCTATCTATCTATCTATGTATCTATCTATATATCTATCTATGTATCTATCTATGTATCTATCTATCTATCTATCTATCTATCTATCTATCTATCTATCTGTCTATCATCTATCTAAAGTGTATTGTCTTGGTCTATTTGGGCTGCTATAATAAAATAGCATAGACTCAGTGGTTTATAAACAACAGAAACCTATTTTTTACAGTTCTGGATGCTGGGACTTCCAAGGTCAATGTGCCTGCAGATTCAGTGCCTGATGAGGGCCCAATTTCTAGTTCATAAACAGCTGTCTTTTTGCTGCGTCCTCACATGGTGGAATGAGTGTGGGATCTCTGTGGGGCTTCTTTTATAAGGGCACTAATTCCATTCATGAGGCCTCTACCCTCATGATCTATTTCCCCTTGTACTCCACTACCCCAAGCTTCCAATACCCATTCTGCAAAACTAACTCTACTCAACAGTTTTCTCTGTATCTTCCTAAGATTTTCTTTGAATGTACAAACTTTCTAAATCAAATTTTTCATCCACTTTGGTTCAGGATGAGTTCTTTTCAAGCTTGGGACTACATTGATTTGTGTGGCTTATGTATTTGGGCAGGCACATCCAATTCTGTGTCTATATCAGGAAATACACAAAAAGTATACATTCCCCACCTTGTAGACATAGCTTGAATATTTTTCCTTCTGATTTTATTTTGTAGCATGTTTCCATTACCTTTTAGCAGGAAAGGACTATATACTTTAAAAATACCTTTTATGTGTTAAGAGGATTTGGGTTGTGTTATATGGCTAAGAGCATTTAAAATTAGAAAGGAATCAATACATTTTGCAAACATTATGTGCTAAATTCTATCTTTAGATTCTAGCCTAAAAGACCCCAGTCTTTATCATGGGCATTCACTTTTTCAATTCCAAGATGATGCCTTTCCATCTTGCTGGCTTTGGGATGCAGTTTCCATCAACTTTAGAGACAGGGTCCCATGTGGCAGTTGGTTCTAAATATTCATGCCAATGACCATTCAAGACCAGGAAGGACTGGCCTGGGTCCTCCTCACTCTGCAGAGCATGTGGCTGGGTGCATCAGAATGATGACTTCAAAGTTGTCTGCATGCCTCATTCATTCTTTATGTTCCTCTGATATAAAGGGCCAAGAGAGGAAGTCAAATAAACAAACAACCTACTGTTGCCATATTATCCACTTCTGTTGGATGGTTCCAGTGCACATTCACTTATTTAATCATGGGGACCCTAAGAGGTGGTGCTATCAAGTACACCATTTACAACTGTGGTCCACAGAGGTTAAGACACTGCTCAAGGCTGCACAAAGAGTCAAGCAGTCACTATTGAGTCTATGTTTGCTTAACTCCAGAGCCCATGAGCTTCCATGACTCCATCCTTCCTCTCCAAGGTAACAGTACCCAACCTCTGCAGGCACACCCTGCTGTGTCCACAGCCTCCTTCAGATCCCCCGGGATACGGCATATAGATTCTTCTTCCCCTGAGCTGTTCACTTCAGCTCTGCTGCTTGGACCACCTCTTCTTCAGAGGAACACACATTCTCAAAATATCTTCACCTTTACTTTTGTCACCTTCTCTTTCAGTCTTGTTCAGCCCTCTCAGAATATCTCATCTCCCTCTACCTCTTCCTTTCTATGTTCCATTCTTTCTTCACAGCACTACTTTTCTGAAAGAGCAAAATCAGCCCCACCAGTGACAAAATGTAAGGATGGTGTTAATGAGAGCACTATTACGTTAAAAATAATTCCTAAGTCAGTTTGACATGTGACTCCCCCTCTAGATGTCCCTGGAGGGCTCTTGACCAGGCTTTGGGGTAGGGCACATGACAAGAATTTGGGGGCGGCAGAGAAACAAGGAAAGGAGGAAGGAGGGAAAAAAAACGCAGCTGTAAACTTCATTTCCCTTGGGCACTTTCTCTGCCACACTTCTGCTTTTTTCCTCACTATCTCCCCATCTTCTGCCACCTTTTGACTATGCTCATCCCCCACGGATACCAAAATCACGGATGCTCAAATCCTTTATGTAAAATGGCCTAATACAGTCAGCTTTCCTTATCCACAGGTTCCGTGTGCACAGATTCAGGAGGTCGACTGTACTGTCATCACCCTGCATTCTTGCAAAATTTCCTGCTTTCCCCAGTTGTCAACGGTTTTATGGAAGTTCTTTTCAGGAAATAATGGTTATGTAACCTTCAGACACAAAAATGCTGGTGCAGTTGTAGTCAGACAAGAAGACCAGAGTTTAGCCTTGTTGGGAAGGGACGCTATTCAAATAGCTTGCAGAAAATCTTGCTCACAAACTTCCCTTGATGGTCATTTTATTTTTTAAACATCTTTATTAGAGTCTGATTGCTTTACAATATTGTGTTAGTTTCTGCTGTATAACAAAGTGAATCAGCTATACGTATACTTATATCCCCATATCCCCTCCCTCTTGTGTCTCCCTCCCACCCTCCCTATCCCACCCCTCTAAGTGGTCACAAAACACTGAGTTGATCTCCCTGTGCTATGCAGCTGCTTCCCACTAGCTATCTATTTTACATTTGGTAGTGTATATATGTCCATGCCACTCTCTCACTTTGTACCAGCTTACCCTTCCCTCCCACTCCCATGTCCTCAAGTCCATTCTCTACCTCTGCATCTTTATTCCTGTCCTGCCACTAGGTTCATCAGAACCTTTTTTTTTTTTTTTTTGATTCCATATGTATGTGTTAGCATATGGTATTTGTTTTGCTCTTTCTGGCTTACTTCACTCTGTATGACAGACTCTAGGTCCATCCACCTCATTACAAGTAGTTCAATTTCATTTCTTTTTATGGCTAAGTAGTATTCCATTGTGTATATGTGCCACATCTTCTTTATCCATTCATCTGTTGATGGCCAATTCAGTTGCTTCCATGTCCTGGCTACTGTAAATAGAGCTGCAATGAACATTGTGGTACATGACTCTTCTTGAATTATAGTTTTCTCAGGGTATATGCCCAGTAGTGGGATTGCTGGGTCAAATGGTAGTTCTATTTTTAGTTTTTTAAGGACCCTCCACACTGCTCTCCATAGTGGCTGTATCAATTTACCTTCCCACAAACAGTGCAAGAGGTTTCCCTTTCTCCACACCCTCTCCAGCATTTATTGTTTGTAGATTTTTTGATGATAGCCATTCTGACTGGTGTGAGGTGATACTTCATTGTAGTTTTGATTTGCATTTCTCTAATGATTAGTGATGTTGAGCATTCACGTGTTTGTTAGCTATCTGTATATCTTCTTTGGTGGTATGTCTATTTAGGTCTTCTGCCCATTTTTGGATTGGGTTGTTTGTTTTTTGGACATTGAGCTGCATGAGCTGCTTGTATATTTTGGAGATTAATCCTTTGTCAGTTGCTTCATTTGCAAATACTTCCTCCCATTCTGAGGGTTGTCTTTTCATCTTGTTTATGGTTTCCTTTGTTGTGCAAAAGCTTTTAAGTTTCATTAGGTTGCATTTGTTTATTTTTGTTTCCATTTTTCTAGGAGGTGGGTCAAAAAGGATCTTGCTGTGATTTATGTCAAAGAGTGTTCTGCCTATGTTTTCCTATAAGAGTTTTATAGTGTCTGACCTTACATTTAGGTCTTTAATCCATTTTGAGTTTATTTTTGTGTATGGTGTTATGGACTGGAATGACTGGTGAGCCGAAAGCCATATCTGCCTCGTTCACCTTCGTGTCTCACTCAGTTACATGGTGTCTCCCTGTTCCTCATTGGCAACATTCAATAAGCATGTAATGAATCATTTTCTTTTCCATCATTCCAGGGCCGCTGTTAGTCAACAAATAATTAAGTGAAAGCAGAGCTCTACCATTGCAGTACCAACTTCACTAAAGTGGGGAGAGTTCATCATGACCCACAATTTGAATTATACCTGGTGGGTGGCCCCTTTATTCAGAGCAAAGTGCTAATAAGGCAAGTCTAGTTTTGATTCATTCCATTTTCATGTCTTCATAGCTTTATAGCAAACTAACTTCACACAACTTTCTCAAATATGTATTATTTTGTCATAACAGGGACATTGAAAAGTGTAATTGAATTTGCTATAGAAAGGATAAATTCAAGGAATTGCACAATCAATGGTGGTTTAAATATAAAGAGAGACACTGTAATTTTCCAATATGCAGTGATTTTTATTGCCTTATTTGGACACTACCTAAGTTCATTGTATTTTTTCCAAGTCCATCCATTCAGGATGATGAATTAGGATCATTTTGCTGGTAGGGGAGTATACACTGAACTTGGAGTTCTCTAAATAACTTGAGGTGAACTGAGTGATTATATACTCAGGTGAGTTAGAATATGATGTTTAAGAACTCATACTACAGCTGTTATAAGATCGATTGCTTGGTTCTTTAGATATCAAACTTCTGTTAAATTAACAAATCATATTCTTTGAAGACAAAAGTCACAAATATTTTTCAGGTATGATTTCAGTTGGCATTATCAAATGCATGAGCACATAGGCCCAAGATATGCGGTGATGAGTACATAAACCCACAGAGTAATTAAACCTCTAGGTTCACATGTGCCTTTCTGGAGCAACCACTGTTTTCTTTTGTGTCATCAAGAGTTTACCTGTTCTTGAATTTTCATGCAAGGTGGACTCTTTTTTTGTGTCTGGTTTCTTTTTGCTTGCAGTTCTTGAGATTCATTCATGCTGTGGTTTGTATCAATAATTCATTTTTTTAATTGGTGAATACTATTCCATTCTATAAATACACCATGACTTTTTAATTATTTCTTCAGTTGATGGACAGTTGGGTCTTTTCCAGCTTTTGCGAGTTACAAGGAGGCTTATTAAAACAAGAATTTTGGGGGGGAGGGTATTACTTTTCTCATTGCTAAACACCTAAGAGTGGGATCTCTGGGCCACAGAGTTGGTATAAGTTTAAATTTATCTGAAACTCCAAACTTTTCCAAAGTAACATTTTACTCATATGAGAGTTTCAATTGCTTCATGACCACTCAATATTTCATGTTAGACACTTTGATTTTAGCCACTGGAGAGATGTGAAATGCTATTTTATTGCAGATATAATTTTGGTTTACCTCATGACTAACGATAATGAACATCTTTTCATGTGCTTATTAGCCATTCGTATATCTTATTTGTGAAGCATCTGTTCAAGTCTTTTGCCCATTTTTCGTTGTTTTATTTTATTCTTTTTAATGAACTGTAAGAAGTCTTTATAAATTCTGGATACAAGACATTTTTCAAATATGCATATTCGGTATATTTTCTCCCATCCTGTAGTTTGCTTTATTATTTTTTTACTAGTGACTTTTGGAACAGAGTTTGAAAAAATAACATCCAATTATCAATATTTTCCTTTTACACTGAGTACTTTTGTGGCCTAAAAGTTGTTGCCTACACTGAAGATATGCTCCAATATTTTCTTCTACCAGTTCTATAGTTTTAAGTTTTACATTTAGGGCTGCAATATCTTAAATGAATTTTAGTGTGACATTTATTATGTGTTCCTGTTTAATATTAAAAAAATATCCTTTACTATCTCTAGTAATTACTCTTAATCTTGAATTGTACTTTGTCTGATATTAATATAAAAACACCGGCTTCCTTATTCTGACTATTGCATGGCATATATTTTTTCTATCTTTATATGTTTCTTCATTTGTGCCTATATTTAAAGTGTTTTTTTGTTCTTCAACTGACCTTCAAATCTCTAGCTTTTTTATCTGGTCTTCCAATCTCCACTTTTAGCCTATTTATATTTAAGGCAATCATTGATATAGTTAGCTATAATTCTACCACTTTGTAATCTATTTTCTTTTTATCTCATCTGGTTTTCATTCCTGTGTTCCTCTCTTCCAGGCTTCTTTGGCTGTTAGAATTAGTCTATTGCTATAGGAATTCCCATTCAATACATCTATTGGCTTTTTAGTTATACCTTGTAATTTTTTTTAGTGGCTACTTTAGGAATCAAAATATGCATTTTTGATTCATCACTGTCTATTTAAACCTAATAGCATTTTTCACATAAAATTTAAAAGCTTGCAAAGTGTACTTTAATCTATCCATCTATCTTTTGCTACAGTCATAATTTAATTTACCCACCTATTTTTTACTATTGTTATACATTTTATAAAATATATGTTATAAACCACACTGTAATATAATCACTTTTGCTTTAAATATTTAGTTTTCTTTTGGATAAATTAAGATCTGCATTTCCATCTGATATCATTTTTCTCCAGCTTCAAAAACTTCCATTAGCATTCCTCATAGTACAGGCCTGCTGGCATTTATTTTTTTCAGATTTTATCTATCTTAGAAGTCTTTATTTCAAATTAGTATTTTGCTTTATATAGAATTTTCAGTTCGTGTGTGTGTGTGTTCCTTCTGTCTAAAAATATCATCCTATTATCTTCTGATCTCCACTGTTTCTCATGAGAAGTCAGCCATAATTCATGATTCTCTGGGTTTAGCGTGTATGTGAGTGTGTGTGCGCATGTGTGTGTGCATATGTTCAGAGGTGTTCATTATTATCTGCAGAAGTTTGTCCAATATAGACTTTCTTCTTTTGCATAAATCGGAAATTTTAGACCATTATTTTAAAATATAATTCAAGACAGTGTCAAAGAACAATTACCATTTCCCAAATTCATGTACAAAGTATACTAAGTACATAGTAAAAGCAGATTTAAATATAATTTTAAAGTAAAAATACATTTAAAAAATCATTAAATATATTCAATTATAATCACAATAATTTCCTAAAAGATTGTGTTAATTACCCCTTACACTAAAATTGATATCCAGGTAATAATAATTTTTGTCAGTAATGATATTGGTTTAAATTATTTTTACCCTGGGAAAATAAAATTATAGAATTCTAAAAGCAATCCTTGCTTGGGTGGATTGGGAAGGCTGCCAATAGAGAAAATCTAATTCATAAATACAAACAGACTATTACTAAGCATCTCATAATATCATTGATTTGGTTAGAATTGAAGCAAATGATTTACCCCAAGTCTTTTGGTGTAAAAGAAAAATTTTAAATTATGATAATACAAAATATATAAGATCACTAATATTTATTCATTTTCTTTAGTACCATTTGTGTCTTGATTCTATTATCTAAACTCTAAGGTTAAAAGAGATGCTTCACACTCTCCCCCCCACAACAAAATAAAAAAAGAAAAGAAAAAAAAATTAAGGTTGAAAAGTACTTACTTTTAAAACAGTTCCATGATGTTATATACATTATGTTTGTATAAGGGAATGATCCCATGAAAATATGTCAAGTTTTTCTGGTAGGCTAAAATATATGGTGAGGTTTAGATTTTTACCAGTTTCTAAGAATAAATGGTAACAAAACTAGATCTGTTGACAGTTGACTGTTCTAGATTCTAAAGGCTAAGAATGCATTAAATTTTATACTATTATAGTCATAATTTTAACACAAATAGCACTTCCATAGAATAGCATGAATACTAATTAGTGCCTATTTGTGGCATTCATGCTTATTAAGGTTTGGTCTAAGTTTATTGATATATTGGAATCAGAGAATTAGAAGTCATCTTGTTCAATTCATAACAGTCCATCACAGATCATGTGCTTACCAACTCACTAGATACTCTGTTATATTTTAAGTAACTTTCATATGAGAAAAGTTCTGCTTTATACTGAGCCAAAATATATCTTGGGTTAATCTAAATTTATTTTTTTTTTAAATTGTATCCCATCAAAGTTTATCAGACCAGTTGCTTTTACATATTAGCCCAGAGTTCAGGTTCAGTTCCTAATATATATCTATTATTTGAATAAATCACAAGCCTGAAAATATTTCAAAATAGCTCTTTAGTGTTACAAATAATAAACCAAGAAGTTTTTATTTTCCCCTAAACCACGTGCCATTGCAGCCCTGGATGAATGAGGACATATACTGCTAAGAACAAGAAGGACATTGATTGTGTTTTACTCTTAAGGTTGACTTTCCGGACTTCTTTAGCAAGGCTATGACTGTAAAAAGGCATTGTCAAGAGAGCCTTGTGAGTTTCGCTACAGCCCCTGGCATGGGCACTGTAGCTTGCCAACCCCAACAATACTTTCCTCTTCTTCCTTGATAACTCAATCAACACTGATTTTTTTTGGGCATCTGGTTGGCACACACTCTGGGAAGGTAGGCTCCCGGGTGAATCACCATGGTCTCACTTCCCTTCCTGTGATTGTTTTTTTTTGTTTTTTTGTGGTATGCGGGCCTCTGACTGTTGTGGCCTCTCCTGTTGCAGAGCACAGGCTCCGGTCGCGCAGGCTCAGTGGCCATGGCTCATGGGCCCAGTCACTCGGTGGCATGTGGGATCTTCCCGGACTGGGGCACAAACCCGTGTCCCCTGCATCGGCAGGCGGACTCTCAACCACTGTGCCACCAGGGAAGCCCTGATTGGTTTTAAGATAAGCCTACTAGCCCGTTCTGGCTGAAAGATGTAGGGAGAATTCTACTGTATATGCAGGTGATAGATTTCCCAACTTAATGAAAGAGAAGATATTCCAGGAGAAAATCCACTTATGCCCTTTCCCCTCCTACTCAGCATTCTGACCTGTGACAGTATGACATCTATAGCTGCAGTGGCTAACTTGTACCCAAGAGTTAACAAAGCAGGGGAAAATAGTCAGGATGCTGAGGATGGTACAGCAAAGAAAGATGGCTCTGGGAAGCCTGAGGGCTTCATGGAGCCACTGTCTGTCTCCGACTTCTTGTTAGGTGAGGTACATACCTCGATGTTTGAGTCATGGATGGTCAGGAATCCTCCTTCTTGCAGCCAAAAGCAATCCTAATTACTACTGCACTTTTCGCACCAAAAGATAGGCCTGGGGTGCTGGGGGTCCAGATCCGAGACTTCCATTTAATACCAAGGACAGAGAAAAGGAGCATATGAATCTAGGAAGTAGAAAAACCCAAACTGAATAGTAAGAAGGAAGAAAGAGAGAAAACCAGAGAGGACCAAGGAGGGAGGTATGTATTCTGACAACCCCTCCACAACAGGAAGCAGATGTTGAAAATGATTAGGACATGTGTGATAGTCAACTGTTCAAGAATCAGTATGACATGGGTACCACCCATCAGACTGTGTGCTCATTACCTTGTGCTCACCAAAGGTTGGCTGTATCAGAGTAATATCAATAGTTCCAGGCAGGTAGGCAAGGGGAGAGTAGATTCAGCTTGTAAACACCTCCCCATCCCCCAGGTGATGTGACATGGGAGTCACTTAGAATTCCATGCATGTGTCTGAATTTCAGGGGACCCAGAGGCAGCTGAGGTGAGAGCTACCCATCATCAATGGGTCTACCAGGGTCCCAGGCACAGTCGCCTAGTCAGGGGACATGGCAAAGACTCAGTGAGAGATGAGGAAAGTTCTGGTCAGTCTGGAGTACCACAGGACCCTGACCAGGCTGACCACAAGTCACACCCTCAATCAGAGAATGCCAATGGAGTGCCCAGGGTTGGTATACTTCAGAAGTCACTGGTACAGCGATCAGGATAACATAAGCCTTGTCATGGATCCACCAACTTGGAGCTCAGGTTACATAAAGGAACTCTTCAGTTAAAAAATCTGACTAGTCTCTACGTCTGTGTCTGTATTCCTGTCCTGCCCCTAGACGTAGAGAATGGACTTAAGGACACGGGGAGGGGGAAGGGTAAACTGGGATAAAGTGAGAGAGTGGCATGGACATATACACTACCAAATGTAAAATAGATAGCTAGTGGGAAGCAGCCGCATAGCACAGGGAGATCAGCTCAGTGCTTTGTGACCACCTAGAGGGGTGGGATAGGGAGGGTGGGAGGGAGACACAGGAGGGAGGGAATATGGGGATATAAGTATACGTATAGCTGATTCACTTTGTTATACAGCAGAAACTAACACAACAATGTAAAGCAATTATACTCCAATAAAGATATTAAAAGAAAAAAAAAGTCCGACTGGTGACTGCATTGCACTTAGATGACTTTCTCTCCTCTCCGCCCAGCAAGGATGAGACTTGTGGAAAAGCTCAAGGCACTTACAGGAAAACAACAAGGCGAGATTCTCTGCACATCTGAGTGTCACAGGAGAAACTGTTGATGATTCTGTGCTCCAGTGAAGCATGTGTTCTCCAGGTTAAGCTCTGCCTAGAAGGCTCTACACACAAACTGTGGCATGGGGATTCTGACTTCCAGGTTCTGCAATGGGTACCATCTTTGATATAATCTTAGTTTCTCAATGTTATTTCTAAAATTCAGTTCAAAAACTAAATGTAGACTTTTCATAATCAAGTCTAGATTTCCTGTATGCTCATAAATAATTTAAAATTAGATGTATTATCTTGAGTTTCTGTCTCCTACTAACTAATATTTAATTGAAAGTTATATCCCACCTATTTCCAAAATAGTTGGAATTTTAAATTAAGCATTACTTAAAATAGAAGAATCAGAGGACTGCAACTAATCCAGTAATCCTTCTTGGGGAGGTGGTCAGGGTTCAATCAATTATCCGTCAGTTAAGAAACAGAAAAGCTTCCAACTGGTTAAGAGAAACAGGGCAACTCAAGGGATTATACGATTACACATGTATTAGGGTAAAAATAATAATGATAAATAAAACAAGATTATGTGACTATGGATCATCCAGCTGTCTGAACAGCTTAAGCAGATGTGGTCCTTTCCCTAAAGGTCTTAGATTATAAAGTGTGATTGTATGAGAGTTTATTTATGAATCCTGAGCCAATGATCTAAAGAAGATAAACAAGCACAAGTAATAGTGCTTTAAATGCTTAATAAAAATCGTTAAACATCCCTACAGTTTATTCCTCCAACAATCAGTAGGTTAAAAGATTGGGTGGAGCCATTACCCACTTCTGTTTTTGGTTGTATCAATGTTTGATAAGAAATACACCCACACAGAGGTTCAGCGTTTCTTCATGCAAATTATGCCTATGTTTATTGTCTTTTTAGTACCTAGATCCCATTCTTAAACTTAGGGCTCTGAAAGGATTCTAAGTACCAGCCTAAATACAAAACTCATTACATAAATTCCATGTTGCCCTTTTGTTTAGATGTAATTCATTGAAATACTGAATAGCCTGCAAAGAAGAAAAGAGCTGAATATTGTTTGGGTCAAGAATACTTTACTCACAGGAAGGAAAAACCTTCTGGAAGAATCCATTGTCCAGTAGACAACGTGGGAATCATTGGAATAATCTGATTTTGTTACTTGCTGACATTTGTGATTCCTAATACCACGCTTCGCGACTCCTTCAGCTCTTAAATTTTCCTACAATATACCATTGAAAGAATGTGAAGAAGGCTGGTGGATAGTTTTCTATACCACAAATATAGGGTTAGCAAAAAGCATCTATAACTTAGACTTGTAAAATTCTGTCCAGAACAGACTTAATTGCATTCAGTGTTTGCAAATTTAAAGACTAAATATAATTACATATTTTGGTCTCCATATAAGAAAAGCATATGTATCACTGTAACTGGATACCTAATTGCAAACTGTATGTCTTAAGAAGAGTAGATTCTTTGTGCTCTAATGAAATGTGATATAAATTTGAATCAACATTGAGCAAACTCCAAGCTTGATATCTATTCTCTATATTTTAGTCCAGATAATTTAATATTAATTAATGCCTTTAAGATTTTTCGGCATTTTTTTAAGAGGAGCCCTCCACTTGTTGGCTCTTGGGAAAAATATGTTTAGAAGTGAAGAGCAACTCTACCACAGCAGGAAAGACAGATTTCTTCTTCATATATTAGTTATTAGACTGTAATGCAATGATGAGGGTCTAGGTTTAAGATTACCTTTATATTCCTGAGCCTGCTGAGCATGAAAAAGTCTTCAATATTTCCCAGTAACCATGTAAATGCAGCCTGTCTAGATAGAGTAGCACATTCACCACATCTGTCCATTTAGCGGTTATTCAATCTAAGGCAGTTGGCTCCATGAATCCAGTGACCGTCCCCCACCATTGCTCCAGACACCACCTGGTGCTGAAGTGGGAGCTGAGAAAAGTGCATCTCAGAGGCTCTTGCAAGAGAAAGCAGAATCTGACCACAAGGTCAATTGATTCTTCATTTGAAATATCATTTATTTTTAAATTTAACTCATGTTAAAATTTAGTCACTATTTATCTATGTATTTAACGTTCTGTTTTTTTTTTTTTCTTTTTTAAAGCCCAGCGTTTAGAAATCCTTGTCCATATTGTTACAAATTATCACGCTTTTATAATAATGAACTACAAAATAAGCCTGGACGCTAGTCATTCATTACAATGGATTACTAAAAAAAAAAAAATCTTTGAAAATGTCTTTTATTTAACCTCCTAACACCAAAATTATTGTTTGATAATAATGCCTTTCTATTTTAGGAAAGTAATCAGGGTTGACGTAACCTTATAGCCATCCCATGGAGAATGGTTGGCCCAGACACATGGAGGAGATTCCCAGGTGAGATGATGAGTATCAGTTTTCCAGATAAGGGAATTGGAGGGTGGGTGGATGGATGCGTATGTACGTGCTGTAAAAAAGTAAGCTGAGGCACATTAAATTGTTTTTAAACATTTAAACTTTTTATTTTATAGCCGATTAACAATGTTGTGATAGCTTCAGGTGCACAGCAAAGCGACTCAGCCTATATAAACATGTATCCATTCTCCCCCAAACTCGCCTCCCATTCAGGCTGCCACGTAACACTGAGAAGAGTTCCCTGTGCTGCAGAGTAGGTCCCTGTTCGTTGTCCATTTTAAACACAGCAGCGAGGCCCATTAAAAATTTTGAAGAGTTCTTTTGAGCACACACGGATTCTAATCAGGCAGTGCCAAACAGGAGGTAGGGGTGAGGATTTTACAGGCAGGACACAGAAGCGAAGCAAAGCAATGATTTGATTGGCTAGAGCTTCAGCGGGTTTCTCATTTGGGAGAGTCTGATTGGCTGCGTGTGATTGGCTGTTCTCAAGTTTCACTCCCTCAGTTTCCAGTGCCACGGCTTAGGTTTTGGTTTGCTTAGGTAGGCAACTCAGGCATTAGAGCCACCTCCGTCCAATGGTCTCCCTGTTTAAATAGTGCATAGAGGAGGGGTGCCCTTCCAGGCAGGAAGAAGCAGGCGGGTAGGTTCAGAAAAGAGGATTGGGGTGGGGACCTCTAGGCTTCGTGCAGCTCACTTTATCTAGAGCCTAAATCAGGAGGTATGAAGGCATTACAGACTGAGCAGGGCTGCTTCAAGAGCCCTGGCCTTTCACAGCAGGATGTAGTTTTCTTGCGTAGGCAATGGGGCAGAGCAGGGCCAGATTTCTGTTTCATGTAGAACACTGAGGGTTGGCTTTGAGCAGTCAGCAAGGCAGGTGAGCAATTCTGAAGACTTGACTAAGGCAAAAGAGTGAGGCTATGGAGAACGGAGAGGCTTGAGAAGAGACGGGTGATAAAGTTGGAGGAACGATGGTTATTTGGATGTGGGCAGGTGATGGCACAAAAGGAGTGGAAGAGAAGTGCTTGTCCCTGGCTCAGTCATGTTATAGATGGTCACAGAGGGACAGGAAGGCTTGGTAGGCATGGTTCTGAGTTCAGTTTTGGACTTGTCACCTGTGATTGGGGGACTATTTAAAAGGAAAGTGCCGCATAACTTAGGTATGAAGATATTTATATCACACACAGCAACACTCAACATGCTACTCAAATATTTCACTTGGGGTTCTTTTGAAATCTTCCGTTTAAAAGCAAAGTTTCCTGAATTTGTAATAAGGAACTCAGTTCATGAGAATCATAGTATTTGGAATTAAATTTAGAAGTGTATTACTTTTGTCAAAAGTGCCAGCAATAACAAACAAAATCCAACAACCCAAACAAGCCTATTCCAAGCTGTTGTCTTCATCTTACATCCCTTAGTTTGGGTATTGATGCTTGGTCATTAGAGTGACACCCATGCAGGTGACTCACTTCACTCCATCCTACCTCTGCTTCCTTGCTGTCAAGGTCTCAACCATGGTCAAGCTGCAGAAAGGATGAGATTTTAAGTGTACACTTCATAAACCCTGAGAGTCTTCCTTGCCTGGAATTGTTTTGCCTCTGATATGTTACTGGGAGCTACAGCATCCCATTTCATTTTCTCTTGAGAAAACCAACCCCAGTGGTACTTTCTCCACACATTTTTTTTTCCTGGACATATTTATTTTATGGTTATCTCTTTTGCTCTATTGGGCGAGTAGAACTAGTTCAATATTGTATGAAAATCTTGCCATTTTAGGATTTTAAAACATTGTGAAATTTTTAAAAAATATGAGGGCAGTGCCAATAGCAAACATTTATATACATATAACCTCTTCAGGACCTGGGCAACATTTCTATCAAATCAAGTTCTAAGTAATCCAGTAGCATTACTTGCCTTTTTTTTTTAAAGAATAAAATCACTTTATGTCTTCATTCTTTCATTCAGTCATTCATTCATCGAGCACATACTTATTAAGCACTTACTA
This sequence comes from Pseudorca crassidens, assembly GCF_039906515.1. NCBI lineage: Eukaryota > Metazoa > Chordata > Mammalia > Artiodactyla > Delphinidae > Pseudorca > Pseudorca crassidens. The sequence goes on from NC_090298.1 coordinate 6,459,799, forward strand.
TGTGTTTTGCAAATGTAAAGTAATAGAGATATAACAGTGAACAAAAGAAACAAAATCTCCTGCCCTTAATTAATTGACCTTCTAGTGAGGGAAGAAAGGCCACATTAAGACAAAAATAAGATTTGCGTGTCTACTAACTGCCATGGCACACCACTGAAACATTCTCTTGCATTTACACCTAAGGAAACAGTACTTGTCGTCAAATGCCTACGTACAACCCAACAAACTTTTTTTGTGTACAGTTCCCTTATTTGTATTGAATGTGATTTCCCCCACCCCTGATCTAAAAATGTTGATTAAAATCCATCCCTTTACCCAGCCCAGGGTAGTATAAACATGTTAGAAAAATCCTTAGAATATTTGGCTTATTCTTCTTACTTTACAGATAAACTGAAGCTCAGAGATGTTTTTGATTTCTCTGAGGATCTACAGTTGGTATCAGAGTTGAGGCAAAAATCCAGCACTTTAAGAAAGTTATTACGAGAATATTAACTATTATAGCAGTGTGAATACAAGCAGTGAGTTTATTTTCAAATTCAAACATAAAACCATGACTCAAACATGGGAGAGTGGCTTATAATCTTAAACTAAGTTACCTGAATTGAATGAATTCAGAATTGGGCAAAAATAGTCATGAACTATGTCACAGTATTGTTTATCATAGAGACCATTTCTTGTCCCTAAAAGTACATTATTGATCAATGTTAGAGTGTAATTAAATTATTCTCTTGTTGACTCTTTTAAGGAACACCTAAAAGGATATAAAAATAAAAGTTGAAGGGTAAGCTATGACAAAGTGAGAGAGTGGCCTGGACATATATACACTACCAAACGTAAAATAGCTAGTGGGAAGCAGCCGCATAGCACAGGGAGATCAGCTCGGTGCTTTGTGACCACCTAGAGGGGTGGGATAGGGAGGGTGGGAGGGAGGGAGACGCAAGAGGGAAGAGATATGGGAACCTATGTATATGTATAACTGATTCACTTTGTTATAAAGCAGAAACTAACACACCATTGTAAAGCAATTATACTCCAATAAAGATGTAAAAAAACAAAACAAAACACCACAATAAAAATGAGAATAAGAGCCTGACTGAATATATGTATACTAATAAGAATATAAACTTTAAAAGTAAAAAATAAAAAAAAATAAAAGTCAAGGTATCTGAATCATTCACGCTTGGTAAACAAGCCCCCTCTTCCGGTACCTCCCTAGGAAACAAATCCTGAGCACACAGCTCCACTCTATGAGTCATTACTTTTTAGATCGCATTCTCCGAGCAGAAGCCGAGAAATCGATACCTCTCTCAAGGTTGTAGACATGCTGGTGCTGGGCCCGATTAGTCATTAACCTATTCTCACTCCTCCCAGCACTCACAGAAGGAATTCCAGTGTCTCGGTGGATCTTGAAACAAGTCCTAGTAACAAACTTTGGAATGGCGGCGGGATTTTGTGAAAGGTCTGTTGCAAAATACTTGTACCATCTTCTCACATATTCAGGACCATAAATCCCAATAAGTCACCCAAAATCAGATATTCAAGATGAGTCTCTGAACTATTTCTTCCAATTTTGTCACTTGAGAAATCATTTATCAAATAAACCAAGCAAGTAAGATTTTTCAAAAGACGTGTCAGGATCATCCCACTCGGAAGGGGAAAGAAAATGAATATATTAATGGTCCATGCAGCAACTTTTTATCTGATGCTCTAAAAACTGAACTGCAGAAGAGTTCCTTAGTGAGCTCAAAGAGTTAATGAGGCTTCCCGGAGCTAGAAGCTGGCTTTGGTTGTGTGGTTTCTGTATCCACAGACTCTGGTTCAATCAAAATGTAAATGTTATCTGGGTACACAAAACATATTTCATGGTGATAATGAATCAGTTGACATATTGTTCATACTTTATTGTATAAATTTTAGTGATGTATTTGCCAGAGAGAAAAACGAATACACAGGGAAACGCTCCGCGCTCAGCTCTACAATATGCTCTGGGTTTGACACGTGTCTGTGTCTGTCCTTGCCTTTAATCAATCAGAGTACTGTGACATTGGGAAGAGCCCAACAGCGTCCTTATTGAGTGAGCTAATCTAACTGTATTTGGAATAGGAACTAGAAGATGGGTTATTTTTAAAGGAAAAGCCACTGATTCCAAAACCTGTCCTGCAGCATAGTTACTTAACAGATGTATAAGCACTCAGGTGTGTTATCGTGTGTGTGAAAGATGATCAGATTAGGAGGGGAGAGGTGGCCTGCAGTCACTGGGTGGACGTGTCTGTCTGCTTGAACTCAAGCTTGCACCCCCTAGGCTCTGCACGCAGGCAGAGATGCCAGGACTCTTTGGTGTCTCTAGCTGGCAGGACCAGCTGTCTAATTTTCAGGGCTCAGGGCAAAATAAAAATGGGTATCAAGAATTTCAACATGGCGACAGCAGGACCTTAAACCAAGCAAGGGGCCCTGTGCAACAGCACTAATCACGCTCCCGGGAGGCCTGCCCTGCCTTCTGGGTTCTGAGGATGGAGGGCTGCCCTCTAGCGTCGCAGGAAAAATGAATTCTCCTTTCTCATGCTTATTCTTCCTTTCCCCCCACCCCCAATCTCTCAGGCCCGTTAGAGCTTCCATAGTAAGTTTCTTTGTGCATTTTGTCGCAAGGACATTGATATGGAGTATATTTGTGGGAAAACCCCTTTGCTCATCGTGGCTTACCCTCGGCATAGCAGCCCTGCTACCCAAAGGCACGGAAGTGGACTCCTTGGGATCCCTTTAATTGCATGAGTCTAGATTTCATGCTCCTGGCTTTGTACTAAAGGGCATTTTTCATTCCACTTCATGCTGCTTGGGGGTTATTATTTCATTGTGGGTTTTTTTGCCTTCAAAATAGAAACTGTTGTGAACTTTTAAAAAGGTATATTTGGTGCAATTGATTACAAAATGCTGATAGAATAACTATAATGATTATATTGGTTCAATTTTGTATTAAACATAAAGAGGTCCTCATAAAAATAAGCCCCCAAACTGAAACAAACGAGAAGCCCAATATAACCTCGGGAAGCCTGACATATCTTGATTACTCTACTATATTCATTCCACGACCTGTGTACACGACGGTGAAATTTAAATCATATGGGGGACTTGGGGATGGATGTTGATTTTTGCTCATGTTTTGTTTTTTGTGGCCCTACTTTTCAAAGTACATTGGAAATTCCTAGAAGGGTCCTAGGCTTGGTCCTTCTTTTCCCCCTTGAACATCTGGCATAGGATAGGCACAACATAAATATTTATTGAACGAATTAATGAAAGAATGAGTGATAAAAAATGTCATAAGGGTCAAGGACAAAAATCCCTTCATGCAGAGTCTCTTTAAATTATGTCCTGCCATTGTGTTTAACAAAATCTCCTAGAAATCTTACAGCCACACCCCTTTACCATGTGGAGGATATATATAGGGTATAGCTACGGGTTGTTACTTCCCCACTGGAGAGAAGGAGAAATACTTAAACATGTACTGTTCTCTTACGAGTCTCTCAATACTTTTAACCATAAACCTAAATTACAGATTATTTACTTTATCTTCCTTTTTGAGTGGGTAAAGGCAGCCGTTTATCAATACAAAGGGTGAAGAAGCACCAAGAATTGGAGAGGAGAAGTTGCTCCAAAAGGAAAAGGCTGGAAGTGCGCAGCTCTGCCCAACCTAGACAGACCATGGGCAGAGCGGGAGGAAGGGGAGAATCCTCACGACAGCAGCTGTGCAGCTTCCCACTCACCCGGGCTTCCTTAGGAGACGCTGGTCTCGGGATATTTATAAATCCGATTCATCAGCGCTGTCTTGCAGCTTGTTCTCAGAACCACAAAAACCCTAAAATCCCCCAGGCCAAAAGAAAGAACTGAGCCCGATGGGTGAGTCTGGACCCGCGGGTAAAGCTGAGATTTGAATTACCCCCGGGGGGGTGGGGGGCGGTTACGTCTACCGCCAGGGGTGGGCAGGCAAAGCGGGGTGAGGGCGCAGACCAGGAACTCGACAAAGAAGAGTTCCATCTCCTGCGAGGGCAGGAGGCCGTGGGACCCCCAGGACACGTTCGGGGTAGGGGGCTTCTCCCATCCGTTGCCTCCTTCCATTTCTTCTCCTCTGCAGGTCTAGGGCAGGAGGGAAGGCCCAGGACTTGGTGGAGTCTGGTGGGCAGGGTCCCTGGCCAAGGATCCAGTGTCCGGGACATGCTTCCTTTTTGTCCCCCATCCTTACCCACCGGCCAAGGTCTCGGGCAGCCGGTGGCAGAGCTGTGCCCTTCTCTGGTCTACACCCCCTGAGCAGAGCAGGCATTAACTCTGGCTAAAAATAAAGTCACTAGAAGGCTCCGGGCCGCTCTCCCCACGTGGGCTGGGTCCTGCCGTCCCTGGGCACGCAGCTACCCAGCTCACATGCCTCTGTCCCGCAGGGGGACAGGAGGGCCAAGAGCGGGCAGTGGGACAGTTCGTGAAGGTTTCCCAAGTGTTAGGCAGTGCCAGGGCTCAGGGCCCCCTGCGCTGGTCTGGTACTGGAACAGACAAGGGCATGGGAACAACCCCCGGCCGTGTGCTGGTGCCCGAGAGGGGAGGATCGCGGTGCCTCGGATTCCTTAGGCTTCGGGTGGAGGTGGGATTTGCGGGTCTTGGGTACAGCCAACTCTCGACTAGGAGGAACCCTCCAAAAGGGTAGGCTCCTTTGGAGAGCACCAAGGAGCTCCCCTACCGCCCAGGGAGAGGGCCAGCGGGCTCGACCCCAGGAGTGTCAGGAGGGGGACACTGCCCCTGCAGACATCGGCCCCCGCGCCCAGTCCCCCGAGGTGACGTGGAGGAAGCGAATCCCAGAGCCAACCCTGCCCGCACCAGCGCCCAGCCACTCTCCCCGGTCGCGCCCTCGCTGCCATCCCTGCTGGACAGCAGGGGCTCGGCAGGGGCCGTGGACCGACCAGAGGGCTCCCTCTAAACTCCGATACGGAAAACCTTGCCCTATCGGGTACCTCCAAAGTGTGACTTAAGCTGAAACTGCAGGGCGCAAGTAAGGCGGCCTACCCGAGGACGTGGCGGAGTGCAGCGCTCAATCACACGGGCGGGTGTCCGCCTCGCTTCTCCATTGCGCATTTGGAGCTGTTCTCGGCCAGGGGGTCTCCTCGCGTCCCAGCGTCTTCCCGCCCACCGCAGGGAAGCCCCCTGCTCTCTAAGAGAGTGGGGGAGGACCGTGAGAGCCCCCAAGCCCGCTGTGCTGAGTTGAAGAAGAGGAGGGTGGGAACCCCCTACCCATTAAGGGATGCGGAGGGGAGGGGAATCCCTCCTGCGAGCGCACAGAGGGTGAAAAAGAGAAAGTTCCCGCGACCCTCCGAGTAGGGGATACCAAAGGATGGGAGGTCTCCTCCCGGCTACGCTCTGAGAAAGTGGGGAGGAGCGTGAAAGCACCCTGTCCTACCCACCCCCCGCACACCACTCAGAGCCTGGGGGGACTGGAGGGTGGGAGGGGCCCCTCCCCACCGCACTTGGAGCCAGTGGAGAGGAGTTAGGAGCCTCCGCAGTCTTATGAGCGAGGTCGGAGGTGAGGGCGGCAGGAAGCGGGAACCCCCAGGCCGCGCTCGGGGACCGCGCAGGGCACGGTGGGAGCCCCCGCCCGACCCCAGGCTGAGACAGCGGAGGGGAGGTGGACCTTGCCCGCGCTGATCGTGGGTGGGTCTAAGAGAGGGACCCCCGGGGCTGGGGCGCGGCCCCCGCCTCTCCCCTCCCAGCACGCGGCTGGGCGCGCCGGCCCCCCGCCGTGTCCGGCGCGCGACACGGCCGTCGGGGGGCGGCGGTGGGTGGAGGCCTGGCTGCGCCGCGCGGGGTGCGGGCAGAGGCGGGTCGAGCGCCCCCTGTCGCACCCGCCCCTCCCGCGCGGTGGCGGCAGCGGCGCCGCCGGGAGCTGCCCCCGAGGCCGCCGCCCGGCCCCCGCCCGCGCGTCAGCGCGCCCAGCCCGGGGCGCCGAGCTCCGCCCGCGCCGGAGGCCCCTGCGCGCAGCTCGGAGCGCGGGCAGCGCGGCCGGCCGAGGCAGCGCGGGGCTGGGACGCGGGCGGCTGCGGGCTAGCGGGCGGCGCGGCCCCGGCCGGGCGCGCTCGGCGGGCGCCCCGTGAACCGCCCCGATGTGGCAGGAGGCGATGCGGCGGCGCCGCTACCTGCGGGACCGCGCCGAGGCGGCGGCGGCGGCGGCGGCAGGCGGCGGCGGCGACGGCGACAGGCTGCAGCGGTCCCGGGACTGGCTCTACGAGTCGTACTACCGCATGAGCCAGCAGCACCCGCTCATCGTCTTTCTGCTTCTCATCGTCATGGGCGCCTGCCTCGCCCTGCTCGCCGTCTTCTTCGCTCTCCGGCTGGTGAGTGGCCTCCCTGCGGGACCTGCCCGCGCGCCCCGGGGCCCCGAGAGGAGAGGGAGGTACCCGCCGAGCCGCGTCCCGCCCGGGGCTACCCCTCTGCCCGCGGCGCCCTGCCCCTCCTGCCTGCCCGCGGCCGACCTGGCTTGGGCGAGAACTGAGGGCGAGAGAAAAGTTTCCTCGGAAGGTTCTGCCCAAAATAAAGTTGCCGGGGTGTGCACTGGGTGGACGGCCCGGGTGTGCGTTTTCCACCTCTGCACACCCGCTGGCAAACTCGCCGCGCTTTCCACTCGGCGCCGCTGGCCGCAACAGCCGCTCCACTAGGTCTGTGTCCCTCCGAATCAGCCTCGCGCCTCTTCGCGAGACCGCTGCCCAGCCCCTGAGCTGGCGTTTTAGTTATTTAACTCTCTAAAAAGCCTGCCTCGGGAAAGTGGTGAATGGAGAGGAGAAATGAAAACAAGTATTTTATTATGCATATTTGCCTTTAAATCTGTATGGTTTAGTCCCATAGACAGGGCGAGATGGGGTGTTGACCTGTTGTGAATCTTCAGCCTCCAAGTGTATAAGTAACAAGCATCCGTGAACCGTTGATTTCCTATTTCTAGAGAGGTTGTTAGTCGTGTTTACTTGTTTTGCACAGGTTTTTAAACTGGATTTCATCACTGGGAGCGTAATGCAACTCCACAGCTGATGTCAATTTTGCCAATTTATATTTTTCGAGTAGAAATCCTTGGCTCACTCCCGTGAGCGGTGAGGGGAATCTGTAGATGGCGGTAAGCTTCCTGTTACTGATCTTTCTGTTGGTGTGGTTCAAACTTCTGCACCGCCTGTGATATGTATGTGCAGATCGAGTGCCAGGCGTTGATTAATCAGTGAGATATTTTTGGTCAGTGGTTGATCTGGGGATGTCTGCATCGAATGATGTCTTTTTAGCTTAGAATATAAACATACACCTATATTCATGTCCTTGGAGCAAAGGTGTGGGTGTTTGCTTTATTTCAACACGTGTGCAAAATAGCTGTCCTTGGGTTTTTGGCAATTTATTCTTCATATCCTGAGCCAGATGGTGCTCTAATATTATGCATGGGAAAACTTATCATCTGGGTTCTTTAAAAAATGAAGTTTTCTTTTTCCCCACACTAGTCAAGAGGTGTTGTCTTCGGCTGGAATTCAATGAGATAAGAATAGAAATTAGAAAGTAAATAGAACATCACGATGCCACCGATCACAACTGGGTCTTTTATTATACAACATAGAGCAGAGAGCACCTTAATTCTGTATTCTGGGTGTGAGTTCACGGCAGTCTTCACACCCTTGTTGCCAGCCTGGAATGCTCCCTGGAATGGCATCTTTGTCTCTTCTCACCACTTTATAGGGCCAAAGAGGACCTGGTGAGAGACTTCTTCTCAGTCTCATTGGCAAGCAGGGTCTCTAAAAGCATCTCCTTCTCATTTCCATTCTTGCAGGGAAGAAAACACATCCCTTTTCCTCTGGAAAAAGCAGCCAGGACATTGCTACTTGTGATTCTGTTGAATCTGTAATTCAAACCCGTTCTGGCTGGTTCTCTTCCAAATGGAAAAGAAGGAGCAGGTGATGGCCTATTTATAGCACCATTAATATATTTAAAGACAAATGTGAAGTTCATGCTCCCCTACACACACCACTTTGTTTGCTATCATACAGATCTCTAACTTCTTAAACCTTGATCTACCTAGATGTTCTTGAATGGGTCGCCAGGGATTCAGCACAGTCAGCTGAAAGCTCCCTTCTCTATTTGTCTTTGATCTTTGTGTTTCTTTACCCAGTTCCTTTATGTTCCATTTCACGTGGTGCAAATGCTGGAGCGGTATCTTTTTAAAAAGCTTATTCGGGCATCTTTACTGTTCTTGATAAATCAATCATTCCCACACTCTCCTGGCATTCAGCTAAATCACTTTAAGTACAAAGCAGGCATTTCCCATGGCATGGCTGTAGCCCAGGGTGAGGTCCAGAGATGGTGGAATGGATCCTGTCCTTTGCTCTACCTAAACCATGCTCTGACTACTTTGTAAATCCTGCTAGGTGTTGAGCTGTGCAGAAATGTTCCAGAATCAGGAAGGGTGACGTGGTCTGGTGGAAAGGCTACCTTCAAGTGGGCACTGGGGCTACTTACTGGGCCTGGCATTGGGAAATGCATGGGAGGAATGGGCACTGTCTTCTGCAACTTGACCTTAGGAAGTACTGGCACAGTTCTGAGATCTGGACAGCTCATTTCTATTTTGCTTTTAGTAATAGCGTAAACAGCAGTTCCACTTTACTACATCCATCCATGTAGTCAAAGATGGCTAGGTTAGGAGCATTGGAAGATGGGACAGAGTTAACATGGAGTCATGTGCACACAGAGTGGGGTGAATTCAGTTTTCAGACTGACCAGAGCTTGGCTTCCCAGAAATCTACACTGGGAGACAGAAATAGCTGCCTGGGGCCTGCCCAGGTTTCCACCTTCCTGCGCTTTACTGGAATCACTAGGACAGATTCTTCTTTCCCTTGAATCTGCCTGATTTTGATTTCCACTAGACTTCCATCAGTTCTTGTAGTAGAAAAAGTCTGGTAACTTTCTTAATGCATATCCATAGTTTTCTGGAACATTTGAGTCACAAGATGATCCTGATAGTATCCAAGTACATAGTGATTTTTTGGTATATGTAATTGCCTTTGTGTGAAGTGACTTGAAATATCTTTTAAAAAGAAAAAAAAGTAAGCTTTGTCTTGACTTAGTATTTCCCTAATTGGCATTATTCACAATCTGCTTTCACTTAATTTCAGTCTATGGTCAATCTATGCGTCTGCATCATTGATCACGAAGATAAGGTAATCTGCAAAGTATTTTTATTATATTTTAAAAAGTAAATTCTGAATTGAAACTTTACTATCTTGCTTAACTATTTTCTACATAAAAAGTGATTAAATAGGTTTAATCCCATATTTGTTAAGAAATATCAAGACGAAACAAATAGCACATATGATAGCATGTCTTGAATTTTAATATCTTGTTTAATAATAGGAAAAATATTTTCTGTTTCTTATGATGGAAGTTTTTGATGATAGTACTGGGCATGGTGAACAAAATTAAATTACCCTCTGGCATGAGAAAACTTGGAACTAATAAGACCAAACTTTAAGTTCTAGGTCTTATGAGGTAGCTTCATTTTCCAGGACTGGTTCTTATTACTAAATGCATGAAAACCTCATCTCAGAATCAAATCCTCTCTCATTTATTATGTCCAAAATCAGCCAACTTTTCTCAAAATTTGCCCGTCATGGTTAGGAAAGGCTGGCATAAATTTTTTAGTTTGTCAAATACCAGCTAGCTCCAGCCAGATTTGTTTTGGTTAAAATTTATGATTAGGGATGGTCAATATTTCAACTGGAATGGAAAAATTTCATTCCCATAAATTTTAAATAGTCAGATATTGCAATAAAATAGTTTTTTTCTGGTTTTTTTACCGGTTTTTTTTTTTAGTTTGGTAATATCCAAATGAGTATATACTTTTATCAGTATTACATATGTAATATGTATGATTTTGGCAGAATATGATTTACCTTCTTGCTTTTACCGTGATTCGGTGTTCTAGATATTTCAAACAATGACCGTAAGTACTTCATTACAAATCAGTTTTCCAGCATCAGGTGTTTTTTCTAGGGGCAGATATATGAGTGTTTCTTTTCTCTATACATGGAGAAAGAATCCTAATTCTTCCAAAACGAATAAGTGAATCCAATCATTGTAGAGGCAAATTGGCTTTATTATTCCAGACATTATTTCAGCGCCCCTAGTGGGTGGAAGGATCAATGGGGAGAAGTCTTTTCTTGGGGAGTGGAAGGCTGGAGAAGGCAGATAAATACGTCTGACATCTCCTCTAAGGAGCAGGCAATTCTCTGCATACTTTCTCTAGTCTCTTAATTCTGGGGGTGGAGGGGTAGTGCATGCTTTTAGGAATTGGAGTGGAGGCAGCTAAAGATCTGTCTTTCTGCAAATTTCTCTGTATGTGCCGGAGAATCTTACTTGGCAGGTGTTTGTAATTTGCAACCAGTAATTCAATAAGTCACTTTAATTATGATTTAACTGTGGTATAAACAAACGACAGTGAAAAACTGTAGTTTTCTGCAGGAAAGATGGTTGCAGTTTAGAGGCCTAGCAAGAAAGGATTTGGAAGCATCCTTTGGATATTAAAGTGCATAATTAAATATATGCACGGTACCTTGCCTTCTCCATTTAAAAAAGGCAGAGTGTAATGGTTAAGAGCATCTGTGTGTGTTGGCATTTTGACTTTGTCCCTTTCCATCTCTGTGACCTTGGGCAAATTGTTCAACTCCTCTATGCCCCAGTTTTCTTGTTTGGAAAATGAAATGGTACCTGCCTTCTAAGGTGATGGTCCCAATCAGTACACGTGAAGCACTTAGAAGAATGCCTGGCACAGAGTATGCCCTCAGGAACTGTTGTCATTACTGGGTCTTCTGTAGTTGCATATTCATTGTTGCTGTGAAAAACATGTAGTCACATAGTATTAGAGCTGGAAGGGCGCTCATGCTACAGAGGAGGAAACTGAAACCCAAAGGCGGTGGCTCTTGTCTTTAAGGGTGCAGTTGTGGTGCTGGGTGTCTTGACTCTGCCTGCGTGAACTAGGCTGGTGATCACTGCAGATCTAGAATCCCCAGCTCTGGTCCTAGCACAGCAGCAGTTTTCTTGTTTGAAATTTCATGCTGATAGGAAAGTCCTCAAGGTTCATTCTGTGGATGGGGTTACATTTCCATTTTTTTCTCTTTTAATGTTAAAGAACTGTAGGGATGCTTCCCCACGATTAACTCATTGAGGTAGACTTCATTTATTTCCTTTATGCTGAATGTTCCCAGGGTTTTCCCATTAAGCAGCAGGTGCATTTGCAACTTTGCTTTCGTTGGCCAAGTCCCCGGCATGAATACTGTGGCCTGTAAAATCCATTCCTGTGGAGCTCTGTGTGAAACTTACTGGTATTTTTTAACTTAAACATTCTATTTAAAAAATAATAATGCTGTTAGAGCTGATCTGTTACTTTGGTAAAGGTGTCTTATGATTCTATTAATTACTTTGATCTGTTTGTTCAGGAATTGCTAGTGATGGGACAGTCAGGGCTAGGTGCTTGTGCATAATCCGCTGGTACCCCAGTTCCTTCTATAACTCGATGTTGACATCAGTACGATCCACTGGACTTCACTCATTCTTCCCTCACTGATATTCACGGAGTGCCTGCTGGGGCCCGCACTGGGATGGGCATCCCTCTGGGTGGCACTCCATCCAGAAGCAGCTCACCTTCGACACGCTGCCACTTACCTGTCCATACTAGGGTGGTCTGTTAGCCTGGACGCCGTGAGCTCAGAGTGTCTGCATCTGGTCCTTTTTCGCTTTGCTCTCTCCTCCACTGCTTCCCCTCTCCTCGAAGCCTCCCCCTCCCCGTGCTGCTTATCCAAGTTCAAGCTCTCCTTCCTGAGCTTAAACAGGTCAGCCTGTGCTGTGCATTCCTATCTGTATTGGTTGCTGCCTCTGATGCCTGCAAAGCTCATTTGTTACATGAAATAATTTACCCACTCCATGACTGTCATCTGATGGCAGAATAGTTTTGTCAGTTCGTCTTGTCTCCTCAACTAATTGTTAGTTTTTTCAGGGAAGAAACTTAGCACCCCCATATTTAATACAGTGCTAACCAGATCGCAGGTGCTTAACTAACATGGATAATTTAGGGGGTAGATGCATTTTTCCTTAGCTGCTGTCATTCCCACTGTGTAGCCTCTTGTTAAGAGCATAAAACTGTCACTAGACCTGGATCTGGTCTCAATGTTGCCACTTAGTGTTCCTGACAAATTAATTTATCTGCTGTGGACTAAAATGAATAACACAACCAGGCTCAGGGAGATATTTTGGGAACTAAGTAAGATGGATCCTGTGGACATTTAGCACAGAGCTGGGCACATGTCGTACCCAAAACAAATGTAGGTCATTTTTATTATCATACTTGGAGCACACAGGGTTTTCCTTGTCAAGGTCCCCTGTAGGTGTATTTCAGGCTGACAACTAAATGAGTACTAGAATTTTTAAACCTGGGTATGAAAGAACAGGGGATGTTTTTCTATTTATGTGATAAGTATGAATATAGCTTTGAGGTACTTAAAAAAAAAGATGGAGAAGCATAGATAGTTTAATTAAAGTCATATTGTGACACAAGTTACCGTTCTCTAGCACTAAAATTCTGCCAAATTGACACTGCTATTGGCCTTCATATTTTTTTCAATTTTGTTAGCTTTGGTTAATGTTATATAATGTAAAATGAACAAGAGTGATAAGATAATATTTACCAGGCAATTCCCTGGTGTCAAACTAGGAAATAGATACACATCTGGCAATGCTGGTTTGCAGCCACCAGGTGCGTTTGGGGGGAGGGAAAAGGATTGTTGAGCCAGCTTGTGTGTTTGATCCATATGGCCAAATTAAGACTTTGCTAATGTTGCTTCAATGCCCTATTTGTATAAAGATACAATAAAGATCACAAAGAAGGGAACCGGGAGAGGTTTGGAGGAAGACTTCATTCGTTCATCTGTTGCTGGCAACGTTACAAATAATCATTTTTGCTCCCTCTTTTCACTTAGGCTTATGCTTCCATCCTCAGGTGCCACCTTCAGGTGAGAGAGAGTGATGGGCAGAGTTATGAGATACTCAGCCTAAAAAACTCCATGAGCAGCTCTGCCAACTAGTTTTCTGACTCTGCCCAGGGCTGTAGAACGACAGTGCCAAGACAGAAAGAACGAGAATACAGACCTGGGTCACCACCATTAGGAATGCATAAGGCCAATTGTATCTCAGAGTCGAACCAAGCCACTTTTTGCTTGAAATGGAAGATTTCAATATTCAATGTTTAATTGAATATTTTATTCAATTAAAATCTATTGAATGAATAATTTATTGCTTTTGAAACATACAAACATAAAGTACAATGGCTTCTTTTTAGAACGTTGAAATTCTTGAGAAGACTTCTCAAGATGATGCTTATTGTCTGAGAGAATCTTATGAATAAATCAAGTGTCTAGGGTAACCACCCTACAGCAGGTTCCTGGTGGAGACGATGGCGGACCAGCACCATGGTGATGGGAGCCCTGACTGCAGGGTTTTGGGATTAGAATTTCTACCCAATTTCCACCAGTGTCCTTTATCATCCCTCAGATGTAGTGATGCTGGGATATTACAGCCAGGACGGGCCAGAGCTCATAGGTGCTGGCTTCCATTCCATGCTTACCCCAAATGCTGAATTATTGCGTGTGTTTTAAATGTACTGTATGATTTTTTAAGCTCTATAAAAAAAGGGAAAATAATTAAGATTTCTATCTACTAGTGAGCTGTGCATATGTTGAAGGAAAGGAAGTTTTAGACTGGTGCATTAGTAGAACTAATAAAGCTATGTGATGTTACAAATTCAGAGGATAAGGAGATCAGATGAATAAAAATGAAAGAAATAATGAAGAAATGTTAACATAGTTCACACACATGATTGATCTGACACCTAATCCTCTCCCATTATTGGCTTGCAGTTAATTCAAACACATAACATCCATATTCTTCGGAATTGGACTTTAGGTGCACAGAATGGGATTTATCATTTGATTAATTTGATTAATCTTTGATTCTTGAGCTCAATCCTCATTTATATCTATTTGGCTTGCTTGTTTATTTACACTAAAATTAAACATCCACGAACCCAGTCCAAACTAGAATATCCCCAATAATGTATTTCAGTCTACACTGCACCTCTCCCATTCCCCTACCTACCCTCAGAAGTAAACTTCATTTGCACTTTTTGTTTGTCATTCTCTTGCTTTTCTTTTTGTTCATTTTATCATACATACCCTATATATATCATGTGGTATATGTGTGGTATAAAGTGGTGATTGAGGTCCATTTACATATTTCTTTTCTTGTGGAGAATCAATTTTTACTGATTCATTTTAGTTACTTCTTTCCCCAAATCTGTTATAAATCAAAATTGCATATATGAGTCGTTTGTTATGGGCTATCTTTTCTCTTCCATTGGTTAAGTTTTGTTCTTTTTTTTTTTTTTTGCGGTAGGCGGGCCTCTCACTGTTGTGGCCTCTCCCGTTGCGGAGCACAGGCTCCAGACGCGCAGGCTCAGCGGCCATGGCTCACGGGCCTAGCCGCTCCGCGGCATGTGGGATCTTCCCGGACCGGGGCACGAACCCGTGTCCCCTGCATCGGCAGGCGGACTCTCAACCACTGCGCCACCAGGGAAGCCCTTTGTTCTTTCTTAATACGCACACACACAGAGTATAATTACTAAGCTTTATAATACGTATTTATATTGGGCAAGGGAAGTAACATTCAGCTCTTTGAAAAGTTTCTTGGTTATTATTGAATTTTTGTTCTTCCATATAAATTTTACAATCAACTTATTTTAACCTCAATATGAAAAAACTCAAGTGGGATTTTGTTAGTGTTATATTAATCTATTGATTCATTGCTGATAATTGATATTTTATGATATTAAATTTTTCTATCCATGAACATGGGCTATCTCTCCATTTATGTGCTTCAGTAATGTTTTACAGTTTTCTATAGGCTGTTCTTACTCCTGAGTACCAAAAGATATTTTGTATTTTATTGCTTACTGTAAATGATGTTTTAAAAATTATGAATTTCTACTCTTTTGTTGATGATGTAAAAGAATATAATTTTGGATATTATTTTATAGCTACACAACTTATCATATCCTTTTTATTACTGGTAACTGAAATGCAGATTCTTTCAGGTTCTCTACATAGACAATCATATCGTCTACAAATAATGAGAGTTTTATTTCCTTTTGTCCAATCCTAAGGCATTTCATTTCTTTTTCTTGTATTATTGTACTGGCTAGAAACTCTAATGTGTTATTGACAGAACTTGTGATTGAGGGTATCCTTACCCTTTTTCCTAGTTTTAAATAGAATCCCTTCATAGTTTATCCACGTAGGATCATGTTGGTTACAGATTTTTATAGATATCCTTTGAGATTCCCTTTTGTTCTAATTTATAAAAAAAGTTTAAACGTGATTGGGTGTTGAGTTTTACCAAATTGAGATAATTATAGGATTTTTTGTTGTTTTTTAATGTCAAAGTAATGGATAATAATTTTCTATTATTGAACAATTTTTATATTCCTGATACAAACACAGTTTTTATGATATCTCTTATAAAATGTTGGATATGAAGTACTAACATTTTGTTTAAGATTTTTGCAAGCATATTCTTTGGTGAAACGAGTTTGGAATTTTTCTTTATCAAATTGTCATTTTTCTTTTATAAGTTTTTCTGGTCTTATAAAATAAATCATGGAATATGCCTTCATTTTTAGTTTTCTAAAAGTTTTCATTATGTTAGAGTTGATAGAATTTGCTTAGAAAACCACATGGGTTTGTTGCTTTCTTTGTAGAGAGATTTTTAAAATTTCTGCTTCAGTATCTTTGATAGTAATAGGATTATAGTATTTCTAACTTTACTTCTCAAGTCAGTTTCAATAAGACTTTTCTAGGAATCTTTGCATTTTGTCCCAGTTCTCAAGTTTAATGGCATGTATGTGATAATACTGTTCTCATTTTTACACTTTACATATACTATATCTTCGGGTTTTATTTATAGTGTTATTTTTAGGTGCTTTCTTTTTTTACTTAATCTCATCAGATGTATGTTTTGTCTTAACATACATTAAGACAAAACATTTGCATTTTTGCTTTCTATCTTTGTTACCTCTTGTGTCAATCAGAACATATTAGAATATGCTATGGAAACAAACAACTCCAAAATCTTAATAGCTTAACATAGTAAAGGTTTATATTTTGTTCAGGCTGCACAGTAAATTTGAGTCAGCAGAGGAATTCTCTCACACCAGTCACTCAGAGATTTAGAATGAAGGAAGTTGCATCCCACAGTATCCTTCTTTCCTTGATTGCTACACTAGGGAGGAAAAGAGTGCTTCACTCTCTGGCAATTGACATCTTCCACATGGAAGTGACACATCACTTTTATTCATTTTTCATTGACCAAGTAAGTATCCTAGTTATCTTTTGCTGCATAAAACCCCCCAGAAAACTTAGCGGTTGAAAACATCAACATCATTTATTTTCCTCCTGAAGCAGCAACTTGGGCAGGTTTGGCAATGGCAGCTCATCCCTGCTCCATGTGTCAATTGGGATGGCTTAAAGGCTGAGAACTGGAGTCCTTAGAGGCTTACTCACTTACATGTGTAGTGGTCATTGCTGGCTGGTAGCTGAAACTCAACTGGGACTGTTGGCTGGAACACCTTCACATGCCTCTCCACATGGTTACTTGACTTCTTCACAGTATAGTTGCTGGGTTCCAAGAGTGACCATCCTCTAAGAATCAAGTAGAAGTGCATGGCATCCTTATAATCCTGTCTCTGAAGTCAGATAACACCACTTCCATCATGGTCACAAAGAACTGCCCAGGTACAGTTGAGGAGGGCATAGAACCTCACTTGATGAGAGGAGTGCCAGTCACATATGGGTTGGGATATATTATGGCCCCCATTCGTGGGAAATACAGTCTACCACAGTACCTTATATAGCACATCAAATTCCCATATGCCTACAAGGAGGATGCATCAGTTAGCTTGTTCTGCGTAACAAACCGCCTCCAGAATTAACAGATTGGAATAACTATTTTATTTAGCTCACAATTCTGTGGGTCATCTCTTCGTTCTAGCTATTCAATTGATCTCTGCTGGTCTAGCTCTTGTTTGTGTGGTCCGCTGGCAGCTGGTGGGTCATTTGGTAGCTGGATCATCTAAGGCGTCCTCATTGACATATGAGGCCAGTTGGCAGGCTGTCAGCCAGGGATGTTGGGTAGGGTGACAGAGTCACTGGGCTCGTTTAGCAAACTAGCCTGAGCGACTTTGCATGTGGGGTTCTAAAGATCAACGAGGAAGAGGGCAAGCCCCAATACCTAAGTATTTTCACGTCTTTGTTTCGTGCAACTGTTGTCAAATTGTCCAAAGAGAGTCACGTGGCCAGGGCCAGAGTCAGTGTAGGAGAGAATTACATAAGGGCTTGGATATAGGGAAGGGAATTAGTGCAGCCAGTTTTGCTGACAAAACCATAACCATAACAGAGAGGTGAACTAGAATGTTTAACAGTGCTATTACTGCCACGGTGCACCTACCTGGTCACCAGACATTTAGTTTACTCCTTCCTTAAGAAAATACGTACATCGCTTTCTCAAGAGAGACCACTCCAAAGTCCCATCCACTACTGGCAAGAAGCTCAGAGTCTAGGATCTGTGAATGAAGGGCACTACTTTGTTCAAAGGGAATGCTGAGCAGTCATTTCACATGAAGCCTGAATGTGGCTTCTTCTTTTTTAAATTTTAATTTTGTTGGAGTATAGCTGATTTATAATGTTGTGTTAGTTTCAGGTATACAGCAAAGTAATTCAGATATATATATATATATATATTCATTCTTTTTTAGATTCTTTTCTTATATAGGTTATTACAGAATACTGAGTAGAGTTCCCTGTGCTATGCAGTAGGTCCTTGTTGGTTATCTATCTTATATATAGTGGTGTATGTGTATTCATCCCAAACTCCTGATTTATCCCTCCTGTGGCTTCTTTTGATCTGGAGACCTGTGGACTAAGAAGATGTTATCAACCATCCACTCAGCCACCCAGTGCACAGAGGATAGCCACAAAACTCTCCCATTATCCCAAGGGAAGAATGACACACGTTCATTAATCTCTGGTCATACCAATTTATAAATTCCCCTGGGCAGACAGTTTGAGGGTCCCTGGCCCTGGGGATAGGGATTGCTTCTTCATTAGATACAGATTCTTGTCCTGGAAATAGACCCCTGTCTATTATTTCCTGTGACATCTGAACCCTCCACTGGGGAGGTTCTTCCTTATTGGCCATCATTTTGACCACAGCTGGATTGAGTTTTGGGGAATATTTCCTTCTTGGGGACTGAGCAATTTTCTCCACCTCTTTCTTGCCATAGATAGAGAACCCCAAATTTCCTTTGTTTAGAACAGCAAAAGTTCACATTGGCATTTCTTTTGGAAACACAGATCTTTCAAAACTTCTTTGAATTCTTCTCTGTTTAATTTCACTCATCTCCCGGTGTCAAAGGTCATGTTCTTTTCAAGACATACTTCTGTGATTTGCTATATTACTCTGCCTTTTCGCTCCATCTATCTCTCAGTCTTTCTCTCGCTCCCTCTCTCTATCAGTCTGTGCATGCTTTGAGCCCGTTTGGGAAACACAATTTCTGGTTCTCTTTTCCCTGCGCCTTTTTGTTCAGTTGAAAGAATTTGCTGGCACCATACTTTTAGTTGGGCTTTAGTCTGAAGCACCTTAATCCATTCCGTCTTCAATAGTAGGTTTGATTTTTTTTTTTCTGCACATGACTGGGTTGTAATCACTCTAGGACCCAAGTTCTGTCATTTACTGGTTCAGACTGAGAAGCATTTTCCTCTTCCTCTGATAAATCCATAGAATTCTGCCTCCCTTTCATCCCTCCTTACAACCAATCAGTTATTTTCTGAGCTTGTATTTTTCTTGTACCTTAACAAATGCAGTGAGCAGCAACACACCCACACTTGTAACATTGTGTTTGATGGCCCTTTCTAGAGTAGGGGTCAAACAAACTCTGGCCTGGGACCCAATCTGACCCACTGCCTATTTTTTCAAATAAAGTTTTATTGGAATATAGCCTGACCATTCGTTTGCCTATGATCTATGACTGTGTTTAAGGTACAGCAGGCTGTGTTTAGTGTGACAGAGACCTTATAGCCAGTGAAGCCTAAAACATTTATGATCTGGCTCTTACAAAGAAGCTCGCTGAGCCCTGCTGTAGACTTACAATTCTATTAGAGCATCTTTTGCCTTCCAGGACAGGAATATATTCTGACCAAATGTTGGACCATTGCGTAGCTTGGGTTGCTACTTTTCAGTCTCTGATAATAGTTTCCTTGTTGCTTCTGCCACCTAGCAGCTATCAATGCTGTATATTTTAGGTTTGGGGCAGCACTGTATTTCAGGTACCAATTTTTGTATCAGCAAAGGTGTTATATAGGTTGTGACGGGTTAATAAACCTCCCACACCAGAGGGTTACTTCTTGCATACACGTCCTGGCCAGTGTGGGCCAGGAGGGAGCTTCTGCTCATCTGGGCTGGGCTGTAGGTGTCCTCCTCATGACAGACGCTTCTGTAATCATTGTACCATGGAGAGAAAGTGCTGTGAGACCTCTCACTGGCATTTACAGGCCTCTGCCCAGGAGAGAAACACTTCGCTTCTGTCCACATTATTTTGGCCAAAGCATGGCTACTTGGAACTTCAAAGGAGGTCAGAAAGTACACCCAGAAGGAACCCAGAAGAAGGAAATGGGGAATATTTTGGAAAGTCCCTGACCACCGCATCTTCTTTCTACTTTCTTTGGGTTTCATTCTTTTCCACATTTCTGAAGTGGGATCTTTAATTCACCAGTTTTCAGCTTCCTTTCTTATTATGGAGCTTGGCAGCAACAGGGAGCATTGAGATCAGCAGAGAGTCACTAGGTCAATCAGGACGTGCAGGGATGTGCACCCGCTGAAGGGAGCCCTTTCAGGAAGGAATGTAGTGGGGAGCCTGGTCCGGCTGCTTTGGTCAGAGTGCTGCACGTGGAGCAGGGCAGAGCCGGGCAGGCTGGGCCCCTCCAGGCTTCTCCACACGTGTCTCATCCACATCTGACCCTGCACATCGCCCTTCCTGGGGCTGCTTGGCTTCCACCTCCCAAATCTTGTGCAGGCACCCGCGAGGGCCAGCTCTCACCTGGGAGCATTCCAGGAAGGGGATTCTGGTGGGGACTTGCTCCACTTTCCCCTCCCAATTCTGGCACAAATTCCTCTTCTGTTCAACTCTAACCAAGAGCCGTGGAGGGAAAGGGGCTCTAAGAAATGTGACTCCCAGCAAAGCCAAATTGACAGTAGGACAATTCAGCTCAACTTGTAAGATGAACCATTTCCCTCTGAGCACCACTTTTACTGCACAACACAAGTTTGCTCTTGGGAAGACTTTCAAAATTTTTCGCAATTATTTTGCATTTTACGTTTAGATCTATGATCCATTTTGAGTTGATTTTTGTGAAAGGTGTAAAGTATGTATCTAGATTCATATTTTCGTGTGGGTATCTATTTAGTTTTTCTTTCCTTTCTCCGTTTAATTGTCTTTGCGCCTTGGTCAACATCAGTTGACTACATTAATGTGGGTCTTTCCAGTCCGTTGATCTGTTTGTCTCTTCTGCATTACCACTCTGTCCTGATTACGGTTGCTTTGTACTAAGTCTTGAAATCGGGCAGTGTGGGTCCTCCAACTTTGTTCTTCTCCTTCAACATTGTGTTGGCTATTCTGGGGCTTTTGCCTCTTCGTTTAAACTTCAGAATCCGTGTGTTGATATCTACAAAATTAACTTGCTGTGATTTCGATTGCCATTGCATTGAATCTGTAGATTAATTTGGAAAGAACTGACATCTTGACAATACTGTCTTCCTATTTATGTACACGGAATGTCTTCCTGTTTATTTACATGGAATATTTATTGAGATCATCTTCGATTTATTTCGTCATAGTTTTATAGAATATTTTAGTTAGAATTTTTATTTATTCCTTTCACACCTCATGGTAAAATGGAGTATGACTATGTATGTGGGAAAGAATGAGAAAATATATTTTCTATCACGTGTCACACACACACAACACACACATATACATTATGTGACACATATACTTAAAAGCAAATGTGGGGCTTCCCTGGTGGCGCAGTGGTTGAGAGTCCGCCTGCCGATGCAGGGGACACAGGTTCGTGCCCCAGTCCGGGAAGATCCCACATGCCGCGGAGCGGCTGGGCCCGTGAGCCATGGCTGCTGAGCCTGCGCGTCCAGAGCCTGTGCTCCGCAACGGGAGAGGCCACAACAGTGAGAGGCCCGCGTAACACACACACACACACAAAAAGCAAATGTGTATCATAGCTAAAGGCTGATTTCTTTTTGCCCAGTGACAGCCCTTCAGATTAATTTGTGGTAATCAAATATATAATCATGTAGAATGGAAAATTGGCATCATTTCAATAAGGAATAGTCAGACTAGCATTGGTGGAAAGTACTCAGATATTCAGGAAAGAGGGAGTGATGGTCACCACGATAATAATCTCATTTATGGTGCACCAGTGACGTACTCAACCCCGCCAGCCATGCAGTGTCTGTAGTTCTGTTCATGTGAGGGAACAGGGACTTAGGGAGGCCCCGTGCTCACTCCAAGTTACAGTTAGTGATGGAAATTGGTTTCTACCTTCAGTCTGTCGGACTTCAAAGCACTTCACTAAAATATCCTTTTTATAGAAAAGTATTTTACATTAGACTGTCCTTTACCATCTAAAAGAAGAACAGTACTGTTTAACAAAAAATGAAAAATGCACGTGGAAAAGAATGAACATACAGATAATCTGTTGCTCCATGGAAAAACCTCCAAGAAGCAAAGCAGTTGTCACATGATAAATAAAAACGATGGGTGTTTAGGAGGCTTGGCAATTAGAAGCGATCCCAAATTACCCCAAAATGCACTGAACAGGAAAGGATGAAACGGTCCAGGAGAGATAGGAGCCCATTATCATGATAGTAGGTAATACCATGCTCAAGGTCTCTTTTAAAGGCATTTTAGCCCATTTTATTTAGTTTGCATTGTATGGTAAATTTAAAAAGTCTTTTTAAAGATATGTCTTAAAGGCATTTTCACACATTTCAGTACTAATAAAGACATTTTAGTACATTTCATTTAGTTTACATAACATGGTAAATTTTTTGTTCCGCGAAGGGAGGAGGGGTGAGGATATATAAACGTATTTAATTTAGATTGACAATGTTTTCACTGTTTTTGTTCACTTTATTTTGAGCTACTCTATTTGTTTTATACTCTGAATTTTGAAAACTCAACTAGCTCCTAAGGAAGCAGCCATGGGGGAGCTGTAGTGGCTTCATTCATCTTCCTGTCCACTGGGGCCAGAATAAAGGACGGGGGAGGCCCGTGTACTTCAAGGTCTGAGGGCGTTCCACTGTTTCATTTATTCATTAGCCTTAAGAAAAACGCATGATTCAGATGCGGGGTTAGGAAAGAATGTGGTTTATAAGCTTATACATTCTTAATGAATACTGTTCTGTTTTCTTTCCTTGACAACCTTATAAAAGATTCTGTTTAGTGGAGAAGTCCATATTAAGGTGTTTGGAGTTAGACTTCAAAAGGCAAATGCAGAGTAAATTGGTGGCTGTTCTCTTTCTGGAAGAGCCCAGATTCTTCAGTGGGCTCAGGTTCTGCAATGGTCAGGGCCACTGGCCTCATGAGCAGTGGCTGACCGTCTTAAGCCGTGGGCCATCTGGGAATCTGGTCCCCGCAACCGAGGCTGGGGACACTGCTTGAAGCTGAGATTCCTTCTCTGGTGTGTGGGATGGACCAGGGAATGCCGCGCATCTGGTGAGCAGGGGTGCCAGCCCCTCAGATCAGATTACAATGGAGAGACTTAGGGCCTTTGTCCGCCCCCTCCTCCCTAAAAGTATATTCACAGTCGTAGTTTATGCTGGGTTAGCATGGAGATGTATGTAATCTTTGAGCTTAGAATCTTGGGTTTTTTGTTTGTTATTGTTCTGATTTTGAACGAAATTAAAACATTTCTGTGGGCCTGTAAAAATATTAGGGGACCCAGGCTCTGTGTCCTCTGTGCCCAGTGAAGAGGTCACCTGAGGCCCACACTAGTCACTTCTCAGTGATCAAGACGCTGATAGTTAAAAAAAAAAAAGAAAAAATATGCCATAGAGACTCCAATATTTAAAACCAAAACCCCTGTATCAAGTCTTATTACATAATGTACCCAGCTCAGTAAGGCATTGGGTCTTCAACTGATTACCGTTGGATCTTTTAAAAAGAGAAGCACAGGAAAAGCTCCTACAGGTAGAGTACTTTGTCCCCCTCTTCCTGGAAGGACTCACAATCACAGACTTTCTGTTCCTTTAGCTACTAATTTTCACTAGACAGTCACGCATATTTTCATACCATTTTCAGTCTTTCTGGAGAAATCAGAGCCAATAAAGTCACTGATTGTTTCTCCCTTACTGGGTTAATGAAGTAAGTGAAAAGCCACACCAGGAAAACAGCTGTCCTGGTTGTTTACTGGTTAGCTTTCTGTCCACAGCTCAGTTAACTTCATTTGGGAAGGTTTAAAATAAAATCGGTTTTCACGGCTCCATGTGTGTAGCAATTGTGGTCTCAAATTTGATGTCTTCAGAAGACAGGCTGTCGGGTCCCTGTGTACCTCGGCCCATGGTGCCTATGTGCTGGGGAGCACTGGTGGTTACCTGACACCTTTTTGCAACGATTGGAACATGTGTGTGAGGGTAAGAGTACAATTAGGCACTTAATTGTGGCCAAAAATAGCAATGGCGGGAGATTATAAGAACATCCCTTTGGATCCTTCTGTTTCCTGGCTGTTGTGGAAACAGATTCCTTTGGCCCCTCAAGGACTGGCCGCACCTGGTCTAGTGGATCATCTCTGCACAAGCAGGGTGCGGAGCTCTGCTGCAGGGGTCTGCAGGAAAAGACCGCCCCCAGCTCCCTGGGCTGGAGCCCTGGCTCTCTCCCCATCAGCTCCACAACCCTGGCACCTTCTTTCCGTTCAGGGCCGTGCGTTTCCTCAGTTGTAGAGCAGTGCAGGCACCAGCGCCCACCACCCCCATAGGGCTGTTGTGTTAAAGGGCTTAATGTACCTGAGTGTTTAGCACAAAATTATAGACATGAGTATTTGCTGTGATGGCCTTTTTTCCGGGTATGACTTGACGCAAATAATTGGGAGAGAGAGGAAGGGGAAATGAAGGCACTGAGGGTGGGCCTGGGTCCCTTTTCTTTCTGCTGGGTGTCAGCCTGGGCCCCATATGGTGGTTTGGCTGCTCTGCTTTGCTTCCCGCTCTCCCTGTGGTTATGGCCTGATATCTGAAGGGGGCATGGGGGGGCATCTCCAGGGTGAAGTTAGAGATGCTCGGGGCACGGAGTGAACCCTGTACCAACCAGAAAAGATGAAGGCTTCCCCAGGCTCTGGTATTTGAAAGACCCACCCCGTACTTGCCAGATTGTACTGTAACTTTTAATATGCTAAAACCTCAGTGGAAGTTCTTAGGGCCGCGGCCATATGGGTGTTTGATTGAAACTCCTTTGAGTATTTCACCAACTAAATATATTGGGTGAGGATCAAATATCTTAAACGGTGTTCCATCCCATAGTGTGTGCTGTTCAGAGCAAGGTTCCAGCATCATGTTTGGAGAAGCTAAAGCCTAAATCCAGGCTTGGATAATCAAAGGAAGTATGATGTCTATTACATTGTGTGAAATTGTATAGAATTGTAATGGTGTGCCTTTTAGGGGGTGTGTGACTAGAAAGACATAAATAGAAAATAAGTATTAGTGTGCAAATGTGGATTTTTAAAAAATGCATTAGTAAGAGGCCAATAATAAATGTCCATTTTCTTTTTGCTACTGGAGCCCAAGAGAGGTGGTGAAGGAAACTAGCAAACTGACACCTTCTTCTAAGTATTTCCCGCTCTCTCATCTTCTAGACCCTTTTCTATTAACCTGTGTTCCCGTTAAAACATTAATTGCATAATTAACATAAAAGAAAAACTTCTCCCTTGAGAGCCTGAGATAGTTTTTAGGTTTTATTTAAATAAAAACATTTCAAATCCATTTGGAGGCCTTAATTTCCTACAGTTGGGGTATTTCTGATCCTCTGGTGCAGGCAGTGAAGTTGGTTGTCTTATTTTATCCGTACCTTCTGTGTTCTTGAATTCACTTTTGAATGAAATCCATTTCTCCATTTACCAGGGAAACTTTGAATTTGATGGCATGGCTGTTTTGCATTATTTAAATATCCAATACTGGGTTATTTATATAGAAAAAATATGGTTATTTAATAAGAAGCTTAAATTTTCAAAAGTTCCAACTGTTTTACTTCTGAAGTCACTTTTAAAACCTGATTTATTTCGACACTGATTAACATTGATAACATTTTGATAACCAGTCATGGGTACCACGGGTTTTCTAAATTGTACCTTTGCAATATTTTTTTTCTCTCCTTAGGAAGTTGAAGACCACGTGGCATTTTTAATAACAGTTCCAACTGCCCTGGCGATTTTCTTTGCTATCTTCATCCTCGTGTGCATCGAGTCCGTGTTTAAGAAGCTGCTCCGCCTTTTCTCTTTGGTGATATGGATTTGCCTCGTGGCCATGGGCTACTTGTTCATGTGTTTTGGAGGTACCGTCTCTCCCTGGGACCAGGTAAGGTGTTGAAATGCTCTTTGTGTTTGTTTTTCTGTGCTTTGATCTGTAACATACCAAGTTCTGTCAACTTGGCCCTAAACTGTAAACAGGAGACCAATAGCTGAGAAGGAAGTCTTCTGAAACAGCTGTCTCAGGCATGTCCCCATAATGAAGTCACTCAGCACCCGTTTGAACTCCTCAGACCTGCTGGCCATTGGGGTGCTGCCTGGGCTCACCTGGTCACGTGTTTCTTCTGATGGCTAAGTCTGCATTTACACCTCTCACCACTTGGTCTTGGTAGCTCCATTCTCCTCTAACCCCTGAGTTTCCCATTATTCTGGAATCCCTCTGGGACTGGAGCCTCACTTTGTGCCTCTAAGTCTTCAAAGACTGGTCATTGCCCTTGAACTCTTTCTCAGTGACTGGATCTCCCTTCTTACAGACAGATGGCTGTGATACTGACTTTGTATCAACGTGATAACGTCATAGCAATAGGGAGACCCATAGTTCTTCATGTTGAAACTGGGGAGGCTCTTGACTTAGAAAATGGCTATGTCTGGAGGATGTTAGATCTTCAGGAGAATGTAGTCTAATGGGCTTTTCCCCGTGTACTGCTGCCACAAGGCTGTAGCCTGCTGACTGCTTGGTCAAGTGCTGGGTCGTCCAGGGCACAGATGTGGGCCGCAGATGGGGGTGTGCTAGTTACTAGCTTCAAGTTTGTGATGGAAGTCAAGGGGTTCTGTCACCCTCCAGGGAGAGATGAAACTGAGCACCAAGGGCTGTCCCTGAGTTGGTGGCGACTCAAGAGCCTGGGGTAGGAGAGGAACAGGAACCACAGATGGGTAGAGGAGAGGTCATTAGGACATGAGGCCCAGGGAGGGTGAATTGCTGTGGAGGCCAACGGAGAAGAGAGATTCAAGATGGGAACGCACAAAAGGGTTGACGTGCCTGAGCTGAGAGAGCGCTGGGTGAGCCCAAGGATGAGGTTTCCAGAGAATTCTGTCCCGTGACCTCAGCCAAACCATCATCCTCTTTGGGCCTCGGTTTCTTCTGCAAAGGAAGAGGCTGGACGAAGTGAACTCAGGTTGGTCCCTCTGGCTCTAAAGGATGCTGTGATAGTGAGCACAGGTGGAAACAGTGCCTTTCCTCTCCTGCAGCTCCCCGAAGAGGCCCCAGTGCTCAGGGAAGCTCCCCTGGCCGTCTCCTCATGCCCCCGTTCAAGCCTCTTGCAGGGCTGGGCACCCCCCACCCCTGTCTCCACGCTCCGGCCAGCTCCTTCCCCGCCTCTGCTCCCCCCTTTGTCCTTCACACGCCCTCACCCAGCTGCCATCGACGGCACGCGTGGCCCGAGGTCCCTCCGCCTTCACACCAGTGCACGTGGACAGAAACAGAAAACCGGTTAAGAGCGTCATTTGCTTTCTGTGGCATGGACCCAGTGGCCTCTCCTAGCACCAGTGCCACCTTGTTTTAACAAAATAGTTTTAGAAGAAGCCTTACTATCTGGAACGGCAGTTTCCTTTTGTTCAGAATCCTCTGAGCTTACTTTTCCATGTGAATTACGGAATCAGTTTGTCATGTTCAGTGAAAGCTCTACTGTTACTTTCATTAACCTCATCGGGCCCCTTCCCAGAGCAGCCTCCCCAGATGTCCAGCTGACACCCCACCGGGCCACCCCCCATCTTTCTTGTTTTTCTGTAGCACTCATGATGATCTACAGCACCTCAGAGCTCGTGACATACCCCTCTCTTTGTTAATCAACTGTCTCCCCTGCAAGAATATAAGCTCCTTCCGGGGTCCGGGGGTGGATGTGACCATCATCGGCTGTTGTGTCTTCGCACCCCTGAGCATTCTCTGCCAGTAGGAGCACCCAGAGCTGCTTGTGCAGTGCTCTCCTTAGTGGATGACTGTAGTTTTTCACTTTCAGATTTGTTGTTGTTGGATTTGTGTGTGCGTGTGTATCCACTTGTTCCGTTTTCACTTATCTGTTGGCTTTATAACATACACTTCGGTTTTATTGCTGCTCTCTGCCCGCTTGGACGCGATCTCTCTAAGCATCTTAAACATACCTATCGCACAGTCATTTTACTTCCATTTTTTCCAGATTGATTCCCCAGGTGTTGAGTTGGTTGGCTCAGTTTCTTGGCATCAGCTTTGACGTTGTTGTTTCCGACTTTAAGTTGAGCTGGGGGTCTTCACCCCCCGATCCGTGATCCCGCCCTAACCCTCATGCCGCCGAGGCCCTGGGCAGAGAGAGCTCCTGCGTGGAGCCTCAGCCCTGTTGATGTGGCAGGTGGCCTGGGCAGGCTTGTAGGAGCACAGCTGTGTGTGCCTGGTGCCCAGAAAAGGCCACAGCCGGGCTCGGCGGTTGCGGCTATTTCTGGCCAGTGTTTCTAAGCCGGGGGCTTGGCCAGGGTGCACGCCTCATGCTGGAGGGCTGCTCACACCTCTTGCCGGAAGAGGGGCGCTTTGGGCCCTGTGCCTCCACTGGAACTTGAAATCCTGCCCAGAACTCCCGGCTACCCCTGCCCCTTCAGCAGGGGACTTGAAATGTAGTTATTCTGCCAGATTGACCCCAGGTTTACTCTCCGGCGTCTTTTGGTATCAGCACCACAGATGCAGGCCCCTCACTGAACGCTGACCTTCCAGAAGTGTTAGAATAGGCTCAGTGCGCTTGAGGAAGTGAGCTCAAGGAATGGTTCCCACTAGAAGGTGTTTCTGTGAACAGTATTATTGTGAGGGGATGCAGGAGACCACCTGCTGCACTGACGGGGACAGTCCACACAGGGCCCCTCACCGCTGACGCCAAGGGCAAGTTCAGGGGTCCCAAGGCCACCCTGAGGCTTAATCGCTTGCTAGAAGGACTCACCGAACTCACTGAAAGCTGTAATACTCCTGGTTATGGTCTCTTACAAAGAAAGAAGGCAGATTAGCATCAGCCAGGGGACGTATTCAGGAGAACTGCCCATTCTAAAGCCTCCATGGTTCCCTCCATGGGGAGTCACACGACAGCCCTGCCCGCCTGGCTACAACATGTAGCGCTGTGCATGGGGAATACCGCCTGCCTGCGAGGGTCAGCAGAGCCTTGTGTGTCCGGGGTTTTGACGGGGACTCCTCACGTGCTGCCTGCGTGGCTGACTGTCGGTCTCAGCCTCTCTGTAGACAGAGCTGACACTGCGTGGCCCTGAGCATCCTTCGTGAATCGCATTTGGACAGTCTGCTGGCCAAAGCCCCCAGGCAAACAGAGTCCTATCAGGTGGGGCATTCCTGGGGCCTGGAGCTCCCCTCCCAGGAGCCCAGGGCAAAGGCAGAGCTGTCTCTGGGTGAGGCGGGTTCTTCCTTGCACAGGTGGGTCGAGTGTAGATCTCGGCCGTCAACAGCTCCAGTGCAGAACCCAGAATAGAAACAGCCGGTGCGGGCGTCGTCTGGACGGTGCCACCCCTGTTCTGGGTGCTTCCCTTACACAAACCCATCCAATACTCGCGTAGCTCCGTGGGGTGGGCGCCATCGTACCCAGGCTCCCCAAGGGCCCAGGCTTCCACACCACGGGTACCTTGCTCCCGGCCGGGCTGCAGGTGAGCAGGACAGGAGATTTGAACTCGGGGGTCTGATTCCAGAGGCCACTCTGATCCGTGATACCGTGGTTCTCAAGAGGGAGCGATTTCAACCCCAGGGGACGTTCGTCCCTGTCTGGAAACGTCTTTGATTGTCACAGCCTGGTTGGGGGTCATCTGGTGAGTAGAAGCCATAGATGCTGCTCAACGTGCTACAGACACCCTACAATGCACAGGTCAGCAGCGCCACCAAGAATTATCCATCCTCAGATGTCTGGAGTGCTGAGTCTGAGAAACTCTGTATTTTAAGATGCTGCCCCTCAATGTTGTCTTTTAAATTTAGACCCAGTTCTCAAAGCCTCAGTAAGTGGAACTGTAGAGTTGCCAGGGCACGACTTAAGAGTGATGGTTCCGTTTTGATCAGGCAAAGATGAGTGATTTCACAGCGTGTATCCTGGAGAAAGTACCCTCAGGTGAAAGGGTGGCAGCTTTGAGATTGGTCACCCATGTGGTTAGGAAGGGGTCACTGGGGAAATAAGGAAAACACGGAAGACGAAACTTCAGTGCCTTTGCCCTCACAGCCCTGACTGCGTGTGGAGGCCTCTCATCTTAATTCAGCTCAAGACGCCCCCAGCTTGGAGTCCCCTCCTACCCTGCGCTGCCAGCATCCCAACCCAGCTGACATTTGTTCCACACAGCTGCCTCCTGGACAAAAAGTATTTAAAAATGATATTTTGTTGATGGTTCCAAACATTCAGAGGGAAACTGGGTAATAAATTGCAGAGTCTGGGTCTCCAGCTGTTACAGTGGCAGCGTCTGCATTTTGCAGGGAAATTCTCTGCCTGCTTCTGGCTCCGGCTGACTTGCTGAGATGCCCTCCATGTGCTGTGACGAGCTCCCCATTGATCAACGGTAGAGGGGCTGTTGATGCACCTTATCTTCTTTTTCTGAATGTTTGAAAATACTTGAACGATTTTGAACTCAGCAGAGGAGGATTCAAGGTGTCTGTTTCCTCTGTTCTGTCAGGTAAAGGAAATGGGATAATTTTTATTTTTTTAAGACACCAGCGGCACTGTGTCTGGGGCCCATAGTCCCCTCTTCTGCACGTGCCCGGGCCACCACACGACATGACAGTGCTTCCTGTCTGAGGGCCTCTGGAACGCAGGGCCTTCCTGATAGGTAAGTCCTGTTGAAAGAGGCTTAATGGAGGTTGACAAATAGTGTCTCCCAGCTCTGGAGCCCGACATCTGAAATCAAGATGTGGGCAGGGCCATACTCCCCCTGAAGGCTCCAGGGCAGGACCCTTCCCTGCATCTTCCAGCCTCATGTGGCTGCCGGTAACCTTGTGTTCCATGGATTGTAGACACACCTCTGCAATGTCTGTCATCACGTGGCACTTTTCTCCCTGTGTCTCTTCGCTTCTTATGAGGACACCCATCAGACTGGACTTAGGGAACCCCAGTGATTTCTTCTTAACTTGACCATGTTTGCAAAGGCCCTGGTTTTAAATAAGGTCACATCACAGGTACTGGGAGTTAGGATTTGAACACATCTTTGGGGGGGGGACACTATTCACCTCATGATAGATGTTATTTCACGGGAAGACAGTGTTGCCTAAGAGGATGCTGTCCTGTTGCAGGAAGCCAGTCCCATCTCAGGGCCTCTGTGATTCTGATATTTCCTTCCCCCTTTTAGATATCTGACAGCTGCTCTTGATGTCGACCTTCACTTAAACCACAAATCCACTAGGGGATTAAATGTATGCGGTGGAGGTTTTTGACCCATTTTCAAACCAGTGTCTGGGAATTAGAAACATGCTTGTGTGTGAATAGCCTGCTGAAATCAACAGAACAGAAAGAGAAAATAACCTGGTGGTTGATCCCATTGCCTTGTGAACAAGCAGAGCATCATAAACGAACGTTTGCACATTAGGTTGGTTTACTCTGCCAGTCCGAATAATGAAGGTGCTTCTTTGGGGTTTCTACCTGAGTGACATGATGACACTTTTCTTGCCTGATACATTTCTGTAATGTCTTTGGTTCACTTAGTGCAGCCTAAACATTTAGGTGATGTTTTAATTTATAACTTTCTATCAAGACAAATCCATTCCATCTCAGCTGAAAACCCCTGACTTAGGTCCTTCCCTCTGAGATGAGAAGACGTTGAGAAGGTGGCAGGGCAGGAAGGCAGTCGCATACGATGGCTGATGTTAGCCTGTAGCCACTGGGTTGGCCAAGTGAGGACCAGAGAGTGAGTCGTATTTGCATTTGATTCCAGAGTTCTGCTTCCCTTGTATTAAGAGCCCACTGACTAGAGTTAAATAAAAACTTCCATGTCTGACAACCCCATTTCCGCCTTGGCAGGGAGACCAGGCTGCAGTTACTGTATAGATCTGTTAAATTACCAATGTGAAAGGCTAACATTTTGCTCCAGGAAGAAGAGACTTTCTGTGCCCTATTACCTGAAAGGATGCCAGACATTCACCATGTACCTATGTGTGTTTTCCTACAAAAATAGGACGTCAGTGTTCAAACATCTTTTTTTTAAATTGAAAATGGGTGAGAATGAAAGAAAAGCAAGGCCTCTCATAGGTTTTGAAATGGCACAGAGTCAGTTTTCAAGTGCAGTCACTTGGAGAGCTGTTAAAGAATGTATTTACCCCTGGAAGAACCTAGTAGCCTATGAATGAGAGGAGAAATCCAGCCTGTTCCTAAGTATCCAAGAAAGCCATCTCTGTGTGCTTTTGTGTGCCAGGGTTGATTTCTTAGGGGACATTTTGGACTTAATATGAAGAAGAACGTATCTGAGAAAAGTTAAAAGTAATATAAAAATTATTTCATTTAACAACAAAGGTGTAGGGTTTTTTTAACCCCCCCTTTTTTTAATAATGGCAAGGAATGTACTGATGAAATGTGAATTTTAAGGAAGTGCAGCACAGCTGGACACAGCCCCAAGTGAAGTTATTTTGAGATCCCCACATATTTCTGGCTGTTGAGCACGGAGGTGGCATTGCTGTATTCTCTCTACTGTTCCTTCCCAGCTGGAGTGTTGTGAAAACCACACAGGCTGTACAGTGAACTGGGGATTTATCACCACCCTCACTGGGGCTTCCCAGCCCTGACCTTGCTTGAAGAGACAAGTCTGCTGTTGTTTCTGGAACAATCTCCGTGTTTCCTCTTCTTTTCTCTCCTCCCGTGCTTTTCTTTAGAGGAGCATGAGCCCTGGTACTTAACATTGGCATCTTCATTAAACTGTTATCTGGCAATGGAAGGGATGCTGCCGTTCTCACCTCTGAGCTTTTGCGGTCCTCCCTCCACCCCATGCCCACATCAACATACATTTTAAAGGCTGGGTGGCCGTGGCCATGGCTCACGGGCCCAGCCTCTCCACGGCATGTGGGATCTTCCCGGACTGGGGCACGAACCCGTGTCCCCTGCATTGGCAGGCGGACCCTCAACCACTGTGCCATCAGGGAAGCCCTCGGAGGCATTTTTGTTTGCTGCTCTGTTCCCAGTGTGCAGCACAGTGTCACATACATGGGGATCACAACGCAAATACTTGAGGAACTAATTGAACGAGTGCGCGCATGACATATCTGTCTGCTCGTTCCCTTATCCTGTAAGGAGAGAAGACACTTCTGCGGTCCTGGTTCTTCCCTGCTCCGGGCACCGTTCAATTACTTTACATACATGCCTTCCTGATCTGTACAACCCTGCGACGTCACTACTATTATTACGTGCAATTTGAAGATGAGAAAACTGAAACCCAGAGAGGTTAAGCAACTTTCCCAAAGTCACACAATTAGGAAGAGAGCCGGAATTTGAACGTGACATTCTGGCACTGTGCGTGATCATCACACACCATCTTACTCTGCGCCTCGGCATTGGTGACTGTGGGGTGTTTCCTGTGGTGCCTCAGCAAATGACAGATTGTTATGTGACGAGGAAGGGGGCACCCTGGAGAATTCTGTATTGTTCTGTTACATGTTATTTGGAAAAACTTCATGGGGTGGGAGCTGTTGCTTCAGAGATGCCAAAAAATTGATCGCATCACTGTTCTGAATTGCTAGTGATATTCCCAGTTGGAGGTATTTTCATTCATCAGACGAGTCAGTAAGAGAAACGGGACATTTCGGCCCAAGGAAAAAATGTCTGTGTGTCCATATTAGTCAGCATAATTGTTTGGAAGTCAATGACTGCTTTCATACTGAAATGAACATAACTCCCTTATTAACAGATTCCCTGTAATTACACTTCTTTCTGCTGGTTTTCTCATCTGGGTCTGTCTTAGCATCTGTGTGTGCACCAGTAATCAGTTCCTTTCTTCCCTGTAGGAAAAACCCCTCAGGCTCAAAGGACCATTTTCTGGGATACTGGCTCTTCCAGTAAGGCACTCGTGTCCTAGGGGGTGGCCACCATCATAAGGAAGCTGGTCCTGTGTGTGCAGCAGTCAGGGCCTCTGGGGAAGTCAGTGTGCGGTCAGAAGAAGGAATCATGACCGTAGTCTGGAGTTTGTAGTGTTTTCCTGAAAGAGCTGGAACTTTACAAGGGAGGAAAAATGTTCTGTAGGCTTCCAAAACATCTGTTACTGACTCTGTTTAAATGGAGACATTTTTGATGGTGATTATCTTAGGGCTTCCTGCATCATGTCCCTTGTATTTGCCAAATGATTTTATAAAACGCTGCTTGTCATAGAATTCCAGCTACTTTGGCCTTGAATCTTGGATGCTGTTGTCATATCCAAAGAAACATACTTACGGGAACTGGTGAATAATATAACCTGTGATTGTCCTGTTTGGACTGTGTGTGTGAGTGCAGGGGAGCTGCTGACGTGAAGGGGAGTGAATTCTAGACTCCAGGCTGGAGCAGCAAGTTCTCGGGAAAAAAATACATCCCGAGTTTAAATTATTTCCTATTAAGAGTTGCTAAGCAACGCCTCACTTAGCTTCCCCAGTATTTGGTATTTCAGATTTCCTTTTCTCAGCAGCCACTAACATCATCCTCGCCCAGCAATTTCACAGAGTTGAAAACCCAGAAACTAGAGTTTGGAAAGGCAAAGATGCTGAAATTCTCGAGACAGAAAACCTAGGAAGAGAGAGGAGAGAACTAGAGAGAGAGAGGGAGCTCCGGAGGTTCGTAGAAAGTACCTTGAGTTTCTGCCTGAGCACCGATTCACACACACAGGGGAGAAACCTACCACAGGCCCGAGGAGGGACCTCTGGGAAAGAGCAGAATGGATAAATTCCTGGCACAAGGTCTGGAGAGCAAGCACCAGTGAAAAAGAGTTCCTAATGCAAAGGGAATCAGTTCATCAAGAAGACCTAACAGTTCCAAATCGTTATACGCCTAATAAGAGAGATGCAAAATAGATGATGCAAAAACCCATATCTAGCTCAGAGATTGAAACACCCTATCTCAAAAGCAGGTGGGACAATAAGAAAGAAAATCAATAAGGATATAGGAGATTCACAAAGTGTTACCAAACAAATTGATCTAATTGATGTTTATAGAACTCTCCAGCCAACAATGCAGAATATGTGTTCTTTTAAACACACGTGGAACATTTACCAAGAGGGACCATATTCTTTCTTTTTTTTTTTTTTTTAATATCTGTTTTGGAGTATAATTGCTTTACAAAGTTGTGTTAGTTTCTGTTGTACAACAAAGTGAATCAGCCAAATGCATATATATATATCCCTCTCCCCTCCCACCTACCCTATCCCACCCCTCTACGTGGGCACAAAGCACCGAGCTGATCTCCCTTTGCTATGCAGCTGCTTCCCACTAGCCATCCATTTTACATTTGGTAGTGTATATATCAGTGCTACTCTCTCACTTCGTCCCAGCTTCCCCTTCCCCCTCCCCGTGTCCTCAAGTCCATTCTCTACGTCTGCATCTTTATTCCTGTCCTGCCCCTAGGTTCTTCAGAACCATTTTCTTTTTTTTTTTTTTAGATTCCATATATATGTGTTAGCATACGGTATTTGTTTTTCTCTTTCTGACTTACTTCACTCTGTATGACAGACTCTAGGTCCATCCACTTCATTACAAATAACTCACTTTCGTTCCTTTTTATGGCTGAGTAATATTCCATTGTATATATGTGCCACATCTTCTTTATCCATTCATCTGTTGATGGACATTTAGGTTGGGTCCATGTCCTGGCTATTGTAAATAGAACTGCAATGAACATTGTGGTACATGACTCTTTTTGAATTATGGTTTTCTCAAGGAGATTGCTGGGTCATATGGTAGTTCTATTTTTAGTTTTTTAGGGAACCTTCATACTGTTTTCCATAGTGGCTGTATCAATTTACATTTCCACCAACAGTGCAGGAGGGTAGGGACCATATTCTTGATCCTAAAAGTCTCGCTAAGTTTAAAAAGATTACTTCATACAAAGTGCTCTCTCTGGCCATAACGGACTTAAACTTGAAATCAATAACGTAAAGAAGTTTGGAATATCAATCAATATCTGGAAACTAAACAACCCATTTCTAAATAACTCTGAAGGCCAAGAAGAAATTACAAGGGGAATTGGAAAGTATGTTGAACTGAATGAAATGAAAACATGATGGATCACAGTTTGCAGGGTGCACCTAAAATGGCACTTAGAAATTTGTAGCCTCAAATGTATATAGTACAAAAGAGGAAAGGGCTCAAATCAACAACATAAGCTTCCAACTTAAGAAACTAGAAAAAGGAGTACAAATTAGAAGAAAGGAAATAAAAAGGAGCAAAAAACAATGAAATTGTAAACAGAAAAACTTTAAGATAATCAGTGAACCCAAAACTGGTCCTTTGAGAAGATCCATAAAATTGGTAAATCTCTAGCCAGAAATAAAGATAGACAAAATTACCAGTATTAGAAATGTGAGAGGGGTTGTCCCTATAGATCCTACAGACTTTAAAAGGATAAGGAAATATTATGAACAGCTTTATGCCAATAAATTCCACAATCTAGATGAAATGGACAAATTCCTTGGAAAGCAAACTAGCAAAGATCATTCAAGAGGAAATAGATAACTTGAATTGCCCTATATGTATGAAATAATCTGAATACGTTGTTAAATATCTTCCTACAAAGAAAATTCCAGGCCCAAACGCCTTCTCTGGTGAGTTCTACAAAAATTTAAGGAGGAAATAATCCCAGTACTATTCAAGTTTTGCAAAATAGAAGACGGAACATACTTCCCAATTTATGTCATGAGGCCAGGATTGCTCTGATACCAAAGCCAGATACATTACAAGGAAAGAAAACTACAGGTCAATCTCTCTCGAACATAGATGCAAAAATTCTTTAAAAAATTTTAGTAAATTTAATCCAGCAAAACAATGGAATTTATATCAAGAATGCAAAGTTGGTTTAACATTCAAAAATCAATTCATGTGATTTACCACATTAACAGATCATTTCAGTAATTGCAGTGCCTGCCATCGTTTTGGTAGATAAAGGGGAGACGTTTGACAAAATTCAACATCTACTCATGATAGCATCTCTCAGCAATCTGGGACTAGAAAGGAACTTCTTCAAACCAATAAAGGGCAATTGAATAAAAAGTATAGCATTGGGACTTCCCTGGTGATGCAGTGGTTAAGAATCCGCCTGCCAATGCAGGGGTCACGGGTTCAAGCCCCAGTCCGGGAAGATCCCACATGCCATGGAGCAACTAAGCCCGTGCGCCACAACTACTGAGCCTGCACTCTAGAGCCCACGAGCCACAACTACTGAAGCCCGCGTGCCTAGACCCCATGCTCCGCAACAAGAGAAGCCACCGCGATGAGAAGCCCCTGCACCACAACGAAGAGTAGCCCCTGCTCACTGCAGCTAGAGAAAGCACACGTGCAGCAATGCAGCCAAAAATAAATAAATAAATTTATGAAAAAAAAAGAAACCAGTGTAGCATCATACTTAATTGGGAAGGACTGAATGATGTTACCTGTGATCTGGATAAGGTAAGGAGAAGACTCAAAAGACATAGAGACTAGAACGTAAGAAGTTAGGCTGGCTTTATCTGTCTGTGTGTGCACTGTCCACTGTATTAAAAATCCTATGGAACCTAAAAAATGCTGCTAAGACTAGTAAGTGGGTTTAGTGAGGATGCAGTTTACAAGGTTGAGATAAAATAAACTGTATTCCTATATATTAGAATCTTCCAACCGTAAATTGAAAAAAAAAATCACTTAATATAGCATCAAAATGTAAAATACTTAGGAGTATATTTGAATAAACATGCATAATTCTTCTACACAGAAAACTATAAGACATTGTTGACAGAAATTAATGAAATGAGTAACTGGAGAGATAGACTCTGTTCATGGATCCAGAGACTCAATGTTGTTAAGCTGTCAGTTCTCCCCCAGTTCGTTCTGTACAGGCAACGCACTCTCAACAAGCTGTTTACAGAGAGTAGAAAGCAGATTCTAAGATATGTATGGACATGCAAAATACCTAGAAGAGCTAAAACAGATTTGAAAGAGCAGAACATAGAGATTTTACTCTACTGGATTTCAGGATTTATTATAAAACTCAGTAATCAACTTAGTATAGTATTGGTGTAAAAGTAGACATTTAGGCCAATGGCATACAGTAGATTGTCCAGAAATAGTCCCACATATATATGGTCAATTTAGTTTTGACTATGTCCCAAGCCAGTTTAATGGGGGAAAGTATAAGCTTTTCAACAATAGCTGCTGAAAAATTTAGTCTTGTGCAAAAAATAAACTTCCATTCATATATATGTGTGTGTGTATATATATATATATATATATATATATATATATATAATATATACAAAAATGAACTCAAAATGGATCATAGATTTAAAAGTTAGTCCTCAAACTATTAAACTTCCAGAAGAAGACATGAGAACCATGAGAAAAGATCTTGGTACCCTTGGCTTAGAAAGCTGTTTCTTAAATAGAGTATGCCACAAATTGTCAGCTATTAAAGAAAAAGCCCTATCCATAGGATTTAATCAAAATGTAAAAACTCTTCCTACTCAAAAGCACTTTTATGAAAGTGAAAATGTAAGCCACAGACTGGGAACAATAGTTAAAAAATATATATCTGGCAAAGCACTTGTACTTAGGATGTAGAACTGACTCTTACAACTGAATTATACCTCAGTACAGGTGTATAATTAGTGAATGAGGTTTTGTAGTGCACAAAGAATTTTCATGCTCCATTCCAAATTATTGATACAATATCCTCAAATGGGAGGTAGGATTCCCATTTTAAACATGACCCCCCCCCAAAAAAAAAAACCCTGAGATACGAAAAGAGGCTTTGTGACTCTCCAAAAACATGCAGCAGGTGGAAGGCTGGAACCCACTATGTCTTTCTTCTTTCCATTCAGGTGAGCTGACTCACCTACTCTTGGCTGTGTCCCCTGATGGCTTTATAGTGGCTGAAAGAAAGGAGGGATCTTTAAGGAGAACAAAGATACCGAGATGTTCTGAGAGAATGGCAAGATTTCCATTTTTATCACGTCTAAAAAGGAAATGATTCCTTGAGCAAAGATTTCTTACCTATTCAATTTTTTTTAAAGATTGGGAAATCAGAGGCTGAGTCGTGTGAAATTCAATCTCTTCTCAGCCTGTTTTTTAAAAGAATTTTTTTTTCATTGAACATGGTACACACACAAAATGTGTA
Source organism: Pseudorca crassidens (assembly GCF_039906515.1). NCBI lineage: Eukaryota > Metazoa > Chordata > Mammalia > Artiodactyla > Delphinidae > Pseudorca > Pseudorca crassidens. The sequence goes on from NC_090298.1 coordinate 6,498,768, forward strand.
AGTCACCAATTTGTATTCTCTTTAATGCTCTTAATATGAAAAAAATACTTTTATTACCTCCTGCTGGGGGATGTAACTAAAGAACCAAATATTCTAAGATGTGTAACACAGATGCATTAGGCTAAAAATTGTGAAGCAAAGAAATAACTTTTTTTGGTAGACAGATGAACCAAAGTTCTTAAAGAAGGGAAATAAATAGGGAGTTATTAAAATAAAATAAAAAATTAACTTTATCATATTGGCCCAGATACAGGTAAATACACCAAGGGAAAGGAAGGGAGAACTCAGAAAGAGACCTGTCTTTTATGGCAGAGATGGAATTAAAACTAGTAGGGGTGGGAAGGACTATTCAGTAAGTGAAAAAAGGAATACATGAAATAAATGAAGAAAAGAAAGAAATAGATTTTTCTTATGGAAAGAATTAAATTCCTACTTTATTCCATATAAAAATACGAATTCTAGCTGGATTAAAATCTAAATGAGGAAAGCAAACCATTAAGGTTTTCACAGAAATGTAGCAGGAAATCTCTTTATAACATCAGTGTAGGGAAGGGTTTCTTAAATAAGGCATGAAGAGAAAAAACTTTTTTTTAATTATGAAAGAAAATTGATGGAGAAATATAAAAGGAAAGACCCATCCCAATTATTTTTATTTCTTTGTAGATACTCAAGAAACAGCCTTACATGTGTGACCAAGGAGGCATGTAGACGAATTGGTTGGGAACTGGATAAATCAATTACAGTACTTTATTCAATAAAATACTAAATAAGACTCAAATGAATACGTTGATCTACATGTATCAATACTGAGAAATCTTGGAAGCATAGTGCTGAGTAGAAAAGTTGCAGAATGATGCTGATTTTATATATAGTTATACTTTGAATACTTACAGATGCAAGTATTCAAAAAATAAAAAACATGAATGAGAAGAATAATGTACTGATTTCTCCCTCTTGGTTTTTTGTGGGGAAGCAGAGAAGATAATGTGAAGAGGAGACTTTAGCTGTAACTTCCTCTGTGTGTGTGTGTGTGTGTGTGTGTGTGTGTGTGTGTGTTTTAAATATACATATACTTATATATGAAAACATAGGATTGAAGCCTGCTATGGCATAATGTTCAGTGTATGAGGTGTGTTTACAGGAGGCTGTCATATGACTTGTATTTTTAAGAATTCTGGTTTTAGTGTTTCACATTTTAGAGTAAAATTAAAAAGATAGAAAGAACATCCGTTGTACTGAATATGACTTTGCCTTTGACCTGCATTTGCCATTCTGGATCGTGGGTCCCAGCCAAGCTTTTAGAATTGACTCCGTTCGTTATCAGCCTGTGAGCCACTGCTGAGGGCGGCTGTCTGTCCTGCTGCCTCCTGTCCTTCAGCCTCTGGGGTGTGATTGTTGTTCACCATGGTGAAAAAAAATAACCCTCCTTTTTTACCTAAATGTGTGTTATTACTAGTTTTAATAAAGCATGTTCTATTTTTCAAACTTTAAAAATATTGTTTAGCACTCTACCAATGACAGGGAATGTAATACTGAATGGTGGTAAGATATGGTCACTGGGATCTGTATTTAACAATTAATGAAAATCCAATCAAAATGTCCAAAGAACATAACCACTTAAAAGAAATAGCTAAATGGTGATATCATTACATTTTCATGGAATAAATACTTGGGGGATTAATTAATGGCCATAATCCTTAAATCCTATAAAGTAATTGTTTTTACAATTAAATGTTAATTGTTTTCTTTGGTTTCCAACTATTCCAAAAAAAAAAAAGAAGAAAAATCCCCAAACTGTTGACAAAATATTTGAGAATGAACGACTGAAATTAAGGCATCTTTGTCTTTGAACTTTACATATGTGTGCTGTTGAGTACGACACGGTTGTATTTTTGACACTTTTTTTCTGTTGACCCATGATGATAACAATTAACACATTAGCATGGAAGAATCGAATGAAATATTGTACTAGATTGATTCAAATCCTGCCACTCTCTTCCTTCAGTTACCTTCTGCATGTCTTCTTTTTTAAATGATTTGAAACTGTGTATTTAAGGGAAAACACTAATTTTCCAACAAAATGCTAATACTTGTAAGCTATGGCACTTAAATTTATTCATAGTCATCAGAAAACTTTAGAATTTCTAGAGATATAAAACAAAAACCTGGCAGCTTCATTAAATATACTAGGAAAAACATGTACCCAAGTCATCCAATGGACACTTCTTTCTCAAGTTCTGGGGGTCAGTGCATATAGATTTTGGATTCGTGTTTCCTACTACTTTGTAGATGGTACTAGCTTATTTTTAAACATAAACACTGGACAGAACAGAGAAGAGGGGAACATGAAAGAGGTAAGGAACCAGCAGCATTAGCAATCCATAAAGAAAAAGGAGTGGACAGTTCTTGTAACACATACGGATTAAATGGGTAGTGGCAGGAGGTTAAGGAATGGTGCTGGGGATTGACAGAGCCTTACGATAAAGGGAAGAATACATTCTATAAATTATCAGCACAGTATGCAGTATATTTTATCAAGCTCTGAATCTGAGATATTTTAAAGTTCTGATTTTTCTTTATCAAAGTTCCATTTAGCAGGATACGTTTTCCCCTCTCAAAAACTAGTTTTCTCATTTGCTAAATGCTATAGTCCTTTAGAACTCTGTACAGAGACTTGATTCGTGCAACAAGGGAGGGAGATGCCTCAATATTCTTTAGTGGTTGCTGCTTTTCCCAACACTACCTTTTTCTCTACCTTTGACTTTTTTTTTTTTTTTTTTTTTTGCATCTCTTCTTTTAAGGTATGTGCTGGGGCTTAACTGCAGACACACTCAGTGTGCTGATCACAAAAACTCGGTCAACGTCTAATTCTTTGCATTCTAAGTCAACTTCTTGCTCCATTCGTCTTTGAAGAAGATGAAACTCAGCATCTAGATACTTCATTTTTATTGGAAATGCAAAGACACCAAGGCTAAGTAGGTGACATATGGATGCTCTGTACTCTTAGGATGTGGGCACAAACCCCAAGAGCTGTCTTAGAAACCAAAAGCAGAAACAGGCCTTTACAGTTGGGAGGGCATCTTTCTGTTGGCCTCTGGTGCAGCCTCTATCTAAGCCGTCGTCTGGGTATTTGTGAGTGTCACAGGGCGGAGAGCACAGAGACTCTAGACCTCGCGGGATGGAGGTTAGGGGTCCTACAAAGCTGTGTCCCACATACTGTGATTATAGACAGCCATCTGTTTCAGCCAGGATTTCTTTGGTGTCTGTCCTGTTCAAGGACTGCTTGGGGCCAGGATCTCTTTTGTAGATCCTTTATAGGGTGCTCCTATAAAGCATGCATCCTATAGCTTCACAGGATGATCTGATTGTGGGGGATTAATCCACACTCACCCAGAATGCCAACTTATGGTTTTATTGCTGTTTAGAGAGTACTCCTGTCTGCTAACCAAAAATACCTTCTTTCTGGTGTTAGGTTACCTGGGAAACCTCTTCATTGGGTGTGTGTTGAAGATCAGATCAGAACAAAGTGGGTCATGAGCTTTCCTTGGGTATTTTATTCAGGCTGAGACAGTCTGAGTAGGAGCACGGTTGCACAATGAGGTCATTGTTTTTGGCAGGTGACGTTGGGCAAAAGTCTTGGGCTGTGTTGCATGGAGCTCCTCCAGGATCAGTTTCAACGTCCTGCCAATACTCTCAAGTGAACCAACTTAAGGTCTCCTATAGATAGAAAGTGTGGCCCAGGGAAGAGGATGAATATTTTTGGAATATGAGCATTATTTTCCTCCACTGGAGGAAAACCTAGGTTTGGTTTTGGCTGATGGCTTCTCTTCTGGATTCTGCTTCACTCATCATTTAACTAACATCCTAATGTGGGAACCTGTCCTTTTGCCATCTGACATCATGGGAATCTCCAGCAGGACCTGGAGTCTGTGTCCATCAGGGCATAAGACCAGCCATTTCTAAGCTCTGGAAACACTATTATTGCATATAAGCTGTTACTTAACTAAATAAATACACTTCTCCTTAAGAGTTCAGAAAGATTTCTAATTAATTACAATTGAAAAAAAGGGGCCCTAGGAGTAGCTAGAGGCTGTGTTGACAGCTGAGGGAACAGCTACAGTCTCTGCCTCACTTTGGGTATCGGCTGTTGTGCCTGTGTGGTCAGCAGTGGGGCCCCTGATGGGCCCCAAAATGTGACTCTGGCCTCACTGGTAACCCTGAGATGTTTCTACCCAACAGCACCCAATAGCAGAGACTCCAGTACTTATCACTGTTAGAAATGGATACTCTCCTCAGGTTGGCAGGTATTTTTTCCCCAGCAATAATGAAGTGGCTTAGTAATGATGGATTTCTATAGATAAAGGCCAATGTTAAAATTTTAAAAGCCCTTGGAAATCTCAACATTCTTACCTTGGTTTCTGAGCAGAGTCAGCATGGAATAGAAATGCAGATGATCCCCATTATTTGCAGCATCCAGTTTTGCAAATTTGCCTACTTGCTAAAATGTATTTATAACCCCAGAGTCGATAGTTGAGGCCATTTGTGGACATGTGCAGAGCAGCAAACAATCTGAGTTGCCCCATGTGAATGTTCTCAGCTGAGCTGGAACAAGGCATCACTCTGCCTTGTGGTTTCAGCTCACACCGTAGGCAAGCGTCCTTTTCGTGATTTACTTAGTGCCATATGTATATATATATAGTTTGTATTTTTGTGCTTTGTGTTGATGATTTCACTGCTTAAAATGGTCTCCAAGCGTCTTGCTGAAGTTTTGTCTGGTGTTCCTGAACGCAAGAAGGTTGTGATATGCCTTCTGGAGAAAATATGTGTTAGATAAGCCAGAGATGCTGGCTGTGAGTTAAGTGTTAACAAATCAACAATGTGTAGAAAATAAGGTGCCTTTAACAAAAACACAGTAAAACAAGGTTGTGTATTGATTGGTTAAGGAAAATGCTGTGACCAGGGGCCCACAGGAGCCTCGCCCCATATTTAATGGTTCAGTACTCACTAATTCAGTGTTCATGGTGATGGTATAGCCATAACTACGGAGATTAAGGAGAATGGACCACCTGACCTTGGGAGGGCGAATCACAACATTGTCAGTGTAATAGCCCACGGAGATGGCAATGGAACTACTGGTTTCAAATTTCTGTCCTTCCCATCACCTTTTCCATTTTCATATGTGACGTATTGAAATAACGTGCCTTGGCGTTGATATTTCTGTGAGTTGTATTTTGGCCTCACTCAGTTTCAGCTCATTGTTGAAATATCGTGAAGTGATGATAGCTTTAGAAAACCAGAAAAACAGGTTCATGTGAAGGGTTGAGGGGTTCCAGGATTAACATTTGGAAACAAAGGTCCTTCGGTCAGAGTGTCCTTGATGAGTGACCCCTGCTATTGGCGGTGACACCTTCAGCAGCTGGAGTGTTTGGCAACAGATTTGACTGCAGGTACTTGATGGGGTGAGGTTCCAGCCCAGAGCTCTCCTGGGCTCCTGAGAGACAGCCGTGTGACGGAGCATAAGGGTGGTGTGGTGGGCATGCTCCTGTGATGGGGAGGGCTCTGCGTCCAGATCAAACATTGCCACTTCCTCAGCAAGTGTCCTGGGACATCCTTTGGCGTCAGGCTGTTTGTTATTTCAGAGCCTCTCTGCCTTCGAGAGGGGCTGTTCCTGCCCCTTGAGTGGCATTTAGGCAGGAAAGAGACTCTCTAAAGGCCATTAGGATCGGGTACAGCCCCACTTCGTAGGTACCCGCGGTGGGACTGGTGCTCACTTCCACCCCACAGACGGCTGCAAGGACTCAGGCCAAGAGCATCAGAACAGTGTGTTAGGACAGGATTTTTAAGGAACGCTGATGTTCCACAGCAGCCCGTGGCAGGCCCTGCGGGACTGGCTTAGGGGTGCTCAGACGTTCCCAGAATCTCCGTCAACCCCCTCAAGCCACCATGGCACTTAGTAAAGGGATGCAGTTGCTGTGGAAACCCAGCTTCAAGACTCATCCTCCAGCCTCCCTTCTGCGGAGGACAGATGGGGTTCCATGGACCCAGGTGTTAATGCACGCTGCAGTGAGGGCTGTGGAGTGGTGGGCAGGAGCCTGAGCCTGCCAATCACGTGATAGAGTTACTTTCAGTGTCATTTTGTACAAGTTATGAGCTCTTGATCAAGGGGATTAACTTGTCCAGGCCTCGGTTTCTCCATCTGTAAAATCACAGCAGCTCAAAATGAGCAGCAGCTCAAAGGACTATGGGAAAGGGTAGCAAGGATAATTCTTAGCACGGTGCCTGACATGTAGTGATAGGTGCTCAGTAAATGCTAGTTAGTGTGATAAGCCTTCCCATTCTCTGGGGTATCTTTTAAGGACTCTGCATGTGATGTAGCCCCTTTATTCAACTGGCAAGTAATAGAAATGCTGACACCATATGGGAGTTTGGAGCCCAAGAGAAAGGTTAGTTTCAAAGTAGAGGTGAGAATTTAGTTTCTAAAAAAACTAAAAGTAGAACGACCATATAATCCAGCAAAGCCACTCCTGGGTGTATATCTGAGAAAAACAAAAACGCTAATTTAAAAAGATACTTGCACCCCAATGTTCATAGCAGCATTATTTACAGTTGCCAGTTATGGAAGCAACCTGTGTGTCCACCAACAGAGGAATGGATAAAGAAGATATGGTACCTGTATACAATGGAATACTACTAAACCATAAAAAAGAACAAAAGTTTGCCATTTGTACCAACATGGATGGATGTGGAGGGCATTATGCTAAGTGGAATAAGTCATACAGAGACAGACAAATACTGTATGATATCACTTATATGTGGAATCTAAAACATACAATAAACTAGTGAATATAACAAAAAAGAAGCAGACCCACAGATGTAGAGAACAAACTAGTGGTTACCAGTGGGGAGGGGTGAGGGGCAATATAGGGGTTATATTTTATAGCTATAGAATTATAGTTAAATCTAGGGGTTGGGAGGCATAAACTATTAGGGGTAAGACAGGCTCAAGGATGTATTATACAATACAGGGAATATAGTCAATATTTTGTAGTAACTGTAAATGGACCTTTAAAAATTGTATAGAAGTAAAAAATTAAAAACAAAGTAGAGATGAGAGAGTGAGTGTGGCAGAACTCAGAGCTGTGTGACAGGACAGGTGAGAGGTAAAAAGAGCTGCTCAGAAGGTGACCACATCACAGGACTGGCCAGAGAAGTGAGAGAAATCTCAGACCACCATGAGGTTGTAGTGCCCTGCAGGTCACAGATGGAGAGGCTGTGGACAGATATCAACAAGTGTAGGGACTGAAACTTTGCTGAACAATCCCCCAGTAACGCAGGATGGTTAAGTTCCTGACACCCGCTATACAATACGGTGCCTACAGATAACAACACTGTATGATGCACTTCAAAGTGTGTAAAGAGGGTGGATCTGGGGTTAAGTGTTGTGACCACAGAAGGAGGGGTGCAGGAGGAAACGCTTGGAGGTGAGGAAGATGTGTATTACCTTGATCGTGGTGATGGTTTCATGGGTGTATGCATCTCCCCAAACTCATGAAATTGTATACCTTAAATATTTATATCCAGCAGTGTGCTGGCAAACCAGCTCTCAGGAACTGTTTGTTCATAGTTTCACCCATTTCAATATTAGAATGTTCTCTATTTTGAGGAGTCCTTTGCTTATTGGGGATATTAGTGATTTGCCTTTGATATAAGCTGCAAATGTTTTCCCCGTTTTGTCCTCTGTCTTGAGTTTTCTTATGATGGTTTGCATGCAGAAGTTTTATTTCAAATTTTGTGTAGTTGGATTAGTCAATCTTTTAGTTTATTCTTCTCAATTCTGAGGCATGTTTAGGAAGTTCCCCCTCAAAACTCCTAGGTTATGAGGGAGCAAGCCTTTTTGAGCTAATCTCTACATTTAGATTACTGATCAATGAATGGGACATCTATCTCCATGAAGGTGAGACATGCTTTATCTTTTTCTGAGAGACTCTGCAGTTGGCCCAATGCTATTTATTGAAAGGATGCTGCTGTTTTCCTAGGTTAAATCTCCCTTCATGAGGGTCTAGTTTTCCACTCTCTTCTCTTCCATTAGGCTGTTTGTGTACCGGGACCACTCTTTTAATTTTGGAGGTTTTATAGTAAGTTTTAATATCTGGTGGATCTTTTATAATTCTATGTACTTTATAATTCATTTTTCTAGCTCCAGGGAAAAACAAACAAACAAACATGTAGATATGGTTATTGGGATTGCATTAAAATTGTGGCTACATCTAGAGATAATTGATGGCTTTGTGATTCAAGAACATGGCATGGTTTCCATTCATCAATGTCTACATTTCTGTGTTTTTTTTTTTTCTTCCAGGAGTATATAAAGTTTCTTATACAGGTTTGGCCCCTATGTCATTTCCATACCTCGGTACTATGTATATATTTTTGTCATCCATTTAATTATTTTCCCTTATAAATGGGATATTTTTTCCATTGTGTGTTTTTTTTAGATATTTGTGTTATAAATGAGATTTATTGACTTTTCTCCATTTAATTTATATCTTAAAATTTGACTAAATTCTTTTCTTTATAAAAAGTCTTTAATGCACTTTTGAATTTTCAGATAGGCAGTTTTATCTACATAGAAAGATTGTTTTATGTCTTTTTCCCCTGGATTCTTATGCCTCTAATTGCTTTCTCTTGTCTCATTGAATTGTCTACATCCATTACCGTATTTATTAGTGGCGGTGACAGTTGGCCTGTGTCATTTTTCTCACTGTAGTAGAAATATCTCCAGTGTTTCCTCATTAAGTAGGATCCTGGCATTTGGACTAAGATTCTTATGTATATAATCACATTCAATGTTCAGTAAGCACCTAAGAGTTCCATTTTATTGGGTGCTTTGATAAAGAACTGTTGTTGAATTTTGTTAAGTGCCTTTTTAACATCTTTAGAAATGAATTCTATTGATCTTTAATATAATCACTTATATATAAGGATTTTGATTGTTCTTTGTAGTCTCTAGCATTATAAAGTGCCTGCTTTTAAATATTTTTTGCCCTGAATTCCACCATGTCTGATACCAAATTGTAACCCCAGATTGCATTCTACTGCTTTGTCTGTCTTTCCGTATATCCTTTCATCCTTTTATTTTTAATATTTCTGGGCTAATTTAAGAGTCTCTTCTTGTTCATAGAAACAGTTATTGTTTTGTAGCATGAAAATATTTTTTGATAGGTTAGGGCCATTTGCATTTATTGACATATTCCATGTTCTTGGTCTCAGCTCTGCCATATGTAATCACACGTGTGGACACATCTCCCAGGGAGAGCCTGGAGAGGGAGACGTGTCAGTAGTAGGACCTCCTGGGGCTTCAGATGCTTTTCCAGGGGTGCCTGGGACTTCCTACAGAAGGGAGGTGGGAGAGCTATACTGAGACTCTGCAGACGTGAAGATCAGAGGGGACCTCTCAGCCCCGCCGTGGGCACAGACACCCTCCGGAAGCCGCCTGCTCACACCGCCCTGTCTCCCGTAAACCCTGAGTCCTGCCTAGGAATATCTGGAACTGTGGTTTCCACTGAGGCCTCGTGACCCTGAGGTAGGGATGAGGGCTTTCTGATCATTGTTTCCAACAGCTGCAGATCTTACTTTCCATAAGATTTAAACTCTGTCCCACCTCCTCAAAGGCATTGTCAGGAGAATAAACTAAAGATGCAGAAGAATGCCACCCACAAGGCCAGGATCAGGTGATGGTGTCTCCGTCAGGGTTACTAGTGCAAGAAGACCATCGGCCCAGTGGCTCCTGGGCTGGACTTTCTCCTGCTGTTACCAGATGTCTCCACCTGAGTGTCATCCCAGGCCTCTGACAGTCAAAGGTCTTGGTGTTGAGCAGATTCATTCATTGATTGTCAGCTTCTCAAGGTCAGAAATTCATGGAAACAAATCCACTAATTCACACTTTCTATCCCAAAACAGCTGAACCTGCTTTCATTTTAAAACGTTGACCCTCAAAATAGGCTGAAAAACAAAACCATCTTTCTTTTTGAACAGAGTACTTCAAATGTGTTTTCAGTGTATTTGATACCTGTTTTAATACTTGGGTAACAAAAAGAGCCCCCTGTCCTAGCTTTCTACATTCGGGACTTGATCGGTATGATGTTAAAAAACGAAACAAAACAAGAACAATCAGCAGATGCCAGCTCCACTCTTAGGCTGTGCTGCTGAACACAAATAGCAAAAAAAGCAAATAAAAATAAAATGGGAAATCTTTACTCCCCTGTTGAGATACATAATAACTGACTACAGAAACTGGGAGGAATAGGTAATTGACTTTCCACTTTGAAAATAGCCAACTTGATGTAGAAGATTTAGTTCTCAATTCCTGATAAGGAAAACAATTTTCAGATATTTCAGAATTGCGGTATGAATTTCCCCTCGAGTCCTACTTTGCTGCCTTGTCCCTGAAGGTTTTCATTTACCATTTCCGGACATTGGGCAATGTTTCTGTTCTTACACAATCCGGCAGAAGACTTAGAAAGGAGAGGGACTTGGTCATGCTACCTTGTAAAATAACGTTTTGTTTCAAAAATGTTATAAAATAAAAAAATATGTATAATAAAAGATCATTCACATGCAAAGAACATGAAATCCACAGATAAATCCAACTTGCAGAGCTGACACTGCCCGTTTTAGAAGGTCTTATGGGTTGTTTTCCTCTGCATTGACATGTCCTTGATGTACATATTCTGTCGTCAGTTTACTAGCTTGCCTTTTCCACAGGTGTTTAAACTTCCTCATAGACATTCATTTAATTTCCGGCACAATTTACCTAAACTCTTGTTGTCAGATATTTAGCTTATTCTAAATGTTCTCATCATTGTAATCGAGCTGTGACAAGCTCCCCTGACCCATAGAGCATTTTTTGTGCTTTTTATAGTCATTTCTTAGTATAGACTACAGAAAGTGAAATTCCTGGTCCCAAAGAGTATCTGTAAGGTTCCAGAGAATACTTCCAAACAGCTTTGCAAGGAAGTTTTAACATTTTATACCCCACCTGTGAAAGAGGGTTTCATTCTTTTTTTTTAGCCATGAGGAATTTCATCACACTTGCCACCTCTCCTAGGCTCTGCTTGTGCGATGATAATGTAATGAATATTCATTTGAGAGTAATACAGAACATGATTGGTTGTTACAGGTATGTTTACATTGTTGTCAGGTTGATATTCTGCCCCTGAAGAGAGGCTAAACTTACTCTGCGGTGTGTAAGAGATGGATTCAGATCTAAATGTCTGTCTGAAATGAGAGAACCATGATTATATGTTGTCTCACTAAAGTTTGTATCGCAGCTGATGAAAAGGTTCTTAAAACTATGGACATTTTAGTGAAAAGTCTCCAGTAAATGTGATGATAGCACTCATTACATAGGACTGAAATAATATAAATACTATTCAATTAAAAATATAGTCACAAATTTATATAATACATATGTTTTATAAATTACTATATGTTATCTGTGATATTATATGCAATATATATAGAACTTATAAAACATATTTATATAGTATATATTTTATATAACATATATATTATATTTAAAACAATATTATTTATAATGTTTATAATAACATTGTAATTAATTATATACTAGTATATAATTATAGAATGTAATAATAATATATAAATATCACACTTATATATTACATAAGTGATTAGGTAGTAGAAACAAAATTTAAGGTAAATAACAATTCTATCTGCTGTTCCCATCTTGAACAAATGAGGGCTTGAGATAAAATACTTTATAGTTTCTCTGAAAGGGAGAGGAATCCCAGTATACAAACATAGCATTTGCTCTGAACTTATTCTTTCTTTTTTTTTTTTTTTTTGCGGTACGCGGGCCTCTCACTGCTGTGGCCTCTCCCGTTGTGGAGCACAGGCTCAGTGGCCATGGCTCACGGGCCCAGCCGCTCCCCGGCATGTGGGATCTTCCCGGACCGGGGCACGAACCCGTGTCCCCTTGCATCGGCAGGCGGACCCTCAACCACTGCGCCACCAGGGAAGCCCTCTGAACTTATTCTTTAGATACGTTTATAGTGTGTACAATAATGAAGTTTATACTTGCCTTAAATAAAGCAGATGTAGTATAGATATACAATGGAATACTACTCAGCCATAAAAGGAATGAAATTTTGCCATTTACAGCAACATGGATGGATTTGGAAGGCATCATGCTAAGTGAAATTAGTCAGATAGAGGAAGATAAATATTGTATGACATTGCTTATATGTGAAATCTAAAAAATACAATAAACTAGTGAATATAACATAAAAGACACACAGATATAGGGAACAAACTAGAGGTTCCCAGTAGGGAGGGGGAGGGGCAGCACAGGGGTTGGGGAGGGCGGGGTACAGACTACTGGGTGTAAGACAGGCTCAAGGATGTATTGTGCAACATGGAAAATCGAGCCAATATTTTGTAATAACTGTAAGTGGAAAGTAACCTTTAAAAACTGTATAAAAATAAAAACATTTTTAAAAATGGAAAAAAAAGAGAAATGCAAAAAAAAAAACCCTTCCCTTAAATTGGAGTATTAATCATTAGTTTGAAATGAAAACAGAACTCAAAAAATGTTTATTTTTAAGTCAGTCCGTTTTCTAAATTACAAATTGTGTTATTGATTGAACAAAATGAATTTTCCTTGAAGAGTTGTTATGTCTTTAGGAATTCAGTATACACTAATGATCTTTAAAATGCAGAGATTAAAGGAGACTGGATGGAAGTAGTTTTATGTGCCCGAAAAAAAAGTCAGAAATTTCTGCTAATAAAGCTCAGAGCTCCAGAGAATGCAAACACATTCAACTTACTGAAGTAAGACATCCAAAATGAAAGTGTGTACACTCCATAAACCATGCGTGGCCTCGGCAACATGAATAATATCTGAAATATTATTGTGATCACACTCAAAGAAATAAATCCTCTGCTTGCTGTGATTTTCAGGTTTTAAATATTAATAGTATATAGAAACACTGTTTCTTCCTGCTGTAATTTTAAATATGACTCATAGTCTTTACACTATAAAAGGAAAAACCCTTAGTTTTAAGTATAGCCATAAATTGTTGCATTGGGTGTAATTCATGAAGTACTGGTGACCCTAGGTGATTTTTGTCCAGCAGGTCTGAATAGTAAGTATAATTCCTTTTTCTTTATGTTGGAATCTGATTGGATTCCCTAGTTTAATTGGATTTTTAAAGAGATATTTTCATTCTGTTAATTTAGTAAGATGTGTACTCTGTAAGGGAATCTTTTATTTGCAGTATGCTTGGTCATGTGGAGGAAGGATCTCAGTGTGTGGTACCCATGCCAATAACATTAGTGAAAGCTGGGAACCAGCTGGAAATGCAGATTCTCAGGCCCCAGCCCAGAACAACTGAATCAGGAATCCTAAGTGTGGCCCCAGCAATCTGTGTTTAACAGTCTCTCCAGGTGATTCCGTTGCTGCTATGGATGTTGATTTTTTTTTTCAAAGAATATTCCCACTTGAATGTCACCTTCCTTACCTTCTGCACTGATGCTTCAGGATGTTAAGAAATAGACTATGTTTGAGGTTTTGGATGAAGACCTCACATATCAGTAAGCTTTGGTAGACAAACCACTCAGAATTGAGTGGCTTGAAACGACCCTATGGGCTCAGCTGGTCCGTTCTTCTGGTCGTGGCTGGGCACCCTTGTGTGTCTGTGGTCAGCTGCGGGTCCGCTGGGGGCTGGATGGTTTGGGATGCCCTCAGCTATTGGGCCTTGTCTGTCCCCTTCATGCTCATCCTTCCTCCACAGGCTGCTCCAGGTGCATTCACAGGATTCCGAGAAAACAGGCAGGAGCAAGACCTCAGAATCAGGCCAGCTCCCCTTCTGCATTTTCTCTTGACCAACTCAAGACTCAAGGTTAGCCCAGCTTCATGGGCTGGGGGGAAGGACTCCACCCCTTCATGGGAGGGGATATAAAATCAAACCCTCAAGGAGAGATGGTACAGGGAGAAGATAACAATCTGAAAATGGTCTGCCCCCAGCCCCGGGGCACAAGATCCAGAAGGGCCACTTCTTGGCTTCGGAATTCTGTCCCTCCTTTCTGTAGTTCATTCACATGAAAAGCTTCCTAGTTTCTCTCCGAAGCTGGGAAGTACGACACAACTGATAAAAGAGAACCCCGTTTGTTCATGGTCTCTGAGTCATCACTGTACCAGCGAGAAGACCATGTTTGCAAAAGTCAAATGAACCTGAACATTTGACTAATAAAAACATATAAAACAAGCTAAGTAGAAACAAGTAAAAATATTTTATTCCAAAAGTTGCATCCTCACTTTCATCCCTGGATTTCCTATGCAGTGTCTAGAATGTGCTCTTCTATGTGATGACCTGCATGAAGGCTCTGGTTTTCACACACAGCTGATTGTGTCCTCAGGGATGCTAGTGTGACAGTAATTGTAGTATGGATAGACTTCATTACTATAGAGTACTCTGGTACTGTTTTGCTGCTGCTTATGTTATTAGAGTGTTTGTGATAAATAAGAGTAGAAAAAGAGCAGGAAAAAAGGAGTATGTTCTTGATTAATGAGTTTTGGAACAAAAAATAATATGGTCCTTAATCTTATTTATAATAAGCATAGTGGTTTTGAATAGTTCATGTTAGACTTTAAATTATTAATGGTGGTAATAAACTGTTTTGTACAGTAATATTATACAAAGAGGAAGAAATACTTGCATTTTCAGATAATTTGCTAATGTGGAAGAGTTGGATCAGATGTATTCACCTAACACATCTCTATTTTTAGAGATACCCTTTTGTTTTTTTTCCCACATGTTTAGAAAAAATAAGACATATATTCTGTGACATTCAATCTTTTGGGGGCTTTCGCTCTCTGGATCACAAGGTCTCATTTTCCAGCCAGCATGTGTTAAAAGACTTTTCTGTCTCAAATTCTTGCTCTCTAAAGAAATACAGGGAAAATTCTTGATACTCCCTGAAGAGTATAAATAATTCCATTATAAAACAATCATAAAACAATCACAGAAGGCTAGATAATACGGCAAAAACTTTTACCTAAGACTTGCTGGTACACAAAGCAAAGAAAGTATAGGTCACTTGGGAAAGAGTTTGGTGGGATTGACTTTGAGGTAGCCTGAAAGCAAGTGTTCAGATTGAAGAAATTAGACTTAATGCCAGAACTGCTGATTGAAGGCAGGGCCACGGTGAAGCTGGTGTGGTTGGACATGGACAGTCACTCCAGAGGCTGACCAAAATGGCTTTGATCCATGTGTCAGTCAGCCATGGCCACAATGATGCTGAAAAACAAATCACCCCAAACGCAATGGCTTAAATCATAAAGAATATGTTTCTGATGGAACTAGAGATGATCATACTGAGTGGATTAAGTCAGAAAGAGAAAAACAGATATTATATGATATCACTTATATGTGGAATCTAAAATATGACGCAGATGAACTTATCTATGAAACAGAAACAGACTCACAGACATAGAGAACAGACTTGTGGTTGTCAGGGTTGGGGGGAGTGGAGGGATGGAGTGGGAGTTTGGGGTTTAAAAATAAACAGAATATGTTTCTCACTGAGCCCTGTGGGTTGGCTAGTGTTGACTTATCTTGGCCGTCCCTAACTCCAGGCTGCAAGTGGGTTGAGACCTGCCTCATATATGTCTGCATTCTTCATTGATCAGGAGCTGCTGGAGACATTTTCTTGTGATGGATGGTCAGAGCACAAGGACCAAGCCGAATGAGCAAGCACACTTAATGCCACTGCTCGCATCATGTTCTTTTACAGTTCATTGGCCAAAGCAAGTCATAGGGCCAAGTCCAACAGCAATGAGGTGGGAAGTATCTTCTGCCCCCGGGGGTGATGGCGCACAATGAACATTTGCTGAGCCCTACCTAGTCCAAGCTATTCCCAGTAAGATAGGAAAAGTGGGCTTGTATGAGGGTGATGTTTATTTTTGTAGATGTGTATATGGTAAAGCAAAATGTTATTTCTCACTCCAGTTGTTCACTTTAATCCCCTCACTTATATTTTGGAGAGACCTTGAGATTTATCTTTTCTAATATAATTAACATCCAAGCAGGTGACCTTTTTATTGGCAGTAATTTTGAAATGGCTACATTTTTTTCTAAGAATAGAATTGGCAACTTCCTAGTTGAGATCAGCATATGTTGTTGATTTGACCTCAAAATAGGATGGGCTGTAGTTATTATTGTGTTATTTTGAGAATATAAATGAAAAATAAATCTAAAACTGTAGACATGACATATAACAATAACAGCATGTAACATAAACAAACTAAATAACTTGAATGCACTGTTCATAGCAATTTAAGAGGTAATTTTTCTTTGCAGAAATGAAGGTATAATTCCAATCCATCTAGAGGGCTATCTTTGAAAATTATAATTAGCACAGTTGATAAGCAAGGACCCTTTACATACAGTACGAAGAATGTTGTAAACATTTTCTTGGCTCTTTTGCTCTAAAATACAAAGTATATTAAACATAAAACTATAAATGTTTTGTTCTCCTTTTAGCTTAAAATATAAACACAAATATTCAGCATTTTCAAAATTAGAACTCTTGAGTTGTGATCTTACAAGCTTATACTTAATACTGTCCCAGGAGCATGATGTTTAATTAGTTATAATGATTAACCTGTTTCTTAAGAGCATCTTCAAAATGAAGGTGTCAAGGACAGCAATCTAAATTCAGGTTCACTTGGGGATGTTTTTTTCCTTTATGTACATTAAATGTCTTACTCGGGACATGCACACATACACACGAGTATGTATTTCTTGTGAGATGACCTGGCACTTACTATAATAAGTGCTTTTTCTTTGGAAGAGGGCGGGGAGGAGACACCAGCTTGATAGAAGGAGTGGGGCATGATGAGGGGAGGGGTCTAGAAAGGCAATGGGCATTTTAAGTTCTTTCTTCATGCACTGCCTCAATCATTTAAAATTAGGTTCCACTGCATTTAAGAGAAGAAATGACCTCAAACCGCAGTTGCTATACAGGAGGGAAGTTTGTCTCTATTACACTGCAGAGAAGTCCAGAGTTAGGAATCCAGAGTAGGAAAGGATGCTTCATGACATTGCTGAGACCTGACTCATTGCAGCAAAATTCTCCCTATTTCCAGCATGCTCTCAGGCCACAGCTCCACCTCAGGCCACCACAATGCATCCCAGGCTGGGAGGAAGGTCCTCTCCCTCCTTTGCAAAGAGTCTTGCTGGGAGATAAGGAGTTTATATTGAAAATATATTAAAAAAAAACTCATACAACTCAGTAGCAAAAAACCCCAAAACAGTCCCATTAGAAAATGAGCAGATGGTCTGAATAGACGTGTTACCAGAGAAGACATACAGATGGCCAACAGGTATGTGAAATAGTGCTCAGCATCACTCATTGTCAGAGAAATGCACATCAAAACCACAATGAGATATCACTCCACACCTGTTAGAATGGTTATTATCAGAAAGACAAGAGATACCAAGTCTTGGCAAGGACGTGGACAAAAGGGAACCCTTGTGCACTGTTGGTAGGAATGTAAGTTAGTACAGACACTATGAAAAACAATATGGAGGTTCCTCAAAAAATTTAAAATAGGGCTTCCCTGGTGGCGCAGTGGTTGAGAGTCCGCCTGCCGATGCAGGGGACACGGGTTCGTGCCCCGGTCCGGGAAGATCCCACATGCCGCGGAGCGGCTGGGCCTGTGAGCCATGGCCGCTGAGCCTGTGCGTCCGGAGCCTGTGCTCCGCAACGGGAGAGGCCACAACAGTGAGAGGCCCGCGTACCGCCAAAAAAAAAAAATTAAAAATAGAACCACCAGACAATCCAGTAATTCCACTTCTGGGTGTTTACTTGAAGAAAACAGGAACACTAATTTGAAAAGATATATGCACCCCTATGTTCATTGCAGCATTATTTGCAATAGCCAAGATAGAAGGCAACCTAAATGTCTACTGATAGATGAATGGATAAATAAGATATGAGTTTTCTATATATGCGCGTGCACACACACACAATGGAATATTATCAGCCATGAGATAGAAGGAAATCCTTCCATTTGCAACATGGATGGACCTTGAGGGTATTATGCTGAGTGAGATAAGCCAGACAGAGAAAGACAAATACTGCATGGTAACATATGTGGAGTCTAAACAAAATGTCAAACTCATAGAAACAGTAGAAAAGCGGTTGTCAGGGGCTGAGGGGGATACAGAAATAGGGAGAGGTTTGTAAAAGAGTACAGACTTTCAGCTATAAAATAAATAAGGTCTGGGCATCTAATGTAAACATGCTGATAACACTGTATTATATAATTGAAATTTGCTAAAGCATAGACCTTAATTTTGCTCCTAAAAAAGATAAATTTGTGAGGTGATGGAAGTGTTAATTACATGTGGGGAATCCTTTTACAATGTATACATATATCAAATCACCATGACATACACTTTCAATATCTTTCAATTTTATGTCAATTATACCTCAATAAACCTGGGGGGGGGAACAAATCAGTCAAAGACGCTTATTGGGAGAAACCTTAACAGTACTTCCACCTGCCTCTCATTGGCCAAATGACCACATTTACGTGGAAGGGAAGTGGACTATGTAGTTCTTTTGGTTTAGCAAAGAACTGACGTTCTTCTCCCTTTCCTAGAAATTGAAGGATTTATCCTGGGGGCAATCAGCAAGCTCTGCCTTAATGCACATCACCCAGTTTGTCTTTGGAGGACATTCTGAATGTTTTTAGGGATATTCATTGTGACATATCAAATACCAACCTTTCGGTTACATTCGTAGCATAATAATTCAGTATAATATTTTGCCTTCCATAGCTTTTATTTATTTTATCAGCTGCCTTGACGCTGTGATTATGTTTCCACATATGTGCCTTTGGCACATCTTAGAATTAGATGTAGCTTCCAAGCTAATCAAACCACGTTTTTAAAAAGAGCTGGGAATTTAACTGAGCTATTCCTTTGTGTGTGGCTCTTGATGGAAAAATTAAACTTGCATTTTTAGAAAACTATCCTCCCAGTTTTGGAGTGGGGATTTATTAGGTAAATCTTTGCGTGTATCTTTGTAGTGAATTTATTTATATAATGAATGCGGGTCACCCTGCCCAGGCAATTTAAAGAATGTTTCAGTGTTATTTCTAAATTCACATTTGAAACGTTAGTTGATTGCTAATAAGAGAAATGATTTCTATTAAGGTCTCATACTTTAGTATCTGTTTCACGGAGATCCTCATTCTTGAATATTTGGAATGCCGTCAGAATCTCCCAGAGAAGGAAATGCAGTGAACGACAGGGTCGCTTTCTTGTGTATGATTTGAACTATTAATGAGAAGGAAGGATGGATAGTTTCGGTAAAGATGCTTTTCCCAGTCAGTTGGTTTATGGCATGCGCCTATTTTGACGGCAGTTTGTGACATTAGCTGTTTCTCCTTTCAATAGAGTAAGTTGACTAATAGCTAGAGCAGCAGGATTGTCTATACAATGCTGCCCGAGGATTCGATTAGGCCTAGGGTGTTTTAATTAACAGCAGCATAAGGACTTAAATGCTGCCTCTTAGTCTGCCTAACCTTATTATTTTCAAGTAGCAGTTGAATAACACTTAGAAGAGTCATAAATCTCTCAAACTAATTAATGAAAATGTTTAAAAAATACTGGCAGATGAAAGTAACAAACATGTCAGCCCCCAAATTCTGTTTTTCAGCTACTGATTGATAATACTAGGTCAGTCGCCAAATTTTAATTTCTTGATTAAATGGCTTTCTCAATATTGCCATTTTATTCACACTTACTGAAGTTAATAACTAATGTATTTGACACTTCCTATCTCTCCTAGGAAATATTTTCCCTCATTATTAAAAAAAATGCAGATTGTCAAACGTAGCTACAAAAAAATCAAATTATTTGATATTTTATTAGCGAGAGTTTAAAACTATAGTAGTAGATGGTGGCAGTTCTTACCGAAAATACCTAAAAATTCTGAAGTGCCTTTTGAATCATTAGATTGGTGAAATTATATTCAGCATATTTTGAATATTTGCTTCGCTTCATTCTAGTTCTTTTCAGCATCAGTTGGGCATTCGTGGTGTAAATGGCAATTCTCTATTACGTGGGATTCTCTATGTGATCCTGTGTGGGGGTTGGATTAGAAGATAGACATTAAATATTTTCTTGTACCTGTGGCTCATTTCATTTGCAGAGTGGCTGTCAGCTGAGAGGCTGCTACAGGTGGTCCAGGTGATGGAGGGGATAGTGAACAGGTGGGGACCTGCCCAGCAGTATGCAGTGAATCTGGGAGAAGACGGGATGAATTCCAGAGATAAGTCAGAGGGGAACAGAACAGAAGGCTCTGTGATACCGGATGCGGCTGGGCTGTCCATGAATTTGAGATCTAACTCAGTCTTCTTTTGAGTTGGCTTCTATTTCCCTAAGAGTCAACAAAAAGAGGATTTTTTAACCACAAATTATTTGAATAAACATACTTTTGAAACAAAGTACAGTACTTACATTTATACCTATTCTGTGACATTTTTTGGCTTCCCCCATTGTATGGACTGCCGAAATCCTTTTTTAGTCTTGATGCTATCACCACATCCTTTCCAGTACTGCCCCTCAGTTTTGTGAGGATTTGTTCAGTGTCCACAGCATTGTAATGAAGACAGTGAACAGGCTGATCCTCCCGTGATGCATATGCTGGGGTGGGCACCATTCTGTGTGTCTTTGCCCTTTGAAGTGAGTATTACCACACCACCCGTTTTACTGTTGAGGGGAGTATGGCCCAAAGAGGTGTGTAACGTTCCCAAGGACACAAAGCTCTTTGTTGGTGGATCTGTATATAGACCCAGAGCTGTAACTGAGTCCAGTTCCAGGGCTCAGGCATTGCAACTTGGAGCCGTCCTGTCGCACCCCATCCATCACGTGGGTGACCTTCTGCTGGGAGCACGAGTGGATAGGCACAAAAAGGAGACGTGGCCTGTGAAAGGTATGAGCTGAGTGTGTACGTAGCTCTGTTTTAACACAGTAGAGGAAATTCTTTACCCGACACCCCCCCCACCGCCAAAAAAATCCAAAGGAGGAAGGAATTGTATTAGGTTGAGGGGCTAAGAATGTTTCATGGAGACAGTGCTTCAAAGGCAGGACAGGTTTACAAGGAAGAAGGGCCTATCGTGGAGGAAGGAACAGTAGCAGTGGCAAAGCTATGCATACAGGCAAGCTTAGTGAACACAGGGGAGGAGTGAACACGGGCGGGGGTGGGTTCTAAATTCTCCATTTTGGCTGCTATATTTTGGTGTGTCTTAGGTAACACCAAAATTAATTTGTGTTTCATGTAGTAGACACAGGAAAGCCACTGGAGATTTGGGGTAGAGAAATGACATGCTTAGTCATTTAGAAAGCGTATTCTATTAACTGTCCCCTGATTCTGTTTTATTTTCCTACCTGCTACTGATTACTTCCTGGAAACACCCTATGTATTTTGTTGTCCTGTTCTGTCTTCCCTCCCATAATGTAAGCTGTTTGAGGGCTGAGGCTGGGTTACAGCAGGCATGCAGCTTCCTTTGCTCTTCAGAACTTTCTCTCTGGGAACCATGAGCTGCTATGTCACTTGTCTGGCTACCCTGAGACCACACTGCTGAAGAGCCACGTGTAGGCGCTCTGGTCCAGGGTTCCAGCTGAGCCCCTCCTTCGTGCCATCCCTGTAAGGTGTCAAATGTGTGCAAAGCTGTCTTGGACCCTGAGTGTTGTTGCCTGACCTCCAGCAATGCCACATGGAGCAGAAGAACCTCCCAGCTGGTCCCTGCCCAAATTCCTCACCCACAAAACTGAGCTAAAATAAGCCACTGCTGTTTGGAATTCAGGGCTGGTTTGTTAAGCAGTGGTAGTAACTGGAACGGATCAGATTGGGTCAGCTTACTTCAGAGGGGCGTGAGGGAGGGAGGTGGAGTGAGGAGCTCTCTGTCACACCTGATATGCTGTAATTGAAGTCACTGGTTTTACATTTCCCCCCGTGACTGAGTCCCAGTGACCATATCAAATGATGAGAGTGCTTGGTGTGAGGTGTTGGGTGCAAGAAAAGTGGATGGAATATTGAGTTGACAGCACCAATTAGATCTAGCATCCTGGACCTCCCTTTGGACATCCAAGAAATAACCCCAAATTGAATCTCTACTTTTTCTTCCAAAAGGCACCTTCCTTTAGACTTTTCATCTCATATAATGTTGCTCAGGTGAGGCACCTTGGAGTCCTATGTGGCAGGTCTTTGCTCTCATACCCCACATGGATGCTTCTTCAAGTCCAGTGAGCTCCACCTGAAAGCATATTCAGAATCCAACTACTTTCTTGTCCAAAAACAGTCACCTTCTTCCAGCCATCAGCTTCACTTTCTCTGGCCCTAGAGGTCCTCCCTGAGGTCATTCTCTAAGTGTCTATGCTTCCTTGTCTAACGGTCAGTGCACAGGCAGCCCAAGGTAGAGGCACTGCAGACACCACCAAAACTATATTGAGGACAAAGTCTATGAGACACCTGTGGTTTTTCGTATGGAAGCTACACTGATCCTTTTTTTATTAACATATTTTTCTTTTTATTGAGGTGCATCTTACATGGGCAAAGTGCATGAATGTTAGGATAACAGCTTAATGAAATTTTACAGTTGTGTATATGTAGATAGATGTAGAATACACCAATTCTAAATTATTTTAGGAAAAGTCCTCTTCCTCTTAGCTTGAAACATGTATGATAAGACTGGCTGACTTCTGGCCTCAATTGAGGAGTTTCCTTAAGGAGAGGATGTTATGTCTGCATGGTTTTTATCTCATGTTTATTGAAAGGACTGCCTGATTTTAAGTAAGAAAGTCCTGGATACCTAGACTTTCTTACTGTACCTCATTGGAGAAAATCCTAGCAAATAAAAATCTATCTTCTAGGCTTGCAAATCACCCCAAATATATGAGTCCCTGCCTTTTAAAAAATAGCCTTTCCTCCCCTGAGAACTGAGAACCCCTATTATGTACAATGAATAAAAGTAAAACATTTTCAGATGAAATTCTTTATTATTAATAAATTATTAGAAATATTCAACAACTGAATATCTGTGACTACTTTGAATGTTCACTTGGGTCTGATTATATTTTTTCTGAGTAAAGTCATTAACATATGCTTCCAAGTTTTCCTTCAGATGTAACCTCAGGCAGTGGCCAATGTGAGGTCATTTTAATATTTCTTAATATAGTCCTAGACTTGTTTGTACTTAGCAACTAATATCTATGGAGCATTTTCTACATGCCCCACTGCCTCCTGAAACCCTTATGAGCATTAACTATTCACTCGATTCCACAGACCTAAAAGAAAGGCTAGGTCATCATCCTCTTTTTACAGGTGAAACTGAGGCACAGAGCATTAAATTACTTGCCAAGGTCACACGGCCAGCACGTGGCAGAGGCTGCATTTCAACCCTGTCCGGCAGGTGCCAGAGCCTATGCCCCTAACCACTGTAATCTACTACCTCTGGATGCCCAGGGAAAACACCAAATTTGGGGAAAGTCACCGACTGGCTGCTAGAGCACATCAGTTAAGGAGGGTGATGGAGTTTCTCTTAATCGTGTTTCCTTGGGAATGATGTACAGAATAGACTTGACATCATTGGAGTTGAATCAGGGCCACCATGTTTGAGGAATGGAAAGTAATAATAACAGGCCCAGCCGAGCATCTTTATTCCCTCACTCCCTTTAACCACCCCATGGGGCAGGGACTGGTTTGGATGTGAGGACACTCAGGCAGAGAGAGATTAAGTTGACCAAAGGCAGCTAGTTAGTGGTAGAACCAGGTTGCTAACCCAAATAGTGGCTTCGAGCTTGTTCTCTTAACCACTGAGCTATGTGACCTCAAAAGAGAACAAAACACAGCAACACACAGGTTTGTGAGTTTCAGGGAAGCAGAATTCTTGGGTCCAAATAACCCTTGAAATGTCAGCCAACCTATATTTTGTCCTAGCTCCCTTTTCTTCTACACGTCCAGGCAATCACCCTCTCCCTACATCACAAATTTAACCTGAGAACTGTTGAGTGTCCAGGAGACCTTGGTTGCTATACCCGCTATTGATTGCCATGGAGAAGGGTCATCACGTTGCCATGGCCTGGCGAGCCATTTTGTGTGTAAGTGAAACACATGCTAATTTGCCTTCAAAAGACTGGTTATGTGGGTTTTTTCAGCCTTGAATCCTCAGATTTGTGCCCTCAGGAAAGAATTCTATGATTTGACAGCGTCTCCTGAAAAATGAGTTTTGTTTCCACTGGAGAAGAAAAAAATCATTTATGGGATCTTTCTAACAAAAATATGCTGAATTTCCAAAAGAACAGTTTTATTTTTATATCCCATTAGATTAAAAACTCCTCAAGACAACTGGTCTTATTCATCTTTCTCTATAATCACTCAGGGAGCTTATGATTAAATAAATCATTACATTTCAGTTTCTTATGCCTTCTTTATAAATTGACTCCATTATCATTATGTAATGTCCTTCTCTATTCTTGGTAATATTCCTTATTCTGAAGTATACTTTGCCTGATAAAATATAGCCACTGTAGTTTATTTTAGTTAGAGTCATATGGTATATCATTTTCCATTTTTTTTTCTCTTTTATTCTATCTGTATCTTTATATTTAAATTGGGTGTCTTGTAGACAAAACAATGTCGGGTATTACCTTTTTATCCAAGATGACCATCTCTGTGTTTCAATTGGTATGCTTATGTGTTTACCTTTGATATAATTATGGATGAGGTTGGATTGTCATTTAAAATCTTTATCTGCCTGCTTTTTGCCATGGTATTCTTTATGCTTCTGTTTTGATCTCTGACATTGGTTTATTATTTATACCTCTTAAAAAATTTTAGTGGATACCTTTAATTGCAGTCTGCTTTCAAATAATATACCACTTCACAAGTATTGAAGGTGACTGTAACAGTATACCCCCCAAATCCCTCCCATTTTTTCCTCTCTATTGTTTTCATTTATCTTATTTTTCCATATGCTACAAATACACAGTATATTGCTACTATTTTTCCTTGATAATAAATTGTATTTTAGAGTGATTTTTTTAACAAAGGAAAAATATGTTTGACATTTAGCTTCGTTTTCATCATTCCTGGAGATTTTCATTTGTTTGTGTAGACCCAAGTTTCTATAGTATAGCCCTGCTGGTAATAAATCCTCTAAGTTCTCATTTGTCTGAAGAAAAGATGTCTTTATTTTTTCTTCACTTTGAGAGACATTTTCTCTGGATATAGTTGCTGGTTTGACCGTTTTTCTTTCTTTTTTATTGTTTTTCTTTGAACAGTTTGAATATGCCCATCTATTGCTTCCTATCTTGCATAGTGTCTAACGAGGAGTTGGCTGTAATTCTTCACTCTGCCCTTCTATATGTGATGTGTTTTCACTTTCCCTGAAGAGCTTCAGGATTATCTCTGTTTTTAGATTTCAGCAGTTTGAAAATGATGTGTCTAGATCTTGGTTTTTGCATTCATGTTGAAGTCCTTGGCTCTATTGTTTGATATATTTCATTATTTGTGGAAAAATTCTCAGCTATGATTTCTTCTGTCTCAGTCTCTCTTCTCTTTGTAGGATTCTGATCATACATATGTTAGAGGTTGCGTGCTATTATTTCACAATGCTGAGATGCACTATTCTTTTTTTCTCTTCTCTTTTTGTTCGCAGTTGGTTAATTTCTACCAAACCAGCTTCAATTTCACTGATTCCTGCCTAAGCTTTGTTGAGTCTGCTGATGAATTTGTCAAAGGCTTCCTTCATTTCTGCTCCCATATTTTTATTTCTAGCATTTCCATTTTATGCCTCCTTATGAAATTCTATATATGATCGTGCATGTTGCTACCTTCTCCAGTGGAGTATTTTAATATATTAATTACAGATATTTTCAGTTCCCTTTCTGGGTCATATATGTATCTGGATTTCTAGCTTGCTTTGTGTATTGTTGGTGCATTTTCCCTTGCATTTTTGTTGTATAACTATAATCTTTTATTAAATGTTGCACTTTATGAGTAGAACAGTAGAGACTGAGATAGATAGAATTTATGCTTAGAAAAGGGCATGCCTCTCCTTCAGCAAGACCAGTAGTGAGGGGGGTTGAGTTGGGCTTGTCAGAAGCTGTGCTGGGCTTGGGTTTTGTCTTGTATTTAGTTTCACTGTACCACTCATTTCTAGTTCTTTAGCTTGTCCTTAGGGTGTGTTCTGATTTTTTGATGGTTTTTCCCCAAAGTTTTTGCTCCACCTTTGGCTTTGGGCCTTTCTTTTGTGCCCTGTCCACCAGAGAGGGTCACTGTTTTCACTCCCACCCCTCCCCGAGTAGTATACTTGTCTTACTTATTACTCATTCTTACAAGCCTGATAATGGGGATCTGAAGAGGGGGGTGCTCTGCTGCACCAGAGCTGCCTCAGTACTAGGCAGGCTCTGCATCCATGGCTGTCAGGGATGGGGTTTCTCAGTGGTCCTTCACCTCCCCAGCGTGAGGAGAGTTCTGGACCCAGTTAGTGTCCTGCCCACACTTCCCAGAGATAGAGGACCTTTTTTTTTTTTTTTTTTTTTTTTTGTGGTATGCGGACCTTTCACCACTGTGGTCTCTCCCGTTGTGGAGCACAGGCTCCGGACATGCAGGCTCAGCAGCCATGGCTCATGGGCCCAGCCGCTCTGTGGCATGTGGGATCTTCCTGGACCGGGACACGAACCTGTGTCCCCTGCATTGGCAGGCGGACTCTCAACCGCTGCGCCACCAGGGAAGCCCCGAGGACCCTTTTTAAAAAAGTTATTTACCCTACTCCCAGGTGCAGTGGATCTTCACCTGTGCTCTGTGGATGGCCAGGTGTGCTGTCTTTTCTCAGAGCCTTGAGACTTTGGATCTCAGGGGGGAAAAGGTTGGGCTGGGCTTTTTGCCCTTTCTGCAGTGGTGGCCACTCTCTCCTTCTAAGCATGGACCATCGAATAAGACTCCTCCCAGTCTTCCGCCTTGCTCCCAATCTTTTAAAAGAGCACTTGGTGGACGCGTGTGGAGAAGAGCCTGGGGAGGTATAGATAGTCTCTTTGTATCTCAACCCCCAGCGTCTGTCTTCTCACACTAGCCCACACTCAGCCTTAGCAATTCATTCAAAGTTTTAGCTGACAGCTTCTTACCTGCCCAGGTAGGGGTCCTGTCTTCCATCTGTTCTACCACAGGGGAGTTAGAGCTCACATCCATCCACCCCTCAGGGGCACCCATCTTTCCCGAGATTTCAGGCTAGTTCATTATTCTGTGACATCAGCTCTCTAATGAGTTCAAGAAAAGTTATAAGTTTTAGGTTATCCTGCTTTTTTATAGTGATAGGCTGGAAACAATATCCTTTACAGGTTACTGCATTCTAGGCAGAAGCCAGAAGCTCTTATTTACTTGTGTTTACAGTCTGTGAATTCATTCATTCATTAACCGAAGCTTTATCGAGTGTGCACTGGGCCAGGCACAGAGCTACGTGGTGAAGATAATACAGACGACCAGGATAGACTCAGTTGTGCCACCGTTGTCCTCACAACCTGGTAAGAGGGCAGACCACACATATAAGAAATAGAGAAATAATGAGGTGAAGGAAAACACTGGTGGCACTTGCTGTGGAGGAGATTAGCAGGGTGCTGTAGTAGGGGCCACAGACAAGTGTCTGATATGGCGGGTGGGTGGGGGGGTGGCCTCCTTGAAGAGGTAAAATGGAAGCTGAAACCCAAAGGCTGAAAATAAGCCAGACTCATTAAGAGCTGTTGTTGGGGCAGTTTGGGGCAGGGATTTGGGGAAAACGTTCTGGGCAGAGATAATGTCCAAGGAACCTGGGGTGAGGGCTGCTACAGAGACTGACAGAAGGGCGTTAAACCTGGAGAGGGAGACCTCCTGAGTCAGGCAGGAGGCGTGGGCAGTGCCAGATCCTGCAGGCTGCCAGGGAAAGAAGCTTGGCTTGTCTTCTAAGTGCATTGGGAGGTGGCTGGTGGTGAAAAGTATCAGACAAGGTCCTAGCCGAAAACAGATGGCATGCTCGGAGGGGGTGACTGAGAGGCAATTAAGGAAGCTGGTGTTCACAAGGTCTAGACAAGTTTAAAAGAAACCAAGCTGGGATGGTGAAGGCCCAAGGCCAGACACTGCAGGGAGCTGTTACCACCTGAGCCTGAAGTGGGAAGGAGGGGCCAATGGTCCCTGACTCGCGAAAGGTGGGTTCCAGGAGAGTCTCCTAAGGAGCCGTGGCTCTTGCTGGAGGGAGGCTGGCTTGTGGTGCGTCGGTAGGGGAAGCCCTCCCGTCTCTTGCCTGAGCATCCAACTGGTACACCTCGCTGGAAGCCCAAATGCAAAGGAGCCTGTTAACCCAGTTCTCAGATATCAGCCTCTCAGTCACATGGCAGAGTGGAGGATAGACAGGACACAGAAGAGGAAACAAAGTCTGCAGCACTGAGAGGAAGAGGGACTGAATTCCCCTTTGGAGAGGTCACTCCACCTGTGGTACGGGCAGTGGATGGAAGGGATGAACGTGGCGATGGGTACAATGAGAGGCTTCTCCCAGCAGCTGGGAGGAGAGGAGAGATGTTGGGTGGCTGGGCAGTGACCGTGGGAAAAAGTGGTGGACATGGGATGCATTTTTAACCTAGAACAGGCAGAACTTGTTGGGTAGGATTTGAGGGGGGAGGCAAAGTCAAGGATAACTCACAGGCTTTTGTAACTGGATGAAGCCAGCACTCTTTTCTGAAAGGGGAGGATACTTTGGCAGGACCAAGCTGGAGGGAGACATTGGAGTCGAGAGTGATGTTTGGAGATCTTAAGTCTGAGGCACCTTTGGGGCTGCCAAGAGGAGAGGTCAAGCAGGAAGTCATACATCTTCTTCTAATATATCCATCCTTCTCATTGAAAAAGTCTGCAGATATATAAATAATGTGTCTAATGAGAACATGTTTTTGAAGTTCACTGTCTATAGTTTTTATAACCAAGTAGTAACATCAGAGAGGAATAGAAAGACTGTGGATCAGCATGCAAATATTTGCAAGTCATATATCTGATAAGGGGTTAACATCCAAGACATACAAGGAACTCATACAACTCAATAGCGAAAGAAAAGTTCAATTTAAAAAATAAGTGAAAGAACTGAATAGACATTTTTCCAAAGCCATACAAATAGCCAATAGGTACATTAAAAGATGTTCAACATTACTGATCAGACAAATGCAAATCAAAGCCACAGTGAGATATCTCCTCACACCTGTTAGAATGGCTATTTCCATCTGTTCTACCACAGGGGAGTTAGAGCTCCCCTTTTTTTATCTCTCTGGGCAGTGATAAAAGAGATAAAAAGCCTTTTGAGAAGGATGTGGAGAGAAGAGAACCCTGGTGCACTGTTGGTGGGAATGTACAATAAGTTGGTATAGCTGCTATGGGAAACAGTATGGTGGTTTCTCAAAATATTAAAAGTAGAACTACCATATGATCCAGCAATCCTGCTTCTGGGTATTTATCCAAAGGAAATGAATTCAGGATCTCAAAGAGATTTCTGCACTCTCATATTCATTGTAACATTATTCACTATTGCCAAGATGTGGAAACAACCTAAATGTCTGACTACAGATGAATGGATAAAGAAGATATGGTTTATATAATGGAATATTATCAGCTATGAGAAAGAAGGAAATACCGTCATTTATGACCGCATGAATGGATCTTGAGGGCATTATGCTGAGTGAGATAAGTCAGACCAAAAAAGATGAACACTGTGATATCACTGACATGCGGAATCTGAAAAAGCCAAACTCCTAGAAACAGATGGTGAAATGATGGTTGCCAGGGGTTGGGGGAGGATGGGAAAATGGGGAGAAGTTAGTCAAAGGATATTAACTCCCAGTTATAAGATGAGTGAGTTCTGGGGATCTAATGTACAGCATGGTGACTATGGTTAACAATCCTGGAAAGTTGCTAAAAGAGTAGATCTTAAATATTCTTACCTCAAAAAAGAAGTGGTAATTTTGTGAGTGTTGGGGGTGTTAACTAACACTCTCGTGGTCATCATTCTACAAATTTAAGTGATAAATACATTGTACACCTTACAATTATGCAATGTTATATGTCAGTTATATCTCAATAAAGCTATAAAAAAAAAAACATGTCTTTCTTTTCTCCGATACTTATAGTCTCACTGTCAGACCAGGAAATTTAAAAAAAAAATACTTCTTGAAAACCATAAAATTTTAGCTCTGCTAATATTTCTCCAGATTCAGTTTATGTGGTAAAGCTTGTTCCACATTTAACAGGAGAGTTCTGGTTGGGGATAAAAATGTATAAATGTTTGGCCAGAAGAACTGGCCCACAGCCAAGCCATATGGATGCCTCACGTCTAGACGTTGGGAAAGGAGCAGGCAGTGACTGGGTGAGAAACGGAGGGACAGTGCGAGGGGAGAGCAGAGTGCCAGGATGCAGGATTCTCAACAGGGTCAGAGGCTCCTTGGGTACCCAGGATAAACAGGATGAAAATGTCATCCTATTTTGTTCCCTAAAAGCCAGAGACTGGCTTCTTCTAGGCCCCCTTTCCTTTGGTGCCAGCAGGAACTTTCTCAGCCTGAAGTTACCAGTGTGCTGGTGGATTGAGTTACTCAGTGACCTACAGATCACTCAGACCCCTGCAGAAGATCCCAGACCCCCTGCAGCTCTTTCCCAGCGCCGGTTCTCTGGCTTGGCGAGTCCAGATAAGGAATGTACCAGATGGACATCCAATGAGCTAGCTCTAGAAATCTCTCATTCCAAAATGTTTTTCAAGTAAATCTCTTTATTCCAAAATTTTAGAAACTCCCTTGGCTCACGTTGATCTCCTAATGTCTTGTCTTCTAATATGTAAACTATGTGTCCAGTGAGAACCGTTTTTGAAGTTTACTTCTTCCCAAGCCAGCGATAATATCACAGAGGAGGAGACAAACTGCAGAGTAGCATGAAAAGAAACATCACGTCTTTCTTTCTTTTCTTCAACACCTAGAGTGTCACCTGAGTCCAGGAAATTGAAAAGTACTTCTTGAAAACCATAAAATTTCAGCTCTGCAAATCCTTCTGCTGACTTTATCTGCCAAAGCTTGTTTCTCATTGAACATATCCTCTCCCATTCTTATATTTATCCTCCCTTCCTTCTCTGTCCCCTTTAGTAGGATAATGGGGAGTAAAAACAATAGGGTCTTTTCACATCAAGACTTGTGTTTGCTCCACAGAAGACCCTGTGAAAAGACACAGGTCAAGTCAAGAGGCATTGGATGTTGAATTTTTTTTTTA
Source organism: Pseudorca crassidens (assembly GCF_039906515.1). Lineage (NCBI taxonomy): Eukaryota > Metazoa > Chordata > Mammalia > Artiodactyla > Delphinidae > Pseudorca > Pseudorca crassidens. The sequence continues at coordinate 6,530,127 of NC_090298.1, forward strand.
ATACAGAAAAGTGATTTAATCTCTTTAATCCCAGCCTAATTTCTCATATGACTTCACCATATGTGTCAGGATATTTTCTGTGTGATTCTGGAACTTTCAGTTTTAACGACTATATAAATATATGTAATGGTGCATTTGTTTATATTCTACTTGCTGAATTTTTGACGTTGAGTCAGGGTAATCTAGATTTAGAGGCTCTTTTGGGTGGTTCTCTGTCAGTTACTCTATGCGGATGGTGGAAAGCTCTGTACCTGATGGCAGTCTGTCACCTTTGCGTCACTCTTGTGTCAGAGACAGCGCAGGCTGCTTGTAAAGGCATTGGTAATTTTTTTTTATAGAGAGCTTCTAAAGATCTACTCTTATCTGGTCTTCAGTTTATATGAATTTCTGTATTTTAGATTGAATACCTTTGCCTAAACCATGGTTTGCAGCCTAATCAGAGCTATGGACACAGTCTGCAAACCTCAAACCTGTCTCTGTGTGAAATTCACTGACCTGTTCAGGGACTAAACTCTTCATCTTCGCCATGTTATTGATCTGCTCGGAACATCCAGGGATTTAAATAAAGCACCAAAAATATTTATATAGTTACATCAATTACTTGCATCTACTCTAGCAGAGAGCAATTACTTTTTGTGAATAGACACAGCTGTTAATTTTAAGGGCATTTAGTTTGCTTTTTTCAGTCTTTCACTCTACATGGTGCCTGAGAGATTAGAGACAATGAGAAAGAATTTTGTGACTAACTGAATGAATGAATGAATGAATATAAAGTGTTGGCTCGTGTCAGTGATGGTGGCGTGGTGTTTCTGTAACTTTATGCATTTGCTTTATCAGTATCACAAGCCCAGGACCTGTTAATCTTCTCCTGGTGCAGTGACAACCTACTAAGTAGTAACCTCTAAACCAGCAGTCCCCAACCTCTTTGGCACCAGGGACAGGTTTCGTGGAAGACAATTTTTCCACAGACCAGGGTGGAGGGAATGGTTTTGGGATGATTCAAGCGCATTACATTTATTGTGCACTTTGTTTCTATTATTATTACATTGTAATATATAATGAAATAATCATACAACTCACCATAATGCTGACGGCAGGCGGAGCTCAGGCAGTTATGTGAGCGATGGGGAACGGCTGTAAATGCAGATGAAGCTTCGCTCGCTGGCCGCTCACCTCCTGCTGTGCGGCCCGGTTCCTAACAGGCCACAGACCGGTACCAGTCCATGGCCTGGGGGTTGGGGACCCCTGCTCTCAACAGTTATAACCTCTCACTTCCAGGTGAGCAAGATTGTCTGGATGATGGATTCACCATCTGAGCAGTTGGGCTTGGTACAGGGTTAATTTACTGTCAATAAAATGATTAACAAAATTCCTATTTCTACCAAAGTAGAAGGCTTTCAACAAACATATAAGCTAATATTAGCATGGCCATTAACCAGCATATACAATCGGAGTAGATCATGGAAATATGAATCCACATGAAAATATTGCTATTCTTTCCATTAGTTTCTTACATATGTACTTATTTGCACATGTGTTTATGCGTATATGAATGTGTCTATATAATCTTTATTTTTGCCCATTTTTCAAATTACTTATTATTAAATTTTGAGAGTTCTTTATATATTCTGATACAAGTACTTAATAAAATATATGGCAAATACACACACACACACACACACACAGTATCTTATTCCAGTCTGCGTTTCTTTTTGTTTTCTTAACTTTTTAAAAATACATCTTTATTGGAGTATAATTGCTTCACAGTGCTGTGTTAGTTTCTGTTGTACAACAGAGTGAATCAGCCATATGCACACATGTCCCCATATCCCCTCTCTCTTGAGCCTCCCTCCCACCCTCCCTATCCCACCCCTCTAGGTCCTCGCAAAGCACCGAGCTGATCTCCCTGTGCTATGCGGCTGCTTCCCACTAGTTATCTATTTTACATTTGGTAGTGTATGTATGTCGATGCTACTCTCACTTCACCCCAGCTTCCCCCTCCCCACTCCGTGCCCTCAAGTCCATTCGCTATGTCTACGTCTTTATTCCTGCCCTGCCACTAGGTTTACCAGTACCATTTTTTTTTTTTAGATTCCATATATATACATTAACATACGATATTTGTTTTTATCTTTCTGACTTACTTCACTCTATATGACAGACTCTAGGTCCATTCACCTCGCTACAAATAACTCAGTTTCATTTCTTTTTATGGCTGAGTACTATTCCATTGTATATATGTGCCACATCTTCTTTATCCATTCATCTGTTAATGGACATTTAGGTGGCTTCCATGTCCTGGCTATTGTAAGTAGTGCTGCAATAATCATAGAATGTATTTGAACATATTAAATGCTCAAATATATGTGGAATGAATGGTGTGTCTTTGCTGTTCCATGAATGTCTGTTTGAACAGTTTGGAAGAAAATGGGAGCACATTTGATAGGGTGCAATTATCCTGTCATCTACTATTTCACGTAAGGCCAATCTTTGAGGCAAACAAAGGCACCTCTATTTGTACAGGATGATTAGGTACCACACACTCTGATGTTTTTAGTAAAGCGAGAGTCCCTGGCCTGAAACAAATTTCACTGCAAAAGTATGTTTATTTTTCACTGATGACACATTAAATGAAAGGGATGACAGATATCATATTATGTATTAGGAGTTGTAGGAAAACACTGAGCCTGCTCTACGACCACAGCTGCACGCGAGGCATTCGGTAACCGTTTGCCATCTACCAAGAGTGCCGATGTTTTACCTTGTAACTTGATATTTTAGGGTGTTATTTATACTAGTAACATGCTTGCCCCAATTTATAATGAAAAAGGTCTTATGGAGTCCAATATTTATCTTTTATTTTGTAAATGCACTTTTTTTGCGTATTACATAATTTTCAGGGTTTGGATGGTTAAACTTCGCAGAAACCATGATTAAATTTATGAGGTATCATCGGTGACATCCTTGGAATCTCAAATAGGTTAATACATTATACATTTGATTTATGAATGTGTTTCATGCCTTGGTGCTTTTAGGGCCCAAATTCAGCATGAGGACATGCAGAACAAAAGTATCACTCTTTAAAAAGGGACACATTTGAAAGGGTGATGAGATTTATCAATAAAGCCTGATGTCTCAGATATATTGTATTGGCCCATTCTTTTTAGTTTATGTGCTGGGGTCATGAGGTCATTTACTCATGCAATAAGAAAAGTCCAACTTCGACCACAAGAGGTGTCTGATTTTAGCTACAATCTCACAACTTAAGAATCGGCCCGATCAGTAAGATTCGGCTTGTTTATTTCTCAGGTGTTCGCTCATTCTAGGAAGCTAGTTTTAAGTCACGTTTTTAAGAGTCATGATTTAAGGTGAATGGTTATGACTCTCAGGCTGCCGCTATGTGTATTTTTCCCCTTCTGATTCAGAAGTGGTCCAAGACTTGAACTTTCAAAAAGGACTAATGTATTGGAGGGCTGTGATTGAAGAATGTACAGGTTTGTCTAGCTTCTCCGCGATTGAAAACTGCAATACATTTCAATACATCTTAGAAAGACCAGTTGCATTTTGTTTTAAGTTATTATTAACCAGAATGCTGAAAGCATGCAAAATGTAATAGGGTCTCCCACTCCTTAAGGTAATGGGGTTGGTTTGAAAGCTCCTTTACCTGACTACATGGAGCCCAGAGAGGCGACACGGCGTGAGGTGCCTCTGTTGGCCGCACCTGCTGCCTTCTGCACCTCCGCCCAGGACCCACCCTCTCCTGGTTCCTTCTCTCCCTCCTCCTGCTTCATCTCTTCCACTCCAAATCCGGATCCACGTGCAAGGTGCATTTCAGTTGATTTTTTTTTTTTTTTTGCGGTACGCAGGCCTCTCACTGCTGTGGCCTCTCCCGTTGCGGAGCACAGGCTCTGGACGCGCAGGCTCAGCGGCCATGGCTCACGGGCCCAGCCGCTCCGCGGCATGTGGGATCTTCCCGGACTGGGGCACGAACCCGCGTCCCCTGCATCGGCAGGCGGACTCTCAACCACTGCACCACCAGGGAAGCCCTCAGTTGATTTTTATTCTATGGAGCCTTGCTGACCTGCAGTGTTCTTTCTCTTTTTTTGTAATAACACTTGCCATTTGTATATAACTGGATAGTTTACAAATATTTTTACACAAACTCATATCGTTGACATCAAAACATTGATAGAAGAGATTTTATCCTTTATAGGTGAGGAAACCCAGGTTCTAACAAGTTAAATGATATTCCTGTAGCGCACTGATGTCCACCTTTCACCCATCTGTTCATGAAATATTCTTCCTCTTGACAAATTATCATCTTAAATCAATTACAATTTCCCCAATTTTTATTCCATGCTTATGCTACTGAACTGAAAACATGACAGTTAATGCTTTGAGAAGCCTTCTAAGTGACCAGTTAAAAAAAATAAATAACAGCTTTCAAGGTTTCTTTCTAACCTAATAACACCCAATTAAAAAAGATCCTGGGGAGAAGTAATCCAGTTTATGAGATCTGCAAAATCACAGAGGTTTTACGAATTAACTCTGTAACAGATGGGCACTGGCTTTATGAAGAAAGTGGTGAAGTTGTTTTGGGGAATGGACGGAAGCTGGAATAAATGAGGCGCTGCAGCATCCTGCGCAGGGAGACCCCAGCCTGGCCCACCTCCCTTCAACTTCCTGGAAAGTAACTGCTCTCAGATGCCTACTCCAAGCCTCTCTCCTCTCCCACCCACCCTCACTCTCAGATGATAACCTTGCATCCTCTCCTGTTTCACTGGAAAGTTTTGAGCAATCTGACTCCCCCTCCCACCATGTCACCCCTCTACACGTCTAGCCTGAGCCTTTCTGCCTGTCATGGCCTTGGACTGCCTGTGGATCCCCTTATTTTGGGCTGACTCTTCCTCTTGGCCAGTTTTCAGGTATCTCCAGTTACCCAAGGGTATGATCTTCTCCTTTCTCTCTTCATCCTAAAATTCTCCCTCTCCACTAGATCTTCTCCTTCAGTACACTAGCATGCTATTCTTTTTATTTTTGGGGCTTTAAAAAATTTTTATTGAAGTGTAGTTGATTTACAATGTTGTGTTAATTTCTGCTTTACAGCAGAGTGACTCAGTTATACATATATATATTCTTTTTCATGTTAGTTTCCATTTTGGTTTATCACAGGATATTGAGTATAGTGCCCTGTGCTATGCAGTAGGACCTTGTTGTTTATCCATCCTGTATATAATAGGTTGAGCCTGCTAATCCCAACTCCCAATCTTTCCTTCCCCCACTCCCCTTCTCCTTGGAAACCACAGTCTCTTCTCTGTGTCTGTGAGTCTGTTTCTGTTTCATAGACATGTTCATTTGTGTTGTATCTTAGATTCCACATATAAGTGATATCATATGATATTTGTCTTTCTCTGTCTGACTTACTTTGCTTTGTATGATAATCTCTAGCTCCATCCATGTTGCTGCAAATGGCATTATTTCACTCTTTTTAATGGCTGAGTAATATTCCATTGAATATATATACCACATCTTCTTTATCCATTCATCTGTTGATGGACATTGAGGTTGTTTCCATCCTTTGGCTATTGTAAATATTGCTGCAGTGAACATTGGGGTAAATAGCATGCTATTCTTACCTCTTACAAAACGACACTCTTGACCCATTCCCCATGAACTACCATCCCATTCTTCTCTTTCCATTTGTAACAAAACTCCTTGAAAGAGTTCAATCTGTGCATTCTGATCACAATTGTCCCTAGAACCCACACAATTCTGGAGTGGATGAGATCAATAAAGACGGAAGAGATCAGTAAAGCCTATTTGGAGGAAACTGCTCTTACTAAGGTCACCTCATCAAGGTCTCCAGTAATTTCCATGTTGCTAAATCCAGTGGTCAGTTCTCAGCCTGACTTTTACCTGTTCCACACAATGCATTTCTTTCTCCCTCTGGAACTTGGATAGACATGGCTACACACAGATTTAAAACTTTTTTAAGTCTAAAAAGAAAGCACAGACACAGAATAAACAATTCTAAAAATAAACTGTCAGTTGGGGAAAATACTCAAATGCTCAAAATATAGAGAGCTTTTCAGATTAATAAAAAAAGATCAAAATCCCCCAAAAGGAGTAGATAAAGATGTGAGAGCATGGGCTTCCCTGGTGGCGCAGTTGTTGAGAGTCTGCCTGCCGATGCAGGAGACATGGGTTCATGCCCCTGTCTGGGAAGATCCCACATGCCACGGAGCGGCTAGGCCCGTGAGCCATGGCCGCTGAGCCTGCGCGTCTGGAGCCTGTACTCTGCAACAGGAGAGGCCACGACAGTGAGAGGCCCGCGTACCGCAAAAAAAAATAAAAGACATGAGTGCAAAACTTACAGAATGAATATAAATGAAAAAGATGTAAGTTCAGTCTCACCAATAATAAATAAATTTGAACTAACATGTCAAGGATATGACATTTTCAAAACAGTTAGAAAGAATAATAATGCAAAACAAAATAGGCATGCTTATATCCTGCCCTGGAGTGTAGCTTGCTACACAGCCATGGAAGGGGTTTTGGCAGATTTTTCCTTAATTCTTAAAATGTGTCTGTCTTTCAACATATTAGTTCCACATCTGGTAAGCTATCCTAAGAACATAATTACTCAGATATGCAAAAGATGTTACTGAATCTTCATAGGAGTGTAGAGAAATGCTATGTTACAAAATATCTATAGGTACACTAGTAAAAATTATAATATGAAGGTTTATTAGTGTTCTAATTGTGATATGTCACTACAAAGTACAGTGTACCATACACTCCCAATTTTGTTTTTGAATTTATCTTAGAAAAAAAGGTAAAAGGATAAATATCCAGATAATAAAATGAGTGATCTTGGGTATTAGAGATATTGATTTACCCTCTCATTTGAATTTTCTGTGTTTTCTTTAATGAATATCTATTGCAATGAATATAAAAGAATAACACTGAAGAAATACAGAATTTTTACTTATGAAGGGAATTATATAATTAAAGTTCTAAATTCAAATCCAAGATGATTTTATTCATTAAGAACACACAAGACTGAGAGAGACCTAATGAATTCCGAGGGACACGTTGTCTCTAGGGGCAGCTGAGCGCGTTCAAAGTGTACATCACTAGTCTCTATTCCTTCATAATGGTGCTTTTATAAATTTTAAAGGTTATTAAATTTAAAAAATTGGCTATTACAATATATATAGATGCAAATACACACATGCACACATATGGCCACACACACCTTTGCATATCCCCTGGCTCCGCAACCTCAACTTGGAGTGGGACATTTGGGTTTTAAATAACTCAGGATTCTCCCAGGATGGAAAACTTGGGGTATCTTAAATATGGTGCTCTCTTGACTTGCCTTTGCGTTTTCTCTCTGCCCAAGTGTGTGTGTGGAGAACATTCATTCTTTGAGACCCAGGTCAATAGGCATGCGTGGTTGCTGATGACTTAGGGTGAGCAGGTGACCGATGTGGAGATGAGCCACCTGTGGCTGGGGAGTGAGATTGCGCCTCTCTTAGTCTTGATTTCTGTGGTCTTTGATTGAATACTGGAGGCAAATTTAACACCTTACTTAACGCAAAAGTAAAGACTTTGAGGACTGGAGTGGTAAAATTTTATCATTCTGAGTGGGAAGGGATATCACTTCCGAAAGAAGGAAATTCAGTATGTGATTGGAGGTTCATTATTACTGTGAGAGTAAGTAGATATTTTCATAGACTAAAATATATATAACTGATGTTCACCTTTTTTCCTTACAACTGGTAGGAGTCGTATAATATAAATAGTTTCCGTAAGAGTTTATTCTGTTAATATCATTGTTTAGACCTTTCAGAAGTTCTTTTCTCCATTATTAAATGGCATTATTTTCAAATGGAAATATTAAACTGTCCACAATTCACTTCAAGCTGACTTCAGTCTGCTCCATTCACACCCCACCTGCAGGGTGAATAGGAACAAGTGCATGTGCAGAGCTCTGCCTCTTGCTCAGAGGTAAAGTGGCCTTGATTAGGGGAATTTAGGATTAGACTACAGAAGCAGTGGGGCATATACACACACACACACACACACACATACACACACACACACACACACACACACACACACTAAAATTCTTCTCTGCTGACTTTATTGCCTTGATCTGAAAAAAAAAATGGAATAGAAATGTACCTTGTAGGGAGTTATCACATACCATTGAAAGGCTCTAGCCAGCCTTTTTAAGTGATGCTTAAAACTAAACAGAAACAGATTCAAGGACTTAGAAAACAAACTTATGGATACCAAAGGGGAAAGGTAGGAGGAGGGGGAGGGATAAATTAGGAGGTTGGATTAACATATATACACACTACTATATATAAAATAGATAACCAACAAGGGCCTACTGTATAGCACAGGGCACTCTTCTCAGTACTCTACAATAACCTATATGGGAAAAGAATCTGAAAAAGAACAGTCATACGTATATGTAAAACTGAATCACTTTGCTGTATACCTGAAACTAACACAACATTGTAAATCAACTATATTCCAATGTAAAATAATTTATATATGTATATATATATATATATTTAAGCATTACTTTGAGGATGGAATTGCTTGACAAATGCCTAAGTATCTTAAATCTGTGGGGTCTAAGGTACATCAAGTAACCTTTCTAAAGGCTGACCTGAACAGATATGTCACCTCAGCAGGAGTTTGAGAAGGCACATTAATAATGCTGTAAATCGTAATCACCACAAGTCAGATGTCTGTGAGATAATAGGACCATTAAATATGATGCAAGTAAGAAATAGAAACTTTTTAAATGAGATATGTGTAATTGAGGACATGAACTTGATATGCTATTGCATTTAAAAAATAAATATGCTCTTTACGTTTGAAAAGCTAGTAATAAAATCACAAAATGAGATTAATGATGTTAAGCAGAAGCCCAATTAAATAAAGAGAAATGCCTTAATATGGATTGACAAAGGGCAGCTGGAGGTTTTACTTGATTCATCGACAAATTATAATTCTCTCTCTCTAATAAAAAGGACTGTAAAGTAGTCAAGATATAGTCTCACATATCTGTGCTTGGCTACAGAGAATTCAATTTGAAATGATATTTTGTAGCACATTACTTACTTTCTTTCATTTACCATTCTGCTTGTAAGAGGCCCTAGAAACTAATAAAAATGATAATTACATAAAACTGATTTTTGGTGACTCTCATAAGGAAGCAAGTTAACTCAATATTATTTTTATCATTTTGCTGCTTTTGCATTTTGTGCATTAAATGCAGAAGAATGTTTTCCAATAATTTTGGTACACATAGTTTAAAATAGGCCATTGATATCTAGATCCAAAATAGATATGAAAATCAGTACTTTATATAACAAAGTAGCTGTAGCCCCTAACTGTGCTATTGTCATCATACTTTTTTTTTTTTTTTTTTTTTTTTGCGGTACGCGGGCCTCTCACGGCAGTGGCCTCTCGCGTTGCGGAGCACAGGCTCCGGACGCGCAGGCTCAGCGGCCATGGCTCACGGGCCCAGCGGCTCCACGGCATGTGGGACCGGGACCAGGGCACGAAACCGCATCCCCTGCATCGGCAGGAGGACTCCCAACCACTGCACCACCAGGGAAGCCCGTCATCATACTATTAATTAAAACTAACTTTCTATATTATTCATTTATATCTATCTTTAATGGTTACTAATTTCCATTTGGGGTAATTATAATGTGCTTTTTATAAGCACAAACATAACTGAATAAGTCTTTCTGTTTTCTTCGTCCATCCATTTAGCACATCCTGTTTCCATGCACCACACTGCACTCATTTATCAAATTTCAGAAAGGACTAATGGAGCTTCTTGAGTGCACCAGGGTTTCTGCTAGACGCAGGGTACACACGCTGAGGAGGAAGCGGGCTCTGCCTTGAAGGAGCATAGGTGTCACGGGGGAGGTGACACATCACACAGAGTGGCAGGTCCAGTGGAGGGGAAGGTGGAAGGTGGGAAAGTCCCCAGTTCAAGGGGACTGTCTGCTCCTCGGCAGCCCTGTTCAAGTTCTGATGCTGGACCTGGGCTTTCGGACCGGTTGGAAATCTTAGACCAGGGTGAAAAGGCATAAATAAGGGACATAGGGAGGGACAGTTCCAAGCCTGGGGATGAGAAAAACACAGAGCAACATGTTGTGTTGTGGGAATTCTACCAAACATTTAATGAAGAAACAATGCTAAACTTCTTAAAACTTTGTTCAGAAAATAGATGAAGATGGAACAACAGCAGACATTTTTTGAGGCTAGCATAACTGACACCAAAACCTGACAATACATTAAAAAAATAGAGAGGGACCAGTACCTCTTCAGGTATGTAGGTGCCGATGTAGGGACACAGGTGCAGAAATCTTTAAGAAAAGAAAAGGATGATATGCCAGAGGAGTTTAAAACTTCCTAGTGAGGCTTCCCTGGTGGCGCATTGATTGAGAGTCCACCTGCCGATGCAGGGCACACGGGTTTGTGCCCCGGTCCGGGAAGATCCCACAAGCCGCGGAGCGGCTGGGCCCATGAACCATGGCCGCTGAGCCTGCGCGTCCGGAGCCTGTGCTCCGCAGCGGGAGAGGCCACAGCAGTGAGAGGCCCGCGTACCGCAAAAACAAAACAAAAACAAAACAAAACAAAACAAAACTTCCTAGTGGTGGTTTGAGTGAGATGTCCCCTGCCAACCTGGCTGATTACGAAGGCAGAGAAGCCTCTGCTCAGTTTCAGCACTGAGTGTGTTTCTCTAGGGAGGACTGCCAGAGAGAGACCCCGTTTTTCTATCAGACACAAGGCTGTTTCCCCCTGGTTCTCTGAGACGTTCTCAGATCTCTGTGTGTGGAATTTATTCAAGGGCTCTGTCAATTACACAGTCTCCAAACCAATTCCTCTAATGTCAGGTTCTGCAAATTCGAGAGACAGAAGTTCAGTGCCATCTCCTGGTTCCCCGGTCTTATCCTGATGACAGTCACGACACGTTTCCTTTTTGCTGAGGGGTGGGCTTTGTGGGAGAGTCAGAGAAGCAGGTGGATTCTCCACAATAGCATACATTTTGTTGCTTGAAATGGAAGGCTGTGGAGGACAGTCCTAGAGGCCAGCACTGAGGAGGCAGAGAGAATGGGATGGTTTCACCATCTGTTTCTCCCAGCATTGTTCAGACCCCAGTAAGACGTGTCTCAGCATCCTTCTAGAACATGAAGTATCCTATTCCTATTACTTGTTTAGATGCATCCCATCCTATCAAATGGATGTATACAGGTAATCACTCCTTCCTGAATGGCTAAACCTTTCCTTTTGTTTCTGTTTCTTGTATGTTTCTTTTGTTTTTTTTCCCATAAAATTCCTATTTTTCTAATATGCATTTTGTGCATATCAGTGGAATTGTGCCTTAATTATTGAATGCCACCTTGTCTCTTGATAAAGTTTTCCAATTTGTTTCTCATGCTGTATTAATTATATTACCTATAATATATTTGACATCATATTAATATAACTCCGAAGAGATACTGATTTTTCAGAAGTAAACGTTTGTTTCTGGTTACCTGTCAAGAACTGTTACCGTCCCCTGCACCTGGCTTCCAGGCCATACTGTGATTGTCTAGTGCTCAGAGGTGTCCTTGTACAAGCAGTGTCCTCCGTTTTCACTGATGCTGTGCAGGTTGGCCTCTGGGGGTCAAGGTGAACATGTGGGAAGTTTAGTGGGTGGGATCCTGAGATCGACACCGGTGGGGGAGGGAGGGGAGCAGGCTGGGCTGAGGGAGAAGTGGGACTGTACTGCGGTCCCAGCATGGACTCAGCGTGCCCTGCAGGGAGCTCAGAAGCTTGAGAGTCGCCCTCCGGAGATGGGGTGGGAGGGCTGGGCCTTCTACCCAGTGACCACCAGTCATTGAGCTGATCTGCTGCACCAGGGCAGAGCAAGCCCTGGGCAGGGGGGTCTGTTCAGGTGACGCAGGTGCAGGAGGGGTGATGTGTCCTCAGTCCTTAAGGGGATTCGGTTTGCCACACAGAAACCCCCAGGATTGGGAATCCGCCCTGTGCTCACAAATCATGGTGTTATCTGCGATCCTGCCCGCTTGCCCGAGATGGATGCCAAGGGTCAAGTCTGTACTTTCGTCCCTCTCTGTTCTGTGACTGCCTTATAGTGCGGGTCCTTTTTATTTCTCACTCTGAAATATCAGTACTCTCAGACTCCCAGCTGCCTTCCTCTCAGGCGCCCGCAGTTCAGTCTTTCCAGGGCAGGGTGACTTTTCTAAAGTCAACGTGTGACCAAGTCCCCCCACTGCTGGGAGCCATCTGCAGCTCCCCGTGCCCCCCCGATCACGTCTAGACCTCCTGTGCCTTGTGAATCTGTACGTGCTTTGACTTGTCCTTATCTCTCTACCTCAACTCCACGCTGTCCATCCTCCACACTCGCCTCTGTGACTCGGCTCTTCTTGTAATGTTTTCCCGGCTGTTCAGAACAGAGAGCAGAGCCCCTCACCTGAGCTCAGACTGCACCATCATCACCCCGTCCTGTGGAGCAGGGCTGATCCCGTGTCCAAGGAACCCTCCAGGCCCCTCAGATGGCATGACTCGGAGGACAAAGGGGGTCGGACAGTCTTAATATCGGATCAGTAATAATAAGCACTTGGGAGCCTCTCCTATGTTTCCAGCAAAGTGTGAATTACGTGGAGAGCTAGCAAGGTGTCAGTAACAGGACTCCACAGTGTTAAAAACAACAAGAAAGAAACACTTCATTTCGATTAGTTGTCCTGGTATCTTTGGCTAAATTTCAGATGGTGAGAAAAGGTAATGGGTGGAAATGTGGACTCTGTCCTTCTAAACCTGGGTGTTCTGAGAGAACACTGGCCCCAAGGCTGTACTGCTGTGCACAAGGAGCCCGTGCTAAGAACCCACTGTGCCATACTCGCCCCTGGGCCAGCAGTCCCATCTGCCACCCACCGGCACTCCCTTTGGGGAAATGTCCAGCTGTTTCTCATCTCTGCTGTCACTTCTTTTCACTCTTTATCACTCAGCCCTTCCCTACCCCCGAGATAGAGCAAAACTCAGGTAAACCCCTGTTTTATTTCCTGGTGGCCATTTTTAGTTTGGTCTAGTCTGTGAGCCATATTTAGGCACATACACGTATATGATAGTCCCAGTTGCTCCTGGCATCTCACCTGCATCGTGTGAAATGATTATGCTCTAAGTAAAAGGAGTTACCTTGACTTGGTGGGAACTTGTACCTCTCGTTCATTATGTGCCAGGAAGCTCATGTATCTGTGTGTCAAGAATCTCAAATTCATTTGTTTAGAAGAATCTAGTGTATTCGCATGAACTCTTAAGATAGGGTGCATTAATTATTTTTGGAAATTAATACTACAACAGCTTGAAATACTTTCTTGTTCCCAGGAATTTAACTAAATACCGAAAGAGGATAGTTACTTTTAAGTGAAATGACCTAAATTGAATATATTGATATTTATGAATTATTTTCATCTTGAGAGGGATATTGTACTTCATCTGTTGGTAATAAAAAGGTTCTTGAATAGTATTTTGTTTCCAGTGCAGTTAGTTCCATTTTATGTAAACCTGGAAAAGGTCATCCTGTACCCTTTCAGTTTCTCTGGAACTTCACGTGAGTGTTCTAAATCTGAATATTTTGGCATCCTTTTCTAAGAATACTTCATTAAATAGTTATCATTTATTCAATTTAGGAATAGATTTGGAGGCTGTTTCAATGAATTATTTAGCCAATCAGTGGAAAGTTTTAATTCATTTCAGCAAAAGGAGTTATAATGTAAAAGATGACTGAATTTATCAAAATGATTTTCTCTCATGACCACCGAAATATGTGTCCATTCTCTGTAGAGTAACCCGTGGTAAATGCTGGATGTCCTGTGAAAACAGTACAGGATTGTTATTCTTGTTGCTCAAAGGCAGAGTCCAAGGTTAAAACACGGATGAGATGTTTAAAATTTTTACATGAAAAATTAGAACTACCAGGTTTGTCTCACTAGACATTTCTGATTTTTCATTAAATTTATGATTTTGAGCACAAAAAATGCAGAAAAACATGCTCTTAAAGGAGAAGAAACAAACTCACTAATACATAGATGATGACTTAACCTAAAAGTTATTTTTTCAGTGCATTCTCACATTGATGCACTGAAACATCAATACATAGATGCGATAGATAGATGATAGATTATAGATAGATAGGTGATAGATAGATAGATAGGTTAGTTAATCTGTTCAGTTGATTGCTATTACAACACTGCAGGTGGCACACAAATATAATTTCCACCCCATATCATCAGAGCACATGAGGAGGCCGAGGAGTGACTATAGAGACCATGTAGTCACACCCTTTTTACTTCATTGGTTTTCTTTCCATATTTGTGTTTCCTCCATATAATTTGACTTAAATTGAAATAGTCTGTTTAAAATGGTGTGTGCTGTCTGCATACTTCTGATGATTCATTTATATTTACTCAGTTTCAAAATTCGCCTTGGAGAAGATGGGGGAGGAGATAGAAAGGCTCTTTATTTTCCCTACTTGTCCTCTCTATGGCCCTTTTAAATATCTCCTTCACTGCTTAGCAATATGCAAATATTAGGAAATTGCAGAGTAGAACCACGTACCAGTCTATGCTGGCAAATACTAAAATCTAATGACGTAGATGAATTTTAAATAAAATATATATTACCTAAATAGAATTAAGGCAACTTCAGAAAGAACTTATTTTTTATAAAGGCTCTAGTATCAGAAAGGTTTATTCTAGGAGCTGATGGATCCTGTAATGTTTAACCTGTTGCAAAATAGGAAAAGGAAAGTTTTCCAATTCATTTTTATGACTCTGGCATCATCCTAATATTCTAACCTGATAAAAATAACACTGTTGGAAAATTTTATGGCTGTAGATGCAAATTCTTAAGAAAAGTATTGGCAAATTTAGCCCAATAGTGTATTAAAACTATAATATTAATAGTGGCTAATAGCTACATGTATGATATTGATACTATGTTCCAGGAACTATTCTAAGTTCATATTATTCACTTATTAACTAGAATGTAAGCTCAAAAAGTCTTCTTCTGTTTTTCTCATAGGTATAATAACAGAACCCAGAATTGTGCATGGCACAAAACAGAAAGTCAATAAATTTATCGAATAAATGAATTAATAATTTTCATAACAACATTAGATTGATACTATTAATATTGCCATTCTCTATAAAAATGGTATAACAGATCCGTAGAGATGAAGGAGTTTGCCCAAGGGCACACATACCTTACTCAACTATGTAGTTTTTTGGGGGGAGTGCAAGGAAGGTTTGACTTTAGAAAATATAATAATATTGCTTAATATTTTAATCTATCAAAAGGAAAAATCACAAGGTCATTTTAATATATACTCAAAAACAGTTAAGATAATTCAATTCCGATTCTTAGGTGGGGAAAAATCTCAGTAAAATAAAAATCAAAAGGAAATTTCCTTGATATTTTATAAAGATAACTCAAGCTCAGCCTCCAAATTCTTACAGATATAACATCAGAGGAATTCCCATTAGATTGAAGACTAAAGAAGGATGTATGCTATCAATTCTGTTGGATAACATTGTACTGAAAAGAATCTTTAGTTCAACAGGGGGAAAAATTAGAGTATACGTATAGGAAAGGATAAGGCAACTTATCATTAATGTGGCTATTATACATTGACCTCGATACATAACAGCTGGGTGACTATGGCAAAGGTTATTTAACCTCTCTAAGCTTTAATATTTAATATCACCACTGAGACTATTAAGATGACATACTTCACAAATTTATTGTTTAAATAAATTGGATAATGCATGTAAGGTGCCTGCCTTATGGTAGTTGGAAGATAGTAAGTACACTCAGTAAATGTTATTCGTTTTTATTATTACCTCCTGAGAAGTCAAAGGTACATAATTGAAAACCATTAGCATTAATGGAGAGATTCCATAAGTCATTGTGTTATTAAGTTCATGTATAAAGCTTAAGTGCTTTTTAATATATGAGTTTAAAAAGTTAGCAAATATGATGGGACAATAACCCAATTTACCTTAACACTAGTATATCTAGGAATATGTTATCATTTTAACATATTAACAATAATATGTCTAGAGATAAACATAGAGTTAAAAGTCCTGAAATAAAACTATAAAACTTTAAGGAGTGCTATAAGAAAAGATATTAATTAATCCAGAGGTAGCATAGGCTTACATATGAAGATTCAGTGTTCTAAAAACAACAACAAAGTTTTTAACCCAGTCTTTAATCTCAGCCAAAATGCACATATAAGTATGGGGAAATTAATCACATGTCACTAATTTTAATATGGAAGAGTAATACACAAACAAGAATAACCAGGGAAGCTGTATAAAGAAGATCCAAGAGATGGTTACTTGTATTTTTGTGATATTAGAACATGTGAAAGTTATAATAATTAAAAGACTAGGCTACTGAAATAAAAATAGACATATGGAACAGAAATAGTCACAAGTACATATGTGTCATTTCAAATCAGTGGGAAAGGAATTGAGCCTTCAAAAAAAGTGTTAGCTAACCATTTGGGGATAAAAGCAGGAAATTACAATTTCTGGTGTCAGTATTCCTATTTAGATGGCCACATAATCTAAATTTCTCCAAAAACATTCACATCAATCAGGAGAGCAAATGAGGTCATTGATAACCCATCTCAAAAGCATAACTTGGAGGCAAAAATTAGCAAATATGTAAGTGATTTGTCTGATGGGAAATACACTTTCCTTTACCAGCTACCAGCAGAGCCACATACGGAGACCGTGCCTGATCAGAGCCAGGAAGAAATTGCGCTGAAAACAAGAGTGGAAGGTGGCAGCCCGGGGGTAGAAAAAATAAAAATTAAAATAAAATAAAATCATTTCCAGAGATAAAAAGACCCTCATACCTGGTCCGAACCTTGGTGGATCAAAACACTGACTAATGCAGAAAGTAAAGAAATAAATTGAGGGCTTCTCTGGTGGCACAGTGGTTGAGAGTCTGCCTGCCGATGCAGGGGACACAGGTTCGTGCCCCGGTCTGGGAAGATCCCACATGCCGCGGAGCTGCTAGTCCCGTGAGCCATGGCTACTGAGCCTGTGCGTCCGGAGCCTGTGCTCTGCAACGGGAGAGGCCACAACAGTGAGAGGCCCGCGTACCGCAAAAAAAAAAAAAAAAAGGAAAAATATTGAAAGTGCACCGGAGCAGGGGTGGCAGTCTTGGAAAGGCACTGCTTTTTTGGGGAGAAGGAATTCCTGGGATGCATAGTGATGGAAAGAAAGAAAATTGAAAGTGGAAATTAAAGTCCAGATCTGCTCTCTTAGCAACTTTCAAGTATACAATACAGTGTTGTTAGCCATAGTCATCATGCTGTGCATTAGATCCCTACAACTTGTCTTCTGAATGGAAGTTTTTACCCTTTGGCCAACATCTCCCCAGTTACCCTGTCCCCTTCCCTCCCCAGCCCTGGTAACCACCATTCTACTCTCTGTTTCTATGAATTCGGCTTTGGCTTTTTTAGATTCCACATATAAGGGATATCATACAGTGTTTGTCTTCTCTGTCTGACTTATTTCACTTAGCATAATACCCTTATGTCGAAAATTGCAGGATTTTCTTGTTTCTCCTGGCTGAATATATACATGTCTTTCCATTGTGTGTGTGTGTGTGTGTGTATATATACATATATATGGCAACTTCTTTATCCATTCATCTACTGACAGACACTTAGGTTGTTTCCACATTGTGGCTATTGTGAGTAATGCTGCAATGAACGTGGGAATGCAGATATCTCTTTGAGATCCTGATTTCATTTCCTTTGGATATATACCCAGAAGTAGAATTGCTGGATGACATGGTAGTTCTGTTTTTAATTTTCTTGATGAACCTTAATTCTGTTTTCCATACTGGCTGCACCAATTTACATTCCTATTCACAGTGCACAAGGGTTGGAAGTGTCAGCTAAAACTATGGTGGTAACATTTTACAATATATAAGTACACCAAATCAATTCCTTGTGCATTTTAACCTTATAAAATATTGTATGTCAATTACATCTCAATAAAGCAAGAAAAAATAAAATATTTTTTGAATTAAGAAAAAATCAGAACATATTCTGATCCCTTCCAAGGAGCCATTGATTGAAGAAAACATATTTCATTATATCGAAATAAGATGGAACCCTTCATTCAAATATATGTATGTGTGTGTGTGTATATAAAACATATATAATATTGTTTGTTCAGGAAAATAACAGACATTTCTAATGAACAGAACATGGAAGACAACATCTATACCAAGTTTCTCTAAGAAAAAATCAGAAAATGAGAATGGAAAACCCCAAAAAACAAACCCCAAAATCAAAAAAGGAAAACGTAACACACAACTCCAAGCTAATTTATATTCTTAAAGCGCTGTCAAATAAGTTTTAAAACTGCACGTTAGAAATTCAAAAATTCAGAGCAAAAATGGATAAAAAACGGGAGATACAGAAGAAGAATTGGCCAATCTTAGGAAAAAAATATTAAAGAAAAAGGCACAAAAGACAGAATAGATTTAATGAAAATATAATAAAGGATTTTGAGGAGTGACGTTAGCCAAGAGAACCAAGATGAAATAAAAAAGTAAAAAGGTTAGTGGGAAAGGGATAGGTATAAAAGATAGGCAAAAAAAAAAAAAAAGTTTTAACATTCATTTAACTGCAGTCGCTGGAGACAAAAGCAATGTAATGAAACAGACCTAATGTTTAAAAACTAAAATAGAAGAATTTGGGGGGAAATTAATGAAGACCTGAACTTATACATTGGAGAGTCCACTATGTACCTAAGAAAACTGACCTAAAATGGTCAATGCTGCCATGTTTCTGAGAAGTCTGCTAGATTTTACAGAGAAGAACACATCTGCAGGGTGTCCATACAAAAAGATGCATCACTTAGAGAAAAGAAAATCAGAAGTACATCAGCATTCTCTATGTTGACAGAGCAAGCAAGACAGCAATGAAGCAATAATTTAAGAAACCCAAGGATATATTGTGTGTGAGCTAGTAATTTTATATCCAGCCAAACTGCCTTTCAAGAATCAAAAACCCAAGTAATACTGTACTCATGAATCCTTCCTGAGCAATCTAGGAGAGCAGTTCCCCTCAAACTGTTGTTTCACGAGGAAGAGAAAAGGAGCTTGTTCCAGAAAGTTACTCAATGTATCACTTGCTTTTGTGAATTAAACATGCAAAAAAAAAAACAAAAAAAACACAAAACAGCTGAACTGAACAATGTCCTTGGTGAAATAATTCATTTAATTCCAGCATGAGTTTCTTAACTTCTGTTGCCAGTTTGTAGACCATACTTTGAGTGGTGCCATAAAAAAGGACAAGGTGTATCCAAGAAAAGATGACTGGAACACTTAGACAATAGGACTGATGATGTGCATTGAATATACTGAACTTTACAAGGTATTTAGGAAGCCTGGAAGCATAGGTGAACATTCACAGTGTCTTCTAGGACATCTGCATTCTGTAAAACAATAATAATAAAGATGACCATTAGGTGTTTCTAAACTTTACGGATACTATGTAGATCTAAGAGTAAAAGGAAAGTGGGGACAAATAGGAGAAAGCAGTACATGTAAATATTATATTTTCTGAAAAGACAGAAGTGACACAATTTTAAAATGGGAGGAGTATTGACAGAAATTGAGCAGGTGAAATTCTTATATGCTGCTTTTGGTGGTGTAAATTGGTTCGACTACTTAGAAAACTTTAAATTAGTGGGTACTACAGTTCAACACATGCATAGCCTACTACGGAGCAACTGCATTCAGTTTAACTTCAACCTAAGTGTATAAACATATTCATCAAAAGATATGTATAAGAACAGTCATAGCAGCACTTGGTAGTAATAGCATAAGTCTAGAAACTACCCACATGTCCATTAGGAGAAAAACAATTAAACAAATTGTGTTATATTCACACAATGGGATGGTAGACAACAAGGAGGAAGAAGGAACCACAATGATTATACTCAGTGACATGGATGAATCCCACAAATATAATGTTGATGAGAAAAATCCAAACATAACAGGCTATATGTGGTAGGATTCCATTCATATAAAAAAACAGACAAAATTAATCTCCAGTATTTGAAGTCAGGATAGTGGTTACCTTTTTGGTGCTCTTGCTGGTGGGTGGGGGCCCCCTAAGGACAGGTTTCTGGAATCCTTGAAATATTCTTTTTTTCTTTTTGGCCGCGCTATGCAGCTTGTGGGATCTTAGTTCCCCGACCA
Organism: Pseudorca crassidens; assembly: GCF_039906515.1. Lineage (NCBI taxonomy): Eukaryota > Metazoa > Chordata > Mammalia > Artiodactyla > Delphinidae > Pseudorca > Pseudorca crassidens. The sequence continues at coordinate 6,550,467 of NC_090298.1, forward strand.
GGGATCGAACCCAGGCCCTCGGCAGTGAAAGCACGGAATTCTGTTTTCTTGTTTTGGGTTCTGATTATACAACATTGTTTGCTTTGTGAAATCCATTGTGCTGTGTGCAGTTAAAAATTTTGCACTTTTTTTGTGGATGTCACACTTAAATGAAAGGTTCAGAACAGGGAGTAAAGAGAACAGAGGAAAAATAAAATGAGCTCCTTGATTGTTGCTTAGGTAGTAAATGAGAGTCAAAGGATAGAATTTAAAGCTGACAAAGCAAATAGCACACACCTGGTAGGGAAAAGAAGGCCTAAGGGTACTAACATGTATTGTGTAGTAGTTACCACTAAAACAAAAATGCAAACCTTTCTAAATATTAATACAAAGATACATAATGCAATAAATATTTTATATTTAAATATTTTATATTTATGTTTATATAGACAAAGAACCATAGTAAACATAATGTAATATACACAGTAAAATTAATATAAACTGTTTGACCAAGTTATAATGTTGCAGTCATATCAATCTATACAAATGGACTTAACCTACTTAAAAGAAGAAAAAAAAATACTCATATTGGCTCACAAAATAAAACCTGACTCTGTGCTTTTTACAAGAGACTTACTTCCAGCAATTCAGAAAGGCTAAAAGTGTGGGAGCCCTTTCACTGTCTCCTGTGCTGTGTCCCTTTACGTACCCCATCACTGTGGCATTTTGTTGTTCGTATGCATTTGTTTGCACTACAAGAGGCTCAAAGCTGATTGTGTATGTTTCCTGCCCCAGTGCTAGAATCAGCCATTTCTCAAGGAACATCAAAGCTGGAACAATTTGAACACCAAAGTAAATAAGGTAGTATTGGATTATAATCCACAGTCTAAAGTGAATATTCATAAATCCACACCAGTATAAATAAATGATTCAATGCATAAATAAATGGGTAGAATAATCAGATCTCCCATGCAGAAGAATTCCACATGATTTATGTAGATATTCTGCCTTCAAGTAAGGAGAGTGTAGCTCCTCACCCTGCAAGTCTGGGCGGCACATAGTAAATTCTTGACAGAGGGCATTATGGATGGGTCAGGGGGTGGTAACTTTAGAGTGGAGAAGCCTGATGAACATGACCTTAGCCACGTGATCAAGATGAACATCAACAGTTATAAGTCGTGTGAATAGTACCTGCCCTTGATATGGTGTGATGAGAAAGGCACTTGATCTCTGTAGTCTTCCTCCCCTAAACACTTATTTCCAGGAAAATCATGAGAAAAACATCAGAAGTTCAGTCAAGGGACAGTCTATAAAATATCTTATTAATACTCCTCAAAATTGTCAAGGTCATCAAAAGCAAGAAAAACTCAGAAATTGTCACTGTATGGGGGCATGAGAATGTAATGAGGTATTCTGGATGGTATCCCAGAACAAACAGAATAAGGGCATTAGGTGAAAACTAAGGAATTCTGAGTAAATGATGGCATACTAATGTAAGATGTTAATAATAATGTAAGATGTTAATAAAGAGAAGCTGCATGCAAAGTATATGGAGATGCTGTATTATCTTTGCAGTTTTTCAGTGAATATAAAACTGTCCTAAGAAAATAGTTGATTAATAATTTTAACAAGGGGAGGATTCAAAGGTACACCAGTTAAATGCAAACAGTGGAAAAAAGAGGAGATATAATGATATTGGACCAGGCAGAGTAACAGTATAACCACCTTCATGAGTCAGAAGCTAGAGGAAATGCAAGGAGACGTAGACAGATAAAGACTTAGAATAAGATCTAAACCAATAACCAGTGAAGTAGCTCTTAGTGTTCTAAATTAAATGTGAGTCCCAAGAATAGAAAACTTATCTTCATCTGAAGTGGGTCATCAATAGAAATTCCCTGGATATTTATCTGTTGTTTGATTATTGTTCCTAAAAGTACATATTCAAAAATAAGACTAATTGGAACTATCAGAAAGAGAAATTAACAAAACAGTCCCATTTACAGTTGCATCATAAAGAATAAAATACCTAGGAATAAATCTAAGGGGGTATAAGGCCTGTATTTGAAGAACTATAAGACACTGATGAAAGAAATTGAAGACAACAAAAACAGAAAGATATATTGTGTTCATGAAGTGGAAGAATTAGTACTGTTAAAATGACCATACTACCCAAGGCAATCTACAGATTCAGTGCAATCTCTATGAAAATATCAATGCATTTTTCATGGAACTAGAACAAATAATTCTAAAATTTGTATGGAAACACAGAAGATCCTGAATAGCCAAAACAATCTTGAGAAAGAACAAAGCTGGAAGTATTGTGTGCCCTGATTTCAAACTATACTACAAAGAGACAGTCATCAAAACAGTATGGTACTGGCACAAAAATAGACACATAGCTCAGTGGAACAGAATAGAGAGCCCAGAAATGAACCCACACTTATATGGGCAATTAATCTATGACAAAGGAGTCAAGAATATACAATGGAGAAAAGACAGCCTCTTTAAAAATGGTGTTGGGAAAACTGGACAGCTACATGCAACAGAATTAAACTAGACTACTCTCTCACACCATAAGCAAATACAAAATCAAAATGGATTAAGGACTTGAATGTAAGACCTGAAACCATAAAACTTCTAGAAGAAAACATAGGCTGTAAGCTGTTTGACATCAGTCTTAGTAGTATTATTTTGGATCTGTCTCCCAAGTCAAAGGAAACAAAAGCAAAAGTAAACAAATAGGACTACATTGAACCAAAAAGATTTGCATAGCAAAGGAAACTATTAACAAAAAATCCACCTACAAAATGGGAGAAGATATCTGCAAATGATATGTCTGATAATAGATTAATACCCAAAACATACAAAGAATTCATACAATTCAACATCAGATCAAACAAACAACCTGATTAAAAAAAAATGGGCAGAGGACCTGAATAGACACTTTTCCATAGAAGACATAGAGATGGCCAAAAGACATATGAAAGATGCTCAACATCACTAACCATCAGGGAAATGCAAATGAAAATTGCAATGAGATAACACCTCACACCTGTGAGAATGACAAGTATCAAAAAGACACCAAATATCAAGTGTTGGCAAGGATGTGGAGAAAGGAGAAGCTTCGTGCACTGTTGGTGGGAATGTAAATTCATGCAGCCACTATGGCAAATAGTAGGGAGGTTCCTCAAAAATTTAAAAATAGAACTATCATATGATCCAGCAATTCCACTTCTGGGTATTTTTCTGAAGAAAACAAAAACACTAATTCAAAAAGATATATGCACCCCTGTGTTCATTGCAGCATTATATGCGATAGCCAAAACACGAAAGCAACTTAAGTGTCCATTGATAGATGAACGGACAAAGAAGATGTGTGTATATATGTATATATGTGTATATACATATATATATATATATATATACAAGAATTCTACTCAGCCATAAAAAAACTGAAATCTTGCCATTTGTAACAACATGGATGGATCTAGAGGGTATTAATGCTAAGTGAAATAAGTTAGACAGAGAAAGACAAATACTGTATGATTTCACTTATATATGGAATCTAAAAAAACAAAACAAATGAACAAACATAACAAAATGTAAAGAGTCATAGATACAAAGAACAGAGTTGGTGGCCAGAGAGGAGGAGTGTGGAGGAGATAAGTGAAATAGGTGAGGGAGATTAAAAGATACAAACTTAACAGTTGCAAAATAAATGAGTCATGGGTATGAAAGGTACAGTGAGGAGAATATAGTCAATAACTAGGTCATGTCTTTGTATAGTGACATATTGTAACTAGACTTATCCTGGTGATCATTTTGAAATGTATTAAAGTATCCAATCACTATGCTGTGTAACAGGAGCTGTCATAGTGTGGTAGGTCAGTTATACTTCAAAAGCAAACAAACAAACTCACTCATAGAAAAAGATCAAATGTGTGGTTACCAGAAGTGGAGCAGTTGGGGTGGGGTGCTGAATGAAGGCAGTTTGATAGAATTCGCCTGTGAAGCCATCAGGTCCTGGACTTCAGTTCATTGGGAGTTTTTTGTTTGTTTGTTTTGTTTTGTTTTTTGTTTTGCGGTACGCGGGCCTCTCACTGTTTTGGCCTCTCCCGCTGCGGAGCACAGGCTCTGGACGTGCAGGCTCAGCGGCCATGTTTCACGGGCCCGCGGCATGTGGGATCTTCCTGGACCGGGGCTCGAAGCCGCGTTCCCTGCATTGGCAGGCGGACTCTCAACCACTGCGCCACCAGGGAAGCCCCATTGGGAGTTTTTAAATCACGGTTTCAATTTTATTACTTGTAATTGGTCTGTTCATGTTTTCTGTTTCTTCCTGGTTCAGTCTTGGAAGGTCGTACCTTCTAAGAATTTGTCCATTTCTTCCAGGTTGTCCATTTTATTGGCATAGAGTTGCTTGTAGTAGTCTCTTACGTTCCTTTGTATTTCTGCGGTGAAAGTTGTAACTTCTCCTTTTTCATTTCTAATTTTACTGAACTGAGTCCTCTTCCTTTTGTTTTTGATGAGTCTGCTAAAGGTTTATCAATTTTGTTTACCTTCTCAAAGAACCAGCTTTTAGATTCCTTGATCTTTGCTATTGTTTTCTTTTTCTCTATTTCATTTGTTTCTGCTCTGATCTTTATGATTGCTTTCCTTCTACCAACTTTGGGTTTTGTTTGTTCATGTTTCTCTAGTTGATTTAGGTGTAAGGTTAGGTTGTTTATTTGAGATTTTTCTTGTTTCCTGAGGTAGGATTGTATTGCTATAAACTTCCCTCTTAGAACTGCTTTTGCTGCATCCCATAGGTTTTGGATTATTGTGTTTTCATTGTCATTTGTCTCCAGGTATTTTCTGATTTCCTCTTTGATTTCTTCAGTGATCCGTTGGTTGTCTAGTAACATATTGTTTAGCCTCATGTGTTTGTGTTTTTTCCAGTTTTATCCCTGTAATTGATTTCTAATCTCATAGCATTGTGGTTGGAATGAAGGCAGTCAAAAGATACAGACTTCCAGTTATAAGATAAATAAGTATTGGGGGTGTAATGTACAACATGATAAATATAATTAACACTGCTTTATGTTACACGTGAAAGTTAAGAGTAAATTCTAAGAGCTCTATCACAGGAAAAGCATACTCTTTCTTTAATTTTGTATCTATATGCGATGAGGGATGTTCATTAAACTTATTGTGATAATCATTTCATGATGTATGTAAGTCATATCATTATGCTGTACCCCTTAAACTTATACAGTGCTTCATGTCAATTATGTCTCAATAAAACTGGAAGAAAAAAAGATAGAAATAAATAGGTAAATAGATAACTAACTAAACAAATAAATAAATTGGAAAGGCAGAAAAAAAATCAAACCCTCAGATTAACCTAAACACATATCATACTGATAACTACACAGAAATATAAATCGATACAGATAGCTTTTGAATGCAGTAGCCTGGCTGTATAATCTTTGTGGAAAATTTATAAGAACAGAAGGATCTGAAACACATTTTGGACTTTACTTGGCTTTTTTTGGCCATTGTATTGATATAGTAATTCTAAAGAGGTCATTAAAAGTGGGTATTGAAAGATAGAATAAATATATTGATGATGTCAGGAACCAGGGTTATCACTGGAGAAGAGAAATATACATATGATTTGAACAAGATGAAGAAGAACAATGTAGTATGTGTTAGGTTTAAATTAGAAGCACTATGTACTCATGACACATATTTATGTATGTATTTCTTAGCTGTGCCCACAGAAAGTGACCAGAAAAAAGTGGTCACAGCTAGTGCCCAATTCCTGGTTTCTAAATAGTCTTCCTCTTAAAGAGATCAGGATCCTTGGAGAAATTCTTGATTCTAGGTCTGAGGTGGAAAAGTATTGTTTGAAAATTATTGACGTGTGCTTAATTAATTAGTAGAGGTGTTTTTCTGAAGTGTATAGTCTAAGTTAGTTAAGAGATTTAAAAGTTGAAATGATGGTGCCAGGTTTAAGAAAATTTATGTTTATGTATGTTCTTACAGAAAACTTTCAACATCGTTTTTATGTTTGATTCATGAGTAATAGTTACATTTTAAATAAACTCTTTTTTAAATAAGTGTTTCCATTTTCTTCCCTCCTTGGACATCCTGCCTGGGATCTTGACATGATGTTTCATTTAGTGCTGGTTCTAGTATCTGTTCGCATGTGAAGAAGGAGGAATGTACAAGCTAATGTGAAACTTGGCTGGTTCCTTACAGGTCCTGTCTCTCCTTATAGGAAACAAACTCAACAGAAACACTTAAATGTGCCAAAGAAGTTCAAAAAAATTAACAACCCTAAGACCTAAAACAATGTTACTATTCAACAGAAATTATTTTATGAAGATATTGATGCTTTTTGAACAGAAACACAGATCTTTTAAAATGTAAACTCAAGTTATATGCTTTTAAATAATATGATCTGGCTTGAGAAGAAATTAGGTAGCTTTGGGGTACAATAAAATTGAGAAATAACTTTTAGGAAATACCGTAGCTGGTGAGAGACTTAGAGAAACAGTCGTGATATAAGTGTAGATGTTTACACTCCTCCAACCCAGAGAATGTTTTTCTTCTTTCCAATAACAAAACGGCTTGAAATTCTCTTCCAAAGGAAAACCAGATGGTGCAGGGGAAGGCAGAGGTAGACTACTGGAGAGACTGGACCCACTCTGCTTTGAGCCCACTGTCAACCTTGCTTGTCCTGGCAGTACAGAGCCTGTGGGCCCCATGGCCTCTGGAATTGTAGTTCCAGCTCTCAGGTTGGGTCCCCTGGTGGGAATATTCATGGAGCAGGGGAGAGACACACGACCACCCAGTCACAGCACTGAGACACTTGCCTAATGCCACGTGATATGAAGTCATTTAGACACACAGAGTCCTCTCCTATGCTGGGACTGATTCCGGTGGTGAAAAGAAGGACCTTGCTTCTTGTCTTCTTTGAAGAAAGAACTTAGCAAAGAGACCAAGATTGTGAAAAAGATAAAAGTGTTTATTAGAAGCAAAGTGCATGTGGGAAAAACAAAAGACGTGTGAAAGAGCACACAGGTGAGCTCTGAGTGAGTTGCGCACAATGGGAGCGGCCTAGGTTGCTTATATAAGAGCGTTTTTTTTTTCTGGCCAGTCAACTCCATATTTGGTCCTGGTATGGGTACTTATCTCTCAGCCAAGATGGATTCTAGCTGGCATCTTCTCCCTCCTTTTGTCCTTCCCCTAGACTGAGGTCTTCTCTGTGCATGTGTCGGGCCAGGAAATCCACAAGAATGCACCCAGTCAGGGCCCTATGCTCCCACCGGTATCCCACCTCGAAGCACCAGCAGGAGACCACCTGTAGCTGCTCAGCCTGGGGCCTGTCTATCTCCTACCTTAGGGGTACCCTCAAGAGATGGGGTATTGCTTCAATGTGGGGGGTGCACCCAGGGGAGGATGTTGGGGCCAGCCACACTGTGACTGTACCCTGGAGACGGGACCAGGCTGGAGGATGAATAAGGAGCTCCCCCCAGCCCCCTGCTCGCCCGGTTCCTGGTTCTGATGCCTATGTTTCATTGAAGAACAGAGTTTAAATCCACATTTCTGGAAAGCCAGCAACAATAATTAGAAGAAAAAACTGTCCGAAACTGTCATCCAGGGACTTCCCTGGTGGCGCAGTGGTTAAGAATCCGCCTGCCAATGCAGGGGACACGGGTTTGAGCCGTGGTCGGGGAAGATCCCACATGCCACAGAGCAGCTAAGCCCGTGCGCCACCAACTACTGAACCTGCGCTCTAGAGCTTGTGAGCCACAACTACTGAGCCTGCGTGCCACAACTACTGAAGCCCACGTGGCCTAGAGCCCATGCTCTGCATCAAGAGAAGCCACTGCCATGAGAAGCCCGCGCACAGCAACGAAGAGTAGCCCCCACTCGCCTCAACTAGAGAAAGCCCGCATGCAGCAACGAAGACCCAACGCAGCCAAAAATAAATAAATAAAATAAATTTTTAAAATTATGGAAAAAAAGAAATTGTCATCCATGTTCAAGATCACCCATAGCACCTCGGAGTCGAACCCCTGCCCCCCTCGCAGCGCAGCATTAGAGCCAGTCTCCTGCCAGCGCCCCGAGTGGGAGGCCAGGCAGAAGACCCCGCTTTGAGCATTCTCATCCACTAGGAATGGTCAAGCCTCCCCCAGGACAGAGCGGAGGATGGACCTACTGTTTCAGGCTGCCTTTCCCACCTGGAAGTCACCTCTGTTCCCACAGTTTCCCAGCCAGTGGGGCAGGCTGGGGGCTGCCTGCTTTCCTAGCATCGCTCGCCTTCTGATTCCAGCCTGAGAGTGTGGTCTCCTTGGCCGATGGGTCCAGGAGAAAGAGGTAGGATGGCTAGGGACAGAGGAAACCGCGTCTGGAGACGTTTCAGATGCAGACTTGTTAGGGACTGCTGAGCGGAATGCTCATGGTCTATGAAGCAGCTACGCTTCTGGTATGACCCACCCATTCATGTGCCTGGCAGCTTCGCAGAAGCCTTTTAGTACAAGAATAAATGACCCTGGTCTAAACGGGCTTTCACTGATACCAATAATGTATATTACACTTGGCACAATTAAAATGATCCAGTGCAGTGCTTGGAAGCCAGTAGAGCAAAATCATTTCCTGTGGCTAGACTGTGTCACCTCCAGGCTTTGCCCACATGGTCCCTTCACCCTGGAATGTTATTCTCTGAGATAAAGCTGTCCCCTGTCTGGGTTTTTTGTGGCACTCCCTGAGTCTACAAGTGCCTGTCCCCCATGTCAGAGCTGCCTCCTTCTCTGGTCCCTGAGGCGCACCAGTTCCATGAGAGCCAAATTAAGTGCCCTTTGCCCCCTGATGTATCTGTGTGGAGTGTGGAGCTGGGTACACAGTAGGTGCTTAATGAAAGAATAAAGGAAATGACATCTGACCTCATTGGACCCCATCTTTGCCCAGAGTAGTTGTTTCTTGATTTCCCCTGGATTCATGACATTGTCCTAGGTGCCTTCCCTTGCTCTTAAAAATCTCCTCCCGAGATATTAAAAGTGTCTGAGAAGTGTGCCATTAATTATGTAATATAATAAAATAGTAACTAAAGTGCACACAAAAAAGTTGGTAAGTAGGGAGACAGTAAGAAACCAATCGTATGTTTTCTTCTACCTCTAGTACTCTAAGATGGGCTTAGTCCTCAAGTCACATCAGTCAGTAGCCACGTGCTGGTTTGGGGCTGAGGTCAGAGGCAAGCGAGGGCGGTATTGGGGTGTAGACACTGGCACTAGACCCCCAGGGTTTCAACCCACGTGCTGCCTCCTGCTGTTAGAGTGGCCCTGGGCACGGTGCTTCCTGTCTCTGAGTCAGTTTCCTTATCCCATCAGATAACCCTTTCTCCTAGGCTTGTCACAAGGGTGTGTTGGCTGCATGATGGTTAGGAGGAGGGCAGCACCCAGGGAAGTCCAGGGCAGTCCCCACCCAGGGAAGCCTCTTGGAATTGAAGAGAGGGTGCAGTGTGCACATGGGCACCCTGATGGGACACATCAGCCTAACAGTGGAATAAAGACAGATCCTTAAGAACAAGATTTAACCCCCTTTTGTTTTTTAAGGACAGGGATGGTATTTCAAGAAGAGAGAACAGCATGATGAAGATATGAGTTTATTAAGAGCAGAATGACCTCATATTTGCTTTCCCCAGGTTTGCCCTTCGTGGGTGTTCATGAGCCATGAAAAAAAAAATCAACAAGAGGCAAGTTTAGCAAAAGTCTTAGCTGTGCCCTTGATGTAGATATGCTTTCATGTGAAGCTCTGTCTCAGTTTCCTTGCCTTCCGGAATTGAGAGAACCACCTAGTAGGCTTCTGGAAACAGTATCAGCCTAGGCCATTATGACTCAGTGCCCTTTATCTGAGTCCATCTACCTGGTGTTCTCCCTCTTAGATCAAGGAACACACTTATTAAAGGACAGAGCCCAAGTCAGCTATGAACCAGAAAAAAAAAAAACTGAAATAGACCCAAACACAGATCCAAATATCAAACTTTACAGACTCTAGAATGGAATGTTCTTTTAAATAAAACCTATTGAGTCTATTTTAACGTAAGCATTTTCAAAGTAATAGAACTATGAAAATATCCGGAGTGTAAAACTTTCCCATTTCTGATTAGTTAGCATTGCTCTCAGGAACACAGTGCCTATGTAAACGGGGATTTACATGCAGTTACTAATGTTTAGGTAGTAATAGGGGACTTATCACTTGAAAAAAATAAATGTCGTTCAGCCAGAAATACGTGTGGTGCTTTTTCGTTTTTGCAGTGTCTTTAAAGTGAGGCCATGGGGCTTCCCCGGCGGTCCAGTGGTTAAGATTCCTTACTGCCACTGCAGGCTGTGCAGGTTCGATCCCTGGTTGAGGAACTAAGATCCCACATCCTGCGAGGTGCAGCCAAAATTTTTTTAAAAAGTGAGGCAAAGCCCGTTACAGCATACAGTTTACTACTGGTTTTCATGATGCTGGTGATGGAATCACATTTCTTTAAATACCCTGACGCACGTCATAGAAGTGTGACATAAGCCCCAAACTTAATAATCCGGAGACTTTAAAATAATACTTAGAAAGACCAGATCCTGTGCAAACCGTGATGCCCCACGTAAACGTGAGAGGACTGCTGACGGGACAGGTGGTGACGGTTTGGACCCTTCTGTGAAAAAAATAGGTAAATAAAAAAGCCAAATAAAGCAGCTCTGGTGTTCCAGAATGAAATTATTGCTGTAGAACAGACCTGCTCTGAAGACCGTCCAATTTTCACTGACATATAGGAGGGAACATAAGGAATTATTAACAGGCAGCCGCCGTGAGACGGTTGGAGTTGAGAGCTGTTTCAGGAAGTTGTGTAATTCAAGAATTGAAAGCCTCAGAGAGCCAACACGGACACAGAAATAATTCATCTTTACAGCTCAGGCATATGCATTCTCCCCTTTAATATTTTCCTCTTTCAGAATGAGAGAAGAAGCAAACAAAGGCATTTAGAGCTTGGTGGGTCTTTTTGTGGTAAGACCCCCCCTTGTACAAACACACTGCTTCACCCGGATGCTGATTTATGTAGATGTTGAACACACAAGTAGAAAATGGAGTATTTGTTTTTAGATGAATAATTCACTCATTTTCCCCGCATGAGTTTTTCTCATCTGAAGCACTGGCCTTTCAAATTAAATAAATATAATGTTTCAAAAGAATATGGGCATGAATATTCATAAAGACCAAAACAGTGAATATAAATAAAAGCCCTTTTACATAACATTTTATTTTTTTCATGAGGACCTTACTGTTTTGTTTTTTTTGCTGTTGTTCTTCTAAAATTTTATTATTCAAAGTGATTTTCCAGGACACCATTTCTTCTACGAAACCTACCTGTTATTGAAGTAGTGATACTGCTTTTCCAAATTGTTTCATGCAACAGTATTTTCCTTTACTGAGTAGAATTGAGGTAGTACTTGCTCGTGGCACAGCCCTTTAGCCATAGAATCAGCCTAGCATGGTGCCAACTCCTCAGTAAGGTGCTTGTCTAAACAACTGGAGGAACGTAAAAAAAGAAAACAATTTTTAAAAAGATTATGTACCCTGAAAATGTGGCCAGTTCATACACATAAAGGATGGCAGATCAGGTTTTGGTGTTTCTATAGATAAGCCGATGATTTAAAGCTTCAAAATATGCATACATGCAAAATGTAGGTTATCATAAACTGGGAATACAAATAGTGAGGCTCTTATCCCAGTTCCTTAAAAGCTGGAGGTAAAGGTAGAATGAAACAGCTGACATTTGACTAGAAAGAGAAAGATAAACAAATTAAGACTGCGGTTATTTATACCCAAACAACTCGTTTAAAAGGAGCCAGTATATCATGATATTTGATTGATTAATTCTGTTAATGGAATTGTCTGGATAGTCTTACTATAAGTAGTCCCTGAGATTACTTAGAGTAGAAGTGCATTGCTGTCTATTTTATAACATTAGCTACTCAAGGCTGTGAGTGTCTTTGAACACATGACCTTATAATCAATGCTGATTTAATGGCAGCGTACTGTATAATTTAAATCTGGACGTTAATGAAAGTGAAGTTGATATAACTGCAGCAGGAAAGGTTGAATTTGAGATATGTTGTTCTTCACTGTCTGATATCCACTTGCCAGACTGGAAGGATGGGAAATTCTTCACTTGAAGGGTGGGCTCCTGGTCCATTCTGTTACACACAAAAAGGGGGCCACAGAGAGATGAAAATGTTCAGAGTCACTTTTGTAAAAATATAAGCTCAGAAAGTAGAAATCTATTTACTACCTTCTGAAAAAAGAATGATTTAAAAAAATCATCAAAGAGCACATTATTATTTTTTTAACATCTTTATTAGAGTATAATTGCTTTACAATGGTATGATAATTTCTGCTGTATAAGAAAGTGGATCAGCTATACATAAACATATATCCCTATATCTCCTCCCTCTTGTGTCTGCCTCCCACCCTCCCTATCCCACTCCTCTAGGTGGTCACAAAGCACCGAGCTGATCTCCTTGTGCTATGTGGCTGCTTCCCACTAGCTATCTATTTTACATTTGGTAGTGTATACATGTCCATGCCACTCTCTCACTTCGTCCCAGCTTACCCTTCCCCCTCCCCGTGTCCTCAAGTCCATCCTCTATGTCTGCGTCTTTATTTCTGTCCTGCCCCTAGGTTCTTCAGAACCATTTTCTTTTTTTTTCTTAGATTCCCTATGTATGTGTTAGCATACGGTATTTGTTTTTCTCTTTATGACTTACTTCACTCTGTATGACAGACTCTAGGTCCATCCACCTCACTACAAATAGTTCAATTTTGTTTCTTTTTATGGCTGAGTAATATTCCATTGTATGTATGTGCCACATCTTCTTTATCCATTCATCTGTCGATGGACACTTAGGTTGCTTCCATGTCCTGGCTATTGTAAATAGAGCTGCAATGAACATTTTGGTACATGACTCTTTTTGAATTATGGTTTTCTCAGGGTATATGCCCAGTAGTGGGATTGCTGGGTCGTATGGTCATTCTATTTTAGTTTTTTAAGGAACCTCCATGCTGTTCTCCATAGTGGCTGTATCATTGTACATTCCCACCAACAGTGCAAGAGTGTTCCCTTTTCTCCACACCCTCTCCAGCATTTGTTGTTTGTAGATTTTTTGAGGATGGCCATTCTGACCAGGGTGAGGTTATATCTCATTGTAGTTTTGATTTGCATTTCTCTAATGATTAGTGATGTTGAGCATCCTTTCATGTGTTTGTTGGCAGTCCGTATATCTTCTTTGGAGAAATGTCTATTTAGGTGCCCATTTTTGGATTGGGTTGTTTGTTTTTTGATATTGAGCTGCATGAACTGCTTGTAAATTTTGGAGATTAATCCTTTGTCAGTTGCTTCATTTGCAACTATTTTCTCCCATTCTAAGGGTTGTCTTTTCGTCTTGTAGGCAAGAATATACAAGAAAAGACCGCCTCTTCAATAAGTGGTGCTGGGAAAACTGAACAGCTACATGTAAAAGAGTGAAATTAGAACACTCCCTAACACCATACACAAAAATAAACTCAAAATGGATTAAAGACCTAAATGTAAGGCCAGACACTATAAAACTCTTATAGGAAAACATAGGCAGAACACTCTTTGACATAAATCACAGCAAGATCCTTATTGACCCACCTCCTAGAGATATGGAAATAAAAACAAAAATAAACAAATGGGACCTAATGAAACTTAAAAGCTTTTTCACAAAAAAGGAAAACATAAACAAGAGCACATTATTTTTTCCTAACCATGTACTAGAAAAAAATATTAAGTAGACAATTTGTAATAGACATCATTTTACCTGATTGCTTCCAAATGAACTTGCTATTTTCTTTCTTTGCATTTGATGAGGAAAATAATTTTTAAGGAGAAGGACTTCCTGGTGTTGGAGCAAGCTGTTTGGTAGAGCAGATGGATTCTCAAGGTTCTTTTTATTTTGAATAACATGAATACCCTGGACAATGCTCACCTTATGTTGTCCTGTTAACCTTCAGGAATTATGGTGAAATAATGTTTTAGCTTCAGCAGAAGATCATGGCTTGTTTTTATGCTGCCTTATGACTCTGGACAAAATACTTAACCCTTCAGCACCTTGATCTTCCCAATTGTAAAATAAGAAAATACTTGTCAATAGATCCTGTTTGTAATGTATTTTGAGATCGTCACAATATCAGTTTTAGGTTGGATGATGTTCTTTCTACATACTAACAGCTATTTCTGGGAACGTTCTACCTTTTCTCAGTTCTTTTTTCTGTTGTTTCCAAAGACTTTTTCATGCAATTCCAAGACCGTATGAAGCCTGGACATTTTGGTAAATGGCTTTCTTAGAAGCCATGCTTACCGATTATTTTGCCAATAGGTTAACATACTAATTCTTTGGAAGTTTCAAAGGCAATGACCTATATTTTAGGTTTTCATTAAAGTAGAACATCACTTCTGATACCAACTGCTGTTTTAGTCAGGTTTCTTCTCTGATAATTCTGAATAATAAGCAACTCCCAAATCCAAGTGGCTTGTAGCAGTAATCATGTATTTTCTCTTTCATACTCACTAGTTTGCAGGTTGGCTAGATTTGTCTGATCTCTGTTGGCCCTACCCAGGCTCAGCAGGTAGGATATATTCCAGACTTTGTTTTGGGTTCAGATCTACTCCATTGTCTTTAATCCAGACCCAGTTTAAAGAGATGTGTCTTTCTGGGCCATGCCCTTCTCATTGTGGAAGACCAGACATCCAAGAGGGCAGGCAGAAACATGAATTGAAGCCCCTGAAAGCCTCAGTTCTGAACTGGTTGCTGTCACTTCAGCCCATATCCCATTACTGAAAGTAAGTCTCATGACCAAGTCCAAAGTCAATGCCGTAGAGATGAATACTGCATCCCCTGATCTCCATGACAAGGGCAAGGTGAGAAGAAAGAACTGTGACCACATCTTCTACATTAGGAAACTGTGCCTAACTGAGCAAAGTTCAAGAATGCCTTGTGGAGCTTCCCTGGTGGCGCAGTGGTTGAGAGTCCGCCTGCCGATGCAGAGGACACGGGTTCGTTCCCCGGTCCAGGAGGATCCCACATCCCACGGAGCGGCTGGGCCCGTGAGCCATGGCTGCTGGGCCTGCACGTCCAGAGCCTGTGCTCCGCAACGGGAGAGGCCACAACAGTGAGAGGCCCGCGTACCACAAAAAAAAAAAAAAAAAAAGAATGCCTTGTGTTCTCATTTTTATCTTGACCAAATGACCACCATCCCAAAAAAATCTTTAAAAAACTGAAGAGGTACTCTGGGAAACAGGAGGATAATGTGGGAACACTATACTACTTTTCCAGACCCAAGAAACAGAGTTTACATGCTTTAACAATGAGGACGGTAGCTCATATTCAGACAAAGTAGTTTGCTAATTACTGGTGGAAAGTTTACATATTTTTAACTCTAAGCAAATCAGACTTGCAGACAGACCCTGCCATCTTTATGTGAGTATGAGGGGGGAAAGAAGGTACAGGAAACAAATGGACAAGTTTGGAAATTGGCCTTCACTCCAAGGAATTTCAAGTGTCTTATGAACAGGGACCCTGTATTATCCATGATAGGTAACAAAATGCTTCATATATTGTAGAGTTAAATACTGGTGAATAAATGAATGCATGAAAGATGAAGAAAGGAATATGAAACATATAAGTAGATGGATACCCAGGTCTAAACAAGGAAACAGGAGGAAGAGAAGTGACCGTGGAAAAGAAATCAGGAAACTGCATTAGTCATTACCGTCTCAAAGTAGGGGCTGAGGGTCTGGACAGACAGAACTGTCCAAATTCGCTGGCGAAGACGGCAGGCTGCCTTTGTGCTAGGATATTAGTTTTTTTTTTACCTCCTACTATTCTCTCTTTTTCAAGCTTTTTAAAATTTATGATATACCTCCCACCTATTTTAAATTAAAAAAAGGCACAGTGAAAGTTATTGTTTTACCTCTGATTCCAACATCAATCTCCCTTAACTCTGAGAAACATCTTCAGGAGAAGAATGAAAGCTACCCAGTGATTCATGGTTTCATCATTACTCTTTTGGAGCCCAGGTTTTCCATCAAAGAACATCATATGTATTCTTTCCCTTAATAATATAACATTTAAAGATATGTTTTCATATTCTGTAAAAATAGAGTCGATATTCAGAAAATATTCTTGTCCAAAAATACCTGCAGAAGAAAAATAGAATCTTTTCTATCATTGAGTCTTCAAGGTGTCTCTGCGTTTTATCCTGAATTACGGTCATTAAAGATGTTTTTGTATAGTATAGAGTTAATTTCCAAGAATTTCTAAGTATATCTTTCATAGTAAGAAAGATGGAGTTCTACTTAACTATTCAGAATCGAATGAGAGATACTATTTGATGACTCAAATGGACAGTTCATTTCCTTCCTCTGAAACGAGTGCTTCCGTCAGGAAAATGGAAGCAACAGGTTGGGGCAGTGACAACATGGAGGAAGGTGTGTCGAATGACCCAGACATCACATGTCATTAGTAACTGTTGTTCGGGTCCCTTTTGCTTATTTAGTAGAAATGAAGCTGGAAATAAATAATTATTTAGATTGGTCTCTATTTTAAAATCAAATTGGCCTGGAGACTTCAAGAAATAAGATCTAATAACGATTTCTTTCATCAGTATCTTATAGTTTTCTGAGCACAAGTCTTTTGCCTCGTTAGGTAGGTTTATTCCTAGGTATTTTATTCTTTTTGATGCAATCATAAATGGGATTGTCTTCTTAACTTCTCTTTCTGATCTTTCGTTGTAAGTGTATAGGAATGCAAGAGATTTCTGTGTATTAATTTCATATCCTGCAACTTTACCAAATTAACTGATAAGCTCTAGTAGTTTTCTGGTAGCATCTTTAGGACACTCTATGTACGGTGTCATGTCATATCGCTTATGTGGAATCTAAAAAAATGGTACAAGTGAACTTATTCACAAAACAGAAATAGAGTTACAGACATAGAAAACAATCTTATGGTTAATGGCTTGGGGGGGGAGGGATAAATGGCAATTGGGATTGACATATACACTCTATTATATATAGAATAGGTGACTAATAAGGACATGCTGTATAGCACAGGAAAATCTACTCAGTACTCTGTAATGGCCTATATGGGAAAAGACTCTAAAAAAGAGTGGATATATGTATAAGTATAACTGATTCACTTTGCTGTACACCTGAAACTAGCACAATATTTTACATCAACTATACTCCAAAATTTTTAAAAAAAGAAAGAAAAAAAAGATCTAATAACAAAGTCAAAGATGAATAATTTCTCATAGTTCACTGATTCATTGATTAACTCAGTGTCTGCTTTGGACCAGACTTTGATTAGAGCAGTGTGGCAGAGGTGAACACATCTCCCTTGTCCTGTGCGTCCATCTGGTTGGCATATTGGAAACTCTCTGCAGTCTTTGCCACAAGCAAGACTAGCGCTGACCACTGAACCCACCCAGAGCCCATCAGATCCGTATGGGTCCCAGGCACCACCTGGGAACAGGGTTAGAATACAAAGTCGGATTCAGTAAACTTTGCATGGAGCCCAAGAGCACACATTTCTGACAAGCTCCCAGGTGAGGCTGAGATCGAGTGCAAGGCCCACAGTTGGTGTAACAAGGATCTGAGCTCCACAGAGCAAGAGACAATTCAGGGTTGTTACTGGTACAGAGCATAATGGATGTGCTGAGGAAGCTTGTACCTCCCATACCCTGAAGAACCATCAGCCAAGACCAGTAATGAACTGGGGAGAGGTGGGAAGACCACACATACACCCAGGCAGAAGTCATCAGACACTCACAGGTTAGCAGAGGCACCAAACACACTGTTGACACTGGGAGCTGGCTTAATTTTCATTACCAGGGTCTTTCAATGACGAATGTGTAGCTGTGACGCTCTACTGCTCTTAGTTATATCCTTGTTACTGATGAGAGGTTAAGATGAGCTGGGATAAAAATGAGTGTCATCCATCATGCTGCCTGGACTCGTGGGAATGAATGCAGGTCTGTAGAGCCAGGCTGACAGCCCTGAGTTACACACCGTGGAGCACAAGCCTGTAATCAATCAGCTCCCTTTGCTTCCCTGCTCGGAACTTGCGTGTGCAATTACACCTGAAATGTTTCATCCCTTCTTTCCTTCAGCACGTATGTGTTGAGATCTTTATGTGCCAGGTACTATTCTCAGGTCCGTACAGAATCCTTGTCCCTATGGAGCCTACATTTGTATGGATAAAGACAGAAAATAAAAATGAGAAAAATATAAAAATAAGCATTCAGATTCCAATAATGACAGGAAGGCGTTCAGCAGGGTGATTAGCTAGAGGACGAATGGGGGTGATAATTTAGATACAGAGTTAGTGGGATTCTCTCTGGGAGGTGATATTTGAGCTTCTGTCCTGGATGACAGAAGCCAGCCAAGGGAAGATCCAAGGAAGAATATTTGAGGCAGAAGAACAGAAAGTGCAAAGGCCCTGAGGTTGTCGGAGGAACATCAATAAGGCCAGTATGGAGGGACTATGAACGTGGGGTGATGGGAGTTGGTGAGATATGAGATTAGAGGCATCAGCCAGACCAGATCATGAGGAACCCATATTGGCATGCCGAGGACTTTGAACTTTTTCTTAGTGTTGTAGAAAGCCAGTGGTGGGGTATAAACAGAGGAGGAGTGACATGGTCAGTTTTAACATTTTAAACATTGTAACATGATTACCATCATGTCCCATAATTGTCATTCCTTTTTTGTGGTGAGAACTTTAAGATCTAATTTCTGAGCAACTTTGATGTATATAATAATGTTGTTAACTGTAAATGCAATGCTGTGCTTTAGACCCCCAGGACTTACTCGCCCTATAACTGCAAGTGTGTGCCCTTTGACAAACATCTCCCCATTTCTCCACTCCCAGCCCCTGGTAACCGCCATTGTACTCTGTTTCTACAAGTTGAATTTTTTAGATTTCACATATAAGTGATATCATACATATAAACAAATCATCAGTGTCTTTCTCACTGTGATTTATCTCTCTTAGCATAATGCCTTCAGGGTCCATCCGTGTTGTTAAAAAGGGCAAGATATTCTTCTTTCTCATGGCTGAATAATATGACATTATGTATATACATATGTGTGTGTGTGTGTGTGTGTGTGTGTGTGTGTGTGTGTGTATCTCCTTCCCCTTGGTTAGTCCTCGTGGGTAAGCCTCTGTCTCTCTGCTGAGGAGAGGTGGAGTTAAATTCAAAGTTAAATTTGAAAAGCAGGGTGATCATAAAGAGACACCCAAAGAAGCCTTAACACACACGGATGCTTTAGCACTAAAAATTGGTGTGACAGGATTCCCCAATTAAAGAAAGTACTGTTTTACACAGTTGTGATATTTGCACTTAAAAATGTAAGAGTGACTTAAAGTAATCTTTATGTAAAGTATGATCAAGGAACAAGGTAATAAAATACTAATCTACATGAAAAGGTAAATCTAGCTTGTGTGTTTTGTTTTTTTAAAAGTTAAAGCACATTTCTGACTTCATAGCTTTATAGTTATGTTTCCAGAAAGTTTTAAAGATGCCCCTAATTAGTAAATCATATAAATATTCTCAAAATCAACAATCCTTTGGGGTGGAAATAACATTCAAAGAGGAAATTTTTTTTTTGAATTTAGAACTTACCTTCCAGAATGCTCAATTAGATCAATATATTCAAAAATTCTATCTTTTCCTTGGGCAGTTTTTACTAAGACCTCGCATTTCTAGTTGTATGCTAAAACAATAAGATACATATTTTTTCCTAGGGCTCAAGGACTCCTGCAGGGTAAACTAGGAGGTGCCCTGAGAACAGGGGCCATTTCCTGTTCGATCCAGTGTCTGCTGTTTCCTGCCATAGACAGCTGATAGATGTCTGTTCATTTAAGTTTTTTGATCAGTAGAGAAATAATCATTCAAAATTTAATGTGGCTGTAGTTAATGGCGAGGCCCATTGCATCAAGGAAGATGGTGAGATATTTTTAGAGATGCATTTAGTGAGAAAATGCTAATAACGTGGATGTAGTTTAGGTCATGTTGGGACGTATAATAGAGTTTTTCGTGCAGACAGCAAATATTTAAGGAGCACCTACCACGTGTTAACCATTGTGCGCCTTGGCGTTGGGGACTTGGCTATGAGTGAAACAGGTTCCTGCCCTTACAATGTCATTTCATCTTCACTGTGCAGAGGGAGAAGATTAACGAACCCAGAACTATAAATAAATGTTGTGAATAAGGTAAAGGAGGTGACAAGGACTAGGGTGTGGAAGGGAGGTGTGCTGTTTTGTGCAGGGCAGTCCGTTAAGTCTGGTAGGTAAAGTAATACTTGATCAGAGACCTGAGTGGAAAGAGGGAGCCTGGTAGGGGCACCACAGGGATGAGCACCTGGGCAGCAGCACCCCTGGCAGGCCCCAGAAACAGCCAGGAGGCCAAAGATACTGGATCACGGCAAGGGAAGGAGGGACCTGGCAGAGTGGAGGGCAGTGTGGCCACAGGAGACCACATCCTAGGACTGGTGGGATGTTGCCCGGTCTTGAGAGTTTACTCTGAGTGAGATGGGGGAAAGCTGGAGAGTGTTGGAGAAATGATAAGAATTTGTATATGAACTGGGTCTAGAAAGAGGTAAGATTTCAACAGGCCAAGAAAAGGAGGAAGGACATTCTGAGAACGAGCAATGGCAGACCTAGAGGCGAGCACCCCATGCCTACCACATGGGGATGACCAGGGTTGGCTGGAAGACAGGCTGCTTCCAGAGCAGAGTGGGGGTGAGGATGAAAAGGTCAGTTTGGGGACAGTCTGGACCTCCAGGCCATGTGGTTTCTGCTTTACTCTGTGATCACAAGAAGCCTTGGAGAAAAGTGTTCAGAGCACAGGGGTAAGCCAGAGAAAGTATTCATCTAAGGAAAAACTAACTAGATCTTTGCACTCAAGATCAGAAATCCAGCAGTTGTATGTTGGCTGGATTAAAGAAAGGAGACTGCTGGAGAAAAGGAGATCAGTGAGAGTATTGCTGTATCAGTTGGATAAGCGCTTCCTATCATGCCACAGTGATCGTCAGTGAGGAAATTCTGGAGTCGTGTGGTGCATCCATTTCTATGGGATATTTTGCAGCTGGTAAAAAGTAAATAATACCTTCACATCTATAGACTTGGAAAGATGGCTGTGGTGCACATATAGTTCAGTGATAAAAGCACATTGCAGAGTAATGCGTATAAAAGCATCCTCTTTAAGCCATCAATTAAACCTCCCAGGTGTGTGCATGTGTGTGTGTTTGTATGAGCTTGGTAACCCATCAATTAAACCTCCCAGGTGTGTGCATGTGTGTGTGTTTGTATGAGCTTGGTTTGTATGAGCTTGGTATCAGTTTAATGTTTTGGACCTT
Source organism: Pseudorca crassidens (assembly GCF_039906515.1). Taxonomy (NCBI): domain Eukaryota; kingdom Metazoa; phylum Chordata; class Mammalia; order Artiodactyla; family Delphinidae; genus Pseudorca; species Pseudorca crassidens. The sequence goes on from NC_090298.1 coordinate 6,571,915, forward strand.
TTTACTCACACATTCTTTTAGATACGGCAAATCCATTTTGGTTTTACATATGGCCCTATTTGAAGTTGCTTTGGAAAGCAAGCTAAAAAAAATAGAGCCCTCTGGGAGTAATAAAAAGTGCAGACTGTCCCCCCCTGGGCCTTGAAACTGCACTAGACTCTCTTTCCATCCAGCCTGCCGAATGCAGCCCAGGCACCACTCGCTGAGCTCCCGAAGTGTTGCTCCTGGGATGCTGCCACTAAAATCCAAAACTTGATTGAATATGACTTGCTTAACTGACCTTTAACAGTTTCCTTTTGTCATCCAAAAGTGGGTAACAGGAGCCACCGTATTCAGAAAACCTGCCACCTCTATTCTCCATTTGGTTACTGCAGATAAGCTTTCCACGTGCTTCCATTTCAAAGCTCAGAATGTTTGCAGAGTGTGTGTTAATTGAAATCGTGTTAGCGTTTTAAAGCTGTCCAAAAGTTTTGTTAATTTCAAAGAAATACTAAAGGATTTTGCATTAGAAGAAAAACATGTAGTTGGCAAAGAGGTTTTCTTTTGTAATTGATTGTCAATTCTGATACCTGAAAATATTCGTTTAATGCCTTTGCGGGATATAAGGGTTTGGCATAAATTCTACATGTAGCAATAATAATACCTTAATTGAAAGTGTTTCCTGTAAATTTGCTGGATATTAGGGATTCCAAAGTAAATTTAATTTTCTCAGTGAGCTGTGGCTACATTAACAATTGTTTTTCTCATTCTTAAAAGAGACTTTTCCTATAGCTTAATGGTTCTCCACCAGAGGTGGTATTACTCCCTGGAAGACATTTGACAATGGCTGGAGACATTTTCAGTTGTCACAGCTTTGAAGGGGGGATGCTGTTGGCATCCAGTGGGTGGAGGCCAGGGATGCTGCCACCCATCCTGCAGTGCACAGAAAGCATCCACCACAAAGAATTATCCAGCCTCAGCGGTCAATAGTACTGAGGCTGAGACAACCTGCTTAAGAGAATCTGCACCGTTACTTTTTGATGGTAATATGCGGTACAGATTCCTGTGACTATGCAGGAGGGGAAATGAGCCTGGCATCCACCCAAGCTTCCCTCTCTTTAAATCCAGAGCAGAGCCTTTTGCCCGCATCCTTCCCGTGAATTTACACCCGGACACACACGAGCAGAACAGCTGGTGCCCTGTCTCTTGTGTCCTTCCTGCTATTCTGGGCTTTAGGATTCCTTAAAGTAACACGGGTCACCCTGTAAAAGTGGGGCAAGCTCTTCCCTTAGCCTCACTTATTTTTTGAGTGAAGAGCTGTGTGGTGAATGAAGCTATCAAATCCCCACGTTCCCTATTTTTCTGACCTTGGTCTGGTCTTTTTTCCATTTGATTTATCACCTTTTTATCCCTTTTGATGTTCTGTTTCTTTTATAATGACAATGGCCTGTTTTATTACCTACTAAACCATTTTCTTTTCCATTCCGAGCTTTTCTCTAAGCTGTTTCAAATTGATTTTTTTTATTGAGGTGACATTCACATAACATGGATTAGCCACTTTAGAGGGAAGAATTCAGTGGGTTTTAGTATAGTCACAATGTGTGCCATATCCAGCTTTATCTAGTTCTGGAACATTCTCATCACCCCAAAGGAAACTCTCTCCCTATTGAGCAGTTACTTCACATTCCTCCTTGCCCCAGCCCCTAAAAACCACCAGTCTGCTTTCTGTCTCTGTAAATTTACTTATTCTGGATATTTCATATCAATGGGATCATACAATATGGGGTCTTTTGCCCCAGCTGGGTTCACTTAGTATAATGTTTTTGAGGTTCACCCACATGGTAGCCTGGATCAGTATTCCCTTCCTTTTCAGGGCTGAATAGTATTCCATTGTATGGATGGACCACATGCAGTTTATCCATTCATCCATGGATGGACATTTGCGTTGTTTCCACCTTTTTAATATTGTGAATAGTGCTGTCATGAACATGTGTGTACATGTATTTGTTTGAGTACTTGTTTTCAATTCTCTAGGGTATATATTTAGATCACATGGTAATTGTATGTTTAACCTTTGGGAAACTGTCAAACTGTTTTCACTACAGGGGAATCATCTCTAAGCTGCTTTATTTTGTTAATTCCATGCCCCTCCTCTTGGCATCTGCTTCTACCAACTCCCCGCAGGTGGCAGCCATCCATTCTCCCTGAGTTTCCGGAAACAGTTTGACAGAAAACTTAAAGAATCCAGATGTGCGTTCTAAAGCACAGATACAAAACTCTGAGAGTTTAGGACCAGCTTTGCATCCATACCCATGAAGTGCTCAGATTCACCTAATGTCTGCAATAGTTTGGATACCAAAACTGAAAATCCCCAAATTTTGAAAAAGAACCTTTTTTCCCTCCATCACAATAGTTAGTCCTTTTGTGTAACGCAGTGGATTTGTTTGAATATGCCCTCTTTTTGTCGTAATATTATTTCTTGAATGGCTGTGGTTCCAGGGGATCTGTGCAGCCTTTAATGGGAAGGAGAGGGGGAGCGTTTGGGAACAGGCATTCTCTGTGACTCTCACTGTCCTTCCTCCCCACCTGTAGGTGTCATTCTTCCTCTTCATCATCTTCGTGGTGTACACCATGCTGCCCTTCAACATGCGAGATGCCATCATCGCCAGTGTCCTTACCTCCTCTTCCCACACCATCGTGCTGAGCATCTGCCTGTCTGCAATGCCGGGGGCCAAGGAGCACCTGGTCTGGCAGGTAGGTGCACCTCCACCTCTGCAGGGTGACCACACCTGTTCAAGGTGTGACTGTTGGCTGGTACCTGGCAGGTGCTCCAGGTCTTCTCTCTGATGTTGACCCTGAGTGTCGCTAATGGGTAGCCAGCCACTGCCCCCTCTCTGCAGTGGAATCAGCAGTCACTTAGCAATTAGCAACAGTGAAAATTGGAAATGGCAGTTCCATTTTGCTGATTGATGGTTAAAAGCTGTTATTATACATTGTAATTTAGTACTCTTAGTTTTAAGAGTTAGAGTGAAACAACTTATATAATTAAATTCATAATTCTCCCCCATCTCTCTCTGAGAGATTTCCAAAACCCCGTCTTTACAGAGGACAGAAGAGCTCTCTATTTCTTAATCCTCTGGCAAGTCCAAGGACATAAAAAATAGTTCTTTAAAATGCTTCAACAGCAAATTTAGCTTTACTGCTAAGTGGCATTCCAGCGAAGCCTTCCTATTTAATTAGTTAAAAGCATTTAAAAAACCATTTAATTTCCTGTTACATACATCCGTAGACATGAGGGGCAGTGGTTTGCACTTATTCTTAACAGTCTCTTTTTTACCTGTAAAAAGTGTGCTTAATTTGCTGGGTTGGAATCAAATGTAACAAATGCAGCCAGTGTGCAGAATGCAGCGGGGCTGAGAGGAGTAGTTATGAACACCACTGTCGTTGAAAAGGGGATTTTAGACGTGGGTCATTGAGCCCTGAGGGTCTCAGAAACCAGTTTGTCCTTCACTTGAAGGAATGTTTTACTTGGAAACTTGAGATGGAAATGGAGGCTTACCCTTGGGTCTGTAGTAATTGCTCTTAGTTGGAAAGCGTTCTAGGGACCCCTTTTCTCAATACTCGTCTCTGAGCGTTCATAACAAACATTCATTAAGCGTAGCCTGAGCACTTGTGAAATGTCCTCTGTGGGCACTGGGTGAGGGTAAAGCTCCTGATCTGGCACAGTGGTGCCCGTTTCCCATTGACTTGTTTGGACGTTACTAAGAAGCATCCCCTCCAGGAAGTGGAGGGAACTATGTCTTTCCTGTGACGGAGCAGAGTAGTCACATCAGTAACCTGCATCGCCAGAGACACACACGGTGGCTGGTCAGTAACTAATCAAATGAAAGAGAAGGTGGGTGTTTTATTAAAAGATGAAACAATCCAGCTGTGCCTGGGATGAGGCGGAAGAAGTGTTCCTTTTTACACGAGTTCTGCCCCAGCTTTTACTTGCTTTTTCTACCTTTCACAGCCTCCCATGAGGATATTCATGGGACATTTCTCCTTTCTCCCACAAATTCCATTCTTCCACCCTCCCTTTAGTGGGGCCATTAGGCTCAACCTTAGGTAGTCACATTCAGGTCAGGGCGATGGGTATGTTTTTCATAGGAATGAGTACATAATAATTTATGTAAGAATATCATGTAACAATAATAATTTGCTCTGCCAGTTTACACTATAGAAATCACTACAGGAAAGTCCTGGTCACACAGGCAACAGGGCACTCATACATATTTCACTGCTCATGGCATCTTGCTGGTCGTGGGTTACCGTGGAACACATACCTTGAACATTTTGTACCTATTTTTTCTGCCCCTTCATGAATAAAGAAAGTATCTGCTGGTGCAGATGCAATAGAAAAAACATCTGGGAAATGAGGATTATGATACCTGCCTGTGAAGATCAAATGGGGTTAAAAAAAAAAAAAAGGAAAAAAAGAAGTGATTTACAAAGAACCAGGCATATTTTAGATATCAAGTACTATACTGAGGTTTTTTTTTTTTTTTTTTTTTTTAGCACTGTTATTTTCTTGCATTGGTTAAAAAAAAAAAGTGGAAAGAATGTAATCTTAAATTTTTATTTACTCAATTTCCAAAACCAACAAAGAAAAATACTTCTTATCAGTGGACAGGCAGAGATAGGATAATGATAGGATAATTCTAGAATAGCAAAAGAATAAACATTCTTTATTCCATAAGAATAATGTTGAAAGGAACAGAAGAATATAAGGTCAGGTTTCCATCACTTCAGAAGTAATTTCACAGTGATTTCAGGAATGAGAATTCATTCTCAGGCTATGACCTATCATCTACTTGAGGAAATTTATTTAATACCTGAAAATTGTGGATGATGTCTCCTAACACATTTAAATCAAAGTATAATTCCTAATACATTTATAGACCTACCAGTACATTGAAAATCCAGTATGGATAATTTTTTCCCCTAAGCCTTTCAAGGATAGGTTGCCCCCAGATGTGTTGCTCCGTTGCCTCCAGCTGCTTTGGTGTGGACTTCCTACAATACCATGCTCCTACATAACCATAATGCAGCTATCAAAACTGGAAATGTGCATTGTTTAATTCCTGACGTTCTGGTTCCTCCAGCTTTCCCAGTAATGTCCTTTAGAGAACAAGAGCCCATGCATTGCACTTTGTTCTTGAGTCTCTTTGGTCTCCTTCTGGATGGAACAGTTCCTTTGGCTTTTATTAACACTTTTGAAGGTTGCAGGCCAGTTACTTTCTAAGATGTCCTTTAACATGGGGGGTCCAGTGTTTCCTCATGAATAGATTAAAGTTATGCATTTTGGCAGGAATCTCAGAAGGGATGGTGTGTCCTCATCACGTTCTATCAGGGCCGTGTACGTCTACTTTGTCCCATTATTGTCAGTGGTCATTATCAGTGTGCTGTCCACCAGCCTTTTCCACTTTGAAATTACTCTTTTCCTCTTTGTCATTAGTACATATTTTGTGGAGAGGTGCTTTGAAACTATGCAAATATTCTGTTTCTCATCAGACTTTTAATATATTTATTTGCTTGTTTGTATCTACGTAGTCTGATGTTCAGTAGATTATAAACCACTGCTGTCACTGTTTATTTTGATGCCCATATGGTCTCAGATTTGTCCAGCAGGTGCCTCTCCAAGCTGTACCTTTGACTTGTCCCTGTGATTCTTTGAGCATTTCCTCAATTTCTGGCACAAGCTATTTTGGGTTCCTCTTGTGCCCTCCCTGACCTAACCCTAAAATCAGCCATCCCTCCAAGGAGCCCTAGTTCTTTTTGGTGAAGAATGACATTTAGTGGCAAGATCTGGGCTTTAGGCCTTTCCGTTGCCATTGGGGTGTCAGTACTCCAAGTGCTTTGCATCTCCATTTATTTTTATATCTGCCTACATCTTAAACAGCATGACTTCACACTGATATTTCCATTTCCACTCCAGCATAAGTTTTATGCCAGTTTTCTCTCTTTCCATTGTGGCTCCCTTGACCAACAGTGAAAAATATTTAGCTCTCATGATCCTAAATATATTTATTTATTTGATGAAACCCTGCATGTAACCAGTCTCCTGTTGCAACTGTCAGCCCCTCCCCCTGCCCTCTCACTTGAGACAGCTTCCTTCCCCCATCCCCATGTCCCGTTCCCCCAGCTGGAGCTCTGAAACCCAGTCCACGAGAGGGTGTCCCCTCCGGCAGCTAGGGCTCTGACACCCAGTCCACGAGAGGGTGTCCCCCACCCCAGCTGGGGCTCTGACACCCAGTCCACGAGAGGGTGTCTCCTCCGGCAGCTGGGGCTCTGACACCCAGTCCACGAGAGGGTATCCCCTCCCCCAGCTGGGGCTCTGACACCCAGTCCACGAGACGGTGTCCCCCACCCCAGCTGTGGCTCTGACACCCAGTCCATGTGAGGGTGTCCTCTCCCCCAGCTCAGGCTCTGCACTTGACTTTGCCCAGTGTAGGAACTCCACACACCCAGCCCAGCTTTGTCATCTTGGGTGAGTTTCGCTTCCCCCATCCCCTGTTGGTGCAGACGCTTCTCTTCTCTGCCTCACCTGAGGGCTGGGCACTCAGTTATTCAGGAGGGAAGGAAAAGGACAAGAAGAGAAGGGGTAGAGGATGGGCCCGGAAGAGGAAGACAGCAAACACATTTTGAACGGACTTTATTTGTAGAAGAGGAAGAGATTCTTTTCAGTTACTTTGTGTGATTCCCTTTGTACTGTACTGGTCTTGGCATCTTTTCTTCTAACTCTTTTCTGTCTTTGTTTCCTAACTGGATTTCAAAGAAGAGCTTTTCTGGAATCTGAGCTTATTAAGGGGATCTGGAATCCTTAATAACCAAGGGAATAAATTATTTTGATGTTAGGAAACTTAAAAGCAGTTTTGTACTGTCTATGTAAGAAGGATACTTTGTTTGCCTATCACGAATTTAGCAGAGGTACAAAGCCCTTAACAATTTATGGTTAACAAGAAAATAAGAATTTTGCCTGTATCAGTAGGATAGCATGCGTTTGACGGAAAGTTCCACAAAAGCAGCAAGGAGTCTTTTTTGCCTATGATTATATCATGTCAGAGGGAGACTGAGGCTAGGAAAGCAGGATGAAACTTCCCACCTCATGCCATGGTGCCTGCCTCCTGCTTGGGCCCTGGGAGCAAGGGTGGCAGCTATGCAGCCATTAGACAAGGTTAGGGATCTGGGTAGGTGTCCTGCTTCCCAGACTGGGGCAGCTGGTCCATCAGTCAGGAGCCCAGTCCGTCCTGCAGCCTGTGTTTGTGTAGCACTTACTCCATTTTAAATATGCACCTTGTCTGTTCTTCATTTGTTAAACTTCTGTAGGTCAGGTACACTGTCAGCTGGGTACTGAACCATCATCGAGGAATTTCCAAATATTCCTATTCACATATTACAATTGCATTTTGTATTTGAAATTTACTTAATTTTTTAATGTATTTATTTCCTTGGTATTCTTAGCATGGTCTGAATTTTCATTTTCTGTATGTTTTATTTTCCCGTGAGAGAGGGAGGAATTTGAATATAGATTTCTTTCACAAGCAGGTTATATGAGAATCCATATTTATTAAAGAAGATAAGCCAGGCAGTGCATATTGATTTTCTAACAGGATTACTCATATTTCAGAGAAATTTTATAGGATTCCTTTATGCAGTGGATACTTTAATATATTTAAGTTGTGATACAATTTGAAAAATTTTCATTTGGACCTAAAATAGAAAATATAGCCTGCCATCTATGGCAAGTGTGCAATCGTAGTAACGCAGATTTGTTACATAACTGATTCTTTTTCAGTATAATTCAGGAACTGTATATTGGAGTCTGGAATTAAATTGCATTTAGGATCTAATCTGAGAAGCTCAAAGGAGAAACAGCACGTTACCAGCTGCCCAGTTTCTGGCTGTGGAAGAGACGAATTGTTGGGAATTTGGATCTCTGTTCTTGCGGTTTTGTCTTTAAAGAAGCTCAGGATATTAATATTTTCCAAAGAGGGGAAAAGAGACTGTATCACTCTTCATTCTGTGTAGCATCCAGCTATTGATTATGATCTGTATCCTATTTGAACAAGGTATCATTTATCTGTTCTAAAGACATTATAATTTGGAAGGAGTGGGGTAAGCATAAAGAAGAGGTTAAAAACAGGAAAGTACCTAATGTGACTGTGTCCTCAAGCAAATCGAAACGCACTTCACAGTTCTGTTCTCCTTTTGCCTTCCTTACCCTTCCCCCAGCTGGACAGATAAACCTCATTCTCCTCTAAATGACAGGAACTTCGCACCATCATCGCATCAGAGAGAGTTTTGTAGGGCAAGTGAACAACAAACCGAAAATTAGCACTTCCCTGCAGGATGCCAAATCATTTAAAAATGCTCTGGCAATTTTAAGAATGTTTGAGGGAACCCTCCTACACTCTTAGTGGGAATGTAAATTGGTGCAGTCACTATGGAGAACAGTATGGAGGTTCCTTTAAAAAACTAAAAATAGAACTACCATATGATCCTGCAGTCCCACTCCTGGGCATATATCCAGAGAAAACTATAACTCAAAAAGATACATGCACCCCAATGTTCATAGCAGCACTACTTACAATAGCCAGGACATGGAAGCAACCTAAATGTCCATCGACAGATGAATGGGTAAAGCAGATGTTGTGTATATATAATGGCATATTACTCAGCCATAAAAAAGAATGAAATAATACCATTTGCAGCAACATGGAAGGACCCAGAGATTATCATACTGAATGAAGTAAGTCAGAGCAAGACAAATATCATATGATGTCTCCGTATATGTGGAATCTGAAAAAATAATACAAGTGAACTTATTTACAAAACAGAAATAGACCCACAGACATAGAAAATAAACTTATGGTTACCAAAGGGGACAGGAGGAGAGGGAGGGATAAATTAAGAGTTTGGGATTAACAGAAACACACTCCTATATGTAAAATAGATAACTGATAACTGATAAAATACCTACTGTATAGCATAGGGAACCATATTCAATATCTTGCAATAACCCTATAATGAAAAATAATCTGAAAAAGAATAGATATATGTATATTCATATACATAAAACTGAATCACTTTGCTGTATGCCTGAAACTAACCCAACATTGTAAATCAACTATACTTCAATAAAAAAAAAAAGTGTCTGAGACAGAGAAGCTTCACGTTGGTAGTTAACTATTTGACTCTAATGATGGAATGAGACCTAAGTTTATTTTCCAACATTTGTGAACCTGTTTTGGGGAGGAGATAGAAGGAACAGAGGTAAAGGGAAGCCCTTTCAGACTATGAGTTTTGTCTTGGAGATTTGATCAAAGGAGGATGAAAAAAGATTTCTCTAAAAATGAAAAATGCCATCGATCCCCCAACAGCTGTCTCTATCCTCTTCTTGAACCTGTCATCTGAATTCTGTACTTTCTGTTCATTCAAAGCAATGGATTCATGTCAGATGACTTACATCATTACAGATTGATTAAATGTCAGCTGAATGGCATGTTCCACTGGCTGACATCTTGACAGGTGGTTTTCCTAGTACTTTCACCAATCCATGCATTTTTGTTACAGTATATACAAAGATCTGAGGCTCTGTCCATTCCAAATGTTTATTTTTGAGGATAGTTTGTGAAAGATACTGATTTCTAGTCATTTATTAAACCATCAATGATGCTTTTTATTTTTTAATTATTATTTGAAGCAAACAGACCACTTTATTATTTTTTTAACATCTTTATTGGAGTATAATTGCTTTACAATGTTGTGCTAGTAATGATTCTTTTTAAAACCCTTAGTGGACAGTGAGAAAGTCAGCAACCCCTATGGGGAGTCACACGAGACAGACTCCTTCTAGGTACTTGCAGGTCAAACGATGAATCTGCTAAGTTGTGTGAACTTGAGAGAGTAATATATCTGCAGCTTGACTTTAGCGAGAACTTTGCTCTGGTCCTAAGGTATCTCTTTAAAGAGTAGAGAGAAACCCAATGAAACTCCATTGGTGCAATGGAGAGAGGATGTACAGATAGTCACTGGGAGACATTCTAAGGACAGACAGGGCTGGGGATGCTCCTAGTTACCTGTAAAATGGAAATAATAATAATAATGCCTTCTTCCTAGGACAGCAGAGATGATTGGATGAGATGATAAATGAAGAGGACTTAACTGGGCCAGGTGCACAGTTAATGCATCAGTTAGTAAACATCAAGTGTTGATAACAATAACTGTATAGTGATAGAACTACAACATCCTCATTATGTTTGTGGAATGCAATGACCTGGACAGGCTAAGGGAGGGGACGTACTTTCTATCCATTTTTGCAGCAATAATCACAGTGTGCCCTCTTTGAGAATGATGTACATCAAATTTGCTTTCCCCGAGAGATGTGAGTTCCTGCCGGCCAGACTCTGGGTTCATCACTTTTGCTGTCCTTCTCAGCAGCTCATGAATGGCATGTCAGAGAGTATGAGATGGTGGACACAGCAAGCACTTTGGTCCCAGATGGAATCTGGGCTTGGATTCAGTTTCTCCCACTTTATAGCTGTGCGTCGTGGACATGAAGGTGGACCACCCGGAGCCCCCTCAAAGAAAGACTGATTGTCCAGCTCTTCGGGGTGCTGGTAACAGCTGGCTTTCCATCCTTAGTCCCTTCCAGGCTGCCTCAGCTGCACAGAGCTGCCAGCCCAAGGTCATGACTTTCTAAGGGCGGGCCACATCCATGACTGATCGAGGTGGGGGGCCCAATGCAAGACAATTCTGATTGGCCATTTCAGCGCCACAGCTTCGGTGAGTCTGTCTGAAGTTGTCAGGCCTGCATCCCAGCCCAACTTCTCCCTCTGCCAAGTCCCGAGTCCTTCCCTCCGCTTGGGCATTGATCCGAAGGGCACTCCCTACTAAACACCCAGCTCTGTTTCATATGTGCTTCCTGGAAAACCAAACTGCAGCATCGCATAAACTTGGCCTAAGTCTTTAGTTTACTCAGTTTTCTCATCTCTAAAATGGCAGCAGTAACACCAACCTCCCTAGAACGTTGCTGGCCTTGGTGCTGATTAGATGACCTGGTGTATAGGAAGAACCTGTTGTTAGGCTGGCCTCGTCCTCAGTCCTCAGTAAACAGTAGACAGCAGCAGTGGTAATATAGTCTAAATGACTTTTATAGAAGCTGAGATAAATGGAACATGAAAATGCTTTGAGGATATATGTTAATAATCAAAGTCCAAATGACCTATGGAACTGAGTAGGGCAAAAGTTGCATCATACATATGTAAGACCCTCAGAGCCCAGGTCTGGACTGGTTGACCATCCTGTGGAATGTCCTCTGCAGACTCAAGGCAGTGAGATTCATCCTGGTGAGATGCTAGAAGCCCACACTACACTGATGAGTGAAGTTTGGAAGTTCAGCTAATACCTGGGGACCTGTGCTTCTGTAGGTTAGTAAGACACCAGCTTTTGGAGACCCAAGAGACGACTCAACCCTTGTCAGGAGTGAGAAGGAGGTGTTTATAGGATCACTTGCCAGTTGGACATCTTGAGCTCTTTCCCTGGAGTATTTGTTCCCTGGAGCAGCCCACTCCTGTTCCCCAGCCAACCTTGGGGATTGCTCATTTGGACCAGCCAATGGTACTGTGATACATTGGATCAGACCGTCCTGCATCTCAGCTTTGTGGTCCTGGACACCTGCATGTATACAGCTCCATCTCTTTGCATCACTCCTTCCACCCCCTCAGCTGAGATACTGTATTGGTTTCCTAATGCTGCTGAAAAAATTACCACAAACTTAGGTGCTTTAAACAACAGCAATTGCTAAATTCTGGAGTTTATCATTTCACAAAAATCAAAACCAAGCTGTGGCAGAGTTGGTCCCTTGGAGGCTCTGAGTGAGAAGGTTTTCATACCTCTTTCCTAGCTTCTGGTGGTTGCCAGAAATCCTCGGTGTACCTTGGCTTTTGGGGCTTCAAAACTCCCTTCTTTTCCTCCATCTTTACGTGGCCTTCTCTTCGTGTCTGTGCATCTTGTCCCATTCTTATAGGGACACTGGCCATTGTCTTTAGGGCCCACTCTGATGATCTCAAAGCAACATCCTTAATTTAATTATGTCTGCAAAGACCCTTATGCCAAAAAAAAAAAAGGTAGTATTCTGAGGTTCCTAGTGGACATAACTTGGGGGCTTGTATTCAACCCGCTCCCGATACCAACCTCCACAGATGGACAGCAGTTCCACTCCTCTCCTTCATGGCTTGCTACAGACCCTCCATGTATTCTCCAAGACCAGAGAGTCCATGGGGCTCCCCTTCACTTGACTACTCAGGTATTACTAAGCTCTATGGTGTGCAACATACGAAGATACCTCCTTGGAAGATATTTATGGTAACACATAGGAAAATAAAGCAAAACTAGAAGGATTTAGAGTGAGGAAACATATGGGAACTCCACTCTTGCTTAAACAAAACTCTCATGCATAAGGCAATCAACAAGGATTCCTGAGGAACGGTTGCAGACAGGTAGGGGAACTAAACATCTGCCATTGGCTTTTTGCCCCATTTTTAAAAATAGGTGATGGGGTCACTTTTTTTAAAAAAAGTTGAGATAAAGGTTTCAAAAGGTTTTCAGTGAATATGCTTCTTCCAACCACTCTAAAGTTTCTCATTGTTTGTAGTAATTTTGCATTTGACCCTTTTAGGATTTTGAGGTATATAATCACATCATTTTCAAGTAAATCTTTACTTTCTGATTTTTATAGCCACCTTTTCTTTCCAATTGCTTTGCCTAGTACCTCTAGAAAAAGGTTGACAGTAATGTGGTGATAGTAGACACACTTGTCTGTTTTTTTATTTAGTAGAGTTGACGTTTGTCCTTTAAACGACATGCTGGCTTTGGGGTTAAGTTAAATAAATGTTATAATTTGAAGGAAGTAACCATGTATTCCTACTTACAGACATTTTCTTTTTTCTTTTTCTTTTCTTTAAAGATTGATCTTGATCAAAAGAGTTTCTAAAAAAAATTACCCGTGGGCAAGACTGTATGATTTCTTCCCTTTTATAATATTGAATGATTCTTGAATCTGGAATTAGCTCAGTAGGTCATGTTGTGTTTTTATCTAATTTTCTGCTTGATTCTTTTGACTAATAAATTATGAGGGGTTTTGGATCTGTTTTGACAATAATAAGAGCAAACACAGGCAGCACTGGCCATGGGCCAGGGATGATTCTGAGTGCTTCACTCATGGGTGACCATCTTCCATCTCAAATGTTTATTTAGATTAAAGATCATCCCCTTTTTTTCTGTGCAGATTCTTCTGTTTAGATTTACTTTTTTTTCTGGGGTGTTTTTCTCAAAGATATACTCTTATAAATGCAGTCTCTTTCATCTAAGGTTGCAATTATATTTTAGAGAGTAGAGTGATCTCTTTTCATAGTTTCAATTACTTCTGTTCTGATGTTTACTTTTCCCTGGTTAGTTTCTTATTCTTGGGATTTGTCCTTTCTCTATTAACTCCTGAGTCATCTAGCAAATTTTTAAATTTATTTTTCTTTATTTCTCCAAGGAATGAGTTTTGGATATATTTATTATTTTTATTGAATTTCTGGTTTTTTTTTAATTTCAGATTTTTTCTTTGTTAATTCCTTACATTAATTTTCTTTGGTTTTGTTTTGGTTTTTATTTTGAACTTCTTGTGTTAGATGCTTAATCAATTTATTTTTTCTCTCATATTTATGTAAATACTGAAGGCTATACATTTTCCTCTGGAGCCTGCTTTAGCTCTGTGCTTTATATGTGCTCATCATCATTATTTTCTAGATATTTTGCTGATTTGGTTTGAATTTCTTTTGTTACACAAGAAAAACGTTTGCTGTTGTTTTGATGATTGTGGATTTTTCCCTTCTGTTTTTGTTATTAATTTTAGCCTTTTTTGCATTAAGATTAGATAACTGTCTATGTTATTTCTACTTTTTAGAATTTATTAAGGTCGTTGTTTGGTAATCTAAGGCCAGCCTGAATTTCTCTTTTCCCTTACAAAATTGATCTTTCTACCTGGTTGCCCAATGGACTTCTTTATTTTTGAAGTCCAGCAACTTTACTGCTATTTGATGTTTTATTAATACTTTGCATTTACTCTACTATTTTTCAGAGTGCCCCCCCCCCCTTTTTTTTTTTTTTTTGCGGTACACGGACCTCTCACTGCTGTGGCCTTTCCCATCGTGGAGCACAGGCTCCGGACGCGCAGGCTCAGCGGCCACGGCTCACGGACCCAGCCGCTCCGCGGCACGTGGGATCCTCCTGGACCGGGGCATGAACCCGCGTCCCCTGCATCGGCAGGAGGACTCTCAACCACTGTGCCACCAGGGAAGCCCCAGAGTGCCCTTTTAACATGAACTAAATACTACTACTGCTACTGCCAGTCATTCTCATCATTAGCACTAGAACTCTCTGAGCACTTGTGGGGGTGAATCACTGTATTAAATGGCATTCAAGTCATTGTGTTCTTATAGCCACACAAACGCTAACTGACAGAATCTCCTACCTCAGAGTGGGACTGCTTCCTGCCATACTCCTAGTGATGCCATTCCTTCTGGAGCCTATAGCCTCCTGAACATCCTGAATCCAAGAGGGCTCCCCGCAATATTCCTACAATTGCAAAACAGGGACCTGGCTTTTACAGGCCCCTCACCTTGAGGTACATCTCTGCTTCCTTTCTGAATCTACAGCCTCCTTTATGGGGGTTCTCTTAGAGTGTCTTTTCTTGGTTTCCCACCTCTGGGTCCTGCTTACATTTAGTAGCCCTCACACCCACTTTGGAGTCTGGAGTTTCTACCGATCTTCTAATTTTGTCAAAAATATAAATTACCTATGCATTTCCTGTGCTCTTTGGTGTTCTGGATAATTTTTAGGAAAAGAAGAAGAATTGTAATCTTTGTGGGTCAAACTGGAAATATTTAGTTTTTAACCTTTTCTTTAGTTTCTTAAAAATTCCCTTCTATGCCATACCTAAGCCTCAAACTCTAGATCAAGACATTGACCAAAAATGGGAAGGGGAAGCAGAAAATAACAGATGAAGAGTTTAAACAGAGTTTTATTTATAATATAGAATATTTTCCTAAAATTCCTAGCCATGGCTTGGTGTATTAATTAGCTCAGGCTGCTGTAATGAAATGGCATAGACTGGGTGGCTTAAACAACAGAAATTTATTTTCTCATAGTTCTGGATGTTGGCAGTCTGAGATTAGGGTACCAGAATGGGTTCTAGTGATGGCTCTCTTCCTGACTGGCAGATAGCTACCTTCTCACTGTGCTCTCACATAGCAGGGAGAGAGGAAGAGGGAAAGATAAAGAGGGAGAGGCAGACGGAGAGAGAAAGGGAGAGGAACAGGGAGGGAGCAAGCTCTGTTGTCTTTTCTTATAAGGACACTAAAATTAGACCAGATCAGGGCTCCACTCTTAGGTCTCCATTTAATCCGAATTCCCTCGTCACTCTCAGTGCAGTCACACTGGGAGTTAGGGCCTCGACGTGTGAGTTCATGTGGGGTGGGGGGACACAGTTCCAATAATTGGTTTGTCTGGTTTACTAAAAGTTTAGCAAGTCTGAGTCTCAGTGTTGTTCAAAGCACTCATGATGCTACCGAGCCTTCTGTTCTAATCCTGGACATTCCTGCTCTCCTTTCGTCCTTTGACCTGTTCTGCTGGGAGAGAGACCCGAGTAGACCAGAAGTAGAGTTGAGGTGGTGAAGGGACCCATGTCCTCGGCTTCTCACGGACCAGTGGGGAATCACTGATCTGGAGATGAAGGCTGAGGTGGTGGAACCTTCCCCATGGTCCCATCCTCTCCTGCTCTGTGTTATTATTATGACTTTCCACAGGAATCCTCACATCGTATTTCATGATGCTTATTTGTCTGTATGTCCTTCTGTCACACGTTCCCTGGGCCTTGATATGAGCTTTTGAGACCTGTGGCAGGAACCAGAGCTTTTAAATATTTTTATTTGTCCCAGCACCGGGGGTACATAATGTTAAATGGATGCCTGCATGAATAGACACATGAGGGATGAAATGAATAGGCACACACACGCATGACCGGGTGTAGCAGCATTGTAAGCATCCGTGTGCCTTGGGCAGCACCCAGCGAGGGGGACAGTGGGCAGTCCTTTCTCTTTGCACTGTCTCTGAGCATGACTGCTGGGTCAGGTAGTGGTGCCCTTTAAAGAGAATCAGGAAGAGTGAAAACAGCCCCGACGCCCTCAAACTTTTATTTTATCCTTTTGTTTTCTTCAAGATAAGTCAGATCCTCACATGAATTTTAAATAAGTTTTAAATCAAGCTTACTGTATTATAGAGGAATCAGAGGAAAGATACAAAGATGACTGAAGAATTAGGAAACTGGATATACAAAGGGAAGTTCAAGATTGGGATTACTCATCACTGACAGAAAAATGAGGTGAAACTGAACTGGCTCCAGGGATATTAACATGATCCATAGAACAGTAGGCTGGATGCTTGAGTCCAGCAGCCCCTGTGCACTTGGTTACTGAACCCATAGAGATCATCATATTTTAGCTAGTTAATGAGGCAGAGAAGGTCACTGATTTGGGTTCCTATTAATTGAGAAATAAAGACATTTTCAAAAATCCTGAAGACACTGAGGACATTAATCTGAAGTAAACTGCCTTACACATACCTCTGGAAGTTTGGTCAAGGAAGTACTTAGTGCTTCAAGCTACAGGTTATACTGTGATCTAAACCTCTGGTTTAAGGTTTCTTTTGAAGTGGTCTTTTTAAAAAAAATATTTACTTATTTATTATTTATTTTGGCTGCATCAGGTCTTCGTTGCAGCACGCGGGATCTTCATTGCGGCGTGCAGACTCTTTAGTTGTGGCATGCCTGTGGGGATCTAGTTCCCTGACCTGGGATCGAACCCGGGCCCCCTGCATTGAGAGCATGGAGTCTTACCCACTGGACCACCAGGGGAGTCCCTAAGGTTTCTTAACAGGTCGATGACTGCTTCTCTTGACTGAGCACCAAGGAAGTTCTGTAGGCAGAGCTAGGCTTTCATTTGGAAGATCTTCTAGTCTTTCCCTGCCAAAGAGTATCTGGATTCTTAGCAAACTCTTCTTATTATGGGGTGAAAGTCTTGTGTCCCAGACACAGTGGTTCTTAAGTGGACCAGTCACTTGTGGACACATTTGGTGGTTGTGAGACTGGAGGTGACAGTTGTTGAGACAGAGGTGGGTGGATCCCAGCAGAGATTAGGAGGTGGTGAATTGAAGAACCTCACCTGTGCAGGTGGGATGCACTGTCATTACTATTGTCTCCTGGCAAATCCTGCAGAGTTGGTTCATTAGTATTTGGTTCACTTGATTATCATTTTAATTACCTCTCTTAGAGAACCTTCTCAGATGACTCTAGGAATTGGGATCTTCTGACTGTAAACATCAATATTTCATGGCAAATCAATTTCCCCACATTTTTAGTTCTTTTTGTTGCATGATCTTCTGTGTATCAAAACCCATTCTGGATATTTCCCTCTACTGTGGTTTACCTTTACTACTCATCTAACAGCTTTTTGGACTTTTGAGGAGTTTGGGTCTGTTTTTTCTTATAAATAAGCCTTCATGACCTAGAAAGAATGACACAGTTCTTTCCTTTCCTTTCCTTAACTCTATCTCATATGGAATTTAAATAATTTTTTGGATTTGGATAAAAAGACGAGGAAGGTGTGTAGAAATTTTACCCTGGTGTTGCATTCTTATGGAAAATCTTAAGAACTGTTTTGAGCTTATCTTTTGGATCAGTTTAAGATTCTCATTTCTTATTTAACATGTTTTAAAATCTAATATTTATAACATCCACAAAGTAGAAAAGTATTTCCATTTCTTCCCGGCCTTTTGAGTTGCATATAATGTAAGAATCATTTTGATGATCTCTGGTTCCAGGTCTCAGTAAATGTTTGTCTTCGGTATTAGTCAAAAGTCACTTTCCTAAACTTTTCATCCTACTGCCTCTGCCCTGGATGCATCACTTACTCCTGGGGGTGCTGCAGGAGATGCTGGCTTGGCTCCGGGCCTGACCCACAGCTCTCCAAGGCATCATTC
Source organism: Pseudorca crassidens (assembly GCF_039906515.1). Classification (NCBI taxonomy): domain Eukaryota; kingdom Metazoa; phylum Chordata; class Mammalia; order Artiodactyla; family Delphinidae; genus Pseudorca; species Pseudorca crassidens. Next base: position 6,590,020 of record NC_090298.1, read on the forward strand.
TAAAACTCAAGTCTGCCTTCATAATCCTTCAATGGTTCTCATTCCCTGCAGAGCAAATAACCCAGATCTCTTGGGATAGTGCGCTAGGCCCTGTAGCACCCGCAGCCTCGCCCCACCCCTTCCCACCAGCCTCAGCTCTGCAGAGGCTGAGCCACTTGCGGGTACCTGATTGTGCTTTGCCTCCTCTCATGTCAGTGCTGTTACATCTGTTTTGTCCTCTGGCTGGAGCATCCTCCTGTTATCACCTGTCCAGTGCCTGAGAATGAGCCAGGTGTCCCCTGCAGAAAGTCCTCCATGGCCCATGAACTTGTCCCAGGAGCCCAAGTTTGGGCTCTTGGAGCCCAGCCATCATGCACCTCTCATCTCAAGTGCACTGGATCTCTTTTCTGACTCCTGTACTTCCTGGATGCTCCTTGTAGAAGGGACTTTTTCTTTGCTCTCTCCAGGCATGCAGATGTTTCCCAGATACATAGAATGCCTCTGTTCCCCATATCTGATCTTAAGAACCTCAAGCTTACTAGGAAAGCTTACTTGTATGCTGCACTAGCAAAAGCGGTTAAATCCTTTTCCTGAGTCCCCCAGAATGAAAAGATATGTTTCCCCTTTTCAAAGACAGGATGATGCATAATGGAAAAAGCTTTAATTCTGGAGCCAGAAAGACTTGAGCTCAAATCCCAGTTGTACATAAATTGGTTGTACAAATTTTAGCAAGTAACTTAGCTTCTCTGAGCATCTGTTTACTTATCTGTAAGTAAAGAGGGCCAAGGACAGAACTGGACTGAGGATTAGAGACCATGTGTCAATAATTCCTGGCGAGTGCTTGGCCTATGTTAAGTGTTCAATAAATGGAAGCCATTATGGCTATGATTATGGCTTTCTGCGTTTTCTCTCTCTCTCTGGCTTACTTTTTGTTGTTTTTCAGTAACGCACATATAATCAACCTTTAAAGTTAGCAGAGAACTTCTTCCTGAGGTATTTAAATGGGTGAAAACATTCAACATCCAGAAAGATATTCCATGATGATATTTTAGAACAGTTAATGGAAGAATCATATAAACCTTAAGGGGAACCCATATAACCCTCTACCAATTAGATCAACAGTGAAATGTCCAAAACTGTAGAAAACCATTATGCAGTATGAGAGGTGATTTAAGAGGTAGCTTTCAAAACTAATTTCTTTAATAACAGTAACTTTAATTAACTTGTAGTATTACAATTGTAGTATTGCAAATCAATTAAATTATAGTATTTTTACTAATCAGATTATAATTTTAGTAAATCTGTTTCTTGTAAATTTAGAGAACTTATTAATGTCAATTGCAAGCTCATCAATCTATCCAGAAGATGTATTTTGTGTAACTGCTGCATTCCAGTCCTTTTCTAAGTGCTTCCAGGATGAGCATGATGTAAAACAAGAAAACCTCAGGCACCTTAACATCTACTAGGAGACCTGTAAGTAACATTGAGAAACAGAAATGCAGGTTCATAGCAGTTTACAAAGGGTGGTGATTGTGTCCTCTGTAATAGAATTCTTCACCAACAATTTACCATAGTCAAGACATCTGCAGTCCTGGATTCTGCATTTAGAACTTAGAAGGTGATTTAAAGTGATACCAAGTCTCTCCTGTCACTCAACTGTGAGATGGTCAGTTGGATTTACGAGTACGACCAAGAGCAACAAAGAAAGGCCTGTGTATGTTGTAGAACAGGGGTTCTCAGTCTTTCTATGGGAAGGACCACAGAGTAAATATTTTCGAATTTTCGGGCCATCTGGTCTCAGTGGCAACTGCTCAACTTTGCTCGCTGTAGCCTGCAAACACCTACGAATAACATGCAAGCAAATAGACGTGGCGGTGAGCCAATACAACTTTATTTACAAAATCAGACTCGGCATATTGACTCATTGTAGAATAATAACTAGAAATCTTATTTTCACTCTAACTATAATAATTTATCACCCCACAAAATACTTACATGCCTCTGCTGCTCCATTCACTTAAACATAGTTTGTTATTTTTCAGAAATTTGTAATATGCAACTTCCAAAGCCACCCTTTCTCAGAAATAGACCTCCATCTTGTTGTTCTGTGAACCTTGTGAGAGGCCTCACTTGAGTCACATCCCTGGTGAACGTGAGGTTAATTTTTATTTCATTGGTCTCAACACCTCCACTACTGATGTAAGACTCAGGATTTTTCTCCTTTTCCCATCACTTATTTCTGTGGTGCCCTGGATGTGTCTCAACATCCTCTGCTGGATTTTGAGCAGATGCTTCAGAGTTCATGTAACACAGTTAATATTTTTCAACAATGTGTCACTGACTGGGAAATTCAGGCATACATGCCATACATTTTTCAGCTTGCAGAGTCCTGCTAAAAATTTCCCCCAAAGAGTCTTCCAAAAGAGTAAAATAAAAATGTCCCAGGGTATACCGATCAGCACTTCTTACAGCTCGTAGCCTGGCTGGATCTCTGTTTTACAAAGACAGCTGCTGCTGAAACAAGACTGCACATACTGCTGAAGGAATGTTGATTCTTAATGTTTCTGCACATTTCTACCTCTGCTTCTCTCTCTCTCTCTCTCTTTTTTTTTTTTTTTTTTATTAAGTCAAATTGAGGGAAGGCTCAAGGGAAGATAAGAACCTTCTTAGGAGAAAAGACGCTTAAGGATTTTCATTCCGTCCTTTGGGGTCTTCCCAGCAATCTGCTTATTTAGCTGTCAGGTTTCACTCTCTGGGCTGAGAATTTCCCCTAGTGCTGTGTTTCACTTGTTTATAGTCAAGTCTCCTGACTAGTGTGCAGGATACAGTTACATAAGCATCAGTTATTTGATCCCTTTCCACTTGCAGCTGTTTGCATTTCTCTTTTCTTGAAAGAACCACAAGTGATTCTCAGTGAGTTCGGCTTCTGACCCCATCCATTCTCACGGGGTCTTAAAAGATTGTTGAGACATTTTGTTTAGAACGTCTGAAAATTTAGCCTGCAGGATTTTCATGGTCTGCCCAAAGCTGGCATCTAAAAATAAAATTTAAGCTGACTGGCAGCATGAGAAGTGCCCACATCAGCAGATGGTATGAAATGCAAGGCTTGTAAAATGAAAATATATGCGGGAAAATACAAAACTCCTTCCCATTTATTAAAGGTCTGATGGGAACACAAGCTCTTCATAGACGCAGTGGGCTGTTAGATTGGGAGGTATTGGAGACAGAAGAAGCCTGTATTTTAGCAAGGCGCTTAATGAGATCCTGCCTGAGGTCTTTAGGATGAGACAGAGAAACAGGGTCTGGGAACGCAGTGCCACCCAGAGGGTTCGTCCCTGACAGAGCAGGCAGACCCAGTGTGCCCAGCAGTGTGAAAGGAAGTATTCAGGTGTACTCTGCAGGGTCATCCCTGCCTCTGCCTGTCCCACATTTTAAATCAAAGGCTTGCTTGGTGACAGAGGTGATGCCGAGAGCAGCCCTAGAGCAATGTTGATGACATGAGTCTGGAGGAGATACTGGATAGAATGCAAGTAGAATAAAGAGTCGAAAGCAATTTTGTCTAATTAGAACATGTGACAAATCACTTAAGATTAGATTGATTTTGAATGCATGAGGGTCAAAAGGTGATCTGCATAAGCAAAAAAGGGAAGAAGCATAAAGTAACAGAATTTCTCATGACGAAGAATGTTAAGGATCTTAGCTGTCTGCAAGTTGTATGTGATTGGTTTAAGCTGGGGCAGAACAGTGACTTCTCCCGAGCAAGAGCATGTGATGTGTGTCCACATCAAACAAAAGAAAATAATAATATCAACAGAAATAGCTCTGTCTTCATGTCTTTTACTGAGAAATGCATTTCCAGAAAACGGGTTGATAATAACGAATGGATGAACATTTACTGTTTCATTGAGTTGAGTTAACTAACATCTGCTTTCCCAAGCATCTTGACTCAGTCAACCTCTCCCTACTACTGAGAGGAACCTGAGAATGGGAGTGGCAGCAGGGGGCTCAGAGTTGCCCAGCTTGCAAATGGCAAGTGTGGATGGGATTCAGGCCCAGGCCTCTAACCACTACGGAATTCTCTGAACATGTTCTCCCACCCCCACGGTTATGAACCATGAAATAGAAGACTCAGCTTTCCCAGAGATCACATGATGAAAGGAGAATTGTAGGCGATTTTCTTGACTTTCATGGCAGACTGAGGAGGAATTAAAATTTTGACACAGGGTCCATGATCATTTAAATGAAAGACAGTGAAAGCATCACCAAAAGAATGGGTCTTTTCAAAGCCTAAGGTTGAACCATCTCCTCTGTTGATGGTCGATTATATCTGGGAAGCAGGCATATGTGTACATAATCACCTTTTGTGACAGTGACAGTGAGAAGACACAGACAGGGACGGAGGAGAGAACGCTGACCCGGGAACATGGGAACGTGGGCTCCGGGCCCAGCTCCACCACTAAGGAAGCAGCCTTGTGACTCCAGCCCTTGGACCCACCCAAGGGCCCTAATCTGTGAAATGAGGGGCTTGGAGAAAATGATCCCGATTGCTCTTCCAGCTCTATTCTTTTATGATTATGTAAACAAAGTGCAAAGCATCTGTGTAAAATCTGTTCTGTAAAATAATGAAAGGGAAAAGAGCGGGCCTACTGAGAAGTAAAAGGTTTCTGGTGATGGTGTGGTTGTGAAATGGGGCTCAGGTGTTTGTTATGAGGCAGTGCGGAGAAAATTCAGTTAGAAGAAGTATTGACTGTGGGGTTCCGACCAGAAAGACTTCGATACACATTCTTTTTCCAGATGGCAGACACAAGTCACTTGGAGCTCTCTTTCTTCTTGCTTTCTGTATTTGTTTTTTAATGAAAAAGAAACAAAAAAAAAAAAACTCAAAAAGAACAATCAGTTCTTGGAACTTGGAATCAGGTCTTGGAACGACCCTTGGAAACTCAGAAACCTGTATGTGAAACGAGTGTGGCTCGATAGATCAGAGAACAGATGTGCAGGCAGCAAAGTGATGCCACACAGGCTCCTAATCTTAAGGACCACTTCCTTGGTCCCTCCATGGAATTCTCCAGAGCTTTTCACCCAGTGGCAATTTCCAAAACTGTAGGCTTTTATCAATTTGTTTGCTATCAATTTGTTTGTTATCACCACGCTGGTTTAGACTCTGATTCAATAATCCAACTGGGAAGTAGAAACAGCATAATTCTTTTAAATGCAAAGATACTGCACCATATAAAACAAATACATTATAAATCCCTCCAGTTATTCTAAATTGTTGGTTAACCAGATAGAAGTCTATCAATTTTATTGATCTTTTCAAACAACTATATTTGATTTTTATGGATTTTCTCTATCATTACCTGATTTTAATTCCATTAATTTCTGCTCTAATTTTATCTCCTTCCTTCTACTTGTTTTGTGTCTAATTTTCTCTTCTTTCTCTAATTTCCCAGATGAAAGCTTATGTCATATATAATAGATCTTCTTTTCTAGCATTCAAATTTAATACTATAAATTTCCCTCTAAGCACTGTGCTTGCTGCATCTCACAAATTTTGACAGGTGGAATTTTTGTTTTCATTTTGTTCAGGTTGGTTTTATCACCTGGGTTGTGGTCTATTGTGGTGAATTTTCCACGTGTTTCTGAGAACTTGTTTTCTGCTGTTGTACGATGGTGTGTTCTATAAGTGTCAACAAGGTCAAATCGATTGATCCTGTGGTTCAGGTCCTTTTTACCATTAACGATTTTTACGCTGACTTGGTGTATCCATTACTGAGAGAGGGATATGAAGTCACCAACTATGATAGTGGAGTTGTCTCTTCTTTCAGTCCTATCAGTTTTTGCCTCATATGTTTTGACTCTCTGTTGTTGTTGGATATGCATTTAGGATTATTATTTATTCTTGGAGAATTCACTCTTTTCCATTATGTGTGGTTCCTCTTTGTCCTTGATAATCTTCCTTATCCTGAAGTCTGTTTTATCGAAGTTGCTACTACTATGGCAGCTCTCTTTTGACTAGTGTCTGTGTTTCAGACAGTGTTCTCCATGAAAACAGAACCATTAGGAGATACACACACACACACACACACACACACACACACACACACAGAGAGTTTATACCAAGACAGTTACTGATTCCCTTCACACACATGAAGCTGATTGAGGTTCAGGAGCACATATCATATTAGATTCCCCTTCTTTCAAAACCAGCTGAGAGATGCACTCAGGACTCAGAGAGACGGGGGTCCATTAGGACCACAGATCAAGTGAGCTTGCTAGCACTTCACCTCATCCTTTTCCACTCCCCACCTGGGTCTGACCACTTCCCCTGGAGGAAGAGCCCACCCACCAGAACCTGTGCTCCCTTTCATAGGAAGATCCCACAGAGCCAGGGAGGATTGCTGAGGTGAGCAGACAGTATTTGTTTCCTAGAGCTGCTGTAAAAAGTAACCACAAATTTGATGGCTTAAAATACTTAATTTTATTCTCCCCCAGTGCCGGAGGTCTTAAAAAGATGCAATCCACTCCACTGGGGATGAAGTCAAGGTTTGGCAGGTCGGCTCCTTCTCAAGGCTCTAGAGGAGAATCGCCCCCTTGCCTTTTCCAGCTTCCGGAAGCTTCCCACATTCCTGCATCATTTCGACTTTTCGCTTCCATCACCACATCTCCTGTTTCCTCTCTGATCCTTCTACCCCTCCTCTTATAAAATTCCCTGTTTTCTTGGACCCACCTGGACAATCCAGGACACTCTCTTCCTCTCAAGACCCTTACCTTAATCGCATCTGCAAAGTCCCTCTTTCCCCGTAAGGTTGCATCCACGGGTTCTGAGGATTGGGACGTGGGCGTCTTGGGGGAAGGCATTGTTCAGCTCACCACACAGGTCGGTCCCGTCTCCAGTCTCACCCATCACAGCGCTCTCATCTGCAAGGAGGGTGAGTAAAACAAGGAAGAGTGATGGGGAGCATTTCCAGGAAACTCCCCCCGTATTGAATCACAAATAAACGAAAACCAGGTTAAATCTGGGAGTTCGAACTGAGACGGATTCCCAAGGAGAGAGCATGAGTAATCCCGGGTGTTTGATGGGGGTGCTCCTGGGGCCAGGCCTGGTCCTGTTTGGCCCAGCCCACCCCTTGTACTTCTCCTCTCTGCTCTGCATCGCAGGCGCTGACCCAGCAGAGGGTGCTTCAGGCTCTGCACCAGCACCAGCAGGAGTCTGGGGGACACAGGAAGGGAAAACCAATAATACTTCTTCCTTTCTTTCCTCAGACTTGCTTCTCCTCTGTGCTGCCAGCTCCTGATGGACTGGACCAGTTTGGTTCTGTCCAATAACTTCTAGGCTCTGCTAACATCATTTCCATCCCTTTCCGTCCAGCCTGGGGTCTGGGTTAGAGGCCTGTGGGCTTCCTCTGTCTCTAACCTTTGGGTTGCCTTACCCCTGCTCCTCTAACTTGGCCTCTCAGTTCCTTCATTTCTGGGTAACTATACTAAGTGTGTGTGTAGTAGTCATCTCGAGCTGCATAACAAATTCCCCCCACCCCAGGTTTAGTGGCTCAAAACAACATTTATTATCTGTCTCACAGTTTCTGTGGGTCAGTGATCCAGGCACAGTCTTTCTGGACCCTCTGACTCTGGGGTGTGTGTCAAGGCTGTTGTCTGGGACAGAGACATCCTAAGATCTGCTGGGGATGGACCCGAGCTCACTTAGTTGTCGGCAGGATTCAGTTTCTCGCGGACTGTTGGTCTGATGGCCTCAGTTTCTCATGAGCTATTGGCTGGTGGCCTTAGCTTCTTGTTCCTGAGCCCTCTCCATAGGGCAGCTCACAACACGGCCGCTAGCTTCTTCAGAGCAAGCAAGGGATAGGGCAACAGCGTATCAGCAAGAGAGAAGTTAAGAGCAAGACAGAGTCACAGTCTTTGTCACCTCATTTTGGAAGTGACATCTGACCCATCACCTTTGCACGGTCTGGTCATTGGAGCAGGTCACTGGGTCCAGCCCACACCCAAGGGGAGGGAGTAACACAGGTGTGAACAGCAGCAGGAGTGGAATATTGGGGGCTGTCTAGGCAGCTGGTGACCGCAGACACACACCTCACCCTTAGGTATCCTTCCTTATCCCATTATACAGTGTTTCTGTGAGCCATCCTGATTTAGCTACCAAGTTCAGTGTCCATGAACAGATGCCTTTCTGCCTTTCTCGTCTTTACATGGAAAAGAAAAGTAGCTTATTAGAGAGCTGGCTCCCTACTGGTGAATTGCGGTGCTGGCTACTTACAAATCAGGGGTAAGTTTCTCCTCCCTGTCAAAGAAAGAACCAGCTGTGGGAGGATGAGTGTGCCTGTGAAGCAGACAAATAAATGCCCGTTACATCCCGGAGGTACTCGCAGAAGTTTCTAGGGTAGGGAATAAACACCTGTCCAGATCCACCCTACCCAACCCTAACGGTCACAGAAGTCCGAGCTTAGAAAAGTGACACATTTCCACTGTATTTATTTTAAATGTGCCAAAGCTTTTGTACTTGGAGAACTTGGCCTGTCTGTTAGAAGGGCAGTTGCTTCTCCCGAAGGTGATTTTGAAGGTGACAGAGCATCATAATCCTTTAGGGCGCCATCCGTGGGTCCCACTCCTGCTGATAAGCAATGCTTTTGCACGTTTGTTCTTCTCTGCAATTGCAATTCCCTGGTAATCTCCACCTGACCCACAGCTCAGCCACAGTCCCTAAAGGCTTGGCAATTGGATGTGTTATCGGAGCCACCACAGCTGTTTCGAGTGAGGTCTGAGCGCCCGGTCTTTGCATAGGGATCATTGCAGAAGCGGGAGGAAATTTCTACCTCCAAATGATCATTTCCAGAACCATTGGCAACAATTCATTTCTTCTGTCTTTGGAAGCTATTCATCAAAGATGAGCTTCCTCCCTGCTCTCACTGTCCCTTTTCATCTGTACAACAATGCACCATAAAGCCCCCTGCATTAGTACGTGTGAAATGCCTTGAACATACACTAATGAAGCTTTTACATTTTCCTGTACTGATCCTCGTGCTCTCCCCCATACAAGACAGAACAGAAATCCAGTTCATGTAACATTTTCTCACAGTGCCCTGCCCAGAGCAGGCATTGAACGAATGATGATGCATAAGGAATACAACGACAATCATAGAATGATTGCCAACAGCATTTATTTGCGCTGACCGTGTTTAACATATTTCATTTTATTTAATCCCAAGTATTTAACATGTTTCATCTTACTTAACCCAGGTAATAAAATTCCTCCCACCCTTTTCTGGATGTGAAAACAGAGCCTTGGGGAGACGAAGGGACTTGCCCACGGCTACGCAGCATGTAGGTGACGGAGCTGGGGTTCCAATCCAGGCTCCTGTGCCTGCAGCCAGCGCTGCCCTTCCCTCAGGCCCCTGCAATCAGGCACCACTTCCAGATTACTTCAGAAAGTTCTGCCCTTGCTTCCTTCCCTCAGTCCCTTCTCCTTCCTCAGGTCTCAGCTTCAGTTGTCACCTCCTTAGAGAAACTGACTCTTCCAGACCCAAGTAGGACTCCATTCCTTCTCCTAAACCCTTACGCTTTCACCATAAAGGACTTTGCATCCTTTCTAGTGCCTGTTCAGTGTCTATTACTACTCAACCTCAAGTTCCACGAGCTTGTGGGGCTGGGGTCTGCTTTGAGAATGTGCTATTTCTGCACACCCCCAAAGAGTCAACACCCCACATTGCTGCTATCTGGCAAGAAGCTGCTCCTGTGTAGGATGTCTCCTCAAGGGGAGGGCTGCCTGTGTCACCCCTGGAAGTGGGCGAATCCAGGACCCAGAGCTGGGGCCCCTGGCATCCTCATCTTATTCATTCTCTCATCCCGTGGCCCTTTGGTAGAGACTCAGGTTAGGAACTGTTCTGTGCCCTCCCTGAACTCGTAATCTAGTGGACAAGACAGATACTCAGAGAGTTAGGGTAGTGAGATTTCTGTGCTGCTGGAGTTGAGTATGAGGGCTGGGTGGCATGAGCGGGGAGCCCCTAACTCAGCCCGGGAGGTCCTGGAAGGTTTATTGGAGCAGATCCTGGTTCGGGTCTTGCGTGATGTCTCTTCTGGGTGAGGGCACACATGGGCAGGTGGACGTACCTGGGGAGCCAGAGCCAGCAGGCGCCCTGGTTCTACAGCATAAGTACAAAGGGGCGCTTTCTTGGCATTTCTAACAAGCCTCCAAAACTAGACACCTTCTGAGCTCGCCAGCCTTCTTGTTCCTCATTATCAATGGCACACCTGGCGTCCTTCCTCCTGAGCAAGTGGATCTTAGGCTGTCTGCACTGAGAGCTGACACATGGCATTTTGCACAGAGCAGGGCTTTCAGGTGGTGCTGACCTGCTTTCTACTTTCACTTGCTTTAGTTTCTTCAAGTACAGAGGCTCCGCCTCTTCCCTCACCACTTCCAACCTCCTGCTGGGCACCATGGCAGCGGTTCTTCCGTGAAAAGCTTTTCTCGGGGCTCACTGCTTCACTGGTGAAGCTCAAGGGCAATGTCACACAATCTCCTGCTCCCCACAAGCTGCTCCATCTTCCTAAATTCAATGGAAGGAAGTTTCTTTTCTTCTTCAATTTTTATTGGAGTACCGTTGCTTTACATTGTTGTGTTAGTTTCTGCTGTACAGCAAAGTGAATCAGTTATATGTATACATATATCCACTCTTTTTTTGCATTTCCTTCCCACTTAGGTCACCACAGAGCATTGAGTAGAGTTCCCTGTGCTATACAGTAGGTTCTCATTAGTTATCTATTTTATACATATTAGTGTATATACGTCAATCCCAACCTCCCAATTCATCCCACCCTGTTCCCACCTTGGTGTCCATAAGTTTGTTTTCTACATCTGTGACTCTATTTTTGTTTTGCCAGCAAGTTCTTCTGTACCATTTTTCTAGATTCCACATATAAGCGATATTATATGATATTTGTTTTTCTCTTTATGACTTACTTTACTCTGTATGACGATCTCTAGGTCTGTCCACGTCTCTGCAAATGGCACTATTTTGTTCCTTTTTATGGTGAAGTAATATTCCATTGTATATATGTACCACATCTTCTTTATCCATTCCTCTGTTGATGGACATTTAGGTTGCTTCCATGTCCTGGCTATTGTAAATAGTGCTGCTATGAACATAGGGGTGCATGTGTCTTTTCGAATTATGGTTTTCTCTGTATATGTGCCCAGGAGTGGGATTGCTGGGTCATATGGTAGTTCTATTTTTAGTTTTTTAAGGACCCTCCCTACTGTTCTCCATAGTGTCTGCACCAGTTTACATTCCCACCAGCAGTGTAGGAGGGTCCCTTTCATAGAAGGAAGTTTCTTAAAGTCTCAGACCCTCCTTCTGGGATCCACGCACAGCTGAAATGAAACCATCACTGGTTAGATTGACACATGCCCATCTCAAGGCTGAACCTGGCAGCAAGAAATAGCATTTGTGAAACTGCTTTTATTTTTTCATAGGGCCAAATTAAACACATTAAACCAAAAAATATTTCTAAATTAGATAATTTTGCCCAGAAAATTCAAATATTAGCAACTCAAGTGTGTCCAAATCCATGATTTCTTTATAAAAAGAAATGATTTTTCTCTTCATTATAAAAAGAGAAAAAAATAGCATTACCTACTTAAAGTAATCATAATGAATCTACTACATAAAATATATTTATATAATATATATACACATATATATCTCAAAATATAAAAGTGAATAATTAAAAGTGGGTGAGAAAATAAAATCCTGCAGAGAAAAAATTGTGCATAAGAATGAACAGCTAGTAGAGTTTCGACGTCAGGAACCTATATGCCACTTGTGCTCTATGTCTCTTTGCTTAAACTGTTTCTATTTCAGTCCTGCACAGTGGCTCCCAATTATTCTATCCCTTTAGAGCAAGCTATTAGAGCCTCTGCTTTTGCCAGGAGCTTGAATACCTCTTCTTAATAACAGTGGATCTGAAATCTGTCTTCAGGCTCAAACACTTTAATCATTGAAATATGCTGCAACTGCAGGCAAGTCAAGACTGTATGCCCAGACTTTAGGACCTAAAGAATCTTTCTGGCAACTTGCCTAGAACCCCAAAGCCATCTGTAACCTGCATATAAATGAACTTTATGAAATTAAAAATAAACATGCAGCCATAATATTTACTTGTCCGCCTTCATCGCTTGCCCTGTGAGGAGTGGTAGCAGGCTGAGCACATTAAGTCAGAGCCTATGGCTGAGCAGTTTCTGCTGCATCTGCAGTCAGCAGCACATAATTACAGGTGGTGTTCTGTAGGCGGGGACAACAATACTGAAAAAGAAACTTAGAAAGGCATTCATAAAGTCAGTAGTGTTACATAACAGCTATGGGCTCTGTCCTGCTGGAATTATTTTATAATCCCTACCAAGGACCGTGGACACTATGAACGAGGCAGAGTAGTCAGGATAGGTGATGTTATGCTGCCATAACAAATGGGTCTCAGTGACTGCCCGCAGAGTTCTGTTTCTTGCTCACATTATGTTCTCATCACAGATAATTACTGTAGTCCTCACTACGTCTTCTTTCCCCCAGATCCCAGGTGGAGGGACTGTTCCCATCTAGAACATTACTGGGCTCATGACAATGGGAAATGAGAGGGCAGAGTCATGTTTTGGCACTTAAAGCTTCTGCTCAGAAGTGGCTCATGTCACTTTCCCTGATAAGTCTTTGTTCAAACCTCATGTTAGTTGAAAAGAGAAATACAGTTCGCTTGACAGGAAGGGCATCACAAGTCACATGACCAAGTTTGAAGATGATGGAACTGAATGAAATGGAGTTTTCCCACAGGATGGTGCAGAGACTGTCTGGAAACAACACTAGAGTTTACCAAACTGGGGTCTCTTATACCCATAGGTTTCTGCAGTTTGCTTTCTAAAGACAAAGCATTTCATAAGCAAACGCTCATTTGCTGCTGGATGTTTCCTCCAGTGCTTCTGAAATCTAAATGGCTCTTTCCATGTGATTATGACTCTTTCGGCCAAATTGTGATGGTCTGATTTTTAAGTGACCAACATTCATTTTAGGGCCCTACAGTCACCTGTCTGTCTTGCTTTCAAATTTCTCATGGTGCATTAGCTGTAGTCCCTGCGCAGGAGACTGGGGAGCGTGCGAGCTGTGTGGGGAGCATGTAGGGTGCACGTACACATCTCTCTCCAGCTAATATCTACAGTGTCCTGGACAGACCCAAACTTTCAGTCAGTTCCTGCTTCACAAAATCTACCTGGAGCACCTCTACCTTCTCCTGTAATCCATGGCTTCCCTCTTGGGGAGTCAGAATGCCCTCATTGAGTGGCCAGAACATTGGCTGCTGTTCTTCTCTTCTTTGTTTTCCTGGGACTCTAGAAATTCTTTGCAAATAGAGCTCTTGAAGTCCTGCCTTGACATTCCAGCATTCCAAAAGTGAGGACGCAGATTAAGCCCTACCCACAGTGGTAAATTCTAATTCTAAAATTCTCTCTATTGATCTAAGTGGATCACCTTTTCCTTAAATGCCATTTAAGAACTTTCTGACAATTAACACTGTAACCCAAACCTTCTCGGTTTCTGTGAAGTTGACCAATAAATGATTTTTCAAAGTTCAGAAGCAGTATATCCCAATTTTGTTATAACATATACTTACCATAGAGAAAGTTAACCATTAACAGTGAACTGGATCCAAAAATCTCTGTCCCCAGGAGTATCGTTCAATAAGAAATGTGTTGCCAGTATGAGCATGGCTGGGAGAAATTAGACTTTGACCCTTGTTCTGCAGAGGATCTCGATGGCAGTGATCCAATCCATGTTTGTGACACTGAATTGAAAATTGCATTTATATGAACTACTTGGAATTAACATTATTTCTTTAGACAACCTCTGACAACTCATTGATGACTAAGCCAGTTGATAAGACCCTATGATATGTCTATTTCACTCTTAACCATGAACTCTGCTTCCTGATCCTCTACTATCCTGGAGGAATGCTCTCACCCCATACCTGGCATCCCTGTGCCTTGTCTCCCTGCATCCAGGCTCAATCCACTCCTCTACATCACACCTTCGTGGCCCCTTATCACCTACCTGAGACAGCACAGGCTCCTGGGTACCATCACAGGCCCACTGTCTTCACCCAGAATTCCATTCACACTCAACATCTCAGCTATACTAATCCTCTTAAAAATTCCCCAGATCTTGGGCTTCCCTGGTGGCACAGTGGTTGAGAGTCTGCTTGCCGATGCAGGGGACACGGGTTCGTGCCCCGGTCCGGGAAGATCCCACATGCCGCGGAGCGGCTGGGCCCGTGGCCCAGCAGCCATGGCCGCTGAGCCTGCGCATCCAGAGCCTGTGCTGCGCAACGGGAGAGGCCACAACAGTGAGAGGCCCGCGTACCGAAAAACAAAAAACAAAAAAAAATTCCCCAGATCTGCTGCTCCCTGAGGCCCCTGGAACTTTATACTCCATGGTTGATACTCCATGACATCCTCTCTTTTCTCTGCCCCATCTTTTCTCTCTGACCACAGAATTCCTATTCATCTTCTTAAAATCGGGTCTAGAGAAATCTACTTTGAGAAATATTTCCTGACCTCTCACAGACAGAATTAGGTGTTTCTTTATTCATTTCTTAACCTATACGTACTATCATATTCAAAACCTTCTGCAAAGTTTGTCTTCAAGGATAAGTCCTCATTGTATGACATTTCACTCTATCAGTGGCTCTAAAAATATTGTTTGAGAAAGGAGGAAACAAAGGAAGGAAAATTAGTCTGAGTTCATGATGGTTATGATTCAGGGACTTCGTAATTTACACTCACAGTTATTTTAACCCTCCTGAAAGTCATAAAAATAATATTATTATCCTGATTAAAAAAATGGCAATTTGAGACTCAGCGTTAAATGACTTGACCTAGTTTCCACTGACAGGACGTGTCCACGTTTGAGTTCTTATTTTGCTTTATACTTTCTCTCAGTAAGTCCAGGCTTCCATCTAGAGACCCACAAAACACGTGTTTAGAAATAATAGTGTCTGTGGTTTTCTTTTAGGGATACATGGATACTAGAATAGATTATATGTATAACTGAATCACTTTTCTGTACACCTGAAACTAACACAACCTCGTAAATCAACTATACTCCAATATAAAATAAAAATTTTTTAAAAAGACAACATGGATACTTATTCATCGTTATTCATGTATTCTTTTACTCTTCAAAATATTTAAGAAAGCCCACTGTGTGCCAAACACTAGTAAACCCCCAAAGGTTCAGTGATCGATCAGTCGCCAACACTGACACCTGGACACGAGTAGTGTCAGTCTGCTGGTCAACTCTGGAAAATCCTGTTTTTGGAGGGAGCTTATTTCAAGAGTTGGCGACTATGTTTTCCATTGCATACTACTGTGTATCTACCTTTGAGTGTCCAGTATGTAATTATTAAGTAACTAGTTGAAAAAGAGTTGGAGAGTCCTACAGAGGTCCCTGATCCCTTTGAAAGATACTCCATGACTATACTTTGTCTAGAATTATGCCTGTTACCTTTTGTTATTTTTCTAGCTTATGTCTTTGAGAGCTTTGTTATATATGTTTCTGTATATACTTAATTTTATTGCCTAAACAGTATGTTAGCAGAAATAATGAAATCAGTACAAAGTTGTACCATTTAATTAAAATGTTACTATCCATTGCTTAATAAGAATCCTGTAATATGTGGAGGTAGAGTTGAACAGAGTTAATAATTGGAAGGAACAATACATTTGTCATAATTTCTCCCATGAATACAGACTCCTGATAAACTTAGAAGAGGCTCTTTCTCATGAAACCAGCTGTAGAACTGGTATAAATCTCTTCAGATAAACTGACTTGTTAAGAAAGGGAAAAAAGCAAAAAAAAAAAAAAAAGAAAGGGAAAAAGCAATCTTTTCTTCTTGATCCACATTTTAACTGCATTGTTTTTAAGTATCCCTCTGGAAATGAGAGTCTGTATTCCAAATCTTTCATCAGTGAAAAGCAGTATTTTGATGGTTGACAGACTCTCTTCCAGAGCTTTGGGTGCCAAGACTTAACGAGTGTGAACCTTTATTGCAAAACCTTGCTTTTTTCTTTCTAAGAGAATAAAATCACCCAAATATCATTTTTAAGAATGTTAGCAGAAGTTGGACCTGCTGTGCCTCACATGCTTGAAGCCTTGGAATATAATATAATTTATTCTCCTAAGAAATATTTCTTGAACATCACACATTTTATAAACGTTCTGTGGTCTCTCCTTCCCACCCTTTTTGGTCTGGTCACTTAAAACAGATGGTAGAAAGATGTGTTCTTATATAAGTTCTCCTTTTTATAATATTTCAGCATTTATCATTTTCAACCATAAATGTGCCAGAATAGATTGTCCTTCTTATTAATTTTCAGGAGAGCTCAGAAGTTAAAAAAAAAATTTAAAGGAAGTTATATATTTTTTCCTTTTAGTAGTCTACTCATACTAAAGGTTTAGAACTGTATAGTATTTTTAAATACTTAAAATACATTCTTTATTGTTATTCTTTTTTGAAATGATGAAATTTTATGGCCCACCTTCATCTTACTCCTGAAGGAAAGGTCCAGTGCTGTGCTGGTCAGTTGTGAAGGTCTTTAATTGGTCACTCCTGGGGGTGGTTGTTTCTTGGGACCCAGTTAGAAGGCCAAGGAAGAACATTCCAAATGGGTCTTTGGAACTGGAGGCCCAATTCCAAATCATCCCCCATAACTTGTGCTCCCCTAAAGACTTCAGGTGAACTTTATTGAGATAAAACTTACATACAATAAGACGCAACATTTCAAGTATACATTTTCATGAGGTTGAACAAATCTACGATCCTATGTAGATACTAGAACAGTCAAGACATAGGACATTATCCCCTAATGAGTTTCAGAGATCATGGATCACCACTGAAATGCAATAGGGTTCTCTCATTTCTTTTAATGGCATGTTCCTTGGGCTTAGGCATCTTGTGTTGAGAAAGTTCTATATCTTACTGTTACACTTTTCAGAAAAGAAAAGGAAGGAAAAAGTGGTCCAACTGTAAAACAGGAGCACATCTTATCTCCATCTGTTCTTAAAGTACAATTTAACTCAGTTGGGCCTGGAGACATCATTTCAAGAAGCATTGTAAGGACAAGCAGTTCATCCCTTCACATAGCGGAGGGGAGTATGGTGAGCAAGACCCCAGCACCAGAGCGTGCAGAGCGGCCACAGACTGTGCGTGGAGCAGGGCTTGTCAGGCAGGACCCTCTACTGCACGAGAACACGTCTGTTAGGGAGGACTGACAGATGCCCTTGGACTTCAGAGCACTCATAATATTCACCCTCAGTGCACAGACACAGGGGCACGAGTGTGACCCCCCCCCTTTGCTTTCTCAAAATATAAGAGAAAAATGTGGGGAAATAGTAAGCATGGCAAAGCATGACAAATGATGAGTCCTCATTAGTGTTACTATGAAAATCCCACTATGGCATGAACTATTTAAGAAACATGGAGGGCATAGAATTCAGCAAGTAAAAACAAGCCATTCAAGCATCCTTGTAACAGGGAAGAGCCAAATCTGACTCCATGTTGGATCTGTTTCTTTTACTTTAACCTTTGCTTCCGCTGCTTTTGTTCACTGAAAGGACACTGTCTATACAGAATGGCCTGCCTCGGGGAACCCTGCCCCTCTGCCTGAATGTTAAACCAAAGTGCCTTTGTTCAGGGAAGCATCCTGACCCTGTCCACCTGTGGACAGCTACAAGAAAGAAGAAAGTAACACATCCCCTCCGAGGCTGGCCATTCCAGGGGATATTTGCAAATCTTATGGCCTTTTTACTTTATTTCCTCATCTCCTCCCCCTCTCTGTGCTATAAATGAAACTGGCATCCAAACCCCAATGAGATGGCTTTTCCGAGACACTCGTCTGCCATCTTCTCGGTCTGCCGGCTTTCCGAATAGTTGTACTCCTTGCCTCAACTCCTCGTCTCCGATTCATTGGCCTGTCGTGCAGTGAGCAGAGCCAGCTTGGACTAGGTAACACCCTGAGTCTGTAAAAAGAGCATTACATTAAAAGGTCAGGTTTAAATAAAGAAACAAATAAATGTGAATTCATTAGTTACTTCAGTGCTGAAGCTAGCTATGCCGAGGCTATCTATAGAAAAGAAAATGATTAGTCACATTTCGAATATGCTTAAACTTACATTTATCACCTTTTAAATTAAAAATATACAAAAAATAAATGAAGGGATTTGCCTTGATTTTTCAGCAAAAGCGTTAATTCATCTGAGCACTTTTGTCCTGCTTGAGAGAACTTGAGAATTCCCATGGCATTGTGGAGACTGAACATATTTTTGTATTTTGACTGTGATGAAGACAATATGCTATTCTTAATAAAGAAGTGGTTATTTGGGGACAGGAAGTACATATTTGATTATAATTACAGTCACCAAATGTTTACTTGCTGTAAATAAGGGTCTGGGTGGGGTTTGATGAACACATGTGCATGTCCATCATGTGGTTCTTTCGAGCCAATATATGTATAAAGCTCTTAGTAAGCCCACAGAGACTTCAGATGTGATTCCTTAAGGCCTAAAAGCATGTCACTGGGTAGCCAGACCAACTTCTTTAATCCCTGAGTGTCTACAAGTCCCAGCAAAGAGGGTCCTGGGTCAAACCCACCTTCGTTTTGTCATTCACAGCCTCCATCAGGTATCAGACTCTCACTGGACATTTGAGCCCAGAGCAGGGGTTTACGACAGATTTCCTGGGTTTTCAGGCATCATCTTGAATTCTATGAAATATTTTTGTATATACTGAGATGTTTCAACAGTTTTCACTAGATATTCAGAGGGGTCAGTGACTGTCCCCAAAATGTGAAGAGACGGGGACTATGGCTGAAAACCATCCTGCTGTTTCTTCCCAACCTGGTCCTCCCTCCGCTTCCCATGTGTCGTCCCAGTTACATCCCCCTCCAAGATTCGGTGATGGAAAAAAGTGGTGTTTTTATAATCAGTTCAGCCTCAGATGGCAAGGCAGGCTTCTTGGTAGGTACGTGGGTGTGCATTGTATTCACCTGTGTGACCTTCTGTACTTGACTGTTTGACAAATACCTCTTTGAAGTCATGTGTCCAAATCATTGTTATGTGATGGCCCTGTTGAGTCCTCCTGTAGCCTGGGGGTGTTCTTCCTTGAACATTTGTTGTACAGATGAGGGACCAGGCGAGGGAGTTGCCCTCACTAACAGCCATTCATCAATCAACAAATATTTGTTGAATGCCTGCTACATATTTTTCTTAACATCTTTACTGGAGTATAATTGCTTTACAATGGTGTGTTAGTTTCTGCTATATAACAAAGTGAATCAGCTATATGTATATACATATATTCCCATATCCCCTCCCTCTTGCGTCTCCCTCCCACTCTCCCTATCCCACCCCTCTAGGTGGTCACAAAGCACTGAGCTGATCTCCCTGTGCTATGAGGCTGCTTCCCACTAGCTATCTATTTTACATTTGGTAGTGTATGTGTGTCCATGCCACTCTCTCACTTCGTCCCAGCTTACCCTTCCCCCTCCCCGTGTCCTCAAGTCCATTCTCTACGTCTGAGTCTTTATTCTTGTCCTGCCCCTAGGTTCATCAGAACCATTTTTTTTTCTTTTTTAGATTCTATATATATATATGTGTTAGCATATGGTATTTGTTTTTCTCTTTCTGACTGACTTCACTCTGTATGACAGACTCTAGGTCCATCCACCTCACTACAAATAACTCAATTTCGTTTCTTTTTATGGCTGAGTAAGATTCCATTGTATATATGTGCCACATCTTCTTTATCCATTCATCTGTCGATGGACACTTAGGTTGCTTCCATGTCCTGGCTATTGTAAATAGTGCTGCAATGAATATTGTGGTACATGATTCTTTTTGAATTATGGTTTTCTCAAGGTATATGCCCAATAGTGGGATTGCTGTGTTGTATGGTAGTTCTATTTGTAGTTTTTTAAGGAACCTCCATGCTGTTCTCCATAGTGGCTGTATCAATTTAGATTCCCACCAACAGTGCAAGACGGTTCCCTTTTCTCCACATCCTCTCCAGCATTTATTGTTTGTCCTGCTACATATTTGAATGGTTGCCTTCAAGTACCAATTCTATTAAAAGTTATGAAAATTTTGGAAGCACTTGATATTCAGTTTGTTTGAGTTTTGGGGTAGGAGTGCATTTTTGGCAAATTGTTCAGACCTTTTTGATTTAAAATTGGTAATGGTCAGTTATGTAGTTTCAATTGCTTAAATTCAAATAGGAAACATACACTTTATTGGGTACTTGGTTTGTTTGTTGTGGATATTTATTTAAATATAATTTTATATGTGCATGGACAAAAAGAATTACAAATTTAAATATATAGGAAGTTAATTTTAACAATGTTCTTAAAATAAGAGGGTTAGCTACTTTTCAAGCATGTGTAATTTATTTCAGGAATATTGCATTCCTATCATTTTGGCCAGCATTTGCATCATATACATATATATATGAGTGTGTGTGCACGCGTGTGTGGTTGTACAATTTTCATCTATCTTTTTATAGTGGGACTTGGTTTTAAATACTAATTCAATTCAGAAGAATAAAAGATCTCCATACTTTTACACACACGCACACGCACACGCACACACACACACACGTTTTTCGGATAATAAAATTGGCAACAAATTTCAAGTGAATGCACCCAGCCCTTTGGATTCTATTAGTCTCATGGTTTAGATCTGCACTGTCCAGTATTGTAGCCACAAACCATATGTGGCTATTCAAAATTAAATTTAAGTTAAATATGATAAAATTTCAGTTCCCTCGCTGCCACATTTCATGTGCTTACCAGTCATTTGTGGATAGTGGCTACCATCCTGGACATCTCAGATAAAGAACACCATCTACTTAACCAGCTTCCTAAAGCTGTGCATTTAGATAATTTTCAATGTTTCAGTGGTATACATAATGCTGTAGTGAGCAACTTTATCTGTAAGTTTTGCACACATCTCCCGTATCTCCTTAAAGTGCAGAAATTCATTCATCATTCAGCTAAACACTGTTTAGTAAATTGTTTTTCTTGCCTTCTCAGTGACTTGTAGCAGTCATATTAAAATATAAGATAAAATGTGAAATTTTAAAATGTGAAGGCAAATATTCAATTCATAGACAAGCTATTATGTTCCTAGAACTGTTCTATAGAAATAAATAAATATTTAAAAATTCCTAACATTGTGAAACTTTTGTTCTAGAAAATGAACAATTAACAAAAATAAAAATGAATGAATGAATGATTGAATAATAATATGATAATGATTGAATAAATTATTGAAAAAGAACATTTTTTAAAATTAACTTCCTATATATTTAAATTTGTAATTCCTTTTGTCCATGCACATATAAAATTTTATTTAAATAAATATCCACAACAAACAAACCAATAATGATTGAATAAATAATAAATATGTGAATACATTTGCATCAAAATAGTCTTTAATGGGTGCACATTATCTGAGCCATTATTATGGTCATTACCATTTGTTCCAGTGTATCATAGACTTAATTTTAGCCTGTGATAACTTTTATGGTATAGAAGGTTTTAACATTCTGTGCTTCAGTTTTAAAGCTTTTCCTTTATGGCTCATGCTTTTTTGAGAACTTTAGACCCAAAAAGCACTAACTAAAAAGGGAAGATTGGTAATTTTAGAACATTAAAATTTTAAATTTCATTTGTGCAAAGACACCACTAAAAAAAGTGAAGAAACAGGACTGGGAGAAGATGTTTGCCACCAATACCTCTGATAAAAGTTTTCTCTCCTATAAATCATGATGCCAAAAATGCATATATATGGAAAGTATATGAAATACATTTTTCAGTGATAGTATCTAAATTACAAAAGAACAGAGGAATTGATATTCAACCTCCCTCATAGTCAGAGGAAAGCAAATTACTAACAGGGAGTTTCAGTCACACAACCATCAGACTGGTAACATTTGAAGAGCCTGACAATCCCTTGGTAGGATTGCATATGAAGGATTGAGAGCTGGTACATGGCTGTTGATAGTGAAAATTAAAATAATTGCTTTAGAAGAATAAAATTAGGCATACCTTTGAACAGAAATGCTACTTTTTTGATATTCTTCGAGAGACTTCAGTGAGTGTCCCCAAGAAGACAGTTTCCAAAATATCCATTTCAGCATCATCTATCATAATACACAATGGAAAGCAAATGATGTGTCCATCAGTAGGAAAATGAAAAAAATAGCTTATGGTATAGAGACAAGAATATTAATCAAATGTTAATAAAACAAACTGGGTTTATATGTTCTAGGAGAGATGGTCATCCAGAACATCAAAATGAGTGAACAATAGCAAATTGCTCAATACTGGGTATATATAGAATGCCATTTGGTACGATTAGAACATACAGAACAACACTGCGCTTTGTTTCTGGTACTATTCAGATATGATAAAAGTCTAGGAAAAGACAGGATGCCAGTGGTCCCTGTGAAAAGAAAAAGGAAAGGGTGTTTCTCAGTAATTCTTTACATCGTTTTTATAGATGTGGATGGTAGCTCCACGGGTGTTTGTTATATTATTTTTTTTCTGTACTTTTCTGCCTTTTAAATGTTTTAATTTTTCAAAAGCAGTTACAAATAAGAAATAAAAATTTTCTAGTGTAAGTGGAAAAATGCCACTTTAAAAAATCTTCATGTCTCTTCCACCCCCAAGTCACTGCCTGAGTTTCTTTTTGTGGTGTTCATCCTCTTTGCACAAGTGGGACATCCAGATGTCATCTTGAGCATTATCTTTTGAAATTTATGGCCTTGAAACCTCTGAATGAGCCTGAATTGAAGGTATTCAAGCATGATTCTCATGGAGAACAGTGATGGGAAAAAGTCTGCCTGAATTCCACTAACAATTTTCTAATATTTAACTTTTATCATTTGTTTCATTCTTTGTTTTAAAAAATATAGGAGCATTTTGTGCCATTATTGATTTTCTTTTTGTTCCCATTGATTTTTAACAGTGCTTGGGGAAAGGTCAAGATTATGATTAAGTGTGGCCTAAAAACACATATTTGGCCTCCTTCTGCAGCTAGCCACTGTTTAATAAAAAAATTTTTTCTTGCCTTTCTTGACTTGTAACAAGCAAATTAAAATATAAGATAAAATGTGAATTTTTAAAATGTGAAGGCAGATAATAAATCTCTCTTCGCAGAACTATTAGAATGTAGAGACAATTTAATGCCTAGGTTTACACAGTCTTTAAACACAGTTATTGTAACATAATGGGGAATATCCATAGGTCAAAAGGTACATGTGCTCTGTACATGTGGCAGCCGGCAGAGCACCTGGTGCCCCTGGAGTGGGGTGCTTGGTCCCTTCTTGGGAGAAACTACATATTGTTGCCATGATCCCAATAACAGCCACCTTTGTGTCTTGCTAGCTTCCCCTAACCCCACTGAATTATTCAGTTTCTCCAAGGTACTAATTTCGGTTCTCTATAATACCAAGGCTTCACACCCAAGAATACTGTATTGCACATTTAGCAATGTATTTGTGTGGTATTTTCCCTGTACATCAGCAAAATCCTATCCTTTTGATTACATAGCCCTTGTACATTTTTTATTAATTTAGAGTATTTTGTATCTTCTTTAACTCTGTGAATGGGTTTTTAATTTTTTTTAATGATATCATAACTATTTGATACATAGGAAAAACTATCAATTTGAATATTTGTCGCTTCTAACAGACCAGCTAATTGAACACTCTTAATAATCCTATTTTTTGTTCTATTTTCTTTGCCACATGAATGATTATGTCTGTGAATAATAATTTATAATTATATTATAATTTATAATAATTTCAATATTTATATCTCTTATTTGTTTTCATTCGATCCTGGAAAGTCATTCAGTAAACTGGGGGGGAAATAGACATTCTTGTGTCATCTGATTTTAGTGGAAAGGCTTGTCTGGCTTACCTTCAGTGTGATCCTTGCAGAGTTTCATTTGCTGAGGTAATTCACTGTGCTTGATGCTGAACAGGAAATATGTCAGTCTTTTATATTTTACTTAGTTTATAAAAGTAATTCCTTTGGATCATCCCTGTTCAGAACACACACACACACACACACACACACACACACACAAGGAAGGAGAGAAGGAGGGGTCTTAAAATAGTAGATAAACAATCTGATGACACTGATGAAAACATGTTTCAAAAAGAAAAGCCTGTTAGTTAAAAATCTAAGAAACTCAAGGCTTTAAATTTTTTGCAAAACAGTTCCCTTTTCTTACATTCTCAGTGTGTTTATGAACTATTTTCTGTACTCATCCTAGGAATCCACTCATAAGTCATTAGGTCTTCTTTTTTGTGTTTTCCAAAACTGCCCTTATAGACCAATGTCAGATTTTCAGTCCAGCTGAGAAAAATGTTGAAGCATCCTCCTGCACGGCGGCATTTACTTGTATTTTTATTTTATCATTTTAAATTCTGGGTCTCAGATTTAATCAGCATATTTTGCTGTCCTGCAGACTGCTTTAAATGCATCGTATCGGTCTTGTTCTCTTTCCTGACATTTTGGGAGGCAGAGTTAATCTTTGATCTCACCATATTTGGAATCTATTCACAAAATTTGCAATCTGTGACATTTGCTTTTTAAAAAGTAAAGTTAAAAGGAATTAGCAAATCACACCACTTAAACAGGAACCAATATAAACTAGCTAAATATGTATGAATGTCCTTCCATAAATGTCATCTGCATTTATGACTGACGGAAATCCTCCATTCTCCATAATTTTCCAGGGTCCAGTGACATAGACTTCATAAAAGGTAAATAAAAAATAAAACATGCAGGTGAGACATAGGATGAGTACACCCCATGGAAGAGAGCCCGGCTTTTACCCTGAGCATCCCTGAGCCCAGAGGAGAGGCTGCCTGTGTGCCCTTTAGGCTTGGGACATTTTCCCATGTACGCCTACTCCAAAGTTACAACCCACTTTTTTTTTTTTTTTTTTCAGTAACCGGGCCTCTCATTGTTGCGGCCTTTCCCGTTGCGGAGCACAGGCTCTGGACGCGCAGGCCCAGCGGCCATGGCTCACAGGCACAGCCGCTCTGCGGCATGTGGGATCTTCCCGGACCAGGGCATGAACCCGTGTCCCTTGCATCGGCAGGCGGACTCTCAACCACTGCACCACCAGGGAAGCCCACAACCCACTTTTTTGAAATCTCCTGTTTGATTCTTAAAATCAAAATCTGCAGACTGCCCTCTTGATGGTTGCAGTCCTCTTGATGGTATATTCATAGCTGGCTTAATATATGGAGGCTTTTAAAAGCCATACATATAAAATAGAATGACTCATATAATTTTATATAACCTAGACAAAAATAGGATCTTCCAGAGTTGATAAGAAGACCACACTACTTGTGTCTGGTGAGGATTCATCTCAGGTCAGCAGGAAAAGCACAAGGCAAGGATGCTGTAAATGAGAGCCAGGAGCTTTACAGCTTTACAACCCAGTGCTGCCTTGGGTAGTGCCTGGTCTTCAGTTTTACATTATATCTTAAAATTCGTTGCACATGACCATCTCCATGTTCTAAGGTTTTGGGGAGCGAGGACCCTAGTGTTTTCAACTTTGTATCTCCACAGCACCCTCCATGTTGTTTATGGTCAATAAATGTTGGTTGGTTGAGTGAATAATCAGGTAGGCTGGGTGTTACAATTGAGTTAAGCAAAGACTCCTGCTTTTATCCCAAGTACCATCCCAAGCACAGCCCATAGAGAAAGAAGGTTTTTTTTTTTCTAATTGCACATTCAGACATATCTTGAATACGTGTGATGCTTACGTCCATATTCCTATTTGATTTTTAAATGAATTTACTTAAATAGATTATTTTCAAAAGGTTAATTCTATAGAAGACAGTCTTTGTGACCATAGTTAAGATGTTCTTTCTCCCCCTGAACATGGTAGCTTTAATTATTCAACGCATTTTTCCACAAACAGTTTAGTAAGGTTATCTGTTGATCTGGTGCCATTGCTGAGTCAAGAATTATCTTTGCAATTCAGCATAAGGACACATTTACGGACTATGTTCAGAGGATAAAAGATTTAATATTCATTTCTTATTATAACAAGAGAGGTATTGTAATATGAGTAACATACCTATAGAGAAAGTCAAGGAATTCATTGTACTTTAAGTGGAAAGAGTTGGATAGCACACCCACAGAGTTGCCAGCATGCTGTACATTAACCCATATGCTTCTCATAGCAGCCCTGGAGGCACAGAGAAGGTGGCTGATTTGCCCCAGGCCACCCAGCTGGGTGGTGGTAGAGCTAGAAGTCCACCTCGTGTGGGGTGTTCAGAACCTGTGGTCTTCATGGTGGCATCAGGGGAGCTGCCCTCTGATCTCGGTCACTGTTTCTCTGCAGTAATGGCCTGCTTTCCTGAACCTGAAACGGTCACCGAGTCTTGGTGCCTGCTAAGAGCCCTGGGCTTGGCAGGAAGGCACGTTATAAGTCACTTAGTTAGACTCCACACATTGCTGCCACCCAACAAAACTCAAATAAACCACAGTGAAGATCACCCCAAAGAAAATGAAAGGTTTCATTCTGTTCTTGAAGATGCACAAAAACAAAACCTAAAGCCCGAAATGCAGGACTCTTACCAAGAGAGATTCAATAAGCATTAACTGATACTACAAATGATGGAGACTTCAAGAAAGTACAATATTGAATAAAGGTCTCTCTGTTTTCTACAGGGTGAATTTTCTACTGGGAACATTTATGTGTGAAAATTGTCACTTCATTGATCTTTTTCCAAAGGGAAGTGCTGGAGCAGGTGGAGGTGAACTTGCTCTTAATAAGGCCAAACCCTCAGAGACCAGAATAGCACACGCACACGTGCAAACACACACACACACACACACACGGCTGTATCAACCCACACGCCAGCAGGTGTGCTGACTCCTTGGCTCACTTGCTGGAGTAAGAGGAAAAGTTATGCCTTTCCTCTTGCCTCCTTCCTTTAGGGCTGGTCTATTGACATTCGCAAGTTAATTGTGAATTCACTTGGTATTATTCAAGAGTCTTTCAAAGCATACATAAATGAAATGCTGGGCAACTCATTAAGACATTCATCAGAAGTGCTTTCCGTCTTTTTTCAAAGCTAGAGAAATAAATGCAGAATTGAGGAGTTTTCATCAGCTTATCTTTTTTTATGTGCTGAAATAACTTATGGACTGCCTTCGTTACAATCAATGCTTTATGACACCCACTTTAGTTCATATCAATAGGCAGATGAATAATGCCTATGTAAAATCTATTTTAAGCCATTATTTTCTCCAACATCAGTTTGCTTCACAAGTTTTGAAAAGAGAAACATCTTCTCTTCCAAAAATACGTCATGCTCATATAGTTGATTGAACTACAAAGTAAATTTGATTTACAGGGGCCACCTGGATACATAACAAATAGGCTAGCATCTCCCAAATGTCTTCACACACCCAAGTCTCCACGATGATCCCCATAGAAGAAGGGTCTTGTGTCCAAATGGATGACTCTGTACTGTCTGCTCTCCTGTGACATCCCATTACCAATTGAAGATTAACAGCTCTCTGAGCCAGTCTGTCCAGCTTTCCCGGATAATAATTTAACACTTATTAACACCCCCAGTTCTCAGAAAAAAAAATGCTTTGATAAAACTAACTTAGCTTTCTTCAACTAAGGTAAAAAATAAATCTAGAATGTTCTTATGTTTCTAATAATGAGCAAAAAATATTCTGCCAAGAGGATTTTTCTCCTGGAGTAAGGGAAGCACTGGTACAAGCGTACACGAGGGAAGGAGAATTTGGGTTCAGCAAGGATGTCAGCCGAGGTGGGTCAGAGCATCCTGAGGGCAGCTGTAAATAGTCATCTATAATGCAAGTCCCCAGCATCATAAGATGCTGTAAGAGGAAAGGATACTGTTCTTAGGAGACACAGAACACCTCCAAATCTATTTTCTTCTTACACTATGATTCTGCAGACATGAACTCCACTTTGCAAACCAATCTGCAGCACCCCGGAACCTCCGTGAGGCCTGGGAAGGTGCTGGATGGAGGGACCGTTCTCCCTCCTCAGGGGCTAGTGTCACACTGTGGACCTCAGATTCCTCAATGGCAGAATGAGGGAATTGGTCACTGCATGACCTTGTCTAGTATTCTAGGATTTTGCCAGTGAAGTTACAAAGTAACAATATTTGGAAGTTTCCAAGTATATAATATTTTTGGTCTTGGAAATAATAAAGTGGCTAAGTCTACGATAATTTTTCATTAGAGTTTATTATTTCGATAATATGTTGATCAGTCTTACTAATTTTTGGTAAAATTTATTTTAAAATAATTTTAAATAGATTACAAGAACAACTCTATCACATAGCCAATATTTAAATTTGGGAGATTCTTTTCAGTCTAGATCCATCTGTTGCCATAGTGCTTTTTTAGGGCTAATCATGGTGTACAGATAATTTTTTCTCTACTTTTTAGATGATAAGTTAGATAAAATTTTGCTCATGTGTAAAGGGTTTACACTCATCTTTTTTATTGCTGCAGCCTTTGATTCTTAAAAGTTTTGCTCTTGTACCGTCTTTGGACGGTTAGTCGTTCAGCAGTTAGTTTTGCTATTTGTGTTCCTTTGAATTATTGCCTTAGAACAAGTAGGATTGTCTCACAAAACTCTTTCTAGTGTCTGCTGTTTCAAGTACAACAAATTTGCTTGCAATCGATTTTGCATTTCTTTAATTTGTTTCCTAAGATGATAAGTAATAACTTATATCTTAAGAATTTGTGTCTTTTTTACTTTAATTACTAATGAAACTGACATTTTTTCAAGGATCATTTACTTCTTTATAGTTCATGTTGTGTAAACCTGGAACTTCTTGCCTTTTAGGGATGTGGTTTTGTTAATGAGTCCAGTTCTTTATGCAGTTTAGATATTCAATCTCACCTGTCATATTTATCTCTGCTGTTTCCTAATTCTTCCTTTAATCTTAGTTTTGTTGGGTTTCATTGTACTGAAGTACCTAATATTTATATAATTATTTCATCTCTGTATTTAGTCAATCCACATTTTCTTCTTTGGTGAATACCTATCTATATAATTCACTATATCAAACCACGGAAACAAAAATAAAAATCTGACCTGGACCCCCCTTTCTAAAAAGCTCGGATGTGTAAATCTGTCACAGGCAGAACTGCCTTCTCTCCCTTTTTCCACCTTTTCCATTATAATTAATTCTCTTCCTTTAAGAGAACAACATTCTAGATTTTGTTTTTAATATTTTATGGTCTGATTTTTACAAATATTTCACTTCTTGTCCATTTGGCACTTAATGTAGTATGTGAAGAGAGCTCAAAATCCAAGTAAAGTTTTCCTTTTATTAATACATGTTCTCCCAGCACCGTTGATTTCGTAACTGATTCATCTCCACATCATCACGGCAATCTTACTTTATAAAATATAGCTGTTTTCTATAACTCAGGCTCTGAACTTTGACTCTTCAGCCTCTCAGTTTCATCACAGGCATAAGTCTTTATTAAGTCTCTAGTAAGGTAATTTAAAAGAAAGTTAAATGACTGTAAGTGGTGTTATCCTTAGGGCTGTTACTGTAATTAGCATGTTGACAGCCCTTTGCTTTTTTAAGTCATTTTTCCTAGGTCATGGAAATTATGTCATCTGAGTGCCTGGTCTCACTTCCAGAGGTGTACTATGGCTTTATGGTGAATTTCTCATTGGGAATGAAAACAGATTCCAAGGTCGGTGGTGTTGATGCATGACCTTGGTTTTTGCTCCTACCACGGGTGAGAATTCCTCACCAGAAAGGCCTGTGTTTGATGCTGCTGCCAGAGCTGAAATGTCTTCCTCCTTGGAGATGAAATACGGGACTTTAGAGTTTTCTAATTACATCAGAAACTATTCACCAGCTCTCTTTACGGCCCAGTTCATGAGCTAGGTGAACTTTTACTTAATTCTATTCAACTGACAACTGTTCTAGAAAATGTCCTATTTTTTGTAGCTGCGTAGCTTCCTTTTGTGTGTGAGGAATATATTTTTCTTATTTCTTCAGCCATGATTTAATAGACCAGGTGTGACATTAAGTTGACATCTGTAGACTTCTCAATCTTTCAAGTTAAATTGGGGTAATAAAACCTGCAATGTCTATTCATTGGCTGATTGTCAAATAAACAGATGGTTACGATAGAGCTTTGACTGTAATGTGCTACTAAAACATAAGTTATTTTTCATTAAGAGGCTGTCCCTCCTTAATAGTTATAGACCAAAGTGCATTACACTGGGGCCATATGCTCTAGTGGAGGCGTGGACATGGGAACAGGCAATCCCAGTTCAATGTGGTAAGTGCCAGGCAGCACCAGAGAGAGAGCTCCTCAAAGCCTAGGGTGGGTGGGGAAAGCTCCAGAGAAGAGAGCACCACAGAACTAAGTCTGGAAGGCCGAGGTTACTACACATACAAGCACTGAGATCTAAGAGTACAGATATGTTCCTTGAACCTACACCTGCTGTAAGTGGTTTGACCTGCCTTGGGGGTGTGGGTGAGATCTTACAGATAGATGATTCTTAAAAAAGTCTCGGGCCATATCATTAAAAACATATGTAGTCTATGACAAATAATTTGGCCTTCAAAAGATAGACACTAAAGACACAATTAATTGAAACAATGCAAGGACATGACCCAAGAGTCCTGGAAAACATACATAAATGCCTACCATTCAAACACTCCACAGCTCCCGCCCAGGTGTGTAGCGAAGTTTCTTCAGTTACCAGTTGACTTTGCTTAGCTGATTCCCCACTATTCCTGCTTTTCTTCATCACCAAGTTACTTGGCATAAACAATATTTGAAGCTTGGTTTTCATATCCCATTAGTCTATGTGACTTCTGTCCCAGTCGTTATTGAACTGTCTCTAAGGTGGCTGTGGTTCCCCAGGTAACAAGCTCATAGTTGAAATGGTGAACTGTTCGGGTTTAAGAAGAAAATAAAGATTGGTTGTCTGCCTTTGGAGAAACAAAGACGATTGATGCTAATGACCAAAGCAAGGCTATTGAGAATTAGATCTCAATCTAATTTAGCCTTGCTGATTTAGTCTTCCATTCACAGAAGTTCAGGAACGTTCATTCTGGTTTGAAGATGAAAATTTTTCAGTAGGCGAAGATTAAAAGTACCATTAATAATCTTGGAAATGTAAGGAGCCCTGGATATCTTATGAAGCAATCTCATTGATTTTATAAAAGAAGAAACTAATTAAGTGACTTGCTTAAGGTCACACAACCTTTTCATTCCTGTAGATATAACCATCTGACTTCTGCTTAAATATTTCATTTAAGCTTTTCCCTAAAGGTCAGATTCCAAACCAGAGTGAATTAGTGATTCATCGAGAATCTGTGACCACAATGTCTGACAGTCATACACTTTTGGAGACAAAATGAAAGCACAGAGAAACATGGATCAAAACTGGTTGGTTCCTTGACTTTTTGACTAGAACCACTGAACTGTGGGTTACACATCATAAGAAATTTAAATGGACCAGCTAAAATATTTCAGTGTTCTGTAATATTGTTGTAATAAATATAGTTTAACATAATATGTCTTTGCTGTAGCATTTGATGTAGCCATCACAATTGAGACTTCTGTAAGACTAGGAAACATAGAGTGGACATTCCCTCCTAATTCAGTATGTCACGAGTGGGTGAACCAGTGCTTTGAAACATGAGTAGAAGCCATTAAATGGGGGCCAAAAATAAGGATGAGATGGAAAAGAAATGCAGAAGAAAAAGACAATAGATAATTAATAGCTATGTAAGATAAGGAGGACCCAAGGCATTAAAAAAGAACAAAAACAAAACCAAAAGCTTGTATTTAGGAGTAGAAAATAAAACCACACAGGAATAAATAAATATTTTAAGCCCCCATGCTACAGAATTTTACCCTTTCTCCTAGACCATGGCTTTTTGAAACTTTCTTTTAAATTTCAATATATCGGTAATAATTCAAATATTATATTATTTCAACTTAGTTTCATGGTAATAGGACTGTGGTGTTATTTATTTTGTGTTAAAAAAAATGGTGACACAGGGCAGCAGACATCTGTCTTTGACTGTTGTAAATGTTCTTTCATTATTAGGCCCTAAGCCTTCAGTCTTACAGGGTCCCAGAAACCCTCTTTTTGTTCATTCATTGATTATTGATTCTACCAGAAATATTCTTAGCTGATATGTCACTAGAGATTTATTGCAAAACTCAGAAGCAATAACTTGCACTTTGGAACATATGTACTATGTGAATCATTTTCTTTTATGGAATCTAAAGCTTAGGTTCCATCTATGGAAAGCAATGTTGCCCAGCATTTTCTTCACTACATTTAAAAAGATGACTCTTTCTTATTGTTGGCTTTTTAAGCAAAAGACAGCAAGATCCCATTTTTTATTGATTTATAAATTTTCTGTGAAACACTGGTGCTGCAGGAGCTGTGTGAAATGGCCAATTTGACTTATGAACCATTGGTTCCCAGCTCACTCAACAGCACAAGATCTGAAGTATTTTTCATAATTAGTAAAGGTGAACGTTACAACTTTTTTAGGTTTGTATCACTGCCAGTCTTTCCCTTTAAAAGTCCGTCCACAGGGAGGGGATATAGGGATATATGTACACATATAGCTGATTCACTTTGCTATACAGCAGAAACTAACACAACATTGTAAAGTAATTATACTCCAATAAAGATGTAAAAAAATAAAAAGTCCATCCACA
This sequence comes from Pseudorca crassidens, assembly GCF_039906515.1. Classification (NCBI taxonomy): domain Eukaryota; kingdom Metazoa; phylum Chordata; class Mammalia; order Artiodactyla; family Delphinidae; genus Pseudorca; species Pseudorca crassidens. The sequence goes on from NC_090298.1 coordinate 6,622,841, forward strand.
AAAGTTGTCCTGGAACTTCTCCTGGAAACTGTGGCCCAGTGCCAGTATCCATGACATCAGTGTCAGAGGTGAGCCCTGGGAGACGATTCAAAGGAGATACCGCTTTCAGAGAAAAATTTAGGATGGCTCTCTTTTAAACAAGAAAACAAGCAAATTGAGATTACTTAGATGAAAAACAAAGCAAGATTTGGAGCATTTTTGACAGTTAAAAAAATACAAGTATATTAGCAATTAGAAAAATACCATTAACCTGAAATCATAAATGTAATTCTCAAATGAGATATTAGTAGTAGTTTAAACTTCAAATTAAAAAGTTATTGTATTATTCAGTTATAAAAGCTCCATTGCATTCTGCCATGTGTCATCTATTTCTTTCCTAAGACTTTCCATTATTGTATTGATTTCCAAAGTGTTTGCCCTTACTTCTTGGAGGTTGGTTATAATAGCTCTTTTAAAGTCTTTGATAATTTTAACATCTGTAATATATCAGGATTAGTATCTGTTGATTTCCTTTTACTTGTGAGTTGAGATTTTCTTAGACCTTAGGAATTTGGCATTGATCCTTGGACATTTTGAGTATTATGTTACAGGATTTGGGGTCTTGTTTAATTCCTAAGGAGAATGTTGTTTGCTTGTTTTAACAATTGACCAGGTTAGTTACAGGCTGCAGGGTTTTGTTTTGTTTTTTTAATTTTATTTAACTGATTCTTTTGTATTAAGAATTGTATTAATTAGTGTTATGGGCTGAATTGTGTTGCTCCCTGCCCCCAAATTCATATTTTGAAGTCTTAACCCCCAGTGCCTCAGAAGGTGACTCTTTCTGGAGATAGGGTCTTTAAAGGGGTATTTAAGGTTAAGTGAGGTCATTAAGGTGGGCTCTAATCTAATATAACTGGTATCCTTATAAGAGGCTATTAGGGCACAAACACACAGAGGGGAAAAAACAGCATGAAGACATCAGAAGAAGAAGTCCATGTACAAGCTAAGGAGAGAGGCCTCATAAGAAACCAACCCTGCCCACACCTTGATCTCAGACTTCCAGCCTCAAGAACTGTGAGAAAACAAATTTCTGTTTTGTAAATCACCTGGTACATAGTCATTATTATGGAAGTCTGAGCCGAGTAATGTATTTAGATTTGATATTATTTGGTCATTAGTTGAAGAAATTTGAGGCTTGGTTTCTTTAAAATTCACCTTATTAAGCTAGTGACGTGACATTATGAAAACTCGTGTTCACATAAGGTACAAGAAATTACTGAATGTATTTTCTGGAGAGGGTAACTTGGGGGGTGTGTGTCATGAGAGTCGTTCTTAGAATGGTGACAAATAATCACCCCTTTTCCATGTTTCAGGGGAAATGGATGTACGGTTCTAAAAAGAGTAACACGTGGGAAAAGACTTTCTTATTTGACTACATGAGTTTTTAATTTCTTTGCATGGAAATTATTCTAAACAATAATATAATCATATAAAAAGCTGGGAAAACATTTGCAGCACCTGCAGTACAGAGTTGATTTCCTTAATGGATAAAGGAATGTTTTCAAATGAATTAAAAAAACAGTTACAGGCTGGGGGAGAGAAGACACACAAGCTACGGATATGGAGCAATTCTCTCTCTCTCTCTCTCTCTCTCTCTCACACACACACACACACACACACACACACACAAACAGGTGTGAATATAATATTCACAATGTTTAAATTAAAGCATTTGCAAAGTGGCAAGGCTTTCAGATAAATGTAAAACCCAGGGCTGATGAGAATGTATGCAAATGGGCCCATGACCTTTAAATTGGATCCCATATTTGTAGGGCAATCTGGTACCATATAACAATGACCTTCACAGTAGAATGCCCTTTGACCCACCAGTGACGCTTGTCATCCTGTATCCGAAGGAAATACCAATGAATTTGTGTAAAACTTTAGCTTCCAAGAATGTTTATCACAGTATATTTTATAATGGCAAAAAGTGGAAAGAATGAAATATCTGACTGTAGGGGTTGGGTTAAATAAAGTTTGTTACATTTGAATATAATATAAAGACTTTGCAGATTAATAATAGGGGGAATATTTATTTACATTATTATGTGAAAAAACAAGATTCTGAATCATGGGACTATTACCATTCTTTTTTTTGAAAGAAAAATAGCTGGATATGAATACCAACTATTGGAAGGATATTCATGAAAATACTGAAATGGATTGTGTTGAATTACAGGTATTTGGATCATAAGTAACTTTTAATATTTTCTTTTGGATTATCTGTTTTCTATGCTTTAAAATAAGCATATAAGATATATAGTGCTATTTTTAAAAACTCAGTATGGTTTATTTAATATAAACATATGTTGCAGAAACAGTTGTGCTGTGGTTGCTTTGATTTCATAAAGGTAATGTAGAATTTCTGAAATGCAAAGTGTCTTTACAGTCACTTTTTGTAGTTCCTGCTCTTATTTTGTTGATTTAACTGAAGTTTAGCTCTTATCTTAAATATTCCTAAACCTTAGGACTTCCAGAGTCAGAATAATAGATATTTTGTTCCTCTGCATACCTTTGATAAAGTCATTCGTTTTATATTGACTCTTTTAGAATGGGACTAAGGTCTACATAGCCAGTTATGGGTCAGTTAAGAAAATTAAATTTCAATTGTATTTTTACAATCAAATATGTATCATGGACTATCTTTACCAAAATGTTCTATTTTCAAATCAAGGCTTAAGAAAAGTCTAATGTACTATAAATAATCAGATCTATTGAAAAACACAATTGATATTTTTAAAATGAATTACCTTTAACATGACATTGTTGTTTTTCAAGAAATAATGACCTGTTCCTGAGAGTGTGTGTGTGTGTGTGTTTGTGTCTGTCTGTCTGTCTGTCTGTTTTTGACAAGTGGGTCTATTCTTTTTCTATTTACTAAAGCAACAAGGAAGTATTATGTCGTGTAGAATACGCTAGAATGGATCCTCTGGGTATGGTGTTCTGGGTTGAGATTTCTGCACCAGAAGTCTGCGAGTCTGAGCACCTTCTGCTTCCCTCCTCCAGTCCCCATTGAAGTGGAGCCAAAAATGCTTTCTTTCTGGCTCATTCTGCTGCACACAGGCCCTCCCAGGAGGCGGGTGGCAGTAACAGAGCTGTCACAGGGCTGCCACAGGTGGTTCTGTGCTAAATCTGCAGCTCAGAGTGTGCCTCCTTGGGGGAGGGGTAAGGTGGCTGGAAACTGTGCTCATGTCACTCCAGAGACACTCCCTGTGGGTCGGTGGGCAGAGGCTGCTCGTTAATTACAGCTGGTGGAGGCTCCCCGCGCCTCCTTCTTGCATCTGCATCTCCAGGTTTGCATTTGGAATCCACAGGACAGTGATGTGCTAGAGGGTTTGGGTGAAACAGGGTTACAAAACATCAGGAATCCTCTCATGATAGCTGGCATAAGAGCTTGTAATACCATCCAAGAATTCCAAGGTGTCTCGGGTAAATAAAAATCATAGCTACCATTTTATAATGCTTGCTGTGTGTAGACACTGTACAAAGCCATAGTACTTAACACATAATTTTGTTTTAAATGCACAGAATGGCAGTATTCCTACTATACAGGATATGAAACTGAGACTCATGTAATTGAAGTAATTTGCTAGTTGTCACACAGCTTGTAAATGAAGACAGAAACTGAACCATTTTATTCACCGCGCCCCCCCCCATAGACATCATTGTTAAGGACTCCCTTAACTAGGGGATTTATTCTAAGCACATTCCCAAATATTAAACATATTTTGTCTAACAAGTAGAGCCAGCAAACCTATTTAAAGTTGTCACACTATTTGGGGGAAAAGTTCTGTGTGAGTGTGGTTTACCTGCATAGATTTATCTTTACTGAAGATGTAACTTTTTAACATCACGTCACCTTTCAGTGTGTATCTTCATTAAGAAGTTTCAGTATTTCAGGGTGCTCAATTCCTTTCTAGTTAATTTATATTGAAATTTATTCTTTTTTCCTTGAGTTCATGATAGAGATGCTGTTAATCTCTCAAGCTTTCAGAGTATCTCATATTCCAAGCATTAGTTGGTCTCTGCTAGGCAGAGAAATGAGACCGTTGAAGTATGTCAGGGTGGCCAAGGAAAGCTAGTCTGAACAGGTCAAGTTTTAGGGCAGACCTGTGGGATGAGAATGATTATATTACATTAAAGTAAATAAGCATTTCAATTTTAATCGAATATCAGATATATGACTGAAGAAAGCAAGATAGTCTTTAAAGCATGTATGTGAAGCTGCTTTGTGTTCTGTAGAAGACATTAAAATAGATTCATCCTATATTTCGAATATTTCAGAAGAATTTTACCTTCCATCAAATTGGCAGTTAACACACATATATGTGATTTTTGACCTCCAGGTAGCTGGCATAGAGGCTTTTTCTAAAAGGAAAAAGGTGTCTATGACTTGCATTCCAGGAACAAAGTAAGATGCTGATGAATTTATGAATCTGGCACAGTGGGGATGGAGTCAACAGCTGTGAAAAGTATTAATTCTGGCCTCACTCATGTCGCAGAAGATACCTGGAGAAACTTCTCAGAAGACCATCTCCTTGTATTGTGAATACCCTCTAGGCATGCTGTTTGCCCCTTGATTTATACTTTCTCATAACTACCAGTGTAAGATAATATTAAAGTGATAATAATAAATGAAAACCAAAGTTAGAAAATTTAAGGGACCTAGTTTGCCTCTGGAACAGGAGGAAAAGAGAAGCTTCTGACAATTTGCTACCGGACTCCAGTGGAACAGGAGAAAAAGAGAAGCTTCTGACAATTTGCTACCAGACTCCAGTGGACCAGAGAAAAGAAAAGTTGTTTGAGTTAAAGCACTTAAGTGTTGATTGCTGACAAGAGTGAGAGGAAATTGAAGTTCTGGGGCCCATGCATAGAGGAAAAGGGCAGGAGAGAAGTAGCTGTTATGCCCGGGGCAGAGGGGCCACCAGAACACACCTGAAAGTGTCCTAATTGTTCTCAGAAAAGACATCATGCTCTCAGCAGTGCTCCCTCCAGCTTTCTCAAAAACAAACAGACAAACAAAAAACACTCCAGCGAGCTGAAGGCCCCTGGCTGTGTTATCTCCTGGAAAGTTTGTATCAACATAATATGCATTGATCAAAGATCTGTGAAGTGAGAAGGCGTCAACTGTGGTTTATTGGTATTTTGCTTCTTGGCACTTAATTACCTGAGAGCCCTTGGAGAATTTTCTGGAGAGGCGTCCTTCTGAAGCATTAACTTGTGCACTGAGATGGTGCCAGTGGTCAAATTGAAAGAGAAGTCTTGAAGGAGCTCCCAGTGCTTTTTTATTTAGAAAGTTATGTAAACACAGCACCGAGGTTTCCCCAGCATCAACACTTAGCTCTTTCTACTCGCCTTCCCATATGCTGAAATATCTTTCTCATGTTCCTACTTGCCGCCCAGATATTTTTAAAAGAGAAATCATTCTCTTTAGCAAGTTATTTTTTTTGGTTTTGTTGTTGTTTTGGGGATTTTTGCAATAAATCTTGTTGTGTATTTATCTGATGTCTTTGTAGTAACTAAATGTTTTAGAATTGTGGTTATATTATTTTCAGAACTTGCCTTTTACCTGACTTACAGTGTGAGCTGTCGCAATGCCAGGGGACAGTGCTTCACTTGCAGGTTTTATATTTGAATAGGCAATGTGCCAGCCCTCCCCACCCTTCCCCACGCCTTGTGCTCCTCTCAGGGTGCTGCCAACAGGGTGGACCTCCTTGGAACTTAATGGTGGGAGGTGGGGAGGTACAAAGACACTCTGAGCCCACGTATGATCTTTCCTACTGGGCTGATTGCAGTGGTGGAAATAAAGGCAGACAGTTGCAACTAAGGGCTCTTCATAGTGGCCCAGACGTATATCCTGCCAACTGAGGAATTCATTGTCTTTTGCTATAACAATATCCTGCTGAAATGGTAAGCCTTAGGAAAGTTACTTAAACTCTGTGCCTCAGTCTTTCCCATCTTTACAATGGGGTAATAGAGTTTCACTTTCATTGATGGTAGAGTAGTGCCTATCAAACCAAACTGTAGATAAAATATAAAACAAAACTTCCTGCAGGCACTGGGGAGTGACTGAAAAGAAGCAGGATCAGGTAGGATTCAACACTTGGGAGTAAAGGAACAGTCCCTGGAGGGATTTTCTGTTTGATGGATTTGGGGGGTTAGAGAAGACTCCAGGCAGCCCCAGGAGGAATGGGTAAAATGCAGGAAGAATGCTGCAGTTTCCCTGGATTGTACCATGAGTAAAGGAATTCATTGACAGGACAGTCACTAGAACAGGAGGAGGGGAAACGCTGAGAAGGACTGATCCACAGAGGGAGAGAGCCTGGTCCCGAATATAAACTCCATACAAACCTCAGGCTGACTCTCGAAATAACCATGAACACGACAGAACCCTAGGATGCAGCTGAGGCTACAGGAGCTGAACAGAGACTGCACCTGCGGCCCACAGCAGGGGCACTGGGTTCTCATGTTACATTAGGTGGAAAAGTCAGGGCTGTATCTTGTCCTCACTACAGGAGTCTCCCAAATAGCAACACAAAGAGATAGAGCTCAGAAGCCAATAGACTAATTGAAGTGGAATCTAAAAAATTCAATTGACCAAAAGGAAAGAGGAGAGGAGGAAAAGAACATGAAACATATGGGACAAATAAAACCACAAGTAAAATAGTAGACCTATACCCAACTCTGTTAATAATTATGTTAAAATGAATGGACTAAGTACACTTGTAAGAGGTTGATATAATCAGAACAGGTAAAAAGCAAAACCCAGTTATACGCTGTTTACAAGAGAGGCACTTTAAATAGAAAGACATACAGGCTAAAGGATTTGACAGATACACCATAAAAGCAAGCACTGTAAGATTGGAGTAGTTATATTAGCATCATATGCAATACCCAGAGAATTACCAGACATTTCACAATAAGGTGATTTACTGCCTTTATTAGGAAAACATGACAGTCACGAATATGTACGTGCTACAGATGGTTGAAATTAGGACTGATAGAATTTAAAAGAGCAAGAAACCCTCTTAGAATGAATTGGTGATAAGTAAGAGGGAAATAGCATCAATCTTACACAAACCATTACAAGGAATAGAAACATAAGGAACATCTCTCAACTCATTTTATGAGGCCAGCATAATCCAGATATCAAAATCTAATAAAAATATTCAAAATAAGGAAAATAACTGACCCATATTCTTAATGAATTTATATGCAAAATCCTTACTAAAATCTCAGCAGATCAAATCTATCAGTATATACAAAAGATATCTTGACCATGTTAGGTTTGTTCCAAGAATGTGGAGTAGGTTTAATGTGAAAATTCAATCAATTTAGTCCACCACATTTACAGAATAAAAGAGAACAACTGTATGAAGATTGCAATAAATGGAAATGGCACTTGGCAAAATTCAATATCTTCTATGATATAAACTCTCAGTAATTTAGAAAAGAAGGGAACACTTTCAAACTGATAAAGGGCATATGTGAAAAACACATACAGCTAACATCTTAATAGTCAAATATTAAACACTTTTCTTTTAAGATCTGGAACAAGGCACTTGTATTCAATGTTTTATGGCAGGTCATACAAGCGAAACAAGGCAAGAAAAAGAAGAGGAAACATGGAAGGTAACAAGTAAAGCGGTCTCTTTTCATAGGACAAATTAATTGCACAGAAAATCCTAAGGAATCTATTAAACAACCCGTAGAACTAATATATGAATATAGCAAAGTTGAGAGATACTGTACAAAGCCATTATACAAAACTCAATTGTATTTTTATATACTGGCAGGAAGAATTGAAAAAGAAACATAAAAATATAATTCCCTTTACAGTTATGTAAAAAAGTATTTAATAAGAAATTTAAAAAAAGACAAGTGAGATCTCTACATTTAAAATTACACAGTTGCTGAAAGACATTTTTATTTATTTTTCTTTCTTTTCTTTAAATTGAAGTATAGTTGATTTACAATGTTGTGTTAGTTTCTGGTGTACAGTAGAGTGATCCAGTTATACCTATTCTTTTTCATATTCTTTTCCATTATGGTTCATTACAGGATATTATGACTATAGTTCCCTGTACTATACAGTAGGACCTTGTTGTTTATCCATTCTATATATAATAGTTTGCATGTGCTAACACCAAACTCCCAATCCCTCCCTCGCCCCCCCCTTGGCAACCACAAGTCTGTTCTCTATGTCTGTGACCCTGTTTCTGTTTCATAGATAAGTTCATTAGTGTCATATTTTAGATTCCACATATAAGTGATATCATATGGTATTTGTCTTTTTCTGAAAGACATTTTTAAAAGACCAAAGTAAGGGGAGCAATATGCTGTGTTTGTGGCTTGGAAGCCTCAAAATTATTAAAATGTAAATGATCTGAAGATCATTGTATATAGTCAATCATTCCCAATTGTAAGTCCAACAGGGTTTTTATAGAAATTTATCAACTGATTATAAAATATGTGTTGAAATTTGGGACTTAGGAGAGTCAAAGTATCTTGTAAAAGTGGAGCAGAGTTAAAGTACTTACCTTGGTTGGCTTTAGCCAACTGATCAGCTGATAGGTCAGCATAGGAGTTCGTAAACAGACCAGCTTATACAGTCATCGGATTTTGGGCAGAGATGCAAAAGTCATCTCATGGTAAATGAAAGTCTTTTCAAAATGGTGCTGAATTGGGCTTCCCTGGTGGTGCAGTGGTTGAGAGTCCGCCTGCCGATGCAGGGGACACGGGTTCGTGCCCCAGTCCGGGAAGATCCCACATGCCGTGGAGCAGCTGCACCCGTGAGCCATGGACACTGAGCCTGTGCATCCAGAGCCTGTGCTCCGCAACGGGAGAGGCCACAACAGTGAGAGGCCTGCGTACCGTGGAAAAAAAAAAATCGTGCTGAATTAACTGGATATACATGCAAAAAACAAAAACAAAAAAACCCTCTATCTCTACCTGTCACCATAAAAAGAAATTAGATCAGGTGAATCATCTAATTGTAGCTAAATGTAAAAACTAAAACTATAAAGCTTCTAAATGAAAACATTAAAGAACATCTTTGTTGGGGGTAAAATTGACACTGAGTTTCTTATGCAGGAAACAGAAAATAAAAACCTTTAAAGAATAAAATTTTTTCATCAAAAACACCGTTTAGAACATGACTAGGTAAGCCAAAGATAAGAAAACATAATGAAAAATACAGGTCTGACAAAAAACTTTTTATCCAGAATATATAAAGAACTTCTGCAATTCAATAATGTGAAGACAAACAACCTAATTAAAAATCAGACAAAAATCTGAACAGACATTGCACAAAGGATGACATATAAAAAGCCCCATGAGCACAGGAACAAGGCCTCAAACAGGGCTTCAGATTTATTAGTCAATGGGGAAATGCAAATTAAAATCACAATGAAGATAACGCCACAAGCCAAAATGACTTAATGTAAAAGAATGACAACACCAATTACTGGCAAGTTTGTCATAGGTGTCTGGCACCAACTTACTGCTTACTATCATGAGGTCTTCCAACTCTGGTTCTTGTGGAGTGAAAATATACTATCCATCTTATTGTTTTCTAAACACCACTTTCTATTCTAGTAGCTATAGGACAGAGAAATAAATATAAAGCCAGGCCTCATATACCAAGTGAGGAAATGCAGACCTCATTATCAAAGAAAAATACTGGACTTGATTCTGTATTAGGCAAGAATGAGCTTGCCCCCAAATTCTCCCACCTTAGTTTATTTTTTTCCCTGTCTCAACTCTGATAGGATTATGACTATATTTGGGAGGAAAATAATGCACTGATTTTATTTACCTTATTTTCTTTTTTGTGGCAAAACAGCATTGTAAATTTGGACTAATCCATGACCAGTGGATGGAGGCAACTTAGAGTTCGAGAAAATAATTCCACTTAATAATTGATGTGGAAATTCAACCTGGAAATGTACTTTTAAAAAGCCACCAGTTTAAGGTCTCCAAGGAGTTTACAGGCCTACCCGTTTTATCAGCTTCTGTAACACTCATCCCTACTCACCCTCCCCGTCTTCCTTCCCAGGGTCTCCTCCACGCAGGCAAACGTCTGTACCATGTGATTCTGAGTCAACTCATGAATTCTGACAAATGTGGCAGAAAGGAAATGTACAGTTAATTAAATTTCATCATGTCTGCTACCAGGCTTCATTTCAGCATAGGAGTCAAGCTAATCTAATAAGCAGCTGACCAGGACCTTGATTGTTGTGCCTCCCAGGGGACGTGTTCAGGTAGCTAACTGGCTGTCTCTGGTTTGCCAAGACATGTCTGTGATAATCTACAGACTGTTGGAGAGAGGCCTGCAGCCAGGTATCCTTGTAAGCCTGCTGACACTATGATAGGAGTAGGTGGTCTGTTATCACACCACACATGAGAATGAAGAGTCATCTTGAAATGACGACAGTGAGCAAGTGAAGACAAGATGAATTGAGCTTGTAATGTGGATGCATATGGAGAATCTACCTATGTCTGTGTCCATATCCATATCTACATCTATCTATCTACAGAGATAATTAGATAGATAGATAGATAGATAGATAGATAGATAGATAGATAGATAGATAGATATGTAGTTAGATAGAAATAGAAACAGAGATAGACAGAGAACACTTCATCCGCAGGTTTACAGGGGAAGAGTTGGAGGCCCAGATGTGAAGGAACTACCCGGAATTATATTATCAATGGCAGGTGGAGTCAGGATCCAAACCCTTGCCTGCCAAGGCCTAGAGCCTTTGCTTTCAGTCACAATATGACATCATTTACATGACTAACCATCTCATCCCTTGGGACTCAACTCACCTGCTCCAGGAAGTCCCTGCTCACCCTTCTTCCTGCCCCAGCTTGGGGTGCCTGCTTCCCTGTGATTGTCTAGTAATTTGCTTGTAACTCATCTTTGAGCACTGGGCAGTATCGTGAAAACAGCATGTTATAAAGGAGGCATCACCACCCAGTGAGAAAGACGAAGGTTATTCAGCAAATAGTGTGAGAAACTGGCTACATAACTGAGGGGAAAAAAGCTTGTCAAACTTTTACCATCCAGCAACAACCAAAATAAAGTCCAAGTGAAGAGATAGTGTAAACAAATAATTAAGGAAAACATAGTGAATATCTAATCCTGTAGTGAGGGAGTCCTTTCTGAGCCTAAAAGGGACTCCCTCTGGGCCCTAAATTCTGCACTGTTTTCTTTGGTGTTTCTTCTCATTTGTCTGCCGGAAGCTGGAGCACCTGAGAGAAGTTTCCATCTCACTTCTCCAGGGGGATTGTCATATGATGCAGCACCACCTGCTCCAGGCACTTACTCCTTGCACCTGGAGGAAGCACCTTGGAAGCCTTTCTTCCCCCTAGTATGTTAAAACCATCAGAGGAAGTAAAGTGGGAGCCAAGCAAGGTTAAATGGGTCCTTTCACTACTGATTCCAATGGCCCCTTGGTCATAGAACTCTTCCCTCCTACCTGCATGTATGGGTGTCAGACACAGTTGGCTCATGGACTTTGTGGCTGACATTGATGGGCCTGGCTGCTTGGGATGGTAAAATCCCATGCCCAAGTGAATATTTAGACTCTACTAAAACCAACATCAAAGCTGACAAGAGCTGTTGGAAATGAGATGAAAGGAAATGAGTCATTTTGGGAGTCATTATACTTCAACTAAGTGCAAAGGACAAAAAAGGGTAATGATGTAAAAAGAGGTAGAAGAAAACTAAATAGGGGGCACTTGCAAAAGGTGCTAGAATAGTAGAGATTATTAACTGATACTGGAAATCTTTTAGTTCCGCCATTTAATTTCCTTGACTCAGAAAATGCCAGAAGCTGTTCTTGACAGATGTACCAGAGAACAGTGTAAACTGAAGACATACTGCAGCAAAATTAGATTGTATTTAAACTTTGGCTATCTTTTAAAAACTCTATTTTTAAAAATAGTTGCATAGTCATTCTAGAATCCCTTATGTTCTGTTTATTCAAAGGCATATTTTAAAAATTGGGGTTTTTGTGTTTGGTTGCATTTGGGAAAAAATAAATTGTCCATTTGGGGCCACAGAGAGGAAGCAAGATTTTTCTCTCTAAAGGTAGTTTAATAGTTTAAGAAAGTGTTGCCTGCCTTTCATCATCAGAAAAGGTGAAATATTGTACAAAACATTTGACAGGGCCATGGTATAGTTCAGTAATGATACCAAAAGTAATGAACATTATGGTGTGGATGAAATTGGCCCACAGAAACCTGCAGTATAAATGTCGTTATGTTTAACACATATGAAAAAGAGTTCAGTGTGCTTTTGCTTCTGGGCATTTAAAAGGTTGGTTATTTATAGCAACGATTTATGTATTATATAATATATGTATTTATATATTCAGCACTTTTATCAGGTTTATTTATTACTATAAACTGTATTTCAGCTTTTTCCTATTTTACCATTGGTAACAAAAATAATATTCAAACTGAAGAAAAAAGTGGTTACCATTTGAATCTGTGGTCCTTTTTAAAGGGAATTCAGTGTTAATGTAGTTTCATTACCATTTTCAAAATGAATGTAGGAGATAAACTTTGGAATGATCATCTTTTCAGCTTTTGAAGATGCTTGTGCTTCCTGGCCATTTGAATTTCCTCGTCTTTGAAGTAGCTTTTTAAATCTTTTTGTCTACAGGGTTGTCTTTTTTCTTTTCAATTTGTAAAAGTTATATTTATAACAGCAATATTAATCCATTTGATTTTTAATATGTGTTGCAAGTATATCCACCCAAGCCTTGTTTATAGTGGCTTTTACTATGCAATTTAAAAATTTAGGTCCTCCCTGGAAGGTATTTTGCTTAGTGAAATAAGTAAGACAGAGAAAGACAAACACTGTATATTATCACTTATATGTGGAATCTAAAAAGTAAAGCAAACAAATGAATATAAAAAAATAGAAACAGACTCACAGATACAGAGAACAAACTAGTGGTTACCAGCAGAGTGAGGGAAGGGGGACAGGGCAAGATAGGAGCAGGGGGTTAAGAGATACAAACTATTATTGTGTATAAAATAAACAATAAACAAGGACATATTGTACAACACAGGGAATATAGCCAATATTTTATAACTTTAAATGGATATAATCTATAAAATTACTGAATCATTCTTTGTACACCTAAACTAATATAATATTGTAGATCAGCTATACTTCAATTTAATTTTTTAGTTAAATCCTCAAACATGACCATTTTCATTTATTGCCACTAGGTTTGTCCCCATTCCCAACATTAGGGCATCCTAAATATTTATTAATATATTTTTGTTTTTTTCATTCAAATATAATCCATCTGGAAATCATTTTTAAATATTATGAGAAAAGACTCTGGAAATGTTTTCTTCTAAATGGAAGTTGATATCTTTGGATCAATTAAAAATAATATTCTAAAGTAAAAACTATTTGTTTCTGATAATTGGTAAAGCCATTGAAGAGTAGGGTCAAACAGAATGTTTCAGCACCTGTATGAAAATAAAGCACAGTTTTATTGCAAGACAGAAAACGAAACCTGAAGAAATGGCAGAGGATCCTGTGCTACCAATGGGAACACTCTGAGATCCAGCTGCATCCATCCTTCCCTCACTTAACATGAAATTCCAGCCCCATATTCATTGTGTTCTGGAACTGGAAAAATAATGATAAAATTTAAAGAAAATTTTAAAATCTTAAGAACCTGTATAAAATTTATAAAATAAGTAAAAGAGTAAGGGAGAATTTGCTAACCTGTTTGTATAACTTTCTGTGAATTCAGAGTTGGAGTTGCACAGAAACCAACAGATCAATAAACTGAATAGCGATACACACACACACACACACACACACACACACACACAAAACACAAAACACAAAATAAAGGAACAGAGAGGAGCTTCAAGATGGTGGAAGAGTAAGATGCAGAGATCACCTTCTTCACTACAGATACATCAGAAATACATCTACATGTGGAACAACTCCTGCAGAACACCTACTGAACGCTGGCAGAAGACCTCAGACTGCCCAAAAGAGCCGTGTGGAGGACAGGCTCTTGGTGCTCCAGCCAGGCGTCAGGGCTGTGCCACTGAGGTGGGAGAGCCAAGTTCAGGACACTGGTCCACAAGAGACCTCCCTGCTCCACATAATATCAAACAGTGAAAATCTCCCAGAGATCTCCATCTCAATGCCAAAACCCAGCTCCACTCAATGACCAGCAAGCTACAGTGCAGGACACCCTATGCCAAACAACTAGCAAGACAGGAACACAAACCCACCCGTTAGCAGAGAGGCTGCCTAAAATCATAATAAGCCCACAGACACCCCAAAACACACCACCAGACGTTGATCTGCCCATCAGAAAGACAAGATCCAGCCTCATCCACCAGAACACAGGCACTAGTCCCCTCCACCAGGAAGCCTACACAACCCACTGAACCAACCTTAGCCACTGGGGACAGACACCAAAAACAACAGGAACTACAAACCTGCAGCTTGTGAGAAGGAGACCCCAAACACAGTAAGTTTAGCAAAATGAGAAGACAGAGAAACACACAGCAGATAAATAAGCAAAGCAAAAACCCACCAGGCCGAACAAATGAAGAAGAAATAGGCAGTCTACCTGAAAAAGAATTCAGAATAATGATAGTAAAGATGATCCAAAATCTTGGAAATAGAATGGACAAAATACAAGAAACATTTAACAAGGACCTAGAAGAACTAAAGAGCAAACAAACAGTGATGAACAACACAATAAATGAAATTAAAAATTCTCTAGAAGGGATCAATAGCAGAATAACTGAGGCAGAAGAACGGATAAGTGAGCTGGAAGATAGCATAGTGGAAATAACTACTGCAGAGCCAAATAAAGCAAAAAGAATGAAAATAATTGAGGACAGTCTCAGAGACCTCTGGGACAACATTAAACGCACCAACATTCGAATTATAGGGGTCCCAGATAAAGAAGAGAAAAAGAAAGGGACTGAGAAAATATTTGAAGAGATTATAGTTGAAAACTTCCCTAATATGGGAAAGGAAATAATTAATCAAGTCCAGGAAGCACGGAGAGTCCCATACAGGATAAATCCAAGGAGAAACATGCCGAGACACATATTAATCAAACTATCAAAAATTAAATACAAAGAACAAAGATTAAAAGCAGCAAGGGAAAAAACACCAAATAACACACAAGGGAATCCCCATAAGGTTAACAGCTGATCTTTCAGCAGGAACTCTGCAAGCTAGAAGGGAGAGGCAGGACATATTTAAAGTGATAAAGGAGAAAAACCTACAACCAAGATTACTCTACACAACAAGAATCTCATTCAGATTTGATGGAGAAATTAAAAGCTTTACAGACAAGCAAAAACTAAGAGAATTCATCACCAACAAACCAGCTTTACAACAAATGCTAAAGGAACTTCTCTAGGCAGGACTCACAAGAGAAGGAAAAGACCTACAATAATAAACCCAAAACAATTGAGAAAATGGTAATAGGAACATACATATCAATAATTACCTTAAATGTAAATGGATTAAATGCTCCCACCAAAAGACATAGACTGGATGAATGGATACAAAAACTAGACCCGTATATATGCTGTCTACAAGAGACCCACTTCAGACCTACGGACACATACAGACTGAAAGTGAGGGGATGGAAAAAGATATTCCATGCAAATGGTAATCAAAAGAAACCTGGAGTAGCAATTCTCATATCAGACAAAATAGACTTTAAAACAAAGACTATTACAAAAGACAAAGAAGGACACTACATAATGATCAAGGGATCAATCCAAGAAGAAGATATAACATATGTAAATATTTATGCACCCAACATAGGAGTACCTCAGTACATAAGGCAAATACTAACAGCCATAAAAGGGGAAATCAACAGTAACACAATCATAGTAGGGGACTTTAACACCCCACTTTCACCAATGGACAGATCATCCAAAATGAAAATAAATAAGGAATCACAAGCTTTAAATGATACATTAAACAAGATGGACTTAATTGATATTTATAGGGCATTCCATCCAAAAACAACACAATACACATTTTTCTCAAGTGATCATAGAACATTCTCCAAGATAGATCATATCTTGGGTCACAAATCAAGCCTTGGTAAATTTAAGAAAACTGAAATCATATCTAGTACCTTTTCCGACCACAACACTATGAGACTAGATATCAATTACAGGAAAAAAATCTGTAAGAAATACAAACACAGGGAGGCTAAACAACACAGTTCTTAATAGCCAAGAGATCACTGAAGAAATCAAAGAGGAAATCAAAAAATACCTAGAAACAAATGACAATGAAAACACAATGACCCAAAACCTATGGGATGCAGCAAAAGCAGTTATAAGAGGGAATTTTAGAGCTATACAAGCCTACCTTAAAAAACAAGAAACAGCTCAAATAAACAACCTAACCTTACACCTAAAGCAATTAGAGAAAGAAGAACAAGAAAACGCCAAAATTAGCAGAAAGAAATCATAAAGATCAGATCAGAAATAAATGAAAAAGAAATGATAGCAAAGATCAATAAAACTAAAAGCTGGTTCTTTGAGAAGATAAACAAAATTGATAAACCATTAGCCAGACTTCTCAAGAAAAAAAGGGAGAAGACTCAGCTTCCCTGGTGGTGCAGTGGTTGAGAGTCCACCTGCCAATGCAGGGGACACGGGTTCGTGCCCCAGTATGGGAAGATCCCACATGCCACGGAGCGGCTGGGCCCATGAGCCATGGCCGCTAAGCCTGTGCGTCCAGAGCCTGTGCTTCACAACGGGAGAGTCCACAACAGTGAGAGGCCTGCATACTGCAAAAAAAAAAGAAGAAGACAATAGAATTAGAAATGGAAAAGGAGAAGTAACAACTGACACTGCAGAAATGCAAAGAATCATGAGAGATTACTACAAGCAACTCTATGCCAATAAAATGGAAAACCTGGAAGAAATGGACAAATTCTTACAAATGCACAACCTTCTGAGAGTGAACCAGGAGGAAATAGAAAATTTGAATAGACCAATCACAAGCACTGAAATTGAAACTGTGATTAAAAATCTTCCAACAAACAAAAGCCCGGGACAAGATGGCTTCACAGGCAAATTCTATCAGACATTTAGGAAGATCTAACAGCTATCCTTCTCAAACTCTTCCAAAATATAGCAGAGGGTGGAACACTCCCAAGCTCATTCTACAATGACACCATCACTCTGATACCAAAACCAGACAAAGATTTCACAAAGAAAGAAAACTACAGGCCAATATCACTGATGAACATAGAGGCAAAAATCCTCAACAAAAATACTAGCAAACAGAATCCAACAGCACATTAAAAGGATCATACACTATGATCAAGCAGGGTTTATTCCAGGAATGCAAGGATTCTTCAATATACACAAGTCAATCAACGTGATACACCATATTAACAAATTGAAGGAGAAAAACAATATGATCATCTCAATACATGCAGAGAAAGCTTTCGACAAAATTCAACACCCATTTATGATAAAAACTCTTCAGAAAGTAGGTAAAGAGGGAACTTTCCTCAACATAATAAAGGCCATATATGACAAACCCACAGCCAGCATCGTCCTCAGTGCTGAAAAACTGAAACCATTTCCACTAAGATCAGGAACAAGACAAGGTTGCCCACTCTTACCACTATTATTCACATAGTTTTGGAAGTTTTAGCCACAGCAATCAGAGAAGAAAAAGATATAAAATGAATCCAAATCAGAAAAGAAGAAGTAAAGCTGTCATTGTTTGCAGATGACATGATACTATACATAGAGAATCCTAAAGATGCTACCAGAAAACTACTAGAGCTAATCAATGAATTTGGTAAAGTAGCAGGATACAAAATTAATGTACAGAAATCTCTTGCATTCCTACACACTAATGATGAAAAATCTGAAAGTGAAATTAAGAAAATACTACCATTTACCATTGCAACAAAAAGACTAAAATATCTAGGAATAAACCTATCTAAGGAGACAAAAGACCTGTATGCAGAAAATTATGACACTGATGAAAGAAATTAAAGATGATACAAATAGATGGAGAGATATACCATGTTCTTGGATTGGAAGAATCAATATTGTGAAAATGACTATACTACCCAAATCAATCTACAGATTCAGTGCAACCCCTATCAAACTACCACTGGCATTTTTCACAGAACTAGAACAAAAAATTTCACAATTTGTATGGAAACACAAAAGATCCCGAATAGCCAAAGCAATCTTGAGAAAGAAAAACGGAGCTGGAGGAATCAGGGTCCCTGACTTCAGACTATACTACAAAGCTACAGTAATCAAGACAGTATGGTACTGGAACAAAAACAGAAATATAGATCAATGGAACAGGATAGAAAGCCCAGAGATAAACCCATGCACATATGGTCACCTTATCTTTGATAAAGGAGGCAAGAATATACAGTGGAGAAAAGACAGCCTCTTCAATAAGTGGTGATGGGAAAACTAGATAGCTACATGTAAAAGAATAAAATTAGAACACTCCCTAACACCATATACAAAAATAAACACAAAATGGATTATAGGCCTAAATGTAAGGCCAGACACCTTCAAACTCTTAGAGGAAAACATAGGCAGAACACTCTATGACATAAATCACAGCAAGATCCTTTTTGACCCACCTCCTGGAGAAATGGAAATAAAAACAAAAATAAACAAATAGGACCTAATGAAACTTAAAAGCTTTTGCACAGCAAAGGAAACCATAAATGAGATGAGAAGACAGCCCTCAGAATGGGAGTAAATATTTGCAAATGAAGCAACTGTCAGAGGAGTAATCTCCAAAACATACAAGCAACTCATGCAGCTCAATGTCAAAAAAACAACCCAATCCAAAAATGGGCAGTGGACCTAAATAGACATTTCTCCAAAGAAGGTATACAGATTGCCAACAAACACATGAAAGAATGCTCAACATCATTAATCATTATAGCAATGGAAATCAAAACTATAATGAGGGCTTCCCTAGTGGCACAGTGGTTGAGAGTCCGCCTGTCAATGCAGGGGACGCGGGTACGTGTCCCGGTCTGGGAAGATCCCACATGCCACAGAGTGGCTAGGCCCGTGAGCCATGGCCGCTGAGCCTGTGCATCTGGAGCCTGTGCTCCGCAATGGGAGAGGCCAAAACCATGAGAGGCCTGCGTACTGCAAGAAAAAAAAAAAAAACTACAATGAGATATCATCTCACACTGGTCAGAATGGCCATCATCAAAAAATCTACAAAGAATAAATGCTGGAGAGGGTGTGGAGAAAAGTGAACCCTCTTGCACTGTCGGTGGGAATGTAAATTGACACAGCCACTATGGAAAACAGTATGGAGTTTCCTTAAAAAACTAAAAATAGAATTACCATATGACCCAGCAATCCCACTACTGGGCATATACCCTGAGAAAACCATAATTCAGAAAGAGTCATGTACCAAAATGTTCATTGCAGCTCTATTTACAATAGCCAGGACATGGAAGCAACCTATGTGTCCATCAACAGATGAATGGATAAAGAAGGTGTGGCACATATGTACAATGGAGTATTACTCAGCTGTAAAAAGGAATGAAACTGAGTTATTTGTAGTGAGGTGGATGGACCTAGAGACTGTCATACAGAGTGAAGTAAGTTAGAAAGAGAAAAACAAATACCGTTCTCTAACACATATATATGGAATCTAAACAAAAGAAAAAAAAGTGGTCAGAAGAACGTAGGGGCAAAACAGGAATAAAGATGCAGACCTATTAGAGAATGGGCTTGAGGATATGGTGAGGGGGAAGGGTAAGCTGGGACAAAGTGAGAGAGGGAAGCAGCTGCATAGCACAGGGAGATCAGCTCGGTGCTTTGTGACCACTTAGAGGGGTGGGATAGGGAACGTGGGAGGGAGGGAGATGAAGAGGCGAGAGGTATGGGGACATATGTATATGTATAACTGATTCACTTTGTTATAAAGCAGAAACTAACACACCATTGTAAAGCAATTATACTCTAATAAAGATCTTAAAAAAAAAGAAAAGTGAGACCTAGAAATATAGATTTAATGTATTCATTTTTAACTTAAGTAAGGAGAAAGTCAATGTTAAAAACTGTAGTCTGTATGTGGCTATGTAAGAGAATATTCTTATCTTTACGCATAGACAACTTATTCTTAAAAATTCGGAAAAATACGTATATGCATATATATGTATCTCCTTATATACATACATGTATACATATATGAAAAGAGAGAGAGAGAGGGAAAGAGAGAGAATCTGGGTAAAGAGTATGTTTGTGTTCCTTGTACTGTTCATGGAGCTTTTCTGTAATAAAATTATTTCCAAATAAAAAGTTCCAAAAGTAAAAAAAATAAATTAAGAAAAATAAACATCCTGAACCAGGGAAGTTTTGGAATGAAGTAAATTTGAATAAAAATTCTGGGCTTCATCTGGGAACAGGCAATTGCAAGAATATCTTGTTGTAATTATGTAGAATACTAAACACACCTCCACTCAATAAAATAGTAGCAAAGTATAACTTATTTCCTTTAGAAAGTTGAACTTAATGGAAGGGAGAATTCCTCTTGGTAAGCTGTGATTTATCATGTTATGTGAGATAAAGTACATAGCTTGAGGTTTTATCTTACTTATGTTTCATAGTTAGATATTACTAGCACTAAGCCTTTTTTCTATCTGTAAGATGAAGTGCAGGCTGATTAAGATTCGTTTGGGGTAGGTTTGGGGACCCGCAGCAGCTCCACTTGAGGATAAGCATTCTTGTTCATTTATTACATTTGAGGGCAGCATTCGTCTTGACCCTGACTGTTACTCATAAAATCAAAGACTTGTTATTCATACACAAAAGAGAGTCGGTCTTATCAGCAATGTCTACCTACTGTTAAAGTAAAGCCTTTCTTTCCATAAAGTGTGGGAATCATCTGACCACTTGCTGAGGGTTGTAGGGCTGGGATTGAATTGCCTGGACCATGAACCTAATAAATCCAGAAGGAGCACCAAGACCAAGAGGTGGTACTGGGAGCCTCAAGGCAGAGAGATGCTCTGGGACAGAACGGTTAAAAGCTTCCTGATGTCCAGAAACCTGCCTGCTATCAGAGGAGGGCTTCCTGATTTTTATTGCTCTGAAGAAGATGCAAAATTTGCATTAAAACCCACGAGGTACATCTGTGAAATATGTGCTTGAATGTCCAAAAGCACTCATTGAGAGGTATTAGGTCCATCCATAAGTTGATGTTTTGGATTTAAAAATTCCAGTGTAAGAGTTATTTTCTCCAGTGATATACTGTGACACATATTCCACAGATAATGCTTTCCCATCAACAGTCTTTTCCAGGCACTTTTGGAATCTTACCAAAAGTTACTTTTCATGTGTAAAATTTTCCAATATTGAACATTTAAGTATTCAACCCAAAGAAGTTCCTTGTCTCATGAGCTCAGTGAAAATTATTTTATCATAACATGTGAAACTATCCAATGAATTGGGGCTGCTTCTCAAGAAAGTGAACTTGTCTTGCAGGGGGTTTAATAAAATAAGGTGTTGGGTTGACCTTGGCCAGGGTCACCTGCACATGGAGAAGGCATGCGTTAGCAGAGTGTGGCGTTGTGTCTTTCTCTGCTAACCCTGATGAGTATAGTCACTCCTCTCTTCCTCCCCAGGACTCTGTGTTGCCAAGGAGGAAGGAGTGGAGGAGAAAGAAAGAAGAGATGGGATGAGTAAAGTGAAAAAAAAAAAAAAAGCTGTTAAAACTCACTTCAAAAGAGGAGAGTGGAATTGTTCTACTTTTGGGAAACCGACCGGAACAGATGCACGTCTATTCAAGACATCCATTCAACATGGATTAATTAGTCACAGGCACCTTTCCTAGAAGCTGGGGAAAGCAGTGAACACAAATAATAAAAACCCTTACTACGTGAAATTTGCATTCTAGTTAGGGGAAGGTGAGACAATAAGCAAACCTGTAAAAATATATACATATGATACGGCAGAGTGTGATAATTGAATGGATAAAAATAAAGCAGAAAAAGGCTTTCCAGTGCTGGGGGAGGGAGGTATTGTTACTTGGAATAAGCTGGTGAGAGAAAGCTTCACTGATGAAATGCCATTTGAGTGAGATCAAAGGATGTGGACGTGTGGGTTAAAAGAGTTCTAGATTCAGGGAAGCCAGCATGTGGAGCAAAGCACAAAAGCAGTGGGATTGGACAGGCAGTATGGGTGGACCACATAGGCTCAGGAGACAATGTCAAGGGCACTGACTTTGTTCTCAGGTGATTTGAGAAGACACAATAGCAACATGAGTAAATGAATGACTGATCTTTCATTCAGAGTTAATGGCTGCTGTGCTGAGAGGCAACGGGTGGAGAGGAGGGCAGAGTCGTGAGATTGGTTTAGAGGCCTGTGCAGAGGTGAGAGGGGTGGAGGCGTGGGGACCTGGGCACTAGCCATGGAAGTGGTATGAGGTGGCCAGTGTGGGATACTTGCCAGTGGTTGACCAGTCCAGATAACCCATCAATCAGATGTGGAGAATGAGACGATCTGCGGCAGCATGTTGGACTCCAAGGACTGGAGAATGTTGGGCCAGAGGAATGCCTGGTCAACCTTTGGAAGTAAAGCAAAGGCAAAAACTCAAATAACGTGAGAGTGAGCCTTGTGGGGGGAGGAGCATGGTGAGGGAGGAGCCTCATGGGGAGGAGCCTCATGAGGGCAGAGCCTCCTGGGGAAGAGCCTCCTGGGGAGGAGCCTCATGAGGGTGGAGCCTCCTGGGGGAGGAGTCTTGGGTGGAGCTTCTTGAGGGAGGAACCTCATGGGGGAGGAGCCCCAAACCCTTTCTAGTTTTTAGAATGATAATTATTATTTTCCTCCAATGTCTCTTGCCTTTCTCTGTAAGCAGCCAGGAGCTCTTGTGTGGTCCTGTCACAGCACTTCCCTTCTTTGCACTCTGCAGCTTGTAATTAACTATTGACAATTAATGGCAGCATTAACCACAGGCAGAATGTAAGTGTACAGGAGGGCATTTGTCTGTCTTGTTTTCAGTAAAATGTTTGATGAATAAATGACCCGGTGAACAAAACTGCACCAAGAGGATGGATTTTCTATATTTGTGAAACCTTCACTTCAAAGAAACTACTTAAAGTTATTAAAGAAAACAATCCAAAACTCTTATAAGAAGAGAAGCCCCTTGACCCTCTGTGGTCAACATCACGAGCCTGATTTCACAGCAGGAAGGAAGACTGTCTAAGGAAGAGGGCGCCTCAAGGCCACTTTCTATGGACAGAACCCAGAGCCTGCTAAACGCTATCTGTTGGTGCCCTGACTGCTTCTCTTAACCAATTATCGGAGACATTGGTATATCATTCTAAATTGGTTTGCCTTTTTTCCCCTCCCTTTTAATCTATTTTCTTTGTCCTTCAAGGCAAAGTGGTTTACAAGGGTTAGTGGTTTTGTTCACTATCTAATTACAATCGTCTCCTTATAATGAGCACATTGCAGCAAGCACCCGAACCCCTGCTCATACCCCAGTGCAAGCTCTCAAAAAGAAAGTAGGAGTCAATTAAAAAACCACAGTGCTGTTATTAAAGAGTGGAGAATATTACCTTGACTTTTTTAGTGAGCAGCACATTCCTTATTGACCATTGTCATTGCTAATTTTCAAGCATTTATTGTTTTAATAATTCTATTTTATTATTTTAGAGAACCATTTCCCATAACTCTTTGTTTAAGTTCTTTATGTCAATCTCCTAAACCTCAGAAATATTTAGGAGCATTTAAATTGGCTTTTTCCAAACATGCATGAAATGTTTTCAGTTCCTGGCTTTGTAAATAACAGTGTGAACCCCAAGGAAAGAGCAGTCTGTTACTCTGTCCTCCCACATATCCTCTTGTTGGAGGCGAAGGTACCTGTCTAATGTTCACAAACAAAAGTGTAAGTGTTTGGCATCTCCCGAGGTCTGGGTGTCTCTAAGTTACAAATGACTTCATTTTTGTTTCAGAAATATTCTTTCTTTTAAATTGTTAATGAAGGACATTTGCCATGAGCAGTATCTGTGAAGACTATGCATATCCAAACAGTTAGGTGGGTTTTGTTTTGCTTTTTATTTAAAAATTTGTTTTAATTGAAGTATAGTTGATTTACAGTATTGTGTTAGTTTCAGGTGTCCAGAATCATGATTGAGTATTTTTGCAGATTATATTCGTTATAGGCTATGAAAAGATAGTGGGCATAATTCCCTGTGCTATACAGTCAATCCTGGTTGTTTATCTATTTTATATATAATAGTTTATATCTGTTAATCCTATACCCCTAATTTGCCCCTTACCCCTTCTCTCTTGTCTTTGGCAACCACAAGTTTATTTTCTATGTCTGAGAGTCTGGCGAATGACTTAATTTTTAAATACTAGCAAATTATGTAGACATACCAGAAATTTTATATGGTGATGTTTTAGAAATAGTCCTTTCTTAGTGTTCTCAGAGTCTGGGGACCACACTCTCTCCAGAGGCCTTCCCAGGAGGATGCCCCTGCGAGTGTCCCAGCCCTGCTTGGGGTGTCCCCTCCTTCTCAGGCTCAGGGAGTGGGGGAGTGAAAGGGTGACCCCTATGTCCACCAGACTTGGTACACCCCCTTTGCTTTCTCCACATGGTGAAAAAAATTATATATATGATATATATCTGGAGATATGTATGTATCCAGAAACTTCTCAGTAGGTGTTATTCTTCAGCCATATATTCCTTTACTTACTTCTCAATATATTTATATGTAAAATATATTTATATTACATATGTTTATATAGTTTACATCACTCCTGTGCTTTCATGTTTGGTAACCTGTATCTCATAGTTCCTTTAGCAGGAAGTGGACTGTAATTTTTTAAATGTCTATTTCTCCGATAACCTGAGGCACACAACAGCAGCCTTGCCAGTGGATACATTTCCATGATAATCAAATGCCCTACCATTTGATTTAGCCCACGTGTGGGGCATAGGAACCCAAGTCAACACGGAGCTCCAAGTTCATGCTAATAAATAGCCCCTCGTTCCCTCACTAACAGCATGATTGGTATTTATGACAGTGATCCACTTACCTGATGATTCGTTGACTGAAACTGACCAAAGGAACTGTCTTCTGGCTACTTGAGAGCATGTGAGCAACAACAACAAATCTAAAATGTTATCAAAAAAATGAATTCTGTTAAGTTGGTGCAGCCGCTATGGAGAACAATATGGAAGTTCCTCAAAAAACTAAAAACAGAGTTGCCATATGATCCAGCAGCCCCACTCCTGGGCATATATCTGGACAAAACTCTAATTCAAAAAGATACATGCACCCCAGTGTTGTAGCAGCACTATTCACAAGAGCCAAGACATGGAAACAACCTAAATGTCCATCGACAGATGAATGGGTAAAGGAGACGTGGTACATATACACAATGGAATATTGCTCAGCCGTCAGAAAGAATGAAATAATGCCGTTTGTAGCAACATGGATGCACCTAGAGATGCTTATACTAAGCAAAGTAAGTCGGAAAGAGAAAAACAAATACCATATGATATCACTTAAATGTGAAATCTAAAATATGACACACATGAATTTATGTATGAAACAGAAACAGACTCACAGAAATAGAGAACAGACTTGTCGTTGCCAAGGGGGAGGGTTGTGGGAGGGATGGATTGGGAGTTTGGGATTAGCAGATGTAAACTATTATATATAGAATGGATAAACAACAAGGTCCTACTGGATAGCAGAGGGAACTACATTCATTATCCTGTAATAAACCATAATGGAAAAGAATATGAAAAAGAATATATATGTATATATATGTATGTGTGTGTGTGTATATATATATATGTGTGTGTGTGTGTGTGTGTGTGTGTATAAAAAACTGTGTGTATGTGTATATATATAAAAAAAACTGAGTCACTTTGCTGTACACCAGAAACGGACACAAGTATAGTTGATTGCAAATCAACTATACTTCAACTAAAAATATAAATAAATAAAAATAAATAAATTCTGTGACTTGTGCATCTGAGGCAAAAGAGTGCACTGGCTGGGCTGGCAGGCTCTGTGCTCAGGCCGCTGGGTTTTCAGGGGATCAGGGGTAGGTCACCTCCCCTCTCTTATCCCTGCATCTCCATCTATTAAATGGGGAGTTAAAGCCATTAAATGAATTCATAACTAGGTTCTGCTTGAAACAGTGCCCAGCCCACAGTAGGTGCTGGGTATACCTCAGCTCATGTTGCAGCCACAGTTGTTGTTGTTATTATTATTATTATCATTAATTAGTACTCACAGAATTCAGTGTCAGAGACAATGTATCCCTGATGTTATGGCCTCTACCAAGTCAGTGAATTGGAGTCATGCTTTTTTTTAAAAAAAAAAACCTCCTCATTGTGTTTCAAAGACGCATTAAGATGGGCTACATAGAAATAATACACCAAGTTGCACAAATTTCACATAAGCAAGGAAAGTGAAGTCAAGGAAAAACAAGTGAATGGAGAAAGCAGCTCTGTGAGCTAGTTTTTGAGCTCCTCTAAGAGCCAAGCCCAGAAGACATGTCTCAGGTCAGAGCTGTACTGAGAGCGAAATCCAGAATCTCTATTTATCTTGATCTTTTATTTAACTGTCTGAAGGGCAAGGAAACAATGTTAGGCTTTCTCTGGTTCCTCCCTCCCTCCGTCAATTGCTATTTCTGGTGTCTGCCTGAAGGCAAGGAGAAGGAGGCAGGGGCTGGGGGGA
The DNA here is from genome assembly GCF_039906515.1 of Pseudorca crassidens. Taxonomy (NCBI): domain Eukaryota; kingdom Metazoa; phylum Chordata; class Mammalia; order Artiodactyla; family Delphinidae; genus Pseudorca; species Pseudorca crassidens. The sequence goes on from NC_090298.1 coordinate 6,649,642, forward strand.
GGCTAGGGCTGTGGCTTGGGCCAGATTCAAAGCAAACATTCGGCTCCTGCACAGAGCCCCCTTTGAGAAGCCCATGGCCTCGGGCTGCACACTGGAGGCCCCTTAGCAATCCAGAGGTTTCAAAGCCATGGTGAGCAGCGCACGAACCACCAGGGGTCCCAGTCCTGGCCTTTCTGCCTCCTGCCCTCAACCTTCCCAAGTCAAAACTTGTTTTCCCTTGGGAGCAATGGAACAGGAATGAAATGTGCAATAGAAACATGGCGCTGGAATAGACCATCCGTCCATCCATCTATTTGTTCTTTATTCTCATTGACACATTCAACCATCATGTGTGGAACACCCTGTCTGCCTTGCATTATACTGGGTGGTGGAATAGTCATTGCTCTTAGTTGCAAAGTCTAATGAAAGAATATCCTCAGAAGTAGGTAATCCTGCCCAAGTTGGTTCAGCACAAGATAAGCACCACAGACGGGGTGGTCAAGTACAGGAGAGGCCGCCTGACCCTGCTAGGGCTGGAACGGGAGCTGAAAAGCCTTCCTCTTCCAGTGCCAGCAGGGCTGGGTCCTGGGGTCGCTGAGGAGTTGACCAGGCCAAACACTAGGAAGGAGAAGGTGAGCATGGAGCAGAGACAGTGAGCAAAGGCTAATGGCCAGAATCTTGGGGTGGGGTGGTCTCACCTCGAAAAGCAAGGTGGCTCCAAGGTGGGGCAGGAGTGTCAGTGGGCTTCCAGAGACAGCCTGAGTCCCAGCATCAAGGACATCCTATGCTATTTTAAGAAGCTTACACTTGATCTTGTAAGCCAGTGTTTAAAGTATTGCACATGGACCACAGCAAAATAATCACCTTGGAAGTCTGTTAAAATGTAGATTCCTGGGCCACATTCCAAACTGATCAGAATTTTCTGGAGGTGGGTCCTGGAATTTCGTATTTTAAATGTGCATACTTGATCTTCTTTATGCATAGTGAAGTTTGCAGACAAAGCTCTAGGTCATGGAGAGGTTTGGGCAGAGGCCTGCCCAGTGCTGGTGGTGGGGATTTGAGTTGTGCACCCCCAGAGGCACATGATAAGCTTGCACTTTCCTTCTCCTTGAGCTCAGGTGACTTGCTGAAGTGCGTAGCAGAGATTTGTGGCATCTCCCAAAGGAGCCTCTGTGCCACTGTCTTCTCTCTGCCGTGGTAATTGTGGACGCCCATGGTGAGATGAAGCCCATATTAGCCTGGGTCCTCACCCGTCTGCTGACCCCTGGTGGCCTTCAAGCTTGAGGCAGAAATGGACATTTAGGGTGTGAGCTGCTGAGACCTGGGAGGTGCCCATAGCCCCAGCATCACCCACCTGTGCTGGCTAGAGCAGGCAACTAGAATTCATCTGTATCACTTTTGAATAGCTTCTGCCAGCTACATTTGAATAGGGACAGCCCAACGTCAGAGAGGCCAACTGAAGTTTGTGACAAGAGTCCAGACTTGATAGAGGAACAGAACAGAAGGGAGAATGGAAATGGGGAGGACACAGATTCAAGAGATATTTAACACATAATATTGTCAGAGATTCATGAATGTCAGATGTATGGGGAAAGTACATATCAAAGAATGGTGTCCTGTTGCTAGTCTGGGTGATCGGGTTGTGGGCAGTGACACCAAATGGATAGAGAAGGTGGAGGGTAGATGACTTTAGGGATGGAAGATGGGGAATTCCTTTTGGCCAGATCTTGGAATGTGCTTGAGGGTCCATCAGGAGGAGGCGTGTGCCAGGCAGCTGGCTGTGACGGGCTAAATCCTGCAAGGGGAGTCGGGCTACAGACCCAGGTCCATCAGGGAGATGCCGCACTGCAGGGGATTGTGTCAACCCTGGGAGCCGACGTGTTCACTTAGTTTGAATCTTGTGAGAGTGAACTGAGACCGTGGAGGGCACCAAGGTGTACAGAATTTGGGGGGCAGAGGAGTCTTGCGGAATGGTCAGGGCCAGAGAGGATCATCAAAAAAGGACAGAATAGAAAGATATTTGCAAAAAGGTTCTTGAGGCATGCTCCTGAAGATGCTGATTCGCTGGTCTGTGTGGGATGGACCCAAGGGATCCATAAAAACTTCTCAAGGAATCTTCGATGCCCACCCAAGTTTGGGACTCACTTATCTTCCAAGAAGCTTGGTAGAGCTAAAAAGAGAAAGGATGGGCAGGACCTAGAGAAATACAAGCGTTCCCTTTAGTGACAGTCAGTGGGAGGAGATGGAAGGTCTGGTAGCTGCAGTGAGGCCCCAGAGGAGAGTTTGGAGTCAAGATGGAGAGGTTGTCCTTGAACTGAAGGGATATCTCTTACTGGAGAAACCCATGTAAACATGGGCGTGGGTGTAAACTGGGGTCATGCGACGGGGGAGTGAAGGAGGACCTCTGTTTTCTTTTGAAATAGAGAGCAGACTGGCTTTTGGAGCATGAAGGCAAGGGTTCAGTGGGAAGGAGACAGAGTGTCAAAGTTTGGAAATAGTCCTGGAGAAAGATGGAAGTGATAGCTAAGTGGTATTGAGGTGACCTTTTGGTAGTGCCCCAAGATTGGAGACCACAACTGTGTAGCTGTCTCAATCTTACATCCATGGAGAATTCTCTGGATTTGTGTGCTTTGGCATCAGGGTGGGAAAGACAGAGGGTGTCAATCCATGCTTCATGACTGGATAGGCACAGCAGATATGGTTACAAGGAGGCCAGCAAGGGGAAAGCTCAGATCATCTGTGGTAAATTCCCAGCTCTCCAGAGAAGGAAGCAATGCCAGCAAGTAAACCAATGGGTGAGCAGAAAAAGCAGGGCCAGGAGTGAGGGCCAAGTGATGGTCAAGGTGAGGCTGTAGGAAGCTGGCAGGGAAGAAGGGATGGGCAGTGAGTTTGATATTTCTGGGATGGAATGGTTCATGTGATCAGAAAGTTCAAGGTTATGGGCACGGTGATTGGAGTGAAGGCCACTGGCCTAACGTCAAATGTCTAAGTATTGTCGGATAGGTTCTGTCCATGAGTATTGAAATATCAGAGTCACAAATCAAGTTGGTAGCATGGAAGCCTCTAGGCCAGGTTCCAAACGCTTTAGTGAGTAATGAGGGAACTGAGATCCAGGACAGCCGGCACGACCCCACCTTTCCCAAGGTGAAGCACAGAGCCACGTGGTCAAAGCCTTTGCTCAGAACCTAAGATCAGAAGCCCCTTCACTGTCCTCTCTGCTCCTGATCCAGTTTATTTTTCTTTTTGTTTTTTTCTTTTAATTCTGCTATAGTGTCTTTTTTTATATATACATCTTTATTGGAGTATAATTGCTTCACAATGCTGTTAGTTTCTGTTGTACAACAAATTGAATCACCTATACGTATACATATATCCCCATATTCCCTTCCTCTTGAGCCTCCCTCCCACCCTCCAGTCACACCCCTCTAGGTTGTCGCAAAGCGCCAAGCTGGTCTCCCTGTGCTATGCAGCTGCTTCCCACTAACTATCTATTTTACATTTGGTAGTGTATATATGTCCATGCTACTCTCTTACTTCATCCCAGCTTCCCCCTCCCCTCCCCATGTTGTCAAGTCCATTCTCTATATCTGCGTCTTTATTCCTGCCCTGCCACTAGGTTCATCAGTACTGTTTTTTTTTTTAATTCCATATATATGCATTAGCATATGGTATTTGTTTTTCTCTTTCTGACTTACTTCACTCTGTATGACAGACTCTAGGTCCAAACACGTCACTACAAATAACTCAATTTTATTTCTTTTTATATCTGAGTAATATTCCATTGTATATATGTGCCACATCTTCTTTATCCATTCATCTGTTAATGGACACTTAGGTTGCTTCCATGTCCTAGCTATTGTAAATAGTGCTGCAATGAACATTGTGGTACATGTCTCTTTTTGAATTATGGTTTTCTCTGGGTATATGCCCAGTAGTGGGATTCCTGGGTCATATGGTAGTTCTATTTTTAGTTTTTTAAGGAACCTCCATACTGTTTTCTATAGTGGTTGTATCAATTTACATTCCCACCAATTGTGCAGGAGGGTTCCCTTTTCACCACACCCTCTCCAGCATTTATTGTTTCTAGATTTTTTGACAATGGCCATTCTGACTGGTGTGAGGTGATACCTCATTGTAGTTTTGATTTGCATTTCTCTAATAACTAGTGATGTTGAGCACCTTTTCATGTGCCTCTTGGCCATCTGTATGTCTTCTTTGGTGAAATGTCTGTTTACATCTTCCACCCATTTTTTAATTGGATTGTTTGTTTTTTTGATCTTGAGCTCCATGAGCTGTTTGTATATTTTGAAGATTAATCCTTTGTCTGTTGTTTCATTTGCAAATATTTTCTCCCTTTCTGAGTGTTGCCTTTTCATCTTGTTTATGTTTCCTTTGCTGTGCAAAAACTTTTTAAGTGTCATTAGGTCCCATTTGTTTGTTTTTATTTTCATTACTCTAGGAGGTGGGTCAAAAAAGGTCTTTCTGTGGTTTATGTCAAAGAGTGTTTTTCCTATTTTCCTCTGAAAGTTTTATAGTGTTCAGTCTTACATTTATGTCTTTAATCCATTTGGAGTTTATTTTTATGTATGGTGTTAGGGAGTGTTCTGATTTCATTCTTTTACATGCAGCTGCCCAGTTTTTCCAGCAACACTTATTGAAGAGGCTGTCTTCTCCATTGTATGTTCTTGCTTCCTTTGTCATAAATTAGTTGACCATATGTGTGTGGGTTTATCTCTGGACTTTCTATCCTGTACCAATGATCTATATTTCTGTTTTTGTGCCATTACCATACTGTCTTGATTACTGTAGCTTTGTAGTATATTTTGAAGTCAGGGAACCTGATTCCTCCAGCTCCATTTTTCTTTCTCGATTGCTTTGACTATTCAGGGTCTTTTGTGTTTCCATACGAATTGTAAATTTTTTTATTCTAATTCTATGAAGAATGCCGTTCGTAGTTTGATAGGGGTTGCATTGAATCTGTAGATTGCTTTGGATAGTAGAGTCATTTTCACAATATTGATTCTTCCAATCCAAGAACATGGTATATTTCTCCATGTGTTTATGTTATCTTTGATTTCTTTCATCAGTGTTGTATAGTTTTCTGAGTACAAGTCTTTCACCTCCTTAGGTAGGTTTATTCCTAAGTATTTTATTATTTTTGTTGGGATGGTAAATGGGATTGTTTCCTTAATTTCTCTTTCAAATTTTCCATCATTAGTGTGTAGGAATGCAAGAGATTTCTGTGCATTAATTTTGTATCCTGCAACCTTACCAAATTCATTGATTAGTTCTAGTAGTTTTCTGGGGACATCTTTAGGATTTTCTATGTGTAGTATCATGTCATCGGCAAACAGTGACAGTTTTACTCCTTTTCCAATTTGGATTCCTTTTATTTCTTTTTCTTCTCTGATTGCTATGGCTAGAACTTCCAAAACTATGTTGAATAAGAATGGCAAGAGTGGACATCCTTATCTTGTTCCTGATCTTAGAGGAAATGCTTTCAGTGTTTCACCATTGAGTATGATGTTTGCTGTGGGTTTGTCATATGTGGCCTTTATTATGTTTAGGTAGTTTCCCTCTATACCCACTTTCTGGAGACTTTTTATCATAAATGGGATGAATTGAGTGTTGTCAAAAGCTTTTCTGCATCTATTGAGATGATCATATAGTTTTTATTCCTTAATTTGTTAATATTGTGTATCACATTGATTGATTTGTGTATATTGAAAAATCCCTGCATTCCTGGGATAAATCCCACTTGATCATGGTGTATGATCCTTTTAATATGTTCTTGGATTCTGTTTGCTAGTATTTTGTTCAGGATTTTTGCATCTATGTGCATCAGTGATGTTGGTATATAATTTTCTTTTTTTGTCATATGTTTTTCTGTTTTGGTATCATGGTGGTGGTGGCTTCATAGAATGAATTTAGGAGTGTTCCTCCCTCTGCAATTTTTTGGAAGAGTTTGAGAAGGATAGGTGTTAGCTGTTCTCTAAATGTTTGATAGAATTCGCCTGTGAAGTCATCTGGTCCTGGACTTTGTTTGTTGCAAAATTTTTAATTACAGTTTCAATTTCACTGCTTCTGCTAGGTCTGTTTATATTTTCTAATTCTTCCAGGTTCAGTCTTGGAAAATTGTACCTTTCTAAGAATTTGTCCCTTTCTTTGTGGTTGTCCATTTTATTGGCATATACTTGTTTTTAGTAGTCTCTTATAATCCTTTTTATTTCTGCAGTGTCAGTTGTGATTTCTTCTGTTTCATTTCTAATTTTATTGATTTGCATCCTCTCCCTTTTTTTCTTGATGAGTCTGGCTAAGCGTTTATCAATTTTGTTTATCTTCTCAAAGAACCGACTTTTAGTTTTATTGATCTTTGCTATTGTTTTCTTCATTTCTATTTCATGTATTTCTGCTCTGAGCTTTATGATTTCTTTCCTTCTACTGACTTTGGGTTTTCTTTGTTCTTCTTTCTCTAATTGCTTTAGGTGTAGGGTTACATTGTTTATTTGAGATTTTTCTTGTATCTTGAGGTGAGATTGCTATAATTGCTATAATTGCTATGAGCTTCGTTCTTAGAGCTGCTTTTGCTGCATCCCATAGGTTTTGAGTCATTGTGTTTTCATTGTCATTTGTTTCTATGTATTTTTAAAATTTCTTCTTTGATTTCTTCAGTGATCTCTTGGTCATTTAGTAGCACACTGTTTAGCCTCCATGGATTTGTGTTTTTTACACTTTTTTTTCCTGTAATTGATTTCCAGTCTCCTAGCATTGTGGTCAAAAAAGATGCTTGATATGATTTCAGTTTTCTTAATTTTTCAAGGCTTGATTTGTGACCCAAGATGTGATCTATCCTGGAGAATGTTCTGTGTGCACTTGAGAAGAAAGTGTATTCTCCCACTTTTGGGTGGAATCTTCTACAAATATCAATTAAATCTATCTGGTCTATTGTGTCATTTAAAGCTTCTGTTTCCTTATTTATTTTCTGTTTGGATGATCTGTCCATTGGTGTAAGTGGGGTGTTAAAGTCCCCTCCTGTTATTGTGTTACTGTCTATTTCCCCTTTCATGGTTGTTAGCATTTGCCTTATGTATTGAGGTGCTCCTATGTCGGGTGCATAAATATTTATAATTGTTATATCTTCTTCTTGGATTGATCCCTTGATCATTGTATAGTGTCCTTCCTTATATCTCATAACAGTCTTTATTTTAAAGTCTATTTTATCTGATACGCGTATTGCTACTCCAGCTTTCTTTTGATTTCCATTTGCATGGAATATCTTTTTCCATCCCCTCACTTTCAGTCTGTATGTGTCCCTAGGTCTGAAGTGGGTCTCTTGTCGACAGCATATATATGGGTCTTGTTATTTTATCCATTCAGCCAGTCTGTGTTTTTTGGTTGGGGCATTTAATCCATTTACATTCGAGGTTATTATCAATATGTATGTTCGCATTACCATTTTCTTAATTGTTTTGGGCTTGCTTTTGTGGGTCTTTATCTTCTCTTGCATTTCCCACCTAGAGAAGTTTCTTTAGCATTTATTGTAAAGCTGGTTTGGTGGTGCTGAATTCTCTTAGCTTTTGCTTGTCTGAAAAGCTTTTGATTACTCCATCGAATCTGAATGAGATCCTTGCTGGGTAGAGTAATCATGGTTGTAGGTTTTTCTCTTTCATCACTACGTATATCCTGACAATCCCTTCTGGCCTGCAGAGTTTCTGCTGCAAAATCAGCTGATAACCTATGGGGATTCCTTTGTATGTTATTTTTTGCTTTTCTCTTGCTGCTTTTAATATTTTTTTTATTTGAATTTAATTTTTGTTAGTTTGATTAATATGTGTCTTGCTGTGTTTCTCCTAGGGTTTATCCTGTATGGGACTCTCTATGCTTCCTGGACTTGAGTGACTATTTCCTTTCCCATGTTAGGGAAGTCTTCTACTATAATCTCTTCAAAGATTTTTCTCAGACCCTTTCTTTTTCTCTTCTTCTTCTGGGACCCCTATAATTCAAATGGTGCTGCACTTGGTGTTGTCCCAGAGGTCTCTGAGATTGTCTTCAATTCTTTTCATTCTTTTTTCTTTATTCTGCTCCTTGGCAGTTATTTCCACTATTTTGGCTTCCAGCTCACTTATTCGTTCTTCTGCCTCAGTTATTCTGTTATTGATTCCTTCTAGTGTATTTTTTACTTCAGTTCTTGTGTTGTTCACCTCTGTTTGTTTGTTCTTTAGTTCTTCTAGATCTTTGTTAAACATTTCTTGTATTTTCTCAATCCATGCCTCCATTCTATTTCCAAGATTCTGGATCATCTTTACTATCATTACTCTGAATTCTTTTTCAGGTAGGTTGCCTATTTCCTCTTCATTTATTTCATCTTGTAGGTTTTTACCTTGCTCCTTCAACTGTGACATGTTTTTGCTGTCTCATTTCTTAAATTTTTTGATGGGTGGGATTGTGTTCCTGTCTTACTGGTTGTTTCGCCTGAGGCTTCCAACACTGGAGTTTCTAGGCTGTTGGATAGAGCTGGGTCTTAGTGCCAAGATGAGGACCTCTGGGAGACCTCACTCTGATGAATATTCCCTGGGGTCTGAGGTTCTCTGTGAGTCCAGTGGTTCGGACCTGGAGCTCCCACTGCAGGAGCTTCAGCCCGACCCCTGGCTCGTGAACCAAGATCCCGCAAGCAGCGTGGGGTGGCAAAAAGAAAAAAAAAAAGAAAAAAAGGAGAGCAATAACAAAGAGTAAAAAATAAAATTAGACTAGGAAACTAACAGACATGTTAGAAAGAATATAAAAATAAAACTATAGATGAAACAACAACTGGAAAGTAAAACAGTACCACGATACTAAAAAAGAGGAGAAGAAAGAAAGAAAAGGCGGAAAAGGCCTTGGCTCTGGAGTGTGGGGCTTAGGCAGGGGTGGGGCTTAGGCAGTGAGTGAGGCCTATGCTTAGGCCTCACAGGGCTGGAGAAAGCCCTGTGGGAGTGGTGTGGGGTGGGACTTAGGCTCCACGGAATAGAAGGGGCCTAGACGTGCCTCTGCTCTCAGAGGGCGGGGGACCCGGCCTTGGAGCTCAGCAGGCTTCCCAGGCTCCAGTGGGTGGGCAGACGCCCTCTGCTCCTCTCCTACTCCTCTGGTCCTGGAGAGCCCTTCCTGCCTATTTTTCTTTAGACAGTGTTTTTTAAGACCAGTATAATAGTAAGTTATTAATAGTTTAATTTTAAACTATTACCATGGTGAATTAAGAAATGGAAAAAGAATTGTGGAGGAAATTCACAAAGGCCAAATCCATCACCCTTACCTATATCTTAGGCCTCTGTACTGAGCAAAACTCCATTAGAGGGACAGTCATAACGTCTTGGCTCTCAGCTTTATGTAGGAAGGTGACATGAGCACAGACTCTGAAGGCTCACCTGTCCCGAACCCTTACCTTCTGTCCCATAATGTTCAAAACAAAGTCCCATAAGATAGGCTCAGCTTTGGGTTTGAGAATAAAAATAACACAGCTTTCTGCTGAGGGAGAAGGATTCATCTCACAAGTGGACAATCTGCGCCAGGACCCAAAGAGAAACCTCAGTTCTCCTCATTCCTCCCTTAGCCTGTTCCAAGAATCCTGCTCTCTCTTTCTCTTCCTTCTTTAGGTTCTTTTTGCCTTAAGTGCACTTCCCTCATATTTTCTCGACAGTAAAGTATATAGTGTGCTTCAGAGTATGAGTTTCCTAGGGCTGCTGTAACAAATCACTACAAACTCAGTGACTTAAAACAAATACGATTTATTCTCTCAAAGTCTGGGAGAACAGAAGTCCAAACTCAAGGTGTCAGAAGAGCCACACTCCCTCCAGAAGCTCTGGAGGGGATCCTTCCTTTCCTCCTTCAGCTTCTGGTGGTCCATGTGTTCCTTGACCATGGCTGCATCCCTCCAGTCTCTACTCCTGTCTTCACATGGCCATCTTCCCTCATCTTCCCTGTTTCTTCTGTTCTTGTAGGATACATGTCAATGGATTTACAGCTCAGTCGAATCCAGGATGAACTTATCTCTGATCCTAAACTTAGTTACATCTGCAAAGATTTCATTTTTTTCCAGGTAGTCATATTCACAGGTTCTACGTGAACATGGCTTTTTTTTTTTTTTTTTTAAGTAGGGGGTTCCATTCAACCCACTGTAATAAAAAAATGGTACCTTAACAAAATCTGCTTTGATGTTTTCTTTTTGTGAGTTTGTTCTGCCCTTATAACTCTACAGTCAACTCCTCGAGGGAAAGGATGTGTCTTCTGTTTCCACTGCTCTTTCTTAGTCCCTCCAGCTGGTACATGCCAGGATGTCTTCCCAGTTTGTCCAGCTTTGCCTCCTTTCAACTTGCAGACCTTCAAAGTGGAGCAAACTCGTCCCTACCCTTTAGCACTTATCTCAAGGCCTACTTTCAAGAAGTCTCCTTTAGATCATCCCATATGTCACCGTGAAGAGGTTAATTTTCTCAGATCCATCTGAATTCCTTCTCTTACTGGTTTGTCATCCTGTTTACAGTACATTCCATACGTGGCTTTTATGTATGGTCTCAACTTACTCATTTGCTTTACACCAAACATACTCAGAAAACTACGTGTGACAGAAGCTTATACTCCAACACAGGAAAGGCTGTGTTTGCTGACTCAGTTGGCTGTCCCAACCAAATGAGTCAGCCTTACATTTGGCTGCAAGAAACAGAAAATCAGACTATAGAGGCTTAAACAAATGGGAATTTATTTGCCTCAAAAAAATAACACATCCAAAGGTAGTGGGCTACAGACCTTAGTCCGGCAGATTAAGGAAATCAGGACTGATGTCTTCAGGAGTGCATTGGCTTTTCTCTCACAATCATATGGAGGCTGCTGCAGATGCAGCCATTTCATCTACCTTCAAAGCAAGTAGATGGGATAGGAAAGTGGAAGTTTCCCATGAATTGCATCTGCTCCTTTTTATTAAGAAATTGAAAGCTGACACGGAGGCCCTTTCTCTTCTGAAGGCTACTTCACTCACATCTGGTTCCTCGGCCACTTCCAGTTACACGAGAACTGAGAGAAATAATTGTGTGGATTTCTAGCTTCTGTATTGGGAGGTACCTGGAGAAAAGGTGGTGGGAAAGGTCTTGACTAGCTGATCAGTAGAGTTTGCTGCTCCCTCAGAGTGCTTGTGTAACCCAGACTGTCTGGGTTCTGACGCATCGTCACACACCATCTAATACTGTCATCTTGTCTGACGCCAGGACTGATGAGAACAGCTGTTAAGTCAGTAGGCAATAATTAACTCCAAAGTACATAAATTACCAGGCTGCAGGATTTTTTCCCTTTAAGTATACAGGTGAACGTGGGGTTGTGGTCACCTCCACTGACAGAAAGCTCCAATGCAGTCATTGTGAGGCTGCTTTGAAAACTGGGCGAGACTGCTAGTTAGGTGGGGAATATGCCATGTTTATGCGTGAACCCATGGATGTTTTATTACTGGTGTTAATAAAGCGTGTAAAAGAGAACTTCATAGGTTCTGGTGCAGCCTCTGCTTTTATTGCGGAAAATTCACTCAGAATCATATCCTCTTAGGCCACAGTGTTCTCCTGGGGGCCTGCATCCAGCCGTGATGTGGGGTTAAAATGAAGGAGAAACCTGGAGAAAAAAGGCTTATGCAGGTCATATGTATCTGTGTTAATTTATCATCCATTAATGCAAAATTTAGTAAGATTTATTATCATTTACGAAGGAGACAATTTTACATTTAAATCTGAATTTGATCAATGATCACTTAATACAACATTTTTTATTAGCAAAGGCTCCACCTGGGAGCGTTTTTGTAGCTCTGAAGTTTGATCCCCTTGTTAAGCCAACTTTATCAGATTTGCTAATGCAAACGCTATCAGACCTGGGATGCTGACTTGCTCTAAGAAAGGTACAAGAGAATGACATATAACTTTCAAATGCTAATTTATTAACTGGTTCTAACTAGATGATTTCTGTTTTCCATTTCTCTTAGGAACTACTGAGTGTTTGCTATTTGCTTTCAGAACAAAACGTATACGCCCACGATAGTAGCAACTCTATAGTCTGGAAAGGGTGCATTTAAAAATATTTCTCTAGAAGTTACTGGGAAGCCTAACCTCGCTAAAATATTTCTTTGATGTCATGTTGTGTACATATTGTCTTCCATCCCTACCCCTGGTCCTCGTTCCCCTGTTACTGCGGGTCCTTTGAAATCCCACTGTCTGTTCAGATGTGAGTGTCTGAGGTTGGCCTGGGCCCATATCATATTCAGCTGCTTCCTCTTCCCCCACTCCCATACCCCACCACTCAACCTCAGCTTTATCCAAGATAATTTTCTAGTCCTCTTACTGCAGTGTTCATCTCCCTCCTCTAATCAGTACAGGAGCCCTCCTGAATGAGTGGAAGGGTGTCTTCGATTTGGTTTAAATAATTACACCACACTTCCCATCTTTAGTTTGAATAGCAAAGCCCTCCTTCCTCTGGAGAAGCTCATCCTCATTAGCATTAGCCATTATTCAATCCATTATTAAATTCTCAGCTCTTCCCTCCACTTGAATTGTTTCTTTGTTCTGGCAATATTCGGGTTTAGCTATCTACTTTTTTATTGACATTAGTTTCTCCAGTGGTAGTGTAAAACATATGCACTTGGGGAGACTTATGTTAAAAAAATAATAACCTACTGAGTCTCCAGGAGTGGGCTCTGGGCACTTAGGCATCGTTTTAAAGCACCAGGTGATTCTAATGCACAGCCTGTTTCAGAAGTTTGGTGCAGTGAGCTCTGGTGAGGTAAGGACCTTACTGAAGTTTAGCTCGCTTTTCTGATTGCTAACAACAAAATCAGAAGACGTATTTGTATCGGACTTAGAATCGAAAGCATGCTTTAAAATATAAGTTTCTGGCTCTCTAAATAGAGCACAGTTTGTGCATGAAATTTGCATTTGTATGTTATGGTGATGTTTTTATTAGATTCACTATAGTTGTAAGAGATGGCAAAAGACCTGTACAGAATTGGGTGTAGTTTATGTACATTACCAATGGGAAAGATACAAAGGTTAAGAAGGGTGGATTTTAATCTGTGGCTGAGGGGGTCATAAATGAGCTGGTCTTGCTTCAAAGAATGATGTAATCAGACAGATGTGTCTCCTGGGGAAGCCTGTCTACACAGGTAGCATCTGTCTGCCGGGGGCATTGGCTCCTCTACAGGGAGCGGCCCGTGGTCTGGAGAGCTCTGAAGTGTTACCTTGTTAGTAATCCAAACTCTACCAAATGTGGGAGGCTGACTTGCTCTAACAAAAGTGGCAAAGAATGATATTTAAATCCAGGATGCCAATGTATTAGTTTATCATGCGGAATATGCCTATCGGGTAGACCAGTTAGTTGTTCATATAAAATCATCTCTTATCTTCTCTCTCTATAGCAAGAAGCCACCTTGTCCAAAGGTCACCCATGAGCCTAGCTATAACACAGGTGGACTGGGGATTTGTATGTTTAAGGCAATGTTTCTCGACCTTTCTCCATTACTACTCTCTTAAGAAGACTTTTTAAATGTTTTTTTTCTAACCAATCCCCCATGACATTTTAATACCACAGGTATATTGCATATCTATTTATGTATGCATATCTGTGTATCATGCATTAAAAGATTAATTTTTTGGCTTTCCCCGAGAACCAGTGTTTGCCCTCTTGGAGCCCCTGCTGAGAATGTATGGCCTAAGAAATCCATTTCCTAAAGCCTAAACTATGAGGCTCCACTTAGAGGGATACACCAGCCAGGTGGGCCAGGTACTGGAATCCGCTGACAAGACGACTTCTCTTCCAGACAACATTGTTTTCCTCAGAGACTAGTCTCTTTCTCTGCTTCCAAAATTAAAATCTTTACCACCCACTCACCTCCCTCCTTTTTTGCACATATCTTTCTTCAGATGTTTTTGTTCACCCCACAGATCAGAATCAAATCTGGCCAGAATTGCATTGTCTTTCAGGTGATGAAACATGTATCTGCATCCTTTTCAGGTTAAATCTGATGGGACAATTTTGGGTCCAAATTCTTCATGTCTGTCCCAGGTGTTATTTGCATGGAATTACTGAAGGGACATCAGGTATATGTCAAAGCATAACCCTTCTCTTAAGGATGACATCTGACAAAGCAATTACGAAGCTTTCTCCCCAAATGTGAAAGGCAGAATAATGGAGTGGATTGATCCAAAGCCAAAAATCATAGTTAAATTTAAGCTCCACCAGGACAAGAATTTTTGTCTTTTTTGTTTACTTAAAATTATAGTCCCTGTACCATGAACAGCTTCTGTCACATGGTGGGCCCTCAATAATATTTGTTGAATGAAAAAAAAATATTTTTATTCAGTATATGAATTAGTATCTCTCCAATTGTGGTGTAGTGAATCATGTGGATATGAGGAATTATATTCATTCATTCAAAGAATATTTACCAGGGACTTCCCTGGCGGTGCAATGGTTAAGAATCCACCTTCCAGGGGACAGGTTCAATCCCTGGTCCGGGAAGATCCCACATGCCATGGAGCAACTAAGCCTGTGCGCCACAACTACTGAGCCTGCACTCTAGAGCCTGTGAGCCACAACTACCGAGCCCATGTGCTACAACTACTGAAGCCCATGTGCCTAGAGCCCCTGCTCCGCAACAAGAGAAGCCACCGCTATAAGAAGCCTGTGCACCGCAACGAAGAGTAGCCTCCGCTTGCTGCAACTAGAGAAAGCCCACGTGCAGCAATGAAGACCCAATGGAGACAAAAATACAAAGCAAAACAAACAAAAGCGAAAAAAGAAACAGAGACTATTTACCAAGAACACGTTATGACAGACGCTATACAAATTACCCAATGTATCCATAATGGAATAAAACAGATGGGATCCCTGCCCTCATGGACCATAGAGCAAAACAGGAGAGACAGGCAATAAGCTAATGGGTAAACACAAGCTATCACCTTTTGGGAAGCAAAGTGATATTGGGAGAAATAGCAGGGTGCAGCTGGTGGATTACCAGGAGGCCCTCATGGAGCACGCTCATGGCAGGCCTGTCATGGAAGCCAGGTGTGAGTAGGCCCCACACAGGAAGAGGGGCAGGAAGGAGCTTCTCAGGCAGAGAGAACTGTGTGTGTAAAGACCTTGAGCCTGGAGAGATGGGCAAGCTGGATGACCCCCAAGGAGGGCACAGTACCTTGAGTGGAACTGAGGGGTAGGGCATGAATAGAAACTAAAGATGCAGACTGGGGCAAGATGTGTGAAGAGTTCAGTGTAGACATTAAAGTGGGCAGGCCAACTCTTCTGGGTCTAGACCTCAGAAGGAAGGTCTGGGCTCAAGGTCCACCTTTGGGAGTTGGTGCTATTTAGATGGTGTTGAAGAAGGCGCCAGGTATATGGATGTCCCTGCAAGGGGAAAATGGAGAAATTTAAAGAGAAAGGGACCTAGACTGAGCCCCGGAGAGGGCAGTATTTGAGTCAGAGTATTGGAGTCAGCCGAATGGCCAGACCCCAGGGAGCATGGGGCCAAGGAAGCTGAGAGAGACCAGGATCCTTGGCAGGAGAAAGGGACCAGCTCTGCTGAGGACGCTGCTCAGGAGTCACGGTAAGGGGAGCGTGGAAAGGAGTGGATGGGATTGACGAAGTTGTAGGTAACCAGTGAGCTTGACAAGAGTAGTTTTTGTGGCTTCTTGGGGTTGCTACATAGTTTGAAATGGAATATGGAGAATCAGAGGCCAAAGAAGTAGGAAGAGCTTCAGTAGACAAGCCATTGAGGTTCGGCTGTTAAGGGAAATGAGAAATAAAGAAGAAGGCAGCGTTGTGTTGTATTTAGGGAAGGCACTGCTCGATTGGGAGCAGACTTGCTTGCTGCTGGGAATGGTTCAAAGAGGGAGAGATTGATGACAGAAGTAGCGGACATGAACTGGAGCCTGAAATCCCTGTTGCCTGGAGACAATTGATAATCAAGGTGATGGTCCAGGCTGTGTGGTTTTCTTCTGCATCAAGGTTAAAAGGTATTTTTCTTGCAAGTGGTGGAATTTGGTTGTCAAATTTCATCCCAACAAAGAAATTTCTAAATGCATATTCTAAAATCAAACCGTTTCCTCCATTCCAATTCTACTCCCATGTGGTTTTGATGCTAGGCACGGTTTTTTCTCATCAGCATCTTTCAGTGTGTGATTGCCTATAGAAATCCTTAAGGTGTGAAAACTATTTCCTGTAGCAAGCACAACATTTCCGTTTCTCTGATGGGGGGAAAACAACCTTCAGGACCACCTGATCACGGGAAGCTCTGCATGTCCTGCCTCTTCTTTCCAGTATAGAGATAATTTCTCAGTGTAGAGATAATTCCTCTTTGTCTTTTAAACCTATAGCAATAAACTTCTTTGCTGTTTCTATTGAATTTCATATTCCAAATATCCTTGCAAACTCATTCTAAAAAGGCATCAAACTGTTTCTCAAATAGTTAAATTGTGAGATAGTAAACATTACCCTAATTTGTTAATGACTGATTTACATATGATGCAAAATAAAGGGAATTTCATTAGCTGTGAACTAAGAATTCTACTCTTTATTATTGTCCTTAAAAAATTAGTACCCCTGGACTGCTCATCTAATAATTTTACTCTGGAATTTTAGTGGGCAGGTTTATTATGTAATATGTCCACTGGAAAATAGAAATGAGTATTTTTAACTTTTTATACTCATTCTTTGGAATTCTAGTAGCCTTGGATAGATTTCTGTTTCATTCCTGGCTTGAAATGCTTCTTCACACCATCAGGAAGCATGTTAGTTCATCACAGAAATGTATTTAGACTTGGAAAACACTGGAGATTTTAAAAATATGATCATTATGGTCCCAAATGAGGGTTTGGGCTTTAACTCATTTTCTTGATAGGCTGAGACAGTGTATGTGAAACCCACCATCTGAAAACCTTTGTAAATTGTCATTTCATGAGACTTTGCCTCTTTTGCATACGCCATCTTTTTTGGGTGAGCCCTTGACTGAAACTGGACTCACGGGGTATATTTAATTGCGGCTTCTTGTCCCCAAGGAAGACTAGTTGGCTTGGGGAGGAAGTAGTTGCTATCACTAATGACACAGAGAAGACCTGAACCCAGAAGGTTAAACCCATTGCTACTCCGGGCTGCAGCTTCCGAGAATCTGCACAATAATACTTTCAGCTCGGGTTTACTTGGGAGAAACAGACACCTCTGTGTAAACTGCCAACAAGTCATATATATATATATATATATATATATATATATATATATATATATATATATATACACACATACATATATATACTCAATTTTATTGGAGTGTAGATGATTTGCAATGCTGTGTTAGTTTCAGGTGTACAGCAAAGTGACTCAGTTATGCATATACGTGTATTCATTCTTTTTCAGATTCATTTCTCATATAGGTTATCACAGATTATCGAGTGGAGTTCCCTGTGCTATACAGTAGGTCTTTGCTGATTATCTGTCTCATATATAATAGTGTGTGTCTGTTAATCCCAAGCTCCTGATTTATCCCTTCCCCCCATGTTTCCCCTTTGGTAACCATAAGTTTGTTTTCGATATCTGTAAGTCTGTTTCTGTTTTGTAAATAAGTTCATTAGTATTATTTTTTTAAAAAATTAGATTCCCCATATGAAGTCTCATATATTTTTGGTCGAATCACGTGTGTCTTCTCAGAGTCGATTAAGGAGAAAATAGGTAGCAGACCCATCATGAGTTTAATAACCCTTTTTATTCTACCTAATTAGTTCATATATTTTTGTTATTGATGTTGAAATTGTATGTCATTAGTGATGTGCTTTCCAAACCATGTGTTAAGGCACCACCAGGGCATCCCAGGATATTTTAAAATTTCAAGGGGAACCTAGCAACACTGGACATCTGTCACTGTGGAAATCAACTCAAGGTAGTTGATGGTTTCAATATTAGGTGGCACTGCATTCCTTTTGTTGTCAAGCTGGGTTTTTGGCATATGTGACCGGGAAAAAGAACAGTGGCCTGGGGAAATCAAGACAGGATAGGAAATGTGGGTGGCGGTGTTGAATCCGAGGCTAGTGTTTGTGCAGATGCAATGCTCAACAGACACACTGACTACTGAGGGCCCATAGTAAGTCACATAGTAAGTGGCTACTTAAGAATGAAATAAAATTGTAATATTTTATTTCAATATATATGTTGGATTTCTCTTCCAACAACTCCTAAGCTGTTAGGGCATAATGCTTAAGCAGTTCAGACCTTACTACTTAATAAACAAGACTGTTAGATATCTCCTTTGGCCTAGGAATGCTATGAAAATATTAATAAGACACTACGGGCATTGTGAAACAAGAAAATTTGGGAACCTCTGCATTAGTGGTTTTACTTTTTGCAAGTAAAAGTTTATAGTAATGTTGGAGGATGTATGCGATGCATGCTCAGTTTATCAGCAGTTTTCCTTCAACCACAGGCATCCATAAGTCTCATAAAGACGGCCCGCTAATGGGGAACCCTAATGGTAGGACGATCACGGCCATCCCTCTGAAATCTCACCTGTGCAGCGCCTAGAAGCCTGCTTTGCATCACCTGCCTTTGTTTGCTTGCTTTGTTGACATTTATTATTGGTCTGTTTTATTACATTTTTGTCAGTGAGGTTGATTTCTTGGGTGGGGAGAATATAACATTTAGTTGATTATAAATAAATGCTCAATAAATGTTTTTTGAACAAATGAAGTGATGTAATGAATGTCTTAGTTTGTATTAAACCATCAGCAGTATGTGGCATTTCTGCAAAAGAGCTACCAGCCCCAAATTTCTAAGGAATGCAGGGTTAACCTTTAAGTGAATTTTCTGGTAATTTATAAATAATCTGTCTTTAAAACTCAATAGTTTTAAACACACAGGGAACTATATCCAATCTCCTGGGATAAACCATAATGGAAAAGAATATAAAAAAAGAATGTATATGTGTGTATAACTGAGTCCTTTGTACAGCAGAAATTAGTACAACATCGTAAATCAAGAATACTTCAATTAAAAAAATAGAAAAAAAACCTCAGTAGTATGTTGGAGGTGGGGGAATTGAGTGAGGGGCAATCAAAAGGTACAAACTTCCAGTTATAAAGTAAATAAGTATTGGGGATGCAGTGTATAACATGATAAATATAATTAGCACTGCTCTGTGTTCTATATGAAAGTTAAGAGAGTAATGTTGAAGACCAACCTTGAGTACCACAGAATGTGTTTGTATTTAGAGACAGGGCATTTGGAGAGGTGACTGAACTAAGATGAGGCCATTAGGGTGGTGTCCTTATAAGAAAAAGAGATTAGGACGCACAGAGAGACCCCAGGGGCACACAGGCTTGCATAGAGAAAAGGCCATGTGCGGAAACAGCTGGAAGGTGGTCATCTACAAGCCAGGTGAGAAGTCTTAGGAGAAAATAACCCTGCTGACACCTTGATCTTGGACGTCCAGCTTCCACAACTGTAAACAAAGAAACAAACAAAAATTTCTATTGTTTAAGCCACTGAGTCTGTGGTATTTTGTCCCTGCAGCCCAAGGAGATTAGCGCACACACGGGTTTAGCAAAACCCATTCCTTTTGATTAGGGTCCTGGAATGGTGCTGACTGGGAAGAGCTGCTTGGTCGTGGCCCTGTGAGACAGCATGAGATGCCTCTTGGTGATTTGGGTGGAACTAATGTACTGCATTGGCCCAAAAGTTTGTTCGGGTTTTTCTGTAGCAGCGTACAAAAACCCGAACGAACTTTTTGGCCAGCCCAATATATTCTCTGGTTGAAATTGCTCAGAAGTCAGAGTCTGGTGTCAATGGTATAAATCTCTTTGCTTCCTCCAAGACCCACTCCTCAGGAAAACCCTCAGTAGGAGAGGAAAGAAGGTGGCGAGGAAACCCAGGAGCACCCTCCGGGGAGACACTACTTTTAAGTGCATTTCAGCCTTTTATCCTGTTAAAAGGAAAGCTGCTGCCAGCCATCCCCTCCCCTAATTACTATCATTAATGAAACATCTAGTTTAGTTTGTAATAGGAAATTTCTTTGTTTTCCAATTTGCAGAAGGTTTCAGTTATGCAGCCAAGCAGTTATTTATCTTTTTTAATCACAGCATGACTTTATGGAATATATTTTGGTCTGATTAAAAAGGGCAATTCCAGGGTAGACCTTGAGAATCACAGCATTCATTGTTTTTTCTCCTGTATTTGGAGTCCGTGACTGCACAGGACTTTGCAATCTTTCACTTCCATGTGAATGCACTTGCTAATGTCATGTTTAAGTTCATACCCAGGATTGGCTGTGCTATCCCTGTGGTGTTATTGCCCTCAGCAAACTTGTCCCTCTGTTATCATGTTACATTTGATATCTACATTTAGTTCCATTCAACTTCATAAGGTGTCCTCTTCTTCAGTCATAATTGGCAGGGTATATTGTGCTTGGTTTGCTTAATTCTAATTTATCTACTATTGTGTAGGTTATAAATGGGGTCACAAGTAGGTCATAATGCAAGTTGCCAATGGGGTAGCCATGCAAATGTACCCCGAGTACCCATAAAAGATATGCGTCCCTTTTTGCGTGCTGTTGGTTGAAGAGACATATTTATCTCACATGAAGTGGTGTATCATTTCATCTTAAACTAAGCTGCACAGGTTGGAGTGTCTGATAGCCTTGGTCATGTTTGTTGACTGAATCTGAATACCTGTTGCCTCAACTTTTTAAATGTGGATCAAATGTGTCACCTATAAAGCAGTGATGTGAAGATAATTGTGTATAGTGTTTAAACGAAGCTAAATTTCATTGATCCAGATTAATTAGAGAGATTATCTGTCTAAATTAAAGTCTAAAGTGTGCTCAAATATCTTTTTTTTCACTTGTAAGTCCACTGAAATCACCAGAATTAGGCAAATTTTGTATTGCTTAGTGCAGATCCTTAGGTGAGCTGATTCAAGGTGAATAAAATTTGAGTTTTAATTAGTATATAATTATATGTTTCTAAAGTTTTTGAAACGCACTGAGACACAGCACTTAGAGGTGTTCTCCTATTGCGCATATGTCATTATATATGGGAGAGAAGTTTCAGGAATACCCAGAAACCAGCATTTATTAAGCCCATTGGACAATCCAGCACTGCTTCATCCTCTGGGTTTCTGAAAGAGTGGAACCTCTTTGGAATAATTAACTTTCATTCAACTATGTGGACTTATAAAGACCAAGGAGACAGTGGCTTCTGTTGGGTACTAGTAAAGATGTAAAGTTCAGTTAATCATCGATTGGTTGACAGAATGTCAGATGTAATCATTCAGACGTCACTGTGCCAAGCAGAAGGGCAGGAGACAGTTTGGACCAGATGGAGACTAACTCTAATAAAAGTCCTTTGTAATCACAGGTAAACTCCCAATTGGGCTTGGAGCTCTGTGAAACAAAGAGAGTGGGGAGAAGAGTGTCTGCTGGTGTTGTTTTACAGAAATGGCCTGCCGAGTAAGTTAACAACAAAAAGGAAATGACTGGTCCCATTTTGGCCACAGGAGAAGTGGGCTATGAGTTCTGGAGTTAGCAGCTCCCTCCTTTCCATACAGCTTATTTGTTTGCTCTTCTTGCTCCTGTGGTGGAGAGGAACTAAACCCTGAAAGCTAAGATTCTTCCACGTGCTTGAAATCAGAGAGAGCCTGGATGAGAGAACACACGTGTGACAGTGCACTCCTCTGTGAAAAGCAGAGTGACCTATGGATCTCGGTGGAGGGAGGCTTGTGCATTCTTCTTCCACTGAGTTCTGAATATTGGAAACTCTATGTTTTGTCTCCTTTTTGTTATTCTAAACTATTAATCAAGCCAACTTTCTCCCCATCAGTTTCAAATTTGCAATCCCTGAGCTGAGATGTACAAGTCTGGGTTTCTGCAGGGTGAAGCCAGCTTTCCCTTCTAGGGAAGATGTGTTCTCAATGACTTAATTTGTGAGAGGAACTTTCTATCAAGATCTTGAGTATCTTCTAGGCCCATCTCTTTCCCCTGGCCTGTAATGAGCTGGTGGAACACTCCTGAGAGAAGCAAATGACTCTCAAATTCCTCCCTGAAATTTTATCTAGCTGTGATACCAAACTTGAACCCTAAGTGTAAGATTCTTTAGCCCTTTAGCCCAAATATAGCTGGAAAAATAGCATAATGTATGCTATTCAAAAAGACCTAATAATAACAGCTCTAATATAAAAGAGAATAATGAAAATAATAATCACAACCAACAGTACTATTTCTAGCCGCCATTTCCATAGGAAATCAAATTGCATTTGACTCCCAATTTTCAATTCCAGTCTAACCAACCAAAACGCTAATAACACCCATTGTTGAGGTGGTTGGTTTTTCAATTTTCTTCATAACTTTCTGTCTTAGCTCACGCTGTCATAACAAAACACCCCAGGCTGGGTGGTGCAAACAGGAGATACTTATTTCTCACATCCCTGGAGGCTAGGAAAGCTAAGATAAAGATGCTGATGATTCTGTTCTGGTGAGGGCCCTCTTCCTGGCAGACACCCCTTCTCACATGGCAGAGAGAGGAAGAGAGACAGACAGACAGATACAGAGAGACAGAGAGAGACAGAGTCTCTTCCTTTCCTTATAAGGACACTAATTTCATCATGGGGACCGGACCTTCATGACCTTATCTAAACCTAATTATCTCCCAAGGGTCCCACCTCTAATACCATCATATTGGGAGTTAAGGCTTCAGTATATACATCTGGGAAGGACATGACATTCAGCCCATAATATTTTCTGACTCCACTCCTTATCTGGAGGGATTTTAAGTTAGAAGAAGATTCCAGCATGTGACCTGAGGATCATTAGATGTTATAGCCAAAGCACAGTGTTTCTGGTCTATACTAAAAGGCTGATAAAAAACAGAAATCCTGGGGCATCCCTGGTGGCGCAGCGGTTGGGAGTCTGCCTGCCGATGCTGGGGACGCGGGTTCGTGCCCCGGTCCGGGAGGATCCCACGTGCCGCGGAGCGGCTGGGCCCATGAGCCATGGCTGCTGGGCTTGTGCGTCCGGAGCCTGTGCTCCGCAATGCGAGAGGCCACAACAGTGAGAGGCCTGCGTACCGCAAAAAAAAAAAAAAAAAAAAAAAAAAAAACAAATCCTGAGGCCAGGGCATATAGCAAACTTAATTCTTTGGGGGTTGCAGGAAATGCTGAGGAGATGGAATTGTGATTCTCTGTAGCCATGTTTGAGAGCTCAGTTAAGGAAAACTCTACCTTGATCATTTTCTCTCCCAAGCAAGAGCATTATTTTATTTAAGCCAAATTTGATGCTTATGAGATGCAGTGAGCTTGCTGAATATTCATTTGCAGCTCGGTTCATCAAGTTCTTATAATCCCTTTTATCCTTTGACTTATAATTGGTATTTTTGCATATTTATGATCTGCTTTGTTTTAAGCTGAGGACCTGTTTTAAATGCTGTACTGTCCTTTCTCCTCCAGCCCTGTGCAGTGAGCTCACAGGGAAATCATGGTATTGAGTGATGGGGCTTCATCTGTTACCAGGAGCCTCACCCCACCCTCAGCTTGCATGTGTGCTGCCTGCTGACCTCTGTGGACATTGTAATCGGCAACCCCTAACCTGAGGTTAAGAATGGGAGTATTGAACAATTTTAAAACTCTTTAAAAGAGTCACAGAGGACCTGAGTGGTCACCTAATCCTCGTGATAATTTCTCAACTGTTTGAAGACAGTGAGCTCACATCTTTAAATGTCCTTTTCCCAGGTGAAATAACCCTGCTCGGGTCAGTTGCCCTTGGTCACATGATCCCGTTAGGAACGGCCTCACGTCCTGTTACTTTCCTCTGAATGTACGTCGATGTACCAGCATCATAGTTAAATGCTCCATGGACGTGTGGTCTCCAAACTGCAGCCACTTAAAAGAACTTTAAATGATGAAGGCGCTTTATAGCATCAAATACAAATGCTTTGTAAAGGAAAATGATGTTAGCTGCTTCAAAGCTTATACATGTCTCTTTAGAAATTCTTCAGAAATACTTTCCCCACGCCCAAGTAGAGAGTGGAATTGTGCTAGACGAATGTGCCCTGGCCCATGTGAATCAGGGCCATGTGGGTGGGTATGGGGTAATCCTGAGAGCCTGGTGGAGCCCTGCCCTCCAGTCTCTTAATTTTGTAGACTTTTGTTTCTTTGCCTATAAAATGAAATAACAAAAATGTCCATCTTCCTGGCTGTTTTACTTTCTGGACTCTTGCAAGGATGAAACAAGGTGTGTTTGGAAAGGCAAGGTGATGGCTGTGAAAGAAGCAGAATCAGAGTGTGCTGGTGGGTACCGGCCTTCCCACCAGCACAGGACTGATTATTTATGCATCTCCTGAGAATCACTGACAAGTGTTGACCAATCTTCCCACCCTCACATCAAGTGAAGTTGGGGAAATGGAAAGTGGTGGAGACAACCAGGCTTCTGTGACAACTGGGCAGAGTCCGGTTTGCACAGATTCTGGATCGTGGGTCAAGCTTGATCTTAAGGCCTAATTTGAAACTTCATGGTGAACCTTGGCTGCTGTTATTACCTTAAACAATTTATTTTCTTCCAAGACATCTCTTGGGAAGCTAAGTTTCTTCTCCTATTTTCTGACAGATGTGAGAGTAGCTAAATGAAGCAACGAGATAAAAGAAGACATCAAGGCAGTATGATGTTATAAAATAAATCCAACATTGTGAAAATAGGATTTTTTATTGTGTGTTTTATTGTGTGTTAAACAGTCTTCTAGGAAGTAAAATGCTGTGATATTATTTTTGAAACGAAAACCTTAACCGCATCACTTCCTTGTGCCCTAGGTTTTATAGAGTCATTATATGAATGCGCCCTTTTGACGGAAAAATGCTTTAGGATATCAATCACATATGTAAATATGTGTAGTTGTTAAAATACCAGGACTAATTCTATTAACCTTAGACTGTGGTATTTTAGGATGAAAGCAGGGATCAGAAAAATGCTTGTAATTTGATTAAATTTTCCACCAGAAGAGAAAGACCATAACAACTTGGCATTAAAACTCTTAGCTGTTTATTTCTTAAGCATTTCCTTTACATATCCAAATAAAAATCTATAAATGCATTCTTTCTAATTATCTATAGCCAGGGAGGGTTTGAATTACATGTTGTTGGAAGTAATGCAGCATCCATTGACCAAATGGATGAATGGATGAATGAGTAAGCAAAAGAAGGCTTTTCCTTCCATCCCATGACATTGCAAAGTTGCCAGGGCACTGGGTCAGGCAGGCAGTGTTGTAATAGAGATGCCCCTTTCGTACTCCCTGCTGAGGGAGGCCAGGGGACAGGGGATGGCTTTATTCAGTTTCCTTGCTTACATTTGGTTCTTATTTTGGAGGAACTGAGTTCTTTGTTTGAAGGCATTTTTAAGGAGAAAAAGAAGAAGCTCTTATAGATAATCACAGTTATTTTTGTTATTATTTCAGCTGCACCTAATAAGGAAAGAGTTGGTGTTTTCTAATTCCGGGCAGGCTGGTTTGTGTTGGCACTTCTGGTTCCTGCATTCTTTGGGTCACTCTTCTTCAAAGCAAACTCAGCAATGTCAAGGTCTGAAGAATCTTTAGCGAAGCGGATGGTCATTTTGCAGAAGCAAAGCATGACAGGACTAAATTAACAGTGCACCCCTGGGCCCGGCTCTGAAATGACCTGTGCTCAGGCAGGAAGCCAGGAAGTTCACGAGCTTTCCCACATCCTCGAAGGACTGACATCCACGGGGGTGATGTGGGAAAGGACGGCAGTGGGAAGGAACAGAGCCTGTGCAACTAGAAATGCTTGGGAGCAACACCGAAGATGAGCACACTGCTCCCCTGTTCTGTGCTGAGGCACACACAGAGCACATGCATGTGTCACGTGTGCACATGATGTACACACACACACTACCCCAAACCACACGTTTATCCCATATATAAATTACATACGACACACACACATCCATTACACATATCATTCACATAACACATACCAGGTACACATGTGTACCACATACATACATCATGCATGAATCACTCAGAGAGAGACATGTGTCATATGGATATATCACATATACAAATCACACACACCATACACATCACAGAAATCTTACATGCATATTATGTACACACGTATCATGCATGTATCATATGCAAATCACACACAGATGCATGTCACACACACACACACACACACACACACACACACATGCACACACTCAGCAATACACAGAGCTAATATTTTAATCATCGGGAGTACTACACTGTGCAGAGGGAGGATGGCATGGTTCTCTGTGAAGTCCTGTCATGGGAACCTTGAAGGCTTAGGAATAAAAATTCCCCCAAGAGTGTTTGAGTCCTGGCATGCATGCTGCCCGTGTCAGTTGACTGATGTGTTAAACTGACCTGTGTCAGTGGGAGACCCTTAGCAAGGAGCACAGAGCTTTTGGACACAGATGCTCTGCCTTTGTTGTTGAAGGGATGAGTGCCCGTTTGGTGAGAGGAAGGGTCATGTGGAGGGGGGTGAGAGCAGAGAGACATTTTCTGCAGGTGTGACCGTGTATGCCCTGCCACACCTGTGCAGGTCTAGCCCTGAACACAGGATCATCAGTTTTATTTAATTTTTACCACTCGCTCTGTGTTAATAGTGGGCCTTGAAAAGACCATGGTCATACACTGGTGGTGAGAGTATCAGTGGAACATTTTCTCGGAGCAATTTTGCCATATGTATCAAGAACTTTAAAATATTCAAGGCTTTCAACTCAGTGTATTTTACTAATTGAGCCTGAGAAATGATTAAATATGAGGGCAAAGCTTTGGACACAAGGTTGACCACTGTAGCGTAAAGCAAATGCAAAGAATATTAATAAAGAATATTAATAAAGATAGTATAGACATAACTAAGTTATGATATAGTCATAGAACTGAATATTATCTAAGCATTCAAAATCCTGTTTCTACAGAATTTTCGTGATCTGAAAAAAATCAGATTAAATGTTAACTTAAAAAAGCAAAGCAAAACTCTGCATTCAGAATGAACTTGGTTCCTTTGGAACAAGGTAACAGTCTTGACAAAAGAAAATATGGCACCAAGTTCTTCGTGGGCAGGACAATTATAGGTTCTTTGTAGTTTTTCTTTATATATTTTTCTCTCCCCTCCCACCACAAATTTTTGTGAACATGAACGGTTTTTATCATGAATAGAGCAACAAGTTACATGGTTTGAAAGGTTCCTATATTCCTATATAAACAGTAAATAATGGGGAATATAACTTCTCCAGGCTCAGTGAATACAGCCTGTATCATCGAGTACCACAGTAATGCTGTATGACAACCATGAAATCCCAGTGGCCTCGATAGTGGACTATGGGTTGGCTGAATGTCTCTGTTCCATGAGTTTCTCATCTTCCCAGGACCAGCGGGCTAGTCTTTTCCTGATGAGACACAAGAGTGTCACCCAGAACACACCAGGCCTTCTAAACCTGGGCTGGATCTGGCACTCAGTTACTCCCACCCACATTGCATTAGCTGTAGCGAATCACATGGCTGAGCCCAGAGACAAGGGAGGGGCAGCAAAGTGACCTGTCAGAGGGCACGGATCCAAGAAGGGGGTGGAATCCTTTTCTGTTAAGTAAATAAAAGTGTTAGTTCGGGAACAGAAATAAAATTAACCTCAGGCAGAGTCATCTCTTTGAAGACTGCTGCTCACGTGCATTGCGGTGTTGTTCTGTTCTCGAATGATAAACGGTCGCCCTACTGAGTGGCTCTTTGTGTCCTCAGATCCTGGCCAACGTGATCATCTTCATCTGCGGGAACCTGGCCGGGGCGTACCATAAGCACCTCATGGAACTCGCTCTGCAGCAGACGTATCAGGACACTTGCAATTGCATCAAGTCCCGGATCAAGTTGGAATTTGAAAAGCGTCAGCAGGTAAAATGCATGTTCAATCTTACGTCCACGTTATTTGAGACATTGTTGAAATGATGTTGTCACTGCTAATGTCAAGTGTGCAGTTCATCTGCTCACGGGCATCAGAAGGAAACCAGAGTAGCTATCTGGTTGCCCTGCCTGCCCAGCCTCAGGAGGTGTGCTGGGTAGATTGAATCATGAACCAACAAGCAGAGATGGCATCGTCAGACTCAGACCCAGCAACCCCAGGATCACCCACGTGCTGACAGCCACATCAACCACCATTCAAATAATAATGATAATGATTATTATTATAGTGACACTTTATTAAGACACTCATTTTGGGTGAAAGCATATTTCTCTGTGGCAAGAGTGTGCCCCACCTGAAATCTGCCTGTGTCGTCAATAGCACTTCGTATAGGGCCTGTTTTCCACGTGTGGTGGGATGGGACGAAATGATGAAGTGGGATGGGGTGATTGAGCTCATCCTTGAGGGAGGTGATTGGAGTTGGGAGGGAAGGTCTGGTAGGGAACTAGTTGTTATAGTGTCGAGGGCTGTCCTGCAGTGTTCGATGTGGGTGATGCATGGAAACATACATCAGGGAAATACATAGGCTCTGATGAAGCACTGCAAAAATAGGAAGTGGAGATAGTAGGAGATGTGGGAAGCAAAGCCAGCTAGGATCCATGTGGTCTCATCCAGGATGGTGGCAAGCTGGTGAAGCAGATATGCTTTGGAGGGGAAACCAGGAAGGGGTCCTGATCTTGACATGCTTAACTTCAGATCATGGTGGAATATCCATATGAATAGTTTTGTTGTTTTTTTTTTTCACTTGGGTTTGTGTATTTCCACAGGAACCCAGTTTCCATCTATAAAGGTGATGGTTGGCATGACTCTCTGTGAACCCCTCTCTGAGCACATTCATCAGTATTTGGCACATAGAAGATGTGTTATTATTATTTGTTAAGTTGTATCGAGTTAGTCCATTTTATATAAGTTCATCAAAATGTATTATGGTGGTGAGCAAAAAAAATCCTTTAAATATTGACACTAGACTTTTATTTGTGTATGGACCTATGAATAGTAATTGGATTCCTTTTTGAAAACAGGGAGGTCTGTTTGTCATTCAACAAATATTGACTGAGCATCTAGTTTGTGGCAGGCATGATTCAAGGTACTGCGATGTGGCTGTAAATATTGCTTTCCCACTGGTATTAGCAAATTTCCCAGTTTGTTTTTTTTTTAAAAAAATTTGTGTTACAACATGTGTAGCAAAAGTATTCAGATATTAATGTTTAATTCTTTGGTCCCTATGTATATCAAACTCTGTGTTCCACATTAAGAGAAATAGACAGTTGTTGACGTGGGTCTGTTAACTGGTATATCTTCATATACTGTACATTTATCCATGTTCAGTAATAGTTCAAATCTGGGTTCTAGAAAAGTCCATAGATTCAACACACAGCACTTAGTGTTCACGATTGTTCCCTCTACAGAGGTCAGATGTTTTGGGAGAGATGGTATCCTTTTTCAAACAGCAGTGACTGGATCAGGTTGGTCCTGGCAGTCATATTTAACTTTCTTTTCCATCACTTGCACCAAGGTCAGGAAGACCTGAAATTCCAAGTTGAGGGTTTACATAACCTAATGTTTATAGTACAGATTTGACAGAGTGGTAAGTCAGACTGCTGACCTGGTCTGCACTGCTTTCTGCCCTGAAGAGACCTTGAGCAACCAGGACCAGGTGTCATCCAAGTGGTCAGGAAGGGCCATGCTTTGACCGTCCTTGGCTCCAGAACTAGACCAGTGAGGCACACCTCGTGCTACAGACTTTATGAGACCATCGTGGGAGGTATTATAAGGGCGTCCACTTACAAGTTTATGAAAAGGAGCCAATGATCCTTTTTAAAATAAGGAAAGAGAAAAGGGACACTTTGAAGACAAAGAACTTATACTAAAGATATTTAATAAAATATAATTGGACACCACACATGTATTTTGCTACCAAACTTGGGAGTCAGCTCTCAGGGTCTTGGGCCTGTAATGTAGTAGTTTTCTTGTTCGGATTTTGGAAAATATGTTTCTAGAATAGAATAAATGTTTATAGTTTTTTTTTTTCAGACCAGCATGTAATTAAATGGGAATGAAAATTTTCCATAGTTAATAAAATCAGTAAGGTGTGATCGTACAGATTTAAGGAAAAAAATAAAAATTGGCCAGTGGCAATCTAGGTATCCTTCACACAGAGGAGCAGTCTCAGAGACCATAAGGCCTGGTGTGGCCACAAACCAAATTAAGGTGCAAGGATTCCACATGCCACTTCCTCTCCACCCATTACCACAAACCAGTTTTAAAAAAAAAATTATTGAAGTATAGTTGATTTACAATGTTGTGTTAGTTTCTGATGTACAGAAAAGTGGTTCAGATATTTATAGCTATATTTATATAGATCTATATAGATACCTATATATGTTATATGTATGTTATATATTATATATATATTCTATGCATGTTCTCTATATATCCATATCTCTATATATCTAAATATATAGGTGTTTCAGATGTACAGATGTACAGCAAAGATTCAGATATATATATGTAATACTTCTTCAGATTCTTTTCCATTGTAGGTTATTACGAGATATTGAATATACCACAAAACATTTTTGCTTTATCCACAGTCACTAGGACAAACAATAGTGTCCTTCAAAGGGCTTCATTCAGGGTAGGGGTGTGTGCTGAGCAGCTACAAGATGATTTGTTTCAGCCACCATTTGGTTAAAATCGATACCATCCATTTTAATGTTATATCTGCAGTTGCCGCAGAGTGAGTTGACACTCCCAGAGACTGAGGGCTGCCGTCTTGCATAGTTACTGGGCCTCTTTCACAGCTTCAGCCCCCTGTCGTCCTTAATCCTTGGGGAGGAAGGCAAATGTCCTGTGAGCCCAGGAAGCTGTCCCTTCTGCAACCGCCCTGGGGTCTACAAATAGTTGATATTACTGGGAAGTGGCTAGGGATTCTGAAATCTTTTCAAAATTGCTCAACTCTGTACTTTCTTTTCTTCAAATTTTGTGCTATTTTTCCTAGATGCAAATGAGATGAATTTCTTGAGATTAAAAATCATGTTTGAATAAAGTAGTATTTGTGCTATAAGAGTTGGAGAGAGAAGGGAATGAAAAATGTTAGCAGAGATTTTCTCAGAGTTGTATTCTTGCCCTAAAAGTGCCCTCATGGATAAACACTAAAAATCATATATATATTTTTTTTACTAACTGGGAAAACTAATGCATCGCATTAGCCTTGAGGCCACCTTTGGGGCCTGAAAATGGTGAGTTTTGACTTTTGTCTTAAGTTTCACATCGTGCAGTAAAAGCCATTTCTTGTGTACCATGTCAGTGCCATAGAGGCTCTTTATCAAGCAGGTGTTTCTCCTTGGAGTGTGTAATAGACTCTCAAGAATTGATGAGAGCTGGATTCAGAGCAAAACAGGAACCCTTTCTCTTAACTGCCTGGGCAGTTGAAATAAATGTTGCCTCTGTAGGACTGCAAACTGGATTTGCTTTTTTTATAGAAAGAAAATAAACACTCTTCAATTTATATGTTGTCTTTGTTTGAAAGTAATGTAATTCAAAGAACCTTCATATGGTCTACCTTCCTCTGGAGCCATCCTGTGGATTGAATATGACACAATATGTGTTTCAGTGGAGGGAGAATACTAGTCAAGTGAGCTGTGGACCCCATGTTATTCCTGGATCTGTAGCCCACCACGGGGGCCGTTAGTGAACCAGTAGGCTTCCGGTCTCTCGGGCAAAAGTGTGTTTCTTCTCTTCAGATTTCAATGGAGCAAATAAGTGGTCCTTTGTGTCCATGGTTGGGTAGATAATAAATGTACCCATGTTTATCCTAATATGATAGCAGGTAATATTAGGGCACTACCGAATGTATTGCATGAATCATTTATGATGCGAGGTAAAGTGTAGATGGAGTTGCTGTAGATTTGGGATGCTAAAATTTGGTCCCTTTTCATGAGGGAAAAGGAGAAAGAAGGAACAGATATTTCTCTGAGTCCTCATAACGTGCCAGGTTGTCTATTCAGTTCTTTTACATATACTGTTTTATCAGTTTCCTGTTGCTGTTGTAGCAGATGACCACAAATGCAGTGGCTTAAAACAGAACAGATTCACTATGGTACAGTTCTGGAGACCAGAAGTCCAAAATCAGTCTCGTGAGTTTGGTCAGGGTATTGGCAGGGCGGGCTCCTTCTGTAGGCTTTGAAGGGAGAATCTGTTTAGTTCCCTTTTCAAGCTTCTAGAGCCTGCCTGCATTCCTTGGGTCCTAGCCCCTTCTTCCATCCTCAAATTCAGCAGCATAGAATTTTCCGATCTCTCTGTCTGTCTCTCCAACCCTCCTGTCTAATCTCTGATTCTGCCCTTGCATCTTCTTGCTTCTCTCTCACTAACCCTCCTGCCTCCCATAAGGATAATCCAGGAAAATCTCCCCATCTCGAGGTCCTTAATTTAATTATATCTGCAGAGTTCTGGGTTTGCCATGTAAGGTAACATACAGGTTCCAGGGATTAGAACAGGGTCATCTTTGCAGGTTCATTATTCAGCCTACTACCCTGCCTTCTTAACTTATGTATCAACTCTATGACTTAAGTCCTTTTTCCCACTTAAAACAAACAAAGTAATTGTCAAGTTACTTGTCCAAGGTCACTCAGCTAGTAAGTGTTGTTATTTCTGCCTCTCATGTTGGTTCTGCCTAGGTTGTTTGGAGTGATCTCTGAGGATAGGGATTTTTCCCAGCCATAAAGGACTTTTTTTAGTTAACTGTGTTATTACTATTACTAGATACATAAGAAAGCATAAGACAATAGCAAACATTTACCTGGCTTATCCTTAGGTAATGCATTGCCCTGATAAGAACATATTGTCCATGAGAATGTTAGGAAGTTACATGAAAGATCATTTCCTCAAGAAGCCACAGTGTTAAATCTGTCTGTGGCTTGGTTTCCATTCTGTAGTGGACCCTCGAGGCCACCTGAGCTGAATCCTGGTTACGTACGTCATCTTTCAGTGTGACCTTGGTCAAATTTCCTAACTTCTTTTCCTCTGATGGAAGTTCTTCTACTTGATCTCTTGCCACATTTAAGAAACAGTCTTTCCAGCATCCAGAAGGGTATCCTGTTAAGAAAGTAATGAGTAGCTGGTCTTGCATTGAACTCTCATGACTTAACACACTAACTTAAGCAACAGAAATCAGCTGCCACCCCGGCCAAGCCATTGACCGTGCTGAGGCGGAGCGAGGGGGCGGGTAGTGATTGATGCCGGCTGTGCCATCTCCTGAATGCCCTCCATAATAAGTTCCCTTCTTCCTTGAAGCAAACAGATTGAACAGAGAAATGTTCTGCTTTGT
The DNA here is from genome assembly GCF_039906515.1 of Pseudorca crassidens. NCBI lineage: Eukaryota > Metazoa > Chordata > Mammalia > Artiodactyla > Delphinidae > Pseudorca > Pseudorca crassidens. The sequence goes on from NC_090298.1 coordinate 6,682,958, forward strand.
CTGCTAGAACACATGGGGAATCTTGCCAACACTCTTAACAGTCCCATCTCACCACGTTCGGAAGTCTACTTTTCACGAGCAGAATAGACATTGCTGCTCACACGGCATGACTCTGCATTTCCCCCAGTTGTCTGTCTGCATCTGAGTTGGTACATGGAGTCCAGAGTGAAGCATCTCACAGCAATGCCTCTTTTTTTTTTTTAACATCTTTATTGGAGTATAATTGCTTTACAATGGTGTGTTAGTTTCTGCTTTATAACAAAGTGAATCAGTTATACATATACATATGTCCACATATCTCTTCCCTCTTGCATCTCCCTCCCTCCCACCCTCCCTATCCCACCACTCTAGGTGGTCACAAAGCACCGAGCTGATCTCCCTGTGTTATGTGGCTGCTTCCCACTAGCTATCTACCTTATGTTTGGTAGTGTATATATGTCCATGCCACTCTCTCGCTTTGTCACAGCTTACCCTTCCCACTCCCCGTATCCTCAAGTCCATTCTCTAGTAGGTCTGCATCTTTATTCCTGTCTTGCCCCTAGGTTCTTCTGACCACTTATTTCTTTTTTTTGATTCCATATATATGTGTTAGCATATGGTATTTGTTTTTCTCTTTCTGACTTACTTCACTCTGTATGACAGTCTCTAGGTCCATCCACCTCACTACAAATAACTCAGTTTCATTCCTTTAAATGACTGAGTAATATTCCATTGTATATATGTGCCACATCTTCTTTATCCATTCATCTGTCGATGGACACTTAGGTTGCTTCCATGTCCTAGCTATTGTAAATAGAGCTGCAATGAACATTTTGGTACATGACTCTTTTTGAATTATGGTTTTCTCAGGGTATATGCCCAGTAGTGGGATTGCTGGGTCGTATGGTAGTTCTATTCGTAGTTTTTAAGGAACCTCTGTACTGTTCTCCATAGTGGCTGTATCAATTTATATTCCCACCAACAGTGCAAGAGGGCTCCCTTTTCTCCACACCCTCTCCAGCATTTATTGTTTGTAGATTTTTTGATGATGGCCATTCTGACTGGTGTGAGATGATATCTCATTGTAGTTTTGATTTGCATTTCTCTAATGATCAGCACCCATTTATGATAAAAACCCTCCAGAAAGTAGGCATAGAGGGAACTTTCCTCAACATAATAAAGGCCATATATGACAAACCCACAGCCAACATCGTCCTCAATGCTGAAAAACTGAAACCATTTCCACTAAGATCAGGAACAAGACAAGGTTGCTCACTCTCACCACTCTTATTCAACATAGTTTTGGAAGTTTTAGCCACAGCAATCAGAGAAGAAAAAGAAATAAAAGGAATCCAAATTGGAAAAGAAGAAGTAAAGCTGTCACTGTTTGCAGATGACATGATCCTATACATAGAGAATCCTAAAGATGCTACCAGAAAACTACTAGAGCTAATCAATGAATTTGGTAAAGTAGCAGGATACAAAATTAATGCACAGAAATCTCTGACATTCCTATACACTAATGATGAAAAATCTGAAATTAAGAAAACACTCCCATTTACCACTGCAACAAAAAGAATAAAATATCTAGGAATAAACCTACCTAAGGAGACAAAAGACCTGTATGCAGAAAATTATAAGACACTGATGAAAGAAATTAAAGATGATACAAATAGATGGAGAGATATACCATGTTCTTGGATTGGAAGAATCAACATTGTGAAAATGACTATACTACCCAAAGCAATCTACAGATTCAATGCAATCCTTATCAAACTACCACTGGTATTTTTCACAGAACTAGAAAAAAAATTTTCACAATTTGTTTGGAAACACAAAAGACCCCAAATACCCAAAGATATCTTGAGAAAGGAAAACGGAGCTGGAGGAATCAGGCTCCCTGACTTCAGACTATACTACAAAGCTACAGTAATCGTGACAGTATGGTACTGGCACAAAAACAGAAATATAGATCAATGGAACAGGATAGAAAGCCCAGAGATAAACCCATGCACATGTGGTCACCTTATCTTTGATAAAGGAGGCAAGATTATACAGTGGAGAAAAGACAGCCTCTTCAATAAGTGGTGCTGGGAAAACTGGACAGGTACATGTAAAAGAATGAAATTAGAACACTCCTTAACACCATACACAAAAATAAACTCAAAACGGATTAAAGACCTAAATGTAAGGCCAGACACCTTCAAACTCTTAGAGGAAAACATAGGCAGAACACTCTATGACATAAATCACAGCAAGATCCTTTTTGACCCACCTCCTATAGAAATGGAAATAAAAACAAAAATAAACAAATGGGACCTAATGAAACTTAAAAGCTTTTGCACAGAGAAGGAAACCATAAACAAGACCCAAAGACAACCCTCAGAATGGGAGAAAATATTTGCAAATGAAGCAACTGACAAAGGATTAATCTCCAAAACATACAAGCAGCTCATGCAGCTCAATATGAAAAAACAAACAACCCAATCCAGAAATGGGCAGAAGACCTAAATAGACGTTTCTCCAAAGAAGATATGCAGATTGCCAACAAACACATGAAAGGATGCTCAATATCATTAATCATTAGAGAAATGCAAATCAAGTAATGCTTCTTGATAAAAACCTAATTGGGCATTGAGAGCCCAAGAAGAGTTCAAGTGAGTGAGACTTTCGCACTGCAGTTCCTGAAGAATGAAAGCAGCAAGTTTCAGTATAAATGTTATTCCATGATCTTTGGGTAGGATCGTGCAGCCAGCGGAGACAGCAGAAGATGAGAAACACAAAACATCACACGGTACATACAGTTTGGTTCAGATAGGCTGACCCCAACTTGCAACCTCAAAGGTTATGAGTTAAACTTTTCTCCCACCCTATCCACTTCTTTTCTGTTTTATTTCATAATCACTTGTGTCGTTTTTTTTCTTTGGTATCTCTTCCTTGATGGAGTCATAACTTGTATCATTCTTGGTGGCCACTTGTTTCCATTTCATTAAGTGATGAATTACAATTTTTTCTCTTGGTATCAGTCCCTTGATGGAAAGGACATAGTTTATGTAAGTCACCACTTTTTCTCACCACTCACTAGTGAAAGATCGAATGATGTAGAAGATAACACTTATGTTTTGCTTGGAAGTTGAAAAAATGAAGAGTTGAGATTTCATGCGAGTTCTCTTCCCAGTGTTTGCCATTCGAATGCATCAAAATGAAGTTAAAGAAGGCATGGACATATATACACTACCAAACGTAAGGTAGATAGCTAGTGGGAAGCAGCTGCATAGCACAGGGATATCAGCTGCATAGCACAGGGATATCAGCGGTGCTTTGTGACCGTCTGGAGGGGTGGGATAGGGAGGGTGGGAGGGAGGGAGACGCAAGAGGGAAGAGATATGGGAACATATGTATATGTATAACTGATTCATTTTGTTATAAAGCAGAAACTAACACACCATTGTAAAGCAATTACACTCCAATAAAGATGTTAAAATAAAATAAAATAAAATTTTAAAAAAGAGAATTGCTTTAAGAGTTTACATGGCATTGTATACTATTGATTGCTTAAATTCTCTCAAAAATCAGATATTATGTATCATTGAGAAATACCAGGGCAAGATATTTTGGGATGTTACAGTTTATGCCATGATGCTTATAGGAGCTTATAAATGGGAAATGAAAATCAATTCCAGAAAAAATATATGAGTAACCCTCAAATCATCAAGCCTGCAATATTTTCTGATGATTTCTTTAGTTAGAATGGATGAGAACACTACATATTTTCAAAGACTACAATGAAGGCCATGCTGTGAACGTGTACTCTGGCTCCTTTAAGGAGGAATCAACAGCTGTAGATCAAAGATCAAGGGGAAAGAGGAGGAAGACCATTGGAAACAATGTCAAATCTTGATGCCTAATGAAGAGCATCACTTCAGGAGATTAGTAATAGGAGCTGAAAATAGCATCAGTGTTTATTCTTTAAAAAGTTAGACATCCTGTTCTAAAGGAAAAAAATAAAGTATGGTTACAATAATTAATCAAGCAATGTATGCAAATGCCTATTTATATCATGACAGGAGAAAAGCTAAATGGTAAAATAAAACCTCCAGAAGTTTCCTCCCTGTAAGACCCTTGAGCAAAACCCCAATCTAATGTCCATTGTGAGGAAGCCACTCACCTGTCTTATTGGAGAAACACCTGGGGAACATTTATATTGCTGCAGTTTATCCCAAGCTAATGTTTGTTGATAATACTAGAGAAGCACGCACACACAAAAAAACAACAACAAAAACAAACAAACAAACAAAAAACAGAAGATGCACCCTCAGGAGAGCATCCGGTTTTGATATTTTTGGCTTCTGAAAGTTCTCAGTTTTTCTTGGAGACAGCTTATTTTTTATAGCCTGTGACGCAGTAGTTTGATGCTTGCAAGATTGTATAATAGGAAAAGGATAATGTAATGGAAAGACTCAAGTAAGTTCAACATCATTTGATATGAGTAAAACAAACCCAATAAAAAAGAGTTCCAGAATCAGTCCTTCTGGCTGCAGTAACCATTCTTCTGGTATTTGTCACACACAGGAGAAAATGTGTGCCCTACTCCAAAACCAAAGTCAATGTCAGAGCTTCTGTGATTGCAATCATAGTTTTCTTCCTGAAAACGTAGTCAGAGATAGTCCAGCATACCTGTTAATGGGGAAAAAAGGCATTTTGGGCTCACCAGCATGGGGCTGATTTCAAAATGTTAAAGTTATTGAATTTGTGTTTAAGAGTCTATCGCCATAAGCGTAGTCACAGATAAAAACACCTCCCATCGCATTAGGGCTGTGCCTGCTGAATCAAGGCACTCCCCAATGTTTATAACAAATTGAAAACTATGAGTTAGGAGCTTTAGAATTTTGTTAATGCATATATATTTTCAGAAGGTGTTATTCTTTAGAGTTTTCCCTTTTTAAGTTGTCTGAGTATCCTCAGAGTTTTAGGAAATTTTGTTCTTGTGCTTCTCAAGAAGAATCCTTTGGTCTGTTATTGGCCATTTAATATATGTATGTTTTTGGATGTGAAAATTCCTCCCCCAAACCTATGTTTTCCATAAATGTGAAAGAATGTAGGTCTTTATGATACACTCAGGGATGAAATATGAGGAATATTAGAGGTAATGACATGCATATAAACCTGTGCATAAACTACTAAATTAAAATAGGGTTTTTACATATATTCTATTAAATACAGGATTATGAAGACTATGGAAGTCCCTCTTATGTATCTAAACTTCTATTTCACAGTTTTTTCTTCGATTATCTGTTATGTGCTAGGGGATTAAACGAGGGAATAGAGTAGTATCTTAGTAGAAGACTAAAGGCCCCTGTTGTCTTTGGGCTTACCTTTGAATGGCAGGAGACAGACCATAACTGTCAGAAGGCAGAATTTTCATGAGAAGATACAAAAAGATAATGTGACAAAGCTTAGTGGGGCAGGTAGAGTGGTGCATTGGAGAGGCCAGTCAGGGGGGCTGCTCTGGGGATGTGACAGTTGAGTTGCAACATGAATCACAGGAATATGCAGCCCTATGATGACATGATGAGAAATGCTCTCAGCAGAAGGAGTGGGCCTACAAAGGTCTAGACTTAGGACCCTGATTGGCCTGTTTGAGGAGCATAAAGGTCAGTGGGATCATTGGGAATGAGAAGAGAAGAGGGAAGGAGACAGCAGTCAGATACCAGACCCCAAACTGGGCCTCACAAGGTGTGTTAAGGACTTGGGAGTTTATTATACGTGGAGTGGGAAGTCACCGAAGGGTTTTAAATAAGGCAGTGATGTGAACTGGCTAACATTCTTTTTATTTTTTTTTGAAATATAGTTGATTTACAATGTTGTGTTAATTTCTGCTGTACAGCAAAGTGATTCAGTTATACATACATATACATTCTTTTTCTATATTCTTTCCCGTGATGGTTTATTACAGGATATTGAACATAGTTCCCTTTGCTATACAGTAGGACCTTGTTTATCCATCCTATATATAATAGTTTGCATCTGCTAATCCCAAACTCCCAATCCATCCCTCACCCCCACCGCCTCCCCCTTGGCAACCACAAGTCTGTTTTCTATGTCTGTGAGTCTGTTTCTGTTTTGTAAATAAGTTCATTTGTATCATTTTTTAGATTCCACATATAAGTGATAGCATATATTTGTCTTTCTTTGACTTATTTCACTTAGTTTGGTAATCGCTAGGTCCATCTGTGTTGCTGCAAATGGCATTATTTCATTCTTTTTTATGGCTGAGTAGTATTCCACTGTATACATGTACCACATCTTCTTTATCTATTCACCTGTCTATGGGCATTTAGGTTGCTTCCATGTCTTAGCCATTGTGAGTAGTGCTGCTGTGAACATAAGGGTGATGTATCTTTTTGATGGATTGGAGGAGGAAGGAGGGTTAGCAGGGTGACCCATTACAAGCTATGGCAGTAGTCCATACCTGAGCTAAGAGCAGCTTGCGTCAGAGTGGACAGATTCAGGACCTATTTTGAAATGAAACCAGTAGGGATTACTGTTGGATTAAATGTTGGGTGAGAAGAAAAGAAAATAATCAAGAGAGATGCCTAAGTTTGAATTCCAGCAACTGGATCATGGTTGGTGTGCCACTTCTTAGATATCAAAGTCTTTGGGAACAATACTTATCAGGGGTGGAGTAGAAATCACGAGTTGAGTTTTGAACAGTTAAGTTTGAGATACCTATTTTGTGTCCCAGAGGAGATACCTAGCTGGCAGTTGTAAATGAAATCGGGAGCTGAAAATGTAAATTTGGAAGACATCAGCATATAGTTTGTATTCAAAGGATGAAATGAGAACCCCTAGGGATAGATTAGGGTTAGAAAAGACAAAAATGACCCAGGGCAAACCCCCAAAGCGTACCAATATTTGAAAAAAGATAGATGGTAAAGAGTTAGCCATTCACTGAGAAAGATCACCCATTACATGAGAGAAAAGCCAGAAAGTGTGGTTCAGTAGAAGCCAAAAAAGGAAGTTTAGGGGGATAGCAGTCAACTTAGTCAAATGCTGAGTCGCAGAGGGCAGAGCGTGAAGAAGTGACCAATGGTCTTGGCAGCATGGCGGTCGCCGGGCAGAGGGGTTAAATTGAACGGGAGGTGAGGAAGGGCATGCTGTGAGTTTTGACGGCTCCTTTGACATGTGTAGCAGGAAAGGGGAGCCAAAAATGCGGAGCAGTTTGTTTGGTCAAGACTTTCTTTACTCAAGATGGAAACCGATGTTGTCTTACATGCTTACTGTGGCATCTCTGGCAGTACATTTTAAGCTATTAATAGTTTCTGCTGTATTAGATTACATAGTTTTCCCAACGTGTCTTTCTTTATTCTGAATCATTGAATCATTCTCAGGAAGGGATGGGCAGAGGGATTGATTGATTTTTCTAGAAAGGCAACTCAGTTCCTGGATTACAGTTACTGAATAATCACAGCTGGCTCATGTGTATGCTGGCTCGTGTTCTGGTAATAGCTACTAGAAAGTTTTGAACCTAAAGAGAAACAATGAAAAAGAGTTTTTTTGTAAATAGGCAAATAGTAACAACATGGAAACCATGAAAGGGAACAAAAAAGTTGGGAGGCCTATGGGTAAAGTAAAGAGGATGAATTAGGACAAAAACTCAAGCCTCACCTTGGGTTAACTATGTTTTAGAAATCCATTAAAATGAAACCATAAGCCTAAATGTTAAAGGAAAAATACTTCATCCTCTTTGCAAAAAAAAAAAAGATTACATATCAGTGAATGTGCCATTATAACCATATTCCTGGGAGGATCGCTACACAGAGTGTAAAAGTTTCAAGGTTTCACAGTTTTACTAAAAGCATTATTCTCGTTATGGAAAAGCAAGGCTAGGCATTTCACCTGAAGATAAAAATCCATCAACAAGCCATAGAATTATTTGAATTGAAAAGCACAAAGAGCAGTAGATGGCAGCTTCAGCCACCTCTTAAGATTCAGCATGAAAAGGCAGCAGCAGATACATTGAGATTTTCTTACTATTGTCCACAGACCCCTGCACATCTTGATCAGCCAGATTCCAAATGACCAGAGTCCAGGGAATAATGTTTGGCCTCAGAATGGAATTTTCTTTGTTGTTGTTTCCAGTCCTGTTTTAGGCTCCTTTCTGGCGCCTTGTGTGCCAGATGACTTAATTTTCTAGAGGAGTAGTGTAGAATAAGAACAGGAATATTTTATCATTGACTCGGACCAATCTGATGGAATCTAAGGCCTGCAGGCCACGCAGGCATCTCAGCCCTGAAAGAAATGACCATTCCTTGGACAAGCTTTGTCGTGTGAAATCTTTGTCGCTCAGGGACAAGATCCAATGGTTGGAGGAAGAAAAGTGCATTAAAACAAAACACAAAACCCACTCACATGATGCAAAAGGTGGCACGTGTGAAGGTGTCCTTGCCCAGGCTCCTGCTAATGGCCTTTCCCATCCACAGGTCACTGGGTCTCAAGATGTGGCCGCCATCTTGGCAGCTGCCCGGGAGTTTACCACCAGACGAAGTGACTCTGGGGTTCATTTCCAGAGGCCTACCTGGGGCCCGCTCCTGCCATCCTGAAACCTGACTGTGAATCCTTTGGTGGCAGGGCTGTCTATTATTTCATTATTTTTCTTTGTATTCTTAGAGCCTGGTACAGTTGCCTGCATGGAGTAGGCAAGGACACGTACTATGACACTCCAGATGTGTCAAGACACATCTGTGTATCCTGTGCTGTCTCTCTCCCCCCGCCCTTCTCTTTCTACATTCAACCTTTATAATGCAATTTTTTGTTTTTTGCGGTATTTCCTGTATCTCACAAGATTACCAGCACCCTTCCTTTTTATTTATATTTTAATTAGAATTTTCTTTGATTTATTTTTCGCCTTTTATTTTTCTGCATAGACTGGGGGGTATCACTTTTTTCGGGTTCTTAAATATATTCCTATAACTTTCCCATTCGGAAATGTTGGATTTCTCTATTTACAAACTGTATCATTAACTCAGCAAAGCTTTTAATGTTTTCTCTGCAGAGATCCCACACAGTCTTAATAAGTTCATTCTGAAATTTTTATAGGTTCCTGTGAAGAGGTTATTTTCTTTTCAGCATAACTTTTGTCTGTCTATGAACAGTATGCTGTATATTGTAACAGTATATTGTTGGGATGTGTGTTTATCTTGTAACCAGACCCTCAGGAAATTCTCTATTTACTCTGATAGTGCTTTCTTCCTGATATGATAATCACTTTCAAACTACACTTTGTGTTTTTATATGTTTAATTTTTTTACATTTTCTGGTATCAAGAGCTTCCAATACTACACTGAATGACATTGTTCTATGGGGCAGTTTTCTTGGTGCCTGTGCTTACAGGAAATGTCCATCATTTTGTCTTTCACAATTAAATACACACATTTTTTAAAGTGTTTTTATTTTTTCTACCTCCTTAAACATTTCTTTTTTAAGCCATGGCATTTTGATTTTGCTTTTAAATCTAAACTTATGTTTGACTTTAGAGAGATAAATATAGACCATTTGCATTTGTCATCATAATGGTTACACCATATCTAGCTTCTCTCATTCTGTCTCCTGATACTGAGTGCTGTTTCCTAATCTTTTTTTATAGTAACGTCATCCTATTTTGTATGTCCTTTCCTTTTCATTAGGATTTGTAAGGTGTCTGCTTTATTTCTAACGTATTTTGTGAACATTTTAGAATATGCACCAACATTTTAACATTGTAATTGCTTTTTATCGAAGTGGTCACAATAACACATATCTATGTGTTTCTTTGCTAATAAATGTTCCGGTTTCTCTTATTTTGAAATTAATGCATAAACTAAGAAAAAGTTATATTTGCTTAGATATCTCACGAGTGTCTTCATTCTTGTTCCGTTTCACTCACCACTAAACTTCTAGAGAAAGTAGGGACCGCTCTTTGTTTCTCTTGCTTTTTTACCCACTTCCTAAGTTCACTACCCAACTGCTATCAAAGCTCACTGTTCAGCTGAAAACACTTGCTAAATTTAAAGGTATTTGCATCCTAAGTTTCTGCAGTGTTGACTTTTGTTGCCAGTATTTTTTTGGAAAAAAATATTCTTGGAGGGAAAAACAAAAACCTTCTCTCTTGGTTCCCGTTACCTGGTACCACTTGGGATCCCTAACTTTTTTCTCTCTCTCCACATTTTTGGTAGACACTCTTTCCCACCAAGCACACACACATGTTTGTAAGGACTCTGCACAGAGACATCTTTTCTCCATATTTGTCTTGGTCAGTTTTCAGCTCATCACACATTTTCAGTCATTCTGTCTGGATTGATGGCTCTCAATGCACTAATTCTGCCTCCATCTTTTCCTGGGTTCTAGATGCATTTTTCATTAATACCACATACTCAGAATGTCCGAACCCCATTTTAACCCAGACCACACACTTTGTCTGTGCTTTCTCCTTTGAATATCCCCCAAAAACAATTGCTCTGCTGTGTCTTTTATATTTGACATCCCCACTGCCACCTCTTTTGGTTTTTCCTGCACCCTGCCCTCATCAGATTCATGTCATATTAATCCTTGAAAGGCACGGTTAGTATCAGGGCAAAGCTGAACATGTAAACACACTGACCTGGTTAAAAATGCAGTGTCCTTAACAGCTGTTCTTTGAACTGTTTGCTGAGAGGCAGTATTGTGTAATTGTTGTAAGCATGGTTCTGTTTCCTCATTCTTGATTTTGAATCCTTTGACACCCCTTGATACCTGCATGACTCGGGGAAAGTTGTGTAACCTTTCTGGTCTTTGGTTGCCTCATCTGTAAAATGGGTGAGTTAGTTAGTCCAGTCAGGTTGCTGTAACAAAATACCATGAACTGAGTGGCTTGTAAACAGCAGAAATTTATTGCTCGTCGTTCTGGAGGCTGGAAGTCCAAGGTCAGGGAGCCAGCATGATGGGGTTGTGGTGAAGACCCTCTTGAAGTGGTTGCAGACAGCTGACTTCTCCTTGTTTCCTCACATGGAGGAAGGGAGCTTCCTGGAGTCTCTCCTATAAGGACACTCATCCCAACTGTGACGGCTCTGCTTTCATGACCTGATCACCCCCAATGAACCATCACACTGGAGGCTAGGATTTCAATGTGTGAATACCAGGGGGACACAGACATTCAGACCAAAGCAATGGAGTAATGACATTACCTACCTCAGTAGAACTGTGGGTGTCTTATACGTTTTTATTATCACTGAGCCAGGGGCATGTTCCCAATACATATGCATGTGTGCACACACGTGCTCCCCCCCATGTGTACAAGTACACATATATAATATATATATTTACATAAATATATTCATATATGTGATCACTAAGTTTGTATATTTATACATATTTATAAATACATGTATTTCAAATGTATAGATTTAGAGTATATTTATATGCATTCTGAATTCCAGACGGCCTAAAGAGAGTCCACAGAAGGTAGCTGACACTTTATATCAGGACTGAAGGACAACTGAGGCTCATGTGATAGGGTACTGGCTTCACTGGGGAGTTTTGAAGAGTGATAATAAAAACAGAACCAGCATATGCATCTTCTAAGTCCTGCGGGATAAAAAAGAGCCAGGAGATATTTTTTCAGCTGACAGACTATGAAGAAGGAAATGTTGAAAACTGGGGAGATTAAAGGATGTCCCCACCTTGTCACCAGTGAGAAAGTGTCCAGTTTGTACAAGACCTTTGGGAGGGAAAATGACTCATGTATCAACAGGTTACCAGTGAACAAATTCCCAATCACATACATTACTTTCTTTCTAGTAATATCTTTATCCTCGTCTTCTTTTAAGCCATCATTTAAAGATATTTCTTTATACTGAAAAAATATATATACGGAAACTGTAAGATACTTGAGTTATGAGCCTGGTTCTTTGTTTATTCAAGGACAGACAGTCCAGATATCCATGTTAGACTCATTTCTATGCTGCTAACATGTCAGTACTAAGAAGAAGGAGAGAAATTCTAAAAGCTTCTGGAAAGAAGGAAACAAGGATAAGTGCTGTGGGACAGAGTCAGATTTGCATTTCTCATAAGCAACACCAGATGTTAAAAAATAGTAGAGCAAAATCTTAAAAATACTTAAGAAAAGTATTTTGCACCTCCATTTGTTCACCAAGTCAAACTACCATTCGTAAATGGGCAGTGTGATTTTCAGGCACACCTAGGCTCAGAAAATGCAACCCCCTACAGGTATAATGACATGGAAATTTGAGGATTTCCTCCAGTAAAACAAATAAAAATGAATTCAAACAAAAGAGGGGATAAGAGAAACTTTGTGAGCCAAGAAACTGGTAAAACTTGAGAGTTCATACTAAGTAATAAAACTAAATAATTATAGCTGCCTAGTGTAAAAATAACACTATTAATTAGAACAGCAAGAGGAACAAAATTCAAACACTTTAGAAATCAGATGATTTCAGCTTGGGAGTTATTGGGTTGAGGCTGTCTTATCTTGTCTAGAAAAACTGATTTCTTCTAGAACGTAACATTTAAAAATAAGAAGTGGTTTACCCCATTGCTTTCAGTCATAGTGATTTTTTTTTTTTTTCTTCTGTACGCGGGCCTCTCACTGCTGTGGCCTCTCCCGTTGCGGAGCACAGGCTCCGGACGCGCAGGCTCAGCGGCCATGGCTCACGGGCCCAGCCGCTCTGCGGCATGTGGGATCTTCCCGGACTGGGGCACGAACCCATGTCCCCTGCATCGGCAGGCGACACTCAACCACTGTGCCACCAGGAAAGCCCCATAGTGAATATTTTTAATTTCAAACAGCATTAAAGGGGAGAATTAGATTTTTATATTCATCAAAGCAGGTCCTGTGTTAAATTTGAAAAACTCTTTAAGTGGTAATTCAAATTTCATTGCAAAGGAAAAAGGCATTGCTTATGTAAGGAAAAGCCATCCTGAATTATGCAGTTTCAGGCTGAGGCTTTAATATCTTTCTTACATCCATGTGCAATAAAATCTCAGTTTAAGGACCAGGTGAAAAGAGCTTATTACATTTAAGCTGTGAATGTCAGAATCTCCTGAAGCATGTTATTCATTTCAGCATTATTGGTACCTGCATTTACATAACATCTTTCATCTGAGGGAACCGAATTCTTTATAAATATCATAAATATTGCATTACGTAGAATCATCTCATGCTGTGGTGTTTTTGCCATACATACATATGGCAGGGAATTACTGAGGTTTTAGCAAAAGGTTATGCAGATGGGTGATTTCACCCAAATTCCTGAAGGCAAGACTCAGGCATAGGCTTCATTTGGGAATAATTTGCTCTTGGGAGCATTTTTCTTTACTTCACGTGTCCCAGCGTCACCCTTCTGATGCGTTCAGCCTGAAGCTTGCCTCCTATAAAAAGCTACTGTAAGAAAGTTCGGTGCTCTCAGGAAAGGTTGAGGACCTCCTTTCTAACCAGAATCTCCTCACTGAGCAGACCCTTCTGTCCTTCCTTGGAGTGTATGTGTGCCTTTCAACTTCTAACGTGAAGCCCTGCCTGATTGTGTGACCGACCCTGGACACGGGTTTTTTGTTTGACTTGGTTGTTGGTTTTTAACCGCCCTGCGCCTGGATTTCCTGGTCTGTAGAATGCGAATAGTGGTAGTAATCTGCCCCACCCGATGGGGCTGTTCTAGATATGAAGCATGTATGTCAGGGTTCTGGAGTATCACTGAATGGTAGCCAGCATGCAGTGCACCTGGGCCCTTAGTCACTAGGTGGAGGTTGTGTGGATCTTAAACCTCTCAGGCTTCTGGTCTCTGTGAGCTGTGAATGGACGGTTTTGCACAGGGATTCACCTCCTGCATGAACACTGAGAAGTACCCCTGAATATTAGGCGGAAAAGTAGCCTCAATCTAAACTTTTGGAAATCTGCAATGCTTTTGACACTTCTTAAAAATTAAGAAAGTAACAACTATAAGAAGATACAGAGGGACCAAGAATGAAGGCTGTAAACCAGCTAGTATGTTGCTGGACTTTTGGCCTCTTAATTGTGCCTTCTATTCTCTCTCCACCAGCATTTGACAACACTTGAGAAGTACATAAAGTTCTACAAAGAATCATCACTTCTAATTGCTGCAGATCAAAGTGTCCTTGACTTTTTTTCACATCTTTATTGGAGTATAATTGCTTTGCAATGGTGTGTTAGTTTCTGCTGTATAACAAAGTGAATCAGCTGTACATATACATGTATCCCCATATCTCCTCCCTCTTGTGCCTCCCTCCCACCCTCCCTATCCCACCCCTCTAGGTGGTCACAAAGCACCGAGCTGATCTCCCTGTGCTATGCAGTTGCTTCCCACTAGCTATCTATTTTACATTTAGAATGGACTTGAGTGGTGGGAAGCGGAAGCTGGGATGAAATGAGAGAGTAGCAGTGTCCTTGACTTTTGATGTTTCCTGATGTTGCTCTCTTTTTCTCTCTGCATCGAAATATTTCAAACTTAAAGAGCAAAGCAAAGGGACAAATAATCAGACCCTCTGCCTTACTCTCGCTTCCCCTTGGAGGGGCCCAGGGGAAAGGCACACCTCTGAGTGACTTCAGTGCTCACTGGGCTTCATTTTCCTCGTGTGTAAAACGAGGGTTCTGAGCCTCAATAGACTCCCTACCTGCCTCGTGGCCCATGATTTTACACTTTACCAATCTTATTTTCAATATCTCAGAAACCTTCAAAGAAAATTCTATGATTGGTTTCCTTTACTTTCATTTTCACTGCATCTCAAGTTCTGGCTATGATTTTGAGTTGTTGCCACTAAGCTTTTAACTCCTTCCTATCTGTGGACATTCGTTTCTATCCCGTGGGCATGGCGTTCATTTCTCATGGCACATTACTCCTATTTTATGAGCTAATTACTTTCGGGAATTTTAGAAATTCGCGTATGCTCATTACAAGAAGCTCTTCAGAGCAAAGCATCCACTTAAAATAGTTTCTTAAGTTCACAGTTATCTTTGCATTTACAAAGGTGAGTACTACTATGACATAATGGAAAAAATACTATTTAGACTAGAAGTATATTCTACCACAAATATCATCAATTGGTGACCCAAGAATGTCAGTATTCTTTATTCTAGTCATTTCAGATAATGGACACCCTCACCAAAGCACATTTCCTGACAATAGAAAAAGTAGAGTTTCTTAATAATTTAAGAAAATCTTTGTCAAGTAAAATGCCTAGGGACAGAAAGACTGGCTTATTGTGAGAACTGAAACATATAAAATAATCTTGAGTCATAAAACTTAGACATTTTTAAATATAGATAAAATGAATTAAAATCATTTTATGGGGCTTCCCTGGTGGCGCAGTGGTTGAGAGTCCGCCTGCCGATGCAGGGGACACGGGTTCGTGCCCCGGTCCGGGAGGATCCCGCGTGCCGCGGAGAGGCTGGGCCCGTGAGCCATGGCCACTGAGCCTGCGCGTCCGGAGCCTGTGCTCCGCAACGGAAGAGGCCACAGCAGTGAGAGGCCCGCGTACCGCAAAAAAAAAAAAAAAAAAAAAAAAAAAAATCATTTTATGTTATTTAATAGAATTTTGATGAGCAAGAATGTATTATTTTAGATTCGTGAAGCAAGCCATTTCCACCATTGCAGAATAAATATGCTGTCAAGTTCTGATAAACAATAGAATTGGATAAATTCTTTTGCTCTTAGCTCTGGGTTACACAAACAATAATGGCTCAGAAGTTAAGCTACTAATGCTTACTGGACATAAAACCATCTAATAAATCACTCCTCTGGCTAAGAAAATGCTTATCATCTTTACATTCTCAGAGTCACACAAGTGCAATTTTCTTAATATTGAGAGATACACTCACTGAAGGAATTGCCTTGTTCTTTTCTCAAACAATATGGTAACTTTGAAAGCAGAAGTAATACTATTGTCCTGTTCTGCTCCTCACTTGGAATAACAACTGAGTAAAATGTTATTGAGCTAAAAATATTGTGTTGATTTGGAATGGAGAATTGCTATCAAAATTATTTTTGTTTACATTCTGATATCATATAGGATTCAGCACAGAAATTTGAGTTCTCTGGACACTGTTTCTCTCCCGATGCATAGTCAGTTTATAAGAAACACAGCTGAAATCTCAGTGTTCTTCATCAAGCACCATAAATGTAACAGGTTCTGAGAGTCTGGAATATCTAAATGTAACCTGCCCTAATCTGCATACCATTATATGCATTTGTAGGCAGAGAGTGAGGGAAAGAGGAGGGAAACTACAGCTGACTGTTAAACAACTTGCGTTTGAACTGTGTAGGTCCAATTATACATGGATTTTTTCAATAAACACTAAAGTACTACACAGTCTGTGGTTGGTTGAACCCATTGATGTGGAACCATGGATATAGAGAGCCAACTATGGGACTTGAGCATCTGTGGATTTTGGTATCTGTTTTTGGACTGTGCTTTATTGCTCTTTGTCTGGGTGCATTTTGCAAAAGGACTCTTGACACTGTTCCCTTTGCTCTCTGCCTTCCTACCATTAAGTCTCTGCTCCAGTGGCAGCCCCTAGTGGTGACCCTGAGACTATGCTGATAATAGTACCACCATGATCCTTCGGTGACCCAACAGTATTGTTTAGTAGCACTTACCAATGCATTACATCATTTCCCTTTTTTTCCTTTTTTATTCTTTTATTTTTCACCTTTATTTTTGCCTCTTGTCTATATCAGAAGCTAGTAAACTTTTTCTGTAAAGGGCCAGATAATAAACATTTTAAGTTTTGTGGGCCAAGAGGTAAAATCAAACCACTGGTCTCATCAAAGGCATATTGTTACACATACACACACACACTTTACATTTTAAAATGTAAAAGCCATTCTTAGCTTATAAGCCATGGAGAAATGGGTGGGAAACAAGATTTAGCCAGTGAGCCATAGATTGATGACACCTGGTTTTATCACTCAGTTAAAAAGTAAACATCGTTATAGAAGGAACTTTGAAAATTTGGTTTATCACTATGTCCCTGGAACATAGAAGACAAAAATTCAAATCAGCCACAATAAATATGCTCAATTTAAAAAAAAATATGCTAAAAGAAGTAAAGGAAGGTGTGATGACAATGTCTCATCAAATAGAGAATAGTAATAGAGTGATAGAAATTCTAAAAGAGCCAAGTGGTAATTACAGAATTAAAAGTACAATAACTGAAATGAAAAATTCACTAAAAGGGGTCAACAGTAGTAGATTTGAATTGGCAAGAGAAAGAATTGGTAAACTTGAAAATAGATCAATAAATATTATGCAGACTGAACAACAGAGAGAAAAAGAATGGAGAAAGATGAACACAGTTTCAGAGAAATGTAGGAAACCATTAAGTGCACCAACATGAACATAGTGGGGGTTCAGAAGGAGAGGCAGAGAGAAAGCAGAAAAAAGTATTCAAAGGAGTAATTGTGAGCATTTCCCCAAAACTGATATATCCAAGAATCGAAAAGTATGATAAATACAAAGAGATCCACACCCAGAGGCATCATGCTGAAAATGCTAAAAGCCAACCACAGGGAGAAAATCCTGAAAGCTGCAAGAGAAGAGTGTCTCACCACTTACAAGGGAACTTGAATGAGGATAACAGCCGACTTATGAGAAACCATGGTGACCAGAAGGCAGTAGGATGGCATATTCAAAGCACTGACAGGGAGAAAATTACCCGTCAACCAAAAAATTCATGTTAAAAAGATAAGTATAACAAACTCTATGAATATATACTTGTTTTTCTTTCTTCTCTCTCTTCTTTAAAAGACATAAAATTGTGTACAGTAATAATGATAGCAAGGTGTTTTTTGAGGTTGTGACTATATAGATGTAATATGTATACTGTACCACACTATAATGGCAATGATCGTGTGCAATAATTATTGTTGTGTGCAACAGTAAGAGCACACACATGGAGAAGAATAAATAGAAATTGAGAATGTGATCTTAAGTTTCATGTGGAAATGCAAGTGACCCAGAACAACCAGAATGATACTGAAAAAGAAAAACAAATACGAAGGACTCATTCTTGATGATTTCAAAACTCCTACAAAGCTATAGTAATCAACAAAGTATGATATTGGCATAAATACAGACCAGTGTAATAGAATGGAAAGTCCACAAATAAAGCATCACATTTGTAACCGATTATTTTTGACTAGGGTGCCAAGATAATTCAATAAAGGAGGAATAATGTTTTCAACAAATGATGCTGTGATAAGTGGATACTCACATGCAAAAGAATGCAGTCGGACCCCTTCCTCACACCATCTACAAAAAGTTCACTCAAAATAGTTCAAAGTCCTAAATGTAAGAACTGAAACTATAAAACACTTAGAAGAAAATATAGCCATAAATCTTCATGATGTAGGATTAAGCAAAGTTTCTTAGATGTGATACTAAAAGTACAATAGAAAAAAATCAGTAAATGGACTTCACCAAAATTTAAAACTTGCACTTCAAGGAACACCATCCAGAAAATGAAAAGACGGCTCACAGAATGGGAGAAAATATTTGCAAATCCCGTATCTGAGAAGGGACTTGTATTAAGAATATATATATAGAACTCTTGCAACTCAGTGACAAAAAAATTCCAAAATACTCCAATTGAAAAGAGCTGAAGGATTTCAATATGCGTTTCTCCAAAGAAGATATACAAATGGCCAATATGCACATAAAAAGATTCTCATCATTAGCAAATCTGGAAAACGCAAATCAAAACCACTGAGATATCACTTTACACTCACTAAAATGACTACAATAAAAAAAGACAGAAAGTAACAAGTTTGGGGGAGAATTTGGATAAGTTGGAATCCCTGTACACTGGTGATTGAATTGTAAAATGATGTCACTGCTTTGGAAAACATCCTGGCAGTTCCTCAAAAAGTTAAACATAGAGTTACCATAGGAACCAGAAATTATACTCCTAGGTACATACTCAAGAGAAATGGAAGCATATGTCCACACAAAAACTTGTACGTGAGTGTTTATTGGATCACTACGTATCATTCATAATAGCCCAAAAGTGGTAACAACCCAAATTTCCAAATTCATCCCCGAGGAATCTCCTATCTGCTTATTTCATCTCATTGGCAGTGATTTTCCCGTCTGTGACAGGGAAGTTGACAGCACATGGTATCAGAGAAGTGAAACCTTGCTGACCTCACGTAGGAACTCCTCTTTATGGAGATTTATGCGTTATTATTTATTGAAAGATGTCAATAAATATTAACATCATCAATAATCATCATCATCGTCATCACCGTCATCATCATTATCAAACCACTTCCCTCAGAAACCACTCTTCCATTGCAGGACTCTCTGCAGTACTTGGATACTGTATACTTGTCATTTTTCTTCTTTTGTCTCTACCTAAACAATGGCAGTTTCTGCTTTCTGAGAGTGTTGTTTCTGTGACTGAGCCCCTGCTGTTTCACTGGCATCATTTGCAAGCAGTGTTTTCCCTACTCCGTGGATGAGATGCAACCTTCCCCGGTCTGCGTGTGCACGGGCACACACACATTCCTCACAGCCCTTCACTTCTCTGTCCCTGAGCGAGCACGCTCAGAAGTGATAAACACATGGCCTCTAGAATACTGGCCACCACACAGAGAGCCCTGTATGACACATGCCTTTTTATTTTCTGTATTTTCTCATGTTTTGATGTCTGGCCTGGCTCTTCCTGGAGACTGCCGCCTCGAGATAATCCATGGAGGGAGAAAAGGACTTGTCTGCTTGGACACCTTTCATATGTAAACCAACCAATCCAGGGCCAATACCCCAAGCACCTTCTCTGTCAGGCTCTCACACTCCAGACCGTGGTCCGCCTGCCCTAATCACTCCAAGGCCAAGTACCAGACAACAAGCCACGGCCCCAGAGCCTACTGTGATTATGCAAACTAGCCAGTCTGTTTACCCTCCCTTGCCTCCCCTTTCCCATGGAAACCACAGAAAAACTCGCCCACGTTTTCCCCCTCACTCCCTCTCCTCCAGTTGACCCTGTGGCCCTGCATGGCATGCCATGCTTCCTGTTCCAAGGGATCTGTAAGTCTAGAAACTTCTTCCATTACTGTCATTCCTGTGTATCCATGTCTTACCATCCCCGATTAAGACAAATCACAGGTACGTTACAAATCAGGCATCAAGTAAGAAAGAATGAAGTTACACAGAGCACCTCAAGATCAGGGATAGTAGCAATGCTGGAAAAAAAATGTTTCACAGCACTAACTACGTCAGTGAAAAAATAGGTGAGAGGAGCACAAGTGCACCTCCAGAAACGCAAATCCTGAAGATTTCCCTCAATTGTGAGGCCACTGGGTGCGGGCACCTTGTACACATTCCAGTATTGCTGCTGTTGCTCTAAGTGAAATGATGCTTAGAGACTGTGCAGAAGTTCTTTCTCAAAAAAATTCAGTGCTTTAGAGCCTTATGGAATAAGGAGCAATAATAAAGAAAATAGGGCAGAAGAAAGAGATGTTTTCCCACATTTTAATAAAAAGGAATTGAGTGAGGCGTCTTGGTTCTGGGAACTCCTCCCTGGGAACAGAAATTATTCCTCTCTGTTTGTAGGACAGTTGCCCAGGGAGTACTGTTAGCATATCAAGATGCTGATGGGAAAAATTGCTGACGAGACCTTGCTCAGTGGTTAGTGTACCCTTCCTTGGAGACTTGGCAGAGAGGAGGCCTGCAAAGGTCTGCAGACGGTGCCTGGGGCTCGTCCAGCAGTTTAGCACCTTCCTCTTCATTCTGGGTCATGTAACTGCCGGCGTGAACAGCAGCTGTCTTGAGCCTAGGGTCCAGGGCTCCTGATTTGAAACCCAGCATCAAAGGATTCTTCTTTAAAGCCATTTGTTGGGCAAGACTATAGAGGGACTGATGTAAAAAGTGCAATTTGCTTAATGATTTTCTCTTCTAGTAAATAAATTTCATGTCTATTAATAACAATATCCTCCCACCTCCACCTCTTCAAATTTATTTCACCCTGCTGAGATTTCCAGCCCTAAGCAGGTTTATAAACATTTATCAGACATAAAAACGGATCAGTAGAACTATAAAAGGTAAGAGTTTTAAATCATTCTCTGATTATAGCTATGGGCACTTCCATTACCTTTTCCATTAAGGAGTAACATGTATAAAAATATTGAGCCATTTACATTACAGGAGAGGGGAAAGAACAGAAAGGGGGAGACTGATTAAAATTGCTATTTCTCTTTTTTTAAAAAAATAAATTTATTTATTTATTTTGGTTGTGTTGGGTCTTCGTTTTTCTGTGCGAGGGCTTTCTCTAGTTGCGGTGAGCGGGGGCCATTCTTCATCGTGATGCGCGGGGCTCTCACTATCGCGGCCTCTCTTGTTGCGGAGCACAGACTCCAGACGTGCAGGATCAGTAGTTGTGGCTCACAGGCCCAGTTGCTCTGCGGCATGTGGGATCTTCCCAGACCAGGGCTCAAACCCATGTCCCCTGCATTGGCAGGTGGATTCTCAACCACTGCGCCACCAGGGAAGCCCATAAAATTGCTATTTCTCTTGCTGAAGGAAAATCCAGCTTTCAAGTTTTAACCATAAAAATGTTTTGCCCTTGATCTGTTTTAGTGTGGAAATATTGTAAACATAACAACAACATAGACAAATATTTCTTTTATCTACCCCTGAAGGTAGGATACATTTTGGATATACTATAAAAAATTTGTCATTACATGTTCTGTGTAATTGTTACCAGTGCTAATGATAAGAGGAAACAGTTGTATACCACTCTGCAAATTTCATCCATCCTTTATAACTCCTTTTATCGGATGGAGCCCATTGTCCCTGTGAGGACCTCAAAGAGGTTGTGTGTCTGGATCTCAGTGTCTGATGTGAAAGTGGCTCTTTTGACACTGATTTTATTTTGTTAAACATGCACATATTAAATCAAGAGGGCAAGGCTTGGGTTCTTTATGAATATCTTGGAATTACTGCTTCCCTCCATTTCTAGGAAAAGATCTTCTCTCCCCCTGGGACTTGCCCTAACCATGACATGCTAACTTTCGTCGTTACATAAGTTCTGCAGTGCAGTTTGTAGAAAAAGCAATGAAATATTATCCAGAGGGAAAATATAATGTAAAAAAAACAAAAGTGGGGAAAAGGGAATGAGATTTTTGGAATAGACCGAAAATGTAACTTCCACAATTCTGGGTTTTTTCCATGTACATTATGTTGGAACTGATAATGTTTCAATTCGCTTGACTCTACTGGGATTGCAGGTGTAGACAGGGAAGGGCTTGGATTTAAATGCAATGTACTAGTAGGTCTGTTTACAGTTTTTTTTTTTTAGCACTAGGTACAATTACTAAGAAATTTGGATTTCAGAATATTTCCTTCTGTTCCTTTCCTTTTCCCAGAACAACTCCCATAACCCTTCCCTGGAGTGTGGACAGTGGATCCAGCCAGCCTGGGTTTGGGTTTGGCTCACTTGTGAAATGTCAGGCAAAACCCTCTCTTGAGATGTTCAAACTTCCAAGATGTAATAATGAGGATGGTAATCATCCCTATCCCATGTTGCAGCATTTAGTGAGGATTAAATGAATACAAGATGTAAAGAGTTTACTCTTTTCCTGGCACATATAGCTAAATAAATAGTAGGTAGCTTATTATTCTTTAGATTGTCTATAATTACCTTATTATTTAGAACACTGAACATGCCATCAGGAATATTTACTTATTGATTCAAGCTAAAATTACCTTAGATAATCTTCTGCAATTGAGACCATTTATTTTCATGTGTTTAATGAGGGTGAAATATTATCATGTGCTTTTCCCTCTCACGAGAAACATGAGGTTTCAAAAATTATACATTTTTACCATCACTCGGGATGAATAAATCTTGGCTCCTGGGAAATGAGGCAGTTTGTGGGGCAAATTAGGAGTTCAGTTTAGAAATCCAAGGAGAAGTGTTGAGAAGGCAATTAGAGCTGTAAGTCTGGAGCCCAGGGCCGTGGGCTGGGCTGTGAATGCACACTGAGGGGAGCCAGCAGATTGATTCAAGGCTCTGAGATTGAACTCATACACCAAGCGACACTGACATCCAAAGACCCAGGAGAAAAGGAGATGTCAGCAAAGGTCACTAAGAAGAGACGAATCCTGTAGCAGGTGGGGAGCTGGGCCAGGGTGGTGCTCAGAAACCCAAGTAAATAAAGAGTTTCAGAAGGAAGGCAATCCACTGTGTCCTCAAGGAGAGCAGTTCCAGCAGGTTCTAACAGGGCGGTGGGGGAGAAAGCCTCCTGGCTGCAGGTCCAGCAGAGAGAAGAGGAGAAGCATTAAAGAAACCTTTCTTTAATGTCTACTCTTTGCGGGAGTCTGGAAAACGTGATCACCCACATATTGACATCAGTAGTCTGGATAAGTAACCTATGACGTCCTGAAATACCAAAAAGTGAGGCCGAACCTTGAGACAAGGAAATGTTCATTTAGGAAAAAAAATACGTAAATGAGTATTGCTTCCTAGCCATAGTACCTTTCTGAAACATGTGCTTCAGAGATATTAGTGGCCAGAACATAAATGTTTCCATCACGTTTTAGAATCACTTCTAGATCCCTGTTAGGTTTTAGACGCTAAGTCATCTAGAGACACGCGTCTGGGCTTGGGATTGACACCTCCCACAGGAGCCCTCTTGGTTGTTGTGTCAGTAGGATTCAGGGTGCCTGTTTCCTCTGCCTCAGGGCTGGAGCCAAGTGATCCCACGGTAGCTGCAAATTGATGGCCTCAGGGAGGAATTCTACTTTCTTGGCTTTTTATTGGGTTGTGTTTCTTTGTTGCTTTTATTGTTATTCCTGAATGTTTTCAGGACCCATTACTGGAACTGTAAGAAAGCCCAAACTTTAGTTCTCTGAAGCATCTACATAATTTTTATAACCTTGTTTATTATGGCTTAGGAATTGTGGGAAAAGCGAGCAAAGCCCCCTCCCACTTGCGTCCGATCGCCACATGGGAGACGCCCTTGGAGCTACACTTCTGGGTTCCGATGCTTCCTGGCTGCCCAGGAGCTGCGTCTTATAAAAGAAGGATGGAAGACACTTAGCACAGCTCTGACCCATAGAACGCTCTCCACAGACATGAGCTACTGTTTTCTGAAACACTTCCTTAAATGGTTTGCATTGATTAGACACTGACGCTACGCTTTAGAAATTTTCAGGATTCTTTAAAACAAGATTAACCAACGGATCCAGAGTAATCAGCACGCTGAGAGAACTAATTGGGGAATATAGATTCGTTCACTAAATAATGTTCAGCACTGTATGTGGTTACCAATATTTTTAGTATCTCATGGCAAAGTGAACCTGGGACCCTCACTGTCGAGGTAGCCCTGTGGCCAAACATCCTTTCCCACCTCACAGCGCCGGGAGGACTGGATGCTGACCTCCAGATGGCAGTGTCTTGTCACCTCAGGACAAAAGCAAGATGGCGAGACATAAGATGCAGCTCTGCCCGCTCAGGTAGATGTGAGACAGGAATCCTTCGGAAGGAGGAACAACAGAGCTCATCGGGTTCAGATGTAGTGGGGAGGAGGAAACCCTGGGCATGCAGTCTTCTATGATGGAGCCATCATATTCTGAACAGGTGATACTAACGTACACTGCCCAGCGAAGTGACGTGGAAAGCGCTAGCGCACAATGGGACTGGATGGGCGTGAGTGGTGGGTCGTTGAAAATCAGTGAGGCTAATTGAGTATCTGCCCCCCTCATCATGGGTACTTTGCTGTAGATGTGTAGGTGAGGGTGAAGTGTTCCAGGAAGACAGGACGAGAACCGCGTGCTGTGGGGCCGTCTGCCTCCGGCACAGGCAACCAGGAGGATTGAGCAGGGTTCCGTATGTCACAGGAGGCTGCCTGTCGTTCTCCAGCCCCAGGCCATCTATGCCTTCCATCTCTGTCTGTGCTCTGCCTCTACCCCCTCACACACATGTACACACAAGGGTGTCTTTCTGATTTTTAACCCATAAGCAAAGTGCTCAACAGAACTATTCTCTTTTATTCTTTCCTCCTAAGGGTTTAACTATTGTAGAGGGTTAATGACCTAAGTTTTTGAATCGAGGACCAACCAGTGCCCACCCCCATACCTCTGAAATGACCCCTCACATCAAAGCCTCTGGCAGGGGCCACAGTATCCCATCAGATGGACACAATCCAGACCTTTGCTTTTCTCTCTGCTGAAAATCAGATGCCGGAATTCCCAGCAAATAATTTTCCTTCAGTCATAAGACCCTGCAAGGGGACAGCTGTGACATGGTGTGACGCAGCTGTCCAGGCCGATAGAAGGAACCACATAATGGACATGAGTGTCCCTGGCCTACAGGTGCAGTGACAACCCTGCCTTCTTCAGACTTTTCTGAATATGGGGATTTCCGGTCAAATGCACTGAACCGGGGATTGCTTGGCAACCCGGAAGCTGGGCGGAGGGCACCACTGCCTCTCCTGGACACAACTTCCCATTCCATATGGGCCCTCTCTCTGTTCCCAGAGTTTTCTTGTGAACTGATGGATTCCCGTAACCCCTCTTCTTGAGATGTCTTTCACTCTTGGGCTATGCTGTTCTTTGATATGTTCACTGTATTTTTCGCAGCAAGTTTTTGTTTTCCCTTCTCATTAGTGAGGAAATTTGTATTCACTGCAGCACTTCTGTTGAGAACACGAAGCTAAGGAAACAGAATCATTAGTTTTTAATTAATCCTGAATCTATTAGTCAAGCTTCTCCAGAGAAACAGAACCAAAATGTTGTGTGTTTACACAGAAAGAGATTTGTTTTAAGAGATTGGCTTACAGAGTTATGGAGGCTGGCAAGTCCAAAATCTGCAGGGTGGGTGGCAGCTGGAGACCAGAGAACAACCAGTGCAGCTCAAGTCCAAGGGCCATCTGTGGCAGAATTCCTTCTTGCTTTGGGAGGACAGTCTTTTGTTCTATTCAGGCCTTCAACTGATTGGATGAGGCCCACCATGCTATGAAAAGTACTCTGCTTAACTCAAAGTCCACCAATTTGAATATAAATCTGATCCCAAAACACTCTCACAGAAACGCCTAGAATCACGTTTGACCACATCTCTGAGCACCGTGGCTCAGCCAACTTGACCCATAAAATTAGCCACCATACTGAGTTTTCTCAGTGCTTGCATTTAAAGCACTAAGATGTATTTCATGCCAAGAATCTTTTGAAAAGCAGATATTTCAACAGGCTCATCACTCAGATTCTGAGATGAAAGAAACAAGAAATATCATCGGCTTTAACTTTGCAAGGGTTTGCTTTTCAGTATAGGTACAGTTTTTCTTATTCTGCAGCTGTTCACTCTATTCAAGGCAATACCAGTCAAACAATGTGTAAGTATTTAGCTCTTTCCAACGCGGTGTACTTTAAGATGAGGTTTGGCATAAACCAACGTGTCTCCTTTGTGTTCAGGAGGGTGTGTGTGCGTGTGTTTGTGTTCTATTCAAGAACTTCATAATACCCAGGTTACTGTACTGTGTAGGCTGTGGCATTGCTTGCCACCAGCTTTGGAATGAAAATGAAAGCAGTCTGGTAAAATTGATACCAAAATCTTTGTTGTTTGTCTGCAAACGTGCTGAAAACCTCCAGCATTTGGTGTTGAAATCCACAGCTCTGTGGTTTCTAAGAGTTACACTTGCCAGTGAGTCCTCAAATATCCATGGCTTGTAACAGGACACTTGTGGGACTGGGACATCCAGTTACTAAGGATAAATAATGCCTCTGCTATGAGCCATCTCTACCAGAGTGGTACAACTTACAGGAAACAGTTTCATTCGTCTAATCAATTTGCACGAAGTGGAACTTCCTAGGAGTACTTCGGAAGGTCCCCTTTAGAATTAGACGTGTGGCCCAGCTACACACAACTGTTCAGGTACCCATGGAGAGCCTTCATTTACAAACTACCAGCTTTCCAAACTGATGTATGAAATTAATTGCCTATGACGGGAGGATAAGCCAGGCCTAAGTAAACACAGCGATTAAATACGGAACTAGGCATATAATTGCGGACACTTAACTTTCATGTCTCTTCACGGTAATTCTTTGCTTTTGTGCTCCTAAATCTAGACTTTTCAACTGGGACTCAAGCAGCTATGGCAATACAGCAGCAGGTTACAGGGAGAATGGGGGTAGAATCAGGCCCTCTTCGGAAGGTCGACCTCAGCCGTTAGGATGCCACGACTGCCCACCGACCTGCAGCCCCCCAGACACGCAAAGCCCTCTCTCCCCTTCTGCCTGTCATCTCTTCCTCCTTCCCTCTACTCTCCCTGACTTCCCATCAGCCTGGCTGATGCCTCAGCTGAGCCCAGGGAGGCAATCCCAAGAGCGGCAGCCGTCAGCAGCTCTGCAGAGCTAGCTGCTTGCACTCTGCACTCACAGCCCCGCCCAGGTATCCCCACGCTGACCTGTAACACCCGACATCAACCGTTGGCTGGTAAGCTGTGCCCCGTGGCCTGTGTGCTCTGTGGGCTATGAGGCGCCCAATACACAGCCCCCTCATTGCCCAGCGTGAGAGCAGAGTGAACTGAAGGATAAACAGAAGTCAGACAGATGGAGACCAGGGGTCCACCTCTATTACTGACGAAGCTGTCTTGGAGAGCTGGGCTTGGATCTGGCCTCAAGTAGCATAGGTAGGTCACTTAGCCCCAGTCCCTGGTGGAGTGAAACAGCTGCAGGAGCCCGCGCTGGACACTCAACCCGGAAAATGGAAGGCGGCAAGGAGTAGATAAGGAAACCAGTGTGCTGCCAGAAAGGAAAAGAGGGCAGGAGCTGCCCTCAATCCTTCTCCTCCGAGGAGCGAGAGGCACGGCCGGGACAAGCTGGTTGACTCTAGCTTGGCTCCCTTCCTTGTGGACCAGTCAGGGTTCCCTTAGGAGATGTGCGGATACACACAGAGAAATCTGTTTAGAGGAATTATCTCATGCGTTGGTGGCTGCTTGAAAACCCGCGATTTGTAGGGCAGGCCCGCAGTCTGGAGGTTCAGGTAAGAGATGATGTTTCGGTCTTGAAGCTGATGGCTGGAAGCTCATCTACTTAAAATCAGCAGACTGTGAATGTTAATAACATCTAAAAAAAAAACCTTTCTAGCAACACCTAGACTTGTTTGGCCAAACAACTAGTTACCATAATGACACATAAAGCTAACCATCACGGCACAGAAACAGGAGAGAGCGGCAGTGAGGCAAGGTGGGCTACATCCTTCCACGTGCTCTTGGAGGCAGTCTCCCCAACACCAAGCCCCATGGATCCTCAATACGTTTGCCCTGCATGGGTGACTTTGCCCACGTGTTTATTTCTTTCCACTACTTTGGAGCCAGTGAAGGGTGATTTGGGCAGGGAGGCATAGCTCTAAGGCAGAGGGCATTAAACTGGTTTTTATGGTGCAGACAGGGTTAAAAAATATTAACCATGCACCTTGGTATGTATATTTGTTTATTCATAAGACATATATGTTCATATTTTAAGTACATTATAAAACAGGTTAGCATTAGGGGTAGACAACAATGAAAATGATCTTTTAATAATTTTTTGTAGTTTGAAAATACACTAGATGCTTTTATTTAGTATTATTTTAATATTGAATACTTTTAGTAAGAGCATTATGATGGAATATACTTCACTGCTTAAGAATTATTTCGTTAACACTTTGCAGTAGAATGCTTTTCTGTACTTAAGTTCAGTTATTTCTGACACTCTGTTTAATGATCAAATGATCCAACCGAGGAGAGGCTTGGACACTGGGTCTTTAAATCATGATACTCATTTTCCAATCATGTCCGCACTTAGGCAGAGATTTTTTGATGAAATTCAGCTCTAAATGCTCCATTGTTTCCTGATGTCAGTCAGTCCTTGCAAATCAACCAGAAGGTATTGCATTTTTATTTTTTAGCAAATGTACTGAATTTGCTCAAGATGTCCTGAATGTTCATTTGGGAGATTTTTAACTGAATTTAAAAATTCTATTTGTAAGGAATATAAATGTACAACTATGAGAGTTTTTATATTGTTTTTATCAAGAAAATCACATAAAGAAGTAGTATTTCTAAGTGCCTGCCTTTCACATGGTTTCTCCATAGCATTTGTTCTTATAGAAAGAGCAATTTGTCCCTCATGGTTAAAATGACAATCTTACTTTGAAAGAACAGGTTAATTGTACGTGTGTGTATGTGTGTGTGTGTCTAAAACTACTTCTGAGGTAGTATAATATTAGAAGTTTTGTCATGACAGGAGAGATCAACAAATTTGGACTGCTGTAATTTTGGCCAAAAAAAAAAAACAACCCACACACAAAAAAATAAGAGAAGTTAACACAACATTGTAAATCAACTATATGTCAATAAAAAAATAAATTTAAAAAAACACATAATACCTATTTCAGTTTAATGTCTACACACAAGGTAACCAGGAAGGTACTGTGTAGTATGAAAGTCCATCATATAAGGAGGTTTTATACAGATTTTACTTTCTATAGAATTAACCACACAGAACGTTCTAGAGCAGGTGCATCACCACACACTATGAGCTGATCCATCGGAGAGACGCCAGCTCCAGCACTCTGCCCGGGAAGTCCTGTCTTCCTGCTGGTGCCCCCTCTGTTGTACGTGACACCTGTGTGTCTGGCCATCACCTAGAGAGGGTGCCACTGTCAATCAAGGTATTAAGTACCTGTATGTCTCTCACTTTTAATTTTAAAAGCTATGCATAAGTAGAAGTTCCAGTGTTTGCTTCACACACTCCATTAATCCCTGTTCTAGAGAAAGCCTTCTTTTCACACCAACCCATAAATCACCAGAGTACCCTCATCATGGGGAGCATAGTGCGTCCTTCTTTTGTCTATTTTGGTCAATTTTATTAATTGATCATATTAAATAAGTGTTAGTGAAGGCAACAAGACTAGAAGATGTCAAGCTCAGAATATCCCTCGGAAACTTTCCCTGGGCCTCAAGTCCATGTCTGTAACACGAGCCATGTCTCAGTGCTGCAGCCCCGTGACAAAGCACTGCAGGCTGGACAAACCCACCCACGTGCTCACAGCTGCATGGTAAGCTGTGACCCAACTCTTCCCTCCAGCCCTGCCACCCAAACCCACCACAGTGCACAGTTCACATCTGCACCCACCCACCGGTTTCCTTTCCAGGACACCCTGGTCCACTGGTCTGGTAGCCACATCCTTATATGTAGGTAGTACTTTTTCCTATTTCTGCTGTGACAAATCACTACAAATCATGGCTCAAAATAACACAAATGTATTCTCTTCCCCTTTTGAGGGTCAGAAGTCTACGATGGGTTGGTAGGGCTTGTTCCTTCTGGAAACTCTAAGGGAGAATTTGTTTCCTTGCCTTTCCTAGTGTTAAAAAACGATAGGGCTTCCCTGGTGGCGCAGTGGTTGAGAATCTGCCTGCCAATGCAGGGGACATGGCTTCGAGCCCTGGGCCGGGGAGATCCCACATGCCGCGGAGCAACTGGGCCCGTGAGCCACAACTACTGAGCCTGCGCGTCTGGAGCCTGTGCTCCACCACAAGAGAGGCCGCGATAGTGAGAGGCCTGCGCACCGCGATGAAGAGTGTCCCCCACTCGCCACAACTGGAGAAAGCCCTCACACAGAAACGAAGACCCAACACAGCCAAAAATAAATTAATTAATTAATTTTAAAAAAACACAAAAACAAAACAAAAAGATAAAAGAAGACAATTCAGGTGATACAAACAAACTTCATTTAATGCTTCATGAAGCAGTCTCCATTCGGAGAACTGCAAAATGGGGCAGAAGCCAGGAGACTTTTGCAGGATAAAGAATAAGAAAGAGAAAACCTAGAAAACATCTGATTGGCTGAGGTCACATAGTCAGCCTTTTTTGGGGTGAGAAGGAACAGAGAAGTACAGTAAGTCCCCTACCTACGAACCTTCAGGTTGCTAACTTTCACAGATGCGAATGTGCATTTGCGTGTCCAATCACTTAAGTTAGTTCACGTGTCTGGCGTACATCGTCATGTGCGTGCATCCTCTACAAATTGTTGTGCTTTTGTGTACTTCACTGTACAGGACTGTATAGAATACAGTGGTACAGTATCTTTATTTCAAGCCCAAGATGTCCGGAAGCAAGCGTAAAAGCAGCGGACTGTGTTAGGTGGGTACCTAGACTAACTTTGTTGGACTTACGAACACATTGGACTTACGAACACACTCTCAGAATGGAACTCGTTCACATGTAGGGGACACATTTCAAAACTAGCTTCCACAGCCTGCCCCCAACCTTGGCTCACGGCCCCTCCCCCATCTTCAAAGCCACAGGGAACCATGTGCCATCTTCTGGTCTCTCCCTCTGCTTCTGTTCTTACATCACCTTTTCTCTGTCTACGACCTTCTGTCCCCCTCTTATAAGAGTCCTTGTGACTATACTGGGCCCGACTGGATAATCAAGAATAATCTCCTTATCCCAAATCTTTATCTGAATCACATCTGCTAAGTCCCTTTTGCCTTGTAAGGTAACCTGTCCACAGCTTCTGGGATTAGCATATGGATGTCTTAGGGAGGCCATTATTCAGTCGAATACACGTAGCCTCGTCACTTTTATGAATAACCATCTCTCAAGTGGTAGTATAAAAGTTGCTGGTCCAGCACACACATACACCAAAAAGAAAAAAAAACAAAGATTTCAGATTTTAGGGAGACGATGGGGTCAAAAGAATAATAGAACTCCTTAGGTTGGCATATAATCATTTTGCAATCAAGCAAATGTTCAAAATTTAGCATCAATTAGTATTCTGGAAGCAAGAGGCAAATATGTTTCTCCCATTCCAAGGGCAGAGGCAGAAACACAGCTGAGACTCCTTCCTCCAGCTGCTGCAAGTGCAGAAACAGCTGCCGCCCCCCCGCCCCCAGGGCTGAGCTGCTGCCAGAAGAAGCAGCCCGGTTTCCCCTCCCCAGCCATCCCAGTCGATAGACGCCCTCCTGCCTCTTGGTGCCCAGAGACCAGCTGGCAGCACCACACCACAGCTATAGTGATTTCTGTTCTATTTTTAATTTACAGTGCTGGGACCATGGTTGTTTTACTAGCATTTCACATGGTCTGGAGCACATTTTGTGTTCGATCTAGAAGAGCTTTGCCCAGAAAGCTATTCCCTTCTCTCCCGAAGTCACTCGGGTTGGAACTTCTTCTGCGGCCCCCACTTGCCTGGATGGCATCGCTCATGGATACCCTCATGGACGCTGTTTCCTGGGTGTCAGCTCTGAGTAAAGAGCCTCCAGGGAGAGAAGAGTTTTATTTCAGGGTTTCTTAGAAGACAACAAGAGCTCAGAAAAGTTCTGAGTACTCTTGCCGTACTCAGAAGCATGCGCAGAAAGTCAGGAAGAACCAGGACATCGGGAGAGCGAACAGAGTTTGCCCAAACCTGCCTCTGTTTGAAGAACAGTGTGAGGTCTTTATCTCTCTTGCTTCTTTAGGTCAGCAGTGGACTTCAGGGCAGCATCTTATCACATCCCCGCATTCAGTTTGAATGAGCAAAAGATAAGCAAACGTTCTTTAGTGTATTAATATATTAAACTGGGTTAGGTAGGTGTTAGAGCCCTAACCAGTAGTCCAGAAGAGTTAGAGTCTATGCATATGTCCATTGGTTAATCTCTTGTTTTTTTTTAATGTTGTTTTTTATTGTGGTAAAAGTCACATAATATAAAACATACTCTTGTAACCGTATTTAACTGTACAGTTCAGTGGCACTAAGTACATTCACACTGTTGTGCAGCTCTCACCGTCATCCATCTCCCCAATCTTTCACCTTCCTAAACTGAAACTCTGTCCCCATTAACCACTAACTCCCCATTCCCCCATCCTCCACCCCCCATGCCCCAGCCCCTGGCATCGACCAATGTACTCTCTGACGCTATGAATTCGACTCTTCTAGGTACCTCGTATAAGTGGAATCAAACAGTATTTGCACCCCATGTATATTGGAATGGATTTTTAAGGTTAACTTAATATATGTCCCGCAAGCAGATTAAAAACAGAGAGAAGGTATAACGTCTTTTTTTTTTTTTACATCACTGGCAGAATTATTAATCCTACTACTAATAGGCATGTATTAAATGGCTCCAGTGGACCGAGTTATGTACCTAACTTCTAGATTGATACATATTTAACCACACACAAAAAGACAGTAAATCCTAGACCAGCATCAGCTCATTGCCCGGACATTTCACATGGTGGAAAACATAACCGGGCCTATGAAAAATGCTTTCCCCAGAGGCCCCCGGCACTGTCACCATTCACTCTGATGTGAGAGTTAGCTCGTGTCCTTGGATGCTCTCCCTGTATTTGATATCCTGCCCTTGTAACACCTCGCTTTTGGAGCCTCCGGCTTGGTACGCGGAACCCCAGGGCTCAGAACTGTGGCTTTTAACTGGGAGACCCTGAAGACATCATGGCTTCTTCATTGGTGAGCCAATGGAATCCCGTGTCAGGGGAACAAATTAAGGGTGTTTCTGCGGGATCCTTAAGAAAGGACTGGGGCGGGGCTCATTGAGGTCTGGCCCTTTTAGGGATCCTGATCCTTGAACACTGCTTCTTCTAGAAGACCATTGGGAGCCCTCCACTACCTGAGGCTGGTGGAGGGAACACATTTGGGGCAGGCCAAATGCTCTGGGTGAAAATTCTGGCGCTAGGGACCCAGGAACATCCTCCATGGAGTTTTGCATGTCCCAGAACTCTCTGGGAAGGAGCTAGGTGGTCTGCACTATCCAGGAATTCTTTCCTGAACTGGGAATTGCAGGGGTGGGAGAGACATCTGAAGAACTCAGCAACTTGGGCTGGAAGGTGGTTTCCAAAGAATGACTCTTTGGAGAGGCCTCTGTGTGGATCTCCAATGCCTAAAACAGCCCGTCCTTTCCATTAAGTGCAAGCTGGAAGCATCCAGGTTTAGTGCCCCAAAGCCTTGTCAAGTAGAAATGTTTTTTCAAGGTAACACTGACAGTTTCTGTTTATGGAAAACATCAAAACTGAGGTTATGTGAACATTTCAAAAGAATCTCTCCATAAAGCATCTAATAAAAAACATTTACTGGCAAAAGATGGGGCAAAATAGACTAAGGGACAGAACCACAAGTTGTTCAATCTGAAAAACATGTGAGTTGTTTTTTTTTTTTCTCCCACTGCTGAATGGAAAACTCATTTTAAAAATTGGACTTTGGGCTTCCCTGGTGGCGCAGTGGTTGAGAATCTGCCTGCTAATGCAGGGGACATGGGTTCGAGCCCCAGTCTGGGAAGATCCCACATGCCGCAGAGCAATTAGGCCCGTGAGCCACAACTGCTGAGCCTGCGCATCTGGAGCCTGTGCTCCGCAACAAGAGAGGACGCGATAGTGGGAGGCCCGCACACTGCAATGAAGAGTGGCCCCCGCTCGCCACAACTAGAGAAAGCCCTCACACAGAAACGAAGACCCAACACAGCAAAAATAAATAAGTTAATTAATAAACTCCTACCCCTAACATCTTCTTAAAAAAAAAAACAAAACAGAAAACATTAAAAATTGGACTTCAATTGTGAAGAACTGTTTCTGCTCTCCAGTAAGACTTCCAGTTTAAAGAGGGATGATAAGAAAGGCTCTCATTTTAGGCAATTGAAATGAGAAGATGGTGCTCAGGCTACCACTTGGCCATCTGTCCTGCTCTCTTCTTTTGTTGCATTGAAAGGTACTGTGTGATCACAGGTGTCCCCTACCTGTGCTGGGTATCCACCTAGGGGCTAGTGTTTCACTTTGGAAGCTCAGCACCCCAATCTGTCGGCATCCCAAGCACGTGCTGCCCTCTTGGGAGCAGTCTCACACACACCAGCATCACAAGGGGAAGGCAGACCATTTATGCATTTACACTGAGAAATCCCACTGCTGCCTAAACAAGATGCTCATGTTTGCAGGTCAGTCTATGCCGTGTGTATTGGAGGTGCAGTTATATTTGTAATTATGTCCCAGGAGCAGGAATCAGAATGAGTGGGCCTAGAGGGATTGTTGTAATGGCTGGACCACCGGTGTCCCCAGAGTACCTCCGTCTCCCCATAGAGGCCCACACAGGTCACACCCTGGACAGTGTGGTCCTGAGCCTGTCCGGCCTCTCCCTGGACCACATCATCCCTTGCCTCTCCTACAGCCTTTTTCTTGTGTGTCATCACTGCCCATTTCTATTGCTCTCTGTTGGGTTCTGACATGCCATTCTGCAGCGTATTACTCTTTAAGATGCCTGTTCTGGGTTTATTTATGTTTGGTTTTTGGTGTAATTCTTTTTTTTTCCTTTTAATTTATTTATTTATTTATTTATTTATTTATTTATTTATGGCTGCATTGGGTCTTCGTTGCTGCATGCAGGCTTTCTCTAGTAGAGGAGAGCGGGAGCTACTCTTCGTTGTGGTGCGTGGGCTTCTCATTGCAGTGGCTTCTCTTGTTGTGGAGCATGGGCTCTAGGCACACGGGCCTCAGTAGTTGTGGTTCGCGGGCTCAGTAGTTGTGTCTTGCGGGCTCTAGAGCACAGGCTCAGTAGTTGTGGTGCACGGGCTTAGTTGCTCCGCAGCTTGTGAGATCTTCCTGGACCAGGGCTCGAACCCGTTTCCCCTGCACTGGCAGGCAGATTCTTAAGCACAGCGCCACCAGGGATGCCCTTGGTATAATTCTTAGAGGAAAATTTTGTATGACTTTTTCCAAGTTCCAGGAAGGAGAGGAACCACCTCCCCGTGTGCCCACGTTCCGCCCACATGTTAAAGGTGTCTTTTGGCTTCCTGGGAGGTAGGGAACTAGAGTTTACTAGGTGCCCACATCACGCCGGAGACGTTCCATGTTATTATTAGGAACTTCGATGAAAACATGCAGGGTAGGTGGAACTTTCTTATACTGTCGACGACAAAGCTAAGATTCCAATCTCCGAAGTCCAGAATCACACAGCAGTGGATAATGTCTGGACGGGGACCTTTGCCCTGGTGGTCTAGGTCTATATGCCCTGCCCTTTGCCCCACACCACGGACCTGAGAGCTGGGGCTCAGATGTGCCCTTCTGGCTTCCTGCTCCATCCACTCCCACTGTGGGTCCTGCTTACTGATTCCTTTCCCTGGACTGGTCTTCCATCCTGTCTCATCCATACCTCGAAATGTAGCTCTAGTAAAACAGCCAACAAAGTCCATTGCTGGGATCTGTTTCATAGCCGAGGTCCTCTATGCAGACTAAGAACTCCTGAGGGCAGGGTTTGTGTCATGGGTGTCCTGGCACAGTCCTGGCATTTGATGGGATAATGAGGTATCTATCAAGAGATATATGGAAGAAGGAGGAAAAGACTAAGGCTAGGATAAATAAAAGAACTGTTCAACACACATGGGCAAATAAACTGTCTCGTAAATTGTCAAAAGGGGAGGAGTTTACTTCTCTGACTCCTAGGTTTTTGTATTTCCCTAATGAGGAAAAGTGTAAATGTAAACAAAATACGGTATATTGGCAGGGATGATTGGCATGGCTGCAAAGGAAGAACATTGTTCCTCTCCATTTGGTGTCCCACCTTCAGGTTCCTATATCTAGAAGATGTTTTGGCAAGGACTGTGTGATCCACTGTCATTGGGAAATATAAGTCCTAAGGAGATATCGGAGCAGGAGAACCAGTGTTTTTGATAACTGTTCATCTGCTTCCAAATTCCAAAAGATTCTTCTTTTTCTGAGTAACTCTTTCTCAATATTCACTATGGGCTTCACTCATTTTTCTTAACACTGTCAACATAATATTTTTTCTTCTAAAATAATAAAATAACATGCCAAAGTCTTGTTCAGGAGGGAAGAAACCATTCCCTTGATTGGAATGAATACATTCTGTACTGATGTGGGTAGAGCAATGATATCACCATCTTAGATGTAGAATAATTTTGTGTATTATTACTTTCACTAAAGTTAACTAAAATTTTATTGCCTTTAACTAACCAAACTAATTAAAACTAAAGCATTTCATGAATGTAAAGGACATTAAAAGTGAAACCATTGCTTACCTAACCTCCCGCCCTCCACTGAAAATAAGATGTTCTAAAGTGTTGAACAGGTAGATGTGAGGTGAGTCAACTACAGATGGTACCAGGGATGCAGGATGACGCACTGGTGATGGGTTTGAGCTCTCCAGATTGATGCTTATCTTACCTCTTCGCTGTTGCCCACCTGTGCCATTTCTCAGTGACTCTGCTACTCCTTTGGAGAAAAAGAGAGGAAAAATTAACATATAATCCTCCTAGATTTCTACACAAACAGCTCTCGTGAAAATCTCATGAGGATGAGATGAAATACTTTTCCTATCACATATGTATTTCATTACTGAAGCTATGGAAAACCACGGTGTGATAGTTAACTTTCTGTGTAAACTTGACTAGGCCGTGGTACTCAGATGTTTGGTTAACCACCAGTCTAGATGTTGCTGTGAAGGTATTTTTTAGATGAGATCAACATCTAAATCAGTAGGCTCTGAGTAAAGCAGATGACCCTCCATAATGTGGGTGAGTTTCATGCATCAGTTGAAGGTCTTAAGAAAAAACACTGAGGTTCCCTGAGAAAGAGGGTCTTTTGTCAGCAGGTTGCTTTTGGACTCAAGTCAGAAGAACATCAATTCCAGCCTGCTCACCTGCCCTGCACAATTCAGACTTATCAGCCCCCAGAATCACGTGATCCAATTCTTTAAATTAAAGACGATAGATAGATACATACATACATAGATGATAGATAGATAGATAGATAGATGACAGATAGATAGAAAATAGGTAGATAGATATACACACATTCTATGGGTTCTGTTTTCTCTGGACAAACTTAACTAAGATATGTGAGAAATCACTAGAAATCAAGAGAACACCATAGATAAATCAAAAACAATAAGCATACATTGGAAAATGATGATCTAGAAAACAAAGGTATTTTTTAATTGTAGAAAGAAAAGAATATGACATTGTGTTATCAATGGGAATTTCATCAATCAGAGCCTTTCTTGTCATTTTATTTCTTAGGCATCTGAGATCAGCTTGGCGCTGGATGAAGCCAAGTGCTCTGAGATTCTGACCCAAAGATGTGAACTGTGATGAGAGATGTGATGTTTATTCATGACTTGCTGAGTCTTTACTAATTTGGGAATAGCCCAGAATCTATCACGGCTCTACTCCTTTCCTAAAACATATGTTGAACTGTATCTGGATCTAACTGCAGCCTGGTTTAAGAGGCAGAGTAAGTAGACTTCGTGGGTCTGATGGTAGGAAATAGTGTGACTCATGATTTTTGTGAGAGTCACCCAAACTACTGGTATTTCTTAAAAGGAGGCAATGCAAAACAATCAGAGGGAATAAACACAGAAAGAGCCAAAGGAGTAAACGGTGTAGATGAGTGAAGCCCGAGCAGGATGAAAGCACTGCCACCTCCAGGCAGCGTGAGCGTGGGTCATTTTCCATAGTAACATTCCTAATGCACTGGCTTCCCGTCAGAGTTAATGGTTCGTGTATAGTGCCTGGCACAGAGCAACACCCAAGATAGATGAGCTGTTATTAATAATGTATTGTGTTTTTCATTAACTGAATGTTTGTTTTTAATGTATTTATTTTAATTCAGAGTCTAGTATGTGAAAAACACTGCACAGTTAACCTAAAGATAGACGGTGTAAACTGTGAGACGTGTAGTAAAGGAAGGTCCCACAGCACTGGGCTAGCCGTTGGCCTCCATCCCAGGGTTGCGAACATCTGAGTGATGGAAGGTCTGCCGGTTGGTTGTGAAGGATGTGGTCCTCTATCCCACCCTCCCTGTGCATGCTGCTTCTTCCTAACTAATTTGTTCTATGTTTATCCAATTTAAGAGGCTGCTGTAACCCAATGGAACTCAGATGGTATCTCAAAATAGTGGTCGTTCAGCATTTACTGAGTGCATATTATATGCAAAACATTTGATAATATTTTAAAAGAATAATTGTTATATTAATTTCTGTGACAAAATGTTCACAGACTGAAAGGCTTTATTGAAGACCTATACTATTATACTGTTATGTAACTCCCAAATAGAAAACGCAAACCTGTTTTATATACCAAGAGTATATTTCTCTTCTAGGAGTTTTATGGTGTCATGTCTTATGTTTAAGTCTTTAAGCCATTTTGAGTTTATTTTTGTACGTGGTGTGAGGGTGTGTTCTAACTTCATTGATTTACTTTCCAACTTTCCCAGCACCACTTGCTGAAGAGACTGTCTTTTCTCAATTTTATATTCTTGCCTCCTTTGTCGAAGATTAAGTGACCGTAGGTGTGTGGGCTCATTTCTGGGCTCTCTATTCTGTTGCATTAATATGGCACAAATAAATCTATCTACAAAACAGAAACAGACTCATACACATAGAGAACAGACTTGCAGTTGCCAAGGGAGGCAGGGAGGGAGGAAGATGGACTGGGAGTTTGGGGTTGGTAGATGCAAACTATTACATTTAGAATAGATATACAACAAAGTCCTACTGTATAGCACAGGGGACTATATTCAATATCCTGTGATAAACTATAATGGAAAAGACTATAAAAAAGGAATGTATACAGCACTATTTACAATAGCCAGGACATGGAACCAACCTCAATATCCATTGACAGATGAATGGATAAAGAAGATGTGGCACATACATACAATGGAATATTACTCAGCCATAAAAAGAAACGAAACTGAGTTATTTGCAGTGAGGTGGATGGACCTAGAGTCTGTCATACAGAGTGACGTGAGTCAGAAAGAGAAAAACAAATACCGTATGCTAACATACATATATGGAATCTAAAAGAAAAAAAAATGGTACTGATGAACCTAGTGGCAGGGCAGGAATAAAGACGTAGACATAGAGAATGGGCTTGAGGCCACAGGGAAGGAGGCAGAAGCTGGGGCGAAGTGAGAGTAGCATCTACATATATACACTACCAAATGTAAAATAGATAGCTAGTGGGAAGCAGCCGCATTGCACAGGGAGATCAGCTCTGTGCTTTGCAATGACCTAGGGGTTAACACTTTGATTCTTCAATTATCAATGTCATACCCATTCCTTATTTTAAACCCAGTCTTATATCTCCTTGGTTTCTAAATCAAACATGGGAAAACACTTTGAGTCATATGGTTTTTGATAGAATGAAATTAATTAAAAATTTGCTACATGTTAAGATATAGGTGAAAATGGGAGAAAAGTTGAGACATTTTTTGTTGGTGGTGGTTATTTTGCAAGTTTCACTGATATGTACTTATTCTGGCAATTTCCCAAAGGTTGAATGCTTGGAGCAAAACTCACTAAAAGTGAGCCTATCCTGTGGTTTTTCTCCTTAGTGTTCCACTCATAGGAGATGATGCTTCGGTGGGCACGGGATGTTCAAGAGGAAAATGGAGGAGGATTTATGTTTAGTATTAATTACACAACTGAGAAATAGTTCTCTCTGTCAAAGAGCTGCCTGAAAAACTTTGTATTGTTCACTGTGCGTGTGGTGGAGACATCCATGACAGCATATGAATCAAACTAATTGTAACTCATTTGGTTATGAGAAAAAATGACATTTGCATTCTTCTGAATTAAGTCTTTCTCACACAAATTACTGGTTGCCACTGTAAATCAAGCAACATGTGTTCTGAATTCTGACTGCTGGAGAATTAGCTATTGAGTGGGGAAATGAGATACTTTTGTTTGCAGCTAAACTCAAGTTGACTTTTTTCTTTTGCTTTATCTAAAAATAAGTGTTATAGAACTATTGCTTCACCAACTTCTATAGCAAGAAGGATTTGGGAATTGTTTCGTCCAGACTCTCCATTTTAGGGTGAGGAAAACGAGGCCCAGGGGGGTAAGAGGGTGGCCTGAAGTCTAACCCAAAGGAACGGTCAGCTCAGACACGAACTTGCATCGTCTGATTTTATGCAATGAACGACTCGCTGCCCCACCATCATCCCGGTGACGTGGTGAGATGGCCACCTCTAGGGCAACCAGCCACTTAAATCCAGGATGTGGATTTAAATCCAGATCCCTGCAGAAGTCAATACCATCAGAACACGAGGACATGGGGTAGCTGGGATTTGCTTCCAGACCTGAAAACACCCAATCACGTGCTTGGAATCCCTGCCCTCTCCTTCTCAGCTGAGAGGTCAATGAGAACTTGGGCATTAAGAGTTTCCAAGATCTATTTTATGGATTTTACTGTTAAGTTGAGCAACATATGGGAGAGAGATTATGG
This sequence comes from Pseudorca crassidens, assembly GCF_039906515.1. Lineage (NCBI taxonomy): Eukaryota > Metazoa > Chordata > Mammalia > Artiodactyla > Delphinidae > Pseudorca > Pseudorca crassidens. The sequence goes on from NC_090298.1 coordinate 6,724,186, forward strand.
AAATAATAGTGATAATGCCCTTTGGTTGAAGGATATACCCTTTATTCTCACTCGTCGGTGACAGTTCTGATGTGTTTGCCCTGCCATTAAGTGTGATTTTCAAGAGAACTTTCTCCACCTCAGGAGACATCAAGCCACAGCTCGAGGGTCAGATCTGGCCGCCACCTGCTTCTGTAATGGCCTCATGAGCTAAGAAAGTATTTTACATTGTTAGATGATTTTTTAAAAAATCAGGAAAAAGAAACATCAGAAGAACAATAAAGCTCCATGAAACATGAAAATGACATGCAGTTAAGGTTTCCATTTCTATAAATAAAGTATTGGCTCACAGCACATTCATTCATTTTCTCCCTGTCTGTGGCTGCTTTCCTGCTACAGTGGCAGAACTGAGAAGTTGTGACAGAAGTGACTTGGCACATAAAGCCTGAACTATTCATTTCCTGGCCCTTTACAGAAAGTTCTCCAATCCCTGCTCTAGGCTGTATGGGTGGAAGCTCTGTGCCAGGCGCTGTTTCCTCCCAGTGTTAGAATTCCGCTTCTCTCCCGAGAGGCTATGAGACTCTAGTATCCCACCCCTCCAGAGAGGAAATGGCTCCTTGCCAAATGGCGAGCCTCGGAAGCTACCCAGCGGCCCGTCCTGCTGCTTAGGAGTGTAGGTGCAGCTGGGTGACAGGGGTCAAGAGAAGGCGGCGGTGTGAGGGCCAGGACAGGTAGAGAAGAGATTGGAGAACGTTTAAGGACACTTGAGAATATTTAAACAAGTAGCAGGTGAGGCATTGGAGATGAAAAGGCAGCGGGTAGCAAGACCGAGCAGGGAGTGTCTGTCTGCCCATGGATCCCAGCAGCCACTTGGGAACCCTGTGTCCTGACAACCTCCTTCTCTGTGCTGCTGATGAAGGACTCTGTTAGGGACTGAATTGTGTCCTCCCCCAGATTCATACTTTGAAGCCATAAATCCTGGGACCTCAGAATGTGACTGTATATAGTCACAGGGTCTTTAAAGAGGGAATTACATTAAAATGAGGTCATTAGAGTGACCCTAATCCAATCTCACTGGTGTCTTTATAAGAAGAGGAGATCGGGACACAGGCACACACAGAGAAAAGACCGTGTGAACAAACAAGTGGAAGGCAGCCATCTGCAAAGCCAAGGAGAAAGGCCTTGGGAGAAACCAGCAAAAGTGCCGACACTTTGATCCTGGACTTCCAGCCCCCAGAACTGTCAGGAAGTACATCTCTGTACTTCCTGGACTTCCAGCCCCCAGACTGTGGCACCGTCTTACGACAGCCCTAGAAAACTAATACAGTGGCGTGTAGCCACCTTGACACCCTCAACATGGAAGTAGGCACAGCCCTGTCTTGCTCAGCATAAAATAGCCCACATATGCTTGTAACAATAACATGGGGTGATTCTCCAGGGTCTGTGAGTTCCACTGCTTCTCAGAGGACAAGAATTATGATATGATTTTATTGACCCAATTATTTCATCACATTCTTAAGCAAAGCCAAATTTCAAGCACATGCAATGAACCCGACAGGCGATGAAACGGATGCCTAGAGCAGATATTCTCAACCTCAGCACTGTTGACACATGGAGCTGGATCCTGCTCTGTTGTGAGGCTGCCCTGTGCACTGTAGGATGTTAAGCAACATCCCTTCCCTCTAGCCACTCTGTGCCAGTAGCATCCTCCAGGTGTGACAACGAACATCGTCTCCAGGAACTGCCTGATGCTCCCTAGGGAGGTACGGAATTGTCCCCAGTTGCAACCACTGGTGTAGACTGAGACCCCTACCACCCTTCTCTTCCTCCCCCCTTGTCAGTTGCGGTAGTGATGTTTTTTTTCCTAATTTATTTGGGATCCAGCAGGAACACTTTTAAAGTAGCTGGGGCTCCAGAGTGTTTCCGCCGTGCAGTGGTCTCCATTCTCCCTCAGTCAGAAATGGAGAATGCCTTGTGGTTTGCCTCTCTCTGGGTTTGTAGGGATTAGTAAGAATTCTCTGGCCTTTGTTTGCTCAGGGAGACTGCTTGAGAGGGTGGGCGGTGTTAAGAGCCACGTATAGCCATAGCCCACCTCGTGCTCAGCTCTGGAATCTTCTCTTTCTCTTCTTGGCTCTTGGTTCCTGGAGTTTATGTTACTGGGTCATGCCCTTTTGTGTTCTGTTGCTGCAGTTGGTGAATTTTCCTTGTTGCTTTTTATAAGCGTTGGCCTGTTCTCTTCGGTATCGTGAGCAGGATGTTCTGCCCTATAGTTTTAATATGACACCTACATTTGGCTGCCAATTTTATTTATACACTTATAGTCATCAACAATCACAACCATAATTACTGATCACTTAATAAGTGTAGAAAACATCTAGAATTGCAAAGGATGTGTAAATAAAATGCATTATCTCTGCACGCTTCTCCCTCCCCCCAAAGTAATTTTGACTGTACCTGGGGAACCAATGTAAGTGAAAGAGTTAGAGAATAATTAAATGACAAGTGGGCATTCGGAGAACAGCACCATACATGTGGGCTTGAACTAGTCTAAGGAGATTTCTGATCATCCAGGCTAATGTACAGGACTTCCTGTGTGCCAGGCATGTTCTAAGCCCTTTCTGAACATTAATCCTTTTAACCCCATAGCAATCTCATTGCAGAGGGCTCTTCTCATCCCCTTTAAGATGAGGGGCAAGGAAAAGGAAGAATGAAACAAAATGCAAAATACAACAGGAGAGAGCGTTCAAGGAGAAATTAGCAGATGCAGCTCTGGAATGTTATGAATGAAATGGTGGAAAGTTGCATAGGTGAGACTGGGTCAGATGGTGACCGCTGTGGAAACGTTTAGACCAGAAGTTTTTATTCACTGTGGTGGAAGGGATTGGTGAGTTCACTAGACCAGTGATGTCACTGATATTGTTGTTGATAATGTATTGCTGTTGTAAGCAGATTACAGGCAGCAAGTGCATCGTTGTACTGACAAAAGCATTCAGCTACGGTAGAAGATTTGTAAATAAAAGTATCTAAGGTCTTGCTTATTTTTGAAATAATTATTTTGGAAATTAATAGATAATTCTATTTCACTTTTGAAATGTATGGTACTTTAAAACGTGATGTTTTGTTCTGTAGCTTTGCCGTATTGAGTAAAGGATGACTGTTTGAGTCAGACGTCTCATTTTATGTGAGTTTCATGATTTTGAATGCAAGTTGAGTAAGAAGTTTGAGGTCCGTCAATTGAATTAAAAGTTTTGGGTGCTTCTGCTCTATTAAGTTACCTATTCCATATGCAAAGAGCATCTTGCTTTGGGTAGTATGGTATGGTATGCTTTTATCAGCTACCAGAAAAGCAGTTTAGTAAAACCGCTCAACAAATAACAGAACATTCCCAGATCTTTCAATGGATCACTTAAGAGTGAATTATGAAACATATCTTAATGCCATTACATTAATTTTCCCCTTCCCTTTCAAGATGGTTTATTTTAAGAAATCTCTTCAATCCTATCTAATTTTTATTACGTTTATTTTCTTGACAAAAAAGTCAACATTAGTTTTTTTAAAAAAAACATTTTTACTGAGCTAACTCATATGAATTTATGTCTAAAACAATCTTAAAATAAATTGAAAGTGACTCATAGCATTTGTAGACAGCTGCTTAATTTCCATTGTCGATCTTGTTTGCTTTAAGCCATTTCTAAGAATTAGTTGCCAAGTTTTAAGTTGAGGTAGAAGCCAAAATGTGAACCTCATAGAGAGAACAAAGTAGCATTCTCCTCAATTCCTCACCAAGAGCCTGTCCTCCTGCATCTCGTCCTATGTAGTGTCAGCCCAGCCTGGAGCAAGTGTTTGGATGAGAATGAGAAGAGGGAGAAGTTGTGTGCAGAGCTGGAGGCAAGGTAGATTCACAGAAAGTCAAGGTGAGACTTGACTTGAACTGGGCTCCTGGGGTCCCGCATGGAGAGGCCCTGGGCTTCCAGGGCCTGTAGAAATTATTTAACCCTTGAGTCCACCATGCCTTTGGAACCAGGAATGTTGGAAACGTCTGTCATCCAGTCTGTATCTGATGGAAAACACCGCCATTTTTCCCCATCCTTTGAATCTGGGTGTGCATGATTCTCGGTTTGCCTAATAGAATACGGGAAACTAACGCCGTAGGAAGTCTGTGCCAAGGCCTTACGAGGCCCCGAGATCCCTTCTTGCTTTCTGGAATCACCACCAGGAAACCAGTCCAGCCTGATGGAGGATGAGTGGCCACACAGGGAGAAGAACCAAGGCCCAGCTGCCGGCCAGCAGCAACCGCCAAACCAACAGAAGGCCTGTGTTGGGCCTTCCAGCCAGGCCAGCCCTCCCCAGTTGAAAGCAGTCACGTGACTGGCCTGCAGCAAAACCAGCAAAGGAAGCACCCAGCTGATCCACAGAATCAGGAGGGGGAAAAAAAAGAAGCATCATTGTTCTAAGCCACTAGTCTCGGGGCAGTTTGTTTTGCAGCAGCGGATAACTGAAATACATCCCTAATCCAAAGCAGGCCTGAGCTCAGGTCAGTAGGGGCCCAGGAGCTGCTTAGAATAAGATGCTATTTTCCTTAGAAATCATTGCATAGGGTTCAGTCTTGTATCAGACACCAGCCTTTCACACTTTCAAATAAGTGCTCCTAAAAATATGTTTACTGTTTGACAAATATTTTTATGGGCATGACAAAGTTGAGAATTCCCAAGTTTACATATGCTGATGTAGTTAATTTAAATTAATTGATAAGTGTGTGTGTATATATATATATATATATATATATATATATTTTTTTTTTTTTTTTAAGTGTAACATAGTGTCTTCTCATGAGCCATAGCTTTCATTCCCATGCTGATCTCAGTTTTTGTTTCCTGGCAGAAAACTTGCCCCCTTTGCACTGTGGCAGGGCTGCATATCATAAGTTATTCATTCCTCTTTACCTCCTCCACACTGTGCTCTGGGTTGTGCGTCTTTCATCACTGAGTCAGAGACAGGAGGAGCCTTCCCAATGTAATATACATGAGCACTTGAATTTGTACCTGCAGAATAACAAAAAGGAGAGTGCCCGCTTCATCAGCTCTAGAAAGATGAAATATTAGAACAACTTTAAGAAAAATGCATGAAAGAATGTAAAGGCACACATGCCAACTAATATGTATGGTGACAAGATTAAAAGACATCTATAGATCTATAGGTATATAGATATGGATATATATGCACATGTATTACATACTTATATAATATATATACATATATTTGTTATATACATGCTCCCGTCATTTCTTCTAATGGAGAAAATCACAGGTTTTTCAAAATTACCCCCAAATTTTCAAAATATATTTCTTTTTTGCTGCTGCACTCAAGGATGTCTTCCCATTTCTTCCTGACACCTTACAAAGTGGGAGAAAGCTCAAAGTGGAAGAGACAGCAGAACCATACTCAAACACCTCTCAGGCTACTAGGAGGACACTGGTAACCAAAGAAGTCACACATCACCCACATTTGTTACCCACCATCCACTTAATGAGAGCTGAGGCCAGAATGTTCTCCTGACTTCCATCATTGAAAAAGCAGACTATTGGGGCTTCCCTGGTGGCACAGTGGTTGAGAGTCCGCCTGCCGATGCAGGGGACACGGGTTCGTGCCCCGGTCCGGGAAGAGACCACATGCCGCGGAGCGGCTGCGCCCGTGAGCCATGGCCGCTGAGCCTGCGCTTCCGGAGCCTATGCTCCGCAACGGGAGAGGCCACAACAGTGAGAGGCCCGCGTACCGCAAAAAAAAAAAAAAAAAAGAAAAAAAAAAGAAAAAGCAGACTATTTAATGAGCTGCCCACTTATACAAAGTGCGGTGAGGCCTTAGTCACACACCCATGCCTTCCTTCCTGTGTCCATCTGACAAATGGAGTCTACTGTGTTCCCAGCTCTGTGTTCCACGCCAGGGACATAATATTGAAGAAGGCACAGTGCCATCTACGGCGTCGGGCAGGAAAGTAAACAGATGATTAGAGCTTGAGGGTAAACATTGGATGCCAAAACAGTACACAACACCTAACCAGACAGCTCTCAGAGAGGAGGTGATGGAAGAGGTGGCGGGTGTGGGATTAGAAGCTTGACTGAAGAGTTAGCCGGGCTGACCTTACTGAATGCCGGTGGTGTGGGTGGGAATGGAGTGATGGAGCCTGGGGTCCAGGTCCCAGGTCCCAGGGAAGAGGTGAGTGCAGCGCCAGGCTGGGGCTGCACATGACTCAGAAGAGCTGGACCACAGGCTCGAGGCTGAGGAAGAAGAAATGAAGGAGGTGGGGTTCACCTCTGGTGAACACAAGATACAAGATACACTACACCAGAGGTGACATCCTGGAGGGCTTAGGATTTGTCAGTAGACATTTGGAGCTGGGACCGACCTGATTTGCCTGCTTCACATTTTAGAAAGACCTCTGCTGCGGGAGAGAAAGGGGGAGGGGAAGACAGGAGGTGGGAAGCCCAGTTAGGAGATGACCCACTCATCAGATGGGTGGCAGGGGTGACGGTGAACTGGGGAGTGGCTGTAGGGCAAGGGGAAGGGGCAAGTTCCACAGTGTGAAGGACAGGAATCGCTGCTTCCCTGGATGCGGGGTGGTAAGAGGGAAGAGTAATCGAGGATGAGAGTGGTTTCTGCTTGGGCAGCTGAGCAGATGATCAACCTTTAACTTAACTAAAGTTACAAGGGGAGGAACAGCTCTGGAAAGGAAGGTGATAGTTTCCATCTTGGAAATGCAGCATTGGAGTTCTCTGCATGTGACAGAGACCACTGTTTTTTCTCTCAATATCCATTCTCTCCTTCTTCTATACTAAGAGGATCTTTTTACCTGGGCACATGCCATCCTGAACAAAGACATGTCCCATCATCCGTTAGAGGTGATTATAGCCTTATGATTACCTCTGGCCAATGGCGTGTGTGCAGAAGCCACGATATCTTCCAAGGGATGCCCTAGGGAGGTGTCCTCTTCCATTCTGGAAGAATGGAGGCAAGAAAGCGATTGCAGTGATGGACCTCGGAGTCCAGGGAGGAAAGGAATGAAGTGGGGAAAGGGAAGGAGCAACAGGGGACAAGTAGTCGGGCTAGAGGTCCAAGGGAGGAGCCTCACGTTTAGAGCAATGGTTCTCAACCAGGGGAGACTTTGACTGCCACCACCCCACCAAGGAGCATTTGGCAATGCTTGGAGGTGATTCCAGTTATCACGGCTGGGGATGGGATTTCTACTGGTATCCAGTGGGTAGGAACTCTTGAAGTCAAGTTTAGGTTTAGGTCTGTGGGGTAGAAGCTGCTAAGCATCCTGCAATGCACAGGACAGTCTCCCAGAACAAAGGACTGTCCAGCCCCAGATGCCCGTAGTGCTGAAGGCGAGAAGTCAGATGCAGAGGACTGGCTGACAAGGTGAATGTGTACAATGAAATTGCATGTCCTACGTAATAGCGTTCAGATTCTTTCCACACACAAACATGCATGTGTCCCTGCAAGCCAGTCAGAGCTCATCTGCCTGGCAAGGCTCAGCCCACGGGCTGCCAGTTTGCTTTCTCCAGGCTTAAAATTTTGATGAATTCTTAAGAATGTATATGTTTAGAAAAAATAAATGAGTTAGCAAACACACCAAGTCAAGGTTTCCTGCTACATTACCTGTATGATTTGAACTTGAGTTATCATCATATGTAACTAACAATAAACTCTCTTACGAGATGTTTTTCTTAAATTATAGAAGCTTCAAGCCACAATTTCTTTTTCTCTGTCAGGTAGCCGGGAGTTGGGGAGGAGGAAATTTCCCCCCTACCTACCCTTCTTTAGTTCTTTTGGCTGGTCCAATAATGAAATTGACACAAGACAGATGAACAGGAGAAAAAATACAAATTTAGTTCATACCTTTGGAGATCTCATAGAAATAGAACATTAGAAGGGGCCAAAGCAGGCAGTTTTTATATTTTTAGACAAAGAAACAATACATTTGTGAGAAATTGACAAGACAAAGGAATTTAAGCTTGAGTGCTTAATTAGTGAAGAATCAAAACTGAGTTTGGGCTTGGGTAGTAAATTAAAGGAGTAACGAGGTTTGTTTATAGGAGCTTCTCGGCCCTGAATTCCCTCTCTCTGGCCATAAGGGTGTGTCTACCTCCTGGCACTGGGAGCGTACCTTTCACAGGGGAGATTTATTTGCTGCTTTCCGGGGGGCAGAGAGGGTGGGTCAGAGTATCCCTTTTGCACTGGCTGTTTCTCAAGTAACTGTAATTCAGAATAACCAGGATGTCACTGTGGTTGTGTGTGGGGTAGGGGGCTGCCCTGAGGCCCAGCAGTTGCATCTGAGATCCTGAACCAGAGTCACTGTTTTTAGCTAATATTTGATGTCATTCTTTCCAAAGATAGAACTCTTAGTGAAATCTAGGTGGGAGAATCCTTGAAAGAAAATCTGCAGTCTGATTACAGAGAACGTATTTTTTTAAAGACAAAGATAAAGCTTAAAAATCATGTGCCAACAGTATTCATTCAGAGATCGGGTGTGTAACAAGTTAACAGTCCAGCAAACTGCAGCAGAAAGAGCACCTTCATTCCCGTGTTCGAACCACAGTCCTTTCATTTGAGTTACTTTAGTACAGTTCTAGCAACGGGACTGCCCTTCTACTTTTTTGCCGTGGTGATTTTGCAGTCCAATTTGCTGATTGCATCTTTCATTTGTACCTGAGGAAGCTTAGGACATTGCTTAATGAGCAGAATGAGAATTAGTGCAATTCCGCTCTCTCTTTTTTCTCATTTATTGGTATCAACAGTATCAGTGCCCAAGGGGACAATTAGTGTTTAAGGGTAGGCACCATATTTAAAGGGTAGTATCTGCAAGGTTTTGCCTTTAGAGGCTTTCCACTGGAGGCTTTAGTTTTCAGGACAAATAAGCAGAAATGTGAACATCTACCTCCCTGCTGGAGAGTCCTTGGATCACCCCTCCAAGCCAGCTCCTCAGCTTTGCATTCACAGTAGCGAAAAAGCAAACGCCCACTTCAGGATTCAGTCCTGTGTTCATGAGAGAAATGGCAAGCAGTTTCTTCCAGAAATCTCCTCGTTTCCCTCCCTGCTCAAAGAAAGCCTTCTGATATTTGCTGGCATTTGCTCTGTGCCCCAGTGTGGCTGGGGACACACCTCTGGCAGGGGTCTGGATTGAGGGGTGGGAAGAGGTTGAGGGCTGTCAATACCATAGGAGACTGTGAGACTTACCCCAAGACCAAGTTTGCGTTGGGGTTCAAGTCTCCAAGTTCAGCACAATTAGGAAAAAGGATTATTCTCCCCACCAAAAAAAGGGGTGGGGAGGGGAATCAACCACACCCAGAGACACTACCATGTAGAACAATATCCATCCCCATCACTGGCTGGAGCCGTTATTTCTTCTTGTGCCTCTTTGTATGTTGCCTCTTTTTCTGGATGGTAAGAAGAGCTCTACCCACTGACTGCCTCCACCACCTGCTTGATGTGGGTTACTTAGCAAGTCTCCAAACCTCTTTTCCTTCAGTTACCTCTTCGTAAAAATGAGGAAAGTAATAATACCTACTTTATTGGGTTGGGGAAGAATTAAGCAAGATAATGATTACAAATCACTTAGAACTGGAATTGGTACATGGAAAGTAGTCAACTAATATCTGTTGAATGGAAAAAAAATATTGAATTAAGAGCATAGCAACTGCATGGAAACAACCTAAATGTCCATCGACAGATGAATGGATAAAGACAATGTGGTACATATATACAGTAGAATATTACTCAGCCATAAAAAAGAATGAAATAATGCCATTTGCAGCAGCATGGGTGGACCTAGAGATTATCATGCTAAGTGAAGTGAGTCAGACAGAGAAGATAAATATCGTATATATGGAATCTAAAATATGACACAAATGAACTTATGTATGAAACAGAAATAGACTCACAGACATAGAGAACAGACTTGTGGTTTCCAAGGGGGAGGGGGTGGAGGAGGGAAGGATTGGGGGTTTGGGGTGAGCAGATGCAAACCGGTATGTTCAATATATAGAATGCATAAACAATAAGGTCCTACTGTAGAGCACAGGGAACTATATTCAATATCCTGTGAGAAAGCATAATGAAAAAGAACATGAAAAAGAATGTACATACATGTATTGATATAACTGAGTCACTTTGCTGTACACCGAGAAGCACATTATATATCAACTATACTTCAATAAAATAATTTTTTAAAACAGAGCACAGAAACTGCATTCAAGTAGAGTAGTTCTATAATTTCCCAGGAAGAATAGGAGAAAGTTCATTTCCATGTAAGATAGAGGTCTGTTCTTTGAGCAACAATTCTGAATGTTCCAAACATGAATTTATAGACCTCTTTTGAGGCCAAACTTAGTAGCAACATTGAAGGAACTGGTCTCCCCTCCAAAGCTGCATAGCCTCTGGCACCCACCCTCATCCCTCCCCACACCTCTTATACTCATCATGGTTTCATAACATGAAACACCCAAACATCCAGCCTTAGACTGAGCAGCCCAGTCCAGACTAGAATCCCAAGCCGCTGAGGGATTAAACAGTGAACCCGCAGTCTCCCCACCATAAAGGATCTGCCCGTGCAGACACACTCTCGGGCTCTTTCTCAGTACTTTTCATGGTTGATGGTACAAACATCACTGTGCGACACGACACTGCCAACATTCTTAAGTATGAGAGCACTTGGCTAGCTGATGAAAGCCCGTTGCTTGGCAACCAATGAGAACAAACACTTTGATTGGAGAACAAAGACGACAGGAATTTGTACATAGGATGACAGCTACAGCCAAGCAGAATGGGTAAATTCTCAAGACTTCAGCCTTTCCTTAGAACAAATCTTTTAGAGAAGTGATCCCTGTTTTTTTATAGCTGAAGAGAAATGTTTGACCCTGGTTGGGGACATTCCTGCCCTGTATAATTCCTACACCTCTCAAAGTAACCCCAAGTGCCTGAGTGAGTAAGTGAAATTTCACCAAGTCAGAACGGCTGTGAAGATCACATGCACACAAGGATTGAGCACATGGGGTGGTGTACACACCCTTCACGGTGTTGCATCTGTCCGAATAGCTAAGGTGTGCAATGGCAAAAAGTACCCCCAAACTGAAGGGGCTGGCAACGATAATGGAAGGGAGACCTTGTATGTGTCCAGTATAGATGGGCTGCCACGTTGCATCCTACACTGGACTCGGGCTCAGAGTAGCTTCTACCTGGGACGTTACTGGTCCCCAAAGCAGAGGGAAACGAAAGCTTGGTGAGCCTCACACTGCTCTTAAGGCTTCTGCTCAGAAGAAGCACACATCGTGCCCCTCACATTTCATTGGTCAGACCAGACCACGAGGCCAAGCTTATGATCAGTGGGGCAAGGAAAGGAAGGGCCAACACATATTTCAGAACAACTATTCAGTTACAGTGTTGTGTGTATAACTACATTGTTATCTGCTCGTCTATGGCACACCGTTTCATTGAGGGATTGCGTTTGAATGTTAAAATATTCCATTTTACTCCTTGCAATATTTAGTACAATTGATCCCACATATTATGTCTATACCTTATCATTTCCTTCTGTCGACGGTACTGTCAGCATCTCCACCTTCTTCTCAGAAGAAATTACCTGGCCACCTGTACGTCATGAGTTTTTCTTTTCTCTGAAATCCAGCAGTGTGGTCAGTTTTCACACATTCTCTCTTTCATCTTCTTCAACTGGCTTTACCTATTGCAGGCTGGAGGGTGTTCCTTACATATAGGCAGATGACCTTCGAGAGGCAAATCAGACCAGAATCAGTGTTACTCTGGAGTATTTTACTTTTATACTTTATAGCATGTGAGTGTGGAGGTCAGTTTGCATGGTGAGATCCCCTTTGGGTGATATAACAGAACTGGTGTTGAGCTGTGTTGTCTCAGAACACGTGGGAGCAGTGGCCAGGGAGATGCGTGTGATGCCCATGGACCCTCCCACCATCTTGCTCTGGGTACCTGTACAGCCATGCGCCCTGCTGCCTGGTCCAGGGAACAGAGCTGTGCCTCTTATCCTAGGACATCCATAGTCTCCCACCCAAGGATTGAGTGCTTTTTACCTTAGGAGTGATGTTTTTTTTCCACTAGAGGCTCTATTTTAAAGAAAGAGTTGGATTGATGGTAAACAGTTCAAGTTTAGAAGTATCAATTTTCTGTCACCTGTGACTAGAGGCATAATTTATAATTTGACTTGATTAGCTTTCTGTTCTCTAACTTCTCTGAACTGGAGAGTAATCACATGTAAATGACTGTTTCTTTTTTCCCACCTTCTATTAATGATGTGCTCTCTAAAAGTGTCTCAGCCATCTCAATCCTCTCATTGAGCTTGCAAATCAGAGCAAGTGGGATGAGCAGTCAGTGGCTATAAAGTTGGAAGACACAAGTTTCCTCTGATCTTGACTGCCTAGTGAATACCACCTCCTTATACCCTCTCTGAGCCACACCTATACCTATTTTTCCCTTTTTTTGGTCAAAAATGTTTAAATTTAAATAAAATTGAATGTGACTCAGGTTTATAAAATGAGACAACAATACATGAATGCAACCAAAGGACTTACTGTTTTGTAAAAGGGAAGAATGATTTGTTGATGTGCATATTGATTTTAATTTGCACAAAGCATTTCAGTTTTCCTAGAATGTGAAATAAACAACCTGACTTTCCCTCCACAAACAGTGGCCATTAACATGGCACACCTGAACTGTTGTTTTGGGGGGGTTTTCCCTAATTTTATTATTTGAGTCCTCTCTGTCTTTTTCTTGATGACTCTGGCTAAAGGTTTATGAATTTTGTTTATCTTCTCAAAGAACCAACTTTTAGTTTTATTGATCTTTGCTTTTTTTTTCTTTGTTTCTATTTCATTTATTTCTGCTCTAATCTTTATGATTTCTTTCCTAATACTAACTTTGGATTTTGCTTGTTCTTCTTTCTCTAGTTCCTCTGGGTGTAAGGTTAGATTGCTTATTTGAGATTTTTCTTGTTTCTTGAGGTGTGATTGTATTGCTATAAACTTCTTTCTTAGAACTGCTTTTGCTGCATCCCATAGGTTTTGGATCATCATGTTTTCATTGTCATTTGTCTCTAGGTATTTTTTTTTATTTCCTCTTTGATTTCCTCCATGATCTCTTGGTTATTTAGTAAGGTTTTTGTTAGCCTCCATGTGTTTGTGTTTTTTACATTTTTTCCCTGTAATTTATTTCTAATCTCATAGCATTGTGGTCAGAAGAGATGTTTGATATGATATCAACTTTCTTAAATTTACTGAGGCTTGATTTGGGACACAAGATGTGATCTATCCTGGAGAATGTTCCGCGTGCACTTGAGAAGAAAGTGTAATCTGCTGTTTTTGGATGGAATGTCCCATTAATATCAATTAAATCTATCTGGTCTATTGTGTCATTTAAACCTTGTGTTTCCTTATTAATTTTCTGTCTGGATGATCTGTCCATTGGTGTAAGTGAGGTGTTAAAGTCCCCTACTATTATTGTGTTACTGTCGATTTCCTCTTTTATAGCTGTTAGAATTTGCCTTATGTATTGAGGTGCTCCTATGTTGGGTGCATATATATTTACAATTGTTATATCTTCTTCTTGGTTTGGTCCCTTGATCATTATGTAGTGACCTTCCTTGTCTCTTGTAACATTCTTTATTTTAAGGTCTATATTATCTGATATGAGTATTGCTACTCCAGCTTTCTTTTGATTTCCATTTTCATGGAATATCTTTTTCCATCCCCTCACTTTCAGTCTGTATGTGTCCCTACATCTGAAGTGGGTCTCTTGTAGACAGCATATATATGGGTCTTGTTTTTGTATCCATTCAGCGAGCCTGTCTGTCATCACTTTCAGTCTGTATGTGTCCCTAGATCTGGAGTGGGTCTCTTGTAGACAGCATATATATGGGTCTTGTTTTTGTATCCATTCAGTGAGCCTGTCTGTGTCTTTTGGTTGGAGCATTTAATCCATTTACATTTAAGGTAATTATCAATATGTACGTTCCTGTTACCATTTTCTTAATTGTTTTGGGTTTGTTTTTTGTAGGTCTTTTTCTTCTCTTGTGTTTCCCACTTAGAGAAGTTCCTTTAGCATTTGTTGTAGAGCTGGTTTGGAGGTGCTGAATTCTCTTAGCTTTTGCTTGTCTGTAAAGCTTTTTATTTCTCTGTCAAATCTGAATGAGATCCTTGCCAGGTAGAGTAATCTTGGTGGTAGGTTCTTCCCTTTCATCACTTTAAATATATTGCTCCCTTTTGGCTTGTAGAGTTTCTGCTGAGAAATCAGCTGTTAACCTTATGGGAGTTCCCTTGTATGTTATTTCTCATTTTTCCCTTGTTGCTTTTAATAATTTTCCTTTGTCTTTAATTGTTGTCAGTCTGATTACTATGTGTCTTGGTGTGTTCCTCCTTGGGTTTATCCTGCCTGGGACTCTCTGTGCTTCCTGGACTTGGGTGGCTATTTCCTTTCCTGTGTTAGGGGAGTTTTCGACTATAATCTCTTCAAATATTTTTTTGGATCCATTCTCTCTCTCTTTTCCTTCTGGGAACCCTATAAGGAGAATGTTGGTGCATTTACCATTGTCCCAGAGGTCTCTTAGGCTGTCTTCCTTTCTTTTCATTCATTTTTCTTTATTCTGTTCTGCCACAGTGAATTCCACCATTCTGTCTTCCAGGTCACTTATCCATTCTTCTGCCTCAGTTATTCTGCTATTCATTCCTTCTAGTGTATTTTTAATTTCAGTTATTGTATTGTTCATCTCATTTTATTTGTACTTTAATTCTTCTAGGTGTTTCTTCTTTAATTCTTCTAGGTCTTTGTTAAGCATTTCTTGCATCTTCTCGATTTTTGCCTCCATTCTTTTTCCAAGGTCCTGGATCATTTTCACTATCATTATTCTGAATTCTTTTTCTGGAAGGTTGCCTATCTCCACTTCATTTTAGTTGTTTTTCTGGGGTTTTATCTTATTCCTTTATGTAGTACATAGTTCTCTGCCTTTACATTTTGTCTGTCTTTCTGTGAATGTGGTTTTCGGTCCACAGGCTGCAGGATTGTAGTTCTTCTTGCTTCTGCTTTCTGCCCTCTGGTGGATGAGGCTATCTCAAACCCGAGCTCTTGACCCTTCTTCATCCTCCTCCAATTCATTGAAGTCTCTCTTCAAGAACCAGCACAGACCCAACTTCCTCCTTTTCTTCTTGGTCAAGATCTCAAGTGGCCTCTCCTTTCCCACAGTCCTTCTTATAGTCTTGGTCATGGTCTTGGGTTGTGAGCACTTGGGTCCTTTCCTCTGTGTCACTAATTGTTCAACTTTGAAACGATGAGAGGTAAATTCCAGAAAGAACCTCTTGTAGTTCCATAAAATTCTAGGAACTTACAGGGGCATGGAGACCTTCAACTCACTGAGTCCAACAGACATATTTTTTAGACAACCAAACTAGGCCTCAAAGGCTGGAGTGATATTTTGTTATTGTTATTGTTGTTGTTTTATGTCTTTATTGGAGTATAATTGCTTTACAATCGTGTGTTAGTTTCTGCTTTATAACAAAATGAATCAGTTATACATATACATATGTTCCCATATCTCTTCCCTCTTGCATCTCCCTCCCTCCCACCCTCCCTATCCCACCCCTCTAGGTGGTCACAAAAAAACGAGCTGATATCCCTGTGCTATGTGGCTACTTCCCACTAGCTATTTATTTTATGTTTGGTAGTGTATATATGTCCATGACACTCTCTCGCTTTGTCACAGCTTACCCTTCCCCCTCCCTTTATCCTCAAGTCCATTCTCTAGTAGGTCTGTGTCTTTATTCCTGTCTTACCCCTAGGTTCTTCATGACATTTATTTTCTTAAATTCCATATATATGTGTTAGCATACGGTATTTGTCTTTCTCTTTCTGACTTACTTCACTCTGTATGACAGACTCTAGGTCCATCCACCTCATTACAAATAGCTCAATTTCGTTTCTTTTTATGGGTGAGTAATATTCCATTGTATACATGTGCCACATCTTCTTTATCCATTCATCCGATGATGGACACTTAGGTTGTTTCCATCTCCGGGCTATTGTAAATGAACATTTTGCTACATGACTCTTTTTGAATTATGGTTTTCTCAGGGTATATGCCCAATAGTGGGATTGCTGGGTCATATGGTTGTTCCATTTGTAGTTTCGTAAGGAACCTCCATACTGTTCTTCACAGTGGCTGTACCAATTCACATTCCCACCAGCAGTGCAAGAGTGTTGCACTTTTCTCCACACCCTCTCCAGCATTTATTTTTTTTAGATTTTTTGATGATGGCCATTCTGACTGGTATGAGATGATATCTCATTGTAGTTTTGATTTGCATTTCTCTAATGATTAATGATGTTGAGCATTCTTTCATGTGTTTGTTGGCAGTCTGTATATCTTCTTTGGAGAAATGTCTATTTAGGTCTTCTGCCCATTTTTGGATTGGGTTGTTTGTTTTTTTGTTATTGAGCTGCATGAGCTGCTTATAAATTTTGGAGATTAATCCTTTGTCTGTTGCTTCATTTGCAAATATTTTCTCCCATTCTGAGGGTTGTCTTTTGGTCTCGTTTATGGATTCCTTTGCTGTGCAAAACTATCAAGTTTCCTTAGGTCCCATTTGTTTATTTTTGCTTTTATTTCCATTTCTCTAGGAAGTGCGTCAAAAAGGATCTTGCTGTGATTTATGTCATAGAGTGTTCTGCCTATGTTTTCCTCTAAGAGTTTGATAGTTTCTGGCCTTACATTTAGGTCTTTAATCCATTTTGAGCTTATGTTTGTGTATGGTGTTAGGGAGTGATCTAATCTCATACTTTTACATGTACCTGTCCAGTTTTCCCAGCACCACTTATTGAAGAGTCCATCCTTTCTCCACTGTACATTCCTGCCCCCTTTATCAAAGATAAGGTGACCATATGTGTGTGGGTTTATCTCTGGGCCTTCTATCCTGTTCCATTGATCTATCTTTCTATTTTTGTGCCAGTACCATACTGTCTTGATTACTGTAGCTTTGTAGTATAGTCTGAAGTCAGGGAGCCTGATTCCTCCAGCTCCGCTTTTCATTCTGAAGATTGCTTTGGCTATTCGGGGTCTTTTATGTTTCCATACAAATTGTGAAATATTTTGTTCTAGTTCTGTGAAAAATGCCAGTGGTAGTTTGATAGGGATTGCATTGAATCTGTAGATTGCTAGGTAGTAAAGTCATTTTTACAATGTTGATTCTTCCAGTCCAAGAACATGGTATATCTCTCCATATATTTGTATCATCTTTAATTTCTTTCATCAGTGTCTTATAATTTTATGCATACAGGTCTTTTGTCTACTTAGGTAGGTTTATTCCTAGATATTTTAGTCTTTTTGTTGCAATGGTAAATGGGAGTGTTTTCTTGATTTCACTTTCAGATTTTTCATCATTAGTGTATAGGAGTGTCAGAGATTTCTGTGCATTAATTTTGTATCCTGCTACTTTACCAAATTCATTGATTAGCTCTAGTAGTTTTCTGGTAGCATCTTTAGGATTCTCCATGTATAGTATCATCTCATCTGCAAACAGTGACAGCTTTACTTCTTCTTTTGCAATTTGGATTCCTTTTATTTTCTTTTCTTCTCTCGTTGCTGTGGCTAAAACTTCCAAAACTATGTTGAATAAGAGTGGTGAGATTGGGCAACCTTGTCTTTTTCCTGATCTTAGTGGAAATGGTTTCAGTTTTTCACCATTGAGGACAATGTTGGCTGTGGGTTTGTCATATATGGCCTTTATTATGTTGAGGAAAGTTCCCTCTATGCTTACTTTCTGCAGGGTTTTTATCATAACTGGGTGTTGAATTTTGTCAAAAGCTTTCTCTGCATCTATTGAGATGATCATATGGTTTTTCTCCTTCAATTTGTTAATATGGTGTATCACGTTGATTGATTTGCGTATATTGAAGAATCCTTGCATTCCTGGAATAAACCCCACTTGATCATGGTGTATGATCCTTTTAATATGCTGTTGGATTCTGTTTGCTAGTATTTTGTTGAGGATTTTTGCATCTATGTTCATCAATGATATTGGCCTCTAGTTTTCTTTCTTTGTGACATCCTTGTCTGGTTTTGGTATCAAGATGATGGTGGCCTCATAGAATGAGTTTGGGAGTGTTCCTCCCTCTGCTATATTTTGTAAGAGTTTGAGGATAGGTGTTAGTTCTTCTCTAAATGTTTGATAGAATTTGCCTGTGAAGCCATCTGGTCCTGGGCTTCTGTTTGTTGAAAGATTTTTAATTACAGTTTCAATTTCAGTGCTTGTGATTGGTCTGTTCATATTTTCTATTTCTTCCTGATTCAGTCTTGGCAGATTGTGCATTTCTAAGAAAATGTCCATTTCTTCCAGGTTGTCCATTTTACTGGCATAGAGTTGCTTGTAGTAATCTCTCATGGTCTTTTGTATTTCTGCAGTGTGAGTTGTTGCTTCTCCTTTTTCATTTCTAATTCTATTGATTTGATTCTTCTCCCTTTTTTTCTTGATGAGTCTGGCTAATGGTTTATCAATTTTGTTTATCTTTTCAAAGAACCAGCTTTTAGTTTTATTGATCTTTGCTATCGTTTCCTTCATTTCTTTTTCATTTATTTCTGATCTGATTTTTATGTTTTCTTTCCTTCTGCTAACCTTGGGGTTTTTTTGTTCTTCTTTCTCTAATTGATTTTGGTGCAAGGTTAGGTTGTTTATTCGAGTTGTTTCCTGTTTCTTAAGGTAGGATTGTATTGCTATAAACTTCCCTCTTAGAACTGCTTTTGCTGCATCCCATAGGTTTTGGGTCATCGTGTCTCCATTGTCATTTGTTTCTAGGTATTTTATGTTTCCTCTTTGATTTCTTCAGTGATAACATCGTTATTAAGTAGTGTATTGTTTAGCCTCCCTGTGTTTGTATTTTTTACAGATCTTTTCCTGCAATTGATATCTAGTCTCATAGCATTGTGGTCAGAAAAGATACTTGATACAATTTCAGTTTTCTTAAATTTACCAAGGCTTTATTTGTGACCCAAGATATGATCTATCCTGGAGAATGTTTCATGAGCACTTGAGAAAAATGTGTATTCTGTTGTTTTGGGATGGAATGTCCTATAAATATCAATTAAGTCCATCTCGTTTAATGTATCATTTAAAGCTTGTGTTTCCTTATTTATTTTCATTTTGGATGATCTGTCCTTTGGTGAAAGTGGGGTGTTAAAGTCCCCTACTATGAATGTGTTACTGTCGATTTCCCCTTTTATGGCCGTTAGTACTTGCCTTATGTATTGAGGTGCTCCTGTGTTGGGTGCATAAATATTTACAATTGTTATATCTTTGTCATGGATCGATCTCTTGATCTTTATGTAGTGTCCTTCTTTTCTCTTGAATAGTCTTTATTTTAAAGTCTATTTTGTCTAATATGAGAATTGCTACTTGTCTGGATCTTGTCTTTCTGGTGGGCAGGTCCACATCTGGTGGTGTGTTTTGGGGTGTCTGTGGACTTATTATGATTTTAGGCAGCCTCTCTGCTAATGGGTGGCGTTGTGTTCCTGTCTTGCTAGTTGTTTGGCATAGGGTGTCCAGCACTGTAGCTTTCTGGTCTTTGAGTGAAGCTGGGTGCTGGTGTTGAGATGGAGATCTCTGGGAGATTTTCGCCATTTGTTATCTATAGAAATGATCCCTGAAAGTATAGTCTTAGGCTGGATTGATTTAATTGAGGTGTTCTATGTAGTGACAGAGAAAGGGAAGGACTCGCATATACTCTTTCCTAGCTGCTGTTTCTACTCTAAAGTACTGCTACTTTCTATCATACATAAATATGACTACTGACTTTTTTGTAAAAGTCAAAGAAAGATAAAGCAAGGCCTCTCAAATAGTAAGAGTATTAAATGTGTTCTGATTTGATTGATGTAAAGCAAAGTTTCTAAAGATGGACATAAGAGAAAGAAACTAAATTTTATAACAAGAAACAGTGGCAATAGCAGTTGTTACTAGACCTTATCTTCAGAGATGTGCATGGTCCTTTTATACTGCAGGAAAATATTGAATAACATCATCTGTCTCCTCAGCACCACGTGTAACACAGTGGCTGCTTAGGGATCTGGTGTCTGTTTCTTCTGGTAGCTACTTTCTATTGGGAGAAGAAAAATACATAACAATATCCCTTCTGTTTATTGAATTGTTTTGGCATCCTGATGTAATTGAATTGCACTTAAAATAAGAACTAAATAGAAATAAGAATTTGGAAAGAGAAAACAATTTTAATTCTTATAAAAAAAAAAACATGGCCCTGTCATCCTCCCTTTTGAAAAATACAGCAAGTTTAAATATTTATTACATGCATGGTTTAATGCAGGAACAAGATATAATGTACATCTCTATATCTTAGCTCATAATTTAAGTACAAATTATTTTTGCTTAAATTGGATTTTCCTATCAACCAAAATAATCTCAAAAGTAGCATAAATATAAAGTTAAATATCTGCTTTGTTTCATTATATGAGAAATGCTTTGGAGTGCAGAGTGTCCTGAATTTTGAGCAGTAGTACGTTGAAATTTACGAGCTCTGTAGCTTTTCTCAGAGGCACAATTTAAAAGAACAAGTTCTAGGAAAAAAAGGCTTGTGTTAAAATGGAACTCTCAAACCAAGGTCAAGCTGTTCACTGGATAACCTTTGAATAGTCTGGAATTATCCAGATTCTCTGTATGTAGACAATCTTTTGTAGCAAGAGAAAGAAATAGCAATGGTGTATATCAATCAGTTTTGTGACAGCTTGATTTTCCAAAAGTCCCCTTAAGAAATTCCTCCAATGTATTTGGAGGTAATGTAGCTAAGTCATATCCAGTATATTAGACACTGAAGTTTGTGTGTTGCTTTCAGATAATTTGGCAGGGTACACAGCTATATTAGCAAAAAGCTGAAATATTAATGGAAATATTAACCTTGTCAGATTATGAACTGAGTTGAAATTTATCATGTGTCCCATAATATTGGGCTTTTCTTTCCGAGCAAAGCATTTTATAATGGAAGAAAGACATATTTAAAAGTGACTTGATTTACCACATTTGAGTACAGGCTTTTATTTAAGGTTTACCCCAATACCCAATTCTGTGATCACCAAGAGGAGATGTGCAGACCCCAGAGCATGGATCCTGTCCATGGACTCTGATCATAGGTCTTGCCATCCACCAGTGGTACCAGAATCACATGATAGTGGAGAAGCCATGGGTCCTTTCCTTAGGCTGGTTGGCTGTTACCAAAATCTTTATTCCATTCAACCTTCACACAAATTCTTAACACACACACAAAAAGAAAAATTTGGTTTGCACAGCATATGGAGTTGATTTCCTGTACTTTTCAAACTACCTATAAAAAACCAGTCATCTGTCTACATGTGGGGCTAAAATGAAGATCATGGTTTACATTTGGTTATTAAATGAAGTTATGGTCATGAAAGAGAATTACTATATTTGATTCATCTTTTTTGTTCATAAAATCTGTCTTTCAGGAAAAGCTGGCTCTGTGTGCTTTGGGGTTTAATGTATTCTTATTACAGAATGTAGGCAGAAGAGAGAAGATGTTTAGAAATGTCTCAGTTAGGTTTGCCCCAAGCAGCCCTAAGGCAAGGATGTGGGTGTGGACATTTAGTTGGGAAGTGGTCCCAGGTGTCAGTGTGAGTGGACCAGGGAGGGTCCCGCTCCAGCTCCTGAAAGGAGCAACTGGAAACAGAGGCTCAGTCCATCTGGAGACCCTCCAAGGGAAGTGTGGAAGATGCTCAGACCTGCCCACTGAGGGGTGTGGGTGCAGAAACTGGGGTATTTATCCATCATTTTATAAATGATTTTTTTTTAATATCCACCAATTACTTTCTCATTGGTTGAGGCACAGGGAACTGTAGATTTAGAAAGGAACAGGCTTCAGATGACCTCCAAGGAGGGCAGAAGGAATATGGTTAGGACACCGACAACATCGGCTCCAGAAAGCATAACTAGAAATGAATATAAACATTGGGAGAGGCGACTGACTGCACCGAATCCACGTGGACACTCAGGTTATCATCACATGGTAATAATGCAGAACGATGTCAACTAAGCATTGTGACCTTATGCGTTTTGTTTTTTCTTAGCCCTTGACTCTTCCATCACCCATCAGAAGGTACAAAATTGGTTTTACTCTACTTAAGCTAATCATCAGACATCGCTGTAGACACAGATTCCATTGAGATTTCTAAACAGATAGCCTAGACCAGATTCATAATCTGTTATTCCTACGTGCCAACACTTCTTGTCACTCTTTTTGAAGTTAACAAATTTGTATTCAGTATCTACTTGCTTTATGACAGAGATTTGATGGCACTCCCAGTAACATGCCTCCTTTTGCTCCCATCTGCGACTGCTTTGATCATGTCTGAGAGGGTGACCAGACGGGTCTTCTGATTTTGTTGACAGCAGCTCATACTTTTCTCAACAGGTTTCCTCTCTTTGTTTAAATAGATTTTGAACATTATGAGCCCTTTATAATATTTTGACCTCACATCCAGTGATGCAATACACTGATCAATAAACAGAAAGAGAAACAGAGATCATCCCATACAGGGTTACTCAGTATGTACAGTGTGTTCAGTAGCTACCAGAATAGAGTTAAGTGAATGCAACATTAGCATAACTCAGTTCCAAACTTTAAGGGACAAAGTCTGTTGTCTTGTTGTCTAAGTAGTTCCTTGGATGTATCACATGTTTTATGACCTTCAGACTTCCCAAATGTCTAACCATCTGGTTGGTCATGGAAGCCAAAACAGAAAAATGACAATAAGTGGCAAATAGATGTATTTGTCAGGTGGGTAGCAAAAGATGAGTAGATGATGGAACAGCTCTTTGTATTAAGATTTACAAAAGGTGGTAAAGTGCCATTGATTTTAAAAATAAATCCCACTGTCTTTCCATGTGGGTTCTGAGATCAGAGAGGGAGCAGAATTGTATAGACACTAGATCATCAACCAAATGTATTGAACTCTCAATTTGTGTGTAACAAGGACACAGCCTGTCTTCTAAGTTTTAAAATATGGACTTCTATTTTTCACGTCATTAGTAATTTCTTGGTAATCTGAGTTCCAAGTGGCTCCATTTTTCTGGGGTCACTTGTTCTGTTGACAAACCAAAACATTACTTGATTTCTTACTCTATTTTTGACCTCAGTTATTTTCCATCCTCCTGCTTTTGCTTATCTTGGCCCCGTCCGCATGCAGAGAAGTCTCACACGTTTTGCTCTAGTCCAAAATTTGAACTCACCTTGTCACCTTTGAGCTAACATGATGCTGCTATATTGTTAGATCATTAATGAAATTTGGAGAATAACAGAAGGGAATTCGAGCTCAGAATACAAATCAAATTTCAATTTCAAGTGGTTGCCAATGTTTACCAACCATTTTCCAACCAGGAGACACTTTGAATGTTCTCTTTTTCCTTGGATGCAGCCTGCTGATGTGAAGCTGGGGTCTCCCCTTCCCCTGAATGAGTCTTTCACACCTCTCCCATACCAACAGTATCATTGTCTGCCAGAGAGAAAAACCCAAAGTAATCACTGCGTTATTTTGCAGAGTAATTAAATTTCCCTTTGTATGAAAATCACTGATCCAGATTTTGCCCAGGCCTGGTATTTATGACCAAGAAGGTCATTAGGGTGGAGCTTCTGATCTCAATTACAGAAGGGTAAGATGTGGAGAGCACGTTCCTCCCCAGAAATACATCTGCACGTGGAACAACTCCTACAGAACACCTACTGAATGCTGGCAGAAGACCTCAGACCTCCCAAAAGGCAACAAACTCCCCACGTACCTGGGTAGGTCAAAAGAAAAAAGAATAAACAGAGACAAAAGAATAGGGACGGGACCCGCACCAGTAGGAGGGAGCTTTGAAGGAGGAAAGGTTTCCACACACTAGGAAGCCCCTTCGCGGGCAGAGACTGGGGGTGGCGGAGGGGGGAAGCTTCAGAGCCGCAGAGGAAATCACAGCCACAGGGGTGCGGAGGGCAAAGCAGAGAGATTCCCTCACAGAGGATCGGTGCCGACCGGCACTCACCAGCCCGAGAGGCTTGTCTGCTCACCTGCCGGGACGGGCGGGTCTGGGAGCTGAGGCTCGGGCTTAGGTTGGATCCCAGGGAGAGGACTGGGGTTGGCGGCGTGAACACAGCCTGCAGGGGGCTAATGCACCACGGCTAGCTGGGAGGGAGTCCGGGGAAAAGTCTGGACCTGCCGAAGAGGCAAGAGACTTTTTTCTTCCCTCTTTGTTTCCTGGTGCGCGAGGAGAGGGGATTCAGAGTGCCTCTTTTTTTTTTTTTTTTTTTTTTTTTTTTTTTTTTTTTTTTTTGCGGTACGCAGGCCTCTCACTGCTGTGGCCTCTCCCGCTGCGGAGCACAGGCTCCGGACGCGCAGGCCCAGCGGCCACGGCTCACGGGCCCAGCCGCTCCGCGGCATGCGGGATCCTCCCGGACGGGGGCACGAACCCATGTGCCCTGCATCGGCAGGCGGACTCTCAACCACTGCGCCACCAGGGAAGCCCCAGAGTGCCTCTTAAAGGAGCTCCAGAGACGGGCGCGAGCCGCGGCTAAAAGCACGGACCACAGAGATGGGCAGGAGACGCTAAGGCTGCTGCTGCCGCCACCAAGAAGACTGTGTGTGAGCACAGGTCACTATCCACACCCCCCTTCCTGGGAGCCTGTGCAGCATGCTACTGCCAGGGTCCCGGGATCCAGGGACAGCTTCCCCGGGAGAACGCATGGCGCGCCTCAGGCTGGTGCAATGTCATGCGGGCCTCTGCCACTGCAGGCTCACCCCGCACTCCGTACCCCTCCGTCCCCTCAGCCTGAGTGAGGCAGAGCCCCCGAAGCAGCTGTTCCTTTAACCCTGTCCTGTCTGAGCAAAGAACAGACGCCCTTTGGGGACCTACATGCAGAGGCGGGTCCAAATCCAAATCTGAGCCCCAGAAGCTGTACGAACAAAGAAGAGAAAGGGAAATCCCTCCCTGCAGCCTCAGGAGCAGCAGATTAAAGCTCCACAATCAACTTGATGTACCTGCATCTGTGGAAAACCTGAATAGACAACGAATCATCCCAAACTGAGGAGGTGGACTTTGAGAACAACGATATATATATATTTTCCCCTTTTCCTCTTTTTTGTGTGTATGTGGATGCTTCTGTGTGTGATTCTATCTCTATAGCATTGCTTTTGTCATTTGCCCTAGGATTCTGTCTGTCCGTTTTTGGGGTATTTTTTTAGTACAGTTTTTCACACTTGTTATCATTGGTGGATTTGTTTTTCGGTTTGGCAGCTCTCTTTGTTCCTTCTTTCCTTTTTATAAAAGTTTTTTATTACTTAAATTAAAAAAAAATATTTTTTTATTTTAATAACTTTATTTTATTTTATTTTATCTTCTTCTTTCTTTCTTTCTTTCTTTCTCTCACTTTTATTCTGAGCCATGTGAATGACAGGCTCTTGGTGCTCCAGTCAGGCATCAGGGCTGTGCCTCTGAGGTGGGAGAGTCAAGTTCAGGACACTGGTCCACAAGAGACCTCCCAGCTCCACGTAATATCAAACAACAAAAATCTCCCAGAGAGCTCGATCTCAACGCCAAGACCCAGCTCCACTCAATGACCAGCAAGCTACAGTGCAGGACACCCTATGCCAAACAACTAGCAAGACAGGAACACAAACCCATACGTTAGCACACAGGCTGCCTAAACCCATAATAAGGCCACAGACATGCCAAAACACACCACCAGACTTGGACCTACCCACCAAAAAGACAAGATCCAGCCTCATCCACCAGAACACAGGCACTAGACCCCTCCACCCGGAAGCCTACACAACCCATTGAACAAACCTTAGCCACTGGGGACAGACACCAAAAACAACAGGAACTACGAACCTGCAGCCTGCGAAAAGGAGACCACAAACACAGTAAGTTAAGCAAAATGAGAAGACAGAGAAACACACAGCAGATGAAGGAGCAAGGCAAAAACCCACCAGACCTAACAAATGAAGAAGAAGTAGGCAGTCTACCTGAAAAAGAATTCAGAATAATGATAGTAAAGATGATCTAAAATCTTGGAAATAGGATGGAGAAAATACAAGAAACATTTAACATGGACCTAGAAGAACTAAAAAGCAAACAAACAGCGATGAACAACACAATAAATGAAATGAAAAATTCTCTAGAAGGGATCAATAGCAGAAAAACTGAGGCAGAAGGACAGATAAGTGACCAGGAAGATAAAATAGTGGAAATAACTACTGCAGACCAGAATAAAGAAAAAAGAATGAAAAGACTTGAGGACAATCTCAGAGACCTCTGGGACAACATTAAACGCACCAACATTCGAATTATAGGGGTCACAGATAAAGAAGAGAAAAAGAAAGGGACTGAGAAAATATTTGAAGAGATTATAGTTGAAAACTTCCCTAATATGGGAAAGGAAATAGTTAATCAAGTCGAGGAAGCACAGAGAGTCCAATACAGGATAAATCCAAGGAGAAGCACACCAAGACACATATTAATCAAACTTTCAAAAATTCAGTACAAAGAAAACATATTAAAAGCAGCAAGGGAAAAACAACAAATAACACACAAGGGAATCCCCATAAGCTTAACAGCTGATCTTTCAGCAGAAACTCTGCAAACCAGAAAGGACTGGCAGGACATATTTAAAGGGATGAAGGAGAAAAAGCTACACCCAAGATTACTCTACCCAGCAAGGATCTTATTCAGACTTGATGGAGAAGTTAAAACCTTTACAGACAAGCAAAAGCTAAGAGAGTTCAGCACCACCAAACCAGTTTTACAACAAACGCTAAAGGAACTTCCATAGGCAGGAAACACAAGAAAAGGAAAAGACCTACAATAACAAACCCAAGACAATTAAGAAAATGGTAATAGAAACATACATATCGATAATTACCTTAAATGTAAATGGATTAAATGCTACAACCAAAAGACATAAACTGGCTGAATGGATACAAAAACAAGGCCTGTATATATGCTGTCTCCAAGAGACCCACTTCAGACCTAGGGACATATAAAGACTGAAAGTGAGAGTAGGGTAAAAGATATTCCATGAAAATAGAAATCAAAAGAAAGCTGAAGTAGCAATTCTCATATCAGACAAAATAGACTTTAAAACAAGGACTGTTCAAGACACAAAGAAGGACAGTACATAATAATCAAGGGATCAAGAAGAAGATATAACAACTGTAAATATCTATGCACCCAACATAGGAACACCTCAATACATAAGGCAAATACTAAGAGCCATAAAAGGGGAAATCGACAGTAACACCATCAAAGTAGGGGACTTTAACATTCCAATTTCACCAATGGACAGTTCATCCATTGAAAATAAATAAGGAAACACAAGCTTTAAATGGTACATTAAACAAGATGGACTTAATTGATATTTATAGGACATTCCATCCTAAAACAACAGAATACACATTCTTCTCAAATGCTCATGGAATATTTTCCAGGGTAGATCATATCTTGGGTCACAAATCAAGCCTTGGTAAATTTATGAAAATTGAAATCGTATCTAATATCTTTTCCGACCACAATGCTATGATACTAGATCTCAATTACAGGAATAAATCTGTAAAAAATAAAAACACATAGAGCCTAAACAATACACTAATTAATAACCAACAGATCACTGAGAAATCAAGGGGGAAATCAAAAAATACCTAGAAACAAATGATAATAAAAACACGATGACCAAAAACCTATGGGATGCAGCAAAAGCAGTTCTAAGAGGGAAGTTTATAGCAATACAATCCTACCTTAAGAAACAAGAAACATCTCAAATAAACAATGTAAACTTACACCTAAAGCAATTAGAGAAAGAAGAACAAAAACCCCCAAAGTTAGCAGAAAGAAATCATAAAGATCAGATCAGAAATGAATGAAAAAGAAATGAAGGAAACAATAGCAAAGATCAATAAAAATAAAAGGTGGTTCTTTGAGAAGATAAACAAAACTGATAAACCATTAGCCAGACTCATCAAGAAAAAAAGAGAGAAGACTCAAATCAATAGAATTAGAAATGAAAAAGGAGAAGTAACAACTGACACTTCAGAAATACAGAAGACCATGAGAGATTACTACAAGAAACTCTATGCCAATAAAATGGACAACCTGGAAGAAATGGACAAATTCTTACAAATGCACAACCTTCTGGGAATGAACCAGGAAGATATAGAAAATATGAACAGACCAGTCACAAGCACTGAAATTGAAACTGTGATTAAAAATCTTCGAAGAAACAAAAGCCCAGGACCAGATGGCTTCACAGGCGAATTCTATCAAACATTTCGAGAAGAGCTAACAACTAATCCTTCTCAAACTCTTCCATGCTATAGCAGAGGGAGGAACATTCCCAAACCCATTCTACGAGGCCACCATCACCCTGATACCAAAACCAGACAAAGATGTCACAAAGAAAGAAAACTACAGGCCAATATCACTGATGAACATAGATGCAAAAATCCTCAGCAAAATACGAGCAAACAGAATCCAACAGCACATGAAAAAGGATCATACACCATGATCAAGTTGGATTTATCCCAGGAATGCAAGGATTCTTCAATATACGCAAAGAAATCAATGTGATACACCATATTAACAAATTGTAGGAGAAAAACCATATGATCATCTCAATAGATGCAGAGAAAGCTTTTGACAAAATTCAACACCCATTTATGATAAAAACCCTGTAGAAAGTAGGCATAGAGGGAACTTTCCTCAACATAATAAAGGCCATATATGACAAACCCACAGCCAACATCGTCCTCAGTGGTGAAAAACTGAAACCATTTCCACTAAGATCAGGAACAGGACAAGGTTGCCCAATCTCACCACTCTTATTCAACATAGTTTTGGAAGATTTAGCCACAGCAATCAGAGAAGAAAAAGAAATAAAAGGAATCCAAATTGGAAAAGAAGAAGTAAAGCTGTCACTTTTTACAGATGACATGATACTATACATGGAGAATCCTAAAGATGCTACTGGAAAACTACTAGAGCTAATCAATGAATTTGGTAAATTAGCAGGATACAAAATTAATGCACAGAAATCTTTACATTCCTATACACTAATGATGAAAAATCTGAAAGTGAAATCAAGAAAACACTCCCATTTACCATTGCAACAAAAAGACTAAAATATCTAGGAATAAACCTACCTAAGTAGACAAAAGACCTGTATGCAGAAAATTATAAGACACTGATGAAAGAAATTAAAGATGATACAAATAGATGGAGAGATATACCATGTTCTTGGACTGGAAGAATCAACATTGTGAAAATGACTATATTACCCAAAGCAATCTACAGATTCAATGCAATCCCTATCAAACTACCACTGGCATTTTTCACAGAACTAGAACAAAAAATTTCACAGTTTGTTTGGAAACATAAAAGACCCCGAATAGCCAAAGCAATCTTCAGAATGAAAAACGGAGCTGGAGGAATCAGGCTCCCTGACTTCAGACTATACTACAAAGCTACAGTAATCAAGACAGTATGGTACTGGCACAAAAACAGAAAGACAGATCAATGGAACAGGATAGAAAACCCAGAGATAAACCCACACACATATGGTCACCTTATCTTTGATAAAGGAGTCAGGAATGTACACTGGAGAAAGGACAGCCTCTTCAATAAGTGGTGCTGGGAAACTGGACAGGTACATATAAAAGTATGAGATTAGATCACTCCCTAACACCATACACAAAAATAAGCTCAAAATGGATTAAAGACCTAAATGTAAGGCCAGAAACTATCAAACTGAGAGGAAAAACATAGGCAGAATACTCTATGACATAAATCAGGCAAGTTCCTTTTTGATGCACCTCCTAGAGAAATGGAAATAAAAACAAAAATAAACAAATGGGACCTAAGGAAACTTAAAAGCTTTTGCACAGCAAAGGAAACCATGAAAAAGACCAAAAGACAACCCTCAGATGGGAGAAAATATTTGCAAATGAAGCAACTGACAAAGGATTAATCTCCAAAATTTACAAGCAGCTCATGCAGCTCAATATCAAAAAAACAAACAACCCAATCCAAAAATGGGCAGAAGACCTAAATAGACATTTCTCCAAAGAATGTATACAGATTGCCAACAAACACATGAAAGAATGGTCAACATCATTAATTATTAGAGAAATGCAAATCAAAACTACGATGAGATATCATCTCACACCAGTCAGAATGGCCATCATCAAAAAGTCTACAAACGATAAATGCTGGAGAGAGTGTGGAGAATAGGGAACCCTCTTGCACTGTTGGTGGTAATGTACAGTGATACAGCCAATGTGGAGTACAGTATGGGGGTTCCTTAAAAAACTAAAATAGAACTACCATATGACCTAGCAATCCTACTACTGGGCATATACCCTGAGAAAACCATAGTTCAAAAAGAGTCATGTACCACAATGTTCCTTGCAGCACTATATACAATAGCCAGGACATGGAAGCAACCTAAGTGTCCATTGACAGATGAATGGATAAAGAAGTTGTGTCACATATATACAATGGAATATTACTCAGCCCTGAAAAGAAACGAAATTGAGTTATTTGTAGTGAGGTGGATGGACGTAGAGTCTGTCATGCAGTGTGAAGTCAGAAAGAGAAAAACAAATACCGTATGCTAACACATATATATGGAATGTAAAAAACAGTCATGAAGAACCTAGGGGCAAGATGGGAATAAAGACACAGACCTACTAGAGAATGGACTTGAGCATACGGGGAGGGGGAAGGGTAAGCTGGGACAAAGTAAGAGAGTGGTGTGGACATATATACACTAGTAAACGTAAAATAGATAGCTAGGGGGAAGCAGCCACATAGCACAGGGAGAGGAGCTCGGTGCTTTGCGACCACCTAGAGGGATGAGATAGGGAGGGTGGGAGGGAGGGAGAAGCAAGAGGGAAGAGATATGGGAACATATGTATATGTATACCTGATTCAGTTTGTTATAAAGCAGAAACTAACACACCATTTTAAAGAAATTATACTCCAATAAAGATGTTTTAAAAAAAAATAAGAAGGTCATTAATCTGATTTTAAATCAGTGTTTCCCTGGTGGCACTGTGGTTGAGAGTCCGCCTGCCGATGCAGAGGACACGGATTCGTGCCCCGGTCCGGGAAGGTCCCACATGCCGCGGAGTGGCTGGGCCTGTAAGCCATGGCCGCTGAGCCTGCACGTCCGGAGCCTGTGCTCCGCATTGGAGAGGCCACAACAGTGAGAGGCCCGCGTACCGCAACGAAAAAGAAAAAAAAAAAAACCATAAGCACTGTCTACCCAGGTCTCCACTTTGAAATTAGATTTTTCTTTATTGTGCCCCAGATGAAATGCACAGCAGATCTTTCATTCATTGAACAAATAACTGCAGGGAAAATGCTACTTTCCAAGAACTCCTGCAGTAATTGAGAAATAAAGCAATAGACAAGCCCCCCACTTCACTGCCCTTCATACCACCAGTCTCTTTGAGTGGAAGGAACCACATAAGGGTTATATTGCCAATGTCCACAATAAAATCTAGTGGTATTTCCCCCACCAAAAAAAAAGTTCTAAAAAATTTGTGGACTTGTCAATATTTTCCCTTAAGGCTGAAATATCTACAGTACTTTTCTGATATTGGTATAGGTATACTGCTTTTTCTTTTATTATTAAGGTTTTTATAATTCATCTCTTTTTGGTGTATCTTTTTTAATTTCTGATAGTTCTGTATTCTTATATTTAAGATGTGTTTATTATGAGTAGTTTAGAGTTACATTTTGTCTTTTTTCAGTCCAATCTGACAGTATTAGTCAATTAATTGGAATATTTAGTCCATTAATTTCAATATAATTTCTGGCACAACTGTCACTTTATGATTTAGTTTCTATTTGCCCCACCTGTTTTTAGTTTTCTTTGACTCTTCTTTATCGACTTATTTTGTATTAATCAAGGATTTCTTTCCCATTTTCTCTGTTAACCTGTTAGTCATACATTTTTTCAAACTTTTTGTTGCTGATGTGGAAATTGCATCCATTCTTGACTTACTACAGTCTAACATAAATTGCTTTATTTTGCCACTTCTCACACAATTCTAGGACCTCAGAACATTTTTATTCCATTGACTCCCATTTCATCTTTTGTGTTATTGTCATTGTGCATTTCATTCTGTTATATTTTAGACCACACCAGACATTAGCCTCATTATTTTGTACAGTTCATATTAATTTATATTTCCCCAGATGTATATATGGACATTTACCTTATTAAAAATTTTTGATTTCTGCATTTCATTTCTTAATTTAAATGGAAACATCAAGGGGAATTTAACAAAAAAGTGAAAAGATGATTATTAAATAAAAAGTGTTCTCTTACTTTCTTAAGTACCAGTAAAATTCCCTTTGGTGTGTGACAAGTGTTATGACAAGTGTCAGCTCCCTGCCCTTTATCTAACTGCTTCTTTTTGCCTCTGTTGCAAGGAGGTTGGTAACAATACCAGTCAGATGATACTGTTGTTTTGATTCAATTGGTTCACGTGAAGATGGCTCCTGGGAGCATGTGGTGCATAGCAGGTCCTCCTCATCTATTAGCTCCCCCTCTTTTCCCGGATCCCAGGCACGTGGCTTCCTCCAAACACCAGCCTGTCTTTCTAGCCTCATCTAACAGCTATGCACTGTGGGTGGGCCCCTTCCTGGATCATGAACAACATGATATTAGGGACACTGTCCCCTTCATCTTTGCATTTACCATTAGTGCTTATCAAGGGGTCTGGCATTTAATGGGCAGTGATGGATGTTTTCTGATTGGGTTAATGAAGGACGGAAGGAATGAACAAACAATCCTCACTCAGTTATGCCAGTTCATAGAGAAATGCTCCCTACCATGCACTGAGACCTTACACAGGCACACGCTGAGTCTCCTGTTGACTTTGCACCTGTCTTCCTGGGTCAGGCTGGGGATGGGCTGTGGTGAGGGTCATTTCATCTTCATCAAGATGCACTCCTGACCTACCCTCTGCTCCCTTGGTGGAAGTTCCCAACAGCCCCAAAGCGATGTGCACTGTGGGTGGGCCCAGGGGACAGACACCTGGACCAGTGAATCTGTGAGCAAAGCTCAGCTTCCCCATCCCTTCCTCTACTCTCTCACCACTTTGTCCACCAAAAAGAAATTTTTTTAAAGAAAAAAAGAGACAATGTGGAAGAAGGAGAAAACTTGGCATTCAACAAATGTTTGTTTACACACACTGAATACCACTAGCTAAATCCACAATGCCTGAAGAATATGGTGTTTTCTGTAATAGATTAATGTTTAAAACACTCAAGGATGAATATCAACTTGCAAAGATTGCCATCTATGATACTTTTTCTCAAAAAATTGCATAGTTTCCTTGAAGAGAATGGAAAAGTTGCCACTCTAACTATAATAAATACAGATTAAAGTATGTGTAATATTGCATGCTATTGTGTACAAGATATACTGAATTTAAAGACTAAAAATACAAGAAAATCTCATATGTTACCATTTCTTTGTGTCCCACCTATAGTTTCTCATAGGTGATGTCTTTTTCAGAAGCTAATATTCCTGACTCTGTCTTTATAATAGTTTAGAAGCACTAAAGAGGATTGGATGGTCACCACAGAGGAAATGAAATATTTGAAAATATGTGACTCTTACTTAGGAAATGTGGAATATGGGCTGACTTTCAAAAGTGCAATAAAGCTTGTACTTTATCTCTCAAATGAACAAGCAGGTGAAAATGAGTGTTTTGTATCTTAGACTGACCACTGGTTCCTGGTATTTTAATATTATTTCTGCTTCACTACTTTAAAATCAAATTAGATAAATAATACCCTCAGGGAAATAACTATGCCTTCCTTATTCTCCATACTGAAAAAGACATGCTTAGAACTCAATAAATAACAACACACTCTGACCTTAGACAATTTTATATTTTTTTCAATATGTATTTCTAGAATCTGTATTTTAACTTGTAAAGAGTCCTCAAATTAGCCCCACTACAAATCAGAATTGATATCAGATGATACTGGGCTGTGACCTTGGTTGTGTAACATCTCTTGGTCTTCCTTCCACACCTGGTTTCAGGAGCGGCTTCTGCTGTCCCTGCTGCCAGCACACATAGCCATGGAGATGAAAGCCGAGATCATCCAGAGGCTGCAGGGCCCCAAAGCCGGCCAAATGGAAAACACCAACAACTTTCACAACCTGTACGTCAAGCGGCACACCAACGTCAGGTACGCTGCTGCTCTGTTCTCCTTCCGCAGCAAGTCTGGGGAGCCTGTATGCCAGGTGGGGGACATATTTAACTGGGAGCCCATAATCTTACAGTTTCATGTGTCCTTTGGAACTGTTTATCTTTGCGTGTAGAGTAATTATCACTCCACCTACCCATGTGCTACATCTTGGGCCTTCACATTAAGATAAGAAAACGGGTTCCTCTACTTATTGCATTTTGTGACCATCAATTACAAAAGGGAGAGAAGTGGACAATGGGGCCCTTATTCTGGGAACTCCTTGGTCAGAGCTCACTGTGTCCCTGAAACCCAGGACTCAGTATCAGTAAGATTAAAGAGTCATGGGCTCTAGGCACAAGGACTGGTTCCTCAAGGTGGACTTGGCAAGGGCAGGGCCTTGGGAAGCCAGCACTTTCCAGGGAAGCTGGATGTTCTGCTGTCAATCAGGAATGATGGGTTTCTAGGGTATGGCTGGTACCCAGCATCATAGGGGACCAACATGCACCTTAATTAAATTATAATGAAAGTTACTGCTTTTCCAAGAGTGGCACAGCCATCCATACTTCCCAGGGAGCCATTCCTGGATTCCCAGTAACTGGAAAACTAACATGGGATTGTGGTCAGGAAGGAGGATGGTATAGGACCTCTTCTCCCCTGAGCTCTAGAGAGGAGCTGTGCAGGTCCTCACTTCAGTCTGGAGAGGGTGCTCCCTCCTGTGCTCCCCTCCATCTCTGGCTACAGTGGTGTGGGACCTCTCCACATGTGGGTGCCCTGGTCCTCACTGTTCTCCATGCCCACCCATTCCTGATACCACTTCTCTGGGGGCTGTCCTTTCATCCATTCGATTACATTGCAGTGGTGATTGCTATTCTGGCTGGGTTATCTCAATAAGGAACCTGTGCATGCCTCACTCATTATGTTATTCCTTTAGTCACCCCCCACCCCATTCAATAGTTTAATAACAACAACCACAAACACAAACTAAAGTGTGTTTAGAATCGTCTAGAATTGTAATAGGGCTGTTTGCCTTCAAGTCCAGACCTTTTCCATTGTGTGATGCAGCCTTCTGTCTGGTTACTTCAGGTCAAGGATTTTTGAAGTTTATTAAGAAACAAATTTAACTGTAGCTTAATTTATGCATTGCTAAGACAAATTGCATTTTAACACATGATTTTAGAAAAAGGTATGGCCCAAGCATGCAAAGAGCTAATATACAATGAGAAATGCACATTGAAAGGGAGACAAGAGAAAAAAAGTTGCATATCAAGTAAGAACTAAGGAAAAAACATTGAATAAATGAGGAATCAGGAGTAAACTTTTTTATAGTCCCCGCCTTTTTTTTCTTGGAATAATAGGAAAGAACTCTGTGTGTATATATACATATATATGTATGTATGTATATATGCATATATTTATGTGTTTGTATATACATATATATATGTATATATATACACACACAGAGACAGAGAACATTCATACATGTTAAAGAGTAAAGCTGGACTTCCTTGGTGGTGCAGTGGTTAAGAATCCTCCTGCCAATGCAGGGGACACATGTTCGAGCCCTGGTCCAGGAAGATCCCACTTGCTGTGGAGCAACTAAGCCCGTGTACCACAACTACTGAGCCTGTGCTCTAGAGCCTGCGAGCCACAACTACTGAGCCCACACACCACAACTACTGAAGCCCATGCATCCTAGAGCCTGCATGCCACAATTACTGAGCCCATGCGCCGCAACTATTGAAGCCCATGCACTCTAGGGCCCACATGTGGCAACTACTGAGCCCACGTGCTGCAACTACCAAAGCCCGCATGCCTAGAGCCCATGCTCTACAACAAGAGAAGCCACCACAATGAGAAGCCCGCACACCACAGCAAAGAGTAGCCCCCACTCACTACAACTAGAGAAAGCCTGCACACAACAATGGAGACCCAGTGCAGCCAAAAAAACGGCATAAAATTATTTAAAACACTAGACTGCATTTAGGTTTTTAAGCATTTTACCTACATAATTAAAGAAAAAACATTTATGGTGTCTGACAAGATATACTATAGTAGAAATTGCTCTTTCCAGCCTTAACTATATGAAAATCAGCAATGCCCCTTTCATCTCCAGAAATATTTTTATGTCACTTATTGGTATTCAAACTGTGTAAGGATAAATGTGTCTATCTAAATAGGATCACAGACTATCTTTAAATAGCTGTGATATAATCTGGGAACAATAGACCTGTAAAAATGACTGAAGACACAACCAATCTCAAGCAGTTGATAATGGTCTGCATAATATCTGTATTAGTTATCAGTTTCTGTGTAACAAATTACCCCAAAACTCAGTGGGTAATTTAAAGAACAATAAACAATATTGTTCTTTAAAGAACAACAAACACACCAATCAGAATGGTCATCATCAAAAAGTCTATAAATAACAAATGTTGGAGAGGATGTGGAGAAAAGGGAACCCTCTTACATTGTTGGTAGGAATGTAAATTGTTGAAGCCACTATGGAAAACAGTATGGCGGTTCCTCAAAAAACTAAAAATAGAGCTACCATATAATCCAGCAATCCGACTCCTGGGCATATATCTGGAAAAAAACACAATTCAAAAAGATACATGCACCCCAATGTTCACTGCAGCACCATTTACAATAGCCAAGACATGGAAGCAATCTAAATGTCCATTGACAGAGGAATGGATAAAGAAGATGTGGTACATATATACAATGGAATATTACTTAGCCATAAAAAAATGAAATAATG
Source organism: Pseudorca crassidens (assembly GCF_039906515.1). Lineage (NCBI taxonomy): Eukaryota > Metazoa > Chordata > Mammalia > Artiodactyla > Delphinidae > Pseudorca > Pseudorca crassidens. Next base: position 6,761,242 of record NC_090298.1, read on the forward strand.
CCATTTGCAGCAACATGGATGGACCTAGAGATTATCACTAAATGAAGTAAGTCAGAAAAAGACAACTGTCATATGATGTCACTTACATGTAGAATCTAAAATACAATACAAATCAACATATCTATGAAACAAAAACAGACTCACAGACATAGAGAACAGACTTGTGATTGTTAAGGGGAAGGGGGTTGGAAGAGGGAAGGACTGGGAGTTTGAGATTAGCAGAGGCAAGCTATTATACATAGAATGGATAAACAACAAGGTCCTACAGTACAGCACAGGGAACTATATTCAATATCCTATGACAAACCATATGGAAAGAAATATGAAAAAGAATATATATATATAACTGAATCATTTTGCTTTATAGAAGAAATTAACATTGTAAATCAGCTATACTTCAAAAAAAAAAAGAACCATTAAAAAAAAAAAACAACCCATAGAATGGGAGAAAATATTTGCAATAATATATCTGATAAGGGACTTGAATCCAGAATATATAAAGAACTTTTACAGCTCAACAATAAAAATACAAATAACCTAATTTTTTTAAAAAAAGAACAATAAACATCTCACAACATCTGTGGGTTGGAGTTTGGGAGCAGCTTACCCAGGTGGTTTTGGCATAGACTTTCCCATGAGGCTGCAGGCTGCTGGGCAATCTGTTCCCAATGTGACTTCCCACCTGGTGGACAGGTTAACCTTCTGTTGGCTGGAGGCCTCAGTTCCTCATCATTGGGCCTCTTCACAGGTTGCTTGAGTATCCTCACAACATGGCCGCTTGCTTCCCCAGAGGGAGGGGTCCAGGTGGAAGCTTCAATATCTTTTATGATCTAACCTTGGAAGGTCATTTCTGGTCATTTCTGCAGTATCCTATTGGTTACACAAGTCAGCTCTACCCATTATGGGAAGGGACAGTACAAGAGTGTGAGTACTGGGAGGTGAGGATTAACACACTTATCTAAGGCAAAGGATTGGTGAAGCACCTTTGCCTGATTAACACACTTATCTAAGGCAAAGGATTGGTGAAGCACCTTCAACTGTCTTCAGAGATTGTGTAGAATATGTTTGCAGTATTAAATTTAAATTCATAACACATATTTGGGATGCTAAAGTAACTTAAATTCTTAAAACTTAAAAATGGAAAAACTTCAATGGCATGGAGTACCAATTAATTTTAAATGAAATATGAAAACATATGGCCTTTTCCTCCTGAAACAGGACAGGTATAATAAAAAAAGAAGCAGATAAAATACCTGGCTAATGCAGGTAGTTCAGTCAATAACTGAGGGTGTTTTTTAATGAGAATTATTAGGTTGATAGACCAAAAAGATCTGTTGATAACTTTTAGTTTTGCTTTGATGATTCATTCAATGAAATATTTATTCTCTGTTAATAACATTGACTAGCTCTTTACTAACTGATATAACAATAATAATAATAGTAATAAGTAGGATGAGGAGGAAGTGGAGAAGAAAAAGAATTTATAGATGTGAAGGTAGCAACTACCGGTTGCCTTCTGAATCATTGTCTTCCTCTGAATCCCTCCCACTAGTGCTGAAACATTCACAAACCCATCATGTCTTTGAAAACAAACATAAATCCCTGAATCCAGTGCCACCCTACAACTCTGAAATTACGTCCATGAATTTCATAGCCCAGATTCTAGAACAATTTTCCACTCTCTAACTAGACTTCCTTATTTTCTCTCCCTCCTCAAATCACCACCCTCTGACATTAACCTCACCCATGTCACAGAACTCATTCTTCCTACATTCACCACCAGTTGTCTTGTTCCCAAATCTGAATATGACTTCCTCTGCATCCTATCTCATTGACCACATGGTTATGCTTGGTCCCATTCACCTTGTCTTTGCACTTAAATAATTCTACATCCTTGGGTTTCCATGCCATTGTTTCCCCTTTGTTTTCTCCCTGCAGTCTTCTTTATTGTTTCCTCGTCCCTAAATCTAGGCTGTTCTGTAAATGAAAGCATTTCCAGGTCTCTCCTAACTCCTCTATTCTCTCCAGCTCTCGCCCAGGACTTAATGACCATCTATATGATGCTAAAACACAGAACTCAACCGTAGTTTTCCATAAGCATCTACCTAATGGTCTTCTTCTTGGGTTTCCCACTGACACCACCCTCAGACTCAACCCAACCAAAGTGGAACTAGTCAACTTCTCCTGCAAGCTTGATTTGATTTGTACACTAGGTACAGCCCCAGTACTCAGCCAGAAACCGGTCTTTATCTCAGCACTTTCTTTTCCTAGACACTTCCCACAACATCTAATCCCTAACAAAGCCTGATTCATTCTCCTTCCTACAAATCTCCCCTCTCTGTCCAGTTCTCCCCATTTCCCCCACTTATAGACTTTCCACAGGGCTCTCCGAGATGTACCAGATATGATTCTAACTGACCTGCCCACCTCCAGGTTGCTGCCGCCAGAGTGGTCTTTCTCAAGTGGTGATGTGATCCGAGTCTAGGTCGGGTTTCCTTCCTGTGTGACCCCCGAAGTGCTCTGCGTCTCCTCTTCCATAACCCTTTGTACATTGTGTCCCAGTTACTCATATACAGTCTGCATCTTCCTGCCCAGTAACCACAGGACCAGCTTCAGACCTGTACATTCAGCCCATCTTGGGCTCCTTCACCCACTACATGTCTTGATACAGGAAACACTGTGGAGGTTGTCAGCAAGAAGTAGAGTCAACCACTCATTCTCACGTTCGCCCTCCCATGCTGCCTAGATTGGGTATCTTCCTCTGAGTGAGTAATGCCTCCTCTTGGACCATGGCTCAGCATCTGTGGGTCCCTGCCTCTGCAGGAGAGCACAGGAGAAGTAGGGATGGTTTTATGGCACCATCTGAATGGAGAGCACAAAAGCCCCAGCAGCCCTGATTTCCCTGGACCAGAGGTCTCCCCCTGCTTCTGTCCATCATCAGAGGAGCAAGTCTTTCCTCCAAGGTGAAGCCACAAGCCTTGTACTTTGCCTGAGGAGCAGAGTGTTGCCAGCAGCAGAGATCAAGCCATGTTCTGCCTGGGACCAGGCTGACGGCTGCCGCACTTTTTTTTTTAAATTGTGGTAAAATATACATAGCAGTTACAATTTTAACCATTTTAAATTGTACAGTGCAGTGTCACTAAATACATTCATGCTGTTCTGCAACCATCACCAACATCCATGTCCAGAACATTTTCTTCATCCCAAACCGAAGCTCCATACCCACTAAACAACAACGCCCCATCCCCAGACTCTGGCAGTCACCATACTACTCTCTGTCTCTATGGTTGGGCTAGTCTAAGTACTTCATATAAGTGAAATCATATAATATTTGTCCTTTTGAGTCTGGCTTATTTCACTCAATTTAATGTCTTCAGGGTTCATCCAGGTTGTGTTATTTGTCAGAATTTCATTCTTTTAAAGACTGAATAATATTCCACTGTATTATACACCACAGTTTCATCCATCCATTTCTTTAAATGTCAATAGACATTTGTTTCATTTTATGAATAATACTGCTGTGAACATGGGTATATGAATATCTGTTTGAGTTCCTGCTTCCAGCTCTTTTGGGTATATACCTAAGAGTGGAATTGCTGGATCCTATATATGGTAATTTTATATTTCATAAAATTTTGTGAATTGGCAGTTATTTTTGTTTCATGGCCCATCTTAAACCGTACCATATTCACTACCTGAACCCAGAATTTTAGGCTTCTTTATTAGTCCTTTACACAAAACATAAACACGTTATTGTGTAGGTAAATTTATAATGTACACAGTGGTGCTGTAGTTTCTCTATCCTGACCCATCAAGGTTAGCTAAACACATACACAACTCTAAGGAATCTCACGTTTGCCCTCCCAGCTTGTACATCCCATGAAGGGAAGCTGTACTGTCATTTCCTAAGTGACTTTCTCTGACTCTTCACCACCTCCACTGTTCTGTCTTACAGCACTCTGCTGTTTTCTTTTATAGCACTATTGTCACTGTAATTGGATGTTGGTTGGTGTCCTTATTTGTTTAATGCATCCCCAAACCAAACTCTGAGCTTTAGAAAGATGTTCTGTATCTGCTCTCCTGGCAGGTAGTAAGGAAGCCAGAATTTTTTTCTTTGAATCAATAAAAACAGGATTTGTCTTTTATTATTTTGCTTCTTCTACATAGGAATCCTTATAATATAAAATCATGTAATGATTCAAATAGACGCATACTCCTTTGATATCAGAATTATGACACTGTCAGGATGTACTGTCAGGATGAAGACCACATAAATGAGAGAGGCGGGGAGGGGCTGGCCCTGAGAGAAGAAAGGTGAGCAGTAAAAATGGACTAGAATAGAGAACGTGCATCACATGACTTTTTCGTCAACGATTTTATTATAAAAATTTAACATCAAAAAAAAATTAATGGGAAAGTTTAGCAAAATGTTTACATATTCCATACCCAGGGAAATGACATTTTGCAAAAATGTAAAAACTTATACTCTTTCAATGGGAAAAACTACCATTACTTTCTTAACGAACATCAACTTGCCAATATGGCACCCACTGGTTTGTTCCCACAGTATCCTCTATGCGGACATTGTTGGGTTCACCCGTCTGGCCAGTGACTGCTCCCCAGGAGAACTGGTCCACATGCTGAATGAACTCTTTGGAAAATTTGATCAAATTGCAAAGGTGAGTATTAGTGATTGCCTTCTGTTTTGAGGATATATAAAATTTGGGCTTACTTTTTCTCTGGTCCCTTATCAATTTTTTACCTCCTCATAAAAGCATCCTTTAGGAATGTTGTTTGTAGATTTGTTGGATTTATTTGCCATCGAGCCCCGATAAATCTCTAACCTACACTGGGAATGAGAGATGTCATAGCATATAATTAGCATATTTTTCATCTACTTTTAAAACTTCTGCATATATATAACTCAGCACACATATAATAAATACATTCAAGATGATGAGATTTGATTTGCACATCTCTCTCTCCTGTGCCGTTCTAAGATTCTCTTTTTAGGCATTTCGATGTCAAGGAGTTGGAAACATGATTTCCTCTCCAGTTGTAACTATTACATATTCACAGTGTTAAGCGGCATCCTGGGAAAATCCCTAAAATAGGATGCATCCCTTCTTCCTAAGCCCTTTATTGACTGTTGTCCCCTTTTTATCCACTGACCCTTGTGCCACTTGCAGAGATGTAAGTTCAGTATTTGTCATTCATATGCTCATTTGTGGGAAGTTTCACAGAGAAGAAATGATGACAACTGATCTAAAACCATACTAGACCTTATTCTAGACTTATTTATTGGAACTATTAAGGTTTCTGGTGGGAATATTGATAATTTTTTTTCTTTCCTGCTAGCCCTGTACTTCTGTCTCATAAAATGTTTCTGGTCAGCTCAATTTTGTCTCTGAATTGTTCCCAACAAAAATACATTATTATGCTTATTAAAATGCATTCTTTACATAAGGAAGAGTTGGTTCTAAGTTTAGTTCATGGTGAGATTTTGAAAACAATAGGTGAGATTTTGCTCACTTTTAAACAATAAAGAAAATTCCAGCCAGGCCTCCTAGGCATAAATCTGGCTTGCAGATGTTCACAGAGTCACTCTTGCGTCAAGCTTTCCATGAGGTGTCTTATGTTTCCCAACTGACCATGACAGATCTCATTGGGAATTCTAAAAAATCACTAAGAGTATAGCTCTGTTTCCTTCCTTTACCAAACCAAAGGAAGAGGTTGAGTTTGGGGTAGAGGGGGCCTCATCTTTAGAAAACGTCTTGAAAGTTTGAGTCAGTAAAAGGTCCTTTTTGTTGCACTGCCTGGTCACAGTAGGAAGAAACATCCTAATCTTGGCTGATAACAACAAAACTCCAGTGTTTACATGGCATTTTCCCCACACGCAAGGCTCTATGTCCAAATTACTTCTCTCTATATGGACACCAGTCAAACTGATTAGGGGCCCACCCTACTCCTGTATGACCTCATCTTAACTAATTACATCTACAGTGACCCTTTGGCCAAATAATGTCACGTTCACAGGTACCAGGGGTTAGGATTTCACATGTGAATCTGAGGAAGACACAATTTATAACTCATAAGGGAGGTACTCGGTGTGACTTCCTGCTCCTCTCTGATCATTGTAACAAAGGAACGTCCAGGCAATATCAGAGACTGGCCTAGGATAGCTTGGGCCATCCATTGCTGGTCACAGGGGCAGCATGCTTTGGATATCAGTTCATGGCTCTTAGTTCAAAACATGGAGTTGGTGAGCATTATAAGCAAACAGATAGTTCTGTCCATTGAGGGAATACTACATAAAGCACATTAAGTTAAGGAACTCAACGTCACTGCTCATTCACTGTTAGTTTTTATCCACTTTAATGAGGTATAATTGGCATACAGAAAGCTATACATATTTCACATACATACAACTTACTGAGCTTAGGGATACACCCTTGAAACCATCACTACAATCTATGCCATAAACATCTATCACCTACAAAAGTTTCCTCTTGCCCTTTTAATTTATCATTATCATCATCATTATTATTTTGTGATTAAAACACTTAACGTAAGATCTACCTTCTTAGCCAATGTTTAGGTATACAATATAATATTATTAACTATAGACACTATGCTGTACAGTAGCTCTCTAGGACTTATTCATCATGCATTACTGAAACTTTGTGTCCTTTGACCAACACTTCCCCATTTTCCCCTCTCCCAGGCCTGGAAACCACCATTCTATACTCTGCTTCTATGTTTGACCAATTTAGATTCCTCATATAAGTGGTATCATGTAGTATTTGTCATTCTGTATCTGGCTTATTTCACTTAACAAGTCAAATTCAACAGCACTTTAAAATGATCATATACCATGACCAACTGGGATTTATCCCTGGGATACAAGTTGGATAGCATCGCAAATCAATTGATGGGATATACCACATTAACAGAATGAAGGGTAAAAATCATATGATCGTCTCAATCAATTGATGCAGAAAAAGCATTTGACAAAATGAAACACGCTTTTATGATTAAAAACTCTCAACTAATAAGAAGGAACTTACCTCAACACAATAAACCCGTATATGAAAAACCCACAGTGAACATCATACTCAACAGTGACAAACTGAAAGCTTTTCTTCTAAGATTGGGCATAAGACAAGGATACCTACTCTCACCAGTTCTGTTCAACATAGTGCTGGAACTTCCTGACGCAGCAGTTAGGCAAGAAAAAGAAATAAAAGACATCCAACTCAAAAGAGAAGTAAAATTATCTCTGTTTGCAGATGATATGACCTTACATGTAGAAAACCCTAAAGAGTCCACAAAAATCTGTTAGAACTAATAAATAAACTCAGTAAAGTTGCAGGATAAAAAGTCAATGTATAATAATCACTTGTATACAATGAAGTATCTCAAAAGGAAATCAAGAAAACACATTTACATTATCATCAAAAATAATAAAATACTTAGGAAATAGACTTAACTAAGTAGGTGAATGACTTATACACCAAAACTATAAAATATTGATGAAAGAAATATAAAGAGACACAAATAAGTAGAAAGACATTCCATGTTCATGGGTTGAAAGAATTAATATTAAAATAGTACCCCAAACCATCTACAGATTCAATGCAATCCCTATCAAAATCCCAATGGTAGTTTTTACAGAAATAGAAAAAAAATCCTGAAATTCATATAGAACCACAAGAGACACCAAATATCCAAAGCAATTTTGAACAAGAAAAACAAAGCTGGAGGCATCGTGCTTCCTGCTTTCAAAATATATTGCAAAACTACAGCAATCAAAACAGTCTGATACTGGTATTAAAGACAGACATACAGACCAATGGAGCAGAATAGAGACTAGAAATAAACCCATGCATATACAGTCAGCTGATCATTGATAAGAGTGCCAAGAATTCACTGTTCTTAATCTTACTGTTTTCTAGACTCAGGATACATATTTAGGAAGTATAGGAGAGAAGCCTTATTAATAAACAATGTTTTGCCTTTTTATTATTTAAAATATTGTTATCAGGAATTACTAACACGTCATCTATAATGCTATAGATAAGCATGAAAGTACACAGCTCTCTATGAAACAGGGAAAGAAATCTGCAAAATCTTCAGTAAACCTTACACATACTTAAGAACAAAAAGATCTTATGTTCGTTTTATTATTTCAAATTTGTTTGTTTTATACATAAGCCTGTGCGAGTGTTAAGAAGAAAAAAAAGTCTGGGATTTCCCTGGTGGTCCAGTGGTTAAGACTGCAGGCTCCCAATGCACAGGTTTGATCCCTGATTGGGGAGCTAGCGTCCCACATGCCATGCAGCATGGCCAAAAAAAATCTGTGTTTGGTACATCTTTGTTTATTTATGTATTTATTATAAATTTGAGTGAAGAGTCTATAAACTAGTTGAAAAGGTTAGAAATGGATGTAGGATTAATGCATATGAATGAAGTTAATCTCAATGTTATAATATAAATGCAACCCAGCCAATAAAAATAATGAGTTTGTCTAACTTTATATTAAAACAGCTTAACCTCAGATCAGAATTAAGTTTCAAATTACTTGGCAATGTTGAATGGTGGCTTATTATGTTGTAGAGATGTTTATCGGAAGCTACATGTCTGCAGGTAAGAATCTGCTTCAGCTTTGAAAGAAATGTGGAAAATCGTGAGCACAGTAGGAAATGACAAAAATTCTAATTCTAGCTGAGTTCTGCTTACCATTTTCTATCCTGAAAGATTCTGTTTTGCATAGAATGTTTCATTTCACTGTCAATGTTTGGATTTGTTCAGACTAAAGAGAATGGTCCTATCTTTACCCTCCTCTGCTAAGTGTAAATCATTCCAGAACTTTCTCTCAGCTTTCCCCTTCTACCCCTTACCCTGATTCTTCCTGCTTTGGTAAAGGAGCATGCAGGAGAGGGTGCCTCAATCTTGATGGGTAATTAAGGGAAACTCAACTAGTTCTCATTTCTTTCTTCCCACAAACCCTATTCACTGTGGCAATGCCAGTAGAACTAGCACTTGGTGATATTTGGTAAATCAAAATCATTATCTATGTGCTTAACTCAACTGAAATGCTGTGATTTCTTCTTTCAGGAGAATGAATGCATGAGAATAAAAATTCTAGGAGACTGCTACTACTGTGTTTCCGGACTCCCTATCTCTCTCCCTAACCATGCCAAGAATTGTGTGAAAATGGGACTGGATATGTGTGAAGCCATAAAGTAAGTGTAATGCTTAGTGAGAGCTTTTTTAACTGTTTGGTAAGTTTTAGTTGTAGTTCTTACAACTATTCCTATTTTTCTGTCTACTGAAACTAAATACATGATTGTACATTTAAATATAAATGGGCAGAGACTCATTTATTGGCATGTGAGAACTAAGTCCAAAGTAAGCCTTCTGTGTTTTGTATTGCTATTATTAGTCTTAGATTACAGCAACACTGAGTTAGAATCTATGGGAAGGGACCTTTGTGTTTGTTTCAAAAGTGCTTTTTTTAAAAATGTAAAGGTCTCCTCCAACCTTCAGGAAAAAGACTGTACTCTCAGCATCTCTTGATTTCTGACAAGTACATGTAAATTGTAAGAGAGAAAGTAGTTTTTACCACCAGACTGCAATGAATATAAAAATCCAGCCCAGAATTACTCCATCTAAGTCACGCTCAGCTCTGTGAATGTAGTTTCAGTTTATATCCATAATAGTTTTCTGCCTTGTATCTATAGGTTCTTTCATTGTAATTCTAGAGAAGATTTGCTTACATAGAATAATGTTATCGTTACAGTTGACAAGTACAGGGTAAAAATGTGAGGTAAAAAAGTGAATTTTCACTGCCCGTACCATAATGCATACTTCTTTATAAGTACCTTCATAGAAGCCACAGTATTCTTATAAATGATAAAAGCTCTTGTTTTCTGATTGTGTGATTGAAGGATTTCAGTTTGGGTTTTTTTTAGGGGGGGGGATTGCCTATTTTTGGTCAAGTGATTTTCCCCTATCCTCCACATATTTTTCGGCTAAACAGCGTGGGAGCTATGTGCTTGATGGTCTAATTCCTTGTCTCAGGGTCAGAGTAAATAGGACCTTAAGTGAGAAAGCAACAAGTCAAGTTATCACTGTGTTTAGCCCACCGTGGTGTTAGTTGTGGACCGAAATGGACTGAGAGGTTTGTCGGTGGGTTTCCAGTGCTGGCCAGGGAAGAACAGTGAAGCCCTAGCCGCAGCAGAGTCTGCAGACCTAAGTGTCCAGATCCACTAGTTCAGCCTTTGTCAGGGGCCACTGTGGGGCGGTCAGGGATTGAGAGGCAAAGGAATCGAGAGGAATTGAAGGAAGATTCAAGATGGGAGGGGTGGGCAGTGTCGCCTCAGCTTCCCACTGAAATACATTGTGTGGGAAATAACTGTCCCCCTTCTTCTCCCCATAAGTAAATCATTTGTCTTCTCGGAGACATAAAAAAAAAAGTTTTTCAGCTTTATTTCAAGAGTCATTAACTATTCACGCCACTATGAGTCTAGATGGAAGTGAATTTAATCAATGTAGACCTAACAGATTTTCTCAAATGTATAACCCACCCCTGGAGGCCACCTCAGTGTTGGTTTCAAACATGAGGGGAAATGGATTCTATAAATGGGTTTTGTGAAGGATGATATTATGTGAATCAATAGCACATTGGATTCAACAATCCACCCTTTTACTAAAGCTTAATTTCTGCTTTGGAATCAACTGTTTTCCAGTTCTGTTAAGTTTATGTAATTCCAATATGTTGAAAAGCCTTTAGAAAAAAGATTCCCCCCCACCAAAAAAAAAAAAGATTCCCTACATTCTGTCCACTGGCATGTCATCAGGTCATCAGTAATACCTTCTTTTGTTGTTACATTTATTTATTGGGGTTAAATATACATACATAAACATTGCCCTTTGAACCATTTTTACATGTACAATTCAGCGGCATTAAATACATTCAAAATGTCATACAACCATCACCACTATCTACTTCCAGAACCTTTTCATTGTCCCAAACAGAAACTCTGTACCCACTAAGCAATAACTCCCCATTCCCTTCCTCCCAGCCCCCAGTAACCTCTGTTCTACTTTCTGCCTCCATAAATTTGCCTGTTCTAGATATTTCATGCAACTGGAATTGTACAATACTTGTTCTTTTGTGTGTGACTTATTTCACTTTATATAATGTTTTCAAGGTTTATTCATATTGTGGTATGTGTCAGTACTTCATTCCTTTTAATGATGGAATAACATTCCATTGTATGTATGTATTGCATTTTATCCATTCATCATAGATGTCTCAGTGATATCTTATGTGTCCAGCATCTCAGTAATGTCAACAGATTTGAGTGAACTTCCAGAGCTCTTCCTTATACCTAAAGTTAAGTTTCATATCTTAATGGCCATGTGTCCCCATGATCTGCTACTCCTTGACCAAGGGCTTCTGAATTCTTCCCCTGCTATGTATCAACAGTTCGGCTCATGTGCAGTTGACAAAGTGATCAGTAATAGGTTGTAATCGAAAAATGGGCAGAAGACCTAAACAGACATTTCTCCAAAGAAGACATACAGATGGCCAACAGGCACATGAAAAGATGCTCAACATCGCTAATTATTAGAGAAATGCAAACCAAAACTACCATGATGTATCACCTCACACCGGTCAGAATGGCCACCATTAAAAAGTCTACAAATAACAAATGCTGGAGAGTGTGTGGAGAAAAGGCAACCCTCCTACATTGTTGGTGGGAATGTAAATTGGTGCGACCACTGTGTGAAACAGTATGGAATTTCCTCAAAAAACTAAAAATAGAATTGTCAGAAGATCCAGCAATCCCACTCCTGGGCATATATCCAGACAAAACAACAATTCAAAAAGATACATACACCCGTGTGTTTGTAGCAGCACTATTCACAATAACCAAGACATGGAAACAACCTAAATGTTCACTGACAAATGAACGGATAAAGAAGATGTGGTACATACATAAAATGGAATATTAGCGATAAAAATAAATGAAATAATGCCATTTGCAGCAAAATAGACGGACTTAGAGATTACCATACTAAGTGAAGTAAGCCAGAAAGAGAACTACAAATATCACATGATATCACTTACATGTGGAATCTAAAATGTGACACAAATGAACCTATCTATGAAACAGAAACAGACTCACAGACATAGAGAACAGACTTGTGGTTGCCAAGGGGGAGGGAGAGTGGGGGAGGGATGGATTGGGAGTTTGGGATTAGCAGATGCAAACTATTATATATAGGATGGATAAACAAGGTTCTACTGTATAGCACAGGGAACTATATTCAATATCCTGTGATAAACCATAAAGAAAAGAAGAATATTAAAAAGAATATATATATACATATGACTCATTTTGCTGTACAGCAGAAATTAACACTACATTGTAAATCAACCATACTGCAATAAAAAATAATAATAGTAGGTTGTCTTGCTACACCCCCAATATAAGCCAGGAAAAGAGCGAACACCTCAGCACATTTCAGAAATTCTTTGTTCTCTCTCACACACAAAGACAAGCATTTTCATTCCCATTTCTTAAGCCAAAAGTTGAGCGTGAATACAGGAATTTCAGTTTTTCAAGCTGCTGAGGAGAAAGCACACGCTTGGCACTTGGAATTTTGCCAGATTATCTCCAGTTTTGGTGGGAATCAGCAACATGGGTCCAGAAACGTTTGCCTGTGTTTTTTCCTTCCAAGTTTGGACCTCCACATTTATCCCTGTTCCCCATTAGCTAAGTTCACCACTGCAGAAGCACTTCAGCTGCAGTTTGGGAATATTCCCAACGCTTAAAGAGACTTTTTTTTCCTATCATGAAAATGTAAACTGTTCTTAATCAAGGCAGTGATATTCAGGACCCTGATTGTGTAAGTGATTAAGGCTCCTCTTAAATTAGAAAGATTGTCTATTATTGCAAGCTCTAAGGGATCATTTCAACATTTTTCTAGATTTCACACAGATTTCATCTACATGCATTAAAACGTTAGGTCAATCAGGCCATCTGAACCCTTGATCAACTCATTTCTCTAAAAAAGACATGAAGCATGTGGAGATTGTCAAAGAGTCGAATCATTAACCAGTCACTTCTATCACGGACTGGCCTTGTGACTCCCGGGCCCTGTCAGGAAGGGGACACTCAGGGGAGTGGGGAGCAGAGAGGAACCATAGTGAGAAAAGGCCTGGAGAGACGGGGACCAGATAGGGCCCGGGCAGCTGTCCACACTCAGTGCTGATGGGGACAGAGTGGTAGGACAAGCCTCCTATGTCATGTAGATGCTCCTCGTGGGAGCAGGAATGAAGGGTTTGGATGACTTGTAAAGTACCCCAAATAGGTTGTCTTTTTTATAAAAAAAAAATGAGAACAGGTAAGGAGGGTAGAGAGGAAGGGAGGGGAAAGAGACAGCCTTCTATATTCTTTTTTCAGGACGTCATTTATTTTTACATCATGGACCCATTTCTTTTTATCGGTAGTATGCTCAGATGATGTCACTGCATCATTCAAGCATGCTTGTGCCATTTTGAGATGTTTCAGGTTCATTTTACCGCATCCCACACCTGGTAACCCTTACGACTTGCTGTGTTGAAATCAGTGTCACGTTTCCTCTTGGGGTGATTCTTTCCATGTAACTAGGGATACCTTCCTGCATTCTTCTTTTACAACAAAATTTTAATTGATAAATGTATCTAACTGGCAGAAACAAATAAGCATCGCCAAGCATTGCTATTTTTGCTTAAAGGAAGTTCTTCATTTGTCTCTTTCAATGAGTTGGCAACAGAGTCCTAAAGTATTTTTAAATGATTTTTTTAAAATGAGTTTCTTTTTAATGATACCTTATGCATTATTAAAGCTTCTTAAAGAGTATTTTTTTCTCTTTTCTGTTAAAGAATGTGAACAATTGAAAAGCTTTCATTTCATGGTTTTTTTTTTTTAATTCCTATTCAGGCTAAAGTCATTATTAAGCTCACAAATAAGCCGTATTGTCTCATCAGCAGAAAATATTCCTTGGGGACATACGTTATGCTAAGCACTAGAATTGCAAATGGCATCTAAGGTTGTTTCTGACGGTACAAGGCAATGTCACACGAGTCTTAGTATGAAAATTCTGAGGAGGTGTCAGCACATGTTATGTGCGTGATACACATTGGTTGAAAAAGTAGAAACTACAACCAAAATGCTGCATCACGACCCCTGCCATCCTGACGCTTTACCGGCCAGAGCACTGGCTTGGCGCTGGTGGTTTAGTCTGGTAGTAACCGAAGAAAAATCCCTTTCTCTTGCCTCAGAGCAGCAATCTTCTGCAACAGTAAGAATTCATGACAATATTTCCAACAATCTGAGACATTCTGAATGATAAAATGCCCAGAAAATTGGCCAGGAATTAAAGGAAGAAGAGGCTGGTCCTGGAAGGTGATGTGACTTTCCTTCCCTTTAGGAAAGTGAGGGACGCCACTGGAGTGGACATCAACATGCGCGTGGGAGTGCATTCTGGGAACGTCCTCTGCGGCGTGATCGGGCTGCAGAAGTGGCAGTATGACGTATGGTCCCATGACGTTACCCTGGCCAACCACATGGAAGCTGGAGGGGTCCCCGGGTAAGGCGGCACATTGGCTTTCTCTCGTCCAGCAGGTAACAGGGCTGGGAATAATAGGTCGACAGGTTAATAACCGACTGCTCAGTGATTTCTGTTGCCTTGGTTAGTATCACGTTACTCACGCCCAGTGGCCTTTTCCATTAACCAGATGGACATGAACTCTCAAGCCCCAATGCAACCACCCCTGGGACCCGTGGTCAAAGACTGTGGATGTCAGATTCTAAATTACAGACTTCTACTTATTTTCATATTTATGAATAGAAACCTAAGTTAAAGATGGTTTATAAGTCAGTGGAGATATATGACGTTTCTCTATTATTGGTAACTTCTGAAATCAGTACTATTGAAATAAGCAAATGGTACCATCTGGATAGATGACACAAGAATCTCGATGCAAGTGCTGTAATTTGGAGAAGCATGAGAACAAGCATTGAGAAAGAAAGCCCATACTTTTATACAGATCAGCACACTTCCTAAAATGACTTTGGCATGCATTTCAAAAAAAAAAATATCTTCATACCCCAAAATTCGATAAGATCGAGTTTTAATTGCTGTAATTCACCATGCAGGTTTCTGTGAGTGCAGAGAAGCTCCAACTATTAGTAGCTCATGACATCTGGGAGCATCTTTCCAAAGCAGTGGTTAACAGACTATGAACCTTAATTACAGTCAATTTTACTAAGAACATATAGCCTTTCCTTCACTTGGGGCAGAAGAAATTCTCTCTGAAATCCCAAATAAATAGAAAGTCTTCTTGCACGTTCCTCCTTATATATCCTGATTGTGGTTTTAAAATGGAATTTCAGACGTGTTCACATCTCTTCTGTCACACTGGAACACTTGAATGGGGCTTATAAAGTGGAGGAAGGAGACGGTGACATCAGAGACCCATATTTAAAGCAGCACTTGGTGAAGACCTACTTTGTAATCAACCCCAAGGTCAGTATTGTAAAGAGTCTATAATTAGCCTATGACTTCTATGATTAAAAGTGAAAAGGGCAAAGTACTCATATGGAAAGTGTTTTTAGTCAAGAACTAGTGTAATTCTTCGCTCATCTTTGCCTCTAAAACTACTTTAACTGCGTATGTGTTTTGTAACAATGGATTCAAATATTTATTAAAGAAACACTTGAAATGAATCACTTGTTTATATGACAAGGGTATTATCTGCATCACGAGGTTGTATAGGTTAGTCAATGTTGATCAATGTGTGTGTTAGTCCATGATGGACCCCGCCTGGCAGTTAGAAAATTAAATAAAGATAAGGATTTTGCTCAAGGCTTTGGATGATAAAAAATCTAATGAGAGAAAGTAGGATGAAGATATAAGAAAAAGGGAAAGAAGAAACTTCTGGAAGATTGGCAAGTAAATGTCATGTATACACTTGTGTGAGTACATTATGTGCAGATATGGTAGCTTTGATACAGTAAACACCATTCATCGCATGCAGACAGCTGCTGGCTCTAACTCTTCACACCACGTGTCAGGCCAGAGCGGGGGCTTAGAGTTCTCATCTCTTTTAACCCTTCCCAAATTCCTGCCAAATGAGTACTACTGCTATTTACAGATTAAGAAACTGAAGCTCTGAGGGTTTCTGTAAACTCCCTCCAAATTGCAGGCTGGTAAATAGTGCAGAGAGCAGAAAGACACACCTCTGAAGTGTCAAAACCAATATCATAACATCAAGGAGATCAAGGTTATTAATGTTTACTCACAATAACCTCCCTAAAACCCCAGTTTCACCTTCAGAGACAAACTTCCAACTGACTAGAGGGTTGATCTGGAGACAAATGTATGACAAGCGGGACGAACTGTGCGGTGATGGGACAGGGACGGCACAGGGAAGAGGTTAAAAAAAAATGTGTACAAGGAACACTGAGTTCAGCTCGGTGCTCTGTGGTGACCTAGATGGGCAGGATGGGGGTGGGTGGGAGGGAGGCCCGAGAGAGAGGGGATAGATGTATACTTATAGCTGATTCATTTCGTTGTACAGCAGAAACTAACACCACGTTGTAAAGCAACTATACCCGCAATTAAAAAAGAAAAAAAAAAAAAAGAAAGAACATTGCGTTCAGGCAAAGAACACCAAAACACCGATATTCGGGGCCATTTAGCATCAGAAAACCCCCAATCGCTTTAGGAAAAAACACAACCATCAAGAACACATTGAAACAGTTCAGCATATTCTGTCTAAGAATCAACTTTATAAAAACATCCCTTAAAATAGCTATTATTTTTCCCTAAGTTTCAAATACAGGTAAGTTTTGTTGTCTGAAAAAAAAATCATTGGGCTCCAACAGCTCATGGCACTGAATACCAGTCACTGAAGGAATGAGAGTAGGAACCAGGAAAGTGAAGGGCATGATGTTAGAGGAATCTGCTTACTCAAGGGAGGCTTCTTGGTGGGCAGAGCAGGAAGGCGGGAGGCTGTGCACCTGTGCCCCGCCAGGTGTAATGCTTTGTTTCTCACCCCAAGGGAGAACGACGGAGCCCCCAGCACCTCTTCAGACCTCGAGCCACCCTCGATGGAGCCAAGATGAGGGCTTCCGTCCGCATGACCCGGTACCTGGAGTCCTGGGGAGCGGCCAAGCCCTTTGCACACCTGCATCACAGAGACAGCATGACCACGGAGAACGGCAAGATCAGCACCACGGTACGCCCTCCCCATGCCCTAGCGCTGGGCGAAAGCTAGTTCCCCAAAAGGCATCTCCTGCCAAAGTAACTTTTGTCTGTAATGAGGCAAGCTCACTATCGCCGACTTCTCAGATTGGCATTCTCAGATATTCCTTACAGATATCAGGTTATCCATGAGCACCAACCCCGCATTGCTAAGGGTTTTAACCTAGAGTGATTTTGCATTATAACCTTATTACCCAAGACTCTAATTTACAACTGACAGTAGCAACGGAATACAGCTGAACTCTTTTTTTAAATCCAGGTTTGTGTTTTGCTTCTGCTATTATGAAGTACAATAGAAAGCCCGAGCATCTTAATAAGAGAACAAATGAAGGCATGATGTCCTTGGAATTTGAGTGGCATCAATAAAACTGTCTCTTCATCACCCAGAGGTTCAGGCTGTGTCAGAAGCAATGTACATTCTATTGTTGGATATCCTTATTTACATCATCCTTACTTCCAACAGAGAATAAAGTCTCAATGCTTCTTACAGCAGGGACATTCTCAATAAGATAGCTGAAGTGCAGATAGACAATAGAAAAACTCATAAGAGGAGAGAAAAGTAAACACAGTTGAGCACTTAGAATAATCCCAATGGTATAGTTAGATTTTAAAACAGTCTCTGAGTAAAATTTCTTGCAGAATGGCATTAATTGTATTAGGGATGCATTTGAGGTAAAGAAAGAAAATGGGATGTTACATAATTCTTATTAGCTGATGAGAAAAAGAAACATACCAGGCTGTCAGGTAAAAGTGGACATTTCACAATCACACACCCAAGCCCAAAAGGCAGGGGCTCAGCATTCTTGTTTTGTCTCAGTTATATCTCTTCTCTCAACTTCCTTTGTTCTTTTTCAACTGAAAAATAAACGATCTGACAGAAGATCATGATCCCTCAGTCAGTCAACAAGGGAGACCACCAGGGCAAGTCTAGAAGAGTTTGCATTCTGTTGGAAAGAGAGAGACCCTAAGTCGGACGCAAATGAACAAACAAGATCACTCCAGGTGCCTGCTCAGGGCCATGATGAAGAGAAAATGGAGTATCGTCTTTGGGAGTGAATGGTGTGACTACTCTGGATGGGGCGACTGGGGACATCTCAGAGAAGGGGGGAAGTCGGTGGCAAATCAAATTCTGTGGCCCTGAGATGGAAATGAATTGGCATCTTTGAGGGCAGAGAGAAGGTTGGTGTGGCTGCAGCGTCATCAGCAATAAAGCAAAGGGAGGTCATCAGGGCGAGAGGCTCTAAGTAATCATGTATAATTTATTCTGATTGTGATGGGAAGTCCTTAGAGGGTCTTACCCAAGGGGAGGGCATAGTATAATTAATGCTCTGGGTAATGGAGCAAGAATGCAGTGTTCCAAGGGAGGAGGATGGTGCCCTCTTATGCTAAGATTTTAGTAGTGGAAACAGTGAGAAGCAAACTCAAGTTATAATTTGAAAGTGGAACATATAAGACTTGGTGATGGAGTGGGTATGTGTGAAAAGGAGGATCAAGGAGGAATACACACTTTTTTGGCTGCACCCCTAGAAGAATGATGATGCCATGAACTGAGATGACAAATACTCGGGGAAAGTCAGGGGATTTCAGATGAAAAAATCCAGGTTTCGCTAATGGACATCTTCAAATCAGTATGCCTTTTAGACACCGAAGTGCAGCTAGGAAGTTGGCAGTTGGGTGTGCGAGTCTGGAACTCAGGGAAGAGGTCCCAGATGGAGATGTGGATGTGAGAAGCATCCGGCTTTAGATGATATTTGAAGCCATGGAGCTGGATGAGATCATAAGAAGAGAAAAGATCCAAGGAGGCAGGATTGGGGCAACTGGAACCTTCCAGCAACTAGACCCTGTTAGAGGAAAGGTATCCTAAGACCCTAGGATCTAGTAGTCAGGGAAAGTCGATGCTTCTATCACTCTTATGAAAAAAGTTGGATAATTTCATCTCAACACTGCATTTATTATTAGTACTAATGGCTAATATCTCTCATCGAGATTTGTTATAAACCAAGAGTTGGTCGGTCGGTCGGTTGGTTGTCTGGTCGGTTGGTTTTCAAGAAATAAGAATCAGATCTAAATATTAAAACATGATTTTCTGTGCTGTTTCATATGTGTACCTGTGAAAATAAGGCCTTGCTTTTCTGGGTGTGTGATTGATGTTGCTGTGGTTGCTAATTTCTTATCAGTCTTTATTGTCTCAGGACTTAAAAGCAACTGTCTGCCTTACTATCTCAGCAAAACACTAAAGGAGAGATTTCAGCCTGACTTTAATCTGCTATTATGTGTTAGTGAAGATGCCTCTTTCAAGAGAGTTGTTACTGGCTAGAGATTTGAACTTCAGGAAATTGTGTATAAAAACCAGAGGGCCTCTGGGACAAACTCAGTTTTCTTGACCAGCTGGCCTCCAGTCACAGGATGGAGCCTAGGGACTGCCTTAGTAGAGACAGAGGACATCTGAGGCTTTGGTTATTAGCACATGAAGCCCATAGGACTGTGTCTCTTACTCAGTTCCAGAAAGATCCCACTGCCATTCTTATTAATACATCCCAGGGTTGAACAATTGTCATTGCCCAAAGTTATTTCTTTTATCTAATCCCCTATGCAGAACTTCATTGACTCTTGATTTAACGTTGATAGAGCTGGTAAATAAGGCATTGTTTTACTTTATATAGTAAAACTTGGAGTTCAGTTATTTTTTAAGACTCACCTTTCTCTAGGCTGAATACATTTCCTGATCTAACCTTGGAGATCAAACAACAAAGAACAGTTTATTTGGAGCCACTTTGTTACAAGTTTTATTTTAATTATTTTATTTTATTTAAACGTATGAAAGTGAATCTTGTGGTTTTTTAAGTCTATTATTGAACATTTGGCAGTGGAGACCCCCACTGATTAACTCTGACCAATGTCTGTCTCTGTCATTGACCTTTTTCAGGAACTACCAGCACTCATATGTACATTTCTTCTTTTCGATCAATGATTCTCGCTTTCACACACTTAACCAAAAGTCCCATTTCTTAACAGCCCAGTCAGTGATAAGGATTGACTATAGATTTTATGATAATGTTTGTGTCTTAAAGCATTTTTTAAATTTCAGTCTGATGCCAAACTACATTTTCCCATCATATGTCTACAGTAACTTTAATAACCGTCCTCTGCAGGCGTTGTTTGAAATCATATCTGCAAATATCAGGATGGAAATTTAAAAAATTCAAACCACAATCCTGACACCAGAGTTTACAGATTACAAAAAAATTCTAAATATAAACTGAATTTTTAATCATGTTTCACACTTATAATTAAGCTCTTTTTCTCCTCATGGGTAGTTATTTGTTACCTAAATGATATTTTCCATGATAGAAGAAGAAATATACATCCTTATCACTGAAAGATTCTTAAAGTATGTTTTTGGCAACTAATACTCTTTTTTTTTACTAGGATGTACCAATGGGTCAGCATAATTTTCAAAGTCGCACCTTAAGGTATAGTATATGTGTATATATTCCACTTTCTAATTTTTTAAAGGCTTAATTGTTTTTTATTTATTCCTGAAAGTAATTATTATCAATTATAGTAATTTTGAAGTCTACTTCTTCTGAAAAAAGTGCAGCTACTTGTGAAAGCCCCTACTAAATTGCTTTCAGCTTCTAAAAATAGGATTATTGGTGTCATTTTATTAGAGTTAAAAGAGGGAAAAGGAAAACACTGCCTAGTAAACACTTTAGAACTTTAAATTGTTTTCTTAAAATGATTCTTCTTCATATTAATCTGTAGTAAAAAATTGAACTTTCTTAAAATGAGTAACTTACTTAAAATGATGTTTGTGGGGTTGAATCCTAGAAATAAAAGCAAGGTTAAGTCCAGCCTTTCTATAGTGAAAAGAAGTGCAGCCCACCCTGCTCAAAAAAAGAAAAATTGGTGCTTCCCTGGTGGCGCAGTGGTTGAGAGTCCGCCTGCCAATGCAGGGGACACGGGTTCGTGCCCCAGTCCGGGAGGATCCCACATGCCGCAGAGCGGCTGGGCCCGTGAGCCATGGCCGCTGAGCCTGCACGTCCGGAGCCTGTGCTCCGCAACGGGAAAGGCCACAACAGTGAGAGACCTGTGTACCGCAAAAAAAAAAAAAAGAAAAATTGCTTCCACAAAGGCCTGTAGGTCCCTGTTGCCATCTTCACAAGATCACAGACAGACACTAACCCTTTTCCTTGTCTGTGTTCCTCTAGCTTTGGGGCTCAGAGTCTTACTTTTGCGTTGGTCTGGGAGCTAAGTACTTCTTATTGAAGATGTTAGGATAATTAATGAAAGGCCCCAAACTTGAGTCAGCCTTTCTTTCCCCACAGAGACGTGAGTTTATCCCTGTAGAAAACGCATTGCCTGAAAGTAGTTAGATCATTCCCTGCCAGATCTTTAGGGCACACTGTTTCAGACCCCTCTATGTTACTTTATTTTTGTTGTAATGAGCTCTAATTTGTATTTTGTGTAAAATTTGAAATTTTAACATTGACATATAACACTTAGAGCCCTATGTTATAAGGAAAATTGGGTTCTTGGGCTTTTGAAATGTTATTTTTTAAGTGGCAAATACCAAATTAAAGAGAGTTTAAGGTAATTTAAGAAATATTTGGGACCTGTGACATATCTTGAGAAGGCTTGACTCTTCAGGCCAATAAGAGACTAGCACATCTGCAAACAACTGTCTACAGAATTTCATGGACGTCCTTTCGCCTTATATGTGCTATGTCCTCTCATCTGTCTAGTGGGAAATACCTCGTGCAGTACCAGTATGATGTGGGCAGTGTATTTGGGGATGAGTGCTGTCTGAAAGACAGTGATCAGAAGCTGTCAGTTTTATCTGTACCAGGCATCTGGGAAACCTAATTTCATCCCTACAGGGTTACTCCAAGGTAGATGAAATTGCCATTATCATTTTAGGAGGGAAGAAACCAAGATGCTGGGTTAGGAGGTGACCAGAGTCACATGACTGTGGAGGCGAGGCCATGGTTATGCCCAGGGTCTGTGACACCAAAACCTGTGTTCGTAGCTGCTCTCCTGTCCTGCCTGCCCTCCAAAGAGCTTCCTCCACATCTACTCCACTTCCCTCCATGGTGGTTGATCTTTGGTGGCCCCAAGCCTCACAGAGAGAGCTCGGCTTTCAAATCAGCCTCACCTGGGACTTCCTGTGTACGTCCTGCCTATGTAACATGGCCAAGGTCCTAAAACCTCTCTGAGCCCACAGCCTGGCAGTGAGTGGGCATCACAGGGCAGTGAAGCATCATCTGAGATAAAGCAGGACCTCTTCCACGCCTCTTTAGATATAGTGGCCCAGGCCTGGGGGTGGGACAGGTCAGGGAAGGAGCTCAGGAGAAAGAATGGAGAGGAATTGGAAAGAGGGGTTGGGGACACTCAGTACTGGAGAAGCCAACGGTAGGGCAAGAATGAGGACAGGAAGGTCAAAAATGCTGAAACGTTGAAAGTCTGAGGAATAAAGCCCTGCTTGGTGAATTAAGAACTCCTCATGGGGAGATGATCAGCCCCAAGGGTCTCCTATCAGTTCTGTAGCGGAGGTCACAAAACTGTGGAGACAAGGAAACTGTCTACATGTTAAGAGCTGTTAGCCAGAAAATTAGTGAATACAAAGGGTGCATAATATTGGCATTTATTGGCTACTTCATGTGCCACATTTACTGCATTGAGCACCGCACAGGCATTATCTAAGCTAATCCTAAAACAGACTCACAACGGCAATGCCATTGTTAGCACCCTGGATATATGATTGAAGGGTTAAATTTTCTTGTGAGCTCAAGGCACCGACACTGTTCCTTCTCACACTTGGAGACACTTTTTGAAAGAGAAAGCCACCAAACTGAAGTCAGGAATCTCAACACTTGGCATAGGGCTGATTAAAAGAAAAAGAAGAGTCTAAAATGAAGGTAGCACCTCAACCATAAATGAGAATGAGCCATCTTAGATAACTGCTAAGATGCCATGCTTTTTTTAAAAGAAGGATCAAAATTAGTTTGCCTTCCAATTTAGCTTGGAATTTGGCATGCTAAAACCTCTTAATTCCATTGGCTTAGTGTCTACAGGTGGATCACTTAATATCGTTCTGTTTTTGAACCAAAACTGCCCTTAGCCTGTTTAAAGAAAGCAGGACCTGAAAGTGTGAATCCACAAACAATGATATAATGTAGGTAGATTACCCATCCATCTCATTAATGATAATTCCATGAGATTTAATTACAGATAAATATGACATTGCACACTTAATACTGTTCTTATCTATATATAGAGGCAGTTCTAAACTCAGAAAAGTATTATTTTTATTCCAGAGTAGGAGGTCTATTCAGTGAGTAATTTAACCAACCACAAGACAAAGAAGCCTCGTGATCACTCCCATGGGACTAGGTGACTCGGACACCCAGACTCAGGTGCAGGCTCGGTCAGGCCAGTTCGGGAAGGGCCAGATGTGATTATACTCTTTGCAGTAGATGTTTAACTTTTAAAAACAAGTATTACTTTGATTTTCTCCTTTACATCATTCTCATGCTAATTGTCAAATTAACCATGGAGAACTCATTCTTATCTTGGCACAATTTATTTGCAAAACATTTTATATTATGACTGAAGATTATTTACTTCCAAGATCAAATGAGCGGTCTGCACATATAAGTGGGGTTTTCTGTGAATAGCGCTTTCCAAAACTGAGGAACATTTAAATACATGCAATGAAGCTTTGACGTGTCTCAAGTAAGACTTTAGTTCTGAAAATTCTTGAAAATTGACCAAGGAAAGCATAAAATAGGAATGATTATTTTGTCAACCACACCACATTTTTACAAGGGAATTTCCAAAGCCAGTATGTTCTGTCATAATATAAAGTTTATAAAGGCAAAAATTCAAGGGCTAGTGCATCTCTTGGGACAGAAATTTCTTTTATCTCAGACACCAAGGACATATCTTTCAGTGTTGCTTTTTAATTTCACTCTGAGTAGTAAGGCAACATTTTACTGCACCAAAAACTCTAGCCAATTCATTCAATCCACAGAGTGGCTATATGTTAATAGAGAAAAGGCTGCACATAGACTGTTTCCTTTTTTAAAAAAAATTCAGTTAACAGATTCAGACAGAGATTTTGGCATCATAGACACACAGGCTTACTGTTTAGTTTAGTAATAATATTCTTACCCCAAATATTTCCTCCTTCATATAGAACCAAGTCACAAAAGAAGAGATTTGAAGAGGAATTAAATGAAAGGATGATTCAAGCAATTGATGGAATCAATGCACAAAAGTGAGTACTTTTAAATTATCATTCCTCTCTTATTTCAATCCTATTATTTGAAAATAATGACATGTTTTCCAAAAGAATTTCCCCCCATACTCTGTCATACTTATCATGACAAAGCCAAGTTTTCTGAGACAGTTCATTCATTTCACCGCAAGCATCCTTAATAATAGCTTTTGTTAGTAGTATTTCATCTTTAAAAAAATTTTTAACTCTGCCTAATCCTCCCCAAGTAAATTACTGATAAACAACATGATACATAATTATAGAGAGAAAATTAGAGCATAGTGTGTTCAGTAGCATATTTTTTAAAGATCAGTAGATTCCACGTGGGAAAATCATTAAGTTGTAATGTGTGACACTATTCAAAATGCATTCATCCCCCCACCCCGAAAAATCAGAGAATATGGAGGTACCTGTGTTCTAAATCCTGGAAGAGGGTCTTGAGCATTAGAATCTGAACTCATGGAGGCAGCAGGAGGAAGACCAATTCTTTGGAGGCCAAAATATCACTCAGTCTATAAAGCCAAGAATTGCTATTGTAGTTTTAAACGGTCCAAAAAGGCAGGAGACAAGATTTAAAGAAGGTGGTGGCTTTCATGGTTTGCACAGAATGATTACATTCACCGGCCTTGGAATTCTCCTTAGGTGTGTGTGCCATGGCTGACCTCATGAAGGGCAGGAGGTAAACAACTCAGTGTGGTTCCTGGTACTCATTAGATGCTCCATAAATGTTTATTGAATTAAACTGCGGTGAAAACCTTAGTAGATCCAAATGAAAAGGTTTTATGCGGGGCTTCCCTGGTGGCGCAGTGGTTGAGAGTCCGCCTGCCAAAGCAGGGGACACGGGTTCGTGCCCCGGTCTGGGAAGATCCCACATGCCACGGAGTGGCTGGGCCCGTGAGCCATGGCCGCTGAGCCTGCGCGTCCGGAGCCTGTGCTCCGCGACGGGAGAGGCCACAACAGTGAGAGGCCCGCATACCGCAAAAAAAAAAAAAAAAAAAAAAAAAAAGGTTTTATGTGAAAGTTTTCATCTTTATGGAAACCTATTTAATTTTTATCAAGCAAGTTGACTCATGGAAAGTGTAAATGATTTTCACCTTGAACTGTGCCTCCAAAATTAAGTTACATAGCTTTGCAAAATGCATACCTCTTCTAGACTGTGCTTTGCAAGTGTGCATTTCAGAATATTTACAGTACTTATGGAGGAATCGTATGAGTGTATGTATGTATGTGGTGTGTGTATGTGTGGAGTTCCATACATATACAATAAAGTCTCTAGGGCTGGCTAGAGCTGCAATTCAGATATGCCAGCACGTTGAATGCACACCTGCCTAATCCCTGCTGTATACCCCAAATAGATAAAGCCTTCCACCTGCCACAGAGCACTCAGGGCACACCAGCAGTGCCGAGATAGGTGCTCTGCTTTGCGTGATACCAGGATTGAAGTAAAAAACAGTCTCAACTCTGCCCTGATTGAAACCTCAACACCTCACAACTGAGAAAAAATGATTACCTGTAATATACTGGCAGCTAAAACCCAGGCAAGTCTGATTTCACACAATGTAGATTCATTTGACCGGAGGAAATAGCGGTTACTACTCTGTAACCCACTGGAATAAAATACAGCAGAAGAGAGAAGAAATCTTGTTCCTTGACAAAGGTTAGCCAATTACAATGCTAATAGTAATAATAAAAAACAAATGTATAAAATCAGCCTCAGCATGTCTTCATGCAGGACGCCTACCTTGTTAAACTACTTTTATGCCCACTTTTTAGAACGTTCCTACTAAAGGAATCATTAGAAAGTACAATCATTGGCTTTGCTTTATTTTTGTCAAGGTTGTTTGTGAATTGTGTGTCAGTATGGTATCGTTTTGTACTCAAATACATGTTTAGTTACCACCTTTGTGTTTTAACGTAGTTTTATGCTAAAGTCGTGGTTAACGTTGGTGTAACTGCTTATGCTGTAATTTTCCCAACATATTTCAGAAATCAAGTGGAGGAAAATGTCATGCTGTACTCAAAAATCAAAAGGGGAATTTTTTAAATGGAAGCTATTATGCACCTATTTTTTTAATTAGCTTCACTCCCATTCTGTTATGCCCTGCTCATTAAACTCTCTTCTTCTTCGATAAGAGGTTCTTCTGATCTTATTTGATTTTCCCCTTGAGGATTCAGTAGGGACTCCAGGCTTGATGTACCATTCAGTCGTTTTCTGCTATTGACATAAAACAGTGATTTATATGCAGATTTTCATGTATTCATTCATTTACTCATTTAGCAAGCATTTGTTAAAGGGTGAGCAATGTCGTCATTTGCTCAGCATCAGACATGCATACCAAGAGCCCAGGCCTCGTGTTACCCCTCAAAGCCCTGAGTGAGGGGAAGAAAGATCACTGCACAGATGCCCTACAGTCGTGACAGGTAAAGAGGAGCAGGACAGCACAGATGAAAAGTCTCAAGTTTTCCGGAGGAGGTGACACCTGGGCCAAACCTTGAAGGAAACTAAGAGGGAGAGAGGGAAACCTTCATGATGTGATAACAGGATGCGCCAGGGTCAGAGGTGTGGTCCCCAGTCTTTAGCACAATCAGGACACAGGACGCCCCTGCAGGAGTCTCTCAGGGTAAAGAGGCTTGAGTGGGAAGTTGGATGCCCTGAGAAGCAACGTGGAGTCCGCCTGAGGGGGTGGGGCGTGAGCACTTTGAATGGTTCTAATCAATGACTGTGTGATCACCTCCATCCTGCTGGTATGCAGAGGATTCCTTAAGACAGGAAGACCCTAAAGTGAATGCTGCAGAGACAAACCAGAGATGGCCAGGCCCCCGTGAGGACGGAGCTCAGAACAGGGGTTTTGACTTAGTCTGGGTGGGTGATGTCAGCTGAAAAACAATGCACAACCTGAGAGTTGTGAGTTAAGTTTTACTGGGGGCAAAATGAGGACTGTAGGCCAGGAGACAGCCTCTCAGGTAGCTCTGAGGAACTGTCCAAAGAGGTGGGGAGGAGGTCAGTATATACGTGATCTTGGTGAAGGGGGGCACGTGCAACCCAGCACACGTTTAGGCAGAAGGTGGCTCCTTCTCGAGGAGCAGATGTGCCCATGAATAATTTTAGTGCGTTTCTAGATGTGAGAAGAGGCAAGAAATTGGGCTCATAAAATCTGAAAATATCTGAAGGCCTTTTCTGCCAGTTTTCCCAGAGCACAGATGCCTCATTCATGATCTCCACCCTGAACCCCTTTGAAGGTGTGTTAAAGGTCAGCGACAGCAGTGGCCAGTGACAAAATCCTTGTAGAGGCAGGTGGCAAGTGGCAATTTTTAGTTGGCAGCGAGGTGAGAGGGAAGAAAATGCGTACCAGAGGTCTGCCCCAAAGAGGAGAAGCTTCTCCTCTCTGGAGGTGCAGGGTGGGGAAGAGGAAGCCCTGTGGGTGGACGAACCAGACCATCCCCTCCACGGCAGTATTTTTCTCTTGAGGAGCTGGGCAGTCCTGTAAGATTCATCTCAATAGAGGAGTGTGCTGTACAGTTAATATTCAGAATGAGATTGCCATGTCAGGTCCTTCCAGATTGGTTTAAAAAAAAAAAAAGAAAAACAGTAGGAAAGAGATAATGTGAAAAGTTCAAAAGGGGAGAAACAGGGGCCTCTGGGGTGCAGGAAAGGAGCTGGTGAGTTAATGAAGGACACGGGACCCAGGTTTAATTATGTCTGAGTGGAGTGGAGTGCATGTATGGGTGGATGACCGGCCAACCCCAGGACTGGGGAAGGATTGGGCTTCCACACCGAGAGACCATCTATCCAGCATCATTTATTTCAGCTGCAGGTCCATGGACCACCTTTCCCAAATGCCACAGGTCACCCACGGCCTTAGTGCGCAACTGAGGCCACTTGGACCTTTGGATTCAAGGCTGCATAGATAGGTGGTATGTTAGTCAGCTGGGACTGCCGTACAAAATGCCATGGGCTGAGTGACTTAAGCAACAAAGATTTATTTTCTCACAGCTCTGAAGGCTAGAAGTCTGAGTCAGGGTGCCAGCGTGGTTGGTTTCTGGTGAGAACTCTCTCCTTGACTTGCAAAAGGCAGTCCCCTTGCTGTGTGCTCCCGTGGCCTTTCCTCTGGGCTACGCAGAAAAAGAGAAAGAGCGAGCTCTCTGGTGTCACTTCTCATAAGTACACTCATTCTCTTGAGTCAGGTCCCCACCCTTAGGACTGCATTCAACTCTAATTACTTCCTTGGAGGCCCCATCTCCAGATACGCACACCGTAGGTTAGGCCTTCAGCGTATGAAGTGGGAGATATGAACAGTCAGTCCGTAATGAAAGGCAAGTGGTCTTCTCTGTATTTTAACATCCCCTTTGTGATAACATTCCAGAATAATTCTGCATGAGGATGTGGAAGTACTTTGTCTCTCAGCTCAAGTCAAGATCTTGTTTAGAATTTCCTTTATTGGCCTCAGCCTGGCACAAAAGCAACTTAGTATAAATTAATAATCATTTTTTTGTGTAGCGCAGGGGCGGGGTTGACTTTCTTTGTGCCAGAGACCACTTGGGTCAGGAACAGTGTCAGGAGACCAGGAATATTGCACACATTCTCCATTCTCTTCTCTGTCTGTGGTTCCAATTCCCCAAAATATTTGAACTTATTTTCCCACACAAATCTTTCTGACTCCAAATATCCATATGACATTTATAAATCTCTGAGTTTCCTGTGAATCAATATTGGGAACTGAGGCCACCTCAGAGAACCAACAGAGACGTGAGGCCTGTGGGGAGGATGTGCTCTCCTTAACTCTAAGGACAAAAGAGGAAGAATTGGGCCCATCACTTATGGCTTCAAGGAAGAAGCCTTTGGCCAAACCTGACCTGCTGTGGGAAAAGGAAGGCACAGGGTAGCTGTGGGTCTGGTAGTCTCACCATAGATATCTTTGCTGCAAGGGGATTCACCTCAGGACTAATTGGCCTAAGACAGTTTTGCCATAAAAGATAAAATAAAGAAAATAAAAGAGAAACATTGAAATGGACATCATGAAACATTAGCAACAAAATTTTGAAAGATTCGATTGCAAAAATAAAAATGCAAAAAATACTTAGATGCACTTAAAATGTGTGTAGATACATGGTTCTAGTTGTATTTGGGTGTATCTTAGAGAAAGCAATGGTACTTTCTTTCTCAAGGTCAATCACTAAGGGTTCAGTATCTAATATCAGACATACATTCTTTACGATATAAAAAAATCTGCTCTGAGCCTCTGCAGATTCCCCTGGGAGTAAAATGAACAGAGGAGGGACTCTGCTATTTCTTATCGATATGTGTAACATATATCACTGGTGATATATATCCAGACTGTACTGAAATGTCCCATCACGTGCCCAGTCCTTATATTTCACCAAATCATCTAAGCCAAATTCTGTGCCAAATACCACAATTCTGTCTAGTTCATCATCTTCACTGTCAAATGGCAAAAAAATTCACCATGTTCCTTGACAGAAGAATGGATAAAGAAGGTGTGGCACATATATACAATGGAATATTACTCAGCCATAAAAAGAAACGAAATTGAGTTACTTGTAGTGAGGTGGATGGACCTAGAGTCTGTCATACAGAGTGAAGTAAGTCAGAAAGAGAAAAACAAATACCGTATGCTAACACATATATATGGAATCTAAAAAAAAAAAAAGGTTCTGAAGAAGCTAGGGGCAGGACAGGAATAAAGATGCAGATGTAGAGAATGGACTTGGGGACATGGGGAGGGGGAAGGGTAAGCTGGGACGAAGTGAGAGAGTGGCATGGACATATACACACTACCAAATGTAAAATAGATAGCTAGTGGGAAGCAGCCGCATAGCACAGGGAGATCAGCTCAGTGCTTTGTGACCACCTAGATGGATGAGATAGGGAGGGTGGGAGGGAGATGCAAGCGGGAGGAGATATGGGGATATATGTATATGTATAGCTGATTTACTTTGTTATAAAGCAGAAACTAACACACCATTGTAAAGCAATTATACTCCAATAAAGATGTTAAGAAAAATAAAATAAAAATTTAAAACTTTTTAAAAAGAAATGTGTACTCATCAAGAATTATACAACCATTTCTTTTGGGGGAGGATAGGACCTGGATTCTTCTTTTGCCTCCAGCTTCTACTAGTGCATGATAAATTTGGTAGAGACGGCAGGAGAGAACAAGCTGTTGTATCTAGATCAGTCAAAGAGCCAATGATTAATGCTCTCGAAGACTGTTGTCAGTTACTAGCTGCCCTTTATATATTTGCCATAGCTTGGTAAACTGTTGGTTTTGGTGGGTGGGAGAGATGACTGCTCACTGAAGGATGTGCAAAGATTGATATATTATCATTTTCTAGTGTAATGAATCCAAAATTGTGAATCAACAGTTATTTTATCTATTATGGCAAAACGGCCTTATGGCTAATTAGTTGTACAGCAACTCTGCTTGCAGCCAAGATTTTTATGAGCAAATACCTTGAACCAACAATTGGAATTCCGTCCTTTCCCCAAACATCCATCCAGGGATCAAGTCTTATGAACCTGTGTTAGGTGTTGGGGACACAAAGAAAGGCAGACTTTGTCTTGAGGGCTTCCTGTCCACCTGCAGGACAGACAGGTAACTAAAGCCTAGAAAGATGGGGGCCCCACTAACCAATGAGGAGCTGGTTTTATCTCCACTTTATAAATTTTGCTCGCATTTTATTTCCAAGCATATATTATCCAGGAGCATTTTTTAAATAGAAATTTCATCCGTAATAAAGAAAAAAAACTTTTTAATAAGTTACTGGTTATTCATAGGATATCCATAATGAATGCACAGTTCTAAAAAATGAGTATAGTTAAAATTTATCTTAAATTTTATTTTCTGCTTCTTCTAATATTAACCAACCTTGGATTCCTCCAACTAGTGCCATAAAACAGAACAATAACCTATCTCTGCAGCTGGGGCAGTCATAATATCAAAAAAAAATTATTTTCCTGATACCTAAAGCTTATAACCTTGAATCCAAAAGTATTTTTAAAGTTCTCACTCTTAATGGCAATCATTCTAGAATACATGACTGACTTCTGGGCCACAGTTGAAATTGCACTGTCTGTGGTTTAGTCTCCTGGGAGACTCAAGTTCATCGTGGTGCGTGTGCTGTGAGCGTCTTCAGAACTGTCCCGATGTTCCAGGCACACGGCTGTCCAGGTAGCCCTGGAGATGTTCCTCCTCAAATGAGGCAGTGTCCTGGGTTAACTGGGTCAACCCTAATGTGAAACCTCAGTGTACATTTCGACCTGAGTCTGAAATCAGGAGGTGACTGTCCCTGTTGATTATGTGGTAATGTGTGACAGTTCACTTGGTCTTTGTTCCTGGATCGTCAAAGGCCTTCCCCATTTGTCTTTATCTCCCAAATACGTTGCAGTTAGTCAAAATCCATAGAGATATGACCAATGGGTTGGAAAAGTGCTATATTTAGGAATTCTTGGGAATTGATCATTGTTTTCACAGGTATAACATTTTATCTCTAGAAGTATATATATATATATATATATATATTCTCTCTGCCTATATATAGATATATAAGTATAGATATAAATGTAGGTGTAGCTATATAGTTATATACACTTGGAAATATATACATAAATATGCAGGTATTCGTGCGTAAATACTACATGCATATACATATGCAATTCAGGTAATTATATATTTTAATTATAAAAGTCTTTTTTTAAAAAAAAATCAGAAAGTAGAAATAAAAATTCCTCAGTGTAGTGACTTAGCCTAGATGGTAATTTATTTTGTTCGTATTTATTTCTAGGTATTTTTCTTGATGCATAGATTTCAATTTTTTCTTACATTTCTGTACTCATGGCTATAAGAATGTGAAATCTCTCTGTTTTCTTAGCTTTATTTCATAAACTGTGTGTTTATTTTACTGCAAAATGTGTGACTGTACCCGGCATCATATGCCCAGCTGGCTGGGTCATATACCCAGGGTGGCTGTTTAACCTGCGATTATACACAATGTTCTAGTGAAGAAGAGTTTTGTCTTTAAGGTCTTTCTCTATCTCAACTGCTTTCCCAAAACAGATTTCTGAAAGTCAATCAATGTATAAGAATGTTACTTCCATATGCCTTTTATTTTTCAACATCTGAGAGATATATATGTATTATGTATGTGTGTGTTTATGTTGGCATCAATGTACTGTTAGTGGTCTGACCTGATTGCTTCTTACATTAGTATTTGTACCCATTTTTTGAAATCTGTATTCAAGCATGACTTTTTTTTTACTTTATAGAAATGAAAAACATGACAATGAAAGTATTTTTAGTAAGTGTGAAAGGAGTAAAATCTTCTTGCCTACATCTGGAAGCCACTCTAAATATTTCTGATGCTGTGTGATGTGTTGCTTGCTATAAGCTAAGAAAAATGGTGCTTTTCTCTGAACCAGATCCTTTAGGAGATGAAAGTAACATGTGGTTTCAGTAAGACATCAGGGAATAAATTTATTGACGTACTTGAGTCCTTTTGATGACTTATCTCCCTGATTATTTAAGTTGGATAACTTGAGTTTCAATTTGGTTTGACAGTTGGTTTGTAATATAGAATTTTCAAGGAGAGCAATATGTGAATAAGCATATTATATTTGCATATCCTGTTAACAAACCTAGATTCCATATTTGGCATTATGAAGAAAGAAAAATGCAAGTCATTTTTAAAAAATAGTTCCAGATGTTTGGTTGGAGGTTTGGTTTTATAATGTGTCTGTCCTTTATATTTCCAGGCAATGGCTCAAGTCTGAAGACATTCAGAGAATCTCATTGCTTTTCTACAATAAAATACTAGAAAAAGAAGTAAGCTATTTTTTTCTTCAAAATCAATCATTTTTCCAAAATATTAGTTTTTTAAAAATTCCATCATGAAATTGTATTCATAGCATTTTCCATGAAACATTTAAACTGCCTCTAACCATATCCGATTTCTTTCTAGCTTTTCCTGTGGTTCTTCCAGGCATATATCGTTTTACCACATTTCTGGTTACCAGGTTTCTGTCTTTGGCTAGTCACCTCTTTCAACACTCCTGTTAGTAAATGATGTCTGTGTGATGTGGAGCTAAGGGAAAGGGAAGAAGTTAATATCTTGCTTTCTCAGTGAGAAATTTTCTTAGAAAAGATTTTAAAAGAAAGCAAAATCCTTTCTGACAAATTTACAGTGTCTTTACACAAATTATTTTAACTTTTTGATAAAAATATGAGATTTACATTCAACCCCTGTTTGGGAGAATTAGAAACTTTTAAGTTTTGTTGCATCTAAATACTTTCACATTTTAACTCCTAAAGTAGAGCTATTTCAGGCACAAATAAATAACCAGACATTTAATTTATGCATGTCAAGCTTAACCAGGATTTGCTAAAATGAATTAAGTAATTATTGCAGAAAGGACAACTGTTCTAGGTTGGCCTTATTCATTTGCCTTTTTGTGTGTGTTGATCTAGAAAAAGAGCAGGTTAGAGGTAATTTGCACCATCTAACCATATAATTATAGTTTTAGTTTGAACAGAAGCTACTATGTTAATGGCAACAGTCACAGCACAGGTATTAACACTCTGTTGAGAAAATTCAGTTCATTGTTTTATGGATATTGAATGGACATAGAAAATATCAACATTCTTTCCAAAACTCATCAAGGTTGGATTTTACAATTACACCAAAGCTTTCTTTTGTACTAGTTAGGGATCAAGAAGATCAATTTTCTGCTTCTAAGTCAGGGACTTTGACTGCAGAGAGTTTACCAAATTTATGTTTGATACAATTTATTATTATTAAGCAACTTAGACACTAATGACTACTTGCTGTTTAAATGTTAAATTATTTCCTTCCTGATAGAAGTTCTTTTCTTTGATTAATACCACAAGGAAATTCCAAGTCATGTCTCTGCACAAAGCACATAAACTAAGGACATAACTGAGTGCATAAAATATAATCACATTTCAGCAATTATGGTAGCAGAGCTTCTTCATCAGCTTTGTAAATTATCCTGGCTATGAAGTCACAAAAGTCACCAGAGAAATATTCTAGTAAACAGAAAATGATCATTATTAAAACATGCAGCTTTTGCTGACATTCCCCATGTGTACATATTTGCAGAGGCAGACTTTAGACAGCATTGAGATTTAAGCTCACTTTTTGTCCTCCTATTCCCAACCTGCTCTTCAGGCCAGCAGGAGGGATAAAAGGCAGCAAGACATAGAGGAAGAGAAGCCAGACCACCCAGAGGTCCATCATCTGCACCAAAATCCCAGAGGCTAAACCCGAGAAATACACACCTAACTTCCCATAACTTGGGACACAGTTTGTGCAGATACGCTAATGCAACCTGCCAGCATTGTCAGGAGGCTTCAATAGCATTGCCACAAAAACTTGATTTCCTTTAATTTTATCATAGAACCCTTGTTTGAGAGGCAATAGTGCCTCGTGGTTGGAAGCCTGGGTTCGGGAGCCAGTCCAGCGGGATGAAGATTCTGGTTGCACCATGTGCTGTGTGTTTCTAAGAATGTTAATCAGTTGTTCTGGTCCAAAGTTTTTTCATACAAAACTAGAGACAGCAATAGTTCCTGCCTCACGCAGTTGTTGTGAGGATTAAATGAGTTAGTCCGCAGAAAGCCTTGAGAGTGCCCGGCACACCATCACCAGAGTCAAGGGGACATGTGGCAGACTGAGTGCAGCGTTGGCTGGCTTTTCCTGCATAAGCCAAGAAGGGCAGCGCCAGGCGGGCAGCTACACTGGTCAGTTTATGATCCTGGATGTTATGGAAAGCCATGTGAAATTGCTGATTATGCTGGGCAAGTAGAAAGAGTCCAACAGCCAGGCCCAGACAGGCAAACAGATGTTTCGTAGAGGACAGAGCCTGTTGGTCTTCTGTCTTATAATTTCACTCACCACCTCTCGATAATAAAATAAAAAGCTAAAACAAATAAATAAAATGAGAATATTGCATTTCCTCAGTACTCTTCAAAAGCAAAATATGGCTATATGAAAAGTCAGTTGCTTTCCACAAGCAATCTCGGACCTTAGACCCACAAGAGAAGCAGGACACGTGCACAGTTCATTGGTCCATTCAGTTCACTCACTCGTCTTTCTGGCCAGGTGCTCTGTCTCCTTGCTGGAGGGATTCGATTGCCTCTACATGGGTTTCTGAACAGGTCGACTCACGAAAGTCATGGTCTTTGAAGTCACGCTTTCACAGCTCGTTTGGAGAGAGGAAGCTCTCGTTGCCAGAGGTGAACAGCCACTGTCCTTAGGTTGTCTTTCTTCACAGTCTGCAGGTGACGAGTGTGACGGATGAACCAGGTACAGTTAGATGTACCTGCTGGATGACTGTTTCAGCCCTTCTCTCAGACAACCTGTCATTCCTGGTTTCTTTTCCCCCCTTAGTACCGAGCCACTGCACTGCCAGCCTTCAAGTATTACGTGACCTGCGCCTGCCTCATATTCTTCTGCATCTTCATCGTGCAGATCCTGGTCTTACCCAAGTAAGTACATACGGTTCTACGTTGTCATTCTCACTGGGTGTGTATTTCTGCTGGACTCGGTTATACTAAGGGTTACGAGAGGATGCACAGTTTCCAACGGAGCGCTTATGTAACATGGGTGGGCGGCAGGCAGGGTGGGGAGAGGACGGCGGGCAGGGGAGGTGATTTCAGGCTCTGTGAAGCTAAGTGGCCCCCATGTCTTACTCAGTTTTCGTAATTTTGAATTTTCAAAGTGGACATGTTGATTGACCTTCCAGGGATTTTTTAAAAAATAAATTTAACCATTTTACTTTGATTTCCATATTATTCTGATGCTCATGTCTAAGAAATGTAACCCAGTAAGTTTACCCAGAAAGAGCAAAATCACCAGATGTTGTTTCTAATAAACAAACAACACTATTATGTATTGAAAGGACAAAACCTGCTCTGGGCTTACTTTGCCCACCCCTCCATTCTGATTTCATGTTCTCCCTGAAGCCCACCCTCTCCGCCATCTCTGAGTGTTATGAGTCACTGTCTAGCTTGCCCCTCCCAGGAGAGACCTGGGTACAGAGAACTGGGTAACCAGATTTCACATTTTTCCTCCTCCTCGTGAAAACCCAATCACTCCATGATTCCTAGGTAGACGTTCTCTTATACCTTATTAAGGAGTGGAATATAAGTCAACTGACTTTCTTTAAAGAAACTGATTTTTTCTCATCCTACAATCTAAAAGAAAATGCTTGTCCTTCTTTCAATAATTGGGGATAGGAAAGAAATTTAAGAAAAATTTTCTTTCCACTCATCATTACCTCTTTTGTAAAGGCCACAGCGACCATTTTCAATGTGGTTGGAGTTAGTTGTATTATTGCATTTAACTTCAGCGGTGCAGCCAGCATTTGTGGGCAACCTGAATTGCTGAGTCTCATGAAGATGCTGAGCAAGCTAGAAAGAAATGGTCTGCCTTTCCCTTCATACCCCAAAGGATGTTCTTCTGGACAACTAGCCAATACCAAGGCATTTAAAGATTAATAACAAGTGATCGTATTATTCGTACATGTACAATCCCAAAGCTATCTGCCCCCTTTTAGAAGAGGTTCCCACTGGCCACCCCCTTCCTCCTCTTTCCCCCCATAAATGAGCATTGAAATACATTTGCCAAATGAGTTCTTCCTCTAGACTTACACAGTCTTCAGTGAAATTTGCCAAGGTCAACCTGTCAGTTTTCCAATGGAAAAAAAAATGCTAACAATTAAGCTTCTTCTAAGTTCCAGGCCTCTGCCACATGGTACAGGAGAGAAACAGCTGTTCCTGCACAGACAGGGCTTATTGAATAGTAAAGCCGAAGGGCATGTAAAAAGTGATGTAGTTGAAACAAGTGTTACCAAGGGGAATGAGCCCTTATTTATACTCTAAAGTAGAGACCTTCATTCATTTTTCTACATCTTCCTATTGGATGAGTATTTTCGTATTTTCCACATCACAATTAAGACAGGGTTTATCACCTACTATTTGGGAGGGGAGAAAGTGACCAGAGCGTTATAAAATACGATGCCAAAGAAGACAAAAGGACTTCTGGGGACCAGGAAAAACATTCCATGGAATTACACTTTAAAAAAAATCAAGTTGGTGTCTTTTCTGTCTTCGCTTTTATTTTTTTGTCTCTGTTCTGTTGTGTTGTTTTATGAGAACCCATCGATGTTCATTCCCTCAGGCATCATCACCAGTTATTGTGTTTCTCTTGAGCAACAGGTTGGATTTTGAGCATGAGTGTTGTGAAACAGGTACGGGTCACGTTTCCCGCTCTGTGTGGGCAGGTAGAAGGCGCAGAGCACGGTCTGCGGATGCCTTTCTTGGAGACTTCAGACCTGCACTTTCTATACCGGCCTCACAGTACAGCAGAGTAGAGTAGAGTCTTTTTCCTTCATGTTTCTTTCACGTTAATGTCCTAATTTTTCTTTTTTTAAAAATTCTTACTCTGAAATATTTCAAAGATACAGAAAAGTACAGAACATAATATAATAAATATGCATTTGCACACAATCCAGATTTCACAAATGTTGAGCCTGTGTCATACTGACTATATATAAGTTTCTGTGCTCTTGGGGACGTTATTGGTTGGGTATGCTTCCTGTAAACAGTACCTATTGTTATGGGGTTTTTTTTTTGTTTATTCAATCTGATATCTTTTTGTATATTAATGTGACTTTATTCCATTTGTATTTTGATGCTTTTATTGATGCATGTGGACCCACTTCTACTCTCTTATTTTATATTTCATTTACTTTGCTTTTCTTTGGTTTTCCCCATGCCCCAAATCTCCCACCTTCTTAACCTCTAAAGGATTGATCAAGTTTTCTTTATTCTTATTTTTCCTTTACTATATATATAGAACAGCGGGGAGAGAAGGGGGATCCTATATAGTTTCTTTCAATGATTACCATTGAAATTTTAACACATATTCTTAGTTTAATAAATTATCAAGTTAATCATTATGTCTCTTCTAGGTAATCATTTCTTAGGATTTTAGTTCCAGATGGTAATTACAGTCAATATTGATTTAGACTTACTCACATTCTTTATCATTTTGTTTGTTCATCAGTGCTTTGTAAACATTATTTCTTCCTACAAGTTTATACTCCTTCTTGCTGATGTGTGTTCTTTATTAGTTCCTTTAGTTAGTATCTGTGAGTCGCAATAGCTCCTTTTTTTGTTTGTATTAAAATATCTTTAGCTGCTTTATTTCAATTTACCCTTGAATAATAGTTTGGGTGTAAAATTCTTATTTTCCCTTACTATTTTGATGATATCATTACATTGAATTTCAGCTTCTGTTGTTGCTAAGGAAATGTCTTCTGTCAATCCCATTACATTCCTTTGTAAGGAATCAGTCTTTCCTATTTGTATGCATTTCAGCTTTTTTTTGCGGGGGGGTGGCCAGGATTTTTACTGTATTGTTTCTAGATATGCACTTGTTCTTATTTCCCTACGTGACTAGTTGTGATTTTTGTTCAGTCTGAGGATTCTTGTCTTTGCTTAGTTCTTAGCAATTGACTGCCTGTTTCACCTCACATATTGCTTCTCTCTTTTTCTCTGTCCTTTCCTCCTAGAACTCTTATTAATTGTACATTGTGCTGTTCATTCTGTGCTCCAGGTCCTGTAATTTTTCCTCAAAGTTTCTACCTCTTTAATTCTTTGTGCTGCATTCTGGTGAATTCCTCATCCACAATGAGTTTATAATTTCAAAGATCACTTTTTCATATCTAAGAAGTCTACTTTTTATCTGAGTTTTTCTTATAATTCTCTATTTTGCCTATGCTTTATATTTTTTTCCATTTATTTTCAGATTTTAAACATGTTGTATGAAAATATCACTTGTTTCCTTCTGTTATTTATGGTTCATAAGTGCATGAATTCTGTTATTTACTCTCACTATTGTCTCTTTTGTGGTCATGTGTCTCCTTCTGTTATCTGTAATTTCAACTGTGAGTTCATCAAAGCAAGGGTTTAGGTCCATGGTGATCTCATGTGTTCTGAGTTCTGAAGGTATCACTATGATATAGTTTTCACTGTATCTCTGCCAGGACCTCTGGGGTTCACCAGTTCAAGCCACAGTATTTTTTAAAAATACTTAGGTCACGTGAGTTTGATTAGCCCCTTAATGTGGATCAGGATTGGGGATCTCAGTTGTCAAAGATTATTCCTTTTCCACTTATGACCCTACATAGGTACTTGGCATCACTGAAAATTACCAGGCTGTTGGGCATCGTTTTTATGTTTCCTGATAGGACAGGCCTTTATGCCTTCTGACTTTATTCAAGATCTCAGTTCTAGTTTTCCATTGAGAAAGTCCTGTGAGCATCACCAACCTTGTACTGACATTAAATCTCACATTCACTCCATGGCATGTATCAGCCCCTGGTCCCTCCCGGGCCATTTAGTGTCAGTGCCTCTTGGCATTCTACTTTGAATACCCGCTGTGTGTCTAGTGTGTTCTCTTCCTTGCTCTGAGTGCATCCATTTAAAAATAATAATTCTGTTATATTTTATGAAGCATGTTTATTGAGATAATGCCGCGTCTCACTTTTTCTAATATGCCCTAGCTTGTTTTTAAATATGCTGAGTTACATTTTTATTTTGTTTGTTCTTTTGGTAAACTGCTTCATGTTTTGGGGGGGGCGGGGAAGGAGAGAAATGATTAAATGAGTGAGTAAATGAATAAATAGTGAGTGAATGAATAACTAAGGAGGAACTTATGACCTTGAAAGGACCAGAAAGGGGAAGTGTTTCCCTGAAAGGGGGCCTTACATCATCCCTTTTGGGCCCATAATTTTCAAATCTGGCTCTAGTCTCAGGATTTGAGCAGATGTAATTAAATTATTAGTTGGCCCCTCTTTTTGGAGTTGTTCTCTCACTTCTGTCAGCTTTGTACTATAACTTTATCAGAAATGTGAGCTACCTTCAAAGACCAGAAATGAGCGAGCATGAGTTTTTACATTTTTTAGTAGTTTCATTCATATTGTCTGCCAAACTAAATAGATTATGTTAAACCATTCATGGCAATTATTAAAATAAGAATGTTTTTTTTCTAATAAGGTTCAGTGAGATATCATATGTTTCATTACCCAAGCAAAATTAAGAATAATGACATTTTCCTTAAGGAAAATTAATAGCAAATTATGATATAAAATGTCTCTATTATTTCCACTGAGATTCTTTAATATGCATTCTGTTACTCATGTTAATAATCAATGCTCATTAATGATTTAATAATCATTTCGAAAGAGTTGCTTTTATTTTGTTATCTTCAAAAAGGGGAAAAAAATAGGAGAAAGTTTAATGGTAGAATCGTTCATGTCCATTGAAAGAAGGCTTGGTTTTCTAAACAGAAATGGTGGAGAACAACTTTTGTGAAGGCAGATTTCTTTGGTGGGCAACCAAATTGGTTGGCCCCCATATTGGATACCATGAAGGTAATTTGCTCCCTGCGTACCTTGATGCAGTGGATGTGAATCTTTGGGCAAAGCAAAAAGTAAAGAAGGAAGAGAAGGGAAGGGAAGGGAAGCAAAAAATGAAGGAAGATAATTCTCACTGTCCAAGATAAATGAACCAGGTACCTTTTACTGAGATGAACAATATTCAACTCTGGATTCAGGTCACCTGAAAGTAAGGAA
Source organism: Pseudorca crassidens (assembly GCF_039906515.1). Taxonomy (NCBI): domain Eukaryota; kingdom Metazoa; phylum Chordata; class Mammalia; order Artiodactyla; family Delphinidae; genus Pseudorca; species Pseudorca crassidens. Next base: position 6,802,518 of record NC_090298.1, read on the forward strand.
ATGCCTCACAGTTAGTAGCTTGAATATAAGTTAGAAGTTTTATTCCTTCTCCATAATCAAAGGCCCGAGGTCCCTCAGATTCCTTGGGAGTCCTGGTTCCCTCCAGCACACAGCTCTGCTTTCCCTAGAGTTTGGTCCTCATCTTCATTTCTAAGATGGCAGCATCTGCATTCTGAGCAACAAGATGGAGGAACAGACCCAGAAGCAGAAGGCAAAAGCATTTATAACTGAGTCTCTGCGGATGCCTCCAAGAAACTACCTCATGACACTTTGGTCTATAACTCAAGACTGAGATCTTAGTCACATGTGCAAACCTAGCTGCCAGGGAGGCTGGAATGTGTAGCCTTTAGTCTGTGTAACAGGGTGCCCATCTGGAAACTCTATTATCAGGAAAAAATGGATTTCATGAAAACCAGTAATCTCTCCAGGAATGAAAGGTGATTTTAGTTGTGATTACCTATATGTCACTGATACAGTAAGATTTGAAGGGCAATAACAATAAAAAGGGAGCTGAATGCGTTTTTACTCAATGAAACAGGCCATTATACTTTTACTTTGTATCTGGGCAATATTTTGAGCATTTGTAATAAAAATAGAAATCCATAAGAGAAATTCATACATATATTCTGTCCATCATTTGTGGAATCACTCTACAGCTGTTTATCAAGCTATCGTATACCAGGCATTGTTCGAGATGCTGGGGAAGCAGCAGTAAGTAACCCCCCAAAAGTCCTTTCTCTCATACAGCTTACATTCTATTAGGAGGCACAACACTAATGTAATAAACAAATACGTATTAATTCAGTTGTAATAAGCTTTAAGAAAAGTTAAAAGAGTAGGCTACTATAGAGTGAGGGAAGGTGGTAATTCAGATGAGGGCTGTCAGGGAAGGCATCACTGATTGAGTGATATTGAAGAGAAGTCTGAATGAATTGAAATGAGAATTACGTGGATATCTGGCAGAAGAACATTCTAGACGATGGAAGTCACAGGTGTGTTCAAGGACCAGCAAGGAGGCAGGATGGCAGGAGCAGAGTAAGCCCTGAGAGAGTATGGAGATGGGATCACAGGAGCAGTGAGACGGGCAGGTCGTGGTGACCTTCACAGGCTACTGGAGAACTTCGGATTGAATGCTGAGTGTGATGAGAAGCCCTGGAAGGTTCTCAGCTGAGGACATGCTGTGGCTGTGCTTGGGGTATTGTTCTTGCTGTTCCGGAAGAGGGAGAGAGGAAGACCAAGGAAGATGATGGTTTGCACTTGAGTAGCAGTGGAGGTGTAAAAAGTGATCAAATTCTGAGATGTGTTATGAAGAGCGATGAGGAAACTCTTGCTATTAGATTGGAGATGAAGAATAAGAGAAAGCTAAGTTCTGTGGATTGTTTTGTTTTTTGTTTTCGGCCTGAGCAAATAGAAAAATTGGGCAGCCATTTACAGAGAGGGAGACGCCAGAGGAAGGAACAAGTCAGAGAGGAGCATAGAATGAAAGGCTCAGCTCTGAGCATCAAAGGCATGTGTGTGCATATTAAGTGTCCAGGTGGTGGGGCTTCACGGTGGGGAGGGGAGGGTGTATGTGAGCCAGTGGCTCATGGAAGGAGTCAGAGCTGGAGTCATAATTTGGAAGGATCAGCGCGTAGGTAGTATTTATATCCCTGGGAGGTGATGAGCTCACCTAAGGAGTGAGTGTAGAAAGAGAACACCGCAGACCTTCGGAAAATTCAGGTCTTCAGCCCTTATTGTTGGCATGAAGTGGAAGCTCTTATCTCTGCCAAATGTAACTCCTTTTCCCTTTCCAGCCTCACAGGACTTTCAAGTGGGCGGAACATCTCAAAGCTGCTAAGTCCTATTATCGGAGAAAGGCTGCAATAATCTGTAATGGTGATGAATATTTAAATGCCTTTTCTCCCTTTCATTCTTCGATTCTTTCGTTTAACAAAGAACCTTTCATTTTGAGGTTCTATCACCTATCACTTAAAGAGGGGGGGATTTTTATTATTTCATGCTAATGTACAGTTAAAGTTTTTTTTTTTTCCTTTGGTTCTTATTATCCTTGCTAAATACCATGTAACAGACGTGAACAGAGCTTTGATGAGAGAATCTGCATCATTCTCAGGGGGAGGAAGCTAAGGGCACAGAGGGAGAAGGGATACGAAAGTCATCACATTAAACAGAATTCCAGAGAAAGACACCGTTATGTACCCATAGAAGTGGTTTATAATTAATATAACTCTTAGAGTTGGGGGGAAGGATGTATCTCTCTGCTGCATTTTTCCTGTCATCAAAAGTGCATCCGCATCTCCATCAGGACCACCTGTAAGCGATAAACTAACCGGCAGAAAACCAGAAGGAGCAAAGACCTTGTCTCAAATCAGCCTTTTCCATATACTGTAACAATACACTGTATTAAAGTGTCCAAGTCAAAAATTACCACTAAGAAGTGTAATTTTTCTTGCCTCCTGACAGGGGAGAGTCAAGTTTGCTTTACAGTGAGTATATAAATCAATTATGCCTGTTTGTTTTTTAAAAAAAATTTTGCAACCAGAATGTTAATTAAAATTGATTGCATTACACAAACAACCAGATACTGTTCACTGTATCCATGCTTAATGAGCCTGAACACGCTTTTGATAGAACAGGCAGGATAAATGTTTATATTTAAGAGCTTTTGACCAACCATGAATTTGCCTTAGGGTAGTTCTTGTTCTCTGGGATGAAAGTTACATTCAACCAGACAAGAATGTCAATGTCTGGACTGGAGCACTGGACAGCCCACCCCGGTGGAGCAGGTCACCCCGAATGTGAGCCACTCTAGGTCTGGATCTCAGGTTGTGACATCATGTTCTGCATACAAGATCATATCAACTACACAGAGAGATAGTTGTACTTCTTCCTCTCCAATCTAATGCCTTTTATTTCATTTTCCTGCCTAATTTCCCTGGCTAGAACCTCCAGTATAACATTCCATAGAAGTAGCCATGGCACACGTACGATCTTGGGAGGAAAGCATCCAGTCTTTCATTGTTAAGTATGATGTTACCTGTGTGTTTTTCAAAGATGCCTTTTATCAGGATAAAGGAAATCCCTTTGATTATAGTCTGTTGAGTGTTTTTATAATAAAAGGGTGTTGGACTTTGTTATACTGAGCTATTGAGATGATCATGTAGGTTATCTTTCCTTTATTCTATTAATACAGTATATCACATTAATTGATTTTCAGATATGAAACCAACCTTGCCTTTCTCAGATAAATCCCACTTGGTCACGGTATATAATCCTTTTTATATGTGACTAGATTCAGTTTGCTAATATTTTGACAAGGATTTTTGTATCTATGTTCATAAGAGATATTGGTCTCTAGTTTCGTTTTCTTGTGCTGTCCTCGTCTGGTATTAGTATCAAAGTGACACTGGCCTCATAGAACCACTTAGTAACTGTTCTGTCCCCTTTATTTTCTGGAAGAGTTTGTGAAAAGGTGGTATTAATCCTTCCTTAAGTGTTTTGTTGAACTCACCAGTGAAGCCATCTGTGCATGAGCTTTTCTTTGTGAGTAGTTTTTATTTTTGTTTTATGTTTTAATTACTAATTCAGTTTCTTTACTTTTATAGGCCTATTCAGATTTTCTATTTCTTATTGAGTCACGTTTGATAGTTTGTGTCATAACATACTTTTAAGAATACTCATTCCTGCTTTAATGAGCATTTGTCATCCATTCCACCAAAACACAGATAGTTCATCATATCAGGACCACTGTTTTCCTTTATCTACCTCTCGTCCCCCTTTAATGGATTCTGACGTTTGAGAAGAAGCAAAGTAGGGGTCATCAGATACATTAAGGAAAATATATCACCAGATACTGTTCACTGTATCCAGTGGATTATTATAAAACGTGGGAGTCAAATTTTAACACGCTTATTGTTTTCTTAGGCTCTAATATAGCTGTTTGACCCAATTCCAGAATGTCCAGGATTTCTATCAAGCATCTTCATGGTGGAATAATTATTCCTAACAACGAACATTGAAATGCACTTTAGAAAACAAGAGCCTATGAAACTCACTATAGTACATGAATCTTTTATTTAAATTCTGATTCACAAAATAAGTCATATGATTTGAATATAGATTAAACCATGATAACTGTCATTAAATCTGTTGAGATTTGTGTAATTAAAGGCCAGTATAATCCATTATCACTTATCCATTCGTAAGGAAATTCAACTATGGCATATCCTATGGAATATATAGATATTGTCTCCATACTTCTAATTAAAACTGAATGGTTGGCTCTTTTTCAAAGGGAAAAGGAAGAAAGTTGAAGTAACTGATTTTAATTATTCCTAAGTTTCCATCTAACCACTAATGCTATCATAATACCTAGAAAAAAAACTTGAGTTAATGGATTAGAGTCCTGTAAAGAGAACAGAAATGGCCTCAGGTATTTCACCATGGGAATTTAATAAAGTGAAGTGCTTACAGAATGAGGGGAAAGCTGAGAAACGAAACAGGAAAGCAACCAAGTGGTGAGCAAGGGAGGATTCTGCTACCACCCTAGGTTTGAAAGGACACAGGAGGGACGTGGTATCACCAGAAATGCAGAATCCTGGACTTGCCTGCAGAGGCTAGAACCATGACCATGCAGGATTTTTCCCCGATAGGGATCTGGAACCTCAGAGACAGCAGGAGTTGCAGCCCGTTCAGAGAATGGCTGCTACATAGAGAGTAAGGAGAGATACCCATGCTTCTTCCTTCCCCCTTCCAGTCATTCCCTGCTACTTCCCATTGGCCAAACCTTGTTAGAACCAGTTGGCAAAGAGTCTGGAAAATGGAGTTTGTAGGAGATGGAATGGAAAAGTGTTTGAAAACAAACAGGAAATTACCAGCACACTTAGTGATGAATTTTCCCAAATTTGTTGAAATGCATTAGCCTCCAAAGGCAAGAACCTCTGTGAACAGCAAGGGGAATAAATATAAATAGCACTACATGTGGTGTGTTATACTCAAACTGTTGAAGCCAAAGAAAAAAAGAAAGAAAAAAAAAACTGTAAATGAAGCCAGAGGAAAAAAGACATTTCATACAAGGCATCAGTGATGGAAATATTGGCTGACTTCTTATCAGAACCACTGATATAAGCATAGTCAATCCTGAATTAAATATTCAGTAAAAATATTCCTTTTCTTAAAAATGAGATGAAAGATATTTTGCAAATGAAAGAAAGCTAGAGGAATTCATTACCAGCAAATCTATAGTATAAGAAGTGCTAATGGAAGTTCTTCAAGCTGAACTGAGATGATACCAGAGGCAAACTTGAATCTACAGGAGGAAATGAAGAGCAGAACATGCTTAATATGTAAGAGTATAAAAGACTCGACCCTTATATTGTATTATTTTTTCTAAAAGACTGCTGATCATTTAATGCAAAAATAAGAACTACACTGAGAATTAAGATGCAGAGAAGAGCGGGATTGTATTGTTGTCAGGACCTTATGTATTTTCAAAGTGATGCAATATTAATGCTAAGTAACTTCTGATAAATTAATCATGTATATTTTATTTCTTGAGCAATCACTAAAAAGTACAAAAAGATATAGCTAAAAAATCAATAGAAGAAATTAAAAGTCCTATGAAAATATTAGATTAATGAAAAATGGCAAAAAGGGAGAAACAGAACCAAAAAGACACGAGACAAATAGAGAACAAATAGTAAAATGGCAGATTTAAAATAAAGAATATCGACAAATATAATGGACCACACCATACAAGCCAAGCAGTAGGACAATAGACAAGAGATGGTAATATGATAGGTTTATTATTAAATGTATAAGGACTAAACACTCCAAATAAAAGCATGACAAAGACACGTACTGTCTACAAGAGATGCTCTTTAAATACAGAAGGAAGTTAGGTTAGAGTTAAAAAGATGGAAAATAGAGATCATATAAACAGTAAGCATAAGAAAGTTACTGTACATATGTTGATATCAGACAAAGTAGACATGAAGGCAAGAAGTGTTAACAGAGATAAAGAGCAACAATTGAAAATTGAGGAAAAGTTCAGTTTGTCAGAAAACATAAAATCATTAAATGGCGTATACTTAAAACACAGCTATAAAATACTTGAAAGGAAAAAACCTGAAAAAAAAGAGAGAATTAGACAAATCAATAATCAGATTTAGATATTTAGTATCCCTTTTATATCTTACTATATATAAGGATATTGAAAAGCTGAGCAAGATTGTCAACCTATGAATTGGCATTCATAGAACACTAAGTCCAACAGTAAAATACATGTTATTTTAAACTGTACATGGAACATTGACCAAGATATAAAATAAAATCATCTCAACAAATTTGAAAAGATTGAAATAAATATGAAAAGATGAAAAACTTACAGACATACCTAACTATACCAACGCCAACTTAGAAATTGAAAACAATAGAATATCTAAAAATAATCCCAGCTATTTCAATGTTAAACTATATACTTCTGAATAACCTATGAGTCAAATTAAAAAATCAAGACAAAGTAGAAAATGTTTGGTATATCAAAGTAAAATGTGTGGACTGTTTCTATAACACTAATTTAGAGAGGATTTAGAGAGCTTTAAAACACTTATATGTGAAATAAAAGAAAGTTAAAGTCAGTTGTTTACATTTCCAACATAGGAAACCAGAAAAAGATGAACAAATCCAGTGACTAGAAGGGAATATATACTAAAGAAGAAATCAGTAAAACAGAAAACAACCAACAGAAAAAGCAACCAACTTTTGGCTAAAAGTTGGTTCTTTAAAATTTATTTTAAATGCCTAACCACTAGCAAGACTGATCAAGAAGAAAAGAAAAGTAATCACAAACCACCCAAGCTAATAATATAAGGAATAAAGTGGGATTTACTACAGATCCTACAGACTTTAACAAGATAAATATGGAATGTTATGAACTACTCAAGGCCAAAAATATCTACAATTTAGATAAAATGCGAAAATTCATTCAATATACAACTTATCAAAACTGATGTGCATGTAATCAAAATTTAAATGGGTATTTATCTATTAACTGTATTAATTTTTTTTTTTTACTCAAGTGATTTCTGTGTGAATTTTACCAAACATTTTAAGAAAATAAGATAGAAAGAACTGGTCAAATACTAACAAATTTCATAATTGTGAATGGATGAAAGTGTCCTGTTCTTGGAAAGACACTCAAAGATTGAGGCTACAAGCCAAAGGCCACTTCTGTGCCACCTTTAAAAGATCTAGCTAAAATTAAAAGATAGAGAAATGTTGGAAATAAAGGATGGAAAAGAGTTATTTCAGGAACCAGCTTACAAGAAATAGGAAAGCTGCAATAATATAAATTTCTGACAATATAGAGTTCAAGTGAAAGGCATTTAGCATGAAAAAAGAGACATATTACAGTACAGTCACCAAGAAAAGTTAAGAATCATAAATCTTTATGCACTCCAGCATCTCTCTGAAATAAACAGACACTATTAAAATGTTCAGATGTATTTACAAACCCACAATCTTAGTTGGAAATATTAATACATTCTAAAATTGACAGACCAAATTGAGACAGTAAGTCAGCCCACTGGGGATCTAACTAACTCATCAGGCTCTGACAATAGATATATCGAAAGAACATGCTTTGTTTCCAGCAAAAAGAGAATATAAATACATATCATTTTTAGACATTCATAAGACGTAATAGAAATAGAACGTATTTATCACATCACAGAAGAAAAAGAAATTGTCAAAGTAGAAATAACAGAGACCACAGTCTCTGATCAAACCTAATGAAATTAGAAATAACAAGGACAGACCAAAAATAAGCTCCTTGTGTAATTACTCTTGTATTAAAAGGAAATGGAAATTGAAATTATAGGCTTTTTAGAAAATAATGGCAATGAGTAGCTATAAATCAAAAACTGTGGGATTTGGCTAAAGCAGTAATTACAGGAATATTTATGTCCTTAAATGCATTTATTAGAAAATACAAAATATTGGCAGTAAATGACAATCAAGAAAAAAGAACAATGAAAGTTTAAATAAAGAAGGAGGAAGGGTTTTTTTATGTTAAATCAGAAACCAATAACATAGAAAATGATCAGAAAGCATAGACCTTAATTATAAACCAAAAGTTCATTCTTTGAGAAGTTCAACAAACATGCAAAGCTTCAAAAGTTTGATCTAGAGAGAATAAGAAAAATAACCTTAAGGACAAGAAGAAATCGCTTCAAATATGGCTACTTCTAAAATTATAAGAGAATATTGAGGAGATTATTTCATATTCAAAAATCTAATGAAATGGATAATTTTCCGGGAAAGTTGAACCAGTAAACATGACAGAAATGTGACATGTCTACTCTAAAAACAGAGAGGGGGTCAGGAATACAACTATGTGGATTAGAAAACTAATCAACTGTGTGCACCCTGACTGTACCACTTGGTAGGGGTGTAACTTTAGGCAAGTTTCTCAACTTCTCTGGGCATCTGTTTCTCTTTGGTAAAATGAGGTAATAACAATAACTGCTGTCCAGGATTACACATACATATAAAGCCTTTAAAACAGTGCTTGACACATACATAGTCAATATCCTGTCATCATATTATCATGTCATCACCCCATCACCATCACCCTCACTATCACCAGATGGTTTTATAGCTGAGACTTACCAAACCTTCAAGAAGAGATCAGTCGTATTTAAGCAGTTTCAGACCTGAATTCCCTGGCGGTCCAGTGGTTAGGACTCCGCACTTTCACTGCAGGGGGCACAGGTTCGAACTAAGATCCTGCAAGCCGCAAGGTGTGTCCAAAAAATAAAAAATAAACAGTTTCAGACCTAAGAGAAAGCTATAATGTTTCTGAAGTCAACCTTATGCAGCTGGCATCACCTTGACACCAACAAGGAAGCAAGAGAGCACAGAGTCAAAGAAAACCCATCAGAGCTCTCTTATAAAGATGCATGAGAAAGACGGCAAATGGGAGTTTAGCAGATGAGTTCCTGTGTCTCTCCTGGGTCACAGGAGTAACGAGAGCCCTCCGTACACTCCCTCCCTCCACACTGCCTGGCTAATAGGAAGCTCTGAGAGTCTGTGATGGGGAGATGCTGAGATTTTGGCTTCTAAGGAGTGATGTCTGAAAAAAAGGGGTGTTTGGGATAGGGAAATAAGGAGGCATACGGTGCTTCCCTTTCCTAGGCTGTGAACCACTCAAAACAGGGATGACATTGTACTCGTCTTTGCACCATTCCAGCCCAGCATGGGCCTGGCCATGAGACTAGTCAACAAACAGGTGTATTTGGTATATATACACCTTCCTAGCAGACACTTATTGTTACTCATAAGATGTGAACAAATGTCATTATCAGGCCAGGTATTTGAAAGCATTGTGCACCACGTCTAGGAGCTAACTCAGTACCTCATAAATATATCATTAGGTCAGGTTCAAGTGCATAGTGGTTTGAAGTCCAGGTTTTGTAGATCTTGCTTGATGTGTAATCATCTCTCAAGATAGAGTAGGTGTCTGAGTCTGAGCTGAGCGGACCCTTCCCATCCTGATGGCTTGAGGGGATTACTCAGTTCACTGATTACTTGCCTCTTTTCCCTCCCCGAGGGGCTCACAGCTGTGCACTCACTGGGCATTTCAGCTTGTTGCTGGTTTGCATCTGAGTCTTCCTTTCAGTGGATTTACTTTCAGAGTGCCCGTACTCTTCTCAGTGCCAGTTTTTCTGTCTCTTCGGTATCTCTAGCCAACCTCATTAGCAAGAGCTTCCATTGTGGCTTCAGGTATCACTGACCTCTCTTTGGATGCTGCATCTGAATTTCATCCAATTATTCATTATGGCTCATCTTTTTTAATACCCCAAACACTGCTTCCTTTGGATTACATGACGTTTTAAGAGGCCTTGAATTTTTTAATTATTTAAAGGACCTCTCGGAAATGCATACAATTCTTATGGCCACATTTATCTAACTGTAACCTGTCGGTGGCAGAACCTGTAACTCAGTGGGCACATTTTTCACATGATCACAGGAAGCTTGTGTGTTCATTGGCTCATGCAAGATTGTAAAGGTCACGGCCTGTGAAATCTTTGGGCAACCTCAGTAAACATTTAGCTGCATCAGTCTTGAAGGAAATTGTATCTGGTTGGATTGTCCTGGGGAGGGTGAGGACTCAGTGTTTCCAAACAAACCAGATGAGGCTCTCCTGGAGGTAGCAGCTGCCATCAACAGAAGGGAAAAGGGCACCGAGATGGACGTGATCAGGTGTGGGCATGAGAGGGCTGGTTGCAGAGGCAAGTCATAAAAGGATGGTTTTTCCTTAATGAAGAACTGATGATTGTAGGGCAGTTTTAATGGGTCATAGCAAGTTGATCAGACACAACCATAGATGTTTTTCTATGGACGTATCTTTGGTTTGTTTTTAGCTCCATTTTCATTTCTCAAGAAATTAGGGAGGTTTGAAGTCCTCATTTAATGAAACCCTAATTAATCCAAAAGTATTCATGATGGCTTTCCAGAAAAATCGAAGCTATCCCCACACTAACCTGTTCCTTTTTGTCTCCTGGTAGAACGTCCATTCTCGGGATTTCCTTTGGAGCTGCATTTCTCTCGCTTGCCTTTATCCTTTTCGTCTGCTTTGCTGGACAGCTTTTGGTAGGTACTTCAAATACGGAACTTCTTTGAAAAGTGTGCTCATTGAATGAAAACTGATTTCTTCCTCAAGACAGGGAGCTTGTTGATTTACTGTTTCAGGAGATATACATCCAAGTAGAGAAATATGGACTCTTCATGTCAACAGCCCAGAGTATAAACTGAGGCAGCCCATGCACAGCCAAGACACTAATCTGAAGGTTACTTGAAATGTTGGCTATCATGCTATAAAATTGTATTTATGTTTATTTGTTTCTGTCAACATTTTTTTATCTCCTCTAAGTTTTCAGAGTATTTATAGCAGCAAATACTAGTGTAATAGGAGGCTTTTAATGACCGGGAGAATTAAAATGTAAACCAAATGTGTCTTTAATGTCAACTTTTAAGGTATAAAGTTTTGGAAAATATGAAAATATCAAATGTAAAAATAACTCTTAGTGCTTTAATTTAAAACTAGTCATTGTCAGCACTTATGGTTTAAATGCTAGTTCAGGATATAAGAATTAAATCTCACTGTATTCTTGAGTCTAAAGCAAGTGTTGCTGGGTGACCCTAGCTCCATGAGAGCACCCTAAGAAAGCCAACAATGAGGGCTTCCCTGGCGGCGCAGTGGTTGAGAGTCTGCCTGCCGATGCAGGGGACACGGGTTCGTGCCCCGGTCCGGGAGGATCTCACATGCCGCGGAGCAGCTGGGCCCGTGAGCCATGGCCACTGAACCTGCACGTCCCGAGCCTGTACTCCACAATGGGCGAGGCCACAACAGTGAGAGGCCCGCATACAGCAAAAAAAAAAAAAAAGCCAACAATGAGATAGGAGTGCCAAAAGACAGTCAAGGTTTCATTTTGTTCATCCGAGGTGAGTTGAAACAGGAGAGGCCACTATGAACCAGACTCCAAGCATTGGGTGCATTCTAGTTGGATATGTGAAATCACTTGGCCAAAAAGGGTTGAGATTCCAAAGCATGTCCCTACCTCTGGACAGTAGACACTGCCTCCTCTGCCTTGTACCTTTGCAAACTTTTGTGGGTTTTGTTTGCTATATCATAGTTTAGATGTTTCCAATTGGTTTGGAAACTCTTCCAAAAGTGAAACTGTTGTTTCTGATTTCCTCGAATGCACACATGGTATCTTGAGTCTCTTAAAAATCCCCTGAAGACCTTGTAGGTTGTAGTGAAGACTGAGTAACTGTTGACCACGGGAATCCTTGTCAAGTTCTAAGATACAAGGAATTCTTAACATACAAGGGAGCCTGACTTTCTATGTTCAGATTTTCCTTGGGTGGAAAAGCACACAGACTCCACCCTTTCTCTTCCTGTCTCCCAAAAGACTTCTGCAGCCGTTTCTCAGGTTTTCAGAAGAGGAACGGTCATTTGTGGTTCCACTGGAAATCCAAACCCTGTTCTAATTAAAGCATATTCTACCACTGTGTCTAAGTAGCCACCCTTCTCTTTTCTGTTCCAAGGAATCCAGTCTTGGGGGTGGCGGGAATATAGTGTATATTTAGGGTTTCAAACTGACATTTCTTTCCACTCTCTAAGTTGCTATAGGAAAGAAACAGAGCCAGAGGAGGGAGAAAGAATCTCCTGAGCAACTTTGCTGCCTTGGTGGGAATGCTTTGCTCTTATATAACGTCTCCCCTCTCAGCCTTGGTATAATCTGACCTCACTGTTGAACCTTTCGTGGCTTTTGGTCCCTCCTGTACCTGCCAGTGGTGCCTCAAGGTGTTCAAGGTCCAACATTCCTGGCTCCTGTTTCCTACCACTCCCCGAGGGCTTCCCAAGACTCTGACACCCACACACCAGATGCTAGGAAGTTCTTAACTCTGTGTTGTCTCAGAGAGAAAAGTTCAAGACTGCAAATGAACTAGTGTTTAATCTCCTCCTCACAGGAAGCCTGTACTTTGCCAAAGTGGTCAGGAAGACCAAACTTGAAGACATCTGGTCTTTCTAAACTTGAATCAATAGGATCTGTGAATGAGTCTGCCCCCAGAGGCCAGCTGTGATGCTTGGTCCAGATGTAATCCTGGTAAAATTCAAAGAGGAATTCTTCTCATTCCAGTAATAGGTTCTTTTCACTCTTTAAAACATTCTGAAAGGATTTTTTTTTTAATCTTTCAACATCAAACATAGTCATGCAGAAGGCTTTAAGTGTGCTTTCTATTCTACCCTCCAAATTCGGTCAAAAACTACATATATCACCTTTGAGACTTTGGTTAAGTCTTTTCCAAGCCACAGTTTCCTCACATGGAAATTGGACATCAACCATCCTCACAGCTTCTCGGGATGATTGGAGATGTTAAATGGTAAGGACCTAGCAGGATACCAACAGATTTTCAACAAACAGCTAGCATTATTTTCCATCACTGCATATTTTAGAGTGCCTATTCTTAGAGCACTTAAGACAAACCCATTTTTAGGCAACAAACAACAGCATTAACTTTTTAAAAATTAATATGAGTTCTCATAGTGTTTTGAACAAAGATCAAAATGATAAATGCTTGCTTCTGTCTCTTTAAAAAAAAAATTTAGTTCTTACATGTGACATTTAATGTAATACTTGTGTCACTCTACAAACAGCAAATTTAAATTGAAGAAGAAAAGAAACCTATGTATATCACAAAAATTCCACAGTGGTCATAGAGAAGTATGAGGTTTTATTTTGATTTGCACTTACTTAGGGATTAAATACTGAGTTTATGAAAGAATGCTGAATATCCCAGACTCATCTTCTATTAACTGATGTTCACCTTCTGAAAACTTAAATGCCAAAGGCAGTATCAATGCTAATATCGGTATTAAATTCTCCGTATGAAGAAAGAAATTAAAATACATCTGTGAAGGAGGTTGAGAAAAGGTAGGCCTGACAGATATTTTTCCTCCAAGACCTTTACCTTTATTATCCTCTGTTGCACAAAAAGTGCAACACAGTAGATACAATCGATGGGTCATTGTTCTGCTGGGTGTGATAAAAAGGTAGAGAAACATCAAAGTGGGCAGAAAATAAGAGTGATAAGGAAATGCAATATTTTTCCCATTGATTAAAAAGATATGTGTTCAGTGACACATTCAGAGAAAACTGCCAGGGAATGTGTTTGTTATAATAATGATTGCTGTGGGAAGCCCGGCCTCTCCTCTCCCTCCGGTCACCCTAGCCCACACCTTCCCCGAGGCTCTCCCAGCAGTGCTGGCCCTCCCCTCCCCACCATTGCCCACTTCTTAGTTCTTGCCCATGGGGGTGGGCTCTGCACCTGCTCGCCTTCCTAGAAACTTTCTCAGGAGCATCACCAGCCCTTGTGATGTGTCCTTCTTTGAGCACCATGGGACTCAGGATCTGCACCATGTAATTTAACACTCGATCATATAACATCTCTCTGACCCCCATTTTTTTTTTACTTTTTGGTGAGTGTGACTGCTGTTTCTCCTTGTATATAGTAGGTTCCTTAAGGCCAGGGTTGTTTCCTACACTTGCTTTCTATCTCCCAGGGAATCCAGCAGAATGCCAACTTCATAAACGAGTTTGTAAGAGCATATGCTAAGTAAGCACTACTGGACTTCTCTGATTTCCATGAGGTTCTTTTTCCTTTCTCCACTCATCGGGCTCCATGGAGCACCTCCCTTGTCTCACCAACCCTCCCCCATTCATCCTCAGGCAGAGTTATGTGCCCTGAGAGCCCATGTTCATCCTTCTTTCTCCAGATGCCCTGGCGTGGGGATGGGCTCTGTGTGTAAATGAATGTACGAAGGACTGAATTGTGGTCCCTGGCCCTCATCTCACTGCACTGAAATTCCTTCTCACGCACCGTGATTCCTTGACTCTGACGTGCTTCGGGCTGACTTCTCCTTTGGAAATAATCTCCTAACCTTCATAAACTAATTCTGAAGAGCCCTCCTTTTCCACCACTGGCTTCCCTAGTGCCAGCTGTTTGGGTTTCCTATTTTCTATTCTGATTGGTATTCTTTCAGGTGAAAAAAAATCATCAGTGAGTTCACCTCAGCCCTGTTTTTTTCATTGAGTATTTCAGGCACCTGAAACACAAGATAAATATTTAATGTCGGTTACCTTAAAGGCAACGTCCTGGCACCACTGCTCAGAGAACATCCCACACCCACCCTCGCCCCGACTTGACTTCCCCCAAGCTCACCGCTCTGAATTCAGCTCGCAGTCACCGCATCCCTGCTCCCAGTTCTGGCAAGCTCCTGGCTTGCCTGCATCCTGGACCATCATCCCGTGTTCTCACTTGTCAGACCTCCTTCACCGCCTGTGCATCAGTCCCCTTATGAGGTGCTTAGCTTTCTACAACAGACACTGGTTAGCATTTCACAATTGTAAACTTGAGAGCTGAAAGGGCCCCAAGAGATAACCTTGGTCAGCCCCGCATTTTGTGGATGAGGAATCCAGGACTTGAGATGCCATTCGCTTCAATGAGTTCCCGTTTCTACATACTTAAAAGTTTCCCTCCGTGAAAAATAATGCAGGAGTTGTAAGCAGATCTCTTGAGGTTGGAGACGGAGGCTTTGGATCAGGATCAGGGATGTGATCACTATAAGACCTGCAAAGGTTTCCTGTCCTTGGATGAGAACCTTCAGAACCAATGTAAACTGCTTATGACGGGCAAGATCCCATGAACAGTTCTGTATCTGACCTCACTGCAGTTTAGAAATAATAAATGTTATATTATATTAAAATTACTCTGCTAAGCATGTTATATAGGCTGGCTCATTTAACCACACAGGAGTCCTTGGAGGGAATGCTTATTCTCAATTAATGAAACAAACAGAAGCCCACAGAGGCTACAGAATTTGCCCTGTAGTGTAGAGCAAGTAGGTTTTGGAGCCATCGGAAACAAGCCTTAGAACCCTTGGAGGCAGGTTCCAGAGGGTGCTAGGCTGTGTGCGGAGAGTCACTGGCAGACAGGTGCTCAGAACTAAGCAGGGATGACCACATTGTTGGTCAGGGGCCATCATGGCCCTGAGGTTGTCTCTGGTGACTGCTAAGCATCAGTTGGTCAGAGTCACATAAGTCAGTCAAGATAACCTCACATAGAACCTAATTCATAGTCTAGTTTTCCAATATATGTAGCTGTTGACCCAGTTTCCATAAAACTGGATTCTGGGCAAGGTATAACTCCATCTTAAGAGTCATTCAGTAAAATGGAGGAAAAATGTTAATTTATAAGCAGATTTAAACTCAAAAATATTCTAGTAAGAAAACATCCTTAATAATAATACTTTGCAAAAATGTTTTTACATATGTGAGAGCCCTTTAAAGTGCATTCAATGTATATTATTTTATTTGATAATCCAAAGAATCCATTTTATCTAAGTAGAAACTAAGATGTAGAATAAGAGATTGTATTTTCATGACACTCAGCAATAAAAAATAATAATAGCCGTCATCATCGTAGTAGTAATAATAATAAGTGCATACTTACTGCCAAATTTAACTTTCTAAACTACCTGAAGTAGACTTACATCTCTGGAAGAAATACAAGAGATATAACTATAAATAACACACACACCAAAAAAAAAAAAAAAAAAAACCTCCTTGATGAAATGTATTTTAGAAGGAGTATGCCAGATTCAGCAAATGAAAATGTTAGAAAATGTCAGGAGAATTTTTTTCTCTCAATGTGGTTTTCTTGTGCTTTGTATAGCAGAGATAATATGATATCAGCCCACCAACGTTGTTCCAGGCAGAGATGAAAGCACAAACACAGAGATTGTCTTGGGGAAGGAAAGTAGGTCACACACCAGCTGATAAAAAAGCTTTCTACCCACAGGAGTGTTTTTTCCTTGAAGTCTATTTTCTCTAATGTCAACATAATCAGCTTTCTCATGGTTAGTATTTTCCCAGTGTCCCTTTCCCCATCTTCTTATTCAGCTTTTCCTTGCTATATAGGTGTGTCTCTTGTAAACAACATCTAAGTGTATGTTACGTTCTCTGATCCAAGAGTCTCTTTCTTTTACCTGACAAGTGTAATACATTTATGTGTATTATAATTACTGCTAGTCTTATTTTGCTTTTTTTATCCATCATGTATGTTCTTTGCTTCTGCTTATTTTTCCTCCTCTCCTGCCTTCTCTTGGACGAACGGAGTTTATTCTCCTTTATTCCCTCTAGTGACTTGGCAGTTGCTTTATCCAAGTCTTTTCTTTTAGCAGTTAACGTAAAATATGTAACATGCACATGAGTAACAAGGTCCATTATTGTCTCCATCTTCTTGTGAAGAATACAAGGACCATGATCTAAATCTCTAAATCTGATCATCCTTTTCCATCATCCATGCTAGTGCTGTTTAGATTTTTAAAATTTAAACTATTTTTATTGTTCATTGTTATCACTATTCTTGTTTAACAATCTCTTTGTTCACCGTTCTTCTGAATGCCATTCCTTCCTCCAGATGCAGTGTCCATATTTCCATAGGATTATTCCTTTTGTAATCCCTTCCATGAAAGCCTGTGTATAATATACTCAATCAGCTTTTATATTAAAAAACAGCCTTTTTTCCTCACTGACTAATAATTTAGTCAATAATTTTTCTAACATTTTGAAGACATGAGTCCATATTTTCCTGGATTTTAATGTACTGAGGAGAAATCTACTCTAATTGTTCTTCCTTGGTAGATGTCTTTTCTCTAATTGTTTTTGTAGGATTTCTTCTTTGTCTGTCTTAGTCAACTGACTCCTTGTGTTAAGGAATAGGTTTACTTTCATTTTTCCTGGTTGCGACTCAGTGCATTAATTCAGCCACAGAGTTCATATTGTGTTCCAGGTCCACAAAGCTGTCATCCCATATTTCCTTGTATTTTGCCTCTTTCCCTGTCTTTCGGTTCTATTTTTCTCAAACTTTCATTCCAAGTATGTTGAACCTTTTTATTGTACCTTCTGTGCCTCAACATCATACTTTTTATCTCTTTATATTTCTGTGCTGTTTTACAGGTTGTTTCCTTAAAGCTATCTTACCCTCTTCAGCATAACTATTGAGTATTTAATCTCAATATCTACATGTTTGTCTCTAGAGAGTCTATGGAGCTCATTTTTAAAATATGCCTGTTGCTTTCTCTTAACTGATTATTCATTATGAACTCTAATCCATCTTTTATTAATTTAATCTTATTATTTTACAGGCTATTTCAGATTGATATAATAATTGCAGATCTTGTGACACTAATTCTACTATCTGTTATTTCTGTTTATTCTTCCTTGTAAGGTCTTCTTATGTAGTTCATAATTTTTGTTTATTATGAGATCATTCAGTAGGGACTGTCCCCTTCCCAACTGGGACGTGCCCTGCACCCTGCGATGTGAAGTATTTTTCATAAGCAGTGTTGTTCTTGCTGCAGCTGGAGCCCCAAGGACTTTCTCTGGTTTTTGGTCTGATTGATAACCACTCATCTTGGAATTCTCATTATGAAGCAGATAATGTGATTTCAAAACCAACACCCATATTTACAGTTTGAATTATCATTGGAAGTTTATTGGTACTTCCTTGCTCTAGTGTATGGAGTTCTTCTAGACTTCTCCACATGGAGAGAATAGCCTTCTGAGGCTTCTGGTTTTATTCGGAGGTCTTGGTCCCAGCTGCCCACCTTTGGCAGACCCAAGGCAACATCTTTTCCCTATGGGCATTAAAAGCCCAGCCCTAGGTAATGTACAGTTTCAGGACACTCCTAGGCTAGTCCCACAGCCTCAGTCCCGCTAGCAGTGATCTCCTTCTTTGTTCCCAGCCCATAGGAATTTCTCTTTGGGTCCATCGTTAGGACAGGGAGCTTATTGAGCGAGCATCTATTACGTTCTGACTGTTTGCCAAACACCATGCTGCCTCTGGGAATACAAAGATGGGTTATGGGAGTTCCCTGGAGGTCCAGTGGTAAGGACTCGTCACTTTCACTGCCATGGGCCCAGGTTTGATCCCTGGTCAGGGAACTAAGGTCCCGCAAACTGCACAGCGTGGCCAAAAAAAAAAAAAAAACACACAGATGGGCGTGAAGAGGCCACTGTCCCCCACCATGTCTCCACATGGCCAGAGACAAGCATGTCGGCAAAGATGACACAGTGTGGGCAGTGCTATGAGGAGCACACAGTGGATGAATGACAGAGGAATATGGCTCGGCCAAGGCGTACCAAAGAAACAGGTTGATTTGGTAAAATATGATTGGGTGAAATAACAGTCTGTGGGAAATCCAAGGACAATTAAATAATTAAAGTAGACACATCAGTCTCTGTGACATTAAATGTTTTAAGTACTTATTGCTGCAACTTGTTGCTGCCATTCAAAAAGATAGTCCCTGCCCAACTAAAATGCCAAGGTAGGAAAGGCAAAGTGTTCCTTTAGACAACTACACAAAAGTGCATTTTTATATGATAAACTTCACCATAGCTTTCAGGCAAGATTTTAGGATGAGTTCTAATAATAAAAATTTGTTACTGAGCCACTGTGATATATTTATAACCTTCTGAAATGTTTCTCATTGTATTAAACTTCACCTATATAAGGACCTACTTCTTTTCAGGTACATCGTTTTATTTTAAAAAGGAACACTAATGAGACTGCAAACACAATCTGCTTTAATAATTATAACATTAAATTATGAGGAATTTTAGAAAGAGAGACTACCAGTCGTTTCCAGTGCAAAAGTTTCAAAAAGAAGAAAAGGAAGGGAGGAAGGAAGAAATGGAAAATATTTTTGGTGGAGATAGTTTTTTCTTTTTTTTAAATCCAAAACACAGATTAAGAGCATTTTATTTTTACATGGAGAATCTCTGCCTCTTCTGGATGAAGAACATTAACATTCATCCACACCCTTTCTAGCAACCCACACTGCTCACCATCCCAAGCACTAACTCCACCATAGGTTGTTTTTGTTTTTTTTTTTTCCTGGCTGCATTGAGTCTTCGTTGCAGTGTGTGGGCTTCTCATTGCAGTGGCTTCTCTTTGTTGCGGAGCACGGGCTCTAGACGCTCAGGCTTCACTAGTTGTGGCACATGGGCTCAGTAGCTGCAGCTCGCAGGCTCTAGAGCATGGGCTCAGTAGTTGTGACTCATGGGCTTAGGTGCTCCACAGCATGTGGGATCTTACCAGACCAGGGATGGAACCCATGTCCCCTGCATTAGCAGGCAGATTATTAACCACTGCGCAATCAGCAAAGTCCCCACCATAGGGTTTTCATATAAATTTATATTCTTTCTCCTTGTACATCTCCCACTACAGTTAGTACCAATTCCATATTTATCAGTGGATGCATGTGACATTACCAGCCAAGAGCATTTCTAGAAGGATTTCTAACATTTCTTACTTACAGTGAGCTTGCTGCAAGTAAGAAGAGGCAATCATAGGATACAGTGAGCCTCACTGATGATCACAGCAGGGAGGAAACAGATTTGGCTGAAACGATGCCAGTGATTAAAGCAAAGATCAAATAGAACGACTACCCTGAGTACAGAGCAGGCATGCTCTCATTTTCATATGCATAGCATCTTCTGAATAAACACCACAATATTCTTTGAGATGTTATCATTTATAGTGTCTCATTAGGATGGTGTAAATTTTGATAAACTTTATCTTTCCATCAGGGACCCTGTTTGAATACTTAACCCAAAACAGAACAAACTGAACTAAATTATCATGTTAAGATCCAAGTTGTAATTTTTATTCAGAGCTACAAATGGAATCAATGTTCCCATTTTTCCTTAATCGGATTCCATCTTAACTTCTTAGTCTTTTTTCTCCTTTCCTCCCATCGTTTGTTTCTTCTCTTCCCCCTAAGGTCTGTATCTTCCTCCTCTTCTTCCCGCACTGTCTTTGTAGTTCAGGGTCCCCATCTCCATCATCATCTTCTGTTTCCTCATCCTTGCCACCAGCAGTGTTACCAGTTTTCATATTTCAGAACAGTTGTATTTATTTTGCCTCTACTTGGTGACAGGATGCAAAGACAGGGGAGGCTGCCTGTCTCCATGAGCTGGAGAACAATGAGTATTTGGCTTGATAGGTTTAAAAACAATTTCACGGGTGGGACTTGGAGTCACATAGGAAGACTAAACGGAGAAGGAATTGAGCCTACTGCATCCTGAATCCAGTGTCCTGAGCCCAACACACGCCAACCCCACGCATCTTTAGTGAGCAGTTCCAAGAAGGGTGCTCTTCGCTGGGCTGAGTAGGAACAGGACAGATTTCCAGGACATTCTGCCACATGTACAGTAGGCACACAGAGGCAGTAGTTTCTAGGGCCACCAGTTTGTAATTTTGCCCAGCGTGTCACGGGAGCAGAAAAAACTCACGTGTGTCTGCCCACATCTGCTTCAGCAAATGACTAGTCTGTTAGCAGAATATAACATATTCCTATTAGATGGCCTATTTGGCAATATTATCACCATGCATTATTCTAAAAATTCAAACAGTAATTTTTTAAATTTCATAATTTCAATAGTATGTCTGTGTAATAACCAGATCATATTTTACCTAATTGACTGTGACATGGAATCTGTAATGTAATATTTAGATTTAAATATTCTCCTAAAATAGCAGTTTTGTGTTTTCTGCTCTTAAAATGTTTATCATATCTATTGACAATTTCTGTGTACAGACACAAAAGCATCCATTTTAATAATTTTCTTTTAAATAAAAACACTAATCCTAGTCACTTAGGATGAAATACATAAATATTGCCTTAATTTGCCAGAATCCAGCCAAATGTCATCACCTCCTACTGGAATGTGAGCCGGATGACTATGATATTCTATTTGAATCTCTGCTCTTTACTCTATTATAGCTTCTCCTCCAGAATGCAGATCTGACTGTGGTCTGTGGTGTTAATATTATTCCAAGTAGCATGCATTGAACAATAGTGGTACACTTTCAGGTGGGTGTCCTCCAGCCGCGTGACCCTGAAAGATACTGCACGTTCACAGCATTAAAGGGCATCTCACTGGAAAACAGACTTAACGCCACCACCAACCCCCGTCCACACCCTGCTTTGGGGAAGAAGCTTACAGCATAAATCTGGCTCCCCCTGAGTTGCTGGTGGGAAGGTGCTCTGCAGAGCCTGGCTGCCAGCCAGTGATTCAGCTCCTGGCAGCCCCTGGAATCCAGGGCAGCACTGCCCCCTTCTCCCAGACAGGCTGTAGGAGAAACCAGAGAAAGACCCAGGAGAATCTGCCCAAGGAGTGAGCCCTAAACGCTGTCCTGGGATTCTACATCAGTGGGGGATGTATGCTGCAGACAAATGTTCTGCATCTCTTTATATCAGGATCTGAAGGGGGAAAAAAAGGCTATAGTGGAATGGAAGGGAAAAAATATTTTTTGTTCATCTAGATATAGAGCAAATAGATTTTTAGTCACTAAAATGTTTCTGAGAAATATTATGTTTTCTTCACAAATATAAGAAGAGTTAACACATATGTCCTGTTCTGGGCACCTTACGTAGCTCATTTAAACTTCGAGGCAGGCACTATTATTCTCATTTTAGAGATGAAGAAACTGAGGCCAGAGAGGGTAATTGACTTGCGGAAAGTTTAACAGCTATAGGGACTTGATGCCGAGACACAGGGCCGGTTACCTTTCTCACTACCTCTCACCCAGCATCACACAGTCTCATTTACTTGTTGTATCAACAGTTAACAAATTGCAGTGCTTACGTCAACAATACTTTAAAGAATAAAGCAGAAAGAAAATGTGAAAGAGGTGAGAAATAAAAGCACTGTTTATTAGTGCTATTGAGGAATATTCTCTATTTGAATTTTATTGATGTCGCAACAGTTTTATCATTTATATTAACTTACTAGTGCAAGTCAAACGTGTATAAGTGTATGTTTATCCCTCCTTCTGAAATTTTTCAAAATTATACCTTTTTTTAAATGGTTCCAGGACACGTGGCCTCGGATCCACAGTCCCTTTTGGGTGAAGTTAAAATTCAGATCCCTAGAGAACTCTTAAGAATGCCTGTCAGATCAGATAACATAGGTAAATACCCACTCCGGTGGGTACCGGGATATCCGGCACTGGCCAGGTTTGTGTTACCCACAGGTTAGGATTCTCCCTACTCTGCTCTCTCACCACCGGGCCGAAGGTGGACATCACAGTGCTGCTTCCCCAGGAAGGTGGCCTCGAGGCCTCAGTGAGGTTAGCCCATCACTGAGTTCCCACAGAGCAGAGTCTGGCCCACAGAAGACGGCCAGGGAAAGCTGGCTGTCATTCAATAAAGACCTCAGTTCCTTCCACACAAAAAGAGCTTCTTCGAAACTGTAATGCCGCTCAGTGCAGCATTATTCACTGTAGCCAACGCCAGTGTCCAACCAGAGATGAATGGATAAACAAAATGTGGCCTATACATAGACGGTTACTCAGCCTTATAAGAAGAAAGAAGTCCTGTCACAGGCTACAGCGTGGATGAACCCAGAGGACATTATGCCAGCGGAAGTAAGCCAGGCACAGAAAGACAAATACTGCAGGATTCCACTTACATGAGTACTTAGACTGGTCAGAGGCTTAGAGACAGAAAGTAGCATAGTGTTGCCAGGGGAAAGGGGAGTTGTTTCATGGGTGTGGAGTCTCAGTTGTGCAAGATAACAGCTCTAGAGATCTGTAACACAGCAGTGCAGATGCAGTAACACTACTGAACTGTGCACTTAAAAATAGTTTAGAGGGTCCATTTTACATTTTTTAACACAATCAAAAATAAAATTTTTTATAATTAAAAGTAGAGCTTCTCCACGTGGAGGAAGCCCTAGCAGGATGGGATGAGGTCGAGCCATCGCCACAAGCCTCAGCTGAGAACACTGGGTGTTGTCTTCACAGGTACAGGCACCAAACTATTTTATGGTCCAGTTGTATTCTTAGGATTAGCTGTGTGTTGATCGCTTTCTGTGTCAATCACCTGAACTTATGAAACCTGCCTCCTCACAGCTGTGATCTGAGACCCAACACATCCCCCAGAGTGGTTTAATTACCTGGCATATTTTTCCTTTACCAGAAGAATTTTTAAACATAATTTCAGGTCTCCTTTTTTTTTTTTTTTTTTTTTTTTTGCTGTACGCCGGCCTCTCACTGTTGTGACCTCTCCCGTTGCGGAGCACAGGCTCCGGACGCGCAGGCTCAGCGGCCATGGCTCATGGGCCCAGCCGCTCCACGGCATGCGGGATCCTCCCGGACCGGGGCACGAACCCGTGTCCCCTGCATCGGCAGGCGGACTCTCAACCACCGCGCCACCAGGGAAGCCCTCAGGTCTCTTTTAAAGGCCGTACAAGCACATCCTAATTTGTCATAGAAACGTAATTAATTTGTTCCTAATTTGTAACAATGATGCCAACATAGTCTACTTCTTCAATCTGTGAAGAGTATCGAGGCATCCTGTGGTTTTAAACATCCTTGAGAAACTTGAGAAAATACATAAAAGAGCAACGCCTTTCTTTTTCTTTCTCCTCCCAGCAATGCAGCAAAAAAGCGTCCGCCTCTCTCCTGTGGCTTTTGAAGTCGTCGGGCATCATCGCCAAGCGCCCCTGGCCTCGGATCTCCCTGACGGCCATCACCACGGCCATCATACTAACCATGGCCGTGTTCAACATGGTGAGTCAGGGCCCCGCCAGGCAGTGCCTGTCTCACGGGATTTGGAAACCTTTCCCACAGCTCTTTCAGTGACACCAATTGCCGCCTGTTAAATTCAGCCCTCAACCGCTGCAGCAGCGGCTTCGCTAAGGGGAAGGCTGCAGACTGGGGAAACCACCGCGAGGAAGGGAGGCTCCTTCCAGCTGTTTCCTACCTCCTAGCTCGTCTTGGCTCCGGCTACAGAAATGCCACCAAGTGTCAGCAGGGTGGTCAGCCAGGGGTAACAGAACCAGCAAATTAAGGAGAGCGCAGTGGGAAAGGTGTCCTGCTCTGGGGTTTCAAGGGCCTGATTTCAAACATCAGCTCCCACCTTACCAGCTGTTCGATTTTGGAGAATTTTCATTACACACTTCCACAGGCTCCACTTCACTTCTCATGAGAAAACTGAGAACTTCGTTCAGTTCTCAGTGAGAACTCACACTTCTCGACCAGGGTGGATGTTTAAGGCATGAACCGATGCTCTGAGCACACTTAAGGCGGCATGAGGTATGTGGTAAATATTGAACCAGTGGTCGCTCTCACTGTATCAATATTATTACTGGTATAGCCCTAAAAATAGACACTTAAGTAATCAGTGCACATTGAGACACAACTTTATTATTATTCTGACATCATCACCATCAACCATAAGGCGTTCATTTCCTTCCTATGTTGGGTGTTTCACTAGTGTTGGAACCACAGTGTCATGAGTATACTCCTTGCCTTCCGGAAACACAAAACCAGGTTGTGGAGAAGAGGCACATGTGTTACGTAATAAAGACATAGTTTTCATAGGTGAGACTAATGAGCATTCATTCAGCAAAAAATATATATTGAGCATAGATATGCACCTGGTACATCACTAGATCCTCAGAACCCAAAGACAGTTTGCCCCCCAGGAGTTCCTGGTGGAGTTTAGGAGACCGACAGCTGGGAAAACTTATAAAAGTGTCTGAGAGCCAACCATGGAAGTGTGTAGGGGGCAAGGACAGGGGAGCCAGGCTGCGGGACAGGATTCTGAAGGATGGGCAGAAGGAGTTCCCCCAGATGGTGGACGGAAGATGAGAAGGAAGGGAGGCATTTGGCATCTAGGACAAAGAAGAGAGAGAAATTTGTACCAAGTAGCAGCAAAAAAATAAGGCTGAAGGAGTAGGTGAGGACCTTGAATATTTGCTTGGGGTTTGTCCTCAATGTCGTACTATGGGTCGTACAGTTTCTCCAGACACACCTGGAGATTCAGGTGAGGGTCATGCCAGCTGGAAGGCGGATGGGCTGAGGTGCTAGCTGCAGAGGTGGGAGGGCCCCTTCCTCTACTTCACTTTACCTCGAAGTCCATCTTAAGGGCACCTGGAAAGGAGGTGGCAGAGAAGCCTTAGCTTGCCCTCCTTCCTCCCACTTCCTGCCCATCAGGAGGTTGGGGATGGATTCCTGAGTGTCCTCCCGTGTGCCTAACTGGAGGACAAGTGAGCTGGCTTCTCCCACCTCACTTAACGACATGCCCCAGCTCCCTGTAGGAGCTCCCCTGAGAAAGGACATGAGGTCGGGCCCTACTGTAGGTCTTCCCAGTCACAGGCCAGTGAGAGGTGTCACCATGGCTTTGCCTTCCTCTACCCACCTGCTCAGCCTCAGAGGTCAGCTCAGGAAGGGGCTGCTCCCACTTGCCCCTGTGCAGTTAGAACTAATGGTGGCTGTTGCGGGGAGAGGGCTCAGCAGTCAAGCCCACGCAGCCAGCGGGCTTCCCCAGGGCCAGCCTGTGTTCCTATGTGGAGCTGTCTTGCTGTGTCAAGTTCACCATGACAGCTCCACCATCCTGGCCCCTCCTCCCGGACTTCTCCCCAGGCTCATCAGCCTCCTCCTGGACATTCACGGCATCTGAGGCTGTCTTTCTGCTCCAGGGATGATGAGACCTCCCCTCCAGGGATGGAGGCCTCCTCTTCTAGGTCTCAGGCATACCTAGACTGTGACATCATTTATTATCAACAAGGGCTTCATCAGGACTGACTGGGGAAGAGCTGGGAAATGGTGCCCTGTCTGGACAGGTAATTCCCTCAAGAATACCCTGCTCAGGAGGGACTTCAGATCGCAAGGGCTCCAGGGGAGGTTGGCAGCAGTCAACCTGAGGCACGTGCTCACGAGGGCCCCAGACCGTGGGCCAAGGGCTGTCTGCGTGACGACCCAAGGATATTGTGACTGTGGCCCCAGAGCTGTCACCAGAGCAGGGGAGCCCTCAGGATGAGGAATGTGACATGAGGGACTGGAGACTAGACAAGAGGGCCTTTCCTGGAAGAGCCCTTCAGCAAGTATCTCACTAGCCATTAGGACCCCTAGGTTTCCTGCACAGGCAGTATCGTGGCTATTGCATGAGCATATGAATCTATCACCACAGAGGAAGATGGACAGAGACACAAAGGGCAGTGGTGAGAGACTGGAGAAACAGGAGCATTTCCTGAAATGGGTTCCTCGTGCTGGACTTTGTAACAGGCATGCGTGTATTAGTCCTGCTGCCCTGAGACCCAGCTGTCCAGGAGAAAGTGCCAGCAAGCTCTGAGAAGAGCTCAGTAAATCAGGCTGTGGGAGACATCTGGGACAGAAGTGAGCTCCACCGTGAAGGAGGAGGGGATGGGGCTGGGAGAAACAGAACGACTTGAAGGACAGCAGTAGCTAGAGTTCTGAGCGGTTCCAACAAACACCGAGTGTGTTCCGTTGCCCTGACGAGTGTTGACCCCCTGTGCCCTTATAATCGTCTCCTCAACCCTCAAGAGTGTGTTCACTCACCTGTGTGCTCATTTACCTGTGCACTCACCTGTGCACCCATTTACCTGTGCACTCACCTGTGCACCCATTTACCTGTGCACTCACCTGTGTACTCATTTACCTGTGCACTCACCTGTGCGCTCATTTACCTGTGCACTCACCTGTGCACACATCCTGAGCGGTGACACATGTAACACAACATCCACACACCTAAGAGCAAGGGGTGTTTTACTTATTTTTTCACGTGTCCTGGGAAAGCACCCTCTATATAAGGAGGGGCCGTTCCGTAGTTACTAAGTGAGAGAATGAATGAATGAATGTGTAAGCAGGCAACCCTTTAAAAAAGAAAAAATATTTCATGAAATCCAATTTGACCTTATAAAGCCAGGATTTATCACCTAGTTTTTAAAAGACAGACTCGAAATGGGAAACAAATCTTATTCGAAGCTGGTTGTATTTCTCCTAGGATAATTAGTGATTGACGGGCAGTTCAATCACTGTCTATAAATGTTGCATGAGCTCAGCATTTAGGAGTAGATATTTTTACAGTAACTGCAATCCCTTTGGAGAGAAGAAATATATCTTCTGTACCGGAAACACACTTCCAATGTCATTTTCCTTCCTCAGAAAGAAGGAAGTGCATTGCCCAGTGAGGTCGAGAAGTCTATGGAAGACACATTAAAAGTATGATGGGTGAGCTTTGAGAAAGAATGAAATAAGGCTCCATGCACTGAGCTGCCCCTTGGTATCAGGGGCTGCAGGACAAGGAACAAGCTAAATTAATTTGTTTCTGTCCATTATTTTTCTTGATACCTGGTGAAATTAGTGGTTCCCTCCCATGCAGATGTTCTCCTTGTATTTATTTCAAAGAAACATCACAAAACAGTATGAAATGCAGCATTAGGTAGACAAAGGAAATCGCTTTCCCTAGATCTTGAGCTTTCTTGTCATTTCTTATTCATCACAGAAGGGGAAGGACTGGTCCATCAGGGTGCCACCTTTGAACGCATCTGATGATTTACAGAGAAATGCTCTCCAGCTATTCGGATCCCCGACCTCCTGCATTTTGACTGCATAAGGCAGACACAGGATCCTGTGTCCCCAGCCACACTGCACGGTGCTGTGAAGTCCCTTGGGTCACTCACATCACCAGGGGGTGCCAGTGCAGCGCTGAGACCTGGGCTGGTAGAATTGAGCATCTTTGGGGTGCCACGCCAGGGAAGTGGGCTCCAGGTCCCTCACTCACATTCTGGGAAGATGGCCCCCCCTGCTGGGGATGTGGGTACAGTCTTTACCTGCACACGGTCGAATGCTCCTAGCGGGGTTTCTGTGCCTTTTCTCCTAGCCCCACTTCAAACCTCCATCCAGGAGAGGTTTCTATTTAATGTAGTACCTGTATAGCTTTTAAACTTATCTTGGTACTTCTTCTAAGAATACAGTTCCTAGACTAACTGAGCCCTATCCCCACGTTGTAGTTTTGCTCTTTCTTAGCAGTGATTAACCCATGAGGCTAATCCAGGTGCTGGACTCATCACATTCCAGGGAAGAGCAGCTTTTTTGTGTGGGAGTTAGGCGAGGGGCTGCCTTCATGAGCAAGCTGCGCTTAAGTCACTGGGAGGATAATTCTCTGTCAGGAAACTTCATCTTTCTAAAGTCACAGCACATTCATATCCTCTTCTGTAGCTCCTGTGATTTTGAAGCATTCTTTTAGAGACAAGGCAAAACCTTTCTTCCCTCTTTTTTTTTTTTTTTTCTGTTTTCAATGTTTGTTATTTTTCCTTTGGGGAAAATATATACAACATAAAGTTTATCGTTTTAACCATTTTTAAGTGTACAATTCAGGGGCATTCAGTACCTTTGCAGTATTATGCAAACCATCACCACTATCTATTTCCAGAACTTGTTCATCATCTCAGACTCTGTACCCATGAACAATAACTCCCCACTTCCCTGGCCTCTGGTAACCTCTACTCTGCTTTCTGTTATGATAAACTTACCTATTCTAGAATACCTCGTCTATGTGAGATTACATGATATTTGTCTTTTTTGTGTGTGGTTTATTTCACTTCCAATAATGTTTTTAAGGTTCTCATTTTCCCTTTGATGCCCAGTCCCTCCACAGCGGGGGAACCTCTCAGTTTGCCCTGGATTTTTCCAGCCAGTGGCAAACAGCCCTTATTAACTACTTTTCTATCATCACCACCATCACTCTCTTTACCTCAGAGAGGAGAGAAGCCTTAGGGATGATGTGAGGGCTGAGGCCACCCACGAGCTCCCTCTGCCACTGACCGTGTGGATGGACCCTTCCACACTGACCCTCCGCATGGATTTTTAGTCCCTAATGTTTATCCCGAGGCTGAATTTTCACAGCCCTTACAAGAGCTGGGGTCAACAGGGATGGTGTTCCTTTAACTCTCATTACACACTAATATAAATGACGAAATGTCCAGGTCAGGTTTATTTAAAATGAATTGTGAGACTTTACCAGGACATTTAAAATACCTGGTGTTCACCAAACACCCCAATAAAAAGTGGAAAAAAACAGCCAGTTATCCAGACATTTTTTTTCAGATAGAGGGTTTCGGGTAGCAAATTGCAAAAAGCCTGTGTGTTTTGTTCCATTTTAGTTTCCAGCTGACTGTTTAGAACCATGTCTGAGAAGCTCAAATCCTCTGCCTTTTTTTTTCTGACATTTTGACAGTGTCGTCATGTGATGCCTCACACCATTTTGCAACTTCTCCGAGAAACTTCCCAGAGAATATTATAAATAGCCCAGCTTTGTGAGCCACATAGACAAGGAGTTAGCCGTGGTTAACTAGTAGTTAATTGGTACTCTAATTCTAATTAGTTAATTTCTTCTGTTTCCAACCAAATGACAAGCAATGATGTTATCAGGCTATTAACACGGTATTAAATCACATGTTCACAATTTAATATTATTTGAAAAACGTAATTCTGAGATGCTTCACATTGCCTGGGAAATGTAAAATTTGGAAGGAGGGCTAAAAATAGGCACTTAGTTAGGATATCTTGTCCAGGATGAGGGTATCATTTTCCCAATTCTGACAAAGGTTGTAGAATATTAAAATAGATCGAGAGGCGTTCCCCCAAATAATTATGTTACTAGAAATTCATTCTGTGCAGAAGATTGTGGCACTTTAACACGGAAGGGAGAGGGATGTGGATTGATAACCCTCGAGCTTGGACTGGCTATCATTAGGAGTTTGTTATTTTAAAGTGACTAAGGGGACAGAAGAGGAAAATTGATTCCAAACTGCAGTGTGATGCCACATAGACAGAATGAAGAGGTTCTTGATTTTAGGGGTAGTTAATTAAACACTGGAAAAAAGTAGCAGAAGGGGGTTAATGAAGCATTCCTGATGTATTGCTTTAAGTTCTCCACTGTTTTTCAAGTTCGAGCCATCTTATCATTGCCGCGCGTCCTTGCAAGACAAAACTTTCACAGGACATATTTCTACTCCTTGTACAGCAAGAATTTAGTTTCTTCTTTATACGCTGATATAATCAAGAAGGATTTTTAAAATTATTTTAAGATCTCAGGTGCCTGAGGCTAGTAACCTATCAAGCTCAACAGTCTCCTTCTATTTGTTGTATCTTGATTCTTTAATATTTAAATCAACTGTATGTTGGGTCTGTCAAATCTAAATTGTTAACATTTTGGAACCTTATGTTTGCCAAGCAATTCCTTCATTTCTTTTCCTGATATACTTTTTTCCAAATAATTAGCACATTTATCTTTCAGCCAGGGGTTGTGACATTTCTGATAAATTCTTTAGTAGTAAATAAAGAAATCGACTACATTTATTTGACTTTTCAATCAGTGTTTTGCAGCATTTTATCAAATGGGCAAAAACACTGTACCTAGTATCATTCTTGGAATCTCAGAGGAAACGTTCTCAAGAATATACTATTTAGTATATTTAAATATATCCATATATTTATTTAAATGCCTTCGTATTTACCTCAGTAAATTACTGTAGGTATTTGACAAAAACTCTGCCATCAAAGGAAACAAACCAAAGAAAGGAAGGAAACAAAAGCAACCATTGAAACGCTACAGGGAAGTTTTACTTTTTAGACCTGGAATATAGATGGTTAGCCCTGTGCCGAAGACCTAGCCTAGTTTCATGGATGGGATGAATCTCTTTCATAAGGGAACCTGGCCTGAGTGATTCTCTAGTTTACCTTCACTGAACACTTCTCTGACCCGCAGCCGTGGTATGGAAAGTAACTGATCCTTGGTTACCTAACAGTTTGTGCTGCAGCTCGTCTAGGAAAGAGACAGAAAGGGAGAGAAACAGAGATAGAGACAGAGAAGGAGAGCGAGAGAGTGACACTTTCCTTCTGGGTGCTGGTATTGGTGACCATTACATAAGAGCTAATCATTTTTATTTTCTCAGGATGACTTCTTTCCTTTTGAAATCAGGACCCCCTTTCCAATAGTCCTAAGAGCATCCTTCCTTTCCAAATTCAATCCCTCGTGATCCTGAGATGCCAAGCACTCACAAATAATAGAGACAATGCCAGTTACTGCATTTTTCCCATAAAATTATTTTCTTAATATAAAAAAAAAAAACTCATATAACTGCATTGACTCATTTAACGTTTGAGCCACGATGGTGAAGATCCTGCAAAAACACATTGTGAAGACTCCGATCTCCTGCTGCAGAATTGAAAATGTGAGGGTTGTGATGTCAGGTCATAATTCTAACCAAACCCTCTGCCCTGTCCTTGGTTCATTTTAAAATTTATATTTAACAAGGTGCTTCTGTTGTCTTTAACGTCAACTCGGGAGTTCTGGAATTCACTATGAAGTGCAGAGCACAACAAGAGTTATTTACTTATTCAATAGAAATTCTGAAAGCCTCAAAGAGAAGATGAAGGGATTAGCCCCGGAAGTAAAGATGCTGAGTTGCCCACACAATCCTGCTCACAGAGGTGACAAAACACGTCATTAATAAACTTGGCACCCACCTGCTAACTCTTTACTCTCCTTTGCACTAATTCATTGTAAAAACACTTTCCTTGCAGTTTTTCCTGAGCGAGTCAGAGGAGACAATTCTTCCAACTGCCAATGCGTCAAACACAAGTCTTCCTGCCTTATACAGTCAGGTAGCAATGCTGCGTGCGCAAAATTTGTTTTTCCTGCCGGTAAGAACATCTCCCTTGTTATTATTGCTTTTGTTGTTTTCCTGTATGCTGTTACGTATTGAATGGCATGGCCTGCACCTCATCTGTTGTAGACTTGACTTTTCTTCTTCAGATTCCATATCTGAGTATGTCCTGACCGAGTAAAAATTGCCAGGCTTCAGCAGAAAGTCGCAGCCAACGGGCACCGATTAGACCACATGTGGAAACTTTCAATGGCATTTTGAGGCTCTCACGGGTGACTCGTGCCTTTATTCTCTTAATGCTACATTTTAATTTTTTTTTATTGAAGTATAGCTGATTTACAATGTTGTGTTAATTTCTGCTTTATAGCAAAGTGATCCAGTTATACATATATATATTCTTTTTCATATTCTTTTCCATTATGATTTCTCACAGGATATTGAATATAGTTCCCTGCGCTATGTCATAGGACCTTGTTGTTTATCCCTTCTGTATATACTAGTTTGCATCTGCTGACCCCAAACTCCCACTCCATCCCTCCCCGCACCTTTGCAACCACAAGTCTGTTCTCTATGTCTGTGTCTGTTTCTTTTTCATAGATAAGTTCATTTGTGTCATAGTTTAGATTCCACATATAAGTGATATCATATGATATTTGTCTTTCTCTGTCTGACTTACTTCACTGAGTATGATAATCTCTAGTTGTATCCATGTTGCTGCAAATGGCATTATTTCATTTTTCTTTACGGCTGAATAATATTCCATTGTGTATATGTACCACATCTTCTTTATCCATGCATCTGTCGATGGGCATTTAGGTTGCTTCCATGTCTTGGCTGTTGAGCATAGTGCTGTGATAGGGGAACATGTATCTTTTTGAATTATAGTTTTCTCTGGGTGTATGCCCAGGAGTGGGATTGCTGGATCATATAGTAACTCTATTTTTAGTTTTCTGAGGAGCCTCCATACTGTTTTCCATAGTGGCTGCACCAGTTTATCTTAATGCTACATTTTATAGAATGTATCCCAGCATGTAGCATTCGATTGTATGTCACTGAATTGTTGCTTACAGATTTTGCTAATTGTTCCAGTGAATTAGCGTTAGCTTCCTGACTCTGTGATGACAGGGACCACAGTTCATATTTCTCCCTCTCCTTTGGCTGCAAATGCTGTCCAGTAATTGTATCTTCAAATTCTCCTTACTAACTGACCCTTACTAAGGGCCTAGATTGAAATTTCAAAACTTACTAACACATCAGTCATTTAAATGAAAGGAGTTAAATCAATTATTTACTGCTTAATAACTTCTTTCTTCCATGAATTGTTTGTGGAAAAAAAATGATTTTGATACTCTCCTTTCCATTTTCTGAATAATCGTCTAAAGGTAGCATAGGTTCTTCCCATTTTGTTTGTGTCACATATTCCAGGCCCTGAAATTGGTCATTTAATATGTATATTTTAAAATTTTTCTACCAATTTTTTAAAACTCCATTAGCTCTGGTGATAAAGGAAACTGCCTTTCTTTCTCCCTTTGATATTAGGCTTTGATCCTTTTTCCCATCTCATCATTTCAATTTCCTGGGACGCTCACAGCTCTGTGTACAGAGAGTAGGGGCGTCTGGTGTTCCTTTAAGCCATGACAGCTAACCGGAGTCCATAGCAATGTCCCCACAGACTCAGGAAGAGAGGATGGCATAAGCTTCGTCCCATATCCACGGGGTCCTGGCCTTCATGTTAGGCATTATTGTGAACCCCAGGGAGGATTGGACACCATCTTTTCTATTTCAGTTATGTGAAAAATGAGGGATGGGATTCATGATGAGGGTTTATTGGCTGTGACCTCACTGTGGGCAGTTTGGAACCCCATTCTTTAGAGAATGATTCGAACTACCTGTGTGGTCTGGCTCTTCCTCCTTGGATGGATGGTATTAGCACACACATGGTCCATCAGCCCCTGGAGGGAGGACAAGCCTCCAAACCATCCCCATGCTGCATTCATAAGGCACTTTAACAACTTACAGGAAACATGCATCTTCATAGGAAAGGAAAGTATAGCTGGCAAATCATCTTTTTAAGAAAATCTCTCTATCCAATATTTTTGGGTTGAACAGCTCACCGTCCTTGGCCCCCCTAACAGCAATAAGGTCATCAACCTGAATTTCATTTAAGTAAGTCTGCACATGATACCTTATTTTCAGAAGAAGCAAATCATTAGAAACCCAAAATGGCAAAAAAGAACATTTCCTCCACCTTCAACGATTCTGAAAAAGCACACGGTAGACTTTTCAAAATCTAGGTCAGACTTAGTCAGTAGGCTACTATTGTTCCAATAATAAGTCCTCAGAAAGAGGATTATGATGGGCTTTGCCAAGGAAGCCCCTCATGCTCATGTACTGTCTGTACAGAAACGACATTATTAACTCATGAGTTTAGGGGTCCCAGAGGAGCCTGGAGACATCCTGGCTTCCCTCTTAATAGACTGGAAGGAACATTGGGAAAGCCGTTTGTGGATGTGCATGATGTCTGCATTTTTACTCTCAAACCCCATCATATATGACACCTGAGGTTGACAGTGGATGTGAAGGAGCATCCGCAGGCACTGATGCAGGAGGTAAACAGTGATATAGCTCTTCCTAATGGCCATTTATAGCAGTCATCCAAAAGCATAGAAGTAGACACAGTTTGCACCCTGCAATGCTGACTTTAATGGCCATTTATAACAGTCATCAAGAAGCATAGAAACAGACATAGTTTTCACCCTGCAATACTAACTTTAATGGCCATTTATAATAGTCATCAAAAAGCATAGAAACAGACATAGTTTTCACCCTGCAATACTAACTTTAATGGCCATTTATAATAGTCATCAAAAAGCATAGAGGGCTTCCCTGGTGGCAGAGTGGTTGAGAATCTGCCTGCTAATGCAGGGGACATGGGTTCGAGCCCTGGTCTGGGAGGATCCCACATGCGGTGGAGCAACTAGGCCCGTGAGCCACAACTACTGAGCCTGAGCGTCTGGAGCCTGTGCTCTGCAACACGAGAGGCTGCGATAGTGAGAGGCCTGCGCACCGCGATGAAGAGTGGCCCCCTCTTGCCACAGCTAGAGAAAGCCCTCGCACAGAAATGAAGACACAACACAGCAAAAATAAATTAATTAATTTATAAATTCCTACCCCCAACATCTTAAAAAAAAAAAAAAAGCATAGAAACAGACATAGTTTTCACCCTGCAATACTAACTTTAGAAAGTAATTTTAAAGGTGCAAAGATTTAGCTGCCAGGGTGTTCGTCAACAGGTTTATGTAACAATAACAACAAAGAAAGGAAAAGAAAGCAAACAACCTAAAAGTTAGAATAAATTTAACTGTTTAAACAAATTTTGTTATGAACATACAATAAGATTATATCCAGCCGCTACAAAAGATGTTGTAGAAAACTATTTAATGACATAGAAATATATACTTATAAGCTATTAAGTGAGAAGTATCATTTAAAAACATTCCAAACAATCCGTTCCCAATTTTCTAAAATAATAATACCAATAACAAGTAGCACACACACCAAAAATAAAAGCTGGAAAGATATACAAAACAATTAATCATGGGGCAAGTTGGATGTTGGATTATAGGAGATGCTTACTTTTTATACGTGTCCTTTGTATATTTCCTAATTTTTAACCTCAGGTGTATTATTTCTGTAGCAGAAGAGAAAGTCATTTAAAAATGTCCAACAGAATCAACCAGAAAGAATCTTTGCCATGTAGGCAGTTCACACTATATCAGGCATGTATATCATTTCATCCACAAAACTATCCTGTGAGTTAGATATTGGAATAACTGTTTTCCAGGTGAGGAAACTGAAAACAAAAGATACTTAAGTAAATTGCCAAAGAGGACAGTGGCTGCTCCCTTGGTGTCAAAATGCAAGTTGATTTCATTGATTAATATATGAAAAGTATTAATAACTATGTGAACCAATTTTAACGTAGTTACCTAATATTAAGTAATAGTAATATATTATATTTAAATAATATTAACAAATAATACTTAATAAAAATATTAACTAATAATTATATCAACTATTAAAACTATATAAAAATAAGGTTCTTAGTAATAGTGTCCTAAAAGAACTCAGCTCAGGAGCCTACAGCCAGAGCTCTTGACATCCAGCGACCTCCCTGTAGGGCTACCTTATGTAGGAGAGGCAGCTGATCTTCAGAGCTCCCAGCCTGGCCGCCTTCCGTTATTCTTCCTTATTGACACATTCCCTCTGTCGCTACCTTCAGGGTCCCAACCTACCTTTAATGAATTCCCACATCACCTTGCACATGGCCTCCAAGCCTTCTAGAAAGGCGTATTTAATAGAAAAGGGACTAAAAGGCTACTTCCCATAACATATGTATTTTAGTAACCCTAACCTTAACCCTAACCCTGAAATGTGAAAACGTTTTAAAAGCCTAAGAATGAATTTTAAAATGTGAAATCATAGACATATTTTATAGGTATTGGCACATATTTCAAACTAGGGGTGTTTCAGAAAACTTCTAGAATCCTACTGCCCCCAATCCCCTGAAATGCACATGCACACATTCACACACACACACACACTCACTCACTCATGTAAAGGGCTCATTATTCTGCTTCTCATTCACTTAGGCTGAACTGTTGATAACATTCATTCTAATAATGATTTTCAGCAGAATTTTAGCAGCAGAATCCTTTTTAAAATCAAATTTTAGGGTGGGGTGGAGGGACAGATTGGGAGTTTGGGACTGACGTGTACACACTGCTGTATTTAAAATAGATGACCAACAAGGACCTACTGTACTGCACAGGGAACGCTGCTCAATATTCTGTAATAACCTAAATGGGAAAAGAATTTGAAAAAGAATAGATATGTGTATAAGTGAATCACTTTGCTGCACACCTGAAACTAACACAACATTGTTAATCAACTATACTCCAATATAAAATAATTTTTTTAAAAAAAAGAAGAAAAATAAAATAAAAAGTCTTACAAAGAGCTCCAGTTTATAACAAGAATAGCAGAATTTATATGGCTTCCCAGGGGCCAGGCACTGCTCTGTGCACTTTACTTTTATTATCTTCTTTAATCTTCACAAGAATTCGTCAAGGTGGGCTTTATCGTCCTCCTTACCTTGGGTCACCTGTGCAGGGGACAGGCATGCCTTTATTTGTACCAGCGAGCTGCTTTATGAGTCGAAGGGCGAGACGCTGAGTGGGGACCTCGCCCGCTGCGCATTCCCAAGGCGATTTCGTGGCTTTTACGGAGCAGTTGTGTAAGACAGTGACTGCTGACTAAAGAGCTGGTTAAAAACCAGGGATTCTCAGACTCGTGGTGGGATTGGATACTTGTGAAAAATCTAATAGTGGATGAGCCCCAAAATGAACTAAAGAAAGAAGACATACAAAGTGCAAGCCCGTGTTTTATTCGACTCACCAGAAAGAAGCCTGTCCTGTCAGGTTGCTGTGCACACGCCCACAGGAATGCAGGGACCCCCAGACAGTTTGCGGGGCTCCCTGGGCTGCTTTCAGAAGCTGTCCCAGCACCGATGCCCGCTGAATCACTGAGCCTCACACCTGCCCTCTGAGGGCAATACTTAGTCATTAAGTATTTAAGTAATTAAGTAATTAATTTAAGTCATTAAGGTAATAATGCAAAGTCCCCTATACGTGAGGGCTGGTTTCAAAGCACAGGCTATCTCTCCCTCACCCTCCACTTTAGGGAGACTGAGTCGGTGGTGCCCATCCACTCTCTCCCAGACGTCTTGATTCTGTCCTTCCTCTCCGCCAGCAAGATGGTCCCATCAGGACACATTTCCTCTCCTCTTTTCTTCTTCCTATTCTCTGTCGTGGGGTTATCAGTGGTCAGAATAGTAGAGAACTGACCTCAGGGAATTGTGGCCAAAGAAGTTGCACTTACAAACTCTCAGCATTCCCTAAGCCGCCACCACCCATCATGCTCCTTGCCTAGGGATGCTTTACTTCCCGAGGACTGACCCAATGCTTGTCGGACCCAAGGGAGTTAATTGCTGGCCTTCCTCTGAAGCTGAGATGCCAGGTCGCAGTCCTCACTGGTGAGGATCTGCATTGATCCCTGTGTGGATGCCTCTCACAGGGAAGAAGGTGCCTGCTAGGACCACCGCAGCTCATCTTCCGACTTTCCTTTCTCCCCCAAGAACAGGACTGATGCACTAATATTAGTAGCCCTCCCCATGGCTGACTGTAGATGACCTTAGCTGGGGAAATAAAAGGAAGGGCTAGAGGGCTTCCCTGGTGGCGCAGTGGTTGAGAGTCCGCCTGCCGATGCAGGGGACACGGGTTCGTGCCCCGGCCCGGGAAGATCCCACGTGCCACGGAGTGGCTGGGCCCGTGAGCCATGGCCGCTGGGCCTGCACGTCTGGAGCCTGTGCTCCACAGCGGGAGAGGCTGCAACAGTGAGAGGCCCGCGTACCACAAAAAAAAAAAAAAAAAAAAAGGAAGAGCTAGAATGACAAAAATAAGTAGTTTATACATGGCTTATCCCATATAATATAACTAAAATGGAATAGCTTACACACTGAGCTGTTTTTTAAAGGCAGGATTTATCAAACATCAGTGGGATCTATGTTTTATTAAAATGATTAAACTTTACCGACTGCTGCTTCTGCTGCAGACACGCCGAGATAGTAGGTAACCTTTGTTATTAAAACCCCATTATCCAGCAAACAAATGCTTTGTGAGAATGACAACTGTTTCCACTTAGCGGGCGCCTCCTGGCCTGCAGGGCCGTGGACTCCAAGCTTTACGTGCTCTTCTCAGTGACCTAGAAGGAGGACATTATTACCCTCATTTTACAGATGAGGACACTGTGACACATGCATGTTAGGGCACTGGCCTAAAGTAAATCCACTAACGAGTGATTGGAGCAAAACTGAATCCAGGGCTATCCTGTCTTGACGATGTCCATTGTGGTAAATGGAAAAGTGCTAACACAGGGCAGGCCTGCCAGCTGCTTCCCATGGACCACAAAAGATGGACCGTGCCGGCCTGCTTCCTCACACTGGGGTCTTTGATGTCTTTGGTGCCTGTCCACTTCCAGGGCAGTCATGACTCACCCAGGTCAAAGCTTTTAGGGTTTTTTGTTGTTTTTGTTTTGTTTTGATTTTCAGTTTCAAAATTTACTATCAAACGGCAGTACCCAAGACAATGTGGAACTAGCATAAGTAAAAACATATAGACCAATGGAACAGGATTAATAGTTCAGAAGTAAACCTTCACATTTATGGCCACTTGATTTTCAACCAATGTTAAATCTTGCTCTTTCTCCTTTTCTTTTTTTTTTTTAACTTTATACGGTGCTACAGTTTATTTTCAATCATATTCTTGTTGCTGATGTTGAAGACTCACCACTGGATTCCTCTCATGTCCTCCAGTTTTCTTAATTGATTTTTTATCTGGGATAAAGACCCATTAGTAGTCTGGTGAAGCCTGTGAACCCTTAGGATGTTGTGGGTTTTTTAAGTTTATTGGAGTATAGCTGATTTACAGTGTTGTGTTAGTTTCAGGAGTACAGCAAAGGGATTCAGTTATACATATACATATATTCATTCTTTTTTAGATTCTTTTTTCATATAGGTTATCACAGAATATTGGGTAGAGTTCCCTGTGCTCTACAGTAGGTCCTTGTTGGTTATCTATCTTATATAGAGTTCAAAGCTTTTAGTTTTTTTAAATCCTTTCTGTTCTAGGTAATCCCTCTGACACACAACTGCTTTTTAAATAAAACGTCTAGGCTTTCTTATACCTTTAATAGAACTACCTGTAATGATTTGTATCCTCTTAATGAATTCAATCATTGAAAGCCCACAAAAGATTCTGTGTACTGTCATTTTGCTTTAATCTGTAAATGGGTAGGGAGCCATATTGTTTTCATTTTCAAGAAGCAAAGGACATTGGCTAATAATGACATAGCTTCAATATAGATTTCTAAAAATTATTTCTGAAGAGTATTTGGCCATATGCACGATTATTTTTTTAAACATGCTACGCTGGGTGAGCAAGCCATGTCATGAGTAATTCTTTTCTAAATGCAGTGTGTTTAGTCATGTATCACCGAATCAAAGAGCAGACAAATGCATCTGCTTTCACAGGCAGTCTGGGAGTTGACCAAGTGAGCTTGATGGGGGTCCCCAATTTTAATTCTCATGCTGGCATTCCTCAGAAGAGATCCCAAGTATTCACCTGACGTATTTCCCTGTTCCAGTACTTTATATACAGCTGCATCCTGGGATTGATATCCTGTTCGGTTTTCCTGCGCGTGAATTATGAGCTAAAGATGCTGATCATGATGGTGGCATTGGTGGGCTACAACACCATCTTTCTCCACACTCACGCCCACCTCCTGGATGACTACAGCCAGGTCTTATTTGAGAGGTAACCTGCTTCCTCTTCCTTCTCTCTAGTTCTTTCATGGGATGTTGGTAACATAAGTATGCGTGGAGTAAATGCAAATTAGCAATAGCACTGTCATTGGGAATCACTGTGTGAGTGTTTCTTTGAAATGATGATTCAGGAAGAGAATGTGTGTTTTGTATTACAGATTACACAGAATAGGTATTATCACATGTGATCAGCAGATATGAAATGGTTTAGAGAGAGGATTTGTGTTATAATCTGTACTATATCGATAAGAATATCTTTTCTTTCATGTTCAGCTTTATTGATATTTTGGACTGAAGGATTTTCAGGGCGTTGTCCTGTGCATTAAAGGTTATTGAGCAGCATCCCTGGCCTCTACCCACTAGATGCCACAAAATCCACCGCCCCCCACAAGTCATGACAATTGAAAATGCCTCCGGACACTGAGGAATGTGCCCTGCAGGGCAGTGCGGCCCCCAGGTCACAACAACTGAATCCATATACACAAAAGTACAGGGACAGTGAGTGGTTCCATTCACAAGTTATAGTGACTGGAAGTATAACTTGTTGGAGATAAGATAAAATTTCTTATTGGAGATTTCCTAAAACATCCTGGTGTGGACGGAATCCTATTGGTTGTGTTTACTCTGCTAGCCTTAGGACTAGATGCTTCAAGAATGATTCTCCCAGATCCACTCCCTTGGACTTATGAAATGTTTCCTGTTATCAAATTACTTCTATAAGCTAATCATAAATATGTATTCCCTGCTTGAAAAAGAAGTTTTCATCATGATATTCTCCATCTCACATCTTAACAGCAAAAACACATTTTGTATCAAGTGTCAGGTTTATTTCTGGACACACCAGACTTCAAGTTTTTCTATGAATGCTTTGCATAATCCCCCATAATATTTCTATATTTCTTTTAACATAAAATAAATGCCTTAAATACTTGCATAGATTTTTTTCCCAATCTTTATTGGGGTATAATTGCTTTACGATGGTGTGTTAGTTTCTGCTTTATAACAAAGTGAATCAGTTATACATATACATATGTCCCCATATCTCTTCCCTCTTGCATCTCCCTCCCTCCCACCCTCCCTATCCCACCCCTCTAGGTGGTCACAAAGCACCGAGCTGATCTCCCTGTGCTATGCGGCTGCTTCCCACTAGCTATCTATTTTACCTTTGGTAGTGTATATATGTCCATGCCACTCTCTCACTTTGTCCCAGCTTACCTTTCCCCCTCCCCATATCCTCAAGTCCATTCTCTAGTAGGTCTGTGTCTTTATTCCTGTCTCACCCCTAGGTTCTTCATGACATTTTTTTTTCTTAAATTCCATATATATGTGTTAGCATACGGTATTTCTCTTTCTCTTTCTGACTTACTTCACTCTGTATGACAGACTCTAGGTCTATCCACCTCATTACAAATAGCTCAATTTTGTTTCTTTTTATGGCTGAGTAATATTCCATTGTATGTATGTGC
The DNA here is from genome assembly GCF_039906515.1 of Pseudorca crassidens. Classification (NCBI taxonomy): domain Eukaryota; kingdom Metazoa; phylum Chordata; class Mammalia; order Artiodactyla; family Delphinidae; genus Pseudorca; species Pseudorca crassidens. The sequence goes on from NC_090298.1 coordinate 6,844,538, forward strand.
CACATCTTCTTTATCCATTCATCTGATGATGGACACTTAGGTTGTTTCCATCTCCGGGCTATTGTAAATAGAGCTGCAATGAACATTTTGGTACATGACTCTTGTTGAATTATGGTTTTTCTCAGGGTATATGCCCAGTAGTGGGATTGCTGGATCATATGGTAGTTCTATTTGTAGTTTTTTAAGGAACCTCCATACTGTTCTCCATAGTGGCTGTACCAATTCACATTCCCACCAGCAGTGCAAGAGTGTTCCCTTTTCTCCACACCCTCTCCAGCATTTATTGTTTCTAGATTTTTTGATGATGGCCATTCTGACTGTTGTGAGATGATATCTCATTGTAGTTTTGATTTGCATTTCTATAATGATTAATGATGTTGATCATTCTTTCATGCTCAGACACATCAAACACTTGCATAGATTTGTTGCTCCGGAAAGATGGTTTGTGTTGGCCGCTTCACCAATAGAGGCCCAGTGTCAGGAACGTGGGCATCTCACTGTGTAAACATTTCTTCCCAATAAGAATGCTTTTAGAAACACAACTGCACCACATTCTCCTCACCAAATTTAATTTTCGTCATCCTCCACGCCATGAAACCCTAACAATCTGTAGTCAGGATGAGGATAGTGGAGTTGCAAAAATACAGAATTGTATTAAGGAAATTATATGATTCCTTAGCCAAGATAAAAATGAAATTGAAGTTAATTTTCCAATAACTTCTCAAAATTGCCAACCAAACACACTTTAACATTTCCCTACCATATCCAGAGAGCCCGTATTGAATCCCTAAGGAAATGTAGCATCACCGATCTTGACACACAGCTGAGAACACTACTCAGTTTCCCTTTATTAAATTTAAAGCTCTTGCATACGCTGCACATCCGAAGCAAAAGTAGAAATTAGATTAGCAAGTTTCTGATGGGGAGGGAAATACTTTGGGGATCTGAGGGAAACAGGCCACTTCTTATTAGAACCCCAGCAGCAGGGAAGTAGCTATTTGGTTAAAGAAAAGGAGTTTTACTTTCAGAGCCCTTTTGTTTCATTCAAGGTCTTTTGTGTGTGTTCTCTTGGCTTTGTCTTTATAATCACCTTAAAGCTAGGTAGGGCCCACGGGACAAGCCTCAGGCACCTGCCTTCACTGCCAACGGTAAGCCAGCATCCTCTCTAGGATGGGTGCAACTGCCGTACCATGTTTAAGCCCTGCAAACTTCCACAGAAATATTAACAGGAATTAATTTCCTTTTGTATTGAAATGTAAATTCAGTGAACTTTACTCTTAAGTGGGAAGTCTTAACTCTCTCCTAATTAAGGAACTTTTGCATATATTGATCTGCTATACATACTTATAGTTTTTTGTTCTTAAAGAGATAGCATTATGTCCTTCAAATATTATTAATGACTCCTTGACTAATCACAGAAAGAATAAGCAACGCTTTTGGTTACCTTCCTTATCATTCTATCTATTTCCCATTTCATTATTAATAGGACAGTTCCCAGAATGTGAGCAGAAAAAACAGAAAGGAAATTAAACATAATTATAGGAATTTTACGAAGGAGTTTGACTAAGGTTTCTGCGCGAGCTGCCACAATACTCCCGGAAGCATTCCTCTGCCAGAAGATGACTATTACTGACATAATAGCATAATACCTCAGAATTAACAAGTGTTCTCTAATAGCAGTTTAAAACGAACACCGAAGGAGAGACCTTTGAGTGGCAGCTTGGAATCCCCTCTGATTTCCCCAACCTCGGTGTGTGTATGATTTAACCATGTGACTTGTGCCAGTGCTAAAAACCCATTGAGGTCAATGTTTCCTTTGCCTTTTCTGGGATTCAAGATATTCCACCATGAAAGAACTGATAAAGGTTTTTTCCTCCTATATCTGGTTTGTTATTGCTGACACAACCCTTTCAGATATGAAACTAGGATCCTTAAAAAAAAAAAAAGCTAGTCTGAGATGTTGCTTTGAGAATGTACGTCCCTCCGTCCCAAAGCCATAGATGCCCTTCAAGGAAAATGCTGGCTTAACACAAGGCCAGGCAGCACCTCCTTTCCTGATCGAGTTGGTCTGTGCCGTTGGAGTCACACGCTTGGTGCCATCCCTTTTCCGACCTGTTTTTGGTCACTGTGGATGCCGAAAGCTTGGCCTCTGTGCACCGGTGTCAAATCAAATCTCGGAGACAGAGTTTTAAGTGAAGTAGAAAAGAATAGCTTTATCGCTTTGCCAGGCAGAGGGGGACACACCGGGCTCCTGTGTGTCCCAACCGGGGATGATTTGGGGAGGAGCTTTATAGCAATAGTTCAAGGGCTGGGTTGTAATAAGGATCAGGGGTGTGCAGGGTCTGCAGTCCTTTAATCTGGCCTCAGGTGGTCTCCTGATGAGGTTCTCTGGTTCCTGTGATCTGCTCTCAGGTGCTCTCCTCCCTTGTCTCTGCATCCCCTCCCTTCCTGGATTAGCAACTGTTCGAATCTGCCCTTTGGAGCTCAGGGAAGTTCATAGAGGCTGGAGTCTATTCCCTACAAACAAGAAATGGGGGACAAAGAAAAGCTTCCGTGCCCAGGAGCCCCACAGGGTCCTGCTTGGTTTCAGCATCTCTGTTTACAGGGGACTGCTGGGCCATCTTCTGAATACACAGTTTGGACTGTGTTGTTGTCCTATATGTGAGTTCACCATGTTTCAGGGGCCTTTTCCAAGCCAAATTTGACATTGATCACAGACAAGCCAACAGGGAGTTTTTTGCCAGCAGAGTCAGCAAAGAAAACAAAAGTATGCACTAGAAAGACTCCAGATCAATGAATAATTCAGAAAAGGATACCAGTCTGTAAGATTCATGAGTGCGGAAAGCCAACTTCACAGGAGAAAAAAATAGTCCACTCGAGAGGGTGTGCCATTAAAATCCATACGAACGGAGGCCAGCAAGGTCCCTGCACTTCACCCGCCATCATGTGACTGTGGTCTGTCACCTCTTGGTGGAGAAAGCTCAGAAGTGTCTGATATCTAGGAGGTCCAGGAAAATCATTGTCCTGATTCTCTGGCATTTACAACAGTCTTCCATATCCTCTGTGAGTACAAGATGCTTTGCTGAATCAATCAATCACCGATCCCGATTCCGGTCCATGACACCAACTCCCAAAGCCCTCAGCCAGCGCCACTGAGGATGCTTTACAGGTGATGGTGGTGGTGATCGTGATAAACCATTGATATTGCTGGAAGCTGTTTTTGTTTCAAGGACACATTCCCTTCCCTTGACAAAGGCTCCTTACAGAGTCTGAAAGACGTTATCAGATCTTTCCTGCATGTTTTTTCCTTGCAGAACTGAAGCGTATCAAAGGGTGAATATTATCATTTCACATGGACCCAGCCATTATGTTAATTCACCTGAAAGCTAGAAATATGCTTTCTATTCTGAAGATGTGTGGAGGATGGAGAGCTTGAACAGAGGGGTTAACCAGGAGTCCAGCACATTAACCAGCTCTGTGTGGGCACTTAGCCTAATAAAATAAATACTGTGTGGGCTTCCCTGGTGGCTCAGTGGTTGAGAGTCCGCCTGCTGATGCAGGGGACCTGGGTTCCTGCCCCGGTCCGGGAAGATCCCACATGCCGTGGAGCGGCTGGGCCCGTGAGCCATGGCCGCTGAGCCTGCGCGTCCGGAGCCTGTGCTCCACAACCGGAGAGGCTGCAAGAGTGAGAGGCCCGCATACCGCAAAATAAATAAATAAATAAATACTTTCTGGGCAGCATATAAAGTGTATAATTAAGCAACAATTATATTGAGTACCCAGCATCATTCAGAAGCTCTGGATTATTGCTGGTAGAAATGTCTGCATAATTTTAACTTCCTGACCTTAGCAACAGCTCCATACCAAGGATAGCCATGGAGATGCTCCATAGCGATGGAGCCATGAGTCAAGCACCTTCAACATGGTTCTGCATTCTCTGTTTTTTCTGTGTCTCATGGAAAACCCAATGGCTAGAATTCAGCATATTGTAACATTTTGACAGTGTCCCAGCTAGGGATCCGCTGATGATGAGCTCACTGAAAGCCTGGAGGAAGAACTGCAGCATTAATCATGGTCAGGAAGAAGGCAGGAGCAGTGTGCATGCACCTCTGGGAGAGATGGTCCAGAGGTGTTCCTAGGGAGGGTGGAACCACTGCATCTTTCAAACCAGAAAGCGATAATGACTAAAGCAAGGTGAGCAGTAGGTGCCCTGAAGTACGTACTGCCACAGGTCACCAAAGGGCAACACACACAGGGATGCCAGGAACAGTTCTCTGGACTGGAGGAATTCTTTGAAAGCATAAAAGCCACAACTACCAGAAACTGCCCTCTGAACGGCTCAAAGGAGTCAGGTGGACATGCCGAGACAGGTTGGAGACGGGCCTGGGTTCAGGAGCTGGGAGGAAGAACACCTGACATTTCTTTAAAGTCTCCTCTTTTAAATGAAAACCGTATTCCAAATCTGTAGTCAAACCCATAATATATCCAAGTTCATACTGAAAAGATTTTAAATTACTTTCAAATTTAATATCTCAGTTTCTCTTCCCCTTCCTAATTCCCCTCTTCCCCTGCAGTGCCATCTCCAGAAAGTATGGAATACACACGTTTGTTTCTCTGTAGCTGACACCACTAGTAGCAGAGCTGGGAGGTAGAGTAAGGAGGTCAGTAATCTGAATTGCCTAAGTTAACAAGAACAACAAAAAAAGGTGTCCTAGGGCTGCTCGAATTCTACCAATCTTTCTTTTCTTCTATAAAAAGCAACCATTAGTGAGCTCCTTTGTTATCTAACCTAAAAAAGAAAATGCCCTGTGATTTTGACCCACTTGTAGGAAGATACTCAGTTTTTAGGCTGTTTTTTGTTTTGTTTGATTTTCGAATGAGCTGAAGAAGGAGACTTCAGAGGGCCTGGGCCCCCAGACTAGACAGGGTACGTACTTCTTATCATCAGCTCTCCAATGTATGAGGCTAAAGCCCAGTGCACAGACCCACGATATCAGATGCACCAACTGCTTCCCACTTAAAATCACTCTTCTCCAAAGGATGAAACCATGACTGCATTAATCAGGGTGCATCTTTTCTCCATGGCAAAAAGCCAGCACTACCTCTCCAGCCCCACTTTTATCATTTCTCCTGACCTGCAGCTGCCTCCAGGGCTCTTTCTTAAACATGAGCTTATCCCTTATTATGTTAGTCGTTTGCAGTCCCAGAATTTGTTTGCAGTCCTTAGCATTTGTGAATAACTCGGAAACAGCATGAGACTTTGATCCATCTGTCCTTGGATGACACTGGGTCACCTTCTTTGGAAGACTGCATAGGATTTCAGTGCATCTGTGTCCAGCCACAGGAGGAAAAGTGTCTATAAATGAAACCCCTTAGATTTCAAACCAACACAGTTATTTGTCCACTCATTCCTTTGTCTTCACAGCACAGTTTCATTGAATACCCTGTATATTACAGGCCTGACTGCTGGAGTCCAAGCACAAAGAGATGAATAAAATAGTCTGTGCTCTCAAGAATTTACAAAATCTCCTATTAGAAAATTGTGTCTCACAAGAAGTCCAAAAGGAGACTTGCAGGTTAAGTTCCTATAGCCTACCTAGGGAATGAGTGAACCTGTTGGCTGGAAGCTGGTTAAGTGACCCAGAGTTGACTGTGATATTGGAAAGGTCTTGAAGAAGTGTGGAGATCCAAAAAGATAGGGGAGGAGTGTTGTCAACATCATGGCAGAATAAGACATCCCTTATGTTTGTCCCCAACAATAATTTGTAATCTATCCTTGGAGAAAAGTGCCTTTGTAGGAGCTGTGGGACCCAGCACCATATAGGATCCAGAAGGAGTCTCGTCCACCCATGTGTTGGACAGTAGGCATACAGACCTTGATCCTGGCTGTGGACCCTGCAGTGACATGTAATCCAGCTTCAGCAGCTCTTGGCCACGGAGCCCCCTGGAAAACAGTCTTAGCCAGTGACCCATGGAAGAGAGAGACTTTGCAGAAGTCCAGGTTTTCAGAGGAGAAGTTCTAGCACACCATTGGAGAAAAAAACATGAGTTTGGACAAGCTGAAGTGGGTAAGAGAAACAGTCTGACTCTGTCCACACCACCCTTCCCCCAAGATGGCACAGCTTAAGTCCAAGAGAGATGTTCTCACTCTCTGACTTCTCCTGTGAGCACCCAGCTTCCCAGCTGTGCAGGATGCTACCAAGCTGGGAGAGGAGCAGATAGGACTCTCAGAGGGCTTTAAGAGAACACAGATGCTACTAACTGCATGACTGCCTTTGTCAAGAAGCCCACCCACAAGCCGCTGGGAACACTTCACCCACAGATCTCCCCAGCTGGCTCACGGGCACCCTCATTGTTCCACATGCCTCATGCACACCCCTACCCTGCGGCCAGCTCCCTGTGCATATTCCCTCCCGATGGCAGCATCGAGAGGGAGCTTGGACCAACGGCTAGTGGGCATGCACAGAAAGCTGACTGAAATCTGAGGGCCAGAGAGAGACCACAAACTTGAGCTTTAGTGAGTTTTGTTTGGGAAAACAAAAGGAAGACTGTCAGCAGTCAGCCTGGTGCATTGTAGGGTGGAGAGGAGGCATACAAGCTTAGAATTCTGTCATAAGAGGGAGCAAGAAAGGTGGAGAGATGTATCCACAGAAGATCCCGAAAGCCTCAGAAGCATTAGCAGGGCTGGAGGAAGATATTTATGCCCTGAAGACAGTTAGTAAAGGGTGCAGGAAGTGAGTGCTACTTCACATACAAAGACAGCAATGCAAAACTTTACGGAACATGAAATCAAGGAAGAAAGGAACAAAGGAACTAAAAAACAGCTAGAAAACAATTCATTATTAAGCCCTTACCTATCAGTTTTACTCTAAGTGTAAATGGATTGAATTGTCCATTTAAAAGGCATAGAGTGGCTATACAGATAAAAAAACAAGATCCAACTATATGCTGCCTACAAGGAACTCACCTCAGCTTTAAGGACACACATAGGATCAAAGTAAAGGAATAGAAAAAGATATTCCATGCAAGTGGAAACAAAAAGAGAGTAAGGGTAGCTATACTTATATCCGATAAATACACTTTCATCCAAAAACAGTAACAAAAAACAAAGAAAGTCATTATGTATTGACAAAGGGGTCAATTCATCTAGAAGATATAAAAATCATAAATATATATGCATCCAACATCAGAACACCTAAATAAATTAAGCAAATGCTAGTAGATATGATAGGAGAAATAGATGACAATGGAATAATAGTAGAGAACATCAATACATCACATTCAACAATAGATCATCCAGACAGAAAGCCAAGTAGGAAACATTGGACTTGAACTAAACTGTTAGGTCAAATGGACCTAATAGACATATTTGGAACACTCCATCTAACAGCAACAGAATACATTCTTCACAAGCACACATGGAACATTCCAGAATAGATCATATGTTAGGTCATAAAACATGTCTTAGCAAAATTAAGGTTGAAATTATACCATGTATCTTTTCCAATCACAATGGTATGAAACTAGAAATCAGTAACAGTAGGAAAACTGGGAATTTCACAAATATATAGAAATTAAACCACGTACTCCTAAACAATCAATGGTCAAAGAAGAATACAAAAGGAAAAACAAAATATAACTTGAAACAAATGAAAATGGAAACACAAGGTACCAGAACCTATAGTATGCTGTAAAAGCAGTTTTTAAAGGGAAGTTTATAATTACAAATGCCTACATTAAGAAAAAGAAAGATCTCAAATAAAAACCCTAACATTACACCTCAAAGAAATAGAAAAAGAAGAACAAACTAAGCCCAAAGTTAGAAGAAGGAAGGAAATAACAAAGATCAGAGCAGAAATTAATGAAATACAAACTAAGAAGACAATAGAAAAGATCAGTGAAGCTAAGAGCTGCTTTTTGAAAAGATAAACAAAATAAACAAACCTTTAGGTAGACTAGCCATAGGGAAAAAAGAGAGAGGACTGGAATAAATAAAATTAGAAATGAAATAGAAGACATTGCAGTTGATACTACCCAAATTCAAAGGACCATAAGAGACTACTATGAAAATTATACACCAACAAATTGGACTACAGAGAAGAAATGGATAACTTCTTGGAAATATACAACCTACCAAGACTGAATGATGAAGAAATAGAAAGTCCTAACAGACCAATAATGAGGAAGGAGATTGAATCAGTAATCAAAATCTCCAACAAAGAGAAGCTCAGGACCATATGATTTCACTAATGAATTCTACCAAACATTTAAAGAAAAATTAATCCCAATATTTCTCAAACTTTTCCCAAAATTGAAGAGGAGGAAACACTTCCAAACTCACTTTATGAGGCCAGCATTACCCTGATATCAAAGCCTGATAGGGACACTAAAAGAAAAAAACAACAAATAACAACAACAACAAAAAAACACAGACTAATATTCCTGATAAATACAGATGCAAAAATTCTGAACAAAATATTAGCAAGCCAACTTGAACAGCATATTAAAATGATCATGCACAATGATCAAACGGGATCTATCCCTGAGATACAAGGATGGTTCAACACATGCGAACTAATAAGTGTGATACACCACATTAATAGAATGAAAGATAAAAATCATATGATCTCTTATCTCAATAAATGCAGGAAAAGCATTTGATGAAATACATCTTCTCATGATAAAAACTTTCAACAAATTGGGTATAGAAGGAACACACCTCAGCATGATAAAGTTGCCATATAACAAGTGCATAGCTAATATCATACTCAATAATAAAACGCTGAAAGCTTTTCCTCTAAAATCAAGACAAGAAGAGGGTGCCTCTCTTGCCACTTTTATTCAACATAGTACTGGAAGTCTTACCCAGAGAAATCAGGCAAGCAAAAGAAATGAAAGGCATACAATTAGAAGGAAGATGAAAACTTGTCTTTGTTTGCAGATGATATGATCTTATACATAGAGAACCCTAAAGGCTCCACCAAAAAAAAATTGCTAGAACTAATCAAAAAATTCAATTAAGTCACAGCATACAGAATCAACATACAGAAATCAGTTGTGTTTCTATACACTAACAATGAATTATCTGATAAAGAAATAAAGAAAACAATCCCATTCACAATGGCATCAAAAACAAGAAAATATTTAGGAATAAATTACACCAAGCAGGTGAAAGATCTGTACACTGAAAACCATAAGACTTTGATGAAAGTAACTGAAGAAGACACAAGAAAATGGAAAGAAATCCCATGTTCATGGATCAGAAGAATATTGTTAAAATGTTCATACTACCTAAAGCCATCTATAGATTCAATGCAATTCCCATCAAAATTCCATTAGCAGTTTTCACAGAAATAGAACAAACAATTCTAAAATTTGTATAGAACCACAAAAGACCCTGAATAACCAAAGTAATCCTGAGAAAGAAGCATAAAGCTGGGGGCATCACACTCCTGATTTCAAACTACACTGCAAAGCTGCAGTAATTAAAACCATATGGTACTGGCAAAAAAAAATTGACACATAGACAAGTGGAACAGGATACAGAGCCCAGATAACCCCTTGCATATGTGGTAAACTAATATTTGACAAGGGAGCCAATGATACTCAATAAGTAAAGGATAGTCTCTTCAATAAATGGTATTGGGAAAATTAAATACCACATGCAGAAGAATGAGATTGGACCCCTATCTTACACCACTAACAAACATTAATTTGAAATGGATAAGAGACCTGAAACCTTCAAACTCCTAGAAAAAAAACATAGGGGAAAAAACTCCTTGACACTGATCTTAGCAATGATTTTTTTGGATATGTCACCAAAAGCACAAACAACAAAAGCAAAAATAAGTGAGTGGAACTACATCAAGCTAAAAAACTTCTGAATGGCAAGAGAAACCATCAACGAAATGAAAAAGCAACCTACAGAATGGGAGAAACTACTTGCCAATAATATATCTGATAATGGGCTAATATCCAAAATACATAAAGAACTCATACAACTCAACATAAAAAAATAATCAATTTAAAAGTAGGCAGAGGAACTGAATAGACATTTTCCAAAGAAGACATACAAATGGTCAACAGGACCTGAAAAAATGTTCAATATTATTAATAATTGGGGAAGTGTGTATCAAGACCACAGTAAAATGTTGCACACTCCGTAGAATGGCTATTATCAAAAAGATAAGAGATGACAAGTTTTGGCAAGGTTGTGGAGAAAAAGGAATAACGGGATATTATTTTCTCAACCATGAGAAGAAAGGAAATCCTGCCACTTGCAACAACATGAATGGACCCTGAGGGCATCATGCTGAGTGAAATAAGCCAGCCAGAGACAGACAAATACTGTATGATGTCACTTATATGTGAAATCTAAGAAAGCTGAACTCACAGAAACAGAGAGTAGAACGGTGGTTACCCAGGGCTGGGGAAAGGTGGGAGAAGTGGGGAGATGTTGGTCAAAAGGCACAAGCTTCCTGTTATAAGATGAATACGTTCTGGTGATCTAAGGTACAGTGTGGTGACTAGAGCTAACAATACGGTATTACATGCTTGAAAGTTGCTAAAAGAGTAGATCTCAAATGTTCTCACCACAAAAGGAGATGGTAATTATGTGAGGTGATGAGGATGTTAGCTAATGCTATAGTGATAATCATTTCCCAACATATAAGTGTATCAAATCAGCACATTGTACACCTTAAACTTATACAGTTTATATGTCAATTATGTCTAAATAGAACTGGAAAGAAAATAACTGAAAAATATGTCAAAAGACACAAACTGTCTGCAGAGGTCATTCCCACCCCTGACTCAGTTGGTCAAGAAAACTTATTAATGGTGCATCTCCAATCATCGGAAAGGAATGGTGTATTTTTTAAATGACTGAGCTGTTTTAGAACTCTCCTGTCTGACAACAGCTCTGGTGGCCATTGCAAACAACCGAATCAGCCATCAGAAAATAGGTTTGTTTGGATGGCTGCTGAGTCTGAGCAGTGGAATACAGGAATTTTGGCTGAGCTGTCATCCTCACGCTTCATCACCAGCCAGCATCACCTGGCCAGGACCCAGCCACTGCACTGGAGGAGAGGTGACCTGCCACTGCACTGGAGGAGAGGTGACCTGGAGGAGAGGAGAGCTTGGAAGCAGAGGTCAGCAGGATGCTGTATGCCACTCAACTGAAAGGCCAGGAGGAAATATCAGGAAAGTGGTACTAACACGTGTATCTCAGCAATCCCTTGCCCTTTCTCCAGCCAGACTTAGAGAAAGATTTCTTGACAGGGCAGTTGGCTGTCTTTATTTTTCCCTTTGCATTTTAACCCCAGCGTTTCCTTTCTGTGGTATTTTTGTTTTATTCGGACTGTGTCGTCTTCTGACATTGTAGTTGAGGTCTTGGTCCTGTGCTGAGCAAGGTACAGCAGATTCATCTTGCAGCAGCATCAAGTTGGCCAAAACTTGAGCTTTTTGCATCGTTTGACATTGAAGATGCCTGAGGATTCAGAGGTTCCTTGTCGGCAAAGCCAGGCGTTTCCTAACTTACTCACAGGGACAGCCAGAAGTAAACAGATTTCATCAGCGGCAGAGCAACAGGGTCTCACGTTAAGAGGGAGGGAAGTAGCCATTGTCTCTTTGTGGGACTTTTCTTTATGAAACGTGGGCCTCAGGGGGTCAGGGTCCCAGAGGTCAGACTACTTTTGATCCCAGTGAATGACCTGGGAAGATCTGATTTTACTCAGTTCGTATATTGTTACCAACACGACGGAAACTAGGTTTCTTGAGGTACTTTTCTTCTTAGTAAATAGAGGCTTATGTCACCTAGAAAATAGAATGTTTTGAAATGTAATTATGTTTGTGTATACACGCCTGGACTGCATCCTCTCCTGAAAGCAATGAAAATGTCATTTTTATGTCACGGAGCTGTTAGCCTTTAGGTTAGAGACTGGCTCACCAAGCAATTCCATATCCTTTGCCCAATTTGTTAGGTTTCTTTGTTCTCTTGGACTCTGGAAACTTGAGGGCCAGAATGATTGCTCCATCAACAGCCTCAGGGTGAGGGTCAGCTGTAAATTAGTGTGTGGCTACAGGCACATTTGGGTGTCTGTGCCTCCAGAACCCATTTTTAAGTATAAAAAATAGCCTATCTGGTCACATTTTGGCTAAAACTGTCAAGTTAAAAACCATAGAGTTAGAAACCTTCTCAGTTATATTAGCTCTGTCTTCTGTACTTCATAACAGAGTGATAGCACAGCCCTAACATGTGAAAGTCCAAAGTGGATTTCATCCCTAAAACTTAAAGGGAAGGGAGAGAGAGAGAGACCTCAGACTAAGTTGCTGTCAGTTTTATATAATGGCTGATACAATTGTTAATGTGTCAATTGTGTCACTTAAAAGAAGACATGCTGAGGTCCTAAGCCCCAGTAGCTGAGAATGTGACCTTATTTGGAAATAGGGTCATTGCACATGTAATTAGTTCAGATCAAGTCCTGCTGGAGTGGGGTGGGCCCTGATCCAATATGACTGGTGTCCTTGTAAGAAGATGGCCATGTGGAGACAGAGACACGTGGGGGGAGGGGAGCGGGCACCACGTGATGATGAAGACAGACATTGGAGTGATACAGTGGCTAGCCGACCACCAAAGCCAGGACGGGGCAAGGAAGGATTTCTCTGCCGGTTTCAGGGGAGCACAGCCCTGCCGGCACCTTGATTTCAGACTTCTGGCCTCCAGAACTATGAGATGATAAATTTCCGTTGTTTTAAGCCACCCAGTTTGTGGCACTTTGTTTCAGCAGTCCTGGGAGTTAGGAGTTTGGAATTAGCAGATACAAACTACTGTATATAAAATAAACAACAAGGTCCTGCTATATAGCAAAGTATCTTGTATAACATATAATGGAAAAGATTGAGAAAGAATATATATATGTGTGTGTGTGTGTGTGTATAACTGAATCATTTTACTGTGCACCTGAAACCAACACAGCATTGCAAATGAACTACACTTCAAAAAAAAAGAAAAAGAAAAGTCCTGGGAAACTGATATGATCAACACAACTGACTAGACTCCGCCAGAAGACATCTTGGAATTTTATTCTCTCTGTCCCGATGTCCCCCCCATACTACCCACTCCTTTTCCTCCCAGCCTCTCTTGCATACACACAAAGAGCAAGGAACCCAGGAATGGATCTGTGGATGGAGAAATTCATCCTTCAAGCTTCAGGAGCCCACCAGCCATGGCCTGTGAGGGGCCCACGTGGGAGAGATGGACTCCAATTGGAATCAGCAGTTCTTTGGGGCTGGATGAATAAAAGAAGTTTTTGAGAAATCTAAATGAAAGTGAAGACAGCAGGTTACAGTTCTCCCTAGTTGACAGAGAACGTCAGAAGGACAAAAGGCATCTGTGGACTGGTACCCAAGTCTATCCTACAGGCTGTGCTGTGCGTCATTATTTCTGAGGTCCGTTTAGTTCTGTACTTTGCAGTGCACTGCCCGGTCCAGCAATGAGAGCCATTCCTAGTCTTGCTTCCCCCAAGTCCCCACCTCCACCCACCACTATTCCTCACTAAGGCTCAAGAACTGGCAGATAGGTAGAGGTCATTTCCACCCCTAAACCTATGTTTAAATGCATTAGCGTGAGGAGTCCCAGAAAAGGATTTTTCCCTCTACGTTGCTTGCATGTATTTTCTGTGTGATTATCTGAAAACTCAGCCAGCCCCTGAACTGCATAAAGAGGGTCTTACCTCCCACTCTCCATCAGTGAGAGGGACGGGAGATGGCTTTGTATATTGGGGGCATCTGGTCCCTTACCTGGGGATGCACGTGGGACCTGAGTTCTGATTGGTTGCATTGATGAAGCTACTGTAAGATCCTGACCTTGAAGTTAACATTTTACTCTCAGTTTACATTTATGGGGTGATGGGTAAAAGGGAGGGATGTCATAGCAGTTTTCTAGGATTCCTGGAATGGTAAAGTAATAGGATGTTCACAAAGCAACATGAAAATTAAAAACAGCCTGCACCAGCTTCTTACGCGCTGTTGTCTATGTTGTACCACTTTTTTTTTTTTTTTTTTTTAGCTATGCCGTGCAGCTTGTGAGATCTTAGTTCCCCAACCAAGGATCGAACCCGGGCCCTGGCAGGGAAGGCTCGGAGTCTTAACCACTGGACTGCCAGAGAATTCCCTGTACCAGTTTTATTAACTGGTCAATATCCTGTCAGTGTAGTCAGTATGGGGGGAAATGAGTTTAAAAGTCACTGGGGACTCCCCCCGGAGGTCCAGTGGTTAAGACTCCGTGCTTCCACTGCAGGGGGCATGGGTTCGATCCCTAGTCGGGGAACTAAGATCCTACATGCCGCACATGGTGTGGCCAAAAAAAGTCCCTAAAAGTCACTGGAGTTTGCACTGCTTATAAACATCTGCTCCCTGCAGTGACTTCAACTGTGCTATTAGACACAGCTGCCACGGGCTCAAAAAGGAACTTCATTTCTTAAAATCACTACTACTGAGACAGGAAAGTGACACTTGTCAGCTCACTTCATTTCCAGAGAGAAACTGGTGACCTCCTTATGGCTGTTGAGCTCAGATTTGTTCCAGCCACAGTTGGCTTGGTAGGAGGAAAGAGCCCTGAGTACAAGCATAGCCCTTCTGGAGAGTTCTCTGAGGTCCTAAGCCCTTCAGCCACTGGGACCGGAGATTCTGTCTCCTCATTTCCGCAGGAATCTGCCTTTCTTTTGCACATGGATCTGTCATTCTGTTAATGAAATCCACCAGCCTGCATTTTCTTATCTTTTTCTCTACCTTCCTCGCTCCATCCTCTTGTTTATCACTGTGTAGTTAATACGAAAAATCATGAGTACCATTTATGAAGTGCTTCCTGTATGTCAGGCTCTATGCCAAGTACATAAGTATTTGACCTAGTGACCAAGACAGCCAGTAAGATGGGCACTGGTACCCACTTTGGCTGATGGGGACAGTGAGGTTTGGAGGGGCTTATCCTAGGCCCCAAGCTCACTAGAGCAGGGGAGTCATGATTCCAACCAGGGTTACTTACTCCAAAGCCCACCTGCGCTCTTTAGTTCTTTATCCATTTCTCTTGTTATCTCCTCAGTCCTCGAACCTTCTATGGAGAAACAGGAAAATCTCAAAGCATATTCAACTCCCAAGCAGAAACTGATGACTTGATATTTATACTTGATTAAATACAAGCTATGCTGCTTATGTGACATGGCAGCCAAGCATAATCAACTTCTCAAGTCTCATTTACAGTTATAGGTGTGAAATAATCATTTGTCAGCTCTGCAGGATTACCCTGGGGAATCAAGTCTATTTCTCCTTGTATGCTGTACAAGAACCAAAATCAGAACCTTTAAGTTGACACGTAAAATTGACCACCACACCTGCCAACTAGGATGTGTGGGTGGTCATTGCCTAGAAGGTCATGGTGAGGATGCAGGGCCCAGCCAGCACAGCGAGAGCTTGGTGGGGCAGTGGGCCAAGGGTTTCCATCTGTCTTATGTCTTCGTGATACAAAACCCCATGAAAGGAGGAGTAAGGAGGGCCTGCCAGAAAGTTATATGAAAGTATATTATTCATATGTCAGAGTAGCTTATAGAAATAAAGTTCCCTACTTCATTTTTATATCTCCCGTGATTATTAATTTCTAGCATACTGTCTCATTCTGCAAATAATTACTAAAAAATACAAGTCATATATCCAATTATCCATATTGATCCCAGAAATATAAAGAAAATGTTATTAATATTCTGCTATTCATTTTATATTCGCTAGAGTTTGGTATAAAGTAAGAAATCTATATTCATTTGGAAGATTTTTTTCTTTTACAGAGCTCTTGAAATAAGGATTATTTTGCTTTCTTTTGATGCAATCTGGGCTTGCAAATGTATTTGAAGTGTGTGTGTGTGTGTGTGGTTGGTATAGAATGTAGACAAGCACTAGAGATTCTGAAATTTGTTCATGCACGAATTCTACGTCCTGTATGTATGTTGTTTTGGTATATTGTTTTCATCTGTTTGTTTGTTTTTTAATAGACCAGGCATTTGGAAAGACCTAAAGACCATGGGCTCAGTGTCTCTCTTTATATTTTTCATCACACTGCTTGTTCTGGGCAGACAGGTAAGAAGTCTGTTACTTCTGTAACTTCTCTAAAGTGCTGTATTAATAATACTTTGCTGACGTGCATTGCCATTGCTTTCATGCAAACAAATGTTGAAGCATCAGAATCATCTCATCACTTAAGAGAAAAGTAGGTAGCACAAGGTGTGTATGCTTGGCTATAGACACAAGAAAAAGGCCTCTCATTTTTTCTTTTTTCCCTAAGAGGCAAATTTTGTGAACAGTAGAAGTGTGAATCAATGAATTTCCTGTTAAGTCTCAAAATAAATGTGTGGGTTTCTGTAAGCCTACAATGTATTCCCTCAATAGCTGCCACTAATTGGAAAAAAAAGTCCCCTTGCCTGGGGTTTTCATCTGCATTTCAAAACGTATAGCTTCTTTTTCTTTTAAGTGGGCATTAAATATCCCTGCTGTCACTTGCAATTATCCCTAGAAATATGGTCCCTTGTTGAAAAATTTTATTTTGTGATGCAAATGAAACATCCTCCTCGGGCTCTGTGCCCGCTTCTGGCCTCCCCGTGGAGCCTGTAGGTGCAGGACTTTTAAGGGCAATATTCTTTCTCTGCCTGCAAACAAGGACAATCACCCAAAGACTAAAGACTCATCCCACACCAGGTAGCTCTGCCTCAACCAAAGTTTGTTTTAAGTTCTTTGATGGATAGCATGAAACGAAGAAGTGATTTATGTGGAGATAACCAGGGAAGAGACAATGCCAATTAAATTATATACACATCTCTAAACAGTTATCTGAGAGGCAAACTATCAGCTGGGGAGTTTGGGTCTGCCTTCCCTTTCTCACCAGGAGGAAGCGGCTAATAATTGCACAGTCAGAGCAGAGACCAGATCTGTGACAGTCAGTCCAGCACCCGGGAATGCCATCCATCCTCTTCCATCTTCCTGGGGAAGTGCAAGGGGCATCCTTCCCTGGAGCTCACAGTGCAGCTCTCACCAATCTCCCTAGAGCTACGCTGTGGTCCTGATGCAGAGCTCAGAACACCCCGGTCCCCCCATCACCCTCCCCACCTCTGTCCCCGGCACATGCTAGGTTCTGCATTCTTAGGCAGTTTCTCCTACTAGAATGATCACTCAGATTGCTTCACAGCAATATATTTTAATTACCTAGAATCAAATTGAATTCTCCCAACTTTTTTTACTGATCACTGAGATAATATACAGGCAATACCACTACACAAATGTTGTCGAATCCCTGCTCACTGATCAGTTACTCCCTAAATGATTTAAATAAATTATCAAAAGGATGCAGTATTACGGCCAGGCATTCATTTAACATGATAGGGCTGGTACCGGTTTCCTTTTGTGTCACTAGTGTAATGATAAGTAATATGTACATCTAGAGGCCTAAAGAGTAGTAATCCCTGCAGGATTAATTGTGTTCACAGTTACTCTTTAACTAGAACCAAGGATATACAGAGGTGAGCCGGAAGGCTGACCTTCAGTCCAAAATCATTCAGTGAATGATTTACTGAGGTCCCAAGTCTTCTGGGATAACAAGAACTGAGAAGTCTGTGATATAGTGCCTCTGCACACCCTTCCGGAAATACAACTGTATTATAAACAAATGTCTGATATTTGAAATAAGGTTGTCAAGTGTTGTAAGAATCCATGGCCTCAGAGTTACCTCTTTTCTGAATATGTTTTAAATAATAGCACAGACTTTTTGCAACTTATTTTTGTTATCATTTGTCCTAATGGCTCCCCTGACCCATGACCATCATTTTTGAAACGATGGCAATGTACTTGCTTTCTAAGAAAATGACTATACTAAATATTGCTCTAGGCATCTCAGAAACCTTAGTGAAAACATAACACATCCTAGACAAGAGCGACAGTACAGTACCACTCTCTGTACTGAAATCTAGTTTGTGACAGAAACGCAAGCCAACTCAAGGGCCTCTTTTGACAAAGAAAGGTCCCTTGTATTTCACCCAGGTTTAAAGGGCAGCCCCCTGCCATCAAGGGTCTGCATCCTAGGTGGGCTCATTCAGAGTATGGAACCGGGCAGCGGCAACCTAGTGCCTGAGAGTGAGGCCGAGGTCCTTGTGCGTGAGAGTTGAGGATCCCAGAGAAAGTGGAATCACATGCTGCCTGTGCCCCTGCCCAGAGACCACTTCTGTCCACGCAGAAAGGTGTAAGCCCAGTTCCTCAGGTACTTTTCAGAACTAGACAGAGCACGAGACGCCCTCGAGGCTGTGGTAGGACGTGAAACACAGCAGACAGGGTCGCTGGGGTCCCAGACGCGGCCTGGACACCCTCTCAAGACTCTTCCTGTTCTCTCTCCCATCACGCCAGAGCTCATGAAGACAAATTCCACATCTGAGTGGAATCTGGGCCCCTAAGCATTTGGGGAGTAGCCCCAGATGGAATCTGAGAGATGGGAGGTGATGTGAGGACTGGAGGTCATGGAGCAGGGCTGCTGTTTTAGTTGAAGTGTCACAAAGTCCTTAGAGCGCTTTCCCGCCCTGAGTCAGGGTCCCGGAGGAAGCAGCTCTCCCCACCCCTGGCTGGATCTCCTCATGCAGCCTCCCTGGGTCTCTGTGTCAAATCTCCCTCTCTTTTCTCCTGTAAGGACATCAGCCATTGGATTTACAGCCCACCCTCAATCCAGGATGATCCTTAAGTTCATTACATCCGCCGAGACCCTATTTCCAGAGATGTCACAGACACAGATACCGGGGTTCAGACTTGGAACGATCTTTTTGGCGACGTGATTAAGTCCATTACAACTGGTTTGGGATAAAAACATTTGTCTTCCTTTGAGGGACTGCACATGAGTTTTTAAGGTCCTTGCGCCTCAAGGCAAGGGCTCTGCAGCAGACTGCACTGGTTGGGGAGGTGAGGGGGAAAGATTTGTCAGAAGGTCACTCTCAGTCCAATGTAGCTGGTCCCAAAGGGCTCCGATTCCTTTAGTAGGAGACTTAAAGAATGCTTGCACGTGGTGCAGTAGCAGTCCCGCAGAACACCTGAGCGACTCTTCACGAGCCTTACGAAAACCTTTCAATCTTCCACGAATTGGGCTTGCTGCCTGCCTCAACTGGCTCCACGGCTTCATCTCATGTTTCACTTTTATCTGATCTTCGGTGTATACCTGTGTCTTCTCGAGGCCACCACCGTAGATTGCTTCTGTTATTTTAGTTTAATACCGGCCACACCACTAGTATATCCCCCCACAAAATATCTAAATAAATGATCTGTTCTCCAAGGGAGAGGCCTTTTCCAGTACGTGCATAGCATGATTTCTATAAACACAGAATGTGGAAAATGTGTCCGTAATGTAAAACTTTAATATAAGCAAACTTTTAAACTATCTCTTTTGTAATCTTTTAAAAAAAAATGTCTTGTTATATGAGCTAAAAATAAGTGCCTCCCCAGAGGAGGCGGAGTAGTTTTTGAATATATCATACCTAGTTTGAGGCAAACCTAATTTCAGTGAATGAGCATTGTGCTTTCAGGTTTCAAACGGTGAATTATTTTTTGAAATTGCAATCTGTGCATGAGAGGCCATTTACGTGTGTTTTATTTTGCTTCGTGCTGTCATGGGTATAGCTAAGCAAACCAATAAAACACACTCCCTCCATTTAGTTCTTCTTTGCGTGTATTTGTCAATAATTACTATCTGTGCTGAAATACACTCTCTCTATTAGGCCCTTCTGTTACAGGAAGATTCATTCCAGGCTATTTCATTATATTAAATTATATACATCAGCGCAGATACAAAATGATGACAAACCAAAGAGACCCTGTGACAGTAAACGGGCCTATTTCTCCAATGTTAATAACAGCTGATTTTTAAAAACATTGAATTTTAATACATTATAAAGCATGAACACATATGTTTTTTACTAGCAGGCACCATCTTAATTAAATTATATCAAAATGAACTTTTGTCTAAATATAATGTCATTCTCTCAGTACAGTGCAATCCCAAATGAAAAAACACATACTTTTCACTGTATACTTAATTACATAATTTGTGGTAGAGGAAAACTGATTTTCAGCTGTTAAAGGCAAACTGCCACAAATGAACACTATTATTTTTTAAATGCAAATCATGAAACAATGCACTCTCTCTACTAAAATATTTTCCATTTTTCTTTTATTCATTATTTATATTCTATCACAGCTCTTTTCAAAAAATAATTCAAGCCACCATTTATTAACTTGACTATGTAAGAAGCTTTCATGTCATTTTTGTCTTTCAAGGCTTCAGTATAGCTATTTTCTCTGTTTCTGAGGCTGGTTCTTTCCCAAATTTGCATTTTGGAAATCCATGTTGGAGGGTGAAATGAGAGGCATTTGGGGGCAACTGAGGGCTTGGTAGGGAGGGTGACAATTCCGTTTGGGGGGGGGTTCTTTTTTAGGTTTGTTTCATTCTTTTTATTTTCTCTTTAAAACCTCCACTCTCTGGCAGGACAAGATGCCTATTGTTTCTTTACCTCTGTGTCCTCTTGTAACAGAATGAATATTACTGTAGGTTAGACTTCTTATGGAAGAACAAGTTCAAAAAAGAGCGAGAGGAGATAGAAACCATGGAGAACTTGAACCGCGTGCTGCTGGAGAACGTGCTCCCTGCACACGTGGCTGAGCACTTCCTGGCCAGGAGCCTGAAGAATGAGGTCAGAGAGACTGGGCTGAAGGGCAGAGGCGGGGCTGGTGGAGAGAGGCGGGGCCAATGGGGAGAGGCGGGGCTGGTGGAGAGAGGCGGGGCCGATGGGGAGAGGCTGGGCTAACGGGGAGAGGTGGGGTTGATGGGGAGAGGCTGGGCTGATGGGGAGAGGTGGGGCTGATGGGGAGGGGCGGGGCTGGTGAAGAGAGGCGGGGTTGATGGGGAGAGGCGGGGCTTCTGGCCAGGGAAGGGTGTGCGCTGGTGAGGGCCAAAAGCTCCTGGCAGTGACCTAGAGGCCTGTGGCACTTCAGACATGTCAGTGTTCAAAATACTCGACATTGGCCTGAACGTGTCCATTTCCAAGAGTACATTGACTGGCCGTATAGAGATCAACTGAGAATAGTGAGTTAGACTCACCTATGAACATGTTAGCATGAAGTTGATTCATTCTTCCTAGTTTTTCTTCCCCAATCATGTAAAGCTCTGAACGTACAATATGAGGCACTGGAGTTCCAAATATGTCACAAAAGGGGTCACCACCCTCTGCCTAGTGTGGGAGGACGCTTCCTTACCAGCATGCCATCAAGGCCAAATCAAGAAGCAAAATCACACCATGCATCCCACACTCCACTGTTCCATGGCTCGTGACTTCCCTGAGAGCCTTTTAAGGGTCTTAGGATTTCAAAGGTATGAGATAGAATTTAGGAGTTAGCCACACAAGGACAGATCAAAGACTTGAGACCATCCATCTGAATGGATAGAAAAGGGAATTTCGTGGAGCATCTAAAGGAATGGATATTTAACTAGAGTTGGAGAGATTGGCATGTTGTTTCAATGCTGAATTGGCTTATGAAATGAAATGTCATGAATTTTCTTTAATGTAACTAAATTACAAGAGTCAGCAGATGTATCTACAGTGGGACTCTGTTAATTTAAGAAACATGCATTTGAGCACCCACTGAGTGAATGACCTGTGTTTGGTGCTGTGGAGTTTCAGAGATGTATGAGGTGCAATCCCCATTCTCAGGAAGTGTTCAGTGAGGATTGGGAATGGATGAGGGATCCGGAAACCTGTAGATGGAGGAACTCGTTAATAGATAAGCTGAACTTTGATGACACTTATGCACAGAGCAGCCAAGTGAGAAGGCTTGGAACGGTATTTATCTGTAACGTATTTACATTGACATTGAGAAGAAAGTGCCAGGTGGTGGGCAGGGACTGGACCTTATCACTCTGGTCTTTCTGGAAGCATGCTAGGCATGGTGAGCCAGTCCAGGGGCCCCAGCAGGTCCCACCATTCACTTCTCTATTTCTTCTCCTGGTGTTTTCTGCTTTCAGTAGGTTATTCAGCAACTTATTTACCTCTTGGTCACAGACAGTGAAATCATTACATCTATTAAAAAGGAACCATCTGTTTTCATTAGCAGTTTAAGAGCTTGTTTGTGTCTATATGTCTAGCTGTCAATTCAGGTTATAAATTCATCTGTTGCCCCTGCCCTGGGTCAGGCTGGTGCTGGGCCTGGTTACAGAGATGAACCGGCCCAGGAGGGGACAGAATCCTATTGTCTCCAAAGGTGCCAACTGCGTAAATGCAGGAGTCCAGAAAGTCCACCACTGTGAGCAAGTGACTTCTGAACCAGAAAAGAAAGTGCTAGAAACTGGCAGAGAGATGAAGGCTGTAGAGGGGGAGAAAAAGACCATTCCAGGCTTCAAGGGGCTACTTCTGTCCAGATGACAGGACGGTGCTTCGTTCAAGACCTTAAGAGGCCCCGGGTTCAGCCCTACAGCACTTGGTGACCTCTTCTGCCCCCTCCTGACGTCTCCCTAGGCCAGACCAGGGGAATCATCTGTTCTCTCTATTCATTCCTGTTTGCTTGACTTATTCTAAGCAGGCCTCTGGACACAGTTGCCCCTTTGGAAATCATAAGGAAAAGCAGATGGGGATGTAGAGTGAAACCCACAGGTGGACAGCATGGGCTTGAACCTTTGTCCCAACATTTTCTGTCATGGTAATGTGAGCTACTTCCCCAGCCTGAGCCCCGTCTCCCCTTGAGTCAAAGGGGAATTGTGCTTTACTTTGCACAATTCTTAGGTAGAGTGTGGGATGTTGCATGTCACACTGAGCATCCGTCCCTCCAGCTGAGGTGGGCATTTGATAGAGCAGGACCCGGAGTCCCACATCCATGCAGGTGGGACATACCTGGTGGGCAGGCAGCACCAAAGCACCAATGGACTCATCCACTTACCGAGTGGCCCTACTGTGTGCCAGGCCAGTGACCCTTCTGCGACTAGCACGTCATGGGTGCTCCCAAGATGGCAGTGACATTTCCCTCCAAGTTTCCTCATCAGTGCTGCGAGTTTCAGAACACACACAGCGTCTTCTACAGCCTTCACCGCCCACGTGGGGTCCGTGAGGAAGGCTGCAGCATCAGGGCAGCACCACCCGGTGGGCTTGAACCCTGGAACAGGCACCACCTCACTGCGCCGGCAGTTTGGGAACTTTTCGGAGACAAAGTAGGAATCAGCGCGTTTCGTTGAAATCAGCTCTGGGTTCTGTTGCCTCATTTGTCAGATCAAGAAGGTGAATTCCTTGGGGGCCTCGTCCATGGCCACATCACTCCTGTGTGTGCACGTGAACCTGACTTAGGCGCTAAAATGATTTCCCCCGCAGACAGTCAGCACCCATTCACCAAGCTCCCAGCTTATTCCTTCATTCAGGAAACACACCCCTGACCCAGGCAGCCTCATTTTCCCATAGGAAAATGAACAGGAGCTCAGTTGCAAAGCTTTTCAAACGCTTCCTGCCACAAACAGCTCCAAGTTCCCTTATTGCATATTAGAGGTCTCCGGTTTTCGCTTAGGAACCCCGATACCCTGGACGTCATTAGATTTGCACTTTCTAGCTGCTGACCTCACATTGCTCAGGAGGGTAGAGCGACACACACTGAATCTTACATCGGGTCATCAGACCGATGAGACCGTCCTTGAAACGATCTCTTCATTCTGCACAACTGTGGGCTGCAAAAGTCTCTGTATTTCATCAGACAACACAGAACTCCCCTGGGCTGTGACTTTCCAGGTTTTACTGCCAGTTTTTGCTGGTTAGGTTAAATATTTGGGGAGGGGAGGGAGCTACTCAAGCAGCCACTGTAACTGTTGGAGATTAAAAAATTACAGCGGGCCCCATCGGGCAGCCTGCAGTCAGGGCAGCCTGATGTCTGCTCAGCAGGACAGAGATGCCGCCCAGTCGCTGCTCAAGATCAGACCGGTGGTGAAGGAGAGTCTGTTGCTCTGGTCCTCACAGGGAATCCTGCGTGCAGAAGAGAAGCCCCATAAAGGGTCTGAAGGAGAAGGACAGCCCCTAGCCCCCTGCCTAAAGGTTCTGAGGGCTCCCACCATGAGTCTCAGAAAGGACGGTTTTGTTTTGGGGTTTTTTTTCCAAAATGCTTATAACCAGGTTATTACCAAGAGGCTCCTTTGAGTGCATGGCAGACTTCTGCCCCATCCCTCAGACTTCCCGACAGGCTGGATGCCTACCTTCTGTCACAGTCAGCCCTTCCTGCCCCCTGGGCAAAAGAACCCACTTCCCTGACCTGGGGATGTGTCAACCTAAGCTTGTGATCCCAGGCCAGGCAGGCTGAGGTGTTTGACCTCCTCTGTTTAATAGCGTGGACATGGTCCAGGCTGCTGGCCCCCCTCACTGTCAGGGCCGTATAGATGCGCCCTGCATACACACGCGCGTGCTCTCTCTCTCTCTCTCTCTCTCTCTCTCTCTCTCTCTCTCTCTCTCTCTCTCCCTCTCCCTCCCCCTGTCTCCTTCCCTAATGCTTCTGCGAGGGGAAGTTCTGCCCATCGTCAAACACGCGGATCCTGAAGAGGATTATTTCTGGAGGATTCCAGACCCAAACTGGGCGTGACAGAGCGCAGCCAACGCTGAGACGAGAGGGGTTCCTGGGCCCCGGCCAGCTTTCCTTACCCGCTGGGCCCTGCTTGGCCATTGAGAGCAAAGCGCTTGTCCCGGGCCTGGCGCTTCTTAGCTGTGGGACCTCGGGCTCCCTCCTCACAGAGGCTATAACTAATTTCAAAAGCGATAACGCATGCGAAACTTTTAGAGCAGTGCCTGGCATTCAGGAAACACTCAATTTTAGGCATCTTTGAAGCAAATATCCCAAACTTATGCAAAACTTGAGAGCACTGCCTCCTGGAACTTATCAATATCTGTCACGGGAGGTGCCTTCCCACAGCTTTTCAGGGCCTGACTAGCGTGGACAGCAAAACTCACATAATCGCTTTGCGCTGTACCCTCATCTGATGGCATCACCTCCTTCGCTCCTTCTCTGTGGTGTGGGCTGAGCACTCATGGCTTCTGAATGCAGAAGCTGGACCAGGGTTATTTTTAGAGCATGCGGTAGACAGGAGTGTGGCTTTCAGTCCCACAGTAATGGTTAATGTTCCATGGTTTTCTGGAACATTCCTTGGAAACATGACCTATGACCTTGGCCAGGACCCATGTTCACAAAGAGCCTTTTGATTCTCCTACCTGCCTCATGCACAGAGGAAACTCGTTTTCCTTCAGAAATACAGAGTAAAGAATGATTTAATCACAATAATTATGAAAAGATCTTTTATTTCGATTTAAAACTGTTCACTGCACCTGTGTCCCGGGCCTGTGGGCAGAGAGCTGCTGTGTCCACCTTTGCGAGCCCCTCTTCTTCCTCCCCCAGGGCACTGGTTTTACTCAAAACATCCTCAAGCTTCTCCACCAGCTGCTGACTGTCCTGACCAGGTCCAGGCCCTCAAGCCATTCAGACCCTGGTACAGAGCTCTGTGGCCCAGACAGAGCCCGCTGGTTGACAAAGCCTACTCTCCAGATGGCTGTGTTTTGGCAGGAACATGTCAGAAAGGTCCCTTGAACAGATGTCCCAGCAGCTTTGGTCCCTTGTTGAAAAGACTGCATTTTGTCGACCCTTTGCCGAGTCCCCGGTGGTCAGGGTTCTGTGTGATTCTGAGCCGCGCAGCCTCACTGCGGGAGAGCCGAGGCTTGATCAAAACGAGACACAGATGTCAATGCGGGTACAGGGGAGTTTGCCAGGCACACAAACGCTCCCCCTTCTCAGCTAACTCCCAACACCCGGGCAGCTCCCTCAACGCATTCCTTACAGAGTCAGGCTAGAAAGCCACAGGTTTTCAGAGACGCTTTTGTGCTTTCTAATGATCTGACTCCCCTGAATAAATTAGGCGTTAGCTGACAACTGGGGACTGAGGGGGGATGTGAAAGGTGGGAGGATCACTCTGGCCTCCTCACTATGGCCTGAGTCAGCAGGAGAAAGCGCTGGTCCCAGAGTTTGGAGCCCCAGCTAGTGGCAAGTTCTGGCAACTCCCTAGGGCACACCGAGCAGACGTCTCCACACCTGCGTGCAAGCAGCACCAATCACACTTTGTTCTCCTGTCCTTGTACTTGCGCTCTCTCTCCAACTAGACCCTAAGCTCCTTAGAGCAGGGCTTGCGTTGTCCGTCTCTGTGACCCCATTACCTGCTATGAAGCCTGGCACCTGGCAGGCCCTCATGGGGGGCTGTGCGTGCCTGTGTGTCTATGTAACAGCACGCTAAAGTGAATGTCAGCCCAGGACACCAAGAGACAGTAGGTGTCATATTCCAAAGGGGGTGCTAAACAGTGTGCAGAATTTACAAATGCAAGAGCTACACAGCTCTCGATCCTTCACTCTCAGGGACACGAGGGCTGGGAGAGTAGAGGTTGGAAGAGGGATTTGGGACAGAATATAGTGAGAAGCGAGCCCCCTTCTGAAGGGACGTGGGGAATCCTCCCTTTACCTCTTGCCTCATAAATAGACCATAACCACTCAGCTTGGGATGTGTACCTATGACTTGGGCCCCTACATGGTCCTGGGGCAGCAACTCCATCTGGGGGACACAGATGACATGTAGTTTCCTGAATGCAGAGGGCAGGGGCTTATTGGAGTGTCTGGCCCAAGAGAGTTGGGGGCTGCAGGTGGGGATGTAATGAGACTATGAGGGTTTGGGAGGGCAAAGCCTGCTGAATGTTTCCAGGGACCAAGCCAGAGAAAAACAGTTGGCATGGGGTCATTTTAGATCCTGTTTTGAAAAGCTGCTTAGAGTGAGGAATGGGCCCCAGCAGAGAAGCTAGAAGACTAACCAGAAAGCCCGGGGCAGAGAGAGTAGTCACAAGTAGGAGCGGAGTGCGTGGTCCACATCAAGAGAACCTTGGCAGGATGTCCCGTGTTGGGGGGAAGTGACGGAGAGTCTTCAGATAACCCATGAAAATGTCCACCAGGTTTAAGTTCCCTGGGAGTATGATGTAGTTAATAGAACGCGTCCCTCCTCCAACAGACCCTTCTTTCTTCCCCTGTTCTCCACCCCTGGGTGCTTTGGAAAACTGGGCTAGGCAGCTGGGGAGGGTCAGACCAGAAGCATGAGGGGGAGAGAGAGAGTAGAAGCCAACCGTGCCCCCTTCCCACCCTGCAGACACTCCTCCACCACCCAGCAGGCCCACACTGGGGAAGGAGAAAAGCCACACATTCCACTGGGGTCTGAGTTCTGACTTCTCGTTAGATTGGACACTTAAATTATCGATGAGAGGACTCCTGTTACCTGAGAATGACAAGAAGAGTCATGGGGTTGTCCCAAGTTTTCATCCAGAGTTGGGAAAGAACTGAAGTTCTGCTCAATAAACTGCAAAAGACAGTGCGCACAGAAATGCAGCTGCTTTGTGATGATTTTGCCATAACTTGAGCTTGTTTTGCAGAATGGCTACATGTGAGTGAATGTTGAAATGGCATCTAAGCTTCCACTTCTAAAGCTCAGTGAGATTCTTGTTGGCAGCTATGTTCTGGACAAGGGTCACCCGTGCTAGACCCTGAATTCCAAAATCTCCTCCAAGGCTTCCTACCTGCCCTACCCTCACCCCAGATCCTCTGGAAGTATAAGATAAGCTCGGGTCATCAGCCAATGAGCTTGTGGTTCTCTCTGGCCCCAAGCGCAACCCAAAGACCTGAGGGAACCTCTCATGAGTTTAGGGTATGGCTCTAAGCCCTGCACGTTTCATTAGCTCTAGTGAATTTGTAAAGCTTCCCATTTGTCAAGTTTCCCTGATTCTCAAGCGTAGCCCTGTGGAAGCCCTGAGCCAGGAACTAGGGGGTCAGAAATCCCCACTCACCCTTGGTGTTTCCTCAAAGCTCCACGTGACCCATTTGTCAAAGAGGGTGGGTGAGCATTTTGCAGTCCAAGGCCCCAGTAGCACTCATGGCCTGTGGAGTGCCAGACCAGGACTCCAGAGATTAGTCCTGGTCCCTAAGTCAGCGGGAGCCTTGGTGTGTCACCAAACTCCCCTGACTTCACAATTCCTCATTTGTCCCATGATTCTTAATCAAGGCTGCACAGCAGGAAAACTCATAGAGTTTTACAAAAAGATGCACATGCTTGGAGCCCACTGCAGGGGCAAGGTTCAGTTGGTCATTGGGCGGCCCAGGTGTCACCTTCTTGAAAGCCCCATTGGTGACTCTCCTAGGCATTCCTATTAGAAGACCATGGAATTAAATGACCCATCAGACCTCTTCCAGCTCCAACAACCTAGGTGTTCTGGGGCAAGAGTTCAGAGGACAATTTTGAGTGTCGACCTGAAAATGTTTTATTAGACTCCAAACCAGTGTGGTTAAAATCAGCCCTCATATCCAAACTTTCAGTCAGTTCAGTCTTGCATTTCCTTATCTCCCATCCCCAGATACCCTTAAAGACCCTAGGGGAAAGGAAAAAGGCAAAGTGACGTGACCTACAAGTGATACGGGACCCCATGCTGCCCCAAGTCCAGGCAGCACACTCTGTGGTCATCCAGGAAATGCAGGGTAAAGCATAAAGTGTAGCATTTATAACAGTGACCTCTGCATCAGACTTGGTAACTGTGACCTTGGGAAAGTAATGTAACTGTTCTGTGCCTCAGTTTCCTCATCTGTAGATTGAGAATAAAAATACCAGCTTCCTAGGATTGTAGTCAGGGGCAAGTTAATGCTGGTGGAGAGTTCAGAGGGGTGGGCATCCTGGCATGCAGTGGGCACTCAGCCAGTGCTGGTGATTATTGTGTGTTTTCTTGTCATCATCATCATTCCCCAGATGGTCACTCTGGCTGATGTCAGCAGACAGTGGAGAAGTGCAGGGTGCAGAAAATATACCCTTGCCTTGCTAGATGTACCCCTTTTCCTTAAGAGTAGAGAAGTCAGTGGAGTTTATACTACTTTTATGAAACTGCCCTTTTTAACTAGAAGAGGTTTCTAGGGGCTTTTCTCTCCCCTGTTACCCTGACACCCTGGCTGGGTCAGCATTACTGGAACCTAAGCTTGGCAATCATACATTCCACAGGTCATCTTCTGAGGATATGAGTGTTCACAAAAACAACTTTTCAGAGAGAGGAAGTACAGGTCTGCACCAAGAACCAAGTCAACCATATTGGGAGAATACAAAAGAAAAACCTTGATTCTATTGTTCATGTATTTTATAGAGATTGTAAGGCAGTAGCAGAAGGCACTACCAGGTGGTTGGCCCTGAGAACAGGAAGATGACACAAGTCTGTCTTTCCCAGGAAGTGGTTGTGACCTGCCGTGGGTTGCCATTGCCCCGATGTGTGTGTCATGAGACGTCAGCAGAGGAAGAATGGTTTTTCTGAGAGGCCACCAAACCTTGGAGTTATGGTGCTGTTGAAGTGCTCACTCCCTGCTAAGGGATTCATCTGAGTGCCGCAGAGAGCAGAGCACACTGGTAACATCCATGCAGGGTAGATTCTCTCCCTCTGCCAGGCACACAGGAAACATCAGCCGCTAGCTTTCTTTCCTCCACTCAGAGGTCGCCATCTTGTGTGACAGAACTCTCCTCACGTTTTCTGGTGGAGGGAGTGTTTCCCATGATGCAGTGTGCCCACATTGGCGCCTGGCCATTCTGCCCGGGACAGGCCATCCAAGGGCCCTGATGCACCAGCACCAGTGAGAGAGCAGATCTTCCCTCCCAGGACCAGCCCCCATGCCCACATAATAACGCTTCCTATAAGAAATCTCCACTGAACTTGAAGGTTTCACTATATGCTCGGGAAAATTATGTGTGGAAACACCTTGAAATTGTATTTACAATTTTCCTCACTAAAAGTTTAGACTTTTAGTTTAGACTCTAGTCTATTTAAAAACAAAAGGAAATCCCGAACAAATATTTCTGGTGTCTAATACAATAGAATAAGTAGCCTGAGGAATTTCACTATTTCTCTCTGGTGTAATTCAGAAGTAACATGATGAGTTTCATCTGCTCCTTTCAGGACAGGCTGAAGAGGAAAATTCATGATGCCTCCAATCCAAAGAATGTAGCCATAATGAGTCACTTTAGGACAATATAGTAGCTTGGGAAATCGTTTTGTTTCCCTTTAGTTGTTAAAAGAATGTTGTTGTTGTTTTTTCCTAAATGAGAAGTCTATGGTCTCTTGTCATTGTCTACGATAGAGATGGCAGAGAGGGGTAACCAGAAGGGCACCTCATACTAACTGGTAGTGACAGTGGGAGTGTGGTGTTGACGATTCTGAGCCTGCATCCAGCTCCCTAGAAGCCTTCACCTGTGATCAATGGCCAGTGCCTAAAATGGGCCTGGGACCAGGGTGGAGCAGGTGGAGTGGACCCTGGGTGATTTCTTTACCAGTCTTAACGTAAAGAAACACTTCCATTAGGAGCACGTTTGCTTAAAAGTTTTCCTAGTGCTCAGCTCTTCCTTTTCTCCTGGGCAGGATTTATACCACCAGTCCTATGACTGTGTCTGCGTCATGTTTGCCTCCATTCCGGATTTCAAAGAATTCTATACAGAATCGGATGTGAACAAGGAGGGCTTGGAATGCCTTCGTCTCCTAAACGAGATCATTGCCGACTTTGACGATGTACGTACTTACCCTTGATGGGCAGGGCTGGCCCCAGTCCCATCCTTTGGCGTTCCTCTGGACTGGCACATTTGAAGTTAGTCCAACATCATGGCATATCTTAAAACTTGTCCTTTGACAAAATTTCTGGTGGTTGGCATTAAGCTTTTTTGCTCTATTTAGGTCACTGACTAATTTTGGTGAGGCAAACACATATTATTTTTAAAGCTAATATGATTTCTATCAACAACGACCAAAATCTGTTCCATAAAATCTCTCTCCAGCATGCCCATGAATTTTCTTGAAAGGCTTGAACTCCAAGGAAAATACTTGCCCATCTCTTTATACATAAAAAAGATAGTAGCTTATTTGCATGTGTGTCTGTGCAAACTCCAAGGTCTATGTCAGATATCAATTTGAATTGTACACAGATGGCATGCTTTGTTATTGAAAAAGCAATATGAATGTGGTAGAATATATTTTAGAAGGGACAAAGTGTACATCTTAGGTATTGGAATAGGTGTCACTTTTGAATTTTCTGCCTACAAAGGAAACAATGCACTTTGTTTTCTAGTAAGAACAAACAGACCTCTGGTTTGAAAGATATTGTTGTTTTACCATTTTTAACAATATTTTGCAAATATAGGAAAGTTGACATCAGTGAACATACGTTCATCATGATTGATGGAATTTTGAAACACAGTGATGAAATTATATAATATGATGGTTTCAGGCCAACCTTCTAAATGTCTTGTGGGACCTGTGCATTTCTCTGCTACCACCACTGTCACCATGAGGTTGACTCAAGACTCATGGTGAAGTAATGACAAGTAGAGATTTTCACTGTTGTGCAGGGTTCACAGTGAAAAATGTTGGCACATTTCCTCCAGCTGCCCCTTGGTAAAATAAATGCTCTCTAGCACTAGTGACCATTCTTTCAGGTTGGATTGCTCATGGAGATGTGATCATGGGATTTGCTCACTTATCTTAGATTCTCTGACATGTGATCTTGAGCGAATCTCCTCTGAAAGCAGGAGTACCAAGGAAGGGTCTAGAAGATGTTCCCAGTCTTCTGTTCGTACCTTTGTCCTGCTGAGCAGATACAGAACCTTCCAGAGTTTCCTTCATTTGCTCTCTCCATCCAGTCTTTCCCTTTCCTACAGCTTCTTATTTTTACCTTTCCTCCAACCCACCCCAAGGTCTAATGTAGTAGATGAGGAGGACCCCAGTAGGAAACTGATTACTGGTGCCAGAAACTGGGGCAAAAAATATTAGGGTCAGGGCTGATGAGAGGGACCATTTATTTCCTCCACTCCAGGTTTTCAGAGGGCAAAAGTTAATCCTCAGCACTACAGTTGGTCATAATTCACCCTCACCATGCAGGGAAGACCTCACTCTCTGAATCACGATTTTATATTTAGACCTTTCAAACACAGAGTGGGGAAGTTTATTTGAGGCCATTATCACTCGCATCATAATTTATCCTGTTTCTTTCACTAGCAAATTCTAAAAGGTAATT
Organism: Pseudorca crassidens; assembly: GCF_039906515.1. Lineage (NCBI taxonomy): Eukaryota > Metazoa > Chordata > Mammalia > Artiodactyla > Delphinidae > Pseudorca > Pseudorca crassidens. The sequence goes on from NC_090298.1 coordinate 6,876,722, forward strand.
CATGTTAACTGGAAGTAAATCGTTATACTGCATATCTTTCCAAGTACATGCCCTTTGTGAGACGCATGAAGTGTTCTTTCCCCACGATGCCCAAGGTCGAAGGGTGAATAATCAGTATCATGTTCCTGTGACTGAACTAGGATTTGAGAATGTCTCTAGAAAATGCTTGGCCTTGGGTCAGCAGTCGACTGAGTAACTGTGTGATTGTCATTGCCCCCCAGCTGCTGTCCAAGCCAAAGTTCAGTGGAGTTGAAAAGATCAAGACCATCGGCAGCACGTACATGGCGGCGACGGGTCTGAGTGCCGTGCCCAGCCAGGAGCACGCCCAGGTACACACGTGTCAGCCACACCCAGCACACGTGAGCCTCAGCTCTGCCCACAGGTCATCCTGGGACCAAAACAGTGACCCATTCACTGAATTGCAGGCACAACCCTGACCTCAGTGATTAAGGTCTCATGAGAAAAGATGAGAATTCTGGAGGCTTCTGAGGGTCTGTTCACAAAACTTCTTTCTCTGGCAGACAAGGTAGAAAAAAAAACAACCAGTCTGGTAGCTGCTTGATACCAGATAAATATACAAGAAAGTTGATTCGAGCTGTTTATTTAAAGGTGACTCATTATGGGAGGGCTCTTGGTCTTTTGATTTAAAACAATGTGGTCAAAAACATGCTGACCACCCAGAAATTTGGTTGAAAAGGTGATTTGGTCAAAATTGAGTATCTTCAATCAACTAGGGTTTTTGAGGGGGGGTTTCTGTTATGTTGTGTTTTGTTTCTGTGTATGTGTGTGTGTGTGTGTGTGTGTGTGTGTAGATATACTTTGTTTTTGTTTCTCTTTTGCCATGCCATGTGGCACGTGGGATCTTAGTTCCCCGACCAGGGATCAAACCCCTGCCCCCTGAATTGGGAGCGCAGAGTCTTAACCACTGGACCACCAGGGAAGTCCCTAGATATGGTTTGTTAACTTGTGGGTCAATAACAAGACCCCTTTCCCCTCGGGACAGTGGGCTCCCTGACGGGCACTGGCTTGTTTGACCCAGGGCAGAGGTGGTGGGTGCAGCACAGAGGGATGAAACTTACCAGAGCACAGCTTGCTGGAGGTGGTTGGATTCCCCCAAGGAGAGGAAGAGCTCAGCCATTCCCCGACCCCCGTGTGTCTAGCTTCCCCCCAACCCCACCACCTCCCACAGGCAACCAAGAGAGGGACAGAGGGGCAGCAGCTTGCTCAGACAGAGTCCAACCCCCAGAGCATCAGGAGAGGGTCCTCTTCTCTCTTAACATTCGTGGGCAGAGACGAGAACATGAAACGTCGGACTCAAGATTAACCCTAGCATTTTTCTGAGTGAGTGGGGTAATATATGTCCCTTCTACTCAGGTGTTGCTTCCAGATTATTATTTTTTTCATGGGTATGAATTACTTTAGTAATAAGGAAAAGTAAAACAAACAAGCAATAAAAGAGAACTTAGAAGAATCGTAAGTTTTGAGCAGTACCGTTCCAAGCAATCTTGACGCCTGACACAAAAGGAAAAATGGACACCCCTGTTTACATGGTGTTGTGTATCTTTCGGGGTTGGGTTTTTATTGCCAGAACATTCAAGTGTTGAAAAACTGTTGGAAAATTGGACAATAAAGGTATTAAAATGTACAACCTTGTTTTAATTCTAAATATCTTATTTTTACCCAAGACAGAACTAATTAGATTTTTACTGTCCTGGCTTTAATGGAAGAAAACTTAATCCTTTTCAGCATCTTTAATGTTCTGAAAAAAATTAACCATTAAAAATAACATAAAATTATGTACACAGGGACAGACATTTTTCCTGTTGCCTCGGGCTCTAAGACGCCCATCACAGCACTGTCAGAAACTGATTAGTGAGCTCAGCTGCCATAATGAAGGCTGGGCAGCTTCAACAACAGAGAATTATTTTCTCACAGCTCTGGAGGCTGGAAGTCCCAGATCAAGGTCCTGCGGGATGCAGTTCATGTGAGGGCTGTCTTCCTGGCTTGTTGCTGGCTGCCCTTTTGCTATGTCCTCACAAAGCAGAGAGAGAGAGATCTCGTGGGTATGGCTTCAAGATATGAATTTGAGGGGGATCTGTGCAGTCCACAGCCCCTATCTTTCTTTAAATTTCAGTGTTTTACTTCTTTCTGGATTTGTCTGCATTAATTTTGATTTTCTAAACATTGCACTAGGATATTATTTCTCATGATGGTTGAGTTTTTCAGTGCCCCCTTAAGTTTTGCAGCTGAGGTGAGTGCCTCACTCTTCTCACCCTAATCCCAGCCCCAATTCTGAGGCCTCTCAGCTGACCTCCTCTTGTGGCCCATTTAGGACACTTCACTTGACAAAATCACACCTGCTCCAGAACTTAGCTAGCAACAGCCACTTACGGAACCCTTGGCAGGGATGCTCAGAGGCACATGAAGACCCACTCAGCATTCAGTGTCTGTGCTGGGCCCATCCTCCGTCACCCCTCCATCATCATTCCTCCATCATACCTCGATCATCCCTCCTTCATCCCTCCATCATCCCTCCATCACCCCTCCATGATTCCTCCTCCATCCCACAATCACCCTCCATCATCCCTCCATCACCCCTTCATCACTCCTTCATGACTCCTCCATCATCCTACCATCATCCCTCCATCACTGCTCCAACATTCTTCCATCATTCATCCATCACCCCTCCTTCATCCCTCCATCATCCCTCCATCATCCCTCCTTCATCCCTCCATCACCCAACATCACTCCTCCATCATTCCTACATCATTTCTCCATCATCCCTCCTTCATCCTTCTATCATCCTTCCATCATCCCTTCTTCATCCCTCCATCATCCCTCCATCATCCCTCTTTCATCCCTCCTTCATCCCTCCTTCATCCCTCCATCACCCCTCCATCACTCCTCCATCATTCCTCCAATATCCCTTCTTCATCCCTCCATCAACCCTCCATCGCTCCTCTATCAGTCCTCCATCATCCTTCCTTCAGCCCTCCATCATCCCTCCTTCATCCTTCCATCATCCCTCCATCATCCCTCCATCACCCCTCCATGATCCCTCCTCCATCCCACAATCACCTTCCATCATCCCTCCATCATCCCTACAGCCAGGCTCCCTAGTCTCGACTCTGTCACCACCAGACCCTGGTCTCCTGGATCTTCAACAAATGTCTCCAGACCTCTCCTCCCCCTTCCCATAGGCACAATTTTTGGATGGCTTGTCCTTATCCACTGCCTTTATTTTTCACCTTCTCCTTCTGTGCTAACCCTCACCAATGCGGATGTCAGAAATTCCACTCCTAAAGATCAGGAAGTACTTCCAAATTCCAAAATCCAAGTCGGATTTGCATTCCCCAAGCGATCATTCTCTGTGTCCTGTCTGTGGCCTCTGATATAGCCAGCCATCACCTTCGCCCAGAAGTCCTCTTCTCCCTCAGCTTCTCGTTTCTTCTCTTTAGTGAATCCTGCCTGAGGTCTTCCTCTGTGGACATTTCTATGTTCTTTCCCCAATCCCTCCCCTCCATCAGGGATCTCAGCTAAGACTTGCTCCACCAGCCTGTGTATCCGACCGCTGACAAAACCATCGTCCACCTTCCTGACCATTAGGCCAAGCTTGGAGCTCACGTTTCCAGCTTTCCACAGACACCCAGCTTGTTCACAGCACCCTCACCTTCCTCTTGTCCTCCCTACTTCCAGAACAGGGCCTCCACCATCTGCCTCCACGCCCCTGCTCTGACCCATCCCCTACCTCTCCCTACAGCTCCCTCATCAGCCCTCAGACGTGCACTGTGTGTCTGTGCAGACAAGCACCAAGTGCTACTCATACACCCTCCAGGAGGGGTGCACCCACCAGCTGCATCAGAGGCCCTGTGGTGGGTGCTACACATGGTCTCCAGACACCTGAGTGAGGGGCTGGAAATCTCCATTTCCACAGGTGATTCTGATGCACAGGAAGACACCCTGTGTTCAGCTCTCACCCATCAGCCGTGCCAAGGCTCCCGCTTTCATAGGAGCCTCTCCTGCACCCTGACCTGCTTTGGCCTCACCTGACCCTCTGTGTCTAGATCCTATTTCCTTTCCTCCCACGTGCTGCATATCATTTCCTGCTTTTGTTTAGACGTGTGTTTCTTGCCCAGCATCCAAATTATAGCAGCGGCCGTGTCTTATGTGGTGTTCCCCAAAGTCCCAGAAGGGGGCGCTGAACAGAGTGATTGCCCATGTCTGTTCAATGAGTGATGGAGCAGCGCGTGGCCACCCTGCTTCCCAGCCCAGCCTCTCGCTTCCTTCCCGCCATTTTACAATCCTGCTCCTCCCCGTGCAAACGCGCTCTTTTTTTTCTCCTACCATTTTCGAAAACTTAATAAATGCCTCCTGAGTCTTTACTTTTAACAAGCCTAGGAGGCACCCCAACCCAAGCCCATTTTACAGATGGAGAAACTGAGGCACAGCAGTGCAGTAACTTACCCAAGGTCATGGAACAAGCAGCCATAGAACAGGGCTATAGAGCAGGGCTGCAGACCCGGGCACTCTGGGTGCAGGGCTCACCTCCCTCTGCCCACAGCTCTCGTGCTGCTTCACCCCCTCCTCTTCTTCCCCAGCCCCCCACCATGTTGGCTTCTGCACCCACACGTTTGTACGCACACCATTCACCCAAGCACTCCTTCCACAGGTGCCCCATCCCTCCTGCCCTCATCACTGGCAGCCACAAAATCTGCCTTCTCAGCTACCCTTGAGCTGCATCCTGACAGCCACCACTGTTAATACATGAGTACTTACCTTCGTGGTAGAGTGGAAGGAGCGTGGCTTTCACGTGAGACTGCTCATTCCTTACCATGGTAGCTAAACTTTCTGCACATTAGTGTGCTTTGGTATACAGTGGGGATCCCACTCATTTCCTGAGGCTGTGGGGAAGACATTAATATGCAAAATGCTCCACGGGCAGAGTGGGTGATAAAAAGGATAATAGCGGTAATAATACAGTTATGGTTTGTACACTGTTTCACGTATGGATACCATTGCTTCCTCCCGCAGAATAGGTAAGAGGGTTTGGGGACATAAATGAAATATGGCGTCGGGTCCACGTAGGGAGCTTTTACTCAATACGAGCTATTTTTATTTAGAACATTTAATTAGAATCTTGGTAAGATCATCCTAGACATATTTTGAAATTCAGTGAAAATCTGAAAGGAAAGTTCATTATGTCTGATTGGGGGCATAGCATGCTTGAGAAATAATAACATGGATATAGTCTTTATGAAAAAATGAATGTCCCTTTTGCCTTTTGTAGCCTACCTACTTATCTCTCTAGTTAAAACCAAAAAACTTTCCATTTATTGTTTACAAACAAAAAATTTTCTATTTATTATTTAGCCAAATATTTAGTTTGGCAACAAACATATTCAACACAGCCAGATATTTAGTTTGGCAAAATATATTGGGTTTCTCAAGGATTCATGTGTTTTTCTTAAATCCAAAAAGAGGCAGAGCTGTCTAGATAGAAGCAGGCTTTTGAAAGTCAGCTTTTATTTGTAATTACCTCCACATTTTCTACATGCCGGCACAGGCTACTTACCCCCTGGGAAAATGAATGCACAGGGGTCTATCAGCACCTAGTCAGAGCAGGGCTTTCTATCTGCCTTTGTTTTGCTTCATTTGTGTTAACTTAAATGAAACAACACATTCTGATTTTAAGCTTAAAGACAACATGACTAGATGGTTGGTTGTATTATGTGTAACAACTGATTGTTGTTGTTGAAAGAAGCAGGCATTTGTCAAAAAATGAAACATTACATGGAGAACAGGCTTGCATTCTGAACCCGCTCTCGTAATCCCCGGAGCATGCACCTGAAAAGTACATGTTCCGCGATGGAATTCAGGGTTGATAGAAATGGGGAGCTTATGCACCCCAGAGGCACTTCATTTTAACGTCAGGACTTCACCACTTCCCAGACACATAGCAGCCCCCTGCTCCTTCCCAGCCATGGCCTTTAGACCTCAAGCCATGATAGCACACTTGTGGTTACAGGTATGTTTTTCTTGACTTATGTAGTCTTCTTATAAAAGGACATCTCACTAAAAGATAATCATCTCCAGTTTCTCCTGAAAATTGGTAGATCTCCTGATCTTCATTCCTGATGACAACAATCACCAGCTGAGAAGCAGCTGCCCCATCTTGGCACATTCTCCCCAGTTTGCCACACTCCTCACCCCTCCCTATTGCCTCATTCCCTCTGCTGCACTCTGGAGCCTCCCCTACTCGATCTCTGAAAGGACTTTGCCTGCCCTATCATTAAGGAAGTCCATCCTTCATGCCAGAATCAATGATTAGGGTCATCTCTGGTCTTATTATGTAAGTTGGTTTTGATCTTTTTAATACAAATTTTACTGAGAACTTAAATATGTCAAAACCAAAGTACAGAGATGAAAACTTTCATGTAAACCCATACTTTGATTACACTATTGCTGTGATGAGCCTTACCTCTAGCTTTTACTCACAATTTCAAATAGAGTGATGCCCATTGCCAGCGACACTTTGGAAGAAGTGACTTGTGGTGCCAGAAGAATGGGGGGAGGGGAGAGGCAGAGAAGCAAGAGATAACAGGGAGCTTGTATTCCTATCAAGGTACGAGTGCTGGTGCTCATTAAAAATTTTTAAGCTTTGTATTATTGCTCTCTTTTTAATTATTTTTATTTTAAAAAGTTAAATTATTTATTTTATTTATTATTTTGTGTGTGTGTGTGTTATGCGGGCCTCTCACTGTTGTGGCCTCTCCCGTTGTGGAGCACAGGCTCAGCGGCCATGGCTCACGGGCCCAGCTGCTCCATGACATGTGGGATCTTCCTGGACCAGGGCACGAACCCACATCCCCTGCATCGGCAGGTGGACTCTCAACCACTGCGCCACCAGGGAAGCCCTAAATTATTTATTTTAAATGAGTTTTTTATTTTATTTATTTATTCTATCAGAACAAATTTGACAGCAGGTTGTGGTCTAAGGGTAGTTACTAGTTTGTAAGCACTACCTCTCACTCTGTTTCTTGCTGAGTTGGCCCCATAGACATAACCACTGTGGCTAGCACTAGGATTTCTCCATCATTCTTCTCCCTCCATCCCCCAAATAAGATCCCAGGCTCCAAGTGACCCATCTATGAGATTCCTACACTTACTCAGTTTATTAGCAAAACCGAGCTGACCGACAAAACAATGAGCAATAAACATTGCCCATCCACATTCACTGAGTCAGGCTAACGGTTCTGTCTCTGCCTGAGTTAGGAGCTGCCTGATTTGACTGTTTGGGATTTTATTTAGCTAGTAGGTCAACCAGCATAGATTTTCTTTACCCATTGGGGCAAGTGCCAGTTACTTGTTAATGACTGCACCTCTGTAACTGCCCTCCAGAGTTTATAGTCTGGAAAAAGTCATGTATGCAAACAGCAACTCCAATGCTAGGTAGGCCTGGGGATATTAGAGGTGTCTCAGCTGGGCTGCTATAAGAAATTACCATAGACTGGGTCACAAGTAACATTTATTTCTCACAGTTCTGGAAGCTGGGGAGTCTGAGATCAGGTCTGCAGATTTGGCATCTGGTGAGGGCCCTCTTTCTGGTTTGCAGACAGCCATCTTCTCTCTGTGTCCTCATTCGGTGCAGATGGAGAGCAGAGAGAGAGGAAGCAGCTCTCTCCTGTCTCTTCTTATAAGGGCACGAATCCCATTCATGAGGGCTCCACCCATGTGACCTAATTACTTCCCCAAAGCTCCACCTCCTAATACCATCACACTGGGGATTAGGCTTCCTCATATGAATTTTGGCGAAACTTTAGGACACTCCACCAAGTTGATCAGGGAAGAAGTAAGGAATCATTCTCAGATCTTCTGCTGCCAGTTTCTTAGTAACTAAAGCATATGTTGAAACTCAAAACCATAGTTTCCTTTACTGGCAAAAGTAGAAAATAGTTTTGGTCTCTGCTGAAATGAAAAGCAATATCTCAGTGCTGTGTATTTTTGCACAAACACCAAAGCTATCGTGATGTAGGTAAATGGAGAGAGAAATGCCCTCCTACTTTAATGCTACTAATATGAAACAAACACTGAAGGAAGAACCATCACTCTTCGCTACACACACTGAGAACCTCAAAGATACTTAACATTTCAGACACTTAGATTGTTGTTGAAGCCATTCATCAATGTAGGTTGCTCAGTGTGTGGAAAGCGGGGGGAAGTACTAAACTAGGGCATAAAGCAATTCTTGCTAACATTTTCGTCCTAGAAGCTTTTCATGTCAAGCAGAGTGATGTGCTTCTCTACCCTATCATGAAGGAAACTAAATAAAACCTGAGCCTCAGGGATGCAGGCAGAATGTGTTGCCCATATGAATTCATTTCATCTTAACCACAACCCTATGAGACTGGTAGTTATTGTTTCAATTCACAGATGAGGAAACTGAGCCCCGGAGAAGTTAAGTGACTCAGCCAAGGCCATGCAGCTGATGATTGTGGAACCTGGAGCTGGACCCAACTTTGTCTGACTCAAAAGTGCTGGCAATTATTTAGTGAACTTCCTGCTTTCAGACAAGTAGTGGTCACCATATAAACAATGAAAATAAAGAAACAAAGGAAATAAAGAGGTGAATGGGAGAAGCATGTCCGTGGGAGATGGACTTGGGAGCTGAGGAAGCAAGATGGAGGGGACTGTCTGAATCTCAGGTTTCCAGTTTAGGGATCTGAAATTGATGACACCATTAGCAAAAGTAGACGAGTCAAGAATAAGAGCTGTTAATGGGAGATTAAATAGAAATAATAGTTTTAGACTTACAAGTTTGAGTTTTCAATAAGGCACCCAAGTAGAATTCCAGTCATCCACATGGGTGGTGGCCAGTTCCAGAGCCATTAATGAGCAATGCTTGGATATAGTTTTCCATCAGCTGAATATCTCTTAGACACATCATCCAACACAGCTGTCACCATTTTAGCAGCAAGACTATCAAGGAAAAATGCTTACCTACTTGTCTACATGTATGTGCCTATTTTATTTAAATCTCTCCCTTAAGAAGCTTACAAAAATGGACACAATGCAAAAATATTTTTAAATTAATAAACTAACATACAAGGAATATGAAAGATAAGATAGAAACAAAAATGAGGATGGTGCAATAAAATGAAAATCAAATAGCAAAAGTTGTGACCACATTCAAGATGCACACGGGGAAGGAGGCAAGAGGGTGAAGTTTATTTGTCTGATGTTAAGTATTGATACCTCAGCTTTCTTTTTGTTTCCATTTGCATGGAATACCTTTTTCCATGCCCTCACTTTCAGTCTGAGTGTGTCTTTAGATTTGAAGTGAGTCTCTTGTAGGCAGCATATAAATGGATTTTTTTTTGTAACGTATCAGCCACTCTGTGTCTTTTGATTGGAGTATTTAATCCATTTACATTTAGAGTAAATGAAGATTGAGGACCCTGGAGTCAGATTGCCCACCTGCAAAGCCTGGTTATTCCACTTACATAAGTTATTAACCTCTCTGTGTTTCCCTTTCCCATCTGCATAATGGGGATAAAGACAGGCATTCTTTCATGGGAATCGTTGTGAGGATAAAGTACGTGCATACATACACTATTGCTATTAATTGTTCCGAAATTTCCAGCAGCCAACACAAGTGCAGTGCTTTAGTGTTCATAAGGTGAGGTCAAATCACTCATTCATTAATATATTTGAAACCAAGCCACATCAGGCTGCAGCTGGATGCTCCACTGGGTCCCTGACCCAAGCTCTAACAAATGGGCCCTCATAATCATTAGTCTGTAGTGAACAGTGAGCTCAGTAACTTCCTTATGGAAAACGGTTTAACACATTGAGGGGGGAGGTTGTTAGCTAGAACATCTCTCTCTTTTTTTTTTTTTTTTTTTTTGCTGTACACGGGCCTCTCACTGTTGTGGCCTCTCCCGTTGCAGAGAACAGGCTCCAGACGCGCAGGCTCAGCAGCCATGGCTCACGGGCCCAGCCACTCCGTGGCATGTGGGATCTTCCCAGATCGGGGCACGAACCCGTGTGCCCCACATCGGCAGGTGGACTCTCAACCACTGCGCCACCAGGGAAGCCCTAGAACATCTCTTAATGCATATTTTAATCAAATACATTCTTTGGTAGAGTGAGATCAGGTGGAGAACATTGCGTGCAATTTAATCCAAGTTCACTGGATACAGAGGAATCCACAGATGGCCCAGGAATCAGGCCATTTTCCATAAATATTATTTCATGCCTCTGAGTTTTGATGATAAACACTGGGAAGCTGTGGGTTCCAGTCCTGCTCTCCAAAAGGTGCCTGAAACTCAGATGCCCTGAGCTCCCAGGTGAGGGCCGATCTCCATGCTGGGACATGCAGCTCACCTGGTTGGGGTGACTCTCCTTCAGAGAACTGTGAGGTCTGATCCGTTCTCCCAGGAGCCCCAGGCAGCAGAACTAAGTGCTCCTTAGACGGCAGTTCCGAATCTTCAGAATCAGATGAGCACCAACACAGCAGGAACGCAGTGGACGTTTGATGGATAGAGGAAGGCGAGGAGGAAAGAGAGGAGAAGCCAGGAGCAGAGGCTTGTGTTAATTTCACCTCGGTCAATACCAGTCACTTGGGTTATAAAATAACCTCAATAAACATGCATTTACTTTATGCCACATTCCCTGCAGGTGAAACTTGCAAAACAAACAGCTTTCCAAGTGTGTTCCAGGAAACTGAATGAGTGGTCTCTCTGTGTAGCTAGAAGTCAGTTAAATATTTGGAGATGGGAGAAATTATTTGGATCATGGAAGAAAGAGCTGTTTCAGGCTGTCATCAAACATTTATCAAAAGTTCAGTTATAAGGACTTCTTGAAGTGACCTGAGCTCTTCTAGAGACTGAGCATAATTTTCTCTAGGCTTTACTAAGCCCAAATGAGTCCTTGACGTTGGATTTCAACCCCACTCCCAGAGCTCAGTCTCTTCATTTATCACTGAGGTCACATCAAACCCACAGTGGAAGCCTGCTGCCTGGAAACAGATTGGGCAGTCATTTATCAGGGAGAAAAGCTCGTTTGCTGCACCTTGATTCCATGAAAAGCAAACCATTTCTCCCACGGCCAGTCTGTTCTCTTTGCCAGGACTGTTGTAATTTTTACGGCACAGGATCCTGTCTGTTGATTTAACAGCTCATGCCTCCCGTCAAGGAGCAAGATGTTTTCCAACTGCCTGCATGTACCTCCAAATCATGTCTTCCCCCTAAGTCATGAGACAAGAGATATTAGCAAGCTCTGATGGAAAAGTGTAACTGTTCTTAAGAAATGACTCTCTGCATTTCCACCAAGGTTAGCTGACAGTCTGCTTCGTGGTTCTAATATTTTAAATGGTTTGGTTTTGCTCCCACACTTTTAAGTTGCGGATTTATGGCAACAGTAGTATTTCATCCATCTTTTTCTAGAATGATAAAATTCACTTGAGGAAAGGAAGGAAGAAATCTTTCTCTTAATTCCTCTTCCCCCTTCATATATATATATATATATATATATATATATATATATATATATATGTATGTATGTATATATATGTGTGTGTGTGTGTATATATGTATATATATGTGTGTGTGTATAAATAGGTATATATATGTGTGTGTGTACATATGTATATATGTGTGTGTATGTATATATGTGTGTGTATGTATATATGTGTGTGTATATATGTATATTATGTGTGTATATATGTGTATATATATACGTGTGTGTGTATATGTATGTGTGTGTATATATGTATATATGTGTGTGTGTATATATGTATATGTGTGTATATGTATATATATACGTGTGTATATGTATATGTGTGTATATGTATATATGTGTGTGTATATATGTATATATATGTGTGTGTATATATGTATATATATATGTGTGTGTATATGTATATATATGTGTATATGTATATATATGTGTGTATATATGTGTGTGTATATGTATACGTGTGTGTATGTATGTGTGTGTGTATATGTATACGTGTGTGTTTGTATATGTATATATGTGTGTGTGTATATATGTATATATATGTGTGTGTGTGTATATGTATATGTGTGTATATGTATATGTGTGTGTGTGTGTGTGTGTATAAAGTTTAGTGCAGTGGTCTCAATTGGGAGCAGTTTTGTTCCCCAGGGGACATTTGGCAATGTCTGGAGACTGTTTTGGTTGTCACACTGGAAGGAGAGATGCTCTTGGCATCTAGTGAGCAGAGGCAGGGATGCTTCTCAACACCCCTGCTGTGTGCAGGACACCCCCCAACAAAGATTGATCCCACCCAAATGTCAGCAGTGCCCAGGTTGGAAGACTTGCTTTAGTGCTACCCCCTTCACTGGCATTATTAGAAGGCCATGTGGGTCATTGGACTGCCCTCTTGCCGTGTTCCTGTTTCCCTTAGCTGTTACCGTGGTTTTTGCCATCTTCCTGGCATCTTGAATGGGTGGGTTCTGTCCGTTTTCCTTCTCAGTCATCCCCACTGAAACCCTCAGAGTTGGTTTTTATCTTTACCCTCCGTGGAGTATGCCCCCCACTGGTCACCAGGTGCCTCCTCTTCAAATGCCCCCGAGAGCTTTCTCCACCTCTGATTGAACTCCTCTGGGGCCCAGGGGGAAAATGCCCCCGAGAGCTTTCTCCACCTCTGATTGAACTCCTCTGGGGCCCAGGGGGATGAACACCCGTCCCAGAAATCACAGCGCAAGACCCGCGATGACCCCGTGTTCTGTCCTCTCAAGTATTTCCAGGGTCCTTTACTGACCTCCGCCCCGTCCCAGCTGAGGGCCTCCCCCAGGTCACCCCTCTGATATTTTGTTTCCATTTCTTCCCCTGGAGCCCTCGCCCACTGCAGCGGACACGTGAGTGATTCCTTTGGGCGTGTGCTTCCCACGGGCGCATCCCTCAGCTTTGACCTTCCACCACAGCTGAGGACTCTCTCTCTGTTCCTCCCAGACATCATGCCCCGCCCGGCTACCCGACGGTCAACCGAAGTGTAGTCTCTCAATAGACATTTATTAAGTGCTTCTTCTGCACCAGGCGCTTTGCTGTTGTGTGTGTCTACAGGTTAACAGAACATAGTCTCTGCCCTTGTGGAGCTCACAGACCAGGCAGGGAGACCAAAGAAAGACGGAGAGGACGTCCATACCAAGAGTCTGACGGCAGCTCCAGGGCTGCATTTCAGTTCAGCCTTCCGAAGCTGTGTTCCAAACTATCCCGTGCACCTAGCCACTCCAATAAAAATTAATTTAAAACATAAATAAATAAGCAAGCAAGCAAATAAATAAATAATAAAATAAAATTATGCCCCAAAAAACTGGGGGACCTTCAGGCGGTGTAAATGAATACATTTTTATAGGTTATATACAAATACTAATAAAGAATCTATTTTTTAAAATATAACCAAAAATAGAATTTTCAAAAGGATGAACTTCAAAAGTAAACACAAACAGAATAGGTGTTACAAATTAATGGTAAATGTGAATTAGTAACAGGAATCATAAATACAAATTAATAGTAAAAAGAAGTAGAAATTTCCACTTATCTTCATTGGAAATCTTGGACTTTTCCTTCAGCTCCATGTGGGTGATAACTCTCTATTCCTCAAGGGACGATAAACCACCCAGGGACCAGTAAAGGCAGAAAATGGTTAGCCCCTGTATAAGTCTGCCCAGGCTGCCATAACAAAGTAACACAGACTGGGCAGCTAAAACAACAGACATTTATGTTCTCACAGTTCTGGAGGCCAGGAGTCTGAGATCAAGGTGCCGAAAGGGAAGGTTTCTTCTGAGGCTTGTCTCCTGGGCCTGTAGAATGCCACCTTCTCACTGTGTCTTCACATGGTCTCTCTGGGTGTGTCTGTGTCCCAATCTCCTCCTCCTATAAGGACCCCAGTCATACCAGATTGGTCATACTAATGACCTAATTTAATCTTAATTCCTTCTTTAGAGACCCTGTCTTCAAATACAGTCACATTCTGAGGTCCTGGGGGTTAGGACTTCACTATATGAATTTGGGGGTACACAATTCAGCCACGACACCCCCTCCCCCAAGGAGGCCAGAGGAAAGAGTGTGCATCCTGTAACTGAAGGAGCCTTTCCCCGCCTGCTGAGTCCTCACCCCCGCCTGCTGTGTCTCTTTGCTTTCAGGAGCCCGAGAGGCAGTACATGCACATCGGCACCATGGTGGAGTTTGCATTCGCCCTGGTGGGGAAACTGGACGCCATCAACAAGCACTCCTTCAACGACTTCAAGTTACGAGTAGGTACGTTGTGCAGATCTGGGGTGGGCTGTGGAGAAGGCCTGGCGTCAGGAACAGATTCACAGAAAGGTCGCAATCCTTGCGATGTTGGAGCAGTACAATGACAAATGCATCATTAGAGCAGCAGAACTGGATGGCAGGTGGAAGGGCCCAGGGCAGCTATGAGCTCCTGAGGCACTTTTGAGCAAATTAGAAAAAAAAAAAAAAACACCTGCTTTGGTTGCACCCAGGCTGCAAGCACTTGGTTTCAGAAGTGGACCCTGAGCCGGGTCTCAGTCTCTCCAGCCACGGTCATTTCTGCAGGTCATGGTAGGCTCAGCCTTCAGCCATGCCAGGAGCTGATGCAAGCCTGACTGTAAAACCCTCCATCATTTTATGATAGTAGGACCCACTATGGGCTATAAGATGCATCCAGACTTCAAAGATGTAAGACTGTTTTTTTAAAAATGCATCTTGGAATTGTTGGAATAGTCCCCATACTCCTGGGGTCACAACCTATAAGAACCCCAACTGTGTCCTAAATTCTAACAGAGCTGGAGCTTTTCAGATTGAACGTTCCAATCCCAGAGAAAAAGCCAACTTTCTTCCAAAAAAAAAAAAAATTCAAGTAAGTTCTTCCCTTGCTTTAAGTTGATTCTTGAGCATGTTCCATGCTCCCTTGCCCTTTACAAATGTCTATCCAAAAGAAGTGTGTTTTAAACCCTCAGGTCTGCACACACCGCCTTGCGACGTTTGCATGGTCACTTGCAGCCATTTGTGATTTGTAAGAGCTTCTTTGACCATTTTATGCTGTTCTTGGCAACATATTTTGCTGCTTCTGAAAGCAAATCCATGTAAGAGTAGTCCTTTTAACAAAGTCTATCTGAGTGGCTTTTCACCTCTCTTGCATACAAATTTCAACTTTAAAAAAATCCCAATATTTGGGGCTATTTTCTTCCTTTGGTGTTCATATGTTCTGAATTGTAAAACCCAGAAATATTACACATTTCTGGAGCAAATGGGATTCTCTTCACTGCATGTATGTCTTATTGTGAGCATCTGAACACATTTTTATTTAGACCTTCTCATCTGTGTGCCCAGTGGACCTTTCTCTGGCTCCATCCGTACAAAGATGAGAAGGGCCAGGTGGGCAGGAAGCTGAACGTGGAGGTGGCCCTTTCACCTGGAGCTTTTTATTGCTTTAACAGCTTGGAAAATGGGATCCTCAAACTTTCATAGTGTGCTCCTTAAAAAAGAAACCAATTGCATGGCAGAATGACCCCTGTCAAATAGTCT
This sequence comes from Pseudorca crassidens, assembly GCF_039906515.1. Lineage (NCBI taxonomy): Eukaryota > Metazoa > Chordata > Mammalia > Artiodactyla > Delphinidae > Pseudorca > Pseudorca crassidens. Next base: position 6,892,277 of record NC_090298.1, read on the forward strand.
TTTTTTTTTAATTGAAGTACAGTTGATTTACAATGTTGTGTTAATTTCTGCTGTACAGCAAAGTGATGCAGTTATACGCATATATACATTTTTTTTAATATTCTTTTCCACTATGGTTTATCATAGGATATTGAATATGGTGCTCTGTGCTGTACAGTATGACCTTGTGGTTTATCCATTCTACACAGAAAAGCTGCTGACCCCAACCTCCCACTCCATCTGTTGTCAAATGTGTATGGACCAAAACAATATTGCCCTTCACTGTGAGGGGGAACGGGACAATTCTTTGCTAGTCATATCTGTCACATCAAAAGCCCAGGGTTCTTGGTCTGGACCATAACAATATTTTCCAAATTAATGTGAGCAAGTTAATGGACTTCCTTAAGTAGGTACTTATTGAGTGCTTACTTTGCACTGATTATTGAATAACTATTAATATCTATACACTCACCCCACACACCAGCTCTTTTTGATGTCTGCGGAAGCCCTGCTCAGTGTGTCCGTGGCCTCCGAGCTTGCCTTTCCCCAAACCCTCCGTCTCTCCGGAGGGCAGCTTCCCAGCCCCGTCTTTGGACACAGTGCCATCCAGTGGCAGTTCACAGTAGGAACTCAGAAAGGTAATATTAGCCCCTACAAAATCATGATGCATATAGTAAGAGCCAAACTTGCTCCTAATGTCCTTTTCCGCACGTCAAGCTGTAGAGTCAGTCAGTGAGTGGGAAGCACCCCTGCGCTTCAGCAGAGATCGCTCCGCTGCCAGCAATATCGGCCCCAGGCTCTCTGCCCTGGCCCAGAGCCACTGACCAAGCAGGGGCTCAGAGCAGCCAGAAGGACAGCTGAGGGCAGTGGCGTCTGAGATCACCGGCCAGCAGCAGGAATAAATTATTCGGGATGTCTGAAACAGAGATTTGAGTTTTACTGAATACTCCACAAAAGCAAAGGAGAACTTCTTTCTCAGTCTTGCGTACCTTCAGGGATTTTGTGGAACAACGTTTGTGCTGTGTTGCCTGCCCCACTTACCATTGCAAAGGGGAGGCTTTGCCTCCGATCTATAACTGGGCTTGTACACGAAGCAGTTCAGTAGTGGGGAGTGAAATCTCTCAGAAACACCCTCATTAATCCATACGATTTGATTACTGCAGTAAGCCTGGGGAGGAGGGGGTCTTAGATCCAGGAGAAAATATAGGGGGGAAAAAATCAACCAGTGTCCATACCTCTGTTTCTATTTCTGTGGCCTACCTCTTGGACGCCCATAACAACTGTGGGTCCGTGTGTTTGAACTGAGTTCTTGGGACAAGGAATCGTCCTACTTGCTACACTGGGGGTGGGGGAAGACCCCAGGCAGGGGTCTGTGAGAATTAGAAGCTTGTACATGTCAAGCTCACAGAATAGTACATGGCAGGTAGAAAATGCAGCACACACGTCAAGGGGCTGGTGGTGGTTTAAGCAAAACATTAGAGGGAACCCAGAAGTCCACCAGCGGCAGGACGGCCAATAAATAGAGTTCACAGACTCGCTGCGGCCGGTTAAAATTAAAATAGGTGCATTTCAGAAGTAATTAACCACAAAACTATCGGAGAACAAGATAATCATCTCTTGCCTAAGATTATGTGGCATCATAGAAAAACAATTATAATGTTGAGTTTTATAAAGTGTAACAATTTTACGCTATTACAGAATAATTGTAAATAGACATACGAGCGCGAATCAAGAAGAGGAAGAAAGACAAACGTTTTACTGTTTTTGAGATGATGACGTTAGACGAATTATGGTTCTTTGTTTTAGAGTTCCATGAGTTGGGCGAATGTTTGCTGCGTAATCATGGTTCAGGAATGGTCTTGTAAAACTTTCCTGTTTGAGACAGTTGCTTACACTGTCAAGTTCATGATTCAAATCGTGCTCAGCTGGTTCTGGTGTGTCACAGGTATTAACCATGGCCCTGTAATAGCCGGTGTGATCGGAGCTCAGAAGCCACAGTACGATATCTGGGGCAACACCGTAAATGTGGCCAGTAGGATGGACAGCACCGGCGTCCTGGACAAAATCCAGGTAATTTAGTCTGTTCTGTTGTTATCCACCATGTCTGTCGTCTTGGGAATCATGCATAAGTATATAATAAGGATAATATATTAAAACAGAGGGAAGAAAGTAAACTTTGTAATTTAATTAAACTTTTTATTGAGGAAATACTAATTCGTTTCTGCATTAACTGTGAACCATAAAAATTGTGAAATAGTATGAAGGTTATTGCATTTGGGAAAATAAGTGATCACAGCGACCAACAGGGCAGTGCGGCCACCTGATGGGAGGGGCGGCAGGGGTGCCCTTCTCCTTGGTATAACCCAGACCAGATGTGACCACCTGCCTTCCGCTCCCCAGGGGCTGAACTTGGAGGATGAGTGAAGGGGCCAACTGTGGAGAGGAAGAGATGAAATGGAGTGAGGTGAAATGACAGTACTAGATCAGACTAGCATGGGATTCAGATATCTGGAAATGACTGGAAGGCTCTGGAATCCACCCAAGGGGGAGAATTCCAAGAGCTGACAAGTTAAAAGCAGTGGTGACTGAGCAGCACCAGCACACAGCACCAGCACCTAGAATGAGAGACTCACTCCCCAAAGGAGAAGGATATGTGTGTGTATGTGTGTGTGCGCGCGTGCCTGCGTGTCTATGTGGAACTTTCTGTTTTCCTCGCCCTCAAAAAGCAATGGTTCCACATTTCACCCCAGCTTTGTTGTCTTCTGGAAGATAAATTCCTGCCAAATGGCAAGTTTGTATGAAAATCACTGGACACAGCTAACAGGCTTTATCGGTTTTTTGTCCTCTTCAGAGAATTCCCTGAGCCCCTGTTCTGCGCCTCAGCTTGGCAGAAATCCTCAAATAACCCTGCCTCCCAAAAGTACGATGGACACTGGAGTCCATTGTTAACCTCTGCAGGGAGCTGTCAGCTCCAGCATCACCTAGAAGGGGCTTTTCGTGAAACCCCTGCAGAGCTCGCTTGCTTTCAGTGTGACTCTCCCTCATTCCTCCTAGAGGATCCTGTCTCCGTGGTCTTTCTCAGGCAGAGCTTGACCTTTAGATGGAAGGTGACACACGTGACTTCTACGTGTTCGCCTTGCAGTCAGAACATGAGTCAGCAATTGCTGAAAAGTTAGCAACCATCCAACAAAGAGAAGAGAGAGAGAAGAAAAGAGGAGTGTGGAGGAAAAGAGGAAGTATCCCAGGCCTTCCCGGCCAAATTGGCCACTGCCAAGGAAAAATAGAGCCGGCTGTTCTCATGGGATCCGCCCCAGACCAAGCTTTCAGCAAAAATGGGGCTCCTCTGACTAGGGCTTTCTGTCGGTACATGGCTGGCCGCTCCCCGTGCCCAGGGATGCTCCAGCGCTCCTGGGCAGCCCGGGTCTTCTGCTTGGTGGGGAGAAAGGCAGGCTCCTACCAGGAACACATTCGCCCACCCGTGGGCCAACCTAGGCCTCCACCGCACACCAGGAACGTTCGGAAGATGGACTGTAGTTCCGCATGCTTCACGACTCTCCAGGCACTTTTCGAGCACTTAGGATAAGTATCAAAAGCAATCTGAGAGAGGCCGGTCAGGGGAACATACCCTCCCAGAGACCGTAAATCCCCTCCAGGTCAATGTTGACAATGATCACGTGTGTCTCTAAGAGGAAACTGGGCCTCATAAAAGTCCGGTGACTTAGTGCCGTGCAGCCACCTGGACCGTCTCTGTGCGTTTTCTCTGAGCCCGGGGAGGGAACAAGACAGGTTTCAGCCTGTCCAGAGTGAGGGATGTCTTCCACAGGCCTGCGTGTTCACTCAGTTCAGCGGCTGGAGGGTCCGCATCTGGGTAGGTTTTTTTCTCCGGAGGGCAGAGCTCACCCCAGCTCCACTAGCCTCTCATCTCCATTTATGTGCGAAAAAACCAGTAGTGAGATGCCAGGAAAAATTGAAAATGATGCTGAGAATATTTAAAGCTTCCCCGGGGCCTGAAGAACAAATTCTTTTTATTGAAGAGGATTACACTCCCACCATGCTTCCTGTGCCCCAAGAACAGCATAGGAAGCCCCTCGTCCCCCAGCCAGGCTTGCCCTGGACTTGGAGGAATCGTAGCTGGAGTTCATTAGGTTGATGGCTCTCTGAATGTCACGATAACTGTGCGGTTGGCGATACAAATTCCGATGGCCAGCTCAAAAGTGCCAAGGGCGTGCTGCCCAGCACCAGCCTCAACTGCAAAATTACCCTGCAAGGCTTCAAACGATGTGTTTGCTCCCTGCGTGGAAGACCGGAAGCCGAGTGTCTGTAGCAATCTCTAATTCTGATTGCCCCTAAGAACTCTAATCAGGAGAATATATTTGTCATCTGATTTTCTTGACTATGTCCATAGTTTTTCAGTTCTTATCTAATGTTCCCGAGCTACAGCCTATCCTCCTTCTCCGGAACTTGGGCCCAGCCAGGGGAGGGCAGGACGTGAGCATCTGGACTTTGCATCCCCCTTTTCCTTCCTGTTCTGCTCAGAAAGACCCACACTTTGGCCCCTTTGCTAGGGGCCAGCCACTGGGTCACACTGCAGAAGACAGATTGATTTTTCTAGCTCTTTCCCACAGCCTGCCCTTGAGATCGTCACAACACACACTTCAGCCTTACTTCTGGGGCCCCCTGGATGCTGTCCTGGGTTCTAGAAGCCCATCCCTCCTGTGGTTTTGATGTGCTGCCACCTCTGCCCCATGGCAGTGTCCATCCTCCAGGCCTCCCTCAGCTCCAAGGGGCTGGCTCATTGCCACTGCTGCTGCCCCAACACCACACAGCCCCCTGACGGTGTCCACACCAGAACAAAAATTGTGGTGTGGCATGCCCAACACACGTGTGTCACGCCCAGCACGTGCGTCACCCACATACCCAAGGTGGCTGGGCCCTACAGGTGGCATGGCTGTTTCCTCTGATGAAGTGGGATGAAATCCCTCCTCCTCGCCTGCTGTTTCACATGGTTCCAGAGCAGTGTTACCAGGGATTTCTGGGAAAATAGCTCCCTCCCTCTCTGCTCAGGTCCCAGATACCTCCTGGGGCGCCTGGCTGGGGGACCACGTTCCTGATGGGTGGTCCCTCACCTCAGAAGCTGAGGTCTTGTTTGTAGCCCAGTCGGTGCACCTCACACGTTCTCTGCTTGAGAGGATGCCTTTTGCAGGAGGTTCCTCTGACACGCAAGCATCAGACCCCTGCCCTCGGTCCTAGGCGTGGTCTCTCTCGAGAGCACAGCGCATGCTCAAGCTGAAGACAATACGACACCCCTCCCCTCCCCTCGGAGAAAGGATCCGTCCTACCCAGCAGGTTTCCCTGCCCACTGACCCAGCAGGACCAGGACGTAGTGCAGAGATGGGGTCCTCACCTCGTGGTGCAGTGGCAGGAAATCAGGAGTCCTGTCACATTGACAGACTGCCCCGGAGGGGTCACTCCTTTCAGCATCCCGAGTCAATCCAATGAGGTGGGGAAACTTTCCAGACCTGACGCAGAGCATCCTGTCCACCCTTAGGCTGGTGCGAATTCCTAATGTTCTTTCAGTTTTAGGTCATTTTATTCATGTGTATTAAACCTGAAACACGTGGCCATTTGCAGAGTCGACTGTGCTGCTTCTCGTGTGTTTTCTCTTATCTATATTAAAATCTATCATTAACATTTATTATTTTAGAAAATGACATTAATAACAATTTATAAACATCATCCAAAATCCCACCACTTCAACATAGGTTTACTTCCTTTTTTCCAGGTCTCTTACATGTGAAAGCATAATCTTCATGTGGTTAAAATCATGGCACGGATCCAGGCTTAATTCTTTTTTGGGGGGTGAAATAGTTCGACATGATTTCATCGTCTGATCCGTGACATTGATCGTGATAGCGTCGTAGTTTTTTTGTTTTGTTTTGTTTTCTTCAGGACACCATAAATTTGAATTTTATTTTAAAATCATTATAATTAAACATGTCATTATTTTTCAGTTCTATAAATTGTAACTGATGTCTGTAACTAATAACAGTAGTCAATAGTCATTTTTAAATAAATGTTTACTGCATGTTTGGCCCAAGTTTAACTCTCAAAAATATGGAACGCTTCATGAATTTGTGTGTCATACTTGCGCGGGGGCCATGCTAATCTTCTCTGTATCATTCCAATTTTAGTATCTGTGCTGCTGAAGCAAGCACGATGGCATCGTAGTTTACTTAACCCTGGAGATTACTTGAATCTTAGGTGGTTTCCAGTTTCTCACTTTCACAGCACTGAATTAAACATTGTCCTTAGAAAGCTCTTCCTCTCATGGATTATTCTCTCATCTGATTTCTCAGGAGTAGGATGAATGGGTCAAAGAGCATGAACATTTGGGGGCTCTTTATTCTTGTAGTCAAATGCCCTTTGAAAGGGTTGTGTCCGCACCGGCACTAAGCACTTCTTCATCTGTCCCTGTGCTTCCAGGTTACTGAGGAGACGAGCCTCATTCTGCAGACCCTGGGATACACTTGCACATGTCGAGGAATAATCAACGTGAAAGGAAAGGGGGACCTGAAGACATACTTTGTGAACACAGAGATGTCACGGTCCCTTTCCCAGAGCAACCTGGCATCCTGAAGCGTCGCCTCGGTTTTGGCAAGAAGACTGTATTTTCAGGAAGATAACAATGCACTTTCTGACTGCCACTTTTGTCCCTCGTTTGTGATGTGTGTGCTCTGTTCTGTCCTCTGGAGCCTCTGTAGACTCATTCCTGTGACCCGGTGGCCTGCCGTTTGGTGTCTGATGTGTGCCAAGATCGCCCTGCCATTTGCACCGTGCTTACTCCTGAGCAGAAGGGAAAGGAGTGCGCATTACAGCGGAAAAGCCTTCAGAGAAACTGACAGAGATGAGAGAGGCGAAATAGACAAAAATTCTTAAGGCAATAAAACTAGGGGGTGTATATTATCTTCCGGTGCATGTTCTTTTTTGGAAAAATATGGTAGCTCGCCAACCGCATCTGCTAGTCTGATACTAAAACACACAGTATGTGTGACTAAGTTGATTTCGTCACCCCCCCCATGGAATCCGACTGTGTTCACCCACGTGTCTCATTGCAGTGACTGTCCACGGGCCCAGCTGGGATCCGTGGCACCGTCACCTTGCTCTGTCGTGTCTCGTGCCAGCAGCACGTCACCATCCATCACCAGAATTAGTTCTTACAACCTAGGACTAGTTTTGTACCAAACACGTCTGATGTTTTGATGCCATTGTCTTTTGTAAGGTTAATTCATTAAAAGTTTTCTGTACTTTGGTTGATAGTCCGTCTCTTTCCCGCCCCTGCCCCCTCTTATTCTTTCTTCCGCGGTTTGCTCCAGAACTGAGTTGGTTTTCCACTGATTCTCCCATGGGCAGTTGTTTCAGAAGCAGAGATTGAACTCTCCTTGGGTAAATCAGATCGGGACAAAGTTTGTGATGTCGATCATTGATTACGCAACTCCCTGGAAAGAAAGACAGTATGCTTCACTGTGTCGCGTGGTCTGTTTTCACTTTGGCATCTCTAGGGAATATTTGCAGGGAAAAATATTTTACTAGTAAAAAGATTCTCTACTAGCAGCGGCACGCACTCCGTCCACATACTCTGATCTACTGTAATACGTCGGTAGAGCTATGAGGCCCCAAATAATTGGGAACTAGGTACATCAGCTTCACAATAGTCTGAACTAACGAGAGAAGCCACCAAAGCCCCACGAGCTGCCTGTTATGTCTGAGGAGACTTAAGAAGGCACAGGGACTTCCCTGGTGGTCCAGGGGTTAGGACTTCGCCTTCCAATGCAGGGGGTGTGGGTTCGATCCCTGGTCGGAGAACTAAGACCTCGCAGCCAAAAAACCAAAACATAAAACAGAAGCAATATTGTAGCAAATTCAATAAAGACTTTAAAAATGGTCAACATCAAAAAAAAAAAAAATCTTAAAAAAAAAAAAGGGCCCAAAGCCAACCTCGATGCATTTTTGAAGAAAGAAGACCTGGAAAACTGTGTTCTTGTAAATCCAACTCAAGAGTTTTGGTTTCTTTCTTCCCCTAAAGAAATCATACTTTGCCAAAGGGTGAAAAATAGGTCATGCATAATCAAATGTTTAAAAGCAAAGCCGCAAATGCCAGCCTGGCTGGGCACACCATAGCTCAGGGCAGGCATCTGTAAGAAGTCGAGGACCCCAGGGATGCATTAGGAAGCGGCTGGGAACTCGGACTTGAAGCAGGAGTCCTCCGTTTAATCCCTGACTGTTTTTTTTTACTAGCTGTGAGACTTTGAACACATTTTTCAGTTTCTCTTAGGACTTTTTTCCTCATTGGTAGCTCATGGGATCAGATCCGATTAAAAGAGCTAAAGACCGTGAGAGAGGCTGGCAGGTACCCAGGCCTTGCTCCAGCTTGTTGGACCCAGTGCATGGCAGGATCAACATGGCCACCCTGCCAGGGCTTTGGCTCATACTGGGTAAAAAGAGCTTATCGAAATTAATAACCGGCCTTCATCATCAAAGTGGGAATACAGCATGACTTGTCCAACTGTCTGCCCCAGTCAGAAAGGTTTTGATCCTATAATTGCCACTCAGCATTGACATTTATACATCTAATTCTCCAAAAAGGTGACTGAGAGAAGAAAAATAGTATAAGAGCATTTCTCTTCACTGTAACTGAAATCTGGACTAGGATGCCCTATGTTTCAGGGACTTCGAACTGCCCCTGTGGGTTCTTCCTCCCTTGGAGCCTACAGCATCCATCCTGGGGCTCTTTTTGTCACCTGCCCTTAAAGGTAGACACCTGCAGATGGGTGATTCACCCAGTGCCCTTAACTGTGCCCCTCAGCCCCTGCCCCAGATGCAGAAGGAGAACTGTTTTTCCCCAAAGCTGTATCTCCAGCCTTATCAAACAATAGCTTTTTTAAAGCAAGCAGAGTCATTATCAAAGTCCACCTCGCAAAGGCCTGTGCACACATGTGTCTCTCAAAGTGAGGTTCCCAACCAGCAGTATCAGCATCACCTGGGAACCTGTTAGAAATGCACGTTTTTCAGGCCCCAATGCAGACCTGCCAACTCAGAAATCCTGGTGTGGGGCCCAGCACGCTCCCTGTACTTTGCAGAGCAAGTCCTCCACATGATTCTGATCCCCAATCAAGCCTGAGGCCCCCAGCATTTTACAACAGAGGAACCAGCTGCAGAGAGGTTCAGGGGCTTGTCCGAAGTTTCCCAGTTGATCAGTGACTAAGACGAGACTAGAAGGGAAAACTGCCTGTTTCCTGAATTTGAACGTGTGACTTGTGGTCAAGGCTCCCTAAGTTCAGGCAACTACGGACATTGCTGTGAGCAAATCATGCAAATGAGAGGACTCGCCAGCCATGTCCATCATGGCTGCAGCATTGATAACATGTAAGAATCTTGCCTCAAAACCCTCCTTAACTCTCAGTCTTGTAGGAAGCCCCCCTCTCATGAAAAACACTGAGTCCAGTCCCCTTAACACTGCAGTATTTTTAATACATCTGTTTAGAAAAGTCTACGTTGTCATGACTCTTCCATGTTATTCTTTTCCCCAGCTCAGTGTGCTTTCCTAAAGACAGCAACACTCTGCTTTTGAAAAAAACACTGACAAATGGAAATTTAATAAATCAAAACAAATTATTTTAATGTATGTTTTTCTTTGATAAGATGACTAATGGGCATTCACTGATTGGCTTTAAGGTGTAAAAGTCAAGATGCTGAAAGAAATATAATTTTCCTTTGCTTCCTAATAAACAAGAGTGCTTTTGAAAGCTTGCCCAATTAAAGCCCTGCTTTTTAAAAGTAGTAGAAGGTTAAGGGAGTAGAATCTGACTTAAAGTAACTGAAAATAATCTGACATTAATTTATCGCTACTACGTTCAGATGAAGGCATTTCTTTTTTATTTATTTATTTATTTATTTTTGGCTGTGTTGGGTCTTCATTGCTGCACACGGGCTTTCTCTAGTTGTGGTGAGCAGGGGCTTCTCATTGCGGTGGCTTCTCTTGTTGCAGAGCACGGGCCTAGATGCATGGGCTTCAGTAGTTGCGTCACACAGGCTCAGTAGTTGTGGCTTGCGGGCTCTAGAGTGCAGGCTCAGTAGTTGCGGTGCACGGGCTTAGTTGCTCCGTGGCATGTGGGATCTTCCCGAACCAGGGCTCCAACCCGTGTCCCCTGCACTGGCAGGCAGATTCTTAACCACTGGGCCACCAGGGAAGCCCCAAAGGCATTTCTTAGAGATGGCTTGTCTTTCTTGGTAATCAAGACTGAAGAAAGAATAATTTATAAAAATTTCCATCACCCAAACTTTATATATTTTCTATCATGTTACTATAAACATGCTTAATGCACCCAAAGGCATTCCAAATAAACTACTATTTGTTTGAAAAAACATAGGAGACACCGACAGTGAAAAAACATTTTCAGAAGTATAAGGAAATAGTTAAGAATCATTCAGCCTTGAAATTGCCAGGAACGCAGTGTCATAAGTCCTTAGAGAATCAAGACAATAAAACCAGCAATGGAGGAATCAGCATTGAAATTAATTAGATCACCTGCCCATTAACTGCTAAGCTGTGGAAAATTTAATCATGATAGGTGAGGGATGATTTCTTGCAAGAAATCCATTCATTAAAAACACAGCCAATATCTTAATGCTTGAATAAGTTTCAAATCACCTCCAAACTAAACATTTCTAACTTTGGTTAAAGGCAGCAGCTGCTTCCTAAAAGAAAACTGTTCAAAGCGACAGTCACAGCCCCTATCGTGCAGGTTAAGACCACACTCCAGTGGCTTATGGATTCCCACACAAACTCCTCGAGGTTTAGAACTCCCACTTTAAAGCTGAGGAGATGTGGGCTCAAGTAGGTGAGTCCATTTGCCCTACCCCGTGCAGCTAGAAGGTGCAGGAGCCACAGTGTTACCCAAGTCTGTCGAGCGCCAAAGCCCGATCTCTTCCTGTGACCTCTGGCTGCTTCTCCACCGAGGGATGACAGCAGCATTGCTGGCCACCGAGGCCACCCATCCTACTAGGGACTTTTGTCCTCGGTTGTCCAAAATTCTGTTATTTGTGGCTCAGGCCTGTGGCGGGGTGGGGGGAGGAATGCTGTAGACGCTAGAGTTCAGCTGTGCCGAAAGGCAATTTCATTATCTCCCCATTAAGTATTGTTTGTGCTGTGAGACGGAGGTTTCCATAACCGGTAAGAAAAGGACCTGCGCACCATTGCCACGAGTGCCTCCGCCAGGAAGACTCACAGACGTGGAGAGGAGCGAACAAAGATCAGCCCAACCGCTGTCAAGGGGGAGCAAGGTTTTCATTGTATTCAGATGCTCATAATGGATCAGTCTCCAGCATCATTTCATCTGAAATCGGTTCGCGTGAAAACCGTCATACTAGGTAGGTGTCCATCCTCAGACTCGCAAGCCTTTGGCCAGGCTGGTCGCCAAGGAAACGTGCGGGAAGCAGCCCTGCGCGGTCCTTCCCGCGGTCCCAGTGCATCGGGGGCACATCAGGGGTCGCCCGCTGGCCCGGGAGGTCCACACAGGGACCCTGAGGCCGGCGCCACACCGCGTCCCCCCTTCCCCTCCCCCCCCCCCCCGTGCCATCCCTCTCGCCCGCGCCCTTCGGGCCATGCGAGGGCGTCAGGCCGGAGAAATGTGACCGAAGCCGGGAGCCTTGATGCTGGGGATGTCGTTCTTCCGGTAGAAGTCGGCCTTCACGTGGCCGGCGCGGCAGTGATCCCGGTTCGGGGGCTCCACAGGCTGGTGGATGCGCCGCCCATAGACAGAAGACGTCAGCACACACACTGGCCTCTCGCGCTCCTGTTGGGGGTGAGGGTCAGGGAGCAGAGCGCTCTTACCTGTCCAGCCCGCGTGCCGCGCATCTGCGCCCCACCTCCACCTGGCTTCTTAGGACCCCTCCACGCTGACGCCGGGGGAGGGGGACCTCTTTAACCAATTCACACCCTGTCCCCTCTGCTCAGGGCCTGCCGCTGTCCTCAAGTCTTTCAGAGGAAAGACCAAGGTCTCGCACGGGGCAACAGGTACCCACTGACTTCAGGGTCCTGTTCCTCCCCGTCTCCTCCTTTCTCCCCGAGCTCCTACTGCCTGTCTTCTGTCCGCCTTCTTCCTTCTCCCAGATACACATCTCCCCAGATCTCCCATCTCCCCAGACCTCCCATATCCCCAGACCTCCCATCTCCCCAGATCTCCCATCTCCCCAGACCTCCCATCTCCCAGACCTCTCATCTCCCCAGATCTCCCATCTCCCCAGACCTCTCATCTCCCCAGATCTCCCATCTCCCCAGACCTCTCATCTCCCCAGATCTACCATCTCCCCAGACCTCTCATCTCCCCTATCCCCCATCTCCCCATGCTCCATCCCCCAGACACCCTCATCTCCCCAGGCCCCCCATCATGTCCCCAGCCCCCTTCATCCCTTTCATTTTCTCCATCCCCTTAAAAGACTGTATTTCTCTGCATACCACTTATCAATACCTGGCATCCAGGTCATTATTTGTTTGGCTTTTATTTTTCTGTCTCCTCGTGGGAATGTCAGCTCTAGGAGGACAGACACTTCTGTTTTCTTCCCTTTATACTCAGTGGCACATGGGAGGTGCTCAAAAACTCTGACTGGATCTAAGTCATGCCAGGTGTGTGCTTATGAGAGAAAAGCACTAACTTCACTACCAACTTGGAATGAATTAACTCAAACCAAAACAACAGAAAAACAAAGTTAATGTCTGTGACTTAAGTGGGGATACTTCATAGTACCTCCATCACTTAATTTCACAGCAGTTAAAAGTTTCTTTGAAAGTGACCCGGTGGTCTTCTTAAACATTGGCTGCTACAGGCAAAAATCCTCTGATCCAAAGAGGAATCCCACCAGAAGCTTTTTCATCCAGATTTCTGTGTATTGTATAAGGATTATGATATTAATACAGAATCCAGATCTTAATAAACAGTCCTCGGATCAGATTTAGAGAGACAATGTCCTAGTGTGGAAGAGGGTCTAACCCAGCAGCAAGTGGGCTCGACCATGCCAAGGGGATGCACAGCCTCCTTCCCCCACCCCCATCCCTATCAACCCCCCTCTCTACGCCCACATCTCCAACCCACCACCCAACCCCTGTACCTGCTGTGAGCCTGACCTTCTCACCCTGTGAGTTTGGTTCCCTCTGTTGGTCACCACCCACCCTGTACAGCTGACGAGAAGCAAAGCCCTTCCTCTCAGAAAACCATGCAGAGATAAAAGAAGAACTGAGCCGTATGTGGTACATACAGTGGCCTGGTAACTTGGGAGAAATACTCTTTCCTGCATGTGTGGTTTCATCCCTGGAAGGCCAGTGTTCTTAGAACTATGATAGCCAGGCCTGGGAGGTTAAGCAAAGACCTGTTTATCTATTGAAAAGAACTCCTGAGTTTTGCTGTCATGGAACTGTTACATTCTAGAGGACCAACCAACAGTCACAAAAATTAATACACAGTTTAACATGGCAGAATGGAGTGAGCTGTGACAGTAGCTTAGTCTTCACTTCCTGGCACAGTGAGACAGAGGAGAGCCTCACAAAGGCAAGTTACGTGCAGCCAACCGCACACAGTGCTAAACACACACACACACAGTGAATCTGTTCACACCCAGCGATACCCTGCCTTACTATTACCTCCTCGTTAACATGGAGTCCCAGGCTTTTTGCATGTTCTCTGTCGTCTCGGTGCAATTTCTGATTATAACCTGGGTTCCTCTTAAAAACACAGTCATAGAGGGAAATGATTCCGGTCTGGGAATAAAAAGAGAAAGAAAGCCATGGTTTATTCAAGGGCTGAGCTGTGGAAGCTTCATGCGGCTTGAGAGCCCAAACTCTCCCTGATGAAGAGTGGAGATGTACAGAGATTCCCGACTGCACCGAACGTGTATGGGGAAGGTCACCACCCCTCAGGCAGTGACCAGAGCAGGGACGCCAGGCCCCAAGTTCCTGAGAGGCCCGACAGGATGGAGATGTTTCCAGGGACACTTTTCCTAGACTGTTACAGATTCCTTCTTCCCAGAGGAGGCTCCTGGCTCTCCCTGACTCCACCCTAGGGCTCAAGTCTTAAAATTATGATAATCCACTCAATATATGTGTTTTCTCCTCCATTTTTTTTTTTTTTTGGCCATGCCACGTGGCATGTGGGGTCTCAGCTCCCTGACCAGGGATCTTACCCGCGCCCCCTGCAGTGGAAGCTTGGAGTCTTAACCACTGGACCGCCAGGGAAGTCCCTCTCCTTCATTTCTACTTTTCTTGAATTTCTCAAATTTTGTATAATAGGCTCGTACTGCTTTGAAAAACTAACAATAACTGAATACTAGGACAATATACCCAAATAGAAGTTCTCCCTCTCTAGAGAGAAATATTTTCTTTAATCATATGTGGCAGCTATAAAAACTGTAATTCATATGTATATGAACACATATATTTGGTATATGTTATATATGTGTATATATACATATGTATAATATACACATATATCCAAACATAGTATAAAATACTCACACGCACAGCTCTAATGTGTTAGAAAATGATCCCGTTAACAGAGCTGCCATCTGTAACGTCTCCATTTTTTTACCCCCAATTTTTCTTACTACAAAAATAAAACTGCCTCATTTGGTAGCTAGTAAAAGGAATAGAAATCCACGCGTTAGCTGATCTTTAATCTTCGCCTTGTAAGTCAGGCCTGTCATTTCTGTTCCTCCAGCCCAGGGCCAGCTGCCTTGAATCCTCCAGCAGCAAAGGCAGATGCGCCACCTCGCTGGAATTTGGGATTGCGGGGCCTCTAACCTCTGCTTGCTTGTTTGTCTTTATCCTGAATAGCAATGTTAGAAGAGTCCCCCTCCAATGGAAGGACACAGAGGTAGAAGGTAACGGTGAAAAGGATGCACACTGCGTGCAGTCTGTTGGAAAACACATCCCGCCCATTCTCATTGTGGGAGCTCAAGAGCTGCTGACAACAGCGGATACGGCTGGAGTGTGATGTACCTTCAGCCCAGCCGTGAAAACTCCTTCACAGCTCATCTGTCCTGTGCACGACGTGCCACTCCAGCTCGGGAAGGTTTGAAGATAACTCAGACACGGCTGCTGTCCTGGTGCCATTAACCATCTAGTCAGGAAAACAACGCCGTCTTTTAGAAACATTATTTTCAAGTTCTTCAGAATTTCAGTGGTACCATGTTCAAGGCACTTATTCAGTGATGCTGGAATCCTGGTTTGCCTACGTTCCGAGTCACTCCAAGTGACTAGAGACAGGAGCCATGGCTTCTGAATCCGTGCCCTGATGGTCATTTAATGAGGTCACCTCGCAGGAGCTTCTTCTTGGCTTTGTCTTCCCTCCCCCACTCAGCTGCTGGGCCTCTGCACGCGTTGGTTTGGCCGGCCCTGACTTTCACGCCTCCTGAAGGCCACCTACACCCTACAACCTCCTGAAGGTAACCTTGTACTCGTGGGATTAAAAAGCAAAAGACCCAAATCAGTGGAGAGGTGATACATTATTCAGCTTTTGGTACTGTGAACATTGGCTAGCTGTTTGGGAAAAAAAGAAAAAGAAAGCTGGGTCTTCACATCACCCTATGGACAAAAGTAAACTCTGGATGGATTAGAAAAATAACTGAAAGGAAAACCCACAAGGGACCTCCTAGGCAAGAAAGCAATGGGGAAATATCACAAAGAAAATATCCATCACTTTGCCCATGTAAAAATCAGACATTTGCTTATCAAATAAAATTCAAACTTAAAAAACCTTCAGGAAATGAAGAAGAAATCTCAGTATCTTTAACATCAGTGTGTAGGATGTCCACAGAAGCAGAAGCTGGTGGGGTTGGCTGGGTGCTCACTTCTAGCCTAGAGAGATTAAGCAAACCTCACAGGAAACCTTTTTTTGGGTAAGCTACGGGGCCAGCGGGTCCGGCAGAGACACAGCAGAAGCTCAAGGATGCCACCCACTCTGCTGGGATGGTGGGACACAAATTCTCCAAAGGAGCATGCTCGCCTCCTGTAAAGGGGGTTTTGCAATGCAGACCCTTCCCTTTGGGGTTCAGAGCTACTGGCCAGGCCCGGCAGAGGCAGACACGAACAGTAACTTGAAACCCCATCACCCCTACATCACCCGCATTTACACGGTAACGTAGGCTGGGCTCTTGGTCATAATGTAGATTTTCCATTGTCACTGGAATCCCTCCTGGCCTGACTGACCCGTGAAATGGGTGTGTTTCGGGAAAGAGCTGCCGTGGGCAACAGAATGACCTGGTTTCCTAGGACCGAGCACCTGAGTGGGAGCTGCACCTGCAGCCAGAGCCCTTCTGCACCCTGAGAACCTTGGGCCAGAGAGGAGGAGGCCAGCGGCCAGTCTCTGCTCCCTGCAGTGACTAGCTGCTCCCGGGTGTGCGGCTCAGCCCCACCACAAGGGGCAGCCCTGACAGAAGGGGAAACAGGGATCCCCCTTGTGCTGGCTTCCTGTGCAGGTGGCCCATTCCCGCCTGCCCCTCCTGAACTGAGTAAGCCCCTGGGGTCCTTGGACTTGTCCTGGGAGAAAGACTAAAGAGGGAGGAACGAACTCAAGAACAGAATGAGAATGCCATCGCTGTTACCTGAACGAGGAAGGAAGTCTTGCTTCATTCTGTCCCCTATGATGGAGAAACCCACTGCAATATGCAGCTTTACAGAATAATGCCTATTTCTTCTCATTCTAATTGGGTCTCCTAAAATACTCTATGGAAGTAAGATCTATGAGCAGCAATGCCGGACTCCCATCCCCAGGATTAGGTACCAACAGCCTACTATATCTTAGAAGAGTCTTTATTAGAAATCTCACTGCTGACGGATGTGATCAGAATCTTTAAGTCTTCTGTGTGGGGATTTTGCTTACTCAGGACTTTCCAGAGTAAAAACGAGTTTTTTTCTATCATTGAAAAATAAGAAAAATTTAATCCATCACCAGGCAGGCAGCCTTACTTAGTAATATGACTGTCCATTTCCAAATCCTAATCAAACCAAAAATCTGGGTTTTCCCGGATTTTAATTATTAATCTTTCTTCTTTCAGTCTTTTTTATTCCTTTATGATTTGAAGCAGAATGATATTAAGAAAAGCCAAACTGGATTTAGATGCTGCCTCAAAACAGAGCTTCTGGGTTCCTGATATTTTGCTATTAAAATCTCTCAAGGGATTTCCTCTATTTCACAGATGACTGTTTTTTTTTTTTAAAGTCAAAGCAGAGCCCCTTTATTTTTCTCTCATGATTTCCTTAGCTCCTTTGTGTTTTGAGTATCATTATAATGTATTCTGGTCTTATTCTGGTCGTGGTGTCTGATCGCCCACGATCAGTTTCCCTATGGTGACCCCTACTCCTAACACTGAAAAATCACTCCAGTCTGTAGCCCTGGGCTGACGCCGTAAGACCAGTGGGGGCCTTCAGTTTTCAGCCTCCAAAGCACATTGGGTCTACTTTGTGCCAGGCACTCTCCTAGACTCTGGAACAGAAATAGGGAGACCCTACTTTAAAGGAGACCACCTAAAGGCTGGGAATGGAAATAAACCCACTAATTAAAATATCTCAACATAACACCCAGGGAGGAACAGAGGTATGTACAAAGTACAGTAGCACCAAAGAAGGAAGGATCAGCTTTTGTCTGGCCTGGGGGTAACAAGTGGATGCAAATGAAGTTGACAGGAGGGACCACACCACTGTAGCCAAGGCCACTGGGGAGTAAGCTCCCTGTGTGTTAAATTCATATGTTGAAGTCCCAACCCCTAGTACCTCAGAACATGACCTTATTTGGAAATAAGATTACTGAAGGCGTAATTAGTTGAGGTCAGACTGGGATAGGGTGGGTCCCTAATCCAACAAGACTGGTGCCCTTATTAAAAGAATTTGCACACAGGCACAAATAGGCAGAAAGTGAAGATGATATGAAGAGACACAGGGAGAAGACAGCTGAGCTAAGGAGAGAGGCGGGGGGACAGCTTCTCCCTCACAGCCTCAGAAGGGACCAACTCTGCCAGCACCTTGATTTCAGATGTCTAGCCTCCAGAAACTGTGAGGCAATAAACTTCTGTTGTTTAAGCAGCCAGGTCTGTAGTACTTTGTTACAGCAGCTCTAACAGCATACGCGATAAGGAGAAGTAGCCATCTTTTGAACGATGGAAAGTAAGGATAGAGATAGTACAAAGGTTACTGCAGTGGAACCAGAGACCCAACCATGGAACACTCTGCTCAGGTAAACTGAATCGGTAGACCTACTGGCTTGGTAGACATCACCAATGTTCAGTGCTCCTCTACTGACTACACAGAGGATTAATCTTCCCTCTCCTTTAGGTTAGTGAAGCCATGAGCCCAGTTCTAACCAATGAATGGTGCGTAGAGGTGACATGTGACTCTTCGATCGGAAGTATTTAAGAGCTGGTGCCAGGGACTCCTGAAGCTTCAGACTGAGGTGTTAGCAGCTTCCACGGTGGCCACAGAGGGACGGTACTGGGCAGAGTCACCCTTCTGATCCCTGTTGGACGCTTAGCATGAGAAATAAGCTTTGTTTCAGGCCACTGAGACTTTGGGGGTTGTTCATTACTGCAGCATAACCTAGCTTATCATGACTAATGCAAGTTCATAAACAAGGAGGAAGTCCTAGCCTACCACCTCCAGCCCACAGGGTGCCTGGGGGCTGTCTCTTCTGGGGTTGTGGGCTTTATTATACCCAGTGCCTCCTCCCAAACTTGGAAGCTCTCTTCCTCCCAGAAGTTACACAAACTCTCACACAAATAGTTGGGGGAAGATTTTGAGCAAACTGAGATTCAAGTCCTTTATTTTCTCCTCCCTTTCAGACCATTCTGAATATAAATGCACTCTTCATTGTAAGTTTCCATCACAATTAGGCCAGGGCCAAGTGACCAGCTCTGGCCAGGAAATGTGGGTGAAACCAGCGGACGCCATCTCCTAGGCCTGGTCCCTAAGAAACTCACAGCAGGCCTCCACACTCTCTCTCCTTGCTCACTGACCAGCAATTTAAAGGATCCAGGGAGAGACCCAAAGTCCCAAAGATTCCCAGGCCCTGGCAATAATGGAGTCACTAAAACAGAGAAGCTCAGTTTCCCAAGTAACTGCATTAAGAAGACCCGCCCAGGAGAAACATACATGTTGGGCTGTATTTCATTACGTTATGTTTATATGCTTAAGGCCACCGGCACACTTATGTTAACAACCTGCTCTCTGGAGAAAAAAGACCTGATTTGTAGTGTTTGCTAATTTCTGTGGTGTAAATACTCCCATCATGGCCAATTTCAGGCTTCCAATTGAATGCAGAGTTCAGAAGAGATGCTAAAAGTCCCCTCTTTGTCAGTATGATCAGGCTCTGACACACCACTAGTTAAGACTCTCAGGGTTTGGGGTCCATTTGTTTGCATAGCACATCCTAGCCCACCTTTATTAATAAGGTTATGACCGAGCTCCTCTCATCTCCTCTCCTCAGGGGACATAGTACTGCTATCTCTCACCTGGAGGCTTTCAGGTACTGTTTGCCTACCCAGAGCTTTGTGACCTACTTTTAAAACTGAAAATTCCCAAGGTGACTGAAAATGGTTTTCTTTGATTCATAAGGGCCTCATTTTACTTCTGATAAATTCAGTGCTTCTCCTTGGGAGTCAAGCAGTGTATGAAGCTTAAGGAGTATGTTTTCATTAATTTTAATATTGTTCAAAATTCTATCTCTCAGAAGAAATGTCGCTTGTCAAGGACATAATGATAACTTTTTAAAAAGGACAATACTCAACTATTCTCTTTGGTTTGTGGCAAAGATTGTATTTCCTCTCTGGTGTGTTAAGATCACAAGTTTGGGAAATTTTCATAACTTTCCAAATAATCTGAATAGTTTATCAATTTAATAAGAATGAAGCCAGTTGCCTTCTCTCTTCCATTGATACCAGCTCCCCATTTGCCCCCTCTTCCGCCCCCTGCCCCCCAGCAATTCACATCAAGGAAGAAAGGGCCATCCACGGGGGCTGAAACCTGAATCTAGTCTTACATGTTGTCACTTGGTCAAATATATTGGGGAAAATGCTGTTTGTTTTCATGTATCATTTGCTTGTTGTACTTCTTAAAAGGGGATGATTTTGAAAAAAAGTCTGAGATACACTATTAAATGAAAAGAGCATGCTGCAAATATATACACGTAGATGCGCGATCGTGTGTGAACATGTTCTTATATTTAAAAGTTTGACATACATGACTGCATTCATAAACGCATGTGGAAAGGCATGCACCGTGTGCTCACATGGGTGGTCATGACTGGTGGGAACCAACTGGTAGGAAATTCCCTATTCCTGGTGTTTCCTTCCAGAGGAATCACTTCCACTAGAAGGGCATACATGACCTCTCCTCTCACTCCTTTATCCCTCTTGGGTGACCTGTCCCCCTTCCACCTGCCCTGGAGGAAGACACTGAGCCCCACCCTCCAGGCCTTAAGTTCCCAGGGGCAGGTCACTGAACAGTACAAGCGCAGCCAGCTCAGACAGATAGCGGCAACCAGAGTCCACTCCCAAGTTTAGTCCCCCGAGGAGAAGAGCAAGGTCAAGGATAACCCAAACAGCAGATAATCCAAAAGGAAACCTCTGTTTAGTCTAAGAAGCTAAGCTCATCAATCGCTGACTTGTCTCTCTGTTTAAAAAATCCGCATCCATTTATTCATCCTCACTGGTTCATTAGCCAGTGAGACCGTGGGCACTCTTTCTATCGCTGAGGACAGAGGATTCGCACAAATAAATCCCTGCCCTCATGGAGCTCATATTTTAATAGGAGAGAAAAAACCAACAAGATAACCAAGTGAAATATTTAGTAGGTTAGATACTAACACATGCAAAGGAGAAGATCAGGCAGGATGGGGAGTGTGTCTTGGTGGGCAGGGCGCGGGGCAGGCACACTTGCATTTGGCTAGTACACATTGGGACTGGAGTGCATGCGGGTGCAAGATGGATAAGATAGAGAAACTTGCCTAGATTTTGACAGGTGGCCCAGCAACAGAACTGGAGCTCATGTGTCCTCCACAGCCCCTAGGAGTGGCCAAGCCTGTATGGCAGATGTACTTGATGCCTAAAGGTGAAGAGGGTCCAGGAAGGGCTTGGGGAGCTGGTATTTAATGCTTCCTGTATCCTGGACGTGGGCATAGGGACACCCCTTTGCACCTCTGTGCAGTCAACACCCATCGTTATGTTTACCAAGCGCTTGGCTGCACGAGGCAAAGGAAATTCAGTATCAGGAGGGTAAAGAAACAGTCAGCCCCTTGCCTCTTTCTCTCCACCACACACCGTCACAGAAAGTCGGCTAATCCCACCAACACTAAGGTTGGACTTTCTGAGCAAAGCTTCACTCAAGACACAGCTACCCACAATTCACATTAGCATGAAGGAAAGCATATTCTAAAACTGCCTAAGATTTTTTTTTAATGTAGCTTTTAGACTTTGAGAAATTTAATCAAAACTGTCATAAAAGGGCATTCTCCTTTGACTTAGCCTTTCCATTTCAGTAGCAGAAATGTTGCACGAGGCAGAAGAAGAAAAAAGTAATTTCAAAACACCATTGAACTGAATCTATGGAACACTATTTCGTAGAAAAAGCCCACACTGCTAGAGGCTCCCTAGGGAGCAGGACAGCACTTGACAGCATTTTCGCTGGCAGCTTTAGAGGACAAATTTGTCTTAAGATCCAGGGTATTACTGGGGCTTTAACTAAGTGTGCTGCTGCAAGAGCTTTGACTCTGGGCTCCTGCGGGGGAGATGCCTTATAGAACATCAGGAACCACCAGATTGTCACGCAGACTACCTGCCTCACCTGTGTTAATTTCCAACAGTGAACAAGATGGAGGATAAAAGGCCCCAGGACCGGTCCCTCAATGAAAGGAAACTCTAATCATCACTAAGAAGAACAAATAATAAGAAGAAGAGCTCTTCCTACATTGGGCTTACTACGTGCCACTTTCCACCCATTAATTAAATTAATTCTCATAAGAGCTCCATGCATTTGGTGCTGTTCAATCCCTGATCCCGAGACGGGCAAGGTGAGACAGAGTGTTTGAACTAATAACACAGAGGACTAATAATGCAGGACGCCTGGGCCTGTGCTACTAAGGAACTAACCGGTGAGTGTGACACACAGCAACTGACTTAAGAGCTACTTTTGCAATGTTTCTTCCCAGCTCTGAGCGGGGCCTGGAATTATTTACAAAGAATTTAGGGGCAGGTGAGACCCCAGCAAACCTGTGATACAGAGTTCATCCTTTTTAGTCCAAATGATCTCAAGGTCAGAGAATCAGCTTCTGGAATCCTGTAGCTGATTGAATACCAGCACATACAAGGTCATTATTGCCATTGGTAGCTGGCTTGCAAATGGACTTTGAAATGTCTTTTGTGGTTCTTGCTGCTTTGAAGGCTTTTTTATTTAGTTGTTAACCTTTCTCCTGCATCATTTTTTCCCCTGTGACGCTAAAGGCCTCAGGACTTGAACTTGCCTGTGACCCCAGCTATCAACAGTACTGAATTTTTTTTTCTTAAAATCTGCTTTGCATTAATTTGTCTAAGGCCCATCCCTCCATTGGCAGTAAGACATCAGAGCAGATGTTGGCAAGCATTTTCTGTAAAGGGACATATAGTCACTGTTTTAGGCTTTGCAGGTGCCATGGTCACTGTTGCAACTATTCAACTCTGTGTGGTTGCCATTGACAATACTATACACATGGGCATGTGACTGTGTTTTAATAAAACTTTTTAATACAGCTGGCAGGGCAGATTTGGCCCAGGAGGCTTCCTATGCATGGCCCCTGCACCAGAGGGGTACATTTCTTGCCCACTTCTGATCTGCTTCCAAGTACGGAGCCCTGGTCACCTCATACCTTGGGCGTCTCTCTGCCCCTTGGTTGATTTGCCCCAGAAAGGTGGAGCCATGTGTCAGATTGGTGAATTTAGGAAGAATAAACTGAGTCTGCCAAACTCAACTCTGCCCCTTTTCCCTTGGTAGTGTCTGGCCCACAGGGGGTAGAGGGGTCTTCTCTGCTTTTTCCGGCACCCACAGCTCTCGTGGCTGGATGGGTAAATCCATCTGATTCAGAGCTTCAGTCTCCCCAAGCCCAAACCCATTTGCCCAGAGTCCTTAGCGGGATCCTGCACCCTGGCTTTTTTCTCTGACAGATATGTATCTTGGTCCCCACCTGCTTAATCCTTTATCTTATTTCCCTATAGCCTCAAAGTGGTAATCAATAAGACCCCTCAAAGATACACATAAAATGGTGTACTGTGAATTTTTTCATTATGTCAAGAAGCTGGATAATACTTATATACTTTCAATAAAACAGCGTGGACCAACTTAAAACATCAAGACTCCTTGATTTTTGGCTGGTTCTCTCATGCTGTGCATTAATGCTATGCGTGACTCATAAATTCACTGGCAATAAGTTCTTTCAAAATATATTGCTCATGGGAGGAAAAGATATGAGGTCCATGGTGGCTGTGAGGTTGGGAACCACTGCTCTCAATCCCGTTCCTGTCTTAATGGTCAGCAGAGATATTCAAGCTCGGGCCAGTCAGGAAACAGGGAGGCAAGGACAGATGAGCTACAGGCGTCCCCTTTCTTCCTCCTGTCCTTTTGTCCTTCCATATCGTCAAAGCCAAGCAGAGAGGCGCTACCAGATACAAGAGATCCTCCTGGCTGAGGTTTATGTGTTGGTTTGCTGGGGCTGCCAAAACACGAAGTACCCAGAACCAGGGGCTAAGCAACAGACATACACTGTCTCACAGTTCTGGTGGCCAAAGTCGGAGATCAAGGTGTCAGCAGAGCTGGTTCCTTCTGAGGGCTGTGAGGGAAGGATCTGTTCCCAGCCTCTGTCCATGGCTTACAGACAGCTGTCTTCTCCCTGTCCATTCACATCATTTCCCCTCTATGCAGGTCTGTCTCTGTGCCCAAATTGCCTCTTTTCCTAGACGGCAGTCATTTTGGATCAGGGCCCCCCACTAAGGACCTCACTTTGATTACCTCTGTAAAGACCCTGTCACCAAATAAAGTCACATTTTGAGGTGCAGGGGATTAGGACTCTAACATAAGAATAATAGGGGGACACGGTTCAACACATTACAGTTGTCTAAACTAGACATTACTGCTTCTGTTTGCACAGCTAAGCTCCGTGGTATCCTTTCACATGTGGCGAGTACTCAAATGTGTGCTGACCTGATCTAAATGGGGATTCACTTGGGCTCTGTGGATTGTGGGTAGGGAGAAAAGGATGTGTTTGGTGGGAACACCTCACACATCAGGAGGGAAAGACCTCCTTCCTCCCAGGCACTTGGTTAATCTATAGATCCCTCTTCAGGCCACCCCTTATCACTGCAGGCTGAGCATCTCCAATCAATGCGCCTTTTAATAATGATGCCCCTGCTCCCCCAGCTGCAAGACAGGCTGCAGCAACGTACAGTACAAGACACTGGATGGAGACTTTTAGGAAAAACATGGAGAAGAAAGGAATAAACGACCCCCGCAAATTCTGAATGTTTCTTTTCCTTTCCCTTTTCTTGCTGGTTTGGCTGCAGGGTGGCCTTCGCAGACCCTCAGGCTTTCCCCACGACTCGTGTGTGCCTGGTGAGGCCCGGCCACAATCCTGGGACGCTCCCAGCCGCGCTCTCCCTGCCAGCGGCAGTTCAGCCCTGCCTCGATGTTTCCTTGTTCGCAGGCGGGCTTCTAGGAGGGTTTCCGCGCCCTGGGCGGTCCGGGCTCAGTCACTGCGGCGAAAGCCTTCAGGTAGTGGCTGTTTTCGGGCCGGCCCAGGCCTGCAGCAGGCAGACCCCAGAAGCAGCAGTGCCCCTGCCGGCTGGGTGGCCCCGCGCTCCTGCGACCCTCCTCCAGATCCTGGGCACCAGGCCCACCTTGCTGCTCCCGGCAGAAGTAGAAGCCCAGGGGCTCTCCCTCACTTCCCCCCGGGGGAAAGGTCGGCCCTAACCCACCCCTAAAAGGCTCCAAACACCCGCTGAGCAGTCCCGGCCGCCCAGCCCGCACGCCCGGCCTCGCAGCCCCCTTCCAGGTGAGCGTTTTTCCCCTCCCCCCATCCCCACACCCGGCTCCGAGCCTGCCCATGCTCTCGTGGGGGGCGCGGGGGTCCACCTTACGCCGGTGGTCGTAGTCGCGGTACTCTGAGGTCTAGGAGCCCCAGAGGGAGGCCACTCTCCTACCCTCCCACCACCTTTGACCCGTACGCCCCCTGACTCCCTGCGCCCCGCCCCGAACCCCGCACAGGCAGTGTCGCTCAAGCCCGCCCCAGCTCTTCTGTGCAGCCCTGCCCCGGAGTCCTAACCCGAATCTGCAGCCCCACCTCCCCGGCCCTCCACACTCCGCGGGGCGGCCCCGGCCTGCAGCCCCGCCCCCAGAAGCCCTCGCCGGCAGTGTAACCCCGCCCCCAGCATCCTCCCGGGCAGTGTAGCCCCGCCCCACCCCTTCTCCCTCTAACGCCCTCCCCGGAGGTCCCCCATTCCCCCTCCCCCAGGCCCCTCCGGGATAGTGCGGCCAGGCCCCCAGGACCCCTTCCTGGCAGTGTGACCCCGCCCCCAGCACCCTCCTAGGCAGTGTGATCCCGCCCCCAGCACCTCCCTGGCCCCTCCCCCGCAGTGTAGCGCTGCCCTCAATCCTCCCCCTACCTCCCGTCCCTGCTCTCCAGCCCGCCCCGCCCGCCCCGCCCCGGGCCGCTCACCCTGCCCTGGCGGTAGTAGTAGCTGTACTCCTTGGGGTCCTGGCGCCGCGGCGGGACGTAGCTGAAGGCGGACTGCGCGGAGATGGGCGGCGGCCGGGGCTTGCCCCGCAGCGTGGCGGCGGTGATCTCCTCATCCTCGTCCTCCATCCGGCCGCAGTGCTCGGTCCCGCCCCTCGAGGGGTCTGGTCCCAGTCCGCCCGCCGCAGGCTGCCCGGCGCCCACGTTCGGCCGTTGCCTGGAAATCGAGGGGGCGCAAAGCTAGGCTGGACTGCGGGGCGGGGAGGGGGTGGGGCCGACCCTCCCCCGCCCCCCGGCACCTCTGTGCACACCCGGGTCTTTCCTTCTTGGAGCGTCGGGGGAGCCTCACCGGCTAAAGCCGCTGCGGGGTTCCCGGGTGGGAGGCACCTCTGGGATCCGCACTTTCCACCCTGCTTACCCTTCTCCACGCAGTGTCGGTTCGTTCACTCAGAGACCATTGTTCGCTGGGCAGTTAATGACCTTGCATCTACTGAGTGCCGGCGCTGGGGATGTAGCCTTGAACCAAGCAGCCCTTGTCCACCGGGATCTGACAGTCTGATGACGAAGACAGGTGATAGGTGTGAAAACGCAAGTAACTTGAAGAGGGTCTGGGACAGTGCTGCCCAGTAAGAAGACAGAGAGGGCCGCGTGTGTAATGTAAAACTTTCTGGCAACCTTGCTCTCATCCTCCCCTGGGCAGAGGTCCTCATAAAAGCACCAGCAAAGGAAAAAAAAAAAAAAAACTCTTATAGTCTACTGCCACTTTCAACCTCTCCAGTCTCTTTTAAAGACCGGATATAGGAGCTCAGCTAATGGTCAGGAGTCGTCACAAGCCTTACACAGGTGATGTGATCTCACACTTTGCAAAATGGGAGCAGTCGACACCAATTATCTTGAGACCTCAGTTAAAAGTGAGACCGAAATCGTTTCATTGAAAAATCCTTTTCCACAGATGTGTGGACGTGCTTCTGTTAGCTTCGATTTCAATTTCAATTTGTTCTGCACCAGACTGACAGCTGCACAGGGCATGGTTGCACACATACACTCTCTCTGATGGCTCAAGTCTGGCACACAGTAGGTACTCAGCAGATACTTGGTGACTCAGTAAGAAATACAGCTGCCATAATGGCTTGTGTACCTTCTAAAGGTGAGTCTGAGACAAGGGCTTGGATGCTCTTGCTTTATTTGGGAGGTAATTCCAAGGAGCAGGCGGGAGGGACCAGAGGAGTGAGTGCAGCAGGGAAGTCTGTATAAGGCTGAATTCTCAAGGTCACCCCTGAGGGCAGCTGGAGCTCGACCTTGCCCAAGACTTTCTGAGGAGCCTGGAGCAGCCTCTCAGAACCACCTGCAGTTCAACATGAAGGCGCTTTTTATTTCTTGTTCCCAGTCCTCCTGGGGTGAGACTGCCTTCTGGTTTGTTCACTTCTGACTTTGTAGGACCCCTGCCCAGTGCTGCCTAGGCTCCCTGTGGGTCTCCTCGGTGCCGGAGAAGCCCTGGGGCTGACAGTGACAGGCACAAGGCATCAACCTGAGGCAGCGTGCTGCTGTCAGGAGGTGGGTGTAGCCCCATGGAACGGCCACCACCCTGGGGGTGGTTTCAGATGTGAGGCTGAGAGGCTGCAGGGCGGGAAGCAGAGGTGGAGGAAACAACAGGTAAGACCAACTTTGCTACTTTCAATTATCAAGAGATTTTAGTTCCTTTATAAAATAACATTTTTCCTCTATGATCCTATTATGTATTCTGGGGACATGAGTGGAATACAAGGTCAAAGAGTCTAATGTGTTTAAGTCCCTTGTGTCTGTGACTTGTACTTGCAAAGTTCTGCGTGGGGGGAGGGAAGGATAAAAGAATGAAAACCCTGCTCTTAAAATAAGTGGGTTAATAGTACAAGAAGGCACGCTGAGTACAAGTTAACTCTGCAGGAGATCAGATCATCTTTGTTTCACATGTTCAGGTCTACAGTCCTCCGCTCTACCAGCTGAGCTATCGAAGGGTGCACAGATGAGCTTTGTTTCAAATGCCAACCTCAGTAGTCTGGGATGTCTACCCCCCTAATCCCATGCCAGCCTCATGGATATACACCGGCGCCCGCAGCTGACGCTGGGTGATGACATTGCACTGGTCTGGCTTAGGTTAACATGGGCGTACTGACCGCTCACTGTTCATGCAGCCTGCTCTGCGGGTCCACCGGGGCCTCGGCTGCCTGCAGCTCCCCGCTGGATGACACGCTGGAGGGCGGCCTCCACTGCAGAAACTCAGGCAGTTCATGGGAGCATTGGAGGCGCCTAGTCCAAACTGCAGCTGGGACTTGTCCCGTTTCTCTTGACATCTGGGCAGAATGTAAGCAGGGGGAGACCTGGTAGGAAGAAGTTCTGTTAATTTGAGGCAGGGAAGGAGAAAGCTAATGCTTTGTGACATTAGCATGTCACATGTCACATTAGCGGTGGTTTCAGCACATCTTGGGCGGTGTGTGTGTTATATTTATCATGAGTCCTCATGAGCCCACAGACTTGTTAAGTTCAGAAGAACCCTCTGGTTCTTTATGCTGATGAGAAAACTGAGATGTAGGTAGGATAAGTGACGATGCAGGTGACAGGGCAGTGGGTGCCCCTCCTGAAAGGTGTATGGAATATCTGAAAGGGGGGGGGCTGGTCTGAGGGAGTGGTTTTCTCCTTTGGAGCCCTCAGACCATTCAGAGATGGGGCCACAGCCTGGACAAAGCACAAAGCTTTAGCCCGCGATTCTCAGCCAGCGCACTGACGCAGCCGAGGAACAAAGTGTCCAGATGGCCTCCTCTCCACCTTGTAAACCTTTGTTAACTGAGGTGGAGAGAGGGGGGAAAATCACCTATGAATACATGAAGATGCCATCATCTTTCTAAAAAATCTGTTGAAAATGCAGAAATTTTAAAACAAGGTTGATATCTCCATTTTAAGTTTGAAAGCTTTTACAATCATGTTATTTGTAAATGTCACTGTAAACTCATTTAAGTGGCCCAACATATTTGGACTTTAATTCACAGGCTTTAAAACAGTTTAACATCCCTTGGATTAAGTACTCCTCTGCTTTTATGATGGTTCAGAGTTAAGAGGGGTGGATGGACAAACACACATATCCGTCACCGGCTAGGAGAACTGCCCGTCTGTGTACCCAGCAAACCCAAAGTTCATTATGAACTCAAGGGGTATGAAAGGGTGCTCCTGCTGCACCTTTTCCGGATCCCCCATCAGTGCTGTTTGACAGTGAGAGTAACTGCATGACCCTGGCTCCTGCGACAGGGGAGCCACTGCCCGTCCTCCAAAGCGTCTCCACAGGCTCTGGGGCACGGGCAGTGGTCCGTGATGGGGTAACACGCCTTTACCTCACTCGACACCTCCTCCCTGGTAACGAGGCGTGAGTACTGCTGGTAGACTTAGAAAGCATGTTTGTCATCAGGTTTTTCCTGTAGGCTGCGTCACTCACTTGATGGAGTCCCTTGGAGTCACATTAAGCATCAAACTTATGAATCAAGACATATAAGTGCAAATTTAATTTTGGCTAGTTCACCTTGTCGATTTTGAAATCAAAATGAATGTGATTTTATAGATGCCCCCAATGAAAAACCCCCGATACCGACGGCTGTAGCAGTGAGCAAGACCATGTGCCAGAACCAGAGCTCCTTACAGAGGCTGGACCCCAGGGCTGAGACAGGAAATGGCAAGTGAGCCTGGGACATCCTCTTCTGCCGAGAAATTTTCAAAATCGAATGTGTCAAGGTCAAAAGGACAAAGAGGCCATCCTGAAGGGTATCCCACCGATCTAAAACAGGACAAGTTATGCATCCAAAAGATGACTGTCATGGGCTGAAGCACATCAAGTATATAAAATGTCATGAATTCATAAATATCCTAAACAAACAAAATACTGACCAGATAACCACCTCTGTATTCTAAACCTTGATACAAGGAAAGACACATTTATCTCATTTTCTTTTTCTGTATAAACCTTATTTTATTTTTATTGGAGTATAGTTAAGATGTTGTGTTAGTTTCTGCTGTACAGCAAAATGAATCAGTTATACATATACATATCCACTCTTTTTTAGATTCTTTTCCCATGTAGGTCATTACAGAGTATTGAGTAGAGCTCCCTGTGCTATACAGTAGGTTCTTATTAGTTATCTATTTTATATATAGTAGTGTGCGTGTGTCAATCCCAATCTCCCAATTTATCCCTCCCCCGCCTTTTCCCCTGGGTAACCACAAGTTTGTGTATAAACCTTATTTTAGAGTTCAAAAATAGTTGATGGGAGAAATTTCTTCTTTATAGATGAATACAAGTAAAGGAATAAAATAAAAGGATAAAAAAATAATAAAAGTAAAGGAATGATAGCGTTAGGAAATCCTTTTTTTTTAAACACCTGTTGGAATAATGAATCTAGGCAACAGTCATCAACAGATGCTGAAGCCATTAGGTGACAGGTTGACGGGGACTATATGGTGGATGGATCAGGCTGGTGGTGATCCAGGAACCCACTATCAGTCTTAATGAGTATCACTGAGAGGGTAATGAGACATTACGGTATGATGTAAAACAAATACACAGCATCTCCTCTGAAGCATCCTTGCTGAAAAATTAAGCTGAATCTAAGCAAGCCTCTGGATGTAACTTTTAGTTTAACAGGAAATATAGCAAAGGAACCAGTTAGAAAATGTCAAATCAATACTGTGGGATATTTTACAAGGCAATTGATCTAACTTCTCCAATAAATTAATAACATGGAAACCAGGTGAGGGAGGGGGGCAGTTACAGACATGAGACTTAAGACTTAGGGGTATAACATCTAAAAGTAGTATGTGGCCTTTGTTCAGATCCTGCTTCAAACAAATCAACAGTTAAAAAATATTTCTGAGAGAAAGACATATACCATATGATACCACATATGTGGAATCTAAAATATTGCACAAATGAATCCATCTATGAAACAGGAACAGACTCACAGACGTAGAGAACAGACTTGTGGTTGCCAAGGGGGAGTCTGGGGTTAGTAGATGCAAACTATTACATATAGAGTGGATAAACAACAAGGTCCTACTGTATAGCATAGGGAACTATATTCAATATCCTGGGATAAACCATAATGGAAAAGAATATAAAAAAGAATGTATATATAACTGAGTCACTTGGCTGTACTGAAGAAATTAACACAACATTGTAAATCAACTATACTTCAATAAAAAAAATTAAAAAAATATTCCTGAGACAGTATAGAAAACCTGGAATATAGACCAGGTATTAAATGATCACAGGTAATAATTATTAGTTTTGGGCTTCCCTGGTGGCGCAGTGGTTGAGAGTCCACCTGCCGATGCAGGGGACATGGGTTCGTGCCCCGGTCCGGGAAGATCCCACATGCCGCAGAGCGGCTAGGCCCATGAGCCATGGCCACTGAGCCTGCGCGTCTGGAGCCTGTGCTCCACAATGTGAGAGGCCACAACAGTGAGAGGCCCGTGTACCGCAAAAAAAAAAAAAAAAAAATTATTAGTTTTGTTCATTGTAATAATGGCAGAATAGTTAAATAAAAAAGAAAAAAGTTTTTTGGTTATGGATTCATACTGAAGTATTTAGGATAAAAGTATATGATAGCTTGGATTTTTAAAGAAACATTCCAATAAAAAAGGAAAAGAAAAAAAAGAATATGGGAGTAAATAGATGAAACAGAATTGGAAAATTTGGGTATTTTTGCCATGCTGAATAAAGGGACTCATGTGAATTCATTATACTATTCTTTCTACACTTATGTGTGTTCAGTGTTTTCCATAATAAAATTTACAGAATTACTGAGATATTGTTTATTGCAAACATTAGAACCCAGAATATCAGTTCAAGACACAAATAGTGTGCCCTATATACCAGAGACTGTGGGAAGAGATGGGGACAGAGATGTTTAGATTTTTTCTGAGATGGGATTTCAAGTATATTAAGGCAAAATTTCTTATGATGGAGCCAACAGCCAAAGAACACCAACAAAAGGTAAGGCTTATTGACTACACAGGCAAGGGAGCCGGCACACCAGAGGAGCCAGGCAGAGGGATGACAGGATGGGTAGAGGATTTGGGTGAAATTGAACGAAGCAGGGTTGGAGATGCAGAGAGCAAGCTTGTGTATAAGAGAACTAACATGAGGCCTGGCCTGAGAAGACGACCCAGGATGCTCAAAGATAAGAAAAAGGTAAGGGCGTTTGTGTCCCAAACCCTCTATCTGAAGCTCTGCATCGTCTTGGAAATCAAGGCTGCTTCTCTGCACCAGAATGACCCAGGAGGCTCAGATCCTGCAGGCAATAGAGGTGTGTTCCATTCTTATTACAGTAAAGGTTTTACAGAATGAGGTTTCTCAGCAGGGTGTCTGTGATGCTAATTAGCAAAAGGAGTGGCCGCTGGTTCAAGCTGCTGCCCCAGGAGTCTTAACCGTCCAGGCAATGGTGCTCCTCCTTATAGAGCATCCCTGATGGGCCCCTCTCCGCGAGCTGTAACAATGAAGTCTGACTGCAACGTAACTCTTTTTTTTTTTTTTTTTGTGCAACGTAACTCTTGTACCAATGACAACAAGAGCCCTCATGGCTTGCTGAGCACTTACTGTTTTCCAGGTACTGGCCATACAGCTGACAAGGCACGACTTATTTCATGATCCTGAAATGGAGCAGGACCCTAAGAGGCCTTTCAGGGACAGTCCCCTCCCCCATGTCCTCTGCTGCAGTTCCTCTCTGAAGTACCCAGATAATAGATAATGGTATCTGATGCACATTTCCTGAGTTGTTTTACAGATGCTAAAACCACCACTAAATGGAAGAAATTAACTACCTGATGACCATGAGAAGTGGCCCCCAGACCTAACTGGCACCTGAGGACTGACAACATTAACCCCTGACACACCACCCTGTTACCTCACCATCAACCAATCAGAGAATTGTGCACTAGCTGATCACAGATCCTGGGACACCCCCTCCCTCACTTGGCCTTTAAAAATGCTTTGCTGACGCCCATCGGGGGGTTCAGGCTTTCTGAGCACCAGCTGCCTGGACTCCTTGCCTGGTGCCTGCCATAGATGCTGCACTTTCCTTCACCACAGCCCCGTGTCAGGAGATTGGCTTTGCTGCACGTGGGTGGGCAGACCCAAGTTTGGTTTGGTAACAATCCGACACTATGTATTTAGATTCCAGGTGGGTCTGGATATATTTCCAGTTTGGGGAAATTTCAGCTTTTGGAGGCTTATTCACCACCATGGTGCCAAGACCCCCTCCCTGAATTCAGGGAAGGGTCCAGCTTTTTTAGAGGGAACTGACTTTTTACCCCCCAGAATTCTATCAAATATGCTCAGTTCTGCTCCTTCCTATTCTTTCTTCTCCCTAATGAATATTTACCAAGTCTCCAAATGCACCCAGGTGTACAGAGTCAGCAGGTAGAATCCTGGTCAAAGAACCAGCCCGCATCTCTTCATCCCAAGATACCATCTACCCTCCCTGTCTAGGCTTGGTTCAGCCAAACAGCATTCCTTCTTTAGGTCAAGGTATGGAAAATTGCCTGTTTTGTTCAGGCAGAACTGTCACCGCACCATTCCACAGCTCCAGCCTGCCGCCCCCCTCCCTTCCCCCCGCCAACAGGCGCGCAGGATACACTCTCTCCTCCTGGGACCAGGGATCATCTCGATTCCGCTGCTGAAGCCCAATAGATGTCCTCACCTTTGCTGCCCTCTCGCGGCTGGTCTGAAGATGATCACTGTTGCTTCAGGGGTTATGCTCGCAAGTTAAATTTTTTTCACCTATTTTTCTTTCTTTGCTTTACTTTTTTTTCCTTGCTTTGCTTTTACTTTTAAAAAACAACATCAAGAGTATGTCTTATTTAAAAACATTATCAATATATGGTACCAGGAGTTATCATACTGTACATGTAATTTCAACAAGGAAATTCACGTCATATTTACTTACATAGGTAGACATTAAAATATTAGTGGCCTGAGGATTCAGTTTATAAGGACATATGGCTTTATAATCTTACGGAGCTTGCCAAATTTACTCCAATTGGTGAAATCAGCACTCTTGTATCTGTTTATTAGCCTAAACTATTTTCATAGCATATCCACGCGCATTTTCAGGATTAAAATTTGCTTTAAAACAAAGTCAGTTCTGGCCTCACTCTCCTTGGCGACCGTCTGCTTTGTGCTGGGTGCTCTGGCCATGGCGATGCCTGAAATGCTCTCCCACCAGAGACCTGCCTCCCTTTCTTTGAATTCAGCTCACAGATCACTCCAAGAAGCCTCCTCCTGCACCCCAGGCTGGCCTGACGTCTTCTGCCTTCCAGGGTCCTGCTCATGCATCAGGACTGCCAGCTGGCTCATCACTATAATCACCCATAGCCCCTCCAGGCAGGAGCTCTTTTCTGCTTCCCTCTGCAGCTCTAACAGTCAGTGGGTACCCGGCATGATCACAGCTCTTTAATAAATGTTGAATGAATGAATGAATGAATGAAGAGGGTAAGGGAGAGCTAAATGAGACAAAGGCTCAGGAGAGGGTGTAACTGAAAGTGCAGAAGAAGGAGCATCTCATTCCAATTAGGGCAACCAGGAACAAAAGTCCCGATGGAGAAGGATTTAGATAAATGGAAAAGGCGGAGGAAGGTTTTAGGCTATACTGTTTTTTTCATAGCATTTGTAACAGACTGCTCTTACCTCTTTGTGTGGCTATTTAAGTCTATGTAATCAAGTCTCCATAAAAACCCAAAAGAACCAGATTCAGAGCTTCCAGGTTGGTGAACAGGTGGAGTTTAGGGGAGAGTGCTGCCTGGAGAGGGCAAGGAAACCCCACACCCTTCCCCATACCTGCCCCTAAGAGTGTCTTTCATCTGGCTTTCCTGAGTTATGTCCTTTTGTAATAAACTAGTAATCTGGTAGGTAAAATGTTTCTCTGAGTTCCATGAGCTGCTCTAACAAATTAATGGAGCCCAAGGAGGGGGTCCCTGGACCCCCCAATCTATAGCCGGTTGGTCAGAAGCACAGGTCATGTGACAACCTGGACTTGTGACTGGCATCTGAAAGGGGGGTGGTGGGAAGCGGGCAGACTTGTGGGACTGAGCCCTCAACGTGTGGGAGCTGGTGCTGCCTCCAGGTAGATGGTGTCAGAATGGAGCTGAATTGCGGACCCCCAGCTGGTGTTAGAGCACTGCTGAGTGCTGTGTGGGACACCCACACCCCACCCCCTTGGCCAATGCATACACTGTAGTTGGGTGCAGAACCCTTTTATCCGCAAACTTTAACTTGACTGTAATGGGACAATGAAGCATCTGCAATGAACTAAAGAATTTTAATCCATGCTTAATTTAAAATTTAGAAGTTTATCCCTCCAAACACCCCCCCCAAAACCCTACTTAAGTTGCTTTTTTTACATCTTTATTCCTTTATTTAAAAAATTATAATATATACGTGTATGTGTATGTGTATATATATATATATATATACATATATATATATATATATAAAGCTCCTATACCGATACAAAATATTATTAATTAAAGGGTTATTTTTGCATAAGTCTACAGTTATAAATGTTTACATCCAAAGTACTAGTCTATTTTTCACTGCTCCTTTTCCTTACCATATATTACTTCCTCTAACAAAATACAAAAGAAAAAACCGGCAGATAAAATTTCTTCCTTATATTTGTTAGAAGAAGAAACAAAGGTCTCTCAAGAATATATTTTCAGTTAGCAATAACTGTCACAACACACAAGACTTAAAATTATGACACTTACTCATTACATTCCTTTATTGTACTTGATCAATTCTGTTTGATGTATAAAAGTATCTGATACCAGTATTAAATGAAGGTTAAAATTAATTTTAAATTTGCTACTGATAAGCATATACATAGTATAAGGAAACTAGAGACCCCTTTCAGATCACCAAAGTACATAAATAAACGGCTAATTTGCAAGTTCTTTCACTATTTGAGTTCTGAAGTCAGTATTCATTCTTGTTACCAGTGACCACCAGAGTTTTGAGAAAATAGTTTTCTTTGTAAATATTCCACTAATTCAAGTCTTGATTTTAGCATCTCAATCTCGTAATAGGGAATCTGTAAAGAGAGGAAAATAAATACATCCTCATCCTTCATAATCTGAAATTACCTTGGGTTTGGTTACCTTTTCCGCCTACCACACCCTCCCCACAGCAGCATGTAGGCTCCCAGCAGGCAGAGATCCCAGCGGTGCCTGTGACGGTGCTGCCAGGTAGCAGAGGCTCAACAACAGGTAGAATGTCTAAATAAGAATCAGACATAATCCCTTCCCTCAAGGAACTTACAAGTTAGGTGCTAACTTAAAATATACAAAAAGTAGGCAGTAATACTAAGCAGAACATGCAAAACAAATTGGTGCTCTAGTGCTGAGAGGGAGTCGACACTTCAGATTGGGGTGAAAGGTCAACCTGAGCTGGGAGTTGATGAACAGCCAGAATTTAGACACTCAGAGAGGTGAGGACCACCTGACTCGCATCGGCAAGGGAGAAAGGCCAGGCAGAAGAGACCACTGAGCTGGGAGCAGAGGGCCTGGCTGCGGGCAGACCTCGAAGGGTCTAGAATGTTGAGATGTAGATGTAGTCTTTATCCCATAAGCAGTAAAGAAACAATGAAGGTTTCTAGGCACACACTGGCACGATTCACTTCAGGAAAATTAATCTGGGTATGTACAAGACGGAAAGGAAAAAAGTAACCAGACAGGAAAGCAGAGAGGAGATTGGTAGACAGCTTAGAGAATGGAAAGCTCCGTGGACATTCATCACGACTCATCACCTAAGACCTTGCTAAGTGATCTACGATGTAAATACAAATAAGAGTCTTAAACATTAAAAACCAATGAAGATCCTGCTTTTAATGGGTCATCTTGTACATTCTCGTCATTAAATCAAAGGGAAATTAAAACAGATATTCCAATAATTTAGTAATTCTAAAAGCAAAGTAAAGCACAGCTCATACAGAATTTAGGTATGTCTCACTTTTGGAAAAGAGAAAATTTGAAATTCGTGATTTCAAATTACAAATCAAGAGACTTAAGCCTAATGAACAAAGCTGGCATTTAAACCAGACTTAAGAGGCTTGGTCCACTGGGCTGGCATACTACTTAGTATCCTGGAAAAAGCAAATCTGAACTAGAAATGGCTTTTAGGAAAAAAAAAAAAGGCAAAACCATACCTGGACAACTTGATAACCAAGTAAGTACAGATGTCTTTGTTTAGTAGCTTCCTTTCCCAGTAAGTGTTTGCTATTCAAACAAAATCTTTTTGGACCATCAATGCACAGTGCTACCCTAAAAAACCAAAGAGGAGAGGGAAACTTAATTTTTAAAACAATCCGAAGTATTTATATGGTTTTAGCTGCAAGAGTTTATTTGGGATTTGGCTATTCCTTCGTGGCAATACTATTTTCAAATGAATCATGACTGTTATCCATTAATCTGTTGAAAAAGCACTCAACTTAATTAAATTAAGGTTCACAAGATATTACATGGAATTTCCAAAACTGGTATGCCATAGTGTTTTAATTTTCAGAAGCATGTCTTTTTTCACTTTCTTAAGAAAACAATCCCTGTGTATTAACCTCAACAAGTCTTATAACATATAAACCACAACAGTTTTCTTTACCTTTTATGTATATCTTCATCAACTGTAAATGGTAATACAAATCCATCTTCATCCAATTTAATTTCAACATCTGGTAAGAGAAGAAAGGAAAAATTCTTCGTGTGATACCCTCACAAACACTAGCTTCCTTTTCTCCTTGTTGTTTTGATTTCTTCCATACTGCATTTATCAACTGGGCAGAAGGCTGCAAAGTAATGACCACACCAGACAATGGTGAGAATTTTAATTTAATCAGAGCTTTGCCCAACCAAGTCAGCTTTAAACTAAGAGGGCCTTCACTGCACTAAAACAAGGAGGGGGCCCTCAAGGTATCTGGGGCATGATGTGAATCACACACACTTTTACTCTCCTTATAACAACTGGTGGGAATAGTGAAGAAAATCCTTTGATTAAAGTCAGACACCTGCGCAACTGGCACCTTGCATCCCTGGAGCTCCAGTGCCCAGGGAAGGTGAAGCAGCCGGCAGCCCAACTCGTGGGCCCTGGGCGCCGGCAGGCTCCCCCTTCCTTCCTTGTCAAAGGAGCCCATAAAGGAGGGGAGTGAGATGTGACCACCTGAAGCCTAGAAACACTGAGCTCACTGTCCTTTACTCATCAATTTGAAAGGAGAAGGACTTTGTAGTCAGCGCTGTCTGCGATGATGCAGACGCTTATACCTGCTACTGAGCACTTCAAGTGCAGCTAGTGCAACTGGGGACCTGAACTGTGAATTTTCAAAATTGGAATTAATTTAAATTTAAGTAGCTACTGGTATGTGTGGCTATTACATTGGACAGCACTGGCCAGGAGGATGAGAGCAGCTAACAATTACTGAGCACTTACTGTCTCCCAGGTATTAGTCTGAGTTACCTAATTTTGTCCTTAAACAAGTCTTTGAGGTTACTACTCCTCTTACTCT
Source organism: Pseudorca crassidens (assembly GCF_039906515.1). NCBI lineage: Eukaryota > Metazoa > Chordata > Mammalia > Artiodactyla > Delphinidae > Pseudorca > Pseudorca crassidens. Next base: position 6,930,612 of record NC_090298.1, read on the forward strand.
CATCTTGCAGATGAGAACAAGCAAATGAATGCCCCAAAAGGATGCCCAAAGGCATTCAGCTACTATGTGGCTAACATGGAGTCCTGACTCTTCAGCCCTACCGTCCACCCCTGTTCCAATTTGCCTTCAGGGAAGGGCCAACTTCATTTTGCTTCCAGACCTTTGGTGGCTACTAAGCCCCACGTGTTCCAGCAGAGGACAGCACACTGAGGTTTAGTTAACAACAACAAAACTCCCTACTACTTACCTATCGTGTAACAATAGGGTGTTAACACTTTTGAAGCAAAATACAATCTTGCTCCTAAAAGGTCAATCAGTCCAATCATCACAGATTTATATAGCTGAAAATCCATGGGGGTCTCCAGGGAAGAGCATGGAGTAAGAAATGATTTCACTTGATATTTAGGAAGAAGTTTTGGACCCTAAAAATGTATGTGCAAACATGAGAAAGAAAAATAAGATACAAAATCAGAGAATAAAATGAAGGTTGCCTGAGTATAAAAGTCTGATCCAATATTACTTTATAGGCATGATGCTTCTCCAGGACTTAGGACAAATAACTTTCTCAAAATGACAACGCCAAATATTCTTGTTATAGTTCAAGCCCAATAGTCCAAAATATCTTTTAAATGTGTTTAAATGTAGCCAATGGTCACTGAAAGAAAGAAAGATAGATAGAAAGAAAGAAAGAAGGAAAGAAAGCTCAAGAAACATCTTTGGAACTCTCAGAATTGCTTTAAGGGCCTTGAGGAAACACAGCTGAAGTTTTTAATAGTGGAAATTGGGATAAAGCTGACATTTCAATTTAGAAAGAAAAGGACAGCTATGTAATAATGGTGCTAGCAGTTGGTTATCCATCTGGAAAAGGACTAAGAGTTCTGCCCCACATTACAGACTATAATCTATTTCAAGTAGATTAAAGATCTAAATATAGTATGGAAAACAATATTTTTTAAATTTAGTAAAATATTTATATTACCTTAGGAGTCATAAAACAATACGCAGCAGCCATAAAAAATGAATAATTTGACTACAGAAAACTTAAAAATTTCTGTATAGCAAAAAGGCATCATAAACAATATTAAATTAAAACTAAAAAAATTTTAAACCACAAACCAGGAAGAAATGTGTACAATGTACTTAACAGTTAATATGTTTCACAATGTGTTCTAGGACAAAAAACAAATACAAAAGAGAAAGACAAACAACCCTATACAAACAGAAATTAAGGTGTAACAAGGCAATTCGTAGCAAATGTAAGTGACCAGTAAACGTGAAAATATGCTCAACTTCATTATCACTCGTTAAAGTGCAACTGAAGCATGTGACTTGACATTTCACTGAGTCAAATGACAAAATTAAAGGGACTAAGAACACACCGCAACGCAAATGGGGACACATGGTCACCTTCATTCACTGCTGGTGAAATATGGCATCTACAACTATACGGGAAAAAGAAAATGTCAGTCTATTGAAAATTAATCCAGTAATCCCACATTCAGGAATCTAGTCTTTAGATTCAAACAACAAAAAGGTTCCAGTATGACAGGATATGTAAGTATGTTTATGACAGCATGGCTGATCAAGACAAGCGTTTGAAAAAGCCTGAAAATCCATCAATGGTGGGACAGTAGAATAAATACCGTGAAATATCAGACCATTCTTTAAAGGTATACATTTGATCTTTACCTGTTACCCCCGAAGAATGTCCATGATATACTGGGAATAAAAGCAAATTGTAGTTTGAATAGTCCCATTCCATGAAAAGAGAGAAACTAGATGGTGTTTATGAGCTACTCATAAACATGGTTCGGTCAAGTACGGAGAACAGGCAGGAATGAGCAAGCTGGAGGTACCATTTCTGATCCTAAACAACGTGCCTGATTAAGTTAGGAGAATGAATCCTTAGAAAGCTTTATACAAAGCTCGAACTCCATGTAAACTGAATTCTATCACGTCAGAGTGAAACTTCTGCTTGGTTTAAGAACATACTCAGTAATGGTTCAGGATCTGTTCAGTGCATAAATTCACACCTCTATATCCAACAGCCATGGGGAATGCTAAAACCCTTTAAAATCCCTAGAGAAAGTCTAAGAGCACTAAGACTCATAAGCCTGCCATACTTGATAAAACCTTCTAAGAATCTTACACCGTAGGAAGTGGGTCTTTCAAGGACAAGAACACAGGAATAGGGTCAATTTATTAGAGAAAAGGCTATCTGGTGGCAACTACTCCAAGTAAATGAAAATTCTGCTTTCTAATGAGGTTACTGAGACAGCTCAAAAGAGAAGGAACTTAAAAGATTCGGGAGCGGGGGAGGTGTTGGAGAGGAAGGAGGAGGCAAGAGAATACCATCCCTGTAGGGAAATAAAGCAATGCAGCTCATGCTTTTACCTTATAGAACGGGCATTCTAGAATCGCGGTTAAGAAAAGTTGGGTCAGTTGTGCTAGGCTCAGTCTGTCCAAATAGGACTCTTCACCTGAAATAAAAAGCATCCCAGTCATAGTTAAGCTTGAACTTTGGTGTGTGTAATAAGAGAAAAGAATATCCAGAATGCACATTAATTAATTCACTCCAGTAAGGTACTTTTAAATGACACTAGGAAAAGAACTTGTTAGAATTAATTATACCTTCTTGCCTCCCATCTCAATGAAATCTCATTTTGGCTTCCAAGAACGCATGATCCTAACTAGAGAATATAATTAAAAGTGACAAATGTATGTTAGTAGAATTTGTAGGAATTTCCTTTACCTATGGAGATCTAGATTCCGGCATATTTGGGTGGCTTTGAATTAAGATGAACATCTTCTCAAAAAAAAAGGAGTGATACAGTTGTTCTCATCAAAGACGCTAACATGTAATTGTGACACTGCCACAGCCATCACCAGATCCCTGCAAGAAGACTCAGTTTCTCAGCTAGGGCAGCAGAGTCTGTTTACCCGAAACTGTTTTCTCTCTCCATGCAATGTTCTAGCATTCTTTAATTCTGTGTTTATATTAGCATCTGCAGCTTCAGATTTCTTCGTGAGATCGTTATGGAAGAAAAAATAAAGGCAAAGAAAGCACTGCTCAATAAAAAAGGTACATATGTGACTTGAAAACATCACAAGTTCAAACGCTAAGTTTTCGACTTTCAGAAGTAATAACCAACTCACCTTGCAGCTGCTGAAGAAAATACGGGCTGAATATTTTGGCCATAAAGTTGACTGGATGGCATTCAATAAGTGAACATGAATGGAGAAGTTTCAATAGTGTTTTGGGTGGAAAATAATTGAAACGAGTTAACAGTATGTTTTCTAGCTTCCTAAATAAAGCAGAGGCATTTGGTGGCAAATAATTGAGTTTTCCAAATGGTTCAATTAACTCAGCAGTTTGATTAGGTGAAAATTTTTCTGACTGACAAACAAAAGTTTCTGCCACTGCATTGAGGATGGGTTTTGAAAAAATCAGCTTTCTACTGCAATACTCCATGACTTTGCTGACAACCTCGGGATCCAGAGTGAGACAGAGGGAAGCGACATGTTGCTCTAGGGCTTCTGTAAAAAATCTGTCATTGTACCCAAAGTAGATGAATGCCTCTAAGACTTCTTTGAGCTCTTCATTAGTGAAATGGGGGATATGCCTCACAACATATTTACCCAATTTTATAACCAGCGTAAGTGCCTGAGTTTGATCAAGGACCACCAGGGCGGTGAGCATTTGGCTCAGCAACTTAGGACTCAGGTTGGGAACTACTGACAGAGAAAAGTTATTTATCTTATGTAAAAACGTCTGGTGTTGGTCAACTTTTTCAGGACATGCCTGCAGTATTCTGTAAAGGGTCACAATATCCTCGGGGGTAAATTCTTCCAAATTTTCACCTTGCAGTTGATATATAATCAGGTCTAGTGTCGAACAACCTGGACCTTGCAGTTTAATCAGACATTCCCCCAGGATACAAAGACTGTGAATGTCCAGGCTACCCATTTCGAGACGATGCTGGCACTCTGCCAGGAGGCTTAGCAGCAGGCGACTTTGGGGACCCACATATAGGGTCAGGGCTTGCAAAGCAGTCACCAAACCCGTGTTTGACAGATTTGAGGGGTCCTGTGCAAACTGATTACACAAAGCTTGAAAGGCGCTATTCTCCAGTATTTCTTTTGGCAACCTTTGATCATCATCTTTTTTTTCCATTTCACAAATCCGACGTAAGGCTCCTGCTGCCATAGTATCAGGCAAAGTCTGCAGTGTGCTTATATAATGTAAGACCTGTTCCGATGAAGTGAAGCTGTTCAGTCTCCTGTAAAATATCTGTTCATCCACATTTTTAACACTGTGTTCAGACCTGTCCCAAGCGTGTGCTTGAGAGAACACTGGCTCGCCAACTGGATGAAGGTCATTTCCGTTTTCTGAATGGAACTTTTTAGAATGGGCATGATGGAACCTGACCCTAACAGGCTCAAGTTGCAGTGACCAGAACCATGGACACAGATGCTCCTTGACTGTCTTGTGAACACAATTTACACGTTGAGTTTTCAGACCAGCCAGAGTTCCATGTATCCGAAAATCAGATAAATGACAAAGGTTCCTCCGCAAGGTAATTAAAGCCATGCCACCAGACTCTCAACTCCTCTTGATTTATAACTATGTTAAAAGAATAAAAATAACACGGTCAAATATACTAGAACACAGTTTATTCAACATCAATGCTTATGGAACTAAGGATGAGTACCCCAAAACGAATGATTCCCACTCAACATTTCCCACTCAAACAGAAGTACCAGAAGAGCAGCGTCTCTGCACCCTAGAGCTTAGAACAGCGGCTGGATCTCATAATAATCGCTCTCATTTGCCAGGCAATGCTGTACTTAATTCTCCCAACAACACAACGAATTAAATACTTCGATGTCATTTTAGAAACGAGGGAACTGAAGTACAAAGATGTCACGTGGTCCAGTTTACACAGCTATTAAGGGGCAGAGCTAGGCTTCAACTCAGGTAGTCTGGATCCTAAGTACGCCTCCTATGTGTTGGTTGATGGGAGGAATTGCGTTTCGTTCAACTTCCCCAAAAGAGGCAGCGGGTAAAGTGGCCATTAATTCGGATGGGTCAAAGCAAGGGTGAAAAAAGCGCTTAAAGGGCCTTGAGGTGTTGGTTTCCCCTCAGTTAGGATCTTGTTCCAGGACTGAGGAACAAGAAGGTCTAGCTTGGCAGATGGGAAGAAAGAAATGTCAGTAGAATAAAAAAAGACGCTGGTCAACGACGGGGTAAGGTGGGTGGCGCGCCCACACCTGAACACCCCCGCTGTGGAACCTGGGAACACGAGTGCGCGGGACGGGAAGGACGGGGGACCCCGGGGACCGCGTCCTCCCTGGAGGGAAAGGACCCCACGGGCCGAGAGCCCCCCTAAACCGCCGGGAGCGGCGCCCGAAGAGCGGGGCGAGCCAGGGAGCGCGGGCGCCTTAGCGAAGCCGCGGGCCACGCACGCCGGGCCGGAAAAACCGAGCCCAAACCCGGCGTGGACACCTACCTGACTCGGCTCGCTGGGGGACCCAGCAAACCCTGAACGCACAGCAGCCTCTTGGAGCCCCGTACGCGCACGCCGCACTGGGGCCCAGCGCTTCGGCGCCTGCGCCTGGAGAGGAGCCGCCCCACGTTCGGCGCGCCGTGATTGGCCCAGCTCCTTTCCCGAGCTTCCTATTGGTCTCGGGCGCCGACTGTGTGCGCAGGCGCGGGAGCAGGGGGTCGTGTGTACCTGCGCTTTGCCCAGCGTCCCCGCCGGACCCCCGCAGGTGAGGGCACGGGCGCGGCAGTTTCCAGATGTGGGCACCCGCCCAGCACGGGACTGAGGGTGGCCGGCTCGGGGTCGGCGAGGGCACCGGCTTCCGCGTCCCTCCCCCAGCCGGGCTGGGCGCTTGCGGGTCGGTCAGGACCCCGGCCCCTCGGGGTTGCGGGCGGCGCGCGCGGAGGGCGGGCTACGCCGGGGACTCGGCCTTGAGGCCTCCCCGCTGCCTCTGGGAGCGGGTCCCCGGCGGCGCCGCGGCGTTTGCACAGCGGAGCCGGTCCCGCAGGTCCCTGTGGGCCCTTCCTCCGTCGGCACTTTTCTAGACGGGGTCAAGGGCACATTCGGGCGCAGGGTCAGGCGAGGGCGTCCGGACGGGGCGCCGGAGGGTCAGGAATGTTGGGAGCGCGGACCCGGCCGGACGCAGGCTCATGCTCCGCTGTTTCTCCGCCGGACCTTGCCCTGCGGGTGCCGGCGAGCCGCCCCCGAGAAATGCGGGGTGCAGTAGAGGCTCTACGAGGTCGTTGTGGGGCTGAGGGGCTCATTCTCTGAAGCTCCTAGGATCGTGCGTGGCTCCTGGGAAGTGCTCCGGGTCCTTAGCTATGATAATAAGCGGTGCCGTTTCCATCACCCGTTGTTTTCGTCGGGTGACTATGGTCATCGTCCCCGCTCTGAAGGTGCGGGAGCTGAGCCACCGGTCAGTTGAGAAGCTGGCCTAAAGTTCTGCTCTTGTGAGTGATTCATCGTGGCTGGATTCAAGCCCCAGTAGTCTGGCCCCAGAGTGTGATTTGTGTGCCGCGGAATTCGAGCTTCGTACCTTGTATCCTCCTTGGTTTAATGAATTCTCTCTCTTCAACCTTTAGAATTAATGCTAACAAACAAACTTAGGAGTATATTTCGTATTATCTGTGGATATTGTTGCAGTTATTTTAAATTAAGAGAATTCATACCTGCAGGATGATTACTACTTCATTAAAAAGGAAATCCCTTTTTCCCTTTTCTATTTGTCAGTGTAACTGTCACAGCTGTAGCAGATGCTTTGAAGTGATGAGGTTTTTGTTACTCTATGCTACACAGAGAGGACAGGCAAAGGCCATAGCCGAAGAAATAAGTGAAAAAGCAGTTGCATATGGTTTTTCTGCAGATCTTCACTGTATTAGTGAGTCTCATAAGGTAAGTCATGGTTTTTACGGGGTTTCATACTTTGAAGTATTCTGGTTGGGAAGCGACGTTAAACAACGAAGTGGGACGCTGAATGCCACCATGATCCTTTTTTTTTTTAACACTTAGAAATTTATTTTATCAACTCTGTTGCAAGATTCCTGCCAGTTTTTTTCTACGTGTGTGTGTGTGTGTGTTTTGAATTAAACTACATAGTCTTAAAAACTAAGACGAATAACTACTCTCAACTGTAAATGGGAATAGTAGTATTCGTCTTGTTTTTCTCACGGGGTGCCTGGGAACAAATGAGTTGTGCGTGTTCACAGGAACATGGGCGCTTTCCACCTCACGAATCCTGCTGCCCCATTTGTAACTTCCCTGAAATTCATGCCAGAGTTCCTCCAAGTGAAGAACCATTGAATTCTTCGGTGAAATAGAAGTTAAAGTGGAGGTGTAAGGATCTGCAGAAGACTTGGGACTGCTTGTTTTTATCACGTTCAATCTCTGCAGAAGTTCCTACCTTAGGATACATGAGGTCGTAACAGATCTGTGCCCAGACTAACTGGTTTGATTGAGACCCTCAGATTATAGTTTCATACAGTTCAGGCCCTAGCAACGAGCAGGGGCTCCTCCCTAATACCACACAGTGATGTGCCAGCCACTAAGCCCTCGAATTCAGCTCTGTACTTGAAAACCCACCCCTGCAGTGCACTCTCAAGTTCACAACCTCCTCTGGTCTTTCCCGCATCTCTAGTTGTAAAGACTAGCCTGTCAGCAGCAGAGGTGAATTATAAACTCAGTGCATAGCAGGGAAACCATCAAGTTCCTTGACGCAGCAGGGCTAGGGTGGCCCCGATGGAGTCAGTCACCCAGCAGGGAGGGTCCTGGGGGACACCAGCAATCGCAGGCTCCGTGATTCTACAGCACCTTCAAAGTGAATTCACATTGCTGCTGCCACAGGGTGGAGTACAGTCTGTATCTGTTACTGCAAAGTCATCAGCATCATATAACCAGCCCTGGTTTGGCCCCCTCACCAGTGACCCCAGTGGGGTCAGCAGCTATTTGAAAGTTAGGTGAGTAGTGAATTTTTTTGCTGCCACCATAGTCATGTTGTTTGCTCTTCCCAGCTGAGTGATTTCTCCAATTGATAGCTCTCTGCTTCCTAGATCATGGTAGTCTTTTTCAAACTAAAGTGACTTTAAACTGCATAGAGTTGTGCTGTGTCCTATAAGCACAGTAAAATGTTAGCTCAAGTCTTTACCTGTTATATCAGCATGAAAAATAAAGTGATGAATTCCTTTGTGCCGAGTTAGATGATATTCTTGAGGAGCAGAGCTCATGGAGTCGATACGAATAGAGACAGGCAAGTGCTTTATTGGAAATACTTAGATTTAGTTGAGAATTAGAATAAGGAAACTTTGTTTGTAAGACTCGGAAACACTGATGATCTCAGTTTACCACTGATGATATTCTCGGCTCTCTGGAACCCTGAGGGAGTCGGGCCCTTCCTGACAGCCAGGTTTCCTGATTTCTGAGGAGTAACACTTTCTTTGCCAACTTTAAAATGCTCTGTGTACCTCTCTGCCGTTATGCGATACAGACAACAAGACGGAAAATTAACCTGATTGCTTTGCTGATGTGTTAAGTCAAAAATACATATAGTAATAGACCTCTGACATGACACCCTTATTTTATAGTATGATCTGAAAACTGAAACAGCGCCTCTTGTGGTGGTGGTTTCTACCACGGGCGACGGAGACCTGCCAGACACAGCCCGCAAGTTTGTTAAAGCCATACAGGACAAGACACTGCCGGGTGACTTCTTTGCTCACCTGTGGTATGGATTACTAGGTGTGGACTGTATTTTGTTCACTTACTGTACTGTTGCTGCTGGATTTAACTCTAGTATCTAAACATATCTTTCAAAGCCATGGTGTGTAATTGCCTGGGTTTTGTCCTTTTTGGGTTTTTATATAAATACTTTATGTATGTATAATATTTGAATGTAAATAAGGTGCTGTTTCCCCAGTCTTCACCCCACAGCAGCTCCTCTGCAGAGCCCCTGAGTAGCACCTTAACCCCAGGCACACACCAGATTCAACCAGGAAATATTTTCACGATGTTAGTGGCCAGGCCCCACCCTAAACCTGCCAGAACAGAATCCCTGAAAGAGCGACCTGGCATGCTGGTGCTTTTTGGCGTTGTTGTTGTTGTTTTAAAGCTCTCAGGTGGACGTGATAGTTTCCCTAGGGGAAGACCCATTCCCCTAGGATGTGGTTCTCAAGCCTGGCCATGCACTGGGATCCGCTGGGGGAGTTTTCCTTCCAACTCCATTATTTTGAGCCCCCCTCCAGTGATTCTGACTTAATTGTTCTGAGGTAGGGTCCTGGTATCAGTATTTTTTAAAGCTCCCAGGGGACTCTAATATGTATCCCAGCTTAAGAAGCACTGGCCTAGGGCTCTGTGAAGTACAGGTTTAAAATATTAAAGGATCAGAGGACCAGCTCAGCAAGATAGGACACGAGAGAGGGAATTCAGGGTCCATTTGCCTGGCTTGTGATCTGTATTCACCTTTGAGAACTAGTTTGGGGAAGGTACCTAGGAAGGATGGAATGTGCTATGATAAATAATTGGTTAGAGCTTTGAGGTTGTGACCCTGGCCAAGATCTGTCGTGTAATGTATTCAAGAGAGCATTTTAGAGTGTTCACATCTTTTTAATTTGTTTTTTTCCAGTTTCTTTATTTTCAAGAGTGGACCTGTACATATTGCTTTAAAAATTCCTCCAAAAATTATTTAAAAGGCAACACTGAAGCTTATCCAACCGTTTTAGTCAGTCTTAGGCCCATATATGGACCCACCAATTGCTTACCTCATTCTTGTAGGAAAAATCCAGGAAGACAATTAAACAACTAAAAAATTTAAGCTTTTAATTTTAAATTTTCAACTAGGTATGAAATATTAGTCCATTTCTTACCAGGAAACATAGAAGCAATTCTTAATTTATCCAGCACAGAAACAGAGCAAATAAATGGTTGGTTGTGTTTCAGATGTAACCTCTTCATGTTCTAGATTAGGAGTCAGTAAACGGTAGAGGACAAGATAGTAAATATTTTAGGCTTTGCAGGCCACTGGTCTCTATACCATCTACTTATCTCTGTTGTTGTCGCTTGAACCTGCCATAACAAGGTGTGAACCAGTAGACTTGGCTGTGTTCCAATAAAACTTTATTTACAAAGACAGTGGGTGGTAATTGGCTCACAGGCTATAGTTTGCAGACCCTTCAGTAGATTGGAAAAGTCTTCAAATACAGATATTACATGTTTTTAATCCTTGTTTACAGATTGCCATATTTTTACACAGATTCATGGAAACAAAAATGTGAGATCTATATCTGTTAATAGTGGTCCAAAGAATTTATTTGTTTCTATTTGTATACTTAGTATTTCTCAAGGAAAAAATAAGAAAACGTGAAGCTATACATTATTTCTTGTTCCATCAACAACAGCATGGAATGGTATTGTTTTAAATGTTTTGTTTCTCTCTTCTGTATGTGATTAAATTTAAACCTTATTGCATACTAATAACCTATTTGGTCTCTTTAGGTCTGGGTGATTCAGAATACACGTACTTCTGTAATGGGGGGAAGATAATTGATAAACGATTTCAGGAGCTTGGTGCCCAGCGTTTCTATGACACTGGCCACGCGGATGACTGTGTAGGGTAAGAGCAACGTATTTTCTGTCATTTCCAGTAAACCTTGTTTGTACATGATGAAAGTTAGTGAGTTTATAAAAGGGGTTCACTTTTGATTTAGCACTAAACTTCGACCTTGAAAGTCTTATTTTAGTTTTGTTAGCTGTTTTTAATTCTAGCACCAAAGAAGACCATCCAGAGTTTCACTTATCTATGTTGCTGATTTTTTTTTATGTGCCTTATCCATCTCAGTATCTGTTAATGGAAGAAACTAGGAGAGGTGCCCCAGTACGGTTACCTTAGTCTTAAAAATGTGTAGGTGTTTGCAAAAAGTCAGCATTTTCTTTAGGCACTTGGGTAGCGTGTGCCCACGGGAGCGACTGGACTCGGGACCTCCCATGTGGAAGGTGCCCAGCAGGCCACGAGTTACGGTTGGAGGATGCGGGTCAGAGGCCTTCCTGGCACACCGGCTCCTTGGTGTTCTCCCTCCTATTGGCCATTTGCCACCATGCCAACCGGAAATATAATTTCTATTTCATTATTTTTTCTTGTTTTTACAATTCAGCATTTCACTCTATGTGCCACCTTTCAAATGTTCCTAATGTCTTAATTCAGAAACCTTATGGGTACTGTGCTACAACTTATGCTGTCGTTTATCCTTGAACTGCTTTAGCCAGATAACAGCACACACACACGCATTTGATTCTTTTTCTACTAGGCCTATGTACTAAGTAAATCTCACCCACTAGATCTGTGTTTATGCATCATGACAAGTTCAGCAAAGGTCGTGCTTTTCTACGTATATCACCTTGCGCGGGCGTGTTGGAGACACTTCTATTTCCCCATAACTCAGACTTTGAGTCCACTACATCCGTCGTTTTCTGCAGCTGTGATACTGTGGGTTTGTTCCATCTCCCCAGGGCATATGTCCTGTCTGGTGACAAAGCTCTACCACATTTCCTTGCACGTTATCTTTTAGTTTTGTCCCTTTGTATTGGGCTTCCCCCCAACGCCGAAGCTTGTTGGCATTAAATGTTTATTGTCCTGTTTGAGCTATTTAATTGCTAAACCCTTATAAATCCATTAGTCCTATTGCTCAGTTCATATTTTACTTCAAAGACTTTTGGTTTCCCTGTTCATTTATTGGATCGAGCATTAAAATTCTTGTATATATATTTCAGCAGCCTGCATCTCTTAAGTTGTCAACCTAAGTACTCTTTTCTAAAATTAAAATATTTTCAAGGAGACATCTTGGCTTAAAGTACCACCACATTGAAGGGGTTAAGAATGTAGACTGGAGTCTTAACCACTGCACCACCAGGGAAGTCCCCTGTATTTATGATTAATTCAGCTCTCCTAAAGGATGATTGCTTTTTTCCCCTGTGGTCAGCCTGCCTGGAAATTTTATCGGAATAATTGCTCAGAACTGATCGAAGGTTTGAACTATTAGTCAAAAGAGCATTAATCTGGAGTGGTTTCTTGGTAATATTTTAATCTGTGGGAAATAAAGATCAGTAAATTGGCTAGGCAGAAAAAAAAAGGTGCATTCGATTGATGTAATTATCATTTGTGATATTAGAGTAGACTTGGATTTTGGATAAGTACTGTTAACCTCATCAGAATTTAGCATGCCTGTCTAAAATTACAGCTTCTTAAATTACCAACTCTATTTTAGGAAGTTAAGAGGAATCACACTCCTATTACCTTTTACTAAATTATCTTCATTTTTGCTCTCTGAATTTTGTACAGCGCAGCGCTAATGAACACATTAATGTTCTGCTTTTTAGCTTAATCATTCATAAGTATTTTTTGTATTCTGAATAGCCTCCATATTTAGTGTTTTTGACAGTTGCACAGCGTTCTGTCAAATGGACAGATTCTGCCATTATCCAATTGTTATGTATTTAAATGGAGAACTGAGGCATTTGTTTCTTTTTTCCTTTTTTATTACAACAATCCAGTTTAGAACTTGTGGTTGAGCCATGGATTAATGGACTCTGGGCCGCCCTGGCGAAGCATTTTCTGTTGAGTAAAGGAAAAGAGGGGATGAATGGAACTCTCACAATGGCATCTAATGCCTCCCGGAGGACAGACCCCGTGACACCGGAATTACTACACGTTGAATCACAGGTCGGACTTCTGAGATTAGATGATTCCAGACGAAAGGATGCTGAAGTTTTAGAGCAAAATGCGGTGGACAGAGGTCAATCGAATACATTGGTTGCAGACTTTGAGCCCTCGCTTGCCCGTTCAATACCCCCGCTTTCACAGGCCTCTCTGAATATTCCTGCTTTACCACCAGAATATTTACAGGTGCATCTGGAGGAGTCCTTCGGCCAGGTAAGCAGTTTTACTTTATGTGCCGTGGGTGGTGGTGGTGGTGGTGTTTTTTAAATTACATTATGATGGAGTCCAGCAGACTGTGGCGTGCAGGGAGAGTGTGGTCTCCCACCTCTCTTTTGTAAATAAAGTTTTATTGGAACCCAGCCATGCCTGTCCATTCACGCGGTGCCTGTGGCTGCTTCTGCACTGCAGTGGCAGAACTGAGTAGTCACTGGAGAGGTGCTACCTCCACACATGGCACACCTGCTTGTGTTGTTACATTCCCTTTCTTTGAAGAAGGAAATGGTTAACAGCTCAGTCTCTCCATTATTTTGGAGAATTAACTTCTTGGTTTCTCACTTTATGTGTTGGCCAGATGAGGGCAAGTTGTTGTGGGCAGTCAGGAAGTTATCTCAGCAGCTAAACTCAGAGGACTCATTTATAGGAAAATCTTTTTCCAGTATGGATTTTCGGTATTCTGGGTTAATTCACTTTGTGGGTTTTTCTTTTTCTTGATAATATCTTACACATATATTTTTGTCTATATTAAGTCTTTTTCTCTTTGCCTAGAGTATTTTTCCTATCAATAAATAAATGACTTTAAAGTGGTCTGTAAATTTTTGAGCATCGAGTTGAATAATAGCTAATATTACCCCATGATTGCCGGTGTATGGTACCCTGAAGTTTCTTCCAGCATGCTTAGAATAAATTCCAGTGCAGCCAATCTTGTAATGCAGAGCCAAGCCCTCTGTTTTAGAGTGGCTGATTGGAGTCCCACAGGGGCTTTCTCACATAAACCCCACCTTTAGTAGTGTTTCTCTAATGCATTCAGATAAACAGGTATGGTTTTATATGACCAGCCGTGGGTTATTGCCTTTGCACTTATACTTCATTATTTATTAAGTGGGGCAAATCACAATAAGTACATGGTAGTCAGGGCTGGGAACAGGCATGGGTGGTTCTAGTAAACATGCCGGGCTGGTGGGAGCAGGGTGCATGGACTTGTGGAGAGCCAGCCCCCGTGTGCTCGCTGCAAGGCCGGGTGCATGTGGCAGAGGCTGTGAGCGCTGACTGATCTGACAAGGCACTTCACTGAGAAGCTGCTGAGAGTTTCTTTTATGGTAGCTATCATTAAATAGGCTTGAGTTGTTGGTAATGTGGTTAAAAGATTTTTAAAAATCTCAACTATTTAAGGGAAACTTGTGTAAATCTGTTCAAAGGATATACCTAGAGGATAAGGGGTTGGGGAAAAAAGTTTCCTTTTTTAGGGCATCCTCTTGGGATCATCACCTTGGGGGCAGGGTGGGTGGGAGAGGGGAGGGTAGAAGCAGGATTGGCTGAGTGGGAAGCTGAGCTTCAGTGCAGCCATAAGAAAGCCTTCAGCTGGACCCACTCAGGCCACACAGTGTCGTCTCCCCATCCCTTCTGCCTCTAACGCCGTGGGATCTCCTGGACTGTGTAGTACAAGCAACACAGCCTCCGATGAGCGTGTCACGGGGTCCTGCTGCAGAGCTCCTTCCTGCTCTGGGCCCCCCTCAACGCTGGCCACTTTTGTGTCACCTGGTGTTTGGGTTGGAGCAGTATCTCAGTATCCCAGATCCTGAAGAGAGGCCTGCCAGGTGTAATGCATCTCTCTAGGTGAAGTGAAGTGCAAGATGAGATAGTGTATCCTTTACTTGGGGGGGATGTCCTGACACGCACCAAACATTGGAATCCTAAAAATTGTACTTACACCACAGGCCCTCAATCTCCATAAGGCACAGAAGACTCCAGCATCATCTGATTAGCATAATGGTGTTGATACTGTGGACTAGTGTGATGTTTTGCTGAGTGTCCAGATGTTCTACATTTATTTGCACTGTCTTGTACCAGCAAGCAGGAATGATGTCATGGTCTTGGGGCAAAATTGTAAATGTTCAAGTGAAAGTGAACGTGTCTAGTCCTCTTTATGGATAGAGATGGAAAAGAGCACCTTAGCTAAACCTTTGTCCACATGCCACGTGCTATTTCTTTTTGCATAGTTCATTAGGAAGACTGTTAGACCTTTACATGAAAAATGGTAGTATCTGATATTTTCCGTATATCTCAGAAATTCTAAAGTTTAATAGGCAAGTTTAAGGTGTAGATGAGCTTCTTTTCTGAAAGACTGAGAGGTGTATGTCTGTAGCCATTTACCTTAGGGAAGAATACTTAAATAGCAGGGCATTTTAAAAGATCCTGTAGCTCTCACCTTGTCACTAAGTGAAGCAGTGGTAAGTATAATTGAAAACTGCATTTAGTAATATTTTATCACATTTGTTTCTCAAGGAGGAAAGCCAAGCACCTGTGACCTCAGTGGATCCAATTTTTCACGTTCCAATTTCAAAGGCAGTTCAACTGACTACGAATGATGCCATAAAAACCACTCTTCTGATAGAATTGGACATTTCAGTAAGTTACAGAATGTGTTTCTGAGCGCAGGGATGTTGCCAGCAAGTGCAGAGACTTGTGCTGTGTCCTCATCTACACACTCAGGAAGAGTGAGGTCTGTGGCTGGACAGCGGCCTTTTTATTCTTGACCCATCATTTTTTCTCTCTGCCTCATACCTTTTCTTTTCACTTCAAGGAGGGCCTAAAATGAGTGACTGGAGGTGATTCTACTTGAGAGCATAGTGTTGCTGCCTTACTCATTAAGCCACGAAAGAATAATGGAATCAGAGCAGTATTTCCGTAAGAGCCCCTGGAAAGGAAGCTGTTTACCTGAGGTCAGCGGCTAGTTGGAAGTAGAGCCAGACTAGACAGTCATGTGACATTCACTTCTCAAAGTGATGGTCCTCGTTCCTTTGAGGATCTGGAAGAAATCATGGACCCCCTCTCCAGAAGAATGATTATATATAAACACTTTGCACACAGTTTTCGGGCGTTGATGTGCTCCCTCTCTGAACCCCATCCATGAGGCTTCCCCAGCTGCTGCCTCATTGGCCTCAGGTTAAGAAACTGTGGTTGTACGTCCTCACAGCCACGTAGCTCAACCCTTGACGAGGGCCCTGTGAGGTTCCGTGGGCTGGGCTCTCAGAAGAGGGTGCGCCAAGGCCGTCGATGTGGGTTTAATTGAGTTTCTCATAGAAAGAAAGAAATGTGACAGGCGTCAGAACTAGATGGTTTTGCTTACGGAGTATTGAGTAGTTCCATCTTCCTTTTGAACATTTTAATCCATGTTGCTAAATATCGTATGTACACCAAACCATTTCACTCTTGTTCTGTACTTTCGTCATAAAGAGGCAAGGTTTGGCCGCCTGGTAGGGACAGCGTGTGTCCCTCCCAGGCTAGAGGTGTGAGCGTGTGTGGCCAGAAGCCCCTCTGCGGAGCATTCCACACCCCGCACTGCTCTAAGTAGACCTGCTGTGGGCGGTGGCTCCACCTGGAGCCCGGGTTTGTGCACGACCAGTACCAAGCCAGGCGGTTTGACGTCGTGTGTCATTAAGGGAAAAGAAATTGCTCTCCCCGACCCCTGTTCCTCCCCAGAGAAAAGGAGTAAAGAAAGGAAATTGAAAACCAGTGCAGACGGCCTTAAGTAGTTTCTTTTGCTCCTAATGTGTGTGTGTGTGTATGTTTTCATGAGCGGACTTTTACATGGATTATTAAAACACTGCTTACCAGAGCACCTTGATTTTTAGAAGAGGCAGAGGGTCTTAATTTCTAGTCTATGAATACTCAGTGTAAAGCAAAACATTGGATAACTACAGAATTTCTTTAAAAAATAACCCCTAATAAAAGTATGTTTGTTTGGTTACTTGGGCTTATTTGTCAGAAACAAAATAATTCTAGTTGCAATAAACTAATTCATTTATTCAAGTGGTCATATATTTAAAACTCTGTTACCCCACAACTAAAACTCTTTTAACTCATGTGGAATTTTTTGTATTTCATGTTGGTTCTTCTCTAGAAAACAGACTTTTCCTACCAGCCTGGAGATGCCTTTAACGTGATCTGTCCCAACAGTGACTCAGAGGTACAGCACCTACTCCAAAGACTGCAGCTCACAGACAGGAGAGAACATTGTGTCGTCCTGAACATTAAGGCCGACACGAAGAAGAAAGGTACAGCCCTGATCTTTTATTTCCCAGGATGTCATTGGGCCAAGGGATTGGAGGTGACCAGGGCGAGTCTGCACAGATGCCCGGGGGTCGGCCATGGATCAGCAGGCGGAACACAGCCACTTGCTGGTCTTGGAGGATTTTAACTTTCACGTCAAGTACCCTGAATGAGTCAGTTACACTGAATGAGATGGTAATAGAGTTTATGCTTATTGGATGCTTACAGACATTAAAAGTGAAGTTGAAGAATCAGCTTTTTCCAAACTCTGGAAATCAGCAAGCTTGCAGTAAACTGGGGAACGCTTAAAAAAATGAATGTAACTGGTTTTGGAGAAGCAGATTGGTTAGTTGACTAGGGCTGATTTGTTAGACTGTTTCTCGCAATCAGCATTATTTTGTTTCTAGGTTAGCATATTGTCACGCAAAAAAAACTGTATTATATGAATCTTTTTTAAAAGTCTTTTGTTGGGAGTTCCCTGGTGGGCTAGTTGTTAGGACTCCAGGCTTTCACTGCCGGGGCTGAAGTTTAATCCTTGGTCGGGGGAACATCCTGCAAGCCACATGGCACGGACAAAAAAAAAAAAAAAATTTTTTTTAATGTTTGTTTCTCATAGCATATTTGTTTTTGCTTATTTAATGTATGAAAATAATTGCTTGCTCCATAATTAAAGGAAGTTATTTTTTAGTTATTTGCTTAGAATCTTGAACTGGAATTCAGTCAGTTCTGAAATTCTTTTTGAGGATGATAGGCAGTGTTATTGGACCACTGCCATCTTTTGGCTTTTTGTTCCTTTCTTTTGTTCAGTGGTTTTGGATAATTTCCCTTTCTTTTGTTTGGTGTACTTAGATTTGGTAGGTATGGCTGGTACAATAATGCTGTTGAATTTATAACCATTGTTTTTGTAAAGTAGGCTTTTTCTTCTGTATTCCTTTTGAGGAAATTTTTTAACTGAATAAACATTGCCACAAGTCATATTGCCACAAGTACTTTGATAGCACTATAATGTAAAATATTACAGCTATTAGTGTTTTTAGGGATGGAAAACATTGTCTTCTCTATTTTCTGTGTCATTGACTCTTTCCCGTCTGCCTGAAAAGGAGCAGCCTTGCCCCAGCATATACCTGAGAAGTGTTCTCTCCAGTTCCTTCTTACCTGGTGCCTTGAAATACGAGCGGTTCCTAAGAAGGTATTTTTCTTTCTTCTTTGGGTGACTATTTAAAAATATGCTCACCTCTTTGTAGGGTTTATTAAATCTGGTATTTGCCCTTTGAAGGCTTAGAAAATATGGTCTTCACAGCATGTGTTCAAAATAGTTCCCAAGGTGTGCAGTGTTTTTGTAATTGTCATGGACAATATTTTTATGTTGTGCTTATACTGAAGTTTTTTGTTTTCTACTGAAATGAGATTTTTAAAGTAGGGCTTTTTCTTAATCTTATTTTTCTAGACATTAACTTGATGTAGCACGGTAATTAGTGATGAAAGTGGCCCTAGGTAGCATGTGTTTTCCAGCTGTACGTGGACACTTTTTCTCTCTAATTGGTGGCAGGAAGCTTGGCGTGTAGGGCTTTTCCACTGCTTGCCACCTGTTTAATGTTGTGAAGACCCCTTTTGTGTAAAAACCTGTACTTATTTATTATGTCAGAATTCTGCAGGGAACATTGAAGGGTTTTGGTAGGTTATATTGATGTTTAGATGAATTTGGAGACAGAAAGATCCACTAGATGTCAGTGTTACGCCGGGAACTACTGATTTTGTTATAACCATGTTACTCAAGTGGATATTCATGGGTAAACTTTCCAAGTTGTGCTTTACCAAACTTGTATTGCCCGTGAGCATAAATAGTACTATTATTGGGCTACCCTGTCCGCAGTGCAGTGTTTATTCTGTATTTTATTACTGTGTTTACTGCATTTGTAGTCTTTGGGAAGTGAACTACTTTATGGAGGGGCTTAGTCCTAGATACAATTTGAGTAAATTTACGCTTCACTGTGATGAGAACTCCTTGATTAAATTAAATAGTTTCACAGTTTTAGTTTAACTCTTCCGTTTCTGAAAATTTTGTGAACTACATATTTAAAAATATATCTTTCCTTACTGCAAAAGTAATATGCTTATAAAAAGTCTGGACACAAAAGTTAGTAACTCAGGAAGCAAAAGTTCTTCATAATCAAACCCCCGCAATTAACAGTTGGATTTTGTTTTGCTAAGGAAAAATGAGGTCATGTAGTATATGTGCTGTTCCACAGCATGCCTTTTTTTACTTAAAAGGAAATGAGTTTGGATATGCCAGCATGGAAAGGTACTGAAGATACTTTTAAAAGATGCTATGGGTGCAACACAGTTGTTGATTTGAGGACTTCCCTGGTGGCGCAGTGATTAAGAATCCGCCTGCCAATGCAGGGGACACGGGTTCGATCCCTGGTCCAGGAAAATCCCACATGCCACAGAGCAACTAAGCCCGTGCACCACAACTACTGAGCCTGTGCTCTAGAGCCCGAGAGCCACAACTACTGACCCCACGTGCCACAACTGCTGAAGCCCTCGCACCTATAGCCCATGCTCTGCAACAAGGAGAAGCCACTGCAATGAGAAACCCGCGCACCACAGCGAAGAGTAACCCCTGCTCGCTGCAACTAGAGAAAGCCTGCACGCGGCAGCGAAGACCCAGTGCAGCCAAAAATAAATAAATAAAATAAATAAATTAAAAAAAATTTTAAGAAAAAAACAATTGTTGATTTGATTATGGACAGTTGGTTGTTTCCAGTTTTCCACTATTTAAAAAACCTACATAGGTGAACATTCTAATTCATCTTTGCACACTTGTTTGAAGTCTTTTTTATGTTTTTATTTATTTTTATTTATTTATTTTTTGGTTGCGCTGGGTGGGATCTTAGTTCCCCGACCAGGGATCGAACCCATGCCCCCTGCATTGGAGGCGTGGAGTCTTAACCGCTGGACCGCCAGTCTTTTTTATTTTTATTAAAAAAATTTTTTTTTAACTTTTTTTTTAGATTTATTTTTATTTATTTATTTAGGCTCTGCCGGGTCTTAGTTGCAGCATGCGAATTCTTAGTTGCGGCATGCATGCGAACTTCTTAGTTCCCCAACCAGGGTTTGAACCCTGGGCCCCCTGCATTGGGAGGGCAGAGTCTTACCTACTGGACCACCGGGGAAGCCCCCTGAAGTCTTTTTTAAAAAATAAATTCCTTGGAGTAAAATTACTGTGTTAAAAATATTTCTAACTTAAGTTTTAGTAACGTTTGTCAGTTTTTTTTCTGCACAGTGCTGTATTTCCTGTTTTAGTACCATGAAGTTTCTGTAATTGTAAAATGAAAAATATTGTAAAGGATTTACAATTGCTACTGTTTTAGCCTGTAATTTAGGGAATTTTATTGACTTGAGAAAGCGTGGTGTGAAGTGTTCTTGGTAAACTCCTGTCTTACCAGAGATCCATGCAGAGACCTGGGGCTTTACGCCACGACGTTTCCCAGGTGCTTGTTCTATGTCCAGCACTTTGAAGAAGCCATGTAATTTGTTGGTATCTGGATAGTTTAAGCAGGGATTCTTGGCTGGGCCAGTGGAAACCCGTGACCCTCACAGGAACATGGATCTCATTTTCCCTGTTAAGGGCATCCAGCCCTCCGGGATGTGGGAGCCCACTCGCGTTTCAGATAGCTTTGATGCAGATGACTTGCCGAAGTTCTTTGCTTCCCGTGAGTAATGAGAATTTTATGTGTGCCATGATGGATGTGCTTGGAATTGCATTAGAACCAAAAGTTGTCATTAGCAAGTTTGGTCTTTTGCCCAAGAGTTTGGACTTGGTTCAGTCTTTGAGACTAGGGATCTGGGACTTTCTTGTTTTGCTTTATTTATGTTCTTCTCCTCCTCTTTCCACGATGGAGCTGAGGTGACTCAGAGTCCCTGTGCAGGGGTCTGGATGTTCTGGCCCTCACTGTTTGTCAGCCTCTGCCCGTGTCCGCATTTCCTTGCATTTGTGTTGAAGCGCACGTGCTCCCCAGGAGCTGTGCTTTTGCCTGCCTCCCGTGCCCTCCTGTGGCTCTGCCATCTCTTTGGTTGCCCATCACTTCCTTTCTTCCGTGCAGCCCGCCTTCGGCTCAAGCCTGCCTTCTTGGGAGCCTCTGGCCTCAGAAGCCCTGAACGTCCGTGTGCCCTGGTGGATAGGCAGCCTGTCGCACACTGGTTACTTCTTGACTTCTGTTGCTCTCACTCGCCTGTGAAGCCTTTTGGGCAAGTTAGGCGTCCTCTTTGCCCCATACTTTACCTGCCCAGTGCCTGTCATAACAGTGGCCAAATAAATGTAGAAATCTGGGTTGCAATCATCAGCTAAGGCGAGAACAGGTACTGTGTCCCGAGATAAAAACGTTAAGTTGTGAGACTTTCTGATTACTCACATATACCTGCCATGTAATTTGAGATTGGGTTGGTTTAAGATATAGGGAAGGTGACCAAAAATGGAACATGAAAGTGGGGTTTGCCTAACAGGCTGCCATTAAAACGAATAACAGATGAAATGTTCTTGTCCTGACCACACTCCTAGTGACCACACTCACTTTTTCTTGGATAACTGGGCACATCCCCAGGTGGGTACTCAGCCAGCATTCTAACGGCTGTAACCACAGAGCGCGTGGTGATTTAAGTCGGCTTCCTCGGCCACAGGCGTTCTTGCGAGCCCTCGTGGACCACACTGGCGACCGCGCGGAGAAGCGACGGCTGCAGGAGCTGTGCAGCAGGCAGGGGGCGGCCGACTACAACCGCTTCGTCAGAGACTCCCGTGCCTGCCTTTCAGACCTCCTGCTGGCCTTTCCGTCCTGCCAGCCTCCGCTCAGCCTCCTGCTTGGTGAGTGGATGCTGTCACAGTCACCCCAGCCCCGGGGGGCAGCCTCTCCATGGTAAGAGCACCTTTGAGTTCTCTGCAGGCCTGTGGGAGTGCATCTCGATCACTGTGATCAGTAAGTAAGCGTCTTACAGCTGCTCTTCACGCTGCCTTGACAGCTGAACTGCCTTCTTGAAGTCGAAGAATCTCTCTTCCAAGCTTAAATTTTTATTTTTTAATTTTTCTTTCCTACCACTGTCACTGTCATTTGCTCTCTTAATATAGCCAGCCTTAATTCTCTTAGCCAAATTTTATCTAAAAATGAGGTTGCCAAGAAAAGGATCTTTTTCAAAGATAGTGATAATTGATGGAGTCTGGTGAAGCGTGTGCTCTGTGTGCAGGGTACAGAAATGTTCCCACCTGGGCAGGTCCACCAGTACAAACAAGTGGCCTTACTCACGGTGCCCCGGGGCATTAGCCTTGGGAGAGACAAAACATCCAGATGTAAAAAGATCATATGCTGTTTTTTTGCCCAGATTGTGTCTTCTGGTCCTCATACTCCAACAGAAGAGAGTTTAAGATCTTCCCTGAGGAACTGGCCTCAGGAATTGGAGACGTTTACTAGGGACAGTGACTATAAGAATCTTACAGGATTTTAAAACCCTTGTTACTTTCCTATGCTTGTGATTTTGTCGTCTCCCCTCTGTTTTCCTTGGTGATAAATAGTAAAATGTTTAAAATTTGCATTTGTGTTTGGTGACAGGAAAACATGTACTTTTTACCCAAGGTCCCTTTTGATGCCGAGTACGGTTACGGACACTCCGCTTTACAAGTCAGGCCCTGCCCCTTTCCCTTTTTATTTCTTAGTATTCCCTTTCCTCCTCCTCAGAGTGGTGAGGCTGCCCTTCCTGCGTTCCTGTGCGAATGAACACTCTTACCCCTCCTCAGTTGAGTCTTTTGAGCTAATAGAGGTGTTGGGATAACAACCAGAACACCCATTAGGGAAGTTATAAGAAGTCTTGTAAAGCTGTTAATCATGGAAAAATTGTTCCAATTCTTTTTATAGATTTTCTGTTACCTTTTTCAGCCTATATGTATCATTTATTATATAGTTATGTAAAAAAATTAAAGGCATTGAGACATAAAAGTTTTAATTATTTTCTCATTTCTGTAAGAAAACTTAATCTAACTAAAGTATTGAGGTGAGCCCTCTATTAAACCTTATCCTATTACAACTGTCAGACATTTTAGAAAGGTTTTTCTAAATTTTTGCTAAATAGCTATCAAAAATATAACATACGGAGCACAAAAAATTATCAGGGTTTGATAGTGGACAATCAGATATTCAAATACTGACTTCTTAATCTCTTTTAAAAGAGTACCTGTGTATCTTAAAACCACTAGGTTTCTGGATAACTTGATTGAAAAATGTCCACCATTACACTCCTGTTTTTTTGTTATTATCATATAAATATTAAGAAGGAAAAATATGTCAAGCCTAAGTATTTTCCATAGTCCTTAATCTTTTTTGGGTCATGATCTTTTTTCAAATCTGGAAACTCTGGGCACACCCCAGAAAACAGTGTAATTGGTTCCTTGACTCTGAGGCCCGTTCATGGACCCTACTCTTACTGCCCTTTGATGTTTAAAAAAAAAAAAAAAACAGCTTTTAGGTAGAAATACTGAGTTCAGATTGGGGAAATGTGATATGTCTGGTCTTTAAGAATTGGAAAAAAGTATTTAGTGATATTTTACTTAGACACAGTGAATTTATGTGTGCTCTTAAATATGATATATAATTAAAACAAGTTATTTAGAAATTCTAAATAAGAAAATAGGAATCAAATTCAGATCTTTACATATAATTTACATATATACATATAATTTATTTTCAGTAGGAATGAATTAATAATTGCTTATTTTAATTTTTTTCTAGAACATCTTCCTAAGCTCCAACCCAGACCATATTCATGTGCAAGGTACTGACGTTTATTAACATAATACTTAGCTTCTTTCTCCTAAAATGTAATGAAACTCTGACTTCCAAATGCTTAGTAGCTACAAATCCATTTACTGAAAACTTAGCAGATTTGTGCAGGACAGTAGCAGGCGTGATGCGGAGTGAAGAAGAGCAGGCTTGGACTGTGTCCTCCTGGAGTTCATAGGGTGTGGCTCCCGTGGTCCAGAGCCGTGTCCCCACTGAGCGAGTCTGCAGGTCCTCCACGTGTGGCCTTTACTGGTGTGCCCGGCCACCTTCCCTGGGTGGACGTAGGGAAGAGGGAGGAAAGCTGGTATAAATCTCATTCAGCCTTGGCGGCAAACAGGTAACCAGAAACTGTCCTGAATGACATCACAAAACTAGGTCGGGGTGGGGGGGGCTTTGAAGTAAGCAGCAGAACTGTTTTCTGAAGAGGAAGAAGGTAGGTTTAGAGCCCATTAGGAAATACCCTCATGCAGTAAAAAAGGCCTAGCTTGGCCTGTGTCTGTGAGTCCTGAGGCGGAGTTTACAAACTTATCTCTGTGTCTTTGCAGCTCGAGTCTGTTTCACCCAGGGAAGCTTCATTTCATTTTTAACATCGTGGAGTTTGGGTCTGACACCACGGCGGTGACTCTGCGGAAGGGCGTGTGCACGGGCTGGCTGGCCACGTTGGTTGAATCGGTTCTTCAGCCGAACACAGGTGCCTCCCGGGCAGACGGCGAGAAGGTCCTGGCGCCCGAGGTACTAGGAGTGGGCAGTTTGGGTATCATTAGAAGTGTGCTCTTTGCCCGATTAGAAAAGACAATGTAGGGTCCCCTGCATTGTCCATTCCCCTCAAATTATTCAAAGGAAAATGTATGCCCTACTTGAATTGTAATATCTCTTTTGGAAAGTCAGGAGAACATTACTTTCATTCAGTGTAGTCCATGTGTTTCCTAAACGTGTAAAGCATGAATTTTGTATAACACATACGCTCTTTGCTTCTTGCTTGTCACTTCATAAAGGAGAAGACCTTGCGTCAGTGTTCTTGGTAGCTTGGCACAGGAGGAGTCATGTGCGTGGTGAAGGCTGGCAGTGAGGAAGAGCCTCATTTTGTGCTCAGTCGGTGTCCTGTGCCCCAAAGGAGTCATCTTAAAGTGGCAGCTGACAACCAGAGATTAATTTTACATCCTTCAGTTTGGGGTAGGATTTTACCCTGCCCGTTTCTTCCCCTTTTGTTGGAGCCGTGGTGTTATTTTGTATTTTGATCCACACTTGGCAAAATCTCACTCGAGACCGTACGCATAGGGAGCAGTTAACCTTCTCCCTCCTCACCCACAAGGATGGTTGAAATTTAAAAGAAATTTCAGTCTTTGTCATGACGTCTTCTCCATGGTATTGAAGAACGAACATGTCAGTTGTAATGTTATCTTATTACTGGTTTGGTTGCTGTAAGTTACTGAAGTTAAAACGTTGACAGCACTTAGGGGGATTTAAGACTTCTGATACACACTTGAGTGACCCTAAGGGAAGACTAGGGCTTAAAATTGCCCTTTAACTTGGTATTTTCCCAATCTGCTGCCTGGAGCAGGTTCTTTACCGTATGTGTCCCTCATATCAACAAAATACTGAGAACATGAGAAACTCCTTTTTTGTAAAGAAATATTGTAGTGCTGACATGAAAGTATTGTGTCATTTCACGATCTCATAAAAATAGCAGATGATCTCCAGAAAGCTAAAAAAAAAAAAGTATATTGATGCTGTATTGCAGACACCTTTGTGTGCCTTTCACATATTCTTTCTTTCCTCCCTCCTGCCCTTTTCTTCTTCTTTCCACATTTTAACAGACCTTTGTTGACTACCCAGTGTTGAGGCCTAGAGGTGCATATAGAAAGGATATAATTTAAAGCTACTTAAATTTCGTTGTGCCGTGTAGCACCATGTTTTATTCAGGATCCGTCCACCGCATGCCCTCCCCCGACTGGTAGATAGTACTGTTGTTCACAGATGCCCCTGCCCCCTGAGGAAGAGCAGACTTTCCCTCCCATTCATGTGTAGCCTGGCCATGTGACCAGCCTTGGCCAGTGAAAGGTGAGCAGACAGGATTATGCCACATCTCAGCAGGCGCTCTGAACCTGATAGGATGCTGTGGCTTGCCTCTCTTGCTCTTTAGCTCTGACATCGGATGGAATGATTCAGGTCAGGGATGCTCCTTGGGTTTGGATCCAAGTGAAGGAGATCATGGTGCAGAGCTGCAGCCGTTGAGCAGAGCCAGAAGTAAGCGTTTGCTGTTGTAAGCCTTCGGAGATTTACAGCAGGAGCTGACTAGTGTTCTGGTCTCTTTGCCGTCCCTGGAACATAGGAAGTGTGGTCTCTTCAGCAGTTTCCTGCCATGCCCATCCTATCCTGTTTTATTTTGCTTCCTGGGACTTATCATTACCTGTCATTCTATAAATATATGTTTGTTTATTGTCTTTTCCACCCACTAGAATATAAGTCCCATGAAGACAGATTTGGTTTTGCTCATTTCTCTGTCCTAGTGTTTGTCATATTGAGTACCTTCAGTAACATTGTTCAGTGGATGAATCAAGTGAATAAGGCTAATATAATATTAATTACAGTTTCACTCCAGAATGAGAACAATCAGTTGATATAGCTCTGCCAGTTCTCCTTTAAAAAGTACTGTGTTCATCCTGTTGATGAACTTCAGACAATTTTCCTTGAATTAAAGGTTAAAATATATACAATTATACCAGTAGGGAATGGAGGGAAGATTCCTGTCATTCTTAACTGTTATTATCACTCTGTGTAACTAAAGCATATGGCAAAGTGAAACTGAAAGATGAATATATTTACAAATTGATTCCCTTAAGTATCCCTGGCACGTGATTTAGAAGAAAACCCTTTTGAAATTATAGCAAAAAGATTTTGTTTATCTATATATCACTTATTCTAGTTTTGCAACAAACACAGGTAACATGGGACCTAGAGTAGCAAATGTAGCAGTGCTCTAGTATCTTTGGGGCAGCCCCTTAATTTCTCTTCCGCTTGCCTAATTTTCACTTAAAACCTTCACCCCATCTTGATGTTAATCTTCATTGCCCCTTTATGTCCTAACATGAAGAGGAATGTCTTCATTTTTTTGTGCATTTCTTCATGACACCTATAATGGGTTGCCTACTAGGAAGCAGATCTTTTTCTTGGGCCTAGAAAAACAACTCAATTATTATTTATTCAGTGTTCTACCTCAGAAATATCGTGCCTATCATTTTTAAAATACCTTTGATTTGGATAGAAAAGAAAAATTTACAAGACAGACTTGTTTATTTCTCTGTACTGACAAATGTGTTTGTGGTTTCAGTAAGGTTTAATGCTGCAATTTGATTTTATGATGCTTCTTTGAGGGGAAGTTGCACTTCCTGATTTCTTTAGCAGGCATCACCTTGGTTATATGCTTTTGTCTGTTTTTTTTCCCGAACTTATGAGCATTGGTTTAATATTTCAGATATCCATATCTCCTCGGGCAACAAATTTTTTCCATTTACCAAATGACCCCTCAGTCCCCATCATAATGGTGGGTCCAGGAACCGGCATAGCACCTTTCATTGGCTTCCTGCAACATAGGTATGTGTTTTCTTTGGCTGGTGAGAAAATGTGTCCCTTGTGGTCCTGGGTGGAAGTATGTAATAGAGAGCTTTTTTGTTTTTCAGTGGTTTTGAGGATATTGGACTTTGGTTGTAAAATTTTTATTTTAAAATATTATTATCAAATATGTGATAGCATAGCATAATTTGTCACCATGGGAAAAGTAAATATATCTTCTAGAAATTGTGCTTTGTGCTGGAACTTCCATTTTTACTCTAGTACATTCTTTTTCTTTTTCCCCTGCTGAACCATAGTTTATAGTGCATGTATTTGGGGACAAATTTCAAGCACACCTTTATGCTGTGGTGATGTGCAGCTGTCCCATCTATACCTTAGCTAGATAAAATTGGTAGTCACAAAGATCCAAGTGCACCAGCAGTTTCAAAGTTAAACCCTTAACATCAGTAATTTTCAACAGAATGATATTAATACATGTATCTTTGTATCAGAACACAACTATTTTTTATAAAATAAATAAATAAAATTGTGCTTCTCTCCCTGTTTGTGAAATAACAACTCTTAGGTAATATTCCCCAGATAGTGGAGTAATATCCTTTGTACGAAGTCTTTTTGTTGTTTTCTTTTCTTTTTTTTTTTCTTAAGAAATCAAAAATGTAGGGCGTGTCCATCATTTCTGAAACATTTCACAGCAGACCATTCTACCTTTTGAAGCCTGGTGCCGGGACTTCCCTGGTGGCGCAGTGGTTGAGGGTCCACCTGCCAATGCATGGGACACGGGTTCGATCCCTGGTCTGGGAGGATCCCACATGCTGTGGAGCAGCTGGGCCCGTGTGCCGCGGCTGCTGAGCCTGTGCTCTAGAGCCTGCAAGCCACAACTGCTAGGCCCGTGCGCCACAACTGCTGAGGCCCGTGCACCTAGAGCCCATGCATGCTCTGCAACAGGAGAGGCCGCTGCAATGAGAGGCCCATACACCGTGGCGAAGAGTGGCCCCCGCTCGCCACAACTGGAGAGGGCCAGCGCGCAACGGTGAAGACTCAAAGCAGCCAAAAATAAATAAAATGAATGAATTTATTAAAAAAAAAAAAATCCCGGTGGCACTTTTCTATTATGTTGAGAGTTAATTTTTATTCATAAAATTGTTATGAATATTTAATGTAGAAATTAGTCTGGGTTTCACAATGTGATAATTTGAATTATCCTCACTACAGAGATGTCATACAAAGCTCATAGAGGTCTGCATTTCGTAGGTAAGCTTACTTTTTGTAGTGTCTGCTGGAGTGGCCCAGGTACGCTGCGGGTAGTGAAATGTTAATTCAGTACATGGACTGAGTGACTGCGAAGGTGGATTTTACAGACCTACCTGGAGAGGTAAAAGGAAAAAGAAAGATTGCTTTTACCTATTCTTTATATCAAACATCTCAACTTTCTTTTTTACTTAGAGAGAAACTGCAAGAACATCACCCAGATGGACACTTTGGAGCAATGTGGTTGTTTTTTGGCTGCAGACATAAGGATAGGGATTATTTATTCAGGTACTTCACAATTCTAGCATGGTAAGACTCAGCCATGCCGTACAATACTAATTTCAGACTTTTTCAACTTTAAATTACAAACCTTCCAGTGACCAGTAGGTATTGTATTTCAGAGAGGAGCTCAGACATTTCCTTAAGTGTGGAATTCTCACTCACTTGAAAGTTTCCTTCTCAAGAGATGCTCCTGTGGGGGAGGAAGAAGCCCCAGCAAAGTATGTGCAAGACAGCATCCAGCGTCACAGCAAGCAGGTGGCAAGGGTCCTTCTTCAGGAGAATGGTCATGTTTACGTGTGTGGGTAAGTGGCCATCATGCTCAAGTGCCGGGGAGGGGAGGGCAGTCAGTAATGTTTATTAAAGAGACCAGGGACCGATTGGTTAATGATCTGGACATGTATGGATGAGAGATTGGATTCTTAATTACAGGAATAGAAATACAAGCTCTAAAATGATTTTTAACATACACTTAATAGCCAAGAAGTTGGCCAGCGTGGCCCCCCCTCAAAAAAAAGAAAATTAACTCATGCATTGGGGAATGCTTTGTGCTGTTTTAAATACGTTTTTAGCCTCTTAACGTTACATTCTGTCTCAGGATTGATTTTGTTGTATCAGTAAATAGTGAAAATGTGATTTGTGCAGTCGACCTAGCCAAGGAAAACAGCTTTGGTTTTGACTCTGAGAATGTGGGTCTAGGATCCTTTTTCTTTAAGGCATAATTTATGATGTCAAAGTTGACATAAGCCAGGAGTCATTCTTATGTTTCATCTACTTTTTGATATAAGATCCATTATAGAAACCCAAGATTGCCATAGAAAATAAAAATTTTAGGAACTTAGCTACTTGTTTTAATGGAACTCAAAAATGTTTACCAGTTAAAAAGGAGTTTTGAAATAAGAAATTACTCTTTTTTTATCCTAACACATCCCTGGCATTTAAAACATTCCGTAAGTCATCAGGTCAGGTTTTTTTGTTTGTTTTTTTTAAACTATGATACAGAGAAAGAACTACTGGCATAGTGACGTAGAATACATATAAATATAATTGAAAAGGTTCATAAAACAAAACTTCCTTTTTCTACTTACTTTTTATGACACATTCTGATAACTTATATTTCGTTTGTTCTATCATTTTACAAAAATCTGACTTTGGCTACAAAGTTGATTTCATGACCCATTAACGAGTCCTCAGCTAGAAAACGCTGCTCTAGGTCAGAAAGGGCAGAGCTTCTGGACGCTGTGTTGGTTTACATTTTCATTTACTTTTAGTGAAGCATTTGATCTTTCTTTTGTTTGCAGAGGACAGTGCTGTCAGTGTCAGATATAGGTTGAAGGCTTAGATGCAGCTCTAATAATGGAGGTGAAGTCCATTGTGCAAACATAAGTACAAATATATGAGTAACTGGTAATTGAGAACTTGGAGGGGTTCTTAAACATCTTAAAAAACTCCTAAAACAGTAACGCAGAAATAACTCTGCACCATCACTGGTGCTTCATTTTTCACATCCGTGAAGTGAAGCTGATAGCGTTCATAGCTGGTCAGAGGTGAGGGCTCAGAGTGACACCCCACGGCACTCTAACATGGACCGAACACAGGAGACTGAGAAGAACAGCCACTGAGGAAGGAGCGAACTTGTCCCTAAGTCCAGGGGACACTGACTCAAAGGGGAGCCTTTGCTGCCGATAGTCAAGTGGGAAGCAGACAGAGGGGCCGGTAGGTTTGGCAGCTGCAGCCGCGGGACATGGGGAAGGGCCGTGGGGTTAGAAGTGATCTCAGAGTACTTGAGGGGAGAGCATGACAGCCGTTAAAACTTTCTCAGGAAATTTTACTGTGAGGGGGCAGGGCAATTTCAATTCCTGAGACATTAGAGTCCTGTCATTCATTCAATAAACATTCGAGTGCCTACTAAGTATTTGGCACTGTGCAGATGTCGAGAAAGAAATGGTAAATGAGATGCACTCCTATCCCAAGCCACCTGCTCCCTGTGGGAAAGCCAGGTCAGCAGATGCTCACGGTATACCGGGTGCTGTGCAGGGGCCACAGGAGCGCACAGGAGGGGCCCCTTGCCCGACCTGCAAATGAAAGAGCTGGGACGTGGAAACACACTTAATAGAGGGCCAGCCCTTGGCAAGTTCTCAGTAAACGTGTCTGTTAATAACTCATCGTGTGCACGGACGCCTTTGAAGTGTTTAAAGCTGTGAATGGGGTGGTCAGCATTGCATGTGACAGTGGTCCTGGGCGGAGGCCTGTCCCTGGGGGAGCAGTAGGTGCCTGGAGACTGAGGGACACTTTCCAGAGAAATGGAGGGAGGACTAAGGTGTAGTGACAGTCGCGGCAGTGAGATTCGTGAATTAAGGAGGATTTGGTAAAAATCACTGTTTCCTAAACAGTAATACCGTTATTCTTTTTTTTAGAGATGCTAAGAATATGGCCAAGGATGTAAATGATGTCCTTGTGGAGATAATAAGCAAAGAGGTTGGAGTTGAAAAACTAGAAGCAATGAAAACATTGGCTACTTTAAAAGAAGAAAAACGGTATCTTCAGGATATTTGGTGATAAAATTGGAAAATAAAGGAAGAGAATAAAGCTTTTTGGCTGAAAGTACTAAAAGACAACTTTACTGAAGCTTGAGACTTCTGATTTTTAAAATTAAAATTTTTTTTGACCATTTCTTGGAGGATGTCGGGGGGTGGCATGGGGAGCGGACCATTTCACAGTGTAGGAAGCTTTCAATTCAGGTTCCCATATCCGCCCCCCCAACCCTCCCCAAACCGCCCTGAGCTGAAAAAGGCAGCCCGTACTCCTCCGCCAGCACCTCCCGGGGCGCCTCTCCCTCCGGGAGAGCTTCTGCAGGGACTGCGACCAGATCACAGGGCATCTCTAGCAGTACATGTGAAGGCTTCTCAGTACGGGATTTGGGCACGAGCGTCACCTGGGTAGACAGTTAAATCTTGTGAGCTAGTCACCGTTTCTTTTTAAATAATCTAAAAATAATTTATATTCTTATCTTAAAATATACGATAAAAATATTCATATTAGTGCATTAAAATTACATATGTATAGCATATATGATTATATGATTATATAATTTTATCAAATGTTTTTTTATTACCAAAACTATATTTCTGATAAAAAAATACTTTAAGGTAATGCTTATAGGGATTTTTTTATGCTAGAAATCTGAAATATATTTTGAAATTCCGCTCTGGCATGTGATTTATTTACCACAATTACTTCCTTTTAATATCACAGTGTCAGAATTTAGGGAATTTGCATGCACTTTACAGATGCGAGCAGATGCATGTTTAAGTAAAGCTACACCCTTTTCTCCTCCTCTGTCCAGCCCCCAGCCCACCCCCATTCCCCACCTTTTCATTTCTGCTCCTTTTGGCATATTTTTTAGTTTTTCCACATAATCTGTTTTACCTTCATGATATCACACAAGTTGTAACCTGGGCTTGAAATACCTACTTAATATCCTTGTATTTTTAAAATTGCTACTATTGTCTGCATATTTTATGTCTTCCAAATTCATATATTCAAATCCTGACTCCAGTGTGATGGTGGTGGGAGCTGGGGCCTTTGCGGAATGGTTAGGTCATGACGCTGGAGCCCTCAGGAATGGGGTCAGCGCCCTTGTTACAAGAGGCCCCGCAGAGCTCCCCGCTCCTTCCCCCTGTGAGGACATCGTGGAAGTCGGTTGTCTGCAACCCTGAGGCCTTCACCAGGACCCGACAGCACTGGCACCTGGTCTTTCCAGCTTCCAGAACTGTGAGAAATTCTATTGTCTGTTAGCTACCTGGTGGTATTTTGTTACAGCAGCTCGAATGGACTAAGACAATTCCCGGTGACATGTTCTCTTTTAAGATTTTGTCAGAATGGAAATCAAAATGTAAAAGGGGTATGAAAACTTTTCTCCTACTCTCAGGTATATATTGTTTTTTTTATGAAAGAGATTGGCATTTAAAAAACAAATCTTCACCTGTCACAGGTTTCTGGTCATTTTGAAAAATGAAGATCTGAAGGAAATATTATATAATCTTAAGATTTGTTAAGGCTTCATGGCTGTTTATTATAATCTCTAATCTCATATATTTTACAATAGAAATATTTCCAAAAAAACAAAAGGCATAAGAAAACATAGCAAGCAGAATTATATGCATATGTTATATATATATCAACCAAAATAGACTCAAGGTGAAAACATGAAAGGGGACAAAGAACAATATTCCTTATTGATAACTAACAAGAATATATGACAATTAAGAACTTGTGTCCATCTTTTTGAATTATGGTTTTCTCAGGGTATATGCCCAGTAGTGGGATTGCTGGGTCGTATGATAGTTCTGTTTTTAGTTTTTTAAGGAACCTCCATACTGTTCTCCATAGTGGCTGTATCAATTTACATTCCCACCAACAGTGCAAGAGGGTTCCCTTTCTCCACACCCTCTCCAGCATTTATTGTTTGTAGATATTTTGATGATAGCCGTTCTGACCAGGGTGAGGTGATACCTCATTGTAGTTTTGATTTGCATTTCTCTAATGATTAGTGATGTTGAACATCCTTTCATGTGCCTCTCTGCCATCTGTATGTCTTCTTTGGAGAAACGTCTGTTTAGGTCGTCTGCCCATTTTTGGATTGGGTTGTTTGTTTTTTAATATTGAGCTGCTTGTATATTTTGAAGATTAATTCTTTGTCAGTTGCTTCATTTGCAAATATTTTCTTCCATTCTGAGGGTTGTCTTCTCGTCTTGTTTATGGTTTCCTTTGCTATGCAAAAGCTTTTACGTTTCATTAGGTCCCATTTGTTTATTTTTGTTTATATTTTCATTACTCTAGGAGGTGGGTCAATAAAAGATCTCCCCACCAGTGTTCACTGCAGCACTGTTTACAATAGCCAGGTCATGGAAGCAACCCAAATGTCCATCGACAGATGAATGGATAAAGAAGATGTAGTACATATATACAGTGGAATATTACTCAGCTATAAAAAGGAACGAAATTGGGTCATTTGTAGAGATATGGATGGACCTAGAGTCTGTCATACAAAGTGAAGCAAGTCAGAAAGAGAAAAACAAATATTGTATATTAACGCACGTATGTGGAATCTAGAAAAATAATACAGACGAACCTATTTCCAGGGCAGGAATAGGGATGCAGATGTAGAGAACGGAAGTGTGGACACAGGAAAAGGGGAGGGTGGGATGAATTGGGAAATTAGATTTGACATAAATACACTACCATGTGTAAAACAGATAGCTAGTGGGAACATGCGGTATAGAACAGAGAGCTCAGCTTGGTGCTCTGTGATGACCTAGATGGGCAGGATGGGAGGGAGGTCCAAGAGGGAGGGGATATATGTATACATACAGCCGATTCACTTCCTTGTACAGCAGAAACTAATACAACATTGTAAAGCAGCTATACTCCAATAGAAAAAAGTTTTGTCCGTATTGTTGTCTGTCCATGCGTGACCCCAAAACTGATAGGTCCCTAAAGACAGACTGAGGAGTGTCTGTAGTGGCCCCAGAACCTGACCC
This sequence comes from Pseudorca crassidens, assembly GCF_039906515.1. Classification (NCBI taxonomy): domain Eukaryota; kingdom Metazoa; phylum Chordata; class Mammalia; order Artiodactyla; family Delphinidae; genus Pseudorca; species Pseudorca crassidens. The sequence goes on from NC_090298.1 coordinate 6,965,092, forward strand.
GAACCATCTGATTTATGCACAACATCCGGGTTATTTCTGTTAGTTGTTAGATCCCAATTTCAGGTGAGTATTGATCAGCTGTTGCCTCACAGTGTGCCAGCAAGTGATGGTGAAACTAGATCCCAGGCCAGGTTCTGCCGCACATGCAGGTATTTAATAGTTTACTAGCAGTCGGGCATAAAACATCTTACAGCCTGTCATGTAAGCTTAATGAAGTTCCAGCCCTGTCTCTCTAGCTGGGCCAGCTACATCTTGCATAAAAAGTTTCACATCTTGTGTCAGTTTATTCAAGGTGGTTGTGACTACTCCAGGAGCAGGGTTTTGTTTCTCCTAGCAGCATTGTGAGCTACCCTCCAACCCTTTGGCTGGACACAGTGCTATTTTATGCCTCAGGCGCTACCCCAAGGGTCTTGCTAGAAAAAGTCTTTGACCTTGTTTATACTGCAGTGAAGAGTACCTCTGAGTTAATCTGTTCAAACTCCATCATATCTTAATAGTGCTAGGTATTCAGTAAGAGCCCCTTTCTAACCTCAGTTTTTCTAAGAATCTACTATTGGACACATTATTGTCAGTAACATAATGTTGATCAGTGATGAAATCTATTAATAGAAGAGCTTGGGGTAGCTGTCTGCATTAAGGTTTTCTTCATTATAATGCTAACTGCACCCCGAGGATTCCTTACTCTCTAACACACCTGTGTATCTGAAGTATTCTAGACTGAATTCCAGGCAGGCACCGTAACACTGGGATACTAATCTATTTAGTCATAAACTATCAGATAAAAAACTCGGAGAATTTGGCCTTTGCAGTTAGCAAAGTAGATGATGTACATGCTGCATCCAACAAACTAGGTACCCATATTGGTTTCAGATATACTCGAAACATTTTAAAAATTGACCATGAACTTGGCCATAAAGGAAAACTCAACAGATTGCATGAAATAAGGCATTGTTTGCTGATCCTAATAGAATTAAAAACTATAAAAAGCCCACAAAGGCCACATCGAAGAATTTTTAAACACATGCAAATGATTCATGGCATAGGAAATAAAACTAGATGACAGAAGATTTAGGACTGGTTTCTTCTAAAGTGCTAACTGGACACACGGTTGTGGCCAAAGGAACACCCCGGAGGGAAATTTCATCCATTTCACAGATATTTTGAGGGCCTACTTTGCCAGGTACTGAAGTACAGTTGATACAGTAGTGAACAAAGTAGGTAAAATGCCTCTGTTCTCAGAGCTTACATTTCTATTTGAGGAGAGCCATAAATAAATGAATAAATAAATACCAATTACGATGTCTGAGAAGGTGATAAGCGTCATGGAGAAGGACAAACCGGGCTAAAGGGGCTTTGGTATGTGGTGTTGGAAGGGCCGTGCAACCAGACAGAGCAGTCAGGGAAGGGCTCACTGAGAAGGGAAAGATCTGGAAGAGAGCAGGCAGCCGGCTGCTGTGGATATCAGGACAGGAGGCAGTCCGTGCAAAGGTCCTGAGGTAGGACGGTGTCTGGTAAGTTGGAGGGAGAGAAAAGAAATGGGGAAATCCGATGATGTGTTGCCTTGAGGTCATTGTAGATTTTGGGTTTTACTCCTAGTGACTGGAAAGCCATTGGATCAGAGGAATCACATGATCTATTGATAGTTTACATTCTGCAGGACTTAACTCTGGCTGTTGTGGTTGAGACTGAACTGAAAGAGCCAAGGATTGAACCATTGAAATCACTTAGAGAGTTGACATAATACAAAGGGTCCGGTCATCAAATCAGACTCACGAGAGTCAGAAATCTTAACCTTCTCCAGCTTTACTAATGTCAAGGTTGCAGGTAAATGCAGGACACGTGGAGGAGGGAGAAACCTAGGACTGCCTCCACCACTCCCTAGAATCTTCCTGCTGCATTAGGCCCTTGCAGACCGAGATTATCATAAAACGCATACATTGCAAATAGGGCATCACTTACACAAAAGGGACTATTTAGGTCATGGAATATCTCTTTTATATGCCCAAAATTACAGAGCTAATGCAACACTTTCTGGAACGCCAAGCCCTATAAATCTATGCATCCTAGGTTTATCTAGGTGAGCACTGTAGACAAACCAAGGACATCCCACCGAAAGTATTCAGTAATTATATTAACTGTAATTGTACTAACAATCCAAATAAAAGCAAGATGATTAAGCAAACCAACCCATATGTTATTTAGAAGAGATAGACTTTAAGTTGGAAGGTTTGGAAAAGAATACCATGCAAACAAAAGAAAAGCAAGTCTAGTAAAATTCATATAAAAAGGAGGCTTGAAGCAAGAAATATCACAAGAGAGATTTTCATGGTGATTAGAGTCGATTGATGAGAAAGACATGAAAATCCTAAATATGCATGCACTCAATAAAAAAGCTGCAAAATATATAAAGCAACAATTGTCAGAACTAAAAGGAGGAAAAGCCAAATCCAAAATCACATTTGGAAAGTTATACCATAGAACAAGCAAACGAGAGTAAGCATTTAAAAGATTTTTAACAGCACAATAGGATCTAATTGACGTATATAAAACACTAACACCAACAACTTCAGAATAGGACTTGTCTTCTAGTTTACATTGAATATTTACCAGAATAGACCAACTTTTAAAGAGATAGAAACTGTACAATAGGTTTTCTGAGAATTAAACTAAAAGTCAATAACTAAATGAAACTAGAATAACCTCCAAATATTTGGAAAATAAGCAACACAAAGTAACCTATGAGTCAAGAAAAATCACAAGGAAATTAGAAAATATTTTGATGAAGATGAAAAAAAGACTCCAAAATTTGTAGTATGCAGCTAAATCAGTGCTCTGGGGGAAGTTTGTGCATCTAAATTCTTATAAAATTAAAAAAGCTCAGAAGTCAATGATCTATGCTTTAATACTAGGAAGTTAGAAAAGGATCAGTACATTAACTACCAAGAATATGAAAGGAGATAGTGAAGATAAAAGAAAATGAAATAGAAAAAACAATGTATAATAGAGAAAACCAGCAAAGCAAAAATTGTTTAAGATTTTTTCCATCTTTATTGAGGTATAATTAACAAATAAAATTGTATAGAATTATAATGTACAACGTGATGATTTGATCTATGCATACTTTGTGAAATGATGACCACATCAGGTTAATTATCACATTCATTGCCTCACATAGTTATCATATTTGAGTGTGTGTGATGAGAATGCTTTTAAGATCTACTCTCTTAGCACATTTCAAGTATACAATACTGTATTATTAACTATGGTGACCATGCTGTACATTAGATTCCCAGATCTTATTCATCTTTTTTTTTTTTTTTTTTTGCAGTATACGGGCCTCTCACCGTTGTGGCCTCTCCCGCTGCGGAGCACAGGCTCCAGATGCGCAGGCTCAGCGGCCATGGCGCACGGGCCCAGCCGCTCCGTGGCATGTGGGATCTTCCCGGAGCGGGGCACGAACCCGTGCCCCCTGCATCGGCAGGCGGACTCTCAACCACTGCACCACCAGGGAAGCCCCAGATCTTATTCATCTTATAACCAAAGGCTTGTACCCTTTGACTGGCATCTCCCCGTTTCCCCGGCCTCCAGCCTGGGGTAACCACCATTCTACTATTTCTATGACTTTGACTTTGTTCTTTTTGGATTCCACATATAAGTGAGACTGTACAATATTTGCCGTTCTCTGGCTTATTTCACTTAGCATAAATGTCCTCTGTGTTCATTCATGTTGCAAACGGCAGGATTGCTTTCTCGGCTGAGTAATATTCCATTGTGTATATTGTTACAGATAAACTGAGGCATATTAAACATTTTAAGATTTTATTTGAGCAAAAATCAGTTCAAACCAGGCAGCACCAAACAGGAAACTTTCAGGAGTGCTCCACCTATGGAAACTAGGGAAAGACTAATGAGGAAGATGAGGAAGCAAAGCAAGGGAATTGTTTGCTTGGCCATGGCTTAAGCAGGTACGTTATTTGGGAAATCCTATTTGGCTGTTTCCGATTTGGCTGTCTGTCCTTAGGTTTTGATTTCTTAACCTTGAGGCACTGCAGGCTTAGGTTTTGGTGGCTTACATAGGCTGCCAAGGCATTAAAGCCACCTCAGGGCTTCCCTGGGGGCGCAGTGGTTGCGAATCTGCCTGCCAATGCAGGGGACACGGGTTCGAGCCCTGGTCCAGGAAGATCCCACATGCCGCGGAGCAACGAAGCCCGGGCGCCACAACTACTGAGCCTGCGCGTCTGGAGCCTGTGCTCTGCAACAAGAGAGGCTGCGATAGTGAGAGGCCCGCGTACCGCGATGAAGAGTGGCCCCCACTCGCCGCAACTAGAGAAAGCCCTCGCACAGAAACGAAGACCCAACACAGCCAAAAATAAATAAACAAAAATATTGTTAAGTGTTTAAAAAAAAAAAAAAAAGCCACCTCAGCCTACCGACCTCCTTGTTTAGTTAATGTAACGATATATACCACATCGTCTTTATGCATTCATCTGTCGACGGACACTGAGGTTGTTTCCATACCTTGGCTATTGTGAATAAAGCTGTAACAAATATGGGAGTGTAGATATCTCTTCGAGATCCTGATTTCATTTCCTTTGGATGTATATCAAGAAGTGGGATTACTGAATCATATGGTAGTTCTATTTTTAAGTTTTTGAGGAACCTCCATAGTGGCCATGCCAATTTACATTCCCACCAAAAGGGCACAAGTGTCCCCTTTTCTCCACATTCTCACCAGTACTTATTATCTCTTATCTTTTTGATAAGAGCCAGTCTAGCCGGTGTGAGATGATAGCTCATTGTGATTTTGATTTGCATTTCCCGATGGTTAGTGATATTGAACACCTTTCCATGTACCTGTTGACCATTTGTGTCTTCTTTGGAAAAATGTCTGTTGTCTTTTGCAATTTTTTTTTTTTTACTACTGAATTGTATGATATATATATATATATATATATATTATATATATATATATATGAGATATTATTAAGCCCTTATCAGATATATTATTTATAAATATTTTCTCCAATTCCATAGGCTGCTTTTTCATTTTGCTGATGGCTCCCTTTGCTGTGCAGAAGCTTTTTAGTTTGATGTAGTCCCATTTATTTATTTTTGCTTATGTTGCCTGTGCTTTTGGTTTCATAACAAAAAATCATTGCCAACCAATGTCAAGGATCTTTTATCCTATGTTTTCTTCTAGGAGTTTTATGATTTCAGGTCTTACATTTAAGTTTTTAATTCATTTTGAGTTAATTTTTGTAAGTGGTATAAGATAGGGAACCAGTTTCTTTCTTTTGCATGTGAATATCCAGTTTTCCCAACACCATTTATTGAAGAGACTGTCCTTTTGCCATTGTGTGTTCTTTGTGCCTTTGTCAAAGATTAGTTGACTGGGTATGTGTGGGTTTATTTCTGGGATCTAGATTCTGTTCCATTGATCTGTGTGTCTGTTTTTATGCCAGTAACATACTATTTCGATTACTGCAGCTTTGTAATATAGCTTGAAATCAGGGTGTGTGATGTCTCCAGTTTTGTTCCTCTTTCTCAAGATTGCTTTGGCTATTTGGGATATCTTGTGGCTTCATACAAATTTTAGGATTGTTTTTTCAATTTCTGTGAAAAGTGCCAATGGAATTTTGGTAGCAATTTCACTGAATCTATAGATCACTATAGATAGTAGGACATTTAATAGTGTTATTTTTTTCCAATCCATGAACATGGACTATCTTTCCATTTATTTGTGTCTTCCTCAATTTCTTTCATCTATGTCTTATAGTTTTGCTAAATTCAACATCTTTTTATGATAAAAACTCTCAACAAATTGGGTACAGAAGGAACGTACCTCAACATAATAAGAAAATACCTGCACGTTTGATGTCAGAAGTATTGTGAGTGAAAACAGTTTGGTTACCAAGCCTGAATTAAGAGATTTATGAACAAGCTATGATCACTTAGGAAAAAATAAAGGATATTGTATTTCTGTACATCCAGATTGTTACTATAAATTTAAAACTTGCTACATGAAAAATAAAGTTACCTTAAGTAAGTTTAAGTAAGTCTTAAACCTGGACTTTCTGATCAAACTTTAGTGTGTCCTTCTGATCTCCCACTGCTCCCAAGTGCCTAAACTATTATACCTTGGCTTTAAAATCCCCATGGCAATAAGACGATTTCCAATAACCTGGGGCTTCTAAGGTGTGTTGCTTTCTTGCCTATTCAGGACTGTTTCTTCACTCTGTGGATTTTTTTCACTGGACATGACTTGGCTTTATTTGAATTTTCCTAAAATGTTATCACCGAGTGGGTTGTACTTCAATTTCATCTTTAATCAGTCAGATTAATAAAATACTGGAAAGAATATCCACATTAATAAATTTAAGCTTTAAGTTCTTTAATCACAGCACTAATTATACTTTAAAGTTATCTCAACTGGATTTGTATTTTGCCATGATTGGGGACTTAAATTTTTATCCATTTATTTATTTTCTTTTAATTGAAGTGCTTAGCTCATTCTGGTTTACACAGAGATTTCCATGATTTTCTTTTTTCATGTTTGGTGATGGAAAGTTTCATTCAGCTTCAGTATGTGCCTGAGGGGCATGGTGGTGGGGATGGGGGGAAAGTTCATAGTCTGGAATCAGAAACTTAAGAGCTGCAGCTCCTTGGAGAGACAGAGAGCACAGTAGTTAATAGCATAAATACATGTTTGAAATAGACACATGTTTGAAACTCAGCTCTCATGCGTGGTTGATGGCTTTGAACAGGTTATTTAACCTCTCTTTGCCTCAGTCTGTTAAATGAGGATTATGAGCTAATTTATATAAAGAACTTAGAATAGCTCCTGGCATTCAGTGAGTCCTTTATAAGTGGAACTGCTATTAATGATAACAACTTCAGATTTTTGTTTTTGTTTTCTCTGTGATATATATTTCCATTTATTTCTATAAAATGCCGAGATATAAACTACAATAATTTCTGGTCCTGTAAGATTCTCAATTTATTTTGCTTCTGAGGTATTAGTGATAAATATTTAACGGTTCAAACATGAAAGTAAGCATTCATGAATATGGACAATTTCAAATAGCTCTACACAGACCCAGAGCTGCCGGAATTACAATTTTTGGTGAGATGAATGAATGCCCTGCATCACGTGCTGACTGCCATGTAGAATGTCCCATGTGATAAGGTCTGGTCAGTTCTGGTTTCCCTCCTGCTCTGTGAGCCACAAAGATTAGTCCTTCTAGTCACTCAGGTGATGCAGTTTACCAAATGTTTGTGGACATACACGTCAAGGTGGCTTATTTTCATCAAAGTTGAAAACTGAGATAATTTAAATACTTTTGCAATATTTGAATGGATATGATAAATTTTCCCACTCAGGAAGGAACATTTTTTTTTAACATCTTTATTGGAGTATAATTGCTTTACAATGATGTGTTAGTTTCTTCTTTATAACAAAGTGAATCAGTTATACATATACATATGTCCTCACATCTCTTCCCTCTTGCGTCTCCCTCCCTCCCACCCTCCATATCCCACCCCTCTAGGTGGTCACAAAGCACCGAGCTGATCTCCCTGTGCTATGCGGCTGCTTCCCACTAGCTATCTATTTTACGTTTGGTAGTGTATATATGTCCATGCCACTCTCTCACTTTGTCCCAGCTTACCCTTCCCCCTCCCCGTATCCTCAAGTTAAACACTATTAAAAGCAGTGTTACTCACAGTGTTGTTAAATCAATTCTTCCAGGCTTCCATCTATGCTTTGTTTAATGCTAACATTTTTCTTTTTAAATGAGGTTGATTGACATTTCATGGAGATCCAAATATCGCTTTTGACATCCATTAAATTTTCATGACCTGAGGTTCAACTGTGTTTTTTTAGGTTAGGACAACTTTTACTTTTAAAAGTATTCTTTTAGGTTAAGAATGTTAAACTAGAGTTGGCTGAAGTATGTTGAATGCATTTTATTGTCTGATCAGTCTCTCTTCAGCATTTATTACGTTCAGTGTACATGTGTGCACAGCCCACCATTGTAAACAGTGGGTGGCATGATCTGAGAAGAAACCCAGTTCAGAACCTAGGCTTCCTTGGTCTGCCCACTTCTGCCATGTGTCTCATACCAGGGTTAACAGAGTTTATCCACCCCTGTGTGTCAACCCTGTGGGCCTCACGGAGTCATCACTGAGATTCTGTGAGATACGTGTTGTTATTCTTAGTCTGCAAATGAGAAGGTTTGGCTAAGAAGATTTAACTGCTCCATAAACTCACACAACCTTATTTTTCTTCTAAATGAGTGTCTTGGTTATTCTCAGGTCTTTGTTATTCTTTGTAAGTTTTAGAATCAGCTTTTCAAGTTCATCAAAACAACCTGATGAGATTTTTAAACTGGAATTGCCTTGAATACATTTTGGTAGGACTGAAATCTCTGCCATATTGTTGCTTGCTATCATGAAAATGATTCTGCTCTCCATTTGATTAAATCTTTTGTAATGTCCTTCAGTAAAGCTTTGTAATTTTTTTCACACAGCGTTTATACATCTTTTGTTCATTTTATTCTTAGGAACACTGGATATTCTGTGATTCTTAAATTACTTTTTAAAAACTTTAAATGACTTTCTAGAATTTGAAAAAAGCTAGTTTGAAAATAGGATATAGATAATATTAATCATAGGAATTTAGTAGATTTATCAAATAATATTAAATAGCTTTACTAAACCACACAATAATAATATTATTGTAGAATTAATTCTGATCAGCTTAGAAAAATTAAACTCCAGGCTTTATTCTGATTTTGCCGCTTTTCTCACTAACATCTTTCTGTTCCAGAGCTCCACGCAGGACACCACATTACATTTAGTGTTCTTATCTCCTCGGTCTCCTCCAGCCTGTGACAGTTTTTCAGCCTTTCATTGTTTTTCATGACACTGAAGTTTTGAAAAGCACTTGTCAGGTATTTTGTAGGAGGTCCCTTGTTTGGAGTTTGCCCGATAGTTACTTATGGTTACACTGGGATCATGGTTTTTAGAGAATACACCAGAGGTGAGATGTCACCTTATTTCTGGGAGCACATGGCATAACATGATTAATCACTGGTGAGGTTAACCCTGTCACTTGGTTAAGGTGGAACCTGCTGGCTTTCTCCACTGGGAAGTTCCTATTTTTCCTTTTCAAAATGAGTCACTAAGTCCAGCCCATATTAAAAGGGAGTGAAATTAAGCTTGACCTCCTGGAGGAGTATCTATATATATTATTTTTATGCTTTGTAAGGAAATTTTTCCCTTCTCCAAGTTATGTATTTTATTTTATCATCTGTTTCTATCAGATCGACTCATGGGTATTTATTTAAATACTATGGGTTATAATATTATGGGTTTTTTTTTGCTCAAATTGTTCATCTTTGACTACTGCAAGGTCTTTCAGGTTGACTCTTGTGTCCCTGCAATATGCCCCTTTGTTTTACTTTCTAAGTACTTCCTTATTTTCTGGCACTCTGAGGTGTTCCAGGATCATCTTGTATTCTCCCTGCCCCAGTGTTACAATCAAACATTTTCCCAAAGAGCCCTGATTCCTTCTATTAGAGAACCCCTGATGACCACTGATCTCTTTTCTATCTCTCTAATTTTGCCTTTTCCAGACTATGACTTGATTAGAATTATACAACAGGCTGCTTTTTGGGTGGGTCTTCCTTCATTTAGCAAAATGTCTCTAAGATTCATCCATGTGATTGTGTGAATTGACATCTAGTTCCTTTTTATTGCTAAGTAGTATTTCGTTGCATGGATATACAAAAGCTTATTCATTCACCGATTGAAAGAAATATTCTGCACGAACATAAGTTTTCAGTTCACTTGGATAAGTATGTGGGAGTGGGATTTCTGGGTCAGATGCTAAGCTTTTCTTTTCTTTTCCTTTTAAAAAATAAAATTTCTAAGAAATTGCCAAACTGTCTTCCAACGCAGCTGTCTTGTTTTGCATTCCCACCAGTGATGGCTGAGAGCTCGTGCACTTATTCTGAGAGTAAATTACTAGGAGCTCAGCCTCGTTACAGCTTCAGGACTGTCCCGTCTGCGGTCTCCGTGGCGTCACGTGTTACCGCATTCAAACAGGAGAGTCAAAATTTCAAACGATGGCATGGAGATGATAGAAACAAAGAGACAGAACTTGAGTTACTTGAATTTTGTTATTCTGTATGACCGCTTGAAGTTTTTCTTCATGGTGACTTTTTTTAACATTGGAAAACACTTACTTGCTTCAGTCTTCCTTTATAGGTGAAAAATGCTTTGAAATATAGGTGTAGCCGTGATCATATGGTGTGCTCATTAAGAAGCTCTGCGTGGACTACAGACCAACGCTGGGACATCCACCCCAACCTCTGAAGTGCGTTGCCGTCTGAAAATTAACGTGGATACGACAGGTGCTTCTCAGATTTTGTTCTCTACTGTATGTGATTTTTTTTTTTTCCCCTGAGCCATCTTCTTTTCTGGTGTAAACTTTTAAATCAAGTAAATCAGATATAAAAATATTTATAAACAGCCAGAATCAACCCTAAAAATGATATAGTGAAACCCACACTTTAAAACTGTTCCTTGAAGGTCAGCACACAGAAACTGTGGAGAAAACCATTAACCAAACAACAATAAAACTTAAGTAAATGGACATTTGTACAGAAAAAAAATCCAATTTAAGGCAGAACGTCAGGAGAAAGGACAAAAGGGGCTGGCCTTGTGCTGCCAGAAGGAACTGCAGGGCACGTTTGAGTATTTTATTAATTTCACCAAGAACTGGACAGTTCTTCTGAAGCAATGGGTTAAATATTCTCAATGTTTCTTAACATCCAGCCCTTTTCTCAGACTCTTTTGGACATTTTCACTTAATAGAAATTTATGGTGAAGGTATGTTAGAGGAAATTCTTGACTGCAGAGACATTTGAAAGCCATTAGAATCAGTCCTGAAGGAACAAAGACAATAACAGTATTTCAATTTCTGGAATTTATTGTGAAATGTGATTTTTTTTCTTTATGGATCTCTGACAAACTTACATTTAAGACTTTTCCTAACAATTCATATATCTGTTTCTTTACATGAATAAAACTTTCCAAACTTAACATTTTTTTAAGGTTTTGAAAATAACATTTATTTCTTAAAAGTTAACATGTGCATCATAGGAAACCAAAGAACACAAGAAGCAAAAAACAAAGTCATCCATCATCACAAGCAGTTTACCATTTGATGTGTCCTTCTAGGTCTCGTTTGTATATTTAAACACAACGAAGCATCCATTTTTATGTAAGTAAGATCATACAGTTATGTATCATGCTTTTTCACACATCATGAATATTTACCGTTTCAAAGTCCCAAAGCTATGAGTATTTTGATAACCAAAAATACACTACACCAACTCAATCTGGAAGGAGAAAAAATGTAATCCTTTCTTGGCGACAAAAACTTCAGAAAAGACAAAAATGGCAACAGGCCCCTATCTAGAAAAAGGTATTGGCAAAGTTATGATTAAAATACTATATTCCCTTAACGTTCAATTAAAAATGAGACATAAAGCAACAGAGTACCCAAAGTATAATGCTTTTAAGAGGATTCATTATCTGATCTAAACTATTAAAGTATTAGCAAGGAGGTATGTTTCCACTGAATTACTTAACAATGTATTCCTATCGTACAGCTAAGAGATGCACACACATCAATGGTTATCATCAAAATATAAAAAGGAACACATCCACATACTTCCCTCCCTTTTATACTTCCTTTTGCCCCTCTGCTGCCAACCTAATGAACAAGTCCTGGTGTACATTTCTCAGATGGTTTAACAATTCCATGTCCAAGATGCTACTTTTTTTTTTATCAATTATAACAAAGATATTTACAAATTGGTTAATTCACTAGCTCTACTTTTTATCATACATTGTCACCTCAGGACTCCTAAAAATCCTAGATGTTGCAAAATAATGAATGAACCTTGTCCATAGTAAGCATTGGTACTTTACAAAAATGCACATTTAGACCTATGGTTATAACCTAAAACTGTCTTCTAGATATGGAGATATTAGCCAAGAGCCCTTCCCTTCACCCTTCCTCTTACCCCTCCTCCAGCATATCAGCAACTAAGTACAGGACTATATCTAGCTCCAAGACGTGGATTAACATAGACGCTCCCAGAAGACACAGCCCTTCCTAAAAACCAACAAAAGGGCATTTATTAAGGTGTTATGTTACTACCTCTACTTTTAATATACTTTGGGCATTAGGACTTGCTGCTTATTCTTTAATACACAGCAATATTAACTAAAACACACAAATAGAACAATGGTTAGACAATCTGAACTTGTCTGAAGACTCATGGGCACAGATCCCTTCTCTGTACCTCCTTCCCTGTCCGCTCCCGCCTTCCCACCACCCAGTGAATAGTCAGCTCACTCTCCAAAACTCAAGTTTAACAATTTCCACTCCCACAATACAACCATTCCTATGAATTAACAGAAAACAATACTTAAAAGGTGTTACTTTTAACTCTCTACTTTCAACATATGTTGTGCACTTTTACACATCTAGAAAGATTAGATGTTTCAAATACGGATTTAAGTTTGTCCACTATATATATATATGTAGTAGCACTGAAGAAGCTGCACACAAAGGCTATAGTCACAAAGTGTCTCCTAAACAGGAACACTCTGGCCTAGAACACTTCCCCTTTTCATCTCTATCAACCCAGTGGACAAGAATAATAAGCATCTGTAATGCTTAGAGGGGATTTTAACAATTTCACTTCCTGCAGTTGTTTTCAGAAGTCTTTCCTATGCATTTTAACACAAAGTGTACACAATGTATTTGTCGGCTATTTTTGTCATACACTGGCAACCTCTTTAACATCTAGGAAGACTAGATGTTGTAAATTTGGACCTCTGTCCTTCACTATGTACACAGCCAAGTAAAACAAAACGCAGAGACATATCGGACAATGGTTAGTCTTGGTATAAAGCCCTTTACACTTTCTTCTTTCTTCCTGAACCAGCACAAATAAAATAATGTGTACTGCTCAGAGAGGTGGTTTGATCATTTCGATCACTCCATTTCTAAAAGACAGTACTTCATATGAATTTTAACAAAAGGATATATCTACAAAATATGTTACTTCACTACCTCTACTTTTAACATACTTTGTGCACTTCTAAACATCTAGAAAGACTAGATGTTTCAAATAAGGACTTAAGTTTGTCCAATATATACACAGTAGTGTTGAATAAACTACACACATGTAACAATGGTTAGATCTGAAAGTGTCTTCTACATAGGAACATTCTAATGCACTTCATTTCTCCCAGTACCTCCTTTCTGCCATCCATCCAACACTGGGCAAGTATAGGCACAGGTGTCACTTAGATGTGATTTACAGTTTCACTTCCAAAGGTCCTTTTCAGAAGTCAGCCTTTCAATGAATTTTAACACAAAGTGTACAAAATGTGTTAGTTTACTAACTCTACTTTTGTCATACATTGGCAACCTCTTTAATATCTAGAGACTAGATATTATAAAATTGGGACCCACTGGTCCAGTATATACAAAATATATACAGTAAAGTTAAACAAAATGCATGTAACATATAGAGCAATGGATAAGTTGAAATGTTCTAGTACCTGCTAGCAAAACATCTTTTGCAATCTTCCCTCCCACCTCCCTAAACCCAATGAACAAGCATAGAGTATACTGTTCAGAGAGGAGGTTTAACAATTCCATTTCCAAAGACAGTATTTCCCATCAGTTTTTAAAAGCTATTTACAAGAAGCATTATTCTACTAAAACTACTTTTAAATACATCAAGCACTTCTAAACATCTAGAAAGAATAGATATTTCATATAAGAACTTACTTGTCCACTATGTACACAACACTGTTAAATAAAATTGCACACAGGTAACAATGGTTATAATCTGAGGTATCTTCTAAATATGACCATTTTGGCCTGACCCATTCCCTCCCTCACTTCCTTCTCTCCACCGCCAATCCCGTGGACAAGTACATGCATGTGTAATGCTCAGAGGTGGCTGAACAAATTCATATCCAAAAGTCATTTACAGAAGACAAGCTTTCCTATGAATTTCAATAAAGTGTACAAAATGTGCTAATTTTACTAACTACTTTGTCATACACTGGCAACCCCTTTAACATCTAGAGACTAGATGTTGCAAAACTAGGACTCAGTTTGTCCATTATATGCACAGCAAAACAAAATGAACATACAAAAAATGGTTTTGTCTGAAAATGTCCAGGTATGAACACACTAGCATATTACCTTTTGCAATTCTTTCCCTCCCTCCTCCAAACCACTGAACAAGTATAGACAATAGTATACTGCTCAGAGAGGTGGTTTAACATTTAACATTCCCAAAGACAGTACTTCCTGTGAATTTTAGCAAAAAGTTATTTACAAAGTGATATTTTACTACATCTACATTTAACATACGTTGGGCACTTCTAAACATCTAGATGGACTAGATGTTTCAAATAAGGACTTAATCAGTCCACTATATACGGAGCAGTATTGAAAGAACTGCACACATGTAACAGTTGTAATCTGAAAGTGTCTTCAAAATACCAGCATTCTAGCCATTCTAAGACCAATCCCCTTCTCTCTCTCCCCGCTCCACCAACCCAGAGGGCTATCATGCTCAAATTTTCAGAAGACAATCTTTCCTAGAAATTTTAACACAAAATGTATTATTTACTAACTCTAATTCTGTCAAACACTGGCAACCTCTTTAACATCTAGAAAGACTAGGTGTTGTAAATTAGGACTCATTTGTCCATTATATACACTATATACACAGCAAAGTGAAACCAAATGCAGGAACATAAAAAAGACAACGGTTAATCTTGCCTCACTATAATCACACTGGCACAGAGCTCTTTGCACTTCCTTCTCCTCCCCCCGACCTTGCACCAGTGCACAAACAAACACAGTGCATACCGCGTACTGTTCAAAAAGGTGGTTTGGCCACCCCTCCCCCCCAAAACATTTCATACGAGTTTTAACAAAAAGATATTTACAAAATGTTTTTTTACTACCTCTACTTTGAACATACATCAGGCACTTTAGAAGATCTGGAAAGACTAGATATTTCAAAAAAGTACTTACTGTCAGCTACACAAATGCACACACAAACCAATGGTTCTAATACGCAAACGTCTTCTAACTGTGACCAGTCTGGCACAGAACCTTCTTTTCTTCCTCCTCAACGTCTTCCATTCCATGTCCTCTAACCCACGGAACAAACGTGGACCTCTGTGGCTCCTGATGTCGCCTCTAGAGGCGGTCAAACAACTCCATTTCGAAAAGTCATTTCCAGAAGACATTACTTTTCTATGGTTTATTTTAAAGAAACAAATGGCATTTACAAGACGTGATTTTCTAACTATCATACATCGTTAACCTCTTCACATCTAGAAGGCCTAGATGTAGCGAAAAGTTTTCTTTCGAAAGGTTGGGGGAAAGTTGAGAGCAGCTTTTTCATATTATATACACAGGCCTTCTATAAACGGCTAGTAAGTCTTCCCAAAGGGTGGCGGGCACTTCCTATTGGCCGCACGTGGTACGTTTTTCTACCATTTCTATCTTCCGACATCGAGGTCTTGATAGAACGACGACCAACTGCCCGATGACCCGCTAACTTTCCACCCGTCGTCGACCGGGGCTCCGCTCACCTTCTGGGCCCGTTAAGGCCTTTGTCCGTTGTTGTCTGGACGAGGTGAGGTCTCATCCCACTGGGACAGAGAGGTCCCCTCAGGTCCAGGATCGCGCGGGCTCCAAGGCCTAAGGGTGGCCGAGCTGGCGTCCACGTAGACCCCCCTTCCCAGGCCCTCGAGGCTCTCCAATGGCTGCCATGCTTCTCACCCTGCCACGCCCGACGCCCAAAGGTGCCACGTCCTTGGTGGCCTGCCGGAGGCTTCGCCTAACCCCTGCAGCGTGGGGTCTAGAGACCCGGCAGTGGGCGGGATCTGGGCTCCGAGGGGCTGCCGCCGTTAGGTCGCGGAGGTGGGGTGGGGGAGCAGTTCGTTGCTGCTTCCAGGCTCGGGTGCTGCCGGTGGGCAGCTGCGGCGAGGGCTCTGGGGCTCGGCAAGATACAGCCTGAGCCTGTCCCGGGGGCCCCCCAGTTCACCTGCCGACCGGAGGCCAGAGGGCCTGGAGGGCCCCGGGCTAGAAGGCCGAGATCCGCTTCTCACCGCGCTGTCAGCCGGAACTCCAAACTTAACATTTAAGAAGTGTTTTACGATTAACTATGGGGAAAGGGACATGACAAATCTTGCTATATGTCCACTGAACATGAATATGCAAAGAATGTTAATTTTGGCAAATATGCAGCGGTTACAGATGGAAGCGGATGCTGTACTGTAATTTATTAAGGCATTAGACTCATATGTAGGTATAAATTTCCCCCTTTCTTCAAAAAGTGCATTAGTGCAATTAAAAGAAGCAATTCATTGCTATTTATCTTTTTATTGTATTTCATTTTAATTTTTATAATTAAAAATGATTATACGTATATCAAGTGCAATAAGAGGAAATTTTTACTGTTTCTTTCTTGCCATTATTATTATGTGTTTCACTACATAGCTACTACTGAAAATAATTGTCACAAAGAGGAGGCGATGGTAAACCATGATCTACCAGGTGTCTGACATATTAATTAGGCTGCTGCTGACCTGAAGTTTGGCTTCAGAAAAAAGGAGTATTGTGGGGTCATAATAATAAAGAACACAGCTTCGTGGGGGAGGTGCTTTCTGTTGGGAAGGAAGAAGTCTTTCATTAAAAAAAAAGAAAAAAAAACTAATGAAAGAAAAAGAAAAAGATTTAAAATGTTTACCGTTTTCTTAACATGCGATAATTTTTTTTACTATGTTAAGATAAAGAAATTGGAATATAGAACGTCTAGCACATGACCATCATTCCTTTGCTTTCATTATTTCTGTCATTAAAAAAAAATGCACTTTCTTCATCGTTTAGCATCTTACATGGCCTCTGAATGACCACTGGTGGGTGTGAGGTTGCTGAAGTGGAATTTCATGTCTGCTGTAATATATTAGCAGAATACGAAGTGGAATTTGGTCAGGATTATTTTGTTCCCTTGGGCTTGTCATTTGGCCATAAGGGTCGCACAGGCTCTGATGGAGCAACATGGCAGCCGTGAAGGTCGAGGGGGAAATGGACGGTCACAGTCACACACGCATCCTCTTGAAGGCCTGTGTGGCTGGTGTGAGCTCAGATGGGCTTTGGCAACGGTAAGACACTCAGCTCCACGGTGACCAGTGATCACCACCCCAGCCCTTTATCCAAAGATTGCAAAGCAGTCTGCCCGGATCTTTTTGTTTTTTAAATTGCATCGAATTGAGAAAATGTATGATGGTGTTTCTGTATGTATTAATTACATTCTAGTTTCTGAACATTCACCTTTTTTTAACTTCAGTTTTCAAATACATATAAGAAAAGCTGATTTTTAAAAAATAAATATTAGACTATAAGCCAAGGACAAGTGCAATATTCATTATAAAAGACACCTTTCATTTCCTCTAATGGTGTAAGACAAATGTGGCTTAAAATGGCCTGGAAACTCAGCGAGTCTTTATGGCTTCAAGTTCTCCTCACAACTCCATCCACACTTTTGATACAGGTTTTCTGAAAAGGCAACAGGACACTCTTTTACTCTGTGCAGGATGAGACTTAATTGCATAGTATTTCTTTAACGGTTAATCATAAAGTCAGTGATGTACACGGAGTGATACCTCACATCTTTTTCTCTGCAAAGAATCCCGACGGTATTTTGAGCTGGCAGCTCTGGGTAAAGGGCAGCGTGGTGCAGCTTAATGGCACATACATCTCTCGGTCTGTTTGCCTTCACGTGACCTAGAATTCTGCCATGTAGACTTGGTGTGAAAGCCTGTGTCACACTATCTTCTGCGAAAATTATTAAACCTTTATCAATATTGGTAACTGGGTAGAAAGGTTAACCTAAGTGAACAGGGATCTTGATGACGGTCCATGAGATGAGTTAACAGATTTCAAGTCCTTAGAGCTATGCCAGATACAAAATAAGGATTTACAGTGTGCTGCTATTCATTGCTGATACTAGTCCTGTTGCTACTCTGCTCCTGCCCCTAGAACTTCTACATTTATTCCTGCAACACCCCTTTGTGGCTGGGCGTGCTCTGAATTCCAGAAGTGTGTTTGATGTATGGCAAGGTCACTCTGATACATTTCTCATTTCCCTGGCAAGCGCCCACCCCATTGTGTGGTTCCGGAGCTCACATCTGTCTCCCTGGCCCTCGATTCAATAGCAGTTAACTCAGCACCTCTCACCAGCTTTAATTCATGGTCCAAAGGTTAACAGGTAAAGGAACAGGTTTGGAAAAGGTCTAAATCATGTTTCTGTTTTTCCAGATGGATGACTTTAACAAAAGAGCATGACTCCATTGGGTCTAAGAGCAGTTAAATTCTGCCTTTATTTCAGAACGTATCTGTAGGTTATTAAGATTTTTTTTCTTCAGTATTTTCAAGGGGAAGTGAGAAAGCTGTATTTTCTCTGTAAGAAGTTTCTCAGGAAGATATGTGAACTACTGTCACGAGACCTACTGCAGCGAGGAGACTTAGCCACATGCACAGATTATTTTCCCATTTGAACACTATTTAACGGCCATTACGGATGAATAAGCTAGGGTTGTAGCAGGTTATCGCTCACCTGCATTTTTGCTTAATTATTAGTCAAAAGGGACAAACTGGGGAGGGTTTTGTTGGGAGCTGGACTAGAAAAACCCGGAGGATGAGTGTGATTTGCTCCAATAAGATTTGGGACCATACTGCTAACCAGGCAGCCTTGTGGGGACGCACTTAGGGATGCACTGATGGGCTTTAATAATTTCAGACCCAGTGCCCAGCACGTGTCGCAATTCTGGGAGACGACATCGTTGACTGTGAAATCTAAAGGTCAAGAGAAAAGTGAAGGGAGATACTTCTTGCCCACCTTCTCCCTAGAATATCAGATCTGCTGTTCCTCTTGCTGGATAAATGAAGTAATAGTAGCCAAAATTCAAAATAGTTCCCCATAGAGCAGTAAATGCCCTGGTTTTCTTAGAGGGACTCAAACATGCCTAAATGGGGCTCAATTCCTCCTTCCAACGTGCCGAAGCTGACCTGAGCCGAGTCCCCAAGTCGACAGGTATTAGAACCCCGTGTCTTTCAGTTTTCCTTCTATGATGAAGCAAGTGTGTCAGCCTATGTTTAGTTAGTTTCTGGAATAGCTTGTCAAAGATGGTTCTCAGAAGAAAGGAATTTTTCTGGAGTTTATCAGCCTTTGAGGCTTAGCTATTCAGGTTTAGCAAGAGGGAGTGGGAAGGAACAGCTGTGGGACCCAGATATTAAGGCTAAAACAGTAAAAACAGCCAGCAGATGATGTTAACAGGGTGTCTCTGAGATGAGTGCTGTCCCTGGCAGCACCCAAGCATCTGCTGATGATGGCGAGGAATCATGTCTGGAGCCTGAGGCGGCGAGGGTGGGATTCTGACAAGTTTACAACATGGACCCTAATCGAGTGATGTCACGTCACAGGCTCCCTCCCAGCTGCAGGGGAGGAATCCTCCCACTCTCCATGCTGGGGCTGTGGGAAAGAATGGGCTCTGTGACCTTTTCAGCCCCTCAGCCTCACTTGGCTGGGAAAGCTGGGTCAGACGGAGAGTCTCCTAAGGCTGGAGAAACAGACAGAGACAGCGGAGGAGGACTGGAGCAGCAGGGACATTACTGAGTGGCCCAGCTACAAAGCTGGGAGCTGTGTTTTCAGCTTAATGTACATGTTGATTCATCCATCCATCCATCTGTCATCCATTCATCCATCCATCATCCATCCACCCATCCACCTATCCATCCATCATCCACTCATCCATCCATCATCCATCCACCTATCCACCTATCCATCCATCCATCGTCCACTCATCCATCCATCATCCATCCACCCATCCACTCCTCTGTCCATCCATCATCCATCCATCCATCCACCTATCCATCCCTCCATCATCCACTCATCCATCCATTAACCATCCACCCATCCACTCATCCATCCATCTATACATCTATCCACCATCCATTCACCTATCCAACCATTATCCATCCACCCATCCATCCACTCACTCCACTCATCCATCCAACAAATGCTCATTGATCAACTGCTACAACCCTGCTTTTTTTCTACTATTATTTAATTTTTAAAATTTTAAAAATTTGTATTGGAGTATAGTTGCTTTACAATACTGTGTTAGTTTATACTGTGCAGCAAAATGAATCAGCTATATGTATACATATATCCCTAATTTTTGGATTCCTTCTCATTTAGGTCACCACAGAGCACTGAGTAGAGTTCCCTGTGCTATACAGTAGGTTCTCATTAGTTATCTGTTTTACACAAAGTATCAATAGTTTATATATGTCAATCCCGATCTCTCAATTCAGCCCCCTTCCCCCTCCCCCTTGGTATCCATACATTTGTTCTCTATGTCTGTATCTCTATTTCTGCTTTGTAAAGAAGATCATCTATACCAATTTTTTCAGATTCCACATATATGCATTAATATATGATATTTGTTTTTCTCTTTCTGAATTACTTCACTCTGTGTGACAGTTCCTTTCTATGGCTGAGTAATATTCCATTGTATATATGTACCACCTCTTTTTATCCATTCCTCTGTTTTGTTTATTTTTTTAACATCTTACTGGAGTATAATTGCTTTACGATGGTGTGTTAGTTTCTGCTTTAGAACAAAGTGAATCAGCTATACATAAACATATATTCCCATTTCTCCTCCCTCTTGCCTCTCCCTCCCATCCTCCCTATCCCACCCCTCTAGGTGGTCACAAAGCACCGAGCTGATCTCCCTGTGCTATGCGGCTGCTTCCCACTAGCTATCTATTTTATGTTTGGTAGTGTACATATGTCCATGCCACTCTCTCACTTCATCCCAGTTTACCCTTCCCCTTCCCCATGTCCTCAAGTCCATTCTCTACATCTGCGACTTTATTCCCGTCCTGCCACTAGGTTCTTCAGAACCCCTTTTTTTTTAGATTCCATATATGTGTGTTAGCATATGGTATTTGTTTTCCTCTTTCTGACTTACTTCACTCTGTATGACAGTCTCTAGGTCCATCCACCTCACTGTAAATAACTAAATTTTGTTTCTTTTTATGGCAGAGTAATATTCCATTGTATATATGTGCCACATCTTCTTTATACATTCATCTGTTTATGGACACTTACGTTGCTTCCATGTCCTGGCTATTGTAAATAGACCTCCAATGAACACTGTGGTACATGACTCTTTTTGAATTAAGGTTTTCTCAAGGTATATGCCCAGTAGTGGAATTGCTGGGTCGTATGGTAGTTCTATTTGTAGTTTTTTAAGGAACCTCCATACTGTTCTCCATAGTGGTTGTATCCATTTACATTCCAACCAACAGTGCAAGAAGTTTCCCTTTTCTCCACACCCTCTCCATCATTTATTGTTTGTAGATTTTTTGATGATGGCCATTCTGACCAGGGTGAGGTTATATCTCATTGCAGTTTTGATTTGCATTTCTCTAATGGTTAGTGCTGTTGAGCATCCTTTCATGTGTTTGTTGGCAATCTGTATATCTTCTTTGGAGAAATGTCTGTTTAGGTCTTCTGCCCATTTTTGGATTGGCGTGTTTGTTTTTTTGATATTGAGCTGCCTGTATATTTTGGAGATTAATTCTTTGTCAGTTGCTTCGTTTGCAAATATTTTCTCCCACTCTGAGGATTGTCTTTTCATCCTGTTTATGGTTTACTTTGCTGTGCAAAAGCTTTGAAGTTTCATTCGGTCCCATTTGTTTATTTTTGTTTTTATTTCCATTTCTCTAGAAGATGGGTCAAAAAGGATCTTGCTGTGATTTATGTCATAGAGTGTTCTGCCTATGTTTTCCTCTAAGAGTTTGATAGTGTCTGGCCTTACATTTAGGTCTTTAGTCCATTTTGAGTTTATTTTTGTATATGGTGTTAAGGAGTGTTCTAATTTCATTCTTTTACATGTAGCTGTCCAGTTTTTCCATCACCACTTATTGAAGAGGCTGTCTTTTCTCTACTGTATATTCTTGCCTCTTTTATCAAACATAAGGTGACCATATGTGTGTGGGTTTATCTCTGGGCTTTCTATCCTGTTCCATTGATCTGTATTTCTGTGTTTGTGCCAGTACCATACTGTCTTGATTACTGTAGCTTTGTAGTATAGTCTGAAGTCAGGGAGCCTGATTCCTCCAGCTCCATTTTTCTTTCTCAGGATTGCTTTGGCAATTCAGGGTCTTTTGTGTTTCCATACAAATTGTGAAATTTTTTGTTCTAGTTCTGTGAAAAATGTCATTGGTAGTTTGATAGGAATTGCATTGAATCTGTAGATTGCTTTGGGTAGTATAGCCATTTTCACAATGTTGATTCTTCCAATTCAAGAACATGGTATATCTCTCCATCTGTTTTGATCATCTTTAATTTCTTTCATCAGTGTCTTATAGTTTCCTGCATACAGGTCTTTTGTCTTCTTAAGTAGGTTTATTCCTAGGTACCTTATTCTTTGTTTACAATTGTAAATGGGAGTGTTTCCTTAATTTCTCTTTCAGATTTTTCCTCATTAGTGTATAGGAATGCAAGAGATTTCTGTGCACTAACTTTGTATCCTGCCACTTTACCAAATTCATTGATTAGCTCTAGTAGTTTTCTCGTAGAGTCTTTAAGATTCTCTATGTATAGTATCATGTTACCTGCAAACAGTGACAGCTTTACTTCTTCTTTTCCAGTTTGGATTCCTTATATATCTTTCTCTTCTCTGATTGCTGTGGCTAAAACTTCCAGAACTATGTTGAATAAAAGTCGTGAGAGTGGGCAACCTTGTCTTCTTCCTGATCTTAGTGGAAATGGTTTCAGTTTTTCACCATTAAGAGCAATGCTGGCTGTGGGTTTGTCATATATGGCCTTTACTATGTTGAGGTAAGTTCCATCTATGCCTACTTTCTGGAGGGTTTTTATCATAAATGTGTGTTGAATTTTGTCAAAAGCTTTTTCTGCTTCTATTGAGATGATCATATGGTTTTTCTCCTTCAATTTGCTAATATGGTGTATCACATTGATTGATTTGTGTATATTGAAGAATCCTTGCATTCCTGGGATAAACCCCACTTGATCGTGGTGTATGATCCTTTTAATGTGCTGTTGGATCCTGTTTGCTAGTATTTTGCTGAGGATATTTTCATCAACATTCATCAGTGATACTGGCTTGTAGTTTTCTTTGACTTTTTTTTTTTTTTTTTTTTTTTGTGGTACGCGGGCCTCTCACTGTTGTGGCCTCTCCCATTGCGGAGCACAGGCTCAGGACGCGCAGGCTCAGCGGCCATGGCTCACAGACGCAGCCACTCTGCAGCACGTGGAAACTTCCCAGATGGGGGCACGAACCCGTGTCCCCTGCACTGGCAGGCAGACTCTCAACCACTGCACCACCAGGGAAGCCCAGTTTTCTTTGTTTTTTACATCTTTGTTTGGTTTTGGTATCAGAGTGATGGTGGTCTCATAGAATGAGTTTGGGTGTGTTCTTCCCTCTGCTATATTTTGGAAGAGTTTGAGAAGGATAGGTGTTAGCTCTTCTCTAAATGTTTGGTAGATTTTGCCTGTGAAGCCATCTGATCCTGAGCTTTTGTTTGTTGGAAGATTTTTCATCACAGTCTCAATATCAATGCTTGTGATTTGTCTGTTTATACTTTCTATTTCTTCCTGGTTCAGTCTCACAAGATTGTGCTTTTCTAAGAATTTGTCCATTTCTTCCAGATTGTCCATTTTGTTGGCATATACTTGCTTGTAGTAATCTCTCATGATCCTTTGTATTTCTGCAGTGTCAGTTGTTGCTTCTCCTTTTTCATTTCTAATTCTATTGATTTGAGTCTTCTCCCTGTTTTTCTTGATGAGTCTGGCTAATGGTTTATCAATTTTGTTTATCTTCTCAAAGAACCAGCTTTTAGTTTTATTGATCTTTGCTATTGTTTCCTTCATTTCTTTTTCATTCATTTCTGATCTGATCTTTATGATTTCTTTCTTTCTGCCAACTTTGGGGTTTTTTGTTCTTCTTTCTCTGATTGCTTTAGGTGTAAGGTTAGGTTGTCTATTTGAGATGTTTCTTGTTTCTTGAGGTAGGATTGTATTGCTATAAACTTCCTTCTTAGAACTGCTTTTGCTGCATCCCACAGGTTTTGGGTTGTCGTGTTTTCATTGTCATTTGTTTCTATGTATTTTTTTGATTTCATCTTTGATTTCTTCAGTGACCTCTTGGTTGTTAAGTAGTGTATTGTTTAGCCTCCATGTGTTTGTATTTTTTACAGGTTTTTTTCCTGTAATTGATATCTAGTCTCATAGCGTTCTGGTTGGAAAAGATACTTGATACGATTTCAATTTTCTTAAATTTACCAGGGCTTAATTTGTGACCCAAGATATGGTCTATCTTGGATAATGTTCCATGAGCACTTGAGAAGAAAGTGTATTCTGTTGTTTTTGGATGGAATGTCATATAAATATCAATTAAGTCCACCTTGTTTAATGTATCATTTAAAGCTTGTGTTTCCTTATTCATTTTCACTTTGGATGATGTGTCCATTGGTGAAAGTGGATTGTTAAACTCCCCTACTATGATTGTGTTACTGTCAATTTTCCCTTCTATGGCTGTTAGCATTTGCCTTATGTATTGAGGTGCTCCTATGTTGGATGCATAAATATTAACAGTTGTTATATCTGCTGCTTGGATTGATCCCTTTATCATTATGTAGTGTCCTTCTTTGTCTCTTGTAATAGTCTTTATTTTAAAGTTCATTTTGTCTGATATGAGAATTACTACTCCAGCTTTCTTTTGATTTTCATTTGCATAGAATATCTTTTTCCATCCCCTCACTTTCAGTCTGTATGTGTCCCTAGGTCTGAAGTGGGTCTCTTATAGACAGCATATATATGGGTCTTGTTTTTGTATCTATTCAGCCAGTCTATGTCTTTTGGTTGGAGCATTTAATCCATTTACATTTAAGGTAATTATCGATATGTATGTTCCTATTATCATTTCCTTATTTGTTTTGGGTTTGTTATTGTAGATCTTTTTCTTCTCTTGTGTTTCCTGCCTAGAGAAATTCCTTTAGCATTTGTTGTAAAGCTGGTTGGGTGGTATTGAATTCTCTTAGCTTTTGCTTGTCTGTAAATATTTTAATTTCTCTATTGAATCTGAATGAGATCCTTCCAGGGTAGAGTAATCTTGGTTGTAGGTTTTTCCCTTTCATCACTTTAAATATGTCCTGCCACTTCCCTTTTGCAGAGTTTCTGCTGAAAGATCAGCTGTTAACCTTATGTGGATTCCCTTGTATGTTATTTGTTGTTTTTCCCTTGCTGCTTTTAATATTTTTTTCTTTGTATTTAATTTTTGATAGTTTGATTAATATGTGTCTTGGCATATTTCTCCTTGGATTTATCCTATATGGGACTCTCTGCAGTTCCTGGACTTGATTAACTATTTCCTTTCTCATATTAAGGAAGTTTTCAACTATAATCTCTTCAAATATTTTCTCAGTTACTTTCTTTTTCTCTTCTTTTGGGACTTATATAATTCGACTGTTGGTGCTTTTAATGTTGTCCCAGAGGTCTCTGAGACTGTCCTCAATTCTTTTCATTCTTTTTTCTTTATTCCACTCTGCAATAATTATTTCCAGTATTTTATCTTCCTGGTTACTTATCCATTTTTCTGCCTCAGTTATTCTACTATCAATTCCTTCTAGAGAATTTTAAATTTCAGTTATTGTGTTGTTCATCATTGTTTGTTTGCTCTTTAGTTCTTCTAGGTCCTTGTTAAAATTTTCTTATATTTTCTCCATTCTATTTCCAAGATTTTGGATCATCTTTACTATCATTACTCTGAATTCTTTTTCAGGTAGACTGCCTATTTCCTCTTCATTTATTTGGTCCAGTGGTTTTTACCTTGCTCCTTCATCTACTGTGTGTTTCTCTGTCTTCTCATTTTGCTGAAATTACTGCGTTTGGGGTCTCCTTTTCACAGGAGGCATGTTCATAGTTCCCCTTGTTTTTGGTGTCTACCCCCTCTGGGTAAGTTTTGTTCAGTGGGTTGTGTAGGTTTCCTGGTGGAGGGGACTGGTACCTGTGTTCTGGTGGGTGAGTCTGGATCTTGTCTTTCTGGTGGGCAGGACCGTGTCCGGTGGTGTGTTTTGAGCATGTCTGTGACCTTATTATGATTTTAGGCAGCCTTTCTGCTAATGGGTGGGGTTGTGTTCCTGTCTTGCTAGTTGTTTGGCATAGGGTGTCCCGCATTGTAGCTTGCTGGTCGTTGAGTGGAACTGGGTCTTAGCATTGAGATGGAGATCTCTGGGAGAGCTTTTGCCATTTGATATTACATGGAGTCGGGTGGTCTCTGGTGGACAAATGTCCTGAACTTGGCTCTCCCACATCAGAGGCTTAGGCCTGACACTCAGCTGGAGCTCCAAGACCCTGTCATCTACACAGCTCAGAAGAAAAGGGAGAAAGAAGGAAAGGAAGGAAGGACAGAAGGAAGGAAGAGAGAGAGAGAGAGAGAGAGAGAGAGAGAGAGGAAGGAAAGAAGAGAGGAAGAAAGAAAATAAGGTAAAATAAAGTTATTAAAAAATAATTTTTAAAAGTTAAAAAGTAATAAGAAAAAAAAAATGAAAGAAAGAAGAGAGCAACCAAACCAAAAAACAAATCTACCAATGATAACAAGAGCTAAAAACTATACAAAAAACCAAAAAAAACCAAACAACAAAAATGAACAGATAGAGCCCTAGGACAAATGGTAAAAGCAAAGCTATACAGACAAAATCAGACAAAGAAGCATACACACTCACAAAAAGAGAAAAAGGAAATATATATATATATATGGTTGCTTCCAAATTCCACCTCCTCATTTTGGGATGGTTCATTGTCTATTCAGGTATTTCACAGATGCAGGGTACATCAAGTTGACGGTGGAGGTTTAATCCACTGCTCCTGAGGCTGCTGGGAGAGATTTCCCTTTCTCTTCTTTGTTCACATAGCTCCTGGGGTTCAGCTTTGGATTGGCCCTGCCTCTGCATGTAGGTCACCTGAGGGCATCTGTTTCTCACTCAGACAGGATGGGGTTAAAGGGGTTGCTGATTCAGGGGCTCTGGCTCACTCAGGCCGGGGGGAGAGAGGGGTTCGGAATGTGGGGCAAGCCTGCGGCGGCAGAGGCTGGCATGACATTGCACCAGCCTGAGGCGCGCCATGTGTTCTCCCGGGGAAGTTGTCTCTGGATCACAGGACCCTGGCAGTGGTGGGCTGCACAGTCTCCCAGGAGGGGAGGTGTGCGTAGTGACCTGGGCTCGTACATAGGCTTCTTGGTGGCGGCAGCATCAGCCTTAGCATCTCATGCCCGTCTCTGGGGTCCACAGTGATAGCCGCGGCTCATGCCCATCTCTGGAGCTTGTTTAGGCAGTGCTCTGAATCCCCTCTCCTTGCGCACCCCAAAATAGTGGTTTCTTGCCTCTTAGGCAGGTCCAGACTTTTTCCCGGACTCCCTCCCAGCTAGCTGAGGTGCACTCGTCCCCTTCCGGCTGTGTTCACGCCGCCAACCCCAGTCCTCTCCCTGCGCTCCGACTGAAGCCCGAGCCTTAGCTCCGAGCCCCTGCGCGTCCCAGCGGGTAAGCAGACAAGGCTCTTGGGCTGGTGAGTGCCGATCGGCACCGATCCTCTGTGCGGGAATCTCTCCACTTTGCCCTCTGCACCCCTGTGGCTGCGCTCTCCTCCGCGGCTCCAAAGTTTCCCCCCTCCGCCACCCGCAGTCTCTGCCTGCGAAGGGGCTTCCTAGTGTGTGGAAACCTTTGCTTCTTCACAGCTCCCTTCCACTGGTGCTGATCACATCCCTATTCTTTTGTCTCTGTTTTTTCTTTTGCCCTACCCAGGTACGTGGGGTTTCTTGCCTTTTGAGAAGTCTGAAGTCTTCTTCCAGCATTCAGTAGCTGTTCTGTAGGAGTTGTTCCACATATAGACGTATTTCTGATGTATTTATGGGGAGGAAGATGATCTCCATGTCTTACTCTTCTGCCATCTTGAAGGTTCAACCTCATTTCTTTTTAACACTGAATAATATTCCATTGTCCAGATGTGCCACAGTTTATTTATCTATTCACCCACTGAAAGACATCTTGGTTGCTTCCAAGTTTTGGCAATTGTGAAGAAAGCTGTTATAAACATCCATGTGCAAGTTTTTGTGTGGATATAAGTTTTAAAATCGTTTGGGTAAATACCAACAAGTAGAATTTCTGGATCATATGGTCGGAGTATGTTTAGTTTTGTAAGACACTGCCAGACAGTCTTCCAAAGTGGCTGTACCATTCTGCATTCCCACCAGCCATAAATGAGAGTTCCTGTTGCTCCACATCCTTGTCAGCATTTGGTGTTGTCAGTGTTCTGGATTTTGGCCACTCTAATGGGTGTGTAGTGGTATCTCATTGTTGTTTTAATCTGCATTTCTCTGATGGTACATGATTTGGAGCATAATTTCATATACTTATTTGCCATCTGCATCTTCTCTGGTGGTGTGTCTGTTAAGGTCTTTGGACCATTTTTTAATTAACTTTTTTTTTTATTGTTGAGTTTTAAAAGTTCTTTGTATATTTTGGATAACAGTTCTTTATTGGATGTATCTTTTGCAAATATCCTCTCCTAGCCTGTGGCTTGTCTTTTAATTCACTTGATACTGTCTTTTGCAGAGCAAAAATTTTCAATTTCCATGAAGTCCCAGTTATCAACGATTTCTTTCATGGATCATGTCTTTGGTGTTGCATCTAAAAAGTCACTGCCATACCCAAGGTCATCTAAGTTTCTCCTATGTTTTCTTCTAGAGGTTTTATAGTTTTATGTTTTACATTTAAGTCTGTGATCCATTTTGAGTTAATTTTTGTGAAGGGTGTGAGGGCTGTGACTAGATTCATTTTCTCATTGTGCTTTTAATTTGCATTTGTCTAATGACTAGTGGTGGTCTGCTGATTTCCAAGTGCATGTGGACAAGCTCATGGACTGATACCCCTCTCCAGGGAGTGGGACAGCACTGGCTTTGATGAAACAAAAGAGCTGAGGCAGTAACACTATGGACCACAGGCAAGCCCTGTCTAGGGTTCCATAGCTGGAAGCATGCATTTTACCGAAATTGAGTACAAAATTTGGGGGTCTGGCTGAGGCTGGTGCCATGGCTTCAGCACAAGGTGCAGCACTAGGCAACTTCCTGCCCCTCCTCCAAAAACAGCTGTGTAGACAACAAATATAAAACCCTATGGAGAAAACATCAGCACCTACAGATTGCAATTTTATCATAAAACAAGCTTCTAGAACCGCCAGTCATGTAAAAATAAAAATAGGTCTGTTTACAGAGAAGCTTTAAAATCATCATTGTTCTATAAACTTTGTTCTTCCAGAGGTATCTGTAGCAAGATCCAGTATGTAGAAAAGGTAGGTCAGTTTTTTCTTCAACTGTCTACTTACTTTCTGATAGTCTCTGATCATGTCTCCTCCCCTCTTTTTATAAACTGTTTCTTCTTCCGGTGGTCGAGATTAACAGACTGAAGACACTGCATAGACCACCCAACACCTTGAACATCAATTATACATATTCCATTATTAAATAATTGACACCTAGATTTAAATTTCCCAAGAGTAAAATGGGGTTGAAGCATTTATGTACATTTGCTTTGCAGATCCATGGCAATCAATATAAGCCTCCAGCCTTCGGGGTGACTCAATTATAATGAGGTATGAGCTTTCACTTGCATCCTTTAAACTTTCTACAATACTGGATGATAAAAAACCACATTCTCAGGTTCACATCACTACAGATTTGAACTTTTCTGTCTGTGCCATCCATAAGCCACTAAAGTACTTGTCTATGTCACAAACACACCTGGATAGGAGGGCAGCAGATATTCCCCCAGCTGGCCCTCTTGGGTTAGGATACAGGAGTCCTTGAAGGGCATTGAGCATCCAGGACAACGTGGGGCAAAGCTCATGCCTGTACTGAAATGCTGCTTCCTTGTGTCTGAGCCAAACGTACCAACTGGCGATAGAGCCCAGAAGCATGCCTCGTGGGGATATTGATTGAACGTACAGAAACGTTAATTACTCTATAATCCTCAGAAATGATGTTCTAACTCTTTAGGCTGCTCATGTTAACACATCAGCAAGGAGACAGGTAAGAGTTTGGATGGATCTCATTTTAGGACTGGCAGGTAAACACAAGCAGTTATCTAACAGCAATGCTATAGGATGCTTAGGGAGACAATACAGACTTCTTTCTTTTGTTTGCTGAGAAATCAGTTAGACTTTGCACAGAAAGTCAGCCACCTAACGAACTGTGGGGTTTCCAGGCCAGCTTACTGACCAATAACAGCATAGAGCATATTTAAAGCAAAGAGCCATGCTAAGCAGATTCGAGAGACTTAATAGGCACATTTTTCACTTATGCAGAAAAAATGTAGGCCTATGGAAATGTTCCAACTTAGCTATTTTTAATTGCATGAGGCACAAAGATTACATAATCATCATAAAGATGTCAGCTGGCCCCAGACTTCCCCAGGCACCTGCAGGAATGATTCATTTGACTAATGACAAAATATCTGCATATGGAGAGAGTCATACATCTTCCATGTGTTATAATATGTTAGTGCGGCAGAAGCACTTTTATCTGTACATGACATTAACCCTGGGGAGTCCAAACGGCCAAAGTATCGAGAAATGACCAGGTGTGAAATCACTCTTGCTTAACTTGAGGGCAGCTTCAGGGTTAGAGTGGAAGCTTCTAGCGGTTGCTGGTGGA
The DNA here is from genome assembly GCF_039906515.1 of Pseudorca crassidens. Taxonomy (NCBI): domain Eukaryota; kingdom Metazoa; phylum Chordata; class Mammalia; order Artiodactyla; family Delphinidae; genus Pseudorca; species Pseudorca crassidens. Next base: position 6,996,016 of record NC_090298.1, read on the forward strand.
ATGACCCCTGGATACTTTATCCAACCGTCCCAGGTTAGGAGCTGTCCAGCCCTGGAGGCTTCAGACAAAATCAGGAAAGGCCAAAGGTTCATGGATTCCTTTCACTTTCTTACGCCAGTGACCAAATAATAGAGAAGTGAAAAGCTGAGGTGGATGTCAGGAAGTGGGCGATATTGGTGGAATGTTCTAGTAACGTCCTGGATTATCCAGCTGCTGCTGAAGAGGAGCCTGTCTGTTTGGAGTCTCCGTGCAGGTTACAGCTGCAGAGAACCAAGGGGTGTCCGTCCACCTCGGGGAGCGAATCCACCTCTCAGGCAGGACCTCGGGTTCCAGGAGCATCGAAGAGGCTCAGCTTAGAGGGAGAAGCCCCGGATTTAGGGCCAGATGAGACATATTTCACCTGTGCTGCAGATAGCAGGTGAGGAGAAGGTGGCTCAGAGAGTGCTTGGGAGGAGCCCGGGTGATGAGGGTGCAAACTCCCCGGGGACCTGAGCGCAGGGGACAAACCTGCAGGCTCTCCCCAGGGGCCTCGCTCTGCACCTGGTGACGCCACCCCGGGTCCACGGTGTGCGCAGCAGGGCCCACCTCCCGAGCGGGGCCACCCCCCTCGTGGATGGCATCCCCTCCCTACCCAGGCCGGGATGCCGGCCACCTGCTGGGTCCCACCGCGCCCTGATGCCATCTCACGCGCCTACCTGGCTCTGCACTGAGGACTGAATTGTTCAGGAAAGCAAGAGAGGGCGCAGGGGAAAAGGAAAACGTCGGGAAGAGGAACTGACGTTGTTTTGAACCTGTGGTCCACGTGATGGCCGCCCATCCTGCCAGAGAAACCGGCGGCGCCCCAACTGCCAGGCCAGCCCGTCGCAACCGCCCTTCGCAGCGCCACAAAGCTAACCACGTCAGCAAGCTGGACACGTGTGACTCGGTGGACGCCATCAAGGCAAGGGATCAGCAACCCCCCCTCAGCCAGGTGAGCAGAGAAGGCAGGTGGACCCTGAGGGCTGCCGGCAAAGCTCAGTGGTGGTGACGCAGGTGACAGGGTGGGGGGCAAGGCAAAGGACCCCCCTGATGATGAACTGCCTTGTTAACTTTGCTTGCGAAACCATGGCGCGTCGCCTTGGGTACACAGATTCCAAAGGAACACGGGAAAAGCAAGAACTGAAGACCTGCCGTCTTCATCTGAGGAAAAGAGTGTCACTTCACGAATTGTCCCCTAGATGGCGCCCCAAGACAACGTTTGCATTGTTTACAGCTCCGCCTTCGAATCTTTTTCAAGTGCAGCAAACGTCCGCTGCACCCTGTAAGGCAATTGAGGTGGTGCATTTTGTTATTTTTTCTTCTGCAGTGGACTATTAAGCCACTAGTGTTGAAACCAGACATTCTGTGTAGTAGGCTAGTCTCCTAGCCCCCAAGAATAAGGGGGCAAGGGACATTAACCCTGGCCCCAAGTGACCCATGTAACCTTGAGAAAGTGGCTCATACCCTCTGAGTCTCCACTTCTCCATCTATAAACAGGAGACAATAATGTCTTAGGAAATGATTTGCTCTCTCCCTCCCCCATTCTACCCACGTCATTTCCCTTTGTAATTAAAGTTCCTTCCAACCAGTTTGCTTTTTTCCCCGTTGGTCCTCTCTGATTAAATCAGGATCCGGTAGGTTTGTAAACTCTGCTAAACTGTCTTCTGAAGTGGTTGAATGGCTGCATCCGCTAGCAATGAGGGAGAGTTCCTCTTGCTCTACATTCTCGCTGCTAATTGGTATTGCCGAGTTTTTGGAGTTTAGCCATCCCAGTCGGTGCGTGGTGGTATGTGGGTGTTATCATTTTGAATGATTACTTAACAGAAGAACAACTGGTTTAGAATAGTGTTAGCTGTAGTCCAAGCATTTTAGCCTCCCGTGGACTCTCTGCTTTCCCATCACTGTTCGACTGTTGCTGCCTCCCCTCCACACCCCCCCATGAAGCCGCCATGCGGTGGGCTTTCATGGTGGTGTCTACGCTTCTGCTGGGACCTCCTCCTCACAGCAGCTCTTCCTTAGGCTGCGATGGTTGGGACTCCTGCCAACACTGGTCACATCTTCAATTTCTGTGTGACTTTTTCACTCTTTTTTTCTTTTTCCACCATAAGAAGCACAATTAGAGCTGAATAAGCTGCACTAAGCAACTTAATCGTGCTAAAGGAACTAGACGGCAACATTAATCACAGTTTAATTTCTAGGGTTATTTCTGGATACAGTTGAAGTTTGGCTTGTTTTCATTAGGAAACTGGCTTTAGTCTCACACTGAAATTCTTCGGAAGTGATTCTCAGTGCTTTCTCGAGGGCTCCCTGTCGTGGAGAAGCCTCTGCCCCCAGGAGGGTTCAGCCCATGGGAATGACGTGAGCCACGGGTCTGGCCCCATTGACTCACCAGTGATGCAAAGAGAAAGGAAGCGAATGTGGGAGAAGGTGACCTTGAAAAGAAGGGGACCTGGTCCCTCCCAGCCGAGTGTCCTGGACATTCCCAGGTGGAGACCCATGATCTGCTTGCACAGTCCTGTGGGCTGATTCCTGGATCTTGCGGGATCGACTGCCCAGAGTGCAGGCGAAGGTGCCTCTATTTCCTTATTTATTTGCAAAAGGGTGAAATTAATGAGAATCAAAGCCTGTGTGGTGAGAGTTCCCACTGGAGACTTTGGTAGAGTTCGTGACTCAGATGCCTTTCAAGTTATGGACAAAGTCTCAGCAGGGGAATCCCAGGGGCTACCTGAAAGGATGCTGTTTGTGTAACCACAGATCAAAGGAGATTTTATTAAAAAATATATCAGGTCTGCGTTCAGCTAGTCATTTTGTGTAAACACGTCCTTAATGCACATTGGAGGTGCAGCCTCCTTAGTGTCTGAATTTACAAATATCCCAGTGCCCCTTTATGAAGATTTCCCTCACTTTTAGAGTCAATCATGTCCATTACCCCAACACTGTCAAACCCCTTTCAGCATTGACTTTGCTCCGTGGGCATCAACTTTCTTTAGGCCTAGGGAGTCTTCGTTGTTGTTTTTTTTTTCTCATGTGTGCAGTGTTTGAAGTACCTCCATTGCTTATATCCGAATTCAGCCTTTGTCTATCAAAAGACGGCTACATAACAGCAGACAACAGCTACCATGAGCAGATACAATGAACTCAACTATGCTGGCCTCAGAAATAACCACTCTGCACGTGGGGGGCTCCTGTTCAAGTACCACTGCCTCAGTAGTAAATTTCCACATAAATAGAGTATTCAAACGATGCTCTTAACTCAACTCATATCCAAATTCTTGCTATTCTTTTTAAGGTGATTGCATCAATCATGTCCAGGGCATCCGTTCATCCACGGTGTCTTTGGAGATTCTGTTGACACGGCGTAGCTAATATTGATTAATATTTGATTACCCACCTGTGAATTACCTATAGCAGACGCCAGAAAGCCATTCTGACTCCCTTGCTTCTCTGATCAGTGAAATGAGTGAACATACAGTAATATTTACTTTGACCTGAGAAATGCACAAAAGGGAATACCAAATATTGCACAGTGCATTACCATGTAGGATAAAATATTTGCAGCCTGGGCACTAGTTTGGAATTTATTTCTGCTGTTCTCCCCTATTGAGATCACTCATAATAATTGATTGATAATTGACTGAAGGGTGTGTTGTAACTCAATAAAGACAGAACCAAGGCATTCATTATTTGTTTTGAAATTACAAATCCAAAGAAAATATATTGCTCTGATTTTTGCTTCTTTTCTCTTTTGGATATTGAAAAACGATGAATGAGATATATTATCCCTGCCTGATTGCCTCTCCGCAATGCTGAAGTGTCGACAGTGATTTTTTTAAATGACTGTATTCCATGCTCTTTTAAATTTTTTTATTAGTTCCCTGACCAGGGATTGAACCCAGACCCTCGGCAGTGAAAGGGCAGAGTCCTAACCACTGGACCACCAGGGAATTCCCTCCATGCCCTTTTTAAAATGGACTTACATTAAAGGTGAATTATACATTTTTTTAGCAGATGGAACAAGGTTTGATTCAACTTTAATATAGTTTATTATCAAAAATTTGGTATCAGAATCAACAGGAATAGAGACCTGTTATCTTCTTGAAAATAGTCCCCATAGCAAAGTGACTTAGACCCCCATTAAACCTAATTCAGAACCTGACACCAATTGTATAGTTTCTAGCAAAAATCACCTCATATACAGCCTTTTCTAAAGATCATATTAGCTCTGCCATTGAAAAAAATCAAGCTTATTACCCATGAAAAATGTTGATATCAGGGCTTCCCTGGTGGCGCAGTGGTTGAGAGTCCGCCTGCCGATGCGGGGCACGTGGGTTCATGCCCCGGTCCGGGAAGATCCCACATGCCGCAGAGCAGCTGGGCCCGTGAGCCATGGCCGCTGAGCCTGCGCGTCCGGAGCCTGTGCTCCGCAACGGGAGAGGCCACAACAGTGAGAGGCCCGCGTACAGAAAAAAGATGATATCAGATCTAATTCAGATAAACCTATTTTACCGCGCAGACAAGATGAAGCCAGCCAGTCAGGAGCTCTCTCAGACCAGAAAGGAGAAAAGTAGTGTCAAATTTACTGCACGGTCGTGGTGGTAGAAAATCAGTCGATAGTATTTCTTAAACTGAAGTGTAAGTCAGGTAAGAGGCTGGATGCCAGCCTCAACCCCCGGGCCGAGGACCGGTACCAGCCTGCGGCCTGTTAGGAACCGGGCCGCACAGCAGGAGGTGAGCAGTGGGCGAGCGAGTGAAGCTTCATTTGCCGCTCCCCATTGCTCCCTATTGCTCTCCATGGCCCCCCATGGCCCCCCATCACTCACATTACCGCCTGAACCATCCCCGCTACCCCGCCCCTGGTCCGTGGAAAAATCGTCTTCCACGAAACTGGTCCCTGGTGCCAAAAATGTTGGGGCCCGCTGCTGTATGCCACTTCTAATTTAATCAGCAATCGGAGGCAATTTGATCCTCACTTACATGAAAAAATTTAATGGCTCAATGTGAAAGACTCACAAGCTCGGAGGGACATCTGGATTCCGAAAAGTCCAAACTATCCTTCTGCCTAGTAGCTTCCCTCCCTTAAGTGTAAATAATATATACCATGGAAGTATATATTATTTTTCTTTGGGGCGAGCTGTGCATCTTGTTGGCTCGGTTTTCGGGATCTTAGTTCCCGGACCAGGGATTGAACCCGGGCCCTCGGCAGTGAAAGGGCAGAGTCCTAACCACTGGACCTCCAGGGAATTCCCTAAATAGCTTAATTTCTTATAAAAAGTTGGCAGTGCCTAGTTTAAGATGATGATTCATCATTTCACTTGGATGTTACTGGTTCCAGTTAGAAACAAAGGACTGATTGGCTATACTTTAAGTAAATTTGTTCTTATAACTCTCTTTGAACTCAGGAACGGAAAACAATGAACGCAACCCATCCCCACGAGGAATGTGGTGGCGCCAGAAAAGGCATGTTCAGAACTTAGGGTTACCCAGACTCAGTCTTCCAGAATCTGACATCCCTCTAACTTTTATACCTTCCAAAACAAACAAACACAAACAAACCCCTCACACCACTGTAGTGTCTGTTCTGTAGTAGGGATGTCAATGTGACGCATATAGAAATTAGAAGTTTTATTAGTATTCCTCTTCAGGCAAATCCGTAGATAGAGGAAAGTCAGAGACAGGCTGGTAAAAACTGCTACAGATATGATGATTGGACAAATGAGAACGACCTAGAACATTGCCTGACTTCTTATTTCTTTGAAGTCGACTTCAAATTGCTTCACAAGTTTCCAAAAGGTGTCATCCTTAGCTTTGGTTAAAAAAGTTCATGTTTGGATTTTTTGCTAAGTTGATTGCTTTTCCCCTCTACCACGATTGTTGACCAACATTAGACTTGAACTTCTGCCCTTTGAAGAAAAATGCGGTATCACCCTTCAGTTGGAGCATCTAGGTTCACTACTGAAATTCTACATCCTCCTCAGAGAAGATGCATACATTTGGTCCAATGCAGAATTCTCATAAAGTAAGTGACGATAACTGCATGTCTTACCATTTGGTGTGACTTCTGAAGACATGAATTGTTAAAGGCCTCATTCTGTGTTAAATACTGTTGCCTGTTTTGTGATACACAAGGAACCTGTTTGAAATTGTTTTACTTTGTTATTGGACATTTTCTAAAGCCAACTTCAGGCCTCGGTGAAAAGTGCAGGAAGTTACTGACCTCCCTATTCTCAAAAATTACATTTTAAAAAAAGCAGCCTATATTAACTACAGTGGAGCTTTTGTAGAATGAAATAGCATTGCCTTTCCCTTCAGCTGAAGGAGAAAATGGAATTTTGGTTGTCCTGTTGGAATGCTCCTGCTTTGCAGGGTATTTCCTCACTGGGTCATTGGATGCACCGTTCAGTTTCTCAGTTCTTACGATCTTAATTATTACAGTCATCGGAAACTTGGTGGTTAGAAATGTGTAATACAGATTTCCAGTGGTCTTCACTTTCATCTTTTCTACTCATCAACTTACTGGTCTTAAATGCTCGCTTGAGAGCTGTCCAGGTCTATATCTAAGAAAGTTGTCTGATGACACCAGACAGATACGTTGTTTTCAAAATCAGTTTAAGACATCAGCTGTAGCAGTGCAGGCAGGGAGCCCAACGCCCGCTGCCCTGGATCAATGCCAGAAGTTCAGGGAAAGGGTGGGCGGGTGTCTCCCAGCCAGTCAGCGGAAACCAACACCGGCTCCCAGCCTCAACTCAGAGGAAAACAAACATATTTATAAGGTAAAATGAGGTGGTGTCCCAGAAATGAAAGTGTCCCGCTCACTCCCTGCTCTTGGCGAGTTGCCAGGTTCTATAACCCAAACCTCTGCATCTTTTATGAATAATAAATTCATGAAGGATGATCCCGAGTATTGCCAACAGTCCCCCAAGCTTCCTTCCATACCAGCCCCCTCTTCATCTCTATCTGCCAACATTTTGGGGACAAAATAAGAGAATCCTGATTATGTACAGTCAAAATTGTATTATATTTTTTGTACTTAAGCTTTATGTAAATGGTTTGTCTCATTCCATTGTAAGCGAGCATTGAGATAAATCCGACCATTTAGGAAACAATTTAGCGGCATTCTTCTTTGTGTAGCCCCAGTGGCCTCTGTCTCCCCAGATGTGCTTGCTACTTAAAGATCTTTGTAAACCTCAAGAAGCACATTCATCCGAGTGAAGCTGCAGAGGACCTCGTGGGTAAACCCCATAACACGCTCCTGTGTGAACAGGTCCTAAGGACTCTTGGGTGAGGCCCAGATGGGACCAACAAGCTTTGTGATGATTCTGTGATGTCGCAAACAATTTTCACAAATATTTCCAGAGGAGATGTGAGGTAAGGAAAGTCAACCAGGTTTTTAATTTATAAGGGGTTGGTACCTGGTCATGTTGATGATTGATTTATTAAATCCTATTATACTGACCCTCTGCCCAGCACACCGTATTTTGTTCCTCCTTGCATAAAAAAGGTTTTTCTCTTTGTTTTTTAACAGCTTTAATTGAGTTATAATGTATATACCAAAAAACTGTACATATTTAATGTATACAGTTTGATGAGTTTAGACATATGTAGACACTGTGAAATCATAACCACAATGAAGATAGTAAATACATCCATTGAAACAAACCTTGTGTGGAAATCTTCAGTTGATCAAAAAGACAAAATAAATCTCAATATAAAGGCCCCACAAAACACCCAAAACACCAAGTAATGAAACGTTGAACTTTTGAAGAATTCCAGTAATTGTTTACATCTTTTTCTCAGTTCAGAAGGTGAGCGGGTTGAAGAAATTTGCTTTCTTGCTTCTTGTTTTTCTGAAACTTCCTTTGCAGTTATAGAGGTCTATATTCTGGAACCTGGATGGTTTCACATGATGCTTGTGTATCTAAATCCTTTACTTAGAATCTGCTTTATTTGTTCTAAATAAAATAAAATGTGAAATGTAACTTAAAATTTCTGTCTGGACGTATTTGAAATATATAGTGTAATTTTCCACTTAAAGTGTTTCCTTGGACTTCCCTGGTGGCGCAGTGGTTGAGAGTCTGCCTGCCGATGCAGGGGACACGGGTTCGTGCCCCGGTCCGGGAAGATCCCGCATGCCGCGGAGCGCCTGGGCCCGTGAGCCATGGCCGCTGAGCCTGTGCATCTGGAGCCTGTGCTCCGCAACGGGAGAGGCCACAGCAGTGAGAGGCTCGCGTACCGAAAAAAAAAAAAAAGTGTTTCCTTGAGCCCAGAGTGTGTGAAGAATAGCAGAAATGATTGCTTGCACCCACTGCCTCTCCATAAATGTTTACTACAAGCAGAAATTGTTCTTAAAATAATATCTGAACCGGTTTCGTTTAAGGAGGATATACTTGATTGATTTTTTCATAGTAGATATGAAAATAAAATCTGAAATTGCTTTTCTCTCAATCTGTTTTGCATAAATTTCCTTGTGGAAAGATTCGAAGTTCTCACCTCACCTTTGCACATCACAGTGAGAATAGTGCGATAAACATCGTTTTGGGAATTCAAAGCTCTTAAGATTGTAGTTACTGAAAGAATCACAGAGGAAATAAAATTCAAAGATAATCCTCTGTAAAATTGTTCTATGTACAATGTACAGGAACAGGAAGTGCTCACCTCTATTACGGTTTTTAGCTAGGGGTGATTTTATCTCCCAGGGTACATTTTGCAATGTCTCCACGCATTTTTGGTTGTCACAGCTGGAGGGTGGGTTGTTACTGTGATCTACTAGGCAAAACATCTTCCAGTTCACAGGAGAGTGCCCAGCCCACAATATAGAATTATCTAGCCCCAAACATCAGTAGAGCTGCTATTGATAAATCCTAATTTATATTTTGAAAAACTGCTGCTGGTATTATGAAAATAAGTCTTGCTAGAGAACAGCGAGAAACCTTTGCTGTAATATGATTTAAAAAATCTTAGTGGGTGTGGGCTTGGTCATATTCATCAGTAATTTGTGATGGGACAAATGATTCTGACCGTGTCACAAAGCTATTTATAAGCAGACATGTTTTCTTTCCTTTTATGATAATTCAGGCATACAAGCATTGCAGGAGCAGGAAAAGACAGCCCTGATGTGGTGACTCCTCATCTAAGACTTTACAAAGAGATGAGTGGAGAGTAGATACCTCAAGATGGCAGGCAGAAGGTGGGAACAAACTGGTAAATGGGTGCATAAGAAGAAACAGGTGGCACGTCATCTAGTTAAATATGTTTTAATTTAAATCAGATTGGTTAGCAGCAAGTTGCTTTATGTGGCAATTTGGTCAAAGCAACAATAGGGGCAGAAATAAATCCTCCCAGTCATAGTTTATTCTTTATCTTAGTACTAATAATTATAATTGCAACAGAAAATAATCTTCAAAAATTATATACATCTTTAATAATTTTTCATGAAATTAACTTAAATGTACAATGAGAGTTATGATAATTAAGACTCCACAACACTCACAACTGAGTCCGCAAACTCAGATGTACAGGAAATAGCTCACTTTTATATATTTGAATCAGTTAACTAATCTTCAACCTCAGTTAATCTGGGGACCTTCCCCACCCAATCTCTCTCCTCCAAATGGTGCAAAGCTTCCATGATCCAAAGAAGAAAAGTCCATAGAACCAGAAAATTGGAGGATGGAGGATACCACTCGTGCTTTAGCACCTAATAATGCTGATTAAAACCAAGACACCCATAGGCTACATGGTCCACTCAATGTCACAAACTGTGACTAGAGAGTGGGGGGGTCTCTAGTGAGACTAGGGTCCAGTGAAGTGGGTCACTTCTCCCAAGGTGCATACACAACCACAACCTGAAGCTGGCTCCCTCCCCAGGATACCAACACAAAATGATGTACAGCTCTCTGCTGCTCACGGGAAACCAGGCACACATCCCTGATCCCTACCTGAATGTCATTTAATAAGTACAAGAGAAGGAAGTGTGATTGTTGAAGAATTTTAAATTACTGAAGGTGATCTATGTCTTTTATTCCTTGTACTTTCCAATCAAACATAAAAATATTACTATATAGGCAGAGGGGTCATCACTGGCTTTAAATATTTTATTTAATAAGTTAGAGAGAAAAATACAAACTTTTGAAAACTGACAGATTTTATCTCTGTTATATTTTTATATTTCCCTTTTTTTGTTACAAATGCATCATCATAGAATACCCAAAATATATAGAGTTAAAAATATATATCCATAATTCTATCTACCCAAGGACAATTACTGTTAACACTGTTATGTGTGTCCCTCCACATTTGATTCTGCTCATAATTGTAACAGCTTATATTGAGTGAATACTTATATGTTCCTGGAATACTCTGCATGCTTTTATATTTTTCAAATACTTATAATCTTATGAAGTAAGGGTTGTTATTATCCCCGTACATCAACAATAAACAGTGACTACAGCATCACAACAACAAAAAGTGACTACAATAATCCTTGGGGGAGTGTGTATCTGATTTCCAGAGTTGCCACATTATATAATTAAAAATGTCTAGTTTTCAACAAAAAAGTTCTGATACATTCAAGGAAACATGAAAGCATAACTTTAATGCTCATATATATGAAAAAAATAATTGATGGAAATTGTCTTTGAGCAAGCCCAGACGTTGGATTTACCAGACAAAGACTTTAAATCAGCTGTTTCAAATATGTTTAAAAAATTAGAAAAAGAAAAAAAAAAGCCATCTAAACAATTAAAGGAAAGTATGAGAAGGGTAGAGAATACACATAGAGAATACAAATAAAGAGACAGAAATTATAAAAAGGAGCAAAATGGAAACTTGCTCATTGGCACCACTCAGGCAATGCTGAACTGGGATAGAAGCACAACTGTTGGTTATTGGAGCCCATGATTTTTAGCCACTGTCTATATATTCACCCACACTGTGCACACATATATACATAGAAATATAATTTGTTTCTTTCTAAGAAGTCTGATAAAAGTTTCGAAACCTAATTTGATTTATTAGTTAAATATGGCAATTGCTAGATATTCCTTTTATTGCATCTTTTTCCTATACAGATGTATATACCCTTACATTCGCTCTGACACAATATAGAACAGGAATAATTGACTAAAATTGATTTGAAAAGTAAAGGTGAAAACTTACATAAAAATGTTACCACTTTAAGTTCAGGAAAAGGTGACAAAACCACAATATAGTTTCCTATGTGTATGAAAGCCAATGAATATGTAGTTTAACCTTTCTATCAAATTGTTTTGATAGCCAACATATATTTGAAAGAAATTTTATTTCCATAAATAGTTTTTGACCAAATTTTCTAGGATCCAGATCACTTATAAACAAACATATTAGATAACTGAAGGAAACATTGAAGAAAGTCCATTCTCTGTGCTTTTTCCTTTCTTTATGGAAATTACTGATTCAGAAGCTCTAAGGGATCTAGAGGCTGGGCAAAATGCAGCAGCTCAAGGCTTTTATCAGTTTCATAGGACTTAGAGAAACACGTTTGGAGTTAAGGACAACCAAAACCAAACCAAACCAAACTAAAAACAAACAAAACGCAGGACTTCACCTCACACAATTCTGCAGAAGACGACATTGCAGAGAAGTGAGCAAAACTTTTTGCACTATTTTTCACCTTGAAACTTTCATGATTGTGAAACCACATGGAATGCTTTGTCTTTGCCTTTTAGCAGTTTAATTAGGATGTGCCTAAGTGTGGCTGTTTTTGTATTTATGCTGCATGGTATTCACAAGTTTTCCTGATTGTGATGGGGTAAGCCCTGGAAACAAGAGTCCTTCCTCTAACTTAGGAAAGATAAGGAAAAAGGAAAATTAAGTCAGAATTTGATGAAAAGCCTATCAACACTAAAGCAGTTCATAGCTAATGACGTCTTATTTTCAATGAGGTGCTCAGGAAGAACATCTACAGTGAAAAGGTGTTACTGGAGGTATAAATCCTTGGAGAAAAGTATAACATCATGAGGAATTAAAAAATGCACTAACCAGGGATGAGTGAGAGGACCCCACAGCTTCCCTGAAGGTGCAGATGATGGGAGAACCTGAGTCTGGAATGACTCTGACAGCAGCTCTTCACTTCTCTCCAGCATGACTCAGCATCCCAGGAATGGGTACCTCAGTGGGGAAAATGCAAGGCAGGGAGGGAGATTCTACAGGGAGGTGGATTATAAGCCTTCATGAGAATGAAGTTGAAAAGGTGAGGTGAGAGGCAGGAGAAATACAGCCCAGAGAGGATGAAGGCCTAGAGAATGTAAGGAATCAATTTCAGCAGGTTAAGAGTGGGTTATGGTACACGGGGCAAGGGCAAAGAAAGGGGGCTGTTACCATGGCAGAGAATTTCAGATCTGTTTCTTTCAAGGTGGAGCCAGCCTGGGTAATGGCATCATCTGTGGTGTGGCCATGCCATTTGAAGACAAGAGACATCAGGGGGAAGTTATTACTGGAGCTGATATCATGTCATTAATGAGGCATGAATGTGGAGGCCCTAGTAACTCTGGCACTGGCAAGGGATGAGGTGGAGGCAAGAACGCTGAACCCGGGTGGCATCCCCAAACAAGAGAGGAGCAGTGAATTGAGGAGTAAGCCATGGCACCGCTGGAGAATACAGAGGGATCATCACGTGATATGGGATTCTCAAGAGAGAAGTGGGAAAGACGATGATGCACTATGCTGACACTGTTCGCTGGCAGCCAGGAGGAAGAAACTTTGCCTCCTTCCTCCAACATGGGGGAAGAAGTCAGGTGCAGAAGCAGCCTCCAGCAAACCTTGAGGTTTCTGTAAAAGTGTGATGGCTGAGGGAGCAGTTTAGAGAGGGTAAGGGGTTTCAGGAGATTTCCGTAAAATAGAGTGCCGGGCTTAAGGAGATGGTGGGGTCTCAGAAACAGGTGACCTGGATAGGGGAGAGGACTGGAAAAGGGGCTGTCAGGATCCCAACTGAGGTGGGCATCCTTTGTGCTTGATCCTGAGGGAGGCGAGTGGGAAACAAACACGAAGGATTGAAACCAACTCCCGGATCATTATTTTATCTCATTAACCGCATACAGATTTTTAGTTCTGTTTTTCTTTCTGAAAAAATGTAGTATCTACTTCTGAACTCCTTTCAAAAAACTAATAAATTGTTCTGTCTTTCTAATTTACGGTGATGGTCCAAAATCTTCTCCAGATATAAGACAACACATGGAAATGTCCTTCTGAGCACTGGAGATTGTACCTGTGTTTGCAAAGAAAGATTCGGGCTTTCTGTATAATTTTTCTTCTAAAGAGTTAAAAGTATTAAATCGATCTATCAAAGTGCTAAAAAATAAGTTGAGGATTTAGAGCTGTTTTACACAACAAAACACATAAAGAGTGGGAAACGTTTCCATATTTAACTCAAGGTAAAATAGTATGCAGGTCTAGGTTGACATTATGAGACATTTGTAAGAGATTATCGTTACTTTTGCCTTTAAGTGAAGTAGTTGGTCTTTAAGACTTTATCATAAATGTTATAAAACCTAATGGTTTATATAATTAAAAATCTCAATTCAGAAATTATAAGATACTGTGTACTTGGCACTATCGATTCAATAAATCAAAACAACCAAACCCATACATTAGAATTTAAATATCTTACCTTTTTCCATTTTAGTGATTGAGTCAAGCTATGGAAAACACAGTCTCATTGTTTTCATTTAACATTTGAAATATCACCAACCCCTGGTAGAAAACTGCTAAACAAATTAGTCTGCCAGTTCTAGAGATATGCCAAAACAGATGTTGGCATTTTCTTGTTATATAAACAATAATTCTAATGTGTTTGTATCAATAGACTTTCTCTTTCTTTCTTTTCTTCCTAACTTGTAGATTGTCTTTTATGGAATTTAAGAGTGCTTGATGTTAAATTATCCACTTCTGGGGCTTTGACCAGATGGAAGGGAAGGACAGTAAGGCAAGATGGTTGCTGATCCTGGTAGCTAGTGGGAGGGATGGTCAGGGATGCTGAGGTAAAAACAGGTGGGAACTGATGGGGATAAAATAGAGGCATCCAAAGAATTCCCAGAACCCAGGGTGCCTAGACACCAAGTACGTTTGGCTCTACAGTGCTCCCCACCCAGCATTTAAGGATTGTCTATTCCTTAAACCTCGCAGTTCATGGTCTTTCCCACATTACTCAACCCCACCCCCAGCATCCTTGCCTTCTCTCTCTTTCCTCTTCTCTTTGCTCTGCCTCTTGACACTTGCATTCTGTGTTTAAGTGAACAAATGAATTTGCAGTAGATCAATTCAGTCTAAGGGCTATCTTATGGTCATCAGATATGGGATAAAAAATGAGGTTGCATCACCCACTTTGGAAGGCTCTCCTGGTCTTTTGGAGTCATGAGATACAGTCTAAGTTAGACCTGGTCCTCTCTGGGTGCCCCTCCCAGAAACCTCTCAGGCAGAACAGTTCCCTTCTGTCTTTTCTTGATTTGCTCTCCTGGTCATCCCTAAGCTGAGACCAGCACTATGGGCCCTCATAATGCTGATGCACCAGAAATCTGACCTGGGAGGAGGGGAGAAGAGTGACTGATAGAGGATTTGCCTCTGCCATTCAGGACTCGTGAGACCTGTGTGCCATCAGGGTGTGGGCAGCCGCCCCTTATGGGACAATAAAAATCCACTCTGATTAGAACATCAACCTTAGCCTCCTCCTCTTGAAGCTTCAGTCATGGACCCTGGCTCTTTCTAGGGCAATCCAGTATGCATATATGTCCTTTCCTTTCCTAGGTCTTCTCCAGCTGTGATAGCACAATGTAGAATCCATTACACTAACCCTGTCATAGTCCAATGGTCTTCCTTGATCTGCATCCCACATCTGTCCTCAGAGCAGCTCCACAAGGGACTCACTGCTTGTTGGACACGTCTGCATGACACATAGGCCATGAGAGAGGTAATCTGAACATTTCTTGATAGATATTTCCTAATTGAATAGCTCCCAGTACTTAAGTTTCTAGAGTGAAATATGAACTTCATGTCTTTGGATAAGAAATTGAATGGGACTTTAATTTCACCCCAGGATGGAGCCTCATCACTGCAGATGTAATCAGGCTTAAGGGCAGAGGTGTGAAATGTCAGATCTTATGCTGGGGTGACCAGATGTCCAACTAGAGTACAGACATTCTTTTATGAATAAACTCTCAAGATCAACACAGATGTCCTGGTAATTACTCTACAGACACTGACAAAAGGCATCCAAAGATGTCACTGACTGGTTTTGTATGAGAATGCAAATTCAATGAGGAATGACATCCTTAAAAGAAAAGAAAAGAAGAATCTGAAGTGAGCATGAGTCCAGTGGATATGGTTAGAATTGGCCTCTAATGTCAGGAGAAACAAGAGAAAAGGAACAAAGAAAACAAAGTAAGTCCTTAGCCAATAGAGATTTACTAAAAACAGGAAAAGTAGAGAATGCCAATTTTTACAAAATTAATATATCATAGAACTTTTGAGGTTGACATAGTCGTGGGTAAAGGATGCTCAGGAGACATAATTTATTTAGACGCGCAACATTTCCTAGATATGAAGGCCTTTTGCTAACTCGCTCGCAAGAGATTAAGGAAGATGCAGTTCATAGAGGGCTAGGCAGGAGCAGCTGCCTGTGAGGGGGAAGAAGAGTCTGATTGAACAGCCAGTTCCTAGAGTACGAAGGTGAGGAGTGAGAAGTCACTGGGGTTGTCATGATGGATGGTGTCAATGCACTTTCTAACGACCTGGGGGAGGGGACAGGCTTCAGGGTGGCCGAGCCTGCTAGGAGCAGAGCTGTGTTTCAGAGAGAAGGGACCACGGGGAAGAACAGAGAGGATGCCTAGATCCCAGTACATCGTAAGGGAACGCATAGGTGATTGCAAAATAACCAACCATGTATTGATGCACGTGGGAAGGCATCCTCTAAGCCGTGGTCCAGGCTGGGGCATCTCTATCAGTTCAACCTCCCAGGAGAAGCTCCTGGCCTCAGTGAGATCAGCATTTGGCACCACCTGGGAAAAGTGTGTCCGTGGTTAGAAACAGCAAGAGGACTGTGGTTCTATTAAGAAAAGAAGAATCTAGAAAAAAAGCCAAATGCTCAGAGCAAGACCAGCCTCCATCAGTTATGAGGTCCATGTCTGGCTTTGCTTCTGAGTGGCTTTTTGACCTGAATAAATCTGAGGGAATCTGAAAAACAACTTGTACCAGCAAAGTGCCTGGAGCAGTAGAAATGAAAACATCCCTGCAAGACTCGGCTTGAAGTGAAAATACACTTTGTGCCTGAATCTGCCAACCTCACTATGCTAATAGACGTCGGAAAGCTCTGTGCTCCTAGCTTGGGAAGTGACAAGGAGAGGAGACTAATCCACAAACTTTTATTAATTCTGGAGACGCAGCACTGATACAAAGAAGTAAAGGATTCAATTTCCTGCTCTCAAGAGGATCACAGAGCAGCTAGGAAAAATAGACCCTGGGAATGAATTATCCCTCCGTGGTCAGAGTTACGCCCCGTTAGCGTGAGCTGTGCGAGATAGGAAGCCTGGGCAGTCGGGGTGGGTAACTGGGAGCTTCAGTGTAATTTCCTACACTATTTGGTCTTTGGGGTGAATTCAGGTCTAGGGGATATTTCACATTTTCATAATTTGAGAGATTATGATCACATAGTCTGAAACATTTTTTCCAAACCTTTGTTACATTATATTCAGTCTTTTTTCAAAATTATTTAACTTATCATTTACCATACAAAGATTAGAGAAGAAAAAATGTAAAACCCTCAATTGTACAAAATATCAGAGTATATACTGCATATGTATATTGGCCTTTAAATCTTCCATAGTGTACTTTGGCCCCTTAAAAAATAATACCCTCAAAATAATCTGGCAAGTTGTGAAAGGGAACTATGATTGTCCATTCGTGGGAATGAAGATTGTTCAGCTGAGTGGGTGGGCACAAGCCGGACTGCCTGGGCTCAACCTCTCCCTCTGCCACTTACTGGGACCTTAGGATGTTAATTAACCTCTCCATGCCTTAGTTTTCCCTCTGCAAAATGGGGATATATTATAACACCTATAGGGACATGCTAATGATTCATTGAATTGATATATATATATATATACACACACACATATATATATATATATATATATATATGTATATATATATATATCACTTAGAAAAATTCCTGGCCAGGTAGGAATGTAATTTCAACAAAAGTAAGTTATTATTACTATCATTAGATTGAGCGTAAATGTAAATAATATTTCAAGGAGTAATATTTTACCAAAATGTCCTTGTGGCAGCTGGGAGCTTGTACAATTAAAAAGAAAAAAAATACGCAGCTTTGAAGAGTGGAAGGATACTAGAAAAGCAGGAACAAACACATGTCAATAAAACTTGGGCAATGATATAACCTTGGGAGTCTTTAAGGGCTCTACAAAATCATAAACAAGTTATAATTCTCTGTGGCAGAGTTGTCAATATCAAGGAAGCCATTTAGATTCTTCATTGTTCTGTGAAATACAGAGTAACCTGTCAGAGCAAAGCCATTTCCTGCCCTCCAGTGATGGAAGGACTTGTTCAAACACATAATATTCATAGAGCTCTTAGGAAGGAAGGCTTTCTCTACAACTAAGATAACACTGTCGTAATTAGTGGGTATGCCGCCAAAGAACCGTGTGAGATACTTTAATTCATTGAGAAATTATGGATAAGATAGCTGTGCTCCATGAGTCAAGATTGCTAATTATCTTAGACTCTGCCCTTGAGATCATCAGAAAGACATGAGTGCTTAAGGCCAGGTAGATATGATTTGATTTGATTTTAGTTTAGTTTGGCTTTTCTTTTGTCTTTTTTTTTTTGACAAAAGAGATGATGGAAGTTGAGAGTTTAGCAGCTGTTGGGTAAATAAATGACATTTATAGAGATATATTTTACATGTTTATGTGCTTTTTCTGGTTTTGAGGAGGAAGGCAGGTACTGCGGGGGAATCTGGGCAGCCCCCGGGTGCTGAGGATGGGAATACTGGCAAGGAGCGCTGCTGACACAGTGATGGGTCTGTTTCCCGCTCAACCCTGGAAGTGAGAGCCCAGCTGATGTGATGCTTTGGGGCCGGCTCTGGAATGAGCTCTCTCCCATGAGAGACCTGTGACTCTGGGGAATTAAAATGAGTTTAGCCATCACAGTGAAGAGTGGTGGGGAGAATACTGTCTCCCTCGCTGTGTGCGGGCCCAGAGCTCTCCCTCCCCTGAGCCCTGGGTCTTGGGAACGAGAGCAGTGCCCTGGGCGAGACCCCTGCCTTTCCCCTGGGGGGGTGTCGAGTGGTAGAAACCGCAAGCAGAGGCAGCAGCGGGAGGTGCTGATCTCAGGGAGGGCAGTGGGCCCAGGTGAGGAGAACGGGACCCCTTCCTGCGGTGTGGCCACGGGTGCGTGTCCTGCCCTTGTACACGGCCCCGGGCTCCCGAGGTCCTGGGGTGCAGGTGGCCGCGGGCCGAGCACCTGCGGAGCACCTGAGGGGCAGGCGAGGCCGAAGCGCGGAGCCTGCAGGTGTCCATCAGCGGCAGGAGCACATCTGCTCCAGCCCCCCTGCCGCGCGTCACCTCCCAAAGGTACCCGGACCAGAGAGTGCTCACAGCTAAACCAGATGTGCCTAGAAACGGGCGCGAGCGAGCTCCGCATGCGCGAGAGGACAGCCTCGCATCGCCGTGCGGAGTTGGCGGCAGGAGCGTGGGACGGTGGGTTCGTGATCACGACAGCACAGCCGCCGCACGTGCAGTGGGAGAAACGCCAGCGCCACGTGGGAAATGCCTGGCTTGAGGACGGCCAGCAGGACGGCGGCGTCAGGCATCTCAGTAAGTTCCACAACTGCCCGCACCCAGATGTGATCGGCCTTCATCGAGAGATACCCAGATTCGGTGCTTTTCTCTTTCCTTCTTCCTCCTCCCATTCATCCGCAGGTCCCTGTCCTCACAAGAGGGAGACCGCGTGCCAGATCAGGTCGACTGACTGCATCCAAACGCCTCATCCCTGGGGAGGGACCGGCACCTGCTCGGATAAACGTAATACAGCAAAATCATCCCTTTGATAGCAGCCTAATTTAAATACAAACCTACTCCTTCATAGGAGCAATCTCATCGGAAGATGCCTTCCTGAAAACGCAAACCTCTGTCTAAAGTTATGCAAAACTGGAATTCGTGAAGCTGGGGTGACTGCTGGCTCCCGGCTAGCGGGCCACTCTGCGGGCTGCTGTGGGCACAGGAGCGGCGAGGGGCCGTCAGATGCGGGGCAGCTGGGCCTCTGCTCGCAGCCCTGGGTGCCTGGAAGGAGGAGAGGCGTCAGGCCCTGGTGTGAAGTCGCCAGGACCAGGGAGGAGGAGACTCCTGAGAGACCCTGCGGCCTCTTTCCTGGGAGGCGGGGACCGAGCAGAGGAAGGTCAGGTGTCACAATCAGCAGCCGTACGTCCAGGCAAAGCAGAGAGTGTTAGTTGGTGAAAGCCTGAGACGCTGCTTAGGGCAGTTTGCTGCGAGGCCGGGAGGAAGCAGAGTTTGAGGGGACAGAGCGTTTCTGTGTAGCCAGGTGAGGGGAGAGAGAAGTTAGAAAGGTCAGGAGGGGCCCGCCACGGACGGCGCTGGGAGCCTTTGTCAAAAAACGCAAACAACGCAAAACGAGTGGCCTTATTGTTTTGTTTATTTTAAATTGTGCGGCTCCTTTCTTTTTAAAATAAAATTTTTGTGAAGCACAATTAGAACAGTTAAGAGTGGAGCTGGTACGGCGAGGCGTAGAGAGACCTTCTTCCAAGCTCTCACCCATGGCCAGGGCCGCAGGTACCGTCCAAACTCCCAACCACATGGCTGCCTTGGGAAGAATCAGCGCTCGGAAGACATCACCGGGAAGGGATGGTCCTTTCATAGACCCAGAGGCAACAAACGCAGCACAGCTAGGGAAAGCGGCTTTGTGATCTAGAGGGAGAGAAAGAAGGAGGGAAGATAGGTGTGCTGAGAACACGGAAGGCCCCTTGGGCAGGGGCTGGGCTTGTGTTGGGCCCTCGATCCTTGGCAGTCAGCAAATGTCAGGTTGCCAGGCCTGGAGACCAGGACGCTCACCAGGGTGAGCTCTCAGTGCTTAGAAAATAGCCAGCCGTCCTGTTTATCTTAAAACCCATCACTGTGAACTTTACAATGTGGTCAGGTTATTTTCTGGAAGCTTTTCAGAAAACAAGTTTCAGCAGTGTAATAAAATGAAGCTGGGACCTGGGTAACAGCAGGTCCTCTTCTGGGACTGCATGAGATGCTGCAGCTTGTGGAAGTGGTTCTTTGTGAGGGAAGGCCACCATCATTTGGAGCCAACAATGAGTTGTTATCCAACCGAGGAGGACACAGAGTTTTACCCACTTGGCCCAAGTTTAATCCCACTAATATATATATATATAAAGATTAGATGTTGGGAAACAAAGGAGAGCAAGGGATTAAGGGCAAAAACCCAGAGTCCGTCTCAATCCTACATTCATCCTTCCAGAATTGGACATAGATATTTACAAAACTTTGACAGCCTGAAGCAGCAAACCAAGATAATGTGTCTGTCTCAAATGCATACATTAGAAAGAAGGTTGCGATTTTTGTCTCTTTTGAGAAGTTTATTGTGTCTGCTAAATAACATTGGATTTTCTCCTTTGTGATAGGTCGGGTTTTGAGGAGAGAAACTATTTGCTGTGGGAAAGCTGCCTACATTGCTTTTGTATCACCTCCAAAGTACTGTGACCAGTGTGTCCTAGACCTAAGCCTCCCATTTTCCTGCAGCTGACTCTGCTAAGGCTCAAAGAATAGCTTTAAGAAAATAAAAATAAAAACAAATTCAGAAAAAGTTTGGCTACCTAACACTTTACACCCAAAATGTTTATGAAAAAATGCCTAACGCCCCTTCAACTAAGTTGTATTAAAACGGAAGATTTTTGGGCTTCCCTGGTGGTGCAGTGGTTGAGAGTCCGCCTGCTGATGCAGGGGACACGGGTTCGTGCCCCGGTCTGGGAAGATCCCACATGCTGCGGAGCGGCTGGGCCCGTGAGCCATGGCTGCTGAGCCTGCGCATCCGGGGCCTGTGCTCAGCAACGGGAGAGGCCACAACAGTGAGAGGCCCGCGTACCGCAAAAAAAAAAAAAAAAAAGAAGATTTTGCTAATTAGCATTAAGGCAGACAGTACTGAGCTTATATTGATGAAAGCTTCTTGCTTTCCATGTTTAAATTACTGGTGTTTCATTGACTCACACAGTTGAAATGAAGAGTTAGCAAAGTCTCAGGAGAGTGACCTCAGGTAGATTACTAATTCACATTTAGGTATATGAAACTTTTGAATTTCCTGTGTATTCTCTTTCTGTAACACAGCAGATACCAACTTTTGCTGTAAAGAGTTGTTCCATTTATTTTGGACACTCGGAAAAGCCAAGACATTTATCAATAGATTCACATGAAGGCTAATTTAGACCCAAATTCTGTTGTCAATAGCTCTTCCAGCACCCATGGCAGCTGTGAGCCTCTGGGACCATCTCCCTTAGACAGACAGCACTGTGAGAGTTCTAGTCCAAGGGAGACTGTGCTGACCTGGAATATATTTCTCTTTAACCTTCCACCAATGAACACATGTCAAAAACTGGCCCATGCTGAATAAATATAGCCAGTGTAAAATTAAAATGCAGAGTTGAGATTGCAAGGGATAAAAAACACCACAGGTGCCTAAAATGAGGGGGGATTTAAATACAGAGCCTGAGTTGGCATTGATTATATTGTACATGGGATATCAGAAACAGATATTGTCTTAATACTAGGTGTTCAATGTCCCTGCAGGGCCAATATTCTCTTGATCTGAGTGGAACTGGAAATAAACTTTTTATAAAAGGACAGAATATAAGGACTTGAAAAACCTCTGCTCACTCTTTAGGGATCCAGTGCCCATGTGGAGTTCTAGTTGTAAGCTATGTTTAGAAAACAGAAACCCATGAGAAAACAGAAAATCCAGCCTGTAATATGCATTGGTTTGGGGTTCTTAATTCATACTACATGTAATCGAAGAGATTAGTACAGAAATTATTGTTAAAAACTAGTCTATATAAAGTCTGTCATGGACCTACCAAAACATGGCTTAAAAGCAAAGCCTCAAAAGAATCAGATTGATCTAAAGTAACTTAACTGAATGCCAGAACTGAAGTCCAGCACTCTATAAAGGAATATTAAAAGATAAAAAACCGAATCAGCATCATAAAATGACAAAATAAAATAAAACTCATAATTTCTAAGAATCATTCAAAAGTACTAAGCATACAAATAAGAAGGAAAATATGACCTCAAACCAGGAAAAAGAGCAATAATTAGAAATGAGAGAGATGCTGGAATTAATTACCAGACAATGTTAAAGACCTATTATAAATATTCTTCATAGGCTCCAGAACATAAAGGAGAACATGAATACAATGAAGAAAGAAATGTAAAAAAATTTAAAAGACCTACATGGAATTTTCAGATTTGAAAAATGCAATACCTGTGGGGACTTCCCTGGTGGCGCAGTGATTGGGAATCTGCCTGCCAATGCAGGAGACACGGGTTTGAGCCCTGGTCCGGGAAGATCTCACATGCTGTGGAGCAACTAAGCCCGTGTGCGCCACAACTACTGAGCCTGTGTTCTAGAGCCCGTGAGCCACAACTACTGAGCCCGTGTACTGCAACTACTGAAACCCACGTGCCTAGAGCCCACGCTCCGCAACAAGAGAAGCCCACACACCGCAACGAAGACCCAACACAGCCAAGAATAAATAAATAAAATGAATAAATTAAAAAAGAAAAAAGAAAAATGCAATACCTGAAATTCAAAATTTATAAGCCAATTACCCACTGCAGAAGAAAAAACATACTAATAAAAATTATCCCAAATGAAACAAAGAGAGAAGAGGCTGCAAAAGAAATAACAGAACGCTGGTGGCTGGTACGAAGTGGTTGTTTATAATTGCAGTCTCAGAGGAGAGGAAAGGAAGGGGAGAAAAAAGTATTTGAAGAAATAAGTGGCCAAAATGTTTCCAAATTTAGTATAAATGATAAACCTACAGATTCAAGAAGGTCAGCAGAACCCAAGCAGAGGAAAAATGAAGACAATCACACCAAGGGACATCATAATCAAATTTTTAAGAGACTCTCTTAAAGCAGCTAGAGAAACAGACGCATTACATACAGAGAAACAAAGGTAAGATAGGAGCAGAATTCTTTCCAGAAACTATGTAAAGCAGAAGAATATGGAACACCATTTTTAAAGTACTGGAGGAAAAAGCTATCAAGATAGAATTCTAACTTTAGCAAAGATATCTTTTATAAATAAAATAAAGGATTAAAAAATTTTATTGGAGTATTTTTGATTTGCAATGTTGTGTTAGTTTCACGTGCATGGCAAAGTGATTCAGTTATACATATACATATGTTCATTCTTTTTCAGATTCTTTTCCTGTATAGGTTATTACAGAATACTGTATTGAGTAGAGTTCCCTGTGCTACACTGTAGGTCCCTGTTGGTTATCTGTTTTATATATAGTAGTGTATGTATGATATCACTCATATGTCGGAACTTAATTTTAAAAATGATATAAATGAACTTATTTACAAAATAGAAACAGACTCACAGATTTCAAAAACAAACTTATGGTTACCAAAGGGGAAACAGGGAGGTGGGGAGGAGGGATAAATTAGGAGCTTGGGATTAACATACACACACTACTATATATAAAGGATTTTTTTTTTCAGACAAAAGCTGAGAGAATTAATTACCAGTAGACTTGCATTAAAAGAAATGTTAAAGTCTTCAGGAAGAACAAAAATAACACTAGATGGAAATACGGATCTACGTAAAATGAGGAGGCATGCTGGAAAGAGCATGTGGGTAAAAAATAAAAGATATTCTCATTTTTTAAACTCATCAAAGGAAAATGAGTGTTTGAGTCATAACATACTGAAGGGTTTTAATATGGGTAGAATAAAGAGGGATGACAATGGCACATAGGAAGTGAAGGTAGGAAATTCAAGTTACTGTTGTAGGTCTAGAAATAGGTCCACACGTATGTGCTCACATGTGACACAAAATTGTTGGTGATAAAACAAAATGGTATATAAGCACTTTAAGAACAAATGGACAGTTTTTTATGAATCTAAACATACACTCATCATGCAACTCAGTGATCCCTCCTAGCTACTCAGTCAAAGAGAAATGAAAACATATGTCCAACCAAAGACTTTACATGAATGTTGATAGCAGATTTATTAATAATGGCCCCAAACTGGAAATAACCCAAATGTCGGTCCACTAGTGGATGGATTTACAAACTGTTGTACATTCATACAATTGAACACTGCTCAGTATGAAAAATGAATAAACTACACGTACACACAACAACAGGAGTGAATTTCAAAAGCATTACATGACATGAAAGAAACCACACACACACAAATTACACGATGCATAATTCCATTTTTACAAAGCTCTAGAAAGGGCAAAACTATGGTGACAGAGAGCAGAATAATGTTTGCTGGAGGGTAGAAGGGGTGGTGAAGAAGATATTGATTGTAAGAAGCTCAAGGAAAATTTTTTGCATGATGTAGATGTTCTATATCTTGTGATGGTAGCTACATAAATACAAATAAACTTTTTTTACTGTTTCTTTTTTTGTTTGTTTTTTTTGCGGTACGCGGGCCTCTCACTGTTGTGGCCTCTCCCGTTGCAGAGCACAGGCTCCGGACGTGCAGGCTCAGCGGCCATGGCGCACGGGCCCAACCGCTCCGCGCCATGTGATCTTCCCGGACCGGGGCACGAACCTGTGTCCCCTGCATCGGCAGGTGGACTCTCAACCACTGCGCCACCAGGGAAGCCCCCAAATAAACTTATTGAATTGTACACTTAAAGCTGTTGAATTTTATTTTATGTAATTTATAGCTCAAAAAATTGATTAAAATATCTAGTCTAGAATTAATATTAGGTGTCAAGGCAGAGGCAAATATCTCACAGTGAAGCCTCCACTGCAGGGAGCAAAAGTGTCTCTAACTGAAAATGGGCAGAGCTGGAGTGTGGACAAGGGCAGAAACCCTCCAATCTAGGTTTTCAATTGACTGCAGAGCAGAGAACTCCCTGTACTCCTCTCCTGACCTGGAAGGATTTGTCTGAGCAAAAATACAAAAAAAACAGAAACAAACATAAATAAGAAAATATAACTTCAGTGGTGCTTGAACCATGGATTTATACAGATAGACAGATATAAGCAGCTTTATGGACATGTAATTGATATAAAAATACCTGTACGTATTTAATGTGTACTATTTGATGAGTTTTGACATATACAAATACCTGAGACACCATCATCATAACCATGGTAATAGACATAACCAACAACTTCCAGAGTTTCCTTGTGTCTCATTTAAAAAATATATATATATTTATTTATGTAATAATTTGTAACCTGCGATTTAGCGTCTTAAATTTTGCAGTGCACAGTACTGTACTGTTATCTGTAGGCACTGTGGTGTACAGCAGATCTCTAAAACTTATTCATTTAGCTAAACAGAAACTTTATAACAATTAAACATCTTCCCATTCCCCCCAGACCCAGCCCCTGGCAATGACTATTGTATTATCTGCTCTGTAAGATTGACTATTATTGATACCTCATAGAAGTGGAACCATGCAGTACTTTTTCCTCCATGATTGCCTTATTTCACTTAGTGTAATGTCCTCCAGGTTTACCCATGCTGTTGCAAATGGCAGGATTTCTATATCTGGAGGCTTCTTTTTTGAGGCTGAATAATATTCCATTGTATGAATATACCACAGTTTCCTTATCCATTCATCCGTCTATGGACGCTTTAGTTGTCTCTGTATCTGGGCTAATGTGAATAGTACTGTGATGAACACAGAAGTGCAGATACCTCTTTGAGATCACTATTTCAATTTCCTTGGATATATACACCTAGAAGTGGGGTTGCTGGAGCATATAGTAGTTCTATTTTTAATTGTTTGAAGAACCTCCATACTATTTTCTATAGCTGCTACACCATTTTAAATACTCACAAACAGTTGGGGTATTGGAACCCACAACGATTCCAATTTCTATTTCTCCACATCCTTGACAACTCTCGTTACCCTTTTCTCCCATTTTTTTTTTAACCTTGTAACCATCCTAACAGGAGTGAAGTGGTATCTCATTGTAGTTTTAATTTACATTTTCCTGGCAATGAGGTTGAGCATCTTTTTGTATACCTATTGGCCATTTGTGTGCTTTCTCTGGAGAAAAGTCTGAGTCCTTTGTCTATTTTTAATTGGGTTATTACTACTATGATTTTTTGCTGTTAAGTCATAGTAGTTTGTCCCTTGTCATAAACCTATGCATATATGGTCAACTGATCTTTGACAAGGGTGCTAAGAATACGCAATGGGGAAGGGATACTCTTTTCAACAAATGGTGTTGGTGAAGCTGGATATCCACATGCAAAAAAATGAATCTGGACTCCTACCTTACACCATACAAAATGGATT
Organism: Pseudorca crassidens; assembly: GCF_039906515.1. Classification (NCBI taxonomy): domain Eukaryota; kingdom Metazoa; phylum Chordata; class Mammalia; order Artiodactyla; family Delphinidae; genus Pseudorca; species Pseudorca crassidens. The sequence goes on from NC_090298.1 coordinate 7,022,593, forward strand.
AGAAACTTAAACATAAAACCTGAAACTGTAAAACACCTAGAAGCAAACATAGGGGAAAAAGTTCTTGACATTCATCTAAATAATGATTTCATGGATATGACACCAAAAGCACAGGCAACAGAAGCAAAAATAGACAAGTGGGACTACATCAAACTAAAAATCTTCTGCACAAGCAAAGGAAATGATCAACAACATGAAAAGGCAACCTACAGAACGGGAGAAAATATTTGAAAACCATATGCTGGAACCATTTCTTAAAGCAGTTAGTTTACCTTAACTCTCACTGAAACATCATTTAAAACTTTTCTGTAGTTCTACACAACATGCATACTAAGAATTTGGATACTGATTTCTTTTAAAAGAAAACTAGTGTTTTTCAATACTATTGTTTATTCAGTAAGTGCCATTTTTATATCTATAGTGACACATAATGTTAAAATTAGCTGACTTTTATAAGAGGAGTTTGGCCTTACAGAACATATATATTTCTAAATGCTTGCCAATAAGAATCAAAGTTCTTTACAAAAAATGCATATTTCTTTTTAATAGAGAGACATTCTATGTCATTGTTTCAAACTCTTCAAGGTCACAGAGTCTATCAAGGATTACAGTACTTTTAATGTCAAGCCCTTGTGAAACTCACTCTTGGCTTCATAGGAATTATGAATTGATGGGTTCATAGAAATTATACATTGATGAGAAATGAAATATGTAAGTCTGCAGAATTCTCTGAGAATGACATTTCTGAAATACCACTAAGGAAAAAATCTTTTGAATATTTAAGCCATGATTTGAAGATTTAGAAATACCAATTAGTAAACCGTTCAGCGGCAAATATATCGCACCAGGTTTGCACTCACCAGTGGCTCTGGTGGCTTCACAGCATCTTCACAGCATCCAACTTAGATAAAACAGAACTGAAGTTAAGTCACAACTTCAGGGGGGAAGCACTTGTACCCACATGTGGAAATTTATTAAAATCATACCAAATGTTAGAACCATTCTGGCATTCATTTAGTAAAGTTATATTAAAACATCAAGTTTTAAAAAGTGGAAATAATGGTAGGTAAATTTGGGAAAGTAATTTTGAATAAAGATCTCTGGACCCGAATTTAGCAGATCCAGCTCTATCCCTAGACCAACCATTGTGAGATCCTGGACAAATACCTTAGTGTCAGTTTTTAATTTTTGCAAGTTCTTTGTATTTTTCTTTCAAAATATTCCTTCTCTTTTTGTTTTATGGTGCGCTTTCTGTATTTCTCTGAAGCAGTTATTTAGTTTTTACATAATTCCATTTTGCTCCCTGAATTGTCTCTGTAGTTCTTATTTTCTATTTGTTGCTTTCCATACCGCCTTTCATGGTAGAGGTTTTCTTCAAATCTTGGGTCTTGATTGATTGTCTACTCATAGCCACTAGCGAGTCATAAATAGCTACTGGGAAGTTCTGTGGGTAGAGACAGGGCTTATTGAGTGGTGGGCTTCACCACAGGATAATCATGCAAGAGCCCAACACTTTTGCTGAGCACACAGCAGCAGACCCAGTATTTACATGGAGGATTTTCAGTTGGGCATGTGTTCTCCAAGAGAAGAACTCTCCCAGCTCCTGCTTAGGCCATAAGGTCTTTCCCCTGTGCTTTTAGAGTTAAGCTAGAAAGGCACAGGGATGACTCACCATTTTATAGTAGACTTTCATTCAGTTCTCCTGTTTTCATAATGACACTCATTCCTGCAACCACCTCTTGTCATGAATTCAGCATCTCTCCTATTCAACTACTTAGGGAATTGAAATGTCAATATTCTGCTGGTTCGGGATCTTGGTGTTTGTTTGACTGTGTACTGTGAGAAAGGCGATCTGGGGCTTTAACTATTTCTTGTACAGACTTCTAACCAGTCCCTCTGTTTCAACCCCACTCACACCTATTCTTGATTCCTGGACCTTCCTGGGGCTCTGTGGTGTGAATTCATTTGTTCTTTGCATCCTTCACTGCAGGTACCTGGCTATCAGCATCTTGAGTCTTTTAGGTCAGTTATGATTTAATCCATCTGCCTTCCACCTTCCAAATTTTGTTGATGCCTTCCAGGTATATCCTCTCTGGCTTTTGTTTTTAGAGCTTAACTGTCATCTTAAGGGCATTTGGAAGGCAGTGGAGACAAATGCATGTGATCAGTCTCAATATCTAACTGGCATCTTGAAACTCAATATGATAACTCAAAGATCCATATAACAATTGTAGAGAATAATATTCCGTATCCCTGTTTGTTGGAATTGGATGGTGAATTTATTTGAAAAACATTTATGACGCTTGAATCTCTTTGAAGACATGTCCTTAATTTCCCCTTATGTCCTGCGAGTTCTGTTCCAGTTGTGAGATGGAACCATATATTGCTGTCTGTAGTGGGCTGAATGGAGTCACCCACAAATTCATGTCTATCCAGAATCTTAGAATTGATCTTGTTCAGAAATAAAGTCTTTCAGATGTAATTAGCTCAGGACCTAGTGGTCAATTCATCCTGGATTAGGGTGCACTTTAAACCTAATCACTGGTGTCTGTATAAAAAGAGAAGACACAGAGAAACAGAGGGAAGGAGACCTTGTGAAGATGAAGGGGGAGACTGGAGTGATGCTGTCAAAGAACAGGTGGGGCCACCAAAACCTGGAAGAGGCCAGGAAGGATTCTCTCCTAGAACTTTCAGAGGGAGCATGGCCTTGCTGACACCGTGGTTTCAGATTTTTGGCCTCCAGAACTGGGGTGAGAATAAATGTCTGTTGCTTTAAATGATTAAGTTTGTGGTAATCTATTACCAAAGCCTTAGGAAATGAAATACATTCCTTCAGATGTTGTTTCCAACTCATTTCTAATTATTCAATTAAAATACTTGGTTTTGTTGTCAGAACTGTAAACACTGTAAGATTTGAGACAATATGCAAAGGTGAGAGTTCCTGTTCCTGGAATAGGTTCTGGAAGCTCCTAATTAAGGCAAAGTCAGGGATCCAGGATCAAGTGACCAAATCAGACTGTGTTTAGGCTGTGCACATCTTACTTTAGGCTGTGAATCTGAGCCATGTGTGTAAGCTGGGTTCCATCAAGGATCCAAGAGAACAGGAAATCCAAGTCCTAAGAGACAGAGCAACAGGCCTCCAAGAAGGCAGAGTGAAAAATCTCAAGGGGCTCAGAAATCAGGTCTTCAAGGATTGTTGGGTGAGGGCCACTGAGAGCCAGAAAAGTGATGCAAAACAGCCACCCTGAAATTCCTTCCTTACCTGAGGCAGCTACACCATTGTTTTGACCACGGGTAGAACAGGTCTGAGGAAGAGGTAGCTGAGGGTATCTTACTAGAGTATCTAGCACAGGCTAAGGAAAGCGGGAGGCTTTGGCAAACAGATGTTGTCAACTAGTTCAAGCATCTAAAACTAGTAAGGTAATTTGATAATATCGTATTATAATCTGTTGTATAATTACATGTATATGAGTGTATGTGTGCTTGAAAAAGCTTTGGAAAGGTAGGTTAAATATTTAATGTTTTCCTATGTGACTTATTTCTGTGACTGCCCATTCATTTTATAATAAGAAAAATAATGCCATTTCCATTTTGAAAGAAAAGCAACAAATGAGAAAAAATCAACCTAATTCCAGAAAATAAATGCATGAGCTGCAGAAAGGTACTAAACAAACATTAAAAAGAGGAAAATAAGAACTTTTAATGAGCTGTGTAGGATATGAAAACATAATAACTCTCTGTGGGAAGGTTTAATAGACTGCTTTAGGGATTTATAATACTTTGATTTTTTTAGTCTTACTGAGCAAACCACAGCCATTCAAGTGAAATTTCATAAGATATTTGAAATGACTTAGAGGTTTGACTGCAGAATCTGGTGAAATGCATGGCTTAGATGTTTATGAACCATTGGTTCACAATGCGTATTGGTCTACGATATGCACACAAATCTCATCAGTCATGGTCAAGTACCAAATCCAAAATAACTAGTATCAAATTTACCTTCTGTCATTACAGCATCCTTCTGAATGGCCCAGGACCAGTAGCCAACTGGAGCAGTAGACAGACTGCCAAGTGAAAAGGTGGGATTCCTGGGCAAACTGTGTCCTAAGTACGTAGACATCCATATGTAAGACCTGGAAAAAATTCTATGGAATTTCTTTTGTTTGTGTCTCTTTTGCCCACAAAGTAGGAACAGGTTTGGTGCCCTTTCTTCCATATCTTGGATTTGTGGCTGGGACTGAAAAGTCATCAGGGAATACAAATGGAGCCACATTGCTGCCCTTGGAATCTGGGAGGACCTCTCTGGGCACATTCTCCATTTATTGGTTGACACACACTTGACAGTGGTAGCTGGGAAGCCAAGGCAAAGCGATTTCACTACAAATTTCCTCTCTAGGGCCATTTAGATGGTCCTCATTTTTCCAACCACATTTTTAAATGGTCTTGAATGCAGCATTCTATTTGGCATTTGGGAGATTTTTCATATATATTTTTAGAATGAATTTAGGAAGTAACCTATTACATTTTGGTGGCTTAAGTATTATAACCTATCATTTTACTAATAACAACCTCTAAAAAGAATACCTTTATTTAAAAAATTGGTGGCGTCTTAAAATGCATGTTAGATAGGGATCTTTTCTTGCAAGTTCAAGGGCCCCCATCTCAGACTTGTGAGAGCAGAAATTTGTCAGTTCCAAGTTTCCAGAGCCTGGTGTTGCTGCCCCGACACACACATGCCTGCATGATTCTCTTGTCATCTTTCTTGTAGCGTCTCTGGCAGCTATACCTTCTGCAGGACCACACCGTCCTCTTCCTCATCCACTGGAGGAAGCCTTGCCTATTTCACCACGGAGTCCTGGAGTTGAACCCCATTGACTCTTAAGTTTTCTGCCCCTGGACCAGCCCATGGATATCTTGACACCGCCAACAAAAAGAAATGGTGAAAGCCTGATTGGCTAGTCGGCAAAGGCAAATGCCCAGGTAAAGGCAATGGAAGGTTTGACTTTCTTAAATACTTTCTAATTCATGAAAGTGTAACACCAGTACCTTTAATTTAAAAATTCTCTCTGTGTTTTCTTATCCCCAAACATACCCGTGAATCTGCATTTGTATGTCAGACATAAAGTACAAACATTTGACAACAACGTGCAATGGGGATGATAATAGCCATATCTCACAAGCACTTAATGCTTTACATTTTGTAATATTCCTTCTCCACCATTTCCTGTTAGTTTCAAAATAACCTCCTGATCAGATATGATAGTAGGTAATATTTTCCTCTTCCCTATTTTACAAAGAAAAAAAAAAATCACACTGATTTCTTCCTACCCCAGACCCTCAGTTACAAAGTGACCAGAACTAAAATCCCATCCAGAACTGGGTTCTTTATGTTTCATTTGAATGAGTATGTAACTATTCAAAAAATGAATATGTAACTATATCCTCTCATGACTGCTTTTCATGGTAGCTAGAAATAGGTCATTTCTCTCCCCCCTGACCAGGACTTCCTCTGCTTAAACTTAGCAACTGTCAAGGCTGAAATTAACAGTAAAATTACAGGCTGTATTGTTTCCACTTCTAACTAGCTCTGTGCCAGACCACCCATTGTTAAGCACAACAATTTAACTAAATTACTGCTGTAAATTATCCTCATTTTATCTGCATTTAATTGACACTATTGAAACCACATTCAGTGATTTGTTTTGTTTTGTCTTTCTTTCCTGTGTGTTTAGGGACTGAAGAAGTTTGTGTAACAGATTACATGATAACTAAATTGTTTTTTGATCTTGTTCATAGGAGGTTGTGCATTACAGTTGGTCAGAGGTCTAGGCCTACAGATTCTGGATGTTTCTAAGCTGGGAGGTCACAGAATAGAAAGGGTCAGACATGGGGTGTCTTCTGCAACGTGTATATCTGTGATTCATCTCCATAGTGTCACCGAGAACATTGATAGGTAAGATAACCATGGGGCCACTAAGAATTGTGATCATGGAGATTAATTACTGGGTTTTCAGCAGTTATCAAAAAAGCAGATAGGATCCAAGAGATTGATAAAGGGTAGAAAAGTGATGCATTTTCTTCACATAAGAGGAGAAAATCTCTAAAAGGAAAAGCTTCAGAAATCTAGACATGACTAGCTCAAATTCAATACCCATTAGAAATACTGGAATGAATTGTGAAAGAATCAATTTGTACACAACTCTACAACTACAAGGGACTAAGCCAAGAAATCCACAGGGCTTTTTGAAGAATATATTCAAGAGCCCAAACCAATTTCCACCTGAGCATTGTGACAAGCCTGAAAGATCAGGAGAAGCAACGGATAGGACCTGGTCTGCTGTGAAAGCCACTGTCCCCTCCTGCACGTGGTCCAATCTCAGACAGTGAGTCAGGGGGCTGGGACCTTAGAAGAGAAAGACAGATTCACTGTAAAGTTATCCAGTGGAGCAAGCCAATAACAGGGCATGTAAACCGGACAAAATTCCCATCAATAATTTACCTAGAAAATCAAGATTAAGCAAAGTGAAATGAATTTCAGATAATAATTCTAGTAAAATCAAGAAAAATAGGAACATAAAATGAGCTAAATTAATATAAGTCTGAGTCGTCTGGAGATGTATTCATTGATTTCCTATTTAATTCAACAATTATTTTATTGTTATTCATAATATTTATTGAATAATACTATGGAAATACACAAAGAGGATCCACATGAGAAAGACACAAGCTATTTATACAGAGCTTGCCATAGCAAAGGAGTCATTCACCATCACTTGTGTTTTGGCAGAGACTCAAAGGCAGGCAGAGGAGTGGGAAAGGTTTACAGGAAAAAAAAAAAAGGGACAGGGCAGGTGTGCCCTGATTGGAGGCTGTTGGCCTGGGGAGCAGGAGGTGGGCTAAGTAGAAGCAGGGCATCCCGTATGATTGGTTAGGGGTGCACGTTTTGCTTTATCTCACTCGTCCTAAATTGGAAGCAGGACAAAAATTGGGGCAGCTGCTTATTTAGGGCAGATGGTTCCAGGAGTTTGGTTTCCGGGATCAGTCACTAGAGATAGTGGTCTGACTTCCTACAAGAAGGCCTCCTGGGCTGGTTGTGACAGATGGTGGGTCAGAGTTCTATCTTTACATGTGGTCTGGCCCTTGCCCAGTTATTAATATATATTGTCTCTCATTACTCCATGGCAGGCACAGGCATGTAACATTCATTATGTTATTTAATCTAATTTAATCCCAATATGTTGCTGTGAAAATTTCTATTTTACAGAGTAAGAAACCAAGGCTTCACCAATTCAGATAATGTGTCTGACCCACAGGGTAAGTGATGGAGTCAGTGATAAGATTCAGGTCATCTGACCCCAAAGCCTGAGCTCTGGAGATGGGTGGTAATTGTACGATTTGGAAATTGAGAAGTAACTGAGACCAGCTTGTCTGTCTGGTTTTTGTTTCCCGTTTTACTGGAGATTTCACTCCAGTCCTCTCTCTCATTGTGTCTTTCTTTTCAGAATATTAAATCAACTTCTACAGCGGAGGGTTAACCAAAAGGTCTACAGCCAAGCAAATAACCTGAATGCATGGGTCTCCTGAATATAAGGCCATGGTAGGGAAGCGCCCATACCTGCCCAGAAAAAGAGCGCCTCATGCCCCCCTGAGGCTTCCTCATTCATTTTAACAACAGTGCACTGAACGAACAATACTTTCCAGGCAGGAGCTCACAACTCTAGTACTAAAATCTGCAGTAAAATCAAGTGGGAAAAGAGCTCAACTAAAAGTTTGGTCAAAAGTATCATTGCTTAAGAATTTGAAGACCTTTTAATGCCCCTTCTGAATAAATAGATTTTAAACTGATATCCTTTAAAAATTCAAAAATAAAATAATTTGAATGAAATAGCATAACTGGGAAATTATACAGAGCAGAAGTGGCATAAAAATTGGCTGGTACGAATATTCTAATTAGAGGCCTCTTTGAATTTTGTTGCTATCATAAGACTCTACGTTTTCAAAGGTTAAAGCGCTTTGTTCTCTTCTGCTGTGGTAGGTCTGCAGCCACCACAGAATGAAAGTTAGGGACGCCAAGGAATTATGAACATATGCAAACTACTTAAACACTGCATTGCATGTTACAGCCTGTTAACGGAAAAAAATGTTCAAATAATTTTCTTTGTTTAAATTGTAAAATATTCTAGGCTGAGTCAAAGACGACTAAGGATTATATTTACCAGTATTGGAGAATATTAGGGTGTAATGTAAATGGAGAGCCACAATTTGGAAATGCAGTAGTGGTCCCTAAGCTGCTCACACAGCAACCACCCTTGGGAATCATCAGGGATAAGAGAGTCAATTTCACTTCTGTTATCTGTGCCTTAGATTCATGTTTTTTCACATTATGGTAAAGACATGAATGTGCACCAACTGTCCCCAGTAAATGGTTAGCAGAGAAATTTTGAAAAGGTAGGATTGCATTTAACTCAAGCGTTCAGCTTCCTTGGTCCAGGAAATGAGTAAGAGCGTCATTGCTGGGGAAAATTCTTGTCAGCCTGTAGAGAGAAAATCATAGGAAGAGAGACAAGAGGTCTGTACGGATCCCAGGTCCACAGAAGGCTATGACATGGCAAAGGTACGAAATGAAGCCGTCAGCATCTGCACAGAGGTAGGGTCAACCAACCAGGGCTGCTCCAGAGAAAACTACACATTCTGAGTTGAGGGCCCCTGCTGCTTCGGTGGAGGGTTGGAGACGAGAAATAGAAATGAACCTAGGAGTGGATGATCACATGTCACACTGTCCAAGACATTCCCAGTTTATAACCAATCAACCTGGAGTAATTATTATTAGTGACAAAAGTGTCCTAGTTTAGCCTAAAGGTCGTATGGCTAATGACTAGGATCTCACTCTACCCTTCGTGTCTGACCAGCCTGAATTCATCTGTGGTCCCCAGTGTCCCAAGTCCAGATACCTGATTTCTTCCATTCTCAGCACAGCCTGTGAAGGTCTGACTTTTCAAATGACCCTTGTTCATGAGTGCGCCTGACAGATATAAAGGGAACACCAGGTGCGCTCAAGAGACAATTCATCTACCTCTTTTGTTTGGGTATATTTACACCACTTCCATTATCTGATTCATAAACATGACAGATCTGGATGGAACTCCCTGTGAATTTCTGCTCCAGAGACCTGGGAAACCTGGTCCTCCCAGCGGTTTCTTCTTCTTTGTCTTACTTTCTGTTTATAACAAAACAAAAGCCCCCAAACTGGAGGCTCAATCTGAAACAGTACTAATATACAAAATGTAGGCACATCTCCAGAGAGGGAGAAAAACTTTCCTCTCTACTCCTTTCAAATCCATTACTTTATTTAGACTCTGAAATAATTAACCTTGATATGCCTCAGCAGTTCCCCTTCTGGTTATGGCCAAATACCTCACACTGACCAACCCTCTTGAATATTTCTACATAAAATCTGAACAACGTACACAAAACAACACCTTAGAGGAACTGGAGGGTGACCAAAAGGAAGCAAATAGTATAGTGTGAAGTTCAAGTTTCTTTTTTCTTTCCTCTTCTTGTTTTAAAGTTTTTTTTACCAGAAAGCAGGCTTTAGTCACCTGCCTATAAGGTGTCTAAAACTCACATAGAAACCTGCTGTATTACAGGCTTGAGGAATCAGAGGACAGATCTCGGGGAAACTACAGCAGCTAGAAAGTGATGGGGGGAAATCCCTGAAAGGAGAGACTTAGATGGGGAGCTGGAGATTTGGGATATCAACTCCACACTAAGCTCTTACTGGTCCTGAACCCCTCCTGTGCACACAGATCACAAGCAGCATAGCTAATGTTGTAAGAACTGAACAGAGATTTTGGGCGCTACCCACCAGGAGGAAGACAGTGCTTGGAGCTTGAGTCCAATCAAGTTAACTGCCTGTGAAAACAAAAAAATCAAGACCTGCCAGAGGAACATAACAGAAGAGTTTCTATGCCATATTATTCACAATGACCAAGACACAATCCAAAATTACCAGACTTACAAAGAAAGAGGAAAATGTGACCCCCTATTCAAGGGAAAATGTGACCAATGGAGACTTCATGCCCTGCAGAGTTAGGGAGAAGAAGTGGAAAAAGCAAACACACTTAGCTAGAACCATGGGATTCTCTGACACAGAGAGCTGGACAGAACCCTCTACTCAGATATCCACATCACACTTCTAATTTTTAAAAGTCCACTATTGAAGGGTACTCAATTCAAGCCCTCATTGATTACTACATTACTCTTTACTATCAGCAGCAGAGGGCAAGGAAAGTGGGACCACACTGGATGGAAAAAGGGAGAGAAGATTTTATGTTTCCTTGGTTATGTAAGCTTGCTTTGAACTTGCCTGTGCCTGGTGACATGTGGCATTTAAAAGAGCTGCTGGAGGAGAACTCCTGAGTTATGATGATTGTGCTGCTCATTAACTTCTCTGAGGAAGACTTTGGAGGTGATCTAATTCAACCTCATCATCTAAAAATTAGTCTTAGAAAAGGTCAAGGTTGAACATGGCCATACAGCTAGTTAGTTTCAGTGACAGAGCTAGAAGATCACACTTGGATCCCTACCACTTTGTGCTTCAGCAACCTTCCATTTATTATTTCATTCATTTCATTGCACTTTTTATTGCATGCCTTCAATGTAACAACTATTCTGGGATCTGGATGTTAAAATGAACAAGGAAGATGAGGTCCCTGCATAAAATCTACTCTTGACATTCTGCCTCCAAAGCTGCCTTTTCCTGGTTTAGACTGTTAGACCCTTATCTCTTAAGAGTCTTTCAGTACAATTTTCACTTCTCATGACAGGTTTCTATTTGTTCATTTCACTTACATGGTATTACCTCCCCCAGATTAATCCATAAGAATCTAAATAAAGCTAGACATTTCATTAGGCAAAAGAGCTGCCATTTGGTCCTTTCCTATGACTTAGTGGCCAGGTATCATTCCCTTTCTTTTATGATGCTTCAACAATTGCTGGTCTATGTACTGTCTGTTTCACTGAAGGCAATTTGAATAAATATTATCAGATACAGCAGTTTAAAAGTTCTTTATGTCAAAGTCACAAAAATATGCAACATTTCTTACCTACTATCTTGGGGGCAGCATAAGAAACTAAGTTGTACAGAATGTAATTTCTTTTCAAAATTCCTTTTAACATTAAAATCCATTGTGGTTTAATGGAAATTTGCTTTCCAAAATTAAAAACATATGATTGTAAATGCTTTCATGATAATTTCTCTACTCTGTTGGAAACTGACCATTTACCGTAAAGGACATATGTCATTTTTGCAATCCACCATCCATCACCACTTCCTTTAGTAACAGCTTTTTCAGGAACTCTCCCTTTATTGGATGCATGTGGACCAAACCAGATCCATCACCCCACTTACCCTGTGATGATACTCTGGAGCAGAGGGACACTCAGGATCAGAGCATCCTACAGAGGTCTCTGGAGATGCTAAACCTGCTGATTCAGTTTCCTCTTTCATCTTATTATTTAAATCATAGCCTTATAAAAACTTCCTGTGTCCTTGATTTAACCAGAGTTTATTTCTATTTCTTAAAACTGAAAAATTCTTAGTCATCCGTAAACTCCTGTTTCTTCACTTAAATATTATTACTTAAAGCCAATGTTAATATCACCTATAAGTGTGTAAATTTGAATTTAACTGAGTGAATAAATTTGATATAGGTTATTTTCTTACCTTTGCAACTTAGTATAAAGGGAGAAAGTCTTCTTTGTAATTCTACTGTATAAAAATGATCACTTCTCTCTTGGCAAAACACAACACAAATGTTGAATATTTTATAAATCCCCTCACTAATTCTCTAGTTAAAATAAAACTTAGGAAGAGTTAAGCAGCAAACTTTAAAACAGTGAAATTGCTGAAAATATCTATGCGGTGACTACAATTACTACTGCTGCTGAAGCTACTGCTAACTAGATAAGACAATTCATTGGTCATCTACTATGTGCTTAGTATTATTGTAAATACTCCCACAGTACAAAATTGTAGGCTTAGATCATAAACTCAAGGAACTGTCACTGACTAAACGGGAAAAATAACATAAAATCAGAGGCATGTTAATTTGGGTTTTCAAGTTGAAAAGGACATTTTGATAAGTAAAAATTAAATTGTTTTTTCAATGTTGAATACAATAGGATAGATGGAGAAGAAAGTATTGGGTTGGACAAAACTTCTTTGAAGTTTTCCATTACATCCTACAGAAAAACCCGAACGAACTTTTTGGCCAATCCAATATTTGGAAAAGCAGTGTCTATGAATGAAGAAATTGAGGTTTGACGACTCCCACCGCATAATATCAGGATGTATAATTTGCACAAACATATGCATACAGACTGACTAGTTCCCTGTGACTCCATTTAAATAACAAAGGATTAGTTGTGTCATTTCAGATCACACAGCTAGGTAAAAATAGAAAAAAAAAAAAAAGACCACCTAGGCTTCCTGGTTGAAAGCTGTACTCTTTTAGGTTATGCCATGCTTCTCAAACTTGAAAACTGATCTTTTTTTTTAAGAAAAAAAAAATCTCCAAAACCAACCAAAAGAATCTTTATTAATGTATTCGTATTAATTCATGGTACAATATGTTACAACAAAGCTGTACACTGATTTGCGTTCTTGTGCCTCCATTTTCATAGAGGAGATGACATTGTCTCCTTCTTTCCAAAATGTGAAACTGGATGGCCACCACTCAAGGCTCTACTTTCTTCACTATCCAATTTAGCTGAAGAAGAGTCTTGCTGAAACTCCGTTGCTGACTCTTCAAGTCTTTTCATTTCTGCATGTATTTACAAAATAAAAAGATCAAGACATCTCTTTCCCAACTTAATGAACCATAGAAAAACATTCTCCAAGTTCTCTCCAAAAAGCCAGACATCCCACAGGCTACTCATCATTTCTGATAAGGTCAAACTTCTGGTCAAAGGCCCTGCCCTTCGCTCCATATACATAGAAAGATGGAGATATGGATACATATCTACATATAGAGAGTGTCAAGATTTAAAATACCCAGTAGAAACAGGAATTGAACACAATCCAGTCGTGGCAGGATAACAGAGCCCACTTCCCTATATAGAGTGCGGACTTCACTCTGTGTTCTATTTTTGAGTAGAAGCTGAAAATGGTCTCCTCCATACTTGGGGTTTCCGCTAGAAACAAGCTGCTCATCTATCCTGGGAGAGGCAAAGACCCGTGCATGACAGGAACTGGGTACCCCCAAGTGTTGGCTCAAAGTTAGAGCTGAGAGAGCCTGTCTCTGGGAGGCAGAACAAGAATCTTAACACATGACCCACCCTTGCCCTGTCTTTCATTTCCACTAGAGAATTATGCAAGTAAACTTACATTATGCCTCATTTTCTGAGTTTTTTCCTTTAGAACTTCTGTGAATGTGTTTTTGCTATTCAATACTATATCAATAAAGTGTAATTAGTTCCCACACTTGGAGTTTTCAACATAATTTTCCATCAACTTTTGCTTTATTTTTTAGAGTTGCAGAAGTGGGAAAAGTGTTTTCTCATATACACATTCATACATTCCCCCAAGCCTAAGGCTTAATTAGCCTTCACTTTTGTATGTTTTCTGTCAAAGCCCAGCTGTGGTACATTCACTGCAGCAGCCTCCACATCCACACAGTCTTTCCTTCAGAAGTGAGTAAATATGTGCCCTCCAGACACAATTCTCAGTCATTTCAGGGTTGACCAGATATTAGAAGTTATGTTTAAAAGTTAACTCTAGTCTGCTCCTTCTTATTTAATTTATTTGAAAGTAATTTATTTGTTCTATATACATTCTACAATTGTATGAATCGTATGAAAACATCTTTATATTAGGGTCCTATTGCTGTCATAACAAATTCTACAGCCTCAGTGGCTTAAAACAGTGCCCACTTATTATCTTAAAATTCTGGAGATCAGAAGTCCCAAATGGGTCTCACTGTACTAAAATCGAGGTGTCAACAGAACTGTCTTCCTTCTAGGAAAGAAACTGTTACATGCCTTTTCCAGCTTCCAGAGGCTACCTGTCCCTTGATTCATGGCCCCTTCTTTCATCTTTAAAACCAGAAGAGTAGCATCTTCAAATCTCTCCGACCCTGACGTCTTCTGTCTCCTCTTCCACATTTAAGGACCTTGTGATTGGACCCACCCAAATCATCCAGGATAATCTCCTTATTTTAAGGGCATCTACTTAACCACTTTAATTCTACCTACAACTTTAATTCCCCTTTGTCATGTAACATACGTATTCCTGGGTTCCAGGGACTACAATGTGGACCCTTTGGGAGAGGGGGACATTGTTTTGCCCAACACAAACTTAGTGGCTGTCCTTTGGTTCATCTTATTTCTGTGCACAAATTAATGTTATTGGAGTCACTGCACAATTTTTTCTTTATGCTCTTTTGCTGCAACCAAGGTTACCAAATAAATGTTTCTATTTGATGCAGTTGTCACAAGTTGCTATGACCATTGTTATTTGTAAACTGCTTTAATGACTACTTATTTTTATTGTTTTCATTAGACTTAGATTTCTCTCTAGTCCCCTAGCTTCACATAGCATGTAGATTTGATGTCCTCACTTGCACTATCATCATATCCATTTTCATAGACAAAAACACGAGGCACAGTCTTTTTCAGAATTCAGTGTTGTGCTGAAATTATAGTTCTTATAGGTTCTGCTGAAGACAATTTAATTTCACTGTATCTTAATTTACTAGAAACAGTGATACAAAATAAGATCCGGTTGAGCACCTGGGGTGTCAAATCAGGGTGATGAAGATGGAGTGAGTCAAGATGCCCTTGGTGTTAGCCAAGCCTGGACATTTAATTTCCCAAAATGTGCGATGATGAGTTTTCTCTAACACATAACGGTGTCCTTCCTATTGTGAATAATTGTGTTACTTTCGTGTGAGAGGAACATGCTTACTTCCTGAGCAATCCCATCCGTGTTATCTACTTCATTGTTATCTAGTTCTTACCTCCATGACACCTGAGTTCACAGGTTTTCCAGCCCCTCAGTTTTCACGTCTGCTTTCTGCTATTCATTCTCTTTTCCTTCAGTTAAACAAAAATCACTAGATTTAGAGTATCATAATGATACCCTACCTTATCTACAAAAGGCTGGACACTGCCCACTACCTGTGCCATGACGGTGAATTCCACCCTGTGTGTCTGCAGTGTGCTGAGTTAGAGTGGTCGTCACAAAACATCAGCCTACATTTTGTGCACATTCAAGTGATGTGGGGATAGGCATTCCTAGGATATGATTTCAATACATGGAATGGTTCATTATTAAAAGTAGAAAGGGTGAATATTCTCCTGTTTGTTCATTCATTCATTCACTTTTTTTAATATATATTTTGGTTTTCATTATATCTTGTGGATCATTTTTAAAGTCTTTATTGAATTTGTTACAATATTACTTCTGTTTTATTTTTTGGTTTTTTTGGCTGCAAGGCATGTGAGATGTTAGCTCCTCAACCAGGGATCGAACCCACACCCCCTGCATTGGAAGGTGAAGTCTTAACCACTGGATGGCCAGGGAAGTCCCTGTTCATTCATTTACTTGTTTTGAGTCCTAAACACTGGACCGCCAGGAAATTCCCCTACTCATTTTGAATCTAGTTGTCAGGAAAGACCTGCTGTGCACGCCACAGACCATGTTAGATATAATGAATGTAAGAATGAGTGAGATAAAATCTTTTCTTTCATGAAGAACAGAGTCTAAAAGAGGGAAAATAGATATTCAATAGAGAGAAAAATAGTCTACAGGCTAAAGCTGCCTTGTGTCACTTCCTTTCTTCAGTTGGCTTTCTCATTATTCTCAGTTCTGCAGTCATGTTGGTCCTTGGATCTAACACAGTGGACATTCCCAATGGAAATGAGATAGAAATGATCATAAGAGCTTAGGAAATGTTAACTTATGGTTGAGGGTAAGGAGGCAAAGATCTAAGGTGTTTTCTTAAAATCCAACTTCAGATAACATCACTGTTATCAACTTTCATAAAGTTTAAAAGTCTCTTAAATCAATTAAGGTACGATGAACTCCCTAATTTTAAGAATTAATGTTTATTTACCACAAAATATTTTAATGAACAGGCTCACACATGACCTTCCATATAAGAAGAGTCTATATTTAAGTGAAGCAATGACTTTCTAGAACTGGAATGAGCATCCATGTTTGAAATTAGAACGCAGGTAAAACTTTCTTCCCCACTTGAGTCTCAGGAAAGCACATGGTGTGAAGTTAGCCCCTTTTAATAAGCTACTTACGCCAGTTTCCTGAAGTCAAAAGACGTGAAGAATTGATCTTCCTTCTTTCCTTCTTCAGAACCCAGTGGGAAGCTGGCTGGCCCTCCTCTGAATGAAGCCATCACTTTTTACCACTCTTCTGGAACTTATCAATGTCTCCCTGGTGTTCTTACATAAACACATAATAAAGTTTGGGCTTCCGCAGGACAGAGTCTGTGATCATCTCGGATCCCAAACAGCCCCCCTGACAGGGGTTGACTCTCTGAGGTTGACTCTCCACCGTGGCTTCTTGAATGTGAAAGGACTAGTTCCAGGATCCTCATGGATGCTTTAATCCCATCCCATCCTCAACAGGGCAACAGCTGTCAGTGAACAGATCCTTCTTAAGAGAAAATTCTTCCAGAACTTAAAAAAAAAGCTGATCGTTTTACTTGTCACAATGCACAATTGTGCTCCACAGATCTTCTCTCTGCTGTTTTGATAAAATACACTTGGCTCAGTCTACAGGCACCTCTTTACTTCAACACTCCTGGTTCCCTAAAATCCTCCAAACCCACATTAAGTGCAACAGAGCTTCACAGACTTGTGCACAACCCAAAGGACAAGTGTATTGATACATCTCTTTAATCCAGATGGAAGATCAGTCTTTTCTGTAGGCAACTAGGATAAGGATGATGACAGCCCCAAGCATGGGGCATGAGTGTCTGTGGCTTCACGCAACCCATAGCACTTCATGCCCTTTGCCTGGCTGAATCGAGAGGGGGGACCTTAGGGACCTGAGTGACACTGATAGGAGGGAGACAGCCGGCATAGACCCTCCCACACAGGCTGATACAATGTGTGTTAGGCGAGATGCACACCCAGGAGACCCCATCCCAGGACACTGAATTTAAGAAGAGTGGGTCCCAGCCCTAACTCTGCCCGAGTGAGACCTGGGACCTGGAAGGTCACTTTGCCACTCCTGCCTCAGTTTCCTCAGGGGTGGAATGATGGGGCTGTAACCAGATTAGCTCCAAAAGCAATGCAAGCTGTGGTACTTTGTTCTTTAAAAACATTAGGGACCAACACAGGTCAAAGTGAGATTCATAACACTGTAAACACAGCTTCCAAGAGTTTCATAATATTGTAAAGGTTGTGCCTCGGTCTGGAAAGACAATTAAAATGAGATGTTTGCAGCTGCAGTCAGAAGTTTGTTATGATTGAGGAGCTCATAGATGATCATAAATGACTGTATGACTGAGGAAGCACAAAGCACAGGCCATCCCAAGATTTCTATTCTTCTCCAGAGCACAGAAGCCAAGACCCATAGATTTTATTCCTGACAGTGACAAAGGGGAGGGGTGTTCCCCAGTGCAGTACAATCTGAGATTCCAACTAGCTATTGGAATTAAGTTGTGAATGCAATTTTTGTCTGTTTTTTATTTTAGGAAGATACATATTTTTTAGTTCATATCAATTGTATTATCTCGAATCCAGGAGGAAATCATAAGATGACAGAAATCAAGGTAGCAGTACCAAAACATATTTCAAAGCAGTCACTGTAAAGCACAGCGATATTTTACATTGATTTTGCCAAAGATATTTTTCTAAAGATTATAAAACTTTTGTAAGCTTTCCATTGGAATTAAGTTTTCTTTAATGGTACAAATTTCTAAAATCTAGAGTGTATAAGTGCAGTTAGATACAGCTGTCTTTCAACCATATTCTTCTATGATTTGTTTTTTGAAGGAGTAGAGTATATTAAAGCCCTTCTGTGTTCAAGACACTGATCTAAGGGGTACTTTAAGGACGCGGCCACCTTGATCTTTCCTTGGAAAAGTTACAGTCGGTGAGAGACGATACACACACAAATAACCACTAAACCACGCAGTGACAGAGAAGCACTGCTGAAAATTCTCAGTCTACACAGTCTGTTCTTAAACATAAACTCTTGCTGGTTTTCTCAGCAAGTCTGCAGAATAGAAGAAGATGGGTAATATTGCTCCAAATTAACCAACAAAGGCACAAGCTCAAGTCACCAAGACCACGGTCAGCAATTGAGAAATTCAGGTTTTTGCTTCCTCCTAATACATCAAGCTGTTCTTACAACCGATGGGAGATACACGTTATTTCCCAAGGTCAAGATTAGAAACCAAAGAAGCCTTATTGAAAGTTAGGCTTTTGATCTGAGTCAGGAAGAAGAGGTGTAAGCTCTCTGAGTGGAGTTGAGGATGTTTCAGAGAAGGAAAAGGATGGGCAGAAGGATGGACACAATGCAGTGTAAGGGATACTCAAGTGACCTACGAGCAAAGTGCTCTGACCAAAGGATGAGGCTCCTGCAGAGCAACAGGGGCTATGAGCACGGAGAGGACGGCAGCAGGTCAGGGTCCGCAATGTCCAAGGTGGAGCTTGGACTGAGCAGTTCATTCTGCAAAAAGCTGGAAACATTGGAAATACTTAAGTAAAAGACAGTCACAGATGAAACGGATAGTTTGGAAAGAGTAATCTAGAAGAGTCATACACCTGATCTATAGACTTACATGTAATCTTACAGACTTATCTTATTGGTGGGGGATGGAGGGAAATGAGAATTAATGGGAGTCTGAGAATAAGAAACTCAGCTCTCACTTCTAAACACAAAGCAAGGTCTATCCCTACCACACAAAGTCCGGAGCTTGTGCTCATTTCTGAGTCCAAATACTAAAGCCACGTCACCAGAAATCTGTGAGAGATTTTGCCCCACATCTCTTGGTTCTGCTTTCCTTTGTGTTGGTTTTTCTCTCAGGCACGTGGCAGGCAAGGAGGTGCCGTCACTCTATGCTTACGTGATATTTACCACCTAGGAGCTCAGAAGGGAAGATATAGTCTCTCTCCAGTATCACTTCCCATCCATCTCAGATTGGTTCCTTTAGGGTGCAGGTCTTACTGAGCCCTGGAGGAGAAGGGTAATTGTTTAGTCAGCCTGGGCCATAGACGCACCCCTGTGGTGGAGAGGTGAGGACCCATGATGGACAGCCTGTTGTAAGTGGGTGGGGCTGGGATATGCAGACCTAACAAGCCATTCCCTAATGATGGTGACTTAAAACAGTAAAGGTTTATTCATTGCCCAGGCTACACCTGCCGTGTTCATGGAGGGACTCCGCCCTGGACCCAGGCCTATGCAACAGACATCCTTGGGATTGTTACCAGACACTGAGGCAGAGGAAGAGAGAAGCATGGCAAGTGACACACTGGGTCTTAAGACTTCCACCGGGAAGTAACTTTGGTTACTTCCTCTCACATTCCATTGGTCAAAGCCAATTATGACACTCACGTTCAAAGAGGCAGAAATTGCCATCTTACCATGTTTCCAGAAGGAGCCAGGAAATGGTCTGTGAAAAGCAACAGTGACCCCACACGGTGCCCCAGAATCACAGGATGCTCAGAGCACACTTCGGAAAGGAAAGAATAGGGCAGGATTAAGTCAAGCACTGCACCGGAAACATCACTGATTTACAGTTAGGAGAAAAGAAATAATCCTGCCAGAGGGTGAGACAGAGAAAGGCCTGAAGTGGGGTGAGGAAGGGAAGGGGCAAAGTGAGAATCACTTCAGAGGAATAATATTAGGACTTAGTGAGAAACGGGGTAGAAAAAGAAAGCACGCTTAACACTGAGGGTCTGGGATTTTGTTGTTATTGTTTGCTTTTCATTTACTCATTTTTGTCCTGGTGCCTGGAGAGACCAAAGTAGTCTAAATAGAAACAGAAAAATCAGGATAAGGAGAGAGTCAGTAAAGGAAGATTATCAAACTCGAAATGTCCAGAAGGTAGATGGCAATGTGACCCCAGAGTATCCTACGAGGTCACTGTCATAAGACTTTCTACAATGGAGACTCTTATGAGCTGAATTGTGTCCCACCAAAATTCATACACTGAGGGACGTGCCTGGTGGTCCAGTGGTTAAGACACTGCGCTTCCAATGCAAGGGGTGTGGGTTCGATCCCACATGCCTCATGGCCAAGAAAATATTTCAAAAATAAAATAAAAATAAACAGCTTTAAAAAAAAAATTCATACACTGAAATCCTCGCCCCAGGACATCAGAATGTGACTGTATTTGGAGGTAGAGTCATTAAAGAGGTAATTAAGGTAAAATGAAGTCACCAAAGTGAGCCCTGATTCAATACGACTGGTGTCCTTATAAGAAGAGGAAGTTAGGACACAGACACATACAGAGGGAAGATCACGTGAAGACACCAGAAGGCGGTCATCTCTGTGCCAAGGAAAGAGGCCCTCAGAAGAAACCAACCCTGTGACACCTTGATCTCAGATGTCCAGCTTCCAGAAGAGTGAGAAAATAAATTTCTGTTCTGTCAGCTGCCAGGTCTGTGGTTTCTTACTATGGCAGCCGGAGTAGACTTACATGGCAACTTCAGAAAGAATTTCCCAGGGATCACGTTGGACTTTGAAACAAGAAGCTTGTGAGTTTACATTTGTACGATTTGCACGTTCCCGCAGAAGCTGTGTCAGAGATTCTGAAACTGTGTTCATGTTAAAGCTTTACTCATGCTTCGCTGGAACTCATTGTGCTGTCATTATTTGCCCTCAATTACCCCATAAGTGACTCAAATTCTAGAACCTATATTTAGAGAAAAATTGCTGATCAGAAGAGCAGGAAGAGTCCCCTGAAATGGGGCAGCTTGGTAGCAACCCGCAGGTAATACTGATGACTCATCAGTGTTGTAGATGCTATTTTCCAGATGAGGCTGCAGTCATGTTTCTGGTCTCACATGTATTTTTCCAGGACTTTGCTGCACCCCACACACAGCTGGAGCATAGTTCTCCTTCCCTTGAACTTGGGCTGTTGTAGGAACCATCTCTATGAACAGCGTGTGGTGGAAGTGGTACTTCTGGGCCTGGCTCTCTCTCCGTCAGGATGCTCACCCTTAGAACCCAGCCACTACGTTGTGAAGAAGCTCAGGTCACATGAAAAGGTCACATGTAGATGTTTAAGGTGACAACCCAGGTTCCATGTGTCAGTCACGCATGTGCGAGAATAAAGCTTCCAGTCCCAACACCCCTGCCTCTCCACCTTGAGCTGCACAGGCTCATGTGGAGAATTTTCCTTGAAAATTCTATGCTTTAAGGCCACCTCTGAGTGAGAGGAAAGGCGCCTTCTCTCTTGGCCTCTGCCCAGCGCCAGCCTGCAGCCTGGAGGTCCGGCAGCTCTGAGACCTCCCGGGGGTCTACAGTGTCCTTGTGAGTCTGGGGAAGCAGGAGGGTCCTCCAGGGGCTTTGCAGGCAGAGCTCGTGGGCCAGTGGTGATTGGCCCACCAGGAGGCAGGCTTATTTGTGGGGACACACGGAGCGCTCTGAGGACTTCCAGAAGCCACTGGGGTGTGCCTGGGGGGAAAGGACTGATGCTCCCTCACTAACACAGTGGGGACTTGCACCGGGGAAGGACCCACTACTTGCTCTTGCACAATCATGCCACTGCCCCCAGCGGCTCCTATGATCCCTCAGTTGAGAGGTTTACACGGCCCATCTACATGGGCCTCACCTTGTGCAAACTGTATACACTCATCTTCTTAGAGTCATTCAGAATTCTAGGTGGTTTTCACCAGTGAAGCTGGCAAACATTAAAAACATAATCCCCTTGGGGCTTCCCTGGTGGCGCAGTGGTTGAGGGTCCGCCTGCCGATGCAGGGGACACGGGTTCGTGCCCCGGTCTGGGAAGATCTCACATGCCGCGGAGCGGCTGGGCCCGTGAGCCACGGCCGCTGAGCCTGCGCGTCCGGAGCCTGTGCTCCGCAGTGGGAAAGGCCACAGCAGTGAGAGGCCCGCGTACCACAAAAAAATAAAAATAAAAAAAAACCCATAATCCCCATAAAGCTGATAGTACGCTTGGAAGTAAGCAATTTGACACACTGCAGCTGGAGAGAACTTTGTCAAAGAACAATTTAGCAATGACACCAAAAGCATGAAATAGATGCATAAATTTGACCCCATAACTTCATTTACAGGACTGAATCCTAAGAACCAAGTCATGTATGTACACAAAAATATGTCTACAAAGACATTCACTGAACTTTTGTTTTCAAAAGTGACTGTTGAAGAACCTAGGGGCAGGACAGGTATAAAGGCACAGACGTAGAGAATGGACTTGAGGACACGGGGAAGGGAAAGGGTAAGCTGGGACGAAGTGAGAGAGAGGCATGGACATATATACACTACCAAATGTGAAATAGATAGCTAGTGGGAAGCAGCCGCATAGCACAGGAAGATCAGCTTGGTGATTTGTGACCCCCTAGAGGGGTGGGATAGGGAGGGTGGGAGGGAAGGAGACGCAAGAGGGAGGGGATATGGGGATATATGCATATGTATAGCTGATTCACTTTGTTATACAGCAGAAACTAACACAGCATTGTAAAGCAATTATACTCCAATAAAGATGTTAAAAAAACCCAAAAGAACCCCAATATGGCAACCTAAAAAAAAAAAGTGACTGTTGGAAACCACCCAAATTTCCAAAACGGGGATTGGGTATTCGTGTAATGGAAATTAATCACTGAAAGTGATTCGAAGAATATCTATGGGCACTTAAATGGGAAAATATGCCTGCTCTAACGTCAGGAAGGAAACCAGCTGTCAGGCAGCACTTTGAACCCATATGGATAGCCGGAACAGAACAGGACCCTATGGTCCTTCCCCACATGTCCTCAGCCTGCTTTTTGTCTGTATAAAAACTTTAGCCAAAGAACAAGTTTCATCAGAGAAGTGAGAAAATGCAGAAACAAAGGAAAACAGTCAAACAAGACCAAATAATAATAATTTAGTCATTAAGCAAAGCCAGGGACCTTTAGTTCCTCCTCAAGGGCTATAGATAACATTCTGAGCCCTATCCTGTGAGCTGTCTTATAAATACTGAGACCCTCACCAGGTGGAAGAAGTTAACTACATGACAATCAGGCTATAGCCATGACATAAGCTGCCGCAATTCCAAGAACTGGCCTCAAAGAAATGGGAATAAACTGACCCTGGAACTGAAGATGTGCTGTACTTAAAACAGTCAAGATGACACTGATCAGATCACCACAGGACCAATTTCAAGATGACCATGAGAGCTGACTGTGCTGTTTCTTCCTGTAGCCCCCTCCCTCCACCCATAAACCCTTGAAACTCCCCTTTCAAAGCTCTTGCCCACTGATTGGCAGTGCAGGGAGTCGACCTCTGGACAAAAGTCTGCCCTTCCCCCTCTCCCCTCTGCCCCGGTTGCCAGCCTCTGAAATAAAGCAAACTTTCCTTTCCACCAACCTTGCCTCTTGAGTATTGGTTTTAAAGCTGTGAGACCCCATTTTCAGTAACATGGCCTCCTTATCCTAAGACATCCAATCAGAAGGCTGACCATCATCCCCCTCCGGGGGAAGCACAGCTTGGCAAGCTTGGCCCTCGGTCGTCACATTCTCCTTTCCCACCTTCTTCCTCACTAACAGTGTGTTTGGATCACAGCGTGCCGCTGTACAGAGCTGCATTGATGCTAGTCAATTAGATGAAGCAGAAGGCTGTTGCAGATTTTTGAGAAAGTCCTGCTTTGGTGAAGGGCCCCCTTTTCTCCTCGATTTCTTTTCATTCCCATCCCTCATTCTCTTCCTTTCTAAAATGCCAATATAATACTTGGAGTTGGAGCAGCTGTCTTTCGTCTACAGGAGGGAAAACCTCCAGGGGCAGGAGGCTAAAGGCGCCCTGGCTCTTGAAGGCATCGCTAAGCTGCTGCACCAGCCCTGGACTAATTATACGAGAACTAAAACCCCGCAGGACATTAAGCCACCATTTCTTAGGTTTCTGTTACTGACTCACATTTTGAGCTCATAAAAATTGATAAAATGTTAACTACAGAGTCAGTTTAAAAGGTTTTTAATAAAATGTATTGATCCCTGATGCAGGATCAATAAAGAATCTTAGTACCAGCACATGGTGGAGGTATTTTTGTGTTTATAATAATCATCACTGGCCTCCCTGGGGTCATCAGTATCCTGTGGAGAAATTAGACACTGTTCTGATTTCCTGTGATGAACACAGCATCAAGGGAAATAGTGATGCAGTATCTGAAGCCCTGCACAGGAGTGAACCTTCTCAGGGTTTCTGTAAGTCATTCCCCGTCCACACTGCACCTCTGGAGCCCCTTCTCTCCTGGTTCACCCCCTGCCATTCTCCCACCCACTCTCCTACCAGGACACCCAGGGAACACACACTAACAGCACCGGCAGCTGTACTAGAGCCGTTCTCCAGGGGCTCATCTGACAATCCTGTGAGCACTGCCACACACTAGTCAGACAGTGTTTGAGGACTTCTCTCCAGATTGTTCCCCCCTCTTGGCAGCACAAACATTACAATTTTACATACCTTAAACCCATATCCAGTGTCAATTATTAAATAAAAAATGAATCTCTTAAAATAGATAAACAACAAGGGCCTACAATATTCAATATCTTGTAATAGCCTATAATGGAAAAGAATATCTATCTGCCTATCTAACTGAATCACTTTGTTGTACACCTGAAACACTGTAAATCAACTATACTTCAATTTAAAAAAGCCAAAAAATGAATATGTAACTATGTCCTAACCACTAATTGAAAGAATTGTAGAAGACTCTGAAATTGGTCTACCCAATATTTCCACTCTGCCATTTCTAAGGAAACCCTGATTTTGTTTGGAATTCAGCTAAAAATCTCAATTTCTTAGGCTTCCTTCCAGCTAGCAGTGACCATGTGACAGTTCTGTCTAGTAAGATATAATCAGAATCTTCTTGGGTGAGACTTTTCTCTGAGAAAAAGGGAAAGACTTAGCTGACATACTGTTTGGCCCTTTCACTCTCATTTTTGCTGCCTGGAATGTAAGATGTGGTGCCTAGAGGTACAGCAGCTATCTTGTGAGCATGAGGATGAAAGTCACATGCTAAGGATGGCAGAGCAGGAAAGTAGAAGCCTGGCTCTCTGGGGACAGTTTGTAGATACTCTTCCCATTCAGGACTGCATGCCTCTAGTCTTCACATATCTGAGAGGAAAGAGATTCAGATAATTAACTTCTTTAAGTTTGTTATTTGCAGCTAAAGGAAATCCTAACCGATACTGAATTTTCAAAATATTCCAAGGGAAAAATTGAATGCCAGGAACCTTAGTAAACACCATGAAAGATACCAACAAAGTTGGTAGGCACTTTTGAGAGGCACTTTTGAGAGACAAAACAGAGAAAGTAACCCATACACACACACACACACACACACACACACACACACACACACAGAAGCACGTGTTTTTCTTGTTTTCTTTTGATATTCAAACACTGGACACTAAGACTTCACATTTGAAAATACTTCAAAAATGTTAAAATAGTACATTTTTCTCTTTATTCCATTTTTCAGTAAAAACAGAGGAAAGATGGTGTTAAAGGTTCCCTAGAAATTTTGTATAAATGCCCAAATTAGAAAGAACCCTGGTGGTTTTCTTTATTTCTTATGGCTGGACCAGGTGACTTTCTATTTTGCTCTGTTATTGTAAAATGGCAAAGATCAGTGAACATTGATAATTGAAGCATGAAATGGAGGCAAATTTTATAAATTTGGGCAATTGCCATCGGAGGCAATAATTGCCTAACTGCCAGGCTTCCTCTAAAGTTGGAACCAGACTATCAGATTTCATGAGAAATAACTGAGTTGCTCTACACGAATATAGTGCTTTATATACGTTTCATCTTGTTAAGTCATCAGAAAAATATACTGATCATGGCTGATTGTGACACAATCACATAAGACTCATGGATTTGTCTCACTACCAGAACAGATGAATTTTGATCAGACTGGAAACAACGTGGAACCGACAATGAATGAGATTTTGCTGCTTCTTTTCATTCACGCTCACCGCCTCTTCTCTAGGCATGTTTTATGAGAGTTGCTGAGGCAGAACACACAACATCTACATGAGGGATTCTGTGTCTCTCCTTTTCCTTAGTGTCACAGGCCCAATCACTATTCATGGAAAAGACAGATCTGCAAAATAAAAAGCTGAAGGACTGCAGCTAGGCAGAGTGTTAATAAACAAACAAAAAAAAATTTAAACCACAGAAAAGACGTAAGAGGAAACTTTCAATAAGGATGACTTTTGATTTGACTCTTAATCATAGATTTATTTAAAATATCAGTTCAAGATACAAAATAACCCTTCAGAGAGCTTAAGCCTTTCAGTAAAGCTACAAGGAGCCGATATTTAAACAATTGCATCTGCCTGATGTCAACTCAGAAGGAAAAGTAAATGGGACCCTAAGTTCACCTTTATTCATTCATCTGAAAACAAGGATAAAGGAATTAAAACAGAAGTACAGTTACTGCTTTGGAATTGTTTCTGGCACAAGGTTTCTAAAAAATGGATTCTAGGCTTCTGAATTATTGCCATTGTTTAGATGGACTTTTATCAAACTATCTGCAAAATTTTAAGTTACAAATAGTACAACATGAATCATCTTTTAAAATAATGATTATCTTCGATAATAATGTCTCAGGTTGAGTTTCCCAGAAGCAGACACTAAGATTTTAGGATGCAAGATGTTAATTTGTGTTACCACCTGTGAAAGAAAAGGGGAGAGGCAGTATTGGGGAGAGGGGAGGTTGTAGGGTGATGCCACCTGAACAAGCCTCCCACCCTGGTAGAAGCTCAGGAGAGGAATTGCTGGCTGAATGGGTCAGGAGTTTATCTGCCTCCTGCTTAGTCTCTAGATGTGGAAGCCCAGAGAAGGGCATGGCTGTGGACGAGGCAGCTCCCTGCCGCAGAAGCAGACCCTCTGGACTGAGATCTGTAACAGTTGTCTGTGTGCCAACACACTACCCACCTCTGGGTAGCAAGTCCTTCCTTTGTTTTTCTAATTTAAAAAAAAAAGTTTAAACATCTTTATTGGAGTATAATTGCTTTACAATGGTGTGTTAGTTTCTGCTTTGTAACAAAGTAATAAATTCAGCAAAGTTGCAGGATACAAAATCAACACATGAAAATCAGTTATATTTCTATACACTAACATAAACAATCCGTAAAAGAAATTAAGAAAGCAATTTCATTCATAATAACATCTAAAATTTCCTGTACCCAACAATTCCAATGTGTGTTTAATTCTTTGACACTAGCTGGGAGTCCTGCAATTCAACTCAGTTCTGACACTATTTACTTGGACATAGCATCAGACCCCACAGGTTAAGGACTCAGTTCTACAAGACTGCCCTTCCCCCACTTCAGCACCAGCTGCTTAGTCCAGGTTGTTACCTGTGCTCTTGACCAACTGGCTATAGATTGGAGGCTCCCACGACCATCTCCTTGGGTTTGATTAATTTGCTAGAGTGGCTCACAGAACTCAGAGAAACATTTTATTTACTAGGTCACTGGTTTATCGTAAAAGGGTATAATTCACAAGCAGCCAGATGGAAGAGATGGATAGGGCAAAGTATGGGGAAAGGGCACAGAGATTCCTTGTCTCTACCATGGGAGCTACTTTCCCTCAGTCTCCATGTGTTCACCAACCCAGAAGCTCTCCAAACCCTGTCCTTTTGGTTTTTTATGGAGCCATCATTACTTAGTTATGATTGATTAGATCATTGGTCATCATCAACTGATTCAACTTCCAGCCCCTCTCCCTTCCCTGGAGGTCAAGGAGTGGGGCTGAGAGTTCCAACCCTCTAATCACATGGTTGCTTCCCCTGGCAGCTAGCCCCCATCCTTAGGTGAGGTCCAAAAGTCACCTCATTAGCATAACAACAGACACCTTTTATTGCTCTCCTCACTTAGGAAATTTCAAGAGTTTTAGAAGCTCTGTGCAGAAAAAAGAAGACCAAATACATATTTCTTTTTATAAATCACAATATCACAGCATCAAAAAGAATACAATAGTTAGAGATAAACTTAACCAAGAAGGCTAAAGAATTGTACAGTTCGATCCTTGAACAACTAAAGGGATCGGTTCCAGGACCCACCTCAGATAACAAACTCTGAACATGCTCAAGTTCCACAATTGGCCCTCCCTATCTGAGGTTCCACATTCATTCATTCAACCAAAGACAGATTTGTAGTACTGTACTGAAAAAAATCTACATGTAAATGGTAAGTATACAGTTAACTTCTTCCACCTGATGGGGACTTCAGTATCTGCAAAACAGCACAAAGATATGGCTCAGAATATCATCTATAGCCCTTGAAGAGGAACTAAGGGTCCTTGACTTTGTTTTATGACTAAACTATTATTATTTTGTTTCACTTGACTGTTTTGCTTTGTTTCTGCATTTTCTCACTTCTCTGATTAAATGTGCTCTTTGGAACTCGGGGAAGGCCTAGGAGGCTAAAGCTTTTCTACAAACAAGTGGAGGGGGACACGGGGGTGGGGTTTGCCCCTGAGAAGTTTCCACAGTCTGTTTGGTTTCAGTAGAATTTTAAGGAAGGTTATGGTGGGGAAAAAGATCCATATGAGTAATAAGAAGGATGGGGTAATGAGAGGAATATAGAGTGTCAAGGGCTTTATTTTTTGGAGAGAAGATTCTTGAGTAATTTTTAATGCTGATGAATAGACAGAGAAGGTGAGGTTGAATATACAACAGAAAGAAGACAATTGATAGATCAGTATGCCTAGGAAGTGAGAGGTGGTGTGGGTGAGCCCCTGAGCACTGGGGGAGAAGTTGAAGGTAACAAGACAGGGTTATTTGTTCCTGGTTAACAAGGGGCAAGAAAAAAAAAAACAAAAAAACTATGAATGGAAATGTAGGTGAGTTTGTAGAACTGATGCTAAAAATCTGAGATAGATCAATGACTAATATCACAGAGAGTTTAGAAACAAGAACTTCTACTGAGAAGTACATGGAACTTTTAGGAGAAGGGGAAATAGTTAAAGAATTATCACAGAGAATGGGAAAATGAGTTGGTTAGAGCTTAGAGACATCAATGAATTATAAGGTAATGAAGTCTCCTTTCCATTCTGGTTTGTTTTACTCTAGAGAGAATTTTCTCCTGCAGATTTCTATGTTCACCATAAAAACATACCATCTTGTTTATTCATAAAGTTTTGTAATGATTGTGAATGAAAACATTAGGAAACTCCCCTCTGAATATGATGTGGCTTATCTCTCTACTGATTATTGCTTTTCCCATTTACTGTTTCTTTAAGAACCTGGTAAAGTTAGATGGATAGCCCAAAGGTTTTATAAACACATACATAACAGACACAAAACCTGAACACATGGAAAAACTAATAATAATACATTTCAATCCCCCTACTTTTGCCTGGGAATAAAAATGACAGGAAAAGTCATGCTGGATCTGCATAATTCAATGTATAATAAAAAAAAGCAAAGAGTGGCAAGACAGTTCAAAATAGTAAGAATAAGCTGCGTTGCTGAACAACTTTATAAAAATATGACTGCTTACATTCCAGTCAGTAGTATTCTAACTTCCATGTGGCCCCTACTTTTTATAATTGTTGATTTATGATCATTTGGTTCATGTACCAAGGAGACTTACATAAACTCATGTAATCAAGTCTTTGGCTGTGGGGCATCTGTTCTTCACTTACTACACTGTCAGACTTTAAAGAAATTTTGGACACAAAATTTTCATCGGGTATATATATTCAGAGCATGTTTTCCACCGTGGCTTTTCACTTTCTAGTATTCAATAGAAGTTCATAATTTTAACATAATCTAATGTAGCAATATCTTCCTTCATAGTTAACATTTATTGTGTTCTATTTAGGGACATTTAGCCTATTCCCAAGGTCAAAAATTATCCTCATATATTACTCTGTAGAAGCTTTATTGTTCTTTTATCACTTATAACTAGAATCTACTTGGAACTGACTTTTGTCTATGGTGTAAAGTTGAAGCCAACATATTTTTTTCCATGAGAATGTCCATTTCACCCATCATGAATTATTCAAAAGACTGTTCTTTCCCCCACTGTGGGTAAATCTTCTTTCATATTTTGCATTTTTGTTGCCCTGTATTTTCATTCCCTAGCTGTTTCAAAGCCAATAGAATATTATTATTATTGTACAAAGTCCATATTCTTTTAGATTTACCCACATATTTATCATTTTTCTTGTTTTTCATTACTTCTGTTGTCTTTATTCTTCTTTCTGGGATCATATTTTAAAGGGAGTATCTTAATGCAAACTCTACCAGATTTTATTTGTCTGAAATTGTCTTTATTTTGCCTTTATTTACAAATGATATTTTTAATGGGTATATATCTAAAGTGACATTTATTTTCTTTCAACACTTGGAATATTGCATTCTCAGATCTCCTGGCCTAACCTGTCTCTGTTGAGAAGTCTTCTTCTCTTAGGAAATACAGGAATGAGTGTAAGGGATATATGGGGTGTGGTGAAAAGACTTAACATATATTGAATTGGAGCTCCAACGCAGGAGAAGAGGAGAAATGAGGATAAGCAATATTTCAGTAATTAAGACCTAAAACTTTAAAAAACTGATGAGAGATATCAAGCTATAGATTAAAATATACAATAACTCCTACACGAACTTTGAATGAAGAGAAACAACTAAGGGTTAGCATGGTAAAATTGACAAAAACTAAACAGAAAAATCACAAAAGAAGTCTTTGATTTGAACACACACACACATGCATGCACACGTATACAGATAGTTATTTCTGTTTTTCCTCAGCCTTTCTAATTGTTCTTAATGAGGGAATTGTCTGCAGCAAGCAAATGCACAATTACCAAAAATAAGAAAACACACTGATAGCTTTTTAAAAAATACAGCCAGGTCAGTATGAAGTCAAATAATAGAGAGGTACCAAGATCATTTAATACACACACTACTTTAATGCATCCTTTACCCCTTCATCCACAGAACTTACACTAGCTCCTGGAGTGGAAGGATGGCAGGTCCACAGTGAGTAAGGAGCAGTCAGGAGGCTCATGCTACAGCAGAAGAGACCAGGACTGAGAATCAGAAAGTCTGGCTAGAAGTTGCCAAGTGTGAGCTTTGGAACCATGGTGGAATCATCATCTTTTTCCCCTCACCCATGAAATAGAGCCAATAACTACTCTTCCTTTTCCATGGTATTGATGTGCTCATCAAAATCAAAATGAGGGACTGATATGAGCTTTATATAAACTTTGAAGAAAAAAGGAATTTATAACTATGATTTTTCTCCTTATAATTTTGTTATTCAGCATAGAAAACAGACATATCTATATGAGTAAACAAAACTAAATTTATTATTTGAATAATTTTATATTATTTATAGAACTAAAGCTACTTAAAATGCCCATTTTCCCCCCATTCCTCAAATGTACATGAATTGTAGGGATCCAGAGAGAAGATAAACTATTTTGACATCATTGACCCTAAACTGGGTGATTTAAGTTACAGTTGGCTCTGACC
Source organism: Pseudorca crassidens (assembly GCF_039906515.1). Lineage (NCBI taxonomy): Eukaryota > Metazoa > Chordata > Mammalia > Artiodactyla > Delphinidae > Pseudorca > Pseudorca crassidens. Next base: position 7,054,272 of record NC_090298.1, read on the forward strand.
AGTCAGAAAATGTGAGAGACGCTAAGATTATCTATATTCCAGGTCTGTCTTCCCTTTTCTGAGAAAGGGCACTTCGGGAGGGCGTGGTGTCCCAACAAAGTCGGTGCTGAAGCTCTTGGGAAGTCTGAACCACCTCCAACTGTACCTTGGGAGGATTCAGTAGATTACTGGATGGTAGAAAATCACTCATCTCCTTGGAACGAGTTGATTCTTAGTTATTTATCAGGTTAGCCACATTTCAAGTTCCAGAGGAGAGACATAATGAAAATACATAACATTATCAGTGTTGTCACTATCAGACTATTTCAAATAGATTTGGTATAAATAGGCTCTTTAACATTAACAAAATATAGCGGTACTACTGGTTGGATGTAATGGTATAAACTATAATTTATTTTTATATGCACATGGGTGAACGAAAGATGTATTACAAAATGAATCCATCACTTCACAAGTTGAAAAGAAAGGAATTTATGGAAACATTTGCTGTGAAAAAATCACTTAAGAAGGTGAGGAATTACAGAAGGCTTATATGGTCCTTGTGAGAGTTCAGGCATCCTCCCTTCCTGTCAACTCTTGAGAACAGAGTATTATGAGAGCAGATAAAAACTGAAAGAGAGATACTTTAAGGGATATTAATAATAAAGAAGAGATGACAAGTTGAAATGTGGTGGTGATTGAAACCTGATAGTATTGTAATTCCAAATTCTGTTGGTTGGCATTTTATTGGAAAACTCTATCTGGATTTACTGATGCTTCTACAGTGTAAAGTTTCTTTCATAACTCCTGTCCTTGGAAAAATGGTCAAAGTGCTATTTTTATTGTGTTGAAGTTAAAGTTGTGAAAACCTGCCATTTCTTATAAACTAATAACACACTTCTCATTAAGGCAAATGAAAGAAAAAGAAAATAGAATATAAAATCGAGGTAGAGATATAATTAAAATAAGGTAACTTAAAGGAAGAAAATATACATATTTCTATGAAAGGCACATAGAAAGTAGGGAAACTTTAGAAAAGTTCCAGAGACAAATAACAACTTATGATATTGAGGTTGAAGTGTAATCACAAAATGTTATTAGATTCAATTAATATGTGAGAAATACAGTGGTTAGGGAAATTGTTTACTATTGAGTAAAATAGTAACCATTTTTCTCTTCTATCCCTAAGCAATGGGTTGCCTTCATTTCTTGCTGTGAAATTGGTAGAATTACATTACTCTTCCTGTGAGAAAAAGAAAGAATTATCAAAACACTTCAAATCGACTTGCTAATGATTTTCAAAAATTATCAGCTTATAACGCATATACAGGGAACCTAAAAAAATATATGGTTCTGACGAACCTAGGGGCAGGACAGGAATAAAGGCATAGACATAGAGAATGGACTTGAGGACAGGGGTGGGGGAAGGATAAGCTGGGATGAAGTGAGAGAGTGGCATGGACATATATACACTAACAAATGTAAAATAGATAGCTAGTGGGAAGCAGCTGCAGAGCACAGGGAGATCAGCTCAGTGCTTTGTGACCACCTAGAGGGGTGGGATAGGGAGGGTGGGAGGGAGACACAAGAGGGAGGGGATATGGGGATATACGTATGCATATAGCTGATTCACTTTGTTATACAGCAGAAACTAACACACCATTGTAAAGCAATTATACTCCAATAAAGATGTTAAAAAACATACCAGCTTAGCAAAAGTTTTTATTTAAAGGGATTCACGTTATTTCATACTTCTCATCATACTATTTCCTTCTTCACACAGGTAGGTGACAATGCAGCCTGGCTGTTATAATAAAATAGGTAAGCAAAACTACCTGGCCATTCTACCTGCAAAATATATCCCAACTCCAACTGCCTCCTTCCCTCCCTCTGGGTCCAGTCTTCCCTCCTCCCCTCCCAATAGTGAGAGGCCCTCCTCTCCCCTCTCCTCCCAGTAGTGAGAGGCCCTCCTCCCCCCCCACACCTGGTGGCAGGGATGCTGTCCTTGCCGATCCACCTTCACCCACCTGCTCCCCTCCTGTGTACTCTGTGCAGAGCAGCTCGAGTGACCTTTGCAGTCCTTGACTGGATCCTGCCATTCCCCTGTGACAGCCCTCCATGGATTCCCACTGTACGTGGGTTAAATTAAACAATCTCTCATATGTCCTCTCTCCACCCCAACTCCCGATACCCGCCCTTGCTCTCTAACGTCCAGCCATGGTAGCCCATTGTCTTAGCTGAGGATGTTGGGAGAACTTACCCCTCCCCTTCCCCAGACCACCCCAGCCTCACCTGCCTCCCTTCCACCCACCCTGTTCATCTCATCACCTGCCCTTGACCCTCAGTCTAAATCAGTCCCCCCCAGCCCCTGAGATATTCTTTTTTCACAGCTGCCTATTCTTTTTATTTATAGGATTTACCACAGTTTAAAATAATACATTTGTTAGTTTTCTTTGTGCTTAATACCTGTCTCCCTGCTTGTTGGTGAGCTCTTTGAAGGCAGGAACCAAATCCCTTTGGTCCATGAAAGTGTACTTTGTGCCTAGCATAGGGCCCAGCACCATTTCTCTAAATATTGGTTGAATGAATACGTGACCCAGAATCCTCAGTCAATATAGCCCGAATTGCCCATGAGAATCCAATGATTCTTTTATGTTAGAATCTAATTTCTCTTCAGACGTGTTGTAAAATGCTTTTGCTTGTTGCTTTAGAATCCCACAAACGTCTGTGAGGTTAAAAGGATAGTTATTCCCATTTTACAGATGAGGAACTTGAGGTCAGAGATAATAAAACTTAAGTTACCTAGAAAGTGGCAGACTCTGGACTTGAGCCCAGTTCTGTTGTGTTCAAGTCCAGTAATATTCTTCACAGAAATGACCTGTTGTTCAGTAAATACTGATCACAGTTTAACTCCTCTTCTGGCCCTACCATCAAAGCAACAGTGTGAGCACCTTGATACATGGATAAGTCAGAGTCCCAGTAAACAGTAATGTTTACTTCCTAAGCAGCTTCTACAAATTCTGGTGTCCTGGAATCCTACAAAATGCTAAAGGAAACCAAAGGATAGTACTGATTCTCTGCCAGGCACTTTGAATACAATATCACGTTTCTTTCAGCAATGAAGAGAGAGGTAGAATTCTCTCCTTGCAGAAATGGGAAAAACTGATGCTAGAGAAATTACAGAAGTTGCCTCTGGTCACACAACTAATAAATATAAGTGCTGGGATTTGAATTCATGTATCTGTAACTTACTCCAAAGCCATGCTTTCCCCACTGAACAGCATAATATTAAACCTCAGAGAGTAACACTTTGTGTCCCCATATCCCTCCAAGGAAACAAACTACATCAACAACAAAGAATTTTTATATCACATAGATATTTATATGCACATTGCCCCCTAGATTCCTCAGCAATACTTACTAATTTTTATGCATTTAGGTGCTGATAATTCATATTTTCCCCAGAAAGATGGTCATTAATTTTGATGACATGTGAAATAAACTTGAATTAAGGCAAACAGGTTATATTAGTCTGTTCAGGTTGCCATATCAAAACACCACAGATTAGGTGGTTTAAACAACAGCAATTAATTTTCTAGCCATTCTGGAGGCCAGAAGTCCAAGGTCAAGGTACCTGTAGGGTTGGTTTCTGGTGAAGCCTCTCTGGCTTGCAGATGGCGCCTTGTCTCTGTGTTCTCACATAGTCTTTTCTCTCTCTCTCTCTCTCTCTCTCTGTGTGTGTGTGTGTGTGTGTGTGTGTGTGTGTGTGTGTGTGTATGTGTGTAGTGGGAGAGAGATAGAGGGAAAGAGAGATATCTCTGGTGTCTCTTCCTTTTCTTATAAGGACACCTACAACATTGGATTAGGGCCCCACCCTTGTGACCTCATTTAACTTAATTGCCTCCTTAAAGGTCCTATCTAACATTGGGGGTTAGAATTCAACATGTACATTTTGTAAGAACACAAGTCAGTTCATAACATATGCCCAATTTGCTTATATTTTTCTTGTTTGGGACTTTCTATGGCTGATTGCCAGCATTACTAGGACCTGTTTTCATGATAACAGAGGTTAAAGAGATGCTTCCTGAAATGTTACATAAAAGTAGCCTAGCTTTGTGGCGTTTACGTGGACCATGCCTATCGTGCTCATATTTAAACCCTGAAAATTCTTTCTATGTCATTATTTTGGGGAGAGGTCAGCATTGGGGTATTCAATATTTGTTTCATCACATTCTCATTTGTAAATTTGATTAAATGGCATCTTCAAAGGTTGATTTCATTTTGGAAACATTCTAGGATTTTCGAGAAAAGTTTCAATATTCAACATCAGTAACCAATAATTAAAATTAAATTTATTTAAAATGTTTAGATTCCTGAAATTTGGGCATTGACCTTTTAATAACAATTTATTACTTCAAACTAATTTGTCACTGATGCCTTCTGGCATTATTTTGAACTTGCACTCAAAGAGCAAGCTGATTATTCAAATATTTTTCCCCATAGCAATTAAAAAAGACATAGTTTGTGGTGATAACCGAATTATTTTTGACGTGGTGCTTTTAAATACAGAGGACACTGAGGTTAGGAAGATCATTCTTGTTTCTATATTATCAGTCTATATACCACCTCATTGAGGAAATTGTCTCAGTTCAAGAAATAGTTCTAGAATGTCACTTAAGTAGCCTACAATTGAGCCTGAAGGAAAAGGCATGGTCACATATAACCATGAGACTCATCCTTTTAGTAACAACACATGTCCTGTTCCTAAAAGCCTTTAGTAAGCTTGGTCTTTCAATGGAAAATTTTCAGTCATATTAATAATTCATTGTTTTAAACACTGGATAAAACGAGATATTCAAACACAGAAAATATTCAAATTTACTTAAAAAAATTGTGACCAATTCATGGTATGATATTTGGTTTGCTAACTATTGAGTAATTAGTTCACTGTTTTAGAAATCTGGGAGCTAAACTGAAACGCTAACACTGTGTATTCCCTCCCAGCAATTAGCATGCCTTGTCAGATTCTGAACTGGTTTCATATCATTCCGTGAGTAGGATTTAAACCAGCATGTCTGCTCTAGCAGGCCTCAATATGCTGAGAATAAAGTGCCTGTGTTCACAAAGAAAAGGAAACCCACCCTTTTGTCATAAATACTCGTCAATCTGTTTTGCTTAATACGTATTACAAATTTCAATCATTTATTCATCATTAAAATTTTGCTGTATTTGAGGGCAAATGTTAGGTAGTGAGAGTAGTACAAAATGATAGGAGATAAGGACTCTTTCCTCCGGAGCCTACAGTCTATTCAAGGATATTGGATATATACACAGATGTCTATGGTATGAGGAAAAGGGGCAAGTTCCATCAGAGAGTCTTTACTACAGGAAAGTCAGAGGGAAGAAAGGCTGACTGCCTGGAGTGTCAATTTCCTTTTGGAAGGAGGAGCAATGGGTTTGTCCTTGAAGGACCCTGTTAGAGTGGGACAGTTCTTTCCCACTCCTGATGTTTCCTTCTACGTGGACAGAGCCCAGTTCCTGTAGCACCCTGACCTCTGTTTCCCTTTCCTCTCTCTGCCCTAGGATTTACCACATTACTGAAATGGTAATTGGTAACGAATGTCCTGCTGGCTAAACTCCCCCCTGTTCTTCTCTTGGGAGTGAGCTTACCTGTAGGCAGTGCAGTTCTCCTCTGCTCCTTCATATGGTATCTTACTTGGGCAGGTGGCTCAGAGTGCAGAGACCTGCCCAGTTTATCATAACCCATGATTGCGTGGATTAATTGGCAGTCCCATTTGGCCTTTACTTTAATACTTTTCTTCTGCCTTAATCTGTAGTAAAACCTGCCAGATGTCCACCGAAATTCATCCTCTCCTTCTGTGAAAATGGGACAGTAGCCAGGCGCCAGGCTGAACTACATTTCCCAGCCTCCTTTGCTGTTGGATGTTTGTGGCTCTGGTGAGGGCATTTCAACATTGGGTGCAAGAGGCAACAACACCAAGGCTTTTGAGGATTGTGCGTGCTTCCTCTCCACTCTTTCCCCTTTTGCTGGCTGGGTGCAGATGCTGACGATGCATTTAGGAATGAAGTGCTACAAGCTGGAAAGATCCTGGGTCCTGAATCACTGCGGGCAGAGACACTGCACATGAACAAAAGCATGTGCCTGGAACTGCGATTTTTACTAAGTACTATGCGTGTGTGTATGTATATGTATTTATGTGTGTGTGTGTGTGTGTGTGTGTGTGTGTGTGAGTGTGTATATAGATACGTTTTAGAAGTTCAGAAGCGATTATTGTTCCATCCCAGTTTAGTCCTGTGTTTGCAGGTCTTGTTGGTTTGAGATACTAGTGCATGGAATAACACAGAGATCACCAGGGGGTTCAATACAAAGGCCCCTCATTTGAACAATTTTATCGATTAAAGTAAATGACAAAAATGCAGCAGTTAGGTTATTTCAGCCCTCTCAAAATCACTTCATTTGCTCTGAATTATCCTGTTTCTGAGATATCATGAACATTTTGGTGAATTGCCACACAATTGACGCTCACAGCGGCCGGAAATGGCCTGACTGGGGTGTATTTGTGTGTTCTGCACAGCCATGCCTGCTGTGGCTCTGAGATAGAGGGCTGTGTAATGTTGCTGTTGTGCGGTCAGAGCTGGACAGCTGAAGTCTGCAAAGTGTAGGTGTGAGACCTGGCTCTGTGTCTTACTAACTGCACCACTGTGGGTGAGCTGCTCTGGAGGCTGGAAGTCCAAGATCAAGGTGTCGGCAGGGCTGATTTCTTCTGAGGCCTCTCTCCTCAGCCTGTGGATGACCATCTTCTCCCTGTGTCTGCACAGGGCCTTCCCTCTGTGCATGTCTGTGTCCTAATCTCTTCTTCTTGTCGGTACAGCAGTTTGCATTGGAGCCCACCCTGTGGACTTCATTTTTACTTTTTATCTTTTTAAAGACCTCTCTCCAAACACAGTCACATTCTGAGAAACTGGGGGTTGAGACTTCAGAATATGAATTCTGAGGTGTTAGGGGGGTCACAGAATTCAGCCCAAAATAGGCACTAAGGCTGGAAACTGCCTGGTGGGTTCTAGAACCAAATGGGACCAGTGCCCTGGGACAGAGGAAAGGATGGAGAGCTTAGAGGAGACAGGGGTGGATGGGCAAAGGCAGGTCAAATCAGTTGGGAATGGGGTGGGATGGAAGACTCTGGTTTCTCTTCGGGCGGGAGGACAGTGGCTGGAGGAGTGACAGGGTCTGACTTGGGTTTCAAAGTAGCCCCTGCATTCTGTAGATAAAAGACTGCAGGGGATCTGAGAGACAGCAGGGAGGCCAGCCAGGAGGTGATCACTCTTTGATTCCATCCTAGACACAAGAGCACAGTAGAGCTTGGACCACAAGCCTGCAGTGGATGCAGTGGACGCTGGTGAACTGGATCTGGGAGGTGTGAGAAAAAGGAGTAAAGAATGAGGTTCAAATGAGATGGAAAAGACAGTAGAGGGATTGGTGTGAGCCTCATGTGGGTATCCTGAAGATAACGAGATAACACAAACTGTATTAGTTTCCTATTGCTGCCGTAACAAATTACAAGCTTAGTGGCTTCAAACAACACAGTTTATCTTACAGTTCTGGAGGCCAAAAGTTCAAAATCAGTTTCACTGGGGCTGCCTGCATTCCTTGGCTTGTGGCCCCTTGCTCCATCTTCAAAGTGCATCACTCCAATCTCTGCTTTTGTGATCAGATCTCCTTCTCTGATTCCGACTCTCCTGCCTCCCTTCTGATTGCATTGGGACCATGCATATAATCCAGGATAATCTCTCCACATCAAGATCCTTATCTTAATCATATCTGCAAAGTCCTTTTTGCCAAGTAAGTTTACCTGTTGACAGGTTTTAGGAAATAGGATGTAGACATCTTGTAGGGGACATCATTCTACCTACCATACATATAAAATCCTTAGAAAATCCTGCCATGTGCTAAATACCCACGTGTCATACCCTGTTAACTTCATACTTTTTCTTAAAATGCAAAGGTTCCTATTCTCTTCTCTCCAACAGAGTCAGCAAGATTTCTGCAAGCCTGCCAGGGAAGGGATTTCACATCCTCCGTGACATACTTCTATCTGCTCTTCCTGTAACCTGGTATCACACAACTTAGGTTAACATTTAAGTATGTAATCTCAGTGTCACACGTCTGACCGTACTGCATTCAGAATTTATATTAAGCTATAAATACAACCTCTACAAAACCACAGTATTCCAAAAACCTATTAAAACTTTTATGCCATTATATCTAATTGTGTAGTTTTTACTTTTCTTCAGGGATGAGAAATATTCTTTGATGTCTGAATTGAAATGCATTTAAATCAAGAATGCAATTATAAATGTTTGATAATAACAATATATGGATGAAACAGTTGCCTGTCAATTTTGTCTTGTAAACCTTTTTAAGGCATAGCAGCTAACCACAATCCAGACTTTGACTGCATTTTGCTAAACCAGGACTTCTCAATTTGGTTCTTACAAATCATTGTATTCTTGGTTTTACATACTTCTTGCCAACAAATGCATGCTATATGAATGATAATTTTAACGAAACAATGAATTTTCCCATAATTATCTTCTCTTGCATCATTCGGAATACATTTAGTTGCTCTGTGATAAATGTTGAAGTAAATGTCTTCAAATTGGGCCGTTTTGCTTCCCATTTTCTAAGGTTTTAAATTCATGAAATGACTGTTTCTTTTGTTCCTTTCCAACAATAAAAATGAATATCTGCAATAAAGACACACACTTGTGCTAGCCAATGAATTTTGGCAAAGGATATATTATGGCAGCATTTTACCAGGGGGATGGAGTCAGAGGGAGCCCACCATGGGCCTCTTTCACTCCTACTCGTCTTGCTGAGTGGGTCAACCTCTTGATGCCCTGACTGTTCCTTCACCTGGCCACTTCTCAGGATTGCTGTGTTTATTCAGCTTGCAATTCTGAAAAATGAGATAACACAGCAAAGGATATAGCACATGGTGGTCCTTGCTGCACCCGATCTCTCTCTGATTTGGTGGTGCCAGAGGACTAGCTTGCTTCCTACTTACACTAGAAGTGACAGATTCCCTAGGCTCAGGGTTCTTCTTCATGGTTATGCACCATTGTACACACAGTCTTTCCCTGGACTTTGGCATCACTCAGTGAGATTTGGGCCTCAAGGAAGCAACAGGGTTATGGGCATAACCCTGCTGCTGCTTTTACTGTGAGTAGTAAATGTAGGGCGCGGTCAGCTAACTGCCACGCAGCAGGAAGCTGAAGCAAGCTGAATCATCCTTCCTGTGGCCACTGCGCTTGCGCTAAGTATACTAATGAGGTTTTAAAGTAGCGACCTATCCGATGCTGGCTCACAAGTCGCACCATCAGCGAAAGCCAATCACAGAGCGACACATGTTCTTAATCCCTATATAAGCAGACTGCTATAGGATTGCGGGGTCTTCCTTCCATCTTTTCTTTAACCAAGCTGTGCTCCAATAAAGTGTGATACGAGAAGAATCTTGCGTGTGGCGACTCGTCATTCTGCTGGTCGGAGGCGGCTCGCCGCAAGTAAAGTTCTTTGTCTCTGACCTTGGGATCTTTTGTCTTCCGTCAGCATCCACAGAACATGGTGGGCTAACTTATTAGTGTGTGTTCATTTTGGTGGGAGTTCTCCTCCACCCTGCCAAACTGTCAAGGTAGGGTAATGTCCTACCTTGTCCTACCTTGCAAGAGGACTTGTCCTGAGAGGCCATTTCATCAAAACCTTCCCCTCCAATGGGCCACTTGTCAAGCTGGCATGGGCTGCAGGTGCTGGACATCACCCAGCTCGTTCAGATGCATCTAGTGGCTGGAAGTGACTTAAGACAAGAACTATAGAGTCCCTAACAGGACTTCAGAGAAACCCCCTTACCCAGTCTCCCTCACTTAATAAAGGAAGAAGTGTCTTGGCCTTCTTTGTGATTGGGAGGGTAAGTACCCTCAGAGCCACATTCATCTTATATCCCACACAGGGCTAACCAGGTGCCTGCCCAGCAGCAGGAGAGTGGTCCTCCTTTGCCAGGACCACATGGCTGGCAAGTGGCAGGGCTGGGATTGGCCACGCTCTCTGCCACGATGCCAACAGTCTCTCTCATCACAATGAAGTGATGAATGATGCATAAAAACACAAGAAGCAGCCCGAAACCCAGCTCCTCTGGTTCATTTACAAAATAATGTATGTTTTAACAAAAATAACAAAAGGGATGAGGATTAATAATTTTGATTGGGGAATTTTATTTTGTGGTTCATAAATATACACTTCTAAATTCAAAAAGGTATGTCTTCTTCAGTTCTGTAATGTTTAATAAATATTGTCCTGTTCAACTGTCAAAGTAAAGAGAGAAAATGAATTAATTAGTCCAATCCTTTACTGGGGGATAGATGAGGGGTGAAAATATCAAGGAGTCGAGAGAGAGGCCCTATGTTTCTGTGGCCACTGAGAGAGAGAGTGTTGAATTATGCCTCCCTGTCCTCCGGAAACCTAGTGTCTAGTTAGTGAGAAGACAGACACCTGTGTTTAAGTGACACCATGGGTGCAGGTGTGGACCAGGACAGCAAGGAGGGAGAGCGGGACACACACAGATGCTCAGCTGTGAGGAAACCCAAAGTGGCTGCAGCAATGGGGAAGCCAAGATGCAGGCAAAACCTGTGAGGGAGGAAGAGTAGTGAGGACAGAGGCACAGATGGGGACAGTAGCGTGCAACCAAGGTGCTACCAAGGGGTGTCTGGAGAGGGTGGAGGACAGATTAGGAGAGAATTTGAAGATGAGACCTAAAGACTGAACAGAAGCCAAGGTGAGCAGGAGCTTGAGCATTAGACTGAGCAGACAGTCATTTTCTAAGTGCTGTGAGGAGACAAAAAGGAAGAAGAAAAGCTGGATACAACAGTAGGGAACTAAAGGAAATTGTGTACTTACTATCAGCCACTACAGTTCTGGGTGTTAAAAATACCATCTAACTTAACTCCCACAAGTCTTAGGAGGGGTAACTTTATCTCCCTTTCACAGAGAAAGAAACTGAGGCTCAGATACTCAAATATGATTAAGTGCTTGCTAATCGGTAGTAGCCAACTTTTCGAATTCCATTTACGCTTGAATTCTCACACTACTGGAAGTTGGCAGGTCCAAATTTCAAGCAAACCTATCCAACTCCAAAGTGTGAGCTTCTGAAAAAGTGGTCTGATTTCAGTCCCTCTGGCATTAAAGTGCAGGCAGGTTTAAGTGGGAGAGATTGGAACAATGATATTAGTAATAATAATAATAGTAACAATAATAACTACCATCTATGGTACACACAGGTGTGCCAGCTACTACCTCTAGCATCTCTTATCCTTTCAGTAGTAACATTATATTCATTTTAAAGAAATAAGAGTCAAAGAGGTTAAGAAACTTGCCATGAAAGATAAAATAATCAAGGCAAAGCTGAACATTTGACTTGGATCTGAGTGGCTCCAAAGCCATTGCATTCAATTCTCTTCACTGCATTCTAGGGCACTACTGACATATCCAGGTGAGATGTCACAAGAGCAGATACACAGTGGAAGTGGTGGTGATCAAAGCAATCACCTTACTCATTTGGATGTACCAAAATCAGCCTCGCCGTGCCGTGATTCTCCTTGGACACAGTAATAAAACTTCGTTTTCTCTCTCTTCACACCCTTTACAGTATGGGGAAATGTACTGGAATCCTATTAATATGATAATGAGTCTGTCAGAGTAGGAGAAAGGTGGGAGTCCTGAGTGTCTGTTGAAATCACAGTTCTGGTTACTAGCAGGGGAGAACCATTCTGGCCATGTTAATCAAAGATGGCATTTACGGGAACCCTCTGAGGAGCTCAGAGAAAAAGCTTGACAGGGCTTGAGAACTAGACAGGCATCAAGATGAATTGGGTACCAGAGGTCATGCCATGGGAAGAGTTTGGTCTGCACAGCATCAACCCTGCCTCTTGGATCAATATGATTGTCAACTGGCCCACCGCTTGAAGTCACTTGCTCAGGATATAAAGCCCAGGGAGAGGACATTTGAATGGCTGTACCTGAGTCAATTTCTTCCAACAGGTGCATAAAAACACTTCTATAACGTGGAGCTCCTTCCATAGATGCAGAGATTTCACCAGTGACTTTGGGAAGATGTGTACTAATAGGTTAAGTTCCTTGGGGCCATGATCAGACCAGAATCATCATATCGTGAAGTCTGATGATAAGTATATTCATCCAGAAGTTTTGCTGCTGTGTAGTTTGAAAGAGGGTCATGCACATACGTCATTTCCTCTCACTTCTGTAGTGGAGGTCCTATGGCTGGCTTCCAAGTGGAATACGTTTTAAATCACAGCCACTGGCTGACTGTTAACAGTGACTTCAGGAAGTTACTGGAGAATGATACACTATTCTACTATCAATTCAAAGCTGTCCAGAAACTTACTTCCTCATAACGAATCAGATCAGGATGGAAGAATGCTAATTTAATTATAGTTGAATTTGTGTAGGTGTTGCCATTCATTTACACATTCACTGAGTCTTATGGAGTAATTTTTCTTACCTGCTTGAGCATTCAAACTGAGGAAGGGCCAAAACACAGACAGGGGAAATAACAAATTTGCCTGTAATTAAGGCAACCTTGTCTCTGGACCAGGTCTCCTATTCAGAGTAAATTTCCCAGGCATAGTCCACTGGGCCCTTCTCTTTATCAATGTCCAACTAATTAGAAACAACCTCATTCTCTTAGCTTTGAGGGTCTGTGAACATGTGAGGGTGTTTCCAGCAGTTGGAAGGACAAACCCTCCTCTCACTGCTTAGTAATGAATCTGGGAAGCCCTGACGCACTCCCTGGAGGGCCAAGGAGCCACTGGCCTTGGTACTGATGTGTTCCATTGCTCAGGAAAATTACAGGGGACCCAGGTTTTCTGTCTCTGCAGTCCCTGGTCCACAGTCCAGCTCCTGCCAGGACTGGATCCCTGAAGGTGGAGTGGCCGGGACTTAAGGGTCCAGTGTTCCTAATTCATACTTGAGATGGACAGGGCTGCTCCTGGACATTCCCCAGGAGAGCAACAAGAAACTCCTCTAAAGCTAGACACAAACTTCTTATATTTCATTGGTTCAGATGGTGCCGTATCTCCACTCCACATCCAAACAGAGGCAATGGAGATTGGCTGAATTTGATTGACTTAAGTTATTCAAGGGGCACACGTGCAATTAAGAGTGAGTCTGAGTTAACATTTAAAATAATATTCCAAAGTATTGTATGGTGCTTGGATTAACTAAAATCTTACTTCCTTATAATAAATCAGACTAAGTTGGAAACAAAATAAATTTAATTATAATTAACTTTGTGTGGGTGTTGCCATTCATTTACACATTTACTGAATCCCATGGAATAATTTTTCTGATCCGCATGAGTGTTAAGAAAGAGGAAGCACAGAAAACACAGCTCAGAATAGGGAAATAACAAATTTTTCTATCATTAAAGGCAAGCTGGTCTCTGGACCAGGTCTTCTATTTAGATAAACTTCCGAGATTTTGTCGACTGGGTGTTTTCTTTGTCAATGTACATTGTCCAGTTAATTAGAAACAACCAGATTCTTTCTTCTGTGAATCATTTGGGGTATTTTCAATCACATGAAACTACCCATACCTGCCTTGAACAGTAAGAAAGAGTCCAGGGCTCATGTGCTGGAGATTCAAGGTACCATCGTTTCAGTGTTGATGGGACCCCATGCTCAGTCGAGTCATGTGGGACCCAGGTTTTCTGTCCCTCTTCCATGCTTTCTGACTTACAACCCAAATCTTCCCAGGTCTGGTCCCCTGAGCAAGGATGCTTCTAGGACCTGGGACTCCAGGATTCTTCATTCACACTTGGGAGTGGGGAGGACAGCTCTGTACATACACTGTCCTGGGAGTTTCCTCTGGAGCCAGTGGCAAACCTCTCCTTATACCCCACTGGCCAGAGCTGTGCCATCTCTGTTCTGGAGCCAATCACAGGAAACAGAAATAACTTCAATAGAAGAAGAGAAAAGAAATGGTTTGAATCTGATTTGCTTAGGCAGCTAGGAGTAACACTTGCAATTAGGGATGTTATTGAGTTAATATTTAAAATAATGTTTTGAAACATACTGCTATCTGGAATATACTAAATTAGTAGAGAAAGGAAGGAAGGGGGGTAGGAAGAAAAGAGGGAAAGAGGGGAGGAAGGAAGGAAGGAAGGAAGGAAAGAAGGAAGTCAGCTTCTTATAAATCATCTAAGCTTCCTAAGGAGGATATGCCCCATACAATTAGGATGTGTCAAGGAGGAAAAATAAAGAGACACAGATAAAAATGAACATAGGTGAATGTATATATCTACCTAAATATTTATTTCTATCTCTCTCCATGTATGATAGGGTGTGTTAATTAAAAAAAATAATATCAAGTACTCTTTATTTAGTTATTTTTTGGCGGTGTGGGAGATTTACAAGGAAAGACTAGAGCATCACCACCCCCAACTCCTATATGAGAACTAAACGCCTTCTTCTATTTCTAAAAGTCTGAAATATTTGTACTGCCTTTCAGGAGGGTGAGGAAGAGGTGGCAGTTTTTTGCTTCAGGCTCACTAAGAACACGATTATGTATTGTTCCAAACGGACATTAGTGAGTTGAGGCAGCAGAACTAGAGTGCAGAGAGTGGGGTGGAGGGTGGCGATGGATCTGGGAAGGCTGGAACACGCATCCTTTAGTAGATAAGTGTTACTCAGATTTTCTATTTTCTCTTGTGTCAGCTTTGTATCAGGGAATTTGTTCATTTTGCCTAGATTGCCAAATTTATTGACATAAAACTTTTCACATTATTTCCTTATTATTCATTTAATATTTGTAGAATATGTAGTGATGGTCAATCTCTTATCTTTGATACTGAAAATTTGTGCGTTTTCCTTTTATTTTGTTGATCATTATAGAGATATATCAATTTTTTTGGCCTTTTTAAATAACCAGCTCTGGCTTCCTTAATTTTCTCTTATTTGTCCATTTTATATTTCATTTGTTTAAAAGCTTCTTTTTATTTTTTCCTAGCTTCTAAATTCTTTGCAGTTAATTTGCTCTTTATTTCCCTAGATTCTTATGATAGATAATTAATTTTACTTCTTTTTCCATTTCTAATTTAAGCTTTTAATGCTATAAAAATTCCTGCAGCCATTGCTTTAGCTATATTCCACAACTATTGGTATGCTATATTTTCATTTTCATTCAGTTCAAAAGATTCTAATTTATTTTGTGATTTCTCTTTGATCCGTGGATTATTTCAAAGTGTGTTGTTGAATTTCCAAATATTTGGGATTTTTTCAGACATTTTCTTATTTCCATTTAGTTTTGTTTTTGTTATATAACATTCTCTACAATTCATTACTTTTAAAATTATTGCAGCTTGTTTATAGAATTCTGTGACCTGCATAGCAAGGATAGGTCAACAACAGACCAAAAATGAAATGATATCTGTAGAATGAGGCTGTGTAATAAATGATCGTGTGTCTTATTGGATGGCATTTGGGATTTATCTCATGTCAGGAGGAGATTTTGAAAGATTTTAAATGGAGAATAACATGATCAAACCTATAAAATTTTTAAATTGAATTAAAAAATTAAGATAGGAATAAAAAGGACATTTGCAGTTAGTGTTAAAATTTGAGAACAAGATTGTTCTGAAAATTTGTAACAACAATCATCATAAGTTATTAATAAAAATGATATACAATAATCGTTAGATTTAAAAAGAGAAAGAAAACAAAACAAAATTTCTAGATTCCTTAAACAATAAGAGTTAAAGGCATCCACACTAAACAAGTTCTTCTCTTTGAAAATTAATATGTAAAATAAGCCCAGTATTTAGGGCTTCCCTGGTGGCGCAGTGGTTGAGAGTCTGCCTGCCGATGCAGGGGACACGGGTTCGTGCCCCGGTGCGCGAAGATCCCACATGCCGCAGAGCGGCTGGGCCCGTGAGCCATGGCTGCTGAGCCTGCGTGTCCGGAGCCTGTGCTCCGCAACGGGAGAGGCCACAACAGTGAGAGGCCCGCGTACCGCAAAAAAAAAAAAAAAAAAAACAAAAAAAAAAACCCAGTATTTAAAATTTAAAATCTTATGGCAAAATGAATTAAAAATGAAACAATATATATCTGACTAATAGCCTCATCTTACAAGCAGAATATCCAACTTTCCCCTCTTACAAGATTCCAGGTGCTAATCACCGGAGATATGGTGCTCATAAATATGTTACCAGGCAAAGGGATTTTGAAGGCATAATTGACATTTCTAATCAGTTGACCTTAATATAGAGAAATTACCCTGAACTAGCTGGGTGAGTTAGAAGGTCATGACACATGTCCTTAAAAGAGAAAGGCAGAAGGGGAAGTCAGATATTCCAAGCACTGGGAGAATTTGACAGCTGTCACAGGCTTGGAACATGGATGGGTCTGGGGAGAGTGGGTGATCCCTAGAAGCAAAACTAACAACCCCCCAGAAAACAGCAGCGAGGAACTGGGGATCTCAGTCCTACAACCACACAAAACTGAATGTGGCAAACAACCTTACGAGCATGGAAATAGATTCTCTCCCAGAGCACCAGGTAAGAACCCAGCTGGCTTGCACCTGGATTTTTGCCTGGTAACTCTGGTGACCATGTTGAGCCAACTGGACTTCTGACCTGTGGAAATGAGATAATATATCGGTGTGGTTTAAGTCATGATTTTCGTGGTAAATTCTTATGTAACCATAGAAAACTGTGGTTAACCAAATAATGAAATTGAGAAAGAACTCCAAGGGAAGAAAAAAAAATACACCTTCTTTAATGTATAAAACAGATTTTTCCTTCTCTGGTGTTCTGCTGGTATTGAGCCCACTGGTTGTGAAAGCTTCATAGGTAAGGAGCCTGGGTACACCTGGGTGGAGATAATTCTGTTCTAGACATGGTGGAGGGATCAAAGGGCTGTTTGTAGAGCAATTGAAGATATCACACTATCTTTTTCTTGATTTCCAGGGTAATATGACCCTTCAACTCTGGGGTACCAAAAGGAGAAGAAACCGTCTTCTCCTCCCAGCCATCCTGGATGCTCCCCTAAGGTAGTAACTGAACAGGAAAAAAATCAAACTGGAGAATGGAAATCTCAGCTCAGGATTAGGAAGCAAATGGTATTCCAGTTTAAATGGGAATAATAGGTATAGAGGAAAGAAAGAAGAAATAGAGATACGCTATCAAGGAAAATTTTTCTTTTTCTCTTGGGCTTATAATTTTACTGGAGATATAAGATGATGAAATCAACAACTGTCTTTTCTAACACAGACTACCTAAAGATGGGATATATTTGACATCTCTGATTTGTGAAGTGTGCGGCTATCCCATGCAGAATTCCAGTTTTATGTGGATACAAAACAGAGTTAAGTGTTAAAGAAACAGATAAGGAAAGTTAAAGTACTGTAAGGAACCCTTTACAAGGATTAGTTAGGGCTTCTGGTTTCACTGGGTATCCAGAGAGGTTTTTCTCTTCATGTCTCTCACAGGGGATAGTAGGAAGGCTGGTTCTAAATGCTCCTCAGATTCAGGGTTTCTGCTTTTATGGGGTTTTTTTGGGTGGTCTAGCATGCATTAAGCTTCTGATTTTTACTGAAATTCATTTCATGATCTCAGGATTTCTCTTTCAGTCTCTGTAAGAATATCCAGCTGGTTTTCTTATGAATTTGATTTAACTGGCCATCAGTTTTTTGTTCTTTTCCCCCCCTTATGTTTAATCTTTACTACCATTGTATTTATCACATATTTTCCCAATCTTGGGTCAAGCTCGTGTCTATAGCTATAACGTACGCACAGCCCTATTTAAGATCGCAATGACCAGTGTCATTGTTTTTCTGTAGGTTAAGTTACTAACTATTTAAAGTCCTTCACTTGTCTGGAGTCCTCACTTCAAATACATGTGCTATTAGCCTGTCCCTCATCTTGTCGTGTGGAAAGTGCTTTAAGTACTAAAGCCTCATTCAGAATCCATTAACTAAGAGTTCACAACAGTTAGAGCTTTAAATGCACAAACTCCATGGAAAAGGCAGGCCCTGAAAAATAACGGTAATGCAAATAAAGGGCGTGTTCCTCCCAGGAAGAATGACATTCAGTAAGTTTTCACATCTATGGGTTTTTTTTGTTTGTTTGTTTGTTTAAACAGCTTTATTGAGATAAAACTTATATATCATAAAAGTCACTCAAAGTGTACAATTTAATGCTTTTAAAATATACATAGAATTATGCAACCATCATCAACCACAATCAATTTTAGAACATTTTCCAAAGTGGCTGAATTATTTTATATTCCCACTGGCATTATATGATGCTTGTTATTGTTTGTCTTTTTTTTTTTTTTAACAAAGAGCTAGGAATCCTTTTGAATTTTTTTAAAAAAATTATCTTTTATTTTTATACAATTTTAACCATTATACTCCATTTACAGTTATTACAAACTATTGGCTATGTTCCCCATGTTGTACAATACATCCTTGTAGCCTGTCTTATACCCAACAGTTTGTATCTCCCACTTATTGTCTGTCTTTTTAATTATAACTATCCTAGTGGGTATGAAGTATCTCATTGTGGTTTTGATTTGCATTTCCCTGAAGGGTAGTAATATTGAACGACTTTACACATGCTTATCAGCCACTTCTATATCTTATTTGGGTAAATGTCAATTCAAATCCTTTGCCCACTTAAAACATTGGGCTTGTCTTTTTATTATTAAGTTGTAAATGATCTTTATATATTCTAGATATATTATATCCCTTGTCACCAGATAAGATATATACCTTATCAGATATATAATTTGCCAATATTTTTTAACCTATGGGTTGTCTTTTTGCTTTTTTTTACAGTGTCCTTTGAAACACAAAAGTTTAAAATGTCAATGATGTCCAGTTTATTTTTTCTTTCATTGTTTGTGCTCTTGGTGTCATATTTAAGAAATTATTACCTAATCCAAGATCATGAAGATTTATGCCTATGTTTTCTTCTAAGAGTTTTATAATTTTAGTTCTGAAATTTAGGTCTTTGAACCATTTTTTTTTTTTTTTTTTTTTTTTTGCGGTACGCGGGCCTCTCACTGTTGCGGCCTCTCCTGTTGCAGAGCACAGGCTTCGGGCACGCAGGCTCAACGGCCATGGCTCACGGGCCCAGCCACTCCGCGGCATGTGGGATCTTCCCAGACCGGGGCCCGAACCCGTGTCCCCTGCATAGGCAGGCGGACTCTCAACCACTGCACCATCAGGGAAGCCCTTTTGAACCATTTTGTGTTAACTTTTGTATATGGTGTGAAATTGGGGTCCGCCTTCATTCCTTTGCATGTGGAGTCCTGTTATTATTGTGATATAATTCACATATTATACAATTTACCCATTTAAAGTGTAAAATTCAATGGCTTTTGGTATACTACATTATTAATCTTTTAAAAATTGTAGTACAATATATATAACATACGCTTGCCATTTTAAACATTTTTAAGTGTTTAATTCAGTGGCATTAGTCACACTCACAATATTGTGTAACCATTACCACTATCTATTTCCAAAAATTTTTCATCATCCCCAATAGAAGGTCACAACATAGCCAATAACTCCCCATACCTCTCTCCTCAGTCCCTTGTAAGCTCTAATCTACTTTCTGCCTCTATGAATGTGCCTGCTCTAGGTAACTCATGAAATGGAATCATACAAAATTTGTCTGTTTATATCCATTTTATTTCACTTAGCATCATGTTCATCCATGTTGTAACATGTATCAGTACTTCATTCCTTTTTGTGGTTGGATAATATTCCAATGTATGTACCACATTTTATTTGTCCATGGACGAATATTTGGGTTGTTTCCACTTTTTGGCTATTACGAATAATGCTGCTATCCACGTCAGCAAGCAAGTATCTGTTTGAATGCTTGCTTTCAATTCCTTTAGATATATACCTAGCAGTGGAATTGCTGGATCATATGGTAATTTTATATTTAGCATTTTTTTTAAAAATAGATCTTTATAGGAGTATAATTACTTCACAATACTGGGTTAGTTTCTTTTGCACAACAAAGCGAATCAGCCATAGGCATACACACGTCCCCATACACCCTCCTTCTTGTGCCTCCCTCCCATCCTCCTTATCCCACCCCTCTAGGTCATCGCAAAACACCAAGCCTACCTCTCTGTGTTATGCTACTGCTTCTCACCAGCCAACTATTTTACATTCGGTAGTGTATGTTTGTTGATGCTACTCTCACTTCGCCCCAGCTTCACCCTCCCACCCTATGTCCTCAAGTCTATTTTCTATGTCTATCTCTTTATTCCTGCCCTGCAACTAGGTACCATTTTATTTTTAGATTCCATATATATGTGTTAGCATATGGTATTTGATTTTCTCTTTCTGACTTACTTCACTCTATACGACAGACTCTAGGCTCATCCACCTCACTACAAATAATTCAATTTCGTTTCTTTTTATGGATAACATTCCATTGTATATATGTGGCACATCTTCTTTATCCATTCATCTGTCAATGGACATTTAGGTTGGTTCCACGTCCTGGCTATTGTAAATAGTGCTGCAATGAACATTGTGGTGCATGACTCTTTTTGAATTATGGTTTTCTCAGGGTATATGCCCAGTAATGGGATTGCTGGGTCATATGGTAGTTCTAGTTTTAGCTTCTTAAGGAAACTCCATACTGTTTTCCATAGTGGTTGTATCAATTTACATTCCCACCAACAGTGCAGGAGGATTCCCTTTTCACCACACTCTTTCCAGCATTTATTGTTTCTAGATTTTTTGATAGTGGCCATTCTGACTGACGTGAGGTGATACCTCATTGTAGTTTTGATTTATATTTCTCTAATAGTTAGTGATGTTGAGCATCTTTTCATGTGCCTCTTGATCATCTGTATGTCTTCCTTGGTGAAATGTCTATTTAGGTCTTCTGTCCATTTTTTAACAGAATTGTTTGGTTTTTTTAGATATCGAGCTGCATGAGCTGCTTGTATATTTTGGCGATTAATCCTTTGTTGTTTCATTTGCAGATATTTTCTCCCATTCTGAGGGTTGCCTTTTGGTCTTGTTTATGGTTTCCTTTGCTGTGCAAAAGCTTTGAAGTTTCATTCGGTCCCATTTGTTTATTTTTGTTTTTATTTCCATTTCTCTAGGAGATGGGTCAAAAAGGATCTTGCTATGATTTATGTCATAGAGTGTTCTGCCTATGTTTTCCACTAAGATTTTGATAGTGTCTTGCCTTACATTTAGGTGTTTAATCCATTTTGAATTTATTTTTGTGTGTGGTGTTAGGGACTGTTCTAATTTCATTCTTTTACATGTATCTGTCCAGTTTTCCCTGCACCACTTATTGAAGAGGCTATCCTTTCTCCATTGTATGTTCTTGCCTCCTTTGTTGTGAATTAGGTGACCATATGTGCATGGGTTTATCCCTGGGCTTTCTATCCTGTTCCATTGATCTATATTTCTGTTTTTGTGCCAGTACCATACTGTCTTGATTACTGTAGCTTTGTAGTATAGTCTGGAGTCCAGGAGCCTGATTCCTCCAACTCTGTTTTTCTTTCTCAAGATTGCTTTGGCTGTTTGGGGTCTTTTGTGTTTCCATACGAATTGTAAAATTATTATTTTTTTTTTGTATGTGGGCCTCTCACCATTGTGGCTTCTCCTGTTGTGGAGCACAGGCTCTGGACATGCAGGCTCAGCGGCCATGGCTCACGGGCCCAGCCACTCCGCGGCATGTGGGATCTTCCCGGACCGGGGCACGAACCTGTGTCCCCTGCATTGGCAGGCAGACGCTCAACGACTGCGCCACCAGGGAAGCCCCGAATTGTAAAATTTTTTGTTCTAATTCTGTGAAGAATGTCATTGGTAGTTTGATAGGGATTGCATTGAATCTGTAGATTGCTTTAAGTAATATAGTCATTTTCACAATGTTGATTCTTCCAATCCAAGAACATGGTATATCTCTCCATCTGTTTGGATCATCTTTAATTTCTTTCAACAGTGTCTTATAGTTTTCTGCATACAGGTCTTTTGTCCCCTTAGGTAGGTTTATTCCTAAGTATTTTATTCTTTTTGTTGCAATGGTATATGGGAGTGTTTCCTTAATTTCTCTTTCAGATTTTTCATAATTAGTGTATAGGAATGCAAGAGATTTCTCTGCATGAATTTTGTAGCCTGCTACTTTACCAAAATCATTGATTAGCTCTAGTACTTTTCTGGTAGCATCTTTAGGATTCTCTATGTATAGTATCATGTCATCTGCAAACAGTGACAGCTTTACTTCTTCTTTTCCAATTTGGATTCCTTATATTTCTTTTCCTTCTCTGATTGCTGTGGCTAAAACTTCCAAAACTATGCTGAGTTATAGTGGTGAGTGTGGGCAACCTTGTCTTGTTCCTGATCTTAGTGGAAATGCTTTCAGTTTTTCACCATTGAGAATGATATTGGATGTGGGCTTGTCATATATGGCCTTTATTATGTTCAGGTAACTTCCCTCTATGCCTACTTTCTGGACGGTTTTTATCATAAATGGATGTTGAATTTTGTCAAAAGCTTTTTCTGCGTCTATTGAGATGATCATATGGTTTTTCTCCTTCAATTTGTTAATATGGTGTATCACATTGATTGATTTGTGTATATTGAAGAATCCTCGCATTCCTGGGTTAAACCCCATTTGATCATGGTGTATGATCCTTTTAAGGTGCTGTTGGATTCTGTTTGCTAGCATTTTGTTGAGGATTTTTGCATCAATGTTCATCAGTGATATTGGCCTGTAGTTTTCTTTCTTTGTGACATCTTTGTCTGGTTTTTGTATCAGGGTGGTGATGGCCTCGTAGAATTAGTTTGGGAGTGTTCCTCCCTCTACTATATTTTGGAAGAGTTTGAGAAGGATAGGTGTTAGCTCTTCTCTAAATGTTTGATAGAATTTGCCTGTGAAGCCATCTGGTCCTCAGCTTTTGTTTTTTGGAAGATTTTTAATCACAGTCTCAATTTCAGTGCTTGTGATTGGTCTGCTTACATTTTCTATTTCTTCCTGGTTCAGTCTTGGCAGGTTGTGCATTTCTAAGAATGTGTCCATTTCTTCCAGATTGCCCATTTAATTGGCAAATAGTGGCTTGCAGTAATCTCTCATGATCCTTTGTATTTCTGCAGTGTCATCTGTTACTTCTCCTTTTTCATTTCTAATTCTATTGATTTGAGTTTTCTCCCTTTTTTTCGTGATGAGTCTGGTTAATGGTTTATCAATTTTGTTTTTCTTCTCAAGGAACCAGCTTTTAGTTTTATTGATCTTTGCTATTGTTTTCTTCATTTCTTTTTCATTTATTTCTGATCTGATATTTATGATTTCTTTCCTTCTGCTAACTTTTGGGTTTTTTGTTCTTCTTTCTTTAATTGCTTTAGGTGTAAGGTTAGGTTGTTTTTTTGAGATGTTTCTTGTTTCTTGAGGTAGGATTGTATTGCTTTGAACTTCCCTCTTAGAACTGCTTCTGCTGTATCCCATAGGTTTTGGGTCATCATATTTTCATTGTCATTTGTTTCTAGGTATTTTTTGATTTCCTCAGTAATCTCTTGGATATTTAGTAGCATAATGTTTGGCCTCCATATGTTTGTATTTTTTACAGATTTTTTCCTGTAATTGGTATCTAGTCTCATAGCATTGTGGTTGGAAAAGATACTTGATACAATTTCAGTTTCTTAAATTTACTGAGGCTTTATTTGTGACCCAAGATATGATTTACTGTGGAGAATGTTCCTTGAGCACTTGAGAAGAAAGTGTATTCTGTTGTTTCTGGATGGTATGTCCTATAAATATCAATTAAGTCCATCTTGTTTAATGTATCATTTAAAGCGTGTGTTTCCTTATTTATTTTCATTTTGGATGATCTGTCCATTGGTGTAAGTGGGGTGTTAAAGTCCCCTACTATTATTGTGTTACTATCAATTTTCCCTTTTATGGCTGTTAGCATTTGCCTTATGTGTTGATGTGATCCTATGTTGGGTGCATAAACATTTATAATTGTTATATCTTCTTCTTGGTTTAATCCTTTGGTCATTATGTAGTGTCCCACCTTATCTCTTATAACAGTCTTTATTTTAAAGTCTATTTTATCTGATATGAGTATTGCTACTCCAGCTTTCTTTTGATATCCATTTGCATGGAATATCATTTTCCATCCCTTCACTTTCAGTCTGTATGTGTCCCTAGGTCTGAAATGGGTCTCTGGTAGACAGCATATATCTGGGTGTTGTTTTCACATCCCTTCAGCCAGTCTAGGTCTTTTGATTGGGACATTTAATCCATTTTCATTCAAGGTTTTTATCGATATGTATGTTCCTATGACCATTTTCTTAATTGTTTTGAGTTTGTTTTTGTGAGTCTTTTCCTTCTCTTGTGTTTCTTGCATAGAGAAGTTTCTTTAGGGTTTGTTGTAAGGCTGGTTTGGTGGTACTGAATTCTCTTTACTTTTGTTTGTGTGTAAAGCTTTTTATTTCTCTGTCAAATCTGAATGAGATCCTTGCTGGGTAGAGTAATCTTGGTTATAAGTTTTCCTCTTTCATCACTTTAAGTATATTCTGCCACTCCCTTCTGGCCTGCAGAGTCTCCACTGAAAAATCAGCTGATAACCTTATGGGGATTCCTTTGTATATTATTTTTGTTTTTCCTTTGCTGCTTTTAACATGTTTTCTTTTAATTTAATTTTTGTTAGTTTAATTAATATGTGTCTTGGTGTGTTTTTCCTAGGGTTTATCTTGTATGGGACTCTCTGTGTTTCCTGGACTTGGGTGACTACTTCCTTTCCCATGTTAGGGAAGTTTTCATCTATAATACTTCAAATATTTTCTCAGACTTTCTTTTTCTCTTCTTCTTCTGGGACCCCTATAATTTGAATGTTGGTGTGCTTAGTGTTGTCCCAAATGTCTCAGAGATTGTCTTCAATTCTTTTCATTTTTTTTTTCTTTATTCTGATTCTCGGAAGTTATTTCCACCATTTTGTCTTCCAGCTCACTTATTCATTCTTCTGCCCCAGTTATTCTGTTATTGATTCCTTCTAGTGTATTTTTCATTTCAGTTATTATGTTGTTTATCTCTGTTTGTTTGTTCTTTAGTTCTTCTAGATCTTGCTTAAACATTTCTTGTATTTACTCAATCTGTGCCTCCATTCTATTTCTGAGATTTTGGATCATCTTTACTATCATTACTCTGACTTGCTTTTCAGGTAGATTTCCTATTTCCTCTTCATTTATTTGGTCTTGCAGGTTTTTACCTTGCTCTTTCATCTGGGATACATTTTTTTGCTGTCTCTTTTTTTTTTTTTTTTTTTTTTATGAGTGGGATTGTTTTCCTGTCTTACTGGTTGTTTGGTCTGAGGCTTCCTACACTGGTACTTGTAGGCTATTGTGTAGAGCTGGGTCTTGGTGCTGAGATGAAGAGCTTCGTGAGACCTCACTCTGATGAATATTCCCTGTGGTCTGAGGTTCTCTGTTAGTCCAGTGGTTCGGACTTGGAGCTCCCACTGCAGGAGCTTCAGCCAGACCCTGGTCTCATGAACAAAGATCCTGCAAGCCATCTGAGGCAAAACAAAAATAAAAAACGGGAGCGGGGAAGGCCTTGGCTGTAGAGGGCATGGCCTAAGCAAGAGTGAGGTTTGGCCAGTGGGCAGGGCCAATGCTCAGGACCCACAGGGCTGGAAAAGGCCCTTAAGGCTGTGGGGGGAGGGGCTTAGATTCAAGGAACAGAAGGGGCCCTGGAGTGACCCTCATCCCTGGTCTCGGAGGGCAGGGGACCTCACCTGGGAGCCCAGCTGGCTTCCTGGGCTTGAGTGGGCGGGGCAAACTCCCTCCTCTCCTCTCCTGCTCTCTGGTCCGAGAGGGCCCCCCCCGCGCCTGCCTCTCCTGTTCTCTTCTCAGCCTCTTTCCTATGCCCCCAAGGACACACATGGCCTGGAGGGTGCTTTGGAGAGCAGGGGACCGACCTGGGTGCTCAGCAGGCTCCCTGGACCCTAGTGGGCAGGGCAATCACCCTCCACTCCTCTCCCGCTCATCTTGGATGGCTCCTCCTGCCTGCCTCTCCTGATCTCCCCAGCCTCCCTCCTATGCCCCCAGGACCCACTCCACCTGGATGGGGTTTTGTGCGTGGGATTCTGGTCTGAGAGCTCAGCAGACTCCCTGACCCTAGCGGGCCAGGCAATTCCCTCTGCTCCTCTCCTGCTCTCCCTAGAGAGCCCCTCCCATCTGCCTCTCCTGATCTCCCCTGCCTCAGGGGCGCCGATCCTGTCTGGCCTCCACTTCTTCTCCCCCCTCAGTCCCCATACATCTTACCAGTTCACTTTGGGGTTCCTCCCATCTCCTTGAGCGTCAGAGTCCCCCACCAGCAGCCCTAGTTGTGGGGAGACACTAACTTCGCATCTTTCTGCACTGCCATCTTGACACTGCCTCACATCTATGTTTAAATATATCTCAAATACCTACTGCTCCAAGAAGCCTCATCTGATACTTCAGTCTCTCTGAGCAGTCTGGAGCATTTGGAGTTTTAACCCTCTTGGACACTTATGTTCTATTTTGTGTTAAAGTTTTCCATAATTTCCTGATAACCCCCTGACTCACAGTTTTCTCAAACATAGAGAAGGGATAATTTATTTTTATAACCTGTCTGTCAACTAGTGAAGAGCCTCAAATATTGATTTTGGATAACCCTTTTGGCTTAGAACTCTCACCATCTATTCATTTAAATATGCATAAATATTTTATCACATTCTAGGCATAAGCTAGCTCTGGAGAAATAGTAGCAATGCTTTAGAATTATCAATCTATTTTTGAATCAAATCCTGCATTCTGGACTCATGAGTGAAAAGGTTGATTTGCACAGTCCTGTGGCTGGAATAAAGCTCTATCTAACCATCCCTGCTCTCTATTTCATAACATTTTATCATAATGAAGTCTCTTGCCTTGTTTGATGTGCAGACTGTTTGTGACTACATTGCTTTGTTCAAGCCAGACAGATATGTATAATTTAATCAATTACTAATATGCAAGTCACTTCATTATGTATTCAACTTTCTCTGATCTGTTAGAATTAACACACTATGACATACAGATGGCCAAAAAGCACATGAAAAGATGCTCAACATCACTAATTATTAGAGAAAGGCAAATCAAAACTACAGTGAGGTATCACCTCACACCAGTCAGAATGGCCATCATCAAAAAATCTACAAATAATAAATGCTGGAGAGGGTGTGGAGAAAAGAGAGCCCTTCTATACTGTTGGTAGGAATGTAAATTAGTACAATCACTATGGAGAACAGTATGGAGGTTCCTTAAAAAACTAAAAATAAAGCTGCCATATGATCCAGCAATCCCACTCCCTAGGCATATATCTGGACAAACCCATAATTCGAAAAGACATATGAACCCCAGTGTTCACTGCAGCACTGTTTGTAATAGCCAGGACATGGAAGCAACCTAAATGTCCATCAACAGAGGAGTGGATAAAGGAGATGTGGTACCTATATATATATATAAT
Organism: Pseudorca crassidens; assembly: GCF_039906515.1. NCBI lineage: Eukaryota > Metazoa > Chordata > Mammalia > Artiodactyla > Delphinidae > Pseudorca > Pseudorca crassidens. Next base: position 7,081,850 of record NC_090298.1, read on the forward strand.
GGAATACTACTCAGCCATAAAAAAGAACGAAATAATGTCATTTGCGGCAACATGGATGGACCTAGAGATTGTCATACTGAGTGAAGTTAGTCAGACAGAGAAAGCCAAATATCATATATCACTTATATGTGAAATCTAAAAAAGGGTGCAAATGAACTTATTTATAAAACAGAAATAGAGTCACAGATGTAGAAAACAAACCTATGGTGACTGGAAGGAAAGGGGGTGATAAACTGGGAGATTCAGATGGACACATACACACTACTACATATAAAAAAGATAACTAATAAGGACCTACTGTAGAGCACAGGGAACTCTACTCAATACTCTGTAATGACCTATATGAGAAAAGAATCTAAAAAAAAGTGGATATATGTATATGTGTAACTGATTTTCTTTGCTGTACAGCAGAAACTAACAGAGCATTGTAAATCAATTATACTCCAATAAAAATTTAGAGGAAAGAAAAACCAATAAAACACACTATATTAGAAGACAGTGTAGTCTGAGTTAAAGGTATGGTCTCTGGAGCCATTTATCTCTGGCTTTCTAGAGAGCTCCAGCAGAGTTTCCCAAATCCATAATTGCTTAACCACATTAGAAGATTATTTTACATTTATGTAACAGTTTCACGTTGAGTTGATTTCTGGTAATGTTGTGAGATAAGAGTCAAAGTTTATTTTCTCCATATGGATAACTTATGGTTCCAGGGCCATTTGTTGATAAGACTGTCCTTTCCCCAATAAAGTACCTTGTTGCCAATGTTGAAACCTCTTGAAGGTATGTATGTTATAGTATTTCTGGACTCTGTAACTTGCTCTATTAATCCATATAGCTATCTTTATGCCAGTATTACACAGTCATGACTATTTAGCTTTACCATAAGTTTTGAAAACAGGTAATTTAAATCTTCCAATTTGTTACTCTTTTTCTAAGTTGCTTTGGCAAATCTAAGCCTTTTCCATGTAAATTGTGTCTTGGGTGGTTTGTTTCCTTGTAAGTTGTGTTTCCATGTAAATTTCAGATCAAGATTTTCTACCTGCTGTCATTGGAATTGCATTGAATGTATAGACTGATTCAAGGAGAAATGACAACCTTACGATATGCAGTCTTCCAACCCATTAACATAATATACCTGTGCATTTTCATTGGTCTTTGTAAGCCTCTCAGTATTTTTTAGCTTTTATGTACAGGCCTTGATGATTTTTGTTAATTTTATTCTTAAGTATGCCATGACTTTTTTTCTGCCATTGTAAATGGTCCTGCTTTAATTTCATTTTCCACTTGTTAGATGCTTACATATAGAAATATAATAAAAACCCTCAGTGTTTTAATCACAGTTTAAAATTCCTTGTTGATAATCCCAACATCCTTGACTTGTCCTGGTATGGTTTGGATACTTGCTCTCTCTCTTCAGACTGTATTTTATGCCTTTTAGTATGCTTTGCAATTTTTTGAGTCAGGGCAGGGAGCGTGTGCTAGGCATAAACAGGGCTTTAGTAGTGTAGTGTTAAGTTATGGGGAAGGAGAAACATTCTACAGTCCTATTATTAGTCCTCAGTTTTTTAGTGAGGCTGTGCCTAGCACTCTGAACTTTACAAGTGCCTCTCAGTTTTGTTTTTCCGTTTTTTCATGCCTGTAGGTGTTACACAACGGCTAGATCGGGTAGGAGTTGTGCATTTCCCTTAACGCAGGTTGATTAGGTTCTGTTAAAATTCCAAGAGCTTAGACTTTGCAAAAATAGTTTCTCTTGTGCGCAGGCCTTGTCCAGTAGTACAGAATCCTCTGGTCTAATTTAAAAATGGTTCCTTTTCCCCTCCCCCCACCAGAAGCACAGGAGAGTTTTCTCTCATCTTCACTGTGAAAATCTGCTTGAGCTCCCACAGGTAAAACTCTTGAATGTGTGTCCCAGGTTTCTGCTTGTGGATATCTGTGACTCTCCCTGTGGATCTCCAGTTTTGGGGGCAGTGGTTTGTCCTGTGACCTCACTTCTCTGATGGATCTAAGGAGAGTTAATGATTTTTCAGTTTGTTGAGCTTTTTACTTATTAGTGTAGAGTGCTGACTTCCAAGCTTCTGGTATGCTAGACTGGACTTCTCTTTACTATTTGCTTTCTCTTTTGGTTGTTTCTGCTTTCATATTTATTGTTTCCATCCTTCTACATACTTTGCATATTTTTCTAGATTCTTAAGGTAGAAGCTTTGGTCATTGACTTGAACCTTTCATAATATAAGCATGTAAAGCTATACTTTTCTTATAAATGCTGCTTTAGCTGCATCTCATACATTTAATATGTACTTTAAAATTTATCATTTAATGTTTCTTGTGGTTTCTTCATTGATTAATGCATTATTTGGAATCCTCTTGTTTAATTTCCAAATATTTGGGGGGTATTTTAAAATAGTTTTATTGATTTCTAATTTAATTCTGTTGTGGTCAGAGATCATACACTACGTAATTTCTATCCTTTAAATTTCTTGAAAGGTGTATTATGGTCACATATATGTATTTTTATCTTAATGAATGTTAATTGTTCACTTGAAAAGAATGTATACTCTGCTCTTTTGGGGTGAAGTGTTTTATAAATGTAAATTAGGCCAAGTTGTTTGATAGTGGTATTCTATTATTCAAATGTTTTCTCTCCTTAGTGATTTTTTTTCTTTTCTTTTTATTTTTAATGGTCTAATGCACCATGGCAGTTGAGATATGACTGGTAAAATCTCCCACTATGACTGTAGATTTGTTTTTTTAATACCTGTATTTATGTAGTTTTTCATTCATGGATGTGAAAGCTCTATAATCGATATATTCACATATAGAAATTTTAAGTCTTCTTGATTTATTCACTCACCATTCTTTAATGCTCCTGTTTTTCCATTGTCTTGAAAACTACCTTATCTAATCTTAATGTGTCTTTTGAAGCTGGTTATAATTAGCTAAAACCATAGTTATGATTATAATTCAAAATGGTATATCTTTTATCCATACTTTCACTGTTTTTATATTTAATGTATATAGTTTTATTGTCCTGCTTTTAAAAAAATCCTGACTTATCTGTTTTGAATTAGACTATTTAAAAACTTAAAAAAATTTTTTAACATAGAATGTTTAATTTTAATTTAATGTAATTTCTGCTATTTTGGGGTTTAATCATCCCCCTTGCTATTTATTTACTATTTACCCCACTTGTTTATTGTGCCTTTTTCCTTCTTTTTTTGTCTTTTTGGGGATAAAGTGCTTAATTTTTTTTAACATCTTTATTGGAGTAAAATTGCTTTACAATGTTGTGTTAGTTTCTGCTTTATAACAAAGAGAATCAGCTATACGTATACATATATCCCCATATCCCCTCCCTCTTGCGTCTCCCTCCCACCCTCCCTATCCCACCCCTCTAGGTGGACACAAAGCACTGAGCTGATCTCCCTGTGTTATGCGGCTGCTTTCCACTAGCTATCTCTTTTACATTTGGTAGTGTATATATGTCCATGCCACTCTCCCACTTCATCCCATCTTACACTTCCCCTTCCCTGTGTTCTCAAGTCCATTCTCTATGTCTGCGTCTTTATTCCTGTCCTGCCCCTATGTTCATCAGAACTATTTTTTTTTTAGATTCCATATATTCGTGTTAGCATATGATATTTGTTTTTCTCTTTCTGACTTACTTCACTCTGTGTGACAGACTCTAGGTCCATCCACTTCACTACAAATAACTCAATTTCATTTGTTTTTATGGCTGAGTAATAATATTCCATTGTATATATGTGCCACATGAAGTGAGTAAATTTTGATGTTCTACTTTATCTCCACTTTTGCCTTATTAGCTTTATTTTAATTCTCTTATTTTTGCTCTCTCTCTTTTTTTCCCCCAGTGGCTGTTCTTGGGTTTTAATATATAATTTTGACTTTTCATTGTTTATCTTTAAATTGCATTACAATGCTTTGGTAGAGTGTGAATACCTTGCAAAAGTGTGCTTCTATCTCCTCTTTTCCATCCTATGTGCTATTTTATCCTTTTACATATATTATCAACTCTATAGTACATTGTTATTATTTTTTTCCAAAATCAAATTTTCTCAAATTTTGACCCAGGAACTCTTTAAGTCCCTAAAATTCTTTTGGGTTGTTCTTGAGATCGAAACTACTTTCAGAATAATTTTAAAACCTTATTTACCATTTTACTCTCATTTTCTCATGAGAGTATATTTGCATTTTCAGAGGCTACATAGCATATGTTACTGTAACAGACTGAATACAAAACAGATATGAGAATCTAGCTGTCTTCTCTTAATCAGACATTAAAGAAATTTGCAAAAACATAAAACAGTTCCATTCTTCTTTTTAATGTTTTTGTTTTAAAATATAGTTATATACCTTTAAAAGGATCTTGTTTTGTTAACATGTATGGGATTCTTGTTATTTTCAAGTATATTATATACGTAATATAATATAATGTATAATTTCTCAGTTTTTGTTTCTAATATGTTAAATATATTAATGGCTATAATTTACAAAAATAAAATCTCTTTGCTATTCTCAATTTTTTTTAAATGTAAAGGGGTCTTCAGACCAGAAATTTAGAGAATTGATTCTTTAAACCTTAAAATAAGTTTTTAAATGTCTGTCATGTTTAATTACATGACTATTATTTCTGCTGCTTTGCCTTCCTTCATAAGATACAAGTTTCTATGAACTGTCATTTTCCTTCAGCCTGCAGAGATTTATTTAACTTTTTTCATTCAGTTTGCTGCAATGGATTGACTTTGCTTGTGTTTGCCTAAGAATGTCTTTATTTCATTTTCATGTTAAAAAAAAAAGCTGTGTACAGAATTCTAAGTTGACAATTGTTCTTTTACAGAAATTGGTGGTGAACATGGTAATGCCTCCCCGTTCTTTATTCAGAAAGACTAGTTACCCCAACTTTCTGGGAATAGATATTGAGAAGGTCAAAGTCAGCAGCAAATTAAGAAAATGAAACAGTTGGCATGAGGAATGAGAAAGAGCATTATATCCATCTTTAATTTAATATGATAAATCTGCCCTTTTTACCAATTCATGCTCCATCTGCAAAAACTGAATATTTCAAGTTGAGTTCTCCTATAAAGTTTATATTTTTGCCCTGACCTCAAACCTTTAAAGCCTTTGTTCTAAGGAAACCTAAGCTGTCAACACCTGACTAATGGAATTTTTAGTTAAATTTTAAATCCTAACTTATGTTAATGGTATTGTACATTTTGGAGACAAGATATAAAGAAGCAATTGGGTGACCTTTTACAATTTTTCCCCTGGTTTTTATGCTGCTGACAGTGACATCAATAAGCCTTACTAGAAAATTACAATTCTTTATAGAATGTCATAGAGTGATGATATATTTTACCTGGTGTTCCAACACAGGAGTTTTATGGAAATTTTAAAGGGGAGTCTTTTCACCTTTGAAACTGACAAACTTAGACCTATCTCAGTAACAGATGCAAAGCCCCAAACTTGCTGAAGGAAAAACACAAATCCAATTATTTGAAGAGAACACATGAGACCCCTCCAATGCCATCAAACATCAAACAAAATTGTGACATATGTTTAGAAAATGTTTCACTTAAAAATAAAGGTATGACCTAGAGGGGTGGGATAGGGAGGGTGGGAGGGACACACAAGAGAGAGGAGATATGGGGATATATGTATATGTACAGCTGATTCACTTTGTTATACAGCAGAAACTAACACACCATTGTAAAGCAATTATACCCCAAAAAGATGTTAATAAATAAATAAATAAATAAAAATAAAGGTATGTTTCCCAGAATGTGTGCTCTGCTCAAAACTCTCTCCTTCAGAAGAAGCAGTGCCTTGAAGGAGAGATGGAAAAATACTGTGAAGAGAAAAAAATGTTTCCATGGATTTCCATTCCCTTTCAGCCCTATGTTCCATGAGCTGATAACTGTTCTCCTGACATAGTTTTCTTAGAAGAGATACAGCATAACCTGATGCAGGTTTTACTCTCTGTGCCCATTGCTGTCTGGGCAGATGTGACCTGCTGAGAGTTTATAAACAGGAGACCTGCAGGGCTTCTCACCACCCTGAATAAAGAATGGGGAGGCATTACCATGTTCACCACCAATTTCTGTAAAAGAACAATTGTCAACTTAGAATTCTATACACAGCTTTTTTTATAACATGAAAATGAAATAAAGACATTCTTAGTCAAACACAAGCAAAGTCAATCCATTGCAGCAAACTGAATGAAAAAAGTTAAATAAATCTCTTCAGCCTGAAGGAAAATGACAGGAAAAAGCCCCTGCTCCTTCCCAGCCCCCTGCCTGAGCCCCAAGGCCTGCTCTCTGCCTTTACTCAAATCCTACTCTGTTTTCAGGGCCCAACTTAATGCCCTCATCCTCCATGAAACCATCCCATACACTCAGATGGAATTAGTGCTCTTTTCTCCAGGGGGCAACACAAGGTCACTTTTTTAAAAAAAAATTATTTTATATTGGAATATAGTTGATTAATGATGTTGTGTTAGTTTCAGGTGTACAGCAAGGTGATTCAGTTATACATATATAAGTATCTATTCTTTTTCAACTTCTTTTCCCATTCAGGCTATTACAGAACTTTACATCAGTTTAACCTGGGGTGCTGTTGACTTGTCTGTGCTCCTCCTGAGCTGTGCAAAGGGGCTACTTTCAGACACCACCAGCACATGGCGCAGGGAGGAAGAGGAGAGGGGGCACTTAGGAGCCAAAAAATAGCAGAATAGGGCTTCCTTGGTGGCGCAGTGGTTGAGAGTCCGCCTGCCGATGCAGGGGACACCGGTTCGTGCCCCGGTCCGGGAAGATCCCACATGCCGCGGAATGGCCGGGCCCGTGAGCCATGGCCGCTGAGCCTGCGTGTCCAGAGGTCCGCAACGGGAGAGGCCACAACAGTGAGAGGCCCGCATACCGCAAAAAAAAAATAAAAGCAGAATACACAAATATCTTTCTTAGTCTGTTGGGCCGCTAGAGCAAAAATACCATAGACTGGGTGGCTTATAAACAACAGACGTTCATTTCTCACCATTCCGGAGCCTAGGAAGTCCAAGATCAAGGCCCTGGCAGATTCAATGTCTGGTGAGAGCCCACTTCCTGGTTCACAGACGTCAGACTTCTTCCTGTTTCCACACATGGCAAGAAGGGGCAAGGGACCTCTCTGGGGTCTCTTTTATCAGGCACTAATCTCATTCGTGAGGGCTCTACCCTCAGGACCTAACCACCTCCCAGAGGCTCCAACTCCAAACACTATCAAATTAGGGGGTAGCATTTCTACATATGAATTTTGGAGACACAAACAGTCTATAGCAAACCCTGAACTCTCACTATTCCACACCTCAGTCTCCACACTCCACAGCCAAACTGCCAATATTCAGCATCCCTGTTCCTCTGGTGCTGTACATATTTATGGGGTCAGGGAGCAGGGGACACCTGTATGACTACCGCCAATGGATACTCCCTGGTTTGACAAGTGCTGTTATTGGGAAAGGTGGGCAGTGGCTGGCGTCAGCCTTTTCTTCTGAGCCACCCCTCTGCTAATCTATCAAGAGATTATCATTCCAGCCATCAGACAAGGTAGAGGCCCTGATTTGACTCTGGCAGGAAAGAATATGTTAGTATCTTCAGAGCAAGAAAAGGAACACAAACAGGATGTGTTTGCTGTTGCCACTGCTGTTACTCTAAAGTTCAGCTGCGGAATGACTGGTATTTCAAAGCCTTATTTTATAATATATGAACTAGGTGGCAAATATATGACAAATTGTATCAGGAAAGGAAGGGGTACCAGTCAGAGCTTTGTTTGAAAGGTTTGTCTAGATAGAGGGCACGACGATGGCCAATTCAAATCAGCACAGGATAACAGCAGCCAGAAGACACTTACAGGAGAACTTTCTTTTCCCATTCCCAGAGGGTGGAAGTTTCTTCCCAGTTCCTGATGTCAACAACTTAGATTTGTACCATTTCAGGAACTGATTGGGAATAATTCCTCAGTCTTTCTGTCTCTGTTTGCCTATTTCTTTGGTGGCTACATTACACCTCTGGACTTTAGAACCTTAAGTGGCTCTCCCTGGTAAGATAACCATCTTTATTAGAAATGTATCTTCATTAGCAAGGTGTTAACAGCCTTGCTATTTTATTTATCTTTTGTTTGTTTAACATCTTTCTTTGAGTATAATTGCTTTACAGTGGTATGTTAGTTTCTGCTGTATAACAAAGTGAATCAGCTATACATATACGTATATCCCCATATCTCCTCCCTCTTGCGTCTCCCTCCCTCCCACCCTCCCTATCCCACCCCTCTAGGTGGTCACAAAGCACCGAGCTGATCTCCCTGTGCTATGCGGCTGCTTCCCACTAGCTATCTATTTTATGTTTGGTAGTGTATATATGTCCATGCCACTCTCTCACTTTGTCACAGCTTACCCTTAAACTTGCTGTTTTAATTTTTCATGTAAGGTTATGCATATGAGCTCAATTGAATGCCATTCACCTAGTTCATTGCCATAAGCATTAAATAATAACACTTCTCAAGTCTATAATGTTAAACCTAATAAAATTTAATCCCAAAGGGGAAATTTGACTCTATTATATTTCTATAAATTCTCTCCTTGAAGTCTAACTCACTGATCACTGAATTGTAAAATTACCTCTCACTGCACCTTTGTCTGCTATCACTTTAAAGCCATTTTCCCCCCAAAGAACCCAGTATTTTCAGCTCTCGGCCTCAGAATCAGAAGACTTGGGAACAAATTGAAGTGTACAAGTCACATTGTCCACGTCCCAGAAATTGCCAAGCGAAGTAATAAAGGTGTTTTATAGTTGTCACACATTAAAAAATATATATATCTTTTTCATAAGTAAAACACATTGATTCTATCAGAATTATTGTCATCACATATTGTCCTAAATCACTCTCAATGGGGCACAACATATTTTAAGTTTTCAGATGTTGGGTTATAGAGTATAAGTCAGAATATACTATGTTTTGCTGCAGTAACAGGTAATCCCCAAATCTCAGCAGCTAAAGATGGCTAAGTTTTATTTTGCACCACTTGCCCAATGTGGATTGACAGGGATGCCCTGCCCTTCATAGTTATTCAAGGTTCAAACGGACAAAAGCTTCACCTCAGTGCATGTTTTGCAGTTACCACATAGATAGAAGGAAACGTGGCAAATCACGCATTGGTCCTCAAAGCTTCTAACCTGCAGTAACCTATTTCACTTCCATTCATTTATCAATGGCCAAAGCAAGTCACTACCTTTACTTTTAAAAGAGAAGTCCAGCCTATTCATGTGTTGGGAAGAAGAAGACATTATGCGTACTTGTACGTTTACTCCATCCTCTCAGAAGTGAAATAACCCTGCCTTATTTTTATAATCAGTTTTGGGACTAATTTAAAAGGAAAAGAAAAACTTTTGGAACAATTGCTTGCCATTCAGTAATTATCTCACATTAAATTAGGGATTCATAATCTTGGCTGGGCTTTGTGGTAACCTGAGAAGCTTTAAAACATATTCCGGTGTCCAGGACCAAACAAGGAAATTGAAATCTCCAGGGGTGAAACCCAGGCATTGGAATACTTTATGCCACTATGGATTTTCTGTTTAAGTTCATGAACACAGGTTCTCTGTGGTATCTGCATAGGGATCAAAGGAAACATGCAACAGTTCATTTTCATTGTCACAGGTGCACCAGGCAAGAGGGAGGGCGATCCCTGTGGTACCCAAGCCACAAGCTCTGTGACTTCAAGCGCAGTTCAAATTAGTTCCTCTTGCTCATATGCATTTCTGCCCCAAATAAAATGCTATCTTCCTCAATTGACTAACAAGAAAGCTGTGCTTCTGTAAAGACTTTTTCCTAGAATGTTATTTAGACTTTTGCAAAAAAAAACAAAACACAAAAAACTACAATCACTCACACAGAGGAGGCTCCTCTCACAGAAGGCCCTGTGTGTGTTTTTGGCTCCCACATTTGAAACAGATGTTCAAAAATGAAATTGGAGAATTTCAAGATTTTTCAAACTGATCAAATGCTACAATTGTGTCCCCTTCTTCTAAGCAAACATTCGTAAAAATGCAGGGCAGAGCCGCTGTCTAGGCAAGACAGAAGAAGCCAGGCTTGCTGACATCAATTACCACCCGGCCGCATCATTACCTTAACAGGTGAGTGGGTGCCCAGGTCCAACCAGAGCAGGCATGTTGGCATCTGTTTTCACATAGATCGAGAGGGAGCTCAATTAGAGGAGCAGCTGTCACTAGAAATTCCAGGAATTGATGAAGTCACTGGAATAGGGGTCCGTGGCAGGAGCAGAAAACAGGAGTGGGATCCAAGTCTGCCGGTGAAGCTGCAGGTGAGCTGGGGTCCGCAGCCCATGTCTATGCAGAGGTGAATCTCCATATGCGGGTGAGTGGTTCCTGTGCCTGAGAGGGAGCTGGGGAGGCCTCGTAGCCCTTCACCCCAGCCTGACATCTGTCACTCTGGTAAGCCTTCCCCTGAGTCCTCTTCCTCATTCTGCTCCACTGTTACGTCTCCTAAATCTCTTCCTTCTAAACCTCTCTCTTTGGACTTCCCTGGTGGCACAGTGGTTAAGAATCCGCCTGCCAATGCAGGGCACAAGGGTTCGAGCCCTGGTCCAGGAAGATGCCACGGAACAACTAAGCCCGTGCGCCACACTCCTGAGCCCGCAAGCCACAACTACTGAGTCCGCACGCCTAGAACCCGTGCTCCGCAACAGGAGAAGCCACCGCAGTGAAGAGTAGCCCCCGCTTGCCGCAACTAGAGAAAGCCTGCGCGCCGCAATGAAGACCCAATGCAGCCATAAATAAATAAATAAATTAATTAATTAATTAATTCAACCTCCCTCCCTACAACCTGTAATGCACATTGCTGTGGGACTGTTCTATTTGATACCAATCAGTAATGCTGCTTCTCTGATGAGAAACCTGCAAGACCTGTTACAAGAAAAAGCACAGCTTCCTTCTCCCAGACCGAGCCTGAGGATAGGCTGGCTCCTTAGGAAGATGTCAATTAGCCCTGCACGTGGGAAACTTCATACAGGCTTCCTGCAGGTAGTGGGTGGGGGACATGGATCCTAAATGGCTCTGCTGTGACCCTGCTCCTTATTCCTGCCCAGACTGAAGGGGACAGTGTGATGGCATGGGAGAAAGAAAAAACATAATTTACTCAATAATTTGAAAAGATGATCCACTATTTATAAACATAGCCATGAAGACATTAGGAGAAGTCAGAAAATGATTTGTTTAAATTAAAGTGTAGTCAACGTACAATATTATATAAGGTACAGGAGATTCACAATTTTTAAAGGCTATACTCCATTTATAGTTATTATAAAATATTGGCTATATTCCCCATGTTGTACAATATATTCTTGTAGCTTATTTTATACCCAATAGTTTGTACCTCTTAATCCCCTACCCCTATGCTGCCCCCCCTTCCCTCTCCCCACTGGTGACCACTAGTTTTTTCTCTGTACCTGTGAGTCTGCTTCTTTTTTGTTATATTCACTAGTTTGTTGTATTTTTAGATTCCACATATAAGTGATATCATATAGTATTTGTCTTTCTCTGTCTGACTTATTTCACTTAGCATAATGCCCTCCAAGTCCATCCATGTTGTTGCAAATGGCAAAATTTTGTTATTTTTTATGGTTGAGCAGTATTTCATTTTATATATATATATATATATATATATATAATATATATATATAATGCCACATCTTCTTTATCCACTTATCTATTGATGGACACGTAGGTTGCTTCCATATCTCACTAATTGTGAGTAATGTTGTTATGATCATTGGGGTGCATTTATCTTTTTGAATGAGTGTTTTTATTTTTTCAGATATATACTCAGGAGTGAAATTGCTGGATCATATGGTGGTTCTATTTTTAGATTTTTGAGAAATCTCCATACTGTTTTCCACAGTGACTGCAACAGTTTACATTCCCACAAAGAGTGTAAGAGTGTTCCCTTTTCTTCACAACGTGGCCAACGTTGTTATTTGTATTCTTTTTGATGGTAGCCATTCTGACAGATGTGAAGTTATAGCTCACTGTGGATTTGCATTTCTCTGATGATTAGTGGCATAGAGCATCTTTTCATGTGCTTGTTGTCCATCTGCATTTCCTCTTTGGAGAAATGTCTATGCAGGTCTTCTGCCCACTTTTTAGTTGTTTTTTTTTTAAACATCTTTATTGGAGTATAATTGCTTTACAATGATGTGTTAGTTTCTGCTTTATAACAAAGATAATCAGCTATATATATACATATATCCCCATATCTCCTCCCTCTTGTGTCTCCCTCACACCCTCCCTATCCCACCCCTCTAGGTGGTCACAAAGCACTGAGCTGATCTCTCTGTGCTATGCGGCTGCTTCCCACTAGCTATCTATTTTATGTTTGGTAGTGTATATATGTCTATGCCACTCTCTCACTTTGTCACAGTTTACCCTTCCCCCTCCTCATGTCCTCAAGTCCATTCTCTACATCTGCCTCTTTATTCCTATCCTGGCCCTAGGTTCTTCAGAACGATTTTTTTTTTTTTTTAGATTCCATATATATGTGTTAGCATACGATATATTTTTTCTCTTTCTAATTTACTTCACTCTGTATGACAGACTCTAGGTCCATCCACCTCATTACAAATAACTCAAGTTCGTTTCCTTTTATGGCTGAGTAATATTCTATCGTATATATGTGCCACATCTTCTTTATCCATTCATCTGTCGATGGACACTTAGGTTGCTTCCGTGTCCTGGTTATTGTAAAGAGAGCTGCAATGAACATTGTGGTGCATGACTCTTTTTGAATTATGGTTTTCTTAGGGTATATGCCTGGTAGTGGGATTGCTGGGTCATATGGTAGTTCTATTTTTAGTTTTTTAACAAACCTCCATACTGTTCTCCATAGTGGCTTTTTTTTTTTTTTTTTTTTAATGATGAGTTGTATGAGCTGTTTATATATTTTGGATATTAACTCCTTATCGGTCATATCATTTGCAAATATTTTTTCCCATTCAGTAGGTTTTCGTTTTATTTTGTTGATGGTTTCCTTTGCTGTGCAAAAGCTTTTGCATTTAATTAGGTTCCGGTTGCTTATTTTTGCTTTTGTTTCCTTTGCTTTAGGAGACAGATTCAAAAAATATTGCAGTGATTTATGTCAAAGACTGTTCTGCCTATGTTTTCTTCTAGGGGTTTTATGGTTTCCAGTCTTACATTTAGATCTTTAATCCATTTTGAGTTTACTTTTGGGAATGGTGTTAGAGAATGATCTAATTTCATTCTTTTACATGTAGTTTCCCAGTAGAAAATGATTTCTTTTTAGACTCTACTGCCTTTGAAGATTGTTTGGACAGGTGTGTGTGTCCCTTAAGGGGATGGACAGGGTTGTCCTTGGCTGCCCTGGGCTCTGTCCCTGCAATTGGAGCAAGAAATTCCTTCCTGGAACATTCTTGGCACCTGGGATGCAAAAGGTCATCCCAGAGTTGGACTTGAATATGCCCTTCCGGGAGTGGGGATAGATTATGAGGCAAATCCACCCAAATCAAGACAACTGTCTGCAACATGACAGAAAGAACTCTTCCAAATTAAATGAAAATACGAAAACATTGTTAGAATACAAGGGCAAACCATACAAATAGGAAATACTTAAAAGAGCAAATTATAAATGGTAACATTTTACATTTATCAGATTAGAGAAATTTATAAAAAATGGGAACAGCATTGGCAAGAGGTGGTGGGATAGGCACCTTCATTTTGCGAGGGGAGTTTTAAGTGATGGGACTTTATGGGAGCTTCTGCCTCTTTCATCAAAACCCTTTGCATGTGCCCATCTTCTCACCTAGAAAAACTGGCCAAGTGCTCTGAGGTGTATAAGAAAAGGTGGCCACCATGGAGCTGTTTAGTTTGTAGGGAATTATCCTACCTGTCCACAATAAAATATTGGTCAAGTGAATTACTGAAGTGGATGTTTGCCCCCTTGATGTGTGGTAAATCCACCCACCCACCCATCCGTCCATCTATCCATCCATCTATCCATCCACCCATCCAAGCATATTGGGGATGCAGTTAGCCCTCTGCCCCACACCTATAGCTCCTGGTGCTATGGGGGTGCTGTTCTGTGGACTAATGAGGGAGCATCTGGTTGGCTCCTCCCCACCCAGTGCCTTGGCATGAAAAAGGCCCAGAACTGTGGGACCAGAGCTTTGGGAGCTGTACTAAGTGCCCCAAAAAGCTAGCACTAAGTTTTCCACCTGCCTGGCTGATTGCTAATTCAGAATCTACGCTAAGTGGAATTACAGAAAATAAAGGGATCGTTCTTACACATGTGAATCTGTGGATTGAGATTCGTAAGAGGTATCACAGTGCAGGAGCATCACCTGGATCTAAGGAGTGGGTAATGTCAAAATTCCCAGGCAAGAAAGAGGCCCTGTTAATTTTATTCTCTGACGGAATTTCATTAACATTGTTGTCATGTTTACATTGCATACAAACAGTAAAAAATCAAGACATTCACATTATGATAATTAGCGTGGATGGCTGTGGATCGATAGCTTTTGGAATCCTTCTCCTCTCCCCACAAACACAAATGTATTTAGGAGAAACTTTGATGGTGTTTGGAAAACATGATGTTTATTAAGCAAATAAACTACAGATTCTAGCTGGTCAAAATATGGTCCCTGGAACATCAGCATTGACAGCCTCAGCGTGCCCTGGAGGCTTGCCGAACGGTGGATCCCGCCCCAGACCTACGCCTGGTACAGAATCTGCATTTTAACAACATCCCCTGGTGATTCTTATACTTACAGAAGCGTAAGAAACGCTGGTCTAGGGAACTTCTCTCAGCCAGGTGAGAAGAGTGGAAGAGGGTCACAGAAGACCCCTGCCACAATGCAAATCTCAAATATCAGTTCCATTTGACCCTTGCCGTTAGAACAAGAAAATATGTAGACCAGGGAAGGCGACTTCTCAATGTTAGTGTCAGACTTGAACCAAATATAAACTTCACGTTAAAATCACCCGGGGAGATTATTAAGATTCTGCCCACCCCTGGCCATCCCCAGAACTACTGCATCAACATCTGCAGCACAGGCTCGTCTGTCTTCTTTAAAACTCCTCCAGGTGGTTCTAACAGGCAGCCAATATTAGGAACCCCTGAATTTGGACTCCACTACATTGTTTCTCCTCCTCCTGACCCACTCTTTTTTTTTTTTTTAACATCTTTATTGGGGTATAATTGCTTTACAATGGTGTGTTAGTTTCTGCTTTATAACAAAGTGAATCAGTTATACATATGTTCCCATATCTCTTCCCTCTTGCATCTCCCTCTCTCCCACCCTCCCTATCCCACCCCTCCAGGCGGTCACAAAGCACCGAGCTGATCTCCCTGTGCTATGCAGCTGCTTCCCACTAGCTATCTACCTTACGTTTGGTAGTGTATATATGTCCATGCCTCTCTCTCGCTTTGTCACAGCTCACCCTTCCCCCTCCCCATATCCTCAAGTCTATTCTCTAGTAGGTCTGTGTCTTTATTCCTGTCTTACCCCTAGGTTCTTCATGACATTTTTTTTCTTAAATTCCATATATATGTGTTAGCATACAGTATTTGTCTTTCTCTTTTTGACTTACTTCACTCTGTATGACAGACTCTAGGTCTATCCACCTCATTACAAATAGCTCAATTTTGTTTCTTTTTATGGCTGAGTAGTATTCCATTGTATATATGTGCCATATCTCTGACCCACTCTTGAAATCACTGGGAAACATGGGTGCCTTCAAATAATTATTCATCTGAACTCTTGTAATGAAAGTAGCCATTTGGAATATGCTGCATCTGTAACCACAGAAGCAGCCCAAACTGGTCTTAACCTGTTTCTAACCAGATTGTTAGAGTTGTTTTTCAGAGACAACAGAGCAAAACTGTAAATCATGCAGCCGAAGCTCGCTCAGAGGAGAAAATTTTGACTTCAAATAACACTTGGAACCAAAGTTTCTCCTAAACAGAATCAAAGGACTTGGCCTTGACCAGAACTTGAATGCTGGAATCCTTTCGGGAGTGAGGGGCCCTCTGTGCAGGAAGATCTGGCGCTGAAGCCCCTTTACTATACCTTACCCAAAATGTCCAGGTTTAAAGCCCTCTGAGGGAAACCTGCCTGGCAAAGCTTCTGCTCACCAGCCTGTCCTCCCCGAACTCCTAAAATTTTGACCCAACTCCAGATTGGGCAGACAGATCTGAGCCCTGACTCCTGTCTCCTTGCTGGTTGACCTTGCAATAAAGCGTTTTCTTTTCTCAAAGCCCGTGCCATAGTACTGGCTTCTATGTGCATGGGGCAGTGAGCCCTTTGCTTGGTAACACAGCTATAAGTAAACAAACTTCTACATTTCACTCTGGTTATACCAGCCATTTCTTGATGTTGCTGTAAAAGAGCACCTTATATTTTCCTCAACACAATTCTGAAATATCGTACATCTCAATTTACAAACCATTCCACTAAGGTAGTTGCTCTTCAAGGTTTTAATCATGAATGATATGTTGAGCCCTATTTTTACTGTTTCAAGTGATTCCTAAACTTATTTTCAGAGCCTATGCCTTTTGGGGAAAATAGGAGCTATTTCAATGGATAGATTATTGTTAACTGTGTACTTGGTAATGGCCAGACCACTTTGCTAATAAGAATTCAGAGTAGATGGAGAAGGGGGTGTTGATTTGAATAAAGGCAGCAGGACTAATCTAAAATTATCCATTTAATGGAGTTGCATTAAGTAAATGAACCAACAACAAAAACACATTTTAACTATGAAAATTTACTTTAGTTTGGTTTCAATGTCTTAATGTCTGATTCTGTTGGTAAGATTCTGTAACCCCAATTTATGCCAAGTTCTTTTGTATTAGTGAAAAGCTGTGAAATAAACAAATTATGTAAAATGCTTTCTCAGCTGAGATGTATTATAATTGGGTTGAAAACGTATAAAAAATGGCCAATTACGTAACTGGAAAAATCCACATATGAAAGAGAAAAGAGAAAAAAACATTTGTACAAAAAGATTCAGGGAATATTATGTAAGGGAAATTATATAATGGACATCACATTATAGTACAGAGGGCTTGAATGCATGACCTCAGGTTGACTGTGACATTGAGTTTTCAACCTTAATATAGAATCACGTGAGAACTATCAATTTTCAGATATGAAAATATGTTTATTTAATGCTCAGCAGGATTTCTAGATTTTCTAGCATTGGTGATGAGCTTAAATAATGCTTACTTCCAAGGTACCAGAGGAGAACAGTTAGAAACTTGGGTGTGAAAATCTGAAGAAATGCTTCTTCTCCAACATGAAGGTTACTCAGAGTCACAGGATGTTAAAAGTTAGGACCTTCTGCCCAAATGAGCTGCAAAACTTCCTGTTCATTCAAGGGAAAAACACTTTATTTCAGCATATACCACCTCTCAGGATACAAGGCGGTTAGCCTTGTATTTTGATACCATCTTTTTCCAAGGCGCACAAAGCCGGATAACATGCTTTCATTAATCCTCACAACTTCTGCGAGAGACTTTTGAGAAACATTATTACCCTTGGTTGGCAGATGGTACATGAGGAACCAAAGTCACATAACACCTCTGCCTCAAACACTGAAATTGTGGGAAAGCGGAGGAAAAAGACAAAACAGCAAGCCCATTTCATTGCCACCCACTGTCCATCAAATACACATTTCAACTTTATAGATTTTCATGAGCACATCTCCTTATATCTGAAGAGATTAGGGTTTGTTCTTACCTAAATTTTGTCCATTTTTCTTGCCTTATGTGTTATCTAGTTTTGTATTTAAAACTTTACATTAAGAGCAAGCTTCAGTACAAGTTTAATAAATACTAAATAAATGAAAGACTTCCTGTGGCTGCAGTTCCCAGGCTATGAAGCAAAACTTCTTGCCACCCCTGTTTCTTTTCTCCAGGGATTTTTCCCAATCCAATAGAGTGACAGGTGACAATGGTAATAATCACCTGATTGGTTCAGCTCTGTTCTCTTATGAGTCTATTTAGTGTGGAAATACAGTTACTAATATGAAAATGAAAATATATATGCATATTTTATATCATATATATATGCATATATAATATGCATATATATCTTCACTATATATATATATATATATATATATATATATATATATATAGTTATCTTACATGCCACCTCACTCAGGATAAATTCCTTAGAGAATTTAGATATTCTCAGAGACGGAACAGGAGTGGGAAACAGATTCGTAGTGGAAATGCAATGGTGGAGAGACAAGGCAGGATTAACTAGTATCTGCACAGCACCCTGATGGACATGTTTAAAAAACACTTCAACATAAAATATCTCAGTTTGGTTTGGAGCCTCATCATCATCCTGTGATTTGAGGTGTCAGCAATTACTTGGCTTCTAGACAGGTAGACACAGGGTTGAGGGGATAGAGAGGCCCTAATGCAGCTAAGATGTGCAGGTCCAGGAGCCAAACGCCCTTCCCATGGATTCAGAACGGTCCTCTCTGCCCTCTGATGAGTAGGGGATTCTGGGACTCATATCCTGGAAGAAAGATTTTATAGTGGCCTTGAATGCCCCCAAGTGCAGTGAGTAAGACGCTGAATAAATCCAACAATTCTTCTGTGTCAGGTCTATCTATCATTATAATCAGTAATACTTTATGGTTGGGAAGACTGCATCTTTCTGTTTAAGTGCTTCTGACAGTATCACTGTATATATTTTCCTCCTGCCTCTGCATTTAAGCCAATTTGTTCACATTTTTTATACCTCTAAAATAAAGCCCTCTGGCTCCAAATGAAATTCTCGCTGAAAGCAATTTTAGGTTGAAGAATGAGATATAAAGTTGGTGGAAGGTATGAAGACACAGAGCCTGTGCCTGCTGGAAGGACATGAAATTCCAGAAGGGGGACTGGGTGGATACACGTCTATGGGATGTGGGATTGTTTGTCTGCTTTGCAATGGGCACAGAGCAGTCCAACGTGAAGGCCATGGGAAGGGGCAGCAGGTCAATGGAACTTTAATAGCGCTTTTTAGTGGAAACCTTTTGAAATGAATATAAAGACTGCTCTAATGCAGGGCCAGCTCTTGGCAGAAGTGGAAATGTGAGAGGCTGTTTGATACGGATGGGTCCTCCTGTCCAGCTGTGTATCATTGTTCTCTCTCAGTGGGATTCCCTTCTCCCCTTGTGGGTCACTGCATAACCATACTATCACCTTCTACCATCACCTTCGCTTAGAAAAAGTTCTAATGTCTTATTCATACTAAACTGTAATAGAATGATAGAAGGATCTCTGACCTGTCAATTAATCTCCTAATTTTTAAAAGGTAGATACCCTTGTCAGAAAGTACAGGAAAAAGATAATAATACTTCATCAATTTTTCTTGAAGATAATTCAAGGAAAGATCCCTGGTTACCGAAAAATCTTATTTTAATAAAAAATATTTTGGCACTTGGTAACATAAAAACTGATATGTCATTTATAGGTGAAATATGAGGGTTCACATATGAAGTTCAGTTTCTCTGAGGCTACAGTACTGCCCCCATATCTCAGTGGCCCCATTCCTCTCTCCTCTGTGCTTAAGGATAGACACAGGGGACGAGTTTGGGAAGCACTGCCGCAAGACAGAGAAATTCCTCTTTTGCTGAGACTAACTAAAAGTGTTGCTTTTTAACTGGTGGGTTCTGTGTGGTTCTGTGTGGTCACTCCACATTGTCAACTGCACACTTGGGGAACACGGAAACATGTGAGAGTCACCCAGCCCTGGAGTGACTGTGCCATAAAAGCGCCGGCATGGAAGAGGTTTCCTTTCCTCCGAACCATCAAAGACAAGCAGGGCTGCTCTCCAGAAGCACTAGGTTCCAAGGTCTAAGACATCATACGACTAACACACTCTAACGATAATTCTGCTGCAGGGAAACAGGTGTTGGAGGGAGAATCTTTGGTTAATGAAGACGGCTTAGAAAGTTGGACGTACTACAGGGTGAACACCCGCTGTCATTTCATCCAAATGGAGAACAGACAACATAAAATAGCTGAAAACTGAGGAAGCACAAAACAGGGAACAATCGGTGGTTTAATTCCAGTGAGTGTCTGCAACAAACGGGAAGGTGAACAACACAGGCGTCAGTAAAGGCCTTAGGTGGTTCTCATGACCTCCTTCTCCTCCTATACCGACTGGTAGGCAGGACAAAGTCCGTTGCCTAGAGGAAAGAAATGAAAGCATGAATCTCTCTCTGCTCAGAACGCAGCAGCAGCACTCGGCGTGGTTTTCCATCACTCACCAAAAAAGAGGAACACAGAGTGACCCTTGAGTACTGCAGTTTGCTAAGAAAGCAGCAACAGTCTCATAGCCCATTAGCCTCCAGGGCCACTTCCTGTTGGGGATTCACAGAGAAGGGTGAGGGGTGACAGCCCCCAGACGCTCGGGCATCAGCTGTGTGGGGGGCGGGGAGGAAGTCCGGCGGTGTTTTACACCCCTCACCCCTTCCCCAAGGCCTCAGAGCTGGGAAACCTGGAAGAATGGGGCTCAGTGAACTGAAATCAAGAACTTTATTTGGCCAAGTTCCATTGCTGATTTTAGTCACTATTTTTGTCTCCATAGCAGCCTTTCTACTTAGCTACAGTTGGGGAAAGATGAGGAAAGCAGGGTCAGTAGAGACGAAGTGTTTGGGGCCTGTGACCTGCAGGGAGGTCAGCGGGAATCAGAAAACCCAGGAAGGTCGTCCACCTCCCAAGGTATCTGCTCCTAGAAGACGGATGCCCTGAGGAGGTGGGAACCTGGGGCTGCTGATTTGTGACCTAAATAGGTACAGGCTCCCTTGGTATGAGAGAGGGGACCGTGCACAAAAGATAGAAGTGAAGGAAAAGGGAAAGAAAAAAGCAACACAACTCAGAATGGACCTAGTAAGCTGCTGCATGATTGTTCAGTGAGCAGCTTAAAAATACAGTCCTGCTATCACTGAGGCACAGGAAATTTCATCTTCCAGACAGTGGCTAGTGAAGGGTATCACACAATGGGCTAAGTCAGAGTTAATGAACCTGGGTAGGCAGGTTATAATATGTTTTGAGGGTAAGTGGGTCAATACAGGAAGCAGAATTCCATTTCCTATGGCCGAAAATGTGAAGGAAGATTAATGACTATGAACATTGTCTTTTACAAGAGAATAACATAATACTTAAAGTGTTTTAAAATACATTGTTAATATTCAAATAGTGTTTTCACACCACATAAGCAAAAACAGGAAACATACTCTCTTGCTTAGATAAAAGTGATGAAAGCCACAGAGAAGAGCAAAACCATCATGAACAGACAACCATCTGTGGAACACTGGGGGTGGAACCCATGGAAGGAGACACCTGGGAATATGGAGGGGCCAGGAAAGAGCATCTTTAGGCCACAAGTGGTTGTAGAAGGGGGGCCCACTAAAATATGCCCATGGCTAGATCTGGCAGCAAGAACAGTTCCTTATTTAGAACATTCCTGATTTTGAAATTTTATTACTTTTTAAAATTCTGTTACAAAAATGTGTTAATCATAGCTTGAATTATAGCAATCATAAAGTAACCAATGATCCAATATACACAGTTTAATAGTTTATTTACATGGAATAATTACAACCATAAAATTGCAGTAGATTGTCAAAGCATACATTGTTCCTGCCATATTCTTTGCCAAAAATTTTCACTATGAAATAATGTGAAGTAGATTAAAAGATGCATATATATAGTATTTTGAATGAAAAGGAATTTTATCATCGAAATATAAAGGTTCCATACACTTCTTCTTTTTTTAAAAACTACTCTGCCAATTTTAGGTCATTGAATTTTCATGTAAATTTTAAAATCAGCTTGTCAATTTTTACAAAAAATCCTGCTCAGATTTTGACAGAAAGTTTATTGAATTTACAGATAATTTGGAGAGAATTGATATTATAATACTATTGATTCTTTTGATCCATGAATATGGTATATTTCCCAGTTTATTTAAATATTCTTTAACTTTTCTTGTAATGTTTTGTAGTTCTCAGCTTACAGATTCTGTGCATTGGTGAATTTATTCTTAGGTATTTTGTGTTTTTTGGTGCTATTTAAAATGTTTATTCTTTTTTAACTGCAGTTGTTTTTGTTGTTGTCGGCATATAAAATAGATTTGATGCTGCATCCTGTGACCTTTCAGAACTAGGAGACCTTTCATAGATTCCTTAGTTTCTTCTAACAGAGATTATGTCTTCTGCAAATAAAGATAATTTTATTTCTTCCTATGTGTTTGATTTATCTATTGTTGCCTAACAGATGCCTCAAAAGTTATTGGCATAACAAGGCAAACATTTACTATCTCATGGTTTCTGTGGGTCAGGGGTCTGGATGTGGCTCAGCTGGGTCCCTCTGGTTTAAAGTCTCTCATGAGCAGCAGTTCAGCTGTTGGCTTGGGCTCTGGTCTAACATGAAGGTTCCACTGAGGTGGGGAGGATGTGGTTCCAATCTTACAAGGCTGCTGGCAGACCTTGGTTCTTTGCCATGTGGACTTCTCCCTAGACTTCCAGGGTGACCTCATGATGTGGAAGCTGGTGATCCAACAGAAAGAGAGCCAGGGTTGCCCAGCAGAGACCACAGTCATTTTAGAACTTTATGTTTAGAATATCATCCTATGTTTAGAAGGATTCTATTAGAAGCAGACCAGTAAGTCCAGTCCACAATCAAGGGGTGGGGAATATACGATGGCATGAATACTAGGAATCAAAGGGTCATCTTAGAGGCTTCTTCCAATACTTTCCAATATGCACTGCATTTATTTGATTTTCTTGACATTGAAATGACTAAGACTTCCAATATAATATTTAATAAATGTGGTGAAAGCAAATATCCTTGTTTTTGATCGTGTCTTTAGAAGGAAAGCAGTGTTTTACCATAAAGCATTAATTTAACTATAGGTTTGTTGTAAAAACACTTCATCAGGGTGAGGAAGTTCACTTATATTCTTATTTTACTGAGGTTTCTTTTTACCATGAATAGATGTTGAATGCTGTCAAATATTTATTCTTAAACTATTGAGATGATAATGCTGTTTATCTCTTTGAGTCTATTACTGAAATTATCTAGTCTATTTAGCAAACTATACTGTTTGATATTTCAGTGTTAAACCAATGTTGCATTACTAGGATATCGATCTATCTATCTATCTATCTGTCTATCTATCTATCTATCTATCCATCTATCTATTGATGGTTAAAATGAATTAATATGTGCACAAGATTTTTTCCTAAGTTTGGAGTGTTACACTTCTGTAAGAAGAGGATTTTGTAAAAGGAATAAGCATGATGGTGTGATATGTAATGACCAATGGGGATTATTCTTGTAACAGAGGGATGTGTTTGTGGAGGGCAGGGATCATTCTGATGTGAGAGAAACACTGAAAGAGAATATATTGTCGCCTGTGACTGAGAAGTCCAGGGGTGGATCCAGGTACTCAAGATTAGCAGGATTCTGTATCTTCCTTTTTCTCATGGTTCTGGTTGTTTCTATGGCTTCTTTCTGCAGATGGACTTTCTCCATATAGATGGCAAGAAAGCACCTAGTAACACAGATCTCTCATCTTTTCAGGGGAAAGGTAACATGTCTGCCCCCAAATTCCATATTGTATATCTAGGCAAGACCCGGATATATCTATTTGAATAATTTCTCAACTCTGCATGTATCACTGTGGTATTTTTCTTGTCTTGTGTTTTGGACAGCACACAGTGATTGATAGCCCTGACCATTGGTCCACATGCAGTAGGGAAATTTCCCTAACTAGATAAGAGAAAGTGGATGCAGTGGGAGAGCATGCAAGCTGAGATAAGCATAACTCCTATTCTATGAAAAATCCATTCTTTGGTATATCTTGTGGCGGTGTAATTCTGTGGAGAAGCAAATTTCCACTGTGAAATACTTGGGCTTTCCCTGTAAATCCTAGAAGCAGGGAAAATTAGGGACAACAACTGGTCCACTTTTCTAGTTCACTAGCTCCTCTTCTCACCCACACGTACTCCCCAACATACTCCCCAAATCCTCAATCTCAGACACATGGCGAGAGGGAGTCACGGAGAAGGCTTGGGCCTCGTTCATTTTTTTTTTTTTTTTTTTTTTCCGGTACGTGGGCCTCTCACTCTTGTGGCCTCTCCCGTTGCAGAGCACAGGCTCCAGACGCGCAGGCTCAGCGGCTATGGCTCACGGGCCCAGACGCTCCGCGGCATGTGGAATCTTCCCCGACCGGGGCACGAACCCGCGCCCCCCACATTGGCAGGCGGACGCCCACCACTGTGCCACCAGGGAAGCCCTCGTTCATTTTTGACTCTTAATATTGAAGACTCTTAGGTAAGAGTTGAAACTCCAATGATATACATATTTTAACAGACAGTGTGACTTTCTACCTGCATGATGGCTATTTATGCATTATTGCCCCAATCAAATTATAAACTTTTCAAGAAAAGGGTCATACATGATGCACTATGGTGTCTCCCACAAACTCAGCATAGAGGAGGAGCACATGAAAATTCTGGAATGAATCTTAGCACCTATACTAGTTTCCTAGGGCTGCCATAGCAAACTACAGAAAGGAGTGGCTTAAAATGATGGAATTTATTCTCTCAGAGTTCTGGAAGTTAGAAGGTCAAAATCAAGCTGTTGGCAAAGCAACAACTCTTTGAAGATTCTAGGGAGGATCTTTTCTTGTATCTTCCTAGCTTCTGCTGGTTGCTGGAAACCCTTGGGATTCTTTGCCTTTTAGTCTCATCACTACAGTCTCTGTCTCTGTTGTCATGTGATGATATCCTCTCTGTGTCTGTGTCTTCACGTGGCATTCTCCTCTCTGTACATGTCTGTGTCCAAATTTCCTTATCTTAGAAAGACTCCAGTCACTGGGTTAGGACCCACCTTAATCCAGTATCACCTCATCTTAACTTGATTACATCTGCAAAGAACCTATTGCCAAATAAAGCCACATTACAGGTACCAGGGGCTAAAATGTCAATATAACTTTTTTTGGGGGGGTGGGGGGGACACAATTCAACCCACAACAGTGCCTCATTCTCAAGCCCTTAGTACCAGAAAAGAAAATAAGCTCAGGTGTGATTTTTAAGGTATCTGTATTTTCCTTAAATGTTTTTCTGAAGAGCTGATATCATAATGAAAATATGACATCAAAACAGAAAAACAAAGAAACAAACAACAACAAAAAAAACCACATGACATCATTCCTCTCACCAATACTCTGAAAGGATGATTTTCCTGTTTCAGTGTCTGACAAAGGGAAGTGCCCGTGTAGAGGCTTGTGTTTGATGAATGGGAACAAGGCCAACAACAGAATTACAGCCTCCTGCTGGTCTGCAGATCCGCACCTTAGCAGGGCTCCCTGTGGCCCATGAGTGATTTGTGAGGCTGTTTTCCTGCTCAGTTTGACATAAACCGTAATGAGCACAGACAGTTCCTAACGAGTCCAATCGCTTAAGGAGACCCATATTGATTCTCAGTAGCACATTCTGTTCAGAACCGGTTGTTGGCAGCTCTCCACCCATTAGAGCTGAGAAACCTTGAGCTCCCAGTCCACGGTGCGGTACAGTCTGCATTTAGTTAGGATCTTATAGCAACGAAAGCAGCCAGCGGGTATGACAGGAATGCCCTGGATTTGGAGGACTATGAGGCCTAACGCTGGGACTTAAGTGCACTGAGAACACCTGTCTTTTCCAGAGGGTCAAAGAGGTCTCTGAAACTATCTGAACATGTATCTGTTCTTTTTCTGAAGGCCTAATCACAAATGCCAAGGAACACATATGATGGAAATGTTCTTGGGGCCTCAGGAAGCAGCCTTGCATTGTCCAGCCTAATTTCGTGCCAGGGAAGCATGGGAATGAGCTGCCCTGTGCAAAAGTAAAAGCTCTATCTTGCTAATAACAATCCTTAGAGATGAATTAAGACTTTCATGCTCCAGGGGTGATGTTACGGGTTGAATTGTGTTCCCACCAAAAAGATATATGTTGGAATCCTGACCCCCAGCACCTCAGAATGGGACCTTATTTGGAGATGGGGACTTTACAGAGGAAAACAAGTTGAAATGAGGTCATTAACGTGGGCCCCAATCCAATATGACTGATGTTCTCATAAAAAGGGGAAGTTTGGGCACAGAGACAGAAAGGCACTGAGGGAAGGCTACGAGAGGAGACACAGGAAGAAGAGAGTCTTTTATAAACTAAGGAGAGAGTCCTGGAACAGATCGTTCCTCACAGCCCTCAGAAGGCACCAACTCTGGCGACACCTTGATCTCAGACTTCCAGCCTCCAGAGCTGTGAGACAGTAAATGTCTGTTGTTTAAGCCCCAGGTCTGGGGTACTTTGTTACAGCAGACCTAGGAGACTGATGCAGAAGGGGGACAATTTATCCACAACTTGGAGAACTTAGGCCTAAAAGAAACCAGCTCATCTCCAGCAGATGGGATTTTAGCATTAGTTTCCCAGATAATATTATTTTTTCTTTTTTTTTTTTAGTATAGAAACTGTCCTTTCTTTGTTTTCCAAGGCTATATCTACTTTGCCTGTAGTTTTAACTTCTTAAAAAGTAGGCTAAGCTCTAGGATGTATAGATATCCTCAAACAGAAAGGTAGGTTGTCTGTATTCAGAAATATCTTTTATGAATTAACTTTTTGGCACCAAAATATCTCAAATGACGAATGCCTAATGAGACTATTGTTTGGAGAATCAAAGAACACTTGAGTTGTTTACAGCATTTACTTTTGTTAGCTTTCCTCTCTCCTCATTCTCTCTCATGTTTACCCTTTAATCAGGCTTCCCTAGTGATGAGTGACTAATTGTTCAACATAGTGTCCTGTGGAGAAGAGCACGGTGCTTATTCTGATGGAGTCTGCAGATGTGGCACAAAATAATTGAGCATTGTTAGTGCTTAATTATTAAAGAACATGCCTTTAATTTAAAGGTTTTTGATTACAACAGCTCACTTAGCACAGTGCCACAGAGCTTAAATTATCCACCTTATTTAGAAGGAAAATCCAAAATGTCTAAATATGGTGTCTTGATTTAAAAGTCTAGACAAAACCTCAGTAGGAGAAAACAAAGCACAAATCTGTCCAGTTAGTTTAATTTACAAAGGCTAATTTGGTCTTTACTCAACACCTAAGAGTTTAAGGGAAATTACCAAAGGCAGCCAATGCATTAATAGGAAGCTCTAATTTTTATGTTGTTCTTTCTTAGTTTGAGAGAAAACTTGCCACCCTGAAATTTCACGTAGCTGTGGTGTTTTGTGCCTTGTCACTTCATATATACAATAAAGAGGCTCTCATTTTATGCCATAATTTGCCAGAAACTTGGATTCAGTGAAAGGTCTCCATGGCCTGCTCCTCTGGCTAAGCATGCTGACCCCTTTTGACCATTCCTCACATGGCAATGCTCTCCACTGGCCGTGCAGGTCAGTCTGCTGTGAACACTGCCCAGGGAGGCCTTGTCCCTCTGCAGGGAGGGTCCAGGAACCGGATATGTGGTTCTGACCACATTCTCCATGGCGTTAAGCAGAGTGGAAGGTGACTGTCACCCATCAGAGGTGGACCTTCAGCTGGCACTGAGGACACCTCCACGTGGGGAGGTGGGTCCGTGTCCTCAGACAGCTGCAGGCTTTAGATTCTGCTCATAGGCACACACAGTATATTTTTATTTTTTTATTGAAGTATAGTTGATTTACAATGTTGTGTTAGTTTCTGCTGTACAGCAAAGTGATTCCATTCTACATATATACATTTTTTGTATTTTTTTCTATTATGATTTATCATAGGATATTGAATATAGCTCTCTGTGCTATACATTCGGACCTGTTGTTTATCCATCCTCTATATGATAATTTGCATCTGCTAATCCCAAACTCCCAATCCATCCCTCTCCCAAATGCCACCCACCCCCTTGGCAACCACCAGTATGTTCTCTATGCCCATAATTCTGTTTTTGTTTCATAGACAGTTTCATTTGTGTCATATTTTAGATTCCACATATAAGTGATATCATATGGTATTTGTTTTTCTCTTTCTGACTTACTTCACTTAGTTTGATCATCTCCAGATCCATCCATGTTGCTGCAAATGACATGATTTCATACTTTTTTTTAATGGCTGAGTAGTATTCCATTGTATTTATGAACCACATCTTTTTTTTTTAACATCTTTATTGGAGTATAATTGCTTTACAATGTTGAGTTAGTTTCTGCTGTATAACAAAGTGAATCAGCTATATGTATATATATATCCCCATATCCCCTCCCTCTTGCGTCTCCCTACCACCCTCCTTATCCCACGCTCCCTATCCCACACCTCCAGGTGGTCACAAAGCACCGAGTTGATCTACTTGTGCTATGCGGCTGCTTCCCACTAGCTATCTATTTTACATTTGGTAGTGTATATATAACAATGCTACTCTCTCACTTTGTCCTAGCTTACCCTTCCCCCTCCCCGTGTCCTCAAGTCCATTCTCTGCATCTGCATCTTTATTTCTGTCCTGCCCCTAAGTTCATCAGAACCATTTTTTTTTTTTAGATTCCATATGTATGTGCTAGAATGCACTATTTACGCTTTTCTCTTTCTGACTTACTTCACTCTGTATGACAGACTCTAGGTCCATCCACCTCACTACAGATAACTCAATTTTGTTTCTTTTTATGGCTGAGTAATATTCCATTGTATATATGTGCCACGTCTTTATCCATTCATCTGTCAATGGACACTTAGGTTGCTTCCATGTCCTGGC
Organism: Pseudorca crassidens; assembly: GCF_039906515.1. NCBI lineage: Eukaryota > Metazoa > Chordata > Mammalia > Artiodactyla > Delphinidae > Pseudorca > Pseudorca crassidens. The sequence continues at coordinate 7,110,689 of NC_090298.1, forward strand.
TATTATAAATAGTGCTGCAATGAACATTGTGGAACATGCCTTTTTTGTGTGTGTGTGTGGTATGCGGGCATCTCACTGCTGCGGCCTCTCCCGTTGTGGAGCACAGGCTCCGGCCGCGCAGGCTCAGTGGCCATGGCTCACGGGCCCAGCCACTCCGCGGCATGTGAGATCCTCCCGGACCGGGGCATGAACCCATATCCCCTGCATCGGCAGGCGGACTCTCAACCACTGCGCCACCAGGGAAGCCCTACATGCCTTCGTTTGAATTATGGTTTTCTCAGGGTATATGCCCAGTAGTGGGATTGCTGGGTTGTATGGTAGTTGTATTTTTAGTTTTTTAAGGAACCTCCATACTGTTCTCCATAGTGGCTGTATCAGTTTACATTCCCACCCACAGTGCGAGAGGGTTCCCTTTTCTCCACACCCTCTCCAGCATTTATTGTTTGTAGATTTTTTTGCTGATGGCCATTCTGACTGTTGTGAGGTGGTACCTCATTGTAGTTTTGATTTGCATTTCTCTAATGATTAGTGATGTGGAGCATCCTTTCATGTGTTTGTTAGCAATCTGAATATCTTCTTTGGAGAAATATCTATTTAAGTCTTCTGCCCATTTTTGGATTGGGTTGTTTGTTTCTTTGATATTGAGCTGCATGAGCTGCTTGTAAATTTTGGAGATTATTCCTTTGTCAGTTGCTTCATTTGCAAATATTTTCTCCCATTCTGAGGGTTGTCTTTTGGTCTTGTTTATGGTTTCCTTTGCTGTGCAAAAGCTTTGAAGTTTCATTAGGTCCCATTTGTTTATTTTTGTTTTTATTTCCATTTCTCTAGGAGGTGAACCACATCTTCTTTATCCATTCATCTGTAGATGGACATTTAGGTTGTTTCCACATCTTAGCTATTGTGAATAGTCTTGGTATGAACATAGGGTTACATGTATCTTTTTGAGTTATAGTTTTGTCTGGATATATGCCCAGGAATGGGATTGCTGGGTCATATGGTAGCTCTAGTTTTAGTTTTCTGAGGAACTTCCATACTGTTTTTCACCATGGCTGCACCAACTTACATTCCCACTAACAGTGTAGGAGGGTTCACTTTTCTCCCCACCCTCTCCAGCATTTTTTATTTGTAGACTTTTTAATGATGGCCATTTTGATGGGTGAGACACACACGGTTTAGAACATAGTTTTATACTGTAAAACAATATAGGCAAACTATAACCCAAAGTCAAAATCTGGCCCACCATCTGTTTTAGTAAATAAAGATTTATTGGAATTCATCCACATTTATTTATTTATGTATTGTCTATGGCTGCTTTCTCGCTACAACAATAGGGTTGAAAAGTTGCAACAGAGCCTGTATGGCCTGCAAATCCTAAACTACTTACTAACTGGCCCTTTATTAAAAAGGTTTGCCAACCCCTTGTTATAGAATATCAGTTTTATATTCTTTTGTCCCCCCACATATCTGGTTGTTTTATTATCTCCCTCCAAAATGATAGTTATTCAAATCATAACATCTTAGAGACCTAGGGGACCTAGAAATAATATATTCTAATGCCCATGCAAACACATGACTTTGAAATATTTTTTAAAATGTGCATTTATTTAAATTAATTCTTACTTTATCCAAGTGAGATGTGTCTTGTAGTTTGGAGCAAGCCAAAATAAATCACCCTATCTTTCAGTGGAGTCTTTGACTCTGTGATGTAGGGGAGGTGTGCTTCTAGTGTCTTCCATGGAGGACTGTGTCCAGTTGTAAAGTGATCTTCTGTGAGGGGTCCCAGTCCTGTCCTGCTCTTCCCGCTGCCCTCTTTCTCTTGTGTTATCCTATCCTTGGCTCTCAGCTGTATGGCAGAGCTGTTCTCTGGGCACTCTCTAATTTCTGTCTTTTAGTTTTTGTCTCACTGGCACAGACCTCAGGAGGGTTTTCATTGCACACTTCATTTAGAGCTTATTAGGAGCACGGAGTTTAATGTTAAGGTGCCTTGACAAGCAGTTTCACAAGCTCTCTTGGGAGCAGCTTATTGAAACTCTAATCATTAGTCTGATTTTATAAAACTGAGTGTGTCTTCCTCCTCAATATTTTTATTCCTATAATTAAGTTGTGTCCTGTGAATGCTTTATATAACAGATTACATGCATGTGAGAAGAGAAAGCAGAGAAATAAAAATTGATATGTAAAATGTATGTCTTGTGTTTTTTTAAACTAATATTGGTTTCTATGTTCAGAGCTGCAGATGGAGATTATGAGGATTTGTCTGGCTCTCCATTGTCAGCCTAGATGCTGAGGTGATCTATGCGACATCACTTACAGTCTGTGATTCTTTAAGGTTTGCCTTGTGCCGTAGCATTTCATAAAAGATGTGCATTATGGCTTAAATTGCAGTCAATTTTATGTTAAATGAAATAGGGTGTTTTGGTAGTGTACAGATAATTCTAAAAAATACTGCATTTAAATTTATTTCTGCCCTGGGATATATTCAGTGAGCTGGGAAAAACAAAAAGCATGGTGCAATGAATTCTAAAATAGGTCTTGCTATAGGGATATTCTGATACTTGTGGCACTGTACACATTTCTCTCCTGTATGGTAATTGCAAGCTAATATAAACACATGGATTCACAATCCGTGACAGCTGTGGGAACATGGGGCTTGGTGATTAGCTGCCTGATTATCAAACTGGTTTTGGAAAGCTAAACACAGAATGCATAAAAATGAATTGCAGTCAAAATACACAGAGGAAGATAATCAATATTTTTTGAAATCACTATGCCTTAGTTAAGGGAGTTTGTGAGGGTATTAAGCTGGTGTCACCAGCTACCTGCCCCTCTCTGGCTGGCATTGCTCGGGTACGAAACCTGCGTAGGAGTTACAGCAATTATTTGTTTACCCTTTGGCTCTGCAATGGACTGTTTGCTTCTCAGAAGCATAAACCAGGTCATTTCAGTACTATGGTTTTTCCATCCACAATATCTCCTCAACCATCCTCTGGAGAAACGAAGGAGAGTTATTGACCCAGGGTAGGTTCTAATAAGTGATTGTTAAATGAATGGGTGAGTGAAAGAGTGAATAGGTGAATTGATGGTTTTATTAATGTTCTCATGAATACTTTTTACATTCCATGGCTTTTTCTATTCCTGCCATCTTTAGATTATTTTTGTGTCTTGATCTTCAAATGTGTTTATTAATAACATTAAATTCTAGGAATGTTTTTTATTTAAATACAATGTCTGGGTAATATTCAGGGGAGAAGGAAAGAGAGAGAAACGAAGAATAAGAGGAAGGAGAAGGAAGAAGAGAGGGGGTGGGGGGGAAGGAGAAAGGAAAGGAGTAGTAGAAGGAGAAGAAGATGACAGAGGCACATGGAAGATGAGAGAAGATGCTCACTGGGGCTTTGTTTAGAACCCAGAGGAAACAGAAACCCCTCTAAGAATTTCAAACAAAGGAAATCAAATACAAGGAGATGTTTACAAAAATGTTGGAAAGTTAAGAATTTCAATATGAGTCCATAGAGATAAATCAGAGATGGGCCACAGCAGGTAGCTACTCCCCACCCAGGCTGGAGGGTTAAAGAAAGGAGGTACTGCCCAGCCCCCACTGTTGAGGGGGGCAAGAGTGGCAGGGCAAGCAGAGAATTCTGGCTGGATCTGCAGAGGAGACTCAGCTACTGGCAAAGACCCAACCAACGATAGAGGGAGGGAAGAAAGGCCTTAGCTTCTGCCTTCCCATCATCTTCCCATTTCCTGCTGGGGCCTCCCGTTGGCAGGATCCCACCAGAACAAAGCTGTCATGGGAGAATGGGAGATGCAGCTTTCAGAGCTGGACTGGGTGGTAGAGAACAGGGAGGAGAAGGGTGAGAATGGGATAAAGACCAGGAGCAGCCCAAGGTGAGGGGACAGGAGAAGGTAAGGGTGAGTATCTGTGACTCTAACTTGACTCAGTGAGTGGATTATGACAACGATATTACCTGAGTGGGGAAACATTTGTTAGCAGAGATTTTCTTTTTTTTTTTTTAGGTGGTTGTTTGATTTGTTTTATTGAAAATAGGGCATAAACTTATGGACATTCTTCATTCACTTGTCAACCTCTTTTTTTTTATGTTTATTTTTTATTTATTTATTTTTCATATTAGTCATCCATTTTATACACATCAGTGTATAAATGTCAATCACAATCTCCCAGTTCATCACACCCCCACCCCCACCCCCCTGCTGCTTTCCCCCCTTTTGTGTCCATACGCTTGTTCTCTACAATTGTATCTCAATTTCTGCTCTGCAAAACATGTTCATCTGTACCATTTTCTAGGTTCCACATATATGCATTAATATACGATATTTGTTTTTCTCTTTCTGACTTACTTCACTCTGTATGACAGTCTCTAGATGTATCCACATCTCTACAAATGACCCAGTTTCACTCCTTTTTATGCCTGAGTAATATTCCATTATATATATGTACCACATCTTCTTTATCCATTCATCTGTTGATGGGCATTTAGGTTGCTTCCATGACCTGGCTATTGTAAATAGTGCTGCAATGAACACTGTGGTGCATGTGTCTTTTCTTTTTTTTTTTTAACATCTTTATTGGAGTATAATTGCTTTACAATGGTGTGTTAGTTTCTGCTTTATAACAAAGTGAATCAGTTATACATATACATATGTTCCCATATGTCTTCCCTCTTGCGTCTCCCTCCCTCCCACCCTCCCTATCCCACCCCTCTAGGTGGTCACAAAGCACTGAGCTGATCTCCCTGTGCTATGCGGCTGCTTCTCACTAGCTATCTATTTTATGTTTGGTAGTGTATATATGTCCATGCCACTCTCTCACTTTGTCACAGCTTACCCTTCCCCCTCCCCACATCCTCAAGTCCATTCTCTAGTAGGTCTGTGTCTTTATTCCCGTCTTACCCCTAGGTTCTTCATGACATTTTTTTCTTTCTCAGGTTCCATATATATGTGTTAGCATACGGTATTTGTTTTTCTCCTTCTGTACTTCACTCTGTATGACAGACTCTAGGTCTATCCACCTCATTACAGATAACTCAATTTCATTTCTTTTTATGACTGAGTAATATTCCATTGTATATATGTACCACATCTTCTTTACCCATTCATCTGTTGATGGGCATTTAGGTTGCTTCCATGACTTGGCTATTGTAAATAGTGCTGCAATGAACATTGGAGTGCATGTGTCTTTTTGAATTATAGTTTTCTCTGGGTATATGCCCAGTAATGAGATTGCTGGGTTATATGGTTGCTCTATTTTTAGTTTTTTAAGGAACCTCCATACTGTTCTCCGTAGTGGCTGTATCCATTTACATTCCCACCAACAGTGTGAGAGGGTTCCCTTTTCTCCACACCCTCTCCAGCATTTGTCGTTTGTAGATTTTCTGATGACACCCATTCTAACTAGTGTCAGGTGATACCTCATTGTAGTTTTGATTTGCATTTCTCTAATGATTAGTGATGTTGAGCAGCTTTTCATGTGCTTCTTGGCCATCTGTATGTCTTCTTTGGAGAAATGTCTATTTAGGTCTTCTGCCCATTTTTGGATTAGGTTGTTTGTTTTTTTAATATTGAGCTGCATGAGATGTTTATATATTTTGGAGATTAATCTTTTGTCTGATGATTCATTCGTAAATATGTTCTCCCATTCTGAGGGTTGTCTTTTCGTCTCATTTATGGTTTCCTTTGCTGTGCAAAAGCTTTGAAGTTTCATTAGGCCCCATTTGTTTATTTTTGTTTTTATTTCCATTACTGTAGGAGGTGGATGAAAAATATCTTGCTTTATGTCATTTATGTCAAAGAGTGTTCTTCCTATGTTTTCCACTAAGAGTTTGATAGTGTCTCGCCTTACATTTAGGTGTTTAATCCATTTTGAGTTGATTTTTGTGTATGGTGTTAGGGAGTGTTCTAATTTCATTCTTTTACGTGTAGCTGTCCAGTTTCCCCAGCACCACTTATTGAAGAGACTGTCTTTTCTCCATTTTATATCCTTGCCTCTTTTGTCATAGATTAGTTGACCATAGGTGCATGGGTTTATCTCTGGGCTTTCTATCCTGTTCCGTTGATCTATATTTCTGGTTTTATGCCACTGCCATTTTGCCTTGATTACTGTAGCTTTGTAGTATAGTCTGGAGTCAGGGAGTCTGATTCCTCCAGCTCCGTTTTTTTCCCTTAAGACTGCTTTGGCTATTCGGGGTCTTTGTGTCTCCATACAAATTTTAAGATTTTTTGTTCTAGTTCTGTAAAATATGCCTTTGGTAATTTGATAGGGATTACATTGAATCTGTAGATTGCTTTGGGTAGTATAGTCATTTTCACAATATTGATTCCTCTAATACAAGAACATGGTATATCTCTCTATCTGTTGGTATCATCTTTAATTTCTTTCAACAGTGTCTTATAGTTTTCTGCATACAGGTCTTTTCTCCCTAGGTAGGTTTATTCCTGGGTATTTTATTCTTTCTGTTGCAATGGTAAATGGAAGTGTTTCCTTAATTTCACTTTCAGATTTTTCATCATTAGTGTATAGGAATGCAAGAGATTTCTGTGCATTAATTTTGTATCCTACAACTTTACCAGATTCATTGATTAGCTCTAGTAGTTTTCTGGTGGCATCTTTCGGATTCTCTATGTATAGTATCATGTCATCTGCAAGCAGTGAGAGTTGTACTTCTCCTTTTCCAATTTGTATTCCTTTTATTTCTTTTTCTTCTCTGATTGCCATGGCTAGGACTTTCAATACTATGTTAGGACTCTAACTTGACTCAGTGAGTGGATTATGACAATGGTGTTACCTGAGTGGGGAAATACTTGTTAGCTGAGATTTTCTAATGGGCTAAGCTGTGGAAAAGATTGACTTAAACTTTCATTCTAATAATGGTGAAGGTTTGAAACATCCCCCAGGCTTCTATAATCTTTCAGCATGATCTACATTTCCCTGTTTCCTCTGTCGTCAGTGTGCTGCCCTTAGGAATGTGATCCTTACGTTGCTTCCCTGGTGTCAAACCAGACCTGAGAAACAGTTTCTTCTTCATTTCCTCCACCTAAGGTAATTGCTAAATTAGAGTAGGAAATTTTCTACCTGAGAGCTGGAGGTCCCTGGGGGAGCTCACCTTGCCCATGCATGAGATGGAACTGACACTGACATCTTTTTTCCTCCAGCCACGCTGACCCTGATAGTTTCTAATTCCTCCATCTCTGTTTGTACCTCAGTTTCTCACTCTCTTGCCTGACATCCTCTCTTCTTCTCTCCTCCTGTGTCTCCTCCTCCCTCTTTCTCTTGCATAGAACCCAAGCATTCAAAATTTTCATTTGATTATGTGAAATGATTAAGTCAACCCAGCTTCTGTTGCCAGACTCATCTCCAGCCCCACCTTCACAAAGCAATGTTCTTATCAGATTAATGAAGACCTCTGTATTCCAGGATGCTTTCTGTAGAAAAGCTGACAACTAATTATTTAATCAAACTATTATTTGTAATAGAAAGAATATAGGAGAAGGAAAGAAGGTTAAGGTCCTGATAATGAGATGAAGTTTTAGAATTTTTTAATTGAAATTTTAAAAGTTGACTTTCTTTTAGGGTATTCTGATAAAGCAGTTCTATACCAAAGCCTCAGGAAAGAGGTCATGTATTGACCTCTTTGATTATTGGTCATTGGTACCAGAAGACATGAGAATGAATGATTTTGCCTGGGAACTACATGGATGCTGGATCCATCAATAACTTCAACCTATGTAAGAGCACAGAAGAGAAAGGGTAAGTATAAGAGACAGATTGGTGAAACAGGAGAAGAGTTATGTCAGCTGAATCAAAGATTTGGAAGAGGATCATAAGGGATCATTGTCAATGTCAAAGAGGTCCCCAACCCCATCATTTATCTAATAACTAAATTAGTAATTGTCTCCTGGATGAAAACAAATCCAAATGGGGTAGTAATTAGTATGTCACTGATAACTTTAATCTGAAGATTTCAGGAGATGTTCATTAAACAAAAAAGAGAGGGATGGGTATGATGTGAAGGAGAAAGAAATACAAAAACAGGATCTTAAAAAGAAGAAATTGGAGAGGAATGAATTCTAGAAGAAAAGATTCTCAAAGGTACTCCCTAAATGGACTCTACAAGTTTTAATCTTTACACTGAGAATCTTCTGACTGCACCATCATGTCACAACAGTGACCTTGACTTTGAGCCTTAACCTGGTTATTGCAGATAGAAAAGTGAGTGTGGCACTGATTACACCAGGGGTCATGGAGTGTAAAGGACTGATGGATAATCCATGGGGTGAAAAGGCAGTGATTGGGACAATAGGAATATTGAATGGGAATGGAGGAGAGTCACTGGAGTGATGTCATATATTTGCATCTCATCCAACCATTCATTCATTCATTCTTTTATTCATTACTGAGGGAATTGGAGAAACGGTTATTTAACACACAGTATGTGCCTTCTTGTGCCCAGCAGTGAGAACATTCATGAAATGATTTGCTCTGTGTTCTTGAGAAGCATTCAGTCTGGTCAAAGGGGCCGCTAATAATTCAGTTATCCATAGTGTGAAATGTGAGATTATGGCTTGAATATACGTGCTTAGCCCAGGCTTAGGAGGTCAAGGAAAGCTTTCCTAAAAAGGTTATGTCTAATCTGTTATGAAGATACCAATTTAGGTGAAAAAACTAGTAACGGTCTCCAGCACAGGAGAGGAGAAGAAGATATACATCAGAGAATGCTGAGGCCCAGGGAAGGATGCTCTTGAGAAACTGACCCAGCCTGAAGACAAGGATGATTTGAACCCAGCATTCTAGGAAATGACTGTCTGATGAAGGTGCCGAATGACGCAGAGTCTAGATCTGATCTTGAGCCAAAGGAAGTCCTTGAATTGATCTACATTTTTAGAAGATTCTCTCTGGATTAGCTGAGGTAGAGATTGAAGGAAGCAGACCTGTGACCAGGAGAAGATTTAGGAGGACAGGTGAGAGGTGCCTTCACCAAGGCTGTATTTGGGAAAGTGGAAGAAGGGAAACAAATTTGAGCCATCCTAAGAAGGCAGAATTGGCAGAGGGACTTTCAGATCAATCTGGCCATAAACTAGTTTCACTTGCACACATTTGATTGAAGATAAGTCATTATCCAGGATGTTTTGATTTCTATCAGCATAAGTACAGATGGAGTGGCACTGTGGTGTAACTAACCAGTCAGATGTTAATGTATGAATAAATATCAAGAAAACCATGTTTGACTGAATATAAATTTGGCTCAAAGTGACAATTTTTATATTAACTTACATTTATGAAGCAACTGCTAAGTGTTTCACGTAGTTGATCTCCCATTCCTTAATCTGCATAATAACTGTGTCTGCATTTACATATGAGGAAAGGAAACCTCATGAGAATCAGGAAGCTCGCCCACCCTGGGTGGCTGGTAAGTCCTGGGTCCACAGTTAAGGTCAGGGGTGTCTCACCCCAAAGCCCGTGTGTTGGGGGCAAGTCCCATCCCTGATTCTTCATCCCGGGAAGGGAGCACTTTAGTGTGATTCCCGGCTTCTCCCCGCTCTCACCCCTGCGCCCAGGGAAGAGCCGTGTCCAGCTGGGACCCTGGGAAGAGCGAGCTGAGCTGCCCAGCGCCATCCTGTCCTGACCTCTCTGGGGGCACCTGCCCGACCCAGTGAGTCTGCCCTGCAGACCCTGCCCTTGGCCTGGGCGGAGGAGGGAGAGTGGCTTGTTCCCGGGTTCAAGGAGCATCCTTTCCTCTGCAGGAGACTATGTCCTTCAAACAGCCTTTGCCAGGTACGGGGGTGATGCTCCGATGAGTCATCTGCTCATTGAGTCCCCGACTGATGCAGAGGGCAGGTGGGGAAATGGGGCGGGGGGGTTGCACCATACTCCTTGGTCTCCCCGTCACCCCCTGCCTGTCGCGGGGAGACTGAACTGTTTGTGCCGTGACCACATCCTTGTTCGTGTGTTCTCATTCCTGTGAGTGAGGCTGGAGAGACTGACCTGCCTTCACCCTGCCTGGGGTGACGTCACTCATTGCTGCAACTCATTGACGTCAAGCTCTTGGGTGACGTCAGAGGAGGACTCACAGGCTGGCAGAGACTCGGGGTCCGAGGCCATGAGGCCAACTCTGGTGCCAAAGCCAGGTGCCCTAGCTTCCACTGGTGGATATTGTTCCTCAACTTTGCCTGAATCTATCGAGTTCCTTTCAAAATATTAAAGGCAATTTGTAGAACATTTTTACAAACGATGTTGGAAATGCTATGAAATGAAGACATCAATGCACAGTATTTGCTCAGGGCAAATTTTCTTATATATTTCCTCTCTGTCATTTTCTTTTCAGGGTTCCTTTTCATGTCAACTTTAGTTCTGTAATTATCTTTTTGCAGAACTTTTTGCCTTCACTAAACAATCTGTTAGAAGAAATAGAATTCGATTTATTTTACTCTGAACTTATTTTACATTTGAAATTTTCTGTAGCAAATCAGTACAAATTAGCATTTTATTCTGAACAAAGATTACAGTTGTGAAAAAATAATTTGCTAAGGAAATAAAAGAAAAGATGAACACAACATAACCAGTATTATAACCAGAGAATGTTGTGACCTGAATTTCACGGTTTTGTCTAGAAACTAGGAGCATAAAGAGAGCTTTCTCCCCTCTGGTGTTAGCTACAACAGATAATCTAACAAACTAAAGTTGTTTAGACTTTTAGGTGTTTTGATTTTTATTTCTCTGTGGTCTGACACCTTCCTATGCAGGTGTTTTGGCTGTTTTCTCATTTTCTTCTCATTGACTTGGAATGAAGATTTCTGAAACAACAAGGATTAGCATCCAGCCCTGTTATTGAACCATGGATCTCGTATGGGACCATATCAGAACGTTTCTTAGAAATCAACCTGGTTTACAAGAATGATCCATAGTGCGTGATAGATATTTGATTCTAGCCAAATATGAATACAAATGGTTTGTGTTCTTGGAAAATAAAGCAACTCGCTATAAGGATACATAAAATGCAGATTATAATCCTTTCAGGTTTCCCTTATTAATTAAAATGGAGGTGGTGTCTGGAGATGAGAGACAAAGCACCCATTTTTTAAAAACTCTGGTGTAGTCCCTCATATTATAGGAGAGGGTATGCAGCAGAGAACAACCAGATCTATTTCATACATATTGAGCAGTTACATATTTTTCCCAATGAAAATGTCTAAAAGTTTTTCTGGTGACAAGATAATGCCTGTTCATTGTACAAAGACATAAATATCTGAAATCAGAATAAAGGAGAAAGAAACAAATCACCAGAAATTTCAATGTTCAATACACAGAAACGCCATCTTTCCAAACATTTACACATATGCACACATACACCACATGTACATATACTATCTATAAATATACATAAAATGTTCATTTAATATTGTATATAAAAGTACACATATAACAACATACATATGCATGGGTTAAGGAACAGAGCAAATCTAAGTAAATGGATTCAAAGTGGGACATGTATCCTGCTCAATGTATTTTAAAAAAAAAATCAGAATTACCTCACTCCCAACAATCTAAACTCAAAGTCTGAATTTATTCCAAACTGGAAGACACTTTCACTGGGAAAAAATGGTTAAATCCTCTGTTATTTGAGATTACTAACTACAGTTATTTTTTAAAAACATCTTTATTGGAGTATAATTGCTTTACAATGGTGTGTTAGTTTCTACTTTATAACAAAGTGAATCAGCTATACATATACATATGTCCCCATATCTCCTCCCTCTTACGTCTCCTTCCCACCGTCCCTAACCCACCCCTCTAGGTGGTCACAATGCACCAAGCTGATCTCCCTGTGCTATGCGGCGGCTTCCCACTAGCTGTCTATTTTACATTTGGTAGTGTATATATGTCCATGCCACTCTCTCACTTTTTCCCAGTTTACCCTTTCCCCTCCCCATGTCCTTAAGTCCATTCTCTACGTCTGTGTCTTTATTCCTGTCCTGCCCCTATGTTCTTCAGGACCATTTTTTTTTTTAGATTCCATATATACTTGTTAGCATACGATATTTGTTTTTTCTCTTTCTGGCTTACTTCACTCTGTATGAAAGACTCTAGGTCCATCCATCTCACTACAAATAACTCAATTTTGTTTCTTTTCATGGCTGAGTAACATTCCATTGTATATATGTGCCACATCTTTTTTATCCATTCGTCTGTCGGTGGACATTTGGGTTGCTTCCATGACCTGGCTATTGTAAATAGAGCTGCAATGAACATTGTGGTACATGTCTCTTTTTGAATTATGGTTTTCTCAGGGTATATGCCCAGTTGTGGGATTGCTGGGTCATATGGTAGTTCTATTTTTAGTTTTACAAGGAACCTCCATACTGTTCTCCATAGTGGCTGTATCCATTTACATTCCCACCAACAGCGCGAGAGGGTTCCCTTTTCTCCACACCCTCTCCAGCATCTATTGTTTGTAGATCTTTTGATGATGGCCATCCTGACTGGTGTGAGGTGATACCTCATTGTAGTTTTGATTTTCATTTCTCTAATGATTAGTGATGTTGACCATTCTTTCATGTGCTTGTTGGCACTCTGTATATTTTCTTTGGAGAAATGTCTATTTAGGTCTTCTGCCCATTTTTAGATTGGGTTGTTTGTTTCTTTGATATTGAGCAGCGTGAGCTGCTTGTAAATTTTGGAGATTAATCCTCTGTCAGTTTCTTCATTTGCAAATATTTTCTCCCATTCTGAGGGTTGTCTTTTGGTCTTGTCTATGGTTTCCTTTGCTGTGCAAAAGCTTTGAAGTTTCATTAGGTCCCATTTGTTTATTTTTGTTTTTATTTCCATTTCTCTAGGAGGTGGGTCAAAAAGGATCTTGCTGTGATTTATGTCATAGAGTGTTCTGCCTATGTTTTCCTCTAAGAGTTTGTTAGTGTCTGGCCTTACATTTAGGTCTTTAATCCATTTTGAGTTGATTTTTGTGTATGGTGTTAGGGAGTGTTCTAACTTCATTCTTTTACATGTAGCTGTCCAGTTTTCCCAGCACCACTTATTGAAGAGCCTGCCTTTTCTCCATTGTATATTCTTGCTTCCTGTATCAAAAATGTGACAATATGTGCGTTTATCTCTGGGCTTTCTATCCTGTTCCATTGATATGTATTTCAGTTTTTGTGCCAATACCATACTGTTTTGATTATTGTAACTTTGTTAACTACAGTTATTTTATTCTATATTACTTCCAGACCAGTTGGAAATTCTATGTCATGAGATTCAGTTCACCTGCCACTAAGCAATCTAAACTTCTTGGCTAAAAATTGCAGCAGCAAGAAGCCATTTTTTTTAGGAGTAGCAAATTTTCCTAAGGGTCAATGGTTTTCCTCAGTATAGGCAAGAATGGGAGGTCCTTCCACAAGATTCAAATGCTCCTTCTTGTTTCAGAATATAGAAAGCCAACATAATATGGAGGCAGTGAATATGAAAAGAAACTAAAATGGTTGTAGTACATCTAGAAATGCTTTTCTTTTTATTTCTAGTTAAATAAATGCATCTGTGTTTAATGGAGTTCTAATTTATTATTTACTGATGGCTAATCAGGTTGCTTGCTTTCCATCTTTATGTCTCCTTGCTTAATGTTCAAGTTGATATAACTGAATTTGATTTTTCTTTCTTTTCTTTTCTTTCCCTTGTAGTAAAAATCTTCATACATTCCAAAAACAAAATCTTTGTGACCTTGTCAAATGTTTCACTAAAAGCACTTCACTTCATCTATATTCTGTGAGTCCAGAATGAACCATTTTGGCAGTTTCACTTATCTTTTTTCTTACAGATAGCATTTATTGATTGGTCTTAACTTTATTAAAGATCAACCTGCCTTCTTTTCAATGAATAATGAATCAAAACCAGCTTAAGTTGAGACACTTATTCTCAGCTTTACTGAAGGAGATTTCTCAGTGGATACAAAGCATCTCTATTTTAAGTCAGTAATGAAAGCTCAGAGCATAGTCCCTGCCGTAGGTGCTGTTCTTCTGGGAAATGAAAATATCTTGGCTTCTTAAAGTGTTAGAAATGACAGTAATATGCCTTTCTCAGTAATACCAGGAATTTTCTCTTTGGCTCGGGGTTTAATCTTTAAACTGGAAAATCACAAAAATGAAAATCCTTAAAGAAACAAATCATGGGAAATATTTCAATTTGGTCAATCATTTTGATGTCTTATCCCATGTATATCAGTACTGATAAGTGAAGGACAAGTATTATTTGTATTTGTCATAAGATAAAAAGAAGTTATTACTGAGGTCACAGTTCAAGATCCCATGACTTTGCTCTGACTGCCCCTTCTGCAAGGAGGTCATTTCCCAAAAGAAGAGCACTAGTGGTCGCTGTATGGAGCTGCAGAATGGACAGAAGACAAAGGCCAGGGGCAAAGGATAAAATGGTCTCCATCCTTGTTTGCCTGGGGCAGTAAGTAGCTCATCATCATTTTTACAGGAACTCACCCATGTTGAGGTTCCACCACTGACAGCTCGTAGTTTAGGTCTGAAAAATCCATGGTAAACAAACTTTCTATTGTGAGCTTATACACTCAGTGTTCAGGGGTTAAGCCAAGTTTTCTCAAAAATTATTATAATAAATATTTTCATATGCAGATGTCAATATTCTAGAACTCTAACTGAACAACTTTCATTTGCCCAACATGCAGCAAGCCAAAACGCTGAGATTCAGAGGTTTGTAACAAAGAGTTTAGTTACAAGGCAACCAAGCAAGGAGATGGGAGAAGAAGTCTCTGATCCACCTCCCCAAAGGCGAGGGGCTTGGGATTTTTATGGGTTAAAGAAGCAGGATGGTCTCAGACATGGGGAATGGTGATTGGAGGTTGGGAAAAGGTGAGGCAATTGGTGTTCTGTGCATCTGAGTTGCATGCTTCTTCATGGGATGCATGCTAAAAAATGGAGTTGTTTAGCATGATCTGAGGATGACATGTTTGGCCTTCTGGTGTCAAAAGGCCATTCACTGGACATCCACAAAGGTCCAGTTTTAGGGTCTGTGGTCCCAAGCACTCTTAGCTGACTTGAGCTCGAACTAGACACATCTGACTCCGAGTTCCTGGAAAACAACTCAGGCAAACATCTTATTGTTTAGGTTATGTGAAGCTTGGAGGGTATGCAATTTGGAACAGAAGAATTAAAGCAAGCTTGCCCAGCGAAGGCAGGCTATAAGTGGTGGGGGTTTTAGCAACTAGTAATACAAGCTCAAGAATTTCCGTTACTCACCAGCTTCTGTTAATCCTATGGGGCATGGTTTCAAAACTGGAATCACATCTCAAGATGCAAACCTGGAGACAAAGCCGCGGGTCTTAACTCCCGATCACAGGTTCTCACCCATGGGACGTTCCAAGAGTCTGTCTTCTTTCCTTGTTCCTGCATCTTTGCCTTCTCCCTAGGTGAATGCATTTCCTTCTTCTAGAGAAGTCCTGGATTGAAAGAAGCTGTCTGGGGGTATGTGAGCTGACAACACTCATTTTCTCAGAGAGATTAGGCAGAAGAGGTGGCCGTGATGAGGGTTTTCCTTTGCTCCATGGCAGCCCTTCAATGCCCATGAGAGAAAGACCTTCCCCAGCAGGGAAGGGGTGTTCTGTCTACAAGGAAAAATAGTGCAGCCGTGCTCCCTGGTTAACCCCTTCAAATGAGCTCCTAGTGCACAATTATGGGGATTCCTTCAGGGCAAAACAGAAACAGCAAATTCATAAATTCTTCTAGTCTCTGCTGATTTTGTTACGTAAGTTGCTTTAACAGGTGTATGGAAGCAGAATCTAAAATGAACAAACAGGCCTTTTCCAAATCATTTCTTTTTGAAAGATATTGCCCAGAAGTGATCAGCATCATATGTTCTGAAAGTATGAAGGGACTACAGGACAGGCTGAAAAAGCAAGAGAGCAGGACACCAGGTCTGCACAGGTGGTTCTAGCGGACTTTCTTTCCACCCACACTGCAAACCCGCACCTGGATTGAGAGCTGCCCGCAAGGCAAAGGCGCTGCAGGGCCAGGACGAGAATGCACACTGGGACGCTGTATTTACAAGGGATCCTGTTTTTCATTTTGTAGGGTTGCCACATCATTTTTACAGGCTTTCGGGGCCTGTGGTTCAGCAAGACATGCGAGCATGAGTCAGGGGAAATGCCAGGGTCTGTGTTTTCCTAGGAAAATGCCTGACTCTATGTCTCTTCTCACCACATTTACCCAATCCTATAGAACACGCAAACACACACCCCCTTTCACACACACACTCTCTCACATCCACATACTCATACTCACTCACAGACACACAAATACACTCTCACGCTCCCCTACACACTTACACCCATCCGTCTAGTCACAAGTACAATCTCACATTTTCATATACGGTTTACTCGCGTCCACACAAACTCACAAGGTGCTCACAGACACACTTGCACACTCTCATACGCACCCACTCACACTCTCTTACACTCATCATCCACTCAGCAAACACATTTTCAAACCTATGCTAAAAACACACATACTCTCAGAGGCATTTCCCACCCCACCTCTTTGTCCCCCCTGCCCTTCACACACACACACACACACACACACACACACACACACACACACATGCACACACACACACACACACGTGCACTCACGCACTTGCCCTGCTCTGCTGATTCATCAGCCCCGGGTCTCAGCCCCAGCCTGTGTGGGACCCGCCCTGTCAGAGGCTGTTGGACGTGGAGGAAAGCTGAGACTCCCCAGTTCACTTCTCATCCCCGGAATGACTGCATTCAGCCTCCTGCAGCTCAGGAGAAGTAAGAGCTGCAGAGAACGTGCACCAGCTCCACCTGCAAGGCTCCCACAACAAGCACTGAGTGCGTATCTGTTGGGAACAAGTGGCTGGTGTGATTTAGTCTCACGTCAGTCTTCAACTCTAAGTGTCAAGGATCCTGACCTCGCAAGAAATACCCTTTCCCCAAGGTCCTCTGAAAAGCCCCATGGGCACCATTCTTGGATAAATATGGTCATTGTAACTGACAAAGGGAAAAGCCAGGCACAGGGTCCCAGGGAGGTCAAAGGGCTCTGGGCTGGGAATTAGGAGGCACGCCTGCAGGACCCAGCACTGCCCACACGCTCTGCGCGGTCCAGGGCCTGTCCCCAGACTTTCCCACAGGCTTGCCTTTCCCATCCCGTGCTAACGTGGGAGTGGGATGGTGACAGAGCCAAGCCCAGCCAACTCCCTCTCCTCCCAGTTTACTGGAGTCTGTGGTTCTCAGCTCTGACCTTATAGGAGCACTTCTGATCGCCCTTGACATCTGAGTCCTCTCCCTGATGACCTGCGAACAGCTTAGTGTGTTGAGCTTCTCCGTGAAACGTGGTCTCTCTCTAGACCTTTGCCCATAGATTCGAATGACAGTCACCCTGAGCTCACTCTGTGCAGACAGCTGATGCCTCACAGAGCATGCCTAGTGGAAAAGAAAACAAAAACAAAAAAGCAAAACCCAGCATAGAACAGCTTGAACTCTAGAGGTCAAGCAAAAGCAGCACAGGGCAAAAGCCATGAGGATTAAGAAGTGTCTATAAATGCTAAAGTGGCTGCCTCGGGGGAGCAGGCTAGAGTTCATCACGAGAAGCTGTTCTCTTGTGCCTGTGAGCGGGACTTCTGATAACACACCCCAAGTAGTGAACCCTGTGTAAAAGCATTAAGTGAACGAAGGCCAGGTTGGGGTTGGCATCCTTTGTTTCAACAAACAGGACGGCATTTCCACCTGAAAGAAATTCACGGAGACCATTTACCAGCTGGGAAAATTTGGGAAGACTAAACTCCCAGAACCTAGCTTGTTCTCATTTGTGTACCTCACACGATTCTGAGATAATCAAATGCAATATCGCACGTGACAGTGGCTGGGGGAATGTCGCGTGTCATGTAGAGTGTTTGTCATACTTTTATTGAAGTCTCACTTTGGGGGTATCCTTTAGACGTCTTAATTTCTGAGTTGGATCCTATAACTGTCTCAGGGTTTAGTGACCTGTCAAAAGTGTGACAGAGAAGGTAGTAGGACTTTAATCTGTCCTGCTCACCTGATGAGCTATTGTTTCATTGAACCTCTACAAGCTGTATTAAGAGATGCCTGGTTTCACTCCTCCCGTTATCACAGGAGCTTCATGGGTGTGGGTCTTTGACAGCCGTGGAATCAAATGGTGTCAAATTGTGAAGAGTCAGGTCAGAGGTCATTCTTTTTTCTAGTAAACATTAAACTTTAATTACTTTTAATATATCAGTTAACATAATCAAAGACATTGTGCCTCTGTTTCTTCATTATGGTGGTGGCTGCTTGAGAACCAGGGCCACATTGTATCATCTCTGTTATCATAACTTTCTGGCATATGTCAGGCTTTAAAGCCATACATGGAATAAGCGAATGATGAATGAATGAAATCAACAATATCCTGATTATGCTTCATGATCATTCATGGCTTCCTCTAAATGCCACAGAAGGTCAGAGATCTGCTGGTCCAAACCCTGTGTTTTTGTTTAAGGAGGATGAAATCCAAATGGTTGGAGTTGACAAGCAAGGCTGTAAAACTACAAAGTTCTAGAAACAAGTCCTAAGGCCCAGCGCAGGGTTCTGTGTCTACCCCTCCCCACACTGCATTCTTCTGTTAATCCCGGGAATTTGGGGAGACTTAGCAAAGTGAAATAAGGAGAAATAAATCAACCAAGAATAGTGCTGACTGTGTTCACTAATAGCCTTGCACGGCTGCTGGGAACAGTCCTTGTGTTGACAGAGTCAATTCAGAGCCAAACATACTTTTGTTTCCTGAGGTCAGGTTGGGCCTGAATGTGCCATTTCACTAGCATGCGTGGTGTCCCTGGTTGAGGAGTGAGGGTGACCAGGCCCTGAAGGCGCCAGCACCCCAGCACGTCCTTCCCTGGGAGGTGACACAAAGCATCCCCTTCGCCCAACACAAAGAGGACTTTGGTGAGAAGAGAAATGAGCCTGGTTGCCTGCCCCGCCTTCGGCTGCTCTCCTGGTCCTCCAGGTGGAGATGTGCTGCTTGCCTTGCGTATCTATTCCTGTTTGTTAAACTGCTCCAAGACAGAGTCAATTTATACACTGACTCACTTCAGACTTCTAGAACTAGCAAAAAAGGAAAAGCTTAAATATGTGGCACGTGAGCAACCTGATGACTTTCTTTCACGTATTTGCAAATCCACATTGAGTCTCATCCCCAGAGAACACGTCCATAAACTAGCTCGTCCTCAGATGCTTTTACCTTCTGTGCATGTGTGCCGCATCCCTCTTGTCCTACTGCTTATCGCTGCACCTTCCTGGGTCTTCAGTGGCCCAGCAGGTGGCAAAGGAGCTCCCCTCCACAGCCCCAGAACCCCACTGGCGGGGCCCGGTGGTGGGCGGGTCTTCCCATGGCTGAGGTTCCCCCTGAGCATCTAAGCCCAGGTCTTCCTGGGGCCTCGGGCCTCACAGGCTCTTCTCCAGAGTTTGGAATCATTCCTGGTGCCCACAGAGATTCTCCTTCTTGGGATTCCAATCGCATATGCATTTTTCTTTCCTGACTTAAATTCTCATGTGGAGTTGCTTTGTATTAGTCACGGGCTTCCACAATTCCTGCAAAGGCGGATTCTGTCCTGCTGGAGACTAGCCGATTTGTCTGGCAGCCAAGTTAAACAAGGAGGTACTTTTAGACCATTTTTAAAGAATTATTCTTTTTCCCTTGGCATTCACTTGTAATTGTGCGAATTCAGATACCTATGGGGTTTGACACAAGCCATGGAACTTTTGAGGTTTCTGGAGTGGTTCTTGTGTCCAATAACCACCAAAGGATGAGGAAAACGAGGAGAAAGAGATCCATTCATTGTGGGTAAGTTGTACCATGGAGCACATTTTAGAACCTCTCAAGAGGACACCTTCCTGATCGGTGATAGAGGCAAATGACATTTCTGGTTTCCAGATAAATCAGCCGTTAGCGTCCTTGATTGTTGGGACTATTCAAGGGTCTCATTGACTCTGAGCACGGATCTGGCCCATCATTTCCTGTTGATAACACAGCTGTCCCTGATATTTCTACCTAGTATGAACTTCAGTACACAGAGCCAGAGAAATATTTTGTCCTTTACTGGGGAGGAGTTTATAACAAAGTTTTCCTTAAGAGACATAGAAATGTTCCCTGCTGACCTTCCTCTCTTCTTTTCTCATCCAATATGAACAAACATTACAAAATAGACGAATTCCCTCTTTAAATTAAACTGGCTTCCTATGTGGCATCCACACAATTAGGGTCAGCCAGCTTACCTCGTCATGAGTAACAAGCATCCCTGCTTTTCAAAGGACCTCAGACCCCATGCTTCTGTACAACATTAATTATGACGTCCTTTTACAACATGAATACTAACCTCCTTATGGCTACTCTCCCGGGTAGCCCCAATGAACCATGTTGCCTGATAGTCACGACCTGGGGTAGCCCCCTCCCACATTCAGGGGGGCTACTGGTGTAACCAGCAGAATGCAGTGGAAGTGATGCAGCTCCTAGTGGAGCTGATGGAAACCTAACTCCCATCCCAGTCCTGTGCCGGGCTCCTTGGGAACCCCAGGGTATAAGTGCTGCCCTGAGGAGAAGGAGACCCCCAGAGACAGTTGAAAGGGAATAATCTTGTTTTATCTGGAGCTGACTATATTAACTTTTCTGACATGAGGAGGGAGTTGGACCTGAGACAATTTGATTAAAGAAATGTAATGATGTACATTTTTTTTTGCATGCCTGAGTTTGTGGCCACTACAAATAAACAAATACAATTTCTTATGCGCAATTTTAGATTTTTCAGCTTAAGTGGATATCTTTGATTCTGCAGAAACCCACTCATATAATTAAAGCTTAATATCAGGTTTCCTGACTCAAAGTCAAACACATATTTTTCTTTCCTTTGTTAGTTTGTAGAAGCAACAACTCCCAACAGGCCTCGTGGGAGGGACTTATCTCTGTGTGCTCCCAAGTTATGTTTGGATAGCTTGCCTCTAGAATGCTAAGGAAGGCCTTGACATTTAGTGTCACATATTAGGCCATTGTTTGTTTTGGACACTTTCTTACTAGTGGTAGTTGAGGAATCAGCACTCTGGTTTCTGTTACGAACTCTTAAATTTTGGCATCTCCTTCGAACCAAAAGAAATAAATATTTGTGCTTTGTTTTACATTTCACTGGCTCTCATTCAAGGTAATCCAAGAAGATATAGTTCTTCCTGCTATGTGAGTCTATGCCAGAAAAGACAGTCCTGGATGGAAACAGGGTGTTGCAGGAGGCAAGCTGATGCTGAACAAAACAAAGGAAACCACCAAGAAAATGAAAAGACAACCTACTGAATCGGAGAAAATATTTGCAAATGATATGATAAGAGGTTAATATCCAAAATATGTAAACACCTCATACAACTCAATATATATTAAAAAAAAAAAACAGCCCAATTAAAAATGGGCAAAAGATCTAAATAGACATTTTTCCAAAGAACATATAAGATGGCCAACAGGCACATTAAAAGATGCTCAACATCATTAACTATTAGAAAAATGCAAATCAAAACAACAATGAAATATCACTTCATACTGGCCTATCATTAAAAAGACAACAAATAACAAGAGAATGTGGAGAAAAGAAAACCCTTGTGCACTGTTGGTGGGAATGTAAATTGGTGCAGCCACTATGGAAAACAGTATGGTAGTTCTGCAGAAAACTAAAAATAGATCTACCATATGATCCTGAAATTCCACTCCTGGGTATATATCTGAATAAAATGAAAACACTCATTCTAAAAGATGCATGCAACCCAATGTTCATGGCAGCATTGTTCACAATAGCCAAGATATGGAAGCAGCCCAAGTGTCCATCAGCAGATGAATGGATAAAGAAGATGTGGTTTATATATACAATGGAATCCTACTCAGCCATTAAATAGAATGAAATTCTGCCATTTGATGGACTCATAATTCTCTCTACTAAGAGCGAATTATGCTTAGTAAAATAAGTCATACAGAGAAAAACAAATACTCTTTATCACTTATATATGGAATCTGAAAAATAAAACAAATGAATATATATAAGAGAACAGAAAATAGACTCACAGGTATAGAGAACAAACTAGTGCTTCCCAGTGGGGAGAGAGAAGGAGGGAGGGGCAAGATAGGGGTATGGGATTAAGAAATACAAACTATTATGTATAAAATAGATAAGCAACAAGGATATATTATACAGCACAGGGAAATATAGCCATTGTTTTGTAATAACTTTAAATGTAGTATAATCTATGAAAATATTGAATCACTATGTTGTACACCTGAAACTAATATAATATTGTAAATCACCTATACTTCAATTAAAAAATAAAATAAATCTCGGTAAAAAAATAGAAAAATTTAATGGACTAAAAATTTTAACCCATGTTTAGGGCTGTTTAATGTCTGTCAGATAAGTACCTGAGAAGACATATAATATATAAATTAGATTTTTGTCACTTCTTTGCCCTGAGCTTGTAACGGTACACAGGATCTGATCCAATGAATCCATTTCAGTATGGATGAGGTTCTTCAGGGATGGTTCTTGGAGTACTGTATGAGAGTCAGTACCTTTTATCTACAGACCTGTAAATTAACTGGAGAGTTACTTTCTCCCTCTCTCCTCCTACCACCCAACCAACATACAAAGGTAGAACAAGTATAGGATAGCTGCTATAGACTCTCCAAAACGAGGTAAAATGGGAGAACGCACAACTGGTTGGTCCACAATAATTCTGAAATCTAAGAGGATCATTGCGGGACACAGCCAGAATTTAAATATTGAGAACTAGTTCTAGAATCTATGCTTTTAATTACTACCCCAGGCTGCCTCTTAAGACTTTAGATGGCTTTGTAAATTCTTCTGGCGACCTGAACCTTGAAAATCCTGTATCATTATTTGCTACTATTTTCCCCCCTTATTTCACTGCTACTGGTATATTTTATAGAAGCTTCATTTTTAGGGGCTGGCTTCAGAGTTACCTCCATTGCATTTTAATTGACTAAGAAGATTGTTTCAGACAATATCCAGCTGAAACCTGCAATGAACCAAGAGAATGACTATGAACTAACTCATTATATATTTTGAGAACATTAATGTGCCCTCCTGATCATCAACGGACAATGGCTATGGATCAAGAAGATGAGATGCCGAGTAAGAGAAACCATGCCACCTCCCATGTGTTATGTTGCTCAAACTGCTTCTTTGTGTTTTCTCTTCAGAATTCCTTATGCAACCTTAATGCAGAAAGTATCCAGAGCTGTTACCAAAGATGAGAAGGAAGAGGGATTAGACTTATTCCGCATGACTGTATTAGATGGACATATACACAATTGTCAGAAGTATACATGATGGGTTTTATGCAATGATTTTACAAAGTAATTTTCTAAGGGTGGAACGGATTGCCTAAGGAGATAGTGACCATCTATTCACAGAGGGATTCAGTATAAACTGGATGACAATGTGACATGAATTAACTAACTAATTAAATAAGTACAGTATTTACTAAGTGCTTTCTGTGTGCCAGACATTGTATTTGGCAACGGGGATTTAGCAGTAAAGAAAACAGACTGAAATCCATAGTGGAGACTAAATTCTAGTGGAGAAAGATTCTAGTTGGTAGTGACTAATATATTTTAAAAAGCAATATTATATTTTATTAAATTTAATATTATACAGTATTAGTTATAGCAATATATAACATCACCAATATTCATATTAGTGATAAGTGAAATGGAAAGAAACAAACACTATAAGGGTGACAGGGAGCAGCAGAAAAGCAGGAGCATCTAACTATTTCCTGGTAGTGGACATAGAGGATGCAAAACCCCGAGTTTGGAACATGCTTGTCAGTTTCAGCAAGAGCAAGGGACCCAGAGTGCACGGGGCAGGACAAACTTAGGAGAGGAGAACAGTAGATAAGATCAGGGAGGTCCCAGGGAGCCAGATTGTGCAGAACCATGAAAGTCATTCTGATGACTTTGGTTTTCAGTTTGAGTGAGATGTGGAGTCTTAGGAGCCTTTAGCAAAAAGGGTGTCATGATCCGATTTGCCTCTTAATAGGATCACTCCAGCTGCTGGCTGAGAATAGCCCCTAAGGGGCAAATGTAGTAGAAGACCAGTTTTGAGGCTACTGCCATGATCCAGAGGAGAGACGGTGGGGTCTTGGAGAAGGTGGGGATCTTGGTTGAATTCATAGTTTAAAGCCAGAAGGATTTGCTGATGGGTTGCACATAGGTGCAAAAGAGAAGAATCAAAAATTATTTTGATTTACACAACTGGGAGAATGGAGCTGTCTTTTACTAATATAGGGAAGAATTCTGGAGAAACCATTTTTTATGTGTGGGAAGTTGCGGGCTCTGTTTAGAACATGTAATGTTTGAGGTGCTCATCAGACCTCTAGGTGCAGTTGCTCAGAAGAGAGTGAGTGCTCCATGGAGAGATCCAGGCTTGATATAAACTTATTAGTTTACATCAGTGGATAAAACGCATGGGTGTGAATGAGATCCTCAAGTGAGACAGTGTAGACAGAAGAAAATACGAGTCTGGAGGACTGAGCCTTTGGGAATTCCAAGAGTTAAGAGGTTGAGATGAGAAGAAACCAGCCAAGAAGAGTTCTCCAATTAAGATAGAACAGAAAGGATGCAGGTGAGTGAGTATTCTGGAAGACACATGAGGATGTGTTTTTGAGAAAGAAGGAGTCATAAACTGGATCAAATATAATTAAAGAGAGGCTTGGTGTTAGACTACTGGGCTTAGCAAAAGGAAATTCACTGGAGACCTTGGAAAGAACATGTATGATGGAGCAACAGTGGCACCAAAAACTTGACTTAAGGGAAAGAGGCTTTGGAGGCAGAGTAGAGGAGCTTGGTTTGAGGCCTGGAGGCATGATATGGTACCAGGAGAGGCATGTGGAGTGAAGAGACAGTTACATATATTTAAAAGATGACCCAGTAGAGGAAAATTGGTGAAGTGGGAGAGAGGGGAGGAATTGCTGCAGTAACGTCCTAGGTTAGGAAAGAGAAGATGGTTTCCAGCTCACATGTGGAAGGACCTGCTTTAGGACAATTCACCTGTGGTACCAGGAGGGGGTCAGAACATACAGGCAGAGTTGCATATGGTTTCTCAGTGAAATGGAACACAGTTCTTCAGCTGAGAGATAGGATGGGGGAGGAAGTCTGAGAAAGAGGGAAGAGAGTAAGTAAGTGAATGGAAGAAAAATTAGGACTTCCAGGCAGCATGACCAGCCATCTGATACTAGCCGTCATGAATTTAAAGTGTTTTTCTCCAGCCACATTCAGCTCTGCTGGTACAGAGTTGGATCAGGCAGGGACTTGTGCTTTTCAGTTTGTGTTGTGGTTGTTTTCTTTTTGAGGAAACAAGATTAGAGAAAGGTGGGCAGGGTATGCAGGCTGCAGAATTCAGGATGAATAACAAAGGCTGTGGAAGCATAAGACTGCTTTCAGACAGTGAAAATACAGAGCGAATAAATTTTAGGTCCTGTTAAGTCAAAGGATTTTTAGAGTGGGGTTATAGAGACAGTGACCTAGAATCTAGGAGGGTGGTTGCTGGAGATCAGGATTCTTTGAATTGAGACTTTAAAGGTATTGCCATAGCTGGGAATAACAAGATCAAGGGTTTGACCCTTCAAATGAAGCACTGAGCGTGGAACAGAAATTATTGGAGGAGAAGAGATCAAGGAACTGAAAAACCAGTTTATGTGGAAAATCATCTTCATAGGTATTGAAGAGTGATGGCAGTGTTGGGAAGAGCAATGGTGAGTGATGGTGAGCCAGGAGATAAGATCTTCATGGAATTAGTGTTAGTCCAGGGGTTGGTAGAAGATAGTAACGGGGCGGGTCTCAGATAGTGTATTCTATACATAAGATTTAAAGTTGGGGGAGTTAAGAAGAGGGAGGGACATGGTCTGGAAGCAGTAATGAGCAGTAAAGAACAAGTAGTCACTACCATCCTGGCCCGGGGTACAACGCTGTGATATAGAGGTGGGTAGGGAGAGCTTGTCTAGGGACTGTTTCTTCAGAGGAAATGGAGATGTTTGAGGGGAGGGTTTGAGTATCCACTGCAGCATCATTCATTAGAATATATAACCTAAAATATATAATGCTATTCATTCAAGTGTGTGTGTGTGTGTGTTTGTGTGTGTAAATATATAAAGGGAAAGAGACAAAGTCTAGATATACTAGGTAAGACAGAGATAGAGGTACTCCCACATATGAGATACAAAGAAAGAGAATAAATAGTATAAACTCATTTTTTTAGTATGGTATTTTCATCTGTACACAGAATTCCTATTTAATCACAATGTATAGGCTCTTTATATATTTACTCTCAAATCCCAACAGTAGGTGATAAATAAATGCTTGCTGATTGGTTGATAGACAAAGAATCTAATATCAAGTGGACAATTTTTAACACTGCACAGTATCGTGGAAAAAAAGCGTAGCTAAACATGATTTTGAGAAAATTATTGATTCATAGGGTTATACTCCTGGAATGGAGCCAGAAATTTGTAGGCCTTTCTAACATTTAAAGCTTTTATAAAAATAATGGACTATCTTATGTGATTGGGAGCTTTATAAAACTGCCATGGAATGACCACTTTATTGATGACATTGGAAAAGGAGTCCAGGCTAGGAATGGGCCTGAACACTTAGTGTTTATGAAAGAGTCCATCAAGATTGATATTTCGAGGTCTTTGTCCTCTCTTCCTTCGGTCACATGGGTATTCTTGGAAATCCAGGTGACACCAGGGTCTTCTGTAGGCAAAACGTGTGGTGAGTTCTGTGTCTCTATGGCTTCTTTCTTGAGTGTTGACTTACATTGGACACTGGACACACTGCCCATCACAGCACCTGCAGCCCACCTGTCAAGTCCCTAGTCTTGTAGGGACCACCCCCCCAGCTCAGCAGGAGCCCACTGGAAGGAGGGCTGCAGCCAGAATTCTGCGAATCTGAGATCCACCTGCAGATGGTGAGGGTCCTTTCCACATATCATGGAATCTCTAGCTCAGGACTGCCCTAACCCTTTCAGATTATCACCCAGAATGAAGGACTTTCTCCTGATGGAGACCTTCTCCACTTTATCCCTCATCCATGGCTTCTATCCTTGTGGCTGGAAGGACCTTTGTTTCAGACTCTTGGACACTGACCTGAAGCTCCCCATTGTGATCTGGTCAATAGGCTGTCCAGGTGGACTTAGCGCAGGATTCCTGACCCAAGACAGCCAGCCATAGACAATTTCCCTCCTTCCAGGTATCCTCTGCCTAGAGGGACCCACAAAATATTGACAAAGTTGACTCCTTGGAAGCAGAGGAAGACTCTGACTTAAAGAGCCCAGGTCTTTCTGAATCACTGGGGTAATTCGGGGCACTTCTCACATCCCGTGGGGTAATACTTGCATGTTCTATTTAGTTCACCATTACTGTATGGCCAGACTGTGAACAAGGCCATTCAGACCTGAAATATTTCCTTGGAGTGACTGTCCTTGTGTGAGCCCAGGGGTTTGAGAGATGTTTGTTTACGTCTCTTTATTATCTGAAGGGTTCAGGGCCTGTTGAACCCAACAGACAATAACAGGGGCCTCCTTTTTGTACTATTTATTTATAGACCCATCACAACTTGGTGCTGCAGAGGGTTACAACTTTGATAATAAAAAGGTTAGAGAGGTTCTTTTTATTGAAGCTAAAGTTCAGAAGACACTTATAGAAAGTTCAGTGTCTTTTCAAAATGTGGCATAATTGAGAAAGATTATTTCTTCCTGCCTCCCAGTGTATGTAGAAAATTATAAATTAAAAAATGAGTTATAGGAAACAAAAGCAGCCAAGAATATCCAGTCAAATAAATAAATAAATAAAACAGTGAATCTGGATTATTCTGCTGATTTTTTTCTTCTCAGTTTTTAAAAAAAATTTCTCCATTTCGATTCTCGAAGAAGGTCTCTGTAGAGTGAGGTCACAGTGTATCGGAAGTATGTTGACTCAACACCCAGACATTACTGATTCCAGCCGGATCCTGCTATGAACTCACTGTGGTACTTTTGTCACAAAACATAATGTTTCTCTCTTTGTTTTCTATTCTGTGAAATGAGGATGTTGGTCTAGGTTAGTGTGGTCCCATAGAAGTATAATGTGAGCCACACTTAAAATATTCTAGTTGCCACATTAAAGAAGTAAAAACAAGCAGGTAAAATTAACTTTAATACTACATTTTTTCAGTTCAATATATCCAAGATGTTGGGACTTCCCTGGTGGTGCAGTGGTAAAGAACCTGTCTGCCAATGCAGGGGACATGAGTTCAAGCCCTGGTCCGGGAAGATCCCACATGCCCGCAGAGCAACTAAGCCCATGCGCCACAACTACTGAGCTTGCGCTCTAGAGCCCACGTGCCACAACTACTGAGCACACATGCCACAATTACTGAAGCCTGCATGGCTAGAGCCTGTGCTCCGCAACAAGAGAAGCCACCGCAGTGAGGAGCCCATGCAACACAACAAAGAGTAGCCCCCGCTCGCCGCAACTAGAGAAAGCCCTCGTGCAGCAACAAAGACCCAACGCAGCCAAAACTAAATAAATAAATTTATTAAAAAATATATATATATCCAAGATGTTATCATTTCTACATGTAATCAATATAAAGATACCTATTAAATGGATATTTTCTGTTCTTTTGTTTGTACGAAGTCTTCAAAATCTGGTGGTTATTTACACTTAGATTACATCTCAGTCCAGACCAGCCCCATTTCTAGTGCTCAGTGACCACATGTGGCTAGTGGCCACCATATTGGATAGTAGGGATGTAGATCATGATCAGGATCCTTTCTGGTCTGACATTCTGAGTATCTAAGTCAATGTTTTTGGAGACACAGCTTTTGGTTTATTTTGTTAGTCTTTTTCAAATAAAGTACCAGGAGTTGTAATACCTGTGAAAAAAACAATTACAAGAGTTTGCTACCCCTAACTTGATGCCAAGTATTGTCCTTAGCATTTAAACATATTAACTCACGTAATTCTCCTGGTTATATGAGAAGGTGGATAGTATTTATTATGCCCATCTTAGAGATGACAAAGCTGAGGCACGAGGAGGCTCAGTAATTGGCCTGAGGTCACACCCAGAGGTGACAAGCAGAGATTTCTTCAACAGTGTCAGCTCCAGAACCTGTGTAAGGACCCTCCACAGTTCCAGCTTCTGTATTCTGTTCAGAAGAAGGGGACCATGGAGCAGAAAATGGATGGACATATCCCGGGGTAGCAATGCCATTAGTTATGTCACTTCTTTCTGGAGGCTTTACAGTCAGGTAAACTGATGTGCTCTACACATGCCGGGGTCCCCAGGGGCCATGTGGATCGCAAGGATTTGAAGGCATGGGGAGAGTTTTCTTTGTCCATCTTCTAAGTCTTTCATGAAGAGAGAACTTATGAGAATATAATTCCTTGAATATCACCTTCTCCTTCTTATTCAAGTATTTTCCTCCCTGTTGAAATTGAAATCGTAGCTTCTGATGCCCCCCTAATCAGTGTCCCTTTGCAAAAACTGAGCAGCTCTAGCTGGTGGAGAGGAGCAGTTTGTACATGTGAAACTTACAATTTGAGGGTTAGTAGTTGCAATCTTCATGGACCTGGATTCCCCTGGGAGGCTGATTTTCAGTTAACAGCAAAGTCCCTTCATCAGGACAGCCATAGTCCCTGAATGACCACGGGCCCTCAGCTAGTTTATTCTGTGTGCATTGGAAGTATTCTCTTTGGCTGCCTCTTCTTGTGATTCCTATGCTCTACTCCTGGGTCATGAAGACCACATGGTGTTTCTGGACCATTTAGGGTTCAGAGCAAGATTAGACTGCAGGGCAAGAGTGGGTTCAAAGTTTGGTTTCCACAGGGCATAGGTACCAGTTTAGGCCATCTCTTGGTGTGGACTCCCTGGAGGTCTGGGCTATGACCTAGCTCTCCACAGAAGAACTTAGAAAGTTCTTGGAAGAACTTGGAAGGCTTGCTGGTCACACACCATGAATTTGTTGAAAACTGGAGATGATATAGTGCAGTGGTCCCCAACCATTTTGGCACCAGGGACCGGTTTCGTGGAAGACAAGTTTTCCACAGATGGGGGCGGGGATGGTTCAGGCGGTAGTGCGAGCGATGGGGAGCCATGGGGAGCGGCAGATGAAGCTTCACTGGCTTGCCCGCTGCTCACCTCCTGCTGTGCGGCCCGGTTCCTACCAGGCAGCAGACCGCTACAGGTCCGCGGCCCTGGGGTTGCAGACCCCTGATATAGTGTGAGCGGAGGTGACAGGAAGTGATTTCAAAAGGAGGAAGGGAAAAGAAAGTGAGAATGAAACAGGCAAATAATATTTTTTAAGCTACCTTAGGACTTTCCAGGCTGCTATGCATACAAAATGTTGAGAAAACAGTTTAAAGAGACACATTTAACAAATTTACCGTATTTACCATACTTAAAGAGGCTATTTACCAAAGATCACAAAGGCTAAAATTTCTTTTAATTTTAAACCCTTGATTGCAAACCTTCTCCCTCTGGCTTCCTTCTCTGCTGGGGTCCATCCCAGAGCAGACCCTGTCCGGGAGGTATGTGGTCATTTCAACACCCTCTCTTCCTCTTCTCCACCTCAGTGTAACGTGCTGCCTACATAACTCGTAGCATAAAGGGGATATATAAATAATTCTCCCTTAATGGACCTTGAGTTTCATGAATATCTATAAACCCTGTAGGTCTTGTTGTCGTGATTCCTCAGGATCTAGCCCAGCCTCATCATAGGAACCCAATAAAGAAAACTGTTATCGTAGACAAAATAAACAAACACAAGAAGGAACATTATCTGGGGAAGTTTCAGAAATCTAAGAAAGGACCCTAGGCTTCAATCATCCTTTTCAATCCTGGGAAAGTGAAGGGTACGAATTGATGTGATAACGACACGGTTTTTTTTTTTTTTTTCGGTACGCGGGCCTCTCACTGTTGTGGCCTCTCCCGTTGTGGAGCACAGGCTCTGGACGCGCAGTCTCAGCGGCCATGGCTCACAGGCCCAGCCGCTCCACGGCATGTGGGATCTTCTCGGACCTGGGCACAAACCCGAGTCCCCTGCATTGGCAGGTGGACTCTCAACCACTGCGCCACCAGGGAAGCCCACGACATGTTTTTAACTTTGAAAATTTTCATTTCATCTCATATTTCAGAGGAAGTATAAAACTACACAGTTACAAAGCATGTATAATTTCAGAAACAATGTTGACTTTCTTAAAAACAAATTTTAACTGTAATTACCCTGGGTTTAATGGTAAAAACGTTGCCAAATAGATCAGGTCGAGATGTTGTTTACAACTATAAGTTATCTTTTGAGTAAACCCCGTGTGACTTATTTTGGGGGATGGTGTTTGTCATGGCCTGGTACAGAATGTTCTAGATTGCTTTCCATGTTTCAAGTTATGATTTGTGAAGATATTCATGTCACGAGCCTAAACAGATCATTTTGTGTAGTAATATATAATTTTAGGCAAAAAGTTTCTTAATGAGCATATGCCGTTATCATGTTTTTCTACTTTATGATACGCTTCATTAAAGTAATACTGTTAGAAACTAACACACAATTGTAAAGCAATTATACTCCAATAAAGATGTTAAAAAAAAAGGAATACTGTTACTGAAAACATTGGCCTCAACAAAAGAAAAATATGGCTATATGTAGAAAAAGCCCTAAAATAAAAATGCTGATAACTTTTAGTGAGCTAATAATAAGCTTGTTCAGTTCAGTATTATGAATTGATTTTTATGGTATATTCCCCAAAGAACACTATACAATAGAATGATAGTCTCACCTTACATCTCTGTTATGGCAGAATATTTGTGATATTAATTTAAGAAAGATAGGGATTTTCACACTGACCTTTCCATAGTCACCTTTTCCAAAGGGTGAATAAATGATAACCCTTTAATCTCATTCCCAATTTCAGGCAAACTTTCAAATGGATTTAATTTCATATTTCTTATTATTTTTATATAAAATAAGTTATTTTGACTGTTAGGTCATGCAAGCAAAAACAATTTGAAAGTTTACATTTCATTTATTCCCTAAATGGAGGACCAAATTAAGGACTTTGAGTTGAAAGCAATATATTTTAGTTACCTTCTGTAGCCTGTCATATTCTGACAAAAATAGTTAAGATAGCATGTAAGAAATTAATTGTAAATTTATAAAAATATCTCGATGATCACCTGATAAACTTTCCTGAAACTTCTTTTCAATTAGATATAAGATATGCTTACACATGAATGTTGATAATTTTAGATATTTTCTAGTGTGATTGACACTATCAATTATATGAATATTTTCAGTTTTCATTTATTTACAAAATTACTTTTAAAAGTTTTAAATCTTTAGAGCATTACAAGTGAGTTAGTCTAATTTAGCATGGGATATACTGAGTAAACATTAGGTCTTGACTCCTGAATTATCTTGTCCTGTAGAATGTGAGTTCCATGAGGGCAGCTGTCTCTGCTGATTGCTTGCTGATATATCCCAAGTACCTAGAATAGTGCTGGGGACATGATAGGCCCTCAATAGACATTTGTTGAATAAATGAATGACTGTACTTGAGAAGCATCCTGCCTCTAAGGCACTTGTGCATTTCCCTTCCTTCTCTTTCTGTGCAATCCTAACTCCTAGCCACAACCCCCAAATTTCGAATAACCTCTCTCACTTTCCCTCAAAAAAATCAAATGAATATCATGTTCTTATTCTCATTTTAATGACATGTCATATGGAAACCCAAGTGATATGTTATCCCCCAAATCAGAGTTCCATTCTTTTCATTAGCAGACCTGTAAGACAAAAAATTTTACTCAATTATTATTATACTGTTTTTTATTTCATTGATAGAATATGTGAAAAAAATGTTTTTGTTATATAAGCACTTACAGACTATCCTTAGTTTTGCCTCTTGGCCTGTTAAACCTAAAATATTCAACGTTTAGAGGGAGAGTTAGAGTGCTTACATTATAAAAGAAAGATTTTTGGAACAATGATTTAAGTTTCCACCTTAAAAACCTAGAAAAACAAGAGCAAATTAATAATAAAAATACTACAAAGCTGGAAAGATCAGAATTTAGGATCAAATACAGTATTCAAAACTGATGGTGAATTAAAAAAAATAAATTGATTTATGCCTCCACAATTGAGGAAAATGTAGCTATGATGTAAACTCCAATTGACAAGAAACAATTCCTAAGAATGTCAAAGCACATGTAAGAAATTAATAACTTAAAAATAAAATTCCAGATGATTTTAACACCTAAGAAGTGAGAAAAAATTGATGGATATGAGTATGTGACTGAGTTATCCTTTTCAAGTCAGAGAGATCTCACACAGGGTTAAATAAAGAAGTATGTTTAAACGTTTTGTTAAATATTCAATTGAGTCAAATAGAAGACTATAAAAGAGTATATATCAGTTTTCACAATAAATTTGAATGGGATATATTTCTTCCCAGTTTGGGACAAAATAAAAATTCACCTAAAAGCCATTTACAAGGACACATACCCAAAATAAAGCCATGACACACTGTATGCTGAGTCTGTTAGAAGCACTAGACCAACTTTCACATGGATCATCTCATCTAAGCCTCAAAATGACATTATGAGCTGAGCACAATTATTGATCCGACCACTTGACTCCAGAGACTGTACTTTGAACAGTTATAATAGAAAAAGTAAAAAGTAAGTGTGTGGTAAAAGATCTATCAGGAATTGGTTAATAGAAAGAAAGTCTGGCAGGTGTCAAATCAGAATTTCATCTGAAAAGGATTAAATGGAACAAATGGAGACAAAAATTATAGTCCATAATGAACACAGGAAACATACTCTACCCCTGCTATAAGTGTATAAAACAAACATTATGTGACTTACAAGGAGAAATCTATAACCCAAATTGAATATTATAACACTCAATGTTCAGAATTCAAAGAAATAACTTGAAAAAAAAATCCAAAGTCGCAATACAGTGAACAGCTTTGGTTTAATGGACACACACATAACATTTATCACATCCATGGATTAACATCAAAATGTATCATGAACCTCTTGTCACAAGAAAAATATACAAATGATCACATAGAAAGTGTTCAAAATATAAATAAGCACATTCACAAAATAAGTTGAAATACACCTATCTGATAACACATTATCTCATAGTAATTGGAAGCAAATTATAAAATCAATTATACACGTACATATGATTTATATACAAAGTTATATTTGCCAATCACATTGGTAAAAATAAACAGACTGATAATAGGAAAATAAATCCATACAGAAAGGAGCACTTTAATTTTTTAATAGATAGCCTTTCACAGATCACTTAAAGGACAACTTGGTAGTGCCTGTCAGCTATTAAGGGCTCATGTCCTGTGACCAGCACCTCTACTTTTAGCATCCCTTACAATGAAGGAACGAACAATGCGCCCTAACGCACGTGGACAAAAAGTCCTCTGCAGCCTGGTTTGTGCCAATGATAAATTGGAAACAACCTGAATGTTTGCCAGTAAGGGGATGCCTACAATTTCTAGTCCATTTATATGTATTATGTTACACCTTACAGATTTAAAGGGAATGAGGTATAGGTATAGTTGAATGCACTACTATGAAAAGATGGCAAAGTCGTTTTGTTAATTTAGGTGTAAAAAAAGAAATTTGTAAGAAAGGATATAGGAGAAATTTATCTCCCTATGTGTACATCCTATAGGTTAGTATGGAAAGACAGACACCATTAAGAGTGATTCCTTTTGGGGAAGAGGTTGCAATTCCCGACTGAGTGAAGCAGGGAGAGTGAAGGAGAAAGATTCTGTTTTTACTTTATTTCTGGATGGTTCTCTTGTTTTATGAAAAGCATGATGTCATATATAACTTTTTGCAAGTAAAATAAACATGAATATACTCCAAAGACCATAAAGTATTTCTTGAGCAGGTTAAAATTGTTTTACGTTAATATTTGATTTTGCAGTTTTCAAGAAAATATATTCTCAATATTAATTTGTGAAGGCTTTAACAATTTTAGAAATTTTAAAATCTACTTGACCACTGAATAACTTTTCCAATGACATTTTAATTCTCTTGGCTTCTGGATTAGTATTTACTTTGTACTTTTGAGGATTTATTTTCAATTTTTCTGGATAAGGCACTCTCCTATTTTTTACCATGTGTCTGGCAACAAATTTGTGGAGTGAGTTGTCATGGTAACAAGATAAAGATTCCAACAGGGGAAAGGTGAAGATAAAATTAACCCTGTTTTGTTGTCGATATACCGAGAGCTGAATTAACCTCGGAAAATAAAGCAGAGCTTCAAGAGGAGATTCGTCCTGGATCTGTTTTACGTATTTATACAAGTGGGGTATAAAGAATGATTGGCAACATCCTTCCCTGTGTTATAAGACGTAGCCCAGAATGGTGCTTCCCACACCCCAAAGCAGAGATCGTGGTCCTCTAATAACCTCTTACCCTTCCTGAGGTCACCAGCCAGGCACCTGGCGTGGTTTCAGCATCCTTAGCTTCAAACACAGGCCCCCCGCAACATCCTCATCCACGCACCTGTGAACAGCACCGCAGGCTCTGACCACGCTGATGGCGTGATGAGCATCATGTTACTCACCCTTCACTCATGTATTTGCTTATTCACACCCCCTGCTGAGGACCACGCCGCCCCAGCACTGTGACAGGCCTGGAGACAAACAAGTGGGTGGGTCAGTACCTCCATCCGGGTGGTCTCGCCCTCCGGACGGGACCTTACACATCACACTGAGGCCGGTGGGAAGGAGAAAAGCCCAGCGACCCTGCGGAGAGCTGAGCGCAGACACTGCAAATGCACCCGGTGAGGTTCCACGGACCCTGCCTGCGAGACCCCCCAGAAAATAAATCGGCGGTGAAGGTTGCTACCCTCCGGCATTGCCTCCACAGCTCCCGAACCTAACGCATGTCTCCACCTCTGCTTTCGTCTCCAGTCTGTGGGCTCCGCGGGCCAGTGGGCCCCAACCAGCTCTGTCCGCCCCCAGGAGCCGGGGCTCTGCTGTGACACCGTCACGTGACCTGTCTCCTCTGGCTTGACGGTGGTGCCGTCCTGCATCCGACTTACATCAGTCTAGGTGCCTGTGCTCCTGGGCTTTTCTTCTACCTTTTCCCAGTGCTGTCAGAGACTCACTGTATTTTTCATAATTAGTCCTCCAGAGGCATCTCTATGTTTTTCTCCCAACATATTTCCCTCCGTGGCTCATTATCATGCAGCCACGCTATTCAGGAGCACAGGAAGGAGCCTCACTGCCGGGCCGGGACGAGGCAGGGACCCGCGGGAGGGGTCGGCGCTGTGGAGGAGAGAGTGCAGGATCCGAAGAGGAGTGGGAGGCTTCTGGGGGTGGCAGATGGGGCCAGAGGGTGCGCCAGGGTCAGAGGACCAGGGTGCTGGGTGTCTCCTGAAAGAACCATCACTCTGCAGGGACACGAAAAGCTGACTTCCAGGACCGTGACCATCAGAACACAAAGTGGGGATGCTAGCTTAAGCTGAGATGAGTTGAAGCCACTTAAAGGGTGGATAAGGTTGACTTGGGGGTGAGGAAGGCAGGGGTCAAAGGGCAGTGAGGTCAGGAAAGGAGCTCAGCAGTCACGTGGGAGACTTGATCGCCCCATCTATTTAGTCTTAAGTGGTGCTCTGCCACTTCCTGATCACTTTTCCAGGAGCTCCCTCTTCTCCACCCCTGTCTGCCCTGCTCAGCTCTTTCCTTGCATACTGCATCTCCTCCTAAGTGGTCTCATCTAGCCCCATATTGCTACTAGCAACCTGTCTGATAAGGACACCTCAGTATGGCTCTCTCCTGCCCTCATCCGGTCCACGCTTGTGAGTGTTTCCTATTGAAGTGTGCACCTGCATTTCTTGTACATGTGTGTGCCATTTCTACGGCAGGCATAGAACAGGAAAAGGTGTGGAGAAGACCTGTCTTTCTGAGCAATAGATTTTCAAAGGCTAAAATATTATATCTTAAATTACATCTGGGTCTACCCTGTCTGATCAAAGCATCTTAAATTGAGAAATCAAGAAAATCAATTGGTAAGAACATTTAATCAACTATCTACCTATCTGCTTGTCCCTAACTCGTAAGTCACAGCTTATGGAAACATTTCGTGAACAGTCTGAACTTGGTAGGGGACAACCATAGCGTGCCTTTGTTTTCCTTAGTTGCTGCCATTGATTTTGCTTTATCAAACCTTCCTTTACTATTTTGTAAAGCAGTTTCTTTAATGTCCTCTTGACCATATCTGCTAGCTTTTAAAATCCATCCAGTTTAAAACCCCAATCTTAGTCCAGCCCAAAGTTTCTCTCTCCACTATGAATGGCCAGGCTTGTGGTTCCAGGGGCCTGAAGTGGGGAGGGGTCTAGTCTGCTCATTCCCTCCTCCCTTCCACTCCAGCACTGGAGAGTGGAGGAGGGGGACCTGGCCCAGTTCTGGGACATCTTCTTTCCTGAATCTCTGCAGAGCCTGAGTGCTCTGTTAAGGGGAGCAATGCATAGGAGATGTCCAGTGCATCCTTATTTTATTGGAATGGTACAGTCCTGCCTCTGCTGGTCTCGGCCTCTGCTGGTCTTGGCCTCTGCCTCTCCCTAAATGACCCCTACTGGCTTTCCAGGTCCTCTGCATGCTGGGGCTTCACATACTGGCTCTCCTTTGGGAGTCCGGAAGGTAGCTGCCCAGAATGAGGGTATGTGTAGATCTCAGGATGCCTGCTGGGCACAAGCAGAGAGGACAGCTCATCCAGATTTAACAAAGTGTAAAAATGTTAGGGCAAGGTCCATGCAGGTCTCAATACCCACAGTTCCCTTTCTCTCCAGAGTAAACAGGTAGGTGTGATGAACTCCAGTGGAGGCATCCCTTTCATTGAGGAGACATGTGACGACGATGTCTGGCTGAGTCTGACTGATGAGAGAATAAAAAACAGTCTCTGGCAAGAATGGCTACACAGGCAGAATTGCTGTCTTTTAACTGACATCTTGGCAAAAGCCTCTGAGCCCTCAAGACTACAATGCAGAATATACACAAATTCACCTGAGTAAGAGGAAGCCTCCCGTGTGTGCGTACGTGCTTGTAAGTGCCTAGAACACGGCTGGAAGGACACACAGAAGCTTGTCCCAGTCATGTGAGCCTTGGGAAGTTATCCCAGGGAATGGGTGGTGGAGACTTAATTTTCACTATTTGCCCTTTTATTGCATTGAAATACTGTGCCACTGAAATTTTATTTCATTGAGATGCACACATATGCATTACCTAGCAAAAAATTAAATAAATAAATAAAATGGAAAACGTGAGAGAGAGAACATAATATAAAAATAGATACAAGGCCATATTGTCCAGCTGCTATAATTAAAAACAAACAAACACTAGAGAATGGCATTTGCCTAAGAGAAGACCATGGTTACATACCTACAGAGAACCACAAAGACAGCGATGTTTCAGTTACCACTAATCTATTTTGCCTACCTGCAACCATGACAGATTGAAGGGTTTTTAGTGCAAATGCTTTCAGGTTATCCATTAAAAAAATGTAAATGATATTCTTTTTCTTTCAATGCATTTAAGAAACCCTTGATGTATGCCTAAATAACTAACAGAGCTAAGGGGATTTTTTTCCTCTAAGCTTTTCAAATAAAATTTATCTTTGGCTTGAAAACATCCAGAAAAATTTTAGGCTAATTTTTTTTTTTTTCCAAGAAGTTAGAAGTGGCTAAGAACAAGACTTTAGCATGAAAATAATTCCTCAACCATAGCTAATGGTATTCCACAAATCTTCCATGCAATTCTGAAATAAACTGCAGATAGAAAATGAGACTAGAGAACAGCCCAGGGGAAAAAATGGGCCATTTTTAGTACAATATGGTTTTCTCACTTTAACCCAATATTTCAGATTTATTTACTAATATATATATATAAGCTCACAGAAACCTCTTTTCCCCCCAATTGAAATATACTTTAAAAAATTATGCATTCCTGGTGAAAAATTCTAAATAACCCAGAAAATGTTGCAGTCGGTAAGCAGTATCCCAGATACTTAGCCTCTCCCATATTCTGAATAACATGCTTCTTCACTAAACGCTATCACAGGTAGATGGATCTACCAGCTGCTGTGTACTTGGTTTTATTGTATACCTGCATAAAACTTTTCTTAATCCATCTCTATGTAAGGCTATTTAAGATGTTTCCAATTTTTGCTGTGATGTGATACAATGAAATAATTGTGTATACATCTCCGGGCACATTTCTATTAAGGTAAGTGCATTTTTAGGTTGGATTACTATTTATCTCCTCCTGTTGTCCTGATGAAAGTTTTTCTACTTGTGGTTACCCATGAAAAGAATCAGATCATAGTTCAAGTGTATTATTTAGACTACATATATGTAAGAGTCTATAGAACATACAGATTTGAGAATATTTTAGACTATACAAATTTAAGAGTATTTGATTTTTTATTATTGCTGAATACTCTTCACGTGCCATATGCAAATTGTAATTCCTTGTTAATTGATGAGTACTTCCAGAACCACACATTTGGACTTAAAGACAAGAAAGTAAGTATATAATCCATATTTCTTGGGATGTTACTCTATTGTATATCTTGTGTTTGTGCTATATGAGGGCAAGGATTTAGCACATTCATTCGTCTATTCCTTTACCTACGTGCTACTACTGTTCAAGTTTACACCATACTCCAAAGATGAGTCAATTTCTGCACCCTGCCAGGTGCAGAAACCGCACAACTCCATGGAATTCAGACAAAGGTCCCGCTGTCTCATGGAAATAAACAAGGTAAGTGGAGAAGAGTTTCCCTGGGGCCTGATGGGTGTTAGTTATAAAAACAGATGTTTAGAGTTTTGTTCTTGCATAAACTAGGAAACT
Source organism: Pseudorca crassidens (assembly GCF_039906515.1). Lineage (NCBI taxonomy): Eukaryota > Metazoa > Chordata > Mammalia > Artiodactyla > Delphinidae > Pseudorca > Pseudorca crassidens. Next base: position 7,150,693 of record NC_090298.1, read on the forward strand.
TTGAGTGAAAGAGGTGTCTATATGTTCTTTATACACTTTTGTTTTTATAATGTAGTAGAATCTTTAAAATAGGACAGCAAACTTTTTCTGTAAAGGGCCAGCTAGCAAATATTTTAGATTTTGTGGGCCAAGAGGCAAAATTGAGGATGTTATGCAGGTACTTAATTGTGTTCCAGTAAAACTATATTTATGAGCTTTGGGATGCATAAGATTTTCATGTGTAATAAAATATTTTTCTTCAGATTTTTAAAAACCAGTTAAAACATGAAAAAAAAAACTCTTAGCTTGCAGTTTACATAAAAACAGATGGTAGGCTATATTGGGTCCATGGACCACAGTTTGCTATCCTTTGCTCTGAATGCAGGGCCCAAGGCAAGTCTTCCTCTTGATATAAATATATTCCTGGATAAAAAAAAATCCAATGTGGGAGATTATAAATTATAATTAAATTGTTTCCTACAACTACTGTTATAGTAGGATTTATTTCACTACCATTTTTTCATATTTCATCCTTACTAAACTTTGTGACATTTAAAGAAATTAATAGACTGTATTTTTTAGAGAAGTTCTAGGTTTACAGAAAGCTTAGGTTTAGCAGAATGTACAGAGGACTCATACTTCTTCACACTTTCCCTCCTCCTTTCATATGTTTCCCTGTTATTAATATATTGCATGAGTGTGGTACTTTTGTTGCAATTGATTAATGATTGTTGATACATTATTATTAACTGTAATTATTAACCGTAACATCTAAGTCCATCATTATATTAGGATCCACTTTTAGTCTTATGCAGTTCTGTGGGTTTTGACAAACGTTATGTATACACCATTACAGTATCGTACAGAATATTTCCACCACTTAACAGTCCCCTGTGTTCTGCCTATTCGTCCCTCCTTCTCTCCCTCCAACCGCCGGAAACCACTGATCTTTTTACTGTCTCCATGGTTTTGACTTTTCCAGAACGCCATATAGTCAGAATCATACAATCCATAGCTTCTTCAGACTAGCTTCTTTCACTTAGTAATATGAATCTGTTTCCTCCATTTATTTTTAATTCATTTCTTTTTATCGCTGAATTATATATCATTGTATGGATATACCACAGTTTATTTATCTATTCAAACCATTGAAGGACATCTTGGTTGCTTCCATGTTTTAACGGGTATGAATAAAGCTGCTGTAAACACCCGTGTGCAGTTTTTGGTGGACATGAGTTTCCAGTCTGGGTAAATACCAAGAAGCGCAATTGCTAGATCCTATGGTCAGAGTATGTTAACTTTGTAGAATACTGCCAAACTGTCTTCTAGAGTGCCTGTGTCATTATATATTCCAACCAACAGTTAGTGAGAGTTCCTGCTAGTCTATGTCTTCATCAGCCTTTGGTAGAGTCAGTGTTGTGAGTTTTGGCCATTCTGCTTTGGCCATTTTAATCGTTTTAATTTGCAGTTCCCTAATGGCACAGGATGTTGAGCGTCTTTTCATGTGCTTATTTATCATCTGTGTATCTTCTTTGGTGAGGTGTCTGTCTAGATCTTTGCCGATGTTTTTTTTTCCAGTACGTGGACCTCTCACTGTTGTGGCCTCTCCCGTTGCGGAGCACAGGCTCCGGACGCGCAGGCTCAGCGGCCATGGCTCACGGGCCCAGCCGCTCCGCAGCACGTGGGATCTTCCCGGCCAGGGGCACGAACCCGCGTCCCCTGCATTGGCAGGCGGACTCTCAACCACTGCGCCACCAGGGAAGCCCACCATGTTTTTAACTGATTGTTCATTTTCTTATTGAGCTCCAAGAGTTCTTTGGATATTTTGGATAACAGCCTTTACCACACACATCCTTCGCAAATATTTTCTCTCGGGCCGTGGTTTGTCTTTCGCATATCTTAACAGTGTCTTTCACAGAGCAAAGGTTTTAATTTTAATGAAGTCTCAATTATTTCTTTCATGGATCATGCTTTTGGTGCTGTATCTAAAATTCATCACCCAAGGTCACTTAGATTTTCTCCTATGTTATCTTCTAAAAGTTTTATAGTTTTTTGCTTATAGTTTTTATATTTAGGTCTATGATCTATTTTGAGCTAACTATTGTGAAAGGTGTAAGTTCTGTAACTAGATTCACTTTTTTGCATGTGAATGTCCAGTCGTTCCAGCACCATTTGTGGAAAATACTACCCTTTCTCCATTTAATTACCTTTGCTCTTTTTATCAAAGATTAGTTGGCTATATTTATTTGGGTCCAGTTCTCTTTATTCTGTACCATCAGTCTATTTTTTTTTTTGCCAATATTCTTTTGCCAATTTTTTGATTCATTTGGCTGTCTTGATGTATTATGGCTTCACTCTAAGTAAGCTGACATCATCTCCTCACATCCTTTCTACAGTCCTTACAATCACAGCACAAAGGGTTGGGGGTTCCCTTTTTGGAAAGCAGGCCCAAGACACTCATCAGGAGCTCGGAGGTGGGTGCCAACACCGTGGCCCAGTCAGTTCTGACATTGCATCCTGTCCCTTCTGTGAGCCTTGGGTGAATCCCAGTGGTACAGGCTCATCTTATATCAGGTGAGACTGGAGTCCATGTCTGGTTATTATGCAATGGCCTCTTTACTAGTCATTGCACAGATACAATTGCAAAGACTGTAGTAATGCTTCTGCTACATTGTGTGTCAGGAACTCTATGCTAGGTTATTCGTGCCCTTGCAATCTGTGTTATTTTCTGCAGTTGGCAGACATGAGGGCATTAACTTCCTATGATGGCCCCTCTGAAAGGATGGGTGTGTTCCTGGCTGGTTTCTTTGGGAACAGTTGGTGGTGTTTCCCTCACCAACAGTTGTTTCACTGGAGCTGGCAGCATCTCCACCCTCGCTCCCTTGGTGGTAGAGCTGGTCTCATGGCACCCCTTCCCTGTCAGCCTGATAAGATTAAGCTCAATTTGACCTTCATGCCATCTGTACCGAAGTTGAGTTTCTAAAGTTCCTGATTCCAATCAGGATGTGAAAGTTGTCCTTTTTAATGGTAGAAAGTGAGACTTGAGTTGCACTCCTGAAATTTTTCTTTTTGTTGCTATGTTTCCTGATCTTAATGATCAGGAGTGTGGCAGTTTAGAGACATTATTTGGATGTTTTTAATGTTTTTTGTCATGTGTGAATTATTTTTTACACCAGTGTGAAACCTCTGGTTGTTAAACCCTCTGTAAATTAGCCTAAAAGCCATGGATTTTAGTATCAGTCACAACAATGACTAATTAACTCCCCATTCATGTTCTCAACAGAAGTTGTGAAATTATCAGTCTTAGGAGACTCAGCAAGCAGTTAGGTTTTGTGGCCATTATCGCTTTGTATTTCTTCTCCCCTTCTCTAAGTTGTCAGGCTAATGGTATCTCAGGCAGCACCTCCTAATAAAAGGAAAAGCACAGAGCTTCATTTTAGCTGGTCTTGAGGCCGGCCTGCTGCTCTCCTGCTGTGTAGGCTCTGGGGGGGCATGTTGGGCCCAATAAGCTCCTGACCAGATGTTCAGTGTCAGAGAATGATCGAAGTGCAAATCAATGATAAATTAGCAAGAGGAACTCACGCTTCACAGCCCTGTGATTTTAATGTCCTGTACGAAACCACTGCAGCATGCGTTTCCAAATTAAGCAAAAGGAAAACCTCCCTCACACACACAATGCAACATGTTTCTGGAGTGGTACCTGTTCTCCAGACAGTTTCTGAGCAAGGTCCACAGATGTCAAGCATATCTTTGTGGAAGAAGAGAAATATCTTAAGGCCATTTTCATAGACTTCTTCCTTCCACCTAAACCTTGACACTAACAAACTGTGTGGATTGGGGTGACTATTACTCTTCGTTCTCAAGTGAACATAGGTCCTCTGTGTTGCTTACCCAACCAGGCTATTGCAACAGAAAGAAAAGTTAGCATTGGGAAATAGGGAAGCTTTTACTTGTATTTAGTATTCCCCAAGCTCTAGCAACACGGTAATTTTAAAGAAAAATACAACATGATTGTGAGAAAGGGATCTATCAAAAAAAAAAAAAAAAAAAAAAACCAGGAAAAAGACTTTGGAACCTCCCTAAAACAATAGAATGAAAGTGATTTAATAGCAGCACAGACTAAATTCCCAAGGTCAGTAATTTCATTTTCCATCATTGCATGGAACTGCCATCTGGAGGATTCACAGAAAAATGAAGAGTCCCCCATGGAATTACTAACAAAACTTCTTTTGCCTACAGACCAGAAAAACATAAAACTCCCAATCCCTTTACAACCGCCTCTTCCAGTAATGATTTACTCAAACCTGTCCAAGACAGCTTAATATGATGATATAGAGGAGAGTGATTTATGGTTCAATTTAATGTGCAGAAGCAAAACTCGGGCTGAACATCTTACTGTGTCACCTCCTGCTGTCCCCCAATCCACATATTGCCACTCCAGGAAACACAGGGGGCAGCCACTGTCTGGATGATGACATCGGGGATGTGTGAACTTGGCAGGGGTGAGAACGAAGCTGTTTGTTGCCTTCTTCCTTCTAGAACTGTTTTAGCCCCAGGACCTGCTCATGACACGTCTCCTTTGAGGAGAATCACAGAGAGACTGGACCTCATACAGTAAACACGGGGTGAAAACATTCACGATCTCCAATACTGCTTTGCTTTCTCGCTTCAAACGGGCAGCTACAATGGTGAATTTAAAATTTAAGTCCTAGAATGTGGTATTTTCACACCCGATTTGTGGGATCCTGCGAGAAACGGTGGGGATAGCTTAATGACTTCCATGGAAGTTCTAAGGATTACCCAACGCGGAGGCAGCTTCAGAATCAATTTAAATAGAGCTTAGAAAGATTTCTCCAAAGAAGATATACAGACTGCCAACAAACACATGAAAGAATGCTCAACATCATTAATCATTAGGGAAATGCAAATCAAAACTACAATGAGATATCATCTCACACCAGTCAGAATGGCCATCATCAAAAAATCTAGAAACAATAAATGCTGGAGAGGGTGTGGAGAAAAGGGAAACCTCTTGCACTGCTGGTGGTAATGTGAATTGGTACAGCCACTATGGAGAACAGTATGCAGGTTTCTTAAAAAATTACAAATAGAACTACCATATGACCCAGCAATCCCACTACTGGGCATATACCCTGAGAAAACCATAATTCAAAGAGTCATGTACCAAAATGTTCATTGCAGCTCTATTTACAATAGCCAGGAGGTGGAAACAACCTAAGTGTCCATTATCGGATGAATGGATAAAGAAGATGTGGCACATATATGCAATGGAATATTGCTCAGCCATAAAAAGAAACGAAATTGAGCTATTTGTAATGAGGTGGATGGACCTAGAGTCTGTCATACAGAGTGAAGTAAGTCAGAAAGAGAAAGACAAATACCGTATGCTAACACATATATATGGAATTTAAGGAAAAGAAAATGTCATGAAGAACCTAGGGGTAAGACAAAAATAAAGACACAGACTTACTAGAGAATGGACTTGAGGATATGGGGAGGGGGAAGGGTAAGCTGTGACAAAGTGAGAGAGTGGCATAGACATATATACACTACCAAACATAAAATAGATAGCTAGTGGGAAGCAGCCGCATAGCACAGGAGATCAGCTCAGTGCTTTGACCACCTAGAGGGGTGGGATAGGGAGAGTGGGAGGGAGGGAGACACAAGAGGGAAGAGATATGGGAACATATGTATATGTATAACTGATTCACTTTGTTATAAAGCAGAAACTAACACACCATTGTAAAGCAATTATACTCCAATAAAGACATTAAAAAAAAAAATAAAGACTGAGACTCATGTTACAAACTGCATATTCTTAAGTAGGTGGGTTGTGAGATGCTCAAACCTGTGCTCAAATCCCAGCCCTGCCTAGTTGGTTAAATGATGTTGCATGAACTACCACAGCTTATTCTTCTGTCAAAAACTGGAAGTAGACCAAGGTTCATGGTTGTCTGAGAACTAAATGTGATAACACACGTGAAGCCTTCCATACAATGCCTGGTAAATAGGAAACGCAATAAATGCTATTGACTTTCTAATCCCTTTCACAATAACAGTTCTGGGAGGAAAGGACAACAATAGGCATTATTATAGAATTAGATAAACACTGTTACAGTTCTACAGACTTCCTGGAATCATTTCAGGTGAGATATTTTAACTACAGTAAGAGATTCAATTCCTTCAAAAACTAAATTCTAGCTAATGAGAATTTGAAACTATTTCCAACCCAAGGTGAATATGATATATTTCTGGAGAGCTTAGAATCCTTCCATAGCAAGCCCCCATGGTCTTCCTCTGTAACAAAGTTAGAAATAATTCACAGGGGGCTTCCCTGGTGGCGCAGTGGTTGAGAGTCTGCCTGCCGATGCAGGGGACACGGGTTCATGACCCGGTCCGGGAAGATCCCACATGCCACGGAGCGGCTGGGCCCGTGGGCCATGGCCACTGAGTCTGTGCATCCGGAGCCTGTGCTCCGCAACGGGAGAGGCCACAACAGTGAGAGGCCCGTGTACCGCAAAAAAAAAAAAAAAAAAAAAAAAAAAAAAGAAAGAAAGAATTCACAGGATGTAAAAATTTTCCTTTAAACACAAAAATATTAAAATTGGAGGAAATTTTAGTGATTAGTACTTTCAATATACAACTTCTCACATGAAGAAATCCTCCATGAACTCAGCGTGCTTAGCTGGAAGGAAAAGATGGTTAATTGGCCTCAGTTACAGAAGAGCTGCCCTGTCACTTGACAGAATGACACCAGGCAGGTAAAGGAAACAGGAGGGAGAATGGGGCAGTCCCAGATGTCATGACTAGCAGAAGTGGTGGAAATTTCACTGGGGCAGCTTTTAGAACAAAGTGGGGCTCTTTGACATCCGGAAGGTTCTCTTCTAACTATCTTCAAATTAGACTCTTTCCTCTCTAAACTGTTGTATCAAATGTAGTTATCAGTGTAAAGTGATCCCCATTTCTTTCTTTTCCTGCTTGTGAAATCAGCCTGTTTAAGCCTCACATTTATAGTGAAGGTCAAGTATGATATCACATACCCCACATCTAGCAGGTATCCAATTAGCATTGCCTTTAAAGAAGTTTAAAATCATAATTTGGAAATCTTAATTCAAATTGCTACCCCTCTTTTAAAAAATATTTCTTTCATTATTCTGCAACTTGGAGGAACATAAGTAGTTTTTCTCAAGTGTTTGAAACTTGTTCACGCTGTGAAGCGCTCAGACAAACAAGCATTTTGGAGGACGTGACCAAGTCAAAGGAAAAACTTAGGGGATCTTAATGTTGAAAATGAAAATATGGACCTTAAAACATTTCTTTGGACTTTATACAATATACGTGTTATGAAGAGCTAGCAGGTGATATGAAAATAATAAAATTTATTTTTAATTTTTATTGTATGGATATGAGTTGGAATATTACTTTTAATTTACGTCTACCTACCTTGAAATCTGAAAGTTTGTTCAACTTTCCTTCCCACTCAAATCAATCTCAATACAGATGCCCCAGTCATCATCACGACTATTGTAGTAACGATTTCCTTACGAGTTACTTTTCATCATTTATCACCGGAGACTCTGCAGCTGAGTCCTGTGCATTTCTTCTCTCTTTTCTTTGCAAGGTACCTGCTGCAGATCCCATTCCTTTGACCTGCAGCATTTTCCCTGGGCTGAGGGGTGCTGCCTGCTTGCTCTGGTGCCGTTCAACATGCTCTTCTGTCTATTTTATTTCAGATACTTTGGCAGCTGGATGCAGAGATGGAGTCATTTCTGGATCCATTCCTTTGGCAAGACTGTTGGTGCAATTGTGTTCTTTCATCAGGAAGCAGTTGTCTCTCTTCTTGTGATGCTAGTGCCATTGCTGATAGATGCCTATATCTATTAATGCACTGGGCTTGTAAAATGGTGACACTCCAATTCTGTCATTTCTTTTTTATTTATTAGTTGGAACACTCTTTTCTATGTTTTAGATAACAATTGTATATATATATATATACCTATATATGTATATATATAGGTATATATATATATATATACCTATATATATACATATATATAAGTATATATATATATATATATATATGGAGAGAGAAAGAGAGAAGAACATGGTGTTTTGATACACATATATGTAATGAAATGATTACTGTCATCAAGCTAATTAACATACCCACTTGCTCATCCATTTACCTTTTTTGTGTGTGTGATGAGAGATTTACCTGAAATCTATTCTCTTAGCAAATTTTCTGTAAGTAACAGAGAATTATTTTTACTGAAGTATAGTTGATTTACAATGTTCTGTTAGCTTCAGGTGTGCAGCAAAGTGATTCAGTTATACATATATATGTACATATATATATATTATTTTTCAGATTCTTTTCCGTTATAGGTTATTACAAGGTATTGAATATAACAGTAGAGTATTATTAACTATAGTCACCATGCTGCACATTAGATCTCAAGACTTATGTATCTTACCCAAATGTCCCCATTTCCCCCACCTCCCTGACCCTGGTTACCACTGTTCCTCTTTCTGCTTTTATGTTTTTTCGGTACGCAGGCCTCTCACTGCTGTGGCCTCTCCCGTTGCGGAGCACAGGCTCCAGACGCGCCGGCTCAGCGGCCATGGCTCACGGGCCCAGCCACTCCGCGGCATGTGGGATCTTCCCGGACCGGGGCACGAACCCGTGTCCCCTGCATCGGCAGGCGGACTCTCAACCATTGCGCCACCAAGGAAGCCCCTGTTTCTATATTTTATCTGTTGTAAATAAAGCTGCAGTGAATCTGCTGCACAGATCTCTTCAAGGTGCTGACTTCCTTTCCTTTCTATGTATACCCAGAAGTGGGGTTGCTGGATCATGTGGTAGTTCTAGTTTTAACTTTTTGAGGAACCTCCATACTGTTTTCCACAATGGCTGTACCAAATCATTAATACATTCCCACTAACAGTGCCCAAATGTTCCCTTTTCTCCATATCCTCACCAACAGTTGTTACCTTTTTTTTTCTTTTTTGATAATAGACATCTTAACAAAAGTGAAATGATATCTCATTGTATGTTGATTTTCATTTCAAGATTCTTAATCACATCTTTTGCCGTATAAGGTAATAGTCACACTTTGGGGATTAAGAAATGGATAGATCTTTGGAGGGGTGACATTTTCAGCCTACCACATCACCCTACAAAGGGACCTTTTACCCAATTATAATCATTCCCTATTCCCATCCTCAGCCTTAGGCAGCCGCTAAACTATTTTCTTTCTCTATACAAATTTTTATTTTTTAATGATGTAATGCAGAAGAGACATTTTATTGGTAGTGACTCTGATATATTATTTAAACACTAAGTTGTACCATCTTGTTATTTCTGACTGTGATCTTTCATCCATTTAAATTTATTGCTTTGAAGTTAGAAACATTACTATATTGTGAAATTACTATATGAAATACAAAATTGTACATGTTAAACTATAATGTCCTTAATCCTAAGGAATAAAATCTTCACACACTGCCTCAAAACATCATAACCAAATGAAGACGTTTCCCAGCTATTTTAAATATCTTCAAATATAGGTAAAAGATAGGCCAATACTTTGGGGTATAAATGTCAACCTCCACTTAATCTTTAGGACAATATCATTGTCTTCTACGTGATTCTATATATTTTCTTTTACATTTTCACTTGAAGTGTCAATCATAATCAAGAAGATTTTAATCACAATGACAATTTACTGTCTTTAATTATGCAGGCAAAGACTTCTAAATTTTGGCCAAAAAGCCACAAAAAGATTAAAGAAAACTTTCAGAAGGCTTCAAGAAAAACACACATTTTATTTATTTTTATTTTTTAAACATATTTTAGATACAGTGTTTCTTCATGGTTTCTCCAGATTTTCCAGTAGAATAATGCATGTGTGAGTGACATTTTTTAGTGTTAATTAATGGGTACAAAGATCTTATATAATACTCCTTACAATGATATTTATGTTTCCTTTCATGTTACATAATTTAGTCTTTCAAGAGCTTTGTTATCCAGGAATTAAAAGGGCAGGATTTAACTATTATAGTGCATCCTCATAGTTATTTGTCCATAGATAACCAAGAAAAAGCAGAGATACCTCAGATATTTATGGAATTTCACCTACTCTATATTCATGAAGGCCTAGAGCCTAATTAAAATACATGGACCACTGACAGAGTGCCTTATCAGGTTGATTTTAGATTACAAACATACAAGTACAATACAACAATTCTACTCAAGTACATTTTTGTTCACTTAGTAAGTCACGCTCATTTTAAAGTGCACTCATTTACTTAAATGTGAATGTCTCCAGTTGCAGTAATGCTCGTGTATTAGCTTTCTATGGCTGCTGTAACAAAGTATTCCAGACTGAATAGCTTAAACAATAGAAATTATTGTCTCAGCATTCTGGAGACCAGAAGTATGAGATCAGGATGTTGACAGGACTGGCTCCTTTTGAGGTCTGTGAGAGAAAACTCTTCCAGGCCTTTCTCCTGGCTTCTGGGGGTTTGCTGGCAATCCTTAGTGTCCCCCGGTTTGTAGAAGCATCATCCCATCTCTGCCTTCATGTTCACATGGTATTCTTCCTGTATGTGTCTGTCTCCAAATTTCCCCATTTTAAAAGGACGCCAGCCATATTGGATTAGGGCCCACCAGTATGACCTTATCATACGTTAACTAATTACATCTGCAAAGACCCTATTTCCTGATAAGGTAATATACTGAGGTACTAGGGAGAAGGGCTCCAACAAGGATTGGGGGCACATAATTCAACCCATTATAGCTATTAACAATACGACATAGCCTGAGACCTTGCCTCTGACTGTCAGTAGCAATTGATAATAACTGGAAAATCTGCTCTACCTGGCAGGACACCCCTGTGTGCTGTAGACTGAAAAATAATGCACAGCCTAAAAGTTGAGAGTTATGCTTTATTCAGTGGACAAATCTGAGGACTTAAGCCTGGGACACAGCATCTCAGGTAATTCTAAGAGACTGCTCTGAAGACACAAGGTGGGGAACCAGTATACATAGGAGTTTTTGCAACAAAAGACCAGGTAGTCAGAACATTAAAAAATTACAGTTAATAAAAGAAAAAAAGGCATCTCAAGGTAATGAAATTAATACTTTTCTATGTATGGGAAGATGCAAAGTCTGGAAGATATTGTTCCTTTGATATGTACCTCAGCTCTCTGGGGCCAGTGTCCTGTGTGTTCTCATCCTGTGCTCCTCAGGGTGGTTGCAGCAGTTGACTTTAGATGGGGGGCATTCTTTGTTTCCATCCTGAGTTCACTCAGGGCTCACCATCCTGGTAGCTGTAATGTGGTGGCTCGATGGCTGCAACATCCTTTGTTTACCAATATGGCAGGAGACATTCTTAGTTCACAGTGCCAGGGCAGCACACACCACAGGACAATCCTACTACCATGGTCTGTACGTGCACAGAAAAAAATCTCAGCATCACTTCCTGTTCCCACTTTAAGGAATTCAGTTACATTCTATTTGGGTTGGCCAAAAATTTCCTTTGGTTTTTAAGTAAAAATAAAAGACACATTTTTCAGTTTCACCAAGAACTTTATTGAACAACATATCCACTGGTTTGTTCCACTACCTTCTGCCATTTTTCAGGCAACTTCGTAATTCCATCTTCCCAAAACTTTGTATCTTTTTGAGTAAAGAACTGTTCCAGATGCCTTTTAGAGTCTTTCAGGGAATTTATTTTTTTCCATTAAGAGAATTTTGTAAAGACCAAAATAAATGGAAATCCGAAGATGCAGTGTCTGGTGAATATGGCAGATGAATCAGAACTTCCCAGCCAAGATGTAACAGTTTTTGCCTGGTTATGAAAGAAACATGTGGTCTTGCATTATCCTGTTGGAAGATTATGCATTTTCTGTTGATCAATTCCGGATGTCTTTCAACAAGTGCTGCTTTCAGTTGGTCTAACTTGTTGGATTAATTGTTTGGTTTTCTGGAAGGAGCTCATAGTAGAGCTCCTTCCAATCCCACCATATACACAACATCACCTTCTTTGGATGAAGACCGGCCTTTGCTGTGGTTGGTGGTGGTTCATTTTGCTTGCCCCACGATCTCTTTCATCCCATATTGTTGTACAGTATCCACTTTTCATCGCCCATCACAAATTGTTTTAGAAACGGAACATTTTCACTACGTTTCAGTAGAGAATCGCATGTGGAAACATGGTCAAGAAGGTATTTTTCACTTAACTTATGTGGAACCCAAACATCAAAGCGATGAACATAACCAAGCTGGTGCAAATGATTTTCAACACTTGATTTGGATATTTTGAGTATGTCAGCTATCTCCCACGTGGTATAACGTTTTTTGTTCTCAATGAATGTCTCGATTTGATTGCTATCAACTTCAAATGGTCTACCTGAAAGTGGAGTATCGTCCAGCGAGAAATCTCCAGCATGAAACTTCATGAACCACATTTGACACATTTAATCAGTCACAGCACCTTCTCCATACACTGCACAAATATTTTTCTGTGTGTTTCAGTTGTGTTTTTACCTTTCTTGAAATAATAAAGCATAATATGCCGAAAATGTTGCTTTTTTTTCCATCTTCAATATTAAATTGGTTACACAAAAATTCACCAATTTGATGTTTTTTTTTTTAAAATGCATGCTGATATGATAGCTGTCACAATACAGTCTAACAAAATTGTTTTGAATGAAGGTAAAGACAACTAAGTGCTACTAGAGCCATATTATGGAAAAAACTGAACTAACCTTTTGGCCAACCCAAATATTACTTCTTTTGTCACTCCAGGCTTCCTTTATAGAAACACAAAATGCCAAGTGCCATAGTTCTTCCTAATTTTCCCAATTTCCTGTAAGCTCATATTGTGCCTGATGTGACTCTTCAGGAATTCTACATGCAGGGTTCCATTTGGCGTTTCCAATTGCATTTCACAATTACATGCTTGAAACACCCACGTATGAAGGTTTGCTTTGTGGAAATTAAATTATAATGCCGCTGTAAATCTCTAATTATATGAAAAATGTGCTGCTTTTATCAACATCCAGTTTTATGAACTTTTAAATGCACTGTGTCTAAAATTTTATGGTAATGCTATCTCCATCGTGAGCCCTTTTGCACCACGCTAATTTTAGAACAGAAAAATTGTGTGAAAATATATGATCTATAAAATATCTTTGTCATGGATATAACTACTGCCTCACACCAGTGCTGCAATTTTGGTTAAAGATTTCAGACCTCACACACATTGGAGATAGTAACTAGAGTACAGATAATTCAGGAAGTACCCAGGGTTAAGTTTCTTTGGGTAGTAGCTCAGTGAGAACAGAGATACCTAAGAAAACTAATTAACCTTTAACTAGTAAGGACACTTAGGGGAAATGCAGTGTATGAATCTCTGCAACAATTTGTTTCTGCTATAAAAACCCATGTGCTTTTCTTTCTTCCTTTCTTTCTTTCTTTTTCTTTCTTTCTTTCTTTCTTTCTTTCTTTCTTTCTTTCTTTCTTTCTTTCTTTCTTTCTTTCTTTTCTTTCTTTCTTTCTTTCTTTCTTTCTTTCTTTCTTTCTTTCTTTCTTTCTTTCTTTCTTTCTTTCCTTCTTTCTTTCCTTCTTTCTTTCTTTTCTTTCTTTCTTTCTGCCATGGCTCACAGCTTGCGGGATCTTAGTTCCCCAACCACGGATCGAACCTGGGTCCTCAGCAGGGAAAGCTTGGAGTCCTAACCACTGGACCACCAGGGAATTCCCCTGTGTGCTTTTCAAACTTCTTACATTAGAACTCATTTTGTAGGTGTCCGGATAGTTAGCGGTGTGAATTTCGGGGAGTATAAAGGGAAAAGAATTACCTGAATTATTATGACGTGAATGTATGTTTAGGATTCCTTTATCAGGTGTGTAGGCCAACAATTCTTACTATACACACACTCTGCTTTTTTAAAATTCATTCATTGAAATAAATGTAGCACACACTGTTAAGTGCAAGGGGTACAATTACCTGGCTTTGGAAAATCTAGTCCAAAGGCAGGGACATAAAAATTAATTCATTTAATACTCCAATTGCTTTTGGTGATAAAAGTTATATCACTTTCTTAGCTTAACTCCTCTAAATCTCCTGGCTAGCTGAGTGAAACTGAAGTTGGTTCAGAAAACTTGTTTTCATTTTCTCCTTGAAGACAAACAGTTTCAAATAGTGCAAGCCAAGACTCTTTTTAGCCAAAACAGGGACGGAAGGTACACATATTTGTAAAAATGTAAATAAATATTAATTTGTTAGTAATTTATTAAATTGAATTTTTAAATACATATCACTGTGTGATGTGATGAAATGTAAAATTGTCTACTCTATCTTCATAAAATACAAATGTCTCATCAAGGACTTCAAAACTTTCTTTATCAATTTTTATGAGGACAGACTCTCCCCAAATTCCAGAAAAATAAAGCCATTTCTTGCAGGCTAATACAAGACAAATGATGATATACTAGTTCAATATAAAAAGTAAATGAAAATTAGAGTTTTTTTAGGTAAAAAATTAGAGTTTTTTTGTCCTGTGCAAAACTCTTGTATTCAAAGTCAGAGAATACAATGTTTTAAAGATGAAAGAAAAATCTAAAATGGCAAGCATATGAATGTGTTGAGAAACTATTAGTTCATGTTGCATATTGATCCAAGGATTGATTGTTTTTTATTAAATATCAAAGTGGATTTGAACTTTTATTTTTCAATTATTCATTTTCTAAACATTATATGCCAATACCACTAACCCCTTTTCTATTATAAGGAATAATACCTGGGAAGTAGCTTCCCACTGGGGACTATACCTCCAAGCCCACCTTGTGGTTGGTGAGGGTGTGGATTGTGACTGGTGTGGTTGTGGACCTGTTCCTGCCTGTTGGGGGTGCATGGAAGTGATGCAGATCACCCCCAGGCCAAGGCAGCACTCTTCTCTTTCAACCATCTGCTGAGAGGACGCAGAAGACTCAGGGTCCAAAGAAACAGCAGAGGCACAAGGTAGAAGAACCATGGGTCCCCAGCCTCCATGTGTAGTAAGTGGCACACCAACCAGGAGCCCTCAGTCGCACTGTTCTGTGCACTTGCATCCTTGTTTATTGTCACCTCGGCATCACCACTGACCTTTCTAAGAACTCCTCTGTGATGCCTGTGTCGACTGAAAAAAGAGTGCACAACCTAAAAGTTGAGAATTATGTGTTTTTTAAATAAATTTATTTATTTATTTATTTTTGGCTGCATTGGGTCTTCGCTGATGCACGCGGGCTTTCTCTAGTTGTGGAGAGCAGGGGTTACTCTTCTTTACAGTGCGCAGGCTTCTCATTGCGGCAGCTTCTCCTGTTGTGGAGCACAGGCTCTAGGTGCGCGGGCTTCAGTATTTGTGGCATGTGGGCTCAGTATTTGTGGCATGTGGGCTCAGTAGTTGTGGCTCGTGGGCTCAGTAGTTGTGGCTTGTGGGCTCAGTAGTTGTGGCTCGTGGACTCTACAGCGCATGCTCAGTAGTTGTGGCCAGCTGAGCCTGAGAACTATGTTTTATTAGTGGCCTTCCTGATGACTATAGCCTGGGAAGGAAGCCTCTCAGATAGCTCTGAGGGATTGTTCCCAAGAGGTAAGGGAGGAGCCGGGGTATACAGGAATTTTTGCTGGAAAAAACAAAAAAACAAAAACCCCAACAATATGTAGCCAACATCAAAAGATTATTGCTAATCAAGAAAACAGACATCTCAAGTTAGTGAATTTAGTGCTTTTCTATGTATGGGATGATGCAAGAGTCTGGGCTTATTGAAATCATTCCTTTTATATGCATCTTAACTGTCTAGGGCCAGTATCCTGTTTTTCTCCACCCTGAATTCCCCTCAGGGTGTACCATCAGGAGAGCTGCAGTGGCTGACGGCTTCTGGTAGCAACATCCTTTGTTTACTAAAATGGCAGGTGACATTCCTTGTCCACACCAGCAAGGCCAGGAAATACAGTTCCCAGAATACCTTTCCTGTATGGCTCCAGGTTCGAATTTGCTAGAAAGATAAATTCAGTTGCCATTGGACTCCGGGGCTGACACAGGTTTCCTGAGGCGTCCTGGTGGGCGATTGGGAACCATCCACTCCACTGCCACTGACTGCGCTGGTGGAGGGCGATCCTTAAATGATCCTCAGTATTGATGCAGCTTCCCAGGAAGATTTTGACAACCACCCACTTCAGAGTGTGCACTAGGAATGTCACCTACCATATTAGGAAACTAAGGGTGTTGAGCCATCCAGCCCGCAGCCACTGCAGCTGCCCTGACTGTGCACCCTGAGGGGATTCAGAAGGAGTAAAGCAGGATGCTGGCCCTACAGAGCGACGGTGCGAGCGACGGTGCATATCAGAGGAATGATTTCAGTGAGCCAAGACTCTTGCATCTTCCCATATACAGAAAAGCACTAAATTGCTTAACTTGATGTCTGTTTTTCTTTAATTAACAGTGATTTTTCAATGTTCCAACTATCTGTTTTTCTCTTTTTGTTTGTTTTTTGTTTTGTGAAAACACCTGGCTCCTCCCTTACCTCTAGAGGGCAGTGTCCCAGAGCTATCTGAGAACCCCCTCTGGGCTTAAGTTCTCAGAAAGTCTGCGGAATAAAACCTAATTTAGGTTGTGCTTTTTTTTTTTCAGTTGACAAGAGCCTCCAGCTGAGATGCCAGGGGCAGCTTCCTTGACTTTGTGGAGAATTTTAGAACTTCAGCCATTACATAGGATTTAATCCTTAATCTAATACTTTATACCTGAAATGCTTAGAGTGCGTTCTGCAAGCTTTACTGAATGCTGGAAACCACGAATAAATTTCTATGTAACAAGCTGTTGAAATTTTAGATTTCTTGGTAAATGCTCATTCTCACAATGCTCAACATATCTTTTGGTCATGCTCTTTTTCAAAATACAGTCTTCATTTATATGAATGATTTTAATTTTTCTCTAGGCCATATCCATACATTTGTTCTACCAATCTAGATCATTTATGGAAAACATATTTTGTGCTGGTCTCAGCCTATCAGTAACCAATGTTGTAGTTGGATCAGCCCTTGTGGTTCTTATTATCATTGCAAGATGGCCTTCAGCAGAAAGAAACAGAGGAAGCAGAGATTTATTACTTCTAAGACCTGGGAATTAAAAAGCACACCTGGGTCACACAGAGAGGTTGCAGGTAGAGAGAGAGGAAGAACTTGTGAGCTTGGGGTCCTGTTTTTTTTGTTTGTTTGTTTTTTGTGGTACGCGGGCCTCTCACTGTTGTGGCCTCTCCCGTTGCGGAGCACAGGCTCCGGACGCGCAGGCTCAGCGGCCATGGCTCACGGGCCCAGCCGCTCCGCGGCATGTGGGATCTTCCCGGACCGGGGCACGAATCTGTGTCCCTTGCATCGGCAGGCGGACTCTCAACCACTGCGCCACCAGGGAAGCCCGGGGTCCTGTTTTTTTTATTGGGGTTAAGGCTGGGACGCCTAGGGTTTCATGGGCTCATTCTTTATTAGTGAATGTAAAACATGGAGCAGGCATTTAAAGCTTGGGAAGAGAAAAAGAAAGAAAAGCCAAGCATCTCAAATGGCCAGTTATCTAAATCAACCAGGATCTCTAAAACAAAGGAGCCTCAGTGTGAGGAGGTGGCCTAGCTCTATATCTAGCCCAGTGGGTGATAATGTGTTTATTCAAGATAACCTTCCTTGCAGGAGATGGCTCTTTTTTTTTCTTTTTAATTAGTTTTTTTGGAGTATAGGTGATTTACAATGTTGTGTTAGTTTCTGCTGTACAGTAAAGTGAATCAGTTATACATATACGTATATCCACACTTTTTAAGATTCTTTTCCCATATACATTATTACAGAGTATTGAGTAGAGTTCCCCGTGCTACACAGTAGGCCCTTATTAGTTACCCTTTTTATATACAGTAGTGTGTATATGTCAATCCCAATCTCTCAATTTATCCCTCCCCCACCTCTTTATATATAGTATGCCTATTTAAAGTAGATGCATCTGCAATCAAAGCTTAACTCAGGCACTTACATTACAAAAAGAAAAGCCAACCCTCAGGGCTTACACTACACTACATCTCCATTCCTTAGATAAGGTGTCAGTTCTTGAAACACACAGGCCCACTTACCATTCTTAGTTTACAAGCTCTTTTCATTTCTGAATATTAATGAGATAAACTGTTATCCTAATCCTTAGTACTAATGTGGAATCCCTCTCTGTTAGAGTCAAAACTAATTTGAGGGAATTATGTGTTTAATTCTTACAATCGCCTTTGAAGTGGGAAAGAGCAAGAGAAGATGATGAGTTTGTCCATGAGTTTCTCTCAAATTTCAATTTTCTAATTTTCATACCAGAAAATAAGTGATAGCACCACAAACCAATATATCTATAAAATGTTGGTTTACAGAAAACAAAAAATTTATGTTGCATGCATATTGGGAAACACACAACAGATGATGAGTTTCAGGTTTGAGTATGTGGGGGAGGCAGGGCTGTGTGGAGAGTCAACAGAAGAGAATCAAATAAAGATAATTTTAAAATCAATTACAGAATTCAGTAAGTCGCTGAATACAAAATTAATATAAAAATCAATAGCCTGGTGCTTCCCTGGTGGTGCAGTAGTTAAGAATCCGCCTGCCAATGCAGAGGATGCGGGTTCATTCTCTGGTCCGGGAAGATCCCACATGCTGTGGAGAAGCTAAGCCCGTGCGCTACAACTACTGAGCCTGCATTCTAGAGCCCACGTGCCGCAACTACTGAGCCTGCGTGCTGTAACTACTGAAGGCCACGTGCCTAGAGCCCGTGCTCCACAACAAGAGAAGCCACTGCAATGAGTAGCCCACACACCACAGTGAAGAGTAACCCCACTCGCCACAACTAGAGAAAGCCTGCCCACAGCAACGAAGACCCAACACAGCCAAAAATTAAAAATAAATAAATTTATTAAAAAAACAATAGCCTAACTAAATGTAAGCAACAGTTAATAAATGTATTGAATGAAATATCCCATTTATTAGAATGATACAAATAAATTAAATAACTCAATATAAATTTTACAAAGCATGCACATAAAATAGAAGAATAAATCTTTAAAGTGCTACTGAGAGATACAACAGAACATAAATGGAAATGTCTATTCTACTCCTGGATTGAAAAAGAAAAAAATATTGTCAAGAAGCAAATTTTTGTAAATAGCCTATTCATAGTATTCAGTGGACACCAGTCAATGTATAAGCAATAGGGTTTTTTCACATACGCAAGCTAATTCTAAAGTTCTTTGGGACAACAAGAGTGGAAGAATATATAGGACAATTCCAAAAAAGAAGAGAAGTAAAGTTGAACTAGGGAATTCCCTGGCAGTCCAGTGGTTAGAACTTGGCGCTTTCGCTGCCGTGGGCCCTGGTTCAATCCCTGGTCGGAGAACTAAGGTCCCACAAGCCCCATGGCATGGCCAAAAAAAAAAAGTTGAACGAATTCTACCAGATACTAAAAACATAATAGCTATTATAGTCAACAGTGCTATATTAAGTACTTCAAAGTTGCTAAGAAACTAGATATTAAATGTTCTTACCACACACAAAAAAGGATAATTATGTGACATGACAGAGGTGTTAATTAATGCTACAGTGGTAATCATATTGAAATATATGTGTACTAAATCAACAACTGCACATCTTAAACTTACACAATATTATATGCCTACTCCCTTCTCTTTAGCTCAGGTGATGTATCAACTTCAGTTGCCTGATTGCCTCTGGGTCTCATAGTCTTATGGGACTCCAGTATATAAATAATTAAATTTGTTTTTCTCCTGTTAATTTATCTTATGACAATTTAATTACTAGACAGCCAAAAGAACCTAGAAAAGTAGAGGAAAAAATTTTCCTCCTCAACAGCCCACATTATAAAAAAAAAGCAAAACAAAACAAAACCTACAGAACAAACAAAAATGTAGAAACAGAAAAAAAGTTTTGAAAAAAGCAACTATGAAGAAGAGAAGTATGTATAACATGAATGCCGAACAAAGAGAGGAAAATGCTGCCTCCATTTATTCATTGGAATAAATAAATAAAAATGAATAAAAGTGTTACAAGAACAAAGGATCCAGGGAAAAGAATGTGCATTTTCAGACCTCAGTTTTGCAGCATCAGGATCCAACAGGACTACAACTGCGAGAAGAGGACTTGGCTGATACAGATAAGACCAAAGGGAGGTGGCAAGTACCCAGGAAATGGGGTTGCAACGGAACAAAGTTGAGGATTTCCAACAACAACGTTAAAGAATCTTTGTAAGTGAAGAATTTTCCACACAGGAGAGAACCAGGGAGCATTGGAACTTGTTCATTTCAGAGGACACAGTTGCAAACTGTGGGAAGGACCACTGGAGATCTCTGTCTGCTGGCTAGCATGTCCTGGGCATGGGTGCTCGTGTGACACTTCATTCCAGGGCTACAGAATTTCCAGCTTTCTTCTTTTTGTTTTGCTGTAAACTTCCATTCTGAGGTCTTAGTATCTATTATTCTTGTCTGTAACAAGTAAAGTGAAAGGTTTCTTTCAGTCTGGAAATCACTTTGAAGCAATATCACCAGTCTGTGATAAGACCAGCAAAAGCACTGTATTAGGTTACTCCATAAAGTCTGATAAAGTTGGATTAAGCTGCATTCATGCATGCAATTAAACTATGTATTTCTAAAACATGATTGTGCATGAAAAACCAATTGTTCATCATCAGAGAAAGAAGCTAAGTGAAACACCTCAAGCCAAATATTTGTCCCCATATAAAGGTACATCTCTAAGTTCAGCTGCAGGAATGTCTAGTCCAATCAGTC
The DNA here is from genome assembly GCF_039906515.1 of Pseudorca crassidens. Lineage (NCBI taxonomy): Eukaryota > Metazoa > Chordata > Mammalia > Artiodactyla > Delphinidae > Pseudorca > Pseudorca crassidens. Next base: position 7,171,544 of record NC_090298.1, read on the forward strand.
CATGTGAGCAAGCCAATGGAATGCCAGGCTTTCAGTGCTGCAGGAAGCCTAGCAATTTCTGGCGCTCGATTCCAAGGGATAATGGCATAATTTTGGAATTATCATTACTAGTTATTAAAAATACTACCCCACCAGGATTTACCTCTATAATGTATAATAACTATTAAAGTAGCTGTATACCTACCATTCCTTCATTAGACTATAATAAATAAAGTGCTCTCACTATACTGAATGCCAACATTCTGGATTAATAATGAATGAATATTAATGTGAGACAAGCACTGTGGAACAGAGCCGTCCACCTGACCAGAACTGTAGAAAGACATAGCTTCCTAATGAGTCAGGGATGGTATCTGAATAGCGATTCTTTTTGTATCATGCGGATCTTCCCTATGCTCTGCTTGCCCTCCATTACAGAACTCAGAGCCACTGTAGGGGAAAGGAGTATGTCCACTGAAAAAAATGCACATCCTAAAAGTTGAGAATTACATTTTATTTTGTGGACAAAACTGAGGACTTAAGCCCTGGATGCAGCTTCTCAGATAGATCTGAGGGATTCCTCCAAAGAGGAGCTGGGATATACATGAGTTTTTGCAACAAAGACCACGTAGTCAGCACTTCAAAAGATGACTGTTAATTAAAGAAAACCAGATATCTGGACTTCCCTGGTGGTGCAGCGGTTAAGAATCTGCCTGCCAATGCAGGGGACACAGGTTCAAGCCGTGGTCCGGGAAGATCCCACATGCCATGGAGCAACTAAGCCTGTGCGCCACAACTGCTGAGCCTGTGCTCTAGAGCCCCCGAGCCACAACTACTGAGCCCGCATGCCATACTCTGCTCTCCTCAAAGAGCATTCAAGAGAATTAATATTATCAAGATGAGCTGAGTATCCCAGCTAAATATTCTACAATCAACTCGATTTAGGATTAGAAAACTCTATTCCCAGCAGTGAAAGACCATCACCAGAGAGAAGCATTTCTGACTTTATTCTGCTTACATACCTTGTTTATTTACCGTGGATGACTCTATCTTGGGGTAAAACTCCAAATTAATTGCACATTTTAAGCATCATTCTTCTGGCAAAGTCAAAAGTGCAAAGGAGGTTTTACACATTTGGCCTCATTCTGTGATTAAGGGAATGGTGCTCTCAGTTGCTTATATATAAACGTGCCCTAGGTCAAGATGATCACGCTAAAGGTAAATCAAATAATTTAATTCCACTGAGTGGAGATGAACCTGTCTGCTGTTACATGGATTGGAATTTGGTTTTACAATGTAAAAAATAACATTTAAAGTTCCATTTTCCTTGCTTTTTATTGCATTCCTTATTTGTTTATTGGCTTGTTAAGATTGCTCCCAATAGGAATGTGGCCTTCCTGAGCCTATAGAGAGATAAAATGCAATGTTACCATTCACAAAGTCTTGAGTGAATACAATCAGAGAAGCTAATTTCAGGGGAATCAAAGCTCAGAAATCCTGGGCCTCAGTTCCCTGTGTGGTGGCCAGATCCTAGGGTGATGGTAACTGAATGCACAAGAGGCTGGTGGATAAAGGACCTGCTGGTGAAGGGCATGCAGGCTCTTCCCCACTTTCCCTCTTCCCTTCTCTCCCTCCTCCAAGGCTGGGGCAGGGCTCAGGACCAGAACTTTGTACTGGGTCATGGGTCTATGGGCATGGTCTGATTCTGTCTTGAGATTCAGTCTCATGGGACGGGAATTATAGCAGCAGATGATGGATGGAGACCAGTCTAAAGGGGAAAGACAGAGAAAGCAGCTCAACCTGCCCTGGACCTGCTTCCACCTGGGAACGTGGTCCAGTCCAGTTTCCAGGGGATGCTATTGGGGCTTGGTGGCTGGTTTTATATTATAACACATGTCCCTTTACCAGATCTGTCCTCTGTCCAGAGGAGAGAGGTCCACAACTCTCTGGTTCTTCTCCCAGTTGCCTTGAAGAGAAGATGATAGGATTCAGGAACTGAAAATCTCCCAGACCATCAACATCATCGCCTTCTTTTTTCCACCCACAGAGCGTTCACCCACTACAGGAGACACACCTGGACAAAGATGACCTCAGGTGTCCCCCACCTGGATACCCACGCTAGGGTCAAGGAGCCTAGAAATCCTACAGTATAATCACAAAATTAAAACAAAACCCTAAAAATATTCTTAGCAATTATGTCTTCATTTAAGCCATCATCCACTTTGAACAAAGGAAATATTCTTGTCCATTAATTTTCAAGAGGCCTAAGAGATCAAGTTTATGTTCTATTTTCATTTTATTTTTTTAATGTTTTCTGTACTATCTCAAGCTTCATCAGGTAGGATTCAAAAGGGAAAAATGAACAGATAAAAAGGTAAACAATGTTCCTTAGACTCTTGCAGAGACTTTAGGCTGGAATACTGTATTCTATTAATTTTGTTTGAATGGATTTTGGATTCATTATTTTTCATAGAAAAGAAATAAAAGTAAAATCTGACATTATATCAGAAATACGTTGCTCTCTCAGCCCTCTCTGTGGTAATCAGATTTTTTTCTGATCTTTTCAGCAGTGATCTTAATATATTATAGAATAAATCCAGAAACGGAAAGTTTAAATTTAATAGGTGACACCAGGAAAGCTAGGCAGTCCTAAGACAGGGCTCAGTGAAACTGACTTGCTTCAAACCTTGCCTAGAGCGACCAGTATTCATTCATCAGCTATAATTCACTAGTTCAGATATTGCTCTGCTTGTATTACTTTTCTTTCTATTTGTTACACCAGCTCTAATCTAGCAAGCTATGAAAAATGATGTTGGATCTTAGCACTTTTAATATCTCTAGGGTACTTCTCTAAAATGCATCTGAATTCAGATTTAATTAATTTTGTGAATGACCTAAATGTGAAAATAATTTCCTGCTCTTGATATATTACAGATATTAGAAATATCTCAAAAAGAGAAATAGAGTGAAATTAGGTCCACATTATTATTTTTGAAAGGCTGACTTACTTTGACCATTTTTAGCTCAATCACTGGAACTGAACTGATATTCACTGAATTGATATGGCTTTATTCAAAACAGTACCATGTGCACAGGAAATGCCTCACTGGGTAAATTTTCTCTAAATAAGGAAAAACCTTTGTAATGGCTATACTGCTGACTAATTTAAATTTTACTCATAATTATAAGTAGAATATATACATGTAACATAATGTTTATACATATATTATACTTATTATAATATATGCTTGTAATTTTAAGAAAATTGTACATGTAAGGATATTATATAGTATATATATAACTATATTTAATATATGTTTATATATGATCTCACTAACCAAATTCCTAGTAAATGTAAATCACTAGTAATTTGATGCTTTTAAAGTTAATTTTGGCTAAAAAATAATTTAAATACACAAATAATTTTATATCATTAGGTAATTATAAGAGATTTAGGTAAAATCTGCTTTTATAAAACTTAACAGTTGTTACCATTCCTGGGCATATATCCAGAGAAAACCATAATTCAAAAAGATACATGCAGCCAATGTTCATTGCAGCACTATTTACAATAGCCAGGACATGAATCCACCTAAATGTCCATCAACAGAGGAATGGATAAAGGAGATGTGGTACATATGGTACATATATACAATGGAATATAACTCAGCCATAAAAAAGAGCAAAATAATGCCATTTGCAGCAACATGGACAGACCTAGAGATCATCATACTGAGTGAAGTAAGTCAGACACAGAAAGACAAATAATATGATACTGCTTTTATGTGGAATCTAAAAAAACGGTACAAATGAACTTATTTACAAAACACAAATAGTCACAGATGTAGAAAACAAACTTATGGTTACCAGGGGGTAAGGGTGGGGAGGGATAAACTGAGAGATTGGGACTGACATATACACACTACTATATATAAAATAGATAACTAATAAGGACCTACTGTATAGCACAGGAAACTCTACTCAATACTCTGTAATGGCCTATATGGGAAAAGAATCTGAAAAAAAAAGAGTGGATATATGTATATGTACAACTGATTCACTTTGCTGTACAGCAGAAACTAACAGAACATTGTAAATCAACTATATGCCAATAAAAATTAAAAGAAATATGAAAAAGAAGACAAATCAACAGAACCCAATGAAAAAACAAAATAAAATGAAAACTTAACAATTGTAAGATATATTAAAAAATCTAAATAAATGTCAAATAGGTAAACTATATATTATGAATGGGTAAAATAAAAATATACATTAAATAAATTATGATAATCCATGTTTTCATACCGTCATAGAAAGATCTTTAAAAATATATAATGTAAAACAGTTGCACAATAAAGTAATGAATGCAGTTCGATGGCATTTATGATAAACAACAAAATTAATGGAATATATATTTTATATTTAGAGGTGTGAATATGGGTGATTGTGACTCATTTTATGTCCTAGCATAAGGTCTAAATGTGCTGTTTTGTTTGGCCTGGACTTTTGTCCTTGTCCTGTGCTGCCAGAAATCAGCATGTACCAAACAGAGCTATAAATTTTATATGAGTTTTGGTGACATCACCTGTGATGATGGAGAAGGTATGCATCTACCTATTGAACCAGAGGCTCTTGTAAGGTTGCCAGATTTAGCAAATAAAAATACAGAACACTCAATTAAATCTGAATTTCAGATAAACAATGAATAACTTTTTAGTATACATATGTTCCATACAGTATTTGGGACACACTAATACTAAAAAAAATTGTTGTTTATGTGAAATTTAACTAGACATCCTCCGTCTTCTCTGGCAATCCTAGGGTCTGGATGATTTGCTTCCAAAACTGATGTCACTTGTATGAGTTGCTTGTTTTCAGCTCATTATTGAAGTACTATAAGAAAGAGATGAACTCATGAAAGGACTGGCTGGTCCACAAGTAGAACTGAGAGGGAGTATGAAGAGCATACTATTTGGAAGTTTGGAAAATGAAACTGGTCATTGAAGCAGTTTTGATGGTAAAAGAAAATTAAGCCTGTAGTTAGCGTGCATTTTCTTAAAATGACTGATGAGATTCATACAGCTTCTAGTAAATCCTTTCATTTGTACAAAATGGTACAGGGAAAAGATAAAGGTGTGCAGTTACATGACGGTAACTCATAAGGTAATATCTCTTAGTATTGTTAAGATACATTTAAAAGGAAAAATAAGAGTTTGTCAAATTCTTCTAACCTGAATATTCACATCTGACATTGCTTAAGGCCTAGAAATTGATAATTAATTTCATTTATTAATATCTAATTATGGTATCGAAATGTACCTTATACATGAGCATGACGTACAGTCAGCTCTTTTTTTATTGAAGTATAGTTAATTTACAATGTCGTATTAGTTGCTGGTTACAGCAAAGTGATTCAATTATATATATGTAACTGAATATATGTATTATGTATATATTTATAAAATATATATATTTAAAATGTAATATATATTTTATATATATAAAACTTGGACCTTTTTTATCTATTTTATATATAGTAGTACATATCTGTTAATCCCAAATTCCCAATTTATCCCTCCCCCCTTTCCCCTTTGGTAACCATAAGTTTGTTTTCTATGTCTGTGAGTCTTTTTCTATTGTGTAAATAAATTCATTTGTATCAATTTTTTAGATTCCACATGTAAGTGGTATCATATAGTATATGTCTTTCTCTGACTTACTTCACTTAGTATGAGAATCTCTAGGGTCCATTCATGTTGCTGCAAATGGCATTATTTCATTCTTTTTAATGGCTGAGTACTATTCCATAGTATATATGTACCACATCTTCTTTATCCATTTATCTGTGGATGGACATTTAGGTTGCTTCCAGGTCTTGGCTATTTTAAATAGTGTTGCAATGTACAGAGTCAGCTCTTTAATATTAAAGAGAATTCCTCAAATATTTGAAGATTCAGTGTACGAGTCAGGGCTCTGTAGAGATATAGAACCAATAGGATATCTATCTTATCATCTATCTAGAAAAATAGTTTTTATGAAAGATTGTCTCATGTGCTTATGGAGTGTGAGAGTTCCCATGGTCTGCCATTTGTATACTGGAGGCCAAGGAAAGCTGGTCGTTTAGTTCCAGTCCAACCTGAAGCCTTGAGATCCAGGGGATTCAATGGTGTAAGTTCTAGTCCAAGTCTGAAGGTCCTAGAACCAGAAGCCCTGACGTCCGGGAGGCAAGAGTAGATGAATGTCTCAGCTGAAGCAGAGCAAATTCACCCTTGCTCCACCTTTTTGTTCTAGTCAGTCCCTCAAGGGATTGGAAGATGTCTACCCCCATTGGAGAGGGTGGTCTTTTTTACTAAGTCTACCAACTCAGATGCTAATTTCTTCAGAAAACACCCTCACAGTCACACCTAGAAATAATGTTTTATCAGCTTTCTGGGTGCTCCTTAGCCCAGTCAACTTGACACATGAAACTAACCATCACACTCAGATGTGGCCATAAATTCTGAGGGAAGTTTCTTAGAACTTGGATGGACTAAATGAACAATAATGCTTGCATTAATTAGATCAATTTATTCAGATTTGTGAGAATTTACAACACTGGAGACACTCTGACCATGATTTCTCTCTTTTTTCATGCCAACAGCATTATGTTCACAATTTGTTTCCTGACTGGAATGACTACCCGTTCTCCAATATCTAGCTATTTTTCTTTTCCAATATCTATCTTTATGTGTAATTCCAGGTAATCCCCCCAGGCCAGCTCTGGCTTGATTTTTCTGCTCATCCCCCATCTCAGTAATCTTATTGTCTGGTGACTTTTAGCTCATGTTGACTCTGGAATTTGTGAATTATTAAAACAAATTATCCACTTTTGTACTGGCCTTAGATTTTAATTGAACTGCTGCTTTGCTATCTAACTCGTAATTTTTTTTTCTCTTGCATCCCAAATTTTACAGTGTATAGGTCAAGGACTAGTTCCCTGCATGTATGCTCTTTGGGAAGGAGTGAAAAGAATATTTTAAAATTATCTTTAAAAATCCATAAAAATATAAAGCACCAATCCCGTATGATTATAAAATTCAACAAAATGGCAGAGCCAAAACAAATTTTGTTACTTTAAGAGATGAATATGTTTTAGTAGTTAAGATACATATAATAATAGTGATAATTACAAGTGTCAATGAAGGTTCATAACAGTAACCATGAAAGCAAACACTAGGTGTGTGTCATCTGACCTTAAGAATGAGAAGTGACAGTTTTCCTCAAAACAGGAAAGTTCAAGGATAACCAGAACTTTTAGTGATTTACTTGGGATGTGGGGAGGGATGTAGGGCGCTATATACATGTAGCTCCCCCTCTTCCACCAGGAGACAGGTATTTCTTTGAATTTTAAAAGTTTGTCATTCGAAAAGAGTGGGTTTGAATCAGGTTTTGCAATTTAGTCACTAACTCACTCAGATCTTTCATTGATTCATTTATTTATTCCTTATATTAAATAAGTTCCTTTTGTTTAGTCACCCATGGCACTGAGCCCAGAGGAGAGAGACACAATTAGACACAGATCTCACTTCCACAAACACCTGCCCTGGGGATTTAACAGTCCTGTGGGGACATAGCCAAGGAAGCATCTGGTAAAATCTAGTGTGGTGGGTTGAGGCAGAGAGGAGCTTGGGGTGTCACGGGAAGGCAGGGGCTGCACAGCACCTCATTTCCACCTGGAGTCCATGGTGGGTGGGCTGGGGGCCTCCCTGGATGAGGTAACATATTTATCTGTGTAGCTACCACTGTCTGCCCTGCATTCTCTCCTGGATACTAATGGTTAGAGCTTTCATGGGAAGATTGGGGAGTATGAATCCCAACTTGCTACATGGGAACAATTGTCACTAGATGCTCTACAATTTTTATCTGTTACATTATTTCCTGGCCCTTTAACCATATATTCTGGTCAGTAAATAGAATGACAAATCTCCACTTTCAAAAAGTTCTACACGATGTAATACAAATCCAAATTTCCAGTTGGTTTGAGCAAAATCCCATGAGAGGAACATGGGCTTATCCTACAATTCCAACTTTGAGTGATTCCGTCTGTGGCATCATTCTAATAAACGACCCTGAAATTTGTTTCACTCTAACTGCCATCCCTATGGCTATACGTTTCTGACAAAGATACTATTCATTGATATGTGAAAATACAGAGAAGAAATTCAGGTTTTAGACAAATGTGTCCATTATGACATATCTCATGTGAACATTGTCCTAGATCTCTGGTGGTTGTTGTAGAATAAGCATGCATGGTTGCCTGTAAATCAGGTGCTCAGTTTTGCCATAAACCTACTATCCAACATGATTACAAATAAAAACCTGAATGCACTAGGCTATCAAAAGATAATACCATGTGCTTAAACTTCCTCTCAATGTTCCTTTCTCCAGTCTCATTTCTATTTCTTGTCATCAGTTTTTGCTCTACCTGAAAGGATCGTGAGTGTAAACCATTATGTCTTTTCTTCTCTTTTGAAATAGGCAAGAATTCTAATTAGCAATTGTCCATGATGATAGACTTAACTTTTTTCTTTCCCATTAAAATAAAAAGAATTCAATCTATTTGATGCAGGCAGATGTCCACACACACTTTTTTTTTAAAACTGTTTTACTGTTTTACTTTTATCATTGTGTAATTTTACTAAACATCCTATTTTATATTTGTGCACAACTGTCAGGAAGGTTTAATGAAACTTTGTGAATATCGCTGTCTGCCTTTGAGGACTACAGAGAGTTGTTTTCCGAAACTGGCAAGATGAAAAATAGAATTTTCTGCAGGTTAGATTAGGTTAATTAAAAGAAACCAAACAAACAGATTTCAAATGGATAAAAGCAAGGATTTGTAAAATCATCCTACAGAGTTAAAATAGTAACCCAGACTTTGCTGCAACTGACTGAAGGAATCAAGGTATTTAAATATGAAGTGTGTCTTTTAGAATAGGGGTTTTCTATGAGAGGTTGCATGGCCACTTGAAGACTTCTCGGTAGGTGTCCTTCTGGGCTGCTCTCAGTGATGATGAAGATGCAGGAGGCTCAGGTGTTGCCAGAATTTGATGCTGTTATGGTGCCTGATCCCACCCTTCAGGTTTTCCCTCTCTCCTCTCTCCACCTGCAATGTGGTGAAGTCTGCATCATGGGACAATGGAGAATGACAGTGTTATTTAATTAATAAACAAATGTAGAACTGTGGCTTAAGCTCCTTAATGAATGAGGGTGTTTTCATCCCCTCCCCCACATCTAACTTTTGGGAAAGTACCACTTTCTGGTTGGCCATCAGGTAGAATTGGGAGAGGGGGCTAATTGAGATTCACAGGGGTCTCTGGGTTCACTTACCCTGCAGAGAGAGTAAGCGACCTGGATGTATACCTTTAATGCTCAGTGATACTCCCATTAGAAATTGTGCCTCAATAAATTTTGGAATCAAATTTAGATAATTTGAATTATAGATAATATATTAAGGTAAGAGTGCAAGTATATGACTATATGTCATCAAATAATATTATCTATGTGGGTGCATAAAATAGACATAAGCATAATCTAGCATGCATAACTTTTGTACATATAGAAAAAATTCTGATGTGTAAGAATAAAATCTAAACTGTCGTGATTTGTTTCCTAAAGGCAGGCAGTATGTTGTAGGAAACCCTCTTTCTGCTTTATACTCCCACTGTATTAGATTGCTTTAAAATTTCTACCTATGAAATTAAGAAAAGATAAATAACAGATTATAACATAGACCTATAATTCAAAAAATGCCTTAAATATGTTAAAATATTTAAAGTACTCTTTCAATTAGGTATGTCTATGGCCTTGATGGTGGTGATAGTTTCACAAGTTTATACTTGTCCCCAAATTCATTGAATTGTATACAGTGAATGCGTACAGCTTTTTACATGTCAATCATACCTCAATAAACTGGTTTTAAGAATACCCTCATTCTCTTGTATCCTGTGATGATGTTATATAAATGTTTATTACATATATTAATTCATTTGTTCATTAAAGAACTTTTGTCCCCCAAGATCTTGATAACGTAGAGACATACACTATAAGGGTTTTGAAATACGTCTTCACACCATGGCAAATTGTTCTGCACCTGGGAAATGGACTATAAAGTTGAGATATAGTTTAATTTCACATTTTCAACTAATCTCTGTTTTCTAAAGACAATGTGGCAGGGCTTCCCTGGTGGCACAGTGGTTAAGAATCCGCCTGCCAATGCAGGGGACATGGGTTTGAACCCTGGTCCAGGAAGATCTCACATGCCGTGGAGCAACTACGCTCGTGAGCCACAGCTACTGAGCCCACGTGCCACAACTACTGAAGCCTGTGCACCTAGAGCCCGTGCTCTGCAACAAGAGAAGCCACTGAAATGAGAAGCCCGCGCACCACAACAAAGAGTAGCTCCTGCTCGCCGCAACTAGAGAAAGCCGCACGCAACAACGAAGACCCAACGCAGCCAAAAATAAATTAATTAATTTTTTAAAAACATAAAAAAAAATAAAGACAATGTGGCAGTGAAAATTCAATAATACAAAACTCAGATTAAAGAAAAATTGTAGGACTTTGCATGGCTAATTTCCAGGGTGAATATATAGGAATTAATTTAAAATAAAGTGCTCTAGGACTTTATCACATTTTAGTAATATATTAATATCACAATATTTCAACTCAATCATTGTGATCATTATTTATGAAATCTGCCTTATTCTCTGAGCTGTGTGGCTCCGTGAACTGCAGTGAAGATTGTACAAGAAGACGTTGTCTATTTACTACATGACCGTGTTACTAGAAAATTCATTTCACAGCATTCAGAACAGTTAGGACCTTCCCAACAATTTGAAGATACGTCAAAACAAAAATAAATGTAAAAAGTGATAGTATGGTGTATCTTGGAATTTTTTTCAAGTGGTATTTACTTATGCTGTGACTTCTGTGAGTTACCAGAGTTCTTTGAACTTCACTCCTGCCCTAAACCCCTTGTATGAGTCAGACAAACCTGTGGAAATGGAGTTTAGGCACACATTAAATTCTCAAGTGTGGATCAAAAGTGCCATTTGTCAGTTTATTACTAGTTACTTTTAAAATTTGTCATGAGATTCTTCAATGGTTTTCTTTTCTAAAAATTAATATTTTAACAATATGTTAAAAACTATACCCAAAATATAATATAAAATGACTTTTTGTGTGTTTTGTTGCTCCAACAAGGCCATCTTAATCATAAATAAAAATCCAATATTCCTTCCCTCCCTCCCTCCCTTCCTTCCTTCTTTTCTTCCTATATGTTTCTGAAATATTTCCTTCTTCCTACATTTCTGAAACCCTGTATTTTCCTGAGGCTCTGACACTGACACTAATGAATATATATTTTTTTTACTTTGCATGGGGATTTCATTTTTGTGATAGCTGGAGAAGGTGATATTTTTTCTTTCAATTGTGAACAGGTTGCTGAGCTGTTCTGTGGTAAATGGCTTTAAGTGCAGCAATTAAACCTTGAAATCGCCTGCTGCATTTTGCCCTTTCTGACCCGGCAACCCCCGTTGGGTGCATAATGTCCTCTGCCAGCGGGGTGAGTACCTATTCCAATCTGTCAATTATTTATTATTCTTCAGTTTGCCTGTGCAGTAATTGCCCTAATGTAGCTGGTTTTAATGGCAGCACATTTAAATTTTATGAAACACACTAAAAAGGGTAAAAAGGGATATGAAGAAAATTATTACATAAAGTTGAACACAGTGAAAGAAACATTAGTGGGAAATTTGAATAAAATTTTAAATTTCTTTCAACTTCCTTGAAAAGATAATCTTTTATATAAAATTACATACGGGGAAAAGCTTATATTTAAAGTCAAACAAATGTTAATTTAAGAATTTCATACCCTCATTACAGATACTATATCAATGTAGAGCTGCTCTATTAAACACAATATTATATGAAATACTCAAAAATAACCAAAATGAAAACAAAAGAAATCAAGGGAATTAAAAACAAAAAGAGTGTTTGTGATCATGTTATCACTCAGGAGACAAAATGGAATATTATGCCGAAGCTAGAAAAGATAAAACTTTTAAGAGTTTTACCAAGAAAAATAAAAAATTGTTAGAAATCACTCTTCCCAATCAAACAACTTTTTTTTTTTTTTAAAGAAAATGTTGGGGGTAGGAGTTTATTAATTTTATTTATTTATTTTTGCTGTGTTGGGTCTCCGTTTCCGTGCGAGGGCTTTCTCCAGTTGTGGCAAGCGGGGGCCACTCTTCATCGTGGTGCGCGGGCCTCTCACCATCGCGGCCTCTCTTGTTGCAGAGCACAGGCTCCAGAGGCACAGGCTCAGTAGTTGTGGCTCACGGACCCAGTCGCTCCGTGGCATGTGGAATCCTCCCAGACCAGGGCTCGAACCCGTGTCCTCTGCATTAGCAGGCAGATTCTCAACCACTGCGCCACCAGGGAAGCCCCAAACATCTTAATGTTAGAGCTGAATGCTATTTATATAAGTTGAATAGTACTGAAATCTCTCTAGTAAGTATTTAAATACTAATTGTGATTTTAAAGAAATATTGACTAATTTAATAAACGTTAATGACATCTATCAGGATGGGAAGTAAGACCCATAAGTCAAAGGATGTGGGCAGCAAATCGATTTTCTCAACATATTTTGAGAGTTTTCATTTTTCACTCTTGCACTTTACTGGCATTCGTTCATTGTATTTGTAGACCATCTGGCAACTAACAAGTTTTTTCTTGTTTATTTACAGACAAGTTTGGATTCAGTCATGTTTATTTTATTAACTTAATGAACCACAAATTCCATTTATCTAATGAATCCTTTGTCCTTTTTTTCCTATTTTATCTATCATTTTCCAATGGTATTGTCAGGGGATATAATAAATATTCGTCATTCTCAGATTTTAGGAACATCAGAGAAGTGTTAAGATAAAGATTACTGAATTCATGAGTTTACCATGACACAGATGTTTTGCTAATTATAAATCTTCACTTAAGAAAAATAACTAAAATATATTGGATTGAGCCAAGGAAAATCTCAGAAAAGGAGATATTCCTTAGTATAACAGTGTAGTAATATTCAATTTAAATTATAATAACTGAGAGGGATTCATATAGAATTCTAATTTAAAATTACAAAATTCTGACCCAAATATAATGGGAAAACTGTGTGAACTCTTACCCTACCCTCTCCAAAAGATTTATGCTCACCAGTTATTTTTTAAACCACAACTTCCAAAAGACTAGAGTGTGATAGTTTTCCAAGCTTTTCAAGTAAATTCTCATGTGTTTACAGGTAATGATGAAAGTAAATCTTTCTAATCAATTTTGTGGAACTTGTTCTACATAAATAAGTGTTTTTCAAAATAATGTAGATTTCCTGTAATATCTAATTTGAAGAAATTCTTCAAAACCCAATATACACATTAAGTAAAGTGAGTGCTGTTGGTTCATTGGGTAATTCCGAGGCTTAGATACAGACAGGATCATCATATGTGAAGACTTCAATCTGGCTCTTTTGACACTGCTTTGATAATTATCCTCACAAGATTCTTTAAGTTCTTCAGATGTTTCTGAAAGGTTATATGAATGAAAGTGTGCAAAACACTAATGGCTACAGTTTGCCCAAGGAATTGAAGTCAGCTAAAGAAATCAGGGCAAAGGGGCAAATCAGGGCAAATTTAAAGCATGCATTCAGGCTTTGAAAACAATGGTTAAAATATAAGATTACAAAAAGGATTCATGGGAGTGACCTGAGAACAGTATTTTGTCAATGTTGACGATGACCATAATAATAGTTTGGCATTTACTGGGCACCTATTCTACTCCAAGCACTATGACTCATGACTTATAAACATTATCTCATTGAATCCTTACTAACTTTTCATAAGTGAAGTTGATTTCCACACTGAAGCCCAGAGGGCATGCATCGCTTGCTGGATAATTGCCAAGTCAGTTGCCAACTGTAGGATTCCCTGACTTTACAGCCCTTGGTTTCCACCCTGGGATTTAATTGCATTTGCCGTTTACATTCAAACAGGTCAGCTGGGCTGAATGTTTTCACAAATGACTAATGTGAAAGTCAAAGTTAGTGGACCCGCAGATTTGGCACTGGACTGATTCAAAATTATTTTTCTCATTATTGTCAATGGAAAAAAATTTCTCGTTTTCACTCTTCCCTTTATCACTAGATCAGATTAAGAGAACACACGTTTTTTTTTTTTCCCAAAGTAAATCCACTCCAAATTTAACTGTAGTGATTTCTATTAAAAACATACAAAACTAATAACAAAATCTTTAACCCCACTCAAACGTCCACTAATAGAAAAACTGGTTAAATAAAAATATGGTTCAGCCACAAAATAAAGTACCACGCTATCATAAAATATATATAAGGAATAACATTTATGTAATACTGTGGAATGATTTCCAGGTTGAATGATAAAAGTATGTATCGTCTGCTACTGTTTGCTTAAGAAAAGGGACACATACATGTATATACAGACATACACTAGTGCACACATATACATATATATATAAATACAGTACACACACAGCACATACACACCCACATGCACAAATACCTATGTATATTTTATATATATACATATAGAGATACACATATTTCTTTATGTTAGAAAAAATAAAGAAAGTATAAATTGTAAAATTTAAGAGAATGATTACCAGTAGGAAGGATATAGGATAGAAGAGACAGGGATAAAACTGAACCTTCTTTTGTAGAATGAATTTTGAGAACAAGTGAATATTTAAACAATTATGAAACACAATTTAAAGAAGGGAATCCACAATTGAAAGCAAAATGAAAGTGAAATGAGGGGCCTGTGTATTGAGTTTGTGGCATAATCACGCAGGAGAAACTCTTCTAAATGTCTTTAAAACAGTGATATTGTGAGAAGAAAAATTAGAGACACCTAGCATAGACAACCCTTTTGAGGTATTTTGGTAGATAGATAAATGGGAGAGTGGCTAATGCAAGCTGTGGAGTCAAGGGAGAATATATACTAATGCATATACACACACACAACCAGAGAGGCACATATGTCCATGTACATACTGGAGTATAAGTGGAACGTGTTGTTCAAACCCATGTTATTCAAGGGTCATCTGTATTTCGTTTGGATGATAATAAGAATATGAATTTATGTTGACGATTAGCTCATGAACAGCAATTTAATTTCTTGCTTTTTTTTTTCTTTTTTTTCTTTCAGCTGTAAAGTGGGATAAAATCTTGCTCACGAGTTTGTAATCCTGATTAAATTCCATAAGGTAACGTCTACTGGGTGCCCAGGAGGCTGTCTTGCTCACAGCAGTCCTCTGTACATAGAAGTCCTCCTTCCATCGCTTGCTTCTTAGATCAGTAAGTCAGTGCACAATGGCTGCCTATCTATCCGGGGTGTAAGTCAGCATGTGAGAAGCACTGGGATACGCCAACACAAATCACCTTGGATCCGCTAGGTCCTGAGGAAGGTCGTGGTCTTCTTGGGAGCACATGGCTGTTAAAGTTAATTGATTATGCGATCCATATGGCGGCTCTTCTAGGATTTCCATTCCAGGAAAAGATCATCTTTCCATGTCAACTCATGGGCTTTAGATTTTATTTATACTGCTACCTTACAGAGATATTTGATTACCGTATGTCATTTAATTCTACAAAAACTATACAAGGAATAACTGTATCCATTATGGAGTTGGGCAAATAACTTTTAGCTGATAAATGTTTCAATTAAAATCCAGTCTTATGATTCTGTTCGCCTTCCCTGGGTCTGTGTTTCTCCCCATGGGGCTGACTTGTCCAGGAATGTGAAGTTAATTGGGCTGAGTGGACGCTGGGGCTTGTTTCTCTTCCCCAGTGGTCCAGGGGCTGTGTCTGTACTGTGCAAGGCTAGACGTTTGCCAGCTGTGAGAATAACATGATCTAATATATTTCCCAGGACACTAAACCCCCAAATTCAGTGTTCAACTACATAATTCAATGTATTAGGTGTCTTATATTGTTCTTTCTTATTCTTTCTTTTAAATTGATATTTATTATTTTAAACCTTTTTTGCTGTTTTCTACTGCATTTAATTTCACAAAAATATCAAATAAATAAGAACTGAGAGGGTATACATCTCAAAAATAAACCCAAGATATTTCTTTTCATGTCTTTTATGTGTCCTTTAGAAATGGGAAGAAATTATAAGATAGAAATGCTTATATTTGAGGAACTATAGCAATATAAAATCTTTATATATATTTTATATATATATATATACATGTATGCATATATATTCTTTATGATGCCCTTTTCCATCTTTTCTGTGGATGAGTGTTTATACTACCAAGTTCATTAATGAGAATTTAAATTTAAACTCATTTTAACTACTGAAGTAGGGAATATTTGTTAACAACATAGTACTAATAAAAATATTGTTACTGTGAATTTATGCTACTTAATTGTAATGCATTCTTGTCTTATAATTACCTAGGTGTAATAGAGCAAATGCATTAGTATATAGTGCCCAGGCCAGGCTGTAACCCTAGGAACACCTGGAGTGCACAGGATGGAACATCTGAGGGGTCATCTGGGCTGGCACGGGGGGAGAGCTGCCGTGGAACTCAGCCCTGGCACAGCCTTGGGTGGGACTCAGCCAGGCCAAGGCCAAAGACAGTTGCTCCCTGCAGATGGACCAGCCGTCTGAGGGGCTGGGGGACTTCAGAGTGCAAATGTCAATCCAGATCTGAGTTAAACACATTTTAGATGTAACTGAATATTTATCCCCACACAAGAATGTTTAAGTCAGAGTGCCTGGAAAAGTTAGTGGATCAGTCTTAGTTTATTATTCAATAAAATTTTGTTTTCCCACTGTGGGGTGGAACTAGGACCTTGTCAGAGGACAGTATGTGCTGTTATAACAATAGACTGAACTTCATGCTTAACATATATGACTTGAGTCTCTTAAATCATGTCTGGGACACGTATAACACAGTAAGAAGGCATGCATGTAAACACACATCTTGCTCTTCTTGTTTTGTTTTTAATCTTTTATCCAGATGTTATGTGCTTTTCATATGGGAGCATCCCATTCTTTGCAAAATTCTCATTCCCATTTCTACCACCCCACACTCCCTTACTATGCTGAGTGTCACAGATGACCCTGGGGCCACACCACTGACATTTCCTAGTGCGGTGGTCTCAGCAACTCCTCAGAAATCAAATTTAAAAGCAGACAGCATAGTTTAATTCACACCCAATACCCCCTCTTATTGTTTGTTTTCGAGTTGATTAGTTGTCCTTCAACATTTTAGGGTCCTTGTGTTCTGTATGTTCTAGGAAATTTGGCTGATTGCAAATAAATTTTTCTAGGTGTGTGACAGATGTCAAAATCTCAGCACAGGACATGATGTAATAACACACAAATTTGCCATTTTTGAGATACCCCAGAGTCTCCTCAGCTCAATCCACTTCCATTCAAGCCTTTCCATGCCTGAGTACAAAGACAATACTAGAATATCTGATTTCAACAAACATAACTTGTATCTGATGGCTCTTAAAAGCTTACCAGTAGCAATAGCATCTCTGCAGTAGGGGACAATGGAATTGCCATGGTCTTTATTTTGGGATTTCTTTGCATTCCCTTATTTCTATAAAGGTAATGTCAGTGGTACTCATTTTTTAAAGAGGATATACTGAAGTGGTGCCCAAATTTTGATGCTGACATTTTGTCATCCTTCCAAGAGATAAAGGAACACCTCCAACCTCAAATTCCATAGCTTGGAGAAGCCTAAAGCCTTCACAATTTCCTGACTCCCAGGCATCTCCTGGGAGTCATGGCCCCATGGTTTGGGGTTCTTGCACCTTTGTGATCTCTAGGCTGCTCCACAGTGACTCAGACATGAGCCTCTATGCTTCTCCAGATGGACCACCAAGAGCCTCCTCAGCCAGGTGGAGCACGAAATGGCTCTTTGGGGAGTCTGGAGGAGAGAAGTTACAACAAGCTCCACAGCGGCCCCACCTGACATTTCTGTGCTGTCTGCTCTCATTCTGACCACCAACCGGTGGGGCTGCTTTTTATCCTTCCTCTCCTATGACAATTGTTAAATAAATGCAAGAATGGATAAGTCTATTATGGTATTCATGAGGAAGCATGCATGTTGAAACGTTATCCTAACCTGTATACATTTAAAACATGAGATACAGTCAGCTCTATTTGGGAAAAAGTGGAAAAAATAGACTTTTTGGAAAAATTCATTCAACCCTAAGTGTTATTTGCTATGATTGCATTCTCTAAGGCTGACTTCACTGTTGAACCTACAAACTCTTATGCCGATACAAAGTCAAGAGGTCTTCTATTCAGGCCCTTGTCATGCCTTCCATGTTCACTTAAGCCTTTTTATACAACAAACAAAATGTCATGCATTTGAAAAATCTGTCACTAAAACAGACTGTCCAACTGTGGCTTTACTGCTTTTTATATCACTCCAGAGAAGTTTAAAGAAAGACATAGAGAGAAAGAAAAAAAAGCTCACATATATAGTTGTCTCAATAAAACAATATTTTTCTAAATATAGACCTTTTGGGGAATATAAAATTCATATAAAATGTTTACTAAAATATGTATAATCTACCTTAAATACTATATGCTGTATATATTTTTTGGCTTTTACATGGTCCTCTAGATACATTTTCTCTTCTAGCAAATGTAATAAAGTGGAAGATTCTGTGTGATTCCTGTATGTGAGCAACATATTACTGTTGACCCAATTTCCCAATTTAGAAAACTTCTTTGGATTCTGTACTTTTTCATCCTAGAAATCTGAGGGGAAGTACAAGTTTGAATATGAATTAACAGAAAGAAAAGCATATATCTACACTTGATTTACTTGTTGGTTTTTCTTTAACCTGCTTGTTCATACCAATGTCTAAGAAACTGTAAAGCTAGCACAAAGCAAAATTCTCTTAAGGAATAGGGAGTTGCAAATGGGTATAAAAAACATATGTTTCATATATTATGAAAAGTTTTTTTTTTCTGTGGGCCCAGGCTAGAGAATGACACGCTGATTTCAGTAGAGACGTGTAGAAGCCAGGAATGGAGAAGGGATGCCCCTGCCCAGCCTGGGACATGCGGGCATGTGGAGGTGTGCACAGGGTGGTCTGTGTTGACTATTGCCCAGTGAGGGGGGGATAAAGAGGGGATGAAGTTGAAGGTGAGTTCCATTTTGGAAGTCATTGAATTCTGAGTTTAGGAATTTGAAATTAACCTGATGATCTGTGGGAAAATAATTAAATATTTGGAGTGGGAAAGTGATATCATCAAAGGAATGCCCCAGAAAAGCTAGGTGGAGTCTGGTGTATGTTAAAGCAGGAGAGAAAGTGCAGCAGAGGGAAGGCATGGGGAGGTATTGCAGTAGTTAGTCTAAGCAATGGTCTCCAAATTGGGGTGCATGCACCAATCCATCCAGACGGGGTACATTTTTCCAATGTATGTGCACATTTATTTTCAAATCATCCATTTTAATGTCATCCTTTGTACTTGTTTCATAATGTACACAACATAACAGCAGTTGTGTATAATTTTTTGGTAAATCAATGTAGATGCCTTGTGAGGGGTTGCCAATACTGTTTACTGGTGGAGATTATGGTTTGAAGGTGCAGATAGTCTAGTGGGAGGGACAATGGAGAGGAAGGGGTAGATGCAAGAAACCTTCTCAAGGTGGAGTGAGCAACTATTCTAATGATAAATTTTTTTGTTTGCTTGTTTTTTGAGTTTTCTTTTTTTTTTTTTTACATCTTTATTGAAGTATAATTGCTTTACAATGGTGTGTTAGTTTCTGCTTCTAATGATAATTTTGACAGCTGAGACGTGGAATGAGATGAATGTAATGAAGTTGAGAATTAATAGCTTTTTAATGGCAGGTGGTCAAGATGCCTTGATCAAGAGATCAGATCCTTCTTCTATTTTCCTCTTTTACAAAGTGTAACAAAGAGACCAGAAGATGAGCTTACAAATGGGCCCACTTTATTTGCACAAGGACACATTAATTAGCTTCATCTAACATCTGAAGCTGAACTTAAGTTTTTGTTTTCACATCCCCGAAGTAAGTCAGATGTATTAAACTCTAGGAAAATTTAATTAGGCTGAACTTGGTCTTTATAGGACAACAAATACCAGTGGTAGTTAAAAGACAGCCAATTCTTCACTTTCTTAAAGTATTTTGACTTTTGTTTTTTTCATGCAGTGAACTTCCCTACTGCATTAAAAGATGATTCAATTTGAAATATTGTAATTTGCATAAAATTCTTCACAGGCAAACTCCAAGAGGTCCTTCACTATTGAGTCTCAAGGTATGAATAAATTTAGGATTCTACTTTAACTACCAGAGGATACTAAAAATTATGCTCACTATAGAGATCAGTCGAATCTACATTTTTCTCTTCTAAGGTATGACAGACATATATTACAAAAGATGGCATAAAAAAGAAAAGTTAACATAGCTATAATATTTAATTTGTCTGTTGAAAGAACCAAGTGAACACCAATGGTATCAGAAAATAAAGTGCATGAATTCTAGAAACAACAGAGAATGTTTTTGACAATAGGAGAAAAAGCCTATGCATACACAAAGCCCGCTACACTGTTTTTTTCACTGAACATCAGAACAAGACTTAAGAAATCTGCCTTGCTTCCTAATTTCTCCACATCCGAGAATGGTTCCACCTAAAATGTGAAATGCTATAACAAAATTAACACAATGGCCTTAAATATTTACTTATCAGCAACCTCATACTTCTCAGCTCATACAATTAAGAGCTTTCTTCATCTGCACCTGAGAATACTAAGTTGGGCTCAGTTGCATGGTTTTAGCACTGACAACAGCTCAGTTATTGGAAGCCTCCACATGACCTCTTTGCATGGAGACATCAGTTACCTACACCTAACACTCAAAGTCCATCTATAAAATGCTTCATAGGAATACTCCTCCAGAACTAGTCAGAGGATTTTCCAATTAGTTGTGTTTTATTTTTAATATTTATTTTTTTATTGGACTAAATTGCTTTACAATGTTGCGTGAGTTTCTGTTGTACAATGAAATGAATCAGCTATATGTATACCTATATCCCCTCCCTCTTGGACCTCCCTTCCCACGCCCCCCCACCCATCCCACCCATCTAGGTTGTCACAGAGCACTGAGCTGAGCTCTCTGTGCTATACATCATGTTCCCACTAGCTATCTATTTTACACGTGGTACTGTATTTATGTCAAACCTAATCTCCTAATTCATCCCACCCTCCTTTCCCCCAGTGTCCACATGTCTGTTCTCTATGTCTACGTTTCTATTCCTTCCCTACAAATAGGTTCATCTGTACCATTTTTCTAGATTCCACATATATGCTTTAATACACGATATTTGTTTTCCTCTTTCTGGCTTACTTCACTCTGTATGACAGACTCTAGGTCCATCTACATCTCTACAAATGACCCAAATTCATTCCTTTTTAAGGCTGAGTAATATTGCAATGTATATTTGTACCACGTCTTCTTTATCCATTTATCTATCGTTGGACATTTAGGTTGTTTCCATGCCTTGGCTATTGTAAATAGTGCTGCAATGAACACTGGGGTACATGTGTCCTTTTGAATTATGGTTTTCTCAGGGTATATGCCCAGTAGTGAGATTGCTGGGTCATATGGTAGTTCTATTTTTAGTTTTTTAAGTAACCTCCATAGTGTTCTTCATAGTGGCTCTATCAATTCACATTCCCACCAACAGTACAAGAGGGTTCCCTTTCCTCCACACCCTCTCCAGCCTTTATTGTTTGTAGATTTTTTGATGGTGGCCATTTTTACCAGTGTGAGGTGATACCTCACTGTAGTTTTGATTTGAATTTCTTTAATAATTAGTGACGTTGAGCATCTTTTCATGTGCCTCTTGGCCATCTGTATGTCTTCTTTAGTGAAATGTCTATTTATGTCTTCTGCTCATTTTTTAATTGGGTTGTTTGTTTGTTTTTTTGTTATTGAACTCCATAATGAAATTAAAAGCTTTTGCACAGCAAAGGAAACCATAAACAAGATGAAAAGACAACCCTCAGAATGGGAGAAAATGGGACAAAAGATTAATCTCCAAAATATACAAGCAGCTCCAATAAGGTTTTAAAAGTCACTGTTACTCAAAAGGCCCTGGAGTTCACCTCCTCTATTTTTCTTATTACAGTGTCAAAGAAGAGTTGCAATGTCATAAAATTGTAGAATAACCCTTTCTCCAGGTTTTTAAACATCTATTACAAAGGCCCTAATCAAGTGTCATAGCAAAGAAAAAGGAAAAAATCAGGACAGGTTCATCCTTAATTTTGTCCAAGAATTATGCCTTTAACAACAATATTTATACCTGTTTTCTACCTGATGTCTTTGACCTTCTTTGAGAAAACTGGGGTCAAAGCTGGGGTTAGTCTACTTTTAAGGCTCAGTGGAAAGGGAAGAGTAAAAACAGAGAAGGAGAACCTCAATGTAACAAAAATTTCCTCCCCATTGGAGTCTCCTTACTGAGTTCTCATATGGACATGTCCTGACTCCCAGGAAATGCAGCTAGGAAGGGAAATAGATGACATTTCTATCCCCTCAGGCTTTCTTATCCTTAGAACAGGCAGCAAGAGACATTTTCTTCTTTTTTGCTTTGAGACACAATATCCTCACCACTGGTAAACAAACACAATCTTGTTAACAGTCCCTTTTTATTCCAGGACACAAATAATACAGTATGTAAAGGAAGACTAGCTGCATCCATTCCAATGTTGCCATTCCTGGGGAGTTGAGTGGAAGGCAGTCTCCTGTGTAGAAACATGAGAAAACGGGAATACACTTCCCCCTCATTAATTACATTGCAAAGTTGTATTGAATGGTGCATTGAAGAAAATAATATATCATGATTAACTGGGATACGTTTCAGGAATGTGAGAGTAGGTCAACATGATGCAATCTATTGATATAGTCCATCATATTCATAGAGCTAAAGGAAAGCAATCCTATGATCATCTCCATAGTTTCAGAAAATGTATGTTTGATGATTTTTGAATTTTAGTACACATTTATTTATATATTTTTATATTTTATTGAAGTATAGTTGATTTACGACGTTGAATACATATTTACATTGAAACACTCAATAAAATGGTGATAAACTTACACAGAAGAGAGTACTTAAAGGCTTAGGATTTAGAACAAAACAGGTAAAACCATATATATTTGTAGGTAATCTGATTTTACATTTTAAAAATTCACAAGAATCAATGGAAGTTACTACACATAATAAGAGAATTTAGTAAAATAGCAGGCTATATAATCAGTAATCAGTAACTACCTATGAAGCAAATAGAAAATAGAACAGACCCATTTATAATATCACAAATTAATATAATCATAAGAAGGTAAAATAGCTAGGCATAAAATTAAATTTTTTTAACATCTTTATTGGAGTATAATTGCTTTATAATGGTGTGTTAGTTTCTGCTTTATAAAAAAGTGAATCAGCTATACATATACATATGTTCCCATATCTCTTCCCTCTTGTGTCTCCCTCCCTCCCACCCTCCCTATCCCACCCCTCTAGGTGGTCACAAACCACCGAGCTGATCTCCCTGTGCTATGAGGCTGCTTCCCACTAGCTATCGGTTTTACATTTGGTAGTGTAAAATCTCTTGAAGGACGTGAAGGAGACAAACACAAGTGAAGACATTCCATGTCTAGTTTCCCACTGGCCCACTTCTCATATACCTCTGTCCACTAGGTCTTGGCATAGCTCCCTTGAGAACACATTAAGTGCTCCATAAATCTTGTTGAATGAACAGATGACTGGATATTCATGTGTAAATATTTCAGCACTGAATTATTTGGAAAATGTCAAATGATTAAAGCTTCATACACCATAAAAATGTCTGTGTCACAGTGTTTTCCTTGAGACACAGAATTGTTCTTTCAAATCATATATTCATATATATCCTTACTGGAAAAAAAAGATGATGGAATTTTACAAATTATATATATTTTTCATAATTAGGTCTTCATTATGCCTATTGCACAATAACATTTCCCCTTATCTAATGGTTTTACTTCAAATTTCCTTTAAATAGTGATTAACTCTAGTAAGTTAAAATATTTCTCAACTGAATAATAAAATTAAACATGGTTTACACCCAACTTTCTGGTTCTGTGATAGAGTGAAGTGCACTCTCTGAGATATATGGAATTCTAAGATACTGAGATCAAATTTTTCAAGTTGCCCTGATGAAAACTTTACAGGGGAATTATGATCTGACCAAGATTCATTGTCCTGGAATATCAAACTTCTTTAGTGGTTATTTTAAAAGGTAATTAAGGTAAAATGAGGTCATAAGGATGGGGCCCTGATTTGATAGGACTGGTGCTCTTAAAAGAGTAGCCACCAGTGATCTCTCTCTTCACGCATGCACTGTGAGAAAGCTCGTGAGAACACAACGGGAAGTCAGTTGTCTGCAAACCAAGCCTACTGGCTTCTTAAACCCATCCTGTTGACACCCTTATTTTGGATTTCCAGCCTCCAGAAATGTGAGACAATAAATGTGTGCTAGTTAAGCTACCCAGCCTGTGGTATCTTGTTATGGCAGGCTAAGCAGAATAATGCAGATTTTGTCTTCCATATTACCAGAAATTTCTTCTTATTAAAAATTAATTTTGACTTTTTTTACCATTTCACAAACATTTGTTGTTCAAAGTGTTAGAGATACAAAGCAGAATGGGCTCTCTGACCTTAAAGAGTGTATAACCTAGACAAGATGACAAATACAAGGCTCTTAAGCTTCCAGCCCTTCCCTTACCCTAACTGCCAATTGTAAGGTCGGATCTTAACAAACGGCACCACGAAACAGAGGAAAGCTTCGAGTGAGCTTTATTAGGGAGCACTCCCGGGCGAGGTTCACTGGTCTGAGAGAAAGGGGCCAGAGAAGTTGTGCCCAGTCCTAGGCGTGGGAGATTTTATTGAGGTGTAAGGCAAGGGTGGTTTGCAGTGGCGGGGGGGGGGTGTTACTATACAGGGTAATTCCTTATTTGGTGAGGATATAGCAGGGCCAGGTGTTGGTTGGTCTGGGGCGTAAGCCCATTTTCCCTTCCCATCAGCCCCATTGTTTTCTGTGCAGGAAGTTAGAGTCTCTTGTTGATTCCCAGAACAGGTGAGGTCGTTATGTCCCAATGCCTCTCCTTCCTCATACTGGTCGATGTTTTCTCTTACCCCCTGGGCCTCCTTTCACCTGGGCCTCCTTTCACCCGGGCCAACGGACCTTACACCAATTGATAACAGAAGTATCTCCCAATTGAACATCAGAATCCTACTGAACACAGAAAAAGTAACAAATGGTCAAATTAAGAATGCTCCAGGAGAAATGTATTGGTTAGCCTTAGTCCAGTGCTATTGATCTTGGGTGGCCTCAGCCTGCAGTGGCTTGAAGCAGGACTTCGGTTCCCGGCCTGATTTTGAAGTCAGGTCACTAGACCAGTGGCCAGTGACAAGGTCCTGGCCCATCAGATTTGCAGAAAAGAATTCCCACAAAGATGGAAAGTAGCAAAACAAGTAAAGTGTTTATTAGAAGGAAAAAGATTACCTGTGGATAAATACACGGGTGGGCTCAGAGAGAGTCGTGCCCTTGCAATAGTTTGAATCATTTATATGGGGCATTTCTTCCAGGTTTCCTTGGGCCAATCATCTTGCTTTGCCTGGTTCCGGGTCTGCATTTGGTGTACCTTAGGGCTTCGCATGTGTTCATGTGCATCTCTTAGCCAAGGTGGACTCCAGTGAATAGGCCTATAGGTAGGTTGACATCACCTACTATGGGGTGGTGCACCCTCCCTTTTGACATTCAAGGAGCCTTTTCTGCACATGCATAGTCAGGAAGGTCTCCTGGACTTTGAGAATGATGAATATGTGGTCTCTATCTTTTATCTGGGCAGGGTTCAGCCTCTCCTATCTTCATCTTGGAGTAACTGTCCATAGGGAACAACTCCAGCTGTTCAGCCTGGGACCCATCTGTCTCTTGCCTCACTATAAGGAGAGAGGCCTGGAAAGTAAGGAGGCTTGCTAGCACTAACCACACACCTAAACCTAAAGAAAACACTCTAAAGAAAAAAAATTGCAAAAATCTTGAAAAAAAGTCTGCATGTGCACTTGTGTGCACAGAATAATAAAGAAGTTAGGTAGGTCTTAAGAATAGTATTCTAGCTTTTGTATATTTGTGGTGACCACATCAACTCTGAAACATCGACAGCCATCAGATTTTACTCTGTTTTCAAATTGTGGAATTGCTTCAGACGCTTACTTTATGAACTCATTGATTTCACAGTTATTCAATATTTACCTACATTTAACTCAATGGGGAAAATTCAGTTGTGGCCAGATAACATGCATTAAATTTAGTTTTCACCACTTACTCACCCCCTATACTCTCTTCCCAGAAAGTTGCTGAAAATCCAAGGGAACATAAAACTTTGAGTTATGTGCTTACTTAACCAAATTCAGAATGTTTATATTTCCTTCACTAAGTACTCTATTTCTAGGAGACTAAAGATGACCTCTTTATCCTTTCTGCTGACTTTTTCGAAAATGGTAATTTCTGACATTTTTCAATGAAAAAATATATTTTACTTTATGAAATAAGAATAGGATCAATTAAACACAATGAAAAATGCAGAGACTATTTACACCTTTTTTTAAAAATTACTATCAATGCTAACATACTGTAGAGCTAACTGAATCCAACAATGGATCAAAATTACCATATATTTCTTGGCTCTTGATTTAAACAATGAAAAGTAGTATAGAAACATTACCCTAAATACTTTGTCTGGACAACTATGAGTTATTTTCCTTTTTTAATTTGTCTGTTATATATGTATTTAGTTTGTTCCACTTAAAGTAGTCAATAAAAAGGCTATATTCCTTTCTGGAAAAAAAAAAAGCTATTGTAACAACTCCACAGGATTGGCTAGGATAGTTTCATATCAAAAAATAAATTAAAAAACCTTGTCTACTTGTATTGTTTGACTACTTCTATTGTATCTCACAGCTTTATCTTTTTACATTTTCGATTTATGTGGGCAATTACTGACTTATGTTTACTTCTTTATTATTAATGAAGAAAATAAAATTAAAAAAATTATCTCTGCTACATAAACAAAGGATGACAATAAAGGATCAATAAAAAACAAATAATAGGCAAAAGAAAACAAATCTAGCAATGTTAATATCAAACAGGCCCTAATTTAAGATCTAAAAGAAAAAGCGTAATATTTTATATTAATTAAAATAACATTCCAAGAAGTTATATCAGTCATTACCTTTATTTAGTTAATAACATAGGTTTAAAATATTTTTTAAAATATTGAGAGAAATACAAGGAAAATTTGACAAAAGCACAACATATCTATCTTGGAAACCCAGGGGATAAATTAAGCAAGCATATTGAGGGTTTGTAAAACACTTTTACATGGACAAGCAAGTATCACATATATCATTTTATATTTACTTCAGAACAAAGTGTACTCACATACACATGGATTTGAGGCAGGAGATAGATGGGCCCCCGGGGCAAGCAGTTGGAGTTAGTTCCCTGTGGACCAATACTCCAAAATGAGAATAACAGGACAATTGAGAGAGGAAGCTGGGCTCTGCCCAGATAGAAGATAAGAGACCACATATTCCTCATTCTTGAAGTCAGAAGGCTTCCCTGACTACACATGCACAGAAAGTCTCCTTGGAGGTCAAAAGGGGAGTAACGCTAAGTGATGTCAAGTCTATCCATAGGCCTCTTTGGTAGAATCCATCTTGGCTAAGAGATGCTCGTGCACACATGGGGAGATCCTGAGATATATCAAATATGGACTTTGAACCAGGCAAATCACAATGATTGGCCAAAGGAAACCTGGAAGAAACACCCCATAAAAGTGATTCAAACTGCCACAAGGGCGTAACTCTCTCTCTGAGTCCACCCGTGTGTCTAACCACGTGTACTGTACTTCTTTTTCCTAATATATACTTTACTTATTTCACTACTTTCTGTCTTTGTGGGAATTCTTTTTCTGCAAAGACATAGGGCCAAGGTCTTGTCACTGACCACTGGTCAAGTGACTAGGATTCAGTGCTCTCACCACCGCAACCTGACCTCCATCACGGACTGGGAAAAGAAACCCTGCTTCAAGCCACTACAGGCAGAGGCCACCCGAGATCAGATTGTTGAAAAATGATCACTTATCTTTCCTGAAATCCAAAAAAGCAGAAATTTATATAGTCTGCCATCACTGTGTCATATGCAATAAAGCTTGAATAAAATAAAAGGGTAGGGAAATAATATCCTAAAATTTATAAACACACATTTCTAAGTAGTTCCTTTTTACCAGAGACATTCAAATGAGAAGTTATAAAATTACTTATAAGTGATCAAAAATTAGAACACTACTTCTCAAAACCTGTAAAATGTTGTCAAGCAGAACTCAGTGGAACATTAATGATTACAAACACACTTACAACAAAAAAAGGAAGAAAAGAAACTAATACAACAACATAAAAACTAGAAATAACATTAAATAAAACAAGAAAATATGCATTTTTTGGTAGAAATTGATTTTAATTTTATGTGGATATACAATGGGCCTAGGAGAGCTAAGATGTATTTGGACAAATAAAACTAAAATTACAATACTTAAACAAATATCAAGACATTAAAAGGTAGTAAGACAATATGGCATCAGTGCAAGCATGGACAAGTAGACCAACAGAAGAAAATAGAAACCAAGATATCGCACATATGTACACATGCATCTCTCTCTCTCACACACACACACACACACACACACACGCATACACATACACACACACAATTTATGACAAAGATGACACTTGAGAGCAATTGGTGAAGGATGACCTTTTTAATACATGAGTTCTTTCAATTTTCTCTCCATGTAGGTTAAAAATAAACCATCTTGGCCTCTATATTATAACATAGAGAAAATCAATTCCAAGTGAATTGTAGGTCTAAAAGTGAAAAGTAAAATAATGAATCTTCTAGAAGATAATGTCAGGGAGGAAGAAATTTTCCTCTGCCCTTCTAGGTTTTTCTGGCTGGTCTAAGAGTTAGGTTGATATGAGACAGATTAACAGGAGAAAATCAAACAAAAGTTTAATAACACATATACATAGGGGAGACCCAGGAAAACTGAGTAACTTGTCAAGATGGCTGAAAACCTCAACTTAAATAGCAGCTTCAGCTAAAGACAAAAAAGGATGTTGGGGGTAGCAGTTTGCGACTTCAAAGGGGAGGAAGGCAATTCACATGGAGTTGGAAGAGCAAATGTTTGGTAAACAAATGTTTGCTGAGCCAGGAAGAGACAGTGGGACACTGAGTGGACTCTGATCTCTCAGCCCTGCTGAGTTTTACCCAGCACACTTAGCCCATATTTTTTGCAATACACCTATCCCAGAAACAAATTCTCTATCTCCTGAATCTTTTGGTGCTTAATTGTTTTCAGCTCAAAATAATCCACATGCCAAAGAGACATTTTGGGGTGGCAAGTTTTGCTCTCTTACAATAACATAGGAGAATATCCTCATAATTTGGGGCAGCTAAAATTTCTTTAAACAGGTCACAAGAATGAGTAGCCATAAAATATAAAGATAGATAACATTCAAATTAAGAAGGTGTGTTATTAAAATACACTAGTAGGAGTGTAAAACAGCAAGTTCAGTCTAGAGAAGATATGTCTTTACATACTGACAAAGAACTAATACCCCAAATGTATATTGATGTCCTTCACACCAATTAGAAAACATATTGCAATGCATTTATAATGTTTGAAACAAAAAGCTCTTTTGTTTCAGTTTGCATATTATGGTCATAAAAGCAAATCAAAACTCACAACCAGGAAGTGTGTACTTGGGTCATCATTGACTAAAAAGACCACGACTACCCAGATGCTTTTTCTAAAAATTGCATGTGAGAGCTGTAAGTCATCAGTTGACTTAAAGTTAAGATTGTTTGCAATTTTGCAGATGAAATTCTGATTTATGTTCTTTAAAGATCACTCTAGCTGCTCCGTAGGGAGAGGATCTAGGAGGTCAAGGGCATAGCAGGGAGACTGGCTGGGGGTCATCCAGTGAGAGATGATGTAGCTGGAGGTAGGATCAGGAAGGGGGAGATCAGAAGTGGTCAGATTTGGTCAGTGTGATACAGGAAGTGTGGACAGAACGGATGAAGCACTGGATGTGGGGATGAATCAGGGAAAACAAAGATTTTTAACACAACACCGGCATTAGAGATAGGTTGGTTTTCTTCCCCTTGCATTTTATTTTGAAAAATGTCATATATTCAACAAAGTTGAAATAATGTTCCAAGGAACCTCCTTAAAGCCTACACCTAGTTTCTGCCATTAATATTTTACTGTACTTATTAATCACATACCTGTACAGGTATCTACCCTCTATCCTTCCATCAAACCATTTTTATACATTTCAAGTAAACTGCAGATAGCAGCACACATTCTCCTAGATACTTCTGTGTGCATATCATTAGCTAAATTTCAATATTTGTTTATATTTTTATGTATGCAATGAAATGCATAAATCATAAGGGTATGCTTGCTGAATTTTGACAAATGCTTACATCTGAGAAAACATTAATTTTATCCAATAGGATATTGAGACGCTGCAATTCATTATGAGTGCAACAGCATACATTAAGTCACAGGTAATTGCTCAAAGAGGTAAAGAAAAGCCAGCAGAGAAAGCTAGAATCAATGTGTGAGAAAAATGCTTCCACAATTTAATCATTTAAATAGCAATCTAACAGTGATATTGTTTTCATCTGTTTCCCTATTAGAATAATAAATGTAATGGCTTTTTTTAAAAAGTAGAAAAGCATATGAAAAAGATAAGGTTGTTAATTTATATATCAATTACTCAATATGCTTACCCTGTACAAGTATAATTAAAACTCAGGTTAATAAGATTTGCTTTAAGACTTTAAAGAAAGTCAACAGTTTTAGCTAAACTTAATTCCATAAGTCATAATTATAACGATAAATCATAATTATAATATTAGCACCATAAAACCACTGTCTGCATATAGGCAAAATCTAATTACATTATTCCTAAAGATATAAACAGTTCTCGGTTAAAGAATTCAGTTAATTATATTATACAATATAGGTTTATTTTGGGGGGTGCCCTATTTAGTTTTGAAAGTAACCTTATTTAAAGTAGCCCTACAAAAAACACTCAATACAATTTCTCCTCAATAAGCAAGCACCTTAAACATTATTTACGTGACTTAAATACAATCACTGGTAATTTAATAGCTGGCAGCAAATAAGCATTGTTTATACATGCTAATAAATCAATATCAAAGAAAATCAGCCTTTTTTTAAGAGTCAAAATTAATTTGGTCTCCATTTGTCATCAAATCCTAGAGAAAAAATGACCTCATGTTACTTCTTGAAAAAATTATTTTATTGGCCTTGGCTCTATTAAAAACAGTTAGTTATAAATGGGGTAATTGATTCCAAGTTCAGTGGCTCACCTGAGAAATTTGTCATCAGTAAGTATTGAAAAACAGAGAAGCAAAGAAACAAACAAAAAACCAACTTCCACTTTTCCTCCTGTAGCAGATAATTGTTTAATTTTGACCCAACTAAACCTATAGTTCTTTCTTCATCTGTTCAGAACAAATGGGCTGAGTTCACCCAGCTGCAATTGGACAAAGATGATCTAGAGATAATCAGACTGCAATTCATGTGTGCATTACTACTGCTAAATCTTTATGATTCTGCTTCCTGTTTCTTTTATGTATATTTTAAATCTATTTTACCATCCAGACTTGAGATTTATTTTTAAAATAGCTTTAAATTTTGCAGGACTGCCATGGTGTTGTGACCCTGTAATAGAAAGTGATAACAATTCAATCAGCTGCCACTAGAGGTATTTTTTTGGAATGCAAGGCTATTTTTAAGTCTATTCTTTAGACATACAAAATGATATTTAATACTGTGGTAGGAAGAGCAATATCACCTTATTAGGAAAAATGATGCTGGCAATTTTTAACAGAGAGAGAGCTTTCCCTTCTTCCTGAAATTGAGAAGCAGAGATTATACAACTTTCTCACGGTTTTACTCAAAACTTATAAACACACAACTTGGGTAAAGAACAAGCCCAAGAGGCTTGTGAAAAGGAGGCCAAAGTTAAGTTCTTCATATTTCAACAATCTGGAACAAACAAAATTTCTCACATTATTATTTTCGTCCTAATTGCCAAAATTCAGAGCCATTAATCATGGTTGGGATTTGGAGAGCAGTCCTGGCGGTTTTGTCATGATGTCATTTTAAATGTCATCCTGGGAGAATTAAGAGTCTGTCTTATCACCATCTCTGAGCATGAGATAATCAGGAAATGTTGAAAAAAGTCAAAGAAAAGCCAAGAATTGAAAACATAAAGAAGAAGCTTGGGAACATCCTCTGAAAGAGGAAATGATGTGAAAAAATATGAGCAAGATTCCCACAGACCATTCAGCTACTGTATCATTTAGTTTCCAAGATTGTAATTTATTTTCCTGCCTTTTTTGTTCCCTCATTTTTTTCTGCACATTCTTTTCACAGCTTAGAGTATTTATCTTTTTTCAGCTTTCTTGAAGTATAACTGACAAAACTATAAGAAATTTGAAGTGTACATACATCATGATGATTTGATATACGCATACATTGTGAAAGATTCCTCACATATAGTTAATTAACACATCTGTTACCTCACATATTTCTCTCTTTTTGTTGTTGTTGAGAACATTTAAGTTCTACTCTCTTAGCAACTTTCAATTATATAATACAATGTCATTAAGTGTAGTCACTATATTACACATTAGATCCTCAGACCTTATTCTTATTCATCTTATAGCTGAAAATGTGTACCCTTTTACCAACTTCTCCATACTTCCCCAACTTCCCAGCCCCTGGTGACCACTTTTCTATTCTGTTTCTATGATATTGGTTTCACTTAGCATAATGCTTTTAGGTCCATCCATGTTGTTTCAAATGGCAGAATCTCCTTCTTTCTCATGGCTGAATAATATTCCATTGTGTGTGTGTGTGTGTGTGTGTGTGTGTGTGTATTGTATATGTTCTTTTCTTCTTTATCTGTTCCTCCACAGATGGACACTTAGGTTATCTCCATGTCTTGGTGTGGTATGGTTATTCTGAATAATGCTGAGATGAACATAGGTGTGCAGATATCTCCTTGAACTCCTGTTTTCATTTCCTTTAGATATATACCCAGAAGTAGGATTCTGTATCTGTAGTTCTACTTTTAATTTTATGAGGAACTTCCGTACTGTTTTCCATAGTGGCTGCACCAATTTACATTCCCACCTAGAGGAGTTATTTTTTGACATTTCAACTTAAAACAATGGGTCAGCCAAAAACAAAACAAAAAACAAAATTTCCGCCATGGCTTACTTTATTTCTCTGGCTGTGGGGAGTCCTTTTTTGGGTTTCCTTTATCTTTCCCCTTGAAACCCCTGTGAGGGTCTCACATGGGTCCAATAAATTGTGCATCTCAAGAGAAATCAGTGAACCCACACTGATGGAAAGTAGAGCTTTGCAACTTGGTCCCAGGGTGGGAGAATTGCCAATATGCTGGTGAGAGAGCTAACAAAGAAGCCAAAAGATGCAGACAGGCTGGATGCTTCCCAGCTAACAGATCGTTAGGCAGACGTGCCAACACACAGACATTGATGGAAAATGAACCACACAGCAGACCCCAAATGCCTTGATTTAATGCCTCTGCTTTGTTGTAAATAACAAAGGCACCAGTTAAGAGAGAGAACTACTGCCAAATCTTCAAAAAGGAAGGAAATGGCTTGAAAAGCCAAGCCTGTGTTATAGTAGCATTTAGTTATGTGGACTCTTGCTTTAGAACCTGTGGCAGTTGATGAGATGGATAATGAGTCTTGTACTATAATACAAAAATTGTTTGTAATATTTCAACACAAACTATAATTGGTTATTTAAAATAACAGTTTTCAAACACTGTATTCATAAAACGGTCAGTAAAGCTTCCTAAACTAACTTTCCCCAGAAACTATTGTTCCCTGAAGTATTTATTGAGAAGATAAACACACAACGTTTACAATCTCTATTTAAACACTAAACTTTTCATTTCAATGAAAAAAAAGAACTTTTTGACTGTTAAGTACTATGTACTCATAGCTACCCTTTCACATAATATCATAAGGAAAAAGATTTTGTTATGATAACACTGACATCAGTAGGTACTTGTAAAGTCTCAATGGAATTACCATGCTTTGGAGCTTTTCTTCTTGAAGGTAAAGTAACTTTAAATATTACAAATGTCTATCACCTTCCACAAAAATCCGCCCAAGCCCAACAATAACAAACACCCATGCATACCAGGGCTTACCTGTAACTGTCTAGCAAAACCACATGTAATATACTTATTTAAAAAATTGAAGTATAGTTGATTTACAATGTTTCAGGTATACAGCAAAGTGATTCAGTTATACATATGTTTCTCTATTCTTTTTCAGATTCTTTTCCATTACAGGTTATTACAAGATATTGAATACAGTTCCCTGTGATATACTGTAGGTCCTTGTTGTTTATCTATTTTATACACTGTAGTGTGTATCTGCTACACTCAATATACTCTTAACTTCACCAGTAAGTATTTTCTCACATCTCCAGAAAGAAAGAGTTAGAGTCTAATTGGTCATTTTTAAATGTAATTAAGCAAGAGAGAAGCTCTACAAGATGTATTGCTTTGTCTCCGGGTTTCTATTATCTCAACGTGGTTTAAAAATCCAGGCTCCACAAGATTAAATACATAGATCTGAGACTGCAGACTTAATCTTAAATTAAGATGACATCTTACTTTAGCTGAAACCCCATTCCAATAAAAATGAGAGCAATATTTTTCTAGGTTAGGATATAAAACTCTATGTTGAATGCGGTCATGGATACATTGTATCAGTCTCAGAATATTAATATTATGAGGATTTCCCAAAGTATTGACGGATGTAATGTGAGATACAGTAAATCTGAGCAGGAAGAGTCAGAAGTAGTTATTAATAGTGGTTTAATGCTTTTTAGAGTTTTTCCCCACAAAATAATCTTTAAACTAAACATTACACTGTTTGATGGGTACATGGAGCTGGAAGAGAAACTTAGGAATGTTTTAATGAATCATTTTTACATAGAGTGTTATGAGATTATTTCATTCAAAGCTCATGGCGTCTGGAGATTACGGTGCAAAACTAGGAAATAGAGAGAAGATGAGCTGAACTTCAATTAATTGTGGTCAGTTGTGATGTACTTTTTACGCTAAACAAGTAAAACTTTTGATATCTAGAATTTAGTGGAAAATAAAGGAGTGCTACCTGACAGGGTATATTCATGCTGTCCACCGGTGACCCTAGAAGACCTTCACACTTACTTTGTTTTCTGTTGAACCAAAATATCATTCAGGAATCAAAAGCTGAAATTCTCTTGAAGACCAGAGAGAAACTGGTCCTTGAGGTTCTGAGGCACAGGGAGGGAGAATGATGATGGAGTCCACCTACTCTAATTGGAAGACTAATCTTTGAGGAGTAATTTCTGAAGCTAAAACATCACTGGCAAACTCCCTAATACTGTCTAATATACTAATATGCTGAAATCCACTCTACCCTCTTGAGCACAGAGGTGGACTGCATTTCGCACACCCCCTGCCGTTACGTGTCGTGTGACTGGGTCCTCCCAATGGAATGTTGACAGAAATGATATGGGTCCACCGTCTTTAAGGAAATCACCCATGCCAGGTTCTCTATTCTCTTTCTCCTTCCAGCTGACTGGCATGGTGAACCCACACACCCTTGGAAACCACACATTTAAAGTGGCAGAGCAGCTGGAACAGCCTTAGACTGTTATGCAAGCAAGAAATTAAATCTCCATTGTTCTAGCCTTTGCATTTTGGTTCTCTTATTTTAACAACAGTTTAGAATGCCCTAATGAATACAGCAGATAATAAAAGTTCACTGAAATTTTAACAAGTCGCACTTGGTTTTGTTTAAAATTGTCTGTTTGTGCAGGAAGGAAGTGATCTATCGCTCCTGAAAGTGCACACCTGTATTTGGCAAAGTGAGTATGATAACTTGCAATGGACCTCTTCTAGGCCACTGCTGGCCCCAAAAAATGCCCCTCCAAACAGCAGCCTGAGTGAGACTTCCAAATTGATTCCCCATTTACATTAAAATAAAGTTCCAAAGTCCTTAACACAACAACTTTGCCCAGGTTTCTGGCTTTTCCCCATGTCCTCTTCTAACTGTCACACTGATGCTATTTGACTTTGGCAAACTGGCTGAAACTTTTCCTGTTCCAAGACCTCCTTGGATTGTTTTTTCCCTGCTTTTATTTTTGCCTAGCTGACTCTCTCCGACTCCCCACTGTCACCAGGAAATTTCAGTTTCTCCAGGACCCTTTCTCAACCCCTAGACTAGCTGATACCACCCAGATCTCATTGTACCATCATGTGGTAACTGGTTATGTATTTGTGCAATGATTTAATGTCAACATTTCCCACCTTGAGCTTGAAGTTCTGTGTTTACCTGGTAATTCCCTGCACCTCAAATGCTAATGACAGACCCTGTAGGTCCCCCAAAAGTCCCTTTTAAAACGAGTGTCAGAGTTAGATCCATGGTCTTGTAAGGACCATCCTTTGCTCTCTGGTAAGCCACAGGCATCAACACCCCTCAGGAAGGTGGAGATAGAGGTTTTAAAGACTCTGTCCTGTTGGCAGTTTCCCCTGCCCAAGTGTGTGCACATTTCAACACAACCTGTGAAGCTTGCAGGTCACACCCCTTCCTTTCAGGGGAATTCTTACTATAGAGGATCTTCATGACCATGCAAGCTCTAGGGCAAAGAGGAAGCATGGTTTCCAAGCTCACATCCTCCCTACTATCTGAGCATTCTAAGATCTTGTCTTTGGGATGAAACATTTTGCTTTACTATGCTTTATTCTTTCTCAATATTCCATTTCTTCCTTGCTCTCATTCTAAACTTGCTCTTTCCAGGAAGGGCATGACAACAAAAAATGAAGGCAAAAATAATATTTTCTGGTATTTTGGTTTTCAATACCTTATCCTCTGAAGAACATGGAAAAGACTCCTGAAATAGACCCAAATAATGGGAGAAGACACCAGACTGGTTTGGAAAACTATCTTCTATGCTGGGTACAGGGAAGAATAAGATGGAAGATATAATAAGAGAATGACCATTGAGTTTCTGGGACCATAGATTGAGTTAGGAAAGGGCAACACAGAGGGGAATACTTTCAATAAAGGTGATCTCCCCGTCCCCAGATTAACTGGAGTAAGTGCCAGCTCTTGAGCACAGAGGCTACACTACCCATCCTTTCATGGTAGCTGAAGAGTTCCTCTTTGACAAAAGTCAGTGTGATGCCAGTTCACGAACCATGAGGAATAAAATCTGAGACTTTGCTCAAATTCACCCCAGGAGTTGAGCAGTGTCTCAAGACACCTGTAACCTTCCAGAGAGGTAGGGTGGAACTCAACACAGCTGGCAGAGTCATAGTCATGCCAGAGGTAAAATTTGAACAAATCTAGCACCAGCATGAGTCAGGATTCCCTATGTACTGTACCTATAAACATTCCCAACTGGACTGCAGGCAGCCTGGAAGGAGAGCTTTAGCAAAAAGTTCTTCTTTCAAGAATCCAGATATTGCTTCCAACTTCAGCTTCACACATTCCCATAACTTATTAAGGTGAGGATTGATGGTCTTTTTCTTCTACATCTATGTCACTATCTGAATTTCCTCAGATTTTCATAGCTTATTTGGGTGAAAATTGATGATCTTTTTCTTCTAAAGCTATGTCTGAATTTCCTCTACTATTAGCATGAAAATTTTATAAGCCACTGAACAGGTAAATTGAAAAGGGAAAGAGAACTTCTCCAAAAAGTGATGAAATAGTCATTGTGTTCAGGAACATATGAATTTTCAAGGTGGTTCCCAAAAAACAACTTCTCTGAACATCAGATTGTTTTTTTTGTTTGTTTTTTTTAAGCCCGTTTAGAGTTCTGAGCTAACTCAAGTGAAAAAATACTGGAAATTTGTGGAAGAACATATCCTCTTGTTATAATGGAAGAGGTGTGTCTTCTCCTGCAGGAAGCCAGTTGCCTGGTGTGTGTTCTAGAGCCCATTGCCTGGTGTGTGTTCTAGAGCCCATTGCTATTCCTCTAAACAACAACAACAACAACACTGTATTCTCTTTTACGTCTTCACTACTTCCCATTACTTCTCCTCTGCTAGCTGGTCCTAACATTCACAGCTAAACTGCAGGAATGAACTGTTTACACTTTCTGCTTCCATTTCTGCACTTTCTATTCCATACCAATTCATCGCAGTCTGGCTTCTGCCTCCTCCTCCCCCACAATGGAACTGTCCTAATCAGACCACCTCTGACCGACATGTCATTAAACTTCAAATATTTTCCCTTTTGCAACTTCAGCTACTTGGCCACTTCCTCACTCTCTTCCTTGGATCTTGTGGCACCATCCTTTCCTGGTCTCACACCTACCTTCCCTGTCTCTTCGTTAGTCTCCTTTGCATCTCCCTCTCATCAGATGTTTTCATTACAAAGGTTCTGATACTGGCCCTTATTCTTCTGTCTCTACTTTCTTTCTTTGTCTTAAGCAACTTTCTAGCTTTACCAGATGACTGTCAAGGTTTCTCAAGTATCCATTGTTATGCAGACCAATATCCTGGGGGCCAGACACATTCATTTTTCTATTGCACATCTCCGTTCAAAGTCAAATTGTCTGGCACTCTACTGACTTATCATTTCCCCTCAGTACTGCTACCAACTCCCACCCCTTCCATCATGGGTCCTAATTCTCCTCCTACCTTACACTCACAATTTCCCATTTGCCCAGGGTCAAGGCTGGGACACAGTCTTTCATCATTGGACTCTTGAGTTCTGCCATATTGCACAACTTCCTCGAGAGATTCTCATGTAGATGTAATGGCAATGGCACCCTTAGATTGGTTAGTGCACAACTTGCACAGCTGTATGGGGTGTGCTGATATTTTCCTTCTCCCTCATCATCAACATTCAAACAATCACCAAATGTGTTTAGCTCTGCTTCTAAAGCAGCTCTTGTCTCTATTTCTTTTTTCCCATTCCACTCCTGGTAGGGTCTATAATCATCTTTATCCTTGACTATGAATCTAGCTCTCTGGCTTCTCTCCTGTACCCATGACACCCCTCCAGTCTCTGCAGTCAGAGGGACATTTAAAAACACAAATATGGAACTTAAACTTTTTAATGGCCTCCCCTGGCCCTGTAGATAACAAACCACGGGCTCTCAAGTCCTCCAAGTTCAGCCCCTCCTCTCTCATTCTCACTGCTCTTCCTCCAGGGTCCAGTCTTGGTGACCTCCTTCGTTTGTCCCAAAGGTGCTGAGCTCTCTCACCCACAGGCCTTTGCCGTGTCCTCTACTCTGTTCCTCACCCTCATCCTTCACCCATTGTTCAGGTCCTACCTTAAATATCCCTTTATAAGGAATCCCTCCTGGGACCTCAGACCAGGCTGAATGGGACAGCTACATTACTCAATGACCTGGGCTGCCTTCATTATACCATGACTGAGCATCATGGTGATTAGTTTCCATTGTCTGTCTCCCAGGAAGACAGGATGGCTTCTTCACTAGTGTATCTCTGGCATCTGGTAGGTACTTGAAAAATGGCTAATTGGATCAGTTCTATTATTCCCTTAGAATGTCAAATATATATGATAAAAAAACACAAAAACATAAAACTTTTATCTTTTACAATACTATGATTTCTGAGACAAGTTAGATGTTTCAATTTTCTTCTCTCAACTTGATCCTGAAAAGAACAAGTTTCTGAAGAGTCAATAAAGCCTCAGAGTCTTAAAAGTTAAATTTAATGACCTCCAAACTGAAATCTGCACTAAAAATAAATGTTTTTGCTCATGCAGTGAATGGTGTGACAGCTTTCCTGAGGAAGATAAACTGGTTTCTTTTTTTAAATTTAAATTGTGCTCCTCATTGAAATCCTTAAGATTTAATTTCCATGTGGGGAGAGGGGAAATAAACTAATAAGCGAGAAAACTCATCATTTACCAAGTTTGTGAATTTAGCAGAAATAGTCCAGAGACTTAACATTATGGGAAGACATATGGCATATTATCTTATGGCTGTATTGTTTTGCTCTGCTCTGTTTTTCTGTCCCAAGGGAATAGTTTATATTTTCCTATTATTTCTTTTTCTCACTTCCCTTCATAAATTATGCCTGGGATCCATAAATGACCAAATATAAAAGTGTGTCCTTGCTGAATACAGGCCATAAAAGAAAAAATATATTCCTACCTTAAAATGTAATGCAATACTTCTCGAATGAGAATGCATTATTAGAACTTCTTGGATATTTATTTTGACATGTAATTGTTTGACCCAACATTGGAACCTATAAATTGTTACCTGAAAAAAAAAATAGCTAAAAATGTTTGCATGCTTTTTTTTTTTCTTTTTGCCTTCTGACATTGTTTTATCTTCTAGATTTTGATGAGAGATTTTCAGATTCTCAGGTTATAGAAAATTTTGTATTAAAATCCTCCTGGTCATGGATTCTCCAGTAAAGACTACAAGTCCTTGGAAAGTCAGGACTATCCCCAGCTGTGTGCTGAGGGGTCAGATAATCCCAAGAGGCATCTCAGAGCCTGGCTTCCCTCTTCCAGAAATGGTCTATCAATTCTATCAAGAAAGACATAGATGGCACAAATAGAAAGCACAATGAATCCTGACAAATATTGCATAAGCTGTATTGCATTGGGTTGAATGTATGCTCTAGAACACTGTACAAAAGAGATATGATGCAACCCACATATACAATTTAAAAATTCCTAGAA
Source organism: Pseudorca crassidens (assembly GCF_039906515.1). Lineage (NCBI taxonomy): Eukaryota > Metazoa > Chordata > Mammalia > Artiodactyla > Delphinidae > Pseudorca > Pseudorca crassidens. Next base: position 7,212,562 of record NC_090298.1, read on the forward strand.
TAAGTAAAACAAAACAGGTGGAATTAGTTTTAATAACATGACTTATTTATTCTTGTATATCCAGAATATTATCACTTCAACATGTAATAATTTTAAAAATTATTAAATTATTATATATTTTACATTTTTTCCTAACAAAATCTTCACAATCCAGTGTATATTTTACACTTACAGCTCATCTCAGTTTAGACCAGTCACACTTGAAGTGCTCAATAGCCACATGTGAATAGTGGATGCTATGTTGGAGAAAACAGATCTAGACATTCAAAAAGTGGGGCATGGTTGGGTCTGGAACAGTCAGAAAAGGCTCTTAGAAGGAGGAGAGTCCTCCTTCTTATCTTTACTGTTGCTTTCAACCAGCAAGAAGAATGAGCAGTTCAATTTCAGGGAACTGGTTTGGGGTATGATAGTGGTCAAGCAAAGACCACTGTCTTTCACTGCCAAAGATAGCATCTGAGATGTGATCCCAACTTAGGTATGGAGAATGAAAACAGAATCACTGGAGGGACTTGGAAAGAAGATACAGGGACTCAAAATTAAAGCTACCTGAGATTGTTGCCTAATGGGGTTGCTCAAAATTTATTCTTCATTTATAACTACGAGACTCTTTATTATAAGAGTATGTTTAAAAAAACAAAACAAAACCTTTTATTTTAGAATAGTTTATATTGAAACAAAAGTTGCAAAGATATTACCCACATACCCCTCCCCTCACAGAGTTCCTATTATTAACTTCTTATATTGACTATTTGTCAAAAATTATGGACCAACACAGACAAAATATTAACTAAAGTCTACATTTTATTCAGATTTCCTTAGTTTTTACTTCATGTCCTCTTCTGTTCCAGGATTCCACCAGGGCACCACATTACATTTACTTGTCGTGTCTCCTTAAATTTCTCTTGGCTGTGACGGTTTCTCAGATTTTCCCTGTTTTTGATGACCTTTACTGTTTTGACGACTGGGCAAGTACTTGGTAGAAAGTCCTTTGATAGGGACTTGTCTGATGTTTTTCTCATTAGACTGGGGCTATGGGTGTTTTGAAGGAAGACCACAGTAGCAAAGTGCTTTTCTCATTATATCATCAGGGCACCTACCATCAACACGAGTTATCACTGCTGGTGTTAACTTTGATCATTGACTGGGCTGAGCTAGTTTTGGTAGATTTCTCTACCGTATAGCTACTTTGTTTCCTGCCCTTTCCATTTTGTACATTTTGGAAGTCACTGTGTGCAGCCAACACTTACGAAGTGGAGAGTTATGCTTCACCTCTTTGAGGGTGAAGTATCCATAGAAATTATTTGGAATTATTCTTTATGGGAGGTTATCTATTCTCCCCCATTTACTCACTGATTCAATCAGACATTTATTTCTGATTATTTTAATATCTGAGTATAGACTCATGGATATTAGTTTTATACTTTTAGTTAAGTCCACTGCTACTTTATTTTTTTGCTCAAATCAGTTCATCTTTGGCCATTGGGACCTCTTTCAGTTGGCCCCTGTCTTTTTGACATACCCCATCACTGTGGGGTCATTGAGGACTTTCATGCTTTCTGAAACTACAAGATGCTTGAGGCTCATCTTGTATATATCCTGCCCCAGCCCCCAAATCAGCCATTTCTCCAAAGAGACCTAGTTCCTTTTATTGGAGAATGGTATTAGAAACTAAAATCTGGGAACTAGCTGTGCTCATTGGTTTGAGGTGTCATTGCTTCTAGACTCCCTCAGCTTACAGAGCAAGGAAATAAATGTACATACGTATACTGACACATGAATATACACACATCTATGAATGTTTCTTTGTGTATCTATCTGTATTTATATTAAGTTAAACATTAGTTCACATTGATGTTCAAATCTAATCAACTTCCATATGGATTATTCTAGCCTCCCTAATTCTTTATCTGTAATCTTCCACTTCAACCATGAGAAACAAGGCTCCCACCATCTGCCATGCATTTACTTAATTCTTCAATGCCAATATACATGTACAGTGGTTTTAGAATTTTGTACCTCTGTAGGAATAACGTTATCAGATTTAGTGTGGTGCTTATGTATATTTCCTTGTGTTTTTGTCTTCAAGAATTCACTCATTTTCAAAGTTATATAGGTCAACACCTCTTCCTTTTCCCTCTCTTCAAGGAGATTCTTCTATATTTGTAATGTAGTTAGATTCTTTTGCCATATTCTGCATTTCATCCTGGGCTTTTCTGACCTCTTGAATGATTTCTTAATATTTTTCTTAATATTTTCATGCCTTGAGTTTCATTCTTTGTGTGGTAAAGTTCTGTAAGTTTTGGCAAAGGCATTGTGTTGATTGTCCACCATTTACAATATCATGCAGAATAGTTATTGCCCTAAAAAAATGCCCTGTGCTTCACATGTTCAATCTTCCTTGATCTCAAGCTCTTGAAAACCACTTATCTGCTTGCCATCTTTATATTTTTGCTTTTTCCAGAATGTAATATAAATGGAATCATACAGTAGGTCACCTTTCATACTGTCTTCTTTTACTTAGCAATATGCATTTATGATAAATCCATGTTTTTACATGGTGTCATAGCTCTTTCCTATTTATTCCTGAATATTATTCCATTGTGTGGATATATTACTGTTTGTTTATCCATTTACCTATGGAAGGATCTTGGTTGCTTCCAGTTTTGTGTGATTACGGATAACATTGCTATAAACATTCACCTGGAGATTTGGTGTGGACATAAGTTTTCAAATCAGTCCAATTGCTGGATTGGTTGACTATGGCAAGACCATATTTAACTTTGTCAGAAGCTACCAAACTCGTCCAAACTGACTGTATCATTTTGCATTACTACGAGCTATATCTGCGTTAGTAATTGTTATTGTCATTTTTGTGGATTTTAGCCATTCTAATAGGTGAGTAGTGATACCTCATTGTTTTAAATTTTATTTTAAAGTTGAGAAATAATTTTGAGTGTCTTTTCATAGGCTTATTTGCCATCTATATATCTTCATTGATGAGGTGTCTGTTGAGGTCTTTGCTTATATTTTGATCGAGCTGTTTGTTTTCCTATTTTTAAGTTTTAAGAGTTCTTTGAATATTTTGGATATCAGTCATTATCAGATATGTTTTGCAGATATTTTATCCTAGTCTGTGGCTTGTCTTTTCATTTTTTTAACTAGTATATTTGCAGAGAAGAAGCTTAAAATTTTTTTTTCATAAATGTATTTATTTTATTTTTGGCTGTGTTGGGTCTTTGTTGCTGCACATGGGCTTTCTCTAGTTGCGGCAAGTGGGAGCTACTCTTTGTTGCAGTGCACAGGCTTCTAATCATGGTGGTTTCTCTTGCTGCCGAGCACGGGCTCTAGGCGCACGGGCTTCAGTAGTTGTGGCACACAGGCTCAGTAGTCGTGGCTCATTGTGGCTCGCTCTAGAGTGCAGGCTCAGTAGTTGTGGCACATGGGGCTTAGTTGCTCTGCGGCATGTGGGATCTTCCCGGACCAGGGCTCGAACCTGTGTCCCCTGCATTGGCAGATGGATTCTTAACCACTGCGCCACCAGGGAAGCCCAGAAGTTTTAAATTTTATTAAAGTCCAAAATTATTTTTGTTGTTGTTTCATGAATTTTGCTTTGGTGTTGTATTTAAGAACTACTCAAAAAAATCTAAGGTCATGTAGATTTTTCTCCTATGTTTTCTTGTAGAAATCATATAGTATTGCATTTTACATTTAGATCTATGTTCCATTTTGAGTTAATTTGTGTGAAAGGTGTAAGGTCCTTGTCTAGATTCTTCTCTCTCTTCTTCTTCTTTCTTATCTCCTTCTCCTCCCCCTCTTCCTCCTCCTCCTTCCCCTCTCCTTCTTCTCCTTCTCCTTCCTTTTTTTTCATAGAGACAACCAATTGTCCCAGCACCACTTATTTAAAAGAATATTGTTTCTCAGTTAATTTGCCTTTGCATATTTTCCAAAAATCAGTTGACTGTATGTGGTTCCATAGTTCATCTTCACTGTGTTTCACTGAGGTGTCTTGTGTTTCTTACACAGCACTCTATCTTAATTTCTGTAGCTTTAGAATCAGTCTCATATGTGATTTCTCCAACACTGGACTTGTAATGATGTTTTAAGATAGGAAGTTTAAGGCAAGTTTCTTTTAAATTAGGAGGATGTAGGAAACAAACTCTAAAATTCCTAATTCCACAAAGTTCCTAGTTCCATAATTGTCCACAGTGAATTACAGAAAGAAAATCATAGCACACATTTATATAGCTGAGAGCAAACTAATGGGGTTTGTTTTGTTCATTTTTGCAAGTCTAAGGTGTAAATATCTCCTAAAAAATTTAAACTAATTTGTGGAATGTGGATTTGTTAACATATACAAAGGGAAGCAGCAGCCTTTGGTCTAAGAGTGAGTAAAAGTGGCTGTAAAGTTCAACACATAAATTCATAATACTCCAGAAGAAGTAATGAAAAATGTAATAGAAACTGTGATACTATTTGCAATGACATTAGTCTATAACCTACCTAGGATTAATTGGAAGTATTACTTATGTATAAACTGAAAAATTCAATTAAATTAGACCAAAGAGAGAATAAATGAGAAACATAACATTGTAAATATGTCCATATTTCCCAAATTGGTTAAAAAATACAACCCAGTGATATTTGGGGGTATTGGACAAAATATTTCTAAAATATATATGAAAATAAAAATTCCCCCAAACTTATAAGACAATTCTGGAAGAGACAGTAAGAGACTCATCCAGCCTTGTAGAAAGGAACAGTCTGTAGTCATAGCAATGGAGCCAGAGCAATAGTCTTTGTTAGAGCAGTGGTTCTCAACCAGAGGCAATTTTGTCCTTCAGTTTGAAGACATCTTTAGTGTTAAAACTGGGGAAAGGGGTGTGCTATTGGCACATAGAGGGTAAAGATTCTATACGGATGCTGCTAAATATTCTACAATACACAGGGCAGTCCCCACAACAAAGAATTACCCAGACCAAAATGTTACCCATGTTGAGGTTGAGACATCCTGCCATAAAGGAATAGAGAAATGGACCCATATCACAAACAGATAATGGAAAATTTGGCTCATTCTATAGAGAAAATAAAATTATATCACCACTCAGATTAAGTAAAAATATGACTCACAATGGATTAAAGATCTGAACATAAATGGCAGAAGTATGACACTGCTGTAGAAAAACAGCAAATATACTTCAGAAATTTGTCCTTAATATGAAGTCAGAACAATTTCTCATAGCAATCACTGAGAGTAAAAATATTAGTATTTATATGGTTGCTTCTTTGATTAAAACCCATCAGAGCTATCTCAATGACTACCAGATAAAGTTTAAAATTTTAGCCTATTTCTCCCCGATGAAATATAGTCACACTTTCTAAATGTCTCCATTTTCCCTGCCTCTCTTGTCCCTAGGGGTAGAGTCAGTTGCTCTGATCCAGACATATTTAATACATGGTGAGCTGTTATTACACTTATAAATCCCTAATTAACTTTCTTTTAAAGCCCTTCTTTGTTACCTGACCAAGAGATTCTCCTGGGGCAAACTATGCCCTCCACATTTTTACCCTTGCACAGAGTAAAACGCCCACAGCAGCCAGACACATGTTTTTGATTATGTGAATTGATTAACCTCTACTATTGGCATATAATCATTTTTTCTCATGCTCTTGCAGTCTGCCTTGGATGAACTATGACAATCAATTATATAACTACAAACTCAGATATATTAAATAAAAGTCCATTTCTGCTTCTCAATTATCAGGAGCTATTAAGAACCTCACTAAGAAATGACAAGCAAAACATTCTGAAATAAATGCAGTTTAATAATGCAACTTAAAGACCAATACTCCTATAATCAAATGGACCTCATAATGTAATACTAATATATCATTAAAAAATTTATAAAATAATTAAAATATGACATATGCCCAAGCAGAAAGCATTTTGATTTCTTTTGTTCCCATATGGATTGACACATAGATTTTTTTTTTACCATGAACATTGTACATTACATTCCCACATTTATTTTTATTTTAGTCAGAGATGATTTTTTAGAATCTTGCCTATCTTTGAAACAAAGACATGCAAAAGTAAATATTAGTGATCCGGTTTGCACGCTAAATAATGTACATAGCAAATAAGAATGCATTGAAATACAAAATGGAAGATGTAAGTTAGATTTACATTTAGAATCCACAGTAGTTCTTGCAAACAAAAACTTAATTTCTAGCACAAGGAAGCTTAAATAGCTTTACCATGGCCATGAGGTAAGACTCCTGTGTTGGTCTAAAGGTAATCTTTGTGACTCAGTTACACAATGATTGGTTTCATTGGTTAATGAGAAAAACTCAAAGGGCTAAAAGTTATACACCAAGTCTTATTTTCAGAATACTAAATTTCTTTTGCAAAAAACCCCTCAAAATTCAACCAAATAAATTTGAAGATCTAATTGGCTCTATTCAACAATTCATGAATTGCATAGCATCACATCTAGCAACTAGAAAGCAGCTCCTCTGAGGAGCTGTACGAAGTGGAAGTCTTTTACAGAAATGGAGCAGGACAAAAAGGTTATTAGCAAAAGAAAAGAGAGGATTGTTTCAGGCAAGATTACCTCACTAGTGCAGACCAGGAAATTCCAGACTGATTGGTATAAAATTCCACTTCTGGGAGAGGCTGAAACTGCCATTAGGTGAGGTATTACGTTTTGATGAGGTTTTGTAGAAGTGACTCCATTTGGGGCTTGTTTCTTTTTAGCACTTTCTGGCAGGAAGTCCACTTGCTCAGGGAGCTTCAGAACACACTTCATTGCACTGTTGCAAAATCTATCCTGGCTACTGGGAAAGCAATGTAATAAGTCACAGGAGACAAATAAGGTGGGGGCAGAATGAAAAGTACAGCTAAGCATCTAATTCCCTTTTCATGCCAATTTCCTGTAAAGGTTTTCTTTCCTACTGAGATGCCCTGGGAGTTAACCTTGAGGACTGCATTAGGAGTTTCAAGGAAGCTTGTTTGGGGCCTTTAATTGGGACGGGCTAAAGGGCCAAGCTGATGGGTTAAAAGGTCATTTTAGCCAATATGAGTTGTGGGGTCTTTTCTCAGCAAACTGTGATCAATAATTCAGCTGGGCCACAAGGGGGAGCTTGTGAAAACTTACAGCAGGCAAGACAGAGTAAATTAAGAGGACTCAAAAGGAATGCGATTACCACAGTCATGAAACTGTGAGCCTAGAAGCTTCATTTCCACACCAAAACCAGCTCGTTTCTTTATTCCTTGTACCATATGCTCATTTCTTAGCTGAAATATCCTGTGAGTGGTTGTCAAGACCTAAGATTTGCTAAATTTGTTTATTTTTGCTTTTCTCTTAGCTCAAATTAGAAGCATATGTTCATCACCTCTGCCTGTGAATAGTTCAACATGAACTGTTTTCCTCATTTTAGTTAGAGCAGATCAGTCAAAATAGTTATCATTTCAAAGTTGACTTGTAAAAAAATATGGCATGCCAACTTCTTTTATTAATTGTGTTTCTTCGCAAACTAGCAGATAAACTCAGTTAACTGAAATATGGCCATGCATCTTAGTGCCGTAATTAGTGCAGCCTTCATTCAGGTAGGAGATACTGATGGTGTCATTAAGCTGCAGAAGCCACATGGAGAGCTGCCAAGTCCCAGCCTTTTTGTTTGAAGTAGGGACTGATCACAGGATCCAGGACTTTTTATCTCTAGAGTTATGTCTTTAATGGGGTCACAGCTGCAGCTGAGAAAAATTACCATCTGAAGTTAGCTCCCTGCATGGTCCATATAGGTCTGGAGGAGCTGGGACAAAAATCGCTCCTGGGTCAGTCCAGCATTACCAGGTGCTTTCCTGCAAGAGGGGAAGCTCAGGAGCAGTGAAGGTTATCACAAAGGTCAGAAGTCATTTAGGGACATTTAGGAAGGTGCAGGCCACATCATGGCCCAAAATGGGTGCAGTAGGTTGAGAGGATCCATGAAGAAAGCTGGGACTCAGATGACAAAGTACATAGACAGTAGTATCACGGTGTTATAGTACAGAAGCTGAGAAGAAAGGGAAGACAAATGTATTACATCATGTACCAAGCTCATTCCTTTCTCTCTCTCTCTCTCTCTCTCTCTCTCTGTAGGGATAGAGATATATCTGTGTATACATACACTCACATATTATATCTATAAATAGGTATAGATATATTTGAGAATACATATGCATATATTATATATGTATATATACAATTACTTATTTAGTTCTCACAGAAACCCTATAATTTTATCTAAACTGAGGCTTAGATTGTTGCTATAACTTATGTAAGATTCCACAGATATTAAGTGGCAGAATGAGAATTAAATCTATCTATCTATCTATCTATCTATCTATATCTATCTATAGATCTATAGATAACACACTATTGCACTGGTGTTATCTGTCTTGTTTCCACAGTCCAGAGCAATGCGTGGCACAGATTGGGTATGCAACGAATGGTGTTGCCAAACCGCACTTTGACAACCCCACGCCCATATTCTTTCTACAACATCCATGGGCCTCACCAGAAGGGACTGCTCTCAATGTTTCTGCCCATGTTTCTCATTCTAATGAGAGAATTTTCATCTAAAGATGGGAGGTAGCAGGGCTGCCATACACCTGCCCCAGAAAAGGCAAGGACCTGCATAAATAAATTCTTATTTATGACCACTGCTGATCTTGACCTTGAAGGAGCAGAATTAGTGAGAAAGATGGGCAGCAGAAGAGTATAATAGAGAAGTATGTGATATATAGGGTGTTGAAGATATATGGTTCCCAAAGTATCTGTGAAATAGAACTCAAGGATTAGTGTAAATTAATTCCTTTGTATGACTAATATTCCACCTGACCTTGAAGATGCAGGGGCTAGTGAGAGTGATGTACAGAAGAGGCAATTAATAGTGCCTGCTTTCAAAAATTATATTGTGGTTTAGTTATTCGTTCAGTCCACACACTTACTCACCACACCACATGGCAGCCATCCTACTGGGTGCTAGTGACAGGAGAGTGAAGAATAGCCTCACTTAGTTCCAGAAGCTTCCATACTATTGGTCCCTGTTTCCAACCATTTCAGCACAGCCAGCTCTTCCATGTCACACTTGGGTGATGCCAGTAAAAGTCAGATATCTTTGGAATTTTTCAGGACTTGCCTCAGCTGACTCTTGATCTAAGGCTCTTCACTCTGTTATTAATGTCAGAAGTTAAACTGTAGCAGCTTTCCAAATGCCTCTGTCTTTACATGTATTATCCTGTTACTAATAATGTCTCTATTTTATAGATGAAGAAACAGAGGCTCAGCAATAGCTAGTATTTTCTAAAGCATAGTGGTTAAATATGTAAACTGTGGCTTTTGCCCATCTGGATTTAAGTGTAGCTTAACACTTACTGATGTCGGATTTCTGGAAAATTATTTAACATTTCCACACCTCAGATTCTTTGTTTGTAAAACAGTTCTAATATTGGCACATATGTCAAAGTCCTGTATAAGAAGTAAATAAGTTAATACATGTAAAGTGTTTAGAACAGTGTCTTGAATATAGTAGTTCTATTGGGTTGAATGCTGCCGCCCCCCCCCCCACACACACGGAAAAAAGGTAGGTTCAAACCCTCATCCCCAGAATTTATGGTGGTGAATTTATTTGGAAGAAGGTGTTTTTCTTTGTTTGTTTGTTTTCAGATGTAATTTTGTTAGGGATCTCAAGGTAAAGTCATACTGGGTTTAGGGTGGTCCTTAAATCCCATGATAGGTGTCCTTATAAGAAGCTAGAACACAGACTTACCAAGAAGAAGAACATGTAAGGATGGAGGCAGAGATTGGAGTGATGCAGCTATAAGACAAGGAATGCCAAGGATTGCCAATGATGCTGAAAACTCGGCCTCTGTGCACCGGGGCTGATTCGAATCTCAGAGACAGAGATTTGGGTGAAGCAGAAAAGAATAGCTTTATTGCTTTGCCAGGCAAAGGCAGACATGGTAGGCTCATGCCCTGAAAAACTGTGTGTTCCAACCCGGAGGATTTGGTGAGGAGCTTTACAGCAATGATTCAAGGGCGGAGTTGCTGATAAGGATCGGGGTGAGTGCAGGGCCTGCACTCCTTTAATCTGGCCTCAGGTGGTCTCCTGATGAGCTTCCTGAGGTCATGAAACTGTGATCTTCTCTGGAATGAAGAATGCTAACATCTTCCATTTGTTGGGGCTTTTAGTTCTGTAAAGAGCTCAAAGATATTGCTATGTGTATCCCTTGAGGCAGAACCAGAACCCTGCTCCGAGGCTGCACTGTTGTTTCTTGCCTGCTCCTCCCTTGTCTCTGCATCCCCTCCCTTCCCTGATTAGCAACTGTTTGAAAGGCTTCCATGCCCAGGAGCCCCACTGGGTCCTGCTTGGTTTCACCAGGAGGCATGGGACAGATTCTCCCTCAGAGCCCCTAGGAGGAATGAACCTGGCTGACACACTGACTGCAGACTTCTGCCTCCAGAACTGTGAGAGAATAAATTGCTGTTGTTTGAAGTCACCAAGTTTGCGGTCATTTATTGTGGCAGCCACGAGAACCTAATACAGCAGTTAACACACACTCTCTCTCTCTCACTTGTTTTTGTTAAGTATTTATACAGCAGTTGAGGCCCACAGAAATCTCAACCTCAGACATCTGACTTCAAATCTTTAATCACATGGCTCTTCCTCACTCACCCCTCGGTTCCTGGTTTTGCATCCAGCTTTTATCCCTCTGTTTGAACGGTCATACTCCTTTCTGTGTCTTACTGAGGTTGGCTTCCCACTTGGGGCTCCATTTCCCATGCACCCCTGCTTTGGACTTTCCCCACGAACATCAGGTGCCAGACCCCCGCTTGTAGACCCTCCCCACTGAGTGGGCTCCTCAACAGAGCAGGAGACTCAGCCATTTAGAGCGGGAGCTGCAAGACCTGCACTTAGTACACACGGGCTGAGTAGCTCAAGCAGTTTATAAATAGAAGCTACAGCGAGTATAATGCAGAGTAGACGCAGCACATATACACTATTTCCTGCAGCGATCGGATAGTGAGCGCGGTGGAGGAAGAGAACAGGAAGATGTGCGGTGAAGAGCAGGAGCTGAATGAGTTCAGGAAGCACCCCACAGCCCAAGGCAAGTGACACTGAAGGAACGAGTCATCTAAGACAGGTGGAATTGTGAAGGGCTTTCAAGGTAGATTTTCTCAAAACATGGAGTCAAATGGGGGAAATGTCCAACTTCCTGTACTGTTAAAGTTTATGAAATATGTACATCTGGCAGTCTTCCTTTGATCTCGTGTTTTAAACCACTACATAGAATCATGAGGAATATTTTTAAAGTCCCACATGTATTTATATAGAAATTAATGCTTTAAAGTTTAAATATTTTAGGAAAACATTTTCTTCTAATTTATCAACATGTAAAGCACACAAAGCTTTAAAGAGAGTTAGTCCCCCAATTCCCTTGTGTGATAAAGAAGGCGGGCACAAACAATCCTGATGTGGCAACTGGTCCCTGACTCTCTGGCTTAGTTATTCAACTTACAGAGCAGTTGCGGAGATGAGTGGGTAGAGAGAGTCTCAACTCATTCCTCCAAGTGGGACAGATAGAGCAACTGGACCCTGACTCAGTTCACTGTGAGAAATCTCACAAGAAGTGCTTCTGGAAGAAAGAAAATGATATCAGGCAGATGGGTCTACAAAAGGAATGAAGAACACTGGAAATGGTACCCACAGGCGTAAATGAATAAAAGTGTTTTAAAATGTTATTTACATTTCTTTAAAATATAATGAGTTGTTTAAACAACAAGTAACAAAATATAGCATAGAGTTTATAATATAGGTAAAATTTAAAAATGTAACGACAAAGGGATAACAGCTGGGGGGAGAGAAATAGAAATATACTATTGTGAGCTTTTTACACATAAAATATAACCTGAAGGATTCCTGTGATATCTACCAAATACCCAATAAGATAACAAAACAAAGAAGATAGTAAGGAAGGGGAAAAAATAATAGATGGGGCAAATAGAAAACAAATAGCAAGATGATGGACATAAACTTAACTATATCATTAATCTCATTAAGTATAAATAATCTAAACATCCAAATTAAAAGTGAAAGATTTCCAGATTACATAAAAAAGTAAGAGCCAACTATGTGCTGCTGGTGACAGATGTAAATAAAATGATCCAAATAAATGAAAAGGGAAAGGAAAAATATATGCCATGCTAACCTGAATCCAAGGATACCCAGAATGGCTCTATTAATTTTAGACAAAGTAGGTTTCAGAGAAAAGAATGCTACCAGGAGTAAAGGAAGTCAGTTCTCAAAGATAGTGGGGTCAATGCATCAGGCAGACATAATGGTATTCAGCATTTATGATCATTTTATGCTTCAGACAGTGACACCTCCTCCCCTGCCCCCTTGTATACATTTGGTCAGATTTCACAGAGCACATTCCTCCGGTCTCCTTCTATAGGGTGCATTTTGTGTGACTGCAGAATTTGGGGGCTGAGTAGAAAAAGGAGGGTGGTGAAGTCAGAATTCAGCTCACATGTTCTGAAATTATTCCGCTGTTTCTAGAGACATATCCTGCCTTCAAATATACCCCAAATTCCTCAGTCCACAATTCCTCTGTTTTGTCTTTTAAAGAGCACAAAGCCCCATTATTTTGCCATGATGGAGAAGGGTAGCCTCTCAATGCATGGATTCGGAAAGGGGTATCCAGGGGTCTATACGCTCTCAAACAGCCTTCAATTAATCCTCCTTACGTAAGTCCCAGTTTCACAGTCAGTGTTTAATTAGAGGAGCAGAAACACTATGAGTTATGGGATAAGGTATTTATTATAGAAATCAGCTTTGACACAATTATGAGATAAATGAAGGTCTACAAAAGAGAGCTAGGGCATAAGAGGAGACATCCTTCCGACAGCTAGAGAAGCCAAGCTCATCCAGCTGCTGAAGTCGGGCTGCTAAGAAATCCATGCCAGAGGCCTGTGCACCCTCGGAAAGGTCTATGCAGCCCCTGATATCCAGGGGGTGTCCCGGCATTATCAGCTGGGTCTTGATGTTATCACAAGTTGGTCTGGCATCCAGAGCTAGGATTTGGTGTTCTCTTGTTGGATGTAAACACTTTCACAGAACATAAGTATGAGACAAGGCCACTCTGTGACTGATAGGTCAAGACAAGAAAAATTTTAAAAGACCATTTTGTAATCTTGCTTAAACACAGAATGTCATCCAAGCCACGGACTATAAACATCTCCCTCTCTCAGCTGATGTGAGTGACTGACTGTTCTTTATCAATTATTGCTTTAGTTTCCCTTTCAGTCTGCCCTCCTTACAGATAGGATTTATTAAGATACCAATCATAACATTATTCTCACTTCATGACTGCTTCCAACAGAGAGCAAAGCTCCACTTCCCTAAGATCTCCCCCAAATCACCAGCCAAAGTCCAAATCCTGTAATAGGTTCTTTCTAATACCTCCTGCTGGGACACATGCAATTCCCCCTGGGGTGGATGTGCTCCATCATTGCAACAAGCAACAAACTCAACCTGTTCAAATACAGATGAGCTCTTGGTGGCCTCTGGCTGAAGGACATTGACAACCCACAGCCAAGCATGTGGTCATGAGCCTGGGGCCACTGTGTTCAGTGGGGTCAAAAGTCAGGAAGGTCTAGATGGAAACAGAAGAGTGTGAAGTACAAGTCAGAACCTTCCCTTCCGGGAACCCTGATGTCTATCTCTCAACCATCTCAATCTTCAGAGATCAGTGGTTGCTGCTGAACTGTTGCCTCCCCTAAATCTCAAGAAAACACCTCTTTTGGCCACTTAATTACCTACTCACTCAGAACCGTATGTGGGAGTCCCAGCTTGACCAAGTAAGGAGCACTCCCATGCACAACCTTTATCCTCTTTCCAGAGGAAACTGATTCCTGCTTTGTTCCAGAAGTCCTCTGTATTCCCACTGTAGGGTTAAGACTTGATTTCCTCATGTTTTAAAGCCAGTTATCATTTAATAAGTTTATTCTGTAAGCTACTCATTTTTGTTGTTCTTTGTCTCTCATTTTCACTGTTTTTGTGTGCTGTTCATTATTATTTTTTTTAATCTCTTAACGGGAAGCTGCAGTGGGTACTGGAATAGGGTGACATCACAAGTATTTTCAATCCAATACCTTCACTAAAAAATCAGGCCCTTTGTCACCTATGCAGGTGGTGGAGACCACTACATGCCAACCAGGTGTTCATGCCCCACCCCACTGTAGTAAGGAGCTCCCCTAGTGGTCCAACCAGGAACTCCCTTTATTATCACAGCAAGTGTGGTCACATGACTAATTCTTGCCAATATTATGGGGGAGGAAGTGATGTGTGTTACTTTTGGGCAAGCATGTTTAAAAATGACTTTGCCTTCTCTACTCTTTCTTCCTCTCCCCCTTTTTTTTTCAGCTGGAAGTTGAGGGTGCAGAGACTCAATGGATGGCTACTTCAAAGATGGTGAGCCAGATCCCTGAGCCCCAAATGGTTGGCCAGAAACACAACCATGTAAGGATGTATGGGACAGCTATGTAAGGGAGAAAATACACTCTATTGTGTCAGTCCACCAAATGTGGAGGTTTACTCCAATTGAGTTATTCCAAGTATGTTACTGGTGTTCCTCTAAGTAACAACATGAGTATGTCATTCTTTTTGAAAGAATAGTTCCATCAACATTCAGTCTTTGCTTTAACTGGCAAAGTTAGGATTGTTGGTTTTGCTTTCTAATTACCTCAAAGACAAAGTTAACAGCACACGCTCTGTGGGAAGGGGGCAGGGTCAGAACGTGTGATAAACCATTTCTATTTCTAGTTATCCTCTAAGCATCCTCTAAGTCAAAAGTAAGGAAACTTTTCCTGTAAAGAGTAAAAGAGTAAATATTTTCAGCTTTGTGGTTCACATAGATCTCTGTTGCATATCCTTTTGTTTTTTAACAGCCCTTTAAAAATGTAAAAGCTATTCTTAGCTTATAAGTCGAATAATAACAGACCTTGGGCAGGATCTGGCCCATGAGTCCAAGCTTACGAATGTCTGCTCTAAGTGACTGGAAGACGTAGGACTTGAAGGAGGACGTACTGATCAGTAAGACCCCTCTAGGGACCATAGGTGGGTACATTCCACTTTAAGGCTATGAACTCCTTGAAGACTGTTGGAGAAGGTCATTGAGAGGACGTGACCACTGGTTGACACACAAGCTGGACCTCGGCAATTAGAAGCCCCTCACGCTCTCCCCTGTCCTTGGGATGTGCTTTCTGCCCACTGTTCCTACAGTCGAGCCATTTGCAAGGATGTAGCATTGAGAGGGCAGTGTGTTGGTGAGACCATATGGGTGATACACATGACTGAACCCACTGAAGGCCTCTATACAAGCTCTTAAGATTCTGGTGGGAAGCAGGGGCAGAGATCTACTCATATTGTTGTTGTCTGAGACAAGCCTCCTTTGTAGTCTCTTGCTAATTAAATGTGCCTCTTTCTTTGCTCTCTCTTTGCCCTTCGTGGGGGGGCAGTTTCAGATTTTACCCGGGAAAGCTCCTGAGTCTGCAAACCAACAAAGACAAGAATCATGTTCTCTGTTTTCATCTTAACCATTATTTCACTTAATATAGGCCTTTAAATTTTATTCAGTTTTAACTATGTTGTTGCTATGTGCAAAGCTCTGTTAGGACTCTAGACTTACACATAAAATACATGCCCCTCCCCAAAATAGAAGCAGTTGAACTGAATAAAATTTAGCTATTTAATTTGAATTATACTGGAAAATTGCGATCATAATTCCAGAACAGAATACTAAGCATTTTATAACATACAGCTCTGTCATGGTACTCTTTCTAGCAGCCATAGCCTTTGCCATCATTGAATGCCCACATCACTTTCAATTGTTATTATCTAAATGTGGGAGCTTCAGAGAGAGAAAGTAGTGTTTGCTTTTTACTTTGACTTGATACACTTGGAAACAGTAAAAATATTTGTAAATTTTATGTGAGGCTCCTATCTCAATAGAAATAAAAAAGTCATATAAATTCTATCTGATAGGATTATGGTGATCTCACCTAGGGATTTGCTATCATAGGTTATTTTTACTTTCTCCAACTCACTCTAAGGCATATTTGGATAGGTAATTATTCTGCACATAAAAATCCCTTCACAAAGGTCAGAGGTTGGGAAAGTCTGGACTCCCAGAGAAAGTTGGGGGCTAAGTAACAGGAGGAGCCATAGTTTCCTTGTTCGCTTGAGTTGATTAAGTTCTTCGCACCTGATGGATGAATATCCCTGCCAGAATGAACATATTGGAATTCCATTCTATGAGCAAAACCAAAGACATCTGGTTTGTGCCCTGCTGAAGCTCACTACTCATGCCAACATCCTTTAGTGGGTTTAACAATTGGGAACCCAGAGAACTCATGTGTATTTGTGACACCATAATGGATTTTGAGCCTGTGTAATTAATGAATGAATCCCTAGCAGATATGTTTGCTGAACTAAGATGTGTATGTTATTTTTCTATTTTAATCTCTGCATCACGTATCAGGTTTTTTAGCTCTGGCTCTGGAAGTAGCTGCCTTTGAATTGCTACAACTTCCCCTAAGGAGCTTATCTCCCTGAAGTAATACCTCCACTAAATTGAATCCAAATTTTTACTTGAATAAATACAATAAATACAACTGGAGAGACCCATAGTGAAAAAAAAATTATGATTATAGCAAAGAAACCCAGTGTAATGAAATCAACAACAACACTGTAACTTACCTGTTTTTCACAATTCTTCATGATAACAGAATAGGTCCAGAGTACACATTGCAAAGCTCTGTGTTAACGAAGACCGTCTCTAGAACTGGACTTCTTATGTGTCTACTGTGTCCATGATGCTTATCTTTTGATGTGGAATTTTCCTTTCTAACTTCTATACCTGATTCTCACAGGATGTACTTTTCATTGAATGTACAGTGGTGAGTGGATGGAGTTTTCTTCATCCTGCTGGGATACCTGAGATTATTATCAGTATGTGGAAGAAAACATCCTGTGTTCATGAACAGACTCTTAACAGTCCTGACAGCTTCTGCCCAGAGACATTCTCACTATAGACAAATGATCTTTTTTAGAGAGAAATCTTGCTTATTAAGAGCTCCAATATCATAGTGATAATCACAAGTCTGATAAGCATTAGTTATTAGGATAATTCTACAAATACAACTCTACCAACATTTGAAGGTGCCTTCTGTTATGAAAGTGTATGCTAAAATATCACATTTCAAATGACAATTTTTTTGTTGTTGTTGTTTTTTTGGTTATTTTTGGCTGCGTTGGGTCTTTGTTTTTGTGCACGGGCTTTCTCTAGTCGCATCGAGCGGGGGTTACTCTTCATTGCAGTGTGCAGTCTTCTCATTGCAGTGTTTTCTCTTGTTGCGGAACATGGGCTCTAGGCTCGCGAGCTTCAGTAGTTGTGGCGCATAGGCTCAGTAGTTGTGGCTCGTGAGCTCTAGAGCACTGGCTCAGTAGTTGTGGTGCATGGGCTTAGTTTCTCCGTAGCATGTGGGATCTTCCTGGGCCAGGGTTTGAACCCATGTCCCCTGCATTGGCAGGCAAATTCTTAACCACTGCCCTCAAATGACAATTGAATACTTATTTATTTATTTATTTATTTATTTTTTGCGGTACGCGGGCCTCTCACTGTTGTGGCCTCTCCCGTTGTGGAGCACAGCCTCTGGACGCGCAGGCTCAGGGGCCATGGCTCACGGGCCCAGCCGCTCCGCAGCATGTGGGATCCTCCCAGACCGGGGCATGAACCCGTGTCTGCCGCATCGGCAGGCAGACTCTCAACCACTGCGCCACCAGGGAAGCCCCAGCATGTTCTTAATAAAGATGTCTACACACAAGCTGGGGCTGTGATGACGTTTTCACGGCCAGGAATTGTGATGAAAAGAGATCTTGAAGAGTTTTTGGATTTTGTAGGGCCTCTGCCACTAAGATATCATAATCAATGACTACCTCTTCACTTTGGTAGTGACTTGAGTTGAGACCTATTCACAGGGTTGTTACTCAGAAAAATCTGCAAATACAACCATGAATCTCTATGCAATACTCATATACTGTTTAAATTATTTTGTTTCTCCTCTTTGGAGTTAATAGAGCATCACTTATACTTCTCCTGATTGCTCAAGGATATTTGAAATATACTCAGGGCGTTGAATCTTGACTATTGATCTGTGGTCCTAACTTTATATTATTACTTTAAGGAGTCACACAAATGGCTACTTAAAAAATACACTTGTCTGAAAGTCACATCTGGGACTTCTTGGCAAAGCAAGGAGGAAGCTGATGTTATTGCTGCAAGGATGTTTATTCACAAGTTGTTCTCCTCCATTTAATTGTATTTTCATGTTTTAGCATCAACATTTAGTATTAGTGAATGAATGAATTCATTAAATATGAGTAAATAATTGCATACCTTTTTTGGGGCTTTGAGTATACAGTAACTCCATCAAAATTAACTCGGCTGGTTTTCTAAAGGGTTAAGACAAAACTTCTGATAAAATAAGCTTAGTGATTAAAATATATATACACAACTGTGGAGTGTGAACATGTTCTTTTATTCTTGCGTCCATTTTTCCACTCTTTTCAGATTAGCTTGGGGTAAATTAATTAAGTCTGCATCCTGCTGGGCAAAGTCCTTTCCTCATTACTGTATTTCTGCTCCCCTCTCTTTCCTCTTGACACTGATAGACCTCAAGACCGAAAATAGATATTAATTATTTTCCACCTTTACCCCTCACTGTTCAAAGCAGTGAGTGATGTTTTGACTGTGACATTAACACAGAGCTCACGAAAGCCACACAAAGTGAATGAACTCACGAAGAAAGATTTTGTTGAGTTCAAGGTACAAACAACACAAGGCACAAATAAGAAAACAAATGTTATATAGAAAATGTTCCCCACTCTGTTTTTAACGCCGATGGGTAATGGTGTTACATACAGAGGGTAATGCTTGTCCCGGTGGTCACAGGGCATCTCTCCGTTGCTGCCTTTTCACATGAATCAGCACCAGTACTGCCCAGCTCTTGTCCCTCACGTACACTGTCCTGCTTCCAAGGAAACAAAACTAACTTATTGGAGAAATTACGTGAAAAATAGATTCTGGATTCAGAGGGCACCTGTGTTGACGGAACTTTGTGAAGATTTGAGACTCCAGAATCATCTGTTACCTGAACTGCACCCAAGAACAACCTCTTGCCTCCACACTGAGATGTTTAGGAATCTCATCCTGCAGTCACTCAGTGGAAAATTTGTTCCCAAGGAAATTAACACTCTTCACCTTGAGAAAGAAAGAGAAAATAAGAAAATTCAAAGCAAACGAATTACCGGCCATATGTAAAAAAATTGGCAATCGGTTCACTAGCTCGTTACAAGGAATGTTTTGTGGTCTGAAAAGATGACAAAACTATCTTGTCTGTAGGGTATTAACGTACAGATAGTGAACTCATTAGTACAGATCCTGAATGATCAACCTATCATTGTTTCCATAATAGAATTTACAAAGCAATTTTGGATTTACACCGAACCTCTATATAACACCTCCATGGGGTAGAAAAGACAACTATTTTATTCCTTTTAGAGAGGAAGAAACCCAGGCTCAGAAACCTTCAGTAATTACATAAAGTCACCAGTTCAAAAATGAAGAAGCTGGAACCAGACCTCAGGTATCCTGATGTTTACCCAGGGCTTTTCCTGATGCCCAGTGATAAAAATGTGTCAATGTATAATATAGTTAGTATGATGGTTAGTTGTACGTGTTAACTTGACTGGGCCATGAGGTGCCCAGATATTTGGTCAAGCATCATTGTAGATGTTTCTGTGAGGGTGTTTTTGGTGTGTTTTGCTTGAGATAAACATTTAAATTGGTAGACTGAGTAAAGCAGTCTCAATCTCTCTCTCTTTGTCTCTCTCTGTCTCTGTTTATCTCTGTCTCTCTCCACACACACACACACACACACACACATACACACACATGCACACCCTATTGGTTCTGTTTCCTCTCTGGAGAACACTGACTAATACAGTTAGCCTCTCTGACTGAGCAAAATTCTGATTCATAGTTGGCACTAAAGTTTCATCATTTAGGGTTCTACGAAGCCAAAAACTAGGTGAACAAATTTAAGGGCACAAATGTCTGGCATTAAAACACAGAAAAGAATTAAATGTATAATTTTTGTATGGCCTCTGTCATTTGTAAAGAAATTGTATTATCTTTTAGTCCAGAGCACTTCAACATTTTTGTTTGCATAACCTCTAAACAAATTTTTAAAAACTACTGACGACTCAAACATTTTTATATAAACATCTAAAATTTGTTAACATACTTTCAAATATCTGTAAAGAATATGTTTTTTATTGTATTATGCACTGCATATGAGGATTAAATCTATTTTCACCAAACTGTGAAACTGGAGCTGCAAGTTTACCTCATTCTTTAAAGGAAAATGTCCACTGCACAGACAGATTGACATGAAGTCTTCTTTCTCACGTTCACCAAATCAAACTTATATCCTTCCAAAAAATAGTCTGAATTTATGTTTTATTTCTAATAAACATGATGATAGATGTCTATACAACAGCTTTTTCAGTTCTGAGTTCTATTTTCAATGTAGAGGATAGATAGATCATAGATAAATAGGTGGAGAGATAGATAAATACATAGATGCATAGATACAGAGATCGACCAATCACAGATAGATAGCTAGACTGACAGGGCCTTAGTGTACCTGGCCAAATACGGTTTGACACTTCAGTATTTCTTCCTGAAGTTTCTCTTTTTCGCTTTCATGGGACTCTTCCGCAAATGTGGAAATTATAAATCACACCTGGGTTTGGTGCCTGCAGGTTTGCACACCTCAAAGCCAGGCATCACAGGAAGATGGGATGAGTGGGAAGTTTGCCTTCCTTCTGTAGGGTGAGGGAAGCACCACTGTGAAAGGGGAGGAGAGAGAAAAGAAACAGCCAATCACAGGGCACCAGGCACATCAAGCTTAGGAAAGAGCTCATGGGGTTGGAGGATCTGGAAACTGACTCCCTTAAAGCTCAGTCATCCCTCTGCATGCCCAAGAAATTGTATCACTGCAGAGGTTTGGATACCGCACTGGGACCACAGCTCTTCTTACCATTGTCAGCAAAGTGTGTGCTCCCTAAACCTGTGAGGTGTTCCACAAAATAAGGGTTCCAAGGCCAACATCAGTCGTATTTTGCAAATAAGCAATTGAAAGCTTCTGTTACATCATGAAGAAGATACCAAATAAAGATTTTTAAGATATTGATACTACATGAAAAAAGACAGTGCTGGAAGTAAAACCATGGGCCAACATCTGCTATGTATGTCAGTAACAAAATCCTAAAGAAAATATTAGCAAAGTGAAGTCAGCAAGTTAAAAGAAAAAGTGTAAAGACTTAACAACTGAATTAAGTTTATGGTAGAAATTCAAGTTTGGTTTAACAATCAAGAATCAAAAAATGTAATTAGTAAATAACAAATTAAAGGAAAAATATGAGCATCTCAATAGATAAAGAATTTGCATATTGTACAATTCTTTAACCCATCTTGATAAATGCCTTTGATACTGGGGATAAAAAGAAAAATTTCATAGGAATGTTTATACAATTTAGGAACATATAATTCTTATATAAACAATGTGAAAAAATAGGAAAAGTTACCAAACTCATCTGATGGGGTGTCGCTATCATCTTGATAGCAAGAATAAAGTAAAACAATGGGCCACTTTTATGTATAAACATAAGCAAAAATCCTAAACAACATTAGAAAAACAAATCTAGAAATTCTTGTAAAATAAAACATTGTAATTAGTTAGGACTTTCTTTAGAAATTATAAAATGTTTTAACATTTAAAAAGTTTAATGTTATTTTTCACATTAACAAATGAGAAAACATACAAGATTATCTGAAAATATGTAGAAAAATAAGATTCAGCAACCATTCAAGATTGCTACATTTCTTAACAAACTAAGAATAGTAAAAAAAAACTTCTTAAGTTGTAACACTACCAAAAACTAAAGTGAATAATATTCATAGCATTAAAACATTAAAATTATTCTCATTAAATTTAAAGTCAGAAACATCTCTATTATTCAATAATGTACCTGAAGTTCTTAGCCTGTTTAATAAGATTAGAAAAATATATTGATATAAATATATTCATTAATTACAGAAAATATAATTGGCTACATAGAAAATTAAAAAGGAATATTAAGATAAATAGATTTAAGTGGTAATTTCTAGCTGCATGATTAATATAGAAAAATAAATAGCATTTCTATCATCAGAAATTACCAAATTAAAAATAAATTAAAAAATAAAACATTTAAAATAGTTACCAAATTCTTTAGTGAAAAGGGGAATACAAGCATGTACAAGATTTTTATGGATAAAAATTGTAAAGTTTTATAAAGTATTAGAAGTCTTGAAGAAAATCAAGGGAGCCATAGACCATTTCCATGGATGAAAGATTCAGTATTTTAACGTTATTAATTGTCTCCATATAAAATTGAAACATATTGAATACACAAAATTATGTATAAAATTCATTATATAAAGTATAATGAATATGCAAATTAAATGAAAACCAATGAAATCTTAAAAGAATTTCCTACAGACCTTAACATGTTCTTTCTAAGATTCATGAGATGAAGGAAAGCTTCTAGTTATCAAGTATATTATAAAGCTATATTATTAGAGGGAGAAAAGTTTGGAAATATTCTATCTATGATGAAAAGTTGGTATATGAGAGAAATTGCATCTTGAATCTGTGGATAAATGAAGAAATATTGATACTTCATAGATGGTATTGGGTGAATCCACTATGTACATAGGACACAGTACAAACACAGGAAAAATTAAATTGGGTCTATATACCTCATACTATTCTTAAAATTAGCTTCAGCTATAGCAAAGTCCTAAATATGAAATAAGTGTAACATTTTACTGGAAAACTAAGATTATCTTTATAACCACAAGAGAATTCTCTCTTAAATCGTGACACAAAAGGCACCCATACTAAGGGTAAATTTTAATAGTGTGACTCTTAAAATTAAATCTAGTAACCATGAAAAAAATACAATAGACAGAATTAAAGAGAAAATCACAGACTGAGAGAAGATACTTACAACATATATAATAGTATATAAGATTAGTATCAAGTACTTATAAAAACTTTAACAATGGAAAAGAAGCCAACGATACAAGCAATTAATTTGCAAAAGGCCATCATTCATTTCTATTAACGTGAAAAAATACTCATCCTCACTAGAAATCAGAATAAAAAAAGTTTAACACACTGATGAGCTAGCTCAGATCCATCATATTAGCAAAGTTAAAAAGTCTGATGATACAAATTTTGGCAAAGATATACAGAACAAATAAATCTTATATGTTATTTGTGAAAGGTTCAGTAGGTAGAAACAAGTTTAGGAGCAACTTGGCAAATAATTCCTAAAGACAATGCTATGCTGAGTATCATCCAAAACTTTCATTTCTAGAAATGAAGTGAAGCGGGGGGAGTAGATGAAGCAAACACAGCAATAGTCACTGCTAGGCTGGTTGTTAAATACATGGGGGTTAGTAATACATTCTCTCTGCTCTTGAGTATGGTTATATTTTTCATAATAAAAGCCATTTTAAAAATGAAAAAGGCATTACATTTTATAGTGTTCAGAAAATCCACCCCCCCCACCTTTTCCAAAAGAAAAAGCACAAAATTACACAAAACACGAATTCACAACAATGAGTTAATATGCTATTTCCCCCCTCAATTGCCCTTTCAGTGCTTCAAGACGTTTGAAAGTTGTGTGCCGTACACATCACAGAAACATGTTCCCTTGGAACTGACTTGTTATTTTGCATTGGAATTTGAAAGCTGCAAAGTGTGAGGTGGGCCACCCCTTTCCCTAATTAATGTAACTAATGTACCCTAGATTGATGAAAAGACATTTTCTGAGTGAAGGGCTTGAGCCAAAAGCTCGATTTCTAAACATCGCATGTCGTCCTTTGTTAGCTGGATGCAGGGTTTTTGTTTGTTTTGTTTATTATTGTATCTCTTGTGCCAAGATGGGTGCCTTGAGCACAGTAGGTCCTCAAAAAAGACTTGATACACGAGAAAAATCACAATATGTGTGATTCGTCTAGCATTCGGAGTGATCCATTTCCCTGTGTATTATGTTTCTTCTGTAAAGAACAGGTGCATGAAAAATGGACATTTTGAGAACACGGTAGTCTTCTTTTTCCTAGCTGCTTCCCGTAGGAATTCACTTCTATTGGAATCTCTTGAGAAGTGGAGATGCCCCCATAAGTGCCTGTCTGAAGGACAGGGGCTGAAGTGACTTTCTTTTGACTCCACGGATCATTAGCTGAAGTTTGCTCCCAGGGGATTTCAGTCCCAGAACTTCTGAACTGCGTTTGCACATGGGCCAACCCGACAAAGTGCCATCAGAGAAGGACGTGGCGTGGAGGTGGAGAGTGTGTGCACAGTTGAGGGGAGGGGCTGTAGGCACAAGCTGAGCCTGAACTTGCATCACACCGCCTGCACTGGCCTTCGTCAAAATCAAAGGTGAGCTGAGGGACGGTGATGCTTGGTGGCGAGGGGACTTGCTACAGGTTAACACTCACACCATTCAGAGCTATGTGCACCAACATTAAGTCACTTTGTCACCGAGTCTTTAAAGCCGTAACTGGCTGCAATGTTCATAAAAGAAGAGTTGATGAATGTGTGGTATCTGCTGCCTCTAAAGCCTCTGTAAAGCTGCCGTGTGGAGTCTTAGCTTGTTGCAAGCTGCAATAACTAGCTCTTTTGATTAGAGAGGTTTTCCCGAGGCGCCACACACAATTGGCCCCTGAATATATCACCATGCAGCCCCGTTATTGTCTGGTGTTTTTCTCCCACTGTTTGGCATGTGACTTAGTAGGGCACACAGGGCATCCTGTCCCCCTGTCTGGCCAGCATGATGTGCTCAATCTAGTGACTCAGCCTGGCTCTCCATACAAGGTCATAGCAGTCAAGGTCATTGTCTGTACTTTTACTGAGAAGGTAGTTGAAAAAATGGTAGCATTAACCTAGCCTGGGAGAAGTCACTGATTATATTTGGCTGGAGTTGCCCAATTTAAATGAGAATGAATTTTGATCCCTTTTATTGATGGGAATTGAAAAGGATGCATTTGTGTATCAGATATTTTTTCCTGCATGACAAGCAAACCCAAAATGTAGTGGCTTAAAAGAACTCTTTATTTAACTTATAGGTTCTGTGGGTGAGTGATTCAGCTGAGGTTCCTTGAAGGATTTATTTGATTTATCCAGGGCACACTCAGGTATCTGTGGTCGGCTGCTGGGTCTGATGGCCCGAGCTAGGTGGCTCATCTCTGCTCACCTTGCATGCGAGCTCATCTAGTGCTGGAGACCCCAGGGCAGGAGGCAAGGGGTACACAAGGCAACTGAACCAGGAGCTGCCAGACCACCAGGTGAAGCAATGGCCAGAGAGAGAAGGTGGGACTAAAAGATAACCTGCCCAGTGGCTGGAGAGCCATCGGTGCTCCTATAGCTTGAAATAATGCTTCATTTTGAGCTACAAGAATAGTCACATTTTCTCTTTTAAATTTTTTCAGGCCCTAATTGATTTACAGTTTTCAGAATCTCCTCATTTGAAAATAAAAATTGATGAAAATTAGATGAGGAATACAGAAAATGTATAATAGTTTAAGAAAATTATCAGAAAGTAATACAAATTACAAACATAAGCCCCCCGATAATATTATATTATTGCAAGACATCATGTTAGTGTTACCAGGAGAGGCTCAGCGCTGTGCGAACAGCTCCCAGCTCTCGGGTTTAACAATAGAACTCACTTCTCAACCCCAAAGCCATCCCATGTGGTTATGGGGCTGGTGATCCTCCCTGCTGGGACTTAGGGCCCCAGGCCTCCCCCAAGGCCTCCAGGTCCTCTGTTGGGTCCTCTGCAACTTGGGTGCAGAAGAGGGAGGAAAATTCCTGGAGGAGCACAGGGGACTTGTCCTGAGCCAAATCTGGAACTGGCTTCCATCCTTTCTGTACACAAACCAGTGGCCAGGTCTCAGACAAAAGACTAACACAAAACATGTGTCAAAGCTCAAAAGGAGGCAAAATTAGAGGGTGATCTCAGCAGGCAGGACGGTGGTTACCTAGGGTGGGAGAGAGAAGACGCTGACCAGGAAGAGCATGCAGGCGACACGGTGCCAGCACAGCTCTGCTCTTAACCTGGGGATGTGGGAGAGATCGCTTTGCCGTATGGTTAAGTCCCCACATATGAACGAGCTCTGTTCTGAGAGTGTGTTCGTAAGTCCAAGTTGTTTGTAAGTCTAACACAGTTAGCCTAGGTACCCAACTAACACAGACTGCTACATAGTACTGTACTGTAACAGATTTATAATACTTTTCACACAAATAATACATAAAAAACAAACAAAAAATAAAGAAAACACATTTAATCTTACAGTACAGTACCTTGAAAAGTACAGTAGTACAGTGCAACAGCTGGCATCCAGGGGCTGGCATCGGGTGAACAGGCAAGAAGAGTTACTGACTGGAGGAGGGAGAGGAGATGGGAGAGGGTAGAGCTGAAGGATCCTCAGCAATAGGAGACGGAGGGCAAGCTGAAATTTCACTCACGCCTGACGTTGACGGCACAGGTTCTGGTGCCTTGCTGGATTCAATTCTATCTACCCTCTTGAAAATACGATCCAGTGATGTCTGGGTAGCAGCTCGTCTTTCTCATCGTAGATGACAAGGTAGCACTGGATTGCATCCTGAACGGCTGCTGCAACCTTCGGGTACCGTTCTTGTTTGGGTCCTGTGCCTCAAAAACTAACAGTGCTTCCTCAAATAAAGAAAATCCCCTTGCCATTTCCTGCTTCGTGAATCTCTTCGGTTCTTCAGCAGTACCAGCTACATCACCGTTGCTTTTACGCTTGCTTCAGGACATCCTGGGCTTGAAATAAAGATACTGTACTACTCGACTCTATACGGTACTGTAAAGTACACAAAAGCACAACCACTTGTAGGGGATGCACGCACGTGAAAATGTACACCAGACAGGTGAACTAACTTGCGAGATTGGACTTGTGAACACACGTTTGCATCTTTGAAAGTTCACAACTTGAAGGTTCATATGTAGGGGACTTACTATAATTCATTGAGCTGCGCAATTATGAGTGGTGTAAGTTTCTGTATATGTGTGACACTTCAATTGTAAAAGTTTAAAGTAATTTAAGGTGTTAAAGAGAATGAAAAGGCAAGCCATGGACCAGGAATAATATTTGGAGATCACGTGTCTGACAAAGGACTTATACCCAGAATATAAAAGAACTCTCAAAAATCTACAATACGAAAGCAAACAACCCAATGAGACAATGGGAAAAGCATTTGAACAGATCTTTCACCAAAGGAAATATAAGGATGACAAAGAAAAGATGCTCAACATCATTAGTCACAAGGGAAATGCAAATTAAAACCACAATGCACCTATTAGAAGGGCTCAAAACAAACAAAGCAGCCTGACCTATTTTTTGTTTTTTAACTTTGAATTTGATGATTACACTTTGCCAGAGGGATGCTACTGGGAACTTTGTCCACTTCACTTCTCATGGATCTAAGTAGGAGGACCCTCTGTGTGTGTCTTGGGCAGCACCTCCTTTGCTTGGGAGCAGAGTGGCTGGGTCGGCTTGAAGACAGAGCTGGACCAGCGTGGGAGCAGAGTCAAGGGGCATCCCCATGAAAAACTGACATGCTGTGTGTCCATGGCTAATGCCCAGAATCCACAACATCTCTGAGAAGACACTGTTTCTATGTGCTGGCGTAGCTCCTTACACTAGCTGCTAACTCACTTTCATCTCCCTCTCATTTTGACATGCAGGCATCTGATGGATAACAGATCATTGCCTCTATGGTCTTTATGTTTCTCCTCTCTCTCCTATAATCCCTGCACAACAAAATCAAGACAAAATAAAATAAAATAAATACAAAAGGCACTTCCCTCTTCCTTCCTCATTCCACTAACAGCAAAACATCCCCTTCTGTGTAAACCACGAGGTAAACCAAGCAGAGAAATGAATTCGTGAGAAAAATGGTCCTCAGTCTCATCCAGAGCGTCCAGGACCATCCAGACAAGATCCCGATCTCTCTCTCTCTCTCTCTCTCTCTCTCTCTCTTCCTCTCTCTCTCTCCCTCTCTCCCTCTCTCTCCCTTCTCTCTCTCAATTTCCTCATCTTTCAACCTCTCTCTTTCACATGCACACACATAAACATGCTTTCCGTGAATATTAAAAAGTATATAAGAGACAAAATAACATAACATCAAATGGCTAATTCTACCAGGATGGAGTCCAGAAAACATTTGGGTCACCTAACGGCTTATTTATGACAAAGATTTAGATATAGTCTAAGAGTAGCATACACTTTAAATAAAGTTGGTATAATTACGTTCCAAACCGTTGTGGAGAGCTGTGTGCCCATATAATGAGGCCTGGAGAGAGATGAGTACCAGGTATCTTAGTTACTAAACCTCTGTCTTGTCTCCATCTAATAACTGAAGATAATAAAGGCTAGAAAGTTCTCTGTGTTAATTAATGTTCTAGAGAAAACGTTTTGATTCATCAGAAAAATAAGTATCAAAAATGTTCTTAGCTACAGTGAGCAACTCACAAAAAATGCAGATTCTTTGATGGTTACTTGTCCTAATGTACCTTCCCCTAAGGAATAAAAAACTTTGTCTTTTTATACTGGAGAGCCAGGAAAGGGCAGAGTTTAGATCAGTGAAATGAGAGGTAGGAAGGGCCCCATATGTATATATATCTGAGTATCACTATCTATCATCTATCTAGCTAGCTCTATCTATCTATCTATCTATCTATCTATCTATCTATCTATCATCTTTCTCTGTCTCTCTGTCTCTGTGTCTGTCTCTGTCTCTGCATATAGGGAGGAATAACTCTGCTCTTTGAGAATTACTGACTTTGTAAGAGCTTCATAGGCTCTGTATGAACAAGATATCTCAGGGACCCCTGGACCTAGAAAAGGCAGTCCCTGTAGTTGCGCAAGGCCATCGCCACTAAGGGACGTCGAGCCATACCTTGAGAGCCCAGGACTTGGGGCCCGTCAGCCAAAGCTCCTCCTTCTTCTTGGCTCCGCCTCCACCCAGGAAGGTGCAACCCACAGACCCGCTCCAGCTTCTCAGCGCTCCTCGGCCACCCCTGAAAAGACAAACCACCTGTGGGAACAAACTCTTACTGGAGCGGCTATACCCAGGAGTCGGGTCCTGATCAGGGATGTACAGAGACAGGTGGAGGGGTCAGAGGCCACACTGGTTCAGGGAGTGATGCGATAAAAGCTGGGGCTGAAAGTGGCAGGGTTGGGTCGGTCTTCAAAGGAGGGGCCCAACTGCAGAAAAATATTGTTACGTATACAGTCCATGTTAGCAGTTCCCTGCATGCAGCCCTTCCTCTCCTGGTACTCAGAGTTGAATCACAGGTGTCCTGGGACTCTGGTCCCTGACCTACCCAGTTTCCTTGCCTCATCAGGTGTCATCAGGTGAGGGCCGTGGGTGGATGTGGCCTGTGGCTTGTGTGTCTGGGTCCCTGGGCTGTGGGCACGGGCTCCGCAGGAGCGGCGCTGGGGTGCGGACCATCCCTCCAGGTGCATGACCCCCAGGGAAGGTCAGTTCAGAGGAGAGGAGCCCAAGCCTGCTTCCTGTGGTCTGCACACCTCTGAGTAACCATCCAAGAAGCCAAAACAACCCCACAGCTTTGGGGTTGTCCCCCCCACCCCCTTGACCCTGGGCTGCTCCTCAGGAAACTCTCAAGAATCCTTTGCCGTGGCCCTCCCTGAGAACGCAGCTGATCCCAAGGCTCAGATCACAGGCTCCTGCTGGCACAGGGGGGTGGGGGAGTGAGGGGGGGCTTCCAGCTGGCCCATCCCCCTGAGACTCACGCAGCTGGAACTGTGCACCCGTTCACTGGCGGTCCCTTCCCTGTAGGGGATGCCGCTCCAGCGTTGCGCAGGGATTCACTCCCAGGGCCCTCTGCTGATGGAGGTGAGGGTGGAAGCAGGCCACTCTTCCCGCTTGGAGGGCAACCATCCTTGTGAACCCCTCCCTTTATTCTCCAACTTCCAAAGTTGCCCTTGAAAAACACCCCCAGTGTGGGTTTAAGTGTCTTCTAAGTAGTGTTCAGTTATTCACTTTGAAAATAAGCATTTGGGTTAGGTAGCTACCATCTGATAAATTACAGTCTTTAATTCCATTCAAAACATCCATTTTTCTTTACTTCCTAGAATTCTACAAGCTTATGAAATAGCCAATGAAGAAATTAATTTTGTCAACCTAATTTCCCCACTGTTGTACCCTTCCACTGAGGGAAACGATATCTCTTTTGAGACAAGATTTCTCATTTTATTAAGCTTATTTTTAATTCTATACACATGGTAGAGAAATAATGAAAATAAAATTCGCAAGAGAGCCAGGAGTGTTGGCAAGATGGAGCCCCATGGAATGTTCTAGAAGTGGAGAAGGGAAGTCCGAATAAAGGGATTGAGGTTCTGGTCTGTTCTCATTGTCTGGAATGCTAATAGTTACAAAAGAAAGATAGTCCCAAATACAGAGACAGTGGAACCAGTAATTATTCCGAGTAATAAGATAAGGACATTTCTTTGGTACCAGGAGCAGGTGTCCCAGCCGGGAGAAGGGAGTCTGAGAGCATGAGAGAAGACTGGTGAGTCTCTTGCTTGGATTTCTGCTCCCGTCTTGGACATGAAGCAGAGCCTCTGATGAGGACACCCATCTTCAGCAAGGGACCTACAAGGGCAACTGAGTGTATCTGAAAATAATTATTTTGCTGTTTGTCATATGCACAAGTAAATTGGACGTATCTGCTTGTCTCCACACTGAACTGAAACAGAAAATGAGGTGGTGGCCAGTTAGGAGGGCTGGCAGATCCAACTGTAGGCAACCCCTCCATGAAACCACCTCCAGAAACTGGGGCAGCTCTCAGACAATTGGAACGTGTCTGCGCTTCAGATTCCTTTCAAAAGCTGGAGATTTGGTGGGAAGCAGTAGTGCTGGGGAAACATACAAGTGGAGGGGAGAAGCTGAGTGGTCTGGTGGCAGGAAACGGGGGCCCATGTCTCTGGTTCCTTTTGATGCCTGGCCAGGTCTCAGCAGGCCCTCTGCCCAACGGTAAACCTGGCCTTCTAGGTGCAAAAAGATAACAAAGAAGAAAAAATCCTGAGTCCTCCTTCCCCAAACAGGGGGCACGATGCCCCCTGTCAAGTCCGCTTGGGGCTTCTGGTAACATTTAGGGTCTCCGTCTCCAAAAACACACACAAATTTGTGAGAATTTTCAGGGGTAGGCTAAAGTTTTTACGTACATTGGAGAGCTTTGTCAATATAGTTTGTGACAACTTCTGATTGATAGATGGACTGATTCAGAAGGATTTTAACAAACGTTGGCAGCAGGAAACATCGTTTCAGCCTCGCACACCTTCACCTGCCGTTCCCAACGCACCTGCTGTATGTACCACAACCATAGACCTGGGGACAGTGCAAACCCACCTCATGCCCTTTCTGTGAATGAGAACATCTAATGGTCAAAATATCTTCTGCTCTAGACACCCAGGAGGAGAAAGAGTCCCTGGCTTTGAATTAGCTGTAGAATAATTTTCTTTTTTCCCCAGAGCTGAAAGAGGCAGGTCCTGTTTGTGATGGCTACCTCGCCACCCACCCAGCAGCTGGTTTTGAATCACGGGATGCATGGTATTGTTTTAAGGCTACCTTCTGTGTGGTCCTTTGGCCCAAGATGACAATGACGCTCATATCGGGTGAAGTGTAAATGTTAGGGGAACCACTAACTTGAAACCGCCCGCCCTGGCCAGGCACAATAGTAACTACTTGCACGAGTTATCTTACAACAGGAGGTCCTCGTAAGGAACTCGGAACTAACCAGCTACCTACCACCAAGCAGAAGAATTCGGGAAAGGTCAAAAGGAGAGAGGAAACGCCAGCCCATATGTCCTAGCAACCTCCCAGGATCCTTCTCTCTGGAATCCATCTTGGCTGACCGATGCGCATGCCACCAGGAAGGACCCTGAGTCAGAATGATTGGCCAGAGACAACCTGGAAACTTACCCCATCACCATAAAACCCGAGACTGCGAGCCACGTGGAGAGCGGTTCTCCTGGCTTCCCTTATCCTGCTGCTCTCTGCCGGGGCTCCCCTTCCCAATAAGGTGTCTTGCCTTGTCAGCACGTGTGTCTCCTCAGTTCATTTCCGAGTGTTAGACAAGAGCCCGCTCTCGGGCCCTGGAAGGGGTCCCCCTACCTGCAACTTAAAGACGGACAACTCCCCTTTCCTGTATTGTTTCAAATGTTCACCTGGTCACCTTCTGAACGATAGCAGGTGACAGGTCTGTGGCCTGTGTTTGCAGAGTTGCCGCTACCTTTGAAAAACTTTGAACATTTGAACATAGAGCTCGATAATCTTCAGTTCTCCCTGTCAGGATAAATGTCTCTGAAATTGCTTCTCCAAAGCCTGCTCTCTTTTACCCCTACCTGGGGAAAGCATGAAAATGTTTGATTTCCAGGGGAAAGGAGAGTGCCTTGTAATGTTTTTATAGAACTTAGAGAAAGCAGAAGCAGCATTTATATGCCCTGAGACACGTTACAATCTCAAAGGGGAAAATTTACCATCACAAAAGCCATTTGTCTTTTTAAGTCAGCGGAGGGAAAATACCTGAATAGATTTCATTATTTTTTGGTATTACGAAATAGATGCTTTGTTTAGAAAGGATGAAATGTCTAGTTTTGATCAAAATTATTATTTTTTTTCTTCTGTGTAATTTGTGATAATTACTGGTGAGTAACACTCTCTCTAAAATAAATTACTATAGGGTTGTGGAATAGTTCAATGGTAAAAAGTCAACTTGGTCTTTTCTCACTCCTTTCACTGCATCCTTCCATAGAACGTGTGTGGTGTGTGGTGTGTGTTTGGTGTGTGGTATGGGGTGTGTGTAAGCACTTTGACCTCTTGTGTAGATGAGCGCCCACAGGGACAGTCCTCCTGCGGGAATTTGCAAGTCAGGCTGAAGAGTCTGCGTTCCGTGCAGCGCAATGGGAGCCCTGGGAGCCCTGGGAGCCCTGGAGACCCCGCATGCCTTCGCCAGGAGCGCTAATGATTCAAAGACCTGCCCGGAGCGAGACGGCTGCGCCCAGACGGGGCTGCGTGAAGCAGGGTGTGCGGGGGGCGTGGCGACCCCAGGGCGCACGCTGCCCCCCGCGAGCTCCTCCTCTTGAGCACCCGGGCTGTGAAGGACCCGTGGAGATGTCCTGGGCACAGGAGGGCGACCTTCCAGCCCAGGGAAGGGGGCTGATTTTGCAGCCACTTATGGTGGGATGGGAACGAGGTGTTTGTCTATTTTTGTTTGTTTGCCTCTGAGTGTTTAAACTTCTTTTGAGAGGAAAGATTTAAAGTTTAAACTTCTTTTGAGAGGAAAGTGGTGAGTAGGAGAGGTCCGGGGCTGAAGGCAGGTGTGGGCGAGGAGGGGAGGGGCTTTTGACCCTGGAAGCAAGTTTCCCAAACCGTCCACGCGCCCGCGTCGCCTGCCTCCGGCTGCCCTTTGAGCTGCACCGTCTGTACTTTCACCAAGTCATCAATATCGCTGGTTAGGAGGCCTCCGGATACACCATTCTCCACCCAGCACAGGAGGTCCAGGGGCCCAGGGTGCAGAGAACAACAGGAGGGCTTTGAAGGTCGGTGCAGGTCACCCTTTCCTCATACGATGCCTTTATTTTGCCAGCAAACAGCAGGATCTGTGCATTTTCCATCAGCGAAATAATGCTGGTAACATCTCTCATCTTGAGAACGTAAAGTCACGTTGTATCAGTAGTTCTTTGCTGTCCTACTTGTCATAGAAGATGCCCCCAAACCACTACATTTGGACACTTCATGAGTAACAAAATGCCAGGGTGTTGTCTATGTTACTTGCATTGCAAGAAACAAATTCTACTTCACGTGACATTCTGAGCTGTTTTTGCCACCATCTTCTCAACTTGGAACCACCTTCTTCTCTACATGATCCATAAGTGCTCACCCAGCTCTATGTTTGCAAACACTTCTGTCTTTGACTGCACTTTGAGAGCTCAGAGAAGTTGGTAATTGATAAAGTAGGAGAGACTGTTCCAGAACAAAGGCTTCTATTGCCAGGATGGTGGGAAAAAATCTGATGACGCTGCCCAACATAGGGTCTGATGGAGAGAAAGAAAATTGCACTCAGTGTCATCACATAAGCTTCTGCCCATTTAAGGGTGTTGCCGAATGCCAGTTCGCGTGCCAGGCGCACAGTGAGGCCACACAGTACTGAAGCGTCAGAAGGACTATTGCAGGGCCCGCCAAGGAGACCAGGGGCGCATGCCCCCAAAGCCCCGAAGCCTCCAAAGGGGTTTCAGCAAAGCACTTCTAAAGGCCAGGTGAGGGAGGGGCGCGGCTAGTTGCTGGGAACTTCTTGGTGTCAAGAAGTTTGGAATCCTTGGAATCCTTTGTTCCTGCAGCTGTCCAGGTATGTCAGGTGACGAGGTTCCTGTAAACCTCCAACAAGACAAATGTGATTCTCTGTTCTGCAACTTTTTATCTCTATGAGAATGGACTCTTAGAGGTCAGAGCCCTGAGAATAAGCTATTCTGTATATTTCAGGCTACTGGCAACATATTTTTTACAAAAGATGCAGAACCAGCATGACTAAGCACAGGCAACAGAGCACAAAGGTTAAAGTAAAAGGAACGGATCTCATATGAAGTCAGAGTTGTCCTTCTCTATTGCAAGGGGGCTCCTGTTCTTTTTCTGGGTCTCTGCCTAGTCATGGGGCCCTGCCCTATATACCTGCTGACTATGCTAGGAGAACAACGGCCCCCAAAGATGCCCAAATCCTAATCCCTGGAACCTGCGACTATGTCACATTGCAGAAAGGGGATTGAGGTCACAGATGTGATTATGGTTGCTAGTTATCTGAAGTAAGACAGAGAGGTTATCCTGGATTATCTGGGTGGGCTCAGTGTCAACATGAGGGTCGGTAACAGTGGGAGTAGGAGACAGGAGGGTGGGGGAGACCGTGACCATAAAAGGTGGTCACAGTGAGAAGGTATGAAAAGGACTTGACAAGCCATCACTGGCCTTGAGGAAGGTGGAGGAGGGAGCCAGGAGCCAAGGAGAGTGGCAGCCTCTAGAAGCTGAACTGCACCATGAAACGGATCAGACCTGGCTCAGCAGGGTGGAACGCAGCCCCGAGAACCTTGATATCTGTCCCATGAGACCTGTGTGAAGTTCCCGAACTCCTGAACTGTAAGATAATGCCTGTGTTGTTTAAGCCACTAAGTCTGTAGTAATTTGTCACAGCATTTTTGAGAAACTAGTGCACTAGTCTCACTGTCCTGAGAGAATATGCATTATTCTTTTGTTTTTGTTTTTTACAAGAAGGAGCCTCCCTGGCCCTAGCACCCTTGTCTGCTGCTCTCCTGGCATGGCCGCCACTCCTGCAGCTGTCCTAGTTCCGAGCTCTCCACAGTCTCATCGGCTCCTCTCTAAACCAGGGGTTTGCATTTATGGGAGTGGTGACTGGAGCTCTCTCTGAGACAAGCTGGGACCTGGGACCCTTTGCTGCCCTGCTACAGAGGTTGCACCTGGACAAACTTCTCCTAGAGCTGCAAAATTGGGGCAAATTCTGGACAAAAGATACAAAAAGACAAAAAAAAAAAAAATAAAAACAACTACCACTTCTGAAGAGCAGGGAGCACAAGCAAAGTGGTGGGAGCAATGGCAGGGCACTGTGTATGCCCCCAGCACTCAGCACCAACAAAGGGGTGGGCAAACACCTAAGTCACCCACCCAGCCCGACCCCTGGACACACCCCTGCCCTCACCCCATATAAGGA
Source organism: Pseudorca crassidens (assembly GCF_039906515.1). NCBI lineage: Eukaryota > Metazoa > Chordata > Mammalia > Artiodactyla > Delphinidae > Pseudorca > Pseudorca crassidens. Next base: position 7,248,607 of record NC_090298.1, read on the forward strand.
ACAAGTTTGCACCCACTGCTGCCCCCCAGGAAGTGAGCAAGGGAAACGGTTACTTGTTTTCACTCCTTCCTGCAGCTGTAGGAGCCCCAGTAAAGCCTTGCCTGAATTTCTTGTCTGGCCTCTAGTCAATTTCTATGGCTTGGGGAAGGCCAAGACCCCTGGTCAGTATCTCGACACTCAGAGTAACAGCAACTGTTTGCAATGGCTGCACATCCTGGGCTGAAAACCCCCTCTGTCTCATACACCTGCAGATGGCATGGGTCAGCATGTCCCCACACCTGTCACCCCACTTGTCCTTCACCTGGTCTGGGGGAGGAGGTTTCACTCACTTTCCACCAGGATGGAAGGGGTATACACTCACATAAGCACATAAAACTTGTGTTTTATAAAATATGCCTTTGGTGCGTTTCTTTATTCACTCATCCAGAAGTAGCTGTTGCCCCTCGGTTCTATTCTGGGCACGTGGGGATAAATAAGTGAGAAGATACGAGTCTAGTCTCAGGAGGCAGCGTCCCTACGGGATTTGTAAGGTGCTTCGGCGTTCATAAATGTGCGTGTTTTCAGTTGTTGAGGTAACCATTCCTCTAATACGATCCTGACTCTGTGCATAGAGAACAATTTGCAAATAATTTCAAAGGAGGGCATTTGTTCAGTGGACCTCAACAGAGATTCTGATTTATTTGTCCTGGAGTGGGGTCTGAGAATCAGCATTTCCTCTCTTTTTTTTAAAAGTTCTCCAAGGGATTCTAATGAGTGGCCTGAATTGGGAACTATTTGGGCTGATTGAGCAATTTCCCACAGAAAACAACAGTGAGGTGCTGGACCAATTAAAGAAGGGCTGCAGGGATGCTGAATCTCTGGGAGTGAGAAGGGGAAGCGTAGGGACCTGCTTGGCTCTGCCAAGCTCTTTGCACCTGGAGACAGAGGCCACCCAGCATGTGGACCAGGTACCCTAAGCCAGGAGACATCAGGGCCCAGGGCTCTGCTCACTGGCTCAGACTTGGCAGCCCTGCTGTACGTCCTGGTTACCACATATGCCCTGGCCGCTGGGGCTAGTCTCTCTTGTCTGGTCACTAGGCCACTGTCTAATGTGTTTCTCCAGCTATGCCACAGAATATCACAGCCCTCCCTGTCCCCTCCAAAGCCCCCCCATCACCACCCCCTTACACTCTGCCTTCAACCTTAAATTCAGTTGCTCTCTGCAGAAGCCTTGCTTGACCCATGCTGTTCTCTTCATAGAGGTCGGAGTTATGACCTGGAGACTTAGTTCATTTTGGTAGATGTTTCTCCACCTTTCTGCTGGACTGCTGTCAAAGGACCCTGGACACCAGCCACACTCTCTTTGTCCCTGCTGTCAGACGGACACATTCTCCCCTTTGTCTGGGGCATCTCTCAGGCTCCTGGGCTGTCTTTCCAAGCTGCCTGCTCCTAGGACCTCCCTGGCTGCCCATCCAGCCCCTGACCAGCCGGGTCTTTGCACTATGTCCCAGCCGTCTCTGATGTGGCCTGCCCCACCAAGGCCCCCAAAGGGTGACAAATCTACATCTTCACTAAGAACAGACTTTACTAAGGCAAAGGGGCAGCTCTGTGAACAGGTCCTGAGTCGGGAAGTATGGCTGAGAATGAAATGGGAAATATTGATTCTCAAGACAGAAAATGTTCTGGTACACATGTGGCTTTCCATTCATTGGAAGAACAGGAATTCAGCTCTCTAAAGGAAACTTTCAGGAAGACCAATTTAAACACAAGGAAAATCACCAGTACTTATGACAGATGCTCTATAAGCCTGGGATGAAACCTCTAGAAGGAAAGAGGATGCCGTGGCAGTTGAAATCCTCCAGTGCCAACTATGCAAATCCTGTGATCCCAGAGGAGCAGACAGAGGCAGAAGTGGTCCTTCTCCGTATCCCAGCAAATATCCCACTGTTCTCAGGGGTCATGCAGGCCTGGTTCAAACTAGTCCAAACACAATTCAGTTCTTAGTTCCCTGAAAGATGCCGGAGGCTCCTTCTCTGTATACGGCTAGGACACTTTATAATAGGCAGCCCTATGTTTCCAGTGAGCTAACACACCTGGGAGCTCCTTGAATAATAGAAACATTTAATTTCACAGTTCTCAAAGCCAGAAGCCCAAGATGAAGGTGTCAGCAGTGTGTCTTCCAAGGGCTATGAGAGAGAATCTGGTCCATGACTCTCTCTTCTGACTTCTGGGGCTTTACTGGGAATCCTTGGCGATCCTTGACATGTAGAAGCATCAACCCATCTCCGCCTTCCTCTTCACATGTGTGTCCCTGTGACTGTGTCTGTCTCTGTGTCCAGATTTCCCCTTTATTATAAGGCACCAGTCATGTTGAATTAGGAGACACCCTAATGTCTTTAATCTTAACTAGTCACATCTGCAATGTTCCTATTTCCAAATAAGATCACTTTCTGAGGTACTAGGGATACAACATATGAATATTTGGGGGGACACAATTGAACCCATAACATATGCCATCCTGCCACACTGATCCCCTAGACCCAGTCATTCCTCTAGGGGAGATGACTGAAGAGCCCCTGTCCCCTCCTGGTGAACAGATGTCCACAGTGCTGTTTACAAACCTGAGGACATTCCTGGGTCTCTGCTGAAGGTGTCCCCACAGTAGAGAAAAGCAGGGGTGACCTTTGGTTTTTCATCGTTCCAGCAGAAGTGCAAGCTCAGGTTTAATGAACATTTCATCTATGACAGCTTTCCATTTAATTAAACAGGAGCTTTGCTGCTGCTTTACCTAAATTCAGACATCTCCACAGAAAAAGATTCTTCATAATCAATACTCAAAAGATGTTCCAAATATTACCCCAACTCAAAGATTGATTGCTACACTTCTATCAAAGATTCCTTGAAATAAGTTTACCAAACTCCGCTGAAGGGACGCTCACAAATGTGTCTTCCTGCCACAGTGGAAGGCACTGTTTGCCAAAATCTACGCAGTAGATGCTCAGCTGTAGAAAACCTGCCAGAGACATGACTGAAGGCTGGGTAAATGTGTACAGAAATGTGTTCTATCTCATAAATACCTGCAATATTTTTCAGCCTGTTTTGATTCTGCATCTGCTTAACAAGGAATAGTGCAGGTGGCAGAAATACCCTGAATGGAGTGAAAACTTGACCAAGTTAATAGAAATATTCACAATAGAAAGCAATTTTAAAAAGAACATATCCCAAAGTTATTGCAATCTACTATTTCCCTTGACGTCAATTGTATGATACTCTATCATGGAGACTTTATATTTGCAGAGTTATTCAAACAGAGGTTGGCCTTTCAGCGTTGTACTTGGGTCCAATTTGTTGCTGAAACTGGAAACTCTTTATAGCTGTAATTTAGTACAGGACAACTACATGTAATTTTGAAAACAAACAAACAAACAAACAACCCCCCTCAATTAAAAACTCTTGTAATTAGAGAATCTAATTGGTATCTAAAAATGCAGGTGTTTTTCCAACCATCAGGCCTTGAGCGGCAGTGGTGGTGTGGGTGCACCCATGTCAGAGGCAGATCTGCTCCCCAGCACTATCCCTGGGCTGCGTCCTTCTCAGGGGCTCCTCTCCACAGCCCGTCTCCCATCCCCGTGCCCCTGACAGAGCAACACTACCCTGGGCAAGGAGCCCAGTCCTTCAGAATCCCTGCGTCCACATCTGCACATGGAGATGATGCAGTCCTGTACCTCATGGGACTCTCATGAGGAACAAACAGGATAACTCGGGAGCAAGCGTTCTGTAAGCCCCAAAGTCTCCTCCAGGACCCTCAGCTCCGTGTTCGCCTCTCTGATGCAGCACCCACCCCCATCCCTCTGCCCTGGGACCAGTTTTAGGTGGAAGCAGTGGAGCTGCTTGCATTTTTGGAAGCGCTATGACCTCTTCGTGACCCGCAAGCTTCCTTCCTCTACCATAAATGTATGTGCCACTAAGGAACGGTAGATAGCTCAGACAGACAGAAATAATAAGACATTTGGTTAAAACCAAACTACTTTCATCATTCCAATAGCTTTGAATTTCAGTTCTTTCAAAACAGTACAGTAGAAACAAAAGAGTTATTGAGGATTGGGGGGGAAATTCTACACCTACTCTCTGATAATATTTTTCCTTCTTTAATATCTTCCTCAAAGAATTGTTGACCTCTGCTCTAGGATATGTAGCTGAAAGAATGGTCAAAGAGCTCTACCATTTCCTCTCTAACACTGCAGAATCTAAACACTCCATATAAATGTGAGTTAAATGTCTGCAGTTTACCTGAAATTTCATATCGAATGAAAATCAGAATGCACACAGTGGGCTCTGGGGTCTACCACGTGCATTCACTTGCGGTACGTATTCCACCTACACCGCGGATGGGCTGTGTGCACCTGGGCAGGTTCCCGCCCTCTCTGTGCGTCCTCATCTGAGGCCGAGGTCACTGGGGTGAGTCCACGGGCCTGGAACTGTGGGGACCGGGTGGCCCACAGAATGCTCCCGGCGCTTATTCCCAGGGGTCAAGGATGAGCTCCGGCGAACTCATCCCACCCACCTTGGGCTCCTGTTCCCTGTTCCTTATTAATCCTGAACTCACGGGACTTTCATTATTTGCCCACCTGTCTGATCTCCTTTTGGGGACTCAGAGTTTCACGAGGGCGGGAGCCATGACTTTCTCCCGTTTGTCTCCACCATTATGTTGATGGAGAGGCGGCCGGCAAACGATTGTTGAGTGAATGAATGAGCGAGTGAATGAGGTTCTATTCATCAAAACGTCCAGTGGTTCCGTAATTGACCACAAACTCATGGACCTCACACGGAAAATCCCCCACAGTCTGTCTGCACCCCACCTTAAAGACCGGGCTCCTCTAGGGATACGTACTGCGGCTTAGTCCTGAGACCACATGGGCTGTTCCTGCCTCCCAAAACAGGCTTTGTGTTTTCCTGCTTTTGATGATTCTTTCTTCTCCATTATCATGTACCTTCATCCAAAGCAGTCACTTAGAGTTGGTAAAACACGTGGCGCAAGCATAACTTAAGACTGGTTAAGTATATTTTGGAGAATTTATTTAAAAAATTATTTACAGTTTCAGGAGCCGTAAATTAATGCATATTCCTAATCATGATGAAATAAATATGGTTACATCTTGTTTGTAAGATTTTTAAATAAGTGCTCTAAATTTTTTTTGCCTCTTCTTCAAAATTAGTTGAAAAACTTTAAACACAATATTCACAAAATGGAGAGCCAAAAAGATTTAGGTTTTAATTAATTGTACCTACTGAAAGCAAAATTTGCAAACAGAATAACAATGGAGTTTATTCTACAAAAGCAAATGAGAAATACAGGTAGACTTTGGAGATATTGTGGGTTCTGTTCCAGATCACCCCAATAAAGTGAATATTGCAATAAAGTGAATAACACAAATTTTTGTTTTTCCCGTGCAAAAAAGTTATGTTTACACTATATTCTAGTCTATTGAGTGTGCAATAGCATTATATCTAAAAATGTACATACCTTAATTAAAAATTACTTTATTGCTAAAATATGCTAACCATTGTCCAAGGGTTTTAGCTCGATGTTGATGGCTGCTGGCTGATCAGGGTGGTGGTTGCTGAAGGTGGGGTGGCCGTGGGAATATTTTAAAATAAGACAACAGCGGAGTTTGCCTCATTGATTGGCTCTTCCTTTCATAAACAATTTCTCTGTAGCACACAATTTTATTTGATAGCCTTTTACTCAGAGTAAAAATTCTTTCAAAATTGAAGTTAATCCTCTCAAACCCTGCTACTGCTGTATCAACTAAGTTTACATAATATTCTGACTCCTTTTTGTCTATTCAACCATCTTAATACAGTAGCATCTTTACCAGGAGTAGATTCGATCTCAAGAAGCAACTTTCTTTGCTCTTCCCCATAAGAAGCGACTCCTCATTGGTTAAAGTTTTATCATGAGATTGCAGCAATTCAGTCACATCTTCAGGCTCCACTTCTAATCTTAGTTCTCTTGCTGTTTGTACAACATCTGCAGTTACTTCCCCCACTGAAGTTTTGAACCCCTCAAAATCACCCATGAGGATTAGAAGCAACTTCTTCCAAACTCCTGTTCATGTTGATACTTGAAACTTTTCCTGGGAATCATGAACGTTCTTAATGGCATCTACAATGTTGAGTTCTTTGCAGAAGGTTTTCAACTTACTTTGCCCAGATCAGACCGAAGAATCACTATCTCCACCAGCTACAGCCTTATGGAATGTATTTCTTAATTAATACTTGAATGTCAAAATTCCTTTTTGATCCGTGGGCTACCCAATGAACGTTGTGTTGGCAGGCATGAAAGCAAGATTCATCTCATTGTACATCTCCATTAGAGCTCTTTGGTGACCAGGTACATTGTCAATGATCAGTAATATTTTGAAAGGAATCTTTGTTTTTCTGAGCAGTAGGTCTCAGCAGTGGGCTTTAAATATTCAGTAACCATGTTATAAACAGATGTACTATCCACTACGATTTGTTGCTGCATTCATAGGACACAGGCAGAGTAGATTTAGCATAATTCTTTTTTCTTTTTTTATGAATTTAAGAATTTTATTTACTTTTTTATACAGCAGGTTCTTATTAGTTATCCATTTTATACATATTAGTGTATGTAAGGCAATCTCAATCTCCTAATTCATCATACCACCACCACCACACACACACCCCCCGCCACTTTCCCCCCTTGGTGTCCATACATTTTTTTCTCTACATCTGTGTCTCTATTTCTGCCCTGCCTGCAAACCGGTTCATCTGTACCATTTTTCTGGGTTCCACATATATGCATTAATATATGATATTTTTTTTCTCTTTCTGACTTACTTCACTCTGTATGACAGTCTCTACATCCATCCATATCTCTACAAATGACCCAATTTCGTTCCTTTTTATGGCTGAGTAATATTCCATTGTATATACGTACTACATCTTCTTTATGCATTTGTCTGTCGATGGGCATTTTGGTTGCTTCCATGACCTGGCTATTGTAAATAGTGCTGCAATGAACATTGGGGTGCCTGTGTCTTTTTAAATTATGGTTTTCTCTGGGTATATGCCCAGTAGTGGGATTGCTGGGTCATATGGTAATTCTATTTTTAGTTTTTTAAGGAAGTTCCATACTGTTCTGCATAGTGGCTATATCAATTTACATTGCCACCAATGGTGCAAGAGTGTTCCCTTTTCTCCACACCCTCTCCAGCATTTGTTGTTTGTAGATTTTCTGATGATGTGCATTCTAACTGGTGTGAGGTGATACCTCATTGTAGTTTTGATTCGCATTTCTCTAATAATTAGTGATGTTGAGCAGCTGTTCATGTGCTTCTTGGCCATCTGTATGTCTTCTTTGGAGAAACGTCCATTTACGTCTTCTGCCCATTTTTGGATTGGGTTGTTTAGTTTTTAATATTGAGCTGCGTGAGCTGTTTATATATTTTGGTGAATTAATCCTTTGTTGGCTGATTTGTTTGCAAATATCTCTACCATTCTGAGGGTTTTCTTTTCATCTTGTTTGTAGTTTCCTTTGCTTTGTAAAGCTTTTAAGTTTCATTAGGACACATTTGTTTATTTTTGTTTTTATTTCCATTACTGTAGGAGGTGAATCAAAAAAGATCTTACTGTGATTTATGTCATAGAGTGTTCTGCCTATGTTTTCCTCTAAGAGTTTTATAGTGTCCCGTCTTATATTTAGGTCTCTAATCCATTTTGAGTTTATTTTTGTGTATAGCATTGGGGAGTGTACTAAATACAATATTTTACGTGTAGCTGTCCAGTTTTCCCATCACCACTTATTGAAGAAACTGTCTTTTCTCCATTGTATATCTTTGCCTCCTTTGTCATAGATTAGTTGACCATAGGTGGGTGGGATTAACTCTGGGCTCTCTATCCTGTTCCATTGATCTATCTTTCTGTTTTTGTGCCAGTACCATATTGTCTTGATTACTGTAGCTTTGTAGTATAGTCTGAAGTCAGGGAATCTGGTTCCTCCAGCTCCGTTTTTTTCCCTCAAGACTGCTTTGGCTATTCGGGGTTTTTTTTGTCTCCATACAAATTTTAAGATTTTTTGTTCTAGTTCCGTAAAAAATGCCATTGGTAATTTGATAGGGATTGCATTGAATCTGTAGATTACTTTGAGTAGTAGAGTCATTTTCACAATATTGATTCTTCCAATCCAAGAACATGGTATATCTCTCTATCTGTTGGTATCATCTTTAATTTGTTTCATCAGTGCCTTATAGTTTTCTGCATACAGGTCTTTTGTCTCCCTAGATAGGTTTATTTCTAGGTATTTTATTCTTTTTGTTGCAATGGTAAATGGACGTGCTTCCTTAATTTCTCTTTCTGGTTTTTCATCATTAGTGTATAGGAATTCAAGAGATTTCTTTGCATTAATTTTGTATCCTTCAACTTTACTAAATTCATTGATTAGCTCTAGTAGTTTTCTGGTGGCATCTTTAGCATTCTCTATGTATAGTATCATATCATCTGCAAACCATGACAGTTTTACTTCTTCTTTTCCACTTAGTATTCCTTTTATTTGTTTTTCTTCTCTAATTGCCTTGGTAGGACTTCCAAAACTATGTTGAATAATAGTGGCAAGAATGGACATCCTTGTCCTGTTCCTGATCTTAAAGGAAATTATTTCAGTTTTTCACCATTGAGAATGATGTTTGCTGTGGGTTTGTTGTATATGGTCTTTATTATGTTGAGGTAAGTTCCCTCTATGCCCACTTTCTGGAGAGTTTTTATCATAAATCGGTGTTGAATTTTGTCAAAAGCTTTCTCTGCATCTATTGAGATAATCATATGGTTTTTCTCCTTCAATTTGTTAATATGGTTTATCACATTGATTGATTTGCATATATTGAAGAATCCTTGCATTCCTGGGATAAAACCAACTTGATCATGGTGTATGATTCTTTAAATGTGCTGTTGGATTCTGTTTGCTAGTATTTTGTTAAGGATTTTTGCATCTATGTTCATCAGTGATAATGGCCTCTAGCTTTCTGTCATTGTTATATCTTTGTCTGGTTTTGTTATCAGGGTGAATATTCCATGTGCACTTGAAAAGAAAGTGTAATCTGCTGTTTTTTGACAGAATGTCCTATATCAGTTAAATCTCTGTGGTCTATTGTGTCATTTAAAGCTTGTGTTTCCTTATTAATTTTCATTTTGGATGATCTGTCTATTGGTGTAAGTGAGGTGTTAAAAGTCCCCCACTATTTTTGTGTTACTGTTGATTTCGTCTTTTATAGCTGTTAACAGTTGCCTTATGTATTGAGGTGCTCCTATGTTGGGTGCATATATATTTATAATTGTTATTTTCTTCATGGACTGATCAGTTAATCATTATGTAGTGTCCTTCCTTGTGTCTTGTAACATTTTTTATTTTAAAGTCTATCTGATGAAGTTATCTGATATGAGTATTGCTACTACAGCTTTCTTTTGATTTCCATTTGCATGGAATAGCTTTTTCCATCCCCTCACTTTCAGTCTGTATGTGTCCCTAGGTCTGAAGTGGGTCTCTTGTAGACAGCATATAGACAGGTCTTGTTTTTGTATCCATACAGCAAACTTGTGTCTTTCGGTTGGAGCATTTAATGCATTCATGTTTAAGGTAATTATCGATGTGCATGTTCCTATGACCATTTTCTTAATTGTTCTTTCTGGGTTTCTTTTTTGTAGGTCATTTTCTTCTCTTGTGTTTCCCACTTAGAGAAGTTCCTTTAGCATTTGTTAGGGCTGGTTTGGTGGTGCTGAATTCTCTTAGCTTTTGCTTGTCTGTAAAGCTTTTGATTTCTCCATCGAATCTGAATGAGATCCTTGCCAGGTAGAGTAATCTTTGTTGTAGGTTCTTCCCTTTCATCACTTTAAATATATCATGCCACTCCCTTCTGACTTGTAGAGTTTCTGCTGAGAAATCAGCTGTTAACCTTATGGAATTTCCCTTGTATGTTATTTGTCATTTTTCCCTTGCTGCTTTCAATAAGTTTTCTTTGTCTTTAATTTTTGTCAGTTTGATTACTATGTGTCTTGGCATGTTTCTCCTTGGGTTTATCCTGCCTGGGACTCTCTGCACTTCCTGGACTTGAGTGGCTATTTCCTTTCCCATGTTAGGGAAGTTTTCAACTATAATCTCTTCAAATATTTTCTCAGGGCCTTTTTCTCTCTCTTCTCCTTCTGGGACCTCTATAATGTGAATGTTGTTGTGTTTAATGTTGTCCCAGAGGTCTCTTAGGCTGTCTTCATTTCTTTTCATTCTCTTTTCTTTATTCTGTTCCACGGTAGTGAATTCCACCATTCTGTTTTCCAGGTCACTTATCGGTTCTTTTGCCTCAGTTATTCTGCTATTTATTCCTTCTAGTGTATTTTTCATTTCAGTTATTGTATTGTTCATCTCTGTTTGTTTGTTCTGTAATTCTTCTAGGTCTTTGTTAAACATTTCTTGCATCTTCTCGATCTTTGCCCCCATTCTTTTTCCGAGGTCTGGGATCATCTTCACTATCATTATTCTGAATTGTTTTTCTGGAAGGTTGCCTACCTCCATTTCATTTAGTTGTTTTTCTGGGGGTTTATCTTGTTCCTTCACCTGGTACATAGCTCTCTGCCTCTTCATCTTGTCTATCTTTCTGTGAATGTAGTTTTTGTTCTATTGGCTGCAGGATTGTAGTTCTTCTTGCTTCTGCTGTCTGCTCTCTGGTGGATGAGGCTATCAAAGAGGCTTCTGCAAGTTTCCTGTTGGGAAGGACTGGTGGTTAGTAGAGCTGTGTGTTGCTCTGGTGGGCAGAGCTCAGTAAAACTTTAATCCACTTGTCTGCTGATGGATGGGGCTGGGTTCCCTCCCTGTTGGTTGTTTGGCCTGAGACAACCCAACACTGGAGCCTACCTGGTTCTTTGTTGGGGCTAATGGCAGACTCTGCAAGGGCTCACACCAAGGAGTACCTCCCAGAAATTCTGCTGCCAGTGTCCTTGTCCTCACAGTGAGACACAGCTGACCCCTGCCTCTGCAGGAGACCCTCCAACACTAGCAGGTAGGTCTGGTTCAGTCTCCTATGGGGTCACTGCTCCTTCCCCTGGGTCTTCATGTACACACTACTTTGTGTGTGCCCTCTGAGAGTAGAGTCTCTGTTTCCCTCAGTCCTGTCAAAGTCCTGCAATCCAATCCCACTATCCTTCAAAGTCTGATTCTCTAGGAATTCTTCCTCCCGTTGCCAAACCTCCAGGTTTGGAAGCCTGCCATGGGGCTCAGAACCTTCACTCCAGTGCGTGGACTTCTGTGGTATAATTGTTCTCCAGTTTGTGAGTCACCCACCCAGCGGTTATGGGGTTTGATTTTATTGTGATAGTGCCCCTCCTACCATCTCATTGTGGCTTCTCCTTTGTCTTTGGATGTGGGGTATCTTTCTTGGTAAGTTCCAGTTTCTTCCTGTCGATGATTGTTCAGCAGTTAGTTGTGATTCTGGTGCTCTCACAAGAGGGAGTGAACACACGTTCTTCTACTCCGTCATCTTGAACCAATGTCTGATTTAGCATAATTCTTAAAAGTCCCAGGATTTTCAGAATGGTAAATGAGCAATGGCTTCAAGTTTAAGTCACCTAACAAGAGAGTCAGTCTGTCCTTTGGAGCTTTGAATCCAGGCATTGACTTCTCCTCTCTAGCTATGAAAATCCTAGATTGCATCTTCTTCAAAAAAAAATATTTTTTTTGTCTCCATTGAAAATAGGTTGTTTAGTGTAGCCACCTTTGTTATTATCTTTGTGAGATTTTCTGGGTAACTTGCTGCTAATTTTCTGGGTAACTTCTACATTAGCACGTGCTGCTTCATCTTGCACTTTTATGTTGTTGTGGAGATGTTGTGTTTCTTTAAACCTCATGAACCAAACTCTGTTAGCTTCAAACTTTTCTTCTTCAGCTTCCTCACTTTTCTCAGCCTTGATAGAATAGAAGAGAATTTTGGTCTTTTTCTGGACTAGGCTTTGGCTTAAGGAAATGTTGTGGCTGGTTTGATCTTCTATCCAGACCACTCAAACTTTTTCCATGTCAGCAATAGGGCTGTTTTGCTTTCTTATTTTTCATGTGTTCACTGAGTAGCACTTCTAATTTTCTTCAAGAACTTTTCCTTTGCATTCACAACTTGGCTAACTCTTTATGTAAGAGGCCTAGCTTTAGGCCTGTCTCAGATTTCAACATGTCTTCCTCACTAAGCTTCACCATTTCTAGCTTTTGATTAAAAGTGAGAGACATGCGACTCTTCTTTCACTTGAACACTTAGAGGCCATTGTAGGGTTATTAATGTACCTAATTTCAATGTTTCTGTAGCTCAGGGCATAGAGAGGACCAAGGAGAGGGAGAGAGATGGAGAAATGGCCTGTTGGTGGAGCAGTCAGAACACACAACCTTTATTAAGTTCACTGTCTTATATGGATGTGGTTTGTGGTGCCCCTCAGACAATTACAATAGTAACATTAAAGATCACTGATCACCATAACAAGTATAATAATAATTTAAAATTTGAAATATCAGGAGAAGTACCAAAATGTGACACAAAGATAAGAAGTGAGCAAAAGATGGAAAAATCACATCAATAGATTTGCTTGACACCGAGCTGCCACAAACCTTCATTTAAAAAAGTGCAATATCTGTGAAGGACAATGAAATAAAGCAAGATAAAATGAAGTATGCCTGTATGATTTTAATCCTATAATTGAATTTTTGAATATATCAACTCATATAAAGAAGATTTGGATAGAGTTTTCTAGGTAAATTTATATTTTGTACTAGAATATAGTAAAATTTACATGTTTGAGGCTTTCAAGTGATTAAAAATGAATACATTTCCAAATAACTTTACAAGAAAAGTATAATTCAAACCTACACAGTCAGACACACATATAGAATCTCTCTCTCCATGTATATATATGTATATATAAGTATATGTATATTATTTTCAGATAAGAGAAAAAGCTTAATTTTAAAGCCTTTGCACAGGTGTGACTCATGTCAGGGGTCCTCCTTCCTGTCCTGACCCCTCATTTTCCACACACTCAGGCTCTTGTCATCCCCCAGTGATAAACGTGGTGGCAACTAATTGTGAATAGAAACAATGGATTAATCCTGACTCTCATGTCTTCCAGGGGTCTTTAGTTTCCTCATTTTCTCATGAAAATTGTACTGGCCAATGACTATCATAAGTATTTATACATATGAGGTATGTACACAGCACCACAAAAAGTCAGGAAAGAAATAGATTAGGGAACTAACTGAACTTTGGTGAACTGTCTGGAGTGGCACCCAACCTGGAAAATCGGAAATAAGTGAAGGAAGGAAGCAGGATCTTGAGAATCGAAAAAGTAGAGCCCATGCTACCAGGGTCTTGTTCAGGTCTCTCTCTCTCTCTGGCATTCAATTTTTTCCTTCCAGCACAGAAAAAAATTTGCTAGGGTCAAATGATAAATAGCATGTTGTAGGAAAAGTAAAATATGTATAGATGATGACTAATGGCAGGGCAGGCACCAATAAGGCAGAAAAAATTTTGGAGATAAAGAATTTCAAAAATTAGATTTATTTTGATTAAAAAAAACCTCGGTTGCCTTAACTAGAAAAATAGGAGTACCAAACAATAGCAAAAACCAAAGCTCGTTTGTTATATTTATTGGCAAAATAAAATATAGCTGGTGTCTCCTTGAGAGCAATTTGTTCCACTGAAGAGAAAGAAATAAGCAGCCGCTAGTGGTCTTTTATTCACCATCTTCCTCTTACCTCCCTTTTACTTTATTCTTCCAAACCAAATCATAAAGGTTAAGGAAAAGAAGCAAAAGGAAAATTTCTCAATGAAAGACAAGGGTGTGAATTCATTGTGAGTGAATGTAGCGTTTTACTTAAAACAAAATCTTTTAGAATTACCATCCCTTTTCCCTGGTCCCAGGAGGCCTGATGTGGGAACTCCTTGCCTGTGGAAAGACTATTGGGTTCCAGCCCTGCTGGCCTCACCAGGTTCTCCTGAGGAAGTCAGACAATGGCTTACTACATCGTGGGTTTGTTGCAGCAGCAGGAGAACAAAACTTTTCCAAGTCTGGTGAGGGGTCTTGTGAGTGGAAGTCAGAGGTCCTGAGTTCCCTCAGGCAGACTCCTAAATTCTGATATGTCTCATCATCTGAAAACTAGGAGAATAATAAGATCTGCTCTGCATGTGTCCCTGGTGTCAAATAAAACAAGGTAAATGGTAAAAAAAATTGAGATGTGTTATGGACAAAATTGTGTCCCCCAAATTTCATATATTAATGCCCTAAACCCCAGTACTGTATCTGTAGACAGGAGCTCACAGAAGGGATTAAGTGAAAATGAGGCTGTTACAGTGGGTCCTGATTCAGTCTCACTGAGCTCCTTATAAGAAGAGGAAATCTAAACAAAGAGGCACCAGGGATGCATGCACAGAGGAAAAACCATGTGCAGACACAGCAAAGAAGCAGCATCTGCAAACCAAGGAGAAAGGCCAGAGGAGAAACCAACCTGCCAACACCCTGATCTTGGACTTCCAGCCTCTAGAACTGTGAGAAATAAAGTTCTGTTGTTTAAGCCCCCAGGCTGTGGTATTTTGTCATGGCAGCCCTAGCAACTGAATATAAGATGCAAGGCATTATACAAATATTAGTGATAATTTGAAAAATATACCTATTGGATGTGTAGTACAACTGTGTAGGGGCTCCAGTGCAGCCTTTCACCTTCTCATCAGCATCCTTTCCCCTTCCCCAGGCATCCCCACTTCAGATCAGTGACATTTCCTTTGAAGAGAAACAGCATCATCTACCTTCCATTCCCTATGCCAGTGTCTCAAAACTGGGTCAAGACAACGTTTCAAAAATCCCTGCAACACCCTATGTTATAATAATGTGTCTTCAGGTGAACGTCAGGTGGCACCAATGCCATTCCTTTCCCAGCGAGAACTTTAATAAATGTCTAATATCACTAAGTCTTTATGTCTTTTTGTGTCACATGGAAATGCATGAATTACAATATTTTTTGTGACTGGGTTGCGAGAGAACATAATCACAGGTGCTCTTTACAGACATTTTAAACTGTTACTGGCATAAAAACTAAAGTCATGTTCAGATTTGGCACCAGGCAAACAAAATATGTTGAGTTTTGCATATTCCAAAGGCATCTGTTGACAAATTGATACTGTGACCTAGTCAGGGTTTAAAGAAGTGAGAATTTAAATGCCTCCTCGCATGTCACTGGCCCTGAGTGTCACCGTCACCAAATGCCAAAGGGCACAAGCCAGAATTTGACAGTCCATGTGCTTGGGGCAGATGGTGCTTTACAATGGAACCATGGGGGTGGGGTTATCACCCTGATTGGCAAGTGCAGCTTGACACCTGCCCTAACTTCCATGTCAGAAGTTTGGATTGATCAGCTGTCTATAAACTCATTAGGATTTTGTGTAAATCTTGATTGGTTATTAAGAGTACTGGCACCACAAATTTGATATTATTTATTTATTATTAATTACTATTCACTTTTTAAATTGTGCATTTAATTAGAGGCATGAAAATATTATTTTTTGGTCATAGAAATCTTATAACTTTTCTCCTCTTAGTCTTTAGGAAACTGTACATCACCTTCCAGATTTCATTATACTTTTTATCTTGTGTCACACCAAATAAATATAGGATTATTTAGGAAGGAATGATAACTCTCAGTTTACACACACACATATGTATATGTTTTATATATATACATGTGTACACACATATATGTATGCCTATATGTATGTATATATGGTATATTTACAGCCTTGGTTATGTTAAAAGGAAAAAAAAGAAAAATAGGAAAGGAGTTTAATACCTGATGGTTACAGAATATCTGTACTTATTACATTTTAATTTGCTCAAAGGAAGACATGGTAGTTGATTTCATGTCCTTGCTAATTTCTTCAGAGCTCATAATTTAATATATTAGCATAAAATGAGGTGGGAAAGCTGGCTAATTTCCCTTTACTTGTAGCATACCTTAAGGGAACTTTTTATTAATCTACAAGCTCCCAGGGCAGATGATAATAATAAATAATGAGAGTATATGAGAGAATGACAGATTCATTGGTGGTCTACCAGTCCCAACCCCCAGCGGAAAAAAATAAATAAATAAAAGAATCCGTGCAATAATTTTAAAACAATCCCTAAAGGTGTCAGAATCTCTTAATTCTCACACTATTTGATTTATCTTTAAAATCTCTTTACAATTATACATACTGACACTTGGAATTAATAAAAGCCTTGGAGGGTAGGTGGTACGTTTGCTTTTAACATAATTGAAAATGTAGACATCTCAGATTTACCAGTGGCAACTGAAGATTTTCTAAGATCAAATACTCATTTATTTGAAAGAAAGAAATGTAATTCCACAAAGTTCTTGTATAAGACTCACCATCAATCTATTATCAAAGCAAAAAGAGATAAAATATTCTGGAGAGCATTTGGAGAAAAGGGAATCCTTATAACCTGTTGATGGGAATGTAAGTTGGTATAGCCACTATGGAGAACAGTATGAAGTTTTCTCAAATAATTAAAAATAGAACTACCATATGATCCAGCAATTCCACATCTGGGTACATATCCAAAATAGTCAAAATCAGTATCTTGAAGAAATATCTATACTCCCATGTTCACTGCAGCATTATTCACAGTACCCGAGGCATGGAAACAACTTAAATGTCCTTCAATGGATGAAGGCATAAAGAAAATACACACAATGGAATATTATTCAAGCCAGAAAAAGGAGGAAATCCTGCTGTTTGTGATGACATGGATGAACCTGGATGGCATTATGCTAAGTGAAATAAGCCAGACAGAGAAATAAAAATATTATATGGTATCATTTATATATGAAATCTTTAAAAAAGCTGATTACAGAAACAGAGAAAAGAATAATAGAATGGTGGATACCAGGGGCTGGGAGGAGGGGAAAATGAAGTGATGTAGGTCAAAGCTTACACATTTTCAGTTATAAGAATAAGTTCTGAGGATCTAAAATACAGCATTGTGCCTTGGTTAAGAACACAATATCAATATTATGTATGTACTTTAAAGTTGCTGAGACTAGATCTTAAGCATTCTCATCAAAAGAAGAAGAAGAAGAAGAAGAAGAAGAAGAGGGGGAAGAGGAAGAGGAGGAAGAGGAAGAGGAAGAAGAAGAGGAAGAGGAAGAGGAACAGGAAGAAGAAGTAGAGGAAGAAGAAGAAGAAGAGGAGGAAGAAGAAGAAGAAGAAGAAGAAGAAGAAGAAGAAGAAGAAGAAGAAGAAGAAGAAGAAGAAGAAGAAGAAGAAGGAGAAGGAGAAGGAGAAGGAGAAGGAGAAGGAGAAGGAGAAGGAGAAGGAGAAGGAGAAGGAGAAGGAGAAGGAGGAGGAGGAGGAGGAGGAAGAGAAGGAGAAAGAGAAGGAGAAGGAGAAGGAGAAGGAGAAGGGGAAGAAGAAGAAGAAGGAGGAGGAGGAGGAGGAGGGGGAGAAGAACTGATTTCAAGAAATAAAAACTTCAGACCAGACAGCAGTAAAGCACACAGAAGACTTCTGGCTTTGGGGACTACAGGAGGTTTCAAAGTAACATACAGAAATAATGAATTAGGATTTCCATCTTTAATCTGCTAGCCTATAGAAATGGTTCTTGCATGAATATAAGAGCTGAAAACTTAAATTTGCATAACAATCTTCTACTAGCTTTTATCATTAGAAACCTACATCTTTATGAAATACTCTTTGGCCCTCAGAAGAGATTTACAATTCAAACACTATTTTGAAGCACACCACTCTGGCAGGCGAGCAAGACCTTGCCTTTTAGAGGCTCTATCTACTATCAAGTCTAGCTCTGCTAAAACATCCAAATAGTGTACATGTTTCTCCAGAAAAGCAGCCACATTTACTTAACTTTTGCATCCCTAGAAATAACCTAATACCTCATACAGAGCTGGGTGTATGATCCACAAATCTCTGTGTGATGGTGGTCCTTGAAGATAAAGCATGTGTTTCATACTTTTGTTGTATTGTCTTTGCATCCAGCAATGTACCAAACACCTACGTTGTTCACAGGAAATGTAATGGCCAATTTCTGGATTTGTACACTTTTCTTAAATTATGATTTTTGTTCATCGAAACACAAAGAAAACAGCATATGTCATCCACATTCCAGCTGTTCATCAAACTCTCTTTCTATTTGTGCGTTCAGGTAGAGAGAAGCTTGCCACTCCTGTCTTAGTTTATTAGGAATGACATATGTAAAGTATCATAACATTTCCCAAAACAAAAGTGGGACAGTTATACAACAAATCAGCATTGTGCCATTTCCAGATACAAGAGGATGCCCATGAGATCTGTTTATAATGCTGATCATTGTAATATCTGTTTCATTTTGTTGACTCAGAAAATGAAAGAATAAGTTGGAAAATCTCCTGAAAATTTGAGATGGGTATGGCTTTTGAATTCAGAATATAATGTTATCATAAAATATAAAGATCTATTTCTCAGCAATTTTGAAGCATCAGTGTTAAGCTAACCAAAAACAGAACAAACCAAACCAACCAACCAGCCAAACAAACAAAGAAACAAAAACCAGGCCCTACTTAAAGAAAAAGTGAGTAAATTCTCTTAAGCCTAAAATAGAAAGTTCTAGCTCATCTATTCCCAAACCACCTCCTCAGAGTAGAAGAAGTATAAGTTAATTTTCAAGGGACGCTTTTTTTTTTCTGTCCTCAGAGAACAACAGACAAAGGAGGGGATTCCAGTGGACAAAGTGGCCACCTTGGAGCCCACTCCTCTGCCAGGTTGTGGACATCGCTCAGGACCGATCATTGCCACCTTGCTCTGCCGGCTGCATCTTTCTTCCTTTCCCAGGGACACTACACACCAGGTCAATGATACCTACTGCCTCTCAGGGGAGGACGAGGCAGAGAGAAACCTGGGAGAGGGTTCCAAGACTTTTTGACAAAATGTCATCATTTGTTCACTGTTCGTGGCTGATTCATAGAGGAGTTATCAATATCACTTGTGAATGTAGATTCCCAAATCATAAATAAAATCCTGGCAGATCTAATTTGAGAGGATAATAAAATGAATGAGAATAATATGTTTATGAGGCAGAGATATTTCACAATTGGAAAAACTCATTAATATAATTCATCTAGTTAATAGTTTTTACACAAGTGGTTCCTTAAAAAAACAATTGATCTGTACAAGGCTGTTTTAATATCCAATTTATAGATGGTTTGTATCCTTATTTTTTTACTAACAGCATTTGTTTAGATTTGTGTGTTTACCTCTGTTCTCTATGATGGAAATTGCTCATGGATTCTTCTTTTCCAGGGCTACACTTCAGTGTACTTTACATTTAGAACTTCTGATGGTTAAGTTCCTCATATGGTAGATTTGGCATACTTTCTTCATTTCAGAGTGTCATAAATAGAAAAGTAAGAATTACCCCAATTCCATCTCCTAGAGATAATACTTTTTCTATGTAGTTACACTCACATTATTTCAAAAGGGATTTTTACTTGGATTTGCACTTTTCATCTAATAATCAACACCTACCCATGCCAATTATTAGAGAAATGCATCTACATTAGTAAGCTCAATGTATAGAGGCCTCTCCCAAGTGGTGAACTAAATAAGGAATTTGCAGAATGTACCTTTAAATAAATGAACTTCCTCAGAAAATATATGTTTTGGCTGAAAAATTATTGATTATCTGATACAGTGTCAAAGAGGAGAATCCCAGAGTTTTGGAAGCACTGGCAAATGCAAATTATCCTGGTAGATGGCATATTCTGAAACACATCTATCACATTAAGGAAGAGAAGCAACACAAAATTGGAATTCACAAACAGGCACAGAGTAGGTGCTTTAAACACATTATCTAGTTTAATGCAAGGAGACGATGTTTACCCAGCATGAATACTGAACAATACTATAAAATGAAGCCTCTGTGGACTATGGTCAGGAAGGACCAGCATGGGAGTCTGGTCCAGTTCTAAACTAAGACCTTGAGAGATACTGGAGCTCCAGCTGCCTTTCCCAGACACTGAAATGGAGAGAGTAAAACATAATTTAGTAAAGGAGATAGACTATATAAAGAACTTGGCACAAACAAGACACTAAGTGTTAGATACAACCAAATTATTAGTAGAGGTTGGAGTGAAATTTCTACCAGACAACATTCAAAAGATGTCTACTATAAAATAAGGGATTTTTATTAGAAATTCCATTTGATGCTGTGACCACTAATAACTAATCTCAGAACTGATAATGATATTGTACCTAAAGAGGAGAAAATATGAAATATGTTATCTACATTTTCAAATAGTGTAAAGTAAAGCCTGAAAGCCTTACTTGAAAATACCTGTGACTCTATTTAGGCTTTTACTTTTTGGGACAGCGAATTCTGCAAGCATCTTAGTGCATTTTTAATCTCATAGAAAAGTTATGCAAAGAAGAAAAAGCACAGTTTCTACAGAAATAATTTTCTTTCAAGTAGTCATAGGAATAGAACAATAAAGCGTAATTATGTGAAATGGATTATGTGTAACTTTAAAGAAGGACTGTGGAAGACATCATGTGATATGATTTTTCAATAGTTCACAGATATTACTTTGCTCAATTTATTCAGTCCTCCTACTCCCTCCAAGTTTGGAACAAATGATGAAGCAGCGTAAGTCACTGGCATTAAAACCAAGCAATTTCAAAGACAAAAGGCAAGCCCATTCAGTTTGCACAGAAATACTTAAGGAGGTATTATATGGATACAATACCACAATCCAGCTGTTCTCATATGCCAAATTTCAATTTTCACTCTTCTTAACCACCCTATATATTTTCAAAGAGTGATTAGAGTGAGCTCCTGCTCTTTCCTATGAACTTAGTGAAAAATCTAAAACACATACAGCCTAGCACCAAAATATTGGTTACTAAAAAATAATCTCTGTTGAAAGGAGCCAGGACTCCTTGGAAAGATGGCTGATTCCAGAGTTGGGCCAGGAAAAGCACAAGATGAGTCTGGAACATCTTATTGTACCAGAAAATAAATAAGTCTTTAAAGAGTCATAGGAACATGTCAAAGGCAGCCAGGAACCAGCTGGAAGAGCTGCCTTGGGTCCAATCTGTGAAAATTTGAGCATCAAAAGAGACATCTACTGTAATAGGCAATGCATATTGAATATCATATTGCATTGCAGCCAATCCTATCCCAAGGGATTAAAACAATGGTAACGCATTCCTAAGAGCCAAACTCATTCCAAAACATGACTTTTGAAAGTTTGGAAAGGTCCTCCAAGGCCCTGGGCACATTCAGTGATAACTCCAGAGTGATTATCAATGTACAATGAATACAGTGTAACCCATTGTATAAAATAAAAATACATAAGTCTACCATGATAAAAACAAACACATAAATAGGAGGATAGAAAGCTCTCTCTTACAGTATGATGACAATTAGTAAAATATAGAATGATAGAGTTAGAAACTCAACAATGGATGCTAAAATTGTTAAGTAGATGAAAGCCTGATAAAAAGCAGGGCAGTTTTATACCCTCAAATCATCTACTCATGAATTATCTACAAAGGGAAAATTATGATTCTACAGTGGAGAATTTTGGCTGGCAAAACAAAGTTATTAAAATTTAACCTTTGGAAGCAACCAATATGTCCTTCAGTAGATGAAGGGATAAATAAACTCTGGTACATCCAGACAGTAGAAATGAGCTGTTAAGTCATGAAAAGACATGGGGAAATTTTAAATGCATATTACTTAGTGAAAAAACCAATCTGAAAAGGCTAAATATTTTATGATTCCACCCATATGACATTCTGGAAAAGGAAAAAGGATTCTGGAAAAGGAAAAAGGAGTAAAAGGATCAGTGGTTGGCAGAGTTTTGGAAAAGGGGGAGGGATGAACAGGCAGAGCACAAAGGATTCTTAGGGCAGTGAAAATACCCTGTGTGATACAATAATTATAGATACAAGACACTATGCGTTTGTCCAAACCCAGAGACGGTACAACACCAAGAGTGAACCATAATGTAAACTATGAACTTCGGGTAATCATGATGTGTCCCTGTAGGTTCATCAGTTACAACAAAGGTACCACTCTGGTGGGGGACGATAAAGAGGGAGGTCATGCATGTGTGGAGACAGAGAGTGTATGTGAAATCCCTGTACTTTCCCTTCGATTTTGCTGCAAACCTAAAACTGCTCTAAAAAACTAAAGTCTAAAGGAAAAAATAAAAACCTTACCTTCCCCACTTTGGGGACAAATGGATATTAAGTGCCTCCTTACATGATATTGTACTAAGAAGTCAGCAGTTCCGGAACATATAAAATCAGATATATCAAACATATAAAAGATAAATTGGAATAAACACTTTCATCACTTGGTTGTTACGGAGCTGTTTTGTCAGTTGTGTATACCCAATCTTACTGAGCATGGTGGCCTAAAAGGCATATTAGCATTTCTAATGGTGGCTTCTCAGAGATGAACCGGTTTTTAAGGCTGGTGTTATTGACATCAAAAAAAGTCTTTATGTAGAGAAGTAGCTATAAGGTACTGAGACTAGTTTCCCTGAGTAGTTGTGGGAGTGGAGGAGGGGTTATAACAAGGATAGTTTGCAAAGATATAAGCCATCACCTTGAATATCAAGACTAGTCCGGCTTATGATAACAGCCATGAAGACCACAATGCACAGTGGTTCATGTTGTCACAAAATGTATTTGTTTAGAGCAAAGGGTATTATAAGATTCCACATGAGGTCAAACTGTTTTGCAGTTGAGCCACATGGTGGGGAAGTGGTATCACCAGGGCAAGTACTTCGTGGCGACCAGGGAGCCAGGTAGTCTAATGGCGCGTGTGCACGCTCAGCCAGGCTTCCTGGCTGTGGGTTTCTAGGAACAGGGAAGAGGAGGAACAGAGTTTAATTCCCTGGGGTGGAAACATATCACGCCTGTCTGGATTGGCTTCATGGGACCAGCTCTTCCAGCCTATATGGTGGTTAGCCCTCATCACTGAGCTCATATAGTGGAGTCTCTGGATGCTTGAGAAGCACAGTGTTAGCTCAGGAGTAGACCTTGGTGATCAGAGGTGCAATCCCTCCATTTATCCATCAAGATCTAGGAAGGACCTAGACCTTCCTCTGTGTTCTCCGTGTCACCAGGTTTCCTAGTGCCAGAGCCCAGCTGAGAATGCCCTTTATGACTCCAAGTCCAGGGCTCTTTTTACACTTCCTGATTATTACTTTGCTGCACTGGTATTTTCAAAGGTTCAAAGCTTTCTATCTGATTAAAACATCAAGTAAACCATGGTTCTTTTGCTGTTGGCATCAAAGTATTTCAAGTGTTGATAATCACCCTGGAATTATCACTGAATGTATCCAGGGCCTTGGAAGCCCTTTCTAAACCCTTGAAGGTCATGTTTTGGAGTGAGTTGGACTCTTAGAAATGTGTTGCCATTGTTTTAATCCCTTGGGATAGGTCTGGCTGCAGTGAGACACAATATTCAACATTTGCATTTTCTGTTCCTGAACTAGAAGATTTTTCCCTCAACTTTTCACATTGCTGACTTCACCTTTCAGACCAGCTTTAATGCCCCCTCCTGAGAGCCAAGATCCATGTAATTAGGACTTCCTCAGTCACTTTTCTCTTTGTCTATTTCCTTCAGAAAACTTACCACATTTGCAAATACACTGTTTGCTATTTGTTTTCTTGTTTGTGACTTGCTCCCTCCCCTCACTGCTGTGTTGCTCTGTAAACGTTTCCAGAAAGAAGAAAGGTAGTGATGAGAGCCTGTTATGCCTCTCTCTCTCTCATGTGTTCAGTTTAGGAGAGTTTTGAATGAATTCCTTCAAGGAGACTTGATTTTCAGAAGACAGATGTGATTCTGCACTTGTCAGTATGGGGCTCAGCAAGACGCTGAGCTTCCTATTGGAAAAGTCACTGGGATTGGTGACGAGTCAGCTGTGGGTGAGGCATGGGGAGTGCTCCCAATGGGGACACGATGAAATGAGCTGAGTCTGCAGCATCATGGAGAAGGTCAGCCCCAAGCCCAGCTGCTGCCAAGAACCACCCTGGGGCCATTGGCCACAGCTCTCCAGCTCCACAGTTCCAGAGGTCTCCCCAAGGGTGGGCTGCCCTCAGGGGAAAGAGGTCTGAGCTGGTTATCTACTTAACAGAGAGAATGGCCGTAAAGAAGAAATTCAGGGAAAGAATTCATACTAAAAATTTAAGGCTACTGTATTTCTGCATGGGAGAAACTCATTGGCTATCTTTAGTTTCAGCTTTCTTTTCTGATAAATATAGGAGTAGATGGATTTCACAGGTCTCTTTCCACTGTAGAATTATAGATTCTAAGGCCTAGGTCATAAATGGAACTCTGGTCACCTAGAAAATCAACTATTTTAAAGTCAGAGTATAAAGTCATCTCTGGTATGTTGGTGTCCATACAACAGGGTGAGAAGAGGGAGAGGCTGACTGGTTGGTCCCATGAAGTGTAAAGAGGAAAACATAGGTACTGAATTACTGGTTTAAAAGTTATTTAGACTAAAACAGGATTAATACTACAATCTAATAAATACAACAGTGCACTTTGGTAGAAATACTAATGTTCATCTATGTCCCACGGTAAAGAAACACTTACATGGTAGAGATTTGACATAATTTAATAGTGAAAATTCAGCTGCTCCTAAACAGGAAGATTATTTTTACACATATTTAATGTGATCTTACATTCCTTGATAATGAATTTAAATTACAACGTGTCCTGTGCTGAGAAAGGAAGTGTATTTTCTCTCTGGCAAGTTATTCTCAGCATTTGTCAGATAGCCTCTTGGGGGCAAAGAAAACTAGATCCAGGCAATCCAAATCACATCATGTAATTCCATTATATAATTGCAATGGCTATGTAGTAGATTAGAATGAAGCAGCATATGAGCAGATGCTGATTCAATTTTATCTAATATTCACTTTTTTTTAATGTGCTGTAGAAGCAGTCTCAAAATAAATGAGCTTGGCTGGAATACAATCCCAGTGATGTACAGAAATAAAAATCTCTATTCTTATTATTTTCATTTAAATATATATTAATTTCCAATTGACCTGCTCTATCAATAAATGCATATATCTGGGGAGATATTTCCCATGGGCAGCCATTAGGTTAGAGTCTTTTCTAATGTAAAGCATATTAAGAAGTGAGGTAAAGAGGGCAAGAAGGGAAGGAGAGAATAATTATGATTATTCCTCAAAGGGAACACAAAGGGACACAGCAGAGTAAAAGGGTCCCAGACGAAGGCAGCCAAGGCCATGTTGCCATGTTATGTAATGTTAAGGCACGAGCACACAAGTCTTGCCTTGTGTATTAGGTAAATTTTAAGTTTTATTCCCTGATTCTTTGGTCTTTGCAGTGAATACAATCTTGGTCCATATCCTCAAACACACAGAGCTCAAACCACCTGGCTGCTTAAATCTAGCCCTGGTCAAAATTTTATAGCAAATTGGTTACTGAATGAATAAAATACTTGCCAAGGAAGTAACTGAATTTGGCCAAACAACATATTAAGGGATACGACGCAAACCAAACTAAGCATTCAATTCAATACACTTTAAAGACAGAAAAAAAGCTGGAGAAGAGATAGGGGGATCCTTTCTGTGTTAGACACTTGCCGTGAAGGCATTTGGTGCTGTTTAATATTCCCATGTAATCCTTTGTTAGTTGTTCTTCATATTATACCAGAAGTTGAATATTATTTTATGTATAGAGCTGGTTCTGGATATTACAGGGCAGTGAATTGTGCTTCCTTGACTTTGAAGAGTTGGTGATTCTCTATCTACGTTCAAACGGGGGCTCCATTCTGGGAAGCTTTGCATTCACGGACTTGGTGGAGAGACCCTGGTTGATCTGGAGGCAGACTGCACCCAGGAGTCAGGAGATAAAAATAAAGTTCCCAGGTCTGTCACTAAGTAGTTATGTGATCTTAGGAAAGCCACTTCCAATGTCTCACGTTTAATGTCTCAGGTTTCCCATCCCAAAAAGGGAGCTCGTGTGTCCATTTTCCTAGCATTAGCTATTATCAGATGAATTTTAACTGAGAGTGGACATGGGAAAGGAAGAGCCGGGCTGAGGAAGTTTGGAGATGGGAGACAGATGAGGAGTCCAGAGTGGCAAGCTGAAGAGACAAAATAAGAGCTGAGATGTTGAAAATAGGCAGGAAGCAGGCAGAAGCCAAGAGAAGATTTGTAAGTGTAAGTTACCTGCCCACCTCCTCCCTGGCCACCAGACACCCAGAAACCAGTATGAAATGGAGCAGGAGGGTGTGATGAGGTGTAATTGCTCCCTGAATGGGCGGAAATGTCTTGCTCAATTGGTTACAGGGGCCGGTCAGTTTGAGGCCAGTTATCTGCAGTCAATTCTATTATAGCCAAATGGACTCTTCAACTACAGTTTAGGGCACAGATAATAAGAACTTTTATAAATGTCTTCATTTAAACCAAACACATGCGACTACCTGTAAGAGAATTGGTTAAAACCAAATAAAGGTAGACTTCCCTTAGACCACAACATTCTTGTCATAGAAAGAGCCAGCAAGGCTTTTCTAACCGAGTAGCCTGTGAAATTGGCCACTCCCTCGTCCAAGAAATGGCTTGGGTTCTTCCGCTCCATCTGGTGTTTTCCATGTTATTTTTTCCTAACTGAAGGGGCTATTATTGCTGCCAGAGAAGAAGGGGCTTGAAGGTTCCCACTGGAGGGTTCTCAGGCATCAACCCTCAATGATTCCTAATCTGGAAGCTCATTTTGTTACCACACCTTTTCTTTATTTCCTTATTTCTGTCTTTTTTTCTATATTTTATCCTCACTGATTCACTGGTCAAACACTGAATGAGGGTCTGTGATAGAGTGAGTCTACACAATTTCAAAGGTAAATAAAGCAAGATTTCCTTGGTGGAGGTGACCACCATCAACTGCGGGGTGGGAAACAGGGCTGGTCAGTACTCGGCACAACTGTGGGAGACAGACTGGTAAATAGGTTTTCACGTCACTGGGACCACGTGATGATAGTCACACAGATTGTGCTGTGGTGAAACACGAGCGGCCCCATCTAAGCCTGCCATGGTCAGGGGCAGCTCTCTGAGTTCTGTCTTGATGTATCTTAAGGGTGAGGAGAGGTTGTCCAGGTGATGGGAAGGGTATCACCAGGTAAAGGGAGCAGCCACCCTTGTACACAAGGGAAGAAGGAGATCATCTTACGTCATAGAAACTGGAAATCCTTCCTTCTTCTTTCTAAAGCTCTCTTTTTTTTGGATCCAAAGGTATACTTTTATTGTTTACATGGGTCCTCTTTTCACCAACAGGTTTTAACTGGCACAACTTGGGGGGACACGAGGAAGTTGTACTCTCTGCCTATCTCCTCATAGGGATCGGCAGAAAGGAACACAAGTTACTCAGGGCACACGATTCATCAACCTCTATATTTCATATACATTAACATCAATCGTAGCAACTGGTCAGGGAGGTAGTTTAATATTCCTTTGAAAATAAAGCAATTGTGCATCGATGACTTTTCATTTCCACCTAAACTAATTAAAGTTGCGTCCATTTCTATATGTCATTATTCTTTTTTAACATCTTTATTGGAGTATAATTGCTTTACAATGGTGTGTTAGTTTCTGCTCCACAACAAAATGAATCAGTTATATATATACATATGTTCCCATATCTCTTCCCACTTGCATCTCCCTCCCTCCCACCCTCCCTATCCCACCCCTCCAGGCGGTCACAAAGCACCGAGCTGATCTCCCTGTGCTATGTGGCTGCTTCCCACTAGCTATCTACCGTACATTTGTTACTGTATATTTGTCCATGCCTCTCTCTCACTTTGTCACAGCTTACCCTTCCCCCTCCCAATATCCTCAAGTCCATTCTCTAGTAAGTCTGTGTCTTTATTCCTCTTTTACCCCTAGGTTCTTCATGACATTTTTTTTCTTAGATCCATATATATGTGTTAGCATACGGTATTTGTCTCTCTCTTTCTGACTTACTTCACTCTGTATGACAGACTCTAGGTCCATCCACCTCATTACAAATAGCTCAATTTCGTTTCTTTGTATGGCTGAGTAATATTCCATTGTATATATGTACCACATCTTCTTTATCCATTCATCTGATGATGGGCACTTAGGTTGTTTCCATCTCTGGGCTACTGTAAATAGTGCTGCAATGAACATTTTGGTACATGATTCTTTTTGAATTATGGTTTTCTCAGGGTATATGCCCAGTAGTGGGATTGCTGGATCATATGGTAGTTCTATTTGTAGTTTTTTAAGGAACCTCCATACTGTTCTCCACAGTGGCTGTATCAATTTACATTCCCACCAACAGTGTAAGAGGGTTCCCTTTTCTCCACACCCTCTCCAGCGTTTATTGTTTCTAGATTTTTTTGATGATGGCCATTCTGACTGGTGTGAGATGATATCTCATTGTAGTTTTGATTTGCATTTCTCTAATGATTAGTGATGTTGAGCATTCTTTCATGTGTTTGTTGGCAGTCTGTATATCTTCTTTGGAGAAATGTCTATTTAGGTCTTCTGCCCATTTTTGGATTGGGTTTTTTGTTTTTTTGTTATTAAGCTGCATGAGCTGCTTATAAATTTTGGAGATTAATCCTTTGTCAGTTGCTTCATTTTCAAATATTTTCTCCCATTCTGAGGGTTGTCTTTTGGTCCTGTTTATGGTTTCCTTTGCTGTGTAAAAGCTTCTAAAGCTCTCTTTATCTTTCTCTCTCAATCTCTTTCTTCCTGCCTTTTTAAAACAGGTACTTTAGATTTATATGAATTAATTATTGCTTTCATCAAAAACATTATTATATGGTTATTGTATAAGTGATTACAAGTATACTGATATTTTTATTACTAGTAGTATGATTGAAATGCTTCCTTATTTTTCAAGTCTTGGTTCTGGTTCAGCTTTTTTTTTTTTTGTGGTATGCGAGCCTCTCACTGTTGTGGCCTCTCCTGTTGTGGAGCACAGGCTCCGGACATGCAGGTTCTGGACGCGCAGGCTCAGCGGCCATGGCTCACGGGCTCAGCCACTCCGCGGCATGTGGGATCTTCCCGGACCAGGGCACGAACCCGTGTCCCCTGCATCGGCAGGCGGACTCTCAACCGCTGCACCACCAGGGAAGCCCCTGGTTCAGCTTATTTTGATCCTTGGTTTTAATGGTGCCATAGCTCGAAAAATGCCTAACAAAGAAGAGTACATCCAAATGGAAAAAGTGCAAACACTGGCTGTACTTCCTAAATCATGTTTCCATCTTATTCATCAATTAGGCAAAGACCTCTATTGAAATATGACTGGTAAATGTCCATGTTCCATTATGTTCATCACTTATTTTGCAAACTGCCTTTTGCTTTTAACACATGATGAACCTGGAAAACCCTTGACTTTTGTGGAAAGAACTAGCATCCTGTCAGAGCTCTCAGAGCTCAGGAAGCAACTTCCCACACAAGCCTCCCCTCTCAAGCATTTCTCAGCTTCTTCTACTCAAAACATGCTCCTGCTGGCTCAAATGGTGGCAGGTTTGGTCCTCTGAGTCCCCAGTGGACTGGCTGGTAGGAGGCTCGGGGGTGAGTGGGCAGGTGGCCTCTAGATGTTCATCCTGCTGTGCTCAGAGACAGCAGCTGTAGGAGTTAAACTGGAATCACACACACACTGCAAAACCCGTTCCCCTGCTTTGACCAGAGGAATATGGAAGCCGACAAGCACAGGCAGAGTAGCTGTGAGATGGTAAAAAGAGAAGAGGCAGGACAACGGAGCAGAAAGCAGATGCTGCTGTTCTGTGCTGTGTTCATTTAGAAAACATCATGCAGTGTGCACTATACTCTATTTCAGGATCTACCATTTCACAGAAGAGGAAGGAAGGAAAGAAAAAAGAAGAAAAAGGAAAGAAAAAATTGTAGAAGGAGGAAACAAAGGGCTGGTCAGTACTCAGTACAGCACTGGGTGCTTTTGTATATGTTATGTTTTTAATGAATCACAACAACCTTGGGAGGAAAGTATTACAACCCGCAGCTTATAGCTGAGCAAATAGACTCAGCAGTAGAGAACAAAGAATCACTGCCTTGTGAAGTTCTGGTTTCTCATCTCTAAATGGTTTAGACAGTTATCATTAACATGAAAAATTGTATGAGGGTTATTATGGCCCTCATAATTAATTTTAGGGATTAATTTTCAAATAAACGTACTATAATTTTAAAAATTCCAAGTAGGCTCAGAAACAAGAGAAAAGTAACGTTACTGTTTAAGGCTATTGAACTCTTGTTCCTAAGGTGATGAAAAACTCCGGAAAGACAAAGATGTTTCCTTTATACTGATGAGCTTATCTTGCCTTTGCACAGAATATGGGACCAGTTACTCGTTGATGTATTTAAGTTGTAAATTGTTTATATTCTTAAGCATTCACTATAAAATTTTTAAATTAAATTTCAATATTTCCACAGGAACTAGAAATCATTGTGCTCTCAGCCTAAATAGCACTACTTTCTAATATCTCTATTTATCTTTATGTGTTCTAGACAGTGACAATTTCACATAGAAAATATATGAAAAAGGACAATTCTGATTTCTGACACATTAAAGATTGACATTCAGATTCACATAGTATAATCAAAACTCCACATCGGTTCAGAAACACGGGCAAACGTAACACCACTCTTCAATCCAGGAGTTAGAAAGAAAGGTGGAAATAATATTATAAAAAGTCCTAATTCACTGATGGTGAATGTTAGGCTTTTCATGAGTAAATAAAGAGTCCTTAGCATTTTGTGAACCTGGGGGACATGTGGTGATCCCAGTGGAGTTCTGAACTGGCGGCAGCAGGTTGGATAGACGTGTATTAGGGAAAGGTAGGAGGAGGCTGGGAGGGAAGCTGGAGGAACAAGAATGAAGTCGGGGTTAGTCAAGGAACACTTGCAATGATCCAGGTAACAGGAGGAGTGTCAGGTGAGTGTCAGGTGGTGGTGGAAGGAGCAGAAATTACAGAAGGAAAAGAGAACGTGAAGAATTCTCTGGACGTGTGGATAGGTGTGCAAGGAAATGCTGAATCCAAAGTGACCCCGGTGAAGGCAAACCCTGGTAACATGCAAACTCCTGACATGAGGAAATGATAATGTGATTGACAGACCAGACGGACCTGGTGGGAGGAGCTGGGCTCAGCCTCAGTCACGTGATGTGAGGAGGGAGAGAGGGTGTACCTGCCCGTCAGGCCCCCAGGACTGAGCTGGCCCCTGCTGGGGTCAGGAACCTGCCGGAACCTATGAAGTTGTGGACGTGGAAAAATACAGAAACAAGAGAAAGAAGAGGAGGTCTTGTTTCTACCCGGAAGATGTGTAACTGCACATCACAATTGTTCAATAAACATTTAGGGAATGATTTCATAAATGCCATTATTTCTAAATTCAAAGTCTTTCAATATATTAGGTTTGAGTAAGCCTATGTTGGTTGGTACTGTTGGGTTTCCCACTTTGTACAGTTACGGTAACAAACACCACTAGGGACCGTCACATCACCTGTAATTTCTAATAGACGATTTGCAAGTGCTGGTGATCTGTGCTGTCAAGGCTATTTAGGCACATCCCACTCGTGTGTCATTCAACCCAGCAGCCCGGGGATTGGGACCCGCCCTGTTCAAGCATCTCACACAGCAGATCTGGCTGTGATCAGGGTCATTCCCCTGGGACATTTCAGTTCCATGCAGGGCAAGTTTCCAAAAGATAGGAGGAAAAAACAACTTCGAGGCCATCCAAAAAGAAAAAGTGTACTTTGATAACTCGAAGCTGCAATGGAATTTGACAACTGAACTTTATGGAAAAAGAATGAGTCAACTTTATCTGGCAAAGTTATGACCTGTAAAGGGTGATTCGGCTAAAATCCTGTATCAAAATGGCAGTCGGTAAGGTTGTAACACTGAAAATAAATTGGGTGACATGGGTGCTTTTTGACTGAAGCGACTCAGCAGAGACACGGCCCCCGAGGGACCGAGGATCGGCTGGTCTGGCCAAGCTCCTGACCTTCCCAGACCGTGTCCGGAGGGGCCCGGGCTCCGTCGAGGGAACTGGCCGCGGGCGTCTGGGCCCCGAGGAGGCTCGGCGCCGCGGGAGTCAAGAGACGCCTCGTCCAACGCAGCCTAAATAAATAAATAAATTTGTAAAAAAAAAAAAAAGAGAGAGAGAGAGAGAGACGCCTCGGACCCTCGGGCACAGCTTTCTCGGCGGGAAATGCAGGAACTGGCCCAGGACCGTCGTTCCCGCACCTGAGAGCCTCACAGATTCACTTTCCACCCTCCAGCTCGGGGGCCACGTCGGCGAGGTGGGGGCCTGCAGCCCAGCCGAGTCGGAGAGAGACCGGCCGTCCGCAAAGGGCACACCTGGCGCAGGTAAAGAAGCCGAAGAAGCTGAGATCCGTAACGTCGGACTCTCCAAACGCGCGCGCATCACGCTACTTAGGAAAACTTAACACAGCTTCGTAGGTATCCGCTCTCTTATCTGCCCAGTTAGGGCCCAGTGTGCTTCAAACCAATAAGGAAACCTGAGGCTTATGCTCAGAGCTGGAGGCCTGTGTCTACACCCGCCGGGGCGCCGCCAGTAGCGGAGCCTCTGCTGGTTTCAGCAAACGTGAGGTGCCCAATGTTGCCTAAAGGGGACGCCGTCTGCAGGGAGCGGCGCTGAGAGTTCACAACAGGGCATCCTGGTCTTTTATTATCAGTATCTGCTTGCTACTTTTAGACACCGATTTGCTTCTCTTTTCCTAAAGAGAAGACGTTTGTTGAGTGACTACACCATTCACAAAAATCTAACTTTGAATTATAATTCAACCCATAAGGCATGTCCTATGAATGTTGACAGCAAACCAAAGGTGTAAACTAACAACTACTTTCAAAAATCAATGCTACTATTAAGTTTGCTGTATTTATTTGTGAAACAAATAGATTCTTAATTAACTGATAATAACAAGTTATGGAAAATACGGAGACATTTTACCATCTGTGTCTATATACCCCCTACCTGAGGAGGTTCAAGCCTCTAATTTGCCACTTATTGGCTGCATAATCTTGGACTTAGAGCTCCTCCTCTGTAAAATGAAGACAAAAACATAGCTTTGATATAAATTAGATAAAATAAGGAAAAGCATTAGGGCAGAATCTGAAGTGTAGTCAACATAAAATAATTGTTATTATTTTAAG
This sequence comes from Pseudorca crassidens, assembly GCF_039906515.1. Taxonomy (NCBI): domain Eukaryota; kingdom Metazoa; phylum Chordata; class Mammalia; order Artiodactyla; family Delphinidae; genus Pseudorca; species Pseudorca crassidens. Next base: position 7,281,878 of record NC_090298.1, read on the forward strand.
GTAAAGGGCCAAAGGACCTAAGATCCTAATGCAGGAGAAACATGAGTGTGTGGGTAATCATGGACCAAGCGAGCTGTCAGGAGAGAGGCTGTGCTCAGATTCTGTCCATGCCTCAGGAGCAGAGGAAGCATCCCTTTCACCCTGGTCACTAGATCCTGCAGGACAGAATCTGGTCACGGGAGTGAGGGAGGGAAGTGAAGTCCCAGCAATACTCAGAGATGACAAGGTTGTGGAACTGATGTCTGGGCCTTAGATGGACTTTTTCACCCTGTGACATTTGTTATTTTCAGGAGGGCACCTTCAGATCACAGAGAAGATGACATCTTTGACATACTCGTATTTGTTCCATTCCACAAGAATAAGGCCATGCTTTTTGTGCCACTTAAAAAAAAGGCCTTCTCCCCACATAGCCAGAATTCCTATATCTAGCTTAGGAGAAAACCCTGAGAGATCCCAGGTGGAACACAGCCTTTTCCCAGAATCATACTGGAACCCAGAATTAGAGAGAATGAGAAAGTTGGTTGCTATGCTCGCGCATCTCACGGACATGTTTCCATCGTGAAAGAGCCAAGTAAATTTCAACAGAAAAAAAATATGATGCTACTAACAAATCGGGTCACAAGATTGTATCTTGGCTTCTTATTGAGGAGATGGTGGTGGATTAGTTTTCTCCAACTCAGCAGCTCTGCAGAGGCATTTCTGGGAAGGACTCCCTGGTCCTTCTGGCATATGTGACAGCATTTGCATCTCTGAGAAATTGTGACCCAGGTGGGATCCAAACTTCAGAGCCTTCTTGCTCTGGACTCTGACTTCCTGAGCTAACTGGCCATGCTCAGATAGCATAAAAATAGACCAAAACCTGCTGAGGAAAGTGCTTGCAGTTTTCTTTTTACCCATTTTGTAATATTTCTAGTCAGTCCTTACACAATTCAGGGTTGATCTGAAACTAGTAGACGTATACAAGGTTCTTTAGGCATATTTCTATATGAACAGGAATGAGACTGAACCTACAACGTGATTGACACTTAGCCTGAGCAAAGGTGAGCACAGCGTATGGCACCTGATGGTGGGGGGAGACCTTGGCATGAGGGGCCACCACTAAATGGGATGTACGTTAAAAATGGTCTATTTCATTTTGCTAATTTGCAAAACCTAATAAAAATCCTTTGAAATTCTCTTATTTCAAACTATAGGTTGTTTTTAAATTAAAGGAAATAAAATCTGTGCAGAGTTTTTTCTTTTTTTTCTCCTATGATAGTGCACATCAGAAACCTGCCATTCTGCTTAGCAGCTTCCTTCTTTGAAAAGGTTTTTCATAAGCAGAAGCCATAAACCTGTAACCTGCAGGATGTCAAATCCATCCTCATTCATACAAAGTGTGTGGCTCTTGAAGAAAGAGACGACCTATTTTATTTATGCTAAACCATTGGTTAAAGGATGCGTCATCTGAAGAATGATGGGAGAGGCAGTCTTCATTTAAAGAAAATCTCTCGTGTTCTAGAAATGTCACTGGAATTAAACTCCTAAGGGTCCTGAGCCATCCCTGGAGCACAGATGTCTTCATGCAGCTTGGGTACCACATGAGGTCAATCTCTCTGTGCCCGGAGACATGGTGCCTCTGAGATCCAGGTGGCTTCAATTAACATGAGGTTTAAGGCTTTTCCAAACACCCCTGAGTGGTCCTGTGTAGCGCTTGCTAAAGAAAGGATTCCCATCACCAGTGGGATTCTGGAGGGTCAGTTTAGGAGAGAAGCTGGGAGGTTTTACACTGGCTTTATTTGGAATTATTTAAATTTCAATCCTTCTGGAGATTAGAAAACAAATTGGTGACATTATGGGTGGTGCATCATGCTTGCAACTCTGGAATTATAACCATGAATACCAACAGGTGGAGTAGTCGCTACATACTGGTTGATTTTTAAAGCCAAGAGGTTAAGAATATTATATTACTATTGCTATGGCCAAGAGAACCTGCGCAAGGGGGCAATTGGTGACAGTTTATTGAAGTGATCATGTCTCTGCATTCTGAGGCAAATTTAGCCACACTAATCTATATCCTTACGGACCCTTAAGCCAAAGCAATTGTGCAGAGACGTGACTAGCTTTCAGGTGGTAGGTACCATGACCTGCCATCAGACAGAGCTCCAGAACCTTCATCTTCTTAGTCAAATTGCAGGTGACTTCTGATACTACTACAGCAAAAATTATCTCAAAGTAGCTTCCAGCAGTTCAGTGAAACAAAACCATTTATTACCAAATTCCACAGTAATTCTCCCAAAACATGACTTGATCCTTTCTTGTACGTTAAGGAAATAAAACAACCTAAAACGTGAAGCCTTGTTTTGAACCACCACCATAAATCCCTTTCGCTTCTTCTGTCAGGTGCTCTCTGAGGTCCTGCAAATCACTGCTCTTTAGATAAAATGTATCAAGGAGGCATGGCCCTATTTGTCGGAACTCTCCTGTTTTCCTACATAATGACATTAGTTTCAATTCCCTCCTACATGAAGCCATAAAGCTCCTTTGAATAATTCACTCAGTACTGTTAGTAATTCTATCAGATCTCAAAGTGGGGCTCATTTTAGTTTAACTTCATAATATGTGCAACATGCTTAGGAGTTAGACAGTTTGAACCTCTACTGAGCAAAGAAAGTTCTGTGACTTCATGATTACACCCCCCGATTCTGCAGTCCTTCCCACCAGAGAGGGCAGGGAGTGTGCCCTGTTACCACGTGAAGGAAGAGAATTGTGAACTCACACTTCCCTGAGGCAGCTCGCTGAGGGAAGCATGGAGTGGGGCTGGAGAATGACCCCAGATATGGTAGCACAATGGGATGGCTGAGAGTGGACCCCAGGCTTAGGGAGAACTTCTGCCCTGAGGTGGACAGAGCTGTGAGGGTGAGGGAGATTTGGGTAAGGGGCAGCAGAGAACAGATGCTCTCTGCAGGTGGGCAGTTCCCAGAGAAAGGGGGAAAGGCGGGTCTGACTGGGTTTTCTACTCACTTATCCCAAAGGTTACTTCTACTCGCTGTGGAGAGCAGTTGATGAAGGTGGTGGAGAGAAGCCAAAAGCCTTACTCCAAAACCTTACATGAAAGCAAACACAAAGGGTGGATAATAAATGTTCACCCCTCCCATGCATAACCCCCCTTAACCTTCTCCAGCCTCCTCTTCTCTCAACTTATTGAGGTTAATATAAAAGCCTTGGGTGACTCACCAAATGTTCTCTATCTTGGGTGAGAGGATGAACAGTCCACCAAGGCAATCCTACTTCTACCTTCATAAGTCCATTTCCTTAATATCAACTCTGCTTCTTAAAGTAACTCCTTTAGGCATTCTGCTGGAAACACTGAGGGACAGCACAGATTTGTCCCCCAGAAGGCCCTGAAATGCGAGTGAAGAGTACACTAATTAGGGGCTTCCCCGGTGGCACAGTGGTTAAGAATCTGCCTGCCGATGCAGGGGACACAGGTTCAAGCCCTGATCCCGGAAGATCCCACATACCAAGGAACAACTAAGCTCATGTGCCACAACTACTGAGCCTGTGCTCTAGAGCCTGTGAGCCACAACTAGTGAGCCCATGTGCTGCAACAATTGAAGCCCACGCACCTAGAGCCCGAGCTATGTAGTCAAACAGTGGCATGCTCAGCAGCTTTTAAAAGGTAAAAGATAATTAAAAAAAAAAAAGAGTACACTAATTAGAATAACTTCCATGGCTATTCTGATCCAAAACAAAAATCACTTCTTATTTGACTTCCCATTCCAAATGTCATGTTGTTCAAAACATTCCATTAGTGATTCTGCAAAGAGATCCAAGTACAACATTAAAAAACTACAATAATAAAATGTATAAAGACAGTTTCAAGATCAATTCCAATTCCAACTGTGAATATTAAGCCCTCCCATTATGATAATTTTCACAGAGACATTAGAGTTCAAGAATTAAATCCCCTTGAAAGTTAATTTCTTTAGATTAAATGTCAAGTATTTATCTCTTACTTGTTACAAGTCAAACAGAATTAAATTCTCATTTCTTATTCTACTCAGTCTGATATCCAGGGATTTTGCTGCCTTTGTTTAGGAATTTGCTATGGTGGCAGCCTGAATTGTTAGGTCTTAGTTGATGTATGCCTTTCCCATTAAGAATATTTGTTTCCATTTCCCACTGCCACTGGCTATTCAAGTTTGGCATCGACATTTTAACCCTAGAACCTCACTGACTGCCTGTGCTCCCTGTTGCACCCAGAATCGAGCTGCTTTGCACTTTTAAAGGCACATATATTCTTCCCACCAATGCCTTAAAACACGTAAGCATTATTTCTTCCCTCTAATTGCACTCTTACCGTGATTATACCTGCTCACTAAAGTCTGTGTGGTCCATCAAGTCTTTTGTGGTCCCTGCGTGCATGAGCTTGTGAATGTAATGGGAATAACATTGTCCCTGTCATTTCAGTCAAGCGATAGCAGCCTGCCTGCCCCCTGCAACTCCCACCAAGTGGAATGCTCACCCTTCCACTTAAAATTCATTCTGTTGCTAAGATTCCGGTGGTATTTTCTTGAGACTTGAGTAGGCTTATCTTTGTTGATATCAAATAAATACCCTCACATCTCCAAGAAGCAGTCTTCAAGATGGAATTATACATGCAAAAGACTTATTGGGAAAAACTTCAGTCAGAATCATATAGATATGATTTAAAACCTCATAAATGGAGGCTCTCTTCTAGGAATAGAATTTCAAGGGAGAATAGTAGACATTCCAGGACTTGGTCCTTCAAATTCACCATCATAGGTAGAGTAGATGAAGAGAAGCCTGGAGGGTAGAGAAGCCAAGAAAGAACCAAGGGGAGTTGACGTCACAAAGACCAAGAGAAAAGGATGTTGTTTGCAAGGTCAATCGCAGTGAGATTAAAACCAAAAATTGATCGTTGTGCAGCATCACGAAGACAGCTGGTGATCTTGATCTCTGTAGGCTGTCAGGCATAATCAAGGAAAATGTGGAGATTGATGTTACAGGAATGAGAGGACAGCAGAGGGAGCCCTGTAATGTCAAGAAGAGATGGGACCTACAGCACCTTTAGAGGGACTGGGTGTGATGAAAAAGAAGCATTGAATCAGTTGTAACAGGAGGAAAGGAGAAGAGGAATCCAGATGTGAGCAGATTTATGGATTGGGAGGAAGCAATAAAAGGTTTCCTATCTGGTGCCTTCTATTCTTTCTATGAATTATGAGGCAAGGTTATCCACTAAGGGTATGAGTAAGGGAAATTTATGAGATTGCCATTGGGGAGAAGAGAAAACCAAGGAGAATAGATGAAAAAAGATTTATAGGATAATCATGCCCATGTGAAATTTGAGATAAAGATATCAAAGGAATGCCTAACTGACAGGACATGTGATTTTTTCCGAGCAATGTCCAGCTGCTTCAGTGAAGGCTAGAGACAGCAGACGGAAAAGTGCATTCAGCCTGGAGGGTTGTCATCCAAGTACCAAGCAGGAAAAGAGAGGGAAGGAAATTGATTGAAAGTGAAGAATTTTAATGATGACTCTAAACTGTACCACAAAGGAAAGGAAGGTCAAAGGGATTGTGAGGAAATGAAAAAAATCAATGAGCTAAAAATGACATTGTGAATCAGAATTTTTGCAAGGGTCTTGACCAAATGTCTTGGTAGATAGAAACTTGTGGTTGGTGAGTGGAATGTCAGAATTTGATATCTGAGAGGTGGCATGTTTCTGAGGTAGGACCCTGGGAGAAAGTGGCCACAGAAGGGAAGGTCATCGAATGGAAGGATGCATAGAGCTTTAAGGTCAAGATGTGGATGCTACATCAACAATGATCATGGATGGTACATCTGTGTGGGTGTTGGAATCCAATAATTGGCAGGAATGTAGGTAGAATGTCGATGAAGAAGTATGGAAGAAACCAGTGATCCAGAGGTTAAAATTTTCAGTGAAAGAAAGGAGTGACAAGGAGGACGTCCTGGCAGCAATGAAGAGGAAGTAGGATAGATTTTGATAGTGCTAGTCTCATGCGAGCAAGAGTTTTGAGAGTTGGAGATGAAGTGATGATCTGAAGGCATCACAGAGAAACAAGGAGGACCTAATCCCTAATGCTGACCCTCAGGTATAATGGGTGTGAGGGAAAAATAATCCTCTGTCTTAGTCTGTTTAGGTTGTTAATAATAAAATACCACAGACTGGGTAACTTATAAACAACATAAATGCATTTCTCACAGTTCTGTGTGCTGGAGGTCTAAGATCAGGGTACCAGCATGGTTGGGCGAGGTCCCCATTTCTTATTGTGTCCTCACATTATAGAGGGGGTAGCTAGCTCTCTGGGACCTCTTTTTATAAGGACACGGATCCCATTCAAGAGAGCTCCACCTTCATGACCTAATCACCACTTGAAAGCCTCACCCTCCTAATCCTATCACCTTGAGCATTAAGTTTTCAACATATGAATTTGGGGCTGACACAAACATTCAGACCATAGGATTTTCCATTTGAGAAGTAGGTTCTCAGTGAACAATAAGATTTCATGGTTAGGAACCCAGAGGTTGACATATTACTTTAGGAAGAAATACTGGGGCTTCCCTGGTGGTGCAGTGGTTGGGGGTCTGCCTGCCAATGCAGGGGACACGGGTTCGTGCCCCGGTCCGGGAAGATCCCACAAGCCACAGAGTGGCTGGGCCCATGAGCCATGGCCGCTGAGCTTGCTCCGCAACGGAAGAGGCCACAACAGTGAGAGGCCCGCGTACCGCAAAAAAAAAAAAAAAAAAAGAAGAAGAAATACCAAGGAGGAGAGGAATATGGTATCATGTATGGAGACCCTGGAACAGAAAAAAGGACAAAAGGTAAAAATTAAAGAAATCTTTAGAATGTATGGTCTTGAGTTAACAATAATGTAAGAGTATTGGTTCATAGAATTTTAACAAATTTAAATTTTAACAAGTGTACATATTAATGTAAGATGTTAATAATAGGGGAACTGGATGTAGAACATATGGGAGCTCTCTGTACCATCTGTGCAATTTTTGTGACACTGAAATTTTTCTGTAAATCTAAAACTGTTTTAAAATAAAATGCTTAATTGAAATATAAATCCCATGGAAAAATGCTCAGTATTACTTTAGTGCATGCAATTTATACAGACCAAACTCAACACATCAAGTTAAACGTAGTCAGGAGCACTGCTATGCAATGAAAAATATATCAAACTTTGTAACTCTGTTTTGCACATGGGACCTTACTCTCTTCTCCTCTCACTGACTTTTCTCTGAAGACCAGAGTCCGGAGGTGGCCCGTGTAAGGGAGGAATGATGGAAACTCTTGGCATGGAAGATCAAATGGAGATACAGGATGTATATATCTCTCTCTATCTCTCTATCTGTATCTCTATCATCTATCTATCTATATTCTACTTCTATGGAGGGTATTTGGAAGTATATATAAAAATTACAAATGCATATAGCTTTTGATCACATAACTTCAGTTCTGAGAACATTTTGCAGAGATTCTTACACACATGAGAAAAGACATATGTGCAGTGTTACCCCTGCAGCATGGTTTTCAATGGCAAAATAGTTGAAAGACCCTAAGAGTTTATCAACAAAGAATTAGTTAAGGAAACTTAACATGTGATAGAATACCATGAACTATAAAAAGGGAGTTTTCACTGTATGTGTACATCTGCATATGTATGTATGTGAATGCATCACCCCGAGTTAATATAAACCAATAAATGAGCCAATACCCTTTAAGAGTAAGGAGAGACAAATATAGAATTTGGTGGGGAAAAAGGCCATTAAAGTTCTCATATTTTAAAATAAAATGCATGTATTTCATTTGAAGATATATGAGGTAGTGTGAAAAATTCTTCTTTGCACAATATTTCCACTTGGATTAATTGAAATAAGCACGATAAAAATACTTGGGCTTCCTGTGGTGCCATCCCAATACTTAACGTTTCACTTTCTCTTCTTACTGTTGGGAAGACTGACTCTTGTCCTCTGTTCCCTACCTTGATCGTTAAGAAATGTAATGTCTTTGTCAGCTACTTGTTAGGATAACCTTAACACAATTCTGAGTGAAAAAGCAGTATGATGAGTCAGTAGCTTTCAATTCTTTATATCGATTAATAAAAGATTGAGAAAATAGTGAAAAAATTTAGTTCTAAGAATGCTAAAGTCCGTGAAATAAATAATTACATAAAAAAATGGAAGGTTCAAGGTAGCTTTAATGATACTGTCAAAATTTGCAATAACCCTGGAGAGAACGTGATGAGAAATAAATGTCTCCAAATTCTATAAAGAGATAGTACAAAGGGGAAAAACATGAAGACTATTAAAATATGAGCCCTTATGTATCTTTAGGAGATATCTCCCAAGAAATGAAACTGCCATTTGCCAATTCTGATGATGTGTAGGTGGGACATAAAGGTTTATCTTTATAATATTTTACACTGTTTTCATACTTGTTTTCTCAGGAGGAGTAACTATTTAAGACTAGTTGTTCTAAAATCTGACTATCAGAGCTATAAAAATAAGCTAGAATGAAGAAAAGTAAGCTGATAAATTATACTTGGGAATAATAAAAAGCAACCTGTCAACTAGAAGAAGTCATGTCATAAGAAATACTTTGTGAAAGGAAACAGAGGAGTTTACCAGGGTTAAAATGGAAAACAAATTATGAAACATCAGTATGACTTTGACTCCAGTCTTGTGCTACATATAGACGGAAGGGAAACAGACCTCTCACTGTTACCACACCACCTCACCACACCCCACCCCACATGCTCTATTCTTGGTTCAGTAGATCAGAACATCAAAAATCCCACAAGGTGTATGTCTCCAAATATATCAAGTTAAAGAATATCTTGATTAAGCTCATCCTGCAGCCACTTTTAAAACAAATTATGTATGAATCTCTGGCCCGGGACATCAATAAAATATCAGATTAAAAAATGGCCATTTCTGTGGGAGTATTATATACATCATTTGCAGATTAACCAACACACACACACACACACACACACACACACACACACACACGCACACACACTAAAACTTTTGGAGTTCATGTAGTCAATCAGTTTTGCCTGTTAGCAGCAAAAGTCTATTTACGGACTCTCTGGCCAACCTCCCCTTTTATTGATATTGCACATATAGCCTTTTTTTTTTGTTTCCGTTGTTTTCTTGCACAAATGGCCACAATTAAAAATGTGTTTGCAAACACATTTGGAGATTGTTGACACAATGGACCCATGTCAATATGATGATATATTATTGGTGAACATTCCAATAATTCATTCATTCATTCAACATCTATTGAGTGTCTAGTCTGTGCTGAGAATTTAGCTATATACTGTGTATATATCGCTGGGTATATGCTGCAGGGTGACAGCATCCCTGCCTGACCACATAAACTAGCAACAGACAGGCTCTGGCAGTGTTAGAAGAAGTTTCCTTTAGGAAGTGATATCAGATGCATTAGAAAAGGAGAACATAGGGATTAAGGTGAAAAGCAGAACCACAGTGTGTGCCAAGGTCACAGAAAGAGAAAGTCTGGACTCCTGGGGAAGCTTCCAGCTTTACTATAACTGAAAGTGAGGGTTTAAAGAAGCAGAATGGAGAGAGAAGAGGGTTGTGCTATGTTAATATTCATAATTTTTTTAAAAAGCAGGATTTTATGTACACTGTCAAAGAGTCAATAGAGATGGATAACAAGGCCACAAAAGAAGACAGTGAGACCAGTAAAAGAGCTACTATTGTAAATACAAGATATGGTAAGGGGCAGAAGCAAGGCTGTGAGGGTGAAAATAGGGAGGAAGAGGGAGCTTTGGGCAACATATAGGCAGTATAATCATCAGGAATTAGAGACCGATCTGATTTGGGATGTGAAGGACGTGGAGGCGACTGCCATGATGGGCAGGTCCCTAGGCTGGTGACTGGATGGAGCCATATACTTAGATGGGCAGTGCAGAGAAGGGGTCACCACGTGTGGGTCATGAAGAATGGAAGGGGTCATTATATGGGTGTAGGACAGGGGTTGGGGGTGAAGGATGCACGAAAGGGGATGTGAGCATAGTTTCAGACATGTCCAGTGTCAGCCTCCTGTAGGATATCCATGTAGAAACTATGACATAACGGGGAAGATGTTTCAATCTGAAGCCAGGAGGGTGGTAGTTTTAAGGAGGGGTTGTGAGATGAGTTATTAAAAGTATGAGAGTGAGAAGAGAAAGGAATCTAGGATGAAACTGTCAGGAACTGCAGTATTAAAGGTGAAGGAATAGGAGCTCTCAAAGGGGACTGGGAAGAGAAGTCAGAAAAAAAAAGGAAGACCAAGAAAGGGGGATGGCAAAGGACAAAAGTATTTGAGAAGGAGGGGAGGTCATTATTGTCAAATCTTGCTGTGGGTTCATGTGGAACAAGAGTGAAATCCAGGGGCATTTGACAACCCAGGGGTCACTGGTGATCTGGGAACAGATTCATGGAGATCCTGCTAAGCATGAGGGTGGGGAGGCTGACACACGTATAGGTCACAGCATCTGAAAAATGAAGCAAATGCTTTGGGCCACAGGCGGGAGAGACAAGTAGGATTGAAGGGAAACGTCCCTGAGATATAGGGGCTCACAAGGACCTATGGATGGGCTGAAGCAGATCAGTAAGTAGAGAGCAGAGGCTGGAGATGCATGCAGAGTGAGAGGTCAGTCCCTGCGCTGGAGGAGAGATTTCTCCCCTGAGCAAGAGGAAAGGAATAAAGAGAGCGGGTGCCAGTAAGTGTGGAATTGATGGGGGGAGGGGGCGGGGCTGGGGGAAGGGAGAGCCAGGAATTGGAAGCTCTTACTAATTCTTTTATTTTCGTTGTGAAATTGTAGGTGAGGAAACTTTCTGAACCGGATGTCGGTAGAGTTTAGAGGGAGGAATAGATAAAGGTGTGGTATATTTATACAATGCAATATTATAGCCATAAAAAGAATGAAATTCTGCCATTTGTAGCAATGTGAATGGATCTAGAGAATATTATGCTTAGTGAACTAAGTCAGATAAAGCCAAGTACTGTATGATATCACTTACATGTGGAATCTAAAAAATAATACAAATGAATGTATATGCAAAACAGAAACAGACTCAGATACAGAAAACAAACTAGTGGTTACCAAAGGGGAGAGGGAAGGAGGGGAGCAAATTAGGGGTATGGGATTTAGAGATACAAACTATCAATACCATTATAAAACACATAAGCAAAAGGGATATATTATATAACGCTAGAAATTGTACCTATTATCTTGTAATAACTTTTAATTGAGTACAATCTGTAAAAATACTGATTCACAATGCTAAACATCCGACACTAATACAATATTGTAAGTCAAGTACACTTCAATAAAAAAAGAGTGAGGAATCACAGGGTAGGGATACAATTGTGGAACCAGCTTAATGGGAAATCATAGCGACTGGCCACCAGGACACACAGTGGGATTGCTAAGTGCAATGAGGAAACTGGTTGGAGACCATGAATTTTTAGGAACCCTAATCTGCAGGTATATATGACACTCTCCAGGGATACTCACAGACCTGAGACTACAGGGGGAAGATCTGAGAGTTGGGGTTTCTTGCTGGGGAGGCGTTGAAAACCCATGGAGGTCAGAGAGTTGATATAGCGACAGGAGTAGTCAGTAGGGTGAAATGTGTTGGGGGACAAGTAGAGACAGGAGGAAACAAGAGAGAAAGTAAAGAGACAGGGGCTTGGATATTTCAATGAGTTTAGAAATAAACTGGTGAGAGAAGGGGAGTGGGAGAACTGGAAATATAGGCAAGTGTGGCTAAACAATAACAGAGTTTAAAAGCCCACTGGATGCATTTTAGTAACTTCAAATGCAGCTGTGAGAATTCAGATCTTTCCACAATCCCTGCAGGATGGGCAGCATGTGACATGACCATAACCTCCCCAGGCACAGGCCAGCCCATTGACTATTAGCTGGACCCTAATTATATTCCCCTCCCAAGGTTGACCAAGAGACACAGATCATAGTTAGTCGGTGACAGGTGGAGCTGAAGCAGGTTATATAGTATTGTCTTAGGGCTACAGTCACCAAGGGATGATCAAGGAAAAGTGATGGGAAGCAAGAGCTATGGATCAGCAGAGGCAAAAGACCAGGTGGCCCCAGAGAGAAAAAGATGAATGACTTCCGCACCCCACTCCGGTCTCCAGGAGGCCTGACACAGTTCAATTTATCATGAAGCTTTAGCTTAAGGCTCCCTCACACGCACTGCTACTTCCAAGCAATGTGTTCATGCAATAACATGTTTAAGTAAAATTCATAGTTAAAGATATTACTACTCCAATTGGTTGAAAGAGCAGACACTTTTTACTGTCTTCCTATCACACTTCTCCACCTGCCTATTTGTCATAGACATTTATGGAATCAGCTTCAAGGAAGTTGAGTGTTGAATAGGGGTTACATTTAGTCCGGTTGTGTGGAGGTACGTTTGTGTGATTCTCGGTCATGTCTGTGTACATTTATTGGTATCCATGGCTGTGTAGAAAGAGCACCAAGGAATATGTTTATCCGGAGTCATGATATGAAAATGCAGGGCCAGAGGCCGTATGATGACAAGAACCTGCCCAATGGCTCCAAGATCCAAATGTATGTGAGTGTTGAGAAGGAAAGAAGGCTTGAGTTATCCAGAGCCAGAAGCCAGGCTGAGGGACAGTCTTCCAACTACCAGATGTAAAATATTTTAAGCAGATGATGTGGGTCTTACTCATGTCTATTCAAAGGGGAAGTTCTTTCTTCTCAGGAATTAATTCCAATGACACAACATATAGAATAGCGAATACACTATAAATATTTCCCTTTATAATAGGAATTGCACAAAATAGAGTTTATCAAAATCTCTGTGTTTGTATATAGCACAAAAGTATATGGTTTTATGCAAACAGTTAATATGTCTTTAACAGCTACTATATGAAAAAAAGCTTGGTAGAGATTTTTCCATATTTGACAAAACCACAAAATTGACCTAACATTACCAATAATAAGATGCGAAGATAAAATAAATGTTTAAGCTATCAATAACATGAAACCAAATTTGAATATCCACACTAGAGAAAAGACTGAATTATTTTTCCAAACTCTCTAGAGAAAATGTTACAAAATTGTCATGTGAAGAGGTGATTAAAGAGCATACAGCCAAAGGTTACAAGAAAAATATTGTGAAGGTATGCTAGGTGAGTATAAATAAAACATTAGGTTATTGATATTGTTGTAGATCTTACGGTGGCTTTGGTATTCATTAGTATTTTAATATTTGTAATTTATTTTATCATTCCATGTAAATATTTATTTTTGTTTCTAATTTTGAATTCTTCATTGTGTAGTATTTTTTTAAGAGGGCTCCAAAAATCAGTAAGCTCTGGACCTACCCTGACATCTGACTTATATCTGACAATCATCCTACCCCTTTGCACCTGGTTCTCCAAGGAAGGGATCCTGGGTAATATGGTGGCTTCAGGAGACCACTGAAATAAGGAGCCAGGCTGCAGTGGGACGGAGGTGAAAGTCCACAAAAGAACAAGGACTGAAGACACTCACATACAGGATGGATCACTTAAAGGTCTATATGTGATTATTGATGAAGCAAGACTATGGGCTGCCCCCAATCAAAAATCAGTATTTCGGTTATAATATTTTAATTACATTGTTTGGTCATTCATTCAACAATAGATAGGTGCCTACTATATACCTGGTACAGTATATATGTGTGGTTTTGTATTTGTATGTGTGTGGGGATAGATGTGTTTATGTATGCTTAGTGTTTACTTAATTATCACAGTTGATCTGTTATAACTTTGTTAATCCCGGGGCTTAAGGGTTTGAAGAAAGATTGATTAAGACAAGGAAACACTAATATGAATTGAGACTTGAGTAAATTTAAACGTTAAAGAGAAAACTAAGTAAAGCCAACAGGAAAATAGTTTCCTGTTGCCAAGACACTGTCAAGGATTTAATCTAGAAAAATTTAAATTTCTGCACATCTGCATACAGACATTTCACTTTCCCTCTTCTGGCTTTCAATTTTTTTTGGGTTTTTTGGCCATGCTGTGCAGCTCATGGGATCTTAGTTCCCCAACCAGGGACCAAACTCATGCCCCCTGCACTGGGAGCCTGGAGTCTTAACCACTAGACCACCAGGGCAGTCCCTCTCTTCTGGATTTATAGATAATTATTTAGGATATGCCTTCAAACTCTCTTTTCCCTTAAATATTTGTTTTGCCTGACATGACCTGAAAGGAAGCAACCTCCCCATATCACATATCACACACACTCACACAAATGCCTACTTTTAGCCACACATACCCCTACACATACATGCACCTATTAAATAACTTGGGATCTGCCAAGCAAGATGCCAACCTTGACTCTGGAAAGGCTGGGATACAGACGTGGGAATCCTCTAATGGATGGCTCTGCTCTGGTGTCCAAAAGGATATAGGGTCCTGAAAAAGTGGATATCCTAATGTGTTTCATGGATATAGGCATTTTGTTATTTGTATAAAATCCAGTCAAAACATTCTCTTCAGTGGCTTTGTGTAGACTTCATACTCTTCTATGGTGACCTTGATTTCATAAGGACATGATGAGAATCTCATTTGGGCACCTTCCTTCAAGTTTACCCTGGATCCCCAGTTCACCAGAGGAAGCCATGTTCCTGGGAGAAACCTTCGTTACGATTCAAAGCACCAGTTGAACACACCATTGATCCTAGGGATCTAAGCAGTGGGAAGCTTGCAGGAGGGTTGGGTAAGGTCTCTTGCTCCAAGACCTGGTGGAGCAAACACGAGTCCTCTGATGAAGTACTGGTTTGGAGTCTATAAGAAGGGACAACTCATTATAAGGCATTTCTGCACTTGTTGCCCACATGGAATCCTGGTCCATCACCCCCAAATCAGGAATCCATTTGGAGAAGCAGTATCTGTCCAATAGGGTGAGAATTTTTCTTAATGATCACTTCTGCCAATGATTTATCTTTCTTCATTAGCTTAAATCCACTGGCCAGTCACCTTAAAAACTTCCATGAAGAGAGTGTAGTGTCTCACTGGGTGGATGTGCCTTACACATACATAGGCACAGACAGTTTTATTCTGTATGGGATGGAGCATGGGAGAAGTTCATCGACACAAGTATATTTCTTTACATAGAAATCTAAGTGTGTTCTCAGAAATCACTGGGCTTACTTTATTATAACAATGGTTTTCTGACACTTGTTTCTGTTACCAATGTTGGGCACAAATAGAATCAGGTGATGCAGATCATGTAGTCTGAAACTGCAGTTCAGTGTGTTAAATGACACTACTCTTTCAGGCAGAAGCAATATCTGCCTCTATAAACTCAACAAAATAGACCTATGTTCACTGAGGGTTTTCCTTGGGAAAAGTCACTTTAATACATAAACCATTTAGCTATGTCCCAATCTAGGATCTGGAACATTGAGTCAGCAGCACAAAACTAATGAAGCATTATGGAGACATGATTCAATTCCTAATGAACATCACGTTCATCATTCTCTGCCTTGTTTTTAAGCTACAAAGCAACCCACTCACAGAGCAACACTGGGTGGGACATTCAAACTGTCTAGCAGTAAACAGCCCTGATGATTAATACAGCTTTACTCTGAGGTGATGACAACAGTGTTTAACTGAATTAGAATCTCAGGCAGACAATTCTCATCAATAATTAATATGTGTTGAGTCAATAAGATAGTTGGATTGTGATCGATATTACATCATAAGGCAGTAATTGCTGAGCACCTCAATGCAATTTTGAAGGCCCAAAATGGATTGTAATATTTTATATCCCAAAACAGGTCAGCATTTTGCTCAAAGATGAAGTTGTGTATATAAATACTTAGTGACTTGCACAGGACACAGAGAAAATCAATGACAAAACTGTGAATACAGTTTCTGTTTCCTGGAATGTAGCTCTGTGCTTGGTCCACAGGGAACTCATGACTAGTGAGTGTATAAGCTTCGATCAGTCAGTGGGGATGCAAAGTTACCTTACTGTAATTATTCTCAAATGGGGTAGCATCACCAATGTTGCCTAAGAACTAGTCAGAAATGCTAATTCAGGTGTGTCTGCCCTACACCTAGTGAATAGGAAACTCTGGAGGCGTGGTCCCCAAAGCCTGTGTCTTAACAAGCTTTCCTGGAGTTTGGGATACATACAAATATTTGAGAACAAATGACATCAGAAATGACGAAAACAGCAGACAAGAAGGAAGCTAAATGTGATCATGTCTGGCTGGTTCTCCTGTCATAACTCTGGAACTTACATTCTAGAAGGGAAGATAGAAAAACACATAATCACACAGATTTTACAAAGGAAAAATATGAGGTGTCATGGGACTTCATGAGATCATGGGAGAATTAAATTGTGGGTAAATCAAGGAATTGACATTTGGTTGAGACAGGAAGGATGAGTAGGTGCTAGCCAGGTGAAGTATGGCAGAGGAATGGTACAGATAGAAGGCAGTTGTCAAGGAGCTCCTAGGTGATGAGAAGAAGGGCTGGGAATTTTAAAGAATAGAATAAAAAGGTAAATGGGGATTCATGAGCCCAGATGTGAGCAGTGAAAGATGAAGCTGAAGTATGGATACCAGGTTAACAGGGTGGATCGGACTCTATGGTGTCTGTCACCAAGAATGTGAGACTAATAATAATTGGTTAGATGATTGGTTAGATTTTTTTTTTCTTTATGGTGCTATTTTGGTTGCTTGCAAAGAATATGTGCAGAGGAACAAGGAGGAAGGTGGGGAGATGGTTAGGAGACAATGACATTAACCTAGGTGAGAGCTGATAGTGATTTGAATCAGCTGATGGAGGTTTGAAATGAATTAACACATCCACAAAATATGCAGGAAGTAAAATCAATAGGACTAGATGCTGTATTGGATTTGTGAGATGAAGGAATTGTATAGGGCAAGTCTGAATGTTCTGGCCCTGAGGTACAAACACAGAACAGGATTTATTCAAATAATTGTTACCAACTTTTCCCTTTTGAAATCAGCCTCATCTTATCTCCATTTTCCACTTGTTTTAGACATCAGAGAGAAAAAAGTTGTTAATCAACAGTATCTTAGTACCCTCTCATAAACATTAGCTTTATCCTATATCTGCTCCAGTTATTACATTTTATATTTATTTTGGTTAAATATTTCATTACATTTTAGGACAATTACCCTCTCTTACTGCCTTTTACACAGTGAGACTTGGAACAGAATCATGTGGCTACTGCGTCTACGTGGGAAGAGGAGTACCAGTGGGGATGTCCTCTCTATTGATAATTGCAGATTCCGATTCTGGAACTAGTGAAATGAATAAAGCTACTGGTGTCTTCATAGTCACATGGGACTGTACAATACAGATATCTGACCTTGGCTCCCTCTTGGTTTAAGTGTTTCCATCTTAGTCTCTGTTCCCTCCTTACTTATTTCAAAGTATGATGGAAGCTATTGCCTCCTGTCTCCCACCCTACCATCAGCAGTACAAAACCCTTACCCAGTTTTTTGTTATGAGCCCCAGCACTCACCTGGAACACGTATTCTGGAGAAGCCTGCCTCTCCTTCATCTAAAGCTTATATTCACATGAATGCAAATGTTTTTGCAGAATTAGGTTTTCAGTTATAGTGTACCTATTATAAGAGAGAGATTTGTTCTTGGGAAAATTTTGCAAAACCATCATCCAAATTATTGTGTACTATTTATGAACATTTAGCATTCTGAGGTAATGGACTAAATATTTCCTTTCTTCCCCAACAACTCTCAGTCTTTATATGTGTAGGGACAAAAGGCATGAGAATTAACCAACCTCCATAATTAAAGAAAACAGAGACATTTTAGATCAAATGTGGGCAGGAAAAAATGCTTGGTACTTGCCAAGGTTTTTGTTTTTTGAAAGAGAACAAAGAGAGACTATATCCTATAGAATACCAAAACACACTGTAAAATGACAATAACTGTAATTGCATTAACTCAGAAAAAAGGAGTGAAACAACGAAACAGAAGAGACATCAGCATTAGAGCCACAAAAAATGTTCAAAATTAGGACAGCATTTCTAATCAGTAATGAAAGCATGAATGTTGTTATGAAAAACCTTCCAAGTTGATGCTCTGGCCGGGTGTCAGGCCTGTGCCTCTGAGGTGGGAGAGCTGGGTTCAGGACACTGGTCCATCAGAGACCTACCGGCTCCACATAATAACAAATGGCAAAATCTCTCCCAGAGAACTTCATCTCAACATTAAGACCCAGCTCCACTCAAACCAGCAATATACAGTGCTAGACACACTATGCCAAACAACTAGAAAGAGAGGAACATAACCCAACCATTAGCAGAGAGGCTGCCTAAAATCATAATAAGATCACAGACACCCCAAAAAACACCACCAGAAGTGGTCCTGCCCAACAGAAAGACAAGATCCAACCTTATCCACAAGAACACAGGCACTAGTGCCCTCCACCAGGAAGCATACACAACCCACTGAACCAACTTTACCCACTGGGGGCAGACAACAAAAACAACGGGAACTATGAATCTGCAGCTTGCAAAAAGGACACCCCAAACACAAAAGTTAAGCAAAATAAGAAGACAGAAAAACACACAGCAGATGAAGGAGCAAGGTTAATACCCACCAGACCAAACAAATGAAGAGGAAATAGGGAGTCTACCTGAAAAAGAATTCAGAGTAATTATAGTAAAGATGATCCAAAATCCTGGAAATAGAATGGAGAAAATACAATAAATGTTTAACAAGGACCTAGAAGAACTAAAGAGCAAACAAACAATGATGAACAACACAATAAATGAAATTAAAAATTTTCTAGAAGGAATCAATAGCAGAATAACTGAGGCAGAAGAACGGATAAGGACCTCAAAGATAAAATAGTGGAAATAACTACAGCAGAGCAGAATAAAGAAAAGAGAATGAAAAGAATTGAGGACAGACTTAGAGACCTTTGGGACAACATTAAATGCAGCAGCATTTGAATTATAGGGGTCCCAGAAAAGGAAGAGAAAAAGAAAGGAACTGAGAAAATATTTGAAAAGACTATAGTTGAAAACTTCCCTAATATGGGAAAGGAAATAGTTAATCAAGTCCAGGAAGCTCGGAGAGTCCCATACAGGATAAATCCAAGGAGAAACATGCCAAGACATATGATAATCAAACTATCAAAAATTAAATACACAGAAAAATATTAAAAGCAGCAAGGGAAAAACAACAAATAGCATACAAGGGAATACACATAAAGCTAACAGTTGATCTTTCAGCAGAAACTCTGAAAGCCAGCAGGGAGTGGCAGGACATATTTAAAGTGATGAAAGGGAAAAACCTAAAACCAAGAGTACTCTACCCAGCAAGGATCTCATTCAGATTCAATGGAGAAATTAAAACCTTGACAGATAAGCAAAAGTTAAGAGAATTCAGCAGCACCAAACCAGCTTTACAACAAATGCCAAAGGAACCTCTCTAGGCAGGAAACACAAGAGAAGGAAAAGACCTACAATAACAAACCCAAAACAATTAAGAAAATGGTAATTGGAACATACATATTGATAACTACCTTTAATGTAAATGGATTAAATGCTCCAACCAAAAGACATAGACTGGATGAATGGATACAAAACAAGACCCGTATATATGCAGTCTACAGGAGACCAACTGCAGACCTAGGGACACATACAAACTGAAAGTGAGGAGATGGAAAAAGATATTCCATGCAAATGTAAACCAAAAGAGAGCTGGAGTAGCAATTCATATATCAGACAAAATAGACTTTTAAATAAAGACTATTACAAGACACAAAGAAGGACACTACATAATGATCAAGGGATCAATCCAAGAAGAAGATATAAAAATTGTAAATATTTATGCACCCAACATAGGAGCACCTCAATATATAAGGCAAATGCTAGCATCCATAAAAGGGGAAATCGACAGTAACACGATAAGAGTATGGGACTTTAAAACTCCAGTTTCACCAATGGACAGATCACCGAAAATGAAAATAAATAAGGAAACACAAGCTTTAAATGACACATTAAACAAGATGAACTTAACTGATATTTATAGGACATTCCATCCCAAAACAACAGAATACGCTTTCTTCTCAAGTGCTCAAGCAAAATTCTCCAGGATAGATCATATCTTGGGTCACAAATCAAGCCTTGGTATATTTAAGAAAATTTAAATCATATCAAGTGCCTCTTATGATCACAACGCTATGAGACCAGATACCAATTACAGGAAAAATTCTGTAAAAAATACAAACACATGGAGGCTAAACAATACTCTACTTAATAACCAAGAGATCACTGAAGAAATCAAAGAGGAAATAAAAAACTACCTGGAAAAAAATTACAGTGAAAACACGACTACCAAAACCTATGGGATGCAACAAAAGCAGTTCTAAGAGGTAAGTTTATAGCAATACAATACTACCTCAAGAAACAAGAAATATCTCAAGTAAACAACCTAAACTTACACCTAAATAAATTAGAGAAAGAATAACAAAAACCCCCAAAAGTTAGCAGAAGGGAGGAAATCATAAAGATCAGATCAGTAATAAATGAAAAAGAAATGAAGGAAAGGATAGCAAAGATCAGTAAAACTAAAAAGTGGTTCTTTGAGAAGATAAACAAAATTGATAAACCATCAGCCAGACTCATCAAGAAAAAAAGAGAGAAGACTCAAATCAATAGAAGTAGAAATGAAAAAGGAGAAGTAACAACTGACACTGAAGAAATACAAAGGATTTTGAGAGATTACTACAAGCAACTATATGCCAGTAAAATGGACAACCAGGAAGAAATGGACAAATTCTTAGAAAAACACAACCTTCTGAGACTGAACCAGGAAAAAATAGAAAATATAAACAGTCAAATCACAAGCACTGTAATTGAGACTGTGATTAAAAATCTTCCAATAAACAAAAGCCCAGGACCAGATGGCTTCACAGGAGAATTATATCAAGCATTTAGAGAAGAGCTAACACCTATCCTTCTCAAAATCTTCCAAAATATAGCAGAGGGAGGAACACTCCCAAACTCATTCTACGAGGCCACCATCACCCTGATACCATAACCAGACACAGATGTTACAAAAAAAGAAAACTACAGGCCAATATCACTGATGAACATAGATGCAAAAATCCTCAATAAAATGCTAGCAAACAGAATCCAACAGCACATTAAAAGGATCATACATCATGATCAAGTGGGGTTTATCCCAGGAATGCAAGAATTCTTCAATATGTGCAAATAAATCAATGTGATACACCAAATTTACAAATTGAAGGAGAAAAGCCATATGATCATCTCAATAGAAGCAGAAAAACCTTTCAACAAAATTTAACACCCATTTATGATAAAAACCCTCCAGAAAGTAGGCATAGGGGGAAATTACCTCAGCGTAATTAAGGCCATAAATGAGAAAAACACAGCCAGTGTTGTTCTCAATGGTGAAAAACTGAAACTATTTCCTCTAAGATCAGGAACAAGACAAGGTTGTCCATTCTCAACACTATTATTCAACATAGTTTTGGAAGTTTTAGCCAAAGCAATCAGAGAAGATAAAGCAATAAAAGAATATTAAACCGGAAAAGAAGAGGTAAAGCTGTCACTGTTTGCAGATGACATGATACTATACAAAGAGTATCCTAAAAATGCTACCAGAAAACTATGAGAACCAATCAAGGAATTTGGTAAAGTAGCAGGATACAAAATTAATGCACAAAAATCTCTTGCATTCCTAACACTAATGATGAAAAATCTGAAAGAGAAATTAAGGAAACACTCCCATTTACCATTGCAATGAAAAGAATAAAATGCGTAGGAATAAACCTACTTAAGGAGACAAAAGACCTGTATGCAGAAAACTTTAAGACACTGATGAAAGAAATTAAAGATGATACAAACAGATGGAGAGCTATACCATTGGATTGGAAGTACTTGGACTGGAAGAATCAACACTGTGAAAGTGACTATACTATCGAAAGCAATCTACAGATTTAATGTAATCCCTATCAAACTACCCATGGCATTTTCCACAGAACTAGAAAAAAATTTTCACAATTTGTATGGAAACACAAAAGATCCCGAATAGCCAAAGCAATCTTGAGAAAGAAAAACAGAGCTGGAGGAATCAGGGTCCTGGACTTCAGACTATACTACAAAGCTACATTAATCAAGATGGTATGGTACTGGCACAAAAACAGAAATATAGATCAATGGAACAGGATAGAAACCCCAGAGATAAACCCATGCACATATGGTCACCTTATTTTTGATAAAGGAGGCAAGAATATACAATGGAGAAAAGACAGTGTCTTCAATAAGTGGTGCTAGGAAAACTGGACAGCTACATGTAAAAGAATGAAATTAGAATACTCCCTAACACCCTATACAAAAATAAACTCAAAGTGGATTAAAGACCTAAATGTAAGGCCAGACACTGTAAAACTCTTAGAGGAAAACATAGGCAGAACACTCTATGACATAAATCACAGCAAGATCCTTTTTGACCCACCTCCTAGAGAAATGGAAATAAAAACAAAAATAAACAAATGGGACCTCACAAAACTTAAAAGCTTTTGCACAGAAAGGAAAACATAAACAAGATGAAAACACAACCCTCAGAATGGGAGAAAGTATTTGCAAATGAAGCAACTGACAAAGGATTAATCTCCAAAATTTACAAGCAGCTCATGCAGCTCAATACCAAAAACCAAACCCAATCCCAAAATGGGCAGAAGACCTAAATAGACATTTCTCCAAAGAAGATATACAGATTGCCAACAAACACATGAAAGGATGCTCAACATCACTAATCATTAGAGAAATGCAAATCAAAACTACAATGAGGCTTCACCACACACCGGTCAGGATGGCCATCATCAAAAAATCTACAAACAGTAAATGCTGGAGAGGGTGTGGAGAAAAGGGAACCCTCTTGCATTGTTGGTGTGAATGTAAATTGATACAGCCACTATGGAGAACAGTATGGAGGTTTCTTAAAAAAATAAAAATAGAACTATCATACAACCCAGCAATCCCACTACTGGGCGTATACTCTGGGAAAACCATAATTCAAAAAGAGTCACGTGCCACAATGTTCATTGCAGCTCTATTTACAATAGCCAGGACATGGAAGCAACCTAAGTGTCCATTGACGGATGAATGCATAAAGAAGATGTGGCATATATATACAATGCAACATTGCTCAGCCATAAAAAGAAACGAAATTGAGTTATATGTAGTGAGGTGGATGGACCTAGAGTCTATCATAGAGAGTGAAGTAAGTCAGAAAAAAAACCCAAATACCTTATGTTAACACATATATATGGAATCTAAAAGAAATGGTTCTGAAGATCCTAGGGGCAGGACAGGAATAAAGATGCAAAAGTAGAGAATGGAGTTGAGGACACGGGGTCGGGGAAGGATAAGCTGGTATGAAGTGAGAGAGTAGCATGGACATATATACACTACCAAATGTAAAATAGATAGCTAGTGGGAAGCAGTTGCATGGCACAGGGAGATCAGCTCGGTGTTTTGTGACCACCTAGAGGAATGGGTTAGGGAGGGTGGGAGGGAGAGGCAAGAGGGAGCAGATATGGGGATATATGTATATGTATCACTGACTAATTTGTTATAAAGCAGAAACTAACACATCACTGTAATGCAATTATACTCCAATAAAGATAGTAAAAGAAAAAAATAACTACCAAATTGATAAACAACAAGGTACACATCAGGAACCAAAATGAATTTATATGAATTTAAAATATAAATAAAAATAATAAATGTATTGGAAGATAATATAGAAGTTCATTTTCTAGTCAAGGTTAGAATTGTTTCTTTAAGACACAAAACCTAACAGTAAAAATAAATTCAAAGTGTATTGACATGTAAATAAAATAATACATATATATATAATATACATATATATGTAAAATATATAATATGTACATGTATATGTACATACATATATAATGAATAGCCGGAAATAATGGACTGTCTAATTTAGTTTAGGAAGGTGCTGCTTGCTACACAAAACTTAGAAGCCAAACAAAATTTTTTGACTGGTGTGACCTCCCATAAAATCCTGTATATGCCAAAATATACAACAAAAGAATCAAAAGACAAGTGATGAACTCATATACAATAAGTTCTTACAAATAAATAAGAAAGGATAACAATAGAAAAGTATGCAAAACACATTCAGTGGTTAATATTAAAAAATTAAGAAAATGCAAATTAAACAAATAGCACATAATTCCCTTCAGATTGGCAGAGATTGCTAAAATCCAAAGCGCCACTGAGGGAGTGGTGCACGTGGTGGGTTTGTGTTTCACTTGTGCAAGTCCAAGTTGGTATAGATTTTTGAACAAGGTTATCTATCTCTATCTGTTAAATCTAAAATGCACATCCCTCCTACAGAAATGGTCACTTGTATGCAAAAAGAACATGGTAAGAATGTGTGTGGAAGCTTCACTGGAAACAGCAGAATAATTGGAAACAACCTAACTGCCCATCAACACATGACCTGCAGTGGTTAGAAAGAAAAAGAGAATAAATATATATGTTGTGATATAAAAATAATCCCAAGATATTTTCAGTAATAAATGCATGACAAGAAAAAAATGTATACTGTGATTCCATTAATGTTATGAACAAGCCAACTATATATCTATATATGTGTATGCTTGCTTTATATGTATGTTAACTGCATAAACGTGCATCTGGACAGCACACATCAACCCTAAAATAATGGTTTGCTCAGAAGAAAATAATTCTAGGAACATCAATGAAAGGGGAAATTTTGGATTTTAGTATATGCTTAGTATGTTATCATGACTTAAAAATAAATAAGAAAATAGATAAACGTCAGTTATATCAGAAATGATTGCATTATATCTTCCCTTTGCACAAGAGTATCAATCCCTGTTTTCTCTGATTCTTATCTGTTCTTATCTAAGGTTCTTTTTTTTTAAATTTTATTTTATTTATGTATTTGTTTATACAGCAGGTTCTATTTTATACATATTAGTGTATGTATGTCAATCCCAATCTCCCACTTCATATCCCCCCCCTCCCCAATTTCCCCCCTTGGTGTCCATACGTTTGTTCTTGTAGCCTAAGGTTCTTTATCAACATTCCCCAAGCGATTATCTGGAAGAACTTTGGTAAGTAACTAAAAAGAACTCCTTATATGAAGTTTTCCTTTATTTATCTTTATGAGATTCCATTAATATTTCATTCTTTAAATAGAGAATATCAGAGTGTAACCAAATCACTAAAATCTGTTTTTATTACATTGTCTAGATGCATTAAGAAAATACAGGGAATTTGAAAGGGTGTTTACATTTCTGTAACTAATATTCTTAAAGAAACCCGTACCAAATCTAACCACTAACTGGTTAACTTGAGGAGGTGCAGTTGGGAAGGGTTGATTCACAGAGTCAGGAGTTACTTTGTGCTCAATCTAGCAAATTTTACTCTGAATTAATGCATTAGATGAAAAAAGTTCTTCATTATTAGAAGTATCTGATTTTTTATTTGAAACCTCTGATAACACTGATATTAAACCGACATCATCAATGCTTTGGAATGTTCTTCTACTATCGGAGCCAACATCAACTACCGTGTTTTACTTTTTTTCATGTAAAAGGAAATTTGAGATCAAAATCAAAAGAACTAAAGAATAACTCATGTGACCTAAAACAAAGTTATAATCTGAAGACCCATGTGTAAACCCAACCAATCCAGCTGTACCTGTCACACTCATGTTTCTTTGGACACAACTTTCTTAAAACACTTATGGACATTAGAGTAGATGCTGCTGCATCTTCAGCAGATTTGCATCTTCTGGGTTTCATATGGTCAGGAATATCACAAGCTCCCATGGTGGATGAGAAAATGTTTTGTGCAAATTATGTTTATT
Organism: Pseudorca crassidens; assembly: GCF_039906515.1. Lineage (NCBI taxonomy): Eukaryota > Metazoa > Chordata > Mammalia > Artiodactyla > Delphinidae > Pseudorca > Pseudorca crassidens. The sequence continues at coordinate 7,307,874 of NC_090298.1, forward strand.
ATCAGTTTTCTTGAGATATCGATATTCAATATTGAATTTCTTATTGAGCATGTACTTTCAATTTTTAAGCGAGTTGATATCAGAAGAGTTTATTACAAAATAAAAAAAAAGAGTGTTAGCAAAGAATAAAAATAAATAATGCTAAATCCATTGCAGCAAGAATGTTCAGATTACTGTCCACCTGCTCTTGTGTATATTTAATGAGGTTGAGTCAGTTTCTCAGAGTCTGAGCTCCTTGAGCACTGGAAAGGGAGAAGCCAAGGGCTCACAAAGGAGAGGGTCAGCTTGGGTAGCTTTCTTCTAAGTAACCAACCTAAACCGTCAGGTACACCGTTCCATTATTAGAACCAGGATGGGACTGGAGAATAAGAAATTTTCTCATCACTCCAGATGGTGCTGATAGAGGTAGTTTGAACCTCTGGAGGGCAAAGACTGAAGCGAGCAACTTTTATTTATTTATCAAGTTAATTATTTAGTTAACATTATTTACTTCACATGACAAATAGCGAAAAGACATCCCATTGATATTCCCCATTCGGCATGGAATGGCACTGTCATTACCAACAGCAATAAGAGGATTCCATTTCTAGGTGGAACAGGGGTACTGAGTGAAAGGGGGTAACTCCCTGGCTTCACTGGAATAGTTACAGAATATTTCAAAGACTTTTAAAAGCTTTTTCAACATAACAAATGAGTCACATAGCTCAAGCAAATTACTCTGGAGTGTATAGAAATTTTAGACAAAAGAGGTGTCATTGAAAAGTCATTTGTAAAATGGTTTGCATCTGTGTAATCATGCACATTTGTACCATTGTACCATCAACTTGGATTTTATTCCCAAATAGCACTGAAAGTCCAGTTACTCTCTGAATCTAATTCTATTCAAGTGGGACCTTGTGCCTGACTAAACATATGAGAGAGAACTTTGACTGAAGGCTGTCTTACTGTCAGTATTCATAATTTCTATCCCCAAGCTATAGCCAAGATACAAAGTATTGATTAGGGTTTTTGTCACTTTCATCCTCAAGGTAGATATAGAAAGAGATGATGGAAGTCAAAGACTTCATTTAATTTTTTCCCTAAAGGGGTTGACAACTATTTCCAATATGAAAAGAACATGTTTGAAAGTCAAGTTTAGAGATGTTTTAAATTTTGTTTGGAGACTTAAACCTCATGAAAAATCTCATGTCGTTTTTCATGTTTTAGCTATGTGTGTGGCATATTTATTTGCCAAGAACTCCTAAGGGTGAATAGCATTCCATTAGTTAGTCTAAAAAAAAACTTCAAAACCAGGAATAGTTTATAACTCAGGAACTTTCTAAATAGTTTAGGGTCACTAAAAGTAGATTAGGATTTTTAAAAAAGTGACTACATAATATAGCTGGCCTTGTTGAAATTGGTAGAATTAAGATAGAGCCAATTCTCTACAAGAGAAAGAATTCAGAAACTGTTGTGTACAGTAAAGGGTGCATCTGATGGCAATTAACTGAAAACTAATTTTCCCATCCAAAGCTAATATCTACTGATTATTGCATTGTCTATGTTCCGAAAGTGGTATTTAATGATTTTCATATATTATCTCATTTATTTTCATAACTGATATAAATTAGACATTTTTCCCCCTTTCTACAAGTGGGGAGATTGAGTTTAAGAGGATAAATATCTTGCCAGAGTTTATACTTCTGGTAAGTGTCGTAAAACAGAGTGCTGTCTAAAGTGTTTTTTTTTTTTAAAATCAATAACTCAGAAAAGTAGAGCTGTCATAATAACACAGGAAAAAAAGGCAGAATTCCAGAGCTAAAAACTGGACATTCTTATTCAGTTTAGGAGAAAAACAGCCATCAGACTTTTGAGGATCTAATGTCACTACCAAGACCATTCCTCATGTAGATAAAAATTTCTAAATTTAGGTTCCAATGGTAAAACCATTCCATTCTGGCCTGGAAAATTGAACCACTCAAGACAATTAAGTCTCTTTATTCTAATTTCAACTCAATTGACACACTTATTCTCAAATAAGTCTTAAAGTGTAATGAACTTTGAATATTTTGACCTTATACTGTATCAGTGAATAGCTTTTGAGTATGATATTGATTTTCATGCAGGCTGACAAGAGAGAAAACATGCTGAAAGACGAAGACGATACAATTTCCAATCTGCACAGGGCTTGTGTGATACTGACAGGCATGAGTAGGCACTCTGCTGTCCACTGAGGATGTTTGTTTAATGGGCATGAGTTAGTCCTTCACAGCCTGATGTCCTTGGGCACCAGCAAGAGAGAGAGCTCAAAAACCAGAAGGGCAACCCAGTTGGCTTTCCTCTAAATGACACATTTGAACATCAGATGGTCCTAGAACTTCTGTCAACAGTGTACACAGCAGGTCTATCATCTACAGCCTTAGAACATATCCTATATCATTGAGTCTTTCAAATTTTGGAGGCAGGTAGGCCTGCACCTCTCCCATTTACAGGCAGGGAAACTGAGGCTCATAGAAATGAAAGTCCTTACCTAAGAACCCACCTTCGGTCCCATATTCAAGAACAGAGTCTGGAGCAGAAGGCTGTGTGCTTGGGCAAAGCTCTTTTAACCATTCCATGTGATTCCCCACGTAGTTATCCTTTTAGGGTCATCCCTGTCTCTTTATATTATCATGGGCCCCTCGAGTTGGGGCAAAGATTGGTAGTATCAGTATTAAATTGAGGATGGGGCCTGAGAATATGCATATTTTGTAACCCCAACTGCTGATGAGTTTGGTTCCCTGGAGGACAAAGATTGAATCTTACACTTTAATTTTTCTAAGCTCTTAATAGGATAAGGTCTGTCTTGCATATGAAAGGCCCTTACTACCTACCTGATGATAATTACAGTCAGCCCTCCATGTCCACATGTTCCGCATCTTCAGATTCAACCAATTGCAGATCGACAATTTTTTTTAAATTCCAGAAATTTCCAAAAGGCAAAACTTGAATTTGCTACTCACTGGCAACTATTTACATGACATTTACACTGTATTTACAACTACCATTGACCCTTGAACAATGAGGAATTTAAGGGGTTTAGGGACCCCAACCTCTGCACAGTCAAAAATCCCAGTATAACTTTACAGTGAGCCCTCTGTATCCAGGGTTCTACATCCACAGATTCAACTAACTGCAGATTGTATAGTACTGTAGTATGTATTCAGTGAAAAAAATTCACATGTAAGTGGACCCACACAGTTCAAATCTATGTTGTTCAAGGGTCAACTGTATTTACATAGCATTTATATTGTGTTAGGTATTATGAGTAACCTAGAGATGATTTAAAGTATACAGGAGGATATGTGTAGGCTATATGCAAATACTACACCATTTTTACATAAGGGACTTGAGCATCCTCAGATTTTAATATCCACAGGGGTCTTGGAACCAATCTCCCATGGATGTGGAGGGATGACTATAACAACATCATCATAACTAATATCATAGTGATATTGTTTCATTCACTCACTATTTATTTAAAGGCTTTGGGTAAGTTTAACGACTTTGAGACTTGACTTCTTCATGTTTAAAATGGGGCTGGCATTACCACTGTGTAGGGTCTCCATGAGAACCACAGATGACGTGTGAAGCACTGGAACCCTTCATAGCACATGGGAAGTAATTAGTAAAAAGAGGCAGTGATTATTTTGTAATCATCATTATATCTTTCATCAATGTATCTTCTGTTCTCTATGGAACCTCACACACAGATAGAAATATAATAGATATTTAATAACAGGAGCTTAATAAGTGCGTGTTAGTTGATTAATTAATTGTCAAGCAATGAAGGCTGAAAAGAAAAATCACCAGAGGAGCTTCTGGCAGAAGCTGCACTCTCTAATCCATCTACTAAACTTTGCTGTCTGTCCCAGGTTTACACTCCTACCTCCTTAGCACATTATTGATTGTGGACTCTCCTGCCCAAGGGCTGTCCAAAAGCAATCACAAAACCTTCCACTCCAAAGAATAAACTATCAGACCCCAAAGACATGAAAAAATCCCTCAATAGACACATTTCCATTCTCCTGCAAAGCAATCCGAGACTACATTAAAACTATATGCTCACACAAGCTAATGGGGGTCTACAGACTCAGGATTAGTGTTTCATCAGACATCCAAAAACTGAGAAGAGAATTCAGGCATAGTAGGAGTAGAGAATAGAATTTTCCAGGAAGTTTTCTTCACTTGTGCCAACAGCTTTGGGGGCCGGTCCAGAGGTGAGTATTCTAGGGTAGCTGGTTCTTGAAGTTGGCTTTTCCAGTTTTGTTTCATATAGTTTTCATTTAAATGCAAGTGAATGCAGGTGGAGAACTTTCCAAGTTACTGCTGAGGCATAATGTAATGTGTTTGCCACATTATTTAATGAAATAAGAAAATAATCTTTTCTGTCTGTCACTCTTTAAAATATTGCCCTACCTGCTTTCCCCTCTTGACCCTTAAGCAGTTATTTTCACGAAATCTATAGTATTACATTATTAGAGTTAGATATTTTGTCCTATTTAGGGTTTCATTTTGCCTTTATAGTCTTAGAAAATCCACGCATTATAGAAATTATTTCCTTATGTTCTTACTTGGACAGTATCTTTCACCTTGAAATAAGAAAAAAGTATTAATTTTTTTAATTGTAAAAAGATACAAATATAAGCATTCATGTCTATTTAGAGAGGCGTTAGGTCCCAAGTATGTTAAGTGGAAGAATATTTGAACTTTTAATTTCATATCTAGGGAACATACACAAAGTCCAAAACTCAATGAACACCTTCATGACAGTCCAAACAGCTTTAATATCATAACATTCTCTGAAAAAAATAATACTTCAAGACTTTCCCTTCTGGCTGGACTCATGTTTCTTTTTATGGGAAAAAGGGGGCATACAGTTCAGTTAGCATGAAAATTAAAGAGAGCTCAGGGAGAAAACTAGGTGACAGAGAGTGAAGGAGTGGCTTGAAGAACTGGGGAAAGCAGAAAGACAGTCCACTAACCCACATGGCTAGGCTCAGAGAGCTTGTCCCACCCTGAGCACTTGCCTGGGAGAGGGACTCACAGGGATGGAAAGAATGTGAAGTTTCACAGCCTATGAAGTGGCTACCTGAAAGCAGGCTAAGCTAAAATGCAGTCGGTAAATTTGCATCAAAATGATTTACTTTTGTGACTTGGAAATCTAAGACCAAAAAGGAGCTGGAGGTGGAGAAGTGTGGGGCAGAACCCAGAACTTCTGATCAAAAAGGCTGGAATCAAGTCCTGGCCAGTGAGTCGGGACCAGCCTTAGAGGATCACAGAGGCCATGACTCTGTGCACTGGAAGCTGGCTGTAGGTGAGCCCCAGACATGGACCAGCCACCACGTGCCATAGCCAACAAGGCAGAAGAGGAAAACTGGCTGCTTCATCAAATCTGACCCGTCACGTGTCTCCCGTGTGGTTGCAGACTCTTCCTAAAGGGCCTGGACTGCAGGGCAGGAGAAACACTCTTAACGATAGGGCTGTGAGTGCTGGTTTTCCCTTAATTCCCAATGCAGGCCCAAGGCTTTCTTCTTCTCAGGTGGCTGCTTCTACACAAACTGCTCTGCTGGGACAGGCTTCTATCACCAAAAGAGTGTTGAAAACTGCTACCATGAAAAAGGCATATGATGTTGATAGGAAAACCCAAAAAGACTATGTTAATGCACAAAGGAAGGTCTGCAGGTCGAGAGGTGCTAAAGAAGGAAGCCCACCGGCCAAATCAGGCAAAGCTGTCTGATGCCAAGGACTTGTGGGGTCTCCAGAAAACTGCAGTTCCGCTAGAAAGTATCTCAACCTAATACATTTTCAAGGTGTAGAGAGAAACTAGAGTGACAACTGAGTCACTTGTAATGGGGTTAACAGTGGTGCTATTACCAGTACCATGAATTTTCTTAGAGCACCCACTTCAGTTATGTAAGTTCACACAAGGGACCACAACGCAACCTAGAAGGTTGCTGAGTGAGCAGAACTAGTTAGAATGGTGGGATCTGAATGTTTTATAAGGGAGATTTCCCTCAATCCATAAAAACACTACAGAGGGTTATGTGTCCAGAAAATGGGTAGGAATGCTCTAGATTTAAAGCACACTTTCCCTGGAGAGAACTGGGTAAATTGACAAATTCTTCAACACCGTCTTTCTTATGCCCTAGAATCTATTCAAACTTTTCCCATTCTCACTTTTGGACAAGAAAATAATTATTGCAATATATCATGTCATTAAGAATATTATAGATTTTTAAAAAATCATCTTGTCTTTCTCATTACAAACACTCTAGCCTGGTTGCGAGCACAATGAAAACCAATTCTCAGGGCAAGTCCTTTCTACCATTGGTTGGCAGCCCTTATTGAGTGTAGATTTCTACTTATTTCAGTTTCCAAGGTGAACTTTATCTCACCTAGAAGCCCCCAAATTCTGGAGCACCTTTGAAATCCCCATCTATGTGAAGTTATTCATTAGTCTATATTTTTGGAGTTAAAATGGTGTTAACAACGCATCAACAAATAAATCATCGTCATGACATCATGGCTAACACTGACTTTTTCTTCATCAAATGATGTGACCAACAAGGGATTAATCTCCAAAATATACAAACAGCTCATGCAGCTAAATATCCAAAAACAAACAACACAATCCAAAATATGGGTGGAAGATCTCAATAGAAATTTCTCCAAAGAAGACATACAGATGACCAAAAAGCACATGAGAAGATGCTCAACATCACTAATTACTAGAGAAATGTAAATCAAAACTACAATGAGGTACCACCTCACACTGGTCAGAATGGCCATCATCCAAACAATCTACAAACAATAAATGCTGGAGAGGGTGTGGAGAAAAGGGAACCCTCTTGCACTGTTGGTGGGAATGTAAATTGATACAGCCACTATGGAGAACAGTATGGAGGTTCCTTAAAAAACTACAAATAGAACTACCATATGACCCAGCAATCCCACTACTGGGTATATACCCTGAGAAAACCATAATTCGAAAACATACATGCACCCCAATGTTCATGGCAACACTATTTACAATAGCCAGGACATAGAAGCAACCTAAATGTCCATCAGCAGAGGAATGGATAAAAATGACATGGCACATATATGCAATGGAATATTACTTGGCCATAAAAAATACAAAAGAATGTCATTTGCAGCTACATCAATGGACCCAGAGATTCTCATACTAAGTGAAGTAAGTCAAAGACAAATATCATATGATATCCTTATATGTGGAATCTAATAAAAAATGATACAAATGAACTTATTTACAAAACAGAAACAGACTCATAGATCTTGAAATTAAACTTACAGTTACCAAATGGGAAATGTGGGGGGGAAGTGATAAATTAGGAGACTGGGATTAACATACACACTACGAAATATAAAATAGATAATTACTAAGGGCCTAGTATATAGCGCAGGGAATTCTACTCAATACTGTGTAATGGTGTATATGGGAAAAGAATCTGACAAAGAATGGATATATATATATATATATATATATATATATATATATATATATATATATATATATAAAACTGATTCACTTTTCTGTACACCTGAAACTTACACAACATTGCAAATCAACTATACTCCAAAAAAATTTTTAAAACAGGTTATGCTCTGACCTCCCTTTCTTAGGATCATTAATATTTCTCCCTTCATCCCACATGTGCTGCTATCACCTGTTTTGCATTTCAATGAGACAGGTATTAATTCTGAAATACTGGAATGAACAGAATGCACTGTTTACAATCACACAGAGGGGGATCTTGTTGGGGATGGCATATGGGACCCCACACACATCTGAACCCAACGATGACCAATCCATTTAGCTGGTCCTTGGGGGTACATCTGTGAGAAACCTGAAAGCAGGGATGACCCAGAGACATCATGACACAGTTGCACATATCTTTCAGAATTGATTCTTCCAGAAAGAATTGCTACCTTATGGTTCACTCTAAATGTGAATTAGCCTTAAAAGCAGCCCAGAGAGTTTTCTGATATATGTAAATTATAGTTCCCACACCCTTGATCCTGAAAAAACCTAAGCACTTGGAGGCCAAAATAACCTTGCTCTAAAAGAGACATTAAAAATGCTCAGTGATAGATGGATCAGATGATTCAATCTTACATTATCCAAAACCCCTAAGTCGGGATATCCAATGAGTACCTAAAATAGCACTCTACAACCCCACTGAGGTCCTCAACAAATTGAAAAATAAAACAAACTGCATGAGCTTTATTACAAATAAATGTGAAATTGGAGGTGTCAGTTAGTTTGAGAGTCAAAAGAGACTATTCACTGAATTCCAGAATTTAGCCAACCAGTCTCAGTTAGCACTGGACTGGGGCAGCCCAGCTGGGGGCCTTCATAGCTGCCCAACCACCGGCACAGTCCTTTGTAGGTGAAAAGCCAATGGTACCAAGTTCTAAGAATCATAGGTGCCTGGGTTCATGTTAGTAAGCTCCTGTAGGCAGGAGGGAATTAGGGACAAAGTGGTGTTTGAGAAAGTTTTCCTCAGTATTTTTTCCCATAGACAGAGGAAGGAATACTCATCAATTTCAGGTGCTTGACTTTCAGGGTGCTTTAAAATTTTTTGCCACGCCACGCGGATTGTGGGATTTTAGTTCCCCAGCCAGGGATTGAACCCGGGCCCTCGACCATGAGAATGCGGAGTCCTAACCACTACACCTCCAGGGAATTCCCATTTCAGGTGCTTGAGGACCAACTCCAGCAGTGGCACCTGGGGAGCAACTGCCATCTTTCTGCCAAGTTCATATTTACATTAGAAATTAGGCTCCATTCAGCCCAGAATCATGAACTGATAGCTTTATTCTTTGGGAGGGAAAGTACTCACCAGCCCAAGTAAATAAAGTTGTGACAGTTTCCAGCAGAAGCAGTACAGTGCCCAGCAGCCTGGAGGAAGTTTACAAATCATTAGATTTGTTTCCCTACAAAAATATGCAACTCATTCAGAGCAATCAATCTGAAAAGGAACATTGGTTGGAATTTATTTATGATGTTCAGGTACCTGAGCAGTTTAAAATAATTCTTCAAGAGGGAAAAATTACTTTTGAGATGAGCAAGCATATTCCATGGATTAGGCACACCTATAGTTGTTCTGTACCTTGAAAGCACAAGCACAAGCATCCTTTGCCTCTTACTTGGTTTGCTTTTCCCTCTGTTTCCCCTGCCCTATCTCTCTCCAGGCATTAGGGGTTTGAGGGGATTGTCTCCACATGATTTTTGTGTCAGTATCAAGTGCCCCTAAAGTGTCCAGTTTTCTCTGAGTGAAGCATCTGAGGAGTCAGACACAGAACATCTCTCATCATCGTGTTGCTGCACTCATTGGAACCTGGGGTCATGTCATGCCAACTCAGTCCGTCACCCCATTTCCCTCCAATCTCAGTCCAAGCTGGACTGTTGGTGACTGATCCCTGACTTAAACTTTGTTGCTCTCATATTTTTCTTTACCAGGGTGCCCAGGGGGGATACTTCTCATTCAAGACCATCAGATGTGCAAGCCTCAATCTCTGTTCCCACCTCTCCAGTCCATCCACCCCACACTCCCAGCACACACAATTTCCACCACTTCTTAACCAAGCGATGCTCTTGCCACCCCTTGCTTTGCACGTGCTATTGCAATTGTCCAGATAACCGTTACCATTTTCCCTTACATCACCCTAAGAACTCCTAAAGACCCAGAATGAATTTCATCTCCTCTGTGAAATCTCTCCCAAGACTCCTAGTCTCTTCATCTTTTGTATCTCATAATGGTACCAGTGAAGGTCTCTCTGAGGCCATGGACAAATATACTGTGGTTATTTACTCATACATCTGTCTCTGCCACATCACATACAAACTCTATGTGGTGGCCTATGAGACGTGACGCAAGTATTCCGCATCCTACCTGACGTATGCTCTCCCTAGGGCCAAGCACAGATCTGTCTGGGTACTTTTCTTCCTCCTTTCCTTGCCATAATTTGTTAAGCATTCCTGATCTGCCACTCCAAAATTTTAACAGATCTAGTTTATTCTCTTCCATTTTGTTTTCTTGACATTTGGTCATTCCTTCTCAGGTTTCAACGAAGCCTTTGTGTATATATATATATATATATATATTCTCAGTGTAAAGTAACAAAGTTGTTTGGATTTAACTACAGAATTAACTGAATTGTAGGCATTTATTTTGGTCTAGGAGTCGCGTGAACAAATAACTGAGGTACTACAGTTTACTATGAACCAAAGGAATTTGGAACCTCTGTCTGAGTGCCAACAGACAAAGCCATTCCTAACACAGAGTAAGGAATCACTGTGTGTATATATTCTCTTTCCAATTATGGTTGTTATACAATAATGAACACATTTTTTTTGTGGGAAATATTTGAGGGAGTTGGATATAAGTAGATACCATGATTCTCTTTATCAAGATGAGTTGATGAACCTGGTTGCAGTCTTGGGATTATGATTCAGCCTGAGGACATTTTGATGGTGTTTGCAAAACATTCTAATTGATGACTTCTTTTAGCTTCATTAAATAATGCTATAATATGATATAATAGAAACCTTGGCTCATAACTTCCCCTACACCCAAAACAACACAATATTTGACTTTGGATTCAATAAGGTATTTATATAGTATAAAGAAGGAATCTTCCTTTAAAAGGGATACAATTGAGACATGAATCAGGAATGGAGAAGTTTTGTTAACCTCAGGAAAAAGGTATGGGAAGAAAGAATCAAGAAGGATGAGGAAAGAGAAGTCTCTACAACTGAGAGGGGACACAATATTACAGATGCATGTTAAGTTAGAAAAGAAGACATTTCAATGTATGGATAGAAAAGACAATTATTATTAAACACAAGTTGTGGCTGGAAAGAGAAAAGGATATAAGAAAGGCATGTTAGAAAAATGTTCACATACATTAAGGAAGAAAGAATTAGAAGGAATCTGGACACAGTTGGAGAATAAGTTTCTGTATCCTGGCTGAGCTGAATTTGATGCTGTGTTGCCCTATGGTAAGGAAACTAGGACAAATAAATGCATGAAACCCAACTAATCAGGTGTAGTAGATCACATTTCCAAAGATAAAAAGAGGGGATATATGTATACGTATAACTGATTCATTTTGCCGTACAGCAGGAACTAACAAAACATTGTAAAGCAACTATACTCCAATAAAAATTAATTAAAAAAACAAAGATGGCAGAAAAATATCTCCAATCCCACACGCTCATTTGTAATATTTTATCTTGCCACCTCTCATGTAGAGATGAAGCCAAATTCCCCTCCCCTCGAACTGGTTACTCTGTGATTACTTTGAATAATAGACAATAGACAGTGGTGTAAATCATATTCTGAGACTTCTGAGCTCAGGCATTAAATGGCCCTGGAACCTTCTGCTTTTGTACTCTAGGGGAAGTTAGCCATTATGTAAGAATTTGACTAAACGAAGATGGTCTTACTAGGAGAAGACCAACATAGCCATATGAGGACACCATGTGGGGCAGAATCAAGGGCCTGACCCACAACCTCAGTTGGACTCCTAGCCAACAAACAGGAGTGAGTCATCAGAGTGAGGCCATTTTGGAAATGGAACTTCTCACCCTGGTTGGGCCACCCAGCTGCTGCCATGTGGAGCAGAGTTGAGTTGTCCCCACTGAGCCCTAGCCAAATTGCAGAATTTTGAGCACATCAATGTTTTCAGTCACTAAGTTTTTCAATTTGTAATTTGAGGTTTTCTAGCTTCAACGTTATTCAGAGTGATTAGCCCAATTCTCTTGCCACTTAATTTACCTAAGTGAGTCCCAGTAGACTTTCTCTGTGTCTGTCAGGGTCCAGACAAGAAAACAAAAAACCCTCCAGAAATTTCAAACAAGGAAATTCAATGCAGGGATTTGTTATACATCAGATGGGAGAGTGAGAAGCCAAATGAAAGGCAACCCAGGTGTTGATAAATACTTGAGAGCTGCTATCATTCCCAGAGCTGATAGAGTAATGGGAAGAAGGAGAGTATCCAGAACCCAAAAGCTAGAACCATCTTACGGAGACCATCTTGTGGAAGTTGGGGCCATGGAGGGAGGGGCTGACCAGCAGGCAGTAGAGCCACAGAAAAGATGGTTCTTTACATGACTGTCCTTCTTTCTTTGAGTCTCCCTCATCCTTCACTGGACTGACGTATGACTGCAGTGACGTCTCAGTTGAAAATCAGATCTGAGTGACACACGTCATGATGTATGCACAATTACCCATCCCTGAGACAAGGAAGGTCCTGATACAGTTTCATAATCATGCTTCAGACCTTCTCTTCCCCTGAAGCTTCAGTCCACGTACAGACTCACTTCTGATGGAGCTAACTGCTGGGCACACCGCTCAGGCATGTTCGAAATGCATTTGAAACGTGCTGACCTCAACAAGCTAGAGTGACAGCTGTGAGTTTCGGGGAGAGGATAGGTGCTCTCACAAGTGGGAGCCCCGTAATGTATGATCACAGTTGAGGAAATGTAAAGGATAGGGATCCCTAAAGCCAATCATTTTATTCTCTATTTTCCAAAACTTTTCTCACTAATTCATCCTCTTGACATCTTCCCAGAAACTTCATATGCCCTCGTTGACTAAGTGCCAAGGTGTACATGTTTTGTTAACTCTGATTCCTACGGTGCAGGTCAGGGGAAGAGATGATGTAGTGACATTACATGAGTAACATCACAACATCTTGTGAGGATTAGCCTCTTTATTTTTCAAAAGTGGGTGGGTGACAGCCAGTAGACAACCAGAAACAAGAGATTTAAAATCTTAGCCAAGAACCCACAGTGTATTACGAACGTGCTGGGAGCAACATTGTAAACCCCTTACTTCTTAACTGCAGTCATTAAAATGTACCTCATGGTTGGGTTATTGATATTTTTACATGCCATCCTTGATATGTAGTAATCACCTTACACAAAAATATAGGTCAGTCAATATGAAGAGCCTTTTCAAACAATTAAATGTGTTAGTCTGATGTTTATCAGGATATCAGGATCTTTCAGAATGCCTGAGCAACTTCATCATTGGATCACAGTGGTAAAAGGAAATAGAAAAGCTATGAATCAAAAAAAAAAAAAAAAGAAAGAAAGTGCAAATGTCAAACAATGGAACCAATTGCCTTATTAAGACATATTTGGTTGATTTAAAGCAACTTCTGCATTATCCTAGTTTTATATTTTGGTGAGTTTAAGAGCAAATCTTCTTTGGATCCAGAAATATTGTAGAAGATTTTTGTTGAAAAATTATTCTCTCATTTTAAAAAAAATGAAACCACTACTAACACATTTATTTCAAAATTAAAATTTGCCTTGGTCTCTGGACGCACCCACCACTGACTGTTCTACAGAGATCAGGACAGTCAAGAGGAGGAAAGGGAGAAGAAACCCAGGAATGGAAAGGGACTTGACAGAGGTCAGAAGTAGAAGATGTATCGGGGCCAAAATATTGGGCTATGACCTCTAGGAACCCTCTGATAGTGTCAGATCCCATGTTGAATAAAAAGCACCCACCATTTCCTCACTCCTGCTCTGCTACTTTCCTTTCCATTTCAGACGTCTTTATTTCTGAACATGTAGAGACTGTCAGCCTTGTGACAGGTCAATCTTCACAACTAAGTGCAGCTATTAAAGCCCTGTTTGGGACACAAATAAGATGATCAGTCTCGTCTCTTGTTCTCCCTCCTTCCTTAGTGTGTTGTTACATCACAGTGACTGAGGAAGGAATGACAAAAGCAGGGTTGGTCTTGTGAAAAAATGAGGACTTGTTCACTAAAGAAATCCTGCAGAGAACTCATGGGGTGTAAAACTAAGAGCACCCCACCTGACATCTTTTTTTCCATCAGGGCACACTATAACATCTTATCCCCATAGTAACCACCACTGCCCCTTCTCCCCCTTCTGAAATATCTGTACTCTCAAGTACAAATGACATGACTGCAAATAAGAAAAGTATCTGGGTCGAAGGATCCAGTAGTTTATCTCCCAAAGGGATATATCAACTTCTATTGAAACATTTTTAATTTTATAAATTTTGAAGTGTCAAATAAATATCAACTTGAAATGGGTAGTTGATTTCACTTTTCTCAGCATTAGAATACAAATATTGTTATATTTTATGACAAATGATCTTTCGTGTTTGTCTCATCTCCAATGTTGTTCTTTCCTATACCAAATTGAAACTGTTTGACTGGATCTTAATATATTTAAAATAATGTCAATGATAAACATTCTTGGGTCTAAAAGACATAGCATTTTTTTAGTGACCCACTACTTGCCAGAATGGATAACAGTATAAATTATGATGTAATCAATCAATTCAAAAATCCATATGCTTTAAAATTGAGAACTGAGATTCTTTTCAAGAGTGGGTTTCAAAAATAGCTTGTGACAATTCCAGTTTCAATTGAATTACCAAAAAAGTCTAAAAGCAAACACATTTGTCAAATATAAAAGAAGTGAAAAAATGATTCATTTTAAGTTTCTCCATAATCATTGCCAGAAAAGCAAGTGAAAAAGTAATTCTCTCTAAAAATGACTGGGCCTTGGTTTTTCAGATACGTCTAAATATTCTAAAGTAATACTATTGAAAATAATTCAAAGTATTTAAGAGCAATAGCCTGACTCTGTAAAGAAGCATTTCTGAGCTACTCTTTGCCTTCCAATCATTTAGGCTTCAGATTAAACAGGATTAACATTATCACTGGAAAACTAATTTCAAGGTCTGTACTGTTTTTTCCAGGTATGATGGTTTATTTTTAATGTGCTATTTCTCCAAAAGGAAAAAAAAATCTATATTTTACTGAAATATGTTTCATAAAAAGGCATACATATGCAGGTAGGAAAATAAATTTAGGGGCTCTTTTTCAAATGAGTAAAGTTCTTGAATATCTTTTAAAATATATCTTTCTTATACATGTGTCTTCACTGCCATGTGCACTGCTCTTTGCATCTACTGGAGCTGTCTGTGGGGACTGGAATATCTGACGGTCATCCTCAAACCTTAATGATGTGTGAGTATCACCACCCTGGAGTTTACTTTGCACTCCAGATATATCCCTACATATCTGCTGATTTGGTCAAAAACTGTGTTAGAAATGAAAAGTCAGAATTTAATAGCTCCATAACTTTACACTTAAACTCCTAATTTTGCTAAGGTTGGATTTTATATGTGATAATATAAGAGCACAGCTTTGTTTTGTCCCAGAAGTAAGTAAACATGCAATAAAAGAGACACACATTCTATGACTCCTGTGCCAAATTGTAACTGGAAGAGGAAGGAGATTGGAAATAAAAGCTCGTCCACTTATACGCTACCGAATAAAAGTTCGTCCACTTACACACCACTGAATAAAAGATCGTCCACTTGTATGCCACTGAAAAAAAGATCATCCACTTGTATGCTACTGAAATATTCATGCCCTGACCTTCCCAGTGACCCAGGAGGTGGAATTTAATCATATCCCTGAAAGAGTGATATACTTCATGCGTGGAGTGCTTATGTCATCAGTTTTGATAAGTTCACTCACATATTACTGCAAGAGACTTGAAAAATGTTTTTCTCCACCAGCTCATAGTATAGGGTACAATACAATATTTGCTTCCATTTATAAAGCTTAGTTTATCTAGTTACACTGTTTTCCATGAAAATAAGATATTTAAATAGATTCTATGATTTGGCCAGTTTTAAAAGCATAATGTACTTGAAACTTTTAAGCCTGATAGAAAAGTGTACTAGTTATATAATATTTCCTTTATTTCAATAAAAATCCTTAAAACAACATACCCTAAACCAGTAAAGTATACATACATAACAGCTAAGAAAGTGAACTTCACTGGTGGCAGAGTGGTTAAGAATCCACCTGCCAATGCAGGCAACACAGGTTCCAGCTCTGGTCTAGGAAGAACCCACATGCCACGGAGCCACAACTACTGAGCCTGTATGCCACAACTACTGAAGCCCGCGTGCCTAGAGCCCGTGCTCCGCAACAAGAGAAGCCACCGCCATGAGAAGCCTGTGCACTGCAACAAAGACACAACACAGCCAAAAATAAATAAATTTATTAAAAAAAATTATCAAGACACACATTTATAAAAAAAAATAGCTAAGAAAGTGGAAGTGCTTTTCTTTGAAGACTCTCCAATGTGTCACAAATGTCTATACATATATTTTCTGGACCCATTTCTTTACCATGAGGATTTTGAAAATTTATCTAATGGGCAGATTGTAAGAGCTGCAAAGTGTAATAAGACATTCAGCAAACTCATGGCGTGTCAAATCTAGGAAAATTTCCCACAGTGATTCCATCTACTGAAAAGTAACATATATAAAAGTGTAATAAAATGAACTCACACAAGTACTATGACGACAAATACATCACTTACGGTACTGAGAATTGTGGAAAATAATCCAGGTTTCTTTGGCAGTACTTTAAGAAGGATTACTTTCTGAATGCTCAACATCATTAATCATTAGAGAAATGCAAATCAAAACTACAATGAGATATCACCTCACACTGGTCAGAATGGCCATCATCAAAAAATCTAGAAACAATAAACGCTGGAGAGGGTGTGGAGAAAAGGGAACCCTCTTGCACTGCTGGTGGGAATGTAAATTGATACAGCCACTATGGAGAACAGTATGAAGGTTCCTTAAAAATCTAAAAATAGAACTACCATATGACCCAGCAATCCCACTACTGGGCATATACCCTGAGAAAACCATAATTCAAAAAGAGTCATGTACCAAAATGTTCATTGCAGCTCTATTTACAATAGCCAGGACATGGAAGCAACCTAAGTGTCCATCAACAGATGAATGGATAAAGAAGATGTGGCACATACATACAATGGAATATTACTCAGCCATAAAAAGGAACGAAATGGAGTTATTTGTAATGAGGTGGATGGACCTAGAGACTGTCATACAGAGTGAAGTAAGTCAGAAAGCGAAAAACAAATACCATATGCTAACACATATATATATATATATATGGAATCTTAAAAAAAAAAGAAAAAAGAAAAAAAATTGGTCAGAAGAACCTAGGGGCAAGACGGGAATAAAGATGCAGATCTACTAGGGAATGGACTTGACGATACGGGGAGGGGGAAGGGTAAGCTGGGACAAAGTGAGAGAGGCATGGACATATATACACTACCAAATGTAAAATAGAGAGCTAGTGGGAAGCAGCCGCATAGCACAGGGAGATCAGCTCAGTGCTTTGTGACCACCTAGAGGGGTGGGATACGGTGGGTGGGAGGGAGGGATATGCAAGAGGGAAGAGATATGGGAACATATGTATATGTATAGCTGATTCACTTTGTTATAAAGCAGAAACTAACACACCATTGTAAAGCAATTATACTCCAATAAAGATGTTAAAAAAAAAAAGAAGGATTACTTTCTTCACTATTCTATAAATGTATGTCACAAAATAGTTTGGTGAAAGCAATAACTAGAGAAAACAAACAAGGTGAAAAGTAACAAGAAAAAAAATCACCGTTCAGTAATCCTGTTACCTTGGATCCCTCCCTATTCTTTACCTTAAACAATGTGTTTTGTAATGTGAGTAAATGTCACATAATGGTTATAGCTCTGAAATGAATAGGATCCATTTTTCAAAGCCTGATGTAGTGATTTGGATACAAATTGAATAGACTTAAATATAGAAGTCACATTGAATTGCAATGGGGCAATTCAGAAATCAGACCTCTCCGTTCCGTTAACCTGGGGTAATTTACTACATGAGGAAGGTTAATCCTGGGAAGAAATTCTAAACCTTCAGGAACAAATAATAGCTTCTCTGAACTGCCTACAATGTGCACATCTTCTGTGATTTGTGAATTAACACTGTATTCACTGCATCACATGGTTTCAGGATCATAGTTAGGATCTATCAGTGATTGTTTTCCTGATCTCTCTTCAAATATCTAAAACCTTATTCATAATTTGCTCTGCAGACACTCCCTTTAATCCTCTCTGTTGTTTGATAAAGTATTTCACTCAGAATGTGAACTACAAAGTGCTTACTTGACAAGAATCACAAAAACAATATTAATTTAGGGATGATATGACATTTTATGGACTCTGTCCATCTCTGAATATTGTCTATTTAAGGAACACTTATGCCTACACATAAATTAATTGCATAGGGCTCTGCCCTTTTTAGACTGTCACAACAGAAAATGAGTATTTCTTGTCTATGACAATCTTGATCTGTGTGCTATTAAATACATGTCAAAACCTGGCTGAATTAAGTAATTTTAATGAAAATAGGATAAGCAGTCTATCTGATTACTTAAATATTGGCTCTCTACCAGTCAGTCAAGACAAGTAGCAAAATTATATGTACTTGAATAGAATTACCTTATTTTCTTAAAAAGCCTCTTTTCCTAAGTAACATAGCAAAGCTATGCTCTCAGTTATCAAACTATGCTATTAAAAAGCAAATATAAAATTTAGGAAATTTGCAGTAAAGAATCCAGTTCAGAAAGAGTCATTTTGGGCCAGTATCAGTGCAGATAGGATTGTTTAAGACAAATGTTAGTGCAGGTAAGATTGTTCTGACAGTATCCTGCACCCCCATGTCAGTCAGGAGAAATCTGATGAGACAGCAGTAGCCAACCAAGTCCAAATTTAAGTGCCCTAAACGACAGTTTACTTTTCGTTTGGGGTAGACCATTGTGCACTAGGCGAATACCCTAAACTGTGCTGTCCTGACAGTGAAGCTGTCCGTGTGGAATGAGCCCTGACAGCTGAAGGCTCTCACATAGATGTGGAGTTGTGGCATGCCAATTCTGTTCAGGTTTTACTGACCAAGGCAAGTCACTTGCAGTTCCTAATCCCCAAAAGGAGGGAAACTGTTTTTAGAAGGAAGAATATTAGACTATTCTTAGAATATTGGTAACAGTGTTGATAACTACCACACCCCAGAATTAAATATCATGGGTGAAACTTTATGAATAACTCAGGTCTAGGAAAATCTTTGATTCCCACCTCACCCTCATAGAACTAGGATGCATCTTTTTTTTTCTAATGAGAATAATTTAACTTATCCCTCCCTTTAAAAAAAAAATCCTCTTCCAGTAAACTCAGTCTTGAAGCTCTACTATACCTTCACCTATGTGGCCCTGCAATTTGAGATTTCATATATCTATATCTATATCTATATATATATATCTTACCACAATAAAAAAAATTGGAAAAAAAGAGATTACCTATGATAGAACTCCTGCATCAGGCAGCAGTGGCCCTGTTCCAGTGAGCCCACCATGCTTACTAGCTTGGAGCAGCCTGAGGGAGTGAGGTCTCACTGTGAACTCAGTGGTGAATCTCAAGATTTAGAAGCTACAGGCTGTAGCCTTCTGTGCTATACTAGGCTCCTCATAGCTTGGTAGCTTGTGTTCTAAAAGTAATATCTGATCAAGGCACCTCTTTGGTCACCACCAAGAATTAATGTGGGATTGCAATAATCTATAATGGTATTATAAATTATATAAATGTGTCTACATGTCAGATTTTAAGTAATGTAAATTTCAGGCAAATATAAACCCCAAGTTAACCTAACAACTAAGTGACAGAAATTTACTGTTAATCATCCAAGGTAAAATGAATTAGCTACTTATTACTCACTTTACTGCATTTATAAACACTTGTCTTAAAGTAGAATTTAAAATTTTTAAATTTAAAAATTTTTTTTCCATGAATCTCTTTTTCAAGCATAAAGTGATTTTAAAATGGACATCTTTATTTTTCTCTCAACAATTACTCTTGAACACCTTTGGGAATCATTTGTTGGTGAAAGTCATTGGCCTATCACCAAAATGTTTGACATCTCATACAGAATCTACACTGTTTTTGCTTTAAGGATTTGCAATTCAAATGTTCACCCTTTGAGGTCTGTCTTTATGATAACATATTCTCTTGGCAAGTGCAATAATCGTATGCGGCTGGAGAAAAATGTAGTTTTTAATAAAAGGGCTGATCCTTCCTCTCTGGGTAATATCTTCAAGCTGTATGACTGCATAACAGTAAGGGACACGGAGAGATCTTTACAGATGGTTCCTCAAACCCTAATAAGTCTGAAATGTCATGGAATGTGGCTTGTGCCTCCTGCTTTAATGTCACTAAATATTTTGTTTTCCACACCATGTTATTTCTAGTAAAGTAATCTTGCCTGACTTCACCTTAAATCATACCATAAGGAAAAAAGAATATTAGTTTAATTAAAACCAGGGAGTTCTTTTATTTAAAAGCTTTGCTTAATCACGCAGAGGGTAAGAAACGCTTACCCAGAAGAGACACAGAGGCCTGGCATCCAGGACCCTCACTACCTTCACCCAGCCCTGGTCTGCAGAAGCTAAATGTGTTGAAATCCTGACAGCCTCTGCACCTGTCAGTTGAAGGCAGAAGACCCCCAAAGTGAGTAAGTCGCTTTAAAACAATGTTTTAAAAATCCTAATACATTTCAGCAGCTAAAGTTTGGATACTGGTGTATAAATTAATAAACAAATACTTGTGAAAACTCCCTATGGATAATAAGCATGTGTATGTATTAGACTAAGGAAATCTACTTTTGTATTTTCATCCCAAAACACACATACATTGGGGTTTGTATCACTTCACTTCAAGTGTCTCACATCTAGCTGATTCCTGGAAAATGATGGTCATTGGAGACAGCTAAACCTTCTTGAGGCTCATAGGACTCGTGTGCTATACCTGATTACCTAATTTTGAATTTTCTTATTTTACTCTTTTTCTTGAAGAGATGCTCTAAAATTGAATGAACTCCAGGCCCCCAAATCTAGACCACTCTGATAGTCACCATTTCTTCCCTGATATGGTTTGAAATCTTGTTGAACCAATGGGCTTTAAAACCTTCCCTTGTTTTGTGATAGGAGGGTCAGGTAACCCCCAGTATTCATTAACTCATGCAGCAAACCCAAGACAATCAAATCTTAAGTCAACAGTGTGGCAAGTCAAAAAGTAACCCAGTTTACACCATGAAACTATTAACAGCTACTACAATTTGTGATACCATTATCTCTGAAGTTAGTGGTGAAAACAGAGCTAAGATCAGAAAGTGGGTTAAAACTCTAACACCATACACAAAAATAAACTCAAAATGGATTAAAGACTTAAGTGTAAGGCCAGACACTATAAAACTCTTAGAGGAAAACATAGGCAGAGCACTTTATGACATAAATCACAGCAAGATCCTTTTTGACCCACCTCCTAGAGAAATGGAAATAAAAACAAAAATAAACAAATGGGACCTAATGAAACTTCAAAGCTTTTGTACAGCAAAGGAAACCACAAATAAGACCAAAAGACAACCCTCAGAATGGGAGAAAATATTTGCAAATGAAGCAACTGACAAAGGATTAATCTCCAAGATTTACAAGCAGCTCATGCAGCTCAATATCAAATAAACAAACAACCCAATCCAAAAATGGGCAGAACACCTAAATAGACATTTCTCCAAAGAAGATATACAGATTGCCAACAAACACATGAAAGGATGCTCAACATCACTAATCATTAGAGAAATGCAAATCAAAGCTACAATGAGGCATCACCACACACTGGTCAGGATGGCCATCATCAAAAAATCTACAAACAATAAATGCTAGAGAGGGTGTGGAGAAAAGGGAACCCTCTTGCACTGTTGGTGGGAATGTAAATTGATACAGCCACTATGGAGAACAGTATGGAGGTTCCTTAAAAAGCTACAAATAGAACTACCATATGACCCAGCAATCCCACTACTGGGCATATACCCTAAGAAAACCATAATTCAAAAAGAGACATGTACCAAAATGTTCATTGCAGCTCTATTTACAATAGCCAGGACATGGAGGCAACCTAAGTCCATTGACAGATGAATAGATAAAGAAGATGTGGTACATATATACAATGGAATATTACTCAGCCGTAAAAAGAAACTAAACTGAATTATTTGTAGTGAGGTGGATGAACCTAGAGTCTGTCATACAGAGTGAAGTAAGTCAGAAAGAGAAAAACAAAAACCATATGCTAACACATATATATGGAATCTAAAAAAAAAAATGGTTCTGAAGAACCTAGGGGTAGGACAGGAATAAAGATGCAGACGTAGAGAATGGACTTGAGGACACAGGGAGGGAGAAGGGTAAGCTGGGATGAAGTGAGAGAGTGGCATGGACATATATACACTACCAAACATACAATAGATAGCTAGTGGGAAGTAGCCACATAGCACAGGAAGATCAGCTCGGTGCTTTGTGACCACCTAGAGGGGTGGGATACGGAGGGAGACGCAAGAGGGAGGAGATATGGGGATATATGTATATGCATAGCTGATTGATTCAGTTTGCTATAAAGCAGAAACTAACACACCATTGTAAAGCAATTATACTCCAATAAAGATGTTAAAAAAAAAAAAAAAGAATCTACCTCCTTGATAATTCCACCCCAGAACATGGAATACCTCTTTCCTACCCTTTCTGGGAATTTTATTACATGCGTGCCTGTCTACAGAAGCTACATCATTTTCTTCAGTGGGCTTTGGGTACTTTCCATGAGAAACTCAGGCAAATTTAGAATTTAGCCATAATTGCCTGATTTGGACTTTTAGCTATCATCTTCCTAGGTTTGCCTGAGCACAGTCATGACTCATAGATGTTTTTTTTTTCCATAGGTTGCTGCCATACTGATTTACAAAAAGAACTTCTGAAGGATCACTTTTCTGCCAAAGAATTACTCTCAAATGAACTGAATCTGGGAAAAATATCCATGTAATGCTGCAAATTGCTATGAACCACCCCTTAAATACTTTTATCATGAGCAATACAATATATGTAGCCAAAAACTAAAAATAAAATCAGTATTAGTGTTAAGTATATTTGGTTAAATATCATAAGTATGCAAAACCATAATCTTTTCTCAGTGACGTTTTACAGATGATCAGTAAGCTACCCACTCCTGTATTATGGGATAGGAATATAGTTTTCACAAATTGACAATTGTAGAATTTATCACATTAGTATTCCTATGTGAACTGGTATTTCTAAAGCTAAACCCCCAAATTTATTTTCATTCTTTTGTATTCAAACCTCCTAGACTCTGAGTGACTCTGGCTAAATGATTTGCCTTTTCTATATTTCACTCATACAAATCATGGTAAGAAAACCTGCCTTTCATTTAAAAAAACGACCATTTAGTGCATTTTAACATCTGTCTGCAACTGAGCTTCTGGGAAGAAAATCCCCCCTAAATCTCCTTCATGGCATGATATTGGCATTAAGGAGAAAGCACTTCCTTGGAAGAAGAGAACATAGGAAAATACTCATGTGTGCTTGGATTGATAGAGCTGTATGCATAAAAACAAATAATTATTTCCCAGACCCCCTACTCACTCTGCAGCCATGCAGGTAGCTACCTAGGTGAATGGTGCTTTCCACCTCCTCAGAGCCAGCACAAGGGCTGGGTAGGTGTGAGGTACAACTCCACCTGGTCAAGTGAGTAGGCACTAGGATGGCATGTCTACCACTTGACAAGCCATTCCTGGGAGAAAGTGTTCCGGACTTTTGGGAATAAAGGAACATATAAGCACTTTGGAACATTTTAAATGAGGGATCTCTAGTCAGCTAAGAACACCTGGATTCCCTCACTTACTGACCACAAAAGAACAATTAGACAGCAGATGTCTTGAGAAATGGCCACCTCAGACTGAATCAAACTGATGACTTGCAGAGGTGGAATTAACAACATTTTATTAAACTCCTGGGTCAAGTAGGTTTCCTTAGCACTCTTGTTTTCTTCTTCTTAAAGCACAAATTCAGCTTAGAATTGGCATATTGCTGTTTTACTGAAATCCAAGCAAGGGAAATTCACTTTGGAGACATTAGTTGCCTTGGCATTTTTATAAGGTTTTTAAATTTCCAGTTCAGGTTAAGGAAAACTAGAATGGTGTTTACAACAAGCAACTTACCTCAACTTATGTGGTTTCTAAATACAAAGAAAGGTAAATATATGTATATGTACATAAGAAAGTACATTCACTAAATGCAAAGGTTTTCATCTTTACATACACACACACACACGCGCACACACACACACACACACACACACACACATGCCACACAACGTAAAGAAAAAGGAAATTCTTGATTAAGGCTTAGAGTGCTAGTAAGTAGCAAAGGCAGGAGTTGAACACAAGCAATTTGGCTCCAAAAAACAGGTGTTTCAACTTCACCACAGATCTATTCATCTCTACAAAATTCAAAGAGACTAAGACCATGTCATTAAAAATATCCATATGAGGAGAGTTCCCAATATAGCAAGTGGGAAGACCCTGAGCTCACCTTCTCCCATGGAGACACCAAAATTACAACTATTTACAAAGCAGCTATCCATAAGAGTGACCTGAAGACTAGCAGGAAAGATCTTCTACAACTAAAGATATAAAGAAGGAAACACAGTGAGATGGGTAGGAGGGCCAGGATAGTCAAGATTCACACCCCTGAGGCCGCTGACCCACAAGTGGGAGGATAATCACAATTGCAGAGGTTGTCCCCAAGGAGCAAGGGATGTAAGCCACATATCTGGCTTCCCAGCCCAGTGGTCCTTCATTAAGAAGATGAACCCCAAGAACATCTGCCTTTGAAGGTCAGCAGGGCTTGTGTACCTGAGAGCCAGAGGGCTGTAAGAAACAGAGACTCTGCTCTTAAAGGGTGCACAAAAAATCTCACACCCTCTGAGACCCAGCACAGAGGCAGAAATCTGAAAGGAGTATGAGTCAGAACCACTTGCTGATCTTGGAGAGCCTCCTAGAGAAATAGGTCACCGAGACACCCCTGGGGACTTAGATGCTGGTGTCAACCATTTTGGGAAGCCTGTTCTACCATGAATACAAGGTGCCGACAAGTGCCATTTTGGATCCTCCCTCTAGACTATTAGCACCAAGACCTAGCCCTGCTCACCAGGTGGTCAGCAGCAGCCCTGGGATGCCCCAGACCCGTGAGCAAGCTGTCAGGGACCTGGCACTGCCCAGGAGTGGAGAGTGACAAGCCCCAGGATCCCTGAACCTCAGAGCCAACCCATCTGGGAAACAGCATCACCCACCAGCAATGTGCAAACAGCTCTGGGATCCCCAGGCCATGCAGCCAGCTACCTGGGACTCAGTCCCACCTACCAGCAGGTCAGCACCAGCCTGGGATTTTCAAAGCCTCAGCCTTACCCACCAGTGGGCTACCCCCAGTCTCTGGACCCTGGAACCCTGAAGTCAGCTGCATCAGGATCTAGTCCCATCCTCCCAGTGGGCCAAGACCAGGCCCAAGGCCCTCTAGGCTCCATAGCCAGCTGTCCTGGGACTCCCCAGGCCATGGAGCCAACCACACCAGGACCCAGCCTTGCCCATCAGCAGCTGACAGCCTTCATAATAAGCAGGGCTGGGCAGCCAAACAGGCTAGGGACCAACTCATCTATCAGCACACCCACAGTAGTCAGCCCTGCCACAACAGAAGGACCCATTCAGCCCACATAGGGGGCACCTCTAGATCATATAGCTCTGGTGATCAAAAGGGAATGTGATGCTGGGCCCCATAGGACATCTACACAAGGCCACTTCTCCAAGATTGGGAAATGAAACTGATCTAAATAATACATGTGAACGAACAAGATAAAACCCCAGAAGAAGAATTAGATAGAATGAGATAAGCATTCTACCCATAAAGTGTTCAAGGTAAAGATCATAACAATGGTCAACAAACTTGGGAGAAGATGGATCAACACAGTGAGAAGTTTAGTGAAGAGTTAGAAAATATAAAGAAGAAGCAAATAGAGTTGAAGAATATAATAACTGAAATACAAAATACACAAGAAGGAAGCAACAGTAGATTAGATGATACAGAGAAACGGATGAGCAATCTTGAAGACAGAGTAGGGGAAATCACCCAAACTGAAAAGAAAAAAATTTTTTTTTAAGAATTAAAAACATGAAGACAGTTTAAGACCTTAAGAAAGAGGGGCCAATTAAATATCAGAAATGAAAGGGAAGTTACAACTGACATCAATGAAATACAAAGGATCATAGGATATTACTATGAACAATTATAAAATGGACAACATAGAAGGAATGAATAAATTACTAGAAATGTATAATCTCTTAAAACTGAGCCAGGAATAAATGTAAAATGTGAAGAGACCAATGAAACAGATCACTAATGACACTGAAACAGTAGTTTAAGAAAAAATCTCCCAACAAATAAATGTCTAGGAGCAGACAGCTTAACAGGTGATGCTTACCAAACATTTACAGAAGAGTTATCACCTATCTTTCTCAAACTATTCCAAAATATTGCAGAGGAAGGAACATTTTCAAACTCATTCCATGGGTATAACATCACCCTGATACAAAAACCAGGAAAGGATATCACAAAAACCAAATATTACAGGTCAATATTAAATGAAAAAATCCTACACAAAACATTAGCAAACTGAATTCAACAGTACATTAAAAGGAACACAATGATCAAGTGAGATTTAGCCCAGGGATGTAAAGATGGTTAAATGTCCTGGAATCAATCTATGTGATATACCACATTAACAAACTGAATAAAAAACAATATGATCACCTCAAACATATGATCATCTCAAAAAGCTTTTGTCAAAAGGAGAAAAAGCTTTTGACAAAGCTCAACATCCATTTATGATTAAAAAAAACCTCTCAACAAAGTGGGTATAGAGGGAACATTCCTCAAAATAATAAAGAGCATATATGACAAACATACAGCCAACATCATATCCAATGGTGAAAACCTGAAATCATTTTCTCTAAGATCAGAAACAAAGGCAAGGATGCCCACTCTTGCCCATTTTGTTAAGCATAATATTGGAAGTCCTAGCCACAGCAATCAGACAAAAAGAATAAATAAATAAATAAATAAGTAAATTAATTAATTAATAAAACAAATCCAAGTTGAAAAAGAATTAGTAATATTGTCACTGTTTTCAGATGACATGATACTCTATATAGAAAATACTAAAGATACCACCAAAAGCTATTAGAACTAATACATGAATTCAGTAAAGTTGAAGGATAGAAAATTAATATACAGAAATCTGTTGCATTTTCATACACTAACAACAAACTATCAGAAAGTTAAATTAAGAAAACAATCCCAAGAATGGAGTCCGCATTTCCGCAGAGCTGGAACTACCGGCTCGGGGTCTCTTCCCTCCGCCATCACGGAACTGCCCCGGAGCCCTAGGGGAGGGTGGCCTCAATGAGGCTGCTGGCTCTGGAGGGGCTATGGTGGCCGAAGCCATGACAGTCGTGCGGATGGCAGGCCGGTATCTAGGGGAAGATGGCAGAAGAGTAAGATGTGGAGATCACCTTCCTCCCCACAGATACATCAGAAATACATCTACATGTGGAACAATTCCTACAGAACACCTACTGAACACTGGCAGAAGACCTCAGACCTCCCAAAAGGCAAGAAACTCCACACGTACCTGGGTAGGGCAAAAGAAACAAGAATAAACAGAGACAAAAGAATAGGGACAGGACCTGCACCAGTGGGAGGGAGCCGTGAAGGAGGAAAGGTTTCCACACACTAGAAACCCCTTCACGGGCGGAGACTGCGGGTGGTGGAGGGGGAAGCTTCGGAGCTGCAGAGGAGAGTGCAGCAACAGAGGAGCAGAGGGCAAAGCGGAGAGATTCACGCACAGAGGATCTGTGCCGACCGGCACTCACCAGCCCAAGACGCTTGTCTGCTCACCCACCGGGGTGGGTGGGGCTGGGAGCTGAGGCTCGGGCTTCAGTCGGAGCGCAGGGAGAGGACTGGGGTTGGCGGCGGGAACACAGCCTGCAGGGGGTTAGTGCACCACGGCTAGCTGGGAGGGAGTCCGTGGAAAAGTCTGCAGCTGCCAAAGAGGCAAGAGACTTTTTCTTCCCTCTTTGTTTCCTGATGCGCGAGGAGAGGGATTGAGAGTGCTGCTTAAAGGAGCTCCAGAGACGGGCGCGAGCCACGGCTAACAGCGTGGACCCCAGAGACAGGCATGAGACGCTAAGGCTGCTGCTGCCGCCAACAAGAAGCCTGTGTGTGAGCACAGGTCACTATCCACACCCCCCTTCCGGGGAGCCTGTGCATCCCACCACTGCCAAGGTCCCAGGATCCAGGGACAACTTCCCCGGGAGAACGCACGGCATGCCTCAGGCTGGTGCAACATCATGCCGGCCTCTGCCGCCGCAGGCTTGCCCCGCATTCCGTGCTCCTCCCTCCCCCTGGCCTGAGTGAGCCGGAGCCCCCGAATCAGCGGCTCCTGTAACCCCATCCTGTCTGAGCGAAGAACAGACGCCCTCCAGTGACCTACACGTAGAGGTGGGGCCAAATCCAAAGCTAAACCCTGGGAGCTATGCGAAAAAAGAAGAGAAAGGGAAATCCCTCCTGGCAGCCTCAGGAGCAGCGGATTAAATCTAAACAATCAACTTGTTGTAACCTCCATCTGTGGAATACCTGAATAGACAACAAATCATCACAAATTGAGGAGGTGGACTTTGAGACCAAGATTTATTATTTTTTCCCCTTTTCCTCTTTTTGTGAGTGTGCATGATTCTGTGTGAGATTTTGTCTGTATAGCTTTGCTTTCACCATTTGTCCGAGGGCTCTATCTATCCTTTTTTTTTTTTTTTTTACTTTTGAAAAAAAATTTTCATAATAAAGATTTTTTTATTTTAATAATTTTATTTTACCTTTATTTATTTTCTTTTATCCTCTTTCTTTCTTTCTTTCCTTCCTTCTATCTTTCTTTCTTTCCTTCCTTCTTTCTTTCCTTCTACTTTTTCACCCTTTTATTCTGAGCCATGTGGATGAAAGGTTCTTGGTGCTGCAGCCAGCAGTCAGTGCTGTGCCTCTGAGGTGGGAGAGCCAACTTCAGAACACTGGTCCACAAGAGACCTCCCAGCTACACGTAATATCAAACAGCAAAAATATCTCAGAGATCTCCATCTCAACACCAACACCCATCTTTACTCAATGACCAGCAAGCTACAGTGCTGGACACCCTATGCCAAACAACTAGCAAGACAGGAACACAACCCCACCCATTAGCGGAGAGGCTGCCTAAAATCATAAGTCCACAGACACCCCAAAACACACCACCAGACATGGACGTGCCCACCAGAAAGAAAAGATCCAGCCTCATCAACCAGAACACAGGCACTAGTCCCCTCCACCAGGAAACCTACACAACCCACTGAACCAACTTTAGCCACTGGGGACAGACACCAAAAACAACAGGAACTATGAACCTGCAGCCTGCAAAAAGGAGAACCCAAACACAGTAAGATAAGCAAAATGAGAAGACAGAAAAACACACAGCAGATGAAGGAGCAAGATAAAAACCCACCAGACCTAACACATGAAGAGGAAATAGACAGTCTACCTGAAAAAGAGTTCAGAATAATGATAGTAAAGATGATCCAAAATCTTGGAAATAGAATAGACAAAATGCAAGAAACATTTAACAAGGAACTAGAAGAACTAAAGATGAAACAAGCAATGATGAACAACACAATAAATGAAATTAAAAATACTCTAGATGGGATCAATAGCAGAATAACTGAAGCAGAAGAATGGATAAGTGACCTGGAAGATAAATTAGTGGAAATAACTACTGCAGAGCAGAATAAAGAAAAAAAAAGAATGAAAAGAACTGAGGACAGGCTCAGAGACCTCTGGGACAATATTAAAGGCACCAACATTCAAATTATAGGGGTTCCAGAAGAAGAAGAGAAAAACAAAGGGACTGAGAAAATATTTGAAGAGATTATAGTTGAAAACTTCCCTAATATGGGAAAGGAAATAGATAATCAAGTCTAGGAAGCACAGAGAGTCCCATACAGGATAAATCAAAGGAGAAACATGCCAAGACACATATTAATCAAACTGTCAAAAATTAAATACAAAGAAAACATATTAAAAGCAGCAAGGGAAAAACAGCAAATAACACACAAGGGATTCCCCTTAAGGTTAACAGCTGATCTTTCAGCAGAAATTCTGCAAGCCAGAAGGGACTGGCAGGACATATTTAAAGTGATGAAGGAGAAAAAACCTGCAAACAAGATTACTCTACCCAGCACGGATCTCATTCAGATTTGATGGATAAATTAAAACCTTTATAGACAAGCAAAATCTAAGAGAGTTCAGCACCACCAAACCACCTTTACAACAAATGCTAAAGGATCTTCTCTAGGCAAGAAACACAAGAGAAGGAAAAGACCTACAATAACAAACCCAAAAAAATTAAGAAGATTGGAATAGGAACATACATATTGATAATTACCTTAAATGTAAATGGATTAAAAGCTCCCACCAAAAGACACAGACTGGCTGAATGGATTAAAAAAACAAGACCCATATATATGCTGTCTACAAGAGACCCACTTCAGAACTAGAGACACATACAGACTGAAAGTGAGGGGATGGAAAAAGATATTCCATGCAAATGGAAACCAAAAGAAAGACAGAGTGGCAATTATCATATCAGACAAAATAGACTTTAAAATAAAGACTATTAGAAGAGACAAAGAAGGACACTACATAATGATCAAGGGATCGATCCAAGAAGAAGATATAACAATTGTAAATATTTATGCACCCAACATAGGAGGACCTCAATACATAAGGCAAATACTAACAGCCATAAAAGGAGAAATCAACAGTAACACATTCATAGTAGGGGACTTTAACACCCCACGCTCACCAATGGACAGATCATCCAAAATGAAAATAAATAAGGAAACACAAGCTTTAAATGATACATTAAACAAGAGGGATTTAATTCATATGTATAGGACATTCCATCCAAAAACAACGAATACACATTTTTCTCAAGTGCTCATGGAACATTCTCCAGTATAGATTATATCTTGGGTCACAAATCAAGCCTTGGTAAATTTAAGAAAATTGAAATTGTATCAAGTATCTTTTCCGACCACAATGCTATGAGACTAGATATCAATTACAGGAAAAGATCTGTAAAAAATACAAACACATGGAGGCTAAACAATACACTACTTAATAACAAAGTGATCACTGAAGAAATCAAAGAGGAAATCAAGAAATACCTAGAAACAAATGACAATGGAGACAGGACAATCCAAAACCTATAGGATGCAGCAAAAGCAGTTCTAAGAGGGAAGTTTATAGCAATAGAATCCTACCTTAAGAAACAGGAAACATCTCAAATAAACAACCTAACCTTGCACATAAAGCAATTAGAGAAAGAATAACAAAAAACCCCCCAAAGTTAGCAGAAGGAAAGAAATCACAAAGATCAGATCAGAAAAAAATGAAAAAGAAATGAAGGAAATGATAGCAAAGATCAATAAAACTAAAAGCTGGTTCTTTGAGAAGGTAAAAAAAATTGATAAACCATTGGCCAGACTCATCAAGAAAAACAGGGAGAAGACTCAAATCAATAGAATGAGAAATGAAAAAGGAGAAGTAACAACTGACACTGCAGAAATACAAAAGATTATGAGAGATTACTACAAGCAACGCTATGCCAAAAAAATGGACAACCTGGAAGAAACGGACACATTCTTAGAAAAGCACAACCTCTGAGACTGAATCAGGAAGAAATAGAAAATATGAACAGACCAATCATAAGCACTGAAATTGAGACTGAGATTAAAAATCTTACAACAAACAAAAGCCCAGGACCAGATGGCTTCACAGGTGAATTCTATCAAACATTTAGAGAAGAACTAATACCTATCCTTCTCAAACTCTTCCAGAATAAAGCAGAGGGAGGAACACTCCCAAACTCATTCTACAAGACCACCATCACCCTGATACCAAAACCAGACAAGGATGTCACAAAGAAAGAAAACTACAGACCAGTATCACTGATGAACATAGATGCAAAACTCCTCAACAAAATACTAGCAAACAGAATCCAGCAGCACATTAAAAGGATCATACACCATGATCAAGTGGATTTTTTTCAAGGAATGCAAGGATTCTGCAATATATGCAAATAAATTAATGTGATAACCATATTAACAAATCGAAGGAGAAAAACCCTATGGTCATCTCAATATATACAGAGAAAGCTTTCAACAAAATTCAACACACATTTATAATAAAAACCCTCCAGAAAGTCAGTATAAAGGAAACTTTCCTCAACATAGTAAAGGCCATATATGACAAACCCACAGCCAACATCATCCTCAATGGTGAAAAACTGAAAGCATTTCCACTAAGGTCAGGAACAAGACAAGGTTGCCCACTCTTACCACTCTTATTCCCCATAGTTTTGTAAGTTTTAGCCACAGCAATCAAAGAAGAAAAGGAAATAAAACGAATCCAAATTGGAAAAGAAGAAGTAAAGCTGTCACTGTTTGCAGATGACATGTTACTATACATAGAGAATCCTAAAGATGATACCAGAAAACTACTAGAGCTAATCAATGAATTTGGTAAAGTAGCAGGATACAAAATTAATGCACAGAAATCGCTGGCATTCCTATACACTAATGATGAAAAATCTGAAAGTGAAATCAAGAAAACACTCCCATTTACCATTGCAACAAAAAGAATGAAATATCTAGCAATAAACCTACCTAAGGAGACAAAAGACCTGTATGCAGAAAATTATAAGACACTGATGAAAGAAATTAAAGATGATACAAATAGATGGAGAAATATACCATGTTCTTGGATTGGAAGAATCAACATTGTGAAAATGACTATACTACCCAAAGCAATCTACAGATGCCATGCAATCCCTATCAAGCTACCACTGGCATTTTTCACAGAACTAGAACAAAAAATTTCACAATTTCTATGGAAACACAAGAGACCCCGATTAGCCAAAGTAATCTTGAGAATGAAAAACAGAGCTGGTGGAATCAGGCTCCCTGACTTCAGACTATACTACAAAGCTACAATAATCAAGATGGTACGGTACTGGCACAAAAACAGAAATATAGATCAATGGAACAGGATAGAAAGCCCAGAGATAAACGCATGCATATATGGTCACCTTATGTTTGATATAGGAGTTAGGAATGTACAGTGGAGAAAGGAGAGCCTCTTCAATAAGTGGTGCTGGGAAAACTGGACAGGTACATGTAAAAGTATGAGATTAGATCACTCCCTAACACCATGCACAAAAATAAGCTCAAAATGGATTAAAGACCTACATGTAAGGCCAGAAACTATCAAACTCTTAGAGGAAAACATAGGCAGAATGCTCTATGACATAAATCACAGCAAATTTATTTTTGACTCACCTCCTAGAGAAATAGAAATAAAACCAAAAATAAACAAATGGGACCTAATGAAACTTCAAGGCTTTTGCACAGCAAAGGAAACCATAAAAAAGACCAAAAGACAACCCTCAGAATGGGAGAAAATATTTGCAAATGAAGCAACTGACAAAGGATTAATCTCCAAAATTTATAAGCAGCTCATGCAGCTCAATAACAAAAACAAACAAATAATCCAATCCAAAAATGGGCAGCAGACCTAAATAGACATTTCTCCAAAGCAGATATACAGACTACCAATGAACACATGAAAGAATGCTCAACATCATTAATCATTAGAGAAATGCAAATCAAAACTACAATGAGATATCATCTCACACCAGTCAGAATGGCCATCATCAAAAAATCTAGAAACAATAAATGCTGGAGCGGGTGTGGAGGAAAGGGAACACTTTTGCGCTGCTCGTGGGAATGTGAAGTGGTACAGCCACTATGGAGAACAGTATGGAGGTTCTTTAAAAAACTAAAAATAGAACTACCATATGACCCAGCAATCCCACTACTGGGCATATACCCTAAGAAAACCATAATTCAAAAAGAGTCATGTACCAAAATGTTTACTGCAGCTCTATTTACAATAGCCAGGAGAGGGAAACAACCTAAGTGTCCATCATCGGATGAATGGATAAAGAAGATGTGGCACATATATACAATGGAATATTACTCAGCCATAAAAAGGAATGAAATGAGCTATTTGTAATGAGGTGGATGGACCTAGAATCTGTCAAACAGAGTGAAATAAGTCAGAAAGTGAAAGAGAAATACCATATGCTAACACACATAAATGGAATTTTAGAAAAAAAAAAATGTCACGGAGAACCTAGGGGTAAGACAGGAATAAAGACACAGACCTACTAGAGAATGGACTTGAGGATATGGGGAGGGGGAATGGTAAACTGTGACAAATTGAGAGAGTGGCATGGATATATATACACTACCAATCATAAAATAGATAGCTAGTGGGAAGCAGCCTCATAGCACAGGGAGATCAGCTCAGTGCTTTGTGAGCACCTAGAGGGGTGGGATAGGGAGGGTGGGAGGGAGGCAGACGCAAGAGGGAAGAGATATCGGAACATATGTGTATGTATATCTGATTCAGTTTGTTATAAAGTAGAAACTAATACATCATTGTAAAGCAATTATACTCCAATAAATCTGTAAAAAAAAAAAAAGAAAAAGAAAACAGTCCCATTTAGAACTGCAATAAAATACTTAGGAATAAAGATAACTAAGGAGGTAAAAAGCCAGTACTCAGGAAACTGTAAGACACTGATGAAAGCAACTGAAGCTGTCACAAACAAATGGAAAGATATACTGTGTTTGTGGATTGGAAAAATTAATATTGTTAAAAGAACCATACTCTCATGGGCTTCCCTGGTGGCGCAGTGGTTGAGAATCTGCCTAACAATGCAGGGGACACTGGTTTGAGCCCGGGTCTGGGAAGATCCCACATGCTGTGGAGCAACTAGGCCCGTCAGCCACAACTACTGAGCTGCACACCTGGAGCTTGTGCTCCACAACAAGAGAGGCCATGAAAGTGAGAGGCCAGTGCACCACTATGAAGA
Organism: Pseudorca crassidens; assembly: GCF_039906515.1. Taxonomy (NCBI): domain Eukaryota; kingdom Metazoa; phylum Chordata; class Mammalia; order Artiodactyla; family Delphinidae; genus Pseudorca; species Pseudorca crassidens. The sequence continues at coordinate 7,342,808 of NC_090298.1, forward strand.
GTTTGCCACCGCTCGCCACAACTAGAGAAAGGTCTTGCACAGAACCGAAGACCCAACACAGCCAAAAATAAATATAAATAAATAAAAATTAAAAAAAAAAACATACTCTCCAAGGCAACCTATAGTTTAAATGACATCCCTATGAAAACACCAATGACAGTTTTCAGAGGACTAGAACGAAAAATTCTAATATTTGTATGGAAACAAAAAAGACCCTGAAGAGCCAAAACAGTCTTGAGAAAAAAAAGCAAAGTGGAAGGTTTTATGTTCTCTGATTTCAAACTACATTACAAAGCTACAGTAACCAAAACAGTATGGTACTGCCACAAAAACAGATACATAGGTCAATAGAACAGAATACAGAGCCTGAAATGAACCCACACTCATATAAGCAATTAACCTACTACAAAGGAGGCAAGAATATATAATAAGGAAAATACAGCCTCTTCAATAAATGGTGTTGGGAAAACTGGACAGCTACATTCAAAAGAATCTAGCTGGGCTAATTTTTCACAGCATGTACAAAAATAAACTCGAACTGAATTAAAGACTTAAATGTAAGATCTGAAACCATAAAACTCCTAGAAGAAAACATGAGCAGTATGCTCTTTGATCTTAGTAATATTTTTTTGAATATGTCTCCTCAGGCCAGGGAAGCAAAAGCAGAAAGAAATAAATGGGACCACATCAAACTAAAAATCTGCACAGCAGAAGAAGGCATCAACAAAATGAAAAGTTCACCTACTGAATGGGAGAAGATATTTGCAATTGCCATGTCTGATAAGGGATTAATATCGAAAATATAAAAAAATCTCATACTACTCAAACAAACAAACAACCTGATTTTTAAAAAGTGAGCAGAGGACGTGTATACACATTTTTCCAAAGAAGACATACAATGGCCAACACACACATGAAAAGATGGTCAACAACACTAATCATGAGGGAAATGCAAATCAAAACCACAATAATTTATTACGTCATATGTGTCTGAATGGCTATCATCAAAAAGACATCAAATAACAAGTATTGGCAAGGATGTGGACAAAAGGGAACCCTCATGAACTGTTGGTGGGAAAGTAAATTGCTGCAGCCACTGTGGAAAACATTATGGAGCTTCATCAAAAAACTAAAAATAGAGCTACCATAAGATCTAGCAATTCAACTTCTGGGTATTTTTCCAAATAAAAGAAGAACACAAATTTAGAAAGATAGATGCACACCTATGTTCACTGCAGCATCGTTCACAATAGCCAAGATATGAAAGTAACCTAAGTGCCCATCAATAGATGAATGGATAAAGAAGATGTGAGAGATATATATATATATATATATATATATATATATATATATATATATATATATGAGGGAATATTACTCAGCCATAAAAAAGAATGAAATCTTGCCATTTGCTACAACATGGATGGACTTAGAGGATATTATGCTAGGTGAAAGACGCCAGACAGAGAAAGATAATGTATGATTTCACTTACATGTTGAATCTAAACAACAAGATGAATGGACAAACATAACAAAACAGAAACAGACTCACAGATAGAGAATAAACAGATGGTTGCCAGAGGGGAGAGTGTTGGGTGGAGAAGAGAAATAGATGAGGGAAATTAAGAGGTACACACTTCCAGTTACAAAATAAAGAGTCACAGGGATGAAACACACAGAGTGAGGAATATAGTAATAATAATGTAATATCTTTGTATGGTGACAAATGGTAACTAGATCATTTTGCAATGCATAGAAATACCAAATCACTATGTTGTGCACCAACTATGAACTAACATAGTGTTGTATGTCAACTATACTTCATAAAACACGCAGCTTATAAAGAGATCAAATTTGTCATTACCAGAGGTGAGAGTGGGATGAAGGGGAGTTGGATGAAAGTGGTAAAAAAGTACAAACTTCCAATTATAAGATAAATATGTTAAAAAAATAAAATTTAGGGGCTTCCCTGGTGGCGCAGTGGTTGGGAGTCCACCTGCCGATGCAAGGGACACAGGTTCGTGCCCCGGTCCGGGAAGATCCCACATGCCGTGCAGTGGCTAGGCCCGTGAGCCATGGCTGCTGAGCCTGCACGTCCGGAGCCTGTGCTCCGCAACGGGAGAGGCCACAACAGTGAGAGGCCCGCGTACAGCAAAAATAATAATAATAATAAAATTTAGGAATAAACATAGAGGTGTGTTGCTTCTTAGGTGGGTTCCTCCCATTTAGAATTATTCCCCCCCCTCTTCACTTTTGTCATATTCTGTTGTCTAGAAGCAGACTCAGGTTCCATCCACACTCAAGGGGAGGGCCTTATAGTGTTGGAACACCAGGGGCTGGGAATCATGAGGACCATCTTTTCCTCAGCTTGAGGGCAATCTGCCCGCCGGCCTCAGTGATTCATGTCCCTCCCATATGAAGGTATAAGCATCAACTAAAGTCCAAAATCTTATCATTTAATCAAGTCAAGGTGTGGATGAGGATCCTGGGGCCTCAACTGATTAACATACATTAACATATAATCTGTTAAATATAGCTCCTGTGGAAAAACTCCGCCCCTTCTGTGGACCTGTGGACTAGGGAGACAATGGATCGTGGGAAGAATTTATGGTAACGGTTCTATAAGACTTGTCACAAAGGGGAAATGGAAGGTTAAGGGAACCACTAGGCTACAGCAGTTCTGAAATTCAGCCAGGCAAATATCAGGAGTTTCTTGATTAGGTTTCAAGTCCTGGGCATAACACTCTGTGATCCTCATCTCCACCTTTTGTGCTCTTGGTTCTGCTTCCTGAATAATCCTTCCTTTTTAATAAAAGGTAGTGTGTGATTGCAGTGATTTGTACTGAGCAGTTTTATCAGCTTGTTCATGGCATTGCCTACATGAGTGAAATGTATAGAGATTCTTAAAGTGCATTTTCTATCCATCCTTCTTAGATTTTCACCTATAAGGAGATATCTGGCATTATAACACAAGAGATAATATTAGTTAACTCTTTTAACTACAATAAATTCAATAAAAAGTTTGAAAGGATAGCATAAAAATAAGAAAAACAATTTCAACCTCATTTATTTATTTATTTATTATTTATTTTTGCGGTACGCGAGCCTCTCACTGTTGTGGCCTCTCTCGTTGTGGAGCACAGGCTCCGGAAGCGCAGGCTCAGCGGCCATGGCTCACGGGCCCAACCGCTCCGTGGCATGTGGGATCTTCCCGGACCGGGGCACAAACCCATGTCCCCTGCATCATCAGGCAGACTCTCAACCACTGTGCCACCAGGGAAGCCCTCAATCTCATTTATTAATAGAGGTAAAAATGTTAAATAAAATATTTGCAAGTGAACTTATATATACAGTGAACAATAATAACACCTATCTAGTGCTTATTCTAGGAACATGATAGTATAACATCATATTCTCAGGGAAAGGGAACAAATCTAAGAGATCACCTACAAAGTACACTTGAAACCATTTGGTAACCATTTGGGGGTTTTGTTTTTAAGTAAAATAGGAGTAGAATGAGATCTTACTATGATTTTAAATTTCTCTCTCAAATCAACATCACTGATATGCTACTCTGGAAATGCTAGCCAATATGATTAGAAGTAAAACAAGTTACGAAGTATCATTTTGGAAGAAAGATAGTGAAGTTATTAGTGTGTGCAGATGATATTTTGATAATCTGAAATAAGCAAGATATTTTAGTGTAAAACTATTGCAGACAGGTGGATTGAGTGAGATAGATGACTTCAAAACACACATGGCAAAATCAATAGCTTTCTTCTCTTCAGGTTCGTAATTAGAAAACATGGACCTTCCACTTCCAAGACAAAATCCCACTGAGATGACAAGGGGTGTGTGTGTGTGTGTGTGTGTGTGTGTGTGTGTGTAAAATTCACATTGACCCTGGGAAAAATAAGAAGTGAGGCTGTGAGGTATAGAGAATTTTTTAGCTTTTTTCTTTTTTTTTTTTGGTAACGTTTAAAAGGAAATGGGATCAGACTTTTTGGGGAACCAGGGCTAAGAAAAGAAGCCAGGCCACTCCCTGCCTCCTGCTGCTTCAAGTAGCTCCCTTTTACCTCTAGCCTCTGGGGAAGTGCCCTGCTGCCCATCATTCAAATCACAGCACAGGTGTGGGCCAGGTGCAATCAGGATAATTAGTGGAATGACTGTAAGTCACCTGATCCATTGAATTTGCAACATGAGGGCTGCTGTCATTTCACAAAGACTCTGTTTCCCCAACTCAAGCACAGCATTTAGGACAGAGTAGCCAAGTAACTAATGTGTTTGATTGAATAAATCAATAATGAAAGAATGTTTGATGGATGCCATTCTCTCCTCCTTCTGAAACATTTCCTGTGTCCAGCTCTACATAGGAAAACACTAACACTATCCCCTGACAGGGCTCAGCTCTGATGTTTCCCCAGACATAAAACAGTCTCTATTTACCCCTCCTTCCTGTGATTGAAATCAAGTCCCCACAAAACCGAATTCCCATGCTGAGTTCATGATTAACCTCACTATCCCAAACTTTATTCCCTTTCTTGTCCTTCCCCTGTTCCCCTCAGGATTGAGGCATATCAAAGAAAAGGGGGCATTGAAACCAAGCAGGACCCATTGGGTCCTCCTGGATACAAAAGCCCCTCTGTGACCCCCTTTTCTTGTTTGTCTCCTAGGCATCCCCTGAGTTCCAAAGAGCAGACAAGCAATTACTAATTAGGGGTGAGGGAATGCAGAAACAAAGGAAAGCAGTTAAACAAGGAAAGTAATAACGATAGTTCAGCGATAAAACAGAGTCCTAATTCCTCCTCAAGGGATATAGATAACAAAGTGACACACACCTTTGAGTTGTTCTACAGGAACTAAGACCCCCCCCCCACCCGGATGGAGGATGGTGACTACATGCTGAGCACAAGCACAAAGACCCTAGACTGGTGGGAACCAGAAGTTTGATGATTAAGATTCCTGAAGCATCACCCTGTTGCCTCACCACCAACCAATCAGAAGAAAGTCATGTACCCTGCAGCCCTCACCCCAAACGTTGCTTTAACAATCCTTCCCTGAAAGCCATCAGGGAGTCTGAATTTTTTTAGCACAAGCTGCCCATACTCTTGCTTGGCACTGTACAACCCTGTGCTTAGTAGATTGGCCTTGCTGCATGGTGGGTGAGCAGACCTGAGCTCAGTTCAGCAACATGAGAACTTTAGCTCTCTGCCATTCCAATGTTTATTAAATATTCATTTATGAAATAGTTAATGAGTTTCTGCCATGTGCACAGCACTGCGTGTATGCAATAGAGCCACAGATTGTAATTATTTTCTGTAAAGATTTGCTTAAATGAGATTTTAAAAAATAAAAGTAGATTTTCTCTTACCTAGAGTACTTATTGATGGAATTGAAATGATAAATTTGCCAGACTCAAAGTTTTGGTTCTTTTTCAGGTCAAGCAGACTCTTTGCCCTTGACTGAAGCAGTTTGTGACTTTGCCAGGATTATAGAACATGGTGTTATATAAAAAGAACAACAAAGTAAGTCAAAGACAGATGCCTCTAGAGTAAAATCTATGACTATCTACACTGACTTTTTAATTTTAACAGAATCCCATAAGGTGACTCAAAGGAAAGTTTTGAAGCAAACACAGGACATTTGATACTTAAAATACTGGGAGATTATCATAAGGATAGTTTTATAAATAAGCCAAGGGACAAAAAGGTTTATTTTTTTTGTTTGCCATTAGAAAAATACTATGACGGGCAAGAAAGGTCAATGAGACTACCATGCATTTGTTGAATGAAGAAAAACATACAACTTAAAGTTGTAAGTTAAGTTTCATTCAAGTATATTATTGAAGACTCCAGTCTGAGAGGCAGCCTCTCAGATAGCTCTAAGGAACTGCTCCAAAAGAGGAAAGGGAGGAGCCAAAATATATAGGAGTTTTTCCCTGGAAAAAAAATGTAGTCGAACATTAAAAAATTACTGCTAATCACAAAGAACAGATATCTCAAGTCAATCATTTTAGTGCTTTTCTAAGTATGGGAAGATCAACTATACATCAATAATAAAAAAAAAATTTGCATTCATTTGAACATTCAAAACTGGCCCAGAGTGAATCCTAGTAATTCCATGTTTGTTCTTCGAAGAACCAAATCAAGATAAACTTTTTAAAAATGTGTAATTTTCAGGTTAAGTTATCCTTATTCCATTTATTCAATATGCATGGATTATCCTTCTTACAACACCACTGTTAAGTGGATATCGTCATCCTCATTTTACCAATAAGAAATCCAGAGCTTGTACTATTAAAAAGTACGGGAAACTTGCAATATGAAAGGAGAGCAGTTGACCTAGAAAGCAATCGATCTAGATTCTATAATTTACTTGTCAGGAGACTGAAGGGAAGAAGGAGGGGAAGGGGGCACTCAGAACAGACAGTACCATTGAAAGGTTGGGAGACAGGAGATAAATATTACAAGAGTAAACAAGCAATTATAACTGAATGAAAAACATAAAACATAAAGGTTTCCAAGAAACCTGTGTTTCCAGTATGAATAAACTAGTCCATTTACAATAGAAACTTTAAAAAAGTTAGTATGATTCCAAACAAAAAGTACATATAAGTTAAACAATATAAGGAATTAGCTGAAAATAACGTTTTTTTTCCTGTCAAAAGAAAAATAATGTCGGCAAATGGTCACTTCACTAAAAACAAAAATGTGTCAACCTCAAAGCAAAAACTGTATGAAATATAGCATAATTTCTAAGCAACTGCTGAAGTATAAGAAAGTCTTGAATTAATTGCATACTTGTTCTTCAGCTGGAGGAGAGCAAGGACTGCCTCTCTGCAGCTATAGATACAAACCCGTTTGCTCTGTGTTTATCACATCCTCTCTGCTGAAATCACATCCAGGGACTTATGCAATGGTATCTGGCAACATGGCCTTCAGAATAATGGGGAAAGTACCAGAAGACTTGACCATGTGTAATGGTTAATTTTATGTGTCAGCTTTGGCTAGGCTGTGGCGCTTAGTTTTTTTGTCAAATGCCAGTCTAGATGTTGCTCTGAAGGTGTTTTGTAGATGTGATTAACATTAAAATCAATTGATTTAAGTGAGGGGAGATTACGCTCAACAATGTGATGGGCCTCATCCAATCAGTTGTAGGTCTTTGTGGCAAAACCTGAGGTTCCCTCTAAAACAATTGTTCTGACTCAAGGCTGTAATACAGAAATTTTGCCTGAATTTCTAGTATTCTGGCCTGTCCTAGGGATTTCAGACTTAAGACTAACGTCAACTAACGTCAACTGGAATTTCCAGTTTATCAGCCTGCCCTACAGCTATGGACTAGCCATCCTCCATAATCAAATGAGCCAGTTCTTTAAAATCAACCTCTATCTATCTATCTATCTATCTATCAATCCATCTGTCTATATCTCCTCTTGGTTCTGTTTCTCTGGAGAATTTAAACTGATACACTGTGTTTCTAGGATTCTTCCCTGGGATTTACCTCATTTGGATTCAGAGAAGTGGCTTTTCCTTAGGTCCCAGGTTACTTGTGAGCAAGTCATACCTTCCAGCAATTTGGTTACATGAGCCTTGAGGGGATCACAGATCTGAATCCAAAGAAATGGAAGTCTGTATTCACAGAATTGCTTTCAAGAAGGATGTGAGGTGTGTAGGAAGCAGGAAGAAGAGAAAGATAACTGGTTTCCTTCCTCATCCTGCAGACTCAACTCTTGTGGCTCAAGGTAGCCCTCTCCCCAAAGTACCTTTGCTTTTCTGTGGCCTTCTCACCTGATAGCCAGTGGTTTTTACTTTAACATTTGCTCTGGTAGCTTCTCCAGTCCACTCTCTACCCTTGCCCTTCTTACTGCCAGTAACAATGAGTAATGAGTGCTGACATATATTTACTTTCAGGGTTTTGTTTGTTTGTTTGTTTTAATTTCTTCTATAAACTTGGTTAGCCTGACTCATAATCCATTAATTATCCCTGGAGAATTCAGACAACTAGCAACTGAAAGATGAAGGAAAATTTAGGTGTCTTTTTACTTATTCTCTCTTAGCTCTGTCAAGTGTATGATATCAATAATTTTTCCCTATTTTTTCTAAATTTTTGAGAATCTATACCAAAAGAGACAAAGTATTCAACTTTTTTCATGTAAGTGAACTGGAATTCATACCTTCATGTTTCATTAGAAATCAGGAGGCAAATTATAACTCATTTTTCCCTTGGGGCTGTTGAAATTTTTCTTTCTAGATCAACTCCCTCCTTCCTGTGAGTCTCCACCTGAGGTCCCATCAAGATAAACCTGCACTTGCTCTATTGTCTGCAGCTCCTTCATAGGGACACAAAGGAAAAGCAACATGTTTCCCAGGAATGAAGGAGAGAGAAGCTACCAAGGACAAAACTCCGAACAGACAGGAGAATAGGGAGAAAATCACTACAAATCCTGAACAGGAAATCGATGACTAAAACTGTACATCAGCAAGACAAACATTAGTGCATGAGCTACCCTGCTTGTTGCACAAATCTCAGGCCTGTTACCAATAGGGCTACAATTATTTTTGAATTCAAGTCACTTTAGTCTGTGTTGGATTAAAATGATACACCCCATGTACCACTTGTGAGTGGGGAGTATGACACTCACAGAAAAGCCTTGGAAAACCCTCTTGATTCTAGCCGTGGGACAGTTTCTAATGGCATGAGGCTTCTAGCATTCTGCTCCCATTTTCTTTATGCCCTGGAAGCTCTCTCAGGGCATCACTGCAGAAATGCCAATGTTCCCATGTGAGGAAGGTATTAGCAGGACTTTCTGATTAATAGCTCTACACAAATTAGAAAAGCAGAAAGTCATTAGCATCATGGATTCTAAAGGCATGAAATCCAGCTGCATGATATTATTTTCATCTTGCACAGCTTTCAGAAAAGCTTAAGTGAATATATTTGCATGATTTAGGGCAGTAGTTCTCAAACTTTATTGAGCACAAGGCGCCTGGAGGGTTTGTTGAAAATATGATTTCAGGAATTGTCCTCTGAATGTCTGATTCAGTAGGCCTGGGTGGAGTCAGAATTCTAGCAAGTTCCAAGGTGGTGCTAATGCTGCAGGTCTAGGGACCACACATTGGAACGACTGGTTTAGAGAAAAGCAGGCAACTACATGCTATTCTTTTCATGGGACACAGAAGGAGATAGTATTCTATTTATAATATAAGGAACAGTATTATGCTTCTCTCTTCAGAAATTTTTCATTTGTTTCAGGATTATTTAAGAACTTACAGAAATTATAAAACCAGCCCTAATGAGAGGTTATCATTCTCTTGTTAATAATTTTTTGTTCCTTATTCTGGATTCCAGCTGGGGAGGTGATAGTGTTTAGGCATCTCCTCACTTTTCTGTTAGAATTACCTGAGTTTACCTTTGCCATAATACCACTAAGTCACTGCTTGGAGGCTGCATTACTCTATTCCATATATTCCCAGAAAGAGGAAGAAAATCTTTCTTTCTTTCATTTATTTTTTCTGCAATCAACTTATTTGTTGTTGTTGTTGTTTTTTCAGAGAATACTTTGGGTCATATAGAATACTTTTCATCATTTCCATTAGGGCAACTTTCAGTTTTCTCTAAAAGTGATCAACTTATTCACACATTCTGGCTATTGTGTTTGAGAAAATAAGAAAGAAAAATACCCACCAGTCCATTCCCTTAAAGAAGGCAGCATGGTACAAAGAGCAAGTATGATGGGGACATTAGAATAATTGAGATGTGGAGCCGATTTTGCCACAGTGAAAAGCCCTGTGATGTTCAGCACATCACTGCATCTCTCCAGACCTCAGATGTTCCCATGAAAGACATGGGTGTGGTGGGATGATTGTATAAGAACTCAAAATCCCTTTAAAAGTCCATTGGTAAGATTTCAAATGGTTACCAATAAATATAATGAATTATATAAATAAAGACTGTAATTCACAATTAACTCTAGGTTACATAATGATATATTATAACCTCAAGGACCATTTAACATAAAATAAATTATATTGAAGTTATACTTATTTCCAGAACTTGTGTATTAAAGATTACTAATTTAAGTTTTAATATATTTCCTTCTAAGGCCCTGAAAACTCTACCAAAGGAAAGATATTTCAACCTGGATTTTAAATTAATTCACAGGTATTTTAAGTGCTTCAAGCCTGCTATTCATGGACTCTAACAGGAAGCTTTCTACACTGTAACAAAGACGACAGTTTAGTAAACATTTTGAATTTGAGTGGATATATTTCAGGCTGAATACATCAGTAATAGTCATCACGATTTTTCTATTATGGTTATACAATTTATTAAAAACATGGAAATGTTGTTATCTGGGAATTAGAGCTCATACAGAAAAAAAGTAATTTTTAAGATAAAATGTACTTTAATGTATCTTAAAAATACATTTTAAAAGTAGAATTTTATTACTAATTTTCAAAACCATGTTCTTAAGAGCTCATTAAGTGTAGAAACCCACTCAGAGCAGAAGAAAGCAGTGATATTTCCAAAACCTATCATTTCAATGCATCTTTAGTTGCATGTAGCTCACCATAGGCTGGTTACATAAACATGTAGACAACATTCAGAAAAAGATATAATTCACCTTTTTGTTCCCCCCAAACTCTCCAACACTAGATAATCAAGGTGGATTATTTACCACACTTTGAGTTGGTATTTTAGAAAGTTATTAAATGGCTGCATTTGCTTATCACTTTCTCTTTCCCTGAGCACATGTGGTCACTCTATCCAATGCTCATTTATTATTTGCATGTCTGATAAAGAACAGGCCACTATTTTATAAGCATTATTACATTTTCATTATAAAAATTGATTGAAGTATTTCAGTTTGGATAATAGATTAAATCTTTTCATGGTAGGAAAAAAACAATAAAAATTTTCCTTGGTGGTAGAAAGTTTGAAAACCTTTCATATTGACAACTCCATCATTTAAAAAATGATGTAAACTTGGGTCCCTATAGATGAAATGCCTTCTAGGATATCCTACACAGTGAGAGAGCTGAGACAAGAACCCCAGATTTCCTGATGTGACAGACCTGAGTACTTAACCCTGTATCTCCTAAAAGAAACAAATCAAATTTTTCTTTAAATGTGTCCAGGGACTGAGGATCTATCTCAGATTGCAAGAGAAGACTAAAACGACCCGACCACAGAATGTGATGTGGCTCCTAGACAGGACCCTGGACCCAGAAAATGGGCATTAGTTGTCATATTTTGAATAAAATCTGGAGATGAATTCACAGTATTATATCAGTTATCCCCATTTTTTTAAATGAAGCAACTCATTTAAAATAGTTAGACTAAAATATTAAAATTAAAATATTTAATTCTTCCTCAGCTAGTGTTTCATGTAACTTCAGCCAGTAACACAAAATACTGCAATGGTATTGGCTTAAATCTTTATAATATAAAATTTACCCAAATTTATTACAAAGGTAGAGTTACTTATGGGGTACTGTTACTTCCCTCACATGAGAAATGTCATCTCTCCTCCCAATAAAGATTTTCCATGAATCCATTATCCTAAAATCATGGTAGAATTCTTTGAAGAGAATCACTGCTCTGAAATAAAGCACAAGCAATCCTGATAGGCCTGACCCTGGCTGGTCTTTATAATGTCCGAATTTGCTGGGAAACACTTTAATCTACCCCCAATTCTCTGCTCATTTTATCCTGTACTTTTTTCAGGATTCATCTCCATTAATTGTTAATTTGGCATTACCTAAGCGATATTATCTTACTAGTTCTGCTAATTGTTTATGTGCTTTAAAAACAGGAATCAACATTTCCCTTTTAAATATTTAAATAACTTCTTTAGCCAATTTCCTAGCACAATCAAATTACTTTGTCTGTTGGCAAAAACAAATATATTGTGCTAAAGGAAATACTATAGAAGTTGTCAAACCTGCAAGAGCCTTTTTCTATTGACTTCACGTTTCAATAAAGCCGTGGACTGAACGCCCAAAGGTCATGATGTATTTATTTCACCTGGGAGACTACCTTCTAGTAGTCATGGGCTGGGGACATAGGCTTACAGCGACCCTCATATGGTTGTATCCCTCCTAGACAGTTGGTTTCAGATACTGATTTGTGTCAGAGACTATTTCATGAGTTCCTAGGTCCATCTGGGAATTTTTACATTTATGAAACAGGTTGTTAGATCTTCTGTCCAGAAGAAATGTCTGCTTCTGTATCAGACACTGTTAAAGACACTTCCCCTTATATCCAGAAGTCTAACTTGTATCTATATTTTTTTTATATATTTTTATATATTTTTACAAAACTAATTTTGTAAGAATTTTCTTTAAAAACATCAGTGGTATTTTTAAAACGTAGAGTTGCTGTACAGCAGCTATGGATTTCGGTTCCACATGTAATGTATTGTTGTATAGTTCTAGAATCCAGGGCAACCTAAAATTAGCCAGAAATTCCTCTTCACTCTTGTAAAATTGTTCAAATTTTTATTGCTAACAAATGACAATGCTGTTGAGATGTAGCTTGGCAGAGTGAGCCTTGGAACCAGGCCCACCTAACTTTTAATCACATATTTGCTGCTTATACCTTGGCAAGCCACTTACATCACTAGTTCTCAATTTTACCACCTTCAAAACCAAGGTGAATCTTACCTCACAAGACTGTTGTGAAGAATGTGTGAGATAAGGAGGATTTGCAACTTCACGTGTATGTTCAACACGTGTAAGTTTCCATGCCCTGTAAATACATTTAACAGAATTCAACTTGTAGACTTCTCCATCTTTAATTCACTTACTAAACATTTATTCAATCTTCAATTATGTAAAACCTTGTCAGTTGCATGATTTCTCAAACATGCTCTGGTTATTCTCAAATTTTATGACCTTTATATCATTCTTATTTTTAAAAATCAACAGATTGTGGCAGGTCCTGTGGGTTGCCTGTCCAACAGCCATTTCCACCTCAGCGTCACCAAGGAGGTCCTGAATTAAGTGGTAAGAGGTCCACAGGAGCATGAAGAAAGGTATACTAAGGCTTTGCTTCTATTAAAGCAATGAGAGCCCATGCATGGGAGGTCTCTAGAGGGGCACTAGAGTGCAATAAAAATAGTCAAAACCCATGAGACAAGAGAGGTCAAGAAGACTGTAATGGCATATCAGAAGGAACTGATAAATATCTATTATCTCATTTAATCCTCATAAAAATCCTGAAAAGGGAGGTGTTACTGTAACAGGGAAGAGCCAAATCGGACTACATGTTGGATCTGTTTCTTTTACTTTAACCTTTGCCTCCCGTTGCTTTTGTTCACTAAAATGATACTGTCTATACACAATGGCCTGCCTCGGGGAACCCTGCCCCTTTGCCTGAATGTTAAACCGAAGTGCCTTTGTTCAGGGAAGCATCCTGACCCTGCCCACCTGTGGATCGCTGCAAGAAAGAAGAACTTAACACATCCCCTCCCCAAGGCTGGCCATTCCAGGGGACATTGGCAAATCTTATGACTTTTTTACTTTACTTCCTCATCTCCTCCTCCTCTCTGCTCTATAAAAGAAACTGGCATCCAAACCCCAATAAGATGGTTTTGAGAGACTTTAGTCTGCCATCTTCTCAGTCTGCCGGCTTTCTGAATAAAGGCGTACTCCTTGCCTCAACTCCTCGTCTCCCGATTTATTGGCCTGTCGTGTGGCAAGCAGAGAGAGCTTGGACTCGGTAACATTACTTTGCTGCTAATTATGAATTCCTTTAAATTGAAACTTTGAAACAAAGTTCTAGCCCATATGGACAAACGTCTTCTTCCAATCAACAAATAATAATTATATAGCAAGATGGTTCCTTTGTTTACCATATAAAAGAATGTTATTTTTGCTTTATACAGTATTAATTAGTGGTTGGGTTTATTATTCAGTCCAGACATGTCACTTTCCTCAAAGAACTTAGGCTTTCTGTAAATAGGGTCTCAGTTACTAAAGTTAAAGAATTTAGCCATTAGAGGAGGAACCAAAATGGCGGAGTGGAAGGATGTGCTCTCACTCCCTCTTGCGAGAACACCAGAATCACATCTAGCTGCTGGACAACCACCAACAGGAAGACACTGGAACTCACCAGAAAAGATACCCCACATGCAAAGACAAAAGGAGAAGCCACAATGAGACGGCAGGAGGAGCACAATCACAGTAAAATCAAACCCCATAACTGGCGGGTGGGTGACTCACAGACTGGCAAACACTTATACCACAGAAGTCCACCCACTGGAGTGAAGGTTCTGAGCCCCACATCAGGCTTCCCAACCTGGGGGTTCGGCAACGGGAGGAGGAATTCCTAGAGAATCAGACTTTGAAGCTTAGTGGGAATTAATGGCAGGACTTCGACAGGACTGGGGGAAACAGAGACTCCACACTTGGAGGGCCCACATAAAGTAGTGTGTGCATCGGGACCCAGGGGAAGGAGCAGTTACCCCAGGGGAGACTGAACCAGACCTACCTGCTAGTGTTGGAGGGTCTCCTACAGAGGCAGGGGGTGGCTCTGTTTCACTGTGGGGACAAGGACACTAGCAGCAGAAGTTCTAGGAAGTACTCCTTGGCATGAGCCCTCCCAGAGTCTGTCATTAGCCCCAAAAAAGAGCCCAGGTAGGCTCCAGTGTTGGGTTGCCTCAGGCCAAAAAACCAAAAGGGAAGGAACCCAGCCCCACCCATCAACAGTCAAGTGGATTAAAGTTTTACTGAGCTCTGTCCACCAGAGCAACAGTCACCTCTACCCAACACCAGTCCCTCCCATCAAGCCTCTTAGATAGCCTCATCCACCAAGGGTAGAAGCAAGAAGAACTACAATCCTGCAGCCTGTAGATCAAAAACCACATTCACAGAAAGATAGACAAGGTGAAAATGCAGAGGGCTATATACCAGATGAAGGAACAAGACAAAACCCAAGAAAAACAACTAAATGAAGTGTAGATAGGCAACCTTCCAGAAAAACAATTCAGAATAATGATAGTGAAGACGATCCAAGACCTAGGAAAAAGAATGGAGGCAAAGATCAAGAAGATGCAAGAAATGTTTAACAAAGACCTAGAAGAATTAAAGAACAAACAGAGATGAACAATACAATAACTGAAATGAAAACTACACTAGAAGGAATCAATAGCAGAATAACTGAGGCAGAAGAACGGATAAGTGACCTGGAGGGCAGAGTGGTGGAATTCACTGCTGCGGAACAGACTAAAGAAAAAAGAATGAAAAGAAATGAAGACAGGCTAAGAGAGCTCTGGGAAAATATTAAACGCAACAACATTCACATTATAGGGGTCCCAGAAGGAGAAGAGAGAGAGAAAAGACCAGAGAAAATATTTGAAGAGATTATAGTCGAAAACTTCCCTAACATGGGAAAGGAAATAGCCACCCAAGTCCAGGAAGCGCATCGAGTCCCATACAGGATAAATCCAAGGAGAAACATGCCGAGACACGTAGTAATCAAACTGGTAAAGATTAAAGACAAAGAAAAATTATTGAAAGCAACAAGAGAAAAATAACAAATAACATACAAGGGAACTCCCATAAGGTTAACAGCTGATTTCTCAGCAGAAACTCTACAAGACAGAAGGGAGTGGCATGATATACTTAAACTGATGAAAGGCATAACCTACAACCAAGATTACTGTACCCAGCAAGGATCTCATTCAGATTTGATGGAGAAATCAAAAGCTTTGCAGACAAGCAAAAGCTAAGAGAATTCAGCACCACCAAACCAGCCCTACAACAAATGCTAAAGGAACTTCTCTAAGTGGGAAACACAAGAGAAGAAAAGGACCTACAAAAACAAAGGCAAAACAATTAAGAAAATGGTCATAGGAACATACATATCGATAATTACCTTAAACGTGAATGGATTAAGCGTTCTGGACAAAAGACACAGGCTTGCTGAATGGATACAAAAACAAGACCCATATATATGCTGTCTTAAAGAAACCCACGTCAGACCTAGGGACACATACAGACTGAAAGTGAGGGGATGGAAAAAGGTATTCCATGCAAATGGAAATCAAAAGAAAGCTGGATTAGCTATGCTCATATCTGATAAAATAGACTTTAAAATAAAGAATGTTACAAGACACAAGGAAGGACACTACATAATGATCAAGGGATCAATCCAAGAAGAATATATAACAATTAGAAATATACATGCACCCAACATAGGAGCACCTGAATACATAAGGCAACTGCTAACAGCGATAAAAGAGGAAATCGACAGTAACACAATAATAGTGGGGGACTTTAACACCTTACTTACACCAATGGACAGATCATCCAAAATGGAAATAAATAAGGAAACAGAAGCTTTAAATGACACAATAGACCAGATAGATTTAATTTATATTTATATGACATTCCATCCAAAAACAGCAGATTACACTTTCTTCTCAAGAGCATGCAGAACACTCTCCAGGATAGATCACATCTTGGGTCACAAATCAAGCCTCAGCAAACTTAAGAAAATTTAAATCATGTGAAGCATCTTTTCTGACTACAATACTATGAGATTAGAAATGAATTACAGGGAAAAAAAAACGTAAAACACACAAACACATGGAGGCTAAACAATACGTTACTAAATAACCAAGAGATCACTGAAGAAATCAAAGAGGAAATCAAAACATACCTAGAGACAAATGACAATGAAAACACGATGATCCAAAACCTATGGGATGCATCAAAAGCAGTTCTAAGAAGGGAGTTTATAGCTATACAAGCCTACCTCAAGAAACAAGAAAAATCTCAAGTAAACAATCTAACGTTACACCTAAAGGAACTAGAGAAAGAAGAACAAACAAAACCCAAAGTTAGCAGAAGGAAAGAAATCATAAAGATCAGAGCAGAAATAAATGAAATAGAAACAAAGAAAACAATAGTAAAGATCAATAAAACTAAATGCTGGCTATTTGAGAAGATAAACAAAATTGATAAACCATTAGCCAGACTCATCAAGAAAAAGAGGGAGAGGACTCAAATCAATAAAATTAGAAATGAAAAAGGAGAAGTTACAACAGACACTGCAGAAATACAAAGCATCTTAAGAGACTACTACGAGCAACTCTGTGCCAATAAAATGGAC
The DNA here is from genome assembly GCF_039906515.1 of Pseudorca crassidens. NCBI lineage: Eukaryota > Metazoa > Chordata > Mammalia > Artiodactyla > Delphinidae > Pseudorca > Pseudorca crassidens. The sequence goes on from NC_090298.1 coordinate 7,359,926, forward strand.
AACCTGGAAGAAATGGACAAATTCTTAGAAAGGTATAAGCTTCCATGACTGAACCAGAAAGAAATGGAAAATATGAACAGACCAATCACAAGTAACGAAATTGAAACTGTGATTATAAATCTTGCAACAAACAAAAGTCCAGGACCAGATGGCTTCACAGGTGAATGCTATCAAACATTTAGAGAAGAGCTAACACCCATCCTTCTCAAACTCTTCCAAAAAATTGCAGAGGAAGGAAAACTCCCAAACTCATTCTATGAGGCCACCATCACCCTGAAACCAAAACCAGACAAAGATACTACAAAAAAAGAAAATTACAGACCAATATCACTGATGAATATAGATGCAAAAGTCTTCACCAGAATACTAGCAACAGAATCCAACAACACATTAAAAGGATCATACACCACAATCAAGTGGGATTTATCCCAGGGATGCAAGGATTCTTCAATATACGCAAATGAATCATTGTTATACACCATATTAACAAACTGAAGAAGAAAAACCATATGATCATCTCAATAGATGCAGAAAAAGCATTTGACAAAATTCAACACCCATTTATGATAAAAACTCTCCAGAAAGTGGGCAAAGAGGGAACCTACCTCAACATAATAAAGGCCATATATGACAAACCCACAGCAAACATCATTCTCAATGGTGAAAAACTGAAATCATTTCCTCTAAGATCAGGAATGAGACAAGGATGTCCACTCTCACCACTATTATTTAACATAGTTTTGGACGTGCTAGCCATGGCAATCAGAGAAGAAAAAGAAATAAAAGGAATACAAATTGGAAAAGAAGAAGTAAAACTGTCACTCTTTGCAGATGATATGATACTATACATAGAGAATCCTAAAAATGCCACCAGAAAGCTACTAGAGCTAATCAATGAATTTGGTAAAGTTGCAGGATACAAAATTAATGCACAGAAATCTCTTGCATTCCTATACACTAATGATGAAAAATCTGAAAGAGAAATTATGGAAACACTCTCATTTACCATTGCAACAATAAGAATAAAATACCTAGGAATAAACCTACCTAAGGAGACAAAAGACCTGTATGCAGAAAACTATAAGACACTGATGAAAGAAATTAACGATGACACCAACAGATGGAAAGAAGTACCATGTTCTTGGATTGGAAGAATCAATATTGTGAAAATAACTATACTACCCAAAGCAATCTACAGATTCAATGAAATCTCTATCAAATTACCAATGGCATTTTTTATGGAAGTAGAACAAATCCTCTTAAAATTTGTATGGAGACACGAAAGACCCCGAATAGCCAAAGCAGTCTTGAGGGAAAAAAACGGAGCTGGAGGAATCAGACTCCCTGACTTCAGACTATACTACAAAGCTACAGTAATCAAGACAATATGGTACTGGCACAAAAACAGAAACATAGATCAATGGAACAAGATAGAAAGCCCAAAGGTTAACCCAGGCACCTATGGTCAACCAATCTATGACAAAGGAGGCAAAGATAAACAATGGAGAGAAGACAGTCTCTTCAGTAAGTGGTGCTGGGAAAACTGGACAGCTACATGTAAAAGAATGAATTTAGAACACTTCCTAACACCATCCACAAAAATAAACTCAAACTGGATTTGAGCCCTAAATGTAAGACCAGACACTGTAAAACTCTTAGAGGAAAACATAGGAAGATCACTCTGACATAAATCACAGCAAGATCTTTTTTGATCCACCTCATAGAGTAATGGAAATAAAAATAAAAATAAACAAATGGAACCTAATGAAACTTCAAAGCTTTTGCACAGCAAAGAAACCATAAAGAAGGCGAAAAGACAACCCTCAGAATGGGAGAAACTATTTGCAAATGAATCATCAGACAAAGAGTTAATCTCCAAAATATATAAACAGCTCATGCAGCTCAATATTAAAAAACAAGCAACCCAATCCAAAAATGGGCAGAAGACCTAAATAGACATTTCTCCAAAGAAGACATACAGTTGGCCAAGAGGCACATGAAAAGCTGCTCAACATCATTAATCATTAGAGAAATGCAAGTCAAAAGTACAATTAGGCATCACCTCACACCAGTCAGAATGGGCACCATCAGAAAATCTACAAATAACAAATGCTGGAGAGGGTGCAGAGAAAAGGAAACCCTCTTGCACTGTTGGTGGGAATGTAAATTGATACAGCCACTATGGAGAACAGTATGGAGGTTCCTTAAAAAACTAAAAATAGATTTGCCATATGATCCAGCAATCCCACTACTGGGAATATACCCAGAGAAAACCGTATTTCAAAAAGACACATGCATCCCAGTGTTCATTGCAGCACTGTTTACAATAGCCAGGTCATGGAAACAACCTAAATGCCCATTGACAGACGAATGGATAAAGAAGATGTGGTACATATATACAATGTAATATTACTCAGCCATAAAAAGGAACGGAATTGGGTCATTTGTTGAGACGTGGACAGATCTAGAGACTGTCATACAGAGTGAAGTAAGTCTGAAAGAGAAAAACAAATATTGTATATTAACGCATGTATGTAGAACCTAGAAAAATGTTTCGGAATATACCAAATGGTTTGCAGGGCAGAAGTCGAGACACAGATGTAGACAACAGACGTATGGACACCAAGTGGGGGAAATCGTCGTGGGGTGGGGATGGTGGTGTGCTGAATTGGGTGATTGGGATTGACATGTATACACTGATGTGTATAAAATTGATGACTAACAAGAACCTGCAGTATAAACAAACAAACAAACAAACAAAACAACTAATACTAAACTCTCATTGGGTTATTTGTATGGAAATATGTTAATATAAATGCTTCAGACATTACATGAATTTCTAAAAAATTTATATGTTCTGATATAATGTTATAAGTCATAACTCTAGTTATTACTTTAAAATGTATATCTCTGAAATAACTAAATTTCCTTGTCAATTGCATTATTATGAACTTTCATAAATCTTTAACTGTGGTTATTTTTAAGTGTTTTCTCATTTACAGACAGTTTTGGGTGTACTCTGATGCTTTTGCAAATATGTTCCTATAAAAGGGTCTCATCTTCAAGGAATTCATGGAAAAGACTCTGACAAGTACAGGTTTCTGGTAACTGACTATACTGCTGAACTGAATGAATAAGCATTTTCTGAATTCTAATGGAAAACTGATGAACTCATAAAAGTGTTAACAGAAGATCAAGATGAAAAAAAAAATTAATTACATGGGACTGAGTGAACTGATGAGGATGATTATAATTTTTGTGACTTTCTGTTTGAATAAAAAGAAAAAAACCCACAAGGACTCAGAGGTAAAAAATATACAAATCAATTTTCACTGCAAAGTGAAGGAGCTGTTACAGTGGAGGACTGCTGGACTGAATGTCAATATTATGACATAGTGTGTGTTTCATGTTTGGTAATTGCAGTCATTTTTGCTTTCGTTGTGCTCATCCATTTACAATGCTTGGTGTCAGTCTATTTATCTCTTGTAAAAATAAAATACAGTGTGTGTGTGTGAAAAAAGAAAGAATTTAGCCATGAAATAAATTAGTCATACATCATACCTTATGGTAAAACTACATCCCTGGAACTCGAAAAAGAGAGAAAAGGAAAAAATTCCTCTGAATTGCCACTCAGAAGTCATTAAAAATATTCCATAAAGCCCAAGAATGTTGTTCATTAACCATGGGCTTCAATTCTGCTCTGACCCTAATCCTTCAGATTCTGTGATGTGAAAGGTCACGGTGGCTAGAAGGAAAAAAAAGAGAAGATAAGAGAGAGGCTGTTTAAGGAAAGTAATTGCTGCTCACAGCTCAACAGCAACAGCAAAGTAAGAAACCTGTAAAAAGCTAAAACAAGAGCTCAAAAAGCATAACATTTTGGACCAGTTGATACAGGGACAAAGACACATATTTTAATAAGACTTGAAATAAGACTTGATGGTTTTGTGTGTGATGAGTCACAGGGCTAACCTGGAAACATTCTATACAGACTGATTTTGAAAGCAGTGAATTGATCATGTATTTTGAATTATTTTCATTTTAAATGACTTATGCTGAAAAATGGTGACATGGAGTTAAAAGTAAACTTCCAAGTTTAACCGGTTATGTAGTGTACAAAATAATTCATCCTCCACACATTAAAAAAAAAAAAAGTTTTATAGTGACTCCACCTGGGTTTTTTGAATATGTGAGAAGGGATTTCTCTACCTCATGCAAATTCTTACAATTTATTTGTCTTTCTCTACCCAAAACTCTCAACAAACCTGGAGAGAGGTAAGAAGTAAAGATGTTGCTGTGAGTAGCCTGATGGCATTTGATGTCTTGGGCTTACAATGCCTGTACCAGGTGTAGAATATAAACAAATGATGCACTAAGACTTGTGGGCTATGGGGTATAATGCAGGGCCTGAAACCCCAGCAATGAGAGGTCACAGGTGCCTCACTCTCTGTCTAGCACTTTACAAAGACAACTGTAGCCCTTACATGTACCTGGCTGGACTAGTACACAGAGGATACATTCTGATCATTCATGATGGATTAGTCTGTGGCTGTGATAAAAGGGCTATAAAGACAGGAGAGAGAAAACTATGAAGAACATACCATATATCCTTGAATACAGTAGTGGAAGGTCTTGTGGGCCCACATTGCTAACCAGCTCTTGTGGGCCCACATTGCTACCAGCTAGGTAGTTACTGAAGGAAAAGTCGGTAAAAAAGGAGGGAAAGTTCCATTAGCTGAGAATGAATTTTAAAAACCCTGAAGTGGCTTTACCTAATGAGAAACCTCCTCAAATTCACCTTCTGATTACTCTTTTTACAAGTTTTTTCCAGGTTCAATGTCGTTCTTAATGAATGTTTGCTTTTTTCTTTTCCTTAACCTGTACTTACTTAAGGAATGGTGTCAAGAGGGATAAAAAAATTTTTTTTGTACGTATACCAATGGATGTAGACTTAAGAATACATTCTTTCCTGAATGGACGTTTACACTTAGAACACAGATTCAACAATTTCAAGGAAAACCAGACCAAGCTTTAGAGCTATCCCCCTAGCCACCCTTAGACCTTACAGTTACTATTTCATTATATCGTGACATTGGTGTCTTTTTTTTTCTCCCCAGCCCTAAAATATAGGTAACACAGTCTTCTCAACTGTGAATAATTCAGAGTGAAGGAATGAATGAGAATTGATTAAGGGTAAAGAAAATGAGAATAAATAAGTTCTCAGGCAAAACTGTAAGTACAAGGTTCTCCTCCTGCCTATCTGCATTATCTTACTGATACGAACGGTGTCCCTTGCTCTTCTCCTCCATGTTTTCCAGCATTCCCCCCCCCAGCCCCATCTTTGTATTTCCTTTGCTTTAGGATAACTGTGTAAGTGGTTTTCACCCAGGAGATATATCCCTTCCAACAGACCTGTTTTCTCCACACTCCACACTTAGGAAACATATATTAATGATATTCATGAGCCTGGGTTCTTCAACCCATTCCCTTCTTGTCCCACCAGCCATCAGTAAAGCTCTGTGGGATAAAATACACTTTAAAAAATATCTTGGTATAGTTAATATCTGTAGGATATAGAGTGATGCCTTCTTCTCTCCTGGTATGAGTCATTTCTGCCTTCTCTCTCCCTCTTTGTTTTCCTTGATTGGTTTTACCAGGAATTGATCAGTATTATTCGTCTTTTCAAAGAATCAATTTGTGTGCTTTGTTGATTCTAGTTGGTTATTTGTTTTTTTTAAAAAAATTTTATTGGAGTCTAGTTGATTTACAATGTTGTGTTAGTTTCTGCTGTGCAGCAAAGTGAATCAGTTGTGCATATACATATATCCACTCTTTTTAAAATTATTTTCCCATACAGGTCATTACAGAGTATTGTATTTTATTAATTTATATGTATTTTTCCTTTCATTCAATTTCACATTTTCTATTTCTTTTTTTAAATTGAGATATAATTGATACAACATTTCATTAGTTTCAGATGTATGATCGTTTGATATTTGTTTATATTGCAAAATGATCACCACAATAAGTTCAGTTAACATCTGTCACCATACATAATTATAAAAAGATATTGTGTGTGTGATGAGAACTTTCAAGATCCACTCCCCTGGCTACTTTCAAATATGTAATAGAGCATTATTAACTATAGTCACCACACTGTGCACAACATCCTCAAGATTTATTCATTTTGTAGCTGGACACTTGTTCCCTTTGATGCCCTTCACCCACTTTACCCCAACCCTGTCTCAGGCAACACCAATCTGTTTTCTATATCCATGAACTCAGACTTGTTTTTGTTTTTTTTAGATTCCACATATAAGTGAGATAATACAGTGTCTCTTTCTTATTTCACTTAGCATAATGCCCTCAAGGTCAATTCACATTGTCACAAATGGCAAGATTTCATTCTTTTTAATGGCAAATAGTCCATTTTATATATACTACATCTTCTTTGTCCATTCACCCATCAATGGATATTTAGTTTGATTCCATGTCTTGGCCATTATAAATAAGGCTACATTGAACATGAGCATGCATATATCTTTCTGAGTTCCTGTTTTAGTTTTCTTTGGATAAATACCCAGAAGTAGAATTGCTGGATCACATGGTAGTTCTATTTTTAATTTTTTAAAGGAGCTTCCACAACATTTTCCATAGTATCTACAACTAAATTACTGTCCCACCAATGGCTCCCTTTTCTCCACATTCTCACCAACAATGTTATTTCTTGTCTTTTTGATAGTAGTCATTCAAACAGGGATGACAGGATATCTTATTGTGGTTTTGATGTGCATTTTGCTGATGATTAGTGATGTTGAGCAACCTTTCATGTACCTATTGGCCAACTGTATGTCTTATTTGGAAAAAATGTCTCTTCAGATCCTTTGTTAATTTTTAAAACCATATTGTTAGTTTCTTTACTATTAAGTTATATGTATTCTTTATACACTTTGAATATTAACCCATTACCAGAGATATGATTTACAAATATTTTCTCCCACTTAATAGGTTGTCTTTCCATTTTTTTTTTTTTTTTTTTTTTTTTTGCGGTACGCGGGCCTCTCACTGCTGTGGCCTCTCCCGTTGTGGAGCACAGGCTCCGGACGTGCAGGCCCAGCGGCCATGGCTCACGGGCCCAGCCTCTCCGCGGCATGTGGGATCCTCCCGGACCGGGGCACGAACCCGCGTCCCCTGCATCGGCAGGCGGACTCTCAACCACTGCGCCACCAGGGAAGCCCTGTCTTTCCATTTTGTTTATGGTTTCCTTGGCTCCACATAATTTTTCTTTTTAGTCTGATGCAGTCCCATTTGTTTATTTTTGCTTTTGTTGCCTTTGCTTTTGGTGTCAAATCCAAAAAGTCATTGCCAAGACTGATGTCAAGGAGCTTACCACCTATGTTTTCTTCTATGATTTTTATGGTTTCATGTCTTACATTCAAGTCTTTAATATATATTTTTAAACACCTTTATTGGAGTATAATTGCTTTACAATGGTGTATTAGTTTCTGCTGTATAACAAAGTGAATCAGATGTACATAAACATATATCTTCATATCTCCTCCCTCTTGCCTCTCCCTCCCACCTTCTCTATCCCACCCCTTTAGGTGGGCACAAAGCACCGAGCTGACCTCCCTGTGCTATGTGGCTGCTTCCCACTAGCTATCTATTTTAAATTTGGTAGCATATATATGTCTATGCCACTCTCTCACTTCGTCCCAGCTTACCCTTCCCCTTCTCCATGTCCTCAAGTCCATTCTCTACGACTGCATATTTATTCCTGTCCTGCCCCTAGGTTCTTCAGAACCATTTTTTCTTTTTAGATTCTACATATACGTGTTAGCATACAGTATTTGTTTTTCTCTTTCTGACTTACTTCACTCTGTATGACAGTCTCCAGGTCCATCCACCTCACTACAAATAACTCAATTTCATTTCTTTTTATGGCTGAGTAATATTCCATTGTATGTATGTGTCACATCTTCTTTATCCATTCATCTGTCGATGGACACTTAGGTTGCTCCCATGTCCTGGCTATTGTAAATAAAGTTGCAATGAACACTGTGGTGCATGACTCTTTTTGAATAAAGGTTTTCTCAGGGTATATGCCCAGTAGTGGGATTGCTGGGTCATATGATAGTTCTATTTTTAGTTTTTTAAGGAACCTCCATACTGTTCTCCATAGTGGCTGTATCAATTTACATTCCCACCAACAGTGCAAGAGGGTTCCCTTTTCTCCACACCCTCTCCAGCATCCATTTTGAATTAAATTTTGTGTCTGGTATAAGACAGTGGTTCAGTTTCATTCTTTTGCATGTGGAAATCCTGTTTTCCCAACACTATTGCAGAGACTATCCTTTCCCCATTGTATATTCTTGGCTCCTTTATATTTTTTCATGGATTAATTGTCCATATATGTGTGGGTTTACTCCTAGGAACTCTATTCTTTTCCATTGATCTATGTGTTTGTTTTTATGCCAACACAATACTGTTTTGATTACTATAATTTTGTAATATAATTTGAAATCAGGGAGTGTGATATTTCCAACTTAGTTCTCCTTTCTCAAGGTTGTTTAGTTTATTTGGGGTCTTTTGTAATTCCATACAAATTTTAGGATTGTTTTTTCTATTTCTGTGAAAAGTGCCATTGGGAATTTCATAGAGATTTCACTTAATCTGTAGATTGATTTGGGTGGTATGGACATTTCAACACTATTAATTTTTCCAATCCACGAGCATTAAATATCTTTTCATTTATTTGTGTCTTCTTCAGTTTCCTTCATTAATGTCTTATAGTTTTCAGTGTACAGATATTGGGTTGGCCAAAAAGTTCGTTCGGGGTTTTCCATAACATCTTATGGAAAAACCCAAGTGAACTTTTTGGCCAACCCAATATTTTACTTCCCTGGTTAGATTTACTCCTAGGATCTTTACTTTTTTTGATGCCATTGTAAATGGGATTGTTTTCTTAATTTCTCTTTCTGATAGTTCATTATTAGTGTCTAGAAGTGCAACAGATTTTTGTATAATGATTTTGTACCATGCAACTTTACTGAATTTATTAGTCTAATTTTTTTTTGGCATCTTTAGTGTTTTCTATATATAGTATCATGCCATCTGAAAATAGTGGCAGTTTTACATCTTCCTTTCCAATTTGGATACCTTTTATTTCTTTTCCCTACCTAATTGCTCTGGCTAATACTTCCAAAACTACACTGAATAAGCATTGTGAGAGTGGGCATCCTTGTTTGTTCCTGATCTTTACCATTGAGTGTGATGTTACCTTTGAGCTTGTCATATATGGCCTTTATTATTTTGGAGTATGTTTCTTCTATGTCCACTGTGTTAAGAATTTTTATTATAATGGATGTTGAATTTTGCCAAATGCTCTTTCTGCATCTATTGAGATGATTTTATAATTTTTAATCTTTTATTTTGTTAATGTTGTACATCACATTGATTGATTTGTGTATATTGAACTATCCTTTCATCCCTGGAATAAATGCTAATTGATCATGGTGTATGATCTTTTGAATGTATTGTTGAATTTGGTTTATTAATATTTGTTCATCAGGGATTTTTTTTTTTTTCTTGTGGTGTCCTAGCCTGGTTTTGGTCTTAGAGTAATGTTGGCCTCATAAAATGAGCTTGGAACCATTTCTTCCTCTTCTATTTTTTTTGTAAGAGTTTGAGAAGGATTGATATTTAATTCTTCTTTGAATGTTTGGTATAATTTACCAGTGAAGCTGTCTGGTCCTGCACTTTCCTTTGTTGGGAGGTTTTTTTTTTTTTTTTTTTTTTGCGGTACGTGGGCCTCTCACTGTTGTGGCCTCTCCCATTGAGGAGCACAGGCTCTGGATGCACAGGCTCAGCAGCCATGGCGCATGGGCCCAGCTGCTCCACGGCATGTGGGATCTTCCTGGACTGGGGCATGAACCCGTGTCCCCTGCATCAGCAGGCGGACTCTCAACCACTGCACCACCAGGGAAGACCCTGTTGGGTGGATTTTGATTACTGATTAAATCCCCTTACTAGCAATTGGTCTGATCAGAGTTTCTATTTCTTCATGATTTAGTCTTGGTAGGTTTATGTCTCTGGGAATTTATCCATTTCTTCTAGGTTGTCCAATTTGTTGACATATAATTGTTAATAGTAGTCTCACATGATCCTTTGCATTTCTGTGATGTCAGTTATAAACTTTCTCTTTCATTTCTGACTTTATTTATTTGTGCCCTCGCTCTTTTTTCTTGCTGAGTGTAGCTAAAGATTTGTCAATTTTGTTTTTCTTTTCAAAGAAGCAGCTCTTAGTTTCACTGATCTTTTCAATTATCTTTTTATTCTTTAATTTATTTATTTTTATTCTGATCTTTTCTATTTCCTTCCTTCTACTAACTCTGGGCTTCATTTGTCCTTCTTCTAGTTCCTTGAGATGTAAAGTTAGGTTGTTTAAAATGAGAATTTTCTATTTTTTTTAATCAATGTATGCATTTATCACTATAAACTTCTCTCTTAGAACTGCTTTTGCTACATCCCATAGGTTTTGGAATGTGGTATTTCCATCTTCATTTGTCTGAAGGTGGTTTTTTATTTCTCTTTTGATTTATTCTTTGTCCCATTTGTTGTTCAGTAGCATACTGTTTAATATCCACATATTTGTAAATTTTCCAGTTTCCTTATTGCAATTTTTCTAGTTGCATACTATTGTGGTAGGAGAAGAAACCATTGTGGTCATGATATGATTTCAGTCTTCTTAAATTTATTAAGACTTGTTTTGTGGCCTAACTTATGATCTGTCCTGGAGAGTGTTCCATTTACACTTGAGAAGAATGCATATTCTTTTTTTATTTATTTTTTTATTTTTTTAGAATGCGTATTCTGTTGCTTTTGGATGAAATGTTCTGTATGTATCTGTTAAGTCCACCTGTCCTAATGTGTTGTTTAAACCCAATGTTTCTTTATTGATTTTCTGTCTTGAAGATTTATCTATTGATGTAATTTGGCTATTAAAGTCCTCTAATAGTGCTTCCCTGGTGACACAATGGTTGAGAGTCCGCCTGCCGATGCAGGGGACGTGGGTTTGTGCCCCAGTCCAGGAAGATCCCACATGCTGTGCAGCAGCTGGGACTGTGAGCCATGGTTGCTGATCCTGCACGTCCGGAGCCTGTGCTCCACAGCAGGAGAGGCCACAGCAGTGAGAGGCCCACGTACCGCAAAAAAAAAAAAAAAAAAGTCCTCTAATATTATTGCATTGTTGTCTATTTCTCTCTTTAGGTCTATTAATATTTACTTTAAATCTTTAAGTGATCCTATATTGGTTACATAAATATTTATAAATGTTATATTTTCTTTTTGGACATAATGATATACTTTTGTAAACATATAAATAAATATATAAAATATACTTTTATTATGTTAAATTTCTGAAATTTAGGAGTTATCTACTATAACACTACCATCACCTTAAGTGACAGAGATTTGCCCTCAGATCCTAACTCTGATTGTGTTGTATATTGTTTGATACTCTAATAAGTTGACTTAAAGCCTCAGAGTTCATTTGAGAAGAATTGTAAGGAGCGGGTGGGAATCCAAACAGGAGTTCATCTCAACTTTCTAGAATTATAACTAGTTCCACAGTTACTTTAGGCTCAATATGTGTGTTTTTCAATTTCATTTTTGGCCTTCATCAAGATGCAATAGGCATTTCATGTAATTGAATCTCTATCTTCTCCTATCCTGTTGCATTTGAGGAATAGAAGGGGATCTGAAGGAGAGATTTGGAAGTAGGAAGCTGGGATTCATAAATTCACCTCTAAAAAGAGATTTATTGTTGCCAAACAATACAGAGACATACAGTTTCCATTTCATAAGAGTATATCTGTGTCAAAGAAATATATTTCCATTTCTGGATGCACCTAAAGTAAATTGTGTGACTGTAATATGGTACAGTTTCTGAAGATACAATCCTTTTTAATATTTCTAAAGCATTCCTATTTTCGTAAAGTTCTCCCAGGAATAAATCAAAATGTTAAGTTTTATGATTTCAGTTCTCATTATGATTCATTTATGCAGGTAATTCTCCTTAATGAGATGATATCCATTGGACAGGCCACATTCGTTAGAGAAGCATCAGTGCTTGACATCTCTGCATCTCCTGAAAGTACCAAGGTCAGTGCTCTGTACAGGGACAGGGAGAACCTTCCTGTTTAGGTACAGGTGTGGGGTTGAGCCAGCCTGGGGAAGTCAGCTAAGTGCAGGCTCCTGGCAGCTCTAGAACTTGATGGTGGGCCAGGGGATACTGCCTTCTGTGCACTGCACACTTGCCTCAGAGGGTCAGGGACTGAAAGCCAATCAGAGAAGGCCCAAGGGTTGTGGTAGAAGAAATAAACAGACAACAATCAGTTCATTTAGATGGAATTCGAAGTTAATATTAAATGGCTAACTCTCATGCCCCACCAAGACAGGTTTACTTCTGTGTTGGTCACATTCCAGCTTCTGGAATAGGGATGTTGGGACCTGCCCTTAAGTGTGATGCCCTACATTGGCCTAAATCTCAGAGAAGATTGGAAGACAATATTTTGTAAATATCCAGCTATTCCGGGTCCTTCAGTTAAATGTCTGTGTGCCCCCCTATCTGTAAAAATGACAAGTCTATCTTCCGGTTGCTTAAGCTGAAAACCTTGGGAGTCATTCTTTACACCATTATTCTTGGACCCTGTTTCCAATCCTGTCTACACTGCCTTCCAAATATATCCAGAACTGACCTCTCTTCATCATCTCCACAGCAACCACTCTGGTCTAAGTCATCAGCATGCCTTCCTGTATTATTGCAATAGCCTTCTAGGGATTGCTGGTGTCTCTGCTTTAGGTCTGCTTTCCCACAGTCTATTATTAACAAAACTGAAATCTATTAAATTTAAGAAAATACCCCTCCTTTGATCAATCCCCTTCATTGGTTTCTAACTCATTCAGGGTAAAAACAAATTCCTCACAATGGATTCTAGGGCCCTAGCCTAGGGGGATTCCCTAATCTTGGGGTCACTCCTTCTGCTGCTCTCCCTCCTCATCATTCCGCTCACCTCTTGCTGTTCCCAGCACTCTCCAGGCTCACTCCCAACTTGGGGTCCTGGCCTGGCTACTCTCTGTGACCAAACTGGTCTTCCTCCAGTCAGCCACACACCCTCTTCCATCAGAATATGAACTCTCTACCTGCACTCTCTGCTTTATTTTTCCCTTAGGACTTACCAATATTTTACATACTACATTTTTAACTTTTTCATATTCATCTCTTTGTAGGCATGTAAGGATATAGAATTTTGTCTGCTTCACTGCTATATTCCAATGCCTAGAATAGTGCCTGGTGCACAGTAGGTGATGAGTAAGCATATATTCAGTGGACACGTTTTACCCACAAAAGGATTGCTATTGCTGCTATATGTGGTCAATGTCATAGTAGCAATTTCAGAGTAGGTATTTATATTTTACACAAATATTTGTATATTGCCTTAAAATATCTATATTTTACATAAACAAATATTTGTATACTTCTCTTAGGTTCAATTCTTTGATGGTTTTGTTTTACAGTAAAGTGAGGAGAGGGAAGAGGAATGAAACTGTTATCTCTCAGTTTCCTGTGAAAATTGACATATTTTTGTACAGTCAGCTCAAACTAGTCTTCTGGAAAATTTTATGAAGTTTGAACTATTAGGTGTGGTACGTGTGGGCTGTTTATCTTTTCAATCATTGTTTGCTGGTTGTTGTTGTGGTGGTGGTTTTGTTTTGAGTCTAGTCAGTCAGTGGATAATATTCACCATCCATCCACTATGTACCAGGCACTCTGTGGGACCCAGGCAGAGAGAAGACATGGGAGATGCCAGGTCGATGAACATTCTAAAAGGGTAAATTGCTGCCATGCTTCATACACAAAGGCTGTGCTGTCTATGATCAATAAAATTCTGATTAGGGAAGAAGTTTTGGCAGCAAGTCTTCCTGGGAAGGAGGAGGTAGACATGGAGCAAATGATTCCTTTTCCTAATAGAATTATCTACAAGCAAACCAATCTGTGACAGGTTGGTCGTGAGGTAGAGGATAGATGTATGATTGAATTCTGTTCTCCTAGCAGCATCGTCATTAAATTGTCAGATTATTAAAGCAGTGCTTGTTCCTGGAGGCCTCTCCTTTAAATGTATGTACTGTTAATACATTAGTGTGAATTAATTATCAGTCCCTTTGAAATACCTTGAGTCCAATAAAACTGAAAGGGAAGAGAAGTGATGAGAGAGACAGAAAAGACAGAGAGAGAAGAGGAAGACTAAGAGCCAATGGGTAGAGGTTTTCCAAACCCACAAGAGCAAAGCAGAAGAGACGGTCCCACCTTGAAACTGCAGGAAGGAAAGAACTTGGGCCAAAAAAAAGCCTGCTTTATCCAAGAGTAGTGGCCCAGGAAATTTTCACCACTACCTTTGAAATGTAATTTTTCAAAGTAGAATGCTTCACCCCTCCACTGTCACAGGCACTGACTTATGAGTGTTCTCAGAAGTCAATCTACTCCTGTTTGTATGAGATGGAAAATGTCACTTGTGAGACAGGAATGAAAATCAAACTAACCTAACTAACTGGTCCTGTGTGGAAACCCAGGTTGACAACAGAGTTCCCACCCTGATTCCGTCTCCGGGGGAAGCACACACAGGGCTCCTGCTCACAGTGGCATCAGAGGTTGCTGTCAGCCTACTGTGTTTATGTCATACCAACACTGAGCAAGATGCAGGTGATATTCCAAAAATGCCCTCAGCACATGGTCATGTTCTGCTCAGCCACCGAGATAAGTGAAAGGAAAATGCAATGGTGTTGGTGTTCTATGAATACAAGAAGTATAGGTCTTCATCTCAAGTTCACCATTTCTAGACAGCCTGAAAGGGAAATAGTTGAGAAGTTGTTTTAGTATGTTTAATCCCGTGAATATTCACCTGAAAAATAAAGAAGTATTCCTATTATGTTGCTCTCCAAAAATATATGGATCACTTTTGATATTTTGAGATAGAAATTAAACACTTCACCTACTAAAATAAAAATAGAACTTTAAACTAAAAAAATTTTAAAAATAGTTTTTAACGTGTAATACCTGAGGACTTCTGGGTGCTTTTTACTAAAATGTATGATTTGTTGCCTCTCTCTTAGGCCTCCAAGAATGTGCTAACATACTCCCTAATACCTAATTTTTGCTTCTTTTTCATAAGAGCAGAAAACAATCTTTCCTTGTTATAAGTTATTATTTTTTTCCCAGAAAATAATGCTGTTACAGTATTGTTCAAAAACCTTTTGGTTACTGTGGTAGAAATATACAGATTTCCGTTACAAATGAAAGTGAATGGAAATATTAAATATTACAAACAAAAACTATACTCAAGTCTAAATATTTTCTGCCCCCAACCCTTATTCAGTGGTTCCTAGACTGATTTCCAGTTCTACCAACATCCCTTGACCATAAACCTCTAAAGGAATCCAGTAGACCCCACGCAATTACAGCTCACACACTCTTCTGTGAGGATTATTTCCACTGTAGTGTTTTGGATCATCTGCTTCTTCCCCAGAAGGAAAGTGTCACTGTCATTAGTACTGGTTTCTCTCTCTGCAAATGGCAGCCACTAATACTAATTATGGTTGACAGGTGCCTTTTTGTAATTCAGATCTGCCTCTCTCTGGGTTCCCTGTTCTGAGACCTCCATCATCTTCATGCTTCAGCACATCCTGCCTTGCATAGTATTTTACCTTTCATAGAAAGAAGTGCTTCTTCAACACAGCTTTATTTGCCTGGATTATCTACCCGGATTCTCTTTAAGATGCTTTTAGCTCTAGCAATTTTCTAGTATTAAAACACACCAAGTTTCATCCTCTTGATCTAAAACAAATAGACTGCCGGGTATTTCTCAAGCAAAATGTTTTTTGGGGGGATCTGCAGAGAACTGCAATTCAGGGTCTGCAACAATGGCGAGCCATGTGCAAATCCCTGCACAGCAAGGGAAGGAGAACACTTTTATAGAGGGGAAAAGGAAGCTGGGAGGGCTGCAGTAACAAAGAGTCCATGGCTTTTCATTGGCTGAGTCCTTGCCAGGAAAAAGAGGAATCTTTCTTCCTGTTGGGATCTACTATAATAGCTTGAGAGCTCCCCCTTCTTGTCTCCTGAATGTATTTAATTGATGTTGCTGTTTATTAATTTTTTACAGTCCATAGAAATGAAGATCCAAAGGACTTGGTCTGCCCCAGAAGAGAGCAGCCTAGGGCAGCACAAAGAGATGGGAAATCTCAGTGTTCTGGGGTGCAGGTCAGACTTAGGTAGTTCCAAATTAGTAATTATTTGTGGACAGAATAAAGAAGGATATTCAACCCCCAAAGTGGCAGGCTTCCCTAGTCACCCTAGAAGCTGACTACCATATACAAGTGGATCTGCCTCCAGCATAATGTCCACCTGGCACCAAGAGAAGCCGTCATACAAGATGTAGAGGAACACCTAGAAGGACAGAGAGCTGAGGGTTACTGAGCTTACAGAACAGAATTTATGGCTATTCTGAACCTGCTTACTAAAAATAAGCATTCATACTGTACCTGTTTCTACATGTAGCACAACTTAGTCTGTAACCAGCTTTCACACCCAACATCAAGGTTGTGGGGAAAGAGACTTACAGACGTTGCCAATTTCTAACTATGGGTGCATAGAGTCATGCACGATTTATCTTCCCAGGTCAGCTTACAAGAGGCAGAGAGGACAGATAGCACCGCCAACAATGTTTTGTTTAGAGCTACCCCTACTCCTACATTATACCTCCTGGGACTGAATCAGACTCTTCTCCTTTGGAAGGAAGACAAACCATGTTATTTAAAGTGTTACCTGACCAGGAACCCACACAATAATAAGTTTTACTATTAATTAATGTTAACTGTTTCATGGTATGACAAATTTGTATGTTGTGCCAAACTTCTACCTAAGTCAAAGCCCGTTATTTTACTTCTCTTGTCCCACTATATCATACCATGGAGCGTAATCAAAGAAAAAGTCACCTTTATTTCTGTTTCTATTTTTAATAAGTCAATCTATTTTAACCAATCAATTATTATGTCACCTGACATTATTGGGCGCAACATGGTTAAACAGCCATTCCTGGGAGATTGAGATGAAGCCCAAGAAGGAAGCTGGCTTCTGGGATTTGTCATAAATAGGAAGCTCTTTTCAGTCTGGACTTCACGAGGGAGAGATTCTTCCCTAAATGCTGGCCTCAGACAGCTCTAACCTGAGCTGAATTCAGTGGAGAGAATTCAGACACTACCACCCTCAGCTGGCCAGACAAGGACATGTGTAATGCTGGGTTTTCATCCACTTTAATCATGTTCAACCCCGGTTATCCTAGCTCTCACCAGCCATTTTACACAGTGGGTTTTTGTCTTCTTCTCCCATCTGTTAAGTCAAAGCTTCCAGCCTCTTCCACTACTTTAGTCACAGTATTTAAAGACAATTGACAAAGGGCTAAAGAATGAATATCATTCTACTAGATGGCACCAACATTTTACCTGCACCATGGTCTCTCTGGCCCTTCAGGCAGGGATTCAGAGTGTATCTGAGTTCTAGAACCTTCTCAGCATCAGGGCTGTATCATGGACTACGACAAAGAGAGAGATAAAAATGTCTCTCTCCCTTTTGTGTAAGAGTCTGTTGTGTTCTCCAAAAGATGCATTCCTTTTATATCAATAATTTATGGAGGGGTTTCCCTGGTGGCGCAGTGGTTGAGAGTCCGCCTGCCGATGCAGGGGACACGGGTTCGTGCCCCGGTCTGGGAAGATCCCGCGTGCCGCAGAGCGGCTGGGCCCGTGAGCCATGGCCGCTGAGCCTGCATGTCCGGAGCCTGTGCTCTGCGGCGGGAGAGGCCGCAACAGTGAGAGGCCCACAAACCGCAAAAATAATAATAATAATAATAATAATAATAATTTATGGAGATTCTGGGCAACGGCCCTTCAGGTTTTTCTTACATTACTATGTGAAGCACATCTGTAAGTCAAATCCAAACACTACTCTCCAGAGGAAAAGAATTTCCCAGAGCTGTATTCCAACTGGGGGAAGGACATTTGTTCCCTTCCAACAGCCTGCAGTCTTCTTGCCTTTCCTAAAGGGTGGGAAAAAATAGTCAACTAGGATCAGGGCTTCAAGAAAATAGATGGGGGGGAACATGGCAGTCAGGGAAGGGAGTACAAGGAAGGGGAGGAAAAAGCTAAGCTGATAGAGAAACACTTGCGAAGGTCACAGCCTGAGACAGAGCTCACTACAAGTGACATTTTATCACACACTTATAGAGCACTCCTCCACCCCACACCCTATCACCACACCAACAGGGCACAAGAATCATAATATTTATAGAATATTCCATCTAGCAGCAGCATAAAACACATTCATTCATGCTCACATGGAATATTCAACAAGATAGACCACATTCTGGACCACACAACATACAAAATTAAAAGAAAAGACAGCATACACACATAGTATGTCCTAGACCACAATAGAATTAAACAAACAAAAAGTCAATAACAAAAAGCTAGCTGGATAATCCCTCAAATATTTGGAAATGAAACAGCACATTTCAAAGTAATCCAAATCAAAGGAGAAGTTGCAAGAGAAATTTTTAAATATTTTGAATTGAATGAAAAGGAAAATATAACAGTGCAATTTGTGGGGTACAGTGGAAGCAGTACATAAGGGGAAATCTATAGCATTACTTGTATATACTACAAAAGAAGAAAGATCTAAAATAAATAACCTAAGCTTTCCTTTCAGGAAACCAGAGATAAAAGGGCAATTTAAGGCCAAAAGAAGCAAAAATGAAATAATTTAAAATAGAGCAGAAATCCATGGGATTGAAAACAGGAAAACAATGAAGAACATCAAAGAAATCAAAAAGTTGTTTTTTGAAATTTCAATTAAATTAATAAACCTCTAGCCAGTCAAATGGTAAAATAAAGAAAGACACAAATGACCAATTCCAGAAATGAAAGAGATCATTAATACTGATCCCATGGATTAAAAGAATAATAAAAGAATACTATGATCAACTTGGCCAACAAATTTGATATTTTAGATGAAATGAACCAATTTCATGAAAGGCATGAACTACCAAAATGCAAACAAGAATAGATAACTTGGATAACCTACATCTATTAAAGAAATTGAATCAATAATTAATAACTTTCTAAAAAGAAAACACCAGGCTCAGATGACCTAACTGGTGGACTTTACCAAACATTTAAGAAAGAAATAATGCAAAATTTCCACAATTTCTTACAGATTACACTAATACCCAAACCAGATAAAGATATTACAGAGAGAAAGCTAGAATCCAATGTCTTTCATTAACATAGATACAAAAATCCTCAACACAATGTTAGCAAATTGAAGACAATAATTTTAAATTATACAGTATGACCAAGTGGGATTTATTCCAACTATGAAAGACTGGCTCAACATTCAAAAATCAGACAAACTGTTTCTAAAGTTTATATGAAGAAAACAAAAGACCTGGAAGACCTGGAATAGCCAACAGAATACTGAAAACCAGTAAAGTTGGTGGACCCAAAATACCTGATTTCAAGCTTTACTAAAAGGTACAGTAATCAAGTTATTGTGGTCATTGGTTGAGGAATAGACAAACAGATCAATAGAAAAAAATAGTGAGTCCAGACAAATATAGTCAACTGGTCTTTGACAAAGGTGCAAAGACCAATTCATGGAGAAAGAATAGTCTTTTTAATGAATAGTGTTGGAACAACTGTATGCCCATATTGAAACAAAAAAACCCAAAACAAACAAAAGCTACATGGAGACCTTACATTTTCCACAAAAATTAGTCCAAAATGGAACATATATCTAAATGTAAAACATCAACTATAAAATTTCTAGAAGAAAACGTAAGAGAAAATCTGTGTGTCCCTGGGTTTGGTGATAAGGTTTTGGGAAAGGGTGCTGACTTAAGAAACTTTTCAAATAAGTGGAGTCTGCAATATTAAAGGCAAAGGGATTATACAGAAGCACCATACTCTAGGTGAAACGTTTTTTCTCTCCCAAGGGTATGGGTTAACACTTCTGAAGCCACTGTATGCATAAAGCTGAAATTAAACAATTAAGTAACTAGACGATATATAGTGAGAGCCAGGAGTTTCACGGCTAGGAGTGAGAGGTTACAGATAAGAAAAGAGAGAAGGTAGAATAATCCATAAGGTAAGGACTAGTGGAGACATCAGTATGAACACATGTTTAGCTTTTTACTGATGTGTGTATATAGACCAGTTAGTACACACACATATGTTTCTGTGCTCTGTCTACTGAGAGGACATAAAACAATAATATGCCAGCAGCCATGAGCACACCCAAGTCTTTGTTTTGAACACCATTCTCCAGTAAAAGGAAGCAGAGGTCCTTGGAGAAATGGATGATTCCAGAACTGGGGCAGGAAATATACAAAATGAGGCTGGAGCTTCAAGATTGTAGGGCCAGAAAGTATAAACGTGGTCAAATATATATAAATAAACCCTCACCCACAATGATGAAGGTATGTCAAAGGAATACAGGAGCCAACTGAAAGAACTCCTCATGGCCAAAGCTGGAAAATTTTGAGCAAAAATAAATAAGTAAATAAATTAGTACTTGATTTTAACTCTAAAAATAAGATGTTGCATCATGAATTATTTTGCCTTGGATGGGAATGTTCAAGGACATCCTGCAGTGATGTATTCTCCACACAACCCTGATGAGAATTAATTCAGAAGTG
This sequence comes from Pseudorca crassidens, assembly GCF_039906515.1. Lineage (NCBI taxonomy): Eukaryota > Metazoa > Chordata > Mammalia > Artiodactyla > Delphinidae > Pseudorca > Pseudorca crassidens. The sequence goes on from NC_090298.1 coordinate 7,380,724, forward strand.
ATTTGAATGAAGCTATACGGGGCCTGCTAATGAGCTTTGTTGATGGTGGGAAGCAGAAAGGAATTAAGGATATCTTGAACAGTATAATACCAATGCAAACAAGATTTTCCCTCTATGGCGGCATGTTGGGTCCCCACTGAACTTCCAGTTCATTTACTCAGAAAGCATTAGAGAAACACCTACTATGCCTCAGGCACTGGAAACAGAAGTAAACAGGGCCACCGGGGGTATTTGCTTTCCAAAATACTACATTCAGTGGGTAACAAGACAGTGAGAGACTTTGGGGCAGGGGACTCTGACTACAGTGGTCAGCAAAGGCCTCTCTGTGCAGATGTTCTATAAATAACACCTTGATATGAGGTCAGAGAGAGATAATCTGGAATAAGCATGTTCCAGGCAGGTGGAACAGTAAATGTGATTGACGAACAGGCAGAAAAGTAGCATGACTGGAGCAGAATGAGAAAGGGCTGATGGAATAAATTGAGGACTGAATTGCTAAGATTGGCCAGAGGTGGCAGATTATGTAGATCCTTGTAGGCTGTGTAAGGAACTGGATTTTATTTTAACTGGAATCAGGAGTCTTTAGTAGATTTAGGAAGGGGTAGGTGGGCTCTGACTTTTGAACCATAGTTCCCACCACAGTAAGCCCGGGATCCATGACTGTCCTTCTGTTTTAGAAAGGCTACTTATTTGTGTCTTGGTTTCCATGGATCCAAACCATTGACTGGCCGTGATTTCTTGGATAAGTTTCGCCATTTGCCTTCTCTAACTCCCATCCTCCTTCATTTAAGATTATCTGAGGGAGTCCTTGCAACCATAAGTACCTACAACCATAGGAAGGAAATGACTGGAGAAAGTCTCCCATTGCTACTACTTCCAATGGTCATAAGGATCTCTCAGTTCAAAGGAAGCTCAGCACAAATGCCTTCATCTAGCATCACACTGGCAAAGATGTTTCATCTATTCAGGACTTGCTGTATTTGTTTGTTCGCTTTATATTGATTTTTATTATTCATAAGAAGTAACTTTTTTTTCAGGGATTGTGTTGTTATCTGTGCTAATCTTCCAAAAAGCATCAAAATGATTTATAATAAAAATATAAAATTTAAGTGGGTAAATTAAATAATTATGACAGGTCAGGCATTCTAGCACACCGCTCTTAATTTAAGTTGGACTTTGTACATTGCCCCTTTCCTCTTTAATGTGTTTCCCAGGGGGATTCTTCTCTGATGATGAAATAAATCAAGTCCATGTAACTATGGAGAGGTTATATAGTTTTAAAATTATTTCATTCTGTTCTACTCAAATGTTTGCCGTCTTGTCAATGGAAGACAAGATGGCAACCCCCAAGAATGATTCAGGCAAAGATGCTGAATCGTGAGATGCTCTATCAGTGCTTGTCTGTTCAAGCTCTGCTGAGAAAAGAAAATTTAGAGACCCATTTAGGTTTGAGTGACTGTTAATCCCTGAGTAATTGAATGAGATAACCTCAGGGTAGGTTATTTTTCAACAGGCGGGTTCCTATACCCTAAATTCAGTCTGAGTGCCTTAGAAAGGGAAAGGAGAGATTTTTAGAGCTCTGACCTTAAAGGGAGTCCTTGAACAGCTTAACACAACAGGAATGGCCTAGGGCAATAAGGCAGATAAAAGGCTTATTAAAGTCTCTTAAAGTGGAAATGAGGCTGACTGGTGTCTCAGCTGGGAGGGTCAGGGGAATTTGAGTAGTTTGAGTCCATGGGAATCACACATTGCTAGAAGGTGGCTGCATCGAAGGCATCTTTGGCTTATAAATTAGAGGTTTCCTATCTACAGAGCAAGGCAGATACAGTTTTAGTTAAGAGGGTCAAAGCTTAGAATAGCAATGTACATAATCATAAAAAAAACAACAAACAACACTAAAGCAAGTAACCTATTGCTACCAGATTTCAGGCACAGTTTGTCAGAATTCAGGCCGCATGTGTTCCATCTATTGTAGTATCAGGATTGTTGGCCAGCGTGGGATCCCCCTACTTGGCAAAAGTCTGCACACACCATGAACACTGTATTCAGTGTGTGCACACTGACTTTAGGGAAGTGTCATATTTGGTGTGCCTGACAAAGATTAATTATTAACTTCACACATATTAAATAAGGCTAAACCTCATAGAAGGTGTTGGTTCTAAAAGAAGGAGCAAGAGTACCTGCACCCAATGACTTGCGGTTCTAGACTAGCTGCTCTCAAACCTGAATGAGCAAGTGAATTACCTGGAGGGCTGGTCAAACCATGGTTTGCTGGCTTCCTCCCCATGATTCCTGTATCAGCAGATGGGGCATTGCTAACAAGTTCTCCAGGAGACTGGGTGGCTGGTCCCAAGACCACACCCTAATTACCACTGTTTTAGGCTTAGAGGCAGAGAGGGAGGGAGCTTGGAACAGAGCACCAGGCTAGCACCAGATGTACATCAGGATGAAAGAGAGGTAAACTAAAGTCACTGCCTGACATCAAGAATGTTTCCTATTTGATGCATTTCAAATCAATTTTTATCTACCTCACTGGATTCTAAATACCTTAGGTAACTGGTATGAGTCTCATTTGCTTGATAAATAAATGATTCAGAGTCCAACGGTATGAAGCCAGTTTGGTATTAAAAATAATAACAACAACAATGGCAATGGGAACCTCTGATTACAGTGATTCTTTTGTTCCTAAAACGTCTGAAGTTTAGGATCACTTTGAAATGAGAGAATAAAATTCCTCAATAAAACTATAGTTTCTGTGATTCATTTTCATTACCCTCAACATGGGACCTCCAATCTACAGAACAAGTGAGCTAGTACATGGGTGTTATATTAAGTCACTAAGTTTATGTTAATTAGTTAAGCAACAACAGAAAAATAATACAGAAAAACTAAAGGACTCATCCTAAAGCTGAGGTTAACCCTCTTATTAGAAAGAAGAAATCTTTGGATGGCTTTACATAGTTTTTAAATTTCAAGAAAATATCCCAAAGTTTCTTTTGGAGATACAACTTTTTTCTGCTTTACTTTGTGAGGATATAGGGGAATCACACTTCAACTATGAGCATTTTCGTTGGAAAAAAACAATGTAGATTATTTGATTAATTAAAAGATCTCTTAATGAACCACCAGCATAGTCTTCACTGTTATTGTAAACATGTGGTAAACACCACAATCCCGGCTAGAGTGTAAGGAATATGTCAAGGCTTGTGCAAAAATGGAATCATTTCTTGCCCAAGACGCCAAAGTCACATACATATTTTATAAGAGGCACATGGAAAACAACATCCCGAAGGCAGAACACGGATGGTCCAAGGCAAGGGGTTCTGAGATTTTGCAAACAGATGAAGATGGAGATGAGGTTTCTTTCTCCTCCCACTAATATGAAAAAGATAACTTCTTGCCCAAGTGGTTCCATATAGGAGGAACCTCGAGAAAGAAGGTCAGAGAAGTGGGGAAGGAAAGAAGGAAACCAGGGAGAGGTAGGGAATAGAATAGGATTGCTCCTGAGTGGGAAAGAAACTTGATGAGCAAGCTTTCAAGTCAGAGCTGCTTTCAGCTTACTGTCCACACTGTTGACTGGGCTGAACACAAAGTTCTGTTATTTTATTTTTCCTCCTATGACCCAGGGACTCAGTAAATATGTGCTGGGTTGGCAGTAAGAACTGGGAGTTAAGGGGTGTGGGGAGAAAGAGATTTCAAGAATGAATGAGAGACAGATTAGAGAGAGCCTTAATGAGTTGAGTTGAATTTACACTTGGTGTTGGCAGCCACCATTGTGGTTGCTATTTTTTTTTCTTTGAAAAAAAAAATCTCTCAATTCACCTGACACCTGAAATCCCAGAGTTTATCACTACTTGCAGCCTGATTTGTACAGTAGGAAGGAATAACACATTAGACAATGGATTCATTCTCTGAGACGATTTTATTTATTTTAAGCCCTCTTGGCTCAGTGGGGCTGAAAGAATAAGACACCACTTTTAGTGAGGGGTTCTTCTGGGACCTCAGGGAGAGCTGCAGAAATCAGAGGTGAAGGAGCGACCAGGACCAACTCTAAGCCTATTCGTAATACTCCCTTACTCCTGACTTTAAGGAGAACTGGCAGGCTTACTCAGAATATACGGTAAGAGACCAGCTCTGAGGGAAAACAAACTAGGCTCACACACGTTGCTTTAACGCCCTAAATAAATCTAGCCGAGGACTTTACAGGTCTCCCACCAAGAGGACTCCATTTCCTACCCAAATGTGAAATTTGACACATATCAAGGTGAGAGAATTACTCCTTACAATAACTGTCAAAGTGCCTCATTAACCTGGCTGCTTAAGGAGAGTAAACCACAGAGCATTTAAGAAAAGAGGCTGTGCAAAAGCTTTTAAGTTTCATTAGGTCCCATTTGTTTATTTTTGTTTTTATTTCCATTTCTCTAGGAGGTGGGTCAAAAAGGATCTTGCTGTGATTTATGTCATAGAGTGTTGTGCCTATGTTTTCCTCTAAGAGTTTGATAGTGTCTGGCCTTACATTTAGGTCTTTAATCCATTTTGAGTTTATTTTTGTGTATGGTGTTAGGGAGTGTTCTAATTTCATACTTTTACATGTAGCTGTCCAGTTTTCCCAGCACCACTTATTGAAGAGGCTGTCCTTTCTCCACTGTACATTCTTGCCTCCTTTATCAAAGATAAGGTGACCATATGTCCGTGGGTTTATCTCTGGGCTTTCTATCCTGTTCCATTGATCTATATTTCTGTTTTTGTGCCAGTATTATACTGTCTTGATTACTGTAGCATTGTAGTATAGTCTGAAGTCAGGGAGCCTGATTCCTCCAGCTCCATTTTTCGTTCTCAAGATTGCTTTGGCTATTCGGGGTCTTTTGTGTTTCCATACAAATCTAGAAACAATAAATGCTGGAGAGGATGTGGAGAAAAGGGAACACTCTTGCACTGTTGGTGGGAATGTAAATTGATACAGCCCCTATGGAGAACAGTATGGAGACTGCTTAAAAAACTAAAAATAGAATTACCATACGATCCAGCAATCCCACTACTGGGCATATACCCTGAGAAAACCATAATTCAAAAAGAGTCATGTACCAAAATGTTCACTGCAGCTCTATTTACAATAGCCAGGACATGGAAGCAACCTAAGTATCCATCAACAGATGAATGGATAAAGAAGATGTGGCACAATGGAATATTACTCAGCCATAAAAAGAAATGAAGTTGAGTTCTTTGTAGTTAGGTGGATGGACCTAGAGTCTGTCATACAGAGTGAAGTAAGTCAGAAAGAGAAAAACAAATACCGTATGCTAACACATATATATGGAATCTAAGAAAACAAAATGTCATGAAGAAACTAGGGGTAAGACAGGAATAAAGACATAGACCTACTAGATAATGGACTTGAGGATATAGGGAGGGGGAAGGGTAAGCTTTGACAAAGTGAGAGAGTGGCATGGACATATGTACACTACCAAACGTAAAATAGATAGCTAGTGGGAAGCAGCTGCATAGCACAGGGAGATCAGCTCGGTGGTTTGTGACCACTTAGAGGGGTGTGATAGGGAGGGTGGGAGGGAGGGAGATGCAAGAGGGAAGAGATATGGGAACATATGTATATGTATAACTGATTCACTTTGTTATGCAGCAGAAACTAAAACACCATTGTAAAGCAATTATACTCCAATAAAGATGTTAAAAAAAAAGAGGCACATAATTAAGAAATTAAATGACAATAATTACTAGTACCTGTAACCTAAAGAAGACACAAGGAATGCATAATCTCATTTATAGGGTACATCTTATGGAAGGTGAGAAATTCTAAGGAAACCCAAATTCTAGAGAACAAATTTAATAGCCTAATAAACACATTTAAGGAAAAGATGTAAAATTGAACTGTATCATTTCCTATGAAAACAGAGTCAAATGACCACTGAAATTGTTATACTTATGTAATTTAACCATTTAGGACTTCTCCCAGTGTAACTGCATAACCAACTCTCCAAAACATCCTGTTTGAAATGTCTTCTGCAGACAAATCCTTTAAAAGGGATATAACTCATGTATCTACAAATGGCAATAATCTTCAGGCAAATGAATCCATGGTTAGCAACTGAGTTATTGTTACAAGTTGCTTTGGGAAATTAAACAAAAGTTTTCATCGGCTTTTTGCATGATTTACTCTCCTTTTCCTTAGAGAATAGCGCCATATTTCTCAGTAATATTGACAAAATTTTTTAAAATAACGTATTTTTTGAAAAACTAATACAATGGTAGTAAGCAAGCTTAAATCTGAATCCTGAATTAACATTCCTCAATTTTACAGTCTAAAGTTGTAACAGACAGATGAAGAGAATGGTTTTCAGAGGGTGGTGGTGATGGTGTTTTCCCAGGAGGTCCATGTAGTAGGAGGTGAAAGCGGAGGGGGAATAATAAGACCATCTGCTCTTCTGATGAATCTTAGCCCTGAGAGACAGGGCCACCCAGCCCATCTGGAGACCTCTAGGGGAGATGCTTCTTTTCTTCACTAGGCATCAGAGTCCATCTACAGATAACATATATGTCCTATCCAACAGTTACCCTCTGGACACGGAGCAAAACAAGAAGGCATATCTGCCACTCTGTGGGTGGGAGAGCTCATCAGGACCTGGTGTGCACACTCCTGGGATTGTGAGAGTGGCTTGAATGGTCCGGCTGTACCTGTGGGCTGTTATTCTAGATGACGGAAGCACTGATGAGGGGCTAGGGGCAGGAGTGAGTAGGGAGTTACAGGGGAGAGGATCATGTGGTGGGTGCCGTTTCCTGGAAGTTGTGGAAGCTTCCTGTGAGGAGGCCTAAATAAAAACCACTCAGGGAGGACAACCCTGAAGAGAAAGGAGTCGGGGTTCACTGTTAGGAGTCACACAGCACAAATGAGGAGGCCCCTGTGAAAGGTTAGGGGGAAAGTCATTTTTAGCAAATAGACTTTAAATTTTTTTCACCTGTGGCAATTTAACTCTCCCTTCCCAGTGAGATGAAATCGACACTCCCTGTATGGTGTGGCTGCATTGCTGGCGACCTCCTCAAAGGATGCTTCTTTGGAAATTTCAGGATCATAATGAGGGAGACCGTGATCACAGGGTCGCATGCAGTAGTGTGATGAGGATGTCCCACATGGCAACCCAAGAGCCAACTGCATGCATTTCTTTGTGTGCAAAATGGGATCAGTGATGTCATGTTGGTGGCCTGAGGCTGAGTATAATGGGAGTATTTACACAACAGAAACAGGGAAACAGTAAAAATCAACTCTTTCTCTCTCTTTCTTTTTCTATTTTTTTTTCCAGAGAGTACAGTTTACAAGCACACCACTGGTCGCATGTCCTTAGCTTCTCATTCATTGTAAAGAAGCTGGTGCTCTTCAGGTTAATATGGCTGGACATGGAATACAGAACAGACAACCAAAGAGCAGCAGCAATGTGAATAGTTTGGGAGCAGCTGTGAGACAAACCATGGATGGAGGAGGTCCTCCAGGGGACAAGAAAATGCCTCACAGTGAGATGCACAGGACTGAAGCAGAGATGGGAGGGAAGGGCTCTGGGGTGGAGAAGACAGCAGGACCCTTTGCTGGTGAATTATGGGAAGTGAATGTAAGCCAATGCAAGACAGAAAAGCCAGCCAACTTGGTGTCTTTTATGATAGAGGTTCCACTCAAAAGTACTCTTCCTGAAAGAGATATCCACATTTACTGAGCACCTATTAAGGGCCAGGTATTCCGCTATGTGTTGGGAATACAATGGTAGGAAGGCACACACAATCTTCTGCCTTCATGGAACCAACCATCAAACGGAGAGGGAATAGTTAATAAAATATTTAGTTATAAATGATTAAAAAATCACAAGGACACAGCAGAATCTCATGAAACATGCCCCGCCTCCCTGCCCCCCACCAGCTCCTCACAGTTTACCCCCAGAGCACACAGGGGTTCGAGGTAGGATCATATAGTGGGGACCCAAGAGGAGATGCCGAGAGAAGCTGGTGTGCAGCCTGGCTCAGCCGGCCCTGGCTGCATATCTTTGGCAAGTCTACGTTCTCCATACCCAATTCCTATTCTTAAAAATGACTTTAACAATATCTACTTTGCAGAATTGTTGTGAAAATAAAAGAAAATTAATGGGAAGTCCCCTCTAGGGCACCTGAGATTTGTTGGTGACTCAATAAATTACAGCTCTATTGTTACCTTAGAACAATTTTTCCCCATCCCTCTAGTGTCTTATGAGCTGTCGCTTTAGTGACACAGACAAAGGGCAGGGGAATGTTGAAAATGGGATCAGATCTAGGGACTATCTGTTCAAGTGATTTAACAATTAACCAACATTGAAGTCTGGTCCAGGTAAGAGGACCTGAGCTTTAATCAAAGTGTTATTTCAGGAAGAACTTCCTGAGTATCAGGACAGAAAGCTTATTTTCTGTTGCGCAATATTGGCAAGAAAGACATAGGCATTTATTTTCCTGCACGATTTTAGAACTGAGACTGATAAGTCTTTAAAGACTTTTCCAGAATTTCAACACAAAGGTAAGTCCTTCCTTAAGGTCTTTAACATCCGTTCCCAGACCTGCTGACTGTGCCAAGAGCAGCTCACTGACCTGAATGAATGTTTTATTAAAACTGTCCCCAACCACCTTGTTGGAAGAAATTGTGCCTAAGGAAGCATGGTTTTATATGCTTTCTTATGAACTCATGAAAAGAACAAAGGATGATATATGGGACACAAATGAAAAATTGATGAGAAAAAGTCCAGGAGTCCGGTCTCACCTTATAGGTGCTGTGAAGAGGTAGGAATCGGTAACACATAGACGATTACATTTCTTCCCCACTGAGTTGGCGTTTCTGTTCCTATGCAATGGTTCCTTCTTAACAAGTTCACAATTACGTATGCTAATTTTTTAAAAGTATGATTTATTAAAATCTTTTTGTAAACCTCAGACCCCCAATGGTTACTGCAGAGGACTTGTTGGAAAATGCAAGTGAGACCTCCCTGATGACCCCCAGATATACTTGGATTCCAAACCTGTGCTGCGGTTAAACTCCAATCCACAAGAAGCTTGGACCGCCTACCCCTGGGCCCTTCCTGGAGCAGTCAGCTGCTGCACCTCCTCTGAGTGCCCTTTGGGTGCCCTGCGGCCGGCTACTTTCATTCCTGCCTTTCCTCACTCTGGCACCTCTTGGTCCAGCACTGCCTCCTTCCAGATCCCCCCTCCCTACCGGCTCATGCTGCTGGGGGCTGGGCACCCTTAGCATGAAGCCCACACTGGTCAGGGCACAGGATTTGGTCTCTGAAAGCAGAGTCAGGGCAGCTGTGCAATCACCCAGAGAGGGCAGTCAGGGCTTTTTTTTTTTTTTTTCTTTTGATGGGCTGCACGTTTGCCTAGGCAGACGGAGGGTGCTAGAGAGAAGCATCACAGGAAGCCCTGTGCCCCACACCTGTCCTCCCTGTGTGCCCTTTTCCTGGACTCTCCCGCAGTCAGTAACTGCATCACCAGGGGCCTCAACAGGGATGCTGCCTTTGTATTCCAGCCCTTTTCTCTTTACTTCTAAGGAACCAACCGCCCCCGAGTCCACTCAGGGACCACTCTGGAATGTGGCCTGGCTGCAGGCCTCACTCCTCTCACTGTGCTACCACCTTAGTCTATTGTCACCAGTGCCTCCCTGTCTGGGCCCTCTTCCTACATGTGGCAAAGCCACCTTCAGTCAAAATCAAACTGTGCTCCACCTTTGCTGGAAAACTTCAGTTGCTGATCCATTGAGATCTAAACTCCTCTGTTGGCCCACAAATACCTTAACCCTCACATTTTGCTTCCAATCTGCATCATGCCCTACGATCCTATCCCATCATCTCCATGATTAGGTTTCTCACAAGAATAGTGACTAAAACGAGGAAGCTGATTCTTGCTTGTAAGAAAATCCACAGGCAGGCAATACAAGGATGGAAGTGTGACGCTGTTTCATGAAATGCTTGGAGAGCCATGCTCCTTCTCACTCACTGCTCTGCTACACCTCATGGTCCAAGATGATGGCTAAAGCTCCAGCCTTTACATCTGCATTCCAGGCAGAAGGATGGAGGAAGGGACAAAGAAAGTGTAACAGACTCAGGTCAGCTGTCTTTTAAGGAAACTTCAAAAAACCGGTATACAACACCCCAATATTCAGAGCTCAGAAAAAGCCTCATCAGAAAGGGAGGCTGGTTGTTATTCTGGGGCTTCTGTTACTATGGAATAAGTGGGACAGCAAGCAATTTCAGCCACACCCACAAACCTTCAACCACAGTGAACTTGTCACTATTCACCCCCAAACACCACAGCCTTTGTGCATCCCATTTTTGCCAGACCATTATTTCTTTCTGGAATTTTCTAGTCTCCCTGCTCTGCCTAAAAAAAAAAAAAAAAAAAAAAAAAGCTAATTCATTCTTCACGACTCAGCTCTTATTTCCTTTCTTTAGTTAGCATTTACTACATGCCAGATGCAGTTCTAAGAACGATGTATACGTTAATTCTCTTCTCACGGCTTCCTCGTAAGATATGTCTGTCATCAACCCCATTGCCAGCAGATGCAATGGGGTCATGAAGAGGTTGCAAATGTCGTGCATTGTCACAAAGCCAGTGCCTTGCCCACCACACCTCACCACTTCTCTTTCAGTCACACCGTTCTCTGTGGTCCTTCAGCACTGGGCTCATGTGTCTGTAATAGCATTTGTCTTTCGAGCTATATTTCACTTGGGTGCCACTAACCTGAAAGCTTACTGAGTGAAGGGATATATATGTATACATCCCCTGTTCAAGCACTTATATCCTGTGGAAATTATTTCCTTTATTTCCTGAGGGACTGTAAACAACCTGGTTTGCCTAGAGACTCGCCAAAAGAACAAGAGCACCATCATGGAGAAGTATAGACAAGACTAATTATGCCTGACCTGCACACTGGACAGTGTATGTCCAGTGTGTGTGTGTGTGTGTGTGTGTGTGTGTGTGTCTAGGGGAGTGGGACAGCCCAGGGGGATGCAGGAGAAACTTCCTAACACAGCGTGGAGCCCTGGGTCAGAGCTACTTGCAGGAAGAGGGAAGGACTTGTAAAAGCAGGGGAAGAACCGGGGTAGGAAATGGCCATTGCTACCTGGTGGGTCTACTGTGACAGGCGCTGGGTCCCAGAAGAGAGCAGGGTTGCAGCCAAGATAGGAGAGGCCAATGAGTGGCCAATGAGTACAGTAAAAACAACAGGCCACACACTGAGGGGGAAGCCTGGCAGGGAGGTACCGTCTCTGAGATGACACCCAGCAGAGGCTTCAGATGGGGTATCACTGAGGATTCAGACTGCAAGCGACACAATCCCACTCTGGCCAAGAAACTAAACAAAACAAGAAGTAGTGTCCAGGAAGGATTTGAGCAATGGAGAAGGTGCAAGTGGAGCAGCCCTGTTCCTGAAAGACCTGGGAGCCCCTGGGCAGGCTGAGTGCTCAGCCAGGCATGGAGAACAGAGCAGTATTTCCTCAGGGCACCACCACCAGGCACAATAGCTCTATGGGTGACTAGGGTCTGTGCCTCAAGGACATTGAGTGGTGGACTCGCCTTGGGTCCCACCTTTGGCAAGGGGCATCTCACCTTGACTGATAGGCAAACTGCACACAACTGTAGCTGTCGAATTTCCAAAGAAAAATTGGGGTGCTGCTCCCTAAAGAATCGAGGGTACATGCCAGCCAAGAGGACATGACTGCTATTCACCAGAGATGGGAAAGATTTCTGCTGACCAGTGAGCAGGACATTATTCCAGTAACAGGAGTGAGATAAGTAAAGAAAGAGAGATGAGAAATTGCAGGTGACAGGAAGGGAATGGTAAGAAGACCAGCTTGGCCAGAACCAGATGGCTATGGGGCTGAAGCACCGATTGGGCCAGAATCAGAAAAACAACCTGAGGGTCACACAAATAAATTTAGATGCCATTTTGTATACAATGGGAAGCCACTAAAGGGATATGATGAGCAGTGGTTCAAGGTTATTTTTAAAGGTCTTTGAAGGGTGGACCAAAGAGGGCAGGATTTGTGACCGGGAGATCTGTTAGCAGACCACTGCACTGCTCGAGGGAGATGGAATAAGGACTTAAGGCAAGTCCTTATCGTGGCAATGGGGGATGCTGCTGAAAATAACTGTCTTTTAAAGAGAGGAATTTAAAATTGTATCTTCTCAAATGAAGCCACTCCTCTGTTGCCCAAATTCAGGGCCACCGTGTCCAACCACAGATTGTGCATAGCCCAGGAAATGAATGGCTCTCCTAAAGCCGTGGGACAGGGCAGCCTTGCCCACAGGGTCTGAAATATGCATGTGAATAAATATCCACTGCTTTCTCATAGAGACCTCCAGTGATAGGATAAATCAAAAAGTCCCAGCAAAGCAAGGAATGGAAACAAAAAATATTGGAGACAGGCAAGGCGAGACCAGCAAACAAGGGACAAATAAAATAATAAGAAGGACTTTATACTCTGAGGTTGATGGATCCTGAGTTACAGATAAGAGGAGAGATGAATTATTGGAGGCAGAGCAGCTGCGGAAAGAGGAAATCAGTTACGCATGTTTAATCTAACAGTTCAGGAATTCCAGTTACCATGTTCATCCAAGCAGAGTGGTGTGCCTTGCTATTCTCAAGAAATTATTTCCTTTTAAGAGTCCCCCTGGCATGACTGTTATCACTGTGGGAACAGGTCCCCACCAGCCATTCCCTGTCCCTTCCTTCTGTCCGCTCTCCAGCCACAGCAGCCGAGAGCCAGGCATCCTCGCCCTCATCGCCCTGCTGCCAGGAGACCCTGAGGCCCAGCCACACGGAATGTGAGGGCCAGTCCACTAGGGGCGTGTGGGAAAGACATTTCTTTCTCTATAAAATAGAGGAGTTTCTCATTGCCCTGGCACAACTGCTTTCTTGCCTGGCATGTTGTTATGTAAGGACATGACACCTGGAATTGTAAAAGCCACTTCACAACCATGAGAGAGAAGCAGGTGAATTACAGGGATTCTGACTCAGGTCCTGCCATCTTGGGGCTGCTGAGCCAACTTGGAACCCCTAGGCTTCTCATGAAATAAACAGTGTATGTTCTTATGGTTTAAGCCACTGCCAGTTGGGCCTCCTGTTACCTGCAGATGAATGTACCCTGAACTAATACAGTCCCAACTGAAGGACGTATAACATGCACTGCTTGTATCCCAAGTACTTGAGTCTGAACTCGTCTTATCTCCCCTCTGATGAGTATACTGTACTCAGGCAGTAAAGGAGTATTATTGACTGAGTCTTTCTGCAACATTACCTCCTGGAAAAACATATTTATGGAATTGATAAATAATTATGATAATCAATAATTACTTTCAATAGATGAATCAAAATCATTCATTCTATCTAATTTCCAAACAGTACACAACATCTCTATTTTAACAAAACAAATGTGAACTTTTTGATGATGTAAGTTTCAACGGTGGGTTACTTATAAGTTGATAAGTTTTTCATTTCCTAATGTATGACAACTAATCTATTTCAGGAATCACTATATTCCTCTCATTTTTTGGTCTTTATTCCTGAAATGAGGTTACTTGGAGCTGGCATGACAAAGATGTTCTGATTTTAAACAGTTAGATATACTGATCCCAAGTACATTTTGAAAGGAGCAGGTTTTTAATTTCCTCAAATCTCTGTGTTGCTATACACTCATGAGTTGTTTCAGGCCACGTCTTTAGCAGGCAGTTTATGCCAGAGATTTAATCACTAAAAGATGCTGAACAGGGCATTGGGATGGTGAACCTTGCTCAGTGAGATGTAGGCGTGCAGCTCCATTGATCCATTGTCTTACACATCAATATGTAAGATTTTAGCTCCTGGGGATTTAAAAGTTTCTCTTGGGTCTTGGCATATGCAGATCGTAAATCAAAAAAATCCATCTGTCAGTTTTTTGGAAATGAAGTTAATTCTACCAGCCAGAAGTAATCAATAATGGGCTTGACGTTACATTTGTTAAACGGTCTCTTGAATTTGCTATTACACGTCTGTTCTCAGAAATTTATGCTCCAAAAAAAAAAAAAAAAAAACCTGACAGAACAAATTTACTTCAGCTCTCTCTTTACACACCAGACTTTGAGACCAACAGTATGCATCTCTGTCTCCCATCAGAGGTAACGGAAGAAGGTTGATGCTAGAGAAGGATGAACACGGCAGCAGCTCAGGAAAAAAGAAAAGACATAGCTGTTTGTAAGTGACCAGCTACCACAGTAGACAAGAAATGTGGGAGACCTAGAATTCTGTAAACTGCAGGCCTATTTAAGATTTCTCTGTTTTCAAAGCTAGATAAGTTAGTCATAAACATTTCCTGAGTGTTGATGCTGCTTGAATCGTACAATGGCCAACCTGGACTACAGGTTAGAATGACTGGGGGCGTCTGAAGAAGCACACCTTGGCTGCATGTGAGAAGCGCTTTGACACTTCCACTGTGTGGCCATGGCTGAGCATCCGTGGCTGGTCTAGCACTCCCGCTTCAGTCATGCCCGTCACCAAGTAGTGATAGAAAGAGCTCAGTTGTTGCAGAAGAACACACGTCGGGCTTGTGAGAGCTACTCTGTCTCATTTCACATAAGCCTGATTTGTCTGATGCATTATTATTATCCAGGAGCCGTAATTGTGATAAAGCGGTGTCTTCAAAAGGAGGGAGATTCTCAGAGGAAATGAGAGCCCACTTAGGGCTCAGACTTGAATTACTGCTTTTGAAAAGGGGAAACAAATCTCTTTTGGAATATGAAGAGCACATTTCTCACCTCTGGTTTACACCAGACAAACAACTCATCCTCCTGTCTCTTCAGTATTTGTGACGTTCTTGTCTGTATCCAAGACCTTGTATGTGTTGACTCCGCACTAAAGACCAGTGTTGCCACACCATCTTCCAGGAATGACAAAAGGAAGTAGTGTTCAACTGTCAAGCTTACTAAGCATCAGAGGGCAGGAACCTGGCAGGCCTTACTTCTGTGTACTTCCTGTTCCTAGTTTTTGAAAGCCTCAAGTGCACATACTTCATGTAGCCTGAGCTGGAGAGGTGAGCAAGTGAGAAGGCCATGGAAGACAATCCCCCCACTTCTCCCCACCAACTGTGTGCTACGGGCTGAATGTTTGCATCCCCCATGCCCCAAATTCATATGTTGAAATTCTATTCCCCAATGTAGTAATATTAGAAGGTGGGGCCTTTGGGAGGTTATTATGATTGTCTGAGGCCATGAAGTTGGAACCCCATGATGGGGTTAATGCCCTCATAAGAGTCACAAGAGAGCTTGTGTCCTCTTTTTGCTCTCCACCACGTGAGCACACAGCAAGAAGTCTGCAGTTTGCAACCTGGAAGAGGGCTCTCAGACTTTCAGCCTCCAGAACTGTGAGACACTTCTGTTGTTTATAAGCCACCCAGTCTGTGACGTTCTGTTATAGTGGCCCAACCTGACTAAGACACTGTGTGATGAGAAGTTCCTTGCTTGCTGAACCTCTGTTTCCTAGCCTGCCAAAATGGGGTCACATGTTTCTATGAGGACTGTCTTAGTCCGCTCTGGCTATGATCGCAAAAATACCATAGGCTGGGTGGCTTAAACAACAAACATTACTTCATACAGCTCTGGAGGCTGTAAAGTCCAAGAGCAAGTCACCAGCAGATTCAGGGTCTGGTAAGAACCTGCTTTCTGGCTTGTAGGTATCTGTCTTCTCTTGTGCCCTCAAATGGTAGAGAGCAGAGAGCTCTCAGGTCTCTTTTATAAGAACAATAATCACATTCATGAGGGCAGAGCTTATCACCTATCACCTCCCAAATGCCCCACCTCCAAATACTATCATCTTGGAGCTTAGGATTTCAACAAATGAATTTTCAGGGGACATAAACGTTCAGTCCATAATAAGGATTAACTATCAAAAACAAACAAACAAAATCCAAATATAGTACCTAGCACATGGTGGAAATAAAATGTATTATATTACTACTATTTACTAGTATTATATCTGCACTGTATTATCAACTGTAAAAGGCATCTCTTACTTAAGCTAATAAACAACTGTTCTCTAGGGAACTGTAGACTGGCTTCACATCATCTTCAGAATAAAACTCAATACTGTCTAATATAACAAAAAACCGTCTAGTACACATAAAAGGTAAAATTCACAGTGGCAGGCATCCAATAAAAGTGTACTTGTAAGTAAAGAAGGAGGAAATATGATCAATAATCAGGAAAAAGCAAGAGGGAAGAAAAACACAGAAGTGATGGAGAAGATGGGGGCTATTACAAGAGCTATTATAAATGTACTTCATATATTTAAGAGGAATAAATGAGGACAAAAAGGACAGAATTTAAAACTATACAAAATATTCAGAAGAAACTTTTAACTTGAAAAATACAATATCTAAAATTAAAAACAAACTGGATAGAATTAACAACAAATTAGATAGTATAGGAAAAAGATTAATGAATTTAAACACATTACTATAGAAATCAATCAAAAGGAAGCACAGAGAGAAAATAATTGAAGAAAATGAATGGAGCATCAGTGAGTTATGAGACAACGTGGGACAATCTACAGGTTCATGGAACTGCAATAGCAGAAATAGAGGAGAGGGGAGGACAAGAAAGGAAAACATTTCAAGGAATAATAGCTAAAATTTTTCAGAAAATGAAAATTATAAATCCAAGTATCCAAGAAGCTCAAGAATTATCAAGAAGACAAACCACATCAAGCAAATCATTACCAAATTGCTAAAAACTAAATATAAAAAGACAATCTTAAATGCAACCAAAGGGAAAAAAAATCATAAAAAAGGTAAGAACTACAGAAGAATTTTTTTGTCATAAGATATGTAAACAGTCATTTGTAAAGAATTGAAAGAAGTACTGTCCACCTAGAATTATTTACTGACAAAAATACCTTTCAAAATTGAAGGCAAAAAGACTCAAAAAAGATGTCCAAAAAGCACATGAAAAGATGCTCAACATCACTAATTATTAGAGAAATGCATATCAAAATTATGAGGTATCAACTCACACTAGTCAGAATGGCCATCATCAAAAAAATCTACAAACAGTAAATGCTGGAGAGGGTGTGGAGAAAAGGGAACCCTCTTGCACTGTTGGTGGGAATGCAAATTGATACACCCACTATGGAGAACAGTATGAGGTTCCTTAAAAAACTAAAAAATAGAGCTACCATATGATCCTGCAATCCCACTCCTGGGCATATATCTGGAGAAGACCATCATTTGAAAAGATACATGCACCCCAATGTTCACTGCAGCACTATTTACAATAGCCAGGACATGGAAGCAACCTAAGTGTCCATCAACAGAGGAATGGATAAAGAAGATGTAGTACATATATACAATGGAATATTACTCCGCCATAAAATAAGAATGAAATAATGCCATTTGCAGCAACATGGATGGACCTAGAGATTTTCATACTGAGTGAAGTAAGTCAGACAGAGAAAGATAAATACCATATGATATTGTTTATATGTGGAATCAAAAACATGGTACAAATTACTTATTTACAAAACGGAAATAGAGTCACAGATGTAGAAAACAAACTTAGGATTACTGGGGGAAAAGTGGGCTGGGGAGGGGAGGGATAAATTGGGAGACTGGGATTGACATATACACACTACTGTATATATAGAATAGATAACTAATAAGGACCTACTGTAGAGCACAGGGAACTCTACTTAGTACTCTGTAATGGCCTATATGGGAAAAGAATCTTAAAAAGAGTGGATATATATATATATGTACAACTGATTCACTTTGCTGTACACCTAAAACTAACAAAACTAACACAGCTAACACATCTATACTGCAATGAAATTTTTTTAAAAAGTGAACAAACAGAAAATAACATTTTAAGCAAATAAAAAGCTGAGAGGATTTATCATCAGAAGAATTGCACTGTAAGAAATATTAAAGGAAACTTTTCAGGAAGAAAAAAATGGTACAAGATAGAAATTTGGATCTATACAAAGGGATACAGAACACTGAAAATGGTGAATTTAGGGATAAAAGTAGACAACATTTTTTCCTCATCTTTAAATATTTCTAAAAGATCATTATTCGAAGCAAAAATAGTAATATTTTAAATTGGGATTTATAACACATGCATAAGTAAACTACATGGACATAATTACACAAAGAATGGAAGGGGAAAAATGGAAACATTCTGTTGTAAGGTTTTAAAACCACTGGTGAAATAGTGTAGTATTATTTGAAAGTAGATTGTAATCAGTTAAAAATGTACACTGTAAAATCTGAAGAAATCATTAAAAAATAAAATTAAGGGTTAGCTAAAATACGTGTAATGATGATAAAATGGAATTATAAATGATAATGCAAGCATTATAAAAGAATCCAGAGTCAGGAAAAGAGAAAAATAGGGGGAACAAAGGACATACAAATAAAATAGAAAACAAATATCGATAAGGTAGATTTAAACCCAACTATATCAAAGTTACAGTAAATGTTAGTGATCTAACACGTTAAGACAGATATTTTCCTATTAGATGAAACTCAAGACACAACTATGTGCTTTCTATAGGAGATACACTGTAAATATGATGAAAATAGGTTACAAGTACATGAATGAGAAACATATACTAAGCAAACACTAATCAAAAGACAGATGGCTACATTAATATCAGTGTAGCTTTTAGAACAAGAATTCTGAGAATTGTAAGAGACATTATCTAGGCTAGAGGGGGTCACTTCAATAAGAAGATATAACAATGATAAATGTGTATATGCCTCATAGCAGAGTTTTGAGTTATGAGAAGCAAGCACAGATTGAACTGAAAAGAGAAATGGACAAACTCATAATCACAGAAGTGTTCAACATTCCTTTCTCAGTAATTGATAGAACAAGTAGAAAATCAGTAAAGATGTAAGGACATGAACAATGCTATCAACCAACTTGATCTCAATGACATTTGTAGAAAATTCCTACCAAGAACAGCAGAATACACATTCTTTTCAAATGCCATGGACCTTATGGACCATATTCTGGACTACAAAGCAGGTCTAAATAATTTTACGAGAGTAAAAATAATACAAAGTTGTATAACTGATTAAATAAAAATTGGTAATTTTAATTTATTGGATTATTAATTTTTAAAAGAGTTCAATAACTGAAAGAGATCTGGAAAACATATTTGTACATTAATCAGCATGCTTATCAATAATGCTTGGGATAAAGAAAAAGTCACAACATATTAAAATTTGTGTAATGTAGCTAAAGAAGTGTTTAGAGTGAAATTTATTGTCAAAAATTCTGATATTAGAAAAGAAGAAAAGTCTCAAGTGGATGATTTATTTTTCTCCTTAAAAAAGTTAGAAAGAAAGATTAAATTAAAAGGAAACTAAGCAGAGAAAGGCAATAATAACAAAAGAATAAATCAATTAATACTTTAAAAGAATATATGAATTAGAAACACTGCTCCAGGAGAACTTGCTTTTCTAATCATAGTGGCAAGTACCTGGCTCATTCAGAAGTGAACAAGGTGAACGTCAGAAATTGTCCAAAAAGTAGTGCCTAATTTGGAGGGGACATGAAATCAACAAAAGAGCTCATCAAATGTTCCCTGGGTAATCCATTATTAGTTCAAGTGTTACAATAAAGTTCTGACATTGACAGGTAAGTGTGTTTGGGAAAGAGCATTCTCTGATTCATTTAATTTCAATCAATGTTTTAATTTTAGGAGAGTGAATTTAATTACTCATTTTATAATGGTTAAAAATCTGGCATCTTTAAAAACAGGGACTGTTTGTTATGCATGTTGCTTAATCTCACTTCATCCTATAAAACAAAATGTCAAACTCACGATCATTTAGCTGAAACTCTTATGACTGAGAACACTGCTTGTGTTGTTTCCTTAAGTAAATT
This sequence comes from Pseudorca crassidens, assembly GCF_039906515.1. Lineage (NCBI taxonomy): Eukaryota > Metazoa > Chordata > Mammalia > Artiodactyla > Delphinidae > Pseudorca > Pseudorca crassidens. Next base: position 7,400,659 of record NC_090298.1, read on the forward strand.
TGGGGGATTTTGGTTGTTGTCATCAGGGAATACTTTATCATGGTTATTTATTGCATAGACATATACACCCACTTCATTTTTACAACAGAAAACCTCTGTTATATTTGAAAGTCTCTGCAGTTAACTTTGCAAAGACTATTCTAGGAAGACATAAAAATAAAATATATCCTTCTTTTTAAGCCAGTGAAACATACTACAGTTTCACAATACTATAAACAAAGATTTTTGTAAAATTCTCCATTTCTTAGTTTTGGATTATAATTTCTAGAGATTGTAGATGATTATTCATAAGCCCTAGAAGCATAATTTTCAAGGATTAATTCCTATAATGTATCATTTTCTTTTTTCCCTTCTGTGTCATGCATCATTTTTATACTTGATTGCAGAACTGCTGATGCTAAATTTTATAAAATGTATAGTTTTGTGGCCATCTGCTATACCACATGATCATGTGTACTGATATTATCTCTTTCTCAAGACACTCAAACTCCCTTTAACAAAATTTGACATTTTCACTATGACAATCTTTCATATTTACAAGCTCTTCACCATGATGTTTCAAAACCCTGAAAGCAGATTTCGCATTTCCATTCTTATGAAGATGGATTATCATGTTTAATCTAGGATAATCATAGATCCTTTGCCTTGCACAGAAATATGTGGAAACTTAAGTGAACACATTTAGAAACGACTGTGCAATTACAGGGTTTGTTTTGTGACCTTTTTGATGAAGGCCAGTATCATTTGTTGCTTTGGTAGTAACTGGCCTCATAAAAACCCTTAGATCATCTCCACCAGATACCACATAAGAGTGTAAAGCAATCAATAAGGAAGAATATTTCTGCTAATCAGCATGTGAGTGAATTTCCCCAAACTATGTATCTCATAATAGAAGGGAAGGAAAGGGAAGAACAAAGCTGAGGAGGGTTTCCCACCTGCTTCCTCTGGCCTTGGGGATCTGGGGTTTCAGGGGCTTCTGAGGAGCAAGGTGATGAGGGGAGGGAAGGTGCATAGAAGATAGGATGATTTGGGCTCAAAATGGCTTAAATCCCAGTGGACTTTTCATGTCACATGTCACATGCCTGGGTGGCTCCCGGGCAGAAGGGCTCAGCTTTGCTTTCTGTTTTGCTCCTTCACCCCTTCCTCCCAGAGCCTGTGTCCCTACCCTGAGAGCAGTACATGGGCTGTAGTGGTTGTAGCATCACATCCTCTACACGCCAGCATCCAGAAGAAAAAAGGAGCCCTCCTTGCATCTTCTAGCAGCAAGGGCACATGCTAGGAGTGCCTCAGGTCTCACTGACCAGGATGACCTGTAGGTTGGATAATGGCTGTACAAATAAAAATGCCTAATGCAAGATACCACATCCCCTCCATCACCTGGGATTTCAGCTGCAGCCAAGGAGGACAATCGCTGCAGAGTTAGATGTGGGCTGCATTGTCCATCTCAAGCACATGCCTTACCTCCGGTTGCTTTCCTCCCCAGAACCTCTCTGCAGCGTCAGGAGTTCATCCCAGGACACGTGTCAACCAGCGGGGATCCCATGAAGAGACACTTCTAGGAAGCTTCTGCATCCCTGTCAGCAGTCCTGGAGGATGGAATTTCACAGCCACAGCAGACATCTCCTGATAGGATATCTCCTTCTTCCCTGCTTCATCCCCTCATCTTTCCCATCTGATGCTGTGCAATCATCTCCTAAATAAACTATGTAATCTAAGTCCTTGTCTCAGGCTCTCTAAGGGAAGCTCAAGCTAAAATGCCAGCTTGCCCTTCTCAACAAGGGCAGAGCACTCATGATGCAGAATGCAGTTCACAATGAAGGCTGGCACTCTGCGTGCTTCTGAGGCTTTGAAGAACTCACTGAGTTTTCTTGTGCGGCCACCAAAGGGGTGCTACTAACATCTACACGATTATGGACAGCCCCTTAAAATTATGCAGTGCACAACCTGCACATTGGATGCAGAGAGGGCCCAGAGAGGGAATGGAGTAGGCATCCCTTCTCAGGTGCTTCTGGGTACCAGGGGCATCTCCAAGAATCCTTTCTCCTGGATTCTCAGTTACATGAAGCCACCAACAGTTGTCTGTCATTCTCAGTAAGGCTTTAAAAGGCTTTTTTTCAGCTTTTGGTTTGGATGATTCATTTTATCACATTTGCTGTGGATCATAGTTAACTGGAGTAAAACAAGTTGATGTTTCTGTTTACATTAGAAAAATTGTACTTTTTTGCCTATATTTTTTAAAAGCTTTATTATTTATTTATTTATTTTTTGGCTGCATTGGGTCTTAGTTGCAGCATGCGGGATCTTCGTTGAGGCATGCAGGATCTTTCACTGTGGCGTGCTGGCTTCTTGTTGTGGTGTGCAGGCTTCTCTCTAGTTGTGGTGTGTGGGTTTTCTCTTCTCTATTTGCAGTGTGCAGGCTCCAGGGCATGTGGGCTCTCTAGTTGTGGTACGCGGGTTCCAAAGCTCGTGGGCTCTGAAGTTTGTGGCATGTGGGCTCTAGTTGAGGCGCTCAAGCTCAGTAGTTGTGGCGTGCAGGCTTAGTTGTCCCACGGCATGTGGAATCTTAGTTCCCTGACCAGGGATCAAACCCGCGTCCCCTGCATTGTAAGGTGGATTCTTTACCACTGGACCACCAGGGAAGTCCCTCCATTCTTTTTTAGATTATTTTCCCATATAGGCCATTGCAGAGTATTGAGTAGAGTTCCCTGTGCTATACAGTATGTTCTTACTAGTTATCTATTTTATATATAGTAGTGTGCATATGTCAATCCCATTCTCCCAATTTATTACTCTCCCCTTACCCACTCATAACCATAAGTTTGTTTTCTACGCCTGTAACTCTATTTCTGTTTTGTATATAAGTTCATTTGTACCATTTTTTTAGATTCCACATATAAATGGTATCATATGATATTTATCTCTGTCTGACTTACTTCACTCAGTATGAGAATCTCTACGTCCATCCAAGTTGCTGCAAACGGCATTATTTCATTCTTTTTTATGGCTAATGTTCCATTGTACATATGTACCACACCTTCTTTATCCATTCCTCTGTTGACGGACATTTAGGTTGCCACTATGGAGAACAGTACGGAGGTTTCTTTAAAAATTAGAAACAGAGCTAGCATATGATCCAGCAATCACACTCCCGGGCATATTTCTGGAGAAAACCATAATTCAAAAAGATGCATGCACCTCAGTGTTCATTGTAGCACTATTTACAATAGCCAGGATGAGAAAAATTGTACTTTTAATTATTTTTCTAATATTAGATGGGGTCAGAGTGCTGTGGAGACACCTGTGGCCTACTGAGTCTACAGTTGAATAACTGAATAAAATTCATTAAATTAGTTACAGCACTTAGTGAGCTGCTGTTCTATATGAGACCCAAGAGTGGGGTGGACGCATGTGGGGCACTGGGGGTGCTGGTGTGGAAAACGTCTGAAGCAACACCTACCACCTCGCCTATCAGCTCCTTGAATGACAGAGAGAATAAGAGAGATCATTCAGCAACCCAGTCATCCCAATGTATGTCAAACTTCTGTCTTCCCACTTGCAAGTAAATATAGCACAGAAAATGAGATGTGGTTTAATGAATAACAGTAATAAAATAGTTAACTCTGAGCATTTATTATGCTTTGTAAACCATGGTGCTAAGTTCTTTACATGGATAAATTTATACAATATTAACAAAAACTCAACAAGGTAAGTTCAGTTTCCAGATGAAAAATTAAAATCACAGAGAAGTCAAGGAATATGCCCAAAGTCACACAGTGGGGCAACCCTCTAAGCCTAAGTTTGGTCAGTACTTTCAGAGAAGAAACATTAAAACATCATGGGAATTTTGAGTTAATAAGTATATATTAATATAATGGCATAAAATGTGAGATCCAAATAATGGATTGCTAAATTTTCAAAATGAAAGTAATAAATGTAAAGTTATGTAACTATTAGCTAGGTATATGGTGTTTCTAATGTATGATATTACTTGTAACATGTTTCTCATGGAATATACAATATAGTATTCCATTTATTATTGCTTATGTAATGCTGGAGTATATTTGAGATCTACAAATATATGATGTTGAGTTGCTGTCTTGCACAATTGAAATAATCAATTAAAACTGATTATAAAACAACTTGGAAAAAGTCCATTAACCCTCGAAGGCATTTTAATATGAGTTTGAAAGGCTCCAGTCTCTTCCCACCTTCCTTCTCAAGGCTTCCCCCTTTCCCCTTGGGATGCCATCAAAGGCTATGTGGGCCATGATGAATGTTCTCCAGTTGCCATGTGTCAGCTCTGGACAGTATTACTGCAACTCAGCAGACATTCAATGCATTTCCAGTAAAATACTGTATATGCAAGAACGTTTTGGAGAAAGGCCTTTTAAAAATAATTCTGCTAAAATAACCTTGAAAAAATCTTAAAATGTTGATATGTTTATTTCTTCCCATGGCATCAATTAATCATAACTATTGAAAAATTATCAGTGTCAGAAGTTGGATTCCAATGTTTGAAATAAAACTTCTACATAATATTTAAAATATCTTCAACTTATGGAAGATATCTTTGCTTTTTATTGTTCAGGCATATTTTAAAAATAATAAATGATTGTTGGGAAGGCCAGAGGTTAATCTGAGAATCCAAATCTCCAAAAAGAACATGGTAAGGCTTTTTGCAGATAATGACTTAAAAAAGACTCATGAATCTCAGAAAGTTTTTTTTCTACTAACTATGCTTTTTAAAATTTAGCCAGGTCATGTCTTGTTGGCCTGAGGCAAATTCACCTAAAGCTTTTCAGAAAAAAAGATTGAAGGTAAAGCAAATCAAAAATTATCTTTTGGGGCTTTTTAACAGTCCTGTTTTGGTGTGATATTTGCTCTGACAAACTAATTTCTCAGTGCTTGTTCCTGTATTTTCCCAAATCAGCCACAGCATCCAGGGGAGAAGAGCCCTTGGCATGAGAGCTGGAATGTAGGCTTTGCTTTGCAAGCTGTGGGGTTTCAGATAAGTGATGAGGTTTCTCTGGGTCTCAACTTCCTCATCTGGAAAATTAGGACCATATAAGATGAGAGAACCTTTTCAAAAGCATTTGGTAAGACCCTAATGTGCTAAACAAGAATAAGGTACTTTGTAATATTGCCATTATTACTCATATCACAAATTTATTTAAGCTTACAATTACCTTTACATTTAGGTTTACATTTATCCTTGGTGGTATTATTTAACACAACTTATAGTGCAGCTTATCGATTTTGATTAGCCTTCCAAGAATCCCTGTGCCAGCATGTTTTGGTTTTAAGGTCTTTCTTTATGACTTTCTCCAAAATTTACAAGCAGCTCATGCAGCTCAATAACAAAAAAACAAACACCCCATCCAAAAATGGGCAGAAGACCTAAATAGACATTTCTCCAAAGAAGATATACAGACTGCCAACAAACACATGAAAGAATGCTCAACATCATTAATCATTAGAGAAATGCAAATCAAAACTACAATGAGATATCACCTCACACCAGTCAGAATGGCCATCATCAAAAAATCTAGAAACAATAAATGCTGGAGAGGGTGTGGAGAAAAGGGAACCCTCTTGCACTGCTGGTGGGAATGTGAATTGGTACAGCCACTATGGAGAACAGTATGCAGGTTCCTTAAAAAACTAAAAATAGAACTACCATATGACCCAGCAATCCCACTACTGGGCATATACCCAGAGAAAACCATAATTCAAAAAGAGTCATGTACCAAAATGTTCATTGCAGCTCTATTTACAATAGCCTAGAGATGGAAACAACCTAAGTGTCCATCATCGGATGAATGGATAAAGAAGATGTGGTACATATATACAATGGAATATTATTCAGCCATATAAAGAAATGAAACTGAGTTATTTGTAGTGAGGTGGATGGACCTAGAGTCTGTCATACAGAGTGAAGTAAGTCAGAAAGAGAAAAACAAATACCGTATGCTAACACATATATATGGAATCTAAGAATAAAAAATGTCATGAAGAACCTAGGGGTAAGACAGGAATAAAGACACAGACCTACTAAAGAATGGACTTGAGGATATGGGGAGGGGGAAGGGTAAGCTGTGACAAAGTGAGAGAGTGGCATGGACATATATACACTACCAAACATAAAATAGATAGCTAGTGGGAAGCAGCCGCATGGCACAGGGATATTGGCTCGGTGCTTTGTGACCACCTAGATGGGTAGGATAGGGAGGGTGGGAGGGAGGGAGACGCAAGAGGGAAGAGATATGGGAACATATGTATATGTATAACTGATTCACTTTTTTATAAAGCAGAAACTAACACACCATTGTAAAGCAATTATACTCCAATAAAGATGGAAAAAAAATTTAAAAAAATAAAAATAAATAAATACATCTAAAAAGGATTTTTTTTTAAAGGGTCTTCTGTGGTCATTTTCCTAGATCAGGAAGATTCATGTTAATTCTATGTCCCATGCTGATATCTTTGATCATAGCCTTTGGCCAACCATTTTACTTTTTGTGTGAAATTTCAATAAGGGTATAATTTTGAAATACCAATACTATTTCGGTGTTTGTAATGCAATTGATGTATTTAGCCCAGCACTTATTTCTAATTCTTTAAACCTTTGAGGGAGACTTTGACTTATACCATATTGAGAAACTATTCTATTTACCTAGCGTAAATATTCAGGATTCTCCTTCATATCATGTGTTGTAATTTTCAAAGATAAAACTTCATGGATTTTATAATAATTAACTTACAATGTTTATTAATTATTAAATATTATTTAATAATTAGTTACAATAATATAAAAATGCATGTTCTTTATGAGTTTCTCTTCAATTAAATTTCCTTGCTATTGATAATTACCTAATGTTCCTATCACTGTCAGTTGAATAGACCTTATCATAATATTATGAAGATCTGAGGATTTAAAGTGAATGAGTTTTTAAAAAGTAACAACAAGTAATGAGAGTAGGAAGAAAAACTCACACTAAATTGCTCTGAATGTGAGACCTTCTACCAGAACCTCACAGATGACACCATCTTTGACAAAGTAGCCCTGGGAGGGATGGACTGTTGTTGTCTCCTCCTCAGAGAAGGAGGCTGAATCTCAGAAATATCACCTGACTTGTTATCCAGCTTGATATTGATAAAGGATCAAATTTACAACTTGAAATTAAGAAATTACAATGCCTATACTTAGAGCTAGTTTCTATAAAAGACCACTTCAAATCAAACACACTTTGTGTCTGAAGATTTGCCAGCTGCAGCTAGAATGTACAAATCAATCATGCTACAAAATCTATGTGACTTTTTGTATGCATGTATGTAAGTATAGCTGATTTACAATATTAGTTTTAGGTGTACAACATAGTGATTCAATATTTTTATAGGTTATACACTATTTATAGTTATTATAAAATATTGGCTATATTGCCTGTGCTGTACAATATGTCACTGCAGCTTATTTATTTTAAACATTTGTACCTCTTAATCCCCTACTGGTGTTTCACCCCTACCCACTTCCTTCTCCCACTGGTAAACAGTAGTTTGTTCTTTATGTTTGTAAGGCTGTTTCTGTTTTGTTATATTCAATTACTTGTTTCATTTTTCAGATTCCATGTAAGTGATAACATACAATATTTGTTATTCTCTGTCTGACATATTTCACTAAGCATGACACCCTCTGGGTCCATTCATGTGGTTGCAAATGGCAAAACTTCATACATTTTTATGGCTGAGTAATATTCCATTGAATGCATATGCCACATCTTCTTTATCCATTCATTCATTGATGGACACTGAGGATGCTTTCATATGTTGGCTATTGTAAATAGAGCTACTATGAACACTGAAGGCATGTATCTTTTCAAATTAGTGTTTTTATTTCCTTTACATATATACATGGGAGTGGAATTGCTGGATCATATGGTAGTTCTGTTTTTAGTTTTTTATGAGGAACCTCCATATGATTTTCCACAGTGGCTACATGAATTTGCATTCCTACCAAAAGTGTACAAGTGTTTCCTATTCTTCGTATCCTTTCCAGTATTTGTTATTTGTGCTCTTTTTGATGGTAGACATTCTGACAGGTGTGAGGTGATATCTCATTGTGGTTTTGATTTGCATTTCTCTGATGATTAGTGATGTCGAGCATCTTTTAATGTGCCTTTTGGTCATCTGTATGTCTTCTTTGGAAAAATGTCTATTCAAGGCTTCAGCCCATTCTTTAATATGGTTGTTTTTTTTTTTGATATTGACTTTTATGAGCTGTTTATGTATTTTGGATATTAACCCCTTTTTGGTCATATCATTTGCAAATATTTTCTCCCACTCAGTAGGTTGTTTTTTGCTTTTGTCGATGGTTTCCTTTGCTGTGCAAAAGCTTTTAAAATTTAATTAGGTCCCATTTGTTTATTTTTGCTTTTGTTTCCTTTGCCATAGGAGACAGATCCAAAAAAATATTGCTAAGACTTATGTCAAAGAGTGTTCTGCCTATGTTTTTTTTTAGGAGTTTTATGGTTTCTGGTTTTACACTTAGGTTTTTATTCCATTTTGAGTTTATTTTTGTATATGATGTGAGAAAATGTTCTAATTTCATTTGTTTGCATGCAGCTTCTCCATTTGCCCAGCACCACATATTGAAGAGACTGCTATTTCCCCATCATATAATCTTGCTTCCTTTGTCATAGATGCATTGACAATAGTGTATGGGTTTATTTCTGGGCTCTCCATTCTGTTCCATTGATCTATATGTCTGTTTTTGTGCCAGTATGATATTGTTTTGATTACAGTAGCTTTGTAGTATATTCTGAAGTAAGGGGGCATGATACCTCCAGCTTTATTCTTTTCTCTCAAGATCGCTTTAGCTATTTGTGGTCTTTTGTGTTTTCCATATAAATTTTAGGATTATTTGTTCTAATTCTGTGAAAATGTCATGGGCATTTTGATAGAAATTGCATTAACTCTGTTGATTGCTTTAGGTAGTATGGACCTTTTAACAATATTATTTCAATCTATGAACATAGAATATTTTTCCATCTCTTTGAGTCATTTTGAATTTCCTTCATCAATGTTTTATAGTTTTCATAGTGTAGATCTTTCTTCTCCTTACATAAGTTTATTCCTAGGTATTTTATTTTTGATGCAATTTGAAATGATATTGTTTTCCCTTTCTGATAGTTCATTATTAGTGTATAGAAAAGTAACAGGTTTTTGTATTTAATCTTGTATCCTGCAACTTTATTGAATTCATTTATTAGTTCTAATAGTTTTTTGGTGGAGATTTTAGGGTTTTCTGTACATAATATCATGTCATCTGCAAATAGTGACAGTTTTACTTCTTCCCTTCTAATTTGGATGTCTTATCTTTCTGTTTTTCTTTTTTCTTTTTTTTTTTTTTTTTTTTGTCTAATTTCTGTGCTTAGGACTTCCAATCCTATATTGAATAGAAGTGGTGAGAATGGGCATCCTTGTCTTGTTCCTGATTTTGGAGGAAACATTTTCAGTTTTCACCATTGAGTATGATGTTAGCTGTGGGTCTGTCATAAATGGCCTTTCTTGTCTTGAGTTATGTTCCCTCTATATGAGCTTTGATGAGAGTTTTTACCATAAATGGATGTTGAATTTTGTCACTTTATCTGCATCTATTGAGATGATCATATGATTTTTATCCTTCCTTTTTTTCATGTGGTATATCACATTGATTAATTTGCAGATATTGAACCATCCTTCCAGCCGTGGAGTAAGTCCCACTTGATAATGGTTTATGATCTCTTATATATATTGTTGAATTCAGTTTGATAATATTTTGTTGAGGGTTTTTGCATCTATTTTCATCAGAGATATTGGACTGTAATTTTCCTTTTTTGTAGTGCTTTTTTTTTTTGGTTTTGGTGTCAGAAAAACGGTGGCCTCATAGAATAAATTTAGGGGTGTTCCCTCCTCTTCAATTTTTTTGGAATAATTTGAGAAGGATAGGTTTTAGCTCCTCTTTAATGTTTGGGAGAATTCCTCTGAGAAGCTGTCTGGTCCTGGACTTCTGTTTGCTGAGACTTTTTTGATCACTAATTCAATTTCACTACTAGTGATCAGTCTTATTCAGATTGTCTATTTTTTCCTGATTCAGTCTCTGAAGATTGTATGTTTCCAGAAATTTATCCATTTCTTATAGGGTACTCAATTTGTTGGCATATAACTGTTCATATAATTTTCTTATATTTTTGTTTCTCTATGATATAAATTATAATTTCTCTTCTTTCACTTCTTGTTTTGTTTATTTCTGATCTCTCTTGTTTTCCTTAATGATCCCAGCTACAGGCTAATCAATTTTGTTTATCTTTAAAAAAAAATAACTGTTGATTTCATTGATCTTTTCTACTGTTTTTTATTTATTTCCCCTTCTGATCTTTATTACTTCCTTCCTTCTGCTGGCTTTGGGTTTTGTTTCTTCTATTTTTCTAATTCTTTTAAATGGTAGGTTAAGTTGTTTATTTGAAATTTTTCTTGTTTTCTGAGGTAGGTCTGTATCACTATAAATTTCCCTCTTAGAACTGCTTTTGCTGCATCCCATAGATTGTGAAAAGTTGTGTTTTATTTTTATTCGTCTCAAAGTATTTTCTGTTACACTTTGATTTCTTCACTGACCCATTGGTTTTTTGGTAGTATGTTGCTTAATCTCCACATGTTTTTTCTACTCCCATTTTTCCTCCTGTAATTGATTTCTAGTTTCATACCACTGAAGTCAGAAAAAATGCTTGATATAATTTCTATCCTCTTAAATTTGTTGCTGCTTATCTTATGGCCTAACATGTGATCTATCTTGGAGAACATTCCATGTGCACTTGAAAAGAATGTGTATTCTACTGTTTTGGGATGGAACGTCCTGTAGATATCTATTAATTCAAACTAGTGTAATGTGTCATTTAAGACTAGTGCTTCCTTATTGATTCTAGAGGATCTGTCCATTGATGTAAGTGAGGTTTTAAATTTCCCTACTTTTATTGTATTATTGTCAATTTCTCGCTTTATCTCTGTTAATATTTGCTTTATATGTTTAGGTGCTCCTATATTAGGTGCATGTATGTTAACAAATGCTATACCAATCATCTTCTTGTATTGATTCCTTTGTCATTTTACAATGCCCTTCTTTGTCTTTTGTTATGGACTTTATTTTAGTCTCATTTTTCTCATATGGGTAGTGCTACCCCTGCTTTCTTTTCATTTTCATTTACATGAAATATTTTTCTATCCCCTCACTTTCAGCCCATGTCTGTCTTTAGCTCTGGATTATCTTGTAGGTAACATATAGATGGGTCTTGTTTTTTATCCTATCAGCCACCTATGTCTTTTGATTGGAGCATTTAGTCAATTGACATTTAAAGTGATTTTTGATAGGTATGTACTTATTGCCATTTTGTTATTTGTTTTCTGATTGTTTTTGTAGTTCTTCTCTCTTCTATTCTTTCATTTCTTTCCTCTGGTTTGATGATTTTCTTTAGTGGTATGATTGTGTTCCTTTCTTTCTAGTTTTTGTGTACCTCATTGTGGTTTTTGATATGTCATTACCATGGGATTCATATATGTTGCTCTATAAGTATATCTACTTGTTTTAAACTGATAGTCATTTAAGTTCACATTCTAAAAGAACTACATTTTTTACTCCTCTCCCCCATGTTTTGTGTTTTTGATGTCATATTTTACATCTTCATGTTTATCCTTTAACTATTTATTTTAGTTTTGGCTGATTTTAAAATTTTTGTCTTTTAATCTTCCTACTAGCTTATTTAAATTTTTGATACCCAGTCTTTACTATATATTTGCCTTTACCAGTGGGATTTTTCTTTTCCTATAAATTCTTACTTCTTGTTGTACCCTTTTGTTTTACACTTAGAGAAGACCTTTTAACACTTCTTTTAGGGTAAGTTTAGTATTAATGAATTCTCTTAGTTTTTGCTTTTCTGAGAAGTTCTTTAACTCTCATTCAATTCTGAATGATGATCTTGATGGGTAGAATACCCTAGGTTGTAAGTTTTTTCTCTTTCTGCACTTAAATATATCATGCCACTCCTTTCTGTCCTGCAAAGTTTCTGCAGATAAATCTACTGATAGCCTTATGGGACTTCCCTTGTATGTGACTCTTTGTTTTTCTCTTGTTGCTTTGAGAATTCCTTCTTTAACTTTTGCCATTTTAATTATCATATGTCTTTGTGTGTGTCTCTTTAGGTTCATCTTGTTTGGGACCCTGTGCTTCCTTCACCTGGATATATGTTTCCTTCTTCAGGTTTGGGAAGTTTTCAGCTATGATTTCATCTAATACATTTTTGACCCCTTTTTCTCTCCTCTCTTCTGGGACCCCTACAATGAGAATGTTATAATGCTTGATGTTGTCTCAGAAGTTCCTTAAACTATCCTCATTTTTTAATTTGTTTTTTTGTTGTTGTTGTTCTTTTTGGGTGATTTTCATTATCCTATCTTCCAGATCACTTATGTGTTTTTCTGTATCATCTAGTCTGCTGTTAATTCCTTCTATTGTATTTATCATTTCAGTTATCATATTCTTCAGCTCTGACTGGTTATTTTATCAAAATTTCCAGTTCCTTGTTAAAATTCTCACTGTGTTCATCTATTCTTTTTCAGTTAGCATTCTTATTACTAATGCTTTGAACTCTTTATCTGCTAAATTATTTATCTCTGTTTCATTAGTTGCTTTTTCAGGATTTTTTCCTTGTTCTTACATTTGAGACAAACTCCTCTGTCTTCTAATTTTGTTTAACTTTTCCTGTATCCTATGAAATTAGCTAAAACATTTACTTATCCCACTTTTGAAAGGGTGTCCTTATTTTCTATTGTCCCATGCAATCTGCAGGTGCCCAGTGTCTTTGGTGGGAGAGCTGGATTTGATGTGAACACAAGCCATGTCTTTCCTCAGGGTGTGCTAGTACCTATCACTTTGGTGGGAGGTGGGGCTGGAGACAGAGGAGCTACAGCCAGAGTCAGGTGTGGGCCAGGGCTTCTTGGTGGCCTTCATCACCCAATCAGGGGCAGGGTTGGGACCCAAGGTGCTGGAGCAGAAGCTTTGAGGGTTGGGCCCAAGCTGGTTCCATTCCCTCTAAGTCTACACTCTCTTCTTTCCCAACAACAGCACCTTCACCCCAGAGGGAGCAGCATTAAAGCAACAGAGGCTGCAGTGGGTACTCAGTGCAGACTGTGGTGCATGCTGGATGATCCCAGCACACCAGTCAGAGCTCAAGACAGCTTCCAATCCACCACCTCCACAAGCTTCAACAATGGCTGCCCTCACTTTGTTCAAATGCAGTTTCAGCTCCAAGTCTGTTCTGTCCACACAAGTGTGCACTCTTCTCAGCAACTGCAGTCTTTGCCTTAGTGGAGAACTGCGTGGGAGCTAGAGGGGTCAGGTAGGGTGCTCAGCATGGGCTGGGACACATGCTGGGGTGGCTACAGGGTAGACTAGAGCCCTGGGTAGTTTCAGTCTGCTTCCTCCGCCTTGCTCCTGGGAGTAAGCAAGTGTGTTTGTGTTCTTCCTGAACAGTCTAGGTTTCTTACAGCTCTCCTGTAAGCCCCACTGGTTTTCAACCTAGTCAAAGGGACTTGCCTTCCAGTGTTAGACCCTAGGGCTGGGATGCCCAATATGTGGCTTGAACTCCTAACCCCCTAGGGAGTTATAAGTCCATCCTATATATAATTTGGGTTCTTATATATTAAAAAGATTAAATAAATGTCTCAGAATGCTATCAGACAACTTTTTTAAAAAGTCCAACAAATATTCAGTAAAGAACTAACTCTCCAAGCCTGTGATATCCCTCTCTTCTTCTGTGTCCCCTGCTAGTGGCATGAGTCCCAACCTGATCACTTCTTCCCCCTTCCTACCTAACTCTGTGTGGGTCTTTCTTTACAGCCTTGGTTGTAGAGGAGCCTTTCTGTTAGTCTCCACTTTGTTTTCAGTGAGAGTTGCTCCACATGTAGATGGATTTTTGATGTGTTCATGTGAGGAGGTGAGCTCAACATCCTCCTACTCTGCCATCTTGCTCTCCTCCTTGTGACTTTTCTTTTTAAATAAATTTCTTGGACATTTAATGGAGATAATACATTTTCCAAGCAATCTGAAGAAACTTAACTCGTGCTTCAACTGTTCTACATTTATTAATTTACCTGAGCCAGCATTCCTGCCTTAGGCAAGACAGAAGCTGGAACAAATAAGGAAAACAATTTTTGTACTTCTACATAAGGAAATAGATTGATTGATTATGCCAATTACATCTGCTAGGAAGTAAACTCCAGTAGGGAGAAAAAGAACACAACCTAAAACCCCAACTAGAGTTATTAGAGACCTATGCAAAGTTCTCCTGGATTTAGAAACTGGTATTGCATTTATTTCATAAGCTATCTGTTATTAAATATAAATGCAAACAACATATTATTTAAATATAAACAACAAATTCAGCACCATCTTGAGGAAGTACTTAATCATTCACATTTATAATCACAAGAAAATATATGTATGTATATGAGATATGTTAGTTTTTCCTTAATATACTTTTTTGTTATAGTAAAATATCATATGGGTGATACTGTTGAAGGCAATAAGCAATTATAAATGAATGATGTAAAATGCATTCAGATTTCTTAGTACCTCAACTTTCTTAGAAACTAAAGGCAAGAAGATTAAGAAGATCAACTCTGTTGGGTTCCATCCCTGTTGTTCCCCAGCAGATGAGGCAAATGTCCATGTGGGATTGTAGACCCTAGTCTCCAGACACTTGTTCAGGAAGCTACATGCTTCAGCAAAGAGTAGAGCTACCACACTGGGTTTATTTTTCTAGAGCATGTGGGTGTTCATTATAATTACCATGAATTACCTTCACATTTATAAAAAGTTTTAAATTTGAGCATCTGAAAAGTCAATAAATACTTCATCCTATATATAGACTAAGATTTTTCTTAATCCAAAGTTAGTTCAGGCTGACCTAGAAACAAGTGCCTCTATAATCAGTAATAGATTCTATTACGGCTACTACAATCTCTTTGCCAGTTTGAAAGGAAAGAAACGTAACTACAAATCCCGGTAACCAAAATCTCCTTGGATCAGGCATAGTATCTGATGAAGCACCTCTAACCTCCTCCTCTCTCTGAATTTCCCAAGGCTATCTGGGCTGTTTGATTTTTGCATCTCACAAAAAAGCTTTACAGCAGCGCAAAAACACTGTTCAACTTCATGAACCAAGGGTCCAAAGTACTGCAAAGACATACTGGAAAGATCAGGGAGGAAGCATGCCAAACCAGAGCTGCTCAGGCTGAACCTCTTCACCAAAACCACCCTACTGTCTCTGTATCTACTCTGCAGTGCCAGCACCAGGGACAGGTGAAAGCCCATGTTTAGTCATTCTGGCAGCTGGCACAGGAAGAGCAACAACAGGCCTTTGGGAAGGTGCTTGCCCAAATGAAACTTTATTTGAGCAGTTCAGTGTTAAAGGAAATATGATCTGCGAAGGCAAAGAAAAATGAAACCATAGATTGTGATTTATTTCCTCTGAATTAGTACCAATTTGCTCTGACTTCAGAGTTTTCTTACCCTCATAGTGTGTCAGGTTAATCCTGCATTCTATACCTTAGCATGGGCTTAGAATGGAAAGCTCCTTTCATTTTCCCAGACCAAATATTGTGTCCAGAATTAAGCACTCTAACTTTTTTGTCATAGCACAGAAATCAGAACTGAGAAATTTCTAGGCTAGGTCTACTTAGCTCAGGAAGCCTATAGGCTACTCTGACCTTTCAATATTTCCCCTGGACATTCTTATTAACCAGAGAAATTTGTGTGATTCACAGCATCTAGTGTTTGCAGAACATCTTGTGTTTGCAGAGCATTCAGAGTTTGTAGAACACCTTGTGTTTGCAGAGCATCTAGTGTGTGCTGACTCTGGACTCCCAGCTCTAGACTGCGGGCTGGGGATGAGGAGGGCTACTCACCACACTACAGCCCGCACAGTCAGGACCATTCTCGCAGGTTCTGCGGCGAGCTTGAATGCCGCCTCCACACTGTGCTGTGCACCGTTCCCAGGGACCCCAGCCTGTCCAGAACATGTGTGGGGGGCACAGCAGATGCTCATTGCAGTATCTGTAATGAGGAAACCAAGAGGAAAAAGCAAGGGTTTAGTGGAACGTGAGGCCACAGGCTTTCCACTCTCTGGCCCTGCACAGGATGTTGAACCCATGGGCATGCTCCGCGTGAGGGGCGTTTCGTGTTCTGGGTGGTCACCCAGGGAAGGAGGCAGATGTGGCGCTGGCCATGCTGTGTGTGCACAGACAATGGGATGCGCAGGAGACAACGAGGAAAATGCTGGACTCACCATGCAGGATGGATCTTCCCGTGCAACCAATTAAAGGAGAAACAAACAAAAACCCCTTCAAGCAGACACCCAAATGGGGGAACATATAGAAAAACATTTCATATAGAACATGGATATTCTAAACATGCAAATTAAAAACTAAGATAGGATTAAAATATTAAACCAAGGGCAAAAGTGCTCCATCTGTATATGTATAGGCATGCACACACACATATATTTTATAAAATATTTTACTATATATATATATATTTCTATAATTTTAAAAAATGTAAACAGTGATTTTTTTGAAGTAAGTCCCTCCTATATATTATTTGGGTTCTTATGTTTTATATTTTAAAAAATGTTAAATAAACGTCTCAAAATACTGTCCGACAACTTTTGAAAAAAGTCCAACAGATAGATATCCAAAAGAACAGGGAGATCAGCTCGGTGCTTTGTGACCGCCTGGAGGGGTGGGATAGGGAGGGTGGGAGGGAGGGAGACGCAAGCGGGAAGAGATATGGGAATAAAGGTATATATATAACTGATTCATTTTGTTGTGAAGCTGAAACTAACATACCATTGTAAAGCAATTATACTCCAATAAAGATGTTAAAAAAAATAAAAATAAAAAACAAAAACAAAAAAACAAAAAAAAAAGAACTGAATTCCTACCTTTGAATAATGATCCTACTTTTAAATTTTTGAACATTCTTCTATGTATACTCCTATATTTCCAGTTTTTAGTTACATATCTAAAGTCTTGTTTATCCTTATAATTAGGCATTCTCTACACTCTTTGGTATAACAAATCTAAAATGCATTTCAAACTAAAATTTCTATGTGAAGCATTGTGAAAGAAAAAAGAAAAAACATTGTTCTCCAGTTCACTGCCTCTAGGGGTGAATAGGTTTGTCTGAATATAGTAAAATTCAGTGAAACACGTTCAGTGATCTAAAGGTCTATTTAAATTTAATAGTTTGTGTACTAAGTCTACTAGGAATAGACTTCTAGGGAACAGTAGGACACCCTTTTCTCCCTTTTCCTTCCCAGATTATCCTCCTTTAGAAATAGGTGGCAAAGGTTCCTGTCTTCTAAGCTAGGTCAGTCACCTTTAATGTCATCATTGCCAATTATGGCTTAACACTGCAGGACACTATGCAAAGGAAATTGCAAAGATCTCTTCCTGACCACAGATGTACATAACTCAAGATGAACACAAGGAAAAGGACAAAATCTCAGGATGTGCAGGACAGAAAACATTATGTTAGCACAGTAATACCATTTCATTGTGTACATACAAAGGAAATGCATCTTCAGAGTAGAATAAGGGAAAATGATAGCTAGTAACTACAAAAAGTAATTTAGGGTGTATAGTTTCCTGACAGTCAATCCAGGGAAGTGACAACTTCTTTTCCTTCAAATCAGAAAAACTTCCTGATAAAATGTAGAATGTAATGTCAAATTGAAAGTTATCAACAAGGTGGGTCATCTTGAGCATCAGGTGATGTTTTAAAGAAAAATGAAAGGTAGCAGTAGTACGAGTGAAATGAAAAATGTTATTTAAGAGAAGAGAGAAAGAAAGGAAATGATAAATAAACTAGGATAACTGGTTTTTATGGTATAGTGAGGATGAGCTTGAACTTTATTTTTAAAGAATTGAGAAGGTTCCACAAAGCTCCAGAGACAAAATAGCTCTGTCAGCGTAAACAGTGAAGGCTCATCCCCAGGAGTTGGTACATCATGTCCTAGTGCCCAAGAGCCCTGAGATTTCAGGAGCTGACCATTTCAGTGTAGGGTCTGAGCCCTCAGATAGATGAGGCCACCAGCTGGAAGAGCTCATGGAACAAACATAAGCCAGTCTTTGATGTGGAACTTTCAGACTGAATCAGGAGACTAGAAACAAATGCCAAACACCAAATAGCAAGATTGCAATTTAACTGTGTGTTGACATAACCAAAATCGGGACTGTGTTGAAGCTGGAATCGGGGTGAACCAATGAATGGAGACCAAGGAAACGATGTTCAAGAATGTTGGTATTCCTGCTCACGTTAAGTATGAATGGCTCTGACAGTGGAGTATGTCCACTGAGGCTTATATGTACAAGTAGAGGAGACATTACCACAATCAAAGTGAGAGATAACAAATACCTAGACAAATGTGATGGTTGTCATATGAGAGAGAGAGACTTAGGGCATATATTTTATACGGGGTTTGGTAAAAACAGAAATAAGATTTCTCACCTGTGTTAATATATTGAGTAAAACAAATCAAAAAAAAGCAGTAATGTCAAAAATCAAGGTCTCATCTTGGAGGAGGGAGGGAGGCATTCTTAGTTTCAGAGAAAGATTCTTTAATATGTCATGGTTGAGGATCTTCTAGAACGCCAGAAAATCGATCTGGCGAAGAGATACCGTATAATACGAGTGCATTTCTGTAAACACTTAAATATAGAAATAACCTATGTATATTGCCTAGCTATCTTTCTTTTCTCTCATCTTATATTTCTAAGATAAAAGAGAAAAGTTAGACTTCCTTCTCAAGATAACTTATTCTTCCCTTGCCCCAAGTCCCCATGCCTAAGACCTTTAGACATTCTTATTTTCCTCTGTATCCTCGTGTAAAAAGGAAGAGGGAAGTTTTTTTTCTAGTTAAGAGAGAGTAGTGTCTGGATAGAAGTTGTGAAGCCAGGTTATAAAAAAAGGCAAAATAAAATTAAAGATACAATTGATTGAAAGAATTTGACCTTAGGAGGTATATGCAAATGTGCATGCAGAGTTAGAATAAGTAAAACTTAGCAGCTACTCAGTAAATATTAATATATGTGTTGGTGCATGGAGTATTCCAGGAGGAAATTGGGATTTATTTTGAGAATATTTTTTCAAGTCAGAAATGCTGACCAAACTCTCAGTGTTTATTTCCAAATATCCCTATGTAATTTCTCTCACTGTAATTAGAATAGGAAATAGAAAAGAGCCGACTCACCGTCATTTAAAAGGTATAAGTTGCCTAGATTCTATGACATTAATTTCAGCTTCAATAAAATAAGGGGTAAGGAGGGCAAAGAATCATCTTTCTTTAAAATGCTCATAAAATTCTTGACTTTTAATAAACACAGGGCAGCTGAGCTACCATTTTCCCCATAGAAAAATAAACTACAGTGCACAAGTACCTTCTTACTGCCCACAGCAGGACATCTCTGAAAACACTAGACATCTTCTTATAGTTAAAAAAGAATGCCAAAATGAAACAAAACACAAACTGCAATATAACTCTGAAAGGGGCATGTAGCACGGAGTTTTCAGGAAGTTTTATTATCTATTAGGCTGCATTTCAAGCTTATTAAAAATCTCCTTTCTTTTTTTTCCTCTTCCTCCTTTAAGTTCCTTTTTTCCTTCAAGCCACGATTCTGCAGGAGTCCTCTGAAATAAGCCATAGAAGGATCTGTTAAAATGCCACCATTTGAAATTGCAGGATGTCTAGCAAGGAGGTCAGAAGGGAAATAGAAATTGCTAGATTAGCTCTGTCCCTTTGTATCAGGATTTTCACTCAAGAACCCGACCTAGGAGGGACTGCTCAGAGGCAAAACCCTTACAAGCCCTCAACCCTGGATTCTCCACAACTGTGAGAAAGCAGTTTCCCTCAGACCTCCTCTCCCCCCACCCCAAATGACTTGTGTTCCTGAGAGAGTGGTCTCAAGTTACTCTTGATCATAAACAATAGTGGGAATGGGAAGTTATTTACTTTAGAGACTTTGAAATTGCTTGTTTGGGGTTTTTAAAATTTGTTTAATAGACAAATATCTACACGTTGGATAAGTTCTTGGGATTTTAGTCCTGCAGTCTTCTGCACACTATTGACTTTTACCAATTTTTTGAATTTTACTGGATCTCTTGGGCATCTAGCATTTTAAAGCATCTAAAGTCACAGATGCATTTCAAGATGCATTAAAAATTAAATTCTTAGTTTTGCTACATGATGGCTTATTTTCATTTATTTAAAAGCAATTATTGTTTCTCCATAAATTATCCATCTTCTATAATCTTAGTCTCTGCTAAAGACATTATTTTTATAATCCCATAGGAACTAAATTTATCAACATTATACACATTTTATTTCATATTTCTTTATGCTATAAATTGTGTTTGGTTCTTATTCATCTCATTTGTTAATTAGATTTCCATTTTTCTTCCATTAATGAAATAAATTATAAATGCTACTGCTGTAAACAAGTAACATTTTAAACATATAAGCTCTTCAACCAAGCTCGCCATCCCAATTTTCCCTGAAGACAGCTTTATAGAGAGTTGCACATGGATAGCCAGCGTACACATGTACCCGGAGTAAGGGAGCTTGATCCTCACTTCATGGACCATTGCTCAGCCTGAGGAAGTTCATGGCAGGTTGATAGCAGGGAGAGTGTCCTGATTCCTGAGGCAGCCCAGCAAAGTGGGAGAGCACTTGCCTGACCTTCTAATATTTTAGAAGATCTCAAAATTTTAACCAATCTTAAAATGTACAAGGTTCTTAAATAGCAAGGAGACGACTCAACCCAACAACTCTACTCATCAACTGGGATTAAACAGTGATGGACCTGGCATAGGACTGTGTCATGGGATTGCTTCACAAATAACAAACCCTGCTTTGTCAACATCATCCTTCTGTTTTACTTTTTACTAAAAAAGGAAAGACATCTTCATTGGTACCTGGGGAACATGGTGAAGAAAGAAAGGGCAGAGTCACTGGTTTATTTATTAGTTGTAATATATACCTAGTAAAGGTATTAGTAAATCTGTAGTTCTTGTACTTTGGAATATTAACCAAACATCAAATATCTGGTTGCAGTATTTACGTAAGAGGCTTCCTCAGTAAAGTGCCCTTTGAAGTGGTATCACCTGATACAGCATTAATACAACTTAATTAAAAGATCATTGTAAGCCATTTGCTCTTTCATTAATCAAAACAAAGAGAAGCATATATCAGCATAGCAGAATAAGAATCTTAAAAACGATGTGAAATTTATCTACACTAATTCTTAACAATAACCATAAACCATAATACACTGTAAACATACAGGAAAGAACTGAAATTCAAAACCACAATTTTGTGAGGTTGAAAACAAATGTTCTAATTTTATACAAAGGGACCAACAGTTAAATCCAAGCCTGAGCTTCAATGTCATCATGATGAACTGGGAAACAGGGAAAACAATCTCCCAATTTTGTTTATACTGCAGCTTAATTTAGGGCATTTTCAGTGAGAATGGTAGGTAGTTATAAAATATAACCAAAATCCTGAAAATGTTCTGGGATGTGCTGTAGCTGCTTATTTCATGTTAGCTGCTTTACTTCATCTGACTGTATCTTAAACCTGGAACTTTATTAGGTCCTATTCAGAATCATAGGTTTTGGAGATCTGTCTAGTTGAATTCTAAAGAGCATAATTCATTTTCTAGCAGACTCAGTTTTTGAATGTACAGGGAACACAGAGAGAAGAGACTTGGAACAGTGGTGCCTGATGAGGAAGAGCTCAGGTCAGCAAACACCGAAGGCACCACTCAGGTCCAGGAATGCTGTCTGCTTAGGTTTGAATAAAAGGATGGCAGAAAGAGAAGAGGAGGATTCAGCTCAACAGAAAAGGATGCCGTAGGTAAGCAAAGTTAGATCCACACCTCAAACTACAGGTAAATCGTTCCATGCTGGGAATGTGAGGATGGTGATGCTAGGAGCAGAGCGAGTGCCTACCTTTCCTCATGGTTCTGTCCCGTATACACCTGGCACATCTGGCAGCTGAACCCACAGGTGGCACCACAAGAAAACCATGAAATCCAGGGGTGCAGCATCAATTCCTGGGGGAGGGGGAAGCAATGAGATCACTCTATCAAAACTGGCTCAGAATCCAACCTGTCTCTCTACTTGCTCCCAAATTCACATGTTCCTGTATGTCTGAGAGTGAGGCTGTGTGAGAAACAAAGGAAGAAGAGTCATGGGACTGAATAGACCATGTCATCTCAGTTGCTGCACGGTTATTTGAAGTAGCTGGTTTTAAACTCAAAAGGGAAATTGAAAAATATATTTTAAAATGCATTGTAAATAATTCAAAAGAGTTACACTAGATACAATTAAAAAGTTTAATCATGAAAAAAAAGAAGGCAAACCACATTGAAATATATTTAGAGATAATCCCCCTAAACACCAGATATTTTATTAATTCTGCCACAATTACTACACTTTTTATATAATGTAAGACAAAATCACATTTGAACAAAAAATCACCCAAACATATGTACAATCATTGTCCTAAAATCTTTTAACATTAGTGCAAATCAGCAATTCTTTTGACAGCAGTCACAGAAATAAATAGGTGTTGTCATAGTCAAGACCAGACAAAACTTTATGTAAAATGAAGGGACTATTTAAATTCAGACTTCTAATTATTGCTTTTCAAACTGACAATGATTCAAAGAACAGAATTAAGGAGTTCAAATTACATATATAGTATATTGATATAATACAAATGATCTTATAAGATATATTGATATCATAAAATAAACCATTAGTGATAGATATAGAAATTTGGCTAATATTGCATTTCTTCCTTTAATATTTACATTTAGAATATTTTAGAACTTAAAAATATCCTCTCAGTTGAAAGACTTTATTGAAATCTGTTTTATCCTTTCTTGTTTTGAATTTTATTTTATTTTTTTATACAGCAGGTCCCTATTAGGTATCTATTTTATACATATTAGTATATAAATGTCAATCCCAATCTCCCAATTCATCCCACCACCACCAAGCCCCTCCTGTTTCCTCCCTTGGTGTCCGTATGTTTGTTTTCTACATCTGTGTCTCTATTTCTGCCTTGAAAACTGCTTCATCTGTATCACTTTTCTAGATTCCATATGTATGCGTTACTATACGATATTTGTTTTATTCTTTCTGACTTACTTCACTCTGTATGACATTGTCTAGGTCCATCCACATCTCTACAAATGGCCCAGTTTCGTTCCTTTTTATGGCTGAGTAATATTCTATTGTATATATGTGCCACATCTTCTTTATCCATTCATCTGTCAATGGACACTTAAGTTGCTTCCATGTCCTGGCTATTGTAAATAGTGCTGCAATGAACATTGTGGTACATGTCTCTTTTTGAATTATGGTTTTCTCAGGGTATATGCCCAGTAGTGGGAGTGCTGGGTCATATGGTAGCTCTATTTTTAGTTTTTCAATGAACCTCCATAGTGGCTGTATCCATTTACATTCCCACCAACAGTGCAAGAGTGTTCCCTTTTCTCCACACCCTCTCCAGCATTTGTTGTTTGTAGGTTTTCTGATGATGCCCATTCTAACTAGTGTGAGGTGATACCTCATTGTAGTTTTGATTTGCATTTCTCTAACAATTAGTGAGGTTGAGCAGCTTTTACATGTGCCTCTTGGCTATCTGTATGTTTTCCTTGGAGAAATGCCTATTTAGGTCTTCTGCCCAGGTTTTGACTGGGTGGTTTGTTTTTTCAATATTGAGCTGCATGAGCTGTTTATATATTTTGGAGAATAATCCTTTGTCCATTGATTCGTTTGCAAATATTTTCTCCCATTCTAAGGGTTGTCTTTTTGTCTTTATAGTTTCCTTTGTTGTGCAAGAGCTTTTAAGTTTCATTAGGTCCCATTTGTTTATTTTTGTTTTACTTCCATTATTCTAGGAGGTGGGTCAAAAAAGATCTTGCTGTGATTTACATCAAAGAGTGTTCTTCCTATGTTTTCTTCTAAGAGTTTTACAGTGTCTGGCCTTACATTTAGGTCTCTAATCCATTTTGAGTTTATTTTTGTGTATGGTGTTAGGGGGTGTTCTAATTTCATTCTTTTACATGTAGCTGTCCAGCTTTCCCAGCACCACTTATTGAAGAGACTGTCTTTTCTGCATTGTATATCCTTGCCTCCTTTGTCATAGATTAGTTGACCATAGGTGTGTGGGTTTATCTCCGGGCTTTCTATCCTGTTCCATTTACCTATACTTCAGTTTTTGTGCCAGCACCATATTGTCTTGATTATTGTAGCTTTGTAGTATAGTCTGAAGTCAGGGAGTCTGATGCCTCCAGCTCTGTTTTTTCCCTCAAGATTACTTTTGCTATTCGGGGTCTTCGCTGTCTCCATACAAATTTTAAGATTTTTTCTTCTAGTTCTTTAAAAAGTGCCATTGGTATTTTGATAGGGGTTGCATTGAATCTGTAGATTGCTTTGGGTAGAATAGTCATTTTCACAATATTGATACTTCCAATCCAAGAACATGGTATATCTCTCCATTTGTATGTGTCATATTTGATTACCTTCATCAGTGTCTTATAGTTTTCTGAGTACAGGTCTTTTACCTCATTATGTAGGTTTATTCCTAGGTATTTTATTCTTGTTGTTGCGATGGTAAATGGGATTGTTTCCTTAATTTCTCTTTCTGATCTGTC
Organism: Pseudorca crassidens; assembly: GCF_039906515.1. Classification (NCBI taxonomy): domain Eukaryota; kingdom Metazoa; phylum Chordata; class Mammalia; order Artiodactyla; family Delphinidae; genus Pseudorca; species Pseudorca crassidens. The sequence goes on from NC_090298.1 coordinate 7,425,469, forward strand.
ATTGTTAGTGTATAGGAAGGCAAGAGATTTCTGTGCATTAATTTTGTATCCTTCAACTTTAACAAATTCATTGATTAGCTCTAGTAGTTTTCTGGTGGCATCTTTAGGATTATCTATGTATAGTAACATGTTCTCTGCAAACAGTGACAGTTTTACTTCTTCTTTTCCAGCTTGTATTCCTTTTATTTCTTTTTCTTCTCTGATTGTCGTGGCTAAGACTTCCAAAACTATGTTGAATAATAGTGGCAAGTGTGGACATCCTTGTCTTTTTCCTGATCTTAGAGGAAATGGTTTCAGTTTTTCACCATTGAGAATGATGTTTGCTGTGGGTTTGTCATATATGCCCTTTATTATGTTGAGGTAGGTTCCCTGTATGTGTACTTTCTGGGAAATTTTTATCATAAATAGGTGTTGAATTTTGTCAAAAGCTTTTTCTGCCTCTATTGAGATGATCACATGTTTTTTATCCTTCAATTTGTTGATATGGTGTATCACATTGATTGTTTTGTGTATATTAAAGAATCCCTGCATCTCTGGGATAAATCCCACTTGATCATGGTGCATGATCCTTTTGTTTTTGTTTTTGTTTTTGCGGTACGCAGGCCTCTCACTCTTGTGGCCTCTCCTGTTGCAGAGCACAGGCTCCAGACGCGCAGGCTCAGTGGCCATGGCTCACGGGCCCAGCCACTCCGCGGCATGTGGGATCTTCCCGGACTGGGGCACGAACTCGTGTCCCCTGCATCAGCAGGCGGACTCTCAACCACTGCGCCACCAGGGAAGCCCTATGTTCCTTTTAATGTGTTGTTGGATTCTGTTTGCTAGTAGTTTGTTGAGGATTTTTGCATCTATATTCATCAATGATACTGGTCTGTAATTTTCTTTTTTTGTAATATCTTTGTCTGGTTTTGGTATCAGGGTGATGGTGGCCTCATAGAATGAGTTTGGGAGTGTTCCTTCCTCTGCAATTTTTTGGAAGAGTTTGAGAAGGATGGGCGTTAGCTCTTCTCTAAATGTTTGATAGAATTCACCTGTGAAGCCATCTGGTCCTGGACTTTTGTTTGTTGGAAGATTTTTAATCACAGTTTCAATTTCATTACTTGTGATTGGTCCGTTCATATTTTCCATTTCTTCCTGGTTCAGTCTTGGAAGCTTATACCTTTCTAAGAATTTGTCCATTTCTCCCAGGTTGTCCATTTTATTGGCATAGAGTTGCTGGTAGTAGTCTCTTATGACGCTTTTTATTTCTGCCATGTCTGTTGTAACTTCTCCTTTTCAATTTCTAATTTTATTGATTTGAGTCCTCTCCCTCTCTTTGTTGATGAGTCTGGCTACGGGTTTATCAATTTTGTTTATCTTCTGAAAGAACCAGCTTTTAGTTTTATTGACCTTTGCTATTGTTTTCTTTGTTTCTATTTCATTTATTTCTGCTCTGATCTTTATGATTTCTTTCCTTCTACTAACTTTGGGTTTTGTTTGTTCTTCTTTCCTTAGTTCCTTTAGGGATAAAGTTAGGTTGTCTATTTGAGATTTTTCTTGAGGTAGGATTGTATTTTTGTAAACTTCCCTGAGAACTGCTTCTGCTGCAATCCATAGATTTTGGATTGTTGTGTTTTTGTTGTCATTTGTCCCTAGGTATTTTTTGATTTCCTCTTTGATTTCTTCAGTGATCTCTTGGTTATTTAGTAGCATATTGTTTAGCCCCCATGTGTTTGTGTTTTTTACATTTGTTTCCCTGTAATTGATTTCTAATCTCATAGTGATGTGGTCAGAAAATATGCTTGATAAGATTTCAATTTCCTTAAAGTTACTGATGCTTGATTTGTGACCCAAGATGTGATCTATCCTGCACAATATTCCATGTGCACTTGAGAAGAAAGTGTAGTCTGCTGTTTTTGGATGGAATGTCCTGTAAATATCAGGTAAATCTATCTGGCCTATTGTGTCGTTTAAAGCCTGTGTTTCCTTATTAATTTTCTGTCTGGATGATCGGTCCATTGGTGTAAGTGAAGTGTTAAAGTCCCCCACTATTATTGTGTTACTATCGATTTCCTCTTTTATAGCTATTAGCAGTTGCCTTATGTATTGAGGTGCTCCTATGTTTGGTGCGTATATATTTATAATTGTTATATTTTCTTACATATATTGTTATATATATTTATAATTGTTATAATTGTTATATCTTCTTGGATTGATCCCTTGATCATTATGTACTGTCCTTCCTTGTCTTTTGTAACATTCTTTATTTTAAAGTCTATTTTATCTGATATGAGTATTGCTACTCCAGTTTTCTTTTGATTTCCATTTGCATGGAGTATCTTTTTCCATCCCCTCACCTTCAGTCTCTATGTGTCCCTACCTCTGAAGTGGGTCTCTTGTAGACAGCATATATTTGAGTCTCCTTTTATATCCATTCAGATAGCCTATGTCTTTTGGTTGGAGCATTTAATCCATTCATATTTAAGGTTATTATTGATATGTATGTTCCTATTACCATTTTCTTAATTGTTTTGGGTTTGTTTTTATAGGTCTTTTCCTTCTCTTGTGTTTTCTGCCTAAAGAAGTTCCTTTACCATTTGTTGTGAAGCTGGTTTGGTGGTGCTGAATTCTCTTAGCTTTTGCTTGTCTGTAAAGCTTTTGATTTCTCCATCGAATCTGAATGGGATCCTTGCCAGGTAGAGTAATTTTGGTTGTAAGTTCTTCCCTTTCATCACTTTAAATATATCATGCCACTCCCTTCTGGCTTGTAGAGTTTCTGCTGAGAAATCAGCTGTTAACTGTATGGGAGTTCCCTTGTATGTTATTTGTCATTTTTGCTTTGTTGTTTTTAAAAATTTTGCTTTGTCTTTAATTTTTGTCAATTTGCTTACTATATGTCTCAGCATGTTTCTCCTTGGGTTTATCCTGCCTGGGACTCTCTGTGCTTCCTGGACTTGGGTGGCTATTTCCGTTTCCATGTTAGGGATGTTTTTGACTATAAGCTTTTCAAATATTATCTTGGGTCCTTTCTTTCTCTCTTCTCCTTCTGGGACCCCTATAATGTGAATGTTGGTGCATTTAATATCCCAGAGGTCTCTTAGACTGTTTTCATTTATTTTCATTCTTTTTTTTATTCTGTTCCATAGCAGTGAATTCCACTATTCTGTCTTCCACGTCACTTATCTGTTATTCTGCCTCAGTTATTCTGATATTGATTCCTTCTAGTGTATTTTTCATTTCAGTTATTATACTGTTCATCTCTGTTTGTTTCTTCTTTAATTCTTCTAGGTGTTTGTTAAACCTTTCTTGCATCTTCTTGTTCTTTGCCTCCATTCTTTTTCCAAGGTCTGGGATCATCTTCACTATCATTATTCTGAATTATTTTTCTGGAAGGTTGCCTATCTCCAATTCATATAATTGTTTTTCTGGTTTTTTTTCTTGTTTCTTCATCTGGTACATAGCCCTCTGTGTTTTCATTTTGTCTATATTTCTGTGAACGTGGTTTTCTTTTCACAGGCTGCAGGATTGTAGTTATTCTTGCTTCTGCTGTCTTCCCTCCAGTGGCTTTGGCTATATAAGAGGCTTGTGCAAGCTTCCTAATGGGAGGGACTGGTGGTGGGTAGAGCTGGGCATTGCTCTGGTGGGCAGAACTCAGTAAAACTTTAATCCAGTTGTCTGCTGATGGATAGGGCTCAGTTCCCTCCCTGTTGGTTGGTTGGTCAGAGGTGACCCAGCAACAGAGGATATAGGATCTTTGGTGGAACTAATGGTGGACTCCCAGAGGGCTCATGCCAAGGAGTACTTCCCAGAACTTCTGCTAACAGGGTCCTTGTCCCTGTGGTGAGCCACAGTCAGCCCCTGCCTCTGCAGGAGACCCTCCAACACTAGCTCGTAGGTCTGGTTCAGTCTCCTATGGGGTCACTCCTCCTTCTCCTGGATCCTGATGCATACAATACTTTCTGTGTGCCCTCCAAGAGTGGAGTCTCTGTTTCCCCCAGTCCTGTCAAAGTCCTGTAATCAAATCCTGCTAGTCTTCAAAGTCTGATTCTCTGGGAATTCCTCCTCCCATTGCTGGACCCCCAGTTTGGGAAGCCTGATGTGGGGCTCAGAACCTTCACTCCAGTGGGTGGACTCCTGTGGTATAATTGTCCTCCAGTTTGTAAGTCACCCACCCAGTGGTTATGGTATATGATTTTATTGTGATTGTGCCCCTCATTGTGGCTTCTCCTTTGTCTTTGGATGTGGGGTATTATTTTTGGTGAGGTCCAGTGTCTTCCTGTCAATGATTGTGCAGCAGTTAGTTGTGATTCCGGTGCTCTCGCAAGAGGGAGTTAGCAAGTGTCCTTCTCCTCCACCATCTTAGACCAATCTCTGTTTTATCGTTATATTAAAAAACATATGGGTGATTTTAAGAATTTTAAATATTGAGATGTGTATTAAATATAGAGTTTAAACCTTCATTCAGCCTATTTCATGCATGTAGAAATTATTTTTCTACCTGTGAATCACACATGCATTTCTATTATTACCTGTTGCCTTTATTTGTAGGATTTAGCGCTTTATTAATATAATAAATCAACTGACATTAAATTCCATTTTTACTTTATATATTCCTTCAGAAACATGCAAGTCTATACCTGTACAGTTAAAGCTCCCAGTATAAACAATAATTTAAAGTTACAATTACTAAAAGAATTTCAAATAAAAAATTCTTCTGAGGTATTTCTAAGTATATACAGTACATCACATTTATTCACTTCCTTTTCTGAAATTTAGCAATAACACAATTTTGTAATTACTTTGTATATGATAATATGATAAAATGAACCTGTCATAATTTAAACTAAGTAATCACAAAATGTATCTGGATAGTTCCAAATTTCCCACAAGGTTAATTAACTACCTTATTCTTCTCTGCTAGCTATTATTATTTTAAAGTTATCCAAGTCATCCATTAAAAGATGTGGGACAAAAAAGAACCATTTCCAATAAAAATGAAGTAGTGCTTTTATTTTTTTTAAGTCTTTAAATATGACCAAGATCTTAAAGGATACTGAAACACCTTCCAAGTGATTCCAAATGAGCTTGGAGTATTTAAGTTACCTAACATCTTTAACAACATGTAATTATATGAAATATTCTGTTTATTATATATGGGACATGTATATAGAGAGGTAGATTTACAAAATGTATATGTATATGTGATGTACATTATATATGTCATAAATATGCAAAACAAGTAGGAATACAATAAGCAAGCAAGTTTATATGCACACAATTTTAAATGGCAGTGTTTGTTATATGTCCCTAAGTTTACATACTGTTAAATGCTGCTTTAGAGGCAGAACTAGTTGAAGACAACAAAGAAGTAACATATTTAAACATACATCAGCAGATGGATAATTTTTATAATAAATACAGTCCAGAATAATTCACTGATGTATCTTGAGTATTACTACAACTAGTTTGCCAAGTTGATTTTTCATCTTATAATACCAACTTGTATCACACCCCTTTTTAGAGATAGAAATGCCAACTAAAACAGAGACAAAAACATATTAATAAACACGTTCCCCAGGCTATACTTGGTGGTTCTTTCCTCCATCAAATGATATACAAGAATGTACTATTTACTCCTGTGATCCTGAATTAATAATGTTCAGCAGCATATAAAGTCTCTAGGAGGTATCAGTAGAAAACTTCTGACTTATAAAAATAATACAAGACAGCTTAGACTCTTGGTATTTTCAACTGTGTATTAGGTGATAACACAAAATAATCTCATCCCTTAGCCCTGATTTGCTCTGTGAATATCATTTCAGCATTGGAGTGGTATCCAAGTGGCCTATGGAAAACATAGAGTGAATATGCCTTTTGCCCCTTCACTTACTTTCTTGACAAAGTAAGATGTGATTTAAAGTAAGTTGCCTTCTTTCACTCTACTCTCTGATACCTGCTCCACCCCATCTTCTGGACCTTAGATTCCTGCCCTGAACTCTTCATTACATTTGAAGAGCTTCATCATTCAAGGAGAGACAACTCCATGGTGAGACAAGTTTGCCCCTTCTGGGCTACAAATGAGTCCTGTACTCCATCATTTAATAATAATGCCGACACCCTATTTTGTTCATGAAAATACAGGCAAACTTAGATTTTGCTCCATTTCTCCAAAAAGAACAGGAAACAGTCAAATGTTAAACGTGTACTTTTTTTCTGATATGTCTGGTTGGTCATATCCTTGGTTCAACTGCTACATTTATGATTCTCTCCTTCCTCCTTTCTTATCAATACTCTAATATTTTATATCCACAAAGGCTGATTAAATTGTAAATTCTCTACCATGGCTGGCTCTTTCTATAAGAAGCTGTGACATAAGAGAGAGAGTGGAACTGCCTCATCTGCTGAGGTGACTCAAAGTGACATGCTGGAGTGTGGACGAACTTACAAAATCAGCCTTCTCCTGAGAAAAATGAGTTTTCATAACCTCTGTAACCTCCCTGTCCGGTGGGAAGAAAGTCCAGCTCCTACTCTCTCCAAAAAGTTCCCTGGAGTCCTCAGTTTTTTTGTTAAAGAACCAAGTCCAGAATGGTAGAATGATTCAAACAACTAATTATTTATCTAAATTTCTTAAAGCATTAAAGTCCCTGCCACTGGGGTTTGCAACTTCAATCTCCACCTGTTTAACAGCCTCCCTCTTGCCTCTTCTCCAAAGGGCTCTTGTGTAAGATAAGGGGTCAGGAGATAACAGATATCTGTATTTACCATATTTATACCAGCCTTCCTGGGATCTAACATGGGATGAAACAGGATTTGGACAGTCCTGTTCCATGTTAATAATTAGTTGTGCAGTACAGTATTCAAAGTGTAAATATACTGCAGTATGCATATTTGACTTTTTATTCTGAAATAATTTTGGATTTACTGAAGATTCCTAAAGAGAGTACAGGATTCCTGTACATGCTTCACACAGCTTCTCCTAATATTAACATCCAACATAGTACATTCTTCACAACTAAGAAATTAACATTGCTGCAGTACATGGAGTTGTACACACTGCTTCATTTCTGCTTTTACATAATATTTCATCATGAGACATTTTCATGTCAGTTAGTATAGAATCTACCTCGCTCTTTTTAAAAGCTGCAGAATATGTCATTACAAGAATGAGCCTAAGTTTATTTAGACAATCTCCTATTAAAGGAAATTTAGGTTATTTTCAAATTATCATTACTATGGGTTGCAATGAACGTCTTTGTATAAGTTACTGTAGGACAAGTAAAATTCTGAGTTAAAAGTTAGGGTTATGTGATAGCTAATTTTATGTGTCAACTTGACAGGATCTCAGGGTACCCAGATATTTGGCTAAACATTATATTTGGGTGTGTCTGTGAGGGTGTTTCCAGATTAAATTAGCGTTTGAATTGGTAGAAGCAGTAAATCTGTTTGCACCCCACTCGCCCCCTATGTGGGTGAGTACCATTCAATCTACTGAGGACCTAAATAAACAAGAAGATGAAGGAAGGAAGGATTTGGCACTTGCTGCCTGTCTCTGTGAGCTGGGACATTGATCTTCTTCTGCCCTCAGATCTCTTGATTCTCCAGCCTTCAGATCTGGATTGGAATGTATATCATTGATGCCCAGAGTTCTCAGGCCTTTGGACTCAGACTGAACTACATCACTGGTTTTCCTGAGTCTCCAACTTGCACATGGCAGGTCATGGGACTTCTTGGCTTCCATAATCACATGAGCCAATTCTTTATAATAAATTTCTCCATATATATATATAATCTCCTGTTCTCTTTCTCTTGAGAACCCTGACTAATATAAGGTATTAATTTTGTACCAATCTACAACAGGGCAGTGTCTATCGACACCCTCTCTAATGCTGAATGTTGTCATATTTTTTTAACTTTTCCTTCTCTGATGGATACATAAAACAGAATTCCCTGTAGTTTTGGCCAGGCATCCTCCTGCAAAGCTGTTTATATAACTGATAAATCAGCAGTGTTCAATAGCAACAATTTAAGTTGTTTCAAATGAAAAGCTGTCTGCAATAATATTTTCTTTTTCTGAATATGTCACTAGTTGTTCATGTTCTTAAAATTCCTCTCAGAGCTTAAAATCAGTGCATTTTTTCTACCCAAATACAAAAGCCTACCCTATTAAAGAATACAATATATTTTTTTTTCTTGAGCAGAATATTTTATGCTATGGGAAAACTTTTGATCACTTTAACATTTATTCTAAATTATAAATTAATAAAAAATGGTTAATTATTTCCATGCTCCAAAAAATTATTATTTTTGAAAGATAGATTTCTTAAGAGTAAACATATGAAAATTCACAGACATCTTGTTACAACAGGTATCATGAAATCAAGGGTCATACATAGCCTTCTTTATTCCACTTTGTATTCCCCTCTGTGATGAAAATATTTTATGAAGTTCTTGTTCTTAACATTTCAAGTTGGAGAACTCAGACTATTCTCATTTTTATATTCTCTTGGCTTTTAAAAGTATCAGAATTCAGAGACTGCTGTTGGTTGGAATATTAAGATTTAAAACTTAAAACAATTACTGAGATTATGTTTTTGAATTAAATATATATTTAGAGGCAGACCTTTGTACTAGAAGAAGGAAATATTTCTATTTTTCTGTTTTTTTAACATAACAAGGATACTCATTTTTATTTTGGCTTTACATTTAAAATATCTAGTTACATTTTACCAACTTGAATGTATTAATAAGATGGTAAGATCAGTTTTAAAAAAAGTAACAACTTTTCACTGTATTCTTGGGAATTGTATGATCTCCTTAAATATTACATTACCTAAGTATCAATTGACTTTATTGGGCTTGTTTTACATTGCTGGTAATTGGTGGGTAGAGGGCCAGGGCTGCTGGTAAACATCTTACAATGCACAAGACAAGTCCCAGAACAAAGAATTGTCTGACTCAAATGTCAATAGTGCTCTGGTTGATAAAACAGGGATTTTATACAATAATGCTGAAGATGCTCCCTGTACCTTTCATTTACAAATCCACAGACATTCTTGGAAATATGGCTTTTTGGCTGTGGACAAAATTAATATGTATCAAATCCCCATTGGGCATTCTAAGAAGAAATGTGATACAGAAAGAAAGAAAGAAACAAACAAACAAAAAAACGCATTAGCTAAATCTGTATAAGGAAAACAGTAAGTCAAGTTAAAAAAGCATGATTCAGCATAGATATGAATATTGCATACCCAGAAAACACCTCAGGTAATATTACAAAGATACAGCCATTTTAAAGGTAGACTATGGATCATTATAGGAACTAATGTAGTTGTGGTATTAAAAATAAGCCCACTTTTTAATCAAGTTGTGTGTTTTCTTATTGTTGAGTTTTAAGAGTTCTTTGTATATTTTGGACATCAGTCTTTTATTAGACAAGGCTTTTGCAAATATACTTTCTCTATGGCTCGTCTCTTCATTCTTTTGACAGTGTCTCTCACTGAGCAGAAACTTTTAATTTTAATGAAGTCCAGCTTATCAATTCTTTCTTTCATGGATCATGCCTTTCTTTTTGTATCTAAAAATTCATCATCAAACCCAAGGTCACCTAGATTTTCTCCCTCCCCGGAGAGGCTGCCTCCAGGCTGGAATGATTTTCAGATCACAGTAGGCTGCACTTCCATCAGTGCCCACCCTAATGGCAGCCCTGTTTGCTCAGATCTCTGCTTCCAACTGTGCTGTCTCAGTGCCTACAGGTCAGCATTCCTGCTGTACTGTTTCTATGTGCTTTTAATGTGTCCAAAGTAAACTTATAGCTGCACTGAACTGCCACATCCTCTCTCCAGGTACTAGTAATTGTTTTTCTGGGTAACATAGTTTCAGGGTGGCAAAGGTTTTGAGCGGCTTATTGGTCCTATGAGTCATGCTGATTTTAGTGTGAGGTTTTACAGAATGTAAAAATTTTTCAAGAATCATGTACGGTGTTATAGCAGAAACACCTGTACATGATTTTGTGTGTGTGTATGTGTGTATGTGCATGCATACACACAAACACAAAGACATATTTACATACCTGCAGACAGAAGAAAAATAGCAATTAAAAAACTTTTTAAATGTTTATACGTAGTCTCCATACTTGTTTTCATGTTTCCAATCTACTAAATGTGATAACATAGTTTACTAAACATTTCCATCCTTTTGGATAGTGTAATTACCTTTATTTATTTCCTATCTTAAATAAAGAAACATGTACCTTCATACAAATGGTCACTTAATTCAATTGAGTCATTTTCTTAGGAAAGATTCCAAAAGTAAGCTTATATGTTAAAAGCATGAACTTCTTTATGGCTATGACTATCTATGGCCATATATTTTTATAAAAGTTCTGTGTCCACACCCTCCTTCACGGGCCTGTGCCATCTCCCATACCTTGTCTAAATGAAAGACCAACTTCTGGACCCAGGGGAAAAAGTGAAGTAGCCAGTTCTTATAGAAAGAAACTTAGGCAACAATTGACTCAACCAGTCTAAACAGAATAAAAAATTATTTTAAAGAAAGCTTAGGTGGCCAAAGACTTACAAGTTTAAACCTTTAAAAAAATCTTTCATTTCATTTTATTGTGATTACACATTTTATCATTGTAAACCTATTGACTAAATATAATTATCATTACCATGGAATTTTGCTGTTACCTCTATGGTAGTTGCAATGGGAACAAGAAATGCAGCAAGACACCTGGAAGTTGCAGACATGGCTAAAGTGATGCTTGTAAACTTCACAGCACTTCCCAAATAATGTGGAAAGGCCACATGTAAAATGTCAGTATTGTTTTTACATTGATACTATAATTATAATAGTAGTGGTATCTATTAATTTATATATGTATGATTGTACTTCTAATTCCAAATAAGATCTGAGGTGGCTTATTCCCCAACCCCAGGTAAGCATGCACTTTGGAATCCATTCCTTTCATTAAGTGCTACATTATTGACATCATTTTACTAGAAATAAATTACAAAATCCCAAGACAGTAAATCAACAATATGGCTGAGAAACATATCCAAAGTTAGTCTTCAGTTTCCTCTTCTGTAAAACTGGAATGGTGATACCCAACTCACAGGGCTATTTTGAGAAATAAATAATAGTATGAATTAAATGAGAACAATACATTTCTTTGAGATTGAATGCATATAATTATTCTAATTTATGTCTCAACATAATTACAAATTACTGCATATTATGTACCTTCAGGGGTGTTTGTAAACATTTTACTCGGAAAACGCTAAATATGTAAATACCCAGGGCTCATTATTTAATAAAGCACTGTGAGATGTCACAATGTTTTCCATTAAGTAATGCAAAGCAATTCAGCTACATGTCTGAATCAATCAATGACTACTTGTATGTTTAAAACATAGTGGTGGGCTTCCCTGGTGGCGCAGTGGTTGGGAGTCCGCCTGCCGATGCAGGGGACACGGGTTCATGCCCCGGTCCGGGAAGATCCCACATGCCGCGGAGCGGCTGGGCCCGTGAGCCATGGCCGCTGAGCCTGCGCGTCCGGAGCCTGTGCTCCGCAACGGGAGAGGCCACAACAGTGAGAGGCCCGCGTACCGCAAAAAAAAACCCAACAAAAACATAGTGGTACCTGTTCCACTGTGACACAAAGAAGAATAGAGATGAACTTGCTGTCTAGCAATGGAGGAAGCACACATTCACGAAGGTTGCCAAACAATGCAGGATAGCAGGAGATAAATATTAAATGAGAAGACCAAGCAGTAGTTGCAACAGGAGTTCTGGGGAGTTCAGAGGAGAGAGAGCATAGAAAGGAGTTCCAGGTAAATGGGAGGTTTCAGCTGGCTTTTGAATGAAGGTTAAAGTTTAGCTGAGTGTGGAGAACATCTCCAGCATTGGGAACACAGGTCATACGTGCACAGCACGGTTAGGGAAGATGATCAGAGCAGCCTAGGTAACTTGTGCATTCCTCCATGATGTGAAAAAGTTGTCGAGGGGGCAACATCATAAGAAGAAAAAACTTGGCTATGGTGTTTAGGATGTGTTGGACATGCCACAGTTAAAGGCAGTGAAGTCTATTAGAAGATTAATGCACAACTCCCATAAATATAAATGGTTTAACTATAACTGTAATTATGTTATTTTAAATAAAGGCACATAGCCAATAAACAAATATATATTAACTCCAAAATACCTATTTATACTCATTATGTGTATCTTGCTAAAGACGCTCTAATTCATATCATATGCTATGAGTTGATGTTAATAAATAGTATTTTAATGAATGACTTGCTTCTAATACATTAAAAATATTCATTATTGATCTATCACACTCTAAGTTTAAAATGCAAAAGATATTTTTTCACATTTTAATTTGCTTTTAAAATACACCTCATTAACTGTTACGTACTGTCAGTATTATCAACCAAATGATTTTTTTTTTTTTTTTGCTTTATGTGGGCCTCTCATCGTCGTGGTCTCTCTCGTTGCGGAGCACAGGCTCCGGACATGCTGGCTCAGCGGCCATGGCTTATGGGCCCAGCCGCTCCGCGGCATGTGGGATCCTCCTGGACCAGGGCACGAACCCGTGTCCCCTGCATCGGCAGGTGGACTCTCAACCACTGCGCCACCAGGGAAGCCCAACCAAATGATTTTTAAGTTGAAATATTAATAGGTGGTTATAACACTGATATTCCTGCAAAATGTGTCTTAAAACTGATTGAACCTGATGTAAAGTTTACAATGATGTCTTTTGGGAAAAATGAGTAGTAAGATAAAGGCAGCAAAAGGAATAGAGGGCATTTGTACTCCAATCCAAATGTACTTTCTGTAATCTAGTAATTGGAATTAATTGATATTAGTTTTAGTTTTTGATACGATACAAACAACCCAGTTCATTCTCTCATCATGCACAGAATCCTCAGCTATTTACCTTGCCTTCCCCAAGGGCTTTAATCATCTCAGTCATAATCACAATCTTAAAACAAGCATAAAATCTTTCTAGAAAGTCCAAGCTGCCCCCAGGATGAAGCTTTCCAAGAAAGGCAGTCTCAGCTATGACCATTTTTGTACTCAGGGACAAAATCCAGGACAAAGAGGGCACAGGAATAAGAGTGGCCCAACCCGAGCCCTTCACAGCTCAGGGATGTTGAACTAATTGCTGGGAGTGCTGGTCAGAAAGCTCTGTGTCCATGTACCCAGGAGGGAAAGAAGAGAATCACTGGTCTCTTCATTCAGGGAAACGCCTATGAGTTTGGTATTCTATGTTCTCTATTATGTAAAATAAAGATAATTATAGGTTCCTCCAAGTCCACTATCTCACAGTCTCTTCTCCTCCCTGGTTGATCAAAGATAAAAATTAAGATGTAATTATTCTTTTTCCATTTCATGTTTTGTCATGAGAAATCCTTCTATGAACAAGCATTTAACGGGCAGGATCAGAAGACACAGGGGAGTCAACAATTATGTCTGAAGAATGCACAAGGTGTCAAGTAATAGATCTTAATTTTTACACAGAATTTTATGTGCCTCCAAAACATAAATATATCAATAGGATTCTATTGAATTTTGAAGGTTAAAAGAAGGCGACGAATACACAAATACCCCCCAAACTGGTACATCTCTGTATGTATTCAAATACTCAAAAATAAAATCTTTTATATTTATTCTGGAGTGAGTGTTTATTACTCAGAAGAACAGCTCTCAGTCTGTTTTTTGATCACTATACTCAATAAAAATTGCACTTCACATGACAACTAGTACACACACATTCACAAAGAGAAACTGAAGTTTCAAGGACAACTGTTACCATATATATATATGTTTATATGTAAAATTTATCATAGTATATTCTCTTCTCTTCATTGTAGTATTCATATCATATTTTAAAACATTTTCCAACTCATTAATTATTGATCATGAACCTCAACTTCCCGTTTGAAAATTACTGAGTTAATGTATCTCTTAAGTATATAAGTCATTTACTTGGATTCTGTTATGTAGAGATAAGAATTTATGAATAATCTGCCCTATTGGTTCACCAGTCAAAATCTGACCCTGTGTCCACAGCACTCAGAAAGAAAGCACGCAAACTCCCATGGAGTATAACCAGTATGGCAAGAATTCAAGACTAGCTAGAGAGTCTGCTTTCACTTTATTTAATTTGTTACTACTAGTTGCCTCAATTATGCAATAGCTCATTAGGGACAAATAAAAGAGCATGTATGTGTGTGTGTGTGTGTGTGTGTGTGTGTGTGTGTGGAGTGGAGTGGAGTGTTTGGCCAAAGGTAGGGCAAGAAGTACATTTGTCTTCCAAGAAGCTGTTGCACATAACTTTTTTTGTTTGTTTTTACTGTCTATCATGATAACAACACTTGCTGGAGGCCTATTTCCTATGGAGCAAAGGAAGCTGTGACATCAGGGCCCCTGACTTCATGAGCCCTGTAAGGACATGGGAGCAGATCTAGCAATGCTTTTTTTTTTTTTTTTGAATTTTCTTTTATTTATTTTTTTATACAGCAGGTTCTTATTAGTCATCCATTTTATACACATCAGTGTATACATGTCAATCCCAGTCACCCAATTCATCACACACCCCCACCCCCCCCCACTGTTTTCCTCCCTTGGCGTCCATACGTTTGTTCTCAACATCTGTGTCTCAATTTCTGCCCTGCAAACTGGTTCATCTGTACCATTTTTCTATGTTCCACAAATATGCGTTAATATGAAATATTTGTTTTTCTCTTTCTGACTTACTTCACTCTGTATGACAGTCTCTAGGTCCATCCACATCTCTACAAATGACCCAATTTCATTCCTTTTTATGGCTGAGTAATATTCCATTGTATATATGTACCTCATCTTCTTTATCCATTTGTCTGTCAATGGGCATTTAGGTTGATTCCATGACCTGGCTATTGTAAATAGTGATACAATGAACAATGGGGTGCATGTGCTTTTTTGATTTACGGTTTTCTCTGGTTATATGCCCAGTAGTGGGATTGCTGGGTCATATGGTAATTCTATTTTTAGTTCTTTAAGGAACCTCCATACTGTTCTCCATAGTGGCTGTATCAATTTATATTCCCACCAACAGTGCAAGAGGGTTCCCGTTTCTCCACACCCTCCCCAGCATTTGTTGTTTGTAGATTTTCTGATGATGCCCATTCTAACTGGTGTGAGGTGATACCTCATTGTAGTTTTCACGTGCATTTCTCTAATAATCAGTGATGTTGAGCAGCTTTTCATGCGCTTCTTGGACATCTTTATGTGTTCTTTGAAGAAATGTCTTTATAGGTCTTCTGCCCATTTTTGGATTGGGTTGTTTATTTTTTAATATTGAGCTGCATGAGCTGTTTGTATATTTTGAAGATTAATCCTTTGTCCGTTGATTCATTTGCAGCTATTTTTTCCCATTCTGAGGGTTGGCTTTTCGTCTTATTTGTAGTTTCCTTTGCTTTGCAAAAGGTTTTAAGTTTCATTACATCCCATTTCTTTATTTTTGTTTTTATTTCCATTTCTCTAGGTGGACCCAAAAAGGTCTTGCTGTGATTTATGTCAAAAACTGTTCTTCCTATGATTTCCTCTAAGAGTTTTACAGTGTCTGGCCTTACATTTAGGTCTCTAATCCATTTTGAGTTTATTTTTGTGTATGGTATTAGGGAGTGTTCTAATTTTATTCTTTTACATGTAGCTGTCCAGTTTTCCCAGCACCAATTATTGAAGAGACTGTCTTTTCTCCATTGCATATCCTTGCCTCCTTTGTCATAGATTAGTTGACCACAGATGTGTGGGTTTAGCTCTGGGCTTTCTATCCTGTTCCATTGATCTATATTTCAGTTTTTGTTACAGTACCGTATTGTCTTCATTACTGTACCTTTGTAGTACAGTCTGAAGACAGGGAGTCTGATCCCTCCAGCTCCATTTTTTTTCCCCTCAAGATTGCTTTGGCTATTCGGGGTCTTTTGTGTCTCCATACAAATTTTAAGATTTTTTGTTTTAGTTCCGTAAAGTATGCCATTGGTAATTTGATAGGGATTGCATTGAATCTGTAGATTGCTTAGGGTAGTAGAATCATTTTCACAATATTGATTCTTACAATACAAGAACATGTTATATCTCTCTATCTGTTGGTATCATCTTTAATTTCTTTCAACAGTGTCTTATCGTTTTCTGCATACAGGTCTTTTGTCTTCCTAGGTAGGTTTATTCCTGGGTATTTTATTCTTTTCATTGCAATGGTAAATGGGAATGTTTCCTTAATTTCTCTTTCAGATTTTTCATCATTAGTGTATAGGAATGCAAGAGATTTCTGTGCATTAATTTTGTATCCTGCAACTTTACCAAATGCATTGATTAGCTCTAGCAGTTTTCTGGTGGCACCTTTAGGATTCTCTATGTATAGTATCATGTCATCTTCAAACATCTGCAAACAGTGACACTTTTACTTCTTCTTTTCCAATTTGTATTCCTTTTATTTCTTTTTCTTCTCTGATTGTCATGGCTAGGACTTCCAAAACTATGTTGAATAATAGTGGTGAGAGTGGACATCCTTGTCTCATTCCTGATCTTAGAGGAAATGCTTTCAGTTTTTCACCATTGAGAATGATGCTTGCTGCGGGTTTGTCGTATATGGCCTTTATTATGTTGAGGTAGGTTCCCTCTATGCCCACTTTCTGGAGAGTTTTTATCATAACAGGTGTTGAATTTTGTCAAATGCTTTTTCTGCATCTATTGAGATTATCATATGATTTGTATTCTTCAATTTGTTGATATGGTGTATCACATTGATTGATTTGTGTATATTGAAGAATCCCTGCATCCCTGGGATAAATCCCACTTGATCATGGTGTAAGATCCTTTTAATGTGTTGTTGGATTCTGTTTGCTAGTAGTTTGTTGAGGATTTTTGCATCTATATTCATCAGTGATACTGGTCTGTAATTTTCTTTTTTTGTAGTATCTTTGTCTGGTTTTGGTCTCAGGGTGATGGTGGCCTCATAGAATGAGTTTGGGAGTGTTCCTTCCTCTGCAATTTTTTGGAAGAGTTTGAGAAGGATGGGTGTTAGCTCTTCTCTAAATGTTTGATAGAATTCACCTGTGAAGCCATCTGGTCCTGGACTTTTGTTTGTTGGAAGATTTTTAATCACAGTTTCAATTTCATTACTTGTGATTGGTCTGTTCATATTTTCCATTTCTTCCTGGTTCAGTCTTGGAAGCTTATACCTTTCTAAGAATTTGTCCATTTCTTCCAGGTTGTCCATTTTATTGGCATAGAGTTGCCTGTAGCAGTCTCTTAGCATGCTTTGTATTTCTGCGGTGTCTGTTGTAACTTCTCCTTCTTCATTTCTAATTTTATTGATTTGAGTCCTTTCCCTCCTTTTCTTGATGAGGCTGGCTAAAAGTTTATCAATTTTGTTTATTTTCTCAAAGAACCAGCTTTTAGTTTTATTGATCTTTACTATTGTTTTCTTTGTTTCTATTTCATTTATTTCTGCTCTGATCTTTATGATTTCTTTCCGTCTGCTAACTTTATGTTATGTTTGTTCTTTTTTCTCTAGTTCCTTTAGATGTAAGGTTAGATTCTTTATTTGAGATTTTTCTTGTTTCTTGAGGTAGGCTTGTATAGCTATAAACTTCCCTCTTAAAACTGCTTTTGCTGCATCCCATAGGTTTTGGATGGTCGTGTCTTCATTATCATTTGTCTCTAGGTATTTTTTGATTTCCTCTTTGATTTCTTCAGTGATCTCTTGGTTATTTAGTAACAAATTGTTTAGCCTCCATGTATTTGTGTATTTTATGTTTTTTTCCCTGTAATTAAGTTCTAATCTCATAGCATTGTGGTCAGAAAAGATACTTGACATGATTTCAATTTTCTTAAATTTACTGAGGCTTGATTTGTACCCAAGATGTGATCTATCCTGGAGAATGTTCTGTGTGCATTTGAGAAGAAAGTATAATCTGCTGTTTGGGGATGGAATGTCATATCAATATCAATTAAATCTGTCTGGTCTATTGTGTCATTTAGAGTTTGTGTTTCCTTATTAATTTTCTGTTTGGATGATCTGTCCATTGGTGTAAGTGAGGTGTTGGAGTCCCCCACTATTATTGTGTTACTGTTGATTTCCTCTTTTATCGCTGTTAGCCATTGCCTTGTGTATTGAGGTCCTCCTATGTTGGGTGCATATATATTTATAATTGTTATATCTTCTTCTTGGATTGATCCATTGATCATTATGTAGTGTCCTTCTTTGTCTCTTGTAACATTCTCTTTTTTAAAGTCTATTTTATCTGATATGAGTATCGCTACTCCAGCTTTCTTTTGATTTCCACTTACATGGAATATCTTTTTTCATCCCCTCACAAATCTAGCAATTTTTACTCATAATTTGGTATGAATAAAAATATTTGAAAAAGTAAATTGTACAATTGAAGTCACAGTCTGTGAAAGAAATTGCTGATAAGCTGGATTTCATGAAAATTAAAAAAAAAACTTTTGCTCTACAAAGGTAGCATCAAGAGAATGAGAAGACGAGCCACAGATTGGGAGAAAATATTAGCAAAAGACACATTTGATATATGACTGTTATCCAAAATACACAAAGGATTCTTAAAAGTCAACAATAAGTAAACAATCTGATTTAAAAATGCGAGAAAAAAGACCTGAACAGACACCTCACCAAAGAAGATACCCAGATGGCAAAATGATACACAGATGTATATAGATATGTCATGAGGGAACTGCAAATTTAAAGAATGAGTTACCACTACACATCTATTACAGTGGGCAAAATCCAAAGCACCAACACCACCAAATGCTGAGAATGTGAAGCAATAGGAAGTCTCATATGTTGCTGGTGGAAATGCACTTCAGTAGACAGTTTTGTCACTAAATATCCTTTTACCATATGATCCAGCAGTTGCATTCCCTGCTATTTACCCAAATGAGTTGAAAACTCTTGTACACATAAAAACCTGCACACATATGCTTATAGCAACTTTATTCATAATTTCCAGAACTCGAAAGCAACCAAGATGTGCTTCAGTCAGTGAATGGATAAATACACTGTGGTCTATACAGACCATAGAATATTATTCAGTGCTAAAAAGAAAAGTGCTATCAAGCTATTAAAAGACAAGGAGGAACCTTAAATGAATATCATTAAGTGAAAGAAGCCCATCTGAAAAGGCTACAACCTCTGTGATTCTAATTCTATGACAGTCTCAAAAACACTACAAAGATTAGTGGTTGTGGGAGATGTGGAAGGGAAAGATAAATAGGCAGAGCACAGAGGATTTTTAGGGCAGTGAAAATACTGTGTATGATACTGTAAAGAATGTATGTCATTATCCATTTGTCCAAACTCACAGAATATACAACACTAAGAGTGAACCTTAATTTAAACTATGGATTCAGGGTGATGTGTCAATGTAAGTTCATGGACTGTAACAAATGTAGCACTCTGCGGGGGATGTTGATGGGGGGGGAGCTGTGCATTTGTGTAGGGAGGGGTCATATGGGACTGTCTGTATTTAACTTTGCTGTGAATCTAGAACTTCTCTAAAAAATAAAATCTACTTTAAAAAAAAAAGCAAGTTTCATAAACTCATGAATTATAAACTTCGATCCTCATAAAACCTAGATCAGTCCCAAATTATTATGGGACAAATACTAATATAACATGTTTCAAAATTTATCAAGTGAGTTAAAACATTTCAATGTTCAACCTTCTATTGCATTTCAAATAGTTCCTTAGCCACTCACCCCAGCCCGTAAGACTTCGGTAGCTACCTTGTGATCCTGGCAGTACAAGCCCTTCTCACTCAGTATCCCTATAATAATGTGCTAATAGCATCATAATTAGTATTTTGATGTATTTAGTTTCAATTTTTTGCTTTCAATTTTTAGTAGTTGTAATGATGGCATACCTATAATTCTGTCTTGTTTTCTTCAATCAACGTTATATCATGAGTATTTCTTCATAATCATCATAATGGCATCAAAATAATACATTGTGTGAATGTGCTATTTGACTAATAACGTGTTATTTGACTAATAATCCTCTTACTATCGAAAACTCAAGTTGATAACACTAGTTATTACTCAGTTATAGCTTTATTAAAATTTCGACAGATATACAAGGACAGTAGGTTAATTTAAGCCTACTCCAGAATCTGACTTTAACAATAAATGTATTTTAAGGTGAAGTCAACTCTAAGTTAATGTCAAGGCCCTTTAGGTATTAAGAAACTTTTATATATGTCATAATTTCACATTAAACTTTCAGACCCACTGGAGCAGGGTCAGAGCTGTCTCCACCATCCCCAAACACCCAGGGCCTGGCTTGGTGCTGGGCACATATTAAGTTCAATAAATATGTGATGGATGAATTAACTAAAAGAAGGTCATGATCCATAGAGACTAAACCAAAGCCAATGCAAACAAAACCTCAAGATATTGAGATTTGAAAATCATTCAATTCATTTTGAAGAGAGAAGGTATATTTTGTAAAGTGAGTGCATGTCAAAACACCCTTCTGAATGTTCATGCAATTCATGCTGAATGACTAACGATGTGTTGCTTGGGCAATGAAAGACCTTGTGGAGATCCTGCAGTTTCTCTCTGTACATGTATGTTTCTCCCATCAGGCAGATGCTGTCTTCAGAGAATATTTAATTTATAAAAGTGCCGACCTATTAACTCCACCTTTTAAAACTTTGCCCTTTAAGACAATAATTGCTCTGCAGTTACCTAATTTTCATACTAATTTTCTTAACGAGGTGTTACTTTTGTGGTCTAAATTAGACTATTGGAGACTAAATGAATTAATGGTGTCCAGATACACACTCACACAAATGCAGGAAAAATTAAATTTTTTAATGGTACCTTTTTTTCCTACCGGATTTATAAAGGAAGATTTCAATTCATAAAGGAAAAACCAGGTAGGCAAGGTTCTTCCCATTCCCTGCTTTTCTTCTCTCCCTAACTAGTCAATAAAACAAAAACAAGGGTTTTCAAATTCATTTGCTACTGTTGTATATCACTACCCTTTTCTGTAAAGGGAGAGTTTCTCCATCTCATAAGGATTTAGATGTTTTTTCCAAGTTATGAAGTAAAATAGCAGTGAGGAGAGGGGCCAAGGGCTCATTTGTTTATTGGACAAGGATTTACTGAGCCTGTCTTGGATGAAACACCATCTGGAGGCTGCAGAGAACCTGGGGATAAACAAGACATGAGCCAAATGAAGCCTAAACTGACAGAAAATACTCAGAATTCTAGTTACTGTTTGCAACCAACCAAGAAGGCTTAAAATTCCCCTCACCTTGACTGAACTGTCTTCTTCCTGACTCTAGGCCCCTGAGGTCCCTTTTCTCAGAAAATTTACCTTAGAAAACTTTAAATTACAAATTATTTCTCTGCTGCTTTTAGATGTAAATCTCCTTAGAGCTTTTGCCAGTTTTATGACAGAGAAATTTCTTTCTCAAGGACTTGGGAGCCATCCCTTTGAAATGTAATCATCAAGGAAGATAGGGTCCCACCACACACCTTAATCTTGGTGGACGGAATTGTGTACAGGTTTGGTCAGCCCATCATGGGGCTGCAGGATCACGTCTAAAATATTTGGAAAATGCAGACCTGTCTAGAATGATCAAGTGGGTACAAAATCTCCCTCTGCTCTGATGGAGACACAGAACAAAATGAAAATGATCTACTCCTTATGGCAAAGCAAAATAAAGAAACTAATGGGAGGGAAAATTGACTAATTGCCAGTAGACCTGAGTTCTGTTTTCTCTGGAAACAAGTAATTCTTTCTCAGGAATCAACCACACCTGGAAAGTGTGAACATATAGCTCTTCTCTGCTGAAAGCAAGCCACCACACCCCCTGTGATAGAATACTTGAAAAGCTTCCCATTGTTCTCAGGGTAAGATCAAATCTCCTTTAACATCCTCTAGGGACCAGACTTCAGGCCTCTGTTTCACTCTCTTTCCTCTCATCTTCCTTTTTCCCCATCATTCCCTAATCTTCACCCACATCCATCATCTTCAAGGTCCTCAGGTCCTCAGAAGATGCAAGTTTCTTCCTTCTTCCCAAGTGCTGTTTCCTCTGTCTGCAACAATCCCCAACCTTCACTACCTACCACCTCTTACTCACCAAACTCCTCTCTGTCTTAATTACTGGGGATAATTGCCACCCTTATAAAATGAGTAATTTCCCCAAACATCTCTTCTGAAACACAGGTATAATTTTACATTTATTTGTGTGATTATTGGATTAACCTCTCCTGAACTAGACCATATCTTCTCTCAAGCTAGAGCCGAAGCTCCCTAAGGGTAAAAAACATTTGCATTTTTTATCCACTGTCATATTACCAATGCCCATCAGAGGACCAGGCTCAATGAACATACTCTCTGTGGGTGTTGTGAAGAATAACTGCATTTGAGGTTCCCCAAACAATGTGCAGGGATTAAAAAGGTGGTGTGCACATCATAGTGACTGCAGTTGTTATTCCTGTGTGTATGGCAGGAACTAAGGTAGATGCTCATTTTCTCAGCAAAGAAGGAACTGCCATTTATTAATGATAGTCAAGAGTCATGGACCAATTCCAGTGAGCCAGGTGATGATTCAACAGTTATGCTTACATAAATTATTTAATCTTTACACAGCTTTGTGAGGTAAGTATTCATCCTAAGTTTATGTATGACAAAACTGAAGCATCAAGAAGTTGTCATTGTCCACAGAGCTTGCACAGCCCCATACACCATTTTATTCAATATTTAGAGTGGGAGGTAGGAAATAATTTAAATAGAGGCTTGAGGAGTGCAGTAGCTTATCCAAACTCATACAGCCAGTAAAGAATAGAGTTAGAAATTATACAGGCTCACCTGACCATGTAGCCCATACTTATGAAAATCATTTAAAAATATACTCAATCCAAAACAAGGTAGACAATGAAAAAACAAGGAGCAAAGAGCAGATATAACAAATAGAAAACAAAATGTAATATGGTAGATTAAACACAATCAGGTCAATAATCACATTAAAATAAATGGTAAAGGAATAAATTGCTAGGGTTGAATTAATAAACAATACCCAAATATAAGCTGTTTACAAAAAAAAAAAAAAAAAACCCACAACCCACTTTAAATATAAAGGCACCAATGGAATAAAATAAAGTTATGGTTAAAAGGTATAGAAGCTAACACTAATGGAAAGATCATTGGCGTGGCTTAATTAATACCAGAGTGCATTTCAAGGCAGAATATTACCAGGGATTGAGAGAATCATTTCATTAATCAGACATGGTATTCCTAAACATGTGCACAACTAATAACAGAACTTCAAAATTTATGAGCCCAAGCTTATAGAGCTGCAAAGAGACAAATTCACAGTCGTAGTTGAACATTTTCACACTGCTCTCTCAATAATTAATAGAACAATGTTATAGAAATATATTTTACAAAATATCAATAAGGATATTGATAGACTTGAAAAGTAGTATCAACCAAATTTATCTAGTTGGGATTTATAAAATCCTCAGTCCTACAACTGCAGAATACACATTCTTTTCAAGTGCATACGAAATCTTTACCAAGATAGACCATATTCTGTGTCCAAAAACCCCCTAATAAAGTTTAAACATTTCAAAACACACAAAGTATGTTCTCTGGACACAAGTGAATTAAATAAGTAATCAATATCAAAAACGTGGGGAATCTCCTAATATATGGAAACTAACACACTTCTCAATAATCCACTTATCATACCAAATGTTGGCAAGGATGAGAAGCAATTGGACCTCTCATACATTTCTGGTGGGAACTGAAAAAAACGGTACAATCACTGTGGAAAACAGTGTGGCAGTTTCTAAACATCTAAAGATATTTGTGCTGTATGATGCAGACACAACACAGCTATGTATTTCCCAAGATAAATGAAAACACATGTTCATAGAAAAACTTGTATTACATAAATGTTCACAGCAGTTTTATTTGTTACAGGGCAAAAATGAAAACAAGCCAAATGTCTATCAGCAGGTGAATGGATAAATAAACTGCAGTATATTCATGCAATCAAATATTATTCAGCAGTAAAAATAATGAACTATTAATAATGCAAAAACATAGATGAATGTTAAAATAATTTTTGAGTGAAAGAGGACAGAAAAAGAGAGTAGGTACTGTATGATTCCATTTATATGAAATACAAACTCACCTAAAGTGTCAGAAAGCTGATCAGTAGCTGTTTAGGCACTAAGAGGGATGGATGGGTGATGGATGTAGAAGGGGAAGGAGGAAAGGGTTGCAGTTGAGGATTTCTAACAAAGAAATAGTCATTGTCATGACAGTGTTGATGGTTTCACAGTGAATACC
The DNA here is from genome assembly GCF_039906515.1 of Pseudorca crassidens. NCBI lineage: Eukaryota > Metazoa > Chordata > Mammalia > Artiodactyla > Delphinidae > Pseudorca > Pseudorca crassidens. The sequence goes on from NC_090298.1 coordinate 7,449,824, forward strand.
TGTGTAAAAACATATCAAATTGTCCATTTTAAATATATGCAGTACTTAGTATGGCTGTTATACCTTAATAAAACTATTTCTAAAAAATATACATATAAAAAAGACTATCGAGTTAGGGATATACAGTTATATAACAAACAGAGGAAGAAGTGAGGATGTTTGATTCATAATAATTCATTGTTACATGTCTTTTTAATGTACTTTTCTGTATCTCTGTTACATTTTACAAGAGAAAGTTTAAAATTTAAAAAAAGAAAAAAATAAACATGTTACTCCCAATCTTGCAATTCCGTTTCCACACAAGAACAGGTATGGCAAAAACTTGATTTAAAAAAATTTTTTACAACTTTTATGATTATTACACATAAAATGCAATATGTCATGGACCTATGTCTCTTAATAAGATTGATAGAGCTCCCCCATTTATGTATTTAGGAATACTAGTCTACTTTTTATGTATCAAATATTCTTTTTCATTTTAAGGATTTTTAATTTACTTTTTTTGGAGCAGTGTTAGGTTTACAGCAAGATTGAAAGGAGGGTACAAAGATTTCCTATATACCCACTACCTCCACACAGGAATAACCTTCCCATCACCAACATCCCCCCTATCAGAGTGGTTCATTTGTTACAGTTCATGAACCTACATTGATACATCATAATCACCCAAAGTCTATGGTACACCTTAAGATTCACTCTTGGTGTTGTACACCAAGATACCCTAAAATACCCTAAAAATACCCTAAAAATCCTCTGTGCTCCACCTATTTATCCCTTCCCACTCCCAACCCCTGATATTTTTACTTTCTCCATAACTTTGCCTTTTCCAGGATGTCATGTGCTTGGAATCATACCGTACTTAGCCTTTTCAGATTGGCTTCCTTCATTTAGCACTATGCCTTTAAGATTCCTCCATGCCTTTTCATGGCTTAATAGATCATTTCCTTTTGGCACTGAATGATATTCCATTGCCTGGATATCCACACAGTTGATTTATCCATTCACTGACTGAAGGCTGTCTCAGTTGCTTCCGGGTTTCACAATTATGAATAAAGCTTTTATAAACATCACTGTTTAGGTTTTTATGTGGACATAAGTTTTCAACCCAGGGTAAATACCAAGGAACACAACTGCTGGATCATATGGTAAGAGAATGTTTAGCTTTCTAAGAAACCACTAAATCATGTTGAAAGATTGATTTTAAAAAAAGTCATATCCAGCCCAATTATCTGTACTTTTATGTTTATCATCATTCTGAGAATTTAAAAAATCTAAAATGTTTTGACAAAGTATAATACCTATTGTTTCAAATGAAGTAATAAGGAAACATGCTCAGAGGTAAACACAGAAAAATCACAAATAAAGTAATAGTTCCAGAAGAGAAAGAGACACTATTTTAAAAAACAAGGTCACTGGGCTTCCCTGGTGGCGCAGTGGTTGAGAGTCCGCCTGCTGATGCAGGGGACATGGGTTCGTGCCCTGGTCCAGGAAGATCCCACATGCCGCGGAGCGGCTGGGCCCGTGAGCCATGGCCGCTGAGCCTGCGCGTCCGGAGCCTGTGCTCCGCAACGGGAGAGGCCACAACAGTGAGAGACCCGTGTACCGCAAAAAAAAAAAAAAAGGTCACTGCCACCAGACTAATGCCGAAACCATTAAAGGGTTTCACTGTGGGTTTGCCTGTGATAAGAGAACTCTCCTGGGCACAAATCTTCAGATTATGGGTCTAAACATTCATAGTATTGATTTTTGCTGGTGAATAATGACGTTATGGAAGATGAGGAGCAAGTCTGATGGTGTGTAGAAAATGCAGAGGTGGAACTGGATTACCGTAATAACAGAGACGGCCATTTCAACTCAATAATCTCAGCCATTAGGAACATGATCAAAGGAAAAAAACAAAGGTCATCAATAAAAATAGCTTCCAGGGGTAAAGTTTGCACATTATCTCATGAAATAGTAGTAAATTCAATTTTAAAAATGACTGCTGGGGAAGAAATTTTGCACAAGACTTATCAAAAAATGGAGTATAACCTGAAAAGGACATGAAGAAATTCCCACAAAGAATTCCAGCCACAAGCAATGACACATGAAACACTGAAGCTTGCTCTAAAACCTTCACCCCACAGGAAAATACATGCATGACCTTCAGCAAATGAGTTACTAAGCACCCTATGGGAAGAGTAACTGGAAAAAAAACTGTGTTTTTCAGCAGGAAATTTTAAAAAAGTATTTGAGTTTAAATGAAATGATATTCTTAGAGCAGAGTGTGGTAGTAAATAAAGCTGCCAGGAAAATTCCTAACGCATTTCACGAGAACAGCGTGACATGCACATGGGACCTGAGGAAGCAGCAACAAAGATCAAAATCCCCACAAAACCTTCAAGCACTGATGTCTGGAGGTGGGAGCTGACAGTTTCTCTAGACCAGCACTGTCCAATGGAAATATATTACACAGTCCACATAAGTAGTTTTTAATTTTCCAGAAGCCACATTTCGAAAAGTAAAAAAGAAACAGGTAAAATTAATTTTGATTATACATTTTATTTAAACCAACGTATAATAAAACATTAGCATTTGAACACATAACAGTTGTAAAAAATGAGTAATGAGATGGTTTACATTCATTGCTTTCCTACTGTCTTTGAAATCTGATGCACTTTGTGCTTACAGAGTACCCCAATTAAAACTAGCCACATTTCCAGTGCTCGATAGCCTTGTGGCCAGTGGCTATGGTTTTGGTCATTGGAGACCTAGACCTTGAGGATGTACAGAGGTGTCCCAATGCTGCCCTGAGAACCAAGCACTCACCTCCCAACCAAACAGTTGAGATACACACAGTCTACAACAAGACAAACTTCATTTGATTGCATTTCATGTATTGCAACTTGTCATAAGATTTTCTTTGAACAAAGTGTTCCATCTCCATAAATGTTTGATAAGCCCTGCATCAGAGCTCCTACTGCAGGTAAGGTGATGCAGTCCTCAAAGGTTAACTAATGGATCATGTTTATCCAGCCAGTGAGTGCAGCCCTGGAACTGGAACCTGGTCCCTAACTCCTCACCTGGCCATTTGGCATCACCTGATGGCAATTTGCTCACAGACAAGTGACAGATGTCCTGTGAGAGTGAATGCAATTATTGCATAGGCTTACGGGTTGCTACAAAGCAATCATAACCATTAGGGAAGGTTCTTTCTTTCTGCCTTTGGTTCGTTGTAGAGTGGTTCTTAACTAGAGGTCAAGGTAGTCCCTATTTCTTTTGAAGTATAGCTTCTGTTGTCTCACATTTTTGAAATACAAAAAAAAAAAGATCTGACCAACCTTCCAAACCTGCTTGCTTTTTTTGCTTATTTTTAGAACTTTCATATTTCAAAACAATATACATTTACAAAAAGCTGCAAAGATAGTATAGAGAGGTCTAGAGTACCCTTCACATAGTTCCCCTCCAATGGTTACTTGTTACATAATTATAGTACAAAATAAAAACCAAGATATTGACATTGGTACAATGTGTGTGTATAGCTCTATATAATTATTGTCATTTGTGTATTTTTGTGTAATTGATACCACAGTGAAGATACAGAATCATTCTGTCACCACAAATATCTCCTTTGTGTCACCTTCCTCTCTTCCACCATCCCTAATTGATGGTAACCACTAATCTATTTTCCATCTTTATATAATTTTGTCATTCTGAGAATGCTTTTTAAATGGACTCATACAGTATGGACCCTTTTGAGCTTGGCTTTTCCACGCAGCGTAATGCCCCGGTCATCCATCCAAGTTGTTGCTTGTATCAATAGTTCATTCCTGTATATTGCTGAGTAGTATTCCCTGGTATAGAGTTACCATGGTTTGCTCAGCCATTCACCTATGGAGGGGCATTTATTGTTGTTTTCAGATTTTGGCTAATACAAATTAAACTGCTACGAACAATCATGTGCGTGTTTCATGTGGATATGTCTTCATTTCTCTGGGATACAGGCCCAAGAGTGAAACAGCTGGGTCGTATGGTAAATCTATGTTCAGTTTAGTTAGAAACTGCCAAATTATTATCCAGAGTTGTTATACCATTTTATATTCCCACCACTGATGTATGAGAGATCAAAATTTTTTTGACTTTTTTCTCTTTTAATTTCTCCTTTTACTTTTGTTGTAGTTTAAGGGAACATTTACGCTTTCTGTGCACTAAATATTATGCAGAAATTATAGCTGATTATGGATAAACAGCCCTACTAACAATGGATATCTTTAACAAGGCATAGAGATTTGTTGTGGACACTGAGACTACTAACTCAGAAAGCTAAATTACTTTATTTCAAATTGTGTAGGGCCAGATCCCTGCTGCTGTATCTGAGAGAGACATTTTTAGCATTTGTCTCGTGGACCCAGAGTTACTGCAAAGTAAAAGGAAACCTTTTGTATTTGTATCTGTTATCTTTCCAAGCATTATCAGTGAGATAATTGTGAAATATCCTCTTCCAGTCCCTAGGCAGCACGTTACCATAGCAACAGATCATTCTACAAAGTTCATCAATTCAACCGGTCCTTACTCCAAAGTAGCAGACAGCTAATATGTTTCGAAAGTTTTTTCTCTTAAGTTGTAATTGAACAAATGAATTAAATTTGTCTTGGCGCTGGGAGCTCAGTATCGCATTTATATAGTAAAGCGGAATTAAAAGAAGAAAATAGGCGTTCTTGGCAAGCGTATGCACAAAAGGGAGATTTTAATTAACTCAGTTTATCAGATTCAACTAGTGATTTATTCTTTTCTCAAAAAGGATATGTTAGCCAGCTTAAACATCCTAGTCATAAATTTTATGCAACATTCTTTTATCCCAAAGTATTTTAAACCATATTCCTGCATCCTAACCCTCGGCATATAAATTCCAGGTAGTCAGGTGCTGGGGGACCTAGCCTGTCTTATTCACTGTGATCTCACTGGTGTCTGTGCCTGATACACAGTAGGTGCTCAAGCAGAGCACATGGTTCCATGTGAGGACCCTGGAGCCTGATGATCCAGGTTAGACTCCTGTCTCCAGGTCACCCACATCAATGTCTCCTTCACCCTGGGGCCCAGCTCACAGGCCAGGGGCCATGCGGTAAGCTTATCTACGCAGAAGGCTTGGACGGTTTCTGGCAGGCAGGGTGCATTATGTAAGAATCACTGTTATTATTTTATTGCTATGCTTAGCTTAGAGATTATAAGCCCTACTCAAGTTTTGTCTAAAATGAGCAAGCTCCCTGCCTCTGTCAGTACTGGCCGCACATAAAGCAGAGGGGTGGATGATAGCTCTACTGCCTTACTGAAAAACAAAATGAAACACTCCTTTAAGTACTTTAAATTGTAAACTGATAGCTTAAAAGTAGTTTGCCAGTAAGTTTCCTGTGAACGGAAACCAAATTGTATTTAAAACAAGCGTGCAATCAATGGAGTCCTCTGGGCATCCTTTCTAAGCTCTCAGTCAGCCCTGTGGCTTAAATGTTACTCCAACCAGACTGAAAATCATTCTGCTAAGGAGGCAATTCAAGGTTCTGAAGGGAAATTACTTGCCTTAGATTTATTGTATCTAAATTACAAAACAGCCACCAATTGTCAAAGCTGGCAGCCCTTCTCTGACAGTCACCAGGCAGGAACACAGAGTCTAAATTACCTTCTCACCCCAGTGGTGAAATTTATACTGTGTCTGGTCCCATTAGTGTGAGTTGGAGTGGTTGAGAAAAATCTATGCAAAGCACTTCTCCACTACATTAATTTAAAAGGAATAAAAGGGAGCTGTCTACTCAGTGGAATAAAACAATTAATTTGTCATTTTTCTGAATCGCCACATCATACTAATTATGAACTAGTGGCTGAGATTCCAAGCTGTTTGGTAGCTTGACTTACCACATTTTCTTTAGGCTTGATCTTATCCATTCCAATGGCCTCAAAGCTGATCTGAGGTCTCCATTACTGTCTCAAACCTTTCTCTTTAGCTTCAAAGAAGGATTTCCAACCAGATCTACCTCATGCTGCTGGGTCTCACCATATCCAAAACTGACCTCAGTATCTCTCCGAGGCCTAAATCTATCCATGCAACAGAAATTCTGAATTCATTTGTTAGGATAAAATTTTTCATTCTGACCCATCCTACCTTTCAGCTTCATCTCTTTTCAGCTCCTATCTCTCTACCTACAATGCTAGCTAACTTAAATTTCTCAACCTTTCCAGAACATCTCATGCCTTTCTAGAGCTAGATGTTTTGCATAGTCTGTACCTTCTCCCAGGAAGGTCCTTCCAAAAATTCTCCACCAGGCAACCATCTCCTAGTCTTCCAAGAGCCAGCTCTCATGCCTCTCCACTGTGGGGCGTTTCTGACCCTTGCCGGCCATTTCAGTGTTCCCAAATCTCTGTGCTCTTTGGAGGTTATCCTTACTTCAACTAAAATAATGCATCAAGTCAAGCTGTAGGAAAAGTGTCTGTCTTTCGTTGTATGATGTGAGCTTTCCTGGAGGTCAGGCACTGAGTCTTATTCTCATCCATGATACTTTTATTTTTTCAGCACACTGTAGACCATCAATGAAAGTTTAGTGAAATAATACATGAAGATTTTAAAATTCTAGAAGTATGCCTCAGAAATCACACATTAAGCTCAAGGTGGATCTTTTATCTTTCAATCTTCCTGGTTATTACTAAAGAATAGGAGAAGAATGATTACATTAAAAATTCTATCACTTATTTTGACAACTTGAGGCATCCAGAGTACACAAGTTGCCCATAAACTTCCATGCACCCCTCTTAGTGCCAATTCCACTGAAAACTACCTGAGTGGTGAGAACTTGAAGTGAGGTGAGGTAGCGGCAGAAATTTGAAAATGTGGACATAACAAGAGATATGTAAGTACAACATACTCTTTCTCAAACTTTAATGCCTATAAAGGTTACTTGGGGAGATTGCTGAAATATAAATTCCAGGTCCAACACCTGAGATTGGGATTCAGGAAGTTTGCTCTGGGCCTTGGGAACCAACATCATTATTAAGAATTCTAGATGAATCTAACACAAATGGTCTAGGATAGTACTTTGACAAACAACTAGAGGCTACTGATTTTAGTCCATATTATCAAAGGTGCTAACAATAAGGTCAGTGATGGAGAAGCTTTGAGACATGTTGACTATCTGTTACTTTCTTAAGCCCCATGAGCTACTTTATGGAAAGTGTTTATCGCTTATCACAGTGCCTGGACGACAGGAAGCACTTACTGTGCTTGAGCCATTGCCATGATGCTAGGAAGAGGAGAAGAAGGATGCCATGGCCAGAAACCCTCCTTCTACTCTAGAAGTCCTTTTTTCTATACATTGAAAAGTAGCTCCCAATAGGTCATAACCTTAAATAGATACTGTGAACCTACTACCACGCTGCACATTAGACTAATTTCGGGGCTGTAAAACGTTACAAATGCCTGGGTCCTGCTTTCATTTGCAGAGACCTGATTTAATTGGTCAGGGTAGAATGTGGGCATTGGTATTTTCCAAAAGCTGTCAAGGTGAGTGTAATGTGGAGCCATAGTTGAGAAAATCTGATGTCTAAAGCATGAGAGAACATTAAGAGATCTACAAGTTATGTACAACTAATGATTAGATAATTAGTCTAATTCTCCATTTTCTAATTCAGTCTCAGGTAGTAAGCCTGATATGTTAGAAGACCGAAAGTCCTATGCAGTACGTTTGCGAGATTCTACAAACTGCACAATTGTAGAGGCAGGCATGGAGATGTATCAGTCAGGACCACAATTCTTTGTTCAGCTGCAAAGACTGTGGTTAGCTGAGAGCCTCCAGCTATTAAATCCTTTAGGGTCTGCCTCAGTTTTTTAAGGAAGGTCAAAATATTCTTGGGGAGACCCTCAGCCTGGGGAACATGGTGGTAGCCAAGGGCATGTTCTTCTCAGGGGTGCCCACATTCAATGGCTGGGCAAGGCAGTCGTCAAGGTCCTCTCCATTTCTGGAGTTCAATAGAAAAACTCTGCTTGAAGATCCACATTGTGCTGGTAGAGCCTTTTGATGGGTCTAATGGCTCCCCTTGCCCAGTCCTGCTTCCTTCTTCTTTCCTTCCACAGGTGTTAGTCCCCCCCAAACCTCTTGTGCTCCTAGCTCCATCTCTGTGTTTACATCCTGGAGAAACTAACCTGCAGTAGGACACAGGTGAGCAGAGACAGTGCTGCCGGTAGAACTCAACACACACTTACAAATCCAGTAAAAGCCAATGGGTAAGAGATGGAAGGTGTCTGGACTTAAACATGTGGGTGACAGACACTGGATATATATCTCCTCTTTTTATTCTCATTTAAAATATTGCAGAATAGATATTGTGATTCTTATTTGACAGAAACTGAAACTGAGACTTACAAAGGTCTAGAAAATTACTAGTGTCACATAGCTTATAATAGGTGAAAGAAGGATATGATCTTAGTTTTGTCTGGAACTAAAGCTTATACTTTTCCCAGCACATCACACTGCTTCCAGTTCCTCCAACTCATAGCAATGTCATCCTTGTCTGAGTTCCTGGTGTATTAACCATCATCTAAACAGCGACTTTTAACACAAATTTGCACCATTCCCTAATGAATTTCTATGGCCAGATATAATCACCCCTCAATACCGTAATTGCAAACAACTTAAAGTTATGAATCACCTCTTATGTTTCTTGTCTACCTTGCACTTAAAGTAAATAATGTGTCCTCTACCCATGCTTGTTTATTAACCACATGAGTAACACATGTGTAATAGGTTGGTCATGTTTAGAGAATTAGATGATATCCAAGACAAGTAAACATGTTGAATGCACTGGTTGGCATCCTGTAGCTTAGAATGTATTAACTGGATTTCCTCTCCAGAAGCAAGGCTGTGTAAATTGCATGTGATGGCAACTTAGCACAGGACTGATTGGGCTTGCTCACTTGTTATCATACTTCTACCATTTCCCATCTGTTCCTGCACAAATGAAACCCTCGTGTGTCAGATGCTCTCCCACTGCCCCCCTCCATCTGGCAGCAAGAGTCCCCACAACACAGCTGAGCAGCTTTGGCATGACCTCTGATCAGGACTGAAGTCCTTCTAGTTTCCTTATGCACAAAGGACATGGCTATGTTATGACCATGAGGGGCCACATGCTGCCCAGATCTGCAGGTGGAACACTCTGGCGATGCTGTCCTTCCTTTACCTCCTGAACTGCCAACCATTTGCCTTCAGACACAAATACTAATTAGCTTACTTATTCATTTAGTGAGTATTTGTTGAGAGTGTACTTTGGGTCATGTTCTGGTTTAGCTTCTCTTGCTACTAAAATATCAAACTTAGAAGCTTTTCAGATATATGAAATTGGCCTTAGTGTCCACCATTTCCTCTGGTTTGAAGGAATGAGTTACCTGGAAGAATTTCTTCTCACCTGCATGTGTGAGCTGTGGTGAAGGAAGCGTATTCATCTACAAGTCTGGAGTTACAGTGGCTATGTTCTTCTAGCCTAAGTAAGGACAGGGTCTGGCCATTTTGAGGGGTTCTAACTGCTTTAATGTCTTGCCCTTCTCCTCCCACCCACACTGAACCCCTAGCCTAGTAGGAAGGAGGGGAGGGTCACACCAGACACTGTGCATGATTAGCAACGTGGAGTGGAACAGTGCTTCCAAGTTTAGAAATGTATAACTGTCTTTGGGGAGAAGATGGGGAAGGGAAAATCTATACTTTTCAACTTGACCTTGAACGACGAAGAGTCATTTTCCAGTCAGAGGAAAGGAGGGATGTGAGAGAGGGAGGGAGGCCCAACCAAAGTATAGAAGATTAGAGCTTTGTCTTGTGGACATGTAGGGTTCCGTGTTACTTAGGAGGGTGGTACACTGGGTTGGAGCCAGGGAATCATCAGATCTGTCCCCTTCTGCCTCTTCAAATTTCATATATGCTTCTAACCTTCAGATTTGATACAAACCATATCATACTGTGATGGGCAACTGCAAAATTTTTATTTTGAATAAACAGAAACATCCCACCTTGTACGTGTTTTTATAATATAACTAACTGGGTAAAGTGTAATTAAAGTACTGAGATTTGCTAAAAGACTCCCAACAATAATTTAGAATACTGTAGCAGAGTCTAAGTTTCATGTAGCCAATGAACCAGCAGCCCCACCACAAGATCACAGCTTCTCACCCTTGGGCCATGAATAGGCTTCAAGTCCACAAAGATGTTGACCCCTTCCACCCTTGGGGTCATCACAAATGGCTTTATTTATTTCCCAATGCCATACAAATGGTGCCATTTTCTGCAGTTGCCATGACTGGGAAGCCCTGATATGGAGAAACTTTTGCTCCAGGAGATGTGAACAGAGATGGTCATAGAAGCACTGTCTTTAACAGCAAAACAATGGAAACAACCCAAATGTCAGTCAATGATATAACATGAAATTCAGGAATACAAAGGATCACTATATAGCATTGAAGATGAAGAAACCTTAGTTACATACATGAACGTGGGTAAATCTCTTAGAAATAATGGAAATGAACAAAAGCAAGTCACAGAAAATATCTTTCCATTTATCTCTAGGCCAAACCACACAGAACTAATAGATACTGTAACCATATGTTTATGTGGTAAAGTGATAAGAAAGTGAGGGAATAATAAAAATTACAAAGAGTAGCTGAGGCAGAAAACAGTGGGTTGGAAGAGTGTTCAAAGCAGACATCAAAGTTCCAACAAGGTCCTAGTGTTTAAGCTGGATGGTGGGTAATATATTGTTTTCATTTTATTGTTACTACTTGCAAATACATATATTTATTATAATAGTATTATGTATTCAATATTTAATACAAATAACCTTCTTAAAATGGAAAGATACAAATAAGATGAAAGTCTTGTCCTTTGCCAATTTACATTTTGATGTAGCTGGGACCCATATCATTTGGACCATGCTCTACGCGTATGCACACACCCACATACACACATACATAGTCACAAGATGGATTCCTTTAGAGGTAAATATATCACATAGGAGTGTGTGGCACTAACAAAAAGAAGGGAAGAGATATATGATGGGGGGACAAGCTATGATTCACACCAGGGCTTTTTGGAGGTGCACTGGCTTTCTTGAATGACACCTTGAACTGTAATGACATGAGACCCCTCCAACCAGGATTTGAGTGTTGGTTGGATCAAGGAGTCAGACAAGAGAAGAAGAGACTCTTTGGGAGGGAGGGTAGTTTCAGTGCCTTCCTGGCAGAAGGAAAAAGAAGAGGGGAAAAAAGAGTGGTTGGGAGAGAGGGGAAGCTGGGGAGATGACAGAAAGCCATCTACTTCTCAATAAACTCCTTCCCTGCGACCCTGTGACCACCGAACCTTCAACAATAGCTTCCAAACTTATGTGATACTTGCTGTAGTTTAGTTTTTAAATACAGAAATGAGTAAAGGGACTGAATTTGTGTTTGTTTGACAGTGAGACAACACGTTCTACCTGAGTATAGATAGGACTTCGTGAGCATAAGCTGAGACATTAAATAACAGAAATTGTGGGGAGAGCTGAGGACTTCCAAGGCCATGGACTTAGGAGTCTGAAATAAGGAACCAAATATTCAAGGGGCAGGAAAGCCCCAGCCGGCATCCACTGGGGAGGCATGTGCCCTACAGGAGGTTCCAGGGCCCTCAGCTTGCTGGCTTCAGTGCTGACTTTCTGGTGTGGCTCCCGAATCTTCCATGGTGCCAATTTGTTTGTGATCTACATGGCATCCCCGCCCAGTTCGTACTCAGGCAGAAGAAAAATTATGAGTCATAACAAAATTCACTGTTTTCCCCTAACTAGGATTCAAGTGGCTGAGGGCCAGGCTGGTCCCAACACCAGTTGTACATCCCCCAACCATGAAGGCCGTGGTGAGGGTCCCAATCAGACTCCAAGAGAGGGAGGACCGGTTGGGGGGTGGGGGGATGCTGGTCAGTGTCTGGATATGGAGCAGGAGGGAGTGGGCACCAGCCACAGGGCACAGGAATGGCCCTCTGATTTCTGGGATAAGAACATATCAGAGAAGATGGGATGCAACTCAGACATTGAAGAGAAGATTGGATCACAGGTCACAAGGGAAGATGTCAAAGGCCCAGTCACTAAAACTGGGTGAGGGGTCAGAGCCCAGCCAGGGCAAGATGAGCTGGCACTGGAACGGGGCCCTCATGTTCCTGGCAAACCTGGTGCTCAAGACAGGAAGGCCCCAGGATCTGAGGAACCGAGAGACGCAGGTTAAGGAACCCCAGCTTTGAAAGTTAGAGGGTCCTGAAAACAAGCTGCAGGTGAATCATCACAGGTCAGCAATTCAATAAAGACCAGGACCACTGGCTCTTATCCATTCCATGCAGAGAGAAATTAATGCTAACCACAAATATTTTTTTAAAAAACAACATTGTGTAATCAATACAAATTTTAACGGAAAGAAAAAAAGATAGTTTATAAAGAGCAGCAGCTCATTATGAAGATTGCCTTTAAAGACCTAGTTTACTGAGGACAATTTAAGGCCTTTGCAGTTGACACTTCTTTTTTTTTTTTTCACTTTTAGCCAGTGTTCTTTTGCTATTATGGTCAAGGTCAGACTTTAAAAATTAATTAATTGTTCATATCAATAAGTCTCAAAATGAAGATCTAAATCCCACTAATTAAGCTTAGAGAACACTCCTAGTACTCAGGGTCATAGATTTTTCCAAAGTTCTAGAAAGATATTTAAGCATTCACATAATTAACTATTGGAGGTTTTTTTCTTTGAATTGAATTGAATTTTTTTTTTATACAGCAGGTTCTTATTAGTTATCTATTTTATACATATTAGTGTATATATGTGTCAATCCCAATCTCCCAATTCATCCCTCCCCCTCCCGCTTTCCCTCCTTGGTGACCATATGTTAGTTTTCTATATCTGTGTCTCTAATTCTGCCTTGCAAACAAGATTCATCTGTACCATTTTTGTAGATTCCACATGTATGCGTTAATATATGATATTTGTTTTCTCTTTCTGACTTACTTCACTCTGTATGACAGTCTCTAGGTCCATCCACGTCTCTACAAATGACCCAATTTCATGCCTTATGGCTGAGTAATATTCTATTGTATATACGTACCACATCTTCTTTAAACATTTATCTGTCTATGGACACTTAGGTTGCTTCCATGTCCTGGCTATTGTAAATAGTGCTGCAATGAACAGTGGGGTGCATGTGTCTTTTTTAATTATGGTTTTCTCTGGGTATATGCCCAGTAGTGGGACTGCTGGGTCATATGGTAATTCTATTTTTAGTTTTTTAAGGAACCTCCATATTGTTCTCCATAGTGGCTGTATCAGTTTACATTCACACCAACAGTGCAAGAGGGTTCCCTTTTCTACTATTGGATGTTTTAACATTGACAAAATTACATGAAAAATGCTGTACATAAAAGCCTTTGAACTTATTTGTGATAATTTAAACCAACTTCTACTGGGCCCAAACCAGTATTACTTTAAGTGCTTCTTATTAATTATAGTCAATGATCAGTATTTTATCCTCAAAACGTAGCAATGTTTACACATATTTTCTAGTTCAAGAAAGAAATATTCCCTCTTTTTTTTCTCTCTCTCAACTCAATTTTAACTCTGAAAGGGTTGCATATTTAATTGGTTTTATTATATTTTTCTGGGGCTCAGGATTTGGACTCAAAGCAGGTAATTAGGACTGTAATATCATATTATATTGTTTTAATCTCAAACTTGTCGCCAAATGTTAAACATATTTTAGGTTTTGCAGGCCTCTGAAATCAAGTGTGTGTTGAATGCATTTAAATATCAAGTTTTTTTTTTAATAGTTTGATTTAGCTAAAATAATGCCAGTGAGGATGTTAATGACAGATGGTAGATAGATGAACAACTAGCTGCTTTCTATCCATCCCAACTATCCAACAATTATTTAGCACTTACTAGGGTCATCCAACATGGAAAGTGAAAAATACTTCTTCTTCATATTGATTTTTATTTGGTTTCCAAGGATCAGTTTCTCCATAATTATAATTTCAGGTATTCTTGTTTTCAGGTAGTTGGTTAAGTAAAGGCTGCCCTGATTTCTCATAAATGACTCATTAGCAAAGTACATGCCCTCAGCTTCTCTGAGGAGGTACTTATTTAATCTAAAGGGTAAATCTGAGAAAATCATATAAGAACAGTGCTTTTCATTACATAGCTGCTCTCAAAGACATTAGCTCTACTGATCCTAAGAATTATGCTAATCTATTATTAATGTTTGTGACAATTATGGGATTATCTAATAGAATCCTCAGAAAAGCCCTTATGTAAAGAAAAATTCACATAAAAATAATGTGCAAAATATATTTCAGCTAATAATTACATGTTTCAAGAAAAGGATGACAGTATTATAAACCAACATTAAAAATGATCAGTTTATTAAATCACTATGGAGTATTCTGCTGCTATTTTTTTGAAGTAACCAAGAAGAAAGAAAGAAAGAAAGAAGAAAAGAAAAGAGAAATGAAAGGATAACAGTAGGGAGAGAGGTAAGAGGAAGAGAAAGAAGGAACAAAGAAAAGAAAACATATGAGTTCTTATAATGATATATATCTAAGAAGAAAATATTGTTTTCCATATGCCCAGGAAAGGTTTATTTTTAGATTTGGCCACTGATAATCACTGCACTGCTATAAAGCTGTTATTCCAAGTCATGGCTTACTGCAGGTATTCTGGTGGAAAGGAGACTGGAAATATACAAATTAACCCATGACAATTCAAAGAAGGCCTGTTTACTCTAATGAATTTCATGTGAGAACAATAACATTAACAGTTACACATCACTCTCTCATTCCCAGGTCTATCAAATCTCTTTGTTTTATCATTTAAGGGAATCCTCAACTCCCATCACCTCCATGTAGGTTTATTTCAAAAGAAATAATAGCTGACATCAAAACCAGACAAAGATATCTGAAGAAAAGAAAACTAAAGACAAATACCTCATATGAACAGAGACACAAAAATCCTCAGCAAAACACTAGCAAACCAAATACAGTGAAATATAAAAAGCATTACACACCAGTGTTTTGCTAGTTGCAATGAACAATATGAAAATGAAATTGAGAAAAATTCCATTTATAATAGCATAAAAATAAAATTCTTAGAAAAATACCTAATAAAAGGAATACAAAACTTATACTCTGAAAACCAGAAAATACTGTTGAAACAAAGAAGACTTAAACAAAACATAAGATATCCCATGTTCATGGATCAGAAGACTTAATACTTCCCAGATTGATGTACAGATTCAATGCAATCCCTACCCAATTCCAGGTGGCATTTTTGCAGAAATTGACAAGCATATCATACAATTCATTTGGAAATGCAAAAGAGCCTGAAGAGCCAAACAATCTGGAAAAAGAAAAAAGTTTTCCTCGGTTCTCCACCGCTTTTGGAGAACAGCATCCAATCAGGATGTATTAACCTGGTTAAGCAGAGCCACAGGCACAGAAGTTACTTCCAGCACTTCTCCTGTCTGGCTTTGTGAATTTGGCCGTGTGGCTGACAGGATCTTGGTGCTCCAGCCAAGCATCAGGCCTGTGCCTCTGATGTGGGAGAGCCAAGTTCAGGACACTGGTCCACAAGAGACCTCCCAGCTCCATGTAATATCAAATGACAAAAGCTCTCCCAGAGAGCTCGATCTCAACGCTAAGACCCAGCTCCATTCAACGAACAGCAAACAACAATGCTGGACACCCTATGCCAAACAACTAGCAACACAGGAACACAACCCCACCCATTAGCAGAGAGGCTGCCTAAAATCATAAGATCACAGACACCCCAAAACACACCACAAGAAGTGGTCCTGCCCACAAGAAAGACAAGATCCAGCCTCATCCACCAGAACACAGGCAACAGTCCCCTCCACCAGGAAGCCTACACAAACCACTGAACCAACCTTACTCACTGGGGCAGACACCAAAAACAACAGGAACTATGAACGTGCAGCCTGCAAAAAAGGAGACCCCAAACACAGTAAGTTAAGCAAAATGAAAAGACAGAGAAACACACAGCAGAAGAGGAGCAAGGCAAAATCCCACCAGACCAAACAAATGAGGAAATAGGCAGTTTTCCTGAAAAAGAACTCAGAGTAATGAGAGTAAAGATGATCCAAAATCTTGGAAATAGAATGGAGAAAATATAAGAAACATTTAACAAGGAACTAGAAGAACTGAAGAGCAAACAAACAATGATGAACAACACAATAAATGAAATTAAAAATTCTCTAGAAGGAATCAATAGCAGAATAACTGAGGCAGAAGAATGGATAAGTGACCTGGAAGATAAAATTGTAGAAATGACTACCACAGACCACAAAAAAGAAAAAATAATGAAAAGAATTGAGGACAGTCTCAGAGACCTCTGAGACAACGTTAAATGTACCAACATTTGAATTATAGGGATCCCAAAAGAAGAACACAAAAAGAAAATATTTCAAGAGATTATAGTTGAAAACTTCCCTAACATGGGAAAGGAAATAGTCAATCAAGTCCAGGAAGTGCAGAGAGTCCCACACAGGATAAATCCAAGGAGAAACACCCCAAGACACATATTAATCAAACTATCAAAAATTAAATACAAAGAAAAAATATTAAAAGCAGAAAGGGAAAAACAACAAATAACATACAAGGGAATCCCCATAAAGTTAACAGCTGATCTTACAGCAGAAACCCTGCAAGCCAGAAGGGAGTAGCAGGACATATTTAAAGTGAGGAAAGAGAAAAACCTACAACCAAGATTCTCTACCCAGCAATGATCTCATTCAGATTCGATGGAGAAATTAAAACCTTTACAGACAAGCAAAAGCTACAGAATACAGCACCACCACCAAACCAGCTTTACTACAAATGCTAAAGGAACTTCTCTAGGCAGGAAACACAAGAGAAGGAAACGACCTACAACAACAAACCCAAAACAATTAAGAAAATGGCAATAGGAACATACATATCGATAATTACCTTAAAGGTAAATGGATTATATGCTCCAATCAAAAGACATAGTCTGGCTGAATGGATACAAAAACAAGACCCATATATATGTTGTCTATAAGAGACCCACTTTAGACCTAGGGAAACATACAGACTGAAAGTGAGGGGATGGAAAAAATATTCCATGCAAATGGAGATCAAAGAAAGCTGGAGTGGCAATTCTCATATCAGACAAAATGGACTTTAAAATAAAGACTATTATAAGAGACAAAGAGGGATACTACATAATGATCAAGGGATCAATCTAACAAGAAGATATAACAATTGTAAATATTTATGCACTCAACATAGGAGCACCTCAATACATAAGGCAAATGCTAATGGACATAAAAGGGGAAATTGACAGTAACACAATCATAGTAGGGGACTTTAACACCTGACTTGCACCAATGGACAGATCTTCCAAAATGAAAATAAATAATGAGACACAAGCTTTAACTGATACATTAAGCAAGATGGACTCAATCGATATTTATAGGACATTCCATCCAAAAAAAACAGAATACACTTTCTTCTCAAGTGCTCATGGAACATTCTCCAGGATAGATCATATCTTAGGTCACAAATGAAGCCTTGGTAAATTAAAAAAAAATTGAAATTCTATGAAGTATCTTTTCCAACCACAACACTATGAGACTACATATCAATTACAGGAAAAAGCTGTAAAAAATACAAACACTTGAAGGCTAAACAGTACACTACTAAATAAACAAGAGATCACTGAAGAAATCAAAGAGGAAATCAAAAAATACCTGGAAACAAATGACAATGAAAACACAATGACCCAAAACCTATGGGTTGCAGCAAAAGCAGTTCTAAGAGGGAAGTTTATAGCAATACAATACTACCTGAAGAAACAAGAAACATCTCAAAAAAACAACCTAACCTTACACCTACAGCAATTAGAGAAAGAAGAACCAAAAAAAAAAAAAAAAAAAAAAAACCCAGTGTTAGCAAAAGGAAAGGAATCACAAAGATCAGATCAGAAATGAAGGAAACAATAGCAAAGATCAATAAAACAAAAAGTTGGTTCTTTGAGAAGATAAACACAACTGATAAACCATTAGCCAGACTCATCATAAAAAAAAAAGGGAGAAGACTCAAATCAACAGAATTAGAAATGAAAAAGGAGAAGTAACAACTGACACTGCAGAAATAAAAAGGATCATGAGGGATTACTACAAGCAACTCTATGCCAATAAAATGGACAACCTGGAAGAAATGGACAAATTCTTAGAAAACCACAACATTCTGAGACTGAACCAGGAAGAAATAGAAAATATAAACAGACCAGTCACAAGAATTGAAATTGAAACTGTGATTATAAATCTTCACCAAACAAAAGCCTAGGACCAGATGGCTTCACAGGCGAATTCTATGAAACATTTAGAGAAGAGTTAACACTTATCCTTCTCAAACTCTTCCAAAATATAGCAGAGGAATGAACACTCCCAAACTCATTCTATGAGGCCACCATCACCCTGATACCAAAACCAGACAAAGATGTCACAAAGAAAGATAACTACAGGCCAATATCACTGATGAACATAGATGCAAAAATCCTCAACATAATACTAGCAAACAGAATCCAGCAGCACATTAAAAGGATCATACACCATGATCAGTGGGGTTTATCCCAGGAATTCAAGGATTCTTCAGTATATGCAAATCAATCAATGTGATATACCATATTAACAGATTGAAGGATAAAAACCATATGATCATCTCAATAGATGCAGAAAACGCTTTTGATAAATTTCAACATCCATTTATGATAAAAACTCTCCAGAAAGTAGGCATAGAGGGAACATACCTCAACATAATAAAGGCCATATATGACAAACCCACAGCCAACATCATTCTCAATGCTGAAAAATTGAAACCATTTCCTCTAAGATAAGGAACAAGATAAGATTGCTCACTCTAACCATTATTACTCAACACAGTTTTGGAACTTTTAGCCACAGCAATCAGAGAAGAAAAAGAAATAAAAGGAATCAAAATCAGAAAAGAAGTAAAGCTGTCACTGTTGGCAGATGACATGATACTACACATAGAGAATCCTAAAGATGCTACCAGAAAACTACTGGAGCTAATCAAGGAATTTAGTAAAGTAGCAGCATACAAAATTAATGCACAGAAATCTCTTGCATTCCTATACACTAATGATGAAACATCTTTAAGAGAAATTAAGGAAACACTCCCATTTACCATTGCAACAAAAAGAATAAAATACCTAGGGATTAACCTACAAAAGACCTGTATGCAGAAAACTATAAGACACTGATGAAAGAAATTAAAGATGATACCAACAGATGAAGAGATATACTATGTTCTTGGATTGAAAGAATCAACTATGTGAAAATGACTCTACTACCCAAAGCAATCTACAGATTCCATGGAATCCCTATTAAACTACCAAAGGCATTTTTCACAGAACTAGAATAAAAAAAAATCACAATTTGTATGGAAAAACAAAAGACCCCGAATAGCCAAAGCAATCTTGAGAAAGAAAAACAGAGCTGGAGGAATCAGGCTCCAAGACTTCAGACTATACTACAAAGCTACAGTAATCAAGACAGTATGGTACCGGCACAAACACAGAAATATAGATCAATGGAACAGGATAGAAAGTCCAGAGATAAACCCACACACATATGGTCACCTTATTTTTGATAAAGGAGGTAAGAATATACAATGGAGAAAAGACAGCCTCTTCAATAAGTGGTGCTGGGAAAACTGAACAGTTACATGTAAAAGAATGAAATTAGAACACTCCTTAACACCATACACAAAAATAAACTCAAAATGGATGAAAGACCTAAATGTTAGGCCAGCCACTATAAAACTCTTAGAGGAAAACATAGGCAGAACATTGTATGACATAAATCACAGGAAGATCCTTTTTGACCCACCTCCTAGAGAAATGGAAATAAAAACCAAAATAAACAAATGGGACCTAATGAAACTTAAAAGCTTTTGTACAGCAAAGGAAACCATAATCAAGATGAAAAGACAACCCTCAGAATGGGAGAAAATATTTGCAAATGAAGCAACTGACAAAGGATTAATCTCCAAAATATACAAGCAGCTCATGCAGCTCAATACCAAAAAACAAACAACCCAATCCAGAAATAGGTAGAAGACCTAAATAGACATATCTCCAAAGAAGAGATACAGATTTCCAACAAACACATGAAAGGATTCTCAATGTCACTAATCAGAAGTGCAAATCAAAACTACAATGAGGTATCACCTCACACCAGTCAGAATGGCCATCATCAAAAAATCTACAAACAGTAAGTGCTGGAGAGGGTGTGGAGAAAAGGGAACCTTCTTGCACTGTTGGTGGGAATGTAAATTGATACAGCCACTATGGAGAACAGTATTGAGGTTCCTTAAAAAACTAAAAATAGAACTACCATACGACACAGAAATCCCACTACTGGGCATATACCCTGAGAAAACCATAATTCAAAAAGAGTCATGTACCACAATGTTCATTGCAGCTCTATTTACAATAGCCAGGACATGGAAGTAACCTAAGTGTCCATTGACAGATGAATGGATAAAGAAGATGTGGCACATATATACAATGGAATATTACTCAGCCATAAACAGAAAAAAATTTGAGTTATTTGTAGTGAGGTGGATGGACCTAGAGACTGTCATACAGAGTGAAGTAAGTCAGAAAGAGAAAACCAAATACAGTATGCTGACACATATATATGGAATGTAAAAAAAAAATATATGGTTCTGTAGAAGTTAGGGGCAGGACAGGAATACAGACACAGATGTAGAGAATGGACTTGAGGATACAGGGAGGGGGAAGGATAAGCTGGGATGAAGTGAGAGCGTGACATGGACATATATACACTACCAAATGCAAAATAGATAGCTAGTTGGAAGCAGCCACATAGCACAGGGAGATCAACTCGGTGGTTTCTGATCACCTAGAGGGGTGGGATAGGGAGGGTGGGAGGGAGATGCAAGATGGAGGAAATATGGGGTTATATGTATATGTATAGCTTATTCACTTTGCTGTACAACAGAAACTAACACACCATTGTAAAGCAATTATACTCCAATAAATATGTTAAAAAATAAAAGAACAAGAACAGAGTTGGAGGACTCACACTTTTAATTTAAAAACTTACTATAAAGCTACAGTACACAATACAATGTGGTATTAGCATAAGAATAGACATATAGATCAATGGAAATAATTGAGAGTCTAGAAATAAACTCTCACATTTATAGTCAATTGATTTTTGATAAAACACCAAGAAAATTCAAAACGGAAAGAATAATCTTGTGGACCCCATGATGTTGGCTATAGAAATGCTCTGGGAGAAGCTGAATGATTTCTAGGGAAGAAAACATTGATGGGAAGCAGACATAGTAACGTAGCATAAAACTGAGACTCAAAGTTCCAAGTGTTTTATTTCTCAACCTGCTTTAATCTTATTTCCCTTCGTAGAGAATGCTTGTTAGAGCCCCCAAACTCAGAGGCAGTAGATTAGTCATTAGAAGTGTGAGGGGAAAGAATAATTTTCCCTCTATCCTACAAGGATCTTGGCTGAGACACCCACTATAATAAAGAATAGATTAACAGTACAAAAACAATCAGAGGTTTAATAACATGTATACCTCCTGTATACATGGAAAATACCCAGGAAAACTGAAATGGTCCAAGTCACTATCTTAAGTAACATTTCCAGCTAAAGACAAAAGGAGATGTTGGATAGGATTGGGGGGTAACTTCTACTCAGAAAAAGAAATGTGTCTTACAAAAGGGTAACATACTCATTTTTCAGACCTTCTTTAAAATAATCATTATGCCAAAGAGGCATATTTTGAGGTGGTAAATTCTGCTCCCCTTCAAAAATATATCAGATCATCACATAGTACAATTTAAATGTAAACAATCATATTTGTTAATTATTTATAAATAAAGTTGGGGGGAAAACTACTCAAACATCTGAAAGGAAATCATATGTGAAGAGAAATATTACCTAAAGAGAACACATACAATGGTCAGGCAAAATTACACATCTCATTTTTAAGATTTTTTTAATGCCTTTCATGAGTAATTTTTGCATTGTCAGAAGCACCTTGATGGTGTCCTCTAAATCATCTAAACGATGCTGGAGATGACTTTTTCCCATATCAAATAAAAAACACTTGGAGAAAATACAGTAAGTCCCCTACATACGAACCTTCAGGTTGTAAACTTTCAAAGATGCAAACGTGCATTCTCACGTCCAATCACATAAGTTAGTTCATGTGTCTGGCGTACATTCCCACGTGCGTGCATCCTCTACAAGTGGTTGTGCTTTTGTGTACTTTACTGTGCAGTACTGTATAGAGTAGAGTAGTACAGTATCTCTATTTCAAGCCAAGGATGTGTGGAAGCAAGCATAAAAGCAGCGGTATATAGCCAGTTGTGTTAGTTGGGTACCTAGGGTAACTTTGTTGGACTTAGGAACAAATCGGACTTACGAACGCACTCTCGGAACAGAACTTGTTTGTATGTAGGGGATTTAATGTAAAATTTAAGAGCAGTTTAATAAAAGAGAAGTCACTTTTATTTCTTAGAAGTCACAGATGCTTTGTAAGGACAATAATAGCAAGTGATCTTAAATAATTCAGGAGTTGATGTGGAGATAAAATTAAGAAGCAATTCTCCTCCCTGCCAAATTACCCCTCATCAGCCACTTTTGAGGTTGGGAGAGATGAGAACAAGAACTGAAAAGAAGAGGTCATGAAAACTTGGTATTTTACACATTCCTGAGTTGGAGGTAGTGAAATTTAAGGTGGCAAGAGTCTCCACACAATTCCACCTTCCCCTACTCTTCCAAACTACAGTTCAGATAACCTCACCCCATTTACTTTCCCAAAGAGCAGAGACTCAAAGTAGGAGTTGTAGCCCTTGTACCTTGAACAGTGAGAGGTGCGCTCTTCTATATAATGAAGATAGACATCTGTAACCCAAGCCTGTCTGTGTTAACAGCATCTCCAGTGGCTGCCATGACCAGTTTATAATTCGGGGAAATTAATCACAGTGGTTAGGCACTGGAGTTGTGCAGTCTGACAGCCTGATGTGGAGACATGGCTCTGCCACTGACCAGCTGACCAATATTTGCAGGTCATTTAACTCCTTTTCATCTCAATATTGTCACTTGTACCTTGGAGATTATAATACTGCATAACTTGGAAGTTTCTGAAAAGATTACATGAGGCAGTGCATGTACAGCTCTCAGTACAGTTAACATTACAGATCACTCAAAATGTCAACCGTCATTTAACTGTCCTTTTTGTCATGCTTATCAACTAACTCTGCATCCTTGAGTAGTTTTTAAATACCAGCTGCAACCACAATTTAAAAACTATCATACAAAATAAAACCTATACTGCCTACCTTGACCAATGAATTTCTTCCTCAGTAACTGATGATCTCAACAGTTAGCCTGTTTTCTTCAGTGCCCAATGATATGTTAATACTTTCCTTGATGTGATAAATAATACATGTGAGCAATATTTAAAAAAAATAATAACGTGGGAATTTGCAAAGATATTGATCAGATATGTGTTAGTATTTTTACTTGAAGAAAAAACACAACTACTTTACATTCCTGTGTCTGTATCTGGGGTCTCCAAGATCATCCTTAGGTTCAGTGATTTGTTAAAAGAACTCACATTACTCAGCATATAGTTGTACTCATAACTAAGATTTATTACACTGACAGCTGCAAAGGACAAAGGGAAAGGACACATGGGAATGAGATCTGGAGGAAACCAGGCACGAAATTCCAAGTCCTCTCCCAGTGAGTCACACAGGACAAGGTTAATTCCCCCAGCAGTAAGCTGTGACAATATGCGTAAAGTGTCCTCTACCAGGGAAGCTCATTAGAGACTCAGTGACCATGGATTATTGGCGAACTCATAGGCACCCTCTACTACCATGAGACAGAACTTTTAGTCTCCCAGGAAGAAAGCAGGTGTTCCACATAAACTACATTTTTTGTACAGTCTAGGCACAGTGAGCCACTCTTATCATTTAGGGAGAGTTCTATATCAGTGCAGGTAATAGTTACCAGCCAAGTTCCCAGAAGCTGCAAAGCATGAACTTTGCAAACAGGTCTTCCTAAGGATGGCAGTCTCAGGCCTGCTATGTTAACTCTCTGCACAATGACTTTTAGTGCTTGTAGACACAATTATTTAGGCTTTTTAGTTATATTTACTTTTTAAAAATCTGTATATAGCTTTTCTTAAGCATACTGAATAAAACTGGTATTGGATATTATTTAAATATAAACTTACTTTCAGTTTTTTAAATGGCTTAGATTAGAAGACAAAGGGGAGATTGATTCAGGAAAATATATCCAAACAGTTAAGAGGAAACTAATTCTTATTTCCATCTGGGCAGCAATTGTACTTTTTTGACAGACTTTTCCTTTCTTATTCCCTATTCAATGCACTATCATTTTAAGTTACAGTGCTGGAAAACTAAAAAGTTTTATGTAATGGAGAATAGATCACCAAATACTTTATATCATTCTTGAGGGCTATTTACTATGCTCATAACCATCTTCATCACAGAGTTTCACTCTAAATTTGTTTCTTCCTGTTATTGACTTATTTAAAAAAGTAATCCTTAAACAATAGTTAATAATACTGTATTACATATTTGAAAATTACTAAGAAAGTAGATCTTGAAAAAAAAGAAGTACTCTTTTCTAGATTCTAGATTCCAAGTGATATTTCTAAAACATTACTCAGTGTAAGTTAAAGCATAAAGTAAAAATGCCCTATGGCATTAGAACTTTTATTACTTTAGATCGCATCTCTAATTTTAGTAAATAGAGCTCCATTTTATTTATTGATTTATTTTTATTATTATTATTATTACTATTTTAAATTGTACTTAGATTGGTTTTAATATTCATGAAGAAGACAGGTATGAGAAGCAAAGAGCTTAATAAAATAGTAAGATAACTTATATAATTAATATTTATTAATTATATATATTAATTATATAATTATATATTATGTTATATAATTATATATATAATATATAATATATATATAATTATATATATAATATATAATTATATAATTAATGCTAATATCAATATTTTTACCAATATATCCAACTTTGTTCAATACTTTCAACATGCCAAATTTAGTAATAAACCAGCCAAAATCATAGTGGGAAGATTGGTAGGTGTAGCAAATAATGGAACACTCTACAGTATAAAAGAACTAATTTGATCTTCATTTAGTCAGTATACACATTTTTCCCATGTTCTTTCCATAGATTTCCCCAATTCTGCAGCATCTGAGAAGTCCTAAAGCCTACTTAATCTTAGCACCACAGAGTTCTAAATAGAAAAGAGAGTGATGAAATGATAAGGAAAGACTTTTATTTCCAGGAACTTTTAAGAGTCAAGGCTTTATGGCTACTAATCAATATATAAGCTCACCAAGGCATTTTATTGAAGCCATGAATTAACACCACCCTGACTCCCCACTTCATGACCTTGTTTTATTTGTTTTGTTTTGTTTTCCATATGTTGAAATTAGTCCTCTGCATCATATTATTTTGAATGAACACAGTGGAGCCCATCTCCTGATAGCCAACAAAACCTCTAAGCTTAAAGGATAGCCAGAGCTTCCAAGCACAAAACAATTTTATTTTAAATATTTATTGAGTGTATAACATATGGTGTAACAACCCAGAGGTATGTATTCAGAGTCACTGCATAACTGTGACCTTTTTAATTTTATTAATTAAAGTCTTTGTCTGGAATTCAAGGCAATTACGTCTTAGGCTAAACTCTACTGCAAAGTAAATACTGTTAGAGTGAAGTGGCTACTATTAGACTCAGTAGCCAACGTATGGAATGATAGAATTGAGGAGCTTTATTCTATTATATTTTGAGATGTAGAAGTTTATATGTTAAAGTAAAATACTACTGGATTATTATTTATTACAACTCTTCACACAAGGCAAAGTCTACCATAATTCATATCCTTTTTGATTGGGTGGAATGGAGTTCAAAAAAAGAAAAAGAAAAAGACTTCCTCTGTTCTTGAAACTATCTATTCCAACACAGTCATGTAATTATACTTTTATCTTAATAGGTATTAACATAGACAAGATAGCAACAAATAATGAGTGGGGACAAAAGGCAACTTGGAATCCCTATCACTCACTGCTGTCTGGTTGACCAACAAAGGCGAGGTGACTGTCCTGGATTCCAGACTTTATCCTTCTTCATGGACCCAACATGACGCCCACAACTCATGAAAGCCTGTCTAACCATGGCCATGAGCAGAGCTCAAGAAACAGACATATGGAGGGACAGGCAGGCAGATGAAGTGGAACCAAAAAAAAGAACAGTCATAGAGGGAGGGGAAGAGTCAGAAGAGACAGTATTCTGGATGTCAAGGAAGGAAACAATTCCCTGATTATACAAATGGTGAACACTATTTTCGTGTTTGCTGAGAGGAACTGAGCAGCTATTGGATATAAGACTCAGTTATTTATAGAACTCCAGTCATCAGCATTCTACAGGAGTCACCATTTACTACTTTGCCTCCTGATCTGAGAAGACCTTCAAAGAAGTTGCAAAAATGTCTACCCAGACAGTGCCCAGATAATGTGCCCAGATAATTTCTAACAGCAGAGAGACAAGGGTGCCACAAGAAAATGGGCCTGGAATGTGTCTGGGAAAGGCTGTTTGATTTAGCTTTATGGTAGGCAGCAAGGAAATGCCACATGAACTGTGAGATGCACCGTGAACTGCATCACAATCACTTTAATAGTTGGGTAATACTGACAAATAAAATAAACCAGCTTTTTAAATGGCCATTGGCAAGTTTTCTCCAATTTGTGTTTGTTCAAGTAAACTGAAGTGTGAGAAAATAAACTTATCTCCAAACTTAGATTCCTTTTCTAAAGTCCTAACCCAAGATATTAAACTGATTCTTTCAGCACACCTCCTTCAAAATATATTTTAAAAGCTCCAGAAGTTAGTTAAGACATAAAACTTGTAATTTGTAGAGGTGATGAAGATAGAATTGTCAAGCTAGTCTGAACAGTCTTAAAAGCTGTCTGGGAATCCAGCTTCCAGAACTTTTTATGTGCCTGCCCTGAGTCACTGCATATGGTTTGGAGCAGGGCTGTAATTTAGGATGCCGTGCATCCACAGCTTTGTTCTGCTGGAAGGTACCTTCACCCATTGTAAACACCTCTACCCGCTGAGTTTAACAAACCACCTTACTAGTGAAAAGTGGTAACTAGTAATGGTAACCAGAAGAGTTCTTGGTATGTATGGGTATTTTACCAAAATTTCTAACTCTGATTTGACTTAGCAACATCTTGATTATGTATGCCATATAATTTCAATTTGTAAATAGCTGAGAATTGAAAACAAATAAACAAACAGAAAACAAGCCTGTGGAGGAGTCCATTGCAGGCCCTGACATGATCAGACACCCTGGAATCCTTGCTGCTGCTGAGGTCTGAGCTAATCCCCTCCCGGCAGTGTCCAGGAAGAGCACTGGTCTCGTCGTGAGATTGTTCAAGACAGACTCAGCGTTCAAGTTTCCAGGTGGTTGCATGTTTAAAAAGCAACTGATGCTGATGATCATTTTGTTTAGGAGTCTGTAATTTAGGTAATAGAACCAGATTGAGGTTCCATTCAAATACAGTATATGGAATAAATAAATAAATAAATAAATAAATATATATATATATAAACACCTTTATACCTTTATATGCAGGTTTTGAATAGTGATTAAACAAGTTGACTCTTCCAGAATTAAACTACAAACCCAATTTCATTAAAAGTCATCGGAAGCTTCCAAAACCTTGTAATTATAAACTAACGGAAATACACATCACATTCACATGGCCACTGTCACAGAAAGAGTTATTGGCTGGTTCATTTTCTGCTGTCCCCACTGGAATGTAAGTTCCAAGAGAGCAGGACGCTGCCAGTCTGTTCACCGTCTTACTTATCAGTGCTCAGATAAACCACAAACTAGTAAAAATTCCATAAATTTTACTGACTCAGTGAATCAAATAAACAAACTGATAAATGTATAATTATAAAATGAGAATTTTTACTAAGAAATGTGAATTATTATTAAGATAAAATAGTGGATATTTTGTTTCCCGAGAAAGTACTAATTATACTGGACCTGAAGGGTGAATACATTGTTTGCTAGACAAAGAATTGGTGGGAATGGAGAGGAAGTGAGTACATTCCAGGCTAAGGGCATCCAATATAAAGGACGAGCATGCAGAACTGCAAGAAGCCCCCAGAAGCTGGTCTGAATTACCTTGAGTTGTACGTGTAATTAACAAAGAGATGGAACATTCCTGCATTACTTAATGTACTACTACAATAAGTTACTTTGGAAATTGGTCAGGCTTAGTTGTAATACCTAATGAGTATTTTCCCCTAGATTTTTAATAAAATGCTCTGTTATTTGTCCCTAAGGGAATAAATACAAAGGAAATCGTTCCAGGAATGCTTCGATGTACTATTCCACAACAAAAATATTTTGCTATATTATCTTTGAAAAGACAAGAAATTATCATGACAAACACAAGATTATATTTCACTTAAAATGTCATCTAACAAAAAGTGCTATTGTCTTAAATTACACAAAATTACATTTAAAAGATCTTATCAAAAAAGCCTTATGTTATCAAAAGTGAAGAAGCAGTAGCAAAGGTATAAGTATTATCTTTCCAATCAAAGTAAACAAAGCATGGAAAAAGAAAAGTTAAGATTTCCTGCAAGTACCACAGAAGACAAAGATAAAGGAGCATTGTGAATTTGCTGCCTGTGAGGAAAAAAGAGAGATCGAAAGCTTGACATTGAAATTGAATGTTTAGAATTTTTTTTTGGGGCCATGCCACAAGGCTTGTGAGATCTTAGTTCCCAACCAGGGATCAAATCCATTTCCCCTGCAGTGGAAGCATCGAGTCCTAACTGGACCGCCAGGGAATTCCCATATGTTTAGAATTTTAAACACAAAATCAGGGAAGGGAGAGCTCCTACCTGTGGCCAAATATATGATGTGGTGAGCAGGTTCTTGCTCTACCAAACCCATGGTCATATGGGGAAAATGGCTGTTAACCTCCATGTGGGATGCACTGTGGTCACTGGCTGTACCACCTCATATATCTGAATGAACTTCTGAGCTTCCTGCAGGCTTCCTTCCAACTGGCTCTTGTTTAGGCCCTGGTCCATGGTGCTGTGCTGCTCGAGGAGATAGGCCATTACTGGAACCAGTCGCCTTGACACGCCCTGCCAACCCTGACCACCCCACATGGAGTCTGACTTGGAAGCAAAATAAGCTGCAATGCATAACTGAAGTGTGCAAACATGCTTGCTTCTCCATTTCCCCAAAAGTCCTCATCTGTGGCGTCTCTCTCATTTTAGATTTGAACTCATCATATTTGGGGAGTCTCTCCACTTCATCATAAAAGGAAATGATCAGAAGTGAAAAATACAGAGCAGAAGTTATGGCTGACTTTAATTTGGATAGCATATGCATAAAACTCCTCAGCCTATTTTAAGTCACTTGGGAACTGCCTAAATGCATATTATTATATCTGTCTGGTAAACCAGGTACCCAAATTGAAAATCCAGCAATCAACAACATCATATAGATTTATTACTTTCCCTGTTAGAGCAATGGGCCTACGAGGCCATGAAGAGAAAATTATGCTAGTTTTATTGGGAGAGCTTATAATTTTGTTATAACATCATTCACAAGGGCTGTAAAAATCTCTACTTGTCTTTTTGCCTTATTGTTATTCCAAGTTATAAGAAATAATAAACTTATTTAGAGAATAATAAACTTACTAGAAATCTGAGAAATATGCTACATTTTGCATAGTGAGAAGGCAGAGGGAAGGGGAGAGGTAAGGGAGACAAAAGGGAACGAAAGAGACAAAAGAGAATAAAAGAAAAGACATAGATTTTCAGGTAGAGAAAAAACATGAATAGGGACATGGTATATATAAGGCAAAGACCTGAATTTGCTGAGAATTTAATTCTCTCTATGTCCCAGAGGCGGGGAGTGTATCATGTGTGATGAGCTCTGGGAAGGAGGAACTAAAAAGTAGAGAAAGGAATGTTAAACTCTCCTGGAACAGAGGACTGAATCAGGAAACCACAAGCCTTTTAAAATTTATTTTCATAAACTCTAAATCCCAGTACAAATAATAACTGATACTCATCAGAATTTCATATAAGTTGGTATGATATAAATAATTTGCCTATAAGAATATGAAACTACCATTTATAACATGCCATTCTAGTACTTGCTTTTAATAATAGGTTAGAGGTATGAAAGTATAATGCTTTATAAAAGTAAAAGTATATGTGCAGCATTTGATACAATGTACTGCATGCTACAAAATGAGAGGAAAAAACAGAAGAATTCTAGAATGTTGGGGCTAACTGAATTTTACCTGCCAGGTCCAATACCTGACTTATTGTCAAAACCTTCCTATGGCAATTATATAGTCCAACACCAGTCAAATGAGGAGACGTCATAAGGTCAGGTGAAGGGCACTGCCCTCTACCTAGTTCTGGCTGATGGTCAAGCTGCAGGTCTTATACTAGGGCACTGTTGCCATGTTGCTTAAAATTCATAAGGATTGATGTGGTAAAATAAGCAATAAAGTTGCTGATATCTAGATTTTAATGATAAGATAAGACTTCTATTTAACACACTTAATTGTTTCTACATGCATAAGATGCCTTCAGGATCTAGCACTGCTAAATTTGGTGAAATATAGGTTGAACTGAACAAGCCCATAATCATCAAACTACATGCTTCAGGACTAATAGATTTTTATCACACCCTTTACTCCCTTGCTTGCTTCTTCTACCCATCTTGCTTCAAACATACATTGAGTCCGGTTGAAAAAGGTCAAAACCCTTCAGTTAGTCCTCCAACATCCCACTCATCTGCTTGGTCATTTCAGCTGTCTTATTGCACCCTTTTAACTCCATCAGTGAAAACCAGCCAACCCTGAGGAGCCTTCCTGGTGACAGACTCCTCACCTCCGTGTCCCCTGCTAGTTTGTAGAAAAGATTTAGCCTCCTTGGGCTCCCCCAAATTGCAAAGAGCAAATTTAATCAGAGAAATGCAGAACAAAGGAAAACAGTCAAGCAAGACAAAATAATAGTAGTTTAGTCATAAAACAAAGTCAAGGGCCTTTAGTTCCTCTGTAAAGGTTTTATATAATATCCTGAGCCATAACCTTGAGTTGTTTTGAGGGTATTAAAACTCCCCACCAGGTGTTAGAAGTTAACTGCTGACCACCAGTATGTAGACCCAAGACTGGTTGGAACCAGAAGGTTGATGATGTTGACTCCTGACTACCTCACCACCAACCAGTCAGAAGAATGTCCACGAGCTGATCAGGCACCCCACAACCCTCTCCCTCACCTTGCTTTAAAAAACCCTTCCCCAGGGCTTCCCTGGTGGCACAGTGGTTGGGAGTCCACCTGCTGATGCAGGGGACACGGGTTCGTGCCCTGGTCCGGGAAGATCTCACATGCCGCGGAGAGGCTGGGCCCGTGAGCCATGGCCACTGAGCCTGTGCATCCAGAGCCTGTGCATCCGGAGCCTGTGCTCCGCAACAGGAGAGGCCACAACAGTGGGAGGCCCGCGTACCGCAAAACAAAAACAAAAACAAAAACAAAAACAAAAACAAAAAAAACCCTTCCCCAGAAGCCATCAGAGAGTTTGGATCTTTTGAGCATAAGCCACCCATTCTCCTTGCTTGATCCTGCAATAAATGCTGTACTTTCCTTCTCTACAACCAGTGTCAGTAAATTGGCTTTGCTATGAGGCAGGCAAGCAGATTTATGTATGGTTCAGTAGTATAAGTTAGGATTCGTGAAAAACAACACTGCACAGACTACTCCACATGCAGACATACTATGGTTGGCTCTGAATATTTTTAAAAGTTTTGTTTCTCATAATTTTTATAATGAAGCTTTGAGTTTGCATTACTATTGTATTACTGCTGCCTTAAATTGGGTATAGTTTTAAGGTGCTAACCACAGTAATTCCTAACTTGTAACTGACACATGTGGGGAATAGTTCATGGTTGTTTAATTGCGATATTTCTACTTAAAAGTGGTAAAGAATCTCTCCTAATCACTCTTTTTATTCTGTACCTGAATCCCTTTTCTATTTCTCTAATGAATTTGGAAACTGTAATATATAAATGACACATACCTTTCCAGATGCTGATAAACAGAGATCATCTGAAAAAGTAAGAATAAGAAAAAGAAAAATTTAATCATTTATTAATGCTGATTATTGACAAAAAAAGCACTTTATACATTTCAGATGGAAGCATCCCTAGATTAAAACTTTTCACCACTATATAGCAGTCAGTGTGTTATCATGAATATAAGTGAGCAAACATATGCTAGCATAACTAGCTCATAGTGGTAAACCAACAGAAAAGACTAGACGTGTTTTATTTACATGGATTTCCCCACCAATCTGTCTCTTATTAATTGAGGTGATAATGTGACCTTAATGTTTTTTAATTAATTAATTAATTAATTTTTATTTTTTGGCTCTGTTGGGTCTTTGTTGCTGCATGCTGGCTTTCTCTAGTTGCAGTGAGCAGGGGCTACTCTTCTTTGTGGTGCACGAGCTCCTCATTGAGGTGGCTTCTTTTATTGTGGAGCACGGGCTCTAGGCATGCATGCTTCAATAGCTGTGGCACGTGGGCTTAGTAGTTGTGGCTCACAGGCTCTAGAGTGCAAGCTCAGTAGCTGTGGCGCAGGGGCTTAGATGCTCTGCGGCATGTGTGATCTTCCTGGACCAGGGCTTGAACCCATGTGCCCTGCATTGGCAGGTGGATTATTAACCACTGCACCACCAGGGAAGCCCATGACCTT
Organism: Pseudorca crassidens; assembly: GCF_039906515.1. Lineage (NCBI taxonomy): Eukaryota > Metazoa > Chordata > Mammalia > Artiodactyla > Delphinidae > Pseudorca > Pseudorca crassidens. The sequence continues at coordinate 7,482,823 of NC_090298.1, forward strand.
GATTTTTTAATTAAATTTTTACTTTGAGGTCAACGTAGACATGCAGTTCTAAGAAATAATACAGAGGGATTCCATGTTAATATCTTTCAAAACTATAGTAAAATACAGAATACTGACATTGATACAGCCCAGACACAGAACAATTCTGTCACCAAAAGGATCCCTCACCCTGAACCTCTGTAGTCATGCCTGTCTCCCTCCCTCTCCCCACCCCAATCCCTGGCAACACTAATCTGTTCTCCATTTCCATAATTTTGTCATTTCAATAATGTTATATAAAAGGAATTACGCAGCATGAAACCTTTCGGGATTGGATTTTCTCACTCAGAAAAATTCCCTGCAGATCCATGTTGTGGAATGTATTAGCAGTTTGTGCTTTTTATTGCAGAGTAGCATTCATGGGATAAATGCCCCAGCATGCAATTATTGGACATTGTAAGACAGTTACATGTTTAGGTTTTTTTTTTTTTTTAACATCTTTAATGGAGTATAATGGCTTTACAGTGTTGTGTTAGTTTCTGCTGTATAACAAAGTGAAACAGCTATATGCATATGTATATCCCCATACCCTCTCTCTCTTGAATCTCCCTCCCACCCTCCATATCCCACCCCTCTAGGTGGTCACAAAGCACTGAGCTGATCTCGCTGTGCTATGCAGCTGCTTCCCACTAGCTATCTATTTTACATTTGGTAGTGTATATATATTCATGCCACTTTCTCACTTTGTCCTAGCTTATGCTTCCTCATCCCTGTGTCCTCAAGACCATTCTCTACATCTGTGTCTTTATTCCTGTCATGCCCCTAGGTTCATCAGAAACATTTTTTTTCAGATTCCACATATATGTGTTAGCATATGGTATTTCTTTTTCTCTTTCTGACTTACTTCACTCTGTATGACAGCCTCCATTTCCATCCACCTCACTACAAATAACTCAATTTTGTTTCTTTTTATGGCTGAGTAATATTCCATTGTATACATGTGCCACAACTTCTTTATCCATTCATCTGTCAATGGATGCTTAAGTTGCTTCCATGTCCTGGCTATTGTAAATAGTGATGCAATGAACACTGTAATACATGACTCTTTTTGGATTATGGTTTTCTCAGGGTATAGGCCCAGTAGTGGGATTGCTGAGTCATATGGTAGTTCTATTTTTAGTTTTTTAAGGAACCTCCATACAGTTCTCCATAGTGGCTGTACCAATTTACATTCCCACCAACAGTGCAAGGCGGCTCCCTTTTCTCCACACCCTCTCCAGCATTTATTGTTTGTAGATTTTTTGATGATGGCCATTCTGACTGGTGTGAGGTGATACCTCATTGTAGTTTTGATTTGCATTTCTCTAATGATTAGTGACGTAGACGTTTCACGTGTTTGTTGGCCATCTGTATATCTTCTTTGGAGAGATGTCTATTTAGGTCTGCTGCACATTTTTGGATAGGGTTGTTTGTTTTTTGATATTGAGCTCCATGATTTGCTTGTATATTTTGGAGATTAATCCTTTGTCAGTTGCATCATTTGCAAATATTTTCTCCCATTCTGAGGGTTGTCTTTCAGTCTTTATTATGGTTTCCTTTGCTGTGCAAAAGCTTTTAAGTTTCATTAGGTCCCATTTGTTTATTTTTGTTTTTATTTCCATTTCTCTAGGAGGTGGGTCAAAAAGGATCTTCCTGTGATTTATGTCATAAAGTGTTCTGCCTATCTTTTCCTCTAAGAGTTTTAGAGTGTCTTGCTTTACATTTCAGTCTTCAATCCATTTTGAGTTTATTTTTCTTTATGGTGTTAGGAAGTGTTCTAATTTCATTGTTTTACATGTAGCTGTCCAGTTTTACCAGCACCACTTATGGAAGATACTGTTTCTTCTCCATTGTATACTTTTGCTTCCTTTATCAAAGATAACGTGACCATATGTGCATGGGTTTATCTCTGGGCTTTCTATCCTGTTGCATTGATCTATATTTCTGTGTTTGTGCCAGTACCATACTGTCTTGATTACTGTAGTTTTGTAGTATAGTCTGAAGTCCAGGAGCCTGATGCCTCCAGCTCTGTTTTTCCTTCTCAAGATTGCTTTGTCTATTTGGGGCCTTGTGTTTCCATACAAATTCTGCAATTTTTTATTCTAGTTCTGTGAAAAATGCCAGTGGTAGTTTGATAGGGATGCACTGATTCTGTAGATTGCTGTGGGTAGTATAGTCATTTTCACAATGTTGATTCTTCTAATCTACGAAAACAGTATATCTCTCCATCTGTTTGTATCATCTTTAATTTATTTATTTGGTATCTTATAGCTTTCTGCATATAGGTCTTATGTCTCCTTAGGTAGGTTTTTCCTATGTATTTTATTATTTTTGTTGCAATGGTAAATGGGAGTGTTTTCTTGATTTCACTTTCCGATTTTTCATCATTAGTGTATAGGAATGCAAGAGATTCTGTGCATTAAGTTTGTATCCTGCTACTCTACCAAATTCACTGATTAGCTCTAGTAGTTTTCTGGTAGCATCTTTAGGATCCTCTATGTAAAGTATCATGTCATCTGCAAACAGTGACAGATTTACTTCTTTTCTGATTTGGACTCATTTTATTTCTTTTTCTTCTCTGATTGCTGTGGCTAAAATTTCCAAAAATATGTTGAATAATACTGGTGAGAATGGGCAACCTTGTCTTGTTCCTGATCTTAGAGGAAATCATTTCAGTTTTTCACCATTGAGAATGATGTTGGCTGGATTTATCATATATGGCCTTTATTATGTTAAGGTATGTTCCCTCTATGCCTACTTTCTGGAGAGTTTTTATCATAAATGGATGTTGAATTTTGTCAAAATTGATGTTGAATTTTGTCAAAAGCTTTTTCTGCATCTATTGAGATGATCATATGGTTTTATCCTTCAATTTGTTAATATGGTGTATCACATTGATTGATTTGTGTATACTGAAGAATCCTTGCATTCCTGGGATAAACCTCACTTGATCATGGTATATGATCCTTTTAATGTGCTGCTGGATTCTGTTTGCTAGTATTGTGTTGAGGAGTTTTGCATCTATGTTCATCAGTGATATTGGCCTGTAGTTTTCTTTTTTCATGACATCTTTGTCTGGTTTTGGTATCAGGGTGATGGTGGCCTTGTAGAATGAGTTTGGGAGTGTTCCTCCCTCTGCTATATTTTGGAAGAGTTTGAGAAGGATAGGTGCTTAGCTCTTCTCTAAATGTTTGATAGAATTCACCTGGGAAGCCATCTGATCCTGGGCTTTTGTTTGTTGGAAGAATTTTTAAAACCATCTCAATTTCAGTGCTTTTGATTGGTCTGTTTATATTTTCTATTTCTTCCTGGTTCAGTCTCAGAAGGCTGTGCTTTTCTAAGAATTTTTCCATTTCTTCCAGGTTGTCCATTTTATTGGCATATAGTTGTTTGTAGTAATCCCTCATGATCCTTTTTATTTCTGCAGTGTCAGTTGTTACTTCTTTTTCATTTCTATTTCTGTTGATTTGGGTCTTCTTTTTTTTTTTTTTTTTGATGAGTCTGACTAATGGTTTATCAGGTTTGTTTATCTTCTCAAAGAACGAGCTTTTAGTTTTTATTGATTTTTGCTATTGTTTCCTCATTTCTTTTTCATTTATTTCTGATCTGATCTTTATGATTTCTTTCCTTCTTCTGACTTTGGGGGTTTTTTGTTCTTCTTTCTCTAACTGCTTTAGGTGTAAGGTTAGGTTGTTTATTTGAGATGTTTCTTGTTTCTTGAGGTAGGATTGTATTGCTATAAACTTCCCTCTTAGAACTGCTTTTGCTGCATCCCATAGGTTTTGGGTCATTGTGTTTTCATTGTCATTTGTTTTCAGGTATTTTTTGATTTCTTCAGTGATCTCTTGTTTATTTAGTATTGTTTAGCCTCCATGTGTTTGTATTTTTTACAGATTTTTTTTCCTGTAATTGATATGTAGTCTCATAGTGCTGTGGTTGGAAAAAATACTTCATATGATTTCAATTTTCTTAAATTTACGAAGGGTTGATTTGTGACCCAAGATGTGATCTATCCTGGAGAATATTCCATGAGCACTTGAGAAGAAAGTGTATTCTGTTATTGTTTGGAACAACAGAATATGGAGTGTCCATATATAGACATGTCCATATATGGAATGTTCTATAAAGATGAATTAAGTCCATCTTGTTTAATGTATCAGTTAAAGCTTGTGTCTCCTTATTTATTTTCATTTTGGACGATCTGTCCATTGGTGAAAGTCGGGTGTTAAAGTCCCCTACTATGATTTTGTTACTGTCGATTTCCTCTTTTATGGCCATTAGCATTTGTCTTATGTATTGAGATGCTCCTATGTTGGGTGCATAAATATTTACAATTGTTATATCTTCTTCTTGGATGGATCCCTTGATCATTATGTAGTGTCCTCCTTTGTCTCTTATAATAGTCGTTATTTTAAAGCCTATTTTGTATGATATGAGAATTGCTACTCCAGCTTTCTTTGATTTCCATCTGCATGGAATATCTTTATCCATTCCCTCACTTTCAGTCTGTATGTTTCCCTAGGCCTGAAGTGGGTCTCTTGTACACAGCACATGTATGGGTCTTGTTTTTGTATCCATTCAGCCAGTCCATGTCTTTTGGTTGGAGCATTTAATCCATTTACATTTAAGGTAATTATCAATATGTATGTTCCTATTACCATTTTCTTAATTGTTTTGGGTTTGTAAATGTAGGTCTTTCCCTTCTTTTGTGTTTCCTGCCTAGAGAAGTTCCTTTAGCATTTGTTGTAAAGCAGGTTTGGTGGTGCTGAATTCTCTTAACGTTTGCTTACCTGTAAAGGTTTTAATTTCTCTGTTGAATCTGAATGAGATCCTTGCTGGGTAGAGTAATCGTGGCAGTAGCTTTTTCCCTTTTATCACTTTAAGTATGCTCTGCCACTCCCTCTGGCTTGCAGAGTTTCTGCTAAAAAATCAGCTGTTAACCTTATAGGGATTCCCTTGTATGTTATTTGTTGTTATTTGCTTTTCCCTTGCTGCTTTTAATATTTTTCTTCGTATTTAATTTTTGATAGTTTGATTCATACGTTTCTTGGTGTGTTTCTCTTTGGGTTTATCCTGTGTGGTACTCTCTGTGTTTCCTGGACTTGATTGACTATTTCCTTTCCCATGTTAGGGACGTTTTGGACTATAATCTCTTCAAATATTTTCTCAGACCCTTTCTTTTTCTCTTCTTCTTCTGGGACCCCTATAATTCAAATGTGTTGCACTTAATATTTTCCCAGAGGTCTCTGAGACTGTCCTCAATTCTTTTCATTCTTTTTTTCTTTATTCTGTGCCCTGGCAGTTATTTCCACCATTTTATCTTCTAGCTCAGTTATCTGTTGTTCTGCCTCAGTTACTCTGTTATTGATTCCTTCTAGAGTATATTTAATTTCAGTAATTGTGTTGCTCCTCACTATTTCTTTGCTCTTTAGTTCTTCTAGATCCTTGTTAAATGTTCTTGTATTTATTCCATTCTGTTTCTGAGATTTTGGATCACCCTTACTATCAATAGTCTGAATTCTTTTTCAGGTAGGTTGCCTATTTCATCTTCATTTATTTGGTCTTGTAGGTTTTTACCTTGCTCCTTCATCTGTAACAAATTTTTTTGTGGTTTCATCTTTTTTTTTTTTTTTTTTAAGGGTGGTACTCTATTCCTGTCTTACTGGTTGTTTGTCCTGAGACGTCCAGCACTGGAGTTTTCAGGCAGTTGCATAGAGCTGGTTCTTGGTGCTGAAATGAGGACCTCAGGAGGACCTCCTTCCTCAGGAAGGCCTCACTTCGATTGACATTCCCTGGGGTCTGAGGTTCTCTGTTAGTCCAGTGGTTTGGACTCGGAGCTCCCACCACAGGAGCACAGGCCCGATCTCTGGCCTGGAAACCGAGATCCTGCAAGATTTGTGGCACAGTAAACAACATAAAAAAGGGAGGACGAGGGGACGATGGCGGAAGAGTAAGACGTGGAGATCACCTTCCTCCCCACAGATACACCAGAAATACATCTACACGTGGAACAACTCCTACAGAACACCTACTGAATGCTAGCAGAAGACCTCAGACCTCCCAAAAAGCAAGAAAGTTACCACGTACCTGGGTAGGGCAAAAGAAAAAAGAATAAACAGAGACAAAAGGATAGGGACGGGACCTGCACCAGTGGGAGGGAGTCGTGAAGGAGGAAAGGTTTCCACACACTAGGAAGCCCCCTCGCAGGTGGAGACTGCGGGTGGTGGAGGGGGGAATCTTCGGAGCCACGGAGGACAGCACAGCAACAGGGGTGTGGAGGGCAAAGTGGAGAGATTCCCGCACAGAGGACCGGTGCCGACTGGCACTTACCAGCCCAAGAGGCTTGTCTGCTCACTCGCTGGGGTGGGCAGGGGCTGGGAGCTGAGGCTCGGACTTCGGTAGGAGCGCAGGGAGAGGACTGGGGTTAGTGGCGTGAACACAACCTGAAGGGGCTAGTGCACCACGGCTAGCCAGGAGGAAGTCCGGGAAAAGTCTGGACCTGCCGAAGAGGCTGAGACTTTTTCTTCCCTATTTGTTTCCTGGTGCGCAAGGAGAGGGGATTAAGAGCGCAGCTTAAAGGAGCTCCAGAGACGGGCGTGAGCCGTGGCTAAAAGTGTGGACCCCAGAGACGGGCATGAGATGCTTAGGCTGCTGCTGCCGTCACTAAGCAGCCTGTGTGCAAGCACAAGTCACTAACTATACCCACCTTCCGGGGAGGCTGTGCAGCCCACCATTACCAGGTTCCTGGAATCCAGGGACAACTTCCCCGGGAGAACGCACGGCACGCCTCAGGATGGTGCAACATCATGCTGGCCTCTGCTGCCGCAGGCTTGCCCCAAACCCTGTACCCCTCCCTCCCCTCGGCCTGAGTGAGCCAGAGTCCCTGAAGCAGCTGCTCCTTTAACCCCGTCCTTTCTGAGCGAAGAACAGATGCCCTCCAGTGACCTACATGTAGAGGCAGGGCCAAATCAAAAGCTGAGCCCCAGGAGCTGTGAGAACAAAGAAGAGAAAGGGAAATCTCTCCCAGCAGCCTGAGAAGCAGCGGATTAAAGCTCCACAAACAACTTGATGTGCCCTGCATCTGTGGAATACATGAATAGACAATGAATCATCCCAAATTGAGGAGGTGGACTTTGACAGCAAGATTTATTCTTTTCCCCTTTTCCTCTTTTTGTGGGTGTGTATGTGTATGCTTCTGTGTGAGATCTTGTCTGTATTGATTTGCTTGCACCATTTGTCCTAGAGTTATATCCGTCCATTTTTGTTGTTTTTGCTTTTTTCTTAAAAATTTTTTTTCCTTAATAATTATTTTTTATTTTAATAACTTTATTTTATTTTATCTTCTTTTTTTTCTTTCCTTCCTGCCCTCCTTCCTGCCCTCCTTCCTTCCTTCCTTCCTTCCTCCCTCACCCTTCCTTCCTTCCTTCCTTCCTTCCTTCCTTCCTTCCTTCCTTTCTTTCTTTCTACTTTTTCTCCCTTTTATTCTGAGCCGTGTGTATGAAAGGCTCTTGGTGCTGCAGCCAGCAGTCAGTGCTGTGCCTCTGAGGTGGGAGAGACAACTTCAGGACACTGGTCCACAAGAGACCTCCCAGCTCCACATAATCTCAAATGGCAAAAATCTCCCAGAGATCTCCATCTCAACACCAACACCCAGCTTCACTCAACGACCAGCAAGCTACAGTGCTGGGCACCCTATACCAAACAACTAGCAAGACAGGAACACAAACCCACCCATTAGCAGAGAGGCTGCCTAAAATCATAATAAGTCCACAGACACCCCAAAGCACACCACCAGACGTGGACTTGCCCACTAGAAAGACAAGATCCAGCCTCATCCACCAGAACACAGGCACTAGTCCCCTCCACCAGGAAAACTACACAACCCATGGAACCAACTTTAGCCACTGGGGACAGACACCAAAAACAACGGGAACTACGAACCTGCAGCCTGCAAAAAGGAGACCCCAAATACAGTAAGATAAGCAAAATGAGAAGACAGAAAAACACACAGCAGATGAAGGAGCAAGATAAAAACCCACCAGACCTAACAAATGAAGAGGAAATAGGCAGTCTACCTGAAAAAGAATTCAGAATAATGATAGTAAAGATGATCCAAAATCTTGGAAATAGAATAGACAAAATGCAAGAAACATTTAACAAGGACCTAGAAGAACTAAAGATGAAACAAGCAATGATGAACAACACAATAAATGAAATTAAAAATACTCTAGATGGGATCAATAGCAGAAGAACTGAGGCAGAAGAAAGGATGAGTGACCTGGAAGATAAAATAGTGGAAATAACTACTGCAAGGGAGAATAAAGAAAAAACAATTAAAAGAACTGAGGACAGTCTCAGAGACCTCTGGGACAACATTAAACACACCAACATTCGAATTATAGGGATTTCAGATGAAGAAGAGAAAAAGAAAGGGACTGAGAAAATATTTCAAGAGATTATAGTTGAAAACTTCCCTAATATGGGAAAGGAAATAGTCAATCAAGTCCAGGAAACACAGAGAGTACCACACAGGATATACCCAAGGAGAAACACGCCAAGCCACATATTAATCAAACTGTCAAAAATTAAATACAAAGAAAACATATTAAAAGCAGCAAGGGAAAAACAACAAATAACACACAAGGGAATCCCCATAAGGTTAACAGCTGATCTTTCAGCAGAAACTCTGCAAGCCAGAAGGGACTGGCAGGACATATTTAAAGTGATGAAGGAGAAAAACCTACAACCAAGATTACTCTACCCAGCAAGGATCTCATTCAGATTTGATGGAGAAATTAAAACCTTTACAGACAAGCAAAAGTGGAGAGAGTTCAGCACCACCAAACCTGCTTTACAACAAATGCTAAAGGAACTTCTCTAGGCAAGAAACACAAGAGGAGGAAAAGACCTACAATAACGAACCCAAACCAATTAAGAAAATGGGAATAGGAACATACATATCGATAATGACCTTAAATGTAAATAGACTAAATGCTCCCAGCAAAAGACACAGATTGGCTGAATGGATACAAAAACAAGACCCTTATATATGCTGTCTACAAGAGACCCACTTCAGACCTAGAGACACACACAGATTGAAAGTAAGGGGATGGAAAAAGATATTCCATGCAAATAGAAAACAAAAGAAAGCTGAAGTAGCAATTCTCATATCAGACAAAATAGATTTTAAAATAAAGACTATTAGAAGAGACAAAGAAAGACACTACATAATGATCAAGGGATCGATCTAAGAAGATATAACAATTGTAAATATTCATGCACACAGCATAGGAGCACCTCAATACATAATGCAAATACTAACAGCCATAAAAGGGGAAATCGACAGTAACACATTCATAATAGGGGACTTTAACACCCCACTTTCACCCATGGACAGATCATCCAAAATGAAAATAAATAAGGAAACACAAGCTTTAAATGATACATTAAACAAGATGGACTTAATTGATATTTATAGGACATTCCATCCAAAAACAACAGAATACACATTTTTCTCAAGTTCTCATGGAACATTCTCCAGGATAGATCATTTCCTGTGTCACAAATCAAGCCCTGGTAAATTTAAGAAAATTGAAATTGTATGAAGTATCTTTTCTGACCACAATGCTAGGAGACTAGATATTAATTACAGGAAAAGGTCTGTAAAATATACAAACACATGGAGGCTAAACAATACACTACTTAATAACGAAGTGATCACTGAAGAAATCAAAGAGGAAATCAAGAAATACCTAGAAACAAATGACAATGGAGACAGGACAATCCAAAACCTATGGGATGCAGCAAAAGCAGTTCTAAGAGGGAATTTTATAGCAATACAATCCTAACTTAAGAAACAGGAAACATCTCGAATAATCAACCTAATCTTGCACCAAAAGCAATTAGAGAAAGAAGAACAAAAATACCCCAAAATTAGCAGAAGGAAAGAAATCATAAAGATTATATCAGAAATAAATGAAAAAGAAACGAAGGAAATGATAGCCAACATCAATAAAAGTAAAAGCTGGTTCTTTGAGAAGATAAACAAAATTGATAAACCATTAGCCACACCTATCAAGAAAAAAAGGGAGAAGACTCAAATCAATAGAATTAGAAATGAAAATGGAGAAGTAACAACTGACACTGAGGAAATACAAAAGATCATGAGAGATTACTACAAGCAACACTATGCCAATAAAATGGAAAACCTGGAAGAAATGGACAAATTCTTAGAAATGCACAACCTGCCAAGACTGAATCAGGAAGAAATAGAAAATATGAACAGACCAATCACAAGCACTGAAATTGAAACTGTGATTAAAAATCTTCCAACAAACAAAAGCCCAGGACCAGATGGCTTCACGGGCGAATTCTATCAAACATTTAGAAAAGAGCTAACACATATCCTTCTCAAACTCTTCCAAAATATAGCAGAGGGAGGAACACTCCCAAACTCATTCTATGAGGCCACCATCACCCTGATACCAAAACCAGACAAGGATGTCACAAAGAAAGATAACTACAGGCCAATATCACTGATGAACATAGATGCAAAAATCCTCAACAATATACTAGCAAACAAAATCCAACAGCACATTAAAAGGATCATATACCATGATCAAGTGGGGTTTATTCCAGAAATGCAAGGATTCTTCAATATATGCAAATCAATCAATGTGATACACCATATTAACAAACTGAAGGAGAAAAACTATATGATCATCTCAAAAGATGCAGAGAAAGCTTTTGACAAAATTCAACATCCATTTATAATAAAAACCCTCCAGAAAGTCGGTATAGAGGAAACTTTACTCAACATAGTAAAGGCCATATATGACAAACCCACAGCCAACATCGTCCTCAATGGTGAAAAACTGAAAGCATTTCCACTAAGATCAGGAACAAGACAAGGTTGCCCACTCTCACCACTCTTATTCAACATAGTTTTGTAAGTTTTAGCCACAGCAATCAGAGAAGAAAAGGAAATAAAAGGAATCCAAATCGGAAAAGAAGAAGTAAAGATGTCACTGTTTGCAGATGACATGATACTGTACATAGAGAATCCTAAAGATGCTACCAGAAAACTACTAGAGCTTATCAATGAATTTGGTAAAGTAGCAGGATACAAAATTAATGCACAGAAATCTCTGACATTCCTATACACTAATGATGAAAAATCTGAAAGTGAAATCAAGAAAACACTCCCATTTACCATTGCAACAAAAAGAATGAAATATCTAGGAATAAACCTACCTAAGGAGACAAAAGACCTGTATGCAGAAAATTATAAGACACTGATGAAATAAATTAAAGATGATACAAATAGATGGAGAGATATACCATGTTCTTGGACTGGAAGAATTAACATTGTGAAAATGACTCTATTACCCAAAGCAATCTACAGATCCAATGCAATCCCTATCAAATTACCACTGGCATTTTTCACAGAACTAGAACAAAATATTTCACAATTTGTATGGAAACACAAAAGACCCCGAATAGCCAAAGCAATCTTGAGAACGAAAAACGGAGCTGCAGGAATCAGGCTCCCTGACTTCAGACTATACTACAAAGCTACAGTAATCAAGACAGTATGGTACTGGCACGAAAACAGAAAGATAGATCAATGGAACAGGATAGGAAGCCCAGAGATAAACCCACACACATATGGTCACCTTATCTTTGATAAAGGAGGCAGGAATGTACAGTGGAGAAATGTACAGTGGAGAAATGTACAGTGGAGAAATGTACAGTGGAGCCTCTTCAATAAGTGGTGCTGGGAAAACTGGACAGGTACATGTAAAAGTATGAGATTAGATCACTCCCCAACCCCATACACAAAAATAAGCTCAAAATGGATTAAAGACCTAAATGTAAGGCAAGAAACTATCAAACTCTTAGAGGAAAACATAGGCAGAACACTCTATGACATAAATCACAGCAAGATCCTTTTTGACCCACCTCCAAGAGAAATGGGAATAAAAACAAAAATAAACAAATGGGACCTAATGAAACTTCAAAGTTTTTGCACAGCAAAGGAAACCACAAACAAGACCAAAAGACAACCCTCAGAATGGGAGAAAATATTTGCAAATGATGCAACTGACAAAGGATTAATCTCCAAAATTTATAACAAGCTCATGCAGCTCAATAACAAAAAAACAAACAACCCAATCCTAAAATGGGCAGAAGACCTAAATAGACATTTCTCCAAAGAAGATATACAGACTGCCAACAAACACATGAAAGAATGCTCAACATCATTAATCATTAGAGAAATGCAAATCAAAACTACAATGAGATATCATCTCACACCAGTCAGAATGGCCATCATCAAAAAATCTAGAAACAATAAATGCTGGAGAGGGTGTGGAGGAAAGGGAACACTTTTGCGCTGCTGGTGGGAATGTGAATTGGTACAGCCACTATGGAGAACAGTATGGAGGATCCTTACAAAACTAAAAATAGAACTACCATACGACCCAGCAATCCCACTACTGGGCATATACCCTGAGAAAACCATAATTCCAAAAGAGTCATGTACCAAAATGTTTATTGCAGCTCTATTTACAATAGCCCAGAGATGGAAACAACCTAAGTGTCCATCATCGGATGAATGGATAAAGGAGATGTGGCACATATACACAATGGAATATTACTCAGCCATAAAAAGAAACAAAATTGAGCTATTTGTAATGAGGTGGATGGACCTAGAGTTTGTCACAGAGAGTGAAGTAATCAGAAAGAGAAAGACAAATACCATTTGCTAACACATATATATGGAATCTAAGAAAAAAAAATGTCATGAAGAACCTAGGGGTAAGGCAGGAATAAAGACACAGACCTACTAGAGAATGGACTTGAGGATATGGGGAGGGGGAAGGGTAAGCTGTGACAAAGTGAGAGAGTGGCATGGACATATATACAGTACCAAAGGTAAAATAGATAGCTAGTGGGAAGCAGCCACATAGCACAGGGAGATCAGCTCGGTGCTTTGTGACCACCTAGAGGGGTGGGATATGGAGGGTGGGAGGGAGGGAGACACAAGAGGGAAGAGATATGGGAACATATGTATATGTATAACTGATTCACTTTGTTATAAAGCAGAAACTAATGCACCATTGTAAACTAATTATACTCCAATAAAGTTGTAAAAAAAAAAAAAAGGAAAATTCTAAGTGATCACATAGAAATGCAGAGAATGCTCACTACAAACTTACAGCACCCAGCGCCCGTTTTCGCCTTCTCCACATAAGGGTTGGGATAAATTAAAAACAAGGCATAAAAAAGTCATGAAGTTACTCTGATCAATTTTGATAAAAGAAACTGATCTCTATTCAAGAATAATTGTTGGAATGGCTACCTTTTCTCAAAAAATGATTTCAGTTGTAAAAATAAAATAAAATGGATTGTCAGAGTTTGGATATTTAAGGAAACAGCCTTGCAGTCAGAATTTCACCAAAATCTGACTTTTTCTAGTGTTGACAAAAATCTCTTTCCGTGAAAGAATCATGGATTCTGTCTTAACTTTTATATGTACTCTTTGGTGTAAGTAAATCAATGAGTAGATTGGCAGGAATGTGCCAAGCAAAATTAATTAAATTTCCTTAATACATCTGCTTTCTCTCTCTCTTTCTCTTTCTCTTTTCTGAGCAAAGTTTGGAATCATTTTGAATGCCAAAGGAAATACTCTATTTAACAAAAGATATATTTGAATTTGAGTGTATCTTGATTGAATGTCAAAAATGAACACTTATTTGCAAGGATCGAGTATGCTTTGATCCAGAGAAATTCATGGCAGCTAATTTTTCCTTTTGTGTATTGAAAATAATTATTTCATTCAAAAAAAAAAAAGGAAGAAAGAAAAGGAGCAGTACAATATCAAAGAATAAAAAACAAAATAAAATTAGAAAGGTAAAATATATATTAGGAAAAATAAACTATAATTGAAACAATTGCAACAGGGTAAAATAAAACCCCAACAGAAAAAAGGAAAAGAAAAACAGGGCAGGGCGGGTACAAGCCAAAAGGAGAGAACAATACCAAAGTATAAAGAATAAAATATAATTAGAAAAATACAAGGTTAGGAAAAATAAAAATATAAAAGAATCAACAACAATGAATCAACAAGGTTAAACAGAACCCCAATCTAAAAGAGGAAAAAAAAGCAAAAACCTTGGCTATGGGGGCAGAGTCTAGGCAGGGGTGGAACTTAGGTCCGGGTGGGGTTTTGGGTGAGCTGGGACCTAGGCAGGTTCAGGGGTAACTTTTGAGCATGGGGTGGGGCCTCTGCTTAGGACCTGCACAGAAGGGGAGAGGCAGCATGTAGGAAGGGGGGCCTCTGGAGTGTGGAGTTCTGGAGTTTGGAGGAAAGGCCCTGAGTGAGGGTGTGTGGGTGGGGTTTAGGCCCAGCTCATTGGAGGCGGTCTCAGAGGGGGTCTCCGAGTGTAGAGGTGGGGCCCTGGGTGGGGAGGTAGGGGCGGGGATTGGGCTCTGCACGGCAGGAGGGAGGCTCCAAGGGCAGAGGATTAGGCCCGGGAGCCCAACAGGCTCCAGTGCCTACTTGGACAGGGAAGGCGCTGGCCCCTTTCCTTTCCATTCCTTCACGCCCCTCCCCCACCGTCTCCCCCAGGGTCTCCCCCATCGCCACTGGACCCTAACCGTGGGTGGGTCCCTCTGGGTGTAGGAACCCCTCCCCTCCCCTAACCACCCCACAGGGGTGCTGGTCCGGACTTTACTTTTGCTCCCTCTTCCCTCCCTCCCTCTCCCTCAGGACCCGCATGGCTGAGGGTATTAGGCGCTTTTTTTTTTCTTTTCTTTTCTTTTTTTTTTGCAGTACGCGGGCCTCCCACTGTTGTGGCCTCCCCCGCTGCAAAGCACAGGCTCCAGACGCGCAGGCTCAGCGGCCATGGCTCACGGGCCCAGCCGCTCCGCGGCATGTGGGATCTTCCCGGACCGGGGCACGAACCCATGTCCCCTGCATCGGCAGGCAGACTCTCAACCACTGCACCACCAGTAGGCAGAGGATCAGGCCTGGGATCTCAGCAGGTTCCTGGGGGCCCAAGTGGGCAGGGGAAACCTGGCCAAGCTCCCTTCTGATCCTCTGCCCTCCCAATGGTTCCCGTTTTCCCCTTCGGGCATGGGATCCCTTCCCCTTCCCCAGCCACACCTCAGGGGCACCAGTCCTGTCCAGCCTCCATTTCTCCTCCCCCTTCACTCCCCCCACGCCCCACATCCTACCCGGTCTCTGGGGGTTCCTCCCATCCCCTTAGGTGTCCAGGGTCCCCCACTGGTGCCTGGTAGGTGCCCTAGTTGTAAGGAGATGCAAATTCCACATCTTCCTAGTATGCCATCTTTAGTCCACCCCACATGTTCAGTTTTATATGAGTCTGCCAAACTGTTTTCCAGAGTGGCTACACGATTTTAGATTCCCATCAGCAATGTATACGTATCTAGTTTCTTTGCATCCTTGTAAACATGTGGTGTTGTCATTACTTTTCATTTTAACCATTCTAATACGTTGTAGTACTATCTTATTGTGGTTTTAATTTGCATTTTGCTAATGGTTAAAGATGTTGGACATCTTTTCATGTGCTTATTTGCCATTTGTATATCCTTTTTGGTGAAATTTCTCTTCATGTATTTTGCCTACTTGCAAATTGAATTATTTTTTGCTTTTGTGTGTGTGTGTGTGTGTTTTAAACAGTTATGTATTGAAATTTCCCTGTGTATTCTTGGTACTAGTCCTTTGTTGGATGCATGGTTCATAAATATTTCTCCCAGTATATAACTGTCTTTTGTTGTTCTCAAGGTCTTTAAGAATAAATGGTTTTAATTTTGATAATGTACAATTTATTGATTTTTTGTTATTGATTATGCCTTTAATGTAAAGTCTAAGAACGTTTTGCCTAGCCTGATGTCATGAAAGTTTTTTTCTATTTCTATACTAAATGTTTTATAATTTTACATTTAAGTATGTGATCTATTTAGAGTTAATTTTTGTGCACGGTGTGACGTTTAAGTTGAAGTTTTTTGTTGTTGTTTTTTGGACTTTGGGTTTTTTTGCCTATAGATGTCCAATTGCTCCAGCACCATTTGTTGAAAAAGTTATCCTTCATCTATTGAATTGCTCTTATACCTTTGTCAAAATTCATTTGGGCTAATAGGGACTTTTCATCTGAGCAAGATGGTATAGACCCATTTCTCTGTGTTCCTCCTCACTAAGCACAACTATAAACCCTGGGAATAATGCAAGAGACATCCAGAGGAGAGCTCTGAAAGGTGGCAGGAGGATGAACTGACTTAGGGCATCAGGACTGGTGAAGAGCACAGTGGCAGGATGTCTTACAACCCTATAGCCAACAGGAGAAGGCAACTCGGGCCTGTCATTTCCTGACCTCTAATGTAGCAACAGAAGGTCCATTCCTCCCTCCAAATGAACAGGAGTCTCCCTGACAAAATCCGTGAGCTAAACGTCATTGACAATGGGACAATAAGGACCCTCACCAACAGAAATCAGCCAGGGGAAGCTCTCCTCTGCTGAGAAATACTTAAGTGGGCAGGCAACAGCAGAGCGGGGGACCTGGCTACAAAAAGCAGCCTGGCCCAGGAAGACTTTTGATTCTACTTAATTGAGACTCCATTCCCTTACCAGAGACACCAGGGCAGCCAGAGGGCACCAGTAAGGGAGTCTGACCACAAAAACTATACAACTTGGGAAATCCTCTCCATCCCCAAGGGATAGGGGGCATCTTTCCACAGCAAGTGCCCACCCAGGGAAACCTCTTGGTCCCTGTGGGTCTGAGATTCCTTTCCCCAGTAGAGAAACAGTAGGAAACCCTTTTTGCTCCATCAGGCAGCACCAGCAGGGTAGCAGGGCTCAAGTCGTATCACATAACCCAAACAGATACAATAAAGTAACACCCCTCATACAATAAAAAGTAAACTATCATTGGAACCACAGCCCTGAAAAGCAGTCTAGGACCTGCATGCTAAACCTGAACAGAGTGGACATCTACTAAATAAAAAATCTAAATAATACTGGAGTCTCCTAACATAGTAATCAAAATGTCTAGGATATAATCAAAATTCACCTGTCATACCAGAACCAAGAAAATCACAACTTGAATGGAAAAAAAATCAACCAGTTGACAGCAACACTAAGATAAATCACAAGTTGGATTTATCTGACAAGGATTTTAAAGCAGTTATCATAACAATACTTCCACAATCTATCACACATCTTCTGAAAACAAATGAAAAGATAGAAAATCGCATCAATAAAATAGAAGTCATAAAAAAGAATCAAATGGAAATTATAGAAGTGAAAAATGCAATAATGGAAATTTAAAAAACTGGATAAGGTCAATAGCAGACTGGAGGTGACAGAGGATGAATCTGAGGACAGATCAATAGAATTCACCTAATCTGAACAACACAGAGAAAATAGACTTTAAAAAAATGTAGCAGAGCCTCAGGAACCGGTGGGAAAATAACAAAAGACCCAACATATTTATTTTCAGAATCCCACAAACAGAGGAGAAAGAGGGTTAGACTAAAAGAGTATTTGAAGAAATGATGACTGAAATTTTCCAAAATATGGAAAATATACACAATCACAGATTCTAGAAGTTGAGAAAATCCAAGTAGGAAAAAACAAAGAAATCTACACCAAGACACACCATAATTAAACTTCTGAAAGCTAAAGACAAAGAAAAAAATCTTAAGAGCAGATAGAGACTTTTTTCCTAATAGTGGAAAGAAAGAGCTGACAAAATTGTGCAGTTTTACCTTCATTGAGCAGACTCAAGAGAAATTTGAGAATTATATAGACTTCCAATTAAATTTTATTTTTAACATTTAAACAAAGCCAAAGATCACCAGGAACATACCTGTAGTTGAATAATTTGGGTTCAGTACTTGTTGCAGCAAAGGTGAGCATATGCCATGGAGAATAGTGGGTGTCTCAGTAAGAAAGCATTAAAATGAAGATATACTAATACTACAGTATTTAGATATTGGTTAGGTAAATGGTCAAGGGGCTTCCTGTATATCTGATGCCGTCAGAAAGCTGGGGTGATACTGTTGTTAGATAAAGAAGTACCAGTCACTCATTTATTAAAAAGGGGTGTGTTTGGTATTCTGTGGGTGGCACAGTGACTGTCTCAGTCACTTTGGAATGCTTTAACAGAATACCACAGACTGGGTGGCTTATAAACAACAGAAATTTATTTCTTACAGCTCTGGAGGCTGGGGAGTCTAAGATCTAGGTGCCAGGCTGGTCAGGATCTGGTGAGACCACTACTCTGTCTGGGCTACAGACTACTGACTTCTCATTGTGTTCTCACATAGTGGAAAGAGGTTGAGAGAGTGTTCTCTGGGGTCTCTTTATAAGGACACTGATCCCATTCATGAGGGCTCTACCCTCAAGATCTAAAAACCTCCACCTCCTAATACTGTCAAACTAGGGGTTAGGTTTCAACATATGAATTTGAGGAAGACACAAACATTCAGTTCATAGCAGTGACCTTGTTTTTGTCTATGTTTAGACAAAATTATAAATTGGCCTTTTTTTGGTCTCACTTTATCATAGCATCAGAGTAAGTAAGTTTTCTCTGAGATTACTTATGTACAACAGGAGGATAATGTGGCCTAGCTGTGAGAGTCAGGTCAGCTTCCCAATGTCAGGAGCTGCTCCTTTTTTTTTTTTTTTTTTTCCTTTCTCAAATGTTATTTGCATAACATTCTTTTGGATGGTATAAGTATTGAACCTATCTATGCCTTTACAAACAGAGTTGCCTCTTAGATATATGCTTTTTAAATTCTAACAACTAGATTCGATTCTTGTTTTCTCTATTTCTAAGAACATTCCATTTAATAGCGAGTAATTGAATTTTACAGTGCAATTAGGGTAATTCTAGCAACAACTTTTGATATTCAGAATGGTGCAGACAACAACTATATCTGTTAGAACACATTTTCAGGGATAATTAGGTATCTGTTGAGACAAGTCTATTGGCCATATGCTCTGGTAGGTTGAACTGAATTGTATTCCAACTGACATATAATTAATAAAACAATGAAAACACACTGGACTACAAAAGAGCCTGTAATATTAGCATAAGACACTCACAGACACTTGCCTAAAGACTGAAATATAGAACTGGACTCCCATCATTGTCTGAACCCAGACCATCTGACCCAGAGCCCCTGCATCTAAAATACTCAAAAAATCATGATAAGCAAAGAGGACATCAATTGTGCTAACAATACTCAAGGCCAGATTTGGATTTCTCTCTAGTGGCTTAAGTGGCCAAGTTGGCAAGCTCTGAGATGGGAAGTCGCGAAACTGCATGTGGTGTGGAGAGCAGGTTTTTACAGTAATCAGCTGAAAAGAGTTGTAGAACTGACTGCAGGTGGAGAAAAATGCCCAATGGAACTGGATCTCATTCTCTACAGGCTCTCGGGAATGCCATAGGAAAAGCAAGGAGGGAGGGAGGAAGGGGCAATAACTCTAAAACTTAATGAATATCATTGGAGAACATGTGACCTGGCTCCAGACAAGGCATTTTAAATGGCACCCACCATGGCCTCCGTGTGATGAGTTCTTTCCTGTGTCTGCTGCATGTCTGTCTTCTACTACACTGAAATGTCTTTAACTCTGATTTCTCAGGTAGCTTTGCCCTCACCATCTTCCTTCCACAGAAGAACCTCTTCTGACGGATCTAAACCTCCCTGATCTTGCTTGTCTCCAGAAATTATTTTTACGATGTTGTAACTAAGTATGTTTTTAATAGAAATGGTCAAATCAATACATTTTAACCCACTAAGTAAACAAGAAAAGTGTGCTTGAGTACATACAGACCACTTTGTTCAAGGAGCCGAACCATACTTGAGGAAACTGTGCCGCCCCGCAGCATGGCCTTGTAGGACAATGCCTAGCTTCTGATTGTTTGACCTGCTGTTGAATTGTGAAGATCCATTCCTTAGAAAGCAGAGCTCCCTGAAATGAAGCCAGCAGTATCTTATCCTTTTTCAAAGATGTCAAGGAAGGAATAACATTTAAGTTACCACTGCCCCATAGAGCCTTCAGATAGTAAATAGATCCAGAGGCCCCCATTTACAGATACAATCTGGTAGGGGGTAGAGGGTGAGAGGGCGTAAATCTCACCAGGAAGGATGAGAGGATGCAAATTCTTTTCCCTCCTTTATTTAAATATTTAAAGTCTACTTCTTACTAAAATGAAATTTTCCACAAACCTAATTTGTGGCACTTTTGAGTTAATCAAAGAAATTATAAAGCCGGCATCACCTAATTTACAATGAATGTGAGTGAAAGAGATATCTGAGGGGACTTTGTACATAATTCATATGGGTACGTATGAATAGATGTGCTAACTAATCAAGGCTGAAAATAGGTATGAGAATATGTCAGCCTGCATAATGATTTCATATGCTTGTGTGAGCCCGGTTTGCGTATAGAGATGTGGCTTTTATCCCATGCACTTGGATAACATATTTACTTATGAATTACATGGTTTCCTATAAAAATTCATGTGCAGGAAAGGAATTATATATAATCTAAGAATTTTGTTTTACAACTTTGTTTCCAAAATGGTCATGTAAAATAAGGTCCCTGAGATTACTCAGAAAAGAAATGAAATTTATAGAAACATTTGGCATGGAGAAGATGAACAAACTCAAAAAGAATGGAAGAGAATCCAGTATTAGTTGCAGCCTGGCTATATATCCAAGTTTCTTTACAACATGCATTTATGTATAGTTCATAAAATAATTTTATTTAGGATGACCTAAGTTTCCTGATTTTATTTTTTAAATTATAATTGAATGTTATTATTGCTGTTTTTAATAACCTGCAGGCTCAAAAACAGCACTTAGAAGTGTGGAAAACATTTAAAAGTAAAATATTAAGAAAAATAATTTTGAAAAATATTAACTTGAATTCAAAGATCTGGAAGTATTTTATACATAGCAATAGAGTTAAAAGGTCTAATTTTTAAAAAATAAAGTTTAATTGAAAGAATACATTGTATGACAACATTACTTGATTTTCGTCAAATGCCCTCTTCAGCGTTCAAGGAGAGAATCATCCATTTCATTGCTTAGCCCTTGATTCCTAGCTCTTTGAAGAAGAAACTAGTTTTGAGAAACTAAGGCCTTGATCTAGACTAATATACGAAGAAAATAGAAGTACCCAGAGATATTTTCCCCCAATACAGAGTTGAATGATTGTTTCATGATGTTTACCAAAACATAAACATATTAGAACAAATTTACTCAACAATTTGGAGCAAATTTACTAAAACACCCAGATCTGAACATTTTATAAATAGGGTGACAATATAATTTATGACCCAAAACTGGAACACTCTTAGAAACAGGATGCTATAATTACGCCAGAACAATCAAAAGAATAAACTAGAATTTAACTCTCCTTAGAATTAATCTTCAGACAATCAACCTTTAACCATTTTTCTGAGTTGATATATCAATGATAGCACATTCCCATGCAATTCATTGAAGCCTTGTATAATAAGGCATATCTCATTTGTGTGGATTTCATGTTTTATGCTACAGATTTTCCTGTGAGTGTGTACGTTTGTCCCTTTGCCTTCATGATATTTCGCTAGGATAGGGAGATGGATGATAAATAGGAAGTGTTGATTAATCCATTCTAATTTGAATACGGAAGTTTAAATTCAAACATTTCAAATTACTTACTAACAAGTATAGAGCTCTTATCTAAAGATACAGATTTCATAGTTCCTCGACTTTCGGGCACTTAGGGCTTAACCTATGAATGAAAGAGACAGAATACTACATTATTTCTAGAGCACCAAAGAAATTGATCCCTTGGTGTCTTTTATCACAAGTATGTATACATGAATAAGTTTATTAAATTACTCCAGAGGCTTCTGATTTGGGTTTAATAATCCTGATTCATTTATCTTCTGTGCAAGCCTTTAACAATCAAAGAAAGACTCTGAATTTTTTCAATTTCCTCATATCCCTTGTCAATGGCAAAATCTATCAGGGGATCAGCTTTGTAACACTAACTCAATGCATTTTATTTTAACTTGGACCTCAGCAAAGAAACAAAAGAAGGTTGTGAGATTTGTAGCCCTTAAAATGTTCTGACCAAACAAGAGGAGGCCGGGAGAAGTGAAGGGGGAGGAATGCAGGAAGCTAGATCTGCTTTCAAATCCTAACCCCCGTGGGCCCAGGGCAAGGTGTTTAATTTGTCTGAGCCTCAGTCTGCTCATCTGTAAGAGGAGGACATCCCTATCCAGCATGGAGAATTGTGTGAAGGACTATAGATCACATGTAAATGGAGTCCCCATACCTGGCACATTATAAATAGAGCAGGGAGGCTACTTCTTTAAAATAACCTCTGACACCATGACACCAAATTTGACTTGCAACAAAATCTCTGAAATGCATCTGTGGTACCCAACATAGCAAATCTACCCAGTGCCCTCTGGTGAGGCCAAAACAGGCCTGAAAGTTAGGAAGGGGAGATTCATTGTGTAGCATCACACTTCATGACATCTGTTCAACATGCTCTAAGCCCACACAGCATCACTCTAGCAGGTTGAAACTCCGGGAGTTAGAAATCAGGCCTTAGCCATGTGCTTGCTGACTGAAGAGTGCCCACTGTTCACAAAGACACCCCATTTGAAGCATCTTCCCTGATGATAAAATGCACTCCCAACTGGCTCGTGGTCTGTTTTGATTTTACAGTCCTTCTTCATCTCTGTGTTAAATTCTGAGGATTTTCCTTCGTAAACATACCTTATTCCTAATCCCCACTTATGTTTGTTTTGCTTGTTCTCCATCCTCCCCTTCCATTTATGAATTTCCAACTTTAGTAAATGTCATCAGTCCAGGGAGAACTTAGTACAGACGATTCACACCTTTGGGACACTGAGTTGTATGGACTCTGCCAAAGGGGTTCTCACTGTCCCTAGGACATAACCCCAAAAGTCACCACAGCCTGGCCTTGCCTGGACCACTGAGAGGCAGCGTCTGCTCCCAGGGAGCAGGGTCAAGCTCCACAAAGCACCTGTCTTCATAATAAGCAGAGACAATTTCTCCTTGAGTTAAACACAGATAAGACTTTTTCCTCCAGTAAATTACTTCTAATCACTAGGAAGTTAATGATTGTAATTTTTAAACCAGAGAGAGTCTATATCATGCTTAACTCACATCTTCAAAACATTTCAAACCAGGAGAATTAAGTATGTTTAAGAGTCTTCTTTATTAAAAATAATAGATCATAAAATGATTTTGTTAAAATAAGAATGCTTGTAATTAGGTAGTAAGTAAGTGGATTTCAGAAAAGATCACTTCAATATGAAGTCAGGACCCTAAGAAGGAAGAAAACAGTGGAATTCACTGTGACTATTGTGGACAGACTAATAATGTTTTTTCTACAAACGGAAGACAAATTAGGATCATTTAGTGTAGAAAAAACTGATGTCCATGTTCATCTATTAAAGACTTAGGAATTAGTTTTTCTAAGTTCTCACTGATTTCTCACATTATTTACAAGCATATAATTCACTCTGAACTCAGGAGCTCAACTTTACATTCTAATTTGGAAATGTCATTCCTGTTTCCTCAATTTCCATTTACTCGAAGGCAGGTCTTACAGCGTCTCTATTTTAGCTATTATTCATTAAACATGCACTTCTTTTTAGTAACCCTGCCTTACAGAATGATTTTAAAAAGGGTTATTAACTGATAAATATTTTAAGGCATTAAAGCAGTGTTGAATGTCTCTGAACACATACACTTGATTATAAGAGTGACAAAGCAAGGGATCTGATTTTGAGACTCAGATTCATTACCAAACACATAACTTATTGTTCCTGTTTTCTTTAGTGACTTATATGGTTAATATACTTCCTTCAATAAATAACTGACAAAGCAATCGAAACCAGGGGTACAAAAGATGATAAAAGTAAGACTTGTCCATTTTTGGCCCTAATTTGTTTAAAATAGATCAATCTGTTGTTTTCTTCTTGGTGATAACTAATGAAGCTTTTTTTCCCACTTCTCATTTATCAATATTTTAAATATTTCTGCTGATTCTCAAGATAATTTGTTTTTCTCTTACTCGTACAAGAGTTACTGATAGAGCCTGGACTATCTTTTACCTATTTGTGAGATGCTGGGCATGCAAATGAATAAGATGTCACCCTAAACCTCAAAAAGTTCATAAAACAGTTATCAATGCGTTAAAAAATATTATGATTAAGCACTGTTCTGAACACTTAGAATACATCAATGAACAAAACATAAACATATACCTGCTTTTGTGGAATTTGCATTTTAGTAGTGGGAGACAAACAGTAACAATAATCATAAAAATTAGTATATTTTATGGTATGTTAGAAGGTGCTAAGTGCTATGGGAAAAAAATAGAGCAAGATAAGAGGGGTCAGGAATGCTAGATGTCAGTAAGGAGGTCATGGTAAGCCTCACTTAGAAAGTGATATTTGAGCAAAGACTTAGAGGAACTGAAAGAATCATTACCCAACTGGATACTGATGGAAGAGCTTAATAGGTTGATGGAAAAGCAAGGGCAAAAGGTTGACATTTTAGAGAAAAAGTAAGGAAGCCAATGGGGCTAAAGCTGAGTGAACAAAATAGAGGGTAAAAGGGGAAAATGACAGGGAGGAATGTGAGGGCAGAGAGGAGGGTTTTAAATTTTAGTAAATGTAAAATGCGGACTGCTGGAAGTTTAGAGCAGAGGATTGACCAAGAGCTCCAATACTGTGAAAATACGAATCATAACTTAGGATGCTGGTAAAGGAGGGAACTAATGGAATCCTGGAAAAATTGAAAATTCAATGGAGGACTAAAGGAGGAGCAAGAATTACCCAAGAGGAAAAAAGAAAGGAACTAATGTCAAAACTGACACCATTCGTAAGGAAACAGAGATAAGGATGAGCATGATGCCTTCAGGAGACCGCTCAGTGCTCCTTAAAAAAAAAAACAGGGGGTACATATGGGGGTGCAAGAGCCAAAGCTGAAAAGTAGACTGATCCTAGATTAGAAAAGGCCAGGAAGAGGAAGAAGGAAATAAAACTGAAGGAGCTAGCGTGGGCAGCAGCTGGGTCTGACATGCTCATATCCTCCTAGTCCTTGAGGACAGCAGACAGGTCTTCAAAACATGGACAGTTGTAACAATGCATGTGTAATGCACAGTATATTAACATATGACCATGGCCAAGGTAGCAAGATGGCACTTGCACTGTAGTAAAACATAGTACATGAAACTCAGCTGTTAGATCCAAATGACCTGGCTTCCAAAAGGGATATTTCTGTGACCATGGAAGATACTTATGCTGGAGTTTCGAGATGGTGTGATTGGAACTGTAAGAATCTTAGTAAGCTCTTACTGAGCATTTTCTGCATTTGGCAAAGCCTCACTCTGGTGAGGAAGAACCTAGTGCATTTGCCATTAGAAACAAGGGGGCCTAGAGGGCCTGAAATTGCTGAATGTTTCCCAGACTAAAATGATCAGATAACATCTCCTGAAGACACAGTCTTTGTGCCTATGACAGTCTAAGACTGTGGCATCAGAGTGCCCTTTTTGTCATTCTTTCAATTCAATATTTTCAGGGAATAATTCAGAATACTTTCCCTACCAACCAAGTATGATCTTGAGAACAAGGGACTTGAGGAGCAAAAGAGATTCAAGAATAGCCCTCAAGTAGAATGAGGGACACCCTGCCTCTAAGGCTCTGGGGCAAAAGGAGAGGTGCAGGCGGGTGTAGGCAACATTTTCAGTGGATTGTGTGGTAGACTGACTGCACCAATGCCCCGAGTCTTCCTTTGTCCCAAATCCTCGCCCTTTGCTATGTCCTTCTACACAGCCCTCCCACTCTGGGTCTGACCATGGTATTTGCTCCGGTCAATAGAATGTCAGCAGACAACACAAGCAAAGCCTTTAAAAAGTGCTTATTTCTATCTCCTCTCTTGTGTCTCTATCTTCATGAAAGGACATGTCGAAACTACCTGCACAGAACAGAGCAGAGTCACCCTAGTCATCTCAGTCAAATCCATCCTCACTGAGCCTGCCTGGTGATGACCACAGCTGCACAAGTAAACTCAGTGTGGGTCAGCGGACCCACTACAGATTAGATGAACACCACAAACCCACGATCAAAATAAATGTTTGTCGATGAATGCCATTGAGGTTCGTGGTTGTTTGAGATGCAGCATTGTATGGTAGCAGGGAATTGATATTTTCGTTGAGAACAGTGATTTGAATTTGTCTCTATTTAGGGTAGACATAATGCCTTGTCCAAATCAGGACATATTTTACAATGAAAGGGGTAGTGTTAATAATTAGCCATAAACAAGACAAAGCAGGCAAAGCAGGGCATATGGTAATCTCAAATTTACCTGAGAACCTCTATTTATCTTTGAAAAGATGAAGTAATATCATGTGACTAAAATAAAAACAATAAGGCTAAGACAGAAAGCCTAAAAATTTGACACATGCAGCTCAAGAAGAATTAAGGTCTTGGTCAGAATGTAAGGCATCCAAGTTTAAGATTTCATAGTTATGGCACTCTCCCAGGAATTGTGAAAGGAGTGGCTTGCTGAAGTGGACTTTGGTGAGTGTGTGGATGGATGGACAGATGGACAATGGATGGGTGATGTTAGGAAGACTGAATTACTAGGTAGGAAAAATGCCAAGCATATTGCTGGTACAGGGCAAACTCATTAAATGTTAGTAATTGCTATAATCATTACAACAAAGAACCCTGCTTTACATATGTTCATTCAAAGAACTAAGGAATGAACTACCTCAGTGTTCGGAAAATTGTTCTACAGATAATTGAATCACAAGCAATGAATACAGATGCAAAGACTGTTTTGTTTTTGTTTCTGTTTTTTGCCATAGTTAATAGGCTCAATCTAGATCTTCTGGTGCTAAGCCAAGTTTCTTTCCACAAGTTGAAAGGGTGGGACAAGCAAGATGTATTTGTTTGCTGCCAGAACAGTACCACAGAGTGGGTGGCTTAAATAACAGAAATTTATTTGCTTACAATTTTGGAGGCTAGAAGTCTGAGATCAAGGTATCAGTAGGGCTGTTTTTTTCTAAAGTCTCGCTCCTCGGCTTGTAGATGGCTGTCCTTTCCCTGTTTCTTCACACAGTCTTCCCTCTGTATCTGTGTCTAGACTTCCTTTTCTTATAAGACCACCATATTGGATAAGGGCCTACCCTAATGATCTCATTTTTAACTTAATTACCTCTTTAAAGGCCCTATCTCCAAATACAGTCACATTCTGAGACACTGGGGATTAGCATGTCAACATATGAATTTGGGGGGAACACATTTCAGCTCATAACCTTGTATAATGCCCAACACAAGGAATTCTGTTCCGTACAATTTACAAGCAGTTATTATGATAATGAGTGATAAACTCCCAGAGGCTCTGAGTCCTGCTAAGTCTAGACAAGGGTGAGCAGTGTTGGGCACTGTGCTGAATGTGCTTTGTAGGGGGCCTGGGTGTAGGTAACAAAAGGCAGGAAATCCAGGAGAGGTCAGCACCCACAGCTGGTTAGCCAGAGAGGGAGCAAGTCACACAGTAGGAATAGCATGACAATATGGAAAGAGGAGGCTTTAAGTGTCAGTAATTCAAGAGCCAGAGTTCAGGTTGGGCGTTCACTCACCCGTTCAACAAATGCTCATTAACTGCCTACTACCTGTCAGAAATTGCATCAGACACTGGGCAATGAATAATCACCTTTATTTACTGTACCTAATGTGTGCCAGGCACTGCACATACAGTCTCAGTATTTATCACCAAAGTGAAGATGAGGAAACTGAGATTCAGAAAGAAATCAACTTGTTCAAGTGGCTGCAGTGATTCAACTCCAAAGACTCTTTTCTTTCCTCTAAGCTGCACTGTCCTCAAAGAGAACTCAATTCCTGGTAATACAGTGGTACATGACATCCACATGGTGCAGGATAAAAGCTAAAGAGAGAGATAGATAAGGAGCTAAGATGTTCTGAGAGGAAAAGATTCAAAGAGGTTTGGGGAGCTTTCTCACAGTGACAGCTGCATTTTGCAGACGCTGGATAAAAGAAGGGAAGAAGAAGGCAATTACAGGCTGGGTACATGGTAGAAGAGGCTATAAAATAAAGACATGGCAAAAGAGGTGCCGCAATCAGTGGCTGCAGACTGGCAGCCTGAAACTGAATTCAGCCCACAGAAATACTTTATCTCTACTGCATTAACCCCAAAAATGTGAGAAAAATTACTTCCCAATATTTCAGAAAGAGAAGCCTTCACATAAAAATTCCAGTTTTCAACCCTTTTAGAGAAATCCAGACAACTGGGCAACGATGGTCCTCTGTTCTACACAAGCAACAACTGACTGAGCTTTCCTGACGGTCGGGTTTGCCACAGTCCTTACTGCCCCTTGGCCTGCTCCACTAATTCAACTTTTAACTGGCTCCTGGATATATTTGAGTTTGTCATTCTCGTGGGGACAATGAAGGGCTTTGGGAAAATTTTAAGAAGAGAATTATGACCAAATTTGCACTTTAAATAAAAGGTGGTTGTATATAGAAAGAAGATACCTGCAATAGATAAGAGATTCCATTCATTCATTCATTCATCCTTATTCATGTATTCATTTATTTTATTTATTCTCTCATTCTTTAGACATTTATTGGATATCTCAGGCATTTTGGATACAATGTTGAGCAAGACAGTAAAGACTCTTCATGGAATTTAATTTCTAGCAAGAGAGACAGACAATAACCAAACACGTAACTGTTGTCATGATCACAAACAGTGATTCCTGCTAGGAAGGAAACAGAAGGGTAATGGGGTGGAGTAACCCACAAGGCTCCTTAAATGGGATGACCAGGGAAGAAGAAACTGGGGCTGGGCTTTGAGGACTGAGGGATCTGGGGAAGAATGTCTCAGGTGGAAAGGACAGCCTGGGCAAGGGTGCAGAGTCGGAGAGGATGTAGGTGATGGGAACATGATGGGAAGCAGCTTGGCTGAGTGAGGAACAGGTGGAGAGAGTGGAGAAAGATACGATCCCAGAGGTCCCGGAGCTAGTCATGCAGGGCCTCCAAGGGCCATGGAAGGGAATGAAAATTCTTCTCCTCCCAGAAAATTCAAAGTGTATTTAAGCCTGACAGTGGTACTGGCACTGAAATAATCTGGTTTACTTTCTTTTATCTGATTTAGTTTCTTGTGGTTTTGTTTTTTATAATTAAGGTTGGGCAACCTTACTATTACATTAACATGATTTGCCTTTAATATAGGTAAACAGCTTTTGATACTTTTTATAAAGTGCTTTTTTTTATTGTGGTAAAATACATATAACATAAAATTTTGCATTAGCCATTTTTAATTGTAAAATTCAACAACGTTAATTACATTCACAGTGTTCTGCAATCACCTCCACTATTTCCAAAATGGTTTAACTTTTTAAAAGCTCATCCTGGCTGCCTTGTGGAGAATGGGTTAGAGAGGGACCAGTAGATAGTTTGTATTCCTTATACAAAAGAGCCATGTGGTGCTCTTCTATATATAATTTCTCAGTATTAAATATGTTACATCTTGATTTCTTTAGTTTTTTTTTTAATTCCTTTAGAAATTTGAAAAATCAGCTTCTAAGCACTAAGGAACTGGTGAATCACAGAAAAATAAGATGGTTAACTAAAAATGCCTTACCACAGAGCCGTTGGGAATTGTACCCACAGTGCAGAAGGAAGGTGAGGTGTCCAGACTTCAGGAAATGGTAGGATCATGCCCCAGGAAATCCAGGGCCTTTGAAGCACAGAGTGCCCAGCTGAACATGAGGAGAGCCATGGAACTGAAGAGGGCATCTCAGTCGAGTTGCTCAACTGCAGAACAGATGAGAAACCAAATATGTATTCCTCAATGGAAACCCCTTTAATGATGTTAACAGTTTACATCTACCAGCACCTTAATTGAAGCATTTATAATAAGCTCTCCAGAGATCATGAAATAAATAACAGACATTTTATACTCTGACAGAAATATCTGCTTATAGTCATGGATAGACCATGAGCTTCCCTGTGTGTGTGCATGTGTGTGTGTGTGTGTGTGTGTGTGTGTGTATTGAAAATGTCTGTTTGCAGTTAGTGAACTCCATGCCATTAAACTGCATAACAGTCACAAAATATGAAGTTAATGCCATTCATTGATGCAATTAAAGTCATTGAAATTGTATATGACTTTTATTGCAAATGCATAAATGATCATTATAGGCTTTTCTTCTTTAATAAAGAAATCAACTTAAATATTAATGGAAATAAGACCAAAACAGAGGATTGGTATATACTATTTTCTGTTAATAAATCTCAAATATAGTAAACAGCCCAAAATAATGTGTATCATGAGGAAGAATATGTGTATATTTAGCACTATGTGACCGAAATATTTTCAAGCAGACACCCTGGTGTCATGTAGCTATATGTTGTGAATCCAGCATCCCAAATGCTTTTGGAAGCTCTTTTGGAGGGCTGGAAAATCTTTATTAATTATGTCACCAATAGGTAGTATGTCATTTTGGTTAGAACCAAACACTTCACAACCAAACTGAGTCTATGCCTTGGATCTACCACTTACTATATACGTAAATTAAGCAACTTACTTTCCAGTGTTTCTGAGTATCTTTTTGTAAAATGGGGCTAATAGTATTATCTGTGAGTTAGTATACCTAAAGCATTTAAAAGAATGCCTGGCAAATAATAAATGTCCCATAAGAGTTAGCTATTATTATTATCATTATTATTTACTCCCAACAACTAAATATTAATTTGAAAATAATGAACAGAAAACAGTAGTTCATAAATACGGTTCTGAGATTAGTTGAATAATTAGGAATTTTACAATGATATTTCTTTATTATGTTTATTTTAAAAAATCAATTAGTACTATTGAGTTGCTTTAGTAGGGCTGCTATGACAAAGTACCACAAACTAGGTGGCTTCAACAACAGAAATGTATGGTCTCATAGTTCTGGAAGCTAGGATCCCAGGATCAAGGTGTTGGCAGGGTTGGTTCCTTCTAAGGGCTGTGAGGAAGACTATGCTCCATGCTTCTCTCCGGGCTTTTGGTGGTTTGTTGACAATCTTCGGCATTCCTTGGCTTGTAGAAGCATCATCCTGATCTCCACCTTCATCTTAGCATGAGGTTCTCCCTGTATATGTGTCTGTCTCCAAGTTCCCCCTTTTATAAGGAAATAATCTCCAAATAAGCTTACATTCTGAATTAGTCTGGGTTAGGACTTCAACATGTGAATTTTTAGGGGACACAATTTAACTGGTGACAACTATGCATTTGTACAATTCTATTTTTTGCTATGATAATTATACTACCTTATTTTTCCAATATGAATATTCCAACTTAATTTGTTATTCATAGACTGCTTATCTCACTTGAAGATATTTTCTTATTTTGCATTATGATTATTTGCTATTTTAATACTTACTAAAACCTCAACAATAAAGTAAAATAGAAGAAAATCAATCCATTTTAGGGTCGTTTGATTCCTTGGTAAATTGTTTGAAAGGTACTAGTAAAAACTGAATTTGAAAATCATGTTTAAATTCAATTATTTATGCCAATATTGTTCCCAACATTATTAATGATCCAGTCTTGATTATAAATTATCAAGTATTTATTCAAGTTGACTAGTTCTTTTAAATTAAGCAGTAACTCTTTTGTGAATAAAAATTCTTTTAAACTTGATCTTTTAAAACAACATTCAGTTTATCCTTGTATTGGTCAGTATTCTCAGAAAAACAGAACCAACAGGATGTGTACATATATATTTATTTCTAACGACTTGGCTCACACAATTTGGGGGGCTGTCAACTATGAAATCTGCAGAGCAGAATAACATTCTGAAGACCCAGGGAAGCGTTGACACTGCAGTCTTAAGTCTGAAGGCAGAATTCCCTCTACCTTGGGTCTTTTTCTCTTAAGAACTTCAGCAGATTAGATGAGATCCACCACTTTATGGATGATAATCTGTTTTAATTAAAGTCTCTGATTTAAGTGTTCACTTCAACTAAAAAATACCTTCATAGGGACATTTAGACTGGTGTTTGACCAAAAACTGGGTACCATGTCCACACTGACATGTAAAATTAACCATCACAATCTTGTCTTATTAAATTCTGTTAAGACTCAAGATGAAGCCATACTGTGTGATTCATACAGACAAGAGTGAAAGCAGTGCTTTCACAGGTTAATAACTGATTACTATCCACCAAAAACGTCCATATCTAGTTTTGATAGCCTCCCCCTCATATGTAACAGTGTCTAATCAACAGAAAAAAAGATAGTTAATAAATTTATCCAAATAATTAGTATAATAGTATTTAACCATTAAATAACCTTATGATATGGGGAAAAGATAACTTTTAATTGAACTATCACAGTGTCTCAGTAAAGTGTATTCATTAAATTTGATCAATGAAAAATATGGAGGCAATATTTAAGTTCAATTAAATTCTCAACACTTCTCCTATTTTGATGGATATAGGTTAATTTTTACCAGCCTAATTTATTTACAAGCCTAACTTATCTTTATAAAACACATGCACAATTGCTGAGCTGAAGATTGTTTTTAATACTGTGCCAGAAAAAGTAACATCTAGCCTCATCTTCTGTACTACCCTGCATACACTGCATGATGTGTTCCAGCTATGGTAAACTACTCGCAATTTGCCAAGTTGAGTCATACCTGGAATATTGCCTGAAATGTCCTCCTCTCACCCCTATCACATCGCCTCCTAAAATTCAGCTCATAAATCACTCACTATCCTTCCTTGGTTTGTCTGGAATCCTAAATTCTTCTTTTGTACTACCATAGTGTGAATGTGAGCATCATATTAAACTGTAATCAGTTATATACTTATCTATCTTTTGCTATATAGTGCTGTTTCAACTTGGCTAAGGCTGTGAACTACATTTCCCAGAATCTCATTTCTTGAGTAGCTCCGGGCTAGAGTTCAAAGGAAGAACTTGAGAAAGATTTGGAAAATGGGAGCCTACTATGTTCCTAATTTATGTTTCATGTCTGGTGAACAGATGTCTCACTTGAATCACCACAGCAGAGAGTTTAAAGCCTCTCCACTAATTCTAGAGTTGAGTCAGTTTCCAGACCCAGAGTCTTTTGAATGAAATGAAGGCCTGATATCCTTGAGGAAGGACGATGCCACACTGCCAGAAATTAATACTGTAGTTGTTCCTCTTACTCATCTCCAAAGGGACCTAAGACTATCCAGCAGGATGACTGTATTTAGGGAAGGGAAATAAACTTTGTAGGAATTATTAGACATTGGCTCTAAAGTGATGCTCATTCTTGTGGACCCAAAATGTCATTATGGTCCACTAGTCAAAGTAAGAGTTTATGGCAGTGATTAATGTAGTTTTGGCTCAGTTACATCTCACAGTGGACCCAGTGAGTCTCCAAATGTATTCTGTGGTTATTTTTCTAATTCCAAAATTCAAAGTTAGAATAAAAATTCTTGGCTCTGGCAGTATTTCTATATTGGTTGCCTCACCTGTGAGAGAGGAGTGAGAACTATTATACTAGAAAAGGTAAAGTTGGAAGGCTTCTACTTACAAAGCAATAAAAGGAATATAAAACTCTTGGAGGATATGTGGAGATTACGGCCTCCATCAAGGACCTAAAGGATGTAGCTCTTGTACAGGAGATTTGGATCTTGGAAAATGACAATGGAGCATCATAAACTTAATCATATGGTAACTCCAACTGCAGATGCTGTTCAATTGTGATTCCTTTACTGAAGCAATGAACACATGCCCTGTTACCAGGTATGTGACTAATAATGTGGTGAATGCTTTTATGGCCATACCTTTTAATAAATGGTACTAAAACCAGTTTACTTTCAGCTGGCAGGGTCAGCAAAACGTATCAACTCTGCAGCTCTGTATAATAATCTAATTCACAAGGAACTTGACAACCTCCATAATCCACAGTACATTATGCTGGCCTTCTACATCAATAATATCATGTTAATTAGATATGGCGAGCAAAATCGAGCAAATATTCTCGATACATTGACTAGATAAATACATGCTAGAGATGGGAAACAATCAATTAAAGACACAAGGCCTTGCTACTTCGGTAAAATGTCTACAGGTCCAATGTTCTGGGGGTATTTTAAGATATCTCTTCCAAAGTGAAGGCCTCTTTGAATTTGTAGTGTGTTTCTTTGACCTATTTAACAAGAAATCTAAAAGGCTATCAGTTTTGAATGAGGACCAGAGCAAAATAATGCTCTGCAATATGTCCAGGCTGCCATACGAATTAATCTGCCACTGGGGCCTCATGATCCGGTAGATCTAAAAGTGCTTGAAGTATTTATGGCAGACAGGGATGCTATACAGAGCCTTTGGAAGGTCTCTACAGAATCACATTGCAAACTTTTAGGATTTTGACCAAAGCTCTGCCATCTTCCACAGATGCGTTCTCTTTTGATAGCTTCTGGCTCACCACTACACCTAGTAGACAGAACATCTAAAAGCCACCAAGTACCCGTTGAACTTGATCTGCCCTTCAAGAACTGGGAGATGTCTAAGCCACCAGGTAAGAAAGCTGAGTGTGCATAGTAGCACTCTGTCATCAAGCCGATGCTTTATATATGAGATTTGGCTCCAGCAGGGCCTGAAGATAAAAGTAAAACAAAATGAGAGATTCAGACTTGCATGGTTCCTTCTGCTGCACTGTCTTTTCTCTCTGAACCCAGATAGGGTCATGTGGTAACTTCTTTGCGATTTGTTGATGGAGGAAGAAAAATTTACAGTGAGTCTGTGTAATATGCTGGTACCACCTGAAAGCAGATCGCTACAGCACTGATCCCCACCCTGGGGTACCCTCAGTAGCCCTTCTCTTCAGGGACTATGAAGGATTGTGATGAATGGAAACCCCTTCAGTGGGCAGAATTTCAAGTGATGCCCCGGTTGTTCATTTGTCCTGGAGGGGGAGATTTTCAGATGTACATATCCACACTGACTCATGAGCAGTTGCTAATTGGCTGGCTGGGTGGTCAGGAATTCAAAGCAACAGAATTGGGAAATGAGTGACAAAGAGGTCCTTGGCTAGACCTTTCTGAGTGGTCACAGCATGAAGATATTTTTGTCCCATTGTAAACACTATGAAAGAAATGCAGAAGGTAGGATGGAGTATGTAGAAGGGTTTAAATCAGTAATTCTTAAGCTTTGGGGTAGGGGTTGGGGAGGTCACAGATTCTTTTAAAAATGTGATGTATAGAGCTTCTCTCCAGAAAACACACTTAACTGTACACTTTCTGGAGGTTCATGAATCTTCTAACACAAACCATATCTACAAACCTCTTTGACCTGAGGTCAAGAAAACCTCTTTTAAATAGTACAGACCTGTGAACAATTGGAAATCAACTAATTACAAGATTTCAACGGGAAAGGAAAATTCGTTGAAGCCTAATCCCCAAGTAAGCATCATGGTTAACTGGATACTTTAACAAATCAGAATTTATCCAATCTATCTTCCCACTCAGTCTATTTTATTGTTTGCCTGGTTCACTCTCTTTAACTAAAGAACCACAAAATTTTGTAAATGATCTTAGAGATCAACTAACCTAACTTCTCTTGCTCTGGATTTTATTGATAAAGAAACAGACACAAAAGATGAGGTGAATTACAAGATGATACGATAGAAAATCATAAAAATAAAAATTATAATATGTACAGTGTACTTACTTTCTCTGTGCCAGACACTGTTCTAAGCGTTTTACGTGCATTGAATCAGTTAATTCTCACACAACCCTAAAACTGTCATCTCCAAGGAAACTGAGGCTTGAGAAGTCAGTTGAGTTGTCACAAGTCACATAGCTGGTATGTGACGAAAGTTCTTGATACAGGGTCTGACACAGATAGGAATTAAGTGAATAATTAATAGCAATTTCTTTTCCTTTTCTTTCTCAAGAGAACTATTTAATGACAGAGGACTAGAACTAAATTTTTCTAGCTCCAGAGCCTTTTCTACCCACAACTCATACTCTTCCCTTCCATGCCTTCTCCTCTCCTGTCCCCAAACCTGACCATAATTAGAAAACAGAGGATCTATAGTTGACTAAATGCAATTGAATTCCTTTTTTTGACCTAAGTCTCCCTTGAGTCCAATCCTACAAGAAGTTTACTTGAATTAAGTTCCTTTTCACGTCCTTGTATTTTCATTTCACTGAAATTTTACCTGAATTAAGTTCCTTTTCACTTCCTTGTATTTTTATTTCACTGAAATTTCACATTAATATAAAATTTCACATTAATATAAAATTCTTTTATCTTACTAAAGTAATTTCTGCATATTTCATATATCAATAAATTAATATTTACAATAAATATAGATGTATAAATCTATATTTATTAATATAAATCTCTAAATTATTGTAGTCTATTTTTATTGTTTTCTCAGTATACACTCCCCTTAACTGAGATTCAGCCATCTGACATATTTATGTAGACTTGAAAGCCTCTGAGATATTATTTGGTTCTTCATTAAAAAAAACATATAATCAGAGGTAATGTCTGATCAAGAATCACTAGGGCACTGCACACTTGGCTTATTAATTCAGGACTCAGGCTAGAAACTATCAACTGAGAGATGTTATTTATCTTACTTTTAAAAGTTGATTGTTGATCCACTTTTTCATCACAGAATATTCTATAAAATGACACCATATCCTTTGCAGTAAATTCTTCTAAGTTTCCACTCTGTATTCCCAGTGCTGCACGAGCTGGAACGTGGGTGTTTAATTATACTGTTTCCCACACAGAGACTGTGACTATCCATGAATCCTTTTAAGCCAATTTCAGCATTCTGCATTTAAACTTACAAACAAGTTTCTTTAGGGATGCACATGTAACACAGCAGAGCTTACAAAGCAGTCACCAAACCAGTATTTGACAGTTTTTTGTTGTTGTTGTTGTTGTTTTTGCGGGCCTCTCACTGTTGTGGCCTCTCCCGTTGCGGAGCACAGGCTCCGGACGCGCAGGCTCAGCGGCCGTGGCTCACGGGCCCAGCCGCTCCGCAGCACGTGGGATCTTCCCGGACCGGGGCACGAACCCGTGTCCCCTGCATCGACAGGCGGACTCTCCACCACTGCGCCACCAGGGAAGCCCTTGACAGTTTTTAGGATTAAAAATTAAATTATAAAGCATCAAAGATGTTATTCTCCAGCATTCCTTTTTCTTCCATTTCGAAAATTCGTTGCAAAATCCCTGCTGTAGGTATCAAGCAGTTCCTCTGAGGAATGTTTTTTTTTTAGTCTACTGTAAGACATCTATTCATCCACACTTTCACTCTTTTTTGTTCACTCTATCCCAACTGTATACTTGCGAAAACAGTAGCACACCAACTAGACAAGCTCATTTCCATTTTCTGCACTGGAACTTTTTTAGCAGCTGTGCAAAATCTGAGCCTGAAAGATGTTGGGTGTAAAGAACCATGGACACAGTGTACCTTGCAACCATGATTCATAGGTTAATTTTCAGAGCAGCCAGAGGTCCACATGTGGAAAGATCAGATGAATAAAGAAGATTCCTCTACAGGAGTTATCAAAATCATGTCATTCCCACGTCCCTACATTTTTAAAAGAATACAAATACAATACAAATACAAATATTTTAAATACTGGAAAAGACACTCATTTGAGAACATGCCTCACTCAACAAAAATTATCAGTGTTTATGAAAATAAAAGATCTTAAAAATGTATCAAAGTGTCTGAACTAACTTATAAGCACCAGGACACGACACCAGGGACTTGATCCCTATGTCCTAAAGCCTAGAAAAGTGACTGGTACCTAACAGTAATAGTAACTTTGGAACATTTACAAGGTATCAGGCACAGGTCTACTCGTTCCAAGTATTAACAATCCTTATCCACCGCCAGGGAACCACCACCCTCGGTTTCGAGATGAGAACTGAAGCAAGAGGAGAGTTCACCCACTCAAACAAGGCAGTAGCAGATGGGTTCAAACTCAGGCCGTGTGTCTTTAGAGACTGAACGTTTCATATTTGTTGAACAAATGAATGCTGTTAGTTAAGATCAAAATTTTTTTAAAAAAGGACGAGAAGGAACAGGGAGGGAGGGAGGAAAGGAAGGAAGGAAGGAAGGGAGGGAGGGAGGGAGGGAGGGATGGAGGAAGGAAGGGAGGGAGGGAGGGAGGGAGGGAGGGGAGAGGGGAAGGAAGGAAGGAAGGGAGGGAGGGAGGAAGGAAGGGAGGGAGGGGGAGGAAGGAAGGAAGGAAGGAAGGAAGGAAGGGAGGAAGGGAGGGAGGAAGGGAGGGAGGAAGGGAGGGAGGGAGGAAGGAAGCAAGGAAGGGAGGAAGGAAGGAAGGGAGGGAGGGAGGGAGGAAGGGAGGGAGAAAACCCAAGGGGAAGATGTTTTACGAATTCTTTGGATAAAATGGTCGAATTTCGGATAGGTCAAGGCAGGCAGGGGCGGCCTCCTGAGATAAGTCTCCTCGGAAACCAGGGTCATGTCTGTCTGAGGAAGAAAAAGCTCTGCCTCAGCAAATAGGAGGAAAAAAAGAAAGAAGTAGTAAAATAAAGGACAATGAGTGGGTAAGAGGCGGAGAGGCCTGGCCTGACCTAAACACCCCACTGGACTACATGGGGGCGTGTCAGGAACTCAAAGGAGAGGGGACCCCAGCGGCCGCGTCGCTCCCATTGAAGAAAGGACCTTGCATCCCACGGGCCGGACGTCCCAGGTCACCTGCGCTCGCACCCCGGGCGGCCGGACACCTGGACCCGAGGAGAAGCCTCAGCCATCATCCAAGTCTTCAAGCTGACAGACCCGCTCCTACCAATGCCGGGGGGCGGGGCGGCCGCCCAGGCACCGCCCACATGCCGGGCGCACTGTGATTGGCCCCAGCGCTGCCACAGGCGCAGCTTCCTATTGGTCGTGAGCGCGGGCGCAGCTGGAGGAGGCGCAGCCGGCGCAGTCGCCGCTTTCCCGGGGCGTCGAGGCTGGGCGTGCTCACGTGCGGACCTGTTTTCCTTTTCTCCCCGATGCGTGCGACCCCCCAGCATGGGCCCGAGGTTGAGCGGCTCGGGGTTGGCGAGGGCACCGGCTTCCCCGCCCCCGCGTCCCTTCCCCGGGCGGGCTGGCCTGCGCGCGGGTCGGTCAGGACCCCGGCCCCTCGTGGCTGCGGGCGGCGCGCGCGGAGGGCGGGCTGCGCCGGGGACTCGGCCTTGAGGCCTCCCACTGCCTCTGGGAGCGGGTCCCCGGTGGCGCCGTGGCGTTTGCACAGCGGAGCCGGTCCCGCAGGTCCCTGTGGGCCCTTCCTCTGTCGGCGTCTTGGTTCGGAACACTTTTCTAGACGGGGTCAAAGGGCACATCGGGGCGCAGGGTCAGGAGAGCGTGTCCGGATGGGGCGCCGGAGCGTCAGGAATGTTGGGAGTGCGGACCCGGCCGGACGCTGGCTCATGCTCCGCTGTTTCTCCGCCGGGCCTTGCCCTGCGGTTGCCGGCGAGCCGCCCCCGAGAAATGCGGGGTGCAGTAGCGGCTCTACGAGGTCGTTATGGGGCTGAGGGGCTCATGCTCTGAAGCTCCTAGGACCGTGCGTGGCTCCTGGGAAGTGCTCCAAGTTGTCAGCTGTCCTAAGGAACAGTGTGTTTATCATCACATTTTCCCAATACACGGTGATCCCTAACTGTGTTTTGCCTTTTCTGTATTATCTGGGGGGAGTTAGAGTGTCATTCATGCATTTAACAAATAAGTATTGACATTTAATGTCATTCATTCATTTAACAAATTTGTACCTGCTGTTTGCCCAGTGCTGGTCTGATGCCTGGGAACAGAGTTGAGGTAGATATATTTAGCGAATTTACTTTTTAATATGTTGTCTAACATGATTATTTTACTAATTACTTTCTTTAAGGTTTAGTTTGCTTTTAGTCAGATGTAATTGTCCAGTGGAGCATAAATTTGATTTTAATTCTCAGCAGTCCAAAAGCCTAAATTAACTGTTTGAGTTTTAGTTTAAATCTTTCTTTATGATCCTTTCCTGACAGTTCCCCTAGATGTAGATACCGTGTAATGAGTGTCAGAGTTCTAGGAATGAATTTTATTTTACTCTTGGTAATCTCCTGTGGAAAAGCATAAATGTTTGAGTGTACTGGAATGTTTTTCAATAATATGCTCTTTTTGAGTATACTTATTGTGTATGACAATTAGTTTGCTCGGCACTAGAATGAAAGGTCCATCAAGAAACCTTCAATTGTACTTGAATTTTTTTTTTTTTCTTTCTGGAAAGAGCAAGAACAACAAGAAAACCTGTTTTGTAAGCTACACCATGTTGCAATCACTAATTGCATTTAGCAGATAAATATTGTTATTTTCCCCACTTTAAAGATGAGTCCTCTAAGACCGGGTCAGTTTAGTAGCTTGCTCAAAGTTACACATCTCATGCATGGCACATTCCAGGGTTCAAACCCATGGAGTCTGGATTCTGACTTTGAAATCGGCGCTTCTGAATTAGGGATTAATTTCTCTATTACTCCTAGTTTAATGGTGAAGTTTCTCTCTTTTTAAAATAATTTAGAGTTAATGTCATTAACTCTAGTCACAAGTCTAATTTAGCACCTCTTCAGCAGAGTAGGTACAGATTTATCTTACTCTTGAATTTTTGTGCCACAGTATGTCTTGCTTGTCTTCTTTTGTGAATGATGGGACATTTCTTCATTTACAAAAGAAGGACATTTTCCTGTTGTTAAATATGGCCCTTTTGGCCCTTCCTTCATCATATACGCTCTGAAGGACCAAAAGCATCTCAGAGGAAAGGTAGATAAATCTAGTATATTTTTACTAAAACAAAATTTTATTTGCATTTTTATGTGGATATTGTTGCAGTCTTCCAGAGTTGAGAAACTTGATATCATGCAAGTCTGTTAACTGTTTAACAGTAAATTTCATTTTTATTTTTATGTTATGTAGCCTATAGCAATCAAAGTCTCCTCATTGCTTTACAGACATGCTATATGATGACAATTTTTCTTTTTTTTTTTTTCCGGTACGCAGGCCTCTCACTGTTGTGGCCTGTCCCGCTGCAGAGCACAGGCTCCGGACGCGCAGGCTCAGCGGCCATGGCTCACCGACCCAGCTGCTCCACGGCACGTGGGATCCTCCCGGACCGGGGCACGAACCCGCGTCCCCTGCATCGGCAGGCGGACTCCCAACCACTGTGCCACCAGGGAAGCCCCTATGATGACAATTTTTAAACCTTTCTTAGAGGAATGGCCGTTTGTGACCTTGTGTTTATGTCCTCTTTTAGAGAGGAATTGTTTCTTGAGTCTTTGGAACACCCTCACCTAGCGGTGTAGAATCTTGGTAGGTGTTCATATAAACACCTTCATCTGGTGCCTGATTCTTAACTAGAGCAACCCATCAGAATCTCCATGGGACCCTTTACACACGACATGTCTAAGTCCTACTTTCTTCCTAGAGTCCAATTCAGTAACTTTACTGAGGGAACCCAAGCCCCGTCAGTGGGTTATTTTGATACGGATTGAGGACCATTTGTGTAAATTTGCTGCATGCTTTTTTTTTTGCTAATCACATGACTCTGAATCCATGCTAAATTTTGCAAATCACGTGAAGTAGCATTACTACTAAGCTTTAGCATTAGTAAGCATTGGACTGGGATTTAAGATTGTTTATGAACTTACAAGTTTGTTGCCAAAGGTTATTGGAAAAATTCCCTGAAGGAGAGAGAGAGGATGGTAGTAAATCCAGGCTTATAAGTAGATGTACACATGCCTGTGGTGATCTAATGACCCCACCCTACACGCTTGGCCAGTCAAGCTTCTGCAGAAGTTACTGCCCAGGGCTACCAAAGACCTATAGAGCAGTTTCATGTTCTAAATCGAGCTCTTTGTCTTTAGACTTCCACATTATACTGTTTCAGACAGTTCAGGCTACAGTAACTAGCAGAGGCTTTTATACCACAAAATGACTTGTGAGCCACTATAATTAGCAGCCATGGTACTTCAAAACTTATCCCACCAATACTCCTACAACACGGAAGTCAAGAAAAGAGTGTCTCAAAGGAGGAGAGTAGTCAACTGTGTTGAATGCTGCAAAGAAATTGGGTTTAGCAACTGGTGACCTTGGGGAGGCCAGTTTCAGTGGGGCAGGAATAGAACCACAAAGGGGTTGAGAACAAGGTGAATAATACAAAGAACTTAAAAAATATATATTTTGCTATGACATGCCAGGTTTGAATCAAATCCATTAATTCACTGCATACTAAATGCCAGGCACTGTTAGGATGTTGGGTGACACAGGACGAACATGATACATGCCCTACCCTCAGGGACTTACTAACTGTTGGGAAAGTCACAAGAATACTTAGGACAGTAAGTGTTTTGTAAGGGGCTATCAGAGCACCCCGGGGGCGGGGGACTTCACCCTGTCTTGTGAGTTAAGTGAGTTCAGACATGTAAGCCACTTAGAAAAGGACCGGGCACATAGTAAGTCCTCAATGTGTCATTAATAACAATAGCAACATATACATAGCACATATTATATGTTAGCATAAATGAGTT
Source organism: Pseudorca crassidens (assembly GCF_039906515.1). NCBI lineage: Eukaryota > Metazoa > Chordata > Mammalia > Artiodactyla > Delphinidae > Pseudorca > Pseudorca crassidens. The sequence goes on from NC_090298.1 coordinate 7,525,501, forward strand.
GTAACTCACTTAATCTTTACACCATTCGTAATCAATATTATTCCCATTTACAGACAAAGAAACTGAGGCATAGAGAGAAAAGTGCGAAAGGTCTCACAGCCCTTTAGTGTCAAAGCCAGTATTTGTCTCTGTGCAGTCTGATTTCAGTCAGGGTAACTTAACCCACTAAGCTATGCTGCCTCTTTGTGAGGGTGTATGTGTAAATGTAATAGCTAATGGCATTTCCTGGAGATGCATCCAAGCTGAGATCTAAAGCCCAATGAAATGGCTGCGGGTGGAGACAGTCCAAGCCGAGGGGCAAAAGTGACAAAGGCTTAGAGGTGTGAAGAAGAGCTTGGTACTTTCAGGATGAGTAAGTCCTGAAGTGTGCCCAGAGAAATGAGACAGGAAATGAGCACAGGTTAGCAAGACCCAGGTCCTGAAAGTCCTTCGACGCCTGTTAAAGAGTTTAGTTTTACTCTGGGGCAATAGGGAGGAAGCATTTGAAAGACTTTAACTGTGGAAGGACTTGACCAAATTTGCATTTAAAACCGTCTCCCTGACTGCAGGCCTGAGGGTAAGTGCCCGGAGATGAGTCCGGGGGAGGAACTGGTTAGGAAATGTTCAGTTTTCCAAAGAAAGAACCGAAGGGGTGATCTGGTGACTTAGCACAGGGGAGAGAGTTTAATGAACTAGGGGGATTTGGTAAGAAATTTGTTGTAAAAAATTCTGCACCCTGGGTTTCCCTGGTGGCGCAGTAGTTGAGAGTCCGCCTGCCGATGCAGGGGACGCGGGTTCGTGCCCCGGTCCGGGAAGATCCCACATGCCGCGGAGCGGCTGGGCCCTGTGAGCCTTGGCCGCTGAGCCTGCGCGTCCGGAGCCTGTGCTCCGCAGCAGGAGAGGCCACAACAGTGAGAGGCCTGCGTACCGCAAAAAAAAAAAAAAAAATTCTGCACCCTAAATTATTAGTCTTTATTTTTTTCTTTCTCCCTTTTCTTCCTTTCTTCCTTCCTTCCTTCTCCTCCCTCCCTCCCTCTTTCTTTTCTTTCTTTCTTTCCTTCTTTTTTCTAGACGTGATAAATAGCCAAGGATTTAAGTGATGAATAGCTGGAGCTAAAAACCTGTGAGCATTGAAAATTGTTGACTACTTAAAGCAAAGGGAAACAGTATCTTCAGGACTTCGGGTCAATAAAATCAAAAATGAAAAGAAGAGAAGGTCTTTTTTGGCTGAAAACTCTGAAAGACCATTTTTTTCTGAAGCTACAACTTCATTTTTTAACATTTCCATTTTTGTGGAAGGGGGTGGGTAAACACTTAACAACAAAAAAGAAACCCTCCTGATTTGATATTGCATATTCCTCATCTGCCGTCTCCTCCCTTCCTGTGCCTGTGACCCTCCCCAAACCGGTCTAAGGCTCACTGATTCTGAAAGGCGTGAACCTCCTTGACTCTGATGGATGTGCTGATAGTACAGTGACTGCAACACAAAGAAACCAGATAGCAAACAGGTCGATTCTGCCTTTCTATGTGACAACTTAAAGGGGTTTTTTGTTGTTGTTGTTTGTTTTCTAAGTTAAAAAAAAATATTAACTGCAAGTTGTAAATTTTGGTTTAGAGAGTACAAATTTTAGTTTGAAAATGAAATATTTTTCTAAATTTGTATAAGAAGTTTAAACTGAGACTTACTTTTCCTTTTTGTTATTCTAAACACTAATGAATGAATCAAGTTACTTCATGATTATTACTATTACCAAGTATTGCATTGATTATACTTTTGTTTATCCTGAAGAGAGTGTTAAATCACATGCTCTGGGGACCAGATACGTTAGATTTTTGGTTAAGAGTTTGATATGATATCGCTTATATGTGGAATCTAAAAAAAAAATGATACAAATGAACTTATTTACCCAACAGAAACAGGCTCACAGACTTAGAGAACAAACTTATGCTTACCAGGGGAAGGGTGGTGGGGAGGGATAGATTGGGAGTTTGGGATTGACATGTACACACTGCTATATTTAAAATAGATAACCAACCAACAAACAAAGAAAGTGCCATCAGAGCAAATTCAGATTCTGCCACATTGTGGCAGACCTTGGGCAAGTGATTTACCTCCCAAACCCAGGGTTTATCATCTGTGAAATGCGAATTATCCTAGTTCCTGTCTCATAAGGTTATTGAGAAGTAAAATTGTCCTGGCACATAGAAAAAAGAAAAGCCATTGCCTATAGGAAGTTCAGGTCTTCTGAGCAGGAGCTGTCTTTACTCCTTGCTTGGCACCCTGTAAATAAACCCCCTACTTTGCTGAAAAAACAGAGTTTGGGGAGAGGAGGAAGTAGCAAATGAGACTGAGAAGAATGGCCAGTTAGGAAACTCAAGATTATGATGCACTAGAGAACCATAAAGTGTTTCAGGGAGAACGTTAGCGGCATCTGGGTGCATCACTGTGATAGGTGTAAGAGGCAAACTGAGAAGTATCTATAGGATTTAACAACACTCAGGTCACAGTGACCGACAAGCAATTATAGTGGAGTGGAGGGCACAAAGCCTGACTAGAATGGTTGTAAAAAAAGCCACCAGGGGGAGAATGGGAGTCCGTGGCTATTAACATACAATCCACTTGTATGCGTGAATTCAAGACACTGAAAGTAGATAAACAGATCTTTAAACTTAGAGAGTTTAATAAAAAGAATAGTGGGATAAAGAAGAAGGAAGGAAATGAGGGAAAATTAAGCAGAGTAGAAAAAAATTTAAGTTAATCATTAAAATCCAAATCTAAGTTCTTTGAAATGATGAATAAAGACAATGAAGGAAAAGAAGAGAAATAAGCATCATGGTGGGAAATATTATCCAATGGGGGTTCTGCTGCTGTAGCAAAGGAAAGACTCCTTTAATCAGAATACCAGCAATCTGGGGAGGTGGTAGACTCAACGTCCCCACAAAAGTATCTCCAAAGATTCTGCTCGGCCATGAACCTTTTAAAGGGAAGGAGGGAAGTAATCCCAGTTAATCACTGAGATAGGGTCAGGGTTGTCACCATACCCAGCTGTGTGCAGGCTTGTGGACTCCTCATGATTCCGCTCTAGACGTTATCTTGTTCACACAGCTTGGTCATACAGTTTGTTCAGGAGTTTACTGAGGGGAAGCTAGGGAAGAGATCTGGTCATTGGTTAATTACTTAATCTTCATTTCTACTTCTTTGATCCAAGGAAAGAACCGACAAATTAAGCAAGGTATTGTGTGATTAAAAGATTTAAAAGGTGTGCCAGAGATGAGTAGAGCATGAGGGGTGCCTGTTTTAAAAGCTAGTTACGGGCTTCCCTGGTGGCGCAGTGGTTGAGAGTCCGCCTGCCGATGCAGGGGACATGGGATCGTGCCCGGCTCTGGGAAGATCCCACATGCCGCGGAGCGGCTGGGCCCGTGAGCCATGGCCGCTGAGCCTGCGCGTCCGGAGCCTGTGCTCCACAACGGGAGGGGCCACAGCAGTGAGAGGCCCGCGTACCGCAAAAAAAAAAAAAAGCTAGTTACAATATAGCTTTGCTAAAGTGACGCGAAAGTGACACGAGACAAAAGGGCTTCCTGCTGAGGGCGGTTTCCTGCTAAGAGCTGCTTACAGAAAGGGGGACATAACTGTGTGTGTTTTAGTTTCTACATATATGAGAATTTTTTTGTGTATATTATGTTATTAACCGCTAATTTAATTAAAATTTTTTTCAGAGCATGTAGTGTATATAATATCAATTGTCCAAATTCTGTGGTAACTTTATCTAGGTCTAGTTTATGTTTAGTCTTTTTTTAAAGTTTCATGTGTGTTTATGAAGAATATTTATTCACGATTTGTCAAGTGGACAATTTTATATAATATATGTATATATGTGTATATATGTATATATACACCCTTATTAAGTCAAACATTAATTATATTTTTTAAATCTGTAATTCGTCTAATTTTTGGATTACTTAACCTAAAATTATTAAAATACATATGTTATATTTCTGCCTATAATGATGTCTGTACCCTTTTTTCTCTGTAGTTTTGTCTGTTGACCTTCTGAGAGCATCTCTGACACTAGTTTAACCCTCGGGGAAACACTGCATTTGTTCACTCCCCCTACACTCTTATAAGGTTTAAGCTCACTTTTCTATTTTTCTTTCATGAAGGAAACTGGGAGTGGTCATGACAAGAGCCTTCTTTCACTTATGGCAAGTTTAGAGTGATAGATTGAATTACTGGTCCCAATTCTCTGCTTTGGAGAATGGCCTCACGATAGGCAGAGTGCACTTGCACACTCCTTGACTTTAGGCTTGTCCAAGTGACTTGCATTGGTCAGTAGGGTAGTAGTAGATTTGATGCAAATGGAGGTTTGAATGGTACTTGTGTGGAGCTTGCCCTCTTAAGCTCCAACAATCTGCCATGAAACGAGTATATCCCAGGCAGCCACTGACATTCAGCCTAGCCCCCAGAATGAGACACATGTCACAGACCAGATGCTGTGAGCATTAGCTGGTCCACGAAGGATGAGAGGTACGTGAAATGAAATTGAACCTTAACTTCAGCATGGATCCTAGAACCCAGAACCTGGATAGAGTTCAGTCTTCCCTGGCCAAGTGAAGTCAATTCATGAATCAATGAGATGAGAATAAATAATTGTTATTTGAAGCCACCGAAATTGGGTGGTTTGTTACATATTGCAGTTGTGCCTATACCTGGCTAATATGCCCAGCAAATCATTAAAATATGTTTTATTTAATGTGTAGATACTTAAGCAAAGAAGGAGTCTTCACAATATCTACTAGAAACAGAAAAACAATTTTCCATTACTTGGTCCTACTTCCTACAATGATGTATGCTTCTTCATCCAGAAGAGTTAGTTGAAAAGCCTTAACCTACATATCAAGTTATGTAACAAAATTATATAACTTAGTAATTTATATAATCACATATATATCAAACTGCAAGTAACACAGAGCATGGCTGCAGTGCGTTTCTGGTATCAACCACCAAGCAGCTCAGCCTGACCAGGTGTTAGATGCTGTCTGGGGACTTCTTAACAACAATTACCCTACTTGCGTAGATAGGACAGAGTGAATTGTGATTGCTCTAGGTCAGTTTTAGTAATTCAACTACACCTGCGGGAGACTGACTTGGAAATAGACAGACACATGATCTACCCCTTGTCCATGATGTAATAACTATCATTTACTGAGCATTTACCATGTGCCAGGCACTGTGCTAAAGATATTTCATTGATTAACCCAATCTCCAAAGCAACTTAAGAGATTCGCACTAATCTTATCCCACTGGGATAAGTTAAATGGCAGGGATAAGATATAGACCTAGGTGATTTTCAGGGTCTGCACTAGTCACCATGCCTCTCCTTTGCCACGTCTATTCATTCTTTCACCCAACCAGCAGACTGACATCCTTGGAGATTCGGCGTGCCATGGTCTGTATAGGTGGAATGGAGGAGAGAATAAGAACACAAGGTGACCCCTCTTCCTGAGATTTGCACTTTAGTCAGGGGAAAAAACATGTTAACAAGTAAGCGGATTGTGTGTATATGTGTGTATAATATAAAACTGGAAGAGAGAGAGTCTGGGGTGATGAGTTTGGAGTTTATTTTAAATAGGATTATCTGGAAAGACTTCTCTGAGTAGATGCCCTTTGAGAAAAGAGTAGATTCCACTGAGGGAGTGACAATGGGGAAGAACAAATCTGACTCCACACTGGATCTGTTTCTTTAACCTTTGTATTCTATTGCTTTCGCTACAAGTTAGTCACTAAAGGGATGTTGCCTTCAGCTTAAAGTAAACATAATGGCCCATCTCCAGGACATTGCCTCCTATACCTGAGTGTTAAGCTAAAATACCTTTGTTTAGCTCACTGGAAACACCCTGACCAGGCGCAACTGTGAATAACCGCAGGAAAGAAGAAATTAACACATCCCCTCCAGAGTCTGGGTGGAACCAGGATAAGTTTGCAACAACGTGTTGCCTTTTTTACTTTACCTCCTCACCTCCGCCTCTTTGCTCTATAAAAGAAACTAACATCCAAACCCAGGCAAGATGGGTCTTTGGGACACCAGTCCACCATCTTCTTGGTCTGCTGGCTTTCCTAATCAAGTCGCTACTTCTTGCTCCACAAGTCATCTCTTGATTTATTGGCCTGTGGTGCAGAGGGCAGTACGAGCTTGGACTCAGTAACAGTGTCAAGATCTTGAGGAACAGCATTTTATTTATGTATTTATTTTGGCCCCGCTGTGCAGCATGTGGGGTCTTAGCTCCGTGACCAGGGATCGAACTCCCACCCCCTGCAGTGGAAGCACAGAATCCTAACCACTGGACCACCAGGAAAGTCCCAGAAGATCATTTTAGAGATACTCTGTTGTACTGTTTGATTCCTTGCATCAGATGATATTCATAACTATAGAGATTTTTGAAACTTTATTGCCCAGACTACTATACATATTCTGCTTTGCTGTAATTTTGATGCAACTAGCAGTTGCACATGGTTCTTCTTAAGGCACTGCCAATTCTGGTCATATCAGTGACTGCTGGATGGGGTTTTGCAAACCTCTGTGCCTCTCAACAGGGAAAAGACCACCTTCCTATCTGAGGCATAACTCAAACACTCTGCTACTTTAATTTTAAATATGAAGTCAATGCCAGAAAAAACAATACACACAAACTTTACTTAAAATTCCAGATGCTCTGCTAAACAATCTTCTTTAATTATCTCACTGCTCACAACCACCCTGTGATGTGTCTGCTATGAAAACTCTTGAGATTTGGCTATTTCCTCTCACTATTGGACTGGTCATACAGCAGTCATTAAAAGTCATCTCCTTCTTGCTAGCTTTTTATTTCACTGTTCACAACTGCTCTCCACGGATTTTAGGGTTGGCTGCTGATACACCTGTTATGGATGTATTATAGAATGTAAAAGTAAAACTGAGACAGGCTTGAGAGAGATTTTGGTTTGGGAGAACAGGATTTTGACGAAATTAGTACTTATCCCCATCACTCCTAGGGTAGATGGATAGAAAATGTCTGTGCAGAGGAGTTTGTCCATTGAGGTTGCCAAACCTACAGAGAATGCAGTGGTAGCATGAAGGAGGCCCAGATAAGCATAGCTTTCCAGTTCTTTCTACTAAACATGATGCTTAGAAAGAGGCTTCCTTCCTGGGAAATATCCTGTCCTGTGGTGCTGACATGTTCCAGAGGATTAAACTCAGGCATAAATGTCAGCGTTATGTTTCCATGTGGATTATCTTCTATGTGAAAAACGCATTTTTAAAAAATATTTCCTTAAGACCATAAAATTTTCTTCAACTTTCTTTAATTTCTGCTAGTTACAGTTTCAGATCAGTTTTGTGGCATCACATTTTGTTGTTATCCCTCCTAAAAATTGTTTTAAAATATTTCTTTTTTATCCATCTTTGTATTTTGGGGGGATTTTTTAAAATCACCATCATCATCATATTTTTAAGTGGCCACAAAATTAACATATAGTTCTTATATCTCATAAATTATAGTATCTCCTTTTGTCCAGTGTTGCAGGGTTGTCATGCTATTCTTTCTACGTTTAAGTTAAAATAGAGACCAAGTTTCACTGCCTTTATCTGATCAGCCTTGATAGCTCACAGTAATGGCCAATGATAGAGGTTAAGTTTACGATAATGATTAAGTTTAAGATTTTGAGAAATTTGTAAAGGCTTAATTCAGTTTCACATAGTGTTAAGAGAGCATCACACTTGGACTCACATGACCTGTATTCAAAATGCTTGTGCAGTCTGCAACATAGGATGAGTGCTTTTTTATTCTCCAGGCTTCAATTTTCTCATTTGTGAAATGAATCTCTGGCTTCTCTTTCCGCACCACTAACTCAGTGGCCAGCTTTCCCTCAAAATAATGCTGCTTCACTCAGTGACTCAATTGTCCTGTAAAAATCACACCAACCTCCTTTCAAAAATTATTTGAGGACATCATTGAAGAGTCCATGAGAAACCAGTAACACTGATTGTCTTGAAGGAGAGGAACAGCAAGGCTGGGAGACAAGAGGAGAAATGAGATTTTTCATTGCACCCTATAAACCTCATGACTTTTGTCCATATAGACTTACTACCTGTTATCACAAGGAAACAAACAAAAAGCAAAATTATAAATAGGAGAAGTGACCTGCGGGGGAAAAAGCAGTCTGCTCTGTTCGGTTCTATGGTTACGGTGACTCAAAACAACACTTTACTGAAGTTGTAAGGGTAGAAAAAATATCATTAGAATTTTCTTCTGTCTTTACTATTCTACCAATAGGAAGAAGACCTAATGAGCAACAAAACAGCCAGAAGAAAGACTGAAAAATATGAATAACGTATTAAGCCTCTCAGCATTGGAATTCTTGCATTTATTCAATATTTGTTTGGTGTATATATTTCAGTGAGAACACTGACAAATCTAGAGCTAACACTTGAGATCCTAACAGTCTTACCACACACACCCTAGGAAGATGTTCCGCAAAATATTTACTCCCATCTTACCATAGGCCCCAAACATTAACTGAGCAGTTACTATATGCCAGGCATGATGCTACCCTCCGTGGGTAAAGACATGTACTCATTTATTTTTACAAAGATTTAAGGCAGAAAATGAGAGACCTTGTTTCCAGTTCTTTGGGAAACAGGATCCAATTCAACACTAATTTTTTGTAATCGCTTTGAGTCAATAGACACATTTTAAACCCTCTTGTACATTTTTGACAAATAATCATGAATTTTTTTTTGAAAGTATTCCGGAGGAAAGTTGTGTTTGAACACCTGTTCAGTGGAATTAACAGATTGTAATATAGAGTGAATGGTATCTATTCTGGCCATTGCTTATTCTGCCACATAGACATGGAAACATTTTATTTTGTTAAGGATAATTAATCTGTACTAATACTTCTCAGAGAAGTGAATACATAAGAATCATATTTTAAAATGTACTTTAATTTTGGAAAAATATCCTTTGCTATGTACTGTTAAACATGTTTATGTCAACATAAATAGTACAAAAGTTACAACCATGACTTATATTCCATGAATATTCCTTAACTACCTGCACTGAGATTCAAAACTGAAAAATAAAAAAAGCACCTCATTATACCATAAATTGAACTCCATGGTCTCTACCCAGACCCTCTGCAATCTCAAAACCTCTCAGTGATTTCTGAAAATCGCCCCACTTTGGGAAGAGAAAAAAAGTCTTGGCATTTAATTCAGGACCAGACAAGATAAAGAGAAGTGAGCCATTTAGCTTTTGAATGATGGATGATCATGGGTTTACGTTTTAGATAAGATTTCTAAGAGAATGACTTAAATATAGGTTTTTACTGGGAAAATCTTAATGAATTCTCACTCTCCTTTTTCCCCTTGACTGATATTCCTGCCCAGCTGGAGACTCTCAATTTAATGAGGTGATACTCTATTTCTGAGCAGCAGGTCCTGCTTTGAAACAGTCCTGTTCTCTTCTGAAAACTCGAAGATGCTTTCATGCAAGGACTACCGATTAAGAAATTAGTCCTTCAAATGAAGAAAAGAAAAGTTCCATAAGGGGCTTAGCATTGAGAAAGTTTAATTTTTAAAGAAAAAATCCTCCCCTTCCCTAATCTTCCTGGATGCTCTGACTTTGAAGGTATTTCCATTAACAGTAACCATAGTTCTATGCTTTATTTTCAGTCATCATCTTATATTTCTGAATCTGTAATTTTCATTTCATAGAGATAACAGGCGAAAGGGCATTTCTGACCTTCTGAATAATTAATCATAACTTTCTAGCAGTGCATTCCAAAAAGCCAGGAGGGAATAAGTATTTACAATAAAAGCTGAAGAGTAAGGATGTGACTTACTGAGTTATCTCAGTTATTCAGACACATACATGGACCACCTGAACTTGGAAATTTACCTAACCTAACCTTAACCCTCCTAACCCTACCCCTAGCCCCCAACCCCATGGTTTTGAGCTTAAATTATAGATGTCTTTTGTATCTGTTTGACAGAGGGATGGTTTAAGTGTCCTTTAAAATGCTTTTTATAGTATAATAGTTTATTGGTCAAGAATTAATGACTGATTCTAAGAATGACCTCAACGAAAATTAGCATGAGTCTATTCAAGTTCTATTCTACTCTCGTACTTTCCACTATAATTATTTTCAGACTCTAGAAAAAATTTATTATCTGCTATTTATTTTTGAAACATCTACAAGAGTAAATGGTAGATCTTAAATGTATTATACGTATAGAAGATTTAATTACAATTTAACCGTTAAACATTCTTTAAAAATCTTTGTTGAACTGTTGCCACTCCTCCTCTCTCAATGTAAGGGCAATACAAATTAAAATTAAGAGCTTAATTCTCCTGATTAAAAATAAAGAATTTACTTAGGAAAACATGTGCCTGTAAGTTCGTTCTTTTTTTTTTTTTTTTTTTTTTTTATTGTGGTACGTGGGCCTCTCACTGTCGTGGCCTCTCCCGTTGCGGGGCACAGGCTCCGGATGCACAGGCTCTAGAGGCCATGGCTCACGGGCCCAGCCGCTCCACGGCATGTGGGATCCTCCTGGACCGGGACACGAACCCGTGTCCCCTGCATTGGCAGGCGGACTCTCAACCACTGTGCCACCAGGGAAGTCTTGTGCCTGTAAGTTCTTTCTGTCTCTGAAATGTATGTAAATCTTTTTACAAGCTAAATAGGCCTCTTGACAACTTTACAACCCTAGAATATCTTTCTCCAGGCCCTGGGAACCGTCTCCTTGAAATAAAATCATCTAGGAAGATATGTTCCTATCTCCCAGTTTCAGGCAAGGGTAGGAACCTAACTTTGGTGGGCACCTGACTCCAAGTTGCAAAACTGCTTCTGTCATAAAGATATGAGGAGTTTATTTTCCTTTGGATAAAGCCAATTAACTAACAAATGGTAACCTCCATTAACAAGTGTATTTAGGATGAACTATGTGTGACAAATAGAACTGTCAACTTAAGGACAAGTTATTGATTATTGAGGACGTAGGAAAGAATTTTCTCTCCCCTTCAAAGGTTCCTTTGGCTGGTCTAATTATCAAATCGACCTGAGACAGATTAACAGGAAAAAAGTAAAATTTAATTTTGTATGTATGTGAACCTCACATATCTAAGAGGTTCAAAGACCTCCACATACATGAGAGGTTTATTTAAAGACAGGTAGGTGGGCTTCCCTGGTGGCGCAGTGGTTGAGAGTCCGCTTGCTGATTCAGGGGACATGGGTTTGTGCCCCGGTCCGGGAGGATCCCGCATGCCGCGGAGTGGCTGGGCCCGTCAGCCGTGGCCGCTGAGCCTGCGCGCCCGGAGCCAGAGGCCGCAAGAGTGAGAGGCCCGCGTACCGCAAAATAAATAAATAAAGACATAGGTAAAATGAGGTGTATATGCCATCCTAAGCTAAGGAATGAGATAGGGACCTGGGGTTTCTAAGGACAGGAGGGTAAGTCAGAGGATGATAAGAAGAAGAGTAGATGCTGGGTAATTAGATGTTTGCCCTGCCATACAGTGGGCCACTCAGATAAAGTTTATCAGTTTATCTCTGGTAGTAACTATTATGCTGGGAAGGACCCCCAATTTAAGTCCTTCTAGATAGTTAAAGGGAGGCAGAGTTTTCTCTTGAGCCTGGAGTGTCTCTATTGCCTTTGGCTCAACATAATCCACATGTCAAGGTGCCACACTTTGGGAAGCTCTTTCTGAAGCCCTTCAAGAACAAATATGTAATGGATTCTATGGGCGTTGTTATATAAAATGTGAGATTTTTTCTTTCTTTGAAGTCTGAGCAGATGGCCTGTGATGTACATCACATTCTGGTTTAATGCTAATTCAATAATAAGACTGTTTTCTTTCTCTATTACCTTTTTGAAGAGGTCTTCTGGGTTGGGAGAAGGTTTTGTTTTTAATTATATTTCCCCAACATCAACAATAATACTCCCCCCATTACTCTCTCCCCACATACAATTCACACAATTTCTACAGAAATAGCCTGTGACAAATCTGGGGACCAAGGGAGGCAGGAACTCAAGTACTGGATCTCTAAAATACCACAATGATAACTTTTACTAAACCTTATGCTCATGTGACAGGGAAGAAGATAGTGACAATGGGTAAAAAGTGCATCGCACACTGAGAACATGCACCTGTGGCCATCATTTATCGTGGAGATTACTGGACAGTGGTGGTGAGATTTGTCTCTTCTCTCGATTTCTGGGACACTAAAAGGAGTGTAGCTAGCCAGTGTCACAAAGAATGAGTTAAATATGTTTTTTATCTTATGTACCTCTTTTTCTTAAATTTATTTGCCTTTTTCTTCCATATAAACGTAATATTTCCACCTCTTCCCAATAATAATAGTAAAGGACAGAACAGAGAAGCCCAAACACATTTTTTTCCCAACAGTTATTTTGCCAAATATGTCTCCTTTTGACATCCATTTCTTGTGAAATCCCAACTAAAGTATTTTGTGTACATCTTTGTGATCTTTAAGTGGAAATGACAATGTTCCCTGCTGTTAACCTGGGTGTGTTAGGATATGCGCAGCCAGGGTCTTTGTCTCACCGAAAATGGGAGAAAAATCTTACAAGTCATTGTTTTAGGAAGTGTTAGAAAAGCAAACACAGTCGTTAAGCACAGTTAGTGACTATTTTCCTTTATTCTGTACATAATAGATTTGTTTTCTTTCTGTTTCTTTTCACAGGAGTCAATAGCCTTGATAATCCTTCTTTTGGGTTCAATTTCAAAGAAGTTGTGCCTGCTTTTAAACTTTCAAAGTCAGGCTTAATTATTCAAGTAGATGCTGACTGCTCTGTGAGACTGTCAGACAGAAACTACTTAAGGAAAAACCACTCACCCCATGGTGAGCTCAGTTCCTCCAGAGAAGAAAATTTCTGGAGAAATGTCTGGCACCAGTCGCTAACGTGCACTGTTAAAATACTACAAAAAAATCGTGTAGTTTTCTTAGGTTTAAGTTTCACATATCATCAATTCACAGATGAGGACTCTTCTATAATATGTGGTCAGGTAGTAACATTTACAATGAAATACTTTATCCAGAGAGTCCAATTATCTATCATTTGGCTTTTAAAATACCATGGTCATAATAAATCCTAGTGTTTATACTCCTCTAATAATACGGCTGTTGGAATTCTCCTACCTTCACAAAAGCCATCTGGTTCTGATTTTCCCAGAGAATTTCAATAGAAAAAGAAGTCTGAATACTATATCAGAGCAACCCTGCTTACACAAACTTTTGAGAGATGTAATCAAGGGCTTCCGACCCTTAAAAATAATATAAAAATGGTTACGTACCTATTCCAGCTCAAAAATAACTCCTCAGCAATGTTTCATGCTAATCTGTCCTTAACTTAATTTAGTGCTGTGATTTCATATTGCAATACATGTATCAGAGATTATTTCTGATAACATAATGAGGTTTAATTTAAACTTTGTAATTACAAGTTCAAAATTAGCTTTGTTGCCAGGGTCTTGACTGTGTTCTGTTCTAATGATAAGATAAGGGGGTAAAGTTCTGATATATCTGTCTCTAATTCTTCCAAGGGTCAGAACTAGTGTGGAGGAAACCCCAGTACATTTGGAGAGCAGCATATCCCTGTGAATTCTGCTATCCATTCCACAGGTAACTAGGGACTTGGGTCCGGTGTCCTGTACTAGTCTGGGACTGAGGCTACAGAGATTCCCTATGGATCTTTGACCTTGATATTCTAGTGAAGGACAGAGAAGCAGAGTGCTCTGGGAGCCCAGAGGAGGGGTGCCTGGGAGGGGCTACTCAGGGTGAGGGAGGGAAAAACATGTGACAAGAGGATACAGGGCACTTCAGCAAAGGGGAGCAGAGGTGGGGAGGCGTTGGGCAGCATTTTACACAGAGGGCACTTGGCACAGTTAGGAGGCCTCCTCAGAGGGAACAGGGGCTGCAAAGGGCTAGTGGCAGGTGATGGTGGGGGGAGAAGTAGGCAAAGGCCAGTCCAGACGAGCATATGTGACACTACAGACCTCTATCCCCAGATGATGAAGGTATGCTTTACTGGTCTCTTGTGAATACATTTATTAACATCAGTAATATGCCTGGTTTATAATTGATAATGAATAATAATAATATAATATTTTAAAAGCTTTTATCAGTTTTAAGCTACTATGTGTATAATATAAATATATATATACAGTTGGGTGTGAATGTGCAGGTCCACTTATACATGCATTTTTTCCAATAAATACATACTACAGTACTATACAATCCTTGGTTGGTTGAATTGTTAGATGCAGAACTGAAGATTACTGTACATTGTATGTGGATTTTCCACTGTGCGTGAGTCGGCATCCCTAAGCCCCGTGTTGTTCAAGGGTCATCTGCAGTCTTAATCCTCCCAGCTAATATTAGTGCAAAGTCAGTTGACATATATGTTCTTATGATGCACACAGAAACATTGCAAACTGAATAGGCACAAATTTCTTTCTTTCTTTCTTTTTGTTTTTACTTTTTGTTTTAAGTTCAATTATTTAGTCTTTTAAAAAAAATTTTGTTGGAGTATAGTTGATTTTCAACGGTGTGTTAGTTATAGGTGTACAGCAAAGTGAATGAGTTATACATACACATATATCCATTCTCTTTTAGATTCTTTTCCCATACAGGTCATTACAGAGTATTGAGTAGAGTTCCCTGTGCTATACAGTAGGTCCTTATTAGTTATCTATTTTATATATAGCAGTGTGTATATGTCAATCCCAGTCTCCCAATTTATCCCCTCCTCTTCCCCCCGGTAACCATAAATTTATTTTCAACCTCTGTGACTCTATTTGTGTTTTGTAAATAAGTTCATTTGTGTCATAGTTTAGATTCCACATATAAGTGATATCGTATGATATTTGTCTTTCTCTGTCTGACTTCACTTCACTTGGTATGATAATCTCTAGGTCCATCCATGCTACTGCAAATGGCATTATTTCGTTCTTTTTTATGGCTGAGTAACATTCCATTCTATATATGTGATTTCTTTCTTTTGTATAAATCAGATGTAAGAAGCTTGCTATTTGTATATTTTAGAGAAAAAACAAAACTCTGGGTTTTTTTGCCTTTTTGAAAAAGTATTTTCAAAGACTGACTCATAATCAGTCATTTCATATGAGGGTTTTTGACTCTTCCCAGCTCCATTTTCTCACAACTACCGCTCTTTATTTAACAGTGCATCAAGCCAGACTTCAGTAAAATGCCGTGGAGTAGGTCTCTGAGTCTGACTTGTGCTTCTCTGGCAGCACCAGGCCTTACTCTAGGCAATATGTGTTGGTTGAACCCAGGTGGGCGTGGGATCATGCAGTGATGTCCAGCCCTGACTGCTCATTTGAATCAGCTGAGGGCCTTTTAATGTAGCATCTTAAGCAAAAGAGAAAAAGTAAAGTGTTTTACTTTTTGAGAATGACATTCTGAGAACAGAAATATTGCAACATTGAGAAACCAACTAGCAAATTTAGCCTCAAGCTCTACTATTTATCATTTCTGACCTGTAGAATCAACTCTATTCCAGAAAACTGACAGGTGCAGGGCTTGACTTATGATTTACTTATGCCAAGACCTAAAAGAAACTTTTAAGACCCTAGAAACTGATAGCTCATATACTGACCTATAAGATATTGGATCAATGAAATTCAAAGTAAATTCACACTTGAGCTGCAAAACCACATTGTACTAAACAAAGTCAACTATCTCAATGTCTTGTTTAAAATATTTCATATCTTGTCATTAGACTGCATTTTAATAAGATGGCCTGAAATGATTTGGAGGCACAGAGATTTAGGAATAATTAAAAAAATAACCCAAAACCCTGTTCTTTCCAAAGCTTATTATAACCACTTTTTCTAATTGCTTAAAATAAGATCATCTCGGTCATGCCAGTTGTGAGTAAATTAATTAATTCATTTTAGGAATGAAAAAAAAATCTGGAGAATATAACTACCACTGAGCAGATTGCTCTTTGTGCTTTTAAGAAATGGAAAAATAATGCATTGATAAATAACCACCATAGATAAATTTGTCTTGGCTTTATTAAAATCAGATTTCCCCCCAACATTAGTTATATTTAATATTCTTAACTCTCAAGGTAAACAATGATAATAGTTTGGTATATATTCTTTCACACCTTTCTCTGTACTTCTACAGATATATGCTAACATATATGGGTGTTTTTTAATAATTCCTATTTTAAAAAATTTATTTTTATTTTATTTATTTTATTTTTGGCTGTGTTGGGTCTTCACTGTTGTGTGCGGGCTTTCTCTAGTTGCGGCGAGCAGGGGCTACTCTTCGTTGTGGTGCACGGGCTTCTCATTGTGGTGGCTTCTCTTGTTGTGGAGCACAGGCTCTAGGTGCACGGGCTTCAGTAGTTGTGGCACGCAGCCTCCGTAGTTGTGGCCCGCAGGCTGTAGAGCACAGGCTCAGTAGTTGTGGTGCACGGGCTTAGCTGCTCCACCGCATGTGGGATCTTCCCAGACCAGGGCTCGAACCCGTGTCCCTTGCATTGGAAGGCGGATTCTTAACCACTGCGCTACCAGAGAAGCCCTTAGATGGGCTTTTTTTATGGGCTTTTGTTTCCTATTTACAAAAACAGAATCTTAATTAACATATTATTACTTTTACTTTATTATTATTGCATACTATTACTTATTATTAGTCTGCAATCTGCTTTCTTTGAAATCAACTGTACCAAGGTATAGTTTACATACAATAAAGCACTCTCATTTTAAGTGAACAGTTCAATGAGGTTTGATATAAACTTATGTAACCATCATTATAGTCAACATATAGAACATTTTCATCACCTCAAAACATTCCTTTGTGCCCAAAGCATCTCCCACCCAACACCCTGACCCAAGCAAACACTGATATGATGTACTTTTTGTTACTGTAGATTAGATTTGTCTTTTCTAGAGTTTCATGTACCTAGAATTACAAAGTATACATCCTTTTGTGTCTGCATTCTTTTGTTCAGCATGATGTTTTTGAGATTCATCCATGTTGTTGTGTATATCAGTAGTTTACTACTTTCTATTGCTAGGTAGTATTAGTTTATATGAATATACCACAATTGTTCTTATATTTCCCTGGTGATAGACATTGAGGTTATTTCCAGTTTGAGCTATTATAAGTGTATCTGCTGTGAATATTCTGGAACAAGTCTTTGTGAGAATGTATACATATTTTTTCTCTTGGGTAAGCACCTAGGAGTGGAATTTCTGGATCATATGGTAGGTATGTAAGAAAGTACCAGACTGTTTTCCAAAGTAGTTGTACCATTTTACCAGCAAGGAATGAGAGTTACAGTTTCTCCATATCCTTTCTCACCAACGCTTGGTATCAATACTGGGTTTTGTTTGTTTGTTTGTTTAACCATTTTAATGAATCTGTAGTGGTGTCTCTACAATGAGATTTTGTTTGAGTAACTGTTTGAAATTAAAGGGAAGAAGAATGATTTTGATTAAGATGTTAGAAATTAATGTATGATACTAACTTGTTAATCCTATAAATACTCTCCTCTTCTCTTGGAAGTAAGGGTGCAGAAAGACCAGTCATTATAATCCTTTATGGCCTCATGCAATTTCTTCACTAGAAGCTGGAGAGCCAGTTCAGATTCAAGTGCTAAAACAATATGCTTTTACTCTTCATTTGGGACTGTAACAATTAGGATACAGACAGTTGCAAGTAACATCAGTGGCTTAAACCTAAGGACACATTGATTACTTAACCTGAAGCAAAAGGCATGTTGTCCCTAGGGTATTAGTTTTCCCACAGTGGCAGGACTGTGACTGATGCTAAGCAACACCATGACTTTTTGGCTCTTCCCCCTCAGGGTTCCAAAAAGGCTGCAACAATTTTAGCATCATTTCTTATGTGACCACCTGTGTGGTAGGAAGTAGCATAGTTGGGCAGTATGAGATTCCTCTGACTGACTGGACTCTCAGTCCTTTCCAGAAGCCCCCAGCTGACTTCCCCACAGTTCCCATTAAAAGAGCCAGACCTGGAGGCCACTCCCACAATAGAATATAGGATGTGAGCCTCCCTGGCCTCTGTAGTTGGAGGTAGTTCAGGCAGGAGGGCATGGGAGGGCCTGGTGGCAGCCGTTCCTACCATGGGTGTTACAGAGACTTTTGGAAGGAAGCACATTCTAGAGAACAGTGAGACACACCACTATGGTGTGAATAAAAACAGTAGCTGGATTACCTGAACTGTTAAATTAAACATGCCTAATGAATCTTTCTGAGCTGCTCTGCTTCTAG
Organism: Pseudorca crassidens; assembly: GCF_039906515.1. NCBI lineage: Eukaryota > Metazoa > Chordata > Mammalia > Artiodactyla > Delphinidae > Pseudorca > Pseudorca crassidens. The sequence goes on from NC_090298.1 coordinate 7,543,804, forward strand.
CAAGCATATCTCTTCCTGTCAGTCATGTGAGGTCTTAAGTAATAGGGACTCCACATCTACACACCGATCTGGGTCAGAATATCCAGGGAAGGTTGCTGAAGGCATATCTCTGGGTTTGCAAACCCTGGATAACTGGATTGTTCAGCCCTGAATTTGGGTATCATTTGGAAGGAGAAAACTTTTAAATTCCTTCTTAGTAGGGAAACTTATTCTTAGCACCTTCACTTCCACCACCTTGTTTTAGGACTTCATTACCTCTTTCCTAAATAATTGTAATAGCCTCTTGACTGATTCCCCTCACCCATCCTTCCTGCCTTCAAGTTATATTGCAAAGATCTACCAAAATAACATAAGAGCAATGATTATCACACACATTTAGTGACCTGCTCTGTCTACAAGATAAAATCAAATCTTCTTTTCTGGCATTGATCTTCTTTTTCACATTTTGGCTCTAATATGCAATTTCAGCCCCATCTCTCATCATACTTCAGCCAAGCTGGGGTCCTCACATTTCCCTTTCTGTCACCTGTGATTGCCCATCTGTTCCTTTGTTTATCCCATTTCTGTTTCCTGGAATAAAATTCACCATGTCTGTATGGAAAAGTCCTTCCTATTGCAAGTGGAAAGCTGCCATTTTTTCCATGTCCAACATACATTTTTCAGAGACCAACATCCAAATTTTTTAACTCTGCTCCAGCTATTCACAATTTGTGGGAAGATTGGTCAACGTGAGATGTCTACTCTGGGAACAGGTGGGTGTGGGACCCAAGACAGACTTGTGGACCCTTCCAGAAAGGTGCCTGTTAAACAGGTAGCACCAAACACAAATGGCATTCACCCATGATGTAATCACCCCAGAGGCAGCACCCTGATGAGAATCTCTGTTCATTTTCCTTTCAGAGCCCAGCCCTTGGAAGCCTCTAAGCTTACTGCCTTTCTGAGCATGGCTGTTCCACCCCCTTTCTCTGAGTTGCCTCACTCACTTCCTGTACCTCACTTTTTGTTATATTTCTTAGGCAGAGTAAATTGTGTTTCATGCAAGCAAAGGTTCTGGTCCCCTGTTTCAAAGACTGAGTCAATATCTCTGAGTGCTTTCCACAGTATTCTGAACAGACGTGCTTTCCTACTGTGCACAATTTTTCTTTGTGTGGTCACTTTTGCTTCCTTGTATAACAGTTATCTGTGCAGGTTATTGACGTGTTCTGACGAGGATGTGATGTGAGTCTGTCAGAGACGGAAACCGCATCTCAGTCATTTCTGCACCTGGTCGCCATCATCAGCACTCTGGAGCTCTCTGTGGAAGGAATAAGGACAGTTTTTGCCAGGACTCTCTTGTGTTTTGATACATTGCCTCACAAGCTTGGTTATTTCCTGAATGTTCCATGTCTTGGCAAAATATGTGTATTAGGATGTCTCTGGCTGCTGTAACAAATTAACACAAATATAATGGCTTAAAACAACATATATCTGTCCCTTTCTAGTGATGGAAGCCAGACATCTGAAATCAGTGTCCCTGGGCTAACGTCAGTGTATCAGCAGGGCTGGGTTCTTCTAGAGGTGCCGGGGAAAGTGATTTCCTTGGCTTTTCCAGCTTCTGGTGGCCACCTGCATTCTTTGTCTCACGGCCTCTTCCCCACAGCGTTCCAACCTCTTGTCTCTGGCCAGGGATCGGCAGCCCAAGAATGAGGAACTGGCATTGGGCAGGTCCTTTCTTCTCTGTGGGGCTGTCATGGGCGGAACTGTGTCCCCCTCAAATTCACATGTTGAAGTCCTAACCCCAGCACCTCAGAATGTGACTGTATTTGGAGACAGAGCCATTAAAGAGGCAATTAAGGTATAATGAAATGAGATCACTAGTGTGAACTCTAATTCAATATGAATGGTGTCCCCATAAGAAGAGGAGATTAGGACACATACACACAGAAAGAAGATCAGGTTAGAACGCATCTATCCATAAGCTGAGGATAGCAATCTCAGGAGGAACCAACCCGGCCAACACCTTGATCGTGGACTTCCAGCCTCCAGAATTGTGAGGCTATAAATTTCTATTGTTTAAGCTACCCAGTTGCTGCTACTATGTTACAGCAGACCTAGTGATACAGACTGAATGTTTATGTCCCCCCAAAATTCATATGTTGAAGCCTAATTTCCAATATAATGGGATTTGGGAGTGAGGCTTTGGAGGGTAATTAGGTGATGAATATTATTAGTGCCCTTATAAAAGAAACCCCAGAGAGTTCCCTTGCCTCTTCTGCAAAGCAAGGACACAGCAAAAAGACCACCCTCCCTGAAGTGGGAAGCTCTCACTGGGCACCAAGTACACTGGCGCCTTTATCGCAGACTTCCAGTCTTCCAATCTGTGAGAAACAGATTTCTGCTGTTTATAAGCCACCAGTCTATGGCATTTTGTTACAGCAGCCCAAATGCACTAAGACACCTCGCTAACTAATACAGGGGCATAGTGTGTCGAGCAGGGAAACTCAGTTGAAGCCTAGTAGCTCCATTGGCTGAACTGGAAAACATCTGAGAGATGAAGAGAGAAGGCTCAACTCAATGGCCACAGGGACACAAGGCTCTTTCCAGGGTCACATGAGGCCTTGGCTCAGGAACCCAAGAGTTTCCAGAACCTTGGTCAGGGTTGATTCACATTTGGTTTAGGCCCAGCCTGCAAGTGAAAGTCCCATAGCTTGTGGGTCTGTAAAGGCTTTATGATGAGTAAGTTATGAAATATTTTTTTGTGTTGCTTTTGTGTATCTAGAAAATAATGGACAATGCTTGTGATGCAACACAAATAAAAAAGCACTGCTTAAAACTATATAATCTATATGAAATTAAATTAAAAATTTGTCCATATCGATGTAAAAGTATATTTTAAGTTCTCCTCAATTTCTCTTACAATTGTTCCTGGGGGGCTCAGGGGTGCTATGCATTTTCCAACAATTCTAGAAGAGTCTGCAGTTTACCAAAGCACACAAAATTCAAAGCACTGTTTAAATATAAGTTTATAAATTTTAAAAAAGTTTAGTAGAGGTAACTGAGTGTTATCTAAATGTTAAGGAGGATATTATGAATCAAAAGAGCCTACATCTATGGAAAAGAAAATATCATTTGTTACCTATCAAGTCTCACCTCTTCATGTACTGTCAGGTCACATTCCTGGATTTTTTGTCAGGTTTTGATTTGTTCCTCATAAGTCATCTTTTTATCTTTTCATGAGTTCATTAGAAAGAGTGTAAAACCATGATTCCTCAGGCACAATTTCCTCCAACAAGGTGGCTGGGGACAGTTTTAATAAAACATTCATTTCAGGTCAGCTTGCTGTTCATGGTGCAGTCAGCTGGTCTGGGAACCGATGCTTCTTTTTGGTGTTATTGACATTAGGACAGGAAGCACTAAGCAAAGTCTGAATGTATGTCCTGATCTGGAAATATCTTTAAAGACTTATTGGGCCAGATACCCTGAACGTTCCTATTTAAAATCATGCAATACAAATAAATACCCATTCCCTTGATGATACTGACAAACAGAAAATAAGCAACCTCTCAAGTTTTTCCTGAAATCGCCCTCAACTTCTCTGGACCTTGCTCATAGGGTTCTTAACAGTAAATGACTTAAGCAAACATGCCGAATATCTCATCTTATTTTTCTCATTATCCTACCCTCCTGTCTGTCAGAGGGAACAGGACTGGTAAGCTTGCCAGTCACTGTTAATAAATAATGGAACAAAGAAAAATGTTCTGGGGCTCCCCTGGTGGCGCAGTGGTTGAGAGTCCACCTGCCGATGCAGGGGACACGGGTTTGTGTCCTGGTTCAGGAAGATCCCACATGCCGCAGAGTGGCTGGGCCCGTGAGCCATGGCCGCTGAGCCTGCGCATCCGGAGCCTGTGCTCTGCAACGGGAGAGGTCACAACAGTGAGAGGCCCGCATACCGCAAAAAAAAAAAAAAAAGAAAAATGTTCTGGGTAGTATTAGCTATAATTTTTTTCAGTATGGGCCATATGCCAGACAGCAGCCTGGGCACTCTCATGCTTTGTTTTCACAATATTTCAGCAAAGCTAGTATGAACTGATCCATTTTACAGAAGGAGCAGGATAAAATAATTGTCAAGGCACTTTCTGAGTCAACATGCCTTCCCTATATGGCACTGAATCTAACTGAGGATGGGGTGCTGAGGAATTGGGTCTTGTGGATATTGCGCCACCATGATTGAATTGTATGTAAATATGTGTTTAATTAACCATCTTTCCACTAGACTTGAGTTTCACGAAGGCAGGGATGGTGAATGACTTTTGGGAATGTATTCCCAAAATATGGTAAGAGTTCTGGGACTTAAGGGAGGTTCAAGCCATATTTAAGAACGAATGAGTGTATTGGGTTTTCAGTGCTCCTAACATCTCTACTGAGAAGACTGCCTCGAATAGCAACCTCTACTATGGAGTGAACCCACCATCTGCTTACTCTTCATCCTGCACCAGTTTACTCTTATTTACCAGATTCCACTCACAGTTGCTGGCTCTGTCTCCTTTACTCTGAGGGACCTGCCCTCCCATCTTGGCTTAACAGTTGCTGTAACATTTGGGAAAGAGGAAGGTTTGTCTCTCATCTGCTTTCAGGCCACCCACTTGTCTGCGGTTCCTTGAGTATCTGTATCATGACTGACCCCCACGTTCTTTAAAGGCTGTGGGTCACCAGCTTCGCACTGGATTGTGCAATCTTCAGACCTCAGTTTCCCTCATGTGATGCTGATCTCTTGAAAACAGACACCGAGAGTCCTTGATGTTCCAGGTGGACACACATCAGCTCACACGAGCTCTTCCTGCCCAAAGGAGTAGCAGGTGTGGCCCATTTGGGGTTCAGTGTCCAGAGGGTCATTGGTGGGTAAAACATGTGTTATCTATGGACAAACTTGGATACAGCAAGAGAACTGACCATGGAGAGAAAGAGAAGCCTCTCCCTAAGATTCCCATAATGAGCAGGGGGGCCCACCCTCACAAGGCGAGAATTCACCAGGAGACAGATCAGCTTCTTCTCTTACTGCTTCTCCACATTCATAACCTACTCCATGGACCTCCTGGGAAAATACCACCACCTCCACCCTCAAAACCAGTGTCATGTGCCTGTCTATGACAGCAAGCAATGCAACCTTACACTTACACCAGGATTCAGATTTAAACTTGTTTACTACCTTTTATTGATCTTTCAGTGGAGAAAGTGTGCTTCTACCAGCCATCTTTGCTAACGGTACTGGAAAATAGAGAATGATTTGTAAGGTTAAAGAGAATAAATCTTGCTAAAAGTGATCGTAACTTTCATTTTAGACACAGAAAAATGTGAAATAAACCCAATGGCTAGTATTGGATTTATTTTCCTGAGTTCTGTTATATATAAGCGTTAAATCTTTGTGTAAGCCATTTGCATACAAACGCTGGACGTGCCCCCAGTGGGGTGCAAACTTGGTGACACAGTTACACTGGAAGAAGCCTAAGTGACTGAATTACATAATTATACCATTTGCAGTGATAGCATTTGACTCTTCTCATTGGAAAAAAATGTATTGGTACCATTTTTGCATTTTTCCGTTGAATATTCTTCAGGGGTTACATTTTTTTCTTTGTGGTTTTGGGCTTGCTGAGAACTCCTCACCTCCTGCATATGTAGCTATAAAAGGACTTGTGTGTCCCTTGTGGCTTATTAAGGTCAAGATGCTATTAGGTATAGCCTGGTCATTTAAGGTTTTAATTTCCATGCCCATTTTCTCAAGTGCTCCTGTAGTTTGGCATCCTTAAGCAACTAGGCTAATGAGGTCCTTTACCCTTGGAGATCACTTTTTTTGAAAGGAGAAATTCTCTCACCTCTGTTGGGTTTCATCTTCTCAGTCAACTTTCACATCAAGGTGGGAATCACAGTGCTGTAGCGAGACCAGCCTCTTCCAGGTCTAGATTGAGCATGAAAGCCACCTATGAAGCTTTCTCTTGTTTTGTTTCTGTGTTTCTTCAAAGCTGTTCTGTCACCTGTATATTCTGATTAAGCAGTTCAAGCTCCCCTTGCATCTTTGCAGTGGGGTCCTGACATCAGGGCAGCCTTCAGGAGCCCATGCTCAGAAGGATCCCGGGAGTGGGATCCTGCCATTGTTGGCTTGAGTCTTAATTTTTAAAGAAAGGGCTCTGCATTTTCATTTTGCACTGGAACCCACAAATTCTGTAGCTGGTTCTGCCTAGAGTCGAGACCTAGGTAACCTCCTGAAGCAGGCTTAGCATTAGTCCTAATCACTTCTTCCACCTTGACTTTGTAGGAATCTCCAAGTTTCTCCATGACATCCTCTTTGGGATTCATGTCTCACCTTTTTGAAATTTCTGCCTTCTTTGGGGGTCAGTGAGCTGGGAGGATAGTACTCAATTATCTCAGGAATAGCTTACTGGCTAATGCGTTACCCAGCCCAGCCGTGTGACATTTTACATGGGAAGAGTGGTGACTAATGATGACCAATTCTGGAATTTCAGATGTCCCACATGAATTGTGTGATACTTTCGTCTAGAGGGAAATGTGTTCACCCCTAGTGGTAACTGCCAAGGACACTTTTCAAGTACCTACCCTGTGTAAATGCTGGTCCCTTACTGTATTTATTCTCTCCTTATCTCTCCCTCCCACTTCCACGCTCCATCCAAAGGACATGCTTAGTGAACGTCTGGACTATTTTAAATAAATGAAATGCTCCGTGTCCAGACTATTCTGCAGAGAGGAGAAAGGGGTCAAGAACTGCAAATCTGAGGGAGAATTAAGAAAATAGCTCTGACTTCTCAAGGTGCTGGCACCTGCTCATCCCCCATTTACAAACCCTCCCTGTTCTGTGTCCTAGTTTCTCTTTCCCTGTCATCACCCTCTGTCTCTCCTTCCTCTCAGCTACTCTCTTCAGGATCCCTTCTGCGGAATCACTGTTTGGGTACAAAGTTGTCTTTCTTTTCTTTAGTGGGAGGAGGAAGTGCCTATTCTCCATCTTCGTCCATCTGCAAATGTGGCCTTGGGTGTCTCCCTGAGATGCTTGGTTAGAATCTCTCACCTTCTGGGCATGCTCCCTATAAAAACACTCATGTATACCTTGGGACACCTTTGCCTGAGAACTCCCATCTGGGGCTAAAGATTAATTTAAATCTGCTTCTTATAATATATCGACGTGGCTGTTGTATCTTGGTCAAGACATATTTTCCTTTTTGTAACACAGGGCTTCTGAAAGTGTCCACTTTCTCCCCTGGTTTCTAGTTATGACCTACTTATATTAACCCAGCAGGAAGCATCCCCTAATCTGGATTATGTTGGTGTTTATTAAAGGAAATTTTAACCAAATAATATGCATTTTTGCAGTTTCATATTATAGTATTCAAAGTTGAAACATGTTACCTTCCTGCTATCACATTTAAATATGGAGCAGGGAATGGACATCTCCCAAAGAAACTCCATGTTCTTTCTTTGATGTTTAAAATTCTATAAATATCTCATATTGTCTACTTTCTGAAAAAATAGTCTGCCTCAGCTCCAGTAATGAGCCCTTCATTTATAGTGATTAATTTTTAATGTTAAAGATTAGTGTAAGAACCTGTTTAAACATTTGCCAGGAGCTAAAAAATTAATTTAAAATAATTGATTTGAAAGCCTGTAGAGACATTCGTTTCAAGGTCAGATTCCCTGGCAAACATTCAGCCACTTCTGTGAAGATCTGGATGGTCCTGGAAAAGTAGAGTCAATCATCACAGTGAGGTGTGCTTTAAAGGGCACTTAAAACCTGCACCCAGAAGTCCATTTCACTGGGCTGCTGTGGAGATTCCTGCTGCCTTATCTTATCCCCACAGTTATTCCCATGGTTACCTGGCTAACTATGCTTTACCTATGCAATGCAGTTTTTTTTAAAGAGTGAGATATAGCTATATAGCCAAGATACATGACTACTTTAAAAAGAAAAATCAGAAGCGTGTGGAGTTTGATTATTGTTTTAGTAACAGTTTTTGCATGACATATTTTTTCTGGAAGGAGACATTGGAAACGTAGTAGCGGTTAATATTACAAAGAGATTGAACTTTGTGGTTTTATTTTATTAATTATAAATTTTTGAACTGTTTGAACTTGTAATCATTAGCACAAGTAACATTTTTATTAACATCAATATGGTGTGTATTCATACAGGCATAGCTTATGCAGAAATACCCCAACATCTCAAGGACTTCACATCACAAAAGATTATTTCTCACTCCATGTGGATTGGCAGGAGGTCTTGGCCCTCATGGTGGAGGTCCTGCCATCTGGACCACATGGCCAGATGGACGAGGGAGAGAGGCTGGATTGGAATCAGCACAAGCTCTCCAACCAGGAAGCAGTAAGTAGGCATGACACTCCTACTCAAATTCTGTTCCCTGGTACTGGTTTCAAGACCCTACCCAATTGCAAGGAAGGCTGAGAATTATAAACGTCCTTTAAATAATTCCCAACCTTAGGGGACATTACTGTGTTAGGCAGATAGATATTGTTTCTGAGACTACAACAGATGGCATAAAAATGTTTCTTGGGGGGCGCCTCTGATAACTGGCATTTTCCTGTTACTACAATGTAATGGTTTCATGTGCTATGTCCTATTTACCATTTCAGTGAGGATACTTCCATTTCAGGTGTGGCTCTGGCAATATGGCTGCCAGATCTCTTAATATCATGTCCTCGTGCAACTACATTAAATGGTATGAAGAGAAATTTTTTTACTTACTAGTTTCTCTTAGTCAGCATATTAATAAGGGTTAGGTTCAGCTGTATGGCTCCAAAAGCTAAATTTTGCAGTGGCTCAAATACACGAGATGAAATACTATCAAGCTGATGGAAGCAGGGGTGTTCTTACACTTTTATAACTCTATCAAGTCCCAGGTTTCTTGCACTATTACACTCTGCCAACCCTAGGGTTTGCCTTGTACACCATGGTACATGGTGGCCACAGGAGGCTCAGTAGTTATACCTGCTTCATACAAGCAGGGATAAGAAAAGAAACTAATAAAAAGAGACAAAGTTCTACACATGCTGTCTTTTGAGGGAGATTCCCAGGAGCTTCCCCTGACTCTTTGCTTACTCACCATTTTCCAGAGCTCAGTGATATCATCCTACTTGATTGGGAGAACCTTGATAACACTACAGAATACCATACTGTTTTTGTAGGATGCTTAAAAACGCTTTCATCTTCTATTTTCAAATATGAACCTGGCCTTTAACTAGAGGATTGTTGGAGTGTTTGGTGACACTGATTCCAGAGTTTTGCCTCTGTGTTTCTGTGAGACTTCTAGCACTGATACTTATTAGCCACTTAGAAAATTTAGTGTGTGTCATTCTTCCCAGATGTTACTTTCCCAGTGGTTTCCACTGAATAGAACCTGGGCCTTTTAGAGGGCCATTGACTGAGATCATAGTCAGAAATTGAACCTTGAAAAACTAATAATTAGTATCAGTTAGGATAAGCCAAGCTTATCAAAAGAGTTTACTAATACCCCAAATATGGAGATAAATAAGCACAGGAGGAATGGTAGAAGTAGAAGGCCCAAATTTTGAAACCTCTAATAAAACAACAGTTAGGTAACTGACTGCCAGCCATGGCTGCTAATACAATAGCATCAGTGAACAGTTGATTGTTATCTGGGTGATGGATATACTAGGCAGAAGCACTGAAACACACTAATTGTAACATCAGTAAGAGTGGCATAAAGAGAAACTATTTATCCTCTGATAACGATGCAACTGAGAAGCACTAATGAAACAGATTTTTGGCATCATTACCACCTGCACCATATGGACTGAAAATAGAGTGTTTTCCTAAAGGAGTACCCCCAAATCTACATCTTTCCAAAAGCATAGTTGGGTACGAATTGGGAGGAACTGCATGTTGTGTTGAACCAGAATATCTCTTCCTTGTTTCTACTCACTGGGAGACAGACGTTTCCCACTTTCTTCCCTGAGCATTCACCTTCATACCAACACAGCCAAGATGTAAATGATGAAATTAAAGAGAGGCAGTGACAGGTATAGACACAAACACGTTGGTACAAATCGTGAGAGAATGCAAACACTAAACTTCTGCAATTGAAATTAACAGACAATAAAACTTTCTTCATCAAAAGACTCTAATTTAAAAATATGCCTAATTACATGTAAACCAGTTAAGGGATAGAGACAGAGAATAGGAAAAGTTTCCTATGGTTGTAAAGGACGGGGTCTCCTTGGATTACTTAAATCAAGGGAGAGGGTTAGGAGATATGGTGGACGGTTAGTGGTGGTGGCAGTCATCCTAAGAACATATGAGTCCATTAAAGGGGGAGGGGGAGGGATAAATGAAGAGTTGGGGATTATCAGATACACACACTATATAAAGTGGATAAACAACAAGGACCTACTGTATAGCACAGGGAACTATATTTAATATCTTGTAATAACCTATAATGGAAAAGAATCTGAAAAATATGTATATATAAATGTATAACTGAATCACTTTACTGTATACCTGAAACTAACCCAAAATTGTAAATCAACTATAGTTAAATAAAAAAAAAAAAGAATATATGAGAAATCAAGAAACTTTGGTCTTATGCTGAGACCTCTTGGAAACCCATAAAGTTGCATAAGCAGTTTCTCTGAAGCATTGGTCAGCTGTGCAGACAGGCTGCAGAGAGCTGGGAAATACAGTTCAGTATAACACAATCACCCCAGTGCCTTCCTAAAATCCTCTCACTCAAAATGAAACCCACATGGTTTGTAGTCTCTCAGGCCTCATCGCAACCCACTGGCATCCTCTTCACTCTGCAATAACTATGGGGATTTATCTGTGTTCATCAACTCACCCAGGGGCCCATCTTGCTCTTCCTTCTGCCTGGAAGACTCTCCTTCCAAGTCACGGTCTTTGGCCGCACACTCAGTCCCCATTTCATAGATCTCCTCCGAGAGGACTGTCCTGACCACTCTTGCTAAAGCCTCCTTTTCCCCAGTTTCTCACTGTTGTACCCTTAATTCTAGCACTGCTCTCATCTATGGTTACCAATGAAATTTTCTTTTCAATGGACCTGAATGAGTGTAATCTATAAGCGCAGACATTTCATAATCTGAAAGAAATGAATTTAAAAAGATGAGAAACATTGATTAAGGACCACAATTGCAGCCTGATTTTATGCTGTTGGTTATAGCATGACTGTGCTAATGAGGGTAAGGAGAACTTGTTATGCGCATTACAGCTGCTTTCTGTGAGTGGCAGCTGGCGAGATCACGGAAGTGTAAAGTGTAAAGTGAAAAATGTGACCAGAAATAATAGTTCTGCAGTGACAAAATGAAAAAGGCCATAACAGCTATTGCACCCCGTGAAGGCTGGATTTAATAAAAAGCCCGCATGTGCACAGTAATAGTTTTTATGGTTAGACATTTATAGCTACTAAAATCATTATCAAGTAATTTCCCACAGAAGACAGCTTTGTTTCTGTGAGTCTGAAATGCTCCCCAGACTCCATTTAAAATCACTGATTTTATGATTTTATTTTTGTAACACTTTTTTTAACTGTAATTTCAAATTTACAGAAAGATTTCAAGATTAGTATAAGGAACTGTCATATACCCTTGACTCAAATTCAGGAATTGTTTGTTTTGCCCCATTTGCTTTCTCCTTCTCTCTCTCTCTCTCTCTCTCTCTCTCTGTGTGTGTGTGTGTCTGTCTGTCACACACACACATAAATATTTTTGTATCTCTTTTTCAGAACCATTTGAGAGCAATCTGGGGACATTCTATATTCCCTCACTAAACTTCTTCTCTTGTTTCCTTGTCTAGTGAGGTGACCCAAACCTCATTCCTGAAGAGTCTGGATCATTAGCAGTCCTGCCTGAATTGGATTATTATAGTTTCCCATCAACTTTAATTACATACTTGAAAGTCCTAAAAGATGCCCTTGATGACTGCTTTCCAGACACACTCCTCCCTGCTTGCATTATGCGGTAGTCACCCACTTTTCCCTTCATAGTCAAGGTCATCACCACCACCAGCACAGTGACCGCCTTCTCTGTCTGTTGACCCAGAGGAATGAGATGCTCAAAGAGCCCAGGAGGCAGTGCTAACTTCCAGTTTGATGGGATCATCTGTCGTGCCCCCTTGTGAAAACATTCCTCCCTTTGGACTTAAGACCTCTAAACAGCAGAACCTAAAATCCTAGCCAGGCAGGCAAATAAACCACTGCTGCAGTCAAATTAAGGAGCACTTTTTTCTATATAAGGTAGGGTGATGTATGTCAGGGTGTGCTGATATATAATAGTAATGGAATACTCAGAGCAATGAACCCAAAGATGGCAGCTCTGAGTGGCAAAAAGCTACCTGTCAAGCAGTGATTAAAATTAGTGGCTGCCGGGCTTCCCTGGTGGCGCAGTGGTTGAGAGTCCGCCTGCTGATGCAGGGGACACAGGTTCAAGCCCCAGTCCGGGAAGATCCCACATGCCGCAGAGCGGCTAGGCCCGTGAGCCATGGCTGCTGAGCCTGCGCGGCCGGAGCCTGTGCTCCACAACGGGAGAGGCCACAACAGTGAGAGGCCCGTGAACCGCAAAAAAAAAAAAAAAAAAAAATTAGTGGCTGCCATTTGCAGACAGAGAAATCAATACTGATGACTGTAAGATTTGCCTTCCAGGCTGGAAACAAATGGTACACAGCACTGCAGTGAGAGTCCCTACCAGGAGCTCCTTACACAGCAAAGAGCCCATGTATGGGGGCTTCTGTATTCTTTTTGATGCTCATGACCCAGAGGCAGTCTTTAGTCAATCTGGAAACACAGCAAATAAACCATAGGGAATTTTTTAAAGACTAGAGTTCTCTTGTTTCTAATTTTTAATCCTTCCATTCATTTTTAATAGAAACCTGTGTTTCTACCTACCACATAAGTAGACAAAAATGATGGAAACTTCAGTAATAACAGTACTTTCTGAATGATTGTTCTACAAAATAAAATATTAGGAATATCACAGTATATATGGGTAGTCCTGAGAAAGAGATGCAAAAGTTTATGTGATTTAGAAAATGTACCCAGAGGTCTTGAGAACTATTACTTTTAAATAGAATTTTTAATTTAGATAATTGTAGATTTACATGCAGTTGGAAGAAATAATACGAAAATATCCCATGAACCCTTGGCCCGGTTTCTCCCAATGGTAAACATCTTGTAAATGTGGTTGTGTAAATTATCACAACCAAGGTATTAACACTGATATAAATCACTGATCTTATTCAGATTTCCTCAGTTTTATATGTACTTGTGTGTGGTATATGTGCAGGAGAATGTGCATTTTAATTCTATATGATTTTAACACGAGTATAATTTGTGTATCAGTATCACAATCAAGATTCTAAACAGTCCCATCATCATAAGGGTCTCTCATGTTGCCTTTAATAACCCCTCCACCATCATCCCTAACATATAATGATCAGTGATCTATCTTCTATTTCTAGAATTTTACCATTTCAAAAAAATATTACACACATGAAATCATGTGGTACACAACATGTTGGTATGGGTATTTTTCATTCAGCACGATGTAGTCTATCCACAGTATTCTGACGCATACTACAACATGGATCAAACTTGAGGACAACATGTTGACTGAAATAAGCCAGTTACTGATAGACAAATAGTATATAATTCCACTTAAATGAGGTATCTACAGTAGTCAGGTTCACAGAAACAGAAAATAAAATGGTGGTGGCCAGGGGCTGGGGAGGGGAAATGGGCAGCTATGGTTTAATGGGTATAGAGTTTTCAGTTTTTCAGAAAAAAAAGTTCTGGAGATTGGTTGCACAACAATGTGAATATCCATAATCCTACTCAACTGTACACTTATTAGAATTGGTTAAGATGGTAAATTTTATGTTATGTGTTCTTTATCACAATTAAAAAATAATAAAAATTGTATAAAGACATATAAAGGACTAATACCTATCTTTCTCAAACTATTGCAAAAAATTGAAGAGGAGGCAACACTACCAAATTCATTCTATGAGGCCACCATTACCCTAATACCCAAACCAGGCAAAGACACTACAATCTGAAAAGGCTACATACTGTGTGTTTCCAGCTACAGTAAGTCCCCTACATTAGAGCCTTCAAGTTGCGAACTTTCAAAGATGCGAACATGCATTTCATCCACTTCAGGCGTGAGTGAAATTGCTGCTTGCCCTCCGTCTCTTATTGCTGATGATCCTTCAGCTCTACCATCTCCCACCTCTTCTCCCTTCTCCAGTCAGTAACTCTTCCTGCCTGTTCACGCGATGCCAGCCCCTGGATGCCAGCTGTTGTACTGCACTACTGTACTTTTTCAAGGTACTGTACTGTAAGATTAAACATGTTTTCTTTATTTTTTGTGTTTGTTTTTCTGTATTATTTGTGTGAAAAGTATTATAAACCTATTACAGTACAGTACTGTATAGCCAATTGTGTTAGTTGGGTACCTAGGCTAACTTTGTTGGACTTATGAACAAATTGGACTTACAACTTCACTCTTGGAATGGAACTCATTTGTACTGTATATGACATTCTAGAAAAGGCAAAACAAAAGAAACAGTAAAATTATCAGTTGTTGCCAGGGGTTGGGGGTGTGGGGATGAGAGATGAATAGTCAGAGCACAGAGGATTTTTAGGCAAGTGAAAATACTGTATCTGATACTCTCATAATGGGTACCTGTATGCATTTGTCCAAATCCATACAACGTACACCACCAAGAGTGAATCTTACTGTAAACTGTGGACTGTGGGTGATAATGATGTGTCAGTCGGTGTAGGTTCATCAGTTGTAACAAATGCTGCACTCTGGGAGGGGACATTGATAGTGGGGGAGGTCAAGTGATGGAGGGGCAGGAGGAATATGGGGAACCTCTGTACCTTACTCTCAGTTTTGCTATGAACCTGAAAAAGCCCTAAAAAATAAAGTCTTCCAAAAATTATAGAATTCACAGACAAAGAAAAGACTCTAATGAGTTCAAGAGAACATGAGCTGATAGCAGTGGGGAGAAGGAAAAAAGGAGCATGAAGGCTTAAGAGACCAAAGGCAAAGGCACAAGAATGAAGGAGAGGAAGTGTGAGTTAGGAGACCAGTTAGGAGCAGAAGATGCACCTTTAACCCAGTTAATCTGTACAAATGCAGCATTGACCTTCACTCAGGTTTTCTTTTACAGGCTCCCAGCAGGGGGCAGACTTCAGTCTCATTTCCATCCCCCTCTGTCTTCAGGTTCACAAAGCTTTCTCACATCTAAACGATCACAACTGTCTATTACAACCTTCTCAAGGTCTTTCATTAGAACCCAACCGTTATTGGCCTGATATAAATGGGAACGACTGTGCATTTGTCGGCAGCAACCTGTGGCTTATGCAGAAGTGAATACTGTGTATATCTATAAGGTGCTATTATCTCCTTGAGCACCAACAGCAGCCTCCTTGGCATGCCTAGAAGAATCGACAAGCACCCATGTCCATAGCTGACTTTGGAGAAGTTCCGAGCTATGCTCTGGGACTAAACAAAGACTCCTCTCTGCTTGTTGAAAAGGCCTGGTGAGCTGGATGAGCAACTCAGATCAAATAAAGTTGGGGAAAAAGAGCAACTCTGTAGAGAGGATGTCTCAGCAAGCTGACCACTTAAAAAGAAAAGTAAATACTGCACTGATGAATATTATGAAGGAAGGCTTTAGGTAAGCGGAACTATTCTCTTAAGAAAATAGCAATTAACACATATGAGATAGTTGCAGAAAAAATTTTAAAAGAAAGAAAAGATATTGATTTCTTCCTCTTCTGTAATAGTAATAGAATAAGAATAATGCCAAACCTCTAAATGATGATTTAGCAGTTTTACTGAAAGCTAAAGACGAAACAATTTCAAAATAAAAATGACAACAGGAATCCCTAAATACTATCTCCTTTTTAGCTAGGCTCCAGAATAAGGAAAAAACAGAGTAGCAAGAAAATGAAATCTTTATCATTAAGGCTGGTTTCATAGTCTCTGTAAACCCTGGAACCAATGAAAAGAAAAAAAAATCCAAAGAGGGAGTATTTAGTTATTTAATGAATAGCATATGATCTTTCTCCATGTCCCTTGAAAGGAAGAGGGTAAAACTTTATACCTTTCATCCCATAAATCAGTGGTTCCAGGATGTGGTTCCCAGTCCAACAGCATCATCACTTGGAACTTGTTCAAAATGCAAATTCTGTGCCTCTACCCCAGGCCTACTGATCCAGAAACTCAAGGGAGCATCTCATCAACATGTGTTAACAAGCCCCCAACTGTTTCTGATTCACACTAAAGTTTGAGATCTACTGCCCTAAATCGTGTCCATATTCCATTTTTAAGCCTTTCTGAAGATTGTGTAAGATGGAAAATATCTTATAACTGGACTCAATGCATTTATAATTCACACTTCCAGAGACTTACAACTTGGGAGTCGTACTGACACTTCCCTACTACAGGAATACTGGCATTTGAACAATGATGTCCTGGGAGAATTTTCCAGCAATGAAGAAAATGGGTGTGAAAAGTAAGAGGGAGTTTTATCACTCAAAATCATCCCATTGTCCAGAATCAAGACAATGTTCCAGGACTTTTCTCTGGGGATCATCCTCTTCCTGAGAAGTGGGACAGGAGAGAGATCATTATAATCAATACAGACTAAGCAATTCAAAGAGGATCTTAGCGCTGTGGTTGACAGGTTTGTGATTGGAAAGTAGCTCACCAGATAATGTTCGTCGTGGTGATATTTTATATACATTTGTCTCCAGTATCCAAGGGGTTGGTTCCAGGACCCCTGCTGATACAAAAATCCCTGGGTGTTCAAGTCCCTTAATATAAAATACTAGTATTCAGCCCTCCATATTTGCTGGTTCTGCATCCAAGGACTCAACCAACCTCGGATGTATTTTCTGATTGATTGGCAGCTGCAAAATCTGCCAATAGGAGGGCTGGCTCTATTCACTACTTTCTTTCTTATTTATGACTTTTAATGATTTTCCCTTAATTTCCTGTGAGTGAAGAGTTTGATGATTCTGGGAGTCTTTCTCTCTCCCTGTTCCTCCCATAATGTTCCAATATATTTCAGTTTACTTGAAAAAAAATTTTTAAAGGCTTTAAAAAATGATACAAATGAACTTATATACAAAACAGAAATAGACCCACAGACATAGAAAACAAACTTATGGTTACCAAAGAGGAAGCGGGGGAGGGATAAATTAGGAATTTGAAATTAACATAGACACACTACTATATATAAAATAGATAAACAACAAGGACCTACCATATAATACAGGGAACTATACTCAGTATTCTGTAATAACCTATAAGGGAAAAGAATCTAAAGGGAAATAGAAATATATGTATGTATAATTGAATCACTTTGCTGTACACCTGAAACTAACACGACATTGTAAATCAACTATACTTCAATTTTAAAAAGCTTATTTTTTGCACTTTGTGAGAGCAATTTAATATTTTTAAATTTAGATTTATTAATATTTAATATACCATAAAGTAGTCCTTCTAAAGTGTACAGTTCAGTGGATTTTATTATATTTAGAAAGTTGTGTAGGCATCATCACCAATTCTATAACTGGGAAATGCAGCAGTTTCCTTTTTTATTCCTGTGAAATATGTTGCTTCTCTTTAGTGTCCTCATGAGGAAGCTTCAGAGAGTGGAGTGAATTCAGGTGCATGTGATAGTACCTGTTGTAGACTCCCAGGAAGCAGTAAGTAAATCTGAAAAGCACAATAGCATCAACTAGATAATAGCTTGAGTTTTACAGTCAGCCCTCTATATTTAAAGGTTTCACATACAAGGATTCAATCAGCCACAGATCTAGATTATTTGGAAAAAATTTTCAGAAAGGTCCAAAGAGCAAAACTTGAATTTGCTGCATTTGGGCACCTGTTTACATAGCATTTACATTGTATTTACTACTATTGACATAGCATTTCCATTTTTTAGGCATTATAAATAATCTAGAGATGATTTAAAGTATATGGGAGCATGTGTGCAAGTTATATCCAAATACTGCACCTTTTATAGAAGGGACTTGAGCATCGCAGATTTTGGTAACCATGGGCATCCTGGAACCAATTCCCTGCAGATACTAATGGACAAACTACTGTACTTTGCTTCTTAATTTCTGTAGTACTTGAACATAGAAATTCTAGATGATTACATAAATGGCATGATTTTCACTCGTCTTTTGGTATAGATCCTCAGGATTTAGAGAAATGCCAATCTTTTAAACTTCACAGAAACAAGAGTAAAAATGAAAGGACCTCCAAACTTTCCTCCTTTTCCCAGATGTTTGCTATTATCTAGTTCTTATCTACCAGGCAAGAAGGCTGGCAAGAATCAAGGGCACCTTGGAAGGGAACCGCTCTGAGGCCCAAGCATTAGGTCTGCAGCATGAGGGAGACCAGATGTATCTCTCTGCTGCCTGCACGCACTGCACCTCACATCCTTCTGGATCTGGGTCTTCCCCCTCTCTGAGTTAACATCTGTGATCCTACCAAGTCTCATGTGACCAAATTATGTCAGCTTTGATCCTGCATAATTGTTTGGAGCTCTCTTCTCTGAATCCAGATGACCAATCCTGCAAACATAGTCAAAATGTCTGAGCATTTCCCAATCCTCCTGGAGGCCATTCAGCCAGATACTGTCCAATACATCCACCTGGAAAACTGAAGCAGAGGGAGATCCATTTTGATGAAACACAGAGCAAGACAGTTTTGATATTAATATGAATGAACATAGAGAGATGTAAACCATGACAGAGTCTTCTGCTGTCTGGCCTCTGAGGCTTAAGTAAGAGCAACTACTTCACATTGTTTGATCAACACAGTAAGCCACAAGGTCACCCCAGACATGCAGAGGGCCGGGGTTTCTGAGGGGACACCAGGACGCTCAGCATCCAGTCCCTTATTCCAAAGCTGTGCCTGACTGCTGCTGTGCCGGTGCTACATGAGAACTGTGTTACCTGGGCCACGCTTCTCTCATGCAGGGGAGCGAGAAACCAAGGACTGAAAATTTGCACAACTCAGAGACCCTGAGGCCACCCCACAGACCTAAGTCCTTTTATCTCAAATCAGAAGAGAATTTCAAAGGGTTGGGACTATAACAACACTGATTGTTGTTATCTGGTTGATAGGGATTAAGGAAGACATGCATTTAATGGTTTTCCAACTTGGTAAAAGAGTGAAGGTAGCATGTATTAGAGATAGCAAAATTAAATACATTTATCGAGAGCCTGAGAATCAGACACCATTAAATTACTCCCAAATTTACATTTTTTGAAACTTTTTGAAGATGCATTTTCCTATGTGATTTTTAAGAAGGGGGTCTTTTTCTAAGAACTAACTGAAAGTTATTTATTTGGCATCCAAGAATCATCATGAGTGTTCATTCGTTTATTTATCCACTCATTTATTTATTCACAAATATAATAAATTTTACAGAGCTTCTACCATATTCTCTGCCCTGTGCTGGTTGGTGGGGAGATGGGGCAGCCATGGGCTACTTAGTGGGGAACCTCAACATTACTTCTAGAAAACGCAGGCAGATCCTAAATTTCCCTTAGATTCTCCCCCCCCAACCTTTTATTCCTGCTGATTGACCTCTCTACCCTAAATAATTGAGTTATTAATTATTGACACTCTGACAAAAGACGGATTCACATTTTCCCCTCCCAATCCAAGGAAATAATATTCAATATTGAAGCTCAATTTCATTTACATGGAGAAAAGATTTACTCAAGAAAGATATTTCCCTGAGCTCTAAATTTTTAGATAATTTTTTCAAACTCACAAGAAAGGAAAATATTATTTAAATACAATTTGGAAAATAGATATATCTTTATTAACATAATTCTAAAATCATCAAATTTCAGATGAAAACATTTCTAGTTTGAAAATTTAAGGATATAAGCCCAAGCTATAATGGATTTAAATATAAAAGTGTAGAGGTGGCACTGTTAGAGATTTTCTTCACAAGTGGATATGATGGATTTTGTAGTGCAAGAGAGCTCCTGAACGTCTGCGACGCTGAATCATATTTTAACCTTTAGTTTTATGACAGAAGATAACATTAACTGTAATCTTACTCACATTGCTTTTGCAGGTTTCAGAGTTTCTCATAAAATCCTGGAATCTTCAATCAACACTCTGAAGCACAATTGTCCTATTCAGGCTTAGTCTTGTGCTTCAGCTGCTTCTGAGATAGGACCCTGGGAGGTGCTAATAGTGACAGGCTTTTAATCTGTCTTTTTTAATAGTCACATTTTTTATAAGGTCCCTGCTGCTGCAGCACTTACTGGAATAGCATTTTGAAGTTTGAATATGGTGTTGTATTTAGTCTGAATATGTGAGGACCCCAAAGGCATAATGAGGTACAATTAACTCTCTCTCCATTCAGACAATGCATCCAACCCTATTAAGCATGGAGTTGGATGGTCAGATGTAGCTAGTTTGCATATACCAACATCCCTCAGGGATATATGCAAAATGACACATCTGTAGGATATTGGCAGGAATCATCACTAATAGATATAATAAAGCGTGCCAAATAACATTAGGAAAAACTAAAATTTGGGAAGGGCAGACTAAAATTCCAGAAATAGACACAGTGCCACCATATATTGTGATGTTTAATTGTATGGGAGTTGCCATGCATTGTCAAAGCATGCTGATCTTAATCCACTGCTAAAAGTAGATTTCACACACACACAAAAAAGGTAACTATGTGAGGAGTTGGATATGTTAATTAGCTTGACCATAGTAATAATTATAATCATTTCACTGTGTATATCAAATCATCACATTGTACACCTTAAATATGTGTAATTTTTGTTTAAAATTTTCTACTAAAAATTATTTTAAAAGTGACCATAATTCATAGTGTCTTTGGCATCCCAAGAGATTAAAATGTTTGTACTGGAACTAAGTAGCCTTTCCACAGGGCTGGTTTCAGAGTTAGGGTGTGACATATGAATAGTGTAAGAAAATTTATTCTGTAATATTTTATGCAGTTTTGTGCCATTTTGAATTTATTATGCCAGGGACTTTCAATCTGATTTATTTCTTAAGTTTCAAAACCCACTAAATTTGAGGAAAGAACAAAACTTTTTGGCACTGTGCAACTGCTAACAAATTCATCTTAAATATTCCACTGAGTACCTAAAGAAAAGCTTGAGTGCACTTGAGGAATTCAGTCATGTATTGGACATCAGACATACTCTGGTATGCTAACAGAAAACTACTATAGCTATTCAATGAATTTGGTAAGTAGCAAGATACAAAATTTATGCACAGAAATATCTGGCATTCCTTTACACTAATGATGAAAAATCTGAAAGAGAAACTAAGGAAACACTCCCATTTACCATTGCAACAAAAAGAATAAAATATCTAGGAATAAACCTACTTAAGGAGACAAAAAACCTGTATGCAGAAAACTATAAGACACTGATGAAAGAAATTAAAGATGATACAAATAGAGGGAGAGATATACCATGTTCTTGGATTGGAAGAATCAACATTGTGAAAATGACTATACTACTCAAAGCAGTCTACATGTTCAATGCAATCCCTATCAAGGTACCGAGAGCATATTTCACAGAACTAGAACAAAACATGTCACAGTTTGTATGGAAACACAAAAGACCCCGAACAGTCAAAACAATCTTGAGAAAGAAAAATGGACCTGGAGGAAACAGACACTCTGACTTCGGACTATACTACAAAACTACAGTAATCCAGACTGTATGGTACTGGCACAAAAACAGAAATATAGATCAATGGAACAGGATAGGAACCCAGAGGTAAACCCATGCACATATGGTCACCTTATCTTTGATAAAGGAGACAAGAACATACAATGGAGAAAAGACAGCCTCTTCAATAAGTGGTGCTGGGAAAACTGGACAGCTACATGTAAAAGAATGAAATTAGAACACTCCCTAACACCATATACAAAAATATACTCCAAATGAAATAAAGACCTAAATGTAAGGCCAGACACTGTAAAACTCTTAGAGGAAAACATAGGCAGAACACTCTATGACATAAATCACAGCAAGAACCTTTTTTACCCACCTCCTAGAGACATGGAAATAAAAACAAAAATAAACAAATGGGACCTAATGAAACTTAAAAGCTTTTGCACAGTAAAGGAAACCATAAAAAAGATGTAAAGACAACACTCGGAATGGGAGAAAATATTTGTAAATGAAGCAACTAACAAAGGATTAATCTTCAAATTTTACTAGCAGCTCATGCAGCTCAATATCAAAAAATCAAACAACCCAATCCAAAAATGAACAGAAGACCTAAACAGACATTACTCCAAAGAATGTATACAGATTACCAACAAACACATGAAAGGATGCTCAACATCACTAATCATTAGAGAAATGTAAATTAAAACTACAATGATGTATCATCTCACACTGGTCAGGATGGCCATCATCAAAAAATCTACAAACAGTAAATGCTGGAGAGGGTGTGGAGAAAAGGGAACCCTCTTGCACTGTTGGTGGGAATGTAAATTGATATAGCCACTATGGAGAACAGTATGGAAGTTCCTTAAAAAACTAAAAATAGAACTACCATATGACCCAGCAATTCCACTACTGGGCATATACCCTGAGAAAACCATAATTCAAAAAGAGTCATGTACCAAAATGTTCATTGCAGCTCTATTTACAATACCCAGGAAATGGAAGCAACCTAAGTGTCCATCTACAAATGAATGGGTAAAGATGATGTGGCACATATATACAATGGAATATTACTCAGCCATAAACAGAAACGAAATTGAGTTATTTGTAGTGAGGTGGATGGACCCAGAGACTGTCATACAGAGTGAAGTAAGTCAGAAAAAGAAAAACAAATACCATATGCTGACACATATATATGCAATCTAATAAAAAATGTTCTGAAAAACCTAGGGGCAGGACAGGCATAAAGATGAAGATGTAGAGAATGGACTTGAGGACACAGGGAGGGGGAAGGGTAAGCTGGGACGAAGTGAGAGGGTGACATGGATATACATACACTGCCAACTCTAAAATAGATAGCTAGTGGGAAGCAGCTGCATGGCACAGGGAGATCAGCTCAGAGCTTTGCAACCACCGAAGGGGTGGGATAAGAAGGGTGGGAGGGAGATGCAAGAGGGAGGAAATATGGGGATATTCATGTGCATATAGCTGATTCACTTTGTCATATAGCAATACCTAACACAACACTGTAAAACAATTATACTCCAATAAAGATGTTAAAAAAAACAAAGAAAAAATATACAGCATATCAAAATATGTTGAAATCAAATAAAGTTGTGCTAAAAATGAAAGTAACAGCACTTAGAAATGAAGAAATGTCTGAAATCAATTATTTTACTTCATAGAAAAGAAGAACAAGAACAAAGTAAATAAAAAACAAGAAGGAAGTGAATAAAAAATAAGAACAGAAATCACTGAAAATAAAAACAGAAAAGTAGAGAAAAATCAGCAAACTCAAACTGATCCTTTGAAAAGATCAGAGATCAGTAAAACTGAGAAACCTCTAGCAAGACTGATAATGAAAAGAGAACACCCAAGTTACAAATATTTGGAATGAAGAAGGATTTTCACGACCAGTCTCACAGACGTTACAAAAATAAGATACTACTACAAATTGCACTATGCACATAAATTAGACAACTTTGATAAAATGGATTAATTCCTTGAAGAGTACAAACTATCAAAACTCACCCACGATAGACCAAATAATTGAATAGTCCTACTAATATAATGAAAATTTAATTAGTAGTTAAAAACTTTCCAGAAAAGAAATTATCAGATTTAGATCGCCTCACTGGTGGAGTCTACCAAACTTTAGAGAAGCAATAACAAGAACTCTGTCCAATCTCTTCCTGAAAATAGAAAAACCACTTCCAAAATTATTTTTGAGTGCCTCATCTTCCTGATACCAGAACCAGGCAAAGACACTACTTTAAAAAAATAAATAGAATTATAGACCAATATTATTCCTCAGGAACATAAACACAAAAAGTCTCAACAAAATATTAGCAAACTAAATCTATATCTATATATCTAAATCTATATATCTATATCTATTTATGTATCTCTCTCTCTCTCTCTCTCTCTCTCTCTCTCTATATATATATATATATATATATATATATATAGTGTAAGCCCTTGCCACCAAATTGGGGAGTTTGGTTTACTCCTGTGAAAAAAAGATAGTCTACTATTTAAAAAATATCAATCAATATAATTTACCACATTAATATTCTAAAGAAAAAATGCCACATGATCATATCAGTTGATGGAGAAAAAGCATTTGGTAAA
This sequence comes from Pseudorca crassidens, assembly GCF_039906515.1. Lineage (NCBI taxonomy): Eukaryota > Metazoa > Chordata > Mammalia > Artiodactyla > Delphinidae > Pseudorca > Pseudorca crassidens. Next base: position 7,568,187 of record NC_090298.1, read on the forward strand.
ATTCAACATCTATTCGTGATAAAAAAAAAAATCTCAGCAACCTAGAAATAAAAGAGAATCATTTAATTCTGAAGAAGAGCATCTACAAAAGCCTACAGCTAACATCACACATACATTGAAGGGTACAGGAGCTCCGAATGGGCAACGCTGGAACAATTTGGGCAAAATAAATAGACAAAGTATCATTAAACTATAACACAAAGTATAAAATAAATATCAATGAGTTCATACTAATATAATAATTGAATAAATTAATAAATGATGGAGAAGAGACCAATTTTTTGTGAAGAAGAATGCTGAATAATTTATGTAGATTCTTCACCCTCAAGAAGAGGGAGCCCAAGCCCCATTCCTTACACATAGGCTGTGCAGATGGCTTCCTTCCAAAGAGTACATCATGGAAAGGGAGGAATAAAGAGTCACTTTACTATGGAGAAACTTGCAAACACAACTTCCACCAGTGATCGTCAAAATCAACAGTGGTAAAACATGTTGATAATATATGTCCCTGATGTGATAAAAATGGCACTTAAACTCTGGTTTTCCTCTCCAAAATCCATAACCCCAGTTTAATCATTAGAAAAATATAAGGAAAAAGTCAAATACAGGGACATTCTCTAATACCTCACCAGTACTCTTCAAATTGGTCAAAGTCATCAATGTCAAAGAAAATCTGAGAAAATTTTACAGCCAAGAGGAGTCTCAGGAGAAATGACAAATAAATACAATGTGGTATCCTGGAGGGGATCCTAAAACTGAAAAAGGACATTAGGTAAAAACCAAGACAATATAAATAAAATATGGGCTTTAGTTTAAAATAACATATCAATATTGGTTCATTAATTGTAGCAAATGAACTATACTCATATAAGGTATTAATAATAGGGGATACTGGATGCAGGGTATATGGGAGCTCTCTGTAATATCTTCTCAAACTCTCTGTAAATCTAAAACTGTTCCAAAAGCTAAAACTGATTTGAAATCAGCTAATGCATTCCACCATCTTATGAGAATAAATGAGAAAAAACATAATCTTATAATGTATACATAAAAATAACTTGACAAAATCCAACAACCATTTATGATGAAATCTCTTAGCCAAATTGAAATAGAACATTCTAAATCTGATAAAGAGCATATAAAAAACCCTACAACTAGCATCACATTTAATGATCAAATATTGAATTCTCATCTCACTATGATCAAGCACAAGACAAGATGAAACTCTTACTTCTCCTACACATTAACAAAAAATGGACCAAATATTTTAATAGACATTCCACAAAGCAATATGTATGAATTGCCAATAAACACATTAAAAAGTTATCAATCTCATTTATCATTGGGGAAATCTAAATTAAATCCATGATGAGATATCATCTCAAACTGAAAAATGACCACCAAAATGACTAAAGTTTAAAAGATCTAAAGCACCAAATGTTGGTGAGGAACAGGGGAGCTGGAACTCTCATGCAATGTTAGTAGGAATGTAATATGGTACAAACACTTGAAAATGTTCTGGCACAGAAGATATTCTGATGGTTTCTTAAAAAGTCTAACATATGCCTTTTCTACGACCCAGAATTCTTCTCCTATTATTTGTTCCAGAGAAATGAAAACATGTTTATGGAAAGACTTTCCCAAGAATGTCCATAGCAGCTATATTTATAATAGTTAAAAACTGGAAAACATCACTTGTATCCATTGATAGATGAATGGATAAATAAACTTTGGTACATTCCTACAATGCAACATTACAATGAATAGGAACAAATGTGTGACCTATGCAAGACCGTGGATGAATCACAAAAATATGCTGGGCAAAAAGCCCTACACACAATAGACTACATGATTCTATTACACTTATACGAATTTCTACACAAGAAAAACTGATCTTGGAAAACAAATCTGAACAATGATTGCCAATTTGAGTGAAGTAGAAATGAATACTGACTGGGAAGTGGCATAAGGAAACTTCCTGTGGTGAGATTAATATTGTATATTTTGATAGGGGTTTAGATTACATGTATACCTTTGGAAAAACATCAAATGTAGACTTATTATTTATGCATTTCATAGTGTATAAATTTTACAGAGTCTCTATAAACAAATATTGAAATCTAGTTATTGGCATACATGTTTAAGCATCTAAAAAGTTGTGTACTGATGTCTGCAATTTATTCTGAAGTGCTTCAGAAGTTAAGTGATCAATATGTGATAAAGCATGCATAATAAAATGATAACGGTAAAATCTAGGTGGAGGTATTTAGATATTCATTGGAAATATTTTTCAATGTTCTGTTTTTGCAATTTTTTGAAATCAAATCTTGGAAAAATTACAATTCTTTATACAAATGTCATTTTCCCACCAAAGCAGAAGATAGGCTGATGCAGAAACTGCTTTTAATCAACTCACTCAATCTTAATAAGGTCACTGAGCCCCTTGTTTACCATTTTATATTTTTATATTTTATATTCATAACTTTCCCTATCTCTCCTACAGCTGTAATCCAACAATAAATTTATGTACTTTTAAAGATTATGATATCCGGGCTTCCCTGGTGGCGCAGTGGTTGAGAGTCCGCCTGCCGATGTAGGGGACACGGGTTCGTGCCCCGGTCCGGGAAGATCCCACATGCCGCAGAGCGGTTGGGCCCGTGAGCCATGGCCGCTGAGCCTGCGCGTCCGGAGCCTGTGCTCTGCAACGGGAGAGGCCACAACAGTGAGAGGCCCGCGTACTGGAAAAAAAAAAAAAAAAAAAAGGATTATGATATCCCAAGAGACTTCAGACTAGCAAACCTAATTGTTTGGAAGGCTCTTATTTACTGACCTATATTTATGTGCCGTGTGTGTATGGTGGGGAGCATACAAACAACAGTAATTCTCCACCAGGAGGCACATTTTAATAACTGCTTTAAGGGAGCAAAGGCTTACAGGGTCTGCTTCCAGCATGTTTCTTATTTACTCTAGGGTCTTAGCTAAGATTTTAAACCCTGAATATAGCAAAGAGACTACATCTTACCAGAGTGCTGTGAAATTACTCATGTATTAGAGTTACACTATTTTCTCCATCTATTATCTTCTCAGCCAGCACATGGTATCCATGCCCTTGAAATCGAAGTGGAAAAGTTTTTCACAATTGGACAGAAAAGGTGGTTTTTAAGGACTACTCTTTGAAGTTGAGTTAGGATGTTCTAAAAGAACGTGTACAGGGGTGGTCTATTGAGGGCTGTCGATTGGGGCAGTTACTGTTAATGTGCCTCCATTTGTACAAATAGTATGATTAGTGTAGGGAACCTCAAGGTGTATGAGGTCATGCTTTGGTTATTGCTGTTAGCAACCCCCTTAAAACTTAGTGGTTTAAAATATGATTTATTTACACATGATTCTGCAATGTAGGCAGGGCTTAGAGGGGAAAGCAGTACTCTGCTCTACGTGGTGTCACCAGGTGGCTCGACTGGTCTGTAGTATTTGTTTCCAAGATGGTCTTAATCACATGGCTAGCAGGTTGGTCTGGGTTCTGCTACTTGTGGGTGCCTTGTTTTCCTCTGTGCCTCTCCCCATCACTTACAGCATGGCAGTCTTGAGGAAATTGGAAGTCTTATCTGGTAGCTGGCTTATCCCAGAGCACAAGAGTCAAAGCTGCCAGATATTTTTAATAACTGAGCTTGGAAGTCTCAGAACATCACTTCTGCCACATTCTACTGTTTAGAGCGCTCAAGGGCTAATCCAGATTCCCAGGGAAGGAAATAGATTCCCCTTTTGAATCAGGGGTCAGGAGAGACAAGAAACCATTGCCAAAGAGCATATGTGTTGAGAGATAGCATTGTGGCCATTTCCCTAACACAATCTACCACATGTACCACATCTAACACAGTCAGGTTTTAATGCATTCATTACATCCTATTACTCATAGGTTTCCTGACTAAATGGAGACAACATTGCAGAAAAGCCAGCTAACCAAGGATACAGAAATTTATTCTCCAACAATTCTCCTTATGTATGTACGGATTCCTCTCACCTCACCTCTCCTAATTCTCTGCTCCTCAAATACACCTCTTGCTGGGCTCAAGAGAAATTTGTCTTGACTTTTAAAATTAGACATTGAAGTGTCTTTGCTTTACCTTAACTTGTATCTATAATAGTTATTTAGATTTCTCAGTGGTAAGATTTGTCTTTTCCCTCATCTTTTTATCACACTTCCTCTTTATTAGCTTTTGCCTAAGGCCGCCAAAATTACCCCTTTCCTGATTCATGCCCCAGCTATTTTTCTAATCAAGGAGGATCACATCTTTATACCATGTAAGCCACTCTTTGAATCCCAAGTCAAAAAGTGGGGGTAGCAGGAGAAGGGGGTGTCAGAATTCTTGAAGGGCCAAAGAATACGTAGCACCGCATATGTTAATTTAGTGAAGTTAAGAGATGTTGTTAGTCAATTAAAATAGCCTGTACACACTGCTATATTTAAAATGGATAACTAACAAGGACCTATTGTATAGCACAGGGAACTCTGCTCAATACTATGTAACAACATAAATGGGAAAATAATTTGAAAAAGAATAGATACATGTATATGTACACCTGAATCACTTTGCTGTACACGTGAAATGAACACAACATTGTTAATCAATGATACTCCAATATAAAATAAAAAGTTAAAAAAATAGCCTGTAAATTGGCTCAAATTTTCCCAAGGCTTCCAAACTTCCAACAAGTTCAACCATACTCCAAGGATAATGAACAGCATCATCAATTTCTCCTAATTTCATCTAATAAAGAAAATTAGTGTCTTGCACACAAACATACACACACACAAAGGCATATGCACATATTTCTCTTTGCTTTCCTCTTTCAGAGCTTAAAATATTTTATTACTTGATTTGTGCCTCAACTTTGGATTTGTAAATTCTCAGATTTCATGTCAAATATATTTCTTTTCACAGATAATGAGTTTGAAGTCTTTATGAACATGTAAAGGTATTATGCTATTTTATCCTGGTAATGAGAGTAGAGGAGAATAAATGAGAAATGTGACTCAATTATGATGCAAATTAGAGTTATCAGATTAGGGGAAGAATTATGGCAAGATGGGGTAGAAGAGAAAAAATAAACTATGCTAAGACTGGTCATAAGCAGAGCAGATTTGGGGTAAAATACAGAACCTTTAGATTTCCTGTCAAAATCATCACAAGATTCATCAGTGGTTTGAAAGAGGCAGATGTGTGAGCAAATAATCATGGTAAATGTTGTCCCTGATCTAACAGAAATCTTTAAAGATGCTATGAGAAGAAGATGAAGAAACCAGAACACTTGAAAAAGATTTCCTGGAGGAGGTAGAATTCAATCTGATTAATTAGGAGGATGAGAAGTGGTAACGGCTCTTTGGGAAGCTGGACGAGCAAGTGCAAAGTATAGAGATACCCAGAGCACTGCCTGGTTAAGAAGTGGTGGAAATCCTGTGTTCTGGTAACTTCAGGTGCATGTCCTGGAGAGGTTGGGAAAGGATATTGGGGCTCACACACCTGACAATGTTGAATAGGCAGAGCTGCTCCTCACTCTAGGAAAGAGAAACTGAGGACAATGAGGCTCAAACATTGGTGCTGGGGTCAACAAAAGGCTGGTGGAGTTTCAGAGAAGGATGGAGAGAAATGGGCTAATGGTTTGAACTTACTATGAGGGCAAAGGCAGCAAAGCTGAAATGACTTTGTGGGCAGTGTCCCCAGACCCCTAATTTTCCCTCCAAGAGAAATAACCCAAGTTTGATTTTGGGGACATTTGAACAGAAGGTGTAGGGAGGAATTTCCCCGAATCCACACTGCCTGGAAAGAGAAGAGAAGGGAGAGAGTGACAACTAGCTGAGAAAAGAGACAATAGCAGAAAAGGCATGTGCATCTGCCTGTGAGGTGGCAGTCAAAAACAGGAGCTTTGGTGGCAGAGGTGACAGCTGAGGGAGAGAAGAGGACCCCAAGTGGGAGCAGGGCTGAGACCTGCAGTGGAGCCCCCGTCTGCAGCATCTGCACAAATATTAACTCTCCAGCCTGACAGAGAAACTGCTGGAACTAGTAAAATTTTATTTTATTACAAAATAAAAGCATATGTACGGACATTGCAATAAAGCATATCAGGGAGTTATTAGAAATCTTCAGAGAGTTAGAATCTCTTGTTTTGAAAACTGCTGCAAAACTGCAAAGCAAATACCCACAAGCTTAAAAGTAGAAATTAAATTTAAGGATATCATATTCGATGGTAAATAACACTATCTCATATGAACCTTTAGATGAACCTATTATTGATGAGGAGGATACTTTTAAAATGAATTGCTATGTTATTGAAGATACAGTGATTGACTGCAGAAACAGGAGTTTTGAATTGTGTGCAAATCATGAATCTGCTTTTGGGTTCTTGTATTTCATCCACAAGTTACAGGAAATGCCAGAGGAAACATTAAAACATGATCATGGAAATTTACTTTTAAAATGAAATCGGTACACACAAGAACCTGCACACAGGTTCTTGTTTATAGCAGCTTTATCCATAATCACTAAGACTTGGAAGGAACCAAGATATCCTTCAGTAGATGAATGGATAAACAAACTATGGAACATTTAGACAACGGAATGTTATTTAGTGCTAAAAGGAAATGAGCTATTAAGCCATAAAAAGACATGGAGGGACTTTGAATGTTTATTACTAACTGAAAGAAGCCAATCTGAAAAGATGATTCCAACTTTATGATATTCTGGAAAAAGCAACTACAGAGACAGTAAATAGATCAGTGGTTTCCAGAGGCTGAAGGAAGGAAAGGATGGAATTGGAGGAAGGGAGATGGGACACAGAGGATTTGTAGTGCAGCAAAACAGTTCTGTATGATACTATAAAGGTGGGTTCATGTTACACATTTGCCCAAGCCCACAGAATACAGAATACCAAAAGGGAACCCTGAAGTTAACTATGGACACTGAGTGATTATGATGTGTCAGTGTAGGTTAATGGACTATAATAAATGTATCATCTGGTGGGGGATGTAGGTAGTAGGAGAGGCAATGCATGCGGGGGCAGAAACTCTCTGCACTTTCTGCTCAATTTTGCCTTGAACATAAAACTGCTGTACTATATAAAGTTTATTTTTTAAAAATAGCAAACTGAATTTATATTCGAATACAAAGCTCATAATATTTTTAAAAATTGTTCCACAAAAATGATTATTTTTAGGTACACTAAAAAATGTATTTCTTTTTTTTGAACACTGAAAAATTTATTTAAAACCATACAATTTATGACCAAGTGACAATACATTTTAAATTCAAAGTGTTTGCTGACACGTTAGTACTTATTTTTATTAATTAAATTTTTTTAAATCATATTTCAAAATAATTTAACAGAAATTTATCCTACAGTTTTCACAGCATATAATAACCTTCAGTCATAGTTGCATCAACAAAAGATTCTACTTAAAATTAAAAAATAAAAAAAAAGTTTTGTGACCTTTCATTTGTCAAGAGCAAGTGATGTTGCTGTCAATTATGTCAATAGAAAATTAAATTGTTTTTCTGAAGAAACAAGAAAAGTCTCAAACAATCTAACCTTACACCTAAAGGAACAAGAGAAAGAAGAACAAACAAAACCCAAAGTTAGTAGAAGGAAAGAAATCATAAAGATCAGAGCAGAAAAAAATGAAATAGAGACAAAGAAAACAATAGCAAAGATCAATAAAACTAAAAGCTGGTTCTTTGAGAAGACAAACAAAACTGATAAATGATTAGCCAGACTCATCAAGAAAAAGAGGGAGAGGACTCAAATCAATAAAAATGAAAACGAAGAAGTTGCAATGGACACAGCAGAAATACAAAGCATCATAAGAGACTATTACAAGCAACTCTATGCAAGAAAATGGAAAACCTGGAAGAAATGGACAAATTCTTAGAAAGGTATACCCTTCCAAGACTGAACCAGGGAGAAATAGAAAATATAAACAGACCAATCACAAGTAATGAAATTGAAACTGTGATTAAAAATCTTCCAACAAACAAAAGTCCAGGACCAGATGGCTTCACAGGTGAATTCTATCAAACATTTAGAGAACAGCTAACACCCATCCTTCTCAATCTCTTCCAAAAAATTGCAGAGGAAGGAACACTCCCAAATTAATTCTACGAGGTCACCATCATCCTGATACCAAAACCAGACAAAGATACTACAAAAAAAGAAAATTACAGATCAATATCACTGTTGAATATAGAAGCAAAGGTCCTCAACAAAATATTAGCAAACAGAATCCAACAACACATTAAAAGGATCATCCACCATGATCAAATGGGATTTATCCCAGGGATGAAGGATTCTTCAATATACACAAATCAATCAATGTGATACACCATATTAACAAACTGAAGAATAAAAACCGTATGATCATCTCAATAGATGCAGAAAAAGCTTTTGACAAAATTCAACACGTATTTATGAAAAAACTCTCCAGAAAGTAAGCATAGAGGGAACCTACCTCAACATAATAAAGGTCACATATGACAGACCCACAGCAAACATCATTCTCAATGGTGAAAAACTGAAAGCATTTCCTCTAAAATCAGGAACAAGACAAGGATGTCCACTCTCACCACTATTATTCAACATAGTTTTGGAAGTCCTACCAATGACAATCAGAGTAGTAAAAGAAATAAGAGGAATGAAAACCAGAAAAGAAGTAAAACTGTCACTGTTTGCAGATGACATGATACTATACATAGATAATCCTAAAGATGTCACCAGAAAACTAATCAATGAATTTGGTAAAGTTGCAGGATACAAAATTAATACACAGAAATCCCTTGCATTCCTATACACTAACAATGAAAGATCAGAAAGAGAAGTCAAAGAAACAATCCCATTCACCATTGCAATGAAAAGAATAAAATGCGTAAGAATAAACCTATCTAAGGAGGTAAAAGACCTGTACTCAGAAAACTATACGACAGTGATGAAAGAAATCAAAGATGACACAAACAAATGGAGATATATACTATGTTCTTGGTTTGGAAGAATCAACCATGTGAAAATGACTATAATACCCAAAGCAATCTACAGGTTCAGTGCAATCCCTATTAAAGTACCAATGGCATTTTTCACAGAACTAGAACAAAAAAGTTCACAATTTGTATGGAAAAACAAAAGACCCTGAATAGCCAAAACAATCTTGAGAAAGAAAAACGGAGCTGGAGGCATCAGACTCCCTGACTTCAGACTATACTACAAAGCTACAGTAATCAAGACAGTATGGTACTGGCACAAAAACTGAAATATAGATCAATGGAACAGGATAGAAAGCCAAGAAACCCACACACCTATGGTCAACTAATCTATGACAAAGGAAGTAAGGATATGCAGTGGAGAAAAGACAGTCTCTTCAATAAGTGGTTCTGGGAAAACTGGACAGCTACATGTAAAAGAGTGAAATTAGAACACTCCCTAACATTATACACAAAAATAAACTCCAAATGGATTAAAGACCTAAATATTTAGACCAGACACTATAAAACTCTTAGAGGAAAACAAAGGCAGGCCACTCTTTGACATAAATTACAGCAAGATCTTTTTTGACCCCCTTCCTAGAGTAATGGAAATAAAAATAAACAAATGGGACCTAATGAAACTTAAAAGCTTTTGCATAGCAAAGGAAAGTATAAACAAGGTGAAAAGACAACCCTCAGAATGGGAGAAAATATTTGCAAATGAATCAATGGACAAAGGATTAATCTCCAAAATATATAAACAGCTCATGCAGCTCAATATTAAAACAAACAAACAACCCAATCCAAAAATGGGCAGAAGACCTAAATAGACATTTCTCCAAAGGAGACATACAGATGGCCAAAAGTCACATGAAAAGATGCTCAACAACACTAATTATTAGAGAAATGCAAATCAAAACTACAACGAGGTATCCCCTCACACTTGTTAGAATGGGCATCATCAGAAAATCTACAAACAATAAATGCTGGAGAGGATGTGGAGAAAAGGGAACCCTCTTGCACTGTTGGTGTGAATATAAATTGATACAGTCACTATGGAGTACAGTATGGAGGTTCCTTAAAAAACTAAAAATAGAATTACCATGTGACTCAGTAATCCCACTACTGGGCATATACCCTGAGAAAACCATAATTCAAAAAGACACATGCACCCCAATGTTCATTGCAGCACTATGTACAATAGCCAGGTCATGGAAGCAACCTAAATGCCCATCAGCAGACAAATGGATAAAGAAGATGTGGTACATATATACAATGGAATATTACTCAGCCATAAAAAGGAAATGAAATTGAGTCATTTGTAGAGACATGGATGGACCTAGAGACTGTCATACGGAGTGAAGTAAGTCAGAAAGAGGAAAACAAATATCTTATATTAACACATATATGTGGCATCTAGAAAAATGGTACAGATGAACCGGTTTGCAACACAGAAATAGAGACACAGATGTAGAGAACAAACGTATGGACACTAAGGGGGGAAAATGGGGTGGAAGGTGGTGAGGTGAATTGGGAGATTGGGATTGACATATATACACTAATAGGTATACAATGGTAAGTAATAAGAACCTGCTGTATAACATAAATAAATATATAAAATTCAAAAAAAAAAGAAAGTTAAATTGCTTTGGATACTCATTTTGATGAGTTAGTAAAGGTATTTTCAGAAAAGGGAGCCACAGAAACCTTATGCTCAGTCAAGATATCAAATTAATGAAATATTTTTATTATTTATTTGTTTTATACAATTATTACACCAGAATATATTTTTCAATTTATGTTTGTGTTGTTGCTTTTGTATAAAATTACTCCTATGAAATTGTATTAATAATAAAATATTTCTAAATAAAAAGAGTCTCTGTTTTAGTACCTTTAACTGTACTTTTTTTTTCCTGCTTTTTGAACAAGAGGGCCCACATTTTATTTTTGCAGGAGCTCTACAAATTATGTCTCTGGTTGTATTGGGTTGGCCAAAAAGTTCATTTGGTTTTTTTCTGTAGGAGTTATGGAAATGTACTTATAAATGTACTAAATACATAGGATATATTTATTTGTCTACCTCAAATGTATTTTCATTTCTTCTTAGAGGTAGTTTAAGCTGCTCAGCTTCCTCCACATTACTAATGTATTCTGGCTAATTTTCTCTTTCAGATTAATTACTCTGGATGAATTGCATGGGCCTATAGGGTAAACAAGTCTAATAATTTGTCAACTTCCTCCAGCCCTCTGTGTGCTGTACTTTGTAATAGAACTTGTCACTAATGTATTTGTTCACGTTTGTGAACGTTTCTTCCTCCCAGTGAATACAGGAACGTTGAACCCATCAGCCTGAGGTGGTGTTGCCTAATCCCCAGTTTAAATATGAGCTGGCAGAGCATCAACACTGGTTCTTCAGGAACCATCCACAGGACTGGTTCTTGGATACCACGAATGAGTTTGCATCTGGAGTCTGTGGGCCCAGAAACTGAGGGGAACTTCCTTAAACACTACTTTGATCCCAGCTGTCCCCTGGCTTGTAGCAGATGCCAGTGCTGTGCCAACTCACTCTGTGTCACACCAGGCCTTGAAGATCCTAAGAACAGGGCACTACTGTCCCTTCAAATTGGGAGAGAGTGTGCTTCAGGCATGGCCAGCAGCGTGGCTGGTCTAGGGGAGCCGTGGAGAAAGTGCATGGACAGGGTTCAACAACCAACCTTCCAGGGTGTGAGTTCATACAAATTCTGATTAGTGACTACTGCTACTGTTTTAGGAGAAGGGGAGAGATACTCTGCCATGTGATATAGGATGAATAGTCAATCTCTGAATCTAAACTATTTTGTTAGAAGAGGCAGAGAGGTGGTGATGGGAGTGGCCTGGGGAGATGTGAGTTGTCCTACAATCTCATACTCACTCCCAATCCAAGATATGACAAACCTACAATATAAGAAATATAAAAAGCAGAGGATGTTTTCAGATAAGCACTCTGAGACCCCTCCTTACACCTAGGTTGCTTCCCTAAGCCCTTTCTATACAGAAATTCTAGAACCTCCCCTGGGGAAGATGACTGATGGGAGGCACGGAGGCAGACAGTGCCCTCCCAGGAGAAGCGTAGATTCCTGATGTTCTGTGATATGGAAGGTTCTGGAGCCAGGTACAGAGGGAAATTTGCTCACACCATGGTGACCTGGTGCCCTTTTGGTAGTCCAACAGAGATGGAGGTCTCAGCATAACCGTGCAGTGTTTACTCAGCGTGAGGCTGGTCTTTCTCCCAGACGTGATTTAGCAGTCTGCTCACAATTCTCTGTATCCTCTGAAGACTTAACTGCCACTCTGTTCTCTGCTTTGGATGCTTAACTTCAGATCTCTAGCTGAGAAGTGCCAGTGCCTTCCTTTGACTACACACCATACATAATTTATCTGTAACAAATCTTTCATATCAGCCCTTATTATCTCTCTTAGCTTTGATTTATGACATAAGACGTATAACTGTGTCTTTTACTCGGTTCTCCAAACTGATATGGAATTTCTCCTTCAGTAGTAAATGTAAGGCTCCGTTTTCTGAGAGAAAATTTATTAGACATGATCCAAGCAGAGGTGGATTGCTGGGGGGCCGGTTTTCTTCCTGTGAAGAATACATGGGCTATAGGCCTGTAACCATCTCTTCAGCATCCTGCCGGGAGGGAGAGGAGTGACTCCCCTGATTGGCCAGTTCCGGAGAGTAACCATGCATGCTCAGCTAGGATCTGTTCTCTGCCTTGGGAACAAGCTAGCTGAGGCCACCGCTGTCCAATGTAAACTGAGACTCAATGAGAACATCTGTCTTATTCTGGAATGCAGTGATCTCTCACATAAGCTACATCCTCCAATTTAGCCCCTAGCAATAAACAGGTTATAATTTAACCACTATCTTTATTGAAGGTAGATAAAGGGAGAGAGGTAAGTAGAGCATTGCTATTTATTGTAGGCCATGGGATAACCCAATGTGTGTTTTTTGGTTAGCAGAGTCAGTTGAATTCCACACCATTTACCACTGAACAGTACAGTTGTCTCTACTGGGTGAAGATTAACTTGACCTACAATTGCTTAGTTTTCCTCACAATTATTTACAGAAGTATAATTTGCATACAACCCAAGAAACCCTTAAGATTGAAACCCTTAAGGCTAGTTAATGTTTGAAGATGAAGCACGGGATAGTGATTATTTCTGGACAATTCAATTATGAAGAATGTATGCATCTAGGCGGTGTTGCCTCTGGGTCCTTCCTGCTTTCAGGGTTTCTGGCAGAAATCTACGATGAAGGACCTGCTACTGGTGAACTAGTAATTGCTGGGTTCAAGTGTGTGTGGTGGCCCATACTTCATCTCTACAGAAAGCTGCTCCTACAGAAAGCTGCTCTGCTACTTTGAGATCCTCATTATTGCATTTTGTTAATCCCAGTATTTCAGAATTAATCCGTGCTTCATCCAAATGCAAAATAGGTGCTAGTGCTACAAATGAGCAGAAAGCCAAGAGGAAAACAAACAACAATGACTGAGAAAGAACCAGTCATGAGACAGGCTTTTGATGAATTGTGGAGCAGTCTCGGCGGTAATGTCATGGTTAACAAATCACTTGTTGCTGCACTATTACACTATTTTTATCCACAAAATGTAGTCAGTATATTTTCAGCAAAATTTATTCTAAATCTAGCATAGATGGGGAATTCAAAAGGTGCTCCTTGATTTGAAGGACTCATGGGTGTGGAGAAACTTGCCTCTGAAACTGAAACAAGTAGAATTCTACACTTGTGCAAGAGATCAGCTGAAGGTACAAGAAACTTCCCTGAGAGGTGATTTAAATTCTGTTAATAAAACCAGTGTATCTGGTCATTAAATCAGTAAGATGAGATGGTTTTGAAAATATGTAGCATTCTTGTATTTTCTAATGATGTGTAATCAATTACTACAGTGTTATCATGGCCTACATGGATTCTCTGTTCTGGGTCAATCCAGGTTACAATTTGATGTCTGTTGGGATGCATTCTCATCTGGAGGCTTGGCTATGGAAGAATCCATGTCTATCTCATTCAGGTGGACAGAATTCATCTCCATGGACTATTGACGGAGGGTCCTGCTTCCTAATGAATGGAGGCTGCCCCCAGAATTGAGAGGACACCCACAGTTTTCTGCCACATGATTCTCTCCATAGGAAGTCGTGACACGGCAGTTTGCTTCTTCCAGTCCAGAAGGAGCCTTTCCTCGTAAGGTCTATTTCCTTATAAGGTCTCCAGTTGTCTTTTAAGGGTTTTCACCTGATTAAGTAAGGCCCACTCAAGATAAGCTCCCTTTTGCTTAACTCTAAAAAATCAGCTAATTTATGATTTAATTATCTGCAAAACCCATCAATTTTGCCTTACCATGTAACTTAATGAAGGGAGTGAAAACTATTCCTTTTGCCAATAACATAGCCTAATCAAAGGATTGACATCTATCACGTGTCATATTCTATTGGTTAGAACCAAGTCACATTTTCTGTCACACTCAAGAGGAGGGGATGAATCCTCGAAGGTCAGCATCAAGCGTATCTGCCACAATACTTTATAGTTTACAATATTTGCTATAACTTGTTATGTGGCAAATTGAGTAGATTTTAGAAAGAGGGAATTCAGTATCTTCTTAGATTTACCCAGTTCGTCCCAGAGAAATGGGGATTTGACTCTAGCAAATTTTTATTGGTTATGTGAACAGATAAATACCACTCAAGTTTTCCTTGACTAATGAAAGTACCCCTTAAGAAAGTCACTCCCTCCATTCTAACTCTGCTCATCAAACAACGTTGTAATTTACATTTCGTTCTTCTGAATGAACATACACATCACAAGAGGCTGTTCTCAGAAAATTAATAATACCAACAGCTCTAACCCTGTTGTGAATGATTAAATTGTCACTCTGTTTTTCTCTCCATTTTGAAATGTTTTTAGTTGAGATACTGCCTCCATGCTTGATCAACTGGAGTGAGCTAACTTTTTCCCGTAGAGACCCATATAAAGTACCTGCACTGAGCAGCTCTGTCTGAAGTGGGCAGGACAGTTTCTTCTTCAGCATCACTCTATCTGCATTGCCTCTCTCTGCACTAATGTGATCTTCACGGTCTTCTGTCAACACGGATCTAGAATCCATGTTCTTCTGTTAAGGGAATGGTCTCTCAACAGGGCCTTTTAGCAGTAGAAACATCTCCCAATACAGAACCATTTCTAGGTGGTGATAAATGAGGGAAATTAGTATAGAAGCAGACAGCTGACAGAAACCAAAGTGTCTGGGTCTGGCTTTAAAACAACATAGTGTTAAGACACAGGTAGAGTGTTTTTCTCTGTCCTGCTGCTGTTACCCCTTTAAGAATGGGGGCAGTGACTCCCCCCTCTGCCCCCAGAGCTGTCACTTAGGGAGTCATGGCAGTCCTGACTTGTCAGCTTTGAAAATTCTCCAAAAGCCTTTCCATGCATTGCATGTTACTGTTGCACACAGTAGGTCCCCCTTGGGAACTCACAGGCATTTCAGGTTTGAAGGAATGGGGCTCAGTCTCTACACGCACCACAACTAACTAACTGAATACCAAGACCCTGGATCCAGCTTTTTGGACCCAGAAATCTTGATTTCTGAACCAACACTCTCACCAACCACTACTGTCTCTGGCCTTAGATTTCCCAGACTGAAATGCAAATCACATTAGTGCAAATTTACCAGCTCCATTTGAACTTAGCCTCAGAGAGCTGAGCAACATCATTAATAGTGAACTACGTACTTCCCTACCAGTTTCCTCTCCCATCCTAAGTATGGGGGAAGCTCTGGAGATCAGGCCTTCCTTGTGTGTCTTCTTTTGAAAGACTTTTCCTTCCCCACCTCATGTCCTTCAGTGCTTGTTAAGATCCCACCACGTTTATTCTCTCTAGTCTTCTCCCTTTATTCCTCTAACTACATTTCCCTTGTATTGGGGATGAATCTCTCCGCCACTCCAGTCCCTGTTTAAGATTTCTTCATTCCCTCATCAAGAGAAACACTCTTGAAGATACCCAATCCAGTAGGAACAGACATTAAGTAGTATTTTTGCAGAAGATTTTAAGAATTTAAGGGTATCATGAAGGTGTTCTCTGGCTTTTGTAGTTCATCTACGTTGCCAAGACATAATATTAAAAGATCATACATTCTCCAATACATCACACTTGACAAGTGAGCTCTTTTTGAATATATATGATTCTTAACATTTGTTCCATTTACAAAAAAAATTATTTTTTCCCAAGGCTAGATGAAGTAAACGGTCAAAACCAAAACACCAGAAAAGAATTACTGTAATGAACAAATTTTCTAAGATTTGGAATCTTAGAACTGGAATCTCAGTATGACAAACTGTCTAATTCTAAGAATGCAGTATTGATTTCAATCAAGTTACCTATTTGAAGGTCAAAGTGGAAAGTACACACAGAGTGACACCTGGAACATCTTTTATTTTATTAAATGACACAATAGGATGTCTTACCCACCTTTCACAGAGATCTTGGGAGAATTCCCCATGTTCAGTAAGTTACAGTTAAACGAAACTATGTGAAACACATGGTAAAGCCAAATTCAGTGACTACCTTGTTTAGAACACTCATCTCTGGACCCTCCCCCAAAATGGCACAAGCACGAGAAACTTCCCAGGAAATACCATCCAGCACTCCTACTGCACAATCTCTCCACCTGTTGTCTTTTGGCCACTAATCCTGAATCACTAGTTCCCAAAATAAGTTGTGTTCGAGTATCTTTTTAGTTTAATTTCACATTGTTAAGGCTAAGAACACAAATGTCGCATATCTGTAAGCAATCATCTGAATCAGGTTTTGTTTTCTGTCTTTGGAGTCTGACAGTTAAGGCCTTCTCTGGCGTAGAAAATTCTGTAATTCTCTTTTTGGACAGAAGAGTCCATAATCAACCTAAGGATGTGCTATGTTCAAGGAGAGACAAATGTCGACCTGAGACAGACAGAAGAATTTATTTGATGGAATAGAGAATGCAGCTTCTGCCAGAAGCTCCTGATGATTTTTGTTCTTCAGCCGCTGTTCTCAACAATTAATTAATCCACTAATGAATATGTACTGAGTCCCATTAT
This sequence comes from Pseudorca crassidens, assembly GCF_039906515.1. Classification (NCBI taxonomy): domain Eukaryota; kingdom Metazoa; phylum Chordata; class Mammalia; order Artiodactyla; family Delphinidae; genus Pseudorca; species Pseudorca crassidens. The sequence goes on from NC_090298.1 coordinate 7,585,316, forward strand.
TAAATATCTATTACATTTATACTTGTGTTAAAGGCTCCAAAGGGAACAGAAATTAGATTGATGAGATATGCATAATGATGATTGCAGAAGTCTCAGAGAATTTGCAATAACGGCCACCTCTGTTTCTTGTTTTCCTTCCATGTGCTGGGCACTTTTCTAGGGGCTTCACACAAATTATCTGAAATTGTCCTTGGGGTGGTATTACTAGCCATCTTCTAAAAACAAGGATGGTGGGACTTCCCTGCTGGCACAATGCTTAAGAATACTCCTGCCAATGCAGGGGACATGGGTTTGAGCCCTGGTCCGGGAATATTCCACATGCTGTGGAGCAACTAAGCCCATGCATCACAGCTACTGATCCTGCACTCTAGAGCCCACGAGCCACAACTACTGAGCCCATGTGCCACAACTACTGAGCCCGCAAGCCTAGAGCCCATGCTCCATAACAAGAGAAGCCACCACAATGAGAAGCCCACACACTGCTACGAAGAGTAGCCCCCACTCGCCCAACTAGAGAAAAGCCCATGTGCAGCAATGAAGATCCAACGCAGCCAAAAATAAATAAAAATTTTTTAAAAACATACAAATAAAAAAATTAAATTAAATTAAATTGAAACAAGGAAGGCAAGGCTCAGAATAAATTTACCCAAATCTTCACATACATAATACATGAAAAAGAAAGCATCACTATTATATTAGCATGACGATATAACCAACAGATAATTGGTGAGGGCTTCTTATGCAAGTGGGATTATCAGAGGATGAGATGTGTATCTGAGGAGTTGGAATGAAAATAGGATGGATTTGAATTGAATAGTTCAAGTTTTTTCAGGCTAAGATGGAATAGTTTTAATCTTGGGACCTGAAAATTAGAGAACATTTATCTAGCCATGGTCTTGGTATTGAAAATAGGTTACTTAATATCTATAAGCCAATTTGTTTTTCCACTGAACTGGATAGAAATGGCCACTTTTAACCTCTGTGATTATGCTGTTTTCTTTATGTTTTATGACATTTCCAATTTTTGAAGCTAATGATGAAAAACAACGAAGATGTCAATGATAGAAAACAACCATGGACAGAGCACATTGTATGTTATTTGCCAAAAGTATGAGAGTGGGGGAGGCAGTTATCTTCACTTTCCTCAGCTGTAGAAAAAGGAATAGCTAATATACATGATGTGAAAATGAATGAGATGATATATGTAAAGTACTCAGTATCTTTGAGGCATATGTAAAGATAGAATTAGTAGATATTACCTTTGGATGGGAAAATTCGTCTTTGTCTAATTGCCATCAAATTCAGCTTTCAAAATAAAAGTTCTTGGGTAGTATCTCAATTCATTTTCCTGGTGAGATCCTCCTCTCAAATAAATCCACCAGTTTTCAAAAGATCAGGCAAATTATGTAGCCAACTTTTCATCTTGCTCAAATTTCAGCACATTTGAAGATCTCTGATATCAGTTTCCCAGCACCAGTTATTGAAGAGAGTGTCTTTCCTCCATCTAGAGAAAATGTTAATCCAAAAAGATACATGCAGCTCAATATCAAAAATAAAAACAACCCAATCCAAAAATGGACAGAAGACTTAAATAGACATTTCTCCAAAGAAGATATACAGATTGCCAACAAACACATGAAAGGATGCTCAACATCACTAATCATTAGAGAAATGCAAATCAAAACTACAATGAGGTATCACCTCACACCAGTCAGAACGGCCATCATCAAAAAATCTACAAACAATAAATGCTGGAGAGGGTGTGGAGAAAAGGGAACTTTCTTGCACTGTTGGTGGGAATGTAAATTGATATAGCCACTATGGAGAACAGTATGGAAGTTCCTTAAAAAACTAAAAATAGAACTACCATATGACCCAGCAATCCCACTACTGGGAATATACCCTGAGAAAAACATAATTGAAAAAGAGTCATGTACCACAATGTTCACTGCAGCTCTATTTACAATAACCAGGACATGGAAGTAACCTAAGTGTCCATAAACAGATGAATGGATAAAGAAGATGTGGTACATATATACAATGGAATATAACTCACCCATAAAAATAAATGAAATTGAGTTATTTGTAGTGAGGTGGATGGACCTAGAGTCTGTCATACAGAGTGAAGTAAGTCAGAAAGAGAAAAACAAAAACTATATGCTAACACATATATATGGAATCTTAAAAAAAAATGGTTCTGAAGAACCTAGGGGCAGGACAGGAATAAAGATGCAGGCATAGAGAATGGACTTGAGGACACGGGGAGGGGGAAGGGTAAGCTGGGACGAAGTAAGAGAGTGGCATGGACATATATACACTACCAAATGTAAAATAGATAGCTAGTGGGAAGCAGCCGCATAGCACAGGGAGATCAGCTCAGTGCTTTGTGACCACTTAGAGGGATGGGATAGGGAGGGAGACGCAAGAGGGAATAGATATGGGGATATATGTATATGTATAGCTGATTGATTCAGTTTGCTATAAAGCAGAAACTAACACACCATTGTAAAGCAATTATACTCTAATAGAGATGTTAAAAAAAAAGATACATGCACCCCAATGTTCATAGCAGCACTATTTATAATAGCCAAGACATGGAAGCAACCTAATTGTCCATCCACGGATGAATGGATAAAGAAGATGTGGTATATATACACAATGGAATATTACTCAGCTATAAAAAAAGAATGAAATAATTCCATTTGCAATATGGATGGACCTAGAGATTATCATATTAAGTGCAGTAAGCCAGACAATTATCATATGATATCACTTATATGTAGAATCTAAAAAAATAATACAAGTGAATGTATTTACAAAACAGAAGTAGACTCACAGGCATAGAAAACAAACTTATGTTACCAAAGGGGATAGTGGGGGGAGGAAAGATAAATTAGAAGTTTGGGATTAACATATACACACTACTATATATAAAATAGATAAATGACAAGGACCTACTGTATAGCACAGGGAAGTACACTCAATATTTTGTAGTAACCTATCATGGAAAAATATCTGAAAAATTATATATATATATGTGTATATATACACACACACATACACACACACACACACACACACACACACGTATAACTGAGTCACTTTGCTGTATACTTGAAACTAACACAACACTGTAAATTAACTATAGTTAAATAAAAATAAAGATTGCAGAAAGTCAAAAAAAAAATCTTTAGGAATGTCCAAGGTTATAAACTAGTGCTGGTATTGAAAAGTTTTGCTTTTGGTGGTGTTTATCATCAATGAATTTAATATTATTCACCATTAGGAGTTCTTGGCAAATGATATATCATACACACAGTTAAAACATGAAAAAGAACGAGGCTTTTAAAGAGTTCTAAGGACCTAAACAAAACTTAGACCTGGCTTTAAATTCTGACTCCCTCAGAGATCTTTTCAGATTGGAAATAATTATCTTCCCTTCAGGAAAAAATGGAATGAAATCTCTGCATTCTGGTATCTCTTTCTACTTCTACCTGGAGGATTAAACTGACGGAAACTGTAATCAAAATGTTGGATCTCAGTTAACAGTTCTAGGACAGGAAGCTTGATCTGACCCAGACAGAGACAATTCTCAGTGAAATCTCTTTCTCATTTTGTTGGCGCAAGGTCCCATTTGAACAAAGTTAAATTCAGAGAGTAAGTGGCTTTTCAGGTATGCTTTTCGGGGTGGGAGGGACAAAGTCTAGCTTGATGTCATGATGGTGAAAATTTGTAAGACTATATTTTCTGTAAAACCTTTTACAAACAACTTTTCAATGACAGCTTTAATAAACAAATCTTAAATCATGCAGAGTTCTTTAACTATTGTATTGGAATATTTTGTTCCTTTGAAAAAACTTTAACGCTCATTGGAATATTCTGTACCAATTCCAGTGAAAGCAAAGAGTTCTTTTTCAGTCGTCATCTCTATCCTACCAAGGAAACAGAATCTTCTTAATAAATAAGGCCAGTAATGGTAATACCATGACACTCTCAACTGCAAACTTGCATTTACCACATGAATGGGGAGCTATTCTGGCTGTTCCCTTACTTCCACAAAGAATCTAAAATTTTAAGAATTGAGCAAAGAAGATTCATAGAGAAGGAAAGGAAATATTACAATTTGTAGGACTGAAAAATGTGTACTAGCTCTATTCCCATAGACTATTTTGGATTTTTTTGAGATACGAAGGATTTAGCCACCAACTCGTACCATCCCAGAATCTCATCAAAGAAAGATATCAGGCTTATGCTTTGAAGCCAAGAAGAACCAAGTCACAAATTGTGGTCAGAAGGATGCCTGGAAGAATATTGCTGACTCTTAGTTTAGGTCCACAGTCAAGCTCTTAAAAAAAAAATCCTAGCTTCTCACTGTTTACTGGGAACCAGCAGGTTGGGTCCCCTGGTCTGAATACACCTGCTGTAGGTCACCTATTCTCTTTGCACCTAATTTCTATTTTTATAAAATGAGACTAGCCTCCAAGATGCTTTGCAGTTCTATAGCATCAAAGTGGAAAAATGTGCATGACAACAGTGAACTATTCAACACATACTTATTAAACATCTGCTACAGAAGAAGCTGGACAATCTAAAAACGAACAAAACATAGTCTCCTTTTATTTATTTATTTATTTATTTATTGGTTGCATTGGATCTTTGTTGCTGTGCGCAGGCTTTCTCTAGTTGCGGCGAGAGGGAGTTACTATTCATTGCGGTGCATGGGTTTTTCATTGCGGTGCCTTCTCTTGTTGTGGAGCATGGGCTCTAGGTGTGCAGGATTCAGTAGTTGTGGTGCACAGGCTTAGTTGCTCTGTGGCATGTGGGATCTTCCTGGACCAGGGCTCAAACCCGTGTCCCCTGCACCACCAGGGAAGTCCTAGTTTCTGACTTCTAAAGCTTATAGATAGTAGTCTCTGTTGAAAATTATCATTTGAAAATTTAATTATTTTTCTAACTACTATTCTTAGGATAAATTACTGGTTTCACCTCACTGTACAGAGTTGGAATAAATTACTGTCTCAGCTCTCTTTCCATAGGAATCTTTCCAAGATTCCTTCCAATGCCAAGATATTTATGGTTTTCATGTGAATGATATTCATTCAACACTTTGTGAACACAATTGTTTATAAACTGACACTTGTAAAAGTGATTTGTTCTATGTCATGCCTTTTGTTTTCTGTCTGTTATCTGTCCAATTCTTCTGAGATACTGACAAATCAGAATTTGTCCACCTCAAAAGGAGAATATTTATCTTACATCCTCTAAGACCTCCATATAAGAATAAGCTCCAACCAAGTATATAAAATTTTTCTGGATGGTTAAGTAGTTGAAAATATTAGCTGAAATTATGAATTGTATTGATTTCACCAAATGTTGTTCCAATATATAGAGTATTTTTAAAATAATTTTAAGGTCAATAGGAGCCTCTATACTGTGCTTCAGTACACAGCTTTCTCTATTCAGGTGAAACTTGCAAATCAGCTGCGTGTTGCTTTCTTGGCATTCCTTGCAGCCCTCAGCCTTAGAGCCCTGTAGAGAGCAGGCAACCAGTGAACCATGTGGAAGTAAATGCTTCATCTTCACAATGCTGGTGAAAAGAAAATATACTTCAGTTTTTATCTCATTAAACAATGTAATTTGGAAATTGATAAGATCAAAATAAAGAGGTTAAAAATAAGGACAAATAATCAGAAGAGTGAAAGGAACAGTTAAATGCAATCTGGAAACCATCCAGTTTTTTTTGCCCAGTGCTTTTTATAGACTGTTGTTTGTTCCAATGAAAGTCATCACTGAATTGTCTGGTAGAAATAATCTAAATCTATCTTTTCAAATAAAACTTTTGATTTAAAAATAGATTAGGAGAAATGTCTATTTAGGTCTTCTGCCCATTTTTGGATTGGTTTGTTTGTGTTTTTTTTTTAGTATTGAGCTGCATAAGCTGCTTGTATATTTTGGAGATTAATCCTTTGTCACTTGCTTTGTTTGCAAATATTTTCTCCCATTCTGAGGGTTGTCTTTTCATCTTGTTTATGGTTTCCTTTGCTGTGTAAAAGCTTTTAAGTTTCATTAGGTCCCATTTGTTTATTTTGGTTTTTATTTCCATTTCTCTAAGAGGTGGGTCAAAAAGGATCTTGCTGTGATTTATGTCATAGAGTGTTCTGCCTATGTTTTCCACTACGAGTTTGATAGTGTCTGGCCTTACATTTAAGTGTTTAATCCATTTTGAGTTTATTTTTGTGTATGGTGTTAGGGAGTGTTCTAATTTCATTCTTTTACATGTAACCATCCAGTTTTCCCAGCACCACTTATTGAAGAGACTGTCTTTTCTCCATTGTATATTCTTGCTTCCTTTATCAAAGATAAGGTGACCATATGTACGTGGGTTTATCTCTGGGCTTTCTATCCTATTTCATTGATCTATATTTCTATTTTTGTGCCAGTACCATACTGTCTTGATTACTGTAGCTTTGTACTATAATCTGAAGTCAGGGAGCCTGATTCCTCCAGCTCCGTTTTTCTTTCTCAAGATGCAAATCAAAACTACAAGGAGGTATCACCTCACACTGATCAGAATGGTCATCATCAAAAAATGTACAAACAATAAATGCTGGAGAGGGTGTGGAGAAAAGGGAACCCTCTTGCACTGTTGGTGGGAAAGTAAATTGATACAGCCACTATGGAGAACAGTATGGAAGTTCCTTAAAAAACTAAAAATAAAACTACCATATGACCCAGCAATCCCACTACTGGACATATACCCGGAGAAAACCATAATTCAAAAAGAAACATGTACCACAATGTTCATTGCAGTGCTATTTACAAGAGCCAGGACATGGAAGCAACCTAAATGTCCATCGACAAGTGAATGGATAAAGAAGATGTGGCACATACATACAATGGAATATTATTCAGCCATAAAAAGAAACAAAATTGAGTTATTTGTAGTGAGGTGGATGGACCTAGAGTCTGTCATACAGAGTGAAGTAAGTCAGAAAGAGAAAAATAAATAGTGCATGCTAGCACATATATATGGAATCTAAAAAAAAAAAAAAAAAAACTGTTCTGATGAACTTAGGGGCAGGACAGGAATAAACATGCAGATGTAGAGAATGGACTTGAGGACATGGAGGGGGGAAGGGTAAACTGGGACAAAGTGAGAGAGTAGCATTGACATATATACACTACCAAATGTAAAATAGATAGCTAGTGGGAAGCAGCTGCATAGCACAGGGAGATCAGCTCAGTGCTTTGTGACCACCTAAAGGGGTGGGTTAAAGAGGAGGGTGGGAGGGAGACATAAGAGGGAGGAAATATGGGGAGATATATATATATATATATATATATATATATATATATATACATATAACTGATTCACTTTTTTATACAGCAGAAACTAACACAACAATGTAAAGCAATTATACTCCAATAAAGATGTTAAAAATAATACCAAACAACTCTTGGAAGTTTATCAATTAGAAAGAAGCACAATTTCCCGTATTGCCTTTCTCTCCTAATTGCCTCCGTAATTGCCCTTTCCTATTATTTTTTACCCTTGTAATACAATACCCTCTTAACTGGTGTCTCTAACTTTTGTGTCTCCCTTCCCCAGTCTTTATCCCACATAGCAAATAAAGAATTATGTTTGTGAAGCACACAAAAAAATAAATAAGTTAAATTAAAATAAAATAGATTACGATTTACAGAATATTTGTAAAGATAGTACAGAGAGTCCCCATATGTCCTACACCTAATTTCTCCTATTATAAACATTTTATATTAGTAATGTAAAGTTATTAAAATTAATCAACCAATATTGATATGTTTTCTCTTAACAAAGGCCATACTTTATTTGAATTTCCTTGGCTTTTACCTGATGCCTTTTGGTAACAATACAAGGATTTTTAGTCTAGGATTCCACAACACATGTATCTGTCATGTCCCTTAAGGCTTCACTTGGCTGTGACAATGTCCCAATCATTTTCATCACATCATATCTAGGGTACATTTATCACCATGACTTACCACTGTTGACGTTAATCTTGATCATCTGCCTGAGGAGTGTTTGTAGTGTTTTTCTACTGCAGAGTTACTCCCTCCTATTTCTGTGTTGTACTTTTTGAGAAGTCACTATACACAACCCACAACCAAGGAGTGGGGAGTTATATTCTACCTCCTTGAGGTTGAAGTAACTACATAAATTATTTGAGCTTCTTCTGAAAGGAAATTTATCTGTTCTTCAATTTTATTTTCTTACACAGTCATTAGTTTATATTGATATGGACTCATAACTGTCTGGTGTACACTGGGTTACAATACAATACTTATTAATTTTGTTGTTAAAATTCTCCAGCTTTAGCCATTAGGAGCTCTTTTAGTCTCCTGTATCTCTTTGATGTACTCTCATCACTGGGCTTTTTCAAACACTTGCTTTCTGGCACTATAAAATGCTCTAGGATTATCTAGGATTTTTCCATGTCCCAGTCCTAGAATCAGAAATTTTTTTCAAGTATCCTTGGTTCTTTTCATTGCAGAATGGTATTAGAAAACAAGACCTGCCTGATAGGTGTGCTTGTTGCTACTGAGGTGTCATTGCTTCTGGACCCTCTCAACTGACAGAGCAAGGAAATATATGTGTTTATACTAACCTGTCTATATGCACATATCTGTAAATATCTCTGTATGTATGTGTATATATATTCATACTGATTTTTACCACATGGATCATTCATGCCTTCCCCCTTTGCTTATCTATAACCTTCTATTCCAATAAGCAGAAATCTGGTTCCCACCATCTGCTATCCATTTATTTAATTATTCAATGCCAGTTGTTCAATTCCAGTCCACGTATATAATGGCTTCACAATTTTTAACCTGTAGGGAACAACTTAATCAGCTATAGCATAGTACTTATGTACAGTTTCCTTTGCTTTTTCTGCATCAGTTGATAAAGTCATAAGATTTTTATTTTTTATATATGATAAATTACACTGATTTTTGAACTATGAGCCAGTCTTGCATACTTGGAAAAAAAATGTCACTTGGGTCATGATATATAATACTTTCTATATATTGTCAGGTAAAATTTGCTAATATGTTTTGAGAATCATTTTGTTTACATTCATGAGAGATATTGTTGTGCAGTTTTCTTATGATGTCTTCATCTGATTTTATTGTTAGAGTAATGCTGGACTTGGATAGTAGGTTAGGAAGTATTCTTTTGCTTCTAATTTTTGGAATAAATTGTGCAAACTTGGTATTATTTTGCCTATGTCAAAGGCAGAAGTGTTTATCTAAGGAAATTTACAGGAAAACTTTGATGGGATACATTAGATTTGTTTCCATTACAGCAGATTCTTTCAGCGTGAATAAAAGTTACTATCAGTTCTCATGATTTTCTGAAAGTATTTGAGATTACTAAAAGAATAAAATGAATGTAAAGCAACTTCACATTATATTATAGATTTGAAGAATATGCTTGTTTCAGGGAAAATTTACTGAGATTAGTCTAATCAACATGCTGTAGTCTGGTGCAGGAAGAAGGAAGAATGAGGACTTCTGCTTAGCTGATAAGTTAGACTACTTCATACCTGAGAAGCAACAATGAGCATAGATGGAGGTTTCTTCTTTACTCAGAGCGGTGTCGACTCTCACCCTGGTTTACCAAGTATGGTCTCATTTTTCCTATTGTCCAATCAACTTGTCCAGTTTGGCATTAGTCCTGGATTTTTCATTTTTAAAGAAGTATTGTTAATGGTTGTATGAAAATAAATTCAGATGTTTGAGCCAGACTTCCACAGTGTACATCCAGCTTCTCCTTTGGTTGTCATCTAACCCCATAAATAAACCTATATGTTCTACATGACACTAATTTTTTTTAAATAAACAAGTCCTCTACGTTTTGCTTGTTTTTGTTAAAACCCGTTTGGAAATATTTAATCAAATATCAAATAAATGTTGGATCGAAAGACGTCAACTTTGAAAGCTTTGAGTGAGTTCCAGGTAGGGAAAATGAAGTTTACATGTAGAAAGCATTTATCCCTATGAAAACATGGAAGAGACTACAACATACATAGATTTATAATTGCACTGTGGAATACTTGGCCTTGTGGGAAGAGTCTTTTGGTGGAGTTTCCATTTTTAATTTGATATGTTATTACTAAGTACTGCAACAGAATATTAAAATACCTGTGGACTTTCGACATTTAGACTTGACAAAACTTTCAAAAAATCGTAAACACAAGGAACAGTACTCTGGAAAACTGAAGGTGCCCTTTGTACATGGGAAATATTCACACATTCACTTTAAATATTTTTGTGTTGAGAATACGCTCTACTGAACAGATTTTGCTCTTAGGTTAGCAGGTACTATGGCACTTAGAGAAATAATATTTTTTCTATTAAAACTATTACGATCTATGGAAAAGAGTCAAAGTTGTTAACAATTTCAAATGTGCTAATCATAAGATGCAATTTTGAAAATTAAGACTAATATAACCATATTAATAAACTACACTCTCATAATTATGCACTTTTGGTGTGAACCAAAAAATATATATTTGAATATGAATTGTGGTGGTGGTAAAAGCATTAACAGACTAGACGGGGGGTGTGGGTAGGTACTGCTGTTAGGAGCTGAGAAAAGAAACTATGGCTGCTCTCTTGTGTGCACCATATTTTGAGTCTGAAAAGAGGAAGCCAAAGCTGGGAGGAGCTCGGTGAGGGGGTCCTCCAGCAGCCAGGCAGCATGGCGGCCTTGGAGATGCGTGTGTGCGAGACGGATGGTTGCAGCAGCGAGGCCAAGCTCCAGTGTCCCACCTGCATCAAGCTGGGCATCCAGGACTCGTACTTCCGCTCACGGGAATGTTTTCAAGGAAGTTGGGTTACTCACAAGTTACTACATATGAAAGTAAAAGATGAAAAGGCCAAGCGAGAAGTGTCTTCCTGGACTGTGGAAGGGGATATCAACACTGACCCATGGGCATGTTATTGATATACTAGTAAACTCAGACCACATTATCCACTGATGTCAAGGCCAGTGCCAAGTCATAGTCCAAGACCAGATTATGCTGATCACCCTTTAGGAATGTCTGAATCTGAGCAGGCTCTTAAAGGTACTTCTCAAGTTAAGTTACTCTCATCTGAAGATATAGAAGGGATGCTACTGCTATGTAGGCTTGCTAGAGAAGACTATGTGGACATTGATGCTGGGGTGATTAAACCAGGTGTAACTACTGAAGAAATAGATCATGCTGTACACTTAGCATGCATTGCAAGAAATTGCTATCCTTCTCCCCTGAATTATTATAATTTTCCAAAGTCTTGTTGTACTTCAGTGAATGAAGTGATCTGCCATGGAATTCCAGAGAGATGGCCCTTGCAAGAAGGTGATATTGTTAATGTGGACACTACTCTTTATCACAGTGTTTATCATGGGGACCTGAATGAGATGTTTTTTGTTGGAGACGTGGATGAGCAAGCATGGAAACTGGTTCAGACCACGTGTGAGTGCCTGATGCAAGCCACTGATGCAGTGAAACTTGGTGTTCAATACAGAGAATTGGGAAACATAATCCAGAAGCATGACCAAGCAAATGAATTTTCAGTTGTTCAAAGCTATTGTGGGCATGGAATCCACAAATTTTTTCATACAGCCCTCAATGCACCTCACTAGGCCAAAAATAAAGCAGCTGGAGTGATAAAGGCCGGCCACATATTTACAATTGAGCCAATAATTTGTGAAGGTGGAAGGCGGATGAAACCTGGATGGATGGCTGGACAGCAGTGATGAGAGATGGGAAGCTGTCTGCCCAGTTTGAGCACAACCTGCTGGTCACGGACACTAGCTGTGAAATCCTAACCCCGTGACTCGATAGCTCGTGGCCTCATTTCATGTCCCAATTTTAATTTCTCCTGAGATGGTACATCTTGGTGATAACTTCTGGCTGTACTTTGCATTTTGTTGAGAGTACAGAATGGAAGATGAAATTTTTTAATTACTTGTTTTGTTTTGATTATAGATAAGGAAGGACTACAGCATTTGATGTGTGTCCTCAAGAACTTGGGTCTGAAAAAGCCAAGAAGAATAAAGGAAGCATTTCTCCATTCTTCTCAATGCTCCCCTCTCCCCACAAAAAAAGTCTCTGCACACCCATTTTCTTATGTTCCCTTTGAGCAGTTTTACTTAAACCTGCTCCTAAGTTGATTTTATCACTGCCACGACTGGGCCATTAGAGCCAGCTATTTTCCAGGTGAATGTTGGAGACGAGAATCCTTGGAACTTTATCAAAATACATTGCTCCCGATTTTTTTATTATATATGTATGGAACTATATATATATACATTTTAAATTCCATATATGTAATTACTGAACACTATATGACCTGGGGTTTGTGTTGATTCTGCTCTGACAAGGTCAAAAGCTGTCATAAATGGACTTGTCATTTCCAGTGATTTAATCCCCATCTGGGAATTGGCCTCCCTTCCCCCTGCTAATTATTTACTTTATAGTTGTGTGTAAGGAAGCACTCAGTCAGCGAGACTTGCCAATGTGGATTCTGTGAGTGAATGGATGTGGAAAAATTCACTTTGGAAAAAGGTTATCAGATTTAAAAAAATCTAGTTTATGGCAAAAATAGCCATGTTCCAAGTGGAAGCTGGCTGTGCAGAGAATGAGATTTTTGTAATCCATTGCTATTTCAGACCTCTGTTTGGTCCTAATGGGAGGAAAAACGCTCCCTTCCCCTCTCTGTCTTATTTCAAGGTCATCCCTTGGAGATATTCAGAGAAGGGTGGAAGGTGCACTGTGGATGTTGATGGGGAAAGACAGTTCTGAAATCTCTCCAGCAGTGAGCAGAGTCTGGAAATTCTAACGTTTAGTAAACCTGGTGGTGATGAGAAACGAACCTCTTTGGAGACTGGACTGTTCCCTTGCAGAAGGGATACAGCTGTCCTTGGTGTGCTGAAAACACACTTCTCCTTTACAAAGTTTGGAATCTCATTAGAAATGACCTCAGCTGCCCAACATCTGTGTTCCTTTCAGTAGTTCAGTCCAAATGGGAGTGTATCCGGTGAAGACATATCAGATCAAAGTCATTGTCATTAGAGTGTACTTGATTACTGGGTATCTGGTAACTTTATTGTAAGATAATTTGATATCACTGACATGTTACACTTGTACGAGAACACCTTTCCCAGAGTGCCTCAGACATTTATCACTTTAAAGGAATTATGATAATGTTTTCATTACTTTTATTATTTTAATGATTTAGTAAAGTGGCTGAATTTGGTATAGACTTTTGGGGGTATGTGTGTGAAGCTTTTTAACAAACTGTAATATTTGTGAATGGAATGCCTTGCAACATGAATGTTAATATAATGTGTAAAGTGAGATTTTAAAAGTTTGAATGATTATCCTGCCAAAAGAAAAAAAAAAGCTGATAAGGGATTGTGTACACCCAGGTGGAGGGTGTAGTCATGCATTCACATACAGCCTGCACGTGAAGCAAGCGGACCATGCAGAAACAAATGGCTTCATGATTTCATTAGCTCCATGATCAGAAACAATATTAATTAATTGAAGGGAGATCCAGACCCACCTCCTATTCCCACCGAGATACAGATACTGTCACATAATTGCATTTCTTCCCCACACCCAACTCATCCCTACTCCTGGAGAAGTGAGAAGATGCAGGTCACACCACACCTTGTCTTCTCTCTCTCTCGGGAGCTCACTATAACTGGGCAGAAGAGAAGAAATGGCAATGATTGATTCCTAAATGTAAGAGTATTATTTATCCCAATAGAAGTGATATTTAATAGCTGCATTAAACTACAAACTCCAAAATAACTTTATTTTTTTTTTTTATCTAATCTCTAGAATGAATGGGGAAGAGTGAGTAGGACAATGGCAATGTGGCTTAAAAGGGGCAAGGTTGATAATGATTACTAGAATAAAACCTGTCCTATCTTTGCACTTCACTGAATTCACAAGAAAAGATAAAATACTCTGAACATCCACCCACATTCTAATGCCAGATGATTCAGAATTGGCCTTTACCTTTCCTTATTCTCTATCTCACAAGCCTTATTGATTTTATTGGGTTGTTTTGTTTTTGTTTTTATATTGAGCTATAGAAGCTGTTGGTATATTTTGGGAATTAAGCCTGTGTCAGTCACATTGTTCACAAATATTTTCTCCCATTCCATACGTTGTCTTTTCATTTTGTTTATGGTTTCCCTTGCTGTGCACAAGCTTTTAAGTTTAATTAGGTCCCATTTGCTTATTTTTGCTTTTGTTTCCATTACTCTAGGAGGTGGATTATAAAAGGTCTTCCTGCAATTTATGTCAGAGTGTGTTCTGCCTATGTTTTCCTCTAGGAGTTTTATAGTATTTGGTCTTACATTTGGGTCTTTAATCCATTTTGAGTTTATTTTTGTGTATGGTATTAGAGAATGTTCTAATTTCATGCCTTCATATGTAGCTGTCCAGTTTTCCCAGCACCATTTATTGAAGAGACTGTCTTTTTTCCATTGTATATTTTTGCCTCCTTTATCGTAGATTAATTGACTATCAGTGTGTGGGTTTATCTCTGGGCTTTCTATCCTGTTCCATTGATCTATTTGTCTATCTTTGTGCCAGTACCATACTGTCTTGATTATTGTAGCTTTGTAGTGTCTTTTCCTTTCTGTGTATTTCCTGAGAATGTTAACTTCTTTCCAGCACCACCACCATCAGCCCTCACCAGAATTAATGCAGTTTTCTCCCAACTGTTCTCCCTGTCTCCATGTTAGCTCCTCTCCAAGTTATATTCCACACAGCAACCATAATAACATTAAAGAGCATAACCACACAGGAATTAATCAATTCAATCTATTGCTCTTTTATTTCTATGAAGTGGCTTCTTCAGAAAATAAAATCCAAGGTCATTTACATGATCTAATTGGCCCTGTGAACGACCTTTATCTACCGTTTCAGCTTCATTTCCTACCACTCAATTTTTTTCTCACTATACCCCAGGTGTATCTATCTTCTATTTCCTGATAATCCAACATCAACTCTTATCTCCCAGTACCTTCATACTTGCCCTCTACCTGGGTTGTTCATCTGCTATGCTTCACCTGGATAACTCCTACTAATCCTTCCTGCTTCAACTAAGTGTCACTTCCTTCATCTTCCAACGCTTGAATTCTCCCAGACCATTTTGAGTCTGCTAGAATTAGCTATTTTCACTTTGCACAGTTCATTATGATTTTAGTTAAATACATTGTGCCACTATGTGTTTCATATCTGTTTTGCTTTTAGACCATAATTTCTATGGCAGAATGAGAAGGAGTGAGGGAAAACCCACACCAGCCTTGTTAACTGAATATTTGAAAGAACATGGACCAGATGGCATTCTTGAGAGTGTTATCTGGGAAAGAAAATTCTCTGTTATCCAAATGGTGATGGAAGCATTGGCCATTCAACACCATGGGGAGTCTCCCTCTTTCCCAGTGGTTTTATAACTTCTTATAAGTCATTTTGTCAGCCCCTCCAGAGCCCGGCATAAGCTGACAGATTCAGGAATCTAAGCTGGAAAAGTGTGACTCTGTTGACTAACACATGAATCCATTCCAGAAAACAAGGATTGTATTACCAGTTTCGTCAGTAATTTTCTCTGTGCTCCTGAGCAAAGTACTCAGCATTTTCAAGCACAACTTCATCCCTTCAGCAAAATGCTGACTTGGCTCCTTAGGGAAATAACATATTGTAGTGCATTTCAGATTTAAAAAAAATGGTATTGAAATGCAAAGCAATTACTTTCTTATGATGTAATATTGATCACAATCCAGCTATCTTATTGACCCAACAACACATTAATTATTGATATCAATTGTTTGCCTGAATCTAATTCAATTAAATGTTGTCGTCATCACCCTCATGGTAAAGTTGCGTTTATCACCAGGACTGCTAGACAGTTTGAATGTCCTGCCAGGTGTTGCTTTGTGAGTGGGTTGCTTCATAGCTAAACACATGCCAGAGAATGATGGGCTTGATTCTAGTAGGATGTGAAGGGCACACTCAAATGCCTCACTAGATTTCTCCTAAATTGTGACATGTTCAGTAAAACACTTAAACTATTAAAAGGACTCCTTCCAAATACTCCAAGGGGGCGGGGGCTTGGCTGCTTCCCCAAATTTCTAAAGGCACCTAATTCTTCTTGATTTAAAAGAGTATCACTACTTAGCAAACTATATGTTAAGTAGATTCAAATTAGCTAAACTAGACCACCTGATTTTATTTTTATTGTCTTATATATCCAAGCTTGTTAACAGAAATTACAGTGCCAGAAAATCTTTGCTATCATATAAGAAAGCAAGAAAATCTACCACAAACAAGGTGATGAATGTTAACTAGATACATTGTAGTGATCATTTTGCAATATATACAGAGTCATTTATTGTACACCTGAAACTAATATAATGTTAAATGTAAATTGTACTTCAGTTTCAAAAGAGAAAGTCCAATGATATATAACCAAATTCATCGTTAAAAAATCATATATTCTTGAGATGAACACTCTCCTGTACCAGGCAATTGATTTTGTTTAATATATAGAAAAACCAAATATATATTTGTGGATTTTGACATTGGGACAAATTCACAAGAATTATACAGCACCATATATTGGTTTAATAAAAAGAAAGGCTTTAAATGATCCAAGAATAAGGTGAACTATATAGTGAATTCCTGGTCATGGGGAATATAGGCCTAATGATCACTGTCAGATAAAAATCCCATATGATCCAGATGGTTTATTAAAGGATGTCTGATAGCACCCCTGCCTTCAAATTTCCAAATGTGGGCCATAGAAATAAATTCTGCCCCTAGCTAACATTCACAGCCTTGACTATTGCTATATTAGTTATCCACAACAGAGTTCATGTTCAGAGTCTCTAATGAACTTGCAGTCAGATGGTGCCTGGAGCTGCAGTACTCTGAAGGCTTAAATGGGCTGATGGATCCAATTTCAAGGTGTCTCTCTTGCATGCATGGCAAACTGGTGCTGGCTACTGGCCAGGAGACCCAGTTCCTCTCAATGTGGGCTATTTCACAGGAGTACTTGGAAGTCCTCATGACGTGGTGCTCACCCCAAAGGTGAAAAATCCAAAAGGTCAAGGAAGAAGCTACAATGCCTTTATAGCTTAGTCTCAAAAGGCACATATTGGCACTTGGATAAATGTGGGAGGGAATGACAGATTGGCATAGATATTAGGAAGCAAGGCTCATTGGAAGCCATCTTGGAGATTAGTTACTCTAGTCCAGCTTCTGCATTCAATCTTTCCTGTCTATCTCACATGTAAAGCACACGTATGCTTCGTTGAGAGACAATTCTTCAAAGGTCTTTCACATTTGTGCACACTTTATGAGCAGAAGGACTGACTGCCTTTTGTTTCAGACTCTCTTTTCGGGGGTGTTTGTATAATGAGCACCATGAACAATACAGTGTTTTCCTCTAGAGGAAAAGACAGGTTTGTTTATAACCTTAAAATGCAGTATCTTCCTCTGAAGCAAAGTAGATGAATGCTTATTTTATGGTAAGATAAATATAATGTCTTCCTCTGGACGAAGGACAGGGAAGCTTTCTGTTATTTAAAAATATGGGTTTCCTAAACTCAGTGTTTCTCTCCTGTAATGCAACCAACTCTGCGTGCAGATAGCTACCTGAGCCTAACTGCATTGTCTCCATGCTACTTGGGGGTAGGGAACTGACACCATTATACTTATGGTCATGCTTCTTGCTGTGCATTGAGTAATAAAGTGCTTTTTCTCTGACCAGGGTACCAGCATCCTTGAAATTGTGGCAAGGCAACATGTTACCATGTAAGTATGGTACACCATCCCCCAGTCTTATCCCATTACAGCAACAGCTTGAAGACCAGGATCCTGGCATCCAAATCAGATCCAGGTGCACAGGTGTAACCTCAGATACAGCTCTGTGAGGGCAGCTCCTTGAATTTAGTTCCTCTCAGTCTGAAAACCTATGAACTAGAGGCAAGTTATGTCTCCATATACTCAGCATGCAGTGGGGACAGGTGTAGCATAACTGCTGTAGACCATCCTCTTCAAATAGGGGGACTAGGAGGCACACATGAATAATTTCCCTACTGTAAAAATCTCCATAGGAAAATCCTGTGGGGCACATAATGCCAGTTCCTTGACGAGGGCTCAGTATGACTGCCTGAAACCTTGGTAAAGTCTCTGGGCTCTTGGTTCTGACCTCTTAGGCATCCTTCCTTTTGGATTAGAGATAGCTAGTGTTTGCCCTGAACTACCTGAGTAGCTTTCCTAGCTTGCTTTTTGTTCATAGTAATTGAGGAATCCACAGCCTCTTTGTATTTTATACTGACTCTGTCCGTTTTAGTCCAAGCTGGTGGTGTCTCATCTAGTACAATTATAGTAAAAGCTTGTGGGTCTTTTATGGATTTTTCAGGGATTCATTTTACTGGAAAATAGACACACAAATCTTTTGCTTCCTATAAGCCTGCTGTAGGACAATGCCTTATGATTCTTAGAATTTGTATTTGTTTTTAAATTGATGATACATGGGATGTATGCCCTTAATATCCTTAGAGGGGCTTTGGTCTGTTTGAGACTTCATCTTACATATTTCTGGGATCATTACAAAAGGCTCAATATTTACATCCTGGACTTCACCAGTGAACCATGTTTTACTGACAGTGTCCTGGGTTTGATCTTTGCCTGGAAGCCTTTTTTAAATTTTAAGATCTTTTACTATCTGGAAGACTAGCGGTGAGAAATAGTTTTATATTTGAACGCAACAGCCCTGGTTCCTTTACCTTTAGCAGGTTTTTTTTTGTTTTCCTTTACCTTTCTCTCCTCTCTTACGTGTTGCTATTTGTTGCTACAGGA
The DNA here is from genome assembly GCF_039906515.1 of Pseudorca crassidens. Taxonomy (NCBI): domain Eukaryota; kingdom Metazoa; phylum Chordata; class Mammalia; order Artiodactyla; family Delphinidae; genus Pseudorca; species Pseudorca crassidens. The sequence continues at coordinate 7,604,230 of NC_090298.1, forward strand.
AGCTGGGCAGCACTTCAATACCTTGCCTAGAAATCTCCTTAGATAGATCATTAAGTTAATTATGTACTCTGGTGGGGGGTTGTGGTTTCCCACCTTACACAGGAAATAATATTACTAAATTTCCTGCCATTTTAAAAATGTGATCTCTTTCCTCCATTTTCCTCAAATTATGTTAAACACTCACTGAGAGCCTTCATGAAGGCCATCACTCACGTTTAACAGTCTCTTCACAGCTTTTTAGGATTTTATTAACACTCTTCCAAGGTACTTGCAGCTTCTGCCCACTGCTGGGTTGCACCACCAATCCCACATGTTTTAGAATTTTTTTTTTTTATCACACCACTTCACTTTTTTGTACCAAAATCTGTACTAGTTACCTCTTTTTGTGTAGCAAACCATCCGAAATTTGTATCTTAAAAAATAATCATTCATTATCTCCCAAGGTTTCTAGCAGTCAAGAATTCAAGAACAATTTGGTAGGGAAGTTCTGACTTGAAGTCTTTTGTTGAGTTCCAGTCAGATTCTGGCCTGGGTTAAAGCTATTTGAAGGTTTGACTGGGTCTGGGTTATTTTCTTTCAAGATGTTTCCCTGACTTTTCTATGAAATAGTCACTGGCTTTGGGTCAAGGACCTCTATTCCTCTCCATATGGGTCTCTCCTTGGGGGTGTTTGGGTGACCCTACAGAACAGTGTCTGGTTTAGCCCAAAGAAAGTGATTTGAGAGACCAGGGTGGAAAGTGTAATATTTTTAATGACCTAGTGATAACTTCCATAAACTTCACTGATCACACCAAGCCAGCTCTGACTCAATGTGATGGCATGTAGACCACATTAAAGAAGTGAGGACCACTGGAGATCTTCTTGCAGGCCTACTATTATTGCTACCAGTCATGAATCTAGAAATTTAAGAGTTCTCCATGACCCATGAAGAAGAAAGTGGTGAGAAGAAAACCATTTATATGCTGGGTATTTTTGATCAGAGGAATATAGTCAGACTCAAAATTTTGCGATTTAAATGTGGAAACAAGGGATGATCCCAAATCCTGTTATCAGGTTGAAATGTGCATGTCTGTATGTCTGTGTTTTTAACTTTTTTACATGAAACATGGGATTTAAAAAATATATATAGATATAAGCCTTTTATTTTGAAATAATTTCAAATTTATAGAGAAGTTGTAAAGATAGTATGGAGTTCCTGTATACCTTTCACCCAGTTTTCCCTAATATTAACATCTTATATAACTGTGGTACATTTGCCAAAACCAAAACATTAATGTTGGTGAATCATATGGATTAAACTGCAGCTTAGTTTGGATTTCACCAGTTTTTCCACTGATGTCCTTTTTCTGTTCCAAGATTCAGCCTAGGAAACCGCATTACATTTAGAGAATGTAAAGTGTCACATCCCCCTCTTGAACCACACCTCATGTTCCCAGCTCTCGTGCTCCCTCTCTCCCACCACAATCATTTCAAACCTTTTTGAGATGTCCAGTCCCTCATCTCTTTCCTTTTTCCATTCATTCTCCTCTTGGCTTTACTTAATTCTCTATACACCTGGACCACAGGTTTCACTACACTGGTGGTCATTCAGTTTTCACTGTATCAGTTCTCCACCTTCCACAGGTTTTCACTATCCATCAACAGAAAACTCCATCTCTGGATAAATGAAGTCTCCAAATCTCCCCCCAACCCATCCTTACATTGGTGAGCACTCTTAGAGAATACATACCTGCAGATTAGGACCTCTGAAAGTTCACACTGTCTAATCGCCAAGTTTCCTCAGTGCTCCCTGGCAGTTCTCCTGAATAGCCCTCATCACCATCCCCTATTTAGAATGGTTCTAAGAGTCAATCACTATTTTACACTTTTTATACTATTACACCTACCCCCATCACCATTCAGAAAACTGTCTCTCCAACTTCACTTAGGAAATACAGGAATTAGGAAGAACGTACCAGACTTCTTCCATAGCTGTACCCACCCTGACTCCACACTTTCTGGCACCTGCTCTCATCTTTCCTTACCCCCTGCTCAGTGGAGGAGGCTCTGATTTTGACCATGGACGGTCATCCACATCATACTTGTGATGTACACTCCTTCTGCTCCTTGGAACCTCACCCCATGAGTCATCCCAGCTCTGCATCAATCTGTAACCTCTCCCCACTTGCTGCTCTGCTTCCTCCTGCCCATGGGTTTGTGTTCATTTCCTGCCTCAGAAAAACTCTCCTGCAATCCTACTTCCCCCCCTTGCCTACTGCCCTAAAGACATTTCTTTGGTTTTCAGATGCTGTCTTGGGACCTACATGCATTGTTTTGGCTTCACTTTTCATCATTCACTCCTCAATCTTGACAGTAGAGCATATGTCCCATTGCTCCATGAAGCTGATCTTGCTGAGGACACTAGAACCCGTATACTGTCAAATGTCACTGCACATCATCAATTATTTTTCCTGAGCCTGCTGCAGGATTGGACTCAATGACCTAGTCTTCCTTCCAAGGCACTCTGTCCTTTAGCATCCAGATGACAAGGATTCTGTCCTCTCCTGATCTTGCGGGTTGTTTTTTTTTCCTCTTAATTCTCTTTCTCAATCTCCTTTGCAAGCTTCTTCTTTTCCACTTTTAATATTGGGGTTTCATCCTGGCTTCATTTTCTATTCTTTCTTCATGGTTAATGAAATGATCATACCAACCCCTCCTATAAACTATCACCCCTCTGGCTCCAGAATAAAATATACCAGGCTTAGGTTTCTTCATACCTAATTTATTTATAGAGCATGGATTTTCAAGTAAATAAGTTTTTTAAAACTTTTTTTTCTGAAAACACATGTGTGAAAGTTACAAATATTCAAAAATATTTGAATTTGAAATAATTATTAAATTAAAATAATTTTAAAATTTCTTAAATTTTACTGACATTTTCTAAAAACTGGTTAATTACAGTTTGATATTATTTGAATGCTATTTCCTAGAGATACATATAGGGTAAAATTTTAAATACTTGTCATTTCTTCTTTTATTTTCACTCTTTCCTCATAAAAAATGTCAAATATTTATTCCTATTTGTGTTCTTCCCAGTGGTATTGCAAACTTTGCAAATATCATCAAAGTTATACCTGCAATTTGAATTTTCTGTGTAATACTTATGCCAGAAATTTTAGTTTTTGCATAACTTAATACTCAAAAAAAGTTAGCCATAGTATTAGTCAATTTTTCCTGTGTAAGAAACAACCACAAACTTTCAGTAGTTTACAGGGGTCCTGGGTCTGAAGGTGAGCTGTGGCTAAGCTGCTTTGGGCTGAGCTCAGCTAAGTCATACATTCCAGGCCTCCAGAATGTTTCCGGGGTGCTTTCCAGGTCTTCATTTGGGGGGTACAGGCTGAATAGGACAGGGACCACCTGAGGCCCAAGAGCCAAGCCCAACTTCACAAGCACATTTAAAACTTCTGTTGGATCAAGTCCAGTAATGTTCCCTTGGCTAATATAAGTCACATGGTCAAGTCCATCACCGATTTGGTAGAGAGGTGCATTCCACCCCAAGGAAAGGCACTGCACTGTTCCTTCCACATGTAGTCCTACTATGGTGAGACAGCGCAGAATAAAGATATAATCTGACCCGCCAATACCAGTGTATAGCTGTTAGGGTGGATCTTGAATGACCATTCTGATCATGGGGCATGAGCAGGAATCTGGGCTTCTTTCACTATAAACACTAAACTTATGTTCAAGAAAATCATCTCCAGCATCTTCCCTCTTTATCAGCCAGAGACAGATCCTCCAAAATATGTATTATGCTCCAGTTTTTTTCAAGACACCAAAAATTCCACAAAAATATTTGACCTTTTCAGTGTACTGGCTTTTATCTTTTTAATTTAATTTTCTATAATTTGTTTCTGATGTGTCCTATATGGGAACTCACTCAATTTAAACTATCAGAAATCCATGGGTAATGAAAAATCACCAACAATTTTGAAAGACTGCCAAGACACAGACCAGTCCTCCAACCCTGTTCTCAGACCCTTGAAAAAAGATGTACTCCAGCACAATTATGTCAGGGGGAAATAAGGAAGAAATGACCACTTCACCCAGTTCTAAAACATATCAGATATAGTAAATATGGAGTTACTCCCTATAATGCAATCTGTGATATTCTTAGGGTTAAAAGAATGAGCAAAAATTCCTCGGTATCTCATTCCCTGGATTATATTTTACTCAGTAAGACTGATTTTCATAAATCCATTTGGTCAGGAGTTTCCATTTACAGCCTATTTCCCCACAGCAATTTCATAAAATCCTACATTAATAAAGTCTTAATAAGCATTATCACCTCTCCCAAATGCCAAACACATTTGGGGAATTGTTAAAACAAGTTATTTGTTATGAGTTTAATCAGAAGATTGAATCAACTAAAAGGTTTTCAACTTCCGAGAGGAAATACAGATGTTCATGGTTTCCCATATGCACTGGACCCCAGACTCTTTTCCTGTGGAGCATCTTAGGCAATAGATTTCTGTAGAAAAAGAAAGGGAAAGGCTTATCTAGGGAATGACCCATGAGAACATAACCCATATGCAGGGGGTGCTATCCTGGTGATTGGTCTCCAGTGGGGTTTCCTGCTGGGAAAGCAGTGTATGCCCAGCCTCAAGGGACTGACAGACCCCACCTGCTTCAGATGAATACCTTAAGAACAGAATTTCATTAATGAGAAAATGTAGGGGGAGAGGGACGGGCCCTGGGATCCCAACCATTGCACGTTGCCTGAGAGGGTCCTCAGGTTCAGGTGGGGTCATTGTCTGTAATCACCTATTTGTCCCTTCACCAGTGTTGCATTTGTTCTGTTTCTAACAGACTTTGAAAACCAAATCAATTAGTCTTTTCTCTTCTAGATTCAGCCTCTTCCTATCACACATGGAGTTAATTTGTAGGCAGAATAGAAGCCTGTGTTCCACTCCATCTAAATTCTCCTTTCTGCTGTGAGCTTGAGCCCAAATAGTGGAAGGCAATATGATGATACTGTCTAATAAGGCAGACAACAAAGTACAATGAAGATGCTTCTCCTTATGTCTATAAATGAGCTATTATCAGAGGTGGAATCAGCAGGAAATCCTTAATGGAAAGAGATGAAGGTAGATTAGATAGACCATCCTGCACAGGCAACAGGGGTTGCACAGGTAGCTGAAGGACAGGGGGAGGGTAGTAACTATGTCTATCCCTGGCACAAGGGACTGAATGTGGTGCAGACTCAACAGACTGCTTTTAAATAAATGGTAACTACAAAGAACTGAGAATTGTCCAGCAGATGCCTCAGGCTTAGAGTCTGATGAATGTTGTGGGAGATGAAAAAAATTCTATTTTTGAATAAAATTTCCAGAGCAAGTGTTAGGTGATTTGCCAAAAAGCACAGTTTATCTTGATAAACTGTAATATTAAAAAAGGCAAAAAGTACAGCTGGCATGATCATTTCCCAGGTAATCAATGCATATGGAAAGAGGGGTCCTAAAAAGGGGAAATGATGAAACCTGGATATTAATGTTAAAACCGAGACAATCTTCTGCCTTTCGTTATCATAAAGTGGCAGGCAATTAAATTAAGAGGGAAAACTTTTCTTAATTAGAACTATGCCTTGGCTCAGGGACATTCAAAAATGATATTTCGCAATAACATGCCCACAAGAAATCACACCCTTTCTGAAAAACAATCTGAGATTAAAACTATATTTTTAACATATTAAAATTCAAACCCTATATCAGAATATAAATTAAAAAGTATTTGTACATGTGTTCAGCTGTCTGGAGATTCCCCCTGACCCCAGCTGCCTCCAGTCATATGCTCCTGCAGGTAATAACTTTCAACAGGCTCTAGTTTCCTCATTCCTCAGATGGCTGTCATTATAACATTAATCATCATAAAATAATTTACGTTTTATGCTGACATTTAAATGTGCTTATATATCTATATCAGATTCTCTACCTCTAAGATAAACAATTTCTCATATCGGATAGGAGAAGAGCAGAGTGGGGGAGAGACAAAATGAGTGTGTATTGTCAACTTAAAAAATATGTACAAGCTAGAAGTTGAGGGTTATGTTTTATTACTATTTTTTTATTGAAGTGTGATTTTATTGAAGGTTGATTTACAATGCTGTGCAATCTCTGCTACACAGCAAAGTGACTCAGTTATACACATCTAGACATTCTTTTTTTATATTCTTTTCCCTTATGGTTTATCTGTGGTGACCTAAATGAGAAGGAAATCCAAAACAGAGGGGGATATATGTATACATATAGCTGATTCGCTTTGTTGTACAGTAGAAACTAGCACAATATTGTCAACCAACTAGACTCCAATGAAAAAAACAAAAAAGAGTAATCCTAAGAGTTCTCATCACGAGGAAAAAAATTTTTTTCCATTTCTTTAATTTTGTATCCATATGACATGATGGATGTTCACTAAACTTATTGAGGTAATCATTTCATGAGGTATGTAAGTCAAATCATTTTGCTGTACACCTTGAACTCACAGTGCTGTACGTCAATTATGTCTCAATAAAGCATGAAGAAAAAAAATAGAATAGTTTGCATCTACCAACCCCAAACTTCTAGTCCATCCCTCTCTCCTTCCCGACTCCCTTGGCAATCACAAGTCTGTTCTCTCTGTCTGTGAGTCTGTTTCTGTTTTATAGATCGGTTCATTTGTGCTGAGAGTTATGTTTTATTTGGAGAAATTTTTAGGACTCCAGGCCCAGGAGAGAGCATATCAAGTAACCCTGAGGGAACTGCTCCGAAGAGGTAAGGGGAGAGCTAATATATATAGGAGTTTTGCAACAAAGGGCAGGTAGTCTGAACTTCAAAAGATTATTGTTAATTAAAGAAACTAGATATCTCAAGTTAAGGTATTTAGTGCTTTTCTATGTATGGGAAGGTGCAAGAATCTGGGCTCACTGCAATCATTCCTTTGATATGCACCTTAGCTACATCCTGAGTTTCCTCAGGGCTCACCGTGAGGAGTGGCTGCAGTGTAATGGCTGCTGGGTGGCAGGTGTTCTTTCTTTCCTTCCTGACTTCCCTCAGGACTCACCAAATCACATCGTCACTGATGACCCTGACATCCTTTGTTTACTGATATGGCAAGTAATATTCCATTTCTCAGTATAATATGTATAAAATTGAGAGCATTTCAAACATCCTCCCATGTGCTTGAATAAACACACCAAATAAATTATGAATTACAGTTAAGATTGACTCTAATCTTTCTCAAATTGGGAATTTAACACAGCACTGAACAAATATCATTATTCCCCTGAGATAGTAAGGGCTGGGTTACACAAAACCTGCAGCCTTCCTGCTCAATGAAAATAAAAATATTGCAAATCTAAGTCTAGGGAATTTAAATTTACAAGTTCAAATTTAAATACGCCACATGCTCAGGTATTTTTCTCTTCTTCTTTTCTTGAGCTGCAGTGATACATTTTGCAGAAATTCAGAAGTGCTGTTACCCCCTTAAAAGTGACTGCCAAAAATTACACTGCTGCCAGCCAATACACGCCTTGGAGTGAAGAAAACAGCAGGCTGAAACCTCTAATCCAATCTGAGTGAGATGGCATGGACTCCATTTCCTGCTTTGTCCCAGTAGCTGTTTCAGATGTGGCGGCTGACTCACCAATGGAATTGTTGTTTGTGCTTGTAAGGAATGTCACACACATGTGTCAGGGTTGGCCTTGTTCCCAGTGGCCACCTCGCTGTGATTCCAGGGTTCCTGTGGAGGCTCATCACCCTTCTCCAAATCTCCTCTTTTTCTCCACTCCCTGGCCAAAGTAAAAATAATGCACAACGTGAGAGGTGTGAGTTAAGTTTTATGTGGGGGAAATGAGGACTACAGGCTGGGAGACAGCATTTCAGATAGCTCTGAACAACTGCTCCCAAGAGGCGGGGGGGTAAGTTCAGTATAGATGTGATTTTGGTGAAGGGGGAGTCCATGCAATCAAGCACTTTTTTTTTTTTTTTTTTGCGGTACGCTGGCCTCTCACTGTTGTGGCCTCTCCCGTTGCGGAGCACAGGCTCCGGACGCGCAGGCTCAGCGGCCATGGCTCACGGGCCCAGCCGCTCCACGGCATGTGGGATCCTCCCGGACCCGGGCACGAACCCGTGTCCCCTGCATCGGCAGGCGGACTCTCAACCACTGCGCCACCAGGGAAACCCAAGCGCATATTTTTTGCAGAATGTTCTGCTAGTCTCATGAAAGTTTCTGCTAGTCACAAGTAGACATCACCATGAAGGATTTTAGTGCTTTTCTAGATACGAGGAGATGGAAGAATTGGGCTCATTAAATTGTCTCCTGAAAATATCTAACTATCTGAAGACCTGTTCTGCGAGTTTTTCCCAGAGCACAGAGGGTGTCATTTCTGCTCTCACCTTGAACTGCTTTCACGGGGTGTTGAAAATCAGCATCTACAGCGGCTCATGAGAGGTAGATGGCAAGTGACAATTTGTAGTTGACACCCTGAATCTTTTACTGTCTCAGCATTATAATCTTATAATAAAGGCCATTGTTGTGTGGATTATTTCCAAGATTAAGGTAAGGGCCAGCACTCTTTATCCAATTTTACTGTAGTTGGATATTTCCCATTCCTCTACATTCACAGTTTTAATAAATAGGACCAGACCCATGACTGAGGGTTTGTCAGAGAGAGTAGGGTGGGTCCGCGGGAGAAAAAGTGGATATGTGAAGTATCAGTACACAATTTTTCTTCTTTGAACATCTGTCAAAAAGCTAACATCTGTCAAAAAGCTTTCTAGAACTTCATGGGGGAAAAACAGATGGAATTTGCTCATAAATTAGTCCAAAAGGAAATCCATAGTCAGATTCAGAGTGGAGTTGAGCTTCCTTCTCAGTATTACACGTGGAAAGAATAACCGTGCTTTTGATCATCAAGGTCCATTTGGCAGACGCTTCTTATGGTCACACATTCCTTTGATGAGGAATTGGGACTTTGATCATTTGGGATTGACATTCAGCATTCTGTTTGCTCAGGCAGTCCTGGGTGTCATTTCAAAATCGAATTTGGATTTTGATTTGATTGGGAAAATGCTTTTCTCATTTGGATGTATAGTCCTCTGATGCTGGTAAAACTAATAATAACATTCTTAATGAGCGAAGTTGGTAGAGCAATTATTAACAAACTTTGGTCAGAATTGACATTAAGATCAAGTAAGATGGGACAAACAGAGAACCAATAGTAATTATAGTCTGTGTTAAACACTACAAATCTAAAAGGAAACAAGCAGTGAATTAAGTAAGAGAGTTTAATCTATATAGATGCAAAAGACCTGTCTCAAACTGCAGAATTAAAAAAAAAAAAAAGACAATTTAAAATCCTTGGAGACCATTAGGTCACAAAGTTCATTTTCCAGCTCTGGACTCCTGATTTTTCAGTTATTTGGGGATTTTTTAAAAATGTATTTTATTTTTAACTTTCCTAAGCAGAGATTTCATAGCTATTCAGATCACCCTTTAATATTAATGTGAAGCAACAGTGGCTCTGACGCCATAGGATTTAATTTAGACGGGGTGGTTTCATAAATCTATCAACAGTACTGGGGTGGAGAACCAATTTAGTTATTTTCTCCTTTGGGAGACTAGAGCATGCTGCAGTGATAATTTGAGATGCTGAGCCTTGAGTGGACCTTGTTTTCTATGCTGAGGAGCTAGCATTTTTTGATAGCTGTTTTATGTTACTGTCTAGACGAGATTACCCTTATATGAGACCCAGAGGAAGAAGGCATTAGTTCTAAGGGAGGGAACCATAATTTGTTCAGGGGAGGGGGGATTTCAGTTTGGAAATACTGATAATCAGTGGATGTTAGGATATGGTGATAGTCAGGGGAGCGCTAATGACATTTTGATAGGTGCATTCTTTATGGTAGATTACCATCCCCCACATTGTAGGACTTTTAGTAAACCTACCCTCCTCCCCATTGTGTCCCACTCAGGCATTACAGCGACCAAAATAGCTCTGCACACTTCTCCCACAGAGGGCAGTATTAACCACACTTGGGATTGAGGGTCTTACTGGGACTAGACCATGTAGAGCTTTCGATCATGTTGGTTTAGAGCCTCTGAGAAAGAGATCTCAATCCCACAGCCACATGACATTTTATTTTAAAGGGTCCCTATGGGCTATGGCTGCATGTGGTTGGGTCAGAGCCAATTCTCACAGGCTGCAACAAAGTTGTCGAGCTAAGCTGGCCTAGGCCAAGCACAGGCCATTCATTCTCAATAAAACCAAAAAGGCACTTGGGTACCAGCAAATAAGTATGTCTTGGGGGTGATCATAAGCAATGGTAGGCATGTGAGCTGTCACTTGACATTGAACTACAAGGGCAAAGACATTGGGCCACAGAAACCTGAAAAGGCATTGTGGTCCACAGAGGGCTTGATTAGCAGGTGTACCTAAGGCAGGGCCTCCTGGTATAAATGCTTAAGGGGACAGTCTATTCCTCTCCAACAGACACCATGAGGAGGCCCAGCTCTACTCATGACTGGGTGGGAAATTTTACCTAATTCAAGAGTTCAATATTGCCATCTGATCTAAGATACATTTTCCAGTTGCTCTCCTGGGTAGGAACACATAGGAAGTGACCTCAAAGCCCCAACAGTTTCCCTGCTCAACAGAGATTCACATTCTGTAACTCACGCAAACTGTTGAGTATATTGTGATGATCAATTAATCTGAAATGAAGCCCTCACACACTAGGGTTTTGAGGGCTGGTGGAACTGCTGGAAATATTGGGTGGATTATTCTGAGGAACATTATGGCTTCACAGAGGAAGGAATTAAATTAATATCATTATGTCATAAAGTATGAGAGTTTGGACAGAGAATGCTAATGGTTTCATATTAGATTTCATACTAGATAAACGTGATTTCAAAGATTGAAGATAGCATCTGACATGAGAAGTGAAAGGGAGTTATAATATGGGTTAAAACAAAACTTCACATCTGTGTTGCTTTGTTTCTTTATACAGCAGGTACACAAAAAGACCAAGTCACGTTTTGGGAGAATTGGTGTGGAATTTGGTAATGAAGAGTTCTGTTTCACTGAATTGTTTGAAGCTCTTTTGAGACAACATTTGCTGTAGTATTATCAAAATTCACCTGTGATCCAGCTCAGAAGTGAAGACTTTGGAGCATAATATGATGGCAGGTCTTAGTACCTTCTGGAAGGCAGTCACGCTGCTGAACAGTTTGCGCTGGTCAGGGGTGCTAGAGGAATGTGGACTAGTGTGTGGATGAGTTGGCCTCAGAACACAGAGATGGAATCCTTTAGATCCTTTTGATTGTTGCCCATTTCCCAGTTGCCCATGTCCTCTTGGCCATATCAGCCACAGCAGTGTAAATATTCATAGTCTATTAGCTTTAATCATCAATCAGTACGTAGGACCTACTCCACCTACTGATACTGGTAGCTATCCAATATCACTATCAATTCCAATATCCAATATGAATATCAACTCCAGAGTAGCAATTATGATACACAGCTCAAAATGGTTCGTTTTCTAATCTTCAGAGGTATTGACATTTGAATAATTTTTTAAAAGCCAGCGTAAAATTTCCCAGTTTCTCTCCTAAGCTAATCCTCTGCAATCCCATCAGGGATGTGAACCTTATCTTTAGTAATCACTGCACAGTACCACTCGGAATCTTAAATCTCCTGTGGTTTGTAGCCACCTGGATCTCAGAGGCACCATCTCCCAGACAAGGGGACACAGGTTCCCTGTGGTTTCCCAGCTCCGTGGAGACATCTGGGTTCTGGGCATGGCCCAAGGCCCAGGAGGATTTAGTGTCATTGGTGCTTTAAGATCTTGAGAGTGTTTCCCTGAAGTGCAGACGGCCTCTCCTCACCATTCTCAAGATGATGCATTTGATCAGTGCCTTGGGAAAAACTAAAGCAGGGGTCACTTTAATCTTCATAAACCATCTTTATGGCTCCTCTGGGGGTTAGACTTATGGCTTCTTCTTGTGGAAAACCCCTTTAAAGAAACAAAATGCTAAGCAGAAATGCTCATGTCAGATGTACACAAATCCTTTGTGAAATTGAAAAAAAAATTCAGGGGATTTTTATTAATCTTTACAAACTGACAGAATGAGAAGGACCATTTTTGATGTTATGTCCCATGTAATGACGGCTTCCTGTCTTAGTCTGCTCAGGGTGTCATAACAGAATACCATAGACGGGGTGGTTTAAACAGCAGGATTTTATTTTCTCACAGTTCTGGAGGCTAGAAGTCCAGGAACAAGGTGCCAGCAGGGCTGGTTTCTCCTGAGGCCTCTGTCCTTGGCTTGCAGACCATCACCTTCTCTTGCTGCATCCTTGTGCGGCCTTTCCTCTGTGAGCACACACTCCTGGTGTCTCTTCCTCTTATTTGTCCTGTTGGATTAGGGCCCCGCCCTTATAACCTTATTTAGTCTTAATTACCTTCATAATGGCTCTATTTCCAAAGACAGTCACATTGAGGATTAAGCTTCAACCTATGAATTTTGGGGGGACAAAATTCAGTCCAGGAAACCCTTCATGCTATGGGCTTTCTGCTTGTGGCATATGATGTGCTCATGTTGGAAATCAGGCTGCAGGGTTCACACTTAATTGTGCTCATGTTAAAAGCATTAGGAGGGAGCTTCCCTGGTGGCGCAGTGGTTGAGAGTCCGCCTGCCGATGCAGGGGACATGGGTTCGTGCCCTGGTCCAAGAAGATCCCACATGCCGCGGAGCGGCTGGGCCCATGAGCCATGGCCGCTGAGCCTGCGCGTCTGGAGCCCGTGCTCTGCGGCGGGAGAGGCCGAGGCTCGTCATGTTAACAAGCTTGTATCTGTCTGTTGGTCTCAGATCACCTGAATTGTATAGGGATGGACAGGAAATGTAATAAAATGAGATAGAGAAATGCATTCCCAGCACATTTCCAAGCGACTTAGGGTCATGTCATAGTTAGCTTCATGAGTCAGAGGCTGGCACTAACAGGGCTCTGAAATCAGGATACCACATGGGTCAAATAACATCTCAGAGATGCGAATTCGGATACATGTTCCCAGGAGACACCACAGACCGAGGTCCTTCCCAGAAACGCCTCCTCCAATCATCTGAGTTAGAGAAAGCTGATCCATTGTCACTACCTTAATAAGAACCCGAGGTATAAGCCTTTGAAATAATGTGTTAGTAAGACTGTATTTTTCTTCTGTTGAAAATTTCCCTGGCCCTTTCACAATAAAATAAGTCTGTGAGATGGACAAGAGTGGCACCCAGCTTCCTCATTCTCCCTGGACTGCAGGGTCCACCTGGGATCTCTCAGGCTTTAATTCTAGGATGTATAGATATAGAGGGACTGGCTGCACGTGGGGGTAGTCGTTGATCCCTTGCTCCATTACTCCCCAGATGCTACTCCTTTAACATCGCGAAAGGCTCAGGCCCTGGGGCCCCTCCACCTGTCACCAGGAGCTTGTGCTGGATTCACTTCCTTCCCAACGGCCCTTGTCCTTTGGCAGTACCTGCCTGACAAAACCCCAACCTTGGAGGAGCCCCTTTATCTCCCAGCACCTGGACAAGTAAACACTCTGAGAAATTAACTGATCCATATGGGATCCAGATTTCAGAGCCTTGTTGGTCCCAGACTCTGACCCATGGAGCTAAACACACACAGGATTTAAACTTGCTTGGACGTGTTCTTGCAATTTCTTTTTCATCTCATTTTATTACCTTTTCAGCCAGTCCCTGTACAACTCAGATGATCTGAGACCGATTGACAAATACAAGCCTGTTAACCTGCTGCTCTCCATAATGTTCCGATATGAGTCTAAATGAGAGTGAATCCTATAGCCTGGTCCAGACTTTCCCTCATTTCCAGGGCGAGCACATCATTTTTCACAGGCAGAAAGACTTGATGTGACTGACCGTTATTCAGTGGACATACGTTAAAAATGGCTCTCAATTTGTCAATTTGCATAAATTAATAAAAATGCTCTGATGTTTTTTTCCGTTTCATGAAGGATTTGTGCAATCTGAAATGAACAATTCTGCTTCGAGTTGTCTTTCTTTAAAGATGTTTTTCCATAAGGGGACCCCGTAAGCCTAACCCCTGGGATGTCTCACCCATGCTTAGTCATGCACACCATCATCACTACTGCACATAACTCCCTCTACACAGATCACCAGTTTCTCTCTTCTCCATCGCAACCAATCTATGTCAAAATGTCTCCAGTCTCCTCAACTCCTTGACGCCTCTGTTGCCCTCACTCTCAGCCTGTAGAGGAAATGGAAACCAGCAGGAATGATCGCCCTCAGTTGCTCTGACCCCGACCTTACCTGCATCCTTCCCTCCTGTTACCTGGGGTGCATGTGTTTCCTTCCACCCAGCCCAGTTCCTCCTCTGAGACTCTAGACCCCATTACCTCTTCTCTGTTAGGAGTGTAGATGAACGTAATGTTTCTAAATGTTCTAATCATTTTATTAGAGCAAATTATTAGTGATTGAATGGCAGGAGACACACTGTTTGAGAATTTTGGTGTATGTTGGTAAATGGCCTCCAGGTAACCTGAACCACTTCACCTCATACTGACTGTGCATGAGTGTACCCACTGCCTTACCTACTCCCTAATTCATTCTGGGTGTTGTAATTGAAAAAAACAAAACCAAAAAACTTTTGCCTGCCCAGTAAGGGGGAACTGGTATGTTATTATTTAAAATTTGTAACATTATACTAGGGAGTAGACATTTCTTACCATTTTTTTTCTTTGCAAGTGCTTATTGACCTTTATTTCATTTTTTCTCTTTTGTCATTGTCTAGTATTCTTTATCCCTTCTCCAGAACACTTTTAAATATTCCACGGTGGCATCCATAAGAGGTTTTCAAGATTACAAACAGATGAAATATTAACACCTTTTCTGTGCTTATTAGGTTTTAGGAATAATTCTTAGTACTTTTATTCTTTTATCTTATTTAATACAGTAGCAATGGCCAGAGCTGAACTTTTTACTCTATCAGGTTTCCCCAATGTGTATATAATTGTCCCCATCCTATCCAATACTCAGCCTTGCAAATGAATTTATAATGAATCTCTATTGGTTTCATGAATGAACAAGTCAACGAAAGTATGGACGTTTATATGTGACAGTCCAGATCTGAGTATTTTCTTGCAAACTTCATATGACTCAACTCATCTGCTGAATTATAAATCACTATTTGATTTATATGAATGTAGTAGACAACACGAATGTCTTTTTTTTTTTTTTTTTTTGCTAAGACCAAAGAAACAGATAAGAGTCTAGAGGTAGCAAGCAGATGCTGATAATAAGACCAGGATGCCCTGTTGTGAACTCTCAGCGCCGCTCCCTGCGGAGGGCGCCCCCTTTAGGCAACATTGGGCACCTCACGTTTGCTGAAACCAGCAGAGGCTCCGCTACTGGCGGCGCCCCGGCGGGTGTAGACACAGGCCTCCAGCTCTGAGCATAAGCCTCAGGTTTCCTTATTGGTTTGAAGCACACTGGGCCCTAACTGGGCAGATAAGAGAGCGGATACCTACGAAGCTGTGTTAAGTTTTCCTAAGTAGCATGATGCGCGCGCGTTTGGAGAGTCCGACGTTACGGATCTCAGCTTCTTCGGCTTCTTTACCTGCGCCAGGTGTGCCCTTTGCGGACGGCCGGTCTCTCTCCGACTCGGCTGGGCTGCAGGCCCCCACCTCGCCGACGTGGCCCCCGAGCTGGAGGGTGGAAAGTGAATCTGTGAGGCTCTCAGGTGCAGGAACGACGGTCCTGGGCCAGTTCCTGCATTTCCCGCCGAGAAAGCTGTGCCCGAGGGTCCGAGGCGTCCCTCTTTTTTTTTTAAACAAATTTATTTATTTATTTATTTATTTATTTATTTATTTATTTATTTATTTATTTATTTATTTATATATTTATTTATTTATTTTGGCTGCGTTGGACGAGGCGTCTCTTGACTCCCGCGGGGCCGAGCTTCCCCGGGGCCCAGGCACCGGCAGCCGGGTTCCCTCCATGGAGCCCGGGCCCCTCCGGACACGGTCTGGGAAGGTCAAGAGCTTGGCCAGACCAGCCGATCCTCGGTCCCTCGGGGCCGTGTCTCTGCTGAGTCGCTTCAGTCAAAAAGCACCCATGTCACCCAATTTATTGTCAATGTTACAACCTTACCGACTGCCATTTTGATACAGGATTTTAGCCGAATCACCCTTTACAGGTCATAACTTCGCCAGATAAAGTTGACTCATTCTTTCTCTATAAAGTTCAGTTGTCAAATTCCATTGCAGCTTCGAGTTATCAAAGTACACTTTTTTTTTTTTTTTGGATGGCCTCGAAGTTGTTTTTTCCTCCTATCTTTTGGAAACTTGCCCTGCATGGAACTGAAATGTCCCAGGGGAATGACCCTGATCACAGCCAGATCTGCTGTGTGAGATGCTTGAACAGGGCAGGTTCCAATCCCCAGGCTGCTGTGTTGAATGACACACGAGTGGGATGTGCCTAAATAGCCTTGACAGCACAGATCACCAGCACTTGTAAATCGTCTATTAGAAATTACAGGTGATGTGACGGTCCCTAGTGGTGTTTGTTACCATAACTGTACAAAGTGGGAAACCCAACAGTACCAACCAACATAGGTTTATTCAAACCTAACATATTGAAAGACTTTGAATTTAGAAATGATGGCATTTATGAAATCATTCCCTAAATGTTTATTGAACACTTGTGATGTGCAGTTACACATCTTCCGGATAGAAACAAGACCTCCTCTTCTTTATCTTGTTTCTGTATTTTTCCATGTCCACAGCTTCACAGGTTCCAGCAGGTTCCCAACCCCAGCAGGGGCCAGCGCAGTCCTGGGGGCCTGATGGGCAGGTACACCCTCTCCCCCTCCTCACATCACGTGACTGAGGCTGAGCCCAGCTCCTCCCACCAGCTCCGTCTGGTCTGTCAATCACATTATCATTTCCTCATGTCAGGAGTTTGCACGTTACCAGGGTTTGCCTTCACCGGGGTCACTTTGGATTCAGCATTTCCTTGCACACCTATCCACACGTCCAGAGAATTCTTCACGTTCTCTTTCCCTTCTGTAATTTCTGCTCCTTCCACCACCACCTGACACTCACCTGACACTCACCTGACACTCCTCCTGTTACCTGGATCATTGCAAGTGTTCCTTGGCTAACCCCGACTTCATTATTCTTCCTCCAGCTTCCCTCCCAGCCTCCTCCTACCTTTCCCTAATACACGTCTATCCAACCTGCTGCAGCCAAGTTGATCCACTTCGATTGTCAGGTTCACAAAACGTCACGAGATTTAGGACCATTTGCAATATGGCTCCAGCATTTAGTTCCATCTTTCTTTCCAAACTCTTCTTTCCACCAAATCTCTGCTTCAGACTCATTGATTAATCTGGGGCCTTTAAAATATGCCAGGTGCTTTGTGTTCATTCTCTTCTCTACTCTTTGTTGTCTTTCTCCTCCTATCATTTTTTTGAAGTTAAGCTTGTTCACACTTTGTGAGTCTGTCCATCTCGCATAGCTCTGATTTTCCTAGCCTTCCGTCATCCTCCTCTTCTGGGCTCTAAATTATCGTCTGCTCCATTAACTGGGCCTTTTCAGTCATGCCTGCGTGTCTTCATAGCTTCCAAAAAACTACAGATGAGCTTTCCTGTGTCATCAGTTATCCTGCCTCCATCCAGGGCTGGGCAATATGGCCTTTTCTCTTCATCTTCATCGGTTTATGCCCCTTCATTAGCTTAGCATAGCTTAGCATACATTCATTAGGCATCTATTACAGCATAGGCCCTCTGCTAGGTGCTGGAGTTATAAATACTGTAACCTCCCTGGTCCCAGGACACTCACATTGAAGTAATGGCTACCCACATAAAAATAGGCAAATACATTTCAATGAAGAACATGTTGCTATCATATCATAGCACCCATTATCATAGGGTACTATGATAATAGGTTTGAGTCTAAAGTGTGCTGATTTTAATCAATTATTTTTATTGAAGTATATTGATATACAATGTTGTGTTAATTTCTGCTGTACAGCAAAGTGATTCAGTTATACACATACAGACACATATATATACGTTCTTTTTTTAAATATTCTTTTCTATTATGGTTTATCATAGGATATTGAATAGGTCTCTGTGTTATACAGTAGGACCTTGTTGTGTATCCATTCTCTATACAACAGCTTACATCCGCTGACCCCAACCTCCCACTCCATCCTTCCCCCAACCCCCTCCCCCTTGGCAACCATCAGTGTGCTCTCTATGTGTGTGATTCTGTTTCTGTTTCGAAGATAGGTTCATTTGTGTTATATTCTAGGTTCCACATATAAGTGATATCATATGGTATTTGTCTTTCTTTTTCTGACTTACTTCATTTAGTATGATAATCTCTAGTTGCATCCATGCAAATGACATTATTTGTTCTTTTTTATGGCTGAGAAGTATTCCATTGTATATATGTACTACATCTTCTTTATCCATTCATCTGTTAATGGACATTTAGGTTGTTTCCATGTCTTGCCTATTGTGAATAGTGAAGCATATTGATTTTAAAACCTGCTCTATTATTTATTATTTCTCTCTCACATAGTGTCTGTGTTCAGTTATCTTCTCACTAAGATGAAATGAACAATAGCTCTATCACATGGTGATTGTGAAGGTGAACATGATAATTTGATGCAGCACTTAGCTCAGCACCTGGCACCTTATACAAGCACAACAATGGTCCAGATTGTCATTATAACTCAGCCCAAGCACCAGGGAAACCGTCTGAGACTTACGAGCAGGGAATGAGGCAGGGGGTGTGGGGATACAGACATTAGGGTTACTGGGTAAGATTTGAAAACTTAGTAAAAATTATTTTCTCTGCTGCTATTCTGACTACTTATTCTCCTGAAAAAAATTTGCTCCACAGAAAGATTTGATACAAAATCAAGAAAGGGGGAAAAAATGAATTAAAATTCAGTTTTAGAACACACAATGTGTTTAGGCAGCAGTATTATTCCTGGAAATACTCTTTTAGGAGAGAAATTTTCATATTCCTGTGTAACTCCTCCTTAGAAATGTTAAGGAATAAACTTGGATAACCCAGTCTGTAAAATTCTCCTCTAGTTCAAAAACACACCACTTCTCCCACTTGGGACAGTAGAAATCAAAGAGAAGTCCACTCTTT
The DNA here is from genome assembly GCF_039906515.1 of Pseudorca crassidens. Lineage (NCBI taxonomy): Eukaryota > Metazoa > Chordata > Mammalia > Artiodactyla > Delphinidae > Pseudorca > Pseudorca crassidens. Next base: position 7,623,438 of record NC_090298.1, read on the forward strand.
CCTGGCCAAGGAACTGTGGGGAGGAAGGATAGGAGGCATTGGTTCTGCTTTTCCCACCCCTGGAAAGTCAGGCAAGGACACCCCTCTCCCCAACCCCACAATGATGTGTGAGTCCAATATCCTCTCCCCTGAAACCTGTACTTCCATGAGGTAGAGATATAAGGAGGGCAGCCCTCATAGACACTGGGCAATTTCTGAATGAACTAAATGAGTTGTTGGTAAGATGTTTGGGCACCGAGTAAGCTGTTTGGGTATGGAGCTCAACAGGACAAAAAGATAAGTTTTGGACAAAGAAAGAGATTAAAATTTCTTTGCACATTTTTTTCTTAGTCAAATTTGCACCATCATTCCATTAGTGGGGACAGAGATGAGAAGTAGCATAATAACTGTGGGAAAAACACTCAAATTCTGCGGTCAGAATAAGGCTGGATGTGTCATCTCTCTTACAGTCATGTCCAACGTGTAAACCCTCAAGCGATGACAGGAACATAAGTGACCTACTGGGAGTGTGTGCTTTGTTCACTCCAGGGCTGGGCCGAGTTGTATTTATTTTTATTTTATGACTTCTACTGGCAAATGGAAGACCTCCCTAAAGTAAAAATAGCTTCCTTTGTCATCTTATCATGGTTTGTTTCTTGTCTAATATTTTGCCTCATAATTTGTTGCTAGCATGATATATTTGGAAGCCAAGAGCAGGACACAGCAGTTAAGGGGGTCACAGGTCATGAGAAGGAAGGAGGAGATCTTTTCACAGAGAGGATAGAGTGGGGGAAAAATCTGAGAAAGTTCTGGTTATAATTGCATATTTTTGAAAAAAAAAATACAGTAAAGTGTTCTGAAATATTGCCACATCCACTGTTCTCAGGGATTAGTGAGTGTTGGAAAGGAGCTGGGAGAAGGAAGCTTAGAGACAGAAACCAGACATGATGTCCTGGTACAGCTGGTATCCTGCCTGCCATGACTGAATGTTTGTATCTCCCCCAGATTCACCTGTTGAAGCTCTGCCCTCAGTATGATGGTACTTAGAGGTGGGACCATTGGGAGGTCACTGGGCTGTGAGGATAGAGCATTCATGATGAAATTAGTGTCCTTACAGAAGAGCAGAAGGTGGCTACCTGCAAACCAGGAAGCAGGCTCTTACCAGACACCAAATCTGTCAGTACCTTCATCTTGGACTCCCCAGCCTCCAGAACCGTGAGAAATAAATATCTGTCATTTAAGACACCTAGTCTGTGGTATTTTGTTATAGCAGCTCAGGCAGACTGAGACACTGTTGTTGTCTTCTGCCTGCCTTTGGGTGTGCCCAGGCATTAACACTGCAAGCCCAGGTTGGAAAGAGCCCTGTGTGCTTATTTCTCAGGGATTTGCTGCCAATGACAGTGTGAATGAAACATCCTTTTGTTAAACAGATTGTACCATGGTTCCTCAATGACTTTGATGCAAAAGTATGACCTCCCAGGGCACAAAGTTAGCAGGTTGGCAGATAATCACTGATGACCATGGGGTGGACATGATGTAGGCTGGTCTCTCCTGAGTGTAGGTAGGAGCGATGACTGCCTGGACATCTCAAGACTGTCCACTGCCTTTTTCAGCCACCTCCTCCACTGGCCCCTTAAACGTGCCCAAAATCCCCAGAGTCAGAACCTGTGTCAGTCAGGCTCCAGCCAAGAAAAGAAAAAACAATCCCAACATTGAAAAGCTTAGAGATTTAGCTACACAGGAAACAGAAGACGGGAGAAGCCAATGGGAGGTAGTAAGACAGCTAAAGAAATTTCTCCACACGCTCTGGGGGCACTCACAGAGGGGCTGGTGTTTCTGGAGCCCAGGAGCTGGGGTTGCCTGGCAGAAGCTAAGATATGGCCAGTCCGTTGAGTGAAGCTGGATCTAGAAAGACCAGCCGTTACTAGAGATGACACTTGGAGCAGAGGAAAAAGGTGGGGAGTTTCCTGGTTTCTTCCTTCCTCCTGCTCTGCAGTTGCCCCATTGGCAGGAGCCAGGGAAGAGGGAGCCTGGGATCGGCAAATCTCTGCACACGGAGCTCAGGGAGTGAAATGCCTAAGGATCAACCCAGGATGACAAAGTATTTATTGAGCATTAGCCAAATCCAGCGTTGTGCCAGGCACCCCTGGAACATGCAATAGAATCAGACTGTGAAGAGCTTATGGCCTAATGGGGGGTTGGAGCTGCCCACAAAAATCAGAGTGGAAAGTCGTAAATGCCAGGAGACACTGCAGGTTAAGTGCTGTGGGAATTTAAAAAAGGGAAGAGTTTACATCTCACTAGGAGATCACGAAATTGACATGGCAAAGTAGAATCTGAGGTGCATCTTAAGAAGAGGCTGAGTTTGTGTGTGTGAACTCATTGGGTGTGGGGGAAACACACCCAATCCAGGCTGAGCAAATGGGAGATGAGATGGCACAGGGCTTGTGCAAGGGAACTCCGGATGGGTCATTTGGGCTGGAGCCCTGGATTGTGAGGGGGGAAGTGGAAAGGTGGCGGGCCTTGAAAGCCAGGCTGGGGGTTGCTTTACATGGAGTACCATCAGGTCCACTGATGGAACAAGGGTCACAGTGAGTACCAGCTTGGAGTAGACGCTATGCATTTTCTCTGTCTCAGAGCAGGCAAGAAAGATCAATGTCAGTCCTACAAGAAGCCCCAAGGATGGACCTGGAGGGTGCCCCAGGATAAGAGGAACTCAGGGTATGCTGAAGGAGGAGGTGATATTGAAGGGAAGACTGACTCAGGACTTGTATAAAATCCCCCTTCCAAAGAGCTGTGGAATTTTATCAACTTTCCTGTTCTGTAGAATGGGACTGACTTCTTCCCTGGGTGGTTTGGAAGGATTAGATGAAGCAATGTGCAAAGTTGCTGCTGCAGTTCCAGCCACAGCAGGCACAAGTCACGTGATAGTTTTATTCTGCTTTGGTAAAAGGCAGATTTGAGGAACTAGGACTCCGTTTTCCTAGGACAGTTTTTCTGTTTTCGTAGGAACTAGGATTCCGCTTTCCTAGGAAACGAGATGGCTGGGGGTCCCACCCTGTCTTGCATCATGAAGCTGATGTAAATGAAGCTGTGAGCCTGCTGAGTGCCCCCTCCCAGGCAGGATGACCCAGGAAGGTGTATATGGTCAGCATCCACTGTATGGTATACATTTCTCACTCCTGCTGGGTGTGGGACCATCTCCACTGGAAGAGGCTGAGTACAAGCTACACATGGGATTTTGGCGTGTCTCAGTGACTTTTTCCCAGATTCTCTCCCTGATTCACCAGACATAGCCTCTTCCACCATCAGCATCCTCCACCAGGGTGGTATATTTGTTACAACTGATGAACCTACACTGCTACATCATTATCACCCCAAGTCCATAGTTTACATTAGGGTTCACTATTGGTGTTGAGCATTCTATGGGTTTGGACAAATGTATAATGACGTGTATCTACCATTGTACTATCATAAGGAGTAGTTTGCTCCACCTACTCGTCCCTCCCTCTCCCCAAACCCCTGGAAACCACTGATCTTTTCACTGCCTCCATAGTTTGCCTTTTCCATAATGTCATATACTTGAAATCATACAGTATGTGGGCTTTTAAGACTGGCTTTTTTCACTTAGTAACATGCATTTAGGTTTGCTTCATGACACTTCATGGCTTTATAGCTCTTTTCTTTTTATCACTGCATAATATTCCATTGTCTGTATTAACCACAGCAGTAGATCCTTTTTAAATAGGAGAGTCTTATTTTTTAATTACAAAAGTAATACCTATATAATTGCTTTAAAGAGCAATTTATAAAACAAAGTTGTATTGTTGGTCCTATAAACTATAGAATTTTAATATGTTTGACAGTAAAAGCACCGAGGAGATGCATAGAACAGAGCCATATTGGAGTAAGAAATGGCATCATTTGGTAACTTGAATACACAGGAATAACTAAAAAAACAGGACTAATAAATAAGAAGGTTCATATACAAACACTACAAATATATACTTGTTCTCCTTTCTTCTCTCAGCTTCTTTAAAATATGTGAAAATATATAAAGTAATAATCATAACAAAGCACTTCTGGGTTGAAAACATTAATAGTGGGAAAATTTGATACCTCACTTTCAGTAATAGATAGAACTACTAGGCAGAAGATAAATAAAGAAATAGAAGACTTACACTATGGAATAAAGCAGACTTAACAGGCATCTATAGGACACTTCATTCAACAACAGCAAAATACACATTCTTTACAAGTGCACCTGGAGCATTCTCCAGAATAGACCATATATTAGACCAAGAAACAAGCCTCAATACATATAAAAGTACAAAAATCCTACAAATTATGTCCCTGAATATAATAGAATGAAGTTGAACATAAATAACAAAAAGGAATTTCGGGAATTCACAAATATATGGGAATTAAACAATGTACTTCTATGTAACCAATTATTCAAAAAAGAAATAACAAAGGAAATTTAAAAATACTTTGTGATAAATGAAAAGGAAGACAAAACATATCAGTACCTAAGAACTGTAGCTGAAACAGTAGTGAGAATGAAATACAGTTTTAAATGCATATATCAAAAAAAAAGAAAAGAACTCAAATCAATAACTTAACCTTCCACCATAAAACCTTGGGAAAAGAAGATGAAATTAAACATAAATAAAGCAGAAGGAAGGACATACTTAAGGTTAGAATGGAAATACATAAAATAAAAAATAGAAAAACAATATAGAAAATGAACAAAACTAAAATTTGTTCTATGAAAAGATCAACAAAGTTGACAAGCCTATAGCTAGACTAATAAGAAAAAAAAAAGACTCCACTTTCTAAATCAGGAATAAAAAGGGAATAATAACACTAATTTCAGATAAATAAAATATCATAAGGGAATACTATAAACTGCTATAGGCTAACAAATTAAATAAGTAAATAAAATGGAAAAAGTTCCTAGAAGGACACAAACTACTGAAACTGACTCAAAAAGAAATAGAAAATCTGACTAGATGTACAGCAAGTAAACAGATTGAATTAGTACATTACAAACTTCTCACAAGTAAATGCCAGGCCTAGATGGCTTTACAGATGACTTATAATTAACATTTAATAAAGAATTAAAATTCTTCACAAACATTTCTAAAAGCTAGAAGAGGTGAAAACATTTCCAAAGTCATCCTATAAGGTTGGTATTAACGTGATACCAAAACCAGACTATGGCATGACAAAGAAAAATTCTACCCACCAATGTCTCTTATAAATATAGATGCAAAAATTCTAAAAAAAATACCAGTAAACAAAAAGATACATCATGTCTAAATGAGATTTATCTCTGGAATGGAAGGCTGGTCTAGCATATGACAATCAATTATTTTAATACACCATATCTGTAGACAAACTTTTAAGTGCACACACACACACACACACACACACACACACACACCCTGATATCTAAACTTCCTGCAAAGCCACAACAATTAAGACAGTGTGGCACTGACATAAAGGCAGACATATAGGTCAAAGGAAATTGAGTTTTCAGACATAAACCCTCACATTTATGATCAACTGATTTTTGACAAAGGTACCAAAACAATTCAATGGGGGAAATAATATTCTTTTCAAAAATGGTCCCGGGACAACTAGATGTGCATATGCAAAAGAACAAAATTGGACCTCTACCTCATACCACACATGGAAATTGTCAAAACAGATTGAAAACCTAATGTAAAAGCTAAAAGTATAAAATTCCTAGAAGAAAACACAGGAGTAAATCTTTGTGACCTTGCATTAGGCAGTCCTCTTATATATGACACAAAAGCCACAAAAGCATCAACAACAAAAATAGCTATACTGGATTTCATCAAGATTAAAAACTCTGTGCTGTAAATGATACAATCAAGAAAATAAGCAGGGCTTCCCTGGTGGCGCAGTGGTTGAGAGTCCGCCTGCCGATGCAGGGGACAGGAGTTCGTGCCCCGGTCCGGGAGGATCCCACATGCTGCGGAGCGGCTGGGCCCGTGAGCCATGGCCGCTAAGCCTGCGCGTCCGGAGCCTGTGCTCCGCAACGGGAGAGGCCACAGAGTGAGAGGCCCGCATACCACAGAAAAAAAAAAAAAAAGAAAATAAAGAAAATAAACAGTCCACAGAAAGGAAGAAAATAATTTTCAAAAAATATATATATGATATGAGCTTTTAACCAGGATATATAAAGAGCTCTGACAACTCAAAAAAAAAAAAAAGTAAAAATTGGCAAAAGGATCTAAACAGATGTTCAAATGGCCAATAAGAACAAGAAAAGATATTCAGGGCTTCCCTGATGGCGCAGTGGTTGAGAGCCCACCTGCCGATGCAGGGGACATAGGTTTGTGTCCCGGTCCGGGAAGATCCCACATGCCGCGGAGCGGCTGGGCCCGTGAGCCATGGCCGCTGAGCCTGCGCATCCGGAGCCTGTGCTCCGCAACGGGAGAGGCCACAACAGTGAGAGGCCCGCATACCGCAAAAAAAAAAAAAAAGAAAAGAAAAAAGAAAAGATATTCAATATCGCTAGTCATCAGGGAAATGCAAATCAAAACCACAATGAAAGATCACATCACTTACACCAAGATGTTTAAATTAAATTAAAAAACAAAAGAAAATAACAAGTGTTGAAGATGTGGAGGAACTGGAACTCTCATTGTAAAACATTGAATCTACGTGGGAAAACAGTCTGGAAGTGCCTCAAAAATTTAAACATAGAGTTACTATATGACCCAGAAGTTTCACTCCCAAGAGAAATGAAATATATGTCTACACAAAAACTTGTACGTGCATGTTTATATCAGCATTATTCGTAAGAGTCAAAAAGTGGAAGAAATCCAAATGTCCATGTGGTATATTCATACAAAAGAATATTATTCTGCAATAAAAAGAAATAAAGTCCTGTATATCCTACAAAATAGATGAACTTTGAAAACATTATGCTAAGTGAAAAAATCCATAAGGTAAAAGACACACCCCTCACTCTATGATTTTCATGCCTGTGACATAACAGCCATTCTCAGCCAAAATCAATGATCAAACAGCATTATTAGTTAGCTTTTTAATTAACTGCAAAAACAAAGTACTGTAGTGCAGAAGTCGAAGAATACACTAGAATGCATAGTGTTCAAATAGAAATAAAGAGGCAATAAGAGAAAGTCAAATTTTTCTCAGGACAATTGATCCTTTCTTAATTTAATTTTTAAAATTCCTACAGCTATTTTTGTTTCTTATTCTTCTGGATTTTTAAAAACTTTTTCCCCCAAATTTATCTTTGTAAATAAATTTATAATTACCAACTTTAATCCAAGAGCAAGCAGTTCATACATTTTCATGAAAATCAATATATAGTAAAATGACCAAATTATTACCATTTATAAAGTCTATCATACATACAGGCATAAGCTACTTTTTATAAACGTTACATACTAAGAAAACAAACTTTGTACGGGTGTAAAGATTCATATTTTCATGGATATTAGTCCACAAAACATATTTATCTGAATTTAGTTGAATGATGGGCCTGAAAGTTATTCTTAATACACAGACACATAATTAATTTATTTATCTAGTCTGGATTTCCTATTAAAACTTCTTTTTTGTTTGTTTGTTTGTTTGTTTTTGTGGTACGCAGGCCTCTCACTGTTGTGGCCTCTCCCGTTGTGGAGCACAGGCTCCGGACGCGCAGGCTCAGTGGCCATGGCTCACGGGCCCAGCCGCTCCGCGGCACGTGGGATCTTCCTGGACCGGGGCACGAACCCGTGTCCCCTGCATCAGCAGGCGGACTCTCAACCACTGTGCCACCAGGGAAGCCCCTATTAAAACTTCTTATAGGCTGTGGTCAAGTAAACTTTATAGTGACTGATAAAAAATTATAGGACTGTCTTCTGAAGTGTGGATTCGAGCACAACTTGGATGTACCAATAAATGAATTCTGGGTATTTTGGGACACAGCAGCTCCAAAGAAAAGCTACTGAATTCTCAAAAGTGCATTTGTATGGTCTACATCCTACATTTAGCTTTCTCCAGCACGAATTCTTGAAAAAACTGGTGCCTCAGTTCCTCACTTTGAACAGGTGGCCTAGCTTCCAGAAGGAATATTTTTCAGTGCCTGGAATACTGAGCAGAGTAACGTACACCCTGATACTGCACAGGGCCAGCTTGTACCCACTCCCAAGGGCCAGTTGTGAAATTTTCAGGAATTTTGTGAGCTGGTTGACATCAAGCTAGTAGCTTGAAATAGGCCATCGTGGGACTATACACACCACAGACATTGGCAAGGACACTTTTACTCCACTCCTCGGAAGGGGAATATTGAAGGAACACTTCCAACTTCTCTCTTTCCCTCCAGAGAGACTTTCCAGAGTCTGAACTGAGCCTGAGTGTCTTTGGATCTCTGTACTTCACCTCATTCCAGATCTGCTACCCCCGGAAGCTCTTGTCCAGTGTGTGCTCGGCTTATCAGGGTGGCCACTGGTCTGAGACTGTACAGTTCTGGCTGTCATTGCACATGTTTCCTTCCTGGTGGAATATTAGGAAGCCCACAGTGGCCACACATCTAGATCAGTTGGGGCAGCAGTAACCATGGTTACATGAGGTTATATCTATCAGATCCTGGATCTATCTATACATGGCTACATCTATCAGAATCCTGGATCTGTCTTCAGTTGGTGCCAAACTCAGAAGGGGAAGAAAGATGCATAGCTTTGACCTTCAAAGATACTCCCAATATTTTCCTCTTCAAATTAACCACTTTCTTATTTTGTAATTAAAGTTCTCCCAAATTCACCATCTCTCCCCAAAAATCAAATCCATAAATTCAATTCCCTTCTACTTCTTCTCCATTACAAACTTTACTTTTTTAAATTATTTTTTCAAAGACTCAACAGCTTTGTCTTCAATTTTCTGCAATCCAGTGTCCTTCACTTGTAATTATCTTGTGTTATACTCTGACACATTTGCTTGGATCTGAATCATCCAGCCCCACTAGCTGGAAATGACTTCCTTTCCTTTCGTTTTTGTCTCTCACATTTCCCAGATTCCAGATTGTCCTAACCTTCTGCTTTTTAAGTCTGAAAGTCCTGTGTAGGAGCCTTACTGTGAAGGTTAATTTTATGTGTCAACTTGGCTAGACAACAGTGTGCCGATATTTGGTCCAACATTATTGTGGATGTTTCTGTGAAGGTGCTTTCAAAGATGAAATTAACATTTAAATCATTGGACTTTGAGTAAAGAAGATTATCCCCCATAATGTGAATGGGCTTCATCCAATCAGTTGAAGGTCCTAACAAAGACTGACCTCCCCTGAATAAGAAAAATTCTGCCTCCAGACAGCCCTTGAACTTGAACTGCAACTCTTTCCTGAGGCTTCCCCAGTTATGTTTTGGACTCTCCGAAGTAGAGAGAGTCAATTTCTCAAATCGAGAGAGAGAGAGAGAGGTCATTATCTTTTACACACCTCCCAGTTCAAACGCCATTGTTCTCCTGGAACTGTTCATTTTTCCCCATCTAAACCTTTTCTGCAGTTATTGTTTCAGCACTGAGGGAGTGAGGATTTGGGGCCTAGATATAGAATCGCCATAGTTTTCTCTGAAACCTAATTATTTCAGAGAACTCTCACTTAACATTGGTTTCTTTGCAGATGCAAATCTCAGTTCAGATACCTTGTTCCCACGAATAAGACTTACAGTAAATTATGTTCTTAGAGATTAATTAATCAAACTGATAATCTGGCCTTCCCTGCATATAGTTTCTTGGAAGCTGGCCTCGTATTTGTCTGCAAACTCCTCAGCACACATCTCCTCTGGGAAGGGTTTTCCTGCTGCTCCCCCCACCCCTTCCTCCAGACTTTGGAGAGGACCCATGCACAGAGGGCAGAAGCTACCTTCCTCTCTGTTTGCTTTCCTCACCTCCACTTGTCACTGTTCTGTGCCTACTTTTCTTCCTGGCATCCCTGTCTTTCATAGCAGACGTTTAACGTGCACAATCCACTCCTTCCAACCACACACATATACACACTTAGACTTGATATTCACTGCTCAGTGCAAACTCTAGAAAAATCAGCATAATTATCTGCATTTAATGGATGAGAAGACTGAGACAAAGACTTCCCTCAACACTCACATCTACTAAGTGACAGAATGGAAGATGCTACTTTTGTCCTGCACCTACACACATCTGACCAGGTACCCCAGGGGTCTTTCTATCCAGTCTACTGACCTGTAACTTCCCAGGATGAAGTTCCTTTCTTGACACTGAATGGATGGTAAGAGAATCCTGACTTCTTCCAAAATATGCGGCAAACCATGGACCTGCATTACTCAAAAGTAGCCTTTTAGGGCTTCCCTGGTGGCTCAGTGGTTGAGAGTCCGCCTGCTGATGCAGGAGACATGGGTTCGTGCCCCGATCAGGGAGGATCCCACATGCCGCGGAGCAGCTGGGACCATGAGCCATGGCCACTGAGCCTGAGGTCCAGAGCCTGTGCTCCACAACAGCAGAGGTCACAACAGTGAGAGGCCCGCATACCGCAAAAAAAAAGGAAAAGTAGCCTTTTAAATAAATTAATTACAGTTATCTCTACATTTCTGGTATAGAATGACCAATGACTATTAAAAAAACTTTGTGAAAATATTTTTTAAAACCAGATGTATAAGTATTTGTTTTCCAACTCACAAGGGATTCCCACTATGGCTTCTCTCTAGCTCCTATAGCTATGTCTTTAACATTAGATTAAATATTTAGAACTAAATTATTGTTTAAGAATGAATTGGACTGATTATGATTTTTAATACATTCAGTTGGACAAAAATCAGTTTGTAATCCACTAACTATGAAAATTTATAAGTGAATTGCTTCAACCAGGGCCAACCTAAGATGCCTTAGAGGCTGAGCCCCATCTGCTTTTTGATGTTGCATATTTTCTGAAAAGACCAAGGAATATGGGAGTATAATTTGCAGTTAAAAATAAAAATTTACACTAATGTTCAGATTTTATGATGGAAAATCTAAATCTTCCAGATAAAGTATAAATAGGCATAGTTATACATGCAGAGTCTTATGTATACAATTCCATTCACACAGCCCCCCCCCACACACACACATACACACACGAGTCACTCAGTTGTGTATATACACATGCATTCACATGCATAAACTCCTTCCTCTTCCATTGTGAAAGAATATTAAATGAAAGTTATTATGAGAAACTAAAAAGCATATCAACAATTAAACCACAAATATGACAACAGCAACAAAACAGCTTAAAACTAAGTCCCATGTGACCTCTCTGCCTTGGCTTTAATGCTAGTGGACATGAACTTAGCCAGTCTGACTTCACCTGGGATGCTCTCACATTCATCTATCAGCCCCTTTGAGGAGCAAACACAGATATGCTCTTTTGTTTCTCGTGCCCTTTACCTCAAATCTACATTTCACATTAGAAAATAATCCAACTTAATGGCTTCTCCTGGGAGATATCTCTAGATTTATACATTTATTGATAGAGTGGTCGAATGGAAATTTAATCTAATGTACATTTAAGTGGAAAGAATAAGAACAGGCACATTCATTATTTCTATTTATCCCAAGTTAATGTTTTGAGACTCTACAGCTGAATATTTTTTAATGAGTATTAAGTAAAACAGAGATTGCCTCATAATTTAATGTTTCTGCTAATGTGTTTCTTGATTCTAAACTACTATAAATTCATTGCAATTAAGTGGCAGAATTATTTAATGTGATTTTGCCCGTCTGAATCGATTATCGTTTGTCCACAAGAAGCTGTCTGGCAAATACCAAGAATGTATATCACTGACAGGCAAATGGATTTCCCCTCTCAGCGAAGCGTAACATGTAATTTTAATTCATTATCTGAGGATGTAAGATCACATTAAATATATAGAAAATAATCATCCTGACCAGGAGCAGCTGAATTTCCACTATCAAAATATTTGTCTCTATCACGTAAGACTTTATCTTGAAAAACAGAAGAAAAGTGCTATTTTTATCAGATTCGCCACGTGTATTTGTCAGATTCTAGAATGTGTCCTACATTTGTCCACAACTCTTTAGCATTAAGCCAATAAAGAGACCACAGGACTCCCTCTTTCTACTACGTGGACTAGCTGCTGGTCCCCCTTCTACCTCTGTATGTTGTATGAGTACCAACATCCTAAAAGCCCTTTAAACTCTGATATTTTATTAGTTTCTGAAAACAGATCCGTTGGCTTTTTAGCACACCAGAGTTCCATTCAGGATACTTCCTTCAATTCTAGAACATTCAAGTGGAAAGCAACCTACAAAATCTGTCCACTGGCCCATTTACCAGATAAGAACATTGAGGCCAAGAACTGGCAAATGACTTGCTCTTGTGTAGAAGCACAGCAGCTTTGAGTGTTTAGTGTATATTTCTTTCCCTGGGCTGCCTCTTTAGGTACATCTTACCTGTCCTTCTCCACTGTCCATACTGAATAGGTCAGCACAGACCTCTTCCCCTGAGGGCTGCCTACCCTAGGGAAGACTTCTGAGACCTCAGAGGGCTGTGACTGGGGGCCCCAGGGTGGTTCTCAGCAGCAGCCAGGCTTCAGGCTGACCTTCTCCATGAGGCCCCAGACTCACTCCATCCTGTCCCCACTGGGAACATTCCCCATGCCTCACCCACCGCTGACTCATCACCAACCTCAGTGACATTTCCAAAGGGAAATCCACAGAAGGGTCTTGCTGAGCCTCCTACTGGCAACTGCAGAACCACAACCACCTTTTGAAAGTCAAGATTCCCTGAAGGAACTCACTCGGAACTCTCCACAACTGAGCACATGAAAGAGAGAGACACACACACAGGCACAACAGGCTCCCATCACATTCCTTCATTCAGGAAATGTTTATGGGGCAACTACTGTGTAGGCTTTGGGGATAGATACATTGGTGAATGTGGATGACACAGTCCCTGCCCTCATGGTGGTGGGGAGGGAGCAGATTATAGAACTAGTCAGTACGTAACAAACAATATTACTGCAGAAATTGTAAGTTTTCCAAAGGAAATAGTCAAGGTGAGGAAAACAAGACAGGTTGAGAAAGCTCTACATTAGGTGGATCTTGGCTCTAAGGAGGTGATGTTTGAGCTGAATTCAGAAGCATAAAAATAAGCTTCTCAAACTCCAGTCACTTTTACCTTGAGCCATGAAGCTCCTGCCTCAGTGGCCTCCACTGAGAACCCTGAATCTCCAAACTTGTTGCTGCCTCAGGGCATTTGCTTGAGTGTTTCTCATTCCCAAGGTGCTTCCCTAGAAATCTCAAGGTCAGCTCCTTCTAATCTGGCTCTCAAGTTTCATGTGACCTTCTCAAAGAGGTGGGCCCCACTACTCCATATAAAGTAGCCCTTGATGTTCTCAAACACACCAGCCTGTTTCCTTAATTTTTCTTAGGATTCCAGAAATAAATTATATGACCTATCTTTTATCCAACCTTGGTTAAAATTCTAGTTGAAACTGGAAACGTGTAGCAGTTAATTAAAAAAATTTTTGAGAGAAACTAGGAGTAGAAGTTATCAAGAAATATAGTGGACAAAAATATATTAAGCGTATAGACATAATTTTTATAATGTTGATAAGTTAATATATATAGTATAAACATATTAAGTGTAATGTAAATTCTACACCTCTTTAAATATTAATTAAAACCATTTTTCTGGTTATAGAAAGTATATGCCATCATAAAAACATTTTGAAAAGGTAAGAAAAAAAATTGTAACAAGAGGATGTCTCATTACCAATAAACAGAGACAAGTGAAAGACCCAGTAGCTCCTAGTAACTGCTCTGATGGAGCAGAGGTGATCCACAAGTGTCAGTCAGTGCAACACTCGTTAAGTGGTTTGGTTATATCCAGTCAAGCTGAAGAAGAGCAAGCTCACAACCCAGCCATGCTCCCAGGTAGATAACCTAGGAGACTTTACACTCCTGCACAAGGACATGTGCACAACAAGTTCATATTGGCATTGGGGATGCAAAACCAGGACATTACCTCAATTCTTACCAGTAAAATAGAAAAAAATAATTTTTGTCTATTTCTTCACATGTGCAATTTTGTAGAAGAGTGATTATAGCCGTACACATCAACATGAAAAATCTCACAAACGTGGCATAGACCGAATGAAGCAAATCCCAGAATACATGTGTAGAGTTTAAAAACCCTCAACACATTTTGTTTAGCTATATAAACCTACACAAATACATATATTATAAGACTACTATGTACTGACTATTAAAAAAAGCGACACGAGAAACAGGAATTTCAGGATGGTGGCTCCCTCCTGAGACAGGAAGGGGAATGGGATTGGGAAGGAATACAGAGGGCTTCCAAGGTGTGGGGATTGCCCACATATCAGGTTGAGTGGCTGGTATGGGAGCATTTGTTGTGTTGTTATGTTAGTTGCATATGTAATTCATATAAATTCATTTATGAAACATTTCATAATGAAAATGGGGTCTAGAAGAAGAGAAACCAATATAAGAGCTTTTAGAATACAAAATTCTGAGTTAACCATTAAATTAATATAGACATAAGGAAACACAGAGACTATGAACATATCAGTTCTCCTTAAAAAAATTAAATCTCTACTTTCTCTGTATCTTTTATTAAGATGTTGGGGGTAGGAGTTTATTAATTTATTTATTTATTTTTGCTGTGTCGGGTCTTCGTTTCTGCACGAGGGTTTTCTCTAGTTGTGGCAAGCGGGGGCCCCTCTTCATTGCGGTGCACGGGCCTCTCACTATCGCGGCCTCTCTTGTTGTAGAGCACAGGCTCCAGATGCGCAGGCTCAGTAGTTGTGGCTCACAGGCCTAGTTGCTCCGTGGCATGTGGGATCCTTCCAGACCAGGGCTCGAACCTGTGTCCCCTGCATTAGCAGGCAGATTCTCAACCACTGCGCCACCAGGGAAGCCCCATCTCCGTATCTTTTCATTGTCGTTAATTAATTTTGAAACTTTTATTTTATTTTTCACCCCCTCTCAAAATACTGTTTTTTAACACAGGCTTTTGGGCTTAAAAACAATATTTTCCCTTTTTTAAAATTGAGGTATAATTGAGGTATAATATAATTATATTAGTTTAGATGTACAACATAATTATTGGGTGTTTGTATATATTACAAAATGATCGCCACAATAAGTCCAGTTAACCTGTTGCCATACATAGTTAACAAATTTCCTTTCTTGTCATGAGAACTTTTACGATTTAGTCTCTTAGCAACTTCCAAATATGCAGCACAGTATTACTCACTATAGTCACCATGCTGTTCATTGCATCCCCATGACTTACTTGTTTTATAACTGGACCTTTTGACCTCCTTCACCTATCTTGCCCACTCCTCAGTATATATATCAAGTAAACTTGCCAAAACCTTTGTCACTTAAATTTCTCTTAAATTTATAAACTGCTTGTCTTGGAGTTCATTTTGATCACCAACCTTCTGCTAATTGAGAAGGGGGAATGACTTCTCTACTGTGGTTAAAATGAATTTAACCAGCTTTCAACAAGTTAGTCTTCAAAAATAAATTACTAGATACACGAGGGTAACTGCAAAATGCAATGTTTACTCAATTTCCTGGAGCTCTGTTACGATAATTTCCTGTTTGTCTACTTGATTATTTTTCCACCCCCTCATAGAATGTAGACATTATGAGAGGAGGTTTCCCCTGTGACACAGTTCTTAGAACAGTATCTAGCTCCTAGTGAGCCTAGATAAATATTTGCTGAATACATAAAAATTAAAAAAAAAAGAAAAACCTCTTCAGAGATTTTATACGCAATGGGCATACATCACAAGAGAGTCAAGTAAAGCCCAAGTCTGAGCTTGCTACACACAGAGAAAGTTTTCAAAATTATTGTCAACTAAAATTTTAATGAATACTCCTCATTCCTCATGACTTTCCCCTAAGAATAAAAGATGATATTTCTGATGTTCTTAACTTGAAGGGCCATGGTTTTCCCATTAACTTTCTAAATAGTCGATGGCCATTATCCTTGGTGCCAAATATCAAGCAGTGTATTTTTATAGAAATTGTTGCAATGATTCTATAGACCTTCAGTCCTGAATCCTCACATATAATTTTATCAATATTTTTCTACATATTTCTACTGATTTTTTCCTTAGGTGACTATGTTCCAATTCCTGTTATCAGCTTCAGAGAAGATAGAACTAGCTTTTGAGTCACACCTGAGCATGGAAGATCTACCTTGTTCATCTCCCTATCCCCCAATCCCGGTTCAGATGCTGACCAGTGGCCCATGAGAGCTTTGACAGAAGGAAGCAGCAGTTACCAGGGGTAAGAGGAATCACAAAGGACTACCACAAAGGGCATTAAGATAAATCAAAATAGACATTTTAAAATTCTTATGCCAGACAAAATGGCAGGAGTCGCCATGGCTTTGAAGCCATTGAACAGGTAACTGAACAAGATGAGGATGAAAACTGTCAATACAGAAAGAACTGAGCTGTTAAAATGGCAGGTTTAGAAGGTTCAGGATGAGAAAGCAGATGCTGAATAGATAATGAGTTATAAAACTGGTTAATGTGTGCAGTTTGATGAGCTTGGACGCATGCATAACCCATAAGACCATCACCATAAACAAGGTAATAAATGTATCATGGGCGTGTGTATATGCCAAAACTCTTTAAGTTGTGTACATTAAATATGTTTTTTGGTATATCAATAATATCTTAATAAAGCTGTAAAAAAAGAATTTTGGCAAAAAAAAAAAATCCCTCTACACTGAAATGTAGACTATAGGAAATGGAAAGATTCCATTATCTTACATAATGCAGAATTCAAACACAGTCAAGAGAAGTACAAGGAAAAAAAATATATAGGCCATTCTCACTTATGAACACTAGTTTTAATCCTAAGTGAAACATCAGCAAACTGAAAAAAATTTGGCTAAGCTTTTGTAACTTTGAGAAAGTGTAGGTTATATAAAGCAGATATCATTGTATGGCATGAAGATAATCAGATAATATAAAAGGCTACACTTAAAGATTTGACAATTTTTTTAAAATGGCTAAATATAAGAGTGAAAATTAAAGGGAGATGAGACTGGTTAACTAATAAAAGCAGTAGGTAATTTTTTAGCGTTAATTTTGGTTTACATGGGATATCATTTCCAGTAACTCTACTGTATATGCCTACTGGATAATTTATTCATTCCTGCTTTCTAATCAGCTGTTTATTGGAGGTCAACCACAGGCCAGGAACTGGGGGTTGAAGGTTGAATAAGTTTCCACCTACAACCCCAAGAAATACATGGTGTTATCTGAATAATCTTTTTGTGCTGTATCCTTGCTGAAAAAATATTCCACCATTATACACTCATCTTATTTTTTAATTTGCTGTACTGTTAAAATACAAATACTCCTGTGTGGGATGCTAACATTGTAAATATAACCAGTCATACACACTTCTAACAATTCTAAAAAGTAAGTTAAAGAAAAAATAGCAAGCATTATCACCCTCTTTCTTGATAGCAGATTTATTGGGAGTGATGGAGAGGACAGAAGAGAAGGCTATGAGAGCTTTGGGCGTCTCTCCAGGTAGAGGTACAGAGGCCCCTGCCATGTATAATGTATGGAAATAGTCTCAGAGATGTCTACCTTATATTTAAAGTTTTTCTTAGCGCTGAAAACGAACATGATTCTTCATGATAATATAACACATTTTAAATTGCATATTTTGGTTAGAATCTTCATAGAATTTGACTCATTTGCTAATAAATAGCTGAATTAAATATACTAATTGTTATGGATTGAATTGTTTCTCCCATAAAACCTACTTGGAAGTCCTAAGTCCAGTACCTCAGAATGTAACCTCGTTTGGTATAGGTTCTTTACAGAATTAAGATGAGGTCATTAGGTCAGGCCCTAATATGACCGGTGTCCTTATAAGAAAGGGAAATTTGATACAGGGAGAACCCCATGTGAATACAAAGATAAACATCTGCAAGCCAAGGAGAAAGGCCTGGAAGAGATCCTCACTCACAGCCCTCAGAGGAAAAAAAAATCTGCTTACATTTTAATTTCAAACTTCTAGTTTTCAGAACTGTGAGGAAATAAATCTGTATTGTTTAAGGCACCCAGTTTGTGATGCTCTTGTGACAGCCCTTGCAAAGTAATATACTAACAATATCTATTGCAGAAATAACTTTGCTTTATTAAATATCAGACTTACATTCATATAGCTTGTGGTTTAGAAGGGCTATGTTTAATGCATATTGGAATATTTACAAAGATCATAGAAAACCCATGGAGTTCACTGTGACTATTCTCTAAGTGATCACTTCTAGCAAATTAGGAGGCTTGCAGTTTTGAACTGGTTTTTCAAAATTTATGGATTCTGTTGTTATAATTCACAAAATGAAAGAATTTGGTATAAATTTAACAAAATATGTATAATATCTATACAGGAAAAACTACAAAACTCTGATGAAAGAAATCACAGAAGAATTAAATAAATAAAGAGATATTCCATATTCATGGATAGGATGACTCAATATTGTCAAGATGTCAGTTCTTCCCAACTTGATCTATAGGTTCAATGTAATCTCATTCAAAATCCAAGTAGGTTATTTTGTGGATATCAAAACATATTCTAAAGTTTATGTGAAGAGGCAAAAGACCCAGAATAGCCAAAGCGATATTGAAGAAAAACAAAGTTGGAGGATTGATGCTCTGTAACTTAAGGCTTACTATAAAGCCACAATAATCAAGGCACTGTGATATTGGTGAAAGCATAGACAAATAGATTAATGGAACAGAATAAGCCCAGAAATAGAACCATATACATTTAGTCAACTGATCTTTGACAAAGGAGCAAAGCAATACAATGGGGGAAAAGTAGTCTTTTGAACAAGTGGTACTGGAAGAGCTGACATCTACATGCAAAAAAAGGAAAAAAGTCTAGACACAGGCCTTACACTCTGCACAAAAATTAACTCAAAATGTGGATCAAAGACTTAAAAATGTAAAACTTAAAACTATAAAACTCCCAGAAGATAACATAGGGGACAACCTAGATGATCTAGGGTATGACCAGGGTATTTTAGATACAACACCAAAGGAACAATCCATGAAAGCAATAATTGATCAGCTGGACTTCATTAAAACTAAAAACGTGTTCTCTGAGAAAGACAGTATTAAGAGAGTGAGAAGACAAACCACAGACTGGGAAGAAGTATTTGTGAAAGACACATCTGATAAAGTACTGTTATCCAAAACATACAAAGACCTCCTAAAACTCAGCAATAAGAAAACAAACAACTCAATTAAAAAGTGGGTCAAATATTTTAACAGACAAGTCACCAAAGAAGATACAGATGTCGAATAAGCATATGAAAATATTCTCCACATCATGCGTCATCTGTGAAATGCATAAAAAAACGACACCACTACATACCTATTAGAAAACCCAAAATCCAGAACACTGACAGCACCAAATGCTGACAAGGATGTGGAACAACAGGAACTCTCATTCATTTTTAATGGGAATGCAAAAGGTACAGTCACTTTGTAAGACAGTTTGGCAATTCTTATAAAACTAAACATATGTTTATCATACGATCTAGCAATCACACTTCTTGGTATTTACCCAAAGGAGTTGAAAACTTGAGTCCCCACAAAATCCTGTATTTTAATATGTATATAGCTTTATTCATAATAGCCTAAACTTGGAAGCAACCAAGATGTCCTTCAGTAGGTGAGTGGTGCATGGCACAACCTGACAGTGAAATATTATTCAGCACTAAAAACAAATGAGCTATCAAGCCATTAAAAGACATGGAGAAGCCTTAACTTCATATTCTAAGTGAAAAAAGTCAATCTAAAAAGCTATATACTATATGATTCCAACTATGTGACATTCTGGAAAAGGTACAACTATGAAGACAGGAAAAAAATCAGTGGTATCCAGGGGTTGGGGAGGGGAGAGAGAGATAAATAAGCAGAGCACAGAGAATTATGCAATTATGAGAGATATAAGTCATTATATATTTGTACAAAACCATGGAATGTACAACAACATGAGTGAACCATAATGTAAACTATGGACTTTGATTAATTATAAACCACTGTAGATTCATCAGTTGTAATAAATGCACCAATCTCTTGGGAAAGGTTTTCTTTTTTTTTTTTTGCGGTACGCGGGCCTCCCACTGTTGTGGCCTCTCCCGTTGCAGAACACAGGCTCCTAACGCGCAGGCTCAGCGGCCATGGCTCACGGGCCCAGCCGCTCCGCTGCATGTGGGATCTTCCCGGACCGGGGCACGAACCCGTGTCCCCTGCATCGGCAGGCGGACTCTCAACCGCTGCGCCACCAGGGAAGGGAAGCCCACCAAGTCTCTTTTTCTAAACGTAAGTGGTCTTCAAAGAAATGTTTAGCTCAAACATTTCAATAAATTTACTTCAGCCATTTGAAAGCCAGCAAAACTTTTGAACATAGATCAAACTTGCCAGAGTAAAGAGAAATCAGCCACAGAAGTTTGAATAGGGTTAAAGCCTGCTCTTAACTACAAAACCTTTTGATTTTATTCCCTCACCTAGCACAGGGCTGCTCTCAGCATAGATCCACAAACTTTATTTTATCTTTAGACACTGTTTTATAAACTCTGTATCCTCCTTAACACTGTGCTGTCCCCATTGACTGAAATATCCAGTTGCAGGGGACACATTTGCTCAGGGTCTTCAGCTCTGCTCTTCAGCTCTGCTCACACCTGGTGGGAAGGTATGCCCTGATTCTGGCTCAGCTAGACCTGGGCCCCAGGCCTTCTCTTCTTGTTCTAGGGCCTCCTGCACATCCTTTAATTCCTCTGTGCCTCAGTTTCTACAGTTGCATAATAGCACAACTCTTTGATGATAATACAGCTGTTTGATAAAAATAAAACTATATTCAACAGGCATAGAATTTTTCAGGTGAGCACCTGAGGCCCTGAGATAAGGAACAGTTTCCCTAATCTAGTGGCAGAGGTGGGACTGAATCCAGGTTCCCTTCTCTTAACCTGCGAGTTTTATAGGGCACTGTCATGGCCCTTTCCTAGACTAACCAAATTGGGAATCACTCCTAAATTTCCTATGAGAAATTTGGTGTGTAACATGTAGTGGACAGTCCTTAGGATATTATTCATATTTTATGAAATGATGGTGTCAGATTTGGATGGCGCCCTTTAAAGAGCAAGGTGTAAAAAGTGAAGGATGAATCCTGCTCAGAAAGAATGTCTCCAATGATACAATGAGGCAAACGCTTGGATAGAGTTTTCTCCCATTCTGCCTACACTCAAGCAGAGAAATTTTTGTACCAAAAGAAAACAGCCGTCACTGAAAATCCAAGACCCACTAGCTGAGGCTTTCCTACAATGCAAAGGAGTAAATCCTTCCCATTTTCACTCAGTCCAGGGTGTATCAGCAGTAAATGCATTTGAAATGCATTTACAAATCTCTTAGACTCTTTACACTAATGAAATTCATGACTTTGCCCTTGCAAATGTTCTCATGCATAGTGTGTGGCCTTGCAAATGTTCTCATGCATGGTGGCTCTTGATTTCTCTAAAATCCTTTGGCTTTGGCTATGATCCACACAATTTAGCTGTGGGTTATCATGTATTATTTTATAATTGATTCACATTGTTCTCTAACTGATTTCTGTGTGAGTCACGTCACTGAAATCATGTCAAGAATCTCTCCAGAAGCTTAAAGAGACTGAAGGAAAATTACCATCTTCTACTGGGAAAATCTTATAAGCAAACCACTACTATAGATAAATAAACATGAATATATATATTCATATATATGAATGTTAAGACCAAGATGGTCTTATAACATTTCCTTCAGCTTGACTAAATTTAAACAGGCTTCTTTTTGACTCCAGACCTGACCTCCCTTTACTTAGAGCATTTACTTGGGAAAATTCACCAATTGTTTTCCGTTCTCTTTGAGATGTCAATTTTTAAAAGGCCTCTTGCCAGTTTTGCAGGCCAGGGATGCCTTTCTCAAGGACCTGGGAGCGATCTCTCTGAAGTGCAATCAGCAAGGAGGGTAGCACCCCTACCCCCCAGTCTCTGTGGGAGGGTAGGAACCTAGCTGGAAGGCTCTTTGCTCCAAGTTGTAAAACCACCTCCTCACATGAAGATAGAGGAAAGTCCACATTTTGTCAATGAGCTTTGAAACCCTTTCCAAGTTTCCTTCTTCTCTTACCCTTCCTAAAGGCAGCAGTCACCATGAACCTAAAGCACTGCTTCTGGTGTCCCTGGGAAAAGGAAGAAAGAGACACAGCTTATAAACCAAGACAGCTGTGACGGGTCCTGAGTGATGTCCACATCCTGCTGGGTTGGAAGAGCAAGACTCACTGCCCTGGCAGAGGAGTCGTCTCCAAGGTGGTAACCTGCCCACTGGAATCCCTTCCCTTGCCTGTTGTTCTCCAAGGACCCTTTGGAGAGACGCAGGGGAGGCTGTCCCTTCTGGAAAAGCACCACTTAGAAACCTGTTTCTAAACCTGTTTCAGGTTGGGGCCTCAGGGTCACCATAGGGTATAAGCAACCCCAATTCTTTGTTTGCAGCGGACCCCCTGTGTCTTTGAGAAAACAGTCCTGTGAAGGTAGATTGTCTTTCTGTTGATTTGCATTTGGTCAACACAATTAATTAGGGACCAATGGTGAAATATTGTTCCTGGATCAAGGGCAAGTCTGGGATATTCTGCCTCTTAGAAATAGACCTGAATATGGGCCCAGCTCCACAAAGTTCAGTTTAATATGTATCTTGCTCTCTGCCTCAAAACAACAGTTAAGAAACAATGGAGAGTCTGCACTTTGTCTGGAGGTGGAATCCTAGATGAGGCCATGCACAATTCTGATATTTGTTAGACGGGGATTGGGCCTGGGAGAAGCAGACATGAGCCAGATGCCCTTCGCATCTTCAGATATATTTCCTGCCCTGGAACTGCTATTGGCACTGTAAAAAATTAATAAACAGAAACTTCAATTAAATAGAGTCAGGAGACCAGAAGCGGGAGCTCTCATGCCCTGTGACTATAGCAGAGTCCAAGAGGAAGAAGGAAGATGCCTCTTCTTTCCTAGCAAGGATCCAGCCAATGAAAAGCCATGGACTCTTTATTTACTATGGCCCTTCCAACTTTCTTTTCCCCTGTATGGAATTGCCCTCCTTCCCTGGCTGTGAGGGGACTAACACGTGGCTCACCATGGGTGCAGACCAGAATTGCAATTCTCTGCTGATCCCAGATAAATACATCTTTGCTGGAGAACTACCTGACAATTTATCTGTTTTATGTCAACAGTACCAGTTTTAGTTTAGGAGTTGGGAGCTGGACTTTTCCAACATTAAATACTATGATCTCAATGGTCATCCTAGATTACAGTCCTAGGGAGAAAGGTCTTCTTTCAGCAAAGCTGTGTTTTCTCCCTCTTCTAATTTATTTCCAATGCCTTAAATGTTTTCTATCAAGTCCTTGAAAGTTCAGCCACCATTGACACTTGGTGTGCATTCCAAAACAACAACAGCAAAAAATTTAACAAAATGCTGTGCTAACCCATAGCAGGCTTTCCTGCTCTGTCCTCGGGAAAAGCCTGGAGTGAAAAATGACCTTTGCTTCCTCCACGTGTCTTGCCTCAGCCAAGCCCACAGTTAGCATCTCTCACTTGTCCCACCTCAGCTGCAGGTGTCATTCTCTGGACCAGTTAGAGTTTCCTGAGTGCAACTGACACACTGCCGCTCTGGCTAATTGTGATTCAGGGAGGCTGAACAATGAATCCTCAGAAGGACAAGAGCCAGAGAACAGTGGAGTCCTGGGAAATGAGATGCAATGGACAGTCCCTTAAAGGTGCAGAGATTCATATATTTTTAGCCTTGATTCTATCTCCCAGTCAAGATTCAAGTTCCAGAACAGGGAAACTCTGATTGGCCTTGTTTAAGTCTCATGCTATCTCCTGTGACCAGGGGTTATGGAGAGGGCAGTTTGATAGATATTCTCACTGTGCAGGATTTGGGGGAAATGGGATGACCAATGCTTGATTTTTCTGGGAATTGCCCAGTTTTATTACTAAAAGTCCTACACACTGGGAACCCTATCAGTCCCATGAAAAGTGGGGTTAGCTGCTCACACTGAGGGAGACACTCGCCTCCTCAGGGAGGGCTTGCTTCTCATAGGAAACTGAGACACTATTACCTTAGGCAGAGTGAATGATGGGCTGGCCTAAAACTGTTAATATCCATGACCAAAAAACAAAAATTAGTGTTATTACCAAAATAAGTATGGATTCTGGGCAGGCCCCAAATTGTAAGTGTTAACTTGTGCCCTCTTTTGATTTCTGTTGTGGTATGTAATTTTCTACATGCTACTGGGTCACCAGAGTGGAAAACATGGGAGAGAATGAGAGCGCCAACATGTGGACTTAGTTTTCCATCCTTGGAGCTCTAGACTCCTTTAAAAGGAGGGAGAGTTCATTAGTTAGCCAGGAACATCAAAGCACTGTCATCGCCTTTTTCCTTGTGGTTTTTTTCTGATTCTAAAACAAGTTTCCTTAAAAAGCATGGGTTTGAAGGACAGTGTGTACATGCTCCACACTGACCACATTGTGCTGTCAGCAAATTCAGGATATACCAGCTCTAAGTCAGCATCTGTTCAAAAACAGGCACAAAAACTCACGTGGAGTTACAAACATGACCAGGCTCTAGACCACAGCTCTGAGGAGCATGCAATGGAGTGGCCCCAGTCATGGAATCAATTTCCTTTGAATCAGTTAACTTTGCTGAGTTTCACGGCCACAAACTGTACCTTCCACCTCCTGCAAACCTCCCTCCAGTGAGTCTCCAGGAGTCCAGAGGAATAAGTTTCCACACGTCTTTGAAACTATCCTGCCTCTCCTGTGAAATCTATAGACCTCCTGTTCTCCTTAGTACAGTCTGTGAATATGGAGTGTTCCATACATACATTGCACAATTAAATGTAATTTCTGTGTCATGATTAAAATTACCAGGTGACTAATATTTAACGATACATCAACTTCACATTTCATCAGAATTCTTACTTCTATTTCCTATTTCATCAGAAAAGGTATATTTTAATAGGTACAACTGAGGTAGCTACACTGGGGACACCTAGGAACTCAGCATTGCCAAAGTCATATGTGATATCTGTTCAGCAGTTGCTGAACATTGTTTTTAAAAAGCCAAATTTTAAAAAGCCTCCTTGAAAATTTAACTTACGCTTCTACTCTGAGAAGATTTTGGAATGTAAGAGCTAAAATATTAGTCCTTAGCTATTCCTTTAGACTTAAGAGGATTTACTCATTTTTACTTCAAGTTTTGATTTTTTTGCATATGTCCAGATGCTTCTTAAGTGTTGTAAAAGTAGATCTTTCTATTTTATTATATTCTTTGCATTCTTTAATCCTAAAGCCATGCACATCCCAAATTTGCAAGGGATGTCCCAATTTATATTATTCCATTTTCTGCATCAGAAAAATTAATCAGATATTCCAGTATTCAGTGTTCAAAGCACATCTCATGGACAACCTCTTGCAATAAAAACGGCACAAAGCTGATGTATTGTACAATTTGCCCCAATTTTTGTTTGGGAGAAGAGGATGATACTCTACAGATGTTGCCCTGAGAAACCAAGGCAGGAGCTTCAGCTGTCTCTCTGCCTGAAAGTGGCAAATGTTAAGAGCAGCTTTGATGATCACGGGAGCATGGACAACATACACTGTGTTTTGTTTTTAGTGAACAAAGATGCATAATGTAATGAGTGTACAGATCCTGCAATTAACCAGAACATTTCCTGTGAAGCAGGTAAATGTTCAACATATTACTTAGCGTAAAGAAGATACAACAAAAATGGGGGACACAATGCTTTGTGTTACGGGGTGAATTATGTCCTCCCCAAGGAAAAGTTAAATCACTAAACCCCAGTACCTATGAACGTGATCTTATTTGGAAATGGGGTCTTTGCAGATATAATCAAGTTAAGATGGGGTCATTAGTGTTAACCCTAATCCGGTATGATTGGTATCCTTATGAGAAGATGGAAGTTCAGATTTAGACACAGGCACACATGTGATGACAAGGCAGAGATTAAGGTGATAAAGCTGCAAGCCAAGGAAAGTCGAGGACTGTCAGCCACCAGAGCGAAAAAAGAGTAAAGGAAGGATTCTCCCCTACAGCTTTCTGAGGGAGCGTGGACCTACTGACACCTTGATTTTGGACGTCTAACTTCCAGGACTGTGAAACAATAAAAGTCTGTTGTTTCAAGCAGCCAGTTTGTGGTACTTTGTTACAGCAGCCCTAGGAAACTAATACCTCATCTTTAAAAACCAGCACTGCACAGAGATCTGTTGATCACCAGTTTTGTAATAGTGGGTAATTTCTGGGGATGCAAAGACGAATAAAATGCGGCTGACTTCTTGAAGAAGTGTGTATATTTTACACTATTTGGATGTTTTGCACAGCTGGGCACGATAGCTGACGGAAGCCCTAAAAGGCAGTTTTGATTTCTTGGTACCGTCATATACTTTAAAACAGTAATTGTATTGTGAACCTCCTCCCAGGTCTGTAAGATATTTCAAAAAGGTGTCGATTTATAATGATAAAACCTAACAACAGACTGTCATGCAAACTGTAGTTTTCAGCTCCTATATTAAGGAAAAATTTCTGTAGACTAGAAGATTAAGGGTGGGAATTATAAATCATTGCTTCTCAATATGTTATTTTGAAATCGCCTGTAGGACTCCAAACAAGAGAAAGCTGTGTTCTTTACTGCTGTCTGGTCCTGAGTCTGTATTTCTTGTTGGTAATTGCTCTTGATTTTGCATAGAAGCTTTGTGGAAGTATATCTCTTTCTGTCAAACGTGTGATGTTTGATCTTAGGAAAATATTAGTGGCAACTGGTAAATTTGGGATGTCTACCTTTGAAATTGCATTAAAGGCAAAAATACCGTCTATCATCTAAGGCTTTTATTTAATTTAATTATTTTATTTAATTATCAGAATCTTTAACAGGAAAGTAAATTTGAGGATAAATCCACAGTGTAAGGAAGCCTGAGAGATTCTGGCACTATGAGGAGGATTGCTTTAAAATTATTGCATGGATTCCTCTTTTAGCTTTTAACCCTTAACAATGGTGTCATGACAAAGTAGATCACAATGGATCCATCTTTCTTCCATATGTTCTCACTGTTTAATATTAACACCGGCCCTGGGGTCTTGTCAACTAACCGTACACTTTTCTTAAGGAATATTACAAGTAAAAGAAAGGTTAGCCAACATTTCTCACCCCATTTTATGCAAATGCACTAAATTATGAGCTCTGAAAAAATTAGGAAGCTTATGGAATCAAATACTATCTCTTTCATTGAGAAAATTAAAATTTAATACTTAGAGGTATCATGCAACTACTGGGTATTGAACTCTGTCTCTTTTTTTCACAGAAACATATCTGGAAAAATTCAAATAAGGACTTAGATTTAGATATTATCTTCTTACCCTCCTTCCATTGGAAAAAATAAATATCAGGCCCAGAGTAGTGACGTTTTTATGATTATACAAATGGAATTATATATACTGAAACCAAGAGTGTCGTTTTAAAATATACCCCAATATTTATTTGGGGTAACCCATAATATGAATTATACTGACATCTGAGAGTGTGATATTTCATTTCCTAGAGAATAATAGAAGAAAATTAATTTTGATTACTCTGTGAGAAAAAGAAATTTTGGTGAATATTTTCATGTCTATAGTTAAAGCTATACTTTTAAAAAGCAAATAGAATTTAATATTGACCAGATAGTATCATATCAGTAGTATCATTATTCTTCTAAGCACTAAGCCAACTTTCACACAGAATCCTAGAGTTTAGAGCTTCCCCTGTCCCATGCAGAGATCCTGATGGGAGTGAGGGAGCTGCTGTGCTACACCTACCAAATAGGGTGATAACACCGCCCCCATAATTACATGGCAAAACACCACCTGACCCCAAGCACATGGACTGGTTTGATTAAATTCTGGCTGATCCCTGTGGCATTTGATGATTGTGTCCCTCTTAGGCAGTGATGCTGGGGGAGTCATTTAATTTCAAATATTTTCAGTCTATGACTTGGGAACACTAGCAACTTGTCACCAGTTTCCATCAGAGAATATGCAGAGCTCAGTGGTTTTTGTTTGTCTGTTCCGAATCCTGAACAAGACTTTTCACATTTGGAATGATTTGGGAATCTTGCAGAAACACAGGGGAGGAGCCGTAACACTTCTGCATCTCCCCGTTGAGGATGGCCCCAGTATTATTATTTATTTCATGCTCCTTTGGAGTAACTATAAAATCACTTCAAAAGGTAGCAGCTTGGGCTTCCCTGGTGGCACAGTGGTTGAGTCCACCTACCGACGTAGGGGACACGGGCTCGTGCCCCGGTCCGGGAAGATCCCGCATGCCGTGGAGCGGCTGGGCCCGTGAGCCATGGCCGCTGAGCCTGCGCGTCCGGAGCCTGTGCTCCGCAACGGGAGAGGCCACAACAGTGAGAGGCCAGCGTACGGCAAAAAAAAAAAAAAAAAAGGCCTGCGTACAGCAAAAAAAAAAGGTAGCAGCAACATTTAACTTACGTAAAGTATTTTTTGTTATTGCCAATAAAAGTATAGACATATATAAAAGATATATTTTGAAGAGTTCTACTTTGCTTTGAATTAATTATTTATTTGATAAACTGCTAAATTAAAAGAAATACACATAACATGTGAAAAGAAGACAGGAAAGAGGAACTTGGATCTTAGTCAAAACAAAAGGCTTTAGCTTCATAAGGAGATTGGGATTGACATGTATACACTGATGTGCATAAAATGGATGACTAACAAGAGCCTGCTGTATACAAAAATAAATAAAATAAAATTCAAAAATTCAAAAAAATATATATATACAATATGTTTATCTGGCAATTGGAAATAAATATCAGAGCAGTGTTTAAATAATATGTTTGTTAGTTTACTAAAATACTTCCCCAGCAATTACCTTGGGGAATTTATTTTAAAAATATGATTCTTTAAGGACTCTTGTTAGGAAGAAAAGTAGTGTTAATTATCAAATGAAACAACTATGTAACTGTTGCTAGCTAAAACCCGTTTGAATTTATTACAACTACAGATCTTCCTCAACTTATAAGTAGTATCCTGATAAGTCCATCATAAGTGGAAGATACTGTAAGTCCAAAATGCATTTAATACACCTAACCTACAGGACATCTTGGCTTAGCCTAACCTACCTTACACAGAGCACCTACATTAGCCTACAGTTGGTCAGTATCACCTAACACAAGGCCTATTTTATAATAAGGTGTTGAATGTCTCATGCAATTGATTGAATATTGTACTGAAAGTGAAAAGCAGAATGGTTGTCTGTACAGAATGGTTGTGAGTATATCACTTGTTTACCCTCATAATCATGTGACTGACTGGGACCTGTGTCTGCTACCACTGCCACGCATCAGGAGAGAGTAAGTATCACACCAAATATCACTAGCCTGGGAAAAGATCAAAATTCAAAGTATGTTTTCTATTGAATGCATATCACCTTCCCATCATAATAAAGTTGAAAAATTGAAGTGGAATTATGTTAAGTCACGAACCACCTGCATAACTGAGGGCAATATTTTTAAGGGGATTCTGACTTATTAGTGTTAACTTTTAAACCATAGTTTAAAATAGATTAATGCTAGTGAATATAGACAATATTAATGAACATATGTTAATGCCTACTCTTCAGCAAGTTACCTAACTTCTATTAGTATATAAAACGAGGTTGAAATAATACGTGTCTCCTTAGGTTGCTGGGAGGAGTAAATGAGTTGATATGCTATAGCAGTATTGATTAGTATTGCTATTGATCAAAGAATGTGTGTGTGTGCGTGTGCGTGTGTGTGCGTGTGTAATGTAAATAGCCCTACACACTAATTTTCACTTCTCATCATACCATATACATTTTCACATTGTGCTACAAATTACCCTTCTATCAATGTCTGTGTATAAATCTTTTCAAAAATAGATTCTTAGAAAGTTCTGACATCAAGAAAACAATTGCTGTACCAAAAAATGTGAAAAAAAATGTAGGCACCTAGAACATGTTACCCAATTACATTATAAAATTTCATAACAAATATCTATATAAAACAAATATCTATAATATAAATATATAAATACATATATAAAAATATATGAATTATGTATATATATATTTTTTTTCCTTTTTTTTTTTTTTGCGGGCCTCTCACTGTTGTGGCCTCTCCCGTTGCGGAGCACAGGCTCCGGACGCGCAGGCTCAGCGACCATGGCTCACGGGCCCAGCCGCTCTGCGGCATGTGGGATCTTCCCAGACCGGGGTACAAACCCGCGTCCCCTGCATCGGCAGGCGGACTCTCAACCGCCGCATCACCAGGGAAGCCCTATATATTTCCTTTTCACTTCAAAGTAAAATGTGAGTTGATGGAGGCCTGGATAATACACCTTTTACAGGTCTAGACTCTGTTTTGGTCAAGTGTGCAGAACCTGACCAATGCGGGGGGGCCTTACCTAAGTGCTCCTCTTCTTGCAGCCTTCCCCATCAGCCCTCCACACTGGGGTCAATGCCATTGTCAGCTCTTTGATTCTTTAGTTTGCAGCTTCTCTAGGGCAACAGCTACCTCAGATTTACCTTTAATGAGTCTATCTGGTTCCCATTCAAGTCCTGTGAAGTTGCTCATGAGGACAAGCAAGTTTAAGTGGGTCAGGCATGCATGTAGGGGGAGGTGTTAATAGGTTACAAAATGACTGGACGTTGGAGGATGCTCCTGAGTGAATCGGGGAGGTCTGGGCAGTCAAGGAAAGAGTTGCAGAAATAAAGACTAGCTGGTGGGAATGAGCACCGTCTAGTTATTCACAGCTTTTGCTACAGCAAAAGTCAGTCACCATCACTTGCATTTGGCAGAAATGTCTCATCGTGGAGAACAAGGAAGGCCTCAGGTGTGCCCTGAATGGAGGCTTTTGGCATGGGGAAGCTGGAGGTGGGCTAACTAGAAGTAGAGGGCATCCTTTGTGACTGGTTAGGGTGCATATTTCTCTGGTTGGTCCTATGTGGGAAGTAGGGACAAAAATTAGGGACGCTGTAAGTTATTAACCAAATCCTACCCATTTGGGGCTAACGGTTACAGGGGTCGTTGTTTGGCTTCCCAGATTATTGCTAGAGACAGTGGTCTGACTTCCTACAAGTCTGATGTAGACAGCAGGCTGGCTTCCTGGCTGGTTCCTTGGTTTCCTGGGCTGGTTGCTGCAGATGGTGGGTGGGTCCGAGTTCTATTGCTCCATATGGTCCGTGTATTCAGTCTCTCAGCCCGAAGACTGTGGAGGCTCCTCAAAGCACAGAAATGGGGTCTGACACATATGTCACAAACACAGCTTTCATTGCTTTGCCCCTTAAATACACCATGGCTGTTCCAAGCAGTTGTGGGGTTTAGCAAACTGATAATCTAAGATCTCAGAATTTCTCTCACCCCAGCTTCCACACATTGCCCTGCAGAAGTGTTTCTGTAAAGAGAGGTCATTATTCGTCTTCGTTCTGTTTATGGCAAAGGAAAAATACAAATGCTGTACTTATCGAGAGATTGAAAGGATGACAGACGAGAACTTCCTCTTCCCCTGAGACTTTACCGAATTTCACTAATAATGTTCTAATTCAAAACAACAAAATCTCAGTTTTTATCAAAGAAGAGCAGACTTACATCATTTCTAGCAAAATAAAAGTTGGTTTGTGAGTTTGAATTTACATTCCCCACATCACCTGAAATTCTTAATCCCAGCAGGTATGTAATTAAGTGATTTTTTCCCCCTGACTGCAGAAATAGCAGATCGTTGCTTTTGCTGGCTGTCATACCAATGTGCTTTGTCTGCATTATGGATACACCAAACCTCACAAGTTTGGTATTTTGACAAAACATTTGACCCCGAGTCTTGATGGTACTCATTACTGGCTTGCTCTGTCTATGTTTCTGCGAGCTGTATCTTGAGAGAAGGCTCTGTTGCACTGGCTGAAGCTTTTCTGAGCCTTGCAGTGAAATCTGGCAGTGACCTAACATTGGGCTGGGGTCTTGCCTTCAGGAATGTGATCTAAAAGAACATATCAGCAGCCTGCATCCCAGACTCCTATTAAACACCAGATGTAAGTTCATGAATAATTTTCACAATCCTGACTCAACTACGTGATGATTTCGAATCTATGCTGCTGTCTCTTCTAGGACAGAGTGTTTGTAATATCTACATGTTGAAATGTGCAAATTGTGTTTTCTGAGAGCCAGTGGAATAATCATTGTATTTTGTGAGGTGGCTAAGTGAGATGTGTTGGTACCTTCCTTTGGGTGACCATTCCAATGAACTGCTAGAAGTTCATTATCTGTGATTTGTACATCCAGTGGGCAGTCTCTCTCCAAGGACTTTTCCCTGATCGGAACATTAATCCATCAAATAACTTCAAAAAAGAAAGCTGGTGTGAGAGGTGACAGGGAGAGGTGAAACAAGATGAGAGACCTCATGCAGAAGAGTCACAGGTTTGAGCAGGAATCAGTCTACAGACTTAGGGACCAGAATGAACAAAGAAAAGACATAAATTGTGTGTGAGTTTATTCACAAGGATCAACAGACTGACAAAATTATTTTGTGATAAATAAATAAGCAAGGCTAATGAGTATTCCATTTCTTTGATTCATTCAGAAAATATTTATGTCACTTATCAATCATGTGTTGGGCCTCTCTAGGCACCATAAGGGATACAGAGAAAAGACACACAAGCTGAGCACAGACACCATGAAAACTTTCAAAGTAAGGGAGGAGAAACTTGAGTCCAAAACATTTTCCTGAAGACAAAGTGAAAGCTCCTGGAGAATGGGTAACAATGATTGTTTTAGAATTCAAAAATCCGATAAGTCTCCTGGGGGAGGTGATACTTGAGACAGGCCTTGAAGATGAGATGGATTTCAATAGGCAGAAGAGGGGGGAGGAAACAGCCGATATTCCAGAGAAAAGTAATGACATGAGCAGAGACAGAGGCAGAAAAGTGGAAATTTGTTGAGTACATTAAGTTGTGGGTAATAAACAGGGTGAGTATATGAGAAGATTCTCATCTGTCAGATACCTTAGGTGGTTTGTGTCTTCAATGTTAGAACATTTCACACAAACTATTACAGATTCCAGTGAGCTTTCATATTTAAACAGAAGCAATGCTATTTTTTTCTACCACCCTCACAATTTGATTCTTAGTTTTTGTACTACTTGTGTTGAGAAAAAACTTTGCACACATCTTAACTGCACAGTTTGGTAAGTGCATACAGGCGTGCAATGCACATTCCTGCACTGATATAGAACACTTCTATCTTCCCAGAAATCCCCACCCCTATTCCTCCGCAGCCAATCATCATCCCCATCCAGAGGCAACCGCCATTCTTATTTCTTCATCTAGGTTAGTTCTATATAACTAAAATCATACAGTGTGAATGTTTTTATGTCTGGCATATTTCACTCAGATTTATCCATGTTGTTTTGCGTATCAGAAGTTTTGTTTTTAACTGGTCAGTAGTAATTCATTGAGTTAATATAACTCAATGTGTTAATCAATTCTCCTGTTGATGGGTATTAGGTCTGTTTTCAGTTTTGGGTATTGTAAGTAAACTCAAGTCACTTTGTGGAATATTCTCCAAGTATATTATTAAAATGATTGTGAAGTTCATCCATGTTTCTATGTGTATCTGTAGTAGTTGTTCCTTTTTACTGCTGAGTAGTATGGATTGTATTGATATACTACAATTTTTTAAATCTACTTACCAGCCGATGGACATTAGAATTGTTTTGGGTTTTGACCATAATTAGATAATATGAATATACACATACAGGTTGAATTGTAGCTATCTGTTTTCATTTCTCCTGAGTAAATACTAAGGAGTGGGATGCTGGAGTCCCATAAGCACATGGTAAATATATGTTCAACTTTGTAAGAAACTTCCAAACTGTATTCTCAAACTGGCTGTACCGTTCTGCATTTCCACTAGGTAAGCTTGAGAGTTTCAGTCATCCTTCTTCTTCACCAAGACATGGAATAATCAATCCTTTTGATTTTAGCTATAATAATGGTATGTATAGTGGTATCATATTATGGTTTTAATTTGTGTTTTCCTAACATCTAATGATGCTGAGCATCTTTTCTTATGCTTGTTGGCCATTCTCATATCTTCTTTGGTGAGATGTCTGTTCAAATATCTTGCCAATGTTTAAAAATTGAGTTAGTTGTTCTCATTATTATATAAGATATTGTTCCCTTATTATTATATGAGTGATTATTGAGTAAAGTTCTTTCATATTCTGGATACAAGTTTTTCATCTGATGTGTGCTTTGCAAATATTTTCTTCTTAAACTCTGGCCTGTTCTTTATTATGTTAAAATATTTTTTTAAAGAACAGAAATGTTTAATTTTGATGAGCATCAATTTATCTCTATAAGATATTTACAATTTACAATGAGGTAAATTTGTCCATATAGATAACCATTTTTTTGCACAATTTGTTAAAATACTTTGCTTTTCCCCTTGAATATCTTTGAAAACTTTGTTAACAACCAATAGTCAGAATAAGTGTGGGTCTATTTTTGGACATTTTATTCTGTTTCTTTGCTTTATTTTTGTATCCTTTTGCCTTAATATTATTTTAACTGGTTCATTCATCAAGTTACTGGAGAATATATCAATATTTCCCTCAATAATTAATGTCTTAAAACATTTGTTCAGTTACTCTATTTATTTGTGATTGACTTCTCAAGTTCTTGACTTCTCCGAAGGGGCATATTCAGATGAAAAACAGACTTAAATCATGCCGATGTGAAACTGGAGTTTAACTTTTGTATATGATGTAAATGATTAATTCCTCATTTATCTGCCATTTTGAATAGTGTATAATTATGTTATTCTTTTCATCTCCTTTTTCTAAAATTAAGGAGGCTTTAAGTTGACATTTCTTACTGTTTTCTCAGACTACTGATAGGCTTTAGTGCATACACCTCAAGAAATAGTGCCTGGGTTGAACACAGCTTTGTCAATCTACTACACAGTTCAATTTCTCCTGCTGCCTAATCTTGCTGCCTCCCTATTCGTTTCATAGGTGTCGATCCCTAATTTCCAATTTATATCCCAAACTCAAATCAAGCATCTGATTATGGAGAAACTGATTTGAGTCAGGAACATAAATCTGTCAGAAGGGGGTTTAAAATAGAACATTCAGTGAAAACTCCGTACTTCATCTATCTTGTAACAACTTCATCAGTTCCTTCATACTAATGCTTTCATCAAATGACCAATTTTGGGGGGGAGAATGTGTTCTCTTTTTGACACAGAAAGATGAACTGTGTTTGTACAGTTTGGGGGACGAGGGAATCAGTCAGCATCTGTGTCATTAGTTTTGACTCACTGATGATCACTGCTGCCAGGCAGCCTCTCTGGAGCTCCATAGAACTGTGTTATACATGTCATAGGTGTGTGATACTTTGGGAGTCATTGTGATCCTTACCCTATTTTGTTTTACCATGCATGTTTGCTAAGATTGTGCAGAGTTTCTGAGAACAAACCAACAGATAACAAACAAGGCACCACTTTTTCCTGTCAATCATTCACTCAATTATGGCAAAATGCCCCACGGATGATGGAAGGCAGACAGCTACCTTACTGGAGATACCTCCTTTGTGTCAGCTTAGATGTGTCCCCGAGAGGAGGGGGAATAAAAACCAGGAGTAAAGTCAGTTCAATCTTGTGAAGATGGACCCAAAGTTCCAGTCTCTTGTGAGGCAGGTATCTCCCCATGTTCTGGTACCTCCCTTTCCATCTGCCCACATCACCCACTGCACTTCCAGCACTTGAATTTAACAGACACTGAGTAAGGCCCTCACCATTTCAGATGCCCCTCCCTGCCTCCTTCCCCCTGCCCAGGGGTGGAATCCACAGATAGGTCATGGTTGAAAAAGGAGCCAGAAACTTAAAAAAGAGGCCAAAAACAGGGCAAAATGGGTTCAGAAATATATGCCATGAGGACTTGAAACCAGGAAGTTTAATGCCAACTATACAAATTAGACCTCAACTGGAGAAATTTCCTCTAAGATTTGTTTTTATATTGTACTTTTTTTGTTTTAATTAATTTTTATTGGAGTAGAGTTAATTTACAATGTTGTGTTAGTTTCAGGTGCACAGCAAAGTGAATCAGTTATACGTATACATATATCCACTCTTTTTTAGATTCTTTTCCCATATAGGTCATTACAGAGTACTGAGTAGGGTTCCCTGTGCTCTACAGTAGGTTCTTATTAGTTATCTATTTTGTATATAGTAGTGTGTATATGTCAATCCCAGTCTCCCAATTTATCCCTCCCCATCTCCCAATTTATCCCTCCCCATCCCTTTCCCCCTTGGTAATCATAAGATTGTTTCTACATCTGTGACTCTATTTCTGCTTTGTAAATAAGTTCGTTTGTACCATGTTTTATAGATTCCATATATAAGCGATATCATATGATATTTGTCTTTCTCTGTCTGACTTACTTCACTCAGTGTGACAATATCTAGGTCCAGCCATAATTTCCAAACCTTTGATTAGGGAGCTCAAGAGGATTTCAGTTCACGGCATTTTGGCGATGGGCTCTGAACTAGAGTTTGTATTAATTTCTGAGGGCATCTCTTGAGGGGCGATGTGCCAGGAAGATCAAAAAGAAACCACTTGCCTTTGGGCACAATGGGAATTCCAGGGACATTGGTCATCATTGGAGGGCATTACTTTAGGCCCAGGCTATAAACTCAAACCTGAGATTTTGGAGACTCAATAATTCCTTTTCATTGGTTATTGAATGCGGCAGGGGTCAGTGACAATCCAGGTGGGAATGAAATACAAACAGGAGATGTGAGGGGCTCATTTTCCTGGCCCAGATCCACTGCCCCAAGTAATACATCTTCTGAAAAACAATAGAGATTAAAATTTTAAAGGTTTCTAGGCAGCAAGAAAAATGGAAAAATGAACCGCTTTTTGATGGTTTAGGAAGTTTGAGGAGGAAAAGTCATTTCTAGACCTATAATTATGAATACATTTCACATATTTATTTTCTTAAATTAGCACTGAGTACTGGATTTTATGTGTGTGTGCACTCTCTTTTTACAATTGATTGGCATGTGTTGACATTTTTCACATTTTCACAGCAACCAATTACCTGCAAAATATTTAATGTTTACAGAAAATGTATTCAGTGATTCTGTAATGGATTGTTAGCCCCTGCTCTTCTTGTTTATAAATAGCTATTTCCTTTTATTGTTCTTCGGGTTTGCTACCAGAGTCCAGAACATGTAAAGTTGATTTTTTTGGTACTCAGGGGACAGTAGATGCTGTTAGCAGGTGAGTGTGTGGGGATTGAAACTGGAGGATGGGAGATGGCATTTCCCTTCACAGAAAATCTTTCTCATCTAAAGTAAGGATGCGGTAAGAAATATGTCCAGTGCTGGTGATGATGTGGAAGACTACACTGATGCTCCTACAAAGTTGGGTTACATATCAGAAGAGGCACATAATTTCTAAATCAACAAGAATATTTGTATAGTGGCTTTCATCTGTGATGGTTACTTTTATGGGCAACCTGACTGGGTTAAAAGATGTGTTAAAACATTATTTCTGGGTGTATCCATGAGGGCATTTCAGGTAGATATTAGCATTTGAATCAGTAGACAGAGTAAAAATGACCACCTCCACCAATGCAGATGGGCACCACCCACTTCGTTGAGAGACTGAATAGAACAAAAAGGTAGAGGAAGGATGAACTCACTCTCTCTGCTTGAGCTGGGACATCCATCTTCTCTGTCCTCAGACACAGGTACTCTTTGTTCTCCAGTCTTTGGACTCTGACCAGGACTTATACCTTCCGTCCCCTGATACTCAGGTAACTGACTCCAGTTGGGACTCACACTATTAGTTCCCCTGGTTCTTATGCCTTTGGACTTGAATGGAATGACTCCAGCAGTTTTCCCAGTTCTCCAGCTGGCTGACAGAAGATCCTGGGACTTTTCACCTCCATAACCTGGTGAACCAATTCCTGTAATAAATCTCTACTTACATATCTCCCTATACATCCTAGTTGTCCTGTTTCTCTAGAAACCTTAATTCAGCATCTCTCTTTCCTGCTAGTCTGTCCCACGACACGGAGAACACAGGTGGAGTGGATCTTACGATTATCTCAACATTTAAATGAAGAGGCAGATCAGAGAAGTTAGGAGCCTGCCTGAGGGAACTCAGGACCTTGGACTTCACACTCAGAACACCCCTCACCAGCCTTGGACAAGGTTTGTTCTCCTGCTCCTAGAACAAGTCCAGGCTGTAATAAGCCATTGTTTAGCTTCCTCATGAGAACCTGGTGAGGCCATCAGGGCTGGACCCCAACAGGCTTTCCACAGGCAAGGAGTTCCCCATCAGTCCTGTGAGGCCTGAGGAGAAGGGTCTAGTTTTAAGTAAAAAGCTGCATTCACTCACAATGAATTCACACCCTTGTTTCTCACTGAGATGTTTTCTTTAGCTTTTCAATGTTAATTTTTATAAGAATATCATTGGGTGATTGAAGTGAAAAGAACATTAGAAGAAGCAAGACAGCTGCTTCCAACTTTCTTATGGTTTCTTTTTCTAATGGAATAAGTAACATCGCCTCTAAATGTATTTTCTAATTAAAAGTAACACATATCTATAAACGATGAATGCTGGAGAGGGTGTGGAGAAAAGGGAACCGTCTTGCACTGTTAGTGGGAATGTAAATTGATACAGCCACTCTGGAGAACAGTATGGAGGTTCCTTAAAAAACTAAAAATAGAACTACCAAACAACCCAGCAATCCCATTATTGGGCATATACCCTGAGAAAACCATAATTCAAAAAGAGTCACGTACCACAATGTTCATTGCAGCTCTATTTACAATAGCCAGGACATGGAAGTAACCTAAGCGTCCATCGACAGATGAATGGATAAAGAAGATATGGCACATATATACAATGGAATGTTACTCAGCCATAAAAAGAAACAAAATTGAGTTATTTGTAGTGAGGTGGATGGACGTAGAGTCTGTCATACAGAGTGAAGTAAGTCAGAAAGAGAAAAACAAATACCATATGCTAACACATATATATGGAATCTAAAAATAATGGTTCTGAAGAACCTAGGGGCAGGACAGGAATAAAGACGCAGACATAGAGAATGAACTTGAGGATATGGGGAGGGGGAAGGGTAAGCTGGGATGAAGCGAGAGAGTGGCATTTTACCAAATGTAAAATAGATACTAGTGGGAAGCAGCCTCATAGCACAGGGAGATCAGCTCAGTGCTTTGTGACCACCTAGAGGGGTGGGATATGGAGGGTGGGAAGGAGGGAGACGCAAGAGGGAGGAGATATGGGGATATGTGTATATGTGAAACTGATTCCGTTTGTTATACAGCAGGAACTAACACAACATTGTAAAGTAATTATACTCCAATAAAGATGTTTTAAGAAAAGGAAGGTATTACTCCAAATAAATTATGCATTTGCTTTGTAGGTACCTCACAAAGAAAAGAAAAAGTAACACATCATGTCTGGTTTTTGCTTTTGCTTTTTAGATCCCTAACTGGCTAGTTATGTCAAAGGAGATTTGAAAAATTAAGTGGAACTACTTTCTACTTGCTGTATTTTTCTCTAGGAAATATTTCTGCCTTATCTGTTCCTGTTCCGCCTTTATCCATCTTCTAAATACATGTTCTTTTTCCTACAAAATACTAACATTTCTTCCTGTGCTTGAAGGAACATCAGACCTGAGACAGAGAGAATTGGAAGA
This sequence comes from Pseudorca crassidens, assembly GCF_039906515.1. Taxonomy (NCBI): domain Eukaryota; kingdom Metazoa; phylum Chordata; class Mammalia; order Artiodactyla; family Delphinidae; genus Pseudorca; species Pseudorca crassidens. The sequence continues at coordinate 7,663,353 of NC_090298.1, forward strand.
GCTCTTACACCACCGGGTCCATGTCTTTATTTCTCCAGGAATCACTTTATTTCATTTATTTTTCCTTGGGTTTCGAGCCGCCCCACCATTTACCGAAGTTCAATTACTTCATATGGTCTATTTCTTTCCTGACTTTATTTGCTTATTGAATATATTAATTCATACTTATAATGAATATATTAATTCATACTTATGATAGTCATTGGCCAATATACTTATTTTTAATGAAAAAATAAGTGAGGTAGGTAGAACAACAGATCCCCCAAAGACCTCCATGTCAAATTGCCCACAGTTGGTGAATGTGATATGTTACATGGAATTAAGATTGCAAATGCAAGTAAGGTTGCTAATTAGCTGACTTTAAAATAGGGCAATTGTCCTGGGTTATCCTGGTGGACCCAATGTAATCACACAGGCCCTTAAAAGCTGAAGAGGATGGAGGCAGGAGAGTGAGTTAGAGGGACAGGACAAAGGAAAAAGTGGTCAGAGAGATATGAGGTGTGAAAGGGACATGACACACTATTGCTGGATTTGGCAGGGGAGGAAGGGCCTGAGGACAAGGAATGCAGGCAGCCTCTGGAAACTGGAAGAACAAGAAAATGGATTCTCCCTTACAACCTGCAGAAAGAAACCAGACCAGCCAACACCTTGATTTTGGGCCAGGGACACCCATTTCAGACCTCTGGCCTCCAGAATAGTAAGGAAATGAATTTGTATTAAGCCTCCAAGGGATGGTTTGTTAGAAGAGCCATAGGAAACTAATCCAATGAAGAAAATAAAGACACGTGGGAAGGTGACAGTCATGATTAAACCACAGCTTTCTAGTAACGAGCTAGCTGCTCTGTTGCCTCTGAGTCCATCCCGAGGAGATGGAGCCTGCATGGATAGGGGACTGGTTGTCATGGGAACATATGTGCAAAAGCCTTCGAATTAACATGACCTTTTCTTCAAATGATATATAATGATTGCATTTGTGTGTGTGTGTGTGTGTGTGTGTATGGTGGTGTGTTCTAAAATTTTGTTTTGCCATTCATATACATTTTTAATATGCCAGGAGCCTAAACACTGGGTATGGGGAAGCTCCGTGATGTCCCACTGGGCATTTCTGAGAATCTTCATCTTCAGAGAGCCTGCCATCAATCTCTGAGTGTTTTATTACAGTGATTTTGCCATTGTTCCCTCAAACAATTAAGACCAAGAAATGCAGCATATTTTCTTCTTATCTTTGGGGAACTTTTTATTCCCTTTCTAACTATACACAAAACTATGGATAACACTGCAGGCTCCTTTCCTACGTTTTCCATATATACATTTATATTTATATATATTTTATATTTTCAAAATATAAAACTTGAAGAAATGAACAAAATAAATGTAATCATCTGTGTAAAATAAAATTTAAATGATAAATCAACTGCCTCTTTAAGCAATGAATGCATAAGATTATATAGAGTATACAGTAGTTCCTGGCATTTAAATTATTCTGTAGAGTTAAACCAGTGGCAAATATTTTCCTGCTGTAGAGTAGTCTGTTTATATTTTCACAGATATTTATCTTTTTTCCATGTTTGGTTAAAATTATTATTCTTGAGGTGCTCTGTATACATTCTATGTTTTGGAAACCCTGCCTGTCTTGTATTTGTGGTGTTTTTAGTGAGCACAGCTAGCACGGCATGACACTATTGCCTGTCCTTTATCCTTTATTGAATTAAAAGGTATAAATACATAATATGAGACTGTGTTTATATTCATGGAAAGGCAATGTGATTGGTGTCACCAATTTTATGCAAATTTCAAATTTCCATCCTTAAACACTTTCTATGATCGTTATGAAAATTAGTGAGAAGCATGTATAACCCCATCACAGCAGATTATCTGTGTGGATATTTTTTTACAGTAACTTACTGAGACCTTGAATTCTATTTTTATTATCTTCAAATGACTGACTTAATCTTTCCAAATAGCTGTATAACCATTGATATAGACAAAGAAAATACGCTGAGAATTTTATAAATTATTACGTTCTTAGACATTAGGAGCTGAATTCGTATGTCTAAGTTCTAACCCAACAGTACCTCAGAGTGTGACTGTACTTGGAGATAAGGCCTTTAAAGAGGTAATTAGGTTAGATGAGGTCATTAAAGTGGGTCCTAATCCAATGTGACAGGTGTTCTTGAGGAAGAGATTAGGACACAGGCACACACAGAGTGAAGATGATATGAAGATACAGGGAGAAGAAGGCCATGTATAGGCCAGGGAGAGAGGCCTCAGGAGAAACACCCCTGTGGACTTCTTGATCTCAGACTTCCAGCCTCCATAATTTGAGCAAATACATTTCTGTTGTTTGAACCTCTTAGTCTGTGGTACTTTGTGATGGCAGGCCTAGCAAACCAATAGACTAGATCAGGATCTTGAAAACCAGCAACTCAGATCCTCCAAATGAAGCAGAGGATGGAGTCTGTCATTCAATAACTACCATTTCTTCTAGACAGCTCGCTAAGAAAATTGGTGACATTGACAGTGATTTTACAAGTTTTAGAATTTTTAACTTATTTTTTTACATTTTGATTAATATGTCCCTGAAATACATTCAAAACTAACTAGAACTTAAAAACATATACATTTTACATGAATTTATTTTACTTTTGTTTTCCATTAATACTCGTATTAAATTTTCCTAATCTGTTTGATCTCTTTTATTTTCTAGATTTCAAGTTTATATTTTTGTCCAACCTTTGGATTTCAGAAATTCCCAGGCAAGAATAACTGGAGAAACCAGAGTCTCAACTATTTTTAACATTTGCAATCATTATATGCTTGTTTATAATGAGAGTGTTCATTCAAATTAGCATAGATGATGAGAGTTCCCACTTTTATTTTTTTCTTCAACTATGGGTTCTACCCTTTCTAACTATAGAAGATTAAAATTAGCCATAGGAGGCAAGAAATCACTGGAAAATTGAGTAAGGGAAAGAAATAAATTGGAAAATGGTAAAAGTAGGATGAGGTAAAGATACTTTGGCATGTGCACTTCAAAACAAAAGCAATTTTGGACAATAATCTTCAAAGTTACTTTCTTATTGCAGTTGAGAGCAGTGACAGCCCAGGATTTTTATTATTTTATTATTTATTTATTATTTCTTCAACCTTTTTCAAATTTCTATAACATTTTGGTCATGTAGCTATTTACCATATTTGGAAAGATTCTCCAAACAATTGTTCATTTTCTCAAAAACTACCAGTTTTTAAACCATGCAGATGCATTTAGGTAAAAAAATAAATAGAGGCAAGACTGGGTTTAAACAACATGAACTATAAACATTAAAAACATGGTTCACTGATTGTTGGCTACTAATGCATTGATTGTGTATTTGCTTGTTTTTGTCCACAGGGGTAAGAAAAGTAGTAAGGCAAGTGTGCTATTGATTACTTTCTTCAAGGAGGTTTTTTTGATTTGATCACCTCTGAGTTACAATCTTTTTCTGACCTTTAGAGTAATTTATAATTAATGTCTATTTAGAAGTGAAAAAAGTCGTGGATATTTAATGTATAATAACTTAAGTGTTCAGAGTCAATTAACCATTGTACCATGACCCAAGGATAAATGAATTGCTGGAAAGAACAGTGCTATTCCAGTTTGTTCAACAGGGCTGTGAGCATGAGCTGTTTTCCCTTTAAAATTGTTCTATGAGCTTCTAAAATGTGAAGGCTGCCACATGTCCTTTATTTTTCCAATAATCATCTTTTTTTGACAAACAATAATTAATTCTGTGGTCTCCCTTGGCATTATTAAATATTTCTGCTAATACAGACTAATTGCATTGGAAAAGTAGACCAATCCTGGCAAAAATTATAAATGTATAGGTAATATCTAAAATTGTCTTTTTTTTTTTTTTTTTTTTACTTTTCAATGAATAAAAAGAAATTCTATGTATATAACTCTTAAAAGTGACTTAGCGGGCTTCCCTGGTGGTGCAGTGGTTGGGAATCTGCCTGCCAATGCAGGGGACACAGGTTCGAGCCCTGGTTCGGGAAGATCCCACATGCCGCGGAGCAACTAAGCCCGTGTGCCACAACTATTGAGCCTGCTTGCCACAACTACTGAAGCCCGTGCACCTAGAGCCTGTGCTCCACAACAAGAGAAGCCACCGCAATGAGAAGCCCGCGCACCACAAGGAAGAGTAGCCCCCGCTCCTCGCAACTAGAGAAAGCCCACACACAGCAACGAAGACCCAACGCAGCCAAAAATAAATAAATAAATTTTCTTAAAAAAAGTGACTTAGGGCATTTTTAAAATTCTACATTTACCTTAAAAGTTTTCTTCTGAATTTTGAGTTGTTATTTTTACTTGTATTAATTTATTAAAAAATTTGTTTTGAACACCTACTATATAGCAGGCTATCTTCTAAGCTCTAATATGTTACTTAAAATATACCAGTTCCCAATGAAAACAATTTAAATTGAACTAAGAGGAATATCTGATCGTCTGTCTAAACTTATTAGACTCTCTAGATTGTCCTGATGTATTCTCTGACATCTCAACTAAGTTGTCTCATTTTTACTTCTGTTACAGGCATATAATAGTTCTAATATTGATTACAGATTAATATGGTAGATTACTCTTGGGTCATAGTAGGAAATCAGTTGATGCCATCCAAAATTCAAACACAGTTAAAATAGCAACAACAAAAATAATTCCAAATTTTATGTTTGTGATAATCCTATTTATTAGCCTTAGAGAATTTTCTAGAAATTATTCCTTCTTAAAGTTAAGAGAGATCTAATATAAATTCAACAATTTTTTCAATGTTGCATCTTCTAAATTCAAGTAAAACCAAATAAAATATAATACTTTAATTACAATTGTTCTGTACAATCAAATATATATCTTTATATTATTGTTTTTCTATTCATTCTTCTGTATGATTCTAGGCAGAGGGTATTGTAGGATGATATTTAGGTAACATTAACAATGGTTATTTATGGGTCACGAGATAATTATTGATGTTAAATTTCTTCTTTGAACTTTCTATACTGCAAGGGAATATCTGAGTGATAATGCAGTATTCCAAAATGAAAATAGGGATTAATTTCCTCCCCAATAAGTGTATGACTTTATTATAAAGCAAAAGTCTAGTCATGTTATCTAATGGTACAAGTAAAATTTAACCATACTTAATTGATAATTTAAATGCATTGATTTACATTCTAAAAAATTGTGTTTAGGCCTATTTCCTTAAAATCTCCAAAATATACTTAATCACTCCAAGGGTATATTTCTGGATGCACTTGACCAACTCTAAATGACTGCTTTGGATGAAGGTACATGATAATGGAGAAGAAAGAATCATCAAAAGTAGGAAAACACAAAGCCTGTTTTGGGAGGCAGGAACAGCCCATGTGGTCTCAGGACTAAGCCGCAGTACGTATCCCTAGAGGAGCCCGGTCTTTAAGGTGGGGTGCAGACAGACTGCGGGGGATTTTCTGTGTGAGGTCCATGAGTTTGTGGCCAATTACGGAACCACTGGACGTTTTGATGAATAGAACCTCATTCACTCGCTCATTCATTCATTCACTCAACAATCGTTTGCCGGCCGCCTCTCCAGCAACATAATGATGGAGACAAACGGGAGAAAGTCATGGCTCCCGCCCTCGTGAAAGTCTGAGTCCCCCAAAGGAGATAGGACAGTGAGCCAATAATGAAAGTCCTGGGAGTTAAGGATTAATAAGGACACGTAAACAGGAGCACAAGGTGGGTGGGATGAGTTTTCCGGGGGCTCAACCTTGAACCCGGTCAATGAGGGCCCTGTGTGTTCTGTGGGCCACCGGGTCCTCAGGGATCCACGTGCAACAGCGCGTTCATTGCGCACCAGGCCGGTGGACTTACCCCCCGCTGCCCTCGGATGCAGAAGCACAGAGAGGGCAGGAACCTGCCCAGGTGCACACAGCCCTCCTGCGGTGCAGGTGGAATCCTTACCGCACACGAATGCACTGGTAGACCCCATAGCCTACTGTGTGCATTCTGATTTTCATTCGATATGAAAATTTGAGTAAACTGCCGAAATTTAATTCGTTCATTCGGAGTGTTTTGATTCTGCAGAGTTAGACAGGAAATGGTAGTGCTCTTCGACTGTTTTCTCAGCCATGTATCCTAGAGCAGAGGTCAACGCCAATTCTTTGAGGAAGACATTAAAGAAGGAAAAAGATTATCAGATTAACTTCTGAATTTTCCCCCAGTCTTCAACAACTCTTTTGTTTCTACTGGCTGTTTTGAAAGAATTGAAATTCAAAGCTATTGGAAAGAAGAAATAGGTTGATTTAAACCAAATGTCTTACTAATTCTGTCTGTCTGAAATATCTACAGTTCCTTAGTGGCACATACATTTATGGTAGAGGAAGGAGGCTTGCGGGTCACGAAGAGGTCATAGCGCTTCCAAAAATGCAAACAGCTCCACTGCTCCCACCTAAAACTGGTCCCAGGGCAGAGGGATGGGGGCGGCTGCTGCATCAGGGGGGCGAACACGGAGCTGAAGGTCCAGGAGGAGACTCTGGGGCTTACAAAGCACCCGCTCCCGAGTTATCCTGTTTGTTCCTCATGAGAGTCCCACGAGGTACGGGACTGCATCATCTCCATGTGACAGATGTGGAAGGAGGGATTCTGAAGGACCGGGCTCCTTGCCCAGAGCAGTGTGGCTCAGTTAGGGGCACAAGGATGGGAGACGGGCTGTGGAGAGGCACCCCCAAGAAGGACGCAGCCCAGCGATGGCACTGGGGAGCAGGTCCGCAGCTGTAGGTGCACCCACACCGCTACTGCTGCTCAAGGCCTGCTGGCTGGAAATACACTTGCATTATTAGACGCCAATTAGACTCTCTAATTACAAGAATGTGAATGTTCTTTTTGCAAAAAGAACCTATGGATTATGACTAGTTAACTCCTGTAATCTATTGTGTCCCAAATCCTATGTAGCTGGCCTGTACTGACTTACAGGTTTAAATGAGTTTCCAGCGTCAGCCACATCATAGAATGTGTTTTCTTGTTTGGGTCATAAATTGTACCTAAGTGCAGTGTTTAAAGGTCAGTGTATGTTTTAACAGCACCGTAAATGTAAACTTGGTACAACAGAGTGTCGTATTGGCTTCAAGGAAGAAGTAGCATTCAGTAACTTTGGGATATATTCCATTTTTAAATTGCTCTCTATTGTGAATATTTCTATGAACTTGGCCAAGTTTTCAGTTTAGCCAGGATATTTCTCTCAGGAGCCAGCCACCTGTATCATTCTTTGTTAAGTAGATACAGAATCAAAATAGGCTAAACAATATTACTGGTATTTATGCTACAGAAGACATTTCTGTCCATAGTTACTCAGACCTCAGTCATGCCTCCTGCATGACTAATAAATGTAAGGGTTTTTTAACTGATCATTTGCTGCATAGATCTTTGGATGGAAGTAGCTTACACTGTGGCAGGAAGACACATTTTTGAGCAGCCTTTTGCCTGGATTTCAAGGCATCCTTTTGTAGTATGGGAATCTGAGTTGGGGAAACATTTGAGAACATATTTTGCCTGAATGTTAATCATCTTTTGAATGTGGAGTTTTCTGCATTAAGAGAAAAAACACAGCAAAACTTTTGTTTCATTAAATAAAAAATTATCATAAACGATATATTTACTAAACCAGAGCTTGCTGGAAACCTGGGACACATGAAGGTCACCCTGTTTTTCTCTACTTTGGGGACATCTGCAGCAGAGGCACGGGAACATCCTGATATTTGTAAACACTGCTGCAGAAGTCTGGTCACTAAGAGGGGACAACAATTCCTCAGTTACTTACCCTGGAAGGAAGATCAGCAAGGCAGAATGGCATGTCTCTGTGGTGTTTTGCTTTCACGGAAAACTCTCAGGTGTGATAGTTCATTGGATACGTAAGACTGCCTTTTGTTAATCTTCCCTAGCTCTATACAAAGCACGGGACACTGGTACCTTTGAAGAAGAAAAATACAAGTTATGTTTGAATTGGTTTGAACCGGGGCTGAGAACAGCAGGATATTTGCTGGGAGATGGAGGACCAGGTCGGCCTCCGTCTGTTGCTCTGGGATCAGAGGATTCTCACAGTCAGATCTGGAAGACCGCAATTGTCACTGTATCCTTTTTTTCCTTCTAGAAAGTTCTTTCTTCTCCTCCATAACAGACTTCTAAAAAGCATCTGTCATAAGTACCAATTATTTTCTTTGTGTTTAAATTCGTTTTTCTGAAGCCCTTCTGTTGGAGAACTGAGTTGCATTTTTTTCCAAAGACTGGAAAGCAATGTATGTATTGAAACATTGTCTGTTTGTCACCTCTGGGGGCCTGGTCATAGTGGGGCAGGCTAGATCAGAGACGACCATGAGCGCAGAGACCCGGACTGGTCAGGGGCAAGCTGTGATGCCAGAGAGGTCCCAGGAGCAGGAAGTGGGAGAGACTGCTTAGGTTCAGCAGGGAGGTGCCCCAGCCAAAGGAGAGAATGTGTCTTAGTAAGTACTTTTTTTCTGCATGTAGTTAAGTGTTATATGATGAGACCATGAACCAGGAAGAAAGCAGGAGACTCCTTAATCTGAGCAAAAGCTTACATAATGACATTGAACACAATGTTCTTTCTTGTCATCTGGCCGTGTATCTTACCAGATCTCCCTGTCTGGTAAGATCTCCTGACAATATAAGCCCTCCTTCTCAAATATTCTCTCCTACTTGACCAACCTCTCTGAGATCAATCAGTGTAATCAAAGAGGGGACTATAATTTTCATATTTAGAACTGAGCGATCATCTTCATACATCATGCAAAGTAGAGAGTGGTTCCAAGTTAAGAAGACAAAGGGACGTATATAAACAAACAAGCAAAGAATGCCAAATGTTCTAGCCAGCAGTGAAGACTTAAGCTGAAACAACGAACACTGACATATTTAATGTTTTTGAGTTTCAAAACCTTGGAAGCAAGTCTTCTGAATTTCCTGACAAAGATAAAATATAATAAGTTTCCAGGAAGATGCATGAGCTACACCTAGGCTTAGAAGGATTTGCACCCTTTCCTGTAAATTTGGGTAAGAAGACTGAAATAATGGGCGCTTATCTAGATGAGAGGGTAAAACACACACACACACACACACACACACACACACACACAAAGACTGATATTCTTTGGCTGATGCAGTGAATGGAGTGAGATAAAACCAAGTTTTAACTTTAGGTTCAAAATTGAAATTAGCTAAATTTTTCCTAAGTTGGCTTTTTAGTGTTGAACTATTTGACAGCTCAATAATAATTAATTTCAGACCTAGTTTTGTTCACAAAATTATCATAAATTACAAGAAAAACAGATAACTGTAATTTTGATCAATAAAATATATGTTTAAAACTTTCTAAATAAAGCATATATTTTGTGGTACAGAAAGTCATGATATCTATTCAACATCTTTCTAACTGCTGAACTTAAAAAGAATAATGGCTTATGTTATTTTATTTTATTTTTTTATTATTTTATTTAGGCTTATTTATTTTAAATTTTGCCCTGTGAGAATGCACTTGTGTCTCTGTATATATAAAGAATATTTCTACTTTCTGTACATTTTATAAAAATAATACAATTCACCTTCCTTTCTCAAGAATTCAGATATTTTGCAATATTTTTGACAAAATTCTTTCACAGATAAGGAGAAAAGAAATAAGCATTGGAGAAATGATTACAGAGACTTTTATTCTGAGGAGAGACCTCAGGAAGAATATTGAGCTATATATTTTTTTCAAATTGTCAAGGTTTTTCAAAGATGACATCACCTCTGCAAATGAAGCCCATAGATGTTTCACCTGACATTGTCCAGAAGGTGAAAATTATGTACAATCAAACAGCAAAAGATTCTTCTTACTCTTCATCTGTCATATGATTCATCTTATGGTCTGCAGATCCATAAGGAAGGTGGTATTAAAAAGTTTAATGCATCCCACATTTAAAAATCAGCTAGTAGGGCTTCCCTGGTGGTGCAGTGGTTGAGAATCTGCCTGCCGATGCAGGAGACACGGGTTCGTGCCCTGGTCCAGGAGGATCCCACATGCCGCAGAGCGGCTGGGCCCGTGAGCCATGGCCGCTAAGCCTGCGCGTCCGGAGCCTGTGCTCTGCAACGGGAGAGGCCACAACAGTAAGAGGCCTGCGTACCGCAAAAAAATAAAGAATAAAATAAATAAAATAAAATAAAAATCAGCTAGTAAATGCCACTTCTGTAAAGGCAGCCAACAACCCTCTAAAATCTACTCCTCCATATAAGCAATAAGAACACTGGCAAAAATTGGCAACACCAACATTTTCAAAACTCTGGAAATTAACCAAGTTTTAAAAAAATTTATTCTACATAATAACCGAATATTGGTAAAAACAGTGGTATTTTAATGTAATGTAACTTGGCTGATTTCTATCACCCTCCATGATAGCCTTAGAAATGAACAGCCTAGCAATCACTGTAGCAATGAAAAACAGCATTCTAGAAGTCACTGAAAAGGGCACAACAGGTGAAACTCCCCAAAACCCCATCCTAGAGAATTGTTATTATTTGGCCTGTCAATTTTCTATCAATAGATACCCCAACTCATAGGCCTACTCCTGACCCAGGGTTCAGTCAGTATGAACAGCCTTTCCCCTGGGATTGTTTCTTGAAAACAATTAGCAGTAGTTGGTTAATACTGCAGCTGCCTAAGGTGAACCAGTTGGGACAAACAAGAAGTTGACTACAGAATTTAAAAGGAAAAACTCTAATCTCTCACCTGTGGCTAGCCTTGAGGTTTGGCACAGCAGGAATAAAAGGAAAGGCCAAGTTGTAAACTGCCTGCTGGAGAAATTAAAGCATGCCCCAACACACACAGAAAGCCCCTCAGCAAAAGCTGGGGGACTTCTGGGTTTAAGTCATTCTGGAAAACTTCTGTCAAAGAGTTAGGTGACCACCAAGCTTACTGAACAGAGATTTCAGTTGTCATACACAAAAAAGAATATGGTTTTTGTTGAATTACTTCAGGAAAGTCAGTAAACAAGCAAAGAGAAAAAATAACAACAAATCCCTGAGAAGGGGAAGATGCTGATTTCCACAGTTGGCACATTAAATGTTTTTAAATGTCCAATTTTCAACAATAAATTATTTTTTTCATTTTATTTTTTTAATTAATTTATTTTTTTAACATCTTCATTGGAGTATAATTGCTTTACAGTGTTGTGTTAGTTTCTGCTGTATAACAAAGTGAATCAGCTATACATAAACATATATCCCCATATCTCCTCCCTCTTGCATCTCCCTTCCACTTTTCCTATCCCACCCCTCTAGGTAGTCACAAAGCACCGAGCTGATCTCCCTGTGCTATGTGGCTGCTTCCCAGTAGCTATCTATTTTACATTTGGTAGTGTATATATGTCCTTGCCACTCTCTTACTTTGTCAAGCATAAATTATTAGATATGCAAAGAAACTGAAAAGGCAGACTCACGGGGGAAAAAAAAAATAAACAGAAATTGTCCTTGAGCAAGCCCAGATGTTGGACTTACTATGCAAAGAATTTTTTTCTCCCCAAATTGTGATTCTTTTTTCTAATTTTTTTTTTAATTGGAGTATAGCTGCTTTACTATGTTGTGTTAGTTTCTGTGTACAATGAAGTGAATCAGCTCTATGTATACCCATATCCCCTCCCTCTTGGGCCTCCCTCTTGGGCCTCCCTCTCACCTCCCACCTCCCATCCCACCCATCTAGGTCATCACAGAGCACCGAGCTGAGTTTCCTGTGCTTTATATCATGTTGCTGCTAGCCATCTATTTTATGCATGGTAGTGTATATATGTCAATCCTAATCTCCCAATTCGTCCCACCCTCTGTCCTTTCTCTACGTCTGCATCTCTATTCCTGCCCTGCAAGTAGGTTCATCTGTACCAGTTTTCTAGATTCCACATACATGCTTTAATATCTGATAGAAGCTATTGTGTATTCAAAGAACTAGGTATCTAAAGAACTGAAGGAAAATAGAAACAATGTCTCACCAAATAGAAAATATAAATGCAGCAATAGAAATTGAGGGAAGAGGGGTAGTGGAAAAACCAAATAGAATTCTGGAGTTGAAAGTACACAAACTAAAACTAATAAGCATATCTGAGGGAACAGATAAAAGAATCACTGAAAATTAAGATAGGACAATTTAGATTATCTATCGTGAGGAACAGAAAGAAAAAAAATAAAGAAAAATAAAAAGTACCTCAGACACTTGCAGGACACCAGTAAGAATGTACATTATGCATGATGGAAGTCCCAGGCAAAGAGGTAGAGAAACGGGCAGAGGAAAATTTAAAAATACTAATGGTCTAAAATTTCACAAATGGGATGAAAAACTTTATCTGAGAAAAAGAAACCCAGTGAACTCCAAAGTGGATAAATTTGAAGAGATTCACACCAAGATACATTGTGTTAAAACTGTTGAAAGCCTAAACAGAATCTCAAAAGCAGCAAAACAGAAGCACCTTATTGCATGCAAGCAACCCTCAATAAACTAAACGGCTGGTATCTCATCAGAATCCGTGGTGATCAGAAAGCAGTAGAATGACTTAACGTGCTGAAAGTCTGTCAGCCAATATTTCTATATAAAACAAACAACACTATCCCCTTCATAACTGAACATTCCCAGGCAAACAAAAATGAGGACAATTAGTTACTAGGAGTAATGTCCTACCAATAATACTAAAGGGAGTCATTCAGGCCCCTGACCTGTCTCCCTAAGTCCCTGATCAGCACCCGACTCCTGAGCATAGCCGCTCCAGTTTGTTCCCACAGGTGGTTTGTCTCTTCAGGGGTGGCCGAGGAGCACTGAGGAGCTGGAGCGGGTCTGTGGGTTGCACCTTCCCGGGTGGAGGTGGAGCCAAGAAGAAGGAGGAGCTTTGGCTGACTGGCCCCAAGTCCTGGGCTCTCAAGATATGGCTCGACGTCCCTTAGTGGCGATGGCCTTGCGCAAATACAGGGACTGCCTTTTCTAGGCCCCAGGGTCGCTGAGCTATTTTATTCGTATAGAGCCTATGAAGCTCTTAAAAAGTAACTAGGGAGATCAGCTTGGTGCTTTGTGACCACCTAGAGGGGTGGGATAGAGAGGTTGGGAGGGAGACGCAAGAGGGAGGAGATATGGGGACATAGGTATATGTGTAACTGATTCAGTTTGTTATACAGCAGGAACTAACACGACATTGTAAAGCAATTATACTCCAATAAAGATTTTTTTAAAAAAGTAAGTGATTAAATTCTGAAAAATAAAAAAGCAAATAGCAAATAAAGGCATGCCCTCTCTCTCTCTCTCTCTCTCTCTCTCTCTCCCCACCTCCCCTTCTCTCCCCCCAACACTCTCTCTCACCTTCTTACCTCCTGCTTCACTGATTTCAATTCTCTCATTTTGGTCTGCCACCATAACATGTAAAATGACAAAGTCCTTTATTCAGTGAGAGGAAGGTACAATTTAGATCCAAGATGATTATCTCAGAATCTGCTTTGTGTGTGTGTGTGTTGCTCACTGTAGCTGCGAAAATTCCTTTATGTTTTTTCATCCTCATAATAACTATGCTTTCATTCTCCACAGTATGAATTAACTGACAGGACCTCCTGCTGCTTATTATCTTCAGTTATTAGGTGGAGGTTTAGTTACTAAGATACCTGATACCTCATCTCTCTCCAGGCCTCATTATATGCATGTGCAGCTCTCCAGGAAGATTTAGAACATAATCACACCATCTTTATTTAAAATAGACAATTCTGTTAAAAAATACCTAAATGTTTACCATAAATAAGCCATCAGTTTTCTCTAGTGTCTTCTAAACTTACTTTTATGATAGACACAGATATTTTCTTAGCTATTTTTCCAGCCAGAGAATTGTAAGAGGCTTGAAGATGATGGCTGGAACTCAATGTCCAATTCATGAAAATGTACAGAGAAGGAGAAAAGGCTCCAGCAATTAAATCCCCCATGAATCCTGTGAACAGAGGCAGTAATGTTATCCACAGCCCTATCTTCATCCCAGGTGCCTGCTGTTACCAACACATCTGTCACTCCTCCATGATACAGCACTTCCTCTGCCACCATATCTTTAATTGAAGAAAATTTGTACTCTGAATGGTGATTGCTCATAGGAAGCCGTGAACTGTCAATCACTACTTTGAAATTGAGTCTCTTCTAACCTTGTGCTTGTCCATCGTTACTTTCTATGTTTGGGTTTTGTCATTGAGTGTTTCTTTTTTAATGTTTTCTTTGGTCTTTCAAATTTGATTCCCTAAGACAGAAAACAGGGAAATCCGCACATACACAACTTACAGCAGCAGGCTAGTTTAGTGCAGTGGCTGAATGGGTGGACTCCGTGTATACTGACTAGTTTCAAGATATGACTCTGGCACTTCCAAGCTGTGCAACCTTGAGAAATTACTTAACCTCTCTGTAACTGCCAGTTAATTTTATGCATCAACTTGGCTAGACTTGGGTGCCAAGTTTTTCGGTCAAACATCAGTCTAGATGTTGTTGTGAAGGTGATTTTTAGACATGATTACATTTAAATCTCTAGACTTTGAGTAATTCAGATTACTCTCCATAGTGTGGGTGGGCCTCATCCTCATCCAATCAGTTGAAGTCCTTAAGAACAAAGACTGAGGTTTCTTGAAGAAAAGGGAATTCTACCTCGAGAATGCAACACAGGAACCCTACCTGAGTTTCCCACCGACTGTCCTGCAGAATTTGGATTCAATACTGCAACATCAAATCTTCCCTGAATTTCCAGCTTGCCAGCCTGCCCTACAGATTTCAGACTTGCTTGATTCCACAAGCATATGACCCAATATCTTAAAATCCTTCCCTCTCTCTGTAGTTCCCTCACCTAAAACCCTGTCATTACCTCACAGAAGAAGTGTAATGATATGCTGCCCTCATTTTAATTTTTTTCTTTGTTTATGCATGAAAACAAACATTTATGGGAACTAGGGATATAGAAATTCAGGATCTAATGAAACAAGAATGAACACAACTCTATGTGTGAAACATTGAAATAGACCATGAATATGGATTATAATTAAGGCTATTATGGTAGAAGAAATATTATCTCCCGTTCCTCTCCCACATCCTGTGGGTAAGTTGGGCTTGATAACCGAGCTTATGGACACAGAAGTCATTGGTGCAAATGTCTTTGAAGAAAAAGGTACAAAGAATCACATGGAGGTGAATTTTACAAGAGCAGGAATGGTGCAGAAAGACCTTTAAAAGGGACTAGGCACCAACTGTGCATGAATTGTGTGGTACATAACATTCCATAAGAACATTTATGCTTCTGGTCAAGGTGGGACAAACTATAGATCTTAATCCTCAAGGCAGGAAGTTTGTACTTGATCCAACCTCTTCCTTAGTGTCTAGAGTTTATCAATTGAACTTGTATGGAAATACAAAACAGGAATTTGTGATTGGTTCATTTCCTTGGTCAACATGAAGATCATATAAAGAAGTTCCAATAATTTTTCTTTGGACTCTGTCATTATTGTCTTATCCTACTCTTTCATTAAACCATGCACAAAGCTTTACTGAGTCTCCCACCTTCTACCCTCCACCCCCTTGTTAGACCCTGAGCCAAGCACTGAAAGCACAGCAACTGAGATATGATTTTGTTTCCGTGACTCATTGAAACTCAAATTTTAGTGAATCAGCAGAACTTTCTAAGATGGCCTTCTTCACTTACATGCTTAGATTTTAGTGGCTTTGCTGTTGCAGAGAGAATTCATTTGTAATTTCTCCAGACTTCATCATTCTGCACTTCCAAGTTGATATTTCTTTCTATCCTCTTGCGATTGATCCTAATGAAAGACATGTTTTTTCCATGATAATTATACAATGGCTCTCAGTCATAAGGACTGATTCCCCAGGTGGAATGGGGTATTTTTTTTAATAGGTAGGGGTTTGCCCATCTTCTATGGAAAGTTCGAACTTTGCAGTGGTAGAAGCTTATATTGCATGGCTTCCAAGAAACCTTTACCAACGGACCCAGGTCTACCCTCCTAGGAGTCAACACCTTTCCAAGCTTCAGGTGGAGTTGGAGTGGGGACAAAGGGTCCTTTACTAGGTTGACCAGTGCTGGGAAGACTTGCTTGGATAGCGCTTATATCCAGACCTTTTTTCGGTCTGTCTGTTATAAGTAATTTGTTGTGGTGAAAGGAACAAAACCTGGGCATCAGATGGACCTTACTTTGAGTTTTAGCTTCACCAATTACCATTTGTATAATCTTTAGAAAATTACTTATATATGGTAATCCTCAGTTCCTTCAATGTAAAGTAGAATTGAAAATATCTACCTTGAATTACTCCAGTGATTAAATTACAGAACAATAACTCTAACGTCCATGCCGTGACCCAAGCTTGCGTATATGTAGGGAATAGAAATGATCCACATGGTGAATGGATTTCAGAAACTTCATATATGTGTCTGAATCTCAGTGGAGAGATTGGGGCCAAAATATAAAAATGGAGCCTTCAGCATATAGGTGAGAACAGAAGACATAGATTGAGAGGAGATGAGAAATGAATGTGAAACCCTGAAGGGCCCCCAAATGAAAAGAACCGGCAGGAAAAGTAGAAACCAGGTGTAATGGCTAAGATCAAATCAAGGAAAAGAATGCCAAGTGTAGCCAAAAATTTAAAACTAAAATACACTTTAAGTTCTACTCAAAAAAAAAAAAACTTTCACAACACAAATGAAGGAAAATATACAAGAAAAAAAATCATATTAAATGTTTTGCTTTTGCCATTATAACAACAGTATTAGGTGAGCAAGCTCACATCATTGCTTTGACCCTTCAGGGAAGAACATAAGACGGTCCATCAAAGCTATGATGAATTGGATTAAAGGATGAGATAATGTAGAAATTTCACAATTCCACTGTCTCTCCATTTTGCTTGTTTTAGTGTAATGGTCTAATGCAATAAAATGTAAGCAATATGTATGACTTTTATAAAAACATGACACGAATACAGTAACAGAACAAACTCTTAAAGGTTTCATTATTTCAATATGTATTTTGGCAAAAATCAACACTTTTCTGTGGGTGTGAAAATAATAGCAGTAATTACTGCAGGAATGATAACTCACATTAAAGTTGTGAATATCAAAGTGTGGTAAAATAGTATCTTTAAAAAGTGATTGATTGACATACCATACAAGCCAACAACTTTATTAAAGAATCACATTTATTTGAAGGTACTTCAGTGATATTAGTAACAACATGGCAATATGTTCCAAAATTTACTGTTTCTGTCAAATTCCACTGGCTATTTTGAGGCTAAGTATGAGCACAAATATTATAAATTTTCTCAAAGAAACCCAGTACACAATTTCCTGTCAAATAAAACATTTTGTGGAATTCTTACTGATATTTTCAAAGAGTGAACATGATCAATGGGGCAAATTCAAGATTTCTGTTACCATGTTTAAATCTGAGATTAAATCGTGATGAAATTGAAACATGAAGTTTTCACTGAGGAATAAGGACACAAAAAATAGAATATTTTGAAACTTGGCCTGCCTGTTAAAAACATAAAGCACTGAGCATCTAATATTTAAAAAATAATTTTGTTAAATATTTTGTTGAATTAGGGAGTCTAAAACTCTCTAATGGTGGTGATAATTTGTTTTAATGTAATCTTGATAGCTGTTGTGAATGTAATTTTGTACAAATATGTTTAAAATGTATTTTAAACATATTTTGATAATTTTTAGTAAGGTTGAAAATTTGTATATTCTACAGCCCAGTAATTACATTAGTAGATAAACTTTAGCTCCTTTTACCAGAAGTTAAGAATATTCAAGAGGCTGTTCACAAGAGCAAACAATTCAGATGGCAACGGGATGATGGATTCACACCTTGGAATATTAAACAGTCCTGAAAAGGAATTTACCACAACTACAAGCTGTAGCATGAATTAAATTTTGTGACGACATTGAAAAAAGAAAAAAAAACAAATACATGAAGACTAAATATAGTAAATTAGCCTTGGAATAAAATTAAGCAAAGTGGTAACAAAGCAAAATGATATTCTTTTAGGCATATACATATATATGGCTAGATAATACACAGGTTCTAAAGTTTGCTCTTGGAAGAGGTGAAGTGCCTTTGGTGTTCAAATTGTATGCCCTCATTTCTTGGTACAACTTTGGCTGTATCCATATCTGTGTGGACTCAGCCCCCTGTCATGTAGGGGGACAATAACAGAGGCTTTCTGTATGCTTCTCAGTAGTTCCTTGCATAATCAAGTCCCTGTGACCTAGAGAAGTGACCTTGAAAATCCACCCACTAAGATTGTCAACTTTGGTGGGTTGGCATGGGTTAGGAGTGGAAGGCGAAGAATAGTCTTGTAAAGGAATAACCATTTAGATATTATAAGAACAAGAAAATAGCTCTGCAAACAATTGCTACCAAAAGCAGCTTACAAAATATTTAAAATAAACCCCAGCAAGGAATGTTAAAATCCTTTTGTTAAAAAATATTAAACTATATTGAGTAGAGTTTCCTGTGCTATACAGTAGGCTCATGTTGGTTATCCATTTTAAATATAGCAGTGTACACATGTCAATACCAATATTATGTAACAACCTAAATGGGAAAAGAATTTGAAAAAGAATAGATACATGCATATGTATAACTGAATCACTTTGCTGTACACCTGAAACTAACACAACATTGTTAATCAACTATACTCCAATATAAAATAAAAAGTTAAAAAAAAAACAAAAAATATTAAACTATATAAAACCTATCTGCGCCCTGAATGCATGGAGAGATATACAGTCTTCCCATTTAGGCAGACTCAAGAGTGAAAAGAAAGCAATCTGGCCATAATTATAATATAAAATCAACAAATTTTGATATTTACCTTGATAATTTTTTTTTTTTTTTTTTTTTTTTTGCGGTATGCGGGCCTCTCACTGTCGTGGCCTCTCCCATTGTAGAGCACAGGCTCCGGACGCACAGGCTCAGCAGCCATGGCTCACGGGCACAGCCGCTCTGCGGCACGTGGTATCTTCCCAGACTGGGACATGAACCCGTGTCCCCTGCATCGGTAGGCAGACTCTCAACCACTGTGCCACCAGGGAAGCCCTATTTTTTTATTTTAGTTTATCTAAGGTGTTTTACAATGTTGTGTTAGTTTTTGCTGTATAGCAAAGTAAATCAGTTATCCACATACATATATCCATTCTTTTTTAGATTCTTTTCCAATACAGGTCATTACACAGTATTTAGTAGAGTTCCCTGTGCTATACAGTTGATAACTTAATTTTAAATTCATTTAGAAAAAATCCTCAACAATGATCAAAGACATGTAAAACAATAAAGGGACTTGCCTTACCAAGTAGCAAGGTACATTATAAATCCAGACTAATTAAAACATGATATTGATATATAAATATGAAATTCAGTCATTGAAACACAATGAGATAATAAAAATAACATGATAATGAGATAATACATATATATGAAAGCAATTCATCATAAAGATAATATTTCAAATCAGTGATGAATAAAGGAATACTAAAAATAAATTCCACAAGAAACCAAGTAATAAATGTAAAAGAAAGCAAAGCTATAAATGTATTATAAGAAAATAAAAGGAATTACTTTTTAATTTTGAGGTAAAAATAATTTTGTAAGCAAATAAAAAATGAGAGTTTTTCCCTTTATCTCAATAACGATAAGAAAACAAAGGTAAATTTGACATCATGAAAATATGCTTGAATAAACAAAGTCACTATAAATTTAAATATGAACTAAAGACAAGAAATATTTGCAGCATGTATAAGGAAAAATGATTAATATTTAGAGTATATTTAAAAATCTATAAGTATTCAAAAAACATAAAAATCCAATAGACCAGGGGACCATGAGTGGAGAAAGAGAATTCAGAAAGGAGGAAACCTCAAGGATCCACAAATAGACACAGGGTCCAATTCTATGCCTCAGAGCGAGAGATGTGAAAATAATATCAAGATTTCTTTTTCTGTAAGATTTGCAAGATCAAAAAATGTAAGAATGGCACCATCTAATTTTGTTGACAATGTAGGGAAACAAGCACTGTCATTCACTGTGATGGATTGGTCCAGCCTACAAAGGACAACTTGAGTCTTTATAGACATGACCAATGTGCTTCACTTTTAATTCATTATTTTCACTTCTCTGTATCAAATCTTAAAACATACTTGCATGGGAAAAAACCAAGATAGTAACAAAGTTTTCATTGCACCTTTGTACTTAATATTAAAATATGGGGGGAAAACATTTTGACAGTCATCTCCAGGGGAATAGTTATACATCCACATCATGAAGAAGTACAGGGCAGTCTCCACATTAGTCAACCTCTCACAAATTCCATATTCCTCAAATGTAGCTATGCTAAAGTGTAGTGTCTGTCTTCCTTGAACTTTAAATATAACATTCCAGAGTTTCATTTGGAAGTTATATATACATATATGTGTATGCATATACACAAATTTGTATATGTATGCATATAAACCTTTAATGTGTAAATGTATATATAAATAATAAATAAATTTGCTTCATATATGTTTTTTAAACACAAAGCACTTTTCTAGCTATATTGTTTTGTAATTTGTATTTTTTTAGTTATTAAGGTTGTGGAAATATTCCTATAAAACCCATACGATTTTTCCTTATTTGTATTAACCTTGGTTTAAAAACTCTTAATTGACTATAAAGCACAGGAGAATGATGTGTGTGTGTACATGTGTGTATGCATGTATGTGTACTTGTGTCTGTGCATATTAATTTTTAATTGTTAAACCAAACTTGAATTCCTGGATAAACCCAAATTGATCATGTGCATTTACTTTTTTCCTTTGTTTATTTCATTTTTCACTTTTTAAAAACTGAAACATAGTTTATTTACAATATTATATTAGTTTCAGGTGTACAACATAGTGATTCAATATTTTTATAGATTATACTCCATTGAAAGTTATTACAAAATAATGGCTATATTTCTTTGTACTGTATTATATATCCTTGTTGCTTATTTATTTTATTTTATTTATTTTTTTAAAAATTTTATTGGAGTATAGTTGCTTTACAACGATGTGTTAGTTTCAGGTGTACAGCAAAGTGAATCAGTTATATATATTTCCATTCTTTTACAGATTCTTTTCCCATATAGGTTATTACAGAATATTGAGTAGAGTTCCCTGTGCTGTACAGTAGGTCCTTATTAGTATCTATTTTGTATATATAGTACTGTGTATATGTCAGTCTCAATCTCCTAATTTATCACTTCCCCCTCCGTTTCCCCTTTGGTAACCATAAGTTTGATTTCAAGATCTGTGAGTCTGTTTCTGTTTTGTGTTTTTGTTTTTCATTTTAACTTGCTGACTTTGTTAACAATTTGTGCAGAATTTTCGTATGCACATTCAAGAAAGATATTGTCCTGTCTTTCTTTTCTAGCACTGTCCTTCCGAGTATTAGCAGCAGTACTTTAAAATTCATGTTTTTGTATTTTCTGTGTGATCTAACAGAGGCTTATGCTTATTTACTATTCAATATGCTTATTGGCTCATACTGTTTATTTGCGACATAATACAGTTATTATACTTTTCATTATACTCTAATAATAATAATACTGGTATTCGCCCTGGAACTCTTATTTTGTGGATATATTGTAATTTATTCAGCTTTAACCCTGAGCACAAAATCTTTGTTCTTGTGAGTCCATTCATTCTGTGTGGCTTTAATGAGCTCTGTGTTAATGGGCCTCATGGTAAAAACATCATGCACTGCTTTGAACGGTGAGGGGCAAAGGTGGAAAATAATTAGTATCTATTTTAGGCCTCAAGGTCTTTCAGTGACAATAGGAAGAGGAGAGGGCAAAACAGAATAATGAGGAAAGAACTTTGCCCAGCAGGACACTGGCGTAATTAATTTACCCCAAGTTAATCTGAAAAGAGTGGAAAATGGACTCAAGATGCTTATACTCACATGCATGTATTTTTTAATCACTAAGTTTTTATTGGAAATTTTGCTTTATCCCAGTAAATAACAAATTTATTTACTTTAATGAAGATACTCTATAAACCTGAAGCAAAAAAAAGGAACACTATCATTTATTCATTTTAATGCATCCATTCTTTTTTTAACCAAATGATAAACATTGACAATAAAGGCATAAAATATGAAATAAAATGGAAGGGAAATACTTCTAAACAAATATTGTTCCAGCAATAATAAAGTCATTTTCTTCATGCTTTATCAAGATGACTCATATGTGATTTTTAGTTATGCTTATTCTTTATTTAGTATTTTTGTGATGTTTTCAATTGGGACCATGAAGCAGATTTAAGGTCCTGTGTGCATTTCAAATAGCCCTGAGTGATCAGGAAAAATATGGAGAGTTCTTTACTAGTTCCAAAGAAGAGAAAAAATAATTTAAACAATATATGAGCATTACAAAGAGATTCACTCTTGGGTTTGTAGATTTTTCTAAGAAACAACTTTCTGAAGAGATTACAACCCAAGACAATATCAAAGTGAAGCAATTAAGTAATTTATCATGATGTCTCAATGAAAGAGTCTCTCCAAAATCAAAGACTTCTAATGGTCTCTTTTCATCTCAGTTCCTGACCTGGAAACTTCACCGAGCCCCTTCTTGCATGAGGACCTCTTTATTAAGAATATGTGCACAACACGTGCTGTAAGTAACGTCACAACGTACAGCAAACTAGTCCATGATCCACTGCATGGTTGTATGATGAGCAGCTGTGATGGTGAATAAAGCAATGAGAGACGCACAATCACAGAGACTCACTTTCTCAACGGTGTCCATTTAGAAAGCCCCGTGACCTTTCTAGTATCATTTCCTCAATTGTAAAATAGACATTATTAGTCTCACTTTATGGGATTTTTAGTAAAAAGGATCTTTTCTTGGAAAACTTTCCTCACTATGGTAGTATTAATTTTAATTAGGTTACATCAAATATTTCCTAAATTCCCATCTTAAGATACTGCAACTGATACTTTGGAGTGATGCTGCCAATCATTTCTCATGAAGTACTAGGTATTGGATCTTACTCCGGGCATAAATCTCGGGATAAACAGATTTATCTGTGGATTTATCTGTAGCCTGTGGACTCCTGTGGGTGGGTGTACATTTGGAAGGAGTGAAGTGCACTGAACTTAAACCAGGAAAATGGTATGTTTCCTTTCAACTACTGAGATAATTGTAGATTCACATGCTATCTCAGTTTGGGCTGCTGTAACAAACTATCACGGGTGACTTAAACAATAAACTTCTTTTTCTCATATTTCTGGAGCCTGATATGTCTTATACCAAGGTGTCAGCAGATTCAGTGGCTGGTTAGGGCTCTCTTCCTTGTTCATAGATGGCCATTTTCTCATGGTGACCTCACATGGTGACCTCTCAATGGCAGATTGAGAAAGAGAGGGAGACAGAGAGACAGAGAGACAGAGAGAGAGAGAGAGAGAGAGAGAGAGAGATTGATTGGCTGAGACCACTAGCACTTGTTTCATGATAAATAAATTTGGTTTATCTTCATTTTCTTCTCAGCTCCTAGGTTGTGATAACTACCATCAAACTTTTTTGTCATTTGATTCCCAGCTTTTGTAAAGGTTACTCTATGCATAGCATCAATTTTGGATCAGGATATGACCATCTGCCTTCCTAAATGCCCCTAAATGACATCTGAGCTTCTGATAACCTTCACTGCTCCTGATCTCACACCCCTGTTGAGAAGCACCTGTTTCTACGCTACACTCAATGCCCAGTGCCCACTGGGGTGACACAGGAATGATTTTTGTGTCAGTTCCTCCAGACCTCCACAGACCATGCTGGGAGCTGCCTTCAGATGGTTATTATTCTCAGCTTCAGCCATGGCCCCATTAAAGGCAGAACTTTAGAGATAAAACTTCCTGGATCTCATTATCCGTCCCTACTTCAGACATGAACTCTGAAATTTGAAGTATCTTCACGTGGCTTCTGCACCTTAAAGACGCCATCAGTATCTCCTACCTGAATGAAGCCTGCACGAATCATGGCCCTGAGATGCACAACTATCTTTCAGTTAATTGAGTTCATTTTCTAGTTTGCAAAAAACACAGTTAAGAAATTGTGTATGTTATATTTTTTTTGCAGGTCAACTTTGAAATGATAGGTGTTTGATCTGCTCTAAATAAAATGAGAAAAACAATCCATGCTGAACTATTCATAGGCAGAGGTGATGAACATATGTTTCTAATTTGAGCTAGGAGAAAAGCAAAAATATACAATTTTAGCAAAAGCTTAGCTCTTGACAACCACTCACAATATATTTCAGCTAAGAAATGAGCATATGTTTCAAAGTATAAAGAAACTAGCTGGCTTGATATGGAAATGAAGCTCCTAGTCTCAGTTTCATGACTGCTGTAGTCTTGTTCTTTTCTGAGGTTGAGTCTCCAATATTTTCTGCAGATTCTCCCATCAGCAAAAGGAGGCTGCTGATCCATGCAGGTGAGTACTGTTGGGATGGCACGGGTGCCATCACTATTTTATATCACACTTTAGGTGGGATGAGTTTCACAAGGAGATTATTAGGTATCTTCAGAGCTGCCACATCTGGATGTGATCAGGTAGCTTGATTTACTTCAGGGAAGTGTGAAGTGTGATGGGAGAGGGTATTGATTGCCATCTGAATGACAAGGAAATATGGGCTCAAAGTGGAGAAGGCGTTTGGCCACTATGATGCTTGGCTTCTTTTTCAGCCAGAATTGCTTTATTCCAGTCAAACTATGGGCAATTTATTTTATTTTTAGCACATCTGTTTTTTTTTAATTCCTAACCCTAGGTATACAATACTGGCTTTGCATTGTAATTTATAGATAAAACATTGCTTTTAAGCTATCTCTAATGACTGAGTCGGACTCTGAGATGTACAAGGTCCTTAGATGACCCCTGCACACATTAGAGTTGAGGAGTGGCAGGAGGCACAGTAACAGTCCCAGCTATTTTCCACTTGTCTCTTAAAGGGCAGCTGAGCCAGGAGCAGAGGACTGGAGTTGAGGCCATGCACAGACCCCTCTGCAGAGGGGGTGGCAGAGGTCCCAACATCATACCCACTTTGACCTCAGCTAGCCTCTTGCTTGGTGACCCATCCCTTTGGTGTTGCCTCACGTACTGATTATGTATCATCAGCTTCCCTGGAGTCATAATTCATTAAGATGCCAGCACTTTCTTTCCAAATAGCATTCTTCAAATGCTGCTTCTCATCCCAGCAGTAATGGCCAGGTATGTTCTTTATGTCTCTCCTACACCCTCACCCTTCTCAGACCACTGGGATTTTTATGAAGCTGTATCTTCCTCTGTAGTTGCAAGGAGACCGTTGTCTGAGGCTTGTCTTCTTCCCTACACCACTCACTGGAATGTGACCACAGGTTCTCTGCTCCCAGAACCTGGTTTTTAAAGAAGGCTCTGTAGTATCTTCTCTTGGGGGGCTGGAGGCTAGAGGAAATATCCTCCAAATTCATTTAGATCTAACTCTTATCTTTTCCAAAATTATTTCTCTCTAAACCTTCAATTCCATTCAGGCAGAAACCCTGTTCTGTCTGCCTGGATCCTCTCTAAGACCCTTCCATCCCCTCTTGGATATATACTAACTTTAACTGATTTCACTCCTGAGCTGGAGGTGAATGGCCATCTCTTCCTCTCACCTGCACCGAGGTGGTCATAAGTGAAAAGAAACAAAGGTGTGGGCTATTTTCTCAAATTTACTTTCTCCTATGAAGATTAAAGCAGCTGATGTGAGGGGTCCTGCCATCTACAAGATGAACTTTGCCAACCCTGTTGTCTAGACCCCGCTTGAAAGAGATAAGCACATTTTGGGTTTTAAAGAAGTGGCTCTAGATGCAGGATGAGTAGAGGTCAGGAGAAAGATAAAGACAAGACCGAAGGGCTGGTGGCTTTCACCAAGGACTGGGTCCAGATCTGCCCCCGGGTGCCACATCAGTGGACTGCCTGTGCTGTAGACAGTGGGTTAGGCTAACCTCATTCCAATTGTCTACTAGCTTACTTATTTGGGAAAAACCATTTTGAGTAGGGGAGTTACTTTACAACCCAAATGCTATTTGGTTTCCCATTATTTCTGCAGTCCTTAAAGTGAGTAGTGGTCTACTATCAGACTTTGCAGACAGGCTTCGTTCCTGAGAGTGCACAGCACACCTGCTCATTGGGAGTACAGGTTTGTTTGCACAGGTGTGTAAGTGTCCAGCTCCTTTGGGGGGACTGGCCCCTCATGGTTCATGAGTGTTGAGACCTCACTGGTGAGCAACACTAGCCTTCCACTTCCTCAGAATGGAGGCCTTGTCTTTACTTCTCTCTCCTCATCCCCTGCAAGGGAGTTAGAAAGGACTCATTTCTCCTTATGCCTTCGATTGAAAAATATCATGGTAGGATGTGTCAATCATTCTCTCAACCAATACTATGACTAACCTTTCCAAATAAGGTGTGGAATTCGAGCTATAGAGCATTCCATAAACACATTCCATAAACACAAAACAGCATAAAGTCTGACTCCTGGTGTTTAGTGACATGTGGGACTTTGTCTCACCCACAAGTAGAACTGGAGTAGTTTATGTTCTGAGATGGACCCCAGACTGTGTGCTTGAGGACATGTCTCTGAAGAATCCACCCCCCACACTGTACACACAACTGTGTACATCTTTTCCCATATCTTCCCAGAGCCCTTTTCACTTCTCTTCCCACCTGTGCTATAAATCTCTTTTGTGTGAGTCAGCTGAATTATTTATCACAATTTGCTGAAAAAATGCCCATAAACCAGATTTGCTAGAATGACCTTCCCATCCATCAACTTGGCCCTACGAATCAGCCCAGTTAAATGGTTGGACAAAGTTTCTTGGAAACTGACATTATCTTCAGAGTATGCTCCCTGAAAATGGAGCAAGAGAGAACTTCTACGGGAAACTGTTATTTAAAGGGAATTAGATGTGTACTTGTGTTTCTCAAGCCCATCCCCACATATAAAAAGAGACTCGTGATCTGTCACTTTTGTTTCATGGACAAGAGACTGCTGCTCATAATGGTAAAATTAGGTGCTCAGATGCTCGTGAGAGTGTAAAAAGTGTGTTAGTCTGTAAACCAGCTACTGCTGGAAAGAACCTGTGCATTTGAAAATAACAAGAGTTGATGGCTAACCAGCATCCTTGGAGTACTTATTATCCCAGTGAAACCAATCATTGTATAATTGAGCCACAAAGATCTTTCAGGCCACTGAAAAGGTGTCACCTCTTACTACACAGCAAGAACAAAGCTTGTAGGAAAATACTTTTGTTTGGAAAAATTACTGGAGATTCTGGAAGCAAAAATGAACTTCCACGTCACATGTTGTATTTCAAACGTATACACCTTGAAATGTAAGTTACTTTTATATAAGAATATATACCTTGCTCTTTAGTTATCTAGAGGATAAAAGGGACTTTTAATATCTACTTCTATAATTCTTTATTGAAGGTAGGTGAAGTTCAGAAATTTTGATTAAAAAAGTTATTGTGGCGTCTTTGTGGATCAGTTGAGGTAAGTAAATCCGTGGGCTGCCTCATGTTCTTCCTTTAGTCATGTGTCTTGATTTTAGTTATTTTGTAGGGTGTGGTTTTAAGGCTGCACGATATATTAATATTTTTATTTGGTTGTAGGATTATTGTCTCAAAGTTGCATCTTTAAATTACCTTCAGCTCAGAATGATTCCATTCTCACTTGTTGGAATAACAGTATTAATAGATAGTCTTAATAGCATGATAGTCTTAATAGAATTTGATACTTGAGAAGTGAAAATATACTTCAATGCAATCCATCTGAGCTTTAAGTTTATATGAGATTATAATATCAGGCCTTGTGAAGGGAGTAAAAAGATAAGGGAAAAATTATTACATCCATTGGCAGTAGTAAATCAGTTAATTTAGTAATTTATTCAATAAAATGTTTGGGTTTCAATTATGTCTTTGCTCCTGTGTTTGCTGGGTATAAAACTTCGGAGGCTACAATCTGTGCCCTGCCAAAGTTCTTAGTCCAGTACAGAGTTACCCAAACTCAACACTATTGATATTTTGGTCCAGATGATTCTCTGTTGCAGTGGAGAGTGTTGTGTGCAATGCAGCATGTTTAGCAGCATCCCTGGCCTCCACCCACTAGATGTCAGTAGAATTCCCGACCCCAGTTAAGACAACCAAACAAGTCTTCAGAGTTTGTCAAATGTCCCCTGGGAGGCACAATCATGTGTGACTGTCCTAGTTGGACAGAGAGTTTGTTAAGGTCAATGAGAGGTGATAAGTGCTAGGAGAGCACAGGGTGCCTAAAGAAAGCTGTGAACTGACATCACATCAGGGCTAAGAGAGGCAGAGTGTCCTTAATGGCTTGTTTTGATGACAGTCCATTCAGTAGAGGTAGGCTAAAATTTTTAACTTAATCTGGTAGAAACTGAGATATTGTGCTGGCCAAAAAGTTCATTTGGGTTTTTCCATACCATGTTACGGAAAAACCCAAACGAACTTTTTGGACAACCCGGTACCTCTAAAGCCTTATTCTCCCTGAAGTGATAAGATGAACATTTTTGTTATCAGCCAATTTCTCTGTTCTGAGACTTGAAACTTGTTTATGACTTTAAGATGGGGAAGATTTTCCTAAATATTGTCCTAAGCTTTTTCACAAGTGTTTTGCTTCTTACATTCATACAATATATTCCCACAATTTTAGACTGAGGCATTGATCCAATTTTATTTCCTTCATGTGGTGAGCAAGTTTTTCAGCCTGGTGATCCTGATTGGTGGTGCTAGGCTCTAAACAACTGTGGTTTGCACTCTACACTTCTTCTATTCTTCCTTATTAGCGCATTTATCTGTATCTTCCTAAGAGCCAGTCTTTGTAATATTACCTCCTATCTAGTAGAATAAGTCCTCTCTTTTTCTTTTTCATAATTGGTTCATAAATCTAGGAAGACTTGTACTGCCATAAATTTGAAAAACATCCAGTCTCCCCAAAATCGTTTAGGTTTCTATCAGTCACATTAATATTTTTTTGTTTTATTTGGGAAGGATGGATATCTTAACAATGTTTTTCCATACACCTTTTATCTACACTTTATTTCACTAAATAACTTACTTTCTAAAGAGCCAATATGCCTAGGGTAATTCCTGGCTATGTGATAATCTAATGTTTATGCAAACAGTATACCTTACTGAATTTTCTAATAACATTTTCTGCATTGCCTTAGGTTTATGTTTTGACCCTTATAGCTACTTTGTACTCACACTTTATCAGTCTTCTGTTGATTCTTCTGATTTTTGTATGTATCATATTTAAATATACCCTGCAGATAACAATATTTGACTTTTTTCTCCTAATTCTTATGCTCCTTATTTTTCTTTTCTTGAATAAAAGTATCTAAATGAAAATCTTTATAGATTCAGCTACATTATAATTGGAGAAAAAAAACAGAAACAAGAGGCAAGCGATTATCCAGAAATTTATATTTCTTATATAAATTGACATATAACTATTATCTAAAATATTGTAGTAACTCTTAAAATCAATATGGATAAAGAAACATAATCCGGTAGATTAATTATCAATAAATCTAAAAAGGCAACTCATAGTTAAAAAAATCTGAATACCCAATAAGTTTGAGCATCTCTCCACATGCTTATTAATAAATGAGAGGATAGTACATTTAAACTTGAAATATTATTCTGTCTCCCAATTGTTAAAGTTTAAACAGTTACAAAACTCATTGCCAAGGAAATATGTAAACAAAGTTTTAGTGAGAGCCTGAACTAATGCAGCAAATTTGAAACAAAATTCAAGCATTTAAATAAACCAGGGTATATGTTTAACTTAAAACACAGTGGTTCCACTACCAAGGAATATACTCGAAGGGAGTTCTGAGTGAATAATTTATTGTGCATAGTGGAATGAAAAGGAGATGTTAAAATTATCTGATCTACAGCAGGCATAAACCATGATCGCCCCAGGCAAACCTGGAATATCTGGTCACCCTCCCCATGGAACGCTCATGTAAGTTCAAAGACATCTAAAGAATGCTAATTTCATCATTGTAATATTGAAAAAATGGAAAAGTCTAGATCTATCAATAAAATGGACAAATAAATCCTGGCATATAAATATCTTGAAATACCATAAGATAGCCCAAAGTAGTACATGTCTACATATCAATATAGATTTACCTGAAAAGCAAATTGGAGATTAAAAAAATGTAATCTCTTATATATGGAATTATATGTTTCTATAAAACATATACATCAAAAACACTATTTGCTCATTATTTATTTGTATATACATAGTATCTTAGTCTGTTTGGGTTGCCATAACAAAATACCATAGACTGGGTGGCTTAAACAACAGAAATTTTCTCACAGTTCTGGAGGCTGGAAGTCTGGGTGGCCAGCATGGTCAGGTAATAGTGAGAGTTCCCTTCCTGGCTTGTAGATTGCTCTTCCCTGCTAATGCTCACATGGCCTTTCCTCAGTGTGTGTGAGATCGATCTCTCTCTTCCTCTTCTTATAAGGTCACAAATCCTATTGGATTAGGACCCTACTATTATGACCTAATTTAACCTTAATTACCTCATAAAAGCCAACAGTTACATTGGGAGTTAGGGCTTCGTCATATGAACTTGGATGAAAGGAACAAAATTTAGTCCATAGAATATAGTAAATCAATAGATTTTTATTCATTTATTATAAGTATCCTTTATGAAGTTTTTATGTAGACATTGGTTTATATGAACACTAGTGTTTCACACATATAAGTATATAGTACATATAAATATATAAGTACTTATATACTTATAAGTATATAAGTATTTATAAGTACACATATAAGTATATAGTACATACTATAAATACTTATAAGTATATAAGTACTTATAAGTATACATATAAGTATATAGTACATGGGAAATAGATTAGGATTCAACATATTCAAGTTGCTGTCCATGTGGAAAGGGTAATAAAATAAAGATGCAGAGGAAAGGGTCAAAAAATAAGGCTGTCCATGGACTGATGGATGACAATGTATCCTATACTGGGAAATATAATTGATGGTATAAATTCAATTCTATACCAGTGAGGATAAGCAGATTACAATATATGAATTTAAAACTCTAACAGTGTGTAGAATGAAAAGTCCTTTGGTAATATATCTTGGAAAACTCCCAAGTCTAATTCAAGGTTTTGCTTATTTTGACCAGAGATGGCGGTTAGCAATTATCATTTCATCCATTGTACCCTGCATGGATTCCAAAGAAAATAAAGCTAAAATTCAGTGCAATGTTGTTTTTTCAATCTAGTCTTCTGTGAAAAATAAATAACATGGTATCACAGTAAAAAGAATAAAAATCTAACAGTGTGAAATGTAATCAAGTGCATGAAAGTGTGGAGGGGAGTAAAAATGAAGGGTAAAATGAAACTATTATGAACCAGCAAAGTTGAATTCATGAGAACTTACAATTGTACTCTAAGTAAAAATAAGGTCATATTTTAATAGATGTTAAGTGGTAGAAATAATACCAGTTGAAGGCTAGCACACATGCATGATTTTGCCCCATTTAGATGAGGGCAAATCCATTAATATTTGTGATATTTGTAGCAATTAATAACTTGAAGATAAGATATAAATAAAATGAAGAACTCTAATTTAGATGTGGTGTACTTAATGTGATTCATTTATGATAGAATAACATTTTCACTTATAAGATTAGCACAGGCACATGCTTTCTTTAATCCAGGACAATTCTCATCAGCATCTCATATAACCTCCATGTTGTCACGCCCCATGCTTACTTCCCTGTTCTCATCTTACTCATTTTTGACACAACAGATATTTCTCTAAAAAACTTTTTTTTTCCCTACTTCCTCATCTGTTTCTTTCCAATCTCACTTGCTGGTTGTTGTGGGTTTTTTTCCCCTCTTCAAACCTGCCTGGGGCTGCTGTTCTCTCTTCTCTCTTCCCTTCATCTGTACGTTCTCTCCGTAAGTGGTTTAATCCATCATATGCTGCTGACACACAAATCTGTATCTATAGTCCTACCTTTCTCTGGATCCCTGATCTTCTACAAACAACTGCACACTTGATATCTCTCCTAGGATGTCAGATATGTATATCACATCTAACATACCCCATATATAACTCTTGACATCTCCCAACTTAGTTCTATGATTTCCTCATGTTAAGAAACAGCACTAGAATTCACTGAGTTGCTGAAATCCCAAACTTGAGTCATCTTCCTTACTCACCCACTTCTAAACTCTTAGCGTGTCCTGGTGAGGAGGTCCTGAACTACGCATCTTTCTGCATTCTCACTGCTCTCTCTCTAGTCCATCATCTCTAACCCAGATGCTTGATGAGGAATGGTCCCTGCTTCCAATCTTGCCTTCCCTGTAGTGTCCCTTCCATGTAGTAGGTAAAATGACCTTTAAAAAATGTTAATCAGATCATATAATTCTCCAGTTTAAAAGCCTCCCAGGGTTTCTGATCTTACTAAGGATGAACTACCAACTCCTTACCTGGGCGATTCTGGATCTATATCAATTGGCCACCATCTGAAGTTCTGACCTTCATTCACTGGGCTCCCTGCTGATGTCATGTCCCAGGCACACAGGCATTCTTCGTACACTGCAGTGACCGCTGTGTGGCATTTATGGATCTAGCTCCCTCTGCCTGGGGTTCTCTTCCCTTGGAGATATACCTGGCTGATGCTGGCATGTCATTCATTTCGCAGGCCAAATGCTTCCCCTGAAGAGAATTCTTCCCACATAATCCAATCTAAGCAGGACCCTCACAGCCCTTCCCCACACCTATCTTGCTATCACGTTGCCTGAATGTATTTTTTTCATATTATGTTTTCCTTTTTTATTGTAATTATAATTATCGTCTTTACTTCTTGAAGTCCTTTGGAGTCTCCTTTATCCACTAGAACTAAATTTCACGGAGACAAAGATTGTCTCTTCCGTTCATTAATATATATTAATATGTTCCTGCTGTGTAGAAGGGACCTGGCATATGGGGAACAGAAGGGCTGATATATTTGAATGCTTGTTATGAACCAGACATGGTTCAAAGAGTGTTACCTTAAATCACTTATTGCTTTAAACAACCCTGTGCAGTAGATGTGATTAGGATTCTGTATTACAGAGGAGCTGTAGTAGACAAGGACAACGGGCTTCCTGGGGATGTATTGCTAATAACAAGCAGAGCTTGGATTTTAACCTAATACGTCTATGTCCAGAGCCCATACTCTACATGGAACATTGTTACTGTGTCTAAGTGTAATGAACTAAGTTGAATGAAAGAACAAATAAAAATCTTTTATTCATGCTGTCATATATTATGTTAGTTCTTATTTTAAGACTGTTCAGATTACCTAGTACCCTCAATGTTAAATGTTGGAAATGCCCCAGCCACTGGAGGTGGGAACAGTATATATTATATAAACAAAACTGAAACCATAAAATCCATTGATAAAGTACTATGTATGCTTATTTCCTCATGAATAACTGGAAACATTGAGAGTAATGATTTATACCCACTACCCTGAACTTACAGGCTAAGATCCAAGAGACCTGAGATCCCTCAGTGAATCCTAAATTATCCAATGTTTTAGGAACGTTGTCCTGAGCATAGATTTTTCTTACATGTAATTATTCTCTTTGTGGCATAGTCTTCCATGCTCCTCTTCAGTTTCAGTGGATGACTGTACCTGGATGGTGGTGAGCCAAGGTGCAGCTTACTCCCAGCCCCTTCAGAAAATCAACCCAACACCCAAAGTGTGAGATGTGTTTATTCTTATCATTGTCCCCAGTCTCCCACCCGCCATTGCTACTAATAGTCATTAATGAACAATACCAATAGGTGGATCCATGAGTCTAAACCTGTGCCTTTAATTCATGATTTATGCCTTGTATATTACAATGTATACCGTGTGGACCCCCTGTGCAGATTCTACTTCACTTTGTGACTTTGCTTTCATATGTGCATAACCGCAAGGAAGTCAGACAAAATGGCATTCCTGCTAACTACCGAATTTCAGCAAAACTCCTATAGGGCTGCTTATTTTGGACAAAACTTCTGTTCATTTTAGCTGTCAGTTAATAACATACATCATCATGGCAACACACTCTAGGTTTATAGAACTGAGGCGTAAGACTTCACTTTTAGCTACTGAAATAGCAATTTTCATCTTAAAGAATACTGAAGTATGAAAGCTTTTGAAGAAAGCTTTCATATGATTGTATAAAAAAGGGATTCTAATAGGCATAAATCTATCTCTACAGACCCGTTTGCTTTTACTGAGCCTGGCCTTATTTCAGTATGTATCATTATTCCTTAAGACAGGCTTTATGCTTCCTTCTCTATATTGAGCTATTTATGAAGGATGTCTCTGAATTGAGATAAGGTTAATGAGAAAAAAATATCACCTACAGCATCTGAACCAGGGAAGGGACATAACCTCATGTCAATTTTTTTTTAAGTATGGTCAAGGAAAAAGACCTTCTGGAGAGGAGAAGGTAATACAACATGGCTTTTCCCCTAACCACAGCCCTATTTGTGTCACAGAGCTGTACTGTGAACTGATTCAGTCCCAGCAGTGCTCACTAATACTAAGACTTGGAAATAATCAAAATGAAGTTTCATGATTAACTTCTTCCTCTTCTGACTGGGGGAAAATGAGTGAAAATGAGTGAGTTAGGAAAGCAGACAAGAAGACTGCTCTCCTCTGTCTGAGTTGAGACTCCATAGCTCCATGGTGAATTGAGAAATGATTTGAAAAATTAGGGTATTACCCTTGGGGAACACACACACACTCACAAACACAAACAGTATATAGTAATGGCCCTGATCTATAATATTTAACATACTCAAAGGAAAAAACCACAGCCAAGTGATCTAGGTAAAGAGGAGACCACGAAGGTGGGGTTCTCTCCTCTCCAGCACCCAAGTCATTCCCACAGGTTACATGCAAGGGCACTGCAATTCTGGACAGAAAGTAAACTGCTACCCCATAGGATGGCAAGAGAGTCATATAGCTAGCATATTACCTCGAGAGGACCAATAGGATGCCTGCCCAGATTTGATCATCATGAACAGGATAGAATGTTGAATATGCAAACATAGAACAAGGAGAAATATACATCAAAGGGGACAGGAGAAAGCAGAAAAAATCAGGACAAAACTTAACTCAGGATGGAGGAAAATGCTATTAATTATTTCCTGATATGAAACTCAATAAAAAAATTCATATGAGAAGCTTAGATATAAGACAATAGGAAAATGAAATGCCGTGGGAGATTTCCAATGAGGAAAATAATGTTATGATTTAAAACACCATGATTATAGGTCAAAATAATGGATTAGATCAAGGAACAGAATAGTATTATAAATATTTAATCACTAACATAGAGGAAAGATTGAGATTATGATAGAACATATATGAAAACAACAAATTAAGAAAATGTGG
The DNA here is from genome assembly GCF_039906515.1 of Pseudorca crassidens. NCBI lineage: Eukaryota > Metazoa > Chordata > Mammalia > Artiodactyla > Delphinidae > Pseudorca > Pseudorca crassidens. The sequence continues at coordinate 7,698,942 of NC_090298.1, forward strand.
ATGAATATGGAAGACATACAGTAATTTTTATTCCTAAATTATACATTTCAGCATATGAAACAGATATATTTAAAGATATATTAAAATTTTCTCCAGAAATTAAAATATACTGAATCAACAAGTCAATTGATAACATCATATTCCATGGTACTTGGATACAAAATGCTAAATACTAGCACATATATGAGTTAAGTGATTAAATCTCAAGGAAAAAATCCTTGAGGCATCCAGGGAGAAAATTAGGCAGGTCATATTATCAAGATTTGAATATTGGTCTAGGCAACAACCATAAAGTTCTGGGTGTGTGTGACTTAAGGACACTCTACATAACGAAGCCTAATATAGCTCAGGAAACATTACTCTAGAAGCCCTCAGAAAAACTAAACTGACTTAACAATGAAATTCTTCCAGTTAGAGATAAATCAAAATAAATATCTCAGAGACTGAGAAACCATGAAAAGTTGAGTAATAAATTCATTTAGATATGGCACTAAAATATGTTCACATGATATTTTAAAAGCTATAGAAATAAAATTAGCATTAATACTAAATTTGTGTAACATTTACAAAGCTAGAGAAATTATAGCTGTGGAATGTGAATATTCTATAGTGACCAAAGATCACTTCAATACTTGATTATGTTAGGACTTCCCTGGTGGTCCAGTGGTTAAGACTCCAGACTCCCAATGCAGGGGACACAGGTTGGATCCCTGGTCGGGGAAGTTCTGCATGCCATGGGGTGTGGCCAAAAATAATAAGTAAATAAATAAATGGCATAAAAAATAATTGATTACATTAAACAAAGAAAATGTATATTCTAGGTTTGGGAAATATAAATAAATGTTTATACTCATTTTTTTAATTTCTAAAAATAAAAATGTAGAATTATTTTGGTGATGAGTAGGTAACTTTGTAAGTTTTAAGAAAATGAGGTTAATATATAGAATTTCTTACAACAGAAAAAAAAAGAATGGATGGAATGGCTAATGACGATTTCATAGAAATTGGAAATCACAAGTATCTCTAAATTACGGTAATAAGTGGCCTTAAATATAGTCTTTTCTCTTTCCCACACAGATATTAATGATATCTCTCTATGCAGAATATGGAGGTGAAAGCTAAGTTTTATCAGCTTTGCAACCAGCCAGTTCAATTTGCCTGATTGTTTTACAAGTGAGCCTTGTATCCTGTGTCATTCCATGACTTCGGCTGACTTCTTTTGTGTTCCTTGTCAGGGTTGTTCCAGGTTGGGGGATATGAAAATAACATACAAAGCCCTGATTTTCCCCAAATGACTCCATCCTGTAGCCAACTGTTGCCATTATTAAGGTCACCCATGGGCTGGTAACTGAAAGAAAGGACAATATTTCCAAAAGCCCGTAGTAAACTAATACTTCTCATATATCACTCGCATATTTACCTAAATTCATTACTTCATTGACAGTGATCCATCTGTGATCCTGTTGAAATACTGAACTTGATTTAAAATCTTGGTACCTCAACAGGATTAGCTCAACACCAAATTAATGAGCCAGTAATAGAATTGGCCACAATTAAGAGCAAGCATCTTGCTCCAAAGCCATCAGCACCCAGTCCTGTGAATGGGAGGCTGATGCTTTTCAGTACTGCTGCTCTATTCTGTAAGCTTTAAATGGCTTAGCTCAAATTTTATTGGATCTATTTATGTTTAAATATTTTACAAAACAATGTCATTAATTTGCTTTCTGTTATTAAACACACACACACACACACACACACACAAACAAATGGTTTGTTTATCCTTCTGAAATCCACTCTGGAAGATGAATTCAGAGATAGAGACTTGAGGAGTTTTACTTCCTACCAATAAGAACTGTCACACAAAGTTGCCTATTTTAAAATATTATTGGAAGTGCTCAGTAGAAATAGACATGTTATTTTGGGTAACTTTATTAGGCAAAACTCTCATGCAGCTTTATTTTCTAGTCTTCCTATCCTATTTCCCTCTCCCTCTAGTGATCCCGTACTCACACTCTAAGGCAAGGTTGGCATCACTTCTTGGTCTTAGCTCCAGACACTATCCCACACCAAACCAGTCACCTGAAAATGTATTTCCACTATTCTTTGTGAGCTAAGGTAAACATTAAAGTCTAAAGATTCTCTTCCTCCCAAAACCTTTTCTTTTCATTCCAACCCCAATCATCTCCCCCTTTTGTGAATTTCTGGAGCATTTACAGTTACCCCAGTGAAACCTAGTTCCAGGTCATGTGTTAGGTTTCACTTTCTACTGTTTCTAGCGGGCCATCTATGTCTTGTCTCTAAGCGGCTAGACCATGTCTAGAAGAGGCAGGGCCCGTGCTCCTTGGGTACCCGCAGACCTGAACACAAAGCTGAGACCCTCTGTGTACTAGACCGTCTTCACTGTACAGTGTCACAGCCAGGAGGATTCTAGCTAAAAGCTTCCTGGCCTGAGACTCTAACAAGGCTCTCATCAAAATTTATAAAGTAAAATAATGTCAGAACCCAGATAAAGCATCCAAACATATACACTTGTTTTAGATAGCATGTGATTGGCTCCAGCCTTTGTTCACAAATCTGCATCCCAAAATAATTACCCGAAAGTTCTGAATAAAGAAAGTATTCTCATTTGAGAAATGTTTTATTACGTTTCAAGGCAGGTGCATTATGTCTTCTTTTAAAATCCAGTATTCAGCAAGAGTGCAATTTTATATTTGTTGGTTTATAGAGTCTAAACATGGTTTATGAACAAAATGAGAGAAAGAAGGTGTCAGACAATATGAACGATCCCCCTCCCAACCCCAGACAGGAAAAGCAAAAAAACAAAACAACCCTGGCGTAATATGCCAAATGTGTCACCATAATGTTAGGTGTCTACAGTCTACATAAAAAATATGTTAAAATTCACAAAGTTCAAAATGATGAGTCTTTTCACTTATTAATCTAGATTCTCCTCCCTCAGGGACATTTAATCTTACAGATTTCAGTGGGAAACACACTTTGAAATAAAAAAGGACACTACTTTATCTTCCTCAGCAAAGCTGTCACACGATTCTCTGCACGAGAAGAAACACTTATATTAGTGCAGACTTGTTTGCAGGATGTAAATGTTAGTTGTTAAAAAATAACCTTTTTTTAAACTTTTTAAAGTTATTCTTCTAGAATTTATTCTTCAAAAAAGACACTTTAAGCCATCTGAATAGTATCTTCGAAATTATAGCATCCTAAAATCCTTAGAGTTTTTATTTCTTCACTTTTCACACATATTTGAGATTCTAAGCAAATATTAGAACATATTCAATCAACAGAAGCAATTTGTTAAGTACCTACTATGTGCCAAGCATTGCGATGGATGCTGGGAATATGCTAGTGAACAGGACATCCCATCTTCTGGGAGACAGACAATGAAACCTGTAAAGCTTAATCATGTGATAATGGGAGACCACAGGGAACTAGGGAATGTGACCAAGGTCAACTCAGCCAGGTCTAAAGATCAGAGGAGGGGGCCCTGATAAAGATATATTTAAATTGAGCACTGAACCAGAGGTGAAGGATGCAAGTGGGGGAAGACTGTTCCAGGTGGAGGACACAGCAGAGATGAGAGAGAATATGGCAACTTTGGGACAAATGAAGGAAGTCAGCAGACCCAATCCCTGGAGAGGAAGAGTGATGACAATGAGGGAGGAGAGGCCAGACCTGGAGGGTTTGAGAGAGCCTGGTAGTTTGTACATAGTCTGCACAGTAATGGGAGGCCATTAAAGAGTTTAAGTACCAAAATTATGTTTATAACCATCCCTCTGCTGTAGCATCTAGAAAGGCAGAACTGGAGGCTCATGATAAATCAGAGAGCTGGATCTATAGTCCAGGAAAAAGATGACTATAGGTCCTGCCAGAATTGAATAGGAAAAAAATGGAGGGTTGCAAGAGATATTCCAGAAGTAGAGTTAAACATACTAGGTGATTGTAAGGACTTTGACGATGAGGAAGAAGGAGAATATTAGCATACCCCGTAAGGCTGTGCAGGTTGGGCACTGAGCAACCCAGGGGTACCATTGTCATCACATCTATATTAAAGTCTCTTGATGAAGCTGTGCATTATGGTGGAATCTGAGAGACCGATGGTGAAAGACTATGTCTTGTTCTCTAGCCTGGCCAAATGAAAATGGTGGTGCCATTTATTGCAAGGTAGGAGGCAAATCAGGTTCATGACGGGTAGGTGGGTAGTGGTGGTAATGACCAGGGGAGATGACAAGGTGACTGCTAAACAGTTTGAATGAAGATGGATGCTAGTCAAGTGTCTGTGTGTCTGCTATTCAGGATACTGGCATGATGGTGTATGTTTGAAGAATCTCCACATTCAGATGATAATGGAAGCAAGAAAGTTTCCTGAGATGAGACAAAGAGTGTGTAGGGACTGAAAAAACCTTTGGAATTTCAACATTCATTGGTAAGGGAGAAGCAAAGGATGAAGAGGTGGGAGAGGTAACTGAGAAACCAGGGAAGGCTGGGGACACAGGGTCCATGGATGAGAGGGAGGAAGGGGCAAAGTAGCTGAGTTTAAAAAAGGGAAAGTGTCCACAGGGTATAATGACACAAGGGTGGCCTTGATTAGAATGGTTCCATTAGAAAGAGGAGCAGCATCCAGGCTCTAAAGGCTTGAGGATGGAATAGAAAATGCAGAAATAGAAACAGGAGGTGTTGACAACTCTTTCATGCAGTTTAATTAAGGAAATTATGGTGAGTAGGGCAGTAGCAGAGGGAAAGGTAGAGTAAAGGGAGGTTTTAAAAATGCAAAACAGGAGTAATTTTTTTTTAGCAGGTTAAGCAAGCAAAGTTGAAGCGATTAGCTTCCTGTTGAAGCAGATACATATCGTGCTTTGTAATAAGAGAGACTGTTATCCCACACACTTCTTATTTCTGTTTCACTTGAGTTAGCTCAAATCAAAAGGAAATAAACTGATACAGAAAGACATGCAGAAAGAAAATTTTCAGGAAACAGCTTGAAAAATCATATGTTCCCTAATACAATTACTATTTTATCACTTTTTGGAGAAGTTCTTTTTCCCTTTTCAATTTACCTGCTCGGTGGCTTATAAAATTTTAATATTAGTAGTACAGGAAACTCAAATAGTGTTACATACACAGCAGAAAAAGAATATCAGTTTTATACCAAGTTAGTTATAGAAACCTTGAAGCTGAATTTCGAAGCAGTAGCTGGATTTTTTTTTTTTTTTTTTTTTAGGTACGCGGGCCTCTCACTGTTGTGGCCTCTCCCGTTGCGGAGCACAGGCTCCGGACGCGCAGGCTCAGCGGCCATGGCTCACGGGCCCAGCCACTCCGCAGCATGTGGGATCTTCCCGGATCGGGGCAGGAACCCGTGACCCCTGCATCGGCAGGCGGACTCTCAACCGCTGCGCCACCCGGGAAGCCCCTGGATTCTTGAAAGAAGCGTCCTCTGCTACACATCCACAGCCTGGCAACCAGAAGTCCACATTTTTTTCCTCATAATATTAGAGGAAAGAGTAAAAATTAGTTACAAATAGAAATCCAACAATTTTTGATCAGAAAGGAAATTTCAATACTTTGAGTACTTTCAATATATATTAAAAAGAAGAGAGATTATAAATATGGTATTTATCATTTCAAGAAATTATCCAGGGAAAGATTATTTCCAAGAAAAAGTATTTGAAGAAGTTTCACAGATTACTTCATGAGAACAACACATATAATACTTTTGAAAATAGTAATTTTAAATAACTTGTGATTGCTTCTGTTGAAATAGTTTAATTCCTGTTGAAGGAATTTTCATGTTAGAATTGGAGAAACTATCTAACTCAGTATTTATTGCAGGACCTAAAGAAGCAATTCCATATAATTAAATGCTATTACATTATATATTTGGTTTTCCAAGCCATTTTCTTTCTCTTGAAGATTTGGTGATAATTCTTTCTTTCTCAAATGTATGCCTTTCATTTACACCAGGGAATTTGGGGGTCTTCTGTGTGATTCATTTTCAGTGTCTGTGTTGACACATCCAAATGGATGGTCCATTAGCTGGGAAGCATCCAGCCTGTCTGCATTTGGCATCTTAGTCACCTGGAGCACCACCTGTCAGGCTAACATGCTGGCATTCTCCCATATTATAATCAGGTTGCAAAGTCCTACTCTCCGTTAGTGTGAGTTCACTGATTTCTCTTGAGGTGCTAAATTTCTTCAGCTTGATGTTTGTGTATGATGGATGAAATAATCGAATCCAAGCATGGCTTCAGAGACACTGTATTGTCCAGTACATTATTTTTGTTTTGTAGAAACTGTCCCATTCTGTTCTCTTTACTCCTGCAGTGTCTAAGAAATTTTCTGTTTTGCTACATCAGTTTACCAAATTGGAGAGAAATGACAGAATATTTAATGATAATATATGGGAAGACTAATTATAAATAATTAATAGATAAGGTGATACATTTGTTATTTCCTAATTATTAGGAACATTGCTTGTTTTGATTCCTTTTGCATTCTAACTTTTTAATGCATTTTTTTGTAGTTCCACTTCCCAACATAGCAAAATGTAAGCATCATTATATGACATTTCGCATAAGAATAAGAAGCACCTTTCTCTCAACCCTCATCACCTGACAGTCAGTTCCTGGCTCTACCACCCCATAGTAATTGCTTCTAATTGACAAGAAGCAGTAGGATTTTATCCACTGTTAAAAACAAAACTGTTAAAACTGTTAAAAAACACAATTTTTTTTGATTCCTTATGTTAGAAGTTTTTGATATTCTAAACAAAACTCTACTTATTTTTGAGTAGCAAAATCATAGAAGCAAGATAATTCCATATATAACATGTATAATATATGTAGTTCTCTCCAAAGATCCTGATTTTTTTTTCTTAAATTAAGTAAACAAAGTGATGCAAAGTATAAAAGGCTCCTAAAGCATACTAACCATGGTCAGCACACTATTCCTCCAGAGTGTCTCTTAGTTGAGAAGGACATATTCATTCTCAACAACCAAAACAAATCTCTGCATTTGTTAGTCCCCAAATACAGGATTCTTGCTGTCAACTGAATGGCAAGGCTGGTTTTGAGGGTAGGAGGGATGAAAATCACTGGCCTCATTCCCCTCTTTTACTAAAGGAGGCTCTTGTTAGCATCTCCTTTGCATTCTCTTGCACTGGGTGTAATTTTTGATGAAGGCTCATACTTAGAAAGAACTCGTATATTTGTTGAATTGAAAATAATGTTCACATTTCTGTATTGACACCGTCTGAGACTTTGTGGGAAGGAATTAAGGAACCAGAGGGACACTGTCCTCTCAAAAACTCAAGCAGAATCTCACATGACCCAAGACATCAGAAGGGATGGCAGGAAGTAGCAGACTGAGAGGGGAGGGCCGAGGACAAATCTGAAAAGGCTTTTCTGTGATAACTAATACAGAACCTCAAGGCATCACACAATAAAGTGTTCCACTGCAGACAACACTCCAGGGCATTTGTTGATCTAGGCATCCTCCATCTTGTCATGCTGCCACCTCAACATATGACTTTGAGTCTGTCACTTGTGGGAAGAGAGAGAGAGAGTCACTCAGTAGGTCTTAAATGTTCATGCTCAGAAGAGACAGGGGCCATGTTGCTTGTATCACATTGGCCAGAATTTGTCACATATCCTTACCGGAGAGCAAGGAGGCTGGAAATGTGGATGAGGTTTGGGCTGTCCAAAACACAGGGGATACCTCTGATGCACCAGATTAAATGCTTTGCCTGGGGTTTTTCTATCAAGTGCATCATGTCTAAACCCTTATCAAGATGTCACATGTGGTGTGTCAAATCTCTCCTCCTCTCTCTCTCTATTTTTCTGCTCTGTGTAAAGTAGTCAGACAAGGAAAGGTGGTCATGCAAATAGGAAGTGAGATACCATTTTCTCATTTATGAAAGCTATGTTCTTTAGAAAATATTAATTGAGGTCTTCAGCTGAGGATGTGAAAGATTTGAAATTTAAGGAGAGCAAATATGGTGTGGAGGTCTGAGGAAGAGTAGTAGGGTTGTCTCATAGGGTAAAGTGTCTTCCTGAGATTTGCTTGTGGGTCCTCATTTGAAGTGAGTCTGGCCGGTACAGACACCGTTTTCTCAGTAATCTCTCAGCCGTGTGTGTGCACTTGTCTTCAATTCTGGGAAACGCTTTTCTATTGTTTAACTATTGTCTTCTCTTCATTCACTGTTTTATCTACTTCTGGTGCTCTCATTAGAAAGATATTCGAAGATCTGTTCTTTCCTCATGCCTTAACTTTTCCTTCATTCTGTCAGTTTAACACCCTTGCTCTGTGTTCTGAGAAAATTCCTCACTTCCATTTTCCAGCTTCACTGATTTTCTACCTATTTTGTATTTAAACTACCTATCACATATCTGTTTTGTCAAAACTGCTAATTTCCTAGTCTCTCTATGATACCCTTTTCTCTTGAATACAATATTCTCTTTACACATTCTGGGATGATGACTACATTAATTTTTAACGTCTACTTTGTTGGTTTTTAGAGTTTTGTTTCTTTCTTTAAGAGGGTACACACTTCCATCATTCTATTTCATTCTTGGATCCATTTCACCACATCACATAGATGCTTGTGGATAAATGTCCACCAACCTATAGTCTTAATTGATATTTATTTTACACATGTTAATATGGAAATAGAAATATTTTATATTTATGTTTTGTTGCCCATATATTAACATTTATATACAAATATTTGAGTCATTTATAGTCCTTCTAACTACCTTGTAGTTTTCCTCATATATTCAGTATATCTTTGTTTTTGGTTGAATTGGCCAGTCTCTTAATGAAACCATTTTTTCTGTGTTCTTTTTATGTACTACAGTCTATTTTTTGATTTACAGCTTATAACCTAGAAAATCACATGCTTTCAGTGTCAAGACTTCAAAACTATCTGTTAATGTTGGATGATTTTGTCTCTTGTGAGTTTCCAGCTTTGGCTGCAGTTGTAGCATTTTTTTCTGGGCTATTTTCAAATATTTAGCTATAGTCTCTACTCCTTCTCAGCAGCCCACTTTTACTTTTCAAAACGTTAATACCTCTTTAACAACAAGTGTACATGATTGGGCACATGGACGGTCATAAGGTCAAATATTCTCATGACTTGTGTGTTATTTCCTAGCAATGATGGATATGACCAGTGACAGATGTGATATTAAATGATTCCGTTAGAAACACAACTTGGCTACCTTGTACCTCAGTTTTTAGTTGCCTTTGTTGCTCATTCAGGCAAAGAGTTTTGAAGGGAAATTTGCCTTAACACATTACCTAAGTAGACAGGAAGCACTCCCTAAGAGTACCAATGGCCCCCCAAATTGGGGCTTACTCTTCTCCTTTCTTCTTCCATCTCAAAACTTCCCCAGGGCTCCAGTTACTGGAACAGGACTTGACTCTTCTATCTGATCCTTCTCTAATCCTGTTTATCATAACTGTGCTATGGGGAGGGTTTGAGAATAAGCTGGTTATGAAGTTTCACTGACATATTTATAAGTGAGACACAGAGAAATCATCTGTTTATCATTGACTCAACTGAACTAATTTAAGGAGAAAACTTAAGCAAATTGTGGGTTTTCTTGTATCTAAGGCTAGTTGTAGGGTCCCTCATTAATTTAATCAGCCTCTTCTTGAGGGAAGAAATATACTACAAATAATACATCAATTATAAGGTACCATCTAATTTTTTAAATATTAAATGCTTTAAAAATTGTGTTTTAGAATAAAGGTATGCAATTGTGAAATTATGTCTCATTTTGATTCAAGATACATATTGTATGCAATACCTATCAATTATCTGAATTCTGGCATTTCAGAGAAAGGGTACAAAAACAACATTTGGGCAGGGCTGGCTACATAATTTGTAGGATGAAGTAGAAAATAAAAATGTAGGCTTCTTGTTGAAAAAGCAGAAAAAAATATGTGAAATGCTAAAATATGAAGGTTTTTCCTTTGTTCTGTGGTATCTTTATTTGTTATACTGCTTTTTGTATTTGTCATTTAATATCACTGTAAGTAACAACAGTAAAAATGATAAATGATTAGCAGGTGTTTTACCATTCATTTTTATATTATGCAATACCAATGTTAAATTCAAATATAAAAGAATTTAATTCATTTGCAGAATCACCGAAATTATACAATTCATATTTTATATCTCATACACACATGCATCTTTTGCTCTTATCAGAAACACTGTACAACATTAAATCACCTGCTTTTTGGTTTTTGTCTTCACTTCTTGATGTGCCTGCTTTTTACCAACATTCTCTACCTCTGGCTTATTGATGAGTGACGAAGGATTGAAAGGAAAAGAGAACATGGATTATTCTATTTTTCTCTTTCCTTGTCATCATTTTTAGCATAAGTGGTTGACCAATACAGGAAAGTAACATAGGTTAACAAAAAGATATGATTATGTTCCCTTATCAATTGTGTTTCTTACAATAATATTGCCTTCTTTCTCTGTTTGAAGCAAATTCTTGTTCAAAGCAAAGTCTGGTTTGAATGGAAAGATTGGCTTCTCAGGGCTGCCAGTGCCCCCATTTACTTAGCTGTAGACCTAACATGTTCACCTTGTGTTCATGTTGAACCTAATTGAACCACCAGCACCATGAGTCTGCAGAAATGCTGTGCTCATTGAATATTAAGAAGGCTATCTGGACACAGACTGTACACCCTTCCTAAGAATAACTCAGAATGGATCACAGACCTAAATGTAAGATGAAAACTATAAAACACCCAGAAGATAACATAGGAGAAAACTTAGATGACCTTGGGTATGGCAATGACTTTTCAGATGCAACATCCAAAGCACGACCCATGAAAGAAATAACTGATAAGCTGGTCTTCATTAAAATTGTGTTATGGTAAAGATAATGTTAAGAGGCAGAAGACAAGCCACAGTCTGGGAGAAAAGATTTGCAAACAACATATCTGATAAAGGCCTCTTATCTAAAATACATAAAGAACTCTTAAAACTCAACAATAAAACAACAAATTTTTTAATGTACCAGGAACATAGGAGGGAAAAAACCCAGTACACAAGGTGGCACCCTTGCCAGACTAACTGTGCATTTAGATAACCATAAACAGAACTTAAAGAAAAAGCCCCCTATTTAAGAAAAAGCAGTGGACCCACACATTTGTGTCTTTTAATTTCACTCCCAAGCTTTAAAGAACCTAGTGATTGTTTCCCTGTGTCTGCTGATGAATCAGAAGCAAAATAATCTTTCCTGAGTGGCGCCTGAATTCTGCCAGTTCTGCGGCATATTCTGCGTAATTGCTTCAAGGAAAACTTTTCATGAACTCACCTCCCAAGCCACCTACTTTCTGAATCACTTTCTGAATAACAAATCTTAAAATAAAATTAACTCTTCTGGCTCTGGTTGGCTCTAAGAACTTTGATGACCTTAAAGGAACATGAAATATTGACTATCTTCTGCTTTATACGTATACTTATTTTTACACGTTTTGTAATTCTAATTCAACGGTAAATGAAATACAAGACAAAAATGTCTTTTTTCATTTTATTGGTAGGAAGGTACCTAATTTATCTCTTTATGTAACTCGTTAGTGTGCATCTAGTTTTATTTCTTATAGCCTATACCTGTGTCTTAAACCTCTAAAGGTTATTTCTGGGTATGTGATAAAATAAATGTGCTTCCAGGCTAATTGCCACCAATTATAGAATTGAAGTGAGAATATCAAAAATTGATGATTGGGACTTCCCTGGTGGTGCAGAGGTTAAGAATCTGCCTGCCAATGCAGGGGACATGGGTTCAGGCCCTGGTCCGGGAAGATCCCACATGCCGCAGAGCAACTAAGCCTGAGCGCCACAACTACTGAGCTCTACAGCCTGCGAGCCACAACTACTGGGCCCATGTGACACAACTACTGAAGCCCACACGCTTAGAGCCCAAGCTCTGCAACAAGAGAAGCTACCGCAATGAGAAGCCCACGCACTGCAACGAAGAGCAGCCTCCACTCGCCTCAACTAAAGAAAGTCCGTGCAGCAACAAAAGACCCAATGCAGCCAAAAATAAATAAATTAATTAATTATTTTTTTTAAATTGATGATTAATGTATTTAAATTGTATTAAAGACAGAATGTAGACAAAAAAGAACATTGCCCTCCTTCAAGCCAACACTGATGCTGCAGCTCTCACCCGTGTTCAGGTTATTCTTTAATCCCATGCTCACCAGTTTTCTCACCAAAGCTGCATCTCCAGTGCTGGACATCCACACTCTGATTTGTCATCCTCACCTAGAGTTCAACAAATGCAAAAACAGATTCACCATCTAACTCCTCCTCCTCCGACTCTTCCCTTTTCCTAAGGATACAACTCTTTCAGTCCATCACCCTTGGTTGAAGCCTTGTCATCTTTTTTTTTTTTTTTTTTTTTGCGGTATGCGGGCCTCTCACTGTTGTGGCCTCTCCCGTTGCAGAGCACAGGCTCCGGACGCGCAGGCTCAGCGGCCATGGCTCACGGGCCCAGCCGCTCTGCAGCATGTGGGATCCTCCCGGACCGGGGCACGAACCCGTGTCCCCTGCATCGACAGGCGGACTCTCAACCACTGCGCCCCCAGGGAAGCCCACTTGTCATCTTTTTTTAAACTGTGATCCTAATTTTTGATTGATCAATTTCTTTCATCCCCTTGGGCCATCCAGCCACCAAACCTTTTCCCTTCTACCCACTGCACAGGAATTAACATATCAGACCTGAGACTTCTATCCTTAGAAAGACCTGCTTGCAAGGTTGGTTCCTGGCTGGAGTCTGGGAACTTGGCTGGTATACAGTGCCCTGCACTGATACAGAACTTCCCCTAAATGATAAGAATGGCTCACAGTGCCTAGGCTGTTTGTACAAACAATGTGGTCCATGCCGAACTAGTCCTTTCCTCGTGGGAGTCAGGGATTATACGTGGTAGGCAGAGAATGCCTACGTGAGCAGCCCCTTAGGAAAACCCTGGGCACTGAGTCTCTAGTGAAGCTTCCTTGGTAGATGACACTTCTCACACACTGTCCCAACTTATTGCTGGAGGAATTAAGCACATCCTGTGTGACTTCACTGGAGAGGACTGTTGGAAACTTGAGCCTGGTTTCTTCCAGGTTTATCTCCCTGTACGTTTTCCCTTCACTGATCTTGCTTTGTTTCCTTTTGTTGTAATAAATCTTAGCTGGGAGTTTAACTCTATCCTGAGTCCTGGAGTCTTCCTAGTGAATCCCTGAACCTGGGAGTGGTCTTGGCGACCACTGACACACTAGTCATTTTGTCCCACTCTTTTCACTCCTCTTTAGATCTTTATTGTACATCATATGCTTCTATTTATTTGAGCCAAAACCCTAGCTTGCCTCTCTGGCTCTTGTCTTTCCACCTTCAAAATAACTCTAGATTATTATTATCATTAATCTTATAATAATTAATTATTATTAATAATTATTGTTATTCTAATTCTTAAATGTAGTTCACGTCTCTCTTTATTACCCCACTTTCTCACTGGGGCCGTTGTGGAGGAAGGTCCATCTGCAACCATCGGGCCCTCATCTTGCCTAGTCCATCTTTCCTAATTTTCTAAAATAACCCATGACAGACACAAGTATAATCATGATATCCCCCATTCATGACACTACAAAGGCTCCCTGAATGACAGTCGCCTGATATGTCTCTGGAGGCCCCATGTCCCTAACTTATCACTTACTGAGTCTTAGATTGTCCCTATAACCCACCCATAGCTACCAGTCACATCAAACTGCTCCCTGTGTCCTGGATACACCAGATCACTTAATTGCTTCGGGTCTCTGAAAAATGCTCCCTCTCCCAGGGATATTTCCACCTTGCAGCAACACCTGAATTTCCAGAACTCACATGAAGAGTATTCTCCTTGTGAAGACCTTATATCCCATTATCCTCAGGAAGATTTGACCATTTTCTGTGTGTTGTGTGTCCACTCCTGGCATGGCTTCCTTCTGTTCTAAGGCTCATGTTTGTATACAGGTGTGTGTGTGTGTGTGTGTGCGCACGTTTGCAGGTACACATATATCCTTTCTCACAAGAAGCCCAGATGCCCCATAGCATGTTCATCCTGAGTCACTCATGCCAGCTCAGTTACTGTCCTGGATTAGGCATGTAAGCCTCACTGAGGACTGAATGATTTTGCTCACCCTCTTCATCATAAAAATTCATTAAGACCCAGGAAAAGGAAACATGTCAGCAACTTCAGCATGAATTAAAAATAAAATTAAAGCTGTGAAACGAAATAGGTGTAATGTAGACAGGATGCTGTTTTCATTCCTTTTTGATATAGATATATCCAGGCAGATAGTGTGAAGTTATTTTCAATAGTCAGGTACATAAGGTAAATGATTCATATTTGTTTCAGATGAAGCTGTTTAGGATAATGCTTTCATATTACCTTTCACTGTTTAAAGCAGATTGCCAAAATATATACAATGATTTATTTCTGTGGTTGAACTGGAGAAAATCTGCAATATATCGTATAGAGAATAATAAAAAAATAAGGGCATGAATGATTCTGATGTTTTAACTTGTGTGATATCACATATTTCATAAGGTAAAATAACACATTTTTTCTTTAAAAGGAAGAAGAAGATACAATTTGGACCAGTAAATAAAAATGTACCAGAAATTACAAGGAAGTATGTTTAGCCATATGAATATGAAAGTTGAATTAATGATAATAGCAAAAATTTTGAATTCTTAAAGTAAACGTAATCAAAGACAAACTTTCATTCAACAACCTCCTGGCAAAAGAAAAGTGGGTGAATTTGTTATCGGGTTGGCGTGCATTGTTTCAAATAGCTTCAACCGAGGAGGTTAACAGGAAGATCCGGACCCGCAATCTCGGTCTTTGTGATAGCAAGCAAAGAATTGCAGACTACCCCTTCTGGTAAGGGCAAAGCAAAGGGAGAGCAGGCTGTGTCTGCCAAGTGAAACCAGAACTCCTGCACAGCCTTAAGGGTGTTTATAAGGAGCTTTCTGCAAGGAGGCGGTGGGGTCGGAGGGGGACGGGGTGGGGGCAGCGATTATGGATGAGAGACAGGTGATCATTATTTGATTGCCAGTCCCGAGCTACGTAACAAGTTCATTATTGCGCATGCCCTTACCCATGATTCGCTAAAAAAAAAAAAAAAAAAAAGCCCACGGTGTGTGTGGGGGTTGGGAACACATGCAGATTTTATTATAATGATGGTATAATGAGTTTGGGTTTACTATGGGTTATATGCCTGTCTGGTCGGGGCATGCACAGCCCAGGGAGGTTCCCTCATGTTCCTGTGCTCTGTCTTTAAGTTGCCCACCACCCGACGTTAGTTTCACCCATTCTAGGTGTGGTCACAGGAAGGTCCCCAGACGGTTGGGGTGTGACTTAACTCTTCCCCTCTTGTCTTTTTGCCACTGTCACCCCCTTGCTGTTCATGTCTGACTACCTAACAAATTGGTTGTGAATATTGAATTTAACGTACATTTTTAGGTATTATATGAGTTTTCCTGAGTTAAATGTAGGTGAATGCAGGTAAATATAAAAGGTTGAACAATCATTGAGTTCATTAAATCAGCATCTGAAAGAGTTTCACATTGTGCAGAGTAAGATTTGATAGTTGTTGAAGTTCAGAATTGTTATCATTACAATAGGACCTACACAATCTTTTTAAATATACACAAGGTACATGTGTTATGACTATTGACTTAAAAATCAGTCTGATTAGAACTAGCTAGAAACCTGACTCCACAGGGCTCTCAGCTATAGTGCTGGACTGTAGCTCACAAGCAAGTTTCTCCAAAGCACTCTTATGTGATCAGTAGGCCCTGGGTGTCTTGATTGTGCTTGAGTAGTTTCCTGAGGTTGCATTCAGGATCAGAGTGAGATTTGGTTATCACTTAGAAATTAGGACTTGGAAGAGGGAAGAGATATGGGAACATATGTATATGTATAACTGATTCACTTTGTTATCAAGCAGAAACTAAAACACCATTGTAAAGCAATTATACTCCAATAAAGATGTAAAAAAAAAAAAAAGAGACGTGTTAAAAAAAAAAAGAAATTAGGACTTGGAAGGGGTGGGAAACTGCTAAGGACTGTGTATTTGCCATCTGTGCTCTGGATCTGATATCTAGGTCATTTCTGGTATGTTTTATTTATTGGTTCAAAAGTATACCTTCTTTTTAAATAAAAAAATATTATTTTACCTTATGAAATGTATATGAGATTACACAATATCTAGCACAGCATATGAATAGCAAACATTTGTAGAATAGTGAATAAAATTTAAAAATTAAAATTAACTTTATAATAAGAGGAATATTTTTGGCTATATCTGGACCTCTGATAACTGTTGAAGAAATTGGAGCTTCGTGAAAAGTGTCATAGCCAGCTCATCATTCTCCAATAAAAATTTTGACCAGGAAAACCTGAGTATTTTGATCTCAATAACTTAGATTTCCATGTATTTCAGAGAGTACAAAAAATAATCAAGTCATTCTATAATAAATCCAGAAAAAAGTGTACAAATTAGGTTCGATTTTCTTTATCATTTAATTGATATTCTAACCTACAAGAGTAATCTATTTAATAAATTTAAAGTGAAGTCATCATAATTTTTTGTAACATTCAGAATCACTTTCTTTTTAAAGTGAGTATACTTGAATTGGAGCCAGAAAGTTTTTTTGTTTGTCTGTTTAAACTTTATTTATTTATTTATTTTTGGCCACCTGGCATGGCTTGAGGGATCTTAGTTCCCCAACAAGAGACTGAACCCAGGCCACCACAGTGAAAGTGCTGAGTCTTAACCATTAGACTGACAGGGAATTGAGTATATATGTATGGGTTTAAAAAAGAAGAAAAAATAGGTTAGAAAATACTGAGAACAAGCAGATTATGTAGTATCTTGCTGACAGGAATTCAATCTGAGTAAAACTCAAAGGTATTTGGAGGGTTTTGAGCGAGGATTTGCATGATGTCATTTACATTTTAAATGATCACTCTGACTGCTGTGTTGATAGCAGACTTTGCGGGGGGCGATCATGGTTGGAAACAAAGACCATTATTAGTGTTATACGTACTAGTTCAGTAATTCATGTATGAAATGATGGCGGCTTGAACCTGAATGATATCAGGAAAGGTGCTGAGAAGTAGTCATATCATAAGTGTATTTTGAGACGGATTTGCCAGAGAACATTTCCTGATGAATCAGATGTGGAGTGCTGGAGAAAAGGAGGGGTGGGGGGGCTCAGAAATGAATACCATACTTTTGCTTGAGCAAGTGGAAAGATGGAGCTCCTACCAGAATTTGGGAAGGTGGCATAATTACGGGGAATTATTGAGTTCTGTTTTGTACACATTAAGTTTAAGGTGTGTATTAGATGTTCCAGTGGATGTTGAAGAAGGAGCCAGTGATATGAACCTGAGAGCTTGAGAGAGAGATGTGATCTAGTACATAGATGCATTTGAAGTCAGGAAAGTAAAGGAAATCTAAGAAAAGACTATTGATTAAGAAAGCAAAGAGGACCAGGGACTTGGAGCCTTGAGTTTCTCCAACATTAAACATCAGGGAGAAAGGGAGAAAACATTAAAAGAGACTGAAGGAGGAAACTAAGAGTGAGGTGTCCTCAAAGCCAGGTTACTAAGGATGAAGAAGTGATGCAGCTATGTCAAATATTGCCAAATAGTGTAAGGACTGAGAATTGATCCTCGGAATTCACAGCACGGAGATTATTGCTGATTTTGGAGAACAGTTATGGTGGAATGGTGGGGCGAAGCCTGCTTGAAGCGGGTTTAAAAGATAACAGGAACATAGGAATCCAAGACAGCTTGTGCAGAAAACTCTTTGGAGAAATGTCATTATAATGGGGAGCAAGGAAAGGGGCAGTTGTTGATGGGAAAGTGTAGTGAAGAGAATATTATTTTTTTAAGGTAGAAGATGAAACACCATGTTTGTGTAATAATGTGAATGATCCTATAGAAAGAGAAACTTTGATGATGAAAGAAAGAGGAGAGGGGAGATGTGTCAATTTTTGCTCTGGAGTAGGTAGAGGAGAGGAGAACAAAAGTACCAGTGGAGGTACCTGTGCTAGAAAGGAGTTGTGTAGTTCATAAGTACAACAGGAAGTTGGGGTAGGTGGGTGCAGATGGTGGTTGATGTGTGTAACTGCTAGTGGGCATCTGTGAAAGTTGTTTTTAACAGTGAAGGGTCCTGGTCATCTGCTGAGTGTCAGTGTGGGAAAGGAGAAGTGGCATTGTTTGAGAAGAGAGCCCAAGGTATGAAATGCTCACATAGGAGAGTGGCTAAACAAATGGAAAAGAATATGTAGTATGATCACCAGGTAGCATTGAGGGCCCAGTTGACGTTGATGATCATGAATTAGATACAACGCCATTCAGGGTGTTGTTACATTTTTATCCAACCTTGATCATGGGTGCAGTGCAGAGCTGGCAGAAAGCCAGCAACGAACTAGAGCACAGCAAGAGAGGCACAGGAATTTCAAAGATGTATGATGCAGTAAGAATATAATTGTACTGCCTTAGCTTATGATTATATTTTTAACTTCATCTCTTATTTGTTTTACTTCTTTACCTTCACATAGTTTGGTCTTTACAAAGTGGCATATGTTCTTCTAAAATTGCCAAGCAGCTCTTAGAAATGTCTGTCCTCTTTAAGAGTTTATTTTCCAACATATTACCTTTTTGTTGGTCTTCAGCACTTTCTCAGAAAACTGTTTTTCCTCATTTCCTTCAGTTATCCTAAAACAAGGCCAACCTTGGTCCACGTTATCAGAAGACACCTTGGATTGATCACTAATGTATGGTTGACAGCTAGAGTCTCTTCTTTAACCCATAGTGAGAGAGACAGAAGGATGCTCACAACTCCCATTCTTATTACCATTTTTTTCACATATATTAATTTTAGTATTTACTGTATCTAACTGTAACTAGGGGCTGTTAATTTTTGTTTTTAAATTATGATTCCCATTTTCAGGGGTAAGATAACTGAAGTTTAGAGTAGTGAAGCCACACTGATATCTGCTTTGAAAATTCCTGTGTAATAGCCGTGGAATTTAAACTTTCTTTTTGTTGTGTTGATGACCAGATCATCTTTACAACCATTCTATAATATTGTTTGCCTGTAGTTACACCTACAAGTCCAAACCTATAAGTGAGTTTGTCATCCCTACCATGGATTTCCCAAATTTCCCAGCCATGGAATCTCTGAGAAAAACAATATAGTTTGTCATAACGGAAAGACAATTAGAAGAACAAGTTAATTCACTGCGATCTATGCTGATCACAGATTGCTTCTTTTTCTTTTTTTTTTTAATTTTATTTTATTATTTTTTTATTTTTTTGCGGTACGCGGGCCTCTCACTGTTGTGGTCTCTCCCGTTGCGGGGCACAGGCTCTGGACGCACAGGCTCAGCAGCCATGGCTCACGAGCCCAGCCGCTCTGCGGCATGTGGGATCTTCCCAGACTGGGGCATGAACCCGTGTCCCCTGCATTGGCAGGCGGACTGTCAACCACTGTGCCACCAGGGAAGCCCCTGAATTTTATTTTATTTTATTTTTTAAACAGCAGGTTCTTATTAGTTATCCATTTTATACATATTAGTGTATATATGTCAATCTCAATCTCCCAATTCTTCATGGACCAACCTTTCAGCTCTTGGCCAGAGATAATGCCTTGGCAGAAAGTCCTACTGCAGCTTTCTTGGTCAGAAGTACTCTTAAATACTCTCTTATTCTAGCTTTCATTGAGTAAACATATGCTCATTTATCATTTCTTCCCCAATACTGAAAAATGTTTTTCATTATGTTAAATGCTTCTTTATTTTTCAAACTATGAATTATTCATTTCAAACTTATTGCCTTGAGTGAGAATATTTATTATATATATATTTTTTTGTTGCTGATGTCAAATTAACAAGTTTTAGAATATAATGATAGCAATTATTTCTACCCAAGTCTTTTGGACATTTGAACATATGGCTATTATGTGCATGGTTTTTCATTGTTTAGCATAATTTTGCACTAAATCAAAGATGTTTTTGGCAAGATCATTATGGAAAAGCCAAGAGGATTTTGAGATGTGTGTAGGTGCCACTTGGTTCAAGTTTTTGTCCAATATATTTTAATTTTGAGGCTGATAAATGCTTAATTGTCACATTATATCCAGACACAGTGAATATAAAAAAGCTGTGGCTGAAATCTAAAATGAATGGAAGGGTGCTTTAATCTCATTAGGATTAAAATAGGAAAACAGTCTGCACATCTATTTCAATAATCTCTTGTATAAAATTTTAAATTATTTTAAAAGTGTTTACTTGAAGATTATAGACTTTCCAAATCACAAGTAAACTTCAAGATCATAATGGACTTTAACTTTTTTAAAAGAAGTTTCATAGATGTTTGTTTTGTTGTTGTTGCTGTTTGTTTGCTTCTTAGATTTTGCTTTGAATGATTTTTCACTCTGACTACTTTGTTACTCTCAGTTCCTTGATTCATAACCTTTATCTCAAGGGCTCTGAATCCCCAGAGCATGAGTATTTGAAGTGAAGACTAAGAATGCCATATGACCTGGACACTATACGCATGACACTAAAGAAGTCAAGGTCAAAGGTTTAATCTTCATAAATTCAAGTTAATACCACACAAATTAAAATGAAACGAAATGATATGTACAGTTCAAAAGAAAATTGTATAGTTCAATGTAACCCCTCATATCTACCAAAACTAAGTAAATAAACAAAAATATGTGTGTATTAACGACGGTCTGATAATGTACTTATAAATGAATTCCCCACAGTAATATACAATAATTAAAATTAGGTCCTATTAGGTTTATTTGTTCTTCTAATTATCTTTCTGGTATAACAAACCATTTTGTTCTCAGGGATTCCATGGCTCAGAAGTTTAGGAAGTCCATGGTAGGGATGACACACATCTCTCTCCTGGATGTCTGGGGGCTGGGGGCACAGCTGAGAAGACCTTCATGACAGGAAGATGGGACACCTTGTTCCTGGTAAATTTTTGGAATTTGGAGATGAGATAGGGAGGTTAAGAAAGTAAAGTGAGGATTTATTTAAGCAAGAATATGGTCTCAGAGGGAAAGCAGGCAGACCGGTGAGGAGATGCTTCCCTGGGTTTCTTTGGCAAGCCTATTATGAGGGGCACACAAACGAAGGGGTGGAATATTCACTGGGGAAGGAGGAGTTTGGGGATCATATTCCCTGATTTCCATCCCAGCTCCATCTTTCTGGGTGGAAGAAGGATTTTTGTCCTTAATTAGCTTAGTCCAGAAGTGTTGTAGTGTCAGTGCATGATGGGTACTTCTTATCTGCAAGGCTGATTTTATTATAATGAGAGAATAATGAGCAAAGGTTACATTAAGACACAAGAGATTCCCGCCTTTCTCCACATTTCTTTGTCTTTTTCCAGGACATTTATCACCCAAAATGTGTGGTTTCCTCTCAGTCTGGAGGTTCCTGCTTTTCTTTGCTGCCCATTGACCCCTGGGGTTTACAAGATGCTTGACTTCCTGCCACCTGGCCTGTGCCCCCCTTTCTCTTCTCATATCTAGCTACTTGCCTGCTGTAACAACCTGGCTAGAAACTCACTTCAAAGGTGGCTTTCACCCTCACTGTTCTGATGCCTAGACTAATACTACCTGAAGGCTGTTACCACTGAGGACCTTTCTCCAAGTACCCAAATGAAGCCTCTCCACATGACTTGGGCTTCTCACAGCATAACAACTGAGTTCTGAAAAAGAGCATGTTCAGGTGGGGACTCAGGAAAGAGAGCTTCCCCATGATACAAGCAGAGATTACATGACTTTCTGACATAGCCTCAGAAGTCAAGTGTGGATTCCATTCACTGTATTCTACTGGATGCAGGAGAAAATAGTCCACTCAGATTCAAGGGGAGGGGACATGCCTCCACCACTTCCTGGGAAGCATGACAAGGTCATGTGGTATAAGAAGATGTGGAAGGGCAATGATGCTGCAGCCACTTGGAGAATACAGTTTGTACACCTGAACGCTATTACCATTTGCTTCCATCTCCCAGGATAGTCACATGTATACAGAACACATTCAAACACCACATATGAAGCCACGCCTATGCAAATAACACAAATATCCTGAAATCTCCCTTGAGCCCTCTGATGCTGCCACTTGGATCTTGGCTTACTCTTGAGATACCTTACATGAATTATTTATAAAAAAATCCATATTTAGTTATACTATGACAACGATTCTCTTGAGCATGTTAACAGCACGTGTACAACACAGAGTAATGAAGATGAAAATCAGTGTTAATGATCTCAGTTCCAGACCAAAAGTGGTGAGATACATTTTAAAGTGAAATGGAGCCAAATCAAAGGATATGTACTATCATCTATTTTTTAAGTGTTAGGAGGGAATTGGGGCAAATATAAGATGTTTTGTAATATTTTCTATATGCACTGTAAATTGATGTTATATCAAAAATAATCTAAGAAAAAGTATTCAACCACAGCCTACTATAATATGCATTTTTGTCATTTCCTTCTGCATAAATATGAAAGAGTTCTCTGAGCACAGAGGGTCTGCTGAGAGCAATTTGCTTTGCTTAGACTGCATTTTTTAGTTCACTACTTAGAAGTTTTAAAATAAAATATGTTACATACATGGAATATATGAAAACGTACAGAATTCTACCATACTATATACCTTTTTTATTTTTACTGAATGACAGTCCTTCCCCCTTCAGGAAAACTTCTGTAGTCAAGTGAATATATGCATGTAATTAATTGGATTACCAAAATATAATTTATTGGATAAAATAGATACATATATGTATTGAGACTAAATAACTGTCCTTTAGATTATTGCATAAAGCAGTACTATAGTACCTGCAGTTGACTTATTAAAAGAGTAACATAAATTTTAAAAATTAAACTATTTAATTAGGTACGTTGGTGACACCTAAGCCTAATCAAAAGTAATAAAACAATATTTATGGAGGAACTGTTTATTATTTTTGGTCATGACATTTTTTTATTAGACATCAGAATCCATGCAGATACCTACACCATTTAAAGAACATCTATATTTTCAGAACTGATTTGTAAAGTGTCCAAATAAAGCTCTGACCTTGTACTGCTTCTTTCAGACTGAATGGGGTCAAAAGTTATTTGCTCTTCTCTCTCTCTCTCTCTCTCTGTCTGTATTTTATTATTGTGTATTCCATGCCATGTTATTACAGCTCATGTATCTGGTACCGCACTTGACTATCCAATCGAGTCCATTACTGCACTTGATTATCCACTGCACTTGATTATCCATTATCTATACTGCACTTGATTATCCATCTTTCCATCCCCAGTGTCTAGCCCCATGAATAACAATCTCCTACCAAAAACAGGAATATTCAGTCAAATTTATTATTTGGTTGAATAAATGAAAGTATGAATGTTAATTCACTTCTGAATCTGCTACAAAAATTGCTATTATCTATCAATTTTCTAATTTTTTTTCTGGTAAAATCGATCATATTAAATTTATTAGAGTTATCCAATTAGATAACCCAGTTAAAGCTAGGTTTCAGTCATTCCTTAACCTGGACTTGTACTGGATATCCAGTGAGAATTGCTTTATCAAGTCACAGTGTTCCCAGGGTTTTCAGAGTGATCCAATCCTTACCTTTCATTAATAAGCGAGTGAGGCAAAGCTTAAAATATATCTACTATATTCATTTTTCCTATTTATTAGATATTTGGTACAATACTATACACACATGTGTTCACCCTGGATTTTTGTACTAAATACACATAGCTGATCATTCCAAAAGAAGATGTAGAGTTGTTTTTAGTCATTTTCATAACTGCAGAGGTCTCCACTGGGAGAATGTATTCATGCAACCAGGCTGCTACACATGGACATAGTTTTAATCATTTTTGGTATTACAAAAAGTGCTGCAGTAAACAGCTCTATGTATATATCTTTAATTTTCTGCTAGTTTATCTTTGGGATAGATTTTGAAAAAAAGTTTTGAAGACATGCTAAATTGTGCTGTATTTTCAAATACCCCTCTGACGGATAAATACTCAGAAGTGGGATTACTGGATCATATAGTAGCTTTTGTTTTTTTTTAATTTTCTGAGGACTCTTCATACTGCTTTTCATCATGGCTCCATTTTACATTCCCACCAACAACAGTGCACAAGGGATCCAATTTCTCCACATCCTCAGCAACATTAATCTTTAAAAGAAAAAAGCAATCCTAACAAGTTGTAGTGTCAACCCTGCCTGACCCTTGGGTTTTCTCTTTTTTGTAATGCCAGTGCCTGACTTAAGCTTTGATTCCTGAGGCATCTACTTCAAAGACAGCTATCTCTAATAAACACGTTGCCACCACAAGACCAGATAAACACTCAGAAAGACAAATATCACGGGATACCGCTTATATGTGGAATCTAAAAAAGGGTACAGATGAACTTATTTACAAAACAGAAATAGAGTCACAGATGTAGGAAACAAACTTATGGTTACGGGCAGGGGTGGGGGCAGAGAAGTGTGTGAGTGGAGAGGGATAAATTGGGAGATTGGGATTGACATATATACACTACTATATATAAGTAGATAACTAATAAGGACCTACTGTATAGCACAGGGAACTCTTCTCAATACTCTGTAATGACCTATATGGGAAAAAAATCTAAAAAAGAGTATATATATATATATATACATATATATATATGCATAACTGATACACTGCTGTACAGCAGAAACTAACACAACATTCTAAATCAACTATACTCCAGTAAAAATTTTAAAAAAACAAAAACAAACAAACAAAAGAAGACTCAGTTCTCCTCCCTAAGTCCCCTACCCCCAGGCTCCTTTGTTTTAGAGATTTTGATTGATTTCATTAACTGACTATTCGTATCACTTGTTTTAATCTTCCTGCACTTTCATTCCCACTCTTAGGTTGTAAATTCACCAATGAAGCGTGAGCCTGGGAGACCCTAGGCCCTGACCCTCAACCCCAATAAAAGCAGAACCCCAGACCTGGGTTCTCCCTCTCTGGCTCTACCAGGTACCTCCCTGGGCGGCCCCACATATGGCAGGTAATTTCCGGATCTGTGAGCAGCAAAACTTTTTTTCCCCAAAGTTTCTTGGTTATTCCTGAGAGTGTCTTGCAATCATAATAAGAACCACAAGGACCAGTCCAGCCATGAATTTGATTAATAATAGTTTGAGACCTGAAACAAAAGACAGGTGTGAGGTGATCTTTCATTGTAGTTTTGTAACAGGGAAGAGCCAATTTTGACTCCATGTTGCATCTGTTTTTTTGACTTTAGCCTTTGCTTTTCATTGCTTTTGTTATTATAATCATACGTAAATGACCTGCCATAGGGAACCCTACTCACCTGTGGATGGCTGCAAGAAACGAGAAATTAACACATCCCCTCCCGAGGCTGGCCATTCCAGATGTTTTGCAAGACCCTGGCCCTTTTTACTTTACTTCCTCCCTGCTTCTCCCTCTCTATTCTGCCTTTCCACTTTACTCCCCTGTCTGATTCCATAAAAGAAACTGACATCCAGGCCCCGGTAAGATGGTTTTGGGGGACCCTACTCTGCCATCTTCTTGGTCTGCCGGCTTTCCGAATAAAGTCGTACACCTTGCTTCTACACCTCGTCTCCGATTCATTGGCCTGTCGTGTGGCGAGCAGAGCGGGCTTGGACTCGGTAACAGTTTTGAGGTGCATTTCCCTGATAATTTGTGGTATGTGAATGTAGACTGAAAAAATACACGCAACCTGAAAGTTGAGAGTTATGCTTTATTGGGCAGAAATTTTTAGGACTTCAAGCCTGAGAGGCAGCATCTCAAGTAACCCTGAGAAAACTGCTCCGAGGAAGCGAGGGGGGAGCCAGGTTATATAGAAGTTTTGCAACAAAGGGCAGGGAGTCTGAAAGTCAAAAGATGATTGTAAATTAAAGAAAACCAGATAGCCCAAGTTAAGGAATTTAGCGCCTTTCTATGTATGGGAAGATGCAAGAGTCTGGGCTCACTGAAATCATTCCTGTGACATGCACCTCAGCTATCTGGGGCCAGTATCCTGTGCTTTCCCATCCTGAGTTTCCTCAGGGCTCTCTGCAGGGAGTGGTTGCAGTGTGATGGCTGCTAGATGGCAGGTATTATTTCCTTCCTGAGTTCCCTCAGGGCTCACGCTGGAGGCCTGCAATTGCTGATGGCTGTGACATCCCTTGTTTACTGATATGGCAGGCAATATTTCATTTCTCATGAATGCTCCCTCAATAAAGCTGCTAAAATTAAGATAAATACAAGTTATAAGCTATATTAACAAACTTTCAAAGGTACAAGACTTCTTTGGCAGGGTTAAACTGGTAGGCAGGACAAGGTATTCAATGGAGCACCTCTTGATTTCCTTTGACCAAAGGTTGAGTACAGTATTCACTAGGGAAGGTGATTTTAGCAAGCGGCTTCAGAGTCTAACATGCGTTATATCAAGACCCAGTTCCCATTTTTGCCCTCAATTAGGGAGTGTGATATTTTCCTTTCTAATTTGTAAATAAAATTTCAACATTTGTGTATTCCAGTGGAAACCCTTATAGATTTTTTTTCTATCCCTGAATTTATTCAGAAGCCATGGGTATATCTGCAGAGTCTCAGAGCTGAGAGGGAAGTTATTAGTCAATAAGTCAAGAAGTAGGACCATAGTCTTCCGAAATGAGAAAGTATACGTCTAGATGTTTTTGTTGTTTGCCAAGTCAGAGGCTACTGGATTCTGGAATAGAAATTCATTATTTCAGTTCAAAACAGCTGTTCCACTGTATGGGGTGGAGGGCAGTTCCAGGAGCTGTCTCTCCCAGCCCCCAATCTCAGCCTTCCCCCCAGTCCGCAGATGCTCACATGCTTTATATAAAGTGGCAGAGTACAGTTGGCACTCCATATCCATGGGTTTCCCATCTGCAGTTTCAACAAACCACAGATCAAAATTTTGAAATTTCCACCCTCTCTTGAATCCACAGTTCTGAAACCCTTGGATACGGAGGGCTGATTGTCTTTAAACAAAACACAGGGAGAAATGGTTTCATGAGCCAGCATTTGAGAAGTAATAAGAGCCTATAGGACATAAGCCCTAACAACAACAGCAACAAAAATACACCAGGTAAGTACAATTTGGCTATGCGTGTTTGTAGTTACCTGATAAATCCAGTTAGTGGCATTTCCTATCATTTTGAAAAGAAGCTTATGAAATCCACTTATGGGATACTATAACACCTCATTTGCCTGAGCAAATTTTTTCAGGAAATAAGCCAACATGCTCTAACATTATGTAGATTATTTAAATCTAGCTTCTTTTTTTTTTTTTTTTCCTGCAGTACGCGGGCCTCTCACTGTTGTGGCCTCTCCCGTTGCGGAGCACAGGCTCCGGACGTGCAGGCTCAGCGGCCATGGCTCACGGGCCCAGCCGCTCCGTGGCATGTGGGATCCTCCCAGACCGGCGCACGAACCCGCGTCCCCTGCATCGGCAGGCGGACTCTCAACCACTGCGCCAACAGGGAAGCCCTAAATCTAACTTTGACAACGCTGTTTCCCATGATATTTTTGGCCTTTATTTACTTTTTAATCATCACTTTGCCCTGGAAATAAATATGTGTGTGTTTGTGTGTGTGTGTGTGTGTATATATATATATATATATATATATATATATATATATATATATATATATATATATATATATATATGTATATATATATAATTTACTATACAGGCTACTATTGTACTTTTTATTCTAATCCTCATAAGAGCTAAAAATTATATTCACTTTCATCGTGGTTTCACCAATTTACATTCCCACTAATAGTATATGAGGATTCCCTTTTCTTTATATCCTTGCCAACATTTGTTATCTGTGTTCTTATTGATGATGGCCATTCTGACAGGTGTGAGGTGATATCTCATTGTGGTTTTGATTTGCATTTCCTTGATGATTAGCAATGTTGAGCATCTTTTCATGTGCCTGTTGGCCATCTGCACTTCTTTTTTGGAAAAATGTCTCATCAGTTCTTCTGCCTGTTGTTTAATTGGGTTGTTTGATTTTTTGATGTCTAATCAGTTCTTCTGCCTGTTGTTTAATTGGGTTGTTTGATTTTTTGATGTTGAGTTGTATGAGCTGTTTATACTTGTTGGATAGTAATCCCTTATCCCAGTGTGAATTGGTGCAGCCGCTGTGGAAAACAGAACTACTGTTTGAGCCAGCCATTCCACTCCTGGGTATATAGCTGAAAACAAAAACACTACTTTGAAAAGATACATGAACCCCAATGTTCATAGCAGCATTATTTATAATTGCCAAGATGTGGAAGCAACCTAAGTGTCCATCAACAGATGAATGGATAAAGAAGTTGTGAGAGATATATATATATATATATATATATATATATATATATATATATTCAGTGGGATACTACTAAGCCATAAAAAAGAATGATTTTTGCCGTTTGCAGCAATATGGACGGATTTGGAGGGCATTATGTTAAGTGAAATAAGGCAGACAGAGAAAGACAAATACTGTATGATATCACATGTGGAATCTAAAAAATACAACAGGGATTCCCTGGTGGCTCAGTGGTTGAGAGTCCGCCTGCTGATGCAGGGGACACGGGTTCGTGCCCCGGTCCGGGAGGATCCCACATGCCATGGAGGGGCTGGGCCCGTGAGCCATGGCCGCTGAGCCTGTGTGTCCGGAGCCTGTGCTCCACAACGGGAGAGGCCACAACAGTGAGAGGCCTGTGTACTGCAAAAAAAATAAATAAATAAAAATAAAATAAAAAATACAACAAACTAGTGAATATAACAAAAAAATAAGCAGACTCAGAGATATAGAGAACAAACTAGTGGTTGGTTACCAGCCAGGGTGAGGAGGGGCAGTATAGGTGTGAGGCAGTGGGAGGTACAAACTATTGGGTGTAAGATAGGCTACAAGGATGTATTATACAACACGGGGAATATAATCAATATTTTGTAACTGCAAATGGGGTGTAAACTTTAAAAACTGTATAAAAAACTTAAACATCATTGTGGTTTCAATAAAAATCATAAATACCACTGTTCACTTTATCACACGTTTAGATACCAATGACAAATTGAAATTATAATGGAGTAATCATAGTTCAGGCATACAAAACTGGAGGGGGTCAGCCACTGAGTTTCTGTTCTCAGACACATCCCTGCACCACTGAGAACTTGAAATTTCTGTGAACTATACCTAACCCAAGGACACCAGTGTTTTTAAAACAATATCTTCTAGCTTCTACCTTGTCTCTTAAGGTTGTTTCCCTTGTAACTATGCAACCATTTCGGGCCCCAACCAATCCCTACTTAACAAGCACCCCTTTACCTCTTACCATATAATTCTTGATAAACCACTCACATAATTAACTGTGACCTTGTGGGTTTTGCTTTTATAAGCCTCCCCTATTTTGTAGTCTGGCAGAACAATTCAAGTCCTTCTTGAATCTGTGTCTCATGGGCTGCCGTCCTAACCAACCCCAAATAGATGCCTTTTTATTTCAGTCAAGTCTCCATTTCTTTGAATTTTGGTTAACGATACTAACATGACTTTATTTCTGTAACTGATTTTATTCTGGCCATCTGCTTTTACTGGACTTTTTTTTTCAATAAATCTGTATAAGAAGACCCAAAGCTGTTGGAATTAATTTCAATATATAATCAATTTATTGTATATATGTTTGTTTCTCACTTTTTCAGTGACATTATTTGAAATAACAAGTTTATATTCATTATTTGAACTTTGGATCTGTCCTATAGTAGGTGTACCAAGTCAGTATTGACAATATTAGCAACTATTAATTGGCTGGCTTTACATTTGTGTTAGTTCTGTCTGCATAGTGTTTATTCTTAACTCATGGTTAAGAAAACTATTACTTATAGATGTTTCTGACATATTAACTTCTTTTTGATAGTGCCAGTCTTGGTTATTACTGTTGTTGTTCCATGGTTGTGGTTCTGGTTTCCATGAGAATTTTTACATGTCATTGTACCATTACGATCTGTGAACAATCACTAGATAAACTATGAAAATTATATTTTTTCATTACATGAGTTATTAGTCCTCATTTTAAATTTTACTTTCATTGGAATTAGAGTAGTTTTTATTATTGTTAGCAAAAAATGAGCTTTCCATTATAACAACTCAAAGGGAAGCATACTAAAATCATAGCTATAACTATGTTCCTTTAATTAATTAGGACTTTAGTCTCTATCCATGTTCTTAAGGGAAGTAAAAATGTATTTTTTTTGACATTTAACAAAAGCGTAGGAGAGAGCTTCCTGCTTTCTGTTAGATTTAATGTTAGATTTAAATACTTTGGTACACACCAATATGTTCAATGACTATTCAAAAAATAATATAAACTATTTTATGGCAAATTATTAATTGCATCTGCAATTAATAATTGCATCTAATTATTAATTGCATCTAATTATTAATTGCAAAATTCTCTCCTGACTTGAATCCCATCATTATGGGATTCTAATTAGAATATCCATTAGTATCCAATTTGGTCTTTCTGAGAAATATTGGTTTGAATACACAACATTGATTCTTTCTTGTTGGACATCTTGCTCATTGTTCTTCATCCCAGGAAGGCTGCTGTCTTAGAATTTCAGTGGCTCTTTTATTGTCTGTTTTAGACCTCCCTATAAAGTTTTTGAGGCTCCTTCCACAAATGGCAGAGTCTAACTTCTCTCCCCTTGAATGTGGACATTTGTAATGAAAAAAGAAGCAAAATTAAAATTACATTACCGCTGAGACAAGGTTAGATATAGTGATACTGCTTTTGCCTGGCACTCTCTCCCTCTTCAGATATGTGCCTTGGAAACCCTAAGGCAACTAGTAAGAAATTTGCCTACTGTGAAGACACCATGCTGGAGAGGCCTCATGGAGAGGACACATAGAAGGAGAAATGCCCAAGGCTTAGCAGTGCCCATCTGTTTGAGTCTTAGCTCAACCCTCTGACGTGGGTGGGCAAATCTTCAGATTATTCCAGTCGATTTTAAGGCTGCCCTACTTACTGCAAATCCTGAGATGACCCTGCCCCTTTCTGCCCTGTCAAAATTCCTGTTCCATAAAGTCTGTAAGCATAAAAGATGATAGCTATATGCCAAAAAGTGTGTATTTGTTTTGCAGTCATAGTAACTGAAACCTTTCTGAAATACATTCTTTAAAAGACCTAATTAATCCATTGATATCACAGGTCCCTTCAGATGTTCTTTCTCTCTCCCATCTCTTAATTTAAATCAACTTGCTAATCAATAATGGAGTATAAAGGACATATCTGAACAATAAAATAAATAACTTTATTTTATTTTAGAAGCTAAGTATAAAGCTACTAATCTTTTCTACACTTTGAACATATTTAATTCCAATAAAATATAACCTTTATTTACATTTATTTTTAAATATTACCTCTTTCCTTTTTAGACAATGATCATTTGAGTTGGAATAAAGCCCGTAAGTGTTTCCTAAGAGACAAATTTTATATGCAAATCATTGAGCCTCCTTCTTAATGAAGTTTATCATTCAATATCCCGATAGGTGAAATTGTTCAGCAATGAGTACCAAGTGCTGCTGAATATTTACAAAGATGAGGAATCAGAGAGACTACAGGTTAATAGTAGCCTTTGTGAGAGACACTTGAATGGAATTTCATGATAACCAGGAGTTTGAAGGATTAATAAGATATGGAAAATAAAGATAGTGAGTATAGCCAATTCAAGATTTTAGCTGTGAAGTTGAGAAGAGATATAAAACTGCAATTCCTAGCAAACGTGGAACCAAAGGAAGGTGCTGATTTTCCTTTTTGTTCTTTTTAAGATGACAAATACTTGAGCAGGTTTAAATTCTTTATTGAAGGACTCAGTTGGAGAGAAAGATTGACAATACAGGTTTTAGCAAAGACAGAAAAGAGATCAATATCCCTAACTAAGGGAAAATAAGCTTCCTCATTTCCTACTGAGCTCACAAGGAAGGATTTGTTTAGAGAAGAATAAAGGGTATCGCTTTATGTAAGATAAAATAATATTAAGTGCTAAATAGAAGATTAAACTGAATTTGCCAAAAGATATAAATCCTAGAGTCTTGAAAGGATGAAAGGAGATAGAGAATAATGTAGAAAAAGATTTCTATATTAAAGGACTTGCACTAGGATACTAAAGACTATGACTTCTAGTAAAAGAAAAGATGGGGAAACTCTTCCATCTCCAGCTCTTCCAAGCTAAGACTAAAGAACTACAAATATTTAAAATATCTTCCAGAGCTAACAAGGAGGTCTTCTGGCAGAGATGTCCATCAGGTGTCCTTCCTTTTCTCCTCCTAAAAGAAGTAAAAACGATATTTTCATATTTTTAATGATCGAAGCCCTCAATTCCAGGA
Source organism: Pseudorca crassidens (assembly GCF_039906515.1). Taxonomy (NCBI): domain Eukaryota; kingdom Metazoa; phylum Chordata; class Mammalia; order Artiodactyla; family Delphinidae; genus Pseudorca; species Pseudorca crassidens. The sequence goes on from NC_090298.1 coordinate 7,731,458, forward strand.
ATATATTATACTACTCTTTCGACAGTATTTCTTTGACATGATGCAAATGAATAAATCTTCTAAATATGATAACATTTGCCACTACCTTTTTGTCAAGTCATAAAGAAACTACATTAAGTTGTATAATTAGAAGATCCACTTTATAGCTACAAAATGTATATTCTGTGTATGTACCCATGAATCTATGAATAAAGATAAAATATACATGCAGCATTTTCACTTACATTCAATCGCTTTGACAAATAAAGCTATGGATTGGTTTAAAATTCCAAAAAAACTTTGCGGAGAGTGAAGAAGTGCTATAACACAGTAACATTTTGGAGCCATTTCTATTGCACATAGGTGTTTAGGTAGTATTTATTTCTCAAACAGACTTATCTCAAAAACACTATGGAATAAACGAGATTTAAAACGTCTTATTATCTTTGCTATGTGTAAAATTATTGTGTTCGTTGGTTAAAACCTCCAGCCATAACACAAAAAACAAATCATAAATAAACATTTATGAGACTCTAATTTGGAAGTATTCTTCAATTTCATCAACTTGCATTGTGCCATGGAAGTAACCCCTACTTCCACCAAATATCATTTGGACATTACTCTCTAAAAAAAACTATTTTTATCTAGGCAGTCCTTATTATTTTTCAAGCATAAAGAAAGTAACTTTAGCATTTTTTTCTGTCAGACTTTATCATTATTACATTTTATTTCTTAACATCATTCTGAGTTTGAGTGACAGGAGGAGTCTGCTGAAGATCTAGTCCATGGTCCACACTAAAATCCTTAACTATAGGTACTTAGTGGAAGTATAACTGTAGTTATTAGCATTTGTTTGTTTATACTTGCACCCCAGCTCACACATGCACAATATACAAGGAATAAAACAAAGACAAGATGTAGAAAACTGTCAGGAAAGGAACCCAAATGAAAAGATAAAGTAGTCCCAGAAGTTCAGCAATGTCTGGACACACAGGGTCTTACAAAGGAAAGACAGAAATGAAGTGAACAAGAATAATGGTTGTTACTGAGAGGTCAGAACCAGTACTTGTGAGTGCAAAGGTAGCCAGTCATCTCTAGGGGACAAGATAAACAAGGCTTACCTGCCATTAGAAGTTGGTATTGTTGAAAGAGCCATTGGCTTGTCAACTAACTGATTGTTACAATCAGCAAATCACTCAATCCTTTGAGGTTCAGCTGCTTCATCTGTAGAATGCCTGGGACTGGTAAAACAGGAAATATAAATTTAAAGGCAATAGTACAGGATAGAGAAGTTCAAAGAGTAGACATTGAAGCAGAAATTCTGCTTTGCCTGCTTCTTCATCGACATCACTTGGATATGGAGATATATAGATATATATATACACACACACATATATACACATATATAATTTCATAAACACACATATGTATATGTATTTGATTTACTGAAATTTTGTTTAAAATATTTGTCTCGATGTTCATAAGGGATATTGGTCAGTGGTTTTCTTTTCATGTGATTATTTTTTTTGGTTTTGATATTAGTGTATTAGGTGCTATATAATGAGGTGGGAATTATTCCCTCCTTTTCATTCTTCTGGAATAGTTTGTACAGATTTGGTATTAATTCAGTGTTTCTTAGAATTCTCATTGAAGCTATATGGGTTTGGTGTTTACTTTATGGAAAGGATTTTACCTATATACTCAATTCCTTTGATAGGTAGAGTTCCACTTAATTTTTTTATTTCTTCTTGAATAGGTTTGGTAATTTATTTATTTCATGCAGTTGTTCAGTTTTATCTAAGTTATCAAACACTGTCACAAAATTAATCATAATATTCCCGTATTATTCTTTTAATATTTTAAAATTTTAGGGCTTCCCTGGTGGCACGGTGGTTAAGAATCCGCCTGCCAATTCAGGGGACATGGGTTCGAGTCCTGATCTGGGAAGATCCCACATGCCGTGGAGCAACTAAGCCCATGCATCGTAACTACTGAGCCTGCTCTCTAGAGCCCGTGAGCCACAACTACTGAGCCTGTGTGCCACAACTACTGAAGCCCGCGTGCCTAGAGCCCGTGCTCCACAAGAGAAGCCGCTGCAATGAGAAGCCCGCGCACCGCAATGAAGAAAGTAGGCCCCACTTGCCGCAACTAGAGAAAGCCCGCGTGCAGCAACGAAGACCCAACACAGCCAAAAATAAATAAATAAAATAAATAAATTTATTTTAAAAATTAAAAAAATAAAAATTTTATAGGGGGGACCTTGAAGATGGCGGAAGAGTAAGACGCGGAGATCACCTTCCTCCCCACAGATACACCAGAAATACATCTACACGTGGAACAACTCCTACAGAACACCTACTGAAGGCTGGCAGAAGACCTCAGACCTCCCAAAAGGCAAGAAACTCCCCACGTACCTGGGTAGGGTAAAAGAAAAAACAGAGACAAAAGAATAGGGATGGCACCTGCACCAGTGGGAGGGAGCTGTGAAGGAGGAAAAGTTTCCACACACTAGGAAGCCCCTTCGTGGGCGGAGACTGCGGGAGGCAGAGGGGGGAGCTTCGAACCCGCGGAGGAGTGCAGAGCAACGGCTGCGGAGGGCAAAGCGGAGAGATTCCCGCACAGAAGATCGGTGCCGACCCGCACTCACCAGCCCGAGAGGCTTGTCTGCTCACTCGCCGGGACGGGCGGGGCTGCGAGCTGAGGCTCTGAGGCTCGGGTTTCGGTTTCCGACCGAGCGCAGGGAGAGGACTGGGGTTGGCGGCTTGAACATAGCCTGAAGGGGTTAGTGCACCACGGCTAGCCGGAAGGGAGTCCGGGGAAAAGTCTGCACCTGCCGAAGAGGCAAGAGACTTTTTCTTCCCTCTTTGTTTCCTGGTGCGTGAGGAGAGGGGTTTAAGAACGCTGCTTAAAGGAACTCCAGAGACGGGCGCGAGCCGCGGCTAAAAGCGCGGACCCCAGGGACGGGCATGAGACGCTAAGGCTGCTGCTGCCGCCACCAAGGGGCCTGTGTGCGAGCACAGGTCACTCTCCACACCCCTCTTCCGCGGAGCCTGTGCAGCCCGCCACTGCCAGGTTCCCGGGATCCAGGGATAACTTCCCCGGGAGAATGCACGGCGAGCCTCAGGCTGGTGCAACGTCACGCCGGCCTTTGCCGCCGCAGGCCCGCCGCGCACTCCGTGCCCCTCCCTCCCCGCCGGCCTGAGTGCAACAGAGCCCCCGAATCAGCGGCTCCTTTAACCCCGTCCTGTCTGAGCAAAAAACAGACGCCCTCCAGCGACCTACACAGAGAGGCGGGGCCAAATCCAAAGCTGAGCCCCGGTGAGCTGTGAGAACAAAGAAGAGAAAGGGAAATCTCTCCCAGCAGCCTCAGAAGCAGCGGATTAAAGCTCCACAATCAACTTGATGTACCTGCATCTGTGGAATACCTGAATAGACAACCAATCATCCCAAATTAAGGAAGTGGACTTTAGGAGCAAGATCTATGATTTTTTTCCCTTTTCCTCTTTTTGTGAATGTGTATGTGTATGCTTCTGTGTGAGATCTTGTCTGTATAGTCTTGCTTCCACCATTTGTCCTAGGGTTCTATCCGTCCATGGTTTTCTTAAAAATTTTTTTCTTAATTAATTTTAATAACGTTATTATACTTTACCTTCTTTCTTTCTTTCTTTCTTTCTTTCTTTCTTTCTTTCTTTCTTTCTTTCTTTCTTTCTTTCTTTCTTTCCTTCCTTCCTTCCCTCCTTTAGACAACGAATCATCCCAAATTGAGGAGGTGGTCTCTGAGAGCAAGATTTATGATTTATCCCCCTTTACCTCTTTTAGTGAGGGTGTATGTGTATGCTTCTGTGTAAGATTTTGTCTGTATAGCTTTGCTTCCAACATTTGTCCTAAGGTTCTATCCGTCCCTTTTTTTTTTTTTCTAAATAAGAATTTTTTAATTCAATAACTTTACTATACTTTATTTTATTTTTACTGTATCTTCTTTCTTTCTGTCTTTTTTCCTTCTTTCCCTCCTTCCTTCCTCCCTCCCTCCCTCCTTTCTTTCCTTCTTGCCTTCTTTCCTTCTTTGCTCCTTTCTTTCTTTCTTTCTTTCTTCCTTCCTTCCTTCCTTCCTTCCCTCCTTTCCTTCTTTCTTTCCTCATACTTCTACTAATTCTCTCTACTTTTTCTCCCTTTTATTCTGAGCTGTGTGGATGAAACACTCTTGGTGCTCCAGCCAGAAGGCAGGGCTCTGCCTCTGAGGTAGGAGAGCCAACTTCAGGACACTGGTCAACAAGAGACCTCCCAACTCCACATAATATCAAACGGCGAAAATCTCCCGGAGACCTCCATCTTAACACCAGCACCCAGCTTTACTCAACGACCAGCAAGCCACAGTGCTGGACAACCTATGCCAAACAACTAGCAAAACAGGAACACAACCCCACCCATTAGCAGAGAGGCTGCCTAAAATCATAATAAGGCCACAGACACCCCAAAACACACCACCAGACGTGAACCTGCCCACTAGAGAGACAAGATCCAGCCTCATCCACCACAACACAGGCACTAGTCCCCTCCACCAGGAAGCCTACACAACCCACTGAACCAACCTTAGCCACTGGAGACAGACATCAAAAACAGCAGGAACTACGAACCTGCAGCCTGCAAAAAGGAGACCCCAAACACAGTAAGATAAGCAAAATTAGAAGACAGAAAAACACACAGCAGATAAAGGAGCAAGATAAAAATGCACCAGACCTAACAAATGAAGAGGAAATAGGCAGTCTACCTGAAAAAGAATTCAGAATAATGATAGTAAGGATGATCCGAAATCTTGGAACTAGAATGGACAAAATGCAAGAAACAGTTAACAAGGACCTAGAAGAAATAAAGATGAAACAAGCAACGATGAACAACACAATAAATGAAATTAAAAGTACTCTAGATGGGATCAATAGCAGAATAACTGAGGATAAGTGACCTGGAAGATAAAATAGTGGAAATAACTACTGCAGAGCAGAATAAAGAAAAAAGAATGAAAAGAACTGAGGACAGTCTCAGAGACCTCTGGGACAACATTAAACGCACCAACATTCGAATTATAGGGGTTCCAGAAGAAGAAGAGAAAAAGAAAGGGACTGAGAAAATATTTGAAGAGATTATAGTTGAAAACTTCCCTAATATGGGAAAGGAAATAGTTAATCAAGTCCAGGAAGCACAGAGAGTCCCATACAGGATAAATCCAAGGAGAAATACGCCAAGACACATATTAATCAAACTGTCAAAAATTAAATACAAAGAAAGCATATTAAAAGCAGCAAGGGAAAAACAACAAATAACACATAAGGGAATCCCCATAAGGTTAACAGCTTATCTCTCAGCAGAAACCCTACAAGCCAGAAGGGAGTGACAGGACATACTGAAAGTGATGAAGGAGAAAAACCTGCAGCCAAGACTACTCTACCCAGCAAGGATCTCATTCAGATTTGATGGAGAAATTAAAACCTTTACAGACAAGCAAAAGCTGAGAGAGTTCAGCACCACCAAACCAGCTTTACAACAAATGCTAAAGGAACTTCTCTAGACAAGAAACACAAGAGAAGGAAAAGACCTATAATAACGAACCCAAAACAATTTAGAAGATGGGAATAGGAACATACATATCGATAATGACCTTAAATGTAAATGGACTAAATGCTCCCATCAAAAGACACAGATTGGCTGAATGGATACAAAAACAAGACCCTTACATATGCTGTCTACAAGAGACCCACTTCAGACCTAGAGACACATACAGACTGAAAGTAAGGGGATGGAAAAAGATATTCCATGCAAATGGAAACCAAAAGAAAGCTGGAGTAGCAATTCTCATATCAGACAAAATAGACTTTAAAATAAGGACTATTAAAAGAGACAAAGAAGGACACTACGTAATGATCAAGGGATCGATCCAAGAAGAAGATATAACAATTCTAAATATTTATGCACCCAACATAGGAGCACCTCAATACATAAGGCAAATACTAACAGCCATAAAAGGGGAAATCGACAGTAACACATTCATAGTAGGGGACTTAAACACCCCACTTTCACCCATGGACAGATCATCCAAAATGAGAATAAATAAGGAAACACAAGCTTTAAATGATACATTAAACAAGATGGACTTAATTGATACTTATAGGACATTCCATCCAAAAACAACAGAATACACATTTTTCTCAAGTGCTCATGGAACATTCTCCAGGATAGATCATATCTTGGGTCACAAATCAAGCCTTGGTAAATTTAAGAAAATTGAAATTGTATCAAGTATCTTTTCTGACCACAACGCCATGAGACTAGATATCAATTACAGGAAAAGATCTGTAAAATATACAAACACATGGAGGCTAAACGAAGTGATCACTGAAGAAATCAAAGAGGAAATAAAAAAATACCTAGAAACAAATGACAATGGAGACAAAACGACCCAAAACCTATGGGATGCAGCAAAAGCAGTTCTAAGGGGGAAGTTTATAGCAATACAAGACCACCTTAAGAAGCAGGAAACATCTCGAATAAATAACCTAACCTTGCACCTCAAGCAATTAGAGAAAGAAGAACAACAATACCCCAAAGCTAGCAGAAGGAAAGAAATCATAAAAATCAGAGCAGAAATAAATGAAAAAGAAATGAAGGAAACGATAGCAAAGATCAATAAAACTAAAAGCTGGTTCTTTGAGAAGGTAAACAAAATAGATAAACCACTAGCCAGACTCATCAAGAAAAAAAGGGAGAAGACTCAAATCAATAGAATTAGAAGTGAAAAAGGAGAGGTAACAACTGACACTGCAGAAATAAAAAAGATCATGAGAGATTACTACAAGCAACCTATGCCAATAAAATGGACAATCTGGAAGAAATGGGCAAATTCTTAGAAATGCACAACCTGCCAAGACTGAATCAGGAAGAAATAGAAAATATGAACAGACCAATCACAAGCACTGAAATTGAAACTGTGATTAAAAATCTTCCAACAAACAAAAGCCCAGGACCAGATGGCTTCACAGGCGAATTCTATCAAACATTTAGAGAAGTGCTAACACCTATCCTTCTCAAACTGTTCCAAAATATAGCAGAGGGAGGAATGCTCCCAAATTCCTTCTATGACGCCACGATCACCTTGATACCAAAACCAGACAAGGATGTCACAAAGAAAGAAAACTACAGGCCAATATCACTGATGAACATAGATGCAAAAATCCTCAACAAAATACTAGCAAACAGAATCCAACAGCACATTAAAAGGATCATACACCATGATCAAGTGGGGTTTATTCCAGGAATGCAAGGATTCTTCAATATACGCAAATCTATCAATGTGATAAACCATATTAACAAACTGAAGGAGAAAAACCATATGATCCTCTCAACATATGCAGAGAAAGCTTTTGACAAAATTCAACACCCATTTATGATAAAAACCCTGCAGAAAGTAGGCATAGAGGGAACTTTCCTCAGCATAATAAAGGCCATATATGACAAGCCCACAGCAAACATCATCCTCAGTGGTGAAAAACTGAAAGCATTTCCACTAAGATCAGGAACAAGACAAGGTTGCCCACTCTCACCACTCTTATTCAACATAGTTTTGGAAGTTTTAGCCACAGCAATCAGAGAAGAAAAGGAAATAAAAGGAATCCAAATCGGAAAAGAAGAAATAAAGCTGTCACTGTTTGCAGATGACATGATCCTATACAACATAGAGAATCCTAAAGATGCTACCAGAAAACTACTAGAGCTAATCAATGAATTTGGTAAAGTGGCAGGATACAAAATTAATGCACAGAAATCTCTGGCATTCCTATATACTAATGATGAAAAATCTGAAAGTGAAATCAAGAAAACACTCCCATTTACCATTGCAACAAAAAGAATAAAATACCTAGGAATAAACTTACCTAAGGAGACAAAAGACCTGTATGCAGAAAATTATAAGACACTGATGAAAGAAATTAAAGATGATACAAATAGATGGAGAGATATACCATGTTCTTGGATTGGAAGAATCAACATTGTGAAAATGACTCTACTACCCAAAGCAATCTATAGATTCAATGCAATTCCTATCAAACTACCACTGGCATTTTCCACAGAACTAGAACAAAAAATTTCGCAATTTGTATGGAAACACAAAAGACCCCGAATAGCCAAAGCAATCTTGAGAATGAAAAAAGGAGCAGGAGGAATCAGGCTCCCTGACTTCAGACTATACTACAAAGCTACAGTAATCAAGACAGTATGGTACTGGCACAAAAACAGAAAGATAGATCAATGGAACAAGATAGAAAGCCCAGAGAAAAACTCACGCACATATGGACACCTTAACTTTGATAAAGGTGGCAGGAATGTACAGTGGAGAAAGGACAGCCTCTTCAATTAGTGGTGCTGGGAAAACTGGACAGGTACATGTAAAAGTATGAGATTAGATCACTCCCTAACACCATACACAAAAATAAGCTCAAAATGGATTAAAGACCTAAATGTAAGGCCAGAAACTATCAAACTCTTAGAGGAAAACATAGGCAGAACACACTATGACATAAATCACAGCAAGATCCTTTCTGACCCACCTCCTAGAGTAATGGAAATAAAAATAAACAAATGGGACCTAATGAAACTTCAAAGCTTTTGCACAGCAAAGGAAACCATAAACAAGACCAAAAGACAATCCTCAGAATGGGAGAAAATATTTGCAAATGAAGCAACCGACAAAGGATTAATCTCCAAAATTTACAAGCAGCTCATGCAGCTCAATAACAAAAAAACAAACAACCCAATCCAAAAATGGGCAGAAGACCTAAATAGACATTTCTCCAAAGAAGATATACAGACTGCCAACAAACACATGAAAGAATGCTCAAAATCATTAATCATTAGAGAAATGCAAATCAAAACTACAATGAGATATCATCTCACACCAGTCAGAATGGCCATCATCAAAAAATCTAGAAACAATAAATGCTGGAAAGGGTGTGGAGAAAAGGGAACACTCTTGCACTGCTGGTGGGAATGTGAATTGGTTCAGCCACTATGGAGAACAGTATGGAGGTTCCTTAAAAAACTACAAATAGAACTACCATATGACCCAGCAATCCCACTACTGGGCATATACCCTGAGAAAACCAAAATTGAAAAAGAGTCATGTACCAAAATGTTCATTGCAGCTCTATTTACAATAGCCCAGAGATGGAAACAACCTAAGTGCCCATCATCGGATGAATGGATAAAGAAGATGTGGCACATATATACAATGGAATATTACTCAGCCATAAAACGAAATGAAATTGAGCTATTTGTAATGAGGTGGATAGACCTAGAGTCTGTCATACAGGGTGAAGTAAGTCAGAAAGGAAAAGACAAATACCATATGCTAACACATATATATGGAATTTAAGAAAAAAAATGTCATGAAGAACCTAGGGGTAAGGCAGGAATAAAGACGCAGACCTACTAGAGAACGGACTTGAGGTTATGGGGAGGGGGAAGGGTGAGCTGTGACAGGGCGAGAGAGAGTCATGGACATACACACTAACAAACATAGTAAGGTAGATAGCTAGAGGGAAGCAGCCGCATGGCACAGGGATATTGACTCGGTGCTTTGTGACAGCCTGGAGGGGTGGGATAGGAAGGGTGGGAGGGAGGGAGACGCAAGAGGGAAGACATATGGGAACATATGTATATGTATAACTGATTCGCTTTGTTATAAAGCAGAAACTAACACACCATTGTAAAGCAATTATATCCCAATAAAGATGTTAAAAAAAATTATAGTGATGTCCTCTCTATTATTTTGATAATTTTCATCTTCTCTTTTTCCCCTAATCTGTCTAGCTAGACATTTATCAACTGTATTGATCTTCTTAAAGGATAAAAGTTTTATTTTGTTGATAATTTATTTTGCTGCTATCTATTTTATTATTTCTGTTTTTTTAGCATTATTATGTTTTCTGCTTACTTTACTTTGATATTACTTTTCTAGTTTCTTAAGGTAAAAGCTAAGGTCATTGATTTTATACCTTTCTTTTTTCAATAAAGAGTTTATTAGTATAATATAGAATTCCGTATGTATACTGCTTTAGCTATATCTCAGAAGTTCTATATGTTGTATTTTAATTTTCCTTCAGTACCAAAAATTTATAATTTCCCTTTTGATTCCTTTTTGCCTGATGTATTATTAAGAAATGTGTTTTAGTTTCAGAATGTCTGAGGATGTTTCTCAGATATCTTTCTGTTAGTATTATACAAATCAATTGTATTTGGGTCACAAAACCTACTTTAAACCACTGAAACTCTTAGGAATTTATTGATGCTTGATGATATGGCTGACACCATGGTCTACATGGCTTGCCTCCATATTTGCAGGTTCTGCATCTGCTGCTTCAACCAACTTCAGATTGAAAATATTCAGAAAAGATTCCAGAAATTTCAAAAAGCACAACTTGAATTTGCCATACACTGACAACTATTTACATAGCATTTACAATGTATGTACTGGGTTGGCCAAAGCATTCATTCGGGTTTTTCCATATGGAACAATACAGCTATTTATATTGCCTTTATCTTGTATTATAAATAATCTAGAGATTATTTAAGACATATAGAAAGATTGTGTGTAGGTTTTATGCAAATACTACATCATTTTAATTAAGGGACTTGAGAATTCACTGATACCAAGGGATGACTGTGTTGGAAAATGTTCTGTGTTCACTAAGATTGTGTATTCTGGTGTGTGGAATGTTCTAGAAATGTTGATCAGATCGAGTTTGTTGCTTTAAGTCTTCTCCATCCTTACTGATTTTCTGTCTTACCTGCTCTATCAATTATTGGGTACTGAGTGTTGAAGTCTCCAACTATAATTGTGGACTTGTCTCTCTCTCCTTTCTAAAGCGCTGTAAGTGGGTGCATGGTATAAATTATTGTGTCATCTTGTTGATTAGACATCTGAGAGTAATCAGAAAAAGTGAACAGAAATCTATTATCTCAATTGCCTTTGAATGAAGTTGACCGTATTTAAAAGGAAGTTGTTTTTCTGTTTAAGACACTGATGAGTTTACACAGACAAATTAGTGATTTAAAGGATACAAGATGGAGAGGCAATTTAAGTTCTGGGGGTGAAGCTCAAAGGGAAGATGCAGGAGTCAGCATATTGATCAGGGCTTTGCAGAGAGAGGGAATCAAGAGGGTACCCAGTGGCAGGGGGACCAAAATGGTACCTTGCAGAGTTGAAATGTCTAAGATGGGACTGGTGTTTTCTGTGGGGTGTCTGGCATAAATCTTTCCTAAAACCAATGCACAGAATCTTCATTAAATTCTGCTTTTATACTAATGCTCTCTGTTCGAACAGCAACTTTTTGCTCAATTCAGAACAGTTTTGAGTTTTAAGTCTGAGTCACCATGGTGAGGCCCAAAGACTGACCAAGTGCAAGAACACTGGGTCAGTGTGGCCATCAGAATGGGGATGCCTGAGCGTCTGAGGGAATTTAGGAAGCTTTGGACTTTTTCAAACCATGGAATTTATGGCTGAAGGTATTCACATATGTTCTAGCTGGAAGAAAAAGTTACAGCAAAAGAAAGGATTTTTAATCATTAAATACACTAGATTTACCCTTTTCAGAAGTGGATACAAGGGCAGTCCTAAATTTAGAAATTCTAAAAATTGTACTGCTTCCTGTACTTACTAGACGAAATCTCAATGGTGAAGCATATCACTGCAACTTTGAATGATTTGCCATTTGTCTGTGGTCAGATGTTTTCTGGTTATAGTTTTGAGAACCACAATATATATAGGCTTACTCATTTATTGACATCAGAGATTCCACACATGTGCTTATAATGAGTCACAGGGTCATTTGAAGGAAATTTACATTTAGCTGAGGAAGCCTTAAGAGCCATTACTTAACATGTTTTGAGTTTTGTTTAGAGTTTTCCATATGTCCAGACTTTAACAATCTGTCACCCAGATTAAAAAAATCAGTTGCAATCACCCAAGTTTGCTTCAGCATAAAGAATATATACCCAGAAATGTTTGAAGATAATTAAAATGAAAACCAGCAGCTTAGAGCATACTATGAATTAAGGTATGCTACCTGATTGAAGTGAGAATTGTTTTGAGAAACAGGTGGGCACTTTTCTAAAATGTCAATAGCTTTCACTGATCTACAGGGACTTTAACTCATTCAGTCCAAATGTGGAGATGGTGCTGTGGGAAAACGAGCGTGGGTGTGTTGCCAGCCGTGAAATGCCCCCAAAGATGGAATGTTCTCAGAATAAATGTTGAAAAGTGAGTAACAGTTTTTAATAAGTTAATTTGGAGACATCATGAAAAACTCAAAAATTCAACACCCATGCCTCATTCAACCTGTGGAATTGGGGCTAGTTCTTCCCAATATAACTTTACTGTATTTGAAATTTACAAAGAAGTTTAAAAACAGAGCAGACAAAAATCTATAATTATACTGGAAGCTGGTTTATAAGAATGATCAAAGCACTGGCTTCGTATTTTGCTGCAATAGGACCTCATCATGTATCCGTAGGGCTGTTATTTCACTTCTCTGAGGATGACTGGTTCTTCATCTAGAAGACAGAGATGATGATTTCCTCTCCTGATGAGGTTACTTTGAGAACTAAACCAACATGGTACACATGGAAAAAACTTCAGAACCAGGCACTGTACATGGTCAGTGTTCAATAAATGCTTGCTCACATTGTGAGCAAATTCCCTTGTCAGAGGAAGGACATTTGGCACCTTTTGTACTGATTATATGGCACACTACACCTCGGGGACATATGTTTTAATGGCTTTCATAAATATCTAAGTAAAGGCTTTTCGTTCATAGCTTTTTAAAATCATTAAAAACATTTAAGCACTGGGAAAATGGGTCTGTGTCCTGAGTAAATATAAGCAAAAGGCATAATAAGGGGTCAGTTTATTGTTTGAGGGAGAAAATGATCATTGCCTTAAGGCATCAACCTCTATTATTATGTTAGTGCAGGAACTTTTTGTTAGGAAGTACTTACAGGATGGAAATTCAGGGACATGCAGTTTACTCCATCTCACTAATTGTCACACTAAAATGAATGAATGGTTTACTTTATAAGCTTAATGAACCGTTATAAAGGTCTGATTTACTAGATTATATCCCTACCATAGAGATTAAGTAAAGGCATTTGATTTTGCAGTACAGTAAAATTGTGTCATCGGGCAATAAGTGAGGTCCAACAGATTCAATCATGTAAAAATGCAGGTTGTATTTTTATGAAATTAGAAGAAAAAGATACTTTGCTGTTCATATATGTCATCATGAAAAGCTCCAAATAAAAGCTAGTGAAACATACAGCAGCCGCTGAACTTTCTCTGAACTGAGGAAATCCACAACATCAGACATCAATCACTCCTTATCAAGTTCCCTGTAATGAAGAGCTTGAACCCAACCACATCTGACAACTGGGGCTAACAGAAGGACAGAGGTTGCTGGTGTGTGTTCTTGAATTGGAATTTGCTGTCTGTTTCAATGCATCTCTTCTTGCCAGTCCACATGCAGTGAGAATCTTACCAGCTCCCACTCAGATGTGAACCTCATTGTTAAGATGACACTCACTTTTCTCTGACTAAATTACGTGGTCAACGACCGTCCTCGCTTGAGGGTGAATTGTCAGTAAAATCTAAAATTCATGGAACTCAGCTCTGGCTGGATTGTCACACTCCAAAGCTCCTCAGCCCTTCGGAAGAGGGGATCCCAGAAGCCACCTATGCCCCACACCTCCTGGGAGGGTGACCATGGTCTTCATAGAGCAGAATTCTGCCCTATGACTACACTGAGGTTGACACCTGGTGACAGTTCTCTGCAAGCCCAGGTAACCTCCCACAAGCACCATGCTCCATTCTGTGGGCCTCAGTGGTCCTTGGGTGTAGCCTGGGCTGGACATTAGGACTTCTCATCAGCCAGGACAATTTGGTGTGAAGAGTCAGATTCCCAGCTCTCTCATTTGTCTGCACAATACTGAGGTGAGCTCTATAGGAGGGTTGAGTACTAGTCTACATCTACTAACGCCGCCAAAATCTGTAGAGGATTTTTTTTAAAACTGTGCTTCTCTCAGTCAGGGTGCCATTTTTTTTTCATCCATAATTCTCCATATATATACATGAAGGAAATACAAAATAATAATAAGAGGGCTATTTGGGTCACTTGTAACTTATATTCTTCTAAATTCTAAATGAATGAATGAATGGATGAATGAATGAATATACCTCTCTCTTTCAGAATAGGTCTCTGACCAAATATAACCTCCCTAAAGAGGCATCTGCGGACCTCCAATTTAAATTAGGATTCCTGTGACTCTTTAGGAAAGGATAAGTGCTTTTCTTCAGAACACTCCTCTCTACCTAACATCGTATTTTAATGTAATAGTAAGAATTACATTTTTCTATCTCTCCTGCCAGAATGCTACTCCTTTAAGGCAAGTGACTGTCTCTTTGGTCCCCTGTCACATTTCAGCACCTGGAAGAGCACCCGGCACAAATAACAAGCTCAGAAATATTAGATGCATAAATCCCTGGATAAATAAATGAGTGATTTGAGCACAGGCAATGATGATTCCAGCGCTCAGCATTTCCCCATGGTAACAGTGCTTTGAGGATCCAAAGGTGATTAAGACAGATCCCTGCCATCAAGCCACTAATTCTCCTGGAGTACATTGGCCAAGCTACGATTTTTAACAACTTTATTGAACTCTAATTTGCATACCAATATTCCACCCACTGAAAATGGACCCAGTGATTTTAGAAAGTGTCAATAATCAAGCAGTCACATCCCAGTTCAGTTTTAGAACACTTCCTTCAACCCCAAAAGATTCCTTGTGCCTATTTTGCAGGTAATGCCCACTCCCAGCCTCCACCCCAGGCAACCATGAATCTGGCTTCTGTCTCTATAATTGTGCCTTTCCTAGAAATTTCGTATAAATGGAATCATATAATAAGTAGTCTTTGCCTCTGGCTTCTTGGACTTAGCATAATCTTCTTGAGGCTCACCTCTGCTGTTGCATATATCAGTAGTTTATTCCATTTTATTAATGAGAAGCATTACAATGCATGGTTATGCCTCATATTGTTTATCCATTTAACATTGGATGGACATGTTTTGGCTGTTGTGAATAATACTGCTTTGAACACTCACGTACAAGTCTTTGTGTGGACCTAGGTTTTCATTTCTCTTGGGTAGTTACCTGAGATGGAATTTTTGGGTCATCTGATAAATGTATGTTTAATATTCGGAGAAGCTACCAAACTGTTTTCCAAAGTGCTGTTTTACATTCCTACCAGCAAGGTACGATAGATCTACTTTTTGTAAATCTTTGCCAACAATTGGTATTGTCCGTCTTGTTGATTACAGCTTCTCTAGTATATATGCAGAGTTTTCTCACTGCAGTTTTAATTTCCATTTTCCTAATAATGTTGAACATTTTTGCATGTGCTTATTAGTTATCCTCATATCTTCTTTGGTGAAGTGTTTTTTCAAATATTTTCCCATTTTTTAACTTGATTATTTTATTTTTATTATCGAATTGTAACAGTGCTTTATGTATTCTGGTTATGAGTTCTTTACCAGATAAATGGCTTGCAAATATTTTCTCCTAATTTGAAGAAGTCCAATTATCAATGTTATTTTACAGATCATGTTTGTAATACCATACGTGAAAGTCATTGCCTATCCTGAGATAAAATCAATTTCATCCTCTTTTCTTTTAGAAGCCAGATAGTTTTGACCTTGTAGCTATTAGTTTTCCTTCACCTGTTGTCTTTTCTCTCATCTATCACTTTTATTCATTGAAAACTTTTCCTCAGATTTTTGCAACCCAGGAATAATGGGGATCCCATTCTCTTCTTTAAATAGAATGAGCAGCTGTCATTTGTTTTTGTTTGCTTGCTTTATCTGTTTGTTGTGGTGAGAAATTGCCTGGATGCAATGGTAGCTTCCACGTGTGACAGCCAGGCTCCTCCAGGGGCTATGGAAAAGAAAGAGACACTGATCATTTGAGCTACATGAATCACATGGGGTGTATATTTTTAATTTTTCTGGCTTTACTGAGGTATACTGGACAAATAAAAATTATATAGGTTTAAGGTGTACAACATGATATTTTGTTATACATATACACTGTGAAATGATTACACCACAATCAAACTAATTAACATATTCATCACCTCGCATAATCATAATTTTTTGTGTGGAGGGGGAAAACACTAAAAATCTCTCTTGGCAAACTTTAAGTATACAATACAGTGTATACCTATTACCTATACTCACCACACTCTACATTAGAGCTCCAGAACTTATTCAATACCAATCCTTTGTATCTTTTCACCAACATCTCCCAATTTTTCCCACCCTGCTGCCCCTGGCAGCCATAATTCTATTCTCTTCTTTTGTACTTAGACTTTTTTTAAGATTCCACATGTAAATACAATCATACAGAATTTTCTTTCTGTTTCTGGTTTATTTCACTTAGCATAATGTCCTCCAGGTTCAGATATGGAAATGAGCGTCCATTGATGGATGATCAGATAAACATATGACATATCTAATGAACTTAAAACATACAGCAAGAAGCAAGAAGAAAAAGAAGCAAGGGGGAAGAGAGTAGGATACACGCACAGTGTCAGGAGTTCAGCTGATCTGGGAGAGAGAGAAGCAAACTGTCAGGTGTGGCAGTAGCTGATTCAAGCAGGAAACCCAGAATGAAAGAGGCAAGCCTTAATCACTTACTGTGATTAAAGCAAGTGTCCAAAACTGGAGAAAGTGCCAACTTGCCATGTTCCATTTGTCTCATGGAGAAGCACACCAATCCTGGGTCAGGTGGTCAGTGCAGACATGGGGGCCATTTACTTTTGAGGGAGCCCTGAACAAAGGCTCCGGCAGATTTATGGGCCCTGTTTTATGGGCCCTGAGGTCAGAGGAAGGGCACAGAGTTGAAGAGTACTAGGTACTGAGTCAGATTAGAGAAGGCATTTCAAGGTTTCCTGCTTCTCCCCTTCACGAGGAGGTCTCAGCAGAGAGGTCAGAAGAGGACTTCTGTGGAAGGCTGCAGGAAAAGAGACAGGAATGAAGAACAAACAAACACTGGGCTTGCCAATAACCAGTTGAGCAACTGTAGCTTTTATCTGAGAGCCTCAGACAACAAACATGGAGCCAGATGTTTCTACTAGAGAGTGGCTAGTTTAAGGATAGCGTAGCTTTCAATCTGAGGTGACAAGATCAGTGCCTTATGCAGAGATACAATTTACTTGGTTCATCCATTCTTCCCCATTGAATTCCAGCACAGACCTAACACATCTTACAAGCTACTTGCTTCTTTTTATTTTGTTTTGTTTTGTTTTTAAGCAGGATGGAATATTCCATCATATCAAGATCTTGGAAGAAAAACCACTGTTGTCCTCGTATATGAATAACACGCACAAGATTTTGTCAAATTACATTGACAGTATTTAAGAAGTACATCAAAATAAGCTTGGATTCTTAACACTGTAAAATCAAAATTAAAACCAGAAGATGGTATATGACAACTGTCTAATTATTAGACAACTGTCTACATAAGCAATTCAAAATGATTGGATTTTTTAAAATGTAGAATGAAGAGGAAATTTTTTAAACTACTTTCAAATTCATTTGCTAATTAAAATTTTGCTTTGTTAAATAAAAAATGACATATGATTTTTATTTAGGTAGAGAAAAAACTCAGCAATGAGGAATAAAAAAAGGAACCACTGAAAGAAATGTTCAAAGCAGTGGGAACATGTGTCATTTCATAGCTGTATTCATATCAATCTTTTCAAAGTAAATTTTAAGTTTTCATAGACTGTAGGGGAAATTAACATATATATGGCAATACATGAATATATGATTTATGTGGGTCCATACATTCATTAGTCTTTTTTCCACAAGAGAAATGAGAAAGTCCACAGAAGACCTTACAAAATTGGCACATCTATCTTCAAACCTGAATGTCTTTTTCATGCTTTCTTGTGTGCCTTCTAGTATATATATATAATAAATTACTTTTCCCAAAGTATTACAACGGTAGGTATGGTAATTAGAGTGAAACAAATTGCAGTGGTCATTTAGTAAGATGATAAATTGGTCAGAACCAATTAGAGGCAGAAAACTTAACATTAAGACTATGATGAATGGGTGAGTGATGGTAAGACTTATCTATGAGATGGAGCTTGACAAGAACTAACTCTCCATATTCAAAGCAACAAACTCTTCATGGTGAAATTGAAGATGCCCGTAAGTTGAAGGGAGATGGATTTCAATTTCAATATATCATGCCAAGTACTTCATTTTATGGCAAAATTACCTTTCCCCTAAAAAGAGGACCCTTACTCCTTCAAAAAACAAACTGCATATTTGAAAAAAATCCTATCCTTTATCTTTTTATCCCAGAAAATTACTTTTTACTTCTATGGCAAAAGCGACATTCCTTGAACTCTTATTTTACTTCTCTACTATCTTTAAAGTTTTTAAATGGATTAAATTCCTCCCCATCCCATCATACGACTTTGTTGATCCTGTACCATTAAATAGCTTTTAATTTTATCCAATGGAAACTGTATTAAGATTACTGAAAAGAATAAACTTATAGTAGAAATTTCAAATATACTCTGAATCTAAAAATGTGGTAGTGAATGTGACTGCAAAAGGGAAAACTATTATTTTAAAAGTAATAATTAATTAAAATCTCAAATGAGGACTTCCCTGGTGGTTCAGTGGCTAGGAATCCGCCTGCCAATGCAGGTGACACGGGTTCGAGCCCTGGTCCGGGAAGATCCCACATGCCGTGGAGCAACTAAGCCCCTGCACCACAACTACTGAACCTGCACTCTAGAGCCCGTGAGCCACAACTACTGAGCCCACGTGCCACAACTACTGAAGCCTGCAGGCCTAGAGCCCATGCTCCGCAACAAGAGAAGCCACTGCAGTGAGAAGTCCGTGCACCGCAACGAAGAGTAACCCCTACTCACTGCAACTAGAGAAAGCCCAAGTGCAGCAACGAAGACCCAACACAGCCAAAAATAAATAAATAAAATAAATAAATTTATATTAAAAAAAAATCTCTAATGATTTTATGACATTGACTTGTAGAGTATTGTTAAATGCAAATACATACAAATATACCTGTATCCTTTTGAATGAGAATTCTCATCCACTACCAATAGTACCTTCTTCTGGAATTAAAGAGAGCTCCAAGTTGATTCAAATTAATCTTTTACTTGTACCAACTTAAAACTATAAAACTATTTATGGGTAAAATTATCTGTAGAAGTGACAGATTACTAAAGATTAATATTTGAAAATACATTATAACTTAATGCATTTTTTACTCATTATTGCAGTAACTAAAAGTAAATTACATCAGCTGTGTAACAATGGTTACAAGAAGGTTCTTTTTCCCACACACACAGGATTGTTACAGATAAGGCCATGTAAATGCAGTGAATGTCAGCTCCATTTCTGTGATTGAATAAAAGATGGTCAAAATTAATCAGCTTTTAAAAACTAGGAAGGTAGACCCAATTTCACTCCATTTCTTTTGCTGTTTTTTTTTTCTGTGCTTAATCAAGAAAAGAAAATTTTTTTCACATTTAGTTTATTCACATAATTAATTACATCTAAATATGGATACCTTTTTGATAAGTCCCCTAGAGATATTAAAAATGTCACAGTAGGACTTCCCTGGTGGCACAGTGGTTAAGAATCTACCTGCCAATGCAGGGGACACGGGTTTGATCCCTGATCCAGGAAGATCCCACATGTCGTGGAGCAACTAGGCCCGTGCACCAGAACTACTGAGCCCGCGCACCTAGAGTCCATGCTCTGCAACAAGAGAAGCCTCTGTAGTGACAAGCCCACGCACCACAACAAAGAGTAGCCCCTGTTCACCACAACTAGAGAAAGCCCATGCATAGCAATGAAGACACAACACAGCCAAAAATTAATTAATTAATTTTTTTAAAATGTCACAGTACACCACCATTTCTCACAGCATACTCTATTAGAGCTATTATAACAAATAATTAAAAAGTAATTCAACAAGAGTAATTTTAAACTTTTGAATGATGGCTGACAAATGGGGTATGGGCTGATGATTCATGGGCAGGTGAGAACAAGTCAGGTTCCTTATAACCTTGCTCATGGATGCTTAGACTTTCTGGTGTCGTATTCTAACTTTAAGCTTTCCTTGTCAGATAGATTTCTACAACACATTATAAGCACCTCAAAAAAGATAAGAAATTTATGAACATCATACATATGTGAAAATGGGGTCAAGACAGCAAGGTAAAGTTCTGATAAGCTATCAGCATTTTAATTTCCCCACTTTTCTATGAAAAAGAGTGGATAGTTAATTTAAATTCTCTTTTCAAACAGTTACCAGAATGTAGAATGTCACTTGCTCTGGATAATCTTTAAGAGCTTTATTTGGCATTGTATTTGTTCACTTTCCTTTCTTCAAATCTAATAATGTTACCAAGTCCAACACTGTATTGCTTGCCAAATGACAGGCCAATAAGTCAAGAGACGAGTTGATAGGGAAAGGAATAGTGACTTTATTTGGAAAGCCTGAGAAGATGGTGGACTAGTGTCCCAAAGAACCATCTTACCCAAGTTGGAATTCAGGCTTCTTCTTTTTTAAAAAAAAAAAATTTATTAATTTATTTCTTTTTGGCTGCATTGGGTCTTCGTTGCTACGTGCGAGCTTTCTCTAGTTGTGGTGAGCGGGGGCTACTCTTTGTTGCAGCACGCAGGCTTCTCATTGCAGAGGCTTCTCTTGTTGCTGAGCATGGGCTCTAGGCATGTGGGCTCAGTAGTTGTGGCATGTGAGCTCAGTAGTTGTGGCTCACAGGCTTTAGAGCACAGGCTCAGTAGTTATGGCGCATGGGCTTAGTTGCTCCGCGGCATGTAGGGTCTTCCCGGACCAGGGCTTGAACCCATGTCCCCTGCATTGGCAGGCATATTCTTAACCACTGAGCCACCAGGGAAGCCCCTCAGGCTTCTTTTATACTAAAAATGGAGGGAGTGTGGCTGGTTGCTGTAAACTTCTTGGTGCCAGAATCCTTTGTTCTTGCAGCTGTCCCCATAGGTCTGGTAACAATGCTCCTATAAACCTCCAACAAGACAAATGTTATTCTCTGTTCTGCTACTTTTTATCTGCACAGTGGGAAAGTGTTATACCTTTAAAGGTCAGGGCCTTGAGAATGGCCTACCCTGTATATTTCAGGCTATAGGCAACATTCTTTTACAGAAGGTGCAGAGCCAGCATGACTAAGCACAGGCAACAGAGCACAAGGGTTAGAGCTAAAGGAATAGATCCAATATGGAGTCACGTTTCTTCTTCTTTATTACAGTAAGATAAATCAAAGGCTTGCCCATAGTAAAAACAGAGCCATGTGATATTCCGGGCTCCACAGGCCCCCTGCAATTAAAGGACCCAGGGGATCAGGCATTTTCAACACTGATAATGGATTCTATGAATGCTGACAATATCCATAAGGACTGTTTGGTCCTTCTGACTATACTCTAGGATTTCTAGGCCCCTTGATCCTAGAGAGGGTGCCCTAGCTGAGGGATACCCAAATTCATCTTTGGTTTGTCCTGGTACACCTCCTATAGTGCATGAATGCTCAGTGGATAGCAGTTAGAAGAACAAGATGCAGATGATCAGGGAGATCTTCAATTCCTGAATCCTATCATCTTCTCTTCATGGCAACTTGAAGAAGATCCAGAGAGCTGTGGACCCACAGAAGACAAGCCTGACAAGAGAATACATATTGTACCATTAAGTCAGCACTCCATGGCCTGAAGGCATGGTCCAGTGCCACCCCCTAGGAACTGGAACTGTAGTTAACAAACATACTTTGCAGGGCTGGAGGCAGGCCCAGGGCTGGCTGAGCTGCTTCCTGCACACCTTTCCATCTTGACTTGCCCCTGAGTCAAGGATTTTATTGACCCTCTGATGATGATGAAGTCAGTCTCAGGAAAGCAGGACAGTCATCAAGAGGAAGGTAGCCTAAGGGCAGGAGAGCAAGGCTGACCCTTCCTCATGAGTTAATTTTCTGACTATTCCTGCAAAGCTCTCATGTTTGGTAAATCTATATTTCATCTCTGCAGATCCAGAAAGGACACTTCCTGGGCATAATCTTGGAAAACAAATAAATCAACATGGAATTCAATACAAAACAGGAAGAAAAATGAAGTACTATCTGCCATCTTTTTTACATTGTAAAACCAAATTCCAGCCAGTAGAACTGGAGACACAAGAACCCATTGGGTGAAATCAAATTATGTGATTTACCCTTAGCACGTTATACTTGATCTAGGGAGCAGTTGTCTATGAGAAACTGAGGGCATTAATCCCTAATCAAACTTGGGATAAGGCTAAATGTGTAAAATCCCTTCTACACTTTTGACTTTGCTAGAAAGATCTTGCTTAGAATGACCTATTAATTTGGAGCTCTACCCAAGATAAAGTCAGCTGGGGTAAATAAATAAACCATGTAAGCAGAATAATGGTTAGAAACACTTCTCACTGGTGATTCTATTTCACTGCTGAGAGAACTTTTCTGGTAAAAAACAGAGTTAATGGGATACTTAGCTCATCTGGAAACTTAATTCTCTTGAATGAGCTGAGAGGAAGTTAACCAGGTGTGTTATCCCGATTTTACTTCATCTCTAATATTCCGTTGCCTGCCCCAGGTCCTACATTCAGTTCACCCCCATGCTTTTGCTTTATCTTCTCCATATTTTCCTGGACTGGCATTGTCATGAATGCTGCTGAGTTCTCACCTTATGTATGAATACAATATGTAATAAATTAGGATGACATTAAAAAGAGGTGGCTCATTAAATCGTGATAGGATCTTACTATTTATCATCCATGTTTGATCATTCTTCTTTCAACTTACTGACCTCTGGCCCCATCAGGGTTGATGGAAGCCTGTTTTAGTCACACTGGGCTCTTCCAGCTGTGTCCTCACATGTCCCTCTTCATCACCCCTCCCACATCTTTGCCCAGACTTGAAAACTGCAAAGAGTATTGATCTGATGATCACGGGCTACTTTTTCCTGCAGATGTAGGGTCTGGCCCTGGTCAGCATCTGGGTGGCCTTGGACAAGTAGATAACCAGAGTCTCAGTGTCTAAAGGAGATGATAGTTCCAGTCTCAAAGGCAGCTGAAATGAAACGACTCAGTGCATGTGAAAGACTTACCTATATTTCCACACTGTTGGCTATCATTAAGGTTCCCCACCCCCACACTCAGCACCACTGAAGTTTGCTCCTCCTTTTCTGGACATCTTTAACATCCTCGTGCTTCAAATTTATGTCCCACTTCTTTCTTACAGCCTTTCTTTGAAATTCCAGTCCCCACTGGTCTCTCATTTCCTTGAACTTCTACAAAGACAATGGCTCCTAACGTTATACCTGATTCTATTCTTCCTAGGTTTGCTATGTCCTTGAGTCTGGATCTGAGTTGTCTTCATTCAGGATGTGTCTAGGCAAAGCCAGATTATATAATGTAGTTTTCAGCTGAATGAGTAGAGGCTGGGCATGCTCCTGACTCTCTTTCTGCTCTCCATTGTCCTTCATAGGTTCTCCGTACCTTGAGTAAGAACACATTGCTTATTAAAAGTCTACCTGTAGTGGGCATCATACACCCTCTTGGTTTCATAGGTGACTGTTAATTAGCAGACAACATAAAACTTTTTTTAATTTTTAAATTTTTTTATCATAACAGGATTTTATTTATTTTTTAAAATTTATATTGGAGTATAGTTGATTTACAATGTTGCGTTCATTTCTGCTGTACAGAGAAAGACAAATATCATATGATATCGCTTATATATGGAACCTAAAAATATGGTACAAATGAATTTATTTACAAAACGGAAATAGAGTCACAGATGAAGGTGGGATTTGACCTAGTAAATAATTCATGCTTAGGCATCAATAACATGAGCTTTTAGGAAAGAGCAATAAAATAAACCTTAGTATAACCACTTTTGTGATTGGCATCTAATCAGATTTGGACTCTTTTAAATTGGCATCTAATTAGATTTGGACTCTTTTAAATATGTTAGATATGCCAAATCGCCATATTTGCTTACAAGTAGCCTATGTATTATGTAGCTTCTTAAAATATTTTCTTTCAATTAGAATTGTATCTTATTGTCATGCTTTATTCCTACTAATTTAGAAGTCTGCCTTTAGGAACAAAATAAAAACGTAGGGATTTTCCAAGTTTTAGATACATCCACAATTATTTGCTATATAAGTATGCCCAGAATGCTATTAGTTGCCAAATTAGGCCAGAAAGAAATGAACTATATTTGAAAATTCTCAGAAATACAGTCTATCCATATATAAGCAGTTTCTAGAAGCCAAATAATTGTGATTGTCCAAAAGTTCTTTGATAATTTGTCTGCCACTCTATAGAGGGCTTTCAGGAAATCTTGTTCAATGCTCACAACCAACACCCTAATAATTATGAATGCCTGCACCATGCCCTAGGGGTGGAGAATGCCATCATTTTCTGGAACTCCATAGTTTATTTGCATTTACTGATATCTATGTTTTTTCATATCATGTAGAATGAACAACTTGAATAGTTTAAAGTGCTCTCCCAGACATTATTAAAAAACTCACAACATTCCTTCCAGATAAATAACTGAGCAAACAAACCTCTCACTTTTTTATTTATTTAGACACAAGGTTAATAGTAAAATCTAAAAAGAAAGATGCTAAGACAACAACAAAAGATAGCAGCCTGGAAACTGCAGGGCATCTTTTTGAGGCAAGCTAGACCTAAAGTCTTGGTCTATGAATGATGTAGAGAAAGGCCTGGGACAGCAGTGGGAATACTTCCACCAGCTCACGTGCTTGGCAAGTTCTCTGCATTCAGGAATCAAGTTCCCTCCATGTGCTCCTGCCTAGGGAGCTGCAGGCAGCGGGCTCCAGTTGTCCTTCTGTGTTCACTGAGAAACATACAGGCTCCAGCATTCTGAGGTCTTCCCCAGAAGGCTGATAACTTCACTTGGCAAGATTCTTTAATATTGTTTATTGCTGGGAACCCTCAACTCTACTTGGTTCTACCACTGCTTAGGGTACCTGCACCTCCCTTCGGCCTTATCTGTATCAACCAAGTCCTCTTCTCACAGCTGTGGCCCCATTGGGTCCTGATGGTGCAAAACTGAGATCTGAAACTGCACATTCATCCCTCTGAATTCTTATCTCCCTGAATGAATAGAATTAATAAAAAGAACCCATCTTCCTACTCCTTGTAGTTGACATATAGATTGTAAACATTCATTAAGATATTTGTTTTAACTGTGTGTGCTTTTTATCTATTACGATTTATTTGCTTTTTGAGTTATCAGACAGTCCCTCTCCTCCCCAATTTTTTAATGTGCTTCAGTCCATCAGTTTTTTTGATCAGAAACATTCTCCCATCTGCATCCCTATAAATATTTTTAAGCTTTGTTCTGGGACACAGTTTCTTAGAAAGTTACTTAGAGACTCGTTGATGTTTTGGGGTCTTGCTTTTTAAGACTTAAAAGCAGGGGAAGAGCTGTTTAGTCCAGGGCTGATTATTTCAAACCACTGAGGCAAGACCCTTCTGAGTATTCCACCCAATGACCCAGGAATTAAGAAATCTTTGAGTCTGGAAATGCACACTATTTTCACCCCTGTGTGACTTTCAAGTAGAGGTCTCGCCAATGATTTCAGGAGAGTCTTCCGTCACATGCATGTGCTGTTAGCTCTCTGCTGAATAAGGGTCCTCCATGGGTCTCCAGAGTTCCCGTTAGAGGCAGGATCTCTCCCCTTTGGTGTTCTGTCCTAAGAACTCCGATCACCTTGCTCTCGCCAGATTTCTGGCTCTATCTCCTTAATGAAGGAAGACCACTGAGTTCCCGCTGAGATCCCAATCCCTGCCCCAAGGCAGGGAAATTCTCCACCAGCCGGAAGCTGGAGAAATTTCACTGCTCACCTCATTTGGATCCTGTCTCTGAGGAACCAAACCCTTGGTTTCTCAATGTCTATTTCACATATTTTGCTTTGCCATATTTGTCTACATATTTCTGTTGTTTCAGACAGGAGTGTAAATCTACTCCCTTTTGCTCTATGTTGGCCAGAAGCAGAATCCAAGTACCATTCTATTTTAATTACTATTCCTTTCTGTTACGTGGTTGACATCAGGGGGTCTTGTTCAAGCTTGTTCCACTGCAGTTTTGGAAACATTACACCAATTCATACACATTTATTTTTCAAAAGTTCTTTAGAATCAGTTTATCTATATATAAAAACAATCCTCTTTCATTTATTGGTGTCCATTAAAGGCATAGGCTAATTTCTGGAAAAATGGTTTCCATACAATAAAACCTTTTATATTCCAAGAATAGGATGTGCTTTCTTATTATTCCAATCTTGTACACATTCCTCAGGAGCATTTTAAAATTGTATTCCTATGGAATGGGTACGTATTTTGGTTTATTCCTACATATTTACCCACTTTTTTTGGTTTTGAAACTTGATTCTATTGTTTCTTTATATTTATTGTGTTGTTTCTATTTGGGAAAGTTATTGATTTTTGCGTATTAGTTTTGTACACAGGAACTGACTGAATTCTGTTATTTATTCAAAAGTTTTTATTTGAATGTTTTGTTATCTTTTCATACAGTTCTATATATCATAGATACCTACTCTGAAATAATGTATTATTCGTTTGTATATTTCAATATGTACACAGCCTAGGTCCCCTTGTTTTTGGACAACCTTTATTTCTATAAAGTTACTAAGTCCTGGTTCTACCTCTCACTTTTCTCCACGTCGGTTAGAAAATTGTAGTTTGAGGGCTTCCCTGGTGGCGCAGTGGTTGGAAGTCCGCCTGCCGATGCAGGGGACACGGCTTCGTGCCCCGGTTCGGGAAGATCCCACATGCCGCAGAGCGGCTGGGCCCGTGGGCCATGGCCGCTGAGCCTGCGCGTCCGGAGCCTGTGCTCCGCAACGGGAGAGGCCACAACCGTGAGAGGCCCGCGTACAGAAAAAAGAAAAAAAAAAATTGTAGTTTGAGAAAAATCTCATTGATAATTCCTCTCTGCTCTTACCTATTCTTTTCCACTTCAAGGGAGTATCACGTGAATATATAAGGTAAATTTCTTAAAATGATTAAGACTGTTCAAGAGAGAGATTTTACTTAAGTATTAAGAGTTAGCAGAGTGCTTTGTCTTATAAATGTTCACAAATAAAGAGATAGTAACATAAGAATGGTAAGTGGGTTTGGCTGTGTTAAGAATTTAAGCTACGTGTTCACGAATTAAAGATTCATTCTCCTAATTTACATTAGGAGACGTTTAAGTACATGACTTGGAGAAATTCAAATGCAAATATGTGTCATCTCATGTTGAGCATTGAGAAAGGACACAAAAGAAAGTAGATGTGCTGAGTGTTACAAGGGTGAACAATTTTCACTGTATGTCAATTTTTTTAAATTTTCTAAAAATATTGTGATGTCTATTAACTATAACAGATTAATGCTACAGGGGATAATCAATATCCAAACTTTCAGCAGTTTACCATAGAAATTTGTTCATGCATTTCAGGGATCAGTTGGGATAACAGAAGCAACACTAAGCATTTTGGACATAAAAGATTTAATATAGGAAATAGCATCTTATACAACTTTTGAAGATCCAGAAAGCTGCCATGGCCATCTCAGGCAGCCTGATACACTGAAGTGTTTCTTAGTCTCACCTGGAAGCTGCAGAAGTTCTCAGAATCTCCAAGAAGCTCCTGTCAGCTGTGGGGGTCAGTGGCAGTGTGGAGAGCACTCTTCAAGGGATCACTGGGAAGCCACAGTGAACCTTGCATCCACCCAGAATCTGCCTGTAGCTGGTTCTGAGGGTGATGGCTCCTCCTCTGCTGTCTTCTAAGTCATGTACGTATACTCTCTGTGGCAAACTCTAACCTGGACCCAGACAGGAAAGGGAAGTCTCTGCTTCAGCAACACAGAGGTGTTTACAAAGGGGTGATAGACAACAGAGAAAAATGCAAACTCATGTAACGGTGCAGAGGGTAGTGGGTAGTCCTGGCTGGTGTGCTCTCTGGTAGTTGGGAGGATGAGGTAATACTCGCCTGTCCAACATGTTCACTTTCGTCCCCAACACTTCACCACTTTCCAATAACAGGGATAGGCTATATGGCTCCACCCAGCTACAAAAGGGGCTGGCTGCCTCTCAGTGACTATCCATAAGATGGAAGGAGGAAGAGTAATATGAGTGAAAAGTTAGATTAACAAGTAAATAATTTAAAGAAAAAAATTCAATTAACCTACAGTCGGCAAAAAAATAATGCTGGATCTAGTATGTAATATGAAATAATAATTTATCAAACATAAATTATACTGTTCACACCTTAGATTTTCTTATTCGTTGAATGATTACTTTTAATATCTTAGAAACAGTCTAGTGTTTTCTTAGGATACAAATATTAGTGCTGAAAATCAAAGCTGCAATGAGGTACCACCTTACACCACTCAGAATGACCATCATTAAAAAGTGTACAAGTAACAAATGCTGGAGAGGGTTTGGAGAAAAAGGAACCCTCCTACACTGTTGGTGGGAATTAAATTGGTGTAGCCACTATGGAGAACAGTATGGAGATTCCTCAAAAAACTAAAAATTGAGCTACCATATGATCCAGCAATCTCACTTCTGGGCATATAACTGGACAAAACTATAATTTTCAAAGATACATGCACCCCTATATTCACAGAAGCACTGTTTACAATAGCCAAGACATGGAAACAACCTAAATGTCCACCGACAGATAAATGCATAAAGAAGATGTGTTATATATACACAATGGAATACTACTCAGCCATAAAAAGAATAAAACAATTCCATTTGAAGCAACATGGATGAACCTAGAGATTATCATACTAAGTGAAGTAAGCCAGACAAAGGCAAATACCATATGAGATCACTTATATGTGGAATCTAAAATATGACGCAAATGAACTTATTTACAAAACAAGCTCACAGACATAGAGAACAGACTTGTGGTTGCCAAAGGGAAGGGCGTTGAGTGAGGAATGGAATGGAGTTTGAGGTTAGCAGATGCAAACTATTATATAGAGAATGGATAAACAACAAGGTGCTACGCTATAGCACTGGGAACTATATTCAATATCCTGTAATGAACCTTAATGGAAAAGAATATGAAAAAGAAAATGTGTATATATGTAAATGTATAACTGAATCACTTTGTTGTACACCAGAAAGTAATACAACATTGTAAATCAACTATACTTCAATAAAATGAATTTTTAAAATAAATAAATAATTAAAAAACAAATATTAATGCTGAACTAACCCCAAATTTTATTTTTTTATATTTTTTTACATCTTTATTAGAGTATAATTGCTTTACAATGGTGTGTTAGTTTCTGCTTTATAACAAAGTGAATCAGTTATACATATACATATGTTCCCACAATTCTTCCCTCTTGTGTCTCCCTCCCTCTCACCCTCCCTATCCCACCCCTCTAGGAGGTCACAAAGCACCAAGCTGATCTCCCTTTGCTATACAGCTGCTTCCCACTAGCTATCTATTTTACGTTTGGTAGTGTATATATGTCCATGCCATTCTCTCACTTTGTCACAGCTTACCCTTCCCCCTCCCCATATCCTCAAGTCCATTCGCTAGTAGGTCCGTGTCTTTATTCCTGTCTTACCCCTAGGTTATTCATGACATTTTTTTTCTTAAATTCCATATATATGTGTTAGTATATGGTATTTTTCTTTCTCTTTCTGACTTACTTCACTCTGTATGGCAGACTCTAGGTCTATCCACCTCATTACAAATAGCTCAATTTTGTTTCTTTTTATGGCTGAGTAATATTCCATTGTATTTATGTGCCACATCTTCTTTATCCATTCATCCGATGATGGGCACTTATAACCCCAAATTTTATTGTATAAAAGTATTGATTTAATATGCTAACTTTTCTCTGCTGACAGTCACAATGATCCTTGTCCTTAAGGAAATGGTCACATTTCTGGGAATTTGCAGAAAACCTACCTACACTATAAAGTGATGAAGAAGATCTGAAGTTTGCTGATAAAACACAATTTTTGTACAAACATAAAGGAGACCCTTTTGAGCTTCACTCGATCACATATAGTATGATTATGTGAAGTTTTACAAATAAATCATTTTATAACCTTGTTTTGGCTAGAAAATAGAGTCTTGGATTTCACTCATTATTGTGAGAAAAATTAGAGGTTACCTGTGGAAACTTTTAGTAAGCCATAAGAGAATGAACATATTTATGTTTTCTGAAGCACCTTCTATTAAGTCTGGAAGGAGATTTGAAAAATTACTTAAGCTAGGAACATGTTATACATTTAATTCACCTAAATGCATCTCACTGAATGGTTTCTGAATGAATGAATGGATGAAGTAAATTATTTATGTAATGTGTTTACTTCTCTGTCTCTATAACAAGGCTCTCAAAATCAGATATTTTATTGCCTTCACCTAACAATATCTGCCGCATTAATTTTTGTGAATGAATAAAAGTGGAAATTACAGTCAGATGTGCCTGATCGGCCCTTGTCCTCTCAACTAAATATCCTAATATTTCTCTGTGCAAAAGGATCTTAATTATGCATTCACATCGCACCAATTTACTTCTCTTATGCTACTGTCCCCTTACGCTATTGAAGTTCAAATAAAATCTACATCATTAATATTACCCAGTCACCTACTCTATATTTAGCTTGCAATGTCACATGCATTTTTACTACAAAAATACTACAGAGATAGATACACTGTGTTTCCCCAAAGCAGCACTACTTTTTAAAAGCACAAGAAGAGTTTTACTGTATGTCTCCAGGTCATCTTGAGTTATTACCTAAATAGCCTTAACCATTAGTAGCTGCCTGAATTATAGCTTCTTCAGGGATTATCTGAAATTTGTTTAAAATTTGAGAACAATTAACAGAAACACTGCATTATGGTAGGCAATAATTACAGCTCTGACAAAGGTATTTTACAGATCATATATTTCCAAACAATTTTTTTGTTCTAAAATAAACTTAGCACAAAAAGTCTTGTCTTGTAGATGTGTTATCTAAAAATTTTAAGCAAAGTGGATTTAAAAGTGAATAAGCCACAAGATAATAAAAGCACATTTCCATGTAATCTAAGGTTGAGAGTAATAATTTAATAATAGTAATAATTTAAATTCTACAAAGCAACTTTTCATGTATGGGGTTTTCATACATGTAATTGTAAAATGCAATTCACAATGGTGAATGGAAGTGGCACATATAGAGTTTGTGAATAGTCAGGTCAGGGACAATCTAAGCTTATAGGAAATTGAGTATCTGTCACTTTATGTGTTTGTAAAGAAAACCTAAAATGAAAGGTAGTAACAGAAATTCATAACTTCCTCGAAAAGGGGACATGAAGTGTATGTGTGCGTGTGTGTGTGTGTGTGTGTGTGTGTGTGTGTGTATACAGACCTTGAGAGTAGGTGCATCTTACAGCCCTCTCAGAACTGTGTTGCCAGGTAGAATAGATTCCCTAGTGTACTTTCCACTGTAACTTACAGTAATAGAGGCAGTTTCTCAGGATAAATTGTAGCAGCCTTGGCATTACTGTGTTACTGGTCCTAATCAGCTGTTACATCGGTGTTAGTTTTGGTCATATAAATAGGACTGCATTTTAAAATTATTATGACATATTAAGTAAATAAAAATATAATTGAGTGGGATTAATGTTGTTATTTTAATCTAAAATCTGATAATATATTCTGTCACTGGCACATATTTTAATTTGTCACTAGGCCTCCATGACAATAGAGAAGGTAAACATGTTATTTGAGATATCTATGCCTTTTCCATAATTAACTATGGAGAAATCAATTATTACAGAAGGTGCACAGTAATTATTGTCTTGTAATTTTATCTCATAGATGACTAAACATTTTGAAGACTTAATTATAAATTAACAAAGAAAAGATAGACATGATAAGGAATATTAAAACAGGTTATTGCACCTGTTAATTAAGCAGAGGAAATTGATATTTGTCCACCAGGAAATATCTGTAATCACATAGTATTATATAGAAAACAATTATATTGTCTTGATGAATAAATGAAAATTGATGTTTTTATACCCCAAATTGTTGGTCTATATTTTACCTACATTTGATGATTTTTAAAACATGAATGAAGTTATTCACTCTGTTAAAATGCTAAATTCACTCTATAATTATACTAAAGGATAGTATGCCAACTTTCTGTTCTTTGGCAGATTTTTAGATTAATGAAGTAATAGCTTAGCATTTATTATAGTTTTGTATTTCTTATATAGTAATAAAACAAACTAGTAAAGCTTACTTAAAGCAATCTATTTAAATAATTGAAAGTCTACAGAAAGATCTAGACAGAATGTGCAGCTCAAATTGCAAATACTCCATCAGAGCTAATACCAATGTAAACTCTGGTCTGCATGAAATCATTACAAACTAAACTGAAAAAAACTGATATGCATGTGACTGAGCTATTCAGTGTTTAATACCTCCTCACATGTGCATTTTATTTTTCGATGCATATTTTTGTCAGTTCCTTAGTGCATTTATATAGGAACACTTTTTTCCCTGGATTAAATTGAATATAAAGCTCCTTAAGGACATTATGTTGAAAAATACTGAGTAGCATTAGAAACTTTCCACATAAGAATTTAACCTACAGGAACAGCGGAAGTTTCAAATGTTGTGAGTGTCAAACAACACTCAAACTTTGCTTAAGGTTAAACATTTTTACTTATAGGGATAGAAATTAACATTTAAATATTTAATTTGTATTTTTTATGTTTCAAATTTTTGAATTTTACATATTCTTTATTTTATAATGTATTTATTGACTAGTAACAAAGTCATATTCTTATGCATGGCAGAATTTACTTTTTTATATGCAAAGAAGTGACAAAAATAACTTTGAATTGAAACACTTTTTTTGTACATTTTTTTAAAACATCTTTATTGGAGTATAATTGCTTTACAGTGGTGTGTTAGTTTCTGCTGTAAAACAAAGTGAATCAGCTATACATATACATACATCCCCATATCTCCTCCCTCTTGTGTCTCCCTCCCACCCTCCCTATCCCGCCCCTCTAAGTGGTCACAAAGCACTAAGCTGATCTCCCTGTGCTATGCAGTTGCTTCCCACTAGCTATCTATTTTACATTTGGTAGTGTATATATGTGCTTGCCACTCTCTCACTTCGTCCCAGCTTCCCCTCCTCACCCCGTGTCCTCAAGTCCATTGTCTATGTCTGCGTCTTTATTCCTGTTCTGCCCCTAGGTTCTTCAGAACCATTTTTTTTTTTTTTAGAGACACATGTTTATAAGTATGCCACTGGTAAAGACAAAAGACATAGCAGAAAAAAGAGGAGAGTAATTTCAAAGAGGAAGAAAAGACAGAGGTGTAAGCACCAGGTAAGAGACTGTGGGCATCGTGTTTCGGTTTTAACATTTGCAGGATCATCACCCTTTTTGGTGAGCACTCTCTGTTAGGACCCTGAAAAAACACAGCTAATCTCTTCAGCACCCTCAGGCAAGCCCACGGAGGAGCTCTGGAGCCAGTTCGTTCATTCCCCGCTATTCATCTAACTTCTGAAAAGACCCAGCTATGTTTGTGTCATAAGAACATCTTTAACACTTAATTTTATTACTATAAAAATGCCAAATCCATTGTTTCTGACTTCCATTGCTTCCATTGAGAAGTTAGCTGTCAGCCTTGGGGTTTTTCCTTTGAAGATCATGTGTCTTTTATTATTTCAGTAATGCCAAATTTAAATATTATATTTCTTTTGATTTTCAACAGTTTTACTATGATGTTCCCAGGTGTTGTTTTCATTGTGTTTTTCTTTTCTGGGCGTTCTCTGAAGTTTTTAATATGTGGGTTGGTCATCTGCATCATCATGACTTTGAGTTTTGCTCTGTACCCATTCTCCCTCTTCACTTTTTAAATTGGTTATGTATTTATTTTATTTAATATTATATGGTAGCTCTATTTTTAGTTTTTTGAGGCCCTTCCATACTGTTCTCCATAGTGGCTGCACCAATTTACATTCCCACCAACAGTGCAAGAGGGTTCCCTTTTCTCCACACCCTCTCCAGCATTTATTGTTTGTAGATTTTTTGATGAGGGACATTCTGACTGGTGTGAGGTGATACCTCATTGTAGCTTTGATTTGCATTTCTCTAACGATTAGTGATGTTGAGCATCTTTTCATGTGCCTCTTGGACATCTGTGTGACCCAGCAATCCCACTACTGGGCATATACCCTGAGAAAACCATAATTCAAAAAGACACATGTACCCCAATGTTCATTGCAGCTCTATTTACAATAGCCAGGACATGGAAGCAACCTAAATGTCCATCAGCAGAGGAATGGATAAAGAAGATGTGGTACATATGTACAATGGAATATTATTCAGCCATAAAAAGGAACGGAATTGGGTCATTTGTAGAGATGTGGATGGACTTAGAGTCTGTCATATAGAGTGAAGTAAGTCAGAAAAAGAAAAATGAATATCCTATATTAATGCATATATGTGGAATTTAGAAAAATAGTATAGATGAACCTATATCCAGGGCAGGAATAGGGGTGCAGATGTAGAGAATGGACGTGTGGACACAGGGTGGGAAATGGAGGGTGGGATGAATTGGGAGATTAGGTTTGACATAAAAACTAGATAGCTAGTGGGATGCTGCTCTATAGCACAGGGAGCTCAGCCCAGTGCTCTGTGATGACCTAGATAGTCAGGACTGTGGGGGTGGGGGTGGGTGGGAGGGAGGTCCAAGAGGGAGGGGATATATATATACATATAGCTGTTCACTTTGTCATACAGCAGAAACTAACGTGACATTGTAAAACAATTACACTCCAATAAAAAATATTATATATAAAATACATACATACATACATATATACATGTATAAATATAAGTTTCTGCTAGTTTAATACTGAGTCCATTTTTTCAGATATATATTTTTTTTTCACCTTTTGAATGTCCTTTGGCTAATTTTGTAAATTCTCAATTCTCCATTCTTTCATATTGTTTGTATATATTTTTTAATATTTTCTTGAACATATAAATAAAGTTTTTATAGATCCTTTTGTACCAGCTCCAATGTCTGAACCAAATATGATCAGGCCTTCTTGGGTTGTTTTCTTTTTCTTTTTTTATTTGACATGTAATTTTTTTTTACCTTTTCATGTCTCATATTTGTTTCTTATTTTATGTTAGACACAGTATAGAAAAAAAAACTTTGGGGCCTTCAGATGCAGCTGTCTCCAAAAGGAAAGATTTTAGTTGAAGGGCTGATAACCTCAATCCAGTCAGGATGTGGGGCTGGGCTAAGATTTAGTCCCATTCACTTTTATTCTCATTTGTTCCTGTTCCCTAGGTGTAGTTTTCCAGGATTTTAACTGTGGGTGTCCATCTCCTTAACTCTAAAAATACTGTTGGAAATTCAGCTTTGCCTTTTAGAAATTACCAGCTTGACTGTTGGGCCCACACACTGTGGTAATTTGCTAATATCATGCAGAAGAGACCAGATGTGTGTTTGAGGAATTCCCCCAGATTGGGGCTTGGTTCCTAAACACTGCAAGACTATAAGATATTTTATTGTGCATTGGAAAAGCCTCTAATATAGCTCTGACATATTTTTCTTCTTTGTATTACTAACATCCTTCCTGGCATTTAGTGTATGTTAAGTTTATTTAAATTTTGATCCATTCTTTCCAATAATTCTACTTCATATGGCGTATGATATTTTCTTGTTTTTATTTCATAATTTTTTTTTTTACCCTGGGGTAGCTAATTCATGGCTAGTTTATTTGAGGAGCAATTTCAGAAAGCCCATGAAAGAGAGTGGGGAGAGTAAGGTTGCTACTATTGTTGCACAGCAAATGAACACCAAACTTAGATTCTTAAAATTACCGTTTCTTTGTTTTGGGGGGTAGGGGTTGTTGGTATTTTTGTGGGATTTTTTTTTTTTTTTTGCTCTTGAATTTTTGGATTAGGAATTTGGGCTGGACTGCTAGAGCCCACATTTTGTCCATCAATAAGTTACATTTCTTCCACATGAAAAATTCACTTATCTCTACCCAAGAACCATCAAAATTTTCATCCTGTTATAGCAATGGTCCTTGGATTGTTACTACCCACGTCACCTGAGAACTTGTTAGAAATGCAAATTTTCACTAACTCTCTCCCCAGATCTACTGAATCAGACCCTTTGGCAATGATCCCAGCTATCTCTATTTTAAGAAGCCCTCCCAGCCAATAAGATGCACCTATTTAACATTGACTAAGAACGTAGTGACTGAAGTTTCCAACATTTCTGGTTTGAGTGAATGAATGCATCAGCTATGATTCGGGGAAACACAATTTGAAGACTGTAAAGAGTCTTGATTTAAACACATTGGGTTTTTTGTGCTTATAGCATATTCAAATGACCATATCCCAGCGGAAAACTGAATACATGCCCCTAAAACTGAAGGCAGTGATAAGGGTTGAAGTTTTAAATTTGAGAATAATTAGCAAACTGTTGAATAAAACTGCTATTTTGGACAAAGTTGCCCAAGGAAGGCATGTAGAAAGAGAATAACAATGGACCAAAAATATAATTCTGGGGATTCACATTGTACAGTAGGTATACAGAGAGATGGAGAAGAGAGATCTGTGAAAGGTAAAGATAAGGAAAGATTGGAATTAATGGAAAAAAGCCAGGAAAGAGGAGAGGTATGCAAAATTTATTAGTCAGATGGTTTCAGTAAAAATCCATTCAATTTTTGTAGGCCAAAGGCGGAAATTAGTTCATTTAAGTAATAGGGACATGTGAATGAGGATTGCTTCAGTTCAGATGCCTTCAGCAGTTCAAAAGGTGCATTAATATTGTTTGTTCTCGGTCTCCCTTAGCTTTACTTCCTCAGTCTCAGGCTGATTCCTGCCTTGGGGTGACCATCAGCAGCTTCACTGCACATTCTGAGAGATTCAAGTTTAGTTGAAAGGAATGTTTTATTTTCCAAGAAAATTCTGGGAATCAGTCTGATTGCATCGCCCTTGAATCAAACACCAAACACAACTCAATGCTTGCCTGGGACGAAGTGAGAGAGTGGCATGGACATATATACACTACCAAACGTAAAATAGATAGCTAGTGGGAAGCAGCCACATGGCAAAGGGAGATCAGCTTGGTGCTTTGTGACCACCTAGAGGGGTGGGATAGGGAGGGTGGGAGGGAGGGAGACGCAAGAGGGAAGACATATGGGAACATATGTATATGTATAGCTGATTCACTTTGTTTTACAGCAGAAACTAACACACCATTGCAAAGCAATTATACTCCAATAAAGATGTTAAAAAAGAAAAATTCAACGCCTGCTTTGCTTTGGCCTGGGTTACATACCCATCCCCTAAAGCCACCAAAACACCATACACTAAAAACACAAGGTGTGTAATTCTTCATGGAAAATACAGGTTATTTTAATGAATAAGAGGCAAGTGTTGCCAAAACTCGATCTCTGTTCACTGGTGCCGAATAAAAACGTGGAGACAGTTTTGGGTGAAGTAGAAAAGAATAGCTTTTATTGCTTTGCCAGGCCAAAGGGGCCACATTGGGCTACTGCCCTCAAGACTGTGTGTCCCACCCTGCAGGGGGTAGTGAGGGGTCTTATAGTGTTAAATGAGCAGGGCGTGGTCAGCTCATGGACATTCCTCTGATTGGTTGGTGGTGAGGTAATCAAGAGTTAGCATCATCAGCTTTCTGGTTCCAACTGGTCTGGGGTCTAGGTGCTTGTGGGCAGCGTACAGTTAACTTCTCCCACCTGGTGGGCGTTTCAGTATCTGCAAAACAGCTCAAAGGACATGGCTCAGAATATTATATATAGTCGTTGAGGAAGAACTAAAGGTGCTTGACTTTGTTTAATGGTTAAAGTATTATTACTTTGTCTTGTTTCTCTGTTTTCCTTTCTTTCTGCATTTTCTCACTTCTCTGATTAAATTTATTCATTGACTAAAGTTTTCCTACAGACAAAAGGCAGGTGGAGGACATGGGTGGGGATGTATTCTGGGAAGGCCTCATAGGGTCCTGCTCGGTTACACAAGAAGCACACATATGCCCATAGAACATAACCAACAGAAGTAACCGAGTAAACATCTTCAAGGAGTGAGCTATTGGTAGTGGCAAATTCTACAGAAAGATTCATGAAAATCATACTGACTAGTGTTAGTGGGTCATTATCCTCCCAAATATTATTGTCTTTAAAACTACTAATGCAATTCTTTTCCAACACCTGTATTAAACACGGGGTTTTTTTTCACACAAGCTAACTTTTTTCTTGCAGAACCCAACTAGATTATTATTTCAACTCTTTAGAATATATTATTTTTTGAATCAAGTTTTGTCTGATAGAGACATTTGCAACAATTTCTGCCAAATAGCTCTGATATAAAGGCATTCCTGTTCAATATTATTTGCCAAGATAAATAAAATTTAGTTATATTTTTAAAATCATCTTTTCAAAGATTGATCTTGCCATCATAATAGCAAAAAAAATGTATTTACTGAACCACCATAAAGATGTTTAAATTGAAACCCAAACACATTAGTGAATTAGTCCATTATTTTCTATTTGTTTTCCTTACCAACACACATATTGAAATGTTCAATATGTTTCACATATTTTGGTAACTATAAATTTTCCAATATTTTCT
Organism: Pseudorca crassidens; assembly: GCF_039906515.1. Taxonomy (NCBI): domain Eukaryota; kingdom Metazoa; phylum Chordata; class Mammalia; order Artiodactyla; family Delphinidae; genus Pseudorca; species Pseudorca crassidens. Next base: position 7,770,307 of record NC_090298.1, read on the forward strand.
TCTTAAATAAGTTTGTTATTTAACAATTATTTAAAATTGAATACAGGAAATAGTTGATTTGGAAGAATCAGTCAAGAATAATAAAAAAAAATAACTAAATTTCCTGCTGCTCTGATGACAGACCCAGCTTTGTGTTCAGATGCAGATATTTTCTTTCATAATATTTTCTTAATTTTTCTCCTTCCCTCACTTTATTATTCAGCTTAAAAAATTGCTTATGAATATTATTGTTTGGGTGCAGTTCGCTATAAACTCCTTCAATTTATTTGAAAATAATATATTTAAAATGACTGAAACGTGAGTAAATTGTTGAATTATGAATTTTTCAATTTAGTGTGTCACTGATGGTATTTTGTAATGTAGCTTTCCATACTCAAATGAGGTTGTAGGTTGTTATGTGACACTCATTCGTGACATTTCGCATTCTATGTGCTGTCATAAAAGCTTGCTTTTTCTTTAAACCCCTAGTGGCAAAGTGAGAAAGGCTGGAGAATTAGCAGAAAGAATTTGTCTCTCTAGGACTTAAAAGAAAATCTTTCTTTAGTTTACGTACTTTTAAAATTTGGGGCAGTGTCTTACTCATTTGTTTGTTTTCAGGAAATATACTGAAGCAATTGCCTTTCCACACTCCTGAACTCTGATCAGAGCTGAGGGTCTCTTTATAGGAGTGGTAATTATACCACATATCTGCGTAAGGAAATAAATATCCATGACACTATCCTCTAACAGTCAATGTTTTCAAGGGATTATTGTTAATGCAGAAATCTCTTTCTGCATATTTTTTCTCATGAAGTAACATTTTAAGTTATCACTAATAAATGACTGATGCTTCTTTCAACGTATATTTTACAGTTTTCTAAAATAATGTAGGGAAACCAGCTAACTGCCAAATTCATTTTGCAACCATTAATACTCTATAAATCCAGGGTAAAGATGATTTTTAAGGATACTTATTCAAGTTTTCTCAGTCATGATATTTTACGTTCAACAAGGTAGTATTTTAGTTTGATGATTTCAGTGACTTATGGTCACATTATGCTAGCGATTTACAAAGATTTATTTGATTAGCTTCCAATTTTTCTCTCTCTTCTCTTTCCTAATTGAAAATATCTTTAACTCATCTCAGTCATGATCATATTTTATATGAATTTCTATATACAGTGTTCTGACCTTTCTATATCAATTCAGATTTACTTTCAGCTCCTAGTAACAAAAACCTGACTTCAGACGTCTGTACTCATAAGGATTCATTCCCTCACATAAAAGGGCAGTGGAAGTTGGCTGTCCAGGCCTCAGAAAGCAGCTCCACTAAGTTGTGAGAGATCTAACGTATATGAATCTTCTATCTATTTTGCCACTTTTAGCATAAAGCTTCCAGCTATAAGAACACCTCATGGACCAGGATGGCAGCTAGAACAGCAGCACCCATGCCCATCACATCAATATTCCTGAATGTTGATAAAAGGAAGCCTGCTATTAGTATATTCCCCCATGTTGGACACCAAAGTTAATGAGATAAAGACAAATTTTTAGAGTGAGAGTGAATACAATGTTGAAAACATAAATTTTTACTCACAAAGTTTCTTAAATGAGTAATTAGATGAAAGATATGTTTGGACAATGTGAAGGTTCCTGAAAAACAATTTCATTTTATTACAGGCAGAGAGTTTTCCAGATCTATGTTTATAAACATGGTCATATAAAATTGTGGTTTAACAAATCATTCCTTCAGAAAATTTAAACTCTTTTTTTTTCCTTTTTCAGGAGATTCAAACCTCAAACGTCAATGCTGCCAAAAATGGTAATGAACTGAAGATGGTCTACATCAATGAGTATAACTTGCACACCCCTGTGTTAGCAATCTATTGATCATATCCAGCAATAAGAAAGTACATCACCAGTGACTTACAATATATTTGGACCATTAACAGTTTAACTTGTCAATCACCCTACCAAACTGATTTATCCCTAAAGATGCATATTTATTTATAAGATTTATTAAAATATTCATACCTATCTATATGCAGGGCATAAAGTTTATAGTGGTTGGACTATTAAATAGTTATAAATTGTTACCTCATAGAAATTAATTTTATTTAATGGCCGTTGATTTCCCAATAAACAGCTTATTATGCACTTCAGCATCTTGTGAAATACGCATCTTCATAGTTCAGTGAATATATGAAGAACTTAAAGTGAATATTCTTCTAGTGGAAGCAGTAATGTTCTCAGTAACAATATTGTAAATTGCTCGTGCTTTGCTAGCATATTTCTCTCCACATGCTTCTGCCACACATACTTTATTAATGCGTTACATCTGCCATTAAAATAAAGTGACTTAAATCACTCAAAACAGTACTATCCACTTAAGTTATTCATCCCATTTCAAATACTTTGTGCAAAGGGGAAAGTTAAATTAACACTCTGAAACTCATGAAATCCATGCCCAAGATGGTTTTTCATGGATTATTCTGAAAATAGCCTGGTATTAAGTTTATGCCTTGTTTATTATTTGTCTTGGAATCTCTGAAGATTTTGAGGTGCCTATGGCTTCATTTGAAATCCACCCTCTCCTTAATATTTTCTTCTTAAATTAACTCAAAGAATTCTGAGAATTTTAGCACCTGTGTGCTGAAGTGAGCACAGAAACACGAGGACTGTCTTCTCAATCTAGTTTGAGATTTTAGTGCTCTGCTTTGAAATGTATCTACTATTGGAGCTATCAAATCTAAAGAATTCTAGTCTTGGACTGCCTTGCCTATAAGCGTGTCATGTTTCATAAATGGATTTTTCAAGTGATTTTTGTCTCAGTTAATCACATTCAGTCAATTAACAAGTATTGACTTAATATCTGTTGTATCTGAGGCATAACATTTACATCTGAACTGTGTCTTCTGCTGACATCTTACCGTCTTAGAGACTTTGCTCCTGTATTTGAGCCGCTTTTTTAAGCTCCACATCTGTGCTGATCTAAAACTTTACCTCCTGATGACTTTCCACACGCCTGCCTCTAGGACAAGCCTGGCTCTTCACCTTCTCCCAAAGACCTCCATTCCACTCAACCTATTCGTTTAGAAAGTTCCAGCATGTTCCTGGTGTTTCTTAAATTACTCCTGAGCAAGTTTATCCAACTACATATTTCATTTGCTAGTGTGAGGAAATAAATTCATAGATAAAGTTTGAATCAACTGCTTGTAAAAATCATCAATAAGAACAGGGAATGGGATTTTATTCTGGGATTTAGAACTGAGACCCTAATGAATTTCTGAGAATTATTTATAATAGTTTATCAAATAGATTGTATTGCTTAATTCATGGTGTTCTCATGATCTTCTTCTTTTTTTTTTTATTTTTTGTGGTACGTGGGCCTCTCATTGTTGTGGCCCCTCCCGCTGCAGAGCACAGGCTCTGGACGCGCAGGCTCAGCGGCCATGGCTCACGGGCCGAGCCGCTCCGCGACATGTGGGATCTTCCCGGACCGGGGCACGAACCTGTGTACCCTGCATCGGCAGGTGGACTCTCAACCACTGCGACACCAGGGAAGCCCCATGATCTTCTTTTAATAGTACATGGAAACCAATGAGTGTATTGTCTAAGCTTTATATACTTCTACTCACTAAAAGCCAACAAGCTTCTGACAGAGCTATATATTCTTGTGGGGAAAAAAACAGATTTTAAGTGCTGGACAATAACTTGTCATTTTCCTTGACTTCTTATCCAACTTTGTCTTTGGCACTTGTCATTTAGAATAAAGCATTTTACATTCATTACACTTTTGTGACCCTTGACTACTCTTGTTGGAAAAGCCAAGCACTTCAAGGAATAAAATTGTACTGAAAAAATCCATGAGATCATCTCATCTCTCTAGGCTGTCAATTCAAGTCCTAGTTCCTTTGGGAAATTGTTCAAAGGGACCTCAATGTCATTTCAATACAAGGATACTGAAATGTGTCTTTCATTTCACAGGAAATAGGAAAAATAAGGGGAAATTACTCATACCTCTATGATTTCACGGCACCTTCAACAGACCCAGTGGGGTGTATTTTTCTGTGTTTACTTGATTTGGCATCTAACTCCCCAGTAAGGCTATAGTTTTTTTTGAGAGACCATTAAAAAATATAAAACCTCTCCAGTATCTAGCATAATATTTGTTATATCAATAGTGATCAACACTCACTTGAATAGAGAAATATCATAGCTGCTAATACATAGTATATATGCCTGCTTTTAATTGATTTGTTAGATGCTATTTCTAGTTTAGTTTAGGTAAAGTTTTTATTTCTTATTCATTTAGGCTTGGTGCAAACTTGTACTTTGTACATGATAGTCATGTAGCTGAGAATATATGCTTTTTCTTTTTGTGTTGATATGCAACACTGCAGCTCAGCAGCCTTACACAAAGTTTCCATCGTATGGCTGAAGGTCTTCAAAGAGGAGATACGGGCTAGATATATTTTAGCGGGGTGTTCCTATTTTCTTGATACTCTTGGCTCAGTGAGAAGTATTGTTTGTCCTTTACTCTTTGTTAAATGCAAGAATGAGTATGGACGTCTAGGAAATGCTTTTTCATGTAAACTTCTAAATATTGCCTCACATTCACAGCTTTATTAATTTTGAACTTCTCGTGTTTCTGTAACTAACATTACTTTGTCTTATGTGTTGTCCTTCTTAGATCTTACTAGATTTCACGGTAAAGGCTTTTACGGATTTTTGTATTCATATACAGATTTTAATGCTAGCACATATTAACCTGAATAAGATAAACTATGTTGAAGTAATGAACAAACTCCCAGTCTCAGTAGCTTAAGCAAGAAAGGTCTATTTTTAGCTGATGGTATAGATGCAAAGCTGTTGAGCAGGGGACTCCATAAAATCACTCAGGGACTTTAATCCAAAAGTCATATTCATCCTTTTCTGGCCCCATCAGCAGGAGCATGAGACCTTCAGGGTCACTGAGGCAGAGAGAAAGCATAGGAATCTATGCTTTCTTTCCAGCCGAATGTCAGTTCTTGCAGCCACTGGCTTGAAGTGTGGACTTGTGGCTCACTAAGAGGTTGGGTTGTGTAGTCTTTCTTGTGCCTGAATGCAGAATTGCATATTGGTAAGCCATGGTAATGTGGAACATGTTTCTATATGTGTTATGTTCTGGAAGAACTGCAATAATTTATAGTGGCTACTTCCTAGGATTTCTGTGATGATTAAATAAGTTAATATATGTAAAGCAAATAGAGCTAGGCACATAGTAAGTACGAAAACCTGGCTGCTGGTATAATTATTATACCAATTAGGAGTAATAATGGTGGCGGTATAGTGGTCAAGATAGTAACAACAATCGCATTTACGTTAGTAGCAAGAGTAGTAATATTGGCAATAGCAGCAGCAGTAATAATAGCGACAGTGGGGATAGTAGGAGTAGCAGTAGCAGTAGTCATACAAGCAGTGGTGGCAATAGTTGTAGTGGTAGCACTAGTAATAGTAACAGTAGTAGTATCAGCAGCAATGGCAGCAGCAGCAGTAGTATCAGGGGAGCAGTAGTATTTGAACTACAGGCAGACCTTGGGGATATTGCAGGTTTGGTTCCAGACCATTGCAATAAAGATAATATCGCCGTAAAGCCAGCCACACAGATTTTTTGGTTTCCCAGTGCATGTAAAAGTTATGTTTACACTATTCTGTAGTCTATTATGTGTGCAATAGCATTATGTCTAAAAAGACAATGTACATGCCTTAATTTAAAAATACTTAACTGCTAAAAAATTCTAACCATATCTGAGCTTTCAGTGAGTCACAGTAGTAACATCAAAGGTCACTGATCACAGGTCACTATAACAAATATAATAATAATGAAAGTTTGAAATATTGCAAGAATTACCAAAATGGGACACAGAGACACAAAGTGAGCAAATGATGCTGGAAAAATGGCACCAATAGGCTTGCTCAGTGCAGGGGTGTCCCAAACCTGGAACTTGTAAAAAGCTCAATGAAGTGAAATGCAATGAAACAAGCTGTCTGTAGAGCAAGAGTGGGGTTAGTAGAAGCAGGAGTGGCAGTAATAGTAAGGTAGCCACAGCAGCGATCGTAATAGCTGTACTATCAGCTCCCTCAGCACTTGGCAAAACTCGTGTATGTAGGCATATATACAGCCCTTTACCTTTTTAACACTTAGCTCTTAGATTCCATACTCCACTTTCAATTTGCTTAGTTTATTGTTCTATTCAACTTTCCATTAGACATTTAGTTAAGCATTAACATTTTTACCTTCATTTATTTAAAAAAATGTTGAAATATTCATTCTGTGATTGCACCTTATATGCTCACAAGACCGTTCTAATATCCTCTGAGGTGCTTAGATTCTTGGATACCAAAACTAGATTTTTCTGGGCTTTGGTGCTGGCCCCCACTCCTGAGTTTTCTCTGTTTCCTCAACTATAAAGTGTGAATCATAATAGTACCAACTTTGTAGAATTATTTTAAGGATTAAATGAGTTATATATATGTGAAGTACTTTGAACGGTGACAAGCCTAAAACAATTGCTCACTGAGAATTAGTTCTTACTGTTACATAGATGGTGTCTCTTTTCCTGTGCTATTTATTTGCATCTGCTCTCTTTTTCTCTTAATCAGACTTGTCAAAGATTTCTCTATCTTTCACTTAATTGATTGCTTTTAGTTTCTGGCTCTTATATTTTGTAATCCACTCTCTTCTGCTTTCTTTGGCATTTTTCAGTTGTTTCCACCAAAGTCCTACAGTTGTGTAATTAGTGAATTTAATTTCAGTGTTTGTTCTCTCAATATAGGCATTTAGAGCTATACTTCTTTTCCCTAACAGTTTGCTTTGTATTTCCTTAAGGACCAATAATGTACAGTATTTTGTCATGTCCTTATTGGCCATTCATATGTCTTCTTTGTGATGTGTCTGTTTAAATCTTTTGCTCATTTTTATTAGGTTTTTTATTATTGAATAGTAAAATATTTTATTTATATTATATATTATGTTATACATATTTATATAATCTAGGTATACATTCTAGATGCTGCAAATATCTTCTAGTTTATGACTTGTCTTTTAATCTTTTCTGACATCTTTAGGAGTGTACACATTTTTTATTTACATTTCCTTTACCATTTTTGATTTTTGTATTCTAAGAAACTTTTGTGTGCCCCAAGGTCACAAAGATTTTCTTCTATATTTTCTTTTAGAAGTCTTACAGTTTTACACTTAGGTCTTTGTATGCGGTGAGATAGAGTCTATCCTCCCACACCCCCTGCATATAGGGACATCCTACTGCTTTAATACCGTTTCTTGAAAATAATACACCTGTATCTATTATTTTACTGTTTGTTTTCTTTTGGTCTCACCAATCTGATGTATCTTTTTTGTTTCCTCTTTTAATTTCTTTTGGATTAATTCATTAATTATCATTATCTGCTCTTTAGTTGTACACTCTTTTACATTCAGGAGTTGCTTTAAAGATTACAACATACTTCAATGAATTATTTTATCTTAAAATAAATTATTTTATCTATATCTTCTTATACTAGTATTTGAGAATACTTTAACTTCATTTACATCAAAGACTTTTTAAAATTTTATTGTGCTTGCCTATTTTATATTTACATATATTTTATATACTACATGGCATTATTATTGTTGTTTTCTAATGTTAATATTCATTTATATTTACCAATAGATTTATTCTTTCTGTTGTCCTTGATTCTATTCTAATTTCTTTTTTTCCATCTTGGATTATTTTACTCTGGTGAGAAAACTACCTTTAATATTCCTTTTAGGGGATATCTGCAGGTGATAATTCTGTTTTCATTCACTTTGTCTTTATTTATTTTAATGCATATTTGTAGGGTGTTTTCACTTGATATGGGAATTCTAGATTGGAAATTATTTTCTTCAGCTTTTAATACTGTCATTTTATTTTCTTCTGACTTCCTTTATGTGCTGACAATAGCAGCTGTCAGTCTTAATCTTGCTCTTTGGAAAGTTCTGTATATTTTTATTTCTGTCTGCTTTTCATAATCTCATCATTTTTTACCAGGACTTGTCTAGGTGTGATTATTTTGTATTTAAGCTGCTTGCACTTACTAAACTTCTTGAATCTGTAGAGAGTGATCTCTTTATTGATTTGGGGAAATTATCAGATTCCTATCACTTTCTCTCCTTTTCTTCTGGGATTCTGATTATATGGAAGTCAGACCTTTTGACTAAGCAACCCCCTCCCAGTTTAAACTTGAGATATTATCTTATTCCAGAAAAGGTTCACCCTATCCTATGGTAGCTAGCTGGAGTGAAGCAAATAATTTTGTTCCAGTATAGATCTGGCTCAAATTTGTGTTGAAATTTGGAAACTTCTGCCTACCGCTGATTCACCACTGCTACTACTGCATAGCTCTTCAGTTGTCAAACTTAGAGTCTAATGTATTGCCAGGGTTCCAAGCACATCTTAGGTACTCAGCTCTAGTTTCTACCTCCTCTACATTGCAAATCAACTGAAAAATACTCTCTGATGTTCAGCTTTTATTAGCTTCGTTCCTCATGCTTCACCTGTGCAGTTTAAGAGTTTTGCATATGACAGCATGAAAGCTCACTGCTCAACCCTTCTCTTTTCTCCAAGATTTTGGCCTCTTGAACATGAATTGTCTACCATTTTGGTTCCAATTATGCCTTTGGAATAAAATTCTAGTATAGCAATTATTGGGTAAACGTCTTAACATTAATAAAATTTTGGCACATGTTGCTAAATTGTCTTTCACAAAGATTGAATCAATTCACTCTTTTACCAAAGTGTATGGCATAAAGTGTATTTACTTGTAAAGTGATTATTTTCTATAGTCTCTTGCATCAATATAGGCAATAAATGAAGATGAACAAAATTGAAGGAGTGGTTTTATCTATAAGAAAATCCTTCCATAAATAAGAGGGGAAATGTAGTAGCAGAGATTCCTTTTAGCTTAATAAGAGAAGATAAACTAATGGTGCTTCCTTGATGAATCACAAGCATCATATAGACATCACCATAAATTTAGCATTAGACAGTATATCAAAGACTCATGTTACAGAGAATTTATCATTTCACTCACATCATTTGGCTGTGAGAAGAGATAAGTCTTTGCTTTTTCCTTCTACAGGTTTGTGTATATTTTTATCAAGGCATAAATGTTTATGTGTTTTAATAGACTCTAAATTATCTGAGGTTTGGGACTCTGTCAGTTCTCCTCCAGTTACATGTCACAGCTCCCAGTGCATTGTGAGTATTTAATAAAAGTGTGTTGAGTGAATATTTCTGGAAGGATGCAGACTTAGCAACATCAGCAAAATCTTTAACCTAAAATATGTCATCATATTTGCCTTTTTCTAAGAAATATTTCATGAGTTGGTAATAGATTCCTCTTTGTAGGTCAAAAAACATTACTGGAGCATCCAAGACACAGAGAAGCCTGGACCAGTCAAATGGGTCAATTATCTTGTTAAACATATTATCTTATAATTTTAAATTTCAGAATCTTTTCTTGCTAGTACACCTAGTATCCGAACAAGAGGGAATAGTTTGTTTTTACAATATTAAAATTAAGACTTAAAAATATGGTCTGGGAGGGCTTCCCTGGTGGCGCAGTAGTTGAGAGTCCACCTGCCGATACAGGGGACACGGGTTCGTGCCCCGGTCCGGGAAGATCCTACATGCCGCGGAGTGGCTGGGCCTGTGAGCCATGACCGCTGAGCCTGCACGTCCGGAACCTGTGCTCCGCAACGGGAGAGACCACAGCAGTGAGAGGCCCGCGTACTGCAAAAAAAAAAAAAAAAAAAAAAAAAATATGGTCTGGGAATCGTTCATGATTCATGCCCTCAGACTCCCAGGGTCTATAAAGTATGGACACATAAGAGCCTGAGAACAAATTGTGACTCATGCAAACTAGAGGAAAGGACTCAGATCACACACACACACACCACAGTGTAGTGGGGACGTCTGAAGAATTATTCACAACTGTTTCACTCACATCTTTTAGTCAAGGTTCCCCTTGTCCCATAATAAAGGCCACATGGCTTTGTTCACCCTGATAGATTAAATGTGTCTGCAGAGCTTCAGGCACATCCTCACAAATATTCTCTCCAACCACACGTTTTACAGGGCAATGGAGCCCAAAGTATCGGTGAAACTATTAATCAGTATTATTCTTTAGAACTCTTAAATTACAGCCTTTAATATCCTTGTGACAGTCATGATTTGAAAGGACCTAGACTTCACTGTTTTTATTTGGTTAAAAATTCCCCCAAATTCTCACAAACTTAATGTCCTAAGACACAAAGTTTCTTCCAAAATACAGGCATTTTGTAGAATTAAATTAGAACAGTATCAGGCCTTAAGGGAAAGTCCTTGTCAAATAACCATCTCAACAATGTTGGGGAAAGATTGTTTCTGCTTCAATGATTGGGTAACCATTTACTATTTTGCTAAGCCAGGTGCAAGTATAGTTATAATTGGAAAGTAGTTTACCATATAAGATTAAAAAGCAACATGAAATGTATGGACACCAAGGGGAGAGAGTGGCGGGGTGGTGGTGGTGGTATGAATTGGGAGATTGGGATTGACATGTATACACTAATATGTATAAAATGGATGACTAATAAGAACCTGCTGTATTAAATAAATAAATAAATAAAATATAATTCAAAAATTAAAAGAAATAAAAATAGAAATAAAATAAAAGATATAACTTGCACATCGCTGAGTGCACAAATCTTAAAAAAAAAAGGCAACGTGGTGCACATCTAACAATAATCAGGTTTATGATCAGGAGTGCTCTTATCTATAAAGCTGCCAACTTTCAAACCTTAAAGGGAAAAGATAAACACCAGTGGCCAAAACACCAGTGTTTTGGTTATACAACAAGAAAGCCTGGACAATGAGAACTTTTTTCTGGGTTGGTTCCACTGATGCTTTATCCTTGAAGTCAGAAAGTACCTTATCATTAAGCGACTGCATTTTAAAATTCTATTGGTATTGAACAACTCCTCTGGCCACACAGAACCCCATGAGTTCAACACCAAAGACATTGAAGTGGTCTACTTGGCCCCAAACAAAACGTCTTTAACTCAGCCTCTGGATCAGAGGGACATAAAAGCCCTTAACGCTCATTACACATGGTACTCTATGGAAAGCGTTGTCAATGCTGTGGAAGAGAACCCCGACAGAGAGGACATCATAAAAGCTGGGAAGGATTACACCACTGAAGATGCCGTCATTGTTATAGAAAAATCCACAAAAGCCATCGAGCCTGAAACAATAAGCTCCTGCTGGAGAAGTTTGTGTCCAGATGTTGTCCGTGATTTCACAGGACTTACAACAGAGCCAATTGAGGAAATCATGAAAGAGATTGTGACGATGGCTAAAAAGGCAGAGGAGAGAAGGGTTTCAAGATATGGATCGTGGAGAAATTCAAGAGCTAATAGACACGCCACCAGAGGAATGAACAGAAGACAACTTGATGGAGATGAGCGCTTCCGAACCGGCCTAGACAACAAGGAAGAAGATGTAGAGGAATCAGTGACAGTGGGAATTCCCTGGTGGTCCAGTGTTAGGACTCTGCACTCTCATTGCTGATGGCCCAGGTTCAATCCCTGGTAGGGGAACTGAAATCCAAACAGTCGCTCGGCGTGGCCAAAAAGAAAAATAAAAATGTAAAAGCAGCAGTGCCAGCAAACAAGTTGACATTAGACAATCTGGCAGAAGGGTTCCAATTAATCAAGATTATTTTTGGCTCCTTTTACAATGGGGACCCTTCTATGATATAGGCACTGAAACTAAAGCAAACAGTGGAAGAAGGCTTGGTACCACATAGAAACATTTTTAGAGAAATGAAAAGCCACAAAGTCAGAAATTACGAGGTATTTCTGTAGAGTTACACCAAGTGTGCCTGCCTCTCCTGCAACCCCTTCCACCTCTGCCACCTCCTCTGCCAACCCCAAGACAACAGGACACACCCTCTTCTCCTCCTCTGCCTGCTCTGCATGAAAACAATGAGGATGAAGACCTTGATGATGATCCACTTCCACTTAATGAACAGTAAATAATCTCATGCTGTACAGTTAAGAGACGCACCTCTTGTGTATGTGTGTGTCTTCATGTGAAATCTAATAACTGTATGGCAAGAACCGTATGAGATGCTTTTGTACCATCCTCATCATCGCCTAAGTATTCATTGTGTAGAGCATTGTATGTAAGACTTGTACCAAGGCTACACTTACATGGCACAAGGTGAGTGATATTTAATATAAAATTAATAACATGCTATTTTTCTTACTGCTTTATAACTTTGCTTTCAAAGAATTACATTGTTGTACAGCGTGTCTCTCTCTTACTTGGAGAAACTGAGTATCAGCCTATCATCACAGCTAGGTAGGTGTTTTTTTTAATGTAACAATGTTTCCAACACTGTATTATAAATATGACTGTAATACTGTATGCCATAAAAATTTTATAATGACTTAGTCATTGGAGTATAGGCTAAGCTACCATGAAGCAGTTGTATCAATTACACTAGGCTACCCTAAAGCAATCTTATTGCTGCTCCTTCATTATCAATGCGTAAGTTGTTATACCTGCAAATAAATATGAATTTATTTTTCACACGGTCTTTTCATTTTGGCATCTAGTGTTGTAATACATATAATGACTACATTGTTTTGTCTCATATAAGATAATACTGATGTAGGTACTGATAGATAATTCATCTTGTAAACAGATGATGTAAACGTACGTTATCAATAAATACAGTGCAGTATTGTAAATATATTTTCTCTTCCTTATGATTTTCTTAATAACATTTTTTCTCTAGCTTACTTTATTCTAAGAATACAGTATGTAATACATAAACATGCAAACTGCGTGTTAATCGACTGCTTATGCTATTGATAAGGCTTCCAGGCAACAATAGGCTAAGTTTTGGGTTAGTCAAAAGTGATATGTGACTTTTGCCTTTACCTACTCAGAGATCATAAAGATATTTTTCTATGCTAAAAAAAAGGAAAAAAAAAGTAAATAAAAAGCTCTCTCCATCAAAAAAAAAAGTCTACAAATAACAAATGCTACAGAGGATGTGATGTGGAGAAAAGGGAACCCTCCTACACTGTTGGTGGGAATGTATATTGGTGCAGCCACTATGGAAAACAGTATGGAGGTTCCTCAAAAAACTAAAAGTAGGGCTTCCCTGGTGACGCAGTGGTTGAGAGTCCACCTGCCGATGAAGGGGACATGGGTTCGTGCCCCAGTCCGGGAAGATCCCACATGCCGCAGACTGGCTAGGCCCGTGAGCCATGGCCGCTGAGCCTGTGCGTCCGGAGCCTGTGCTCCACAATGGGAGAGGTCACAACAGTGAGAGGCCCGTGTACCACACACACACAAAAAAACAAAAACAAACTAAAAGTAGAGTTGCTATATGATCCTGCAATCCCACTCCTGGGCATTTATGTAGAGAAAACTATAATTTGAAAAGATACATGCTGTTCACTGCAGCACTATTTACAATAGCCAAGACATGGAAAAAGCCTAAATGTCCATAGGCAGATGAATGGATAAAGAAGATGTAGTACAAATATATACAATGGAATACTACTCAGCCATAAAAAGAATGAAGTAATGCCATTTGCAGGAACATGTATGAACCTAGAGATTATCATACTAAGTGAAGTAAGTCAGAAAGAGAAAGACAAATACCATATGATATCACTTATATGTGAAATCTAAAATACAACACAAATGAACTTATCTATGAAACAGAAACAGATTCACAGACATAGAGAACAGACTTGTGGTTGCCAAGGGGGGACAGTGGGTGAGGGATGGATTGGGATTTTGGGAAAAGCAGATGCAAACTGTTGTATATAGAATAGATAAACAACAAGGTCCTACTGTATAGCACAAGGAACTATAATCAATATCCTGTGATAAAACATAATGGAAAGAATATGAAAAAAGAATTTATATATATGTATAACTGCATCACTTTGCTGTATGGTAGAAATTAACATTGTAAATCAGCTATAGTTTAATGAAATACATTTAAAATAAAGTAAAATAAAAATACAGAAAAAAAGAAAAAAAGTGATATGTGAACTTTCACCTGCTTAGGAGGTCGACACCCCTGACCCCAAGTTGTTCAAAGTGGGGGCTGTATACTTAAACCGTTTACTTAAAAGGAGATAAACTTGAAACCTCAAGACAATCCAGAGAACACATTTTAATAACTGGCACCAACATGATACCTAGAGTAAATAGGAAAAAGAAATAATTGGCTAATGGGTGTTTTCTCTCCCTCCCTCCCTCCCTCCCTCCCTCTCTCTCTCTCTCTCTCTCTCTCTCTCTCCCTCTCCCTCTCCCTCTCTCTGTCTCTCTCTCTGTCTCTCTCTGTCTCTCTCTGTCTCTCTCCGTCTCTGTCTCTGTCTCTGTCTCTGTCTCTCTCTCTCTCTCTCTCTCTCTCCATCTCTCCCTCTCTCTCTTCAGTATTGCATACTTGAAATAGTACGTAGGAGTCTGTAGGAAGAAGAAAAAATAGTAGCATATCCTGGATAATTCTCAATCTAAATAATAACACCCCAATGCTCTTATTTGGCTTAAAATTCTCTCTCTGTATGTAGAAATGGAAGGGCTGGAATTTCTAATAAAATATACAGGTTCCACATAATATCCCGGTGTTGTTTTAAAATTGAGGACACACAAACTCTTACAAGTGGGAAAACTCTCATGACACTGTGTCTATCCAGTGTGTTTGGAGCAGTTGAATTATTCAACTCTATGCCTATAGAGTTACCCTACAAGTAATAGAGTATACCCCTATTACCCCTGCCTTACCTAAAGTCGTCATTAGGTAAGATAAGCAATGCCAAACACTGAGAGGGGGCAGAATTTTTCAAATGCCTATTTCAAATATTTGTGTCAGTAGCTGGAGAATGGGGGAGCACTCTTTTTCTCCCCAGCTTTACTGAGATATAATTGGCATATATCATTGCGTAAGTTTAAAGCATACAATGTGTTGATTTGATACATTTACATGTTGTGAAATGATTATCACAGTAAGGCTAGTTAACACTCCTATCACCTCACATAATTATCGTGTGTGTGTGTGGGGGGTAAGAACATTCTCTTAGCGATGTTCAAGTATATAATAGAGTATTGTTAACTAAAATTACCCTGCTGTGCGTTAAATCTCCAGAATTTACTTATCTTATAACTAGAGGTTTGTACCATTTTGACCAACATCTCCTCATTTCTTCCCATCCTCAACCCGTAGCTATCACCATTCTACTCTCTGTTTCCATGAGTTCGGCTTTTTTATACTCACTACATAAGTGAGATCATACAGTATTTGTCTTTCTCCCTCTGATTTATTTCACTTATTTCAATACCCTTCAGTCCATCCATGTGGTCACAAATGGCAGGATTTCCTTCTTTTTATGGTTGAATAATATTCCATTTTATGAATATACCACATTTTCTTTATTCATCCATCTGTCAAGAGACACTTAGGTGGTCTCCATGTCTTGGATGTTGTAAATAATGCTGCAATGAATATGGATGTGCAGTTAATCCCTTCGAGATAGTGATTTCATTTCCTTTGGATGTATACACAGAAACGAGAATGTTGGATCATATGGTAGTTCTATTTTTAATTTTTTGAGGAACTTTTGGGAGCACTTTTGAAACCTGAAAATTTCTCTTGTATATTCATTAAAATTTCACATTGTTCCTGGTCTTATTCCATATCTTCTCTACTGGTGTATGAAATACTCCTTAATGCATCTAAATACAAAATATTTTCTTTACATAAATTGGTAAGCAATCATATAGTTATTCCCATTTAGAACTTGTTAAATGCAGTAACATACACAAACAAGATAAGGTACTTGGGGATATGACACTGTCAGTGGATTATATAATCTGTGCCAGTTTTTTTTTTAAACACAGATTCCTCCTAATCTTCCTCTCATTTCTGATGATGTCTTTATAAGTCACCAGATGAAAATTACGTATCAAAAATATTTGTTTAATATACTAGTTGGATCCCATTTCCCTATTGGTAAACTTGCTTAGAAAATTAAAAACACAAAGTACTTTAAAAAATATATTTTCTTGGAAATGTTTCATATTTAAAGAGAACAGCATTTACAACAAAGCAACAAAGAATTAGATGTCAAGATTGAGGATTTTCAGAATTTTCTCCTTAGATTTTTAGTGTAACATTTTAAGCATGTCACTTATGGTGTTAAACCAAATATGACAATGACATTATATATTTTGAAGATAGATACTTTACATTGGAGTTCTGGGAGTTAAAAATGCTGCTTTTCCATCATTAAAAATCCTGAAATTGCTGTTTTAAGAACACTCTGTTCAGTAATACATTTATTTTCAGACATCCCTATTTAGATGAATTTAACTGCTGTCACAATGGTGAATCGCTGAAGTCAGATAGAACATTTTGCTGACAAATACTAATTTTCTTATATTGTTCGTATTCCATAAAAATTATTCAACATATTTGAGGCCATGTTAACCATTTTTTAAATAAAATATTAACGATATGTTTTCCTGTGGGTATCTGGAGCATCACCACATATGGTTTTGTTTTCAGTTGCATAAAAGTATAAATCATAGGTACTTAAATATTGATATATGCATCAGTCCTACTCTACTCCATTTACACTTCCAATTTAAAAAATATTAATTTTTACCAATGCAGTAAATGAATGTTTCCATATAATCATATCTTTACAATCTGATTTATAAAATTATATCATTGCCTGAAATCCCCAGGTTTATATACTACCTTCATTCACTGCAAATGTAAGATGCCTCAGATAGTGCTAGCGGTGCTAACATGTCTGCATGGAAGGATAGAGTATGGATATTCTGAGGGGAGAGAATAGCAAGTTTGTCTTTCACTGACAGTAATAGGCAATATAGCTAGATTCTTTCACATGACAGCCACTGACCCTGGGCCATGCATGAAGTTCAATTCACTGGGAAAGTTAAAGCAGTTTATCCACCAGACCGCAGAGACATTTTGTAGTTAGACAGTCATTTCCCAGCATGTTCCCTTGTGTATTGTCGTTGATTTGAATTCTTGTGGGCCAGCATCCCACTAACCAAATCTGAATTTCTTTTCTTTGACATAGCTGATGTCTGGTGCTCTGATGGCAGACACCCTAGGTCACCTATCGTGTTTAGTGCATGCATTCAAAAGTGGAGTGTTACTGTCCTGTGTTCTTCTAGGCTACTGCTTCATCTAAGTGCTTATATAATATTTGAAGGCTCAAATTAAGAAATGTATGCCCTCCATACATTTCCCAAAGAAATGTGCATTAACTGATCATATCAAAACTTACACTCAAATATCCTATTATAAACTTTGCTCCTAAATATTTACTTTGGTTTGTTTTTGAGGGCTAATAAAAATTACACCAATTTGTCACTTTTATGTCACTATATTTATCACAGGAAAGTAAAAGGGAGGAACCGGGAAGGAATGGTGAAGAAACCAGTCATACCCTCCAAAAAGGGTATTTAGTAAGCAGTAGCTTTAGGAAAATACCTTTTTCTCCTAGCTGATGGAGAAGCTTTATAATGACTTAATTTCCAATAAAGTTCATATAATTAATAAAGTTGTCACTAAGTAAAAGTTGGTCAAAAACAAGAATGCTTCTTTTATCTGTGGAATTTAAAAAATGCTTTTTTATATACTAAGGTGATCTAGATCATTTTAAATACAATGAAAAACATACCCACTTTGCTGAAACTAAAGTTTCAAAAGCATTATCAGATTAATTGCTTAAATGGCATACAGCAAACATAGCCTTGATGACTTGAGGCTATTCATAGGAACATTAAGTTTTGCAATGTCCCAGGAACTATAGGCCTTTCAGATGTGGCACTGTTCTCATTAGCCTATATTTGCCTCTGCTCTTGAGCTACCTCGGCTCGGATTCTCAATCTTACCTTCACCAGTTTAAATCCTCTGGTTGTCTTTTGCTCCCCAAATCATCCTCCTAGGCATGTCTTTATCAAATGCAAGTTAGTACAGTCAAACTTCCCTATTTCTTTCATTCTGATCTCATGTGACTGCCACCCATAGCTATTTATAGCCAGTTCTCTGTCAACAAGACATTGCAGGGTAGAGGTCAGGGAGCAGCTTACTATTTAGTCTGAGGCTCATAGAAGGGGTCAAGGCTGGAGACTGACATTTAGAAGTCATCAATGTGGAGACAGTATTTGGTGCCTATACATTTAGCGTCACTGGATAGTGTCTTAGTTCGGGCTACTATAACATAATACCATAGACTGGGTGGCTTAAACAACAAACACTTATTTCTCACAGTTCTGAGGCTGGACATCCAAGATCAGGATGCCAACGTGGTTGTTTCTCATGACAGCCCTCCATCTTGTTCAGACAGCTGTTTTCTCATTCTGTTTCACATGGACAGGAGAGCAGAGAAAGAGCAAGCTCCCATGTCTTCTCTTATAAAGACACTAATCTCATCACAGGGGCTCCAACTTCATGACCTAATTACCCCCCAAACTCCCCACCTCCTAAAATTATGACCCTGGAGTTTAGGATTTCAACATACGGATTTCAGAGGGACACATTCAGTTCATAACAGATAACCTGTGATTTCCTGAGAGGGAGAAGCACCAAGGTCTGAACTCTGAGTTACTCAACCATGTAAAGGTTTTACCAAGAGATTGGGACCAGCAGAGGAACTTCTCAAGGACTGGCCAGTAAGAACAATTGAAAACCAAGAGAATAGGTCTCAGAGAAGCTGAGAAGTATAGTGTTTCAGGAAGGAAGGAGATGTCAAAGGTTGAAAAGTTTATGAAGAAGAGGATTTTAGGCAAAAAATGGTAAACTCATTCTCCTTTAAGGCATTGGTGCTTTGGAAGATCAACTGTCCATGCACACAATGAAAATACCTACAACTCTATCATAAATGTAGGACACTCTTTCTCTCTCTCATTAATGTGAATAATTATAAATCTCTTCATCACAGGTATTTTAGAAAATGTTAGTTTAAAACCTTTCTAGTATACTTTGAAGGCTAGAAGCCAAGTTGGAAAAGCATTTACTGTCATGGAACCATCTTCTGTGCCAACTGGCTTAGTGGGAAAGGTGCTGATGCACAGCCAGCCAATATAAAACAAAAACAAAAGCAAAACCCTTAACTGATCATTGAGATAAAAGCAGATGATGTAATGGTGTAACAGAGGAAATGAGACTAGAAGGTAACCATTCATTCTCTCAAGGTGCCTGGGTTTCATCCTCTGTGGTGCAGTAAAAGAGCACCCTTTGATGTCAGTCGTAGAGACAGGACTCTGATTCTGATTAATCTCTCACAAGCTGTGTGATTCTGGCCAAGCAGATCAGCTTCTCTCATCCTGTTTTCTTGCCTGGAAAATGGGGGAAATCATATCTACTTCATGGAGTTTGTATGTAGACTAAATTAGATATTTCTGTAAAAAGTTTAGAAGGGCATTCAACTGTCCCTCAATAAACATCCTTACCCCCAACATATACTGATATATTTCCACGTTATCTGAATAACAACTAACTTTTAATATATTTTTAGATGAATAAGTAAAATAAATTTCTCTTATTATATACTAACCTTACTCATAATCTCCTATATGCTTGTTAAATAATGATGGAAAGATAATCTTTGTCTCCTCTCTGTTATGTTTTAGCTCCTGTATCCCCCAACTCTTAATATTTTAGTTGATTTTTTTTTCTCAACGTATTTTGCAAATAAAAAAGCTTCAGGTCATAGAGGATGAGGGACTGGCTCATAATCATATAAACAGTTTGGAATGAACAAGGGAAGGAAAGTTCATCCAAACCTTCTGTTCTGTTCACTAGTCAGAGATTCCGGAAAGCATGAAGATTGTATCAGATTAGTTAAAACTGTTGCACCGCTAGTTGTATGTTTACCCTAATATTGTGTACTTGTGGGTGTTTAAGACATCATATCTGTAATTTAGACCTTTATAATACTTAGAAAAATTGGGAGAAACCCCATAAGGCCCTATTAGGAGTTATTCACATAAACTTGCAGAAGAGGGACATTCAGTGATCACAGATAGTTATCTTGAACAGCACCCAGAAGTGACTTTTTATCAGTTATCATTTATTTTAGAGATATTAAAATTTTTTTGAGATATTTAGAGATATTAAAGATATTAATATTAGATATATATATTATATATATATTATATATATATATATTAGATATTTAGAGATATTAAAATTAAAATTTTATTATCAGCATATAATATAAAATTTAAAGATACAGAACACAAAGACAAAAGCATCACATTCAATGTCCTCTCCTGAGAAAAATAACTTTTTACCACTTTTACAACTGTGATGTTTTCTGCCTGTAACAGTGTATTTATAGAGGTGCGTATGTACCTACGTGTGCGAAGTTATACAAACACAAGAGGATGTTTCCACATACATATGGGTATACATAGTCGTTTTGCATATTCTATGTTCTATTTTTCTATCAGATATTTCTATTATTTTTCATTTTCTAATAAGTGCTTACGTTCAGTTAAGTGGTAAATACAGTCCCTATGCAAAATCCACCTCAGGCTCTTCAGCAGCTTGTTCCTGCCGCGCTGGAGAGTCTACCTGAAGGTGAGTGTACTACCAACTTTACTGTCACTTCTGTTCAGCAGCCACGCTAGCCCACAGTCTGCACCATATTTCATTTTACCCATAGCATCTTAAACCCTGCTTTCTAAGGACATGGTCTTTTTATCTCGCTCTCTTTGGAAACAAGACTCAAATTATACTCTTAAATTTTGGATTTTTTGCCCTTTGGTTTCTCAGAGTGAGAGTGATCAGAGAAAAAGACCCACATGAAAGGAAACATTAAAAATTCTGTACATTTTTTCTCTGCCCCAGACAACACTGTTTTGCAAAGGAGAATATGCTTATGATACTAATAGAAACATTTATCTCAATAAAATGAGTATTGTCATTGTAGAGATTGTTATTAAGGGCAGAGGTGGTATTTTTATGTCTTTAGAGGTCAATTCTTTTTTTTTTTTTTTGGAAATTTATTTATTTTGGCTGTGTTGGGTCTTAGTTGCTGTACGCAAGCTTTCTCTAGCTGCGGCGAGAGGGGGCTACTCTTCATTGCGGTGTGCGGGCTTCTCATTGCCGTGGCTTCTCTTGTTGCAGAGCATGGGCTCTGGGCACGCAGGCTTCAGTAGTTGTGGCACGTGGGCTCAGTAGTTGTGGCTCTTGGGCTCTAGAGCACAGGCTCAGTAGTTGTGGCTCACGGGCTTAGCTGCTCCTCAGCATGTGGGATCTTCACGGACCAGGGCTCGACCCCATGTCCCCTGCATTGGTAGGTGGAGAGGTCAATTCTTATTTTAAAAGTTTGGTGTTTTTCATTGGTAAATCTGTGTTTTGTTATTTGTTATTTATGTGTATTTGTTATTTATTAGTGCATTGATCTCTTAACGTCATTAAATAGAATTCTCTCTCTGTCTCTCCCTCCCACTTTCTCTTCTCCCTCTCTTTTTTTCTCTCCTTATTTTGACCTTCCAAATGCCTTCTCCACCCAGCTAATTCTAACACTGTGCTCTTGGACTTCAAATATTCCTGAGCTAGGGATAAGGGAAAAAGAACAAAATTTAATTTTTTTTTCCCCAAGGACAAAAGAAACAAGGTTCTGTGACAGGGCAGAGAAGAGAGCAAGTTAAATAATTTATCAAAGAAAAGAAAGCCCTGCCCATCAGCCTACAGAGAAGTTGTCAGCTCATTATCTCTGTGCTGACTGGTGAACACACTGCTATACCAAGGTTAAAACCAAAAGCGGTCACCTCACATTGTCTTCAGGCAAAATATTCCCAAAAGATAAAGCACAACTTTTTAATTTCTCCTGAGGTTAAAAAATAAAGGTAAGAAAATGAGCCAATTTATTTAGGAATAATCAAAAGCAATGTTTTCTTTATTAATCTAAAATGTTTAATTACTTACCATACCATTTGACTATTATACATTAATCACATGATTAATCTAATGACCTTGATATTCATAGTAAGAAAATCTTGTATAATATGCACAAAGTGAATCTAGTGAGTTGAGTTTAAGTTGGAATGATATTTAAAATTTTTGAAAGAAGAAAACTTAAGAAACATATAAAGATATGTGACAGATTTGCATAATTATATAATATTTTTATAAGTTACAGAATATGTAAGATGGGCCATGATTCATGATTTAAGAACGCGTCACATCTATTTCCTAGACTGCATTTCTCTCATAGGGTCCTAGGAGTTTTGCTTTAAGACGAGGTGTGTCTACTTCATAAAGAGGGACCATGAGAACTGTGCATTTCATAGTCTACACAGACTTTGAGCTTGGCTTGAATACACTGGGTTCTCTTATCTGATTTCACCCTCAGCTTATGATTAACTTTGAAAAATGTATATAAAGATACAATGTAAGTAAACACTGGGAAACATGCCACACCTCCACCCAACAACAATGCTTATATGTAGAATGTTAGAGGTTTCAGGCATTTTCGTATTATTTGCTAAGAGTTTTTAACTTTGGCATTCATAGTGAATAGATTGTTCAATATTTATTCCCACCAAAAAACTATTTTTTTTTCCTTTACAAATTTCTAATGGATACTTTTCAAAAAATGTTAATAGTTTTCCTTTTTTATTAAGTGAATGAATGCACATATGAATGTATTTTTAGTAGAGCCTATCAGACATCTTAACCTTGGAAGCCTCAGAGATGTCAAGTCAGACAACACATATTGAATAATTCCATGATGCAAAAGCAATTTCAGAAACTGTTTGTCCCAGGCTGAAGCATTCCATACTGTGTTGCTCCTTGAGTTATTACATTTGCTCTTTATGTTTTTTTTTTCTTCTTCTTCTTCTGCTGTCTGCTGACATTGCTCAATGCCAAGCATATCCATTCATTGAGGAATCTTTTCAATGATGTATGGTATCTGCTGTGTTCTGGGAAGCTGCATGCCCAAACTGAAAGTATGGGAAGAAAGTAAATGAGATATCTGAGAAGAGGCACATCGTGTAGTGCCAGAAGCTAAGTGGTCAAAGAAAAAAGAAAGAAAGAAAGAAAAGACTAGAATAGAAATGAGGACACACTGTCAACTGGACACAGGAGCCAACTGAAATAACCAATAACCAAAGCTGGAACAATCTGGGCATCAAAATTAATAAATAAGTAATGGATTATAACCCAAAGTAGAAAATAAATATCCATGAGTGTATATTAATATAAATAAATGATTGAATAAGTAAATAAATGGGAGGAAAAGTTTCCTATGCAGAAAAATTCCAAATAAATTATGTTTATACTCTGTCCTCCTTCATGTGGAGTTTACTCCCCACTCCTTAGATGTGATCTTCACATAGTGACCTTCCAATTGTACAGCAGGGAAAGAGGAGATAAAAGAATAACTTTACAGAAGAGAAATCTGACAAACGCTATCTCAGCCAGTTGAATAAGGTCACCAACGGCCATAAATCATGTTGAGATTATATATCCTTGATATTATGTGATGAGAATGGCACTTTGCCTCTGTGGTCTTTGTCCCAATAATCCATAACCCCCATCTAACCACAAGAAAAATGTCAGACAAACCCAAACTGTGGGATGTTCTACAAACTACCCGACCAATACTCCTCAAAACTGTCAAGGTCAACACAAAATACAGAAGTCCTGACAAACTGTCACAGCCAAGAAAAGCCTTACTAGATATGATGGCTAAATGTAATGTGGTATGCTAGATTAGGATCCTGGGACAGAAAAAGACATTAGATACAAACCAACGGAAATCCAAAATAAATTGGGACAACTGCATGAAATAACTTGAGTTAAGAATAATCTATTGGGCTTTCCTGGTGCACAGTGGTTAAGAATCCGCCTGCCAATGCAGGGGACACGGGTTCAAGCCATAGTCCGGGAAGATCCCACATGCCATGGAGCAATTAAGCCTGTGCACCACAACTACTGAGCCTGCGTTCTAGAGCCCACGAGCCACAACTACTGAGCCCGCGTGCTGCAACTACTGAAGCCCGCGCGGCGAGAGCCCGTGCTCTGAAAGAAAGAGAAGCCACCGCAGTGAGAAGCCCGCACACTGCAACAAAGAGTAGCCCCCGCTTGCAGCAACTAGAGAAAGCCCGCGCACAGCAATGAAGACCCAACACAGCCAAAATTTTTAAAAAGTAAATAAAAATAAATGTATTTATTTAAAAAAGAATAATCTATTAACGTTTGTTTGTTAGCTGGGATAAATGTATCATACTAATATATGCAATGTTAGGAATATGCAAGTTGGGTTGGGGTATACGGCAACCCTCTATACTATCTTTGCAAATTTTCTGTTAGTCTAAAACTATCCTAAAATAGTTTACTATTTAAAAATAGCAACAGCTTATTTCATAATACTTGAGTGTGTTAAATCCCCCTATTATTTATGGGAGGTGTCATATAATCTGTCACTTTAAATCATGTTTCCCAAACTCTAATCTGCGTAAGAATCACTCAAGTCTTTGTTACAATCTTATAAATAGTTCAGAACTGCTGTATGTTGGCTTTCCCTGTAAAACTACCTATTCCCGCACCCCTCACTGAGAGACTTTAATTTATTTGCTCTGGTGTGTGCCTGGACAACAGGATTTTTAACCACTCCCCAGTGATTTTGACTTACTGACCACAATGTGAAGCCCTGTCTTCGTCTTATATTGCAGATGATAACAGTGTTTTTTCCCCCTCAGGATGTGAATAGCTGACCAGTTTTTTACACATGAACCTTCCTGGTTTCTACTCCACAAGTTAGAATGATGATCTCAAGGTTTAGGTCAAGAAATTCCAATTTAGCAGCAAATTGCTCTTATCCCTGTGTGAGTTTCAATTGGTTGATAGTGTAGAGTCTTAAGGAAGGAGAGAAGCGTGGGGGGAGAGAATGATTTAGGGAGGGAGGAAAGAGGAGGGGGGACAGAGGGGAGCCAAAAGCAATGGATAATAAATTTTAAAGACTGAGAAGAGAATAAGAAGACAGAGGAAGAAGCCAAAGTAAAGAAAATAGGAACTAAAAGTTATTGGGTTTATGATTATCCATCTTCCATATATTATGTTCAGTATATTGTCTTATTAAAGTCTCATAAGAACACATTTTTGGTGGTATTGTTGTTCCTATTTTACACATGAGGAAAAGACTCAGTGAGGGTTAATAACTTGCCTTGAGAGAGTCTGTGGAGCTGGGAGTCTAGCAAGCACCGAGGAGGGGTGGGAGAGAGGGGTGTGAAGCAGGTGTTGCCTGCTGCCTGGGAGAGGACAGAGGGAGTTGATGATGCAGCTGGAAGATTTATATCATCGAAGCAATAAAGTCAGGCAAACCCACAGCAATTCTTGTGTCTGAGTCAGTGCTTCTATGGAGAAGTGCTCTTGTAAAGTCAATACACCCATTAAATAGCTTAATGTTAGAATAACTGCATGGATCGACGTAACGAGTGCTTGTCTTGACCTTTCATTGGCGTTTTACTTAAGTTGTTAAGTATTTCCTTTTTGAAATAATGTTTTGTTTAATATAATCATAAAGAATGTGTGCATTCACCATGTATTATCTAGCTGTGGATGCTTCCTCTCTTTTCCAGGGGGTTTCTTCTAGCGCACCTGTAAAGAAGTACCTGAGTCAGGGGGACTTGTATCAGAAGAGGTAATAACCCCGTGTGGGCTCTTCTGCGTGGGGCACTGCACCAGCTGGGATGAGTACATGGTAGGAGTAAGTATACATGAACAGGAGTGTTTCAGGTCCCAGGATCGAATTCTGAGAAGTGACTGGGAAAAGCTGTTGCAGAAATGGCCACAATAAGGAATGAGAATACTTAATGATGCTGTAGAATATGTAGACACTAATTGCAAATGCGAAACATCAGGAAAAATACCTCTTCCTATTTGGAAACATTATCGTAGTGATACGTGCTTTGCTTAGGGAGAGAACTATAGTACTATTTAGCTCAGGAAACATGGAGAGAAATGTGTTCTAAGAAGAATTAGGAAGCATCCCTTGATAATGATGAAGAGCTCAGCATATGCCAAATGGAGGAACTCATTCATCAGTGGGTACCACTTGTATTGCTATATTCAAATGAAATGAGGGTCTTGGCTGCAGACAGTGAAAAGGAAACTAATGGGGCCAGCTGTATAAATGACTTCAGAGGGAGATTCCCTCTCAAGCTACCTGAAAGACAACAGAAGAGAAAGCAAAATCCTGTGGTGGGTGTTAAGGTTTCATTCACAAAACTCTCTGATGTTGCTAACTGTTTATATGGAAAGAAATTAGTCTACAAATGACTGAAAAAACCCAGCAAATCAGGGGGTTAGGGAGAAAGGCACGATAAAAGAAATGAAAATAGAACTTCATAAAGATAAGAAATTTACATTTGTGGAGATATTTTCAGAAGAGAACACATGCTGGAGTAATTCCCTTTTTTTTTTTTTTTTTCCACTTTTTGTTATTGTTTCCTATGAGTTGCAAACCAGGCATGTTTTGGGTTCACTCCTTTGTATATATTAAAATATGGTATATATATGCAATGAAATGTTATTCAGCCTTTAAAAAAGGAAATTCCACCATATACAACAACATGGATAAACCTGGAGGACATTATGCTCAGTGAAATAAGCCAGACACAGAAAGACAAACACTGTATGATTTCACTTACATGAGGTACCTACAGTAGTGTGACCCTGATCTTGAATTAAAGTTGTTGAAGTGTATGACAAATATTGACAGCCATGTATGTACAGAGCTGTGAATTGTTCATTCATTAACAGCATGAAAACAATAAGATAATTCCCTACTGCTGACCTAGTGCCCTGGCAGGTAGACAGGGAGTGTAACTCTGGGTTCCCCACTTGGAGATCTGGTACCATGAGGATGTGCGTGCCCTCTGGTAGGCTACTCCACGGCAGCATGCCCTGTGTCCACTGACAGACCAGCCCTGGGGATGTCTTCCCAAACTCAGACCTCAGATGATGCAGACTCGTGTGTGTGTGTGTGTGTGTGTGTGTGTGAGAGAGAGAGAGAGAGAGAGAGAGAGAGAGAGAGAGAGAGAGAGAGTCTAATTATCAGTCAATATCTAATTGATTTTGTCTAATTATCAGCCTCCTTTCAGTTTCAGCCCCACTTCATCCTTAGGAAACCCAGGGTTTCCTGGGTCCTGACATAAGACAGCATTAACTGAGTCACTGTGATAACTTGCTTAACATGGTCAACAATTTGTGGAAATAACAGAACAAATATCACTCATCTACTAACCTGAAGTGCTAACGTTACCAGAGATGTGCCGTGGCTTGTCCATCTCCCTAGATGTTGTATAAAAATATTTGAGAAAATAATGTGTAAAAATCATTCTGGTGGGCTTCCCTGGTGGCACAGTGGTTGAGAGTCCGCCTGCCGATGCAGGGGACATGGGTTCGTGCCCCGGTCCGGGAAGATCCCACATGCCGCGGAGCGGCTGGGCCTGTGGGCCATGGCCGCTGAGCCTGCGCGTCCGGAGCCTGTGCTCCGCAACGGGAGAGGCCACAACAGTGAGAGGCCCGCGTACCGCAAAAAAAAAAAAAAAAAAAAAAAAAAAATCATTCTGGCATTATTAAATGCCAGAAGCTATTTAATATTAGAGACTGGTGAGGTTAGATCTTGACCGTATAGTTCAAAATGCTGATTTAGACTGAAAGGCATCCAGGCCAATATAATTAAATTCAATTTATTAAAGTAGGAATCTTTATTATAAATATTCATATTTAACATATTCCATAGAATTTTTAACTTAAATTAGGTAATATTCAACCATAAATCATTTTAGAGGTCAACCTTTTCTTTTTGTATTTTGAACTGGAATGGAGGGAGTGACCCTGGGAGGTGACTGTTTTGTATAATACATAGCTTTGTTGAGGTATAATTGATATACAAGAAACTGCACATATTTAAAGTATACAAGCCAGTTAACCCCAATATATACACCTGCAAAACCAGCCACAATCAAAGCAATAACATACTCATCACCTCTAAATTTCTTCCTGTTCCTTTGTGTTTGTTGTTTGTTTTATTTTTCATTGTGGTAAGAACATTTAACATGAGATCTACTCTCAAAATTTTAAGGGCACAATACGGTATTGTTGACTACAGGCACAATGTTGCACATCAGATCTCTACTCTTTATTCATCTTACACAGTAGAAATGTTATACCCATGAATAGCAACTCCCCATTTCCCCCTACCCCCAACCCCTGGCAACCACCATTCTACTCTCTGCTCCTATAAGTTTCACTTCTGTAGGTACCTCATGTAAGTGAAATCATACAGTATTTGTCTTTCTGTGTCTGGTTTACTTCACTGAGCATAACGTCCTCCAGTTTTATCCATGTTGTGGTATATGGTGGGATTTCCTTTTTTAAAGGCTGAATAACATTTCATGGTATGTATGTACCATACTTTCTTTATCCATTAATCCATAAATAAACATTTAGGTTGATATCTTGGCTATGACACCAAAGACAAGGGCAACAAAAACAAAAATAGACAAGTGGGACTACATTAAACTAAAAAGCTTCTGCACAGCAAAGGAAACAACAGAATAAAAAGGCATCCTACAGAATGGGAGAAAATATTTGCAAAACATGTATCTGCTAATAAGCTAATATCCAAAATATATAAGAAACTCCTACAACTAATAGCAAAAAACCACCAACTAATCCAATCAAAATGGGCAAAGAATTTGAATAGACATTTCTCCAAAGAAGACATACAAATGGCCAACAGGTATATGAAAAGGTACTCACTATCACTAATCATCAGGGAAAAGCAAATCAAAACTACAATGAGATAGCACTTCACATCTGTCAGAATGACTATTATAGAAAAAAAAATACTGGTGAAGATGTGGAGAAATTGTGCATTGTTGGTGTGAATGTATTGATAAAATGGTGCAGCCACTATGGAAAACAGTATAGAGGTCTCTCAAGAAATTGAAAATAGAACAACCATATGATCCAGCAATCCCACTTTTAGGTACATATCTAGAATAATTGAAATCGGAATTGAAAAGATCTCTGAACTCCCATGTCAATTGCAGCACTGCTCACAATAGTCAAGACTCTAGGAGATCTTGCTGCCACATTAACTTAACACATCCAAACATGAACTCACAAGTTCTTGAGCAGACCAGTTCCCAGACCAACCATCTGTTGACCATCAATTTTCTACCTGAACATCTCTCAGGTTCTTTCTCTCTCTCTCTCCACCCATTCTCCTGGCTATCCATTTGGGACCCTGTTGGAAGAGGTGTGGACACAACCCAGTAGATAGCAGCCCCCATCAGAGCTAGTCAACAGTCGACTGGGGGAAATGATGGTCAGGATTCCTGGGGTTGCAAAAAAGCTTGCTAGAGGGTGAGCGCCATCGTGGGTACCCCAGGCATACCTTTGGTAACCTTGAAGCAAGCAAGTAGGAAGCCCACTGGTATAAATATTTTTAAAGCCCTTTCTCATGCAGTGTCCCTCCAGCTTCCCACCTCCTGACATAGTTTAACATCTTCTTAGTTGGAAAAGGAGAACTACTTAATGTTACTTGTTATTTTATCATGGAGCAAGATGAGGGTGTATTTGGAGACGAGGGGCAATAAATTGATAAGTGACCCAGCTGCTTTCCTGGCATTGTCTTTGGTGTGTTTTATTGGCTCATACATTTTTATTTTGTGTTTTCTGTCTTCCAGAGTACTTAAATCTGACAGATGGAGGCCCATCTCAGCACTAGAAGACTGAGGACTGGTTCACACAAAAGGCACTCACAACATGGCAAATGAATTGATAATTCAGTAAAGAAAGAAGGACGTGGCGTGCATCTGTGGATGAGAAGAGCTTAGTCATCGTGATTCATTTGTTCAACAATACTGGAGTGTTTAGAAGTGTCACTGTCAGAGAAAAATGTGAGCACCTTAGTTTGTATAAAAGAATCATTCATTTTAATAACAAGGATATAAACATATAAACTCAACATATTTACACATAAGAACTTGGTTATAATCACAATCAATAAATTTTTGTATTGTACTGGGGAGCTCATTACCAAAGTATAAATCAATCTCAATCTCTCTCTCTCTCTCTCTCAGAATATTTTCATAATATGAATAATGTTATAAAGTATTTTTCACAAATTCAAAATTGTAACACTCTACTTTCATAAAACTAGATGATCATGAAACTGGTTATGCCAAATATATTGAAAATCACCTCTCTGCCCACTTGTGATTGTGGCTGAACCTGGATCATTCTTCACTGATAATGCCAGGCCATTATCTTCATAAAGTTACTGTCTCCTGCCTAGGGAGGACAGGATGAGAGATGGCTTTAACTTCACCTGACAATCAATGCCAAAGTGTGGAGACAAGCCCACCACATAAGCCAGCAAACCCAAACTCTTATTCAAACAAGAGCCTGGATTGGAATCCGCTGAAAATATCCTGAAGGATGTTAAGAGTTGCCATAATCTATGTAATGAATTGGGCTTTTACAACTCCTCCCGAGAAAGGCTTCCTCCTAACTGGTATTCGAGGAGTTTTTTGAGACATGTACTGTTTCACTGTGAAATAAATAATGACCAAAGTATAAGTGTGGGGAGATGTAAGGAAGGGGATCTAGAGAGTTGGGGGAGGGTGTCAGTCTTATTGGAATGAGGACCAGGACAGCCACTTATTTGGCCATTCAGAGGTTTAATTTGTGCTACGGTTACTTGGGAAAAATGGAAAAATCTTTACTCCAAGAATTGTATTTCTTTTTAGATATGACTAAGTCTTGATGACAAAAAAATTAAGTTAAATGAATTATTTTGTTTAAAATCGGTAAAATAAGTTACAATATTTTCTTCCAAGAACGATCTAAAATAACTGTTTATATATTCAGCTTCAGTAAAATGCCACCAGACCTCATATAAATATAGGATATCCAGCACTTAATAATGCATGAAAGATTAGGAATGATTACAGACCTTCCTATTAGTTTTATTCACATGGTAGAAGCTCATTAAATGCTGAATAATTGACAGAACCTGTAGACTGAGACACTGGACTGGAAATCAAATTCCATAGGTAATTTTTTTTTCCCCTGGATGATTCCTCCACATTGCAGTTCCTGAGTTGTGAGGAAGCTCTCAAAAGAGATGTCAGTGTCCTTTGGAGGATTATTTACATTTCCAATATAGTGTGAGTTAAAAGGCCCTCAAAGAAAAATGGCATAAAATAACCTGGGCCCCAGGGGACCCCATAGGAGGATGCGACTGGAGTGAGTTACTTGAAGAATGTAAGGCAAATACCACCCTGTCAATAAAGACAAGCTCTTTCAGAAGATGAGTTGTGGGAGAATGAATCATAAATAGGTTTTCAGGTGTCAATCAGGAAATAAGCCATTACTTTTTCCCAAGTGAAGCAGCTGGGGACAACAGAGCAGAATATTGCATATCTGGAAGCTGCCATGAGCTCTGGGTACCATGACAACCAGGACAGCATTGGGAGTAACAATCATTCCCAAAGTAAATGGATCACAACAGGTTTCCCTTCTGAACTCAGAATACAGAGGCTAAGAGGTATAAATGGATCATTTATTTCACTAACTTCATGCATGACATTCTGAGAATGTCCAGAGTTCTGGAGACCATCAGGCAGGCCCAGGGCTATGGGTGGGTGATGGAGAGCTAATTCAAGCAGTCTCTCTTCCCTCCCTTGCTCTGTGAAACCTAGCAGCATCTCACTTTCACCCTGTACAGAACAGCACGGCTCAGAATCTTTACCAACTGCCACTGGGAAGCAGACAATAAGGGAATGAAGTGGAGATATTTTGAAATCAAACAACTTCAGATAACTTATATTTTGCATAGAATGTGAGTTATTTGCTATTATAGAATGATAATTTTGAAATTCCAAAGACTTTCATCACCCATTCTTCCTGGGATCTTAGTAACAAGAAGAGCTGGGTGGCAGGACACTGGGTGATCCCCTTGAATTAGTTCTTTGATTCTTATTTTTGAGTGGCATTTCTTTTAAGATAATAAAAACAGAAAGCTCGGATCTGGGCTTATGGAAATACGAGTGGGCCAGAATCAGAATGTACCACATGAGACATATTGATTGAAAATTTAATGTGCTATTTGCAATCTTCCTTCTATCACAGTTTTCTCTGCATTGAAGTGGCAATCTGTCTGTTAAAGGCTAAATGAATTAGTTTTTGGTATAGTCAGGATCACTCCACAGCCTATTTAAAAAAATACTTTTGAACTCCCTTACTCCAGACCCTCTCAAGTTATGGCTACAATTCTGTACCCAGTTCTGATGTGTGGGATTTTCCCTCACACCAAGCAATTCTTCTCACCAGCTGGATAGCCTAGGATTCAACTCAGTTCTGATGCTATCTACCTGAAGACAGCATCAGATTCCACAGGTTAAAGGTTCAGTCCTACAAGACGGGTGACGTGGTGTCCACGTCAGACACCAATCAAAAGGCCAGGTTGTTATCTGGGCTTCTGACCAATTTGCTATGGTTTGGAGGTTCCCACAACTGCATCCTTGGTTCAGTTAATGTGCTAGAGCAACTCACAGAACTCGGAGAAATATTTTACTTACCAGACTATCAGTTTATTATAAAAGGATAGACCTCAGGAACAGGCAGATGGAAGAGACACACAGGGCAATGTATGGGAGAAAAGTGCAAAGCTTCCGTGCTCTCTCCAAGTGTACCATTCTATCAGAATATCCACATGTTCACCAGCCTGGAAGTTGTCTGAACCCCATCCTTTTGTGTTTTTATGGAGGCTTCTTCACATAGGCATGGTTGATTAAATCTCCAACCTCTTTTCTCTGCCTGGAGGTCAAGGGGGTGAGGCTGAAAGTTCCAACCCTCCAATCTCAAGGTTGGTTCCCCTGGTAACCAGCCCCATCCTTAGGTGCTTGTCAAAATTCACCTCATCGACATAAACTCAAGTGTGGTTGAAAGGTATTTGTTATAATTATAAATTCCAAGGGTTTAGGAGCTCTGTGCCAGGAATGGGGACCAAGACAAAATACATATTTCTAATTATAAATCACAATATTTTAGTGACTCATATGTTCCTGTGGGCCCAAGACATCTTCTCAGATACAAGAATTCTGTAAAATCTTTATCATGTTGTGTTTTTATCTCATTGAGAGTCCTGATTTTTTCTGTATTTCAAGGAAAACCTTTTCTTTTAAATTTATAATCTGTGTTGAAGGATCTTTTCATAGAATAATTGATACTTGATACTTCAGTATTCTATTCTATTTCATAGAATAATTGATACTTCAGTAAGTCTTTTGCAAAGTGGGATTGCATGTTCTTGCTATTTATTTCAACTTTAAAGGAAAATATTACTCAAGTTGGGGAAATCTGCTCTGTTCACATCTATGCACCACTTGTTCCCAGAACTTTGGCATATAACCCAGAAATACTAAGCAATTTGCCTCTTCCTGGGAGTCCAACATGACTGCCTTGTTTCACCCACTCTCCTGAATGCTAAAATCAGCACCTGTTAACACCAACATTGAACAGTAAAATACTAATACTAAAAGTGAACAGTAAAATCTAACAGGTGTTGAGAAAGTATCAACCTGTACGCTTTTTTTTTTTTTTTTTTTTTTTTGGTGGTACACGGGCCTCTTACTGCTGTGGCCTCTCCCATTGCGGAGCACAGGCTCAGCGGCCATGGCTCATGGGCCCAGCCGCTCCGCGGCATGTGGGATCTTCCCGGACCGGGGCACGAACCTGTGTCCCCTGCATCGGCAGGCAGACTCTCAACTACTGCCCCACCAGGGAAGCCCCAATCTGTACGCTTTTAACGCAAAGAAAACACTTCAGATTTTTACTTTCAGTATTCAAAGATGTGGACAGGGAACAGAGAATATGACTAAAGCAAAAAAA
Organism: Pseudorca crassidens; assembly: GCF_039906515.1. Classification (NCBI taxonomy): domain Eukaryota; kingdom Metazoa; phylum Chordata; class Mammalia; order Artiodactyla; family Delphinidae; genus Pseudorca; species Pseudorca crassidens. Next base: position 7,804,345 of record NC_090298.1, read on the forward strand.
ATAAACTATTTGGAGGCTGAGTAAATAAATATATGACTGCTGATTAGTTGTAAATCCATTCAAGCATTAGAATTAAACCAGAGTGTTAGGAGACAATCCTCCATGTATTTCTCAAGTCTCTGAGAGTCATGTGAACCAATTCGATAATTGACTTTATTCTGGACTATCTTTCCAAGGAAGTTTGTATAGCAAACAGCTTTAGAAGATAGTGATAGAGGGCACACTTACTGCTTAGTAAAATAAAGACAGCTTCTCCCTCCAAGCAAAGAGTAGGCATGTTTACTGCCTATTTTAAGAGATTCGGGTTCCTGAAGCACAGAATTCCTCTTTTCGAATGCAATCCATGTGTGGGTACAAATATCATCTAGCCCTCCTCACATCTTCCTGTCGCAAGTGAAAAATGTGTGCTTGAGCTCATCTAATATGAAATAACAGAGATATATAGCTATGGAATTCAGTTAATGAAAGGTTAATGCAGACTGCTCTGGTTCCAAAGACAGACCTGAAAACAACTGGAGGGATTTGCAGGAAGGTCAGCTTCTGGAAATTCTGAGCTCATCAGAATTGAATTGGTTAGTGTTTGAGGAAGTGTATCCCCAGGTTTTTAGCAGAGTCTGCACAGTTATGTGAAGAGATGGGATCTGTGCCTCTGGTGATATTGGTTAAATGAGCTCCAAGTGGCCTCATTATATTCCTTTACTCTGTGGCTGGAGGACCTGGCTGTTGAGAATGTGGAAACCACAAAGGCTCAGCGCTCAGACCAATGTGTTCTGCATATTCCATATTAAAGCACTTGCAGCCACTGAAAACACTACTAAGAATGCTAGCAATGTGCCTGCTTTCCTATCCTATCACCTTATCATCGCGAATCATCTTTGTGTTACCGAGTCCACTCCCTCTGCTAGCCGCAGGACAGGCCACTGAATCGGAGAGGAGATGTTGAAGCAGGGAGTACGACTTTATTCGGAAAGCTGGCAGACTAGGGTCCCCCCAAAAACCATCTAATCGGGGTCTGGATGCCAGTTTCTTTTATAGAATCAGAGAGGGAGAGGCAGTGAGGAAGTAAAGTAAAAGGGCCATCAGTCTTTCACAACATCACCTGGAATGACCAGCATCGGCGAGGGTATGTGTTAGTTTCTTCTTTGCTGTAGCCGTCACAGGTGGGCAGGGTCAGGTTGTCCCCCAGTGAGCTGAACTGCAGAGGGGCAGGGTTCCCTGAGGCAGGCCGTTATGTATGAGTATAATAACAAAAGCAACGGAAAAGCAAAGGTTAAATTCAAAGAAACAGATCCAACATGGAGTCTGATTTAGCTCTTCCCTGTTACTTTTGTTTCCTTTTTTCTTCTGGATAAATAACGGGAAACATTCATATTGAGAGGAAGATCATTCATCAATAAAATATGTCATATGCCATTTATCTGGGATTCACCTTTAAGGATTATCCCAGTATAAATTTTCATGGTGGTTACACAACACACTGCATTTGTCAAAACTCAGAAATATACCCCCAAAAGAGTAAATTTTACTGTAGATTAATTAAAACATAAGTTTTTTAAAGCTGACTTCTAAGATTTCTTCCAGATCTAACAGTCTTTATTTAAAGGAAGATTTTCACTTCCCAGAAATGTTTTCCAACATTTCAGCAGAGACTGCCTTGGAAGGTTTGCCTTAGTAGGGTCCTGACTTATACTGGAGATCTAATTAATACTGAGAGAGGGCTACACCGTATTTCTCTTGGGCTGAAAAGAGTTTCAAATTAGTAGTAGTCATGAAGTTGGCTTTCGAAGGAATGGAGTCACTGACTGAGTTGAAATAGCTTCCATTGGAGTTTGCAGAAACGCAGCATGTTTATTTGATGCAAAGTAACACCTGGTGGTGTTTTTTACTTCCATAAATGACTGAAAAAAATTTTCTAAATATACTGACACTAACAATCTTGGGGCGCTGTGCAAAATGTTTCAAGTGGATTGTTACACTTAACCCTCACAACAAATTTGCAACCTTGATACTGTATGTTATTTTCATCTTTTGCAGAGGAATAAAATTAATTCACTCATGCATGATCATTCAACTATAACAGACAAGGCTGAGATTTGAACCCAGGTCTGGCTGTCTCAGAAGCTCACCTTGTCAATGACATACAGTAGGTCACATACATCTCAGTTTCTCTGAGCTCTATTTAAATTGATTTTGAAGCTCTCTCAGAGGCTGGATAAACTTTGTAGCCTTCTTAGAAAGCAATAGGAACTCACCCCTCTGTTAAGCATAAAATCCTACAAATAGGGTGTGGAAATGCTGCTTTCTATGACTTAAATAATCACTGTATTTGACTTATTTTTTTTAATCTTCTTTTAAATTTTTAAAAGTTTTGGGCCACGTTGTGTGGCACGTGGGATCTTAGTTCCCCGACCAGGGATCGAACTCGCACCCCCTGCAAAGGAAGCACGGACTTTTAACCAGGGGAAGTCCCTGACTTAAATTTTAAATCAACATTTAAATCCACCATTGTTGCTTCCCATTTGAAATAAGGAAACAAAGCACTCTTTGGGATTGTGAACATTCTCAGCCAATGTGCCTGCCTATGAGGTTTAACAAACTCTTTGTGATTCTCCTGAAGTGAGACGTGCCCTGTGGACGCCTGCAGGCTCCAGGGCTGGGATCTGACGACACCATCCAGTGGCTGCCCTTAGTTTTCCTGGAGGGACAATATGTGACTTGGGGGCCAGCAGGGGGTGACACATTAAGGTGTTCAGCCATATGTTTGCTTCTGCACGTTACATTGAACCAGAAGTCACTCTCCTCTGTGTCTGTCATGTTAAGTTGTCTTTGACAGATTATTTTTTTTTGTCTTTGTTATTTTTTCTGTCTTTGACAGATTATTTTTTCCAAATTATTTCTGGAAAAGTTCAGTGGCTTGTGAACTTCATGCTTTTTTTCTGATCTATAGGCAAAGAAGTTCTGTTCGTGATTCAGCGATCGGGGGTGGGGAGAGGAGGGGCTCCTTCTTTGCCTGTGAAGCCTCCAGGTGACCATCCTGTACAACGACGGGAATTGAAATTACTGACCTCGGTAATTTAGTCTAGGTTGCTGTTTAATCACTTTCATACTATTGCTTTAGGGAGGTTCCAAAGTCCTTTACATGTGTTTTCTACAGATTCCTTTCCCACAACCATATTCTGTTCCCCCTATAAAATTACCAGTACTTGGGAAATATTCAATACAAGTAAAGCTTCTGTATTTTCCATTACTACCACTTTGTTTTCTGTTATAACAATCTGATTTATGAAGCAATAGAAAGGACCTATGTTCACTTAAGAAAAGAGAATAATAAAGTCACCCCAGTCCATTCAGTTTCTTAGTGTCAAGGTTTAGGTGAAAGGGAGATAAGTCTATGATAATGGCTTTAAGATATTTCTCTTCTTCCACAAAGCTATGTTCGCGTATCTATGGACCTTGCTCAGCAACTGTCTGGAGAACAGGAGCCACTCCATAAAACATGCTGCGTTGTGTGTGTGAGGGAGGTTTTTCCTTTTGCCTAATTTGGAAATGCATGCTGCAGTGGTTCCGTACAGAACATTAAAATCACAGGGCTGTGAAGCGTGAGTTCCTCTCACTAATTTATCATTGATTTGCACTTGGATCATTCTCTGACACTGAACATCTGGTCAGGAGCTTACTGGGCCCAACACATCCCCCCAGAGCTTCTCCAGCAGGAGAGCAGCAGGCTGGCCTCAAGACCAGTCCAAATGAAGCTCTGTGCGTTTCCTTTTAGTAGCAGGTGCTGCCTGAGCTACCATAAGCCTGACAACTTAGAGAAGGAGAGAAAAAATACAAAGCGATAATGCCACAAAAAATAACTGCTGGCTCAGTCTCTTAAGACTCGTAATTTCACAACTTCTTCTGAGAACATGAATGGGGAATTAATTAGCCACTGTTGTGACTGATACTGAAGTCCATAATTTTTCTTTTTATGGGACTGATGTGTTATCTAGGCTAGTTTGCAGAAGTTTTATAACAAGAGGTTTCACACCAGCATGAAAAATAAATCACATGTGATGAAAACCTATTAAAAACATTCAAATAATCAGTCTGCAAACTGCCACTCCCAGTCACTGAAGGTCATCAAAAGATAACCAAACAAAGGAATCCATTGAGAGCTTCAGCTCAAATTCCACATTAAAAAAAAGGACGGGCTTCCCTGGTGGCGCAGGGGACAAGGGTTCGTGTCCCAGTCCGGGAAGATCCCACATGCCGCAGAGCGGCTGGGCCGGGGTTCCATGGCCGCTGAGCCTGCGCGTCCGGAGCCTGTGCTCTGCAGCGGGAGAGGCCACAACAGTGAGAGGCCCGCGTACCGCAAAAAAAAAAAAAAAAAAAAAAAAAAAAAAAGCAAGCCTGATCCTATCACTTTTCTGCTTAAAATCTTCTAATGAATTCTTATCAGATTTAGGGTAAACGTCAAACGCTGGCTCATCAAGGATCTGTATGTCTGGTTCTGCCATTTCTCCATCCTCCAGCCTCACCACTCTCCCCTCTCCCACTGCAATCTGACGTGAGAGCCTTCTTTTTGTTCCTCAGCCACCTCAAAGAGCCCATTTGTAGGACCTTGGGAATAACTATCATCCCTGCTTGATCTCTACATAGCTGACTTCTTTCTGCCACTCAAATCACAGCTTAAATGTCACTGTTTAGAAAAATGTTGTCTGCCCCACCTCCATCACATAACGCTATCAAACTCTCATTATTACTCTCCTTACTGGCATTGTTCTTGTTAATTTGTTTGTTGTTTATAGGCTGCCTCTCCCAAATGTAATTAAGGTACATGAAAACGGGCTCTGTTCTCTTTGATCAAGTCAGACTGTGCCTGACACCTAGAAACTCAAATACTATTTAAACAAATTAATTGTTATTTCCCCAGTACCTCACAACCGCACTTGGCATGTTCAGTGAAGGTTTTGAAGGTTTTTTTTTTTTTTTTTTAATAAATGAATCCTGGAAAAAAGAGCCCAAAAGACACTCAAGAGTCATCCAAGTGTCTCATTTCTCTTCACTGTATCACTTGAGTAGGCAGTAACATGTAATTTTCATAATCTTTGAATCAAAATACCTCTGTGACAGCTGGCAGCCGAGTACTCTGATATGCCTAATATTCTCCTTCCGTTTTGGACATAGAAGCCTTATCTCAGGATTTTCAACCCGATTTGTCATGTATTGTTAAAAATTGTCACTAAGTGTTATCATCCCCCATGAATCACAACCATGTGTCCTGTTTGCCTGAGGATGGAGATTAGTGCACCTGTCTCATCAAAAGAAGATTAGACTCCTCTTTAACTGGGTAGGGGGGCATTTCCTTCTCTACTGGGAAACATTTCACTCTCAGATGCAGGGGTCTGATTAGAAAAATAGGAGCGTATTTGCAGATAGGCTGCAATAAGCATTTATTGTAGAATAAATAAGTAAATTAAGTAGATATTCCTTTACTTCCCCACAGAAAGCAAAAAGCTAGTTCAGTCTGAATAATGCACACAAACAGATCTCACTAAAACAGCCATTTATCAAACTGACTCTTGCACTCATGGGGATGAGGGAGGAGAAGAGGAAAATGAGAGTATTGAAAACATCATCACCCAACTGGGGTCTGAGCCCGAGAGTACAATAAGGTGGTCAGCAGTCTCGGGATAAACACGGCTTATTATACTGCAGCACTGATTTATCTCAAAATTTTGGAGAAAATGTTAGGCAATTAAACTTACAAGTTAAGATCATCATTTTTTTAATTAAAATAACACATTCTTAGGAATGCTAAGAAACAGAATGCATGTTCACAAGAATTTATGTGATACAAGATGAAACTGTAAAGGGAGACCCTTTAGGCTTAAGGACTGTTTAGGTTATATAATCTGGGCCTCTGGGGAGTTCCCACTGCTATTCATTTCCCACTGCTATTAGAAATTTCAGCAGAAAAATTCAAGAAGCCCAATGATGAACAAGACCACCTTCCTACTGCCTTTGCCCTAAACCCCAACAGACACATCCACCTTCCAGCTGTGCTCTTTCCTTTCTTGGCAAGCCCTAACTGGCTCCTCCATGACCTGCTCATGGGCATTCCCTCAAGGAGATTTTACCATAAGGAAGATACGTAAAGTACCCACCTCACATTCCACAAGCTGCCTAGACTTGCCCATTCCACTGGCCTTCACGATCTGCTCCACCACCAGAATGGAAGCTCCATCACTCCAGCAGCCAAGCTTCATCTCTGCATTCCTGACTTCTGGTACCATCAGGCCTCGATAAATACCTGAAGATTTCATGGACTTACTTTTCTTCTTAGATAATTGTGCTGGACCCGACGATAGAATAGTGGACAAGAAAGTCATATGAGCAAAAAGAAGCATAAAGAGGGTAGGATGTGAGGGGTATAACGATGTGAGATGATACTGGAGAGGTAAGGAAAATCAGACCATGCAGAGCCTGGAAGGTCAAGGCAAGGGATTTGGACTCAGAAGAGGTGCAATAAGAAGCCTTGAGAGTTTTCATGGAGGGCACTCATAAATTAGCAAGTTATTGCAATTTGCATATGATGGCTGAAGGACATTTTGCAAAGTACTTTTAAATCTTAAATTCATATAGTCTAAAATAATCTTAAATGTGTAGAGTTTATATGCAATTAAATGGATGCAGAAAGCCTGAATAGGAAGTGGTTTCATTTATTTTAAATATTTAATATGATTTAATTAAATTTTCTTTAAATTTAAGTAAAATTTTAGCATCAATAAAAAATTTGACATAAAATATTGTATTCAATAATTATGTTTATATTCTCTTCTAATTTAGATGCGTAATTCTTAATGTTTAACTTTTTGTCACATTTCCTTTAATTTAGATGTTTGAGGAAAATAAATTCAACTTTGTATACTTCAAATACAATTACATTTTACTTTTAGTCTTCTAGATTATGAATATCGATAGGCTAAAAAGTGAATTTGTGTCTCACAAAATTGGTGTGAAAATCTTGACTATAAAAACAGTAATTTTGTCTCAATGTTATTATTTATCCAAATATTGTCATCCTACTAACAGAATAATCAGACATAGGCAATTATAATTTGTTTCAGTTATTTTAATATTTTGTTGACTTTCAGTTATGTAAAAAACATACCTTTATTCTTTTTCAATGTAATCATTTTAACAATATATCTGGAAATGTAGGATGAGAGAACATATTTTATTGGACAAATTGTTAGCTTGATTTATATGTATTATCTGTGACATGGTTTGTCCCCTTGTCATGGGTTCTGCAATGTTAGGGACAGATCCACTGCCCTTCACAGTGAAGCACAATCAACTCTTACCCAAACTGGTGATTCCTTTGCCTTTGTCTTTCTACTTCAACTCTGATCCAAACCATGACTGTGATTAACACAACCGTATTTCATGTGCCTCCTACACCTGGGAGCTGATCTGCGTGGGGCAGGGTCTGGGTGGGAGTTCGGGAATTCAGAATCATACAGATGGAGCTACCACAAATTGGTCCTGTCGCATTGATTGGCCCCTCAGTGCTTCACCACAGATACTGTGTATCCCATGAGGCTGTTTCTCCTCTGATGATGATGATTATTTCCATCCTCTGCTCCTCTCCAAAGTGAGTGCTAATGAGTCAGAAGAGTTCATTGACAAGAGCAAGTATCTGAATTCTATCTCCACTATTTATTTAACTTGGGTAAATTCCAGAGCATCTCAGAGCTCAAGATTCCTCACTTGTAAAATAGAGATAATAACCTCTATCCTTCAGGGTCACCATAAGGATTAGACATAATCAATAGAAGGTGCCAGTCACACTTGATACGATATGTAAATGGTAAGAGTGTTACCAGATCCCCCTCCTCAAAAAACTCTCAAAGAAGACGTCATTACTTCCCACTAACAGAAAACAGGAGCCATGGAGCAAGACCTTTCTCAACTTCCTGAGTGACCCGTTAGTAATTACTCATTTTTTTTCTCCCTTCTCTTCTGTTGCAGATTGTCCCTGCCCCCCATAATGTAAATGTCATACCCTTACTTTCAATGACTACATATCCTCATCCAATCCCCACTTTATTGTATCTTTATCTTCCACTGCCTATTGGTTGATACTTATTGGCTTTTAAACTAGCTTATACAATACAAAACCCAAAAAGTTTCTCCAAAGGAACATTTTGTGGCTTAGGTCTTCTGTCCCAAACCATCCCTCCTCCCTTATGATCACATTCTTTATGTGGTTTTACTGGTAGTGATTTTTACTAAGGTGTGACCATGGAAGTGAACAGGTCAGATGGGTTTTACCCTTGATTCTACCAGAGTAGATTGGTTTCATCAATCCAGGGCCACTTTTTGTGGTCTTGTTGCACTTCATATGGTTGGTATTCCTGATCTGTGCAGGTAATGCAAATTCAGACTCCACACCGCTGTGTGGCCAGAACTCAATATTAATTTTCCATAATTCAACAGCTATTAACTGAGCACCTGTGATGTATGAGGCACTGCTCTGGATGCTGGTTACAGCTGTGAACCAAAGAGGTAAAAGACCCTGTCCTCATGAAGCTTACATTTTCAGAGGGAATAGGGTCTCTTACCCTGGGTTACAGGAGGAGAGCAAGCTCTTTTGCCAGTTCTGGGTGGTGGTGGTTTTCCTTACATACTTGGACTGGCAGCATTGAAAGAGCTCTGTCTCTGGCTGGGCAGTCAGCTCTATTTCCCCTTCTTGGGTAGACTCAAGGCCACAAAACCACCTTCCCATGAGAACACTATCTATGCAGGATATATGTTTAGAACCCTATCCCCTTGTGCTGGTATCCAGATCCTATATCACCTTAACCTGCTATGGATTCAGCTTGAGTTCTCCAACAGTCAGTGTTTCTCTTACTTTTGAGCTAAGCAATTTATTAAGGTCATTTTTATTATTTAGTACATCTCAGGGTATCCACAGAGCCTGGAAATAAAGATTTTTTATACTAAAGATGCCCTAGATGATGTTTCATATATTAATCTATGTTTTCAGACTTTATGGACACAACTGTCTGTAGAGAGCAGGTTTTGATTCCACTCAGTCCACCAAGCCACTGAAGATACATGCAGAAATCCTGCAGTCTTCACGTTGGGTACAATGTCCACCTTCCCACTTCTCACTTTAACACATTCTTATTGTGGAGCAGTAGAAAAGGAATGAGTCACAGACCCCGTCCTGATGAGGATATACCACTCTGCACAGTCTAAGGAGCCAACGTTCTCTCCTCCTTCTCTTTCAGGACTGTGATCTCTGAGTCCATCCATTGTATGTTCCCTATTTTCTTCCAGGGTTTTGTCTCTGCCACCTAAGCACTGGTGGGTTATAAGCCTTGGTCCTCAGGACTCTTTGTTTCCCACTCTCCCCTAGGTGGTAAACAATATTTGTTCTGCGTGCCCAGCATCTCTTCCTCCATCCTTGGTTACAGTGGTCCTCTCCACCTAGGGAACTCTTTTCTTCCTCCTCCATGGTTGCTGGTGGGACTGTTACCATGAGTGCTCTGCTCTCCATGACAACAGGAGGGGAAGAGTGAGCCAACCTGGCCCATTGTATAGCAACTCCAATATTTCAGGTATGACAGCTGGGCAGTAAAATACCCCAAAACTCAGATTCTTAAAACCACCTTAATTTATATTCAGTAATGTGTTCTGTGAGATCATAGGGTAGGTCTTCTGCTCTAAGTGAAGTAATCTGGTGCTGGTAGATGTTCCAACTGTAATTCCTTAGGTCTGTCCACTTCTCAGTCCCCTTCTTCTGTAGCTAATTTACATCCCTCATCAATTCTTATGGCAACAGACTCCTTCCATGCATCTTATCCTATCCCAGTGCTGTTCACACTGTTGTCATGGTGATATTCCTGAAGCACACATTTGATCATGTCCCTTGCAGGACAGAATCCTGCAAAGTCTCCACTTAGACTTCAAAGAAAATCCAATATGATGATGTAGCATGAACGAACCTGTAATCTGCTCACTCCTGTTATCTTTTCCAGCCACACCCCTTACCATATTTCCCCTTGCTTCCTCTGGGCTTCACCCATACTGAAATTGCTTCAATTCTCTAAATATATTGCACTTTCTCTAGAAACAGGGTTTTGAAACTCTGACTAGATTCCCTTTTTGTCCTTTCATCTGATCCCCCACTGAGACCACTATAATGCTTGTGTCCAGGGGGTTTTGGTAAGATTGAGGCAGCAAGTGGGAAGGAAACTATGAGATGAATGTTAATCCAATATAAAAATGGACTTATCCCTGGACTCAAAAATTATACTTCTAGTTACCTAGTAGAAAAATTACTCAGAGTTGCTCCAAAATTATTTCACTGAAACATATTCCATCACAGCAAAAATTACAAACCATCTACATGTCTCTCCCTAGAGAACAAATGTATGGATACCAAGGGGGAAGAGAGGGGTGGGAGGAATTAGGAAATTGGGATTGAAATATATACACTAATATGTATAAAATAGATAACTAATAAGAACCTGCTGTATAAAAAATAAATAAAATAAAATTCAAAAATAAAAGAACCTATACGTCTCTCGATAGGAGACTGATTAAAAAATGTTTTGCACATTTATACAATGAAATATAATACTAGGCCCCTGCTAGAGCCATATGTAATAGGACTAAGAGAAAAATATTATTAAAGAATATGAAGAAGCAGGGAAGCTGAGCACTTGGGAATGCTGCACATAAGAGACTGTTACTTTCTCTGTTGATTGGAATTTTATTATTTATTATCAGAAAAAATGTATATGTCATTTCTGGAACATAGAGGTAGAAATGAGTTTAGATGTATCAGCAAACAAATCTTAACTTCTAGGTCAGAATTAGAAAACTTTCATCCTATAATAAAATCGTCTATTTTTCCCTTTGACTCTTTCTAGTTTAATTTTCTGTCTGCATTTTGCTGCTAAGGTGCATGAAAGATCTATGGAAAACAATCAGCTATGTTTGAGGAGTCACTTTTATTCTAAACTCTTGTCCTTAGTCACTTATAACTTCTTGAAAAATATTAAGTTTGGACCTAAAATTTCTCTAGCTGCCTTCAAGCCAACAATAAATTTTATTTTAGAAAACTTAAAGGGGGAAAAAACTTAGCTCCTTTCAGTTATTAATATTTAAACCAACTGTGGTTCTTTATGGACAGAGAGAAAAAAATAACATTTAAAGCATTCTGCCCTTATTGATTAAAACCTGAAAAGGTTTCCATTGAATTGACCTCAGATGAGCCTGGTTGCAGTCTGAATTTTTTTTTAGTTTTCTCTATTTGTACCTACATCCACGTGAGTAAAAGTGAGCAGTATTGCCTTTGTAACTTCTCTGTATAAACATCAATTTCCATGTGGATCCATGCAGATAAATAAGTCTTTTCATGGAACCAGACCATTGTTTACATCTTTCCTTACATGAACACATTCCTTTATGCTTGCTTTATATTATGGCAGCAAGTCAATATGGCATCTCTCATATTTTTACATTATTCTCTCTCTCTCTCTCTCTCTCTCTCTCTCTCTCCCTCTCTCTCTCTCCCTCTCCCATCTGTTCTTTGACTCCAGTAGACATTTTTTCTCTTAAAATGATGAACGCTAGCATGGGTCTATTTCATAGGATACTATTTATCTAAACATTTCTTTCCACCTTCCTTATTTTAGCTCCTTTGTTCCCATGCCCTGTGATGCTAGATGGTGCCAACTTGTAAGCCATTTGAAAAATCTGCCATGTAAACTGAGTAAACTGAGGTTCCCACCTTCTCTCAACATGCTTTTAGAGTAGATGTGTTCTTCCTCAAATCACATTATCTGGAAGCCTCGGGTGTCCCAGGTCTGTCATCAGCATCTTCTTCCAGATTCCAAAACCCCTTTGCTCTTGTGGCCTCTCCCGTGTTTTGTGTCTTTTTAAAACTAGTTCTGTTGTGATTTCTGGAGGGAACAGATTTACTTCTTATAGCTTGAATTCCATCTTCCAACTTATCCTAGAAGTTGTGTATAAACTTTAATATGAGTGCAACGTAATTCTGCCTTGTAAGTGGTTCTGGTAAGCTGAAATGGGCAAAGAAAATTTGACCATGACATCCACGATTGATTCCTTATTATCTTAGGCAGAAAACAGGCTAAACTCTTCAGAACTACATGTAATAGACAGAATAACATTTTATACAATAACAAATTAAACATATTCCAAAGCAGCAGGACTAATGCATCTAAATTCCTGTGTTACTGAAATATTAAAGAATCATTTAATATCTTACATGTTAAGATGCAAAGTTAAAACCTTACCTGTAAAATATAAAAATAAGTTAAAAGAGAATTATGTAATGTCTCTGCATGAGGTGGATAATTATTGATAACTTCCCAGCTTTAAGGTATTTGTTCTAAACCATGAACTAGAGGAACATTTGAAGTGAGTTTTATGGTACATTTTTTATTATACAATTCAACTTCTCCTAAAAGTACAATTAGAAATTTATGAGAAAGGAATCAGAACTCATTAAAGAGTAAAGCTGATATCAAATTTCTAATTTGTAGACTTTCAAACTTTTAGCCTTCTAAATTTACTTCTGAAAAACATAACTCATTCCAAATATGTTTTTTTGGAAAATGGGTCTATACTCCTTAAAAGTGCATAGAATGAGGAATGCTGGGAAAAAAGTATGGCAATTATACTCGGAATGAAGGTAACTGTAAATTGAAGAAAGGAGAATTAAAGAAAACAATTTTATTTATTTCAGCTTTCCACTGAATTTCTCATTTTGCATAAGCAGTCACACAGAAAATTAATTTAATACATGATTAAAATTTTGAAACATTTCTAATTGTTTTGTTCTTCATTGATTCCTAAAGTGCTTTATGAGAATAAAATTCATGGTTATAGCCATTGAAAAGATGCATGTTTTTTTGCACTATCCAGAAATAGCATATATTATTTTCAGTTCTCCTCAGACAGTTATTGGAAATATGCTTGTACATTATCAAAGTGTTTCTGCATTGATATAATAATAATTATTCTTCTGTCCTGTGACATACAAGTTTTGAGTTTAGTCAACAGAGTTTAAATGTAACAGCTTCTAGATTTGTCCCCATTCAATTAATAATTGCAAATATCTTAGATATATATAAAGTAAAAGGTTACTATTTTTTAGAAGGATGACAAATTCTTTTGACTTTCAAAAATACAAAAACATAGTGCATGCATTTTATCTCAGAGAAATACTAACATATGGCATATTGTAGTAAATTTCTATTTATGTGAAATTCTCTCTCTTTAAAAAAAATTCAGGGGGTATATCATAACATTCAGTATTCAGAGTGATGTTTCTAAGGCCCTGCAAAATCTTGACTCTTAGATAAATGAATGCTTCTCAACCTGCCAGTTTCTCCCAGGATCCCAATCAATTAAGAACTTCTGAAAATGGGGCTCAGGCATAAATTTATTTTTAAAATTTCCCTAATCATAATGTGGATACAAGGTTGATAATTACTGACAAAGTTCATCAAATAGAGGTGTCTGTTATATCTCAATTGTTATTTTTCTGATAAATATATATATATGATAAATAAATACATGTTTGCATATCAACTATTAATCAAAAATTTAATTCCAAATAATCCTGGATAAGTTTGTATTTTATATTTGTTTGTTTGATAGAATATATTAAAAATAAAAATTTAATCTAAATACACACTGTAGAAATGAGCTCCAAGGCCCTCAGAGAAACTATAGAGCAGAGAAAGGATTTATCTCAGTGATAAAACTCACCTACAGATCCTGGCTGAAAATTAAATGACCTCAGATGAATTATTTGCTTTTTTCTTTTGTTTGCTTCTGAATATTTCAATTTTTAAATAAAGTGATACATGTAAAACTAAAAAAAAAAATAAAAAATAAGGAATAAAAATTTAATATAGAATAATAGGGTAAAACTAGGGTGCCTTGACATATATCATACAAGAGAATAAATATAAACTCACTCAGTTCCTCCAAAAACACTATGAACTTAAGGGACAAAACTACTGCCATTTTAAGGTAAGGAAACCAAAGCACCAAATAGCAAAGTAACTTGCCCATAGTCACAGGAGAGGGAGGAACCAAGGATGAACCCAGACAGCCTGGCTTCAGAAGTCCCTTCCTTTACACTTACACCCATACTTTCCTACTCATATAGCAGTGATTTCCAATGAAAAATAACCTTCCTGGAACATCCATTCCAAAGATGTCTTCCTTCTTAGTCTCATAACTCCTGAATTGTTTTCTATTACTACCTCTCAAGATAACCAGAGAAAATATTTTCATTCTTTTTTCTAAGGACAGTACCCCCGAGTCTTGGTCCCTATTATTTCTATGGGGTATCCTGTCTCAATTTACCATGTACACACAGTTCACCAGTAGCTCCTTCAAACAGCTTCTACTCTACAGCAACGTGAATGTGGCAGATGCTCCAAGTCCATGCCCATATCCCCTAAGGCCACCCAGAATTTACCTTCAGCTTTGGAAGAGAGCTTCCAAATTCACCTATGGCATCATTGCTCATTGAACCCTTGTCCTTCTGCCTAAGGGCTGTTACTGAGAGCAGGAGTGTCTAGACTCACACAAGTGGCAGGGAGTTGATGTTTCAAAAAGCAATCCTTTACCATGAAGGGAGGGAGAACAGTGGATAAGAACCCAAGGTTCCTTCCTCCTCAGTGGTATAATTCTGTGTTGTGTTTTACACATTCTCTCAGAGGTTGCCCAGTGAGAGCCGTCTACCCTGTAGCCCATGGTGATCGCCCCCTTATTAATGCATCCCTTACTGCCTTTCCCTATTCCCACTTTGTGCTCCTGGGGTCACCTTCAAATAGATTACATGCACCAAATTCTTGATTCGGAGTCGTTTCTTGGGGGAACCCAAACTAAGGTGATGATAGATCACTCTTCTGGTTCTCCCCTTCCATTCCTTGTTACTCTCTGTCCACCTCCTAAGGAAGCTCTTCTTGCTCTGTCCATTACTTGAAGGATGGTATCCTCAGGATGCAGCATGGACCCTATTCTCATCTCACTTCCAGAGGGAGCTCATCCTTTCAAAATTAAATTATCTTAAATTACCATCTGTATGTTGATTGTTCCAAAATCATTAACTTCAGCTCACATGCCTCTCCTCTGTTTTATCATTGTCTTTCCAGTCAGTTATTCCACAGTATTAACTACACATTTAGGTTGTGTCTGGCACTGTTCCGGCCATGAACACAAATCCATGAACACACTTCAAACACAAATCCTACCTCAGGGGGTTCACATCCCATTATGGAGAGAGAGAACACCAACAGACAATTACAAAGTATAACTGACAAGATTATCCACTGAGCATAATAGAAATACAATGGAAATTGTGTCAGAGATTCATGGAGTTGAAGGCGAACTTTGGCTAAGATGGCCCAGGAAGACCTTCTGCAAAGTTAGTACCTGAGATGAAACCTGAATTTCCTCCCCTCCGTTGAACAGTGCCATCAGGTACCAGATTGTCTTTGTGAGAGCTCCACTTAGGTGTCTAGCTATTGAAAACTGAGCACAACCAATACTAAATGTGTGATTTTCACCCAGCTATGCTTTTTCTGCATTCTTCCCCATGGTCAATTCTATCGGTCCAGTTTCTCTGGACAAGGGAAAAACGAATGACCCATTTAAGTCTTGCTTTTATGATAAGTTAGGTGCGACCAGGGCAGTGTTTAATGTAGACTTAAGTATTCCTCACTATGAAGGCAGGACCCTTTGAGCATAACTCTGTTTCTGTGAATTAGATGTTGTAGTCTGGGTCATGGGAGCAGGTGCTCTTCTATCTGATTCTCTTGGCTGTTTCCTCCCCCAGATTTGAGTTTATTTATACATATACACTATTCAGTACTCTGTGAAACATACTCTGTGAATATCTCCAGATCAAGACCCTCTGAAGACCTCTGGGTTTCTTTCTCTCTACAGGTCTCTTTCCTCTCTGATTCTCTGTCCTGGCAACTCTAGCCAGCTTGGTCTTCTGCTGATATTAGAGGAAGTAGTCAATTGATGTCAATTATATCCAGTTGATTGATGGTGCTATTGAAATCAACTGTGTCCTTCCAGATTTTATGCCTCCTGGGTAGCATGTGTCTACTTCTGATAGGGGGTGTTTCCAGCTATAATAGATTCATTTATTTCTCCTGTATTTCTATCAGTTTTTCCTCATATATTTTGATGCTCTGTTTTTAGATGTATACACATTAAGGATTGCTATATCCTCTTGGAGAATTGACCCTTTATTGTTATATAACACCCCTCTTTACCCTTAATAATTTTTCTTGGGCTGAAATCTGCTCTGTCTGAAATTAATACCGCTACTTCGCTTTCTCTTGAATAATACTAATATTGTATGTCTTTCTCCTTCCCTTTACTTTTTTTTTTTTTAACATCTTTATTGGGGTATAATTGCTTTACAATGGTGTGTTAGTTTGTGCTTTATAACAAAGTGAATCAGTCATACATAAACATATGTTCCTATATGTCTTCCCTCTTGCGTCTCCCTCCCTCCCACCCTCCCTATCCCACCCCTCCAGGCTGTCACAAAGCACGGAGCCAATATCCCTGTGCCATGCGGCTGCTTCCCACTAGCTATCTACCTTACTACGTTTGTTAGTGTGTATATGCCCATGACTCTCTCTCGCCCTGTCACAGCTCACCCTTCCCCCTCCCCATAACCTCAAGTCCATTCTCTAGGAGGTCTGTGTCTTTATTCCTGCTTTACCCCTAGGCTCTTCATGACATTTTTTTTTCTTAAATTCCATATATATGTGTTAGCATACGGTATTTGTCTTTTTCTTTCGGACTTACTTCACTCTGTGTGACAGACTCTAGGTCTATCCACCTCATTACAAATAGCTCAATTTCGTTTCTTTTTATGGCTGAGTAATATTCCATTGTATATATGTGCCACATCTTCTTTATCCATTCATCCGATGATGGGCACTTAGGTTGTTTCCATCTCCGGGCTATTGTAAATAGAGCTGCAATGAACATTTTGGTATATGACTCTTTTTGAATTTTGGTTTTCTCAGGGTATATGCCCAGTAGTGGGATTGCTGGGTCATATGGTAGTTCTATTTGTAGTTTTTTAAGGAACCTCCATACTGTTCTCCATAGTGGCTGAACCAATTCACATTCCCACCAGCAGTGCAAGAGTGTTCCCTTTTCTCCACACCCTCTCCAGCATTTATTGTTTCTAGATTTTTTGATGATGGCCATTCTGACTGGTGTGAGATGATATCTCATTGTAGTTTTGATTTGCATTTCTCTAATGATTAATGATGTTGAGCATTCTTTCATGTGTTTGTTGGCAGTCTGTATATCTTCTTTGGAGAAATGTCTATTTAGGTCTTCTGCCCATTTTTGGATTGGGTTGTTTGTTTTTTTGTTATTGAGCTGCATGAGCTGCTTGTAAATTTTGGAGATTAATCCTTTGTCGGTTGCTTCATTTGCAAATATTTTCTCCCATTCTGAGGGTTGTCTTTTGGTCTTGTTTATGGTTTCCTTTGCTGTGCAAAAGCTTTGAAGTTTCATTAGGTCCCATTTGTTTGTTTTTATTTCCATTACTCTAGGAGGTGGGTCAGAAAGGATCTTGCTGTGATTTATGTCATAGAGTGTTCTGCCTATGTTTTCCGCTAAGAGTTTGATAGTTTCTGGCCTTACATTTAGGTCTTTAATCGATTTTGAGCTTATTTTTGTGTATGGTGTTAGGGAGTGATCTAATCTCATACTTTTACATGTACCTGTTCAGTTTTCCCAGCACCACTTATTGAAGAGGCTGTCCTTTCTCCACTGTACATTACTGCCACCTTTATCAAAGATAAGGTGTCCATATGTGCATGGGTTTATCGCTGGGCTTTCTATCCTGTTCCATTGATCTATCTTTCTGTTTTTGTGCCAGTACCATACCGTCTTGATAACTGTAGCTTTGTAGTATAGTCTGAAGTCAGGGAGCCTGATTCCTCCAGTTCCTTCATTCGTTCTCAAGATTGCTTTGGCTATTCGGGGTCTTTTGTGTTTCCATACAAATTGCAAAATTTTTTGTTCTAGTTCTGTGAAAAATGCCAGTGGTAGTTTGATAGGGATTGCATTGAATCTATAGATTGCTTTGGGTAGTAGAGTCATTTTCACAATGTTGATTCTTCCAATCCAAGAACATGGTATATCTCTCCACCTATTTGTATCATCTTTAATTTCTTTCATCAGTGTCTTATAATTTTCTGCATACAGGTCTTTTGTCTCCTTAGGTAGGTTTATTCCTAGATATTTTATTCTTTTTGTTGCAATGGTAAATGGGAGTGTTTTCTTGATTTCACTTTCAGATTTTTCATCATTAGTATATAGGAATGCCAGAGATTTCTGTGCATTAACTTTGTATCCTGCCACTTTACCAAATTCATTGATTAGCTCTAGTAGTTTTCTGGTAGCATCTTTAGGGTTCTCTATGTATAGGATCATGTCATCTGCAAACAGTGACAGCTTTACTTCTTCTTTTCCGATTCCTTTGGATTCCTTTTAATTCCTTTTCCTCTCTAATTGCTGTGGCTAAAACTTACAAAACTATGTTGAATAAGAGTGGTGAGAGTGGGCAACCTTGTCTTGTTCCTGATCTTAGTGGAAATGATTTCAGTTTTTCACCATTGAGGATGATGTTTGCTGTGGGCTTGCCATATATGACCTTTATTATGTTGAGGAAAGTTCCCTCTATGCCTACTTTCTGCAGGGTTTTTATCATAAATGGGTGTTGAATTTTGTCAAAAGCTTTCTCTGCATCTATTGAGATGATCATATGGTTTTTCTCCTTCAATTTGTTAATATGGTTTATCACATTGATAGATTTGCGTATATTGAAGAATCCTTGCATTCCTGGCATAAACCCCACTTGATCATGGTGTATGATCCTTTTAATGTGCTGTTGGATTCTGTTTGCTAGTATTTTGTTGAGGATTTTGGCATCTATGTTCATCAGTGATATTGGCCTGTAGTTTTCTTTCTTTGTGACATCCTTGTCTGGTTTTGGTATCAGGGTGATGGTGGCCTCGTAGAAGGAGTTTGGGAGTGTTCCTCCCTCTGCTATATTTTGGAAGAGTTTGAGAAGGATAGGTGTTAGCTCTTCTCTAAATGTTTGATAGAATTCGCCTGTGAAGCCATCTGGTCCTGGGCTTTTCTTTGTTGGAAGATTTTTAATCACAGTTTCAATTTCAGTGCTTGTGATTGGTCTGTTCATATTTTCTATTTCTTCCTGATTCAGTCTTGGCAGGTTGTGCATTTCTAAGAATTTGTCCATTTCTTCCAGATTATCCATTTTATTGGCATAGAGTTGCTTGTAGTAATCTCTCATGATCTCTTTTATTTCTGCAGTGTCAGTTGTTACCTCTCCTTTTTCATTTCTAATTCTATTGATTTGAGTCTTCTCCCTTTTTTTCTTGATGAATCTGGCTAGTGGTTTATCTATTTTGTTTATCTTCTCAAATAACCAGCTTTTAGTTTTATTGATCTTTGCTATTGTTTCCTTCATTTCTTTTTCATTTATTTCTGACCTGATTTTTATGATTTCTTTCCTTCTGCTAGCTTTGGGGTTTTTTTGTTCTTCTTTCTCTAATTGCTTGAGGTGCAAGGTTAGGTTGTTTGTTTGAGATGTTTCCTGCTTCTTAAGGTGTGCTTGTATTGCTATAAACTTCCCCCTTAGAACTGCTTTTGCTGCATCCCACAGGTTTTGGGTCGTTGTGTCTCCATTGTCATTTGTTTCTAGGTATTTTTTATTTCCTCTTTGATTTCTTCAGTGATCACTTTATTATTAAGTAGTGTATTGTTTAGCCTCCATGTGTTTGTATTTTTTACAGATCTTTTCCTGTAATTGATATCTAGTCTCATGGTGTTGTGGTCAGAAAACATACTTGATACAATTTCAATTTTCTTAAATTTACCAAGGCTTGATTTGTGACCTAAGATATGATCTATCCTGGAGAATGTTCCATGAGCACTTGAGAAAAATGTGTATTCTGTTGTTTTTGGATGGAGTGTCCTATAAATATCAATTAAGTCCTTCTTGTTTAATGTATCATTTAAAGCTTGTGTTTCCTTATTTATTTTCATTTTGGATGATCTGTCCATGGGTGAAAGTGGGGTGTTTAAGTCCCCTACTATGAATGTGTTACTGTCGATTTCCCCTTTTATGGCTGTTAGTATTTGCCTTATGTATTGAGGTGCTCCTATGTTGGGTGCATAAATATTTACAATTGTTATATCTTCTTCTTGGATCGATCCCTTGATCATTATGTAGTGTCCTTCTTTGTCTCTTTTAATAGTCCTTATTTTAAAGTCTATTTTGTCTGATATGAGAATTGCTACTCCAGCTTTCTTTTGGTTTCCATTTGCATGGAATATCTTTTTCCATCCCCTTACTTTCAGTCTGTATGTGTCTCTGGGTCTGAAGTGGGTCTCTTGTAGACAGCATATATAAGGGTCTTGTTTTTGTATCCATTCAGCCAATCTGTGTCTTTTGGTGGGAGCATTTAGTCCATTTACATTTAAAGTAATTATCGATATGTATGTTCCTATTCCCATTTTCTAAATTGTTTTGGGTTCGTTATTATAGGTCTTTTCCTTCTCTTGTGTTTCTTGCCTAGAGAAGATCCTTTAGCATTTGTTGTAAAGCTGGTTTGGTGGTGCTGAACTCTCTCAGCTTTTGCTTGTCTGTAAAGGTTTTAATTTCTCCATCAAATCTGAATGAGATCCTTGCTGGGTAGAGTAGTCTTGGCTGCAGGTTTTTCTCCTTCATCACTTTCAGTATGTCCTGCCACTCCCTTCTGGCTTGTAGGGTTTCTGCTGAGAGATCAGCTGTTAACCTTATGGGGATTCCCTTATGTGTTATTTGTTGTTTTTCCCTTGCTGCTTTTAATATGCTTTCTTTATATTTAATTTTTGACAGTTTGATTAATATGTCTCTTGGCGTATTTCTCCTTGTATTTATCCTGTATGGGACTCTCTGTGCTTCCTGGACTTGATTAACTATTTCCTTTCCCATATTAGGGAAGTTTTCAACTATAATCTCTTCAAATATTTTCTCAGTCCCTTTCTTTTTCTCTTCTTCTTCTGGAACCCCTATAATTCGAATGTTGGTGCATTTAATGTTGTCCCAGAGGTCTCTGGGACTGTCCTCAGTTCTTTTCATTCTTTTTTCTTTATTCTGCTCTGCAGTAGTTGTTTCCACTATTTTATCTTCCAGGTCACTTATCCGTTCTTCTGCCTCAGTTATTCTGCTATTGATCCCATCTAGAGTACTTTTAATTTCATTTATTGTATTGTTCATCATTGCTTGTTTCATCTTTAGTTCTTCTAGGTCCTTGTTAACTGATTCTTGCATTTTGTCCATTCTGTTGTCCATTCTATCTCCAAGATTTCGGATCAAACTTACTATCATTATTCTGAATTCTTTTTCAGGTAGACTGCCTATTTCCTCTTCATTTGTTAGATCTGGTGCATTTTTATCTTGCTCCTTTATCTGCTGTGTGTTTTTCTGTCTTCTCATTTTGCTTATCTTACTGTGTTTGGGGTCTCCTTTTTGCAGGCTGCAGGTTCGTAGTTCCCGCTGTTTTTGATGTCTGTCTCCAGTGGCAAAGGTTGGTTCAGTGGGTTGTGTAGGCTTCCTGGTGGAGGGGACTAGTGCCTGTGTTGTGGTGGATGAGGCTGGATCTTGTCTCTCTAGTGGGCAGGTTCACATCTGGTGGTGTGTTTTGGGGTGTCTGTGGCCTTATTATGATTTTAGGCAGCCTCTTTGCTAATGGGTGGGGTTGTGTTCCTGTTTTGCTAGTTGTTTGGCATAGGTTTTCCAGCACTGTGGCTTGCTGGTCATTGAGTGAAGCTGGGTGCTGGTGTTAAGATGGAGGTCTCTGGGAGATTTTTGCCGTTTGATATTATGTGGAGCTGGGAGGTCTCTTGTTGACCAGTGTCCTGAAGTTGGCTCTCCTACCTCAGAGACAGAGCCCTGCCTCCTGGCTGGAGCACCAAGAGCTTTTCATCCACACGGGTGCAACGGAATACCACTCCATAATGAAATCTATGTCACCAGGCCCGTAGCAGCATAATGAGTAGATTCAGGTTCGATGATTTGTCATTTCCCACCAGGAAGAGGAATTAACCAAAGTCTCAGCGTGCCGTGCCGGAACCAGATTAGGGCCTGAAGCAATCCTGCGGTTTTGCCGCTAGCTCACAAGAAAGCAAGTTGAAGAAAGGAGCTCAGGTACCGTACAATGCAATATCACTCAGCAATGAAATCTATGTCATCAGGCCCGTAGCAGCATAATGAGTGGATTCGGGTACGATGATTCTAACTGCAGAGTTATAAATGACAGCTATCGTCCAAAAATATATTGAAGTAAGGCTGCCAAGAGGACTTGAAAGCGGGGCAGAACTGCAGGAAACCGATTTCAGGAGGTAGACTGGAATTGCATTTAAAGCATAGGAAAAGAGGCAGAACGTCCACAATCTTCCCTTTACTTTTAATCTATATCTGTCTTTATATTTTAAATAGGTTTCATCTAGACAGCAGACTTGGGTCTTATGGTCCACTATGAGCATCTCTTTTAATTGGTATACTTATAACGTTGACACTTAATATGATTATTGATGTAGTTGGATTAATATCTACCATATTTATTGAGATATAATTGACATAGAACTTTGTATAGTTTTAGGCATACAACATAATGATTTGATATATGTATATATTGTGAAATGATTACCTCAAAAATTTAGTTAACATGCATCACCTCACATAGGCACTAATTACATTCTTTGTCATGAGAACTTTTAAGATCTTCTCTCCTAGCAACTTTCATATAAGCAATACAGTATTGTTGACTATATCACCATGCTGTGCATTATATCCCCAGAATTTATTCATCTTGTAACTGAAAGTTTGTGCCTTTTGACCACCTTCACACAAAGCTTTCTGTTTTTATTTGTCATCCTTGTGTTTGTTCCTATTTTTATCTTCCACTCTTTGTATGCTTTTTTTTTTGTTTTAATTGAGCATTATATATATATATTCTATTTTCTCTTCTTTATTAGCATATCAGTCATATTTTTCTTTACCTTTTTAGTGGTTGCTCAAGAGTTGGCAATATACATTCACAACTGATTCAACTCCACATTCAAATAACATCATACCACTTTATGGATAGTGCAAGTACATTATAACAACAACAAATTCCTAATTCTTCCTTCCCATCCCTTGTATCATTACTGTCATACATTTTACTTATACATAGGACATATATATTTGCATAAATAATCAAATGCATTGTTGCTATTATTTCTAACAAAATGTTATCTGTTAGATGAATTAAAGGTAAGAAAAATAAAAGTTTTTATTTTACCTTAACTGATCCCTTCTTCCATACTCTTCCTTTCTTTGGGTAGATTCTACTTTCTGAACAATATCATTTTTCTTCCCCTTGAATAACTTATTTTAAAATTTCTTGCAAGAAAAGTCAACTGGCAACAAATTCTCCTAATTTTTGTTTGTCTAAGTTAATCTTTATTTCTCTTTCACATCTGAAAGATACTTTTGCTGATCATAGAGTTCTAGATTGGTGGGTTGTTTTTTTCTCTCAACAATTTAAATATTTCTTTCCATTTTCTTTTTGCTTGTATGGATTCTGAGGAGCTGACGTATGTAATTCTTATCTTTGCTCCTCTGTAGGTAAGGTGTTTTTTCCTCTGGCTTCTATCAAGATTTTATCTTTGATTTTCTGAAGTTTGAGTAATATATGCCTAAGTGTACATTTATTGGCATTTATCCTGCTTGGTGTTCTCTGAGCTTCCTGGATCTGTAGTTTACAATCTGACACTAACTGGGGAAAATTCTCAGTCCTTATTGCTTCAAATATTTCTTCTGTTCTTCTCTCTCTTCTTCTTCTGGTATTCTTTTATGCATATGTTACACATTTTATGTTATCCCACAGTTCTTGGATATTCTGTTCCATTATTTTTTGCCTTTTTTTCCTCTTCTCTTTTCTGTTTTGGAAGTTTCTCATGACATATCCTCTAGCTCAGAGATTCTTTCCTCAACTGTGTACAGTATATTAATGAGTCCATCAGAGGCATTCTTCACTTTTGTTACATTGTTTTTGTTCTCTAGCATTTTGCTTTGATTTTTTTCCTTAGAATTTTCATCTCTCTGCTCACATTACCCATATGTTCTTGCATGTTTCTACTCTTTCCATTAGAGCCCTTATTATATAGATCATAGTTGTTTTAAGTTCACAGTCTGACAATTCCAACATCCCTGCCATATCTGGATCTCAGTCTGACACTTTCTCTGACTCATTACATTGTGTTTTTTACCTTTCTGTTTGTGTTATAATTTTTCTTGAAAGGTGGACATGATATACTGGGTAAAAGGAACTGCAGTAAATAGATCTTTAGTAATGTAGTGGTAAGGTGTGAGGAAAGGGAAGTGTTCTATAGTTCTACGATTAGTTCTGAGTCTTTTATTGAGCAAGTGCCCTTGGACTGTGAACTTCCACCAGTGCTTCTCAGTTATTATTCCCCTCCTAGGCGGGCCAGGATGGCTAGAGGGGGCTGGATTTGGATATTTCCCTTTCTTCATGTTCAAGGCTAGAGGGAACTAGAGTTGGGCATTTCCCTTCCCCCAGGCTTCTTAGGCTCTAATAAAACCGCAGTAAGTTAGGCTCTGGTAAAATAATTGCTCTTGAAGGCAAACCTTGTTAAGAAGATAGAATGCTCTGATGTATTTCAAGATGCTTACTTTTCCTCTCTCCCTGCTGGAAGCCAAGGGGATTTTTCTTAGATCTCCACTGTGAGAATCTGTTAGAGTTCTAGGAAGTAAAGCTCACAAATGCATGGGGACCTCCCTATGACCATGTCCCCCTGTAGTTTTTAACTCACAGATCTGTCCATACTTAGTCTCCAGCAATTTGTCAATTACTGTTAATGTTTTCCTACCCCAGCACTGGTTTTCTGGGAGATTTCTGCTCAGGGGTTTCTGTGTAGGTTAGTTGTGATTCTCTGCATCTGCCTGTCTTTCCAAATTTGGAGGCAACAGTTTGCCCTGTGATCTCACATCTCTGAAGTATCTAAGAAGAGTTGTTGATTTTTCAGATTGCTCAGCTTTTCACATGTTGTCAGGAAGTAGTGGCCAATTCTGAACTCCTTAAATGACAGACCAGAAAACAGGAGTCTCTGATTCCACTTTGATTTTTATGCTACTTCATAGATTAACCTTCATACAAGTAAGGAAAAGAATAAAATTTTAAATATAAACTCACTTTTTAAATACTGTGATTAAAGTGCCATGAGCTGGATATACAGTTTTCTTGGTTGCTTTTTTATTTTATTTTTTTTCTAGTGTGATGTATATGGTTTGAAAAGAAAAGAAAAAAAGCAATTCAGTATTTATAAGTCCTGGTATTAAATATATCTTCATTGAACACTATATTATGCTTTTAGCCAACACTGAAGAGTAACTTATAGGACTATATCCAGAAGCATGTTATTAAATATCCATGAAATAAAGATTTTATACTTTCTGGAGTCTTTGCTCACTTGGTAAGACTTCTTAGCAGAAAAGGAGGATATAAAATTTGTATCCCTTGTGAAACTTGATTCTATTTAAGAGGTGTTCCCCCCCCAAATCAGGCATCAAATCAGTAGTCAGATATTTTAATGGACAACACTATGTTAATTTTAAGATGAGTTTTAGGAAAGGAAGACATTTCTGATATTAGAGAAACATGCTATCTTTGTTAAGAGTGCTTCTGTAGAGCCTGCTGTCCATGGAAAAAGGAGCCTTTCACACACCTGGCCATCTCACTGTGGAGTTAACCCAGGTCAAAGGAAATTCTCCGAAAAGACAGTTCCCAATTGTACCATCTCTTTAAAAAGTCATGTCACATTTAACCACAGCCTGACATGAATGTATTGAGCAAAATGTTTTTTTAAAAAAATTTAAAACGTTTGGCGCAATGTGTGAAGAAATCAGATTAATACTTTACTTAGAGTCTTTTTGAAGCGATTGTCATATGTGGGTACATCACTATTGACTAACCCAAAAACCTCTCTGCACTTAAATAGACAAGATGCAAATATATGTCCTCAACCTCCAATCAGGTCTCATTGCTCTCTCTTTTCCTTGGTTTCTTCTCTCTCTCTGTATCTCTCTCTCACACACACATGCACACACACATATACACACACAAACCAGAAAATCTAAATTCAGTTATCAAAATTCATCCCTTCTCGCATCTTATATTAATTGTTCACAAGTGTTAAAGAAAGTTTATATGGTGATCTCTGAGTTATTCAGATAAAACTTCAAAATATTTTCTAATTATATTCTGTTATATTAAATTAAATTAGTTCTCTAATTTAATAATATTGTGTTACTGTGTAATCAACTACAGAAGATAAATGATTTCTACACAAAGTCCTCAGTTTGATCCTTCATATAATGAATAAATATGAAATGGGACTTTTAAAATATTTATGTTTGCATTATTTAAAAAAATACTTATTTTTTAATATGAAAACAGTGAGAAATCTAAAAGAAAATTGACCTGAAATTTTGTCTAGAATTAAGATTAAGAGTAAAAAGTAGTTATTTGATCATTCCACAGACAAAATATAGAAAGTTCAGAGTGAAATTCTCTATTATTATTAAAATTGCAAAATTTTATACCACAAAAACATTATTTCACTAAAACATAGAAAGAATAAAATTATCATTCTGTTCATGCTGCTCTTTGATGAATAGACTATGAAATATGTAAATGCAATTTAATATACAAAACAAAAATTAATATTAATTCCTTTACATGTAACAATACTTTTATTAAGATCATTGTCTGCATTTAATTATATTTTCATTTTGTTTGAAGCTCTAAAGTCTTACTAAAAATACCACTTAAAATACACTATAAAATAACAATTGTGGGCTTCCCTGATGGTGCAGTGGTTGGGAGTCCGCCTGCTGATGCAGGGGACGCGGGTTCGTGCCCCGGTCTGGGAGGATCCCACATACGTGGAGCGGCTGGGCCCGTGAGCCATGGCCACTGAGCCTGTGCGTCCAGAGCCTGTGCTCCGCAATGGGAGAGGCCACAACGGTGAGAGGCCCGTGTACTGCAAAAAAAAAAAAAAAAAAAAACAGTTGTTAGAATAATAGCCTTTTGTAATTAAAAAGGTTTTTTTGTGGAAAATCATATAATATTGTACCAAATATTTCATTACTTTCCCGATATGTACTTTTTCAGAAGTTATCATTTATAACAGGGGAATTAATCCAGAAAATTCATCCTGAGTTATTTTTTCCCTACTGATCAATGGCAGAGCTAAATACTGATGCAATTGGAATATTTCCTACTTACATATATTTTTCCTGAGGATAGTTTGAAATTACTTACATTTCAGTCATTAATTTAAATAGCTTGTATCACAAAAAATTCAAACAGGACACACAGAGCAGCTCCTTGTTTATGGTTTACTTGTTGATTGATTGAGCCATTGATTGATTCACACCGTATGTACTTTCAGAAAGGCTTTAAGGCAGTTCGCATTAACGCACACGATGTAGTAAGATAAAATACAATTAAAGCTCAACTGGAGCTGGAGAGTGGGCCATTCTTTCACTCGTGTGTCTCTATCCTGCCTTCCTCCACAGGTCACACAGTGTTACTCAAAATCCCTAATTCTCTGAGAGAAAAAAAAGGACCCATCAAAGCGAGTCGAATCTGACTAAGACACATGGTGCTGAATGTTCTAGAATGTCCCCTGTGGGAATTCTGACCATTCATGGGTCTACAATTTGGGCAATTTTGTATCTGACAGACATATTTCACACGCGACCACCTGACTATTCTTGTATTATACCTCTTTGCAGACTCTTTTACTTCACTTTTTAAAGTGGAGAGTTTGTCTTCCTAATCACAAGCTCACACAGAAGGAATAAGAACTGGAATTTATAATACTAGTGTTGCAGAAGCTTAGGAAATGCTCTGTGCTGTGGGACCAACACCTGCTGGCCATCCAAGATAAATAGCCATAAGCACCTGGAGCAACGAAGGAGAAAGCCACAGCCTCTGGCCAGACCACCAACACATTCACTTTCTCAGGGAATCAACTCAAATAGGGCCTAATCAAAAGATAATTATAGCTACACACGACTTCTTGATTTGTCCTATTTGGTAACATAAAAATTTCCACCAATAAAATTATATTCATTACTTTTATAAAAGTCTCCATTACTTGAGCAAATTTACTTGCTTCATAGATGTGTAGTTTTATACCACTTCTCAAAAGTGAGGTAAAATGAAAATTTTCGCAGGATAAAAATTTGTCCATCTTGACAAACTGGTGGTTTACCCTTTTCTTTCCTAAAGCTGATTCGACAAGTGAATCCTAGAAAATGTCATCAGACCTCTGTGTTTTCCCTGAGTTCTTTTCTGTCCCCTCTTCACTCAGACCACCAGTCAACTGATTATCCACCAGGTGCATAGGGTGTGGGAGACCCATGCTAGATCCCAAAGACACAAACCCTACAGCACCTATCTCCATCTAGGTGCTCCTGAAGCTCTAGGTCCATCGGAGTAGATTGTCCAAACAAGTAAGTAAGTAAATCAATAGGGAAATGATTAGAAACTGTGATGTGCATTACAAAAGCATGAGAACAGTGATGTGGAGTGAACCGCACAAGTCCCAGGAGGCTGGGCTCTGGGCTGGGCCCCCAGCAGGGTAAGAATCCAGAGGTAAGAGATGGGGGTGGGGGAGTGGATTAGGAATTAAAAGTGACTTCTAGAGGTTGTCATACTGAGTGAAGTAAGTCAGACAGAGAGAGACAAATATCATATGATATCGCTTATATGTGGCATCTAAGAAAATGGTACCAATGAGTTTATTTACAAAACAAATATAGAGTCACAGATGTATTTAAACAAACTTATGGTTACCAAGGGGGAAACGGGGTGCAGGGAGTGATAAATTGGGAGATTGGGATTGATATATACATACTACTACAGTATATATAAAATAGATAACTAATAACAACCTACTGTATAGTGCAGGGAACTCTGCTCAATACTCTGTAAGGCCAATATGGGAAAAGAATCTAAAAAAGAGTGCATATATGTATTCGTATAACTGATTCACTTTGCTGTACAGCAGAAACTAACATAACATTGTAAATCAACTATACTCCAATAAAAATTAATTTTTTTAAAAAAGTGACTTCTAACTCTATGACCCTGGGCTAATAACCTCTGACCTGTTTCCTCACACTGTGACTATTGAACTTGACATACAGTACAGTAGGAGTGAGTAAATATTTAGTCTGTTCACCTTCCCTTTCCATTGCTCTCCCTTTAACAGTGCACTTCTCCTCACCTCCATTCATACCCCAACCTGCATTTCTCTCTATTCTTGAAGAACTCACTGGGTCCAACCCAGGACTCATTCTACTCTTTAAGTCCTTTCTAATCCAATGACCAGGGAACTCCATATATACCTGAGTTCATCTAAACAGGAGATGTGCCCTATGCCAACATAGCCTTTAGTCCAGCTTTCCCTTAAGTCAGCCACACAGGAGTCCAAACTGGGGAGCTATGGAAGGAGACAGTCACAGAGAACACTGCCACTTCCAGCTTCAGAGCAACAAACCTACACATGGCCTGTGACCATTCCAGGGCTTTTGTTGTACTGAAGAGGGCATATCCTTTTTACCTGAGGATTAGCTACCAGTGCTTCCAGTCACAGGTGATCCAGAGTCCTCGATTCTTCTGTTACAGACAAACTGGCCCTCGAATTTTATGTGTAATATATATATACCTGCACTCCCCACTAGTGAGAGTTATTGTATTTTTTTATTATAAATCTGTGTTGTAGACAGAATAATGCCCCTCAAAAATGTCCACATTCTAATCCCTTGGTCCTGAGAATGTCACCTTACATGAAAAACCAGGGGCTTTGCAGATGAGATTACATTAAGGATCTTGAGATGGGGAGAAAATCCTGGATTTCCTGAGTGAATCCAATCTAATGAAATAAGTCCTTGAAAGCAGAGAACCTTTCCAGGCTGTGGTCAGAGAACTACGTGACCACAGAAGATAGATCAGAGAAATACAATGCTGCTGGCTTGGAAGAAGGAGGGAGGATGTTTTGTATTCTTTCATGGATGGTCAGTCAGGTATGACCCGAAGAAGACACACAGGAGAGATGCAGGAAAGCAAAGTGTATCTCACTACAGGTCCTAGAGAGACAGAGTTACCGTACATCATGAGGGGGTCACATGGAGGGAGAATGAAGGGAGATGACTCCACCCAGCAGGGGGGGAGCCCAGAGTGAGGACCCTGGACCAGTGCCTTTAACGGGGTCAGGGTGAAGTACACGAGCAAAGGGCACGAGGGGGTCTCATTGGTGCATGTGAATGTCACTAGGTCACAGTCAGGGGAGGACAAGAGGGGAAGCTGGTCCCCTGGGAGGAGTATTCACAGTGTGTTGGTGGGAACCTTCAGGCAGCAGGAAAATACTGTAAGTTAAAATTCATAAAACTGACCTAAATGGGAAGGAAACCTAACAAAGAGTTGATATATGTATATGTATGATTGATTCACTTTGCTGTACAACAAGAAAATAACACAACATTGTAAAGCAACTGTACTCCAACAAAAATTAATTTTAAAAAATTAAATAGATAAGTCAATATAATTTATTTATTTTTGTGGTGCTTCAACATCAACAATACTAATTGGGATGGATGACACTTGCCACCTGGGTTGTGGAGAAGTTTAGGTGACTAGGACCATGTGACACAGACCCTGAAGGCAAACTTTGATAAAGGCAACAACTAGGAAGAGTCCCGTTAGGCATATGATGAGGGTTTAGTTCCCACTTAGTACTTTGTGGGAAGAAGTACTCAGGCTCCTCTCGATTAAGGGAATCTGTTGGAAGACTTGGTTATGTTATGAAAGACCTTTATCTCTTGGCCTATTCCTCATACCTTGGCCTGCACCCGCGTTTTATGTACATTCAGCTGGAGGTACCCTGAATGGTACAAACCCCTCCTTCCCTGGCTAGTAAAGCCAGTCACGAGCCAGTCTCTTACCCACACCCTTGGCCCCTGGGGACCCTGGCAAATATGGGAGAAACGTCTGACATCCAAAGCTGCCACGGGTGCTGATATAACCAATGACCCTCCTAACATATGTCAGCCTGACCACTCTCCTCCCTTCGGTCCCCTCCCAGTGCTACAGAAGCAGAGGATCCCCATGCGGGCTCTATCTGGAGATATGCCAGGGTTGAAATCTCTGTTCATTACCTCTGGATGTGACCTTGGGCAATTACTGAGGCTCCCTTGACTCTAGCTTTGTCCTCTCTAGGATGGGGATAATAAGTAGTATCCACCTTCTTGTGTTACCATGAGAATTAAATGAGTTGATATATTTAACTGCTTAGAAAGAGAGTGAGCATGTAGTTAGGGCCAGTAAACTGTATTTTTCCCATGGTAATTATACCTCCTGACATTCATCTGAAAGGGGAAAATTTAGAGGAAAAACAAAAGCAGTCAAAAAACACAAGCACAAAAAACATTGGTTTAGATGCAGAAAATTTTAGGACAGAAAGAATCGTAGATATACTATCTAATTCAAATTCCTCATTTTCTGTTTTGTACTGAGTACCCTCAGTGAGTTAGCAGCAGGACCTGGCTGGAATCAAAAATGGAACCAAGTGCTGGATCAATGCCCTTTCTATACCACTGAGACTTCTCTGCAGACTCTTCTTCCAGAATCCAAGTGGAAAATTTATTTGAAAACCACCAGGGAAAACCAGGGTGACAGCATGTACATTCTGATGAGATATATTTGCTTTTCTCTCTTATAATTCATTTTTTGTTTCTAGTTTTCTACCTATGATAAAAAAGAGGAAGAACTACTTACTATCAACTATTCCACATTGTGAAGAGACGTTAAATTGTCTATAAACATCTTCTAAATCAGCCTGGATAAAGAAAAACCATCTAAGTCATTTATCTTCTGCAGCACACCAAGTTCTGACAACTCTGTAAATGTCACAAGGCAAAGATTTTGTTGTCACCTGTTGGGTTCAACAGGTCTTTGAACTCTTCATATGAGAAGGGCTTTTAAAAAATCCCTCAAACACCAGGACACACACAAAGACAATTATACCAAGGAGACAGTTAGAATTGGGTGGTCTAGCTCTCATTCTAGGCGCTTACCAGAGTGTTCTAAGTAAAATGGGTAAATATTTACATGATGAGGATTGAGAGATGCATGAGAATTGCCCTTTAAAAGTCAAAAATTTCTTTTTGCCCCCAAGAAAATAAAATTTTATTTCTTGGGTACCTGGAAGCAGAGGTCTGGAGGAAAGGAGTGAATACATATAGGGCTGACCTTCCTGATTTTAAATTACTGAGATAAGCTTGGGGTCAAATAAAAATATATCTCTTGTCACAGATGTAGAGTACAAACTTATGGTTACCAAGGTGGGGAGGGATAAATTGGGAGATAGAGATTGACATATACACACTACTATATATAAAATTGATAACTAATAAGAACCTACTGCATAGCACAAGGGACACTACTCAATACTCTGCAATGACCTACATGGGAATAGAATCTAAAAAAGAGTGGATTTATGTATATGTGTAACTGATTCACTTTGTCATATAACAGAAACTAACAAAACATTGTAAATCAACTATATTCTAATAAAAATTAATTAAAAAAAGAAAATGTAGGGACTTTCCCGGTGGTCCAGTGGTAAAGAATCCACCTTCCAATGCAGGGGATGCAGGTTTTCTCCCTGATCGGGGCACTAAGATCTCACAGGCCACGGGGCAACGAAGCCCGTGCGCCACAACTACTGAGCCCCTGCACCTAAACCAAACATCCCGCATGCTGCAACTAAGACCCGACATAGCCAAAAATAAAAAACAAATAAATTAATAAATTAAAATATATATATATATATTTTTTTTTTCCTTTGCAATATGCGGGCCTCTCACTGTTGTGGCCTCTCCCATTGTGGAGCACAGGCTCCGGACGCGCAGGCTCAGCAGCCATGGCTCACGGGCCCAGCCACTCCGCGGCACGTGGGATCCTCCTGGACCGGGGCACAAACCCGTGTCCCCAGCACCGGCAGGCGGACTCTCAACCACTGCGCCACCAGGGAGGCCCAATAAAATATTTTTAAAAAGAGAAAAAGTACCTCTTACCCCAGATGTGCAAATTATAAATGTTTTAAATTTCTTTTTGCTTCCCAGGTTGTTGCTAAGGTGCTATTTGGTCCCTATGCACTGGGTCGGTTCCTCTCTCCCCAGCCCAGTTTGGCTCATTACTTTTTGTTTGTTTAGCTTGGCTTATTCCTGTTGTTTCCCAACCTCAACTTCAGGTGTCACTTCCTCCAAGACACCTAGCTGACCCTCACTGTAGAGGGCTGGGGGTTCTTCTATATGAGACCCTGTTCAACCACTGTCATAATGATTATCACACTGTGTCTCCATTGTTTTGTCTATCTGTTCCTCTGAGCAGTGAACTCCTAGAGCACAGGAGTCTTCCATCTCTGTCTCCATGGCACAGAACACAACTCCTGGGGCATAATGGACGTTCGGAGAAGACTTTACTCAAACTCCAGCCCTTTCTACTCTCTGACGCCATCAGGGCACATGTGCTAGCTTCCATACCAACCCTTTATTATCCCCTCATGAAAGAGTTATTCGAATGCAAGTGATGGAGGGTCAGGTTCTAAGGGTAGCATTCCATCAACTTTGATATACAATAAACAAAGAGATACTATGAAGCCACTCTAACTAGTAACAGATGGCTTGTAAAACACCTCATGTCAGATTACAATTTATAGGTGTTTTACTAATCTGGAGCTGATAAACTAGTACTCATGGATAAGGAAAAAGAAAGTTCTGTGGAACAGATATGTCCCCAAAACACATGAAGACACAAATATTACCTTGGCTCGAGCATATTACCTATGCTCCCCCATATTACCCATGTTAAACACAAAGATATGGGGTGAGGGGAGCAACTCTCAAGAATCCCTAGTTAAATGTTACTTTACAATAATATAAGTGTCTGCCTATAGCAAATATTTAATGGCTCTCCTCCAAGGTATGCTAAGTACTAACCATAGAGGGGTAAGGTATAGTGAATTCAGGAACTACTTCTGCTATATCTACTTAGATTTATTTGGTAGCCAAGTCTACCCTGTTTTCCTGACTGTGATTTTAAAAATATAAATGTTGACTCATACTATAAACCCAGATTAAAGTCCTAGTTCACAGAACTACAACAGGAGTTGAGTAAAATCGGTTGAGGAATTAACATCAAGTGAAACGTTAGGAGATGAACTCTAAGCTGAAAAGAAATGTTCTGCCTTTGTTCCATGGTCATCAAAGTGAAAAGTGTTCTAGGCGCCATGGAGTGCACCTAATGACCATCCACGTGGAGGGATCCATCCTGTATTCAGTTGTCTCCTGGCAGTCATGTGTGTACAGAGCACCAAACTGGAGATGTCAGCCCCCTTAAGGGAGAGCCAGATGTCAGTGCAGGGTTTCAGAATCAACACTGGCAGACAGAGATGATGTTTTAAAATCAAAATGCTGTTCAGAATTTTTAAACGTCTACTTTCTCCATGGAGGTCAGTGCTGATGGCATCTCCCATAGTAATTCAGTCCTGTGAAACCCCAGTTTGATGTTCAGTTCTGTTGTGGTGCATTTGCTATTACCCTGTGTGAGGGTGTGGACCTCACAGGGGGAGCTGGGCAGGGAACATAAAGGCCAGGGTCCAGCCTGGCCCCCATATTGCACTTGGGTGCAGGAAGCTCTCTGCACTGAGTTTCGTCCAGTGACAATGACAGTGAGTGAGGACCTCAGCCCAGAGAGTCCACCAGAGAGAAATATCTGTCAGGATCCCTTGGGGTGTTTGAAACAGAAGAGAGCATGAGAAATGGACATTGACAATGAGTGAAGGATGATTAAAAACATCAGATATGAAAACCAGGGTGCAGTTTTACCTCAATTGTTTCAATGCTGCTCTCTCATTAAAGTCCATGAGCAACAAATGTCTACATCTTAAGGCTTAAGGAGACTCATAAGAGTGAAGGCAACTAACTTACGCAATAAGTTGCAATAATTTTTCTGAGATATCTAGGCCTCACTATCGTCTGTCCCTGGGTGAGGTAAATCATAAGAACGTTACTTTTCTACACTGATGTCCCCCGTGAGCCCCCATCCAAGCCCATGTGAGCAAAGCTTCAATAGCAGCTTTCCGTGAATGTGATTTACTGGCTCATGGAGAACTGACAGGAATGCTATGGACTTGCACATCAATGTCTCAGTCTTTTGTGTAAAAACCATCAACATCACATAAAAGGTATACAATTAAACATGCGGGATGTTACAAAAGGCAAAGTTCCACATATAACAGAAAATATGCCAGCCCTCTTGGGAAAACAGAGCCCATCAGTAAAGTGGGTTATATTTTTACTCTGAAATTACTGGTTAAAATCAGAAAGTAAACAGGAGAGAGAAAAAGGGAGAGATGAGAGAATTTCATTATATTTGGATTTTTAGTTCATGTATAATTATTTTTGTAGGCTGTTGGATTTTTTCCATTGGGATATGGAATTGGTCCAATATTTTTTATTTAATAATAACTATATTATGAGATCAGCAGAGATATCGTGGGTGTATTAAGGACTTTGTTCTTTTTATCCTACAAGCACTGAAAAAAATTATTGGAAGGTTTTATTAAGGGCAAGACATGATTAAATTTACTTCAGAATCTAAAAGAACATTCCCCATAGAGTACAGAAAATGGATTAGAGGATCAAGAAAGCTTGTGTTGTTGGATTGGACTATTTCCATGTTCCTCTTTGGCATTAAATGTCATGATTCTAAGATGAGGGTCTCAAAGCAGCCTTTTTTCCTTGTATGTGAGTCACATGAACTTGACCAAAAGTTACATCCTGTAAAAACCCTTCAAGGAATGGTATTACTTTTTCCAAAGATGCAAAGAACAGCTTTGAATCTATAAGACAGCAGGAATTCTAAGAGGCCAACAACAAATTCAAACAAGGTATTCAACAAATTCTGCAGCCAACAGAATATCAGTGTTCTGTATCGAATGCCTTTCAGGATGGCGAGATTTCTAGAAAGTTTATATGACAACTGCAAAGATCAAGATCGTATTGTGTTGTAGGTCATTTTAGAAACAGTATGAGATATATATATATATATATATATATATATATATATATATATATATATATATATATATATATATGTCATTTGCCAAAACTGAGAATTTCAATATAGGCCATTTACTAAAAGGATGGAAATTGTGTGGATGAACTAACTTAGTACTTTCATTGGACCAAACTCAAGGAGGTTTTGTGAATACTCAGATGTACCTTTCCCCCAATCAATCAGCTATGAAGTTCTGGTTATCTATTGCTGAGTAACAGCTAACTGTATTAAAACAATTTGTCGTCATCTCTCACAGCTCTGCCAATTGATTCACAGTTCTGGTTCATCTGGGTATCTCCTTCTTGGGGTCCCCATCAGTTGAGGCAGGTCAGGGCTGAGTCTGGAGACATCTGAAGCCCTCTTACTACATGCTTGGCATCGGTCCTGGACCCAAGATGGATAGAAAAGCTGGAGGTAGACCAAGCACCTCTTTCCATTTGTTAAAAACAATCTTGGGATCCTTGCATACACAGTAGTTTCAAGGGGTCAAACATCTTACATGGCATTTGGATTGCACCAGCGCAAGTGGTCTGAGAAATCATGGCACAAGTTTCGTACTGTCATTTAGGTTTCTTGTAACTTAGTCTCAGAAGTCAGACAGCATCACTGACACTACATTCTTTTGGTTACACAGAGTCAGCTCGACTTAATGTAGGAGAGAGCTACCCAAGGGGCGTGAATGCCAGTAGGCATGGTTAGGCATGGTTCATTGTGTCATTGTTCATCAGGGCCATCTGGAAGACTAGTTACAAGGAGGTTATATACATCTACTGGAGGCTAGTGGAGCGAAGAAGCTGTGACAATAAGGGAGTATAGGTTTTCAGCCGAATTTCTTTGAATAAGAGGCATGTGTGTTACACAGTATATCAGTGCCGTGATGCCTCATTGAGCACACCCCACACTGGAAGCCAGTTTAATTAAAAAGGAAACTCATTATTATTTAATATTTGTTAATATTTTGGGAGGAAGCAGAGAGTAAGATAGGCACTGAGCATTGCTATATCTTCCTCCTAGAAAAGGATTAAACAACTGAAATATCTCTTGGAGTCAGCAGGTTAAATTTACTTGATAAACATTTCAGGAATGGTTATTTATTGCCAGGAAGTGAGGAACCAGCCCACTTCTTAGAATCTATCAGACCCTTGAATAGTCCCAGCAGTCAAGGAAACTAGTAAATGCTTTACCT
The DNA here is from genome assembly GCF_039906515.1 of Pseudorca crassidens. Lineage (NCBI taxonomy): Eukaryota > Metazoa > Chordata > Mammalia > Artiodactyla > Delphinidae > Pseudorca > Pseudorca crassidens. The sequence goes on from NC_090298.1 coordinate 7,841,893, forward strand.
GGAAACCAGAAATGTCATTTGCCTCTATCACCAATCAGGAAGATGTCCTCTTGAGATGTTGTAAAATGTGCTGCCTGGTAAAAATTAGCCACGATGAATGGACCTCTTTCTCATTTTCCTCATCCTTTGGTGGCTACTGTCACAGGAATCACTCCAGAAACTCAAAAGCCCCAGGGCCTTTCTGTTAAACGCTGCAGTTATCTAAATTCTCATGATTACGAAAGCTGAATGTCAAAAGAAAAAGAACAATTCCAAAAGTGCTCTAAAAGTACCTCCTTGTTTAATTTGTCTGCCAGACAAGTCGGCTAGTCTCCAGCAGGACAGAAGCCGCCAGCAGGACAGAAGCCGCCTTTTCAGGAAGTGTGGAAGCCGATGACTAATACAAAGCAACTCGACGTGAGAATTTAAGTCAGGAAAGAAAAATGCGTATGCGATTGGAATCCCAAGAAGGAGAATCTCTATGGGCACCAGGAATGATTCCAAACTCTGGAGAAGAGCCTGTGAGGCCCGAGGCCTCAGGAAGACCTGGGCTTAGATGCTCAGGGGGAACCTCAGCCATGGGAAGACCCGCCCACCACCAGGCCCCGCCAGTGGGGTTCTGGGGCTGTGGAGGGGAGGTCCTTTGCCACCTGCTGGGCCACTGAAGACCCAGGAAGGTGCAGCGATAAGCAGTAGGACAAGAGGGATGCTGCACACATGCACAGAAGGTAGAAGCATCTGAGGACGAGCTAGTTTATGGACGTGTTCTCAGGGGATGAGACTCAATGTGGATTTGCAAATACGTGAAAGAAAGTCATCAGGTTACTCACGTGCCACATATTTAAGCTTTTCCTTTTTTGCTAGTTCTAGAAGTCTGAAGTGAGTCAGTGTATAAATTGACTCTGTCTTGGAGCAGTTTAACAAACAGGAATAGATACGCAAGGCAAGCAGCACATCTCCACCTGGAGGACCAGGAGAGCAGCCGAAGGTGGGGCAGGCAACCAGGCTCATTTCTCTTCTCACCAAAGTCCTCTTTGTGTTGGGCGAAGGGGATGCTTTGTGTCACCTCCCAGGGAAGGACGTGCTGGGGTGCTGGCGCCTTCAGGGCCCGGGCACCCTCACTCCTCAACCAGGGACACCACGCATGCTAGTGAAATGGCACATTCAGGCCCAACCTGACCTCAGGAAACAAAAGTATGTTTGGCTCTGAATGGACTCTGTCAACATAAGGACTGTTCCCAGCAGCCGTGCAAGGCTATTAGTGAACACAGTCAGCACTATTCTTGGTTGATTTATTTCTCCTTATTTCACTTTGCTAAGTCTCCCCAAATTCCCAGGATCAACAGAAGAATGCAGTGTGGGGAGGGGTAGACACAGAACCCTGCGCTGGGCCTTAGGACTTGTTTCTAGAACTTTGTAGTTTTACAGCCTTGCTTGTCAACTCCATCCATTTGGATTTCATCCTCCTTAAACAAAAACACAGGGTTTGGACCAGCAGATCTCTGACCTTCTGTGGCATTTAGAGGAAGCCATGAATGATCATGAAGCATAATCAGGATATTGTTGATTTCATTCATTCATCATTCACTTATTCCATGTATGGCTTTAAAGCCTGACATATGCCAGAAAGTTATGATAACAGAGATGACACAATGTAGCCCTGGTTCTCAAGCACCCACCACCATAATGAAGAAACAGAGGCACAATGTCTTTGATTATGTTAACTGATATATTAAAAGTAATTAAAGTTTAATGTTTACTAGAAAAAAGAATGACCTCTGACCTGACTCTTCACAATTTGACACCACTTGATTCCACGGCTGTCAAAGACCCACACCCATGAAGCTCCTGTGATAACGGGAGGAGTGAAACCAGGCATCTCTTAATACAGCTTGTAGGGGTTCAATGAAACAATAGCTCATCAGGTGAGCAGGACAGATTAAAGTCCTACTACCTTCTCTGTCACACTTTTGACAGGTCACTAAACCCTGAGACAGTTATAGGATCCAACTCAGAAATTAAGACGTCTAAAGGATACCCCCAAGGTGAGACTTCAATAAAAGTATGACAAACACTCTACATGACACGCGACATTCCCCCAGCCACTGTCACTTGCGATATTGCATTTGATTATCTCAGAATCGTGTGAGGTACACAAATGAGAACAAGCTAGGTTCTGGGAGTTTAGTCTTCCCAAATTTTCCCAGCTGGTAAATGGTCTCCGTGAATTTCTTTCAGGTGGAAATGCCGTCCTGTTTGTTGAAACAAAGGATGCCAACCCCAACCTGGCCTTCGTTCACTTAATGCTTTTACCCGGGGCTCACTACTTGGGGTGTGTTATCAGAAGTCCCGCTCACAGGCACAAGAGAACAGCTTCTCGTGATGAACTCTAGCCTGCTCCCCCGAGGCAGCCACTTTAGCATTTATAGACACTTCTTAATCCTCATGGCTTTTGCCCTGTGCTGCTTTTGCTTGACCTCTAGAGTTCAAGCTGTTCTATGCTGGGTTTTGCTTTTTTGTTTTTGTTTTTGTTTTCTTTTCCACTAGGCATGCTCTGTGAGGCATCAGCTCTCTGCACAGAGTGAGCTCAGGGTGACTGTCATTCGAATCTATGGGCAAAGGTCTAGAGAGAGACCACGCTTCACGGAGAAGCTCAACACATTAAGCTGTTCGCAGGTCATCAGGGAGAGGACTCAGATGTCAAGGGCGATCAGAAGTGCTCCTATAAGGTCAGAGCTGAGAACCACAGACTCCAGTAAACTGGGAGGAGAGGGGGTTGGCTGGGCTTGGCTCTGTCACCATCCCACTCCCACGTTAGCACGGGATGGGAAAGGCAAGGCTGTGGGAACGCCTGGGGACAGGCCCTCGACCGCCCAGAGTGTGTGGGCAGCGCTGGGTCCTGCAGGCGTGCCTCCTAATTCCCAGCCCAGAGCCCTTTGACCTCCCTGGGACCCTGTGCCTGGCTTTTCCCTTTGTCAGTTACAATGACCATATTTATCCAAGAATGGTGCCCATGGGGCTTTTCGGAGGACCTTGGGGAAAGGGTATTTCTTGCGAGGTCAGGATCCTTGACACTTAGAGCTGAAGACAGACGTGAGACTAAGTCACACAAGCCACTTGTTCCCAACAGATACGCACTCAGTGCTTGTTGTGGGAGCCTTGCAGGTGGAGCTGGTGCACGTTCTCTGCAGCTCTTACTTCTCCTGAGCTGCAGGAGGCTGAATGCAGTCATTCCGGGGATGAGAAGTGAACTGGGGAGTCTCAGCTTTCCTCCACGTCCAACAGCCTCTGACAGGGCGGGTCCCACACAGGCTGGGGCTGAGACCCGGGGCTGATGAATCAGCAGAGCAGGGCAAGTGCGTGAGTGCACGTGTGTGTGTGTGTGTGTGTGTGTGTGTGTGTGTGTGTGTGAAGGGCAGGGGGGACAGAGAGGTGGGGTGGGAAATGCCTCTGAGAGTATGTGTGTTTTTAGCATAGGTTTGAAAATGTGTTTGCTGAGTGGATGATGAGTGTAAGAGAGTGTGAGTGGGTGCGTATGAGAGTGTGCAAGTGTGTCTGTGAGCACCTTGTGAGTTTGTGTGGACGCGAGTAAACCGTATATGAAAATGTGAGATTGTACTTGTGACTAGACGGATGGGTGTAAGTGTGTAGGGGAGCGTGAGAGTGTATTTGTGTGTCTGTGAGTGAGTATGAGTATGTGGATGTGAGAGAGCTTCTGTGTGAAAGGGGGTGTGTGTTTGCGTGTTCTATAGGATTGGGGAAATGTGGTGAGAAGAGACATAGAGTCAGGCATTTTCCTAGGAAAACACAGACCCTGGCATTTCCCCTGACTCATGCTCGTATGTCTTGCTGAACCACAGGCCCCGAAAGCCTGTAAAAATGATGTGGCAACCCTACAAAATGAAAAACAGGATCCCTTGTAAATACAGCGTCCCAGTGTGCATTCTTGTCCTGGCCCTGCAGCGCCTTTGCCTTGCGGGCAGCTCTCAATCCAGGTGCGGGTTTGCAGTGTGGCTGGAAAGAAAGTCCGCTAGAACCACCTGTGCAGACCTGGTGTCCTGCTCTCTTGCTTTTTCAGCTTGTCCTGTAGTCCCTTTGTACTTTCAGAACATATGATGCTGATCACTTCTGGGCAATATCTTTCAAAAAGAAATGATTTGGAAAAGGCCTGTTTGTTCATTTTAGATTCTGCTTCCATACACCTGTTAAAGCAACTTACGTAACAAAATCAGCAGAGACTAGAAAAATTTATGAATTTGCTGTTTCTGTTTTGCCCTGAAGGAATCCCCATAATTGGGCACTGGCAGCTCATTTGAAATTGTTAACCAGGGAGCACGGCTGCATTATTTTCCCTTGTAGACAGAACACCCCTCCCCTGCTGGGGAAGGTCTTTCTCTCATGGGCATTGAAGGGCTGCCATGGAGCAAAGGAAAACCCTCATCACGGCCACCTCTTCTGCCTAATCTCTCTGAGAAAATGAGTGTTGTCAGCTCACATCCCCCCAGACAGCTTCTTTCAATCCAGGACTTCTCTAGAAGAAGGAAATGTATTCACTTAGGGAGAAGGCAAAGATGCAGGAACAAGGAAAGAAGACAGACTGTTGGAACGTCCCATGGGTGAGAACCTGGGCCCAGGAGTCAGGACCCAAGGTTTCCTCTTCAGGCTTGCATCCTGACATGTGATTCCAATTCTGAAATATTGACATCTCATATAGATACATTTAATAATTATTTTGAGAAATCTTGCCTTAGTCTATGAGAATCAAAGATCTGTTCTAAAAGTCTATTTAACTACAGACTTTTGAGTCACAAACAAAGAGCTATCAGTGGTAGCACCTCAACATGGGAAAGTTTCTGTGTCGATGATGCTGAACTACAGGCCCAGGCAAATGGGGATGGAGACATTTCAACCTTTCTGTTGGCCTTTGTCTTGGGTCCATTCTGCAGCTCCCTACGGTGGCCACTGCGGTCATGGTGTCAGGAGACGACCTATACAAAGAGGAGGCAGAGCTGGGTCAGGGTCTCCGTGCTCCCAGACATTGTGACCCCGCCCTGTAATTGCTTGGTCTTGGCTGCTTTTTCTTTTCTGAAAATTCAAATAATGCCTCTCCTTTATCTATTCATATCGGTATATGTGTCATTATTAATATAGTTGATCCTACTGGAAGAATATTCCTCCTGATTTGTTTCTTTATGGATTTTCGCTTTTACGACCCCCATGGTTCTAAGATTCAACCCAGAGCCAAAGAGAACATACCTGCTAATACTGAGAAAGGCATTTCAGTGTCATTTCTAACATTTTAAGAAGCCAAGATATTTTCATTTCCAAGAAGAACAGCACCCGCAGCAGGGACTATGCCTTGAGTTTTTCTTACTGACCAAAAATAGAGACCCGGGGCTTCCCTGGTGGCGCAGTGGTTGAGAGTCCGCCTTCCGATGCAGGGGACACGGGTTCGTGCCCCGGTCCGGGAGGATGTCACATGCCGCGGAGCGGCTGCGCCCGTGAGCCATGGCCGCTGAGCCTGCGCGTCCGGAGCCTGTGCTCCGCAACGGTAGAGGCCACAACAGTGAGAGGCCCGTGTACCGCAAAAAAAAAAAAAAAAAAAAAGAGACCCGGAAGGATTTTTAAAACCTCTAGATTGAAGAATGTGGGTAAGAGTGCAGTTCCACATATTAGTGACGTCTCTGGAAAGTTACCTGGGTCATCTGTACAGGGCCTGTCTTAATCTCTCTACACCAACACCAATGGACTTGCACTGGTTTCCTCCAGCCTCAGAAAGTCAACCCAACATTCTCCGGTTAGGTGTGTGCTACAAAGAATTGAGGGAGAAACAAGGAAGACAAAACTAAGATTCCACATTGAACACTAGAGTGTTTTTCACTGTAAGGTCACTACATTCAGATGAAAATCCCTGTATATATTGCTGTATGGTGACCAGGCCTTGTATCCAGTGAGAAAGGTATCTCCTTCAGTGAAGCTGAATATGAATGTTTTAGCTTTAAGTTCCTTAAAGAGAAACCAGATTGCTGGTTCTGAGAAGATACTGAAACTAAAAGATCAGTGTGATGTTTAGATAAAAAAATTCAGACTTCCAAAATGGTATATTCTGGAGCATGGAATTTAGAAGAAGCAAAGTACTTTTAGTGAATGCTGGAGCGAAATTTAAAAATATGCATCCTGGCATAGTTGAAAAGATTTTGTTCTTGGAATGTATGGAAAATGCAAGTACAGTATTGTGTTACCCTACTGATACAGGTCCCAGGAACATAATGAAAAGAAGAAAGAATGCATTCATATATACCAATTTAGACATTAAGAGAGGAAGCTCATTGAAGGAAAGCTATAAGACATCTAATTGCCAATCAATGAATTATAAATTAAACTCTCATCTAAACAGAGATACATCTATTTAAGTAGAGCTAAAAATAAGAGTATTTCTCATATTGTTCTAAGTGTACCACAACCATTTTAGTTTTGTATTCATTGTCTCCATAGTATTTTGGACAACTTGATACGCGCTTTCCATGTTCTGAAACAACTAGCGGAATTTGAAGCTGTGGAAGCGTACCGTACCATTGCCTACACTCAGAAAAACCATTGCCACTGAGGCAAATTTGCTACTCTTAAACATACCTTCTTGCAGCTGTGTGTTTTAGTCAAGAAGGTAAGCTTGCTTAGTGGAAGGTAAACCACACTGCTTGGATATTCCACTTGCTTTGAAAGATACAAAGAATAAAATACAGGTGCTGAGTTGGTTCCACAGTTGCTGCCATGACAAAGGACCAAAAATACAGAGGCTTAAAACAAAAATTTATTACCTCATAATTCTGTAGGCTGGAATCAAGGTGTCAGCAGAGCTGTGTTCTTTGCTGGACACTGGAGCTTCACTCCTAGGCTCCTGATGACGGTTGGCAGAATTCAGCACCAGGTGGCTGCAGCACTGAGGTCCCCATTTCCTTGCTAGCTTTTGCCTGCAGGTCATTCTCAGCTTCTAGAGGACACCTGAATTCCCTGGTGCATGACTGCCTTCATTTTCAAAGCCCATGTCAAATCCCTCTCAGGCTTCAAATCTCTCGACATTCCTTTCTGCCTCAGCAGAACACAGTTCTCTGCTTTCATGGGCTCATGTGATCTGATTGGGCCCACCTGGACAATCCAGGAGAAACACCCCATCATAAGGTCCAGAAATTTAATTAGATCTGGCAAATCCCTTTTTATTTTTAAGCGTACATTTCTTTAATTTTTAAAAGCATGCACAAGAGAAGCCATGTGTTTCACATAAGAACATACACATTACTAAAGCATTCCTTAGTTTTCTAAAACTATTACAGCAGTCTGAAATGTATTGATCAAATATATCCAAATTTTTAATGTTAAATTGAAATCCCTAAAACTACTGGACATGCTAGACTTTTTCCAAAACCAAAAGAACAGAGACTCTGAATATGGTGTGTACTAAGTAAAATTTGTTTTTAGCTCTACTGAATATATTTTATAAGATGCACCGTTATTGTGCCTTTACAAACAGGTTAACTTTCTTTAAAAACTGACCAAAATTTTCAACGCTTATAGCGCTATATGACAGATTACCGTGCAACACTATTCTCATTGTGTGATTATAGACATATTATAGAACCCAAGAGCACCAGGTAAGCAAAAGAAATACAACTCTGAGCCATCTGAACAAGATATAATGGAAAAAATTCATGGGATTCAGACATTGGGGTGCAGACATCTCTGTGTAGCCATTATTCTTTCTGTCTTGGGTACTGTTTTTAAATAATACAGAAAGTTTAACAATTATCCCCATATAAGCATCTGCTATTTTGGAATAAGATATTAGAATGTTCAATTTAAACTATTTGGAGTTATTTAATACTGAATTACATTATTCAAGGATCTTGGTAAGGATATATGTCTCATATTGTTTCCATTACTTATGTCTCTTACTGCACATGCACACATAATGTGTATGTTTGTATTATATATAAAATATAGCATATGTATACATGAATGTGTGCATATTAAAAGTATAAAATAAAGGTCACCGAATTTTTCTTATCTGTATTGAATATTTCAATCTCTGATGATTCATTAATTTCTCCTTCCTACTGTTTTTTGATGTTTGTTTGTGCTTTTGTTGCTCTTGTTTTTTTGTTTTAACGGTTATCATTTATTTTCTAAGTCATTAGCAAAGCTTTTAAAGACAGTTTCATTGGGGAAGAAAATTGCTCAAATAAACATGAAGGAGATCTGCCTCTCTTCTCCTACACATTTTCTCCTATAATATAGTGAATTATTTTAGGGCTTGTACAAAATGTAGTGGGTTATCTCTCAACCCAAATGCTATGATTGTTAATAGGGAAAATTTAAATTAATAGGGGAAAACTAAAATGATTATAGTTCACATTTTATTTATCTTTGTAGTAGTACACTTTATTTTTAAGGGCATAATATTTACGTTTATATTTTGCATGTACATTTTTGCATTCATATTTACTAGAATCAAATATTTAACTTTCAAATTGCAAACTGGGTTGATTTCTAAGAAATATATTCCAATGTGATCCCACAGAGGATAGATAGTTGCAAAGACAGGGCCCGATGCTAATACCTGATGCTTCAGAAATCTTCATTCCAAAACAATGACTAAAATACTGAGAAAGGGGCTTCCCTGGTGGCGCAGTGGTTGAGAGTCCGCCTGCCGATGCAGGGGATACGGGTTCGTGCCCCGGTCCGGGAAGATCCCACATGCCGCGGAGTGGCTGGGCTCGTGAGCCATGGCTGCTGAGCCTGTGCGTCCGGAGCCTGTGCTCCGCAACAGGAGAGGCCACAACAGTTAGAGCCCCACGGGCTGCAAAAAAAATAAAAAATAATACTCAAAAAAAAGACTGAGAAAGCACCCAGCACATCTGCATTTCAAGGGAAGCCTTTGGCTTTTCTCAGGCCACAGAGAAAATATACTAGAACGCTTAAAAGCCTGAATGATTTTTGTTGCTCTAATAATTTGTCACAGTTAACACTGGACAGGAGAAAACTTTGCTCCTGTCTGTCCAAGTTTCTAAACAAAGCACTGAAATTCAGGTCACCATATTGCCAATACTCAATATGTTTTCTTCTTTTTTAAAAAGTAAATTCTTTTTTAAACAACAGCTTGTAATTTCTGTTCAAAATAAAAGGCTGATTTCAACTCATTTGCCATAGAAAGTTTCTAATGTAAGAAATTCAGAGCAAAATAAATTGAATTAAATTTCTTCTAATGCACTGCTTAGTGACGGCAAAGACTTTCGGCAAAGAGAAAATTACAGCACTAAAGGTTACATAAAAAGGAACCCTGAAAATAAAATGACAGAGAGGAAATATTAAATATGAGAAAACCTGCCCTGAGCAAATACTGTGCATTGATGTCTTGATTTCATGGCATTTCCAACATCGTTTGTAAAAATGTTCTACAAATTGCCTTTAATATTTTGAAAGGAACTCGATAGATTCAGGCAAAGTTGAGGAACAATATCCACCAGTGGAAGCTAGGGCGCCTGGCTTTGGCACCAGAGTTGGCCTCATGGCCTCGGACCCTGAGTCTCTGCCAGCCTGTGAGTCCTCCTCTGACGTCACCCAAGTGCTTGACGTCGATGAGTTGCAGCAATGAGTGACGTCACCCCAGGCAGGGTGAGGGCAGGTCAGTCTCTCCAGCCTCACTCACAGGAATGAGAACACACGAACAAGGATGTGGTCACGGCACAAACAGTTCAGTCTCCCCGCGACCGGCAGGGGGTGACGGGGAGACCAAGGAGTATGGTGCAACCCCCCCGCCCCATTTCCCCACCTGCCCTCTGCATCATTTGGGGAGTCAATGAGCAGATGCCTCATTGGAGCATCACCCCCGTACCTGATAAAGGCTGTTTGGAGGACACAGCCTCCTGCAGAGGAAAGGATGCTCCTTGAACCCGGGAACAAGCCACTCTCCCTCCTCCGCCAAGGCCAAGGGCAGGGTCTGAAGGGCAGACTCACTGGGTCGGGCAGGTGCCCCCAGAGAGGCCAGGACAGGATGGCGCCGGGCAGCTCAGCTCGCTCTTCCCAGGGTCCCGGCTGGACACGGCTCTTCCCTGGGTACAGGGGGGAGAGTGGGGAGAAGCCGGGAATCACACTAAAGAGCTCCCTTCCCGGGGTGAAGAATCAGGGATGGGACTTGCCCCCAACACACGGGCTTTGGGGTGAGACACCTCTCACCTTGACTCTGGACCAGCCACCCAAGGTAGGCAAGCTTCCTGATTCTCATGAGGTTTCCTTTCCTCATATGTAAATGCAGATACAGTTCATTATGTAGATTAAGGAATGGGAGATGAAATATGTGAAACAGCAGATGCTTAGTAAGTTAATATAAAAATTGTGACTCTGAGCCAAATGTATATTTAGTCAGTCATGGTTTTTTGATACTTATTCATACATTACCATCTGGCTGGTTACAGTTACTCCACACCACAGAGCCACTCCACTTAATCTATCTGCATTCATTCTGATACAAATCAGAATATCCTGGATAAGGATAATGGCATATTTTCAATCAAATGCATGCAAGTGTAACTAGGTTATAGCCAGGTGTTATAGACTGAACGTTTGTATCTCCCCAAAATTCATATGTTGAAACCTAATCCCCAATGTGATGTAGTAGGAGGTGGGGCCTTAGGAAAGTGATGAGGTCATGAGAGTGGAGTCCTCGTAACAGGATTAGTGCCCTCATAAGAGAGACCCCAGAGAGCTCCCTCACTCTTTCTACCGTGCGAGGACACAGAGAGAAATGGCTCTCTCTGAACCAGGAAGCAGTTTTACCAGACACTGAATCTGCCAATGTCTTGATCTTGGATTTCTCTGTGTTCACACTGTGAGAAATACATTTCTGTTGTTTGTAGGCTACACAGTACATGACATTTTTATTACAGCAGCCTGAATGGACTAAGATACCAAGCTTTCCCCCCAAAAATCCCTCTATTAATTTTACCTTCTTAATATGGCTTCAATTTGTTTACCTTTCTCCACTTTCTCAGACACAACCTTGGTGAAGGCAGCTCTTACCTGTCCTCCTAAATAGGCTTCTGGTGACTGATCTGCTGCCTTCATTCTCTACCCCAGCTAACTGAGAGAGATTCATCTAAAACTGCAAATCAATTCAAGTACTTCCCTTTGCCTCAAGACAAAATCTAGGCTCTGCTTCTCTCTGCAACTTTATCAAATGCAGTCACCTCCTAGAATCTGGGCTCCAACCATCCTTGCTTTAGACTGAGTCAGTTTCCCCCGTGTGCCCACCCTCTGGACCTTTGCCTTCTCTCATCTGCATCCTGCTCTCCTCTCCTGGCCTGGTCAACTTTACTAGTTTTTCACCTTCGTGGGTATATCAGTCTTCATAGTAGACGTGACTTTCTCAGGAAAGCCTTCTTTGACCACCCAAGGCTGGAGTAAACACTTAATATTCAGGCCATAATCTTATATTTCACTTTATGTTATAACTTAATTTTTAGCTGCCACTCCCACCAGACTGGACACTCGGCCAGAACACAGAGCAAATTACTTCATGAGTGTTCTCACTACTAGGCCCAAGAATAAGCATATATGATGCCTTGAATAAACACTTCTCCAATTGACTAAGAATGAATGAATAGGATAAAAGTTCATGACTTTACTTCAGTGACTCTCCTCTCTCCGTTCCCATTCAATATTCCTATTTTCCCAGTCACCACTTTTCCATCCCAGAGATCAGCTGTGACATTCCTTTACACTCCACAACCCCTAGTGTAATTAATGCCACACTTCCTTCTTTATCTGGAATAATCAGGGTAAGATTCAAAGTCAAGGTCACTACTGTGACATAATGATGCAATCAGTAGAGTTCTCAGCATAAATATTAAAACTATAGAACCCACTTGGTGCATCCCTTTGAGAATCTTTTTTTCTTGGGTTTCTTCCTCTTTGATTTCTCGTCTTTTGCATCCTGCTAGTACTTCCTCCTTCTGCATGTCATAATCATCCCTATTCTTTTGGACTGGTCAACTTGAACATTCTTTTGGCTTTTATATATTCATTTATCAGCTAAAGCTGGCTACATCTGCACAAAACTAACATCCGGAACTTTAGAATGGACAGGAAAGAACCCAGAGGAAAAAGATTCAAATCTTTGACCAGCTATATGAGACTTGAGAAAGTAAGCATCTCATTCTTCTCCTTACGAAGTGGAAACCTGTGGAGGATGAAAAAGAGGGGCAGGTCTAGGTGTGTGAAAGATGCTAAAGACAAGTGTTTTTTATTCACTTTGGCTGTCCTGTACAGGTCAGAACCAAGTCTGTGCAACTAACATCCAGTCCATACTGGTCCACCAGGCACGAGTCTTCCACACTGTGTTCCTAGATCAAAGAAGAAAGTGATAAATATTTGCTTACTCTTCCCTGCTGATCTCCTTCAGATCCTTGCAGAAGTGGGTGGTGGTCAACTACTGGAGGTTTTAAAGACCTTGTGTCCAAGCTATTTCTCCATGGTTTCTACACAGACAAGGAGGATATCCTTGCCTCCTGATGAGGGGCAATCCCCCTCCTAGTGTCTCTACTTTATTACCTTGCACGATTAAGCATGACTTCTATCTCGTGTCTCCTTTCTCCTCTCTGGTTGCTCCCTTCCTTTAGCATAAAGCAGTCTCTATTAGTCATCATCTCTAAAAGAAATCTTTCCTGAATCTTCTCATCATTTCTTCCTCTCATGCAGCTGACCTATCTCTATCCTTCCTTTTTCTTCCAAACTCCTACAAAGAACCATCTAGAGCCACCGAACCCACTTCCTTAACTTTCATTAATTGTGTAAGTTCCAAACTCTGTTATCTCCTTGAAATCAAATTGGTTCTTTCTTATTTTCTGGAAATTCCATTTGCCAAGGTCAACAGCAGCCTGTAATTTGCCATATGCAATTATTTTCTTTTCATTCGAGGGACTTTTCTAAGCAGGCTGTTAAAATGTTTTGGGGGCTCTTTGGCCTTTTGAAAGCATGGCTCTCTCCCTGACATCTTTACTGACAGCACTTCCTCACAGCTCACCTCTCAGTCACTCAGGTCTTCTCCTCTTCCACTCTCTCCCCTTATATGGTGTCACTCAGAGGTCTAATATGAGGCCTAATTTCTTCACCGTCTCTGTGCCATTTACAGATAATACTATCCATCCCCATGTCTTTAGTTACCACTAACACCTTTTAAATGTCTTTTAGCATTTTGACTTTTTTTTTTGAGGTTTAAATCCACATTTCCAAACTGCATAGAGAACAGTTTCATGAAAACATCTTAAGGCAACTGAAATGTAAACTTCTAAAACCAGATCTTATTATCTATCCCTAAACACACTCTCTTCTCCTGTACTCCTATGGAGCCAGGATGGTTTTGTTAATAACGGTTTATTAATTATTTAAAATCATTACTGTTTTCCATAGGGAAGGCACTATAACAGAGACATTCTTATTGAGCTACAGAACACTTTGGGGTGGATGTAAAGCTGAGTTTATCAGTGAAAGCTGGAGTGAGTTAAATGCTTGACATAAATAAGAATTGTGAGTGTCCACGTACTTTCCAGGAGAAAGAATGAGGAATTAATACAGGATAAGGGAAGAAGAGAAAAGAGCAGGCAAAATAATAAACTGCAGTTTGATTGGGTAAAGAGGAGTTAGTGAGAGACTGTCAGGGTCAGGGGAGCTAAAAGGAGACACGGGTCATTGTGAGTTTCGATTCATACCGAGTGCAAGGTGAGCCCTCTCAGCATTCCAGGAAAGAACCTTCCAACCAATTTAGTGATTGCCTTAGATAGAGGGAATAAAACAGAAAGGATTATTTCTCGGGTCTGGAATGTTACCAGGGCAACGACTTAAGGACCATCTTAAACCAGACAGAAGACAATCAAATTCATAGAGGTAATATGTTGACAACAAACACAAGGAAATGTGGACCCTGATGAAAATTTGGAGACATCTGGGGGATGTGATCAGACTTCCACAGTTTTTGGAAAAAGGGTTGGAATCAATCTTTTCTGATAACTCCCCCCAGAGTGGATTTCCTCAACTGAGTTCACAACTTGATCACAACCAGCTATCTGAGTCACATTCAACTGAAAGATATTCACCATTACCACCTACGTCTCCAACAGGTTCTGCTTCTTGACCTGTTGGTCTTTACCCCATTCGTCGCCATCTTCTTGCTGCTTTCTAGCACCAGGTCCATCTCTGCAAGCTTCATCTCCTATTCTCCTATGACAGCTTTGTTCTGGTGGGATCCTGCCAATGGGAGGCTCCAGAAGGAAATGAGAGGGTAAAGAGGAGGGAAAAATCAGAGCATTTCTTCCCTCCATCTATTGTTGGTGGAGTCTTTGTCAGCTGCTAAGTCTCCTCTGTGGATCCAGACAGAATTCTGTGCTTGTCCTGCCACTGGGTGACCCCAACCCTGGGCTCTGTAGAATGTCTCCTACCTTTGAGCTTCCAGCCTGCAGAGGAGTAAAGTCGTGTCCTGTGTGGCTCATCCCTTGGTGGCCTCACCAACACGTTCAGATTCTCAATTTCTCCATGACATGTATAAGCAACGTTGTTTAAATCTTCTCTGTTTTAAATACACGAAATGGTTTCCTTTTTCTTGTTTAAACCTCACTGATAAATTACTTATGGACGAAGTTTCCCCAGAAAGCCCTAATGAGACATATACACTTGTGTTTCAGTTTGGATGACATATTTCAACCGATATCATTTCTCACATTTAATATTAGAAAGATATCTAATGTATTAAGTACATAATCTATACTAAACAGGGCTATGCGAAGGGTCAAAAAGCTCTGGAATGTAAAATGTTTTCTTGGCATTTTGAACAAACCAGAGAAAGGGACAAAAGTCGTTCATCCATTCATTTCTCTGCACCTATTTGTTTAACAAACGTTTAACAGCATCTCCCATGAATCAGAAATTCTCCTTTGTTTCTGCAGGAGAGGGATTAGAGGCGTGTGGACAGGGATAAATGACAGCAAAATCAGAAACAACAACAGAACTGGTTTCTGCCTCTGAGGAGTTCAGATTCAATTTCAGGAGGAGAGCATAAACAGATAATTACTGCCTCCAAAGAGGTTCTGCTCCCGCATAAATCAGTGCCAGCTGGGGAAGGAAGGAGCCCACAGTCATCCTCATTCAAAACACAGAAGTGTTAACTACTAAAAACAAAACAAAACAACACCAAAAAAAAAAAAACACAGAAGTGTGACTTTTAAATAAATATGTATTATCTCCCGTGTGATTACTCTTACTGCAATTCGCTTTTCTGCATCTTCTGTTTGACTTTCTTAAGCTTGTTGGATGCTCTGTCCTGCAAGCCTTGCATTCTCACAGCTGCTGGGGACTGAAGTCCATGTTTTTGTGTGAATTTGATTTATCATACAGGAAACAAGTGTGTGCTCTGCCAAAAGGACCAGAGCAGCCACATAACAAGAGACCTATTTTAAAACTGACTACATTATGTATTGCTTTTTTTCCAATTCATTGAATATTTCCCAGAGCAGAAATACATTTAAATTTGTTATTTCGTAGACTTATCTGTGTACCACCAAACACAATACTTCATTTGATTTGAAAGCCAAATGCAGTCTAAGCTGTTCCCCATATCTTTTATGAAATGTTACAGCATGGAGCAAACCTTGAAGAATCACAGATTGTGAGTGATGTCGTGTGGGTCACCTCAGGATCTGTGGAGCCAGACCCATCTCCATGATTCATAGCTATGGGCATAATTTAAAAGGGGCACAAAAACATGTTTGGAAATCAATTGTGTGACAGACTGTATATACAAATGGAAAATGTCAGACCATATATGGAAATAGAACTCTGACGCACAGTCTGCAGCAACCAGCCCAGGAAACCAAACCATTATCCACATAAAGAGCCCAGGAAGCCAGCCTGCTTTCTGTGTCACACTTGTAGGAAGTCAGGCCACTATCTCTAGTGGCTAATCCTAGAAGCTAACCAATAACCCCTGTAACAATTGGCCAAAAGGAAAAAAGACTTGGTTAATAACTGACAGCTTCCCTAATTTTTGCTCCCACTTTAAATTGAGTGTATTAACCCAAATACACACCCCTAACAGTCACATAGGATACCTCACTTCTAGTGAGCCTGCCTGCACCTTCCCCAGGCCAACAGCTTCCAATCAGGGCACACCTGAAACTGTCCCTTTTTTTTCCAAAATAGAGTTTCCCACTCCTCTGCCTGCCTTTGAGTCTGCCAAAATGCAAGTGATAGTAGCTGACTCCCTTGCTATGGAAAGTTCTGAATAAATAGCTTTTGCTTTTCTCATTTGGTTGGTCTTTATTTTCACATATGATTTCTCTGCTTTCTCTTTGCACGTGCCAAAGAGTTCATTACTGTGTTGAACAATGCACTCAGGTTTTAAAGCAAGATTAATTAACAGAGCTTCAATAAGCTACTTCTGAGAGAGATTGTGAAACTGTTTATCATAGCATCTTGACTCTAAACCTGAATATATCTAATAAACCCAATAAATGTACTAAGAGAAATTCCCTACTGGGGTTTATGTCATTTGTGCTAAGCAGAAATGTAAGTTCTTATGGGGACAAAAGCTAAAGAGGTGAAATTAGAATGTGCCTGGGGAGCAACTCGGCCATATGAAAGAGGATCCTTAACAACCACAATAACTGGGGAGAGGGTCAACAGGACACCAGGATAGGTCTGGAAGCCTCATTAGAGTGTGCCAGTTACAACAGGAGACAGTCCACCCACAGCAGAGATAAAGAAGAATTTCACAACTTTAAAGGGATCTGTGGTTGGAAGGAAAAGGCAGTCTGTTTTGTGATGCTCTAAAATACAGTACAGGGATTAGCATGTTGAATGTATATGGAAAAAGGTATTTCAAATGTATGATTTGGGGTGGGCATTAGATTGGATGATTTCTTATCTGTCTCTAAGATTTTATGATTCCACACAACTATAATTATTATACTGGGACAATAAAGTAGCCAGATATTTGCTTTGCAAATCTCCTAACCAGTGTACTTCTACTGAACAAATCCAGGACATTGTTTTGAATTCAGGAAGGAAGTTTTTCTCTCAACAGTAGCAAGAGCTTGCTTTATAAGAAGAAATGATAAATAAATCCAATGTTTTATCCTAGGTGAAATCCTGGAACAGAATAAGGAGAATAGGGAAAAACTAAGATAATCCAAATAAAGTATGAAGTTTAGTTAATAACAATGTATCAATATTGGCTCTTTAGTTGTGATAAATATGCCGTACAACGTAAGATGTTAACAGTGGGTGAGAGTGGAAGGAGATCAAGATGGTGGAGTAGGAGGGTGCTGAGCTCACCTCCCCCCCACAGACACAACAAGATCCACCTACATGTGGAGCAATTCTCACTGAAAATTACCTGGAGTTTGGCAAAATGGCTCTTCTACAACCAAAGATAAAATTAAAAGAGTCCATTCATACTAAAACGATTTTACAAGAAGTGTTCAAGTGTCTTCTTTAAGTGGAAAAGAAAACACTACAAGAAGTAAGAATTTATAGGAAAAGAAAAATTCCACTAGCAAAGGCAAATATAAAGTGAAGGATGTGGATCAACCACTTAAAAAACTAGTATGAAGATTAAAAGACAAAAATTATAAAATCAATTATAATTACAATAAACCATTAAGGGATAGACATGAAGATATAAAATATGACATCAAAAGCATAGAATGTAGGGGAGGGGAGTAAAAAATGTACTTTAGAATGTGTTTGAATTTAAATGATTATAAGTTTAAAACAAGTAGATATAGTTACAGGTCAACATATATGTAGCCCATGGTAAGCACAAATCAAAAACCTACTATAGATACACAAACACTACTGAGAAAGGAACACAAGCATAACTCTAAAGAAAATCAACAAACCACAAAGCAAGAGACTAAGAGAAGGAGAAAGAGCAGAGAAAAACTAAAACAAAATAAAACAAAACTCCAAAAAGCAAGTAACAAAATGGCAATGCAATATGTACACACCTATCAAAAATCACTTAAATGTCAATGGACAAAATAATCAAATCAAGACATAGGGTGGCTGATTGGATAAAAAAACCTGGATACACCTACATGCACCCCAGTTTTCATGGAAGCATTATTTACAATAGCCAAGATATGGAAGAAACTTAAGAGTCCATCAACAGATGAACTGACAGAGAAGATGTGCGACACACACACACGCACACACACACACACACACACACACACACAATGGAAGAATGGATGAAATTTTGCCATTTACAACAACGTGGATGAACCTGGAGGGTATTATACTTAGTGAAATAAGTCAGACAGAGACAGACAAATACAGTATGTTATCACTTATATGTGGAGTCCAAAAAATAAAACAAGCAAATAAATATAACAAAACAGAAACAAACTCACAGATATAGGGAATAAACTAGTGGTTACCTGTCAGGAGAGGGATGGGGAGAGGGCAAATTAGGTATAGGGGCTTAAAAGGCACAAACTACTATATATAAAATAAATAAGATACAAGGATACATTGTATAGCACAGGGAATGTAGCCAACAATATATAATAACTTTAAATGGAATGTAATCTATAAAAACATTGAATCACTGTGTTATACCTAAAACTAATATAATATTGTAAACCAACTGTTTTTTAATAAAGAAAAATACAATAGAGGAAAGAGTATAAAATATACAGGAACTCTCCAAACTACCTTTGCAGCTTTTCTTGAAATCTGAAACTATTGTAAAATTAAATGTTTATTATAAAAAAATTAGTGCTCCTTGAAAATGCAAATGACTGAAAGTGCATAGTTTTTTTTATTTTCTCTTTGACTAGGGTTATTCAAGTAAGAACATTGTCAAAGTCATAACATATCAGAGATATTAGATTAAGTTCTAACCTAAATCTGTGAGGTGGGAAATTCAAATAAAGTGAACAGAGCTCATGCTACACAGAAAATTCACAATAGTCAATATATTTAGGAAAGTTTGAGATTCAGTCATTGCCATAGTTTCAACCCCAAACCATTTTTATTTAATAGTTTTTCCTGTTTTTGAGATTAATGTTAAGGCATGGGAGTAGAAATCTTTATTACAAAATGTATAAAATATTTTTAAATGGGCAGGTTCTTTCATGAGATTCCACTTATGGATTTGGATTTCCTTTCTAAATAGTGCGGGAATTTTACTTTTAGTCACTACACTAAATTAACTGTTATAACCAAAGACTCTAGATAATGGCACATTATTTAATAAACAGCCACTAACAATATTCAATTATCGGGGGGCTTCCTTGGTGGCGCAGTGGTTGAGAGTCCACCTGCCGATGCAGGAGACACGGCCTCGTGCCTCGGTCCGGGAAGATCCCACATGTCACGGAGCGGCTAGGCCCATGAGCCATGGCCGCTGAACCTGCGCGTCCAGAGTCTGTGCTCTGCAAGGGGAGAGGCCACAACAGTGAGAGGCCCGTGTACCGCAAAAAAAAAAAAGAAAAAGAAAAAAAAAGTTAAAAGTTACAAATAAAATATTTGTAAGCAATTCAAGCAGTCAACACTGGATTTCATTAGGAATCCATCATAAGATATTTTAATGCATGAAAGCTAAATTATAGGAGACAATTATAGAAAGATGACTTACTTTTGCATTTTGAAGTATGTATATATGCTGGAGCTTTAAAAAAGTTTTATTGAGGTGTAATTGACATATAATAAACCATATATAGAAACAGTAAAATATGTGCAAAAACATAAGACTATTACCACAACCCAGATAGTGAACATATTCACCAACTCTGTAAGAGTCCTTGTGCCCTTCTGTAATTTCTCCCTCCCTTCAGTGTTTGCCTCCCATCCCCAGGCAAATACCGATCTACTTTCTAAAGTTTCTAGATTTATATATGATTAGATGATAGGTAAATACACACACACACAGAGAATATACTTCTTTCACCCAGTCTATTTTGTGATTGATCAATGTTGTGTGTATTAACACAATAGCCCATCCTTTTTAATTGCTGAGTAATATTCCCAATATTTTATGGTATGGATGTACCAAACTTTGTTTATCCACGCACCTGTTCATAGACATATCAATTGTTTCCAGTTTTTGTCTGTTGACAGTAAACCTACTATAAGCATTCACATACGAGTCTCTGTATGGACATAAGCTTTCATTTACATTGCCTAATACTTAGAAGTGGAATAGCTAGGACATATGATAGGTGAATGTTAATGTTCTTCCAGATAGTCATACCATTCCATGTGCTCCTCAGGGGTGTATCTCTGCACCACCAACAATACTTTTTGTGGGCTCTCTAAACTTTTAGCCATTCTAGTTGGTATATATCTCATTATGGTTTTAATTTGCATTTCCCTAATCACTAATGAGGTTGAGAATTTTTCAAGTGCATATTTGCCATCTATATGTCTTCCTTGGTGAAGTGTGTTTTGATATATTTTGCCCATTTTATTATCAGGTTGTTTCCTTTTTATTGAGTTTTGAGGGTTCTTTATATATTCTGGATACAAGCACTGTATCAAATATGTGACTTGTAAATATTTTCTCCCAATCTTCTGTAGTGTCTGTTTTAATTCTCTGAATATTGCCTTTCAAAAACCAGAAGTTCTTAAATTGGATGAAGTAATGTGTATCTGTTTATATTTTACATATCTACATGTGTGTGTAATTTTATTACATATAAATCACTTCTTCCATATGTTGTTTGCTTGTTCGAATTTGCCCAGCACATTCTCATTCTCCAGGAATCCTAAGAGCCAAATGTTTAAAAGATTCACCCTCCCCCAAGGAAGTGAAGTATATCTTCTCATGCCTTAAGTGTGGGCTGCATATAGCAACTGCCTTCTGAAAAGTACAATACTGAAAGGAGTAAAAAGAGTAACTTCGCAGTGAAGAAACCTGACAAAACTACCTCAGCCAATTGATCAAAGTTAACATCAGTAGTAATTAGTCATGTTGATAGTATGTAACTTTCATATGATGTGAGGAAAATGGCACTTTATCTCTGTGGTCTTCCTCCCAAAACCAAGAACCCCAGTGTGAGAAAAATAGACACAACCCAATGCAGGGGGATCCTACAGTATAAGGGACCAGTACTCCTAAAACTGTTACGGTCATCAAAAGCAAGGAAAGTCTGAGTAACTGTCACAGCCAAGCAGAGCCTTAAGGAGACATGACTGACTAATAAATGCAATGTGATAGCCTCAATGTATCCCAGAACCGAAAAAGGACATTAGGTAAGAATTAAGGAAATCTGAATAAAGTATGGACTTATAATAATGTATCAACATCAGTTCACTAATAATAACAAATGTACCACACTAACGTAAGCTGTAAATAATAGAGGGAATGGTGTGAGGCATATGGGAGCTCTGTGTACTATCTTTCCAAGTGTTCCTTAAATCTAAAAAGGTTCCATTTTCAAAGGTATATTTTTAAAAATTGTCTAAGGACTTGGACTTAATACCTTTAAGCTCTACTTTGGATGTAGATATTACAAACTGAAGGGTCATTTTCTATATTTCTTGTAATAGAAATTGGTTACCAACTGCCATAAAGCTGCTGATTATATAAGAGAGCAAATGGTCCTTTTCCTGTTCCTTTGGTCCAAGTGAGTTATTATCGTGAAAAGTCACTGCGTATGATTTACAAAAGCAGATAAATATTTCACATCAAAGGCTCCCATGGCTCATAGAATTTTCTTTGCTTGAATGGTTTCTGAGGATGAAGTTCAAGCTGGAACAGATATTATAATGAAACCTTAGTGAACTTTGAAGAGTTCTGAAGGATTGAAAACATTTAGTGAAACAAGAAAAATATCACTCCTTTCCATAGATAATGCTGTAAAAATATAACCAACTGAACTATTATGTTAAATAACTTTAGTGACATTTAATATTTTGACAGTTCTGTATTTACCATATGAACATAATGTGAGGATTTAATTACACGGTTGCTATAAAATCATTAAAAACAGAGTGGTAATAACAGGAAGAAATAGTGCAAGGTGGTATGTCAGATTCTGGTCTCCACCTTACTTGCTATGCTATTTTAGGTAAACCATTTAACCCAGGGTGTTCATTTTTTTCCATTCTGTAAAAAACGGGATAATAAAGTATCCACCTTCTAGGATTATGAACTACTGTTATTTTTGTCATATCGTTTACCCCTAAATACATCTTAAAACCTACTTTATAGTGCTATTCTTTTAAAAGTCAATTTTCTTTTAAATGAAATAAAGAAGAAAGAACCACTGTCTTTTATAGTTAATCATCCATTTATCATGTATTGTGCTCACCATTCCTACCTCTAGATCCAAGTTTCCAGCTGGCCTCATGGCCTTCAGCCTGAAGGACAGTCCATACTTACCATTTCCTGTGTTACAAATTGTCTCAGCTTTTGTTAACGTGAAGGTATCTTGATTTCTTCTCACTTTTGGAGGACTTTTTGGCTGATAAAATTTTATTTTTTAACATTCAGTACTTTAAAAAAAGTAATGTTTCTGTAAATCAGTTTTTCTTATCTTTACGTGCCCATACATAATGTGTCTTTTTTATCCTCTGGCTGTTTTCGAGGTCCTTTTTGTTCTTTTCTTTGAATTTGGTTTATACCATTTTGACTATGGTATGTGTTGTGTGAGTCTTTTAATACTTATTTTGCTTGCGTTTTACTGAGATTCTTTCATACATAAATAAGTTTTTTCATCAACTCTTGAAAGGTTTTAGCTATTATATCTTCAAATATTTTTTCTATTCCAATTTTACACTTTTCTGTTTCTGAGGAAGAATTACATATACAATAGATAATTCGATATTATCTACAGTTCCCTAAAGAGCTTGTCATTGTTTCCCAATCTAGTTTTCTCTGTTTTCAGATTGGATAAATTCAATATTTATATTTATATTTTAATATCATAGATATTTACTATTTTATACATTTTATAGATAAATATTATAAATGTTTAATATGCAAAATAATATAATACATAACACATACACAATATATTACATATTATTTATATATATGTTATATATTATAATTTACAATATAATTATTAGTAAATATATAGTATATTAATATGAATATATTATAATATAAATATTAATAATTCATGTAAATGATATATAAATATATTTAACCTATAAAATTTAGACATATTTAATTTATATTTTGATTATACATAAGGTGTGCTGTATATTATATAAAAATAATGTATAAATATAATATTCTGTTATATGTTTAATATTTTATACATAGTTTATATAATATATTTATATTTAATATAAATATGTAAGTATAGATGTTGTATGTGACAATATGTATGCATATATTTCAATATGTATGCATATTTTTGCTTTAAATAATATATGTTAATTTTTTTATGACTCGGATGCTTAGCTCCTCCATTTATCTTTTTGCAGATTATAATTATGTAGCAGTTACCACTGTCCTTCCTCAGTAGATTTGTATTTCCTTGATATCCTGAGCTCACACATGGCAATACAACTTGCTTTGGTCAATGAAATGCGATTGAGAGTGACATGTGACATTTCCAGACATTGCTATAAGAATCAGTGTGCCCTTCATCTGATATTCTCTTTTCTCTCTGCTTTGTTGTCTATCCGTCTTCCAGAAAGTTGAAGTCTCATCAGGCTGAGTTTGGCATGAAAATTACAATCATGCAAAGCAAAGATCTATAATGATCTGAGGGAAGAATAAATATTTGTTGTTCTAATCAATGAGATGTGGGTGTCACTTGTTACTGTAGCCAAGTTAATTTATCCTGCTGATACCTTAGATAATATATATACTAACGTATTACAGTTTTAGAATAACATGTCATTTTTAACTACATTCCATTAGATATTTCTTGGAATTTTATTAGTCACACAGAATAATTCAAAGTAATAGACATATTTAGATCATTGAATCATCCCCTTCAAAAGGATAATGTGTGTTTCCATTTATGTAAATCTTCTCTTATGACACGAAGGAGGCATTTTAGTGTCTATTATAGCATAATTTATGTCAACCTTTTTCTAATGAACAGTAAGTATTTTTATCTTTAATCTATTAATAGTAGGATAATAAAATTATTCTGCATAAATATTTGACATGACGTCTAATTAATCCCTCATCATAAATGCATAGAGTAGGATTATTAAATTAAAGATGATAATGATCTTTAAACTCTTTTTTTTTTTTTTTTTTTGCTGTATGCAGGCCTCTCACTGCTGTGGCCTCTCCCGTTGCAGAGCACGGGCTCCAGACGCTCAGGCTCAGCGGCCATGGCTCACGGGCCCAGCCCCTCTGCGGCATGTGGGATCTTCCTGGACCGGGGCACGAACCCGTGTCTCCTGCATCAGCAGGCGGACTCTCAACCACTGCACCACCAGGGAAGCCCTAAACTTTGATTACTGCCAAATAATATCTTAGAAAAATTGTTTGAATTTACTTTCCCACCAGCAATACATCTATACTTGTAATTTCATACATACAATATTATTATTATTATTAAATATTATCTTTTCTTCAGTAAAGCATTCAGATGGGTGAGTAGATGGATAGAGAAATAGGTAGATAACATGTGTGTTTTGTCAGTGTTGGTGAGGAAACCTCCACAAATAACAAGTATTTTAAATACATGTATGTATATGTGTGTATACACACGCACGTGTATTTTTCATCTAAACAGTGAAATATACAGATATATATACTTACACATATTCATATATTGTTGGCTGTTGCTAGCAGAGTTAGAAATCATTATTTGGTCAGTCTTACTTAATTTGTAGCCTCTAACTTCCTATTGGAGCACAATGCAAATCCCAGACATCATATAATTTTACCTATAAATTCTTCACCCAAGAATCTTTCACAGATAAGAATGCAGCACCATTACTGCTATTAGCAAAATCATAGTGCTTCCTTATATTGATAGCTATATAATATTCACTTTGTTCAAATTTCCCCAAATATCTCACAAATATTTGATGTTTCAGACTTTTTTTGTTTTTCTGTTCCATTTATCAATGGGATTTTCGATGAAAAATTACTTAAAATAAGACTGCCTTTAACATGCTGTGCATATATCCTTGTAAATGTGTGATTCGTTTTATCTTTGGTCTCTACATAAAAGTGGAACTGTGGGATCATGGAACAATGCATCTTCTCCTTTTTTTGGGAGGATGATACTAAATAATTCTCCAAAGTGTTTATACTTATTTATCTAACCACTAATATAAATTATTTTTCTTATTTCTTATTGATCTACATCCCAGCTAGAATTTACTTATAATAGTCCATTATCTATTGCTAGATCTGCTTTCTCTAATTATTAGGGCAATCGAAAATCATTTCATGTTTAATTAAGGCTTTTGTGTTCTATCTTGATTTTTTGTTTAGATCCTTGGATATTTTTCTCTAATAAGAAGATTTGTCTTATTATTATTAACTGTTAAGATAATTTGTAAGATACCTATATATATTCTGAATATTAATCCTTTATAATAAGCAATATAAACATTTTCTTCTAATCTTTGTTTTGACTTTTACAAGGTTTAATGGCACATAGAAGTCATGTAGTTTTACATTTTAATGCAGTCAACCTCTTCCTTTATGCATCTTTTTGTTTCCTGTATAAAAATTATTCCATATTACAAGACCATAAAGATATTTTATATATTTTCTAAACATTTTAAATGGTGCTTTCACATTTACATGTTTAATCTATCTAAAATGTATTTAGGATATTTCTCCACTTGGTTAGTCACTTTTCTCAAAACCATTTTTTTTTCTCATTTTTTCCCCAACATTTCTGCTATTCCTAGGTCTCATTCATGTTTCTACTTCTTGTTTACCTGTTTTTTAAAAATTTATTTATCCCTCCAAGAAGAAAACTCAAAGATGGTGTAATTATAATTTTCTGATAAATTATGTTATCTTGATTAAGTCAATTACTACTATTCCTCTTTTTCCTTCAACATTCTTCTTTATTGTTCTTAAAATTTTATTCTTCTACAGGAAGTTTAAAGTTAGCTTATCAAATTTGATTTGAAAAATCTTATCAGGATTTTGATTGGAATTTATTAAATTCATACATTATTATAGATAAAATTAACATTTTACTTTGATTATTCCTGTATTTCCCCATTGTGTTATTCTTTTTTTTTTTTCTTTTCTTTTACATAACATTTCACAGTTTTCTCCATATGTTACATCCATCTTTTTTTACTGTTCTATTTCTAGGTGATTGCAGTAGACTTTTCTGCTTTTTACCCACACTTCCATTCTCTCCTCTAGACCCTTGGAAGGATTAAACTACCCCACCTTGAATTTAGATGTGGACAGGTGTCTTGATTTGACCAATGAGATGTGGGCAAAACTGATTTTTATGATTTCTAGATGTCAGCATTTAAGAATCAGTATCTTGGGCTTCCCTGGTGGCGCAGTGGTTGAGAGTCCGCCTGCTGATGCAGGGGACACGGGTTTGTGTCCCGGTCTGGGAAGATCCCGCATGCCACGGAGTGGCTAGGCCCGTGAGATATGGCCGCTGAGCCTGCGCGTCCGGAGCCTGTGCTCCGCAACGGGAGAGGTCACAGCAGTGAGAGGCCCGCGTACCGCCAAAAAAAAAAAAAAAAATCAGTATCCCATTGCTTATGATCCTATAATGAACTCACAGCAACGAAGGGTATCTCATGTTACACACGGAAGCTACAGGACAGTGTTGCCTCCTTCAGCCTGGATGGTTGGTATATGGGGGATATGAAGGATAATTGATCTGGAGACACAATCAGACTTGCAGTGGACACTGAATCAGCAAGAAAGATTTCCCGTGCTAAACTTCTCAAGTTGGGTGTTCTACAGCATAATTTATCCTAATCTGATTGATATAGTACCCTCCCAGTAAATTTTCTATGTAGACTATATATATACAGTAAAAATATTCTTTCTTCCTTTGTAACCCCTATACCACTTATACATTTTCCTCATCCACTTGCATTGGAAAGAATCTTCTGTGCATTATTGTACATGCACTGAATGCTCATTGGATAATAAGGGGACAGAGGATGACTTTGTTTTGCTCCTTTGCTTAAGGGAATAGCTATTAAGGTATCTCTAAAAAGTACTACTTTTGTTGTAGGTCTCTGACCACTGATCTTTATCAGGTAATAGAATTTTAACTTTTATTTCTTCTTTATTTGATAATTTTTTTTTTTTTTTTTTTTTTTTTTGCAGTACGCGGGCCTCTCACTGTTGTAGTCTCTCCCGTTGCGGAGCACAGGCTCAGGACATACAGGCTCACCCGCCATGGCTCACGGGCCCAGCCGCTCCGCGGCATGTGGGATCTTCCCAGACCAGGGCACGAACCCATGTCCCCTCCATCGGCAGGCGGACTCTCAACCACTGCGCCACCAAGGAAGCCCCTATTTGATAAGTTTTTTAAATCGCATATGAGGCCGAATTTCACCAAACATTCTTTATATATCTTTCTCATAAGACTTGGAATCTGGTGATAATTATTCAAGGTAGTTTTGTATTCTAGGTCCTTTGTTTTTACACAGAAAGTTTAGAATGGACTTGTAATTTTCAACAACAAAAATAAAAACAAAGCAACAACAAAACCCACTGTGATTTTTTAATTCGTCAATCTATTTGGGGAGAATTAATAGTAATAGCAATATGGAATGTTTGTTAACTTCATTATATGTCATTAGTTTTATATAAAAAGAGTGTAGACTCTAGGTATGAGCTGTTTTGGTTTATTTGTTTGTTGGTTCTGCTTTTTTTCCCCCAGAAAAGATTATCCCTGTCCTGTTAGGCTGGTGTGATGAGGGGCTGATTTCAGTTCAGTCAGGAGATGAAGAAGGTCCCAGTTGATAGCTGCGTTCGTGACACCAAGTCCTCCTCTGGTTTCTAACATGTGTAGCCTGTGGGCTCTACTGTTAGGCTTGTTGCAGACTCTTCCTCCAGGGGGACTTTGTCTCTTGGACTCCAAGAGGATGCAGCCCTGCTGTTTACCCTCCCTTCCCAGTCCAACACTAAGCAAATGCCGCATGGAGAAAAGCAGCCTCCTCCTAGATGGGGTCCCCCTGATGTCTGACCTAGCAGCCTTCCCACTCTGCTGGTGTCTTTCTCTTGCAGAGTCCTGTGCCCTGAACCAAGATCATTTCCTCCAAGAATTGCCAGATGGCCCAAGAAAATAATGTCCCATATCTCAGCCCATTGACTGAGAGCTCTTCTCCATAGAGAATTTTATTTTAACTGGTCCTCTCTCTGACTCTCCTTTATCTTTAAAAATTTGATTTCTGTAATGTGTTCACCTTTTTTCTGGTTTATGTGGTAGGGGGCAAGAGTTTGTCACTATCTACTATATACCCTTTAAAAGAGGAAGTTCTTGTAAGATTTTTGAATGAATTCTTTGGCAATTTTGAAGAATTTTACCATGATTACTGGTATTTTGAGATTTTGTACTTCTTGAGCTAAATGTGGTAATACTGTTATCAGAGCATTATACATTCATACTTTCATGCATTCATTTGTTCATTCATTGACTTTTAATTATATTAGCATAGAAATGTACATAGCTGTCTACTACATCATCTTGTTACAAATCTAATTCATGTTTTCACTATTTCAAATTAATCAGTGATTTATTTGTTTAAGCACCTTAATCTCTTTTTATCTCATTTTCAGTTTACACTTTTACCTTCCAAATTTTATTCTCTTTGCTTTAATGTGTTTGATGTTATTTTCTACCTTTTCGAATATCCCTATATGTAAGAATACAGAGTGAAAATTTCTGCCCAAAATAATGTTATAAACATTAAATGAGATAATAATGTAAAGACTCTTAACACAGGTCTTAGCCCATTTTAAGGACTCAACATCATAATGATATATAAGGCTTTATTTAATTACATCTTTGACTTATACTATATTTTTGATACATATTACTCTCCTTATAATTGTTACTTTATATAACTTTTAATTCAGTCCTTAGCCCATTTCTGATCCTAAACTTATACATATAATATTTATATAAACTATATATGGCCACATATGTATATATTTTTATATAGAGATACACACATATATATCTAGAGGTGTACACATATACATAGAGAATAGAGAAGTTACACAGAAGGGAAGATTATATTTAATTGCTCTCCTTGATAAAATCTTACCACGGACATCTCTCAGTGGTCCCCTCCTTTTGGATCTCCCCTCTCTCCTGCAATCGGCAGTCTCCTGCAGCCTCCCCGCCCCTCCATCGCCCACTGTGTCTGAGCATCTCTCTCTAAGGAGCCATCCCCTAGCGCTCATCAGGCAGTGTTCTGTTCATTATGATTTGGGCTCATACCCCTCTGTATTCCTTGGTTGCCTTTATTCTAAGCAGGAGGATACATTTCCTGCATTCACTTACAGCAAATGAAATAACTATTTGAATTATAAAACGTTATACAAGTTTTGTGTTGTGATTTTTTGTTACAATAAACTCTTAAAGTTAATTTATCTCCCTTCATCCAGTAGGCCTTAGGAAATGGAATTCTACATCTTCTCGCAAACGTCCAGTCCTTTACCATTTACAGAATGTGCGTTCCCACCTTCATTAACCCGAGAGAACAGCTGCTCTGGGGGCCTTTCCCAGCACTTCTCCGGGAAGACAAAGACGTGAAAGTCCTAAGGCTCTGTGATCATTTAATCCTACTTGTAAACTGCTGGCTGCACGAGCTATGGTCTCACGTTACTCCATGCACTCCGAGCCTTGCAGCCATCCTTCTTGCCCCTTCACTTCCTTTTCCTTTTCAGATGTAGGATGGAGTTCTCGCCCAGCTGGGAGTCCCAAAATACTATCTTTATCGGGTACAGACACGTCGTCAGATGTTGGTAGCACCCCGCCCACCAACCCCAGCCTGACAGTCCCCACTCCTTCGTTGAAGCAACTCTGAAGAACAGTCATCTCCGTGGGTTATTCGACCCCCGGAAGAGGCTCACTCTTCTGCGTTCTGAGGCCCCAAGTCACATTCAATCTTTGCTTCTCCATAACAGCAACTACACCACAGGGCTGCTTTGTCCATGTTTCCCCGCACCCAGGCAAGTGGAAGGCCCCCTCCTGTGATCATTTCCTGTGGATGCCGCCCTCACCTTCCCACACATAGCTCCCAGCCGGACCCCTGGGTGCTGTGGACCCTCGCACTTCTGTGTGCCTCCGAATTTGCAACCCGAGGTGATCAGGGGCAGTAGAGACCATTGCATCACTATTAGCAAAATGCTTTGTCCAAAGTGGAGTCTAGATTCACTTCAGAAAGTGCTGGGATGTGGAGCCGGGCAGTCTTGGGTCCTGAGCAGAGAGAAATCCATGACTTCTCTTCTCCTTAGGCAACCATGTTCTCATGACAACCAGCTTTTTCATGGGTTACAAAATCAGTCAGAATACTATACATTAAAATTCACAAATACTGAAGACAATTAGAAGTGAGAGTGTAAACCCATGATCTTTCAGGACCTTGCTGCCTGAATCCCTTCCAAAGAGAGGGATGCCCTTTTGCTGGCTGGAATGGCAGCATAGATGTCTTAAGGATCCCACACATAATCTTTGGAGTAGGGATGAGCCATACGGGAAACCAATGCACTCCATGATGGAATATTGTAAAAAGCTGCTGAGAGAAGTTTGGCCAATCTTTCTGACCTTCTGTTCTTCTCTCAGTACCTTTCCCAGAAGGTAAGACAAGAGGAGAAACTTGCAGCAGTGGAGTGAAGCTTTCTTCTGACCCATTTATTATTTGCCTGACCATTTGCTGGAAGCACTTGCTAGCACTAAACCACCAACAGTCCCCTGTTTTTTTCTGTTTTTAGCTGTTGTGTGTCATCTAATGCATCACATCTCCATTTTAGCAAAGGCACAATTGATGTAATGCCAGAGACTTCCCTAGCTGCTGTCATTAACCAAGAATTCTCCTTCAAACACCTGTTACCCTGCAGACAGAAATATCATTAGAGTATATCAGCCTTAAGGAAACATCTTGAACCCTAAAACAGTGCTTCTGGAGAGCAGTGCTGCTTTCTTTGAGGGGCTGAAAAAAATGAAGTCTTTCCCTCCTTGGCACTTTCACAGCACAGTCATTCAAGGGAGGGGTGATTCTTGCATATTTCTGTGTTCCCCGTGAGGACACAGTTGACTGTTTATGAGGCAACATCACCTAGGGTCTCCATTTTCATCTCACTTGTTAAAATATACACACTTGCCCTGATTCTAGTCAGCTTCTGCAAGAGAGCAATTTCTCTGTCTTACAGCAACACTTCTTAAAATCTTCCTCCCGGCATAAATCTCAGGGCAGAGAGAGAAATGGACCACTTAGATGTCAGGGTGAAAGTATAGCTTCAGAGAAACTGAAATTCATACTGAACCCTCATGTTTCACCTGTAAATACCATGTGAATTTTTACCATGCGCCATTTACATTTATTTTTTTCAGAGCAGTAGTATTTTGTGTAACTCATCTTCAAGCAAAATTAATTCTACCTGAAAGTTCCCCATCTTCATCTTGCAGTTTCTTGTCCTCTCTGACATATTGAGTCCCAGTTTTTAAATTAAGGGTTTAAGTTTCTTAGTTTCTCTTACATGGAAATACTGTATCCCTTAAGTAGCAGATCATGGAATAGTTTATCAGTCAACTAGTCAATTACAGTTTAGTATGAATAAGCTTGTTAGATCTTTCTTAAGAGAGAGTGAGTGTGGAAGAAAAGGTAGGATAATTATGAGGATGCTGGTGAACTAAAAGGGGAGAATGGATAACACTGAGTGAAAATAATGACACGGAGCTGAACAGGAGGACCAACGAATGACTGTGAAGCAACACACATCCGACTGTTATTTTAGGAACTAGTACTAGGGATCAGAAGCTGGCCTTACTGTTTAATTAAGGCAATTTTAATAACTTCTATAAGCAGTAGTTCTTTTAATCTTACAAACTACATTCCTAATAACAGTTAGCAATAAAAAGTAGAACATATTCCCAGATTAAAATGAGATCTAATAGGAAGTAGATATGAATGATTGAGGCAAATGCAATGTCATCTAAGCATGGCTCACAAGGTTGGCACCTGCTCTAGGAGTTCAGTTCATGGAGAAGGGGCCATGGAGCTTTTTAGAGGATGAAGATATATTTAACAGCCTCATATGGATAATGTGGATAGTAAATGGATAGACTAGAAAAAATCAAGTTGTACAGGAAAAGAGCTCATGGCACGTTTGAAAAATCACCAATTTTTAAAACCAACTTCATTTTTTTAGAGTAGTTTTAAGTCCACAGCAACATCAAGCAAAAGTATAGCAATTTCCCATATACCCCCTGCCCTCATCAGCAACTTCCGCATTATCAACATCCTCCCTCAGAGTGGTACGCTTGTTATAGAGCTGATGAACCTACACTGACACATCATTATCACCATAGTTCACATTAGGATTCGCTCACGGTGGTGTACATTCCATGGGTTTTAACAAATGTGTAATGACATGTATCTGTCCTTATAGCATCATAGAGAAGAGTTTCACTGCCTTAAAAATCCTCTGCGTTCTGCCTATTTATCACCATCTCCTTCAATACCTGATAACCATTGCTTTTTACTGTCTTCATAATTTTGCCTTTTCCAGAATGTCATATAGTTGGAATTAGACAGTACGTAGCCTTTTCATATTGGCTTCTTTCGCTGAGTAATATGCACTTAAGGTTCTGCCATGTCTCTTCATGGCTTGATAGCTAATTCCTTTTAAGTGCAAAATAATATTCATTTGTCTGATGTACCACAGTTTATTTATCTATTCACCTACTGAAGGGCATATTGACTGTTTCCAGTTTTTTGGCAGTTATGAATAAAGCTGCTATAAACATCTATGTGTGAGTTTTTGTATGGACACAAGATTTCAGCTCATTTTGGGTAAATACCAATGAAGACATTGCTGGATCGTAAGGTAAAAGTATGTTTAGTTTTGTAAGAAACCACCAAACTGTCTTCCAAGGTGACTGGACCACTTTGCATCCCCACCAGCAATGATGAGAGTTCCTGTTGCTGCACATACTCACCAGCATTTGGTGTTGTCAGTGTTTTGGATTTTCATCATCCTACTAGAAATCATCAGTTTTTAACTTGGCTGGAATTCAGGGCATTTGTAGGGGAGTGGTAGAGACTAAAAAAGTAAATTGAGCTCAGGCTGTAACTGACCCTAACAGCCCTCCTAGAGAGACCACATCATTCACTAGACACATGATCTAAGTGTCCTCTTCCCATTTTCCAAAGGTCAACTCTTTCCAGGTCCAAGTGGAAAGAGGACAGAGTTTATCTTACAATCCTCCAGTTTGGGGCTCTGGACTTGCTTTTGCCTGGCCTCACCCAGTCCCTCCCAACCTGCCCATACCCGCCCCCCCCCACCTAGTGTCTCTCTGCTCATTCCCTCCCCCACAGTTCCCTTCCTGGCCTCTTCCCACACTTCTCATTCTCTGCCCCCATCCCACCCTCCTTCCTACTTACCTCCTTACCTCTCAGCCCCTGCCCATCTCCTCCTGCACTTTTCCTCTCCCACGCTCACCAGTGGGGCAGATGCTGCACAAGAAGATGTTCCTCTGCGAGTGTAACAGGAAGGAGGCCTCAACTGCCTTGACTTCTCTTCTTTTACACCCTGTCGTCCAACCCCACCCGAGGCTCTACAGGTGGGTCAGGGCACACCTGAGCTCCTAACACATTATTTTCTCCTCTTCACATGCCATAACTTTGAAGAAAGGGCACCAGCCCAAACCTGTGATGGGTCAGTCTCTACCTGCCTTTCCAAAAATGGGACTCAAACTCATAGGGGTGGATTTGCCCCATAATCCATCCCCTCTCCCAGAAGTGCATGTTGAAATCTGACTCAAGAATGACCTGTGACATCCCAGGTGCCAAGAAGGTCCCAGGAAGGGCTTTCATGATCCAGCTAAAGGTCCCAAGGGCTTCCTGGGACAACCCTGTCTACCCCCTTCAGAGGTCATGGCTTCTCATCTTTGCAGGTGACAATTTACTTTCAGACACAGGAACCACACACGTGTGTGGAGATTCTCCCTGCACAGACATGAACTGCTGACACCGGCTCACCTGCAGCTTCCCCCACTGCCTAAAGGCCACTGGCCCTAGTCCAACCAACAGCCTTGGACCTTGCTCCCATCTGTTACCACAGGTCCCCATCCCAGTGACACTGGTGTCCAGGTACTCATCCTTTTCCTGGCATTTTTAGAGACAGCTATTTCATGAAGCCTGAAATATGGCTTGATTGATGAGAAAACAAATGCCTGCATGCCTGCTTCTGGCTTGTCTGGACTTGGGCACCCACTCACTTGTAAGAGATAACGACATAGTGAGAGAGTAACTGAGGTCAGCTTCTGTCATGCCTGGACTGTGGCTCTACCCTGAATTTTTTCATTTTTTATTTCCTCTTAGCCTAGGAGAGGTCACGACAATAACTGACCAGTTTGAAAAAAACGCCAGTATTTTGATTTTGCATTTGAAGGTGTGTTTTGAAGGTGGTCATTGGAAACCATCAGCACACTCAAGGAGATTTTGTGAGAGCAGGCTTATCTGTTTCAGTAGTTTAAGCGTTTTACTTACAAGAGGATAAATAACATTATAGAAAAATATATTTTCAAAAAGCAATGCTTTCTCATTAGTTTGTCAACCGAGGAAGATAACTGGCATTCTGTTCTGGACAGGGATGCACATGAGGCAAGAGCACTGACACATGGGAGCCCTGAAGTCGTAGAGCTTGGGGCTTGGTTACCATGACTATCACCCACTTCTCACCTATGGTGCACCTGTGATAATTAAGATTAACTGTTGTATTTTACTTTTGGCCCATGGATGGACATCACAAAGAGCCAGTTTGGGAATTTACACAGTTAAAATCCCTACTGGAATAAAGTATTCCCATGACTGGGTCCCACCCAGAGATTTTGGCTTGCTTGTTCTGTGATCAGACCTGGACACTGGGATGATTAAAATGTCCAGCCAAGGTTATATATCCCTGATCACCATGCAAGGTGGGGATTAGGTCTTAGGCAATATTGTTCCAAAGCTTCTTTTCTCTTTTGAGTCTTGGTTTGAAGACTGATTTAAAAAATAATAATGGTAAGGCACCTCTGTTCACACAGACTCCAGGATTCCAATTAGCTTTTGATAAGCACAAAGTTTTCTGGGCTTGATGGGATGTTATATTGAATCCAAGCACCTTTCCTTTTCCCAGGAGGTGACTTACTTTACGTTAACAGACCCAGGAATGAATGACTTCACCAGGAACCTGGAGGCCATCTGAGGGCTGACCCACAGGGCCCTACCCTCCACCACTCATGGCTTTTCAACTTGTGAACTGAAGGTGTTAAACTGTGTTACCATGAAGTTCCCTCTCAACCTGCATTTCTACCAACAGCTTAACTGTGTCACAGACATTAGAGATATTTACAAACGGGTGTCTTGTCCACCTTCTTCTGCACATGTCAAGGCTGAATTTCATTTCTCTCTTTAAAAGTGGGTTAGCATGTGAGTTGATTTGGCCGTTCAAGTATGACAACTTAAATAAGTAGATAAATTTCTCCAAAGATATCAACTAAATTGACAAAAAAAAGAAGTAGAATATTTGAATAGTCTTATGCCTATTAAAGAAGTAGAATTTGAAACTGAAAACCTTTTTACAATGACACAGCAGTTCTAGATGACCTCACTGGTAAAATCCATCAAATATTTAAGGAAAAAAAATACCAATATTACTCAATATTTTTAAAATAAAAGGGTAAAATATTTTACAAATCCTTTTATAAGGCCAGCATTGCCCCATTACCAAAACCAGACAAAGATAATGTAAGTAAAACTGTGACTTTCAAGAACACTTATTCAAAATCCCTTAAAAAATATTATTATTTAGCAAAATAAATATAGTATAAAAAAGTATAAAAACTTAATTCATTATGGCCAAATGAAGTTATTCCCAGGAATGTGAAGTTGATTTACAAATCAAAAATCAATTATTTAAATTCTTCATATTGAGAGAATAAAAAAGAAAAACTATATGATCATCTCAATAGAGGCAGAAAAAAATATTGTCAGAATTCAACACTCATTCACAAGTTTAAAAATTCCTCAGAAAACTAGAATTAGAGGGGAATTGTCTCAACTTTAAAAAGATCATTTACCAAAAATAATAATAATAATAACTTTACACACAACATAATATGGAATTGTGAAAGAATAAATCCTTCCTGTCCAAGTTTGAGAATACTCAAGTATGTCTTCTCTCACAAGTTCTATTAAACATTATATTGACGATTCCAACCATTGAAATAATGCAGGAAATTATTACATTGTAATGCAATGAGATGGATTATAATGACATGGACTCATCACATAGAATATCCTAAGGAATTTTCATTAAAGCTATCAGAGTTTATAAGTGATGATTGAAGGGTAATAGGATATAAAAAGTCAACACACAAAATAAATATATAATATACAAAATGAGATATATACACATACAAATGAACACTTGAAAAAATAAAACAAAATCTCCTACAATTACATCAAAAACACGAAACTAGACAAATTTAATGAAAATATTCAAGAGCTATATACTGAAAACTATAAATCGTTGCTGAGAAAAATTAAAGATCTATATAAGTGAAAAGATATATTTTGTCCCTGGATCGGGAATCTCAATATTGTCAAAATGTCTATTCTCCTCGAAGTGTCTATGGATTCAAGGTAATTCCAAATCAAATTCTAGCAGGTTTCTAAGGGAATTTGACAAACTATTTCTAAAATGTATGTAAGAAATGCATATAAATTAGAATAATCCAAACAATTTTCAAAAAGAACTACTATAGTTCTTTGTTTCAAGAGTTATGTTAGAGCTAAAAGGCATTAAATTGGAGCAAGGTGGATAAACCCACATGTGGCTTCATTTTAACCCTGAGGCTGTAGAAATTATGAACTTCTAAAATCATGATTCCAGAATTCAGGATTCAGTCAATGACAGAATCATCAGAGATTGTCACTAAAGCCGTGGCTCACTTCTACTCCAGGCTACACTAAGAACAGTGGGGCGTGGACCTGTAGACTCAGTATATCCCCATTCAGAGGCCCTGACAGCCTGGGTATTTCTGGGCTAAGGAGTTAAACATCCTTTAGTCTTATTTTGCTAATTTCTTATACCTGCCTTTGTGGGGCGGTGGATGGTCTTCTTTTAACTTTTTTTAAAATTCTAAATAGTCTCCCTTAAAATTACAAAGGCATGTTTAATGCATATAAAACCAAGGGAAACCATAAGGGAAGAAATTAAGATTTGACCACTGAATAATAAGAAGAAACTACTTAGTACTATTTTTCTAAAGCCATACAAGCAGAGATACAGGCAAACGTGAGATGAATGTCGAATGAATATTAAGAAACTGGTTTGGACTTACCTGTAGCAATAAACGTCAAGACAGTAGTTGCCTTCAGGAGGATACAGAGTAGGAATGAGCACTTGGAAGGCTTCAGGATGCTGGAAATATTCTCTAGTCACATGTATGTGTAAATACGTAGAAGTAACTCTGCTGCACACTTAAGATTAAGTGTGCACCTTACTCTATGCATGTTTCCCTCAATTAAAGAGCACAAGAGAAAATTTGGGAAGCTTTATCTTGCTAGATGTGCTGGGAGAGAGAAAATACAAAATTAAATATGGAACTATTTTATTGTCCTGTCAGAATCTTTCTTCTTTTAAATAGATCTAAAACATATTGAGGTCAGGAGAGGCAGGCTTTGTTTTATCACACAGCTCAGCAGTCATGTGGGATCCAATTAATGAGAAGAGAAATGAAATCATCCCCCATCAGTGAAAGTCCCCACCACCCAGGACTGGAGTTCTGCTGAAAGGCTGAGCAATGACCTGCTGACTTCACAAGCAGCATGCCTACGAGAGTGCCCTGTCAGTCTTTATTTATGACACTACACACTCTCCCACGACACACTCTCTCACACTTAACACAGGCATCCCATGTGCAGGTTGTGTGTGCCAGCAGATTTTTAACTACCAGGATCACTCTGGATCATGCCACTTGCGGGCAAATTCCCTCTCTGAGAATTGATGCCCACCAATTGTTCGTCTTTCACTGATGCTACATAGACAAGGTAGCAGCAAATTAAGGAAGACTGAAAGCTGAACCCTGGGAGGCTCTCTCCGCACAGTTGGGTTTATTTGTTCTCCTTACAAGGCAAGATAATAAAGGCCTTTAACTGGGTAGATCCCAATATTATTGCAGATGGTAATGACTGACTAAGGGACAGACTACTTAGCTAGCGTAGTGTAGAGTATGGAAGTCCTGGGCTTTGTAAAACAAAGGTCCTGCAAGGAGACAGGGTAAAATATTCTGTGTGAGCAATTTACAACCATTTCAAGTAAGACAAGCAAAATATTTGGAGGAAAAACAGGTGAACCAGAAATCCCAATGACTCAGCATAAGAGAAAATTATTTCCTGCTCCTGTAAAGTACAATGGATGTGTTCAACTTTGTGCAGGCATTCAGGTGTCCATGCCACTGGAAGCTCAGCCATATGCAACATGTAGGTCCCCAGGCCACCTGCATTTGACTACCTCCCAGCTGATGGGGGGAGAGAGAGATTGGATGAACATAAATTATATCCACCCACATCCAATTTACCAGAAATCAGTGACCCCATTCAGATAAAAAAGGGGTCATCAAAAATAGCTACATTATGGAAGAGATGCATGAGTCTTTGGTGACCAGAGAGCTTTCTCCACCACAGACACCGCAGTACTGTTTGAAATAAGTTTCAAGACTATTAATGCAGTAAGGTACTTACATGGGTCCAAACCAGAAAACGCTTGCTCTGAATATCAAAATATCCAATATAATTAGGTGAGACTATCCAAAAATAATCTGCTAGAAAGATTTGTCTTTGGGATAAAATAATTTCCACTTTTAGGGGAGAGCAATAAGCAAGATTTAATAGGATGTGAATATACATATTGAGAAAAGGGAATAGAGGCCAATATTTCCTAATTAGAGAGAGTTCTTAATGAGGATATGATTAACTAATTTCCCTATTAGGGTATGGGAGCAGAAATTTTAAAACATATACAACATTTAATTTTTTAAATAGCTGTTTTATTGAAATGTAACATATAAAAACTGCACAAGTGTGCACCTCAATGGATTTTCACAAAGTGAACATCCTAGGAAATAAACACCCAGATGGAGATAAAGAACATGACCAGCAGCCCCCAGCCGTCTTCTGTCCTATACCAATCACAAGGCCAGATATAGTTAACTGCTCTTCTGGCTTGTTGCTATTCCATGCCAGTTCTACCTGATTTTGAACATTATAGAAGAGGCACCATATGTTACATGCACTTTTATCTAATTTCTTTTCCCCAACATTGCATTTGTGAGATTCATACATGCTATTGCATTTAGCAGTAGAATACACACTTGGTTGCTGAATGATATTCCATTGCTACTTCTGAGACTACTCGTTCCCAGGAGTTTGTGCATAGCCTTTGTTTTCTGTTTTCTCTAAAATCTTTCTCTAGAATTTATCTCTAATTTCCACATAATACTGTACTCTCACTCATTCCACCTCAACCTGGACCCCTCTGCTAATGACAATGCCTGCCTTTTTTGAGAAGATACTAAGCATAGAGCCTTGAGGTACAGAGACTGGTCTATGTAAGTTCTGTCTGCAGCTTTCCCCAGTCTCTGCAGTTAGGTATGGCCATATAACTGGATTTCAGCCAATGGCATGTGTGTCTAAGTGATGTCTGAGACTTACAGGAATGGCCCACAGGAATCGCGTTCATTTGATCCTCCGTGTTCTTTTCTCCCCATCACCAAGCATGGGGACCTTGGAAATCACCTGCTCAAGATGATGGAGGCTGCACTCATGAATCACTGCTTGAAGGAGAGACTTCTGCCAATCCAGAACACCAGTTATGGGATTTCTATGAGTAATAAGTAATCTTCTACTCATGCTTGAGATATTATATCTGTTTTTGTTTCTTACAGCAGCTAGAATCACCTTAACTGGTACTCCTGCTGCAGGTGCACATAGCCAGCTGCCCACTGACAGCTCCCCTGTAGGTTTCATAGGCTCTTCAAGCTTGGTAGAATTGAAACTGTTCTCCAGAATTGAACCTGTTTCTCCTTCCCCACCCCCAAATGAATTTCATTTTCTCCATGCCATGTGTGCAATCCACCCACATATTTGGAAGTCAGCCTGGAACCACCATAATCCCAGAGTAATCCATCCCAAAATTTTTATGGATTCTTCCTCCCAAGTATCTCTTTCTCCCATCTCCTTCTCTCATTTCTCAACATCATTGCCTAGTTTGAATCTCTATCATGTCTCACCTGAACCTCCTTGTTATTTCTGCTCTCTGATTACTCTCTGTATAAATCAGGGTTCTCCAGAGAAACAGAACAAACAGGATATATAGATATATAAGAGCAGATTTATTGGGAGACTTGGCTTATGTGATTATAGAGGATGAGATATGCCAAAATATGCCATATGCAAGCTGGAGAAAAAGGAAAGTCAGTGGTATAATTCAGTCTGAGGCCAAAGATTTGAGAAGTGTGTGTGTGTATGTGTGTGGCAAGGACAGGTAAGGCGTGCTGGACTAAGTCCCAGAGTCTGAAAGCCTGAGAACCAGGAGTTCTGACTCCAAGAGCAGGGTAAAATTGATGTCCCAGTTCAAGAGGAGAGAGAGAATTTGCCCTTCCTCTACCTTCTTGTTCTATTTGTGTCCTTCAAGGGATTAGATGAGACCCACCCACATTGGTGAGGGCTGATCTTCTTTATTCGGACTAATGATTCAAATGCTACTCTCTTCCGGAAGTACCCACAAATATTCTACTGGCTATCTGAGCATCTCTTAGTTGAGTCAAGTTGACACATAAAATTAACTGTCATACCGTCTGTCAGAATATTATTCCTATAATAAAAATCATTCCAAACTTCAAAGTCCTTAATGGTCCTTAATGTTTTTTTTAAAAGGCCAAATATAGAAGACTTTTTAGGATCTATGATTACTGTCCAGGCGCATCTGACACTTTCCCCAGCCCCTCCACTGTGAATGTCCCCATGCCTAACCACTGACACCATCCTGTGATTCACCTGTGCTAATGAACTTCCTCTGACATGTGAAGATGTGTATTTCCTGGAGGCTTTCTTTATTCCATGTTCTCTGCCTGGCACACCCAGCATCATTTTCTGAATTTTGGGGAAATCTACTCAGAGCTACCCGTTACCACAATCTACCTTCCTTAGAGGGGAGCCAGGGTTATTAAAATCATCTGTTTTCTGTATCAAAAGCAATATTCTCTCTCTCTCTCTCTCTCTCTCTCTCTCTCTCTCTCCCCCCTCTCTCCATACTGTTTTCCTTGGCATATCAACTTTTCTAAGCATTTCTGATCCTGGAGTTCCAAGCAGCTTCATTCATACCCAAGAAATTTAAGTCACTATTCCAAAGGTGAGGTTTCATCTTCCATCATTAACAACTCATTTCACAGCAACCTGGCTTCCATGTCTCCTCTATCCTCAGATATTTCCTTTGATTTCCTAACATAACTTTAAACAAAAAAACAACTTCGGTCCTAACAACTTCCCATCTCCTTCAGCCATGACATCGAAGAGTTTAATTCCATCCTGACCTCAATTCCCTCCACACTGCTTGAGCCCTCTCTGGGTTTGTTTGGGACTCTTGCTAAAGTCACACTAAAGTCACACTAAAGTCACATTTCTTTGGCCGGCCCCTCCCTCAAAGGCTCTCTCACAAGCTCTGTCCCTGACTCTCCAGGTTTCTGGTTTACATCCTTTCCTGGATGTCCTCGTGCAACTCCCAGTGCTGTCTGATAGCACCTGGGTGATGAGGATTGAAGATCGGTACCCCAGCTCTCCTCTGGACTCGGAATTTCCTCTGGTGCCTAAAACTCATGATATCCCAAAGAAACCTGCTTTCTCTACCTACAAATGTCCTTCTTCACTTTCCACTCAGCTTTTCGAGCAGTAACGTTTAAGCCTTCTTCAATCTTTCTTCCTTCCGTCTCCCAAATCCCTCTACCTCCAAAATCTCTCTTGTGTCTTTCCACCTGCATTCCTCACCAGGTGAGGGCAGGGTCCTGGTTCTGCCTCAAGGGATACAGATAGCAATATTTTTGACTCTTTATAGAACCAAACCCCCAACAAATGGAGTTAGCCTTCTTCATTACAGAGAAGACGACCTGAAGCCAGATTAAAGGAACCAGAGAAGCTCATCAAGAGATTACTTGAGACCAGATTAAAGGAGTGCAGCTCCTGCACACACCCTAATCTTATCAGCAACCCTGCCCTTGAACCATTGTTATAAAGCTCCTTACCAAATTGGGTAAGGACTCACAG
Source organism: Pseudorca crassidens (assembly GCF_039906515.1). Taxonomy (NCBI): domain Eukaryota; kingdom Metazoa; phylum Chordata; class Mammalia; order Artiodactyla; family Delphinidae; genus Pseudorca; species Pseudorca crassidens. The sequence continues at coordinate 7,884,391 of NC_090298.1, forward strand.
TTTTCAAAGGCGGTGTCCCGCTGTGTCCCACTTTGCCTGGCAAAGCAATAAAGCTATTCCTTTCTACTTCACCCAAAACTCTGTCTCAGAGATTCGATTTGGGACTGGTGCACAGAGACCAAGGTTTCATCAGCACTATCAAGCACTTACATTCTATTTTGTGTTATACTTCCATGTTGGAATTTGAGATACTACTAAAGCAAACCCAGGAAAATTTGTATGATGTCATTATTAACTTTGAGAAAATGTTCTTTATTCACATTATTATTTTTCCAGGGCCTCCTTTTTTCATAGAAGCTTTAAAGGTTATGTTCAGCACAGCTTGTCTAACTACTGTGAACTCTGAGCTAATGGACTCTGAATGAGATTTTAGAACATAGAGTACTTTCTATTGTGGAACAACATGATTGACATATTAATAGCCAACATAACAGCATTTAAAGTTGAGGATTCAAGACAAGTCAATCACTTTAAATACCCAGTAACTTAACCGATAGACAAACAATGACATTGGTAACAGTGGTCCTAAATATAATTTCATGTACTTTAAATCCTTAGATATTGTCTTCACCAATATGGGGGAAACACATGACAAATACACTGGTAGTGAAGACTAAATAGCAGTTAAAAAAAAAAAACACTCATGGCGAATGTATCAGACTCATGAGAAAACCAGCTGGATATTCTTTTCATGGTTTAAAAATCTTGAGATAATGTAATGTATATAAGAATAGTCAAGAGTTGAATGCATCTCAGGCCATCTACAAAAACAGAAACTCTTAACCATAGGAGAATTCAGATGCAGTTTCTATAAGGACAGCAAGGAAGCCAAAATGGGTCACAAGAATACCCATTCTTGAAAAGGTATTCCCTTTCCTGGAAAACATCAGCACTTACCCTATATCATGTACACATAAAACTGGAATGCCACCAAGGACTTCTTGAACTAGAGATACCAAACATTCAGCTTCTGGACAGCCTACATTATAAAGGACAGAGCTTGACTACATCACCTTGCTTCTCCAACAAAAATATATCCCTTTGAAAAGAACAAAAGACAAAAATTCTCCATACTGAGCTCCTCTACATTTTTTGTTTTTTGTCTCCCCGCGTATTTTTTTTCCAATGTCAATCTTTATAAAATCATATTTGCTTCCTAGCCTGGTGCTTGGGCTTGGCTGTCTACCAGGATTATTGTTGATGTTGTGATGCTGTTGATTCTGTAATTTAAGAGGATATCTAGATGAACCATTTCTACTTCCTGACACCTGGTGTTGAAGGGCATGTCCTGGCTGGGGAATCTATTCCATGAGATAAGCATTACATCTTTAATTGCTCTTCAAACAGTCCTCTGATCCATAACAGTCCTTTGCCTCTTCCTGAAGAAGAATCAGTCCTTCCTTCAAATGTTCCCAAGTCACAGAGTCACTAGTACCAGTGTGACAGCACAGAAGGAAAGAACAAGTTTCATATACTAGAGGGAGCATATATTTCTTTTCTTCCTTTCATAAGTATACTATTTTTCATCTTAATAACTGAGTTCACTTGGGTAATTAGTTTTCAAAGAAGCTACTTTAACTCGGCTTTTCATTGATCTGAGGATTTTTTGTTTGTTTCTTTTTAAGACTGAGGAGTATTCTACATCATTTTTCATTAATGAGTTACTGTGATTTTCTGCAACAAATTTTCTCAATAGTTTTGTTCCATGAACAGGTGGCTCGGAACCTTCATCATTTTGTTGCATTGCTTCCTTTTCCTCAGTTCATTCCTATGGCTTCTTAGGGAATTCCTGATGATCGGGTGAGAGAAAATGTAAAGATTCAAGCCTGGTTTACAAATGGGTCTGCACAATAAACTAGTAACACTTGAAAAATCAACAACTACAGTATTACAATCTCACTTGGAGAACTTTCTCCCACCACTGTCCTTCAAGGTCACCTCTGAGTGCTGGGGCAGACCCTTTCTCCCTCTCATCCTCTGCCTAGCACAGCCTACCTAGATGTCCAGTTGCTCTGAGACCTGGGGGTCTTCAGTGTTCTCATGAAGCTGGGGCAGCAAGAGGGTCCTCCATGGTCTTTGCAGTCCGAGGTCATGAGCCCGTGGGAACTTCCCCAGAGAGGAGGACAAAGGGGCAGTCTTGTGTGTTTTGGGGGACACATAGGGCAGCCTCTAAGAGCTTCCAGAAATAACTGGAGGACTCTTGGGGGAAAGGATGGATGCTCCATCACTAACACAGAAGGAATTTATCAATTCAATGGCTACTGACTACGTCATTGTTTCACACAGCTGTGTTACTCTCCCCATGAGCAGTTCCCATGGTCTCTTGGTTAGGTGGTTTATACCATTTATACAGCAGACTTCACTTTCTCCTAAAGAAATGTATTCATGTTCTTATCATTTCTCATAATTCCAGAATTCCACTCCCCAAACTGATTAAAATTGAAAAAAAAAAAAGATGATTCCCCTAGCACTATTACTGATGTTCGATTCCTAGCACTAGTGAAGGTACTTCGAAACGAAGTAGAAATATATCAGGATAACCTTTCCAAAGAGCAATTTAACAATCAAATAAAAAGCCTCAAATACATGCCTAACTTTGACCCAGTAACTTCTTTTACAGGAAATGTCTTGAGAAATGGAATATTTCTTGCCATATCAGTAAATAAAGGATGTCACAGTCAACATGATTGCAGCTACCTCCAACTGTGAGCTGGTGAACCCTGAGGGAACTCAAGAAGGAAAAGAATACCTGCCATCTAGCAGCCCTCAGACTCCAGCCACTTCCCACAGTGAGCCCTGAGGAAACTCAAGGTGTGAAAACACAGGATACTGGCCCCAGATAGCTGAGGTGCATATCAAAGGAATGATTTCAGTGAGCCCAGACTCTTGCATCTTCCTATACATAGAAAAGCACTAAATTCCTTCATACAGAATGAAGTAAGTCAGAAAGAGAAAAACAAATACCGTATGCTAACACATATATATGGAATCTAAAAAAAAATTTTAAATGATCATGAAGAACCTAGGGGCAAGACGGGAATAAAGACACAGACCTGCTAGAGAATGGACTTGAGAATACGGGGAGGAGGAAGGGTAAGCTGGGACAAAGTGAGAGAGTGGTAGTGTATATATGTTCATATATACACTACCAAATGTAAAATAGATAGCTAGTGGGAAGCAGCCGCATAGCATAGGGAGATCAGCTCGGTGCTTTGTGACCACCTAGAGGGGTGGGATAGGGAGGTTGGGAGGGAGGGAGACGCAAGAGGGAAGAGATACGGGGATATATGTATATGAACAACTGATTCACTTTGTTATAAAGCAGAAAGTCACACACCATTGTAAAGCAATTATACTCCAATAAAATTGTTAAAAAAATAAATAAAAGTGCAAAGGAAAAAATAAATCATTAACAATAATATTTTGATGTTTAGACTACCTGCCCTTCGTTGCAAATCCTGACTCCCCCCTCTCCTCATCAGAGCAGTTCTCTCAGGGTTACTTGAGATGCTGCCTCCCAGGCTTGAAGACCTAAAAATTTCCACCGAATAAAACATAACTCTCAACTTTTAGGTTGTGTGCTTTTTTCAGTCAACAGTCTTAAGACGTACTTACAAAGATAGTCATCTCAGCCTTGTTTGTAATAATGACTCTTGGAAATGACCTAACTTCCCACAAATAGGGATTTTACATTTGTGACATGGAAGCTATGGAGTCACTTGCCATAATGGAGAAGAATACCTAACAGCTTGTTTCATGGAACAAATTCATGTACAACGTTAAGAGAGGAAAAACAGGTTAAAGAGTATTTGGCTGCATATTTATAAACATATGTATAAATGCCTGATCATGCAAACCCCTCACTGGAATAGGCACATTCTGGATATGGGTTTGCCTGGCTAACGTCACCATCCATAGATTCACAAAATGCTTATCTATTATCATGGTGTCCACACAACAATGCTTTTGATCAAGAACTCACTTCACAGCAGTAAACACTGCAATGGGCTTATATCCATGGAATGGACTGCTATCATTACATTTCCCCTCACGTGGAAGCAGGTGGACAAAATGAATGGTGGAATGGTTTACTGGGGACTCAGGTATAGCACCAGTTTGATCACAATACCCTAAGAGAATGATGTTCTTCTGTCTTACAGGTGCAGTTTATTCTTTGAATCAGAGACCATCATATGGTGCTCTCTCCCCCATAGCCAGAATGCATGAGTCTGGGGATCAAGGGTTGAAAGTTGGCATGTCTCTTCTCAATATTATCGCTAATAGGCAACTCACAAAAGTTTTGCTATCTGTTCCAGACACATTGAGCTCTACTGGTTTTGGGGTCTTATTGCCCAAAGGGTAATGTTTGAATGAAGGGATACAGCAATAGCTCACTGTGTTGGAAATGAGACTACATCTGGACATTCTGGTCTTCTTATGTCATTGAATCAACAGAAAGAAAAGGGGTAACTCTACTGACTGAAGTGATTGATCTTTATTACCATCAAGAAATGCAATCACTGCACAATGGCAGACAGGGAATACAGTCTGTAGAACCCATAGGAATTCTCTGGGCCGATGCTTAATACTTCCATGCCCAATGGTAAAAGTTAATGGAAGACTACAGTAATCAAAATAGTAGAACTCTTGAGTATCAATACTATAGAGGCATGAAATTTTGAACCACTCCACTAGCTAGAGAACCCTGACCAGCTTAGGTTATGGCTGAGGACAAGAGAAATGTGAAATGTTATTGGAAGGAAAGAGCCAGAGATAATCAACTACAGTCTTGTGACCAATTTTTTAAATGGGGATTATTGTATTGATATATTTGCATATCTCCTCATATTTTATATATATTTATATTATTTGTAGATACTAATTTGTTTTCTTTTCCCCTCCTTTCCATTTTTATTTTATAGGCAAGTTATTGGCAGTAACTTTACTATAAGTCTTTAGTGGTTGTTTTGGGAGAGACTAGCTTGCCTTTTAATTATCCATGCTTTCCTCCTTCCTCAGTCTTAACACTCAAGTAGGTAAGAAAAATTATTCCATAGGACTTGGTGAATATGCAAATGAATGGTTATGCCCACGCAAAGTCAATTATAATTAAATTTATCATGCTTTCAGCTTGGTCTGATTCATTACAGGAAGGTAAGTTTTCAGGCAACTTTGAATTAATACTAGAATAGAATTTTGGTCTCTAGTTCCTTCCCTTGAAGCACTATTAACAGTCAGCCAGTGGCTGTGATTTAAATGCATTCCATTTGGAAGCCAGCCAGAGGAACTTCCCTACAGAATTAAGAGGAAATGAAATAACTTAGCATTTTCATAGGCTTATTTCAAACTGCACACCATCAAAATTCATTGAAAAATGTGTTTAAAACTCAGCTTCCGAATCTGTTCATCCTTGTTTGGTCACATTTCTAATGCAGTCGTTGAACTAACACGCATCTTCCCAAAGTCACAGATGAAATCTCTGAACTTCCAGCAGTGCAAAAGTCAAGCAACAATGCAGCTCAAAATACATGACATTACTAGCCTCAGTTTCCTTTTCTGTAAAATGGGGGTCAACTTATCAATTTCAAGATTTACTGGATTTAAATGAGATACTATTTTAATACCCAGTACCATGACCACCTCATAGTAGGTATGCAATTGATATTTGTATTCACCTCCTTTTCTACTCACAAACTTCAAAAACTAACATCTGCTCGGTCTAGGGCTCAAGTTTATTCTCTGTTTGGTTTCAGTTTAACTTCTACCTTGCCTTCAATTTTTCTCCTAAGTCCTCAGCTCTCCCCTGAACCGTCTTGGTATCATCTTCCAATCACTGTGTGTTACCACCTCCAGCCTTGCTTCTGCCCTGGCTGCTCTCCCTCCCTTGCAGGCTCTCTGCTCTCTCCAGCTCCCACACCTTGGCGACCCCCAGTTTTCCACCTGCTACCTCATGAGGGCCTCTCCCACCTGCTGCAGCCATCTATTGGATCTTCATAGCAGAGTCACCATCTCATTGTGAAGGTGAGGCCAGGTAGCACTAAAGTTAACGGGGTGGGTGAGGATCTAGAACACCTGACTTACTTACTAGTCGTGTGACTTGGGCAAGTTCCTTAATTAATCTTGAGGAGTCTCATACCCCTGCCTGTAAAATGGGATGACAGTGTGCCTGCGTCATAGATTTGTTATGGGTAAGAATCAAATGATGGGCACACCTGAAGTGCTTAGGATAGAGCCCTGCAGGTGGCACATGCTCACTAACCCCAGCGCCCTGCATCATGCAATGACACGGATCCTCTACTAGGGGACCTGGCATCAGATGACTCATCCCAAAGCTCTCAGGGAAGCAGGATGCAAAGGGAACACCTTCTGGTATAAGTGAAATCTCACGTGTCCACCATTGACAACAAATAGGTTTCCAAAACAATGGAAACTGAAAACGCTACATTATACTTTCTATATTTCATGTGGTACCACTTGATTTCTTTCATTTTATATTTTAATTAGCAGCATGATTCCTCTAGGAAACTGAGAAACAATTAATTAAAAGGTAAACCGCCTGCTCTTAATTTTAATTACATTACGTATTCTATACATCATACTTTAGTTGAAAAATATTAACCCAGACTCTAAATCCAGCTTGAAAAATTACTGGCCACAACACCCTAGAAAAATGCATTTCCCTTCAAGAGCCTTATTGTTTTTATTTAATGAAACACAAATAAAACAGCTGCCCTCACAACCTAGTGTATTTACTGAGAGTTCAGATTGAATAATTTATATGAAAGCTGTGTGAGGGCTTTGAACTACTACTGAGTCACAGAAGTCTATCAGGAAGCTGAACTTACAATGTTTTAAATTACAAATTGCCTGGTGACAGGTTTTCAATGTGTCAACTGCTCAAAGTTGCACAGAGCAATGGGTTGTTACTTTAGTCCAGTTATGGCTTTTTGGAATTCATGATCAAATCAAACTGGACAGGGGGATGAAGTGTGGCCTTTTCTTTCCAATCTCCTTAAGTTAATTATTAATGAATCAGGTTTGATTTGTGTGTTTTTGTGTAGGAATAAGACACACAGCCATTTATGTTAATGTCTAGACTCTCAGAAAAACCATAGAGAAACGACATACGCTTCTGCTAGAAGGGAGTGATTCAACGATTGTTTAAAAGGCAGAAAGAATGCACGTGATTCCAGAATTTTAAGTCTTCTTACTGTTTCCAGCTCCCTGTGTCCAGCAGGATTTCCCTTCACGGCACACCAGAATAACAAGAGTGTCACGATTGTGTGGTGCTGTCTATCTACCTGCTGTGACAGTGGCCATGAAGCAGGAGATAGGTACCATCACCAGATAAGCAGTGCTGTTTGTGTTTTTCTGCTGCTCAAATGCTGTCTAGTTTTGCAGAAGTAGAGAGAAGTCACTGCAGAGGTTGAGAGCCATTTAACTCTCCAGCATTCTATTGCCCCATGTACGGCATGGGGATGATGGGACCATCCCTCACAGCACGGTAGTAAGGATTAGACGAGAATTCACAGACAGTGTCATGGGAATCCTGTGTCAGGCTTTTCTTCCCTCTGTACCTGCCTGGACACACACTCCCTGCCTGCAAGCAGCTGGACTCCACAGGATTCCTTGTGCTAGTATAGGAGGCGTCAACAGGTGCGTCTGCCTTGAGAAAGCTTGCGATTTCTGTGGTTTCCATGAGCGCTGCTTTCTTCTAAGTAGGATAAAGCACACAGAGTACCATTAGAAGGACCTTCATGGGGTTTGCCAAGAGTGAGAAAGACAGGGGCCCCTTAACCTCTCCCCACCAGAAGCTGCGGAAAGTGCAGGAGATCAAGGAAGGGAATGGAAAGAACTGGAATCACCAGACATTTTCATGTTCCCTTAAACCTCCCCAACAGCACTCTGAGTGGGGTTATCATTCCTCCCATGAAGAAGCTAGGAGGGATAAGTCACATTCTTATAGTCACGCAGAGAGGGCACGCTGTTCCTGGTTGCCTAGGTACAGACTAGATCTCTTGGAAGACCCTGCATCCCCCTGGCAAAGGAGGGGACCAGTTCACCTCCAGGCACCCATCCCCCTGGATGTGAGATGAAGGAGGGCAGGGGAGGTGGGGAGAATTACTCTGTGGATTCACAAAACTTTTGCTTGGGGAGAATATCTCTTTTGTCGAGATGAGCAAAAAAGGTCTTCCTTTCTCCCTGTCAAGGGCTTTATCATTTTTCTCCTTTCAGTAACTTGGAGCCAACAAAGGATTGAGAAGCACCGGGGGAATGCCCCTCTCCCGTAGCTCAGAATGAATGACAGGTGGCCCATGGGAGGGGGAGGTTTTGATGAAATGCCTCTTAGCCAAACCATTCACCTGGTAAAATGCTGACTCCTCCGTATGTCTGCCTAAGCCTTTGCCAAGACATTTCTTGGCCAGTACGAGCGCAAGCCAAGATTCTTATGCATTCCTGGAAAGGAACAAAAGAAATACTCATTTAGTGAATCTGAAACTACAGAAAATTGGTCAAGTTAATGATATACACGTCACCATTTATCATAGAACAACTAAATTTATTCTGGATGTTGCAAGAAGATGCTATTATGGGACATTCATTTTCTAGTTGAAATTATCTTCTATATAGCATGCATTTGTTGGCAGTAATGAAAATCTTTCAGATCAAAAATATAATGGTTTGTAACTTAGCCAATTCAGAAGTCCTGGTTTAGTAAGAGGCAAGCAAAGTCTGGATTGTGGTTGATACTGTGCCTCAGAATGGTTTACAAATCGAAACTGGCAAGCAATTGCTTCGTCCATATATTATTATTATTATTAAACATTTATCATTGAATTCTTAATTTAAATACATTTCAGTTGCTTGCATTGGGAACACCTCATAAATGTATAAAAAAGAACGAGATAATTTGGATATTATGGCATACATGTTTTAAAAGATTCTTTGAATACTGTGATTTTGCAGAGGTGACCTTTATAGCTTAATATAAATTTTGAACACAATATAGTAAGATGTGTGACATTGGAGCTTATATACTTAAATATTAATCGAAGGTGTGTGATACCAGGAAACTGAAAGGGCAGATACAGGTAGGTCAGGGCAGCAAACATATGACACATGAAATGTCTTCTGTAGAAATCATGAAGAAATTGTGCTGACTCCATGGTGATATGAGGGCAGTAAAATTTGCATTTTCAGAAAAAAGAGATTGTAATTGTGCATTAAAATTGCATACTTAGCATGTTCCTGGTACTGTGCTGAGGATTTTACAGGAATGTCTCATTTAACCTTCAGGATTTATCAGTGAAAGAACAGCAGGGCTCAGCAACAAGGAAAAGCAGTGAACTTCAGATTCGACTTAATAAGGTGGTATTGAAAATTACTTTTATGAATGGCAAGACATCCCCTGCCATCTAGGAAGAATTTTCTGCAAAGTGAGCGTTTCTTGACAGTGTATGCATGTCAAAGAGTTTCAGTTATTCTGAGCACCCTGTAAACTGGTATAGTGTAAGGATAATGAATAAACAGAGAAAAATGCACTAAGGAGGAAAGGAAATTAAATAGGATCAGATCATCAAACGAAATAGAGGACTTGCTCAGCCACACCCGCCAAATCCCAGAGTCAGACCAAACACATGACATCCTATCTTATTCTTATTACATCATGAGCTCATCTGGGTCAGTGGTTAATTGAAGCAGAAGCTGAAGAATTTCTCTCTAAGGGATTGAATCATGAATGTATTTTCAAACTTTTTTTTTCTTGTGTGTGTGTGTGTGTGTGTGTGTGTGTGTGTGGTACGCGGGCCTCTCACTGCTGTGGCCTCTCCCGTTGCGGGGCACAGGCTCCGGATGCACAGGCCCAGTGGCCATGGCTCACGGGCCCAGCCGCTCCACGGCATGTGGGATCTTCCCAGACCGGGGCACGAACCCGTGTCCCCTGCATTGGCAGGCGGACTCTCAACCACTGCGCCACCAGGGAAGCCCCAAACATTTTTTAGTACCATAAATAATACAAGTTGGACATAGAATGAAACTGGGTCATCCATCACACCTTTTGACCCATCTAGCTGTGACTTCGGGATACTCAGTTTTGGGGACTCTCATTTTCCTTATCTGTAAAATTTGGGCAATTGATTACCTTGTCCCTTTAAGGGAGACGATTCCATGGCTCTGAAGAATATATCCCTTGCCAGGGAGTTTTATAATAGTGCTACACAGAAAATGTCAAAACATCCAACTTTCCTGCCCAATAGGTGAATTTTGTTTTCACTTCGGAACCCAATGTTCCCATAGAAAGATTGACACACCTACCCCTAAATAGAAGTAGTCGGGAATAGCAGTATATGACAGGTTCTTGAAATGGGGCCTGAGGACCCTAGGGAGTACCTGAGTCCCTATCAGGCAAAATACAAGGTCAAAACTATCTTTATAATTATTCTAAGACATGATTTGCCTATTTTACTCTCATTCGGGTAGAGTTGAGTTTTCTAGAAACCCCATGCAGGATGTCACCATCACTCTGATAACTAGTAGAGTGTATGTTTGTATATTCCTGTATTTTCTAGAGTTTTCTAAAGTAGTATATTTAGTATACAAATATAAGTGTGTACATTTTCAGAGATCAACTCAGTTGATCTCAGTATTCCTACATCCAGTTCTATCTTGAGCTATGCCTGCTAAATTTTCTTTAACCTCAGTATTATTAAGTAATAGTTACTTTCACAGCTGGAAATTTTCCTTAGTCATATGCAGAAACACAATAAGAGGCAAGTACAATTTGTTTCTTTTGCAATATATTTTTATTTTTTTATGAAAAACATTTCTAAATTTTAAATTTTTATTTATACCTTTATTTATTTTAGAATTTGATAATGTATTATTTTAAAATACAAGATTATTTATATTACCTTTTCATATTACCATATGACCCAGCAATTACGCTCCTCAGTCTATACCTAACAGAAATGAAAATATATATCCACACAAAAACATGTACACAAATGTTCACACAAGCATTATTCATAATGGTCAAAAAGTGGAAACAACCCAAATACCCATCAAGTAAAATGTGGCATAGCCACACAATGGAATATTATTTGGCAATAAAGAAAGAACGAAGTACTGATACATGGTACAACATGGCTGATTCTTTAAAGCATTAAGAATGAAAGCTAAATAAAGAAGTCAGTTACAAAGAATCACAAGGTGTATACGTCCATTTACTTCAAATGTCCAGAAAGACAAAGTATATTAGTGGTTGCCTAGGGCTGTCGGGAAGGGGAAGTAAAAAGGGGAATGACTGCTAATGGGTAGGAGAGTTTTTTCAGGGTGACAAAATGTTCTAAAATTGATTGTAGTGTTATTTTTCTGGATTTTGTGAGTTTATAGCACTTGTCATCTTTTTTAAAATTTATAATTCATTGTGATTTGTTCTCATTCTAAATAGTCTCTTCTGTAAAAATAAATAAATATATTTCGTCCACAAAATCAAAAAAAAATAAAGTTAAATAAATAAATTAATTAAATTAAATATCTGATTATTTATATTACCTTTTCCTTGTGTTTGATGTTCCATCATTGACCTAAGAAGGTGTTTCAGCACTCACTTTCTCAAACTATAGCGGCACTGTCTGTATCTAAAAATGCTGAAAAAATGGGGCTTCCATGTCAGAGTACTCTGACTTATGAGAGAAAAGAATCTACTCCAAAGAAACTGGGTAAAGCTATATATAAGATATTAAAATAGGATGCAGACAATTTTTCCTCTGGTTTCATAGGTTTTAGTAATTGACTATATTGAATCTTATGTAATAGAACATTTTAAATAATATTATGGTGCCAGGTAAGTTGCAGCATCATTTTGAGACTAATCATTCAAAGATTAAAGAAAAAGGAATTAACTATACTAAGTGTAGATACAATGAGCTCATTAAGAGACACAAACTCTTACAGACTTTCACACCAGAAATGAGAAAACCAGGAAGCATCTTCCAGGGTGAGTTACTGCAACGTATTGGCTGAGGGACCACAAACAGCTGAGAAATGCACTGCTGAATGCATTGTCACTTTCCCAGGATTCAGTAACTTGTTGATTCACAAATTTTGCTACAAAGACTGAGTCAATATCTCAGGGACAGAATTGCACTTTGCCTTACAAATGGCTAAATCTATAGATGTGACAGGACTTGCTGTTCTGCTCACATTGGTCCAATATGAGCACCAAATTATCATTTAAGAAAGATTTTCCAGTACAGTAAATGAATATTTAACACAAGACTTAAGTGGTGCTGAAATATTTGAACTATTGAATAGCTTTTAAAATCATAGTTTATCCCAGAACAAAAAAAAGTATTGAAGTTTTCACTAATGATACAGAAGCAGTGGTGGATAAAACTGCTGGCACATGAATCAAAGACATTGCAGGAAACTGTACTAGCAGGCTGTATTCCTCCCTACCACATACCCCCATTAAACAAAAGAAACAAATTTCAAAAAGAGTTATAGTTAAGAATGTCCTAGATGAAGCAGTAAAAGTTATTATTAAATCTCAACCCTTTAATATACATCCTTTCAAAAATATTTTGGGTGTTAAAATGGGAAATGTAATGGTTATCTCAAGAAAAATCACTTGTGTGATTTTTTAAAAAATTAATCTATTTATTTATTCTTGGCTGCCTTGGGTCTTTGTTGCTGTGCACGGGCTTTCTCTACTTGCGGGCGAGCGGGGGCTACTCTTTGTTGCCGCGAGCAGGCTTCTCATTGTGGTGGCTTCTCTTGTTGCGGAGCACGGGCTCTAGGCACGTGGGCTCAGTAGTTGTGGCACAGGGGCTCATTAGTTGTGGTTCACGGGCTTAGTTGCTCCACGGCACGCGGGATCTTCCCGGACCAGGGCTTGAACCCGTTTCCCCCGCATTGTCAGGCGGATTCTTAACCACTGTGCCACCAGGGAAACTCCTTGCGTGATTATTTGAGTTACAAATAATACTAGCTATTTTTCCACAGAACACCTTTTACATTTGAAAAAATAACTGACAGACCAACTATGGTTTTTCGAACATAGATATTTGGCAGATACTTTCTTAAAAATGAATAAAGTGAGGCATTAACTTCAAAAGAAATAGCTGACAAGACTCGTTTTCAATGACAAAATCTGAGCTTTCAAGTAAACACTGAATTTTGGAAACTTTATGTTGTCCATTGTGAGCTAGACAGCTTCCCGATATTTTTAAAATGTTTCTTATGAGCTCGGTAGCCATATTAACAAAAGTGATTATTTGCGTGATGTCTCAGTAGATGGAACACTCATAAACAAAAGCTCTTTTGGATCACTCCTTAATGTTTTAAGAGTATAAAGTGGCCCTGGAACAACAACAACAAAAATTTGGAAAATTAGCGTAGTGAACTGTTGCAGGAAAACAGAAGAGAATCAGTGGAAAATAAATCCTGGTCAGACCTACCAGAAGAGAGACAATTTTCTTACTTCAATTCAGCACCTTTGTGAGGAGGGACCAACAGTATTTCTAATATGGAGCCACTTTAACATCAATATAGTTGAACCAGAGCTGTGTAAGCTGTGCCTGAGGAAGACCAGATCTCACTGTGTGATGTGGGGCTCAGCCTTGCCTGGGTGAATGACCAAGGGACATCGATATCATTGTTACACAGTCCATGCTCGCTCTGCTCACCGTACGACAGGCCAATAAATCAGAGAGGGGGTGTAGAGGCAAGGAATACGATTTTATTCGGAAAGCTGGCAGACCAAGAAGATGGCAGACTAAAGTCGCGAGATAACCAACTTATTGGCGTTTGGATGTCAGTTTCTTTTATAGCACAGAGAGGAGGAGGAGATGAGAAAGTAAAGTAAAAAGGCCATAAGTTTTGCAAATGTACCCTGGAATGGCCAGCCTCAGGGAGGGGATGTGTTATTTTCTTCTTTCTTGCAGCCATCCACAGGTGGACAGGGTCCGGATGCTTCCCTGAACAAAGGCACTTTGGTTTAACATTCAGGCAGAGGGGCAGGGTTCCCGAGGCAGGCCATTATGTACAGACAGTATCCTTTTAGTGAACCAAAGCAGCGGAAGCAAAGATTAAAGTAAAAGAAACAGATCCAACTTGTAGTCAGATTTGGCTCTTCCCTGTTACATCATGGCCGATGAAAGCGCTAATGTTGGGATAACAGGTACCTACACGTGAGTCCTGGCTCCGTCCCTAACCATTCTGTGACTTAAGTTGGGCCAACTGAGAGTTTTCTTATTTTTAACGTTAGGATACAGCAGTACATAACTCATAGGGTTGTTAAGACAATGCACATGCATGCAATGTCCTGACAAGAGTGCCTGAAATAGAGTGAAACCTTAGTAAATGTTCTCTGCCTGCAGCAATTTAGTGCCCAGAGTGGCCAAACGGAAGCCATCTTCCTTAGAGCAGTGGTTCTCAAACGTGAGCGTGTTTTCGACCCTCAGCAGGACACTCCAGGGCCTTTGCAATCAGGTGCCCAGTTGTTTTACAGGCTCAGCTCCCACCACTGTATGAACAGACTGTGATCTCAGTAAATCACCTGCCTGGCTGTTCCCATTCCTGGACCCCCTTCCCCTCCCTAGTTTCCTCCAGTTAAAGTGGAGCAGCTGTGCTACTTCTATCAGGAGCCTCATGCACAGCCAGAATCAGTGTCCCCATCTTCTGATCCATCATCACCCTCTGTGGTTTCTTATTACAGAATTATTTGTTATAATGTGTGTCATTCTTATATATGAACATACCCAACATTCTATGTGACACATAGATGACAATCTGGAACTGTTTCCTGAAGTGAACTGAGAAAATTTCCTCAACAAGGTGGCATATTATCAGAGAAGATAGAACCTTCTCAACTTCAGGGTGATCTTCCTGATATCAGTGTCTTGGTATGTCATGGTGGCATACCAAAAATGATAAGACATTGCAACAAACTCTATTGCTTTTAAATTAATGTGAGAAAATATTTCACTAAAAAGTCATGTCACTCTTTTGATGCAAGTCCAATATAATGACCGAAGTGACTAGTGACAAGAATATTCTTAAAGTATTAAATGAGTAATCACCTTTTATGTTTATGTAAACTTCAGGAAGCAATTTCTGAACTTTATTAACTTAGAATACTATTAGATCATGTCCAGTCCCTGGTCATATAGGCCGTTCTTTAGAGGCCAAATTTTGCACCTACAGAAAGATAAAAAGAAGTCAACTCAAAGTGTGGCCTTGTTGCCTTTATTCAAGCTTGTTTCACTTCAAGTAAAAACTGTTGATTCAGTAGGATGGTAAAGTATATGTCATTCACATTTAATATGCAGAAAAACTAGTAGACACTTCTAAAAAAGTCTAAGATCATAATACATGTGGAAAGTGAGTGTTTTATGGGATAAAATCGTTCTTGGTTGTATTTGGTTCACTTGAATGAGTTGGGGCACCAAAGAGATCTATCACAGGCCTAATATTATGTTGCTTATTGGAACAAGTTTGGGCTTTGAACTTGGTCATCGACACCTGTCTTCACATTCTAACCCTTATGTGTTTGGCTATGATGCAATTTACATTATTTCTCTGTGCCCCAATTTTTCTAACCTATACAGAGAGAAGGAGATTTTCACTTCTTGGCATTGTTGGAAAACTAAATGTGATACAGTACTCAAAGTGCCTGGCAAAGGAATCATTATTTTTCTGTTTATTTTGTTTATTTGTTTTTCTTTTTTTGGACTGTCACAGGCTTCTAGGATCTCAGATATTTTAGAGGCTGCATGGGTGATCTCATTTCCTTATTTATGAAGGCATGTAGAATATGGTACTGATATTAGGGGCAAAGGATGAATTAAACAATGAGTAGTATTTACTCAATAACAGGTCATTGCTACAAAGAAATTACTGGACAAAGACACCAAAAAAACTGGGTTTGAGACACTTGCAAAATGGGCCTAATTATCTTTTTCTTCTCCCACAGATGTTTGCAAGATTCAAATCCAATAAATGGAAGTACTTTGAACACACACATATGCACACATGTGCACACATGAAGGATATTGATTTTATTCTGAAAATTAAAGAGGAATTAGATTTAACATAAAGGAAAATATGCAACAAACTATAAAATAATCTAATTGTTCACCATTTTCACTAGATCCTCTTCAAGAACTTAGAATATGGATATTGAACACTCCCACCATGTATTCTTTCAACCAAATTATACAGCAAACTCTGTGCTGGACTCTGTGACAGGCAGGATGTCCATGCTATGAACAAAAAGAACACTATTCTGCCTTCAGAGAACCCTTTGTCAAGCCAAAAAGACAGACATTTAACAAATACGAAACAAGAAAACAAAGACAACTTTAACTGCACGTGTGTTAAGTCCTATAAATGAAAACAATTATGAAAAAGCAGTTATGAAAAAGAACCTGGGGAGGGGGCGGGGCCCTGATTTGGACCCAGGTCAGGGCAGTCTCTGCCTGGGTGATGTCTACCCTGAGATGGGAAGGATGCATGGAGGTGAGGCAGGTGAGGCAGTGGGCGATCTCCAGAGGGGAGCAGCATGTGCCAACACCCTCAGCTAAGACAATGGGCCACCGTGGCTGGACGTTAGAACGCAAGGGGTGTTATCGGGAGTTGGGGTGGAGAGAGGACATATGAGAGGTTGTTTAATTTAAACCATGTGCAATGGGAATCCATGGAGGGCTGTCACATGGGAATGGCAGGATCCAGTCAAGGACTGCAAAGGTCACTCGAGCTGCTCTGCACAGAGTACACAGGAGGGGAGCAGGTGGGTGAAGGTGGATCAGCAAGGACAGCATCCTTGCCACCAGGTGTGTGGGGGGAGGAGGGCCTCTCGCTCCTGGGAGGGGTGGGAGAGGAGAGCCTCTCACTATTTGGAGGGGAGGGGGGAGGAGAGCATCTCATTACTGGGAGGGGAGGGGAGAGGAGAGCATCCTGAGTACTTGGATGAGAGGAAAGAAGACTGGACCCATCGGGAGGGAAGGAGGTAAGTGGAGTCAGGATATATTTTGCAGGTAGGAAGGCCAGGTAGGTTTGCTTAAATTATAACAGCCAGACTGCATCATCATCTATCTCGCTGTGTGGGAAAGGCAATTATATGAGCAGGAGGAAATAACGTGACTCTTTTAAAAAGAAAATTTTGCTTGACTAATGGCTTTTGAAAATTATTTACAAATATGATTTAAAATGTTGTATAACTCTATTTTCCTCATGGGAAAAAAAAGCAATATTCTAGTAATTTCTCAAAAAACAATTAAAGCAAAGTATTGGGTGATGCTAAGAGTGATAATTGGCAATTACTTTAGTCAATATTATTGTTTCATTTATCCCAAAATTGAAAGTTTATCATCATAATTCTATAATAATGATTTTTATCATTAGTTTTTGTGATTATACTTCAGCACTATTATCATACATTTTCATTTGCTACTTCTACTTTTCTAAAGTTTCCCTACATATATTTTTACAGAGATATTTTTATGTTAAATGTTTCAATATATTAAGCCTTCAATAATTACATTACTCACAGCTCTATTTTTATCCTATTGTCTTTTTTTTAACTTGACTTTATAGCAAGGGTATTGCAAGATATGGCAGGTTTTCATAACCATTTTAAAAATAGATGTACTTAGGATGATATTTCTCTGTAATTTTGATAAAATGATCATAGCATTATGACTAGTTTGTCAAGGAATGGAAAAGGAACTTTTCACTGAAGATACATAAATCATACACATAAATCATACAGAATTTTACAATAAACTGGCCAGCCAACTAGCATCTGAGATCAATGTCTTCAGGTTTTATTCATTACCACGTTTAAGCTTGTTACCTCCTCTGCATTATTATTAAGAACTCAATTATCCCTCCTCCAGCTCTGTCTGCACTCATGGTACTGCCTTTTGGGGTGTTGGGCAGGGTGGGAGGATGCATGTTCTCTCACATGAGGTACTTAAGCTGTCTGAAATTCTTCATCCTCTTTGTGATTTTCTCACAGCAAATGTTTCCATATACTCCTTTCTTTTCAACGTATCCAGTGACTGATTCTGTAATACATCTTTCATTCACCCAGGCACTCGTAAAAATAATGTCATTTGCTCCGTGACATCAATAATAGAACTACACCTGCTATTTGCTATGACTGAAGATGCTACCTATCAGCCAATTCATGTGAAATACATTGATCGTAGCAGCAACACGAATAAAGTTTTATAACAGTTTCATGTATCTTAAGATTCTGAATCGTGGCCAAAGCAGTAAATAATTAAGAATCAATCAACTCCACGGAGATTAATAGTTTCCAACTTAGCAGGAATCTCAGGAAGCCACCTATGGTACAGGGAGAAAGGCTTCCAAATTCCCAAGAGCTTCAGTTCATGACTTTATGGAGACACTTAGCCCTCCTGGAGGGGCAATCTTGGGGAAGAAAGAACTGGAGAATAAATTATCTTGGCTTCTCTTAGATGTTTTCAGTTTGGTCAGAACCAGCAAACCTTAAGCCACCTGCTTAGGATCAAAGATGCCAAAAGTGTTTATCTTCCCTCTGAGCCCTTAAAATTCATGTAACTCCAAATACTGGGGGTAAAAATAGGGCATGTTGAGTTGCTTTGGTTCTATAGATAATATTAAATTACCCAGGAAATAAATCTAATTTTGTTTCTTCTCATAGTTCTGTCCTCTCTACAGAACAACATAATTATAAGGAGACATTGCGTGTAGTTTGTCTTCTCCTAAAGAAAAGAAATTCTATTAAAAATAACAATGAAAGTTTTAAACACTCTTTGCATAATTCTAGAAAGTTGACATAAGCCTCATATCAGTCTCTCATTTTTATTTTATCCACATAGCAATGCAGTGAGGAAGGCAGAGGGGTCATTGGCTCTATTTCACAGATGGAAAAGATCAGACAGGAAAGTTGTATAATTTCCCAAAGGACTTGAAGCTTAGACACGGGGGAGAGAGATTCAAGGCAAGATGTTCTAATCTCTTCCCCCAGTAAGCTAAGCCTCCTTACTGCTCCTTTCTTCCCACTGGTTCTCAGTGCTTTGGGACAGGGACTCATGTAAATTCTATTGGTTTAAGGATAAAGCTACATGAAAATCACAAATGTATTTAAATAATATTAGTACCTATTTTCATTATATTACTTTGTGTTGGCTTGGCTAGGTTTCTAACAAGTTATCAGTGGATTTGCACTCTTCTGATAATTGTATCAATAGATTAGTTTATTGCACTCCCACCCTCCCACCAAGAACAACTAGAGACACTGACAAAATAAAAGGGAATATCTGTTTGAAGGCTTTGTAGAACTACCAAGGCAGGAGAAGCCAAGATCCCAGAGATAAAAGGAAGTGCAGAGAAGCAAATTGACCATGAAACATGATTTTTTCCCTTGAACCATTTGTAAATTAAAAGGCTAGTTCCCACTGGCTCAGAAGCCAATCAGGTAACTAAAGCTGAGAGGTTAAGAAGCCGAGCAGAACATTCAGAAGTCTCATTGTATTAGAGACACCAAAAATGGAGTTCAGATCTCAGCAAGAGGAGAATGCCTGGCAATTAACCCAGGCATTCAGTGCAGATCCTGAAGGGCTACATACTGTGAGTAAGAACAAACTGAAATGAACCAACCCTTTAAGAAGAATACAGCTCAGCCTCTAGTTAGTTAATCCCTGATCAGTTTCAATTTATGGTTTGCTTCTGAGCCACTGGGTTCTGAATTTTTAGTTCACAAAATCTCAAGGGTCAATTGGTACTTAACAATGAATTATCTGCTTGTCAGAAGTAAAAACAGATCATCTCTAAGGATGATAACAAATTATCTTTACAACATTTAAAAATATATGTGTGGCATTAAATTTAAAAAAGTACTTAACACACAAGAAGATAAGACCAAATGATAGAAAACAAAGAAAACAAACAAAAGGAAACAGACACAGAACCATGAGAAATCCAGACATTTTAATTTATGTTATCAGACACAAACTTTAAAGTATACACACACATATTAATATGACCAAGAAATTAGATGGCAAAATGGAGATTATCAATAAGGAAATTGAAGCTATAAAAGTAAATCTAATGGAAAATATAAAATTAAGTGTATGGTATAAATATAATTAAAAGCATAATAGATTGTTTGACAACAGGATATTGAGAGCTGAAGAAAGGATTATTAAGTGGAAAGACAAGTCAAAAAAATAGACTAAAACTGAGGGAAAATATGGTTCAGAGTATACAAGATAATATAGTTCATGATGAAAAAGATCTAACATTATTATGTTTAAGTGGAGTTTCAGAAGTAGAAAAGAAAGAGAATGCAGAAAATCTGTATAGGAAAAAATAAATGACAAGAACTTTCAAAAACTGATAAGCAATATACACTATACACTAAACAAAAAATGTGAAGAGAAACACACCCATTAGAGTAAAAACTTTTAAAATTTAGAGCAAATAGAGAATCAAGAGTGGATAGAGGGGGAAACAAAACAGAAACTTCAATGATGAAAAAAGTTTGACAGAATTTCTCAACTGAAAAAATGCAAACCAGATTACCTGATAGTAAAATCATCAACATGTTGAAATAAAATATATGCCAAACTAGAATTCTATCCCCACCTAAATATCATTAATTTTTAAAAGACAAAATAAAGATACTTTCAGACAAATAAAAACTGGTGGAATTTGTAACTTCCACACCAAATAAATTATCCCAGGTAGGAGGACAGAGATATAGAGAAGAAAAAGAGCAAGAGAAAGAATTAAATATGTGGGAAAACACCTAAATGAATATTGACTTTCTCAGACAATTATATTGTTTCATTGAGTTTTAAATATCTAAAGTATTAAAATATATGGCAACAATAGCACAAAATATGAAAGAAAAGCAAATACAGTGTTCTAAATTCCGTGTAGTAGTAAAAGTAAAAAGTATGGATTCAGGATGTAAACTCTCTGGCATTTGTGCACCAAGAGACATGAATAAGAATGTTATAACAGCAGTATTTGTAATAGAAAAATGAAACCTGGAAACAACCCAAATAGTCATCAACAGGAGAATGTCTAAATAAAGTATGGTTCATTCATACAGTAGAACTATACAGTGATAAGAATGGACACACAATATGAATAAATGTCAAACACACAAGAAGCAAAGCACAGCAGAATACTACTGTTCATGACTTTCCTTATAAAATTTTCAAAAATCATTAAAGCTTAGCTATGCTATGTGAAGTGAAGATAGTGTTTTCCAACTCAGAGAAGAGAAAAGAGCTGGTGATAGGGAAGAGCAGAGGTGAACTTCTGATGTGTTGGAAATACTCTATCTCTTGATATGGGTGATGTTTACATGCTGGATTCACTTTGTGATAATTCATTACATAGAACATCTATTACTTCTGCACTTTTCTGTACATATGGTATACTCCAATAGAAAAGAAAGGAAAGATGTCTTGGAAACTAACAAGTAACGATAATCTGTGGCCCCTGATTCTCAGGGTAATATAGAATGCCCTTTTCCAAAAGTCACCAGTGTTTGTGCCAGGCTGGAACCTCTACTGAACAAAAATATCTGCTTTTGCTAACTCCTGCAAATTCTCCTGTGTTTTCCCCAATGTTGATATTTTACTTTTTACTGAGGCTGGAAGGAATAAGGGAGAGGATGAGCAGGAAGTGTGAGGATCGTGTGGGATTGCATGAACGTGAGCCATACAGAGTAAGTCGCCCACTTGACTGGCCTGGAGCTGTGTTTATAAAGCAGTTAAGTTAGAATACATTTGGTTATATTAAGTAAAATGTCTCAAATTAAATTTAAAAATTAGAATAGAATTACTTATATTTATAACCATACCAGCATTATTCATTTATAAGTTTACTTCTGCTGGAACATTACCCAAAGTGTAAGACTGGGTTGAAATGAGTTTACAACTCATTAGCAACTGTATTAAAAGATCAGAAATCAACCACTGAGATTTTTTCTAGTAAAATATAAAATAGAGAGTACACACAAGTTCCACTACTTCTCACTAGAATACTATGAGTAATACTTTTATAAAGTTAGCTTTTCTTTATTTCTTTGAACACCCTTCTCTCTTCTATTTTTTAGTATGGAGTGATCTGGAGTAAAAAAGTTTTTCTCCAAATCAGAAGTAGGCACTGAACAATATCATTGTACATTCCTTCTTTCGTTCATTTCGTGGTCTCTTATCTATTTGTCTTATGAAACCCCTGAGCTCTATGAGTCAGTATTGAAATCAAATTCTACCAGATCCTTACAAAAATAGTACATGGGAAAAGATATAACTAATAGACACAGAAGCTACATCATATTCAGAGGGGATTTTCTTTCTATCTTCATTCAAAGTCATTACTAAAACTCTGCGAACTTAAATCAATGGTTTATTTTACAGTAAAGATAGCAAATATGTAGGAGAAGTTATCTTTAGATTAAAATAAACATCCCAGAATGGGATGAGAATTTGTTCTCATCCAATCCATTTGAGTCTCTAAACTATGACCAATTCACTTTTCCATTCTCTATGGGTGATTTCAAATATTTTCCCTTCTCCTAAAACTCTACTTCCATAGAAGCTCTCCTTTCTAGCATCTTTGGGAATTTAACCATTGCCTGATCTATGTCAGATTTTTATCACCAGTTCCACGCAGAAGTGCTTTCACTTGTATTCATCGTTTATTTCTCCCCTTCTGTCCTTGGGAGCAGATGCTCCTGAATTAAGCCAAGCTTCTCCCCAGATACCCTGTGGACTCACCCACTTAGCCACCGCCTCAATTCACAGCAGCCCTGAACTAGCAATTATCTTATTCTGCTCTATATTCAACCTCACCATTTTTTTTAATCTCCTCATCAGCATTTTAAAATGCTCAAGATTCTCCCTTCCTAAAAAAAAAAAAAAAATCCCCTTGACCTTATATATTCCTCCAGTTACCCACATACCTTCTTGAAAATTTGCTACATTTTTTCCCTCCATTTCTTCACCACTACTCTCCAACTCGATCATAGCTCTCATTTCTCCCAACATGCAGTTCAAACTACTGCACATAAGGCTCTAGTGACTCCTTGCGGTCAGACCCAATGAATGTTTCACATCTCTTCCCGCCCGGAACGTGATCCTCCTTTCCCAGTGGCACCGTGTTCTACCCAGAGTCAGAAACCTAGCAAGGGGTGCCACGGAGATGAGAAGAAACATCACCTTCCTGGTTCACTGCCCATCCTCATGGGATCCTGCCGTGTTTTGCAGACGAAGTAAATGCCAAACGCTTTTTAAGGTCCTTGAAATATTTTGGCAATTATCTTCCAGAATGTTACATCAGTTCATTATTCTACTTAGAAGTTCACGAAAGGGCTGGATTTGACAACCCTGGGATATTTTCTTTCTTTCTTTTTGTCTTGGCCAACGTGATGAGTGAGAAATGGTATTTTATGTTTTTGAATTCCAATAAGACTGGGATCCTTTCCCATAGCTCTTGGCCCTTTGTGTATTTGGGGCTTGCATTTTTATCTTTGGCTCTTTTCCGTATACTATGTCTACTTCTTCCTGGTTTGTAAACACTCTAAAAATTTATATGACTCTTTTGAGTACATTTTTTACCTATAAAATATACCCAAGTTATATATTATTTTAAGTCTATTTACATATATATAAAATACAATCAAATAAAATCAGCTCAGAGTATGGTAGAAGATCACCAACTGTCATTAATAAAATACCAGCATCATGGTAGACCCAGCTTTGGGGCTGGGTAGATAGTAATAGGACCAATGAATTACATCTTACTCAGAGTGAAGAAAAACCTTGAGTGTTTTACTAGTTCATTCTAGGACAGACACTATATTGCTTCTCAGTGAAGCTCAGAGTTCTTGATTTTAGTCAGTCTTCAAGGCAGGAGGATTGCAGTCTTACTTTATAGTGAGCTGTGAGGTGTCTCCAATCTCTCCTGTGTGGGTGTATGTCACTGTGATGAACAGCTGCTCTGCCCCTCCTCTGGGGCTGGGGCAGGGGCAGTACTGGACGGTCAGGGTGAGCTGCAGAACTGAGCACAACAGCTGTCTCATCAGGCCCCAGTATACGTGAGAGTCAAACACTGGCTCTTTACCATTATGTGATCTCAGTGCTGAAAAACAATGATATGCAGAAATCCGGACTAAGCAAGAGATTGTTTTCAGCTCTTATCAGACAGACTCCACAGGGTTTCCTGGGCGCTCTCACCCCAGCTCTCTCCACTCCTTACCTGGAAGATGCAGCCAACCTTCCCAGCCTCCCTCCCTGCAGGGCTCCCTCCCAGCCCGAGTTACGCAAAGTCAGCTGATACGTCTCCCCAAACTTTGACTTTGGTGCTATCACCCTCTCCAGGCTCTAAAGGATAAGAGTAGGTTTAGGATACCTAGTTCAATGTCTGGCACTTACTCCCTGAAGAAAGTATGCGTTCCTTTTCCAAACTTTGAATGATAATGATAATTCTTTTTTGTTTTATTCGCTAGTTTGTTATGTTTTTTAGACTCCACATATAAGTGATACCATATAGTATGCCTTTGTCTGACTTATTTCACTTAGCATAATGCCCTCTGAGTCCACCCATGTTGCTGCAAATGGCAAAATTTCATTCTTTTTTGTGGCTGGGTAGTATTCCATTGTATATATATATATACCACATCTTTATCCATTCATCTGTTGATGGACACTTAAGTTGCTTCCAGACTCACAGATTTAGAAAACAAACTAGTGTTTACCAGTGGGGAGAGGGAAGTGGGGAGGGGCGATATAGAGGTGGGGAAAAAAGGGTCATTATGGGATTATATGAAATCACATGTGTGAAACTTTCAAAAATTGTAAACCACTATAGAATTTAAAGAATCTTTCATTCAATAAAAAAAATAAAGATACTAATAATTCAATGAATCCCCTCTTTACAGATGGAGTGTAAGCATCTCAGTACCCAGTTGAAAGCCTTGCCTCCCCAGAGGTATCCATTTGCAGACAAGATCCTCTGTCCCCCTCTTCATTCTCCCCTAAAGGACCCATGGACCCAACTCACTTTGACCTGCCTTCTGCATTTACTAGGAGTCCTGGCTCCTCCCTGGGAGCCCCCTCCTGACTCAGGCTGGGAAAACCCTATCTTTCACCCAGACACTGCTTTTCCTCCAGCCCACATGCCCACAAGGACCTCAAACTCCCAGTGTGGGTGTGATGAGCAGCTCAGCATCCCAGAGCCTCAGAAGATGCTGCATCTGGACACGCCCTGACCCCTGGGTCAGAATTTTAAAAACATCTGGAGGCCAGTCAATGCTCCTTCGAGTCTGAAAGCACTGATGCGAACACCCTCCACGTGTGACTAACCCACAGCTGTCGGCACCTGTTTTCTTAGCTGCCGAGAAGCAGCCCTCGGCCTCTCCTTCCCTTTGCCCCGGGGCTCTCCAGGCATTGGCAGTGATCACAAATCCACTGGGCCTTAACCCCAGTCCCTCGACCTCCTGGCTTACAGGTCTCAGGGTTGCCTCCCTCTCTTACCCGGAGCTTCTGCTGAGGCAAGTCTGGACCTGCCTGCTGGTACCTGGATTCCCTCATGTCCCACATGGGGCCCAAGGCTACACCTTCCCACGGAGTCTGTGGCTCAGCCCCTGCTCAGCCACACACGGCCCTGGCCTGACAGACCCCAGCGCCCCCTGCTCTTCAGATGACAAGTAAATGCACCCTTCATATGGGCCTCCCCCGGATCCAGGGGTCCCACACACAGGATTTTTGAGGTTCCTGAAGAGGAAGGGGTTTCCTGGGACCACCTGATTACCCTGGGCACTGCTGGTATTAGCAGGAGAATCAGAAATTCCAGAAGTACCTTCTCTCTGACACTCCTCCCTGTACCAGAAAACGCAAAGAGAAAACCCAGTATGAGCAACCAGGAAATCTAAGCTTATATGTGGGATTATGATCTGCCCAAGACAGCTTGTTTTAGTGAGGCAAATGCCACCTGCAATTTGTGGTGAGGGGAATCCAGTATTCGTTCCAAATCCCCCGAACATTGGTTTGGGTTTGTAACTCCAAGGGAAAAAAGGACAGAAACAAAATCCCCCACTTTGCTGCCCTACATTCTATCCCCTCAACGCCCACACATGATTCTTAGAAAAAAGGAGGCAAGTACAAATAAAAAGAAAAGGCCAAATGGCAAGAGTATTCACGTCTGATTCCTGTTGTTTTCGGAATGGTAAAAATCGCTTAACTCATTCAAATACAGAAGCCACTCTGATTAGTTCCTATGTGATCGTAGCACATAGAACACTGATAAAAGATTTGGTTGATGAGTTAAGCTATTAAACATTTATAACAGTTTATATTCATTCAGATCAATTCATATTGACTCCTCATGAAGTCTGATTATATAGATCAAACTGAGGAAGAAATTTTGTAATCATGCAGTTACTGTCAAAGATGGTAATTGCCAACATAGATTAAGTCAGGTAAAAATGGCCTTCATTTCATGCCTCAATTATGCATTTTCACTGATCCTTGCAATTTTCCATTAAGAGGACAAAATAGAAAATCATTCAGTCTAGCCATCTGACAATAAAGATAACTACTAAGAAGGCTAGTTCTTCCTAATTGTGGCATGTCATTTCTTCTTTGATTTTGCAGAAAAGTTCATTATTTTCTTCTAAAATCTCTTTCCTTTTTTACCAAATTTGTAATCATAATAACCAGTAAAACATGTTGAAACTACTGTATCACTTTAAAATAAGGTGAATATCTGTCTAAATGTGTGTGTGTATGTGTGAAATATGAAAGTATGAAAGGTTAAATGTAATCAGGGTAAGTTAAAGGAAAAATGAGTAGATAGTAACTACCTTATATGTGTCTAGTTCTGTGTTTCTTCTTGTTTTATCTTCTAATAAGTGCCTGTGGTCACATTTGGTTGCTGTTTTTCATGATGATTGTTAAGATGTCTGGAATTCTGTTGATACGTCTCCTCATATTATTTTGTAACTTGTTTCAGAGTTTCCTTCAACTGCAAGTAATAGCAAACTGAATAATGAGAATAGACTAATTAAATTTTCTTCAGAGGCACCAGAAGGGTAGATGCATTCTGGTTGGAGGAGTATCTCTAAACTGAACCTCAGAACCAAGTTCCTCCTACCTTCCTGTTCTGTGATCCTTAATGTCTGACTTTCATCCTCATGTTCACGGAATGGTTGCTGTGCCTCTAGGCATCACATTTGTAGTCCAGGCAGCAAAAAAGAAGGCGGGAAAGGGTAAAAAGAGTGTGCCAGCTGAGTCTGACACTTTTTATCAAAAACAGAACAGCTTCTCCAGAAGGCCCACCCCCAAATTTGGATTCTTTCTTATTGGGCAGAATTATGTCACATGGTCACCACTAGCTAGAAGGCAGCCTGGAAAATCGAGATTTTTTTTTAGCTGGACACATGGCTGCCCAAAATGACATAGAGGTTTCCTTAGAAATGGAAGAAGAGGGCTAATAAATATGAGTAGACTAATTACAGTGCCTTCTGCAGTTCCTGCTATGGTTAGGGTATAGTTATACGGTTATTTTAGATGTAATAATTAACACTGGATATGAGTTAGAGATATGTAAGACTCATAATATTTGTGGTCTGAGAAGAGGGAGCTGTGATCCAGTATGGAATCATCAAACACTGTCTGACTAGTGTGTGGCAGTGCTCACGGGATTGTCAGATGAGCCCCTGGAAAATGGCTCTAGTACAGCTGCCGATGCTGTTAGTGTGTGTTCCCTGGGTGTCCTGGTAGGAGAGTGGGTGGGAGAATGGCAGGGGGTGAACCAGGAGAGAAGGGGCTCCAGAGGTGCAGTGTGGACGGGGAATGACTTATAGAAACCCTGAGAAGGTTCACTCCTGTGCAGGGCTTCAGATACTGCATCACCGTTTCCCTTGATTCTGTGTTCATCACAAGTAAGTATATTTTCCTGAAGTCCTGCAAACAGAACACTGTCTGATTTCTCCACAGGACACTGACCACCCCAGGGGGACCAGTGATGGTCATTATAAACACAAAAATTTATCCAACATGTGCTAGTAACTGAGTTAGGTTTTTTTATTGATACTGCAGCAGATGCTGTGTTGGGTTCTTTATCTGCAGGGTCTCTTCTAACCCTTGTAAAAACCCTGTGAAGCAGGAATTATTAACCCCATTTACACATGTGTACCCATGACCAGGCAGATCTCCTGCTGACCCAAGTCCACATGTCTACAGCATTGTATTATTCAGGGTTCTTCAGAGAAACAGAACCAATAGGATGTAAATATATATATATATACCTGTGTGTGTATGTAGTGTGTGTGTGTGTGTGTGTGTGTGTGTGTGCATGTGTGCACCTGTATGTGGGTATATGCACATCCAGAAAGCAGGGGAGGGGAGAAATGGAGAAACAGAGGTATCCACTTATCAGGTTAGAACCTCTTGGTCCAGCCATGCCCAAACTAGATTTCTGCTCTGGGAGCCATTAAATTCTCATTTTACATTAAGCTAGTTTGAGCTGGGTTTCTGTTTGGGTAGAATCTTTTCAACTGCATTTAATAAGCATCTCTTCTTCCTCTGCTGCCAAATGGATAACAAGCTGTACACATTTCCCTTTGAGGGGTTCTCCTTTCAGCATACATGAGCCATCCCCAGGGTCGGGCGCGGGGGGAAAGTACAGGTCAAGTGCAGCTATCACAAAAAATAAAACATGCACAAATACACCAACACACAGTTCCTAGCCCTGAGAGAACTGTCCCTGCAAGGCTCTGCATGTGTAATTTTGAAGTCATGATTTAGCAAAATGGATTTGTACTCTTGTATAAAGAAAATGAATCTGCTCACTTTCTCTTCATCATATCTCCTCATTTTGGTGTTCTTTGCCAATGTAAAACAAATTAGGATTCTTAGTAGAATAATTGATATTCTTAGATGGTGTTAAATTGTTTTGCATCAGGAAAATAAACCGAGTTTCGATCTGTGATGATACACATAATCTTTCTTTCATATGGAAGTCCTAATACGATGTGTCAGACAGCATTTATACTCTCTCCCACCACTACTATGACAATTGCATCCCGAAAGGAGCACTTTCCTTTCCACTTAGTCCACTGTGAAAACCTCTGCCTCGTCTCTATCCCTCTGTGAGAATAAACTCTTTCTCAATATGCCCTTTCATGCAGTCACTTTAAAATACAACCAATTTATTCTCTCTTTAAAATATCTATTTTAAAATCTTTATAATTTCTGGAACTCATTGGCCATGTTTCATGTTGACAAGAAAATCATCTGATTATATGATATATATTGAATGTATTCCATATGCACACAGCCAGACTTACTCTTCAGAAAGTAGTTTAGTAGCATAAATTGAGGACAAGCGAATTTACACATCTAGAAATAGATGTGGAGTTCTTTTATTCCTTTACTAATTTTCCAAAATGGTTGTCCTGGCACCCCAGCATTTTAAATCTGGCTAAATAAGGGAGAGCTAAATTCCTCTTAATCGTCTCAGATGTATCACCATGTCCCATAACTTCTGTTTCTGAGCAGGACATTCTCTCCCCTGACCAGACTTCCCTCTGCTGGCACTTAGCATCTCCCAAATCCAAAAATAACAGCTAATTTACAGGCCGTTTTGTTTCCACTTCTACCTAGTTCTGTGTCAGTTGTTAAGAACCATTTAACTAAATTACTGGTGAAGATGATCAACCTTAAATTGACAATATTAGAACCAATTATTAAAAGCACACTTAGTGATTTGTTTTGTTTGTTTTCTCTTTTTCTCCTTTGGGCTTCAAGAAGTAGAAAAGGTTTGTGTATTAGATTCAATCATAAGCAAATTTGTCTTTGACCTTGTTTCCCAAGGTGGGGAGGCGTGTGGCTAGTTGAGGGTCATACAGATTGTTTTTGAGTTGGAAAAAGGCTTTGATACGTGTGAAAACAACCACATTCAGAATGGACAGGGTCACAGGTGGAACATCATCTGGAATGTGGGTAGTGGGGTGTCATTTGCATATGACACTTGGGGAACTCGGTGAGCTCCAAGTGAATTTTTACTTGTGAGTCTGCCAACAACTGTGGCTATAAGGACATAGCTGTGGAGTCTCCAGCGATTATCTTTGGAAAACCAGGCGAGATCCAAGAGACTGCTAAAGCATAGAAAAAGATACTCTTTTTTTTTTTCGTTAAAAAAAAATGGCTAAAAGGAAAACCTTCCAAAAATCGAGGCGTAGATAGTCAAATTTAACACATAAAAGTACTGGAATGAATTGCCAAAGAATCCATTTGTACTCACTTTCACAATCATAAGGGATTCAGTCCAGAAATCTATGGAACTTTGTGAGGACCTTATTCAAGAATACCAAACCAATTTACTCAGCTATTATGACACGCCTGAAAGCAGACAGGGCCAGTCTCCTGCGAAAGCCATCGATCCCTCCAGCTCTCAGACCGCAGCTTAGAAAGTTTGGTCCTTGAGGTCTTAGAAGAGAAACACAAATCCCCTGTAAAATTAGCCAGCACTGCAAGCCAGTAAGCTGAGGATATAACCAGACATAATTCCCAGCAACTATTTACTAAGAAAATCAACCCTGGGCAAAAACAAACAAACAAACAAAACTTAAGAAGAGGCTCTCAGTATGACTATAATAAAATTAAGCAAAAGAGAAAACATAAGTTGCACTGTATTAATATATCTCTATTGGAACTTTGCCTTCTGGGGCCTTAATTACTTAGTCATCTTAATTCATCTTATATTTTACTCAATAATCCAATAATATTGTTACTTACTATTATTATTGGTAATATTGAAGGGATACTATTACTACTACGTATATGCAATTTCACATGCAACTGAACCCCAGTCATGATGCCATCACAATTTCTGATTTTAAAGAGGAAGGATCTGGGTCTTCATCAGTTCACATAAAGTGTCCCAAATACATACAGTGAGTGGCAAGAGCAGAGATCTGAGTCAGGTTGTCTGAGCCCAGAGCCAAGTTCTGTGCACTTAGGCATCGCTGCCTCCCAAATTCCTGTACTTATTATCTGGGATTTAAACATTGAAAAGGATCTTGAAACCAAGGTCACTAATTTCATCTCTGCTGGAGGCTTGACTTGTGTAGTTGTAGAAAATCCTCTCTCTGAGATTGTCTTTCTCTCAAGATGTTTAAATCAACTTTTTTAGCAGGTGCTTAAACTAAATGTCCACAAGGCCAGGCAGGTAACCTGAATGTGTGATTTCTCCGAGTATAAGAAGATACATTTCAAATATCTTCACCCATCTGGTAGGCTGTCTTTTTGTTTTGTTGATAGTTTCCTTTGCTGTGCAGAAGCTTTTTAGTTTGATGTAGTCCCATTTGTTTACTTTTTGTTTTTGTTTTCCTTGCCTGAGGAGACATATCTAGAAAGATATTGCTAAGACTGATGCCAAAGAATGTACTGCCTCTGTTAAGTTTTATGGTTTCTGGTCTTACATTCAAGTCTTTCATCCATTTTGAGTCAGTTTTTGTGTACCGTGTGAGGTAGTGGCCTAGTTTCTTTCTTTCTTTCTTTCTTTCTTTTTTTTTTTTTTTTTTTGGTATGTGGCTGTCCAGTTTTCCCAACACCATTTATTGAAGAGGCTGTTCTTTCTCCATTGAATGTTCTTTGTTCTTTTGTCATAAATTAATTGTCTATATGTGCTTGGGTTTATTTCCAGGATAAAGAAGATGCAGAATATATATAAAATGGGATACTACTCAGCTATAAAAAAAATGATGAAATCTTGCCATTTGCAACAACATGGATGGAACTTGAGGGCATTGCGCTAAGTGAGATAAGTCAGAAGGAGAGAGACAAGTGCCACATGATGTCACTCACATGTGGACTGTAAAAAACTAATAAACAAACAAACAAAAAAAACAAAATAAATGAACAAACCAAACAAAAATGAATACATAGATACAGAGAACAGAGTAGTGGTTACCAGAGGGAGAAAGGTGGAGGGAAAGGTGAAAAGAGTGAAGGGGATCAACTGTCTGGTGACAGATGGAAAATAAAATTTTGGTGGTGAGCACATCTCAGTATACACAAAATTAGAAACATAATGTTGAACACGTGGAACTTATATAATGTTAGAAATCAATGCTACCTCAAATAAACAAATAAAAATACACGATGAAGAGGTCTGTATCTAAACATACACACACACTCACACACACAGGTGTGTGCTCACACAAATACTACCCCAGGCACTCAAATTCACTTTTATAGCACAACATAGGCTGACCGAAGGAAAGTGCTCCACAATCCAGATTGCACTTGTGGGCAAAGGTTTGTGGTCCTATTTCTGATGTCAGCAGTAAAATCAAGTGAGAAAAGTGCTCATTTAAAACTTTGCTCAAAGTACAATTAGTGAAGAAGATTCAGACTTTGAGGTACCTTTGTGAATGCTCTGAATAAGTAGGTTGTAAATGGATATTCTTTCACAGGATTGAAAAGGAAAACTATTGGAATGAAGTAATAAACTTATAGTCATTCTGAGGGCTATTACACTGAGCTATAGTGGAATAAAAATTGGGCCATACTAATATTCTAATTATATGCATTGTTGAATGCTGCTGCTGTTATAGACTTCTAAGTTTTTCAGAGGTTAAAGTCTTCTGTTCTTATCTGATGTGAACAATCTTCAGTTATTATAAATGAAAAACTAGGGATGCCAAAATGAAATTTTCAACTCATGCAAACTCCTTGAGCATTTGAATCTATTCTGTAGCAAGTTAACTGAGAAAGATAAGGTTCTGAGCTTCTATAATTCATCTTTTTTAAACTGTAAAATAGTCTAGTGTTGAATCAAAAATGAATGGGAATTATATTTACCAGTGTTGGAGAATATTAAGGTACAATGTACAATGTAAACCTGCAACTGGGATTACCATGATCATCGGGCCACTTCAACAATCATAATGTAACTACCTTTTGGAATCACTGTTTTGGAAGAAATAACCTTTTAAATTTGTACTTTAGCTGCCTTTGGTTGTCTATACCTTACATCAGCAAAACATTGTGTTGACATTGGATTCACACTAATTTTCAACCGTAAATGGAAAAAAAGAAACATAACAAGAGGTAGGACTGTATCAGAAGATGTCCATGTGAAGGCAGAGACACCGAGACAATGTCCTGTGAACCTGGAGGATTGGAGTAATGCATTTACAAACCAAGGAGTGCCAAAGATTCCCAGAAAACCACCAAAGGCTAGGAAGCGGCAAAGAAGGATTTCCCTACAGTTTTCAGAAAGAAAATGTCCCTGCCAACACCTTAAGTTCAGACTTCCAGCCTTCACAATTTTGAGACAATAAATCTCTGTTGTTTTAAAGCCACCTAATTTTTGGCACTTTGTTATGGCAACTGTGGGAAACTAATACAGTGGAGAACCAGAAATGCACCTAATCAGTACAGTTGCCAAAGACATTGCCATTTTACATTGGTTATCTTATTAATAACATTCAGGAGGTGGTAATTTTAAATAACCTCTGAGATAGAAAAGAAGTGTAGGCAACATGTACTTAGTTGACATGCAGGAAAAGTGGTTGCTTCAATTCCTAGCTCAGTTAATCTGCCTGTGAATGGCAAAGCATTCAAAAGATTCAGGAACAGTGAGTAGAAACTCAGATAAAGAGAAGAGGACTCTGTGAGTTCCCATTTTTTACAGCTTTTAGCTGAGGCCAGGCTTCAGTCAGGGCCATGCTGGGTGTCTAAAACCCAGATGGAAACACAAGGCCTTATTGGCTTGAGAAAGGACAGAGTGCAAAGTGAGCATGGAAGCTGGAAAGAGAGAAAGGAAATCCTGATATTGGGAAAGCCACAGTGGAAGAGCCCCAAATTCTGTATATAAACTACCCACATCTCTGGCTGACTCCAGAACTATCCACATGTAGTTCTACATGTAGACTAAGCTAAGGTCATCTAAGGCTAAAAAAACAGAACAGAGATTTTAGCTACTGTCCATGTCTAGGGAGACAGGGTGGGGAATTTGAGTTTAGTCACAACAGAAAACTAAATCGACACTTTTGAGAGGAATATGTCAGATTTCATAGTTTTTATGATATCTCAGTCATAATGCACATGATACAATCCAAAATTACCAGATGTACAAAGAAATAGGCAATGTGACCGCATACTCAAGAGAAAAGGCAATCAATGGAGACCTCCTTCCCTGCAACTTCAGCAAAAGAAGAAAAGAAACAAAACACTCAGCTATAACCACTTTCTGGCATATAGAAGCTAGGTAGAGCCTTCTGCCTTGGAGTACCCACAATATTCTCTTTTTATTTTCACAGTTCCATTGTCAAGTGCCCTTACTTCAAACCCTCATCAATTAACTTTATCCTTTATTATTAGAGTGATGGACAAGGATAGCCTGAGTGGGAAAGAGTGGAAAAGAGGAGGAAAGAGGAGGGAAAGCAGTTTTTTTTCCTAGTTAGGTGAGTTTGTTTTACCTTTATTGGACTTGAGGATATGACACTTATGGGAGCTGCTAAGGAACAATTTTTGAGCTTTGGTGATCCTGCTGTTCATTTACTATACTTTGCAGGTCTGAGCAGAGGAGGTAACTATGTCCCTGTCAAAGATTGTGCATTGTCTCCATTTACCTCCAAGTCATATTTCCTAGTTGCTTTATTAATTTCACTCCGTAAGAGCTTAAAGGGCCCTGGGTATCATCTGATCTACTCTCCTCTTTTAAGAATTAGTCCCAGAAAGCTCAATATATTTACAAAGTTAAACAGCTGGTTAGTGTCAGTACTGGACTACAGCACCATACATTAGTGCCCAGCACCTATGTTCTCTGCACTTCAGCATCCTTCCACCAATCAATCGTTTGATTAATATATTGAATATAATTTTGTCACATGCCTATTGGGTGCCGAGAATTGTCCTGGGAGATGGAAGTGCATTAGTGAATGTGATAGTGGAGGTTTATGCCCTCGGTCTATACTTAGCATTCTGTCTTGGAAGCTATACATCTTCTGACTTGGACTTTTAATCAACTGATAAATTATTTATATTTATTTTTTAATTTATAATTATTTATTATAATTTTCACTTCTGATAAAGAAATTTCATTTGTTGATTTTCCTAAACTGTTAACCCTCGGCCCCTGTTTAAGTGAGTTTGTTAAATAAAACTAGAAGTTAAATAAAATCAGGCATTGCAAAAAACAAAATGACACCTATTTAACCTTTGCTATAACTAGGCTTGCTTCTAGGCATTGCTCCCTTCCATTTATGCTATTAATCATTCATTAATGATTAATATCTATGAATCATTCATTCATGTGACAATGGACCCATTAAAGACCATTTGACATGATACAAGTTACACTCTATGGAATATTCTCTATTACAGAGTCATTTAAACACCTTTTACTTGCTATCCTCTTGCTGCTTTGTTCACTGCTGAGAACAAAGAAACCAACAGAATGAGTCATTACTTTTTACTTACTTCTTTTGGTAAAATTCATTGTGATCTAATAAAAATTCATTTTTCAGAAATTAAAAAAATTTTTGCATATTAATATAAGATTCTTGTTGCTTTCCATGATTGTTTGTCTTCTCTTTGTTGAAACTTGACTCATGATATTTGGCCTTCACTGATTGGCTGTAACTATTAAAATTGAATTCAACTAAACTGTAAATGCAAAGCAAACACTAAAATCATGTGGTTATTCATTTGCTCTAAGGTGACTGAATATGTAAGTGTGAGTGTTTATGTGTGTATATGTGTGGGTTTGGCTATTTTATTACATCTATGTTATCAAAATAAAAAATAATGTGATTTTTTTAGAATGAACATGTGGATTACCTTTTATGATACACTAGGCTATGATTACTTCTCATTTATATGCTGCAAAGAAGCCCATATCTTAATCTACACTGTTGTACTATTCAATATCTAATATCCAAAACCTAAAAATTGGTTAGCCAGCATTTTAAGACATTAATTATACTACTCTCCAATTTACTCAATAAAAGAGTTTCGTTAATAAAGTATTACTGAATCTTCTAGTCCTTTAATCTGTGCGTGTACTTATATAACAACAGGAGGAAGAAATTTCCTTGAAGATCTAATCAACCCTTGAGGATATTTTTCAGATTCTCTTCAAAGTTTCCTTTGTCCTACTTTCCAAAAGTGAGTCATTATTTCTAAGATTAGACTTCTATTCAAAAGAGCAGAATATGCCCAAAGAACTCTGCCTTCCACTCAAAAATATAGAAAACAGGGAAGCACACACACAGACGCATACACCCACTCAAATATAGGTTAAAAAAATAAGCAAAATTAAGGTAATCTATCTTTGTATATTTCTACAGAGGGGAGCCAAATATTTAGATGTCTAAATATTCTAGAATTAGAAGCAAGCAGTGGAGGCTCACATTTAATTTGTTCAGAGCAACAGCAATTGAATGCAGCCCACTAGTTGCAGGAGACCATAAAATGCCTCCCTACATGAAGGGAGGCCTAAGTCTGAGTTCTTTTCTTATGAGGAGAAGCTGAACATGCCCTGGGAACCCAGCTGCCATATTATAGGGAAGCCCAAGCTGTCCCACACAGAGATCACAAGGAGAGTTCACCTTCAGTGGAATCCCAGGCCCTGGCTGAAAGCCAGCATCAACCAGCCAACATATGAGTGAATGAATCCTCAGATAACTCTAACCTCTGGGTCTTCTACATGAGGACCCTGATATTGTGGGGCTGAAACCAATTGTCCCTGATGGTCCCTGTTTGAATTCCAGACCCACAGAATCTCTGATTGTAATAAATGTCTGCTTCACACTGCTGAGTTTTAGGGTATTTGTTATATAGCTGTAGTAACCATTCACAATTTATCTCTTTATAATTTACTGAATGTTGATGATTTTGCCAGAGCTCAGGACAAGAATATGATTTATTTTCTCCCAATGTTTTATTTTCATTAGAGAAAAATGCAAGTAGATATGCACCAGGCCTGCTCTGCTAATCTTTTTCATTGGTGACTTTTGTCAATATGTATTTGCTATTTAAATTTATGTAAATAAATTGTACAAACTTTCCATAACCAGGGTTTCTCAGGATATTTTTTCATTAAGATTCATTATATCTCTTAGGTGGAGGTGAGGTGGGGAGAGTGTTTTTCTCACATTTGTTCCTATATTCTCCCCAAGTCCAAGGTTTAATTAGACTCTGCTTTCTGTGTAAGAACGCGATACTCATGACACTTATGCTCCACTTCCATCGACACATACAATTTTGTCTTAAAAATAAGTAAAGTTCTAAGACCAAGTCTAAGTAATTTCCACATCAACCAGAAATTAGAAACTATGTGAAAAGTGAACTCAAGTCTGAATACATAATTTTTTCTTACTATTTAATTGAAAGTTGGCTTTTATATAAATTCTACAGTCCTCTAAAGACATATTACAGGGTGTTCTTTGGCTAGCTTTATTTCTTTGAATAAATTAATATTTTTGGAGTCACTTAGCATTTTTGTCACTATACCCTTTTTCCTGACGCCAATATTACCAATGCAGTCATCTGACTGGCAACACAAACAGCAATTACGGTGGTTACTTGTCAGTTGTTATTCATGACTGTATCTTTTTAGTATTTTCATTAGACAAATTTCTCTCTAATCCACTGGCTTCACATATCATGTAGATTTGATGTCCTCCTCACTTGCACTAAGTATACATTTCCATAGATGATAACATGAGACACAGACTCTTTCAGAGTGGACCTCAGGAGGTAAATTCCAGTGCTGTGCTGAAATTACAGTTCTTATGTGTTCTGCTGAGGGTAATTTAATGTCACTCTATCTTAATTTACTAGCAACGGTGATATAAAATAAGATCTGGTTGAACACCTCGGGTGTCTACTCAGGGTGATGAAGATGAAGTGAGAGTCAAGATGCCCTTGGTGTTAGCCAAGCCTGGACATATAATGCCCCCAAATGTGTGATGATGAGTTTTCTATAACACCTAACAGAGTACTTCTTATTGTGAATAATTATGTTGTTATTTTGCATGTGGAAACACGCATGCTTCCCATAAGTTATCCTGTTCATAGTTATGAAATTCTACCCTCTTGACAAGCGAACTAAACTTCTCTCCAAACTTTTGTGTTTTTAGAGATGTTTTCTGCTCTCCTTTTTCTTTAATTAAACAACAATCTAGAGACATAGACTATCATGACTACACGCCTCCTTATTTACAAAAAGGCAGGACACTGTCCACTACTAGCCACATCACTGGCAATTCAGTCCCATGTGTCTACAAGGAGCTGAGTTAGAGCAGTTGCAGCAAAGCATCAACTTGCACGTTCTGTACAATTCGAACTATGTGGAGTTAAGAATTCTTATAATATGATTTCAACACATTGAATGATCTACTATTAAAGTGGGAACAAATAGTTTATTTATTTATTCACATGTTTATTTTAAAAATTTCTTAATCTAGCTTTCAGGGAACACCTGCTGTATCTTATGTTAGACGCATTAGTTGTGAAGGACATAATAAGATAAAATCTTTTCATTCGCAAAAAAAAAAAAGTCTAAAAGAGAAAAAAATAGATGCTAACTAGAGAGAAAATAATCTACAGTCTAAGCCTGCCTTGTGTCCTTTCTTGAGTGAACTCTTCCATTTTTCTAAATTCTATAGCAGTGTTTGTCCTTGCATCTAATATGACGGGCATCTGTCATGGAAATGGGAGAGAGATCATCAAAGTTTGGGGAAAAGATTATTTATGGTTGATGTTGAAAGAAAGCAAATTAAGGACATTGTTTTAAAATCTAGCATAAAATTTAAACATCTTAAATTTTAAAATTCTTATATCAATCAAAATATACTCCCCAATTTTAAGCATCCAATGCGTACTTACTTCCAAGTATTCTACTTCACAATCTCACACAAGACTTCCATTGAGATAATCATTTTCGGGTGAGGAATGACTGCCTTTAAGTGAAGCAATGCCTTTCTAGACATGAGATGATTTCATGTTTGAAATTGGAATGCACAGGTAGAACTGTCTTCCCTACTTGAGTTGCAGAAAGCACATGGTTAGCCCCTTCTAATAAGTTAGCCCCTTCTAATAAGCTACTCATACTACCTTGCTGAAATCAAAAGATGTGAAGAAATGATCTTCCTTCTTTCCTTCTTCAGGACCCCGTGGGAACCTGGCTGGCCCTCCTCTGAATGAAGCCATCACTATTTACCACTCTTCTGGAACTTATCAATGTCTCCCTGGTGTTCTTACATAAACACATAATAAAGTATGAGCTTCTGCAGGGCAGAGTCTCTGATCATCTCGCATCCCAAACAGCCCCAATGACGGGGGTTGACTCTCTGAGGTTGACTCTCCACCGTGGCTTCTTGAATGTGAAAGAACTAGTTCCAGGATCCTCACGGATGCTTTAATTCCATCCCATCCTCAACAGGGCAACAGCTGCTGGTGAACAGCTCCCTTATATTTAAAAGAGACATTTTTTCCAGAACTTGGAAACCCCTGTTATTATTATTATTATTATTATTATTATTATTATTTTTGCGGTACGCGGGCCTCTCACTGCTGTGGCCTCTCCCGTTGCGGAGCACAGGCTCCGGACGCGCAGGCTCAGCGGCCATGGCTCACGGGCCCAGCCGTTCCGCGGCACGTGGGATCCTCCCGGACCGGGGCACGAACCCGCGTCCCCTGCATCGGCAGGCGGACTCTCAACCACTGCGCCACCAGGGAAGCCCCACCCCGGTTGTTTTTACTTGTCATAATGCACACTTGTGCTCCACAGATCTGCTCTCTGCCTTTTCGTTAAAATACGCTTGGCTCAGTCTACAGCACCTCTGCTTCAGCACTCCTGGTTCTATCTATTATCCCAAACCCACATCAAGTGCAGCAAAGATCCGTGAATTTGTGCACGACCCAAGAAGACAGGTGTATTGATACATCTCCTCAATGAGGCTGGAAGATCAGTCTTGTCTGTAGGCAACTAGCGTGAGAGTGAGGGCAGTGCCAAGCATGTCATCTGTGTTTTCACGCAGCTCAGGGTGCTTCGTGCCCTTTGCCTGGCTGAACTGAGAGGGGGGACCTTAGGGACCCGAGTGACACTGACAGGAGGGAGACAGCCGGCATAGACCCTCCCACACCGGCTGCTACAATGTGTGTTAGGCCAGATGCACACCCAGGAGACCCCACCCCAGGACGCCAAATGTCAGAAGAGTAGATCCCAGCCCTGACTCTGTCCCAATGACATCTGGGACCTGGAAAGTCACTTTGCCCTCCTGCTTCGGTTTCCTCAGGGGTGGAATGATGGGGCTGTAACCAGATTAGCTCCAAAGGCAATGCAAGCTCTGGTACTTGGTTCTTTAAAAATGTCAGAGACAAACACAGTCATCTTGAGTTCTATCATCTGCCCAAGAGTTTTGTGACTGTAAAGGATGTACCTCTGTCTGGAAAGAGAGTTAAAACGAGATGTGTGCAGCTGCAGCTAGTGTTTCCTGTGACAGAGAAGCTTGAAGATGGTCATAAATGATCGCAGGCCTGTGAGGAAACAAAAGGCATACAATATCCCAGGATTTCTATTTTTCTCTGAGGAATTTACAGAAGCCAAGGCCCTTAGATTTTATTCTTACATCATACAAAAGAGAGGAGTGTACCCCAGAGCAGCACAGCCTGAGGGATCAAGCTGTCACTGGAATAGGACTGTGAATGTAGTTTTTGACAGTAGTTTTGTTTTATGAGGAGAAAGGTTTCTATCTCATTTAAATTGTATTACCTTGAAATCCACGAGAAAAATGAGATGGCAAAGATCAAAGAATCATTATCAAAATATGTTTATTGTATGCTTGGTCACTTTAAAGCATAGAAACACTTTACAGTGATTCTGCTATGGGTGTCATTTTTTTCATAATGTTCATGAAAATTTTGTAGCTATAATTTGGAATTAAGTTTTCTTTAAAGATACACATCCCTAAAACCTATCATGTGTAAAATATAAGTATTATCAGATATAAGATGTAGCTATTTTTGGTAATATTCTTCTATGACTTGATTACTGATGCAGGGGATTGTTACAAGGCATTCTCATGTCCAAGACACTCCTCTGTGAGGTGATTTATGGATGTAGCCACCTTGGTCTTTCCTCTGGGGAGTTACAATCTGCGAGATAAATGCACACACAGATAACCACAAAACGTCACACTGACAGGTAAATACCTATAATAGTACTTCTTGGTGTAGGTTGTTCCTTCTTAAACATTAACTTTGTGAATCCTCTTCACAAATCTGTGGAAAAGAAAAGGGTAGATGATATTATTCCAAGTTTACTAATGAAGATGTAACCTCAAATCACCCAAGGGCAGAGTCAGCAACTGAGAAATGCAGGATTTTACTTCATCCCAGTACACCAAGCTATACTTACAACTCAGGGGTGAGCATGGTTATTGTATGCCCCTGTTGAGATCAGTAACCGGAGAAAGCTTTTGATTTGAGTCAGAAGGAATAGGTGTGAGTTATCTTAATGGAGCCCAGGGTGTTGACACTTCAGATGGAGGAAAGAGTATGAGCAAAGGACACACGTGACACAGTGTAAGGGAACAACACACTGACTGATGTATGAGGCACCTGGAGGGGAGCAGGGGCAAAAGGGCACAGAACAGAAGGCTCATGTGTCAGATCTGAGCTATCAGGTGGAGCTTGGTCACAGAGAATTAGTCCATGGAAACTGAGAGTCACTGGAACCATGCTAGCAAGCCAACGATGGGTCAAGTAGGTGATTTGGAGAAAGTACATTGGAAGCGTCTTTTTGACTTAGCCTGAAAGAATCTAACTGGAAATAGAGTGAATTTGGAATTAATGAAGGTGGAGGGTAAGAAACTCCACTGAAATTAAATAGCAACTCAATGATAAGCCACTTTTACGTCTAGAGGGCTGCCGTTTCCTAACCACCCCAGCTTTAAAACCTGCCAATCCTAGTTGGAGAGATTGGGTTTAGCAAACATGTATCTTCCTTGCTTAAGCAAATAAGAAACTCAGTGGATAGATATATGATAGATGATGATAGATGACAGATAGATAGATAGATAGATAGATAGATAGATAGATAGATAGATATAGATAGATAGATATTTCATGGCAACCTCTTCCTTTGACAAGTGGAGGTTCCACCAAATTTCCTTGAAGAGTCTCTCTTGGTCTCATTCCAAGAAACCTGAAACAAGAGAAGAACCCAGAGGGCCGCTTGATCCCCACAATTGATAAGCCTTTTGAACTGCTGCTCGTGAGTCCCGAAACAGTGATATCAGATCTGACCTATTTCATGGAGCTTTTACTGTTGAATTTATTTTGTTAGTCTACAACGTGTCTTAAAAAATAGGTTTTTGAATAAAG
The DNA here is from genome assembly GCF_039906515.1 of Pseudorca crassidens. Taxonomy (NCBI): domain Eukaryota; kingdom Metazoa; phylum Chordata; class Mammalia; order Artiodactyla; family Delphinidae; genus Pseudorca; species Pseudorca crassidens. Next base: position 7,926,810 of record NC_090298.1, read on the forward strand.
GAATTTGACCTTTCCTGGGGAGGTGCAATATTTGGTAAATATCGTCACAACTAATCTGATTCTTGTACTGCTTGTCTCACTTTTACTTTTTGTTCCCCTATCTGTACCAAGTCCTGTCTTGTATGTTTCCTTTTTTTCTGTATCATGTCTGTTGAGTGAACAAGGGGCTGCTCTAAGGGGAGATGCAGGCATGGGCCAAATGAGCCTCCAATCAAGCGAATCCCATGGACTGATGTTTGGAATCTGCAAGAATAATAACCAATTTGGGCAAAGGCTAGTGACATTTGGATCTCCTCTTCTCCCCATACCACCAACCAAGTCTATGTGAGGACATTCCTTGTCTTATCAAATCCTGAAAGAAGATCACGTTGCTAACTACTTATTCTGAAGTCAGTCTGCCAGGTTGTATATCATATGGCTTTTTGCTAGCCTGTATTCTTCAAAGACCCAAGACAGCATTCATTAGTTTAGACTCCTGACAGACTATAGCCTCATTCATGTTTGCCATGAGCTTGTCTTCATCAAAGCCACAACCTCCTCCAAAGGAACTCCTGTTTCCTACGTTTGTCCTCTCAAAATAATCCCTGTGACCACCCTGATAACTGGCAATAGTTCATTAAAGAAGATCTAGAATTGCAACAGGCATTAAGTAGATACTTTGGTATATAAAAGGTACATTTAAGAGGAACTCTAGAAAACAGATAAAAAGTGAAACATAGTATGGTCAGCTTTCTCTGATTGGATGTGGAAGCATCAATAAAATGAAAGACTCCAGAGGAGCCTCCCTTAAAAATTCTATAGGAGGGCTTTCCTGGTGGCACAGTGGTTGAGAATCTGCCTGCCGATGCAGGGGACACGGGTTCGTGCCCTGGTCCGGGAAGATCCCACATGCTGCAGAGAAACTAAGCCCATGTGCCACGACTACTGAAGCCTGTGCACCTAGAGCCCATGCTCTGCAACGAGAAGCCACCGCAATGAGAAGCCCACACACCGCAACGAAGAGTAGCCCCTGCTCGCCGCAAGTAGGGAAAGCCCGCGTGCAGCAACGAAGACCCAATGCAACCATAAATAAATAAATAAATTTATTTGGAAAAAAACCCAATATTCTGGGGTACATAAAGAGTTGAATTGAAGAGAGATTTATTCCTCTTTAAATGAGGTTCAAATATTAACAAGAGGCTTAAAAATGGAATTGGAGATTGTCAACTTAGAAGACTTTGAACATTTGGATGAATATCTTCAAAAAGCCCTAGAAAGTATTTGCAAATCATTATCTGATAATATGTTAGTAATCAGAATATGTAAGAACTCCTAAAACTCAACAACAAAATGACAAACAACCCAAACAACTCAAAAATGAGCAAAAGACTTGAATAGAGATTTTCCAAAGAAGACATACAAATAGCCAATAAGCCTGTGAATGAATGTTCACTGTCACTAAACTCTAAGGAAATGGAAATCAAAGCACAGTGAGAAACCACTTTACACTCACAGGATAGCCATTGTCCAAAGTATAGAAAAAAACAAGTGTTCATGAGGATGTGGAGAAATTGGAACCCTGATGTATTGCTCATAAGAATGTAAATGGTTCAGCCACTGTGGAAGACAGTTCCTCAAAAAATTAAACAGGATCACCATATAATCCAGCAATTCCACTTCTAGTTATACGTCCAAAATAATTGACATCAGGGACTCAAACAGAAAACTGGACACCAGTGTTCACCAGAATTATTCATAATAACTAAAAGGTAGAAACAACCAAATATCCATCGATAGGTAGATGGAGAAGCAAAATGTAGTGTATACATATAATAGAACATCATTCAGCCTTAAAAAGGAATGAAGCCATGATGCATGCTACAACATGCATAAAACTTGAAAATATTATGCTAAGTGAAATAAGCCAGACACAAAAGGATAAATATTGTATTAGTTGACTTATATGAGGTATCTAAAATAGTCAAATTTGTAGGGACAGAATAAAAGAGGGGAGATTAGGGGCAGGAAGGAGGGGAATTATTCTTTAATGGGCACAAAGTTTCCGTTCGGGATGATGAAAACGTTCTGGAAGTAGTTAGTGGTGATGGTTGTACAACAGTGTGAATGTATTTAATGACACTGAATTAAGCACTCAAAAAGGATGAAACTGATACATTTTAGGTCATGTATATTTACCACAATTTTAAAAGAGAGAAAGTCCTAGAAAGTAAGCAAGCTAGGAACCAAAACAAACGTGTAGCATTCTATATAAGAAAAGCTGGATCCCCAAAACAAAAGCATGACCCAAAGGCACTTTAAATTTTTTTAAATTAGGAGACTATGGATCAGGACACTTGTAGATAAAATAAGCACAAGGACTCCTGGAAGGACCAGGGTCCCATGTTGTCTAAGAAATAGAGAACAACTTTCAAAATCTTCCCAAAGATGCTCTGGACACATCACCACCCCCAGATCCCATGTCTGTATTCCCCAAATCCTGTGTTGAATCTGTACATAAGTGTAAAATAACATGACTTTTTTTTGTGGACATGAGTCCCTCTATAGCTACCATTTATTTTGATCACTGATGATTTAGCGCATCGATGACTTGTGTGTGGGTCTTAATTTATAAAAGCAGTGCAGTGATGACATGCAGAGGTCAATGTCATTAAAAGTTTAGTGTTACTCACAGTTCCATTAGAAATGAGAGGCATGACATGCCATGCAGGCCACAGTGGGAAACATCAGAGTCATTCAGGAGGGAGAAAGGAGAGAGGGGAAGGCATAGACCAGTCTTTACTGGAATCTCCAGGGGAAAGGCAAGACAGGGAAGAGTAAACAGTTTAGGATTTGCTAGTTTTAATAATTCCAGCCAGCTTTGGGGCACAGGAGCTATCCCTAGTTGTCTGATCCCCTGGCCCTGGGTTGATTTAGGGCAGGGGAAATACCAGCCTGGGGTCTGAGAGTCAGATAAAGGATGTGGCTGGGGGTATGGACTTGGGATTAGTTGTTTCTATATGAAACACATAAGCTTTGTGAACTCAGAACTTCTCTAACTTCCTTTATAGCTTTGCCTGAATTTGTAACAAGAAGAGCAAATAGTAAAATTTAAATACAAGATGATGATTACATATTATAGAGTATCATATGTCCCAGACAGTTTTTCCTAGAATGACCACCTCTTTGTGAATCTGATGAGAACACAAAACACCCAGCCACCCCCCTCTCATTCTCCCGAGACACACAAATTATAAATGGATAACTTACTCAAACTCCTGCAGATCAGAAAACCCACATGACATTTAGCCTTCTTTGAAAAGAAAGGGAGCCAGCTCCTTTCATATCCATCTACTTTCGATCTGACCTCTTTTACCTTTAGAACATGGCCCTTATTTGCCTGCTACTCATTTTCATGCCCAGGATTCTAGACAGGATTTCCCAAACCATGTACTATGGAACACTGTGCTGCATGGAAAAAAACAAAGTTGTAAATAAATAATTTGGCAGAAACACTAAAAAATAAATGAACAAACAAACAAACAAACAAACAAACAAAAATAAATAAATGAAAGGGAGCCAGAAGTCGAGGGAGAATCATCCAGTTTGGTTTAAATACTCCTTGACTTTAACCCATGTGTTGTTTGCAGAGTCATAGCTGCTTCCATGATGTGAAAATGCTGAAAACAGAAGAGATGACCTCATAATAGAAAGTACATAAAATTTGATTTCTCCCATGGTGGTGGAAGGATTAAGAGCCATTCATTTGATTTGCAAGCTAAAACCCATTAACGTACTATTTCTTGTCAGTAAAAGTAATATGATCATGAATGTAAAACATTTCCTCAAATGTTAGTCAAAGTTAATTTCAATTTTAATAATAACAATTCTTTCCTGATCTCTAAATGATTCATAGTAACTGATTATGCGATATAGGAACCACTGAGTTGTCTCTTCTATATTGGCATAATTTAAGAGACAGTAAAAGCACTTAATAATTTCAAATGTTTCTTTAATATCCTAGCTAACATTCTTGTTGCTAATAAGCTGTTTTTAAGTTGCATTACTCCTTAGAGAATATGCTTAAATATAGTCCCCCTTCAAACTCTATCGTAACAGTTTGCTAATTAAAAATAGAGAATAAGTTATTCCTAAAACTATCGACAGAGTAGCAAATACAGAGTTTGAATAGAAATAAAAAGATACTACACAATTCCTATCTATTGCAGGTTTACCTTTTTTGAGACGCAAATCATGGTTGGTACTGAGTGCAAAACTAAGCACGATGGGGCCTTTATGATTGCTGTAATCGGAGGACACATTCTCTGAGGAAATCAACAACCACCACTATGCATAAGCTGTACATTTCAGAGACATGGTATATACTTAAGGCTGCATCAGTAGGTTTCCAAAGAACAATGAACACACTCCAATGGGATATTGATAACGGTGTGTGCAAGGTTAAAATAGAACCAAAACGACATTCTAACACCCCAAATTTAGCAATTGTAAGGTGTGACCCACCATAGGTGTATGTCAAGGGAGGAGAGCAGCTTCCAGAACCCAAAGAGAGAGTTGTAGCTACAGAAAACGGTCACCCATAAGAAGCAGAGCCTTCAGTGAAGGACCACAGCCACTGTCCACCCATGGTCCAGTAGGCAGTGAACTGGGATGAATTATTCAAACTTTCTTTTCCTCCCAAGCTATGATCTGCTCCTAGGACCTCTCATTGCACAAGTTCAGCTGGAATCCTGGGGACAAGGGAACCAACTGAAGCAGTGCATAACGGCACAGAGCAGTGGAGATAGGAGGTGGAGAACAGATCTGGAGGAACAGATGGAGAATATCCAGCACACGAGCTTTGCTGCTCTTCACGTCTAGCGGAATCCTTCTTCCCTTCAAAGGGCAACAAGAACATCGCCTTTCCATGAAGCCTGTCCTCTTTGAAATGTCAGCTGCTCTTCGAGCCCTTTATACTGACCACACTGTATTGTTTCTCACCCGCAGAGCTGCTCAGTGTGACCTCATCATGAACAGAGACACTGTCTTATTCATCAGTGTCTTCCCAGCACCTGGCAGGATACCTGGCATAAAGTGTATAAGAAAGGTTTGTTGATCGAATAAATGTATAATTTATTGGCACAATAAAACTGTTTGATATTAGTTAATATTATGAAAGGACTTTTCATTCAGTGGGGAAATTATAACCACAGTGGAACCCGGTTCTTCCAGAAATGCCCCTAGTGCTGTGTTCACTTCAGTAACAATCTTATTTTTGCCCCCTAAGTCCAATTTCATGGAGTTTTCAGAATACTGCATTTCCCTGTCATTCATTACTACCATATGTCCTCAATCAGACTCAATATCCTAATGAAATGTATCCATCACGGAGAAACTCCTAGCTTCCTATCTTCCCCTAAACCCTGTGCTCTGCCCTGATTGTCCTTTGATCCTGGTCCAGAGACGTACTCCCCTGAGTCATCTCCAAACGCGGAGCAATTGCCTTCAGTGGTCACCAAATTCATTTTGACTAGTCTCTCTGAATCAAACTAAGACTGAGGGAAGGTTTTCTAGCAAATTCCCTAAACAATTTAAGAATCCAAGTCCCTTTTCCTCACCTTCAACTCCAGCTGAGCTCTGCCCTTATTGATTGGGTCTCAGGGCTCCTCTTTCCCTTCCCGAGTTTCGTCTGGAGAATTCCAAATCCCTCTCTCTGTGTCTCTGGAGGCCGTCTCATGAATTGAAGTGGCTTTCTTATCAAATTATTTCTTCCAGACAAATTTAGCACAAAGCTCAGTCCATTGTAACCACCAATGAATAGAAATTTGCAGAAGAAATAATAGCTAACATTTATCTAGAGCCAGCTCTCCTTTTTTTTTTTTTTTCGGTACACGGGCCTCTCAATGTTGTGGCCTCTCCCGTTGCGGAGCACAGGCTCCGGACGCGCAGGCTCAGCGGCCATGACTCTCGGGCCCAGCCACTCCACGGCATGTGGGATCCTCCCGGACCGGGGTACGAGCCCACGTCCCCTGCCTTGGCAGGCGGACTCTCAACCACTGCGCCACCAGGGAAGCCCCAGCTCTCTTTTTAAATGAACTCATTTAGTCCTAACAACCTTATGCAATAGCCACGATTATTCACCCCATTTTATGGGATGAGAAACTGAACATAATCAATTTGGCTTGACCCAGCCTGAGTAAATCACCAGCAAGAGGAATGGGGGACCTACTGTGCTTTGTCCTAATCAAGACAATTCCAGCTGCCAGCTCGTGAATATACACGCTGCACTGGTGGAGTGTACTTAATGCTGAGGAATAAACAGAAACATCTCATTTGCAGGTATCAGAGCACAGTGGCCAGGGGCACTGACTGGGGAGCAGGCCTGCCTGGGTGCAGATCCTGGCCCCTCCCTCATGAACCATGTGACTCCAGAAAAGTTACTTAAGCTCTTGCAGCTTCAGTTTTCTGATCTGAGAGGTAGGGTAATAATGGGACATACCTCAGTAGGCATGGTTTAAGGATGAAATTAGCTTAGGTGACTTAATGTTGAGAAGCAACATACGGGCTGGTACACTGCCATTTCCAGTAAGATTTTACTGCCCAAACACATAGATAACATTTACTATCTGTTTGTTAAATGCCAAAGTGATGGTGTAGCTTCAGACTAATAATAAAATTTCTCAAACTTTCATATTTTAGGAGTCTGTAATATTTTTCACAGAGAGGGGGAAATTGGGGCCTGCCCGCTGGGTTGTGGAGGACACAGGGACCTTATGAGGGAAAGGTTTTAAGATCCACAATGAAAGCATGTGAGGCATGGGGTGAATGGGCCAGGACAAAAGAGGAGCTAGAAACTTCAAAGCTGGAAGTTTATTACTTTTCCTAGTAGAAAAACAGGTAAAAATAATAATTTGTATTAGTAATTGAGTATTTCTAGGTGTCAAACATTGTGCTTGGGAGTTTACAGGCATTAGCTCATGTCATCCTGCTAATGACGTTATGAGCAAATAATAGTTTCATACTCATCTTCTAGATAACGAAACAAAGACAGATGTTCACTATGTCAAAATTATAGAGCTAGTAAGAAGAAAGAAAGAGAGAAAGAGAGAAAGAGAGAAAGAAAGAAAGAAAGAAAGAAAGAAAGAAAGAAAGAAAGAACAGAAAGAAAGGAGGGAGGGAGGGAGGAAGGTCCATCCGTTTCCCATGCTGCTGCACTTTCCATCTTACCACTGCTCCTTGCTGCTCACGGGGCTCTATTACACCCCCAGACAGCTCCAAAGTGAAATAACTCCAACAGCCACCTCCCTGCTTTTATTTAAAATGCATTCCATCCATTGCAGGCTAACCACGTTTCACTTTGCTCCTTTGCCAAGAAAATCCATGGCCCTGAGCACTTGCACAGGGTGTCTAAGGAATTCACGGCAGCGTAAAAGCCAATGCACGTGAGATGGCGGTTTGCTCGGGGGGTCAAGCCCCCTCTCAGCCCCTCAGTAGGATCCTTTCATTCCATTCACACCCGTGGTGTTTGAGTTTGAAAATGGGAGGGGAGAGGGGATATTTTGGTGAGGGGAGACTAAACTGAGAAGAGGAGAACTTTGAGGGGTCAGGGGACACCTGCTTGCTGAGGTCCCTGGAGCTGGTTTAAACCTCCCAGCAAGAGAGGATTCAGACGCTCCAGACTGCTGACCTGGCTGAAGAACTTTGTCACCCGGGTTGCTGAGCAGCTGACCTTGTGTCCAGAGTCACAAAGCAAAGCACCTTGTTGCGGGGAGACCCCTCCTGCCTCCCGGCTTCTTCTCCCCACCAGCCTGCAGCCTGGAGGTCCGGCAGCTCTGAGACAGAGACTGGGACAGCAGGGGGTCTTCCAGGGGTTCTGCAGGCAGAGTCGGTGGGACAGCGCGGGGCGGGGTGCGGGGGGTTGCCAACAGAGGAGGACAAAGGCACAGGATTGTGAGAGTACATGGGGCACCCTCAAAGGTCTTTCAAAACTCACTGGGGTGGAAAGGATCCTTGCGGCAAAGGACTGATGCTCCATCACTAACATGCTAGGGACTTAGCAACCCAAAGACTGCCAACCACGTAATTATTCCACGCAGCACACCGCTGTCCCAGACCCAGTTCTGGTCATCTTCCAGTTGAGATGGTTTACGCCTTTCATACAGATGGACCTCAGCTTCTCCTAATTATCTGCATCTTCTTAGCACCGCTCACAATTCCAGAATGATGTTACAAAGATTTTTTTTTTTTTTTTTTTTTGCGGTACGCAGGCCTCTCACTGTTGTGGCCTCTCCCACTGCGGAGCACAGGCTCCGGATGCGCAGGCTCAGTGGCCATGGCTCACGGGCCCAGCCGCTCCGTGGCATGTGGGATCTTCCTGGACTGGGGCATGAATCCGCATCCCCTGCATCGGCAGGCTGACTCTCAACCACTGCGCCACCAGGGAAGCCCTGTTACAAAGATTTTTTAGAAAAAGATGATACCCCTTAGCACTAGAGAAGGTATGTGGAAAGCAGGTGGAAATACAAATTGGAATAACCTTTCTAAAGGGCAATTTTGTAATCAAAAGCCTCAGATACCTGCCTAACTTTGACCCAGTAATTTTATTTACAGGAAATATCCCAAGACATACTTACAAAGATAGTCATCACAGCCTTGTTTGTAATGACAGTTGGAAACTACCTAACTTGCCCCAAATAGGGGTTGTACATTCCTGACAGGGGAAAAAATGAGCCACTTAACATGATGAAGAAGCAAACAGCTTGTTTCCTGGAACATATTCATGTACAGTGTTAAGAGAGGGGAAATGGTTTGAATGGTATTCAAGTCTGTATTTCTAAAACCATTTGTATATTCCTAATAAAATGAACGTTAAGTGATAGCCGTCATCTCTGGATGACAGGTTTATATGGCAGGTACTGCTTTTTATCCACATATTCACCCTCCTGCCCTTCTTCCCAAGAGAATCCTTCCTTTGTTTAGAATTGCAGTGTACCAGGTAAAGAAGGATACTTTCCAAACTCCCCTGCACCTGGAGGTTTAACCAGATGAGATGGTGCGGCCGTCTGCCAACAGTTCTTAGGAATATTTTGCTACTCCACAGCAGGGACACCCTTTCCTCCTCATGCCCTCCTACCTGCTTCCTGTCTGGAGTAGAGATGACACTTGGAGTTGCAGGAGGGCAAAGACCACTTGCTAAGAAGAGTAGAAACACTATGAATAGAGGTGCTATAAACATCTGTGCACAGGTGTTTGTGTGAGTATAAAATTCACTTCTGTAGGAATGCAATTGCTGAGTCATATATGTTATATATATGTATATAGATACACACCTATATATATGATTTATAAGAAAATGATCAGTTCTCCAAAGAAGCTGTACCATTTTGCATGCACATATCACAATAGTTTATCAAGGAATGAGGCTGGATCTACCAATTGCTAGTCCAAAGACCTTTCTTCTAACTTGCCGTCTGCCACATTTATGTTCAATTGTTCATATTTACTCTATGTTCTCAATATGTTCATATTTTCTCTAATATAACTCAATATGTTCATATTTACTCTAATATAACTCAGTTATGAATGAATGTCATAAATGTTGTTATTATTGTCTTAACATTGTCATTCTTTTAGTATGCTTCTACATATAGGTGTCAGCACCTTCTCCTCCCTTAAATCTGTGACTTAGAATCATTTCTATCTTGTCCAAGTTCGAGAAGCGCAATGAGACATACTACAGGTAGGTGCCGTGAAGGCTCCACAGCCAGCAGCAAGTGGAAACAGGGTGAGATTCTTTAGACTCTGTAAGGGTTGGTAATTAAAGTTTCTAAAACCTCAAATCATGGCTTCCATCTTTAGGAGGTTTCTCTCCTTGAAAGCACTTAAAGTATCTTATCTTCCTAGAGGATGCTAGAACCTTATATTTTCCATTTCTCATCAATGCATAATCTCCATGAACCCAACAGTGATTTTTCACAGAGGCTTGACATTAAAGGTACTGAAATTCTCTCTAGGCATGACCTTGAGCAGCTCAAAACCATAACATAGAATCTCTGTCTCTTTAAGAAATTACCTCTATCTTCTAGTAAGTACTTTGATTATTTTGGGCTAACATGGAGAAAATATACATGGTGTAAGTTCAAGATCTTCATTAAGTTCAAGATCTTCTTATGAATCAGAGCCATTTTAAACATTGCTTATCTCTAATGATACAGCAGAGGGAACTGACCAAACAAACAGTCTTGAAAAATATTACAATTATCTTTTAAACGATCAAAGGGCTTAAATGCCTGAAAGAGGAAGCATGTTTCTATAGAAAGAGACATTTTAAGTGATGTGTGTTAACATTTAGGGTAAGCAAACTGACTGAAAGAATAGATCTCAAATTGCATAATGGTTCAAACACCGTAAGAGTTTGGTTCTTGTGTACATATATTACCCTGGTCAGTGAGGCCAGGAGCTGGGGCAGGCGGGGGGAGGGGCATGAATTATTGATATATTGGTATATCAGCAACTAATTATCCTGAGTCTTTTGAGGGTCCCCAGTGGCAATGCCAATGCCTTAACTCCCAAGGACTCATGGACACCTCCAGTCAGCACTTGGAGACTCACACTGGAAGTGAGATATAGCCTTTTCCGTTGCTCACAGCCCATTGGTCAGAATCCTTACCTCACTTAAAGGCTCTAGGATAGGGAAATGAAGTCTCTCTCTGCATAGCCACTTCCCAGGAACAACTCTGGCCTATAATTGGGGAACACCAATCTTTTATGGACAGTTAGCTCACTTTGACAAACTATTATTCCAGAATTTGCCATTTGTTTTATTCATTTATAGAATACCGGGACATTGAGATATGTCTTAGATGTTTTTCCCTAAATCTTTTCCTTTTTTTTTCCCTGAGTGTCTAATCCTTTTTCTATCAACTGCATTAAACCTAAGCAAGATAGTATAAGCTGGTATCCGACAGTGCATTTGAGTATTAATATACAGACGTAGCTGTGTATTAAATCTTTTCATTGTTTTTGTCATGACTCTTAACTTCTATTTTGTATTTCATAGCTGTGGTTCATTTTGTCTTATTTCCTCAGTTCTATCTTCTAATTACTGTCTTCTCATCATTCATATCTAATTTACCATTTACCCTTCTTTTGAGATCTTTTTCAATGATTATAGGGTTTTTTTTCAGAATTTTGATGGATTTTCTGACTTTCCATTTTCTTTGTTCATCATGCCCTATTCTTGGCTTATAGATTCTACCATTTCTCTTGTCTTTTCAAACATCTTAAACATACTTATTTTCAAATCATTTTATAAGATTTGAAGTAGCCCCAAACTAGAAATAACCCAAATGGTCATCAACTAATGGCAGTGTCTGAATATCTCTCAAGGTGGGATCTTCTCTTATGGGCCCATATTCTTTCCTTACCTTGTGTGAGAACTGTTTCAGGGAGACACACGTTGTCCCCTGGTGTGGAGAATTTATAATGAAACTTTCCATTTGTCTCTGTCTGGTCCACAATATTTTATCAGTTTCTAGACTTAATTTTTTCCATTGGCATTACTGAAATATGTAAATAACACAAAATAAATTTTAAGGGTAAACTTTCATCATTGTTGACAAATATGTACATTCTTTTAACCATTATAGTCATTTATATCACCCTAAAATGTCCCTCTAGCTCCCTTAGAAAGAAGGAGCTCCCTTCCCGCCACAGCCCAGATAACCCCAAATCTGTTTTCTGAAGCAACAAGGATACACTATACAGCACAGGAAATTATAGCCATTATTTTCTCATAACTTTTAATGGGGTATAATCCATAAAAATACTGAATCACTATGTTGCACACCTGAAAGTAATATAATATTGTAAATCAACTATACTTCAATAAAAAGAAAATCTGTTTTCTATTACTATGATTTTGCCTTTTCTAGAATTTCATATCAACAGATTCATAGATCACGTAATGTTTTTGTGTGGGGGGCTTGTTTCACTTAGTATCATGCTCTTGAGATTCAGTTATGTTGGTGTGTATCAGCAGTTTATTCCGTTTCGTTACTAAGCAGAATTCCATTTTATGAATATACCACAATTTATCGTTCACTAGTTGCTGGACATTTGGAATGTTTTTACCCTTTTGCTACTGTGAACAGAGCTGCTATGAATTTTGCATACAAATATTTGTGTCATATTTTCTCCTTTGCATGCTCGGTGTTAATGGGTGCTGAAAATTTCAAATTTGTGTTGTTTAATGTTGAACTTTATTTTATTCCTCTATAGAGTATTGGGACTTGTTCTGATGACCAATTATGTTTCATTTCAATTGCTTTGATCTTTTTAAGATTTGCTTTTAAGTTTGTTAGAACATGAGCAGATTTTATCATTATAGACTACCCTTCAACCTTTATTTCTATATTAGATTTTTGCACATCACACAGGCTGTGGGTTCTTCATTGTCACTGGCTACTCTTTTCCAACCATAGCCCGGAACTTGGTCTCACATGGGCCTGGGATTCCTAAGTAGTGAGCACAGGTTGTTCATCCTTATGTCATGGATGGGCCTGACTTCCCAGTTCCTGACCCTATATCACAAGGTCAATTCTAGTTTGCTCCAGCTCAAAAGAATACCATCCTTGCAGAGACATTGCCTGGTTCCATTGTGCCCTACTTCTCTACAAGAATGTTTATAACCTCAAGTCTAATTTGCACAACCTTCTGCTTTAATAGAGCATTTAGTTTAAGAGACAGCAGGCTTTATGGTAGAACTTTCTGGATGGGAAACCCTTAAGTATCACAGCTTTTTCTGTAGATATATTCTATTTCCCTAGAGACACCCTTTGACTTTGTGCAGAATGGGTAGCATAGGAATAGGGGACTTGGTAAGCACTGGTTACAGTACTTTACAGGTGATGTAAGAGCAACGCAGACCTGCTTTTCCAAAAGAAATAATTTCCCTCTTCAAAACACATATAATCGTTAAAGGGAGAATCCAATGTAATGGAACAAACAATGATTGTCTTCTCAAGACAAAACTGGCAATATTCTCTCTAACGAATCCATTTGTGAGTTACATGTGTTAACTTGCTTTTGTTTTAGGCTATCAAAATTTTGTAAATGACGATGCCCAGTTGCGGCAGTAGAGACGTAGGATTGAGACACGATGGGTATTTTCCCTAATCCCTTCCTCTCTGTTGTTTCCACGCATCTAGTCCTTTTCTTTCCATTAGCCACAGTAAGCTGGGCAAGGAGAGTGAGCCGCCACCCCTCAGGTACTAGAAGCAGATTCAAAGCGCATTTCCACCTGGGCTGGGTAGCATCCCATTGTCTCACTAAAGGATCACCTTCACAAGCCCCAAAAACTTCTTAGACTGTTCGATAATAGGGTTGATCGTTACCTAGGTCCCATTTTCATTTTATTACACTCTTGAAAATTGTTTTCTGAAAAGCTTCCAGAAAATAACCTGACCACATTGTAAAGTTCACAGTGATGGGTTTTAAGACAAACAGGACGGCTGGCTATTTTCTAAGCACTGAGAGCTCACCCTGGTGAGCGTCCTGGTCTCCAGGACTGGCAACCTGACATTTGCTGACTGCCAAGGATCGAGGGCCCAACACAAGCCCAGCCCCTGCCCAAGGGGCCTTCCGTGTTCTCAGCACACCTATCTTCCCTCCTTCTTTCTCTCCCTCTAGATCACAAAGCTGTTTTCCCCTAGCTGTGCTGCGTTTGTTGCCTCCGGGTCTATGAAAGGACCATCCCTTCCCGGTAATGTCTTCCAGGCGCTGATTCTTCCCAGGGCAGCCGTGTGGTTGGGAGTTTGGACGGTACCTGTGGCTCTGGCCATGGGTGAGAGCTCGGAATAAGGTCTCTCTATGCCTCGCCGTACCAGCTCCACTCTTAACTGTTCTAATTGTGCTTCATATAAATTTTATTTTAAAGAGAAAGGAGCCGCACAATTTAAAACAAACAAAACAATAAGGCCACTCATTTTGCGTTGTTTGTGTTTTTGACAAAGGCTCCCAGTGCCGTCCATGGCGGGCCCCTCCTGACCTTTCTAACTTCTCTCTCCCCTCACCTGGCTCCACAGAAACGCTCTGTCCCCTCAAACTCTGCTTCCTCCCAGCCTCCCAGCAAACTGCCCCAAGCAGCCTCTCAGGCTTTCACCAACTAATACTCTCTGCTTTGCCTGGATGTACGGCTGCTGATTGTGACACCTGCCCTTCCTCTGCTCGGTCCCCGCCTCCCAGGAAAGAGGCCACAGGGTCTCTCAGGAGTCTCCTCCTCCCTGGTCCCGGCGACTTCACACCAGAGCCTGACGCCTCTCCTCCTTCCAGGCACCCAGGGCTGCGAGCAGAGGCCCGGCTGCCCCGCATCTGACAGCCCCTCGCCGCTCCTGTGCCCACAGCAGCCCGCAGAGTGGCCCGCTAGCCGGGAGCCAGCAGTCACCCCAGCTTCACGAATTCCAGTTTTGCATAACTTTAGACAGAGGTTTGCGTTTTCAGGAAGGCATCTTCCGATGTGATTGCTCCTATGAAGGAGCAGGTTTGCATTTAAATTCGGCTGCTGTCAAAGGGATGATTTTTCTGAATTACGTTTATCCGAGCAGTGCCGGTCCCTCCCCAGGGATGAGGCGTTTGGATGCAGTCAGTCGACCTGATCTGGCACGCGGTCTCCCTCTTGCGAGGACAGGGACCTACGGATGAATGGGAGGAGGAAGAAGGAAAGAGAAAAGCACCGAATCTGGGTATCTCTCGATGAAGGCCGATCACATCTGGGTGCGGGCAGTTGTGGAACTTACTGAGATGCCTGACGCCGCCGTCCTGCTGGCCGTCCTCAAGCCAGGCATTTCCCACGTGGCGCTGGCGTTTCTCCCACTGCACGTGCGGCGGCTGTGCTGTCGTGATCACGCACCCACCGTCCCACGCTCCTGCCGCCAACTCCGCACGGCGATGCGAGGCTGTCCTCTCGCGCATGCGGAGCTCGCTCGCGCCCGTTTCTAGGCACATCTGGTTTAGCTGTGAGCACTCTCTGGTCCGGGTACCTTTGGGAGGTGACGCGCGGCAGGTGGGCTGGAGCAGATGTGCTCCCGCAGCTGAAGGACACCTGCGGGCTCCGCGCTTCGGCCTCGCCTGCCCCTTGGGTGCTCCGCAGGTGCTCGGCCCGCGGCCACCTGCACCCCAGGACCTCGGGAGCCCGGGGCCGTGTCCAAGGGCAGGACGCGCACCCGTGGCCACACCGCAGGAAGGGATCCCGTTCTCCTCACCTGGGCCCACTGCCCTCCCTGAGATCAGCACCTCCGCTGCTGCCTCTGCTTGCGGTTGCTACCACTCGACACCACCCCCCCCCCCCACCCCGGGGGAAAGGCAGGGGTCTCGCCCAGGGCACTGCTCTCGTTCCCAAGACCCAGCGTTCAGGGGACGGAGAGCTCTGGGCCCGGACACAGCGGCGGGAGACAGTATTCTCCCCAACTCATGCCGCTTCTCAACACCACATCAAAACTGTGCTCCCCAAGACGCCCCAAGATACCTGCCTTCTCTTTAAAACCCTTCAAAAGCAGATAAACACTCACAGAAGCAGTTTCATCCAAAAGCCATCTGTTTCCCTGGGCGGTGGCCTCTGCTGAGGCTGAGACTGCTTCCAGGATGAGAAGCCCCGGCCCTGCCCTCCTTCCCCCCACCCGCTGATCCCATCACGCCTCAGCCCGGCTCACCGCAGCGCTCTCAGAGGCTCTGCCCGCCTCACCTTGTGCCCAACCCGGAGGTCCCCTTGCTTCTCACCACAGCAGGCCCGGGACCCTCCCGACTCCCCTGTATATCGAGGGAGAGCACGGGGACCTCTGTGTCACCTGGTCGCACTGGACGCCAGGAAGACTCGATTTCCTCTGGTGGCTTCCTCCTCACTCACACCTTGGCTGGAGCACTGAGACTCACGGCCCAGCCTCAGTTCAAAGGGGAGAGGAAGCAAGGAAAACAAATAAACAGGAAGACTGGGAACAGAAATGCAAACTAAGTCATTTCAAAAGTGTTATCCTGGGGCTTCCCTGGTGGCACAGTGGTTGAGAGTCCGCCTGCCGATGCAGGGGACACGGGTTCGTGCCCCGGTCCGGGAAGATCCCACATGCCGCGGAGCGGCTGGGCCCGTGAGCCATGGCCGCTGAGCCTGCGCGTCCGGAGCCTGTGCTCCGCAACGGGAGAGGCCACAACAGTGAGAGGCCCGCGTACCGCAAAAGAAGAAGAAGAACAACAAAAAGTGTTATCCTGGTTCATGTTCCAATCAGAGCGACACCTGAGCCCCTTTCCAGGCACAGGATAGGGGCTTTTACCCACTTTCCTACGTTGATCTCCCATCACCGGCTGTGGTGGGTTCTCCGCTCTCCTTCCAAAGAAATCTCATCACCCAGGTTCTGGTCACATGTCTAGGGCCCTTCCATTGGATGCCTCGGCCGGATTGGCGAGAGGCTCTGTCACCCGAAGCTGCTGCCGCCCCCGGTCTTCTTTTTTTTATTTATTTTTTATTTTTGCGGTACGCGGGCCTCTCACTGTTGTGGCCTCTCCCGTTGCGGAGCACAGTCTCCGGACGCGCAGGCCTAGCGGCCATGGCTCACGGGCCCAGCCGCTCGGCGGCATGTGGGATCTTCCCGGACCGGGGCATGAACCCGTGTCCCCTGCATCGGCAGGCGGACTCTCAACCACTGCGCCACTAGGGATGCCCTGCCCCCGGTCTTCAAGCTGGGTCTGGACCTGGCTCTGTCCTCCTCGGAAGACAGTATCGTCAGGGCAGTGGGCAGCCACTTACTGTCAAATGTCTAGACTTTCAATTCTTTTGTGAATGGCTCTCCTTTGGACTGAATCACAATAGCTAAAAAGACATGTTTACATTTAGTTCTGTTTTCTACAAAGTTTTCTTTTTCTGCTGCTCTCAAACACCAGAATCTGGCCAAGGCTACTTTGTATTTATGTGAGTCTGTGCAAGTAAGACCCCACCAAGTGGCTTTAGAGTCCCTCCTGTGGGTGCAGTTTGCATGGCTCCATTCCAGCTGACTTTACTTGTTCATGATTGCCTCTTACCTGGAGCCCCCTCCATGCAGGGGAACACTTCTGGAAAATTCCAGGATGCAGGCTGTCTGAATTTTGGTATTTTACAACTTTTCCATATCCTGATTTTCATAAAACTTCTGAAAAAACTGAAGCAGTGAAAAATCAAAGTGAAAGATCAAATGAGAAAACATAAAATACCCAAGTCATAAAATATGTTTTCTCTAGCAGGTGTTTCTCAAGTTCTCAAGCAGCCTGTGTGGTGTCATGATGACCTTGGTCTCCACTTTCTGAAGTTCAGAGGTTGGATTTTTGTTGTTTTTTACCCCGTAGGGCTTCCCATCATCATTTCTCTTGACAAAAGAAAAATAGACTAGAGACAGCTAAAATATTCAAAACTACCTGTCTTTTAAAAACTTGTTACTTTCTCTGGTTATCTCAAGGTCAAGGAGCCCAAGGTAACTAGCAACCTTGACTACTGACCACAAAAATTCTATCTTTTCCATAATTCTTGAAAAAATTAAAGTACCTCACACTCTTTGTTTACATAATACATACTAATCATGAGAATATCGCCTTAGACGTACAGAAAGCCTCCTTTCCAAGAGCTGTAAGAATACCATGTGTCTGAGCAAGTCCTTTCATTATACCGTGAAGAGGATACAGGTTGTTCTATATCCACAGAACAGAGCAATCGAGCATCTAAATGTTCCCTTCCTGTTGGCACCTCTACCATGGATAATCATTACTTGCCTGTGTTTTGTTGACCCTTGAGCAATCCCCTAAATGTCCATCTGACCAGCCAGATTCTTTGTTTCCCTGCAACGGTCACGTCTCTCTTCTGATAATCACTTGGCTTGAAAGCACATTTCCCCTCTTCAAATGCTGTGGAGTTTTTTTTTTTTTTTTAATTGTATAACATCCTAGTTGCCCCAAGGAGTGTTCAATAAAGTACCACTCGTTCAAATATTATTCACATTATCCTTCCATTTACAATGAAAGCAATAATAGTAATGACATGTTTGTTCAACACTTTGTATGCGGCAAGGCCTTTTGCTACATGCTTGTTTGTGTTAACTCGATGAATCATCAAAAGGACCTTTCAGGCTTCCCTGGTTCCGCAGTGGTTGAGAGTCCGCCTGCCAATGCAGGGGACACGGGTTCGTGCCCTGGTCCGGGAAGATCTCACATGCCTGGGAGCGGCTGGGCCCGTGAGCCATGGCCGCTGAGCCTGTGCGTCCGGAGCCTGTGCTCCCCAACGGGAGAGGCCACAGCAGTGAGAGGCCCGTGTACCGCAAAAAAAAAAAAAAAAGGACTTTTCAATACAGGAAGACCTCTGAGACGTGGATTAGATTCCAGACCATTACAATCAAGTGAATATCCCAATAAAGCCAGTCTTATGAAGTTTTTGGTGTCTCAGTGCATATAAAAGCTATGTTTATACTATAGTGTAGTCTATTAAGTGTGTGATAGCATTATGTCTAAAAAAATACATAGCTTTATTAAAAAGTACTTTATTGCTAAAAAATGCTAACTATCATTTGAGCTTTCAGTGAATTATAATGGTTTGCTGGTGGAAGTTTTGAAAATTTGTGAGAATTACCAAAATGTGACACAGACGCACCAAGTGAGCAAATGCTATTGGAAAAATGGTGCCAAGAGACTTGCTCCATGCAGGGTTGCCACAAACCTTCAGTTTGTAAAAAATGCAGTATCTATGGAGTGCCATAAAACAAGGTGGACTGATGCTCTTGTTGTCTCCATTTACAGATGAGACACCGAGGCGCAGAGAAGAGAATAGCCCCAAGGTCACAGCCACAAGGACAGAGTCACTGTTTGAACCCAGCCCAACACGGCCTCCCTGTCATCAGGGATCCAAAGGCACAGCTGTCTTAGCCAACTCTGTTTTCCCATTTTTCCAGCACAGACCTTGTGCCTAGTGGTCCAGAGATGGAGTATCATGGAGAGAATGGAGCACATGCCTCATCCCCTCACTGGCACATGTCATGTGGTTTTCTAAAATATGAGTGATTTTCTAAAATGTGATCAGGTAAAGAATTCAACTGCATGTAAGACTCCTTCCTCTTTCCATCCTGATTCCCCACCCCCTTATCACATTTCCCCTTCTAGTAGGGGGCACTGGAGTGGTTGTGGGCATTTCTGGGAGGGTTTGTGGGGAAACTGAGGTGGGGACTACATTCAGTTGGACTTCAGGAAGAGTGTGCACGTGGTTTGCAGTCACCTCCATGTAAAGTGATGTTATTGCAGAGTCTTGTTGTCGATGTGGCAGCACTCAACCTCCCTCCGTCATGTCACCATGTGCTGACACAAAGATGTGGCATTGGAGGGCCCGTCCTGCAGTGCACAGCCCCCAAGTCTGTGAATAGTGAAGAAAGATTTGGAAACACAGAGCCATAAGCTGGTCTGCGTAGGTAATCATCCTACTGTCTTAGCTTGTACCTGAAGGGAAGTTGGTAGAAATGTTCCAAATGTTGTTAAAAATGCTAAAATTTTACATGTGGTTACACATAACAAGGTAATCCACCTTGATTAATAATTATTTTCTATTCTCTCAGTAGAATAGTTTTTGTCTGGCAGTTAATACATGTACTCTGTTATTTTTCTTCAATTTATTACATATGTAGTTTCTGTCATAATTTTTTTAAATTTGAAGTTTGTACAGATTTCTTTTCTAAATCTGAATGAACATTAATTTTCATCCTTGACTTCATCGTGTGAATTTTGTATTCCTTTTCTTTCAAGGACACTCAAATTACATAAGCTTCAGATGCTTTAAAGTGGGATCTATCCTGAATATGTCCTACAAAATGCATGTGTCACAAAGAGTTAGGTTAGAATGACTTGAAGCCCATGGAAAATGTTTCTCCCAGTTCAGAATGGAGCCCCTGCCGCTGTCCTGTGTACGAGTGTGATGAGTGTGTGTTCCCTTGTCTCTTCAGCAAACAGGAGCATCTCCTAGATTCAGAATGGGGACTCTCCAGCCGCCGTGCTGATCTGCAAGTGTGTGCACTTGAATCCTCCCACTGGATGGCTGTCTAGTCCTGGCTGCCCATCTGTCCTCCTGATGGGAATGTCCTGGCGCCATGTTGCTTCCCCCAACCATGCTTCTCTCAGGGAAGGGCGATGCCTGGCCACCAGGGGGCGCCTGTCTCAGGCATCTAGTAGCAGGAACAAGGAGGTGACAGCAGTGCTGAGGTGAGAGAGAGGAAGATGGAAGAAACTGAAGAGGAAGAGACCTGTGGACAGACCTCTGCACAGCACTTGAGTGTGGCTGTCTTCACTGCTCCCAGCTTTCTAAGGAAAGGTGGCCCATGAAACTGTAATCGAACCCAGGTTTGGCCAATAATTTGAGAGGCAAGTGTCAGCAGAAAGGAACGGAGCTTTAATCAGTAGAAAGGAAAGGCGCTGGGAAGTTGGTGGACTTGTGTCCAGAGACGAACTACGAAGATTCCGCTCAGCCAGGTTGGTTTTTAAAGGGAAAAATGGGGTGGGGTGGGGGGAGAATCTCAGTGAATCATTGAGGCAGGAGGTTGGGTTCTGCAACTCCACTGCGTGCAGACCGGCTGACTCTTTCTTCAGACGTTATCCTGCCCAAGTGATCTGCCTGCAGGACTGCTTAGCGGGGCCTACTGGGGGTAGAGAGCTAATCTTACTTCTTTTTATCTAGGAAAAGTATCAACAGGTTAGACAAGACATGGTGAGCATTCAGGAGATCGTAAGTCAAGAGTTAGTTTCAGTTGCTTAGTGATCTCACTCTTATAATTAGGTTCTTTTAAGGTTAGAGGGGAAGAGAAATGGGCAAACAGGAAAGGGGCAACAGAGCTGCTTTCAAAACCACCACTGTGACGAACAATTCACCCTCTGGCAAAGGCCATGGCAAATACTTGACAAATATTGTGGAGCGCACATGCATTAAGATTGAAAAATCATATGAATTTGATTTGAATTCATTTGGATCATATGAATTTGAAAAATAATATGAATTTATTATTCATAAAAGATGCAGAGGTTTGGGTTATAGTTCAGCAAAGTTTTCTCTGTGCTTTATGGTAAGACTCATTTTCAAAATATTAAAAATGGCTTTTGAAACTAGAGATGAACTTTTGCACTTCCTGTGTACTCAATGAGGGATCATTTCACAAAGGGTTATTACTTTTTGACTTTGTTTCCTCTGTTACGCTTTTAGTAACTGGTCTAAGGAGCTCTGAACTGCCCAGAACTATCAAATGTTTATCAAATGTGTTCCTGTTGTTTTCAGATCTGGTTCTGATTGTGATCGCAGGGGTGGGGTGAGAGCTTCCTATACTCCAGAGGAAAATGTATGTCAAGCCGATTAATGAGAGAAAGGCCATTTCAGACATCACTTTCTGTATGATTTTATAAACAAACTCCTTTAAAGAAGTAAACCAAGTATAAACAAGTGTAATTCCAGAAAATAAACATAGTTTCAGATACTATTTTAAGGAACATTTCTTCTTACATTAATGCCCTACGGTTGTGCAGTCAATACATTCAATCATCCCTACTATTCTTCACAAGCTGGGCTCAAGGAGGAACTTTAAATGGAAATTTACATTGTATATTTCAAATATGTCCAGAAAGGTATTTTAAATGACATTTCAATTGTATTTGTTAAGAGTGAATGAAGTAGATTCTAAAAAGAGGAGATGGATACGTGAGCATTGGGTGAGAATGTCTAAATATTAGAGTACATCACTGTAAATACAAAGATTCAGAAAAAAAATCACAAGGAAGAGAATTGTGGGACCACATTTATTCCACTCACTTTCTAAACTAACAGTCAAATGTAGGTTCTTCACGGAATGCTTTAAGATTTTAATATTTCATCTAATACAGATACTCAGAATCCAAACTGATTTGGTCTGAGATGGGGTCTGGGTGATATATATATTTTTCAAAGTCCCCAGATAATCCTAATATGCAGCCAGAACTAATAATCTCCTGGACTGTCAGCCTGCCTAATCAGGAAGAATAGACCTCCCCCAAAAGCTGTAGGAAATTATTCTTCTGCCCTTTTAGCGCTAAAGGACATCCAACCTTCCAAAAGCAGAGAAGTCTTTTAATGTGTAGTCAGCCTGGATCATCTGGGTAAAGACAGATTTTAAAAATTAATATTTCATTAGTTGGGGTTAAAAGTAGTTTAATCATTATCACATGCTTCGCTAGTTTATATTTTTGTATAGCTTTATTTTATTATGTTAAGGTTTGTATCCATATTAAATGGGCCTTTCAGCTTTGTGCTAACTGGAAATTATATATATGTGAAATTATACATATGTATGTTTATATTTACATGAATGTGAGTATATATTAGACATGTGTGTGTGTGTGTGTATATATATATATATACATATATATATACATATGGAGAGAGAGAAGGAGATTTCATGGGATCATGAATACTGAAATACGTCTTTCAGGCATCTTCTAGCTGTGTTCATGCTAATAGTCAGCAGTTCATTGTAGAAAAACCTTGTTTTATGCAAGGAAGAATGGAATATGGTGTGCTGTAGAGAAGGCGAGCTTGATATAACAGTAAACCGATCATCAACAGAACAGGTTATCAACTCCTTGTAAATGAAAAACTTGATCGATTTTCCTTGGCACACACTTCTTATTGTCCATGGAAAGACTTGTAAAAGTTGTCCACGGCATCATAGAATCATCACAAAGCTGGCTGGTCTTGTCTTGGCCTCCACACAAGAGGCTGTGGCATCTGATCACACAGGAGCGTGTTATGGGGTTCTCCCCAGAGGTCATCTGCAGTCTCAGTCCAATGAAACGTTCTCCTTCAAGTAGTGATCGCGCTCAGCACATCTGGGGACACAGGGGCCACTGAGGCTACGCAAAGAAAAATGCCACTAAATTGTTTCCTAAATGGTGGAATTTATTTCAGTGCTAACTTACAATGGAATGAGATAAACTATTTACATAAAGCTTAAGTACAAAAAATATAATACAATTTTTACTGTACATAATCAGGATTCTCTTATTTTGTCCCCCAAATGTAGAGATGAAGAGGGGGCTGGTATGGAAGGAAGCTTGGGGAACTGTTGGCAATACTCGGGATCATCCTTCATGAATTTATTATTCATAAAAGATGCAGAGGTTTGGGTTATAGAACCTGGCAACTCGCCAAGAGCAGGGAGTGAGCGGGACACTTTCACTTCGGGGATACCAGCTCAAAAATATGCCTGTTTTCCTCTGAGTTGAGGCTGGGAGCCCGTGAGAGTTGGTTTCTGCTGACTGGTTGGGAGACACCTGCCCGCCCCTTCCCTGAACTTATGACATTGATCCAGGGCAGCGGGCAATGGGCGCCCTGCCTGCACTGCCTCAGATGGTGTCTTAAACTGATTTTGAAAACAATGTATCTACCAGGTGTCATTAAACAACTTTTGTAGATATAGACCTGGATAGCTCTCAAGTGAGCATTTAAGACCAGTGAAGTGATAAACAGAAAAAAATGAAGACCTCTGGAAATCGGTATTACACATTTTTAACAACAAGGTTTCTAGTGAAACATTGAAAGTCAAATGTAAGGGCTGAAAAACCCCCATCCCCCATTGGTCCTGAGGGGGAATACCCAGAAATCCACAAGCATTCCAACAGAGCAACCAAAGCTCTGTTTTTCTCATTCCAATAAAGGGGAGACAGTGCTACCTCATTCTAAGAAAGCTCCATTATGATTAATATATATGGTCTTTTAAAAATTAATTTCAAGATCAGTAACTTTCTGTAAGTTTACCAAGGGGTCAAGGTGGCTTCGGGAAAAGGTTCCATGAAAAAAAAATGAAATAATCCCAAATAAGTTTATTTTGTATCACAAAACAGCAACAGCAAATTAACACAGAATGAGGCATTTAACATTTCATAACATCTTCAAAAGTCACATCAAGTGGCATAACACACAAATTTAGTTACACACTTTTGAAGAATGCTTGGACCGAGTTTGTGCACTTCCCTTGCAGACAGTGTAGAATTTTGGTGGTGGATGTAGGTGCTTGTGTTGAAGGTTCATAGTGTGCTTTCTCCCAAAGTGCGGAAGTTCAAGTCTGATTTTGGCCAATGGTCATGGTACAGGGGAAAAGGAATCAAATTTAGCAGAGAAAACACTGTTAACTTTCTTAACCCAGACTAAGAATGAAAACTTTGTGAACTTATGAAGCAAGTTTGACATTGAGTTCAAACAAACAGCAGGCCATATTCTAGGTGGTTCTCATTCCACTCACCATATCTGTGCCAGTCATCACCAGCCTATGTCTGATTTTCCTGTATCTACAGACTTGCCTGAAGACAGACAGTAACAAAACCCTCTAACTTCTATAGGCATCCTATTGACATTCCTACTACAGAACGAACGTTAAGGTGTTTTTTGGAAAATGTAGAATTAAAGTGATGTCAGTTTCTGGAAGGCTGGGTTCACCTAAATTCTGAACACATCGTGGCACCCATTCTGGCATCATAGCCGCAGTGCGGGTGGAAATCACATCTGACGATGATGTGCTTCTTGTTCATTTTCTATTCCTGAGTTCAAAGAGGCATATAAGAATGATTTTCTTCAAAGTATAGCCAATCAGTCCTCTGCTTTCAACCAATAATATCCAGATGAAATGATAAATCATTACCTTAAACAAGGCACTGGCAACTTTTAATAGGAAATTAAGCCATCTGCACTTACTAATCAGGCTCTTTCTTAGTGACATGTTAGGAGGATAGTTAGGATTTTCTGAAATCCAGATTTTGCTCTTCAGCTTGTATTTATCTAAAATGGGGATCATTTTGAGCTATAATATTTGGACCATTTTTGGCATTAAGTTGCCAAAAATCTGAGAAAGTACAGGATCGTGTTTGAACTGCTGGCCTCAGATTTCTGACTGATATGCAAGGGGTGGAATGAATTCTATTGCCCATCCAACACGTTAGTTTAAGAAATACCATAGAGTGGTTTTCTATCTCAATTTTTCTCCCTTCTGGTCTTAAAGTATATTTCACTAGTTACTGTCATCATGGCAACAAAGTAAAACATGTTTGCCTGAATGAGAATTAGTACTGAATCATGGGAAACAAGCTTGATAGCTTTTTTTCTTTTCTATGGCAAAACTAATACGGTCTTTTGAAAATACTATATGAGACACCTTTCACTAGGAACAGTACATTCATGTCAGGCTCTGATTTTGGTTTTGATGATGCTCTTAGACCCTTTGCAATGTGAACTTACATTTTCAAAAGAGAACAGGTCGCCATTCTTAACGCTTCTGAAACATGTACCAAATTTTTGATGATGCAACATATGATCATTAAAAAAATCTCACTTTGATCCATCTGCTACAAAAATATCTATAACACATCTTTAACATAAAACCATAAAAAAGATTATGGAATAGTCATTTTAAAAATCCCTGCCAATGGTCCAACTTTACGTCTTGTTCATTACTTTTCAATTTCCAAAAGAGAAAATAAGCAAGGATGAAAGCAATATATTTTCTTGTGTTTTATCAGGTTATCAAGATGGATAACCAGAATGCATTGGTTCTGTATTTATAGAGTTACAAAACATCTTTAAATCAACTAATATTAATGACTTCAATAGGAGAGAACAGCAGAAATAAATTCCACAATGGCCACTGGTCTCCAAATATTTTATCTTACATGGTAATACATTTGAAATATTTGGCATTCCCTTTTGTACATTTCTCAGGCCAAGATGAATGTTCTCCCACTTCACACCCATTGATCAGAATGGCTTTCTAGTGTCTGATAATAGTTAAGGATAGGTAATCAGAGGTAATCAATTTTGGTAATGTCATGTCAACATGAATCACCAAGCCAACATAAATTACCATGAAATGATAGAAACAGTAGAAGGAATAAATGTGCTGGGCATGGCCAATGAGATCTGTGTACTCCAATTTGCATCATCTTAAAAAATAAGAGCAGAGAGTTTGCATATGAGTAGATTTAAGGTTAGTGTTTTAATTCTCTGCCTTCACGGACAAGGATTATTGGAGCTGTGAGATTTAAGCACAGCCCTGCCACATGGAGAGCAGCGGCCTGGAGGCAGACTCAGTGCTTGGCATCCACTACTGCTACCCTACCTGTTGCCTCTGGATAGATGTTCCAGAGTCACTTTCTGAAACAGAAAGACAGAATTAAATATAGTTACCCCAAAATGCCACACATAAGAAAACTCCACTGAAATATAAAAGACACCCTGGGGCTAAGGAAAGTTGATGCCCGCAGGGCTAAGTCAATGCTGAAAGTGGTTTGACAGTGTTGGGGTAATGGACATGATTGACTCTAAAAGTGAGGGAAATCTCATAAAGGGGCACTGGAATATTTGTAAATTCAGACACTAAGGAGGCTGCACCTCCAATGTGCATTAAGGACGTGTTTACACAAAATGACTAGCTGAACGCAGACCTGATATATTTTTTAATAAAATCTCCTTTGATCTGTGGTTACACAAACAGCATCCCTTTAGGTAGCCCCTGGGATTCCCCTGCTGAGACTTTGTCCATAACTTGAAAGGCATCTGACTCACGAACTCTACCAAAGTCTCCAGTGGGAACTCTCACCACACAGGCTTTGATTCTCATTAATTTCACCCTTTTGCAAATAAATAAGGAAATAGAGGCACCTTTGCCTGCACTCTGGGCAGTTGATCCCACAAGATCCAGGGATCAGCCCACAGGACTGCGCAAGCAGATCGTGGGTCCCCACCTGGGACTGTCCAGGACACTCGGCTGGGAGGGACCAGGTACCCTTCTTTTCAAGGTCACCTTCTCCCACATTCACTTCCTTTCTCTTTGCATCACTGGTGAGTCAATGGGGCCAGACCCGTGGCTCATGCCGTTCCCATGGGCTGAACCCTCCTGGGGACAGAGGCTTCTTCACGGCAGGGGGCCCTCACATCCACTCACCCTTTATTCCTCTCAGTTCCTTTAAAATCTCTGCCCACCCTTGACACACACAGCGAACCCTCTTTTTTCCCAATATTAATGCCGATTCTAGTCAGAATCTATAGGCTTAGTGAAATGTCTCTGAAGGAGAAGGGAAGTTCAGAACCTCCCATAAGCGTCCAGGGACAGCAGCACAGAAACATGCCTAAAGCGAGTCAGACAACTGGGTAAGGAAACACCCAAGTCTGGGGATGCTGGGTCTTCACGCAACAGAGGCTGATCCTGTGCCCCCAGAGCACCTCAGAATTCACAGGAGTCCATCTCATTCAGGGTGACAAAGCCCTCAGTGTCATCAAAGCCATCATCTTCAGAGCTATTTGGGGAAGGTCACCCCCTATGCAGCGAGCAGGGATTCTGTGGCACTGCAGGGTTGATATTAACAGTGACTAGTCTAGTCTAGAGAAAGCACTGAGCACGGGGAATCACTTCCAAAGAATTTAGATGTGAGATTAAAGCCAGTTTCCTAATGAAAACCAGCCAAACTTCAATTGTACCCAGAAATAACCCTAGAAATTAAACTGTGATTAATGTCATTTGATGTTAGGCTCAGAGAGATGCAATTTAAAAATATTAGTCTCTATCTGTACCGCTTGTACCAGAACGAAAGGAAGGAAGGAAGGAAGGAAAGAAGGGAGGGAGGGAAAAGATAAAGAGAATGAAGAAATCACACAGTAATTTAAAAGGTGAGAAGTGTTGGCAGGAATCCCAACCATCCCAGCCTAAGGAAGAGGTGCTTTATGAAGGTTCCAGCAGAAGTGGTAGGTACCAATGTGAAAGCCCATCACATGGCGGCTTGATGAGGGCTACGGAGGGGAAGCATAAACACATAAGCAACAGCTCTACACTGATGGGAAAACAAAAGTTATTCCATAGATTCTTAAAATACTTGGATTATAGCTAAAACTAAACAAACTGATATCCTGTTAAGTAAGAAGGCGGGATGGAGGGAAGGAAGGAGGACGAGAGAGAGGAGAACAATTTTCTTTTGAATAGAGTGTCAGGAAACAAAAATGAGTGAATTTCTTTGCAGTGATAATTGTAAAGATTTATGTAATCAACAACATGAAAATTCCATTGTAGGGAAGGGTGGTTTCCCTAGTCATTGCACAAGATTGATTAAAGACCAACTTTGATGTCATTTGGGAAGCATTTCCCATCAAGTCCAGTGATACTTTTTTGAAATATCAGTATCCTCTTTCCTAGGGGAAAGAGAATGAACTTTTAAGCTTTGAAAATATTGCGGGGGAGGAATTAAAAAACCGGCTAAAATACGCTACACAAATGAGGACATTTTTCTTATAGGAAAGTGATGAGACGGGTTGAAGCATCCAATGAAAATCCAACCCAAGGAAAATTAGAAAACTATCTGGCTAAATTTCACTTCCTAAGTGTGGACTTTGCGTAGAAACAGAGCAATCTCATACAGCATACAAGGAATACGGGAGATGTAACATGAACTTCCCACTGGAAAGACCCGGAAAATCATTCATTTGAAATCTATCAGACCTCCCAGAGCCCAACTGCAATTTAGACTTTAATTTTAGTAGAGCCGTTTCTGAAAATTTGGGCATATAAGAATATTTTGAACTCATCAACATTCATTACTAAACATAGGATTTTTCAAATCTTTAAATTGGATAGGGTGAAAACCTAACCAACCTGTGTAGGCTAAAAGTCTGTGTCCCTCAATGCCCACACTGTAAGTTTTCCCAGCTCTGAAGTTTCATTTATCAATAAGAACATGTCTTTATGTCCACCCAGGCCTTTATCACAACACCCAGAGGCATAAAATGAATAATTTCAATCTTGTTCTTACTTTCAATAATTATTCAACCAACTGTGCCATCAGTTTTTTGCGAGTAATCTACCCTGTTTTTTTTTTTTTTTCTCCTGGGGATCCCTCTGGATAGTATCAAAACACCCTGAAATGCTTATGAATGATCGAAGCTCAGAACCATGGAATCATTAAAATCCTTACTTGCCAACACCCTGACCTCTCAAGGTACTTCTTGAAATGCTGCTGCCCCCATGCAGGGAGAAGTGGGAGTGGATGGATGGCAAAGCAGCACTGAGATCAAAAACAAGAGGCACCAGAGGTGAACATCTCCTCACCTGAACTAGAGGAAGCAAATGACAGCTTGGTACTTGGGGAGCACTTCAATATGTACAGCAACAAGCTGCAGAAAGCCAGCTTTACACATCATTAATGCTCTTGGTAGGGGCTGATGGCCATACATTAGTTCTATCAGGGAGACGGAAAATAAAAAAGTTGCTTTTCATTAAATGTCATGTTTTTCAATACTTTCTGTAACAAGGAAAAAAAAAAAAGTTGTCTTCAATTATATTTCAGTCCTTTCAATACTTTCTTCATCAGTATCATGAATGTTCAAGATTTTTCTTTGCAGAGAGAGGGGAGGTGTAGAGTCTGTTATCCAAATGCTAAACAAGTGGTTATTTTACAGAGTGGTTCTTTAGGATGTTACTGTGGACCAGACAGGTGGGCTACCAGGCTGATGCGCGACAAGGAGCTCCCTGAAATGCCATGAAATCCACAAGTCAGAATAAGGCGAGCTTCACGACAGCATGTAGAACACGTTCCCCCTTCATCGTGTCTGTACCTCTGCTCTTTATACTCACCTACCCCAGGGACAATACAGTAATGGCAGCAAGACCAAGGGTAGAGCATCTCACACCTCATACCATCACCTTTACAGATATAAGCCAGGTTGAATCCCTGGGTGACCTCAGGCAAGAAGCATTCCAAGTCCAAACATACACAGTATCATTCAGATTGAGAAGATGGAGATCCATGGTGAGTCACTGTATGGCCACATTCAGATTCTTCATTTTATCAATACTATAAACCGTGCGGAGGTGGGGAGGCTCTCATATAAAGTGCCTAATTTCTTGAATTAAAACATCATGAAGATTTACGCTCAAGGTCAAGAAGATGTTCACATTTCTAAAGACTTCTTCCATTGTGGGTGGTACAGTTATGAAAAAGCTCAAGAAAACAACTGACTTGTTAGAAAAATGGACTGAACACAATAAAAAAAACCCTGCACACCATGGCTCATTAAACAATGATCAAGAATTGTAGACCAGATTTTCACGAGTAGATTTTTGTTGCTTTTAAGAATGTGTCTTTTTGGCAGCAATGGGACACTAGTGGCTTGAAATGCACTTGAGAGTACCCAAACTCCATCTCTGAAGTCTTGGAGACATGGGCAGTCATGGAGCACAGGCCTTGAGGAACTGGGGCAGTTACAGGAAGCCAAAAATAGAAGAACTCTTAGTACTCATCATAGTTATTGAGATCTGTAAAGTAGGCATTAGAATAGGTCTTCCCAGTGAGATGTGGGTTGAAGTATTTGTTTCTTTCCTCTAAGATCAAGTTGTTTTTGTTAAATGCCTGTAAAAAATGAAATAGAAGATTTAGGAATATTCAGTAAGTAGTATTTCAGAAAGAGAATATAGTTAGGAGACAATTACAGTTGACCCTTGAACAATGTGAGTGTTAGGGGCACTGACCCTCCTCGAAGTGGAAAACCAGAGTATAACTTATAGTCTTCCCTCCAGATCCATGGTTCCTCCATATCTGAGGTTCCCCTGTACCCTCAGTGCTGCATCCTGGATACAACCAACCTCTGATCGTGTAGTACTGTAGTATTTAATACAGTAAGTCCCTACATACGAACCTTCAAGTCGCGAACTTTCAAAGATGCAAACACGCATTCCCATGTCCAATCACATAAGTTAGTTCACGTGTCTGGTGTACATTGTCACATGTGTGCATCCTCTACAAGTGGTTGTGCTTTTGTGTACTTTACTGTACAGTACCGTATAGAGTACAGTGGTACATCTTTATTTCTTGCCTGTTCACTCGATGCCAGCCCCTGGATGCCAGCTGTTGTACTGTACTACTGTACTTTTCAAGGTACTATACTGTAAGATTCAAGTATTCTCTTTACTTTTTGTGTTTGTTTGTTTTTTATGTATTATTTGTGTGAAAAGTATTATAAACTTATTATAGTACAGTACTATATAGCCGATTGTGTTACTTGGGTACCTACGCTAACATTGTTGGACTTTCGAACAAACTGGACTTACGAAGCACTCTCAGAACAGAACTCGTTCGTATTTAGGGGACTTACTGTATTGAAAAAATCTGCATATAAGTAGACCCGCACAGTTCAGTATTGTTCAAGAGCCCACTGTATGTGGAATTCGAGCTCTCTCCTAAGGCTCCATTATTTTAAGATGTGTTTTCTCACTTCTCACTTGCTTCCTCACATCATTTGCTGAGGACTTGCCTGGTAACTAGAATGAGGCTGGTAGGCTTTTAGACCAGACTGCTTCTGAGCTTTACTCAGAAAGTCTACTTTTGAACTTTAGTCAGGAAGTTTCCAAGTGTTAGAAAACCTAAATCAAAATCTCCCAGAAACCTAAAACTCTAGTGATTTCAAATTCATAAACGCTTTGAATATTACCACTTATAACTGGATAGGTGTTTAAGCAGCTTTTGGATTGTCATTGGTAAGAGATTTTGAAGGAAAATATTTAAATAAATGCACGGGATTCTTAGTTTCTCTTCATTTTCTACACTTGTTGGAAGGTGACTACCGTGGCCATTTCTGACACAGATGCTCTTCCTCATTAACAGTCATGAAAGTTACCCATACTTTTAAAAAGCTAAACTGTCCGAGAAAGAGGGTAACTTTTAAGAGGACCAAAATAAAGATGTGAGGTCGTAGGCACGTCCAAATGCCCAGGACTCGTCTGGGCAAGGAGTCAGAAGAAAGTTCTAGAAAGATTCATTAGAGACTAGGCAGCAGTACTTTGCCTTCAGAGCAGCAAGTTTTCTGATGAAGTGCCTACTGGGTCTTCAGTGAGAACGGAAGACCAGCTAAATTATCTTCTGATGCTTGAAGCAGTAGTCACCACAGATAAGCTGATGGGATGGGATCACGTTGAGAGGGGCCACATTCTTGGGTCCTGGAGGTTTTTTCTTGAAGAGTTTTGGCTCTGAGAGGGTGCGTGGGGCGTGTTATTAATTCCTGGTGCTTCACTTCCTGGCTCTGTTATCTGATCAGTATAAGGTGCTGATGGACTCTGGATCCTGCTGTAAGTAAGACCCATGAGTAGAAGTGAATTGGCTCCGTCTCTGTGCATGTGGGTGCCTCATGGCGGGGGTGGGGAGGGCAAGTGTGAACACTGCAGCTCCCAGCACACGAGACCTTCCAACCAGTGGCAGTTGTAAGGGCTGAAGATATTCCGTACTCCCACATGGGAAGGAAACTGAATTTCAAAGGAAACCATCATAGCAGAGAGAGGGCATCAAATACTCCCTAAGAATATTAAGGGGAACCACCAACTTAACAGGAATATCAAAATTTAGGTAACTTAATGAAATATTGCCATTTGCAGCAACATGGATGGACCTAGAGATTATCATACTGAGTGAAGTAAGTCAGACAAAGACAAATATCATATGATATCACTTATATCTGGAATCTAAGAAACAATACAAATGAACTTATTTACAAAACAGAAATAGACTCACAGACATAGAAAACAAACTTACAGTTACCAAAGAGGAAAGGTGGGGGAGGGATAAATGAGGAGTATGGGATTAATAGATACACACCATTATATATAAAATAAAAAACAAGGATTTACTGTATAGCACAGGGAACTAGATTCAGTATCTTGTAATAACCTATAATGAAAAAGAGTCAGAAAAGAATATGTATGTATAACTGAATCACTTTGCTGTACACCAGAAATGAGCACAGTATTGTAAATCAACTATACTGCAATAGAAGAACAAAAGAGAAAAAAAAAAACAAGAAAAAAAATGAAAGTAACTTAGCTCATGAGAACTCCCTGCATTCATGTGGGTGGTAGGGGAGGTTGGGTGCAGTAACAAGAGCCTGTGATGTCTTTCCAGCCACATTCCTGACCTCTTGTGTAGACACAGTAAGAACAACAGCCACTATTTGCTGGATGCTGGGCTTCATGTACCTTAGTCCATTTAAACCTCACAACAATGATACAGGAGTACATAGTGTTAACCCATTTTAAAGATGGAGAAACTGAGGTTCAAAGTAGTAAGTAACTTGTACTCTGAACCAGGATGCAAAATGCCTCAAATAAAAACCACTTTTATTTTGCCAGGCAGTGTTCAAGGCATTGTGTATAATTTACCTCACTTTATTCTCATTATCTCCAATTCGCCAAGAAAAAAAATGGAGGCTCAGTTAGTATGAATACCTGGGAGAAGTCTACCCGGCTGGTAAGTGACTCATAAACCTAGATCTGTCAGGCTCACCCCTTTTCCACCTTTTCTTCCTTAGAACAAGAAGGAGACTGGTCATTCACTCTAAATCTCTGGGTGAAACACTGGGTTATTAATCACCCATTCAGGAAATTTAACACAATGCATCACCTCCCCCCACCAATTGCACCAGCACCAACATTACACAGAATTGAAGAAACGTCAGTATGCTTCAAAGTTATAAGAAGATAGTCTTTATAATAATGTAACAATTGTTCTCAGGATGCCATCCTGGGGATTCCTGTAATGGACCTGTACATGGACATGTATATCTGATTGACCAAACCCCATCCTCATTTCACTGCTCAGCATGTGCAGGTCCTCAGCACGGAGCTCTTCTCTTTGGTGGGACTGCTCTTTGTGTGCTGAGGCACAGTGGAGGCAGATCTGGATGGTGACCAATCACTCGATAGTTTCCAGTATTTTATTTGTTGCCATTTCCATGTCCCATTTTTAACCTACTTCCCAATATGAGAAGCCACCTTTTCACAGGAACAGCGAAGCTTAAAAGGCATGTCAGAAAATGCTTGCTTGCTCCCTTTGTAGCTGTTGAGATGTCTGCCATGTGGCTGACAGGGTCCTGGTGCTCCGGCCGGGTGTCAGGCCTGAGCCTCGGAGGTGGGAGAGCCAATTTCAGGACACTAGACCACCAGAGACCTCCTGGCCCCACGTAATATCAATCGGTGAAAGCTCTCCCAGAGATCTTCATCTCAACGTTAAGACCCAGCTCCACTCAACGACCAGCAAGCTATAGTGCTGGACACCTTATGCCAAACAACTACCAAGACAGGAACACAACACCACCCATTAGCAGAGGAGCTACCTAAAGTCATAATAAGTTCACAGACACCCCAAGACACACCACCGGATGTGGTCCTGCCCACCAGAAAGCCAAGATCCAGCCTCATCCACCAGAACACAGGCACTAGTCCCCTTGATCAGGAAGCCTACACAAGCCACTGAACCAACCTCACCCACTGGGAGCACACAGGAAAAACAATTGGAAATACAAACCTGCAGCCTGCGAAAAGGAGACCCCAAACACAGTAGGTTAAGTAAAATGAGAAGACAGAGAAACACACAGCAGATGAAGGAGCAAGGTAAAAACACACCAGACCAAACAAATGAAGAGGAAATAGGCAGTCTACCTGAAGAAGAATTCAGAGTAATGACAGTAAAGATGATCCAAAATCTTGGAAATAAAATGGAGAAAATAGAAGAAACATTTAACAAGGACCTAGAAGAACTAAAAAGCAAACAAATAATGAACAGCACAATAAATGAAATTAAAAATTCTCTAGAAGGAATCAATAGCAGAATAACTGAGGCAGAAGAACAGATAAGTGACCTGGAAGATAAACTAGTGTAAATAACTACCACAGAGCAGAATAAAGAAAAAAGAATGAAAAGAATTGAGGACAGTCTCAGAGACCTCTGGGAAAAATTAAATGCACCAACATTTGAATTATAGGGGTCCCAGGAGAAGAAGAGAAAAAAAAAGGGACTGAGAAAATATTTGAAGAGATTATAGTTGAAAACTTCCTTAATATGAGAAAGGAAATAGTCAATCAAGTCCAGGAAGCACAGAGAGTCCCATACAGGCTAAATCCAAGGAGAAACACACCAAGACACATACTAATCAAAATATCAAAATTAAATACAAAGAAAAAATATTAAAAAGTAGCAAGGGAAAAGTAACAAGTAACATACAAGGGAATCCCCATAAGGTTAACAGCTGATCTTTCAGCAGAAACTCTGCAAGCCAGAAGAGAATGGCAGAACATATTTAAAGTGATGAAAGGGGAAAACCTACAACCAAGATTACTCTACCCAGCAAGGATCTCATTCAGATTCAACAGAGAAATTAAAATCTTTACAGACAAGCAAAAGCTAAGAGAATTCAGCACCACCAAACCAGCTTTACAACAAATGCTAAAGGAACTTCTCCAGGCAGGAAACACAAGAGAAGGAAAAGACCTACAAAAACAAACCCAAAACAATTAAGAAAATGGTAATAGGAACATACATATCGATAACTACCTTAAATGTAAATGGATTAAATGCTCCAACCAAAAGACATAGACTGGCTGAATGGATACAAAAACAAGGCCTATAAGACACTGATGAAAGAAATTAAAGATGATACAAACAGATGGAAAGTTATACCATGTTTCTGGATTGGAAGAATCAACATTGTGAAAATGACTATACTACCCAAAGCAATCTACAGATTCAATATAATCCCTTTCAAACTACCAATGGCATTTTTCACAAAACTAGAACAAAAAATATCACAATTTGTATGGAAACACAAAAGACCCCAAACAGTTAAAGCAATCTTGAGAAAGAAAAACGGAGCTGGAGGAAACAGACTCTGTTACTTCAGACTATACTACAAAGCTACAGTAATCAAGACAGTATGGTACTGGCACAAAATCAGAAATATAGATCAATGGAACAGGATAGAAAGCCCAAAGATAAACCCACGCACATATGGTCACCTTATCTTTGATGAAGGTAGCAAGAATATACAATGGAGAAAAGACAGCCTCTTCAATAAGTGATGCTGGGAAAACTGGGCAGCTACATGTAAAAGAATGAAATTAGAACACCATACACAAAAATAAACTCAAAATGGATTAAAGACCTAAATGTAAGGCCAGACACTATAAAACTCTTAGGGGGAAAACATAGGCAGGACACTCTATGACATAAATCACAGCAAGATCCTTTTTGACCCACCTCCTAGAGAAATGGAATAAAAATAAACAAATGGGACCTAATGAAACGTAAAAGCTTTTACACAGCAAAGGAAAACATAAACAAGATGAAAAGACAACCCTCAGAATGGGAGAAAATATTTGCAAATGAAGCAACTGGCAAAGGATTAATCTCCAAAATATGCAAGCAGCTCATGCAGCTCAATATCAAAAAACCAAACAACAATCCCAAAATGGGCAGAAGACCTAAATAAACATTTCTCCAAAGAAGATATACAGACTGCCAACAAACACATGAAAGGATGCTCAACATCACTAAACGTTAGAGAAATGCAAATCAAAGCTACATTGAGGTATCACCTCACACGAGTCAGAATGGCCATCATCAAAAAATCTACAAACAATAAATGCTGGAGAGGGTACGAAGAAAAGGGAGTCCTCTTGCACTGTTGGTGGGAATGTAAATTGATGCAGCCACTATGGAGAACAGTATGGAGGGTCCTTAAAAGACTAAAAATAGAACTACCATGCGACTCAGCAACCCCAGTACTGGGCATATACCCTGAGAAAACCATAATTCATAAAGAGTCATGTAGGGGGCTTCCCTGGTAGCGCAGTAGTTGAGAGTCTGCCTGCCAATGCAGGGGACATGGGTTCGTGCCCCAGTCTGGGAAGATCCCACATGCCGTGGAGCGGCTGGGCCCGTGAGCCATGGCCGCTGAGCCTGTGCGTCCGGAGCCTGTGCTCCGCAGAGGGAGAGGCCACAACAGTGAGAGGCCTGTGTACCACAAAAAAAAAAAAAAAAGAGTCATGTACCACAATGTTCATTGCAGCTCTATATACAATAGCCAGGACATGGAAGCAACCTATGTGTCCATCGACAGATGAATGGATAAAGAAGATGTGGCACATATATACAATGGAATATTACTCAGCCATAAAAAGAAACAAAACTGAGTTATTTGTTGTGAGGTGGATGGACCTAGAGACTGTCATACAGAGTGAAGTAAGTCACAAAGAGAAAAACAAATACCATATGCTAACATATATATGGAATCTAAAAAAAAAAAGTTCTGAAGAACCTAGCGGTAGGACACGAATAAAGACGCAGATGTAGATAATGGACTTGAGGACATGGAGAGGGGGAAGGGTAAGCTGTGACAAAGTGAGAGAGTGGCATGGACATATATACACTACCAAATGTAAAATAGATAGCTAGTGGGAAGCAGCCACATAGCACAGGGAGATCAACTCGGTGCTTTGCGACCACCTAGAGGGGGGAAATAGGGAGGGTGGGAGGGAGATGCAAGAGGGAGGAGATATGGGGATATATGTATACATATATACAATTATACCCCAATAAAGATGTTAAAAATAAATAAATAAGGCAGATCATCCAAAGAATTTG
The DNA here is from genome assembly GCF_039906515.1 of Pseudorca crassidens. Taxonomy (NCBI): domain Eukaryota; kingdom Metazoa; phylum Chordata; class Mammalia; order Artiodactyla; family Delphinidae; genus Pseudorca; species Pseudorca crassidens. The sequence continues at coordinate 7,964,283 of NC_090298.1, forward strand.
AAGAATAGATACATGTATATGTATAACTGAATCACTTTGCTGTGCACCTGAAACTAACACAATGTTGTTAATCAGCTATGCTTCAATATAAAATAAAAATAAAAAAAATAAGAGGAGCCACTTACCTTGTCCCCCACCCTGTCACCTATGCCACCACCACTGAGCTTTGCCATCAGCGTCCACCTGCCTTCTCTGCACACCTGGCTGCAGCGGAGGCTGCTGATCCCTTACCTTGATGGCCTCCACCGAGTCATACTTGTCCAGTTTGTTGATGTGGTTAGTTATGCTGGTGTTGAGAGGGGCGGGTGCAACGGGGTGGATGACGGTGGCATCGTGGGACTGCTGCTGGTACCGCTGGCAGTAGGTGTAGACAAGCAGCGTAAGAAGGCAGCCCAGGATGGAGCTGCTGAGCCCCACGGCGATCATGTGGAACAAGTTGAACTCTGGGAAGACAACGTCAAAAGTGAGGCCACCCTGGAAAAGGACGCGCTCCTCCCCAGCTCAGTGGGCTCAGAGAAAAAGAGAAGGACGCCATGGAAAGCTCCACACTCCTTCTAAAACTCAGGAAATCATAGGGCCTTCCTTTGAAATGTCGTGGCCGCCAAGACACTTCTCTGCAGCGAGTTCAGTGTAGTTTAAGTCAACGCTCTTATGGATTATAACCACCGTATAATATGGTGATCTTTTAAAGATCACCAAATACGCTAGCAGAGACACTTTTTTCTTTAAAGGCTTGTAAGAGACGGTTCTTCTGTTTCAAGTGCAGCATGATCTGTGGTCTGGGGGGTTTCTAGGGAACATGTTTTCCGTTTTCCTGAACAGGCTGAGTCCCTGCTTGCAGCCTGGCTGTGTCCCGGGAACAAAGCAAGGATGTATCTAGTACTTCCAATCACTGCTCACCTGCAAGCCCGACTATTTCCCCCTCCTTTATCATTTCATTTTATTTAAAAATGTGTTCCGATTATATCGTTCTTATGTTTTCCATTACGTTTTTTGGAATATGAAGATACACATATTGTATAACATTTGATTGCATGAAAATAAAAGTGCAAAAGGATATACAAGAATAAATCTTGTTTTCTTTCTGAGAGGAAACCACTGTCACCACCTTCTCCTGTGCTCTTCCAGAGACACTCTGCGCACTTGCATGCTATATGTGCGTGTTGTAAACATTATCCTGGGTACCATTTTTTCACTCACATTGTATTTTGGAGACCTTTCAAAGAAAATGGCTTACTCCAAAGAAACAAAGGATTTGTGTCAAAGGAATATGATCTATTAATGGTCATGAAATGACTCTCTTTTTTTAAAGTGTTTTTTCTATCTAATAGCATCTTTAAGTAATTTTCTTTGAGTTATAAATACACAATGTTGAATAAACAAGCTGACATGGACTCATGTCTCTAAGACAGGATTGGTTTGAGTGACATCAAGGAAGCTTAACCAAGAACTGCTTAATCTCTGACAAAGAGCAACAAAAGAAAAAAAGATATTCATTGTGTGTTGGCAAAACACCTTACAATCAAAATTTTAAGCCTTTCAGGGAATAAAGACAACATCTGAGCCATGACCATGAAGCTGAGATTACTGAAAATCAGGTAAAACAAAACAGGACCTCAATTTTTCTATGCTGTGTTGGCACCGTATAGCTAACCAGTTGCCTAAGGGTTCTTGGCCCTATGTCTCCACTGCACATCCTGGGGATCTGGCTTTTCTTCCAAGGTGTCCCCTTCATGCACCACCAGAGGGCTGAGTGACACCCTGGCTCTCCCTGCACCCAAATGGGACCACTGAAGATGCCTGCTGGGCACCCCTGTGGATGCCGGGTGAGACTGCTGGGCCATGTGGGGAGGTCCCCAGGGCTCTCGGGGAGAAAAGACCCGTGAGTTTGTCTACTACACCCAGGTTCTGGGATGTTTTCTCCTTAAACACCTGGGATCCTCCCGAGGACTCTCTGAGCTGTCCTCGCCTCACCTGGGATCCACAGCACAGGTGGAACATCCTTCATCCGTCCCTAAACCCTCTAAGCGTCTCCCTTTAAGCTGTGCCCCTTTGCTGTTCCTGGACACTGTTTTTCGGGGCCCTGGGCCCTGGGAGGTAGATTCGCTCCAGGAGGTGGATGAACACCGCGCGGAGAGGCAGCCTCGTCTCTGTGAACCAGAACCAACGTACTCCACCCACGCTGAGACTCCAAACAGGTGACTCCCAACACGCGCCTCAGGTGTCTTCAGCACCTGAAGCTGGATAATCCAGGAGGACGTTACTAGAACACTCCACAAATATCACCCACTCCCTGACATCCACCTCAATTTTTCACTTCTTGATTATCCTGTCACTGGTTTAACAAAGTGAAAGGAATCGCTAAATCTTTGGCTGTTCCTGATTTTGTCTGAAGACTCTAGGGCTGAACCTGGGACAGCTGGATAAAGCATCCAGGGGCCATTCTACCAGCAACCGCTAGAAGCTTCTACTCTAACCCTGAAGTTGCCCTCAAGATAAGCAGGAGTGATTTCATACCTGTTGTCATCTCTCGATACTTTAGCCGTTTGGACCCCCCAGGGTCAATGCAGCATATGAATAAAAGTACTTCTGCTGCACTGATAAAATAATATATAGAAGATGTATGGCTCTCTCCCTATGCAGGTACTTTGTTATTAGTCAAATGAATCATTCCTGCAGGTGCCTGGGGAAGGCTGGGGCCAGCTGACATCTTTATGATGATTATACAGTCTTTGTGTCTCAGGCAACTAAAAATAGCTAAGTTGGAACATTTCAATAGGCCTACATTTTTTCTGCATAAGTGAAAAATCAAGCCTATTAAATCTCTTGAATCTGCTTAGCATGGCTCTTTGCTTTGAACACAATGCTTTTTGCTGTTGATTTTGGTCAGTAAAGCTAGAATAGAAACCAACTACCCAGCGATTCAACTGGCTGATTTTCTGTGCAAAGTTTGATTCTTCTCGACAAACTGAAAAAAGCATCCCCAAACATCCTTGCTAGGTGATTGTTTTTACCTCTCAGCTCCACAATTAGCCCCATCGGACCTCTTACCCACCTACTCTGCTGTGTCAATGTCAGCAGCCTAAGATCTAAACGATTGGTTCTGAATATTATAGAGTAATTAAAGTTTCTGTGATTGAATCAATAGCACCTCAAGGCTTGATCTGGTGCAGCCTTTGGAACAGCTGGTTCAGACACGCAGAAGCTGCCTTTTAGGATGCAAGTGAGCCTTCGGCACCCTGTCCTCCCGGGTGCTCAAGGTCTTGGCAGGACTCCCGTATCTGAACATTTTGGGATGTTTTCACTTGCCAGAAGGCTGGCCGAGGAAAGTGGTTTTTGAACTTGTGTTAGTCCTGGAGGGCATGCTGGCTGCCCCCAGGTTCTGCCTTGACCTCCCTCAGGGCAGGAACACTCTCTACAAGCTCTGCTCCAGTGGTGACCCCGGGTGTTGTCCAAGAGTGTCGCCTGACCGGGGCTGCTGTGGCTGCATCCCCCAGATACCCTCCTCTGGGACACTCTGCACCAGGCCCCTTTTCCCGTGGTGCTCCGGGCTGAAAGCTCACGCTGGGATCCCCTTGCCCAGATCCAAAGCTGGCTTCACTTAGACTGTTTGTGTGAACCTCATCTCTCTGACCCTCAAGATCCCTATTTATAAAATACAGATAAAAAGACGTGGCTGCTCTCCCTTTCCTACAATTCCCCAAACAAAAATTTCTCTGAAAACTGATTTTTCATCACTCACCTGGCAGCGAAGCCTGACCTGACCTGATCATTTGCTGCAGAACCAGGATGACTGGCAGCTTCACTTCACCTACATTTCACGGCAACGTCATCAAAGAGGTTGGTTACGGAGTGCGACCCCCAGACCTCGCCGTGTCATACCTTATATGACCCGTATTACCCATCTATAATCTGCAGAGTGCTGACTTCCAAACCCTGCTCTACCTCCAAGGGTTTTACATAAAGAACAGTGGCCTGTGGCACCCACACGAATGCTCTTTGTGAGGGTGAAATAGGATACCTCTACGGTGTCTGGCACACAGTGACTGCTGACCTAAAAATACTACAGCTATAATTCTTTTTATGTGAACCAGCCAACATTCATCTTGCAGCCGGATCCCCAAGTAGTGGCTCACTGAACTGACCCAGTCAGACACCAGACACTGCCCTTCTCAGGCACAGGGCTCTCTTGGGATATGACTTTTGGTTCCAGAGGGGCTGGGGCTGTTTGAGTCCCCGCTGTAAGATCAACACCCCGCACAAAACTGACACAGAGCGGGTGCTCAGGAAAGATGATTGAACAAATGGATTAACAGATGGCTGACTAAACAGATAGAGCGTCACAGATAGCAGATTCTTAACCAGTGTAGTTAATAAATAAGTACATTCCTAAAACACACCGATGAAAATCCAGATTCCTTCTGAGTGTGAGAAACCAAAGCCCGTTGGGCTGAGCTGCCTGGGACCTCCCGCTGGAATGGATTATGTTAGAAATGGTTAGGAATAGTCCTAACCTATTAGGATTATTCCTAACCAGTTAGGAATCAGCTGCACACATGAAGTCCTAACCTATTAGGATTCCTAACCAGTTAGGAATCAGCTGCACACATGAAGATGCTGGTCTTGTGGGTGGTTTTTGGCTCTGACACCAAAGGTGGACCAGGGCTGGGCTCTGATCAATGGACAGCCAGTCCCTCCCATCCAAACAGGATAGAACTAGATGGGAAAGTCCAAAAGCATTATGGATTTGACCCAGAGAATGTGATTTCTGTCATTCAGGGTTGCAGGAAGTTAGAAAAATATCTCTGGAGATAAAGGTATAGCCTTTTGCCCATAATAAAATTCTGACATTTTATCATTTCGGCAGTTTGGAGATTTGAGGCCGGTTTCTATGGATTTGCACTATACATATAAAGAAAATGGTTGAATTCTGTTTTACTCATAGGAAATCTAACTGTAGCTAATACCCAGATCACTGGGCCATAAAGCTTATGTCCACTCGACTCACCTGAAGGGCTTATTAAGCCAGAGTGCGGGGCCCCTCTCAGGGAGGTTCTGACTCTGTAGATGGTGGTGCAGCCTGAGAATCTGAATTTCTATCAAGTTCCCAGGTGATACTGATGATGCTGGTCTAAGGACCCCCTGAGAACCACTGATCCAGATGTCAAATATGGACTCCTTAGCATTTCTACTGCCAAAATATAAGGTGTTTGGATTCAGGAGTTTCTCCAGTTTTATTTTAATTTTTTCTTGGCCAGTAGCTGAAACATCATATGAAACATATGGCAAGAGAAATGACTGGAAAATACCTGAAATTAATTAAGAAAAATAACTTACCTCCACACCTTTTCTCTTCTACGCTGCTGGATCTTGCCACAGATACTTCTGGAAAAACAAAGTTTAATCACAATGTATAAAGGGTGTAGGGAAGGAAGATCACATTAATGATTCATTTATGAAATGTCTAATGATTTTGAGTTTTATGTGAGTCAGTTTTCAAAAGCCTGATTAATTGTTTTTAAAAACGTATTTCTTTCTTTTTTTTTCTTAACCAACCGGAGATGTATTTGGTCAAGGTCACCTTGATTGGAAAGGGGTGAGATTCATTATTACAAAAAGAAAATGCTATGGTCCCTTGGGTTGAAACTAGGGCACTAGCTTCAAAGTAAGGCTGGCATATGGGCTGATTTTCTGTTACAATGTATTCTGCCAGCTGTGGAACCCCACAGTGTTTGTCTGTAGTATTTCTGCCTCAGATTTTTTGTCTCATCAAAGTCAGTGTTGTCACATTGCCTGGGGAGGGGGACCACTCCACCAGAGCTCAGAGGAAATTGCCAAAACAAATAACCTTCCTACTCGAGCCCATTCATGATCTTTGCCATGGCCCATGTGAAACTGACAAGTAGGAAGCCAACAAAAGGAGAGATCCACCTAAATGTTTAAGCCCAAGGATAAACACCATTTCAAGAGTCCAGAAACACTATTCTCTCCTGTATTGATTTCTCATGCGTTAACAAGAATTAAAAATATGTCTATGGTTGAAAAGGAAACAACAATAAACACTCTTGCAGTTCTAGACCACAGAAGATTGAGGTGTCTTTTGAGGCTGAAGCTGATAGTTTTTTCTAAAATAATATCTTTCCTTTAGTGAAGGAAAACAAGGCATTCCCTGCTATTACCTTGTAAGAGGTTAGTCTCTGCTTTTGGCCCACATCAGAGTGCTAAGGCACATGGTGGGCATATATGTAGGCCCGTGCCTACAGTGAGCATGTGATGGGTGACTAGCTATCACTAATAACTAAACATCGATTTCACATGGAAAAGCCTGTAGCCAAAGGGCCAAGCCAACCTCTTCTCCAAGACGAGAGCAAGGACAGCCTCCCTTTTTCCCAAATAAACTAAGGTTGTATGAAGAGAATGGCCCTCTTTTCTCTGTGCAAACGCATACGCACAACCTTGCCAAAGCATTTAACTTAATATTAAAGTAACCAAATAACCTATTTTCATTTTTTGAACAAACTATTCTGATCATGTCATAGGCAATAAATTGTAGAAGAAGACATTGTGCTTAAAAAAACCTTAAAACTCATGGCCTAAATTCAAGTCTACAGACGCAGTTATCTACAAATCTATAATCACCTTGAAACCACAAGAGTTGATTGAATCATCTCTGTTTTAGCAAACAGGACCTCATAGAGCAGATAAAACTCCCACCTAGGAATCACTGTCTCTCAAAATATCGGAAATGATTTTGTTTGCACTAATAAGCATCTCCCCTCTTACCCGGGAGGAAATTGGAATCAAAAACACAGGGCCGGCTCTCCGTGGTGTTTCCGGAACACTGGCTTCCCACGGGGAACAGAAGAATGCACTGGCGGATGCGGACCTGGACCCCAGACACATCACACTCGGACCATTCTGACCACTCCGACCAGCTCTCTGCAGGGGCCAGAAGACAGAAGATGCGGCAACAAGACCCACTAAGATCCATCAGTCTGGAAGTTGGGTCAGCTTATGTACATAAGGTTTCATATGATGTTTATGGGTCTGTGTATAAGTAAGATGGACTCGTATCTTATGACCAGTCCAGTAAATAAAATACAAAGGAGCAAGAATAAAAGAACTCATATACCTTTGATTAGAAATAATGTGCTTAAAATACATTTTCTAAAACTCACATTACTTTAATGCTCTAAATTAACTGTATTAGACACTCCATAAGCTAATGCATGAAGCCTGGCTGTGCATGACCCTTCCTTGGTGGAGAAGAGATCATCAATGCAGACCCCACTCCTACAGGGTCATACTCAAATCCTTCTACCGGCCTCAGTGCTCAAGCAAGAGAAATGACAGTGTGTTAATGAGAAAGTCCTGGATGTGAAAGGGGTTCAAGCTACTACAAATACTTTCTTTCTAGTTGTGAAAACAACTTTGCAGGGTCAGTACACCAAAGGCAGGCTGTACTCATGGTAGAATTCACTCTATCCCTTGTTTACTGCCACTGAAGCACATCCACACACAAGTCATCAAGGCCAAAAGATGAACTAGCTAAAGTCACTTTACCCCAAAAAGATAGATTCGCTAAGATGTGTTAAATTCACCGGACCTACAGATGTGTGAAAAGAGAGAATTAATACTCATTTTATGTAAGGAGGTTAAAAAAATGAACTCTCAATATTATTTATGAAATATTAATAATGTAAAATAATGTTTTTCTATGCAGCTTGGTTTTTTACTTGGTTTAATTTAAAATTAAAATTGGCAACCAAACTTGTGTTTTGATCCATTGTAAAGGGTATAATTTTCCTTAGAAATTTGTAAAGTGCCAGTTTTGGGGATGACTGAGAATCTGGTTTCTAGGCACTTTTCAGTATACATGGAACCTTCAAGGAAAGTCTGCAGGAGCTAGTTAAAAACATGTGTGTGTGTGTGTGTGTGTGTGTGTGTGTGTTTGTGTGTGTTTCAAAGTCGAAGTTAGACTCAGAAGAGATTGTCTCATTTTCATTCCAAGTGGTCCCTACATGGCAGAAAACAAAGCTAATTCTTGGATGGGGTGGGCTGCTGCAGGGCATCCACTGGGCACATGGGCCAGCTGGCCTCGGAGCCCGGAACCCCCATGCCCACGGTCCTGGGGGGATTCCTGTGAAGCCACTTCACAAGGGTTCTCCTGCTTCCCCACCTTGATTCTAAGCAACTAAATGTCAGCTCCCATTACCAGCTTAAATATTTTAAGAATACTTGGTTATCACTGGTTTCTGTAACTAGTTCTGCAACTACAGCATGGTGAGAATGATTCCATTGCAGAACAATGTATTAGGAGGTCACATCACCGGCAATAGTGTGGCATTGACGTGTTCCCCTCTTTTGGTCTTATCGTGATGTGGTTTCATCGTTTCACCATTTGCATACCAGGAAAAGGGTGAGTCTCCCTGCTGTCTGCACGGGCCTGGCCGGGTTGCTTACCGGGGCAGGGCTGCGTGTTGCAGAGAGCCTCTTCCGTGTGCAGGCCCAGGCAGATGTCGCCTCCATAGGCGGGGGCTGGGTTTGTGCACGAGCGGGTCCTCATATAATGTCCACCTCCACATGTCGCTGAGCACTTTGACCAGGAGGACCAGCAAGACCACACGCCATCCACTGGGAAGGGACACAAAGTCACACCACTTCTGAAATCCACATCTGACCCATGCGATGTAGCTACAGAGAGTCTGCACTGTGTGAACGCGTTGTGCGCACCACTGACCATCACAGGAGGGGGGTCAGGACCTTCCACCTGGCTTTTCACATTCCTCTCTACGCTTCTTCAGTTCCTCCCATTCTTTCAGGAAATAGTTCTAAGCATGTAAAATGCAAGCACGAGGATGACCAAGGAGTGCATGTACATCTGCAGTACAAAACCCAGTCTCTGGGAAAGGCCATGAACTACAGAACAATGTTCTGTAGTTGTTCAGGTGAAGCCCCAGCTAGCGCTACCTCTGCCAGCCGCCCAAGACAGAACCAGTGTCTTATCCTCCTTTTGTGTCACTTGCAGTTTACAGAACAAACTGTGGACTCAAAGACTTCATGGACGGAGAGGCGAGGAGTGTTCTTAGCACACCATAGGTACTTAACTGATGTCATCCACAGAACACACACCTGTCCAAATTCACTTTGATTCAAAAGGTCTCCCCTCCATGGGATTCTCACTCACTGTTCCTTCTTCCTTGAACTTAGTGTTTTCATAATAAAGAAGAAATAATTTATCTTATTGAATTGGAATATGACTTAGGAACAAAGAACCATCTGCTGTCCTTTGTCAGCCAAGGTCTGGAATCAGTTCTGAATCAAACACGAATTGAGAAAAAGGAGTGATGGAGAAAGACCAAGCTATTTCTCAATGTTGGGAATAAATTATGTCAGTGAAAGTACCAGTTAGACCAAACCACAGAAGAAAAAGGATCATTTCAACATGGGCTCAACTTTCAAACCTTACTGCAAGTTTTGATCCACATTAGAATTGGAGATCGAATTTTTCATTGATTAATTTAAGAGGTAGTTTTATATTTCTCAGGTCTTCGATTAATTTTCAAACTTAATCATAATGAGAAAACTTGTTTTTAAAGAAAATATACCACCCCTTTGTAACTGTTTCTTGTGGATCCAAGAGGACAAAGGAGGAGTAAATGCATAGGGAGGAAAGAGTCCTAAATGAAGTAAAAATAGCCTATAAGAGCCCTGAGTCTTCCAACCCCTCCATGTTGAGTTGCATCCTGGCCTGTGTTAGGAATTTTCTAGGAGGTGGGAGAGAGAATTGACATTTGCCCCACTCAACAACCCCCTGAACTCATGCATTCCCAAGTGGAAAGTGAGAAGGGCCACTCTGAATATTTTCACATCCCTCTATGGAAACTTGGCTTTCAAAAAGAAGATGAGGACAGAGCTATTTCAAGACATTAAGGTTACGTGTACCTGATACTGTCTTGACCATCAAATAAACGAAAATAAAAACAGCCACTAGATCATGTTAATGGGAAGTCTCGGACACGGGCCCGCGCCTTGCACTCAAAGGCCAGGGCAGCATCCGAGCATCTGGAGGAGTCTGTACATTCCGCCGACAGCAGCATGGACCTGTGTCTGGAGCCTGGGGAGGCAGAGTGGCTGGAGGGATCCTGACTTTCCCATGTGGCTTTCCCTCCCCCACTTTACAGGATGGATCCTCATCTAATCATGTTGCCCCAGGGGTCCCCTCAGCCCCCGGGGAGGAGCCCTTCCATTCTCCAGGCTGGGGCTGTGGGAAAGACATGTCTCTGTGACCTTTCCCAGCACCTCAGCATCGCTTGGCCAGGAAAGCTGGGTAGTTTGGAGGGAAGCATCTCCTGAGGCTGGAGAAACTCAGGCAGAGACAGCAGAGGAGGACTGGAGAAGCAGGGACATTACTGAGTGGCCCACCTACAAAGCTGGGAGCTGTGTTTTCAGCTTAATGTACGTGTTGATTCATCCATCCATCCATCCATCATCCACTTATCTATCCATTACCCATCCACGCATCCACTCCTTCATCCAACCATCATCCATCCACCTATCCATCCATCCATTATCCACTCATCCATCCATCATCCATCCACCCATCCACCTATCCATCCATCCATTATCCACTCATCCATCCATTACCCATCCACCCATCCACTCCTCCGTCCATCCATCATCCATCCATCCATCCATCCATCTATCCATCTACCCATCCATCTAATAGATGCTCACTAAGTACTGCTACAAGCCAGTTCCTTGCTTAAGGAACTCAGAAAGTTGTTTGTACCAACTGAAAAAGATGCTATATTTGCAGTGGTGTGTGCCTTTAAAACCAATGTACACAGTATTTGGAATGACGCCTCATGCCCCACCCCTGCTTGTCTATATGACCAACTCCCATCTGTCCCTCAAGGCCCAGTCCAGGGGCAGCCTGCTTGGTATAGCTGCCATGATTCCAGCTCCATGGGTCCCCAGCTGATGTAGCCATTGCATCTTGTCATCAACCCAACCATACTGGGTTGACATTATTCACAGGATGCTTCCTCACTGAACTCTTAAGTTCCTTTCTGACCTGGACCAGGTCACTGTGTCTTTCTTTACTCAGTGAATAGCACACAGCAGGTGATCCAAAATTGTTTGCTGAAAAACTGAATGAATAAAGAAAGGAAGATCAAGTAACCAACTGCTTATTTTCTCATCATTCAATAACCATCACTGAGAGCTATTTCGAGTGTGTGCCAGGCCCACGCTGGGAGCTGAGGGCACTGCCATGAGTGAGATGGTCCTGCCCACCTTGGGTGGTCACTCTGACAAAGTCAAAAGGCAGGATGCACAGCCAGAGGCCAGCACTCAGGATGGCCGTGAGGCACTGGGTTAAATTAAAGATCCTCTGACTGTGGGAAGGTCAGGGGAAGCGATCCAGGTGACAGAGCTGCACTCAGAGCTGGGGCAAGAGGAAGGCACAGATGGTTAGAGCATTAAAGGTGACAGAGGAGCCTTTGGGGCTGTATTAGCAGACAACGCCCTGAGCGGGGCCGAGGGGGCTCCTTAAGGTCATTTTATTAACCCTGTGCTTCTGTGGGAAGCCTGCGGAATGAAAAGCCAGGGGTCAGGAGGAAGACCCAGACAACACAGCTCCTGTGGGTCTCCAGGAGAGGATGCTGCGTGTTTAGAGGACTGACCTCAGGAGGATGTAGACCCCTGTCAGCTGAGGGCACCAGGGACAGGCTTGGCAAGGCCCTGCTGGGCCACCCCTGATAACTGTCACTCTGGTGAGGACTCTGTGGTATGGAGGGAGGTCAGTTCTGGGGGGCGCTGGGCACATCAGAGTCTGGGAGGGACCAACCTCCAGTTTAAAGACAGGACACTGCTCTCTGGACCATGGCAGCCCAGCCCACTTCTCAAGTGGTGCAGTGCTTGGGGCCACAATCCCTTAGAGGGGCTCCTGAGAATGCTTCAGTTTCTGTTAAAGCAGAAGAAATAGATGAACATAAGCCAGCCTAGGTGATATCTGTCTTTATACCAATGTAGTTGGAAGATTATAACTATATCTATCTATATCTATATCTTTATCTACATCTGTATCTATATTTATAACTGTTATATATCTACATCAATATCTATGTCTATACTTATATCTACATCTACATCTACATTTATATCTATCTATCTATCTACCACAAATTATGTCTCAAACATAAAGCCAGGGAAGCTGAGTGAGAAAGTCTTCCAAGGCCCTTGATGTTTCGGTCTTTTCCAGATTACTCGATCCACTCACCTGGGCAGGGCAAGATGTTGCATTCCTGGTATTCCAGGGAGGGGCCCAGGCAAGGCATGCCCCCAAACTTGGGCTCCGGGTTGTTGCAAACACGCTTCCGGTTGCGAATGCCCCTGCTGCAGTCTCGGCTGCACTGTGACCATGAGGTCCAGGCTGACCAGGCCCCGTTGATGGTGTGGGAGGAGTATCTCCCAGCACGCAGGAAATCACCAGAAAGGCCTGCAAGGGAAATGGCCAAAGCACGATTCTGTTAGGAACTCTTAGAATAACCAGAGTCCAAACTAACTTTCATTCTGTAGCACTGTCTGCTTTGCTTCTGCAACTATACTCTCAAATATCAGTGGAACACTTTTTACACACCTCAGAAGCACAAAACTAAATAAAAATAACATTGTAGTTTGCATGATAATCTCCTATAACTCAAGCTTCTTTCTCTGCAGTTGCTATTAACAGGGGTGCAACTAAGAACTCAATTTGTCAATGTAGCAAAGTCCTTATACAAGTAATAGGGTTTTATGGGTAATAGGTCACTTATTGTTCTGAGAAATTTCTTACAAAGAAAATACACCTTTCTCACTTCCATTGGGAATTCTACAACAAATTGTCCTTGTGCAATTCATGTTCATTTTGATGCAAATGCCTACTGACTTAAAATATGAAAAAATATTCAGTCATTTTCTCAAAGGTAGGCAGTGTGACACAAGTTTTAAGAAAAAACTCTCAAAGTATGCCATGAAGTTCTGGGGAAATGTGAGAAGGCAGTTGTGTGAACAGTTCTATCCATTGTTAAGTTTCTTGGTTCTCTACTTAAAAATTCTGGCTCAGAAACCTAGGCAGATGCTCTTCAGAGAAAATAGATTAGAAACCTTTTTCTCTGATGAGAGAGTAGTTTGTGGTTAATCAATAAAGAACACACAATTTAGCCTAATTTCATGTGATCAGAGGCAAACAGGTCCAATTTTGTATTCTCAAGATATCAATACCAAAACGTATGGCTAGTCATTAGAACTTGAAGCCATTAAGATACAAGAAGGATAAAGTATTTTTTAAGCCATGCCCACAATATACTTTTGGAGGAAATATAAGAAGTCTTTTATAAATGTTTATCAAAATTTTTCCTTAGTTTATATCATTTAAAATGAATATTAGTGTTGGTTTTATAGGTATCTGAGAATGGAAGGATTAAAAAATATATGTTTGGATAAGAGAATAAAGTTAAAGAAACAATGTCATTCATTTTCTCTTTTTTTAATTTGATGTCGTAAGAAGTAAGTTCACAGCCTGCTCTGAAATAAGGGAATAAGTGACTGAATTGGAGACAGGGTTGTCAGATTTAGCAAATAAAATACAGGAAGCCCAGTTAAATTTTAGTTTAACTGGGCTCTTCTATGAACTTAGAGATAAGACAGATCACCTGTCCCTGGAAGCGAGTCAGTCCCTACAGAGTCGCTTACTCACCGTCGGTGGAGCAGCTGCTGGTTCCATCACTAGAACAGTACCGCATCTCAATTCTCTGCCTTCCCACTTCCAGCAAGTTTGGATCAGGCAGGCGGGCCTTGCACGTGTACCGAAATCGCTGCTCGTAGTGGCCCCCATTGTCAGAGATGTTGACAGGCGTCCAGGGCGTCCAGGGTGTGGTCTTTTTCAGCTCAGGGCATGGGTTGGTATTACAAGGCTGGTACTCCTGGAGGAGAAAACACATGAAGTATGCTTATCATACTGCAGAAATAGAGACAGGGGCATCCTTCCTTAAGTGAAGGAGAGGGCTCTCTAAAATTTCAGGTCCTTACACCCACCAGCTACTCTGCAAAGTTAAAAGCACACTTTTTTGTCAAATTAGGCATTGAAGAGAATGTTCGGTGTTCAAGTTAACTGCAAAGGAATCTGCACAGTTTCTACATCAACAATGAGAATGAGATAATAAATGTAATTTTGTGTGAATAAAAATGGTGATTCCCCCCAAATCATCTTCCTTTCATTGATAAGTGACCCAAAATGTTGAATATTCTGACGTTAACTTTAGCTTTTTTTTTTTTTTTAAGATATTAGTTAAAATGAGGGAACCAGAATTTGATTTTTGGACCTCATTATGTTCAGTCTAAGATTTATATTTTAAGCTCTGGATCACAGATTCAAAGTGTTAGAATGGTAGCTTTCTAGTTGGTAACACAATACATGATAACTTTTGGTCTATAAGAAATTTTCACAAGATTTCCCTAGTTAATACATGGTTGGCATTTTTCAGTCTCACCTCCCTTCCCCAGTAACAGATACCTCCATTGTAAGCACAGCGGGGAGGACCCTGGCAAGTGGGACATGCCATTTTTGGGAGGTGGACTTTAGGACTATAAATTTGGGTCTCTTAATCTGGCAAGAATTTTAAACATTGTGTCTTCAGAAGCATGACCAAATCTAAGGGGCACAGGGTTTGACCTTGAACATAGCACTAGATGTTTCATTAGAGGGAAAACCCACAACATATAATACATTCAATTATGGCCATACTTTTTTTTTTTTTTTTTTCTTTTTTGCAGCACGCGGGCCTCTCACTGTTGTGGCCTCTCCCGTTGCAGAGCACAGGCTCCAGACATGCAGGCTCAGCGGCCATGGCTCACAGACCCAGCCGCTCTGTGGCATGTGGGATCCTCCCGGACCGGGGCACGAACCTGTGCCCCCTGCATCGGCAGGCGGACTCTCAACCACTGTGCCACCAGGGAAGCCCTATGGCCATACTTTTAAAATAATTTTATTAATGTTAAACATACACAGAAAGGAAGAGTTAAATAGCTTTCTAAGATTTGTTATGAAAAAGAGAATTGTTTTATCCTTCCACCATCTCTTTCAGTTATCTAGATACTTATCCCTTAGAGCTAACAACAAGAATTTTCCAGCATCAGGCATTATCCATTAACTGTGCACTATGGGAAAAGATTTAGCTCTTTATTCTTTACCCCTTTACCCCTCTTCCTGTGTCTCCAACCCAGATGCAGCCTTCCCATCTCCCATCATCTTAATGTAGTTATGCTGCACTTTTGGTTAGATCCAAATCCAGTGTTTGCACTTATCGCTAGATGAACATTATCCACAGGTGACTGGTGCAGAGAGCTGATTGGTTTCTGTTTTGTGTCCAGTTCCCTCCCAGTCCGACTCAAGGACTCGCCTGGTTTGTCGGGGTAGTTGTCTAGTTTCTATGAACTTGTCATGAATTCACTCCCCATCAGGTATTTTGACACAGTAGGAAACGTGATGGCTGGTTTATGCTTGGAAAATAAAAAAGTCTCGGTAATATTGTATAACTGAATTCTGGTAGGAGAGAAAGTAGCCATGTGTATCCACACCAGAAGGTTTAACTGGAAGCCTGTTAAAATATTTATTTTGTCATGATTCTAATTAGTCTAACTAGTTTTCTTTACGCAGGGCCTATCTTTTAAAATTGTTTTACAAGGGACAATACTCGAGGGCTCTTCATGTTTGTGACTTCATACGCTTCTAACAGAAAACATGTAGAGTAATCATCACCACTTTCCTGATTTAACACCTCTTGCTTCCCTTCCCTGGCCCACACTGATGCTCCCCAACCCCACACCAACACACACTGGAAGACAGATGATTTCATTTTCCTTTGTTTACAGCATGTTTTATTATGGCATCTTTTGGATGCTGCCTTTTAAGTGAAAAAATAATAACCCCAATGGATGCCATAAACTCAATCATGTGAAACACTAGACAGAACACGTGTGTGCTCTTTTTCACTGGAATGGAGACCACGTAATAGGAATGCAATCGGCCTTGTCTGGGACCTTCCAGGCCCAGTGTGTGGCAACACTGCCAGCCCCAGATTGAAAATGCCATATGCGTTCCCTTCATCACTCTGCGTCAGCCTGGCTGGGCAAGTGTCCAGGGGCGGCTGGCTCCTTGCCTAACTGGACTTAAAACATATGCTGTTTATGGACCCCTGCTTTTTGCATTAACAAGTTTGACATCACCTACAAAATAGTAAGATCCCGTGTCTCAATAAACAAACACAGAGGGTCCTTCCAGTCATTCTGAGCTTCCTTGCACTAGAAATTTCACCTCTTTTATGGAGATGAAGTTTTTTTTTGAAACAGATGAATAGAAAATATATTTTAAAGCCTGGTTGGCCTCTGTGTACTGGTAAAATGCTCAGAAGGGTGGGGGGATGGTGGCGGCTGTCACATGTCCCAGAGGTGGGTACACCTCACGGGTGAAGAAGATCAATTCAGGCCCGTTAGACCTCAACCTCTGATAACAAAGGCTGTTCTTATGTTCCATTAGCTCCTCACTGTACAAAATCCAACAGGAGTCTCAGGACCTCTCCTTTCAACTACATTTTAAGATTTGATTATGATGCATTCATTTAAAATATCAAATTATGAAACACTGAGAAATGGTATGACTGATCTGTTTTATATTAATGACCAAAATTATAAAGTGGTTCAATTCAGTGGTGAGTAGTTGTATGGCTTAACTGAGCCTGTATGCTCCAATTTACTGAGGAACTGCTGCTGTGAGTAAACTAGAGAGATGGTGACAAGCCAAGCAAACCCAAATTTGAATGGAACTTGAACAGCATTATAGTTGATGCTTAAAAGAGAAATTATTTTAAAAGGGATTTCAGGGAGCTAATTATTATACCTGTCACATAGGAGTCTTAATATTCTGGTGGAAAATATTAGATAAGAATGGTTAATAAATCAATCCCACTGCTGCTATATATCCAAAGGAATTAAAATCAGGAACTCAAAGAGATACCTACACTTCCATGTTCATTACAGCATTACCCACAATAACCAAGATATGGAAACAACATAAGTGTCTAGTGACGAATTAATGGGTAAAGAAGATGTGAGACAGACAGACACACAAACACACACACACACACACACACACACACAGTGGAATATTATTCAGTCGCAAGAAAGAAGGAAATCCTGCCATTTACAACAACTTGGTTGGACCTTGAGGGCATTGTGCTAAGTGAAATAAGTCAGACAGAGAAAGACAAGTTCTGTATGCTCTCACTTATATGTGGAATCTAAACATGCCAAACCCAGAGAAACACAGAGTAGAGTGGAAGTTACCAGGGGTTGGGGAAAACGGGAAAATGTGGGTCAAAGGGTACAAACTTCCAGTTATAAGATTATCAAGTTTGGGGATCTAATTTACAGCATGGTGATTATAGCTAATAATACTGGATCCTATACTTGAAAATTTCTAAGAAAGTAGATCTTAAATGTTCTCACCACAGTAAAGAAATGACAATTTTGTGACAGGATGGAGGTGGTAGCTAATGCTATGGTGATAATCATTTTGCAATTTATAAATGTATCAAATCAACACATTGTGCACCTTAAACTTACATAATGTTATGTGTCAATTATATCTCAATAAAGCTGGAAAAAAATAAAATAAAGACAGCAGTCGATGCAAGGACAACAAAGAAAAACAAAAGGTCAAGAACAACAAAGGAAAAAATAAACATGGTTACTACATCAATTTTAAACAGTTCTCCTAACATGTTGCCTATGTTTTATATGTCCCAGTCAACAGTGATACACCATCTATTTAAAAGTTTAATCTGAAGACCTGGGAGGCATGTGCCTGTTCTCCCTCACCTCTAGGCCAAGTCCTATAGATATGGCCTCTTAGGCTCCTTCTCTCCTCCCCTTCTCAACTGTCTCTTTTCTAATTCAGGTCACCATCATCTCAGTCCTGTTTCACAGAATCAAAGCGTGTATTTCACTGACATTTAATTGTGTATTTATAAGTCTGCCTCCACAAACAGATTGTAAATTTGTCAAGAGCAAGAACTTTGCCATATTTATTTTATATTACCAGTCCTAAGTATAATACTATAATTTTTTGGTGAATGGATAAATCAATTCACAAATAAGCCCATTCTGGTGGAATCTGCATAAATCTGGGGAAAAATTAGATGGTTAAGCAGGGCCCCATTTTGCTGTTTATTTTTCCTTTGAGAAAACTAAAATAGCTTACATTCCATAGGTTGAAAGTAAAATAGATGGTAACAGGCCAAGAAAAATTTTGATACCATGTGTTTAGCACAAAATAAGAAAATTACCCTTAAAGTGTTTTCATCAATAGCTGAATATGTGAACTAAATATATTCTCGTATGGAATACGTATGGTTTCCATATGTACTTATCAAATTCTCTTTCAGTAACTAAGTTGTTACACTCTGAAACAGAAAGCCATTCTGCACCAGAGGAACAAGAGTAATGCAGCTGTGCTTGCGAAGGGCCAAGGTACTGAAGCATATGTACAGAGGTAGATCTGTGATCCCAGGAGCTTGAGGAAGCAGAGCACAGACTGACAGGAAATCCTGGAAATTAGTTTCGTGGTTCCAGCAAGAAAGAGAAAGAAAAGGGAGACAGCGCATTCAAAATTATAATGCCACGGAATGACTTCTGCTTCCAACCAAGATGGGGTAACACAAATGGGATGAACTCTTTCACCAAGAATAACTTTAAAATACATAAAACAATAGTTTGTAAGACATCGGACGTTAGGCAACGAAGGGCAGTGATCACCAAGTTTCGGAACCATGAGGTGAGCTCCACAACTGACCCAGCCTACAACCTGGAGAAGGTTTCCAGGTGATGGTGGAGGAAGAAGAGACCCAGGCACAGACTAGTGACTGGGGAGACAGAACTGGGAGGTAAAGGAAGCCAAAGGGGCCGGGGTTCTCAGCAGGAGAGGGCTGCACAAAGAAGAAACTCCAGTTATGCACAGCTCCCCTGTTAGGTATTCAGCTGAGTAGAAACCTGTGAATGTATGTGTATGAAGAGACTACACATGGGTGGGGAAAGACCCACCTGAAAAGATCAGAGGGAAGAGTGCACGCCACTCACATAGGGCTGGGGATACTGCTTGCTCCTAAGAGCCAGACTGAAAAGCTTCATAATTCTCCTCGCATCAGTTAGGGTACCAGGAAGGTATTGTCTCCACCATGCGGAAAAATCACCTCAGACTAAACTCTGCTCTCATCTCAACTAACAAAGCTTACAAGCAAAAACCAAACAGATCAAACCTAGTTTCACATAACTTGATCTTGTCCCAAAGGAGAGCTCTTGCATAATCTGGGGAATACAAAAGTGTCCAACGTACAAGGAAAAGGTCACAGTGTCTTACATCTAATCTAAAATTACCAGGTATGCAAAGAAGCTGCTAAAAAAACACAACTTACACTGAGGAGAAAAATCAGTCAATTGAAATTGGCACAGGAAAGCCATAGATGACAGAATTTGTAGTTAAGAATATGTAAAACTGTTATAATAACTGTATTGCATATGTTCAAGGAGCTAGAAGAAAGACAACCTGTTAAGTAGAAACATGGAAGATATAAGGAAGAAATAAAATCAACTATACACAACATTCTATGAGGTCGACTTTAATCTGGTATAAAAAACCAGACACAGACATAAGAAGGAAAGAAAACTACATGTGAATATTCCCCATTAACTTAGACACAAAAGTGCTTAACAGGATTTTAATAAGCAAAACTCCAAACTATTTAAAAAGGTTAATAGCTCATAATTATGTAGGGAGTATGTCAAGGGTGCAAGGTTCATTAATATTTAAAATTGGATCAAGGTAATTCACTTTATTAACAGTCTAAAAAGTAAACCCATATGGACATCTCAATAGATACAGAAACGTCATTTGATAAGATGCCCAAACCCACTCCTTATAGAAACTCTCAATCAACTAGGATAGAAATAAATTTCCTAAGTCTGACAAAGGACATTTATTAAAAACATAAAAGCAACATCTTAAAGGTTAAAGCCTGTATGCTTTTTTTAAAGCTGAAGAATATAAGATCAATATAAAAGATTAAGTCTGTTTCTATGTACTAGCAATGAGGAATCATAAATTAAAAGAATGCCATTTACAATGCTATCAAAAATATGAAATACTTAGGAATAAGTCTCATAAAATATGTGCATGACTTGTACACTTAAAGAAAACTTAATCTTCTAAATGATCTATAGAATCAATGCAATCTTAGTCACAATTCCAGAAGGCCTCTTAAAAAAAATAAAATTTGACAAGCTAATTCTAAAATTCACACAAAAATACAAAGTATCTATCAATAGAATAGCAAAAGCATTTTGCAAAGAAAGGACATTGTTGGAGGACTTACACAACCTGACTTCAAAATTCATTATAAAGGTACAATAATCAAAATGCTGTGGCATTAAGATTGAAAGATTGAGCAAAGGAGTGGAATGAAAAGCCCAGAAATAGACCCAGATGCATATGGCTTATTGATTTTTCAAAAAAGGTGCAAAGGCAATTTAGTGGTAAAAGCAGTCTTTTCATCAAATGGTGCTGGAACAATTTGATATCCATATGTGAAAACCTGAACTTTGATCAATAACTTGCTCTACCCATGATAATAAACTCAAATGGATCATAGAACAATATCTAAAAGCATAAAACGTATAGAATAAAACCTAGGAGAATATTTCTGTGACCTTAGGTTAAGCAAAAATTTCCTAGATACAATGTCAAAAGCATCAGTCATAAGAGAGGTAAAAATAAGTTGTGTTAATCAAAATCAGAAACCTCTACTGACTGTTAAGAGTTAAGGTCACATAACTCTTAACTGACTGTTAAGAGAATGAAAGACTAGTCACACATGGGAGAGAATATTTGCAAATCAGTTATCTGATAAAAGGCTCATACCCATTATACACTTAAAAACTTAAAACTCAACAATAAAAGAAGAAAAACTGTATAAGCATTGTCAAACATTATGGAGAGACATTTCACCAAAGAAGATATACAGATGGCAAAAAAGCATATGTAAAGGTACTCAACATCGTTGTTTTTCTTTTTTGTTTGTTTTGTTTTTTAAGACTAAAAGTAAATTAACACAGATATAGGGAACAAATGTATGGACACCAAGGGGGGAAAGTGGGGTGGGGTGGTGGTGGTGGTGCGATGAATTGGGAGATTGGGATTGACATATATACACTAATATGTATAAAATGGATAACTAATAAGAACCTGCTGTATAAAAAAAATAAAATAAAATCCAAAAATAATAAAAGTAAATTAAAACCACAAGAAACCACCACACACTTATTAGAATGGCTAACATGAAACAGAACAAAAGAAACCTCGAACCTGACAATATCAAATGCTGGTGAGCTTGCAGAGCAACAGGAACTCTCATATCCTGCTAGTAGGAATGTAAAATGACACAATTGCTTTGAGAACTACTTGACACTTGGCTAAAAGCTTAAACATACACTTACCATATGACCTAGACATTTCCCTGCTAGATATTTACCCAAGAGCAAAGAAAGGATATGTCCATACAAATACTTGTACATGAATGTTCACAACAGCTTTATTTGCAACAGCCAAAAACTGGAAACAATGCATATACCCATCAGCAGGTAAATATCTAAGCAAATAATATCCAAATACGAGACTACTCAATAATAAAGAGAAATGAACTGTTGTTATATTCAGCATAGAAGAATCTGTAAAGAATGGTGCTACGTGAAAGAAGCTCCCAAAAATGGAATGACAATGTATGATTCCGTTCACATAAAATCATGAAAAGAGAAAACTATGTAGAATCAAAAAGATGAGTGGTTACCTGAGACTAGGGAAGGCAGGGAGGTATATGAGGGAGGGGTTACGAAAGGAAACAAGGAAACTTTTGAGTTGATGAACACATTCATTCTCTTGTGTTGATGGTTGCATGGATGTACATATCTGTTAAAATGTATCAAATGCTAAACATGTGCAGTATATGGTATACCAATCATACTCAATAAAATATTAAAAACTATGTGGTCATTGAAAGACAATTCTCTTTCTAAAAACTGGTGGTTATTTTGCTAATTTAGAAGTGATATTCAAAACAGTTGTGTTTGCACGTACCTGCACACAAACTAAGATTACAGTTATTTTATGGCGTTCATGCTGGAATATTTGAGACCGAACGTAACTACTAAGTATTTGTAGATAAATGTTTCACAAATACAAAATGTGCACGATCAAGCCAGTTTTACCTGTCATCCCACATCCTACATTGTATGATAGAAAATGTTATTTTCTATCATACAATCAGCCAGTGTAGCAACTGCCTGCTTAGCCTACATATACATGGGCATCAACTGCATTCTTTGATAATCTTATTCCTCTTACAATCAGTGTCTTTAGCTTCAGTGCATTTTCAGGCTGATACAGGTCTTTGAACACGAAGGAGTTAAAATTATCTTCCATGGGGTCTGGAGATGTTTGTGAGTCACAGGATGGCTTGGTGGAAGTAGCACTCAGCCCCAAGGCCACCTTCTAACTTACCGTATAATCCTTGGCAAATCTTTTGAACATGTCTTAATCCGTTCAGGCTGCTATAACAAAATAGCACAGACTGGGTGGTTTATAAACAACAGGAATTTATTTCCCACCATTCTGGACGCTAGAAGTCCAAGATCAGGGTGTCAGCATGGTTGGGTGAGGGTCCTCTTCCGGGTCACAGATGTCTCTTTTTATCCTCACATGATGAAAGGGGCTAGCTGGCTCTCTGGGGCCTCTTTCATAAGGACACCAATCCCACTCATGGGGGCTCCACTCTCATGATCTAATCACCTCCCAAAGGCCCCACCCCCTACGACCATCACCTTAGGCATTAGGTTTTCAACACATGGATTTTTGGGGGACACAAGCATTCAGCCCATAGCAGAACACACTGCAACAAACACCAAATGAAGGGTTACACAGGATGATCTCAAAGTACTTAACAAACACATTTTGGAATCCACAATCTTGCTTTTAATCTAGTGGGCCAACCCCAAATAAATATTCAGTGCACGCACTTGACTCTGGTTCATAGAAGGTAAAACGATTTGATACCCAAAGGCTACATGACAGTCTATGCTAGCTACTTTGAAGAGGGGATGCTGATTTAGAGATTATAAAGAATGTTCTTGTTTTATTTCCATTACTATTATTAGTCATTAAAGGCCCAATGAAATAAAATAGAAATACTCTTTAAAATGTGAAAGCAATATTGGAACAAAAAGAGTGAATATTTTTAAGTAGAAAATCCCACTGTTCTATTGCAGTAACTGCTTGCATTTCAGAAGACCTCCTCTGGGTAGCCACAGTCCTCTCTTTGGCCACGTTCATACATCTTTACTGTATCACTCATTTGCCTAAGGGTCTCCGAATCCTGCAAGCGTTCTGAGGGTAAAGCCTGGGGCTGATGCAACTTCCCTCCTCATTTGGGTGACTGGCAGCACCTCTGGCTCCAAAGGGGGAGAGGATTGAGACGAACATCTCAAGGGCTTTCAAATGGGTGCATTTATCAATACTTTCAACAAGCAGTCAACCTGTGTTCTTCTAAGTGCAGAAAAAGCAGCAGAATACTCCTCTGCTTTCATATTAAAAAAAGATGTGTGCGCCTGTGTGTGTTAGATTATATGCGTGTGCATATCTATAAAAATGGAGCTGGCTTTCCTCCTTACACATACTTTTAGGCATTCCTTTTTATAACACTGTAGAAATCCCAAGAGAATAAGAAAATCAGTGCTGTCGCTGGTAATCTTTTTTTATTATAGAGGCTGTGATTTGTGGGCACTCTATAAACTTACATCTCAAAGGAGAAGATCCATTTATTTGGTTTATTCTCTCACTATCATGCCCTTAAATTCTTAGTCCCTGAGGGCGAACATCAAGAATTCAGATATCTTTTTTTTTCTGGCAACTACCTTGCAACAAGAGGAGAAACTACTTTTAGTTAGGAGTGAAAGCCTACCACTGGGAAAAATGTTTCCTTCCCAAACTGACCATTGAAATGGGTGACCTTGAGCAAAAAATCCACCCTTTATTTCCATTCCTCCATTTTTAAAGAAAAAAAAGTGCTTAACTGTAATATACTTGCTTCAGAATAGTTGGACCTATTTTAAGAGTTCTTATGAGGAATTTCGGAAGAACAAGAGTAAATAACACAAACCAAACTGACGTTGTGTTATTTAAGATCGAGGCTTTGAAAGGACAACTCATGGGGCATTGCTTTTACACTCATACATGGGGGCAGTTGCCCTGGATTCTTTTAAGTACAAAAAAACAATAGTCACTTGCTTTCTTACTAGAAAATGATCGTGTGTGTGTGGGGGGGGGGTAGGTGTGTGTCTCACCACCTCACTGTACATATACAACTGTAGTTGTATATACATATACAACTGGCTTAAGAAAAGAAAGAAAAAATACTGCCTATCATCATAGGATTTGGACGTTATGGTTATAGCCATATTTGTGTGGGCTAAAATGGCTTAATTTCTTGGCAAGAAGATGCAAAATCAAATTAGATTAATGGAGTGGTTATGGAAAATTCAGTCATGAAGATACAGGCTAAAACCATACTCATGGCTTGGGCAAACCTTAATTTAAAAAATTAAATGTATTAAAAGCTGTTACTTAGCAGCCTAGGCAACCGTTGGTATTTTACCAACACCTGGTTATTAGTCTGTGGTTTGATAAGTAAACATTTATTTTATATATAAATTAATTTCTAAAATAATTTGTTTTGAGCTTTTGAGAAATGTATTAAAAATAAATGTGAGGGCTTCCCTGGTGGCACAGTGGTTGAGAGTCTGCCTGCCGATGCAGGGGACACGGGTTCGTGCCCTGGTCTAGGAAGATCCCACATGCCGCGGAGCGGCTGGGCCCGTGAGCCATGGCCACTGAGCCTGCGCGTCCGGAGCCTGTGCTCCGCAACGGGAGAGGCCACGACAGTGAGAGGCCCACGTACCGCCAAAAAAATAAAATAACATAAAATAAATAAATAAATGTGAGTCAGATGGTGCTGATAAATATATACAACTTGTTTTCACCTGACCATTGACTGCAAAATGATTAAATACCATTTTCCTCTTTTAGATAATTTGGATGCTTTTATTTTTTTCTTTATTCTGCATGTGTAGCTAAAGGAACATAGGCCAAAACAGAATGGTAATGTCTTTTTCTCTTTGCTTACTCAGCTGACATCGGTTTTCTTCTGCCTTTCATCAGGCATGGAGGGTTGAGTGGTCCTACTTGGAGCCTTGGGAGCAGCTGGTCTATTTGTCATTAGTCACCTCCACCATGCTTCCTTGGTTATGGCACAGCTATGATCTTAAGGGTGCCCTGACAGTAAGCACCCACTCGCAGACTCTGGGAGGCAGAATTCTCACACGCCCCCAAGAGCCCCACCACCTGGGTATCACATCTTATGTAATCCCTTTCCTGTGCGTGTGGGTGGGTTCTATGAAAATGATGGCATAGTGAGGTTCCTCCTAATGTAAGACCTCCTTGTAGTGGACAAAAGAGAGATTCTCCTGCTGGCTTTGAAAATATTGGCTGCCACATTGTGAGGGGATCACATGGCTAGGACCTGAGGGCAGCCACTGACAACATCCTCCTACCTACAGCCAGAAGAACACGAGGACCTCAGTCCCCGAACTTCAGGTCACTGTGTTTGAGTGAAATAATGTTGGGTAAATGTCTTCTGTTTAAGGGCACGAACAGAATTTAAGATGGTGTTCTGTTCCTTCTATGGAAGAGCTTTTCCTTAAGTGTATCTTCATGGGGTGCTCATGGCGCTACAGAGACAAAAGCATCTGTTGTCAGGAGGGACTGAGAAGCTCTGGGTTCAACAGAGTTAAACGGGTTTCATCAAACCAGGAGTGCTCAGAGCTTATCTTGGAGCCCTTTTCTTAGAGCTTCTCAGGGAACCAGAGTGGAATAGAGGGCACCTTAGCAAATGCTGTCAGAGAGGATGCTACCGGGAATCAAACAAGTTCTCAAAAGGTGAGAGCAGTTTTCTCATCGGAGCACTGATTCTACAATCAACTTTATTGATTCAAACTGAAAATAGGGGTGTATCCCCGGAGTTCTGAAGTTGTATGGAAGTCATCCTTCTTCTGCCAAACCTAACCAGGATTTAACAGACTGAGGATGCAGTCCTATGTTCATAAGATCCTTAGCCCACTTGACTCCATGTTCTAATCAGGAAAGCCATCTAGAATATCCCTCTCCTTCAAGCCTGTGGGTGGGCGGCTTTCCAGAAAGTGTATGAGGTATAGGGAGCTGGTACTTCATTTGTCTTGCTCCTCCAATGACTTCCAGTCTGAGGTTATCTATAAGTGGGCTAATCAGTTCTTATTGTGAAACTCTTCGCTCATTTCCAAGTTCATTGCCTTATGTGATAACCAGGGGAGGCCACCAGGTCTTAACCTTAACCTAGGGCCTCAGCTTTCTCATCTGAAAAATGGGCACATAAAGAAACATCATTGGGACTTCCCTGGTGGCTCAGTGGTTAGGAATCTGACTGTCAACGCAGGGGACACGGGCTCAAGCCCTGGTCCGAGAAGATCCCACATGCCGTGGAGCAACTAATTCTGTGCATCACGACTACTGAGCCTGTGCTCTAGAGCCCACGAGCCACAACTACTAAGCCCACGTACCACAACTACTGAAGCCCATGCGCCTAGAGCCCGTGCTCCACAACAAGAGAAGCCACCGCAGTGAGAAGCCTGCGCACCGCAACAAAGGGTAGCCCCTGCTCACCGCAACTAGAGAAAGCCCACGTGCAGCAACAAAGACCCAACGCAGCCAAAAATAAATAAATAAATAAATAAAATAAAAAGAAACACATCATAATTATCGGGGACTGTTAACAAGATAAGGTGTTCACAGTGATTAGCAGGGATCCTGGCACATGGGGCATCTTTGGTCTGCACAGAAGCCTGGAAATGAAGATGGGATGCAGAACGTGAAAATATTAGGGGTTCTGCAAAGTTGGTCACTAGCAATCTTAAGAAATCACCCTCTGTCCAAGAAAATGCGGATGGTCACAAAAACCCCTAATGATCCCAGCAAGGTTACACACAAGGCAATGGATTTACCTACCTGACAAAAAAGGTTTAAACTTAACCTGCATCCAAGTTTCCAGGTACATCATTTCACTCGCTTGGGAATGTGATCATCCAGTAGAAAATTATCTTCGACATTTGTTCTTAACTGAGTTTACATGAAGCTTACTTTCTATCAGTTCACATTCCTTAAATAATTAGTTAAGATTTCATGTCCTAAAAGATAGTAGTAGGAACATTTATTTAATCTAAAATTCCTACACCATGAATGATGCATTTGGAACACTCACTGCTAAGGTCAGAGTTCTTCTGTCATTTCCTTTCACCAGTATGGAAATGTTCAGAACTCTTGGGTATTCTTTTGGCTGTCTAAGCTGGGATCCCATCATTTAATGGATCTGGGAAATGAAAAACACGTATGTTTTATCAACATCTTTGCTTAGAATTTAAAGCACAAGGAACCCTTTTTTGGCTCGTCTTTTGGCCAATTTACCTTGGGA
The DNA here is from genome assembly GCF_039906515.1 of Pseudorca crassidens. Classification (NCBI taxonomy): domain Eukaryota; kingdom Metazoa; phylum Chordata; class Mammalia; order Artiodactyla; family Delphinidae; genus Pseudorca; species Pseudorca crassidens. The sequence continues at coordinate 7,991,984 of NC_090298.1, forward strand.
AATTATGTTCCTCAAATAAAGTTGTGTAAATGACTTTCTTCTTATCATTCAGATTAACTAGGTTTCTATTACCTCATGAATCTTTCCTGCCAGAAATTATGGGTAATGTCCTAAGTATCTAAATTTAAACAATTATATTTTTGAAATTAAAAGTCAAAGTAATATTGTACAAATGACGTTTTCAATGAACAACACAGTCATGAAAATAGAAGTATCATGTTATCCATCCACTCATCCATTAATCTTTATTCCAGTCATCACCGTTGGAGCATCTATACCTCGTGCAAGATGCTAAGCTATATCCTCAGGGGGTCTTAGATGTTAGTGGTGAAAATGAACAGGGGAAGTTCAAGGTAGACATGTGAAAGTGCCATTAAGTTCCACACCAACTATGTGTTATGGGAATTAAGATGCAGGGGGGACTTGATCTTAAATCACATGAGGACACAGTAATTGACACTGTGGCCAATGCCATGGGCCACTCGGTCTGGGGTTCTGTGTCTGACAGACCGACCAGTTTTATACCAAGGGGTGTATTACTCCCCAGCCACAGCATCAGAGGTTGGATGCACCCAACAGCTTAGCTGCCTTGAGCAACCTATTCTGGCTAAATTATCCATGCCTTCCTAGTACGATGTCACTGCTAATACAAAACAAATGAAAACCCCAGTGCAATCTTATCCACTTTAAGTTTCAAGTTTTGACTACAGAAAATAAAAAACTAACAGGTTAAAATATAAGTTGTCAAAAGAGTTGGGTATGCGTCCATATTTTTTCTTAATAAAGTTAAAATTCGTTATGCTCCAATTTTATAAATGTTCAGAATGTATGCACGGGGTCCCAGCAGCAGGTCTGATGAAAAGAGGAAAGTGTGACAGTAACCTGCTCAGGACTGTGGTCACAACTGATGGCCAAGGGTCATTCCAAGGCCTGGGTGGTGTCTCCAGATCTTCCTTACTCTACTGGCTTTCCCCTCAAAGCTGGGAGCTACATTCACAAGCGACCACCAACCTCCCAGCAAAGGAGACTCGTTTCAACCTGAGGATAGAGGTGTTGCTCTTTCTTGGTAGAGTCACAATCTCAATGCGGTAATATAAATATATAACGACTTTCCTAATATCGTTTTCAAATAGACTATCACAAAAGTGAATGATGTTTCTCAAATAAACTATCACAAGAACGAATATTCTGTCTAAATGAAGTGACAACATCATAACACAATCATTTGTCTAAGACCGCTCCTGATGGATTTATTTCTAAGATTTATAAACTTCTCTCCCAGAACTTAATTTAACAGTTTATTGATGTCTTGGGGTTATAATTAAATTTATTTATTACTGACAATACTATTAATACATTTGGGTTGTTGCTGTTGCTGTTTTCCAGAGCCTAAACACATTTCTCACGTTTGCTTGAATTTTTTTTTCCGTGACCTGAGTTTTCGGCCACAGCTCTGCTGTCTTATGCCCCCGCTTCTCGCGGCCCTCTTTCTCCCTCCATCTATGTGATATTCTGGACAACGGATCATTAAGCTGATTGGAGCACACAGCAAAGAGAACAGGCAGAACTTGTGAGGCCTTGGAGTCTGTGCCACAAGGCTGGACAGCAAAACCTTTGTACACACCTGCTTCCTAAACCTGGCCTGACCCTGGCTGCCAGCATTGATGTGGCGGCTCTCCCGTTGCTGAGGACTGCGGTCGAATTAGGATATTCAAGATGTTAAGTTCAAACTTATAAGTTAAACAGTTCTGGCCTTTAATATCCTTAACATGTGGCTATGATGCAAAACAGTTTACCTAGAAGTTTGCTATAAAAAATAATTGTCCAAATCAACTTTTAATGACTGATCTACATTATGGATTTTCATCTACTTAAATACAATTTGAACATCTATAAATTCCTAATATACAATATGGTGATTAAATTATTAAGTGGGTAAAATTCCATCAAATCCATATATCGGTCAAAGATATTTATTTATCCTGACATAATTTGTACATTCCTTAGATTTTAGCCATACAAAACTTCCCCAATTGTCACTATATAAACACACTTATATGTGTGTGCGTGTATATATATATATATATATATATATATATATATATATATATATATAATGAAAATAGAAAAACTTATAATGGAGGTCACTTATGTGGAAGATTATGTGAAGATTATCTAAACCAATAAATGTGGCTACAAGTCTCTTGTTCTAGAATGTTACTTCTTTAATAAAGCAGGGATGTTTCTTGTTTCTTATTTAAAGTTATCTTTCAGGACTATAGAAAATGTCCCAGTTAAAATATTTAGGATTCTGTACTGTGAATGACTTTAAAATTCATTTTTTCTCTTCTAGGAAATGTTGTAAAATTTAAGCAAGACTACTGACTGCTTTCTGCTTCAATTTACATTCATTTAGGCCAAAAAAAAAAAATCATAAGGTGGCTGAATAAAAACTCCTGTCCTTCCAAAATATGACTGAAGTATCTCTAAATTGCTTAATTTTCCTACAAATATAAGTATATTGAATAAGAAAAATAACTGGTACGTTAGGGTGACTATAGACATCTAAGTTTTCTCTTATGTTGTGACAGAAAAAAGTTTCGTTTTCTTCTTTTTGATCATTCCTCAGTGTTAGAGGTTATTTGGCTTTATTATACCATGAAAGGTCCTTGCCCATATTCAGACAGAACATTACAGTCAGGGGAGTGAGATGTGCGGTTTTTTCAAACAAGAGTTTATATGGGCAGGCAGGAATGATACCAGCAGCTAGAAGCTTAAATATGTAGTAATATATAGAATATGCAGTTATATATGAAATATATATATATAATTTCACAAAATTATAGTCAAGGTCATATACAAGGAGGCTCTACCGTAAGACAGTCTGAATGGTGGAGACGGCAGCCTCGACAAACGCTGGCTAATTAGTGTTAATGCATTTCCGTGACTCCATGTTACCAGCAGGATAAAGCCCAAAGTGCTCAGCTTTCCAGACTCAAAAAATTAGATCCACTGCACTGGCTCAACCCCTCCCATCCTGTGGCCTGTATCTGAGCCATGTGGCAGATACATGTCTTAAAGACCCACAGATACACACTGTGGCTTCAGGCCTCTCTGCCTTTGCTGCTGCTGCCTTTACTGTAACATATGATTCTCCTATAGTTACCTGAAAACACCACTCCCTCCTTCACGTCACATTGTGCCCTGGAAAGTAACAGACGAAGGATGCAGCGCCACAAGGACCTGCCCGCACAGGGGTGTCTCCAGTGATTTGTGAAGACACCTGCTACCTAGTTCTTGTGTTCTGTTTCTAGCTCAGCACTGGACACTTGCTGCTTGTCACACAGCAGAAGACCTCCCGGCCCTTCCTCCATCAAATATGGCACTAATGGGGTCCGTGCATCTGAAAACCAGCCTTAGCTCCTGTATTTTTGATAACTTTTCCTCAGCGGTCCGCAAAATCTTTAAAAACACGGAATAATCTTTCAATCAATAAACAATACACGAACAGACAAAGATCAAGCGGCCACGGTTCAAGTGGGGTAGGGGCCAGAAGCTCGTCCAGCTGGGCAACAGCCCTGCCCCCAATGCCACCTACAGGGGCTCAACGGGGTGCCCTTTGCCAAATACACAATAACGTCTGGCCTACAGCTAAAGTAGCCATTAACTAGTAGCCATTAACTAGTAGCCCCTGATCTTTGAGACACAGGTAAGTGAGCTGGCAGGAATCCTTGGGATAAATCATTCCCATCCTTGACCTGACAACTCTTATTTCTTTGCCTTGTTGTACTGAATTGGCCATGATCTCCAGAATAATATTAACATTAGCAGTGCTGGCAGGAATCCATGGCTTTTCTTTGACTTTAATTGAAAAGCTTCTAACCTTTCACCATTATGTGTGATGGTGTTTGCTGTATCATTTTAATAGGTATCCTTTGTAAGGTTAAAAAAGCTCCCAGCTGGGCTTCCCTGGTGGCGCAGTGGTTGAGTGTCCGCCTGCCGATGCAGGGGACACGGGTTCGTGCCCCGGTCCGGGAAGATCCCACATGCCGCGGAGCGGGTGAGCCCGTGAGCCATGGCCTCTGAGCCTGCGCGTCCGGAGCCTGTGCTCCGCAACGGGAGAGACCACAACAGTGAGAGGCCTGTGTACTGCAAAAAAAAAAAAAAAAAGCTCCCATCTATGCTTTGTTTGTTGACTTTTTAAAAAACTGTTATGAATGAGTGTTGAATTTTATCAAACATTTGTTCTGCATCTATTGGAATGACTCTGACATTCTTTCTTCTTAATCTTATTAATATAAAATATATTATTTATAAATTCTCCATTTGCTCATTGTAAATGTCACACTATGAATATGAACATATAAGTGCAATGTAAATATTTATATATGTAAAATTTATATTTGTACATAAAGTCTGATAAATTAAGGTTGTACAAGGTTGCACAATATGTACACTGCAAAAAAGAAGATCCTGGCAAAAGGGCACGTGAGAGCTGAAATTCAGCCTGCATCTTCTCCTAAGCCATGAGTTTTGGCAGAGGGCTGTCTGTCCTCAGAGGAAGGAGCCTAAGAACCTGCTGGCTGCCTGCCAAGACCTGAGCCTATGCCCTTGTGACCCTCAGAAGGGGAAATATGTACTACTTCACACAAAGGCACTTTACAGGTTAGCAGTGCTTCTGGGGCTCATCCATTTCTAGCCCTCGAGGTCCATGTCATTTACCAAGCAACTCAACCACTGGATATCTTATCTTGGGAGAACTTGCTACAGGATCCTCTCACTTTAAACAAATTGTCCCTTTCTGTCTACTGCTCAGAATCCCTGCCACCATCTCTACGAGCTGGCACTCTGATTTTTAATGCCTTTCCCCTACTCAAAGAGGTGGCCACGAGAAAAGGGACACATATGTTTACGTGAGGGAGAGAGATACAAATACAACTTAAAATGATGAAGACCTGATGCTTCTTGCAAATATGATGATTGTCTGGGGACCTCTGGAGAGAATGCTTGATCTCTGCTCCTGGTTTAAATTTGTGACAGTTCTCCCTTCATGTGAATTTTTCCAGGGCCTTTCACACAATTCATTGAGCAGCTAGTTTGTGCCAGCTACCGAGAAGGTGCTGAGGATGCAGGGCTGAGCCACAGAGACAGGGCATCTGCAGCTGGTGGCTTGGAATCTCACAGTGTTCTCTGCAAAGGATCCCCAACCCCCTGGGGAGTCTCCCCTCGCTAGTGGAGAGGACCACAGAAAAAGCATCACCCAGCTTTCTCGAAATTCAGGCTCACCAATGATTTCACCCTGGTCCAGTTACAAGGACATGATTGACAACTTAAAACTGTGCCAAGCAAAGTTCTGTCTTCCACTGAGACATAAGTAGAATGTTTGCAAAGTGTCAGATTGTAAACCTTTTTTTTTTTTTTGGCCGCGTCTCACAGCATGCAGGATCTTAGTTCCCTGACCAGGGATTGAACCTGTGCTGCCTGCAGTGGAAGTGCGGAGTCTTAACCACTGGACCACCACGGAATTCCCAGACATGTCTTTTATAACACTAGACCCTTATCCTTTTTAACTTGAGTACATATGCTGAAAGTTAATTAAGATGCCTTTCAAACAAATGTGGCAAAACCCGATAAATGTATAGTAAACTCATAGCCACACCTACTCAGAGGCCTCCCCTACACAAATATTAGTCTAAAAGCAACAAAAGGGAAATTTTAAGTTCTGCTAAAGGACAAGGAACAATGAGTACTGGGAAAAAAGTTACAACTTCTATGGATTATATATATTTTTTTGCCAAGATCCCAGTAAAAGATAGAAGTGAAGAGTCAGAATTTGAAAAATTGACAATTTGTATCAGGATGGAATTGGATTTCCTTTGGCCAGATTCCTTTCATTAGGCTGTGACTCCTGGGTCACATCTAAGAATAATACGATCTATGAGCACCAAGGATGACGAACAAGAGAGAGCGGGAGAGGCCCTGAGAAGGTCATTTAAGACATATGCACCCAAGGAAAAGGCTGCCAAACCCTCACAAAGGCGCCCACGTGGAATGAAACCTCCTTAACAGCCCCAGGAATTGGGGTTTACAGGACCTAGAATCAGCCCCAATGGACCAGAAGTATGTACATTTCCAGTTTACTGGCTGTGCAAGCTAAAGGACCCGTTTGCTTCAATGAGATCCGCAGCGCATGGAAAACATAACAAATGCACTGGAGGTGCTTAGGCAGATCTCTATTCCGCAGGGTAAACAGGGGGAGTCCCTCAGTGGATACATGGGGGGTACCGGAGGCAAGGCACCCCAACGTGCACCCTCGGGGAAACGCCAGGGCCTCAGCCAATTCTAGTGCCAACCCCTCCTGTTGGAGCAAACTAATGGGGACACCATTTGTATTTGAAGTCCCACTGAGCACTCGTCTTCCTAACTCTCAGTAACCCCTAAAACACCCAACTGACTTCTCCTAAAATAGTGAGGTGGGGCTTGTCCAGGGAAACCCATCCCGTGTACAGGGGGCTTAAAATTGCAAACTTGACTCCTTGCATCCTCTGGACACCTGTAGCTTATATTCAATATGCCACTGTCTACCAGGAGTTTGTGCTATGGGGTTGTTAGTATTTCTCGTCCCAGGCTGAGAGCTCCTTGAGGTCAAGAATAGCAGCTTACCCAGATTCATATTCCACCCAGCCTACATCCCAGGCCGTGGCTCATACACAGAGTTGTTCAAGACTAACTTGTCGAGGGAATAGAGCTCGACTCCGCATTGACCGGGAGCATGAAGTGCACCAAAGGAAATAATACAACATTTGACTAGCATGCAGGACGATGGTCTGCAAAGGACTCAGGACCATTACATTTAATTTCTTATTTACAAAGGAGAGCTCAAATATTGGAATCCGTGCAACTTTAAAACATTAAATTCAGATTTCCTTTTCTAATTGGGTGCTCTGTAATAGTTATATGTACTCAAGTCTTGCCTATGGGGGTGTGAGAAGGTCTTGGAAGGTCACTGCCAAGTATAATCTAATATCAAAACCAATTTTAATGAACTTCATACACTATTACTGCAGGCATACTGGCTTTCAGTGCCAAATTTGATTCGTTTGGAGCAGCCTTGTAAAACTAATTAGGAAGAATTCGAAATAGTTTAAGAATATGAACAAGAAGTGAAATGTTCCTAAGCTAATATCATGGAAAGAAAAATTAAATATGAACGAAAGGCAGCTCCACTGGGGTATGAAGAGTCTTTGTGAAAGAATAACCACAAAATATGTTCCTTTATAAGAAACTGTAAGAAAGAACCAAAGAGTAGACAAAAACAATATAATGCACAAGAATGATCACTTCGTTTGAAAAGATGTTGCTAACATTTTGCCAAATTGCCATCATCTTTTAAAAAAATTAGTACATAAATTTAATAACTAGTTTCATTTATTCATTTTCTTACACTCTGCTAGGTATTGAGGATATAATCGCAAATAAAATAGATATCGTCCTTGACTTTAAAAATCTCAAATATCTTCTTTTTTGGTATTAAGTTTAAAAACAAATTAATTTATCTCATATTAATGTTATGGAACTTTCCCCTTTGAAATAGGACTAAACTCAAGTTTCTATGACATATTTGGGGGCAACACTGACCTTAATTTATATTTTTTTAGGTTTATAAGCACCTACTAATGTTGAAATAACGATTGTGGGAAAGTAGCAAATTTAAGAATAAGGACTATACATCTACACACCCACACGGATTTGCACGCCTAACATCAGGTATGTATTTACAATTAGATGGCTGCTTTTAGATAGTAAAATCTAGACAATTTTTTTTTCTTTTTTGCTATAAGGAAACATAATCGAAAACATGATGTGGCTTACCTGCTTGAAATCACTGATGGGTTTATATTGTGGAAATATTAACACAAGAAAGTTATCCTAGCCCCAATTATGTAACTGAAGTAGCAAGTAAGTAAGAGTCAAATGGCTATCTATGCCCTTTAGTCTGATACCCAAGACCTATCAGGAATGAAACACCTTACTTTCCCTGTCTGCGTCTTGCCATATTCCTTCATGCATCCTCAACCACGCAAATGACACTACTTACGGATCGCAGTGTATTCCCCACGCCCTTTGATTCACAGCCTTCGTTCATGTTTCTTTCACAGAGAAGCTCCCATTCCCATCTCAACTTGGCCAAATCCTAGCCACACCTTTGGGACCCTTGACCAGCCAGCCAGAGGTAACCTCTCCCTCCTCTGGACTCACTGTTTTCTCTTAATGGTTCCATTGGCATACCTGGCTTCTTCCTTATATTCTGGCCATTAGGTTTATATTTTTCTCCCTTGGTTCGGAGTTTTCTTGTATGCATCTGCATACCTTCATCTTCCATAGGACCTCGTACAGTTCTTTACACACAGTAAATAGTCAACATTTTTGGTTGACTACTTATATAGATGAAAAGATCTGAAAATTCTACAGAGGGTAGAATGGAAGACATGAATCAGTAACTGATGTCATTGAGAATGTGCTTTTCTTCCATATGTAAAACCGTCTAGAAATTAACAACTACATATGAGATCACACCAAGCTTTAGGGAAATCAATTATCAAACACGACTCATGTAACAGGCAGAGTTCCTTTCCACCCTTCACTTTCAGATGTCAAGGCTTATCCCTAAAAGCTATTAGCAGCGGCAAGAAGATAAGAGAAGGAAATCAATTACGTAAGCTTCCTAAGGAAAACTGCTTGGCGAACATCAGAGAGCTCCTCCTGATGTCTGGATTCCATCTGTTTGCCACTGCTATTTTTGTCTCTCTCTCTTTTGAGAGGCAATGCCTCATGTGCTCCTGCGGAGTCTGAATAATTTTATAAGGTAGATTCCACAGCTTATTTCTTACAGCCACTGCCATTTCTTTTTCCCACATGATGACACTCGAGTTCCTTGAAAGACTGCTTTTCAATAGTTGTAAACTGGGCAATTTCATGGGACTAGGATAGACTGGAACAGATGTGGAAAACCTTTCACATCATGATAGAAGCAAGATCCCAAATAGTAGTGTGTAGGATGTTACTTTCTCACGTAGCTTGGCTTATATAATAATGCAAGAATGTGACACGGTACGAGCCAACTCCATCTTCAAGAGCCTTTATTGCAACTATTTCTTTCAAACCAGAACCTCATGAGATTCTGCATGTCAAACAGATCTTGAAAAAAAACACGCTGTGGAGTGAAATGAACAGACAACTGTTCTAAGAATGTTTGTTATTATAGCACATCCTTAGATCACAGAGCAAAATAATTCAGCTTTTTAATTATTCTGACAAATGCTGAAGGCTTCTAAATGGAACCTTGTATTTCTACTTAGAAAAAAATCTAAATGGAGCAGTAGCTTCTTTATTCTTTCTTGTATTCACATAGATGAGTTCTGAGCTAGGCTTTTATGCTTAGAAGATTTGAGGATTAATAAAGGCATAACACTTGGGCAGAAAGAAACCATGGCATCTGTGAAAAATACTCAGTGCTTTAAACCATTTTTTTTCACGTTCCAACATCTGTTACTTCCTTCTTTACTTAATTACAAGTTGCTTTGAAAATTATTATGTATGCGCGTTGTTTTAACAAGTGAAATTATACATGTTCAGTAATTCCATTGGAGGCACTCAGAAATAATAAAAAATAGGAAATGCAAATCTTAAGCAAAACACCAGTTAAAACATATTGTTGATATAATTAAACACTTACGCTACTTCCTCCAAAAGGAACAACTGTAGGCCATGAATAAAACCAAGTGACAAGTATAACAAGTATAACGATCAAAACTTATTTTAAAACTCTCTGGCTGCAATAGCATACATGTGAACTCTTTCTACAACACACCTCACTCTTGTTAAATCAAAATTGGCACTAAAGAATATTTTGAACGACAGCACCCACAAACCAAAACAAACTAATGAACAGACTTGTGCATGGACCAGTTCAGGTTAAGCTTCACAAGTGAAGAATCCTTCCCAAGTTTTAAGCAGGAACCATGAGTCCCTTACTCACTGTGGTATCCCCAGAGCCTGTTATAGGGCAGAAGCTTAATAGTTATTCAATAATAATGGCATGAAAATGAGTAAAACAACTAAGATGCTCAGATTCTAGCTACATTAGTATGAGCGCATGCAAACATCTATTAAGACTGTGATGTATGCAGGTCTTGCAAACCTGAGTCAGCACAAGAGGCACAATCAATTAAGTAAATGACAAAAGGCTTTGCCGATCGGAGGGATGTCTCCCCAGGCTTTTGTTTGCTTCTTTATTTCCTTGCTTTTAGAGGGGATTTTAGAAATGAGTCAGCTGAGTCAGTATGTTGGCTTCTATAACACAGAACCTACAGTAGATCGGACCCCGGCTTCCCTCCATCTTTCCCATCAGTTGGTTGAGCAGAGTTAGCCTCAAGTAGAACCACAGGTCTCGGATTGGGATGGCTGGATGGACAGGATGTTCTCATGCAGCCATGGCTCAAGATACTGTAAGACATGAAAATATCTCCTGGAAACATGGCCCCAGCCTGTGCAGTGAGGTGCTGGACTGAAATATGACTTTTTTTAAATTGGGGTGGGGAGGGAAATACCCAAATGCAACAGTGCATCCTTGACGCTACAAACTGCACGTGGAGGACAGGAAGTCCTCAACTCCAAACGAGAAGGACGGCAACACAGCACATCATATAAAGGCCAACTTGACAGGATAAATAAATTGCTTTTTAGAAACTATGAACAAGCAAAGCCTTTTCAGACTCCAAGAGAGCGTTCTCTTTAATTGCAGTGGCAAGTGCCCGGCGCAACCAGAAGGAGACACGGTGAGCTACAGAAATTGACCAAAAATAAGTGTCCAAATTGACAGAGACATCAAATCGACTAAATTACCCCAGGAGTGTTCTCTGTGGATAACCCACAATTAGCCCAGCGTGTCAACAGGCCTACCAAGACTGAAGATGCATTTGGAAAAGACTATTCCCTAATTGTTTTTATAGGAACTTCGACTAAGGCTTTAAATTTAGAAAGTCACATTTAATTACTCATTTTGTAGCAGGTAAAAATCTGGCATCATTTCAAAGAGGCCTGGGTTTCCTATAGCTGAGTATTTATTTATGCCATTAGAAAATCAGTTTCTTCTGTGTGTACTGTGTATTTGAGTAGGCCTCCAAAAGATTTTTAAGCTCATGGTCATTTAGTGGAAATTGTTATGGCTGAGAATTCTGTTACTGTGTTTCCATAAGTAAATTTTAGGTATTTTAATATCAGATATTGGAAACCCTTTATCGTGGAATTTATTGGTAAACTGTCAAGGAAGAATTTGTGTGTGTACGTGTCTGTCTGTCTCACTTAAGTCACTTTTACAACAGAAGACCTCTATTCATGAAAACTTCTCTTTTCAACTAACTTTGCAATCACTGTATTTGAATTGTCATAGGCAGAAACAAACCTGATTCTTTGCAAAGAAATCTGGGCAACAGACGCTTCCAACATTATAAATAAAACATTTTTGTGAAATGCTCCAGATCTCCACACCAACTATAATTACCAGAGATTGTAGAATAATTTTTGTGCTCTAGAGGCAGACTTTTGATGGAGTAACTCCTACAATCCATCATTTTCTCTTCTCTCCGTCTGCATCATACACCATTCTTGAACTTGATGACCAAACTTCCAGGTCTAAATTTCAGAATGCTTACACTTCTTCAGCTCTCCACTGTACTACTCCTTGATTTTGTGCACTGATATTAACTTTTTCGAAATACTCAAGCCTCTTTTAACAACATGTGGCATCTTTACACTGACAATCTTTCATCTTTGCAAGCTCTTCACTGAGATCTCACATAACAAAGGAAAGCCAATTTTGCATTCCCATGCTTCGGAAGGTGTAATATCCAGCCAGTTTTAGCTAGGGAGAGCGATCATTCCCCTTGCAGAAGAATATGTGGAAATACACGTGAATGCATTTCATAAGCACAGTGCAGTGGAAGAGTGACAGTGATGAAAAATATTATTTTTAATCTATAAAAACGTTTCACTGTTTCCACTGATTTAGAATCAACTATTTGAGTTTTGCTTAATTTTATTTATTAAATGGTACTTCAGAAAATAGCCTTTTTAGAATTATGAAATGGTATTTTCATAAACAATGGATAAAGTTAACTGTATCTAACCCAGAAGGGCCACTGGCTCATTAAAGTAACTAGAGCTTCCAGACAGCTCCATGAGAAGCCCATGCAGGAAGCCCAGGCGAGAGGTCAGCGTCTGTGACCGAGCTTTCAAGGTATTGCTGGAGCAGCAAATAAACATGCAGAAATGGATCTTGGTCCAAAGTGAAATAATAACCCTTTAACTAACACATACAGCTTGACGTCAACTGGCAATGCTCAAGTACCTCAATCTAGCATAAGCTGGGCTTACCTTGTACAAACTTAACAAAAGCAAACCAACATAATCGGACAAAGAGAAAACGTGCTATGTACCTCCTCGCAGAAATGTTCCCGTCCTCCACGGCAGGACTGTGGATCTCTAGAAAACCACCTTTAAAAGTGAGGAAACACCAAACCGGAGTGCAAAGGAAACCAACCACCCATACCGTCAAGCAGCCAACTCAAAAACTACTTGTTCAGGTTGAAAAACTTCAGTCTCTCCCAGCTAAGGTTTCCTCCATACTTTATGCAGAAAGGAGGTGCCAGCTATCCCATCTGAAGAGACGCAGGTGCCATTGCAAGGAGGTTATTATTCTCTTGAAGGTAACTTAGTACTAAAAAAGGAAAGAAAGATGGGGCAGTAAAGATAACTATCATTTAGGAGAAAAGGAAATAAGTCTTCTAATAACTCCTTTTTTAACGGATCCAGTTTTGTGGGCGGGGACATTACCTCCTGTCAGTTAATCAGCTCTTGTTCTAGCATCTTCTGAGGAGGCCACAGCATCCTGGACCTTTCAGCTCCTTAGGGGCAGAAGACCTGGACCCAGGGTCTTGCTCTGACAACCTCAGGGTTTCGCGCCCATAAACTATTTTCTCTGGGCCCAGATTTTCTTATTTGGAAAACCAGGAACACATGAGATGACATTTCTCAAAATATTTTGCGAACTCCACTGTGCTACACAAAAACAAGTTATCTTTGTAATATTGTCATTATTTTCGTACATTACAACCTATTTAAACTTCCAACTGCCAGGTTTTACTTGCTTCTAAATGTATCCATGGTGCCATTACTTGACCCAAACAAGTGTTAGTGTGTCATATCAACTCTGATTAACCTTCACGGAATCCCTTTGACAGCATGTATTGATTTTAATGTCTTTATTCTCAACCTTTCAGGGGCTTCTGTGGTCCAGTTCCTTTGTATCTAGGATATAGATATCTCTCCTATATGCTCCCTGCTGATATGTGAAATCACAGCTTTTGTCAACTGTTTTACGCCGTGTGTGATATTTCAGTAATAAATATAGTGCTGGCAGGAGTAAGTCTGTTTCTGCTTTTGAACGATCTTTGCTGTATGTGACACAGTCTTTAGCTTTATTCTTTCACACATCTGCTAAACCTTTGAGGGAATTCCGAGTTATATTAATTTGAGAGGCAATTCTATTTATGTACTATAACATTTTGTCTTTCTTCCTTTCTTGTGTTGTAATTTTCAAACAAAACATCTGATTAAGATTTGGGTTGTGAGTTCAATTAATTTCCATGATCATGAGAATCTATTAATGGAATTTTCATGGTTGGCAGAAAGGATATTATTGCAATATTATGGACATCAAGGGTGCTAATGAAGAAGAGAAGCGTTATGGAAAAAAAAGAAAAACCCTCCTCTTTCTTTTAAGATACACTTTGTACTTAATAAGAGTAAAGAAAAATAAAATCTTATCATTCATTACTTAACATTAATCAAAAAATATTATGCAAATGTAGTTGTGTATTTAAATTCTATTTGTGCCCGAAGAACCAGTTCTCAAATGCTGGCCTAGTCACCCACTAGCACCTGGGTACTGGCTAAGTTCATTAATCTTTCTCAAGTTGAGTTTTCCCATCTCCAAGTGGAGAAAATAATAAAAACTGCCTAGCAGGGACACAGGGAAAATAAACATAATCTATTTTGATCACTCTTAGTACAGTGCACGGCCGCAGGTGCTCAATAAAAGTTATTTGATCATGTAACACAGAATTTCTGTCTATCATAACACACCTAAATAGTAACTCCAGTGTGCTTGGTTATAGTTTCAATATTTCATTTGATATCAAGCAGTAAGTTGGGATTTGTAAGACTTGATATAACAATTATCATCATGGCTATCATATACGACTGAAAAAGGTTAAAAATTAAACAAAAATATGCCAAAGGTAATTAAGCCCCAAGTGGCTATTCTAAAATGATCTAATAATTTTACGTTAAAATAATTATAACCTCAAACTTCTAAGTCACTGCTGTGGTCTAGGCTTGAATCCCAGCAGTGGGACCTGGAACAGACCCTGACCCTCTCTCTCAGCCCATCTTCTCACAGGTAGAAGGGAAAGAGTGAGCAGAATGGTGCCAGTTCTCCCTGAGGCCCACCCCTCTAGGGGCAGGCTCAGTACCCTCGGGCACTTTACCCTGGGCTGTCTCACTTTCCTTCATCCATAAGCACTGGTGTAGCAGAGTCACACTTACAGAGTTGTAACAGAATGAGAGCAGATAGATCGCACCCAGCTCTCAGCAAGAACTCAATAAAGAATGCCATTTCTCCTTATTTCTATTGCCATCCAGGGTTACTGTGAGCACTTTGTTATGTGACACAGGAGTCCAGCCTATCATAACGTGCCTGGATAACAACCCGAGTTTGTCTAATGATAACCTCATTTCAGTAATTCATGTGACACTATGCAGTAAGCTAGGATTTATAAGACTTGATCTGACAATCATCATCACGGTTACCAGGTATTATCAAAAGAGGTTAAAAGTGAAACACATATGCCAAATATAGGTAACATAAAATAATTTAAATTTAATATAAATTTATATATCTATATAAACACAAATTATAAATTACACAAATATTAATATAAAAGTAACTTTAAATAGAAAAACATAAAATGTGACTTGTTAATGGTATATTATTCAAGAATAGAAGCATTGTCCTGGAGACTGTGACTTGATGCCAATAATGATGGTGACAATTTCTATTTCTGTTTGCCAATGTTGCTTTGTCACTGAGTAGGATATATAGACATGTACCTCATACATTCTGTGTATCCTCCGAGACAGCCAGGTGTTTGCATTCGAGGATGCAGCCTGGAGATGCGAAACAGGGCCCCAAGTGTCCTGCCGACTCAGAGGCAGAGCTGGGGGCTGGCTTTTCCTCTCTCACCTGCCTACTCGCTCTGGGAGGCCACAGGCGTGAAGGGATGCTGTGGAGAGCTGGGGAGGTGCAGCGGGGACCGGAGGAACCCAGCACTCCTGCGGGTTCTAGACAAGCTCACTTGGAAGTGGTAGAAAATGTCTGTCCATTAAGGATCCTGATGTATCTCATTCCAAACTCATCAGAGACCTCCGCCACCAGGGAAGGACACGTGTGCCACCAGGGTCCAGAGAAGGGGTACCAGGATCACAGAATCAGTCATTTCAGGGCCAGGGAACTTGGACTCTAGCTGGCTTTGCCCTGCACTTCGCGGAGGAAGACAGGGGCCCCGAGGATAGTGGGTGGGCCTTGGAGTCACACAATTAACGACTGCAAAAGATCCAGGCTCTCCCTCTGTACGCGTCAATCAGCTCCCCAAACAACCCAAGCCTTCATGGGCCCTCAAGCCTCCAACATCTGGAACTTATTTTTCTTTAACTTTACTTTTTATTATTTGATTTTGTCATGGTAAACATGACAGACATTTAACATGAGATCCACCTTCTTAAATATTTCAGGGCTCAGTACCGTGTTGTTGACAGAAGGCACAATGCTGTAGAGGATACCTCTAGAACGTGCTCACCTTGCTTAGATGAAACTTGATTTCCCCATTTCCCTCTCCATGCAGTCTCTGGCAGCCACACTTGCACTCTTTGATACTATGTATCTGACTATTTCAGATACCTCCTGTAAGTGGACTCACATGGTATTTGTCTTTCTGTGACCGGCTAATTTCACTTCTAGCACCAATTTCACTTAATGTCCTCGAGGTTCGTTGATGTTGCCACACAAGGTAGAATTTCCTTCTTTTTTAAAGGCTGAGTGGTATTCCGTTGTACATCTCTACTGCATTTTCTTTATCCATTCATCTGTAGATAGACATTTAGGTTGTTTCCGCATCCCGGCTATTGTGAATAGTGCTGCAATGAACATGGGAGTGCAGAGTGCTTTTCAAGATCCTGATTTCAATTCTTCCGGATGTGGAGAGATCGGAACCCTTGCATGCTTTGGATGGGAATGCAAAATGATGCAGCCACTACTGGAAACATCGTGGAGGTTCCTCAAACAATTAAAAATAAAACTACCGTACGATCCAGCAAGCCCACTTCTACATATGTAAGCAAAAGAACTGAAATCAGAATTGTGAAAAGATATCAACATTTGGAACTTTAAGAACAGAGTTTCACAGAAAAAACAAATGGCTCTCAATGAGGGTCTTTAACTGTCTGAACTGACCATCTCTTACTGAGATTTAAATAAAGGCGTGGAGGTTTAATCAAAGACAAGGACGTATGAATATCACGGGTGAAATATGGGAAATCTTTTCATGAAACTTCAGTTTAAAAATGGTGGCGCAAGAAAAGTTTCTCAAGTTTTTTTATCCTGTTCATACCTGAAATTGAAACCAACTCTTTTTTTATTGGCTGCTGTAGTGCTCAGGAAATTCAAATTGTTATACTTTTCACAAAGCTGTCCTTTACTGTGTAAATAACATTCCATTAGTATACAGTCATTTGTAATAAGCTTGGACTCAGAGAAGCAGCTGAAGCCCAGGAATAACAATTAAAGAAATGAGAGTAGGAAAGAGAACTCACAGGGAAGGTGAGACCTTGTGGCTGAACATCAGGGGCATCACCGCACCTGATACAGCAGCTCTAGGAGGGATGAATGATCACCTTCTTCTTAGTGGGGGAGACAGAGACTCAGAAATATCACCTGACTTGTCATCCAGCCAGATATCGGCAAGGAGATAATCAATTTCATGAATCCAAAATCCATAAATTATACTTACAGCCACTACCATTTTTTCCAATTTAAAATGTCCTTACATTTGTTTCTTAATTCTGTTTTTTTTTTTTTTTTAAAGGAACAGATCTAATATGGAATCAGATTTGTTCTTCCCTATTACACTAGCTTCTTTGGTTGGAGAGCCTTGCAGAAAATACATGGACTCCCGTATTTTTTTTTTTCGGCTGTGTTGGGTCTTCGTTTCTGTGCGAGGGCTTTCTCTAGTTGCGGCAAGCGGGGGCCACTCTTCATTGCGGGCCTCTCACCATCGCAGCCTCTCGTTGCGGAGCACAGGCTCGCAGCCTCTCGTTGCGGAGCACAGGCTCCAGTTGCTCCGCAGCATGTGGGATCTTCCCAGACCAGGGCTCGAACCCGTGTCCCCTGCATTGGCAGGCAGATTCTCCACCACTGCGCCACCAGGGAAGCCCCCTTAATTCTGTTTTTTAATGTTTAATTTAATTTCTATTTTATATTAGAGTACAGTTGATTTACACTGTTGTGTGCCACTATCTTGGTAGAAGACAAAACATCAAAAACAAACATACTTCATGGCCAAAGATTTCTAAACTGCAACCAGAATATGATCAACATATTACTTTACCTAAATAGCTACTAGTTTTTTTAAAAAAATCTTATAAATTGAACTGATAGGAAACATTTTCTAAGCAAAGAAACCAAGCCCCTCCTTCATTCTGCTTATGTCCCTCATTTGGCATTCCTGCCTTAGAAGAGACAGAAACTGGAATAAATAGAAAAAAAAAGCCATGCAGGAAAAAAATCAATGCTGCGCTTCTATCGTAAAAGAATAGATTGCTCCAGTGTACCATAATAACACCTTCCTGGAATTACATGGCCAGTAGATTAACTATGGTGGGGAAGAAAAAGAAAACAAAACTAAAATACCTAAAATCTTATATTAGGCTTCTTAGAAACATTCATGATATTACTCTGGATTTGAAAACTGATGTTATATTTTTTCATAAACCGTAATTCTGTAAATTTAGACACAAATAAAGCCAAAATACATGAACATTTTGGAAAGACATTCAGTTTTTACATTTATAATCATATGTATCACACACACACACACACATACTCCAGTGACTACGTAGGAGATAGCCTACTCTTTCCTTAATATAATTTTTCTTTCATTAAACTGTTTTTAAATGTAATAATTGAAGTCAGTTTGTGATAAGAAAATGAAAGACCTGAAATGTTTTCTGAGTTCTTCGTATTGCAAAGTTTTAGAGACTAAAGTGCAAGATCAACTCAGGTCATCCATCCCTGTGGTTTCCCAGCAGAGGAGACATACCTTGATATGGGAGTGGAGATCCCAGTGTTAAATGTCGAGCCACCGGGAACAGGACTGATATATTTCAGCAAAGAATAAATCTACCACATTTGAACTGTTTTCCTAGAACATGTGACTGTTCACAGATTCACCTGCCACATTTTCATAAATAATTAAAAATCTTAGCATCTGAAATATCAATAACTACATCATCCTAAACTGGATACTAAGATTTTCCTTGGTTGAAAGCTAGTTCAGGGTGACCTGGAAGAAAGTGCCTCTATAATCAGTGATAGATTCGATTAAAGTTACTGCAAACTTTGCCAGTGCAAAGGGGAAGAAATCTAATTGCAAATCCCAATAACAGAAATCTCCTTGGGTTGGACGTGATATCTGGCAAAGCATCTAATAATCCTCTTCTTCTCTCCAAATTTCCCAAGGCTATCTGGAGTGTGTGGTCTTTGCATCTCACAAAAACAACAACACAGAAACATCCTAAGCCTCAGGAGCCAAGGTTACAAAATTGCTGCAAAGACCAACTGGAAGACCAGTGAGGAAGGGCGCCAAGCCAGACCTTCTCAGGCTGAACCTCTCCACCAAAGCACCTGCACTGTCTTTGCAGCCACTCTGCAGTGCCAGCACCAGGGGCAGACAAATAAAGTGAAAGCCCAGCAGCCTTTGGTGCTCAATCATTCTGACAGATGACACAGGACGAGCAACAACAGGCCCTTGACAAGTGGAATTTTATTTGAGAGTCTAAAGTGTTAAGGGAAATAGGACCCATTAAGGCAGAAGAAAAACAAAACCATCGTTTGTCTTTTATTCCCTCAGAATTGGCACCAAATGTGCTCTGACAATGGCCCCATAAAGGTTCTCAATCCTCAGTGTCTCAGGTTTGTCCACATTTTATAACTTAGCGCAGGCCTGATATGATGACCTTATTCCATTTCCCAAACCAAATATAGTGCCCAGAGTTAAGCAGACTGAAGTTTCTGTACTAGCTCAGAAATGAGAACCGGAAAACTCCTGGGCAGTATATCCCACACGAGAATATTTATTCCAATCAGCCTTCAGGATACTCTGAATTCCCAGTATCTCCTCCAGACATTCTCATTAACCAGAAAGACTTATGTGATTCACAGCATCTAGTGCCTCGATGTGTCATGTCTATGGAGCATTTAATGTTTGCAGTATATCTAGTGTCTGCTGAGGATCTTGTGTTTGCAGAACATCTTGTGTTTGCAGAGCATTCAGAGTTTGTAGGACACCTTGTGTTTGCAGAGCATCTAGTGTGTGCTGACTCTGGACTCCCAGCTCTAGACTGTGGGCTGGGGATGAGGAGTACTACTCACCACACTACAGCCCGCACAGTCAGGACCATTCTCGCAGGTTCTGCGGCGAGCTTGAATGCCGCCTCCACACTGTGCTGTGCACCGTTCCCAGGGACCCCAGCCTGTCCAGAACATGTGTGGGGGGCACAGCAGATGCTCATTGCAGTATCTGTAATGAGGAAACCAAGAGGAAGAAAGCAAGGGTTTAGTGGAACGTGAGGCCACAGGCTTTCCACTCTCTGGCCCTGCACGGAATGTTGAACCCATGGGCATGCTCCGCGTGAGGGGCGTTTCGTGTTCTGGTTGGTCACCCAGGGAAGGAGGCAGATGTGGCGCTGGCCATGCTGTGTGTGCACAGACAATGGGATGCGGAGGAGACAATGAAAAAATGTTAGACTCACAATGCAGGATGGATCTTCCTGTGCAGCCAATTAGAGGAGAAACAAACAAAAAACCCTTCAAACAGACACTCAAAAAATGAGAACACATAGAAAATACCTAAGTAGGGCATGTATCTTCTAAACATAAACACTGAAAGATAAAGTAGGTTATGAATATAAAGGCAGCAAATTGTATTTGGAATTCATTTCTCATCCTCGAATCAAATAAAGCTGTAATCCTACTAATATGTCAAAGAAAAGTTAGTCTAATTTTAGCATGAAGCTTCAAGTCACATACTGCCAAGTTATTGTATTTTTAAATTTATTTGTAGACTCTCAGAATGATGTCCAGCTACCTTAATTTAGATGACCACCTGTTACCCAAAAAGAGTTGAATTACTATTGACAATTAGTCCTATTTTTCAGTGATTGACTATACTTCTACATGTACAGTCATACTGCCAATTTTTAGCCAAATATACATGGCTTTCCTTAGCCTTAGAAGGATCAAATTTCTCCTCATCTTTAATACTACAAGTGAAATAAAGCGAAGGGAGGGAAACAAACAAAAAATAAGAAGGAAACAACCTGGCAAGGCACAGGTTTACAGCTCATAGGGAAGATGTTATTCTGAATGTAGCCAAACTTAGTGAGACACATTTGGCAATTGTGTCTCGCTAAGTGCTCAAAATCACAAAATGTACTTCCCTATCACAGGTGTGTCCAACCTGAGATGCATACAGGGAAACAGACCCAAGTCCCGGATGTGCAGGATAGAACACACTATCTTTATTTCCTTATTGAAGTAGACTTAATTTACAATGTGGTGTTAATTTCAGATGTATAGCAAAGTGATTCAGTTTATATATATATATATGAGATATACATTATATATATATTTTTTCATATTCTTTTCCATTATTGTTTATTACAAGATATTGAATATAGTTCCCTGTGCTATACAGTAGGTCCTTTTTTTTTTTTAACCTATTTTATATGTAGTACTGTGTATATGTTAATCCCAAACTCCTAATTTCTCTCTCCTCCCTTTCCCCTTTGGTAACCCAAGTTTGTTTTCTATGTCTGTGAGTCTGTTTCTGTTTTGTAAATAAGTTCATTTGTATCATATTTTAGATTCGGCATGTAAGTGGTATCATATGGTATTTGTCTTCCTTTCTGACTTACTTCACTTAGTATGATAATCTCTAGGCCCATCCATGTTGCTAGAAATTGCATTATTTCATTGTTTTTTATGGCTGTGTAGTATTCCATTGTACATGTATACAACATCTTCTTTATCCATTCATCTGTCCATGGACACTTAGGCTGCTTCCATGCCTTGGCTATTGTAAATAGTGCTGCTATGAAGTGGGGTGCATGTATCTTTTTGAATTAGAGGTTTTTTCCTGGCTATGTGCCCCAGAGTGGGATTGCTGGATCATATAGCAATTCTTTTTTTATTTTTTTAAGGACACTCCATACTATTCTCCATAGTCAGAAAACACTATCTTAATGAGCAAAAACTAGAGGTAAACAGCTGATTTCCAGAATGTAAGAGAGGTAATTCGGGGAACGTAGTTTCCTGACAGCAAATGTTGATACGATTCAACCGTCTTCCCATCAAACCAGGGACATTTAATGAAGAATGTGATGGATTCCGTAACAGGTACAGCCATGAAAAGCAAGAAGCCAGGCCAAGCTGAAGGGAGTCAACAGGATGAAGCAAGTGAGCATCAGTGGGCATCCTGGAAAAGAACAGAAGGTAGGAGTGGGAAGAGTGAAGTAAAAAGGGGATTGAGGGGCTTCCCTGGTGGCGCAGTGGCTGGGAGTCCGCCTGCCGATGCAGGGGACACGGGTTCGTGCCCCGGTCTGGGAGGATCCCACATTCCGCGGAGCGGCTGGGCCCGTGAGCCATGGCTGCTCAGCCTGCGCGTCCGGAGCCTGTGCTCCGCAACGGGAGAGGCCACAACAGTGAGAGGCCCGCGTACCGCGAAAGAAAAAAAGGTGATTGAGGAGAAGTGAATAGAAAAAGGCAAAAGGAGTGGAATGATCTATCTTTACATGAATAGGGTGGAAGAATTTGAACTTTATTTGCAAGGAAGCAAGGAAATCCCACCAAGCTCCAGAGACAAAATAGCACCGTCAGAGTTAGAGTGAAGGCTGGACTACAGGAGTTGGTGTCTCCTCATCCTGCTGGCACTGGAGCCCCTGAGGTGAGAGGAGCTCTCCATGCCTGAGTGAGGGGTCTGAGCCTCCAAAGGCTCAGGGTGAGGGGTCACGTGCAGGACGAGTTTCTGGAGCAGATGCCGGCCAGGAGGGCATAGATGCCAGCCACCTGAGGGAGAGATAGCCCAAGGTGAACAAAGAGGGTGGTGATGGCAAGGGAAGGGACGGGACATCACATCCACGGCGTCTGGTAGAATGGGAAAAGATGGCAGCCGTGTGGACTACAGAAAAGCAAATAAGTAAACAGCAGAGTCCAAAGTCAGCCTCTCAAATGTAAGGAGGAGGCATGCTTCTAGGGAGAGAGGGTTGATATCTCACAGCGGAAGGAGCCTTCAGAGAGTCGAGAACCAATCAGGAAAATGGTTAGGTCTCTAAATCTCCACATGAAAGAGTAGCCAGTGCAACTGAACACTTACCACTCTTCCTTGTGTGCTTGACTGTTTAAGACAGATAGTCCTCTGGGGCCCTGAGTCCGGGAGCTCAGGACTCTGGACAGTTTCACATGTGGGAAGGAAGGGGAAGGAGGCTTCTAATTAAGAGAGTGTGACCTCTAGATAGAAGAGCCAAAACAACACTGAGGACACGATAGATGAAAAGCATCTGACCTCAGGAAGCCTGTGCAGATGTGCAGTTACCATAAGTAAAGCAAAGCATCCTGACTCCTTAGTGATTATTAGCATACATGTTGGTGCAAGGATCGTTCTGTGAGGCAACTGCCATTTGTTTTAAGAACGCGTTTGGAAGAAGTAAGTCAAGAAAGCTCAGAACGTCAGAACTTTCAGCATTTAATTCAAAATATCCATGTGTAGCTTCTCTCATTGTGGATAGAAGGCCACCTCCTGTTTCCAAGGTGATTTTGCCCATATTTAAAAAGGAGTCCTTGACTCCTTGACATGAATTTCAGCTTGCAGAAACAAAAACAAACCAACAATAAGAGTAGGGAGGGCAAAGGAAAATCTTACCAAAAATACTTATAAAACCCTCGACTTTTAATAAAAGGCACAGCAACTGAGCTCCCACTTCCCCACAGCAAAATAAATCATAATGCATAAATCCTTTCTCATCTCTGCCTACAGCAGGCCCTCCCTTGAACACACTCAGCATATTATTACAGCTGAAAGTCCACAGCTGGATAATTTGATAACTGCGTGTAGCATAGAAATTTCAACCAGTGTTATAAATGATTTACTTGGCCTCATTTTTAGGTGGTCAACAATGTGCTTTCCCCCTTCTCTTTCTCTTTCTATAGTAGTCCCATGACAAAAGGCACACCAGGATATGTGACTGTCGCCCTCTGCAAGGGAGGTCAGAGGGAACTAGAAATTGCCAGTTTGTCCCTTTATGTCTGGATTTCACTCACGAATTCAACCTGGGAGAGTCTGCTCAGAGGCTAAGCCCTTACAAGCTCCTAACTCTGGATTCTCTGCAATTTCAAGGGAGTACTGTCCCTCTGCCCCCCTAACTCCTTCACCCAACAAACACGTGCCACTGAGAGACGTACCTCTTGTTAAACTCCTGATTGGGCCTCTAGTGTCACAAACAACAATGGGCGTCTAAACTTAGTTACCTTGGTGACTCTGGGTGTGCAAGGATTTTTATTAATTTATGGATAAAATAGCTACACAGTAGACCAGCCACTGGTTCCTCATTCTCTAGTCCTTAACACACAGCTGGCTTTTACCAAATGATAAGTTAAACAGTTTTGAAATTTTATTTGCTCTCCTGGACCTCTAGCTTCTTAAAGCACTGACAGTCACAGATACATTTCATGATGCATTAAAAATTAAGATTTTAATTTTACCCATGACTACTCATTCTCATTTTGCACTATAAAAATGAATTAATAGTCCAGCAATATTTCTCCATAAATTATCCATTTTTCCACAAACCTAGTCTCTGTGAAGAGCATTGTCTTTCACAATCCTGTATAGACTAGACTTTCAATACCGTATCATGTTCCTTGTCCTATTTCTCCATGCTACAAATTGTGATCTGCTGTGGTTCAATCCACGTTGGTTTCTCATTGGAACCTCTGTTAGCATGAACGAATCAGAGCACTGTTAGAACTATTTTCTTCTTGGTTTGCTTTAAGTGATTGTTCCTTGGCTGGGCCACACTGGGATAATGGAATCTTTTGTGGCACCAGAGAAACCGTACATGTATCGAGTCCTCCATAATATTATTTTTTACCCCAAGGGAAAGCTAAGGGAACCAGTAGGATAGAGTGATGATAATGACTTGCAAAGAGCATCACTTTGGTTCATCACAGGATTAAGTAAACTTGCCCATGAAGACGAAGAAAAATCATATAATAAACCTCCTTGGTTCCTGGGTCTCTTAACTTTGGTAATGCAGTGGAAAGACTCTAGCATGGTCTTCACAAGCCTTGCTTCCTGGAATTCACATCCTGTGTAAACCCCTCCCACTCAGTGTGGGTGGGACCTGGAACTTGCTTCTAACCAATAGAATATGGCAAAGATGACAGGCTGTCACTCCCATGAATATGTTACATAACAATGTAATGTCCTTCTTTCAAGAAATTCTCTCCCTTGCTGGCTCTGAAGTAGTAAGCAGTCAGATGCGAAAGGCCCAGGTGGCAAGGAATTGTGGGCAGCTTCTGGATAACAGCTTCAGTCCAACGACACGGAAGGAACTGAATGTGGCTGACAACCACGGGATTTAAGAAGCAGTCCCCTCCCCTCTCCTACTGAGCCTCAGATGTGACCACGGCCACAGTCTACACCTTGGTGCACCCTTGTGAGATCCTGAAGCAACGGACCCAGGTAAGCTCTGTCCAGACTACGAAACCACAGAAACTGTGAGCCAATAAAGCATGTGGTGTTTTAGGCAGCTAAGTGTGAAGTAATATTATTATGAATGACAACTAAGACAGATCTTGGCACCTAGGCATGTAGTGCTACTGTAAGAAATATCTAAAAATATGAAAGAGGCTTCAGGACTAGAGAATGAGTAGAAGCAAGCAGAATTTTGAAAAGCATGGTAGAGAAAACCCAAATCACCTTGAACAGACTGTTAGTATACATGTAGACTTTGAGGATGCTGCCAGTGAAGGTTTAGAAGGAGATAAAGAAGTAAAAGTCAACAACAACAAAGCAAACCCAATTAGAAACTGGGCAAAGGCCTAGACATTTTCAAAAAAGGTATACAGATGGCCAATAAGCACATGAAAAGATGCTCAACATCATTCATCTTAGGGAAATGTAAATCAAAACAACAATGAGACACTATACTTGCTAGAATGGCTATAATCACAAAATGAAAAATAACAGGTGTTGGCAAGGATGTAGAGAAATTGGAACACTTGTACATAGCTGGTAGGGATGTAAGTGATGAAGCCAATGTAGAAAACAATTGTGCAGTTGCTCTAAAAGCTAAACATGGAATTAATATAGGACCTAGCAATTCTATACATATATATACACACACACTCCTACATATATACACAAAAGAACTGAAACAAGGACTTGAACAGATACTTGCATGCCAGTGTTCATGGCAGCATCATTCACAGTAGCCAAAAGGTGGAAATAACCCAAATATCAACTGATAGGTAAATGGGTAAACACAATATGATGCAGCCATGCAGGAGAATATTATTCAGCCTTAAAAAGCAATGAAGTTCTGATACATGCTACAACATGAATGAACTTTGAAAACAATATGCTAAGTGAAATAAGCCAGACATAAAAATATTGTATGATTCTACTTATATGAAATCTCTTAAATAGGTAAATTTATATATTAAAGGTTATCAGGGGTTGGAAGGAGGAAATAATAGGGAGTTATTGCTTTTTGGTTTCAGAGTTCCTGTTTGGGGTGATGCAAAAGTTTTGGAAATAGTGTTATGGTTGCACAATACTGTAAATGTAATTATGCCACTGAACTGAACAGTTAAAAATGGCGAATTTTATGTGTTTTTTATATATATATATATATATATATATATCTTTAGCTCAATAAAGAAACTAAAAGAAGATAGGATCATATTATTAGAAGCTAGAAGAAGGGAGACCCTTGTCATACAACGAAGAGAGCTCCCAAATTTGTTACCGCAGTTATATGGAAAGCAGAATACGTAAGAGTGACTTGGGTTATATAGCTAAGGAAATTTCCAAGCAAAATGTTGAAGGTGCCACCTGGTTTCTTCTTGCTGCTTATAGTAAAATGTGGAAGGAAAAATAATTGAGGGAAGCAATATTAAATGGAAAGAAACAGGTCTGGATGGTTTTGGAAATTCTTGGCCTCTCCTGACGGCAAAAGATGCTAAAACGAAGAAGCAGCTTCTGAGCACTGTCAGGAAAGGTGGACATAGAGTAAAAAGCTGAGGATGTGACTGTACAACCTTTTGTTAAAACCTCAGAAACATCAAAAGATCAGAGTAGTGTTCAGTCATACAAGGAGTCCTTTCAAAAGGTCAAGAGCAAGAGTCGCAGATCCTTTCAGTCACAAGCAAGCTGGAGGGTGTTGTCCCTCAGCCATCTCAGCAGGAACCCCAGGTAGAGAAGGGCTATCTCAAAAAGATCTATGGGTGTAGATCTCTTCAGCGGAGTAAACCCCAAGGAAATTCACAGAAGACTTATAGAGTTTATTTCAGCAAAAAGATCGCCAGCTTAGACTGAAATGTATGGAGAAAGTACAAATGAAATGAGGCTGTTGGAAACGCAGACTTGTACTGGCAGGAAGCAGGCTGATTAAACTGCCCAGCTGGAAGCACATGCTACCTTTCATGAGAAAGGAAGGATGATTCAGGAAACAGAAGTGAGAGCCCAGAACACAGAGCTAAGAATTGTGGAGAATCATGGCCAAGCCTTGAAACTTAATCAAGCAACTCCATACACTTGTCTGAATAGATTTCAGAATTTCAAGGGAAATTTCTTTGTACTTTCCATTTCCCCCCTTTTTCAACAGAACTCTCTGTAGCTGTAACCCTTTGCCTGTCCCACCATGGGTTCACTGGGTGTGTTGGTGGCAGACAACGTGTCTCTCATTTTAAAGATGGACAGACTGAGATGAACTACACCCAGGAAGGCTCATTCACATATGGGTCTGACTTAAATAAGGTTCTGGACTTTGGGGAAATGATTGAATGGTATAAAATTTTGTGGAAACTTGGGAGGGGAGAAATGCATTTTGTACACGTCAGGGACACAGAATCGACGCTGGCAGATAAACTATATGGTGAGCCCAATGATCCCTGCCCTTCTGATGTTCGTGTCCCGTGTCATGTCCCCCTCTTGACTGAGGACTGGGTCTGTAACTTTCTTCTAGCCAATAGAATATGGAATGGTGGTGGTTTGTCGCCTCTGTGATGACACTACATAGGAGAGTGATGTCCATTTTGCAAGGAGATTCTCTTCCTTGCTGGATTTGAGGAAGCAAATGACCACACTGGGAAGGCTCACTTGGCAAGAAACTGAGGACCGTCTCAGGCTGACAACTAGTGAGACGCCCAGATCCCAGACTGACAGCCCACAAGGCACTGAATGCTGATAACAACCACATGATCTTGGGAGTAAATCCTTCCTCAGCTGAGCCTCAGATGAGACTACAGCTCTGGCTAAGCAGAGAGCCCAGATGAGTCATGTAGGAACTCCTGGTCCACTGAGACTTGAGTTAAAAAATGTGTGTTGCTTTAAGCCATTAAGTTTGTGTCACGCAGCAGGAGAAGACAAATACAGACAATGACATTTGCATTTTGATAATATTTATACACAGAGGTCCATTGCTTCATCCTTGCTGGTAGCCTTTTTAGGAGTCAGCGCTTCTATTCAATTTCTGCTACTCAAGAAAATCACTTTCCAGGAAGTTTCAGAACAGAAAAACAAAATGCCCATGCCTTTTAAAGTACAGTTAGAATATAAGTTACATATTTTCTTTATCCATTATGTAGAAAAAATGATGTAGCTATTTCTGAGATCTCTGTTGCAATAAAGCTCTCATTGAATTTTTCATATATTGGAGATTTTATCCCAAATCAAAAGTCACTGACTGTAGTCCTAACATTAACTTCGGGACTTTCCCAGGAGAGCCAATTTATTCATTTGTGGCCACTCAGGAGTTCTTTATGGTTGACGGTGTTCAAATAAACACAATGTGATTTTATTAATGATTGTGTATGTCTAGTCCATCGTCTTTTGTACCTTCTCAGGGAGACAAGGCTCTCCTTTAATCTCGAGTTTAGTTCTCAAATTTCCCTTTTTTCAGAATCAGAATGGTGTTTCTTTATATTACATAGGTAGAGAGACTTCCTGCATAACATGGCAAAGAAACCTAAGAACCGTTTGTTTGTGAAGACCAAGAAACTGATATCGTGTGTTTGTCTTTTCTAGTTTTCATTATTTTCTTGAATCCTCCCTAGAAAGGCAGTTCCAAAGGGAGACTTCCCCGGGCCACAGGCCTTGTTCTTATCATCCAGGCATCTCTTACTTAAGTCCCAATGTTCCCTTCTTAAGCAAATATCCATGTAGCCCAAATGAGTGTTTCTTCTGTAAAATAAGAATATTTTAAGTGTAAGTTCCTCAAACACATTAGCCATCCTGATCTCTTTCTGAAAATGAAGTTTTATGAACACTCGTAAATGGATACAGAACATACACCTATGTTAACCACAGAATTAACCAGCTTCTTCCTTCCTGCGTGCTCAGCCTGGGAAAGGTGATAACAGGTGTGAGGTTGTGGAGGTGCCGTGATCTTAGGAGTGGCTTCGCACAGATGAAGGCGACTTGGCCTGAATGGGCTCTATTACGTGACAACGTATAGCATTTTACAACTTCCAACCAATTTAAATCTTATAACCCTGGGAAATAGCAGGGAGACAACTTCCCCATAATTGGCTTTCCCACTTATCAACTGGTGTCAGATTGGAAATGACAAGCTTATGCAAGTCTGTCACTGGGGACTACTACAAAAGCGACCCACCCTGCTTTGTAAAAGTCATCCTTCATTTTTCTCTCTGAGTCAAAAGAACAAAGTCTTAATTGGTGATTTAGGAACACAGTGAAGAAAGAAAAAAAAAAATGATTCCAGTTAATTTCAGGTTGTGATAAGTATTTAGTAGAGAATTATCTATACACTAAGCCTGTGGTTTTGTCTATATAAATATTAATCACATAGCAAATAACTGCATACAGTATTTTCCTGAGGCTCCCACTGAACCCATTTCACTGGCTATAAGCCTTACTACATTTTAATTAAAAAGTACTGAAAGCCAGCTTGTTTCTCATGGATCAATAGGATAAGTTTATGTGATATGGGGAGTAAGAATCCTGAAAGTGATGTGAAATTCACCTACTTGGATTTTCTCCCATAAACGAGAATGTACTTTAAATATGCAAGAAAGAGTCAATTATGACAACTGTAGATTTTATGAGGCCAAAACCAAATGTCTGAGTCTATAGAAAGCAACAAACTGTTAAATGCGAGACTGAACTCAAATGTCCCTATGATGTGTGGAAAGCTTAAAATACACGTGGAAAAGGATCCCCCCTTCTGGGTTGTCCTGCAGCTTCACTGAGGGTACCTGTTAATAGACAAGTGCATAGTTGTAAATATAACCAAAATACTGACTATGTTCTCACCTACATGCCAGTGCTTAATTGAGTTGTGATGGAAAACTTACCTCATCCGAGCAATACCATCTGGACCCAGGACCAGCTCAGGCCCTATTCAGGATTGGAGGTTTGAAACTTGAATTCAATTCTAGTTGAATTCTAACAAGAACAATCATTCTCCAGCAGACCCATAGGCTTAGTCTCTGGGGAGCCCAGCACAGAGATGCCCACTGTCCTTGCATCTCCAGTTCCTTGGAAACTGCTCAGCTGAATGAACTGTGCAGGCTCCACGGCGGCCCAATGGTGCTGTCAACCCCAAGCTTTGGTCAAAATTAAAGAATGCCAGAAAAAGAGGAGGGTCATTCAGCTCAACAGAAAGGGATGCCACAGATAAGCCGAGCCGGATCCAAAACTGAAGCTGCAGGGGAACCGACCACACTGGGATGACAGTAAGCGCGAGAATGGCGATGCCGGGAGCAGAGAGGGTACATACCTTTCCTCGCGGTTCTGTCCCACACACACCCGGCCCCCGTGTCGCGGAGTAGGGTTGCTGCAGGACCTCTGGCGCACCTGGAAGCCGATCCCGCAGGTGGTGCTGCAGGGAGACCACAAGGTCCAGGGGGTCCAGCCTCCACTCCTGGGGGAGGAAGCCACGGGGTCATTGGGTCCAACTGGCTCGGAGCCCAACCTCTGTCTGCACCCGCCCCCAAATTCACACGTTCCCGACACGGACCACTGACTGTGGGCTGTGAAGGAAAAGCCCGCAAAGAGCCATGGGCATAAAGGTCCTATCCAGGAACCTCAATCACTGTGAGGTTTTCTTCCCCACGTATCTGATTTTAGAATCAAAATAGAAAATCTGAGAGTCAGGTTTTAGCAATATTAGGAGCAATTAAGAAAGTTTAGTTATGAAAACATTAAACTATAAACTAATGAAAAATAATGTTATTTCACCAAAAAGCAGTTAGAGATGAATCCCTGAAACCTGAGAGTTTAGGAATTTAGTTGACTTGTACCATGTCAGTTATCATCTATGAAAACTGCACATTTGAACAAAATACTCATCTAAATGTTTATTTTAAAAACCTGTTAACATCAGTGAAAATCAGTAACTTTCTCGATGGCATTCACATTGATAAAGAGCACCGTAATGTGCGAAGTTTTAAAACAAGCTTTATTAAAAATGAAGAATGGGTATTTTAAATTCAGATTCTTGGCTATTTTCTTGCAATTTGACAAAGACGTAGTATATAAATAGGAAGTGCAAATTGCATATATCTTTATGTTGTTATACATATAAAATAAGGTAGATATATTAAAAATGTAAAATAAAAGAAAATGAACCATTTTTATAAAAGTGGTTTACAAAATAAACTGCTCCTAGCAGCTAGAGAAAATTTTTGTTTGATATTGTATTTTTCCCATAACATGGCTGCAGGTAGAATATTTATAATTTAAATATCTCCCTTAGCAGTTTGTCCCTGCTGTTTAAAAACAAGCTATAGGAATAAAAAAAATTTTTTTAAGTATTAAAATATCTGTTAAATAGAGTCCAAACTCCCACATAGATGGTTTACGGCATGTAGAATTTTTTTATTTCTCTAATTGCATATGTGTTTCTAAATAGCTGTTACCCTCATCTATAGGGTTTATAGTTCCACCGAAAAAAGTCAACTCCCATGAATTCTTATTTTACTTTATATGTTCCTTTAAAAGCATGGCGGTCCACAGCTCAAGGTACAAACAACAAATTACATATGTAACTGCTAACACAATTTCAAATGAAGGTTCCTCTGAGAAAATATTTAGTGTATTTCATATTTCCCTACTTTCTTTTCTGAAACTTAAAAATAATCTCAATAAAATATAAAGTGATACCTCGATGTACAATACAATAACAAAGCTGCTTTGTGATAATTTAGCCAAAATAACACAAAATAAGACAGACTTCCCAATTTGCTTCTAAAAGTAATTAGTATCTTATACGTCATTACCTACACAATTTTAAAAAGTATCCAAGTAATTCATTGAATTACATGCAAAAATAGCAATTTCAACATGCATAAAATGACATTTTTACTTTCAAAGTTTCTTTATATATAAAAAAAATGGTTAGATAATGCAGGAAACACTGCTTCCAAAATTGTTTGGCAATTCTTAATTTCCTAAACCTTTTAACAAACGTGACATCTGATGATATAGTCTACTTACAATCTATGGAACCTGCTGTATACAGGGAGGTAGGTAAGTGGAAGTGTTTGTAAATAATAGGAGTATAATACCTGAGGGAATAAATGAATATATTGTCCATGAGTGTGACTATTCTACGGAGCTGGGTTTGCACAACTTAGAAACGCTGCTTAGCGGCAGATGTAGTAGCAGGCAACCAAAGAAGTAAGCATATATCAGCAGATGGATCATTTTTGTGATTAAGTCAGTCCAAAACAATCCACTTATGCATTTAAAACATCACTAAAGCAGGTTCGTTTATTTGAATTTTAGTCTTGAAATAACCACTAATTGTATCACGGCTCTGCTTAGTGAATGACATTCCACAGCTAGAACCAGAGCCGAGGAGGTATCGATAAACAAGTCACAGTAAGGCCTGTGATCGTCTTTGTTTTCCATGAAACAATATAAAAAAGAATATTACTCATTGACTATAATCTTCCAACAATAACACTTCTATGACTTCTATAAAGTTTCTGCCAGGCATCCGTGGAAACCAACTTAGCTTTCTAGAAATAATGCAGCACATAATGCAAGGTTGATATGTTGTAGTTTTCTGTAATAACACAAATAATGTCATCTCTGTAGCCCTGATGGGCTCCTTTCAACTTTGTGCAGTGATCTGAGCTGGCCTATGGAAAAGGTGAGCAGAGGGCAAAATCCGCCCTTGTGGCTTGCCTTTCCTTATCTGACAGACCTTCTCCTCTTGGGCAGGCAGAGCCCTCACGCCCTGGGTTCCCGTATGGTGTGGTCACCCAACGTGCGTTTCAGTGTTAGTGATGTCACAGACAACTCGCCCAGAGGTCTCTGCATTCTAAATAGGCTCCTGGAGAGAAGATAACACTTAATAAAAATATCCTACATGAAGTGAGGCGGAAGAGTTCGGAGACTGATCCAAGAAGCTTTCCTGGTGCTGGCTTTTTAAAATTTTTTATCTTTTTTATTGAAGTGTAATTTACTTCCAATGTTGTGTTAGTTTCAGGTGTCCTGGTGCTTGTTTTAAAATATGAAATATTGCTGTGGTCACAGTGCTATAGGTGATGCAGGGAAGGGAGGACCAAATTGAGTATAGTTGTAAAAGAAAAATCAAACAAACAACAACAAAACAATATACAAAGGAGACAGGAAACCTACTCCACGGATCACACTGTTTGAACCATTCTCCGGCAGACGTTAGCTGAGCTGGGACGTTCGGAGCAGAGCTGTGTGATTAAGGACTTGGCTTCTATCTCCCAGCGACTGGGAGATAGTGCGCAGTAGTGGACGCTGTGGTCTGCCTTTCTCCAGATGCTGAGGGTGTTGGTGGTTACGACTCTGAGGTGAGAGGATCTAACAGCATCAAAGAGCTGCCAGTTCTGGAGCTTCCTGTGCGGCCAGCTGAGGTCTTTGTGCGGCCTGCAGCCCAGCTCTGCCCAGCTTCCTGCTACCCTCCCCCACCCCAGCTGCAGATGCTCAGAGCCCTCTGCAGTTTCATTCCTGCACACAGATGATCTCGCTGTCACTGGTTCTCCGGACCAACCCAGGATGGACACATCCTGGGTTGCTCCTAGAGAAAAGTCCCCTAAGAAGATATAGGTAAGGACTTCCCTGGCGGTCCACTGGTCAAGACTCTGCGCTTCCAATGCAGGGGCTGTGGGTTTCACCCCTGGCTGGGGAACTAAGGTCCCACCTATATGTATGTAGAACTGAATCACTTTGCTGTACACCTGAAACTAACGCAACATTGTAAATCAACTATATTTCAATAAAAAAATTTTAAAAACAGAAGGTATAGGTAACAAACGTTGAAAGTTGCAGACTTATTGTATTTAGATGACAAAGTCCCGTCAAGGCTTCAAGCCTTCTTTGACGTTCTACCTTTCTGCTTAGCTAGTTCCAATTCTCTCTCTCTCTCGCTGTTCCTCCCTCCCGCCCCAGGAATTAGAATTCAGAAGTGACATACACATTCCTGTGTTCATTTTAATTATAAAATTAAACCAGATTTTCCTGATTGATAGGAAGTCTGACTTGACCCTGGTTTGATAATAAAGTCTGGCTTAGCTAATTACCTTATCTTGTGGGTTCATTTCCATAAATTGAATGCCTTTAATCTGTGGCTCCAAGATAGTGAGAAAACAAATTTAAATGATGTGATACAATAAAAGCGTTTAATCAAAGATATTATATTTGCAAAATGTATCGAACTAGCAATATTTTGAATTTCCCAACAGTTTCTGAGTATATTGGATTAAACAACTACAATAATAAATAAAGAAGAACAGGTTTAGTTTAGCATCATTAGATCAGTCTTTGTAAAGACTTTTGGATGTACTTTGCACAAATTGAGGAAGCACTTGACGTTGCTGACTGAGCCAAAAAATATGGGTTTGTAAGTTAGGTGGTTTCCAGTTTTTTGCTTCCAACAAAATTGAGGCCAACATAGACAGGTTATCAACTGATAAAGGGCATTAAAAACCATCTCTGATGTTAGATTACCATACTTTGGGCAGACAACTTCAAAGGAATATGTAGACTAGGAGTCCCCTGCTGCTAGAACAAAAAACATTTGCTGCCAACCGGCCAAATCCACTTGCTCCATTGTCTCCATCCTTTGACAGCATCAGTGGCTTCCAATGGTTAGAAGCAAGTGAGCGGAATGGGCCATCTCTCCAGACCCTGCCCTGAGGTGGTTCATAAGAAAGAAGGCAAATCTCAGATAGAATCTGGTGACACACACGAAACTGTGACATGGCCTGTTTTTGTAAATGATGGAGTTCCAGCTTCCTATCCCTCAGGCATGCTGAAATGTTCACTCATGAGAGAGTCACATGAAGCAGATGTGATGCTGCTGACAGCAGACAGCTGCTCTAGCCAGCTTTCTACTCAGAGCAGGGAAAGGTATCCTACTCCGTTATCAGGGCAGATGCTACCCCCAATCCACGCAAGGACAGAGATGCATGCACGGTGTATCAGCTCATGTCTTCTTGGACACCCCTTAATTCATCAACCAAAATTTATCCCTAACAGCCCATATGCCAGTAAGTGACGCTCTCATGCACATTTGGAAAGCAATATGCACTGTTAGAAGCGGGCTCCTCTGCAGCGTGAGCACCAGTGTAGGATAGTTTTGGTAGTTTCAGAAGCGGCCCCTAGAGTGACATTCCTGAATCTGTAAAGGACAGATATAGGGTAGCAACTAAAGTTCCCGTGATGTAGCTGTGATAGGACAGCTGTCACTCACAATGTTTGTACTTGGACAGTGTGGTTTCCGGGCGTGGTGGTCTTCATAGCAAGTTTCTCACCTGCCCCCTAAAAGGATGGTGATAAACTAGATACCTCTCAACTACTTGTAAGTTGGCATCGAATTTTTTTTTCGTCAAAAGCTTCAAAAGTTGCAAAGGTATAATTTCTGTTACATCATTATTTAAATGTGTGAGGGAATTTAAATGCCATAGTGATTTGATAGCCACTTTCCCATTTAAAAACTTGATGAGTAGGGTCTAATTAAACATTCAGAAATGTTATGCTTTTCCTTCTTCTAACATCGTGCACTCTCAAAATACTTTCCCTCACCTAACAACGAACACATGAATAGGTTTAGATTTATCTCAACATATAAACAGGCTTAGAATCTAATTTGTAATTTTTTAAATTGAAGTACAGTTGATTTACAATATCGTGTTAGTTTCAGGTGCACAGTACAGTGACTCAGTATACATACATATGTATATTATATATATGAATATGTATATATGTATATTACAAACCTAATTTGTAATTTTAAATCTGCTCTCATAGATCACATCATTTTTAAGTGGTAAGTGGCCCTCTTTTTCTGACATTTCTCTTGAAGAGGGAAGGCACGTATTAGAAGTGATTTCCTAAATTCCTCTGCAGGCTGAGCTCACACGTGAGTTTAAGCCCGAGTGTTGCGAGGGACACACCTGGAACAGTTAGCGATCTCCATGCGGGGGCCCTCGCACTGCCAGCCGCCGCACTGGGGGGCCGGGCTGTCGCAGGAGCGGGTCCGGCAGAGGCAGGATCCCACGGTGCTGCCGTCTGTGTGCGTGCATGGCGTCCACGCTGACCACGCGCCGAAGTGCCCATCCACGGTGAGATTCCTCGTCTAGGAAGCAGATACAAACGTGGATGTCAGAAAGGGTCAAGGCTGCAAACATCATAGGGAAAAAATGAAAGGTCTCCCACAAGACCATCAGAACTCATCTGGAATATTTCACATTACGGTTAAAAAGAGAGGAACAGGGATGTATTTTGAAGTAAAGCAGCAGAGGTCATCGGTGGAGACAGTGATGGAGGAGAGGGAGGGGAAAAAAGAGGCAGAGGGGAGGAGGGGGCAGAAGAAAAGAGGGGTAAGAAGGATATGGTTCTCTCTGCCTCCCTCAAGGAGGAGGGGGAGATGTAACGGCTTGTCAATCAAGCGATACTAGGTTTGTTCACTCAAGTGAGAAACCCAAGGAACAAGAAGAATTGGAGTGAAGAATCACATCTGTACTACCCTGTTGCATTTTTATGTACCTTAAAATAATGCAAGATTGGTCAGCTAGCATTATGTAAGACCCGGCCTCAAAAGTCACCTCAAACTGACAACATTTAATTTATAACGTATTAAAAGAGCGTGTATTAAGCAACCGGAACCTACTAGTTGTTAGGCGCATCCCCGTCAAACCCGTCCTATATCCACCCTCCAAGAGTTTGTAAGCTGGCCAGGAGGAGCTGGACCGCTCATCATTACTACAAGTAAATCCAGTGATGGAGCTCTGAGCAGGGGCCGTGGGCGGAGAAGGGGCTCTCGGCAAACTCGCAGGATCCTTAAGGACGGTTAGGAGGCTGCGCTGCGCCCTGAAGCACGAGAGAGGCACCAGGTGACGGAGTCGGCCGGGGCCGCCGAGGGGAGCAGCCTGAGTGATGACAGAGGGGAATGATGCTGCTGTGTGGTATTGAGGGCAAGCAGACTCTAATGTCGCTGGGACGCGAGCAGGTGGTCCAGAGGAAGCAAAACGGAGAGCTGAGCTAGGAGCCACGGCAGGGTCTGAACAGGGGGCCCGGATGCTCTGTGATGTGGACGTTCTGAGGGCCTCCAGGGAGGGTGGAAGGCAGGGGCCTCTCTGGCGGGCACCCCGGCCCATGGTGACTAGCTCCAGTGCAGGTGGAAGACCGCACAATGTCACTGTAAATCTGACCAGGGAATTTTCTCAGGAGCTAGAGTGTCCTCCAGATTTGAGAGTTTTGGGGCCCAGCCTTCAGATCACCCAGACCCCGAAAAGGAATCTCCCCTCTGAAAAGGGACAGAAGAAGGCCTAAAGTCCAAACCTCCTAAATTTAACATGGGGCCTTATGCATTTCTTAGAAAATATGACGAACGAAGAGAAGGGATCACAAGTAAGTTACGTGCTTTCACGTTACTCTCTGCTGCCCCACCTTCTCAC
Source organism: Pseudorca crassidens (assembly GCF_039906515.1). Taxonomy (NCBI): domain Eukaryota; kingdom Metazoa; phylum Chordata; class Mammalia; order Artiodactyla; family Delphinidae; genus Pseudorca; species Pseudorca crassidens. The sequence goes on from NC_090298.1 coordinate 8,029,620, forward strand.
CCAAAGGGTCCCACCCTGGATGATTCTGGGGGATTAAAGACTCATCATTCACACAGGAGAGGACTCCACAGATGAGACAGTTAATTTCTCTGGGGCAAACTGTACCTGCACGACACAGTTTCAGAACAAAGCTGACACCATATTTTGCGTGTGAAAATCCAAGTGAGCTTTACCTCTGCTCTGTATACAAGTACAACAGGAAAGAGTAAACATTAAGCATGTTCATCTCCTCTGACCTGGCTGGTTGCCCATCTCCAGCTGCCACAGTTATGACTCTACCTCTCTTGTTTCTTATCGATACTCCAAGACCTTACACTCCCACTAACCACACCTGGCGATTTCTATAAGAAGCAGGGACAAAAGGGAAAGGATGACACTGCATGGTCCTCTGGATTCAGAGTGATTCACCGGATCCCACCCAGAGTGAGGCGATGTACAAAGGCAGATTTTTCCTAAGAGGAAAATATCCCCATTTCTAAGGTCCTGGAACCTCCCCCGTCCCACCAGGATAAGAATACAGCTCCTACCATACGGTGACCTCAGTGTTTTCTTGGAGAACAGACCCCTGCGTGACAAGGGGGTTCACACCACGAATTTCTCCCTGAATCTGTTGTTAAAGCAGCAAAGGCCCTGCCACTTGCGAGTTTCAGGATTCCTCCTCCATCCTTTAACAGCCCTCTTGCTGCCTCTGGCCGAAAGGGCTCTTGTGCAGGTAGAAAAGGGATCAGCAGATGCGCGCACTGGGGTTGACCATGCTCACAAGTCCAAACACCCGCCCGCTATGTAAATGTGGCTATGACTGTCTCACGGTAAAAAGCATGAAGCCCTTGCTCATGGAGCCAGCATCAGTACTAACAGTGATCACACGGCATATTTGTATGCTATCTACACAGTATAGGTCCATACTATTTTGACTGATCGTGATCATTACTATTACTTTGTGAATGTGCTCTGAGTCTGGGGTGCCCCCTCCGCTGCTCTGCCCTCAGGGCGCCGTGCAGGGCTGGGCATGGGGGCTGACGCACCAGCTACCTGTGCTACGGGGGTGGGGGAGGCGGGGAGGGGGGCGGGGGCGGGGGCGGGGGACCATCCGTCCCTAGTAAAGAGGGGTGATGAGAGTTTCTACCCTTGGGCTGTGCTCGGAGGCTAAGGAAAACGGCACCTGAGTACTTGTCAAGTGGTTGGCACAGGGACTACTGTCTAGTTAAGGGCCGACCAGAGGTAAAAGCGTTGCACGGATCACACAGAAATGATGCTGAGTTCCATTTCGATTTCACAAATGCAAATATGGTTCTATCTGCCTCCCTCAAGGCATCCAAATGATGCTGTACCTCAGACAAGACCCAGATCTGGACCACAAGGAAGCCAGTTCTCTAGTCTTCCCCATCTGCTTCTGGCATGTAGGTGATGGCTGGAAGGGGAAATTGGGGACAAGAATTCTTATAGTGGGATAAAAAGGAGAAGGGGGGCTTCTACTACTGCTTGACACAGTTTCACATTGAAAACAGTTCACAACTTTTATTCTATTTCCTGGTAGGCTTGGACCATTGGCTGGCTTTGTACAGGATATGAGGGACTCCTTACTGAGCGGGTTATGGGTGAACAGATAAACTGTGGAAAGGGGGGATTATCAGAGCCCAGGACTGGACTCTGCTTCCAAGGTGCTGCTCTGCGTGTGATGTAGGGGTACATAGTTGTGCCTGTTACACCCCAAACACACACACAAACATATATGTCACAGCTGATGGAAAATCGTGCAAAAACCTAAGGAGCTTAAAAGTGAATTTTTAAAGCAACATGAAAAACCAATCAAAAGAGAATATCACCATCCATGTAGTTTATCACATCATGTTGACTCTAAAATTTTACATCAAAAACGTCCTCCTTCTCTGAAGGCCTGCTGTGCTGTAGACTACACTCCAACCCAGCCCAGAAGGCGCCAGAAGCCTCTAGAATGTTTGCTGGAGGTTCAGGCAAAGGGAGCCCACGAGTTACAGAGTATAAAATATCACGGCTTCATGGTACCAGTGAGGTTTCAGAGGTGAAGATCCAAGTCTTAAGCACGTGCATTTATGATGGTCCTGGCAGGATTGTGGAATGAACGTGATGAGGGCAACCTGGGCAGAGGTGTGGGTGGGGATTAAGGGAACCATCAAGGGATGCGGAAGCCGCAGGGAGCAGAAACACGGGGAGCTACGACCGTGCTCATCGCGCCGACCTGCTGTGGAGAGGGGAGGACAGGTTATGGGGGCCTGAGGGAAGAATAGAGCCTGGGAAGGGGCTGCCTGACAGGGGCTGTGATGCGGCATGAAGCCCTGGCCAAAGCTGCAGGCTGAGCTGAAGGAGGGCAGGAAGGAGGACCCCAGCCTCATTCTCCTGCCTGTGGTGCACACTGGCCAGACCCAAGACAACAAGAAAGCCTGGGAGGAGAGAGAGAACAGTCTGGAAGTGGGGAAGCTCAGGCCCTTGGGGCAGGGGCGGGGAGGGGATGTGGACTGACTAGCACAGACCAGCATCACCATCACCAGAGGCTCTCTGAGACTTCCGGTTCCTTCCATTTGCCTCCTTGTCTGTGATGGTGAGAAGGGTCATGTAGGTCAGGGAAGTCCTTGTGATTTTTGAATGTCTATGAATCCTCCCAATACTGATTAGAAACTTTTGTAGGGGCAGATGATTTGGGGACCAGCAAAGATGGGTTAATTCTCTTAAATCCCCCTTGGCTTCCGTTTCCTTGTCTAAAATGCAAAGGAAACAGCACAGAGATTGTTAGGATCTCTATAACAACAAGAGATCATGAATATACAAAACTCAAAGATTTGTGAAGTCAGGGGGAAATACAATATGATGGTGATGAATGAATAAAGATGGAAGCAGCAATCATTCGGAATGTTGGAAGATGACATTTTATGATGGCAAAATATGTAGAAACTGGCAAACTAAAAGAATAAGTCAGTGACTTGTAGAAAGGGGCCTGCGGGGCCATGAGTTGAGTGCCAGCTGAGGTGGCCTTTGTAGAAGCTAAGCTTATCAGTGAGGTGAGGCACTGCACTGAGCGACTGACAGGTATTATCTCACTGCATCTTCACAGCATCCCTAGAGCGTACATCTCACTTTATAGATAGGAAAACTGAAGCCCAGGTGTCACTCAATTAGCTCAAAGTCACTCTGGTTGTAAAAGACCCAAGAATCAGTCTAAACAAGCTTAATCCAGAGCCTGTGATCTCAGCCATTTCATTGGGTAACGTGATTCTTAGAACTTTCTTTGATGAGACTCTTATGGAAATCAGCTTCATGCACTTTTACCACCAGTTGTGTAACAGCAAAGTTCCCTTCACCTAGGAAATAATGGACTTCCAAGAGCTGGCTAGAGCCAACTTTTGTTAACAAGCATAATCCTGAATCCCACTTTTGATTTATTCATGTTCAATTCATTAATTCCCAACTGATGAAGGATGTAGATGCATTTGATGAGCATAGAGGTCCCTGGAGCATATCTTTAGGTTCTTACTGTTCTCCAACCATCATGTTCTTACGACTAAATTGAAGTCTTATATTTTCTATTTGGATATTTTTTCAGAACTTAAAATGTTTTCCTTTATTTACTTTTAAGGCTCATGTACCTTTGGTCAGAGACTGTAACAAAACAGGATATTGGATGCACTCTTTGGAGTGGCTTGTCTCATGTTATGACATCAACTTAATATTTTCCTTAAGTCTATCTGTATAAATGAAGTACATGAAGGGAAGATAGCACCTTTGAAGAGAACTAAGATGGAACTCTGTGTGGCCTCCGCAAGATGGGTGAATAGAGGTAATCTTTATTGCCTCTGAATCCCACTTCTTCCATCTATGAGACAAAATGGAAGCAATAACATCATGAACATTAAATGAGATACTCCACTGAAAGTTGCCTAACACGGCACCGAGCACATGATCAAAACACCCAATTAACCTCAATTCCCTTTTCCTTCTTTTACAGTTGATTTTGGTCATACCTCTCAGGCTATATGAACATAATATGCCGATGACTAATGGGTCACCAAGCACTGAGTCCACTGATCAGCCACTGCTTTGGAAGACGTTGACAGCTGGGAATTACATCATCTTGTAGACTAGGAATAATGTCAGAAGTACTGGATTTAAGTCGATTTCTTTCTCAGTGTAGTTTCAGAATCTTGTGTAAACCCTTTAGTCTCTGGTCTATGGTACTGGCATCTAAATAAAGGGCTCTGGGCTTAATCACTGCTAAATTCTCCTTTCACTCCAAAGATGATAATTACACAGTAGCCAGGGAAGAATCTGTTATTTTAACACATTTAGGTGCTTATTGGGTCTATGTATTTTGCTAGTCACTGTACGACGTATTTTGGAATAGAGACTCATTGTATGATATGGTATGCTAATAACCTTATGTCCACACAGGGTGTGGATGACATTCACGCATAAATAAAGCCCAGGTAGATTTTTAAGATTATGCTATCCTTGTTAAGCAATATTGCAAGTTATGCAGGACGGATATATTATTTGAATCACGCTAGGTACGTAAATTTAGATCTTGCTTGAGTACTTCAAATCTCTTAAACCGAGAACAATGTTTTTAATTACAATAATATAAGAAAAGAGAATGTTAACCAATATGTCGGTCAACTATTGCCCTGTCTCCTGGACAAAAGAAATCCATAAACATTTTTAAATAAGGATCTTTAAGTGGAAAATAGTTCTCTGTCTTTACTCTGCTCCATAAAGTCAAGCCTTTCTTCCATTTCAGTCAAAAATTAAAAAAAAAGAATAATATAGAAGCAAATTACTATTTTAATAGCTTTTAAAAATACTTCTCTAAGTCTGCTCTATATTAATGCTAATCATTTCATCTAACTCATTTCTTTCTAAGAGATTTTTTGAAATGGATGTATAATTAAAACAATATTTGGGTAATACGGGATTTCCCATTTTCTATCTGGTAGCCTATAAAAGTCAGAAAAAATATGTTTTTCTTTCCTGTGGTTTGCTCAAAGTGATATAAGTTATTGTCCGTTGTCAAATGCTTTGCATATTCTTATCAGTAGTATATCTTGATAAATGACAAATTACACTGGATGAAATGACAGAGATGGTTTTGTATAATGAAATCACCTCAAACCAGAAGAAAAAAAGACCTTGTTATGTATGATTTAGGGACAGCGAATCAGAGATCACGTCTCAACTACATTTTTTTAAAAAGAGATAGTGGAGGGGCAGCTGTGAAACCAGCGCAGGTCCACATCGCCCTCTGACCTTCCCTGAGTTTATAACAGAAGCTGTCCTCTCAGCAGAAAGAAGCCACTTTAGTGATAACCCTCCTGTCGCTTCTTAAATACCAGGTCTTTCATTTTCTGACCGCAGAAACATACAAGACGTACTTGTTATAAACTAAGTGGATGAGTGTGTATTTCCCCTTGTATAACTAAGCATGTCCCAGATATCCACTAAAACAGCCTTGAGTCCTGGACCAATGTCTTTACTGCTTGAGAAGAACTGCTATTATCTTCCGCCTTTTTTTTTTACCATTAAAACTCTAAGGTCAAACATCTACAAGAAGATGCGCTGATTCTTCTAAAGTGTGTGTCTGAACTTTAGAGGTACATTCCAGACAGCGCACTTTGTGTTTTCTTTAGCTGCAAAGAATTTAAGGTGAACACCTTGTGCTTTAAAAGTGTGTTGCAGACATTAAGAAGGAACTTCACACAGACAGTGGCATGTTTTAACCAGTTTCACAAGACACCACAGAAAAGTCTGCTTCTAAATTCAGAGATCCAAAGCTGAATAACCCAAAGGAGTAGCAGCTAACCCCACTGCAAGGCTTTGCTCAGAGCCTGGATGTGGTGACACACCCGCTGTGCAGCGAAAGGCCTAGATCTCCTGCCAACATTTGGGGAACAACACTGATTTAATAGCCCTTGCCTCCCTCATGACACTCTGCCTGATTTTCTAACTTACAAACTTAAGGACAGGCTTCCTGACACGTGGCTCAGATAATGGAAAGTGCAGGTTCCTTCATAAGAAATGGACAGACTGTTCAGATGCCTCAGGCAGTTCTGAACAGAAGGAACAGCACGGATTTAAAATAACAGCCTGTGTCCCTTGCCTTCTCACCTCTGTCTTGCAGAGGTGCGGCCAGAAATGACAGCATGGAGATCAGCAGTGATGTGACAGCCAAGGGACTTACTAACTTTTCAAATATATTGAAGTTAATAGCTGTTGTTCATGTTCTCTGAGAACAGAAAGAGACTTGGAATGACTTGATTGAGGGCTCTGAAGACAAAGGGGAAGAAAGGCTGGATCCTATAAGTGAGGATGCAAACAAATAAATTGGCAAAGGAAAGTGTGAAATCTGTTTTCTTGGATTCAGAGTCCGGCTCTAAACACAGGGGAATTTCTCCCTATTCTGCAGGGTTCCCTGTGGGAATGTACATTAGGCTGTTTCTCCCAGGACTTTTTGTGACCCTGAGCAGTAGTGAGGAGACTGTCCCACATGGCGTTCCATCATAATATCCTTTAGTTTATTCTATCAATTGCTATTTTATTAATGCTACAAAGGGCAAAATAGTCCACACCAAGCTCTGGAGATAAAAATCCAAGAATAAAACAGAAATGTTGCATCCCATTTTCAAATCAGCACTGCTTTCTCTTAAGATATTTCTCTTCAAAACAGACAGCAAGGTGTCAGCAGGATCCCATGTGGCTCCGTGCAAGGAGGGGCTGAAAAAGTTAAGAGAGCACAGACTGGATTTGCGAGGAAGGTTCTAATATGAAAATGCATGGACACCACGGAAGCGTGGGTTAGGATTGTAGGACAGCTTGGTTCCCATGGACAGTGTTTCCAGAGCTGAACACACGGACACTCACAGGACAGGTGGAGATGCTCTGCTCCCACTGCATCATGCTCAGGCTCTCCTCCAGGCTCGTGCATTTCTTCATCACCAAATCCCAGCCACAGTAAGGGTCCTGGGCCCCAATGCAGGCACTGGAAACACACCAAAGGGTCAAGAGAAAGGCAGGTTTATCTAGTACCGTAGATGCAAGCTAAGAATTGACTCTTAGGCCTTGACATGGGACGAGAAACAAAGTTTTCGTCTGCACAGTAGAGAACATAGCTAACTGCATACGCCAGTAAGTATCTAATTAAAATTAAATAAATTAACTTTATTTGAAATATCTATTTTTTTCTAAGATCCAGGGCTGACAACCAAATGATTGTCCATGCTAACATGAAGCCTTTTGGTGTCATGAACAATCTAGAGTCAGAATCTTGCAAGGCTCCAAAATACTAGTTGTCATCACACCATCATCATCCTCACCCCCTTAATGACAGGTACTATTTGTTGAACATCTACCGTGGTATATAAAATGATTGCATCCTTTATACAGAAACAACTTTTATAGGAATGTATTAATGTTTTCACTTTATTTATCATCATCATCATCACCACCACCACCATCATTACTACTATCATTATCATCATCTTCATCGCCTTAATAATGGGTATTATTTGTTGAATACCTACTGTGATATATAAAATTATTATGTCATTTAACCATTTAAACAACTCTAATGAGGGAGGTATTATTATTTTAACTTTATTGATGAGAAAAAGGAGACACCAAAAATTTCTAATATTTGCCCAAGGACAAACAAATACACCCCAAACCCTGCAACGTGGTTGGTTCAAATTTAATAAAATAGAGAAGTGTTCCTTTTGAGTACCATAGCTTAAAAATGCATTACATTTTTCAATTTAATAGTGGTTTAATATAGCCCTGTCTACAATATTCAACATATTATATCAGAAATACTCTAGATGGTAGATATTTTATTTTAGCTTTGTCTAAACGAAAGAGTTCATATACAACATGGGCATCATTAGATGAAGATTTCAGCCCCTAAGTTATAAACACAATATAGTGTAGATGTGGGGAGGGAGGAAACAGACAGAGATGACTGTGACAGTCAAAATTACACAGAAGATGACCCCACAGAAATGCAGGACATTGGACACCTTTTCTCTGAAGGGTCAAGAGATCAGATGTGCAGGAAAGGGTTGTGAGGGAAGGCAGGTGAGTTCAGCACGGAAGTGCCAAGGTCTTCTGAGTTAGGACAGAACTTACAAGGGGCTGCATCTGTTACAGAGTTACCAGTTCACCAAGAGTAGGACTAGAAATCATAGCATAATCATCAAACATGGGGCCAGGGAGGCAGTCGAAGTAACAATAAGTCATTAATATTAATGATATTAAAAACCCCTATTAACACATCAAATATGTAAACCTTGCATAAAGCACTGTTCTAAGAACCGGACCTCAATTTGCTCATGTAAACCTCATAAAACCTTTAAACAGAGTACCTCCATCAGCTACTCTATTTATTCTCGTTTTAAAACGAAAAAATCGGAGCAGAGAAAGGAGAAGTCCAAGTTCCACAGCTGGGGAAGATATATGTAAAGATAATAAATGAAGCAGTAGAGGTATAAAACTATTACTGAGGGCTTCCCTGGTGGCGCAGTGGTTGAGAGTCCGCCTGCTGATGCAGGGGACACGGGTTCGTGCCCCGGTCCGGGAAGATCCCACATGCCGCGGAGCAGCTGGGCCCGTGAGCCATGGCCCTGAGCCTGCGCGTCCGGAGCCTGTGCTCCGCAACGGGAGAGGCCACAACAGTGAGAGGCCCACATACCGCAAACAACAACAACAACAACAGACTATTACTGATTAAGTTACCATGCAATTATTGTGTATTAACCAGCCCAAGAAGTTCAAATGGTTAAAACTGGCGCTTCTCACAGCAGGACTAGGGCTGGGAAGGAGTGTGAAACAGTTACCTGTCACCATAACCTCACTGGAACTTTTTGACAAGTGACCCTGTACCTGTTAAAAGATAAACTGAGGTCGATTAAACTGTTCAAGAGTTCATTGGAGCAAATATCGGCAGTGCCGAAGGGGCCCTGGTTAGGAGGCTCCGCCCACAGGGGCTGAGGAGAGCCTTTTACAGGGAAGATCCAGAAGCAAAGCTCGAAAGTTATTCGATTGCCTACAGCCTGAGCGGTGCCTTATCTGGGAAAGCCTGGCTGTGCTCTTGCCGTTGGCTGTTCTTAAATTTCATCTTTTCCGATTCCAGGGCATTGACTGGCGTAGGCAGGACCAGAGTCCCAGTCGTAGTGAACTAGCGTCACTGCTGGATTCCACGGTGTGCATCACACATCGGAATCCTCTCCGTGTTTGATCCCATTTTCCCGTCAGGGGGCAAAAAGGGCAAGGCTACACTTCGGGAATTATTCAAGAAGCCTGAATTCCGTTTCATATTTCTTATTCAAGCAGTATGACCATGAGACAAACTTAAACTTCCAAAAACGAGGAAATTCCACCAAGCCCCTAACGTTGCGGCTTCCCCCTTGCAAAGCTGTCTGTAGAACTGAAGCAACGCCACAGGGTTACATGGAATATTTTAAGCTGTTTTCAATGAAAAGCTGTTTGTAATAACGTCTCTTTCTTCCGATACTGCAGATGGTTCTGTAGATTCTTAAGATTACACTTAAAATACTAAAACTTCTCTACAATCACAAGTGCCCATTCATTAAAAATACCGTTTATATTAAATATGTTTTCCTCACTTAAAATGTTTCATACCATGGGGAACATTCTGACGAACTCTACCTTTATTCTAAATTATACCTTAAGAAAAACCAGTCATCATAACTTTACTATTTTTGGAAGTTGCGTCCCTTAAGGGAGATCATGTGGAAAATCACAGAATTCCTATGAACGGAGCCATCACGAAAGTGGCTTTTCTTTATTCCACTTTGAAAATGTTTTTCTTTGTGTGATGAATATTTTTAATAATTTTTTTCTTATTTTGTTAAGAACCTTAGATTATTCTCACGTGATATATTGCCCTGGTATCTGAAAGTATCTGAATTCAGAAAACAAGTTGGTCAGAATCTGAGGTTTAATTTGAGAACACATTTATTGAAAGCGTATCTTAGAGCAAAAGCATATTTAGATGTAGGCCTTAATTCTAGAAGGATAAACTACTTTCTTTCTTACAGGAAATTAATCTAATGACATTACAGTTTATAGAAACTCTTCCTTTACTTTTTTTGTTTTTTGTGGTACGTGGGCCTCTCACTGCTGTGGCCTCTCCCGTTGCGGAGCACAGGCTCCGGACGCGCAGGCTCAGTGGCCATGGCTCACGGGCCCAGCTGCTCCGCGGCATGTGGGATCTTCCCGAACCGGGGAACGAACCTGCGTCCCCTGCATCGGCAGGCGGACTCTCAACCACTGCGCCACCAGGGAAGCCCTCTTCCTTTACTTTTTAAAGTTTGTGGTTACGCTATTTGTTGAGTAATAGCAATAAATGGGTATATTCATTAAAATCTTCCACTGTATTTCTGCAAAGCTGGAGCTAATTACTGAATATGATCCCCTTGCATATTAGATTATCTAAGTATCTATGACTTCATCTGGCTTGTTTCTGCCACACTAACTGCCATTATGTCAGTTTATTTCTGATATTAAGAACTCTTGCCTTATCAACAACACATATTCATTAAACATGGGATTTCAAAAGTATTTCCATCATTCATTTATGCAGCACACACTTAGCACCTGTCTTGAACTGATTTTGAGAGTGTTTCCTGGGTGTACCGGGAAACAAAACTGACACAGTTGTACCCAAAGAACTCACCTCTTAGTGAAGGAAATAAACATTAAACAACTGCCCAGATAAATACCAGCAGCCAGTTGCAAAGGAAAAAACAAAAGGGGGAGGAGGAGACATATGGGGAGAGCCAGTTAAGCTGGGACCAACGAGAGGAACAGAGTGACTGACGTGATACTTTTCAGCAAAAACAGAGCGTTTCGGCAGGAAGACCAGCATAGGGAGAGCGTACAGTGTAGGAGGGAGTAAACTTGCGAGTTTGAAGAAACGCCTAATAAATGGAGGTGGCGCTTTGGCGGAAGTTTGGGGTGTAGAATCTGCTGAGTCCTCAAGCCTCCCTCCCTAAGCATTTAGGTTCCCTTGTAAGTGCTGCACCTTCAAAGTGCTTCCCAAATTCTGCACAAAGATCACATGTCAAATGTCAGTATTTTTATTTGTATTATCATGGTGATGACACTGAGAGAGAACAATTTATCTATTTGTGAATAATAGTGTCTTAAGACCTAAGACAATCTCAGTTGCCTTATTCTTAACGGCTATGTCACCATGTACTTCAGGACCTGCTTTTACTTTGAGTTGCATTAAAAACATTACCTTACTGAAAATAAGACTGGAAAATTCCAATTAGACAGTAATCTTCCTGAGGAATACATTCTAAGACATCCACAAGTCCCTCAATTAGTAAATCCAACTGGAGCACATTTTTTTTCCAGTTTCCTCTTCTGCAAAACTAGGATAATACCTCACTGGGCTGTTCTGAGGATTAACTTCCATCATGTGGTAGAAAAAAACAAAGTTTTTTTGAGATGGGCTGCATATACTTATTCTACTTAATCTATAACATAATTACAAATTGATATATGCTGTCAATTTCTGGGAGTGTTTGAAAACATTCTATACCAAAAATACTAAATCTGTGAATGCCACGGAGTCTTTATTTAATAAGGTGATGTGAGACACCACAGCGTGTTCCATTAAACGGTGCAAAGTATTTCAGCTATATGTTTGGATCCATTCACAATGATTTCTTTTGCTACTTGCATGTGCAAGCACAGTGCCATGTGTTGAAGACACAAGGATCACGAATGAACTTGCAGTCTAGTGAGGGGGGAAGACGACGTTCATGACCATTGCTTGACAATGTCATAGTGAGGAATGACTATTGAGAAGCCCTGACAACCGATGCTATAGGAATCAGAGGAGAGAGCTGTGGCCCAGAAGAGTTTCAGGAAGAGGTGCTATTTAGGCTGGCCTTTGAATGCAGCTGGGGTTTGGCTGAATAAGAAACACATCCCTGGTCACAGTGGTTCCAGGAGAGACAACAAGGAGTCCTGTGCACATGGCATGATCCTGTGAGCTGAGCAGCTTGGCTGGGTCGAAGTTTCCTCAAGATTCCAGAGAAGTGTACTGATGTGATTAAAATATGGGGGTTTTGCTTAAGCAAGGGCAATTTTGCTGTGGTGAGTAGGATGTGTCAGATAGTGAAATCTACTAGAAGAAGAATTTATAATTCCCAAGAAGAACTGAGAGACAAGTACAATTGCAACAGCATTTTTAAAAGTTAGGACACATGCCAAGTAAGCAAAGACACAATTACCAGTAAAAATATATGTTTACACTCAGTTAGTCACTAACATTTAATATATTAAAAACTGTTCGCTATTGGCTTATCATTAAATTACACTGATTAAATTAAATGAGGATTTTTTTTCACATTTCAATTTGCTTTTTTTATTAATTAATTTTTAAAAGGGATTATTATAATAATAATTTTTTAAAAAACTATAGTTCTTCATGCATCCTTTCCAACATGTTAAAGTGAATTATTTATGAATGAACCTTAGATGATGGTGATTCCATATTGACTATAGTATGAATTATCACTGACTGCAGTGCACTGTAGGAAGTAGGCGCTCAATACACGTTTACTGCATGGCTGTGACGTCACTGTGCCTCTATTTCTAGCCCCAAGCTGTAGGAGCAGTCTCATGCATTCTAGAATCAACTTATGTTTGTTGTACTCTCTGAGAAACTTCTTCAACTTTATCTTCTAAACTTTTTATTGAGTTGCTCATATTAGTTTCTCAGTGCTCTTAAAACAAATACCAAATTTAAATAATATCAAATTTAAATAATTCATTTGTACTGCCAGTAATATTAAGCAAACGGTTTTTAGTTAAAATCTTAGGGACTTCCCTGGTGGCGCAGTGGTTAAGAATCCGCCTGCCAATGGAGGGGACATGGGTTCGAGCCCTGATCTGGGAAGATCCCACATGCCGTGGAGAAACTAAGCTCGCGAGCCACAACTACTGAGCCCGCGTGCCACAACTAATGAGCCTGCATGCCTCGAGCCTGAGCTCCGCAATGAAGAGTAGCCCCCGCTCGCTGCAACTAGAGAAAGCCCACACACAGCAAGGAAGACCCAATGTAGCCAAAAGAAAAAAAAAAAATCTTATTAGGTAGATATAAAAATTTTACAGTGAGACATTATGGGAAAATTGATAGTTTAAGAAAACAGTGAAAAAAGTAGAGGGCATTTGAAGTAAGCAAAACAAAAATGCTTTCTGGAAATCTAGCACTTGCAGTCAGCTTTGGTTTCTGATGTGGACAGTCCCATTTCACCTAATTTTCCTGCCCAGATTCCTGAGCTGTTTACTTTGGCCTCTGGGTGGGCCTTAGTCACTGGGGACTTTTCTCTAGAACAAACACAAAATTTTTCTGGAAAGGCCAATTCTGCCGCCTGAGGGAAGCTCTCCAGGGAAGGCAGCCTGTCTAGCCTTGTACTCAGGAACAAAAGGGGCACAGAGACTAAACGTGAGCCCTTCACAGCTCAGGGATGTTGAAGTAATTTCCAGAAGTGACTTGGAAAATGCTGTGTCCCTGTGCCCGGGAGGGAAAGCATCCACTGGCCCCTTCATTCAAGGAAAAGCCTACACTCTGGTATTTGATCTTCTGTTGTCTGTAAACTAGAGGTAATCGTAGGTTTCTCCAAGTCCACTCTCCCAGTCTACCCTCCTCTCCAGCCAGTCAAGGATAAAAATGAAGACACAATTATTTCTTGTCCATCTCATGTTTCTTCAAGAGAAACCCTTCTGTACGTGAGGGTTTAGTAGGCAGAATCAGAAGACACGGAAGAGGTAGAAGGGTCAGCAGTCACACCTGAAGACTGTACGAAGTGTCAAGTTATCCATCTTAAGTTTTACACAAAACCCTAGAGGACAATACGTCCAGAGAAATTTTTATTATTATTATTATTTTGGCTTCTTATAATTCACTCGACTTAGCAGTTTGCCTGCGACTGAGTGGGTGAGGCTTGGGCCGAGGCGTCCTCCTGTGGAGCACAGCCCACCCCAGGAAGGACATCCGCCCCTCTCAGCAGAACAGTTGAAGCACGTGTGGTACCCACCTTGCATCTGGATTCTCTGTTGCCCTCCCCAACCACTGGGATGGGCAAAGGTAAGCACTTGGCTCTCCTCACACCCGGCCCTGTCCAGCCTACATCAGCCCCGCTTGTATGCATATGTACCTGCTCACTTGAGATGGGGGATTACTGAATACCCACCGACAGATGCCCCTGCCCGTTGGCTGGGGCCATGCTGACATCACTCACCTACACACAGAACGTGCTCGAGGTAGAGTCTCACAACCGCCAGAAAATCCATTTGCCCAAACAGGCCAGAGCGAGGTAAATAACTTAATGCAAGGAGCGGAATCTGGCCTGACGGGCCCTGTACATCTCAGAAAATGTGAAGTTGTTTAAAGGTGGAAGAACGAATTCACAACAGATTAGTTTGCCCTCTGTTAGGTCCAGAGGCAACGTGAAGTATATCTGGACAATGAAAGCAAATCATGTGTACGAGAGCAGCACCGGCTCAGCAGGATGTACATGAACTGAATATAATGCCCACGCGGCATAGGAGAGGAACCATCTCATATTGGATTCTTCTTATTTGCCAGACCCATTAGATGGTCTCTGTCTTTTGCTCTAGTAACCCACTGAGTAACCTCCTCATAATCACACACCAAGCCAAAGGCTTATCCAGGATCCACCTGCATCCAAAGCTCATGATCTTTCCGTATGCGAGCTGTTTTGCAGACACATAGGGATGACGATTTCCTTAAGAATCATTAATTCACTGGACCAGGCTGCAAATACAACCTTAGGAGGAGCTCAGGGTATAAAAGCCAAGGTGTTTCTGCTCAGAATCGCTCAGATGCAAGGATCTGGAGCTGAGAAAAACTGCTGCAGCCCAAGCCTCCCCATGGAGTTCTTTACATAGCGTTAAATCTGGGAGCTCAAAAGCAGGAGATCTGTAGAGTAGACATTAAATAATGAAACCTCGCAGCGTGAGCCCTTCAGTTGTGCCTCTCAAACACAACTGAGGTACAAAAGGTTGGTAACTGTACTGATTTTAAAACTTTATCCAAGTGACTATCTGGATTGCCATTTAGAAGACAGAAACATGCTCTTTTAGGAAACTGAACAGGAAATGGAACCTGAAACTGTCGGGTGGCTATAGCATATCTACAAGATGGCACTCAAATATTTTCTTTGCTTTTATTGTCCACCTGGATCATATGTACGTTTATATCATTGTCAAAGGTGGATTTACCATGAAGCTAAGGAAGCTTGAACTTCCTTACTTCATGAGACCCTTTAGGATTCTGTGATTGTAGGTGACACAGATGGAACTAGAGACTGTTATATTGAGTGAAGTAAGTCAGACACAGAAAAGACAAGTATCGTGTGATATTGCTTATATGTGGAATCTTAAAAAAATGGTACAAATGAACTTATTTACAAAACAGAAATAGAGTCACAGATGTAGAAAACAAACTTATGGTTACCAAGGGGGAAGGGGGAGGGATAAACTGGGAGATTGGGATTGACACATACACACTACTATAAATGAAATAGATAACTAATAAGGGCCTACTTATAGCACAGGGAACTCTACTCAGTACTCTGTAATGACCTATATGGGACAAGAATCTTAAAAAGAGTGGATATATGTATATGTATAACTGATTTACTTTGCTGTGCACCTGAAACTAGCACAACAATGTAAATCAACTATACTCCAATAAAAATTAAAATAAAAAGCCACGGCCATATCTGATTTCTCTCTGTATTCCCTGCATTCAGAACAAAGCTTGCCTGGAACTGTTCAAAGAATGTTTGATAGATGAAAAAAAAAAGATTCTGTGATTGGCCTCCGTCATGTTTGTATTTATAATTTGATATTCTTTTCCTTAGAATAGAGAATCCCTCCCAAATTGTGTGTCACACCACACATAACCTACATTTTTCCCTGATTCTTACAGAACAGTAGTATGACTTACATTTCTTAATTTACTAGTCTAGTTCATGCACGTTCATATTCTACGTATCACATTTTGACTGTTCCTTTTCCACCCCGCCCAGGACGTGGGGGTGTAACTAATGAGTTTCTGGAAGACGCTGTGTTCCAGCCCAAGCCCACCTCGGACTCCCTCTTACAATGTTGCAATTAGCATGTTAGCATGTATTTCACGGTTGTAATTAGCACGTTGGCATGCATTTAGCAAGCAAGTTGGCATGTGTTTCACAGCTATGATTAGCACGTTGGCATGTATTTCACAGTTTTAATTAGCATGTTGGCATGTATTTTGGAGTTGTGAACAGCATGTTGGCATGTATACTTTCGGTCTTTTCCTTCTATGTTTTAAACAGTATTAATGATGGCAAACAAATAACGTGTCTTGCTTTTTTCAGGTAATATCATATCATACAAATGTCTTCACTGTCATCATTTAATGCCTTCAGAATAACCCACTGAGTGAATACTCCACCAAGTCAGTATATCATAACTTGGTAATTAATTCCCTTACTATTGGAAATTTAACATTGGAGCACTGGTTGTGATTCAGATATAGCTTAAAAAAATAATTGTACAGCGATGGCAGGCTTGGAGATTAGGTCCTAGTGGAGTCCAGGGTCAGACTTTAATGATAAATCGATTTGGGGATAAAGTCTAAGGTAACTCCAAGGCCCTTTGGCTTGAATCCACAAGAGATATTTGGGAGATTTTATTTATGTCAGAATTTCTCATTAGATTCTGAGCCCCGCGAAGACAGGGTCAGTGATGTCTCATCTATCATCATACACTCAGAGCCTGGCTTGGTGCTTGGTACACATAAGATTCAATAAATATACTATAAGTGAATTAACTAAGGAAAATCCACAGTCGTTAGAGGCTACACCAAAGCCAAAGCAAACAAAAACTCAAGATGTTGAGATTAGGGAAATATTAAGTTTATTTTGAAGGGAGCATATTTACTTTGTAAAATGGGTACATTTCAAAATGTCCTTCTGATGTTTATATGATTCATAACTGAATGGCTAGGGCTGTCTTGCTGGGGCACCTTGTGGGAATCCCGCAGTTGCTCTCTATACATTGTGTTTCTCCCATCAGGCAGATGCTGTCTTTAGAGAATATGTAATTAATAAAGGTGACAACCTATTAACTCCACCTTTTAAACTGTAGCTCTTTCAAGCAATAAATATCCTGCAGGAATCTCATTTCCACACTAGTTTTCTTAATGAGGTGTTAATTTTTTTATTACAGGCTAACTGAACTAAGAATGACTAGACACCCATTCACAAATGGAGCCAACGTATTTTTCTTAATGGTTTCCTCTTTCCCTCCAGTTTTATAAAGCAAAATTTAGAAGCCATGTCTCATGTTATATACAGGCTATGAATCTTCCAGTTCCCAGCTTTCCTTCTCTCTCCAAATAGTTTTTACAGCAAAGCAAAAATAAAATAAACACCTAAGGACGAAGGGTTTTCAATCCTTTGGCTAATGTTTTATATCACTGCACTTTTCTGTAAAGGGAGCTTTACTGTTACACAAGAATTGAGGTTTTCTTTTTAGGTTATAAAGAAAAATAACAGAAAGGGGAGAGGCAGAGCGTCCATTTGTTAATTTGATAAGTATTTACTGAGCCTGTCTCAGGCCGGACACGTGCTGAAGGCTGTACGGAACCTGGAAAGACAATGCCCAGCCTTCAGGAGCTCACATTCCCAAAGGCTGAAGGAAGAATTCTAATTTCTGTTCTCTGACTGATGATTCTTTGGACATTCTCTCTCTGATTCCGATTGCTCCCTCATCTATAAAATGTTAACACTACAAGCTGACAGGTTTATCTTACCTCAGAATCGTGGTGGGTGTCAAACAGAAACTAAAGAATATATGAATGTCTGAAGAGTAGAAAACGCTCTGTTGTTAATTAACTAGGGTTTAGAGTTAAACTATGTAATTTAACACTTACTTTATGTAATGTAACACCGAATTTTAAAAATTAGTGTATGTAATGATGTAAGGCACATTCATTCATTCAAAAGGCGTACAGGATAATAATCTAATTCAGGAATCAGCAAATGACAGTGCATGGCCCTAATCCAGCCCCCGCTCCCTAAAGTTTTACTGAAACACAGGGTAGGCGAATG
The DNA here is from genome assembly GCF_039906515.1 of Pseudorca crassidens. Taxonomy (NCBI): domain Eukaryota; kingdom Metazoa; phylum Chordata; class Mammalia; order Artiodactyla; family Delphinidae; genus Pseudorca; species Pseudorca crassidens. Next base: position 8,047,799 of record NC_090298.1, read on the forward strand.
CTTGGCCCTGGTGCCCTGGTGGCTTTTCATGTCTCCACACAGGGCAAAGCTTAACTACAGCTAAGCTAAGCTTTGGCAGGGCGCCCTGGGACCCGCCCGATCACGCGCGTGGGAGGATTATGAGCGCCTGCTACAAAGCTGTTTTCCTCCCACCTCCCTGTGCTCCAGGGAGGCTGTCGGGAGATGGTTTCTCATCGCCTCCTGGGTTCTAATGAGATATAAGGCTTTTTGCCCCCTACTCTCGCCCCTACTGGGAGGCAGCTGCAGGCTATAAAACCGCAGCACAGAATCAGCTCCTCAGCAGCGTGGGGCCCGAGTTCTCCCGCGCATTGTCATCTGGCCTCTTCTGTTTTGGTGTCATCTGTGGGATAAGGGACCTGGGTAACTGACACCTTTTCTGCTCTTACTTTTGTTGTCTACATAAGTAATAAACTGACTGAATCTAAAAGTGAATCCTTCCTTTGCCGGATGAACCTGTGTGCCTTTTGCTGACACACAGCCACACCCACTCACTATGGTCTGTGGCTGCTTGCATGCTACAAGGACAGAGTTGAGCAGCTGCAAGAGAGACCCTATAGCCTGGGAAGCCTAAACATCTTCTGTCTGGTTCTTTACAGAGAAAGTTTGCCAACCGACTGATCTAATTAATGCACAATCCTTAAAATGGTTTTAAAGTCTAAATCAAAAGCCTTTCCATCACCACTTCCCCAAGCTTTCCTTTCCTTAGGCCTGAGGAGCTTCAATCAGCCAGACTAACTGAAGGTTACACTATTTCCTTGGGGGTGGTGGTGTGGGGAATAACAGCTTGATTTCTGGACGTGACTATTGCAGCTCAAGTCCTGTGATCATTCTTTTCTTCTTGAAGCAGGGAGATAAGACCTCTATCGGCTCTTGGCCAGTCTGTTTTCCTCCAAGTGGCAAGTTATGAATTTATGTTGGTACTTACGTCAGTAGGAATTAAGTTAGTGGCTATTCTTGCCTGCTTCACCTCGTGCATCCCTATGAAGACCTTTTACCACTTTCACACTGCTATTGGGAGCCCCTGGCTGGGCACCGGCCTCAGGTGAGGGTGGCGTCAGCTTACCTACCTTCCATTTCACATGCTGTACCCATATGCAGCCCTTTCCAGATTCCCATCTTCTTCAGAATTCAGCAAATATTCATTCATTTCATGAAACTAACACATGCGTGTGGTAAGTAAGTCTTAGAGTGCCAAGGATACACAGGAAAGGTAAAATTTCTCTCCCACTCTACATCCCCAGAAGTCACCATCCAACCTGATGAGCTGTTTTATGATTTGCATAGTTTTTCCAGGCTATTTCTTAAATGGATTGTGCAAAAAAAAAAGGTTAAAATCAAAACAAAATCTTTCTGCTTAGTTTTTGAGGTCAAACTCATCTGAAACATATGTTTAAAATATTGTTCTTTCCAAACAGCTTTCCGAGGAAAACAGCTACGCGAAGTTAAAAACACTGTGCCGTTGGCTCCAAGTTTCAATGTGTGCACAGTGTGGAGGGCGCAGGCGTGCACTGTTTGCAGCCCCTCCTGGGTCCAGGGTCACCTCTAGAGCAGCTAGAGAATGGAGACTCCTTTTACAGTAACCCAGGGGTACAAAACCTCTTTTTGGTCTCCTTAACCCAGCCTGGTGGCAGGCATGATAAGGCAGGCACTAATGGGAAGAAGCCGGGAGTACTCGTCACTACACCTGAGTTCAGCCTGTCCTGGTACTAACTAGCTCTGGCTCACAAGAACACCGCGAAAAATGCCATCGAATGGCTCATCCCTGGCTTCCCTGGTGGCGCAGTGGTTGAGAGTCTGCCTGCCGATGCAGGGGACATGGGTTCGTGCCCCGGTCCGGGAAGATTGCACATGCCGCGGAGTGGCTAGGCCTGTGAGCCATGGCCGCTGAGCCTGCGCGTCCAGAGCCTGTTGCTCCGCAGTGGGAGAGGCCACAACAGTGAGAGGCTCGCGTATCGAAAAAAAAAAAAAAAAAAAAAGGCTCGTCCCTGCTGAAATCTGACCACTGAGCATGATGTCCTCATTGTACCAGGGGCAACACAATGAACCAAAGATAAAGTCTGGGCCTTGGGGTCAGAGAGTCCGGCTCTGAACCTGGGTTTCACATCACATGAGCTATGTGACTTTGGACAGGATGCCAGAAGTCCCAGACACCATTTCCTCCTCTGAAAAATAGAGATGATACTTGACTTTACTGTCAGGGTGTAATGATGAAGGAAAGTGGGGATAAGATCTGGCGCAGTGCCAGACATGTAAAAGAATCTTGGGAAATCGTATCAACTGTTATCATTTATAAGCATTTTAATTGATATCAAACTGCATTGCCGCTGAAAAACAGATATTCAAAAAAATGAACAACGTGAATATGATTTTGAAGGAGACAGGTAATTTAGTTAAGCTCAATTTCTCTTCTAAACACTTCAAAATTCATTTATAAAAATGATTTTCTGATAACAAAATTACTTACATTGTACTATGAAAAATATATTGAACAAAGAAATGAGTACTTATTGTTACTCAATTGTTATCCTGTCCCTATGCCGTGTATTTCTTTAGGCGTATTTCTTGAAAGTTAAAATTGCTTTTGTCCAGAAAAAAAAAAAACCCACACTATCTTTCTCCATAATTTATAAAAAAGAGATCTGGTCATGTAGACACCAGTTCCTTAAAAATGGATTTTTTTCTGCAATGAGTGTTAGAGAGGTCTTCCTATCTTTCTATAAGAGGAAGATAGCAGAGAAACATGGGGAGAAATCCTGAGAAACTCTTGGGTTGAAATGTTTAGATTTTCTTTTCTCTAATGGAATATTTAAGGGTCAAATACAAACTGACCCACTCTGGGTGTGAGCACACAGAGGACCACAGTCTACCAGTTTACAATAAAGTTATCATCTCTCACTGCTTTTCTCTGAGCGTGTGGACAAGCAAACAGCAGGGAGATTCAGTTCTAGATATAACTGTAAAATCTTGTCCTCCCAGGAGCCTGATAAAGACAGGCAAGGGGCTTATTCTCCTTGAAAGAAAAAGGGGGAACTGTCAACTCCTCCTGGGCGGCTGGGCCTGGTGGTGGTTGATGCCTGTGGATTCATGGTTGAACTTCAAGTGCAGCTGCCTAGGAGACAGGAGTGCGCAGACGATGCCTGGCCTCCCTGACCTGATGCAGGACCTAGTTGCCTAAGTTGCACCTACAAGTTGCTGAGCTAGCAGAGCACCAGGATAAAGGTGAATTGCCTTGTGCACTGCAAACCAGAAACTCTCATTTCAGCACCAGAAATACCTGTGTAAGGCACAGGCCTGTTTTCCTGCCTGTTATCCCCTGTCATGTCCCCCCAGAGCATGCTGGGCTGCAGCTGGAGGACTGGTGCCCTTCCAGCTTCATTTAACTTGTGACACTCCTGTTAAAGAGACCCCAACCCTCCCTGTCGCCCACTGAACCATCAGCAACTGGGCTAGAATAATTCCTGCCCTAGGCTAGTCCTGCAGGAAACACAAATCAGAACACATTTCAAGCAGCCATCAGTTAAATTTAGGGAAAAGGTGTTATATAAAAGATAGCTGTTAATCAATGTCACTATTTGTTATTATTAGTCACAACAGCATCATTATTACTTGGGAGGTCCCTAAGGTTATTTATTTCTCGACACTCTGATACCAAAGAAGGCATCACATTATATACCTCGTTGTCTAAAATCATCTAGAAAGGAATATTGGAACGATTTTTATTAAACATAAAAACCTTCCTTCTACATAAGAATACCCATTTTGCCCATTTGCATTTTACATTACATATATTTTCCCATTTGATTCTACAGCAGTTCACATGTGTTAGATGAGAAAGTGAGGTTTAAAATACTTTAGTGGCCCGGTTAAAAAAAAAAAATATGTGTGCGTAGCAGATTAATTCAGGAACACCAAATATGGGCATCATCACTGAATGTTATAACGCACCGAAAAATTTATTTTAATCCTGACATCTGCTTACAGATGTTACACAGTGGCTGCTCCCCCACAGATACTGATGTGTCAACTGTCATCACAACAGCCTGGTTCGCATCAGAGCTCTCTGCATCCTGGGATGCAGGATTCACAAGGATGCTGAGGTCCTCATCCCATTCAACCACGGGAAATCTGAAAGCCCTCGGGGCTCCTGTGCCCTCTCTCTTGGTGGCGCCTCGACAAGGGGCGCCAGCACGCCGGACGGTCCCCTGGGGCTGCCCTACCTGCGCGTGTGGTGGAACTGGCACCTCTTCAGTGGGATCTTGGCCACGTGCTCCCGCAGACCCACGAACAGGACGCTCTGGCTGTGGAGGATCTGCAGGCTTCTGATAGGCTCCGGCCGCCTCTCGGGGAAGAGCTCCATCTCTTCCAGCAAACAGCTGCCCGAGGTCTGAGTCAGGGGCGCCCGCACTTTTTTAATGGTGCCGTAATCTGCGGAGGCGACAGGGAAAGAAGAAAGTGAGGTCAACGGGTCGCACCAGCCACTCGCCAGCTGAGCCACCAGGGTTCTCCAGCCTGGCTGCACGCAGGGTCATCTGCTGATGCCAGGGCCCTACCCTGGACCTGTTCAGTTAGCCCCGCTGTATGTGGGACCAGGCGCCAGTATTTTCCCAGCTCTCAGCAGCGCGGACATACAGCCAAGGAGGAGAACCACTCGGCTACGAGCTGCCTGGTCCCGATGCAAGTCTAGAGACCCAGAGCACAGTAAGGTCACTGCGGCTCAACGCAGCCAGCTTTACACCATCCCCTGGAGAACATCAGGTGAGAGGAATCCCTGGATTCTCAGTGAGAGACAGAGGAGCTGACCCTGCTGCCCCAGCACAGAAGACCCCACATGATGGACAGTTGCAGATATGCAGGGAGCAGAGGACCACCTGCTTCCCTCCTGCCCTGGAAGTACATCCTTCTCTGCCTTTCTGTCTGGATCCCCTCCTTCCTCTCTTTCTCCCCCAAGCTTGTTCTGCGGGATGCTCTTCTGGGTCTCAGCTCCATGGCTTCTTCTCTCCTGTACTAATGAACATCATTTCTGACTCGGTCCCCTCCCCACTCGAGCTTTTCTGCTCACCACGTGCTTATGCTCATTTATTTTGGCTATGAGCACTGCCTGAGGACAAGTGTCCTAGAGTCCCTGGAACCACAAAGACTCTCCAGAGTGGCTGTGATGGGCACAGAGAAGGGTCCTCTCCACCAGGGAGTGGCATGGTGCAGCCAACCCCCAGGGTTGGGACCCAGACTTGAAACGTGCTGTCGTCCTTGGCGTGCTGTGTTGAGGCCCCCAAGGCCAGTGTGCAAGTCCAGGGAATGAGACCCAACCCTCTAGAAGCACTTCTGAAAGCCGTCCACAAGTTCCTCAAATAACCCTGAAGGCACTGACTTCATAAAACCCATGGGGATCTGAGTTTCAAAACGTTGTAATTCTTATTCTGTAAACACAGATAATGAGGCTATCAAGTCATCTAAAAAAGGAAATAAAATCAAGAACCTCTGGCTTCAAGGCTTCCGATCAATCTGCTAATCTCACAAAAGATTTGGACATTAAATACCTTTACAGTTTTTCATTCCTAGGAGAGTCCTTAGAGACGAAGGATGTTTACATTTAGAGAGAAAATACCTAGGTGGATATATATTATCCTGAGTTCATTAAGAAACGTATATCCGAAACATCTCCAGTGAACATTTATTGATTATGAACTGACTGCTATAAGCCCTATGCATGTAACAGTGTATAAAATTATGCATATATTAATGTGTGCAGTATCAGTAAACCACTGCTTAATTTTATTTTAGGTTAGCTGGTTAAACATGTCACTTTTGAGAAAGTTCAAGCACAAACAGGATAACTATGTATACTGGGAAGATTAAAAATATAGTACCTGTCTTCTTTTTTTAACATCTTTATTGGAGTATAATTGCTTTACAATGGTGTGTTAGTTTCTGCTTTATAACAAAGTGAATCAGTTATACATTTACATATGTTCGCATATCTCTTCCCTCTTGCATCTCCCTCCCTCCCACCCTCCCTATCCCACCCCTCTAGGTGGTCACAAAGCACCGAGCTGATCTCCCTGTGCTATACAGCTGCTTCCCATTAGCTATCTATTTTACGTTTAGTAGTGTATATATGTCCATGCCACTCTCTCACTTTGTCACAGCTTACCCTTCCCCCTCCCCATATCCTCAAGTTCATTCTCTAATAGGTCTGTGTCTTTATTCCTGTCTTGCCCCAGGTTGTTCATGACCTTTTTTTTCTTAGATTCCATACATATGTGTTAGCATACGGTATTTGTTTTTCTCCTTCTGACTTACTTCACTCTGTATGACAGACTCTAGGTCCATCCACCTCACTACAAATAACTCAATTTCGTTTCTTTTTATGGCTGAGTACTATTCCATTGTATATATGTGCCACATCTTCTTTATCCATTCATCTGTCGATGGACACTTAGGTTGCTTCCATGTCCTGGCTATTGTAAATAGAGCTGCAATGAACATTGTGGTACATGACTCTTCTTGAATTATGGTTTTCTCAAGGTATATGCCCAGTAGTGGGATTGCTGGGTCATCTTTAAGGGAAGAGTGTGTGTTTGTGAACGCACAGCAAGGGAGTGGGTGGGAACAGAGAAAGAGGGAGAGACGGGGAGAGGGAGGGGGGAGAGAGAGAGGCAGGGGAAGTCTACGCAGCAAGGCAGCATTTTAACAACTGCTCACACTTAAAGTGTGCAAAACAATTTGTATGTATTTACTGTGTAAGTCAATCTAATTTTGACCTGGAGACCACAATTTCCAGCTGGCGGGAAATTCAACCCAGTGATGTTTGGGTCTTCCTGCTTGCATGGGGCAAAGCATCAAAGATGAGCCCAGCACCACGGCAGGGATGGGAACAGGTGGCAGCTTCAGGGAAGGTAACCTCAGCATAGTGTCTCAGCCCCAATACCCCGAGAGGAGGTCTCCCCTGGCAGACGGAAGTGCCAGCCTCCTGTGGACCAGTGACAGGCACGGAGCCTTTGCTGCCCTTTGGGACATCCCGACAATAGGACGCGGTCCGAGACAGAAGTTAGGAGCCAGGGCCTGCCCCCATCCAGTGAGCTGCAAGGCTCTGATGAGTCTTAAGTAGAGACTCTTGGGAATAAACACACTACTCTATATAAAATAGATAACTAGGGCTTCCCTGGTGGCGCAGTGGTTGAGAGTCCGCCTGCCGATGCAGGGGACACGGGTTCGTGCCCCAGTCCGGGAAGATCCCACATGCCGCGGAGTGGCTGGGCCCGTGAGCCATGGCCACTGAGCCTGCGCGTCTGGAGCCTGTGCTCCGCAACGGGAGAGGCCACAACAGTGAGAGGCCCACGTACCTCAAAAAATATATATATATATGTAACTAATAAGAACCTGCTGTAGAGCACAGGGAACTCTACTCAGTACTCTGTAACGGCTTATATGGGAAAAGAATCTAAAAAAAAACCAAAAGAGCAGATATATGTATATGTATAACTGATTCACTTTGCTGTACACCTGAAAGTAACACAACATTGTAAATCAACTATACTCCAATAAAAATTTTAAAAAGAGAGACTCTTGCGATAAAACAGAACATTTTAGAGCAATGCAGGGGTGGAGGTGAGGAGGGCCAGAAGAGGCGAGAGTCCAGGTGGCGAACTGCCATCTTTTGACGGTTACCGCGCTATTTTCATAGGAAACATGGGTGAGAGAACTAAATCCTATTCAACAGGTGCACAGAGACTGCTGGCTGTTTATTATTTATTTTGCTGATGGATTATTACTCTGAGAAACCAATCAATAACAATTCAAACGTCAATATGCTCATACGCACTTTGAATTCTTAAGCAGTTGTGCGGGGAAAAAACACATTTTCAAAGATCTTTAATCATTTGATTTAAAAGAGCTAACCATCATTGATCAAAACGTCTCAATGTGTATTTCTGCACGCCTTGTATCTGATTTTCCAGCTGACTGGGATCTCACAAAACTAGAGGACTTCTTAGCATTTCAGAGAAGGGTACTCAGCGTGGACTTAGGTGCTCGTCCACCATCTACGCCTCTGCTGGGTCTTCTTCACTCTGAGTCACTTGATCACGCGAGGAGGCTCATGAAGTTCCCCGTTCTGTTGGCAGCAGGGTCAGCACATCCGGACCCCAGGAGCCTCCTTCTGTTCCCTCGACGCCTGCCCTTCCTCAGCCGGCACCTTGGCCACACTGTTCACACACTGTCACCTTAGTGTAGAACACCTTCCTCACCTGGACGCCCCCAGAACACTCACCCTGCGCTCCTGTCTCTGGCGTGAGCATCTGGACACGTGCACGACCACACCCCTCTCCTGCCTCGGACCCTCTGCATCAGGTGTCAACACGGTACCAAGTCACCCATGGGCCATGTGAGGCCCGAGCCCAAGCTGGTGTCAGTAAATCAGCTTTACTGCATGTGGGCAAATGGACCCAAGTGTGGTTTGGTAACAGAGCAAGGATGTGGCAAAGCCACTTTTTTTGTTTGTTTGTTTTTTCTTTTAGAGGCAGAAAGTCAGAGCCTGACTCCTAAGAGACCAAGGAACAAAGATCCACTTCCTATGAGAGGACAGAACAGCAGGACTTGGGGAGGTCCCTCAGAGTGCTCTTATGTTTTGCTGTCTTTGCTTTATAATATCTGCCACAGTTTAACTACTAAGTTAGTTGTTTTGTGGCTTCTACACTTGCTGTTATTAAGCTCCATGAGGGCAGACACTATCAGTTTTGTCCCCTGATGTCTGCAGAGCGGCCACCACTGTGGCCTATGTGCTGGATGAGAGACTGAACTAACGAGTGAGGGAAGGAAGGCAGGAAGGAAGGCAGCTGTCATGGGAACGTCATTATCACTTGTACATTTGCTAAAAAGACTCCTGATGAATATCTTTGCATTGCAACGTTTAATGAGAGGTACGATATCAGTCAGATCAGTCAGTGTGAAGGTGAAACAAGAAACAGTATTTCCCCAATTCCCAAATATTTCAACTAAAAGTGTCATAGACTAAATATGAATGAGGAAAATCATTTTCATGGTTTCAGCTGAGAAAATGTCGGCTCTGAAAATTCGCCATAGAAAAATAAAACCATATATACCTGAAACTCAATACTCTAATCAAAGCCAGTGGAAGGAAAACAATCAATGCTAGAAATAGAGAAAACCTTCTCAATCAGTCTGTAAAATTTTGAGATCAGAAAGGAAAGAGAAAATTGGCACTTCCTGTCAATTGCAGATCACTTCCCCAAGGAGAGAGAAGGAGAGCGAGCTTCTGGAAGTGCAGAATCGGAGCTGACAGCAAGACCACGGGGTTGGCACCGCCCTGGCCCAAATTCTCACAATATTCACCTTTTGTGAGAATGTGAAATACTAATTACGTTATGGACACACATTTGAGGGTCAGATATTTGTAATTTATCTCTAAAATTGAAAACCACAGGTACTCGTGAAAGAGAGCTACTGCAAGATTTTTCATTTTCAGGCCGATGACAGCTGATATAGTATGGTTGTCATTTGAAAGACATGAATAGTTGTAAGTATATGAAAATGTAAATACTGTGCTGAAGAACTTATATTTGCCTAATTTCAGCAGAACAGGAAGCCTGCTTATACTTTAGGGGGTGGGCAGATTCAATAAAGCATGCCCACTTAAATAGATAAACCATTATTTTTTTTAGTATTAGTACATCCAATTCAATATTGTTCATGGTTTACCTGAAATTGAAATTAAAGTAGGCATCCTAAATTTTTATTTGTTAAATCTGGCAGCCTTATTATATCCACATCTCATGCAATCATCTCAGCAAGCTGGTGAGGATGTGACAAATATATGCATGAGTATTCCCACTTTACAGATGAGAAAACTGAGTTTCAGAGAGTAGAAGATCTGATATAGATTTCCTATGAACTGTACTTTTAAAATCCCGTAAGGGAGTCAGACATGAAATGGAGGTTCACGTCAATGCTAATGAACAAGAGAAAGTAACAATGGACCCCAAATAAACATTAATTAAAAAGCCAGTGTGATACCTAGGAAAAGGTAGTTATATTTATTTTTTTATTTTTATTTTATTATTTTTTTTTTTTTGCAGTATGCGGGCCTCTCACTGTTGTGGTCTCTCCCGTTGCGGAGCACAGGCTCCGGACGCGCAGGCTCAGAGGCCATGGCTCACGGGCTCACCCGCTCCGCGGCATGTGGGATCTTCCCGGACCGGGGCACGAACCCATGTCCCCTGCATCGGCAGCCGTACTCTCAACCACTGCGCCACCAGGGAAGCCCGGTAGTTATATTTAGATTGTTTGCATACTCTTTTTATTCCACGAAATCTTCTGGAAGTCATGAAACGTAGCCAGTTGGGAGGTAGTTAGAAGGAAGGCAACATCCTGATCCATCGGAAGCTACCCACGTGGAGGACAAACACGGTCAGCAGCTGCTTCGGAAAGCACCGGGGCCTCCTGGTTACCAGGACCACATTCCTTCCCACAATCAGGCAAAGACAGGCAAACACGGTGACTGATGTCCCTGCTCCCTTACACCGTCTATCTAAAGAGTGAGGCATGCAGAGCCAGATCAAACATGTCTGGATAAACACAAGTTGTATGTACACTTAAAAGCCAGTATCTCTGGGAATAAGAGAAAGGAACAACTATCCCCCAAAACAACAGCCATGCAAGGCACCGTCACCAGACCAGACCTTGAACAAATGAAGGGCTTCACTGAAGTGCTTGCCAGGGATGTGAGAACTCTTCTGGGCACAAATCATCAGACTGTAGGTCCAAACAATTCCTAATACTGATTTTTGCTGGTGACTAATAAAGTCATGGAAGACCAGAGGCACATCTGACGGCAGGTGGAAAACACAGAGGCAAAATTGGATTATCGTAATAAGAGAGGTATTCATTTCAACCTCAGTATTCTGAGCCATTAGGAAAATGACCAAAGGAAAAAGCAAAAGTCATAAGCAAAATCGTATACTAAGGTAAAGCTGGAACATCGTCACATGAAACAGTAATAAATCCAATTTTAAAAGTGATTTCTGGGGAAGAAATATTTACATAAAACTTATCAGAAGACTGGAGGGTTACTTGAAAAGGACATGAAGAAATCCCCCCCAAAATTCCAACCACAAGAAACGATCCATGAAACACTGAAGTTTGCTCCACGACCTCCAACACACAGCAAAATATGTGCACGTCCAAGCACCTTAGGGGAAGAGTAAGTAAAATGAGAACAAAACCAGGGCTTCCCTGGTGGCGCAGTGGTTAAGAATCTACCTGCCAATGCAGGGGACGTGGGTTCGAGCCCTGGTCCAGGAAGATCCCACAGGCCACGGAGCAACTACTGAGCCTGTGCTCTAGAGCCCGCGAGCCACAACTACTGAAGCCCGTGCGCCTAGAGCCCGTGCTCTGCAACAAGAGAAGTCACCTCATGGACATATATACACTACCAAATGTGAAATAGATAGCTAGTGGGAAGCATCCGCATGGCACAGGGAGATCAGCTCGGTGCTTTGTGACCACCTAGAGGGGTGGGATAGGGAGGGTGGGAAGGAGACGCAAGAGGGAGGAGATATGGGGACATATGTATATGTATAACTGATTCACTTTGTTATAAAGCAGAAACTAACACACTATTGTAAAGCAATTATACTCCAACAAAGATGTTAAAAACAACAAAAAAGAGAGAAGCCACCTTAATGAGAAACGCACTTGCCGCAACTAGAGAAAGCCCACACGCAGCAACGAAGACCCAATGCAGCCAACATAAATTAATGAATTAATTAATTAATTAATTTTAAAAAAGAGAACAAAACCAAACAAACAAAAATGTATGTTTTTCTGCAGAAAAAAATATATTTTGGTTTCAATGAAAAAATGTTCTTAGAGCAAAGTGTGGTAGTAAAGAAAGCTGCCCGGACACATTCCTAATGCATTTCATGGGAACAGAGTGACTTGCACATGAGACCTGAGGAAGCAACAATGACTAGAATCCCCACAAAACTTTCGAGCACTGATGGCTGGAGGCGAGAGCCCACAGAGTGAGTCTAGACCAGCGTCATCCAACGGAACTGTAGCACCAGCCATGCAAGTAATTGAAAATTTTTCTAGCAGCCACATTTAAAAAAGAAAAAAAAAGAGCAGGTGAACTAAATTTAATTACAAATTTTTATTTAACCTGATGTATCCAAAATAGTGTACAATCTTCCAATACGTAATCAATATAAAATGATTGAGCTATTTTGCATTTTTTTTTCTACTAAGTCTTTGAAATGAGGGTTCAGATTACCCACGTTTCGGGTGTGCAGCAGTCACATCAGGTTATGGCTATGGTATTGGACAGCTTAGAGATGTAGAGAGGTGGCCCAGTACTGCCCTGAAGAGCCAGGTGCCCACCACTGCCCAAAACGGGCAACAGCTTCATAACCCACAACATGGCAAGCTTCATTTCACATATTTAGCCTTGCCATATGATTTCCACTGAAGAAAGGGTTCCAGCAGGAAGGGCTGAGAATAACTGAACAAAAGGTTCCATCTCCACAAATGTTTGAGAACGCTTGCACTAGAGATCCTACTGCAGGTAAGGTGAGGCAGGTCCTCAAAGGTTAACTGAAGGCTCATGGTGTCCAGCCAGTGAGTGTAGCCCTGATATTAGAACCTGGCCCCTAACCCCTCACCTGGCCACCTGTGTCACCTGCTGGTAATCTGCCCACAGGCAAATGACAGATGTCCTGTGAGAGCGAATGCAATTACTGTCAGCTTATATCAGAACTTTATGGACTGCCACAAAGTAAGCACAACCACTAAAGAAGATTCTTTCTGTTTTTGTTCATTTTCTTTGTAGAGTTTTCCTTTAATTAGAGGTTAAGCTTGTCCCTACTCTTTTGGAGTAGAGCTTCTGTATCACTTTTCTGAGAAAACCAATGACCCTGACTGCCCTCCCAAACAGAACTGGTGAGGGCGAGGAGACTTCATGGTTCACAGCCTGGATAATCAACATATGAAAGCCAGTGCAAACAAGAAAAAAAAAAAACCACTGATGTATTTATACCAAAATTAAGCTAACAAGGAAAGAGAAGCATAGATGTAAACTTGATGTACAAATAGAAAACTACAGACTACTTTTATTTTCCTAATTCAGTCAATTTTCAGAATCCAAGATAAGTCCTTGGGGGAGAATACGAGAGATCCCATTGGTATGGGTACTCTAATTGCAAATCATCTACCATCATTATGATTTCTAAACTAAAATTTCAAACAGTCGTAGGACATTAGAGTTGGAAGGAACCTACAACAATATTTTGAATTTTGCAGGTGAGGAAAGCAAAGCCCAGAAAGGTTGAGTTCCAAAGATCAGACGATTTGGGCCAAAATGTAGGTCCTCTGCATATCAATCAAGAGCTGGTTTCTAAATTTTTGAAGGTATTTTTGTTTTGAAAATATGGAAAGTATAATATACAATCCTTATAATGGTGTATCAGTAATAGTATGGCTGATAAGTTTCTTAAAAGATCAGGTGGTCTTATCAGACAGTGTATTAAGCAGTAGTGGTTATTCAAGACAAAGATTAAGCTATGATTTACAGACACGCTTATCTTATCCCAGAATTCCCTACACACGTAACTAATATATAAGTGGTGCCAGGACAGACCTGACTTCTCTACCAGGCTAGGGACTCTCATCTCCTCAAGTTCAGGAAGCAAACATGAGAATAAATGGATGAAAAATGCCTAGAATATTCTAGTTCAGTTATTTTTTTTTTTTAAAGGAGGATTTAAGGTGACAAAAGATTGGTTTAAACAAAAAACTTTTACAATAAAAATGACTCTCTAACCACTAATTGCTTTATGTGATGTAAACTGTATGTAATATAAACTCTAATGGATGTAATTCAGTTATTAGTGGTTGAAAATTCACTATATTTTTGACTTTGGGGGAAAATAGCTGGTCTTTCTCTAAATTTCAGCGATCAGTTTGCTAATTAACATGGATTCAATAGTTTAAGCATGATTCTATTCTGCCTCTTGATAGGGATGTTCAAATATAGCAATCTCTCATTTGGTGTGAAATATACCTTATAATAAAATATGGATTATTATGGGCTGGATTGTACCCCATCAAAATTCTTATGTTTAAGTTTTAATTCATAATACCTCAGAATGTGACTGTATTTGGAGATAGGGCCCTTAAAGAGGTAATTAAGGTAAAATGAAGTCATGTGGGTGGTTCCTAAGCTAATGTGACTGGTGTCCTCGTAAGAAGAGGAAATTAAGACACAGACTTGTGCACCCAACATGTGAGGATACGTCTGGAAGATGCCTGTCTGCAAGCCAAGGGGAGAGGTCTCAGAAGAAATAGACCCTGCCAACACCTTGATCCCGAACTTCTAGCCTCCAGAACGGTGAGCAGTCAACTTCTGTTGTTTAACCCGCCCAATCTGCAGTACTCTGTTATCTTTGTTAAGGCAGCCTGAGCAGGCTATCAGAGGGACTCCATGTCAAGATTAAGAAGATCTTGTCACCCAGATAATTTGCTCAAAGCAATTTCAAAACTGGACTGCAAATTATTTTTCCACATTTCCCTAAGATATTATGACTCAAATTCGAATGCAAAGGCATTATAAACTATATTAGACAATTTTCTTTTTTCCTTGTATGATTGCAACATAAGATTCATCTTAGTAACAGCCTGGTATTATCAAATATTGTCATGTATTTCACTTAATCCCCTATACATGTGATCCTGGGCTAGAAATGCAGCAGGACATGATACAGAGCACGTAGTATTGTAGAAAACTGATGCATTTTGATAAACATCATAAAATAATTCAAATAGCGGAAGCCTTGCTCACAACCTTTATGCTAACAACCCTGGTGATCTTTGGGGGACAATTAGACCTAAATGAGTGCTCAGGAATGAGCTTTCCAGTATTTGAGGGAAAGGTCATTGGTTATAATGAATTTCTTTTTGGAGGATGTCTAGAATTTTAGTTTCACCGAAATTTTGAGGGTTCATGAAAATTTTTTTTTTGGAAAGAGGGAAGGCAGAAAGGAAGGAGGGAGAAGGAGAGG
This sequence comes from Pseudorca crassidens, assembly GCF_039906515.1. Lineage (NCBI taxonomy): Eukaryota > Metazoa > Chordata > Mammalia > Artiodactyla > Delphinidae > Pseudorca > Pseudorca crassidens. The sequence goes on from NC_090298.1 coordinate 8,062,891, forward strand.
GAAGGAAAAGAAATATGATCAGCTCAATATAACATTTACTACTGCTATAAATAACAATAATAATTTTTCATTTTTTGTAATTGTATACGATCAGACAGCCTTCTGCAATTCATTAAAGCTTCAACAATGAAACAATACTAAAAGAAAAAACTCATCATGTCCTATGGTCCTACGTGTATAGCGGCATCAACTCTAATGAACTTGAGAACCCTGAACAATGAAAAAAGTCGAGAAATCAATTCTTCTTGAGTATAGCAGCCCGAAGCACTTCCAAAACACTTTGGAATAAATATATATTTCCTCTAAGGTGCAATAAAACACTTAAGAAGGTGGAGCTGTAACATACTGGATACATAGAAAATTTTTGTTTTAAGAGAGGGAAAAGTCACACCATGAAACAAAGAGAGGGCTAGTTCAGGGAAATGTGATATAAAAATGAAGGATTATTGCAAAGCCCTGGACGGTTAAATCTTTTATCTTGACTCTGTTCTCCTCTTACTACTTTTCTAAGTTCTGTTGTATTTTAAAGGCATGTTTATTATTCAACTTGCCATGTGCTGAATCCAGTACAGAAATTAAACCTGTGAACGGGACAGGCAGTTCTGACCATGGTTGCCTGTGACAGGGCTGGAGATTCACTGCGGACACCAAGGCCACTAATCAGGGAAGCTGAATTACCTTATTTCCAATTGTGCATTTGACTCTATTTGATTCTCTGCTGTTGTATCCAAGAGACATTTTTCGTGTTTGTCTCATTGACCCAGAGTTACTGCAGAGTAAAAGGAAGCACGTTGTATTTGCATCTGTTACTGTTCTGAGTATTATCAGTGAGGTAATGATGAAATGCCCTCTTCCACTCACTGGGCAGCATGTTACCATAGCAACAGATCATTAGATAAAGTTCATCAATTCAGCCAGTTGTGACTCCAAAGCAGCAGACAGCTAATATGTGTCAAAAGTTCTTTCTTTTAACCCATAATTGAGCAAATGAATTAAATTGGTCTTGGCACTGGGAGCTCAGTATCGCATTTATATAGTAAAAGGGAATTAAAAGAAGAAAACAAGCCTTCTTGGCTAGTGTATGCCTGAAAAGGAGATTTTAATTAACTCAGTTTATCAGATTCAACTAATGGCTTATTTTTTCTCAAAAACAGATATGTTAGCCAGCTTAAACATCCTAGTCATAAATTATATGCAACATTCTTTTATCCCAAAGTATTATTTTTAAACCATATTCCTGTTTCCTCACCCTCAGCATATAAATTCCAGGTAGTCAGGTGCTGGGGGACCTAGCCTGTCTTATTCACTGTGATCTTACTGGTGTCTGTGCCTGACACACAGTAGGTGCTCAAGCAGAAGACATGGTTCCGTGTGAGGACCCTGGAGCCCGATGATCCAGGTTAGACTCCTGTCTCCAGGTCACTCACATCTGTGTCTCCTTCACCCTGGGGTCCAGCTCACAGGCCAGGGGCCATGCAGTGAGCTTATCTATGCAGAAGGCCTGGACAGTGCCTGGCACGCAGGATGCGTTATCTGAGAATTCAGTATTATTATTTTATTGCTATGTTTAGCTTATAGATTATAATCCTTACCCAAGTTTTGTCTAAAATGAGCAAGCTCCCTGCCTCTGTCAGTACTGGCCGCACATAAAGCAGAGGGGTGGATGATAGCTCTACTGCCTTACTGAGAAACAAAATGAAACAAAACACTCCTTTAAGTACTCCAAATCATAAGCTGGTGCTTTTAGGAAATTTACCAGTGGAGTTTTCTGTGAATAAAAACCATATTCCACTTAAAATGAGAGTGCAACTAATAGAGTCCTCTGGGTATCTTTTCTAAGCTCTCCTCTAACCCCAGAGCTTAATTCTAACTCTCATCATTCTGTTAAGGAGACAATTCAAGTTTCTAGAAGGTAATAACTTACCTTAGATTTACTCTATCTAAATTACAAAACAACGACCCAGGTGGCAAAGGCGGCAGCCCTTCTCTGACAGTCACCAGGCAGGAACACAGAGTCTAAATTACCCTCTCACCCCAGGGGTAAAATTTATACTGTGCCTGGTCCCATTAGGTGTGGACTGAGATGGCTGAGAAAAATCTATGCAAAGAACTTTTGTAATTTTGCATCATTAATTTGGAAGAAAAAAGAGAGCTCTCTACTCAATGGAATGAGAAAATTATTTTGTCATTTTCCTGAATCATTACATTACACTAATTATGAACTAGTGGCTGAGATTCCAAGCTATTTTTTTTCACATCTTTATTGGAGTATAATTGCTTTACAATGGTGTGTTAGTTTCTGCTGTATAACAAAGTGAATCAGCTATACGTATACATATACCCCCATATCCCCTCCCTCTTGCGTCTCCCTCCCATCGTCCCTCTCCCAGACCCTAGGTGGACACAAAGCACGGAGCTGATCTCCCTGTGCTATGCGGCTGCTTCCCACTAGCCATCTATTTTACATTCGGTTGTGTAAATATGTCAATGCTACTCTCTCACTTCGTCCCAGCTTCCCCTTCCCCCTCCCCGTGTCCTCAAGTCCATTTTCTACATCTGCATCTTTATTCCTGTCCTGCCTCTAGGTTCATCGGAACCTTTTTTTTTTTTTTTTTTAGATTCCATATATATGTGTTAGCATATGGTATTTCCAAGCTATTTGGGAGCTAGATTTTCACATGCTTTCTTCAGGCATGATCTCATCCACTTCTATAGCTTCAAAGCCAATCTGAGGTCTCTGTTACTGATCCAAACCTTTCTCTTTGGCCTCAAAGAAGAAGTTCCAACCGACTGTCAGACCTACCACAGGAAACTGGAACTCAGCATATCCCAAAACTGAGCTGTGTCTCCCCTTTGGCTCAAATCTGTTCATGCATCTGAAATCCCTTTCCATTTGTTAGGATAAAATTTTCAATCTGACACATCCCACATTTTAGCTTCACCTTCTGTCTCTCTATCCACAATGCCAGCCTTTTAGAACACTTCCGCCTTTCAGAACACTCCATGCCTTTCTATATCTGCAGGTTTTCCATATCCTGTGCCTTCTCCCAGGAAGGTCTGTCCAAACCTTCTCCACCAGGCAACCATCTCCCACCTTCCAAGGGCCAGTTCCCCCACTCCTCTGTGGGGTGTTTCTGACCCTCTCAAGCCAGGTCATTGTTCCCAAGTCTCTGTGTCTCTGGGATCTAGAGGGAGAAACCCTTAACCAGCCTTTGAGGAGAGGATGGGGAAGGGAAAGTCTACACTTTTCAACTGGACCTTGAAAGATGAATGTGCATTCACCCAGCAGAGAAGGAAATGAGGGCAGGTCGAGGAGGGAGGGTGTCCTGATCAAAGTGGGGAAGACTGGGGACCGTGGCTCACAGACGTGTAGGATTAAATGTTCCTTAGAAGGGTGATGCATTGGGTTGGAGCCAGAGAATGAACACTGCGGAACAGTCCAGTTTACATGTGTTTGTGCAATGCCACAAACTGGATCAAGTGTAATGAAGCTCTGAGCTCTGCAAAACACTTTGGCAAGCAATTTGGAATAGTGTAGCAGAATTGAAGATTCCAGTACCCTGTGAATCAGCACCTTCAGCTTCCCAGCCCATGGGCCATGACTAGGTTACACATATACCATGATATAGACCTCCTCCACTCCTGAGGCAGTGTGGGCAGCTCTGCCCCACTGGGTTGGTGCCCATGGTAGCAAGTAACCTTGATTTTTCCAATGTGCCGTATACAGAATGTCATTTTCTATGGTTGCCATGATTGGGAAGCCCTGTCCTGGACACAGTTCTTGGTACAGGCTCCAGGGGATGTGCACAGGGATGCAGGGGCAGATGTAGCAGCACCACTTACAACAGCAAAAGACCAGAAATCCCCCAAAGGCCAGTCAACAAGATTACCTTAAATTCAGGCAGATGATGAAAAAACGTATATAGTGGCAAAGATGAAGGGACTTCAGTTGTGTGCATGAACATGGATGAATCGTTAATTTAAAAAATGTTGAACAAAATTTTAAAAAGAGAATCTTAAGAGAATATGCATAGACCCATTTACCTAAAGTTCAAAAGCATATAAAATTAAGCTATGCCATCTAGGGAATAAAATATGGTGACATTATAAAAGAAAGCAAGGAAATAATAAAAACAAAATTCAGGGTAGTGAATACTTTGGAAAGAGGGCATGGGTTTGGGGTGGTGGTAAAAAGGGGGGCCTTTAGAACACCTGTGAGCTCTACTGTGTGATTTGGCTGGTGGGTAAATTGGTGTGCCCATGTTATTACTCCTTATACATAAAACATATATCTAAAATAGTAGTCTATAATTTCCCCCAAAAAAAAACTTCTTAAAAATGGAAAACTACTATATAGAATGCAATTCTTGACCTTTGCAAACTTGGCTTCTTAGGTGGATGAACACACCTATCTCTTATACCATGTGCTATACACCCCCCTCAAGACATACACACACACACACACACACACACACACATGCTTACACCATAGGAAGATAATTTAGATGCAAATATATTACAATAGAAGTTAGTATTAAAAACAAAAGGCAGGGCTTCCCTGGTGGCGCAGTGGTTGAGTCCGCCTGCCGATGTAGGGGACACGGGTTCGTGCCCTGGTCCGGGAAGATCCCACATGCCGCCGAGCGGCTGGGCCCGTGAGCCATGGCCGCTGAGCCTGCGCGTCCGGAGCCTGTGCTCCGCAACAGGAGAGGCCACAACAGTGAGAGGCCCGCGTACCACACACACACACAAAAAGGCATTATAAGTATGTAATAAGGTGCACACACTTCTATTCCCTAATATTCCTCTGGGATGGAGGCAGGTATTCCCTGGAGCGTGTCCTGAACAGAGCTTGAGATGGGAGCCGACACGCTTCCCTTTTATCTGCCCTCTGCACCGGATATGGGGAGAGGTGTCAAGGAAGAAAGGCTCCAGATGAGATATGGGTAGAATTTTCATTGGGAGCCTATTGAGAAAGGGTGAAAAGATAAAGGGGTGGGAGAGAGAAGGTAGGGAGATGGCGGCAAACTGCCAATAAACCTTCCCGGTGACCACGGAACCTTCATGGCGTCTTCTAAACTCACACAATACTTGCTGTGTCTTGTTCTTTTCAAACACAATCTGGAGAAGGAGATGACTTTGTGTCTGACAGCGTGAGAAACACAGTCTGCCTGAGAGTGCACAGGACTTCGTGAGCATAAGCTCAAAATTAATAAACAGAAATTGTGGGGAGAGTGAAGGACTTCCATGACATTGGGAGTCTGAAATAAGGAACCAACTATTCAAGGGGCAGGTAAGTCCCAGCTGGTCTCCACTGGGCGGGCATGATGCATATCATTAAATGTCTGTGGTGGGGGGAATAGGCTTGCATTGTGACTCGTTACCTGAGATGAAAAGCTGGGGTATTCAGCCACTAAACATGCCGCACACTAACGACGCAGATTCCGGGGCTCTGGCCTGCTGGCTTCAGCGCTGACTTTCCGATGCGGCTCCCGAAATTTCTGTGGGTGCCGATTTGTGACCCACATGGCATCCCAGTCCAGTTCTTACTCAGGCAGAAGACAAATTAGGAGTCCTAACAAAATTCCCCAAACTAGGATTCAAGTGGCTGAGGGTCAGTGTGGTCCCAACACCAGTTGTACATCCTCCAACCATGAAGGCCGTGGTGAGGGTCCCAGTCAGACACCAAGAGAGAGAGGACCAGGGGGGCAACAGGTCAGTGTCTGGAGCAGGAGGGAGTGGGCACCACCCACAGGGCACAGGAATGGCCCTCTGATTCCTGGGATGAGAACATATCAGAGAAGACGGGATACAACTCAGACACTGTAGAGAAAACTGGATCACAGGTCACAAGAGAAGATGTCAAAGGCCCAGTCACTAAAACTGGGTGAGGGGTCACAGCCCAGCCAGGGAAAGAAGACCTGGCACTGGGCTCGGGCCCTCGTGTTCCTGGCACACCTGGTGCTCAAGGCAGGAAGGCCCCAGAATCTGAGTAACCCAGAGGTACAGGTTAAGGAACCCCGGCTTTGAAAGTTAGAGGGTCCTGAAGACAAGCTGCAGGTGAATCATCACAGGTCAGCAATTCAATGAAGACCAGGACAACTGGCTCTTATCCAGTCCATGCAGAGAGAAATTAATGCTGCCCACAATAAAAAGAAAAAAAAAGAGCCAACATTATGTAAGCAATACAATTTCTAATTTAAAACAGAAAATTAAAGTTTAACTCAAAGAGCAACAGTGCATTGTGAAGACTGCCTTTTAAAGACCCAGTTTACCAAGGACAAGTCAAGGTCTCTGCCAATGGGGCTATCTTTCACTTTGAACCAGTGTTCTTTTGCTATGGTCAAGGTCAGATTTTTAGAATTAATTGATTATACCAGTGAGGGCCTGCATTAAATGCCTACACTGATAATCTTTGAGATCACTTCCAATACTACAGGTAAGGATTTCGTTTTTTATGAGATTTTGAATATTTAGACAATTATTGAAATTTGTATCATTAACACAAATACATGAAAATTGAGGGCATGAAAACCTCATATCTGTTCTGGGGGTGTGAAAACCAACTTCTACTGGTCCTAACTCAGGATCATTGTAAGCAACTTTTACTAATTATAGATAATTCTCAATATTTTAGCCTCACATGATAACAATGCTTAACACATATTTTCTAGTTAAAGAAAAAAAACACCTATCTTGAGCAAATTTTCTTTTCCTTTCTCTCCACTCAAGTTTAATTCCTCAAATAGAAAAAATTACATATTTAATCAGTTTCATTATACTCAGTTGGAGGGCAACATTAGACTAAAAGTAGATAACAAGAACTGCCCTCTGAACATTGTTTTAATCTCAAAATGCCTTAAAAATTTCAAACAGAGTTAAGCTTTTGTAGCCTTCAGAAATTAAAAAAATGATGATAATTATTCAGTTGGTCAAAAAGTTAATTTGCATTAAATGCTCTTAAATGTTTAAAAAGCTCAGAGTTTTTTTTCTTCTTTCTTTCATATTTGGGCTTAGTTAACACAATGACAATGGAGCTTGGTGACTGGAAGGATGGCTGGATGGCCAGATGGACATCTACCCATTTATTCAGCATTGATTTAGCATTTACTATCAGCCAATGCACAGCGGGGGAAGGTACTTTTTTCCTTCATGTTCACTTTTCTTTGGTCTACAAGAGTAACTTCGTACATAATTATAATTTCTGATATTCTTGACTTTAGGAGTTGGTTAGGTTTGGGCTGCCTTGATTCTTCATACAAGGTCTCATTAGCAAAAGTCACGTCCTCAGCTTCTCTAAGGAAATACTTACTTATCCAACAGGTAAGTCAGATAAGACCAAGTAGGAAGAGCATTTGCCCCTAGGGACATTGGCTTAAAAATTATTCCATTCTTAACACTATGAGAATTGTATGGTTCCTTGATAAGAACCTCTGCAGCATCTTTTTGGAAAGACAATTCTGTTTAAAGACCATAAAATACCCTACTTAAGAAACATCGATTTGGCCACTTCAATATTTCAAAGAGGAAAGGGGGATGAAAATATTATAAACAAATAATTGGACAGCTTTTTAATAGCACCGTGGGATTATCCAATTTTTTTGCAAGAAATAAATGAAAAGAAATTCTGATGTTGACATCTCTGCAAATGACAAATACCGCTTCCCACACCCACACAGGTTTGTTTGCAAACCTGCACTGTCAATAATCACACCACCATCAAGCTGTTTGCACCAATCCCAGTTTGCTGCAGGCACCCTGGTGGGAGGATGAATTCCTTCCACCTGGGTTAATTCACCACTTCCTTTAATGGGCTTCAGGTGGGAACTATAATATTAGCAGGTATACCTCGCTCCCTGTACCTTAGTGCTCTCTTACTCCTAGGTCTGTCAAATCTCTTCCTTTTTGCACTAAGGGATTTCTCTACCCACATCTCCTCTGCAAAGAAATGATGGGGTGTTTTTTTCTTCCAGTCACTCTCCTGTGTAACAACTTCTGGAAGAAAGCCTGTATATAACGTCATTGCTAATGATATTTCATCTTTCGGTGGAGACTGCACTTATTCGTTCCTGGTCCTTCTGTGTGCACTGCTGTCTGCTTTAGAATTTAATTACCTGGAGGCCATGGCCTAAATCTGCTTAGTAATGCTTGGTCATCATTGTTAGGCAAGGGTCATATATACAAGCCAGTAAGGAAGGTAGAAAGTGCTTAGACAAATGAAAAAGGTAGATGGTCAAAGCCAAGGTGTAAACAATCCTACAAGTAATTTGCTGCCGTGATCAGATGTGGGTCCACTTTGGCCAAGCAACCCGACACCTTTGCAAAGCTTCCATTACCATGTCCTCCTGCATGTCAGACGAAATCATTTTAGAATGATTTACTCTGAAGACCATGTTCCTTTCAAAAAGGGAGAGGGGCCAGCACTCTGGCCGAGTTTTCCTAGTGCAAAGATTCAATTTGTTAACACATCATAAACAGAATCAAATCATTCCAGACTTTATGGTACTAAGAAATGTCGCTTTCTGATTTAACAGCTTAGAGAACGATAGTGGTGGGCCAGTTGACGGCAATTTCACAGATTACTTTAATGCTCACCAGCAATGTGGAGGGGTGGGAGAGTCCTAAGAGTCTCTTCCTTGCATTCCCAAAGGAATCACAAAACTGCAACTTGATCCTGTGTGTTCACAGAGGTCCATGTCAACCTCAAGCGTCCGACAGGCTCTTCTTGTGGGAATCCTGAGAGTTCCCCAGTAGTCCTGGAATAACTGGGTGTCAGAGAGGCAGCACTACCTGGGGGAGATAGGCAGTCGCCTCCCCACCTGTAGGGTGATGTCAGAAGGATTCTCCTGACAGGGTGTGTGTTTATCTCTATAGTCAGGAGAGGCCCACGCCTCAAGGTCACAGTACAAAGAAAGGAAGGAAGAGAGAGAGAAGGCAGACATGGTGATGGCCCTTACATTTTTAATGTTGTAAGATATTTCATTTGTTTTTTTGTTTTTGGCTTGTGAGGGAATTATCTGTTAAATGCCATAGAATATATGGCATTTCCCCCCTGCCTTTCACTTCTACATTATTGATTTTTTTTTCCAGTGCAGACATTAGTTCATGGAGCGCTGGAGCCAATGAAAAATGACTTCATTCTGCCATGAGCACTTCAGCCGGGTCTAGATGACCAGGCACAGAACAAATAATTGATGCAACTAGGCAGCTCAAACTAGAGCAAGAGATGTTTTTTTCCCTTTACATATGAACAGCCCTAGTAATTCAAAGTGTAGAAGTTTTCCCCAAGGAGAAACATTTTATATTTAATTTGAAACTTTCACAAGCAAACTTATATTTAGGAGCTCTTTTGTTGGTTGGTTTGTTTGGTGGGAGTGGGTAGCAGGTATGGGGTGGGTGTTTCAAGAGACTTCCTGTAGTAGCAAATTTCTAGAGTGGCTCCACAATTACATGGGGGTGTGTATATATATATATACACACACATATGTACCCCTTCTTCCTGAGTGGCCCAACCTGTGATGATGGTATGTCACTCCTGTGATTAGGTGACATTATGTGGCAACAGTGAAGGGATTCTGCAGGTGTCATTAAGATCCTAAATGAGTTGATTTTGAGCTACAGTGGGATTACCCTTTGTGGGCCCGACTTGATCAGGCGAAAGGTCTTCAAAGAGGGGCAGGACCTTCCCTGAGAAGAAAGGCTCTTTGCAGCCTTGACAGAGAAGCCTGGCTGGGAAGGAGCTTCAGGCAGCCTGTAGGACATGAGAGTGGCCTCTACCAAGAGCCAGCAAAATCCTGGGCCCCTCAGTTACACAGCCACGAGGACATGAACTCTGCCAACAGCCTGAATGAGCTTGCATGTGGATTCTTCACCAGTCCAGCCTTCAGATGAGACTGCAGTCCTACCTAACATCTCGACTGCAGCCTGGTGAGACCCTGAGCAGATAACCCAGCTAAGCCCAGGCTTCTGACCCACAGAAGCTGCAAGATAATATACGTAAGTTGTGTTAAACTGCTAAGATTACATATATATATATATATATATATATATATATATATATTTTTAGATAAAATCCCTTTTAACAAGTTTCGTATGAAGAGAAGTAGTTAACAAGTGTTGGTAATAATTGTACAATGTATTTAATGTGTTTTGTCCCAGACGATGAAATGAATGAGGATGAAGTAGCCATTTAATTGGGAGATTTATTACCTATGGAGATGTTGGTTTTTAAGATCAACTAGAAAAGTTCTTTTATAATAACACTTGCAGGTTCATCATCACATTGGCAGACAAGTGAGTTTTCTCATAACTGAATTTCCAGGATAAAAGTATCTGCAAAAACATATTCTAAATTATGCATTCCAATAAATGGTGATCTACATTAGACTCGCCTTACCACGGCATGGCTTGTGGGGTCTTAGTTCCCCGCCTGACCAGGGATCGAACCCAGACCCCTTGCAGTGGAAGCTTGGAGTCCTAAAAACTGGACCCCCAGGGAAATTCCTCACAGTAAGTGGTCTGAATGTTTCTCTGCAGAAGTGGAGATCTATAATTCACAAAACAAGAAAACCTGGGACATCGGGTGGATGTTGCCAAAACCTGTTTGGAGTTATGACATCATTTCACACAGAAACAATGATATACTAACTAGAATTTTGTAGAAACAGGAGGACAGCAGGCCTGGGAACATGATGCAGGACCTGCCATGACATCTAAAGAGGTTATATCAAAAATGCACATCGGGCAGGATTTATATGAAAAGATGAGGTGAAGAGAGAGAGTTTGTATTTCTTTCGTCCACAGACTGCAACGCTTTACTACCTGGGGAAACTGTCAGTCAATCCTGATCATGTGAAACATGAAAGACAGAATGAAAGATTTACATGGGTCTAAAACAAAGAAAGGCAGGAGAGAGAAAGCAGACGGAGAAGAAAACAGCAAAATTGTCTCCTCTCTAAAGGCAAAAGTGGATTGCATCAATTTAGAGTAAATTGGGACATTTACTAATTAGCGTATAACTTCAGATTATTTTGTGGTTGGGGAACTAGGCATAAAGTACTAAAATTACTCAGAAAACATATTTAAAACCATAACACATTAAAAAGTAAAAACTAAGGTTCCTATATTTAGTAAAACAAAACAATTAATTGTTGTTATACCATTTTAAGTGATTTGGCATATATTAAATTGTATTCAACAGATTTTTCATTTTAATTGGGCCTGACATAAAGTAATACTAAAATACTGATTTTGGTTTTTTTGGTGTATTTTTTTTATGAATAATGAATGGATTGTTACTGTATTTATAAATATGCATAAATACAAAGTCATATCCTCAATATATTATATAATATTAGGTGAAGTATAAAATCTATCCCATGTTTTCTAATATTGACTTAAGATCCTGGAGGATTTATGAATAGATAATGCTGCTTAATACACTCATAGAGTTTATCAGATCCTAATATAAAATACTAATTTTGTTTGTTAGGTTTAGGACATTGAGAAATGTCAGGGGAGCAGGAGAAAGCCAGGCTAACGTTTTAAATTGGCTGAAAGATCAGGTGCAAAGTGAAAAAGTATACGCAGGTGGATTAGTGTCCTGGGGCAGCTATAATAGAATACCATGTTCTAAACGACTTAAAGCAATAGGAATTTATCATCTCACTGTTCTGGAGGCTAAAAGTCTGAAATCAAGGTGTTGGCAGGGCCATGCTCTCTGGAGACTCTGAGTAAAATCCTTCTTTGTATCTTCCCAGCTTCTGGTGGTGGCTGTCCATCAGTGGTGGTCCCTGGCTTTCAGCCACATCCAATCTCTGCCTGTGTTGTCACATGTCATTCTCCTGTGAGTGTCTTTCTCCTCTTCTTATAAGAACACCAGTCATATTGGATTAAGGGTCCACCCTACTCCAGTATGACTTAATCTTATCTAATTACAACTGCAAAGACCCTATTTCCAAATAAGGTCACATTCTGTGCTATTGGTGGGTTAGGACTGCAACATATCCTCTGTGGGAACACAATTTAACCATAACACCAGGTAATTGGAATTTTCCTACATTGTTGTTATTCATTACAATTACTTTATCATTAAACTCAAAATTCATTAAGTTTTATCAAATAAGCACTAGAACGACATAATGCTCCCTTTCACCTAGGGAACGCCTTACATAAATGGGCACATATAGAGAAAATCCAGATTAGGTTTGGATTTCCAATTTCCAGTGAAAAGGACAGAATTTGGAGTGATTGTAAAAAACCTTTCCCCTATACGATTTTCACAATTTTTTTTTTTTATACTTCTTTTGGCTGCACTGAAGACCATGTGGGAACTTACTTCCCTGACCAGGGACTGAACCCGCACCTCTTGCATTGGAAGCGCAGAGTCTTAACCACTGGGCCACTAGGGAAGTCCCAGATTTTCACAAATTAGTGTTTGCTTGTGACACTTAGGTAGTTACAAATTGCTTATAAATATTAAGGGAGATAATCGTAACGGCAACAGTAAATGTATTACTTAATTTCTGGTGCCTGTAAAGATTTCCCTAGGGTCCTTAAGTCTTATGTACTTTAGTTCAAGGCAATACCTGAGGTCTGTACCTCCCTCATTATTATTATTATATTTGTATTAAAGCCTTACTATGGTCTATAGAGCATATACCATTTATCCCTGCCTTTGTTTGTAACCGGACAACTCTGCATGGTTGGGTGAATTCTTCCTTAGTGTGATTGCCTAGAAAGCAGAGTACGAAGCAAGGATTAGAAGCTGATGCATCGTTAGGGGTACAACCCCAGGGCTGTGTGAGTGAGGGAAGAGATACAGCAGGAAGAGGGGAGTAGTGCCGCGTGAAGGGTCACCATGGGCTACTCCTGTATGCTGAGCCACAAAGAGATATCTGCTTGGCTACGTGAAGAACCCATTGAGTTCCTGAATAGCCCATTGGAAGGAAAAAAGAGAAAGGAATTTATTAGGTGGTTCCTTCCCATATCCTGCCTCTTGTTGGTTGAGGTTAGCCTCATGGGAGTTAATACCCCTGCACTTCCGCATTGTATCTCCCAGATCCTTTAGCATCTGCTTGAGAAGCTATATCCCAGGCCAGTGGTGTGATGTCTCATCCATGTCCAGAAGTGGCACGAGGGCGTGGCCATCAGCTGGTCAGCACCAGTGGGAAGAACCTCATGGTCCTGCCCAGGCATTTATCAGCCCAGGTGACAGCTGAGATGGAGCAAAAGGCTGAGGGTCCAGGAGAAAGGAAGGCCAAGGAAATCTGAGGAGGGGCTTAAGACATGTCCAGTTCATGGACCTTCTCTGAGTGTTCTGTACACATGATGCTTCACCAGCTCTCAGAGCCCTTCACGTTCTATAGGACACTTTAATTTTTCTTTCATCTGAAATTAAATTGGATCCTCAGTTCACCACCCACCCTTTTTCCACGACTTCTTTCCTGATATTTCCATTCTGATATTCTTCTTTAACTAGAAATCAGGGTTTTCTGTTTTGATAGATGCTATATCCCTAAATTCTCCATGTACCCTTATTTTTGAAGGAAAGATTAGCCTAGAATGAAACTCTTGAGTCACATTCAATTTTCCTCCAATGTTTACATATATTGCTTTACTTGAAATCTGGTCTTGAGTGTTCCATTATTTTGTTTTATTTTGTTTTCCTTTCTTTCTCAAAGCTTCTCCATCATTTGTTTGGCTGAATCTAGCCAGTAATTAGCCTTGTTTTTGCTTGTAAAAGACACTCCTGGTATTTATTCTATTGCTTGAGATTTTCATTTTGCGGCATGTCTGCCTGTTTTCTTTATTGCCGGTTGAATATAATACTCTTGATTCATATTTTCCTTTTTTTTCAGAATATTTTTGACCACATTTCACAGATTTATGCAGTCAGAGGGTGTTCTGGAGCCACCTAACATTGTTTTCCATGTGTAGGTATTTTGTTCTCCTGAGTACCTGAATAATTCTTTCTTTACTTTTGCAATTTAAAGACTTAACCTGACTACATTCAGTATTCTTTTATTCTGAGTCAATATTGCTCAGATATGGTGTGTTTTGAAATGTACAGACTCAATTCTTCCTTTATTTCAGAGAAATCATTCCTAGTACTTTTGCCTGTCCCTGCCTAGACCACCAGGTTCTATTACATATGATTTCTGACTTTTTTTTAGCCTGATATATTGTAGTCATTCTGTATCAGCTTGCTGCATCCTAAAACATTTTCTTTCAAATCAAGTCACATCTGTTTTGCTAACTAGTTAGCAAATCATACCAGCAACTACAGAGATGAACTGTAAACATGTCTGCTCCGCTCATGTTGGATAACAGATTTTATATCTGCATCACAAACAATTAGAAATCCAAGCACAGAGAGAGGCAAGGTACATTTATTATAGAGAAGTGATTCTAAATTAAAAAAAAGAAAAAAGAAACAAAACAAAACTATTATTTCCTCTAGAACAGCAGTACTTAAATACGGACCAGAAATGCCCAGCATTGAGTTGATCTGGGATCCTGTTAGAAACACCCTACTCTCTGTGCTGAGTCAGAATCTCATGGGGTTGGGCTCAGGAACCCACATTTCTCATGCCCTCGAGGTGAGTCTTAGCCATGCCCTCGTTGAACAGACACTGGTCTAAAATAGCGCTCCAGAAATAAGAAGGGTTTGAGTTAAGGGAATAAACAGTTACGGAAAAATAAAATAAATGGTTAGCAGAGGTGGCAGAGGGTTCAAAACTATAGAACGTGGTACCTGAACAAAAACAAGAAAGCATATGGGAGAAGGGGCAGACTGGTAGACACACTGGAATTGAGATCAAGTCAAAATAAAGTAACGTATTTCACCCTAGAGAGGACAGTAGAAACTCTGAAACTGAATGGTATTTCCAGGGAGATACCATAGAATTAGAACAACCATAGCTAAGGGCAGAGCAACAGCCATAGGTGAGGGGCAGAGAGAACACATGGAGCTGGCAAAGGAATATCACAGAGGGAGAGGTGCCACAAGAGACAGGGCTCCGCAAATCAAGATTCCCAGAATACGCGGATGGTCAACATGATGCTAATTTTATCTTTGTAGAGAGGCACTGAGAAGCTGTTTGGATATAAGACACAGCCACGTATAGATCTCCAGTCATAAATATCCTAAAGGAGTTACCATTGCCATTTTGTCTCCTGCTCTGAGAAGACCTTCAAAGGAATAACTTACAAAGTATCAGCACAGTCATGGCCCAGATAATGTGCCTAACCGTGGCCGGATTTCCAAGAGGACAGAGATGGGAGTAGCATGAAAACAGACCCAGAAGGGGGCCGGAAAAGGCTGTTTGACTCAGGGGGGTGGCCCCTGAGTCAAACAGCCTTCCCTGGTGGCCAGCAGGGAAATGCCATTCCAGCTGCAAGAAGCAAAGTGAACTGCACAATGAACAGAGGTGTTTTCACTTCAATTTTTAGATAATACTGACAAATAAAATTAACCAGCTTTCAAATGGCCATGGATAGGAGTTCTCCAATTTGTGCTTGTTCAAGTAAAGTCCAGGTGAGAGAAAATAAGTTATCACAAAACCTGATTCCCAAACCCAAGCTATCAAACTGATTTTATTAGCAGGTTAGGAAGTATTCCATCTTCACATTCACTGGTTGTGAATGTTACCCTCATGCTCTGTCGGCTGAGCACTTATTAATTCCTGACTGAGGTACAGCATGTGGACGCAGTTTATCTTCAAATGCATCCAAGGTTTGACTTGACGTAAACTACTTGGTCAAGATATAAATAAAAGGCCACATAAACATCAGCCTTCTGAATTTTAAAGGTCAAATTCTGTAATCTTTGTCATCCCGACTTGTTAGGAGTTGTTCAGCTCTTAGCTGGTTTAGTTAAAACAGACTGGCGTTTTTGGATATTCTTTCTAATATTCCATTTTTACATTTCAGTGCCTTAGAAATAAAGAAGAAAGCTATTTGCTGGATCATTAAAAATAACATCCTTTAAAGCTAAATTTTATTCTGAACTAAAACTTGTAAAAGAAGAGATCACCTTCAAAATGTATTCCTCAGTGCTATAAGAGATAAATGAAAAGATCCAGAACTTGGTTGAGACATGAAATTTGTACTTTAAGAGGTCCTAAAGTTAGAATCACCAAACTAGTCTAAACAAACTTAAATAACATCTATGTATCCAGATGCTAGGAGAACTCTGCATGTCTGCCCTGAGTCCCTTCATGTGGTTGGGAGCAGGGCTCTCTTTGGGACCCCATGTATCCATGGTTATTTCCCTGCTGGAAGGGGCCTTCACCCACTGCAAAACCCCTTCCCCTTGAGTTTAACAAACAACCTGACTAGTCAGTCATGGAAACTGCAGAAGAGTTCTATGTATGGCATCGTTCTCCATAATCCCATCCTGTGATTGCTGTTAGTACATCTTGCTATGCCATGACTGAATTTACAAACAGGCAGCAGATTAAAACAAAAGCAACAAATCAGGTCTGCAGAACAAAAAAATGAATCTCTGTAGGACATATCTGGTGAGTGGCTTGCAGTCTATCATTATCAGAATGAGAACTGCAAACCTGGAGCCAGGATCAGACAGCCTGGGGTAACCATAGCTACTTCAGGCTGAGCTAATCCCCTAGCTTTAGCGTGGGAGGGGATGGGAACCAGAGGGGGAGGGGAAGAGCAGCAGCCCAATCATGAGATCATTCAAAACAGACTTGAGCAAGCAAGTTTCTAGAAGGCTGTACTGTTTAAAAAGTCACAGATGCTGACTATAATTTAATCTCAGATTGGTAATTTATCTAAGTTGTTCTGTTGGAATTTGATTTAGATTCTGTTCAAACATGTTGTTTGTAATAAAAATCCTCAAATATTTTATCCCAGTGGCCATGTTTTAAGTTGACAGAACAAGTTGCTCATTGCTATGGACTGAATGTGAGAGGCCCAAAATTCACACGGAAGCCCTAATCTTCAAAGCAATGATATTTGGAGGTGGGGCCTTTAGGAGGTAATTAGGTCATGAGGGTGGAGACCCATGATGGGATTAGTGCCCTTATAAGAAGAGACAGGAGAGAGATGATCTCTCTCTCCACCAAGTGAGGACACAGCAAGAAGATGGTCATCTACAAACCAATAAGTACAATGCAAACAAACATGACCTTCTCATGGTCTTGGTTGTGGACTAGGTCAGGTTTCTCAAGTTGAGGTCATAGGCTGCTCTGTGCTGACCTACCCAGGCCTGCTCAGGACCAGCCCATCTCCCTTCACCATCCTTCCTCCAAGTACTGATGAGGAACTCAACAGCCTCCTAGATTTCCAAGAGGACTCTATTCTCTGTGGCATCAACCAGAACATTTATGGGAGAAAATAAAATAGGAAAATTTTGGAAATGTCCATTTCATTCATTCCTCAAGCTACCACACCCTATGGGGGAATTAAGATGAAAATAGCAGAAAAAGGGTCATGGTTCCTTATTAGACTCTGGTGAGCAAGATAGACACTGTGATGGTAATTCCTTATCTGCTCTTAAAACAGACTTAGGTCCCATCCCCTCGGGCTAACACATCAATCTTCTACAGGCCTTCACTGAATAGCTTCCGGAAGCCTTGCTCATGGTAGCTGTTTCCCCCTAACCTCCTCCATGCTCCCTCCCTGTCCCCCACTCCTCCCTCAGACTGACCTTTAGAGGCACCAGTGGCCTCCTTTGGTGATGCAATGGTCACATCTCTGTCCTTAGCTGAGCTGACCACACAGCAGCACCGGCCACAGCTGACCACTGCTGCACCTGGCTCTTTGGCTGTGTCCCTCCTTGTGCAAACCCAGCTCTTCCTCCTTGGTCAGCTCTCAGCTTAACCTCATCGGCCAAGCACAGGAGCCTTCCTGGCTCTCCTACCACATCACTTTAGTCACACCCACTGCATAAGCTTGGCATCACTTCTCACAATTTCCTTAGTGGTTGGTTCGTTATGTGCTGTCCCCGCAGGAATATAGAGAAAGATGCTGCTGGTCTGCTCACCATCTCACTTCATCAGCACTCAGATGAACCGCAAAATAGTAAAAGCTCAGTAAATCTTAGCAACTTTGTAAATAAAATTAACCAACTGATGGATATAAGATATCATTAACAACAACAGTGGAAACTGTGTTCTATGAAAAAGTGCCAACTATACAAAACACTGGACAGAGGATGTAGGGATGGGATGGACTTCACAAAGTGGGATTTTCTATACAGGAAGACCTGAAGCAAGAAAGAGCTGGGCAAGTTTATAAAACTAAGACCCAGCCATGAGGCCAGCCTAGGGCACCCAGCACTCTTCACGTAATGAACAGAGATGGAACCTGCCTTCAACAGGTGAGTTACTGTGGAAACCGAAGAGGTCTAGTTGTCACTGATGATTTGATAAGCATTGTTGCCTGTGTTTTCTGTAAAATATTTTCTTATTTATGCCCCCAAACATATTCTTCAGAATGCTTCTACCTACAATCCTACAACAGGAATATATTGCTGTGAGCACTGTTTGTAAACCAATTGAAAATCATATGACAATCTCAGGATAATATTTCACTAGACAATGTCCTCTAACAAATTTCACTGTCTTAAATTATCTGAATTAAAATGGTCTTTCCAAGAAAAGATGTATTTTATGAGTAGTTGAGAAATACTAGTTAAGAAATCAGTATTTACAATAGCCAAGACCTGGAAACGTCCTGTCCATCAACAGATGAATGGATAAAGATATGATTATACATATATACAATGGAATATTACCCAACCATAAAGAAGAGTGCAATAATGCCATTTGCAGCAACATGGATGGACCTAGAGATTATGATAC
Organism: Pseudorca crassidens; assembly: GCF_039906515.1. Lineage (NCBI taxonomy): Eukaryota > Metazoa > Chordata > Mammalia > Artiodactyla > Delphinidae > Pseudorca > Pseudorca crassidens. The sequence goes on from NC_090298.1 coordinate 8,081,718, forward strand.
TAAGCAGAGTAAGTCAGAAAGAGAAAGACAGATACCATATATTACTTATATGTGGAATCTAAAACACAACACAAATGAACTTATCTATGAAACAGAAACCAGCTCACAGACAGAGAGAACAGACTTGTGGTTGCCAAGGGGGAGGGTGGGCTGAAGGAGGGAAGGATTAGGAGTTTGGGATTAGCAGATGCAAAACAGTATACATATTATGGATAAACGACAAGGTCTTACTGTATAGCACCAGGAACTATATTCAATATCCTGTGATAAACCATAATGTAATAGAACACAAAGAAGGATACACATACACATATATAACTGAATCCCTTTGCTGCACAGCAGAAATTAACACAACATTGTAAATCAACTATACTTCAATGAAATTGAAAGAAAGAAATCAGGCATTGGTTTTCCAATAAAAATTATAACTAACACAGTGAAAAAAGATGATGAGATTATTTTCGGAGGATGATGAAGATAAGGAAGCATCCTGGGCTTTGCTGCTTGGAGGAAAGAAGACAGGCCCAAAGCTTGACACTGAGATCTCATGTTTAGAATTTAAAACACAAAATCAGGAGATGATAGAAAGCTCCTCAGAGGAGGGCGAGCTCCTACCTGTGGCCAAATAAATGATGTGGATGAGCGCGTCCCTGCCCTGCACCAGGTCGACGGCCACGTGGGAAAAGCGGCTGTTGTCCTCCATGAAGGAGGGCACTGCAGTCACTGGTTGTACCACCTCATGCATCAGGATGAACTTCTGAGCATCCTGCAGGTTCCTTTCCGTCAGGTTCACGTACAGGCCCTGGTCCATGGTGCCGCACTGCAGAAGAAGACATGCGGTTACTGGAACCAGCCACCCCAGCTGGAGGGCGACTGGGAATCTGAAAACCTGAGTGGGCCAGTGTGCTCCCTTCTCCATTTCCGCCAAAGTCCCCATCCTTGGTGTTCCTCCCATTTTAGGTTTGAACTTGTTATATTTGGGGAGTCTCTCCACTCCCATCATAAATGAACGATGAGAACAAATGAACTTATCTACAAAACAGACTCACAGACTTAGAGAACCAACTTATGGCTATCTGGGGGGGGATGGGTGGGGGGAGGGATAGGGAGTTTGTGACTGACATGTATACACTGTTATATTTCAAATGGATAACTAACAAGGACCTACTGGATAGCACAGGGAACTCTGCTCAATGTTGTACAACAACCTAAATGGGAAAAGAATTTGAAAAAGAATAGATACGTGTATATGTTTAACTGAATCACTTTGCTGTACACCTGAAACTATCACAACATTGTTAGCCAACTACACTCCAATATAAAATAAAAAGTTAAAGAAAAATAAATGAATGATCAGAAGCTTGAAGAAAATGGAGTAGAAGTCGTTGCTAACTTCAATTCTAACAGCATATACAGAAAATCTCCACATCGCATGTGGAGTCCCTTGGGAGCTGTCTGCCTAAGTGCACACTACTCAATCTGTCACACAAATCAGGTTCCCAGATGGAAAACACAGCAATCAAATGCATCACGTAGATTTGCTGGTTTTCCTTGGAATGGCGGGTTTATAAGCAAGACATGGATTCCACCGAGATAGAATTAGGTCATTTTAATCTGTAAACTATGTGATATTGTTCTACTGTCTTTTACATGGGCTACAAAACACTGTGCTGGCCTTATTCCTTTGTGCCCATATTCTGAGCTAGAAGAAGCAAAAAATTCACATAGAGTTGAGCATCCGAGAAAAAACATGGGGCAGGGGAGCAAAACTTCCCACCCCAAAATGTCTTTAGAACGTGTGGATTATTTCGAGCTGAAAACAACGAAGGCCCAATAGACTCAGGAAGAAACTTTGACCTTCCCCCTAAATGCCTAAAAAATTTAGATGGAGGGCCTGTTCCTGGAATAGAGATATCTCCAGAGATATCAGCAAAGAATATGGGCTAAGTGTGGTGGGAGAAACTCAGCAGGGCCTAGGGATCAGAGCCCCCTCGGGGTCCCATTGTCTCTGTAGGCCCAGCAAACACTTATTTACCAAGGATTTGCTTTTCTATCTCCAGGTCAATTGCTTTCCTCCCCTTTGAAGTCTCAAACCACTACCCTCAACATGCTCTTTCATCTTTAGCTAAAGATGGTATTTAAGATGAGGGTTTCGGCCACTTGGGTGAGTCACTCAGTTTTCCTGGGTCCCTCCCACGTATACATGTTATTAAACTTTTGTTGGATTTTCTCCTGTTAATCTGTGTCATGTCAATTTAATTCTTAGACTGGTCAGAAGAATCTAGAAGGGCAGAGGAAACTTGCTTTCTCCCCAACAGTGATGAATTTTCAAGAAGAGAGGGGAGTAAGATAAAGGAAGTGAGGAAGGAAGGGAGATGGGCAGAGAGGAGTGTAAAGGAAGAAATCAGAAGGAAATAGGAAGGAAGGAAGAAGATTCTCAGGTAGAAGAAATACCACAAAGAGGAATCTGTGATACACAGGGAAAAAAAAAATTAGGCCTGGAAATTGCTGAGAATTAAACTCAGAGCTGTGCTGCGAAAAGGCTGGCAGGTGTTATGTAGGATGGTCCTGGGCAAGGATGAGGTTAAAAGAGGGGTAGGAAAGCAAGCAAAGCTTTCCTGGGGCAGAACATAGAATCAGAAAATTATCACCAAGCTTTCTCATTTCTTTCATAAACTTTAAATTGTGCTTCCAAGAAAGGCTGTTCCTCGGCAGAATTCCATAGAAGTAGGTTTGATGGAAATGAATTTCCCTGTTCATACCATCTGAAACTACCTTTATAACATGTCATTTCTAATACTTGGTTTTATAATAGGTTAGAGGTGCAAAAGTATAAGATGGACATGGCTTTTTAAGAATAGACGGTATTTTTGTAGCACTTGATAAAATATCCTACACGCCATAAAATGATAGGCTGATTTAGAATTAAAGTATCTTGGAGCAAAATGGATTCCAAGACTGGTCCAATGCTTAGTTGAATGTCACACCCTTGCAGGGGGCCCCAGGTACCAGGTGGTGGGATGGTCAGGTGAAGGTGAAGGGTACAGCTCTGTGGTCTCAGGTGAGGCCCTGCCTCTCAGCCTCTGCCTCTTTACCTATAAGGTGGCCAGAAAAACACTTCCTCTGCTCACTTCACAGGGCTGCTGTGAGGCCAACTGAGACTATCAGTGGAGAGCATTTGTAAGTTAATTGAAAGTGCCTGTAAGTGCCAAGGAACAAGGCCGTGTGCCTGGCACAGAGAAGCCATTCAAACAATGGTAAATGGTCAATGCGTCCGTCTAGTAGCAGGGCAGCAATTCTATGGGCCATTGAGCTGCAGGGGCCCGAGGGAATGAATGAATAAATAAAGGGAGGAAGGAATCAGTGGGTGAATACATAGCAGTTGTATTGGGGTGGGGGGGGCGTGCCAGGAGATTTTCCATAATTGACGTATTTAACAGTAACACTTGGAGGATGGAGACAGTGCCTGTTGGCCAATGTGTTACAAAATGCTCTGAAGTCTCTCCAGGTGAGTTCTAGTTCTGAGAGTGACAGTGTGTGGCGGTTTTCTATTCCTGAAATCAGCAGCAATACTTAAGTCACGGGTAGCAACGAGCAATCTGACTGCTGGGGGAAGTTTTGCATGCAGGTTTTGTTTTCTATGCACAGTGTAAAAAATTGGCCTCAGAGAGATCAGGAGACATAATATAAAACTGAGGACCTCTGGCTGCTCTTGAAGAATCTGGGGACCTAAGTGACGCAGAGGCCTGGGTGGGCTGGGGCTTCAGAGCAGGAACCCCGACAGTTCCTTGTCGTTTTCACGATGCTTTATCTTACTTAAATCAGCAACCTGCATTGTCACTATGATATTGTGATTTATAATAAGAAATATATATTTGGCCTTTGTCCCTGTTCTGTCACAGAGCTAAAACCCTTGAAATTTCCTAAGTGATGAGAGCAATACAGGTGTCTTTTGTTATGTTAATAAGGTGACTTTTGGACCTCACCTAATGATGGGGGCTAGTCCTCAGCGGACCCAACCATGTGATTAGAGGGTTGGAACCTTCAGTCCCACCACCCTGACCTCCAGGAAGGTTGAATCCATCACCAATGACCAAATGATTTCATCAATCACACCTATAGGGAAGCCTCCATAAAAACCCCAAAGCATGGAGCTCTCAGAGCTTCCGGGTTGGTGAACAAGAGGAGGTTCAGGGAGCGTACCCACCTCAGAAAGAGCTCCATGCCCTTTCCCCATACCTTGCCCTACTTGCCCTGGGAATCTCTTCCATCTGGCTCTGCCTGAGTTGTGTCCTTTATAATAAACCAGTGATCTAGGAAGTAAAATGTTTGAGTTCTGTGAGCCTCTCTAGCCAATTAATGAACCTAACGGACCTTGGAATGTCCCACCTGTAGCCCACAGGTCAGAAGCATGGGTGACTACCCGGACTTCAGAATAGCATCTGAAGTGGGGCTCAAGGGGAGAGTCTTGCAGGACTGAGCCCTCCACCTGTCATATCTGATGCTATCTCTGGGTGAACAGTGTCGGAATTGAGTTGACTTGTTGGACACCAAGTTGGTGTTGGAGAATTGCTTGGTGGCGTGGAAAAAAACCCACAAGTTGGAACCGACTGACAAAATCTTTAGCCAAGAACTGGTTTTAAACTATACTCTGTACTCCACAGTGTCCTCGTTTCTTTTGCCAGTCTATAATGAATATCTCACCCAAGGATTCTTTTTCAAACATTTTGAAAGCTATTTAAATTTATAGCATATATTTATTGGATCATAAGGAACCCACTTAGCTCTCTAATGGGCTGCAAATGTTCTCACTGAGCCTTATACATCGGGCTCCCGCAGTGTCTCTGCGACACCCCGGGTACTCTGTGCAAGAAGAAAACAATAAAAATAGTAAGAACACAGCCATCGTCCTCCTGTGGCTTACCACCCATAACGGTTGTCTTGCTAACACCTCTGAAAGTAATAAGATCAATACTTGTACTAATTCTTAATACAAAAATACTTGCACTCTTGTTTATTTTTTTCAAGGATGACAGAACCATCCTCATCCTAGCTTGCCAACCCTTGGTGGGCAAGTCCACGATCACCTAGCCTCATGCTGAGAGGGCCTGATTTTGATGGTACCCTTCCTCCCGTCTTGCTGCAAACATGTATCCTGTACCAAAGGGTGCTGATGGCTTGACCAAGTTCCTCCATCTGGTCCTCCAGCAGAGGCCTCCTCACCTGCCTGACCACTTTTGAGGGTCTGTTTTCCATTTTGGCTCCATCACTTTTGATTGGTGCTAATCAAAACCACCAGAGTCTGTCCCGCTGCAGGTGTGCCACTGGATCAGAATAATGTTTTCTGGAAGTGACTGATGCTTTTCCTAGTGAGGGCTCAGAGCCTGGGTGACTTCGGGGACTGAGGCCTCTAACAGGGCAGACTTTCACAGCACCACCTACCATGGTTTCTAGATTGCAACTGATAAAAATAGTACTTTGTTTTGTTTTGTTATTGTTTTCAATGGAGATTTCTGTATCAAATCTTGAAAAATTATGCATTGTTTCTCCTAACCCATTCTTCCTCCTGAACCTGAATCATGTTTCTGCTCTCCTAATTAATTAGCTACTTCCAGTACATAAGTAGTGCATAAAATTCCAAATGTCAGTAGGCAAACAATAATAAAAAATCTAACCACTTCTAACTGTTGGTTATTGCAAACATAAGGTCCATTATACACAACTAGTGGAGGGATCCTTAATTCAAAACACATTCCCACCCTATGCCTGCCTAGGTGGTCTCATGGAAGTCAGTAAGGTTGCCTTAAGTTAGCACGGTTATCAAGTATGGTAAACCGGAAGAAAACATTTGGTACCTACTTGCACCAGGAATTATACAAAGGATCACCATAATCTATATCTCTCACTTCGTCCCAGCTTACCCTTACCCCTCCCTGTGTCCTCAAGTCCATTCTCTACATCTGTGTCTTTATTCCTGTCCTGCACCTAGGTTCTTCAGAACCATTTTTTTTTTTAAGATTCCATATATATGTGTTAGCATACAGTATTTATTTTTCTCTTTCTGACGTACTTCACTCTGTATAACACACTCTAGGTCCATCCAGCTCACTACAAATAACTCAATTTTGTTTCTTTTTATGGCTGAGTAATATTCCATTGTATATATGTGCCACATCTTCCTTATCCATTCGTCTATCGATGGGCATTTAGGTTGCTTCCATGATCCGGCCATTGTAAATAGTGCTGCAATGAACATTGTGGTGCATGGCTCTTTTTGAATTATGGTTTTCTCAGGGTATATGCCCAGTAATGGGATTGCTGGGTCATATGGTAGTTCTAGTTTTAGCTTCTTAAGGAAACTCCATACTGTTTTCCATAGTGGTTGTATCAATTTACATTCCAACCAACAGTGCAGGAGAATTCCCTTTTCACCACACTCTTTCCAGCATTTATTGTTTCTAGATTTTTTGATAGTGGCCATTCTGACTGACGTGAGGTGATACCTCATTGTGGTTTTGATTTGCATTTCTCTAATGATTAGTGATGTTGAGCATCCTTTCATGTGTTTCTTGGCAATCTGTATATCTTCTTTGGAGAAATGTCTGTTTAGGTCTTCTGCCCATTTTTGGATTGGGTTGTTTGTTTTTTTGGTATTGAGCTGCATGAGCTGCTTGTAAATTTTGGAGATTAATCCTTTGTCAGTTGCTTCATTTTCAAATACTTTCTCCCATTCTGAGGGTTGTCTTTTCATCTTGTTTATGTTTTCCTTTGCTGTGCAAAAGCTTTTAAGTCCGTGCAAATCTTAAATTCTACCCAAAGAAGACACACTCAGGTAAGCAAGTTTCCTGCCTGAAAGGCACGCCACATTCTGCAGGTTTCATTCATCACACTGCATGGCCCAACTCCCATCTCATAAACGTGAGTAAGCCCTGGCATTATAAAACCAGATGCCCATGGACTCAGGAAATGAGGGGATTTGCTCTTTCCTACAAATATATCCAGACAAAGGGCTAAAAGTTATCCACTGCCTGGAGTCGGTTAGGCATCACAAAGTTTGTTAAGTCACTGTTCACCGTGAAGACATTTGCAATTGAAACGTCAAGACATTAAAAGAACCCTATAAGTATGGTGAGCATCTTTGTTATTTTTTTTTTTTTTAAACTTCAGGATTTTACAATCGACTTTCTTAAAGGGAATGATACATTTCACCTTCATGGTTTTTACAAAGGGTCTTTTTAAACAGTTACATTACCCCAAGATCCAGGGGACACCCCACTGTTACACCCCATGTAACAGTTACATTACCCCAAGATCCAGGTGGGGTTAAGATGCAGAGACTCAACAATGGGGCAAAGAGAGTCAGTGTTCAGTTAATAATTACATAAACTGTATATATCAGGAAAAGTGACTACTTCATGTTTGGTTCCCACTAAACTGTCAGCTTGCCTGAATTTCTTTGTCTAGTACTGAACTTGGTTAGTAGCGAGGCTTGGATAACAAATGTAAATCTGATCACTCAGTTTCCTGACTTATAAGTGGGTCTAATGATGCCCACTTCATAGAGCTGCTGAGAAGAGAAAATAAGACAAAGCACCTAAAAATAAATAATCCTAAAATAGTCCTCCTTCTTCATTTTATTGATGAAAATTAGGATGGGAGATGCTAAATAATTTTCCCAAGTAAAGCAGTAAGTGGTAAAGTGGACATGTAAACCCATCCCAATTGCCAGCCCTGTGATCTTTAGGAAAAAAAACCCTCAAAACAATTAGAATTGAATGGTCCCTGCCAAAGTCCAAGTAAAGCGTAAAGTAACTGAACTTTTCCCTACTAGCAGTTTTCTCAAAAGCCAAAGAGGTTTCATGTGTTGGGATAACAAACCCATCAGAATTTGGAGGCCTGGATACAGGACCCAGTTCTAGTACTGATTAGTTACGAAAACTAAAGTTTCTCTAGTCGGAGGAGGTTGAGGCTTTGTATCTGAGGACTGGGGTTGGGAGCCCAGCTCGGCCACTAATCAGCCAGTGTCCTCGGCCTAATTATGTGCTCTACGGTTCAACAAATGCCCTTCTCTGTCTGTGGGAGAAGCTGTTACCAATCATAGCACAGTTGCCAGAATGCGACGAGATACGTGGGAAGCACTGAGCCCAGTGTCTGGAACTTGGTGGTTCTAAAAATTACACCCATGATGATGATGATGACAATGCTATGAAAGTTCTTCTCAGAAGAAAGGCCCTCAAGGGAAGCCTGCTTTTATGCATGAATGTCTCCCCAAAATTCATATGTTGAAACCCTAACCCTCAGGGTGTCTGTATTTGGGGTTGGAGTCTCTAAGGAAGTGACTGAGGTCAAATGAGGTCATGTCGGTGGGCCCCTGATCTCATAGGATTAGTGCCACTCCATGTTCACTGAGGAAAAAAAGCCACATGAGGACACAGTGAGAAGGTGGCCGTCTACAAGCTAGGAAGGGAGCTCTCATCAGAAAGTGAATTGGTCAGAACCTTGATCACGGACTTCTAGCCTCCAGAATTGCAAGAAAATAAATTTCCCATCTGTGGTATTTTGTTACGGCAGCCCGAGCTGACTAATACATTTGCTGACTGACCAAACATGAGTAGATGGCTTCATCTCTTTGGGTTTCAGCTTCTTCTGAACATGGGTATATGGGAGGAGATGATGTACAGAGCCCTTTACAGCTTGAACATGTGGCAATATTGTGATTTGTACGTGAATGGCCTCCACCTGCTCTTTATTCCCTCACAGCTGCCCCATGACATCCCATTCACCCCAACGGGAAATCTCACCACATTCCCAATTAGAGCTCAAATTCTGTTTGTGCATCTCCACTGCTCTGTGTCCTGGACCCCATTCATTACAGCGTCATTCATTAGGAGTCAGAGCTTCTGGGGACACAGAGTCCACCATCATTAGTACTAATTGAAGCTTGGATTCCCAACCTGCTGCATTGTGCTGGCCTTTTTCAGTCCAGGCTCAGGCGTCACAGCTGACAAAAGGCCCTTTTTCGGTCAGGCGCCTCAGTAGACAAAAGGCCTTGGTCTACTTACATGAGACAAGCCGAGTGTGGGGCTGTCCCCAGGGGCTGGGTGGCAGTGGCTCACAGCCGTACTGTGCACGCGCTGGGGGGTTACATCGCCCCAGCCAGTCTGTCTACACAAGGACTCTGCATGCTATGTGGGGGGATGATGGGAAGAGTGCCCCTTTGTCCCCAGAATTACCTGGAAGTTGGGGTTAGGGTTGGGATACGGTAGCCAGGCGGACCGAGAGCTCTCCTGGTACTTGAAGGGCCCGTTAAAGGCCTGCGAGATGGCGCTGAGGTTGAAGACGCACACGGCAGAGGCAGCGATGCTGTTCCTGGGAGCCGAGGAAGAGAAAGGAGAAGGCAGGTCAGAGAGCCCCGCTGTGATCCCTGTCCCAGGGCCCTCCCACGGGCCCTGGGTGCCAAGGAAGCACCTTCTAGGGGAAGACTCACCATTAGTTTCCTAAACACCCCAAGGATGAAGCTGAAGCGGTGAATGGTGTCCCCCTGGGGTTTCTTTATAGGGGAACAAACACTTCACTCTAGGAACACGGGTATTTAGCAGTTATGACACTCATAATCCTGCCAGATGAGATGAATTCACCCAGCCACAAGGGGAGTGACAAACGCTTTTGTCCCCATCAGCCTGGCAGGGCTCTCCCCACCTGTTCACCTGCTTACTTTAGCTGGCAGTGGGGCAATCTGCTGCTGCTGCTTTTTAAAAAAGCCCCACATAGGGCTTCCCTGGTGACGCAGTGGTTGGGAGTCCGCCTGCCGATGCAGGGGACACAGGTTCGTGCCCCAGTCCGGGAAGATCCCACATGCCGCGGAGCGGCTGGGCCTGTGCGCCATGGCCGCTGAGCCTGCGCGTCCGGAGCCTGTGCTCCGCAACGGGAGAGGCTGCAGCGGTGGGAGGCCCACGTACTGCAAAAAAAAAAAAAAAAAAAAGCCCCAGATAGTTGTGGTTATATGTTATCCTTTAAAAAAAATACCAAATAAAAGCATTTTGCAAAAAGTGCCTGTCAGAGACCCTTCATATATATATATATATATGTATATATAATGTATCTATATATATATATTTTTTTTAATTTAAAAAGAATTTTAAATTCAAAGGGTCAGAGAGAAACATTTGACACAGCACTGACACAGGACATCTTGAAGCCTTAATTTAGAATTCAAGCTGTACAGAATTGAAGGCTATAAATGAGAGGCTCTCAGAGTCCCGTGCCCTTTACTAAGTGGAAACAGCAATATGTTTTTGTTGTTAAATAAATCTGCATTGTCAGCTCAGCTATGGTTTTAAAATTTCGTGTTAATGCTTTTAGCCAATAACATGTCTACTTATCCATTTTTTCCCCCCTGAATCAAAGAAAAAGTCATGAAACTCCAAAATGAAAATATCTACCTTAAACTTGGTTCATCTGAAAAACACTGAATAGGTGGTAGACACCTTCTAAAGGCTTTACAAACTCCAACTCATTTAAGCTTCATAAGGTAGGGGAAATTCATTGTTAGGAAATTGGGACCCAGTGAGGTCAAGACACCTGCCCCAAATCACCCAGCCACTAAATGGGGGAGTTGGACTGAAACCCCAGGTGGGTTGGTACCAAAAAAGGAAAATTTTAAATTCTTTGTGACAGCTCTGTGTGGATGGTAATAAAAAACACCCCCATGGAAGGTTAGAGCCTTGAGAGCAGGGGTGCGTGTTCCCTCTGGAAGCTCCAGTACAGAGAAGAAAGTCTGGTGGGAAGATGCGTACCACTCACTGCTGGCAAATAAACTGATAAACGATAAATATGAACTTATTCATATTGCTAATTTTACTCTTTTTTAAGAAGATGAGAAGTCAAATTGTGTAAGGAAGAATTAGCCTTTGGACATGTGACTGGACTTCAGCGAGAAGTCGAAGACAGCTCTGCTGGAGCAATAACGGCCAGCCAGACCCACAGGAGAGGCTCTACCTGGGGACCAGGTGACCACGCCTTGGCCCTGGCACAGTGACAGTCGAGGGCGGAGTGTTAATAATACCTCCCTGAGCCCTCTGCTGAGTGCCTGAAAGGGAGCATCTTATTTATCACAGGGAACCTCTAGACCCTGAGACCAGCCTGATTTTACAGATGTAGGAACCAAAGCACAGGGAGGTTACTGAACCCAAGTCACAGGCTGAGGGGAAGTAAAGCAGGATTTACATGGGGCCCGGGGGTTCATGCCTTTGACCCCATTGCTATGCTTCTTCCCGGGAAGGGAAGAAACTTATCGTCTCCCTGCTGGCATCCCATTTCTCAGTTCGCTGCGTTCACTCACTCTGAAGGGGGCTGGGCGGCGTCTCTGGTGTCGCTCTGGATGTCCCAGTGGCTGCCAGCCTGAGCATCCCTGACAGGTGTTGGTGGACACTTCTTTTTGCCCCTCAGTGAGCTGAGGCCCATCGGTACAGCACATGTATGCCATGTGCACAACCAACACACACACACGCACTTTCCTTTTCTCCCTCTGCCCTTTAACTTGCGGTGATCTGAGAAGGGTCAGGGGCGAGGACTTGGGTGACTCCCCAGGAGCTCTTCCCCCGCTCTTCCTGGGATGGGCCTCCTGCTAGAACTGTGCATTACTCACCTTGCCTGTCCCTGCACGCAGGGGAGGCCAGCCCAGGTCTAGACTACTGTGACCTTGGGGCTGCGTCTGCTTAAAGCTGGGGTCGGTAGTCATAAGCCCATTTGGCTAACAGACCTTCAGTCACATATCGCAAGCTGGCCTCTATCAGTAGTCATGGTGATAACGTGGCCTTCATCTAATGCTCTGTTTTATTTCTTTACTTGTTTACAGCCCAGGCAGGTAAAAGTGGAGGTAGCCCCCGGCCCTTGGTGAGCCCAACAATATGGGAACTTAGAGTTTCCTTCCTTAATCTGCTGGAAGCCGCTGGTAGAAAAGTAGAGAAATTCCTCCTAGCTCTTCATCTCCTAAGGAGGGAAGAGAAATCAAAAGTTTTGCCCTCCTCCACTCCTACTACTACATTATCTGAGAGCCAGCATTTTTAGCTTTCCAGGAAAAAAACAAGCAAAACCTTCAGAGATTCTGTGGCAGGAGTGTACCACTTCCTGCAGCCCAACTCATGCCCTAGGGGTTGAGAAAACCCCACAGCCCTAGGGACAGAATGGGCTGGAAGAGTGAACTTTATCCCCATTCCCCAGTGCTAGGGACCTTGATGAATATACAGGGACAAACCAACCCTGTGAGCAAAAGCCCGAGAAAGCTTAGCCAGGGCATTTTTAGTTATCAATTCGGAGACGGGACATAACCGGTACCTTGAACTGTCATTTTCTTTCAATACGGAGCAAGTCTTACCAAGAATGCAGTCACCTCCTGAGAGGGTAAGAGCCAGGCAGAGACAGGAGAGGGAGCCCAGGCAGAACATATTATGGGCTTAGAGATGAAAAGATGAGAAAGTTGTTCCCAAGACCTAGTGACAATAAGTATTCAAGAGAGAAAGGGAGGTCTAGCAATTCTATTTCTGTTTGTATAGATGCCCCATATAGGATGATTTCCAACATGATGGGTATTTGCAACACTGAACCACTAATCTGGAATAGTCTGAAACGTATTTTTGCAAGTATCCAAATTGACTATCCACCCTCTTGGAATGGCCCAGACACAGTAATTTTATAACTTTTTAAATTGCTTGTTTTTGCCTGGAGCCAGGGGAATGAACAGCTCGGGAAGCCAAGCTCCCATTGTGTGTAAAACTGATGTCAACAGAGCAAGCGCACATCCGTCTTGTGCAGCCTATACTACTTCTTAAACAAGGTTTCAGAAGGCAAATCAACCTCAGAAGCTATACACTGATTTTTTTTAAAAGAAACTTATCAAGGAGAGAAAATAACCTCTGGGGTTGAAAACCAGATTTACAGGAAAGATGGGCGTAGTGGGGTTGGGGACAGGGAGGGAGCCGTCCATTTTAGTCTAATTTTCCTAACTTCATGTCACAAAGAAGACCCTTCACGAGTAAACGTCATTATCAAGCGAACGTTAACACTTCAGCTCAGCTGTAGGATGAACGGGAGGGGAGAGGAACAAGGAAGTAAGATGCAGATAAAGTGATTCTTCAGAAATGCAATTCATGGGCAAGCTTCTGATTGCAGAAGAGATGAAAAAGTAAGTTAGCAAGACTGGGGAAGCTGAGGAAACATCACAGAGTGGCCGACTGTCCTGGTTCGCCCAGGACCGAGAGGTTTCCCAGGATGCAGGGCAGTCCTCGGTGCTAAAAGCTGTGCAGTCCAGGACAAACCCAGATGGTTGGTCATCCCACCCCGTGGATCGGCACTTTTAACCCATCCTGATTCATATTCTTTACTTTGCATACAGATATTTGGCTTTTGTCCAAACCATTAGGTCACCAGGTAAGAGATTTCAAAGGTGACGCAAAGCAGGACCCACGCTGCAGAATCATCATGCCCACAGCCAATGCGGAGAAAAGTGGAGCTCAGAGCCTCTGTGATTCCTGGGGGTGGGGTGTGGTCTTGTGGAGTCTTAACACATCAGCTAAGAATAGACATTAAGTGTGGGGTTAATCTACACTCCACCAGACAAAGAGTGAATGAAAGACAGGCAACTTCATATGCTTTGCCTGGTCCAAACAGAAGTACCTCCCCACAAGAAATCAAATACTGTAATTTTTTACAAAAATATTTAAAAAGTAGAATCATCATTTTAGAAATGCCTAAGTTAGCCATCATCTAGAACATTAGCTTACAATGCAGCTATGGGAAAATGAGGTGCATTTCTTACATGAGCAGGGTTCCAGGTAAGAGTTACATTATCTCAAAGATCAAACTCTCCAGACAGCACTGCTTTCATTATGCAGTGACATGACTTGTGTATAGGAAAAAAAAAGACATCTAATACATTCCAGCATTTCAAAAAGTGCCCGGAGCACATCAGGAAGGAAAAACTTACAGAGGATAATTTGATGCTACCATGACATAAGGATCGATCAAAACTTTCTGATTAGCTTTATTTTCCTAATACCAGTCTCAGAAATCACATCACTTTTTGTAACATTTAATGCATACGCAAAATTTCTTTTGGCTGTTAGCCCAGTAAAAGAAGAAAGATTACTTTTAAAGCAACTTGCAAACCTCAAAGGTCAGAGAACAGTAGACTCATTCAGAAGGAGTAGAAAAGCAGGGAAGGAATGATTTCCAGTTACGTACACGTTGGTGGTAAAGATGCCGTAGATCAGATCCAGCTCAGGCAGGAAGAAGGTGCCCTGCAGCTCATTGTAGTAGAAAGGGAGCTCGCCAGGGCGGGAGCAGTTGAGACGGGCCTTCATGAACGTGGTCCATGTGTCCTCCAGCAGGAACCGGCCCCCGATGTCGTTCTTGCAAAGGCGGGCAGCTCTGGAGAACACGGTCTTCCCACAGTCATGCTCCACGGCGTTTTCGCGGAAGAAGAAGTAGGTGAAATTCCCGATGTCATAAGATGACACGAAGTTTGGTTCTAGAAACAACAGGAAAGAAGAAAAGTCTCAACCTACTGGACAGCACAGCAAACTCTGCTGGATATTATGTAACAACCTAAATGGGAAAAGAATTTGAAAAAGAATAGATACATGTATATGGAGAACTGAATCACTTTGCTGTACACCTGAAACGAACACATTGTTAATCAACTATGCTCCAATCTAAAGTAAAAAGGTAAAACCGAAAAACAGGAAAGAAGAAAAGTCTCAGCATCCATGTGCTACTCCTTTGTGTCTTGCCTGCTCTGTATTTCTTCCAAGCAGACCTGATTTTCTGCGGAAACCCACGGTTCTTATAGAAGAAACAGGAAGCCCTAAGAGCAACTTAGTGGTCTATGCCACTGGGTAGGACTCAGTACATGAGCTCTAAGTGACAGGAAATTGCCAGCGTGATTCCAAACATCACACATAAGCATCCTGAGTTAGGGCAGGATAAACATCCTGAGTTCAGGCAGCACTTAGGTACCTAACATTAACACCACCAAAAACGGGCAGCAAAAGTGTGCAATACACTCTAAAGCCACAGATAGCACTTCACTTGTAGACTCTTACATAATCTTCAGAAACAGTGGGAGAGGAACTGATTCACAAATGAAACAGACTCACAGACTTGGAGAATGAACTTGTGGTTACCAGTGGGGGAGGGATAGATTTGGAGTTTGGGATTGACACGTACACACTGCTATGTTTAAAAGAAAATAAATAAATAAAAGATTAAAATAGGGCTTCCCTGGTGGCACAGTGGTTGAGAATCTGCCTGCCAATGCAGGGGACACGGGTTCGAGCCCTGGTCTGGGAAGATCCCACGTGCCGCGGAGCAACTGGGCCCGTGAGCCACAATTACTGAGCCTGCGCGTCTGGAGCCTGTGTTCCGCAACAAGAGAGGCCGGGACGGTGAGAGGCCCGTGCACCGCGATGAAGAGTGGCCCCCGCTTGCCTCAACTAGAGAAAGCCCTCGCACAGAAACGACGACCCAACACAGCCATAAATAAATAAATAAAGCGAACTGTCAACAAGTAAAAATAAATAAACACTATTATATTAAAAAAAAGGAAAAATAAATTAGACACAGTGAGAGACTAGCAACTATAACAATAAAATAGAACAATTATTTCAATATACTATAATAAAGGTTATGTGAATGTGAAAAGAAAAAGAAACAGTGGGAGGAAATGAGATTAAAACATGAAATGTGATTCAGAATATAGGAGTCTGGTATCATGTTTGTGTAGAAGACACCAAACTTCTTTGATTTTAGTTATATACACGAGCATGACTTTGACATAAGTTATGTGCTTTTAGTAAGGACTTTAAAAATGGTTTCCACTTGTGAAAACCGAAACTATAAGGTTAGTGTCCCGAATCAGCTTTAGCAATTCCTGTTACTATGGTGACCATGTAAATGTGATGATCAATTCTTATCTTCCTATTTCTGGGTTTCTGGGACATCCATTTAAAGGAGGGAAGTGTACTGAGATGGAGTCATTGTCTGGAAGCTTTCTGACCTCATGATTAGATTAAAATTAGGAACTTAGAAATTAAAAAAAATTATGGCAAACTTTTACTTAATCACCACTCTCATTAGGCATTCAGGAATTTATTATAGATTGTCAACTGAACTCCATTCATAGCATTGGAAGTGTTATCTTCACAACTTCCTGTTTGAGTCTATCGATGATAAGGATGATACCCTTTCAGATACAGGTGTGCCCTAATACTGATCTTTAATAACCAGGTTTGATTCTTACTCTTCTCTCTATTGCTAAGAGCTTTCCACTCCATTAGCAAATGTCTTAATTTATGGTGCAATTAGGATAATAGGACAATATCCTTTGGCGTTCAAAATTAATGGAAAGATATATACAACAGCTATATCCACAAGGACATATTTCGGGGACAATTAGTTCTGTAGGACAATTCAACTGGCCTTGTATTATTCCAGATTCAATCAGACTGTACCAACAGACATGCCATTGGCGGGACAACTAAAAATATGTTTGGCTACAAAATGACCCATTAATGTTAAGAGGAATACCCGCCACAGGCTCACCTGAAATGCAGACAATGAT
Source organism: Pseudorca crassidens (assembly GCF_039906515.1). Taxonomy (NCBI): domain Eukaryota; kingdom Metazoa; phylum Chordata; class Mammalia; order Artiodactyla; family Delphinidae; genus Pseudorca; species Pseudorca crassidens. Next base: position 8,098,336 of record NC_090298.1, read on the forward strand.
TCAGAGGCTGACAGGCAGGTGGCACTGAGTACCCTGCTATTCTGTTCAGAAAGGCCAGTTTTCAGTCAAATTCAACTGAACTTCAATCAATATTTGCTGTCATCACAAAATGCTTCAATTTAATTCAACTTCACATTCTAAAAATGTAACAAATATTCTCCATTGTATATGTCATGTACTTTTCTCTTCAGCCCATGATATTGTTCTTAAGTCATGTTAAGTACATTAAGTAATAGAGAATTTCATAAGAACTGATTTTAATTTATAAACTGTCAAACATAGTGTCTGATCACTTGCTTTAACTTGAAATGGATATTAAAAAAAAAAAAACCAAAACACCCTGGATTGCATTAACAGGTATGAGATGGAAGTTAGAAATATTTACTGTACAGTACGCTTTAATATCCTGGAAAGACGCTCACAAAAACAGGAGGTTACACATCTCCGGCTTGTGTTTTTGGAAAGTAAAGCAAAATATTGGGGGATTTTTGAACCTGTGTTCACTGTGAGTCTCACAAAGAGAATTACTCACTGAAGCAGATCCCAAAAGCAAAGGTGTGAAACAATTACAAAACTGTATTTAGTTTCTGAAGATAACATTCACATGTATGTCTAATTCTGAAGAGAACGCTAAATCATATGAGAGCAGGTTCTGCAGCCAGGCTCTTATAACCAGACTGCAGTTTGGTCCTTGTACTGAAAACAAACAAAAAACCACCATCATCAACAACAACAAACCTTATCTAAAATGAAGAAAACAAAGAAAGAAGATGCAGGACAGGTGTGTCTAGCTACAGGTCCCAGCACATGTGGACGAGGTATGAGGCAGAGTCCACAAGGTTTATCAAACACCCTCATGACTACCTACTTCTGCTATTAACTTGGGGACAAACAGCATGCAAACCACATAGTAAACAGTATGTAGGAAGTCTTGAGTAGGAAGTCGAGGAGCTGAAAAAGTAAAAAGATCTGCCTTGGTTTCTTCCAGCTCAAGGCTGGCCTATAGTTTAAAAACCCTGTCGAGTGCGAAACTCTTGCGTGAGGCTCTGAGCTGGGTGCTCCCCCTTCATAAGCTCAGTAAATGCACAGGAATTATAGAGGGAGATACTGTGTGACTCCTCCCATTTCATAGATGAAGACACTAAATCCTGGAGGTTAAGGAACCTGTCCAAGTTCACACAACTAGCAGTGGTGGTTGGGTTATGTCCCAAATCCAGACCGTCTGACCTCACAGCCTACACACGTACCCTTATACTACACTGAAGAAAATAATGGACTACAAGAGAACAATCAGTTACATTAACAACAACATTCAAGAACAGGACTTGGAATTCTGGGCAATGCTTTAGAAACCAAAGTGGTGAGTGGATTTACTCAGAACCAAGGTGAGGAGGGCTTGGGAACAGACCAGAGGGGAAGACAGATGCCCGGATGAATGTTTACTCTGGAGCTATTAGAGACATCAAGGCTGCCACAGAAAGAAGAGCAGGAAGAAGAAGCCAACAATCCAAAGGCTTATTAAACAAGAATATTGCTGGGAAGCGTTTGCCCCGACTCCAGAGATGACGTTTCCAATGATGCCCACCAGAGCCTGGGAGTGCCCTCCAGGGACCATGAGAGCCTCTCTCTGTGTTCGTCATTTTCACTGTCCAGCCACTGAACAATTTCACCCAGATATCTCATATGGGAGGAGTACTGAATCATGCCAAGCAGATTAGCCCACGGCTTCCTCTTTCCATGGAGAACCTCCAATGTCTCTCCAAACCACTGCAAACCCACTTTATGATAGAGTGACAAAGAGCCTTTTAGATAGAAATGCTCAACTATATTTTTTCCTGCTGGGAAAACAAGGGAAGAATTTGTGCCTTGTACGTAGTGTATGTGTTTCTCTAACTCACCACATATTACAGGTCCTTTTAGTTGGGGAGCTAAACTACATTTGGAAACACATCCTGCGGCCCCACAGTGGTCCTGCAGGCAGATGATGGGCCCTGACTGGGTGACCTGCTGTCACATCAGGAGGCTCCCGAGACTTTGGAAACTCAGCCAGCATCCTATTCCTTTTCCAAAGAGAGAAGAAAAGCAGAAATAATTGTTAAATAGACAGCCAAGTAGCTCTTGCGTTGATAGATCTAAATCTGGAGGTAGGGGATGTTTGAATCTCACCAGGCAGGATAATAAGATGCATATTGTTTCCATTCCATTGTTGAAGTTCTGTCTCTTGTTAAAATGCAATTCACCATAAGCTAGTATCTGTCACTCCTGAGTGAACTGAACGAGCCATAAATCAGTCAATGGCCTCCCTGTCTACAATGAATGTGAGTGCATGAAAGAGCTTCTTTATTCATTATTATTATTAGAGCTACACATGAATAGAAGGTGCTGCTAATTCAGAATAAAAACAGACATGAGCATGTGTCAGCTTATTACAAATATATGCATGGAAAAGCTGGTTTTTTCCTCATGTTTTTAAACATATTGAGTTACGGACTACAGAGTATTCTACAAAGTATGTCAGGTTTTAAGAAGAACTGTGCTATGATATGAGGACCTTTATTTGGCACATTGACTTACATAATAGTGATCATGCGGATGGGAGTACTGAGTAGGGAAACACAGTATAAATAAACACGAACAATGAGAAGAGCAAAAGTATCAACATCTCTGAGAAGATTCTGACCATGTAAAACCAAACACTGACCATCCTGATGGATCCTTCCCCTCCGTCTTCTGTCTATTCCAATGCCTACTGCATCTGTCTGGAGGGGCACCAGGTTCAATGGTCCAATCTGATGACTGACTAGATCACTGAGAGGCTCTTGATATAGAAATATTTGTCTAAATTGATGAAAATGGACAAGGAAAAGGAAAGGAAAGGAATTCCAATTTTCCAACTCTATAAAAATCTTACTAGCATCAAAATCTATCAAAATTATTTTGCAATCAAAGGCCACCTTGTGATATACCTGTCAAAGGCAGACTAGAAAATGGTGGGGTGGAGCCTGTATGGGTTGGACCCCGCCCATCCCAGCTTGAAACCCTGAGCTGGACCACTGACATCTGGAATGTTCCTTTATCCTGCAACAATTCGACCTAAGGATTAAAGAGACTGGTACAAAGTAGCCTCGCAATAAATGATGGTTATAATTTTTATTTCATGATTTACTTTTTTTTTTTTTTTTTTTTTGCGGTACGCAGGCCTCTCACTGCCGTGGCCTCTCCCATTGCAGAGCACAGGCTTCGGGCGCGCAGGCTCAGCGGCCATGGCTCACGGGCCCAGCCGCTCCGTGGCATGTGGGATCTTCCTGGACCGGGGCACGAACCTGTGTCCCCTGCATCGGCAGGCGGACTCTCAACCACTGCGCCACCAGGGAAGCCCTCATGATTTACTTTTGATTTCCTTTTTAATAATTTCTATTTAGTAGAACTTCACATAATGATAATGAGTAATCAAACATGTATATATTAAAGGTGATCAGAATTTGGGAAACATAAATAAAGCCAGGCTGAGTTTTTAAAATAGCAAGTGATTCCACAAAAAAGAAAGGAGTTAATGGAAACAATATTTAGACATGACACACAGTGAGCCAGAGGTTTTCCGTTCCCTAATTTGTTGATGTCGGTTACAACGAAAACCATTTCTGTGCATATTCCTAGATTTCAGATACTCTCTTTATTGTGAACAGTTTCCCTTGTCACAGCTACACGAACATGTGCTGCAGAGGGTTCCAAAGTAAAGCTAATTTTATCTAGAGATTTATTAAGAGGGGATAATTAAACCAAAACTAAATTAAGTAAAAAGTGGTTTAAAAGCCATTGATATACTAAAATTCTTTCCTTAAGATTTCTAGGAAAAGATTAGATATATAGATAGATAAATAGATATAGATAGATGGATAGATATACATGTTTGTGTGTGTATGTTTTTTGTGTGTGGCATACATATGTATAGGATTGAGGTATATGTATATATGGCTCAACACTTCCACCTACTGGCTGTATGAACTTAGTCAAATTACTTAACAACCTACATTCTCAGTTTCCTCCTTTTAGAACGCTGATAACAATACCCAAAATGTAGTATCATTGTGAAAAGTCAAAGGCAGTGCACGCCAAGTGCGCACCACTTGGTCGCTAATCATCAAAATATAGGTCACTATTTATTTATATATATAAACTATCATATAAACAATAAATACATAAATTAATAATAAACATATACAAAAATATATAAATGAATACAAATGCATATGTTGGTAAACATACCATCAGTATTTACTTAACAAGTTAACTCATTAGATTTGCATTCTGTATATCAAATTAGGGTCTGTGTTCCTTTCAGAAAATCTGGAACCAAACACGGTGGAGGGTCTGTGGTAGAGGTGGAGCCTTGCGTGCCAGCCAGAGCACCTATATCACCAGGTACTTCCTTACCACCCACTGTGGGGCTGTCCTACTGTCCTGGGCCCCCAGTATTCCGCAACCCATGCCCTCAAGGCCATTGTAAGGCAACAAACAAGACAGACCAATGAGCCATCACAGTGAGGAGAAGACCATGGGGGCCAGGGCAGCGAGGTGAATTCGAGAATCAGAAAGGAGGGGAGCAGGGAAAGGGCAGATGCCAGGTTCGGATGGGGCTCCGGGCCAAGAGCAGGAGACAGAGCAGCCAGAGAGAAGACCCTAAGGGTGGCCAGGAATGGAAGGAAGCTAGTGTTGGCACAGAAGGAATCAATAGGACAGGCGGCAGAAGGCTGGGCCAGGCCAGCGATCCACAGAAAGGAATCTGGAATTCAAGGGCCACTGGAGAGACACTGAAGAGTTTTAAAGACAAGCTTATGACCCAAATTTCCGTGTGTGTGGTGGCAGTGTCAGGTGAAGGTGGGAGTGGGATGTGGTCCAAGCGTGTCCTTAGTGATCACTGACATAGTAACATGAGCTTTGGAGCCCCAGGTCCTTCACTCACTGAGGCCCCGGCAGAAAGAAAGCCATTGCTAAATCATCTTGGGAGGACGAGAAACATGGCTCCAGCAAACATGATTCCTTCCTTCTTCAGGGGACCATAATCTGTTGAAAGTGTGTTACTTATATAGATTTGCTGGTTCAAGTAGGAGCAACTTGTACCACAGGGACACGTTGCTGTCTCTTCCCAAATGAGAACTGTCACCTGTACATCAGCTGTACCCTAGGAGCCCAAACTCTCACCAAGCATTCTCCCTCTCTCAGGGTCAACAGGAGCTCCATTAACTGGCTATTGGTCCACCTGTTCTAGCTCACAGGGCCAGAGACATCCTTCTCTATCCTGCTGGCTCACTCCATTCCAAGCACCAAGCCCCTGGCAGCCTTTCCAATCTCCTGTAAGATTCAACTAAATCACACAGTCCAGGGCTCAATTAGTTATAAGGAATTTCATGACTATGTATTTCTGAACATTTTCAAAGCTTCAAGTTTCCATTGACCATGTTTATTTTTTCTTGATTATATTTTAAATGTATAGGTTCACTTCTTTCAGGAATTAATCATTTTGCCTGCTGAATTGTAAAACGTAAGGAGTTTTTAAATTGGAATATTAACTTAAATTCAAAGATCTTAGAGATATTTTAATGCCTGTAAAATATTTTTAAAGACTAAGAGGAAAACATGCAAGATTTAATTGAAAGAAAATACTGGGCTACAACACTGTGCAGTTAGAATAAGTAAACTCGTATGATGGCTTGGTCTTTGTCTCCTGAGCTGATCAGGGCCAGGGCAAGAAAGAAGACAAAAACACAGAGATTATACCATCCAATGTTCAGCAGTGAATGAAAAAATGTGAGAGGCCATTGACTTAGGGAAAACAAGAAGTTTAATACAATAATATGGAGACAAATTTACTGAAACACAGAGAACTGAGTATCTTATAAACAGGATGACAATATGATTTATGCTCCAAACTGGAAATCTTTTGAGAGGGAAAAGGAGTAATGTTAATCATGCCAGGTGTCAGGAGTGATCCAGGACTGTCACCAGGAAACAGCTATGATGTCTAGACAATGAACATCAAAACATTTTCGTGAGTGGTTATATAAGTACTAGTAAATTTCTATATAGCATATTGTGCTCTCTATAATGGGGCATATCTTCTTTGCGGGGATCTTTATTTTTTTTACGCAGGTCTCCATATGCCTTAGTGTATACAGTTGGTGCCTCTGGCGTCATAATATCTTGATGGGGGAAGGAAGAGTGGGATTTATCCATTCTCTTTTTTTAATAAATTTATTTATTAAATTTATTTATTTTTGGCTGCATTGGGTCTTCGTTGCTGCACGTGGGCTTTCTCTAGTTGTGGTGAGCCGGGGCTACTCTTCACTGCAGTGCACGGGCCTCTCATTGTGGTGGCTTCTCTTGTTGCAGAGCATGGGCTCTAGGCACGTGGGCTTCAGTAGTTGTGGCTCATGGACTCTAGAGCACAGGCTCAGTAGCTGTGGCACATGGGCCCAGTTGCTCCACGGCATGTGGGATCTTCCCAGACCAGGGTTCAAACCCGCGTCCCCTGCACTGTCAGGTGGATTCTTAACCACTGCACCACCAGGGAAGCCCCATCCATTCTCTTTTGAAATGTGTAAATTGGAAGTCCAAATTGCAACTGAGCAAGACCCTTCCCAGGACAAACGCCCCACCCCCGCTGTCCTCTGCCTGCCTCTTGTCTGTAAAAAAAAAAAAAATTTGGCCAAAGAATAAATTTAATCAGAGAAATGGGAAAATACAGAAGCAAAGGAAAACAGTCAAACAAGACAAAATAATAATCGTTTAGCCATTAAACAAAGTCAAGGACCTTTATTTCCTCCTCAAGGGCTATAGATAATATTATGAGCCATGTCCTTTGAGGTGGTTTGCAGATACTGAAGTCCCCACCAGGTGGAAGAAATTAACTGTACGCTGCCCACAAGCACAGAGACCCCAGACTGGGTGGAACCAGAAGGTCAGTGATGTTGACTCCTGGCTACCTCACCACCACTCAATCTGAAAAAGATCCACGAGTTGATCATGTACCTTGCAACTCTCTCCTCAGCACATGGCCCCTTCCTCATTTCCCTGTTTAATCTTTGAGCAAAACCTGGGGAGTGGGAGTTGGCTCCTGGGGACATGAGTCCACCTTCTCCCCAGAATGGCTGGCTTCCTCAATAAAGCCATCTTTCCCTTTACCTAACATTTGTCTCTCAGTATTGGATTCTTGAGGAACATGCAGCCGAACCTGAGTTCGGTGACAAAATGACTTATTGGCAAGTATAGAGCCTTCATCACAACACTAAAGGGATTCTGTGGCTGCCCAACTTTCAGAAACTCAGCACTCAATGACTGGGACAGAACACACTATTTTCAAAGAGCACAATAATTGATTCCTTCCTGTCACCTACCAGATGTTTGTGTCCATAAAGGGCTGTGTTCAATAACCCCACAGGCTCTTCTTCTTTGGGTTTAATAATCCCAGCTCATTCCATCTCCTTTTGCAAGTTTTCACCAATCAAGAAGCACCGGCCACTATTTCCAAAGTCCCTGGATCCCACTTCCATGGCAACTTGTGCATGAAAACGTGGACATCAGGAGAGAGACGGAGGCAGCTTATGGTGGCAGTATTTCCTAAGATGTTGACTAAACAAAGGGGAGGCCAGAAGTCCACAGAGGGGGAAGGATCTGTCTTCAAATCCTAGCTCGTGCATGCTTCAGCATGTAGCCCTGGTTCAGATAACACCTATATGGAGTCTCCCAACCAACTGTAAGTTGAAAAGAGCCACTGTGACTCCCCCTTGCACCTGGAGTAACAACTGGATGTACCAGAGGCTCCAGCAGGTGCACGGACAGGCAAATGGTATGCAGGGAGGCCATTTATTTAAACCCTTTTCTGACCCTATAAAGATCATCAGACTTGGTTTACAACACTCTTTCCAAAGGGTGTTTACATCCATCCCACACAAGACAGACAATCTGCCCAACGCCCTCTGATAGGTTTGATCAAGCCTGAACATTAGAAAAGGGCAGCTCGTCATGCGGGGTCTCACGTCACACAACTTTGCTCCCATGCTCTAAGTCCACGTGCCATCAGCTTCACAAGTTGAAACTTCACGAGTCAGCTGTCAGCTGTTAGCCTTTCAGCTGCAGTACTGAACAGAGCCCACTGTTCACAAGGACGGCCCTCTGAAAGCATCTCCCCAGGTGCTGTCTGGTGAAGTACAAAACTAGGCTGCTGACGACACAGTCGTGGTTTTTGTTCTGGGTTTTACCTAGCTCCTTTTCCTTGGTAAACCCTACAGATTTCCTAAACGAGTACACTTCATTCCCAGGCCCCTCTTGTCTTTATTTTGCTTATCTGGGAACGGCCTGCATTTATGAATTTCCTGCTTTCGCAAATCTTGTCTGTCCAGGGAGAGCCTAGTGCAGGCTGTTCACACCTTCAGGGACTGCACTGTGTAGACTGCCAGAAAGCGATCTCACTGTCCCCAGGATGGAGCCCAACAGGGTCACCCCAGCCTGGCCATGTCTGGACCCCCAAGAAGTGGTGTCTGCGCCCAGGGAGAAGCAGGGAGCTCCACAAAGCACCTGTCTTCATGATAAGCAGAAACTCTTTTTCCTTGATTTAAGCACAGAAGGATTTTTCTCCCTCCCAGTAAGTTATCTTTAATCACTAGAAGGTTAATCATTGTATTTTAAAGACCTCAAAGAGTCTATTTAATGTGTGGGTAACATCGATAGAGTTATTTCAAACTAGGAGAATTTGAGATTGTTACAGACAGAGTTTTCTTGACTGGAAACATAATAGCTCATTAAAAATGATACAATGGGGCTTCCCTGGTGGCGCAGTGGTTGAGAGTCCGCCTGCCGATGCAGGGGACGTGGGTTCGTGCCCCGGTCCGGGAAGATCCCACATGCTGCGGAGCGGCTGGGCCCGTGAGCCATGGCCGCTGAGCCTGCGCGTCCGGAGCCTGTGCTCTACAACGGGAGAGGCCACAACAGTGAAGGCCCGCGTACCGCAAAAAAAAAAAAAAAAAGATACAATGGATTTCAAGTGTGTTTTCCTCCAGGTGGAGGTCAAGCCTGGAATCTCAGAGAATAGGAGGAAGCAGCAGAGTTCTGTGGAGAAAACCCAAGAGAGAGACAAACGCTGCCTCCAGGGAAGGAAAATAAGCAGGTTGCTGCCTGCCAGTGAGATTAGGCCCCCAAAGATGTCCATGCTGAAAGCTCACTGACAGATTCCTTTTTCCAAGTTCCTATCGAGGTTTTAGTCCATGTGCAGGCACGCAGTTCCCCCAGAACCCACAAACGCAATCTGTACGATGCTACTTTGCAGACGTATTTTTTTTTCCCTTTTCATGGGTTGACTGTTTCCCCGATTTGATTGCCAGTTTCTTGAAGGCAAGTTTGACAGCTTCTCTATTTTAAGCATAGACCATTAAACATGTATTACCCTGCTTTACCATAATCATTTAATAAGGGTTATTAACAATTAGTATTTTAATGCGTTAAGGCTGTTAAGGTACTTCTCTAAACACGTAAGTTTGTTTGAAGAGCGATTTTTGCACAGGGGAAAAAATCCGATTTTGAAACTTATAGTCGTGACCAAACATATAACTCAATGTTTCAAGTTCCTCCAGAACATTATCCAATTAATCATACTGTCTTTGATAACTAACTGAATACATAATGGTTGAAAATGGGAGTCCAAATGAGAATGGCAAAAGAAGATTCTTTACATGTTTGGACCCGCATCAGTTTCAAACATACAAATCTATATTTTTAAAGTTCTGGGTTACAACTCATATGACACGTTCCCTTTGTTAACAACAAAATTCATATTTCTGCCACTTATGAAACGTGCCTATCTTCTAGTCATTCAACAAATATTGATGGAGTCTCAACTGTGTTTCAGGCACTATATGAAATGCTGACCACACAACAATGGATCCCACCTAATCCCTGCCCTCAAGGAATTCAGAAACTCATGGGTGGGGAAAACAAAGATGTAAACTACTCATCTATTAGTTCACTTATTCAAAAATGATGTAGTGGGTGTTTACCATGTGTCCAGCACTGTTGAAAATATACGGGATCCATCGGTGACCAACAAGTAAGCCTGGCCACTAGGGAACATTCATTCTAGTGGAGGAAAGGAGACAAGTACTAAAAGCATAACACTAAGGATAAAAGTCTAACGTGACTAAGGGGAATCAAGAGGGCCAGACGGAGGAGGGGGTCGTTTAAAATAAGGTGGTCAGCGGCGAGGTCCCATTGAGAAGTGGCATTTGGGCAAAGATAATGGAGCTAAACCCACTGGCCAGCTGGATTGCCTGGGGCTGAGAGCTCTCCAGATAGAACAGGGACCAGCAAACTACAGCCATCAGGCCAGATCCTGCCCGCTGGCTATGAATAAAGTTGTATGTGCACGCAGCGTGCATTGGTGACGGCTGCCTTCATACTACGATGGCAGAATTGAAAAGCTGCAACAGAGACCATACGGATGCAAAATCTAAAATATTCGCTCTCTGGCCCTTTATAGAAAACGTCTGCTAATCCCTGGAAGAAAGGAGGGAGCCAGTGGCAATGCATGTAAGAGGTTAAAGCAGGAGCAAGGGTGGGTAGGAGAGAGCACAGGGAAGCATCGGGGGCTGGCCAGCACTGCCTCAGCTTTCTCTGCAGGTGAAATGGGGATGCGAGCGGGGTTGGAGCAGGACAGGGGCCACGCGCTCCAGCATCGTGGGGTGAAGACAGCCATGCACAACGCCCGTCAAGAAGGGATGAAAGGGACCCACCGAGTCTTGGGGAAACTGCAACTTCAACTGAAGCTACGGAGGAGCAGGAATTACGGATGAGGCAAAACTCAAGGGAAGAAAGAACAGTATAAACAGCACGTGGGAAGGAGCATGGTGAGGAAAGCACAGTGCAGCCAGGGAAATGCACACTCCGCCTTAAAGCATGCTGAGAGGGCACGTGGGCAAAGGAGCAGCGGAGTCAGATCACACAGGCTGGGAAAGAGAAAACCCGATGAAGGTGTCACAGCCAGCCCTGCTCTCCTCTCCACGTCAGCCCTTGCTGGCAGCCGATGCACGGCCACCACCTGGGTCTTGTTGCACTGGTGCAGGGGCGCAGGCGGGACACCCACTCATTGGTGGACAGCTGTAATGGTGGTGGTATCATAAGACAATGCACCTGGAACTCTGGTATTAGATCCAAGGCACTTAGCTTGCTCAGGGCAGGTTGCTGGAACCCTACCATGTAGTATTTACGCTGGGTCTCTGGGAGGTGCGGTGGGAAGATTAGAGGCTTGGTAGGTCCTTACTCAGGGCTCTCTGTATCCTGGCAGGACGTCACCCTGGACAGCCTGATGTCACCACTTGCCTGAAGAGTAGCCCTGAAGCAAAGGAGGTCCCCAGAGGCTTGGGTCCCTGAAGGGTCATGACTTGCCATGTTTGTCTACATGTTCTGACATTCTGAAGAGCATCCTTTGTGCCGTGTGCTTCTCTTGCTCTGGTGGGTCACAGTGCTGAGTTTTGCCAAGCCTTCACTGCAGCCCTTTGAGGGAGTAATTCAGACACAGAATGAGGGGGATGAAATCCACTTTAGAATGCTGCCTAAGAGAGAGGCACCCCTTCCCCAGAGATCGCGAGGTGGAGGAGGGATGCACAGTGGATAAGGCTGCAGTTTAAGTGGATGGACTGTCCACCCCAGTGCTCTGGAGCATGGAAGGAGGAAACGGGTGCAGGCCGGCTCTGCCCTGGGCGAAGACAACAACCCCTTGAGCCCTACCTGATGACTTCTGACGCTTTTTATTGGGAACAAGAAGGGAACACTGTCTGTCGAGAACGAGGAGAACACAGCGGAGACCAGGAGACTGAGTGTGGCCAGAGGATTCACCCGCAACACAGAAAGAGACGTAACAGTGTCATTGGAAAATAAGACGCAGAAGTTTAAGATTTCAACATTTGAGCGTTTCCTGATTAGGGCACTATTGCGGGTTGCATTGTATCCCCCCAAATATATGTCGGTACCTATAAATGTGACCTTGTTTGGAAGTAGGGTCATGGCAGATATAATTAGTAAAGACGAGGTCATACTGGGATAAGGGGGGCCCTAATCCCATAGGACCCATGTGAGGACACAGAGCCACAGGAGGAAGACCGTGTGAACAGAGGGAAAGACTGGAGTGTTGCTGCCACAAGTCAAGGGATGATGAGGGCTGTGGAGCTACAAGAGGTGAGGAAGGGCCTCCCCTGGAGGCTTCAAGGAGAGCACGGGCGGCCAACACCTTGATCTTGGACCTCTCGCCTCCAGAGCTCTGAGAGAACACATTTCTGTTCTAAGCTACCCAGTTTGTAGCACTTCATGGCAGCAACCCTAGGAAACAAACAAAACAAACACAGCCAGCGTCCAAAACGTCGCTGAAGGCATGGCTTGAGGCAGTGAAGTTGGTTGGTGCCTAGCTGCTGGCTGAGGAGGGAGATGCCTGGCACAGGGCTGGCAGAGGCGAACAAGAAACGCTAGCGACCACTGTACCGCTCATGCCATGAGTTTGCCCTGTACGAGTTAATTAACCCAATTATGGAAAGGGTCTACCTCCCTGTACAGGCAAATTATCCTGTACACAATTTAATCACAGCAGGGAAGCTGAAAACAAAAATTCTGCTGACCACGGTTCACAGGTGCTATCCCCCACACCTCCCCTGCCGAGAAAGTTCTCTTTCGTCAACAGAGAAATGTTGGCAGAAAACTGGTAAATGTCCAAACCAAAGACAGGAGCTCTGCTTATCATAACCTGTAAGCAGCTGTTAGCTGAATGATGGCCTCCCAGGGACCCTGAGCCCTGTAGACACCTGGAGGTACTGAGGATTGTGCAGTAGGTGAATGTGTCTGGGGGACCTGGATGTGGCAGCAGCAGGACATGGCAGTCAGGAGAGTCCAGCCCAGAGGGGCAGCAGGGGGCACAGTGGGGAAAGCACAGAGGAGGCTTGTCCGTGTCAGGAAAGATGGGAAACAAGAGGCTGGTAGGTGTCAGTAATCAGGAACCACAGCCCAAAATGTTCCTCCACGAACCCAGCCAACAGACATTTACTCACTGCCACTACGCATCCGATGTCGTATCAGACTTTGGGGAGTTCTCAGTAATTACGTCTATTTATCGAGTACCTGCTGCATGCCACCAATATTCGTCATATCTTCATGGTCTGATTTTTTATCTCACAACTGCCAGGTCCGGCGGCAAGTTATTTCCAGGTTGCAAGCGAGGAAACCGAGAATTGAGACAAATCAGCATCCTGAAGGGTGAGCACTGATTCGCCGGCAGGACTTTCCACCTCCAAAGCCTCCATCCCCTACCTTCTTATACGACCACTGAGCCCACGAAAAGACAGTGACCTCTGCCCAGATAACCTTGTAAGTTAATAGGTGTTTGCTACCCTTCTCTCTATCTCCTGCTCTTGACCTGGGATGGAGGGCTGCCCTTCCCCAGCTCCTGGGGCCTGGGTTCTGGGATCTGCAAGTAATAAACCTTGTGACTGTACTTTCCTTGTGTGAGTGTACTGAAACCACACCTTCAATCAAAGCCCCAGGGTTTTCACTTCCCCAAAACGGGAGGTTGGATGCTGAGGAAGCTGCCTGCCAACCCCACGTGGAAGCTTGTACCTCTTCATTCAGCAGGTCATAATCTGCATATTCTTAACACACCAGTCCTGGGATTTTCCAACACTAAGCTCTATCAAGAACAAATCTAACTCTCTGATCTCCATTTACTGGGCACCTAATATCACACAGGAAATAGGACTCTTCTTGGATACTGCAGAACTAAGGGTGTTTTTAGTTTCATTGCATTTCTTTGCCTTTGTCTCATGGAAGAGGGAGGAGATCTGAGCATTTTTATAAAAAGATGGTGATTATCACCAGAGAGCAAGAAATTTAAGGATATGGAAAAAAAGGATAACAGGTAAGGCACCAACCTCCAGTAAAGAAAGAAAATTACTCCAGAGCACAGTGGAAAGAACAGAGACAGGGTGTCTGGTCAAAGGGCAGATGGAAGGAAAAGTGTGGATTCCAAGAACAGTGAGAATAAATGTCCCTGCATCCGGGCCCAGCAGGGGCACAGAGGCAGAGCTCAGTGGGGCTCAGAGGCCAGAATCTATGCTGGAGGGAGAGTCAGAGCAGAAAACCAGGGCCAATCAGAGGTAGAAATGATACCTCAGGGTTCAGTAGAAGAAAATGTCCCAAGAGAACACAGGAGAGGGAATCAACACTCAACTTGAGAGCCTCAGGGCTCTCTGTGCTCTGCCCTGGGAGTGAGGGCCTTCCTAGTGGCGAACAAGAGGGTGACACTCCCTGAGGACGGCGGGACAATTCAGTGCCATGCGAGTTATGATGACACCGTGAGCAGAGTGGCGGCTCCGCCGTGTTCACCTTGGACTTATTTGCAATCGCCACAGTTGCTGGATAATATCATTTATGATTTTAGGACATATATGCCTACAGTGACTGTGGAAACCCTGGGTGAGCTCTTCAGCTGTGCTTATGACATCACCTGACTCTCAAATGGGAAAGATTACACCCAGAAGGTTAACAGCATCTGAGCACCTGATCAGCCTGGGCATCTAAGTCACATGGAAAGAAACAGTGTTTCTAACTCATGCCATAACCTGAATTATGTTCCCAAGATATTCTTCAGGGTGTCGCTTCCGGGGAAAGAAAGAGATTGTACTCCGAATTAATTTTTACTTCGCTTTCAGCAAACTCTAAATGCAATGCTTGTGGCTGGGGAATAAGTCATTTTGATTTTTAACTGGAAACTGCTTGGCCAGTAAAACTCAACAAATGAATAGAAAGAACTTTAAGCTACACAGATGAAAGAAAGCATCAGAGCGGAAAGGAAACTTTCCACAGAGAGTCGAAAGGTCCAGTTGAAACCAGTTCAACAGAAATAATGTTAACCTAGGGAATCTAGTTAGTGCTTTGGTTTGAGAAAACAATTCACGTTGCCCTTTGGAAGCTCACGGAGTCATTCAACTTGCTGAAGAAACTGGATGAAGACTCTTTTCTCTACAAGGGAGTCTTTTAAAGGCAAACTGTGATGGCTGGTTTGACTATCTTATTTGACAAAATGCTCGTGTGTATATATACACATATGCATAAATATGCAGACGTGATCATTCTAAACCAGTGGTTCTCAAAGAGAGGCAATATTTCCCCCAAGGAATATTTGGCAGTTTCTGGACAAAGTTTTTGTTGTCACAATTCAGGAGGTGGGCCATGCTATTGCAACTAGTGGGTATAATGCAGGGTTGCTGCTAACCACCCTGCAATAATCAGGACAAACTCCCTCCCCCCAAAAAAGAATTATCTGGCCCAAAGCATCAATAGTGCTGAGGTGAGAAACTCGGGTCTACAGTAATGAGCTGGTACCTGATGAAAAGCCAGTAAATCTTTGTAGGACTCGAAAGCTCAAAATAGTAAATATTATCATGGCAATTACAAGATTTCATCTTTATGCGAACTATCAACTAAACGACTGAGGGAATGGATTACATATGGTGCATACATCTATCAGTAACATTGTGTTTGCTAGTGTGTGTGTGTGTGTGTGTGTGTGTGTGTGTGTGTAACATTGTGTTTGCTAGTGTGTGTGTACCCATAAGCAGAGGGCTGAATTTCAGCTGGCAGGTCTCAGTACCTAGCCAACTTTAACTTCAATTTGGGTGGCTGGAATCACTTTCTATTTGTTAATTGAGCAAGTGACCAAGTTCTAGCCCAAGATTCAAGGGAAGTCTTCTGGGGGTTTCTGATTTCCTCAAAAAAAGGACACAAGGAACGTGGTTCTTCTTCCCCTGGATATTGTCATGTCTGGATGTAGTACCAGGAATTGTAGCCGCAGGTTTGCACCCATGAGCAGAGCTAGCCTGAGGACCAGCCTGACAGACTGTGGGTGGCAGAGACAGTGGTGACAGGACTTGGGTCCCTTACTAACTCTTGAGTCATTGAAGTGAGCAACTCTGAAGACACCTACCCTGACCTTCCAGTTGTATGACTTGACACCCTTTTTTAAAAAACTGTGGTCAACTTATATGTGGAATCTAAAAGAAAAAATGATATAAATGAACTTATTTACAAAACAGAAACAGACTTCAAAAACAAACTTATGGTTACCAAAGGGGAAACGTGGTGCGGAGGGATAAATTAGAAGTGTGGGATTGACATATACACACTACTCTATATAAAATAGATAATCAACAAGGACCTACTGTGTAGCACAGGGAACTCTACTCAATATTCTGTAATAACCTATATGGGAAAAGAATCTGAGAAAGAATGGATACATGTATACGTAGAACTGAATCACTTTGCTGTACACCTGAAGCTGACACAACATTGTAAGTCAACTACACTCCAATATAAAATAAAAAATTAAATAAAAAAAAAAACTGGTCAAGTTATTTGGAGCTACCTAAAGCCAAACACATTCTTTTACACAATTGCCTGAAACTTTCATGAAACGCTAGTAATTTCCCTTTTTAGGTATCTAATAAAGAAGTTAAGAAAGAATGCACATGAGGCTACAGATATCTTTGACATGACATCGGATTTCCTAAACTGCAAACAATAATATGAAAAAGCAGCTTCAGTCTGAGGAACGCTCATATCACCATTAGCTTTATTATCATGTCCTAAGTGTGGAGAATATCACTTCTCTTCCGAGTTGGCAAAGAGCCATCTGATACCTTTCCACACTGAAATCCAAAAGCGGGTACATTTTGATTTCTTTAGAAAATGAAGAAATTATTTTATTTTTAGAAACGGTGACAGTTTGCTGTTGAACACCACGTCACCGGGCATCACAGACCAACGAGAGGGGAAACTGGGAGTGAAGGTAAGACTTACCGTTGAGCCATTTGGAGTTGTACTGCGCGGTGCGGAGAGGGGGCAAGACGCCCAGACTTCGGTAAATGGCGGGATCGCGTCCGGGGAAATCCATGGCCGTGGCTGCATAGACCTCCCCGCCCGCCGTGAGGAGAGCCGTGGAATTGTGCCGAGGGCTGTAAGGACAGCGCGCCATGCCGCTGATCTGATCATGGATCTCCGTCAGGTTACTCAGCTAGGTGTGAAGACGAGACAGAGAAACAAATTATCCCCCAGGAAACCCCTTTAAGAGCGTTAATGGAGCATATCCACCCAAACTGCAAAGGAAGCATGCACGATAAACTCTCGGGGGCTCATACAATGTGACAGACTTCTGCACTCTGACTCGGATGAGAACAGTACACGGTGGTCATCCTTAGACAATCTACCAAACAAGCGCTCTCATCATCCTTTGAGAGTTACTGAACCTCTGGCTTTTGGATACTCACAAAAGATGAAGTGAGATTACTGTCTATGACTTTATTTATAATGCATGGGACAGTGCAGATTTTTCCACTTTAATTTAAAAACCCAACTTCAATATTTATAGAAATACAAATTGCAATAAAAATTATGTACAATTTTATCAATAAAAGTGAATCGAAATATTATGAATAGCCCAAAACTGCATTCATGGGTAAGGATGTATGGACATTTAGCTCCACGTAGCCCAGATTTCCAAGCCTTTAGTTTTTAGTTTTCAGAGAGGCAACTCAGTGCCTGGCAGTCAAGTGGTGGGAATCCAGCATTTGAGGAGCTGAACAATCAGTGCATGAGAAAAGTTCTTTGGATGGGGAGGGAATCTTTGCTCTCCTCTGGTTTCTTTACTCTTACCTGAGAGGTACAAGAGCAGAGGGGTTAGGTAGCGGGGCTCAGATACACTGCCTGCTTTATTAGACGTGTAGCCCCGGGTAAGCTACTTCAAGTCTTTAAGCCTTAGACTCTTATAAAGTGGTGACCCAAAGGGTAAGCACCACCTAGGGTGGATGTGAGGATGAAGTTGTAAGGTGCTCCGGACAGGCCATGGTACCTAGGGATCTCCCTGTGAGCATCACTTCTTATCATCAACATCCTCCCTTTCTTTCCAATAACTGAATGTTATTTGAAAATAATGAATACTAAAAGAGGATGGTAAGCTCAGGTCTTGAGAGAAAGTGTGTAACCAGGAAATTAACATAGTGATATTTCTTCATCATGTTCCTGGAGGAAGATCAAATGAATATCCCATATAAGGAAGATTACACGTGTGCTCTGATAACCCGGCAGTTCTACGGGTATAAGACCTGGATGCTGAAAATTCCCCTGTCAATAATGACAGGTTAAAATAAAAAGACAGAGGGTGGCATATAACTTTACTTTTCCTAGGGTTCCATTTGTTTGCTAGTTTGCTTTACTTTTTTGACACTCTTCTCATCCAATTTGTAAACTGTATTTTCTTCACTTGGATTATGATTTTAGGTTATTTTAATACTTAACAGCCTCCCTACGATAAAGAAGAAAAAGAAATAAGAATACGTTTAGGATTATGTTTAGGGTGTGGTGGGAAATAAGCTGGTAGAAATAGTCTGAAAGCATATTTAAATTTAATTAAACAAGCTAGAATTATTACCAATTCTTTATATAATAGTGTTATTAGTAATAGATCAGTACATCAAATATTTACTCAGTTTGACAAAAGATGTTTTTTAAAATTAAAAAGCAACTCTTTGGAGAACAGAAACACATTTAAAACTAGGGTTTTAATAGAATGCTTGGATTTTCCAGGTATTAAAATCTGTCAAAGCTCCACCTGAAGCCGTACCGTGCGGTTGGTGCAGACCGGCGTGAAAGCGTTGGTTCCACAGGTAAATAACCTGTCGCCACCCACCAACAGTACCCGGATGTAGTTCTGACATTCCTCCTGAAAAAATTAAAAAATCACAAGAAACTCGTTAAGGAGGCCTGAGCGCAAGAGGAACGGTGAATATGAATACATCTTGTCTAGTTAATAGATTAGATGTTAATTAACCAGTAAAAACAAACAAACAAACAAACCAAAAAATCCTCTTGGATACTGACCAAAAAATAACAACAGAACTCTAAAATAGTCTGACTTTCTCTGCACACTTGCTCAATCGAGGATATTTGTAAAGATAGATATAAATATACGTTCAGTTAAAATCTCAAAGCATGTGTCTTCTTTTGAGGAATGGGCTTTCATTTTGAGTTGTAGCTGATAACAGTGTGAGCCCTAAATTGCCTTTGACATATATTAGGAAAATAAATAAACACTGCTCATGAAACAGTGTCTTAGAAAACTTCCCCAGGAACTTGAAAAAACATGGTGAATGCTTCTCCAGATGCTAGGGTCACATGGGAAACTCTGATTGCAAATTGCAAGAAGTTTCACATAAAGTTCTCAAAATGCATACACAGCAAGAATCTATAAACATGTTTGATTCTTTGATGAAAAATTAAAATATAACTAATAAGTCAAGGATGTCTGGAACAAGAGGCATGAAAGCTCATGCTGAGGGATGGCTCACAGCTGAATTGTTTTGCTGTGATTGCAAAACATACATAGAAGTCTAGGACATGGTCACAGTAGTGCAGGAACTTTCAGGTGGAAAGCTCTTCATTCATTCAGCCAGCAAGCATTTACTGATTAGATACTCTTTGGCAGAGACTGTGGAAAAAGTCACAATCTAGGCCCGCAGCGCAAAATTAAAATACACGGAGCTGTCCACGTACTCTAATGAAGAGTCACCGGAGAACAGCATATTGCTAGCCCCAGAGGAGAGGGTAAGGGAGGAGGTGTAGGAAGGCTCCCTGGAGGAGATGACACCTGAGATAAGTTTCAAAGGAAGAGTAGGATTTGCTGAGGCTTCCTTGAGGAGGTGCCCCTGACACTTGCAGGATTTTACCGAGCAAAGGAGGGAAAACACATTCTCAGCAGAAAGAATGGACTGTGACAAGGCATCACGGTTGGAGAAAGCACCGTGCTTTCACTATGTACAGAAGAGGTAGACATAAGCTGGGGAGCCAGACACAGGCCAGGTGTGCCAGACCAGTGAGTTTACTTTTTATTCTGAATGTGAAGGGACCGTTTTATGTTTTTACTGCATGCAGTTGTTGTTTTTTTAAACATCTTTACTGGAGTATAATTGCTTTACAACGTTGTGTTAGATTCTGCTGTATAACAAAGTGAATCAGCTATACATATACATATATCCCCATATCCCCTCCCTCTTGCGTCTCCCTCCCACCCTCCCTATCCCACCCCTCCGGGTGGTCACAGAGCACTGAGCTGATCTCCCTGTGCCACTGCATGCAGTTTTGACCTGAGGTGATGTTTGTAAATGAGGGACCAATCTGGACCATGTGGAAGCTAGTAGAGATGTGATATGGCAGTTCAGGAGACAGGTAAGGAAACTACTTCCACAATTCAGTCCCTCCTGCTTCCGTGTGAAAGGGCAAAGTCAGACTCCAGCAAATGAACAGGAAATGGTGACTGACCAACCAACCAGACCTAGAAGATGCTGCATGATGATATATCGGTTTGACACACATTTCCCCAATCAGGAGGATCTGGATCTAACGGCACAGCAATCCTCTCTTCAGTGGAATGGAGCCTCAGTCTCCACGAAATGTTGCTTTGCCATAACTCAGCCTGTGGCATGGCCTAGCTGTGGATATAAAATGAGCTAAAATATCTGAATTTGTTTTCTAACTGTAAAGTGAAATATCAAAGGTAGATAATTTTCCTAATACTACTACTAACAATAAAAGCAACAAATTATCCTGCAGTCTAAAAAACAAACAAACAAACAAAAAAACAACTAATACTAAACTTTCTTTGATTTTTTTGTATGGAAATATGTTAATATAAATGTTTCAGACATTACATGAAATTTCTAAAAATCTTATATGTTCTGGTATAATGTTATAAGTCATAATTCTAGTTACTACTTTAAAATGTATATCTCAGAAATAACTAAATTTCCTTGCCAATTGCATTATTATGAACTTTCATCAAATCTTTAACCATGGTCATTTTTAAGTCTTTTGTCTTTTACAGACAGTTCTGGGTGTACTCTGATGCTTTTGCAAAAATGTTCCTATAAAAGGGTTTCATCTTCAAGGAATTCATGGAAAAGACTCTGACAAGTACAGGTTTCTGGTAACTGACTATACTGCTGAACTGAATGAATAAGCATTTTCAGAACTCTAATGGAAAACTGATGAATTCATAAAAGTGCTAACAAAAGATCAAGATGAAAAAAATTAATTACATGGGACTGAGTGAACTGATGAGGATGATTATAATTTTTGTGACTTTCTATTTGAATTAAAAAAAAAAATCCCACGAGGACTCAGAGGCAAAAAATATACCAATCAATTTTCACTGCAAAGTAAAGGAGCTGTTACAGTGGAGGATTCCTGGACTGAATGTCAATATTATGACATAGTGTGAGTGTGTTTCGTGTTTGGTAATTGCAATCATTGCTTCTGTCGTGGTCATCCATTTACAATGCTTGGTGTCAGTCTATTTATCTCCTGTAAAAATAAAATACAGTGTGTGTGTGTGTGGAAAAAAAACAACAACAAATTATCATTGGCTGCTAAACTGAAGATACTTTGAGGAAAAAAAAAAGGACAGAATGAAAGATCGAAATTAACTATTAGACGAATTAAGAAATGAGTGTCAAAGGAAGACAATAAATTGAGTAACTGAGAAAGGTACACCTGATAAGGAGGCTTATTTTGTTCTGTTCTGTTTTGCTTTTATACCTGGGGAAAGGGAAGGAGAGTTCTGAAGAGAAAGAACAAACCAAGACATCAAAAAGGCACATCGTTATCCCTTCCCAGGGTCAGGGAGCTCTCACTCAGAGAACACAGAGGAGGGGTGCGCCGCCTCCGAGAGCAGAGGGGCACAGAGCTTGCAGAGACAGGATCAAGGCCAGGGTGGAAACCCCAGACCTAATGGCGTCTGAGGGCACTCCAGAAAGACAACTCGGGGAACACAGGGCTGAGATGGCTCTTGATGGCCGGAATGGACAAAGCAGACACAACAATGACACTATAATAAAGAATGAGAGAAAATTACAGACAGTGGAGAGATGTGGAGATTTTGTTTGTTTTCTGTTGCTGCTTTTAGAACTCTCTCAAGAATGAGTCAAAACATAAAAGAACTTTTCGCGTTTTGTTTTTTAAAGCAGGAGACTGACACAGGTAGAAATGCTCTAGAGGCAGTCATATCACCGTGAACTTGGCCAAGGGTAAGTTATTCCAAGAGAATCATCCCCATTGAAAAGAGGTGCTCTCATGGCTGAGTCTTACAGACCTGGTGAAGAAAAAGCAAGGGCCTCTAATCAATTTTGGGAAGAGAAACAATAAAGATAACAGATGCGGTGTTTATCTTAATCTCCCAAAAGAAAGACAAAGTGAAAACAGGACTGTAGGTCATTAACCTTCCTGAAGGCCCATTACGAACTTGATGAAGAACTAGAAAGATGGCTGGGGATGTGATACCCAGGATGCTGACGTGTGTCAGAGCAGAAGGACAAATCCAACTGGTTGTCAAAAAAAATCCTGGAAAAAAGTAAATGAGGGAGGGCACAATATTATTTCAATTAGAACAGAGAGGGACTTCCCTGGTGGTCCAGTGGTTAAGACTTCGTCTTCCAATGCAGGGGGTGAGGGTTCGATCCCTGGTCGGGAAGCTAAGATCCCACATGCCTCGCGGCCAAAAAACCAAAACATAAAACAGAAGCAATACTGTAACAAATTCAAGGAAGACTTTTTAAAAATGGTCCACATCAAAAAAAATTTTTTAAAGAATTAGAACAGAGAATTTAAAAAGTATGTTCTGGAAATCACGAGAATACACTGTACCCTCTGGGAAAGGTTACCTGGGCTGGGTGTCTCCCCGATGCTGACAGGCTCCCTCATGTTGAGTGAGGATGTAGGGAAGGAAGCAGGTAAATGTCAGGAAACTGGACAATCGGACATGGAGGCTTATGCAGTCTTTACTAAGGGGATGCAGGCATCACCAGCTCTGTGAAAGCCGTAGTTGCTTACGTACGGTAAGTGGGGCCTGAGGAGGGTAATGCTTTAGGTAAGCCCAGCATGCAAGGTTGGAGGGAACAGAGAAGAGGATGGGGGGGGGGGGGGAAGAGTTCTGTCCCATCACCAGTGAGGCTGGACGAGCTCTTCTCACCCTCTGCGTCCAATAGGAGGAACCACTGGAGGCGGGGTGGTACTTCCGTGTTTCTTCTTAACTGTCCAAGGCTGAACTCATTCGCCCGACAGTCTGGGTCAGCTCAGCTCAGCCCCTTCCTGTTTCACTCCCCTAAATGTTCCCTCATGGTTAATTCACAAACTGCTCAACTGATTCTATCTAGAAACAGACTGGATGTGAACCCTAAGCAAATAAATACATTGAAAATAACAACTTTTTCTTTTTCTTTCTTTTTTTTTGATGAGAGATTGGAGAAAGTCCAAGCAAAACAGAATGTAAAAACAGAAATGAAAGAAAGCAGAAGTACTTTGCTTTGGAGCAGAAGATCAATTTATGAATCAGTGGTGGCGCAGTGGTTGAGAGTCCGCCTGCCGAGGCAGGGGACGCGGGCTCGTGCCCCGGTCCGGGAAGATCCCACATGCCGCGCAGCGGCTGGGCCCGTGAGCCGTGGCCGCTGAGCCTGTGCGTCTGGAGCCTGTGCTCCGCAATGGCAGAGGCCACGACAGTGAGAGGCCCGCGTAACGCAAAAAAAAAAAAAAAAAAAAAAAAAAAAAAAAAAAAATTAAGAATGACAGGAAATGGCTGAGTGTCAGGCCCTGTAATACTGAGTCTCCTCATGATGGTGATCCCCAAATCCAAATTCTCCTATGGGAAAATCCATAGTCTATCACTTTGTCAGTCTTTGCTACAGACAGGGGCTTTTCACGGGTTACCTGAACCTACTACAAGTACTGCTTGGACCACGTGTTTTAAAATATAACACAGAAGTCCTTTCAGGAGGTTCTACTCTAGGTTTATCTTTTAAATGAGCTTATCTAAATGTCCATGATAAGAATCTCACCTGAGAATTTGTTTCTTTTCTCCCATTTCTGTAGCTCAAAAATGGCATAAGGGGATTTAAGGAATTCCAGTTTTCCAGGAAGACACAGTGCACGTTCCCAAGGCTCCCGGGAGCCTGCCAGCACATGGCTTCTGTTGTTACAATGAAACTCATCTACCTCACTTTGATAATAGCACTTAAACATTAAAATAACCCGCTTGTGCCTGCAGTCCCACCGGTGGGTCAACCTGTCCTTGACTTTGAAGCAATTCCTGCTTGAATTGAGGGCTGACATGCACAGTTGCTGACTCACCGAAAGAGCTTTTAGATGCGACAGGCGATGCCCACTTGATCTCAAGGACATAAGACCAAGGCCCCAGCAGAGAGAGCATGTATTTGGGGACAATTTTCTTCATGAAATAACTGGGTTTGCCCTGCAGCACTTCATCATATTTATTTCCCAAACAGATGTTCTGCTTGAAGAAAGGCTAACTGTGGGTCTTGAAAAACTGGACCATCCAATCAGATGTAAATATATATAAACACACACACACACACACACACATATATAAGACATATATACATATATAGGAGACATATATATTACATATGAATATATATGCATACATATTACAGAAGCATTTATATAAATATATAGACATACTATTATGTCCATATTTAGATATATAAATATAGATATTTATATGTATATCTATAAAACTATAAATATATGGATACACATATATATGAATATATATTAAAAGAGTGTATGCTATATAAGTGTATTAATAGAGTATATTATATATATTTATTTACCTAATGAGATTGTTTTCAACTGAGCTCTGACTCCAAGGGTAACTTGTTAAGGAACCTCAATTTTATGAACCAACATTTGGTATGTGTAATCTGCACAGGTTGTTAGTATCTGATCTTAAAGAACCCTCCGTTTTGGGAGCAATTATACAGAACAAAGGCAGTTCTGTAGTGTGCTGCCTGCAGCAGTTAACTCATAGCTTTCCAAATATTGGCACCTTGGATGAAAACGTTGTTTCACCCCCTACATCACAGGTTCCCAGGCGGGATGGCATCATGGTTTTCTTCTCTGGAATTTACCTGTTTATGAGCAGAATTTGACAACCTGGGAAGCAGGACCACAGGACACAGCAGGAAGAGCAATACACAGAGCACTGGATTCTAATCCAAACTCTCCCACTAACTTGCAAAATCATTCTAGGAACTTGGTGTTAAAAATACTGAAATGAGATCACAAACGAGAATCTTTTGAAAATTATAAAGTATAATATGTGCATAAAGGAGCTCTTTCATTCCCTTAATAATCGGTTGTGTTTCCTCTGTAAAGTTCCTAAAGGTCATGGTAGGAAGAGCTTTGGCTCAGACATAATAACCCCAAGCAGACAAGGAGCTTTTGTTAGATCACAAGAGAATCGACTATTTACGTTTAAAATAACATTTGTGTAAAACACATTTAAATACTTCTAGAAGCCAATGTCTAGAGTGATGTTTCAAAAATAACTAAATCCAACAGATTTTATTATGAAACCTTTTTGAATCCATAAACAACACAGATTTCCCACTCTTGTTTTCATAGATAGGATGTTTAAGCCATTTCAGGTCAAGTCACCCCTTTTCTCCCAAGTGAGCTGAAAATTTTAAGTAAAATAGAATTCAAAGCTCACCAAGAATTGACAGTCTCCGTCCTCCCTTCTCTGCTACACAGGCTCAAATCAAAGATCAGGCTACATTTTCTTGAGGTTGATTCCCTAAATGGTCATTTTAATCGACTGAACGTGAAATGATGTCCGTGTCGGTCCCAGCAACATGGGGAACACGAGGAAATGTGCCCTCTCTCTTCTCCCCTCTGCAGCCCTCGGAGGAATGCTCTCCCCAGAGGACTGAGTGGGCGCACCCCTGAAGGCCCAGCGCCTCATCCACGCTCCACATTCTTGGCTCTGCAGTAAAAGGCATTATGTGGAGAAGCACAGACCACTTTTCTTAGGGTAGGAAAAAATGAGTTCAGACAAAATGGCTAGCATTTTTCACATTTTTGAGATGTCACATTTTGCATTACTCTATTTCAGGGAGAAGGGAAACTTTGTAAATTTGTGTGTAAGTTTCCATATTACTCTAACGCCAACAAAAATAGAAAACAATTGAATTCTTATTTCTAAACTCAGGGCTACTAAGAAAATCTGAATTCCACTCCCCCAAAGAGATGTTACATTTCAGTCAAATGGACTCTATGGAAATGTCTCCTGATTTGGCTCCTTGAAATGTCAGAACAGGGAAATTGGGGTTGAATGAATTCTGAATTCAGGGACTAGACCTTTGGAGCTGTTTGTTTCCTTCCCTTCTGCGTTCCAGGAGCTGGGCTCAGGGTCTCTGATGGCTGTTGTGCCAGGTGCCACTTTAAGAAAGCCACAGAGATGCTATAAAAGAGAAAGGAACTAGTAACAGAAAATGAAGAGCCCTGGATGTCCCTCTGCTCTCACCAGCCCTGGACCAGCCCAGCAGCGCTGCCTAGGCTGCTGCCTTCATAGACCTATCACATCATTTTGTGCACATGAACTTCATCGCACATGGTTCTGCTACAAAACCGAATTCTATTTCAACCAAGCGTAGGTTGTTCAAAACTGTCTGTGAGTTTATCAGTGTACTTCATGCAACCTAAAAGAATATGCCATTTCTCTTTCTCACATTGGCACTTTGAAATTCATCTTCATCTGTCTTAATGCATTCATCTTAAAAAAAAAAATCCCATCCACAAACACAGTTTGAATCGATTTATAATTACTGGGGTTTGCCATTGTTCTTAGCCCATTGAAACCAGAAACATGTGGAACTTAAAGGTACGATTTTCTTTGACAATGTTTGTTTTGCTCATTTTCTTTCTGTGTATCAGGAAACCTCAATTATGTATAATAATGATCTGTCCTTTCTGTGAATCAAAGATATATTCCTAATAGGCATGAAAGATGGCCTTTCCTGTGTGTTCTCTGGTTTTTACTTGCTTAATTTCTAAGCATCAAACAACCAATGATCACAGCTTAAGGAAAAATATGGGACAATTTTGATTCAGCAGAAGCAACTTTTCACCTCAAGGAGTAATAATCTACTAGTATAAGGCTACCACACGGATTGTTTTAAAATTGTAGACTCATAGACTATTAGCAGGAGAAACCTTGGCTAGATTAAGTAATTGAATGTTTTCCTTTAACACACAGGAGACTGAAGTCCACAGAGAGGACATTTTTTTAAAGCCCTTGAAATGAATAAATAAGTGTGATCTAGATGAAATATGAAAGTACTCTTAAAGGGAGAGCAAAATTCAAAATAGACAATGTAAAAGTTGCCAATACAATACCATCTTGGGAATTACGCCTGGGATTTTCACCCAAGTCACTGTCCAGCAATGTCTGGAGACATTCTTGGTTGATCTTGGTTGTCATGATGGGTGAAAGGAATGACTGGCATGTGGCAGGTAGAGGCCAGGACAGACTCCACCACAAGAAGTGGCTCCGGCATCAGGAGTGGTGAGGGCAGAAGCCAGATGAAGGCTTACGTGTTTGCTCGCTCCTTAGTGGAGTGAAGTCAAACAGCCACTACAGGCTGTGTCCTGGGCTCAACAAGAATTCATGTGGCCCAGCTCAGGGGAGGGGGCTGAATAACTAAAACGCAGACTGACCAGGAAATACAAACGGCTACTGAGAAGTGATGCAGAGTGGGGTGGGACAGGTCAGGCAGGAACCCCTGAGGAGTGGGGACACACAAGTCCAGGGAGATGGGGGAGGGAGGCAGGGCGGGGAACAGTTAGATGGGGCCTCGGAAGGGAAGGAAGGCCCAGCCACCCGCCGACCCAGGGCTACCAACTACACATGTCCTCAGACAGGCCTTAAGACAGGCAGGCGTCCACAAAGATTTTGGCGGGGTTTCCCAAAACTGAATAGTGCTGCTTGTGGGTGTATCACAGCCCCAGCAAGAAGGAAGGGGAGGAAGAAGCCCTAAAGTACCAGAGGAAGATGAAGACAAGAAGAGAAAGGAGAGAAAAGAGGAAAAGTAAAAGGGAGAAGAAAGCATGGGCAGAATGAGGTCACAGACGGTGCCCAGGGACCCTGGGGGCACTGATGTCGCCAGACAAAGGGATCAGTGTTGGCATGATAACCTTGGAGAGCGAGGCCAATGCTTCCCATCAGTGGATCTTGCTAGAGGAAAGAAAGTCGTTTTTCCCACCCTCCCCCCCGAGGCAGATCTGATTCCCCAGCTTTCACTCCTCACTACGAGGGTCTTACTTGAAGAATTTCTTGTGCTCCGAGATGAGTGAGAAGCAAAAAAAAGGGCAGGAATCCACCTGTCATATCAAACTTGTAAGTGTTACAGGGAGGAGAGGAAAAACCAAATAGGAAGAACGTTTTCAAAGGCTTCATACATAATTTATACAAACTCCTCTGAATTTGTTATAGAGGTAAATAAATTTACTATGTACTGATTTATTTATTTTGGGGGGTAACTTAAGAGACGATATTCTGATTCTTTGGAACCTGGTGCCACTTTTAAATCTTCTTGTGCCTCTGATGCTTTATCTCAGAGGTACCTTCTGAGGTTAGATATCTTTCAATAAACAGCATTCATCAATTTCTGCTTTTGTAAAATGTCTCCAAGTGTTTCTCTAGCTAAGATCGCATTTTCTTCCTTCTCTCCTTCCTTCTGCCTAGTTCTTTACTTCCTAACTCTTTCCTAGTTTTGGGAAACCCAATGACTAAGTTTGCTGAGACCTGCCTCCATGTCTGACTCTCAAAACTGTTGAGTTAAAAGACAAAGAAACAGGAAATGAAATTGGGTAAAATAAAGTGCGTAACCCTCTTGGACAAACACAGGTGGTGTAAGCATCTTTTAGCAGCGCCCTCTCCGTTTGCTGTATTTTTCCTCAAGCCCTTGGCCCTGGGACCACACTTTGTGCAGTGAGCCCTCTTTGCTGCTCCCTGTGAGTCTGCTTTACTCGGTGACCCAAAGTGTGATTCACATCGGAAAGGCCCACGTTCCAATAAAGTATGAGATGATCACTAACAGAATGAGACATAATGAGCTTATGCACCAGCTGCAGAAGCACTTCCTCAAGATGATCCAGTGGGATTTCCTCAGAAGCAGACTTCCTTGGAAAATAGATTCATGTCTCTTTCTAAGCCCACCAGTCGTGTGAAAGTAGGCCTGCAATGTGCACAGTAGCTCAAGAGATGTATTTCCAATGTTAGCTATAATCTGCTCTTTCCTTAGGAACTTGGCCATGTAGAGTTTCATATGGAGAGAGAGAGAACTTATTTTAAAGACATGTTAAGATGAATTATAAAAAACCTCAAATCATTTTTGATATAGTAATTATATTTATCATATAGCTACATTCTGGAGTTAGCTGTAAGATATGATTGGGGGAAATTAAAATAGTATTTTCAAAATTCAAGCCCATATCTTTCGAAATGACATCATAACCAATTAATTTCTGATCTTACTCTAATGACTGGGAGTGCAAATTATATCTGATCATATGTTCTGAATCCTAACAGCTGATTGTTGTTAATCTTGCTTCAGTGTTAAAACCTTGAGAACTGACTGTGCATATATTTTGAATCTTGCTTCTTTTTTCAGTTTCCATGGCATCATAAGCGGGAATAGCCTTCATATTAAACGTTCCACGTACTATCCCTCACAAAGGTGATGACTACCCATCATGGCATCTTCCTTACCTGGGACTTGCCTTTGCTGTAACAGGCCTTCTTGGTTGCTTCATCACACTCCCACTCCACAGCCTATAGGAAACACCAAAACGACAACAACTGAATAAAAGGCCTTTGACTGAGTAAAAGGGAAAAAAATAATAAGGTATCGGTAACCAGATTAGGTAAGGTGGGCACACCATGACACCAACATTTTCATACTAACATAGAATTTACACCAAAAACATGGAATTCAGTCATGTGGGTTTACACTGAGCTTTCAAATTGAAGCATTTTAAAGGACTCACCCCCTAAGTATTTTCATTTGCGCAGTAATAACGTGCTTTAAAACTAGTCAGTATAAGAGAAGCACACGCCCTGAGTTGGTGACTACTTCACTGATTACAGACACACTCATTTCAGTAAAACTACAGAAGAGATTCACAGTATGCTGAAAAGAGAAGCCTTGAAACAAAATGATCTACATTCTCATTTAGAGGTGCATGTCTTAGTTTAACCGTCTGTCATTTACCAATATTCACAGATAATGAAGCAAGAGTGATTTTGCATATCCTTACTCCCCAAAGACATATATAAATGATGAAGAGTCAATAAAATAAACAGCTCACGCAAAAGCCCAGCTACTACTTCCTCCCAATGCCAATAATTTTTATACAGTTATTAGCTCTGGCTAAATACTTAGAGCCATGACTTTTAAATTTTCTCCCTCACTTTCCAAATCTAACTCACGCTGATCAGTGTGATATGCATTCTTTCACATCTGATGCTAACCCACAAGTGGACCTGTGATTAGTTAAGGTAACATACAGAACCTACTTCACAGGAAGAAATGATACCTGCAAACATTAATGGCCAATATGTTGAGACTGTGAATCATATTTTGAAAAGATCTAAGTATCTGAGATATATATCTTTTCCATTATTTTATGGAATGTGGACTTTTATAGGGCAAACATGTTTTCTCCATTCTGTCCACCTGTTACTACAAGTATGTTCTATCTTACTATTAGAGTTGGATTTCTGAAGAATTCAAGATTTCTGAAGAACCAGTTAAATCATTATCAGAAAAAATTGAAGCGAGGGACAATTTGCTTTTAATTTGGACTATTGTTACACAATAAACTAAACGAAGCCAAAAAATACTAATGTCAAATATTATGAAAGAGAATAATGCCTTCACTCTTACTTCTAAAAAGAAGGTTTTTGTTTTTTGGTTTTTGCTAATTCTCCTAAACTGAGAATAACAAAGTCATATTAACACCATTATCTAATATCTACTGTTCTCCAAAGAATGTTACATAACAGAGATTAAAACATAAAACGCTGCATCTTGCATCTTATCTTACTTGGCAAATATGAATTCATACGAAAAGTGTTCTTTTCTTTTGTATAAAAGAGAGAACCACTTCAGTGCCTTTCAAACAGAAACAATACTATAACTGTTTTCCCTTGTGCAGACTTAGAGATTTTTGTCTGTGTCAACATCTGATAAGAGAAGTTGTTCATTCTTCCTGTGATGTTTTCCTGTTCATAATGTTTAGTGGCAACAATAAGGTTACAGCTAATTAGCATCTAATGCAAACAAATGGCTTGAATTCCTTACTAGAATGACAAATACTTTTATGAGAAGTGATGACACCTCCAGAGAAGAGATAAGAACTTCATGTACAGTTGCATAATTATATATCCCCATGAAGCACAGATAAAACAAGCACACTGCTGTTATTCTGAGTGGAGCTTTCCTTTAGCACATCCCTGTATAAAAGCTCATTCTGTTGTTTTCATTTAAATAGAGATATCCATGCCTTCGCCCTTACTTAAACTCAAAACAGAATTGATACACTATGATACATTCTTTAGCAAAGTACACCCCATAATAACTTGGATTTTATGTATCATCAGGAGGATTTAGAGTTATATATCACAAGGAGGAATGTGTGCTCTATAATTACTAGGAAAATTATCAAGTGAAATGATTTAGATAAAGAGGAATTCCTAGTGGCTCTCACTGGTTTACTGATTTTGTTGAAAGTTAAATAGTAATGCTGCCTTCAGTAAACTCAAGAGCTGCAAGGGGCAGAGTTACAAGAAGAATATTTATCAGATGCCATCAAAATTCTTCAAATCCTTCTGCTGAAATGGCAAACAATCAGCTTCCCAAGTCTGCCTAATGTCCAAGTAACCTTTGCATTTTCAAGATAAACACTGGCCAAGGATTGGAAGGGGATAGTAAGAGGAAAAAAATGTGAGAGCTCTCAAAGATATTTCATTGCTTTATCCAGTTTCGCCAGAAAGAGCAACTGCTCACACAAGTTTATTAGGCCAACAGAAAATAGGAAAAATCTTATAGATTTTTCTGAAGACGGTTATTAAAAGTAGCAAAGTTACTTTCCTGAGGCATTTTTATTACAATATATCAACTTTCCAGTAATGTTCAAATCCAGAATTAATTAAAGACTATGATTGTATAGCTTTTCTGTTGATTCACTTTCTACCTGACTAGAAGGCAGGATAAAGGGAAATTATGTTAAGAATGGAACTGAACTACCTATTGTAGCTGAACACATGTGATTGGATGTCACAGAATTTGAAAAACAATGGAGTAGGAAAATGTGTCTTTTCAAGATTGGCCTAAAACTGGGTGTTCCAGACGAATCACCTAATGTCTGTTCACTCAGCAAACTAGATTTTACCTATTTGACCACTTGGCAGCAATGGAGAAAAACACTTTCTCTATAGAGAAATATGGATATCAATGGAACTCTCCAGTACCAGATTTCTCAAAGTTACTCAATTACTCCGTTTGAATTAGATTATGTTTTAACCTGGTCACAACTTTTCTTTATTCCACAAGATGTATTCTAATCAATTAAACTTCTTTAATCCAGCCTTCTTGTTCTATTATCAAAGGAGATTCGTTGTTATTCTTTCATGCATCATAATTTTGGAACAAATCCCACTGCTGATTTATGAAGCCATCTTTCTGGCTGACTCCTTCTAAGACACTTTTCTCCCCACCCAAACCTATGTTTATGACAGTCAAAACGAAGGCTAGGGCTTCCCTGGTGGCGCAGTGGTTGAGAGCCCACCTGCCGATGCAGGGGACACAGGTTCGTGCCCCGGTCCAGGAAGATCCCACATGCCACAGAGCGGCTGGGCCCGTGAGCCATGGCCGCTGAGCCTGTGCGTCCGGAGCCTGTGCTCCGCAACA
Organism: Pseudorca crassidens; assembly: GCF_039906515.1. Lineage (NCBI taxonomy): Eukaryota > Metazoa > Chordata > Mammalia > Artiodactyla > Delphinidae > Pseudorca > Pseudorca crassidens. The sequence continues at coordinate 8,131,236 of NC_090298.1, forward strand.
GGAGAGGCCACAGCAGTGAGAGGCCCGTGTACCGCACACACACAAAAAAAAAAACCCAAAAAAACAAAGGCTAAGGGGTTCCACATTCTACATTTCAGATCTCAATGCAACACTCATGATCTTCTATCCTGGGGATTAAATCTTTAATTTTTGTCATCTCTTGTCTTTTTCTATTGCACCAGAGCCTAGTAGAGAAAAGGAATCATAATTCACTACCCCATTCTGTATTTACTTTATTATCTCCTTCATTATATTTTTCAACAGCAGACACGTAGCAGCGATAATGTGGTTACTTGGATATCCAAAGGCAATGAGTTTGAAACATCAACGTTTTAAAAGACACAGAGTTTCAGGGCTTCCCTGGTGGCACAGTGGTTGAGAGTCTGCCTGCCAATGCGGGGAACACGGGTTCGTGCCCCAGTCCAGGAAGATCCCACATGCTGCGGAGCGGCTGGGCCCGTGAGCCATGGCCGCTGAGCCTGCGTGTCCAGCGCCTGTGCTCCGCAACGGGAGAGGAGGCCACAACAGTGAGAGGACCGCGTACCGCAAAAGTAAATAAATAAATAAATAAATAAATAAAATAAAAGACACAGAGTTTCCTGTTTGTGGCACAGCTTTTTTTTGTCTGTACATAGTTAGAAATAACATCTGTGCTATTCAATAATTTGCAGAGGTGTTGCTTTACACAAATGCACTCACCATTCTCTCTTTCACTTAATAAATATTCATTAAATACCTACTAAGTGCAAGACACTGATAGATAATGAGTGATAGAAGGAAAAACACACATACAGATAATGTCTGCACACATCAGGTATTAGTCTACAATAAAATATAAGTGAATTCCATCAGCCTAGATAACATCATGCTAAATCTGAGAATGCATCTGTGGTCATTTTCATTGTTGCAGTAGCCACGTTCATCTCAGAATCCAGTGGGACACTGGAACTTACAACATCATCAACTTTCAGGAATTGACAGTGCTATGGACAGACCTAGAAGGAAAGTGAGTAGGTTTACAGAAAATCATTTGACACCTGCTGAAACCCTGGGGATCTATGGAAGCACCTACTGCTTCATGACACAGCACACATCTCCCTGTTGTGTGCACACATTTGCTCAGGTTATGACAAACAGAGCTGGGATCTCAGGAGTAAATCAGATGTGAGAAAGAAAAAGATTGGCTCCTTTTATGATCGAGTTACATACATATAAATCCACAGTTCTCGGAAGTATATAAACAAAGTTGTGTATTATCACATTCTGCAGCGAGAGAAGTTAATTAGACAGGGACCAGCAAAGGCAGATACTTTTCATAAAAATGAAGAGAACAACATTCTAGGCAGATGGACCAGTACTCTTTCAGCAGATGGCTTTGCTAATTAGATACTGGCAAAAGATAACATTAAAAAAAAAAAAACTAGTTTAATTACACAGTGCCAAAAATTAACAGCCACCTGAGGGCTTTTCTTTAATATGTTTGCATTCATATTCTTATGGTATGGATTTCTGTGAAATGCTGGAGAATGTTAAATTGTCATGGCGATTATAAACAAATTGCCGGGGAATGTGAGACTGTATGTGTTCAAAAGAGAAGCAGAGTGCAAACGAGTCAGAACTTGAAACAACTGTGATGTTTATGTGACCTGACTCAAGTGTCAATCTAGTTATCCTTAAGCAAAGGCATCTTCTTTGCTAATGGCTTTTAGTGGTCACAGATGATGGGTTCAAAACAAGTGGCACTTGGGAATTCCCTGACGGTCCAGTGGTTAGGACTCCATGCTTCCACTGCTGGGGCCCTGGTTCGATCCCTGGTGGTCGGGGAACTAAGGTCCCGCAAGACATAAAGGGGTAGAGTTGAGTCACTTTGGACGGATTTGTCCAGCTTGCCTCTCTGCCTTTACTCCTTAGCAGATATTTGGTGTATCCGTTCACTTTTAATATCAATTTGCCATACCCCTGCACTTATGCCCATGGCAAATATAGGCAAGTCCATTTCATTCTTACTGGTGGCCTCCAAATCAGAGAAGTGGAAGGGGACTTTCATCATATCTTCTAACTACTGTTTTTTGGTTTTTGTTTTTAACATCTTTATTGGAGTATAATTGCTTTACAATGGTGTGTTAGTTTCTGCTTTATAACAAAGTAAATCAGCTATATGTATACATATATCCCCATAACTCCTCCCTCTTGCATCTCCCTCCCACCCTCCCTATCCCACCCCTCTAGGTGGTCACAAAGCACCGAGCTGATCTCGCTGTGCTATGTGGCTGTTTCCCACTAGCTATCTATTTTACATTTGGTAGTGTTCATATGTCAGTGTTACTCTCTGACTTCGTCCCAGCTTACCCTTCCCCCTCCCCATGTCCTCAAGTCCATTCTCTACGTCTGCATCTTTATTCCTGTTCTGCCCCTAGGTTCTTCATAACCATTTTTTTTTCTTTTAGATTCTGTATATATGTGTTAGCACACGGTATTTATTTTTCTCTTTCTGACTTACTTCACTCTGTATGATACACTCTAGGTCCATCCATCTCACTACAAATAACGCAGTTTCATTCCTTTTTATGGCTGAGTAATATTCCATTGTATATATGTGCCACATCTTCTTTATCCATTCATCTGGTGATGGACACTTAGGTTGCTTCCATGTCCTGGCTATTGTAAATAGAGCTGCAATGAACATTGTGGTACATAACTCTTTTTGAATTATGGTTTTCTCAGGGTATATGCCCAGTAGTGGGACTGCTGGGTCTTATGGTAGTTCTATTTTTAGTTTTTTAAGGAACCTCCATACTGTTCTCCATAGTGGCTGCATCAATTTACATTCCCACCAACAGTGCAAGAGGGTTCCCTTTTCTCCACATCCTCTCCAGCATTTGTTTTTTAACTACTGTTTTTTGATTCTTACAAAACTGAAGTCATCCAACATTAGAGAAACATCTAACCTCAGACAGTCCCATAAATATGTGTTATAACTATTTTTTAAATCCTTATATCAAAGCCCAAGATTTTCTTCCACAGAATGATACCACATCAAACTTCCTTTGATCACTGCTGGGTGGAGCTGCCAACCTGTGAAACACTCATTGGGGCTTTTTGTTTTCTAATTGGGCTTTTTAAATTGAGGGCTGTTTTTTTTTTTTTTTTTAATTGAGCAGACAATGTATTAGATTCCTAGGGGCTTTGTAACAAAGCACTGCAAACTGGGGGGCTTTAAACAATGTACATTTGTTTTCTCACAGTTCTCAAGGCTAGAAGTCTAAAGTCAGCCAGAGTAGATTCCTTCTGGAATCTCCAAGGGAGAAGAATCCCTTCCTGGCCTCTCCCAGCCTCTGGTAGCTGCCGGCCATCATTGACCTTCCTCGGCTTATAGAAGCATCACTGCAGTCCTCACCTCTGTCGTTACATGGTGTTTCCCCTGTGTGTCTCTGTCCAAATGTCCCTCTTCTTATGAAAACGTTGGTATTTGAATTAGGGCCCATTCAATTCAGTAAAACCTTATCTTAACTAATTACACCTGCAAAGACTCTGTTTCCTAAAAAGGTCACATTCTGAGAGTCCAGGTGAGCATGAATTTTGGAGGGATCCCATTCAACACAGTACAGACAGCCAGACGTCGTGACGTAACGAATTCTGAAACTGACAATTGATAGCACACTGAGGGCCATTGCTCTGCTGCAAATTAGCTTCCAAATCTTACCAAAACACTGGTAACATTTCGTAAGACTTTGGTTATGTGCTAACCACAGCGCTAGGTGCTTCCTATACGTTTACCTCATGTATAAGTCTCTCTATAATTTTGTGTGGAAAATACCATTACGGTAATATTCCGGATGAGGACAGTGGCTAAGCCACTTTCCAAAAGCCACAAAAATAGTAAGTGGGGCACCAAGATTCAAATTTGGTAACCTGGCGGGAAGCCTGGGCTCTAAACCACTCTCCCTTCACTGAAATTGTCAAAGTAAGTGACCTTCATTACTGATTGTCACAGTTTCTTTCTTTCTTTTTCCCACAATTTAGAAAAATATATACCAAAAGCACAGAAGTGTGTGCACATCTAAGGTCAGAGCTGTAGGCATTCAGTAAATATTAATTAATCATAAAAGCCATCGATTCCCCTGTCATGGAATGTATTCATTTTTAAAGCCTCTGGACCCGTTCATGGTCCTACTATTGATTTTAAAGGGGACATGATTCATATAATGAAATTCTAGAGTTAATAACTGTATGGCCAGGGTATGATATAAAAACCTTAGGTTGATTTTGTGAAATTACACAACTTGAATATGAGAACACGGTCTGCTCTTGACACAGCGCAACGTTGTGCTTTTAAAACGGATGTTGAGATACCATCCCCTCTCTGCCACAGCCCTCCAGGGGCCCTTCATTCACCTGGAGTAAAAGCCAGAACCATCTGGAATGTTCTGTGAAGTCGAGCCACTTATTTTCTCTCTCTCTGATTTCCTAGTACCCTCACTCCCACACCCTGGTCTGATCCTCAGACAAGGCAGACCTGTTCCCTGGGGCTTGTGCACCAGCTAGTCCCATTTTCTGGGACCCACACCCGGCTAATGCCTGTGCCTCCTGCATGTCTTTGCTCAAGCGTTACCTCTTCACTGGGGCCTATATAATTATGTAGGACAAATGGCAATTGCTCTCCCCACCCCCGACTAGAAGGTGACTTCCACTTGGACAGGCATCTTGTCCTTTTGGTTCACTTCTATGTCCCCAGGGCCTAGAACAATGCTTCACACACAAGAACTCAGTTGTTCAACAATCCACTTGCTGAATAAATGCATGGGTATAGAATGCTCTCCACGCGCAGCCTTGCAAGTGGCTCCAGGTGCCCCCAAGTGGAAGGGACAGGTGAGGCTTTGGAGCCCTTGTGCTGGCTGGGCATGACTACCGTGCCCTGCGCTTCTGCGGCCAGTGCCCTGTAAGGATTCCTCTTCCAAACCCTTCCCTGCATCCTGACAACAGGAAGAGGAACACCAAGGTGGGTGCAGAATCCACTAGAGCACTAGAGCACGGATTTCCACACTTTTTCTGCAGAACACCCATTTTGTTAAGTAAATTCTTATGCCTAATCGCATATAAAAGAATGCAAAAGCGGTATGTACTAAATTCTTGTTATAAATATAATGCAAGAGGATAGCATTAAATCATTTAAAAAATGTGAGGTCCAGTGACCACTGAGTCATAGCACTCTCAGCATCCAGTCATTTCGGCCGCTTACTTTTGAAATAATACTGACGTATACAAATTAAGTAGTGTTAAACAAGGTCACCTTGGAATCTCAGTTAATTTGGAGTAGAATTTGAAATGACAGCAATTTATTCCCTGCTTTACAATATCAGGTTATCCAGGTAATATACAATAAAAGTTGCTTCACTGAGGACCGCCAATGCCTTAAAATTTTGTATATGGGGCTTCCCTGGTGGTGCAGTGGTTGAGAGTCCACCTGCCGATGCAGGGGACACGGGTTCGTGCCCCGGTCTGGGAAGATACCACATGCCGCGGAGCGGCTGGGCCCGTGAGCCATGGCCGCTGACCCTGCGCGTCCAGAGCCTGTGCTCCGCAACGGGGGAGGCCACAACGGTGAGAGGCCTACATATAGCAAAAAAAAAAAAAAAAAAAAAAAAAAAAAAAAATTAATATAATGACTTTTTAAATAGTGGAATTAAAACATATGCCATGCATAAAATCCCTTAGCATCTATAGACATGTGGGGCTCCAGGAAGCATATTTGGTTCTAAGGAACAAGCATCTTTGATAAGCAATTTAAAGTGCTTGGAATGAACCTGAAGATGGAGAAAAAAAAAAATAACAGAAAATGAGTTCTAATAACCCTACTCCTGAACATCAGCGAGCCCCTCTAGATGATTTTGTGAAAAAAAAACTTGCATTAGGAAAGAGGCCGGTATCAAAGGACATTATAATATCTGGTGTAATATTTAGAATTATGATTGTCAGACACTGATACACCAAACAACTGTTATCCTTCCAAAATGTTGCCATCAATGAAAGCGTTGCTGGAAGGTAAGCCTAGTCAGAGCAGCTGCTCTTAGTTTCAAAGAAATTATTTTCATGCATCCAAGAGGGTTTGGTTTGAAAAATGGCATATTGTCCAATTTGTTAGCCTCAATGTAGGCAAAAGCATCTAATTACTAGAGAAATGACTAGTATTTTTATACATAAATTTGCTAAAGTGTTTGTATATAAAATCAATCAAGCATGGGATAAAAGTGTTGAAATCAGAGTGGACTGACTTCTCAAGGACAAGCTCCCTAGCTGAATATTACCCAAATGTCTGAAAACTGTTGCTTCTAATGCCAAGTTTTCAAACATACAATTACGTCCTCCATCACCCGGATGATGCAATTCAAACATCACAAAATTTGTTATGTTCAACAAAAATTGTCATGTTCACTAGAAATTAAATATATATATAATAACTGAATTAAAATTAGACATTGTAGCTAATGTAACATTTATTCTGCACATGCAAAGAAGTACCCTGAAAGGAATAAATTGATTATATAGTCATGAAAAATATCAGACCAAGATGAGCTTTTTAACACTACTTGAAGACTTTACAGGACAATGACAAGAGGTCTTGTAAAATAAAAAGTAAAAATATAGGAGGAGCAGCATATTGGCATGGGATGCTCTGTAGGACCTCAATCGACTGGAAGGGTAAACAACTTTGTGTCGTTAATGTTGTGTTGGAAGTGTCTTCACAAAGTTAAATTTGTAGTATGGCTTTGACCAAAGCATTCTTATGTAGAGCACTTGACTACTGACAGTCACATTTCAGATCCATCGGGAAACTGAAGAGAAACAATTCTGGCCCTGATACAGAAATGAGTTTCCCAGCCATACAACAAGATTTTATTTAGGAATACAGTTAAAAGATTCAAAAGGAACTGTATCTCACAAATAACATGAAGGACCAAGGTTGTTATTTTGAGGCAACATGAAACAGACGTAGAAAAAGACTTCAGCAACCACAACGTGAAGATGCAGCAAATAAAGATGTAGACCCCTGTAATTCTTTGAGTTTTATTTATGTGCCTTATAAAACTTAGAGTTTTATTTGATTGACGTTAAAAAATAGTTGTGTCTTTTCAAGACACATTTGTGATGGTGTGTGCTAGGTTTCTCTCGCTGGAAGCATAAGGTCACTTTTATTGGGTTCATCGGTTTGGGTCCTATACTGTATTGTGGCTAAGTCCTAATGAAGGCATTCTACCCGAACTGTGACCTTAAGAGTCAACATAAATGTAAATATATGGGTTTGTTTTTAATTTTTCCATCAATATTTTCTATCATTTTTTGAAACTAGCTTCATGAAAACAAACAATACTTCACACCCGATTCCTTTTCTCCATGGTTCTGAGTTAGAATGCGTTACTAGATTCACTGAAGTACTTATAAAGGCCAGATTATGGGTCCTTACTGGGGAGTTATTTTATACTAACCGAACCACTCATAATTTTATTATTCACGCTATAAACATTTGCTTCCTGAGAGGCACCCTACCACTACAAAGATGGACTTTACTTCAACTTCAGAACATATTGATCTATTTGCCAGATCACAAGATATATGGAAAACCCTTTTTAGCAGCCTTATTCAGCATCAGTTCCATAAATTTCAGTTTGCAGCTGAGAGAAATGAACATTAAAATGTGTTTTGTGGTTTATAATATGGGCAGTTTCATTTCTCTCTTATTTTACATAAAATGTGTAACAGGGTGATATACTTCTGTTCAAGAAACATTATTTATAATATTACCACAATGTTAAAGGAGAACTTAATGAACATTATTGATATATTCACTTCCCAGTTAATATTTAACAGTCTCATAATTTTATGAATACCTGCTTGAACTTACGCAATCAAATAAATAATTTAGCATCCAACAGCAATGTGTGATTTTGCCATTTATTTCTTCAAGAATTTGTCTCTCTTCTATGGTATAATCAGTTTATTTATGTGCCAGGGGGAATATTATCATAACTGTTACTAAAGTCTTTGACGAGAAAGAGCTCTATCTCGTAAACAAGGCCAAAAGTGCTTCCAGTATCAGAATGAGAGCTGGTGATTTTTCTGACATATGCAATGTCTACGATATTTGGATTGAAAATGGATATTTTTGTTATAATTTTACAATAACTTGAGATAAACATCACTCAGTTCCCCTTTACCCCTTTCCATCTGTTCTCAGTAGATCTTTTGCTCTGTGATTAGCCTGAGTTGGTGATTAATTGCCAGGTGTTGCAACTTTACCCAATTTTGTGTGAAGGAATCTGATTTTGATCTCTATGGCTCTGAGTAGCATCCACAAACACAAATTCGTGTATGTCTTGGGGTGGGGCCTTGTCGGTAGATTTGAATAATGGCCCCTGCAAAAGATATTCATATGGTATTCCCTGGAACCAATGAATGCCACTTTGCAGAGCAAAAAGGAACTTTGCAGATGTTAAATTAAATTAAATTAAGGATCTTGAGATGGGGAAATTATCCTGTATTATTCAGGTGGGTCCTAAATACAAATGCTTCCTTATGAGGGAGGCAGAGGCACATTTGACAAACAGCAAGAAACAGGCAATGTGACCACGAGGCTGAGATTGAAGGCACGCAGCCACCAGAATCTAGAAAAGGCAAAGAAGAGATTCTCCCCTAGAACCTCCAGAGAGAGCGCGGCCCAGGAGACACCTTGATTTTAGCTCCATAACAATCATTTTGAACTCCTGGCCTCTAGAACTGTGAGAGAATAAATTTCTGTTGCTTTAATTCCCCAAGTTTGTGTTAATTTGTTACAGCAGCCATAGAAAAATGAATGCAGACATAATTACACATGAATTACTCATATGTGCTGTGTGCACACGCATGCACACACACACACACACACACACACACACAAATGATTTTAACGTCATCAGGTGAAGAAATTCACCTCCATGTTTCTGCCAGACACCTGAGTTGGTCTCTGTACATAGGAAAGATGCAGTTTCCGTTATGCAAGGTCTGTTGGGGGGATACTTGCAGTGGTTTGGGGAGCACTGAAAGCACCTGACCCAGGTGTGGTTAGGGATGAATCAAGGGAAGTTTCCCAGGACGGCAAGGCTTGAGCTCGACTGTGAAGGAACTGACAGTGGATGTTCATGAAAAGGGGAGGAATCGGCTATTATGAAGGCCTGCAATGGGAAGAAAGTGTGTGTCTGTGTGAGGACCTGAGTCCCTGGGGCGGGGAACAGAGAGGGCCGTGGCTTTTTGAGTTGGATGCAGCTCAGGACAGGCCTCACGAACCATGCCAAGGAGTTCAGATATTTTTCCTGAACTACAAGAAGCCACAGATAAGATGTTAAGCGAGATGTTGGCATGGTGAGATCAGTAATAGAGAAAGAAGTCCCTGGGGATGTGACAAGGCCTGGAAAGGAGCGAGGTAGGTGAACAGGAGATTGGCATAGAGGCCACTGCAGGCAGCCAGTGGGCAGATGTCAAGGGCCTGAAATAAGCAGGGACAATGGGATACAGAAGAAGTGTTGAGTGACCAGCCACCTAGTCGTGGGAAGAGCACTGCCTGTTGAAAAAGTAGATGTGAGGGAGGGAGATGCCCACTCACCTGGCCAGACAACTGGTGGACGTCAGTAGCTCAAAGCTGTCTAAACTACACTATGAAACTGATTCCACCCACTCCTCTGGCTAGGTCTGGGCTAAGCACTGTACACAATTCTGGACTGCCTTCTTTCAACCCCACAAGTAACCCCCGTCTCAGAAAAATTACACTACATTTACAATGCCGTTTGAAGTAAAACATAATAGAGCCGTAAATCTACTATCAAGATCGCAACGTAGTTGACAAAAAACCAAATTCATAGGACGCTTTGATCATCATACTTTTGAATCAAACATGCTTTAGTTCATTGGTAATAAATTCTGGTTTTTCAAAACCACCTCAAGCAAAAACAACAACAACCAGAAAAGCAAACCATATTCATCAAGTGAAAGGTGTCACTAACATTATAGGAATTCATAGTAGTTCAGTAAAAGAAATTCTCTTTCAAAGTCACACAGTGACTTATTTGCTTAGAATTCTGCATCCTGAGATAAGCAAGTGAGATGATATAAAAAAAAAATGACACAAACGGAAATGAAAAATGAGGGAAAACTTATAACCCTTGACTTACAGGACATTTAATAAAGCTCAAGGAGTTGAAATTTGTAAGTGGAAAAAATAAGGAAAATACAATAGAAAAGATTCAGCTTTCACGTCTGTTAGGAAGATTTCTCTTAGATGGTCACATATGTGGAAAATTCTGAGAAAGAAACATGCTATTAAAAAGTGAAATATGTATTCACTTCCTAATCAGCCCAATTCAGAATTCACACTGGAGTTTCAGGTATACTTGGATTTCAATTATTATAATTCTCAATATCACCAGAGGAAATTTAATGCCATTTTTAGGGAACAATTTGGGCCTGACTGATTTTTCAAGTTGTGATTTTGAACGAATTCATTACTGCTGACCTTTTGAATCAGCATAGTGAGTTCAGCCAGACCCAACAGACAAACATGTATGCAGAAAGCTGTCAGTCAATCTGGAGCTGACACAATGTTACAAGAGGAGCAATACAACAGCAGAAACCAGGAATCAGACAACGAGTGACAGTAAGACACCCTCAAATACCTGCCAGAAAGATATATTGGGGAAAATATTCTAGAATTCCTGATGGGGATGATGTCTGCTGTTCCCTCACCATAGTCACATGAAGCAGGCACTAGTATTAAGTTCATCCTACATAGTAGATCAAAAGGTAAACGACGTACAAAGTTCTCCAAGCTATTAAGCAGATGACCTGGGATTTGCGCCCAGGCCACCTGGCTTTAGCATCTCTGACGTCCGCGCATGGGCTATGGTCCCTTGCTTTAGAGAGTAGGGCACTAGGACCGCCCAGATTCCTGATGCCTTTCTGCCTCACCAGAGTCCTAGGCAAAGATGGAGTTTGCTTGCTTTGAACTTTTCAGAGGAAATAAAATGTGTTGCTTTCTCTTTGTAATGAAAAGAAGAAAGGCTCTTGGTGGGAAAACGGGAAATAAAATGATTTGGTTGAAGAGATGATGCCTGTTCACTCCGCCTTTACTGAGACTTTGACAAAACCATTCCTAGTTTCAGCGTTGACTCCGTACCATACATACTCATTCATTTGAACGCGTTGGCAAGCATCCCCCTGCCCGTCCCCTCTGAGCTCTGAAAGGGCACGGAGAACACAGAAATCCATTTAATTGAGAATAGTCTATCACTCTGCAATTCTGTTGAATTGTTCAAACTCATTTGAAATAATATTCAAGGTAAGACACAGAGCATATATGAGAGGATAAGTGTGTCTATAATCCCAAGGAACCACAGGGCCTGGGGCACTCCTGGGTGCTTATACTCGCTGGGAGCTGGCCGAACCGGTCTCTCCTAGAATGTCACTCTTCCTCGTGTCCAAACAGTCTCAAGATTCCCCTTGCTGTCCTCTTACCAAAGGACCCAGCCCTGCAGAGTCTTCCTAAATGGTTCCCAGGTTGTCAACCCTGCCACCATTAAAGGGGGAAGCCAAACCTTCCTCCGGAAGCCATCACACAGGCTGTAGCAAAGCACTGGCTCTAAAGTTAGTATTTTCTAGCACAATCATACCCTAAAACAGCCCTAACGTCCCTGAAATAAGTGATGCTAACAGAGGTACCCTCCTCATTTCCTGAGGCCTACAGGTCTGATTGGGCTGAATAATTAAGCGAAGCTGCTTTTTCTTACTTGTTTTTCCAAACAGGATCACTCTTTCCCGTACACGTCTATATGTGCTCTCACCCAAGGGAAACTGGTCTAATGGATTATGATGATGGATAATTAGGTCTCTTAATTATTTTCTTAGGATTATTGTAGCTGTGAAATTCAAGCCACGTACACATACATTCAAATAGCAATGATAAAATATTTAATTGCTTTTTAAATTTAGAAATGATATCTGGTTTTGAGAACTATCTCTGTCCGAGCGTGTTCATCATTTTTCTTTGCATATTCAAAGACCTTTTCCATCTATTTATAACCATTTTGATTGGTTTACCTTCTATGGTGGTCTGACAAATGTCATTTGTCATTGGTTAGATTTGTGTTCATGTTAATACACAATCTGGGTGATTCGACCAACATATAATGCTTAATTACCCAATTTTAATCGAATCTATTTAAAACATGGATGCAGTAAGTCCAAATGTGGCCTATAAAACCTCAGAATTTCACCTTTTCTAGATATCCGACCCTGGGCGTTTCTATATTTCATCCCTAGGGCTTCTCTGTCAGTTCTGGCTTTTCCTTTAAACAGTGATGAGTCTCAGGAGGGAGAAGCTCTTAGCTTCAGGACGAAGGTTTTACGTTGCCATTACATCAGTGATAAACAAAGTTATCATTGCATAATAGTCCTAAGACGGCAAAGCAAACTTTCTCTTCTGATGCTTAACAACACTAAGGACGGTCCTTGAGGCTTGCCTGTGTTTAATATGAATGAACTCGTGAAACAGGAAATATGGATAAAAGTCCTGTGTAACCCTTAATCATTTGTAATTAGTTCTATGCCAAGAACACACCCCTCCCCCAGACAGGCAATGTTAACTATCCAGTCATATTTCTACCTAACCCAGTTTACAACTTGTAAACTTATTTATCTAATATTTTACTGACAAAGAATATTCTGTCTGTGACAAAATTTGGGATCCAACGGGCTCCTTTCCAAACCCTCCTGCATTTTAGGAATTCCGAGCCTAGCAGAGGTGACAGAAAAGTCAAGAGTGATTATAACGCAACTTGGGAAGTAAAAGTGTACCCTGGGAAAGCATGGAGAAAGGAAGACACTGCGTAGAGGAAATGGAGCGTCACACGAAGAAGCTCAGCCAGGCTCACATCTGAGCAGGGTTGGAGGAAAAAGGGAGGCTCCTCGGGTAAAGGAAAGGGGCAGATGCTACCTGGGAACAAGGCAACAGCATGTGTAAGGTCTGTGAGAAGTGAAAAGGCATCTCACGGTCAGGGAACTGCAAGAACGCTGTACGGCTGAAGGCCCTGAGGGACGGCGGGGACCAGCAGGCTTTGATGCTGGAAAGGGAGAAAATTCAGACCGTGAAGTTTCTTAGATGATGCAGTTTGAAAACAGACACGTTTACATTTAAGGGGTTTAAGTAGGAAAGTAATATAATAGTTTATCTACATTAAGACATTAATCACAGTATGAGGCAGGGGAAACTAAGGCCCGGAGCATTGCAAACAACTGACCAAAGTCAGGAATATGATCAGATAAGCAGTTCAGAAATTGACTGAGGAAAACAGATTGAAAAAAATGAGAAAACAGAAAACAACTCATGAAAGAACATTACTTAGTTTAAGCCCATGGGGGATAAAGCGAAGAGGCCAAATTCAAGAAGCCTGAATAAGGCAGAATCAGGTGTAGAAGTGGGCAGAATGTACAAGTACAGGCTCCATAACGGAGATGGGAAACACCACAGACATCGAGTGCTGTGGACAGAACGTCTTGAGTCTGTTGTCGGAGATCAGTTTGAGGTGCTGCATTCAAACGGTGGTGGTGCTATGAAAAAGTATTCTATTGTTCAGGAAGGAAGCTGAATTGGAGGTAAAGAAAAAACGTTTATTTTGAGCTTTATATTGTCTTTGCTGGGGAACACAGGGGCTATAGTGATATGAGTGGCTCAGAGGTTGTGATTTGGCTGTTGTTTTGTTCTTTTCTGGGAAGGGAATGGAACAAGAAGTTGCAATAGCTCACACAATCACGAATCTGCATTCTACATGCTGATTAACAGGCAGGGTCCATGCCCAGCTGCCGATCGTACTACCGTTATAACTGAGGATAAACCAAGACCCTTGTGTGAAACACTCTTGTTCAGAGTGAGAGATGAGTTACTGGAACACAAAGACGCATGGCCAGAGCACGGTGACATTAGGATGAAGAAAACTCAGTGCAGGTTGTTCTTCCGCAGAACAGAGTGAAGCGTCCATCACAGCAGTTGACTGTCTAAGCGTTTTGTTAATGACTTCTCAAAAGCATTAGAGACTTGACCTCTCTTCTTCTAGAACCACCTTCTCCCCACGCTCTTTGACTCTTATTGTCAAGGCTGTCTTCTTCACTCACTAGTTGCTTCTTCTCAGCTTCCTTTTTCGGTTCTTCCTCTGCTGTGTTCCCTCCAAATGGTGGCCTGCCCCTGGCATCTGCCTGGCACTCTCATCTTTCCTTCTTGAGGACGATGACCTGGTCCCATGATGGTGAAAACCATCAGTACGATGTCTCTCCATTCCTATCCATTGCCAGGAAGTATTCATTCTTCTAACCCTCATCCATTGCCAGGAAGTATTCATTCTTCTAACCCTCTCTTGGATACATCCCATGGGATAATCAAAGGGGGTCTCCAGCTGAATGTATCCAAGTCACCATGCATGGTTTCCTTCAGTGTGTCCCAAATTGTTTCTCCCCACCGTGTTCCCATATCACTACCCACTCAGTTGCTCGAGTAAAAAATATATGAGCCATCCTTGATTCCTTTTGTTTCCTCATTGCCAACATCCAAGCCACCAGCAAATCCTATTGACTGTAACAGATATAAAAAGATATCAACCCATCCATTTCTTTACCAGTATCTCATGTCTAAACTGCTGCAACAATTTCCTAACTGGTGTTCTTCCTCCAATCTTGCCCCGTTATAACCCCTTCTCTACACCTCAACAAAAAGTATCTTCTTAATATGAAAATTAGACCATATTGAATACCTTCCTGTGGCTTTCCACTGCACTTAAAATAAAACCCAGAGTCCCTGGCCTTGTTCACACACTTCGTGAGATTTTACCACCACTTCTCTGACCATGTGACACCATTCCTCTGCCCCTTGACCACTAGAAATCAGTAACTCGAAACTTTTTACATTCCTTTGGCTCACCAAGGTCATGCCCTCTTCTGGTCCTTTGGATCTGCTGGTCTCCCTTTCCAGAAATCTCCTCCCCTCACCTCTGCCTGATTCCCCATCATTCAGACATTACCTCAAACATCGCTTTCTAAGGGTGGGCTTTTCCCGACCACCTTATCTACAGAGCCCCACAGACACTACCTATTGTATCACTGCATTTGATTGTCTAATACTTTCCTTAACTATCAATTGAGTAAATGTTTGTCTCCAATGGTTATCAAATTTCTAAGAGAAGAAAGTCCTTCTCTCTGGCTCACCCCTTTACTCCCTGCACTCAGAAGTCTGCCTGCCACATAGGACATCCTGATAAGAAAATTTTGAAAGAAAAAATGAATCTAGGAGTTCAGGAAGGCACAATGACTTTGCCTTTAGAAACTTTCCGAACAGAAGATAAAATTTTGTTTTGGGGTGGCACGTGGGATCTTCGTTCCCCAACCAGGGATCAAACCCGTGCCCCCTCCAGTGGAAGCATGGAATCTTAACCACTGGACCATCAGGGAAGCCCCTGGAAGGTAACAATTTTAAGGCAAAAAACCTCATTGCATTTGTTATCACGTGACCTTGTTTCAAGACCATAGGTTTAAGATGAGTGTGAAGTTTAGGCAAATCATTTTGCACATCTATACAATGGGAATAATAATCCCTGTTTTTCTTGTTTCATTAGATTGTTGTAAGATGTGAAGAGATGGATGTGAAGCTCTCTATTAACTCTAGGGCAAAGTAAGTCAGTAGTAGCTGGGCCTGGGATCTTCTGTCTTCATTAGGCATTGGAAAGCTCATTCTTGTACTGATGGATTTGCTGCCCATTGAGTGGGTGTGGCATAACCAGGGTGGTGGCCATCACCACCTGGCCCTGAAGAGTTTTGCATCTGGCAAGAGTATTTGCATCAGAGAATGACTCCTTTGCAAGGTAAAAAACACAGAGAAAACTTCTTAGCTCTCATCTCTATAACTTCCTCATAGCAGCCTGTAGTAAGACATTCAGATTGCCCTACAGATGAAAATCAGCTCACTTTTTGCTTTCAATAGGATACATGGTGCATGTACTATTACACTGGAGAAAGAGCCGCACAATTATTATAACAGGAAAGAGTAAAGCTCAACATACCTGGCAAACTATATATATATAATATGTATGTCTTTTTTTCCTACCAAATGAAGTTACACTGAAAGCAAATCAAATGAAATAAAAGCTTCTGTGTCATATCTACAAATGTTCATCAAAACAGACAGCTCCAGCACAAATTATGTGGTTTATATTAGGGACTCGGACTCTGTATGGCTCTAAAAAATGGATTATAATTTCTCCTTGGAACAAATGAGGTCAGTGAATAATGTTTAGAAAAAATGAAGCCCCCTACCTTCTTCCTCCCCCGACGTGAGCCACAAGGCAGCCCTAGCGATTCTGAAGCCCGGCACTCGGACCTTCAGCGGCGGGCAGTGGTGCTGGCCGTGGCTTCCAGATGTTTGACAGGGGCAGCAGCAAGAGGCATCAGTGGGATGTGTCCACAAGGTGCAGGGGTAGGTTACAGAAGAGCGAGCAGAGGAAGGCAGGCTCTAGAGCACTCTACACACGGCAATGGAGGCCCCCAGGAGGCGCAGAGAAGGCTGGAAGAGGACAAGGTGGGCCCGGGTGATGTCACTGCACCCTATGACCAGCCGCCGGCGCCTACAGCAAAAACCCAGAGGTTTGCCCCTGCTGAAGACTCATTTCGACTCAATACTGAAAACTGGCTGAGAAGGGTCACTGAGGAGAAGAGTTGTCAAATGTCACACTGCTACAATAAAATAGAAATGTTCACGCTGATTTGGAATAGCTAGAGAAGTTACAAGTCTTGCCCTTTTCCCATCACATAGGTTCCCCAAATGCTAGTTTGAGGTGTAACTCTATGTATTCATTTTAGTTCTTAAATGAGAGGGCTTGGTGAACCAAAATTTCACTACACAATAAAAATCCTAACTACTGGGTTAAAAACGTATAGCTCAAACTTACTCAGTCTCAGGGATGGTGTTATATTACCTAATGAACACTGATAGCCAAGCAGGCAGCCTGCCAAACAAGGGGAGAGACAGCAGGTCTGTCTGTCAGTCTGTCTTCTCCACTTGCAGACTCAAGGCCCAAGTCATTACCGCCATGGGCCCTCTCTCTTCATTCGCTCCAACCATCCTTGGGTCTGCTTGGGGGTGGAGAGGCCTGAGCAGAATCCTGATGAAGCTGAGGACCCTGTGGGACCCGCCCGGGTACAAATCCTTTCCATGTCCCCCGTTTCTTGTTTGTAGCAAACAGGCTTCATTCAGCCTCCTTGACCTTCCCTGAGCTCCAAAGGGCAGATTCAAACATCTGCTAATCAGGGAAGGGAGGGGATGCAGAAACAAAAGAAGAGAAGTCAAGAAACTACAGTGCAGACAAGAGAATGAAGCTAGATGACTTATTCAAGGGCACTAGGCCAGCCAGCACTATGCTATTGATTTAGATTAATAGTTTTTATTTGGCCAGTTGGATTGACCCCCAGAAAGTGAAAAAAACAATTATTAAAGAGCTCGAGTCAAATACAAAATGGATATGAGCTTTTATGTTAATATAATTTCCTGATCCTGGTGCCATATGGCAAAAAGGAGGTTGCACTGATTGAGAAATGGGACATTAAGTGTTTAAATAAATAGCACAAGGCAAGCAAGTGATACAGTTTTATAAAGTACTTTGAACTCTGACTTCCAGTCAAGTATTTTAACCAGAACTCTCCAAGCAGCATTCATATATATCTTTAATATTTATTTTTGATTTAAATTCCAGGGTAACTTTATTTTTTTTTTCTTTTACCTAACAAGTATGTATTTATTTGACTTAATGTCAGGAAGCTTAAATACATTTGTATTGGCATAGTTACTGAGTTTTAAGTGTCCAAGCTATAAATTTCTGAATATGGAATTTCAGATTATAAATAAAAAATTCACATTTATATTCTTAAAACAAACGAACAAACAATAGTGCAACATTGGGGCAGTGTCCTGGTTGCTCCTCAAGGAATATATGTAACAATACCTTTGAGTTCTTCTGCAGGAACTAAGGCCCTCACCCAGATGGAGGATGGTAACTTCAGGTTGAGTACAAGATTCCCAGAACACTGCCCTGTTACCTCACCTCCAACCAATCAGAAGAAAGTCTGCACACAGTGGAAGCTAACGAAGGCTCTGACCCCCCTGCCCAGATGATTCTTGCTTTAAAACTTTCATGGTCACGCAGACTCTTTGGACTTGGTTTTCGTACACTAGTCTGCCTTCTCCTCAGGTTGTTGGCTTCCTGCATAAAGCAATCTTTCCTTTCCAACCAACACTTGTTTCTCGAGTATTGGCCTGTGACCAGCGAGCAGACGAACCTGAGTTTGTTAACACTGGCAATGTGAGTTGATGGAATCTTTTCATTTCTCTCTCCCTTGTTATTCTTTATTGGTTAATGGGTATAAAAAGCAGCAAAAAATCTTAAAAGGTCATAGTGAGTACTGAAACTGAGCACGCCTAAAACTGAGTTCCCATGCCAAGGTTGATTAACCTCTCTATCCAAAACTGTACTTCCTTGTCCCATTCCTGTTTCCCTCAGGATTAAAGAGTATCAAAGAAAATGGGAGATTGAAAGGAGCAGAACCCCGAGGCGCCTTCCTGGGCACAAAAGCTCCTCCATGTCCCTCATCTCCTGTTTGTACAAAAGGATTTAGTCTCTTAGTTACTAATTAGGGAAGTGAGGGGAAGCAGAAAAAACAAAAGGAAAAGTGGTCAAAAAAGAAAAGCAATGATAACTTAAACAACAGTTCAGTGATAAAACAGAGACTTAGTTCCCCCTCAAGGGTTATACATAACAATCTTTATGATGCATGTCTTTGAGTTGTTCTGCAGAAAATAAGACCCCCAACCAGGTGGGATGGTGACCACACGTTGACCACAACACATAGACCCGAGACTGGTTGGAGCCAGAAGATTGATGATTAAGATTCCAGAAACATCACCCTGTTCCCTCAACACCAACTAATGAGAAGAAGGTCCATGAGCTGCAGCCTTCACGCCAAATGTTGCCTTTAAAAACCCTTCCCTAAAAACCATCAGGGAGTTCGGGTCTTTTGAGCATGAGCTGCCTGTTCTCCTTGTTTGGTGCTCTGCAGTAAACACTGTACTTTCCCTCCCCACAACCTGGTGTCAGTAGATTGGCTTTCTTGTGCGTCAGGCTAGCAGACCCAAGTTTGGTTAGTACTAAGAAGCATTTATAAATGGCATTTAATACAGAGCCTTAATTAAATTTAATTATTTAAAGAAACATCCTTTTTAATCCCCTTCTAATCCTTCAGGTATCTGCCTTTAACTTGGAAATACAGCTACAGTGGAAGGGATAAATGCAAACAGCTACTGGGCAACAGTTTGTTTTTTATATTCTTAAAAGGTTCACAGTAACACATCTTTCCATGTGTGTGGACAAGAAATTGCTCTTTGCTTTGGAGGAGATTTGAAAATAAAATTTCAAACAAATGCTTAAAGAATTCCAAATGATTTGAAAAGCTAAATCCATTCAGTCAAAAATGGATTTAGATTAATAGTTTTTATTTGGCCAGTTGGATTGACCCCCAGAAAGTGAAAAAAACAATTATCAAAGAGCTCGAGTCAAATACAAAATGGATATGAGCTTTTATGTTAATATAATTTCCTGATAATTTCGCTCCAAAAACAAAAAAAAAAAAGGTATCTGCCAAAATAGTCTGTTCAGAATATTAAGTTGCTTATTGCAATATTTGGAGAAAGCTGGAACAAACAGTGCTATGCATTGAGCAATTCATGAAAATTTGTTATCAGTGTGTGATACAATGAGAAATATATATTTGGTCTTTGTCCTGTCCTTCTCACCCTCAGTTCCTGACACAGAGCTTCTAAAACCCTTGGAATTTCCTGAGTGATAGGAATATCTTTCATTATTCATAACAAGCTACTTTCAACCACACCTGAATTTATGTTAATAAGATGACTCTTGATGGGCCCAAAGATGGCTTCAGGATGCGGACTCATTGCCGGGTGAAGCAGCCCTGTGATTATAAGGTTGGAACTTACAGTCCTGTCTGCAGAAAAGGGGAGGGGGGCTGGAGATTGAGTTAAATCATGAACACCCAGAGATGATTTATTCATCCATGCTGATGTAATGAAACCTCCCCCAAATGCCTAAATGACGGGGTTCAGAAAGCTTCCTGGTTGAGGTTGGTGACCACTTCAAGGCGCTGGGAGGGTGGTGTGCCTGGAGAGACTATGGACTCTGCTACACACACCCTCACCCGATGCATTGCCTTGCCCGATGCATCTCTTCCATTTGGCTCTCCCTGAGTTGCATCCTTTATGATAACCTGGTAGATGAGTAAAAGTAAAGTGATTCCCTGAGTTTTGTGGACTGCTCTAGCAAATGAATCTGAGGAGGGGCTGGTGCAAAGCCTTGATTTACACCTGTTGGTCAGAATACAGATGACAACCTGGATTTTCTGAAGCAGGTATCAGTCTAGTTGGGCTGAGTCCTGAAGCTGTTGCAGGGGCTGGCAAACTCCAGGAAGTTGGTGTCAGAATTGAATTGAATTGTAGGAAACCCAGTTGGGGTCAAGAGAGTTGGAGAACTGTTGGTGTGGTAAAAGTACCCCTCATTTGATGTCAGAATTGTTGTGAGTACACACAGATCAGACAATGAAAAGAATAAAATTGTCCCTGCCTTTTCACTCTGTCCCCCAGGTTCACTGAAGACACTGGAACACATGTATCTTGCCACTTAACCTTTATCTATGACTTGAATTTAGCTTGCAAAACATAAGAGAACATGCTCTTTAATGCCTATGACTTGTCCTAGTTCCCCACCATGTGATTACATGGTGAAAATCAAGTTGTTCCTATTGATTACACTTGGGTTTTTAACCATGAACTGCTCTAAAAGACGTCCATCTTGGCATGGGTTTTCCCTCTTTCACTTTGGTGTTTTTTAATATGCAGAAATGTTGCAGAAACAACCTCAAGTGCCATGAGGATTTCTCTTTTCTCAAACACATGCTCACCTCATCTCTCCCTATCTCCCCTGCAGAGATTAAGAGGTGAATTTAGCTTGTAAATCTACTTTTGTTGTCTTTAAGCAAATTGTAGGGTTGGAAACTCTCAAATGGTGGCTATGTGCCTACTTTCTTTTTAGGAAATATGGGTCAGTAATGAAAGATGTAAACAAACTTAAATTCAAGTCTATTTTGGGGAATTATATTGTAAGACCGGAAGAGAATAAAACATATCCTCAAAATAGATCACTTAAGTTTTAGGTTAGGTCTATTATTTCCTATTTGAGACATTTCACATTTGCCCAACACAGTCCTATAAGCCAGGAGGAATGGGACTTGTGGAATGAGGATAAAGATGATAGAAAGAAACAGGGGCCAAAAAGGAGGGAAGGGAGAAAGAAACAGAGGCCAGGAAGAAGAGGGGAAATGGGTAACCTAGAAGCTAAGAGGGTGACAACGAGGAAGAGGGAGGTGGAAGGCATTAAACACTGGGCCTCCAAGTAAAAAACACATTTTGTTTCAATAACGTTCTAAGAAAATCCCAGAATAAGGTACCAGAATCAGCACTTGATGTTAAAACGTGGCCACACGTTCCGGGAACCATTTTATAAGGAAATAAATTCAAAACTGATGTCGGATGAATGACTTGAGTAGAAAATATCCTCTGGTCCTCAGCTTTGAGATTCCAGGTTGGTCAGCAGTGGGGCATCCTCACATTTACACCCTCCCTCTCACTTCACCTGTGGGTAACGTTCAATGTTTCCTCAGTGGATGCTGGAGACTGAGATGGAAACACAAAAAAGGAAGGGCATCTCTAGTTTTATAATTTTGTATATCCTATTTGAGGACAAAGAAAGCTACCTTCCTCTCAATAACGACAATATCTCTTTAACAAAGGACCTTCCTTGGTACCTAATATGGGATGTTCTCAAGATTTGCTGCCTCGAACGTGGAGGGAAGTGAAGTGAAGGAGGGTGGCCTGTGGCCCAGAATCAAGTGTCTTTATCTACTAAGTAATTTATCCTTTATTTGGAGCCCCCGAAAGGTGAATAAGATTGTCTTTGATCTAAAATTCCTTCTAATCTGACTCTTGGGATTCTCCACTGTAATGTATACACACTTCAATATTTAGGAATAGAAAAGTACGGAAAGAGTATTAATATATGAGCTGAGTGACCAAAACAATGTGTGAGTGGTCCATTGGGATTGCAAAGAAGTGCATTTTTTCTTTTTTCTCGAGTGTCGTGGTGTAAGGCCTAAAATTAAGGTCTACCGTTATGTGCTGCCTCCAAATCTGGGGGAAACCTGGAGGGTCTCGAATGGTGTCACTGCCAAGGTCTCCTCTGCTCTGCCCCAGTGAATAAGGTCCCTTGGCCAAACGACCCTCCTATCACAGGACCAGGCACTGTTCCTGCTCATCCTTGTGTCGCGGCTTCAGTTCCCTGTCAGCCCACATGGTTATGCAAACAAGCCCATCACATCCTCCTGTGGGAACCAAGGGGCACCCCACCCTTTGATACTATAAAGCCTGCTTCCCACAGCCCCGGTTGTTCCCTCCCTTCCCAGTGTGGCCCTGTGTGGCTGCAATGTCTTCCTACCCCAGTTGTGAGTACACGTGACTCACAAACTGTTATCATCTCATCTGTCCAGTGCTGGGTGTCCTGTGTTCAGCCATCTCTATAACCCTGATGGCAGGGGATCTCCTTTCTCACCATTGGGGTGAAAGAAGGCAATTTAAACAGACATCATCTCCAGGGTTAGGCTAAATGAAGTTCAACTGAGCTGCCCCCTCAGCTTCCTTCCAACCTTCATAGGACTCGTTTCCACCCACATTGAATGTCTGGGGTCCAGACACGGGAGCAGCAAGCCCGAGTCCGTTCACCACCACGCGCTTGCAGGAATGTGAGGCACTCCACTGGCATGCTGTGTTTTCATGTTGAGGGCCTGGCATCTGAAAAATGTGGGAAGGAGAAGGGCAGTGCTTTGCGGAGGACGACTAAAGAGGAATTGCTAAGTTTTAGTATTCCTCTTCCCACAGCAGCCCCTCCTTCCAAGCCTCTCCCACATTTTCTCCCACCTCCACCAAAAAACCCACTTATCTTACATTTCCCAACCTGCTGGTGAACAAAGGACATCAGTGCTCGACTGCTCACTGTGTGAGCTCTGAATGTTGCTGGCTCTACGTCTTCCCTGAGGGCATCACAGGAGAAGCTGGATCCTTCAAGTCTCTGAACACAGGTTGATGTTTCCAAGGAGAGAACCATCTTGTCCACAGTTTTGTGCTTTGTTTTGATGTTTCAGATAACATGGAATGTCAGAGTTCACCAGGGCACATTCCAAAGCGTTGAGAGGGTTTCTGTATTTTCTAAGCATCCTATAAACAGAATCTATTGGCAAACCTCTACTTGTAAATACTGTTAATAAAGAGGATGAATAGAAACATATAATTTGGGGGATACTCTGTCATTTGTGACAATCTCTAGAGGGCTATGTCTCCATGAATGTGACTGCTGCACATTTACCAAGTCTCTATCAATATAATGATGTAATGCTTCATTGAATAAGCCCTTCTTATTTAATGTAATTTTAGGCTACAGTGGAAACTTTTATCAGGTCCCTTAAGACATTACTAGAAAACGATATGTTACATTTAAAGCAACCTCTTCCCACCCTCTTGAGAAAGAATGTAGGAAGATTACAGCAGTGAAATTATTGCAACTACTCTCTTTTGATAGGAGGAGGCAAGCATGATCAGACTAAATATATCCTTGTTTCTCCCAGAGTGATGCAGAGAATTCAATCCATCCCAGAATGCCCGCCACACTCTAGCCTCCCTCTGAACAGACCTTGTGTAACTCATCATTGTACCCCCAGGTCAGACTGCTGAACAAATTAATACAAATTCAACTGTATCAAAGCAATATTAACATGCAAGGTTTCAGAGGCTCTGGACATTTGAACAGTAAGTTCAAACACTGAACATCAAGCAACTAACTGAGTACACAAGAAAGGAGAGAGACTTAAATTATGGCCCCTTGTTAAATTTTCAGAGAACTCCTTAAAAATCCCATATTAAAGGTTAGCAGGCTGAGGTTCAGGCTGAGGGAGATATCTCATTGAACCCTGCCCAGCTAGAAAGTGGCAGAATCAAGGTGAATTGCTAGGTTACTGGCTCATAACACTAGGATCTTACCATGTCCCTAGGTACCCACACTACAAACAGTAGGATGAAGCTCTTACCTGGCTTTCATATTCAGAAAAGATTAGATTCCTATTTCATAAAACTATAAAGAGGTTGAGCTGAGAATCCAACCATACTTCATAGGCTCTTGGGTTTGGAGAGAGCCATGTGACTTCAATCTCACCTATATCCCTTGTACCTGCCCCTCTATGTCACGCTGCCAAGCTGTTGCCCTATCCACTTGATAAATCCTGTTGGCTGAAAACATCAGTTTCTTGCGACAGTCCATCGAATCTTCAGCCCACTTGGCTGTAGGAAGCTCTTTCTTTAACTGAGCTGATATCGATCACCCCATAGCTTTTACCTATTAGTTCTGGTTCTATGCCTTAGAGACACAAAGATAAATTCTTAACCTTCTTCCACATGATTGTCCCTTTCTTGTTTATGGACCCCTAAATCATCCTCCTGGGTCTTCTACTCTCTAGACCAGTATAGCCAAGTTCTTTTTCTCATTTCTCCGATAATATGGTATCCGATTCCTTTTATTATTCTGGTCCCTTTCCTCTCTCTTCTTTCCGACTGCCTGTGACTCAAAAATATAGAATTCAGCCAAAATGTTGGGAGATGATATGACATGTTTCAGATTTGCTTCAGAATAATCTATGGCTAGGGGTGGGTGTGGGAGAAGTGGTTAAGGGAGTAGATGAAACAAGATTTGCAAAATATGTGGATAAATTTTTAAACTGCTGAGTACACAGAATTTCATAATGCTAGTGTCCTTATTTTTGTCTAAAAGATTTTTAAACAGTATAACATCCGAAAACACACATGATACTTCAGACATGATAGGATTTGTTACAAAAAAGTGAAGGCAACACATTCTGTATCATAATATTGTACATTGATTAATGACAAACATGATTGCTTTTTTTTTTTTTAGAGCCATGTAAATTTTGTTGATTTGTGTTTCCTGAAAAACCTATGCTATTTCCTATTCTTGATTAACGTAATCGGTTCTTGTTTTTAAATATTATTTTGGAAGATTTCATCTGTTAAGCACCAATGGACCGTAAAACTGTCAGTCAACTTATTCATTTTCGACTTTACACAAATATTTTTAGCACATCATTTAAATCCTAATCTGAATCACTGGTAAAAATACTGAGAGGCCGAGGTTAGAAACCTAGAGAATGAACTTGCAAAACATTTTCTGTGTGTGGAGGATGTGCACAGTTAGCAATTCAGTCTGGAAGGCTGATTCAACAGACAATGGTAAGACCACCCTTTCATTGAGGAAAACACAGAAAATGAGGTCATGGAACTCTCAGGGAAGGAAATGTAAACCTTACTGCTTATCCTTTGTTTTGCAATAAACTTCAAAATTTGTTGGTAATGTGATGACACTGACCCGGAATGTAAAAAATCTTAATGACAATGGAACTAAAAATGGCATGTTAATAAATATTATTGTCCCTGAGCAGTAAGAGGTAGGACATATTGAAGCTAGAAGTGAGGGAAAGAGATAATTGGATGTCAATAAAGAATTTATTTTCCTTCTGCTGTGGCAAATTTCATTTATATCACACTTTATAAATAAGCACCTTCAACACTTCAACAGATTGCTGCAATTTATCATGAATTTTTTAAATGCTACCTTGTATATAGATAATGCGTCAGCCCCAACTGTTTGATTTGTAATTGCTTAATAATTGGGGGATAAAGTATATTTATCTCTGTTTTAAACATACTAATTTATTTTTGAAGTAGGTATATTTCAACTTGTTTTAGAGACAATGACAATTTCATGATAAATAAGCTAGTAAGGTGTACAACATTTGCATCATACAATTATCTTCTGAGAGGTTAAGCAAAAACACATTTTTCCCCCTCTAGATTGTAAGATCCAATCTTTAGACTAAAGGAACTACCAAAAATGCATCCCTTGGAATCATCACAGAAAGCCAGGCATGGAGGGAACTGTACCAGGAGAAAAATTATTAGATGAAGAGCTGAGAGCCCCATGCCTCAAATTTGTTATGTCACAGAATCACCTGAAGTCCTCACCTGCAACAAACTGCCAAGAATAGAATCCCCATCCCCAGTTTGAGACACCTTGGTGGCAGCTGGAGGAAAGGAGATAGGCAGGTAGATGACATAAGGGAAAGTTTAATACTATCTCTGGTAGGCATGAAAGAAACAAACAAAAAAAATAATGCTAATAACAACCTATTGTGTTGCAGGTGTGACTCTTATCTGACTCAGGACAAGACACTAGAGAAAGCTGTGGAGTTCAGAGGGAAATATAAGGACAGTGTTTGTGTGCTCTTTTTTTTTTATTATTATTAGCTATGTAACCTTGAGCAAATTGTCTAACCTGTCTAAGTTAGTTTGCTCATCTGGAAACATGGAAAAAAAATAAACAACCTCGTTACTAAAAAACAGTGATACAAAGTTCAAAGGAGATAATGTCCATGAAAATACTCTTGTATTTTCACAAAAATAGACTATAAACACGTTAAGTACAATTATCCATGTAATATTAGCAAAAAAACCCCATAAAATATAGAATGCAAGATTTTGTATGATAAAAGATGATCTTAAGGTTTCTATAAATGTGTATAGGATTTCTCAACATATATTCTCTACTTCTACTTATGCTGGATTAAAATATAAAAAATCTACATGGGCATAAAGTAAGGGGTAGTTCTAAGGGTCCTTTCTGACTCAGAGATCCAGTGCTATTAAATTAAATTCCTCATGACAATGAACTCCAGTCCCCTTTTAGTAAGTGTACAGAAAGGAGTTCGTAGAGCAGATCTGAGACTGTGATCCCTAGAACGGCCTGTTTGCAAAGTTGGCCTTCAGCTGGTATCTGGGAGCTTGGATTTCAGGAGGGGTTCCACCATTTCCCAAGAAGAATGGTTCACTGTGCCTAAACCATTTATGGAACAAGGTGGTTTATGCGGAAACCTGCTTTCCTTCAAGGGGTCTGGAGGTTTAGTAGGTCCCAGGCAGAGGGTGCCTATGTGACCAACCCTCATAGAACCCCTGGGCACTGAGTCCAATGAGCTTTCCTGGTAGACAGCACTTCACAGGTGTTTTCACAATCTTTTGCTGGAGGGATGAAGCCCATCCTTCATGGCTCCCCTGGGAAAGGATAATTGAAGTTCACGCCTGTTTTCCCCTGGACTCTCCCCTTGTGCCTTTTCCTTCCACAGACATGGCTGTGTATCCTTCACCGTAAGGAACCACAGCCCTGAGCACAGCTGTGTGTGGAGTCCTATGAATTCTCCTGGAGAACGACAGAAGCTGGGGGGTGGGGAGGGGGGCTTGGAGACCCTCCCCCGCCAAACACAATAACTTTACAAATGTATGCAGAAATGAAAAATTTCAGAAGTAGATGGCCAGACACTTGAGCAGTAAGATTTCATAAGTCAACCTGAAACAATCACAACCATGTCTCTAGACTCTAGTCAGAAAAGAAAGCGTGAGAGGGCTGGGAGCAAGTCCTGGCTGCTAAGACACGCAGCCTTCACTTTGAAACACCTTTTCAGGTCGGCCTGAGCGCTCCTGGCTTGGCCCTCGATGAACCACTGGAGAACATCAGCCTGGACTCATTCTAGTCAGATACAGAGATTTCTCCAGGACAAGGTGATGAAACTTTGTTTTATCTGGAACTTTTGCTTAGGAAGAAAGTACTAGGAAATGTGAAGTTGTTTTTAAAATAAATAAATATATAATAATATGTGGATGGGTGTTTGTGTTTATACCTTATAATTTAAAAATCTCTTCATTAACTTAACCCGATTCCTGGTTGATAATATTAGTTAACATGAATTGAGAGCTTCTGGGCAAAATAAAAGCCACTTTGTAAGTCTCATGTAATCTGCACAATAATGCTATGAGGTAGGTGCCCTTGTCATCCCCATTTTACAGATGCGAAAGTCAAATATATTATTATCACTGAATTAAGATGGGTTATCAAAATTTAATTTCTAATATTTAATGATCTTTAAATCTACCTTTACCAGATTGACCTGGTAAAATAACAAAATACAAAAGCAATAGACAATTACTATACTTTGATAATGGCCTATTTACTTCTATCAGAATAAAATTTCCATTTTCCCTCTAACACAGAATGTCTCTCTACTGGAATTAAAATATTCTTCACCTCATTCAAGTACCTAAATTAATCCAGCCAACAGCTCCTAGGGAAACTATGTTTTCCCTGCTATTCTCGGATATGTTTATACCAGTGGTCCCAACTGGGGATGAGTCTGTCCCCTTAAGGACATTTGGCAATGTCTGGAGATGTTTTGGTTGTTACACTAGGAGGGGGTATGCTCCTGGCATCAGTGGGTGGAGGCCAGGGTTGCTGCTAACCATAGTAGAATGAATGCCTAGGACAGTCCCACAATGCAGAATTATCCACCCAAAATGTCTACTGTGCCAAAGTTGAGAAACCCTCGTTCACAGGACAAGTAAATCCCATCCCCATATTACTGAATATTTAATTGATTTTCTACTGATTTATTGATTGACAGAGCTATGGAGAGGTAACTAAGGAATATCCAGATTCTTACAAATATTTCTAAACAGTAAGGTAAAGAGAACCATGAAACTGGATTAAAAGAGATCAAGAAATGCTGCTGTCCCTGACAGGGGAGAAGACAGCTATTTGACATTTGTCAGGTCACTTAACCTCTCAGAATACTGGGGCCTCTTAAGGAAAGTGAGCGATGGCTCGTGTCTCATTTCCTTCCCATTTGACCACCAGAGCATCATCGGAATTCAGGTCAAACAAGGTTCATTCTCTGGAGCAAACAGATTAATGTCAAACACACTTCTTTTTTTTTTTTTTTTTGCGGTACGCGGGCCTCTCACTGCTGTGGCCTCTCCCGTTGCGGAGCACAGGCTGCAGACACGCAGGCTCAGCGGCCATGGCTCATGGGCCCAGCCGCTCCGCAGCATGTGGGATCCTCCCGGACCAGGGCACGAACCCGTGTTCTCTGCATCGGCAGGCGGACTCTCAACCACTGAGCCACCAGGGAAGCCCCAAACACACTTTTAAAACAATAATGAATACAAATAAAATTTCGAAGACCCAACAAATAGTGGAAAGTACAAAAAGAAAAATGAAGCAAAGAGAAAATGAAGGTGGGAAGGATGAGGAGCCAGAACAAGCAGTGAGGCCTGTGGTCATGCTGGCAGTGAGCCATGGATTTGTCCCTGGGCTTTTCAATAAGGCAAGCGAAGGGGACCCAGGACCCCATCAAGGCAGTGACTGGAAATGCAGTAAATGCATGTTCCCACAACTTTCAATCAAAGGAACACACGTGTACAAAATGACACACTCTCTTTCTTTGTGAAATGAGTATTAAGGGAAATCTACATTATACAACATTTATTTATAGCTAAATCCACTTAATTTACTACCATTTCCAGAAATAGTGTAATCTCAAGGACCATAGGTACACTGAGGCATTACCCACTTTCTGGCAGTCATACCTGGCCAGATGGAGAAGGGAATTCCCAACTGGGCTCCCTGCCATGCCATCGGAATGGTCCTTCTGAAACACATATTCCACCATGTCGCATGTGTGCGTCCCCATGCCACGACATAAAACCTGAATTCCCAGTGGTAGGCAGAAAAGAGATGTCCATGCCCTAACCCTTGGAACCTGAGAATGCATTAGGTTACATGGCGAAGGAGGGATTTAGGCTGCAGATGGAATTAGGCTGCTAATCATTTGACTTTGAAATGGGGAGATTATCCTGGATTATCCAGAGAGTCCAATATAGTCACAGGGGTCCTTGTAAGTGAAAGGGGGATGCAGGAGAGTCAGAGTCAGAAAAAGAGGTGTGATGGAGAAAGCAGAACCCAGGGTGATGAAATCACTACCTTTGAAAATGGAAGAGGCCATGAGCCATGGAATGTGGGCAGCCTTTAGAAGCTAGAAATGGCAAAAGGAAAAAGATTGTCCCTGATGGCCTCCAGAAGGAACACAGCCCTGCTGACACCTTGATTTTACCCACTTTGAAGTTCTGATATCCAGAAGGGTAAGATAAAAAATTTACACTGTTTTAAGCCACTAACTATGGGGTAATTTGTTACAGCAGCACAGAAAACAAATGCACTCTTGTTTTAGACTTCTATTGTTTTCTAACAAGTTGTCATAAACTTAGAGGCTTAAAGCAATACCCATTCATTAGCTCACAGTTCTTGTGGGTCAGAAGTCCAGATGTGGCTTAACTTTGTTTAGGATCTCACCAGCCTGAGGTCGAGGTGTCAGCTGGCACTGAGATCCCTTTTAAGGCGCAGGATCCTCTTTCAAACTCAAGGGCTGTGGCAAAATTCCATTCCTTGTGGTTGTAGGACTGAGGTCCTCTGCTCCTAGAGGCTGCTCATCAACATTTGCCGTGTGGCCCTTTCCACAACATAGAAGTTTGCTTCTTCAAGGTCAACAGCAGAGCATCTGGCACTACCTTGGAATCCCTTTTGAGGGCTCATATGGTTAGGTCAAGTCCACCTAGGATAATATCCCTTTTTGATTAACTTATACTCCACTCATTAGTGTTAATTACATCTGCAAAATCCCTTTACCATATAAGGTAACCTAATCATGGAAGTGAATCCTATGATCTTAACAATGATGCCCACACTCAATGAGAGAGGATTAGATAGGGAATGTCCACCAGGGGGCCGAATGCCGGGAACCAGTTAGAATTCTCTCTACCACACTACTTGGCTGGGAAAACTAGGTACTTGACCAGCTTGTCCCTGCCGACATATCTTCAACCAAATCCCACAACACAGGCAAATTAGTAAGTTGTAAGCGACTGCCCTGGGTATGCTCATGGTTACATGGAACCTGTGTAACCTCAGGCATGCCCCTCTCTCTCCAGTGACGGCCCCCAAGTGGTTCCCCCAGCTCCCTCTTACCCATCTCAAGGAGTGCTTAAACTTCACCTTGTTTTCATGGTCAAAGTATCTAACACAGTACGTGGGATGCATGGAATTAATTACTATACACCTTAATGCACACGATCCATGGTTTTAGTAAAAATATGTATGTAATGATTTTGTCCGTAGCAAATGTGTTTTCCTGATTGAATACTCCAATTCCACATGAAAGCACATTGTAATGAATATCTAGCAATGCGATCATTTTCAGAAGACTATAAAACAGTAGCTAATATAGAATTGTGAAAGAAACTAATAGTGACAAGGGGAAAGCCAAAGACCTTCATTTTCATAATGTAAACTCAAACCTAGATCTGCTTGCCTGAAAAGTATCAACGTTGACACATCCTGAATGAATTATGTACAGAAGATGACCCTATGGGAGTTAGCTGAACCCTTGAATAAGGAAAGACCAGAATATAATTACTTCCATTCCTTTTGTAGGACGGATCGGGTTGATTCAAATTAGACCCTATTTATCAATAATTATTAACAATCACTAGTGATGGAATTGTTTTCCTTTATTTTCTAACTCAAGAACTCTTTCTTAGGGTCACATTTTGAGAAAATCACAAATGGAAGAGACTCCCTGATCATGGGCTAGTGAGAACCTAGGGGGCTTCTATGTGAAATGAAGAACAGCCTTCTTCCTTGTTCTTGCAGTTTTCAGCTGGAAGAAGCCTACCAGTTCAAAACGGATACGCTTTAATAAATAGCTCTCCTTGTGCCAATGCACCACACATTGCTTCAATTATAGTTCTACTCCAGTGCTGGGGGAGGAGGGATCAGTCCTCACAGCCAAGCCTCAGGAAATGTGATGGTAGCACAGGAAAGAGGGCTCCCCCTCGGCCAGCCAGATACGCTCGGCCAGTCTGGGACAGCCGGTCCAGCAAGAAAGCTCACGTTTCCTAATAATTCTATTCTAATAATAACACCAAAGGAGAGGAAGGCAGAAAGAAACATCTGTAGTTGTGTGCTAAATTCCTCACGCCTCCAACACTTCCCCAGCCTCCACCCCGGCTTTAATTAGAAGCATTTACACCTCCTCACAGGTTTCCTTTGCCTTCCATCCACTAAGCCTAAGATGCCTTCCACTCTAGTAAGAATTTTGAGCATCTCTTGTCAGAATATGTTCCTGCCCACAAAATGCTTGCATTTCAGGATGCAACTCACCTACCTCCATCGTGTGGTGCTGGATTCTGCAAACCATCTGGGAAGGGGTCCCAAGCATCAGTCGCTGAGATGGGAACCAGCCAAGATGGCGGCCTCTGTGAGTTAGCTTGAAAGGCCAAAATGCCTAGAGCTCTTCCCCTCCAAAGAACACGGGATTAACAAGGAACTCCTTACTTAGTCTCTCTACATCCTAATGTCCAAATTAAACACATCGTTTAACTCAAACCATAGTCGCCCCGTTAAAGCCATGAGTCATGAGATTCAAAACCAGCCAGGCCTGGTTCTTCTCTAAGCCAAACTTAGACATCAGCTCTCTAGTTTCCAGAACAGCTGTTTCTGGCTACCTGATCCATCTCTCTGCCAAACAGTCATCTTGGGCAGGCAGTGGTGACCTCTGATGCATGGAGGGCTGATCTCAGGAGCGCAGGTGAGGAGTACACTCCCCAGGGGGTCTCAGAACAACTGTCTCCCTCTGAGGAGGTGGTACCCTATGAGGAATCATGACCCATACGCTCTGCTGGGGGCTGCTTCATGGGGAGTGGAAGAAATACCATCAAAACACGTGAATGCCTCCAAGAAAACTGAGGGAGAAGGTATAAGCTTTGAGGCAAATCTTCTATAGAGCTGCACTAAATGACACTTATCTCTTTGTATAAAGCTTCCAAGAATATAGAGAATTATACCACCATCCTGACTAAATACAGATGCTAAATTAAAGTGCTACAATTCTATCTGTAATGTTATATTGAAAAGAAATTACAAAGAGATTTCTCATGAAGCTATATTTGAAATGTACCTGTGTGCTGCATGTAGGTGGGTTACCCTCACCTGATTGTATCCACATAAAGTCAAATTTTCAAATAATTACAATTCTTAAAGAGCTATTTTTAAAAATTATATATATATATATATATATATATATATATATATATATATATATATATATATATGGAATAGTTTTTTCCTACCATTTTATTGATAGCTTTATTTTCCATAGACTCTGGAAAATAAAGTAGACCTTTCTCTCTACCACCCAGTCCAATAGGTTAAAAAGGGTCAGATCCATCTTTGTGGCCTTATTTGGAATTCTCACATACTGCTTTGGGCAACAGAATAGACATTGGGGGTCTTCTCCTTAGCTCTCCATGCTCAGTGCCAGGGAAATACTCCTTCAAAGAGTGGCCCCAAAAGACATGGGCAGTCTGCTTCCTGGTCTTAGCTGATTGGACCAGGCATGGACAGTTAACCTATTCCACTCCAAATAAGATACTCCTTAGTCCTTTGCTTTCAATCATCATTTATTGAACAATCATTTATTCAAATGTTCATATTCAACCTCTTCCTATCTCTTACACACACACACACACACACACACACACACACACACAATTAAGACTGCAAAACAGTAAATTGATGTCTGCCAACACCTGAAGTAGAGCCAATCAGCAGAGAAGAAAACAATCCGTGAGTCTCCTGAGATCTGTCTGGGCCAGCGTCCTCCCGTACTCTGACTTTGGACCCTTCAATCTTTGAACACATTCCCCTTATTAGTTACAGTCAACACATGCAAGCCCATTTCAGCCCATTGCTTTTGTTCTGCATGCACCCTTTACAGTGAAGGAGACAGCACACACTCCATAGCGGTCAGCAATGCAGAAGACCAGGAACTAATGGATCGTGCATGCATGCACAAACTCACATGCACACATGGAGAAAAGGAATAAGGACATTCATTTTTATATGTAACTCAAACATCAGCATGATCTGAAAAATACCATCTGTATCCACACTTGCTAGGGTTAATTAAATACCTGTTAAGTGGTTTCAGAGTCAGCAAAAGTATCAAATGTTATTTTTAGGCTTCACACAATACACTAAATATTATTCAGTTCAAACAAACTAGGCACTTACTCAAGTTCTTTTCATACATACGTAGTTCTTACAGGCAAGTATTTCTGTGTACACTGTAATTATTTTTAGACGAATATAACTAGGAGTTTTCTGTAAATAGAATTTAAATAATAATTTAAGTGGCAAAGTTTTTATAATTTTATCCATTGTGAAGCTTTGCAATTTATATGCCTTTAAAAACTCTATGCTTTTGAAAGGAATTATATCCATTTCCCAACCTTGTGTTACTCTAGTACAGAAATTAGCAAACCACAGCCAGCAGGCTAATCTGGCTCACCACCTATTACTATAAATAAAGTTTTATTTATACAGCCATCAGTTCATTTACATATCGTCTGGGGTTGGTTTTTGCAACACATGGCAGAGCTGGTCAGTTGCACCAGAGATCACATGGCCTGCCAAAGCTTCAAAATTCACTATCTGATCCTTTACAGAAAAAAAATTACCAACTCTTGCTGTAATCAAATATGGCAAAGCACTTTGAAAATCTTTATTCCTCAAACCCTAACGTAAAAAATTTAAATGCTGTCCTATCCAACCCAGTTAAAGATGTAGACTCAAAATCTCTGTCTCTCTTCAAAACCTTGATGGATGGGGAGAACTAGAAAATAACATAAGACTACTTTAAATGCATGATGTATACGCTGTGTTCTAAAATAGAATTAAAATACTTCTAAGCCTGGGAGAATCATAAAATACCCTTACGGGATACTTTATTAATCAAGGGTCATATAAGAAATATGTGACATTATCACATGAGATAATTTGAGGAAAGCTTAATAAGAGCACTATAAATTAAAATGTGAGTGGGTAGAGGGAAACACCAGAGTCCACAGTGGCTACCGGGGGCCCAGACGGACAATGAGAGAATACTGGGTCCCTAAAGAGAGAGCCAGGCAGTACAGAGCTCTGTGATCTGAGGTCTTGGGAAGCTGGCCTTTCGTCAAAAGCCACAGTCAGTCTGAGGTAACGCTATGGGAATGATAACCCTGGCCTCCCTCTCCTCTCTACCCAAGTTCTATGTGACTTCTCCATTGGCCCCATCCAACCAACCGGAAGCTTGAAGGCACAGCAATATGAAAGTGGTCCATGCAGCAGGGCCCCATGGAGAAGGGGAGAGTGTACTGGGAGGGGCAAGAGAAGATGCCCAGCACAGGTACATGTTCTTTCAAGGGTGATGAAACGGGAGAAAATAAATGCAATGCAACTCTCAATGGTGTTTGTATTTCTAGCAAACACAGTCTCACAAATGAAATTCATTTTCTAAAATGAAGAATAAGGGGGTTTCACTGGTGGTGCAGTGGTTGAGAGTCCGCCTGCCGATGCAGGGGACACGGGTTCGTGCCCCGGTCCGGGAAGATCCCACATGCTGCGGAGCGGCTGGGCCCATGAGCCATGGCCGCTGAGCCTGCGCGTCAGGAGCCTGTGCTCCTCAACAGGAGAGGCCACAACAGTGAGAGGCCCGTGTACCGCACAAAAAAAAAAAAAAAAGAATAAGGGTGTTCTTTTTTCCAACATTAAACTAAAAACCAATTTTACCAAAAACAGGTTGCATAATGAAGTGGCTGGAACTGAAAAGTAGTCTTGATAAGATTACAATTAATCTGGCAGTAGGGAATTCACAAGTTTTAAACTAGATCTAATTAATACCATGTGATATTTGAAAAAAGTAAAAATGACAAAACAAAGTAAACAAAACAGCAGAGAACATTTAATCATGTTCTCCAAGCAAAGGTTTTGTTGTCTAAAAATTATTTTTAAATGAAGTGGCTTTTTGCTGGAAAGAGAACCCTAGCTGCAGTAATATTTTATTTTTAACTTTGTATTTTATATTGGAGTAGAGTTGATTAACAATGTTGTGCCAGTTTCAGGTGGACAACAAAGCGATTCAGTTATACATATACATGTATCTCTTCTTTTTCAAATTCTTTCCCCATTTAGGTTGTTACATAACATTGAGCAGAGTTATATTTTAATCAGTTGTTTACGCTTCCTAGAGACCAATATGTGATGTTCACAAAACATTCTGAATATGACTACCAGTATTTCCCAGAATGTTTTGCCCATACACTCTTATCAGTAGTAAGACTTTTGACATTTACTCTCTATCAGTATATATTTCATCATTTATATATTATACACACATATTATACACACAACTGTGCATGTGTACATATATATTTTCATTACATTTTAAAAGAATTAGATACAGTGAAAGATATTATGTAGAACAAATGTTATTTTATATTTTAACTGAACAAGTTTTTAAAAATCTTGGAATAATAATTTATGATATAGTGATACAGTGATTTAAAATTTTGTTTAGAGAGTTCGTTTTCATATTCAGTCTATTTTGACTCTTAGTTTAAAACTGTTATAACTAAAGTAGACATCTCAAACAGATGGGTAAATCCAATTGCATTCTTGACTATTCTTACTAAATTTTGATTTCTTTCAAACCCATCTTCTGATTAGATGATTTTTTTGTGTGTTGAAATTTGCCAGTACATTTCCATCCTAAAATCTCTTCCTTGAAAACTCATAAGAAAAGTTTAAAATGAGCACAAAGCACACTGAAGCCCTCCAGTTGGAAGTTTTACAACGAAGTTAAAAGTGTAGATAAGAATGTTAAAAAAAGAATTTTCTAAATTTCCAAATCTAAAGTACGAATAAGGCCATTATTATAGTGACACTTTTATTTCATTTTCTTTCTTTTTTTTTGGCCATGTGGTGTAGCATGTGGGATCTTAGTTCCTTGACCAGGGATCGAGCCTGTGTCCCTGCATTGGAAGCATGGAATCTTAACCACTGGACCGCCAGGGAGGTCCCTTTTATTTCATTTTAAACCACAAATTCCTGTAAGGATGGAATTGTTTTAAAGTGTCTGATTAAAAAAATTACTTTTCCATTGTATTAGTTTTTATTGAAAAGCAGAATCTGTCTCATTCTTGAAATAAAGATTGTATTTTTTCAAAAAACACCTATTTAACACACTATTAAAAATCACATAAAGTTCAGCAAATTTGGACCACTTTTCTTTTTAAAAAGGATGGATAGATAGATAGATGGATAGATAGATAAATAGATGAATGGATAGATATTGAATAGATAGCTGATAGATAAATAGATGAATGGATATTGAATAGTCGATAGATGATAGACACACATTCATATATTTGTATATACATACGTTAAGTTTAATTGTTTAATATATTATATTAATATGACAATTTAAAAAATATGTTGCCACTAAGTACCTATGGAACCTCTCTATGGAACACAAAGTAATGGTCCCTCCACACTTCATTACAAAACATTATGAAGATCCTACTGCATAAATAACATAATGCAAAAATTCACTTTCTTAGCACTTGTAAAGTAAAGTCCTTCCCCATTTGTCCATGATCCCCTCAGGATACCCCAGAAACTGACCCCGACGTGTGTCAGCAGCTTAACATATTGAGAAAGCGAGGGCACCGCCATCACCTTGCATATTAATATTAGTAAATTTTATGCTACTTACTTTTATATAAAAATAATAGAAACAGAAATTATAGTATTTCTTCCCATCTATTTTTGAAATAATTGCTTTTGACCCTAGACTCCCTGCATCAGACTCACCTCCAGGTGTTTGTTAAAAATGAAGATCCTTGGTCAAGGGGGTCAGAATCTATGGGAGGCGGAGTCATAGGACACAGGCCTTAAAGAGACAGGCAGACCGTGAGCCCTACAGATGGCTCCACAGTGTCTCCCCACCACAGGCCTTTCTGCAATGGGACCTGCAGATCCCCCCTCCAGAA
The DNA here is from genome assembly GCF_039906515.1 of Pseudorca crassidens. Taxonomy (NCBI): domain Eukaryota; kingdom Metazoa; phylum Chordata; class Mammalia; order Artiodactyla; family Delphinidae; genus Pseudorca; species Pseudorca crassidens. Next base: position 8,169,340 of record NC_090298.1, read on the forward strand.
CTGGAGTCCAGTTCTCCACCACTTGGCATCCCTACAGGCCTGTGACTGCTTGACCAATAGAATACGATATAAGTGGCCCTGCCCCCACTAGCTCCCTGCTCAGTCCTAACTGGCCTGACAGCCTAGCTTCCTGCCTCGTGAAGCCAGCTGCCAGGTAAGAAGTAGGACTGTCCTGAGAGCAGCAGCGGGAGAGTCCCCTGGGGATAAAATGACAAGGAGGGGTAGGCAAGGAGATAGATGGGAAGAGCTGGGGGCTGGGGGACAGAGAGTGGGGAGAGAGGGAAGGAGAGAAGGAGGGGAGGAAGAAGAAGTGGGAGGAGGAAAAGGAGAAGGAGAAGAAGAAGAAAGCAGAAAGGAGAGGGGAGAGAGAGGTAACCCAAGGAGCAATGAAGTGCTGACACAGTAGTGGATAAACCAGCTTGAATAAGGAACTTCCGGCTGCAAGGGCCTCCACTGATGCCATGTTGGTCATACACCAACTCCCCAACTTAGGCTTTTGGAATTTCCCGATTCACAAAATTGTGAGCAAAATAGCAATAAAATGGCTGTTTTAAACCACTAAGTTTTGCGGTTTTCTTAGGCACCAATCAATAGCCAGCTGAAGCAAGGACTCTGCCACAACTCTGGGTGTCTAGTAGGGACACTTTCCCTGTTAATCACAGGTGCGCATGTCAAGCCCACCCTCCTGTGGAGTCTGCGCTCAGCCTGCAGCCCCAGAGACAAGCTGGCTTTCACCCCTGTCTCAGCAGCCTGCCCAGGCTCCCTTTGCCCAGCTGGGCAGAACCATAGCTGGGGCAGGGACAGTCGTGGTACTTAGAAGATGCCAAATATTAAAATAATGATGTTTTTAAACGTATGCAAATGTTTAAGCCCCCTTTTCCCTTAGCAAATGCCTTTGGCCCCAAATTTACAAATGAATTCTGTGAGTCGCCCAGCCCATGTATGGTCTTCATCTTAAAATACAGCAGTTACCAGAATACACTTGATTTGTAAAGTTTGTGATTAAAACAGTAAAATAATAGTGACACCCATTTAGTCCTTATGACAGACCAGGCTGCTTGCACACTGTTATCTGCATTCACTCGTCAGAAGAATCTGCAGGAAGGCATCACAATTATTCCCAAGAGGAAACTGGAACACAGTGAGTTTAGGTAACTTTCCCAAGGCCACACACAGAGACAGGGCGCACCCAGAGAGCATTTTCCAAAACTCCTCTGCACTGCCTCTAGTTATTAATACAGAAGTTGTAGATGAAATGCCAGATGGCTAAACTTTGCTGAATTTATAGGAAGATGAACTACTCTAGAATTCCTTGTAAGTTTAAATAGTTTTCATGGTACTTTATTAAACAAAAACTAGCACAGAAAATAATATTTGTTTGAATGTCCTAAGTAATGTAATAGGTATGCAACTGCTCCTGTCATGGTAATTCCAAAAGCTGAGCAATTGCTCTTAGCTTCGACCAGCAGCTCAATAGCCTCCCTCCGGCTCCAGGGAACATATGGAAATGCCTATGACATTTTGGTTGTCATAATTAGGGCGGAAAGGCACTGGCATGTGCAGATAGCCTCCTCCCTCTCCCACCCTTGTCATGAAAAAGGATTATCCAGCCCAAAATACCGGTAAGGCAAGGAACCCTGGTATGGAAGGTGATCTGAGCTTTGCCCTGTCTTCTCTGTCTGGTCCATGGTCAGTGATCCCGTCTGCCTGCTCTGAGCTCCCCTGTCTGATGTCACACACTGGCACTTAATCACAGAGGGCCTGGGATAGCACTACTACTATTACTATTACTTTTGCAGGAGCATAAATCTTACCTTGTCAACTAGAACATAAGATTCAACTGAGTTGTCATGTCCCTTTCTTCCCTGACAGAACGCACTGCAAACAGTCAGCACCTGATATCTATTTGTCAATATGATTTACCTTATGCTTTCTGTTTCTTGAAAACTTGAAGTGAAGGATTGAAAGCAATCAATCATTGTTTCCCTCTGAGAAAATGTCTTCATTCAACGTCTTTGACTTCTTAAAGGTTTATGAAGTCATCCTTTCCACCTCCCCCTCCAGAGGCATATGAAAAACAAACTCTCTCTAATTTTAAATTGCAAGAAAAAGTTATCATGAGAGAAACACAAATGTGAATTTTTGAACACGCAGTGTTGACAGCCCGCTGTTTTATATTCACTATATGGACGACTGGTTAATTGCTGCTTTTTTGCAATAATAATAATAAATCTAATGCATGTCATTAAATTCCACACTGTTCATACCTCTGTCACAGTTTGCAGAATCTTTCTTTCATGACTGCCTCTCCTATACCATTTGCTCATCTAATTTCCTTTTTTCACTCTTCTCTCTCCTCTTCCTCCAAATTTAAATTTATTTAGATCATTTCTTGATCTGCCATATGCCTACGTTAGCCATGCTACACACGGTATTCAGAATTAAGAAACTGTTAACCCAGGTTAGTCACTGATATTCAGGTGGAGTTGGAGGGGATGTTGGTATTTTTTGCAAAAATCAATAAATAAGTAAATAAAAAGGTGAATGCTATTGGCATCTATGTTAGCTCTATATTAACTATGTCAGCTCTATATTTTTCTCTGAAGTATGTTTTTCTTGATTTGCATATCATAATGACAGTCTATAAATTTCCCCCTCTCTGACTTATCACCTGGTAGTACCTCTGCCAACAGAGGTATAAGTGGTTCGAAAAAAGGTTGGCTTTTAATTAATCATATAATTGAACGGAGAAAAGAGACAAGAAAATGCAATGGGGAACAGAAGCTCAGCAGTGGATAACCTCCAAATCTTGTCTTTGAAAGATGGCCAGAAGGAACTGGGCTGGTCGCCATGCATCTGTGATGCAGGAACCCTCTAACCACCACCCGGCTCAGCTCCAATGTTTCTGCTCAGAATTTGAGAGCTGGAAGGGCCATGACTCTTTGGAGGAGCTACACCTGGGAATAAGCCTCAGCACATGCAACCTGTATCACTTTGGGGAATCAGACATGCCCATGAGATATTCTCCATCAACATCAGCAAAGTTGCCCCAGACCCGGGCAGCAACCCTTGCCTTGGGCTCAGAAGTCATGGTGCTGCTGGACACCACGAGATGGACACTGGAACTCATCCTTCCGTTCTCTCTTGGATTCCTCCTGCTGTTCCTCACACGAGGATTGACATTATGCCTCCTTCATGTCATGCCCACTGGTGCCAAACTCCCTGCTTCACATATCCAAATACTCAGTGCTGTCCAGATGCCTTGGCCAAAAGCTCTTCATAGATCCAAGGACCAACCTACCTGCTTAACCTCTCAGAACTCCAAACCCTGCATCTCTTATCTGCTTTGTCCAAGGACACTGGAGTCCTAACACCTCATCCACAGAGCAGACCGCTGCCTCTTCCTTTACACTGAGGACTCAAGGCACAACTGGCTTCCCCATGAGCCAACAATCTAAGCCCCACTTCCAAACCTACCTGGTCCATAATTCATTCATTCATCCACTTATTCATTCATTTTCTTCCTCACTCTTTCACTTTCATTTGCTCTGTTTTCCTCCTCTTTTCCTCTCCTTTTCTATCCCCACTAAGATTTTGAACTGCCTCTTCAAATACCCACTGGACAGCCAGCAGGATGCCTCACCATCACTCAAGGTCACTAGCATCAAAGCAGAATGTCCCATCTTCCATCTCCTCAACCCACCCGACATCCAGTTCCTCCAAGCCTGCTCTTCTTACTGCTCTCCAGTACTTCTAGCCTTAGATGCACTATTTTCACAGCCCATGTTTGTATCCTTTCCCACAAAGTATGACTGACACCAGTGCTCAGTTCATGTTCATGAACTTTCCCAAAGTTCATATTCAAAGCAGGAATTCCAATGGCTCAATCCTTATTCAGTAGGCGTGGAAGGGATTTGGGGATTTCCACCTTTAAAAGCCTATTCAAGTGAATCCGATGATCTAACAGATTCTAGAACCACCGTGTTAAAATATCAGTGAGCCTCTTGTCTAACTTGCATTTGTAACATGCATGCTAGTGGAAAAGGCAGCGCACAGAAATAAACTAACCTTTGTGAGTTAGAATTAAGTGAACAAAGAGAGAGGTGAGAGACCAAATAATTCACAGTGAGTGCTTGGTAGAATTTTCCAGTGGTTCAGGTGGTATGTGGAAGCTAAACGGGAAAGGGACGGACAAGGGGGAAGGGAGGAAGAGGGGTCGCTGTCCCCCATCCCGCTCTTCAGTATTTATGTTAGAAGGTTAAGAACATGCGGTACAGCCAGAAGGTCTGAGATCTAATCTGGAGTCCACCAAGTTTACAGGTGTGTAATACTGACAAGCTTTCTTCAAATGCAAAATCAGGATAAAGATGGTGTCTATCAAATAGGAGCCCTGATAAGAGTCTAAGAGCAATGCATGCTGAGCTCTTAGCACACAGATATATATATCCCGCCACCAGGGAAGCCCCTAAAGGGTATTTTAATAGGATGAATGATAATTAAGGACTGAAAACTTCAAATGCTACCATGTTAATTTAAAAGGGGATGTATAACTGGGGCAAGGAAATATAGAATAGAATCCCACATAAGGAAAGGAATAGGGTCTAAAAAACACCAGTCATTTTAGAATGTCAGGAAAAGGTTATCAGTGTATGAAATGTGTAATTAATATACTATCTATACCTCCATTCATAGGCTTATCATATCTTAGAGGCTGACCTATGAATCTTCACATATGCTGGCTATATTTAAACTGCTTTGACAAACTGAAATTCGTCAAAACCCGATAAAACAGGTTTCTTTCTATAAAAGCTAAATGTGATATATTTATACAGAGCTCGCCAAGCATCAGGCTGAATGTATATGATGTGGCATACTCTATAACTATGAAATATACATTTTCCACAAAAATAGATAAGTCCCTGTGTTCTATTTGAAAAATGGTTCTTTTCACAAATGTATTTATTAAAAACTAATGTGCCTTTTCTGGCAGAGTTCACTCTCACTTTGAACACTATGGAAAAAAGTTAATAATTTGAGGCTTCCCTGGTGGCGCAGTGGTTGAGAGTCCGCCTGCCGATGCAGGGGACACGGGTTCGTGCCCCGGTCCGGGAGGATCCCACATGCCGTGGAGCGGCTGGGCCCGTGAGCCATGGCCGCTGAGCCTGCGCGTCCAGAGCCTGTGCTCCGCAACGGGAGAGGCCACAACAGTGAGAGGCCCGCGTACCGAAAAAAAAAAAAAAGTTAATAATTTGGGGCTTGAAATTTGACTTATGACCTAATAAAGGTAAAAACAAAATTAACTGAAATTTACAGGAAGATAACAATGCTACAGTAAGACAAATAATTTCACTAGCAATTTACTTATTGCATACGTGTCATGTACACTAAAGGGTTTTGTTCAAACTGAATCACATTTTTCTCCTCCTTTCCAATTCACTTCAAGCCTATACATCTTCTCAAGTTTAATGCTCCTGGATCATGCATTTTCTTTTTGTGTATAAAAAGAAAATTCATGTTTCCTTGACCATGAGCAATGAGCTTAAGATCATAGATATTTGCTTCAATCATGCTTTAAAATGATAAAGGCCATTTTAATTATGATTTCCTTGTGGGAAAAATCACCTATGATTAGAACTATACTTTTTTTTTTAAGCTTTTAAAAATTTTTAATTGTAATATAGTTAATTTACAATGTTGTGTTAGTTTCAGGTAAACAGCAAAGTGATTCAGTTATACATATATATATTCTTTTTCAGATTATTTTCAATTATAGGTTATTACAAGATATTGAATATAGTTCCCTGTGTGATACAGTAGGTTCTTCTTGTTTATCTATTTTATATTTAGTAATGTGTATATGTTAATCCCAAACTCCTAATTTATCCCTCCCCCCACCCCTCTATCCTCCTTGGTAACCTTAAGTTTGTTTTCTATGTCTGTGAGTCTATTTCTATTTTGTAAATAAGTTCATCTGTATTACTTTCTTAGGTTCCACATATAAACTATATCATATGATATTTGTCTTTCTCTGTCTGGCCTACTTCACTTAGTATGATAATCTCTAGGTCCATCCATGATGCTGCAAATGGCATTATTTAATTCTTTTTTATGGCCGAGTAAAATTCCATTGTATATATATATACCACATCTTCTGCATCCATTCAACAGTCAATCAATGGACATTTAGGTTGCTTCCATGTCTTGGGTATTATAAATAATGCTGCTATGAACATTGCAGTGCATTATCTTTTAGAGTTTTCTCCAGATATATGCCCAGGAGTGGGATTGCAGGATCATACGGTAACTATTTTTTTAGTTTTTTAAGGAACCTCCATACTGTAGAATTATATTTTTATTCACACATGTAAGGCTAATAAAAGAGCCATCAATGTGAAATCTCTATTTATCAAGGTAAATAAATTACACTTTCTTTTCTGACTCAGGGAACACATTTACATTTATGGTTATGTGTAATTCCATTTTATACTCAGTTGTCAAAAGGTATTGTATTATTATGTGCTTGGTCAAATCTTTATAATGCCGGATTTTTTCTTTTTACACTTTATAACTTTGATGCTCAAGGTTAATTTGGTGACTTGTTTTTTCTAATTACAAAAGGAAATCTGCATTTTAGAAAGTCTCCGACCAAATATAAATGTAAAACATCATACAGAAAGTAACCTGGTCCAGATGGAATACTTTATTTATGATTTTTAAGTTTCAGGATTAGCTTATGAAATAATACCTCTGCAATATTTTATAATTTTTAAATTTCAAGATGAGTACGGACAGAAAAAATATCAGGCAGGGAAACAAGGAAAGGAGATAAGGGGAGGGAAAGACAGAGTATATTCTGGGCCTCAGTCATCACGCTCCAAACTGCATGGGTTCAAAAAACCGTGTAAAAACACTCTCCTCTCCTCAAGGAGCTTTAACTGAGTTACGGCAGAAGCTACAGGATCTCCCTCTGGAGGACAAGACAAAGGAAGCGATACATGACGGGCAAAAAATAACAGTTAAATTTCAGAGAAGACAGCCAGCATCACTGGATGCTCCGTTAGGAGGGAACAAAAGGGTGGGGGAAAAGACGAACAACAAGGTGGCATAACTGAGTCACTTTGCCGTACAGCAGAAATTAACACAACATTCTAAACCAACTATAATTCGTTTAAAAAACAAAACGAAATAAAACAAGGTGGCATGGTGGTTACCTAAAAGAAAATCTAACAACAGCCGAATGTTGTTGAAAAGTGATAAATTCAACTTAAAAAAAAAATACTTTTTTCTAAATTCCATACCATCAACTAAACTATTCCACTGGGGGTGGGGGGCTGTTGATTTTCTTGTTCACACACGTGTGCAGAATTAAAGAATATGTAGATATGAACTTAGGTGACCAAAATGTCATCTATCATTAAAAATGATATTGATAGTGTTAAAGGTTGAATTGTGCCCCTCCCCCAAAACGATAGGTTGAAATCCTAACCCCTAGTACCAGTACCTCAGAATGTGATCTCAATTGGAAATAACGTTTTTATAGAGGTAATCAAGTTCAGATGAGGTCATGAGGGTCTGCCCTAACCCATATGACCGGGGTCCTTCTAAAAAGGGGACATTTGGACACAGAGATGGGTAAGCACAGAGCGAAGCTGATGTGAAGACACATAGCGAGAAGATGGCCATGAGACTAGGGTGACATCTACAAGCCAGGGACGCCAAGGACTGGTGGAAAACACCAGAATCTGGAAGAGGCAAAGAAGGACCCTCCCCTAGCGCCTTCAGTGAGGGCACGGCCCTGCTGACACCTTGATTTCTGGCCTCCAGACCTGTGAGGGAATATATTTCTGTTGTTTTAAACCACTCAGTTTGGTTGCTCTGTTACACCGCTCCTAGGAAACTAATACAGATGGTTAGAATGAAAGCATCCCAATCCAACCTTTTTTAGAAAGGTTTTTGAACAGTTCTCTCAAACAACCAAAAATGCATAAATAACAAAAAGTATTTGCATAGCTTAATTTCCTAGTGCTGTACTGATTCCATGTTTTAAAAGAATCTTAAATATGAGTTCTGTTTTCTGGCATAGAATTTTGAACAAGGTTTTTAAAGGAAAATATCTGTAATTAAGGTGCTTTTTCAAGATTGTGGGAGTAGCTGATATTTTTGCAGCTTCAAATTACAAAGTGACATCTTTAGTGAAAACGGATGGTAAGATTTCAAACACTTTAAAATGGCCCCATTGTCGTATGATTTCCAAACCATCATCATAATATTTTAGCGATGAGCTCTCATAGTCTTTGGCTCTGCCCACTGTAGAATGGAGGTCATTAGCCTAAGTAAATACTTGCCTCATGGAGCTGTTAGGAGCTTGGGATCTCTTCAGTTAGTCATTTGGACAGGCTTGATAAACCAAGCCCACAGTCAACTGGCCATTAAAGGCACAGAATGAGCTCGATTTGTTGCACCCTCAACATTAATTAAACATGGATAGGGAGCTTAACTGTTCGGAAGAAGGGGACAACCACAGCAATTGAACATGTAAATCTCATAATCTTAGAGCTGAACGGGCCCTTGGAGATCCATCCATCTAGTCTAATTCTGTTGGGATGGAGGAAAGCAAATTAGAACAGGGACAGGACCGTTATGAAGCTACAGATGGCATGGAGGAGGACAATTAAAATAATAGTTTGCCAGGAGTTGATTGGGAGGAGAATATAGACAAAGACATAGGGTCTGAACAGGAGAAACAGCACATGGAGACACAGGTGGGAGGTTTGAATTCAGCTGGAGGAGATCAGGCCAACACTCATGAAGCAGGAAAGTTGGGAATGATTAACTGATGCCCATCTTGTCCTGGGGACTTTCTCAGAGCTGACCTTGCATTTTTATCTGCTCGATGTCTCAGGCTGGGCACTGATCGATAGACCAGGGAGGGAGGGCAGTGAGGGGGGAGAACAGGGCAGAAGAGCGTCACAGGCGGTCGGCAGCCTAAGTCCACCTTCGCAGGGTGGGGCTTAGGTACCAACTTTAAGCATTCCCTTAGGCACAGCCTTAGGCAGAATTTCATCATTTGTAAACACCTGTCATTTGAACAGGTTTTGGGAAGGAGGCCATCAGTGTGTAACACCTTTCTCTGCCCTCCTAACTGAAACTATAAAAAGTCAAAAAATCTTTACAAGAAAAACTGGGCAGTGATTATTACAAATGGCAGAGAGAAGAGCTAGGCTTCACATTTCCTTTTTCCCTATGGGGCTGGACAGTGGATATCCCAATGTATGAAATACATCGAGGAGAGCTCCTGAAACCCTTCAGGGGCCCAGCTCAAGTGAGAACTATAGGCCCCCAAGGCTGTTACCCTGACACATTACTCTACTGAAACAAAACAGAAACAGAAGGAAAACTGCATTCCCACCCTCTCTGTATCCAAAGGCGTTTCCAGTATGCTGTGCTCTCCCATAGCTGCCTCAGGGATGTGAGGATACCTGTAGCACCCGCTGGTATAGCAGAGCAAGCCGAGCTGTGATCATCTTCAAGGAGTCGTCTTCCAGGATATCACTGAGAGGCGCATTAGGACAAATACGCTCTATGCCACCATCAACCTCCTTGTGTGTCTAAGGTATGTCCACTCCAGACAAGGGTCAGAAAGGCAGGTTTCCATACTGCGTTTGTTTTGCCAGAAAAAATCCATTCCTTTCACTTCGAGTACAGGAAAGGCAGAATTTACATTTGTCTCTGTGCTGTCCAATTTCCTGTTTTCTTATCTTTGCCTTTCAGTTGAAAAACATTTATCATCCTCATTGGGTGATGTGGGGATAGAGCCATGCTTCACAAGTGGGGATGATTCTGCCCCCCAGGGGACATTTGGTGATGTCTAGAGACAGTTTTGGTGTCCCAACTGGGAGGCAAGGCGCTACTGGCATCTAGTATACAGAGGTCAGGCCTGATGCCTCTACCCTACATCCTAGAGTGCACAAGACAGCCCCCCCCCAGAAAAGAACCCCAAAGAATTATCTGACCTAAATGTCAATAATGCTGAGGTTAAGAAACCCTGAGACAGAGGAAAAAAGGAAGAGTCGTTAAAAAAATGCTCGCAGCTATAGCACAAGGAGAAGCCTCAGAGCACCATGAATAGGTAGGATCTCTTTGAAACAAAGAGGCATAAACTCAGAAAGATGTCTTCTAAAGACCCCCTGAATTGGTGGCCGCACAAAAAGGATATATCTACCCAGAACCTGTGAATGTGACCTTATTTGGAGAAAGGATCTTTGCAAGTCTAATTAAGGATCTCAAGATGAGATCCCCCTAGATTATCCGAGGAATCCTAAATCCAATGACGAGCATCCTTATACAAGAAAGGTGAGGGAGATTTGAGACACTCTGACACATGGAGAGGATCATATGAAGATGAGCGAGAGAACAGAGTGATGCACCAACAAGCCCAGGAACTCCTGGGGTCGCCAGAAGCTGGAAGAGGCAGGAAGCTTCCTCCCCTAGAGCCTCTGAAGGCAGTGTGGCCCTGCTGGCACCTCGATTCCAGACTACTGACCTCCAGAGCTGTGAGAGAATAAGTATCTCTTGTTTTAAGCCACTAAATTTGGGGCAATTTATTACCGCAGCCCTAGGAAATGAATATGCCACCCAAAGGATCGTATGTTCAGACTTAACTTGTATGCTTTCTAAAGGACAGAACTGCTGGTCTAAATGTGACTTCCAAATGAATTCTTTGAGATCTGCATTTATGAGCCAAGTGTGTTTCTCAGAGCTAAGGGACTCCCTTAACCAATGGTAACATTTATTGTAAACAGAAGAGAATCACACTTGGTGACCCAAATCACACTTTAGACCCAACGCTCTAAGACAGCCTCTTTTCTCAAAGGGTAGACAAATTTTAGGTGGTATATTCATACGCTTCAGGAGTCTTAAAATAAGAGTACACTGGCATTCTAATCTATCTTGAGAAGTGTTAACATTAACATGAGACAAAATTAAAATCATTTTAACCAAGCCCTTAGAACTTGTCACTATCACTGTGACAAGTGATAAAAACTAAACTCCAATTGGTTTAAGCCAAAAGCAAAAGGTTTAAAATATGTTGTAACTGGGAAGTACAATATGAGAAACCCAGATTCAAGCACAGACAAGCCCAGGGATTCAGAGTATGCTGTAAGAATTCAACAGTGCTGATTTCTAGTTATGATAGCCTCTGTTGGGCCTTATTCTTCAGCAGACACCACATGGGGACAAAATGGCTGCACACAGCCTACAGTGACATCATCCTTCAAGCTTACGCTTGCAAAGAAAAGAGATTAGCCTTGTTTCTTTCAGGGCATATTTGAAAGTCCTTTAAGGCCACTAATTAGCTGCACTTGGGTCGTTTACGGAACCCTGGAGCAAGGAGACTGGATACTCTTACTAGTCTTCCTAGGTCACCAGCCTGACTGCAAGATATAAGAAATAGAGGTCATGGGCATTACTTTCCTGTGGCTGCTGTAATAAAATGTCATAAATTCAGTGGTGTAGATGAATAAAGTTTATTCTCTTAAAGTTTAGGAGGTAGTTCTGCCACAAACCAGTCAGGTGACCTTGGCTAAATCACATAAACTCTCCAAGCTTCATCTCCTCCTCTGTAAAATACTGAAAATAATACCTACACCTTAGTGCCACTGAGAAAACAAAACTGAGATGATGTATGTGAAGAGCTGAGTACTCAGTAAGGGCACAGTAAATGCTGTCGCCTATTACTGTTGTTGTCCTCATTATCTTTTTTGTTTTGTTTTGTTTTGTTTGTGGTACGCGGGCCTCTCACTGTTGTGGCTTCTCCCGTTGCGGAGCACAGGCTCCGGATGCGCAGGCTCAGCGGCCATGGCTCACGGGCTCAGCCACTCCGCGGCATATGGGATCTTCCCGGACCGGGGCACGAACCCGCGTCCCCTGCATCGGCAGGCGTACTCTCAACCACTGCGCCACCAGGGAAGCCCTGTCCTCATTATCTTATGACAAATTAGGTCATTAAAGTTACATCGAATAAGCACAATGCCAAGTTTTCCATTACAGGGAAAGTTTTCCGTAAAGAAGGAGGAACCCAGGAGTCACATTTAAGCAGTGACAGAAGGAAGAGTCAGCAGAAGGATGGCACATATTAAGATTTTAACGCTGGAAGGGACTGCAGGGATGATCCAGCCTACTCCTCTCCCTGACTCTGCTCTCCCAACGCACCATCAAGATAACTGAGGTCCAAAGAGGTTAAGTGGTTTGTTCAACGTATCCCTTCTTTGTTATTTACAGAAATGTTAGACGCGTGGATAAATCTGTGTGTGTAGTAGAAAATTAGAATTGCTGGAATGGCGGGGGGGTAGGCGCAGACAACAGGATCAGTTCAGTGCATCCTTAGGTGCTAATCTTGTTTTTCTAGCACCTTCTGGGAGAAAATGCTAATGAATGCCAATGGATGTCTGAAGGTCTGAGTCTTCTGCTTCTTCCCAGGTATGCAGACAAACTATAATCCCAGCCTCCTTGCAGTTGGTTGAGGCCATGTGACCTAGTGGTGGCCACTGGGAGGGAGGGAGGCATGCCATCTCCTGGCCTGGCCCATGGAGGTCGCCCCTGTGCGATCCTCCACACTTCCTTCTGTGCTGCTCTGGAGGTGTGGGTTGAAGATGGAGGCACCACGAGCAGAACACCCTGGGCTCCTGGATGGCAGCATAGAACAGAGCCCCTACAGCTGCTGCCCTGGACAATCATCACGAAAGTAAGAAATAAGGCTTCTGAGTGTGCGTTTAGCTACTGAGGGTGAAGGGCTGTTTGTTAACAGCATTCGTTCAACGTGACTAATATTCTCTGAAACTAGTAAAATCTGAGTCCTCATCTACACAAAATGTACATTAGCAACTATAAATCCTCTTAGAAGTTATGAGAAAAGGAAAGTAAATGTGTTTCAATAAACAGGTAGATGAAACAGCTCCTGACAGGGAATTTTCACCAAGGGAGTGGAAGAGACAAGAATCTGGGGATGAGTGGTGACACTATGGGTTCCCAACCTATGGGTCACAGTCTAGGGAGGACCATGAAATTATAGCCCAGGGAGTCAAAATTAACACTGTTGTCCAAACAACCAAATATTGTCCTAAGAAAAGCAAAGACAAAGAATTACACTGCATTATCCTGTGTTCACTCACCAGGAAATACTCACTGAGAACTTGATCTGTACTAGTACCAGGCGACAAACTTTTCCTTAAAGGATCAGATAGTAAATACTTTAGGATTTGTATCCCAGACGTTACTTGATACAACTGGTCAACCCAGTTGATGTAGCAGCCACAGACAACATCCAAAGGAATGCACATGTCTGTGTTCCAATAAGATGTATTAATGATGACCATGGGCTGGCAATATGCAAATGAATGGGCATGGCTGTGTTCCAGTAAAACTGTAACTATGGTCATCAAGTCTTAGTTTCTGAAACCCTGAAAGGTTTTAATAAAGATCTCTAAGCTCTTTAATCTCTAAGATCCCTGCCACTTCTCTAACACTATGATTTCAAGAACATATTTGATAAAGAAGGCAAAAAAGAAATAAAGTTTAGAATCATGACTGTGGATAACTACATGGGAGACCACTCTCCCCCTGTCCAATATAAATATAAGACAAGATTTAAAAAATTAATCAATACAAATATCTCATTTGAATAGTTACTCTAAATTACTAATTAAAATATCATTCTTTAAATTATACAGAAGAATTCCAACAGAAGGTAGTTGTATCAAATTGTTATGACCCATTAGAGAGGGTACTGGTATTATAAAATTGACTCTATTTTTAAATTTAATTTCATATTAATAAAAGGAAGCAATTTATACTCAAGAATCCCAGCAGCTTCTTTAGAAATGGCCACTAAGGGCTCATACACGTGTTTGGTTAAAAATACAAAGGAATCTAAAGAGGAAAATACCCCAAGCATATCAAAGATCTTCTGGATTCAATCAAGACATGTTAACATCACAGATTCAAAAAGTGGCTTCTTCAAAACATGTGGAAGCCGAGGCAGTGATCACCTAACATAGAGTTTCTCAACCTTGGTGCTATTAGCATTCTGAGCCAGGAAATTCTTTGCTGAGCGGCGAGGGGCTGACCTGTGCATTGTAAAACATTTAGCAGTGTCCCTGGCCTCTACCCACTAGATGCCACTAGCACGTCCCCCTCCAGTGGTGACAACCAGATGTTTTCAGCAGGTAAAACAGCCCCTAATTGAGAAACACCGATTTAGAAATGACTAGAGTTGAAAGGCAATTCCCCAAACCCAAATATACAAGAAACAAAGTTAACATTTACCTTAACTTTGGAGAGAATTCTCCACCAATATTGACCAGGTCGTCAGAGACATAACAGTTTTCAATTTAGAAACCAGAGAGAGGCAGGTGGTAAACTGGAACACAGATTGCAATTTTTCTGCTTATTCCAGCAGTCGTGAGTGAGAAACAAGCTGTGAATTCCTTTCCCTCAGTAACAAAGCAATATAAAAATGGATTTTGAGCAATTTCCCAAAAGACTGTTAGGAAGACATTGAGGTGAAATGAGCTGCAGTCTCTTTGTGTTCTTAGGACCGTGCTCAGCGCACCTCTACCTCGGGCCATCCCAGGCACGATCCCAGATGGGCAAATGCTGTCAATTCATCTTAGGGCCGGCTGCATTTCTATATTTTCCAAAAAGCTTGTTCTTGTAACATAACCGCTGTGATCAAGGCAAGAAGAAAAGTGACGCTGAAGAGATGGATCTGTTACCATGACAAGAAGTAGGAGAGACGCCTGATGGGAAACCTCCACATCCTCTGTCACTGTGCCTGAAAGTGACTGGTTTCCAAGACGTGATGTCTACATTTCAGCACACGGTGAGTTGCAAGATTTATCACAGCCTCCGAGTGGAAAGACACCTTATAAGTGATGTCACATGAATATTTGATTCTCCAGTCATTGATGAAAAACAGGTTTTGTTTCCTTCAAAGCAACTCTTGGTCTTTCACTTTAATACACTGAGGTATGTTTGAAAAATCACAATATTCCATATAGAGCCATTCTACCTCATGGTATATTTATATGTGAATATTTTTGTGGTGATGCTAAGGGACTTACCTCAAACAGATAATGTTCACTGGGGGTAATAATAACCATGTACCGACCCGATCCTTGCTCAAATCTTGACTGCTTCAGAAACTCCACTAGTGACGTCTCAACTTTATTAGGGAGAAAAAGGGAAAAAGAACCCTTGATTCGGGGTTCTGTTGATGCCCGTTCCGGACTGTGGTCAGTATCAAGCTTATCAGGCAGTCTGACCTCATAGTTCGTTTTCTCACTCTAAAGCCACTTCACAAAAGTCCATTTTTCTTATCAGTGGGTTTCCACATGGTTCCACAAGCTGAGTCGCAAGGCACAACCACGTTGGATGGACAACGTGCTCCTGTGGATAATGCCGGCAGCCCATGGCCCACCCTGCCCTCACCGCTTGGGCAGGAAGAAGAGCTGGGACTCTTCTTCTCCTCTCACTAAAAATGGAAGTTGGGATAATCAAGTCACTGTGTGGGGACCACCTTGGTGTGAGGAAGGGAAGATGGAAGGATGCACCACAGGTGTGCATCATGCTCCCGCTGCAGCTGGGAACTGTGCTGGCTGAAGTACACACACTAGCGCATCGAATTTGGGGGTCATTGACTGGGGGGAGGGGCTTAGAACTCTGTGAAAATCACTAAATAGAAGGAAAAAAAAGGAACCTTGTTCAACAACTGCTTTCTCATTACTGATCCTAAAACAATGTCCAGGCAGAAGAATTGAGGGCAGAAGAAAAGTGCAGAGCAGTATCGAGCAGACAGGTGACTGGTACATAAGAAAGGAATGGATCAGAGTCAGGAAATACGTATACTGTCCTAGAAACTTCCTGTGGGGTGAGAGTATGCACACGTGTGTTTTAGGATGCCTCTTCCAGCAGGCATTCCTCACTGCTCTCGTCGCTGGCTTTCATTACTTTCCTTCTCTTGAATTTAGGGACAAAAATATGAAATTCACCCATGCCCTACTAATGATAAGTTTTAAAAAGTTGCAGAGTGAACATATGTATTAAATATCAAGGGATTCAAACTTTCACAGACATTTGTCTTGAGTCTATCACCTGCCAGGTAACTGCATCTAATGATCTACTTTCATCTAATACTGAGGAGACAACAATTCAAACCCTCCTCACAGCACAGAGTGAATTTCAATCTGAGACAAGAGGGGCTCGTCAGAAATAAAGGCTGAGCCTATGAAATGCATCCGAGGGTCATCAGCCCAAACAGACTCAAGGTGGGTTACAAAGAGGTGACAGTTAAAGTGAGACCGAAGGATTGGCGTTCTTCTTCTAGATCGAGGAGAGGATAGGGTTAAAATTGTTCACAAGAAAGAGGACATGAGCAGATGCTAAAAGTTGGGAAATGGCCTCCAGTCTGGGAAGCTATAAGCAGCTTGGCATTACAGACACAGGGAAGTATCCCGAGGTGATGGGGGGCTGCCCCTGGGAAGTGGACCCTGCTGTCAGGCAGAGAGGGGCCAGGTCAAACAAAGCGTTGTCTGCTGTTAAATAAGGGCTGTCACTGATTCTCAGTTCTAATTCTCTCCACTGTTCATGCAAATTGCTTTTCCTTCCTCATTTTCCCATGTTTCAACAATTACTTTCTATCTTCAAAGAGAGAAGGAAGGAGAAAAGTTTTAGCCTACTATATCCAAATTAATCCGGATGGTCCCTGGAGAAAACAATATTTCTACAACATAACTGAAGGCGTACAAGTCATAAACACTTCTGCTTCTCATGATCTTAAAGTGCACTGTCCAGTTGGGTAGCAACAGCTCCACTGAGCTCTTGAATGGTGGCTAGTCCAAATTCACATGTGCTCTAAGAGTGAAATACACCCCAGAGTTTGAAGACTTAATACAATTAAAATAAAGAAATGTATCTCATTATTTTTTTGTAATTATTACATGTCAAAATGATATTATTTGAGATATAACAAGCAAAATATATTAAAAATAATTTCCCCCGAAGGGATTAAGAGGTACCAACTACTATGTATAAAATAAATAAGCTACAAGGATATATTGCAGCACAGGGACTATAGCCAATATTTTATAATAACTATAAATGAAATATAACCTTTAAAAATTGTGAATCACTATGCTGTATACCTGAAACTTATATAATATTGTACATCAACTATAGCTCAATAAAAAAATTGTCCCCTGTTTCTTTGTACTTGTTTCAATGTGACCATCAGATAATCTTAAACTACCCATGAGGTTCACATTATGTCTTTACTGGACAGTGCTGTTTGTAACACCAGTACAGCCCTTTCTTGATCAGTGTGCTTAGCCTTTTTTGTTACCCTTAGAAACGGTCATTTAACTTAAAATAAAGTATTCATAGAAATCAAAAGGACAACTTAACTGGAGACATGTATGAAAAAGCAGTCTGTCCTAAAGAATTCCCAGAGTCCTCTCTCCACAGTGAGTGAAAGGTAAGCTGCAGAGCATCGTACACAACCACGAAGCACAACAGAGGAGGGTGGCGCTGTGTGTACCCACCGCACCGCGTGGTCTGACGTCTGTTATTAGGGCCGTGTTGTCAAAGCTTCCATTCGGAAAGCCCCTGTCGTCCTGCTTGGCCCTATGTCAGCAGCCTGTGCTCTCTCTTACCAGGAGGTGATGCTGATGAGTTTTCCAAACCTCAATAAGAACACTTCAATTTCATCAGTAACCTCAACCTGATTTCCACCAAAAGGTAGTCATGACAATGAGAAGCAATAATGAGGAAACTACAGTTAGTTCCCTTGCCCCTAAAATAACATTATACACACAGTAATGGCAAATGCATCTCCTGATTTTTTGCAGCTATTTATTTCAAAATAACATCGAGAAAAGTTGCAAACAAAGTTCAATGGACTCTCATAAACCCTTCACCTAGATTCTTAGAGTTCCCTCATTAACATTTTATCGTACTTGTTCTATCATTCTTTCTCTCTGTGTGCATGCATGCATGCGTGTGTGTGCATGTGTATGCCCATAAACATATATATATATATGTATATACACATAGAGTAATTTTTTAAATCACCTCAGAATAAGTTTCAGAAATGATACTCTTCACCCTTATTTATCTCAGAAGGTTTGTCTAAAGAACAAAGACATTCTCCTTCATAATCACATTACAGTTACCAAAGTCAGGATATTAATACATTTCTACTATCTTCTCTGCAGACAGTAAAATTTCACCAGTTGTCCCAAGAGTGTCCTTTACAACAAGAAAAAATTATTTTCCTGTTCCAAGATGCAATTTGAATCAAATGTTTCATTCAGTTGACATGTGTACTTTTTTTCCCCTTTATGATAGAATAGCTCTTTTTTCTTTTGACTTGGTGATTTTTGAAGAGTAGAGACCAGTTTTTTGTAGAATGGCCTTCAGGTTTGGTCTGTGTGATGGTTCCTCATGATGAAACTGGTTATAATTTTTGGCTTTAATATCGTGGAAATCTTGCTGTGGCCTTTTCAGTGCATCTAATCAGGAAGCTTATACTAACTCTTTGCCCCATTCCTAGCGAAAGTACCTTTAACTAGCTGGTTATCATGGTACTGGTCAGCTATCTTCATTATCAAGTCACAGGTTTTCCTCTGGCAATTAATACGTATTTTATAGGTAAAGACTTTGAGACTATATAGCTATCTTGGTCATCATCAAACTCTCACCCACAAATTTTGCATCCATTGATCATTTTTGCCTGAATCAGTTTTTAGTGTGAGTGTTGTCAAATTATAATTTTCTAATTAAATCATTCCTTCAACATTTATTAGTTGGCATTTTAGAGTAAGGAAGAGCAGTCCCTTCTGTCTCATTTGTTTATTCATTTATTTTTATGTTAGTGTTTACTCATAGTATTTACTCATAGTTGATTCACTGTGTTATAACCTGATACTATCATTACTTATTCTAACAATCAAATTGTCCCAGATTTCTTCAGTGAGCCCACATCAAGCTGGCTCCTATAACCTTTTGACCTGGTCTCATCATTCTTTGAGTACTCCCTTAATTTCTGAAACATCAAAATCTTCCAGGCTTATCTGGAACTTTGGTTGTCCAGGCCCTGGAATCAGCTACTTCTCCAAGGAGGCTTGGTTCTTTTTTTTTTTATTTTTGGCCACACAGCATGTGGGATCTTAGTTCCTGACCAGTGATCCACACCCCCTGCAGTGGAAGCTCAAAGTCCTAACCACTGGACCACCAGGGAAGTCCCAAGGCTTGGTTCGTTTTAATGGAGAATGAAATTTAGAAACCAAGTACTGGGTATTAAGTGTGCTCATTGCTATTAGAATGACAATATTCTAGACCTTCTCAGCCACAGGAGCTGGGAAACTAGGAAATCAATGCACATGGATATGGAAACATACGTTGGCGCACACACACATATCTGCACATTTCACTTTTTCGGCACACACAGTATGCCAAATAATATACTATACCCTGAGAATCAAAATGAGCATAATCCTATCGAATGATCTACATATTTTATAAAAGATTATTTAAAACCAGAGCTTTAAAATGGTATTCTGCATTAACTGCTGATCATTCTGAGTTCTTATTAATACACTCATAATTTTACCAATGATCAACTCATTTAAAGACTTCACTTATATTACCAAATTGCAGTGGAAAGACAATTCATTGTCCAGTGTGATGAAATAATTATAAGAAGTTATTATTTATTGTTATCACTTTTAAAAAACAAAAGTGATTAACATTTGTTGCAAAAGTACTATGCCTTATCTCTTGTGCATGCATTACTCTATTTAATTCTAGCAAAGACAGTATGGGGTTGGTAGTGTTTTGTGGTCATTCCACAGATGAGGAAACCCCCAATTGCTGGGAGTCACAGAGCTAGATCACAAATCCAGGTCTATGGGTTTTCAAAGTGCTTTACCAATATTAGTTTTCTGGGGGGTACTGGCTTATTTTAAAGGCCTGGTGAATAAAACATAGATCTACTATTAAACCCTAGATCTAAAGTTTCCTGAATGTTCCCAAATATCAGCATCACATAAGAGAAGAAAATAATATAAACTTCTCTCCAATCACTTCTTAGAACTCTGGTAGATGAGGGTGATTAAAGAATTTTTCTGAACTACACATAGCCCAAGGATTCTGGCATGCTCCATGGGGAATTCCAGAATCTTGGTGAAGTGGGTATTTATGCCATGACCCTGTCCTTCTCCAAGGAGACCCTTCTAAAAGACTAACAGGGTGAAGTGGGCCTTTGTGGTTCAGATCTGCCACTAAAATAAACACTCTATCCAGGCATAAGCATCTCAGGTTCCTCCTCCTTCAAACCGCAAAAAAACACAAGTAGGTAAATTTCATTTTTATCTATCATCACTAATTCTTTGTTATATGTGGTTTTTTTGTTTGTTTGTTTGTTTGTTTGCGGTACGCGGACCTCTCACTGTTGTGGCCTCTCCCGTTGCGGAGCACAGGCTCCGGACGTGCAGGCTCAGCGGCCATGGCTCACGGGCCCAGCCGCTCCGCGGCATGTGGGATCTTCCCGGACCGGGGCACGAACCCATGTCCCCTGCATCGGCAGGCAGACTCCCAACCACTGCACCACCAGGGAAGCCCTATATGTGGTTTTTAAGCCGTAGAGTCATATTTATTTAATTATAAATAATAAAGAGGAAACAAAGGTGTTTTTCTAAAGGGGGCTGATTTTTACAAGAATATGGTGGCTGGATGCATCACACTAAATAATCAATGATGATTCTAACTAGGGGGAAAAGGCCACTTCCTAACATTGAGGAAATGCCCTTTGAATTATCTATCATTTGGGGAAGAGTAAATCAGGGTGATACCCATGAAAGGAGGAGAGGCCGCACAGTAGGAAGAGGGCTAATTGGGAATTAAGGCAGGTGATGACTCATGTCAAAGAGGGCAGCCAGGCATCCCATGGCCTGACCTGCTGAGGAAGGAACGGTCTGCTCTGGCTTGATTAATACCTTCACATACATCTGTCTTCATCCCCTCAAACACGGAGCTAATTGAGATAAAAAAATGAAAGTTTGAGAAAAATAAATTGCACCTACCTGGATCAGAGACAAATCCTCAAGCTGTAATCTGAAGAGGTAGTTTCTACAAAATACAAAAAGAGAGCAGTTTCATTTTTAATAGATCTAAAAAAATTACAGTACGTAAAAATTATGAGAATAAGGGGAAAAAAAACCAACAATTTTTGGCTTCTGAAGCAATCTCCTGCTAAGACTGTGTGTCACACAGTTTTCCTTGGAACTCAGAGTTCAAAGAGGTGTTCAATACATCAACAGAAACACACATTTGAGACTGGTGAGAAAGCTAAGGAATAAGGGGTGGGGACTAAGGTATATCTAAATTATTAATCAGCTCTCTTAATCGATGTGAAATGGACAAGCGGAAGTGGGTCTTTAATGCTGAAACTGAGTTTAAGTTAAGCAAGATGATATAAAACCACTCTTCACGAGCCTTTATCCTGACAGATCACCTACATTCACCATGTTGTATAATTAAAACACATCCAGGTTTTGAATTCACCAATGGTCTGAGCATTACACCGCTCTGCCTCGCTGGATGGATTCAGTGTGTAATAAGTTTAGAAGCATGAACTTGTTGTCTGTGTGACTGTTTGAAAGAGTCAGCTCTGGCTGCCCAAGCGTGAAAGAGGAAGCCAGAGAAAAGGAAGCGATCAGCTTTCAACAACGAAGGGGAAGAACCATGAAATACACAACAGAGATCCGCAGAGCTGGGGGGGGGGGGGATGTAGCAGTCACGTGAGACTTTGAACTGCACTGTTGTGACTTTTAGAAACAAGGGATTGGCCTCCAGCTCAAGCCATGAACGAACATCTCCTTAACATCATGTAGATGAGAAGCTGGTGCAGCAGGAAAGCAACCCAAGGATGGATGGCGGAGAAGGTCCACCCAGGTGTGAGCAACGATGGCAGGGAGAAATTGGCATGTAGTGGGAAGCAGCCCCTCAGAACGCATGAGTGGGGAGGGGTCTCGGAGAAGCTGAGGCTATTGTTATAATGGACTGGTCCAAGGTGATTACTGTGGCATCAGGAGAATAACAAAACTCCCCCGGCACCAGCAAGAAACAAAAGTAAATGACTTTCATTCTCTGGGAAGGCGGGCAGATGTCAGAAGTGAACACGCTGTCCCAGTAGAGGTGACAAGGGACAGCCACGACAGGCCATGGGCACAGCCCTGAGAGAACCAAGAAACATCCCTATGGTGTGGATGCAACGGGGAGCACAAATCAACAGGGACGGCTCCATCCCGGGCAGGCTGCTACCAGTAGCACGCATGCACTGCCGGAGGAACAGAAGGGATTCCAATCACCTTTAGGGCGGGCTCACGAGTCCCAGGCAGCGCCCCCTGCGCGCTCAGTGTTCTCACAATGTGCCCCCCGCCACGGGAACACTGCCATCCTGCACGCTGAAAACTGCCTCCTCAACCACTACAATGGCTTGTTCAACACACTCTTTCTGAGCCTCCAATTTAACCTCCGAAACAACACCAGAGAAGCAGTGCGTGGCACGTGGCGCTTCCCTCACAAAGCCATTGGGAGAAGCGTCCCCTCTCTTTCCTTACAGTCGAATCATCCCTCTACGCAGAGCTCAGGATGCCTTTGAGGAGGGAATGTGGCAGCAGAGTCTACTTCTGTTTAGTCTGCAAGTTTTCCACCAGAAAGGTCGTCCTGCGGCGGAAGGAATGAGAACTCAGCGCAGACACGGGGGAGCGGAGCCGAGCTGCCAAGGTAAACGCCACTGGAGGCTGCCTGGCATTCGAAGAGTTGCCAGGCTCTCACGTGATGTGGAACAGATACCAGCACAACTGCTCTAAGAGACTTTAGAGATCTACACGTACACACAGATAAATCTTTCAGATGATGGGCTTAGAAGAGGCCCCAGAGGGAATTACTGGCCCCGACGCACTCGCACTCATTGCCTTTATGAGCGCCACGGCTCCCTACCCTCAGGGTGGCTACATCGTGGGCTTCCAGCTGCAGGAAGCTGCCAACAGTCCCTGCCCCTCCACTACGGGGGGCAGTGTTGCCTAGTGGTTAAGGACATTTGTGTCCATCAACAGATGAATGGATAAAGAAGTGTGACATATATACAATGGAATATTACTCAGCCATAAAAAGAAACAAAATTGAGTTATTTGTAGTGAGGTGGATGGATCTAGAGTCTGTCATACAGAGTGAAGTAAGTCAGAAGGAGAAAAACAAATACCGTATGCTAACACACATATACGGAATCGAAGAGAAAAAAAAAAAAAAGGTCATGAAGAACCTAGGGGCAAGACGGGAATAAAGACACAGACCTACTAGAGAATGGACTTGAGGACACGGGGAGGGGGAAGGGTAAGGTGGGACGAAGTGAGAGAGTGGCATGGACATATATATATACACTACCAAACGTAAAATAGATAGCTAGTGGGAAGCAGCCGCATAGCACAGGGAGATCAGCTCGGTGCTTTGTGACCACCTAGAGGGGTGGGATAGGGAGGGTGGGAGGGAGGGAGACACAAGAGGGAAGAGATATGGGAACATATGTATATGTATAATGGATTCATTTTGTTATAAAGCAGAAACTAACACACCATTGTAAAGCAATTATACTCCAATAAAGATGTTAAAAAAAAAAAAAAAAAGAACATTTGTGCAAAGGCCAAAGCTCTGCCACCAGACAACCTGGGCGGGCAGGGGGAAAGCTGAGCACTGTATGCTTCAATCTTTTCAACTGTAAAATGGAGCTAACAGTCATATCTACCCCCGATGTTGTTGTGAGGTTTAAAGCCAAGGAAAACACTTAGAATAATGGTGTCTGAGCCATTATCAGCACTCAATTAACAGTAGCTACTTCTAGGCAGTTTACGGAAAATATTAAAATTTCCAGCCATGTTGAAATTCTCAGCATCTTCTCCATTTAGGGAGAAGGAAAGAGCATTTCCGCCCTCCAGCAATGGCAGGTTACGGGCATAAGCGGGCACATTTACCTCTGTGTGTTCAGGTATTGGGGTTGTTGTCAGTAGGGATGGTGGCGGCACCACTGGATTTTTAGGAAAGAAGATAACATTGTTTATCTTGTCTTGGTTCTGGGACCCAGTCATCCCACTCTTTCCAACTCACTGGCTCTTTTAAGAAAAACTTTTCTACAAATATTCCCAAAAAAGAAGCCATTCATGTTTTTAATCAATGAATTGGTTGAGAGCTTTGATGATATTGCAAGGCTCTCTCTCTCTCTCTCTCTTTCTCTCCTCCCACCCCTGCCCCACACACATACACGTATACAAGCATGAATGCCCACACTACAGTATCTGTCTCTGAGAACTTTCTAGAAAGGCAGCTCTCATACACTAAGGAAGAGCTGAAAGGCCTTCACATAACTGAGGAAAGAAGATGGTAGTGTCCATGATTTTCTGTGGAGCTATGGGCAGGGTGACTGGACAGAAAAGTTCCAAGTCTCTCTCGTTGTGCTAAGGGTAGAAGGAGGTATAGAGCTCATTCTCTGGGTCCCGTTTTCAGGTGTTTTTCACGGGGGAAGTGTTATGGTCTGAATGTTGATTTCTCCCCAAAATTCGTATGTTGAAATCCAACCCTCAAAGGTGACGGTATTAGGAGGTAGGGCCTTTGGCAGGTGATTTGGTCATAAGGGTGGAACCCTCACAAATGGGATTAGTGCCCTTATAAAAGAGGCTCCAGAGAGCTCCCTTGCCCCTTCCACCATGTGTGGACGCAGCAAGAAGTTGGCCATCTGCAACCTAGGAGAGGACCCTCACCAGAACCCAACCAGGCTGACACCCTGATCTTGGACCTCCAAGCCCCAGAAATGTGAGACATAAATCTCTGTTTATAAGCCACCAGTCTGTGGTATTTTGTAAGAGCAGCCCAAATGGACTGAGACAGGAAGACACTGATTTACGATGACAAACATGCCACACTCTCAGCCTATTTCTCTCCAACAAAATCTAACTCTGCTGGCCACTTCTGCCTCTCAGGTCCCAACAGTCTGAAAAGGGACCCCTCTGTTCCCCCAGGCATTACCTAGGTGGATTTCAACCATTTACTCTTCCTTCCACAGACATCTGAGAACTATGGTACCCGCACAACCATCTCATCAGTAATCAATCAGTATGGCAGAGGTATTCAATAGGTGAAAAGAAGGGGCAGAGAAGAGGGGCATGCTTACTAGGAAAAACAACACAGTAATTATGAGATACCATCACCACCACCACCATCACCATGCCCAAGACCCTAATAAAGAGAAGCACCAAGGTTTTGAAATTTTCCTTTGGTATTTCCTGGGTTACAAGATGTAAGGTGGTGATCTTTTAACCCATCCTCAATTTTTTTTGACCTAAAAAAATCATAGAACCCAAGAATTTGGAGCTAGGTTGTCATTAGAAAGTATATACCCCTCAACTTTTAGATGAGGAAACTTCTGTAAATTAGGAGGTGCACTGTGATTTATCCAAGATTATTAGGATTCAGAGAAAGTTCTATGATTAGAAACAAGACCCCCCACACACACTTTGCTGTCCCTTATCCCATTGTGACAAATGGCATCACTAGTCAGTCATCCAATGTCCCTTTCTAATTTAACTGGCACCAAACACACACACACATACAAGGGAATCATTCTTACAGTACAATTATTTTGTCATCATTGTTCATTCACAGGTGCATTTACAAATCATTTTGAGACAATTCAAGTCTTAGCACTACTCATAACAAGCTTTTGACAAAATTCAACACCCATTTATGATAAAAACCCTCCAGAAAGTAGGCATAGAGGGAACTCTCCTCAACATAATAAAGGCCATATATGACAAACCCACAGCCAATATCATTCTCAATGGTGAAAAACTGAAACCATTTCCACTAACATCAGGAACAAGACAAGGTTGCCCACTCTCACCACTATTATTCAACATAGTTTTGGAAGTTTTACCCATAGCAATCAGAGAAGAAAAAGAAATAAAAGGAATACAAATCGGAAAAGAAGAAGTAAAGCTGTCACTGTTTGCAGATGACATGATACTATACATAGAGAACCCTAAAGATGCTACCAGAAAACTACTAGAGCTAATCAATGAATTTGGTAGAGTAGCAGGATACAAAATTAATGCACAGAAATCTCTTGCATTCCTATACACTAATGATGAAAAATCTGAAAGTGAAATTAAGGAAACTCCCAGGAGGGGAGGTGTGGAGAGTGACCTGTGCTCGCACACAGGCTGCTTGGCGGCGGCAGCAGCAGCCTTAGCATCTCATGCCTGTCTCGGGGGTCCCCGCTGATAGCCCCGGCTCCTGCCCATCTCTGGAGTTCCTTTAAGCGGCGCTCTGGATCTCCTCTCCTCGCGCACCCTGAAAAAATGGTCTCTTGGCTCTTAGGCAGTTCCAGACTTTTCCCGGACTCCCTCCCGGCTAGCCGTGGTGCACTAACCCCCTGCAGGCTGTGTTCACGCTGCCAACCCCAGTCCTCTCCCTGGGATCCGACCAAAGCCCAAGCCTCAGCTCCCAGCCCCCGCCCGCCCCGCCGGGTGAGCAGACAAGCCTCTCGGGCTGGTGAGTGCCGGTCAGCACCGATCCTCTGTGCGGGAATTTCTCCACTTTGCCCTCCGCACCCCTGTTGCTGTGCTCTCCTCCGTGGCTCCGAAGCTTCCCCCGCTGCCCACCCCCGGTCTCCGCCAGTGAAAGGGCTTCTAGTGTGTGGAAACTTTTCCTATTTCACAGCTCCCTCCCACTGGTGCAGGTCCCGTCCCTATCCTTTTGTCTCTGTTTATTCTTTTTTCTTTTGCCCTACCCAGATACGTGGGGAGTTTCGTGCCTTTTGGGAGGTTTGAGGTCTTCTGGCAGCGTTCAGTAGGTGTTCTGTAGGGGTTGTTCCACATGTAGATGTATTTCTGATGTATTTGTGGGGAGGAAGGTGATTTCCGTGTCTTACTCTTCCGCCATCTTGAAGCTCCTCTCAACAATTTTTTTAAAAAATTGTGAAGGATGAAACATACATGAAAAATTTGTGGAATTCCCTAATCACCTCCCTGGACCTCAGAATCTGACAAAACATAGAGTGGATTCCAGTATTCTCAAAACCCTGTCCTTAAACTATTTGGTCCCAAATACAATGCCAAGTATTTTTGCTTGGAAAAAATCCAGCTCAGCTAGCAACATGAGGGACCAGAAATCTCCCAAGACAGCTTGATCCATCACAGTTTAGGTCAACGACCTATGAAGTTAAAGGTTACAAAAAGAAAGAAAATCTTCTAAAGGGAATAAAAAATGGATACTCCCAAATGCTGGGTCACTCGGGCACTAAAGTAAGATCTATGGTTCCCTGCAATTGG
Source organism: Pseudorca crassidens (assembly GCF_039906515.1). NCBI lineage: Eukaryota > Metazoa > Chordata > Mammalia > Artiodactyla > Delphinidae > Pseudorca > Pseudorca crassidens. The sequence goes on from NC_090298.1 coordinate 8,196,777, forward strand.
CAGCTCTCCAGGGCACTGCAGAAGAGGCAACCACTTTATCTTACAATTGTAAGCACACAGAGGAGGAAAAACAATATATGTGAGGTTCACAAGAAAGGCTACCAACCTTTCCAACAAGAAGGAGTAATGCTTCTGGCTCCCAGCCAAAAGGAATGCTAACCAAATGTTTCACATAAGGTCAGTTTCTCTAGTAGGGCAATGCTTTGAGCAACCCAAAATATTTAAGTGGCCTCATTAATCTTCCTAACACCCCTAGATGTAAATAGGTAGTGATGAGGAATACAGCCATATTCTTCAGGGAGAAAGGCAGTGGTGCAGAAGGTTAAGAGATTAGATTCTAGGAGCGTATTAGTTGTGTAGCTTAGGGGAGCTAGTCTCTGTTGCCAGGTCCCCCCTCTCATCATAGAAGTACAAAGCAAGAGTTTAACCAGGCTGTAAAGGTTCAATTTTATGGCCATAGTAAATGAAAGTATGGGATCTTCTTTCCTTGGTGTGAACTTACTTTTTTTCAAATGCCTTGGAATAAAATTTGACATTGCACATTCAAATGTAGTAAGCGTATTACTTTTAGGAGTGATATATGAGGAATACAGAAATCCAATCAACTGAATAATTCAAATCACAAAGCCATTTAATTTGGCAGATACAAACTGACAATTGTGAAGCCCATTCATCCTTCCCCCACTGGACACCTGAGTGTGTGGTCTCCCTCTTCACCCGAGTGTATTTCTTTTTGACTATAGGACTGAATAACTCATTCCTACCTCTCATCACATCCCCCAGTGGCCTATTAGCAGCAAATCACTAAGCACAACAACATAGTCTCTGAGGTAGCAGTGATGGCCTTAATAGACAAAGTTCATTTGTGTCTTCATGTAAAGTAATAAAATTCAGCCAGCATTAAAGAAAAGGTTGAGCCATCATGAGCATATTAACTAAATGACTCATTTTATCTAGAGAGACTATAAAACTCAACTCTGACCTCCATTAATTATGAAAGACACAGGTGTTTTAAAATGACATTCTCTTAGAATAACTCAGTTGGTCTCTGATGAATATAGCTATAAAATCAAAGGAAAAAATTCCAAGTTCTTATTGAACATGTAGGTCAGAGGCTTGCTTATAACTGAGGAGCAGAAGATGGAATAATTAAGAAAGACAGACTTGCACTTGGCACTAAGAAAATCAAGTAAATTGAAAAGAGACAGTAAACCTATAAAAAATGTTTTAAACAACAGTGATAGAAACTTATGTTTGTTGTTTAATAAAAGTTTAGACCATTGTTGATGATGAAACAATCTGAGGATAGAATACCCACTGCACGTAAACTGTGACCACTTGGGTAAATGTGATAGTGAAGCTAGTCTCACCTGTACCTGTGCCAGCTTCATCTGCTCTGTGATTTCCGTTCACTGCACGATTCTATCCTAACTTTGTCAATAACCCACTGGCACAAAGCCTGACACTGTGACTTCCTACATGACTCCCGAATTTTCAGTTGCATTGATAGACCTAAAGATTAAAATATAAGTGTGACTTTGAAGCTAAAGTAGTAACTATATCCTTTATAGCACAAAATGTTTTCATAAAAATTATTTTAATTATCTACATGTAAATATTTAATATCTCAATCACATCAAAATTTTAAGAATATGAAGATTTAATTTCAGCATGTAACCTTGTCATGTACTTCACAAACCTATCTATTCTTGCTATTCCTAAGACTTTCACTATGCCGATTGATTCTAAACAAATTCTAGGAGCCTTTATTTTTTTCTGTTATTATAACCATTCCGAAAATATCTCTTTAAAGTTCTTTTCCCATAAGTTTCTGGGACCTTAATTCAGTTTTAATATTACCAAGTTATTTTAAAGATATAGTGCTATATTTAAATAGTGGTATCACATTCAGATCACAGTTTTTGAATGTTAATTTTTGTACTTTGCTAATGTATTTTGAAATATGGTGACACATGTATAATATTATAATGTCATATTATGAGCTACCTCCTCAGTCAGAATTTTTTCAACCCTCTTCAAAAAAAATAAATATATGTACTTTAGGCTATAAAACATTTTAAATAATTCTGATTTTATTATTGTTGTTGTTACCATACGTGTCTAGTACTCACTCTCCCAAAATTGTATTGGCTTATCTCATTACCTAGCCCAAAAAGTCTATTTTAAACCCCTGAAAAGTCTTGGTTACTATATATAGGTTTCAAAGAATACATCAAATCCAAAATCAAACCATTTTAATAGTGCTCTTATATGTTTAAATACCAAGATTAAAAGGCACAGAAGTAGATGGATAACCTCTTACTATTTTGCAAGTAGAATCAAATAACAAAGGTGGATTTTTAGTGGCATGCAACAATTAAGACCAGTGCTGTTAGCAAATTTCAGAGATAAGAAACCAGAAAAACCTTTTCCCATAAGCATATTTAGGGACAAAGTTACTAATCAATACTGTCAGTAATCACACTGATAATTTAAATTTTATTATGTTCTAAATATTATGTGCAAATCTCTGAGTGCTTTGAGGGTTACAGATGGTGACTTAACTGCTCTAAATTTAACTCACGACTTCTGCTTTTGCTGGTCCATTGGGTATTTGATTTGTTCCTTTCATTTTTCAGTTAATAGAGATCATTTTTCATTTGAAAAAATACCGTGTTATTCTATGATTCCTTTCACCTATGCTTTCCTAGGAATATTCACTCTTCAAATTATCTCCATATACACTATTTTTCTGGGTTATCTTCAGAGTTAGTAAAATCTGAGATTTTTTTTCTCATGTAGCTTCAAATAATCGAAGAATTACAGCTCATTTCTCAAATGCTCAGTCCCAGCTGATGTCATTACAACAAGCCACACTTTCAAATCTCACTCCCAAATCTTATCTTTGACCCTTGCCCTCAGCCACCAATCGTGATTGGCCATCAACCACTGTCAAACTCAGCTCTGAAATACTTCTCAAATCTGACTTGTCTCCATTTGCACTTTCACTGCCTAAGTTGAAGTTCTCACTACTGTCTCCTGATCCCTAGCCCCCGATTGCTATCCATACCTCCAAACTCTAGTGCACTCTGCACGCAGTTATGGTGGAAGCACCTCCCTAATGCAAACCTGAGCATGTAAATGTATGGCCTTAGAAATCTCCTGAGTTCCTACTGTCTTTAGCAGAGGTTCTCAAATTTTCCAGGCCAGATTACCAGAGGCTTGATTAAACCAAATATTCCAACATTACTTCTAGAAAGTCTAATTCAAATGTTCTGAGGAGAGGCATGGCCATCAGCATTCTTGAAAGATTTCTCAGACAACTCTCCTGACTGCCGGAATTGGAACCACTGGGCTAGAGGATGAAATCCCAGCTGCTCCATAATATAATTCTCCAGCCTCATCTACAATTACTCCTCCTCTCCGTCATTAACAGGTCCAGTCAAGGTGTGTTCTTTTCAGTGTCATCAGGATCTCTGACTTCCCCGTTCTATGGTCCTTCTGGCAGGAAGACTCTCTCCCACCTGCCAGACCCCTAATTCCTCTCCGAGGCCCAACTGAAAAAGCACCTTCACAGTGAACCCTTTTCACCCCCAAGGACCATCACCTTTCTTTCCTCTTGGTGTTTCCAAGGCCCTTTATTCAGGCCTCCCTGGAGAAATTAATTGCTTGTATTCCTCATATCCACCAGGCCAGGAGTGAGGAAACCTTTTCATGGGCTAAGTAGCAAATACTGCACCTTTGTGGTCCTGTTGGAATGACTCATCTCCGCAGTGAAAGCAGGAAGGCAGCCACAGGCAATATGCAAATGAACAGATGTGGCTGTGTGCCAATAAAACTTTATTTAAAAAATCAGGAGGCCAACCTAGGGGCCTTAGCCTGCCAACCCTTGCACTAGGCTCTAAAGTCTTTATCAGGTAGAGACTGCTGCATCTTCGTTTCACCAATGTCTAGGATACTCCCTGGCACACAGTAGGTTCAATAAATATTTGATGAATGAAGAGTAACTATGTGAACTAATTCTGATGGACCCCATGTGGGACTGGTTAGGAAACAAGCTCTCAACACTCAAAACTTGTAGCACACACGTGCACTCAAAGAGGTTGGTTAATTTTTATCACACTCCTTTGTTGACTCATTCAGGGAATATGGGAAAAGGGAAGACTGTATGTATATTTATAACCTAATAAGTCACTATTCTGCTAGGTCTATCTTCTCCCCACCTCCAGCAGAGAAGAAAACGCAGAGACGATTTTGTTTTTAATAACAGCGAAAGGAAGACAATGGTTGGGCGTCTTTCCCACAGGAGTGTCTGCAGACCACCTGTTTGTTAAAAGCTCACACTCTGGGACCACCTTCCAGCCCCCTGGATCCGCAGAGCTGGAAGGAGGGGCAGAGGAAGCTGCCTTCTGAATGAATGCCCCGGGTGATACTTAGGTACACTGCTGTTGGTAAATTCTGGGCAGAAAGGTACCACAGCAAGTAGACAAAGAATGGATTCTCTTTTTTAACACAGATTAGGTTAATTAATCAAACAGGCCTGTTGGCCAACAGGGGAGAAGAGGGAGACGGAGGAAGATAAGCAAAGAGAATCTTAAGAGCAAAACACACCTATGAATCAAGAGCCAACAGGGAGAAGGAAATATTTAAACCTTAAAGTGCAGTCGAAAAAAAAATCCTGTTGGGCTGGGCTAAGAATGAAAAGCAGAAATAACAGCTCCATCCTTCCTTTCATCACCAGCTGTTTTCCTAAGTCGCATTTAATGTAAATACAATGTCAACATCATCATTACCTCGGATTTCTTTGCATGATGGGGGTTTACTGCTTTTTGGATTCACTCCTAATTGCTGATTTCACTCCACTTAGCGAGAGTTCCCTTTAAGTGTATAAACTTGACTAAAATGTGTCCTTTGGAAAATGGAAAGAAGCTGTGGCTACTGCAAGCAGAATTGCTGATCTCGTAAAAATCTCCAGTTTTTCTTTGAATTATAGACTGCTTCCAACAGATTAATGCCAAGGTAAAACTTTAAAAGAAAAACAGTAATTATAACCACCAGAAAAAGAGAGAATTCTATTGGTCAGTTTTCAAAGGTGACACTTATGTGACTCTAAAATTTAGCTCCACTTGTTTAGAACCAATGGCAAAATCATTTTGAAAGGAGCAATTTACACTAATTACATAGAAGCCTGCTCATTCATTTAATGTGATCTTATGAGAACTTATGCTTGGAATACTTAAAGCAAATTCAGTCCCAGCATAACAAAAGAAAGTTAATCTTTCCCTTTTATCTTTATTTCTGAAGATTCAAACCATGGGCAAAACAATCGTTTAAAGTAATACACTAAAATTTGTCAAGACCAATTTGCTGTGACTATAGGAAAGACCAAGATTTGTCTTGAAAGCACTTGGGGTTTATTTATTTATTTATTTATTTATTTATTTATTTATTTATTTATTTATTTATTTATTTTGCCGTTTGCGGGCCGCTCACTGTTGTGGCCTCTCCCATTGCGGAGCACAGGATCCAGATGCACAGGCTCAGCGGCCATGGCTCACGGGTGGGATCTTCCCAGACCGGGGCACGAACCCGTGTCCCCTGCATCGGCAGGCGGACTCTCAACCACTGCGCCACCAGGGAAGCCCTAGTTTCTTATTTTTAGTAGTAAACATGCTGATTAGAAATCCGTGCTATTTGTCACACAGATACGTGTACAGAAATATCTTTCAATATACGGAAATAGTCTATTGACTGCAATGGCAAGTCAAAGAGTTCCGTACAAGGCACACACATGGCTCTCGGCTGGTACTCACATGGGTACCAGCATCCCTGCTACCCTTTCAATTGATATCTTCATAATGTTCCCGTTTTAGTAGAGTTGAAATTAAAAATTTCCCAAGACATACATAAATCTTATATTTGTCATCAGTTATGATTTTCACCTGACTCAGTGTTGGGTCTATGAGCGTCAATCCCATCACCTTAATCATCGGCAGATGGGTGAGCCTCCCGGACTCACAGGCACTTGCGTGAGAGCTCACAGGTAAGTGTCCTTCCTAAAATATCATAGGTTGCAAGACTATGCCCTTCAATGATATGTTTCTATTACACTGAGGCTTGTTAGAGAAGAGTAAGATAACCAGAAGTCAACTTACAGGAACAAAATGAAGAAAGACCAAGAAACAAACAGAAAAGCTGGAAGAAACTCACTTTCTCTTTGATGAGAAGCTCTTTTTTTCATTACTATTGTATAGCTTTACACTACAAAAATATGGCTAATTTGTCAATGCCCTGATTATTGTCAAACACTGCTTTGTGTATGGATCAAGTTAGTTGCCATTAGGAATAACATTTGAATTCGGCACAGAATCACTTGTCATGCATACACTGAACCCAAAACACTAAAGACATATTCATTTGGAGAAGAAAATGTCATCACTCTCTCTCAGATCTGCTGTTACAGTCCTATACACCATGAAAGTGAAACTTTTATCAACTTTGTGAACTATTATTACTGTCATTACTTTTATAATTATACACAAACCTCTAAACGTCAACATAGTCTTTCATTTGGAATTTTCATGTATATATAAAGTAGAAACTCTTTTTAGTGGGTTCTTTTAACAAAGAAGTATACAAATCATCCATGAACTATTATTCCAGTAGTATAAACAAACAGATCAAATACTGCGGGGACATTACTGAAAAGGTTAACTGTGATTATTTCTGAAATTGTGTTTTTTCTTTATGCTTTACAGTATTTTCTACAGTCTCTAAAATGAAAGTGCCTGAGTCTCATCACTGAAAATACAAACATGATTAGTTTTTAAAGAGGCATGGGTAAAAGAGAATATGAATATCAATGCTTTTAAAATGATATGAAAGATTATGTGCACCTTGGAAATGGTCAATTTAAGGATCCTTCCAGAAATTGCATGAATTCAGATGCAACTACCTTCGGGTACTATATAACCACAAATCACCTAAAGAGAAGTGGCTTTTTGGGTTGGTTTTGTTTTTTGTTTTTGTTTGTCTTTGTTTTTGTTTTGCAGCAGGAGAACTTCTTTTCGCAAAGAATTTTTAACTGATTTCAATTTCAGGAACATAAAGTATCTCTGGTATAAAGTGAAACCATCCAATAAATGGCTTTACAAGGCCTAGTGCTAACTATGAAAAAACAAAAATACTATCACTGTATTTTTCCACTGCTCATATATTTAAACCATTACGGATTTCTGCAATATACACCTGCTATCTAAACTTCTTTTGCTAGGTCAAGCCCTCCTAAACAGGAATCTGAGTGCTGGGTTATTTTTAAAGTTGTATAACTGGCTCACACTCCCTCTCAAACCTTCTGAGCCTCATCCCAGCAACTATCTTATGTAAAATTGCTATTCTCCGCACTCAGTGGTATCTGCCTGAAACGCATATGCACACGCATGCGGAAACCCACAGATACCCACACAGCTGCCCCACCACGTCATGCTTACAGGATGCCTGTCATTGTGACAATCTCTCTTCCTGGATTATTTCATTTAATCCTCACAACAGCTGAAAGGGGTAGAAATAATTATATCAACTTTAAAGATAAGAAAATTAGACTCCGAAATGGGCTCAAGGTCATGCAGTTAAGCAAGTCCATCTACCCCTTTCTTTCGTTTCGTTACTGAGTATCCACAATGTACCACGTCCTGTGCTAGAATAGAAATACAGCCCATGCTCCTAGGCTTGCTTACCTGAAATTCAAGTTTAACTGCACATCCTGGACTTTTATGTGCTAAGTCTGGTGATCCTATATTGCTCCTGGTCACTATGCCATAGTGCAAGCTAGGTTGACTCAGTGGGTAGGCCAATCCCTCCCATGGCTGGTCTGGGACTGTGGTGAAATGAGATGGATAGAGACCTTGAGAAACTCTGGGATGGCGACTTCCGGGAATGCTGGGATAGAGACTTCCGGGGACACTGGGATGGAGACCTCCAGGGAGGCTGGGATGGAGACCTCAAGGAATAAGAGAATGGAGCCCTCTGGGGATACTGGGCTGGAGACTCTCAGGAATAGGTGTCCCCTGGGGACAGTTCTCAGGTGCTGTCTGCAGTCAGGACAGAACTACGGTGATGTCTCTTCCAAATCTTCATTTTCTCAGTGGCTTCTCACATCCCCATCAGGAGAATCTGTGTCACTGACCAAAAGCCTACCACCTGCAGAGTGTAGGCATATATGTGACACTGCCCTGTTTGTGTAGTGCCAAGGACCTCCAGAAACAATGGAGTGTCTTTTGAGTCAAGCTCACAGGAAAACTGTTTCCAAAACTCTTTAGAGTTGAATGAGACATGCAGGATTCAGCTACACCAGTTGAGGTCATAGTTGCACCTGCTACCCCAGCAGGGGGCCCTTCCCCTTGGCTAAGGGTGAGAGTCCGTTCTCCCTAAGGATTAGCTTTGGGGTTTAGAGACTGCTACTCCCTGTGTCTTGCCCAACTGTAGGCATCTGGAATAAATCTGCTACGACTCCAGCCCCCCTTTCCCTAAGCGTCCTACCAAATGCAGAGGGTCACACATAGAAATCAAATCCTGGAAATAAATATGGTGAATCAATAGGTATCTTTGAGCTTCTGCCCGGAGGAGAAAGTGTGCTACATTTTAGAGAAAACAAGAAAAGACAGCCACATCCTCTACCATCTGGTACGTCACTATCTGAGAATGGGAAAGGGGAGAGTGAAACATGAACAGAAATAATGCAATAAGTGCAGTAATGAAGAGAGATGGCAGGTGTGCCAACAGAACCGTACAGAGCAGGGAACATAGCAGCTCAGTCCCAAAGGAGGACCCTTGAGCCAGATCTTTACAATGAGTATGAGTTCACCCAGTGGATAACTTGAGATGTGGGTGGGTTGTTAGCTAATATTCTAGGAAAGCAAAAGAGATCACCAAATCCCAGAGGCAAGAAGGAGAACATTCTATAGTTGTGGGCAACATAAATAATTCCTCGTGCCTGGACTATGTGAGAATGAAAAGTGTGTCTCTATAGGATGTAGGACGATGAGCCAGAGGGTCTGATGGGCCACACCAAAAGAGCCTAATAAATCCAAATTAATCCAGGTGATCCCTGGAGAAAATAGTACTTCTATAACATAAGGGAAGGCATACAAGTCATAAGAACTCCGGTAGGAGCTACTGAGGCTTGTATTTTTAAAAGATGACTTTGGCCATGGTGTGCAGAAGGAGGAGAAAATCTGGAGGCCAGGAGACCAGTTAAAAAGCCCTGCAGGGCTTCCCTGGTGGCACAGTGGTTGAGAGTCCGCCTGCCGATGCAGGGGACACGGGCTCGTGCCCCGGTCCGGGAAGATCCCACATGCCGTGGAGCTGCTGGGCCCGGGAGCCATGGCCGCTGAGCCTGCGCGTCCGGAGCCTGTGCTCCGCAACGGGAGAGGCCACAACAGTGAGAGGCCCGCGTACCGCAAAAAAAAAAAAAAAAAAAAAAAACCCTGCAGTGCGTGGCCCAGGCTCCCAGTGATGGAATTTGATGGAAGTCAGCATTAGAAATCCCCCAGCTAGTCCCAATGGGCTGAAGTAAGTATAAGAGTACCAAGTAAGCCCATCCAATCCATACTCACTGTCCAATCAATAAACACTAAAAGAGATACAAGTGACATGTTAAGTGCCAGGAACTAAACCGACTTCTGTCTGTTCATTTAAGTTATGACCGTACGTCTTGAGTCTTCAAGTGTTGGGTGGATGAACGAGGTCTTCTTAAGATCTGAGAGCAAAGGCAGTGATTCTAGAAACTGTTCAGTGTTTGTCCAGAGCTTAAGCCAGATTTAGCTTCACTCACGTAGAAATTGCACAAACTCTCTTGCTATGAAGGTATGTTTCATAATCTAGTACATTTGGCCGAAACAGATAACGTGCACTCCTCTGCCTAAAGTGCTTTCCTTGAAGGCCAGAAGAGTCCAAAATCTGCAAATCATCTCTTTGGGTTATTACGTCATTTTTCCTAAGAGATGAACATAAAATATTTTTTAAACATCATCCTCAAACACACTGGCAGGATAGGTGATTGGAAGGCAGGGATTACACATGTTTTCTAAGGAAGTCATGGTAAATACGAGGGATGCAACACAAGATCTGTTCTGATTGGGTTCCAGTGGCCTCACCTTCAAACTGGAAGGTCAGGCACTGACCTGGAGACAGGAGCACATGCTCCTTAAGAGAAATAAATAATAGCAACTCCCTTGAATTCTCAACTGACTGGTAAATATCATAATGGGGGTCACAAAGAAAGGTAGTGATGCGTGTTGGAATGGGTATCAAGGTCTCCTGATGTCTAGAATTATGATGAAGAGTATACTGACAAATAAGAACATGGTTTTTGGACTCAAACTTTGACTGAAACCTGGGTCCATCTTTGATTCAACATAATAAATGTGTCCCTGGGGTAACATTTATCCACCTTCTGTCTCAGTTTCCTCACCTCTAAAATAGGGATGGTGACAATACCTACCTCTCAGGTTCCACAGGTGGAAAAAATAAATGAATTCATGTTAGAACTGCTCCTGGCACTTGGGAAACACCCAATAAACTCCTGCTATGAAGAGCAGCAGTCATCTTATTAGTTGCAGCACACTTCATGACACTCGTACGGAATTTCATTCTTAGATTAAATATCACTTAGCACTCGTCAACTACGGCAGAGAAGCTTGTGTAACTGCAGAGATGTCAAATGAAGTCCGAAAATATCTGCGGAGGCAAAATGTAAGCTCTCTCACCTTGCTCCTACAAGAAGTTCTTTCTGTCCTGGGTCAAATGTTAACTGCGAGAAATCCACAGCATTCTTCGCTCTGAACTCCTGCAACCAGGGGCCAATCTCTAAAGAGGAAAAATAAATAAATAAAAAGATAAAAATGAATTTTCTTCCCCCCTCTGGGGACCACAGACAACGCACATCAGGTAGCAAACGTTACATTTCAGAGGATCTGAAGGGCCCCCCAGGTGATCATTTAGGGGCCACTGGAGGTTTCTGTCAGGGTGTCACATAATCCACACTGAGAACGTGTAAAACATAGAGGGCAGCCGCCCAATAAAAAGGAAGCGAAGCATCAATGCTTGGTTGTGATTTACAAGCCAGATGTGCATTTTCCTTTTGCCTCTGGACTGGGCAGAAAATAACACAGCACTCACACGATTCATTAGAGGAATATTGAATGCAAACAAGATCATTTCCTGTGCAGCTTGATGGGAAGGAGCCAAAGATGTGGGAAAATCACAAAAGCCACAGAAGCACCATCTGCCTTCTTTCAAAGTGGACATTCCATCTCCCTGCCCTTTAGATTTCTATTTGGGCCCCAAGATTAGACTAGTTAAACACTCTCAGTCCTTTCTAGATGAGAGATTCACAGTCAATTCTAGGCCTCATTTGCATTTTTTAAGGGAAATCAGAAAATAGCCACTCTTTAGAGACAGGTTTTTTACAAGCACTGTTAACTCCTATTAAATGACCTCCAGCCTAGAGTCCGATTATTACAACATGAGAGTATTTGAAGAGGGATAGAACTCAGCCTTATTAGCCATTTTTGCAACTTTCATTAGCTCATTTCTGACACAGAAAAAATCTTCAGTGAGTTGTCTGCCAGTTGTGCTGAACCTTATTATTATCCTTGACAACTAACCATTTTTTTTTTTTTTTTTTTTTTTTTTTTTTGCGGTACGCGGGCCTCTCACTGCTGTGGCCTCTCCCGTTGCGGAGCACAGGCTCCGGACGCGCAGGCTCAGCGGCCATGGCTCACGGGCTTAGTTGCTCTGCGGCATGTGGGATCTTCTTGGACCGGGGCACAAACCCGTGTCCCCTGCATCGGCAGGCGGACTCTCAACCACTGCACCACCAGGGAAGCCCCTGATTGTCTTTTTCCTTGAGTTTAATATTTTGAGTGATGTCACACTGACTAAACAGGTGCATGACAACTGGCAAATCGACAGTTATTGGTTTGTGGAAAAAGTGTGTAGCACAGAAATAATCTCTTCCACAAAACCAGATGCTAAAGAAGATCTAATATGGAAATATGCCCATGTCTTAACGCATGTCTTGTAGAAAGGCCTTTGTTGATGTAAATGAGGTAGATTATTTCCAAGCAATAGCTTTGTGTAACAAATATGGCTTTTCTCTACTATCAGTTATTGGGGGAAAAAACGGACGTGAACTGAAAGTTCTATTCTGCTTAAAGGAAACCAGTGTTGAGTTATATAGAGATCTGTATTTGGTTTTTGATATTTTCATGTTATCTTGACTGTTTTTAGTATTTTATATAAAATTCTTCATTTTATAGGCAAGTCAATTTTTTAAAAAAAATCCTTATTTATTGCAAAATAAGTACAAGGTCCTGGAGCTATAAAAAGATGTTAATAAATGATCTGTTCCAGGAGTTTTTAATTCAGTTAGGGAAGGAGCACAAATATCTTCTTTAAACACAGTATCTATAGATACAAGATCTTTATAGGTATTTATAGGGTTACAGGAAGTATTCATACACAGAAAGGAGAGATGACTGAGGGGCTTAGGGACCAGGAAAAGAGAGATCTGACCAGAGATTCACAGAACAGATGTGTCCTGAGGAAGCAAGAGTGCCATGTGGAAGACATGGTGCCCCCGTGGCTGTAACTGGTATTGCTCATATTCACTCCTATGGGGCCCCAGATCAGTTTCTCTGCTCTTGGGCAAGAACACTAAGGCTCTTATGTTTGCATTGCTCACTGCAGTGCCTGCAGCTCAAGGTACAGTAGCTTGAATGTATAGGCAATACTAAATGTGTGGAATGAAAAAGTAAGAATAAGCTAGGGTTCTGTCTGTCCGTTTTTTTTTTTTAATGAATTAAAAAAAATTTTTTCTTAATAATTTTTTTTCTAATTTTAAGAACTTTATTTTATTTTATTTTATTTTATCTTCTTCTTTCTTTTTTTTCTCGCTTTTATTCTGACCTCTGTGGAGGACAGGCTCTTGGTGGCCCAGCCAGGTGTCAAAGCTGTGCCTCTGAGGTGGGAGAGCCAAGTTCAGGACGCTGGTGCACAAGAGACCTCCCAGATCCATGTAATATCAAAAGGAGAAAATCTCCCAGAGATCTCCATCTCAACACCAAGACCCAGCTCCACTCAACAACCAGCAAGCTACAGTGCTGGATGCCCTACGTCAAACAACTAGCAAGACAGGAACACAACACCACCCATTAGAGAGCGGCTGCCTAAAATCATAATAAGGCCACAGACACCCCAAAACACACCACCAGACGTGGACCTTCCCACCAGAAAGACAAGATCCAGCCTCATCCACCAGAACACAGGCACTAGTCCCCTATACCAGGAAGCTTGCACAACTACCTGAACAAACCTTAGCCACTGGAGACACAAACTAAAAACAACGGGAACTGCAAAGCTGCAGCCTGCGAAAAGGAGACCCCAAATACAGTAAGACAAGCAAAATGAGAAGACAGAGAAACACACAGCAGATGAAGGAGCAGGTAAAAACCCACCAGACCTAACAAGTGAAGAGGAAATAGGCAGTCTACCTGAAAAAGAATTCAGAATAATGATAGTAAAGATGATCCAAAATCTTGGAAATAAAATGGAGAAAATACAAGAAAAGTTTAACAAGGACCTAGAAAAACTAAAGAGCAAACAAACAGTGATGAACTACACAATATATGAAATTAAAAATTCTATAGAAGGGATCAATAGCAGAAAAACTGAGGCAGAAGAACGGATAAGTGACCTGGAAGATAAAACAGTGGAAATAACTAAATAACTACTGCAGAGCAGAATAAAGAAAAAAGAATGAAAAGAATTGAGGACAGTCTCAGAGACCTCTGCAAAACATTAAACACACCAACATTCGAATTATAGGGGTCCCAGAAGAAGAAGAGAAAAAGAAAGGGACTAAGAAAATATTTGAAGAGATTACAGTTGAAAACTCCCCTAATATGGGAAAGGAAATAGTTGATCAAGTCCAGGAAGCACAGAGAATCCCATACAGGATAAATCCAAGGGGAAACACACCCAGACACATATTAATCAAACTATCAAAAATTAAATACAAAGAACAAATATTAAAAGCAGCCAGGGAAAAACAACAAATAACACAAAAAGGAATCCCCATAAGGTTAACAGCTGATCTTTCAGCAGAAACTGTGCAAGCCAGAAGTGAGTGGCAGGACATAGTTAAAATGATGAAGGAGAAAAACCTACAACCAAGATTACTCTACCCAGCAAGGATCTCATTCAGATTTGACAGAAAAATTAAAAGCTTTACAGACAAGCAAAAGCTAAGAGAATTCAGCACCACCAAACCAGATTTACAACAAATGGTAAAGTAACTTCTCTAGGTAGGAAACACAAGAGAAGTAAAAGACCTACAATAATAAACCCCAAACAATTAAGAAAATGGTAATAGGAACATACATATCGATAATTACCTTAAATGTAAATGGATTAAATGCTCCAACCAAAAGACATAGACTGGATGAGTGGATACAAAAACAATACCCATATATATGCTGTCTACAAGAGACGTATTTCAGACCTAGGGACACATACAGACTGAAAGTGAGGGGATGGAAAACGATATCCCATGCAAATGGAAATCAAAAGAAAGCTGGAGTAGCAATTCTCATATCAGACAAAAGACACTTTAAAACAAAGTCTATTACAAGAGACAAAGAAGGACACTACATAATGATCAAGGATCAATCCAAGAAGAAGATATAACAATTGTAAATATTTATGCACCCAACATAGGAACACCTCAATACATAAGGCAAATACTAAGAGCCATAAAAGGGGAAATTGACAGCAACACAATCATAGTAGAGGACTTTAACACTGCACTTTCACCAATGGACAGATCATCCAAAGTGAAAATAAATAAGGAAACACAACCTTTAAATGATACATTAAACAACATGGACTTAATTGATATTTATAGGACATTCCATCCAGAAACAACAGAATACACATTCTTCTCAAGTGCTCACAGAACATTCTCCAGGATAGATCATATCTTGGGTCACAAATCAAGCCTTGGTAAATTTAAGAAAATTGAAATCGTATCAAGTATCATCTCTGACCACAACGCTATGAGACAAGATATCAATTACAGGAAAAAATCTGTAAGAAATACAAACACATGGAGGCTAAACAACATACTACTTAATAACCAAGAGATCAATGAAGAAATCAAAGAGGAAATCAAAAAATACCTAGAAACAAATGACAATGAAAACACAACGACCCAAAACCTATGGAATGCAGCGAAAGCAGTTCAAAGAGGGAAGTTTATAGCAATACAATCCTACCTTAAGAAACAAGAAACATCTCAAATAAACAACTTAACCTTACAACTAAAGCAATTAGAGAAAGAAGAATTAAAAAAACCCAACGTTAACAGAAGGAAAGAAATCATAAAAATCAGATCAGAAAGAAATGAAAAAGAAATGAAGGAAACAATAGCAAAGATTAATAAAACTAAAAGCTGGTTCTTTGAGAAGATAAACAAAATTGATCAACCATTAGCCAGACTTATCAAGGAAACAAGGGAGAAGACTCAAATCAATAGAATTAGAAATGAAAAAGGAGAAGTAACAACTGACACTGCAGAAATACAAAGGATCATGAGAGATTACTACAAGCAACTCTATGCCAATAAAATGGACAACCTGGGAGAAATGGGCAAATTCTTAGAAATGCACAACCTGCCAAGACTGAATCAGGAAGAAATAGAAAAAATGAATAGACCAATCACAAGCACTGAAATTGAAACTGTGATTAAAAATCTTCCAACAAACAAAAGCCCAGGACCAGATGGCTTCACAGGAGAATTCTAGCAAACATTTAGAGAAGAGGTAACACCTATCCTTCTCAAACTCTTTCAAAATATAGCAGAGGGAGGAACACCCTAAAAGGCCTAAGAGGCCTCCATCACTGTGATACCAAAACCAGACAAAGATGTCACAAAGAAAGAAAACTACAGGCCAATATCATTGACGAACATAGATGCAAAAATCCTCAACAGAATACTAGCAAACAGAATCCAACAGCACATTAAAAGGATCATACACCATGATCAAGTGGGGTTTATCCCCGGAATGCAAGGATCCTTCAATATACACAAATCAATCAACGTCATACACCATATTAACAAATTGAAGGAGAAAAACCATATGATCATCTCAATAGATGCAGAAAAAACTTTCGACAAAATTCAACACCCATTTATGATAAAAATCCTCCAGAAAGTAGGCATAGAGGGAATATTCCTCAACATAAAAAAGGCCATATATGATAAACCCACAGCCAACATTGTCCTCAATGGTGAAAAACTGAAACCATTTCCACTAACATCAGGAACAAGACAAAGTTGCCCGCTCTCACAACTATTATGCAACACAGTTTTGGAAGTTTTAGCCACAGCAATCAAAGAAGAAAAAGAAATAAAAGGAATACAAATTGGAAAAGAAGAAGTAAAGCTGTCACTGTTTGCAGGTGACATGATACTATACACAGAGAATCCTAAAGATGCTATCAGAAAACTACTAGAGCTTATCAATGAATTTGGTAAAGTAGCAGGATACAAAGTTAATGCACAGAAATCTCTTGCATTCCTATACACTAATGTTGAAAAATCTGAAAGTGAAATTAAGAAAACACTCCCATTTACCATTGCAACAAAAAGAATAAAATTCTAGGAATAAACCTACCTAAGGAGACAAAAGACCTGTATGCAGAAAATTATAAGACACTGATGAAAGAAATTAAAGGTGATACAAATAGATGGAGAGATATACCATGTTCTTGGATTGGAAGAGTCAACATTGTGAACATGACTATAGTACCCAAAGCAATCTACAGATTCAATGCAATCCCTATCAAACTACCAATGGCATTTTTCACAGAACTAGAACAAAAAATTTCGCCATTTGTATGGAAATACAAAAGACCTGGAACAGCCAAAGCAATCTTGAGAAAGAAGAATGGAGCTGGAGGAATCAGGCTCCCTGACTTCAGACTCTACTACAAAGCTACAGTAATCAAGACAGTATGGTACTGGCACAGAAACAGAAATATAGATCAATGGAACAGGATAGAAAGCCCAGAGATAAACCCACGCACATATGGTCACCTTATCTTTGATAAAAGAAGCAAGAATATAAAATGGAGAAAAGACAGCCTCTTCAATAAGTGGTGCTGGGAAAACTGAGCAGCTACATGTAAAAGAATGAAATTAGAACACTCCCTAACACCATACACAAAAATAAACTCAAAATGGATTAAAGACCTAAATGTAAGGTCAGACACCACCAAACTCTTAGAGGGAAACATAGGCAGCACACTATGACATAAATCACAGCAAGATCCTTTTTGACCCACCTCCTAGAGAAATGGAAATAAAAACAAAAATAAACAAATGGCACCTAATGAAACTTAAAAGCTTTTACACAGCAAAGGAAACCATAAACAAGACAAAAAGACAACCCTCAGAATGGGAGAAAATATTTGCAAATGAAGCAAATGACAAAGGATTAATCTCCAAAACATACAAGCAACTCATGAAGCTCAGTATCAAAAAAAAAAACAAACAACCCAATCCAATAATGGGCAGAAGACCTAAATAGACATTTCTCCAAAGAAGATATACAGATTGCCAACAAACACATGAAAGAATGCTCAACATCATTAATCATTAGACAAATGCAAATCAAAACTACAATGGGATCTCACCTCACACCAGTCAGAATGGCCATCATCAAAAAATCTAGAAATAATAAATGCTGGAGAGGGTGTGGAGAAAAGGGAACACTCTTGCACTGTTGGTCGGAATGTAAATTGATACAGCCAATATGGAGAACAGTATGGAGGTTCCTTAAAGAACTACAAATAGAACTACCATACGACTCAGCAATCCCACTACTGGGCATATACCCTGAGAAAACCATAATTCAAAAAGAGTCATGTACCAAAATGTTCATTGCAGCTCTATTTACAATAGCCCGGAGATGGAAACAACCTAAGTGTCCATCATCGGATGAATGGATAAAGAAGATGTGGCACATATATACAATGGAATATTACTCAGTCATGAAAAGAAACGAAATTGAGCTATTTGTAATGAGTTGGATAGACCTAGAGTCTGTCATACAGAGTGAAGTAAGTCAGAAAGAGAGAGACAAATACTGTATGCTAACACATATATATGGAATTTAAGAAAAAAAATGTCATGAAGAACCTAGGGGTAAGACAGGAATAAAGACACAGACCTAGTAGAGAATGGACTTGAGGATATGGGGGGGGGGGAAGGGTAAGCTGTGACAAAGCAAGAGAGAGGCATGGACATATACACAGTACCAAACGTGAGGTAGATAGCTAGTGGGAAGCAGCCGCGTAGCACAGGGAGATCAGCTCGGTGCTTTGTGACCACCTAGAGGGGTGGGATAGGGAGGGTGGGAGGGAGGGAGACGCAAGAGGGAAGAGATATGGGAACATATGTATATGTATAACTGATTCATTTTGTTGTAAAGCAGAAACTAACACCCCATTGTAAAGCAATTATACTCCAATAAAGATGTTAAATAATTAAAAAAATATATTCAATAATAAACTGGTAGATAAATTAAAATATTTTTATACCAGTAAAAGCGAAATAATACAATTGCCAAAAAAGCATAAAGTATCTTTTAGTTACACTTTTATTTGCAAACATGACACATAAAACACAGCATTTTAAAATGCTAACAGTGCTTTGCCAAATCCTTTTTGTTTTTAGCTGCATATCTGCTCACCATGAGTCTAGTGTTTTATCAAGTCTCTTCATATGTTTCTTTGCAATGACATACAATAATCCATTTCTCACAGGTTCACTATAGGAAAAATCCACAAACTGCAAGTTGTACAAAATATTTGTTCTCCGGAATTGGGTTCTTCTAAACTTTACTGCTTCACCTTGGACAGCATGCCTGGTGGATTTCTATGAAACCAAACGGTTATGATAGTTCATTTTTCTTGAAGTGCTCCTGATTTGGGTGTTCTTAACTCAAACGCAATTTAAAAACCACAAGTCTCAAATTAGGCTATGTTTTACAGCCTGGAATCCATGGTATAATAAGTATTCACAACGTAAATAGACATTAAATAATAACCACAAATCAGTTAAATTATAGGAAAGAATGCATATATTATTCTAGGAAGGGCAAAAGCAGAGAGCCTGTATCAGGGGGTATTTGTCAGATGAGGCTGGCCAGGGGCAGGCTGAGGGCATGCTTCACTCTGAGAAGGACTTCTCGTGTGACTTTCGGATATAGCATTTCTCAAAGTTAGAGAATTGCAGGATAACACAGAACTAAATAAATGCATTTCATACTTATCCTGGGTATGTATTTTAAGAAAAATCTTAGGAAACAAAATTTCAGTGGGATCAACTACCATTTCATAACGAAATGAAATGTACTCCCTTTCTGAATAAAGTGTAGGATTTGTGATTTCCATTGTTTCCCCAACTTTTCATTTGTTTGCATGATTTTCTGGCCATATCAGAAACACTTGTTCATTCTCAGGATCTAAATGTGAGTGTTAGGTGAGAACCAGGCTTCTCTGGTCCCCCAAATTCTGAGTTGTCCAGTGGTTACCAGAGACACACCTGGCAAGGCATAAAGAGAAGCTTCTGATAGTTGTTAGTGAGCTGGGTTCAAAATCCACCTGGTAGGGGGTGTTGCCTTCTCCTTTGTTTATAACTTTTAAGATAGTGGAAACCTGTTTCATTAAACCATCTAGAGCCCTTATTGCTGGTGACTGCAGGATAAGAACCAAATTAATCAGTGGAATATTTTTACTGCTGGATAGCTCACACAAGAAGCAATTTCTATTCATCCATCCATCAAGGAAGACTGTTTTTTTTTTCGTTAAAAGATTATGCAAATTCATATGCAAACTAGGCGAGACCCTCAAATTCCTGGCCTGTGGCTGGCTTTGTCCTCCAGGTTGTGAAGTTGGTGCCTGGGCTGCCCTGCCCTGAACTCTGCTTGGCTTATAAGCTCCCTGCGTCACCCACAGGAAACTTTCCTGGTGCAGAAGGTCTTAATTTTGCCTTGTGACCTGAAGCATATGACTGCGGGCTATAAAATCTAATTGCAAAATCTTAATGTTGTGCCAGAGGACATTAAAAAGTAATTTCCTTCAGATTTACAACTTCAGAATTACAAATGATGTTAATATGATGAAAAGTATAAAAATGAGTGATTCCTATTCAACAGGCACTTAGATTATTCCAAGAGTCAGCCATGTGCTTGTGTGTAAGCAGTCATGACGAGAAGTCTGAGAGGCACAAGTAAAGCCATTTGCCACTGGGTAACTACAGGGATTGCAGTAGACAGTTTCAGGAATTTCTTAGAATCTTAGGGTATTTGGTTTTAAAATATTCTTAGACTTTGTTCTGCCACATACTCAGGAATTGCCAGATTTTGGCTTTAAGACAATAAATCATTTGTTGAAGCTAACATCTCTTTCTGACAATTCAGGCTCAGTTTCTTCTCTGTCTCCTTGCTAGTGGAAACAGCATATGTTCTCATCTAAGACTCTACCACCACAGACCTCAGGAGTCAGGGGAAGAAGGAGGCCTCCACCACTCAAGAGACAAGCTAGGGTTGTCCCAGGAAGTCTCCTCATTTGAAGAAATGTGAAAAAGTCCCAAGGTGGTGTCTGCACAAGTACTGATTCTATCTGTACATCAGAACTAGAATGATTTCCAAAAGAGACCCAGATTTTTCCAGGAGCTTTAGGGTTAAGCATTAAGACAATATATACCAAGAATATTCTTAGATAGTTTACGTAGTCAACTAATATTTCTTGAGTACCAGCTACATGAAGAACCCACCGTAGGTACTGGCTAGGATACAAAGTTATGTAAGATAGACCTCTGCCCGTGAGACATTTATAATTTAGTTTAAAAAGTGAGATATATACACAAGAGAGTTAAGCCAAAGAAGAGAAATGCTTGCTGGTACCAAGGAAAGTGTGATGATAAATGTTCCAAGGCAGCACTGTCCAATGAAAATATATTGCTACCTACACATGTGAATTTTTCCAGTAGTGACACTGAAAAAATGTTGATTTTCTGTTGATATTGCTACCTACACATGTGAATTTTTCCAGTAGTGACACTGAAAAGTTGTTGATTTTCAACAATAGTTTATTTAACCCATATAGCCACGATATTATTTCAACATGTTATCAAAATAAAAATTTTGGAGACATTTTCGTCGCATGTGTATGTTCTAAGTCTCTGAAGGCCAGTGTGTATTTTGCACTACCTACTGCACATCTCAGTTTGAACTAAGCACATTTCAACTGCTCAGTAGCCAAACATGGCTAGTGGCTACTCATTAGACAGCACATATCCAAGGTATTAGGAAAAGGACCGCCTTGATAATATAGAGGCATGGTTCTGTTACAGCCATTACTGAAAAGGAAATTAACTCCTCTCAGAACCAACTGCCAGCACCAGTTGCCTTATTTTTTTTTTTTAACAAACTATAAAACAGGAAAATAATAGAACAATAGTATGTGTTGGGAAGAATATATAAATTAATTCCCAGGAAGCAGCCCGAAGAGTACCTAAAGCATGGGAGGGTCTCAAGAAATACCAGTTCCCAACTTCACCACTGGGGGCAGTAAAGGGTGGTTTTCACCCATCTCACAATTTTACCACGAGGATGGCTCTATTAAATCTTTTGACAACATCCTGCGGACAAGGCCACATATCTGACATCAGTTTTGCCTCCTCTTAGAACTATATTCACTTTCATGTACTGGGGCTGGCCAAAAAGTTTGTTTGGGTTTTTCTATATGCTGTTATGGAAAAATCCAAACAAACTTTTTGGTCAACCTCATAAATCACATTCTATCAATACCTACTCAGGGTGTAAGACCCAGGCCAAATTTAGAAAGGCATGAAGAACCATTCAAAACCAACTGAAAAAGTAACACCCTCTGTCAGAAATCTATTAATCCAGTGAGAGGTTGTTCAGAAACGGGTTGACTCAGCAGGTCTGGGGCATTCAAACCCTGCACTTTCCAAATAAAGTCTGATCCTTTATCAGCTCCTGGGAGATAATCTCTAAGACCTTGGCATATCCTGCCTGATAAGAGTGATTCTGTATACCTGGGAGCCCTGATTAATGGTGGAGACCTTTGACCATGGTGTTATCAGTATGACCTCCATAGGGACAGGAGTCTATAACTAAGGTCAGCCACATGGGTGTTCCATGCCTACCGACTGAGTCAAAAAAAAAGGTAAAGCTCAAGTGAGATTCCCTGGTTGGCAATATTCCATACATTTTCCCATACATTTCGTCACGCATCTTGCTAAGAGAATTGAGTGCTGTCCAGATGATTCCACTGGGAGAGAACAAATAGAAAATTGCACCTGTTTTCTCCTGGACTTTGCTCTATGTGCCTTCTACCTTTGCTAATTTTAATCTGTATCCCTTTTTTGTAATAAACCATAACAATGAGTATAACAACTTTGCTGAGTTCTGTGAATCTTTCTAGTGAAATCATTGAAACTGAGAGTAGTTTGGGGGACCCCAAACTCAGAGGTTATCCCCCTTGTGATGATAATCACAGTAAATAAAATAATAAGACCCATATAAATATGCCTGGAAGGTATTCTAATACAGACATGTGGGTTTAGGTGAGTCAGAAATACACAGAAATCACTCTCTCCCTATATCACAGGATTATGTAACCTGCTTTTCTAAGAAGAGATACTAGTTCCCTTGAACAGCTAAGACTCTCTTAGGTAGTCTGTCTACAGCTTTTCCAAAGGGGCAATTCTTTCCTAGGATCAAGCTCACCAAATTATTTTTGTGAGTTCTAATCCATCTATGGCTGGAAAACAGGTAAATGTTATTCATCATATTATTAGTACATTTCACTGTGATTTTCTTCACATATTTTACAGCCCCTGTCCTGTTTTTTGTTTTGTTTTCTTTTTGTTTTTCTTTTTGTTTTCCAATCCACTACAAGAAATTCTCTGCTTAGGAATTTTTACCTTGGATTCTTCCACAGAAACCAACAAGATAACAATAGATTAACGAAAATGAGCAGACATTCCATTAGAGTATTCATTATTCTATTCAATAATTAACACTGGGCTTCCCTGGTGGCGCAGTGTTTGAGAGTCCGCCTGCTGATGCAGGGGACACGGGTTCGTGCCCCGGTCCGGGAAGATCCCACATGCCGTGGAGCGGCTGGGCCCGTGAGCCATGGCCGCTGAGCCTGCGCGTCCAGAGCCTGTGCTCCGCAACGGGAGAGACCACAACAGTGAGAGGCCCGCGTACCGCAAAAAAAAAAAAAATAAATAAAAATAATTAACACTGATATTCAATGAAGAAAGAAAGCCAAAATGCAACTGCTTTGGAGAGGTCCTTTAGGCGGGTTGGATAAAAGAAAGTCAGATTCCAAGTCACGAGTGTCCCAGTCCTCTCGTGCAATTCACACACACATTTGAAGGCACATTCTTAGTCTATGATGTCCCTGTGAACTCCCACCAACAGCCTTTGGAAGGCCATCCAATCTCAAGTGGCAAGGCTGCACTCTGCATGCACTGGCTTCCTCTGCCGGCAAGGTTCCATGGGCCACGGCCAACTGCCTTTGCTGGCCATCAGCCCCTCTCAAAGCCCCCTGCCCTTCACTTCTCTTCTGTTTTTCCCCAACAAACCCCCCGCTAGTTGCACCACAATCAGCTCTTCACTGAACTCATTCCCACTTCCCCACTTTGCTAACTCGATTCCACCTTTTCCGAACGACCTTCCTTCCTGCTCTCTAACAAATATAACAGGCTGGGAGCCACTTAAGAGTAGGGTGCAAGTTTATTAATATCTGTGTTTAGGATGTACTTCAATAGGCCTCAAATGAATATGCATTTGAAAATGAAAATGAACATTGAATAATATAATGCTGAACATTTCAAGGCCCAGTGCAGTCCCAGAATCTACCTGCATCCTTCTTTAATAACTCTCACTAGCCATTCTCTATCCCTTCTGGTCCACCAGACATCACCTGTGTAATGTAATACCTCTTGGTTGTTGATTATGTTTCAGTGGCACTTATGAACTATACCATTCTTTTAATTGTTTTATATGTGAACAAGTTCATATACAAATAATGTTGTATATTTATCTTTAAAAGCCATTTTTACCATTTGGTAAAGTTGTTAATATCTAGGCTCTAGAACAGGGACCGGTAAATGATGGTCCATGGGCCACCCTGGACCCATTGCCTGTTTTGTAAATAAGTTTCCATGGAACAGAGCATTCTTTTATGTATATTCTAGGGCTGCAATTGGCCTACACTGGCAAAGTTGAATACAGATTGTCTGACTTCCAAGGTCTAAGATACTTACTATCTGCCCTTTTACAGCAACAAAAATGTATTTCAGCCTCTGCCCTAGAAGATCTTAAACTAAGAAGAGCTCAATAAATATGTACTATAGGTAATTAAACATAGTAAGTATAATTCTTTAGTAACAGACACAAAAAATAATACACAACCTTTAAGTAAGAAGGAACCTCTAGACACATCTACTCAAATGCCCCATTTTAAGGATGAGAAATCTGGAGTAATCATTCACCCTACATGATTTGCTCTGTAACACTTAGCATCCATAATTAATAGCATTTCCAGAATATTTTATTCCATTAGTTTCATTTGTCCTTTAATATCTTTCAACTAAAGCAAAAAAAAGCACACAGAAAATCATTATTCTCCTCATGGACAAAAGTTGAGTGTTCCCTGCACAGAATCATTTTGAAACACCAGCTAATTACTATATTTCCACTTCCTCCCCCCAAAATAAATGCGCCTTTTGAAATTCCTAGCATGGCCTATCAGCTGATGTTATCTATGGTTCCGGAAAACTTATGCATCTCCCTCCCAGGCTTACTTTGGGACCAGTAGCACCAAGTCAAACACTCAAGATGTTAGACTGAAAAAAAAAAGTGTTTCAGATTCTAAACAAAAGCTGACATTTATGGGTTTTTATTCCCAGCAAAGGTGGATTTCTGCCTGACCCAGCATCCCCCAGAGAGCTGCACTCCATGCATTCAAATCACCAACCTCCACAAAAATGAGTTCACAAGTGGTGCACAGTCAGAGGAGATTAGGGAGGATAAATGCTCTCTTTCCCTTTGTTTTGTCCACTCTGGGCTTATTTTGGTGACGCTGTGGTTGTTTTCATTTCCGGTATTAACCTGACAGGCACCATAAGGCTGATTGTGTAAGAGCTGCTCTCCTTCCCAGCAGGCAACCAAGCCACTGTGTGGACAAGCCAGGAGCTGGACTTCTAAATTCCTTGGAGAGAGTTGTGAATTCAGTGTCACAGTCACATTTCCAATCTTGTTTTAACTTTTTCTTCACAAGTTCACACTCTCATTCCCTGATGTACCTCAAATGATTTCAGAGACCCTTCCTGCTCTGTGCCCAAGGTTCACGGCGTTCCTCATGGTCAGCTTTGATCACTGCTCGATCCCATTCATGTGTCCTCCCTGGACCATCCACTACCAGGCGTGTGGTGGCTTTCATCTGGCAGACACGCAGCAACTCTGCATCTGGCCCTGTTCTAGGAACCAGAGACACGGTGGGATAATAGACAGAGAAGGTTCTTCCTCTCGTTAGATGAATATACCAGTGAGGAGGACAGAAGCAGGAACATAACTAATAAGCGCCATGACATAAATTGAAAGGATGGCTTTTTAGGATGTGGCTTGGAGCTACACTATGCACAGCACAGAGAAGACCGCTCTGTCGAGAAGGGCACTCCAGGA
This sequence comes from Pseudorca crassidens, assembly GCF_039906515.1. Lineage (NCBI taxonomy): Eukaryota > Metazoa > Chordata > Mammalia > Artiodactyla > Delphinidae > Pseudorca > Pseudorca crassidens. The sequence goes on from NC_090298.1 coordinate 8,222,630, forward strand.
GAGGGACCCGTCTGCGGAGAGGCCCCGAGGTGGGCATGAGCCAGGGTCAGCGGGCAACACAAACGAGGCGCGTGTCCTGAGAGCTGAGGCCAGGAGAGGCCAGAGGGAGGCAGGGCCAGCTCCGGCAGCGACTTGCAGGTGGAGGTGAAAAGTTCAGACTGAATTCTACAGGAGCGATTGGAGAATTCTTGCTGTAAAGGGCCAGAGAGCATTTTAGGCTTTGTAGGCCATGTGGTCTCAGTCACAACTACTCAACTCTGCTGTTGTCACTACAAGCAAATACAGATGAGTGGGTGTAGCTAGGCTCTAATACAACAATATTCACATCGCTGGAGGTGGGCCAGATCTGGCAACGCGTGGCAGTTTTCGCCAACCCCTGTCCTATGGCACAAGGAAGTCAAGGTGTGAGGGAAGCGAGTGAGGATAGAGGGAGAAGCATGAACTACTTTGCATTTTTTAATTATTTTATGAAAAAATTTTTTTTCGGCCATGGCATGTGGAATCTTAGTTCCCCGACCAGGGATCGAACCCACACCCCCTGCAGTGAACGCACTGGAAGTGAGGAGACTTAACCACTGGACCGCCAGGGAGGTCCCAGCTTTGCATTTCTTAAAGTGCCTATGGTTACAGCGTGGAGAAGGACCCCAGGGGACTTAGAATGCAGGAAAGGGGCTTATACCTCAGCAGTCCAGGGGAGCCTGAGGGAAGGGGTGAATGTAGGAGGGGTTTTGAACTAGCTGATTGGGGAAAGAAGGAAATGTGAGGAATTAAGGATGACACCCAAGTTTTCCCCTAGACGACCCAATCTATGGGGACATAGATGTCCCCATAGGAGGCTTGAGAGATGAGAAGGAAAATAAGTTTGGGAGTCTGGAAATCTAAGTGGAGATCCCCACTAGAAATCCCAGTGTCGATACGAGTAGGTAGGCGCGGGGCAGTTCTGGGGCTCAGGAGTGGTTGAACTTGAGAGAGAGAGATCTGACATCCATCCACACAGAGATTATTTGATATGGTTTTCGACAAAGATGTTCAAGGAAGCAAGTTATTCCCACATTGAACGTCAGCAGAACACCTTCTGGAATGTTGAGCAAAGGAACAAACACACATGCAAGGATGAATGAAGGAACTCCACACTCTGCATTCATAGGGTCATGTTAGCCCTCCCCCATCATCTCCAGCTCCTGTAGAGTTCACTGTAGAATTTCAAATCTAATCACCCAGATGGTACTGATCTTAGAATTAATTTGACTACTTAACCCCCTCCCTGAAACCAGTAAGCCCTTTATTGCATATGTGCTTTTAAGTGTCTCCCAATTAGATACTGTTACTAGCGCCATATATATAAATTCTAATGTGCCTCCTTGCCCTTTATAGGTCCAGTTAGGTTCCTAGCCTCCCTGAAGGTGCATTTCCTCTCCATGGGCTCCCTTGAAAGACATAAACTCTTTTGGTGGTAATTAGATGGGTAACTAACATCCTTTTTGAGCCAGTTACTAGATATTTGCTCTGATTTGTTTCTGCCTTTTTATGTTGTTACACCCATTTTATGTGTATGAGCAGGAAAAGGACTATGTGTGCCTGTGTGTGTGTATGTGTGTGTGAAGAAAATTTAATTCTGCCTGTCTTTGCCTCAGGGTATGGAATGTAACAGATGTTTCAGGAACTACAAATCTTTATGCTTTAAGAAAAGGATGAAGGAGGTGGAGTGGGCTAACTTGAAGGCTCTTTTGGATTCCAAATCAGACCAAAAAAAAAAGGCTTTGCACACAGTTACAAGAAGAGCAAGCAGAAAAGAACCCCTATGAAGTTCAAAGGGACCTGAGTTTAATCAGACAAAAACAATTTCTATAGCCTCAGGAACCCACTCGGTGATCGAGGAACTTGTGCATTAGGCATTAAAGCCAGCACGCATTTGTATTATTCTCTCTTCATTTGCAACGAGTGTTCAAAGAAATTCACCTCCTAAAACAGATACTGAAGTGGACCAGACCCACGAATTAACATTGTCACGAAAAGCAGCTTCCTACTCTGTGCAAGATGTGGCCTGTCAATTACAGTCCCTGCCGAGCTCCCCTCTTCCTGGGGTCCCATAGTCTGGTTCACTTTGACTCTTCCAATGATGCACTTGATATGATCATCAACCTACCTCCTGACCTCACCAATGAGCCCGACTTCAAGAAAAAGCCCTGAAAGAAGGGGCAGCAGAAGCTGGCAAGATGTACAGTCCTTTTCCTCTGAAAAATCTTTCTCCTTCCTGGGCCCATTCACACCAGGCTTTGTTTCCTGCCTGAAGGTCACATGCATGGCCAGAAGTCCATCTTATTAATTACAACTGTTGGCAAGCCATTAAAAATCTCATTTCATTTTACCGTTCACCCTCATTTTAACTGATTTTCATAATTATAATTCCATCTTTGATATACTAGACCTATTAAATTTAATGCCATACAGAGATTTTAGAACTCCTGAATAAAAGACCAATGCTGGACTGTGTCCACCAAAAAAAAAAAAAAAAATGTAGTCCTTGCTTGAGAATAAGTGAGGGGGAAACTGCAGAGAGTTCTATTTTCATGTGGAGAGAAAGAAAAGTCAAGTTAATTGCATATGGTCAGTATAATAATGCTGTCCCTCTGGAAGGGCTATAATTAGGCAGAATTGTTTTCACAGGACTCCAGTTTGCATTAGTTCTTTTTTAAATTTCCCCACCTGTTATAAACATTTCTATTTTTATTCTTCCCAAAACATAAACACTACTACATTAAAGATGCCCAAGCATAAGAGATCCTGACAATATTTTTATAAACTCTAGGAATAAATATAAGCCTCTTTTCAAATGTTGTGTCTATTAAAAGGATTAGGGTGACGAGAGAGTAGTATTGTGACCCAAGGAGCCAACACTGAATTGGTGACATGGAGACGAAAAGCCCCAGGTGAAATGTCTCTTGTGACTGTGTTAGTACTTGTACTAAAGGGAGACACACAGAAAAGTCTTCTGATGCCCAGTGTAAAGATGAGAGGGTCATCTGAATCTTTCATGTCTTAACATTTATTAGGCCATAAAAAGAATGAAATAATGCCATTTGCAGCAACATGGATGGACCTAGAGATTATCATACCAAGTGAAGAAAGCCAGACAGAGAAAGACAAATATCATATGATATCGCTTATATGTGGAATCTAAAAAAATGATACAAATGAACTTATTTACAACCTAGAAATAGAGTCACAGATATAGAAACAAACCTATGGTTACCAGGGGGTAAGGGGAGAGGGATAATGTGGGAGATTGGGATTGACATATACACACTACTATATATAAAATAGATAACTGATAAGGACCTACTACTGTAGAGCACAGCGGAATCTACTCAGTACTCTGTAATGACCTATATGGGAAAAGATAAAAAGGAGTGGATCTATGTATATGTATAACTGATTCACTTTGCTGTGCAGCAGAAACTAACACCACATCGTAAATCAACTATACTCCAATAAAAAATTTAAAAAAATGTATAAGGCAAACATTCTTTATCTCTACATCATACAGTATAATATCAATGAATACTTATGGATACCTTTCTAATCCACTTTTTAAACCAAAGTTATTTAACTAACATTATTGGGACAAGAATTACGAGAATACATGTTCCAGTGCTGAAATTCAACTAAAAAGGTAGGAATGGTCAGGTTTTAATGAAACTGAACCGAAAGCAGGGAATTACCCTGGAATATATTGCAGTGATGCTCCCCCCGCACCCATTCATGGAATCCTGTTGCTTCTACTTCTTCAATGTGCATTCTTTGTCCCCTTCCCCCAGCCGTGGCTTTGCTGTGGGCCACGGCTCGCCTGGCTGAATGGAGGGTTGCTCCCTCAGTGCCCTGGCCCTGCAGTGTCCCCTGCCTGTGACCCCATGTCAACATCCCTGGATGAAACGTCAGCAGAACCACACCGACCTGGCTCCTCTCCAACCCATTCTTTCTGCACTTTGGGCTCTAGCTGTATCAAGGACTTTTGCTCCAGGGATTCTCCAGACCTCCCTTCCCCTCCCTCTCCTCACCTGGAGCTCTGTTACCTGTTTGCAGAGGTCAGCTGTGACGGCAGCTCTTCGGGAAAGCCCGAGTCTCCGGAGACAAGAGGAAGGATGCGTCCCACGTGCACACATGGCACAAGCTTTGCCCTATCAGAACCCAGGATGCCTTGTCAATTTGCCTGTTCATGCAACTGTCTTCCCGCTTCCCGCATTCCCAGAGCCTAATACAAAGGCTGACACAAAGCAGGCACCCACTGGGGAAAAATGTATTTAATGAATGAGCGGATGCTGGTTTAGTGAATAACTGAATGAATGAATGTTGAACACAAAGATGAATGAATGAACATTAGTCCTTAGGTAGCCGCTCTGCGATGAAAACCATCAACCTGGAATATAAGACAAGGTTGAGGATGTAGACAAGTTCTTTCAACTACATGTGGGTGGGCTGTCTCTCTGTAGTATAATAAAGACTGCTGGAATCTAGCAAAGGAGACCCTTGTTTTGGCATGAGGTACATAATGAGATACTCTTGCCTCAAACTTTTGACTCCAGGGGCACAGCACTGGCTGAGAGCCCCTTGTAAATCTGGCAGCCAGCAGGGCAACGAGAAGCTTCTGTTAACCTGAGGAGGGGAGCATACATATGTAGGCGAGGGTGGAGCACGCATCCCTGCCACCCAGGCCCCCAGCTCCTCAGGGGCACCCAACCCACCCCCCGCAACCTGCAACACACACACACAAACTGAGGCATGCACAGAAGTCTGGAGCAGCATAGAACAAGCTCCTTCCCTCCAACGCTAAGGGCTGCAGAATTTTAGAGACTGACCTATGCATTCCAGCAGGTCAGGGTTCCAGGCCCTGCTTGGCTACATATGCACCACGGGCTTGTGGGCAAGCGACTTCACTCCTCTTAGCCTGTTTCCTGGGCTACATAAAAGGGTAGAGGCAGTGCCACGTTATAGAAATTTCATAAAGACTAAAAATCTGTGGTATGTATTACAAAAGACTCAATAAATATTAGTTGCTGGGTTGTGAGGCATTGTTGGAATTCGAGACCGCTCTTCTTTATTTTCTTCATGATTATCAGCCCTGTTTTCCTGCCATAGATTCCCTTTGTAACACAGTGGCCCAAATAATGAAGTGGCCAGAGAGGGAACTTCCAAATATCCATTCAGATTAAAGCTGAACTCATGACAAGCTGACATCCATGGAATCCGGAATGAGTCCTTTCTCTCATAGAGGGCACTTTCATACCCATAATAATTATTCCCGTACACCCAATTTTGCCCCTTCCTTTAAAAAATTCAAAAAGTCATCAATGCCAGCTTGCTCTGTCTTTACGTTTGACACCACATCATGGTGGCTTGTTGAGCAGTGAAATATCCATGTTAGTGTAACTCAACCATTTTCTTGAGGGTGAGGGAAAAAAATCAACAAAAAGCCATGGAAAAAGTTACACTTTGAGGACAAAACATCCACCCAGTTTCATAAAAACCACTGAGGCAGAGGAGGCAGAATGATCTGGAATTCAAGACTGTGATAAGAAAGTTATTCCTTTGACAACCCTTCATGATTGATTCTCCTGAGGTCATGGTAACAGATTTTAGAATTTTTGTTGTCCTAATTTTATAGGCAGATAATAAGACAATTTTTGTTTAGTTTTTAAATTCGAGATAAACAAGAATTTCAAATGTGACATCATCTCTTGGCAATGGCCTTGGAGCCCTTTGGGCAGTTCAATGACCTAGTCACCCAATGAACCATCGTTCACCTCTGTAGTGTGTATCATATCTCATCTGTATTGTATGGACACTAATCCCAAGTTAGCATCAAGCAGGGGCACAAATACTTGGAGATAATATTCAGGGCATTATCCACAGGGATGGGATTTTGATTCTGTTAGCAACCCTAAGAAATCTGACAGACTGAATATATTTCAAAAGAGACAACATTTTAATAGTCTAAAAATCAGTAAAGGTGTTTTTCAAAATAAATATATTAAGAAAATAAAAGGCAACTATAAAGAGAGGTTAGATTAAGAGAGACAGAAAAGAACTATCTCAATAGTATTCCCCCAAACAAATAATTTTTTATTACAACTCATACCTTGCTTTTGACAACAAGACAATAGCTACCAAATGAAATGAAGCCTTGAGGAATTTTACTTTGGATGATGGTGAAAATAATAAAATTACAACGAAAATAATAAAACCAGTGATGGTATGTATTTATTGCACACAATATTTTAGGCTTTAAGCTAAGAAAAAAGGTGGTTATTCTACAATTTACATTCCCTGAATCTTGAAAAGTCCTGAATGAAGCAAATATTATTACCTACATTGTAAGAAAACTAGAATTCTAAAAGTTAAAAGGCAAAGAAAAGCAAAAACCACAAATAATGAATACTTTTTATTTCATAATTTTCTCTCAGTCTATGATTTACCTTTGAAATGCCTTTTTTTAAAAATTTTCTTTATCCTATTGGAGGAAGTAAGCCCTCTGAAAGCGAAGAATTAAATATAAAGTCATTCTCTCCACCATATCTGTGAAGTCCTTGTTTTGGGTACAATAACAAATAAAACAGAAATCTCACCCTCTAAAAACCCCAAGTCTATGCAGAATCACATACTTTTCTCACTGAAAATAAGGGAAGAATATATGGCTCTTTTTAGAGAGAAAGGAGGGAAAGTGATAAAAATTAGACCATGGAGACTTCTATTTTTTTTCTGTGACGTAGGACTGAGTCATCTATTTCTTAAGTGTTATGATTTCTAGATAAATACTTAAATGAATCCCTGACTCTGAATTCAAAGAGAGATTAATCTATCCTTCCCTCTGTACTACATCTGCACGGATTTCCTCAGGATATTTTTCCAATTCACACACTCCCCTTTGGTGCGTCTGTTTCGTGTCTCATCTATGTCCTGGCCTCTTGCGCTGGACATTTTGATTCTACTTGGGTATAACCCTTACACACTTTAAAATCTGTTGGGGGTTGGTCTCCTATATAGGTCTCGGGGTATAAGTTCTGCATTGACTGTGTCTGCTGACTCTCTTGGGGCAATTTATGGTCTCAGTGTTACGTGTTGTGTGACTCTGAGCTCATCTTCAGCAAGAGTTAGTCCCGCAAGAACCTATGATCCAGGAATGATGGAGGCATTTCTAGAGAGCAGAACACTAGAGGGCCCTCCCAGGGTCCAAGGTCTGGTGTTTTCCTCTCAATTGTCAACTTCTTTGTTTGTGGCCCCTCCCTCACAGGGTAGTATATGTTTGGATCCACAATGGGATCCCATAAAACAGGCGTGGTGTTCGAATTTCCCCTTCAAGGGTCTGTTTCCACTCACAGCCAGCTACCCTCCCCCTGCTTCCCAGGGGCCTGCTTCTTCTGAACTTACACCTGGCAGGTAGGACTTGTGGTACTGGAAGTTGACTTTCTACTCTTCCTGCCCATCAGGATCCCCACCACCCACTTCTTCTATTCCTAAGTGTGTTTTAAAACCTTAGCTCCTAAGGCTTTTCAACTTGGATTCCTACTGAGAATTCCAGACCTGACTCTTATGTTTGATACCTGTCCCCAAGACTTTCCCCTTTTTGCTTTTGGAGGATCTCTGTATTTTATAATGCCATTATATGAGGATTAGGGATTTCTCCCATCAACTCATTTTACTGTTTTGCTGGAAATCTTCAATAAGGACTGTCTTCTTTATGTGTTTGCATCAATTCCTCAGGAACTAAGAATATTACCCCAAAATGAACAGAGACAATTATCCCCAACATGTTCATGTCCATAAATATTCACATTTTAAATCTTCAGGGAAGAGCTGTGTAAATTTCAGTCCCTACTTTCTATTTAACATCTGCTTTTTTAAAATAGAATTTAAATTACTATGGTAAATCTCATTTAACCATTCATTATATCAAAACAATAAATAAAGAAAGAAAGAACATAAAAACCAAGTGAACACAAAATTAATCTCTGTGCTCCATGATTTGGGGATCCAGCCCACACACATCCTAATCTCTTTACAGGGCCTCCATGCTAGATAAATACAAAATGCGACATGATTTCAGTGGTTGGGAGCTGAGGTTAAAGTAGAAAACCTTTTATCTCCAACTCAAATCTTAATGTTTTTTTACAGTTTTATAAATCTTTTTTTTATTTTAGCCACCAGTCTGGTCAAAAAGATATCTGTGATAGATGCAAAAATCCTCAACAAAATACTAGCAAACAGAATCCAATAGCACATTAAAAGGATCATACACCATGATCAAGTGGGGTTTATCCCAGGAATGCAAGGATTCTTCAATATACGCAAATAAATCAACGTGATACACCATATTAACAAATTGAAGGAGAAAAACCATGTGATCATCTCAACAGATGCAGAAAAAGCTTTTGACAAAATTCAGCACCCATTTATGATAAAAACCCTCCAGAAAGTAGGCATAGAGGGAACTTTCCTCAACATAATAAAGGCCATATATGACAAACCCACAGCCAACACCATCCTCAATGGGGAAAAACTGAAAGCATTTCCACTAAGATCAGGAACAAGACAAGGCTGTCCACTCTCAGCACTCTTATTCAACATAGTTTTGGAAGTTTTACCCACAGCAATCAGAGAAGAAAAAGAAATAAAAGGAATAAAAATCGGAAAAGAAGAAATAAAGCTGTCACTGTTTGCAGATGACACGATACTGTACATAGAGAATCCTAAAGATGCTACCAGAAAACTACTAGAGCTAATCAATGAATCTGGTAACGTAGAAGGATACAAAATTAATGCACAGAAATCTCTTGCATTCCTATACACTAATGTTGAAAAATCTGAAAGTGAAATTAAGGAAACACTCCCATTTACCACTGCAACAAAAAGAATAAAATATCTAGGAATAAACTTACCTTAGGAGACAAAAGACCTGTATGCAGAAAATTATAAGACACTGATGACAGAAATTAAAGATGATACAAATAGATGGAGAGATATACCATGTTATTGGATTGGAAGAGTCAACGTTCTGAACATGACTATAGTACCCAAAGCAATCTATAGATTCAATGCAATCCCTATCAAACTACCAATGGCATTTTTCACAGAACTAGAACAAAAAATTTCACCATTTGTATGGAAACACAAAAGACCCCAAATAGCAAAAGCAAACTTGAGAAAGAAAAACAGAGCTAGAGGAATCAGGCTCCCTGACTTCAGACTATACTACAAAGCTACAGTAATCAAGACAGTATGGTACTGGTACAAAAACAGAAATATAGATCAATGGAACACGATAAAAAGCCCAGAGATAAACCCACGCACATATGGTCATCTTATCTTTGATAAAGGATACAAGAATATACAGTGGAGAAAAGACAGCCTCTTCAATAAGTGGTGCTGGGAAAACTGGACAGGCACACGTAAAAGTATGAAATTAGAACACTCTCTAATACCATACACAAAAATAAACTCAAAATGGATTAAAGACCTAAATGTAAGGCCACACACTATCAAACTCTTAGAGGAAAACACAGGCAGAACACTCTATGACATAAATCACAGCAAGATCCTTTTTGACCCACCTCCAAAAGAAATGGAAATAAAAACAAAAATAAACAAATGGGACCTAATGAAACTTAAAAGCTTTTGCACAGCAAAGGAAACCATAAACAAGACCAAAAGACAACCCTCAGAATGGGAGAAAATATTTGCAAATGAAGCAATTGACAAAGGATTAATCTTCAAAATTTACAAGCAGCTCATGCAGCTCAATACCAAAAAAAACAAACAACTCAATCCAATAATGGGCAGAAGACCTAGATAGACATTTCTCCAAAGAAGATATATAGATTGCCAACAAACACATGAAAGAATGTTCAACATCATTAATCATTAGAGAAATGCAAATCAAAACTACAAGAGATATCATCTCACACCTGTCAGAATGGCCACCGTCAAAAAATCTACAAACAATAAATGATGGAGAGGGTGTGGAGAAAAGGGAACCCTCTTGCACTGTTGGTGGGAATGTAAATTGATACAGCCACTACGGAGAACAGTATGTAGGTTCCTAAAAAAACTAAAAATAGAACTATCATATGACCCAGCAATCCCACTACTGGGCATATACCCTGAGAAAACCATAATTCAAAAAGAGTCATGTACCCCAATATTCACTGCAGCTCTATTTACAATAGGCAGCACATGGAAGCAACCTGAGTGTCCATCGACAGAGGAATGGATAAAGATGTGGCACATATATACAATGGAATATTACTCAGCCATGAAAGGAAACAAAATTGAGTTATTTGTCGTGAGGTGGATGGACCTAGAGTGTGTTATACAGAGTGAAGTAAGTCAGAAAGAGAAAAACAAATACAGTATGCTAACACATATCTACGGAATCTAAGAAAAAAAAAAAGGTCATGAAGAACCTAGGGGCAAGACAGGAATAAAGACACAGACCTACTAGAGAATAGACTTGAGGATATGGGGAGGGGGAAGGGTAAGCTGGGACAAAGTGAGAGAGTGCCATGGACATATATACACTACCAAACGTAAAATAGATAGATAGTGGGAAGCAGCCGCGTAGCACAGGGAGATCAGCTTGGTGCTTTGAGACCATCTAGAGGGGTGTGATAGGGAGGGTGGGAGGGAGGGAGATGCAAGAGGGAAGAGATATGGGAACATATGTATATGTATAATTGATTCACTTTGTTATAGAGCAGAAACTAACACACCATTGTAAAGCAATTATACTCCAATAAGGATGTTAAAAAAAATGAAAGATATGTGTGTATGAAATTAATATGTGCTAGAAAGTAATGAATTTTTTTAAGTCTTAAGTTGCTGAATATTTTTTAATTAGGCAATTATTTTTGAGGTGTTTTTTGCTGTTTGTTTTTACAAAATTCTGCTTTGAGGATTTTTTTTTTATTGAAGTATAGTTGCTCAAATCTTAATTTTTACATGCAAAACCATCTGTAACTGCTTAGAAGAGAAATGATGACCTGTCCCGATACCATTTGGCACCCCACTTGGCCCTAGGGAGTACTTCAGGAGGATCCCTCAGTGACTTACTGGTCACATAGGAACGCTATTTGTGAATGAGTCTTTTTTTGTTTGTTTGTTTTGTTTTGCATTTTTCTTTCTTTTTATATGGTTAGGAAACCCACTCATTAAAGATCCCAGAACTCCACAGTACATTTCATTAGAGTAGGAATTTTCATGAGATCTTATAATCGTGTTAGGTTCTTTGGACATTGTTTGTGTGGTTCTGTGTCCAGAGGAATTGGGTCTCAGACTATCAAAGGCATAAGTCCTTCTAATCTACACATGAACAAACACAGCACACAGGAAATCATTGCCAAGTGCTGAAAGAATCATTTGTTTTACTCCATCTGACGACGGTTGCTGTCCTCTCCATGCGTGCTGGTCCCTTAACGTTCTGCAGATGATAAAAACAAACAGCAGAATCTGCACCTAAAAAACACTTAACGGCTTCTTCCGTCACATACCGCAGTAGTAGAGGGAGGTCACCATTATATGGTAGGGCAGGAACAGGTCAAAAGCAAATTGCTGGGATGAGAGAAGTTCTAAAAGGCCACATGGTGGGACTGGCTGGAAAGTAGCTCCAGCTCTGGCAAATGCTTTTGCTTGGCCTGAAGTCACAGCAAGAGCTGTTGCTACATAACAGAATTACACATCTTTTGAGAGATATCTTTCTCTCACTTGGAGTTTGAAATTCTTGGCGACATCAACTGAAGTTTCATGTAGGTATAAACGTAGAAGAAACCCAGAGCGTTTGAGAATTATGAAACAGGCCACAGATAGAATATTATCTAACTATATGCCCCAGCCCCGCCCCCTGCTAAGCAACAGTTACATGGCTTTTGCCAAGAGCTACAGACCTGCAATGGGTCAGTTGCTCAGTTGCAATGAAAACAATTTTAAATTCATGCAATGGGATGGCTGAATCAAAAAATTAAGTAAAATAAAATAAAAAGGCATCTCAAGTGATCAGAAAATAAATGAGTTTATGGAAATAGGCAGGTCATGAGGCAGGATATAGCTGGGAGAAACAGTATTTCATTGGTTGCTTAAAAAAAAAAAGGTTGCTTAAAAAACCTGGGGTGCTCAGGTTTGGCTCAGGAAGAAGGGGAAGTCTTAAATAAGAACAGTAATGATAAACACATGCAAAGCTCACTATAATCTTCCCACTTTTTCTTTCACTGCTGTGTACATTAAATTTTCTCATAGCAGGCACCTTTAACAACCAACTATGAAAATTATTTCCATATGATCTTCCTTTTTTTCCCCCTCAATTCCAAACATTGCTCTCAAGAGCTTTCAAAGCTGAATTAAATCAGAGAAGACACTGAGTAGTTTTGTGAAGACACATTTGAGACTGAAGAATTTATATCTCATAAATGGTGTGAATAATACATTTGACCCTTAACACAAACTTATTTTATAGCCTTGCAGGAAATTCTCACAACATATCTATATTAGACAGGCTTCACAGGTCTAGATGAAACTTTTTCATATGAAATTTTCATCATAGGAGGGTTACTTGTATTCATAAGGAATAGACTGATAGAATTTTAAAGCTTTCCCAATGAGAGATGGTAGCCTTGCTTTTATCATGTTCCTTGAGGGGAAAAAAAGCCTAAGAGGTTTCAAATAAACAGCTTATCAATATCACCTAAGAGTTAATCAGACCAAAGATAGAGTGAGATTAATATTACAGGAAGGGTGAATTCTTTTGTACCAGCTCTCATATTGCATAATTATAATTTCCACAATTTTGCAACATGATTTCTTTGAGAACATTCTTAGTCACTCAAAGAGACTCAAATTCCCACTGCCCACTTCAAGAGACACGAAAAGGCACCAACAGATCTTTCTATCCTCTCAAACTTTTCATGAATCATATTTGTCTCAAGTCATTCAACAATATTTCTTTTAAAAAACAAGAACACACAAAAGTGAGGAATTCTTGCTCTTCTTCATGGTGTCTCAGATTTGGTTGGAAACAACCTGCTAGGGGAAATTTTTTCTGTCTCCTAGCATGAGAGTGTCTAGTCAGTGTTTCAGTCAAAAAGAGTGTTGAGTACTACTCCTGTTCAGAAATAAATACAATATAGAGTATACACTCTTTATTAACCAGGGTTTTAGAATATAAAATATTCTATGACACATATATAATGATTTATTCATGGGACAGATACACAAGAACCAGTGGCACAGCTCTGGAGACAAAAGCTATGAGCTGCCTGACATTTCCGCCTTGTGAAATTGAAGAGGGTGCCAAAAAACTCAGCAATCAAGATAATAATTTAATGCAATATTTTTAAAGGTGTAAATTAACACAAAAAAAGCTCATGAAGAACAAACTATCAATATTTTAAATAAAGACACTGGATCTCCATAGGGCTTGGAAGGAGACTGTACTGATCTTGACTATTTAAAATCCAGATAGTTTGTTCATTACAGATTTTTTTGTCCTTTGTATTGATTTTTAAAAATATATATTGCATTAACGTATCTTAATTACTGAGTTTTTTTTGGTGGCTCTTAAATATGCATCCCAGGTGAGTTCCTCATCTCACTCTATCCCCAGGCCTACTGGACTCAGGGGTTAATTCATGACTTTTCCCATTCCATTTTGCCAGACACTTCCTTTCCCTTTACAACTTGAGGCAGCCATGTGACATAGCTCTGGCCACTTGCATATAAACAATTCTGCACATGGCTCCCAGGAAAGATTTTACACTTGTTGATTTCTGATATGAAACAGATGGGTCAAGAAGTTCCTTATCTCCCATTCTCCTGCTGCTGTCAGCCTCTGAATGCTGACAACAGCCATCCAAACATGAAATAAAAACAAAAATCAAAGGCCAACTCCATGAGGACGATTGAGCAAAATGACAGATCTTGGGACATTGTTTACATTTCTGAGCTCGGATGCCTAATTCTTTAAGTCTAGTCAGGGAACCATAAATATCCTTACAATTTAAACCACTATTAGGTCAGCTGTCTGTTAGTTGCAGCCAAGATATTTCTAACTGATATTGTAAGTTTAATAGCCAGTGAGCTTTCAGAGTAGGAGTTTCTAAACTTCACTGCGTTAGTGACTTAAAATATAAATTAATATTTCATCTCTTGTTGTTTGCTTCTAGATAGAAAAAGTGCCATGTCTAAAATGAAATTAATTCCACATTAATACATTAATTAATTGTGGAAATGTATGAGAATGAAAGGGCAAACCATTCTTTACATATGAAATAAATTCATTTTTCCTACTAAACATTTGTGATAAAGATGTGGTCAACGTCAACAATGTCAATAGAAATCTCAATTTCTACTTTGCTTTTATAATACAGAACTTTACATTACTATTGTTTGAGGCATAAGAGAGGAGGGAGTTTTCTTAAAGACCTAAGGCCCAAATGTCCTTTGGGCTACCTTATTATCCTAGTTTGAGAGCAATAGTATCATAAGTGTGGTAAAAACCTTTGATATAATAGTCCAGTATACTCATTTTTCGTTTAAAGAAACTGAGATCAAAAGGAAAGACAACAAGAGATTTCCATTACATTAGAGAAATAGTTAATAGCAGAATTATAACAATTACACAATTTTCCTTTCCCTAGCCCCGTTTTCTTAAAACATGAACCATGATGCTTTCCAAAAAACTGACTCAGAGAGGATGCCAGGACACAGGGCCTTTGCGTAGACACACAAGAACAGCAGCCTATGCCAATATTAATTACGTAGTGCTAGAAGCCAAAGGTCCATACCTGTGCTATCCAACATGGTCGTCACCAGGAATACATGCCTTTTTATATTTTAATTTTAGTGAATTAAAATTAATAAATTTTAAAATTCATTACTTCAGTTGCACTAGCAACATCTCAGTCCTTAACCGCTACACATGGCCAATGGCTACCATGTTTGCCAGTGCAGAGCGTCCTTCCATCCTCACAGGAAGTTCTATTGGACAGCACTGCTTTACACAAATGGGTCCTTTAATTGCCCCATTTCTAACTGTAGAAGTAGGGAAAAGGAAAGAACCACCTATAGAAAATCAGCCCTGTATAGAACAAAGAAGTATTATGTGCACTATGACCAAAATTACTGCAGCTAAACGCATGCCTCTCTCATTTCCTCACTATGCTTTTAATAGCTGCTAACTCCAAGAAGTATTATTACCTCTTAAATTGAAAAGTAACTTACAAATCAGCAGTTCTCAGATGGGATGACATCTTCTCAAAGTACACGAGTCAGAAATATTTTCCTCCAAAGATTATGCTTGGGCGGGGGCCGTGTTTGAAGAAGCAGCTTTCTATATAAATGACCTCTCTTATACCAAGTTAACCTGTGCTACAGGGTTTTTGGCTTTTAAAATAGCGCTGGAGGGAAAAACTTTAATGGTTAAACAGCTTATGTGGTGGTTTTCCATTGAACACCTATCTTGGATTTTAAGTAGCTCTGCTGATACACGCATACGTAATACACACACATCTTATTAAATGTTGCATAACATTATTACACATAACAATTTTTCTCATCATAAAGTTCTCACATAACGCTTGGCCTGAATGCCAAGGAAACATGGCACTCACTGTGTTTTGACAAACTCAGGTGATTTCTTAAGCAATTTGATCCTACATTCTGACAAGTCCATTCTTTTCCATTAGAGTTGGAATGAACATAGTTTTTAGTTATTTTTTCCATTTTATTTATTTATTTTTTACATATATGTGTATCTATTCTTTTTCAAATTCTTTTCCCATTTAGGTTTTTACAGAATACTGAGCAGAGTTCCCTGTGAGAACTAACATAATTTTTAAAATTCACTTCCCTGAGGTATAATTTAAACACAATAACATTTACCCACTTAAATTCAATTACTTTTACCAACTGTATAAACCTATCACCACCACCACCTCAATCGTGACATAAAATGATTGCATCAACACACACATTTTCTCAGGAACCTTTGCAGTGGATTCCATCCCTTGTCCTGTACCCAGGCAACTATTAATATGTATCCTGCTACTTTAGTTTGGTCTTCTATAGAATTTCACAAAATGGGACAACACAGAATATGTAGTCTTTTCTATCGGGAATCTTTCACTTAGTATACTACTTTTAAGTTTCATCCATTTCATTGTCTGTGTAAGTAGTTTATTTCTTTGTATTGTCTGGTAGTATTCCATTTTACATAATTAATTTGTAGCCACCCCCACTGATGGACTTTTGAGTTGTGTCCAGTTTGGATTAGATGGGATGAAGCTACTGTGAACCTTTGGGTACAAATCTTCCTGTAGACATTATTCAACTTTTTAATTATCCTTGGGCAAAGAGCTATGAGTGAGTTTGCTGGAATTTAAGGAAAGTGTATATTTAACTTTTGAAGAAACTGAATGTTTTCCAAAGTGGCTGCACCATGTTGCATTATCAGCAGCAAAGCATAAGAGGTCCATTTTCACCACATCCTCCTCAATGCTTAGTATTATCAGTCTTCTTAATTTTAGTCACTCTGCTCAATGTGTAGGGATATCTCACCATGGTTGTCATTAGTATTTTCAAATTGCCTAAATCTCTAGTCCATTTATTAATGTTGTAAGAGTTTCTTTATATATTCTGGACACAAGACCCTTAGGAGATATATGTTTTGTAAATATTTTCACATAGCATCTGGATTGTTTTTCCTTTTCTCAATGGTGTCTTTGAAGAGCAAATGTTTTTAACTTTTGTGTGGTCCAGTTTATCAAATTTGCTTTTATGGGCTGTTTTGTACCCTAACAAATTTTTGCCTAATCTAAGGTCTGAGATAGTTGTTTTTCAAAGTTTCTTCTAGACAGTTTATAAGTTTGCCTCTTAACTTTAGGTCTATGATCCATTTCAGTTAATTTTTGCACTGAGAGGTCCAGTTTTTCCAGCACCATTTTTTGGAAGAACTATATTTCCTCATTAAATTACCATGGTCACTTTGCTGAAAATTAATTGACAGTATATATCTGGGTCTATTTCTGGTCTCTGCTTTCTGTTACATTGATTTCTATGTTTATCCTTGTGCAAACATCACACTGTCTTGAATTCAAGTACTGTAAGACTTCCAAAATTACTCTCCTTTTCAAAAACTCTTTCAGCTTTTCTAAGTCTTTTGTATTTCCATGTAAATTTTAAAACCAGGTTTTCAATTTACACAATAAAACCACATGAACTTTTTACTGGGTTTGTAAGAGTCTAAAGATTGCAATGCATATGTTACAGTTGAATTTATATCTTAACATTAAATTTCTGATCTATAAATATTTATCTTCAATTGTTTTGGTCTTTTTATTTTCTCAGTAATGTTGGGTAGCTTTCAATGTTTGGTTCCTGAACATATTGTTAAAGATATCCTTATTTCATATTTATGAGCTACTATAAATGATATAATTTAATTTCAGTTTATAATTATTAAGTGATAGCATATCACAATGCAATTGAATTTTTTTTTATATTATGTATATGGAAATCATGAGACATTCACTTAATAGTTCTAATAGGTCTTTTTAAAATTTCGGTGACCACTCTTATTCTTTCTTTTTAATCTGTATGCCATTTGTTTATTAAATTACTTTTATTATAATATATTATTTATTTATCTAATATTACCTTTCTCAGGGGCTAGTACAATGATAACTAAAAGCACTAAAAATAGTAATGGTAAACATCCTTGTGGGGAAAGCATTCAGCCTCTAACTGTTAAATATTATATTATATTTAGATTTTTTTAAGGTGCCTTTTGTCACATGTGGCAACACCCTTTACTTCTAGTTTTTATCATGAATGTGTGTTGAATTTTATCAAATGATTTTTCTATATCTATTAAGATGAATTTTAAAAAATATTTTTGGTCAGTTAATGCACTGATTTACATTGATTTTCAAGTGTTAAACCTTGGAAATCCCATGCAATCTTATATTTATGCAATAAAACCCACTGGGACATGATGTATTATCCTTTTTACAAATGGCTGGATTCGACCGCTGAACTGTTATTAAGGATTTTTGTGCCTATGATTGTGGGAGATATTGGTCTATAGTTTTATATATTAAAATGTCTTGTCTGGTTTTGGTAAGAGTAATAATGACTTCTTAAATAAGCTGAGAAGTGTTCCATCCTCTTCTACTCTGGAAGAGTAGAATCAGTGTCCTTTTCTTTTCCTTAAGTACTTGTCAAAATTCACTATTGAAGCCATCTGGATTTGAAGTTCTCTTTGTTGGAAGAGTTTTAAGTACAAATTTAATTCCTTTAATGGATACAGAATTAGTTTATCTGACTTTTCTTAAGTGAACTTGGAGAGATTGTTTATCTTCAAAGAATTTGTCCACTTCATCTAAGTTGTCAAATTTATTGGCATAGAGTTGTTCATTGTTTTCTATTAATCCTTTTTAACTTCTGTAGGTTCTGTAGTGATGTCTCCTCATTCATTCCTAATATTGATAAATATATATCTTTCTTGTTCCTAACCAATCTAGTTAAAGGTTTATTGATATTATTGGTCTTGTTAAAGAACTAGGTTTTAGTTTCATTGATCTTCATTATTCTTTATTTCCACTTAAACTGATTTATACTCATCTTCATTTTCTGCTTCCTTCTGTTTCCTGTAGGTTTAATTTGCCTTTTTTTTGGTAGACTTCCTGAAGAAAGATCCCAAAACCATTGATAGCAGATCTTTCTCCATCCCTAATATAAGTAAATAATGATATAAATCCCCCCACCCTGAGCTCTGCTTTACTATATACCACAAATTTGGATAAGTTGTGCTTTTATTGTCATTCAGATGAAAATATTTTAGAATTTCCCTTTAATTTCTTATTTGATCTATGAGCCAGTTAGAATTATACTGCTTAAATTCCAATATAATTTTCTATATACCATTTTGTTACTGATTTTTAGTTTGATTCTGATGTGCTCATTGATTACACAGGCATGATTTCAATCCTTTTTAATGTATTGAGACTTGATTTATTCTGATCTATGTCTGTATTCTCCATTACTGTGCTACGTCTTGGAAACTACTTTCAGTGAGCTGAGCCAATCGTTGGACTCATTTTGTTTATTTCCTTTCCCTAAGAAATTACAATCCTGTGCCATCCTCTGCCTGTTGTCCATTGTCTGAAAACTCTACTTGCTAATATTTTGTCTGGTTTTCTTGTTTATTAAATCACGGAGGTAAATCAAATCCCTTTTTCCCATCATGGTCAGATAGAAAAGTCCCCTATATCATTTTTCAAATTAAAAATCATCTGTTGACCAAATCTTGGTCAAACAAGAAACATATATGACAGAAAATTTCTGTCAATTCATATACAATTTGCAAAATTAGTATTAGATGTTGTGGTTAAAAACTCTATCATGAAAGTAGAATTCACACATTCATATATTTTGCATTGGTTTGCATTTACAGTCCCAAAACTAATTATTTTGTGTTAGGGATTTATACTTTTATCCATGGATTTATCAGATAAGATTTTGTTTTCTCACTATGAAATGGAGAAATTATTTTCATGCTGGAGCTTTACTTTTGTAAATATGTTTTTTTAAGTAGGGCTGACCCTTTGGAATTAAGAAATAAAAGCATTCAAATGAGCTCTAAATTTGAATGAGTCATGCTTTATATTATTCTAGTCTATTTTTTTTAATTCAGAAAATGTTTGAGTCTGGCTTGAACCATCCATGCAATGATTTGAAGTTTTCTCTTTAACTACTAAATTATAACTTCTCAACATACCTTTGTGTTTTACAGTAACTAACATTAAAATCAGACAAAAATAATAAAGACTAAATATTCAGATTTCTTGTTCCCTTCATCACTGCTAGTTCCCAAATTGCTGTGCCTCATAGAGTTTTCAAAAAATCGCTCCCCAGAAATACAGACTTGTATACGCAGCTGATTACTTGACATTTCCACTTGGATGCTAAAGAAACATCTCACACTTAACATGTCCAAAACTGAGCCTCCCAAACTCCTTCCAAGTGTGACTCTCTTACAACCTTTCTCATCTCAGTAAATAGCACTTCCACTCTGATCAATCGCTCAAGCCAAAAGCCTTAGAGTCTCTCTTGCTTTTCTCTTCCTCTCACAGTACATATACTATCTGAAAGGAAATACTTTGGACCTGACTTCCAAATACACTCTATCCAGAATAAGGCCACTGCTCCCTGGTGTCCACTGTTAACACTCTCAACTAAGCCACCACCATCACCAGCCTAGATCACCCACCAGTCCCCAAAACGCTCTCACTGCCCTAAATCCCACACGCCCAAGCACAATTCAGGCTGTCCTCAGCACAGCAGTCAGAGTGACCCTTTAAGTCATGTTAGTGCCTTACACTATCATTCCTCTGCTCAAAATCTTCCAGTGCCCACCCCCCAAAATAAAGGTAAAATTCATAAAGGCCCTACAGAACCTGGCCCTTATTATCCTTCCAATCTCACCTCCATTACTCCCTCCATTCAGGCCACACTGGCCTCCCTGCTCTTACTCAGACCTGCCAAGTACCCTCCCACCTCAGGGTCCAGGCACTTGCTCTTCCCTCTGCCTGGAACGCTTTTTCCTCAGTTATCCCCATGGCTTGCCCCCTCACCTCCTTAAGCCTTGACTCAGTGGGTCATTCTGTATGCTGCACAATTTAGTCAGGAGAAGAGAAACCACCCTAGGTACCTCAAACAGAGAACATTTAATATAGGGAATTGGTTGTAAAGGTATTGGAAGATAAAGTACAAAAACAAAGGAAGAATGCATGCCACACAGAGATGAGCAGCAGCTAACAAGCTGGGCTGGACCTCATAAGCCTGTTCCTGCTGCTGTGCTCTTCTCAAGCAGCTGTGACTCAAGCTGTGACTGCCTACTCCCCAACTGGGGACTTAGGATCGCCTCAGTCCTCAGCCACGCTATGCAGGCATAAACATGTTTATGTTTATTATGTTTATTTATGTTATTATGTTTATGTTTATCCTCACTATTCCTCCAGCCTCCTCAGCAACTACTGGTTCCTCCCATTCACACATCCTAACAGGAACCCAGCTGGGTCAGAAGCCTCAGAAATTTCACTGACTCTCTGACCAGTTGTACAACGTGAAATATAAAAGGGACAGCTGTGGGGACAGAGGCAACAGGTAAATGCCAGGCCCACCTGGTTACCCTGATGAAAACTGCAAGACCCCTCCCTTCCTTAACGCATTCCCTGCTTTATGTTTTTCCTCAGCCCTTGGCACCATATAACCCGGTCTATATTATATCATCTTATTATTGTCTGTCTCCCCTAATAGAACGTAAACTCAGCACGGGCCGAGATTTCTACTGTTTCGCTTATTGGGGTAACCCCGTGACTGAAACCATTTCTGGCACATCATATGCACTCAATTAAAGATTGATTGAATTATTAATGAACTGGAACTTTGGTTTTATCTTCAAACAAGCAGAAGCTAAAGACTCTGTGTGATGAGGTGAGGGACTCCAGTGGCACAAAAATCAAAAATATGAATAAGAATAACAATCATTAATCACCCTCTGAGAGCCACCAGGGCGCTCCACCAGTCCAGCTGTTCCTGGCACCAGGGTCTCGTTTCATTGATTTTATTTAATAGGGTTTGTAGTGTATCTAACACGCAGTCCAGAGGTGCTTTCAAGGTGGCAATGGTCAAATAGCATTACGACAAGTTTGTCATCTTGCAGATTGGAAGAATCTATTCATTTGGTGTGTTAGCATGCATTATCACCGCATTCTTGATTATGAATGAGAATGCTTCCTGCCTCACGTGACACATGTGATGAGGCTTTCTGAAGTCTATCCCTGACTTACATGAGGGAAATGGGAAAGCAAAAGAGAAATTAAAAAAAAAATAACTCCTTTTCTTTAAAAAGCTTCAGGAAAATAAAACGTTATGGTGCTGACTAAATTAGTACACAAACTAAATAAGTTTTAGAAACCTCAGTGTAGTCTTTTCTTTGTTATATTGATAACAGAAAAATTTCAACACTGCTGTCTGCTGAAGTGAGTGTAATGTTTTGTCTCCTCAAATGTGACCATGGCAGATTACCTTGCCTTGATATTAGAAGAAGACAAGAAGTCATAAATCCAAGAAAAAATATTGCTTAATTAGAAGTTTATTCACCCTACATTTAATCTCCAACTCTTACTCATAAATAAAAAAAGATTAGATTTTTATCTACCATCATTGTGAGAAATGGACGAATTGCCCATTTAATGCTTAAAAAGACTATAATATGCTTAAACATAAATAAAATACAATAACATACCATTTGAGGCCCAATGAAATGATTGTTTTAAATCAGAGTCCTGACAATAACTTCACAAACTCTTATCCCCAGTTTTAATGCAATCCCTTTGAACTACTTAACTTATAAAGTATTCCATTTGCAGTCTCAGAATAATAGAAACTATTTCTCCACCCAGACAAATCAATCAAAAATTGATTATCTCAAGATAAAATATAGATGTGGAATCTTACAAATTATTTCATTAGTGGCGCTAGAACACAAAAGTAATCCAAAAGTTATTGATCATTCTCAAAACTCAATAAATTATTTTCATCAGAACTTAATCATTGTTCATAAAAATCATACAACAGGGACCCTCAACTTTCATCAATCGAAGATCAATAACAACATAAAAGTACAACACAGGTATTGCAACCAAGTCACTCAATGAATAATGCATAGTGGTTTTACCATGAGTGCATTTTCTTCTAACACCTCTATGCACTCATGAATGATCATTACCTTCCTACATTGTAGAGTTGAAAAGTGGTGTGTTTTTTAATATTCCATTTTTTCAGATAGCAAACTAGCAACAGACTTTAAAATAAAAAATGTATTACCAAGTGTAGCTTTTAACTTATAGAATAGGCAGTGTACTTATACCTTAGTTGTTTCATTTGCATATAGGTTCAAATATTTTGCCCACATAACTTTGAGATTACATTACATGAAACATTCATCCATTTGCATGATAACAGAAGTTAAATTATTGATGGGTCAAATGACTTTTTATAGGATCCATAACAACACTTTTCTTTCCCAAATAAATGCAAAGGAGGATAACTCATAATCCGTTATGAAACCAAAGAGAATCACACTTGATTTATGTAAATTTTAGTTTTTACAAAGAAAAGCATTGAGTTCAAGATACTTTTCAACAGTAATCAGTATCTTGCTATTATTTAATCAGATTCACATGAAAATATTAAAATGAATTTTATGCAATCTATTTTTAATTAAAATAAATGTTCCTAATTCTTCCTTGGAGAAAGTGGGCCATTGTCATGCAGTCATACACACTTATGATTTATAAAGGTCAAATGGCAGATCTGAGACTAGAAGAACAGGGAGAAATACTGTAAGCAATTTTAATCAAGGTCTTTCCATGCTCAAAGACTCTGAAATCTCTGAAACCTGACAGGGACTCTAGAAATTATCTACGACAGCCCCTCCTGTGGTGATGAGCATCCTAGATCCTAGGAGAAGAGATAAAATCCAGCCAGGATCATGAAGCCACATGCCTGTCTGGGGCATGAGACACCGCACAGCAAAAACCCAGAGAGAAAATGGAGCAGCGTGGGACCTGTATAGAGCCCTGGGATGTTCATGAGGCCATGGGATAGGTATGGAGCCCCAAGACAGGCATGGAGGCTTGATATGTGCATGGGGCTGTGAGGCCACATGAAGAGCCACACAACAGCTATAGAGCCATGGGAGATGCATGAGGCCACGGGACAAGCGTGGGATCCTGGGACACATGTAAGGAGCACCAGAACAGGTATGGAGCCCCAAGGGGAGCAGGTGGTGAGCCAAGCAATGCCAGTGGTCCCGAGGTCTGTGAGCCAGTCAAGGGAAGAGTGGTAAGAGGCAGGTCCATGGGCAGGGTTGGCAGTTAACAGGGAAAGAGGAAATGTGTACATGACACCCTCTAGACTGGGAGAAAGACAGCCTCTCGGAGGTAGGGAAGAGCTGGGGCTCCCAGTAAGTTAACATAAAGAAGAGCCAACAGAAAGTTACAAAACTTGCCACACATTTTTATTGTCAACACCGAACACATCAATGCCTTTAACAGGAAGGCAATGGAATATAGTAATACCATTTGAAAGAAAAACACAGGATCCGTGAAAAATTATCATTCATCCTGTAGTATGGGAACAGAACCCGAGTATAAAATCCTGGGTTGGCCCCTTTTGGTCATGGTTTTTTGAATCACCCAAGGCTACATGTGGGGATAAGGCAGTTGTTTAAACTCGAGGGCCACATGCCACATCCCAGTCCGGTCCCAGTGATGGCGCAAGCTGGAATATCCATTTCAAGTCCCTCCGACCTGGGGCCAAATGTTGCTAATCTATCCATACAGTTCAATCATCCATACAGTTCTTCCATAAGTTCCAAAACAATTCTCAGGCCAAACAACAAATCCAGAAGTAGGAAGACACTCAGCAGGAACATCCAGGAGTTACAGATAGAGATCCCAGGGAGCTGAGAGGAGAATTAACAGCACCTGGCCTGATTCTGCAGGCAGAAGTCATCTTGGGCATTAATATTAAGTGCTGTCAATCTCAGTCCTGGGCAAATATGTGGACAAAACTATAATTCAAAAAGATACAGGCATCCCTATGTTCATAGCAGAACTATTCACAATAGCCAAGACATGGAAACAACATAAATGTCCATTGACAGATGAATGGATAAAGAAGATGTGGTACATATATACAATGCAGTACTACTCAGCCATAAAAAAAGAGTGAAATAATGCCATTTACAGCAACATGGATGCAACTAGAGATTATCATACTAAGCGAAGTAAGTCAGAAAGAGAAAGACAAATACCAGATGATATCACTTATATATGGAATCTAAAATATGACACAAATGAACCTATCTACGAAACAGAAACAGACTCACAGACATAGAGAACAGACTTGTGGTTGCCAAGGGGGAGGGGACGTGGGTGACTGGATGGATTGGGAGTTTGGGATTAGCAGATACAAACTATTATATATAGAATGGATAAACAACAAGGTCCTACTGTAGAGCACAGGGAAATATATTCAATATCCTGTGATAAACCATAACGGAAAAGAATATGAAAAAGAATGTGCACATATATAGATGTATATGTATATTTATATATATATGTGTGTAACTGAATCACTTTGCTGCACAGCAGACGTTAACACAACATTGTAAATCAACTATATTTCAAATGAAATAAATTAAAAAAAATACTAAGTGCTGTCAGCTAAGACACTGAAAAAAGGCCTCCAAATTAGTCATGATATTAAAACTGCAAGACAAAGTAAGCCTGAGTACAGCATGACTCACCCCAGCAGTGGTCTTTCTCTCTGTGTTATGTGAAATTGCCTGATTCCTATAACTGGAGCACACTCTCTAAATTGCGAGCGTGCTGGGTAAACTTTAATCATTAAACGAACAAAAGCAGAATATGGCACTATCGCCTTAAGTGGACATTAAACATTTAAAACTCATTTTGGATACAGTTATGAGATTCAGTAAGTGTGCTGAGAAACACGCTGTTTTGAAGGGTCACTATTCCCCCCCCCCTTTATTGGAACAGACGTTTAAGCAAACGACACAGACCTAAGTGTGAAGGGTGCGTCTGTCATGGGTCAGGGTGTTTTAGCAGCCACTGCACGAGCAGGGATAAATATTCCAGAACATGCAGTCAAGGGAGTACCCTTGCAAACACAGCAAGCTGTTAGGGCTTGTTGAGCAATGAACTCCACAAGACAAGTGGAGCCCGAAGTGGTATATACTTTCCCAAGGCTGGGAAAAAAGATCCTGCCAGCACCTTCTGCCCAGCCAAGTAAATCAAATCAAGACTTCAATGAAAGGTGCTTACTTGTACTGAGATGTTCCTGCAGACTCTTCCTGAGCAGGCTCCTGTGCAGAGTGCCTCCAACGTATAATGCTAAATCATGAAATTTTAAATGTACCCAGAAACCAAGATGGTAAACATCAAGATGATCCAGCCCTTCCTTTATTTCTCTCTTATCAGTGTTTCATCATACCTTCTCAAACTTTCTTGTATTGAGCACAGAAGAATGTTTATGGGGCATAGCCACGGCCACCTGCTCAGCTACAACAGGAGCCATTTCAAGGACTGACTGGGCTCCAAACAACTGCAGGGAATCTTTTATGTCTGTTTTTGATCAACAGTCTTATCCTTTCTTAAGAGAAGCACTTCCTTCCTAAAGTACCCATACTCTTGGCCCATGGCCTGCATACTCCTTTCTCAGCCAAGATGGAGGTCCCCAGGTACTCCCTTCCTCTAACTGCCCTGCATCCTGGGTGCCCTGGCCTCTCTCCCTCTGGGCTGGCTGGAGGTGGGGTCTCCTTCCTGTGAGCTAATCCCTCGCCTGTGCCCAGTATCCTATCCCCTCCTATAGCCCCAGGGACTTTGCCTAGTCAATTATATCCCCCTGTCTTTTCTCTCTTCACCAGTACCATTTAAGGATGATTAAGTAATGCTCTCTTAAAAGCCTTTCCCTGTCCTCATGTCCCTGCCAACTGAGAGAGTAATTTTGATGTCTATTTCTTCACCTTACCTTTGTCCCTTCACTCATGAGCATCTAGTTTTATTCCCAGCACTGCTGCGAAACTGCTCTGATAAATGCCATTTGCTACGGGTTGATGTGTCCACCCCACGCCCACCCAGAGATATGTTGAAGTCCTAACCTCATGTACCTGTGATGATTGTGAACTTATTTGAAAATAGGGCCTTGATGTAATTAATTAAGATGAAGTAATGCTGGGTGACGGTGGGCCCTAAACCTAATATGACTTGTGTCCTTATAAAAAAAAGAGAGGGGGCTTCCCTCGTGGTGCAGTGGTTGAGAGTCCGCCTGCCGATGCAGGGGACATGGGTTCGTGCCCTGGTCCGGGAAGATCCCACATGCTGCGGAGCGGCTGGGCCCGTGAGCCATGGCCACTGAGCCTGCGCATCCAGAGCCTGTGCTCCGCGACGGGAGAGACCACAACAGTGAGAGGCCCGTGTACTGCCAAAAAAAATAATAATAATAATAAATAAAAATAAATAAATAAAAAGAAGAGAAAACAGACACAGACGCACAGAGAGAATGCCATGCGACTACAGACTCAGAGAACTGGAGTGATGGGTCCACAAGCCAAAGAACGCCAAGGACTGCTGACAGCCACCTGAAGCTAAGAAGTGGCAAAGATTCTTCCCTAGAGCTTTCAGAGCGTGGCCCTGGTGACACCTTGCTTTTGGACTTCTAGCCTTCAGAACTGTGAGAGAAGATACTGTGATTGTTTTAAACCACCCAGTTTGTAGTATGTGGTTACAGGAATACTGGGAAACTAATACACCATTGCTGACAGAGTTTCTGGGAAGGTAACCACCTGTCCCAGTTTTCCCAGAAGACAGTAGGGCTTTCAGTGCTATATCCCAAAAAAGTCTCGGGCAAATCAGGATGAGTTTGTCACTCTACCTTCTGGCCCACAGGTGCCTTGAACTGGCTGCATCATCAGACACTCTGACGGCCACCTCTCTCTTGAAAAAGCTCTCCTTTCTTGGTTCCCATGATACCTGCTCTCAATTAGTTAACTCCATCCGATGGCAGCTAGGAACTCAGCTTTCTCGATCTAACATCATTTCCGATTCCCCTTCTTTATCCCGTCTGGAACCAACAGCCAAGAACTCAGGGCTCACTCTCAGTGCCTCCTGCTTCCTCCTGTCTTATATCCTTTAAAACATCAACAACTCCCTCTTCAGATCTCCAGAATCCACCCAGTTCTTTACATTTCTGCTACCACTCCCGTAGCTCAGGCCCTCACCGCTGCCCCCTTTGGTCACGGCAGCGGCCCCAGAATTTGCTCTTCCTGCCAGCATTTCTCCATCCTCCAAGGTGAGCCTGTTCAGACAAGAGGGGGACTTCTTGAGATGCCTTTGGATGCCGTGCATTATTGATTCCTCACTGTAAGTTTCATCTCCCTCTACTTCCTCTCTGTAATCTGAACTGACATTTCATGGCTTACTGTACTCGACACTTGCCAAAACCTGCCGTGCGCCCCTCATGAGATTCATAAACACCTTCTAACAATCATCTGGGACTCAGCTCTGGCACTGCTGCATCCTAGAAACCCTCCTTAACCATTCCTCTACAGCCCAGGCTGTCTGGTTCCGACACCCCTTCCCTGGGCTCACACAGCACCCGGCAAAGACACCCGAGAGGACCCTTAATACAATGTAATGCAACGGTCCTTCTGGTTTAGATTCCTCAAGATATTCTAGACCCTTAACAGGAACTAGGTTTTTTACCTCTATCTCCTCCATATTTAGCACAGACCCCCGGTACATATATAGGCAGTTATTAAATGCCTGTTGAACATTCACTCCAAATTTTAAAAATGAAAATTAAAAGTATGTTGAGATGCCATTTATGAGCTATGGGGTTTTCCCAAATCCCAAAGCTTAACAGTGCACTCGGTTGGAAAGTCTAGTGCGAAACAGATACTCCTATCCAGGGCAATGAGAATGCAAAATGGTGCAACCTTCATGAAAGAAAATCAGGGAGTATCTAGCAAAACTACAACTGCATTCACCCCTTGACCCAGCAATTCCAATTCCAGGAATCTCTGTCAATGTTACACTTGCAAAAATATCAAAAGATGTGTGTGCAGGAGTCATTACACATTGTAACACTATACCTGATCACTTCTCCCAGCAGGGAGTTGCTGAGTAGACTAGAGTTCATTACATAGAGGAGAGTTATGTGACCATGAGAAGAAGTGACATAAACCCATACTACTGGGACGTGGACTCCAGGGCATATCATGATGTCAAAAAATGCTAGATAGAGAAAACTCTGTATACATGCTACTTTTTAAGAAAAGAGGGTATGAATATATATGTGCATGTGTATGTGTGTGTGGAGTTTGGTTTATATTTAAAAAGAAGCATAAACTATAAGTAAAAGGTAAGCTAAAGGCAGAGAGAGTGAACAAGGTAAGGAAAACAGTTCCTCTAAACACCGCTTGTTTTATTAATTTGACTTTAAAACACTACAGAATAATGTAATGTAAATTTTGAAAATCTCGAAAAATCAAAAGTGAAATTAAACAAATGAAATTAACTGGATTTTGAGTTGGTGGCACTACCATACAAAGGGAAATTGTTTCGATTTCAAGGTGCTAATTTTGCTTCCATTTTCCAGTGAGATTTATACCCTGAGGACTAAAAGAAAAGAAGAAAAATCATCCGAAAGGGTTTTCTGTATTCAATAAGGACTAAAGTTGCACAGAACTTTTATTCTGAAATGACTAAGTATGAATTACAGGAAAAGACAAAGGAATAATTATGCTGACCTGCAGAGACAGGATTCTGTGCACAGGAGAGAAAGATAGAGACATAAAATAGAAGAGGATCAGAAAGTCCCTAGAGTCCTGGAGATGAACTGGAAGTATCCAGAGCAACTTCTGGTGTGTTTTAAAGAACGTTTTCCTTAGCTCTATACACTGAAAACACCTGACTTTGATCACCGCTATGCTTGAATCAGATAAAAATGGCTGATTCTCAGGTCAATGGAAGGAAATGGATAAGAGGAGTCTTATTATCCTAGAGAATAATCAAGCCATCCAAGGCCACTTGGGTTGTTGCCAAAGAACTCAGGGGCCAACCTCAAGAGGCTCCCCTAGGCCTGAAATGTGACAATTTCACCATCTGTAAGAACATAAGCTGCAAGTGATGGAAATATACCAAATATTGAAATCCATGTATTAAAAATAATTCTAATAACCACTTTTTTTAAAAAAAAAAAGCAAACATAACATTTTATTTGTCCCCTCTGGATGATGCTGGAGAGCCAACTAAGTAGGCTCTTTACAAAAACGGTAAAGGGAAGAAAAGTAAGCATTCACTCTGCCTTTCCTATGTCAGCTGCACCCTCAGGATATTCAAATAGTTGAGGAGGAAAAGTTACTTTATGTAGAAATATTTCAGCCATTAAATGAAAAAAGAATAGTAAAATTAAAAACTCCCAGTTTTTCACCCATGAATGAATCCGGAGATTTAGGCCGTGATCCTCGATGACTGATCATTTCACATCCCGTTGAAGGACACAGCACCACCCATGACACAGCAGAGACACAAAGATGCACACCTGAATCTGGGCAGCCCCCGGATATCACTACTAATTTACAGACACATTCAGGACAGAAGAGCGTCCGAATGACAGCAATGGGAAACTGGGCAAACCCTGGACTGTGGAAACTCTGCAGGATGATGGACTCAAGTTTCTTTAAAAATTAATTTGCAAGGGGAGAGCAACAACAACAAAACACAGTGAAGGATGAAGAGACTCAAGACATACACCAGCCAACTGCAATAGACGACATCAGCCAACTGCAATAGATGAAGGTCCTTCCGTTCCTGACTCAGTTCAACTGTTACCAGAACAAGGCACAAGCATTCCTGTGACCATCAGGGCTCTCACAGTACTCACTGGATGTTTGCTAATTTTATGGCATTGGTTTTTGTCTGGATTTCTGATGTTTTGGTGTGATTATGGCATTATGAATTCCTTATCTTTGATAGCCAAGAAGTGAAATATTATGGCACTATTATATCATTTCTTGAATTTGCTTCAAAATAATTTGGTGAATGTGGGTAGAGCACGGGTGGGTATATACAAGAAAAAAGGTGGGCCAGGGATTAATAAATACAGGGGCTGGGTGTTCTTAGACTCTTCTATTTTTGTATATATTTCAAATCCTTTTGTGATACAAAAGTTACAAAATAACAGACCACAAAACGATTCATTGGATGAATTATTAAAATACAATGTCTGATTAATTATACTCAGTTTCATGATATAAGAGCAAGTTCCTTGAGGACAGAGACAAAGCCTAGTTTACTTATCACCTTAAATGCTTAGAAATGTCCAGGGTGTAAAGAACCCTAAATAAATTTTGATGAATTAAAGAAGAAAAGAATGTGTATACACACTAATCAATTGATCCTACAGATATGTAGGCATATTTGAGACAGTAAACCAATTCTGTCTGCCACGCAATGCCAGATAGAGATAAAGGCGTACATTGTGTGGTGGGACTAAGGCTTTGTTGGGAAATGCTGAAATGAAGAATTTTTTTGTTTTGCTTGGTTTTGTTGTTATTTCTGTGGGTCACATTTTTCTCCCCCGGTTCAAATGCCTAGGAGGCTGACAGCACCTGTTAAGTAAAAGTGGCCTCAACAATGGGACGTTCTGCCTATGATAATTCTGAGCTTGGATTCTTCTTTTTTTTTACATCTTTATTGGAGTATAATTGCTTTACAATGGTGTGTTAGTTTCTGCTTTATAACAAAGTGGATCAGTTATACATATACATATGTTCCCATATCTCTTCCCTCTTGTGTCTCCCTCCCACCCTCCCTATCCCACCCCTCTAGGTGGTCACAAAGCACCGAGCTGATCTCCCTGTGCTATGCGGCTGCTTCCCACTAGCTATCTACCTTACGTTTGGTAGTGTGTATATGTCCATGCCTCTCTCTCGCTTTGTCACAGCTCACCCTTCCCCCTCCCCATATCCTCAAGTCCGTTCTCTTGTAGGTCTGTGTCTTTATTCCTGTCTTACCCCTAGGTTCTTCATGACATTCTTTTTTCTTAAATTCCATATATATGTGTTAGCATACGGTATTTGCCTTTCTCTTTCTGACTTGCTTCACTCTGTATGACAGACTCTAGGTCTATCCACCTCATTACAAATAGCTCAGTTTCATTTCTTTTTATGGCTGAGGATTCTTCTTAAGATAGTGATCAGTTTCAGAATATGAAACTCTTGTGATGGGGGATTTTGTAGTTTTGCTCTGATTTTAAACAATGTCTAAAACAAGACTCACAGAATGATAGAGTGATAACCACTGCTATTCTGAGTATGCAACGAGCATTTAAATGGTGCCTTTGCAATCAGAGAGTGCTCGACCCTCACCTTTATAGGAAATGACCGGGTGCTCTGCTCTCTGGCACTGAGATGCATCTGTCTCCGGCTGGGCGAGTCTCCACCATCCCAGGCTTGAGAAGAGCCACGCAATGATGCAGGGTCCCTTCATGGTGGGCAGGAGACCTTAGGCTCTGGACACTTGTCTTTAACCAGAAGCTCGTCGTCCCGTCATGTGGGGAAAGTGCCTAAAACATGCAAAAGAGAACAAGTGCATTAACATGGGTTCACGTTTTCTGGTGGCTGGTCTTTTAGTAAAGCCCCATCACGCCCTTTAAAAAAAAAAAGAGCCTTGCAGTGCTTGGACAAACACACCTTTTTCTAGGAGATATTTCAGAAATGTGTGAGTAATAATGTATGTCTCAATCTAGACCTCTTTTCCTCCCAATAATTTTATGAGATAACCCATTGATTATAAAAGAATAATGTTCAAGTTTAAGCTCTATCAAGTCGTCATCGTCCCCACCCCCATGAAGAATTCAGTTTCAGAGTTGTGACCATCGATTGGTTTTCCCTTGGAACATCATTCTCGCCCGGTCATGCAAATGCAGATCTACATGTGGATGCCCTAAGAATCCCTCCCCTTCCCTTTTCAAAATACAAAAGCCCCTATTAAATAAGGCCATGACCATTGTCCTTGACTAATAACCTGATTAATACTATCTACCCAACTCTTAAAAATCATCCACAGTGGGTGCCTTTCTCCTTGGAAATTTACAGATGACCTTCCTGCAAAGTTTCTGGCTAGAGGTCAAGTGTGCATCAAATAAAACCTATACGGAGCACCTACTGGGTGAAATGAAATTGCCGTGCTGGGAGCTGGGAAACTTTAAAGATTACGAATAATTTAAAAGATTAATAAGCTTTAAAATAAGACAGGCTTATAAAAATAACCATAATACAAGCTGTTAGAAAATCATAAAAAGAAGCAGGAGCGCTATGGGGGTTAGGAGAGAGAGTACGACTGCTACTTAGAGAGATCAAGGTGGGTCAAAGGAAGACTTCATATTTGAGTTTAATCGTGGAGGATAAAGAGGATTTCAACAGATGGAGACTTCTGGAAGTAATCCAGAAGAGGATGAAGTGATGCACTGGAGGGCCAAAAGGAATGAGTAGGCAACATGTGTTGGGAACAGTTTACTGTACTTGACCCCAGGGGATAGAAAGGGGAGAGATGGAAAGCAGCTTAGAGAGAATGTGGGGTTAAGATTTGGAAGGTGAATGAATGATACTAAGGTCTGAGGTCTCTATTTTTAGGCAATAAGCTACCACAGTATATTAACATTAGAAGAAATAGTAATCATTCTCACCACAGCATACACAGGAAATCGGCTAAAGGAGAGCAGAAAGGCCGAGAAGTTAAATTGAAGATACAGCAATTGTTCAGAAGAGAAAGAAAGGAAGCTGTGGCTTCAGGTGGGGTCAATGTGAACAGAAATTAAGGTAAACCCAGCTAACACTCAGTGTGATGGGTCAGGCAAAGTACAGAAAATTAAAGATGTCCGCAGCTTCTTTGACCTTCCTCCCACTGAAGGCTGGATCTTCACCCCCTCTCTTGAATCTGGGTTGGCTCTCTGACTGCTTTGCTCAGTCAGATACAACAGAAGTGATGGTACACTAGTTTCTAAGCCCATACCCTAAGAGGCTAGCAGTTTCTACTTCCTGTCTCCTCTGCGGCACTGAGACACTGGGTCAGAAGTGATGGTACCCTAGTTTCCAAGCCCATACCCTAAGAGGCTAGCAGTTTCTACTTCCTGTCTCCTCTGGGGCACTGAGACACTGGGTCAGAAGTGATGGTACCCTAGTTTCCAAGCCCATACCCTAAGAGGCTAGCAGTTTCTACTTCCTGTCTCCTCTGGGGCACTGAGACACTGGGTCAGAAGCCCAATGTCCCTGAAACTGTCATGCCAGGGAGACCACATATACGTCCTCCTGGTGATGTTTCCCACTAAGCCCAGCTTCCCAGCCAGCCCCACCAAGGCACCTGATATATGAGTAAAGCTGAAACCCACTGAGTGACTTTAGTATCACAAGAGCAAAGAAATCAACTAGTTGAGCGCTGTCCAATTTCCTAACCCCCAAAGTGTGAAATATAATAAATGGTTGTTGTTCTAATCTGTTAAACTGGGAGGAACAGAAAGCAAAGAGGCACAGATGGACAGAAGATAAAGAATGTGAGTCACTTTGAGGACAGTCATGCCATTTTTTAAAATATGATAATCAACAGAAGAAGTTTTAGAGGAGGATATGATCATTTGGTTTTGTGCATGTTGGGTTTAAGATGCCAAGAGAATATTTAAGGAAATGCAGCTGACTGTGGAAAATCCAGGTTGGATGCTCAGGAAAGAAAAGAATTCAGAGACAGCATATAATCTTTGCAATGTTTAAAAGCATGGGTGTGGTTGAGACGCACCAAGGGAAAGCATGAGAGAAAAAAAAGGGCTAAAGAGAAGTGTTTATTTAGAATTTGTTCAAGAAAAGTAACCACACGAAGATGAGACACGAGAACAGATATAGCGCATCAAGTGAACACAGCACCATGGGAGCCAAGATAGAAATAACACATTTTAAAAAGAGGTCTCAAATGTAAAATAGATAGCTAGTGGAAAGCAGCTGCATCGCACAGGGAGATGAACTTGGTACCAAAGCACTTAGAGGGGTGGGATAGAGAGGGTGGGAGGGAGACGCAAGAGGGACGGGATATGGGGATATATGTATACGTATAGCTGATTCACTCTGTTATACAGCAGAAACTAATACAACATTGTAAAGCAATTATATTCCAATAAAGATGTTAAAAATTTTTAATAAAAAATAAAAAGAGGCCTTGTCCACTGTACC
This sequence comes from Pseudorca crassidens, assembly GCF_039906515.1. Classification (NCBI taxonomy): domain Eukaryota; kingdom Metazoa; phylum Chordata; class Mammalia; order Artiodactyla; family Delphinidae; genus Pseudorca; species Pseudorca crassidens. The sequence continues at coordinate 8,257,542 of NC_090298.1, forward strand.
CTGATGAGGTAGAGTGAAGACTACGGGCTTTAGTCAAAGGACATATATACACTACCAAACGTAAAATAGGTAGCTAGTGGGAAGCAGCCACGTAGCACAGGGAGATCAGCTCGGTGCTTTGAGAACACCTAGAGGGGTGGGAGAGAGGGAGACGCAAGAGGGAAGACATATGGGAACATATGTATATGTAAAACTGATTCACTTTGTTATAAAGCAGAAACTAACACACATTGTAAAGCAATTATACTCCAATAAAGATGTTAAAAAAAAAAAAGGACAGTCAATGGTCAACTCTGGGGTCAGTTTCAGAAAAACAGGAGACAGAGTCCATGACATGAGAAACCAAGAAGGGAACAGATGAAGCAAAAGTGCGACAGAATATCTGTGGTAACTTGAATGCTAGGTAACCCCAGAAAATTCAATGAAATCAGGTAAGCACGGAAGGACCAAAGTTCAGAAAATTTTAGGGTACAGAACACAGATCATTAAATGTGGCTTCTTTTCTGAGGAGTGGTGAGTGGAGAAGAGACTGCAGATTTAAGAGGGAGAGGTGGTATAAGATCCAGAAAAACAGGGGTGGCAAACTATTAAGGTTCCAGTAGAAAGGGTGGTTATGAAAGGGAGGAGAGGGGCCTCTTCTTTAACAAGGGGTGTGCACACGAGTACGTGGTGATACGTCAACATAGAGAAAACATGAAGTGGAGGGTACATCGTATTTCACAGTCTCCATATTTTGCACCCCATTGACTCAATCCTCCTATGGATGGAAATGTTCAAATTAGGCAGAGAAAAAAGTGAAGGGGCTGCAAATCATGATGAGGCAAGAGTATGGTTTCCAGAGGAGGGAGAGAGTCTGAGCATGAACATGGGGGAAGGAAAGGAGAGAAAAACTGGGAGCCAAGGATACATCTGTCCAATGGGTCCATAATCCCTGACCAGGCCAGTACATTGTAATGGGCAATGGAGGCACACGTGCTATTTTTTCCTGGGTTTTAAAATTGAAAGTATGATTCATTTCACTCTTGGAAAAGGGGTCAGTCTGCAAAACTGGAGACTGCTCTTGAACTCCAGTCTGGAGGCAAATACATGAAGCAGCCCATCTTTCTTCTCCCTCTGACCTGAGACTTATGACATGACATTTTACCAAATGACATATCTTAATAGGAGTTTGGGATGAACACATAGACACTACTATATATAAAATAGATAATCAACAAGGATCTACTGTATAGCACAGGGAACTCTACTCAATATTCTGTAATAACCTATATGGGAAAAGCATCTGAAAAAGAATGGCTAGATGTACATGTAGAACTGAATGACTTTGCTGTACACCTGAGACTAACACAACATTGTAAATCAACTATATTCCAATATAAAATAAGAAATTAAGTTTAAAAAGAGTAACACCCATTAGAGGCGTTTTATTTTATTTTTTTATTTTTATTTTTTGGCTGCGTTGAGTCTTCATTGCTGCGCGCGGGCTTTCTCTAGCTGTGGCGAGCAGGGTCTATTCTTCGTTGTGGTGCACGGGCATCTCATTGCGGTGCACGGGCATCTCATTGCGGTGCATGGGCATCTCATTGTGGTGGCTTCTCTTGCTGTGGAGCATGCATGGGCTCTAGGCACAAGGGCTATTGCGGCGCACGGGCTCAGTTGCTCTGCAGCATGTGGGATCTTCCCGGACCAGGGCTCGAATTTGTGTCCCCTGCACTGGCAGGAGGATTCTTAACCACTAAGCCACCAGGGAAGTCCTGTTAGAGTTGTTTTAGATGTAATTTTGATCTGTTCAGAGCAAGGAGATTTGGAGCACCCTCAACAGTACACTCGGGAAAGGGCTGCAGGTAGAGTATCACTGCCCCACATCAAAACAAAATGGTGATGATAAAAAATTATGGGAAGGGGCTTCCCTGGTGGCGCAGTGGTTGAGAGTCTGCCTGCCGATGCAGGGGACACGGGTTCATGCCCCGGTCCGGGAAGATCCCACATGCCGCGGAGTGGCTAAGCCCGTGAGCCATGGCCGCTGAGTCTGTGTGTCTGGAGCCTGTGCTCCGCAACGGGAGAGGCCACAACAGTGAGAGGCCCACGTACAGAAAAAAAAAAAAAAATTATGGGAAGGATAGTGAAAGTAACAGTGAACTCTCAGCAAGTGCTAGCTAGCTGTGTGGCAGGCAGGACACCAAGCACTTACACCCCCACCTGGCAGCCAGCAGGCACCCAGAGCAGTATCTCTGACACATCAACTCCCACTGAACAGCATCCCTCACAGAAATGAATGGAAGCATGGCCGTCTCGACCTCTGAGACTGAGCTCAGGTCACCCGAGGGCTAAAAGCAAATTCCTCTCTTGCAGATAGTTTTCAGTGTGTCAGACCCAAGCCAACATAGAATCCCCTTCTGTTAACCATGAAACAAGTTATACAGACAACTGCCAACTGGACCTGTCCTATATTTCCAATAGCCATGCATTCCCATCTCAATTCTAACATCTTGCCTCCCGAAGGAAAGCTGAAGAAGAATAATGCAAGTGCCTGACACGTTCCTTCCCTGGGATGTTGAAAGTGATGATTAGAGAAGAAAATGCCCTGTCAAGTGAAAGAGCTGCTAAAATGGGACAGACCCATGGTCCTATGGGGATGAGATGAAATTATATGTTTGCCACGTTAAGCTAAGGGAAGCACATTTAATGAGAACAGGTGATTTTTAGAAGTTTATAATTTTCGGACTATAACACGTTACCTTTGTTCTTAAAATAAAGGTACTGTAAACAGTCAGCCTGGTAAGGTACCAGGGAGGGGCATTCACAGTTTTCATTTACATCAGGGTTTTCTGAGTATCCTACCAAGCAAAGCTAACTCGTTGAATAGTCCTTTATTCAAAACAGGCTCAGATCTACATATCAGGTCCTTCCATCCTGGACTCTCACCTCTCAGTGGACTATGGTGGGGTGGGGAGAAGCATATTTATATCAGAGGTTTTAGTGCTCAATCTATTGACATTTCGAGCCAGGTAATTCTTTGTTCCGGGAGCTGTTCTGTGCCTTTAGCAGCATCCCTGGCCTCTCTACCCACTAGATGCCAGTAGCAACCCCCCAACCTGTGCCAACCAAAATGGGCTCCAGACTTTGTCAAATCGCCCTGGTTGAGAATCTCTGATTTGTATGTATCAAAATACCTCTCCCTCTTTAGAAATTAAATAAGCCATCATCACTTGAAAGATTATTTTTAAATATGCTTATATAAATCACCCAACTGAATTCGTATTGAGTCATTTCAGCAAAATTTCAATAAAAACGAAAGTCACGTTAATTATAACTCTTTGCTACATTGGGGAAATACATGATGAAGGAATGTTCAAAGGATCAATTTCCATAAAAGTTGTTCGAATTTCATCCTACCACCTCTGGAAAAGTAAAAATATGTTTGGTGACAATACTAAACAAGTTGATTTTGCCAATAGGAAGATTATTACAGCAGGCCACTTTGGGCTACAAAACAGAAGCATTTTCGTTGCATCTACTTCAAAATCCCTGAAGCCTTCCCTTTAGTTTCCTGATGTGGGAGTACGTTCTCTCTATAAGCTTGATCTAAATAAGCAAAGTTCCATATATACATGTTCGTGCAATAAATAACATTTCTCATTCACACCCACACTGCAGATGAATAGGCTTTGGGGAATAGAAAATAACTGTTCCTTTTAGTTAAAAAAAAACTGCTGTCAGATAAAATAGAAATCAAAAGAATGAAAGCTTACACAAGAAGTTATGCTTCAGGAACAAAGTCTAACTAGTGATGAATAAAACCAGAGCCAAAATAAGCTTCACGTACTTTTTTTCAGGGGAGGCTGGTGTTCCTCTGAATCTCTGACCCACCGTAAAGTTGGAAGTGGCCAGATGCATGGGCGCAACTCAGAGAGTCCACAGAAACTCTGCCAGCCCGGCTCCTACCTGATGGCTTTAGGACCTCCATTGCAGACAAGATGGAGAAGTCAGGTGAGAGAACTGACCAATGAGCTGCTCGGAGAGGACCAGGAAGCCGAGCCCCACACCCACTGGAGCACAGCAGCCCTTGGGAGGATGCTTCGCGTGCGCATCTCAATTGTAAAAACTTACAGTCTGTTGTAACATCAGAAGCACAACGACAGGATTTATAAGAAGGGGATGGACAGCTCTTCTGAAAGGTCTGTGTTTGCCCTCATCTTTCCATCCATCTCTTGGCCCTATTCCATGGGATCAGATGAAACACTCCCCCAGAGACTAAAGCCCCAGCCCGAACCGAAAGCAGCAGAACCACTGAAGAAATCAGTCCATCATCTGAACAAACCGTGGAGCCTGATTCCCGCACGCCCTGGCACAGCCAAACATGGTGTTACAACATCTACTGCACAGTCGTCAGCTGCTGCCAGGTAAACAGCCTTGCCCTATTCAAACCCTCTCAGGATTTTCCACTGCTTTCCGAAGAGAATACTCTGCCCTTCCACCAACGAGCCATCTCCTCCTAATTCCACCTCCACTACTCCCAGTGCCAAGGCTTCCCTTCAGCCCCTCCTGCCTAGCCACGGTCCTCTGGGTAAGCCTTGCACACTCTTTGCATGTTTGCTGATGCCTCGGGCCCCACTGCTGCCCCGAGTCTTCCCACTACCCAAGGTCAAGGCTGGCCTCCACCTTCTGCACACACAGCGGCCGCCTACTCCAGCCAAGGTGGCAGATCCTTTCTGGGAAACCCTGAGGAACCAGTTACAGTGCCTGCTTCCTCACCAAGGTTCCATGGAAAGTCATATAACCTTTCGCGTTTCGTAAACAAGCTGCGGGTTGAACACGCAGTTACAGCCCCAAATGTATGCAATCCGACAAGCTGAATCGGCCATCTGAATGAATCAGAAGTCACGCAGCCGACGTTCTATCTAGCAGCATCCAGAACTCACGCATCCCTTGCCACTGAACAGGCACCACTGTCAGAGGGTTTATGCAGCCCCTTGGCACACAGGAGACAGGAAGTGAGTCAACAACTCACTGAATCCGCGAGGTGGAGGGGCCGGCTGAAGTCACCTCATCTCTCCCTTCACTTTGCAGCAGAGAAAGCGAAGGCTCAAATGGATTGAACGGATCTTACAGATTAAGGTAAGATCAAGTGTGCAGTGTCAGGCCATGTCAAAACAGGAGAAAAACCCTCTGGCCCTTTGCCTGGCACACTCAGCCTTCCTGCTCACGCTGGTGAAACCACACATTTATGGCCGCAAGTTCAAACAACCCGAATTACCCCCAGAAACACAGTCTTCTCCCCAGAGTAAAGTGTAAGAGATGAACCCATGGCCTGGAAACAGGGGGCATCCTTAATCCAGACAGTCATACTGAAGGATGCCACCTGTGGGCAAGGGACAGCCCTCCAACACAGAAGAGGACACAGTCTGGGCATTTCCAGCTCACAGGTATAAGTAGTCAAGCAAGTAAAAGTCCACCTTTTGATAATTACCAAATTATCCTAGAAGTAGGAGCAAAGTCTTAGGGAACATAGAAAAGGGAGGAATCCCTCTGAATGGATGAAGAAGACAGAAGCTATGGCTTCTGAAGGGGTTCAATTTCAAGTGTTCAAAGAAGGGGGAATAAAGGTCAGGGAGCATCTAAGCCTTCACTGTCTTCATGGCTGGAAGGAACCTGTTGAATGAATCTGTGCTCTTTCCTAGTAGTAATGTCAGACATTCTAGGTACTGAGCAGGAAATGGGATTAAATGAAGAATCAATAAAACAATAAACTTGGGCTTCCCTGGTGGCACAGTGGTTGACAGTCCGCCTGCCGATGCAGGGGACACGGGTTCGTGCCCCGGTCCGGGAAGATCTCACATGCCGCGGAGCGGCTGGGCCCGTGAGCCATGGCCACTGAGCCTGTGCGTCTGGAGCCTATGCTCCGCAACGGGAGAGGCCGCAACAGTGAGAGGCCCGTGTAACGCAAAAAAAAAAAAAACAACAAAACAATAAACTTAAGTTAATGCACAGTGTTCAAGTAAATAGATTCTTCTAAACATTTTCAAAAACAATAACCGAACATTTTATTCTTTGGGAAATAAAGCAAAATTAAAGTTTTCTTGTTATTGCGTTGAGTCTATAAGGGCAATCAGGATGTTCACCAGACATATTGCATCTTCACTTTTTACGTACATTTTTATGAAAATTGGATCCTCTTTATATTATTTTAACCCATGTACCGTCACTGCCAAATTTCAGCCAAAAGAGGTTTAACACAAATGAATTAGTGCAACGTTTTTAGGAATGTCTTAATGAAAACACTGACCGCCCTCAAGTACAGAAACACTGCCAGATGCCACCTTCAGGTAACTGAGTAAGAAAATGACTTTATTACTCATAGGTTTTCATCGTATCTGAACTGAGATGAGATAGGATTTTATGGCTATATAAAATGACTTCATGGAATAAAATGGGAAAAAGCAAACATTGACGTATTTTACACATTTCAATAATGGTTCAGCTCCAGCGACCTTATTTTATATCTCTCTTCAAAGGGAACTGTTATTACACTTTTGTCTTTTTCCCCTTGTTTAGCTCCAGATCGCCTGGAGGGACCATAAAAATAAATGAAGTCCATTTGATAAAATTATCATTTACACAAAGGCAATATTAATTTTATCTGTCAGCAGGTTTTAAAACTAAGAGAAGGTTCATTCAATCTACTTCTGCAATAGGTAAATCAACAGGAATACTTTCTAAGAGTGAAAAAAAAAAACCCTTAAATAACGGGTGTTTCAAGGCAATATAACTATATTGACAATTTCTAAAGGATTTATCTAGAGAGAGGAAACTCATAGGGACAGAACAAAATAATCACATTATAAATGACTCTCATAATGTGACAATTACTATTCATAGCTCCCGTTCATTTTTAGGTGAGATAGGCAGGAGCTGCAGTGCCACTTTGTCTCTTGTCACCTAGAAGGTGTGATGTCTATGATGACCTGCAAAAGCATGCAACACTGGCAGGAAGAAAAGAATGCTCCCCAACGTTTCTGCTCTGGTCAGCGTCACTGGTCGCCTTCTGATTGCCAAGTCCGGTAAGCTGATGCAACTGGACATCTGTCACCATGGCATCTGCGCCCATGACCTCTCCAACTGAATATCTCCGCAAACCCTCTCCTCCCTGGTTTCCTTAACACCCCAATCTCCCTGTGTGCTTACTGCATCCAGAACTCTTACTCCTGTCTTCCCTTTAAATGAAAGTGCACCCCACCCCAATTTCTCTCTCTGAGGAGTCACCCACCATTCTCTCCTCCTTCATCTTCCCAAAGGTCATGTGTCATTTTGTCTCTGTGTTCTGACAACTCTTCCCTTTTACCCATATTTAGAATCATGCCCCACTCCCCACCCTAACCAACCCTCTCTATTTCTCACGTCTACATGGTTAGCTGTTTTTGACAGGTTTCCCTGCCTCTAGTTCCAATTCTTAAGCTTCATCTCTGAGTAGCCTTCTCTGACTTTTTTCCACTCCCCGCCCCATCCCCATGTGGCCCCTCTGTACATCAACACTCATTTCTACTATAGTCGTTATCACCCTGAACTACAATTGCCTGTGTGTGTGCCTCATTCTAAAATAGGCTGTGAAACTCTCAACCTCTGGACAATACAGGATGTAGTAGACACAAAAAGTTACCACCTGAGGAATGAGTTAATGGAGAAAAACAATGTAAATCAACATACACCTCTCTACCTTCTAATCAATATTTATGCTTCCATTAAAATGCAATTCTTGTTCCCTTTCCTTCTATGACTCTACTATTCATTGTCACAGATGTTTTATTCCTCTATTAAAATTCTCTTAACATCTGGTCCAAATATGAGGATTCCCACGGTTTTGAGAAATGTCCTTTCTAAATGTCATAATTTTCCAATTAGTGGTCAAAGGGATGAAGGGATTACTATAGGCAGACCAGCTAAAAAGAGGAAGTCTCCCAGGTCTGGAAACATGAAAGCACATGGAAGATATAACTGAAGTGTGTGAACCCTGAGGGGTTTGAGTAACTTATTCTGGCACACCATAATTTGCTGGAACCACTTGAAAAATCAAAAGACAAAAAAAAAAAAAAAAGGAATATATTACAATTCACAGCAGAAGTAAATTCATTATTCTAGGGTGAAAATGCAAATACCTTGAAATTGTATCAGATAAATTTACAGATAATAGCCTACTGATACACTTGGGAAAACTAGGCTATTTAGTGAAAAGGCCTCTGATTGGTGTTTTCAGATTTCAGTTGGGAATGGCCCTTGTGTGTGATGTCTGATGATACCTATTAGGCCAGTGGACCAATACATCAAAGCTGATTCATTTGAGTTCAAATGTGTCGCACTCTTTGGTCTAAGGACAACAAAGATAGACCTCAAGAGCACTCATTACATTTTGGGGTCCGTTTATTAAAAACAAGAATAAGAAATCCTTACAAAAATAAAAAATAACTATATTGTACTGCATATTTGAAATTTGCTAAGAGAGTAGATCTTAAAAGTTCTCATCACAAGAAAAAAATACTGAGCCATATCATATCAAAATCAAAGATTCTGCTAATCGGAGTACAATAAAATACAAGAAACTGCAAAGAAGGTTATGTGGTGATGCACAGCATTAATACATCTCTTGTTTTCCTGAAATAAGCCTGTAAAATAAGTATTAGCATTCTTTCCTAGTCTACAGATGTGAAGACTCGAGGAGGTCCCACAGATAAACAGAAGAGCTAACAATTCTAACAGGTACATCCCTGGCTCCAAATAAATGGTCATCTCGCTACACTGAAGGTACCATCCCAGCGTATACCGCGTTTCTGCAGTTATCATTTATTGACTAGGAGTCGGGAGCTCTGCTAGACACATGGATCCTCTGGTTAAAAAAAATTAGCAGGTGCTCTATTTCTACCAACTGACTTCAGTTGGGCCTGAATATGTGTTTCCTCAGGGACAGAAATTTCGTGAAGTGACTGGCAGCATCATTCACCAATCCTGGAGCCTGAGACCTCACTGATCATAATTTAATCCAGATGGTGATGAATGTGCACCAGCCCTTGAACAACTATGAGATGGCCTTAGCATCTAGTGTCACCCTCTGCTCACCACCTACACATCCTCCTGGGAGCTCAAGTTATGGAAGAGCAACCATCAGCAGGTGAACATAGATGTATATCTCAGCTCCAACCTGACCCTGACACTGCAACTTCCATCCTCTCTTCTCTTCTACTTGAGTGCAGAGAATTACCTCCAACCAAACATGGACCTAACAAACCCTCAGTTGCCCCTCTTCCCCAAATCTGCTTCCTGCCTGAGTCCTCCCCATAACAGCTAGAGTCATTTTGGCTTCTCTAATTCCCCCACCTGCCACTCTACACCATCAGTAAACCCTGTCCTATGGATCACACACCTGGCCCCCTCTCACCTCCATGGCTGCAATCCCACGTGAAGCCGCTTCCGCTCTCCCCTGGACTCAGCAGAAGCCTATCTAGTCGGGGTCTTGGGGCTTTCACGCTTGCCTCCCCTGCAACAAAGCCTATTATCTACGTTACAACCAGAGCAATCTTTGTAAAGAGACTAAACAAGTCAAACTCAGAGAAGCAGAGAGTAGAATTGGCTGCCAAGGGCTGGGGAGTGGGAGAAACAGGGAGATATTGATCAGGGGGTACAAAGGTTCAGTTATGCAGGCTGGATACGTTCTGGAAATCTAATGGACAGCATGGTGGCTATCGTTTATAATACCATATTGTGTGCTTGAAATGTGCTAAGAGAGTAGATCTGAAATGTCCTCACCACACACACACACACACACACACACACACACAAAGGTAACTAGGTGACGTGATGCATATGCTCATTAGTTTGACTGTGATAATCATTTCACAATGTGTACATATATCAAAACATCACGCTGCAGTTTGTCCTAATGATATGGTATGTTTATATGATTTCCTAATACTGGAGCACCTTTGCATTACAGGCCTAACTATAACTAAATCAAGGCAGATTGTTATTTTATTACAACTGATTAATTCACTTTACTAAGATCTTAAGTCAGTTGTGATTTTGTATTACCGTTTTTAGGTTTTGTTATCAAAGTTATGTAAGTTTCATAAAATTGTTTAGATAATTTTCCAATAAAATTTCCACCTTATTTGCTCTTAAAAAACCCCCCAAAAAACACATCATGTTGTACGCTGTAAATATATGCAATTTTTATTTGTCAACTGTACCTCAATACAGCTAGAAACAAAGAATCAACGAAAATAAAACATCTGTATTCTTTAAAGGGTTGTCCCCACCCACTTCTGCACCTTCCCCAGCACTCCCATGCGCCGTGCTGGGGCCATGCACACGCATACACGCATCTCTCTGGTATTTTCGCCCACCCAGCTCATCACCTTTCAGATGCCACTTGCTGGTCCTTAGGTCCAGAGGTTGTTTCTCTAAGTCCTTCCAAGGGGCCTCCTTCTCATTACTCAGGTGTCCTTCAATGTCACCTCCTCAGAAAGACCTCCCCAATCAGGCCAGCTGAAGCACAGCCTCTTCCCCTCTACCAGATTCCTCTACGTTCACTTCTTCAAGTCACTCAAAACTACGTGAAATCACTCAGCTGATGTATCTGTTTATGGCCTGTTTAACCCACAAGAATATCAGAACTGGAGGACTGAGCCTGGGTCTTGCTTGCTGGATGTCCCCAGGGCCCAGAAGACAGTATGATATTAAGTATTATAGACTGACCGACTAGATCCTAGAGGCGATAGAAACCAAGACAGCCTTGAACTAAGTGATGGAAAAATCATTGTAAAGGCCTGGATACTTTCTGCCGGTGCCACTGAGGAGTGCTCACGGAAAGTTTCAGGGGCGTTTCCATGGAAAACTACAAGTTCCCTCCCAAGGAATCAATCTATTAGGTGAGATTTCAGGAGAACAAGTCAACGAAGACCATGAATTAGCTGCCACAGAAACATCGAACGATTAGCACATAATGCAACGCGGGGACACGCAGACGTGCTGTGAACACATGGTGTTTTATTCTTCAATTCATTAGCCTGAAACGTGGAAAGGTCATTGAGGACATTACAATAAAGGTCTCCGTGGTTTAAAGTAATCCCCAACTGTGTTAAATTCTGCACTTCAAAATATTAAAAGCTATGTGATGGTGGATATGTTAATGGAAACACAAAAAGAATGATTCCTAAATACAAGTCCAGGAAAAGCAATGACAGATTGCATCAATTTGGCACGCTGTTCCTTAACAGTAAAGGGGGCTAAACACCACTGTAGGATGCCTGCTTGCTTGATTTTGCCTTGTGAAAATTAAGAACTACCTATGGTACCCCTCAGCCCACAATGTCCCGGTGACCCGCCCTGCCCATCACCGCTAGTTTGGGAGAGGCAGCATTGCAGAGATGAAACATAGACACTGGACTCAGACCACCTGGGTTCCAATTAGCTCCAACAATAACCTTATGTCTCAGGTTCCATTATCTCTCATATGGAGATAAAAACCCATAGCTTAAGATTATATGAGTTAATTTGAAAGAGCATAGAAAATTCCCTAGCGATTAGGAAGCACTAAAAAAGTTTTAATAAGTAAGAGCTATTTAAAAAAATGCTTCTTAAATCTTGCAGGAAAAGAAAATCTCTAACCACCAAATTAGTGTCTTCCTACAAAGAGATGATAAAATCAGTTCACTGTTTAAAAAGAGCTGTGATGGTGGGTGGCCTCAGCCTTAGGAAAATTCCACATCTCCCCAGGAAGCTTGTAAAAGAACATTCATAGCAGCATTTTTCATAATAGCAAAGACCCAGAAATAATACAGGTGTCCACTAAGAGAATGGAAAATTTTATGGTATATCATATCACGGGGAAAATGGATGGACACCAGCTACATACAACATAAACAGATAATGGAAACATCACAGTGAGAGAAAAAGTCAAGAATAATATATAATATAGTAAATCACTATTTATTGCAAATAGACAAAGAAGCAAAACTAAACCATAAATTGAATTTGTTAAGACTATATTTAAACACAATATTGTAAATCAATTATATTTCAATTTTACAAAGATAATAAATATCATGGAAACATGTTTTAAGACAATTTAAAAATGTGACAAATGAAACATAAAAAATATATTTAAAAAGCAAGGAAACGTAAACAGAAACTTCACAGTCGTGCTCATGTGAAAGTGAATAAATAATTGAATGAACAATGGAGATAATTCACTATTTCATCACCTCTCCATGATCAAACCACTTGGATCAATTAGACTCACTAATCTCCTCAGCACCCCCCCCCCCAGCTTGTCCACTTCCACCTTTCTGGCTGGAACACACTCTTCTATGTCTGTATTAGAACCTCATGCCTCCTCTGAGGTCCAGATCAAACACCAGCTCCCCCATTCCCATAACCACTTCCCCAGTGAGAAACAAGGTTGCCTCCACTGAGCCTCCTTGGGATAAAACTGTCTTCACAGCCCTCAGCTCACACTGTCCAGCTTCTTCTGCCTGTGACATGGCATCCCTGCTGTATGGGAGGACCACGCAGGACAGCCTGTGCCCTACTTGCTACCGTAGCCCCTCAAAGCCCACCACATTTTTTTGCACATAGAAAATGTCTAATATTTTTTGAATGAATGGGTCAACCAACCACTTACAAATAGTGGAAAGAAGGGTCCAGCTAACATAGGAGGAGGTTGGAGAACAGGTGAGTTTTGGAAGCATGGGAATCATGTGACTGAATTGGAAATAAAAAGATCACATTTTGGGCAGAGAAACAGAATAAAGTCTCAGGGTAGAATTTACAGAGGATGGGGGTAGTAAACACATTTATCTGCATGAAATTTAAAGACCAAAGATATAAGTAATGAAATCAAATAAATCATGGCACATCCATATCCTATTAGATAGTATACAGCTTGTAAAACCAATGTAGTAAAACTCTGTACACGGACGTAAAAATCCAATAATGATGCTGAGTAAGAAAATAAAGTGTGGATATTTATTTATCTCTAGAGAGAGAAAAGAGAGAGAAAGAAAGAGAGGGGTCCCAGTTTTGACTGAAATAAACCAGATGATTTTTATGTTTATATGTTGAGACTGGAGCCCTAATGTCCATCTTTAGATTCAGCTCAGGTTGACTCACTGGGTATAAGGGTTAGAAAATGATGGGAGAACAGGAGCTGAGGGCAGGACAGAAAGCAGGGCATGTTTAAAGAGGGAATGGTTAGAAGGTAGAAATGTTGACAGAGCAGAAGCCAACTTCCCATAAGGATTCTCCAAACAAAACAGGAAATTCCTATTATTCTCATTTAAAGTCGGGTGAAGAACACTCATGATGAAAATACATGACATGCTGGTGTAAACCATGAGTCAGTATAGACATCTCTACAACTGGGACCTCCAACTCCTTTACTTACTACACTCATTTTACCTGGGAAGAAAAGGAAATCTTCACTCTAGCTAAGAAAATGCGATTGGTTTTATCAGCCTTGACAGATGAACCATAACACGCAAAGCTCTCTGTTCCTACAGAGAGGAAATGATCAGGCGGACAGGCTTTGACAAATGCTTTCCATCCTGACATGGCCATCCTGCATTTTTGTTCTCAAAGTTGCCCCTTTAGCTTGGTAAATAGCACATACTGTGAAATCATTACAGGAAAGTTAGCTCACACGTTTGTTTTGTTGATATGGGATAGACTGTGTTTCCGGTTGAGTGCCTAGATGAAAGTGACATACCTTCTCTAACACCATATGTACGAGGCAAAACGTTACGGTTAATCTCGCTATTCTGGAAAATTCACGCGGTTCTCTTTGATTGCAACCACAGGACCACAAGAAGCAGGTCCTTACCCACAGAGATAAGACTGGAGGTGGACGAGGCTGTGTTTTCACTCACAAACACTTCATTCTGGAAAGTAGGATGTTTTCCAAGCACAAAACTCGCTGTTAGAGCACACCCCCTTGCAGCAGGGACAGATCTATCGAGTTGGTAACTAATCTCATGAATCATAATAAATTGGCAAGTTATGGAAGAAAGCTACGTATTTAAGAATTCCAAAAGAAAAGCTCGTCTCCACCTTGCAGAATCCGGTCTTGCTTTAACAATTGCTATTTTTGAAACGTGAACAACCAGGCACTTGGCGGTGGCTACGGCTGCTTGACTTTGATACACCAACACACACACACACACACACACACACACACACACACACACACACACACACACACAGAAAAATCTTAAGGGGCTTAAAAGTATTCATACACTTTGCTTTGGAGGTTTCACCTCTAGGACTTTCTCCAAAGGAATTCATCACATAAGTCAACAAAGATTTACTTTGAAATAGATCCCTGCTAGTCTGATTATTATGTATTACAACCATGATCTGGAAGCTTCTGTTTAGGGAAAGGGAAATATAAAATAAAGAAGATCAGGAAGGTCTGATCTGTTTTTAAGAGAAAAACAGGAAGAGGATACTGTTTTTAAGAGAAATTTTAAGGACATGAGAAATACTCAAGATACAGTATTAAATGTATGGGCAGAAAACTGAACTCTGTGCCTAGCATATAAACAAGTGCATGTGTGCACACAAATGCGAGCTCACATGCATGGACACACAGACATTCTTATACTGAAATGTAAACATACAAACGCTGGGAGCCTGGGTGCTGAGTCTGACTGGACATTGGATGCAAATCCCAGTTCAGTTTCTTGCTGGTTGTATGGCCTGTATTTCTGTCTTCAAGTGGAGATAACCTTTGAGGATTTAATTTTTTAACCAATGTGAAACACTTAGAACAATGCCAACCCCATTGTAAGTGCTCAATAATTGTTAGACACCACAACGTGGATCTGAATTGTTACAATTAACATCTGGAGGAAAATACACCCTATCATTAGAATCATCTGAGATGTGCGGTTCTGCATAATTTTTTAATACTTTTGGGGGTTGTTTTGCAAGTTTGCTGCAGATGGGCATGTATAATTATTATCATCAGAAGAAGTGTTTACGTATTCTTTTACTGAGAAAATGCTACAGAGAAGAATCAAGATGGGTTGGGAATGTAAGTCCCCTCTCTGACTCTTTTCATCACCAAAGGACAGAAGCAGCTCTATCTAATAAGTCCAGTCTCTGAATATTTGTTACACGTGTCACGCTTGAAGATGCTAGCAAGAACAGGGAAGATGGCTTCGAAAATAACCATTAATTATTTTTAAAAGGACCAGATTCTTGTATCTCATCAGAGCTAGGTCACCCTATGAAAAGCATCTCCCTAACTCAGGAGCACCTACTACAACTGAGTGGTCCCCTTCTCAGAGAAGAGCTGATCAGTGCTGTAAGCTTCAGAGAAAAATACAACAGAACAAGATGACATACCCAAATTCTCTGGAGGAAATTCCTCATGGCCAAAGATTTTGCTCACAGTAGGAAACTAGAATTTAAATTAGATTCATTACCTAAGGAGTACAGTGACCCAAGACCTGCTGGCTGAAGCCAGCGCAGAAGAAAACAAATCGGGAAAAACAGGATAATGTTTGAAAGCCTAGAAAAACCATGACAACGGTGTGGCATCAAATGTTAGATCAAACGAAGGGTGTTTGCGGTGGTCATCCACAGCTTCCTAAATGGAAGTCAGAGCTAAAGTGTTCAAAAGCATGTCGCTGGAGTCTTCATTTATCTTGTGAGTTTTTCCCATGCACCATACGGAAGATAAAATACAATGAGATCATAACCCTTCAAAAGCTTAGTTTATTGTCCAATATTTTTTTGTAGTGGTTAATGGTGATTCTCAGAGATTAGAACAGAAGAGGTTACAGGAAGAGGCAAGAGTACAGACACATTGAGAAAACAATTTTCTAGCAGGTGAGAGCCACAGGTGAGTAGCCCGGTATAGCTTAGGATACCGAAGAGCTGCAATCCACGTGTGCGGGGGACCAACCCCTTCCGCCTCTAGGTAAGTAGTCTCCACCATTTACCAAATCTACCCACACAATGTTACTATTTTCTGCATGCAATGACAAGAAATACTTTGGAAAAAGCTGTGAGAGTTTGTGAATCACAGACCTGCGTTTTACCCAGTCAAGATACGATGACTCAGAGAACTCAAAACCTTTTGGCTGATAGTTACCAGCAGTCTAGAAAGGGGCAGCGCCAGAACATGAATTCACATGTGCTTGACTCAAAAACCACTGTGCCATCCTGTGTCGCCAGTGGTACAATGACCGACTGCTTTAGGCAGACTGACAACTTTGCAGCCGCAGAATACCAACCCCGCTGGAGAAAGTCCCACATTTAAAAAATGTGTGGAGTGTATGCTACATTTCAAATGTAAGATGGTACTAAACTATTTGTCTCTCTGTAAAAATGAATCCCAATAGTCCAGCAATTCCACTTCTAGGTATATACCTAAGAAAAATTAAAACATATATCTACACAAAAACAGGTACATGAGTGGTGATAGTAGAATGATTCATAACAGTCCAAAAAAGAGGAAATAATGTGAAAGTCCACCAACTATTTAATGATGATTAGAAAAAGAAAATGTGGACTGTCCTACAATGGAATATGATTCAACTAGAAAAAAGAATAAAGTGCTGATACATTCACAACCTGGATGAACCTTGAAAACATTATGCTAAGTGAAAGAAGCCAATTACAAAAGGCTGCATATTCCATGATTCCATTCATAGGAAATTTCTAGAAGAGGCAAATCCACAGAAACAGAATATATGGGGCTTGGGGAAAACAAATGAGGAAATTTTGCTAATGGATACAGGTTTTCTTTCGGAGGTGATGAAAATATTCTAAAATTAAATGGTGGTGATTGCACAACTCTGTGAATATATGAAAAGAGCTGTAAACTTTAAAAGGGTGAATTTTATGGGATGTGAATTATATGTCAAGTAAAGCTATTATAAAAAAATTCCAAATTCCAACTCAGGCCACCATGTTCTTGTGACGATGAAGCTAGGAGTAGAGAAAGAAGAAGGTGTGTGTACGGCTGATTTCCAGGAGGGATTTTAGGGGATCTTTTCAGTTTAGGGGAGGAGGGCCCCCAGCAGTGATGGAGGTGGCAGTGATGGTGGGGACCCCGTAAGTAAGGAGAGACCTCTTCATATAGAGAGCTTTTCATAGGCTGGAAAGAGCTGTGAGAGTTTGTGAATCACAGACCTGCGTTTTATCCAGTCAAGATACTATGACTTAGGGAACTCAAAACCTTTTGGCTGAAGGTTACCAGCAGTCTAGAAAGGGGCAGCACCAGAACGTGACATAAATGGGGGCGGGGGGCAGGGGTGGATGAACAACTGCTGTATAAAGAAGTAAAAGAGCCATACAAGGGCTTCCCTGGTGGCGCCGTGGTTGAGAGTCCGCCTGCCGATGCAGGGGATACGGGTTCGTGCCCCGGTCCGGGAAGATCCCACATGCCGCGGAGCGGCTGGGCCCGTGAGCCACGGCCGCTGAGCCTGCGCGTCCAGAGCCTGTGCTCCGCAACGGGAGAGGCTGCAACAGTGAGAGGCCCGAAAGCCATACAAAACCCAATCTGAAATTGACATTGTTATTCAATACTTTGAGGTCAAAGCACATTTTTAGGTTGAAATGCACTAATTATCCAGATAGCTTGTTGCCACATACATACTCATGAAACAACTGACTCTGCAATAAATTTAAATATCTTTCACTATTTATAATGAAAAATTACTTTATAATTTATATTATCCATCATTAGGGATTACCTCATCATTTATATTACTTATATTCTATTACTTAATAACTGTATTGGTGGAGAACTGGCTCTAAGCCCAAGAGTTGATGTCCCCAACATGCCATGTGCATGCACCTTTGGACAATCTCCAAAGACTATGCCCACACTTCCTCACCCAAACATATTTAATAGAAATTCCTATTCTTTTCCCAGTGTTTTTCCAATGTGAGAGCAATTATATCAGATAGCTAAGGAAAATTTTTACAGTACTGTATTTCTCATTTTCCAAAGAGAAAAGTAAACAGAAGAACGAATGAGCATGAAGGTGGCTGGGTGGCATCTGCACACTTGGTCCTCTTCTCAGCCTTTAAATATTAGTCTCACCCCTCCCTCCACTGTCCCCACAGCATGAGGTCACAGAGTGCTGTGAACCGTCAAATTAGCATTTCAGATCACAAGAGAGTAATATTTTCCCCAAATCACAACCCTATATAAATCTTTAGCCAGCGTATCTTTACAAATCTATTCCTAGACCACAGAGCAAGATTCTCACCCTATGGGGATTTTCTGGGCAGGATTCTCAGCACATGGGAGTTTTCCTACGGAATTCAAGGATAAGAATAGGCCTGGGGTTGCTAGCTAAGCACAACACAGCCTAACAAACAGCTGCCTCTTCTGACTGTCACCATTCCTTCCAGAGCAACGTCTTTGAGCAGGCCAAGCGTGTCTTCAGCACGCTCTGATAAACCAAATGCAAGCCTGTCCCAGTCCAAGTGGGCTCCACATATGGCTCACTAGACAGTCCTCTGCACTGGTCTACAGCATGGAGACTAGTGTCCTTATTTGCTGTAACCACGTGCTTAAGATGATTAACTCTGCACACAAACACACTCTCTCTCTCTCTCTCTCTCTCACACACACACACACACACACACACACACATACACAGGACTCAGATGTCTAAACCCTTTCCTCTTGGCCCACTCTTTTCACTGAATGTCAAAACCCGTGAAGGAGGATCCATGAAACACCCACATATCTTATTATTAATAAAGTGATTTTGCCCATAGCCAGGGGCTAATTAGTTCCACGTAAACATACAATCACAGAGCAACAAAGGACTTTGATATTTTGTCTTGTCTACTGACACTTCTCTGGAATTTTTAGAAGCAGCATGTTTCAAACTCGTCGTCCATCTCAGAAGAGATGCTACAGCTTTATCCCAAATCGGATTATTCCACAGGTCTAGCCAACGACTTTTGGAATCAGACAGATGTGAGTTTGAATTCAGCCTACCTTCTAGCTTGAGAACTTTGGAAGAGTTTCCTAACCTTTGCCAACTCTCTTTCCTCATCTAAAATACTAGGACCATCTAACTGTCATGGTTTGTGTGAGGACCACACAAGCTCATGCTTTTAATCCTCCCAACACGTCACCAGGCATATATTAATGGTACATGGTGAATGTCCCTCTCTCCCTGCCCCAGCCAGTGTTCTGGTTGAATCATGACTTGCTTTTTCTTTCTCTTCCATCTATCCCCAACATGGTTTAAACGCCTCTGTCCTGACCCTCTGCATTTGATCCTGGGGACAGTCCCTGAGCATGGCTGGCAAGACGCAACACAATCTTACTCCAAACTCCCATCTCACCCTCCATCAGGCACCACGCATGATTCAGAATTCTTCAGACACCAGCATGCTTACCCTTACACACCCCTTTCATTCTTTACGCTCAGAATGGCTTCTCCCAACTACAACTCCTCCTATCCTGTGAAGGCCCACCTCAGATGCATCTGCAACAGCATGTTTATTTACCCACTCTCATCCCACATGAGAACTAGTTGTTCCTTGGACCTTGCACTCAAAACCCATTACATGTATCTTTTATCACGCCACTTACAAAGTGATATAATTCTTCATGGACTTGGTATCCTCAATACAGCATCAGCCCATGGGCAGAGACAGTCTTATGAGTAGACTTTATTTTTATCACAATAGACAACTTAGATATTAAACATTATGGAGACACAGTTAATGTTTGTGGGACAAATGAGGAGGTACAGGAGTGGTTGGGAAGTCCAGCTCCACCATCAGCCTTCCTCAAAGTCATAAAGTCAAGTGGTTTCAACTAGCCCTCTCATATATATATATGGGAGAAAAGCAGGCCTAAGGTTGCAGCTTGGTTACCCATAACTTGCTAATACCAATGATAAATCTCTAAGCCAAGGCTAAACCATTTATAAGATTTAGTAACAGCTCAAAGTCTCTAACACTATATCACTAGGTTCCTTATTTAATCAAATTATTTTGAAATGTATATTTTGCAATGATGAGTGATTAGAAGGCTCCTCTTATAAAGGATCATTCCAGTGTCCCATTGGCACATAATTTGAAGACAAATAATTTCCCCTTATTAGGCAGAAATCATGACTAGACTAACCTCTGATAGCTAGTTCTTGAGATCACAGGATGAAAATAACCACAAATGAATGAACAAACACTAAGGCCTTCCAGGTAGACCATCTCAGGTGACCTCCGAAGGTTAACTCATGTAAGGGGGATGCTGGCATTCCAACCCTAAACCAACAAGCAATGGGCTGTTTTGCTGTCTCCCTCTTTCCAACAGGTACTAGATTCCAGAAGGGATTATACAGCCACCCAAAGAAAGGGTGACTAGAGGGTAACCAGCTCTCAGGCATGTTCTCTCACTGATTTACTAAGGAGCCATGTGGTTTGGAAGCAATTTCTAGAGTTACAGAAAGTTAATCAAGATACTCATTATTTTATCCTACCGTGAAATAACAGGCCCAAGCAGCCAACTCCAGGAACGTCCCCGGAGACTGTGTTTGCACACGTCAGGAAACAAAGCAGGGTGTTCAAAACACCTGCTGTTACAGCATTTGTGTCCCTTCAGAGAATCTGAATAACACTTAGAAAATGGCTTCACAGAGAAATGGTCTCCCCAGAGATCCAAAATTCTGCAGGAATCCCACAACGGGGACTGTCCTACATGCTCTCACAGAAATCCTCCCTATCATCCAGGGGCTATGGCTTGGTCTATCTCAGGGCTTCTCAGACTTTCCATTCATACACAGCACCTTTCCTAATTTTAAGCCATATTTAAAGGTAAGTTTCTGAAGGTCCAGGACAGCATTCCTTCCACACCTGGTCACCTTCCTTCACTCTCATGGAACTGAATGATTTATAATGTATAAAAGCCAATGGGGTTCCAGTGGAGAGACACAGTGAGAAGAATACATTACTTGGAGCTGGGCAGACGTGAGCCAAACACAGAAATAAAAACCTTGGCTCAGTGACTTCAGCTCTGTGAGGTGAAATAAGGATACCACGCCCACCTCGCTGGATGATTTGCAAGGACTAAATGAGCTAATATAATAACCTGCAAAAGGTTGCCAGGGTGCCTGGTGCCCAGCTGAGGTCAATCATGAATTCGTTTGCATGGTCTTTTAAAAGGGGGACTTTGAATCTTCTAGATTCTCTTCCATATCACCCATTACTCCTTACTGCTGAATGGACTACCTGGAGGACGTGTGTGGATAGACAATGTCTGTAAGAGGGGACACCAGAACAGCTGCCCTAAGTACACACAGCCTGCATCTTACACACTCACATGACAGGCCAGCAGGAGAAAGGGACCCACAGGCCAGCAGAAATGACCAAGAATGATGAACGTCTGGGCTCTCCCTTTACCTACCAGGAAAAAAGGAACTTTGGTTTTCTAATTCCCCATGATGACGCTAATTCACGTCCCCTGGCTTAACTAGTCAGAGAAATGGACATGGGAGAAAGAATTTGTTAGAAATTAGATAAACAGAACACAGTGAAAATGACACCACCAAATCAGCTCTGTCTCAGAGGGCTTCACACACCCAAGAGCGGGAACCGTCCAAATAGATACATTTTTCCTAAAGGCAACTGCTTACTCATCATTAAGTTTGGCAAAGTCATGGATATCTATTTATAATATCATAAGAAAAAGAGAGCATAACATAGGCTTTTCAAAGTTTGGCTAGCGGGAATAGTCTCATAAAGACTCTACCCTAGATTTATTAAAAATAAATACAATAATTAAAGCCTAGAAAAGTAGAAAGCTAAAAATATTTCCTCAGACATGAAACAAACTATCCTCATGTCAATATTCAAATCCAGTGAGATTTGAATGTATTTCTGCTTTGACAGTAAAAGAAACACTGCTTTTTCTCTTCAACGAAAGGAATTATGGATATCAAAAAATAGTATTTTGATTTGTACGAATGCTTCAAGTATCAAACTTAACCAAATTTGGGAAGAATAAACACATACATAAGTTGATTACTAAGAATTGATAAAAATACCAAGTGGAAATGCGTAAGATAGCTGTAGCCTTAACATTTAAACTGGAAATGTTTGTATCTGGAGAACAGACAGAGAAGATATAAAAAGAAATTAGTCCAGTGCAAGAAGGTTTCTTGTGCTACACAGATTTCAAAGAGGTCTTCAAGTAAAGATTAGATGTTCACTGTCATGAAATTTGGAAAATGGAAAACAAGAGATTCTAGAATGAGAAATTTATTCTATCAAATTTCTCATAGAATAAACACTACATACCAGAGTTTCTTAACTGCAGCATTATTGGCATTTGTTGGGGCAGGGATGTTGCTGGGGGAGCTGTCTGAGCACTGGAGGCTGTTTAGCAGTATTGCTCGCCTCTACCTAGGAGATACCAGTAGCTCAAGACAACAGTCTTGACAATCAAAATGTCTCTAAACGTTGACAAATATCCCTGGTTTGGGCGCGTGGGTGGGGCCTGGCATCACCCTCCCTCCCATTGAGATCACTGCTACATACAAAGTTAGTATCTCAAAGAAGTTTCTGAGTTGTGACATAACAGGAGGACTACACGTAAAAAGGGAGCGTACCAATCTTTTCTTCGTACTTCCATTTTCTTGTCTACTTACTGTGCCAATATGATCCCGTAAACAGAATGTGCTACACATATTAATCCAAACCGTATCCTAATCTGTACAACACACAATTTCGCCACAATGAACCATGGGTTTCACAAAATAGTTATATAACGGAAACCAGATAAATGTGCTTGTTACCACAGTAACAAAGACAGCACAGTTTGGTAAATGAAATGAACACTGTCAAAATTTGTAAGCAAAGCCTTCACCTAATCCATTTCAAAAACCTGAACAGGAACCCTGAATGTCCTAAGGAAGCGTCCTTTGATCTCTCTCAGCTACCTGGCTGCTTTTGTCTCGCTTTGCAGATGGGTAACAGAATTAGAAGCCAAGTACGCACCCGCGGAAGAGGCTATATGACCTTCACAGGGGTCAGCCATGAAGTATAAGAAGAAAGAAAGCTAGCTGCCTATCCCCACCTCTCTTCTCCCCTTGCAGCTAAGGGCTTTCTGCCTTCAGTCCCAAGAGTCAACTGAGCCTTTTCTTATCAATTGGCCTGGAAGCTCTGGGTGGGAACAGCACAATAGTTACTTAAGATAAAGAGGAGAGTCTCCTGTCCTGTCCCAGTACCATCACCACCACCCCGCCATCATCACCACCATTATCAACATCAAAACCACCATCCCACCATTAACACCATCAAAATCACCATCCCACCGTTAACATCACTTCCACCATCAATACCACCACCATGATGATCACCACCACCACTGTTTCCATCATCAGTACCACCACCATCACCACCATCACGATCACCACCACCACCATTTCCATCATCAGTACCACCACCATCACGATCACCACTACCATTAGCTGGAAGGTACAATTCCTATAGCAAGGAATCCTGCAACCCTGCATTGTGCTCCAGCACAAGCTAAGCCCTTCTTAGACATAAGCCCACTAAACTTTCCCAGCACACACTTCTTACCCACACTAGACTTTTCCACTTCTAGAACGTCAATATTTCCAAAACTTGCCCAAGTTGTTTTCTTGGCCTGCAACTTCTGCTCTACACAAATCCTTAATCTACCACTTTATGAAGCCAAGGTGGAAACACATTGGACATGCAGAAAATACTGAAACTGTTCACCAATTGCAGAAATTCTCTCCATGTTACAAAGCAAGTTTTCCAGTGGATGAGCACTCATTTATTTAACTCTTACACAGTGCTTCCAGGTGCCAGGTGCTGTTCTTAATATTTTACAGTTATTAACCATCTTGCCCCTATAACAACCCAATGAAACAACTACTATCATTATTATCCTCTTTCTAAACTAATAGACTTTATATTAATTTTACATATATTAATTAATTATATATATTTATATTATATATATATAATTACATATATATGCATATATAATTACATATATTAATTATATATACATATATATGTGTATATATTAATATATGTAATTATATATATAATTACATATATTAATTAATTAATATATTAGTTTATATTTTTAAAGCTGCTTTCATTTCGTCATAAAATTGAGGGAAAGGTAGAGATTTCCCACGTGCCGCTTGACCTCACACATGCAGAGCCTCCCCACAATCAACATCCTCCACCAGAGTGAACCTACACTGACCAACCGTTATCGCCAGAAGCTACAGTCCTCTTTTCACAGATGAGGAAACTGAGGCACGGGGACATTAAGAAACTTGCCTATGGTCATAGTAAACGGCAGAGCTGAGATTCAAACCCAGGAAGCAGTCTCTCCAGGGTCTCTAAACCACTCCACTCTGCAGCCACTCTAAACTGAAAACAGTTCCAAAGCTAATTTTATGTTATACCTTTTGTAATATGTAATACTTTTTGTAAATTTGTAAGTTACACTTTTTAAATAAATGTCACAGACTCATACCGAGCTCCAGGAACCTTCGGTCTGCTGATTTGCAGTCTTTTTTCCTAACAACAGAACCCTATATTCAAAAGCCTTGAGCCCTCCGCCCAGAGCACTTTGGGGTAAATCCGGGGCCATTTTAAACACAGTTTAGAAACCACCGATTTTACTTCGACCTTTTCTTTCTGCAGACACAGACACTGAGGCGGCAAGAGGGAAAGTCATTTGCCAGGGAACCACGGAGCTAGCTGATAACAGAGCTGAAACAAGGACACAGGAGTTCTGGTACCAACCAGCCACGCTTCGATTATTCCTTGGCACCCTGGCTAATCGACAAAAACATAGAAGTGCAGTTTATTATCTGAAAGTTTAGAGATGTGGCTAAAGACACATGGAAACAATTCCACAGGAAAACCAAAAGATAACCACTCACTCAGACATGCCTCTCTAAACCTTCAGGGTCAAATATCCTAGTGTGAAATCTAGGATCCGGGGCTGTATCTCTCAGCTATGGAGTCCAAAGCCCTTTTCAGGCAAATCTGGGCAACCATGTCACCGGCACAGTTGACAAGGGAGAAACTAGAACAAAAACTTCGGGGATCTGAATTGATGGCTGGGCAAGAACTAAAACCCGGGTCCTCTGTCTGTCTGTCCATCGGTGTCCAATGTACTCACAGCCCCAGGCTCTCCCTCCCAGCCCACACCTGGGAAGAGCCATTTACCTGCGTGTGGAGGAGACACAGCGGCTCCTAGGTAGCTGCTCCGTAATTGATCTACGGGTTGACCTTGAGACCTTCACATCTTAAACCTTTCCATGACTAAGTTCCTCCCTGCGGATAAGTATTCCCCCCTCCCTGAGGAGTTGTTGCGAAATGATTGAACACACCTGGCCACCGAGTGAAAGTGCCTCAGACAGAGGCACGAGATGGGGTGTCTGTGCTCTTACCAGGACGGTTTCACGGTTTCCGTCCCTCATTCATGCAGCTGCTCAAACCAAAGTCTCCAGGCAGAGAAAAAGATTTCTGGAAAAACTGTGGTTTTAACAAATGAGTAAGACCACCTACTGCTCTGTGGTCTCATACTGAGATTAAGTGTGATCCTATATCCTTTGCTTAGGGTTTTTTCCCCTAGATCCAGGCATGATGCAAGCTTAATAAAAAATGTTACGTATCTTCCTGTAAAAATAATAATTTGATAGGAAAAAACTCTTTTAGCTTTTATTTTATCATGAGAATTTTTCTTTCCTAGAAACTTAATTAAAAGTAAGTGCTAGAGGGCTTCCCTGGTGGCACAGTGGTTGGGCGTCCACCTGCCAATGCAGGGGACACGGGTTCAAGCCCTGGTCCGGGAAGATCCCACATGCTACAGAGCAACTAAGCCTGTGCACCACAACTACTGAGACTGCGTGCCTAGAGCCCATGCTCTGCAACAAGAGAAGTCACCGCCATGAGAAGCCCGTGCACTGCAAGGAAGAGTAGCCCCTGAGCACTGCAAGGAAGAGTAGCCCCTGCTCGCCGCAAATAGAGGAAGCCCATGCACAGCAATGAAGACCCAACACAGCCAAAAATAAATAAACAAAAAATAAATAAATTTATTTAAAAAAAAAAGTTAGTGCTAGAGGTTTTATTTTCTGGCATCTTTCATTTGTTCTCATTAAATAAAGGAACGTGTATAAATAAGAGATAAGCATGTACCTACACCTATAATAGGGCAAAAGAAATCGTATGGTTGTGTCAGTCTATTTATTAGCAAGTAAAAAATGATAACAATAATGATAAAGAACTCCAGTGAGAGCCTAAGATCTTATTAAAATTATCCTATGTGTAACTAATAAATTTTCTCTGACATTACATGGGCTCCAAAAGGTAGGACCTTTCTTTATTCACCTTTTCAAAGCATTTTGTTCCATTTTCCTGGGGCTGTTTTAATGTTTGGTTCCCCTGGGCAGTCAGCTGTCAATCTCCCCAGGATTGGGGTTTCCATTCCATTGGTCTTTAATCTTGCAAAGCATCCAGGCTATTCTTTTCACAGATTATAAATAAGTAAATAAAACAATCTGCAAGTAAGGAAAAAAAGGCATACAAGCTGCTTACACTTCCACAGCAAAGCATTCTGTACCTACTCACTTTATTTATTCTTGAGTTACAGCAAATGACAATTTCCATCTGGACCTTTTTTTTCATAAAAGGCATTTTGCATCTCATCCTTTGATAATTTGAAAAACTGTGTACACTGTGTAACCATAAATAAAATAGCTTACAGCACCACTCCAAAAATTATTCTCCAACGTCATGCATACTAAAGCTAGCTGTTCCAGCCCAGCCAAAAGAAACAGCGTCAGATGGCTGCACGATGGACGGGAAGAAATAAAATGGCATGTCTCTGGCATGTTCTCTGCTATGCTGCTGCTTATCTTGTGGGGCTCCAGACTTTGATAAATCTTCTTAATTGGACACTTAGCTAGGCCACTGGGTTAAAGCAGTCAAGTAAGAGAAGACTCTTTGTCATCCATTTGTACTCTGTGCCTTGTCTATACCACGGGTATCCTCTGAATTCAGCCACTTCAGGAGCCATACATATCCAGCCCATATTATCCAAGCAACATCAAGTGAAAGCAAAAGTGTGACCCCAGCTGCAGCATGATAAAAGCCACCTGTCTCACATATAATATTCTCAACTACAATAAGCTGGGCAATTCTCTTAAGTCACCCATAGACTGATAGTCAAGTCACATCATTACCATGTTTCACCTACTGCCAGAAGGATGGCTCATCTCCAACTCAAAGAATTAAACTGTGCTGTGAACTACCCACAAGGAAGGGATGGAAGAAGAAAGAAAGAAAGTTAAACTTGTGCCCACCAAGTAGAAAGACTTACATTGAATATACAGTTATGATTAGAAAATACCACAAATTATAATTTACAGGAGGATAAACTGAGGCTCAGTAAGGTCAAATGATATTGTGACTGCCAGTACTAGAGCTGTATTTAGAATGAGACACAGGGTCTTAGCTAAATCCATCCCTGGAATTAAAAGACAGTCTCCTTCAAGAAGGCTGTGTCCTGTCCTTGTAAATGATGGTGGAAATTCAATCTTGTCATGGATTCCTTTACCCTTCTCTTCTTCTGCTGCTTGTTCCAATTAAGCTAGAGAATTCTTTCTATGAAAAAAAAAATATAGTCCACCATTTCCCAGATTATCCTATATGTAAATGACTTATCTTTGGAATGGCTATCTTGATTGACTAAGAATCTTTAGACTTTCGTATTAAGAGCATCATATAAAGCAAGGAACTATGAACCACTTTTACTGTGATTCCTCTACCACTTTACTATTGTTTTCAACACTGAACAGTCCCCATTGTTAATATTTTCCTGTATGAAGAGACTTCATTACCAAAACACAGAGTTCATCCATCCATCCATCCATCAGCAATCTCTGGTGTTTCATCCACAGTGTCTACCATTCCATATAACCCACCATGTGAAATGTATGTGGAATTATTGCTAGCAGGTGGTAAAACAAAATCTGCATTCCCAGCTAGGGGCCATGAGGTCAGGCGGCCATGTGTTGGGCTCCTTGGGGCCAGAGTGAAGAAAACTCTGGGAATGGCAGGCACGTCCCCAGGAGAATGGGATATAACATTATCCAATGACAGGACAGTGGGCAAAAATCTTTCCCTAAATCACTATTAGAGTACTCCAGGGAAAGAGAAAGGGCATGACTTAAACATATACCACCTATGATAGCAAATGTAAAAGTATATACTTGCTAGAGATGGGACTAATTGGAAATAAGGGAGTTGGGCTGAGAAGAGTGAGAAGGAATTCAACCGGCTTCTGCAGACTTAGATGAGATTTAGAAAGTTTAGGTGAAGAGTATGTAAGGCTTACATGGCATGCCCGTGCTATCGGGGAGGGTGGAGCTAGGACTCACATCAATGGGCTGGTGTACATTGCTATGTTGGGATACCTTCCGGTACATTCAGTCCGACCTCCTAAAGGAAGAAGCACAAGACTTACAATAGTATGAATTGGCAAGAATGAAAAGGTGAGCTGGAGCGTGTGACAGAAGCTGGGTAGAAGAGGGAAAGTTAGAAGAGAGAGTAAGAATGAATGCTTGAAATCGCTGCATAAACTGGAGAAATTAAGTCATGATGTATTTCCACCCTGTTGCATATACTTGGTTACAGGAATGGAAAGGCAAATGATAGCAGATATTATTTCACAATGTTTTGTTATACATGGACAACAAAAGCTCTATCTGCTTAATAAAAATAAATTACATAGGATTAATAATTTATTTGTTTCTGAAACATTTCTGTACTCTGTGTTTCCCCAACAGTCTAGCATTTACAAAGCTTATTACTTCCCCTTTAAATGAATTTCACTGAATGCAAGCAAGGTGTGTCCCAATATAGGTATGTAAAATCTCTATAAAGTAAAACTCATCTGAAGAAATTAGGAGACAACATCTCTAACTTTTTTTTTCTATCTAGTAGAATCTGATCCAAAATTATCATCTACTCTATTTCCTGTTTATCTAAAAGGATACCCAACTCTTTTGTCAATGTGAAATGAAAATTGATTATGTTATTATTTTAGGAAAACACATATTACATGCATAAATAGACATTTTTATAATCATCATACTTCATTGCAATAGTATCTGAGACTTTAAAGAATACCATCAAAAAAAATTAATTTCATTTACAATAAATGAAGCATAAGATATGGAAAACCTTACTCAGTTGTGTTCAAGATCTAGCAATTCACTATGAGTGAGAAAAAATTACTTCATCTAAGATGAGAGTTTTTCTCCAGCTCTTTCTTCTGATGCCTAGACAGTATATTGTCTCCAAATGAGCATAAAATTAAAAAGTCCCTCTGATTAGATTTTATAACATAAATTTACATTCAGTGCTCTAAGTATCATGAATTCTGCCTATATATTAAGATGGAAATATGTCCATTTTCAAATGTTTATAAGGCATTTGCTTGAATGACGGTGTTATTGTCTACTAATCATAATATGAAAACATTGGCCACATTCTTTACTAGAAACCTTCACACAATGATAAAAGAAAGTCATCCAAAACCCTTAGCAAAACCTACCAGATCTACTGATGAGAAGAAAATATCAACCACAGGTGTCATTCACAACTAAGAGAAGAATATTTCCCAAAATCAGAACAGGGTTTTTAAGTTAGAAGATCCTGGAATGAATCTACCTTCATGAGTCTATGTTGGGAAAGTTAAAAATGTCTGTGTCTCAACTTTATCTATTAAATGGGAATAAAATCCTTTACTTTGCAGGGTTTTCACCACGACTGACGTAACACTCAAGAAACATGCCTGACACATAGCAGCTCTGCTGTAAATATTACACCATTTCATAGATGGCTATTCAATAAATGTTACAGCATTTCATACATATGTCTCAATTTTGTGTGATTCATTGCCATCCAAGGCTTAGTGCACTCGATGCTGAGTTGGAGAAGATCTGGTCCCCATGGGTCATGATGGATCTGTAAGCGGATGGGCATTTGACCCAAATAAAACAGAGACTTGTATTTTTCAAATGTTAAATCAACCACTTCTTGACTTATCTAGTAAGTGCTTCCAATCAGTAGTTACTTTTAAGATGCAGCTTTCAGAAAACTGTTTTCTTGAAGTAAAATTTCATTAAAGAATGAAAAAAAAAGTCTCTGGCCAGTAGACAAGAAGCTGTACCAACCAGAGGACCTTGACTGCTCACTGACTAGGGTTCATCAGTTGTAAGATGGAGCTCTCCTACCTAATACAGTAAAGATGATCACTGAACACAGACCCATGTAAGAAGTATTGGGCCTCGGAGTTGTTAAAGGAGAGCAAGAGGAAGGACGGAAATCTAAACACTCTGTTGCACATTCCAGAGGACAAACACTTACCAAAGAAAACTTAAAGGATCTTAATTTAACTTAGTGCATGTGTTAGAAGATGAAAAATTAGCATTTCTTTTCACATTCCTTTAAAATCAGTATTTTTATAATTTTTTCATCCTCTATCTTTTTTTCTTTCAGTTGGCAAGGTGTCAAAAGGCTATAAAGAGAGAAAATACTTCCAGATGGTGGGTCTAAGCAAATTGGGCGGAATTTTCCTTTAAATAAAATGGAAAATGTATGTAATAGAGGACACGCTGAACACCTATCAAATCAAAACGACTGCTGCCTGCATCGTTATAATTCACTCACTGCTTTACCGCCTCCCTCTATTTCAAAGAGTTTCCCAAATTCACAACATGTTCTGCAATGCTAGAGTTTGCATCAGGTCTCTGATTCAGCGCAAAGATACAGACTGTGAAATCTTCCGTTGTTAGAAAACATTCTTCTTGGGAACACAGTTGAGAAAGCTGAGCAACAACAAAATAATATTTAAAAAGAAATGTGTGTCCTTTCAAAGTCAGCTTTAACCTGTGCTCGCTCAGCTCAATAAAATCCATGGGTCTCAGGGGTAACATCAAAAAAACTCACTTTGACACTCCAAGTATACATTTTACTCTAATCGTTGTGTTGTTTTGGAGGGTTGTCAGTTAAAATAAGGGAGGCAAATGAAATGATGGTAGAGGGTCATCAGATCATAGATTAACTCTCCAAGCTCTTAGAAAAACTTACTCTTAATTTCTTCAACCTTCAGTTGGGGGGTTGAATTTTATTTGTTTCACCCTTTCCACTCTAAAATCCATAAATGACGGAGAAAAGCGTTGAGATTTGGAGATGGGGGAAGTCAGGGAAGGTAGGGGTTAACCAGTGGCAGCGTTGGTCCACTCTAACCCATTTCTGATCACTGGTAACTACGAGGTGAGCCCCTAAGTCATTATTCATCAAAAGCAGGCCCCGCACTACCCAGCAACTAGATGCAGGCGAGCCTCCCAGGGCCCCGAGGCGGGGGAGAGCAGACACTGTTAGCTGCAGGTCTTGCCCGCCTCCTTCCCCAGGCAGGACTGCCTCGCCCGTGTACTGGCTGGAAGCTGTTGGCCCAAGGTCAGGAATACTGTCAAAGGCAACAGGAAAATTGCAGTGTATCGAGTCCAAGCCCTGGCCTTCACAGACGTATGGCTACACGAATACACACAACGTTTTCAGGACTTAGATTTGTCCTGCTTCTAATTTAGAAGAGTGCGTTCAGATCAATAACTCAAAACCAAGGGCGATTTTACTCCCTCCACCTGGGAACATCTGGGAATGTCTGGAGACAATTTGGACTGTCACAACCAGGGGATGCTACTGGCATCTAGTGAGTACAGGTTGGGGATGCTGATAAATTTCCTATAATGAACAGGAAAGCTCCCCATAAGAAGAAACTATCCTACCCAAAGTAGCGCCAAGGTTGACAAACTGCTCCAGCCTAAACCAAGAAACAAAACCCCCTGCAATTTAGGGAGCACTGTGCCCTGTGATGAGAGAAGGACTTGGTATGACCAACTACCAGTCGTAATGATCAGATCCCCTCCATGACTGCAATGAAAGCCTTGCCGTTTGCTCACAATTCCTGTCCCAACAGGAAAGCTCCTTATCCCCTGCGTGTGACACGTATTCTCCACAGCTCACAAGCTGTAAGCTATGGAAAACTATAAGCTCCTTACCACTGAAACTTTTCTCAGCTGCTAAAATCGGAAGGCTGCTACAGTCATTGGACAACTTCCTAATTATATTTTATATCCTATACAGATTCTCTTTTTATTCTGCCATGTAACAAATGAGAGGCAATTTATAGCAAGCATTTCAACTCTCTGCTATATTATTTTAAGATGCTGCTGCTTTTACATTTTACCCCAAAGAAGTCCCACTAGAATATAAAAACCAGTTGGACACAATTCATGAACAATTGTTTTTCAAAGGACATTTTTTTCAACGTTATAAGCTGTAACTTCTAATTAAATATTTGATTCCACTGGATTGTATAGGCAGAATGTATTTATTGTTTCTACTTAATGAACATCATTTGCTTTGATAAAACATTTTTTAATCTCTCACGTAAATCTACATTTATTTAAGCCCTGAATGGGATCTCAGTTTGTGCATTTTTCTTTTCAACTACCCACACCCATCTGACCCCAGTTATTCCTTGGCACTGCCTACAACCTGCAAAGTAGGAACCGACTATTACTTCTTACAGTTTTCAAAGTTAAGAGGAATAAGAATGATCCTGAAGGTTCAGCCCACCTGATTCCATAACTGCATTCCTGTCTCTGGAGACATTTTTCCTTCACTTCTGTGCTGTATCTTTATTGCCACAGATACTCAGATCCACATGACCCTGGCCTATCAGTCATTCTGTTTGATAATTTCATTTTACCATTTATTAAAGCCCTCCTGTCTTAGTCAGCTTGGGCTGCTATAACACATTACCAGAGACTGGGTGGCTTTTTTTTTTTTTTTTTTTTTTTTTAGACTAGGTGGCTTTAAGAGCTAATATTTATTTTCACAGCTTTGGAGGCTAGGAAGTCCAAGACCAAGACGTTAGCAGCTTTGGTGTCTGGTAAGAACCCTCTTCCTAGTTCACAAAGGCTGTTTTCCTGCAGTGCCCAACACTGCACAGAAAGAGAAGTGGGTGGGGGAAAGAAAGGGGGGAGGGGGAAGCAGTCTCATGCCTTTTCTATAAGGGCACTAATCCCATTCATGAGGGCTCCACCCTCAGGATCGAATCACCTCCCAAATGCCCCACTCCTGACATCATCACATTGGGATTAGAAATTTAACATGAACTTCAGAGGGACGCTACCATTCAGTCCATAGCACCTTTTATATGAAAGATGGAGCAAAATTAGGGCACATGCTCCATTTTCCAAGTTCTTTTCCTCGGTAGGAACAGCACTGGACTTCAGTCCACAATGATCAGACGCCCTCCTGTGATTCCAGTCAAAGCCTTGCCATTTGCTCGAAATCCCTGCCACCCAACAGGAGTGTTCTTTATCCTCTGCATGTGACAACTGCCCTCCCTAGATGACAAATACTGAGGGCATGCTAAATGGCAAGATCCTTAAGATCAGGAACTCTGATATCTGTCTTTATACACAGAGAGCAACAAACTTGTCCTAAATACGCTCCTGTTGTTGATAAGGACGAGTAACGGGGTTTACTCTACTTGAAACACCCTGGTGCTGAGAGGGGCTCAGGTGGCCAACCAGCTGAGCATCTTAACCATTTAGAACAAAGTAAAGCACAAATAGAACATGTCTTGGCCAGACTGTGTGCCTCATTTAGGAAGTAAAGGCAGAGGCAGAGGAAGGGTGGTACAAAATCATGATCACGGTCATGCTCAGTGAGGGAAACCTGCACCTCTGAGCTGAGGATCAAAGGGGACAAGGTGATGACGGACTTTGGATGCTGACTTCCTAGCTACCTTGTCTCCTGGGTACAGCTGGGCAAGCTTTGTGATGCTGTAGGTGCCCAAGAAGTCGTAGCCCATGGACGGACCCGATAGCGTCTTGACAGCGGGGATAGCGCTCGAGGCCTCAGGACTTCCCTGGGGGTCCAGTGGTTAGGACTCTGTGCTTCCACTGCGGGGGGGGGGAAGGGTTCAATCCCTGGTTGGGGAACTAGGAACCCACATGCCACGTAGCGTGGCCAAAATAACAAAAACAAACAAAAAACAGGCGGCCTCAGCTTTCCTGGGGTCTGCATCGATGCACAAGTGCACAGCAGATTTAAATGTTTATAAATGACAACCACATGACTTCTGTTTATTAATCTGGGGAGCGTTTCACTTTCCTCAAGAACCCATGTATGTCAAGATACAGCAAAGCCCAACTAAATCAACATATAACCAGTAAAAACAAATCAAGTTTTCAGAAGGGCAAATTAAGAACAACTTTTGTTTGTCTGTGGTGTCACATAGAGAAAAGTTACAACTAAGCAGACACTCTTTGATGTGCATCCTCAAAGCCCTACTAGTACATCTGCAGCCAAACCCCTGGCTTCAGGACGTGCTCTGCTGGGCCCCTGGCTACCATATTGGTTCCAGATGGAGTTCAAATACTGGAGGGGAGTTTGCCCAAGGGCAGCACCGCTGCATTTCTCCTTGGTGTTATTTGCTGGTACGTGTGCTCACATGGCACTAGAGTGAACGATCATGAACCAAGCACAGTGCACTGGACATTTTCCAAAAGTGGACCAGAGAGTCTACTGAAACTCATGGGGATGCCCTCCTTTGTCACTGGCTCACATGTATGTCACCATGCACGATACATATTGTCACTGTGCATCTTTCTCTCCCCCACCCCCTTGCCAGTTTCCCTTCTTTTAAGTAATAACAGCAGCATTCACACACAGAGCAGTGCAGGAGGCTGTATGAGGTTCAACCTTTCTGTTTATGCAGCACCTCTTGATAAAAAGTTACACCATTATAATTTACCTGAACTATAATATTTGTCACTACCCAGAATACCCAAGAGAATTATGGTATTTGAACACATAGAAAGGGAAAAGGAGACCCAGGAAGCATTTTTGACTTGACCAGGTTACTCATGTGCTGGAGAGAAGGGGAAATATTAAATATCTGACATTAAATACCTAAGAGAAGACTTAGGATTTCTAATGCGCTGCTGGTGAATGTTTGCCTTCTATGAAGGGAACTTTCAAAGGAGAATGAGGGCTTCCCTGGTGGCGCAGTGGTTGAGAGTCCGCCTGCCGATGCAGGGGACACGGATTCGTGCCCCGGTCCGGGGAGATCCCACATACCGCGGAGCGGCTGGGCCCGTCAGCCATGGCTGCTGAGCCTGTGCGTCCGGAGCCTGTGCTCTGCAACGGGAGAGGCCACAACAGTGAGAGGCCTGCGTACCGCAAAAAAAAAAAACAAAAAAGGAGAATGAAGGCTATGAAAAGACAGTGAGAAAGGATTCCTGACATAAGGAAGCAATGGCTGGGGGGTGAAGAAGAGCCTACACCCCTTATAGGAATTATTTTAAGCACCTCGCTGATGATCTTACTTATAACCAGACCTCATCTATAACCAGAGCAACAGGATTAGTGTCCATGTCCCCACATTCCCCAGTCTTCATACTTCTGCAAGCTTAATGCCTACTGTAGGGCCATTTCTCAGAAGCTGCTTCTCCCCCTACCCACAGAGCCATCCTTAGCAGTCTGGTGGATACCCATCTAGATCTTTCCCCATGTTCACCTATCACACACAAACATGGTACACAGACTTGGGGGATGAATGTCTTTCTGCTTTATAACATGAGATCTACTTTTCTCACTGATTAGGAAAATCTCTCCATGTTAACCAGGAGTGATTTAAATTAGTCTTTACATTAGGCTGCATCATATCATAGGCATTCTTATAATATAATTGATACATAATATATAATCAGTTGATACATACTCAATATTTGGGGTAGTTTTTATAGATTTTGGGGGGCAAAGGAGAGCACTGAAAACAAAGGTACTATAGACACCAAATGTACATACCCTTATACATGTATGCTGGTGTTTTCATTTTTATACTCTACATTCCCAGGAGTGGTAGCGCTGCCTCAAAGAATGTGTACTTTTTAAATAAGAATTGTCAGACTGCTTTCCCCAAAATATAAACAATTCACATTTCCCTCAGGAATGGGTGAGAGTCCCCTTTTATTAGCATCCTTACTACCAGCAGCAAGTGTTTTCTTCTCTTTTTCTTTTCTTTTTTTTTTGTTAGTTGGAAGTGGATGGAACATTATTTCACCTACTTACTGGACATCAGAATTTACTCATATGTGAATTGCCTATTCATATCTTTGCCCATTTTCTTGTGGGCTGTTTGAATTGTTCTTATCAATTTACATAGCTTTTTGTATATTAGAGATATTAACCTTAAGGCCATAGTATGATTTACAAATATTGTCTGTATGTGATACTCAACTTGTTAGATTGTTTACATTATCTTGTAGCATAGATAATTTTTTTAAATGGCAACCAAATTACATTCTAGTCCTTCAGTTGCCAAAAAAACAAGAGGAAATCAGCAGAAAATTCCCAGTCTGCAACTGCTAAAATTAAGACTTCAAAAACCCACTGAAACATAAACTTGGAAAGGATCCAGTATAAATAAAATGACATGTCCAAAAGTGCACTCTTCACCATTGGCACAAACGTCATTTTTCCCCTTCCCTGGCTGAGAAGAATGTGACTACCCACACAGTAGATAATGTGGCTGGTCCTGCCTGCCCCTTGGGGTGGATGTTACTAAATGTAGCGCTATTTGTAATTCTTAAATCTGGGCAGATTGTTTGTTTGGGAGTTTTCAGCTACAAATACTACTCTGTGCTATCCAGAGGATGGACTTTTTTTTTTTTTATCAGAACAGATACATGGTATGTTTAGCTCAGAAACTATCTCCAGCATTGGGAGAATCAGGAATCCCAAAAGTAAAGCAGTGTAGCTGTGTATGAAATGGGGTGAATCAGAGGGAGAAACCTCTCTGTCTCTTTAAAAAAGGTATGTGGCATCAGGGTTTTTCTCTACTTTAGAGATAAAGAAACGAGAAGGCTAGCGTGAGGTACAGTCCACCAGAGAACCGGTTCCTGACATTTTCATTGAGAGTTTGTTTTCCAGCTCTGTCATCTCCCAGAATTTTGCAACTAATCAAGTCCCAGCCTTTTTCGTTAGGTGGCAAAGTGGGAGAGAAATACATTTATCATTTTAGCTGATCCTTGCAAGCATCTTTTAGTGTTCTTGGGTTGTTTCATCTTGTTGCATTTTTATCGGACTCTCATTGGTATCAACATTAAAGATGCTGTATATTGTTTCTAATCCCAAAAACTGTGGAATAAAATCAGTCTTAAAAAGGATATGAAATGACACACTGGAAAAAAAGTAACTTAATCTTTAGTTCAGCTCATCAGTTTTAACAAGTGCTTGATCACTGTGCCTTACAAATTATGGGTGTCCTTTTCACAACGGTCTCTGTGTGGACTCTGGACGCTCAAACCCATGACTTCTCAACATACCACTCTGTATCCTGGCTTACAGCAGAACACATCCGTCTCGGGGAATCTTCATGGCCAGTGTGAAATCTTATTTTCACTAACTAGGAAAAATGACAGTCCTCAACTTCACATTCATCGGCTCAATGCATTTCTCTTTGACAGAAATCAAAATTCTAAGCCACTGATAAAATTCTGGTGGCATCCTAAGATTTGTATCTTTCAGCCTTTTACAAAAGGTGTTAACAATGCAAGTGAGGTTAACTAGAATCCTTGCAGGGAATCAGACACTGAGTGGCTCTCTGGCCTGCATCATTATCCGCTGCATTACTATTAACAGCATGTCATAGAGTCTCTTACCCAGCACATTGCAATGTTCACAGAGATTCATTTAGTCAACAGATATGCAGATGGCTGCCAGAACTGACGTTCAGAATGTGAAATTCACTGGCAAAAACATTCCCCAGGCCTCCTAAATACTGAACTTTCACTAGCCCACGGTCCCTGGAAAAAAATATAATTACAGTAATGAAAAGAGCACGCTGAGGGATGAGAGAATAGTAGCACAAAATTTTAATTTCAGAAAGTAGCATGTTGTTAATAAAGAAAACTGGGCAGGTCGTTAAAACCCACGTCACACCTTGCCCCATGCCTCCCAAGGCTCAACTGGCAAGAGACTGTTTTTGAGAAACGGTGGGAACCAGAACTGCTGATTGGAAGAAAAAGCAAAATAAAGGCTGAAAATAAATTACATTACATCACATACAGTTGACCCTCTTATCAGCGATTTCCATATCTGCAATGCAACCAACCACAGATCAATCTGGGGAAACTGAGGACCAACTGTGTTCACTGCACTCCACCATTTAATATAAGGGACTTGAGCATCGTCGGATTTGGGTATCCGGGAGGTCCCAGAACTAATCCCCTGCAGGTACCAAGGGACTACTCTACTTCACTGTAAGGATATGACCTTATTTCCCATAACCAGAATGGCCTTTTAGGTTACAACAGTGAAGAATTTTGCTGCTAACACGTTGAATGAAATCCCTCAAGGGCAGAATTACCTTTGGGACTTTTTGTCCCTTTCAAGATCACTTCTGAAGTATCAAAGCACTAGTACGTCAAGCGGAATATTGTGAAGTGCTCTCCAAGGGATACCAGCCCCCTGCTCAAAGCCTCCAACACCCACGGTTCTGCCTGAGGTGCCCTTTTACTCGCTACAGTCTCTCCTGGGTGAAAGGACTGGACTTGAAATACTGTCAAATATGGAGGTGACTCCACAATACTGATCTCTGGTCCCAATCATCCCCAGACAGTCCAGACTCACATATATGACTGCTTATTCTCTCTGACCTTCAACCCCAGTTTTATATGACCCTAGGATAATCCCTGACTTTCCTTCCAAAATCTACACAAGTCCCCAGAACTTCTGTCTCAGTAAATGGTCCACAATCCAACAACCTACTCAAACCTAAAGCTTACTATGGCTCCTAATTTTTCTTCCCCTCTCCCCCAGTGCCCAAGCCACCAGAGTACCTCTGACCCTGCTTCTAGAAACGTGCCACATCCATCCAGTTTCTCCACCAAAACCCTAGACAGTACCACCACCATGCCTCGCCCGGTCCCCTGTGATGGCCAGCTAGCTGGTCGTCCTTCTTCCCCTCTTGCTGCTCTACAATCCATTTTCTCCATGGCGACCACGAAAATTTAAATGACAATTTAAAAATGCAAATAAATCCTGTCCCACTGCTACTTCAGCAAAGGTTTCCCAATGCCCATAATAAATATCGAGGTGTCCTGTCCTGTCATACAAAGTGCTATGCACCCTAACACTTGCCCATCTCTTGCTCTCCATTCACACCACTCTCCCCTTCCCCACTGCACACAGGTGGCCCAAAGTTGCCCCCTAGTCACTGCCTATCACGTGACCCTATCTGGATTCTCGCATTGTACTTACCACTATATGTTACTATTAGCGTTTATAATCTAACTCTCCCCCAAAACATACATTCCATGAGAAGTAGGAGGCTTCATATTAGCCAGTATATCATCAATACCTAAAAGAGTTCCTACCCTGTGTGTACTCAATAAAGATCTGTTTGGAGAGAGCAGGTGGGTGGACACAGGTTATTTCTCCTTGTCACTTTCCTTGCAATTTTCAAGAAAATGGTTAGTGTGTTACAACAATAATAGAAACACAATTTCCAACCTGACATTAATTGGGATGCCCCTGATGACCCCCGTGTACAGGAAGAGATGCTTCAGAGGCACCATGTGTTTATACAGATGTTTTATCCATGATGGATTTTTGTTTAAGATTAACCACCAATCATGTGTTTTCTGCAAGGAAATTACACAGGGAGAGTGGGTTCCAACCCTCAAAATACTTGCTGCCTCAGTGAAATAAAACCAAGATACTATGTGCAGAAACCTATAGCTGCTTTTAAATAACATTTAGGATAGGTGGGTCTATTGCTTTATAATTCTTCTCTGTAATAGTCTGCCATGGGAGCTCCCTTGGTGACCATTATAAAATAAAGGGGGTAAAACACACTGTGGATTCAAAAGTTATAAATTATTCACTGGGGTCGGCGTCCAAGTAACCTCTAAATTACCTTAGCAAGTTTCTTAACCTCTCCATGCCTTGGTTTACTCATTTCTAAACTGTGGATAATATTAGAACCTGCTGTGTATGGTTGCTGAGAAGATGAAACGATATAAATAAAGCAGTTATACCAGTGCCTGGGATGTAGGGTGTGCTCAAATAACTTTAGCCACTGGTATGAATTATTGCTAAGTTAGTACCAGTGGTTTATAACATGTTCCATATTATGAAATGCTGGAGAACCTCTATCAAATTTCTATTATCATTTCCACATTACAAGGGGCTGTTCAATGACCTCCTCTTTTTAACTGGTCCAAGTCCTTCAGACCCAAACATGCAGGCAGGTGGAGGTGACATAGAATATTTACACTCCACACTTTCTACGCTCGGGGAACTGGCCTGCATTCAGAAAAAGAAGAACCTACTCCAAATCAATAGTCTTCACAAAACCATGCACCTGTGGTTAGAAATGTTAGCTGTAGGTATCTCTGACCAGTCAGGATTTGCTTAAGAAAACAAAAATGACCTTGCAAATGCTCTTCCATAAAGACAAAACTTGAACCAGAAAATAACAGTCAAAGTTAGAGTATACGTGACACTTAACATTATAACCACAGAACAAAGTTAGACCATCATAATTCACTTTTCTTATTATTGCTATTATTATGACATCCCAGAAAAAACTTCTAAGACCTTGACACCACCCTAATTCCATCTGGATTATGAAATAATCTTAGAAGAGCATAAAAGCACATAAAATAGAAAGCTGCAAAAGAAATGTAATCAGCTCCTAGAAATACAGCAGTGGAATGATCAAGTTAGCATATAACTACATATCAAATAGAGTTAAGAAGGAATTCCAGAAAAAAAAGAGAAAAGTCATAGTTGGGAGCAAAGAACTAGATTTGCCTACTAAAAATATGCTTGTTTCAGTGAAGATATTTCAGAATGAGCATTTGTACGGGAAACACGTGGTCATTCCATGCTTCACTGATGTTGTTCCTTCTTCTTTGGGTCCTACTGTGTGCCTGGCCTGTGGAAGCTTCCTACCTGCTGGTCACAGCTCAGCTCAGAACATGTGTATGTGTTCAGGGATGGGTGATAAAAATGGTGGCCAGCGGTCCACACCATCCAATGAAAACCATTGTGTGTATATGTGTATGTGCATGTGCTTGTAGCACCAAGTCAGTGAAAGATCATTTAAAAGGTGCTGCACAGCTGTGGATCCTTCAGCAGCTATCAATTAACTTATCAGAAACTCATAATTAAGCCATAAAGCTGGGCTTTAGTACACTGTTTTAGACATTTATTTCATTGATTGTATTCCTGCCTTAGTGACCTTCATGAGCTCAAGGCTAGTACTATCTGTGCCTTTATCTACAAACCTATATATCTATCAACATATCTGTATCTATTTATATCTATCTCTCTATCTACCTACCTATCTGTCTATAGATATACATATTCAACTGACTCAGAGTTGTGCTCCCAGCATAGCAGGGACTCTGTAAAGGCACATCAGTGCTGTTGTTTGAACATGCACATCCCTGATATCTGCTTTACAGGAAATACGACTTCAGAGTTCTGAGCCTGGTCAGCCCCATAACCTAAGAGTCATGCTACTCTGTGCTATTTTTACATTTAATAATACGTACTCCTTGAAGACAGATACATATGAAATTCCAGTGCAATACTAAGAGTGCGTGTGAACACTCAATTTAAGAAAAGTTAAATGTCAGTAAGAAGCAGACACCTGATCCTACTGCATGGTGGAGGGGGCCATTGGTCTTGGTCTATGTGATACTAGACTACTGCCAACTTCTCCTCTAGTTATCTTCTCGACTCATAGACAAGCATCAGGGAGAAACAGACTCCGGAAGGATTGTGCAGTCTTTCCTCTCTAAGAAGTACTATGAATGATGTGCACTTACACTAGAAAGCAGCAAACACTCTGGAAAAACAGTGGAATGAATGGCCTCAGCTGGACAATATGGGGACAGTCCATAATGGCTACCACAAATCTAATTATTTAATTATTGCAAAATCATGAAATAAGCATCTTAAATCAAACATAGCATAATCAGAAGGCTGGAGGAGCACATTCTTATCACACTCTTAAGGACCATTACAGTAAATCATGTTTTACAAAATTTCGGTTGGAATCACTTCACTAAATAACACGTACGTATTCAGTGCTTATTGTGTGTTGAGTATGGGGAAGATGAACACAATCAAGTCAAGGGTTTCCTGGTCTGAAAAGGAAAGACTGAGTGTTTACAAGGAACAGTACAATGAATCCAACTTTAAATTACCATTGTAGGGACATGCCCAGGAACGTGGGGACACAAAGGATGTGCCACGTAATTTATCTAGCCATGGATACAGAAGATAAGGGTCTATAGAGGAGGTGACATGTGAATTGAGAATCGGTGAACAAGTAAGTACCCACCTGCTGGACAATATGGGGAAAATTATACCAAATACACTAAACTCTGGTTGGGGGTAGAGGGTGAATAATCCCATTCCTTCCTCTTGCAGACAATCTCATGTACTTCCAGTTCTGTATCCTAATTAGAAATAGGGTTTTTCTTATCCAGTTTGAAAAATCCCAAAAGATCCATCCATCCATCTACCCAACCAATAAACATTGACAGCTTTTATGTCTCAGGCCATTCGCTATGCCTGAAGATAGAGCAATGATCAAATAAGGCAAAAATCCCTGCCCTCATGGAGCCTACATTATGGGTAGGGCAGAACTTATTCAAATGGTGAGGATGGCGGGGGAAGAGGTGAAGTCAAGGCACTGAACCCTTCGGACTCCAGTAGGGAAGGGAGATGAGCAGTTGAGGTAAATGGCCAGAGATGTGGAGTGACACCAGGGAATGGTGGTGTCCTGAAGCCAGATGGAGCAAGTGCTTCAAGGAGCTGAGAAGGAGGGATTATACTGTACAAACGCTGCTGACACTGTCACGTGTGATGCTGCCTGCACGTCGACCACTGGATGTAGCAACATAGCAGGATTGATGGAAGGACTGTGTGGTCCAAGTGGGTTCCAGAGGAAGTGGACACACAGGAATTGAGGATAATAATTACAAACAAATGCTTTCAAGGAATTTTTCTGTACAGAGAAGAGAATTAGGTCATAGCTGGAGGGGAAATTCAAGCCAACACTTCATTTATTTTTAATGGTTTAATGTTTGCATTCCTATTGGAAAGATCCAACAGAGCTGGGAAAATAAAAACTGATGATGCAAGAAAGAAAGGGTCTTTGAGTAGAAGAGAAGGAATGGGATCTTGGTGTCCAAGCTGGAGTCTTGGCCTCAAGTAGAACTGTTCAGAGTGGCCACCAGGTGGGATGTGTGATTGGCCAGTTGGGGCAAGAGCCTCACCATCACTGTAGCAAGGATGTGACTTTCTATGGAAGGAGGAAGAAGAGCTCTCAAAGGCTGTGAAGCTGTGAGCAGGGCGGTCACCTCCCCCCATGCCCCCCAAAAATTCTGAGCAATGATAAACAATTTAGATACACCCACCTAATTCCTCAACGCTGGAAGTGGAAGATCTGATCACTATTTTGAGACATTGTTATACGAGAATATGCTGGTATTTACTTCCCAGAACCTCCTGACCATCTCTCCAACCTTTGCTTTTTCTGCTTTGGTTTAACCAAGAGTGGTTACTGCCCAAGCTTTAGGCAAAAGCAAATGAAACAAAATGACTCTGCTCCCTTTGTGGCCTGGGAAGCTAAAACAGACACAAACACACATGAAAACCGCATGAAAGGCCCCAGTGGATAAAACATGAACTGATTAGGTTTGTAACCCTGCAGCTATAGAAGCCTCTCCAACACTCTGATCTGGAGACCACAAGGCAGGAAAACCTCAAGTCCCCTGAAATCCAAAAATCCAAACATGGGGTCATTTTTATGCCCTTTGGAGATTTCTGCCAAAAAAATATCTTACGCACAGTTTAATCAAGGGGGCAGTATCCTCACACACACACACACATAAAGCTTCAAATCCAAGCAATTAAGCCCACACACCTCTGCCCCTCAAATCGGTGTCTGAGAATGAACAGTACACATATGCCATTCCCAGCCCGACTTAAACACAAAACGAAGGAAAGAACATGGATTCTGAACTTCACCACACATCTGTGACTCACAAATATGTATAGTAGTCACAAAGCCGGGACAATAACACACTTGGCAGTTACTCCCCTAAACAAGCAATTAAAAAAGGCCAAAATTCCAACAGGGAAGAGAACAGGAGAGAAAGCAAGGTTTCCCCAGCTCCCTAACGGGAACTCCAATGCCTCCTCGTGTGGATAATGGAAGCAG
The DNA here is from genome assembly GCF_039906515.1 of Pseudorca crassidens. NCBI lineage: Eukaryota > Metazoa > Chordata > Mammalia > Artiodactyla > Delphinidae > Pseudorca > Pseudorca crassidens. The sequence continues at coordinate 8,301,964 of NC_090298.1, forward strand.
ACAATTCTCCTGTCCATGGACTTAGCTAATGTGGAGTGAGATGCACACAACAAAACAGATCAGATCTGCATGGGGCCTCTCCAGATCGCCTCATGGAGATTTTCCATCCGGCTGACTAGGCAATGGGACAAGAATAATAAGATGTGGAGGCCACAGCTTTAGGATTCCAGACTTTATTGAGAATGACAGGCTAAATCTTGATCCCCAAATACAACCACGCAGTGTGTTTAAGCAACAGCTTACCTTGCATCAATAATATACATAGAAATGCATTGCAAATACCACAAAATAGAATTCCTATCAGCACAGCAGCACCACCTGAAACAATGACAGCAAAACTCAGAATTTTACAGCCAACAAATCTAGAAAACTAAGGAAAGATGGAGACTTGAGTTGGGGTTCAATCTTTCCAGGTTCACGTCATCTCAGAAAGAGAAATCTAGCTAATTCTCTATCTTTTGGAACTTATAAACTATGAAACCATTATGGTAGGCACATGAAAATTAATAATGAAATTAATATTTTAGGTAAGTGCTTTAAAAGTCAACAAGTGAAGACATCAACCAATACACATGAGATTCAACCAGTGTTGCCTTGGTCTTTCAGAACCCCACAGAACATTTAATGCAAACACCAAAAGTTAGGAACAGAAATGAAACAAGAGGAAAAACACTGAGATATGACTTAATACTGCTCAGCATAATGAGTTAAGTTCTATTAAATAAAAAATGTGAAATACAGTTGTTAAAAAAATAGGTAAAATGCAAAAGTTAACCATTCCCTGACCAAAAGAGGAAAGTAAAAGAATGAAAGAATTTCAGTTGTCTGGGTGTAAACTTGGTCTCTATTTGTAGGATGAAGCAATGTGTCATTGAGATCTCTCATTCCTACAAATATTTTGATTGTCTGAACATATTCCTTAGATTAACATTGTCAGATAACTTTTGTCAGAGAGCTAAAAGAGAGGCACAATAAAACTATGAGAATTACAAAAAATGATAGCTATTCTTAAATAACTGAACTCTTCCCTGAATGAAAGAATTGAATATTTTTAATAACATCAGAAGAAAGTAAAGGAAAATTTTTATTAAATTTCTAAGCACTGGTGAAACAATTATGAAGGAACTATTTGGTAACACTAAAATAAACTTCTTTAAACTTAAAAGGATAAAGCTAACAAGCAAATAGAGTGGGGGGAAATGACAACAAAGGGTTAATATTCTTTTTTTTTTTTTTGCGGTAAGCAGGCCTCTCACTGTTGTGGCCTCTCCCGTTGCGGAGCACAGGCTCTGGACGCGCGCAGGCTCAGCGGCCATGGCTCACAGACCCAGCCGCTCCGCGGCATGTGGGATCTTCCCAGACCGGGGCACAAACCCGTGTCCCCTGCATCGGCAGGCAGACTCTCAACCACTGCACCACCAGGGAAGCCCACGGTTAATATTCTTAAAAATAAATTCTGTTAATATCTGTAAGGAAATGCTGAATCTCAAGAACTAAATGGGTATAAAATAAGGACTAACAATTCTTTCACACATGTAAGTTCCCTTTCTACTTTCTCTCTGTCTCCCCCTTCTCAAAAAATGGCTAATTATCACAAAAAGTTTTTACAAATCTACCAAATACCATAATGACTAAACAATAGAACATATAAAAGGAAGCAATACTATTAAATTGATTAAAAAATTAATGATGATAGTAAGGTTTTAGCAAAACAAACTCTCTAACATATTATTGGTGAAGTATAAAGGTCTAGGACACTTCTGCAAAGCCTACTGGCAATCTGATTAAAACTCACTGGCTCTGAAATAGCAAAGCAACTACAGCTATTCTGACTTAATGAATTAACCTTCAATTTTAAAAAAAAGCTTTATAATAGTAGCTGATATCATGAAGCATCTACCTTATGCTCCAAAATTTCTACTCTTCATAAGGTAGTGATAGTGTGAGGTGTAAAAAACCAGAAAGCAGCAGTGGAATCCAGGTGTCTGCTACACTCCCCTTGTCATGATCCTTTCACATTGTCTATGATTTTTGTTAACTGAAAATAATATATACCTCCAGCAAAGAAGAAGCAGTTAAATTACATTATACTGTCTTTACATGATAGAATATTATGATGCATTAAAATGAGATTTATTAACAATTTTCAATAAGATGATATAGGCAAAATTTTATGTCTAGTGTTATTTCAACTCTGTAAAACATTCACAAAAGACTACATTAACTGACAGCAGTGATTGTCTTTGGTGGAGGCATTATGGGTGAATTTTCCCCTTCTTTTACATAATTTCCATAAGTAGCATTCACTATTTTAATCCTTTTTTTCATATTTTTAAACTGCAAAACTACAACATTCCTGAGAAAACTTTAGATAGTGAATATATGGCTCGTAAAGGGCAAACACCCTCAACCCCAGAGATAATCTACTGAGAGTTTGGTATGTACTGGTCTATGTTCTAGCAGACTTTGTAGCACACAGGCACTTGTGTGCAGAGACGGGGTGTGTGTGTGTGTTTAAGATGAATGGGATTATATTGAATATATTATTCTGCAACCTGCTTTTTCCAGTTAATAAGGTACCATACACAGCTTTCCAATACTTTTATCATCTGAATTTTACTTTTTATATCATTGCCATTAAAGTGAAGAACACTTTTCCGTTACGTGTGGAACAAGTACCAAGGGACGAGGGGCTCTGGAAAAAGGCACATCTTCAAAAGTGATCCTACATCAGGCTCACGGGCTTGCTACAACTACTTATTTCTATGAAAGAATAGGACAGGTCCCTGCTTAAACTCCTTCAAGAAACACAAATTAATTGGCTTTGCTTTACCCGTCTTGCTAGATGATAAGCAGTGAGATAGAGAGTCAAACAAGCCTTGAGGTGTCAGAAGTATCCTTTTGTAAGAAAAAGTTAAACAGAAAAAGTTAAACAAAAAACAAACCCACTTCATCTGATGTATGTGGCCAAGGGTATGGCCATGATTTAAGTATGTCAATCTTGTTCAAACTTGACTCTTGTAAACATCTGCTTTGGCTCAGAATAAAAGATGAAGATTTGATACCAGAACACTTCTGTGCAACATAATTATAAGACAGCCCAAGATAATTGCATCTTTGCCCTAATATGTATAAGTAGCAGCATGTATAAGGCTACAAAATAAAAATGTCACATTTAGAAATTATATGGAGACCAAAATAGGAAATGCTATCTGAACTTATTTTGTAAATGAGCTATACATTCTGGATTACCAAAATATTCTTGATCAGGCCCTGTTTTGAGCAGAGCTATAGTCTAGGTGCTTGGACTTAGGCTAATACGCTAGAGGCAGGCCGACCGTGGAAAGCATTGGGACACCAAATGCACTCATTCCAAGGAGTAGGTTTCTGCAGCTACAGTAGACTTCATTAAAAGTGGGTTATGAATAAATTCTGAGCATCCAAGCTAAATTTTGTTAAAGGACTCATACCTACTGGCCACTAAAACACTCTCACTCTCTGCACTGGGATCTTTGAGCACTGCATGTAGACCAGGGCTCAGTGAACTACAGCCTGTGGGGCAAATCCAGCTCAGCTTGACAACAGTCTTTGTAAATAAGTTCTACTGGAACACAGCTACGTTTGCTCATTTACATATATCACCTGTGGCTGCTTTAGGCTACAACACAGAGCTGAGTTGGTGTAACAGAGATGATATGGCCAGCAAATCCTAAAATGTTTACTACCTCACCGTTTTCAGAAAAAGTTGACCATCTCCTGATATAGACTGCTGTTTGAAAAACTGATTTCTCACTATTTATTGTGAGCTTTTCTTTAAGGACCTGAGTATTTCCAGTACAGAATAGAAGTGTGTCTGTCCTTATTCTCAGGAGCCATTTTTTGTGCTAAGAGGTAGTACTGGGTTAGGGCTTAGAACATAGGTTCACATCACAGCTCTGCCTCTGACCGCTTGTCAGATTTTGAGCTGATTACTTAACTTCTCTGTGCTTTCACTTTCTTTCTGGAGGCCTGCTCATTCATTCACTGCCATTTTTAACAGCAGATATAATTGATGCTCATCAACCATCACAGTACCTCAATCTATACAACTGTTGGCTTCTTCATTTCCCACTGGAGCGTCCGACTTACCAAGGAGGGAAGGGATGGAGTGTTTCCTTGATCATGTATCACACAAAGGATCCACAGTCGCTCAGGCAGGGCAGCCCAACTCTCACATACCAGTGCTTCAAAAAAGAAAAGAAAAAAAAACAGAGATTCTATTAACCCGTTTTAAAAGAGGCCATGGTCACTTTTTGTCGATTCTGGAAAGTTCCATGAATGCCTTGCACAGCCAGCTGCTTTGGCAAGGCTTAGCACAGAACAACAGAACAACTTGGAAATCACAAATGTGACAGCCCTTGCCTCGCATCCCATGCACCAATGGACTTCTTTCTTCAGAAAAGAAGAAATAAAAATTCAAATATTGTTAATACATGAGAACAAATCTCATGAAACTAATAAAAGGACCATCATTCCACACCTGTTTGAATTACTTTTAGCAGTTTGAACATCAAATTCAGACAGATGGTGTGAATCTACCCATTTTATGATGGCTCTTCCATTCTGTTTTGGGGAATATATTGTACCTTAAGTAATGCATTTCAAAAATAGGAGATAAAAGCAGAAGGTATAGAATAAACTATACTAGATTTTGAGCTTGTATTTTTATTTACATATTAATTTGTTTGATGCACAATATGATAACCTTATTTTAAAAAGGAATTGTAAACCGTGAAAATAATTCACTTTACTAAAACCACGTAAAGTTATCCAATCTGCTCATTCAATTTAACATACAAAAATCCTGAAAACTTGATATCGGAATGTGATGAAAAACTACCACAAAGCACCAGCCTCCCTAGAACCATGTACGCCAGAAATTGAAGAAATGGGTTACTTTCCATTTCATATTCAAAAAAGAAATGTGTCCATTACTATTTAGTGATGCCTGTCACTTCATATATTACAATTTGGGGGCTCATGCTTTTTCTGTTGTCCTAGTTCATGTAGTGTCTTTCTACTCTCTTCAGTCCGCAGTTTCTGGCTGCCATAAACCTCAAACACACTGATGTTGCCTATCCCAACACAAACACTTGAGTAGCAGCTGAGGATGATGATGAGAAAAGGGGGAGAAGTTCCCAGAACATTCTGGAACATTCTGGCTAACCCTCTATGCCATGATTCCTACACTGTCTACTTAGTAATAATCTAAAGGTCATCTGCCTGCAGAAGATCAACTGAATTACATCTGGAAATTTAAAAGATTTTCTATCTGCTGAAATGCCATTTGAAAGTCCTGAGGTTCAGAGGTGAGAGGGCAGTGGCTGGGTGACAATGTCTCTCTATGAGGCTCCTGGCCTCCATGAGGTGCCTTTGGTAAGTTCATGGGAAGCAAGTGGGTGATCCAACATATTCAGAACTTATTCAGAACTGCCCGGGAAGGCGCCCACAGCCCAGGCGCATTCATGCACTGCAGCATCACTGATCCCTATGAGGTCCCAGCTGAGTCTTTGAAAGTCTGTGACTTCATACTTTGGAAAGGAGGAGGTGCAGATGCAAATCCTTGAGGCCAAAAGAGGAGTAAGGGAGCTCTCCCCAAGGTAAGAAGGCATACTCAGCCCAGGAAAAATTCCTAGGAGCAGCCAATTCCTTTCTCACAACACCAATAATATCTCCTTTGGGTGTGGCAACAAATATGTTAGTTGGGGCTTCTTTATTAAACAGCATGCTTGAATACAACAACTTCCGCTCTTGAGCCCTGAAATCTATTTTACAATTAGTACTAAAATTTCTTTGTATTTGTTTATCTCTTAATCAAAATTTAACTAATAAAGTTGGACAGGTCCACCGGTTACTGCCATGAATACCCAGCAATTCCTACAGACTCCCATGTGTCAGAATTAAATTAAAAACAGGGCTGCTAATTAGGTCTGGAGGCTAAGCGCCCCCATCCTCCCTCAGTGAGATCATAAATTAGCGGATGTCGCCTCTCAGCTAGGACATCCAAGAGTCACGCCTACAGAGAATGGCCAGCCTCTTAAACGGCAAAGGACACAGAGGCCAAAGAACACATTGGAAGAATCCAGAAGCACTGACACAACCCCACGACAAATACCACAGGAAGAGAACATCCCTGCTGAATCCAGGCAGGGACAGCCTGCAACCTGGACAGCCAGACACTCCAGGCCCAAACTTCAGACTTCAAAAGCGAGTCCCTTTCTTGTGAAAAGGCGACACTCAAGGCACAGAATGCCCATAGAGAGTTCACACAGCTTGGGGGACAGCAGGACTCCCTTTAGAGTCTGAACTCTAAACCAGAAGCTAGTTCCAGCGGCAGGATCCAGGGACATACACCCTGGAAGGCTGTAACTATGCCTGTAGTTACATCAAAGGCGAAAAGCGTATTTTACCATCCTGGCCCATGACAGCCAAGCAAACAGCATCAGGACCTTCTACTATGGAGGGTAAACCCTTGCCTGGGTAGGCATGCCACCCTCTAAAGGAATATATACCATTCAACATGACACCCACGTGTTTTAAGCAGTGTAGGGTCGGGAGCGGAAACCACAGCAACAAAGCAGTGACCTTGAATAGGCTAAGCTGAAGTCACAGACATTGGCCCCTCCAGGTCTGGAAGCTGAGCTCTCTCATCCTCTCCCAGTGAGGTCATAAATTAGCCGATGTATAAACCGTAAATCACTGCCGTATTTTCCCGAAAACTGAGGGAAATTTCAAAAGGTTAAGAAGCTACAAAGCCCGTGAGGGTCATCTCAGACTGAGTTGGAATATTTTAAAGTGGATATTTAACTCCCCATTAAATAAGAAACTGCTTATGTTTTATTAATATATATAAATGTCCCCATTTGACTCGATTCCATATTACCCTTACTATTTTCTCTTTTACTTAATATCAGCTTTAGTAGAAACAATTCCTGTGTCCTCTGCCTCATGATTCTCGATTAGAGCCTCACCACGGCAAAAGAGCCGCCATCAGCAATGTGCGGACCAGCTGGGGAGCGCGCAAGGCCAGTCCATCTGAAAGGCCACTCCCACGCACAGCTAAGTTGTAAGAAGGCTCAAAGGAGCAGCTCCAAGGAGCTAATAGACTAGAAAAGCAGACAATGAGGGCACATTAACATGAAAAAGAGAGGAGACTTCATCCAAAGGAAGGGGGTGTCATGGAAGCCTCAGTAGAACGCCAGGATGAGAGTGGTATTTAGGAGAATCAATATGGCAGCTCTGAAGAGAATAGACAAGAATGGGAGGAACCACGGGCGAGAAGCTGCCACAAGAGAACTGTAAATTTTAAAATATTTTTTAAAAGACTATAAATCATAGCCCATTTTTGCAAAACATTAGCTGTATAGGAACATCAGTCTAGAAACTCAGTGTGGACCCATGAGGAATGAATGTCTTTGAAATTAAGACAATAACAAACTCTGAGAATCAGAATCTTCTCACTAGGAATGAAGATACAAAATAAGTAAAGGATATTATTGTTTCCTCCCTCGTCCAACACCACTCAGAGGTGAACGAGGAGTTGAAGAAAATGGGTTGACTGTCTCTGTACACGCCATGCCGCTCCCCTTCCTGACACGGTCCCTAACTTCGCAGTCCTGCGTGACGTCACCTCTGACAGTCTCTGCCGTTCCCTTTCAAACACGTGTGCGTCGCTGGATGGTGCTTGGAGAAATCAACAGCAGACACTGAGGGTATAGAAAGATGCTGCCTGAAAGTAAGGCAGGCTCCTGTGGGCTGGGAGGGTCATCAGAAACCCCCAGGCATCCAGAAAAAGAAAAGTGCTGGCAACAGGAACAGGGAAAGGGGCAGGAAAGCAAAAATGGTAGAGAGGAGAAGGGGAAGAGGGAGAGAGGAAAGGAGGACACTTAGAAAAGCAAGGAGGGGAAAGAGAAGCAAATCCACAAGCAGCAGCCTGCAGAGACATTGGGGTGCTCTGAAAGGTGCAGACTTCTAAGGACATAAGTGATCACGGGCAGGCTGGGCTCCAGGCAAGAGGGACGAGGGCAGAGCCTCTGCTCCTAAGTTCCCAAGCAAAAATCCCAGCATTCCAGAAAACAACGTGAAGATTGAAGATGAAAAGCCAAACGCACATAAAGCTTGAGGTGATGAACAAAGCATCTGGTAAAGGCAGCGGTCTGTACGGGGCCCTTCTGAGCGTGCTCTGGGGAGCGGCCACCTGCCCCTCCCCTCCAGGCAGATGGTGGCTGGTGTCAGGAGCTGGTCCACAGGGCCAGATCTCCCCAGATATCTTTACACTTAAGATGGGGTCAGGATTCACATTTTCAAAAGTGTTTTGTTTTTAAGACAGGTCTGTTGTTTGTTCAATATCCCCATCCAAACTTTGAACATTATTTGACATTATGATGTATAAATGCTGAAAGCAGCGTTAGAAAAGTGATGAGGTGGCCCAACTCTTAGGGTTTTTTTCTTTTTGGAAAGGTGTTCCTTCACCTCGAGGTTTGCCCGCACTGGCCAGTGTTATGGAATCTGTGCTGCACCCCAGTCAAATTCTGTTTGCAAGCAGTGTCTGAATCAGGTAGCATTCCATAGGGACAACATCAGTGCAAATAGCTGTGGCTTTAGAAGGTTAGAGATCTTGCACAAACATGCATGATACAACAAACGTACGGGGAGAAAAAAACACATTTAAAATCTTCACAGTTGTAACTACACAACAATATTGTATCTGAAAAAGCAAAATGGATGTTTTGCCTTACTTCCCACATCAGTATACACGGCCAATCAGACAGTTTCCTGCGTCACAGTTGGGTTGAGGATGTATCAAAGAATGGCATACATAATGCCACCATTGCGTGTAAAAGTCCTGTCCTCAAAGAATTCACCCTTTGGCTTTCCCCAAATCAGAAATCATCTCTTCAATAACCAACTAATTCATTTCTATACAAATAATGCCACATATTGATCAAGATCACTTAGTAAAAAAAATCTCTTTGATAATTATCTCACCTACATTTAGAAAAGACAAGTACCAAACGTCACCATTTCCCTTCTTTAAATTTCTGGCTGTCTTAGGGTCAGAGTAGGAACCCCTGGAGACCAGCCCCAGCAATGGCCGAGGCTTCAAGGACAGTGTGTCCTCACGTGGGGACACAGGACCTCACATCTGGGTCATTTCATGACACAATCATCTGGCTCTGAGACCAGCAGAGGTAAACCCTACTTCCCTGAGCAGAAGAGACACTTCTGACAGTCGTATCCAAAGAGCAAGATGCACAAGGAAAAGACATACCCTTCCTGCTTGGAGCCTTCCCACACAGATCTGCGCCGAGACCCTTCTCTCCATGAGACAGTCGTCACTGTGAAATGCGATGGTTTAGAAATATTAGACACAGCTGAGAGCTACAGAAAAGGGAGGCGGAAATTGGGGATTTCACTTCTCAAAGCGTTGACTAATCCTAACAACATATGGGAAGAAAAAACCCAATTGTTTTCCATCTCGTCTTCCTGCAGCTCATCCTTTGGTGAGTATTTAAATCTGGTAGGAATTGCTGACCCTGGAACAAATATATTGTCTCAGTAACTGACTCAAAGCTTGTGTAAAAAACTCTATTCCTCTGTTCCCACACCAGACAATAAGATACGTTCTGAGCTGCCAGGAGGCATGGGAGCAGAGAGAAAGAAAGAGCAAAAAATGACAACTTTATTCAAGCAAACAAGTTGCCTAAAACTAAGCGACTGCTCAAAATGAGCAACTTCTAAGATCGGCTCTCTAAGGACACCAACGTCCCCGAATGGTGACTACTTTCTTCTTTCTGCCGCCATGTGCCTAGTTTTCAAAGGACAGACTCACTTTTCATGCAGGCAGTTTTGAAGCTCTTGCACAAGTGGTTAATTTGCATGGGCAGTTGGCCTCTCAGCTTTCATTTTGACAGCTAAATTGATCCGTCCTTTGTAGACTAGAATATCATTACCCAGAAAGAGAAGGCTGTCGGAGGCTTTTTGAAAAATCTGGTCTCTCAATTCCTACTTATTCGGAACAACACACTCAACAAGACTACCCTGTAAGCAGTAGCTTGCCCACACAAAAGAGATTCAAGATTCAACTTGGGCTCGAAATTCAAGATTTAATTCTAAGATCAAGATTTAACTCAAAAAGTTACTTAACTACTGTTGCTACTTCTGTTAAAGCAAACAGGACGGGCTTGGGTTCTTAAATCAGCCCTTTGGTCATTACATAGGAAGAAGGAAATGCCTGCCACAGATTAAAGTCACAACTGACACCAAAACCTTCTCAGGACGAAGCTGAGCTAAGGCAGACAAAGGTCTCAGGCAAGAGCATGAAGGAGAAGACGGTTTTTACCCCTGGAAAGATGGCAGACTGTGAAATTCACAATGAACTGTTACTGAAACGGCAATAGGGTAAATCACTCAAAAAATATTTTCCTAAAAAAAGAACAGATAGAAGAAGTCTTTTGGAACTTTCCAGCTACAAAGGATGCTCTCTCTCCAATTCAGTAGAGAGAAACATAAAGACATTCTCCTTTAACACAGTAAGCACAATCAGATTAGTACAAACCCATACAAGCCAATCCAATATGCATGCTGGGCTGTGTCAGCTCTGGGTTCTCCACGTCTTCATTTATTTTATGTGCTCAGACTCTAATGCTGCTGTTTTACATGGGATACAGCAACCTGGGCCAAGCAAATCGTGTTTTGATTTAACAGTGAAACTATGCCCTTGTTTTTTGGCTTAAATCCAGCAAATGCACTGAAATCATTTCAGAACGTTCATATCTCCAAAGGCATGAAGAATAATGGACATTTAGTAGCTATATCAATTTACATTACCACCAACAGTGCAAGAGTGTTCCCTTTTCTCCACACCCTCTCCAGCATTTATTGTTTCTAGATTTTTTGATGATGGCCATTCTGACCAGTGTGAGATGATATCTCATTGTAGTTTCGATTTGCATTTCTCTAATGATTAATGATGTTGAGCATTCTTTCATGTGTTTGTTGGCAATCTGTATATCTTCTTTGGAGAAATGTCTCTTTAGGTCTTCTGCCAATTTTTGGATTGGGTTGTTTGTTTTTTTGTTATTGAGCTGCATAAGCTGCTTGTAAATTTTGGAAATTAATCCTCTGTCAGTTGCTTCATTTGCAAATATTTTCTCCCATTCTGAGGGTTGTCTTTTCGTCTTGTTTATGGTTTCCTTTGCTGTGCAAAAGCTTTTAAGTTTCATTAGGTCCCATTTGTTTATTTTTGTTTTTATTTCCATTTCTTTTGGAGGTGGGTCAAAAAGGATCTTGCTGTGATTCATGTCATAGAGTGTTCTGCCTGTGTTTTCCTCTAAGAGTTTGGTGGTGTCTGACCTTACATTTAGGTCTTTAATCCATTTTGAGTTTATTTTTGTGTATGGTGTTAGGGAGTGTTCGAATTTCATTCTTTTACATGTATCTGTCCAGTTTTCCCTGCACCACTTATTGAAGAGGCTGTCTTTTCTACATTGTATGTTCTTGCCTCCTTTGTTGTAAATTAGGTGACCATATGTGCATGGGTTTATCCCTGGGCTTTCTATCCTGTTCCACTGATCTATATTTCTGTTTTTGTTCCAGTACCATACTGTCTTGATTACTGTAGCTTTGTAGTATAGTCTGAAGTCAGGGAGCCTGATTCTTCCAGCTCCATTTTTCAGGAGAACAGTATGGAGTTTCCTTAAAAAAGTAAAAATAGAACTACCATACAACCCAGCAATCCCACTACTGGGCATATACCCTGAGAAAACCATAATTCAAAAAGAGTCATGTACCAAAATGTTCATTGCAGCTCTATTTACAATAGCCAGGACATGGAAGCAACCACATATATATAATGGAATATTAGTCAGCCATAAAAGGAAAAGAAATTGAGTTATTTGTAGTGAGGTGGATGGACCTAGAGTCTGTCATACAGAATGAAGTAAGTCAGAAAGAGAAAAACAAATACAGTATGCTAACACATATATATGGAATCTAAGAAAAAAAAGGTCATGAAGAACCTAGGGGTAAGACGGGAATAAAGACACAGACCTACTAGAGAATAGACTTGAGGATATGGGGAGGAGGAAGGGTAAGCTGGGACAAAGTGAGAGAGAGGCATGGACATATATACACTATCAAACGTAAAATAGATAGCTAGTGGGAAGCAGCCGCATAGCACAGGGATATCAGCTCGGTGCTTTGTGACCACCTAGAGGGCTGGGATAGGGAGGGTGGGAGGGAGGGAGATGCAAGAGGGAAGAGATATGGGAACATATGTATATGTATAACTGATTCACTCTGTTATAAAGCAGAAAGTAACACACCACTATAAAGCAATTATACTCCAATAAAGATGTTAAAAAAAAAAAAAGAATAATGGACATTTAAAACCTGCTGAAATCAGTCCCAATGACCTGTTGGGTCTTCCATTGTCCAAGGTGGGCTCCAAGACTAAGGAAGAAGACAACTCCTTTCTTCATTACTGCGAGAGGCCAAGTTGCTCAGAGATGCATTTGTTTCATGCTTTTGAGGCTACAGCAGGATTAACACTCTATGAATCCCTGGGTGTGTTGCATAACCCAAAATCTACTTGTGTTCTATTTGCCAGCCTCTCAATATAAATTAGTGATAAAAATAAGAAATAGGCTACTCTGTATTGAACCAGATGGTGTCTAACTTTCCTATAAACATGGCTGTGTTTAGAGTGTTTACACATGTAGGGGACTAGAAAGATTTTCATTTCTTTACATTTGGCAATGAGTCATGTCACCCGTTTCAGCACAAACTGTACTGAAACTTCTTCCCCAGGAAGAACCAGCATAGCTTCACTAATGTTTAAAAACAACCATGTCAGCTGCCTTAGATTAGTCATGAAGCCGTTCTTCACATCCTGCAGCCTCCAGCAAGGACAAGATCTGATCAAATCGGACTCACTAAATGGAACCAGAAGGCCGGGCGCGTCCTGATGCAAACCTGCTGTAGAAAAGACACTCTTTTTTGTATGAATCAAAGATGCTTTCTCCATTTTCTTTGCAACACACACCCTTAAACATGTCAGCCCACGACCCTGACTTAAATGCGTCCCCCCTACCTGCGTCTCTCTCCCCATCCTTGATTAGTGACACCGTGGACCAAAATATCTGACCTGGGACAGGACTGTTGAATAATGGGGAAACTTCTGAGCTTACTGACTATTAAATGAGCCACAGTCAATTGCTAACCACCACATTCAATACAAGCCCTGCTCCACTGGACTAAGTGGAAAGGAAACAAGACTGGTTTGAAAGACAGACGGCATTTTACAAAATTGTGTTTCGTTATTTTCCATTGACAAGCTCTACCAGCAAATGTGACAACACAGGGAGAGTGATCCAGGTCATGTCTGACCCATACAAACCCCCAGTGACTGTTTTTCCTGTCCCTTCTCCCTGCCTCCAAAACGGGGTGGGTTTGGGTTTCCTTTTCATAAACCGTCAAGAAGACAAATCCCTCCTCTTTGGGATGGACAGGATGAAACTGACCACTGCCATTGCTTTGTTTTTTTTTTTCTTTTGATTTTACAAGCTACTGAGAAAGTAACTCCCCTGCTTGTGGTACATATGAAGTTTATTTATGAATCTGAATCAAGAACTCTGTATTTCTTGCCCTTTTGGATTATATCTTGTTGGCTCAACCTCGTCGCTCAAGCCAATCATCCTAAGAGCCGTTCCTGCATCCCAGCTGGTTCTCTGAAATCCACGTGTCCCCTGTGTCCCCATGCGATGCAGTCACCCCTCCTCTGTTTCCAGGATACCCAGTGCCTGCCTCTGGTTATATCATATCACCCTCTGTTGTTTATTTGTCTGCTTCCCCCATCAAGGGCACTCATCCTGTCCTATTCAACTTTGAGTCCCCAAGCTCAGGCTTAGGCAGACGGGCAAACATCCGATAAGGTTTCCTTCATTTTACTTCCAGGCGTGTGCAGATGATAATGGACCCACAGACCCGGGGGGAATAATTCTAAAGTCAGCTTCTTGAGATACTCTTCCAACTTGGCATCACATCACCCAATCTGACAGCAATCAAAATCACCCAGAAAAAACAGAGCACACCAAACCTAGGTGGGATCGAGATGCTGCCTGGCCCTCCTCCAGGTCTAGAAGATGCCAGGCGCTCAGCAGGTGCCCGGGTAGGAGATGGTGGGTGGCGGCTGTGTGGGAGAGAAAGTCCTGAGGAAAGGAAGTCACACCTTCCTGGACCAGAGGCTTGAGGCTTGCCTTGATCCCATCTCTGCTCAAAATAAAATTCTCGTTTCGCCTCTCTTTAGAAGGATTTCAAGTCTCAGAGGCAGCTTTCTGATGTTACTCCTACAGGTTTGGGTCCGCTTTTCTACATCCTGTTTATGCTCTTGTAAGATCCAAACTTATCCCAGACTCTCCTGTGCAAAGAAGCCAAAATCGCTCTCTTCTTATCTACGAAGCCGACTGACGTATACAAGGGTCCTTCTGCAGACTCCCTGGGGGAGCTGCCTCCACTCCCCTCAAAACCTCTCTAGGTGCTCAGAGATGTCCCCATGGAGAGATGGCCACTCACACGAACAGAGTCAGGACAGGAGAACAAGGCCAACCCAGTGGCCAACAGTGACCAGTCAGGAAAATGCCTTTCCTTAGTGATATACACATTATGTTTTGTAAATCGAATGCTTATACTGATAATTCCCTTAGTAAACCCATTTTTCACAGCTACCAGGTGAATCGCTAAGTAAAAATTACTCTAAGTTCTGAACTAATAGTGTTCATTTGAACAGGAGTGTTTCCTACATAGCAATTCTGTAGCAACTGATTAAAACAAAATCCACAGTGTTTTGTCCTTGGGCTTCTGTTCTCTCTATAATCACGGGTTTCAGGCCCCTTCACCCACACAGTGTCCTGAACATACTTGACCCTCAGCTGATGGCCTGCTCACCCTATGTCCCTTCTCCCCAGTTAACTGCAGAATAAGGAAGTATAAAGCAGCTCCCTTTCACCCTCTAGTTTTCCACGTCACACATAGCTTTAGAAAACATGAACGTGCTCTGGACAACGTGAACATGAAATTATGACATGCTTTACCCAGTTAAAAACTTAAAAGCATTTTAGGTAATTCAGTAGCAGAAACTCAATCTGTGCTTAGGGACATTTTATGCTTGACTTTAAAATGTGCATTTTAATCTCAATGTTATGTTTTTTGACTCCGTTCATACTTAGGCCTACAAAAGTGATGCTATTCCATGAGGGTAATGAGCCTAACAATTGAATCCAGCTTTAAAGAAAGGTCTATATGACTCTAGTGAAGAGGACAAAACAGTGATACAGAAAATAAAGTCAAGTGACAGCAGGACACAGACTTGTCCTTGCTTTGGGATTTTGTTTTTCAAACTATATATTCATGTTAAAATAAGACATTCTTGGGCTTCCCTGGTGGTGCAGTGGTTGAGAGTCCGCCTGCCGATGCAGGGGACACGGGCTCGTGCCCCGGTCCGGGAAGATCCCACATGCCGCGGAGTGGCTGGGCCCGTGAGCCATGGCCGCTGAGCCTGCGCGTCCGGAGCCTGTGCTCCACAACGGGAGAGGCCACAACAGTGAGAGGCCCGCGTACCGCAAAAAGTAAATAAATAAATAAGACATTCTTGTCACATCAGGTTTCTCATCCACGCCCCCTCCCTTGGACCAGCAGACAGCTAGCGTCTCAGCACAGTGTTGGTGCAAACTCTGTCTCCCTCACACATTTCACCAGAGGAACTACCATCTAATTATGGACCATCCCATCCATGCAGCCGTCACCGCGCACATCAGGGAAATTCAACCATAAACAGAGCCCCTCATTCGCATGGGAAGCTGATAGCAATGTGGGAAGATGTGATAAGACCCGTTATTATTCTGGGAACAAAACATCTCGCCTTGTTGGCCATTTACACGGTCACGTGCTTCAGGTTGCCCTGGGGCAGGGCTATGCATTATTTACTGACAATTTCTCAAGTGATGCTGCCTTTCCGAATATTGTAAAAGAAGCTGTAAATCAGAAGAGTAGCATGAAATTTTGGTTACAGCTGCTTGTCTCAAAGACTCCTAAGGTAAACCACCAAACCGTAGCTTGATGTAATAGCATGGTCTTTACCCACATTCCTTGACAAACTCCTTACCCCCAGCACACTAGGTCTCTCCTAATTGTATATTCTGGGGGTAGGGGGCAGACGCAGGGTCTTTCAACAGAAGCTAAAAAGATGCAAGTTGATCATAACCACCCTGAGATGAGAAAGACCCAGCTTTCATGATTTCCCTCTGCTGTGAACCTTGGGAGAGGTCAACCTCCCCATCGTCATCTTCTTCTCTTGGCCATGGATGGCAGATGGGAACTCCACTTTGCAGACAAGGCACCTGACAAAGTGTGGACACCAAGTAACAGTTTTGGTTCTATCTGAACCATACAGTAGTAGGAAAAAAGTAATCATCATGGTGGAAATCTGAATAACTGAAAGGTTTTAGCCCTACACCTAGTCCATCTGCCATCAAAGGACAAACTGTCAATAGAAACAGACTCTTCCCCTCGTTCCCCTGCTTCACCTTTCCCACCAGCATCTTTTCCTTTTGTCAGTCCTACAGCCCACACCACAGGCCCTACAGTGCTCCTTATGGCTACAGCAGACCTTTAAAGAAAGGAAGGGCAGAGAACTTACAACGACACGAGCTCTCCTCCCTCAAGGACATTCACTTTGGGAACTGTCACTGCTCAGAAGACATCTTCATCCCTGCTGAAATCACCAGAGGGAGACCCCTTCTCCTCGATTTCAATCTGCTTTGACAGACACACAGTGATCGAGGAACCGCAGGCTTCCCAAAGCAAGATGCTATGCAGGAATTTCAGAGCTGGCCTTGGCTCGTCAGCAGATGTCGGCAGCTCGGGGAGAAAGCTCTGTTGCAACTCAGCCAGGGTGCCAGCCCACGTGCCAATACATGATCTCACAAGAAGAATAGCATCCCCGCCCAGATTATTCCAGCCCGGCCCCCGATGGCTCCCACCAGGGCATGGAGGCCAGCACTGTGTTTTAGAAGGAAGTTTCACAGCCCTGTTAAAAGAAGAATCATGGTGGGCTCCCACAAATAAGGCCACATCTTTAACCCGGAGCAAATGAAACTTTCTTTTACCTTCCAGCCACACTCTCCCTAGGCAAAATTTAAAAAGAGAAACTAGAGATGCAAAGTAACCATTGTCGCCACTTGCTTGGTAGATGTGCCTAGTTTCCTCACCCAGCTTGTTATTCAAGGTGCTATTTATTACAAAAGCTCTAAAATCATCGTTCTCCTCCAGGTCAAAGCAGAAGCACTGATGTCCAGAGATAAAGAGGCCACACAAGGACAGGCAGGAAAGTGTCCAAAGAGGTCCAATTCCATCAGGAAGAAGGAATGTCTGAGAGCTGCTTCAAAGGCTGGGAAGTTTTCCACCAGTGACACTGCAAATACCAAGGACACAGGGATTGACAGAAAATCCTGCTTCCTTACCAGGAGCTTAAACATCTACTTTGCACCTATGGGATTGAGAGTACAAACGGAGTTGGACAACTCCAAACATTACTTCTTTCAAATGGTAACTGATATTCATGAGAGAAAAAGAAAATACAGTCAATCCTCATTATTCACGGATTCCACATTTACAGATTCCATATTTGTGAATTCGCCTACTGGCTACAACTTATTTTTTACCACAAAATGTGCTGCTGGCTGTAAGTGCAAAGGTAAGGGATCAACTATATATTAAATAAGGTGTCTTTATCAGAAATATGCATTAAAATGAGGTTCTTTATTCATAGGTTGATGAAGATGTTGGGACCAGAAGCTCACAGGAACCTAGCCCCGTATGTCCCCTAGGAGCAATGATTCAGCACTAGCTAATTCAGGGTTCACGATGAACTTACAGGGCATGAGTACTATGAGTCCTCTGTAAGGACAGACTGGAAATAGTGAAGGTCATGAACAACAGACAGAATACCATAACCATGTCCCAGCTCTACATGGGAATGTCAGATGCTGGCTGACGTAAGATGATGTGAAGGTGGGCGGCAGGATTGCGTGAGTGGAGTGTATGTCACACAGAGGAGGGGCTGCCTCGATGGACAGAGATGAAGGGTCAGGCAATGGAAACTCCAAAGACACAAGCTACCTGACTGTTCCTGAGAAGAAAACGATTGGCCCTCTGCCTTCTCAGGAGTCCAGAACTCATCACGCTAGGAGCGAACTGTGGGAGCCCCTGGTGCCGGGCTGTCTGGCATTAACCTTTCTAGAGTGACAGTCAGACCCTTCAGAAACAGACATCAGGATGATTCTGGGCATCAGGGATGACAGGCCAGTGGCCAAGGTCACTTGCTTGCCGACTGGGGGCTCTGGCTTTGGCTGGCAGGACTCTTTAGTGCCCTCATTGTATGATGTGAACCAGATCCTTGGGTTCTGCAGCAGATGATGATCCTTGCTCCCTCGATTTAAAGGCTGATGACAGTCTAAAGAGTTGATTGTGCCTCATTACACTTGAGATAATAGATGCCTGACAACCGAGGCTATTAACTTGAAGTTCCAAACACATCACACTGGCCCTCTGGCATATTCCCATCAGTCACATGTCAAATAGGAAAGTGTTTTCTTGCTACACAGCGTATAAAGGAGAAAACGTTAAACTGGTACAGACCGGCGAGTACTGCTTTTTTTCCCTAGTCCATGAAAGTCTTAATTCAATGGAGTCACT
The DNA here is from genome assembly GCF_039906515.1 of Pseudorca crassidens. Lineage (NCBI taxonomy): Eukaryota > Metazoa > Chordata > Mammalia > Artiodactyla > Delphinidae > Pseudorca > Pseudorca crassidens. The sequence goes on from NC_090298.1 coordinate 8,320,756, forward strand.
ACACTACAAAGTACGCTGAGACCTTTAACATTAAAAAACAAAATTGGCAAAGCAATCCATAAAGGCCATAAAATAAAAAGGCCCAAAGCCTTTACTTTCTTGTTTCCTTATGGTTTTACATGCTTTTTCCTCTAGAAAATCCTCCCCTTTATTACAATATTAAGAATTATAATTAATACCTTTTGGAATGGAACTGACTTCCTTGTAAACTAGATTCCTCCTTTTATAATGAAGAAAAGGAAAGAAAACTGAACACCTTCCCCCCACCTCCACCTATACACAGGGAGTTGTCCAAAGAAAGAGAGTGAAAAGAACAGAAATGGCTCACATGTGCCCTCAGACTAAGAAAACATACTGAAAAAGCAAGGCACAAACGATTTCCCAAGTTCAGAAAGAGTACTTTCAGCCATGATCACAAAAATATAAGCCGGTAGCCTCCACAAACACATTCATAGAGAAAATCCGAATCATCTATAAATCAAACCCAAGAATGATAGCTATGAGTCAGGTACCTGCATTTTTATTTCACCAGCATCAGACAGGGCTGTATCTTGCCTACACCTGAAGCTGTGATTATTGCAGACTAACCACACCTCTCAAGGAGTTCCCTGGTTAGTTAGCAGACCAGGGGCTTAGCTCTCGAGACCAGGAGGTAATGTGCCTACATGAACAGGCCAGGACAGGAAACGGGTTTCAGACTGGGATCGAGCAATCCTGTAATAAGAAATCGTGAGAACTTTGTTTTTAACGACTATTCCATCTGGCTTTTCAGCCAAAGCTGGCTCTAAAAAGTCCCTGCTCTCTCCGAATACTAGATGCTAAAAATAAGGACGTGTGTATACGTTAACTGAGAGTTTTGGAGAGATCTAGTGGCAGCATGAAAGGACGGCTTAAGCACCACTAAAATTTTGAGCTGAAAAGCAGAGAAACAGTTGGAATTTGACTAAAACTTTCAGAAGACCCTTCCAGGAAGTGTGAGTCAGCAGGGTGCACGTTATCTGGAGAGCCTCAGAGGCACAAAGCACAGAGAGAAGAACGTGCTCAAAAAGAGTTTGAGGATGACCAGAGAAGGTGCTTAGAAGGAATCAAGTCTCCATCTGCCAATTACAGCAGAAGTCAGCTCTTTGTTTCCAAGAAGCCCGCAGTTACGGGACTTAGATTGGGGCATAAATTCTAATTAAAGTAAATCCTTCTAGGTTCCCTGCAGAATTTCTACTCACCAGCTTCATCTTTCAGCAGGGTTTGAATTCCTTGTAACCGAGCTCAACAAAGAGCTGCTATGTCCCCAGCTGGGCCAGGGAGGGACATACGTGTCATGGTCACACTGTGCCTTCCTGGGCAGTTTAATCTCTCTTCTACAACCCACTGCAAATAATTGCTGCTATGAAGACAAGTGTCAGGAATCTGAGTGCAGGTGAGAATCAGGATTTGCCTGGGGAAGAAGAGGGGGTAATTGAAAGCAGAGAACAAAACATCAGAAAAGGAGAAAATGAAAAACACTGACTTTCAAGGGAACTCAAGGAGAACACAGAGAGGGGAGAAGAAAAGAGGACCATTTCTGGTGAGTGGGCAGAGCCCCATTAGGGGCACCTGTGACTTTGGGCACTAACAGAAAGCAGATGTGTCCGTGGCCTTGGCCTCCTATCCCTTCAACCCAGTCCTAACGCTCCAAACAGTACTCCAAACCACAAAAGGGCTGGAGGAGACAAGGGAGGACTAAGTGGGTCCAGCTGCAATAACAAAACAGAAGGGTCCAACCGCGAAAGCTTTTAAAAATAAACGGTATGATTCCAAGCGAGGGGGAAACCCAGCTCTGGGGAACTTCAAGCAGCCCTGGACCTCACCAGACCTCATTTTAAAAACCATTTAGAACTGCCTTTCAATGAGGTGTTTAAATGACCACAGAGGGGCCTGCCTCACCAAAAGAGAATAGGATCAAACAGGGAAATCCTCAGAAGAACTCTACTCAGACTGCTCTACAAAGAGACTCAACTGACCTTTCCTCTCCCCATGGAAACTTCCTTAGTCTTGAACAGGGCTCAAAGCCCCCAGGGCTTAATACTGTTACCCCCTAAATTTTCTGAATCAATCCTAACAAATCAGCCCAACCATGTACCTATTTCAGAGCTTTTGGGAAATAATTGGTCTCCCTGTTTCTGCTAAAAACCTGCTGCTTCTAAGTTCAACTCCTGAAAGTATATGGCCCAGAACTTTCCAAGTTACTTTACAAAGTAACAGAACATGTCACCCACCCATAATGGCTGTGCCTGAATGAATCCACAACTCCTTCTTCTCTAAGGAAAGTTGGAAAAAGGCTCCCCAGAACACTAGAAATGGCACCATGACCCAAGTTAAAATCCTGTTACTACTTTCTACCTGGGTAGCATGGACACGGTTTTTTGTGGATTTTTTATTTTGTTTGATTACCTTTCTTAAGTTGTTTCCTACGTAAAAGCAGGGAAATAACAGCAATCAGGTTAAAAGAAAGTTATGAGCTTCCAAAACTATGCATGCCAAGTTCCTAGCTCAAAGTTGGTACTCAATAATTCTATAACAAATGGAATTGTTCCTTAGACCAAAAAAGGGACAGCCTAGAGGGCCAGGGTTAACTTATTCTATGAGCCTGTGTCCACAGATTTACCTTGGTGGGTTTCATTGTTTAATCTATAAAATGAAGTTGGTATGTTTAGATAATTTTCTTTAATGCCAGTTTCAGGTCTAGAAAATCTAGTTGTCTGGGAATTTGGTTTCTTCCTCTGTATTGTGCAACTGCAAAGACTCATTCTATGCCTATCATGACATTTTTTTTCTCCTAGCAACTTTTCCAGAATAAAAAACTAAGAAACATCAATTTGATGCCCTCTAATACATAAGGACCATGTTCTGAAAGGGTCACAGGACAAGTTTTTGATATGAAGTACAAAAGGAAAAGGAAACTTATTCTCTAAAAATCAGCGCCTCTCCTTTCATATGAGAATGGGGCAGAGCAGTTATGCCTTACCATGTGGAAAGGTCCAGAGAGCTGATGACAAATGGGTCCCATTTTTTTTCCCTAGTGATAATAGTTTTGTTCTAAATCTGCAAGTGGGTTACCTTCTAAAAATTGATCAGACCAGTCTTTTGTTCTTTCTCAATGATTCAGGATAACGTAGAAAGTATAAACCTGAGGTAACTGCCTGAAACTAAGGGGACCATTTGGCAATGAGGCACTTTCCTCAGATGTTCAGCTGTTCCACTGTGTAAGCACATCAGTAATAAAGCAGGTAATGAAATATGGACGCAGGCACCCATCCACGTGTGGTCCAGCATGTAGGTTCAGGCAGCTAATGGTCAGATCGCACATCAAACCACAGAAGGTGGCTGCAAACTGTTCTGGGGCTGCATGATGAGTCCATTAGCTGAAGCTCCGGGATGGGCCAGGGAAGGTGTCTGCAAATGGCTGGTTGTCCATATGTAAAAGTCAAATTTTCTATGAAATGTATTACAAGAAGCTTTGGATTGCCATGGATGGCAGTGCCAACTCCATGGAACATGTCTGAGCATCACTACCTGGGGGACCCAATGACAGCTAACAGGCAGGTGTAAGAAGCCAAGAGGCTCAGCCAGGGAGTCCCAAAGGGGTACACATTTTATAATCAAATTTGCATCAACAGTGACATCCTTTAAAACCATCACATGCTACTATCAGCTTCAGTCAGGAGAAGATAAGCTATGTTGGATGAAAACCGATTCAGGTAGTCTTAGAAGACTAAGCTCTTGATTTCATCCATTTTCACAAGATAAAATATGGACCAGGAAGATTTTTAATCAATGCTGGTGGCAATAATTAAATACAGTGCATTTTATATATTATAAGGTTAATATCTAATATCTAATTTTTAAATTTCCCATAATTACATTGTTTTCCTTAAAAACTGGAAATGTCTTCCAGAAAGCTATTGATGGATCATGTTTCAGGAAGACTCCAAGACAGCTCCCAGGATACCTGCCTTGCAAGATCCCCCTACTTGAAGGTAGGTGGGACCTGTGACTTGCTTCCTCCAACAGAACACAGCAAAGGTGACAAGCTATGAATGATTACATGACTCTGTTATATTAGAGTGCAGCACCTGCCTTGCTGGAGTCTCCTTCTCCCTAGCTGGCTCTGAGGAAGCAAACAGCCAAGCTGGAGAAGTTCACGTGACGAGGAGCTGTGGGCAGCCTCTTGCTGAAGGAAGCCCCTGGCAAGAAGTGAAGCCCTCAGTCCTACAACCACTAGGAAATGAACCAAAAAGTAGATCCTTCCCTGTCAAGCCTTCAGATGAAACCTCAACCCCAGTCAACTGCCTTTGATTGTAGCATTGCTGAGAAGCCAGAGAAGCTGTATCCAGACTCCAGACCCACAGAAACAGTAAGATAATAGATGTGTTCTTTTAAGCCACTAAGTTTGCTGCATTATTTTAATATATTAATAAGATAACTGATACAGCCCATTAGAATGATACAAGCAATTTTACTTAAAATAAGCATATATAGGATACTATTCCATTGAACTGGTCTATCATAAACTATAAATATTATAAATATACATTTCTTAAGTGACTGATTTTAATAAGATTATTTTTAACTACAGTGCAAAATCAAGCATTGTATCAATAAATGGCTGATCCTCATTTTCCACTCACTACTCCACAGTGGTTCTAAAGATAGCAAGGCCTTAACCTAGTAAGAGAAATAAAGTTGCATATGATCAAAACAGCAACATTTGATCATTAGTTACTAACCATGGATAGTTCACTTTTAAATTGACCTGTGATTACTATAAAATGTCACATCTATGGGCTTCCCTGGTGGCGCAGTGGTTGAGAATCTGCCTGCTAATGCAGGGGACACGGGTTCGAGCCCTGGTCTGGGAGGATCCCACATGCCACAGAGCAACTAGGCCCGTGAGCCACAACTACTGAGCCTGCGCGTCTGGAGCCTGTGCTCCGCAACAAGAGAGGCCGCGATAGTGAGAAGCCCGTGCACCACGATGAAGAGTGGCCCCCGCTTGCCACAACTAGAGAAAGCCCTCGCACAGAAACGAAGACCCAACACAGCAAAAATTAATTAATTACTAAACTCCTACCCCCAACATCTTCTTAAAAAAAATAAAATAAAATAAAATATCACATCTATTATTGTCAAAGTTTATTTTCAAAATTCTGATAGTTTGCATAAAGCATTTCTGAGAACACACACTAGGAGATTTTGATTTTGATGTTAACTGTTGGGAGCCAAGAAGTTTTCGCCATTAGAAGATGGCCGACACCCTGCTTCTCTTCCTGATTTATGAGATAGAAGTTCGCGCCTAAAATGAAAGCCCGCGCACGCAGCACCAATGATGATTAGCCAAGTACTTCCCTCATTCTGAATCCCGCCCCCCCTTTCTCTGCAGTGTATAAATACAGCTACCGCAGCAATAAAAGTTTGAGGCTTGATCAGGATTCTGTCTTGCCTCCATTCTTTCGCGTCTCCTGCCCTTCCCCCTTTTTTTCAACCCCCACAGGTTCCTCCTCAGACTCACAAAGATTTGTCCTGCTGGTCGGGACTCCCGGGGACGCCTGGGGCCGTACACAATTGGCGCCCAACGTGGGGCCTGAGGAACGGATCCTGACGGAGGTAGCACGCTTACGAACGCCTGGCCAGGCACCCACTGAGCCGCCGCGAGACTTACTCGAAAGTGCAGCTTGATTAGGTCCCCGGAGGACTGGCCGCCCTTCGGCAGTCGTGACCTGAGGATAAGGTAAGCGGAGCTATAAATATGGGACAGGAATTGAGTTCCCATGAACTCTTTCTTCAGGGGATCGAGGATTCCCTCAAGATGCGGAAGATTAAGGCTAGAAAAAAAGATTTGCGTGAATTTTTTATGTTCTTGTCTGATGTTTGCCCATGGTTCCCACAGGAAGGGACAATAGATAAAAAATGCTGGAATCGTGTAGGAAATTGTTTAAATGATTATTATCAAACCTTTGGGCCTTCTAAAGTGCCTGTGACTGCATTTTCGTATTGGAATTTAATTAGGGAGATTCTCATGGGTCATTTTTTTGACCCCGATGTCCAAAAGGTTGTAGAGACCGGGGAAACAATTCTTAAAGCAGCCTCTCGTCTCCATTCAGCTTGTCCATCCGTTACCATTGATATGGGTTCAAATGAAGAGTTCCCAAAAATTCCAGAAACCGGTCATCATTATCCCACAGATGATAAAGTTATCCCAAAGATTTATCCTTCCCTTACTGCTATTAAGGGTGATCCCAATGATGACCAGCTTTCCCCCCAAGATCAGGAAACTCTCGATGAGCAGGCTGCTCGTTATCATCGCAATGATGATCCCTGGGGATTCCCCCTTTTGAAGCCTCCACCATCTTATAATACTCCTCATCAGATGCCTGCCTTTAGCGCCCCTGCTCCCATTGCCCCCCTGATTGATCCCCTTCGACAGGCTAAGATGGCCTTAACCCAGGAAATTTCCTCTTTGAGAGATGTTTTACAACAAAAACGGGAACGCTTGGATCTCCTAAAGGAGCTTAAGGCCCTTGAGGTGGAGCTTACTTCTTTTAATGTCTCGAACGGTCCCAATAAACCCCCGCTTCGACAAAAACCAGGATCCATTAAGTTAGCCTTCCCTGTTACTCGCAGTCAAAATTTACCCACTCAAGGTGAAATTCAAGCTGAAGATAGTGAGGAAGGGGAAGAGGAAGAGGGAGAAGAATCTCCTGAACCTGATGAGGGACCAGATATTCATAATTCTTCTGGGGGCGGCCCTTTTGAACATAAATATCACCGCCTCAATTTAAAACATATAAAAGATTTAAAATCTGCTGTCAATAATTATGGGCCTACAGCCCCTTATACATTGGCAATCTTGGAGGGATTAAGCGATCGCTGGCTGACCCCAAATGATTGGCTTACCCTGGCTCGGGCCACCCTTTCTGGGGGAGATTTTGTTTTATGGCGCACTGAATTTGCGGAAAATTGTAGAGAAACTGCCCAAAGAAATGCTGAAAACAGAACTTCCCGATCATGGACCCGAGATAAATTACTTGGCCGTCCCCCCTATGAATCCAATGAGTCTCAGGCTGCTTTTCCCCCTGGTTTGTTGGCTCAAATACAAAATACTGGCCTTAAGTCCTGGCGCCGTCTTCCGCCTAAGGGTTCGCCCACAACTTCCTTGGCAAAAATTCGCCAGGGACCAGAAGAGCCTTATTGTGAGTTTATTAGCCGCCTCACGGACGCCGCCGAGCGTGTAGTGGGTGATAGTGAAACTGATAATGCCTTTGTTAAACATTTAGCTTATGAAAATGCCAATCCGGCCTGCCAAGCTGCCCTTCGGGCTCATCGTGGTGGTAGCCTGGCTGATTACATTAAGTTGTGCTCCGGAATTGGTCCCTCCCATTCTGTTGGTCTTGCGATTGGAGCTGCTCTAAAAGATTTTATTAAAGATACATCCGTCCTAGATAAACAACAAAAAACTTGCTATAATTGCAAACAACCTGGACATTTTGCCCGGGATTGTTCATTACATAGACAAGGACAGTCATTAAAGGCTAACCCACAACAACCCCGATATCAATCCCGGGCTCCTCCCACCACCGTTTGCCCTCGTTGTAAAAGAGGCAAACATTGGTCTTCAGAATGTTTTTCAAAAACGGATATAAATGGCCAATTGCTCCCCAAAAAACAGGGAAACTTTTCACGGGGCCAGCCCCTGGCCCCTTCCTTGGAACCAAACCAAGGGGCAATTCGGTTTGTTCCTCAAAAATCTGGACAAGTTCCCTGCACCCGGATGTTGGCTCCCTCTGTCGAGCCACACCCAGAAGCGCAGGATTGGACCTCTGTGCCTCCACCGACTCAATATTAGTCCCAGAACAAGGAGTACAACCAATTCCCACAGAAGTTTATGGCCCCCTGCCCCCAAATACTTTTGGTTTAATTTTAGGAAGAGGTAGTTCCGCTTTGGCTGGCCTCCAAATTATACCTGGTGTTATTGATAATGATTATTCAGGTCAAATTACCCTTTTGGCATCTGCTTTACAAGGCCCTATATCAATCCCTAAAGGTCAAAGGATAGCACAGTTAGTATTGTTGCCCCTAAATTCTTTAAATAAGAGCCATACTAATTGTCCTAGAGCAGATGCTGCTTTTGGCTCCTCAGATGTTTATTGGGTCCAACAAATTACTCCTGAAAGGCCACTCCTAACCCTGTGGTTAGATGGGAAGAAATTTGAGGGTTTAGTCGATACAGGAGCCGATGCAACAGTTATTTCGGAAAAATATTGGCCCTCCTCTTGGCCTTGTACAGTGTCTATAACTCATTTACAAGGCATAGGACATTCTACCAATCCTAAACGGAGCTCTAAAGTTCTTACATGGATAGATACTGAAGGTAATACTGGACAGGTACAACCTTATATTTTGCCACATATCCCGTTGAATCTTTGGGGACGTGACATCCTGTCACAATTAAAGTTAATCATGGCCAGCCCCAATGAGGTGGTGACCCAACAAATGCTAAACCAAGGGTTTCTACCAGGCTTAGGCTTAGGAAAAAATAATCAGGGTATTACACGACCTATTTCCCTGGCATCTAACATAAATCGCCAGGGCCTAGGCAGTTCGCCTTTTTCTTAGCGGCCATTGACCTTCCTGTGCCCCATGCGGACAAAATACGATGGAAAACTAATGATCCCGTTTGGGTGGACCAATGGCCTCTAACAGAAGAAAAACTTACAGCTGCCACAAAGTTAGTGCAGGAACAATTGGCCGCTGGACATTTAGAAGCCACTACTTCGCCATGGAATACCCCTATATTTGTGATAAAAAAGAGATCTGGCTCATGGCGACTTCTCCAAGATCTTAGGGAAATTAATAAAACAATGTTTACTATGGGAGCTTTACAGCCTGGCTTGCCTTCTCCTATTGCCATTCCAGCTGGCTATTTTAAAATCATTATTGATCTTCAAGATTGCTTTTTTACTATCCCTCTCCATCCTCAGGATAGAGAGCGTTTTGCATTTAGTCTCCCAGTAATTAATTTTAAAGGCCCAATGCCACGTTTTCAATGGAAGGTCCTCCCGCAGGGTATGGCCAATAGCCCCACCTTATGTCAAAAATTTGTTGCACAAGCTGTAGACCCTCTTAGGGCTCGTTGGCCTGGTATCTATATCATTCATTATATGGATGATATTCTTTTGGCTGGAAAATCAACTGATAAACTCCTTAAGTGTTATCAAGATTTAAAAGATAATCTTGCTTCCTCTGGCCTTCAAATTGCTTCAAATAAGGTACAATTAAAAGATCCATACTATTATCTTGGTTTCGAATTAAACAAAAAAATAATTACCACTCAAAAGATACACATACAAGTATCACATTTGCAAACCCTCAATGATTTTCAAAATTTTTTGGGAGATATTAATTGGCTACGACCGTATCTTAAACTTACTACGGGAGAGTTAAAACCCTTATTCGAGATTTTACAAGGGCCATCAGATCCCTTGTCACCCCGTAGGCTGACTAAGGAAGCTAAAAATTCTCTTCAATTAGTAGAAAAGGCCATTAGATGTCAACAGATTACCTTTTTAGATTATGGTCGTCCCTTTAGTTTGATTATTTGTGCCACTGCACATACACCCACTGGAGTCCTATGGCAAGATCATCCCCTCTTGTGGATACATTTGTCCGTATCTCCTAATAAAGTGCTTAAGACCTACCCTTCCTTAGTAGCACAGGTTCTTACTTTGGGCAGAGAAAAAAGCCGTCAATTTTTTGGCAGAGATCCTGATCATTTGATTCTCCCCTATACCAAAGAAGAGCTTAGTTGGTTATTACAAACTGATGATAAGTGGCTTGTTTCCTTATCCTCCTTTCAGGGTAATATTGATAATCATTATCCACCTGATAAGCTCCTTCAGTTTGCTAGAAAACATCTGTTTATATTTCCCAAAATCACTTCTGCTGTTCCTCTGGGAGATGCTGCCCTAGTATTCACTGATGGATCATCATCCGGTGTTGCTGTATTTGTTATAAATAATCAGCCCTATAGGGTACAGTCCCCCTTTTTATCAGCACAACTTGTTGAGCTTTTTGCCATTCTTCAGGTTTTTGAGATGTTACAGAATATCCCCTTTAATTTATATACGGACAGCTCATATATAGCTTTGTCCGTCCCCCTTTTAGAAACTGTTCCATATATTAAACCCTCTTCCAATGCTGTTCCCCTTTTTCAACAACTTCAAAGTCTTATACTTCAAAGACAAGCGCCTTTTTTTATTGATCATCTTAGGGCTCATACAGATCTTCCTGGACCCCTCTCTCAGGGCAATGATTTAGCTGATAAAAATGCCCGCCTGATGTGCACCGTAACCTCTGATTCTGTTTCTCAAGCTACTCAATTTCATCAGCTACATCATGTTAATGCACATACTCTTCGCTTAATGTTTAAGCTTACTCGAGAACAATCAAGACAAATTGTAAAAAATTGTCCAGGGTGCGTTACATTTTTACCTCTTCCACATCTTGGGGTAAACCCAAGAGGTCTATTACCTAATGAAATCTGGCAGATGGATGTTACCCATCTTGCTGAATTTGGAAAATTAAAATTTATTCATGTGTCCATTGATACCTTTAGCGGCTTTATATATGCCTCCCTTCAGGGAGGAGAAGCCACAAAAAACATTATTTCACATGTGCTCCAATGTTTTACAGTTTTAGGCAAGCCTCAAATAATTAAAACAGATAATGGGCCTGGGTATACCTCCCAGGCTTTCCAAGATTTTTGCACCCGGCTTCAAATAAAACATCTTACGGGAATTCCATATAACCCCCAGGGTCAAGGCATAGTAGAAAGAGCCCATCAAACCCTTAAAAATACCATTTCCAAGCTTAAAAATAATGATTTAACTGCTACAAAAAATTCCCCAAAAAATATTCTTAGTCATGCCCTGTTTGTAATTAATTTTTTACAATTAGATAATAATGGTAGATCTGCCGCCGATCGCCTTTGGCATCAAGAAACTAAAAATCAATATGCACAAGTTATGTGGAAAGACCCTTTGACCTTTAAATGGCATGGACCCGATCCACTCCTCATCTGGGGGAGGGGATCCGCATGTGTATATAATACCAAAGAAGGTGGAGCACGCTGGTTGCCTGAGCGCCTTATTAAACCTATAAGTTCTATAAAGTAATAAATTTTATCCAGGGCCCTTTTCCCTGAGATTGTATTTCTTTTTCTTTTTCAGAAAAAGATGGAGACCCTCCTAATATTGAAAGAGCGGCAGAGACGACATGAGTTATCCGTTGTGACCCTGATCCTGTCATCTTTGCTGGTTGTTGGACAGGCTGAAAGCACTCCCCACTTGCCTCAAAATTTAACCTGATACATTACCATCACCTCGCCATTACAGAAGCAGAACCAAAGGATGATTCTGGCTGCCCCTCCACTGGAGCGGCATGAAACAGAGACATGCCTACCCCCCTCTTTGATGGAGGGTATGGGTACCGAGTTGAGTGTGGCAGCAAAGCATGCACAAGGGAAAACGTGTATATATGTATATACAAGGTAATCTCTGTTATTCCCTGTGAGTATACCTGAATTATGATAGAGGTTGGTATCTAAACATTGTTTTTGGCTTTTAGTAGCTAAGATTATCTTTGGCTCTGCCTCTCCTCCCCAAAAGATACCAAGAGCCGATGAGTGTGGACACACATACCTTGTCCACGGGAGGATTCAGGTCACTACTCCCTCACTCGGTTAATGCCCACCTCCTTAAAAGAAATAAAAAGGGAGGAAATGTTGGGAGCCAAGAAGTTTTCGCCATTAGAAGATGGCCGACACCCTGCTTCTCTTCCTGATTTATGAGATAGAAGTTCGCGCCTAAAATGAAAGCCCGCGCACGCAGCACCAATGATGATTAGCCAAGTACTTCCCTCATTCTGAATCCCGCCCCCCTTTCTCTGCAGTGTATAAATACAGCTACCGCAGCAATAAAAGTTTGAGGCTTGATCAGGATTCTGTCTTGCCTCCATTCTTTCGCGTCTCCTGCCCTTCCCCCTTTTTTTCAACCCCCACAGGTTCCTCCTCAGACTCACAAGGATTTGTCCTGCTGGTCGGGACTCCCGGGGACGCCCGGGGCCGTACACAGTTAACAATAGTATAAATGAAGGATCTGGTTGTCTGAACAGTCATGAGAAAGGTATTGCTAAATTGTTTTATGTAGACTGTTTCATGTTTGGGAGGTATATTTAGACTGCAGGATGTGTTGAAATAAACAGTCAGAATAGAAAACTAAAAACAGAATTACCATATGATCCATCAATTCCACTCCTGGGCATATATCCAGACAAAACTATAATTCAAAAAGATACATGCACCCCACTGTTCATAGCAGCACTATTCACAACAGCCAAGACATGGAAACAACCTAAATGTCCATCTACAGATGAATGGATAAAGAAGATGTGGTACATATATGCAATGGAAGAGTACTCAGCCATAAAAAAGAAGGGAATAATGCCATTTGCAGCAACACAGATGCAACTAGAGATCATCATACTAAGTGAAATAAGTCAGAAAGAGAAAGACAAATACCAAATAATATCACTTATATGTGGAATCTAAAATATGACACAAATGAACCTATCTTTGAAACAGAAACAGAATCACACACATAGAGAACACACTGGTGGTTGCCAAGGGGGAGGGGGTTGGGGGAGGGATGGAGTGGGAGGCTGGGATTAGCAGATGTAAGCTTTTATATATAGAATGGATAAAAAACAAGGTCCTACTGTATAGCACAGAGAACTATATTCAATGTCCTATGATAAACCAGAATGGAAAAGAATATTTTTTAAATGTATATATAAATATAAATATATATATATATGTATAACTAAATCACTTTGCTGTACAGCAGCAATTAATACAACATTGTAAATCAACTATACTTCAATAAAAAATAAATTAAATTAAAAAATAAAAGGATTTGTTTCTTATAGTTATGGAAGCTAGCAGTCTAAAATCAAAGTGTCAGCTGATTCAGTTCCCTGGTGAGGGCTCTCTTTTCGACTTGCAGACAGACGGCCACCTTCTTGCTCAGATGGCACAGAGAGAGAAGCAAACTCTCTGGTGCCTCTTCTCACAAGGGCGCTAATCCCCTCATGAGTGTCCTACCCTTGTGACTTCATCTAATCCTAATTACCTCCCAAAGACCCCATCTGCAAATGCTACCACATTGGGAATAAGGGCATCAATATACAATTTTTGGAGGGACACAGTTGCGTCCATAGCAATAAGCATGAAAGTATTTTTTAAAGCATGTTTATGAGTTAGTTTAAACTCATGGTTGGATGTTTAAATACATGCTTTCTGTCTGTATTCTTTTAAAGAGTCTAAAAATGCATGTAACAAAATATAGTATCCTAGATTTCCAAGTAGGAAAATTTTGCTGCTTACTCAAAGCTAAATGTTTTCAATCACATCTTCATTTGGGGAGGAAAAGGGGGAAATGTTTTCCTCATCTTGACATGTTTATCAATTCGAAACAGAACCAAATGTTCCATGTTTACATTTTCTAGCTCCCAGAAATTATGGAATTCCTTAGTTCACAGAATTCATTCTTCTCTTGTCATTGAAAGTGTACAATACAATCAAATGAAAATAAATACTGTATTAAGGCCATATATTCCTCTACTTATAATAAACTGATAAGCCTTTGTCATTATGTTTTGAAAAATTTTAGATTATCTGTTGCCTTAAGACTTAAATTTGGTTATCTATCATCTATTTTGCTATTCTTATGGAGAGTAAGCTTCCAATTATTCCCTCTGTTTGCTGTCTTAGACATCCCTAAGCCTTGCTGAACAAGTAGCACAAGGCTTCTCTTTGGAACTAACCCCAAAGATGGCTAAGTAAACCAAATATGTACAGTCTACTGTAATTTACATCATTTGTGGAAATGCTTATTTTCTTAGTCACAGGCTTTGCCGTGCATTAAGCATAGAGATTTCCTAGCACGGAAATGATATTTAAAAGCTCTAGGGCAGAAGACCTAAATAGATGTTTCTCCAAAGAATATTTACAGACAGCCAACAGGCACACGAAAAGATGCTCAACGTCACTAATTACTAGAGAAATGCAAACCAAAACTACAATGTATCACCTCACACCAGTCAGAATGGCCATCATCAAAACGTCTACAAATAACAAATGCTGGAGAGGGTGTGGAGAAAAGGGAACCCTCTTACACTGTTGGTGGGACTCTAAGTTGGTACAACCACTATGGAGAACAGTATGGAGGTCCCTTAAAAAACTAAAAATAGAGTTACTATATGAGCCAGCAATCCCACTCCTGGGTATATATCCGGAAAAGATGAAAACTCTAATTCGAAAAGATACACGCACCACAGTATTCACAGCAGCATTATTTACAATAGCCAAGACATGGAAGCAACCTAAATGTCCATCGACAGATGAATGGATAAAGAAGATGTGGTACATATATATAATGGAATATTACTTACTCAGCCTTTAAAAAGAATGAAATAATGCCATTTGCAGCAACATGGATGGACCTAGAGATTATCACATTAAGTGAAGTAAGTCAAAGACAAATATCATAGGCTATCACTTATTTGTGAAATCCTAAAAAATGATATGAATGAACTTATGTACAAAACAGAAATAGATTCACAGACATAGAAAACACACTTATGGTTACCAAAGGGGAAGGGGGGGAGGGAGGGGTAAATGAGGAGTCCGGATTAACAGATACACACTACTATGTATAAAATAGATAAACAACAAGGTCATACTGTAGAGCACAGGGAACTATACTCAATATCTTGTAATAACCTATAATGAAAAGAATCTGAAAAAGAATATATATATATAACTAAATATATACATAACTAATATATATATAAATCACTTTATTGTACACCAGAAACTAACACAACACTCTAAATCAACTCTACCTCAATAAAAAAAATTTTAATTTAAAATACACAAATGTCTTTATCTTTTATTCCCTATATATTTCCCCTTTGTCTTTTATTCCCCTTATGTATTTCCCCTTTTCCTTTTATTCCCCTTATATATTTCCATTGTTATGATGGTTGCATTGCTACATACAATCTTGGCCTCAAGACTGGAGACCGCTATGACCAACCTTGACCTCCACTCTAGTGCTAGGAGCATCTGTATCCCAAACCTGAACTAAATGTACGGCAAGTCTTCCAAAAAAGAAGGATGCACCAGGCTCTCAAAAAGACTCATATTATGGGGAACACTCAATTTATTTAAAACAAGAAAGTCTTATTTGGGAAAGACATGACCTGAAAAAACACAAAGGATTCTCAAGTGCAAAGTAAGGCTTCCGACACAACCAGTGCTAGGTAAAAGTTCACTGAAACAAACAAAAAGAGAAGGGAGATTTGGTGATAAACTGCATTTGAAAGAGTTGCTTTAGATCCAGAAAAAAACAAAGCTACACATAAACGTAAGGTATCACCTAAGCAGGAGAAGTTGCCAATAGCCTCTGGGAAGGACAAGAGATCTGGACAATATTAATAATTAAGCATGGTTTTCCTAGCAAATTAGTTTGTTTTTTTTCTTAAACTTAGTCAGTAGCAATCATTCTATAAAGAAAACATCCTTTCTCCTGGGTATGAAGTAAACACAGCAGAGCTGTGACAAAAATAAAGCAGCCAGAATTTAAAGCATACAAAAATCTGGGGCTAAAAACGGATACTCTCATTTTGCCTGCGAAATTATAGGTTTGGCGGGTGCTCCAGGCCACCAAGGTCTCCTCTGCCAATGTGACCTTCCTCTGTCCCCAAGGAGCTAGCTCTCCTCCAGCAGAGCCTCGCAATAGGAAATAACAAGGTATGTTTAATATACACATAGTAGGCGCTGAAACCACCGAAGTCATTCCAAGCCAACAGATGCGTCAGTCAAACCCAGACTGCAACACGCTGCCTACACAGCAGTGCCCCTCACCCCCGAAAGCGTTTTCACGGTCTATATTTTGTGGCTTTGGGGAAATGTTATCTATGTTGTTGTTACTGGTTGGTAAGCTACACTCTAAAGGCAAATCCTGTGGAGTCTTAAAATCAGTGATGCTATATAGCAGGTTTCCTCCACAGTGGAAGCACTGACATTTGGGGTCGGCTAATTCTCTGTTGTAGGGACCAACCCGTGCATTTAGGGAGACTGGCAGCATCCCTGGCCTCTACTCTCTAGATGCCAGTAGCACCCACTACTGCCCCCCGGGCTATGAAAACAGAACCATCTTTAGACATTGCCAGATGTCCCCCGGGGAGCAAAATTGCCACTGGTTGAGAGTCACAGGGCTAGAAGCATAGGATGGTATAACTTTCAAATGCAGGCATTGAAAAGGATGGGGTAAATCTATTTGCTGCCCTAGAACTATCTTTGAGACAAAGAGTTACATGAAAACAAGCAGGAGTCAGAACAATATCTAAGTTCCCATTTCTTACGAAGAGTCTGTGTGGTATGTTTCCATCTGCTTAGAAAACTTCTGGAGAAAAACCTGAGACTTAATCCTGCTTGTCTCTGGGGAGGGGGATCTCATTTACATTTTTCTACCATTTAAATTGTTTGCTATACTCCTTTTCATCATTTAAGAAATAATTTTAATAACTTTCCATATTTTTAAAATTGTAGCATTCAAAATATTTTCCAAAAAACTAGGAGTTTTTTGTTTGTTTTACCTTTTAGTAAAATTGCAGTTTATTTATTTTATTGAAGTATTGCTGATTCACAACATTCATTAGTTTTGGTTATACATACATACATATATGTATGCAGTGACTCAGTTATACATACAAATATATATTCATATATATATATGAAAATATATACCTATTCTTTTTCAGATTCTTTTCCCTTTAGGTTATTACAAAATATTGACTATAGTTCCCTGTGCTATACAGTAGGTCCTTTATGGTTATCTATTTTATGTATAGTAGTGTGTGTATGTTAATCCCAAACTCCTAAATTATCTCTCCCCCTCCCCTTTCCCCTTTGGTAACCATAAGTTTGTTTTCTATGTCTGTCGGTCTACTTCTGCTTTGTATCAAGTTGCAGTTTAACGGGGGCTTGAACCTCGGAGCCTCAGCTGGGGAAGCTGGCTCCAGGGGCATCATGCCACCAATGCCAGCCTCTCTCGGCACTGGCACTGAAGACTGCTGACCATCACCGCCTACTCTGAGTGGAAACGGGGAGAAAATGTGTGAAAGTGACACAAGCGCCCATAAATGATTGCTCGCTGTGAGGTAACCGTAGCCCTAGAACAAGATCATGACGACTAATGGACTCGGGCCTCCTTTCAAGCAGATGCGGGCGGCCAGTCCCACCCGCTGGTCTGCAACCACCCGTGACTGGAGGTTTGCTGCACCATACCTCCACGGAGTAGTGTGGGGAGAGGGGCATGTCCAGGTTCCACGGGTCTCCTAGCATCACCCAGAACCTTTTGTTGCATCATCAGTTTCAGGAGTCCCAGTTTCATCATCCAGGACGCACATGAAGGCTGGATGACACGCAGTCGTTCAGTGCCGGGTTCTGGCTGTCCATCAGAATGAGTAAGGAAGCATCAGAATGCAGGGTCCCAGGCCCGTCCCAGACTCACTGCATCAGAATCTCTACTTGTGGGGCCTCAGAGTCTCAGTTTTAACAGGTTACCAGGTGATTCCTAGGAAACTGTCTTCTTATTTGTGAATTTCCTTGATTTTCCCGTTAAGATCAGAATCTTATGGAAAATACAGTAACTTTTCCAAGAGCTGAAATCTCAGGATTTCCCCCAAAGCCTCCATGGATGTTCTTGAAACAGGTTGAGAGAAATTTATTCATCAGAGAACAGTTTCAATCACCCACATGAGCTAAGTTAATATAATCAGTTTCAGTCCATTGGGCTGACTGCCTGTAGATATTTAATTACACCATTTTGGGTCCTAGTCACTGCCTGGAGTTCTAGAAGCCTGACGAAGAGCGTGGAAGGCACTAATGTGGAGAAGCGAGAACAAAACTTCCGGGAGAAGTTCCATGTGGCCCAAGTGTAGACACCCTGGCAGGGAGTTTGGAGATGAGGTTACAAGTTAAAGTGATGCTAAGCTTTGGACCAGGAAGGCCTTAAAGTTCCCCTCGGTTTGACTAAACTTTAGGCACATTTCTTCCTGACCCTGGGCCCCTGACCACCCTTTTCTTAGAACATTTACTTTAGAAAACTTAGAGTCATCAATACTTTCTCTGCCCCTTTGAGATACAAATCTTCTCACTGCCTGTTGCCAGATTTACAACCCAGGATTGTCTGTCTCAAGGACCCAGGGGCCATCCCTTTGAAATGTGACCCTCAAGGAAGATAGGGTGCCTGTCTCCCAGTCTCTGTGGGAGGGTGGGCTCCTAACTGCTGTGTGCCAATTAGTAAACACAGGTGGTCTCATCACACCAGCCGGCCACCTCCCTAATGCCCTCCAGTACTTCTGCATTAGCCCTCCCCAGTGCCTACAAACTCTTCCACTTTTCATTTCAGTGGGATTGAGTTCAGTCTCTCTCCTCTGTTGCAACTGTCTTGACCCCTATTGCAATAGCCTTGAATAAAGTCTTCCTGACCTAAAGTCTAACTTCTCCAGTACAACTTTTCTTTGGCATTATCGAAGGGACCTGCATATAAGCAAAGTCTGCTTCTTACTTTATCTCAAGAGCGATGGGAATTCAGTGAGGTCTCAGAGCTGGGGGTACACAGATCTGAGTGGCAGTTTATACAGGTAATCTGGATACCCTTGGGAGATCACTTGGAAACGAGGATTAAGCCACTAAAACTAAGAGGAGTCATGAGGCCAGTGAAGGAATGATACCTCCATCTATCAAAGCAGAGAAAGAGAACAGAAAAGAAGGGCTAGAATTTTGGGGGTGTGGTGGTTTATGAGGTAGACTTGGGCAGCTATTAGAGAAAGGGTGTGGGAAAAAAAAGGATAGACTGTAGAATGAGTCTGAGATCTCTAGCTTGGAAAGCTAGGTAAATGTGTTTATATACAAAGACAAGGAAATCCAATTACCAAAGAGTCGTTAAATGAATACAATCTGTTCTTATGTTACTATAAAATTATTTTCAATGTTTATCATACATATTTCGGAGTTAATGAACTGGGACTGGTTTCACCTGAGTAGTTGGCTGATTTTTTTTCTCATCCTTCCTCTTCCCACACTGCATTAAATAATTGGCATCCATTCCCAACAGGCGTTTCTAAAATACTCTTCAAAGCCACTGCCAAGAGGGAACCTGTGTTTTCAGATCAGTGTGTCCCAGATTTATCACAGGAGTGGGCAGACGTGACAGAAGAGGAGAATGAGTCCTGGCAATCCCAACGCAGAGGCAAGTTTCGTGTTCTGTAGTGAGTACCAGCAGACAGCAGGCAAAGGCATCCTCACAAATGAGTGTCCAAATAAATCCTCTTCCCCAGACACAGAGTTTCTGGCCTTTTCATCTCATGAGCCGTATAAACAAAAGGAATCCGAAGCCGGAAACAGGGAACTGAGTTGCATGAACTGTTCTGAGCCTAGCTGAGCGTTGGTTTAGTCCCAGATCATGACTTTGAGTGTCTTCCACTTCCACAGGTAGGAGCTCTAGGGCACTCACGGGGGGATTCCAAGCTTCCACCTGGCTGTGCTACTCTGCAGAACTCCCACAGCTTACATGGAAAACTCTCTGTTTCCTGGCACAGACAAGAGGGCTGTGAGCATGGGTGGCTTTCTACCTGGACAGAATTTGGTAAAGAAGCCTCAGGAGCCTAGAAGGCAGAATCAAGCTGAGGCAGGTCCCAGCAGCTCTGGGCCTGGCGGTAGGGGCCAGGGTGGGTGGAGAGGCCAAGGCAGGCCTGAGCCCATCCTGGTCTGGCGTGAGCCTGGCACCATGCCTGCAGGAGGCTGGTTCCTTGTGCGGAATTACTCAATGCTACAAATAGGGGAACATTGCTGATGAAAGTTTTACGGGTTTATTAGTAATCGCACCATTCAGGGTACTAAAACTTCAAAGTCCTAAGAAGTCCCACTAACCCTTACAACACCCCAGTGAGCTAGGGAAGCAAACAGGGATCATTGTCCCCATTTTAGGGAGAGCAGAGACGGGTAAGAAGCTTTGCTCAGAGCGATAGGAAGATCAGCGTTGCTCACGTCTTGGTGACCACCAAGTCCAAATTCAGAATGGCCGGCTCCACTAACTCATACTAAGAGGGTCAGCTAAGGAGTCTTTCGTTACTCAGAATGAAACTTGTGACCAGATTTTATTTAAAATAAAAGAAGCAGACATTGTATTTTGTTGTAGCTTTAATAACAGTAAATGACAGTAATTTTGCCAAATTAGAAATGTCTGACTTGAGGCACTGGCCAACTCCTCTACTGTCGCAATGTAGACTAGATGATTTTGACAGATCTCATCCAGAGCTGGACCAGGATCTCCAGGCCTCCTCCCTCATGTTGCCCCATACTGCTTCCATGGCAACCTGAAAAGCTTAGGCATGAGTACTAAACCACCCTCAGTGTTGTTTTTCAATCTCCTTTTAAACAAATTATAATATTTTTCTGAATATTTATCTATATTGTGAGAAATTTTGGAAAATACAAAAAAGTAAAAAGAAAATAAGAGTCGTGAGGGATCTCTTACTGGTGGATTATAAATGACCTCTGGGAACCTTTGGGGGCATGTGCTGCCTGTCAATTTTTAGGTATGTAAATATATTTCTATTAGGTAAAATTGGAGTTACTTTCCCTATTTTTACCCAAATCCTTGAATATTATTCAAACACATGGATTAAATAACTACATAACCACCCACCAAATGGTGGTATCCATTTATTTAGCCAATCTCCAACTATTGGGTACTTTGGTGACTTCCAGTTAGTGCTAGCATGACTCTAGATAAACATTTCAAATAAAGCTCTCTGATTATTTCTTTAGGGCAAACTTGTAGAAGATGAATCACTGAGTCAATGGATTCACACATCTTTAAAGCTTTTCCTATATGTATCAATACTACCACACTATTCTCCAGAATGTTGTATCAATTTCCACTTTTGCCTGCTTTAAGAGGTTAATTTTTCTGATCCCTCCAAAATTCCTCTACTGGTGGGGCTTAAGAGTGGCCATGGGTTGCAATCATGGCTAGAACATTTGGAAAAAACCATGTTTAAAGGAAACATAGGTTTCAGTCAGATGGAATGCTTATTTGGGATGGCTAGTGAGGGCTGCCAGCCAAGGGAGAAAACTAACATGTCTCCATTCCTCCAAAAAGTCACCCCCATTCATTAAGTGACTATGGAAGACAATTCATGTTCAAGGCCCTTGCAAGGTGTCCCCATTTTATGCTTGAGAAAAATGAGGCTCACAGAGATTCTCTAACCTGGTCATAACATGATGGTGCCAAGATGGCAGCCCCCGGCTGTCTGCTCCCTCCCACGGAGATATAAATGGGAACCTTAACCATGCTGGGGGCTCTGAGCGGTGTGGGTAAGTGGCCCTTTTGATCATGGCTATTGTCCCTCCTCTTCTTCAAATACTAATGGCAGAAAAGTTTTCAATCCTAGACCCAAAGCAACCTTTATCCTGCAATGAACCTCTAACAGGCCTGTATTGAAGGAGTAAGAACCCTGGGTACTTGGAGTACTTTTACTTATACCCTAAGGCACGAAGGGTTTCAAAGGCAAGCTCTGAGTCAGACAACTGTGGGTTTTAGTCCTGACTCTGCAACTTATGACATGTATGACTTTGGGCATGCCACCCACTCCTCATTTACTAAATGAAGATGAGTAAGAGTTAAGGAGACAGTGCAGGGACCTCCCAGGCGGTCCAGTGGTTAAGACTCCACACTCCCAATGCAGGGAGTGTGGGTTCGATCTCTGGTGAAACTAAGATCCCGAATGCCATGTGGCATGGCCAAAAAAAAAAAAAAAGAGAGAGAGAGAGAGAGACAGTGTACACAGAGGGATTATCCCAATGCCCAAAACATGGTAAATGCTCAAGAAATGCCCTCTAATAAGAATTCCTATCATTGCAAACAAAGTGATAAAGATGTAGCACAGGTATTTGACTCAGAAGGAGACAGGAAATAATCTGGCTTCCACACGCTGCAAACTCTATCCTCAGGATGTCACAGTATTTCCCTGGGCTGCATTACCCAGGCAGGCACAATTAGAGAAGGTCCGGGAATGGCAAGTTTCTTGTCCCTGCAGTGCTGGCCTCAAAAGAATTCTGCAGCAACCTTGTGCAATGGCTAAGAGCTATGACTCTGGGGAAACAGACAAGACTAGATTCCACAACCAACTCTGTCCAACACTATCGGGCAGCTTTGAGCACATACACATCCTATATAAGCCTGTGTGTAAAATAAGGATCATCACAGTTCCTACCTGTTGGGGGAAGTAAATGAGATGATAGTACACATGCAAAGGTTAGGGTGACCATGCCTGACACATAAAAAAACAAACAAAACTAATTGTGAAATCTGTTCACTTGTCTTCCTGGAGCCCTCCTCCCAGCACCTGGTAGAATATCTCACCTCCCCACCTCTTTGAAGTGGGCTATGAACACATAATTTCTCTGGCTGCTATAAGTGGATTGGACTGGAGTCCCCTTGGGTAGAAGACTTTAAGAGACGGTGGTCCATATTACCATGTTCTCTCCCTCCCCATCAAAATGACCAGCAACAATCCAGGTGACAGTGGCCCCAGAAGTCAGCCTGCCCCCGAAGAGTGAGGATCGGGGTAGCAGAGCTTCTGGAAACCCCAGAAGCACACAGAGCATGAATGAGAAACAGACACTAGCTAATGTATGGAAATTTAGGGATCCTTTGTTACTGTAACTTAACCCATCAAATTGATGCTGATGTAATTATACGTAATCTGTCAGACTAGTTCAGAAGATGGAGAAAAGAGCCCAACTTTTGATCAAAACTTTAATAATTGTGATCGAGGACTTTCTCAATTAGAGTAGGTGGCTAAGAAGAAAAGCTTTTCCAAAGCAATGGAAAGTCAGAAGCGAGAACTTTGTTCAGGACCCGGTGGGAGCAGACTCTCCCCCCTCTCCTGCAGGTCAGGAACCAGGAGAACCCAATTCCCTCACCTCCAAGGATCACACCCCTAAGTCTACACGACGAGTGATGTAGGTGAATTGAGGATGAAAGCGTGATGGGGTCTAAAACCAACAGGGCTGATTCCTAGGTTCCTGCAGGGCTATGCGTCTCCCCTCAGCGCTGCCCAGCAGGTGCCCGGAGACAGATCTATTCAGGGGATGTTGCACAGGGACAGAACAGATTTGCTGGGACTGGGCACGCACACCCCATCTCCCCGAGGTTTCTGCTATCATTGACTGAGTCAGTGAGGGAGAGAACGGTGTGACTTCTTTCCGCCAATCCATAACCATCAGAGACACAGGAAATGCTACAGTATCAGGTTTAGAACTAGCCACGACTTCAGAAAATTCAAAAAGATTGTTGTCAAAGCAACCGGTTTGGGGTTCAATTACAATAAGCAAGAGAGATTTGTTAAAATACCCAAAACATGCAGCATAATTCAGTTTTACAAGTCATGTGTAATATGTTGAATAACTGTTGCTATTAACAGCTATTAACAGTTTCGTCAACCAGTAAGTCTGCATGTATTCATTTTAACAAGATTCATTAACGACCTTGCTGAATGATACAGTTACAAGCAAACTCATTTACTTAAAATTAAATGCTCTGTGGTACACTTTTAATTTCCAATTTAGCTTGAAGGAATAATACAGAAAAGTAGAAAAAGTAACAAGTTGCTGCTTTTAGTAAAATGATGTAAAATACTCTTTACTGTATGAGATTTAAATGCAAATTATTAAGAATGGGGCTCTACAATTTTGAATTTTAAAAAAGCTATAAATTCTCACTTTTGTCTCTCAAAAGTACATATAGCCAGTCATGTTTTCTAAAGGCATCTGTCCTATGGGAAATTTTTCTTCCGCTTCTCCTCTGAAAGCTTGGCGGTGTTTGCTTTTGTTTTTTTGTTTTGGTTTGGTTTTCTTCTGTCTGCCTCTTATCATTTTTGAGCATAGAAAAGACATCATATAGTGCTCTGGAAGAGTTTTTTGTTTTGATTTTTGTTCTTTTATAGCACCTCCTGATAGCATTACGTGACTCTGGAAATCTGTTCTGTGCTCTGCGAATAAGGTATGAAATGGAAAGTTCCTTCCCTGTGTTCGAAGAACAGAGTCAACCCTATTGAGGCTGTATTGTATTTTTTCCTGTATTGTCCTATAGGCACAGAAATAATCCTTGGCTTGGTCTGGGGCAACAGCCAAAGGAATTATCTAAAACAGCAGAACCCGAGGGGGATAAGAAGGTTGGGAGGTGATGGGGGGAAGCAGTCAAAAAAAACTGTATAATAATAATTTTTGTTCACTTCCAGATATGTTCTTAATGTTTTCATAGGCCTTTTTTTCTTCACTGTGTAATCTGCATATACTCATTGTAGACATTTATAAAGGTATAAAAAAAAGAAAAAAATCCTTCACAATCTGACCACCAAGAAATAATCACTATTATCATTTTGCTGCATTTCTTTACAGTCTTTTTTCTTAGAAATGTATTTTATATATATATATATATGCACATATATTGCATAAATTTATATAGGCTTTATAGTTATTGAAAAGATATGCATAAAATATATTTCCAGGCATATAAAGTGAAACCTTTTAAGTGCAGGATTTTTAACAACTGCATAATATTCATGTTATTTATGCAACATTATTCATTTAACTGTTTCCGTACTGCTGGCCATTTCTTTGATCCATATTTTAAGTTGTTTTTTTTTTCTGTTTTTTCCTGTCTATTGCCACGGTTAACAAGAACGATAAACATCAACAGGGAAAGAACTACCAGATCACCTAGTCAAGTGAATGATTTAAAATAACACTGAAAAAAAAAAAAAAAAGAACTTAAAAAAACTACTTGTAAGCACCAGTTTTACAGTGAATTATACAGCTTTAATTAGTACAACCTACTGGCAGAATATGGAAATCAGTAGTGAAAATGAAGACTACTAACTGACCAATAAGCCCAGCAAAGACCAGTACAACAGCAAAGGTGCTGTGACTCTGGATTCTGACTCTCCAGGGGATCAGACCAGACACCTGGGGATCAGACAGCCAAGACCAAGTTTCCCACCCAAGGAAAACATTATGTAGGGCCTAAGGATCTGATCCTTAAATTTTGGCCAAAACTAGGGTAGAGTATATTAAGTGGAGAGAGGAGTGAAGAAAGGGAGAAGCTGGTGGGGGGCGGGGGGGGGGAGAACGAGGGGAAGAGGAGCCTGGGGTAAGGATGAAAGGAAGAGAGAACAAAGCAATCCAGGAGATGGCAGTGTGATGGCCCAGGGTGGGTCAGCACAAGGACCCTGACAAATGTCCAGCCTGGCCAGCTGACGCGTACTGAGCACATGAGCATCTGCACACAGGTCTTGGGGAAACCACAACCAAGGACTGGAGACCCCACATGCCCTCCTGGGCTGGGGGCAGGGGGTCAGATCAGCAGGGTAGAAGCCCAGATGCTGGAAGCTGGAATAGCAGAGTTGGGAGTCAGTGATCAAAAGACAGGATCACCAGAGTGACACCATTAGTGATGCCAAGGAGTCCAAAGATGCTGGTGAGAAGCATGGCCATGATGCCCACTGCACATTGCATGTGACTGCTTGTTATGGAGCATGCAGGACACATACCATAGTTATCTGCCTACAAAAAAAACCTACATCTATAGCTACATCGATCTACCTATCTATCATCTATTTATCGTCTATCTATCATCTATCTATCTATATCTATGCCAAAGAGCTTTTTTTTTATGGAAGTATAGTTGATTTACCAAAGAGTTTAAATACTAGAAAAATGGTGGACAATATGATAAAGGAAGAGCTAATAAAAGCTGCAGATGTTGAAATGTGGTATCACCTCACACCGTTCAGAATGGCCATCATCAAAATATCTACAAACAATAAATGTTGGACAAAATATCTACAAACAATAAATGTTGGAGAGGGTGTGGAGAGAAGGGAACCCTCTTGCACTGCTGGTGGGAATGTAAATTGATACAGCCACTATGGAGAACAGTATGGAGGTTCCTTAAAAAGCTAAAACTAGAACTACCATACGACCCAGCAATCCCACTTCTGGGCATATACCCTGAGAAAAGCATAATTCAAAAAGAGCCATGTACCACAATGTTCACTGCAGCTCTATTTACAATAGCCAGGACGTGGGACCAACCTAAATGTCCATCTACAGATGAATGGATAAAGAAGATGTGGCACATACATACAATGGAATATTACTCAGCCATAAAAAGAAAGGAAATTGAGTTATTTGTAGTGAGGTGGATGGACCTAGAGTCTGTCATACAGAGTAAGTCAGAAAGAGAAAAACAAATACCGTATGCTAACACATATATATGGAATCTAAAAAAAAAAAGAAAATGGTTCTGATGAACCTAGAGGCAGCACAGGAATAAAGATGCAGATGTAGGGAATGGACTTGAGGATATGGGGAGGGGGGAGGGTAAGCTGGGATGACGTGAGAGAGTGGCATGGACATATATACACTACCAAATGTAAAATAGATAGTGGGAAGCAGCCACATAGCACAGGGAGATCAGCTCAGTGCTTTGTGACCACCTAGAAGGGTGGGATAGGGAGGGTGGGAGGGAGGCTTAAGACAGAGGGGATATGGGGATATATGTACACATATAGCTGATTCACTTTTTTATACAGCAGAAACTAACACACCATTGTAAAGCAATTATACTCCAGTAAAGAGGTTAAAAAAAAAAAAAAAAGCCGCAGACGTTGAGAGAAAGAGGCCCTCTCCAAGGTGAAGAGTTCAGTCTCTTAGGGCTGGCTCTGATCTGACGATCAGATGTGCCTGTGAGCAGAAATGACTGTCTGTTAAGTCAGAACACCTCAAGAAAGGCCGCTCTCACACACCCAGCTGAGGCCAAGTTTGAACATGGCATGTGGGGTAGGGCTGAGCCTGAGGGCAGGGTTAAACCAAATCATCTACCAGTTAGTGGGGTTCTGGGGGAGAAGCCAGACACATGGGGACACCAGCTGTGACAGATGTGAATCAAAGGCAAGGACAGGCCTTCCCGCCAGGAAACAGGAGTCTGGCTTGAAAAATACCAAGAAGTCAATAGGCACATCTGAGAAGTACCTTAACTTGTTTTTGTAGGACATTCTGATATTTCATCTGGAAGAGTCTATACATGTTTTAGAGATTTATCCATTCACCAAGTAATTAGGAGAGGAATACCCACCCATGTGCAAGGTGCTATGGAATTAATCTTCTACCTCAAAGTTAATTGGATTTTGCCCGGCATCTCAGAATCTTTTCCATCATAGGGTGCAAACAGCCTCTCCACTATGCACAGTGGCAATACAGCCTTACAACCACCTGTCACCTGCCATCCGGGCCCTGCCTGCCTGCCCTGCCTTCACTCTGGCCACACCAGTCCACTTTGGCCAACTCTCGACCACTGGATTCTTTTTTTTTAACTGAATGGAAGATTCTTTAAATTCTATTGTGCTTTACAATATTCAAAAGTTTCACACACATGATTTCATATAATCCCATAATAACCCTTTTTTTCCCCTGCCACTATATTGCCCCTCCCCCTTTCCCTCTTCCCGCTGGTAACCACTATTTTGTTCTCCATATCTGTGAGTCGGCTTCTTTTTTGTTTTATTCACTAGTTCATTGTAATTTTTTAGATTCCATATATAAGCGATATCATACAGTATTTGTCTTTCTCCATCTGACTTATTTCATTTAGCATAATGTCCTCCGAGTCCATCTGTGTTACCGCAAATGGCAAGACTTCATCCTTTTTTATGGCTGAGTAATATTCCATTGTATATATGTACCACATCTTCTTCATCCATTCATCTGTTGATGTACACTTAGATTGTTTCCATATCTTGGAAACTGTAAATAATGCTATTAACATTGGGATGCATATATCTTTTCAAAATTAGTGTTTTTGTTTAAGATCTATGTCCAGGAGTGGAACTGCTGGGTCATATGGGATCTTTTCCTGTCTCCATGATTTCACACATGGAAAGCTCTCCACTGCCTGTATGACTGATTCTTTCCCATTCATCTTGTCTACTTTAAATTGTCCTCTCCTCAGAGAGACTCTTATGAACAGCCTTGTCAAAATCCAGCATGCTCATTTCCCATTATCTCAATTTTAATGATATATTCAACTCTTTGTTTCCATATTTGGTTTCTATTTCCTCAACTAGACTTTAAAACGAAAGAACTAGGACTTCCCTGGGGGTGCAGTGCTTAAGAATCCACATGCCAATGCAGGGGACATGGGTTTGAGCCCTGGTCTGGGAAGATCCCACATGCCGCGGAGCAACTAAGCCCGTGTGCCACAACTACAGAGCCTGCGCTCTAGAGCCCGCGAGCCACAACTACTGAAGCCCGCACACCTAGAGCCCTGCTCCACAACAAGAGAAGCCACCGCGATGAGAAGCCCACGCACCGCAAAGAAGAGTAGCCCCTGCTCGCCGCAACTAGAGAAAGCCCGCACGCAGCAACAAAGACCCAACGCAGCCAAAAATAAATAAATAAATAAATTTATTTTAAAAAAAGAAAATAAAAAAGAAGAACCACGTGCTCCCTGCTCATTAATCCATTCCCATTTGCCCACCACGTAATCGGCTCTCTGTGAACACATTCTCCAATGTATGCATTTCAGACTGTGACACACACAAAATAAGTTTTGATGAAAATGCAGCTCTTAAAATAACATTTATTTCCTATATCATAATGATTCAAAAACTATGTCAGAAACATGCAAAATATAATTCACTTGCACAGTACCGAATAACTTTATTTCTATTTTAACCTAATTGTCCTGAGCAACAAAGTAACTGAGGACCACAAAAATAGAAATGGGATTAATTTGGCCAATAAGTAGTATTTTTTTAAAGCTTGCCTGGGAGCTACTCTATAGCAGGAAAAAATGTCTCATTCACATTTGTGCCATCGGTGTAGAGCAGAGCACATGGCGATTAATAGGTGCTCGATAAATGTGTTCTGGGTGAAAAGGTTTTCCATTTTAAACTAATATATAATAGTCATCTTTAAAAGTATAGAATTATATAAAGTGCAAAAAAACCTCCCCTCCTTCCTCCCAATCCAATTCATTTTACAGTTAGTCAAAGAGAACAGGTTAATGTATATTCTTTCATTTTCCATGTATTTATGACAAAAATGTGCACACGAAAAGATTTACACATGCTATTTCATAACTTACTTCATTCACTCAATACATCATAGACATATTTCCATCGTTGTAAAAATAGATATGGCCCAATCTTTTTAAAGGACATGTATTACTCCATCCTTTATAAATCATTTATAAATGTCCCTTCTTGTGGACATCTGGATTTTTCTACCATTAAAAATAAGAAATTAGTGAATATCTTCTACCATTGCACAATTAGTTGAGCATAAACAGAGGATAAATTCCTAGACATGTTACTGCCTGGTCAATTAACCTTGACAGATATGTCCTAAAATGCCCAGTGGCTGTTACATTCCTATCAGTCCTTGCACACATTCCATTTTTTTTAAATGTTTGCCAATCCAATAGGTGAAAATCAGTTGACAGTTTAAATGTTCTTAATTATGAGTGAGGCTAAACAGCTTTTCATACTATTAGCTGCCTTTTCTATTTGTTTTCTAACTAATAAAGATGATCTGATGCCTCCTCGCCAGGCAAGATGCTAGACACTTGAGGGTGTTGGAAGACTAACAGCCCCGTGGGCAGGAGCCTGTATGAGTCAAGACTGCAACACACACAGAGCCCGATCCACCTGCGCCTTGAGCTGAATTGGCCCAACACACCCCTAACTCACCCAAGCTTCCACACAATATGCCTGATTCGTCTCTAATTGCATGTGTGTCATTTCAGCTGATGTATTCTCCATTATTCTTTACCATAACTTTGAATAAGACAAAATAAAAATGTCTGCTATCATTTGGAAATAACAGGGCTTCTCTTCCCAAGAGCTTCAAAGAGAAGACACAGCAGAGATGTGGGATGGGCATGGACCCTGCTGCTTGTCACCGCGAGCTGGATACACAGCTTACCATTCCTGGGCCTCAGTTTCCTCATCTGTGACAGCATCAACCATGCAGGAACGTTGTGTACAGTGCTCTGAACTTTAATGTGGATAAAGTGAGAAATCAAAGTGGATATTATTGGCCATGTGAGACAGGGTTTTCATGTTAAGCCGTAAAATCCCTCTTGGGGCATTATTTCTCACTTCACACAGGAATACAGAACAGGAGGCATATCTGCTCTCTTTCCCCACCATGAATCACGACTTCTGTCTATCCATCTCAAGGCGGGAGTCATGCTGGGCGTGGCCGTTCCCCCACTAGCCCACCTCCACCGGATGGAGCTGCCAGCAGAACACGTAGGGCGATGATGTTCACGCCCACTCGCATCATTACCCCCTCTGCCAGCCTGGTACCTGAATATAACTGGTGCTCACAAAATGCCTCTTAAAGAATGAATGAAACGTCCACCCAGGAAGCTCTCTGATAAATGCTCTTTTTTTTTTCCTCCTTAAGAATCTGTTTAGACCAAGGGTTCTCAACCACGGCACTGCAGGCGCTTGGAGCTGGATGATCCTCTGTCGTGAGCGGCTGTCCTGTGCAGTTGGCAGCATCCCTGGCCTCCACCTGGACACACCTGGCACACACGCCCCAAGTGTGACAATTACAACTGTCTCCAGACATGGCCAAATGTCCCCTGCGGGACAAAATCTCCCCCAGTTAAAGAACCACCGGTTTAAACCAAAGGAAAACAACCAAATATGTTTTTGTTTATTTTTAAAAATGCAAGGCTACAACTTGCTTAAGTTTTACTATGTTCCTGAATCCAGAGCTGTTGTGAGAGCTGAGCCAATAATATAAACTATAAGTTAGCAAAAGAAGTCCTCGGGGCTATTTACAACTGATTGGAGAATATTAACCACCTGAGACAAATCGGTCATTAGCTACTACTGATCTGGTGGGGGACACAGCACTAATAATTCAATAAAGCAAAGGCTGCAGGCAATAAAACCCCGGGGTTATTTATTTAGCTAATTAGATTCGTTTTTGGTGGCAACCCTGCTCTTGTGAGTGGGAATAAGCCATGTGTATTTTTCAATTAATCAGGAATATTGTACATCGCAAATCTGCTCTTATAACCTTTCAAGCTGGAAGATGTGAGGTGTGAGTGGTCCCCCAGCCTGCGGAGGAGGGAAAAACCAGCTTGGGAGGGGATGCAGACTCTTCACTTAGCTGCCTCTCAGGGAACAGAGAGGCACGGGAGAGGTGTGTAAATCAGACACCTTGGCCGCAGCCTTCCCGCTCCACTCCCTTGCAACCTTCCATCGTCAGTCCAGGGTAGGACAGACAGGAATCCCACGAGGTGAAATTCAGATGTGCTGACATGTGGACAGACACAGTTTATTACTGTTAGGGATGAACAATCCTATCTTAACCACTAAAAGAGACTGGAAAACATGGTAAAAACATGGTATAAGCATATGTCTGGTATAAATGCAGGATTGTTCTGTTTACACCTTGCTCTCGACTTAGGATATGAGAACCATGGGTCCTGGAAGTGGACGTTTTTGGGAGGGAGGGGGTTATTTTGGTCCAGGTCACAATGTGTCCTATCAATCAGGAGTCATCTCTGAGCCCTCTAGGCTGTGATTACCAAATTGGGGGGGAAAAATCACCATTAAAAAGACTATCTAAACCTACATACTTTTGTTCCCTGGGACAAACCAATGGAAATTCTAGAGATTTCTGCCTAAACTGCTGAGATTTAGAAATGTCGTCTTCTTCTTTTTTTTTTTTTTTTAGTTGCTTGTTTCCATTTCTAGTCTTCACTTCCTTTTCTCCTTCTCTGTCTCCTTTCCCATTTTTCGGTTCTACTCATCTGTTCAGAGGCCGGGTTTATATTTTTTAATTAATTTTTATTGGAGTATAGTTGCTTTACCTTGTTGAGTTAGTTTCCGCTGTACAGCAAAGTGAATCAGTTATACATATACATATATCCACTCTGTTTTAGATTTCCTTCCCATTTAGGTCACCACAGAGCACTGAGTATAGTTCCCTGTGCTATATAGTAGGTTCTCATTAGTTATCTATTTTATACACAGTATCAATAGTGTATATGTGTCAATCTCGGTATCCCAATTCATCCCATCTTCCTTCCCTGCTTGGTAACCGTAAGTTTGTTTTCTACCTCTGTGACTCTTTTTCTGCTTTGCAAATAAGTTCGTTTGCACCATTTTGCTAGATTCCACATATAAGCGATATTACACTATATTTGTCTTTCTCTTTCTGACTTACTTATAAGGAGAGGTGCCTGTAAGCTCGGAGGCACCAGGAAAAGCCAGATGCTAACAGAGACCCGCTGCTCCCTGAAAGGCCACTGACAAGATTCCAATGAGGATGTGGCCTCCTCTCTAAACAAAGAGCATGGCCCTACAAACCCCCCAGAGAACGACTTCAAAGGCACAGACACATCTATTTCAGCCTCCATGGACACGCAGGGTCAGCCGCATGGCCCTGATGAAAGCACAAAGTGGAAGTCACATCTCTAAACCATCTCTGTTTCCCTGAAATTGAACTGATGGTTCAGTAAACAAAACATAAAGAGTCTCTGCTCCTCATGAAATTTCACTAACCTCAAAAATTATCTTGGTCTACCCAAACATACTTTTCTTTTGTCCTTTAATGTGCTTTTGGTTGTGTTGCCCAAGGTCCGGGAGGTACACAGGCAGATTCGGATGACACTGCTGTGACCTGAGGGCTGAACAGGGCCTGGCATTGCCTCCATTTAGGTGATGTCTTTGTCTGACTCCAGAAGACCTTTGTCATATTTTTAAATGTGGCACCTAGGAGCAGTATCCTATTACTTCATCGCAGTCGCAGGGCCTTATACCAACGGAATCGGAGGCCCCCTAATACAGAGCAGTAGCTTATAGGAATGGAACTCAGGGCAAATAAAGTTTGATTGAGGAAGAGAGAAAAAGCAAGATATCCACAAGATACCCACTGCCTAGAGTGGATATCCTTAGAGGTCAGCATTCTGTGTGGGAGGGAGGTGGGAGGGGAAACAGCCCCTTGTGGGCACCCAGTAACAAGTGCTGTGGATATACTGGTCACTGGAAGAAAACAAGGGGCACCCAGAGGCGTGCTGGTCAATGTTTAGTAACAGGATTTCCCGGGGAGCCCTTATTTGTAGTATTTGCCAATTACCATGGTGTAAACACTCCCACCAGGGCCCACTTCAAGCTACCAGCAGGAGGTCACTGGACACGAGAATGGGAAGAGATGCACACAGTTGGCTCTCAGGAGATGAAAGGATGGACCCAGCCCGGCCCACCACCGGCAAAGGAAGTAAGAACTGAAGGGGAACCGGTTTGGGGCCCTGAGACCCACTTCCCATGTGTGGGGACTTGCTCTGTAAGGGGCTTTGATCTTGATACAGTGGGGCTTTACTGATCATGGTCGTTGAATGGAGCTTCTTTCCTTTCTCTCTCTCCACTTGCCCTTATAAAATTCTTAGGAATTTAAAAATTCATGAAGAGCACATATTAACTTAAATCCGAACCTCAAAGGACTGTCCATTTTCTTCCTGTTGTGCCCCTATTGCATTAAATATTGCATGAAATTATCAAGCCACTAATTTGGATTCAGATGCACTTCAGTTATGCACAGATTTCCTGTTAATGGCATTCACTGACCAAAGATTATCACCTTCTCATTCTGAGACTTGCTGGTCTGTCTTCACCTCTCCCTCTATCACCCCCTTCTCTGTCCTTTCCTTCCCTCCTACTGTTTGCTCTCTTTGGGGGGATCCCTCCATCTCGTCTCCATTTTTCTTTCCTAGTCTCTCTCCACATCTCTCTCAATCTCTCCTATTCTCTCCTCTTTCTCCTCTTCCCCCTCTTCTTCCCCCTTTACCATTCACTGCCCTCATACCTCTCTCCCTCTTTCCCACTCTTCTCTCAACTTCTCAGTAAGGCAAAGATTTATATGCCTATCCTCATAACATACCTGGCAACCCAGGCCCTGGTTTCCAATCATGTTTAAAAGAGTGAATGACAAGCCAGACTGTAATGGGAACAGAAAGAAGTCAATGAATCTGAGCACAGCAAATACGACCCCTTAACAAAAGCCCAAATGAAGCTCAGAGTGCATGAAAAAGTACACATTATCTATACAGACTTAATATAATGTACCAAAAAGAAGTGTGGCAGAACAGAAAGCATGTACAGACACAAGAGAGTAAATCACTAACCATTTGAATAAAGTTAGCTGAAAATGCTGCAGTAAGAATTCTGAGTGTTATTTCTCTTTTATTTTCTGGTTTCCCCTTGCCGTTGTAGGTACTAGCCAAGCCCTTAAATTCTTACATATCAAAAGGTTCAGAAGAGAAAAGTAAATTAGACCCAAAGATTGAAAAGCATAAGTCACAAAATGAGTGCAGTCTAAAAAAAATAAATACTCTAAATTTAGGGGGAGCAAAAAAAAAGCAGCTGTGAGGGATTAGACAAAAAATAGAAAACCTATTAAAGATATAGATAATGTCAAGGTCAATTACTCCCTTCTGCCTGACACAGACAGTGCAGCCAACATGTGCCTGAACAGATAGAAAGTAATATGACTCTAAGTGTGACAATTCTTTGGGAGCTAATTCTTTATTCACGGAATCATACTGTGCAATGCAGGGGTCCCAGGAAATACTAACTCAAAATGATGTCCCCTGAGAATAATAAAAAAAGGAGAAAATGAATTGTTGATATCCACAGATTTTGCAGAGGAAAAAGGAACAAATTTCCAACTTGAAAACATTAAAATGCAAGCAATTTTATACAGAACTTTTTTCCAAAGATTAAGGCAAAGCAGGCATTCCATGTTCTTCTGCTAAATAAAAAACAAAAGCTATATTTATAGTTCTTAGAATCATTTTAAAAATATGTCAATAATAATTAGCCACTAACATTACTTCATTGGCCTCCCACAGTCTGAAAAATATTAAAATTCCTTATGTGATCTCTTTGTTTTAACACACTCCTTATTTAGCATGTCGTCAGGAGGCTGTAAGCAAACAACTATTTAGCTAGCTGTCACAGTCAACATTCAACATCTTTGAAGTTAATGATACTAAGTGGAAACTCTAAAAGAACTGTAATTAAAGAGCGTGTTTTAATAATATGACTGAAGAAGTATTTTACATTTCAAGCAAAGTACCAGAAATAACTAAGTAGACTCTATGGTATCCTATTTGAAGTGTCATTTATCATTATATATAAGCATATTTATTGTTAGAAATTCATTTATTCACAGTTAAATATTATCTGAATCATTCATATACTTAATTATTGCTACGGTCTGAATGTTTGTGTCTCCCCTGAATTCACATGTGGAAATCCTAACTCACAAGGTGATGGTATTAGGAGGTGAAATTGATTAGGTCATGAGGGTAGAGCCCTCAGGAATGGGATTAGTGCCCTTATCAAAGCAGCTGGGAAAGTTCCCTCGCCCTTCCACCACATGAGGACGTGATGCACAGGCACCGTCTATGAATCAGAACTCAGACCTTCAGCAGACACTGGATCTGCTGGCACCTTGATCTTGGGCTTGCCAGCCTCCAGAACTGCATATGATATTTATTATGGCAGCACAAACAGACTGACTGTGAAGTAGTCATTAAGAAAGCACCAGACAATACCAGGTAAATCAGTCTTGGTTCAACTACCATTTCATTTGGTCCAGTTCTCAAAGTGGATGATCTAAAGCATATGCATTGTCGGGGTCTAGGGAGGTCCATCCTTCAGGGCCCCTGAAGTATGGGTCATCATCTCCTCCGCCCCTGCTCTCCATCACACACGTTCCTGTAGAGTCAGTGCAGCTTCTGTTCACCAGACACCCATGGGTAGGGTTGCCAGACTCAGCAAATAAAAATATAGTATGTGCAGTTGAATTTGAATAGAAGATAAACAACACACAGTTTTTTTAGGTTAAATGTAAATTTCAGATAAACAGTGGATACTTTTTTTAGGTTAAGTACAGGACAGATTTATACTAACACAATTATGCATTGTTTATCTGAAGTTCAAATTCAAATGGGCACCCTGTATTTTATCTGGCAATCCTACCCAGGGAAAGCTGTGTGAAACCATGTATAGTTCAGGGTCCTGACCCTGGGTACCTGCCTCCTCTTCCCATCCTGGGATCCTGGAGATGACAAAAAGGACGTGTGCATTTAAAAGAAACTGTTCATGAAAGTGCTAGAAGATGAAAATGCCACGCGGGCCAGAAATCTTGAGGAATCCCTGAAAGACAGAAAGGAAATCAGCTCACGTAAAAAGAGGAACTCACAGCCTCAAATATGACCTGAAAAGACTGCTAGGAAACACCATGGTATCTCTAGGGCTTCTCCAAGTTCAGAAGCAACAGATGCGATGACGAGCAAGAGAAATGAAGGCCTTGGGGATTAGTTGGGAAACTCCATTCAGAACCTCTAAACAACGGTCCCTTCTACCTCCACCTGGAGCCAAGTAGCATGAGCATCTGCTCTTGGGATGGAACCACCGGCATGAGTACTTGGACCAAAGAGGCAGGAAGGTGCCCTGAATGACTGCTGACACTCCGAAGGCACAAGAAAATAAGACCTACTGTATACCCAAGCTCACTATCCTCAGTCAATGCACTCCAACTACGGAAAGCAAAACAGCAACCACAGATAGAAGATTTCAGGTTCTTAGGATGATCTAATGACCAAGAACCTCAGGAAAACCAACATCAACACCGGGAGTCACCAAAGAGCTATATGGGTCCTACACACTCTTTTAAGTTAATTCTTAGATATTTTGTATTTGCGCTGCCATCATGAATGGGATCACATTATGCTGTTATACATTCATCATTTATTGCTGGTAAATAGAAAACTGTTGACTTTTGCATATTTATTTTGTAACTTGCAACCTGACCGAACTCTTATTTCTTCCAATACTTGTAATTGATTATCTTGTGTTTTGGGGGCCAAAACACAATATAACATGGAATAATTTTATATTTTCCGTTTCAACATTCATATTTTCTTATCCCCTTTTCTATCTAATTGCATTGCTTAAAATTTCGAGTACAGCATTAAATCACACTGGGAAAGCCAGCATCATCCTTTTCCCACTTTAATGGGCAAAGAAGAGTTACCTTCCCCCCCCCATTTCTCTTAGTAGTTATGTTCTGCCTGGAAACATATGCTCTACCAGTGCTCACCTGTGAGGCTACTCCATCCGCACTGCAGCTTGAATCACTCGCTCTTTGGTTCCTCTTTGGAAAGATGAAATCTGTCTAGAGGGGCATCTCTACCTGCAGGTGAACTGAGATGAAGCTGGAATTCCCACACTTCCGGATGGGCCCACTGAGCATTTTACAACTTGTAAGTACCACTTATAAAATAACTCCAGATGTTAAATACACTGCCTGTCACAGGTAAGTTTGTCATGAAAGGCCACTTTGACCTGCCATATTCTAATGTCACTATATTCTACGATTTGTGACCATATTTTTCATTACTGCTCTCAGGTCAGGAGGATCAATAACTAGTCTCAGCCCTGTGTCTGTTGATACCAGCACCTGTATGGAGCTTATGCCGGCCACACACCTGCCGAAGACCGTGTCCTCAACTTAATTTCTAAACTGACCTGGCCCGTGTTCTCTAATGTGCTGCTTGTGTGTCCCCAGAACACAAGTATTTCCTACAATTATTTTCTTTTTATATTTTCGAATAAAATTTGCCCATTGCAGAGTCTTTTCCGGAAACAGTAAGATATTTAAATCTATTTGAAATCCACCATCGGGTTAAAAATCGTGGAAAGGAGAATGTTAGAAATCTATGAAGTTCCTTCTGAACTGAGTAAATTTTAGTACGAACTCTACTCCTGTGTTCTTTTGGACTTTAAATCAACACGGCCTTTTTCGCAAAAGCACCTTTTGAAATGCTCACTAGTTGGTTGGTTTGATAGGTTTGGTTTCTGTTGTTATTTATTTTGCGTTAAGCTCCAGCAAGAATCTGCTTAACACTTTCATGACTATCAGCCCTCTTTGAACAACCCAAAATCTCTGGTGGGGCTCACACACCATCTTCTTGCAGGCTTTCCCTAGGTCCAGACAGGAGGTGACACAGACCAACATTGCATCCAAAGAGTGTGCTTTCAGCACTTTGCCCCAGTTAGGAAAAAAAAAAAAAAAAAAACTAGATTTGAATGCAGAATGAAACTAACAATGGCAGGCTTTAGTTCTAACGAAAATTGTTCAAAAGAGAACAAAATGTTAGCTTTATCATAAAACCTGTTTACAGGCCCTTATTAAATGGCAGGTGCTATGCTTAGCCCAAGTTACAAGGGTTCTTTTATTCCCATTAAAATTGCGCAAAAGGGAACAAAACATCAGCCTTTCCATAAAGTGCATCCCCTTGGTCCCTCCTAAAAGACACGTCCTCTGTGAGGCTCAAGAATGTAATCAAGAGGCTGCCATTGGGAAGAGAGCCAGGGCTTGGCAGATACGGTGGTAATGTATTTTGCCACAAATAGATGGTACATGCTAGATATTGTGGATTACGCTGTGAATGGTCCATTGTGTTCATTCTGAGTATCAGAAATTTTGAGAAAAACCACTTTTCAAATAGCACGGTCAAAATAATTCAAATAGAATAAAGGAGTGAAGTAGGTATTTAACACTTAAGAAATGAAAGTGCCCTTGAAGCAGAGCTGGGAGGAAGATGAGAGCAGCTCCAAATGGGAACAGCAATCACAACTCTGCACATGGACGGATGCGTTATTTCTAACACTATCATCCATTACGATTCATTACAAATTTCTATCTAATAGGCTACCCAAGTGAGGCTCTGCTCTAAATACACTGCCTTCAAACACCACTCAAGACTTCCAATTTTTAGCTATTTAATGCTGAATTTTAGTCGCCACTGCTTTACCCTCATGCTGTCTTTGGCATTTTTCTTCTTGCTACGTGATCATGGAAAAGATACACAAGGGAGCCAATCGGCACAGACCATTTGAAATAAAATATATGAGAAACTTATAATTAGAGACGGGAATGATTCTCTTTTGCTCCCCAAACAAACTGAATTCCTTCGTGAGAACGCCTAGGTAAAAGAGTCAAACATATTATGTATAAAGTGTCTGAGCTGATTTCTTCAAAGCAAATGGACTCAACAAATAGGACTGCCAACTTTCTTCTGCTCATTTGCTAAAATAGAGCAGCGTTTGCAATTTGAGAACATTAAAAAGGCCCCATTTGAATTCACTAAAGGCCTCATGTAGCAGAGAACAAAAGGCAAGCATAATACATCTTATTTAAATTGACACAAGTTTTGTTTTAGTACAACCCTAGCCTTACACTGCAGCTTTCGGAGACTATAAGTCAGATTTTGAGGAGTGAGTAAGATGGAAAAATAGAAGCTCATCTTCCTCTTTCACGTGATCCATCATTAATTTCTCGGTATCAGGGAAAACATCCTGTGAAAATAATTTTACACGAATATTATGCCTTGGCCATCAGCATTTTATTTCAAAAACATTAATAAGGCAGATATATAATAAATAAATAAGTGTATTCCTCCTTCAGGGTGGTATCCAGTTACTGTACTCACAGGGGCTGGCGGGGAGGGTAACTGCAGCTCTTAAAATAACCAGCCTCAAAGGTCCGATGCTAAAGCCTAATCCCACATCTGGTGGGAGAATGGGGCTGCTCTGCTGCTGCTTCTTGGGGAGAACTTACTCAGAAGGCCTCACGGGGGTGGAGGTGGGAGGCCTGTGGCTGCTACACCACGCGGGAGACAGTGTCCTTGACGATAACCACCCATTGCACACAAGCCTTAAACCTGACTTCTTTTTTTTAACTTATCTCCCA
This sequence comes from Pseudorca crassidens, assembly GCF_039906515.1. NCBI lineage: Eukaryota > Metazoa > Chordata > Mammalia > Artiodactyla > Delphinidae > Pseudorca > Pseudorca crassidens. The sequence goes on from NC_090298.1 coordinate 8,360,831, forward strand.
GACCTGGCAAGTGTCAGTCCTTCTTATGCCAAAGCTCACGCTGTCTCCACTGCCACACACCGCCTGCCTTTCCACTGTGTCCTTTTCTGGACCAACAAAGCGATTACAGCAGAAACCTTGTCTCTTCTTCTTCAGCCTCATGGAATGGTTTGTAAGACAGCGCTGGCAGACGTGGTGGCAGATCCGCAGCAGAGAAACTAGGAGTCTCCTGGCCCAAACCAGCCACTGGCAGCCCTCCTTAGGTGTCCACTGCCCGTGGCCTGCACTTCACTCATGATGTCCTCGAGTTCAGCCTCAGACAGAAGGAAACGTACTTGTGTCACACACCCTTTTGCCTCAGTTTCCCCCACCTGAGAACTGAGGCTGTCCCGCCCTGCGTGAAACTCGTCCCCAGGCTCTGACCATAGCAGCTACTCAACCTACATCTGGGGCTTTGAAGTTCTTTTATACTGATGTACATAGATTGTCTGTACAATTCAACGACTTGAATAGATGCAAATGGAGGTAAAACATTTAAGGAATTAAAAGTTTATGAACAGGTAATAAGCACTGGCAACTTCTCTGATTAAAGCCAGGTTCAGATTTCTAACATCAACTTTTCTGTTTTATTTTAATCAGACCACCTTTCAACTGCCACTGCCAAACGAATGTTAAACTAGAAAGAAAAAAATAAAAAGAAAATCAAAAATAATTTTAAAAAAGAGGGAGAAAAAAATTTTATTGTCACTGCCATGTTATCCATCAGAAAGCGACAAAGATACCCTAATTTCTTGTAGATCAGTTGGTTTGTCCTACAATCATAGTTGAGATTGTTATTCAATATATTTATTGAGAGAAGAAATCACAGATACAATTAATTGACTTTCCAGTAGTGGCCCTAATTTATGGACATTCACACTCTTCCTTGGCATATCTGTGGTCGGGCTTCCTGAAATATAGACAAAAGGCACCGAGCAGCTTCGATAAAGCCCATCGGTTCCTTTGGAAGCTTCATTCACTCATTCAACAGCTATTTATTAAGTGTATCAGACATTTTTCTAGGCACTGGGGATCCATCAGTACACGTCAGATAAATAGATCTGCTCTCATGGTGCTCATATTATTATAGAGGGAAAAATGACAGTAAACAACATAAGAAATAAATGTTAGAATAAGCTGGAAAGTGAAGTTCAATGGAGAACAGTCATCTCCCATTGACCACTTGTGTGCCAGGCTTTGTGCACACAACACCAAGAAGGCATTACTGACACCTTTTCTGGAAGAGAAAATCGAGGCTCAGGAAAATTCAGAATCTTGCTTAAATTCATACAAATTGGAAGCTGACTCACAAGTGGAGACTCAAAGGCACATCTGGATAACATTACAGGGTGTTTGTCTAATCATTACACTATCGAATTCTTGGGAAGTCCTAAAGGGACCTCATTAACTATCTGAATAGGGAAATCAGGTCCCACACCAAAAGCAATCTGGGTAAGAAGTTAACACAAGGGAACTGGGCACCAGATGAGCCAATGCCCCTCAACATCCCCAATACTCAAGCTTCTCCTCTCTGTCTCCTTGGTTTCTGCAACACCCAAATTCCACTTGCTTTTCATTTTTACAGAAATCTTTATTGAAAAGAAAATAGCATAAAAGAGATTTCCTTTAAAAGCATACTGTCTTATCCAGAGTTGTCAAAACATGGGAGGAACCAAGATGTCCTTTAGTCGGTGACTGGATAAATAAACCATGGTACTTCCAGAGAGTGAATATTATTCAGGGCTAAAAGGAAATGAGCTAACAAGCCAAAAAGACTGGAAGCAACCTTAAATGCCTGTTACTAAGTGGGAGAATTGAATCTGCAAAGGCCACATTCTATATGAGTCTCACTATATGACACCCAGAAAATGGTTAAACTATGGAGACAGTAAAAAGATCAGTGGTTGCCAGGGGTTAAGGAGGAGGGTAGGATGAACAGAAGGAATGCAGAGGATTTGTTCCGGCAGTGTAACTACTCCACATGGTATTACAGTGATGGATACACATCATTATACATTTGCCAAGACCCACAGAATGTACACCACCAAGAGGGAACCCTAATGTAAACAATGGACTTTGGGTGATAATGATGCGTGAATACAGGTTCATCAGTTGTAACAAGTGTACTCTCTGATGGGGGATGTTGATGGCAGGGGAGATTGTGGGTGTACAGGGCGGCGAGGGGGTGTTTGGGAAATCACTGTACTTTCCACACAATTGTGCTGTTCACCTAAAACTGTTCAAAAATAAAGCCTATCGATAAATGTGTGCATATAGATATACACATATATATGTATTATATTTATATATATGTATTATATAATTAGATTTATATATGTATATAAATCTAATTATATAATACACATAATTATATGTATAATGATAATGTATAATTGTATAAATTTAATACAATTATATAATACATATAATTGTAATTATATGTATAAATGTATAATTTATACATTTATAAATACATGTGTGTGTATATACATATATACACATATAAAAAAATGTTAAAAAGCATACTGTCATCACCACATATTTATTCAGAAAACTTAGTTTTTCAAAACAGCTTCCCTCTATCTTACCCACATATGCCCCATTTGATTACTGCAAGACTTCTAGAATGATGCCCCTGTAACATTAATAATTAATTTTAACGTATTTATTTCTATGGGGAGAATGTCAGTACAGTCTATTTATAAAAGAGAGCTAAAAGCCTATTTTACAGAAACAGAATAGAACAAGGGAAGAAGAAGAGAAAAATCTCATTAGGGCCTGACAGTCCTTGATAATGGGATTAAAGTTATTTTCCTCCCAACTACAAATGTGCCAAGTTAAGTCCCTATTGTGTTTTCTCTTCTTAGAAATGTGCGCTACCTCCTTGCAAGGAACTTTCCCACACTATCTTGTCCCTGACTCCCGGGAAACAAAAGATGAAAAATGTAACCAGGTGATGGCTTTCATGCAACGCCAGCAAGAGGCCAGCACCTCACGAAGTGACACACACGCCAGCGGCAGCTCAGAACTGACCTTTATAGAAATGAACGTTTTCGAAAAAATGTTTTCTAGCGGTGAACCAACACATTCCCTGATCTTATCTCTCAGTGCACTCAGGGTCAATGCAACAGATGTAGGGTCACCATACTCTTCACAGGTAGCATCTGTTTCTAGCATGTGCTAAATATTCTGCCTACTTTTAGTGAAATTTTAAAAATACATTTTTAAACATGAGTGAGCCATGTTCTTATCTGGATCTGTACTTCCAAATGTCCTCCATAAAGACAGAGCTTAATTATCCCTTTTTCAATAAAGCCAAATTAAATCAGCAACTATCCACAGAGCTCTTTCCTTTTGTGTAATTAGCCAAGTGTTATACGAATAATAATATATAAAAGAAATGCAAGGTGTAGACCCTGACCTCAAGGTGCTTTACTTATGGAGGCTGAGAGACAGCTAAAAGGATACCAGGAAGTTAATCTTTTAACTCTCAGACTCAAGACAACTACAGAAATCAACTTAAAGGGAATACAATATTCACTCTGAAACTGACAAGGTATACTGTATAACGAAAGAAATGTCTGCTTCTCAATGTAATCTTTGTGCTTTCCAAGTGAGTTCCCAAAGACTGGAGCCTGGATCAGAACAGAATCTATGCAGGAGACGTGTGGATACGATGGAACAGTGATTCTCCAACCAGCCTGCTCATCAGGCTCGCCTGGGAAGCTTTCTAATCAGCCCTGCTCCTAGCCCCAGGCCTCCGATTTTCTGATTATCAGGTCTTTGTTGCGTCAGCTTCTGCCAATTCCCCTTCTCTCATGGCCCCCGCCGACCCAATATTTGTCTTGTACTTTAGAGTCTGCAAAATTTCCTTAAACCTCCTAACTTTGAATCTTGTATGAGATCATGATTGCCATCATTTTAGATGAGAAAACACAGGCTATGTGGCACATTCCTATTTGCAGCCAGCAAATAATAAATGCCACAGGTTAAATTTAGACGTTATTCAAGATATATTTCCAAAACAAGTATTTTGTCCTAGAGACTGGTGTATATTAGTGGCATCAACTCACATTCAAAAAGTCATAATTTCCAAAGTATCTGGTTAAAATGTTCACGTTTCCCTCTCTAAGAAATAATAATAAACTCTCCTTTTGGCTGTTTTTACTTTAAAAATTTTTGGGAACTGATTGTATATATTAAAATATTCATTCCGAAGGGAAAACTAGGAATTTCAGGAAAAGAAAAATATTTGTACTTAGGTGCATGAACCTACGTTAAAACCAAAGTAGTTGTAAAGTACTTCAAAGTGCTGAAATTCTTTATGCCCTTTGAGACTGCCATTATTTCAGGTACAACAAAAATCTGTGTTCCTTCTAAGCCATGGGGCTGCGACATCTTTAGCCCTACCTGCAGTACACTGGGGTCCTGACGAGATGATTAATTACCCAGAGGTAGTGATTCAAGTACCATTACTAGGAGTCAGCAGGCAGGCATGGGCAAGGACAGGGTCTCTGAATAACAGCTTCACCCAAGAGCAAATTCAAGAGCTACCTGTGAAGCATTCTCACAAGAGAGAAAGTCAATGAGGCAAAGCTGGAAATGTTCTGGGTTGGAGAAGCTGATCTGACAGGTACCTCTACTGCCCTGACCTTCACGATTTCCCAAAGCAAGAAGACTCACTCCTTCATTTGCAGCAAGGACCGTGCCTAGAAAGAGAATCTGTGTTTTCCACCATTTGATATGTATTTGCTGACTCCCTACCAAGTGTCTGGCCCAGTAGGAAATGCTGGACTATATGAGGTAGCAAGACTGAGCCCACAGTGAGGAATTTACCTGATTGAGTAACTAGTCCCTCAACCAGTAAGTAGTCACGTAAACAAATGTGTCTGCATGAGGCTGAGGAAAGTACTGGTAGGGACCATCCCAGCCAGAATAGTCAAGGGATATTCATGCATTTTTAAGTGATTCTTGGCAAAGCAAACTAATATGTTTACATTTAAAACTGGGCAGTAAATAATGAATCAGTCTATTTGAGTTTTAGCCTCAATTCTTCCAGTTTAGCAACTTATCGTTTTCCCTAAGCTCTACTTAGAAAAACTAGGAAATGAGCTTCAAATGTAATTTTCTTTGTTTGTATTTCTGAATATATCTCTGCTCTTTAGTTAATGCACAGGAGTATGTGATTTCTTATTTGATAATTAAAATGTAATAATTCTTTCTTATTAAAAATTTCCTTCATGCCAGTTCAAAAACTATGGTATGTAAGTTCATTTGTATCTTTTTTTTTTCTTTTTTCAGATTCCACATATAAGTGATATCATATGGTATGTGTCTTTCTCTGTCTGGCTTACTTCACTTAGTATGATAATCTCTAGGCCCATCCATGCTGCTGCAAATGGCATTATTTCATTCATTTTTATGACTGAGTAATATTCCAGTGTGTGTGTGTGTGTGTGTGTGTGTGTGTGTGTTTACACACACACACACACACACACATCCCACATCTTCTTTATCCATTCATCTGTCAATGGACATTTAGGATTTAGGCTATCTACAAAACAGAAATAGACCCATGGACACAGAAAACAAACTTACGGTTACCAAAGGAAAAAGGGGGGGAGGGATAAATTAGGAGTTTGGGATTAACACATACACACTACTATATATAAAATTTATAACCGGGCTTCCCTGGTGGCGCAGTGGTTGAGAGTCCGCCTGCCAATGCAGGGGACACGGGTTCGTGCCCCGGTCCGGGAAGATCCCACATGCCGCGGAGCGGCTGGGCCCGTGAGCCATGGCCGCTGACCCTGTGCGTCCGGAGCCTGTGCTCCGCAACGGGAGAGGCCACAACAGTGGGAGGCCCGCGTACCGCAAAAAAAAAAAAAAAAATTGATAACCAAAAAGGACCTTACTGTATACCACAGGAAACTATACTTAATAGTTTATAATAATCATAAGGCAAAAGAATCTGAAAAAGAATATATTATATATATGTGTGTGTATACACATATATAAACTGAATCACTGTGCTGAACACCTGAAACTAACATGACATTGTAAATCAAATACACGTCAATAAAATAAAATAATTATTAATTTTTAAAGCTACAGTATAAATTCAAGTTGCAAAGATTCTTCTAAGCATTTATTTAAGGTTTTAGCTGGCTGAGAATTTATCCTCAGAGTAAAAGTAAGAAATGCATGTAAACTGTAAAGTGCAGAAAAGGTCCCACATTCATTAGAAGAAAGTGTTTAGTCACCGTCCTGCTCCCATCTGGACCACAGTGCGTGACCGACTACAGAAGCTGGCGGCAAGGGGTTTGCCTTTCACAGTGTGGGGTTAGCCTGCTGGCATCTCCTGCACATGCAACACCTACCCCCATCACCTCTGGGATCAGAAGGCTAGTGGTCTTCAAGTGGACAACTCTCCTGGGATGGGCAGGACAATCTGACATCACCAATAATGGACGAGTTTTAAAAGGAACAAAACCTAGCCATTTCCTAAAGGTCCAGCTAGGGTTTGCAGTGAAAATACATGTGCAAGTGTTTCAGAAGAATTTTCTACTAATACTGCTGCTTTATTTTACTTATCCTTCCTATCAATAAATAATTAAACAGCAGATATTCCAAATGTTTCTTTTTGCTAAAAAGAATCAAGAACACACATTCATCAATTCATTCAACAAACATTTATTTGCATGAATGAGCCTGCTAAGTAGCGAGCAGGGTACTAGGCACTGGACATGAATGCCCTCCAGATGCTCACGGCCGAAGAAGGACATCAGAAAACTATATCATTGGTGTGAATGAAAAAGATGCCATGTTAGGACAAGAAGAGAATAATCAGCTTTGTGGAGAGATCAAAGAAAAACTTTCAAAAGTTAGGAATAATCAGTTGGACAAGGACAAAGATGTATGAAGTCACAAACCTCTGAGCTCCCAAGAAAAGCTGTCAGTGGATACTTGTGAGTGTTAGTGAACAATTCTCTGTGGGTGTCCATGCTTCCTTTTCTTTTAAATTGAAGTATAGCTGATTTACAATATTGTGTTAACTTAGGTGTACAGCAAAGTGATTTGACTATACATATATATGTATATATCTATACTATATTCTTTTTTCCAATTATTTTCCATTATAGTTTATTATAAGATACTGAATATAGCTCCCTGTGCTATACAGTAGGTCCTTGTTGTTTATTTTATATATAGTAGTGTGCATCTGATAATCCCATACTCCCAATATACCCCTCCCCGCTTCCCCTTTAGTGACCGTAAGTTTGTTTTCTATGTCTGTGAGTCTGTTTCTGTTTTGTAAATAAGTTCATTTGTATCCTTTTTTTAGATTCCACATATAACTGATATCATACAATATTTGTCTTTCTCTGTCTGACTTTTTTCACTTAGTATGATAGTCTCTAGGTCCATCCATGTTGCTGCAAATGGCATTATTTCACTCTTTTTTATGTCTGAGTAATATTCCATTATATATACACCACATCTCTTTTATCCATGCATCTGTCCATGGACACTTTGGTTGCTTCCGTGTCTTGACTCAATAAATAGTGCTGCTATGAACACTAGGGTGTTCATCTCAAGATGCACTGACACCTTTTGTTCTGGACTATCTTTCCAAGGATGTTTGTATAACAAGCAGTCTTCAAAGACAGCGATAGTGTCTCTTTCCAAAAGCAGAGGGCAGATTTGTACAGATAAAGAAAAATACGGTTGACAAAATGGTAAGCTGGTAGTGAACCACAAATGCTGGGCTTTATCGTGGACAGAGTTCACTTCAGACTCAACACACTCCCATGGATACTTCTAATGAAATAATATGGGTGTCACGGAACATTCTTGGTTTTCAAATCAAAATCCTAGGTGTTAAAACTAATCTAGTTTTAAGTGTATTTTCTACAAGTTTGTCAAACAGGCTCTATATGAAAACCATTTTTTTACACCAAAGGAAGCTGTCCAAGTTGAAGGGGGAGCTCCTGTAAAAATTCAAGAGGCCATTTAACAGAGTCTTCTTTACATCTTATAAGAGACTGTCTTCAAGAGTGTCTAGGGCTTTCTAAGAGATTCTAGTGGCCAAGCAGTCTCAACAGGGAACATTACAAGGGAGTTTCCTGGGGCATCATCTCTACCACTTTATTAACAAAAGTAATGCTGATGCACACAGTTCCTCTAAGAGTCACATCTATAGGAATGTCTTTGAAAGAGAAGCTTGAGGAGGTGAGAGCAGATGCTCTGGCCCAGCTCAGGCGGCTCCCTCAAACCTTCATCGCACTATAATTATAGGGACACGGAATGAGCAGACCCTTGCATGACCCCAAGTTGGGGCCAGTTCAGACTGATCCAAAGTGCAAAATGTGTCGCTTCTCTGCCTTCTCCTACCATCTAACCAACATCCGGTCAAAATGCAGATGTTCCCAGATTTTAAACCATATCAAATGTGGTAGAGGGGAGCTCGGTGGGGAGGAACAGGTACATAAGATGTACATGACTATTTCCAAGCCATCTTTACTAACGAAAACAAATCTATCATGGTGTTAAGAGCAAACTACAAGTGAAGTCCATTCCAGCTCCACTACAGTACCTGTTTATAATTTTCAAGGCAAAAGAAAATTTCGCCATCAGACTTGCTTAACAGGTCCCGATACCTGCCCTGATACAACCTATAGAGACCAACATAAAACGTGGCTCCTCTCAACCAAGCTGAATACTTTGTTTCCCCAAAAGTAATGACAATTCATGCAATTAACCCGCCCTTTAAAATTCTGTGAGAGCTTTCCCCACCTCTGAGAAGGCAATTTACACGACAGGGTTTTCCGAGGTATTGTCAGTGCTGGAGAAGGGAGAGGACAGAAATGGACTCTCACAATTTAGGCTGCTTCATTTTTCTTTACAGAATCTGTTTGCCCCTGATAGACTGAATATTCACTTGTTTGCTCATCAATGATCAGCTGCCCCTCCCTCGTCCACACACACTATGATGTAAGTTGCATGAGAAATGTAAACTCCTGGATCCCCCAGCATGCCTGGCACACAGTGGGCACCAAATATTTCTTGAATGACCATTTGAGTAAATGTGAAGTCCTTAAATGAAGAATGATTACATATCCTGATACAATGTGTTTTGGAGCAGCTACCTGGAACAGTGAAGCTGCAGTGAATACAGTTCCCCAAAATAACATTATATGCATTTTTCAGATCGTGAAACACGTCTAATTTAACCCAGCTAAGTAAGTGGCAGCATCAAGATTGAGGGCTGTTGAAATCTGAAGCATATGCTCTGTCCAGTCAATACACCAACCTGCCCACCCACAGACAACCCAAATCACTGTCCTGGAGCAGTTGGTCACTTGCCTAAAGAATAATGAGCTTTTAGAGCTGCTTTGATTCTTCATTCTTTTATTTTTAGATATACATTTTCTAATTTACAGATTAGTCCATGAGAATATTTTTAAAGTCAAAAAAACCATGCACACTCTGCTACCAGTTACCGGGAAGGAAAAGATTCTGAGCAGCCTGAGATAATCACTGTTCATTTACATTTTAATATGCATGGGAAAAAAGCCTTAAAATAGCCTTGCACACGAATCCAATATTTGTCTTTTAAATTAGTTAATCTGGTATGGGCTTCTAAATGCAGTGCCTCATTAAAGAGAACATAATACGGTAACTTTTTTCTTTCTCCTTTTAGCTTAGTGTATCAGAGACTTACAGGGACATGATGTTTCTCTCTGAAACACCTGGAGCTGGTGAAACCGTCAGGCTATGGAACTATCAGCATTCACACTTGACAGAAAACGATGACTTCTAACGGTAACTGGCCTGTGTATATTTAACGCCAGTGGTTTCTCAGGGAAAGCATCACCATCGTTCATACTGCCTCAAAAGCTGTTGTGCTCAAATATCTTTTTATCTTTACTTTAAAAGAAAAAAAAGGCCTGCATATACATATATATTTTGGGGGGGGGGCTGCACCCCGCAGCGTGAGGGATCAAACCCGTGCCCCCTGCACTGGGAGCGTGGATTCCTAACCACTGGACTACCAGGGAAGTCCCAGACCTGCATGTTTTTTTTTTGTTTTTTGTTTTTGCAGTACGCAGGCCTCTCACTGTTGTGGCCTCTCCCGTTGCGGAGCACAGGCTCCGGACGCGCAGGCTCAGCGGCCATGGCTCCCGGGCCCAGCAGCTCCGCGGCATGTGGGATCTTCCCGGACCGGGGCACGAACCCGCGTCCCCTGCATCGGCAGGCGGACTCTCAACCACTGCGCCACCAGGGAAGCCCACCTGCATGTTTTTGATGCTTGCTGCTTTTCCATGATATTTTCAAATATAGAGTCCACCCTGTGTGACACGTTCACCTGGGGATAGATGCTACTCTAATGGCAATGATGGAAGATGTATCCGAGCTCAGGTCATTATTTTCTAGGACATGTCAGTAATTGGGCACAACTCCCATTATCTGAGACTTGAGGTTGAGTGTCACAGCTACTCTGGTGACAAATGTCCGAAGGGAGGTTCCCAATAAAGATGGTGTTAGCTAATATTTAGCCAGCACTTCAAGCTAGGAGGCATCTGAGCATGATGGTGACGGTTCAGGTTCAACACAGCCCCATAAGGAAGTATTAACTCTTGTCCTCACTTTACGGAAGAAGAAGATGAGCCAGAGAAGTCAGGATTTTGACAAAAGTCACACAGCAAGGAAGTCTAAGCAGTGATTCAGCCAGAAGCCTCGCTGTAAAGTTGCTGCTCTTAACCATTGGGCTCATTTGCCTTCATTAATTTCTTGCTAAAACTGCCTATTTCTGATGTCAGTCCCTCTTTCCCATCACGGGGTGGCCTCCCGTCTCACTCCTGGCTAGTGCTCAGAAACAGATGGACTGCACTGTATTCTAAGTTGTAAACTGTGTATTGATTGTTGGGATGTGATGCATGCAGAGCTGGGTACAGTGATGGACACCAAGACTTCATCCCAAGTCAACTGCACAGAGGCCGAGGGCAACCCCCCAGTACAGTCCATCTATCCCTATAAATCACTTGTAAGTCATTGGAGTTTAGGCTCCAAATGAAACTAGCCAGTAATGTTCAATGAACTGCCCCTTATTCTCCTCAACTGAATGATAACAGCTGAGTATGAAATTATTGAGTAATTGAAAATTATTCCTGCATCCTTAATATGTTTCCATTGCCTACTAACATTTTTCTTTTGATATTATAAGAAACTCATGTAACTAAGATAGCTGGGAGGACCATTTATCACATTCTGCTGTCACTGGAGATTCACGGTCACCTTTTAGGTGTGATGAGCTGCCATGGATCCCTTGGCCGACTCCTCACTTGGGACAGGACAGAGGCTGGACCAAGATGAAGGATGCTGGCCGGGGACACTCCTGGCTCCTCCCAGCCACCCTTCCTAATCTGCTCAAGTTCAAAGGTGTTTTAAACAGGTGTGCTCCAGGGAAAGGACACTTCACTGTACTCCAGGAAAGTGCTACTTTTCCCCTGGGTCAGAGAGGTAAGGACATGAGGGAGGAGGGACAGGGCAGATGGGGCCACTCGGGAGCTGGGCAGCCCGGCAGCTCTGGGTGAGGCTTTCAGGCTCCCTATCTCTGGAACCAAGGTGAGCACCAGTAGCTTCCCTGAGCGGACACCGGCCTGAGAAGCCAGGTGTCAGCCCCTAAGCCAGAGAGTCCTGGGTGCTGGGGAGCTCCTGATGGGTGCTCCTCTGCGCTCCCATATTTGCTTCTTTTATACGGGCTGGTTCATCTTTTTCCCCAGATTGGCCTTTCCTCAACAGTGAAGGAGTCAAGATTCAAGCAGAGGTTTGCAGGGAAATGGGCGAAGAAGGAAGCTTTGCCTGCTTGAGGATCGAGTTCCTCACGCAACAACAAATGTGTCCTTGCTTCATATGGGGGTAAAGGGTGGGAGGAGAGGAAGTGGAGGGGGCGGGACAGAAGACAGAGAATAAGCTGGGATTGGGGCACAGGTGCAATAAGGTGCTCTGTACCTGGCCTAGGCCTTGGCTTCTGTACTTTCATCTCCCTCTGGAACCTGTCAAATGGTAAACCCTCAGAAACAGGTTTCAGGTATTCCCAAGCTCCCTGCTGTCAACCTACAAATCTTACAATGCTTAATACGAAATTTACCCTGATGAGATGTCTTATCTGTTCATGTAGAATTGAGAAACCATTTCCTGAAATTGGGTGCAATCACTGCCCACAGAGTACAAATTCTGAGCCCACACTCAAAGATGCATCTGTTACCTATATTTGAAAGAGAGTTTCTAGAATCACAGCACAATTACGACAATACATTTGATAGCATCGTTATCATAAATAAACACAGTCTAAAATATGGCAATGCCACCAGAAAGGAAAATGACTTTCAATTCACCCTCCCTTCAGCTCTTTTGAGAAAAATTACACCAAAAATCTGTCATATTTTCAGTTCAGAAACAAATTTTAGAAACTGTAAAACAAATTTCAGGAAGTTATGACATTGTTTTAAAAGGCAGAGTTGCAGTTATTCTTCAATACGCTCAGACTCCTGTGTGGATTCTAACACGGAAGGCACTTTGTCACTGAGGCAGGTCCGTTAGGGAGATGAGGTGTCCACAGGGTCCATTTCCCAGACCACAACGTGGCACCAGGGAGCAAAACACCGTGAAACAGTAGCTGAGCCTCAGATCACAAGTTTCAACAGGCGTTCTCTGCAGTTGCTCATTTCCCACGGGTATGCCATCCAAGTACGACAATAGCCAACTCTGACCAAATAAACACATCACGCCTGGGGCCATTATGACTCAAGACTGGACGGCTGGAGTTGAACTAGAACCATAACACCAAAGGTGATGTTTAGCATGGCTGGAGCTGGGCTGGGTTTACCATAGTTCGCATTTGTTTTCCTTCTGTGTTTATTTCATGTATTTGTTTTGTGTGTATGATTAACAATTACAGAATTCACTCTATCCAACAGATATATCAGTGACTGCAACGTAAAGGAACGTGATGCATGCTGCAATTATGATAATGCCACAACCCAATGAGTAAACGCAAAGCAGTGGGTGTAAATACAAGCACAGAAAGGTCCTGTGCTCTCCCGAGGGTGTGAAGATGCTTGTGATTTTGTGGTGCCACCTGGTGGAGCCAGGGAGGTGGGAGCACCGATCATAAAAAAGGGGTGACTGCCCCCCACCTGCTTCCACCACCACCAGGAAACATCACAGGAATACAAAGCATTACCACTACTAAAACTTCAAAGACCTTTATGGAACATCCTGAAAACAAGGATTTTAGGGAAAACATCAAATAGCTTTTACTGTCGTTCCTTTACTTGCTTTCTATCCCTACCTGAGTTATTTTTCCCATATTTAAAAAAGTCAGCAAATGCCAAAAGGAACAGACAAAAATAATGGGTGTATTTGGTAATGAATGCACGACAAAGTCACAGGAATTAAACTGTTAGAAACGGCACAAAGAAAGCTTGCTGCCGATGCAACATGAAGACTGTCTCATCGATCTAATTATCTGGATATATGTTTTCTTCTCCCCCCATTAAACTGCAAGCTATCTGAAATCAGAGAAACACCACTTATATTTCTGAATATCAGCCGATGCCTTATATACAGAGGCTCTATAAATAATCTGTGTAGGAGCACAAAGTTTGACGACTGACTTCTTTTCCTACGGTCCAGAAATGGACACTTCGATTCTTTAGTATTTTATTTTTCTGTTATCGTTAAGGATAAGGAAACTACAGCCATTGCAGATAAATAACAAAACCACTGTCATCAATACCTGAATAGCGCCATTACCTTCAAAGTGTTTCAACCTGGTTATGTATCATTAACTTCCACCCACTAATAACAAAAACCAAACTCCAGGGCACGGCTACTCTCCCCGTCCCACAGGAAGGTGATGAGAAGAAACAGAGATAAGAAAGTGTAGGGGGACTTCCCTGGTGGTCCAGTGGTTGGGACTCCACGCTTTCAATGCAGGGGGCTTGGGTTCGACCCTTGGTCTAGGAACTAGGCTCCCACGTGCTGCGCAGCACGGCCAAAAGAAAGAAAGCTTAGGAAAAGTGAGGGGAAAAAGGCTGAAATTAGTGCTGTCCTGAAAAAGAAAAGTTTTATTTTACAGGAATAGGTATATAAGTAATTAGAAAACTATAAGGAGAAAATATATGGGATGTGAAGCTCCACAAACAAGCATCCATCTGTTACTCATATTTTAATATCTTCTGTATCACCCTACAGCACAACATATGCAATTAAGAAGAAACTGCAAAGCAGTTGTTTTTGAATAAGTCATTGGCAACAGGCCGACCACACAGAGCCAGATGCAAATCAGTCAATTCAGCACCAGTTGATAAAGTCTTGATTAATCCTCAGCTCGTTTTGTGTTATTTTAGTTCATTATTAAATGCAACACACGGTTCAGACTCCACCCTTTGCAAAGTCACCCCATACCGATCGTGACGGTGGGGCAGCTGTCATCCCCATGAGGCCTCAGAAGCGATACTCTTTCCCAATGACAAGAAAACTTCTGTTCATAAGACACATGTGCAGATCTATGTGGCAAAGCACCAAATCTTCCAAAGGCTTTGAAATTTCATCACTTGGTAGTAACCACTGATAATACTGATATTTGGGGATATAACTGGCCAAACATTTTTCTGTGTGTGTGTATGTTTCATTAAGCCATAGACATGTATTTGTTTTGTTAAAATAGAATAAAATAATACAGATTTTAAAAAATCACACTATTTCTTGATATGTGTGCTTTTTTTTTTTTTTTTTTTTTTGCGGTACGCGGGCCTCTCACCGTTGTGGCCTCTCCCGTTTCGGAGCACAGGCTCCGGACGCGCAGGTTCAGCGGCCATGGCTCACGGGCCCAGCCGCTCTGCGGCATGTGGGATCTTCCCGGACTGGGGCACGAACCCGTGTCCCCTGCATTGGCAGGCGGACTCTCAACCACTGGGCCACCAGGGAAGCCCCAGATATGTGTGCATTTTTAATCAAAGTGTGCCTTGTTATTCTACCCAGAACACTCATTTTCTCCCGACTGGTCCAGACACCACCCTTCCAACCCTGGGGACTGCACTGAGCTGATCCACGTTGATGGAGCACAGTGGCCATACAGAGGTGCCCTGAGGATGGAGCGCCAGAGAAAACCCAGGACACCCAGTTAAATTTGTATTTCAGATAAATAACAAACAACGTCTTAGTATAACTAGACCCGAAGCAACACTTGGGACATACTTACACTAAAATATTTGTTAACTCAGGCAACCCCACTTGCACAAATTCAGGTTGTGGACTGTGCCTGGCCCCGTCCTCGTTATTTGTTTCAGAAACAGAAAACATCGGTGGATCTAGTTTCAAGTTCCCTTGCTCCCCTGTGAGTCTCTCCCTGCCTTTTTGGTGCTTGCCAACACATCCCTTCTAAGCTGGGCCTTTACTCCATAAGAATCTTTCATCGATATCTTCAGAAGCTACACTGTTAATTAAAGGTCAAAATAAATTAATTCCCCAGTGAAAGAATTAGCTATCCTTGCCTTTATGCAAAAAACCTAGACACTTATTTAATAGCCCCTGTGTGAAGCTAGAATCTCTTACACTGATTTTCTTGATACTTATAATGATGTTACACAAAGATAACGGAAAAAAATTAATTACCAACGTTCTAAAACAGCTTTTCTCCAATTAAAACATGTCTGGGGCTTCCCTGGTGGCACAGTGGTTGGGAGTCCGCCTGCCAATGCAGGGGACATGGGTTCGTGCCCCAGTCCGGGAAGATCCCACAGGCTGCGGAGCAACTAAGCCCGTGCGCCACAACTACTGAGCCTGCGCTCTAGAGTCCATGAGCCACAACTACTGAGCCTGCGTGCCACAGCTACTGAAGACCCTGCACCTAGAACCCGTGCTCTGCAACAATAGAAGCCGCCGCAATGAGAAGCCCACATGCTGCAAGGAAGAGTAGCCCCTGTTTGCTGCAACTAGAGAAAGCCTGCGTGCAGCAACGAAGACCCAATGCAACCTTAAATAAATAAATAATTTTTTTTTTAAATGTAGGATGCTGACATAAAAGAACTAGACTGCTGATCAGTCACCTGTTACTCTAAAGGCAATTCAAATATACATATGTGTCTGTATGAGTGTGTGTGTATAAAATACTCTATTATAAAGTATATATACACAAATATAGACACGCATTTCTTTGAGTGTTTTTCTATGTGCTGAATTTTCTTTAAAAAATAGAATACAAAGTGGGCAAAAGAAAGCATCCAAAAGCTACATCAGTAATTGGAAGAGTTCAGGAACATGGCGCAGACACTGGCGTCGCCCTCTCAATATCCCTTCTCTCCTTCCCCCCAGCTCAATCATCCCTACTCAACAGTCCTGGGGCATCCACGTGCCCACCTACCCCTCCCTTGCCATCAGGGTGACCCTGGATGGTTCCAGGCCACTGGGAGGCCAGCAGGAGGCACTGGGGGGAACTTTGGGAAGCTCTTTAAGAGGAGGGAGAACCGGCTGCCCTGCCCCTCTTCCTGCTGGAATATAGGCTCTCAGCTGGAGGGGGGTGGGGGGCAGCCTTCTTGCACCCTCCAAGTGCCAGGCATGAAGACAAAAGCCACACACCAAGGATGGCTGAGGGAGGGAGAGAGGAGCCTGGGTCTCAAAGGTCACCCAACGGGCTCTGGACATGCAGCGTGCTACATGAGAAAAACACAGGGCTTAGTTGGCTAATCTGCAATAAATCAAGTTTGCAGATACATGTGGCTGAACATTTTCCAAACTGTTACAAAAGGGGAAACTTAAAAAGCTCTCGAATCTACCTGCAGAAAAGGTAACTTGTTCAATTTCTAGATTGTTCTGCAGTAATTCCCAAACATAAGATGCAATTCAGGTATGTACACTGTTTTCATGGCATAAGAACAATACTGAAAACAATCAAAGCTACCGCAGAAACCAAAACAGACAAACATCTAATCATGAGCATTCTGAGCAAACTCACTCTCTGCCCTTAGAAGAGGTACAAACTACTATGTATAAAATATTACACAACACAGGGAATAAAGCCAATATTTTATAAGTCAAGTGTACCCTTTAAAAATTTTTAATCAGTATACTGTACACCCGTAACTTATATAGTACATCACCCATGCTTCAATTTAAAAAAAAAATTAAATAAATTTATGTATTTGTTTTTATTTTTGGCTGTGTTGGGTCTTCATTGCTGTGCACACACTTTCTCTAGTTGCGGCGAGCAGGAGCTATACTCTTCGGTGCAGTGTGCACTGTCATGGCTTCTCTTATTGCAGAGCACGGGCTCTAGGTGCCCGCACTTTAGTAGTTGTGGCACGCAGGCCCAGTAGTTGTGGCACACGGGCTTAGTTGCTCCATGGCATGTGGGATCTTCCCGGACCAGTGTCCCCTGCGTTGGCAGGTGGATTCTTAACCACTGCACCACCAGGGAAGCCCTAAAAATTTTTTTAAAGATGTCATTTTTTAAATAAACATGGCAAGACTGCAGAAGCATCTGAAGGTTCTTTGTTAAGAACTGAGAAAAAAAACTGATGGGCCCACACTGTACAGCACAGGTTTCTCTACTTAAGGCACTATGGTGTCCTAAATGGGAGGGTAATCCGGGTGGAGGGGGGAATATATGTATGTGCATGGCTGATTCATTTTGCTGTGCAGGAGAGCCTAACACAACATTGTAAAACAACTATATTCCAATGAAAATAAATAAATAAATAAATTTTTTTTTTAAAAGAACACATCTCTGGATGACGGACAGTTTTTCCTGGAGGGTAGGGTTCACTACTCCGTTGGCACTTAACATGGAGGCCAGGAAACATTTCCATGCATAACTGGCCTTTAAGAAACAGCAGAAGCGGCCACCTATCTGCAACGCAGACCAAGCTGTGCTTACACCTGAGGACTCGTTCTCGTCGATACGTGTGCATATCAGAGGCACCAGGTGGCCCGGGGTAAGAATGCCTGGCTGTGCCAGCAGGTTCCTGAGCACACGTGACTGAAGAAACCGAGACATCCACGTGGTGGCCAAGCCGACAGGACGGACAGCAAACCGCGTGTCAGAGACAGCAGAGCGCTGGCCTGGACTCCCTTCCAGTCGTGCACGAGTACCTGGACACATCCTGCATCTCAGGCTTACAGAGTTTCCACGGGCTTCCTTGAGTGTCAGCCAGCCTCCTCCTGTGCAAGGAAACACGTGCTGAGCTTGCCACCTGGCGCGCTCCTAGAGAAACCAGAGCGCAAGGTCCTGGCGGGAGGCCCCGGCACTGCAGCCCCCAACTTCAAGGAGAGGAGCAAGTTCAGTGTGAAATCCATCAGGGACAAACTGCCTGGGAAAACAGAGGCAACCCTGTAATGAAATATCCTTCCCAGAGGGAAGGGGGAGGAAAGAGGAAAGAGGAGCGAAGATTGGGAAGGCAAGCATGGGGAATCAACAGGGTTCGTTCCGTTCTCTGATTTCCTGGATATTTTCACAAAGGGGCACTGGAACGCTAAGCCCCGACTCAACCAGTACTGCAAAGTTTTCCTCCAGAGAAAACGTCTTCTTGATCATCTTCCACCGTGCTCTGCACATGGTACGTGCCCAAATAATGACAGTACAGAGAATGTGTGAATCCCTGGAATAGAGCTGTCAGTGCAGGAAACAGAGCCTCTGGCCTCTCCCACATTTAAACAAACAAAAAGAGATGAGGAAGAAAGAGAGTATTTAAAACATTTTTATAATCCCACCCACTTGCAGGACTAGGTGTGCGTAAGAGGGGGGACTCCTGATCTCCACACCCCATGGGGAAGAGACTTCCTAACACTGTGCCCGGTGCCCTGCTGGAGGACAGCAGCTCTTTCCTCCACAGGAACACAGAGCGTGACCTAAGGCAGAAGGGACGGCTTCAGCTGAGAAGAGGAGGCTGAAAGAGCCCCAGGACCCCAGCACAGGTTATTCCTTGGACATTCACAGCAGGCTGATGGGGAAAGCCTTCCATACCTGAGAGCCGGTGTCCTACGAGGCTATGTATTTCCATGAAAAACTCCCAGTAAGTGGATTTCAGAGCCAAACACAGAAGGCAGGTGTCACAATGCCCACGTCCATTCCATTACTATATACACTGAGCAGACTGTCCATGTCCTGGGGCTACCCTCAAATGCTCTGAAACGCACATGGGGACCATCTATGTGTATTTCAAACCACATACTAAAGTTATGTATGTTCAAAATTTTAAAATAAACACTTCCAACAGAGGACAGCTTGTAATGGATGAAAGTCAGCACAGGGGCCCTACTCCAAGATGATGTCACTCTTGACTAAGGACAGAGGAGTTCACTGCCCGACAATGGGGAAATCATACAACTGCTTGTTGCAATGGGATAAAGATTGAGTCATTAATTTCTTTCAAAGCCTACACTTGGTATCATTTGCGACAGGAAGTGTCCAGATGCCTGGCATGGAGAAAGTGCTCAATAAATGACAGTTGACATTAACTGTGACTCTTAAAGGATGTTAACCAGTTACAGACGATGAACTGGAATCTTCTCCATGTTAATGTTATTAAGCCAAGAAAATACAAAGGTTTATTTTTATAGTTTCCACAAAAGACGATGTTAATTCTTTCAAATACAGTACTCGTTTTACAAATGTTGAAGCATCTACTGTTTTCCAGAAATTTCTGCCAGCCCCAGAGACGCATAGGGAGCCAGACAAAGTCCCCATTCTCACAGAGGACGGCTGCATGCCAGAGGACAGAGAATAAACCAATAAATACATAGATATATGATGTCATGGTGGGTGATCAGTGCTAAGAACAACAAAGTATGGTGAGGGACAGAGAGAGATGATGGGTGGACCACAGATGGAGCCGTCAGTGGAGCTGCCCCAGAGCAGGAGGTAGTGCGGCAGAACCCTTCCTGAAGGAAGGCAGGAGCCATTGCACCACCGGGCAGCTCAGGGACGAGCACATGGGTGAGCGCGGCTAGAGGATGGGTGCCAGGGAGAAGGCCGTGAATGAGGACAGAAAGGGGCCAAGGGCCAGGCCACGTGAAGCTCTGTCACTGGTGAGTCCTGAGCAGAGACGCCATATTGCTACTGATGACATCAGTGGATTACGTCATGGTGCCAACCGAATGCTGAGGGGCAATTCATTGGGTTTCTTCTTTATCCCACCATCATTTTTCAGTCTATCACCTCCTCCAAATGCTTGGACGTCCCCCTCTGTTTTCATAACCCCCTATGCTTGGTCTAGCAAACAGTTTGATGTCGAATCATCTCTGGCATTACAGTAACTGCAGTTTTCAGGGAAATCAAAGTTCATCACCTAGTAATTTCTCCTGACCAAAAATTGCAACAAAATTCAGACTGCTGAAGAATTGAAAGTCTAATTTAGCTTCTCTATATTTCTTCTATCTGGGCAGAAATATAAAATAACATGTGGGGGAAAAAAGAGTTCTGGAAACATCTAGTATTACTGTAATAATGACTGAGCAATTTCACATGGAGGGGCCTAAGGATGAGATGCCCAATTTCCTCCTCCTATCCTGGATCTAGCTCTTATTTTAATAGTTCACAGAAGGCAAATGCATCTTGATTTCAACAGAGAGACCATTTGGGCTTAGTTTATCCAATGAAGAAATCCATTTAGTAGAATTTTTAAAACTATATTTCACATGTCTCTGACTCAGACTTTCAAATCACAACCTCATTTCATCAGTGATTTTCACCAATTGCCAGTGGGAGCTCTCAGATACAGCTTCGCTGCCAGGGGAACAGGAGACAGTCTGTAAGATAGATGGCAGCCTCATCTTCCCCTTGGGGACAGGTCCACAGATTGTCAGAATTTCTTGATGACATGGTGGAGGCAGTTAACTCTCCTCTAGTCCATTTGACTTCCCTGAAGCACTGGGAGGACAGCTGCTTAATCACCCTCTTCCAGAAAGTGGAGCAGCCAGAGAGCCAGTGCCTATACCCAACTAGTCCCAGTCCTTGAGGCCTGAGGACCTGGAGAGGCAGAGCCCATGGCACCCAGCACATCTCCACTGGCATCTTTTCCCGAGAGGAAGAGCAGATTCATAAAACTAAGACAGTGATCTCTTTTCTAACTGCTGCAAGGAGATACAGCGTGGGCTTGAGAATGGGGAGCATGATTTTTCTCCATTGTTTTTGACTTCCAGGTTTATAATTTCAGAGATTAATGATAAGAATAGTCTCAAAGTGAGCAATCAGAAATGTATCCAGGTAGATTAATGTCACACAAGCAGCCCTTCTCCACATTCACCAAGAACACAGCCAAATGAAATATGCCCCAAAAAGCACCTTGGGCCACCGAGGTGGGTCCTCAACCCCGTGGGAAACTTTCAAGTATAATTAAATTAACATATCCACCCGGACTTCCCTGGTGGCACAGTGTTTAAGAATCTGCCTGCCAATGCAGGGGAAACGGGTTCAAGCCCTGGTCCGGGAAGATCCCACATGCCACGGAGCAACTAAGCCCGTGCACCACAACTACTGAGCCTGCGCTCTAGAGCCCACGAGCCACAACTAATGAGCCCACGTGCCACAACTATTGCAGCCCAGGTGCCTAGAGCCCGTGCTCCGCAACAAGAGAAGCCACCGCAATGAGAAGCCCACTCAACACAACGAAGAGTAGCCCCCGCTCGCTGCAGCTAGAGAAAGCCCGCGCACAGCAACCAAGACCCAATGCAGCCAAAAATTAATTAATTAATTAATTTAAGAAAAAAAAAAACATATCCACCCAGAATAATTTATATGATGGCTGCAGACAGCTGAAAGAAGAGAATTCAGGCTTCCTCTTGCAATCATTTAAAGATTAATTTACCATGAGACAGGGGCCAATTTAATTGAAAAAGCTTAATTTTATATTAGCTGTAATGGGGACACTCTTTTATCAGACTACATGTATTAATTTCATACCATTGGTTAGGTGTTGCTAAACTTACCTGACTTCTTAGTTTGTTCATGTCTCCATTTAACTGCTATAAAATGTAACCATACACACTTAAGGTCCCAAGTTTGTTAAACAGATCTGATGTTTAACTCCCCAATTATTTTTTTAACCTAATACCAATATAAAAGGTCTTTTTAAAAAACTTTTGGGCTGCAAATAGCTATCATCAGACAATCTTATACCTGGTCCAGTTTTTAGAGAGACAACCGCGGAGAATCCCATTTAAGGAGGAGGCCGTATGTGATGGTGGGGAATCCCTGTGGGGCTTTGTTGCGCCCCTTACAAATTGTGGGCAAAGGTGGCAAGTAGACATGTTGAGAAGGTGATGAAATCCATCATAAAGAAAGTCTTTAAAAGCCAAGGCCAACAGGGAGCTTCTGGAACATCAGATTCCAGTTATGAGGTCTCAGAACACAACCAGCGTCAATTCCCAAGAGCGCACTATTATCTTGAAGACCTGTCTCCCACCTACGTGCCATCCCAGGACCAGCATATTTTTTACTGGGGAGCACTCCACTGTAACTTCTCTGAAGCATGAGCCTGTGCCAAAATAATCTTGAAAATTAAATAATTACTGAGGATTTGTTTAAAGCTGGTCTTATTATAAGTTTGCTACAACCAATAATAACATGAAATGGGTGTCAATTCCTCGTAGAAAAACGTCCACTCTTGTTGGAAAAAGGATGAAATTAGTGAGGTAGCATAGGTGTTATTTTACTAGGAAAGAAAAATACTGTTAAGCAATGACATGGTTGTGTTCCATCACAATTAGATCTAATTATGTTTATTGCCATGATAAAGGAGCATGTGCTTTGGAGAGACTGAGTTTTTAACCATCGCCTCAGACTATCAGGTCTTCAGGTGAAAACCATCCCAGAATATTTGGGGCAGATTTACATGTTAACAAGTTCCTTGGAGAGAGGGGATGTGAGCAGTCTTAGAAAGCAAATGCCTTCTGGCACAGTATGACTTCTCGCTGACCGTTTATGAGTGCCATCATCTTGTGGGAACACACATGCCTTAATCATCTTCTTCAGAATAAATCAGCTGTCTTGTCAAACTTGCTTTTCCATGCCTTCTACACAATATGGTTACAGATGCTTATTACCTTGTGCAGGATGTACTCCTGAGGTCTTTCTTTATTTCCTGGCTTCCATATTTGATGCACTATGGTGCACCTAAAGCCCGTGACATAAATTCTCAGTCGGCCTTGGGGGGAAGGAAACAGACTCCTGTAACTGCCATATGGGGCCCCAGGCAGGACCCAGTTTCCACCCTAGAAGTGTCCACCATGGAAAGCTGTTCTTCCAGAACAAAGGAAAACTTTAGAAACACAGTGTGGGGAATTGTTTGTAGAACATGATCATAAAGCTATCATATCAACTGAAGACAGATGAGTCCCTGCGAGTGGGTTGAGTCTCGAGAGCCAAATATTTGAATTCATTCCCCCCAAGCCCCACTAACAGCAACAGCTCATATGCCTTCTCTAGTTGCTCACCTTGGAACAGAGCAGCCCTTCTTCTAAGGATCAAGCAGGAGACCAGTGAGTGTCACCTCCCATCATGAAGGCCCCTCCTCTTACCACATCTACTAGTCACCAAATCTTGCACATTGAGCCTCCTAAATTCCTGCTAAATGGACCATTTCCCTCTCACCCACTGTTACCTCTCCAATAAAAGCTGCCACCATATTGGGCATGGGCTATTGAAGAGGCTCCCAAACTGGTCTCCCCACCTCCAATCTTGCCTTCCTCCAATCTATTCTCCACCGTGTGGAACAGATGGTTTGGAGAATCCCACAGATGCACGCCACTGACCATGGGACAGATGGTGGCAGGACAGACACTGGACAGACAGAACATCTCCAGGTCTTCAGCGGCTCTAGGCTTTCTCGCACCCCAGCTCCCTCTGCCTCTCCTACCACCCCACCTAGGTCCTCTCCTTCCCTGGGGTGTCTACATAATGGCCTCCTTTTTAAGGTCTTCCCTGCCACCTCCCCACTGCTATACACTCCGGAGCCTTCTCTATTTTCCCTTCAGCAACCCTCCTCCCTCTTCAGTGCAGTTACTCTATGACTTTCCCATCTTCTTTGGCACAATGGAAGTTCTGTGAGATTCTACTGCCATATCTGTCTTGTCCACTACTGTGTTCTTGGTACTTATTACAAAGTAAGAGCTTAAAGTTAAGGACAAATGTAAAGTGAATTATAATGAAGGACAAAGGTTCAAGACAGAGTCTCACTGGCCACCCTAGAGGATGCTTATCAGAACCCCTGTGGGTGGAACTGTAAAAGCAGAGTGTTTGACAATGAAATCATGCGTCCAAAAGAGAAGAGAGACCAAGTAATCTGCAACCATTGACCAATTCTGGACAAGCAGAAGGTATCAGGGTAGGTGCAAGGAGAAGCCCACTACCTCTCTCCAGAGCTGCATTACTAAAAGTGGAAGGCAGATGATGACGGGGGCTGAGGACATAAGAAATGGATGGGGGAACAGGACTTGGGAAGTCCACTTTTACATTTCTTCCAAGACCCATTAAGCATCCACTGCCCAGCACTTAGTGGGCACTCAACAAAAAAATGTTGGATGAAAGAATATTGGTCCTAGAGCCCCAGGGTCCCTAGAGTACTGTGGTGTCAGCCCATCCACATGGGCCCAGGGGATTATCATTCTAATATTCTAAATTCTGTCAGCAGTCTCCGTGTTTCATCTTAATGCTTAGTTTCTGGGGAAGATGATATACAAATCAGCTCATTTCACTAGACAGTTTCTTTTCAAATGATTTCTTCCTTCATGCATAAAATATTTACTGAGAACCTACCATGTATCACTCACTCTTCTAGGAACTGGAGATATACTATTGAATAAGATAAGGTGCCTCCAATCATGGACCTTAGTGGAGAAGACAGAAGAAAAACAATATATAAACTAGAAAGCATATGATTTCAAATACTGATAAGAATGAGAACGTAAAAAAAGGCAAAGCAGCAGCAGCTCTCTCATGGGAATAACCATCGTATTTCAGATAAGATGTCCACACAAGGACTCTCTGTGATAGGTCAGGGTGATAGGAAAAATTAATTTCATGAAATCTGGAAAAATCTTGGAAAGAAAAAGCCTTAAGACTGGAAGACATACCACTTTAGCCCCGTGGCTCCTGGAACAATCCTGAGCTACAAACTCATATGCATTTACCCATTCAGTCTTCCGTTCATTTACTATCTCATTTATTCCTTCAACAAAGGGTCCACTGAGGATTTACAGGCTGCCAGCACTCTGGCAGACAGAAATAATCTACTATAATAAATGTTTGCTGCTTGACTGGAAAAATTAAAGTGAACCTGATCATATAAAATCTCTAATATTTGACAAATTTTGACCTACAAAATGGCAATTTCATATGATTCAGAGGTGATGTTTTATCCCTAAATTAGTAAGCACAAACTATTGGGAGGTAAATAACATGTCTTAGAACCTGGATTTTTCAAGTTTTTTGTAAAAGCTCATTTATACATCATCACAAAATATTAGTACTTTTAGTCAGCAAAGGAGTCTCATCTCTGGGTGATGGGATACTTTTTAAGGGATCCTTTGTTAACCTTGTTCCATTTACAGTTATAGCTGAAATGAGTAAAACTGCATGTTCTTTAAAATTTTTTTAAATTTTATACTTCAGACCCTTGTCTCAAGTTAATGCAAAGTTAACAATATTTTACATGTATTGATATACAACAGAATTCCTTCCGTTTACCTCCCAACAAGAATTTCAGCCTAAAATTATCTTTCCAATCCCTCAGGTGAGATATGTTTTAAAATATAATTTCAGATAGCAATTCAAGGAACTAAGTTAAACAAGTTTGGAAAATATTTTTGGTAACAACCATTACACACATTAAAAAAAAAAGAAAGGAAAAAAAAACCTGCTACAATAAATGGAGTCATAGTACATTCAGCCTATCACATCAATTCCAACAGACACATAACTGGAAGTTGCTGTTTAAGTCATTCAAATTTCAGTCCACATTCTGTGAGTTAGAAATATTCTGAGTTCTTTCAGTAGCCATTAATGGCTCTTTAATTTATGAGCTCATCCAAACCCTTATGGAATTCAGGTACAGTGAGTAATTGTAATAGATTCCTTAACTCTTGGGGTAATGAATTTTAGAGGTGTATTTCCCACTGCGCAACACAGTCCTTCCACAGCTAGGCAAGAGTGTATCGCATTCAAGAGATTCCATGATGTACTAACATAATGAAGTTCCTCTAATCTACGTTATTCACAGTGATACAGAATTGGACTATGTCCTATTCTCAGTTCACTGTATGTCGAGGAGATATATCCTTTCTACAATAGTCTAACCTTTTTATCTGGATGATTCAAGAGGCAACCACAACTACAAGGGTGAAAACTCTCTGACATTGTAAGTACCTGTGAATATCATTCCAGATTCTCAGAATCCAAGAAAAGAAGTATCTCTGATATACCGGAGACACAACAGCCCTGATGAAAGAAACTGAGGGCACCAACTCTCTCAGAAGACCCCTCCGTCCAACCTGCAAATGTTCCAGTCTGTCTTGTCTGGTACCTACGTCCCAAATATACTCTAAAAACAAAGCTAAATTACCCTGTTAATAACCAGGAAACAAATGATTTGAGGGGAAGTTACGATAAATAATAGTATGTAACACAAATGCAAACAATACCTTCCTCAGACAAAGTGTGACTTCTCGTCGTATCTGTTCTTCTTGCACAGACATCTCGTTCTCTCTTAGCCAGGAATGAACAATGGAGAATCTGGAAACATCCTTTATATAAGTTTGGGGATGAATGAAGGCAGAGGGGTATTCATCCCTCTAACAAAGGTTAGAGGAAGTCACAACCGTGGCTCCCAGAAGACAGAGGAGCTGAACTAGCCCAGGTCCACCTCCCTTGCTTCACTGCATGGGAGCAGACCCAATTCTTCTCACTTTCACCCCAAAAAAGTAAACAAGTGTACAAAAAATGTACCTTCCTTCTACTTCAGCCCTGTTCAAAACACCCTCACAATTAAGCATTTCTTTTTACATAAAATTATATTTTATGAAGTGTTTGCATGGACCTAATTTTTAGATCCTCCAAAGAATCCTAGGTAGGAAGCAAGGTGCAGGCTGCTATTTTGCAAATGAAGAAACAGAGGCTCATGCCTTGAAGGGATTGTCTAGAAATATGTGGGTAGGAAATGATGACTCAAAAAGTAGAAACCCTGGTCTTCTAATTCATAACCTAGAGTTATTTCCTTTCTTTTTTATTTTTTTAAATTATGTGTTCATAGCAACTGAGCAATCTCAATGCACACGGAGTGGATTTAAAACGCAACCCTCATGTTCAATTCCACTGCTGTGGACAGTATTCTGGCACCAGGGACAGACCTCAAGAAGAACCTGGTCTCCTGCCAGCAGGAACACTGTGATGCATCTTGCTTCTCCTTTTAAGGCATTTTAAATTAATGCCTTAGATCCCATCTCTTTCTCTTCCACTCGCAACCAAATGCTTTCAACAAAAGCGCCCATTTAGTTTAGCGGCAGATTATTGTTATCTATTTTTGAACGTCACGTAAACTTAACCTGAACAAATATGTTCCTCTGCATGTTCTTCCTGAATTGCAGTCAGAGTTTTTCAGTAATTAAGCATTTTTTCTACAGCACTGTGAACCAAATAGTGCTGTGTGCCAAAGCAAGGAAACCATTAATGAAAACGGAAAATAAAATGAAGCCAAGTTCAAGTAATAAGAACGTTCTGCCTTATTTCATCTAAACGAGATGCAAAAGAAAACTATGCAAAGTAAGGAAGAAAGTGCGTTCCTGGTTGTCGATATGAATTCCCCAATAAAATCTTTTAGGAAAATAAATCTCCCATCTCAAGAACTTAAAAAAAAAAATAACGGTCACATGGGTTTAAGGTGTGTTTTGGTAAATTTAAGAACATTAATGATTCATTCCTATAACATTATTAAGCTGGAGAATTTTACTATCTTTAGAGGGGAAAAAAATAATCCAGAGAGGGAGCTTCCCTGGTGGCGCAGTGGTTGAGAGTCCACCTGCCGATGCAGGGGACACGGGTTCGTGCCCCCGTCCGGGAAGACCCCACATGCCACGGAGCGGCTGGGCCCGTGAGCCATGGCCGCTGAGCCTGCGCGTCCGGAGCCTGTGCTCCGCAACGGGAGAGGCCACAACAGTGAGAGGCCCGCGTACTGCAAAAAATAAATAAATAAATAAATAAAATAAATAATAATCCAGAGAGAATCCTATCTCTGCATCTCATCCAAGAAAGTATCAAATCCGCTAGATTTCATCAAATTACTTAAAAAATTTGTTTTCCTTTCTAAAATGTGTTAAATCAATTAATGTGTTAAATCAATTAATCAATTAGTCTTCCAGAAAACATCAGCCACTGGGAACACATATTTGTTTGAGGGGGCTGGGCGGAGAGGGAGAAGAGGAGGGAAAAGGTTGCGAAGAAAGACAGTATCACATCCTCAGCAAAATTTACAGTCTCTGACTGTACTGCGCCCTGGCAGCAGCAGCCCCTTGCACAAAGCAGATGGTACAGCACAGAGCTGTGCCATAAAGTGCCAAGAAACTAAAGAATCACTGATCCTGTCTATTCCAAAGCCTTCCCAATCTATACCCCAGAGTCACCTTCTGAATTTTTGCATTTAAATCTCCCCTTATTCCAATCACCATGGCTATTATAGTTTCACATAGCCTCCATTATACATTTGAAAATTAACTTTATGTTTTAAAAACTCAATGCCCTCAGATGCAATGCTTACGAATTAGATAGTAAAGTGACATATTAGTTTCCTCTGTAAGAAATTACGATAAACTTGTGGTTTAAGACAACTTAAATTTATTCCCTTGCATTTCTGGAGGTCAGAAGTCTGAAATGGGTTTCCCTGGGATGAAACCAAGACCTCGGCAGGGCCTCGCTGAACGCTCTAAACAGCAGCCGTTGTCTTACCTTTTCCAGCTTCTAGCGCTGCGCTCCTGCATCCCTTAATTTCATCCCTTCCATCTTCAAAGCAACAACAGAGCATCTTCAAATCACTCTCTGCTCCATCTTTACTTCCTCCTCCTCTGTGTCTGTAGCAAATATTCACCTGCCTCCCTTTTACAAGGACCCTTGCGATTACATTCAGAACTCACATGGATAATCAGGATGATCTCTCAAGGCCCTTAACTTCAGCACATCTGCCAAGTTCCTTCTGCCATGTAAGGTAACGTTCAGAGGGTCCAGGCATTAGGAGGGCGACCTCTTTGGGGTCCACTATCCCGCCTAGCACAGCAGTATACGTTTACCTCTCAGTATCATCCTTCCAAACTATTTGCTAGTCACCTTCCCAATGAATACATGCTTTCTAATCACAACAATCAGATCGTTGAAATCTTTGATTAGTTTAATTTCTACTCCCACTTAATCGTTAACCCTGTGCATTATGAAACTCTTGGAGTAAAACTACAGGATGGGATCTTTGATTCCTTCATTCTGCGAACAGAGAGGGTGGAAAGTTTCAGGTCAGGTTCCTCAAAATGTTTTCCCTGCACACTCAAATCATAGTTTTACAACAGCAGTCAAAACCCAGCTAGAAATTGGTCCTATTTGGTAATTTCTATCTGTCACTAAAAAAATAAAAGTTTATTAATTTAACATTAAATCCACCGCCCAAACACATTACAGTCATGGCATGTAAGAGGAAAATATCATCATCTGAATGTGACCATGGGATATCAGGGTTACAAAATAAATCATTGGATATTTGAGCCCAGACCCTTGGTTATCTTCAAGGTACTGCTAAGCTGATTAACATTATATTTTTAGCTAATAGGTCAGAAGGAATAAAACTTTCCAGTTGTAATTTTAAATTATTTCAGCAAAGGCCAGATGAAACAACCCACTTCAGTTGATCACAAGGGACCGTGTGAAGCACGCTGCAGCCCCCAGCTCATTCCTACTGGAAGGTCACAGCCAGAGAAGGCACAAGAGGGTCTGCAGCTGCTCAGGCTGGTGAGCGAGCTGTCCCCGCACCCCACCTGAGCAGCGCCTGATGCCTCTGCCCGCTGCATCACCCCCCGGACGCAATTTCTGGTTGCATTTATTCTGTTGCTGCAAACGTCTAGGCTCCTTAGGTAGCTCTGCGTGTCCTTGGTGACACGTTGTCCTGTAGCCATGGCCCTCGGTGGTTTCTGGAACAAGCACCCCGTCTCTTCAAGAACTTGGTCAGCTCTGGAGGGCAGAGCACCCATCCTATCCTGCACTTTCTGAACAAAGGCTTCCGAGGTAGAATTTGATTCCTGCTGTTGGCTCTTCCCTGGATGCTAATTTAACTGTTATTAGGTTAGGGGACAACTGAGGTTAAATAAGTAAAGTACACATTACTGTGATCAGAATATAACTGCCTCTCCTCCACCTCAGAAAAATTAGTCTCCCTGGCCGCAAATATTTTATGTAACTCTGTGGTCTCTAATGTTTAATAAGATGAATAATGTTGCTGTTGATGACAATAAAAATAATACATATATAGTGTGCACCGGGCAGGGTTCTACATGCTCTTTTATATTAATTCATATATTAATTCATGAATCCTAACAAACTTCCTAACAGATGAGCATTAGCATCTGCATTCTACAGATAAAGAAACAGCACAGGGCTTCCCTGGTGGCGCAGTGGTTGAGAGTCCGCCTGCCGATGCAGGGGACACGGGTTCGTGCCCCGGTCCGGGAAGATCCCACATGCCACGGAGCGGCTGGCCCGTGAGCAATGGCCACTGAGCCTGCACGTCCGGAGCCTGTGCTCCGCAACAGGAGAGGCCACATCGGTGAGAGGCCCGTGTACCACAAAAAAAAAAAAGAAAGAAACAGCACAGAGAGGTTAACTCTTTTGCCCATGTCACACAGCTAGTAAGTGGCCCATGTCCAGACACTTGGTGTCCAGAATCCATGCTTTTAACCACTACCCCAAACCACTTCTTTATTTAAAACATTTAGCATAAAAAGAATTCTACAAGTTTATTCGTATTATTTTTTAGATTCCACATATAAGTAATATCACATAATATTTGTCTTTCTCTGTCCCCAGACCTCACTCCATCAGATGCCATCGGAGTGGTGCCTCACAGACAAACCAGTGACAGAATTCTGTTCTCTTATTAGTTCATTTGCTCCTTCATTTGTTATTTGAGATTGGTGGATTCAATCTGAAAGCAATCGCTTTTCATTCCATCAAATGCAGTACTCATGCATTCAACACACTTTAACCAAAGAACCCTTCTGTACACCTACTCGATGTAAAGCATCATGAGAGGCACTGCAGAGGGTACCAGGCTGGACTCGATTCCAGCCCTGCCTGCGAGGAGGTACACGTGCACGCACACACGCACACACAACATACACATACATGCATACACACCACGCACACATACACACACACCACAAACAGACATACACCCCACTCACACACATGCACACATACATACCTCACGTACCACACAAACCACACGACACACACACAAACCCACATACCAACACCACACGTATGTACACACATATACTCACAAACATACCACAGATACACACCACACAAAAACATATGCCACATGCATGTATAAATACAAATGTACACACCACAGAAACATGCATGCACTTACATGTACATGCACATTCACACGGGCATGCAGATACACATATACGTGCATATGCACACCCCACACATACACACAGATACATACATGTTCACATGCACACATACATACATGCATACACATACCGTACGCCTAATGTGTCACCCGTGAAGAGCAGGAGTCGTCTTATTAATGGCAGGGAAAACTAAACGACCTCCACAGGTAAGGGATTTGGGAGCACCATTGCTTGGGTGGAGGGGGTCCCAGTTAGAATCTCTAATAAAACAGATTCCTCGTACCCACGGTTTCTACACGCTCTCACAGTGGTCCTTCCACATACTCAGTTGCACAGGTTAGAGTTCATATCGGGCAAATTTGAAAAATTTAGAAAACTGCCTTCACCTTATTGTGAACCAAAGAATCTCCCCCCAAAAGGAACCCAGTGCGAAGAGGCATGATGGTCTGTAAGGTCTTCCATTTACTGAATGGTTGACCATTTCCAAAGATGTTGCCTCATCAAATCATCCGGAGCCCCAGAGTAGGGACGTCCCTTGAAGAGTGCCAAGGGGCAGCTGAGTGGAAGCAGGTCTGGCTGCCCTGGGCACATAACTGGAGAAGCAGCGACCATGCAGTCCTGAAGCCACGCTGGAGTGACACCTCATGGGACACAGGGGACGCCCTGAGAGGCACCATGGAACCACGGATCCACATACACCCTTACTTAAAGAACATGCCCTCCGCCGTTAAACTCTGAAATGTACGTAATATCCTAATGGAAGGAACACAGGTAACACAGAACTGAAAAGAACCTCTCAGTGCTACCAAATCCTGGTACTATTCCCACATCAGCTTCTATGGAAGGAAATAGAGAAAAAAGTCAGTCATATCAGTTCCTGATTATTTACTTTCTTCTCGATGACATTAAAACAGGAACATCGGGCTTCCCTGGTGGCGCAGCGGTTGAGAGTCTGCCTGCTGATGCAGGGGACGCGGGTTCGTGCCCCGGTCTGGGAGGATCCCACATGCCGCGGAGCGGCTGGGCCCGTGAGCCATGGCCACTGAGCCTGCGCGTCCGGAGCCTGTGCTGCACAACGGGAGAGGCCACAACAGTGAGAGGCCCACATACCGCCAAAAAAAAAAAAAAAAAAAAAACAGGAACATCTACAACTTCTTGGTTGTAGTACAGACAAAAGAAAAAACAACTCCCAAGTCTAGGTGGATGGGAAAAAAAGCCCATCATTGCTGTCACCGTTCAAATAACCAAACACCAGTGGAAAAACAAATTCTGCGATGCCTGTGGATAATCATATTTTTTTCTAAATAAAGAACAGGAAAATTCAGCAGAAATTTTGCCTAGCCTGTTCGGTAAATGTCTGTGGAGGAGGAAAAGGGAATTTACTCAGAGGTTTTTCAGGGCTCTGGAGCTTTGTGTAGCCTAATTGTGGCTAGTCAATGTGAGGGCCCAAGACAAGTAGCATCAGTTTCATCTGGGAGCTTATTAGAAATGCAGCATCTCAGGCCCTGTCCTAGAGCCCTGGATCGGGATCTGCATTTCTACAGCATCCTCAGATCCTTTGTGTGTACCTTTCGGTAGGCGAAGCAGTGGAATAAAAACCAGGAGTGCAGTCAAGACCAAAAAAAGTCACTTATAGTTTCCTTTTTCAAACTTTTGACTATAATTAATTTCTCTAATTAATGAAGCTAGCCTAGCAATGACTTGGAATTCCCTGGCTAAAAGGATGAGCTTTACTATAATTAATCAGTGCAATGGTCAGTTTTTGTGCATCATTAAAGTTTACAAAGATTATTTTCCCAGCTCATTATGAAGAAAGTAATATCACAAGAGAATCGAGGGACTGCAGCTTACCAATGAGCGACTCCCTCCCATCTGATTTCCTGTTAGCACAGCAGCTCACGTTTGCAGACTCAGAACACAAAAAAAGCAAGCAAACTAACACAAAGGAGATTTTCCCCTTCTGGTCAGGGTTTATTGTAGCAAAAGGTGAGAAAGGTCGAGACAAGCAATGATTTGCACCATCCCATGGAAAAGAAACATGAGTAGTAACTATGGCAACCAGACAAAAACTTCAAAAATGACTTGCAACTTACAAAAGGCAGGGCAACTCTATTTCCCTCACACACACACAAAAAAAATTAACCATGGGCAAATCCACAGAAACTTTTCCCAGAAAGAGCCCAATTTGCAGAAGACACTAACACAAATGTTTTACTTAGGTACCTTCACAGATTGTTTGATTTGCTGTGGAATTGTTAAATTACATATTTTTACCCTTGGGTTCTTTAGGTGTGACTCCATTTAACTCTAGGGTTTCATGTTGTCTAAAGACAACATGGGCCCTTACTTGAGTCAGCTCATTCTCTGGTGAAAGGCATATTGTTTTGCAGGTGAATTAACTGTTGAAGGTAAGTAGGGCGGCATCTCACCAATTTTCAAGATTTAAGGAATTCACGTAAATTCTGAAGTGTCTAATTTACACCTTAGGAAGATGAATGATCTCAAGCATCCTGCCCGTTATATGTTTACTAAGTTGGTCTTCTATAGATTTCCTATGGAAGGACCAATCTAAATTGACATATTATTTACAGAGAGAAAATGAAGAAGGAACACTTATGTTAATGTGAATTTACGCACTGCCTAGAGATGTCTGTCCATCCGATCCCATTGCCGTAAGCGACACCCCCATGGGTTTCTGTAGACTCTCCCATTTATCTATTTGATGCTCTCTCTCCCTCACTTTCAGACCAGATATTACCTTCTCCCTTTTCACATCAGCCTGTGCACTGCCTGATGCTTGATGGAGCCCCACCAGGAGAAAATGGTCACTCCATTAACAAAATGAGAAGATACTGAACCATAACAGAAAGGAGTTTTAAAAACCTGTAGATATGAGTCTCAATGATACATTTACAGTCCAGAATGACATGTTTGTCTTTCATTTATTATTTTCATTCCACATCAGAGCAGAAAATATTTTGGGGGCTGGATAAATGAAGGCTCACTAGGGGCACCTGCCATCTTAATTCCCGCTCTCTGGGTTAAATGAATTACTCTGGCATATTATAAAGACATAAATACAACACTGATCTCCATCTTTCCTAGTGTATTTATGTGAGCTTTTGCCTCATTTTGCGTGTTTGTGCTTGGTTTTCCTCCTTTCTCTGCAAAACACGCCACTGCTAATCATCACTGTGTTATTACTTACCGGCAGACTGTGCAAATAAACACTGACATTGTTTGCGAAGCTCTCCTGGTTGTGACTTTTTTAAGTGAGTGCCTCATTTTCAACTGACATCTAAAAAGAACCCTAAAACGTTTCAAAATTAAATATTCTAGCACACTTCTGATGGATTGTCCCCCCCAAAAAAATTTCTTTAATTTAACGCTGGTTGTTTATGTGGTATTAAAATAGAACAATACCCTTGAACTTTCCGTTGTTCAACTCAGGGTTTACAAAGCGAGAAAAAGCTTTCCATTCCCCAAAACACAAAAACAACCTGAACTAGCTGCTGTGACCATTCAGCGCCATTTTAATCTGGGGCTAATTCTCTAATTGGCTCATTTATTTTTTCTAACCACATAATTAACACTGAAAGAAACGTTTGAGAGGTTTGCCACTGAGTGCTGTGTGTCTCAGTAGAAGGAAAAATTCCTTAGATAGGTTTCCAATCGCGGTGCGTGGATGGAAGCCAAAAACCAACGAACTATCACAAAATCCACACAATTAAGTGCTGAAACCAGTAGGGCCCAAGACAGCTAAGACCATGCTGAGACCAGCACAGGCTGGTTTTTCTGGCCTGTAAATGGGATTGCACTTCAGTGCTTTCTATCACATGATCATTACATGCTAATGCATCATTTGTCCAGGATCTAAAACATCGATTACATACCCTCTTCCTTTTGCTTTCGAGTAATATGTTTCTGATAGATTCTGATGCATTTCCCTGATTGAAACCCATTTCAATACTCCTAGACTGTGTGCTTCTGCAAATACTGTCACAACACATACAGTAACCAAAAGTTCAGACCTTCGTGAAGAAAAGTGCTGAAGGAAAACAGCGCCACTGAACCTCACAATCCTCAGAATATAAGTTTGTGAGAAATGTTGGCAGAAAAAAGCCAAGTGATTCGCACCAATGGTACTGGAGGAAGGCCCATCACCGTGGCCCAGGATCAGGCTTTATTCACCCCAAAATTGTAACCTCAGATGTAGAGGAGCATGGTCTAAAGGCTGTGACCTTTCTTTTGACAAAAGGACACATAACCTACACAGGACGCTGGTGGTGACGAGCCTCATGGGGAAAAGAGAGTAGGACAAAGGGTAGCAGAAGCGGGGTGGGGCGCAGAGGGCTGAGATGGGATGTTGGGGAGGCCACCGGAACAAGAAGACTCTGAGCAAGCACGGGGGGAAGGACAGCCGTGGGCGTCTGGGACAGTGAGGGTGGGAAGTTGGGGGAAGTAAGGACCGTGGGGTGGAGCTTGTTTAGGGCCTTGAAGCCCTCCAGAGACTCTGGATTTATATATCATTCCATATTTTATGCCATCTCAGCCAGGTAATCAAGGTCAACATCATGAGTGACAAGTCATGCTGATGGCTGGACCCTCGACACCCAAGAGGATGACATTTCACCAGTGTGGTCTTCCTCCCAAAACCCGGAACTACGGTTTGGTCCAAAGAAACACATCAGACAAACCCAAACTGAGAGACATTCTATAAACCACCTGAACAGTACTGCTCAAAACCGTCATCACAAACATGGACAAGGCTGAGAAACTGTCACAGCCATGAGGAACCTAAGAAGACACATGACAACTAAATGTGGGATCCTGGGTGGGATCCTGAGACACGATCCCACAGGAAAGGACGGGAGGGAAAAACTGAGGAAGTCCAAGTAAAGTACAGACTTTAGTTAATAAGAAAGCACTAATGCATCAATGCTGGCTTTCCTGGTGACCAACGTAGCACTCTAACATAAGATGGTGTATGGGAACCCTGTACTATCTTGGGAACTGTTCTGTAAATCTAAAACTATCCTAACATTTTATATTTTAAGCTTATCTTGTTAAAAATATGCAAATGCTCTCTGTCTAGAAATAATGATTCTGGAATACAAACTAAAACAAAAATGATGGATACGTAACAACTATGGAATAAATGATTCAGGATTTAATGCCTCTCTGCACGTTCCTGCTGAGTGGTTGATCAAGTCTATTTGAACGCTCAAGGGCAGCCCATTCCATTCCTTTATGACTCTAAATTATTATGGGATTTTTCCCCCCATTGGCCTTAGTTCTTTCCTCTGAGGCACAAATGACAAGGAAAACCTCCCTCCCTATCAACAGTCCTTCAAGTCTTTCAAGAATGCTCTTCAACTCAAGTACTTTCTTGCCTTCACTCGTTCCAAGCTTCCCTGCATCAATAATGCATGTCAGGGTGTCCCTTATATGTCCATGGTGTGTCCCTGATGTGTCCATGTCTATCATGACTCCAGGGAGGGGGGCCAGCCTGGCATCTTCGAGGGAGGAGGTCACAGGTCAGACTGTCTGCTGAATATTCACACAGGTACCTGAGATGCTCAGGTAGGGCTGCTGCCACACCTGCCCCAAGCCCCTCCTGCACCTTCTCTAGGCTCCAGGGCATGGGCTCAAGGTGGCCTCTCTGTATAAGAGCCCCCCTGTCGGCCTGGATTAAACCTTCTCAGAGACCTCATTTCTTCCGTCGTCTGTCACCTTTATAGCCAAACACAGTGCCTACATCCACGGATCATTCAATAAGGGATGCTGACAACTTCCAGAGAGTAAAGCAAGTTCAAGCTAATGTAATAAAGGATCTTATGCCTCTGGAGCAGCCAGGTGTGCGTACGAGAGAGAAAATGAGGAAAAGATTAGGGGCCAAGGGAGAATAAAGGAGGTTTATCTGGAATGATGCCCCACTCTCCTGAATGGTTTTAATTCCTGAGCTTCCAAAATGAGCAATTTTAACCTGGAAGGTTAAACTAAGCCTTTGAGGTTTATCATAACTATAGAATTAATCATATTTAACAGAAAGTGAAATCTCCTAAATATGGTCTCCAACCAACAAGCCTTAACATAATTCAGCTTCTCCCTTTTATGTTTTAGTTGTGGAACTTCATCAC
The DNA here is from genome assembly GCF_039906515.1 of Pseudorca crassidens. Classification (NCBI taxonomy): domain Eukaryota; kingdom Metazoa; phylum Chordata; class Mammalia; order Artiodactyla; family Delphinidae; genus Pseudorca; species Pseudorca crassidens. The sequence goes on from NC_090298.1 coordinate 8,398,660, forward strand.
AGCTCTTGATCAAATTGACCTTCTGCTGAAATTGAATTCACACAGCTTTTTACATAGTCAGGACCATGCAGCTGCTTATAACAATATTTAAACAATTTATTGGAGGTAACTCTTTTTTCTTTTTCAAACTACTATGCACATGCATATTTTGAGCTTAAGTAAAATAAAGATATAAGCAATTTTACAGGATAAAGAAATTTGTAAGTGAAAAGAGATTTGATTTACATAGCTAATAAAAGAGTATTTAAAATCTATTAGAAGCTGAAGAAATCTGTCCTTTACTTAGATAAAATGGGAATTAACTCTTCCCAAGTTGAAACATACATAAGAGAACTGTGTAACTGCCAAACTGAGCTCCCACAAAGGACAATATGATTTGAGTAGAAAAACTGAATGTTTTAAATGTTTCAACATTTAAATGTCACCTCTATTTCCAGAGCCTTATCATATCATGGTCCTGTAGAGACATAAGCTCCTGTACCATCACCTTCCTTAGAAGAAAGTGGTTTCAATTTCTAAAATGAGAAACTTAATCATGCTCATGGATCCCATAACAATGCAGGAATTGTAAACATTTACCAAGTGAAAAACCTTCACTGCATACTTTTCAAATCTTAGCTGTAATTGTAACCCCTCTATATAGTATGTGATCGTTTATAAAAGCTCAGAAATCAAAACCATTAAACACATTCTAAGTGTTTCTAAATTATCATATAAATATATAAAAAGATATAAAGAGGGACCAAAGGGAAGGTGACATGAGTCTGTTTCAGCAGTGAATTATCAATTATCAGTCATTGTTACCGCATATAATCACCTCCTGGGTGACTCTATTTTGTCAGCAGTTGGTCTGGAAGAAGTAGCTCCCAGGCAAATTAAAATCAGCAAATGTTCATTAAGTGCTCAAAAACGTCTCTCCATTCTAGGTCCAAAGCAAGTAACTTGGGACCACCCCAAGAGGCAGGAAAGTCTCTGTGGACCTGACTCAGCTCAACCATCAGGCTGCCAGCAAGGTGCCGTCTCTGGTGCCGGGCACCCCACATCCCTCCCTCATAGACGGTATACTGGGCTGAACAGTGTCCCCCTAAATTCATGTCTACCTGGAACTTCAGAATGTTATGTGATTTGGAAATAAGGTCTTTGCAGATATAATTAGCTAAATTAAGATGAGGTCTTTCTGGATGAGAGTGGGTACTAATCCAGTGACTGGTGTCCTCATAAGAAGAGACACAGGGATACACACAGGGCGAATGCCACCTGACGACAGAGGAAGAGCCTGGGGGGATGTGTCTACAAGCCAAGGGACACCAGGGACTGCGGGCAACCATAGCGAGGAAGCTAGGAAGAGGCACGGAAGAGGTTCTGCCTCGCAGCCTCGGAAGGAAACAAGCCCGCTGACACCTTGATCTCAGACTTCTGGCCTCCAAATCTGTGAGAGAACGAATTTCCATTGCTTTAAGCCACCATGTGTGTGGTGTAGTCACCCTAGAAAACAAATATAGGTAGAATCGACAACCATGACAACAATTATGAAAATCCCCTTGGTCACAGTGTAAAGACGTAGGAAATCTCAGTCACTACTAATGTGATAATAAATATAAACATCCTAGGGTAACCAAAAGAATATTTAATAAGCTATAAGTTTTCTTCCAGTGAAGGGGTTTTGAGTTTAGGGTTCTGCATTTCATCATGAACTAAACATACACTTGCTGCATGACCAAAATATTTCAGGCTTTGACTTGGCCACCACGGAGACTAAAAAGCTTAAAAAAATTAAAATAAATAAAAACAGGAGACTGAGAGAGATTCAGATGACTGAGAGAGATTCAGATGTATCTGGAGTAGAAATGAGACACATTCAGATGATAGTGAGATTTACAACAAAGTATACAATATATTAGCTTGAACCATATGAAATTGCCAACAGTTGACCTTTTTGGAACTACAAAAATAGCTATTTCATATGCTTTAAGACAGGGATCAAAAACTGCAGCCCATGGACCAAATCTGAACCACAGCCTGTTCGTATAAATAAAGTTTTATTGGAACACAACCATGCCCACTCCTTTGCATGCTGCCAACAGCTGCATTCATGCTTCAACAGCACAACTGAGTAGTCATGACAGGGATCACGTGGCCCTCAAAGCCTAAAATAATCACCAATTGGCCCTTTACAAGAAAACTTAGGCAAGCTTGTTTAACTTCATAGTTACATCAAATGACTGGCAGAGACAGCAAGGTCAACAGAAGTTCAGGAGGAGGCAAGATGAATGCAATGTGTTCCCTGAGAGCCCAGACTTGAGCTGGAAAGAGCCGGACTCTGAACCAGAGGGAAAAAGGACTCTTCAAGGGATGGCAACAGATGATACTGGCTGTGCTGGCTCTTGGGACCCAGATGCCCCAAATGGCACCCCCAGTCACTGGGACAACCAAAAACACCCCACCACTTGCTTCCAGGCAGTCTCTGCTGAGCCCCCTGGGATGAAGTGAAGCTAGAATGAGCAAAGTTTGGTACGGTTTTCAGGGATGTCAAAATTCCCAGAACACCAGACGGAGAAATGGTATATTCTTACTTTAAGCACGAATCAATAGAAGGGTGGGACAAAGGTAAGATAGATGTGTTACGTTAGGGAGAGAAGTTCTACAGATATAAAATAATTAAATCTAGAGCAAAAACTGTATTATTTGGAACATCTATCCTTGTGGCCCTTTGTAGAATTATATAATGAAGAATAATTATTCCAATGTTTGCAGTAATTATATTTTAAAGAATTCTGGCACATTTCAGACAATTGGGAACCCCTTTGGATTATCAAATTGAAAAGTAATCAAAAGGAGCCTCATTAATAAGCCACACGTTTCTTCCAAAATATGACCTGCTACAAAGCTTTTATTTGCCCTGTAGATTGAATTGCAAAGTTCTTGCTACCAAACGCTTCCCAAAGATATAAAAACGTTGAAAGGAAGAGAGACATTTGTCTGTGTCAGGAGAGACCTCCTCTTTTCCAAAAGCACATTAAAATCTTGTGGTAAAAAAAAAAAAAAAAAAAAATCTTGTGGTAACAGACACTGAAGATGAGGATTCAGCTAGAAAGCCAAGTGGGATGTGTGTGTACAAACCAGTCAGTAAATAGATATTTGCATGTTTATATATCTGAAATTACATACATGTTGAACCCCATTTATGAGGACTGTTCATAAACAGAGGTCAAACAGTTTACTGGTTTTATCAAAACTAATTCACAGCATACAGGTGCCGGTCATTACATAAACCAGCTATCCACTGCCCAGAGAAGACTTCAGTTTGGAAAATTAGAATCATCCAGCTTAGAGAGACTGATGTAGAACACGATTGCTCCCAATTTCTATTGGAAATGCTGCCAGCCCTTAGGTACCTGCCAGAGGTGACTTCTTCCCCGAGAGCCACCAGTGACTGAAGAGCACTGGGCTTCAGGCTGCCAGTTCAGGCCCCTGATTCCAGCCCCGCTAGTGGCTGGTGAAGTCGGGCGACTAAAGGGCCAGGATTCTGGTCCTGTTTCAGCACACGATCGTCTTTCTGGTGTCATGATCTGCTTCACCCCTAGTGTTTTGTTTTTGTTTTTAATGAGGAAAACAAAAACAGAAACAAAAAGAAAAAGTAATTTACCTCCCAAAGCTGTCAAAGGAATTCAGAATATTTTTTCAGTTTCAACTTTAATTTATAACCGGATACATAGCAATAAATATGACCCACAAAAACCAAAACACTTTGGAGGTTCTCAATAATTTTTTTTATGTTTCCAATTGAATTTATTTACTTATTTATTTATTTATTTTTAACATCTTTATTGGAGTATAATTGCTTTGCAATGGTGTGTTAGTTTCTGCTTTATAACAAAGTGAATCAGTTATACATACACATATGTTCCCATATCTCTTCCCTCCTGTGTCTCCCGCCCTCCCACCCTCCCTATCCCACCCCTCTAGGTGGTCACAAAGCACTGAGCTGACCTCGCTATGCTATGAGGCTGCTTCCCACTAGCTACCTATTTTATGTTTTGTAGTGTATGTATGTCCATGCCACTCTCTCACTTTGTCCCAGCTTACCCTTCCCCCTCCCCGTGTCCTCAAGTCCATTCTCTAGTAGGTCTGCATCTTTATTCCCGTCTTGCCCCTAGGTTCTTCATGACCCCTTTTTTTAGATTCCATATATATGTGTTAGCATACGGTATTTGTTTTTCTCTTTCTGAAATATTTTCAAATGAAGCAACTGGCAAAGGATTAATCTCCAAAATTTACAAGCAGCTCAATATTAAAAAACAAACAACCCAATCCGAAAATGGACAGAAGACCTAAATAGACATTTCTCCAGAGAAGATATACAGACTGCCAACAGACACATGAAAGAATGCTCAACGTCATTAATCATTAGAGAAATGCAAATCAAAATTACAATGAGATATCATCTCACACCAGTCAGAATGGCCATCATCAAAATATCTACAAACAGGGCTTCCCTGGTGGCGCAGTGGTTGAGAGTCCACCTGCCGATGCAGGGGACACGGGTTCGTGCCCTGGTCCGGGAAGATCCCACACGCCGCAGAGTGGCTGGGCCCGTGAGCCATGGCCGCTGAGCCTGTGTGTCCGGAGCCTGTGCTCCACAACGGGAGAGACCACAACAGTGAGAGGCCCGCATACCACAAAAAAAAAAAAAAAAATCTACAAACAATAAATGCTGGAGAGGGTGTGGAGAAAAGGGAACCCTCTGGCACTGTTGGTGGGAATGTAAATTGATAAAGCCACTATGGAGAACAGTATGGACGTTCCTTAAAAAACTAAAAATACAACTACCACACGACCCAGCAATCCCACTACTGGGCATATACCCTGAGAAAACCATAATTCAAAAACAGTCATGTACCACAATGTTCACTGCAGCTCTATTTACAGTAGCCGGGACATGGAAGCCACCTAAGTGTCCATCAACAGATGAATGGATAAAGAAGATGTGGCACGTATACACAATGGAATATTACTCAGCCATGAAAAGGAACAAAACTGAGTTATTTGTCGTGAGGTGGATGGACCTAGAGACTGTCATACAGAGTGAAGTAAGTCAGAAAGAAAAAAAGAAATATCCCTAGTGTTTTGTGTGACTTTATGTGAGCTTTGTGTGACGCCTCAAATAACAGGATGACTACCTACCATACAGGGATGGCAGTGACATTCACCCGAGAAGCTGGGGAGGGAAACACACAAGGCATAGTTCAGAGCAGGGTTACTTACAGCCGGCTCAGCTACCATCGCCGGGCCTGCTGCCCTGGGAGGAGGGAGCATTTCCCAGTCCTGAGAACCTGTGTGGAGGCCCCTGATGGGCGCTAAGGCCTTGGGTGGAAGGATGCAGCCAGCCCATGGAGACCTCTCGGGGCACAAGCCCTCCTTCCCCCGTTCTCCAGGGTTCCCATCGGGGGATGCCAGCCAGAAGCAGAGAGCTGGCCAGCCTTTGATGTGGTCCACGCAGATGAACCTTCCAGAGCCCAGACAAGGCTAAGACAGGATGTGCAGTGGCAAGCAGAAGATACCAGAACAAAAGGATAAGTCATCACCAACCTTTCCTTCATCTTTTCCTCACCTAGGGATAGGTGGGATAGAGAGGGTGGGAGGGAGATGCAAGAGGGAGGAGATATGGGGAAATATGTATATGTATAGCTGACTCACTTTGTTATACAGCAGAAACTAACACACCACTGTAAAGCAATTATACTCCAATAAAGATGTTAAAAAAATTTTTAAATTTTTTTTTAATTTAAAAAAAAGAGATACTTGTTTTCATGTAGAGTATAGCAACAATTTCCATTCCAGCAATTGTTATTTTTAGCCAATTCCGTTTTTTCCTTCCACCTTCCTTCCTTCCTCCGCCCTGTGTGGCATTCCCATACAGGTGCCCTCAGAGCGGGGCTGAGCCAAGTGCATTGTGCCACATGCTCTAAAGTACAGGAAGATGTTAACCCACACCGTGGCCTGTCGAGAGAACATCTATTCATCGAATCATCACAACAGTAATACCTGCTAACATTAAGAGCGTTCACTATGGAGCAGACAATTTACATCCATCAACAGTCACGAATGTTCACAAAGACCCCTACGAGGCAGGAACTACTCTTATCATTTTAGAATTGAGGAAAGTGAGGCACAGAGGGATTGAGTACCTTCCTCAACTTCTCATGGCTCTTTAGTGGCAGAAATGAGCTACAAACCCAGCCATCTCCATCTAAAACCCACTCTCGTAACCACTACATCTCATAACCTACAGTGAAAAGGTTTACAAGACCTTGATGCTTAAAGAAATCCTACAACTAATCTTCCTTGTGGAGTAAAAAAAATCCATTTGAGTGAAAAGGATCACCCATTTGGTGATTTATAAGTTGGCCACTGCATGTTGTATTTGCTGAAGTACCCGTGTGCTGGCTTCCAAATCCTGTCTACAGAAATGAAGTCGAGGATGATTGACTTAAGCGAGCGATTACACATTTATTTTGTCGGTTCTCATACGCTGAGGAATGGGGTGGCAGATGGTACTTCTCCACAGATGGCCTCAACACACCCTGCCCCCAACACATGATCTTCTGCAGTGCACCTGCCCATCAGTAAGCAATCTATTCCTCCAGCCTCCTGAGTCTGGGCAAGCCCTAGGACTGCCCTGAGTGATAGAATACAGTGGAGATCCTTGGTTCTGGGTACAGTCTCTAAAAGGCCTGGAAACTTGGGTTTTCTGCCTCTTGAAACCCACGCCTTCACGTGAGAAGAGGGAGGCCATATGTCCAAATGAAGCCATCTGCAACATCCAGGTTTACAAAGCCCCTGATGAGGCTAGCCCACTAGTCCCAGCTGCCATATGACAACAACAGCAGGAGAAACGGGAGGAGAACCGCCCAGCTGAGCCCAGCCCACCCAAAGGACTATGAGAGGGAATAACAAAATATTGTCTTAAACCACTAAATGATGAGATTATTTGCTACATAGCAAATAGATCATGGAAGCAAATGAGTTTATCAATTTAATGTATTTTCTTTTGAGAAGAGTGAAAGGGTAAGAGGGCCCTGAGCCAAAAATAAGAGAACTACATTGTTTCCTTAAATTCCCAGGCAGAAAAACAATTTGACCTGGAAGCCAGGCATCTATAGGAAATTTCAGTAAGACCCAGCTCCAGAGGTGTGGAAAGCTTTCATGATAGGCAGTCTTTTCCTTTTTTTCTTTTTTCAACTAGCAGTTTGTACCTTGTGACACTTTTCACCAATTTTGCCCACCCTCCTCCCCTACCTCTGGCAAACACCAATCTGATCTCTATATCTGTGAGTTCTGGAGTTTTGATGGTTTTGTTTTTTAAGAATCCACATATAAGTGAATCATTCGGTATTTGTCTTTCTCTATCTGAATTATTTCTGTTAGCATAATGCTCTCAAGGTCCATCCATGTTGTCATGAATGTCAGGATTTCCTTATTTTTTATGGCTGAATAATATGTGTGCCTGTGTGTGTGTATGTGTGTGTGTACACCATATCTTCTTTATACATTCATGCCTCAAGGATACTTAGGTTGTTTCCATGTATGGCTATTGCAAATAATGCTGCTATAAACATGGAGGTGCAGATATCTTTTCGAATTAGTGTTTTCCTTTCCCTCAGATAAATACCCAGAAGTGGGATAGCTGGATCAAGTGATAGATCTATTTTTAATTTTTTGAGGAACCTCCATACTGTTCTCCATAGTGGCTGCACCAATTTACATTCCCACCAACAGTGCACAAGTGTTCCCTTTGTTCAACATCCTTGCCAACACTTATTTCTTGTCATTTTGATAATAGCCATTCTGACAGATGTGAGGTATTATCTCATTTTGATTTTGACTTGCATTTCCCTGATGGTTAGTGATGTTGAGCATCTTTTCATGTGGGCCATCTGTATGTCTTCCTTAGAAAAATGTCTATTCAGATCCTTTGCCCATTTTTAAATTGGATTATTTGGTTTGTTGCTATTGAGCTGTATGAGTTCTTTATATATTTTAGATATTATCCCCTTATCAGGTATATGATTTGCAAATATATTTTCTCCCATGCCACAGGATCACCTTTTCATTTCACTGATGGTTTTCTTTGCTGGGCAGAAGCATTTGAGTTTGATGGAATCTCACTTGTTTATTTTTGCTTTTGTTGCCATTAGGTAATTTGTAAGGTATGGCAATTATATTTGCAGGTCTTGGTGCTTCCAGAAAGTCCAGAGAGATAGACAGAGGGCAGGCTTTTCTGAGCTTTGAGACTCGTTGTAGCGCTGTATCCAGATGGTTCTGGCTATTACCATGAGTCTTCCTTCCAGTTCCGAAAGCACAGCCAGCTGTCAGCTACATCATGGTCTGACGAACTGTCCAGGGATGGCGGCCAGGCCTTGGGTACGAAGAGCTGCCTGGGTCAGGGTGCCAGCCTTGCCTCACATGTTTCCACCAGTATCACTGAAGCAAACACCCCACGGTGTTCTTTCTGGCTGCCAGCCTTGTCAGCACCTTTCTGAGAGGTCAGGATGCCACTTGGCCAGACCCGGGAGGCAGCTGAGAGCTCCCCCTTCCTCTGACTGCTCCCCACCAGAGACACGGCTCCTCCCAACGTCTTCAGGATATAGGACTGTGGCCTTCCTTTCATGGTGAGCTACTGAACCAAAGTTACCACTAATAAACTTCAATTAAAACAAAATAAAACATGCAAGCTCTTTATACCATAAACATTTCAAACTTTGACCTAGAGGCCTAGGTCAACATGATTAAGATATCTACTGATCTGGAGTCAGAATTTTTTTTCCACGTTATAAACTGATAACTCGCATTTAAAATACTGGCCTTCTATTGATATTTCGATCCTTATAAAATTCCATGGGCACATTTGCAAGTAACTCTGAAGGTGGCCTGCAGTTATTCATTCTGCTTAAAGCTCTCCAGCAAGAAGGGGGTGGGGGATTGTGAAATAAAAGTTCTTTGGGGGACTTCCCTGGTGGTCCAGTGCTTAAGACTCCACGCTTCCAATGCAGCGGGTGTGGGTTTGATCCCTGGTCGGGGAACTAAGATCCCCCATGCTACATGGCACGGCCAAAAAATAAAGAAATTTTTTAACTAAAAAAAAAAAGTTCTTTGGAGGCAACCTGATGTATGTTTAAGTTCTCTTTTTGCTACTTAACAACCCAGATTCTCAGTGCTTTATACTTTCCCTCAGATCATGGAGAAGTGTAGCCTTTGGAGTAGTTGTCTGCAACTTAACCACCATAAAACCCAAAAGGTGTCGTGTTCAAATAGACTCCACACAGTTTCCAAAAGGCTCAGTGGCCAGTGTGACCTCTGAAGAGAAGGCAAAGTCAGAGAATCAGCCGGGCAGACAGAAGTGCTGGGGGCATTTCCTCAGAACACCCACTTGCTGTTCCTGACCCCCGCATGCTCTAGCTCTCTTAGACATAACTGTTTCTGGAGATGATATCAAAAACCAGTCGGGGGGAACCCACAGGCAAGAGAGAGAGAGAGAGAGAGAGACAGTCAGTTAAGCATGCTCCACTGATTATGCTGGAGTTCACTGGCTTTAACCAAAGGAGTAGAGATGCCTGAGTATTTCCAACAGAGACTGAAACTAAGAAGCACTAAACCAGAAATCTATAGCTTAGAGATGAACTTTTTAAATATTAAAACGGTGAACTGAGAGGGGACCTTCAAGATGGGAGAGGAGTAAGATGTGGAGCTCACCTTCCTCCCCACAGATACATCAGAAATAGATCTACAAGTGGAACAACTCCTACAGAACACCTACTGAATGCTGCCAGAAGACCGCAGACCTCCCAAAAGACAAGAAACTCCCCACGTACCTGGGCAGGGGAAAAGAAAAAAGAAACAGAGACAAAAGGATAGGGACGGGACCCGCACCAGTGGGAGGGAGCTGTGAAGGAGGAAAGGTTTCCACACACTAGGAAGCCCCTTCGCGGGCAGAGACTGCAGGTGGTGGAGGGGGAAAGCTTCGGGGCCACGGAGGAGAGCGCAGCAACAGGGGTGCGGAGGGCAAAGCGGAGAGATTCCTGCACAGAGGATCAGTGCCGACCAGCACTCACCAGCCCGAGACGCTTGTCGGCTCACCCGCTGGGGCGGGCAGGGGCTGGGAGCTGAGGCTCAGGCTTCGGTCGAGCGCAGGGAAAAGACTGGGGTTGGCGGCGTGAAGACAGCCTGAAGGGGTTAGTGCGCCAAGGCTAGCCGGGAGGGAGTCCGGGAAGTAGTCAGGAGCTGCCGAAGAGGCAAGAGACCATTGATTTCGGTGCGCAATTAGAGGGGATTCAGAGCACTGCCTAAACGAGCTCCAGAGACGGCTGTGAGCCACGGCTATCAGCACGGACCCCAGAGACGGGCATGAGACGCTAAGGCTGCTGCTGCAAGAAGCCTGTGTGCGAGCACAGGTCACTATCTACACATCCCCTCTCGGGAGCCTGTGCAGTCCGCCACTGCCAGGGTCCCGTGATTCAGGGACAACGACCCGGGGAGAGCACACGGTGCGCCACAGGCTGCTGCAACGTCATGCTGGCCTCTGCCGTCACAGGCTCGCCCCGCACTCCGTGCCCCTCCCTCCAGCTGGACTCAGTGAGCCAGAGCCCTGGAATCAGCTGCTCCTTTAACCCCGTCCTGTCTGAGCGAAGAACAGACGCCCTCCGGTGACCTTCACGCAGAGGCGGGGCCAAATCCAAAGCTGAGCCCCTGGGAGTTGTGAGAACAAAGAAGAGAAAGGGAAATCTCTCCCAGCAGCCTCAGGAGCAGCAGATTAAAGCTCCACAATCAACTTGATGTACCCTGTATTTCTGGAATACCTGGATAGACAACGTATCATCCCAAATTCAGGCGGTGGATTTTGGGAGCAACTATAGACTGGGGGTTTGCTGTATGCAACTGATTGGTTTCTGGTTTTATATTTATCTTAGTTTAGTATTTAGAGTTTCTTATCATTGGTAGATTTGTTTATTGATTTGGTTGATCTCTTCCTTTTTCTTTTTAAAATGTATGTTTTTCTTTTTTCTCTTTTTCTGAGTGTGCATGTGTATGTTTCTTTGTGTGATTTTGTCTGTATAATTTTGCTATTACCATTTGTCCTAGGATTCTGTCTTTTTTTATTTTTTAGTATACTTTTTAGCGCCTATTATCATTGGTGGTTTTGGTTTGGTTGCTCTCTATTTCAGTCTTTCTTTTTCTTTTTTTTTTTTTTTTGCGGTACAGGCCTCTCACTGTTGTGGCCTCTCCCACTGCGGAGCACAGGCTCTGAACTCACAGGCTCAGCGGCCATGGCTCACAGGCCCAGCCGCTCCACAGCATGTGGGATCTTCCTGGACCGGGACACGAACCCGTGTCCCCTGCATCAGCTGGCAGACTCTCAACCACTGCTCCACCAGGGAAGCCCACATTTTTTATTTAATAATTTTTTAAATTTTTTATTTTAATAACATTATTTTATTTTTTTCTTTCTTTCTTTCTTTCTTTTTTTCTCCATTTTCTTCCAAGCCGTGTGGCTAACAGGGTCATGGTGCTCCAGCAGGGTGTCAGGCCTGAGCCTCTGAGGTGGGAGAGCCAAGTTCAGGACATTGGTCCACCAGAGACGTCCCAGCTCTACGTAATATCAAATGGCAAAAGCTCTCCCAGAGATCTCCATCTCAATGCTAAGACTCAGTTCCACTCAATGACCAGCAAGCTACAGTGCTGGACACCCTATGCCAAAAAACTAGCAAAACAGAAACACAACCCCACCCATTAGCAGAGAGGGTGCCTAGAATGATAATAAGGTCGCAGACACCCCAAAACACACACCACACGTGATCCTGCCCACCAGAAAGACAAGATCCAGCCTCATCCAACAGAGCAAAGGCACCAGTCCCCTCTACCAGAAAGCCTACACAACCCACTGAACCAACCTTAGCCACTGGGGACAGACACCAAAAACAACGGGAACTATGAACTTGCAGCCTGTGATAAGGAGACCTCAAACACAGTAAGTTAAGCAAAATGAGAAGACAGAGAAACACACAGCAATTGAAGGAGCAAGGCAGAAACCCACCAGACCAAACAAATGAAGAGGAAATAGGCAGTCTACCTGAAAAAGGATGCAGAGTAATGATAGTAAAGATGATCCAGAATATTGGGAATAAAATGGAGAAAATATAAGAAACGTTTAACAAGGACCTAGAAGAACTAAAGAGCAAACAAGCAATGATGAACAACACAATAAATGAAATTAGAAATTCTATAGTAGGAATCAATAGCAGAATAACTGAGGCAGAAGAACGGATAAGTGACCTGGAAGATAAAATAGTGGAAATAAGTACTGCAGAGTAGAATAAAGAAAATGAATGAAAAGAATTGAGGACAGTCTCAGAGACCTCTGGGACAACATTAAAAGTACCAACATTCTAATTATAGCAGTCCCAGAAGAAGAAGAGAAAAAGAAAGGAACTGACAAAATATTTGAAGACATTATACTTGAAAATTTCCCAAATATGGGAAAGGAAATAGTTAATCAAGTCCAGGAAGCACAGAGTGTCCCATAGAGGTTAAATCCAAGGAGAAACATGCCAAGACACATATTAATCAAACTATCAAAAATTAAATAAAATGAAAAAATATTAAAGGCAGCAAGGGAAAGACAACAAATAACATAAAAGGGAATCCCCATAAGGTTAACAACTGATCTTTCAGCAGAAATTCTGCAAGCCCGAAGGGAGTGGCAGGACATATTTAAGGTGATGAAAGGGAAAAACCTAAAACCAAGATTACTCTACCCAGCAAGGATCTCATTCAGATTTGACAGAGATATTAAATCCTTTACAGACAAGTAAAAGTTCAGAGAATTCAGTAACACCAAACCAGCTTTACAACAAATGCTAAAGAAACTTCTCTAGGCAGGAAACAAAAGAGAAGGAAAAGACCTACAATAACAAACACAAAACAATTAAGAAAATGGTAATAAGAACATACATATCGATAATCACCTTAAGTGTAAATGAATTAAATGCTCCAACCAAAAAGCACAGACTGGCTGAATGGATACAAAACCAAAACCCATATATATGCTGTCTACAAGAGACCCACTTCACAGCTAGGGACACATATAGACTGAAAGTGAGGGGAAGGAAAAAGATATTCCATGCAAATGGAAATCAAAAGAAAGCTGGAGCAGCAATTCTCATATCAGACAAAACAGACTTAAAAATAAAGACTATTACAAGAGACAAAGAAGAACATGACATAATGATCAAGGGATCAATCCAAAAAGAAGATATAACAACTGTAAATATTTATGCACCCATCATAGGAGCACCTCAGTACATTAGGCAAATCCTAACAGCCATAAGGGGAAATCAACAGTAACACAATCATATTAGGGGACTTGAACACCCCACTTTCACCAATGGACAGATCATCCAAAATGAAAATGAACAAGGAAACACAAGCTTTAAATGATACATTAAACAAGATGGACTTAATTGATATTTATAGGACATTCCATCCAAAAACAACAGAATACACTTTCTTCTCAACTGCTCATGGAACATTCTCCAGGATATATCATACCTTGGGTCACTTATCAAGCCTTGATAAATTTAAGAAAATTGAAACCGTATCAAGTATCTTTTCCGACCACAACGCTATGAGACAAGATGTCAATTACAGGAAAAAGTTTGTAATAAATACAAACACATGGAGGTTAAACAATACACTACTAAATAACCAAGAGATCACTAAACAAACCAAAGAGGAAATCAAAAAACACCTAGAAACAAATGACAATGAAAACATGATGACCCAAAACCTATGGGATGCTGCAAAAGCAGTTCTAAGAGGGAAGTATATAGGAATACAATCCTACCTCAAGAAACAAGAAACATCTCAAATAAACAACTTAACCTTACACCTAAAGCAATTAGAGAAAGAAGTACAAAAAACCCCAACTTTAACAGAAGGAAAGAAATCATAAACTTCAGATCAGAAATAATGAAAAAGAAATGAAGGAAATGATAGCAAAGATGAGTAAAACTAAAAGCTGGTTCTTTGAGAAGATAAACAAAATTGATAAACCATTAGCCAGACTCATCAAGAAAAAAAGGGAGAAGACTCAAATCTATAGAATTACAAATGAAAAAAAGTCACAACTGACACTGCAGAAATAAAAAGGATCATGAGAGATTACTACAAGAAACTATATGCCAATAAAATGGACAACCTGAAAGAAATGGACAAATTCATAGAAAAGCACAACCTTCCAGGACTGAACCAGGAAGAAATAGAAAATATAAACAGATGAATCACAAGCACTAAAATTGAAACTGTGATTAAAAATCTTCCAACAAACAAAATCCCAGGACCAGAAGCCTTCACAGGTGAATTCTATCAATCATTTAGAGAAGAGCTAACACCTATCCTTCTCAAACTCTTCCAAAATAAAACAGAGGGAGGAACACTCCCAAACTCATTCTATGATGCCACCATCACCCTGATACCAAAACCAAAGATGTCACAAAAAAAAGAAAACTACATGCCAATATCACTGATGAACATAGATGCAAAACTCCTCAACAAAATATAGCAAACACTCCAACAGCACATTAAAAGGATCATACACCATGATGAAGTGGGGTTTATCCCAGGAATGCAAGGATTCTTCAATATATGTAAATCAATCAATGTGATAAACAGTATTAACAAATTGAATGAGAAAAACCATATGATCATCTCAATAGATGCAGAAAAAGCTTTAGACACAATTCAACACCCATTTATGATAAAAACTCTCCAGAATGTAGGCACAGAGGGAGCTTACCTCAACATAATAAAGGCCATATATGACAAACCAACAGCCAACATCATTCTCAATGGTGAAAAACTGAAACCATTTCCGCTAACACCAGGAACAAAACAAGGTAGTCCACTCTCCCCACTATTATTCAACATAGTTTTGGAAGTTTTAGCCATAGCAATCAGGGAAGAAGAAGAAATAAAAGGAATCCAAATAGGAAAAGAAGAAGTAAAACTGTCACTGTTTGCAGATGACATGATACTATACATAGAGAATCCTAAAGATGCTACCAGAAAACTACTAGAGCTAATCAATGAATCTGGTAAAGTAGCAGGATACAAAATTAATGCACAGAAATCTCTTGCATTCTTATACACTAATGATGAAAAATCTGAAAGTGAAATTAAGGAAACACTCCCATTTACCACTGCAACAAAAAAAATAAAATACCAGGGAATAAACCTACCTAAGGAGACAAAAGACCTGTATGCAGAAAGCTATAAGACACTGATGAAAGAAATTAAAGATGATACAAACAGATGGAGAGATATACCATGTTCTTGGATTGGAAGAATCAACATTTTGAAAATGACTAGAAAATGACTATACTATCCAAAGCATTCTACAAATTCAATGCAATCCCTATCAAACTACCAATGGCATTTTTTCACAGAACTAGAACAAAAATTTCACAATTTTTATGGAAACACAAAAGACCCCAAATAGCCAAAGCAATCTCCAGAAAGAAAAACGGAGGTGGAGGAATCAGGCTCCTGGACTTCAGACTATACTACAAACCTACAGTAATCAAGACAGTATGGTACTGGAACAAAAACAGAAATGTAGATCAATGGAACAGGATAGAAAGCCCAGAGATAAACCCACATACGTACGGTCACCTTGTTTTTGATAAAGGAGGCAAGAGGATACAATGGAGAAAAGACAGTCTCTTCAATAAGTGGTGCTGGGAAAACTGGACAGCTACCTGTAAAAGCATGAAATTAGAACACTCTCTAACACTATACACAGAAATGAACTCAAAATGGATTAAAGACCTAAATGTAAGCCCAGACACTATAAAACTCTTTGAGGAAAAAATAGGCAGAACACTCTATGACATAAATCACTTCAAGATCCTTTTGACCCACTTCCTAGAGAAATGGAAATAAAAACAAAAATAAACAAATGGGACCTAATGAAACTTAAAAGCTTTTGCACAGCAAAGAAAACCATAAACAAGATGAAAAGACAACCCTCAGAAAGGGAGAAAGTATTTCCAAACGAAGCAAATGACAATTAATCTCCAAAATTTACAAGCAGCTCATGCAGCTCAATATCAAAAAAACAAACAATCCAATCCAAAAATAGACAGAAGACCTAAATAGACATTTCTCCAAAGAGAAATACAGATTGCCAATAAACACATGAAAGGATACTCAACATCATTAATCACTAGAGAAATGCAAATCAAAACTACAATGAGGTATCACCTCACACCAGTCAGAATGGCCATCATCAAAAAATCTACAAACAGTAAATGCTGGAGAGGGTGTGGAGAAAAGGGAAACCTCTTGCATTGTTGGTGGGAATGTAAATTGATACAGCAACTATGGAGAACAGTATGGATGTTCCTTAAAAAACTAAAAATAGGGGCTTCCCTGGTGGCACAGTGGTTGAGAGTCCGCCTGCCGATGCAGGGGACACGGGTTTGTGCCCCGGTCCAGGAAGATCCCACATGCCGCTCCGAGCGGCTGGGCTCATAAGCCATGGCTGCTGAGCCTGCGCGTCCGGAGCCTGTGCTCCCCAACGGGAGAGGCCACAGCAGTGAGAGGCCCGCGTACCACAAAAAAAAAAAAAAACTTAAAATAAAACTACCATACGAGCCAGCAATCCCATTACTGGGCATATACCCTGAGAAAACCATAGTTCAAAAAGAGTCATGTACCACAATGTTCATTGCAGCACTATTTACAATAGCCAGGACATGGAAGCAACCTACGTGTCCATCAACAGATGAATGGATAAAGAAAATGTGGCACATATATACAATGGAATATTACTCAGCCATAAAAAGAAACGAAATTGAGTTATTTGTAGTGAGGTGGATGGACCTAGAGTCTGTCATACAGAGTGAAGTAAGTCAGAAAGAGAAAAACAAATACCTCATGCTAACACATATATATGGAATATAAAAAAAAATGGTTCTGAAGAACCTAGGGGCAGCACAGGAATAAAGACGCAGACGTAGAAAATGGACTTGAGGATATGGGGCGGAGGAAGGGTAAGGTGGGACAAAGTGAGAGAGTGGCATGGACATATATACACTACCAAATGTAAACTAAATGGCTAGTGGGAAGCAGTTGCATAGCACAGGGAGATCAGCTAGGTGCTTTGTGTCCACCTAGAGGGGTGGGATAGGGAGGGTGGGAGGGAGACGCAAGAGGGAGGAGATATTGGGGATATATGTATACGTATAGCTGACTCACTTTATTATAAAGCAGAAACTAACACACCATTGTAAAGCAATTATACTCCAATAAAGATGTTAAAAAAAAAAGTCTGTCGGCAATTCTTTGCTGTGTTGGGTTATCCCATGAAGAGACAGATCATGTGTTTTAAAAAAAGTTATGTTCACTTAGGCCTGCAGGTAACAGGATGAGAGTTCAGATATTTCCTTTTAAACTAACAGCCACATTTTTGTTTACATTTCGAGGCTTTCACAGACGCATACAACTTGATGGATAATTATAACATCAACACCTTTATCCAAATTAAACATCCAAAAGGAAAAAACCCACATCATCAATAAACTCTTCAAGTCTCAAACAATGTCCTGGAAAAAAAAGGGGGCTCCTTTAAAATAGGCCCTTTATTTCCAAGATATTTGCTAACATTCATCCCCAAACGAAGTGCTTCTCTTTCAGGCTTATATAAAAGACAAAGGGAAGAAAATAGAACAGAAGTGAGTTAATTCTTCTGGCTCACAAACATCTCTGCAATGAGAAATGATGGATGGACCCCACCGGCACACAACCTGAGTGATTTAAACAGTCACTGGCATTCTGTCCTCATGGAACCCACTGACGATGGCTCAAGTCAGAGAAAGGGAGCATTTGGGGTACACGGAGGAAGACTTCCGGAAGAGAGAAATAACCCTGTCCAGCAGCACACGGTGTAACTAGGGATCTTGACCAACAAGCTGAAATCCCTCTACAAAGGAGCGTTCACATAAACCTGGACGCTACGCTAAGGGGCTCGAAATCAGCGTGAGAGAGGCAGGCGGAGTGTGCGGGCATCCCTGTGGAAGGCTGGCCAGGAGTGGGTCTTAAGCAGCTTAGTTATCTGACTTTGCTCCAGCGCCAATCCCCCTCTTCACATCCTGAGGCTCTTCAATTTCGGGGAAGGTCAGCATCCCTTCTTTATCCTGACTGCAAAGTGCATCAGACACTGGAAATGACAGTTCTGCAATGAAGGGGGATTACGTGATTTCTGTCTCCTAAAACACACCAAGAAACCCATCTCACGTTTGGAACCAGTGACATAAACACCTTTCTCCAAATCATACAGTGAGCTAATCATACAGAGGTCTCAGCATCCAGCCCTGGTGAGGAAGGACTCTGAGCCACCCCACAGAGATGCCTGTAAACTTCTCTAAGGTCCTGAAGGGAAGGCTGTGAACAGTTCCATCTTTCCCTTAGCCATCTTGAAGCCATTTCTGGGTTCCAGGTCCTCTATGCTCACAGAGAACCATATCTGAAGGCACGTATCCCGGCTACACGTGCTCTGAATGGGTGCAGCTGTGCACCCAGAGTGGAGGGTCCTCCCCAAAGCCCTGGACCAAGTACCAACCGTGTGTCCATGCCAGTGGGGCATCTTCCCAACCTCCTTAGCTCCCTTTAGTCCCAGCAAGGAAGGAAGCTCTGCCAGAGCATGGAGACAAGAGTGGTATTCCAAATGTTCCCATGCCCCAGTCTTCCGCCTGCTGTCGCCTCATGCTGGCTCGAGGTTCTAGGCAATCTTCAAAGTTTGCTGGTGTCTGAAGCATCATTCAGGTTCTTGAGGAACACCGGAGAAAAATGGCATCCATGCCACGACAAGGAACATCCACCTGGAAAATCGTCACCAAGAGAACAGAGACCATCTCTGTCCTCTACACACTCTGTATTCCCAGAGCAGTGCCTGGGATCTGTCACAGAGAAAGTTTCTGGTAAACATTTCTTGGATGACCAAATGTCATCTTTCACCTGGTGCTCCTCTGGAGCTGGACTACAGTATAAACTGATGGCCCACATCATAAGGCAACACTCATGTTAGTAGACAAAGAGATGCAGTGGACAGCCTCAACAGTGTCCCCCATATTCTGCAATTCTATGGAATGGTTATATCAATTAGAAGGCAGTCAACAGTCAACAAATGAGACATTATGCTTCAATCAAGTGCATTTCCCTTCCTTCGAATCAAATCCACCTCCCCGGCTGCCATGTCAATTTAAATTAAGACAACAGAAAGGGTTGGTCAGAATAAAGCTATTAAAAATTAGCCCATCCTCTATCAACTATAGATTACTTTACAACCAAACAAAAAATCTTCGGGAAAAACAGTCATCAATGAACACAGCAAAGGATAATTGTATGCTGCGAATATATTTAATAAGGAAGTGTTTCTCTACACATAGGGAAATGTAAACTTAATTCTTCCAAAGTGAATCGGTCATTTGTCTCTAGAATGATTGGGGGGCAACATGTGTAAGAAGAGATCTTTTCAGGAGGGTAACTGTATCTTTCCTTTTTCTACAGATGAAAGACCCCTGTGATCATCAAGACTTTCCTGCCCTAGGGGTCCCGTCAACCTTCTCCTTTGACCTTCTTTTCACGTAAACAAAACAGAAGAGGAAAAAAAAATCTCAGCTGTCCTTTTTTATGACCCTACCAATAAAATTAAAATGTCCCTGTTAGGTATTTAACCGTTCTCATCACCAAGAGACTGTCACCTTCCAAAAGTCTGAAAGTGTTCCCCATTTTGGTCAGCACCCACTTTACCTAGCACATAATTCCATAGCTCCTGACCTCTTAGCTCACAATGAGAGGTTATCCTTTTGTTTTCTCCAAAGAATGATATATTGTTTGACCAAAGCAATCAATGCTAGCGGTAGATTTAGGTTGACAGTTTAAAGACATGGAGCACGCTGATCATCTGAACCCCAGACACTGTGGTGGCCAAGATCCCATGACTAATTTTGGATCATTGGAAATCAGCCACCACAGGATACATTGGAACTCATTAAAAATAGCCCAGCTACCCCTCGGAACATTTCAACTTACTGTGGCAGCCACAGAAACGTGCTTCTCATCTCAAAACTGGCTTCCTCCTGAGGAATGCAGTAAAGGAGTAGCATTTCATGAGAGGGAAATTTTCAGGGTGCTCGTAAGACTTTTTTAAACAGATTTTTCACTTTAGAGCTAACAGTTAAATAATTTTAAAAAGATTATTAATATAAAATTGAATGTCTTTTCTCTAAGTATAAGCAAGCCATAGTGCATATTGTAGATCAATAGAAAACAATTGATACTATTTTCAGAACACTCCCTGGGCCTCCACTTCACTTAAATGTGAATATTTAATTAAGTAAATCCCATTAATCATCTGGAAGCTAATGTAGGAAAAGGAAACAGCTAACAACCTCCCAATTGCTCAGAAAAGCCAAGCATTTCAAACATGTATATCTTACAAGTTTCAAATGTACCTCTAATTATATCTTTATATGAATTCCTTTAGCTTTCAACAAATTCTTAAATGTCTAATGCCAAACTCTTTGATAGAAATACATTTATAATACAAATTGTGTTCTTCCCACATAGAGGAAAGACACAGGGATGGATCTGGCTGGCAGTGATGGTCTCCTTCACCAGGGGTTTTTGAAAAAATCTCACATAAACTGTAACATATTTGGGTCACACGGCCATTAGCAGGCAAATTGGCTAATTGGCAGGCATCAAGGTCCATCCCAACAGCTAGGTGTAAAAAGACAGGGTACATATATACAATAGAATATTACTGAGATTGGTTCAAGGTGGCAGAGTAGAAGAACGTGCTCTCACTCCCTCTGGTGAGAACACCAGAATCACAACTAACTGCTGAACAATCATTGACAGGGAGACACTGGAACTCACCAAAAAAGATACCCCACATCCAAAGACAAAGGAGAAGCCACAATGAGATGGTAGGAGGGGCACAATCACAATAAAATCTAATCCCATAACTGCTGGCTGGGTGACTCACAAACTGGAGAACAATTATACCACAGAAGCCCACCAACTGAAGTGAAGGTTCTGAGCCCCCGTCAGGCTTCGCAAACTGGGGGTCCGGCAACAGGAAGAGGAATTCCTAGAGAATCAGACTTTGAAGGTTAGCGGGATTTGATTGCAGGATTTCGACAGGACTGGGGGAAACAGAGACTCCACTCTTGGAGGGCACATACAAAAAGTAGTGTGTGCATCGGGACCCAGGGGAAGGAGCAGTGACCCCAGGGGAGACTGAACCAGACCTACCTGCTACTGTTGGAGGGTCTCCTGCAGAGGTGAGGGGTGGCTGTGGCTCACCGTGGGGACAAGGACACTTGCAGCAGAAATTCTGGGGAGTACTCCTTGGCATGAGCCCTTCCAGAGTCCGCCATTAGCCCCACCAAAGAGCCCGGGTAGGCTCCAGTGTTGGGTCGCCTCAGGTCAAACAACCAACAGGGAGGTAACCCAGCCCCACCCATCAGCAGTCAAGCAGACAAAAGTTTTACTGAGCTCTGCCCACCAGAGCAACAGCCAGCTCTACCCATCACCAGTCCCTCCCATCAGGACACTCGCACAAGCCTCTTAGATAGCCTCATTCACCAGTGGGCAGACAGCAGAAGTAAGAACTATGTCCTGCAGCCTATGGAACAAAAACCACATTCACAGAAAGATAGAAAAGATGAACAGGCAGAGGGCTATGTACCAGATGAAGGAACAAGATAAAACCCCAGAAAAACAGCTAAATGAAGTGGAGATAGGCAACCTTCCAGAAAAAGAATTCAGAATAATGATAGTGAAGATGATCCAGGACCTCGGAAAAAGAATGGAGGCAAAGATCGAGACGATGCAAGAAATATTTAACAAAGACCTAGAAGAAGTAAAGAACAAACAGAGATGAACATTCAATAACTGAAATGAAAACTACACTAGAAGGAATCAATAGCAGAATAACTGAGTCAGAAGAACAAATAAGTGACCTGGAAGACAAAATGGTGGAATTCACTGCGGCAGAACAGAATAAAGAAAAAAGAATGAAAGGAAATGAAGACAGCCTAACAGACCTCTGGGACAGCATTAAATGCAACATGACATTCGCATTATAGAGGTCCCAGAAGGAGAAGAGACAGAGAAAGGACCCAAGAAAATATTTGAAGAGATTATAGTCAAAAACTTCCCTAACATGGGAAAGGAAATAGCCACCCAAGTCCAGGAAGCACAGAGAGTCCCATATGGGATAAACCCAAGGAGAAACATGCTGAGATTCACAGTAATCAAATTGGCAAAAATTAAAGACAAAGAAAAATTATTGAAAGCAGCAAGGGAAAAACGACAAATAACATACAAGGGAACTCGCATAAGGTTAACAACTGATTTCTCAGCAGAAACTCTACAAGCCAGAAGGGAGTGGCATGACATACTTAAAGTGATGAAAGGGAAGAAACTACAACAAAGATTACTCTACCTGGCAAGGAACTCATTCAGATTCCACTGAGAAATTAAAACCCTGACAGACAAGCAAAAGCTAAGAGAATTCAGCACCACCAAACCAGCTTTACAACAAGCGCTAAAGGAACTTCTCTAACTGGGAAACACAAGAGAAGAAAAGGACCTACAAAAACAAACCCAAAACAATTAAGAATATGGTAATAGGAACATACATATTGATAATTACCTTAAATGTGAATGAATTAAATGTTACAACCAAAAGACACAGGCTTGCTGAATGGATACAAAAACAAGACCCATATATATGCTGTCTACAAGAGACCCACTTCAGACCTAGGGACACATACAGACTGAAAGTGAGAGGATGGAAAAAGATATTCCATGCAAAGGGAAATCAAAAGAAAGCTGGAGTAGCAATACTCATATCAGATAAAATGGACTTTAAAATAAAGAATGTTACAAGAGACAAGGAAGGGCACTACAAAATGATCAAGGGATCAATCCAAGAAGAAGATATAACAATTATAAATATATATACACCCAACATAGGAGCACCTCGATACATAGGGCAACTGCTAACAGCCATAAAAGAGGAAATCGACAGTAACACAATAATAGTGGGGGACTTGAACACCTCACTTACACCAATGGACAGATCATCGAAACAAAAAATTAATAAGGAAACACAAGCTCTAAATGACACAATAGACCAGATAGATTTGATTGACATTTATAGGACATTCCATCCAAAAACAGCAGATTACACTTTCTTCTCAAGTGTGCACGGAACGTTCTCCAGGATAGATCACATCTTGGGTCACAAATCAAGCCTTAGTAAATTTAAGAAAACTGAAATCATATCAAGCATCTTTTCTGACCACAAATTATTAGAAAGGTATAACCTTCCAAGACTGAACCAGGAAGAAATAGAAAATATGAACAGACCAATCACAAGTAATGAAATTGAGACTGTATTTGAAAATCTTCTAACAAACAAAAGTCCAGGACCAGATGGCTTCACAGGTGAATTCTATCAAATATGTAGAGAAGAGCTAATACCCATCCTTCTCAAACTCTTCCAAAAAATTGCAGAGGAAGGAACATACTCAAACTCATTCTATGAGGCTACCATCACCCTGATACTAAAATCAGACAAAGATACTACAAAAAAAAGAAAATTACAGACCAATATCACTGATGAATATAGATGCAGAAATCCTCAACAAAATATTAGCAAACAGAATCCAACAGCACATTAAAAGGATCATACACCATGATGAAGTAGGGTTTATCCCAGGAATGTAAGGATTTTTCAATATACGCAAATCAATCAATGTGATAAACCATATTAACAAATTGAAGGAGAAAAACCATATGATTATCTCAATAGATGCAGAAAAAGCTTTTGACAAAATTCAACACCCATTTATGATAAAAAAAAAAAACCCTCCAGAAAGTGGGCATAGAGGGAACTTACCTCAACATGATAAAGGCCATGTACGACAAACCCACATCAAACATCAGTCTCAATGGTGAAAAACTGAAACCATTTCCTCTAAGATCAGGAACAAAACAAGGAGGTCCACTTTCACTACTATTATTCAACATAGTTTTGGAAGTCCTACCCACGGCAACCAGAGAAGAAAACGAAATAAAAGGAATACAAATTGGAAAAGAAGAAGCAAAACTGTCACTGTTTGCAGATGACATGATACTATACATAGAGAATCCTAAAGATGCCACCAGAAAACTTCTAGAGCTAAACAATGAATGTGGTAAAGTTGCAGGATACAAAATTAATGCACAGAAATCTCTTGCACTCCTATATACTAATGATGAAAAATCTGGAAGAGAAATTAAGGAAATACTCCCATTTACCATTGCAACAAAAAGAATAAAATACCTAAGAATAAATCTACCTAGGAAGACAAAAGACACGTATGCAGAAAACTATAAGACACTGATTAAAGAAAGTAAAGATGATACAAACAGATGGAGAGATATACCATGTTCTTGGATTGGAAGAATCAATATTGTGAAAATGACTATACTACCCAAAGCAATCTACAGATTCAATGAAATCCCTATCAAATTACCAATGGCATTTTTTACAGAACTAGAACAAAAAAATCTTAAAATATGTATGGAGACACAAAAGACCCTGAATAGCCAAAGCAGTCTTGAGGGAAATAAACAGAGCTGGAGGAACCAGATTCCCTGACTTCAGACTATACTATAAAGTATACTACAAAGTATAGTATACTACAAAGATTACTATAGTAATCAAGACAATATGGTACTGGCACAAAAACAGAAATAAAGATCAATGGAACAAGATAGAAAGCCCAAAGATAAACCCACGCACCTATGGTCAACTAATCTATGACAAAGGAGGCAAGGATATACAATGGAGAAAAGACAGTCTCTTCAATAAGTGGTGCTGGGAAAATTGGACAGCTACATATAAAAGAATGAAATTAGAACACTCCCTAACACCATACACAAAAATAAACTCAAAATGGGTTAGAGACCTAAATGTAAGATCAGACACTATAAAACTCTTAGAGGAAAACATAGGAAGAACACTCTATGACATAAATCGCAGCAAGATCTTTTTTGATCCACCTCCTAGAGTAACAGAAATAAAAGCAAAAATAAACAAATGGGACCTAATGAAACTTAAAAGCTTTTGCACAGCAAAGGAAACCATAAACAAGACGAAAAGACAACCCTCAGAATGGGAGAAAATATTTGCAAATGAATCAATGGACAAAGGATTAATATCCAAAATATATAAACAGCTCATGTAGCTCAATATTAAAAACACAAACAACTGAATCGAAAAATGGACAGAAGCGCTAAATAGACATTTCTCCAAAGAAGACATACAGATTGCCAAGAAGCACATGAAAAGCTGCTCAACATCACTAATTATTAGAGAAATGCAAATCAAAACTACAATGAGGTATCACCTGACACCAGTTAGAATGGGCATCATCAGAAAACCTACAAAAAACAAATGCTGGAGAGGGTGTGGAGAAAAGGAACCCTCTGGCACTGTTGGTGGGAATGTAAATGGATACAGCCACTATGGAGAACAGTACAAAGGTTCCTTAAAAAACTAAAAATAGAATTACCATATGATCCAGTAATCCCACTACTGGGCATATACCCAGAGAAAACCATAATTCCAAAAGACACATGCACCCCAATGTTCACTGCAGCACTATTTACAACAGCCAGGTCATGGAAGCAACCCAAATGCCCATCAACAGACAAATGGATAAAGAAGATGTGTTACATATATACAATGGAATATTACTCAGCCATAAAACGGAACAAAACTGGGTCATTTGTTGAGACATGGATGGATCTAGAGACTGTCATACAGAGTGAAGTAAGACAGAAAGAGAAAAATAAATATTGTATATTAACGCATATATGTGGAACCTAGAAAAATGGTACAGATGAATCCGTTTGCAGGGCAGAAATAGAGACACAGATGTAGAGAATAAACGTATGGACACCAAGGGGGAAAACGGCAGCGGGGTGGTGGTGGTGGTGTGATGAATTGGGACATGTATACACTGATGTGTATAAAATGGATAACTAATGAGAACCTGCTGTATAAAAAAATAAAAAAAATAAAATTCAAAAATTTATAATAAATAAATAAATACCTTGTAACAAACAAAACAAAAAAATAGAATATTACTCAGCCATTAAAAAGGATGAAATAATGCCATCTGCAGCAACATGGATGGACCTGGAGATTTTCATACTAAGTGAAGTAAGTCAGACAGAGAAAGCCAAATATCATATGATATCACTTATATGCAGAATCTAAAAAAAAAAATGATACAAATGAACTTATTTACAGAACAGAAACAGACTCACCAACTTAGGAAACAAATTTATGGTTACCAAAGTGGAAAAGTGGGTGGGAGGCAGGGAGGGATGAATTCGGAGTTTGGGATTAACGTGTACACACTACTATCTTTAAAATGGGTAACCAACAAGGACCCACTGCATAGCACAGGGAACCCTGCTCAATATTCTCTAATAACCTAAATGAGAAAATAATTTGAAAAAGAATAAATACATGTATATGTATAACTGAATCACTTTGCTGTCCACCTGAAACTAACACCACATTGTTAATCAACTATACTCCAATATAAAATTTAAAAATTTTTAAATAAAATAAAAAGACAGGGTAGCACTCACCTTAAGAGTAACAGTGATAAACACGAGGGGTTCCCATACCCTTTCAAGCAAGCAGCCTTCCCTAACATGCTTTTGACTTGTTATCGTAAGGCTACCCCCGCAGGCTTAATTAAACTGGGTGTTCACTCAACAGTGCAATTAAAGAAGAACCCACAAGGGGCACTTGGCCCTGCGGGTCTCCCACCTCCGTCTCCGATCTGAGCCGTGCACTAATTGTGCCCTTTGCCCGGGCCTCTTAATGATGATTTTTGCCAAACCTCCAATCACGATTTTTATTCTTCCCACTTCGCCCCATCTCCAACGACCTCCAGGCAGGAAATCTGGGCCCCGAAGCCAGTTCTTCTGGCACACATACACTTTTAATTTAAAAATGAAAAATTAAAAGCCCATTGAAAGGCACTTAGCGGCAAACCCAAAACCTGCATCAACGTTCACGCACTACCACCAGAAATGAAAGAGACTCCACATTACAGATCACCCAGGGGTGAACTCATAACCTCGCTTTGTGGGTCACAACCTCCATGGCGCCCACTCCAAGGGGCAAGTTGGCCAGTGTCCCAGTCCACTGGGGCTGTGCTCCCACGCAAATGTGTGACATGGTGCTTCGTGGCTCTTCTGCAGATCACAAGCTCGCTGATGACAGGAAGGATCAGAGCTGTGATTGCTTTTGCAAAAAAAGGATCACTGTCTGGGTTGCGAGAGGAGGACAGAAAAAGTCAGTATAGAATTTATTAAAAGGAAAGAAAAAGACTAAATGGAACCAACATTCTCTGGAGCGCAGAAGGATTTCCAGCATTCAGGGCACTCTTTTCCTTTCTGTGCCCCTTCTTCATGTTGACCCCAAACCAATGCACCAATGGAGCTGGGCATTCTGATAGAGGACAAAGATATGGGTGACACTCTGGAGAAGTATGAAACAAGATCTGCACCTGACTGAGTTTCTCCTCTAATCCATACTTACTAGGTAAGAGGCCATGATATTCTTTTCCCTCTTGACAGAAAAGAGCAAAGTAATCGGCCACCAGAAGAAAAACTGAGATTTCTCTGAAAGATTATCAAGGAACTCAGGGTCCCAAAGATTAAATGAAGAATGTTTATCTATTTCCCAAACTCACTCCAAAGCTAGTACTACTCCCATTCACAAACCCAAACAAATAAATCAAATATACTTCTAAAGTGGGTTTGAATCTAAAGTGTTTGATCTTCTGTTATTATTTTCATTATATGAGAAAAAAAAAAGTCCCTTTTAAATACTACGTAGGCCTTGGAAGCACTATTCTTCCTAATCAAAAACATAAGGTATGTTACTCTCTGTATTCTCTTCCCCATGTTGGGCAAGTCAGTCTCTCCTCTAGCCATGGTCCAAGTTCAAAGCATTGATTTCCTTGAGCCTCCCTCAATAAACAATTAATTCATTGACAGACACTCTTCTTAAAAGTGTCTTCAACGTATTTGAATTGACAAGGTGTCTAACCACTATGAAGACTTGACTATTCCCCTCTACGGTCTAACTGGGGTTTACAGCTTTAGCAACTAACGTCCAAGCACTGGTATTTACTCCACGGAGTTCAAAAGAAGTGGACCTTACTGCACAGATTCCTGGGTCAGGGATGAGTGAGGTGTGGGACATCCAGAAGGCCCTTCTGCCAGTACCATCTCTGGGGGGTGTCCGCCAAGATCCCCACCGTGAGCCCTTTACCACCACGGACTTTCCTCTGCACCAAGATAAACCACAAGGAGATGGAAACCCAGCAGGTGGGCCTGGAGAATTTGTTCGAACTTAAAAGTTTCAGGCGTCAGCTTTCAAGTGAATGAATCTTTGCAATTCTTACTCACCAGCTTGCAGTTTCCTGAATGATTTTCTTTCACAAGCTGGCAATAGAAGCTAGGAATTCCATCACTGCTGGCACACAGGGAGTAAATCTGGCTCCAGGCCTGACTTAGGCCTCTGCTTGGGAAGCCTTGACAGCCAATGTGCCCTGCCCGGAGGTGCAGAGCTCCAGGACCTCCCATATCCACCCTCACCCAGCCCCACCCCCGACTACGGCACAATTTCCATTCACGAGGGGCATTTACACTGGTTTCAGATGTGCATTGTAAGGAAAGTGGGGATAGGCAGGTGGAGTGGGAAATATTGTCAACTGAAGCATCTGGGTTCAGGTATCCTCACCTTCCTGGCACCAGCTTTGTGACCAGGGGCCAGGGACGTGAGAGTTCAAGGTGGAGAAGAGGAAGGGCCTTGAGAAGCATAGCTCCAAGGCTTCCGATCTCTTCCATCAGGACTGGAGGCTGAGGGACGGAGAGGTTCCCACTGCCTTCTCACAAGTGCTTCTCTCACCTGATAAGCCGATGCATGCTTCTCCCAGCCTGAGAGCACCATCAGATGTGAAACAAATGCTGGGATGAAATTAAATTGCCACCGCATTCCCGTCATACTTGTAACTGACCTAGATGAGGACTGACTTATAGGAGCCAACATGAAGCAGCCCAGGGACAAGACTGAGCCAAAGAACATGTCTGTCGATGACACCTACGATATCACAGCATCCAGCAGCAGCTCTGAATCCCCAGAGCAAAGAGGCAGGCACTGGAGATGCCACTGCCTGAACAAAGCCTGGCAAGTCCCTTTCACATGGGGAAGGGAGTTGAAACAGAGGAGGGAAGGGCAAGAGAGTGAAATTAGAGGCAATTCACATGTATCTCTACCCATAACCTAACCTCAGCTTGTGCTTTAAACTGCAAAAACATGTCAAAGAAAAATGGAAAGAGCCATAAGTGATCCTATGGCTCTTCTTCTAATGGGGGAAAAAAAAGGTGCTCTCCACTTCAACCATTCAGGCTCTGGGCATTCAAAACTATGCATTGCGCCATTGGCTCTGGCTGTTAGAAGTAACCTCACCAGGGGAAGCAAAAGCTCTGCTAAGTGAACAAGGGTACAGAAGCAGGCGTCGTGCACTTTGGTCCATCCCAGGAAACCAGCATCCCTTGGCGAGCAGAGCCATGCTCTGGGAGTCCCAGACCCTGCAGCTCTAATGAGATCAGGAGACTATGTTTTCAAAGATTTCCACCCCCACTCCTGGAGCGATGTCCATGTACCAATAAAACTGGCAGAAGAGAAGTATCCTCTAACAAACGACTGGGAATCGGGGTGTAGCAAACATGGAGTAGCCAGGTGGGCCGATGAGTTTAATGGATTTGATTCGGTTCCGTGGTCTCATCTGGAAACAACCTGGGTTTGCTTGTTTTCATGACAGAGATCACAGCTCTGATACACTTCCCAGGAAGTGCCGTGGGATCAAAGAGAGGCTGTTTGTCCTGGCCTCTGGTGGCCAAGGCACTAGGCTTTGTGAAAACCCTGGAAACACAGACACATTTCCCAGGAAACACAGCAGGATTTGTTTAGGTCATGGGGTTTCACGTACTCTAACTTTAGAGATTATGTCCCAGATTTCTTTTTTTTGTAAACAACTTTACTGAGGTATAGGTTACATGATACAACATTCACGCACTGTAAGTGTACAATTCGATGATTCTTAGTAAACATACAGAGCTGTGTGACTATCCCCACAATGCAGTTTTAGAACATTTCCATTGCCCTGAAAAGTCCCACCTGCCCATTTGCAGTGCCTCCCAACCTGCAGCCCCCGCCTCAGGCCACTGCGAATCTGCCTTCCGCCTTCACAGGTTTACCTTTTCTAGACATTTCCTATAAATGGAATCATACGACATGCAGTCTTTTGTGACTGGCTTCTTTCACTAAGCATAATGTTTCCAAGTTCACGCTTACTGCAGCTTCTATCAAGAGTTCATTCATCTGATTGCTGAATAGTAGTCCATTGTATTGCTGCTAGACCACATTTTATTTATCCACTCATCTGTTTCAGCTTATTAAATCTATAAATCCAACTAAGTGACAAGGCTTATGGGCCTCATCGCAGAAATAAAATAAGAAAGGCTTCCCTAGTTCTAAAATATTCTAGAATTTCTAAGTGTCTCTGTAATGTGTGAAAATACATCATGAGGATACAATACATTCCCTGGAATTTTTGTGCCTATGGGTGGGCGAGGGGAGGGGAGCTGGTCTCAATAAGTAAACAACATCCCTGAATGTCACTTTTTTATGTTTAATAAACTCTTTGAATACACATAAAGTGTTTTATGCTAATCTCCAAGTCCAGCAAGGTCATCAATTGACGGAACGAGCATTTACAACGGTGCAAATAGCCCTGTATTAGGATACGTGAAGTGCACAGTCCTTGACTCACAAAGACATCTTTATTTCAAGACTCTGCAAATAAATCAGTTTGGGGGTATTTGAAACACTTTTCTCCACCTAAATAGTGTTCAGCTTCCACAGTTGGCCCCCAAAGTTTAGTAAGGTCACAGCCTTTATGCAGGACACTATATCGCAGTCTGTACTATTTATATACCACATAAAGGCATCTACTGATTCATTCATTCACCACACGTATGAACCCAGGGCAGCCTGTGTGCCAGGCGCTGTTTTAGACATGGAAGACTCACCAGTGGCAGTCTCATGTGGCTGCTAAGCTTCCATTCTCTGTTGGTGAAAGTCTTTAAGAAATACAGCATGGGGCTTCCCTGCTGGCGCAGTGGTTGGGAGTCCGCCTGCCAATGCAGGGGACACGGGTTCATGCCCCAATCCGGGAGGATCCCACATGCCGCGGAGCAGCTGGGCCCATGAGCCATGGCCGCTGAGCCTGCGCGTCCGGAGCCTGTGCTTAGCAATGGGAGAGGCCACAACAGTGAGAGACCCGCATACCACAAAAAAAAAAAAAAAAAAAAAAAGCCAATACAGCAAGTTGGGTTGGAGCAACCCAACATCCTCATCACTCTTGTAGGGAAGTCCTACCCCACTTCCTGGCTACTCCTCCCCTTCTATCTTCTGGAGGACCTGCTTCTAAGGTGGGGGCCCCCAGGGGCGATGCAGGCCTGGCATCCTGACCCACCACTGCTGCCTGGCCGTCTCCAAGTCCACCCACATGCTCCGCCCGCATCCTCTGTGCAGAGCCCTCCCAGGACCTCTATCTGACACCCCTCAGTCACACGGGGACAGTTACGCCACTGTGAACTGCTGCTGCCATCACCACCCCTCTCCAGCTGGCCTGCAACCTGTCCAACCACCGCTGACATAGCTCCAGCACAGTAGGCGGGCCTGTCCCGTGGGGACCTCTCCCTGGCCATCAAGTGCTTCACTGGAGGCCAAGGCCTCTCTCAACTGCCCTGCCCAATTAGGCAAGTACTCTATTAAAGCCCGGGCTTCTGGTAATTTATTCTACCCAGCTTTCCTAGCACTAACTTTCCCAAAGTCAAGTCCACAGCTAGAACAGGCAGGAATTGACAGGCGTCTCAGAAGCAAATTCTTACTCAGTTCCCACATGTACCTCGACTGGCATGAGCCATGGCTTAAGAGCAACGTCTGCTGAACAAAGAAAGGACGGTTGACATCCAGAGCAATTATTTTTGCTTTATGCTACCAGCTACACACAATGTTCTCAGCTTTACAATCGGTAAAGTTTTACAGCAGATCTAAATCTCAGCCCTGTAAAAGGAATCACAGAAGCAGGGTGTGATGCTAAAGCCCATTTGGCTGCAGGATGTCCAGCCATAAATGCCCCTGGCCTCCATCGGGGATGCTGGCCTGGCACTGAGTGCTTGAGTAGTCCTGGCCGTGGGGCAGCTGCATCCTTGGTGGCTGACTGAGCACAGGTTTGTAAGCCCTCCCCAAGATGTGTCACATCTCCAGTTTCTTTTACAGAAAGGGAAGTTCTTTGTATGGAATTGTATTGGGGTCAGCTGGTGAGAAACGGATCTCTTCCGGGAAGTTACAGCAGGCACTAACCATCTTATGTTTCTGCAGACAACTCACAGGAAATGGCTTAGCAGAATTTTTCTTACTGCTTTTTATTTTTTCTGACTCTGTTTTTCTTTGCATAGGCATATCATATATCGTTGCCAAGTGTTGGGTGAATGTGAACTGATTGAAAGAGGCTCTATTTCCTTTGAACAATTTGTCCTTGCTCAATCCTGACGGTCACTTTCCTAGAACTTATTTAATTTCACATCTCAGCAAATACAGTATTATTTCTCCAGTAGAGTTGCCTTCTGATAGCATCAGTCTCCTGGTTATTTATCATACATATCTGTAATTGAATTACCTATTGCAGTAATGTAATCTACTCTCAAATGGACATAAAAATGCAACATAAAATAAAATTGTTCCAATGTGTACCTCCTCGTCATTCTACGTGAATCCTAGTGTAGCTGATTCCCCAGAGAGATGGTGACAAGTAATGAATGACAGATAGGAAGATAAAGATTAGTGAGTCCATGGCCCTCCAGAAATAAAAGAAATTCACCCTCTAAAACTTTATTCTCTTTTAAAATATAGTGGTTTTCAATATTAATCAGGAAGCCAATTCTAGTACATGTAGGAAAAAAAGAGTAAAGAATGGAATGATTTACTTTTTTCCAAATGCAACAGTACTAACCTAATATATTTTAAAACTTAGGAAAGAGAAGCAAAGTGCTCAACTTTGCTCTTGTCAAACAACCATTAATCTTGGACAATAAAAGAAGGTAAAGAAAAAAAGACAACAGCAATTCCTTTGAGAAAATTTTCTGTTTTCTTGAGCCCACCATTGGGTTCATCCTATTTTAAATGTCACACCCCAGGGAACTATATAACTTGTCTTTGAAGTTGCTTCAGAATACTCTGTGAAATTCAGAGCCAAGTTTCCCTAGCTCTAGAACCTTTAGATGGCAAAGCTTAATTGTGTCAATACCAGTACATTATAATAAGTTACTTGTTATACTGGACCGTCTCTTGGATCAAGTTTTCGTTTGCTTTGTTCTGTTTGGCATAAATTCTGAATCAAAACAAGTTTGTCTATGTATATTCCAGCTTACTTTAATTTTGTTCCTCTTTTCTTGTCGTTAGAAATTGATTCTATATATATCTAAGATACCCAGTACCTGATAAATTCATCAAAGAAATCAGTGATATCTTTAGCAAGCACAACAAAAGCTGCTTCTTCGAACTGCTTCCCAATGAACTAGCTACTCCTCACCTGTTGAATTTATCTTTAATATGTCACCAATTTGTGCAGGAATTAGAGACAGCAGATTGCCCCCTATCTACAGCTGATCGTTTCTACAAGGCAGCAAGCAGAGTGATAAAAGCCAGTAATTTTCAACAAAACTTCTGCATCTCAATTTTAAAAGGTTGCCAGAGACATATGTGAAAATGTCTACTTTATCAACAACAGTACACAAAGATAGTATAAACAGCTTAAAGTGCTTATGTGTACTCATCTTAGGACTTAAGAAAATTGTTCGCTTTCTCTATATAAATATGCAAATAGACACGTGTGGGCAGAAATGTACCAGGTTCCGTGCACACACTTTGCACTTCAGTGCAACTCAATTTGCTCCAGGGCAAAAGCTACATTTTAAAAAATTTTATTTAACTCTAAACATAAAAACGTGTCACTTTGGTGTTATAATTATACTCTAAGCAATTTGTCTGCGTACCTGT
Source organism: Pseudorca crassidens (assembly GCF_039906515.1). NCBI lineage: Eukaryota > Metazoa > Chordata > Mammalia > Artiodactyla > Delphinidae > Pseudorca > Pseudorca crassidens. Next base: position 8,432,999 of record NC_090298.1, read on the forward strand.
AGCAACAATGTCAGGAGCATTTTTAAACACAAATATGGTGTGATTTTAGAATCAAGAATTATGGGGGATTTACTGCAGGATGTGGGACTTTTCTCAAACACCTGTGCATAGACTACTCCAAAAACGGAATCCTTGACTCTGACATATTATAAACTAATTAACTTGTTCTGTCTCACAAACTGGAGGATTCTGTGATCCAAATTTCTTGTTAGGGATTAGTTCCTAACCTTAGTTAACTCTAGAGTTGCTGATCACTTGTTTCCATAATGGAATGCCTTTAGACCTTTGGCTGGACCTTTAATGAAGGTCTGTTCCCCCCTCCGCCACTTTCCCGTATGCATATCAGAAGAAAAGCCTTAATTTCAATGACTTTATAACAACAAAAACAGACATTTGGAATCATTAAAAATAATCACGAAGTTAATAAAAATTATGTAATGATTCAGCTAAGCAGCTCTCTCTAGTATCAGGGGCATATGAGAGAGTCCCAAGGAACCAGCATCTGTTATTTTGAGCAATTAGCATACAACACAGAGAAAAGTTTGCTGCTTTTTAACATCTCCGATCAAGAATCTAAAGTGAAGCAAGATTTCTCACTGCAAAGCTGTGAATGGGGATTCAGAAGGTCTACAAACGCTAAAACTTAAGCAAAAGTTTAGAACATGCGTAATTCATCATGCCCCACTGGCCGACATCTTTTAACAGCCACTGCACTATATGTTTCTATGTTTCATTCTATCCAGACATGGAGAAGAAATCATTTTAAAAGGAGACAGCAGTGAAGAGCACAGGTTTATTTTTACCAAGTTTTGAACATCTCAGAAACTTCTTTTGGACAAAGGCAAGCTTTACCACCCAGGAGACCAAAGTCTTTGCTCACAGCAGGAATCTCACAGCTGTTTGCCATTAAAACAACCAAATAAGTTACTGTAGTTTGTAAAAGGCATAAAATGATTAGCATCATCCACCTTCTCCCTATTAAGGAAGTACATACAAGGCTAAAAGCATGTAAAAGCAGGTACCAGTTCATCACCCCCCCAATTCCATGAGTGTGCAAATGATGAGAGTGACCTGTGCAGCACTGTGGATGAGCTGCTATTTCGTGGCAAAATTTCTGCAAGAAAGAAACTCAAGAAAAAAGCTTCAAGGGGCCCAAGCAGTTACATTTCAGACTGCTTTTTCATTTAAGACAAGCATGGCAAAAGATCTTTGGGGGTACAGAATCCCTGTTTCCTCTGCAGTAAACGCAGACATAGACAGGAATAGTTATTTAAATGATACACAAGGTAAGGTATTATCTGCCTGAACTGAAAGCGTGAATTGGTCACTCAAAATAGTGTATGATAAAGTTTACCCTCTCTTCAATAATGAAAGTGGCATTAACTAGCAATTAATTTAGCAATCCTAATTAGGTGTTAAAAATCTTCCCTGGTAAAGTCTGTTTTTGTCTTTCTGTGTCTCCTTAGGAAAGACTAACTCTATAATTAATAACATATCTGTCGTTTCCAAAGGTGGCCATCGTGACAGAACTCTTCTGGATAAGCTAACTGTGACATACAATTGTTTTGCTTAAATACGAGATTCAACATAAACCTCAACTAAAAAAAAAAAGATGCGACAATTATTTGTAACTCCTGGCATTTTAACTAATGTGCACCTGAGAACTTAATGTCAATATTAAACATAACTCACCTTATCTTCACTCAATTTCGATTTCTTTCTGAGTAAATACAGCGGTCACAGGGAGGAAGACAGATGCACAAACAGGAACAGTTTACAAGGATACGTTTGTCTCTGAAAGGAGTCTTTCTACTTAAGGGCCTTGAGTTTGGAAACCACCTTTCCTGTCCCTTCTTCTAACAAGGCTGACAGCTCCCTCAGGTCAACTGACCAACTCCTCCACCATCCTCCACCTCTGTGAAATCCCTGCAAGATCCGCCTGGTCTCGCTCTGCTGACTCGGACCTCCACCCACTCACCCAGCACCGAGGGCTCCTAGCATCCTCTCGCCCTCTTCCTGAGCTCGCTCTCAGCGCCCCCTGCCGGGGATCCCGGGGACGCCGCAAGCGCAGGAAAGTTAAATCCCAACTCTGAACATCCGCATCCAGGTACAAAGCGAGGAAAGGGCGAGGAGGTGAACGCGCTTCCCGCCAAAGCCCGGGGAATCGGGATCTGACTGAGCTAGGCCGGGCACCGAGCGCCGCGGGGAGCGATCCCGGGGAGATCACTCCTCGGCGGCGGCTCCATCGCACGTCTTCCCTCCGGCGCCCAGATCTACCTCCGGCCCCGAAATCCTGAGCCAGGGTATGCGAAATCGTGGAGCGGCGTAGAGATGCCCGCGGAAACGGAGTGGACTGGCTACAGCCCATGGAGCAAGTGGTTCCCCAGGCCCCTACATCCCTGGCCGCGGCGTTCTGTGCGACCGCCAGCCTCAGTCTCCATCATTAACCAAAGCGCTCGGTGGAGTTGAGCCCAAGTCCCACTGCCTCCCGGGTTCTCGCGGGCGCCGCAAAGCCCCAGTAACTCGCCCAGAAAAACCTTGCCCCGGGCGGCGATTACCGGACTGCGAAGTGTCGGCCACCGGGACCCCTGCTTTTAGCTCCCGACAATGCGAGCCTGGACACGCGCCGGCTGCGTGCAAAGACCTCCAGTGCGCACCTTATGGAGGTGTTGGGTAGGGGTGCCCTCTCTCCCACCGCCCGGGCGCCCACCGGGTCGCTTCCGCTCCTTACCTCTGCACACTCAGACCTCTGCAAAGGCAGAGACACAAACTTCCAGCCCGTGTACTAGCTCAACTGTGCGCGCCCCTGCACTGACGGTAGTCCTGACCCTGCCCCCGGGCTGCCCCCCCGCGCAGTTCCTGCAGATCGACCCGGGCCGAGATCGACTCGACCCACCCGCCGACCACTGCCTCCCCCGGGTCCTGGCCCCAAAGGGGCTCGGTCGGGGCTGCGGCTACGGCCACGCGGGGACGGGGCGGGGGGGTCGCTCACCAGGTGGGAGGCGCGCTCCTCGTGCCAGTCATCCAGCGCCGGGGACCCGGAGCGGCTCTGAGGGGCTTCTTCAGCGCCCGGCGAGGGAAGTCGAGGCAGCAGCCGCCGCCCCCCGCCACTTGCCCAGAACCACCCCCAACTCGCTGCGCTCCGGGCTGGGGCGCCGGCTCGAGCGCCAGGCGCACCGTCCCCGGGCGCACGGCCGGACCGGGGTTGAGCAGGTTCGCGCCCAACGGGGTCGTCGGGCGAAGAGGCAAATTTGGGTGCTCCAGCCAGCTCCGCAGAGGAGCCCGAGTGGGAGAGGAGAGCCCCTCGGATGGGCCACAAGGGCCGGGCCGCCCCAGCCGAGAGAAGTGGAGGGTGGGGGCCGCCGCCGGGGAGGGACCGCGAGCGGCCGGGGGCTGCGGAGTCCACCCGCGGCGGGAGCGCGGCGCGCGGGAGCCGACGCAGGGAGAGAAGCCGCCGCCGGCGCCGCCTTCCCGGCGAGTAAAGCTGCGCGGGGAGTACTGGCCGGGAGCGCGGGGCCGCCTCGCCCCGCCCCAGGCCCCGCCCAGGCCCCCGCCCCCTCCGCCGCACCTCCTCCTCCTCCTCCTCCTCCCAGCCCGGCTGAAACCCGAGCGCTCCACCCCGTTTCTGACCTCCCTGGGCCCCTCCCCTGACACCTCCCCTTCCCGGGACCGGACCCCCTCCGCTCCCCCGGCGTCCCCCTGGACTCCAGGGGCCCCACTGCTGCCTGCCCAGTGCGACTGCGACCGAGCCTGGACTTTCAGGGACGCCCTCTCCCCCGCCTTGCAGAGACTTTCTGTAGCTCCTCCGCCCCCGGTCCCGCAGCTCCGACGTGGCTGCTGCGGGGGGAGGGGACCTGGGGAGAGTTGGGGGGTCGGCATAAAGGGCCGGAGGCAGCGCGGGCGGAGACCCGAGATGTGGCGCGTCCACTCCGCCGGCCTCAGCTCCAGGTACGTGCGCGTCTCCCGGCTGAATCCGGCCGTGTGATGAGAGCGGGGGCAGGGGCCGCGGGGTCCTCCCGACTCCGACTCTGTGATTTTGTTCTTTCTGTGCGACATCCTCCTGCGCGCTCTGAGCTGGAAACTTCTTAAAGACCGAGGGAGTTGCTGCGGATTCTTGGAGGAGCGATTTGGGGGTGCGCCTCCCGGCTAGATCGGCTCAGTTTCAGCAGAGTTGAGTTAGAGAAACGAACAGATGCAGCGAACCAGGGAGGCAGGTCGGGGTCCCCAGGTGGCCACGCTGAGCCAGAGAGGGGGCCGCCAGATGGACAAAGTTATCTCGACCAATTATGGGGCAAATGTTATTGATACTTGCTGCCCTTTTGCCGAATCTTTCGCCTTTATCGAGCGAGTACTCAGGTGAAAAGATTCTTAATTGGAAAGCAGAGTACCTTTCAAGACTCCTGAAATTTGTTGCAAAATTTGTTGATACTGTGTTGCAAAACTTCGGTAGGGAAAGCTGTAGGGCCGCGCCTGACCCTTTCCTTCTGGATGGGGGTGGGGAACAGTCTCTCTGGGCCCTTTTTTCTCCATCTCGGCCTCAAAGGGTGGCTTTCAAGTTTCCGTTGCGTAAGGAAACTCATGAACGTCCCCACCACGACCCTCTTACCGCAGTGACAATGGAAAGCTCTACGGCCCACATTCACACAGCCGCTCCAGGGCCAGTGGCCGGGTCTTGGGATTCCCGATAGTGGGAGTGGCCCAGCGTGCCCAAGACTGTGCCCTTGAGTTCAGCTACAAGACAAAGAACCCATCTCTAGCTGCAAGGTGTCATGGCTCCCGCTGTAGCCACGCAGATCCAAGAGAAAAAGAATCGGAAAACAAATTGACATTGATTTGTCTTTAGTTTCTAGAAATATTTTTTTTTAATAAAAGAATTAAATGAAAGTAGTTCCGCAGGTTTCCATGGAAGCTCAGCCCAGCCTCAGAACTCCAGTCTCTCTGTAGCGCTGGTGATGGAGCTGCTGTGGGTACTCAAGGCCTCACTCGGATTTCCTTTAAGACGTCCGGAGGAAATGTCAGTAGCTGGGCGGGTCTCGGAGGTGCATTCTTCCTTGGGTTGTGCTGGGAGCGCTCAGCCTGGTGCCTGGCAGCTGCCGGGCTCCTGGGGCCTTAATGAAAAGCTTAACAAGCCTCCTTCTGTGCTTGACACGTGGGGCACTAGCTCCATTCCCGACATTCCGATTCTCCTGTTTACGTGGCACAGAGGCCCAGGAGCGCTCCCCCCCGGAGGAGGAGGCTGGCCAAGGTCTAGCCCGACTGCTCTGTCCCTGGGGAGGTGGGAAGGGGAGGGAGGACACTGCCCTACACCTGACCTTGCAACCCTTGGGTGGATATGCTGACCTTGTATCCTCCAGATGCCAGGGCAAAGGGAGAAAGAAACTAGAACCCAAATGTGTTTAACTACTCCTTGTTCTTTGCCCCTCAACACTACAGTTAAAGGCGTTAAAAAAAAAAAATTCTCTGCATATAGAGAGCTAAGCAGTGGGAAGGAAGTAGCTATCTACTCCATAACCCAGGAGGGCTAGTAACATTTAATTCAATAAGTTATGTTAACTTTATATGTATGTTTGGGGGGGTCGATTTTACAGGTACTTTACAGACTATACCAAAGCATTATTAAAATATGTATTTTTAGTGATAATGAATTACAAATACATTAATAATAAAAATAAGGAATGGGAGAAACCAAATAATAATTTAGGGTGCATCCTTAGTTTTAAAGCAAAATGGAACTAAACTGAAGTCATGACTTTGCCTTGTGACCTGGAGAAAGTTCCTGAACTTTTCTGAGGTATAGTTTCTTCATCAGGAGCTTAAACAAACCTGATGTCACATAGGTCCTTGTAAACATTAAAGGAAAAAGAAAGTGACATAAGTGAAATACTCACCCAAGGCCCAGCACAGAAGTAGGCTCTCTACAACAAAAATTATTTAAAAGAATCCACAGGTGTTTCCTTTTTCCAAATGCAATTTCTGGGATTTTTCCTTAGAACTACTCACCGAAGAAATTCTGGCATTAAGCTGCTACACATCACAGTCAAAACTGGAGGTGATCATTTCAAAACAAAACTGTTTAGTTCTCTTCCTTTAAAAATGAAATCATAGCTTTCCCTAAACTGTGTTAGGTAAGCCATGCAGTTAATGTAAAAGAATGAGAAATCCAACCAAACGCGTGGTGGAAATGATGAATTCTGGGGCGCTGATTCATGTGATTTGAAAAACGCCATCCATTTCCTGATTCACCTCAGTTTCTGGGTGGAACTATGAAGGATCTCTTATGTCTCTGAAATAAGTAATTGATTTTGTCTTGTCTTTTCTTCCCTCCCTCGTGCTTGAATTCCAGCCACATGGTTAAACTGCCAACTTAGAGGAGAGAAGCTGGGAGGGGGCTGCAGAGAACATCACCCAGAAGAGATCATGATGCTGCTGTGGGTCACAAGTGACCTTAAGGGAAACCTTGCTGTTGGTGATCCTTACAATGCGATGAGATTATATTAATATCATGAAAAACTTCAGCCCAGAAGTTGTGACTCTAGACATTAACATCGTAACTGGATTTTCCTACCAATGAGGCGGGAACACGTTACAATCACCATCAACATATGTTCTCTTTTCCCCCCTGTTTTCCTTCTTTTAGATCCATGGCATTTAAGAACTGGAACAACTGCTGGATCATCTGATCAACCCCATCAGTTTTTTTTCTTAAAATGGCCAAACATTGATAAAAAGATATCTGTTTGAGCATCACTAAAATTGCACAATGCTGCTTTTTGTTCACCAATTTTAAGTATTTGGAAGACCCATGAATAAGGTTGCAGGTGACATTGGGATGCTCCCCAGAATTTTTACAGATGAAGAATCACCGAGAAAGGAGAGTTCAGGGAGTCATCAGCTCCTACTCACATCCCTTGAGCTTCCCCAGAAACTCTTTAGGTTTTTTTTAACCCAAGAAACGCTCACTCCCCTTTTAGTGTAGCAGCCCACTCCCCTGGCAGAGGTAAGCAGACCAGTTTTATTCCAAAAAAGCAGCCCAGGAACTAGGATAGAATGGAAAAAATAGTTATGACACATCTGAGCATGGGCATGGGACAAAGTGCAATTTCCTGGACCTTAAATGGAAGGACCAGGTCAACCACGTGGGCACCAGCGCTCTGCCAGTCTGTGCACTGGACATTCCATTGTGTCCCCTTCTCTGCAGTCTCAGTTTCCACCCAAGTCCATCCAGGGCCTGCTTCAAGCTTCCCACGTCTGGTCAGGTGAACATGCTTTGCCACTGCTGGTTGTTCCGTGCAGGTTAGCACAGAGTAACCTGGCCCTCGCCCCATCCAGGTGAGCTCTGCTCACCAGTGAGCTCTCTTGATCTCACTTCACAGGTGAAAACCACCTTCCCAGACGTCACAGCCACGTTCAAGGGAACAGCCTGCTTAAAATCTATCTACTGCGGACCTCAGCAAGAACTCAAGGATACAACGATCAGGGCATATATTCCATAAGAAATGCTCACTTATTTTTTACTTAGAAAAGCTTAGTAATTAATCTCACTTTCAGTAAGGGTCTATTAATAAAAGATGTGTTTTACCTCAGCTATGTATCCAGAAGACCAAAGTATTCTAGAAATCTGAAGTATTTTTCCTGGTGTTTATGGTTAAATGTCTAGATATATTTTTCTAGCAACCCACTTTCCTTAAAATAAAATCGGTATGCTCAAAATACCTCAAGTCGCCTTTTTATAAGTATTGTATGGGCGGGGGGTGGGGGGGAAATGCTAAGTTTAAAAGATTGCGGGGATACCTACAGGAAATGCAAATGGTTTGCAGCATGGAGATAAAACACTCCTGAGTGTAATTTTCTGACATTGAGCCTTGTATATATCTTGAGTATCTATAAGCAAAGAAAGACTGTACCTTTAAATATATATATATGTTTGATACTTATTAATCAATGTCCTCTATATTCCTCTGTCTTTGGAAATAGAGCTTTGGTGGGGAAATAAGTACATTTGGGAATATATTTTTAAAAATAATGCTTATCCTACACAGATTTAGAAACACAAATTAGTCTGTCTTAGTTAATTCCATCATTTACCAGGGAGATCAACTCATAATGATCTTGAATTCAATGAGAAGAATATCTACTAAGTGAAATTACACCAGTAGGCAAAGTGTCTTCTGAAGCAAATCAGCAGGAAGATGAACTGTTAAGGATCCTGTCGCACCGTCTGTCAAATCTCATTTCAGACCCTCCTTTCCATTCCCGTTATCGTTGCCTTAATGCAGAATGTCAACTTCTCTCACCCAAAATACCAACCCCTCCTCTTACCTGTCTCCCTGTCACCCCTAGTCTATATCACTACACCACAGTGATCATCTGCAAACAACAACCCCTGCCCCCATCACCCTTAATAACATAGACCCCCGATTATATTTAAACTGTAATCTTCCTGGCTTTGAAAATAATTTTTTTTCTTGCACCGAGGTTTGACTGTGGAATTTAGCCATGACGAATAAGATGTAAGTCCCTGGGATTCCAAGGAAGGCTTCATAAAGGGGGGCAATACCTACCTGGGTGTACTCTTTCTTGCCCTTCCCTCCCCCTTCCAGATTCCTGCCTGGAACTTGGTTGTGATAGTTGAAATTCCAGCCACCATCTTGGACTTGTAAGGTAACCTTAGGATATAAGCCATGAGCTAAGGATAGTAAAGCTGGGAAGAAAAAAAAAAAAAAGGCCTGAATCCCTAGTGACTTTACGAAGCCTCCTTATCAGCCCAGGATTGCTACCTGCAGACTTCATAACATGAAAAAGAAATGACTTCCCCTTCTGTTTTATCCATCATTGTCTCTATTCTGGTTTTCGCAGAAGAATGGGATTTCTAACTGACAGAACATGTATGACTCTTCCAGATCCAGCATCCCTGCAGGTTCATCTCTCAGCATTACCACCCATGCAGCCCTCCTTCTCTCCATCCCTCCCTCCCACACTGCTTTTCTGCTTTCAGTATAGCTTGTTGCCTGGCATGTGCCCGGCACTTGGATGCAGGTTGAGTAGAAGGGAGAGCAGCACAGCCAATGCCTGCCCTGTCAAAATTACCTTGGGGAGGTGGGAATCAATGACTGATCTCACAAGTATGTCAGCATAAGCCCTGGGAAGTGCTATGAAAGACAAGTTTAGGAGTGTCTGCTTTAGTCTGGGGAGTCAGAACAGGCATCATTGAGAAGGTGGCATTTGAGCTGACATTGGAAGGATGAGTAGTGACTAACAAGAAAATGGGGGAAGAGAGTAAGATTCCAGGAAAAAGCAGAAATATTTAACTTTAGAAGTTAACTCATACACAGTTGTTAAAATATCAAGGATAGTAATCGTAATTGCAAAAGAACAACCAGAGATACAATCTTCTAAAACAGTAGAGAGGAAAAAAGATGAAATAAAGACAACTCAATCCAGTAGAAGACTAGAAAGGGAATGAAGACAACTGTAAAGAAAAAAGTTGTAGAGAGAAAAACTAGAAGAAATTAAGTAAATATATAAAATCTGGTTATATCGGAAAGCACAATACACAAAGCGGAAAATACACCAGACAAACATCAGTCAGAATAAAGCTAGTTTACAAATACTAATACCAGAAACACAGATATTTAGATTAAAATATTTTTCAGTAAAAATATTTACTATCTAAAAATGATTCAGTTCATTAGGAGATACAGATACGTATACAACTAACAAAAGAGTTTCAAAATATAAAAAGTAAAACTCTACAGTATTGTAAGGAAAATTCACAAATCCTCAATCACTGATGGAGCATATTTCTCTCACTAATTGACGGATCCACAGGAAAAAAGAATTGTATGGGGATTCCCTGGTGGCACAGTGGTTGAGAGTCCTCCTGCTGATTAAGGGAACACAGGTTCGTGCCCCGGTCCGGGAAGATCCCACATGCCGCGGAGCGGCTGGGCCCGTGAGCCATGGCCTCTGAGCCTGCGCGTCCGGAGCCTGTGCTCCGCAATGGGAGAGGCCACAACGGTGAGAGGCCCGCGTACCGCAAAAAAAAAAAAAGAATTGTATGAATTTAGATATCCTGAGAAAAGCAATTAGCAAGGTTATTCTAATGGTATATCAAATGCTCATGCAAGATTTAGAAAAATTAATCAAGTCTGGGGCTGCAAAGCAAGTCTCAATAAATTCTGAATAGTTAGTACCATGATTAGGTTACAAGTTAATAATTTAAAAAAGAATTTAGAAAACTTCACATTTGTCAGTTGTAAGCCATATTTCTAATAACACATGTGACAAAGAAGACATAATGGAAATGAGAAAAATTCATATGTTGCATAAAAATACAACATGTAAAACTTACATGATATAGGTAAAGTCATATTTACAGAGAAATTTAGCCTTAAGTACTTATATTAGGAAGGAAGTAGTGAAATTTTTTTCTTCCAGCTTTATTGAGACATAATTGACATGCAGCACTGTATATGTTTAAGGTGTACAGCATAATGATTTGACTTACATCATAAAAAGATTGTCACAATAAGTTTAGTGAACATCCATCATCTCATATAGATACAAATTTAAAGAAATAGGAAAAAAATGGTTTTTTGGGGGGATGAGAACTCTAAGAAAGACTGCAATTAACAAGCTAAATGTCTAACTCAAAAACCCAGAAAAAGAACAGAGCAAGGAAAATAATGTAGTTACTATCACATTTTAATGAAATAGGCTATAAAGATACAATACAGGGAGTGGACAATACCGAAGCTGTTTTTAAAAAATCATAAAAGATTAATAAAATAGACCTCTGAAAAGATATGTAACTCACTAGAAAAAAATCAGCTTTAGAAAACTAAAGAAGAAATGAAAATCCAAAAACACTTATAACCATTAAAGAAACTGAATCAGTAAAAAGAACAGGGAAACAGGTCTGCATGGTTTTCTAGGAAGATTCTACCAAATATTCAAGACACAATTAATCCCTATTCTATGAAAGTTATTCCAATGAATACGAAAACCATAGACCAAACTCCCCAAAATTCAAGGATGTTTTATCATTAGAACATATACCAATATAAAGCACCTCATCAACAGAATAAAAAAGAAAAATCGTATGATCATTTGAGAAACTACAAAATATGCTTTGATAAAATTCAACATATGTTTATCATTTTAAAAAACCTCTTAGCTATGAGACTAGTAGTAGAGACCTAAATGTAAGGCTGGACACTATAAAACTCTTAGAGGAAAACATAGGAAGAACACTCTTTGACATAAATCACAGCAACATCTTTTTTGATCCACCTCCTAGAGTAATGGAAATAAAAACAAAAATAAACAAATGCGACCTAATGAAACTTAAAAGCTTTTGCACAGCAAAGGAAACTACAAAGAAGACGAAAAGACAACCCTCAGAATGGGAGAAAATATTTACAAACGAAGCAACTGACAAAGGATTAATCTCCAAAATAAATAAACAGCTCATGCAGCTCAATATTAAAAAAACAAACAACCCAATCCAAAAATGGGCAGAAGACCTAAATAGACATTTCTCCAAAGGAGACATACAGATGACCAAGAGGCACATGAAAAGCTGCTCAACACCACTAATTATTAGAGAAATGCAAATCAAAACTACAGTGGGGTATCACCTCACACCTGTTAGAATGGGCATCATCAGAAAATCTACAAACAACAAATGTTGGAGAGGGTGTGGAGAAAAGGGAACCCTCTGGCACTGTTGGTGGGAATGTAAATTGATACAGCCACTATGGAGAACAGTATGGAGGTTCCTTAAAAATCTAAAAATAGAATTACCATATGACCCAGCAATCCCAGTACTGGGCATATACCCAGAGAAAACCATAATTCAAAAAGACACATGCACCACGATGTTCACCACAGCACTATTTACAATAGCCAGGTCATGGAAGCAACCTACATGTCCATCGACAGATGAATGGATAAAGAAGATGTGGTACATATATACAATGGAATATTACTCAGCCATAAAAAGGAACAAAATTGGGTCATTTGTAGAGACGTGGATGGATCTAGAGACTGTCATACAGAGTGAAGTAAGTCAGAAAGAGAAAAACAAATATCATATATTAACGCATATATGTGGAACCTAGATAATGGTACAGATGAACCAGGGCAGGGCAGAAGTAGAGGCATAGATGTAGAGAACAGACGTATGGCCACCAAGGGGGTAAATTGGTGGGGGGGGGGTGGTGAGATGAATTGGGCAATTGGGATTGATATGTATACACTGATGTGTATAAAATGGATGACAAATAAGAACCTGCTCTATAAAAAAATAAATAAAATAAAATTCAAAAATTCCAAAAAAATTAGACTAGTAGTAGAAAGAAATTTAACTAATCTAATAGACTATACACACACCAAAAAAAAACCCCAAACTTGACGTTTAATTGTGAAAAGTTGGAGATATTTACTTGAAAGAGAAGATCAAGACCAGCATGCACATATCAACACCTTAATTCAACACAGAAACAATGGTTGAAAAGGAAGGAACAAACTTTAAATTGCAGACTGTATAAGTGTCTCCAGTAAAAGCACTTAAGAACATCTACAGATAAATACTTAGAATAAAGAGAAAGTTCTGCAAGGTTGCTAGATAGAATCTCAAAATACAAATCAATTGTGTTCCCATAAGCCAGCAGCAAATAGCAGAAAATATAATTTAGAAAAGATAACATTAACCAAAAAAAAAAACAATTGTTACCTAGGAATAACGTTGGCAAAAGATATGTTGAACCTTTGTGGAAAACTTATAAAACTAAATTTTAAGATCCTACAGATGATCTAAATAAATCAATCCTATCTCACATTTAAGGGTGGAATGATTCCGTGTATAATATCTTGAACATGACATATTCATTTCGAAATGTCCATCTTCCACAAATTAATCCTTAAATACAATGTAGGTCCAATCGACTGGCTCTGTGGAACTTAGGTAGATCCTAAAATGTATAAGCAAGACAAGAGCAAATGTTTAGGAGTGGTTACATAACTTCTGTAGAAAATGAACAAGATAGATGGGAGTCATTAGATATCAGTACTGTTCATGAAGCTATAGCAATTATGACATGTGTATATTGGCACAGAGAGAGACAGAGAAAACAATGGAGCAGAGGGCCCATAGACAGACGCCCACAGACGCCCGCAATTGACTATCCCGATGCAAAAACATTTCATCAGATACTTCCCTCAAGCCAGTCATAGAAATAACTTCAAAGTTAGATTAAAGCCAAAGTGAGAAGCAGAATATTCAAACATTTAGGAAAACATGTTAAGCATCTATGTATATGACCTCTGGGTAGGGAAGCAGTTCTCAAAATAAGATACAAAGACCAGTCTTAAAGAAAATAAAAAAGATCGATACAGCAAACAACATTAAAGTTTAGAACTTGCATATGACAAAATACAACCTAAAGCAAGCCATAGCCCGGGAGAATTGTCAGTGCATACAAATGACAAAAGGTGGTAGACAGAATATATCTTCTAACTCCCACCCATCCACTGGAGAAGGAGGAAGCAATAGAAAAATGTGCAAATGGAACAGGAAGCTCAGTGGCCAATAAACACAAGAATAGAATACAACCTCCCTAATAATCATGGAAATTTAATTAAAGCAAGATGGCACAATGCCAAACCAATCAGAGTGGCAATAACGAAAAAGTCTGGCAATACCACCTGCTATCACATATTGACTAGGGGAACTTAGAGGTGTAAACGGGTACAATCACTTGGGAAGGCATTTTGGCCACCCCTATAAAGTTGAAAACGTACATTCCATACAGCTCAGTGGGCAAAGTTTCAGAGGACATTCAGTATATTGCCAGTTCATATAAAGTAGTAAAACCAAAAATCATATCTGTATAACGTATGGATATATACACAGTAGTTAAATAGCAACAGAAATGATAAACATTCATGTCTGGGGAGGGAGGGGAGAAGGAGAATTTAGAAAGATAAACAAGGGACACCAACTTTATCTGTGATTCTGTTTTCCATTAAAAAAATAAGATATGAAGCAATATTGAGAAATGTTAAGATTGGATAAAGCTGGTTTGGTGGGTGTTCATTAGATTATTATCCTTTTCTGTATGCTCACAAGATTCCGTAATTCAATAAAGAAGGTTCATGGGAAGCAAGAAAGTGCACACAGTAGGCAGAGAAAACTCATTAGAGCAGTTTTGTCCTGAAGAGGAACAAAAGGACTGGGGGCAGCTGGAGAGATGTGTGTACAGAGGGCTATTTATTAAAGTGGGTCATTTGAAGCATGTTTATACATTGATTGAAATACCTTCAGAGACAGAAAGAAATTGCCTATGTAATAGAAGAAAAAAGGTAATACCAGGAACAAAGTCCTTGGAAAAATAGGAGATAATAGAATTTGTGTTTGGAGAGAACAGGGGTTTGTCTTAGCGTTGTCATGGGAGAGAGGGCCAGGGAGAGACCAGGCACAGGCAGGAATGGACTTTTGTTGGTACAGATGCACGCCTGTCCTTCTGATAACTTTTGTTTTCCTAATGAAGTATGATGTCAGGTTCGGCTGGGGGGTAGGTAGAGGGCATGAAGTTTAGAGAAGAGAAGCTGTGAAATCAGCATCTTGGAAATCGGGAAAACAAACTTACTGGGATCTCCATGCTGCACTGAATGACAAATGAGGCTTGTGGCCGTCATCATAAAATGAACCCCATCCACATGCTAGTGACATTTTCTCCAGCAAAGTTCAGCAGCCAAGGCACTGGTGTGGGGAAGGCTATTGATTGGGTGCAACCAGGAGATGGTTTCTCCAAGCAACGGAAAAAGAGAAAAGCAGGAAAATGGAAGATGTTTATAAGCAAGTGACTTTACAGTTTTCAATGGAAGCCAACTAAGGAGGACGTGGGGACAAAAATGATGGTGTCAGTGGACTGGAGGATAAGATAAAGACAGGAATCACTGCAAGGGATCCCTTTGAAAGTGAAGCAGAAGAAGTTGTTATGGGGGAGGGGTAGGTTGAGGAGGTGCAGTGCATCAAGGTGTTTCCATGGAGACGGGGGCCAAGGGGGAGAAGCCAGTGGTTGTTGAAAGTGGGGAGGACAGATGGGTCATGGAACAGAAGCCCAGCATCTTAGATGTGTGATCAGTGTAGGTGCTGAAATCCCCAGGAGGAGCCTTCAGTTAGAGAGGCAGGGTGACCCAGGCAGGTCAGCAGACAACAGCCACGAGAAAGGGGCACCACCTTATTCATTTTACAGAGTTTGAAAATATGGTTCAGAGAGAATGAGTCTCTATGAAGTAACCCACAAGCTAATAACTAGAGGAACCCAGAAGGGTTGGACACCAAATGCCACCCTCTTCCCACTGTACTAAACTTCTCATACAAGTTTCAACACAGTAAACCTGAATAACTGTGCAATGGAATTCGATGTTAACCTCCTGTTTCTCTTCTAGAAGGAACTGATCATCACAATCCTTAACCAGTGTGACTAATCAGAAATATCTCGGGAGTTTGTCAACAAACACAAGCCCAGGCTGACCCTCAACCCAGTGAATTCGTCTCTAGGGGGTGCGTTCAGATATGTGATTTTGAAAAAGCTCTCTGGGTGAGTCTGAAACACAACCCATATTGACTCGGGTTACTGTCAGTTCAAAAGCTTACTTCTCTCTAAATCATGAGTGGTTCTGTTAGTCCTGAGGAAGAAATGATCCAATAGAACAAAGGCTTGAGTGCTCAACTGGCAGTGTTTTTCTATCCATCTCTAAGCTTCTGGAATTCTTGCTCTGAGTAGCCTATAGAGCAACTCATTCCATACTAAGCTGTATTGAGAGACACGTTTTTCTGTTTAGAATCTTATATGATCAGAGCAGATTCTTAATATTTGCTTACCTTGCCCCAAAATTCATTAAAAATCAACTTTTATCATTGATTTCTATAGAATATTTTGTTTATCTGTAGTATCTCCTGCAAAATGTTGACTTGATTATTAGTTTAGAGATTGCCTGTATTATGAGAGCCTCTGTCTCTGTCTCTCCCTTTCTGCCTCTGTCTCTCTCTCACACACACACGCACACACATACACACACTTTTCTCTTCTGCTAGGATCAGATTTTGCAGCTTCGTGCATGGATGAAAGCACCTTCTGTGGGATATGGACTGAGAAAGGATTCCCCACTGAGTAGCACCAAGACCATTTTGACCATTGTTTACTCTCTCCCTACCCTAAATTCTCAGCTCAACCAGCACAGACATGTTTCTTTAATCATGCAAGCATAGGAGCTACAATAATATTTATTTCACCTTTCACTGCCCCCAGGAGATGATATCATTCCAGCTCACCCCGGGGGAAAATGTCTGACTCTCGGGTGGGTGAGGAAATGGCCTGTTGGTACCTCATTCCCAGAAAATTATGCCACACCTGCCAGCCTCCACCGAGCCCCATACTGCTACCCTCTCCGAGTAGGCAGGATTGTCTTCTATGTCATTCCTCAGAGCCTCGTGCTGTTCAGGGCACGTGATTCATCTATGGTGACTGCTCAGGTGAAGTCACAAACATCTGAGGCTCAGACAGTCCCCAGCCAAGTGTCTTACAGTGTGTCTTTCATGTATCAATAGTTGACATGTGTTGAGTATTTTCTGTTTACCAGGCTCTGGGCTTAAAGGTTTAAACTATTAACCTGATAAGTCCTCACAAAATCTCTGCGTGCTGGAAACGACTATTATCACCACTTTATGGATGAGAACACTGAGGCAGAGAGATTAAGTCATTTCCCCCCCAATCAGACAGCTGGGAGGCATAGATGGGATTCAGATGGCTGTCCTGAGGCTGGATCTTCTCTACCACCACTACTAAGCACTAGACCAGAGGTTGGTGAACTTTTCCTGTAAAGACCAGGTAGTAAGTATTTAGGCTTTGTGAGCCATGGGGGTCTCTGTTGTAACTCCAGACAAGAGATAAATGAATTGTGTTCCAACAACACTTTATTTACAAAAGCAGGTGGAGGGCCACTTTTGGCCCCCAGGTGGCTGATCCCAGTGGCGCCCAAAATTGAACATGCCTCAGAATCATTGGGAGAGTTCATTAAAATCAAACTGGTGCCCAACACCCTCCCGAGTGTCTAATTCATCAGGTCTTGAGAGAGGCCCAAGACTACATCTTTAACTGTCTCCAGGTGATGCCAATGCTGTGGGTCTGGGGATTGCCCTTTGAGAACGGCAGCCACGGAGAATGTTAGCACACACGGCCTGCATGTTATCTTCCGAAGGTAAATCAGAATTACCGTAAAGTCTTGCCATTCCTATAACTTCCCCTTTGCAGTCTTTACTCTCAGGAATTTTGTTTCCTTCCCCTTTGCAGTCTTTACTCTCAGGAATTTTGTTTCAGGAACATCAGCTCTTCAGACCTGGACCAGATTTTATCTTCTTGGTATTCACAGTGCCGGCATAGTGGCTTATGTTACCCGGAGTTCAAAACTATTTTCTTGTAGAGTGAAAACAAAATGAATGACTCTAGTGCTCTGTTAGATTATTTCTAACATTTTTTAGAATGTGACAAAAATACTAAGGATTTCAGTCAATTGCTCAGACTCAGAGCATGACATGACCCAGTGTGGGGAAATCATTTGTATGGTATAGTAGCTAATTTTTCCCACTTCACAAATTTAAGGAAAATCTACATTTTAAAACAGTCCTGAGTTTTGTCCAAGTCCCATTAAATGTAGCCTGCTCGGAGTTGCCATTCTCCATAGAAGAAGCCCTTGCCTGTCAAAATATTCCTTAGAGATTGGAGACAAAAGGAGTTGTAGGTTCTAGGATTTCACAAAAGGCATTAGCAATCTAGGCAACAACAGATCTTACTGTTAAAAGATTGGGTTAAGGCTGACTGGACATGTGTAGAAATAACTCGAGCACAGGATACCTGTCCGGATTGACTCCCCTTCAGGGTAAGTGGCCAGATGTAAGGCAAGGAGCAAGCCACTTGCAAATCTCAGTGCCCTGGCCGAACCATAAGGGCATCAGGGCCCCTGGTTCTCTTTATTTAGAAAAACGGGTGGGACATTTAAGTGTTCTCCAAACTATTTGAAATAAAAGAAAAAGGAATCTTGTTTAGCTTCAAAGTATGATTTTTTCCTTTCTTTTTTCCCAGTTCTGGGAAAAACTGAATGCAGCAGCAGAGTGAAAAGATTGTTCACTGTGTTTGGGACCCAAGCGTCAGGGCTGTCCTGCGTCCAAATGTTAATTTGAACTGACAGAACACTCTCAACACTTTAATTTTATTTCATAACAAAAATGACAAACTTAATTTCTAAGTGTTTTTATTCCAAGTTTAATGGCTCCTATTCCCAAGGTTGGCAAACAGATGGAGTTGAAGGCGAGAATGTATAATTGCAGATTAAGAAACTGCAAAATTAATATTACTTTGTTAATGTCAAGATAAGATTTGAGAGCCAAATGGGATTTTCAAGATCATTGATCTTGAACTTCATCACACAGATGAAGACACTGAGCCTGGAGAGACTATGTGTCCCTTCTGGATTCCCAGAGCCAGCTGGGGACAGAGCAACATCTGATCCCGGCCTCCTGGCATGTAAACCAGGCCCCCTGCCCCTATGCTTCACTCTCCCCGGTAATTCCTTACAGGAAAGGGGCTGCGATTTACCTCTCACTGCTTCATCTTCCGATGGGCGTGTATGTGCACAGGTGCACACGCATCTATAATAATTATTTGGCTATACATTTGAGTTTAGTCCCCCATTTTCAGATATTTCATAATTTACTTGGATCTGTCAGCAAAATATTGTACAAAGACCATGAAAGAATTATTCAAGTATGACTTAACCTCGTTATGTGTGGTAACAAGGATTTAATTGGACTTTATATGACAGAGACGCAAAATAACAGGGGCTTAAACCCTGGGGGCAAAGGAAAAGCCAGGGCTGTGATGATAGATCACTTCCAAAATTCCTCAGGAGCCTGGCTCCTCTCTGGGGCCATTCCTAGTGGGCTTCCCATGTCTTCACGGTCCAACATGTTTAACCACCACCCCAAAATTCCAGCCATGAAAAAAGGGAGGGGAAGAGAAAGGGAATGCAATACTCTTTCTCATGTGGACATGCCCTGGAGGCTGCACACACATGACCTTGGCTGGAACTTAGTTACATGGTCAGATATAGATTCTGAGTCACCATGTGCCCAGCTAACTATAGTGTATGGAATTACATACTATAGAAGAAACAATGGTTATTGCTTTTGCATTAGTTCTGTCTTAATTGGCCTTTCTGGCCATCCAAATATCCAAGCCTAATCATCTTCTCATGTGAAGACACATCCAACCCCTAACCCAGGCAGGCAATCCCATATTGTCATTGCATTCGCCTCCAAATGTGTGCTGTCTTCACCAGGTCCAGGCTTGGTCCCCTAGTCTAGCAAGTATACATTAAAAGATAAGTTTTCTGCCCATCCATCACATCCAATATACAGTGGTAAAGTAGGAACAGGAAACTTCAATGAAAAAAAATCTCCCATATAGCAGCCACGGGTTCTTACTAGTTAGCAAATCCTTCTGAAGTCGCCCTGCCCAGGAAGTGGAGTCAACTCTCTGGTCACTTCATCTGGACACCCTGGGCAGAGCTCTCTGGAAGGAGATCCTCGTCCTTTGTCTTGCATGGCTTTGTCTGCTGGGGGTGCCTGTGTGGTCCCTTTGCCCTTGTGGTCCCTTAGCCTGTGTGATCCAGCTGGGGCAAGCACAGCCTCCAACAGGATGACAGTGGGTCACCAATCACATAGGTACGCAGGCTCGCCTTGTGGTTTCCTTAACAGCACGCTTTCCTCAGAAAAACGTAGCAGTGACTGCCATTTCAACCTTAAAGTTCAGCATTTTTATTTCCTCACTTCTGTGCTCTGCCAGAATTCAAGTAAATGGTGACTGCCTTGAGGGTGTCTCAAGGAAATATGGAAATGACCTTGTTCTGGTCTCTCGTTGTCTGACAGGAAACTCCTTATTTGAGGAACGTGAGAACAATTTCCGAGCTCCTGCCTTTGTAGCCTTCTCTAAGCTGCCTCTTGTCACTGTTTCAGTTTGGGGTAGGGTATGGATTTATCAGCCTTACCAAGTCCCAAGAGGACCCTTAGTCAACTCACTTGACTACAGGGGAGTTAGTCGCTTCCTCAAGAGAGAAAGTGACTTAGCAGAGCTGAGGTCCTTCCGTTTTTGCTGAATGTCTAGCTGGCTCTAGTTGTAATATACCTCTCTTATGTGTCAAGTAGCAGCCAGAACACACCAACATTCTGAATTTTCTGATCATTTTCCTGAACGGTGGTGAAGGCATGTGTTTTGCCTCCCAAGATACTGCAGAAAACAATATCACTGAATGTTTTGTCACTGCATAACAAGGATCACAAGCTTTCCACCCTCCAAGATCTGTCTTTGCCACCCACTGTCAAAATATTTCCTCTAAGACAATGACATCAATTTTAGTTTCTAACAAAGGCAACGTTGCAGTCCCAGGAATCAAATTCTTCTCTATAGATTCACCCAAATTTATGATGGCTTAGAAGTTGACTGCTTTCTCACTCAGAATCTAAACTTGTATCTCTGTTCCACAGGGTCACCAGGCATCCAGGATCTTTTTCCTGGTCGCCTTGCCATGCCTTGGTAACTCTCTGGTCTTCAAGGCTCAACATTTCTTAGGACTATGTCCACCAGTAAAGGGGCAGAACAAGGGATGCTATGTCCCTGGAGATTTCACACATCATTTCTCTTCAATCCTATTATTCAGAATTAAATCTTAAGAATAAACTCATTTTTCAGCATGGCTTAGTGCCCAGACAAAACTCAAGTGTTTTATTGCTGGAGAAGGAAGGGAAGTTGATATCGTGGAACCTCTGCCACATCATGGAATCTTTTTAATGTGAAGCATAAATATTTAGAAAACAACCTATAATTAGTTTATAGATGTAATATCAGGGCGACTATATATTTTTACCTCTGAATCTCCCTCCTCTAGAAAATTGGTGATATTGCCAACAAGGAAACTTTAGGAAATTCCTTATTCGAAATATTAGGGCAACCTCATCCTCCACTGTCATTTGATCTTCCCTCTGTTCCCAGACAGTGAGCATCCACCCTGAGTGATGCCAGAACAGGTTGTCCTTCTATCTGAAATGATATTAAATTGAGTGAATAAGTCTTTAGGTAACTGCTTGAAGTTCTTATTTCAGATACAACTGGTTTAACTCCTTATTTTAACATGCCCATTATTTTCAATGGGCATAATTTTCATTGTTAGAATGTATGTGGTCTTTTTGTAAGAATATTGAGCTTATTTTCTGCTTTCTTTTGTGGCATTAGTCATCTCAAGTATGCTAATTTTGTCCTCAGTATCCTATATTTCTAGTGTCTGAATCTACTCTTTGTGTTTTCTGCTCACCTGTGCACATGGTAGATTGTTCTTTGGTGATTTTTAAGTTTAGATTGTGAGTGTGTGCTCAGTGGGACTTTATCTGTGAAAACCCTGAGTGTCCTGGATTAAAATATTTCCCTTGGAGAAGGTTTGGGGTTTCCCAGGAGTGATACCAGACTGAGGTTATGTTTTTGTTGTTAATTTCCTCCTTTGGGGATCCCATGTGTAGTAATGTCAAACTCAAAACCCTCATGAAAGAAAGCTCAGGGTTATAATTTTTAAGAGAAGAGTTTTTCCCACCATGAGCCCAGGAGAAAATCACTTTATTTTCTCTTTGCTGGCTAGTGGACATTTCACATTCCCTTTCACTGAGGATATAGCCAATCAAGGGATTTTGGGGTGGAGGGCGAGGAAACAATGTCCTCATACGCTCTTGCATGCCCCAAGGCCTTATTTCCCGTGACCTTAAAATCTAAACCCCTTGGTTATTGGTCACCAGGATAGGCGTGCCCTACCTACCCTCTCCCACAGTTCACACAAAGCAACCAAGTGAATTTCTATTCTCTTTATTTTTAACCCTTGAGGGTTTCCTCACTTTGTTGTGAGCACAGCTATGCATTTTAAAGAAGTTTGGTGTATTTTTATCCAGCCCTTCCTGGTGTTCTGCACTTCAGAATACCTAGTGGGCCATGTTTCCATAAAAAGAAGTCAACTCCTTATTTTGTTCATGTAGCGGAAGTTACATACTTCAACCTAATAAATTACAGCAGAAGCAACAGGCTAAAAGAAAATATTTGCAACATTTGTCACAAAGGCTTAGTGTGCTTGTACATCAGGGCACATGTGGCTATTTGAGCTGGATCCCAGATGCTCCTAGGTATAGACAGCTGTTCTACCTCCCTTCCCAGGCTACTCATCCCCTCTCTTAAGCCTGGCAAATTCTTGCACCCAAAGGACAGCCATCCGCAGAGTTTACAGGAATGATATTACTGCTTTGCCACCCTAGAGAAGACCATTTCTCTGTTTATTCCCAAGAGTATTCCTGACCATTGATTGCAGCTGTATGGTTTCCCAATATGGTGTCTTGATGGTACACATGGCAAGTGGAAGGCAGACCAAGGTGGACAGAAGTCAAAGAGCAGGCGGTGATAGCAGCTCACTAGCTCGGCTTATTAGCATGTGGTCGGGGGGCTTCCCTGGTGGTCCAGTGGTTAAGACTCTGTGCTTCCACTGCAGGGGGCATGGGTTCAATCCCTGGTCAGGGAACTAGGATTCTGCTGTCACGCGGTACGGCCACAAAAAAATATAAAATAAAAATAAAAATAATTAGCATGTGGTGGGATTCCTCTGGGGTCTCTCAGAAGTAATAGGGAGTGGATGCTTTTCGGTGAGCTGATTCCTGGCAATCAACCTGGGGGCGACTAAGTTTCCACAATTGATTGGGTCCCTAAAGCTAGGGTAACTTTATACTGCTAAGGCGTTGACCACCTGGGTGATGCTAATTTCACAGAGTGCTTAAGAAAAAGAAAATCTCATATAAAAGATGAATGAAGGATAATTCATAAAAGGACCAAGAAAATAGATATCAAACATACACATTAATTTTGCTAAAAAATTAATTAACAATGAGATATCATTTTCATCTACCAAATTGACAAAGGTTATCAAATATGTATTTTACCTTATTTTTCTGACGGGCATGTAAATTTATATAAATGCTATGAATAGAAATATTTAGCAAGAGCTTTTAAAATGAACACACCATTTTACTCCAAATTAATTTAAAGAAAGAGTAAGAGGTTTACAACAGTTGGGGACAGAGGTTCTCACAGTGGCACTGTTATACACAGTAAAAAGATGGAAGCAACATAAATATCTCACAAGAGAATTATAAATACATGTTTTGCCATCCATTACATAGCTAGTATGGAAACATTTGAATCTCACTTTCTTCTCAAAGCCTATTTCAACTCATGGGAAACTGCTTATGACATTCTTATGAAAATTATTTACAACATAATTATGTTATGACATAGGTGAAATACACTGGTTGTAAAAATACACATGTAAAAGTATGTAAAATATATAGTCCTAATTTTGTATTTATACAAGTATTCATGACAAAACAACTAGAAGTGTGTATACAGATGAGTGATTATCACTTTCTCCATCATGAATTTCTCCATTTTCTCAATTTTTCACAATGAACATGGGTTATCTTTATGGTCAATGAAAAGGACAACAAAAGCCATTATTGTGATTATATTGTCGCTATCAGTTGGATTTCCATGGCTCTAGAGTTTTTACTCCCATTTTCCCTGATATACATGTCTGGAGAGATGCTCACAGAGAGGATGGCTCTGTGTTCCCATGACAAGGACTGGTCCCTCCTGGTCACTGTCCACTGCGAGGATGATCCATGGGGACCACATTGGCTCTGGGCTTGGAGGGGTCCCACTCACGGTCAGGATGTTCCCTGAGTTGTTTGTCGTTATTGAAGACTCGTATTTTGCGTTCCTTTTCGTTTTTTTTTTTTTTTTCTTTTTCCTTTGTTTGGAATCATCTCTTTCTGAGTTGTTCTGCTAGTTAGCAATTTCATCACTCTTCATACTGAGGTGCCCGTACATATTAGGTTCAACCAGATGAAAGTGCTAATACTTAACAACATTTTTTACTTCTGTAGAAAAACTTTCAACTGGTTTAACTTACTTCAATTGCGTCTGTTCCTCATTTAGTGGAAACATCTTTCTCCTGATTGATTAGACATTCTAGTTAGCTGGTTGCCCCACGTAGGCAATGATGCTGGGTAGAGCTGTATGGGCTCTGAGCAGTGTTTTCACATAAACACAAATTGGTTGATTTTTACTTAGTATTTTTAGGATAACACTTTCCCACCCATCATTTTACAGGTTCAGGTTGGAGTATTGACATTGAAATGGGATATATATATATGTACAGTTTCCACCTGCCTTCAATTTAGAAGAATAAGCCAGAAAAAAATTTTTACAACATTTTATAAATTGATTAGATTTGTGGGGTATTTCAAAATAAATTTTAATTCAAATGTTAAAAGCTACAGATGACTGGAAATAATGTAAAAACAGAAAATCCAATTTTAAAATACATAGTTCATGTCAGAGTAGAAGAAATATGCATCTCAAATTATTCCTGAAGTTTTCAAAGAAGAAGAATAAAATAAAATGTGATCTAGAAACAAAAGAAAGATGTTAGCAGTTCTTGGGCAATGATTAGCAAACGGTCAAGCAATTACATTTTAAAATAATCTATATTATCTTTCTAATATTATTTTGCTTTTAATCTTGGTTTAAGAAATGAGGTTGTCTTGGTGCAAAGTGATGATACAAAGTATTCTTCGGGCAGGCAGTTGGGGTGTACAAGTCTGAAATTGGAGAGCGAGGTTTGGGAGTCTTCAATTGAGATATGATTGGACACGCTAAGAACAGGGATACAGGGATGGAGAAGCTCAAAGTGCAAGGAGTGAGCCCCAGAGCTCAGAATTCGGGATTCGGGGGTCAGAGCAGGTGGAACCAGCAATGAATTCAGGAGTGCCCAATGAGATAGGAGGAAACCAAGGGTGGCTTAGTGACCTGGAAGCCAGGAGAAGGAAGCAGGTCCAGGGAAGGGGTGGAAATCAAATCCACTGATGCTGCTGAGAGGTCAGCTAAACAGAGAAACACCCACTGGATTTAATCACATGAATTGATGAGAGCAGTTATTGGGAGTAGAGGGGCGGAAGTCTAAGAGCTGGTGAGAGAAGAAATGGAGGAGTGTGGACCATTTTTCAAAGGTTTCTTGCAACTATCTCCTAACATTTA
This sequence comes from Pseudorca crassidens, assembly GCF_039906515.1. Classification (NCBI taxonomy): domain Eukaryota; kingdom Metazoa; phylum Chordata; class Mammalia; order Artiodactyla; family Delphinidae; genus Pseudorca; species Pseudorca crassidens. Next base: position 8,458,240 of record NC_090298.1, read on the forward strand.
AAGATAGAATGAACAGTAAAAAGAGGCCCACTTTACTAAATATTTAAAAATGTAAATGCAATTAATTAGCTGTTACAGAAAAGATGCTCAATCCTCATACTGGGAAAAAAAAAAGATACTTTTAACGCAAGATGTTGCCATTAGAAAAAAACAAGTAAATCATACCTAGGATCTCGCTGGAGATTTTCTTACCACTGCATGTGGATCCACAATTTCTCAAAAGTTATCATTATAATTATCTCAAAAGTTTAAAAGAGCTATTTTTGAAACCTGGAAGGCCAGGTTTGAATATGATATTAGAACTCCGTCAACCTCTGTTTCAGATCTGGGAGAAAGGACTACCTGTATCATTTTCAGGACAAAGTGCAAATGAAAACTGGGGAGGGGCGGCGCATGTTCAAGAATGATCAAGAATTTCAAGATGTGGCCATTAGATGTGGTTTCAAGCATTAAACCAAATGTGAAGCCGATCTGAGCAAGGCTGTGTGACTGCCCGGGATGTACAGCCCCTTCTAGCAGGGGTTTGGGCTAGACCTCCTGGGGCAGCACCGCTTCATTGACATCTGGGGCAGAAGGGGAGGGAACGGCAGTGGTGTTCCCTTGGAAGCTCTCAGCAGCCATACATCAAAATGGGGTCAGACTTTTTCTCCTCCTCCAAACATTTGTCCACATGTCGGCTTCCCTGTGATGCCTACCTGATGGTTCCATTTAATATGTCACCACCCCCCAATACACCTAGTTACTCTGTGGAGCTCCATCCTCGTCCCCCATCCCCAGGGCACCTATCACTTTATAACAAACTCTACATTCTATTTTTATTAGGAAAAGAATACTTTCACTAGAAAATAAGCTCCATAAGGACAGGGATTTTTACCTGTTTTGTCCTGAAAACAGTGCCAAGCTGATATTAAGTGCTCAATCATATATGTTTCTGAATGAGTGGATGGATGGATAAATATAAGGTCTAATAAATCAGCCTTGATGTGAGGGCTCCCTGCAAAAGCCTCCGACCCAGGACATCTCATCTCGCGAGTCTTAAATTACACCAGTGCAGCCCAACCCCTCGCTCTTCCTATGGTCCTCTCTAAAATGCAAACATTGCAAGGGTCGAACATTATTTAACACTAAGATTGTGTCAGCATTTTACTGCTTTTGACTCCAGAAGAAGGTAGAAAGACTCACAAAGCAAGAGAGTGGAAATATCACCTTTAAAGTTTAAAACTGAAAACACCAGAAGTTAGAGAGTGACTGGGCAGAAGAATAGGTAACACTTTAGAAGTTGATTTCACAAAAGCAGTCATCAGACACCACTGTGTGATTTTAACTCGAGATGCTCAAGTAGCTCTTGCTCTGATTGTTAAAACAGGAGAATGATTGGCTTTAAGAGGATTTACTCCTCCAGGGAACCTGAGATTTCCGGATTGTCTGGAGGAACCAGAGTGCTTGTGATGGGGGAGGGTGGTGGGAAAGGGGAGAGCCGTTAAAGGGAGAACATCCAGGGGTCCAGAAAGGAGGGGATAGGAGAGGCGTCACGAGCAGATTTCATCCTTTCCCCAGAGCCCCTCAGTGCCAGGCCTGATCACCTGAGTCTAATTGGGAAGCATGGACTTTAGATCTCATTTCAGGTTAAACGATGAAATCAGTCTCATGTCAATTCATCTTTCTTCTACTGTCCACATTTATTGAGCTTCAGAAATAGAGGAAAAGCCAAGTGAAGAGCTCCTTCCAGGCTACCCACATTTTACTGTATCTCTGCCTTTTATGATCCACCTGAGTAAGTTCTACCTACACTTCCATGGAACTGAACTCACTGTGTTTCTTTATTATTTAAGTTCTGAATCAAGATTAAGTCTGATTTATGGGCCTTCTCGTGTCTGCTTATGGGGGCAAGATAAGAGAGTAAAATGAAGTTGCAAAAATGACAAGAGGAAATAAAGTAAGTTCATCTGATCCAACCCTACATTCACCAGTACCCTGCATCAAAATCAATCTCTTTATTTGACAGTCCTGATTCTGGAATCTGGATTTGCCCCAACTGTGAGGAGAGCCTGCAGTCTTTCATCCCCTGCCCTGGATTACTTTCTCTACTTTGCCAGCCTTCTCTGTGGATTAGGGAAATGGCTGTACCTCAATCTTCATACAAAATGGAAAGGAGGCACACCAAGGAATTATCATTTCTACCTTTGAGATAGAAATATATTAAAAAGAAAAGCAAAACTCCTTAATCACTGCCCGGAAATGATCATGAGTTTTCCCCTGGGACATGGAAGGTCACACTATTAGATAATGGTGTCATGCATAATATGTCAGTCTTTGGGCTTCTGTATCAGTCATAACATTAGCAAGAGAAGAAAATCTTCCACACACCCTATCCAGCCACAACTGGGGAAACACACCAAAGTCAAACTAAGGAGTTTTTTTAAACAGTTGGACCACTTGCTAAGGAACCCATTTATGTTTCAATAGCATTGAGGGGAGCAATAGTAAAGTTCCAAGATAACAAATCAGTAACTCTTGTAAAGAATTCAAGAATCACAATACCCTACCCCAGGGTAAGGAGACTTGGCAAACTTTGCCCAGTTGATGTGACTGCGGTGTGCCTCCTATTCCTTAAAAAAGGAGTGATTATTGTGTGCTTTTCCTTCAAAGATAACTTTTTGGCCATTTGTTTGTTTTTGCTGTTTCTCTTGTTCTTGGGTCTCCAGATAAGACCCGATGGAGAGACTCTGTGAAATCCTGAACTTTGATTGAAAGGGCTCTGGGGAATATTTTCCTCTGCAAGAGGGTGATGTCTGCTGCGTGCAGAGGTGGGTAAAGGAATTTTTGTGACCGAGAGGTTGCACTGGGATAACTTTTGCTACTGTTGTCAACTATTGGCTCCTTCTCTCCCACCTGCGGCGGCTGACAGGTGTGAGCTAACAGGATGTAGGCTACCTCTCAGCAGGAGCTCCAAGAGCCGGGCAGTGTTTGCCCCACCTCTCTCATTCTGCTCCTTTAGCCACACCCATGGCATGTCCCCATCAGGGGCCATTCCTCCAGCTCTGGTGCTGGAAAGAAGATACCTGAAACTGACCCACAAAGGACATCAAGTGTGAGTGAGAAATAAACCAGAGATCCGGGGGTTGTCTCTACAGCAAACTCTGAAAACTGATAGATGGATTCTGGAATAACCGAACTCTTTGTTTAATTGATTATTCCCATAAGGAGAACAAAGCAATGCTCTGCCTATAAAGTGTCGTGTAATATAGTCAAAGGTATTTGTCAATTAAAGTTTTAAAAATCTGAAAGATGAAGGGCTGACAACATGTAAACAATACATCTGGATTATATACCAAAATTTGCACTCAAGTGAAGATGTTGCCTGCCCAACTATTGTTTGACTCTAATCATCACGTTATGAGAATTCTTAATGCTTTTGAATTTAGAAGTACCCAGTAATTAGAACTTGCTTGCACTCTGCTTAACTGTAATGTGTGCTATTTGTGATTTTCTCAGGGAGTAATCAAAACTGACTTCTTCAAAGATGAAGCAAAATTCAGAAGTTCTTTTAGCTGGATATCTGTGAATTTAGAATGGGATATCCACCCATAACTGATTCAAGTGTTATTTGATATCTCTCCTGTTTTTATTTTGCTTTCTTTATTTTTTTTGATGTGGACCATTTTTTTTTAAAGTCTTTATTGAATTTGTTACAATACTGCTTCTGTTTTATGTTTTGGTTTTTGAGCCACGAGGCATGTGGAATCTTAGCTCCCTGACCAGGGATCGAACACGCACCCCCCTGCAGGCAAAGCCTTAACCACTGGACTCCAGGGAAGTCCCCTCTCCTGTTTTATATAAGTTAATGTTAAAGGAGAATTGACACACTGGTATTCTTTGCCTTATTCCTCTCTTTTTACCCCAGATAAAAATATGAAGACTCAACAGATTTTTTTTTTTAAAAAAACAACATTTAAACTCACATATTCAAAGTCATTTTATAAATTGCCAGGAGAGCTGTTGCCCTCCTTTGATCAGTGGACTCTAAACAGAAGTTTGATAAAGCCTGTCAGTCTGCTTGTTAGAGTATCGATAACCTTGGCCTTTAGGAAGGAGGCTGAATGAAGATGGATGGGTGGCGGGCTCTGGCCAGGCAGCCTCTTCCACTGCCAATTGTGGATGCCGACACATTTCAGCTGCAGTCCTACCCAAGTGCAATTAACAGATGCCATGGCCAGAACAACTGTTCATCTCACTCTATGCCATCACTGTGACTTTGCTGCTAACTCTTAATCATTTTAATAAAATGACACCCTGCTATTTTTGTTTGTTTGATACACGCTGGAGTGACAATATTTTCCAAAGAATTATTATTTATAATGTGATAAAATTCATAGGTTAGTTGTGAAAGGTTTTTGTTGTCTTTTTTTAATTGTGACATTGCATATAGTATATTCCTTTTTTGCCTTTTATTTTAAATTAATTTTTGTTGGAGTATAGTTGCTTTACAACAAGTTTTAAGTATTTTTAATTGCAGGAAAATTAACACATATGAGTGTAGTCCTGACAGTAAAAGAGGCACCTTGGAGTCTCCCAGTCAATAGGAAAATATAACCACACGTATACCTTATGTTTCCTTAAATATAAACACTTTATATTTGCTTAAAGATAAAATATAAACCCACCACGCATTAATTTACTTAAGTTGTTTTTTATTTGTATACTTTTTTCAATCTATACCTCGGTTTTATTAGGGCAGTGCTATAATAAACCCAACATTTGAGTGTTTTAAGATAATGGGATTTTTTTCCTTCTTGTTCATGTAATAGTACAAGGAGAAATTCCTGGTTAGTAGGCAGTTTTCCTCTAACTTGGGATTCAGAGACCCTAACACTTTCCATCTTGTGGCTCCACCATTCCTGGGTGCTGTGTTGGACCCCTGAAATATTGTTTTCAACCAGCAGAAAGGGAAAAAGACAGTGGATAAGGCTCCTCTGCTTCTTAAATACCCCAGCAAAGACGTGATACCCATCACTTATGCTCATATCTCACTGGAGAGAAATGGTTCATGGCCAGACCTGTATAGAAAGCTGAGCTGAAAAATGTCCTAAGTTGGGCAACCACCCACCATAATGTCTCTACATTATGGAAGAAGGAGCACAATTTGGGGTTTATAGCTACTTTTCCTGCCATAATCACCTGGTGGGGTAACATACTTTATGATTTTTTCCCCATATATTTAAAAACACTGACCTTCTTTTATGTCAGCAATATGTCAATTCTATTTTGAAATTCAAGGGATAACGTCTACATACAGCACTGAATTATTCACAGTCCGACTCCATCTTTCTATAGAAACAATTTGCATTCTAGTTCTCAAAGCATTGTTGTATAAACAGTTGTTAATTAAAGTTTATCTAGTACTACTGGGCCCATTTGGAGAGTTTCAGTCTACACTCACGATTTGGTGGTGGGGACAAACATGGTATCATGAAAATCACACATTCCTTCTTTCAGATACCATAAAAAATCTGATGACCTCAGAAAGTTATTCCCTAGGAAGGAATTCAGATAATTTTCAATTATCTCATTCATTCATCCATTCATTCACTCAGACATATTCATTATTCTCCTACTAGGATCCAGGCACGAAGTCTCATTTTACATTCCGGTCAGTATAAAATATTTAATTTAATTACCTGTAATTTTTAATGTAAATTTGTTAAGGATTTTCCAAAGGGAAATAAATTGTGTTAACTGATTCTCCACCCCTCTCTCCAACATGTTGAACTTGTTGTTCATTTCCTCAAAATGCTCTGGTTTATGTGTCAGTCAGGGAGCTGTTCTCCTGGCAGTGCCCTATTTATTAAAACATAGACGTTGAGCTGGCTTTCCTTGTTGGAAGCCATGACTCACAGCCCCAGAGAACATACTCTCCACTTCCCTTCCTCAGCTCCTTTTTGTGCTTTCTGCTCACCCAGGGGACCCAGCGGTTCTGTAGCTTTTTAAGGGGTAAAAAGTCATTTTACTGAACAAAAGCATTCCTCTCACTGTTCCTTGATCTTCCAAGGTAGCTGTCTCAGAGATGCACACTTCGAGAAATGGGGAAATGAGTCTATACTAATGACTTGATAATAAGTCAGATTGGCTTCCAATTTTTTTTTCAACAAAATTAAAGGAGAACTTAATTAAATTGTCAGCTCATCGAATATTGAAAGTAATTTTTGATGATAGATTGTAATATGATTTCTGAAGTGTAGCTTGGAAGAGTTCAAAGAAATGAGCAACATAATAGAAATAGAATTGATACTGAATCTTCTTTCATTTTAGCAATAGGTAATATTCATCCAGAGACATATGAACTAAAAGAAAAAAAAAGAACAAAAAAAAAAAAAGAAAAGAAAATGAAGGAAAAAAATCACCCATTTCACTAATGATGCATTTGTTTTCAATAAAATGTTATGTTCTTTCTTATAATTACCAAAGTTTGTGAGACATTTTCATTTTTGTTCCATTATGCAATAGTAATTATTGTAATGATAACTAAATCCAGAAGTAATTATTCAAAATGTAGACCAGGGTTTTTAAAATATCACATGATATTCTAGAAAATTAAATTTAAATACAGACCCATATTTATATTGCAGAGAAGTATAATGGAAATGCAAATTTAATGAGCAAAAGAAATGATGTAAAACTTCTGTAAAAGAAGAGTTTGTTCATGTAGTTTAAAGATAGCTGGTGGTGGATGTCAGATCACTTTGGGATTGAGATTCCACTGAATATATTTAAAAGAGAAAATATTAGGGTTTTACTCTAAGTTTCCAATGTTGACAAGACATTTGAAATTATAACCTTGCAATTATTTAAATTTATGATAAGACATTTTGCTTTTTTTTTTTTGCGGTATGCGGGCCTCTCACTGTTGGGGCCTCTCCCGTTGCGGAGCACAGGCTCCGGACGCGCAGGCTCAGCGGCCATGGCTCACTGGCCCAGCCGCTCCACAGCATGTGGGATCTTCCCAGACCGGGGCACGAACCCGTGTCCCCTGCATTGGCAGGTGGACTGTCAACCACTGCACCACCAGGGAAGCCCTATGATAAGACATTTTGGATATTAACCTAAACATGTGTGAAGGGAAACATTCACACATTCAACATTCTGTTAGGAAAAATATTTGAAGATGCCAGTCCCGGTGTTGGTGCGTTTACACATCGCATGCACCAGATTGGACTAAAAGCACACGGTGGAAGGATGCACAGATCTTCACCCAAACCTCCTGGGGCTGGAGATGTATGTTTACAAAGGTTTTTGGTACCTGTATCGTAGAGTACACAGCATCTTGTGGTGGGTTAAGAGTGGTCAGCAATTCTTTTCTTTTTAATTAATTTTTATTGGAATATAGTTAGTTTGCAATGTTGTGTTAGTTTCTGCTGTACAGCAAAGTGAATCAGTTATACATATACATAGATCCACTCTTTTTTAGATTCTTTTCCCGTATAGGTCATTACAGAGTACTGAGTAGAGTTCCCTGTGCTATACAGTAGTAGGTCCTTATCAGTTATCTATTTTATGTATAGTAGTGTGTGTATGTCAATCCCAATCTCCCAATTTATCCCTCCCCCACTTCACCAATTCTTTACCACGTCTCCCATTGAGAGGTAGAGTCCATTACCCTGGTCCTTGAATCTGGGCCGGTGTGTAACTCGTTCTGGCCACTAGAAGGCAGTGTAATTGACACCCTAAACATTGAGCCTGTGCCTTGAGAAAGCTGTAGCTTTTCTTCCATCTTCTTGGAGTTCACCCTCTCAAAATTCAGCTGCTGTTCTGAGGAAGCCCAAATGAGTCATAGAGAGAAGGTTGTGGAGGAGACCTGAGACATCTCAGTCCAAGGCCCGGCTCAGCCCTGGCTGCCAGCTGTGTGAGTGAGCCATCTCAGAAGTCCCCACCCAGGTGGACCTCTGATGACTTTAGCCCACAGCTGACACCAGCTGGAGCAGGAGAGCCACCCAGATGAGCCCATCAAACCACAGAACCATGAGAGATAAGAAACTGTGATCGCTGCTTGAAGCCATAAGTTTTGGGGTCCCTGTTTGCATAGCACTAAGATAACTGGTATACACCAGTATAGAGACATCTAGAAATAGTCACGATGTGGGATAATAGCAATTATAAATAGCCTCACATCAATTCATGTCAAGTTTTCACTAAAACATTTATTAGGTCATTTCTTGTAGCCACATGAGTTATGAATAAAATGGTTTTTGAAGCATTTTGAATTTTGGAATTGTGGACATGGGATTGGGATTATGGGTATGTATAACTCTCATTGTGAATTTAAATCTGACCCTTAGTTTAAAACCCAGATGAAATCCAAAAAACTGCAACTAATAACACCTATCACAGGTTCCCTATAACCTGATAGCCATCACTGTATGTTCAGAGGTACATTTCCTCATAATTCTGTATATTTCCTTGTTGCCAAACTAGGTTGTATGCTCCCATGAGGCAAGGAAATATCCTTCTTCTTCCCTTTCTTTCTAGTAATTTCAAGAATCGGGTTTTACGCCCAAGGTAGAAATTTGCCAGTCTCACTGTTCCAAGGTCTCATTTTTATTATATGTCTACAATTATTCCCAGTTTGTAGATGAAGAAACTGAGGCCCAGAGAGGTTAAGTAAGCATCCCAAAGTCACAGAGCTAATAGATCGCAATGTCTAGACTTGAATCTGGGCAGGTGAGATTTGGAGCACTACAAATGCAGCCTGCATTTTGGAGAACCACCAACTGAGCTGGCAAACCCAACAGGCAGGCATTTCTCAAATGAGAGGAGGTTATATACGAACCTGTGCTTTTTTTCTTACAAAAACTTGATACAATTCACAGATCTTTATAAAGCAGCCCAATATTGTATTAGTTACTCAAGGCAATGCAAAGATAATTGACTATTCATGGAAATCTGTAAATATACAGATATAAAAATGCCTGTTGCTCAATTAATTTTGTTGAATCATTGAATGAATAAACTATCAGTTCGATTTCCCTGGCTCATCTGTCAAGGGAGATCCCCTTCACTACGAAACTAAAACACAGATTCATCAAAGTAGATGCTCTTGTTAAAAGCAGCACAGTCCAAAGAGAGTACATAGTAAAAGAAATATAAGTTTAGTAACAATCACAGTATTCCTGAATAATGAATAATGCTTATCAGATATAAGCTTGACTAAAGTATTTTTTTTCTTTACACTTAACTTTTGTCTTTCCTCCTTTCCAAGACATCACAGACCTTCTCAACACCCCTATTATTCCAGTGCCAAGTCCATTTCATTCCAAGTTTCCTCTCTGTCCCTCTTAATTCTTTTCGCTCTCCTTGTTTTGCATCACCAAGATTCTTCAGCCTGGGCTGGTAATTGACACTTCGTTCCCTCCTTCAAAACTGATTCAGAAACATCCCCTCCTGGTGAGAAGTTTTCCATTTTATAACTGCCTTCTACAGAAGCCAGGTTCTTTTTCCTCGGAACATTTATAAGTCAGCAGAACAACCAAACATTTAAAACAACGAGTGAGTAGATTCCCTAGAGAATCTAAATGAGTGTAACCAGTTTGCACTGCACTGAGATTATGACATAGCACGTTGGAAGAATGTACAATTTGGCAACATTGGCAGCAAATAATTGGCCTCCTTATTTTGGGAGCAAACACTTTTGGAGAGAGCCAGCATTCCACTTGCTAAATCACGTAAAACAAGGTGGAAGAGAAAAAGATTCAACTAAATCATCATTTGGGGATTTCAAGGAAAAAAGATAGTAATTTCTCCACATAAAAACTCTTAAACCACAATTATGATGAAGTTGAATGATTAGTAATACTCTTTCAGATTTAAAAATCAGACAACTTGATCACTGAATTGGAACAATCTCTTACTATTTAAATCAAAGTTATTAGAGGCTGAGCTTTTAAGTTTATGGCTTATGTTAATAAAATTAATATAAACAAATAAGGTTAATATTTGTATTTGTAACATAGCTTCATATATAAATGCACGTTTTGCCATTTAAACGGTTAACATCTAGAGCGTTGTGTAATGCATATTTAGGTTCATGAAGAGATCATATATTTAGGTAATATTGTTGATAAAGTATTTTTTGTCCCAAAAGACTGTTTCTGAAATAAGAGAAGCTTTCGTATTTCAAAACAAATGCAAATATTTTCCTATTTGCTGCTTACTCTTATTGTACCAAAAACCCACGCGAAGGGCGACTTGCTTTTAGACTTCCTCATCTTATATAAAGCAGAAACTAACACACCGTTGTAAAGCAATTATACTCCAATAAAGATGTTAAAAAAAAAAAAAGTAAATTGTGGGACTTCCCTAGTGGTGCAGTGGTTAAGAATCCACCTGCCATGCAGAAGACACAGGTTCAAGCCCTGGTCCAGGAAAATCCCACATGCCGCGGAGCAACTAAGCCTGTGTGCCACAACTACTGAGCCTGTGCTCTAGAGCCCGTGAGCCACAACTACTGAGCTGGCGTGCTGCAACTACTGAAGCCCGCGCGCCTAGAGCCCGTGCCCCGCAACAAGAGAAGCCACCGCGATGAGAAGCCCGCGCACTGCAACAAGGAGGAGCCCCTGCTTGCCGCAACTAGAGAAAGCCCGCATGCAGCAACAAAGACCGAATGCAGCCAAAAAAAAAAAAAAAGTAAATTGTGTTGACAATGAAAATCATCCTGTGCTTTGCTGCAGATCTGAATTTTCAGCGTGGTGGAGGGTGACGTGTCTGTGCCCAGTGGTGTGCATTGCACCTGGAGAGGTTAATAACAACTGTCCACACCTGGACAGTCTCCTCCTCCTCTGCCCAAGGTCAGGTCACAGCTGGGGCCTCAACTCAGAAGATGAAGCACATGTGTGAGACACAGTCTCCCTGACAAAGTTATTCCAAAAATTCAGGTCCTTTTGTAACTTGTTATCTGATCCAAGAGAGCTGTCTGCATTTCTCCAAAGCCATCAGCTCCTAAAGGCTGGTTAACATAACTAGTTAACCAGCACGGGGCCTCCCCCAGCACTGTTCTGGACATGTAGGCTGAGTGCACAGCACTGATGAGGCAGATAAGGGCATCAGGCCTGTGTTCACAGAATGTCACCCACTTGCCTTAGGTGCCCGTTCTGTGGTTATTCTAAACCTCAGGTCGGTAATGATCATAAATTAATTGTACCAAGGTGCCTTCATCAGGGTGCTTCACAGACTGGAGATTGCACCCCGATGAAGTAGCTGACCATCCCCACACTTCCTGGACAGCCAGCTTATTAGGAATATACCCTTGTCACCAAAGGCTGTTTGCTCTCTGCAGAGAGGGCTGCAAACTCCTCTTACCCATGCCAGGGGTAAATGTCCCTGAGGGAGGCTGGTGGGAATGTCAGGCATAGTCCAGGGAAACTGGTCACTGTTTGTGATTTGGGTGGGAGGAGTGGGCGTAGAAAAGACCAGATGGGTTGTTTCCTTCTGGTGGCCCTAGAAGGTTAGATTTTGATAAAACAACCCAACAGTAATAGTGCCATTTTACATCATTTATATCTGTTGGGATTAGGTTCGGCTGTATGGGACAGAAAGCCCAAATTGGCAGTGGTTTACACAAGTTAGATATGTTACCTGTCTTGCCTGTAAAAGTAGTCCAGAGGAAACAGTAATGGCATGCATGAGCCTGCTCCCCTAAGTCTTCAGGACACAGGACACGCTGCTATCCCCAGAATGTGCCCCAGAATGTGCCCCAGAATGTGCCCCAGGACCTCAGAGTCCCAACTGAATGCCAGAGCTCTAGCCATCACAGCCATGGTCCAGGAAGGAAGAAGGTGGCCCTGTTCCTTTAGAGACACTTCCTGTGACTAGCACAAAACACTCTGACTTACATTTCCTTAACCAAAACACATGGCCACATTTAGCTCTGATGAATGTGGGTAAGCAGTCATTTGGCTTAGCAACAAAAAGATTAGAAAAAAAATTAAGAAAAGGGGAAGGTGGAACGGAGGAGCAACTGGGGTTTCTGTTGCATATAATTATAACCTCTTAGCACGCAAAGCACTTTCATTAGGCACTACTCTTGGAGAATAATTTTCTTTTTTAAAGCAATCGTATCACATAACGCTAGAAAAAAAATAAGTGAAGAAGGTTTGCCTATTCGTTATGATGACATGTAGAATTACATCCCGACTAGAAATTATTTGAAATCCTATAAAATGTATTAATTATATATTGAATCATCAAGTTTCTAAAGAACGTTGAATACTGTAAATATAACCATAGAATGAAAATAGGATTCTCATTTTGTTAAACCAGAGAAACAGCAAAAAATCTGTGAGAAAAAGTTATACTTACCCATCTGGAAGTTCTAAAGCTCAAATCACTAAAGCTTTCTATACAAGCATTTGGATTCAAGTCATAGAAGAATTAAACCTTATTTATTTACTTGGAGAGGGGCTTCTTACTACTATCTCCCCAGTGCCCTCCCAAAATATAAAATCGAAGTTTATGTTTTGAATTCTAAATCTGGTTGCTATGACAGTTACAATAATGACACTCAATTCCATTGGACCATACTGGTTTCATTTGTTTTTAAAGGAAAGGGTATATTTTAGTCCCAGGGAGACAGGGATGATGGATAGAGTCTCAGACAAGAGGTCGGAAGACTCGTTTCTATTCTCAGCTCCCAGCATTGATTTGTGTGGCCACAGGCTAGTTACTTAAAGTCTTTGGTTTTATATCTACTTTCCACAAAGCTTGGCTACTTTTTACAGCTACTCCATAAAGCTACTCCATAAAGATGATAAGTATTAATTGAGGAATCTACTATGAAAACCTTTGAGGTCCTCACATTCTGAGTACTGCCCATCTTAATTTCCCTATGTAGGTAATTCTTCTACCTCACCCAAGAAAGTGTAGTCCATGTAGCCGATATATTTGGAATGCTCTTTTCTTGGCAAGCCTTTCTCTCTCCAGACATCTGCAGACTTAGCAGCTTCAAAGAATTTTTGGATTCAGATGTATTCAGATTTTTAAAAACTCATTTATGACCCATTTGCAGCCAAGGTATGGGGAAGCAGGTTTCTCTGGACACTTGTGTGTGGAATTAGACAAGACCAAGAGAGTTCAACCAAAGCTCTGGGAAGTTCAATGCCAAGTCTCCGATCTAGGTAGAGATGTGAATGAAGAACACCTGGGATTATCCATTTCTGGCACAAGATGGTCATTTTCACCTGCCACACAAATGTGCCCAAAGAGTTTTTTCTTTTACTTCTGAATGGTTTCCTGTCACATTGAAAAATACGGTGAGATCATCAATTGCTCTCTTACAGTAGACTTTGGAGATAAAACTACTCATGTCAAAATAAACCAGTCTGCTAAGAATATTTTTGTTCACTAGAGACTTTGAGACTGCCTACATGTCCACAACTGGAAAACCAACCCTTTAAAATATTTTAAAAGGTCTGTCAAAAATAAGAATATGTGAAGGGCCAGTATGATAAGTACCATGCACAGAATCGAATTTCTGCTTGTGAAAGAAGTCATAGAGTTTTTACAGAGTTAATAAAAATCTATGTCCTGAGGACCATTATGATATTTGAGATCAACATTGGTCACACTTTATTTTTTTAATTGGGGTATAGTTACTTTACAATGTTGTATTAGTTTCTGCTGTATAACAAAGTGAGTCAGCTATATGTATACATATATCTCCTCTTTTTTGGATTTTCTTCCCATTTAGGTCACCACAGAGCACTGAGTAGGGTTCCTTGTGCTATACAGCAGGTTCTCATTAGTTAATCTATTTTATACATAGTATCAACAGTGTATATGTCTATTAATAGTGTTAATTAATAGTGTTAATAGTGTATAATTAATATGCACTAATAGTGTATATATATCTCCCAGTTCCTCCCATCCCCGCTTTCCCCCCTTGGTGTCCATGCATTTGTTCTCTATGTCTGTGTCTCTATTTCTGCCTTGCAAACAGGTTCATCTGTACCATTTTTGTAGATTCCACATATATGTGTTAATATACGATATTTGTTTTTCTCTTTCTGACTTACTTCACTCTGTATGACAGTCTCTAGGTCCATCCATGTCTCTGCAAATGAACCAGTTTCTTTCATTTTTATGGCTGAGTAATATTCCATTGTATATATGTACCACTTCTTCTTTCAAAATTGATATCACTTTAGCTCATCAACTTTAGAGTCAGACAGACCTAGAATAAATCTTATTTTGGTCATTTACTATTTGTGTGATCTTCAGCAAATGCTCTCTCTGAACGTCCATTACCTTATCTATAAAGTTGAAACAATGTCTGCATTTCAGCACTATGAGGGTTAAAGAACTTTAGGGATGAGAATGCAACAAGGCTTTAACATCGTCAAGTATCAAAAAAGTTATTTCCTTTCTGTTTAGAAGTTGTCTCGGTGGAAGAAGGAGGCACATCCCAGGCAGGTGGGAGGATTTTATGCTCATGCCTGAATGACTTTGACTCCCTCCTTCCAATTTCTGTAAAACACATAAATAATAAAACAAAAACTGGAGTTCCATAATCAGTGCAAAACCCCATCAAGACCAGATGGAGTCTCTGTGTCTCACTCTTTGTTTTCTCTTTCTACTTGTTTGGAGGAACATCTTTATCCTGTGGACATTTAAAGAAATGTCAAGGTGTGATTAACATATACACACTACTATATATAAAATAGGTAACAAACAAGGACCTATTGTATAGCACAAGGAACTCTACTTAGTATTTTGTAATAACCTATAATGGAGAAGAATCTGAAAAAGAATATATATATATTCACGTATATATATATATATAACTGAATCACTTTTTTTTAAAGATGTTGGGGGTAGAAGTTTATTAATTAATTAATTTATTTTTGCTGTGTTGGGTCTTCATTTCTGTGTGAGGGCTTTCTCTAGTTGTGGCGAGCGGGGGCCACTCTTCATTGCGGTGCATGGGCCTCTCACTGTTGTGGCCTCTCTTGTTGCAGAGCACAGGCTCCAGATGCACAGGCTCAGTAGTTGTGGCTCACGGGCCTAACTGCTCCATGACATGTGGGATCTTCCCAGACCAGGGTGCAAACCCATGTCCCCTGCATTAGCAGGCAGATTCTCAACCACTGGGCCACCAGGGAAGCACCTGAATCACTTTTTTAAAATATTTATTTATTTATTTATTTTTCACTGCATTGGGTCTTTTCTGCTGCGCACAGGCTTTCTCTAGTTGCAGCAAACGGGGCTGCTCTTCATTGTGGCACACAGGCTTCTCATTGTGGTGGCTTTTCTTGTTGAGGAGCACGGGCTCTAGGTGTGCGGGCTTCAGTAGATGTGACATACGGGTTCAGCAGCTGTGGCTCATGGGCTCTAGAGTGCAGGCTCAATAGTTGTGGCGCATGGGCTTAGTTGCTCCGTGGCATGTGGGATCTTCCAGGACCAGGGCTCAAACCCGTGTCCCCTGCATTAGCAGGTGTATTCTTAACCACTGCGCTACCAGGTAGTTTCCAAAACTGAACCATTTGGCTATACATCAGAAACTAACACAACACTGTAAAACAAATATACTTCAATAAAGAAGAAAAAATAAAATAAAATCATCATAAAAAATAAATAAAGTGAAAAACATAAAGAAAATGTAAAAGCAACTGTAGCTGGTGCTGGGGACACAGGACTCTGTAAGAGAGGAGAAAATATTCTGCATGTGCTTTTGACTTAGTTCCGCCACCTTGATAAGAGCATAACCCATCCCTGCATTCATGGAGCTTCAGGATGGCATGTAGGACCCAGAAGTTTCCCTGGATGTTCGTCTCCTTCTGTCCTTGCTCATCCACAGATATGAGCATAAGGTCTCAGGAACGTGGAAGTTGGGCTATCCTGGAGAAGGAGGAGCCCCTTAGCACCTTGGCTTTCTTTCCTATCCCTCGGTAGGCTGAGTGGAGCCCAGGGACTCCATAGTTAGGGAGTTTGGGATTGACATGTGCACAGTGCTATATGTAAAATGGATAACCAACAAGGACCTACTGTATAGCACAGGGAAACCTGCTCAATACTCTGTGACAACCTATATGGGAAAACAATCTAAAAAAGAGTGTTTATATGTATATGTATAACTGGCCAAACAAATGAAGAGGAAATAAGCGGTCTACCTGAAAAAGTATTCAGAGTAATGATAGTAAAGATGATCCAAAATCTCAGAAATAGAGTGGAGAAAATACAAGAAATGTTTAACAAGGTCCTAGAAGAACTAAAGGACAAACGAACAATGATGAACAACACAATAAATGAAATTAAAAATTCTCTAGAAGGAATCAATAGCAGAATAACTGAGACAGAAGAATGGATAAGTGACCTGGAAGATAAAATAGTGGAAATAACTACCACTGAGCAGCATAAAGAAAAAAGAATGAAAAGAATTGAGAACAGTCTCAGAGACCTCTGGGAAAACATTAAATGCACCAACATTCAATTATAGGGGTCCCAGAACAAGAAGAGAAAAAGAAAGTGACTGAGAAAATATTTGAAGAGGGGGGACCTTCAAGATGGTGGAGGAGTAAGATGTGGAGATCATCTTTCTTCCCACAAATACATCAAAAATACATCTACATGTGGAACAACTCCTACAGGACACCTACTGAATGCTGGCAGACGACCTCAGACTTCCCAAAAGGCAAGAAACCCCCCATGTACCTGGGTAGGGCAAAAGAAAAAACAGAGACAAAAGGATAGGGATGGGACCTGCACCAGTGGGAGGGAGCTGTGAAGGAGGAAAGGTTTCCACACACTAGGAAGACTCTTCACTGGTGGAGATGGAGGGTGGGTGGAGGGGAAGCTTTGGAGCCATGGAGGAGAGCACAGCAACAGGGGTGCAGAGGGCAAAGTGGAGAGATTCCCACACAGGATCAGTGCTGAGCAGCACTCACCAGCCCGAGAGGCTTGTCTGCTCACATGCAGGGGTGAGCAGGAGCTGGGAGCTGAGGCTTCAGCTTTGGAGTTCAGATCCCAGGGAGAGTACTGGAGTTGGCTGCATGAACACAGCCTGAAGGGGGCAAAGGCACCACAGCTAGCTGGGAGGGAGTCCGGGAGGGAGTCTGGACCTGCTGGAGAGACAAGAGACCATTGTTTTGGGGTGCATGAGGAGAGGGGATTCCTACCCCACATGTCCACCGAAGGAAGAACACCGCCTAAATGAGCTCCAGAGACAGGCACGAGCCTTGGCTATCAGCTCAGACCCCAGAGATGGGCATGAAACCTTAACGCTGCTGCTGCAGCCACCAAGAATCCTGTGTGCAAGCGCAGGTCACTATCCACACATGCACCCCCCCACCCCTGGGAGTCTGTGCAGCCCACCACTGCCAGGGTCCCATGACACAGGGACAAGTTTCCCGGGAGAACACATGGCGCTCCTCAGGCTGTTGCAATGTCACATTGGCCTCTGCTGCCGCAGGCTCACCCCGCATTCCAATTATGACTACCGTACCCCTCCCTCCCCCCAGCATGAGGGAGCCAGAATTCCCTAATCAGCCGCTGCTTTAACCCCGTCTTTTCTGGGCAGGAACAGAAGGCTGAGGGTGACCTATAGGCAGAGGCAGGGCCAAAGCCAAAGTTGAACCCCGGGAGCTGTGCGAACAAAGAAAAGAAAGGGAAATCTCTCCCAGCAGCCTCAGGAGCAGAGGATTAAATCTCCACATTCAACTTGATGTACCCTGCATCTGTGGAATACCTGAATAGACAACAAATCAACCCAAAATTGAGACGGTGGACTTTGGGAGCAACTGTAAACTTGAGGTTTGCTGTCTACGCCTGACCTGTTTGTAATATTTGTGTTTATCGTAGTATGGTTTTTAGTGCTTGTTATCATTGGTGGATTTGTTAGGTCAGTCTCTTCTTTTATATTTTTTATTACTTTTTTATTTTAATAGTTTTTAATTTTTTAAAAAAAACTATTTTATTTTATGTTATGTTATTTTATTTTACTTTCTTTTTTTCTCCTTTTCTTCTGAGCCCTGTGGCTGACAGGGTCTTGGTGTTCTGGCCAGTTGTCAGGCCTGAGCCTCTGAGTTGGGAGAGCTGAGTTCAGAACACTGGAACACCAGGGACCCCCACTGCCACACGTAATATCAATTGGTGAGAGCTCTCGCAGAGAATTCTGTCTCAATGTTAAGACCCAGCTCCCTGCAATGGCCATCTAGCTCCAGTGCTGGACACCCTATGCCAAACAACTAGCAAGACAGGAATACAACCCCGCCCATTAGCAGAGAGGCTGCTTAAAATCATACTAAGTTCACAGACACCCCAAAACACACGACCAGATGCAGCCATGTGCACCAGAAAGACAAGATCCAGCCACACCCACCAGAACACAGGCACTAGTCCCCTCCAACAGGAAGCCTACACAACCCACTGAACCATCCTTAGCCACTGGGGGAAGACACCAAAAACAACAGGAACTACAAACCTGCAGCCTGTGAACCACAAACACAGTAAGTTAAGCAAACTGAGAAGACAGAGAAATATGCAGCAGATGAAGAATCAAGGTAAAACCCCACCAAAACAAATGAAGAGGAAATAGGAAGTCTACCTGAAAGAGAATTCAGAGTAATGGTAGTAAAGATGATCCAAAATCTTGGAAATAGAATGGAGAAAATACAAGAAACATTTAACAAAGACCTAGAAGAACTAAAGAGCAAACAAACAATGATAAACAACACAATAAATGATTTTAAAAATTCTCTAGAAGGAATCAATAGCAGAATAACTGAGGAGAAGAACAAATAAGTGACACAGAAGATAAAAGAGTGGAAATAACTACCACAGAGCAGAATAAAGCAAAAACAATGAAAAGAATTGAGAACAGTCTCAGAGACATCTGGGACAAGATTAAATGCACCAGTATTAGAATTATAGGGGTCCCAGAAGAAGAAGAGAAAAAGAAAGGGTCTGAGAAAATATTTGAAGAGATTATAGTTGAAAATTTCCCAAACATGGGGAAGGAAATAGTCAAGTCTAGGAAGTGCAGAGAGTCCCATACAGGATAAATCCAAGGAGAAATATGCCAAGATGCATATTAATCAAACTATCAAAAATTAAATACAAAGAAAAAATATTAAATGCATCAAGGGAAAAGCTACAAATAACATACAAGGGAATCCCCATAAGGTTAACAGTTGAGCTTTCAGCAGAAATTCTGCAAACCAGAAGGGAGTGGCAGGACATATTTAAGGTGATGAAAGGAAAAAAACCTACAAAGTTTACTTGGCCCAGCAAGTGTCTCATTCAGATTTGATGGAGAAATTAAAACCTTGAAAGACAAGCAAAAGTTAAGAGAATTCAGCAGCACCAAACTAGCTTTACAACAAATGCTAAAGGAAATTCTCTAGGCAGAAAAGACAAGTGAAAGAAAAGATCTACATTTACAAACCTAAAACAAGAAAATGGTAAGGGGAACATACATATCAATAACTACCTTAAATATAAATGGATTAAATGTTCCAACCAAACGACATAGACTGGCTGAACGGATACAAAAACAAGACATGTGTATATGCTGTCTACAAGAGCCCCACTTCAGACCTAGGGACACAGACAGACTGAAAGTGAAGAGATGGAAAAAGATATTCCATGAAAATGGAAATCAGAAGAAAGCTGGAGTAGCAATTCTCATATCAGACAAAATAGACTTTAAAATAAAGACTATTACAAGAGACAAAGAAGGACACTGCATAAAGATCAAGGGATCAATCCGAGAAGAATATATAACAGTTATAAATATTTATGCAACCAACAAAGGAGCACCTCAATACATAAGGCAAATGCTAACAGCCATAAAAGGATAAATAGACAGTTACACACTCATAGTAGGGGACTTTAACACCCTACTTTCACCAGTGGACAGATCATCGCAAATGAAAATATATAAGGAAATACAAGCTTTAAATGACACATTAAATAGATGGACTTAATTGATATTTATAGGACATTCCATCCAAAAACAACAGAATACACTTTCTTCTCAAGTGCTCATGGAACATTCTCCAGAATAGATCATACTGTGGGTCACACATCAAGCCTTGGTAAATTTAAGAAAATTGAAATCGTATCAAGTATCTTTTCTGACCACAATGCTATGAGACTAGATATCAATTACAGGAAAACATATTGTAAAAAATACAACCATGTGGAGGCTAAACAATATGCCACTAAATAACCAAGGGATTACAGAAGAAATCAAACAGGAAATCATAAAATACCTAGAAACAAATGACAATGAAAACACGATGACCCAAAACCTATGGGATGCAGCAAAAGCAGTTCTAAGAGGGAAGTTTATAGCAATACAGTCCTTCCACAGGAAACAAGAAATTTCTCAAATAAGCAACCTAAACTTACACCTAAAGCAATTAGAGAAAGAAGAACAAAGCTAGCAGAAGGAAAGAAATCATAAAAATCAGATCAGAAATAAATGAAAAAGACATGAAGGAATCAATGGCAAAGATCAATAAAACTAAAAGCTGGTTCTTTGAGAAGATAAAAAAAATTGATAAACCATTAGCCAGACTCATCAAGAAACAAAGGGAAAAGACTCAAATCAACAGAATTAGAAATGAAAAGGAGAAAAAACAAATGACACTGCAGAAATACAAAGGATCATGAGAGATTACTACACACAGCTATATGCCAATAAAGTGAACAACCAGGAACAAATGGACAAATTCTTAGAAAAGCACAACCTTCTGAGACTGAACCAGGAAGAAATAGAAAGTTTAAACAGACCAATCACAAGCACTGAAATTGAAACGATGATTAAAAATCTTCCAACAAACAAAAGCCCAAGACCAGATGGCTTCACAAGCGAATTCTATCAAACATTTAGAGAAGAGCTAACACCTATCCTTCTCAAACCTTCCCAAAATATAGCAGAGGGAGGAACACTCCCAAACTCATTCTATGAGGCCACCATCACCCTGATACCAAAACCAGACAAGGATGTCACAAAAAAAGAGACCTACAGGCCAATATCATTGATGACCATAGATGCAAAAATCCTCAACAAAATACCAACAAACAGAATCTAACAGCACATTAAAAGGATCATACACCATGGTGAAGTGGGGTTTATCCCAGGAATGCAAGCATTTTTCAATATACACAAATCAATCAATGTGATAAACCATATTAACAAATTGAAGGCTAAAAACCATTTGATCATCTCAATAGATGCAGAAAAAGCTTTTGACAAAATTCAACACCCATTTATGATAAAAACTGTCCAGAATGTAGGTATAGAGGAACTTAACTCAACATAATAAAGGACATATATGACAAATCCACAGCCAACATCATTCTCAATGGTATAAAACTGAAACCATTTCCACTAAGATCAGGAACAAGACAAGGTTGCCCACTCTCACCACTATTATTCAGCATAGTTTTGGAAGTTTTAGCCACAGCAATCAGAGAAGAAAAAGAAATGAAAGGAATCCAAATCAGAACAGAAGAATTAAAACTGTCCCTGTTTACAGATGACATGATACTATACATAGAGAATCCTAAAAATGCTACCAGAAAACTACTAGAGCTAATCAATGAGTTTGGTAAGGTAATAGGATACAAAAGTAATGCACAGAAATCTCTGGCATTCCTACACACTAATCATGAAAAATCTGAAAGAGAAATTAAGGAAACATTTCCATCTACCACTGCAAAAATAAAGAATAAAATACCTAGAAATAAACCTACCTAAGGAGACAAAAGACCCATATGCAGAAAACTGTAAGACACTGATGAAAGAAATTAATGATGATACAAACAGATGGAGAAATATACCATATTCTTGGATTGGAAGAATCAACATTGTGAAAATGATTATACTACCCAAAGCAATCTCCACATCCAATACAATCCCTATCAAACGATAAATGGCATTTTTCACAGAACTAGAACAAAAAAATTTACAATTTGTATGGAAACACAAAAGACCCTGAATAGCCAAAGCAATCTTGAGAAGGAAAAATGTAGCTGGAGGAATTAGGCTCCCTGACTTCAGGCTATACAGTAATCAAGACAGTATGGTACTGGCACAAAAACAGAAATATAGATCAATGGAGCAGGATAGAAAGCCCAGAGATAAACCCACACACATATGGTCACATTATCTTTGATAAAGGAGGAAAGAATATACAATGGAGAAAAGACAGTCTCTTCAATAAGTGGTGCTGGGAAAACTGGACAGCTACATGTAAAAGAATGAAATTAGAACACTCCCTAACACCATACACAAAAATAAACTCAAAATGGATTAAAGACCTAAATGTAAGCCCAGACACTATAAAACTCTTAGAGGAAAACAGGCAAAACACTCTATGACATAAATCACAGCAAGATCCTTTTAGACCCACTTCCTAGATAAATGGAAATAAAAACAAAAATAAACAAACTGGACCTAATGAAACTTAAAAGCATTTGACAGCAAAGGAAACCATAAACAAGATGAAAAGACAGCCCTCAGAATGGAAGAAAATACTTGCAAATGAAGCAACTGACAAAGGATTAATCTCCAAAATATACAAGCAGCTCATGCAGCTCAATATCAAAAAAACAAACAACCCAATCCAAAAATGGGCAGAAGACCTAAATAGATTTTCTCCAAAGAATATATACAGATTGCCAACAAACACATGAAAGAATGCTCAACATCATTAATCATTAGAGAAATGCAAATCGAAACTACAATGAGATATCATCTCACACTGGTCAGAATGGCCATCATCAAAAAATCTAGAAACAATAAATGCTGGAGAGGGTGTGGAGAAAAGGGAACACTCTTGCACTGCTGGTGGGAACGTAAATTGGTACAGCCACTATGGAGAACAGTATGGAGGTTCCTTAAAAAACTAAAAATAGAACTACCATACGACTCAGCAATCCCACTACTGGGTATATACCCTGAGAAAACCATAATTCAAAAAGAGTCATGTACCACAATTTTCATTGCAGCACTATTTACAATAGCCAGGACACGGAAGCAACCTAAGTGTCCATCGACAGACGAATGGATAAAAAAGATGTGGCAGTTATATACAATGGAATATTACTCAGCCATAAAAAGAAACGAAATTGAGTTATCTGTAGTGAGGTGGATGGACCTAGAGTCTGTCATACAGAGTGAAGTAAGTCAGAAAGAAAAGCAAATACCATATGCTAACACATATATGTGTTATATGGAATCATATATATGGAATCATTAAAAATAAAATAAAATAAAAAATGGTTCTGAAGAACCTATGGGTAGGACAGGAATAAAGATGCATATGTAGAGAATGGACTGGAGGTCATGAGGTGGGGGAAGGGTAAGCTGGGATGAAGTTAGAGAGTGGCATGGACATATATACACTACCAAATGTAAAATAGATAGCTAGTGGGAAGCAGCCGCATAGCACAGGGAGATCAGCTCAGTGCTTTGTTTCCACCTAGAAGGGTGGGATATGGATGGTGGGAGGGAGATGTATGAAGGAGGAGATATGGGGATATATGTATACATATAGCTGATTCACTTTGTTATACAGCAGAAACTAACACACCATTGTAAAGCAATTATATTCCAATAAAGATGTTAAAAAAAAGAAAAGAATTCTGTACCACAGTATTCATTGCAGCACTATTTACAATAGCCAGGACATGGAAGCCACCTAAGTGTCCATCGACAGATGAATGGTTAAGGAAGATGTGGTACATATATACAATGCAATGGAATATTACTCAGCCATAAAAAGAAACGAAATCAAGTTATTTGCAGTGAGGTGGATGGACCTAGATTCTGTCATACAGAGTGAAGTAAGTCAGAAAGAGAAAACAAATATCATATGCTAACACATGTATATGGAATCTAAAAAGAAAAAATAGTTTCTGATGAACCCAGGGGCAGGACAGGAATAAAGATGCAGACGTAGAGAATGGAGTTGAGGACATGGGGAGGGGGAAGGGTAAGCTGGGACAAAGTGAGAGAGTGGCACTGACATATATACACTACCAAATGTGAAGTAGACAGCTAGTGGGAAGGAGCTGCGTAGCACAGGGAAATCAGCTCAGTGCCTTTTGACCACCTGCAGGGGTAGGATAGAGAGGGTGTGAGGGAGACCCAAGAGGAAGGGAATATGGGTATGTATGTATACATATAGCTGATTTACTTTGTTATACAGCAGAAACTAACACAACATTGTAAAGCAATTATACTCCAATAAAGATGTTAAGAAAATAAAATTAAAAAGTATCATTGTTTTACAATATTAAAAACAAAAAAACAGAAACAGACTTACAGACTTCAAAAACAAACATATGGCTACCAAAGGGGATGGGTAGGGGGAGAGATACATTAGGAGTTTGGGATTGACATATACATACTACTATACATAAAATAGTTAATCAACAAGGACCTACTCTAAAGCACAAGAAACTCTACTAAATGTTCTGTAATAACCTGTATGGGAAAAGAATCTGAAATAGAATGGATACATGTATATGTATAACTGAATCCCTTTGCTCTACCCCTGAAACTAACACAACCTCGTAAGTCAACTATACTCTAATATAAATTAAAAATTAAATTAAAAAAAGTTTCCACTTGTGATTGGTGAGGTATCAGACAAGATAGATTGGATAGTGCTGTAGAAACCACCTGAAACATCTCAGTGGTAGATGACATAGTTTATTTCTTGCTCACACTGTGTGCTGCCGGCTCTGCTCATCTTAATCTCTCAGAGACCCTGGCTTCCAGAGGCTTCCTGCTTTCATCATCTCAGATGAGGGAAAGGGAGCAAGGGGCTGGCTCATAAAGCTTCCATCCAAACACACTCGTATTTCATTGGCAAAGACGAGTCACGTGGTCCCCTTCAAGGATGCTCTGTTCTCCACAGGGAGGGGCACTGAATACGAGTGGGTGCTGATGCAGTCTCCCACATGGGGAACTTTGGGGGAACTGAGAACACGAGATGCTGACAGTCATCAATTATTTTTCTTCCCTGGTGTAGTTTTGAAAGAGGAGCCCTTTCTGTAATGAGGGGTTGGACACACCCTCAGTCAGCCAGGTGAGCGGAACCAACCCTGGTTCTCAATGGGTGAGTATAGTCACAGTGAGAAACATTCCATCCAGGCAATGATATACGTATTAACTCTGCATTATTAGAGGGTCTCCTGGGTGACCAACAATAACTTAGTTCCATTTTGTTCAATTTGTCCAGTGGATTACCCTAAAGAACGCCTAAAGAAAAATGAGAGCATAATCAAAATGTGGGGAAATAATCTCTTGATGGAGATGTGAAAGGTTCTGTATCTATTTGCTTACGGATAAGGAACAGGGGGACACAGTCCACAGACATTAAGTAGATGAGCTGGTAATACGTAAATAGATTTCCTCAGTCAGTCTCCTCCTAGAGAGGAGAAAAAAGAAATTATTTCATTAATAGCAGAGTCACCTTAGGTTAAACATTAGAAAGAGCTGACTCTGCATTTCATTGTCTAAGGAGGCTGTGAGGTGTTAAGATCCTGGTAAATATATTGATAGTATCATTGAATTAATCTCCAGATCCACTCCCGTACCTCAAATCAAATTTGGAAACATTTACTAAGGCTTTGTCCCTTATACACTAAATCAACCTCTTCTTTACCAGAGCAGTCAGCTGAGCATATGCATGGTCTCTGCAGTTCTATAAAGTTTAAAAGAAAACAAAATAAAAATGAATTTTATACTGCAGATATTAGGGGCTCAGAATAAGTTGTTAACTTTGGGGGGTGAATTATTTTGCCATAAAAGTAAGTTTCTGCATTTTCTAGAAGCCCTCATTGTGCCTGGGGATCTGATAGAGCTGCTTCTCAATACTCACATGCTCGGCTTGCAAAGGGAGAAAAATGATTGTAAATAGCTTCGCTTCTCCTCAGATGGAGTCCTTGAGGGCTTTGGAAGCTGAGGCTCTAATGAAGGGAGACGCGCTGCTCCAAACTCCAGGCGCAGAGCTGTTTCTGATAAGATTAAAAGGATGTTTTTTCTTACCAGATACATTCCCTCTGAATGCTATATTTCCTAAACAGAGTGGATTATATGCCAAATGGTGCAGTTTTATCTCATAGGAGCCCGATGACTTGCTTCTTAGTTCCTGATACAGTGATTAGCTCTGGATTTTTTTTTTGGTCATATTTTGTCCCTTTTTTTTTTTTTAATATTCCCGCATCGGAAGACAAACTCAGAAGCTATGGGAAGAAGAAACTAATGTCCATTATGAATCTGCTTTATTATCAAATCATACTAAATTATGAGCCTAATTTAAGCAAATTATTTCAAATTTGGTGAATTTATTTCATTCTTCCCATTGATTTAAAACCAAAAGTATTATTATATTCATGCCTAATTATTTCTTGCAACTTGTTTTATAATACACTCAACCAACTAATTTTGTTTACTGTGATAAAATACAGATAACATAGAATTGACAATTTTATTTATTGATTGATATTTATTTTTATTGGAGTATAGTTGATTTGCAGTGTTGTGTTAGTTTCAAGTATACAGCAAAGTGAATCAGTTATATGTATACATATATCCACTCTTTTTTTAGATTCTTTTCCCATATAGGTCATTACAGAGTATTGAGTAGTTCCCTGTGCTATACAGTACGTCCTTATTCCTTATCTATTTTATATACAGTAGTGTGTATATGACAATCACATAGAACAGTCCATTTTAACCCTTTTTAAGTCTACAATTCAGTAGCATTGAGTTCATTCACAATGCTGTACCAACCATCACATCTATCCAGTTCCAGAATTTTACTAAAATTGAACATGTCTAATAATTCAAAGAAATCTCCCTTCCCACAGAAAATGAGTATCTGTTGCCAAAAGATTTTATCAAACAGTATTTTTTACCAAAATAATTTCTCGAGCGTAAGAACAGGAAATCATAAGGGATTTTCCTTTGGAAATCCCACTCTCCACTCAAGTTCCTCTGTGTGTTCCATCTAGGGTATCTCTGGGATGACACCATCCTCCCATGCAACCCCCACCCTGGCCCTACGCCAGCCCCAGAGGGATGACCACAGAGCAACCTGCCACGGACACAGTTAAATCTAGAGAAGCAATCAGTGTTAATGAACTGCGCAACGGCTCCTTGTGTAACAACTCACTTGCAATCTCAACCACCACAAGTGTGTGTGGGAGTATACCAAGGCCGATGCCTTCAGAACCAACTGAGAAGCTTGACATTTTGATAAGAGCAGTTGCAAAAGTAAGAATTGAGTCTCACACCTTTATTTAACCTGAAGGTTCTCTTAATTCCCTGCATAGCAGTGCCAAGAACTCTGCTTTCTGAGACTCAACTGGACTAAGAAGACATGTGGATTTGATTTCAGAGGGAAAAAAGGGCCAAGACAATGAAATGAGCACCTTTCCAAATGTAACGTTTAGGTTCATGAAATAATTTCATCCTATTCCTCGGCCCCCTCTCCCCACCCTCCCCATGCAAACCCCTCATCAAATCCCAAATGCATCTGGCCGCTTTCAAATATGAAATAAGCCTTTTAATTCATACCAAAAATGCAGGCTACAGCTTTAAACCCTTAATCATTCATGTGGAGGCAAAGGCTTAAGAAATCTGGGGTAAAATAATCTTTCTTTGAAATATAAATTCTAGAATTTTATAATGAAAACAAAACGTGTTTCTTAGTAAGGAAAGCACTGCATGTCTCACTTGAACCTGAGCCTCACTGATGTATCCCAGCACCTAGAACACGGTTTGGCAAGGAATAGGCACCCAAAAATATTTGCTGGACGAATAACCAGTGTTGTAGTGCCTCATGACAACATGGTATAACTTACTCCAGAGACAAGTATTGGGTCCAGGGGTGGTGGCAGGGCGAGCTGGATACCTCACAGTACAGTTTCCACTACCCTCCCTCTATCTCTTCTTATGCTCATTCATCGTGTTCCCTGACCATCCTCCCTCCCTGATGCCGGCTTCTCTATAATATTATACATTTAGACCCTGCTTTCCTCTCCTCCTTCCCAACACAGCCCTGTGCCTTGCTCTAGGCTGAATGTATATGTCCCTCCAGAATTCTTATGTTGAAACCTCATCCTCAATGTGAGGATATTTGGGGGTGACATCTTTAGAAAGTGATTAGGTCATGAGGGTGGAGACCTCATGAAAAGGATTAGTGCCTTGATAAAAGAGGCCCCAGAGCTCCCTCTCCCCTTTCACCACAGGAGGACCCAGAGAGAAGTCCGCTGTACAGGAACCAGAACTCAGACTTCACCAGACACCAGCTGTGTTGTCATCTTGAGGCTGGATTTCCTAGCTTCCAGAACTCTGGTGTTAGAGTTTTTTGGCTGCACCGCACGGCATGCTGAATCTTAGTTCCCCAACCAGAGATCAAACCCATGACCCCTGCAGTGGAAGTGTGGATTCTTAACCACTGGGCCACCAGGGAAGTCCCTTGTTAGAGTATTTTTGTTGGAGCAGTCTGAGTGGCCTGAGACCTGCCTTCTCTCCTTCTACTTAATTCCCATTTCTCCCTCTGTGGGTTTTCTCTTCCCTCTTGCTCTCATTTTCCATTTTGCTTCCTCTCTCCTGTCCATCTTCTCCCTTTTTTAACAAATACATGAAACTAAGTTGTATTTTAAATTGGTATTCTGATCTATTAAATATTAGGCTCCCAGTTCTTAATTTTTTCCTATGGAACATTAAGATTTTATAAGTGTCTGCACTGCAACAAAGAACAGTTATTTTTTATTTGTCTTCAGGAAACAAAAAAACAAACAAAAAAGGCTGTCTCCATGATGGCAAGTGCTGTAGTGTTCCGGAAAGTTGGCCGGTTCCGTATGATGGAAATAAATTATTCTATTGCCCACATCTCCTACTTTATGAAGAAAATAGAACACAGACTCAGGGGAAAAAATAATGCTTTTGGAGATAAAGGATAACGTTGCTGTTTTAATTGGGATGACTCAGGTGGTGTCTTACCTTGTTAGGGGACTAGGTAGATGGCTTGTGAGGAATGCATACTATTATCCACAATCTCTGCTTTCCCATTTCCAGCTTCCAGTTAATGTTGGTACAACATACATTAAATTGAAGGGTATCCATGCATGCAGCAGAGTGCAATTCCTGAATTCCTGGGAGAAGAGAAGTCTATTTTTTAAGTTAACAAAAATAAGCATGAGCCTTATTTCTAGTGTTTTCTATAGGACAATCAATACTTACTTCTCATCATATATCTTTCTACTTAGTTTAAAGGAATAACTGACAAAAGTTAATCAGCAATGTCAGCACGGCACATCACACTTTTTATCTCCTGATGTCATTAAAAAAATTTATATAAAACTGGAGGATTGGAAAAGAAAGCAAGATAGTTTATCCTTCCTAGTTTCAAACACCTGAGTTTTCAAGTTCTCCAGATAAGTTAAACAGATTCTTCCATAAAATGGAAGAAAGAAAAATCTTTTTCTGCTCACATCCTATCCATTTGTACTGTTTCTTTTTGCAAACTTGTAGAAGAAGCAATTGTTAGCTTGTCTTCCTAGTTGGCGGATTAACTTGCCTCCACTGTGTGTCTCTGTAGTTTTCCCATTCGTTCAGATTATACCTGCAAAGTCAAGAAATATGATTTGACAATTAGCCTACCTGTGATTTCCAGAGCCTTTGTTCACCTCCTGTTGATTCCTAAGGTCTCACCAGGGAAGGTAAGCTAGCATGTCAGTAGGCAAAGACTCTTCTTCAATAAGTGTGGGTGGGTGAAGGAAGGTTGAATAGCAAGAGAACAAAAAGGGAAGAAAATAGCATACTTTTTCATTTCTATAACCTTTGCTAAAATTTTTCTTCTGAGGTTATAAATTCATTTCTTTCAAACAAGAAGCTTTGTTGAATAAAACTTAAATTCTTAAAATTGCCATTAAGTGCACCATTTTGTTCAAGATGAACCCATTAAACATTTTCTTTATTGTAATTAAGTCCAATACACAGCAATTGGAAACATTGTCCAAATACTAACAGCTTAGCTATCAGCTTTGTGTGAGGTGGGAAGCCAAAGAATAGATGTGTATTCACTAAGCCCCAAAGAGCTTGTTTTGTTTTGATGCTAAGAGAGCAAAGGCAGGTGCCTGAAACCCAGGACAACTGCTCTGTCTCCTTCGTATAAGCCTATTTAGCTCGGCTTTGTTCACATCTACAAATGCAATCATTTGGACCAGGGACGGAGGGGAGTCCTACAACCACACCAATGACCTGTAGAGGAGAGCAGACAACCAGGGAAAGGCCAAGGGCAGCCTGTGTGGTGCACCCAGATGGGAATAAACCTGGTTAATGGGCTGTTATGTAAGGAAAGCTGGTCACCCAGCCTCCCAGCACTGGCTGTTAGAACCTAGACTGTTTTCAATTACATTGCATGCCATCTAGATGTTTATCTGCAATGCTATCTGTGACTCTTTAAGGCACAAAAGGATTGACTGATAAAGACTGTTCATATAGAATGAAAACTACTTACAGTTTACTGAATCATCAGTTTAAGTCTATCCAACAGACTGTAAATAATATGGAACTGCAGGATAACCCGATTGAGGACATTAATTTTTTTCCTATGGTTATAAAAAGAAAACAAGCATATTTCCCTTTCTTTTCTCAAGTGGAAAAGAGCTCTTGGAGGGAAAGAGCTGGATCCTTGCAGAAGAGGTGTGGAAAGGGACAGGGAGAGGAGAGTGGACCAGCGCACATGGCAGGACACACTGGGACTCGGGGATGGATATTGATGGGGAGTTTGCTGGGGACATCTGGCCTCCACGGAGCACCTCATCTTGTAGCCACCTATTAACGTAGTTTGTAGTGGCTTGGAGACTTACCCCTAAGAGCTGTGCCCTTTGAGGCTGCATAGAAGGTCTAAGTCACCAGATTTGTTGCAAGGGAGTGGAAGTTTGCCTACCTTTGGGTGGTCCAAGGAAAAGTCTGCCAACTGTGGTGTGTGGACCACATCCAGGCTGCAGCCTGTTTCCTTAAATAAGGTTTCGTTGGAGTGTAACCGTGTCCATTTGTTTACATATTATCTATGGCAGCTTTCACACTACCAGAGCAGAGTTGAATAGTTGCGACAGAGACCACAAAGTCTAGAGTATTTACTACCTGGCTCTTTATAATAATAATGTGCTAATGCCTGAACTGTTAGCCTGGAATGTGGGTTTAGATGATGGGCATGTCGGCTGTTCTTGTCAGAGCCTGAAGTCAGGAGATCCTTTGTAAGTTGTCTGCATCGCCTAAGTCCTCAAGGATACAGGTGAGATCCTAGGCCAGGAGAAGGATCGATACTGACTCATGAAACACCTTTCCTTATCATCCCAATTCAAGCCAGTTTAGTTCTAGGTTTAAATATGAGATGATATTCTATATTTCTAGGATGACATACATGTTAGAAATTAATGTGTTTCTTGGACTAAAACACTGTGACACACATCCATACCCGTTACATACTGCATGAGTTTCCCATCGCTGCTGTAACAAATGACCACAGACTTAGTGACTTAAAACAATACAAATGGATTATCTCACAGTTTGAGCTCAGAAGCCCCAAATCAGCCTCACTGGGCTGAAATCAAGGTTTTGGCAGGGCTGTGCTCCTTCGGAGGCTCCAAGGGGAGAATCTGCCCCTTGCCTTCTAGAGGCCCCTGCAGTCCTTGCTTGTGGACACTTCTTCTATCTTCAAAGCCAGCAGGATAGCATCTTCTCTCCTCTCTGACCTCTGCTTCTCTGTCACCTCTTCTTTGACTCTGACCATCCCCCCCACCCCACTCCCCTTTTACAAGGATCCTATGATGACATTTGACCCACCAGGTAATCCAGGATAGTCTCCCCAGTAAAATCCGTAACTGAATCACTGTGCAAAGTCCTTTTTGTCATGTGAAGTCACATATTCACAAGCACCAGAAATTAGGACGTGGTGTCTTTGGGGGTCATAGTCAGCTGAATGAGGCTATGATACTGCCCTCAACATGTAAGGAATTGCTGAACAGCTATGGAAGGTTACAGGAAATGGGTCTGTTCTGGTCCAGTACAGAGTCTCTACTTTTTATCCATCTGCAACTCTCGTTCAGGAAAGGGGTGAGTGGTAATGGCACAGGTGGTCCCTTGTGGTGTCACCACCCCCTGCTGGGTGAGAACAGCCCCGCCCAAGCGATAGAGTGAGCTCTTGGACTTGCTGGTTCTGCGACTTCAGAGGGGTTCCCTGACTCCTGCTTTGTTCCCTAAGATGGACTTCATTGTCTGTGTCACATCCTTCCTTGGCCACATATTAGGAGGACTTTGGGAAGGAAAGCAGATAGAGTTTTAGTGGAACAATTCTTGTGGTTGCAGGTTTACTGACCAGGAAACTGTCTCAGGCTCAAATACTCAGAGGCTATTAGTGACTGGACTCCAAACAGCTTTAGAAAGCATTTTCTTGAAAGAAGGAAGGAAGGAAGGAAAGAAAGAAAAAGAGAGAGAGAGAGAAAGGGGGAAAAGAAGGAAAGAAAGGAAAGGCTTCTAGTCTGCTATGGGCTGAATTGTGTTTCCTACAAAATCATGTGTTAAAATTCTAACTCCCAGGCCCTCAGAATATGACTGCATTTGGAAATAAGGCTTTTACAAAGGTAATTAAAGTCAAATGAGTTCAGATGGGTGGACCCTAAATCAATATGATTGGTGTCCCTGAAAGAAGAAGAGGTTAGGACACAAGCAGACACAGAGAGAAAACCATATGACGACACAGGGAAAAGATGGCCACCAGTAAGTCAAAGAGAGAGGCCTTAGGAGAAACAAGTCCTGCCAATACCTTGACCTTGGACTTCTAGCCTCCAGAGCTGTGAGAAATAAATTTCTCTTGTTTAAGCCACCCAGTCTCCGGTTCTCTGCTGTGGGTTCTCTAAGAACCAATACAGGCTCAAGGAAGTGGAAGCTCTGGAAAGGCAGGGGGCATCGGTGAATCTTTAGCAGCCAATGTTCCCAGCAGCTGGGGACGCTGGCCCAGGAAGGGCATCTGGGCCACCAAAACAGCATCTACATAGCAGGCAAGGTGCAATCATAGGAAAGAGTGCAGATGCTGGAGAGTGAAAAAGAATGAGAGCTTTTCACAGCTCTGAGCTGTGAAACTCAAAACTGGGACGCTATCAGGAATTTTTGAAGTTAGAGTTTGAAGCCTCTTTGCAGGCAGAGTATCTTTGCCTTAAAACTAGCATCCAGTGGTGTGGGGGAACACCCAATGAAAAACAATGGCATCCAATTAAAAATATGGTAACCAAAGGTAAGGATGAAGAACATCTAAATCTGCGTTGCTTTGTCATAATGGGCTACAGTCTTCCCTCTGGGTTGACATCAGTTTCATTCTCCTCTTTGCCTAAAGTATGGCCTGGAAAAGCTGATGAATTCCTAAAGCAGGATGGAGAGATAGGTCATGTTTTCTTCCTCTCTACCTAGATGCTTCTCAGTGTAGAAGCTTTCCACTTACAAGATACGTTACTTCCCTTTGTCCCTTAATCTTCTCAAACTTGGTTGCGGTCATCATCCTATTATTCACTCCATACTAGATGGATGGATTTTCCCTGGTTTCCTATTTTCCACCCTGGTGCTCCTGTCCCTTGCAGGAATAACAGAGCACTGTCCTTCTCTTCCTTTAAAAGTTCTGTCCTACAGAAATGCTTCTCTTCGATGCTCTGGTATATGGCATCGACCCCTACTCATGATTTCCCTGACCACAGATTCTTTGTGGCATAGATTCTTATTTCTCATTTCTCCTGTGATATTCCACCCTGTGTCAAGCACAGAATGAATAATGGAAACAACGTTAACCTTTATTTTCCATGCTTGGTAGAACTGCAGAGGCTTGTAGCAGATGGCGTCAAAAGGTGAAGGTACAATAAGACATTCAATTTCATAATCAAAGAGGTCACTTTAAACAAGATGGAACACCAGCTTGTGGGCTAATATTGACACAGTTGTTTAATCCAACAGTGACTCAGGTTATGTTTTTTAAGCTGCCTACATGTTTTCTGTTGCATAGGACACCAGACAAAGAAATACAAATATTTGGGTTTTTTGTTACAATCAAAGCTGGGAAAGTTTAGGGTGTTTTCTTAGTAAAATGTCTTGGTGTGGCTGGGAAGAGGTCTGTGAGGCCATGAGCAATTTCTCTCTAAGAAAACTCTATGACATTGCACTTTCTGCTGAATTTAGTTTTCAGATACTGAATGCATATAAACTGAATGGACATTAATAAAAAGGATTCAGTGAGGGGGAAGAAAAAAAACAACCAGATGAAGTCTGGACCTTTCTTTGTTGCTGATCTGAGGACTGCTACATCCAGAAGTGAATTACTATGCAGAGTGTAGCTCAAGCATCAGAAATAATTAGGAACTATTAGGAGCTATTTGAAGAATGCAGGTGGATAAGCTGATCCCAAGTAGGCAGGTGAAAAGATTTTGAGCCACTAACAATATTGTGCAAATATGCTCAGAGCATGAATAACGAGCTGCATGGCTGGTTGTCCTCACTGTGTTTGTGAGTGCGGTAAGGCCATGGGAACTGGGAGCTCAATGGAAGAGGCCGGTGTGGAGAAAAGAGTCTTTGTTATTCACGGGACTGGTATTGAAATCAGCTCCATGTGTGTTTGGTTGATAGTAGCTCAACAGGAGGTGGATTCCACAGGAAAGAAACCTGAAGAAGAACTATGAAGGAAGCAAGTCTATTCAACATACTTCAGTTCAGCTGGTGGTCTCCTTAACTAATGCCATGGCTCATCCCTTCAACCTCTGTTTACTGAAGGACTGTGATGTGCAGTCACTCGGTCGATACCAGGAGTGAATCAGGCAGTATTCAGGCTGCTGTTACAAAACACCACAGACTGGGTGGCTTATAAACAAAAAAGACTATTTCTCACAGTTCTGGATGCTGGGAGGTCCAAGTTCAAGGCACCAGCAGGGTCATATTCTGATGAGAGTCCTCTTCCCGGTTCATAGCCAGCTCTTTCTTACTGTGTCCTCATATGGTAGATGGGGCTGGGGATCTCTTTAGACCTTCTCTTTCAAGGGCACTAATCCCATTCATGAGGGTTTCACCCTCATGACCTAAGTACCTCCCAAAGGCCCTGCCTCCTACCATCATTTCTGAAGGTGAGGGTTTCAATATACGAGCTTGGCAGAGACGGAAACTTCAGACCATAGTCGTCTCTTCCCTCATGGAGCTAACCTTCCCGAGGAAGAACAGGGGATCCTGCTACAATGTAGGTGAGGGGCTGGAGAATGTGGGGGAAGGGAGTAAGGTTTTCTACTGTGTGTTATAGAAGGTCACTGAGTGGGAGGTCTTTGAGCACAAAGTGGAATGGAATGAAGAAGTGAGTCATGTGGAGACCCTGGGGCCGGGAGAGGAGGGAACATTCCAGGCAAAGAGACGATCTGCAGAGATCTTCAGGTGATAATGAGGTTGGCAAGCTCCAGGAGCAGGAGGTCGGTGGGGCTGAGCAGGGATCACGAGGGAGATGAGAGACTCAGACAGTGGCCAGGCGTGTGGGGTCCTATAAAGAACCAGGATTCCATCTTTCATGGGATGAGAAGCTGTCGGTTTTTCATGATTAGAAAGAACTAGAAAGAGATGAAGTCCAATTGGTGGTCTCACTGGCCATCACCATAGTACACTGGAGTAGTAATCAAGAACCCGAAATCCCAGAATAGGCTCTATCACGTATTAGCACATTGGCTAAAGCAAATCACTTAAATCCATCTGGGACCTGGTGTTGCACAAATCCAGATGCTGAACTCGAAGACTCCAAGTTACTTTTTGCTCTCAGTGAGCTGTATAATGTATAAGTGAAATATGGTGATATCAAAAACTTTAATATTGAATTTTATTGTGCTTTACACATGATTTTTATTCTATTGCAATAATAGAATAAAAATGTTACAGGACCCAAAGGGTCTCAATTAGGTCATTTAATTTATTTTTAGCTTCGTATATGAAAAACAATGAAAAGCACAATAAGTTAAAATAACTCCATTGCATATATATGTATATTACACACACATCCTTCCACCCAGAAGGAGTGTTTCCATGTTGTAAGTGCCATCCCAATGTGATCAACACTCCCTGAAATTCTACCATGGAATTCCAGCCACTCTGTTTGTACCCTCCAGAGATGATCACTGTCTACATTAGTTTGGAACCTATCTCTGCTGGACACATCATATTTTCTGGCTTCACAGCAAATTTGAACACCCTTGGTATGTCTGGGCACTTCTAGCCCTGTGAGTCCCACCTCCCTAAGGCAGATCCCAGAGGACTTGGGGTCCCAGCTCTTGGAAGCTGGACCCCACATGTTTCCAGCCTCCACCAAGCTGATCCTCACACACAGGCCCTGCTTTGGGAAAGAGCATCCTGAGAAAAGAGGCTCCAATGGAATCCACTTTTGGTGGAGGCATGTGGCTCCTGGGGGCAGCTGCGCTTTCCTACCTAGTCTCTGGAACAAACGTGGTGTGGGATCTGGGGCAGCTGCAACTGTGGTCAAGCCTGGAAGCACTGTAGCGTCCCAGGCTTACTGACAGCAAAGGTCCCACTGTCACTGTCACGCCAGTCTTTGTACATGGTTTGGGACACAGTTCCTGTAAGTGGGGAGCTTATTTCTCAGATGTCTCAAGAATATCAAGGGCTCCTCAGTCTCTTCTTTTCTACTGAATCTGCCATAATTAGTTATTGTTACTTGCAGCTACTAACTTGGGCTGATCCTGGCTGCCCTAGCCTTGTGAAAACAACTCCCCAGAATCTATACACATATAAGCAACAATGTATTTTCATATTTAAGAATGGAAGTCTGCACTAGTTAGTTTAGACCCGTAATCTCTTATCAACAGCCATGATGTTCCGTGGTACTGTATCCTACACCATAATTTGCTTAACATGCTCCCTATCAATTTACACTTGAGAGATTTTCCTAAAACTGTTATATACAACATAGCAGTGAAAACTCTGACACATTTATGTTTGCCAACTCACAATATGGTGTTTGTATAGATTCCTAGCAGCAAGATTGCTGGATTATCATATATATATATATTAAAAATTTAATATATGAACTATATTTTAAAAGGTTATACTAATTCATACTCCCACTACAGACGTATGAAGAAATCAATTTTTCCCACACATGCTCTAACACTTGATGTTATTAGCCTTTTAAGATGTTGCCATTTTGAAAGGCAAAACTGCATCTCATTTTACAGTTAATTTACATTTTAAAAATTATTAGTGAGATTAAGTATATTTTCATATATTTATTGGCTCATTTGTATTTTTCATCTTTGTTTTGTCTATTTATATCCTTTGTCTATTTTCTATATTTTTATTAATAGAGATCACATTATATTATATATTCTAAATATATAACATATATATTGTGTATATATTGTAAATATATAATATATATAACATATGTTATGTAGTGTGCAATTTGTATGCATTGTATTGAAAATAATTTCTCTAAACCCCTCCCACTTACCTTGTAATTTTATTTATGATATCTTCTACTACACTCACTACACAAAAGTTCTATTCCAGGCTTGCTGAAAATGGTTCAACTTTAAGGGATCTAGAAATATTATTAAATATATTAATAAAAGTTTGAGTAAATATTTATATCATCATATACTGAAGAAAGCCTAATCAAGAAGAAAATTTTGTGATTAAACTTTAAGTAAAATAGAATTCCTAATTAAATACTTCCAATAAAAACTTCTTAAAATGATTTTTTAAATAATACCAGATACTATTATAAAACCTTATATTAAATAGTAAAATCCTAAATGTATTCTTACCACACTTAGAAACAGGACTAATGTCAGGGATTTGCCTGCTAAAATTCAGTCTTTTCTAGAAGAATTTAGCTAATGCAATAAGCCAGAATCAAGTAAACTGTGTAAATTTTGGAAAAGAGGTGAAAGCAGTATCACTTTTTGCAGCTAATGTGATTTTATACCTAGAAGATTCAGGAGGCTTAACTAAAAGAAAACCTTTTAGAACTTTTTTTTTTTTTTTTTTTTTGCGGTACGCGGGCCTCTCACTGTTGTGGCCTCTCCCGTTGTGGAGCACAGGCTCCAGAGGCGCAGGCTCAGCGGCCATGGCTCACGGGCCCAGCGGCTCCCCAGCATGTGGGATCTTCCCGGACCGGAGCACGAACCCGTGTCCCCTGCATCGGCAGGCGGACTCTCAACCACTGCTCCACCAGGGAAGCCCAGAACTAATTTTTTAAAACACCACCATATGAAGATGTCACTATATAAGGTAAATATTTGAAAAAGCCAACAGTTTTATTCAATAACCATTTAGAAGTTGAAATGGTAAAAGATTCCATTCATGACAACTACTAAAACTACAAAATGACTAAAAATAAATTTATCAAGGAAGTCATAAGATTTTTTCAATATATTTTTTGATTTGGAATATTTATTAAATGCTTAAAATATGGTAAGACTTTCATGAAAGGAGGCAAAACTTAAGGCACAAACATACACATATGTAATTTTTTCCTTTACTGCCAGATTTCCAGCCCCTTCTTGAGGAAGAATGGAATGAAAAGTGAAAAAAAGGAAAAGGAACGAATTATGGTTTCTCTTTGTAAGGGAGAGCAGATCCAAGAAGTAGCTCTGACGTACAGGTAAAAACCTGTCATATACATACTGTCATATTGTCAGAATATTTTTCTGGGTTTTGTCCTGTCATGTTGCTGTCTTTCTGGTATGTTCTTCTGAACCCCCATCCCCTCCAAAGCCTTCCTCCCTCTCCCTTAACTATCGCTTCAGTCAATTTCATCATTATAGCAAATATGCAGTTGCATGTATTCCTTCAACAGAAGTTTGAGTTATATTTTATAGATGACATAAAAGAAAGCTTCAGTAAATGAAGACTTGTCATATCCCTGAATGGGAAGATTGAATATCATAAATGCATCTCCAATCAGTGTGTAAAGTTAATGCAACTCCAATCAGAATCCTAATGGTTGTTTAAGTATTCTGATCTTGTTTTTGAAATTAGACAAACTGATTATAAATTTCATATGAACAATAACCTTGATCATTTCTGAGAATGTTTTGGAAAAGAAATTATAAGGGACTTATTTTCCAGATACTTAAATGTATATTAAAGCTACCCTAATCCAAACAATATAGTTTGGGAATACTGGCACAGGAATAGAAAAATTGATGAGCAAAACAGAACATAGAGTACAGAAACCAAACCAAAAATGCTTGAGTTTTTAATATATGATAAATGATACTAGAACAAATAGCTAACAATTTATAAAAGAAAAAAATATATATATATATGCATTTATACAAAATTTAAAAATGATTTAAAATGATAGATTGATTAAAGATCTAGAAAGGTACAACCCATTTAATGATATAATAAGATACAGGAGTTATGCTTCTTTTTTTAATAATCATTAAGAGGGGAAGGTACTTCTAAGCAAGACTGGGAATTCAGATACCATACAAAAACCAAAACAAAATAACCCCTTATCTCTTTGATTATATGTTAACTCCATCATTTTACAGATTTGGATATAAAGCCTACAGAGGAGAATAAGTAACTCATCTAAGATAACTCAATTCAGTGGAGATAGGGAATAAATGGCTACTCAGGTGATTAGAATATTTAACTGGAGTAAATTATACACTTTTCTCTTTTCCAGTGTTCTATAAACTTCAATGAGCATAAAAATTACCTGAAGTACTTGTTAAAACAGTTATCTGGGTCCCACTCCCAGTTTCTGATTTAATAGATCAGGTTAGGGCCTGAGAATTTGAATTTCTAATTAGCTCACAAGTGATGTTCACACTGCTGGTTGGGACCTCACTTGGAGTAATATTTCACTATAAAACTTCTTTGTACAAATTTTAATGGTGCTACGATATACACTAGTTTGACTACCATCAATAAATACACATTTTAGGGGTGTACTCATGTTATAGGACAGTGAAAACTTGGGTCTAGGGGGATAAGTAAGGACCAAGAATCAGGGTCAAATTCCTTCAGGAACAGAGCTATCAGGTCAGGCTGAGGTTACATAAAAGGAGCATAATTAAGATACTTCATGTATCAAAAGAAAGTTAAATGACATCAATGAAAAGGCAGGAAATTCTTTTCTCCAAATATTCTATTCTCCATGAAAGCAATGAGACAACTGGCAAAAGTTGTCAGAATCAAATTTTTCAGAACTCTGGAAATTAACCAAAGGCATGGAGTAATCTGAGGAACATTTATTAGAGAGTAACTGGCTAAATCTCAGTAAGACCAGTGAGCTTCATGGCATTTAACTTGCTCTAGTCCCATCCCCTGCTCTCCAGATCTATAACAACCTTGAAAAATGAAAGCCTGTATTTCCACTGCAACCTAGCAAACACTAGAGGTAACAGAATGGAGCTGGAGCTCTTGCAAAGCCCCAGTCCCAAATAACTGCCATTATTCGACCTGTCTCAGTGTTCCCTGGAAGATCTCACTTGCAGGGTTATCTGCATTTAACCTGACTTAGAGCTTGCCTAGTGCAAAAAGTCTTCTCCCCAAGGGGTGCTTGTTGAAAACAATTAATGTTGACATGTTTAACCTTGCAGCTGCCTGAGGTGGTGGATAACAGTTGGGAGAAACCCTAGACTAACCAAAAAGCTTAAGAGAAAAAACTGGGGAATGAGAAATTCATAGGGACTTAGCAAAGCTCTGACATATTTCTGGGAATCTAGAAAGACTGTGCACATGCCCTGAACTGTGTGCTTGCTCAGGAACACCCTAAGAAGGTCCTGCTCTCACCTTTGGCTGACCTTGAAGCTCTGTGCAAGCAGGAAAGGAAGGCAAAGGCAACATTATCAACTGCCTGACTGAGAGTTGAAGGAGCACCTCAAAACACATACAGAGACCCTTGGCAAAAACTGGGAGACTTCTCTTTCCTTTCATGAGGTTCCCAACGTTTCTTCTATCAATAGATAATTACTTTATTTATGCAAGTCAGGTGACTCTTAGAACAAAAAAACATTTCATGATAAACAGATTATCATTAGGTGCATATCTTATGGATATTTTGTGAAATGTTATGCCTGTGTTGCAAAAGTTGAATAGTTTTGTCTTTATATATTGCTGTCCTCAAGGTACGCATGTTTTACTTAATTGAACGTTACTGTTTAATATTTTCTTCTTATATAAGAGACCATGCCCTTTTGTATGACATGTTTTTTTTTGAAATTTTGAATTTTATTTACTTTTTATACAGCAGTTTCTTATTAGTTATCTATTTTATACATATTAGTGTATACATGTCAATCCTAATCCCACTGCCCCCCAGCCCCCCGCTTTACCCCCTTGGTGTCCATACATTTGTTCTCTACAGCTGGGTCTCTATTTCTGCCCTGCAAACTGGTTCATCTATATATGGCATATTTTAATAAATGTTATCTGTCAACTTTATAAAAGTTTTGTTTTTCACTCTGGAAATATGATCACACGTCTTTGTTTTCATTCTGGCTTTTGCTTCCCGAGAATAAAAGTTATATTGTGGCCTTTTGATACGTAAATGCCAAATAGACAGCCTGAAAAAAAATAAACTGGGAGACATTGGTGTCCAGGCATTTAAGGAAATCTCTGTCCAATCACTAGCTGACTGCTAAGTTGAGCAGAGACTGCAGTGGCCACACATGAGGAAGATACAGACTTTGTAGAATTAG
Source organism: Pseudorca crassidens (assembly GCF_039906515.1). Lineage (NCBI taxonomy): Eukaryota > Metazoa > Chordata > Mammalia > Artiodactyla > Delphinidae > Pseudorca > Pseudorca crassidens. The sequence continues at coordinate 8,500,000 of NC_090298.1, forward strand.
CTCAGAAAAGTCACCAGACAAACAACGACAACAACAATCCAGGGTGGGGCAGGGAGAAATCTGATTTTCAGAGTTGCCACATTATATTATTTTAATAGTCTGATTTTCAACAAAAAATTATGGAACATGCAAAGAAACAAGAAAGCATGGTCCATACACAGCAGGTGGGCAGGGGGTAAGCAATCAATAGAAACTGTCTCTAAGGAAGATCAGACATTGGACTTATTGGACAAAGATGAAAGATTTATATGATCTGAAGAGGAACCAGAGTATGGACAAAGACTTTAAATAAGCTATTCAAATATGTTCAAAGTGTAAAGAAGTCTGTGTCTAAGGAACTAAAGGAAAAAAATGATGTCTTCTCAAATAGAGAATGTCTATAAAGAAAGAGAAATCATTAAAAATCACATAGAAATTCTGAAGTTGAAAAGTACAATAACTAATATGAAAAATTCACTTCAAGGCTCTTGAACTTGAATTCTGAGCAGGCAGAAGAAACACTAAGTGAACTTGAAGATAGTCAATTGAGATGATCTATTTTGAGAAACAGAAAGAAAAAAAAAGAAAGAAAAATGAACACAGTCTCAGCGACCTGTGGAACACAAGCAAAATTCTCAACATATGAATAATGGGATTCATAGAGGGAGTGGAGAGAAAGGAAGGGACAGAAAGGATATTTGAAGAAATAATGGCTGAAAATGTCCCAAGTTTGATGAAAAACAGTCTATTCATCCAATTAGCTCAAGGAATTCAAAGTAAGACAAACTCAAGCTATCTACATACATACATCATCATCAAACTGTCAAAAGCCAAAGACTGAGGGAGAATCTTGAAAGCAGCAAGAGAGAAGTGACTGACTTTGTACAAATGATCCTCTTTTAGATTGATGGCTGATTACTCATTAGAAACCATGGAGATCAGAAGTAGGTGGCATGACATATTCAAAGCATGGGAAAAAAACCCTGTCAGCCATGAATTCTATATCTGGCAAAACTATCCTTCAGAAATGAAGGAGAAATGAACATAGTTTCATATTTCAAAAACTGAGATAACGTGTCTCTAACAGAACTACCCTACCAGAACTACTAATGTGAGTCTTTCAGGTTGATGTAAAGGGACATCAGACAGCAACTTGAATCCACACAAAAAAATCGAGAGCACCAATAAAGGTGAGAACATAGGTCAGTATAAAAGACAGTATAAATGATTGTGTTATTTGTAACTTTTTTCCTCCTATCAAATGTAAAGGACAACAGCATAAGGAAATAACTATAAATCTGTGTTGATGGGCATACAGTTTACAAAGATGTAATTTGTGACAATAATACCACACAGGGGCGGGAGGGAATGGAGCCATACAAGAGCAAAGTCATTGCATAACACTGAAATTAAATTGATATAATCTGAACTAGATTGTTATATGATAAGACATTACTTATCACCCCCAGGGCAACCACTATGAAAATAACTCAAAAATATATAGTAAAATAAATGGAAATAGAATTATAATGGTACACTAGAATACATGTATCTAACATGAAAAACAGCAGTAATAGAGAAATAGAGGAACAAAAAATGACATAAAACATATAGAAAACAAACAGTTAAACATCAGATGTAAAAGCAAGGTGAGCATTCTTGTCTAGGGTACAAGGAGTGGGAGGGGATTAATAACCAATACTAGGACTCGGCAGGAATGAAGAAGGACCAGGACAAGAACACATGTAGAAGCACACCTGGAAGCATAACCATGGCAATAAATCCTGTCCCCTTACCCTGGAAGGCAGCTCCATCTGTCCCTCCTGCAGGCTTTTGAAGCATTCCTACCTACTCCAAAGTTGGCTTCTGCTCAGCAGTGAGGTTGCCACGAAGAGAACGAAGCTTACACAAGCTGTGCTCTCCTCCAGGGATGCAGGGAGGTTTCAGCAGTTCCAGCTGCTGGCCAGAGGCATGGAGCCCTGCCCCATCCTAGGGTCACCTTTACGCCCTCCTTTGGGGACCAGAAAACTGCCAGTGCCATGTTCCATCCTGTGGCCCCAGCACCAGCCTGTCTCTTGTGGATTCATGGAGCATCTTTGAACTCAAGGAGAAGGATCTGAAGGTGCTGCGCTGTCCTCTGCTTGGAGAGGACTACCCCTGGTGGGAGGATGGACCTGCCACTGAGGCAGTGACTGGGGGAGGCCATATCCAGAGAGCCTGGGGGATGGAGGCTGTGGACCTCTGAGGACTTGACCTGATCCTGCACCCACCCCACCCGCCTGCCAGGGAAGACCCAAGGTCCCCGAGGGCTTCCCTTGACTCTGCATCCCTCCCTAGTCCCGCTGGGAGGACCCACTGAGCAAGAAACTGCACAGAAGTTCACCACTGTGACATTGCCATTTACGGAGGTGGTGCCGAAAGCAGCTTTTCCAAACTATCAACTATAAAAAACAAATTTCTGTCAACCTTGCTGGAGGAAAGATGGAATTAGCTTTCTGTTCTCTCTACAGAAAATGATATTGCTAAAGTATTGTCATAGGAGGAAGCAATAAAAATGTACAAGGAAAACTCAGAGAAGTGAGCATTGCAGATGTGTGGCAAAAAGTCGGTTACGGCTACTACTAATAACAATGTCATGTGATTTTTCTGGGTTTTACGATCTTTGGGATATTTGTCAGCTTTTTAGTATGTAAATTTTTGTGATTTTTCTCTCATGTCATTATCTAATTCTGTATAAGCTTCAACCCACACCTCACCTGGGCTGGGCCTGTCCCCACTGTGTCCAGATGGCCAGCAGGGGGCGCCAGGGCAGGCAGGGCCGCCAACTCAACGGAATCTTCCCTTTATTGTGTGAAGTCGGTCAGGGAAGTCTCATAATTTTTAAAACTTTTCCTTTACCTGTTTTACCTCCTTTGTCATCACTAATATAACTTCTTTGCATCTTCCTCTTTTTGATTTAATCTGCTTTCTCAGTAGTTTATTTTCTATTTTCTAAAAACAGCTTTTGCTTTTGTGATTTTGTTTCTCTATCTTCCAGTTCATTAATTTCTACTATTGTTCCCTCTCTTTCTTTTCACCAGTAAATATGGACCAGGAATTTTTGGGGGGAGGAATTGTGGATACAGCAAAGAACAAGCCAGAATCTCCCCATGATGGAGTTTTGTTGCAGGCAGGAGAGGCAATAAACAAACAATGAACAGCTCATCAGGTGGTGATTGAGGAGATTTATGGAAAAATAAAGTAAGTCAGGGGAAATGGAATGATGGGGAAGGTTCTGTTTTAGATTAAATGATCAGGAAAGGCTTCATAATGGGGGTGACACTCTAGCAGACACCTGAATAAGTGAGGAGGAGAGTCTGACTGTGCATTTTTCTGGACCAAGGGAAGCAAGTGCAAAGGCCCTGGGGTGGAAATGGACTTGGTGTGTTAACTACAACAGCATTGAGACCACTGTGTCCCATGCAGACCAGGTAAGGTAAAGAGAGGGGGAAAAAATTCAGGGAGGTGCCAGAGCTCAGATTTCATGGGATCTTATAAGCAACAGGGAGAGTATGGTTTTAATTCTGAATTTGAAGGTGAGACAATGGAGGATTTTGAGCAGCAGAGCGATAAACCAGATTTACATATTTTAGAACAGCCGCTGGTGCCCATAGGCCTCCTTTCGCTTTCAATTCTGCTTCTGGGACCTCATTCCTGGTGTGAAACTAGAAGCCTAAAGGAGCTGGATCCCGCGAGGAACGTCTGCGCAGGAGTTAACATGGGATGTGGGCCTGATACAAATGAGAGAAAGAGCTACAGGAGAGTCTGGAGGATTCAGACCAAAGCCCAGCTTTGAAGGTAAGGCAGAAAGTGGGAAGTCAGAAAGAGTCACCCACTTCGAACAAGTTCCAAGAATCAGAATAGGTAGCGAAAAGGCTGCTCAAAAGTCACAGGGTCTCTTTTCATTTTTATTATTTTGCTTTTATTATTAGTTTATTACACAAATAATACATGTTGCCTGTCAAAATCTTAGGAACTACAGATAAGAGAAGAAGAAATGAAATCATTCTGATTGGCAAATCTACAGATAGCTACTGAATGATACTTTGATACATGTAGTTCCAATTTTTCTATATATTTATGTATAAGTATATGTAAGTATACTTATATATTTTACATAAATAAAATCACATGTAATACCTTAACTCTATTTTTTGCCTTTCGTGTTTTATAAACATCCTCATGTCCGTTAAGTGTAGGTCAACATAAATATTTTTAATAGATGGAGGATTATTCCATTGTATGGTTCAACTGGGGTTTATGTAAACTCTCTCCTAGTCATTTAGGGTTTTCCACATTTTTGCCTTCATAGCTTCATGTCATGAAGCTTTCTAAATTTTTGTTTGGAGTACTTACTATTTCTTGATACTAAGTACTTAGATGTGGAGTTGCCAGGTCAAAGTATTCAGACTTTCCAGTCTCAAGGTACAATGGCCAACGGTTCTCAAAAAACTCTATGCTGATACCAAACCTGCCTGCACACCCCGTCCTCCACCCGCAGAATCTCCAGCTCTGGCTACCGCATCCTTCTGCATCTTTGTTTACCTGCTAGCTGAACTATGGTTCTACCCAATCGCTGTTCCGGTTTGCATTTTGGGTACAAATTTCTCATGTACTTTCCAGCCTTTGTTGAATCGCCTACATCCTATCTTTTGCCGGCTCTGTTGAGCACACTAAATCTTTTCTCGTTGCTTCTGAGAGTTCTTACTATATTAATATTAATTCTGTTGTATAGGCTGTGATTGTTTCCCAATATTCTAATGATTACCTTTCAGATTATTTTTCTGTAGAGATATTTGAAATGTTTCTGTCATCAGATCTGTGAATTTTTGACTTTTGAGTTTCTGCTTGGAAAGAACTCTCCCGCCTTCAATTCTATCAGGATGTGGTTTATCTCTCTGTTGGTATCTTTCTGTTGGTAAAGACTTATATTTACATGTTAACCAGGCTGTCTGTCTTGGTCCCCCTAGCATTCTGGTGAGAAAAAAAAAAGAAAATTAAAACAGAGTCATACTCAGAGAAAGACAAATATATGATACCACTTATATATGGACTCTAAAAAAAGGGTACAAATGAACTTATCTACAAAACAGAAGTAGAACTACGGAGGTAGAAAACAAATTTACAGTTACAAGGGGATAAGGCAGGGGGAGGGATAAATTGGGAGATTGGGATTGACATATACACACTACTATATATAATATCGATAGCTAATAAGGACCTACTGTATAGCACAGGGAACTCTACCCAATACTCTGTAATGACCTACATGGGAAAAGAATCTAAAAAAGAGTGCATATATGTATAACTGAATCACTTTGCTGTACACCTGAAACTAACACAACATTGTAAATCAACTATACTCCAATAAAAATTATAAAAAAGCAAAACAAAAGCAGAGTCACACTGTTACACTAGCTCTCCACACTTACACTCACAAACATTCCTCGTGACACTCGCCCTTCTTGCGCGGTCAGAGTCTCCAGAGAGCAATCAACCTGTTGCCATTTGCCGGGATGTCTGCATGGGCTCCCATCAGATAAGGCACAGTCCCTCCTCAGGGGGAAGTGCTGTCCCCAGCTCTGAGAGTGGCCACACATAGCTTCTCAGGAAGGAGGTGAAGGGCAATAGCACTGCTGGCTGGACAGCCTGCCTGCTTGACTTGACCTCTCCCCCAACGCATGTAAAGAAGTGATGGATGACGGTGCTGGAGACACCCTTGAACTCTCTGCAGAGGCTTGTCTGCACCCCCAGTGACCCGGCAGGCAGACAGTGGATGCCGCGGAAGAGGAGCGTCTGACCTGGTCTTCCTCCACTGCAGTTGCCCCCATTTGCACTCTGTGCTCTAAAACCCACGCAGAGCATCAGATGGTGTTGTCTGAGCTTTAAGGACAGCATCCTCCTTAAGAGGAACTACAAGCAAAAGGATGAGGCTAGTACGTACCCATACCACTGAAATGTCCTTATTTGGGGGATATAACAGCTGTTTCTCAGAGGCCATAAACAGTGGTTTGAAACAGGAAACAAGGGAGACCATGTCGAGGGGAAAGCTTCTGGGAGAAAGACAAAAACAATTTGAATCTGGTTCAAATGGCACAGTTCTGAGTTTTATCTGGAAGGTGATATTCACAGAGACTCAGTGCTCTATTATTTAATTGTATGATTAGTACCATAGTCACAGATTACTTTTAAATTATACAAGCGTCCATCTACATATTTATTAGTCCATTTTCCCTTTGTACAGTAAAATAAATGAGTTCTGCTAAGACAGTTGTTCCCACCCGGGGGTGATTTTGCCCCTGAGGGATATTTGGCAACATCTGGACACATTTCATGCTGTCACAACAGGGAGGGGAAGTCCCGCTCCTGGCATCTAATGGGCAGAGACCAGAGGTGCTGCCATGCATCACCTCCATGCATAGGTCAACCTGTCCCCCCGAATGATTACCCAGCACCAAATGCCTATAGTGTTGAAGTTGAGAAACTTGGTCTAGAGCAACGAGGAAAAGGGTCTCCTCCATGGTCCCTTTCAGGTTTTCTCTTAGTTTAATCCAAGGAGAATGTTGACCTATACCTGGAGAAACCTGAGTGATGCAGGAAGAACATACATGAGGAAACAGGGCTCATTGCTAAACAGATGGAGAGGGTCTGGAAAATCAACTTTGCTCAGGGGGCTAGGCCAGCCCCTTGCCCTGGGTCTTGTCACCCCCATAGTGTGACTTGAGGGTCCCTCATATTGTGAAAACCCACCAGCAGAGGCTCTGCGGAAACTTCCAGGCAGTCTGCTGGTCAGGGTACTGGGAATTTCCCGAGTGCTTGACTGCGGAAGCGCAGGTCTGCGGTGGCCCTGAGGCTCCATCCTCAACCCCTACTTTGTAGGAACCACGAGGCCCACAGGTGGCTCTCAAGGTCCCTCTCCACCTCCTTCTTAGCTCCTTCTCCTGCTCAAGGTGAACTCTGGCCAGCCCTGGACCCTCCATCCTGTCTGTCACTGTCCCAGCAACACATCTAGAGGGTCTCCCATCTCTCCCTGCCCAGCGCCCCTCCTGCTGCCGTGGTCGCCTATGACGACCCTGAGCCCACGTACCAGCCTCTCTCCTGAACCCCCCTGGCCACTCTCTTGTGCACGTGGCTTCTGCTTGCTGTCTCCTCCATCATCCACAGTCCTGTGTGCCACACCCGCTGCTGAGCATCCCACCCTCAGCACCCCCTCAGGGCCGGCGTTGCTATCCTGTCCCTCATGCACATGAGTTAGAAGAGTCGCTGGGAGTCATGGCTGTGCAGGCACTCCATCTCTGAAGTTCAGTCTCCTCATTTGTAGTGGGATCAATAACACCCTCCTCAGGTCTCAGTTTTTAAAATACTAAGATCAGGACAATTAGTGCACATCATCATCTTCATCATCATTGGTACTTCCATGTATTATTGATTCAATATTAATTTCTAAATAATAAAGAAGAAAACAGGGGGTAATCATTTAACACATGTGTGACCTTCTTTCTGGGTAAACCTCACTCCAGGTAAGACTTTGAAAGACTCACACCCAGCCCAGGGTGTCCCTGTGCCCCAACACTGCAGGGCAGCCCTCCAAGCAAGGCCTGTGGAGTCAGACCACCTGAGCCTGGATCCTAATGGTGGAGGCATCCTGGGCAAGCAACATCCTCAGGGCCCCATCCTGAATCTGGAAAGTGAGGATGAAAGTGAAGCCACCTTGCACACCACCATGAGGATTTAACAAATAACTGATGACCATGTGAGGACAGACTGGCCGATGTGAAGCAAGAGGTAGTTGCCAACCCCAAGAGGGCTTCGTGGAGGATTGTCAATAACACCTCATGGTCTTCCACACACATCCTGCCTGAGAGCCTTTCCTGCCAGCCGGGGGCCACCCTGAGCCTTAGGCCTCTGCCCTAGAAGAATTTAGTGACAGCACACAGTGACAGCCACCATGGGCCAGGCTCTGTGCTGCGGGTCATTAAGTGGTTAGGGAGAGTCCAGTGACTCAAACTTGTCCCCTTTGCCACACAGAGCCAGTGCAAGACGCCTCCCACGCTCACTTTGAAACTCTCTGACTCGCTGAAAGAAGGTTTCTTAAAAAACGTTAAAAGCTGATCCAGTTTTGTGTCAGGCCATAGGAAAGGCTTCTAAAATGAAGATAAAATGCAAATGTTACTCAGTAATTATTTTAAAAGAGATTTGCAAATTGAAATCTCTCACTCTCTCTGCACCTATGAGATTAGCAAATATTAAAAAAAAAAAAAAGTCTTAACCAAACAGTGCTGCTCAGGACATAAAAATCCCAGCTGTCTTATGCATTACGAAGTGACAGTCCAGCAAATCTGTACAATCTTCTTATAAAGGAATTTGCTGGTGCACTTAATAGTCACCGACCTAGGAATCCTCTTTCCAATAACTTTTCCTAATGAAATTATGCAAAGAGTAGGAAAAATCATAAGAGCCATTAAACATTATTTAAAATAGTCAAAATGGAAGCACACTCAATGCCCCAAATAAAGAAGTAGATAAATAAAATATATTAACTCATCTTTGCAACAAATATATGTTGCCTCTATTTCTAGGCATGGTGCTACATATCAGCTCAACAGAATACTCTGTAGTCATTAAAATAATCAAAAAGAAAAAACATCATAAAGGAAATGAAATTTATAAAAATATACCTTTGCCATGATGATAATAAGGTAAAAATTGAATATTTTAATTCACAGCATTTGAAAGGGAGCATGGACAGATCCAAATGGCTGATTTATTAGGAGGTGAATTCTGGATGATTTTCTTCTTCACTACTTGTTAGTCAGTTCTACGTTATTTGCAGTAAATAAAAAAATCTAATTGAAAATGTAAAAATCCCCACTTCCAGCCCAGTGAGAGGATGGCTGGACCTTTGGAGCCCACAGTCCCTTCAGGATGCTCCACACTTGAGAGGGAAAACACCAGGTCTCATTTGATCTTGGCCCCGAAGGCTCAGCCCCGAGAGTCCAAGGTGCCTTTCTCAGTTAGTCTTTGCCAGCTTGTCTGCCCTGTTCTGCTTTATATGTTCTGCTTTATATGTTATGTTCTGCTTTATATGTTCTGCTTTATATGTTATGTTCTGCTTGTCTCCCTGTTCTCCAGTATAATTTAAAGCCCCGAAGAGAACATGGTGGAGAGTTATTTCACACAAGGTCCGTTCATTCTTTTCCTGTAAAAACAGGGAGAACTGAGAGCTATTCATACTCCGGATCCCTCCAGGAATTCTTTAGAAGGAGTGGCGCTAAGCCTGTAACTGATAAGCACATTCCAGTAGATCTGGGTGGAAGGGATGAAGAAGCATCTGTGATTTGCAAGGGCAGAAGCCTGGAGGGTAACAAAGCAGGGAAAAAAAGAAAAGTACTACATTTTCAGCTGAAATTGCTCAGGTAAGCTAGCTGAACTAAACGCTGGTCACATTTATAACTGGACAAGGTCAACGATCCCCAAAGAGGCAACCCAGCTTGCTCCATTTGGGGTCTCATGTTGACAGATACTGGTTCCATCCAGGGAAGTGTTTTTTTGAAGGTTCTGGAAATGGGCCATTTGTAATCAGTTTATTCTCTCTGAATTATCTACCAGTGACTGAATCAACCTTTAAAATTCTCTGCTATAGCCAATCAAGTACAACTTCGATGCCCTGAGGGGTAAGAATTTCCATTCCCTGGCAATTTTCCCCAAGTGCCCTCTGCCTATTAAAAAAAAAAAAGGAAAAGAAAAATAAATAAAGAAAGAGAGACAGAGAGAAAGAAAGAAAGAAATAAAGAAAAAGAAAGGAAGAAAGAAAGAAAGAAAGAAAGGGAGATAAGGAGAAAGAGAGAGAAAGAAAGAAAGAAAGAAAGAAAGCAAGAAAGAAAGAAAGAAAGAAGGAAGGAAGGAAGGAAGGAAGGAAGGAAGGAAGGAAAGAAAGAAAGAAGGAAAGAAAGAAAGAAAGAGAAAGAGAGAAAGAGAAAGGAAGAAAGGAAGAAAGAAAGAAATTTACTTTTTAGGTTTATTTGTCTTTGACCCTTGAGATGAACTTTTTAAAGATGATGTCAGAGGACTTGATTTTTTTCTCTATTCTAAACAACCACTGCATATTCTTAGGTCAATGTCCTGTAAAGGCCTGTGTACTTAGAGGAGTAGGATCTCCTATTCGAATGGTAATTATCTATTTAGATTCTAAAAGCATCTAGGTTCGTAATATTTATCTATTCCCACAAGCTGATTCTAATGAGGAAGGCTGATTTAAGATTTAACAGTGAGTTAATTCATGATGGAGAATTACCTTTGACTTGTTTTGCCCATGAACCATACCACAGCACATTAGGAGTTTGGGATTAAGATATACACACTACTATATATAAAATAGATAATCAGCCTGGACCTACTGATAGCACAGGGACCTCTACTCAATATTCTGTAATAACCTATATGGGAAAAGAATCTGAAAAAGATGGATATACGTATATGTATAACTGAGTCACTTTGCTGTACATCTGAAACTAACGCAACATTGTAAATCAACTATACTCCAACATAAAATAAAAATTAAACTAAAAATAAAATAGTACACCCAGCCCTTGCCTGTTTTCTTTCCTGGTAGAATTTTTTTATTGTGGTAATACATACATAACAGAAAATTTACCACCTTAACTGTACAATTCAGTGGTATTAAGTATGTCACAGTGCTGTGTAACCATCACCACTATCTAAGAACTTCTTAATCATCCCAAATAGAAATTCTGTACCAATGAAGCAATAACTCCCTCCTCCCTCCAATCCCTCATATCCTCTATTCTACTTTCTGTCTCTATGAGTTTGCCTTCTCTAGGTACCTCATATAAGTGGAACTGAAGCTGAGCAGGACCCTGTGGGGCTCCTGGGCATGGAAGCCTTTCTGTCCCCTGTTTCTTGACTCCAGTCTCCAAGATCTTCCCTGAGTTCCAAAGGGAAGATTTCAACAGCTGCTAATCCAGGAAAGGAGGGGATGAAAAGACAAGAGAAGGGTAGCCAAGAAACAGCAGTGCAGCCTTGGGGCAGGGTCCTGGTTCCACCCCAAGGGATACACATAACAATGTCTTCAAGGGCTTTACGATGTCAGCATTCTTCATACCATAGAAAGACCACCTGAGGCTACATTAAAGGAGTCAGAGAAGCTCATCAAGAAGATTACCTGAGACCAGATTAGAGGAGTGCAGGCCCTGCACACACCCTAATCTTATCAGCAACTCCACCCTTGAATCTTTGCTGTAAAATTCCTCATCAGATCCTCCCAGCTTGGGACACATAGTTTTTCAGGTCAGGAACCCGCTGTGTCCCCCTTGGCCTAGCAAAGCAATAAGAGCTTTCTTTTCTACTTCACCCAAAGCTGTCTCCAAGCTTCGACACTGGTGCACAAAGACCAAGCTTTCAGCATCAGAACCATACAGGATTTGTCGTTTTGTGTCTGTGTTCTATCACTTACAATGTTTTCAAGGTTCATGTATGTTGTAGCGTGTATCAGAATCCCATTCCTTTTTGTGTCTGAATAATATCCCATTGTATGTCTATTCCACATTTTTGTTACCCATTCATGGACTCTTGGGTTGTTTCCACTTTTTGGCAACTGTGAACAATGCTGCTGTGAATATCAGTTTATAGGTGTTAGTTCAAGTCTCTGTTTTCAGTTCTCTTGGGCATATACCAGGGAGTGGAATTTCTGGGTCATATGGTGATTCTATGTTTAAGTTTTTGAGGAGCCACCAAGCTGTTCTTCACAGCAGCTTCCCCATTTTATATTTTACATATGGTAGAATTGGTTTTATTCCCAAATAGTTGGTATGAGATTTCATCTCTCTCCCCTCTTTATGTTGGATTTGTCCACTTGCCCCAGGGAGTGGATATGGCAGAAGCTTTAGAACTGCCCTGTGACTCCCCAGCCTTTGTTCTTTTCCCTCTGCCTCAAGGACAGTGCATCCCAAACAGGGGCTGCTCCTTCGGGACTCAGACAGCAACAGGGCTGCTGCAGACTCAGAGTCATCATGCAGCATATGTGAGAATGAACTCATAGCTGTGAGGACTGAAACACTGGCCCCACTTGTTACTGCAGCAAAGCAGCCTGATACACCCTTCATTCCTCCTTTCACTCTTGTGCTTTTCATGTTTTTTTTTCCTTTATTTGCCAGCTACCTCTACACATGCTGCTTCCTTTATCTGGAATTAGCTCTCCTCCAAACTCTGTGATTATTTGATGATTATCGGGGTGAACCGTAGGAAACTGTCATTTCAGCAGATCAAAAATGGCCCCATTTCAGCAGTTACATATGGTTTAACAACAAAAAACACCACTAGCAGCAGCCAGGCATGGATTCCATTGGTTCATTAGCATATCTCATTCAGCCTGTGATAATCCGTGTGCCCACTTCAAAGATGGGGAAACATGAGCTTCAGGCTCGTCAAGTCACCCAATTCACGAGTGCTGGGTCTAGATCCAAATCAGGCTTTAATATGACCCTCTATTGTTCAACAAGTTTCTTCCCAATGCCCCCCGCCCCATCCCAAGGTGCTGCTGGAGATTCCCTGTGACCATATCTATTTCAGCGCCTTTACTTGGGATTTGCCTTCATTGCTGCTCACAATTACATACCTGGAACTTTATTAAGCATGTGGTACCTATCATTATCATCCCCATTTTATAGATCAAGGAACAGATGCTCAGCTCATTACTGCGCTTACGGCATTGCACAGACGTTGCATAAATGACCCAAATAAGCAGGGGCAGTTCTAGCAAGAACTGAGGATACCAAGTTACTGGCTTTGGAAGACAGGGGTTTGTCTTATGTATGGATTAGTTTCTGATCTCTATAAAGTATGACACAAATCTACTTAGCCTCCCAATTTAAATTATTATGCTCAAGGCTTCCTCTCTCCTCCCATAGAACCTGTTCTCCACATCCGTCATCAAGTAGTGCCATTAAGGACATCATGTCTCCGTGATCAAAGGCACAAGTCCTTGACTCAAGAATTTCAAGTATGACAGCAGACACACAGCGGTGCATATGCTAGAGAATATTTGTCATGAAACCGAGTTTTTTGGCTATAGCTGGTCAATGCTTTCTGGAAGCCAATTCTCCAGGTTTCAAGTGAAGTAAAACGTGTTAATCTGCAATCACAAGCATAGCTCTTGCTCTCCAAATGAGTGAGTTTGTGGCCAGAGGCCCTCCCATATATTTAGTAATACAATATCCTAGCTAGCTGTTAGCCACTTATTTTTTTTTCCAATCCATTTCCACCTGCTTATCTTCAGAAGAATCTGAAGTTTCCCCAGTGGTTCTGGAATCTAGGTCATTCAGAGCGTGCTTACCATGTGCTGAGCCCAGTCTAGCTAAGGGGCCTTAGATACTCCTAAATTCAAATTCTACCTGGTTAACACAGGGTGCATGCTTATATTATATGACTTATACAAATCTATAGGAGGAGGAAATTTTAGTTACTAGAAACTAAAGATTTCACTTAAGAACATGCATTCCAACCTCAAAAATTGAAACAGTCACAAAGTGTGTTTTCGCTCAAGAATGTTGAGGTTGAAATAAAATGAATCTTCAGTCATCATTTTAAAAACAGACATGTTTTCAGAGATTTAAGTAGATATTTTATTCAAAATTATGTTGTATTGCTGATCTTGTGGAGAAACATTTAAAACAGAAACAAATAGAGCACCAAAAAGAAAAAAAGGAAACCCACACTTCATTGATTTGAATGTTTTAAATTACAGGCTAAAATCACCAACCTGACCCCCAACCAGAATGATTAAGTAGATCCAGATGTCACAGATATGATGCCAAATGTTTAAATCACATGTCAAACGCAATCATTATTTCGTCCTGCAAAGGTATGGAGTGATGTATCGGATGGTCTAATGTATCAAGGAGAGAGAGAGGGGGGAGATGCTAGCTTTAAATAGGAAGACAATGAAACAAAAGCCCACGAGCTATCTGAATTTATGTTGATTCCCCCCCCCCAAAATCTTGATGTTTTTAGCTCATGGTGACTGATTTTCTCAGTCCCTACCCTTTTCCCAGCATAAAGTTTTCAGATGACAGTCTACAATGATTAGGTGGCAAAAGAATAATTCTTTTAAAAAGAATATACCACTGACATTACGTTTGTGTTAATACAATCTCTAATGTGATTCCAAACTCATACCCTAGCAAGACCCTCTTTAAAACAGGTGAGTCTCCCTGCCCCGTCATTTGAATTGTTCTCCAATATGAGCGCCATCTGTCTGCAACATCTGTTATCCCACTGATTGCCAAAGTTGATTTGCATGACCTGGCTGGTTTCTTTCTTTCTTGGATATTTCTGACTACCTATCCCTCCTCTCACCCAACGAGATATAGGTCTACATGCCCAAAAGTTGTGGAAATCAGATTTCCCAAGCCTAAACTTAGAATACTTATAGTTTGACAAGAATGACTGTACTTAAGCACATGGAGCATAATATTTAAACTGTCTGAAGTCTCTAGAATGGGTGGTCCCTAACCTGAAGAAGACAAGTAAACATTAAATGCTAATGTCTTCCTCCCATTTTTAGGTCCAGATTATTCTAACTTCAAGCCTTTACTACATTTGAATGAGAGATTGAGAATTTAAAAGGCATTCTTAATCTGTGAAAGTTTTTAAATTGTTGCATTTATTTCCTGAGTCAAATTGTTGCAGCATTTATATTTTGAGAAATCTGTTGCTATAAGCACACAGATTTAACCTTCTTGGTTGGAGTCACAATCTTATGGTCACTGAAACCTCAGAGAATCCCTGGACTTTGGGCACTGAAGGGGTCAACATCAGAATGGAGAATGGGATGCAAAGTGGCAGCATTTGTCTCCTGGTTTGGGGGTGTCTGACCTCTCTCTGAAATGGAATGGAATGCTATTGCTGGCCCTCTTTTCAATAAGAGCCTGCCTCTTTGCCCATCTCCTTTGTTGCTGACTGAGCAGGAAGGCCACAGGAAGTAGGGGAAGGGTGGACAGTGCCTCATCCTGCAGTCAGCAGTCCTCTGGCTGGACCCATGGGCATGTGATCCCACAGCCAAGTCTCCTGGGCAACTGTGTCCCACTCCATCTCAAAAAATTCAGGGACGGGGTGGCGGACAATGCCGTATCATGATAGAGGCTAACCCCATGCTAAATGAGCAGGACAAAAACAATTCGTCAAGGTTAGGGAGTCCACATAAGGGTGGCTCCAGAGACACAAAAGACCCAGTTACTTTTGCTTCAACGATTGAGCAATTATTGTCCCACGCACTACCCATCAACGTGATAGCTAGGCGATATTTCTGGAAGAAATATATTTCTAGGAAAGTGGACTGTGAAAGCGTTTCTAGAAGAGTTTGCTTTAGCATGCATTATCTTTTTTATAACTTTGGTAACTTTCAAGCATACGAACAATCATACCTTCGTATTCTTCTCATTAACCAGCATTATTAAAGCAGGAGTTGCATGAAATTGAATGAGAATTTGGCATCTGAGTAAAAAAGTCACATGAGAATTGTATATTTACAAGTTTTCCCCTGAATATTTGAAATCTCTTCTGCTCTCCTTTTCTCCACCTGCAGGTATACACACCACGATTCAAGGATAAGGCATCTGAACTTGAGATGTACAGAAAATAAAAGTGATTCCTCACTGTCCCCTCCAAAGGAAGGGGCAATCATCACCTCTGTTACACCACTGCTCTTCCCAGATCTGACCACCTGAGTGCACAATTAGCTATAAACCTCCCACCTATTGGGACATGGGAAAACAAAATAGCAGGAAGACCAAGGCTGTTATTTTGCTCTTTCCTCTGTGGGAAGAGGAAGAACAGCCTCAGAGCTTTCCCACACCCAGGAAGATGAATATTTCCCTGGATCTTCTGAAGCAAAGACCTCAGTTTGGTACAACCACGCCTGCATGTCTTAGGCTTATAAACCAATATTTGAATCCACATTATTGGTGATTGGCAAACCTAAACACATTTTCTATCATCATGTGTGAAGTTATAAGCTATAGCCAAAATGAGGAACATCTTTTGCTTCACTGGGAGCAAAAGATTTCTGAGGTTGTTTTAGAAATATACACATATATCTTAGCTAGCATCCAACGTCATCGTCAAATAGAAAATGCATTTGTGACTTCAAGCAGATGGAGATACCTCCAGCCCACCCACCTACTGATGTCACTTCATGGAGAAGACATGCAATGTGATAGGAGCTCCAAATTGCCACCATCAGTTGAAAGGGTCCCAAAGCTGAGAACACAAGTGCAAAGTGAAATATATTTGCAAGCTATTGTCTGTTCAGTGTGTCCAATTAGGGGAAATGGAAAATGAGAGTTCAGCCCTTGATTTCTCTTCCTCTTCTATCTGTCTGCCTTTTTACCAGTTGATGGGACACGTCACCATGGCATCTAGGATCTTGGCACCATGGAGCAGGTGAGCCTGCTTACAAGGACAGAGAAAGACAGCCTGTCCTCAGCTTCCTCTCTGATCTGATGAGGAAAAATGGTTCTGTTGTCTGTGACTCTAACAAATAGTGCAGAAATAATATCCAGGTAGACAAGAAATGAGCAATCAGTGCTTCCAGCCAGGATAAATCATCTAAGACCAGGCATCAGACACACAGGGTCCCCACGACATTCGTGCATCTTTCTGCTATCACAAGTTCAAACATGTGCTTCCCTTTTTCTTTAAACTTTTTATTTTGAGATAATTGTAGACTCGCATGCAGTCATAAGAAATAATACAGAAAGATCCCTGTACCACTTACCCAGTCTTCAACAGTTAGGTAACATCTGGCAAAGGTACTGACATTGATGTAATCCAGCAACATGCATTATGCTTTGAAAATCAGTGTAACCCTTTGAAAAAGGAAAGAATCCATAAAAATGTCTCAGGTTGGACAAATAATCTTTAGATGATGTTTTGTATATTTATGAACAGACTTCTTCGTTTGTTTAGGGAGGCATGGCAGGCACTGTTAACTCACTGAACTGCCAGTGTTTTGACTGGATCAAAGTTCTCTCTCACTGACAGCACTTTCTGTGGAGGAGCAATTTCTTTGCATTTTGTTTCATTTTAGGATTTCCTAAAATTAAGGTAATAGAGTGTCCAGAGTGGTATGAACCAACCTGCAAGATGCAGAACAGAAATATGAAGCTTCTAAAGTTGAAAATTTGAGAAAAGAGCAAAGCAGCTGTCATGGAGTGGCAGAGATAGAGGACCAGAAAGGACAGGATGGAGAGACAAGTGCTGATGTGCACGCATGTGCGAGGGTTCCTGGGGCCTGTTGCTGTGTTTCTCATCTGTCAGGTGTGTCTCCCCAGAGAAAATATCAAGAGCAGAGAAGAAATAAGGAAGATAAGTAATGGCAATGAGAACTCAGCAAAAAGAAAGGCAAACTGTAAAGCACGTATTTCTTTGATTGGATGGTTGCATTTGGGGAGAAAAGGCCCAGGAAGTGTTCTTTGGAAAATATCCACCTATGTTTGCTGTGGAAAACATCCATGCTAGATGCATATAGCGGGGACTCAAGTATCAGCCAAGGAACCAACTTGGATATCCTCATCTTCAAGCGGAAGTGTGGGTGAGCAATGGTGGCAATCTTGGCACAGTAGAAAAGGCTGAGCCATGTGGCAAATCAAAGTCCCGATTCATTTATAAATGTGAGAATTACGAACTTCTCAGCAAGCTGAGGGAATTCAATCAAGGAAAGAACAGCCAGGTTAACGTAGAAGATGGCTAGTTGCAGACAAATCCTGGAAATCGCCAGGCAGGCGAGAATTTTTCGAGAAGAAAAAATCACCTACTGTAAAAAAATGATATAGTTATAGATTTTTGGACAGTTTGGATTATTCAAGTTTTCTATTTTTCTTCAACTAGATTAAAATCCCTTTGGAGGACACGACTCTTAACAATAAAGGTAATGAGGTAACAATGTGGTAGACATTTGTTTGTATCACTGTTTTCTCAATTTAGTTCTGAGGCAGTAAAATAAGAAAGAGACTCTAGCAACAATTTGCTTCTTAATGATGGTGTTCGCATTTTCCAGGTCTACTTAGCTTTCAACTTCATCACAAGCAAATGGTGGAATCACCTTCAAGGCTGGGAGAAGGGCTCCTCCACTATATAAGCAGTGGAAGTTTCTCAGTCCTTCATCTCTACCATGAATATTTAATTGTGCCTGCAGGTGTGATTCTACTTAACATTTGTGAGTCTTCCTTTTTTTTTTTTTAACATCTTTAGTAGAGTATAATTACTTTACAAAGGTGTGTTAGTTTCTGCTGTATAACAAAGTGAGTCAGCTATACGTATACATGTATCCCCATATCCCCTCCCTCTTGCGTCTCCCTCCCACCCTCCCTATCCCACCCCTCTAGGTGGTCACAAAGCACTGAGTGGATCTCCGTGTGCTATGTGGCTGCTTCCCACTAGCTATCTATTTTACATTTGGTAGTGTATATATGTCCATGCCACTCTCTCACTTCATCCCAGCTTAATCTTCCCCCTCCCCGTGTCCTCAAGTCCATTCTCTACATCTGTGTCTTTATTCCTGTCCTGCCCCTAGGTTCATCAGAACCTTTTTTTTTTTTTTAGATTCCATGTACATGTGTTAGCATACGGTATTTGTTTTTCTCTTTCTGACTTACTTCACTCTGTATGACACACTCTAGGTCCATCCACCTCACTCCAAATAACTCAATTTCATTTATTTTTATGGTTGAGTAATATTCCACTGTAGATATGTGCCACATCTTCTTTCATCTGTCGATGGACACTTAGGTTGTTTCCATGTCCTGGCTATTGTAAATAGTGCTGCAATGAACATTGTGGTACAGTACTCTTTTTGAATTATGGTTTTCTCAGGGTATATGCCCAGTAGTGGGATTGCTGGGTCATATGGTAGTTCTATGTTTAGTTTTTTAAGGAACCTCCATACAGTTCTCCATAGTGGCTGTATGAATGTACATTCCCACCAACAGTGTAAGAGGGTTTCCTTTTCTCCATGCCCTCTCCAGCATTTACTGTTTGTAGATTTTTTTGATGACGGCCATTCTGACCAGTGTGGGGCGATACCTCACTGTAGTTTTGATTTGCATTTCTCTAATGATTAGTGATGTTGAGCATTCTTTCATGTGTTTGTTGGCAATCTGTATATCTTCTTTGGAGAATTGTCTATTTAGGTCTTCTGCCCATTTTTGGACTGGGTTGTTTGTTTTTTTGATATTGAGCGACATGAGCTGTTTGTATATTTTGGAGATTAATCCTTTGTCTGTTGCTTCATTTGCTAATATTTTCTTCCATTCTGAGGGTTGTCTTTTCATCTTGTTTATGGTTTCCTTCAATGTCAAATGCTTTTAAGTTTCATTTTGCTCCATTTGTTTATTTTTATTTCCATTTCTCTAGGAGGTGGGTCAAAAAGGATCTTGCTGTGATTTATGTCATAGAGTGTTCTGCCTATGTTTTCCTCTAAGAGTTTGATAGTATCTGGCCTTACATTTAGGTCTTTAATCCATTTTGAGTTTATTTTTTTGTATGGTGTTAGGAAGTGTTCTAATTTCAATTTTTACATGTAGCTGCCCAATTTTCCCAGCACCACTTATTGAAGAGGCTCTCTTTTCTCCATTGTATATTCTTTCCTCCTTTATCAAAGATAATGTGACCATATGTGTATGAGTTTATCTCTAGGATTCTATCCTGTTCCATTGATCTATATTACTGTTTTGTGCCAGTACCATACTGTCTGGATTGCTATACCTTTGTAGTATAGTCTGAAGTCCAGGAGCCTGATTCCTCCAGCTCCATTTTTCTTTCCCAATATTGCTTTGGCTATTCGGGGTCTTCTGTGTTTCCATACAAATTGTGAATATTTTTGTTCTAGTTCTGTGAAAAATGCCATTGGTAGTTTGATAGGGATTGCATTGAATCTGTAGATTACTTTGGGTAGTATAGTCATTTTCACAATGTTGATTCTTCCAAGCCAAAAACATGGTGCAACTTTCCATCTGTTTGTATCATCTTTAATTTCTTTCATCAGTGTCTTATAGGCCTTGTTTTTGTATCCATTTAGCCAGTCTATGTCTTTTGGTTGGAGCATTTAATCCATTTACATTTAAGATAATTATCGATATGTATGTTCCTATTACCATTTTCTTAATTGTTTTGGGTTTGTTTTTGTAGGTCTTGTCCTTCACTTGCGTTTCCTGCCTAGAGAAGTTCCTTTAGCATTTGTTGTAAAGCTGGTTTGGTGGTGCTCAATTCTCTTAGCTTTTGCTTGTCTGTTAAGGTTTTAATTTCTCCATCGAATCTGAGTGAGACCCTTGCTGGGTAGAGTAATCTTGGTTGTAGGTTTTTCCCTTTCATCGCTTTAAATATGTCCTGCCACTCCCTTCTGGCTTGCAGAGTTTCTGTTGAAAGATCAGCTCTTAACCTTATGGGGATTCCCTTGAATGTTATTTGTTGCTTTTTTCTTGCTTCTTTTAATATTTTTTCTTTGTATTTAAGTTTTGATAGTTTGACTAATATGTGTCTTGTCGTGTTTCTCCTTGGATTTATCCTGTATGGGACTCTCTGCACTTTCTAGACATGACTATTTCATTTCCCATATTAGGGAAGTTTTCAATGATAATCTCTTCAAATATTTCTCACTCCCTTTCTTTTTCTTTTCTTCTGGGACCTCTATAATTTGAATGTTGGTGTGTTTAATGTTGTCTCAGAGGTCTCTGAGACTGTCCTCAAATCTTTTCATTCTTTTTTCTTTATGCTGTTCTGTTGTAGCTATTTCCACTATTTTATCTTCCAGGTTACTTATCTGTTCTTCTGCCTCAGTTATTCTGCTATTGATTCCTTCTAGAGAATTTTAAATTGCATTTATTGTGTTGTTCATCATTGTTTGTTGGCTCTTTAGTTCTTCTAGGTCCTTGGTAAATGTTTCTAGTATTTACTCCATTCTATTCCCAAGATTTTGGACCATCTTTGTTATCATTACTCTGAATTCTTTTTCAGGTAGACTGCCTATTTCCTCTTCATTTTTTAGGTCTGGTGGGTTTTTACCTTTCTCCTTCATCTGCTGTATATTTCTCTGTCTTCTCATTTTGCTTATCTTACTGTGTTTGGGGTCTCATTTTCACAGGCTGCAAGTTCGTAGTTCCCATTGTTTTTGGTGTCTGCCCCCAGTGGGTAAGGTTGGTTCAGTGGGTTGTGTAGGCTTACTGGTGGAGGGGACTAGTGCCTATGTTCTGGTGGATGATGCTGGATCTTGTCTTTCTGGTGGTCAGAGCCAAGGCTGGTGGTGTGTTTTGGGGTGTCTGTAACCTTATGATTTTAGGCAACCTCTCTGCTAATGGGTGGGGTTGTGTTCCTGTCTTGCTAGTTGTGTGGCATAGGGTGTCCAGCACTGGGTCTTGCTGGTCATTGGGAGGAGCTGAGTCTTAGTGTTGAGATGGAGATCTCTGGGAGAACTCTCACCAATTGATATTACAAGGGGCCGGGAGGTCTCTGGTGGACCAATGTCCTGAACTCAGTTCTCCCACCTCAGAGGCTCAGGCCTGACACCCAACCAGAGCACCAAGACCCTGTCAGCCACACAGCTCAGAAGAAAAGGGAGCAAAAGAAAAAAAAAAGAAAGAAAAAAAGTAAAGAAAATAAAGTTATTAAAATAAAAAATATAGAAAAATTATTTAAATAAAAACAAGTAATTAAAAAGAAGAAGAAAAGAGAGCAACCAAACCAAAAAACAAATCCACCAATGATAACAAGTGCTAAAAACTATACTGAAAAAAACAAACAAAAAAAACCCCTGAAAAACAAATGAACAGACAGAACCCCAGAACAAATGGCAAAAGCAAAGCTATACAGACAAAATCACGCAAAGAAGAATACACATACACACTCTCAAAAAGAGAAAAAAAAAAATATATATATATGAAAAGGGAAGAGAGCAACCAAATCAATAAACAAATCTACCAATGATAATAAAGTCTAAATACTAAACTAAGATAAACATAAAACCAGAAACAAATTAGATTCAGAAAGCAAACCCTAAGTCTACAGTTGTTCCCAAAGTCCACCACCTCAATTTGGGATGGCTCTTTGTCTATTCAGGTATTCCGAAGATGCAGGGTACATCAAATTGATTGTGGAGCTTTAATCCTCTGCTCCTGGGGCTGCTGGGAGAGATTTCCCTTTCTCTTCTTTGTTCTCACAGCTCCTGGGGTTCAGCTTTGGATTTGGATCCACCTCTGCATGTAGGTCACCTGAGGGTGTCTGTTCTTCGCTCAGACAGGACGGGGTTACAGAAGCAGCTGATTCGGGGGCTCTGACTCAGTCAGGCCGGGGGGAAGGAGGAGTACGGATGCAGGGCAAGCCTGCGGCAGCAGAGGCCAACATGATTTTGCACCAGCCTGAGGCGCGCCGTGTGTTCTCCCGGGGAAGTTGTCCCTGGATCACAGGACCCTGGCAGTGGCAGGCTGCACAGGCTCCCAGGAGGGGAGGTGTGGATAGTGACCTGTGCTTGCACACAGGGCAGCAGCAGCCTTAGCGTCTCATCCCCGTCTCTGGGGTCTGCACTTGTAGCCGTGGCTCACACCCGTCTCTGGAGCTCGTTTAAGCGGTGCTCTGAATCCCCTCTCCTCGTGCACCCCAAAGCAATGGTGTCTTGCCTCTTAGGCAGCTCCAGACTTTTCCCTGGACTCCCTCCCAGCTAGTCGTGGCACACTAGCCCCCTTCAGGCTGTGTTCACGCAGCCAACCCCAGTCCTCTCCCTAGGATCTGACCTCCAAATCCCGAGCCTCAACTCCCAGCCCCCATCTGCCCTGGTGGGTGAGCAGAGAAGCCTCTCGGGCTGGTGAGTGCTGGTCGGCCATGGTCCTCTGTGTGGGGATCTCTCCGCTTTGCCCTCTGCACCCCTGTTGCTGTGCTTTCCTCCATGGCTCTGAAGCTACCCCCCTAGCACCCCCATTTCCGCCAGTGAAGGGCCTTCCTAGTGTGTGGAAACTTTTCCTCCTTCACAGCTCCCTCCCAGAGGTGCAGCTCCTGTCCCTATTCTTTTTTTTTTTTTTCTTTTGCAGTACGTGGGCCTCTCACTGTTGTGGCTTCTCCCGTTGCAGAGCACAGGCTCCAGAGGCGCAGGCTCAGTGGCCATGGCTCACGGGCCCAGCTGCTCCATGGCATGTGGGATCTTCCCGGACCGGGGCACGAACCCATGTCCCCTACAACGGCAGGCAGACTCTCAACCACTGCGCCACCAGGGAAGCCCTGTCCCTATTCTTTTATCTCTGTTTCTTCTTTTTTCTTTTGCCCTACCCAGATGTGTGGGGAGTTTCTTGCATTTTTGGAAGTCTGAGATCTTCTGCCAGCATTCAGTAGGTGTTCTGTAGGAGCTGTTCCATATATAGGTGTATTTCTGATGTTTTTGTGGGGCTGAAGGTGATCTCCACGTCTTACTCCTCTGCCATCTTGAATGTCCTGTCTGCGAGGCATCCTTTACAGAAAACTCTTTTGAAATCATCTCTTGTGCTATAATGATATAGTACAATCAGCAACATAAGCTTCCTAAGTAGTAGTTCTCCAATATGCAATTGTTGAGCAAATTAAGACCACCTAAAATTTAAAACAGATATATATTAAAACATATGTGATAAAACACAAGGTGTGACAAACCATCATGGCAAAGTAATTAAGCTTACAAGTCTGTGTATACAGTAGGTCCAAAGCTTAAAGGAAGGTAATATAAGGGCCATTCAGCACCATTCCCATCAGTAGCCAACCATCTGCAGGATAATACAGGGCTTGAAACCTTTTCCCTACTAGTTTTTCAAAACTGTGACAATTTTATGACATGAGCTGGTTGTTCCAGGAAAAATGTAATGATAAAAGAGTACATGATTCAATTTGCTGTTATAACTGTCTTATGGACTGTTTCTGGAAAAATTATTGAGCGTTTATTAAAATGTATTCTGTGTGAGGTGTTATGCTAAACCAGGTTTTCTCCATCTTGACACTGTTGACATTTGGGGCTGGATATTTAAGGGGGGTTGGTGGATGCTGTCCTGTGCAATATAGCATGTCTCCCAGCCTCTAAGCATTAGATGACAGCAGTACACCATTTGCCCCAGGTGTGACAACCAAAAGTGATTTCAGACTTTGCCAAATGTTCCCTGGGTGGCAAAATCACATCCCACTGAACACCACTGTCTAAACATGTGGGGGCAAAGGTGGATACAACAGTTTCTGTCCTCAAAGCATTCAGAAACTAAAGGCAGGTAAAAGCAAGTCACCTTGTACAGTGTAGCATAAAACGAACTTCAGTATTTGCAGAATTCACCAACAGAGCACAAAGTGGGGAGCGATTTATTAAACCTTTGTGGAATGGAAGCTTTTCCAACCTAGAAGTTGATCACAATGGACCCCGCAGAGCCCTAAATGGGGCATATGTCCCTATGGATACTTGTTACTTTGTCCGAAGGTGTCCTAAAGGGCTCTTAGGATGAATTTCACTTTTGGAAAACTGGAAGGGAAACCATATGAAACCATTCGAGGTGAGAGCAGGTACCTAGGTTTCTTTGTGATTCTTCTCTGAATATGCAGTGTCTGTGCCACCTAGGACTCAACTCTGTTCTTTGTGCTACAACATTGATGAGTTGTAGGGAACAGCCATGAACATCTTCAAGGAGGCGTCGAGGGAAGTTGTTCATGGGTGGGTCCTATGAAAACTGATCCAGGTCCAAGCACGACGATCAAGATAAGCCTTGTTCTTCTCCCTTGGGTGGAAAGAGAAGAATACTAAAAAACTTTCCAATTTTACATTCTGCAGGCAGGAAAAGCAAAAAGGGCAGAGCATCCTCCTATGAAATGAGGAAGCCAGGAGCTCTCAAAACAGCAGCGACTACAGCTTCTGTGATTTCTCCATCAAACTTCCGTTGTTGTGCCTGTCACTTTGCCTGCAAATGCTGGGTCCTTGTCTGTACCCTGCAGACTCTGGGAGGGCATATCTGGGTTTTCTTCTCATCCCCAGAATTCCTTCTCCCTTTTGGTGTTTGGCAGATGGTACATTTTTAAGTAGAACAAAACTCAATTATATTAGGGTCTTCATCGCAAAGGGAAGAGAAAAAAATATTACAAAGTCACTTTATAAGAGAGCTTTTGTTTTCTAATTCTCTGTTCCTAAAAACGTCAGGTCACAGGACCAGCACGTGCCTCTTCCCTGTCGCCCCAGTCTTGCCATGACATTTACATACTGAGCCCTTCGGCATGGTTTGCGCAATTCAGTTTCACAAAAAAGTCATGGTAACACTAAAGGGGGAAAATGTAAAAAAAAATTCTGTTCTGAGTCTAGACCAGCAACATCGTTTTTCAGCACCAACTCGAGCCAGCGGAGGTAACGCACAGCACACTGAAGACTTAAGGGAAATAACCAGGCCGGATTCTACGTATTCATGTGCTGTTTGTCTTTTGAATTCAATCACCTGGAGGGGGTATTTGGTTCTCAAATTTTCCATTATGACTTTTGTGAGAACTAGCTTGGAGAGTAGCAGTGATTCTTCATAGAAAACTGTATTTCACGTAGACCAGGTCTTCTGGCACAGGAATCCCGAGGAGTAAAATATAAAAATTCATGAGGCTTAAGCTACATTTCTTTTTCCATTCAATAATTTCCATCACCAGTCTCCTCAGTGAGCACACACAAAGGCTACTGAAGGCACATCAACTCGCCTGAGACGCGCACTGGTTCCGTGGAAGGATGGGGGAATAAGAAACGTCTGTCCCAGGCGCGCAGCCTTCCTGCCGCTGTGGAACTGATGCCATACACACCCCAGAGGCTGCATTTCAGTGCTCGTGGGAAGACCTCCGAGGTCGCCTGGTGCAGCCTCCCCCTTAGAGTCCACCACATCAATCAAGATAACCATGGTTGTTGGTTGTGCTCTTGTGCTAAGTGAGGGTGAGCTAAGTATTTTAATGAGCAATGCAACAAACCAAATAGAGGAAAATGGTCCTGAATACAGAACCGCTTTGTGTCTTTGAAGCCATTTGTTTTAGTGAGAAGGACACATCAGAGAATTTCTGACTCTGAGACGAAAAACGTACAAAAGTCTGGCCTCACCTGTCAGTCATTAGCTCGGAATGGTGACAGTTTTACATGGACAAATGTCTCGGAACAGATGGAACAAATCCTGATGTGGAGGAATTCACATGATGATTACCCCATATTACCCTGATTAAATCTGCTCACTTGCACTCATCTGTAATGAGCAGTCATTAAAAGAGACAATACTAAATATTCTTGAGGTAACTGACAGGCGGAAAGGGTCGCTTATTTATATTCAAATCATTCAGCTCCTCCAAAGAAAGTGCTATTTTTTTTCACATGCAGTTAAATTGACATTGGCAAGCTTCTCACCAGGTAGAAGACTATAATGATCATCCTTCTGCTTTCCAGCGAACACGGACATTTACTTTGGGATTAGTGTCATCATGAAAGTGAGCGATAGTTTTAATACCTTTCCCAAGTGGGTCTTCCCACTTCATTATCAAGGGAACAATTCCTGCTTTAAGGAACATGCATCTGTATTAACGTTATTGTATATTTAATAAGATTGTTCAAATAAGAAAGAAATAGACTCTGGGCAAACCGGGGCAGACATCCTTTCTGAACCTTCCCTGTAGAGAATAACTCAGCCCTTAGAAAGCCTATATGGAATTTATTCCATCTAAAATTCACAACATTTTGGTTGAAAAGCTCCAGAGTCTTTCAGACTAAGAATTCTTTAAATCCATTCATTTGCTTCTCTGCACTTGAATTTGAGGTTGATCTTTAGGACTAAAATTTTTGTCTTTAATATTCAGGTCACTCCCAGATGCTTGTCCCTTCTCTGCTCTATTTATCCTGGTAATATATTTCTGTGCTTTTCCTTACTCCTCTCAATGTCCTGAAATTTACTTGCATTGAAGCAAATAGAATAATGGAGCCACGTAATACACTGAATTTGCCTTACACGTAAAGAACTCAAAGTGCTTTACAAGCAAGAATCCCTTGTTAATTACAATGAGGAAAAGGATGCTGCACTTACATCACTTGAGTAACCGCTGGTTCTCACGATTTTGTCTTCAGCTCTGAACTGAGCTGGGGAATTTCAAATACTTCCTTGTTTCTTCCCTCCCTTCTCCCTTCCTCTCTCCCTCCTTCCCTCCGTGTGTGTCAACACAGATTTGTTAGTCATGTTATGACTAGGCACTATTCTAAGCATGGAACACATAGCAATGAACAAGACAGACAAAGTCTCTGTCATCTTGGACATTACATATTAGTTGAGACGATGATAAATGAGCAAATTAGGAAATAAATACTTCCAGGTAATGTAGACAGAGGTGCACTTTTAGAGAGCATGGTCAGGGAAGGCAGACTCCTCCAGAGAGGAAGTGATAACTGAAAAGAGAACTGAACGAGAAGCAATCATCTATAGATATTGAGGGAATGAGCATTCCAAGTGGAGAGGGCAGGAGATAGCAATGCCCCCTTGAATCAAAAAAAGAGCTTGAAGTGTTCCAGAAAAACAAAGGCCCAAACTTTGCAATGCCTGGAGAGCATGAGCAAAGGGAAGAGCCCAAGGAGGGGAGAACAGAGGGGAAGGCAAGGCCAGATCATGGCAGGCTTTAGTAAGGACTAGGTTACATCCTCATGTGATGAGAAACCATTGCAAAGTTTGTGTGAGTGTATGTGTTTGGCAGGGGAGGGGGTGTATTTGTCACAATCAGATCTATGTTCTAAAACATTTACTCTGACTGCTGTAAGAAAAGAAAAGAGAAGAAAAAAGGAAAGTAAAGGAAAAGAAAAGAAAACATTTCCTCTGGAGAACAGACTTGGGAATCAGAAAGAGCTAGAGTGGGAACAGAAAGACCAGTCTGAAGGCTGCTGTGGTACACTAGGCAAGGGATGCTGTTGCCCCAGATGAGATTGGTAGAAGAGGGTGGAAAGAAATATCTGGATTTGAAATCCCAGCAGGGATTTAAGATGGTTTTGATGGGGGGAGTAAGGGAAAGAGAGAAATCAAGAATACTTTGGGGTTGTTGACATGCCCCACTGGTGACCAATGGTGCCATTTTTCAAGAAGGGAAGATTGGGAGGAAGTTAAAATCAAGAGCTCTATTGTAGGCATTTTCAGTCTTAGGTGCCTATTCCAGGAAAATATATTACTAAGCAGTGGGTGATAAATTTGGAGTTTTGGGGGAGTCACAAGGGCTAGAAATATGCACTTGGAATTTACTTGCATGTCCATGAGGCTGGACAAGATTATGTAGGGAAGAGGTTGCCAACTGGAGTGTCCAAGTTCTATAAATAAGAAATTATTTTGTGCACTCAAGTCACTCCAACTGTCCTGTCTGATGCCATCTCTCTGGGGAGGGAAGGGTAATGAGAGCAGAGTACATGAGTTAATACTTGCAACCCTGAAATCAACCCTACCAGTCATGGGATCCTAATCTCATTATATATGGCTGATTCTATTTGCTGTTTAATTTAGAAATACCACTCCTTTATTTACAGGGAAGATTGGTCTGGAGATTTTTCTGGTGCTATATTTGATCAATTTGATTATCCATGTTATGCTAGATTTATCAAAAAGTTGTTAAGCTTTTCTTATTTTCTATGCACCAGAACAATTTAAATTGCATGGGAATTATCTGTTTCTTGGGGAATGGAAAGAATTCGCAGTGAAAGAATCTGAAGCCAGAAGCTTTTGGGAAAGGGCAGAATCCTTACCATTTATTTAGCTCTTAAAATGCTGAACAATTGACAGACACGGTATCAATCTGCCTTCTTGACCACTCTATTGAATCAACATTATCTCCACTTTACAGATTATTAAATTGAGGTGCACAGAGGATTGGAAATTGCCCAAAGACATGTAGTTAAAAAGTAACATTTCCAAGATGTGGACCCAAATCTGATATTAAATACTATTTGTGTTCTTAAACATTAAGCATCACTTCCTCTCAGTGACAGTGAAAATGCCTTTGAGCGGTTCAGGGATAAAGGTTGGACAACGGCTAT
Organism: Pseudorca crassidens; assembly: GCF_039906515.1. Classification (NCBI taxonomy): domain Eukaryota; kingdom Metazoa; phylum Chordata; class Mammalia; order Artiodactyla; family Delphinidae; genus Pseudorca; species Pseudorca crassidens. Next base: position 8,529,086 of record NC_090298.1, read on the forward strand.
TTTTGGCCTTCCCCACATTCGTTCCCTCCTCTTTAACCTGACTTCCTTTGGAGGAACCAACATTCCCGCATCCATCTTTGTATGTCTCTTATTTGGGGTTGTCCTCATCTCTGAATCCAGGAAGAAGCACATGACCAAGTGTTAACAGTTAACATAACCACTCACCTGGCCAGGGGAGATCCATTCAAGGATGAGCATGAGGTCTAAATTCATCAAGTCAGAATGAATCCCAGAATTTTTGATATAGCGGGCTGGGCAAAATAAGCCTCTCTGTCTGAGATAGGATGTTTACCTGAAGATGCTGGCAGCCATCTTGCCACCATGATGAGGGACCTGAACCTGCCAAAGAATGGATTCTATGCAATGAACATCAGTGCCCAGAGAAGAGTGAGCAAGACCAGTGCTCAGAACTCATCAGCCCCCAGAGTCAGCCCTCATATACTGTTGGCCTTGACATTTAAATGCACCTTTAAATTCCCAGTTTTTGCTGAAGAAAGCTTGAGGTGGGTTTTCCTCACACTGGATGTACTATAATATAATAGCTGTGGGCTATATAGAAAAGCAGAGATGTGCTTTTCATTTTTCACATTTAAGAATTAGAGCCAGAGAAGTGACTTTCCTACAGCCAGGCGTTTAGTGATATTCCTAGGGCCCAAACCTGTGAAGTTAAAGTTGAGTGCTCTCTTCAATAAATGCAAAGTTTTTTCAAACATATTTGTAGGAGAGTTGTTTAGAAAAAATAAAAAATTCTTTTCTGAGGTTTCCCTATACATTTTTTCCCCCAATTTATTTATTTATTTATTTTTGGATGCGTTGGGTTTTGGTTGCTGCGTGCGGGCTTTCTGTAGTTGCGGCGAGTGGGGGCTACTCTTTGTTGTGGTGCTTGGGCTTCTCTTGTTGCAGGCCACGGGCTCTAGGCACTCGGGCTTCAGTAGTTGTGGTGCGCAGCCTCAGTAGTTGTGGTTTGGAGGCTCTAGAGCACAGGCTCTGTAGTTGTGGCACACAGGCTTAGTTGCTCTGCGGCATGTGGGATCTTTCCGGACCAGGGCTCGAACCCGTGTCCCCTGCACTGGCAGGCGGATTCTTAACTACTGCACCATCAGGGAAGCCCTCCCTACACATTTAATGATTCCTTCCCCATCACAAACTCACTTGAACAGCTCAGGGTTTTATTGTGCTATAGGAAGAGTTCACAAAGCGTGAGGTTACCATATGGACATCAGTTTTATTCACTCTGCACTGCATAGACTGTCACTGGCATTGAACACTGAATGGCTATACTTTGTTCAGAGGATGTATGGTCCTATAGACTTTAATCTGCATTGGCGTATCTGTTGGTTGCAACCATCAGACTGGACACATGGATGAAGATGCTGCATATGATCTTGAAAACCATAGCGCAGTTTCTGCCCTGGTCCAATCTTGAATGGTTCCCTTTTAACCTAGGAGCTGAGACTCTTTTTCCTGCCCCACAGAGAAAGGATATCACTTAGGAATTACAATGAAATGTATTTGAAATGAAATGGTGGGACTGGGCATTCCGGGTTTTCATGCATAAAGACTTGTTTCTCCTTCTCCCCCTCAAGACAGGATTCCCCAGACATAATTTTGTCAACTTCTAGAAGACCCAGATTGTTGCTTCTTGCTTTGTTTCCCCAGAAGCTGGGAGTAGGCTTCATGGTCTCCCATGTCCTGTGGTTTGGGGACACGGCTCATCCCCTGCATCTAAGAAGAGACATATATGTGTGGATATATATGGTGATACTCTAGAAACATCTGCTGAGTGAACAACAATGAAAAAATAGATAAACAAAGCTTCTCAGCTTTAGGAAGGTGTTGCTAGTCAGACTTCAGTATTACATAATCTTTGTAATGGTTTTCCTCTGGCAGAGAATATTATTCCATCTACCCACCATAGTCTAGCATCTACCTGTTGTGAACATTTCTGGGACAAATGAGCGGGATGAAAGATACAACCTGTGACTAGGCAATAGAATGAATCGCACTGATTCAGAAGGAGTGAAAAAAAAAAGAAAACATGAACTTGACTTTCTGAATTCAATACAGTAAACTTAATACAGAACCATATCACCCCAGATCTGCAAAGGATATTAGTGCTTATTTGTGCCAACTCCTTATTGTATGAAGAAAGAGAAAACAGAATCCCAGAAAAGATATACAATTCTCTTTGACTTATTCCAGTGAATAGTCAGATGTAGTCTAGAAGAGTGGATACTGTGGATTTACTTCTCCTAGTTATGACTAGGGCAGCCTTCATGGGAGCAGGATGGAATAATGGTAGGACATTGATGAATGGGACATGGTGGCTATGGTCCTTCCAAGGCATGACTAATGACCATTTTTGGGGGGAGAGATGTGCAAACCCCCCATATATGTGCCTGTATCCCACCAATGTTGACTGCAAAGTATAGACACAGGAACTTGCAGTCTTTTCTCCAAATGTGAGAAAAAAAGAACATTTAACAATGGTATCCAAGGCTCTTCAGCCATTCATAGATTAAAACTGGTCCAACATAATTTAAATTGCAAGGTAGTATATTAGAAATGGAAACCCAAAGGCAACCTTTCATTACAAGTTTCTGTTGTTATTAATACTTACCCTTGTACATTTACAGCTCCCTACATATATAATAAATGATGATAGAGAATTTTCATTTTATGAAATATTATCCTTCCTCAATTACCCACCAATCTGAATATTGTCTTGTTATAGTTAAATCGATAATACCAATTTTTAAAATCTACTCTTCCTGCCAGGCACAAAACATGTTTTAGGTAATCATAGATTCTACTGTAGCAGAGGAGATTTGGGTAATGTTAACAAATTAAGCAATCAGGAGTAGCTTATTTTCTTTGTTAGGTTTAGGTGACTCTTTTTTTCTAGTTATGGCTTAACACAGTGATTTACAAGAATTACTTCCTCCTAAGAATTCACACAATCATGAAGAAAGAAATTTTGGCTATAAAAACGAGATGAGATCAAATATACTCCAAAGTAATTGTTGTCAGAGATATTCCGAATGCATCATACTTTGATCTAAAACAGAGAGAGAGAAAGTAAATATGACCATGGATACACAGTGGTACAGAGCAGGGAAGGAGGGGAGAACAGCACGACACATGAGAGGAAAACATGATCTTAATTATATGGACTGTTAATTTATGCAGCTCAGATCTCTTGTGTTGATCCATATTGCCAGGAACAGACATTTAGACCTCATTTTAGTTTCTAACCACTTTTAAAACTGATTTATAAAACCTATTTTCATGTCTTTTTCCCACCCAAACAATCGATCAGGTCTACAACAGAAGTGATCTGCATTGCTTCCGCATCATTTCAAGTGGGCCGAAGTGTGACAGGAAGAGGCCAGAACCACACCCTCTGTAAGGTTAGATGAAGCTCCCATGCACTGGGCATTGGAGGACATGATGGTTACCCCAAGCAGAAGCAGAAGCCACCTACTTTCGCTAAGTTTCCATCAGCCCCATAATTGCCACTACTGGAGGGACAGCAGTAAGGAATGACACATACTTTGCAAAGCAGGGTCCTGGCAAAATGAAGACCTCAATTTCTTTTGACACTTCTGCCCTTTTCTGCTAGGGACTTGTAGCATCGTGTAGGAAGAATCTATAATAATGATCTATGTGCAGTGACATCTAGCAAACATTTGGATCTCAACCTCAATTCAGTGCTAGCAAGGCTGCCCACTCATGTAGGGGGGGCAGAGCAGCATCAGTACCAGAGCATCCTTGAAGGCTCTCCCTTCCAGCTTTTCTCCTCTGGAAAGCCCCTTCTCCATCAGCTCACTCCTAACTCTGATTTAAAACTCTTTTAGCTTTTGGCTCTGATAGTGAGTTTGTTGTGAGGCCCATAATTCCTCATTGCTAAAAGGGAGCTAGAAACACCTGCTTAATTCTGAGGGTCATCATCAGAAATGGACCTGACCAAAGCAGTGTAGGAATGATTTAACAACTGAAAGCTATCTGAAAGATCCACTAACTACTTCATTCAGCAAATGTACCAAGCACCTTGGCACACACAGGTCTTTGACATTGCACTTACTTTTTTGTCCACTGAACAAATACTTCCTGGGCACCTACTGTGTTATGTGTTTATTCATATGCCTCATTAGCAAAGTCTGGAAGCAGCAGAATGATTAAGTTAATATAACTACTTAAAAAACTGTTCACAGAAACAGACTCACAGACATAGAGAACAGACATGTGGTTGCCAAGGGGGCGGGGAAGGGACAGCTTGGGAGTCTGGGATTAACAGATGCAAACAATTACATATAGAATGGATAAACAACAAGGTCCTACTGTATAGCACAAGGAACTATATTCAATGTCCTCTGATAAACCATAAGGGAAAAGAATACGAAAAAGAATGTATATACACGCACAACTGAATCACTTTGCTCTACAGCAGAAATAAACACAACATTGTAAATCAACTGTATTTCAATAAAATAAATTAAAAAACAAAACCCAAAAAACTGTTCACGATTGCATTTGAAATAAGTTACTTGCCACTATTTTCTTTTAGAGGCCATAATATGGCAAATGTTACGAGAGAAGTATAGTTGACAAGAGTTGGGAGTGTTTGTAAAAGATCTGTGCGAGTGCTTGCCGACTCCGATGTTGTAGCCTCAGTGTAGTGTCTCAGGGTTACTCAAGCTACATCTTAGCTTTCCAAACTACTCCTGGCTGATGCCTCTCTGGAATGTAACTTTATCAGCTTCTAGTTTGCCAGTTTCCTACAATTCAATCAAAAGTCAGCAGTCACATGTCCTAGGGCAAATCCTATCTCAAATGTGGATCTTTAATGACACACAAATATGCACCGCATGTTCCAGCAAGGTATTCTGCGCTATGCAGAAGTGTATTAAAAGTGGAGCCACATTTACATTTGTTTTGCACTTGTGACTGAAGAGGTCAAACTATGCAAACTGCATCCACTCTTGTCAATACTTTCAAGCAAAAGAAAATTTTATTCAAGTAAAGTTAGATTCATGACTAACAGAACAGCTAATATTCCTCATTTTGGAGCAAAGGCTGCATTTAAAAAAGAATAATAGGCATCTATGTTTTATCTAAAGCTGAGAATACTTAACAAATATGCCTGTCTGTTTTAAACCAGGTATAATAGCCTGCATATAAATATGCAATTAAAAAGCAGATTTAAGTATAAGCAGTTTACAGCCCAAATGGAGATAGTTATACAGTCTGCAATTGGTGCTGGAAATTCTCATACGAAAAATAAAATTAGTAATAGAGGAATAAAAGACATTTAGTGATTTCCAAGGAGGCGTTTTAAAGACAGCCAATTCTTACCCAAGGTCTACAAATAAAGAGTACATCCATAAGACACTTTGTATTTTCTAAGTAAGGTGATAGAAAAAAATCTTCCCTAACATAGCTACAGAATTATCATCTTATTATATACATGCTGGACTTTTTATAGCTGATTCACCATAGGAAATTTTTTTCCAAATGAAAGAAATCAGATTTTTTAAAAAAATCATCAACAGTGTTTGCCCCTGAAAACCCTGAACACCAAATGGCGGAGGTGGGGGTGAGCAAAATAACAATTTCACCTGTGCAGTGCATTGCCCATGTACCTTTGGCCGTGTAGAGTGCATGGATCCATGCTGGCATTTCTAGTGTTGCCTGGTTCCTCTATGAAGCTCTAGATCTGCCACATCAGGGTTAATGGGACTTTATGCCTCTGGTTTTGCAGGGATTTTTGTTGGGTGTGGTGCACCCCATACCAGGTGGACCCTGTGGTGTGCAGGTGTCGCTATCCAGGTAGCCTGAGTTTAACATGCTTGGGACACTCTTCTATAGCCACACGATTCAGGCCCTCTCTTAATTCAGGTCAAATGGCACCTCATCAAAAAGGCCTTATCTGATTTCCCGAACCCACACCATCATCACTCTTCACGCCCCCCGCCCCCCGCTTCAGTCTCCTTTCCTTCCATAACATTTAGCACTATTGAACATATTAACTTTTTTCTTTTAACATCCTTATTGGAGTATAATTGCTTTACGATGTTGTGTTAGTTTCTGCTGTATAACAAAGTGAATCATCTGTATGTAAACATATATCCCCATATGCCCTCCCTCTTGCATCTCCCTCCCACCCTCCCTATCCCAATGCTTTGGGTGGTCACAAAGCACCGAGTTGATCTCCCTGTGCTACGCGGCTGCTTCCCACTAGCCATCTATTTTACATTTGGTAGTGTATATATGTCCATGCCACTCTCTCACTTCATCCCAGCTTACCCTTCCCCCTCCCCATGTCATCAAGTCCATTCTCTGTGTCTGCGTCTTTATTCCTGTCCTGCCCCTAGGTTCATCAGTACCTATTTTTTTTTTTTAAGATTCCATATACATGTGTTAGCATACGGTACTTGTTTTTCTCTTTCTGACTTACTTCACTCTGTATGACAGACTCTAAGTCCACCCATCACACTACAAATAACTCAATTTCGTTTCTTTTTATGGTTGAGTAATATTCCATTGTATATATGTGCCACATCTTCTTTATCCATTCATCTGTCGATGGGCACTTATGTTGCTTCCATGTCCTGGCTATTGTAAATAGTGCTTCCATGAACATTGTGGTACATGACTCTTTTTGAATTATGGTGTTTTCAGGGTACACGCTCAGTAGTGTGATTGCTGGGTGGTATGGTACCTCTACTTTCAGTTTTTTAAGGAACATCCATACTGTTCTCCATAGTGGCTGTATCAATTTACATTCCCACCAACAGTGCAAGAGTGTTCCCTTTTCCCCACACCCTCTCCAGCATTTACTGTTTGTAGATTTTTTGCTGATGGCGATTCCGACCGGTGTGAGGTGATACCTCATTGTAGTTTTGATTTGCATTTCTCTAATGATTAGTGATGTTGAGCATCCTTTCATGTGTTTGTTGGCAATCTGTATATCTTCTTTGGAGAATTGTCTATTTAGCTCTTCTGCCCATTTTTGGATTGAGTTGTTTGTTTTTCTTGATATTGAGCTGCATGAGCTGTTTGTAATTTTGGATATTAAGCCTTTGTCAGTTGCTTCATTTACAAATGCTTTCTCCCATTCTGAGGGTTGGCTTTTCATCTTGTTTATGGTTTCCTCTGGTGTGCAAAAGCTTTTAAGTTTCATTGAGTCCCATTTGTTTATTTTTGTTTTTATTTCCAATTCTCTGGGAGGAGAGTCAGAAAGGATCTTGCTGTGATTTATGTCATAGAGTGTTCTGCCTATGTTTTCCTCTAAGAATTTTATATATATATATATTTTTTTCTGTACATGGGCCTCTCACTGTTGTGGCCTCTCCCATTGTGGAGCACAGGCTCCAGATGTGCAGGCTCAGCGGCCATGGCTCACGGGTCCAGCCGCTCCGCAGCATGTGAGATCTTCCTGGACTGGGGCACGAACACGTGTCCCCTGCATCGGAAGGTGGACTCTCAACCACTGCGCCACCAAGGAAGCCCATCCTCTAAGAATTTTATAGAGTCTGGCCTTACATTTAGGTCTTTAATCCATTTGGAGTTTATTTTTGTGTACGGTGTTGACAAATGTTCTAATTTTAATCTTTTACATGTAGCTGCCCAGTTTTCCCAGCACCACTTATTGAAGAGGCAGTCTTTTCTCCATTGTATATTCTTCCCTCCTTTATCAAAAATAAGGTGACCATATGTGTGGGGGTTTATCTCTGGGCTTTCTATCCTGTTCCATTGATCTATATTTCTGTTTTGGGGCCAGTACCATACTGTCTTGATTACTGTAGCTTGGTAGTATAGTCTGAAGTCCAGGAGCCTGATTCCTTCAGCTCCGTTTTTCTTTCACAAGATTGTTTGGCTATTCGGGGTCTTTTGTATTTCCATACAAATTGTGAATATTTTTGTTCTAGTTCTGTGGAAAATGCCATTGGTAGATTGATAGGGATTTCACTGAATCTGTAGGTTGCTTTGGGTAGTGTAATCATTTTCACAATGTTGATTCTTCCAATCCAAGAACATGGTATATCTCTCCATCTATTTGTATCATCTTTAATTTCTTTCATCAGTGTCTTATAGTTTTCTGCATACAGGTCTTTTGTCTCCTTAGGTAGTTTTATTCCTAGGCATTTAATTCTTTTTGTTGCAGTGGTAAATGGGAGTGTTTCCTTAATTTCTTGTTCAGATTTTTCATGATTAGTGTATAGGAATGCAAGAGATTTCTGTGCATTAATTTTGGGTCTTGCTACTTTACCAAATTCATTGATTAGCTCTAGTAGTTTTCTGGTAGCATCTTAGGATTCTCTATGTACAGTATCATGTCATCTGCAAACAGTGACTGTTTTACTTCTTTTCCTATTTTGGTTCCTTTCATTTCTTTTTCTTCTCTGATTGCTGTGGATAAAACTTCCAAATCTATGTTGAATAACAGTGGTGAGAGTGGGCAACCTTGTCTTGTTCCTCATCTTAGAGGAAATAGTTTCAGTTTTTCACCATTGAGAATGATGTTGGCTGTGGGTTTGTCATATATGACCTTTATTACGTTGAAGTAGGTTTCCCTCTATGCCTACTTTCTGGAGAGTTTTTATGATAAATAGGTGTTGAATTTTGTTGAAAGCTTTTTCTGCATCTATTGAGATGATCATATGGTTTTTCTCCTTCAATTTGTTAATATGCTGTATTACATTGACTGATTTGCATATATTGAAGAATCCTTGCATTCCTATGTTAAACCTCACTTGATCATGGTGTATGATCCTTTTAATGTGCTGTTGGATTCTGTTTCCTAGTATTTTTTGAGGATTTTTACATCTATATTTATCAATGATATTGATGTGTAGTGTTCTTTTTTTGTGACATCTTTGCCTGGTTTTGGTACCAGGGTGATTGTGGCACCATAGGATGAGTTTGAGAGTGTTCCTCACTCTGCTATATTCTGGAAGAGTTTGAGAAGGATAGGTCTTAGCTCTTCTCTAAATGGTTGACAGAATTCACCTGTGAAGCCATCTGGTCCTGGGCTTTGCTTGTTGGAAGATTTTAAATCACAGTTTCAATTTCAGTGCTTGTGATTTGTCTGTTTATATTTTCTATTTCTTCCTGGTTCAGTCTCAGAAAGTTGTGCTTTTCTAAGAATTTGTCCATTTCTTCCAGTTTGTTCATTTTATTGGCATACAGTTGCTTGTAGTAATTGCTCATGATTCTTTGTATTTCTGCAGTGTCAGTTGTTACTTCTTTTTCATCTCTAATCCTGTTGATTTGAGTTTTCTCCCTTTTTTTCTAGATGAGTCTGGCTAAAGGTTTATCAATTTTGTTTAATTTCTCAAGGAGCCAGTTTTTAGTTTTATTGATCTTTGCTATTGTTTCCTTCATTCCTTTTTCATTTATTTCTGATATGATCTTTATGATTTCTTTCCTTCTGCTAACTTTGGTGTGTATTTTTGTTCTTCTTTCTAGAGTTGCTTTAGGTGTAAGGTTAGGTTGTTTATCTGAGATTTTGCTTGTTTCTTGAGGTAGGATTGTATTGTGATGAACTTCCCTCTTAGAACTGCTTTTGCTACATCCCACAGGTTTTGGGTCATCATGTTTTCATTGTCATTTGTTTCTACGTATATTTTTAATTCCTCTTTGATTTCTTCACTGATCTCTTGGTTATTTAGTAATGTATTGTTTAGCCTCCATGTGTTTCTATTTTTACAGTACTTTTCCTGTAATTGATATCTAGACTCATAGTATGTGGTTGGAAAAGATACTTGATACGCTTTCAATTTTCTTAAATTTACCAAGTCTTGATTTGTGACCCAAGATATGATCTATCCTGGAGAATGTTCCATAAGCACCTGAGAAGAAAGTGTTTTCTGTTGTTTTTGGATAGAATGTTCTATAAATATCAATTAAGTCCATCTTGTTTAAGGTATCATTTAAAGCTTGCCTCTCCTTATTTATTTTCATTTTGGATGATCTGTCCATTGTTGAAAGTGGGGTATTAAAGTCCCCTACTATGAGTGTGTTATTGTCGATTGATCCTTTTATGGCTGTTAGCATTTGCCTTATGTATTGAGGTGCTCCTATGTTGTGTGCATAAATATTTACAATTGTTATATCTTCTTCACAGATCGATCCTTGATCATTATGTAGTGTCCTTCTTTGTCTCTTGTAATAGTCTTTATATAAAGTGTATTTTGTCTGATATGAGAATTGCTACTCCAGCTTTCTTTTGATTTCCATTTGCATGGATATCTTTTTCCATCCCCTCACGTTCAGTCTGTATGTGTCCCTAGGTCTGAAGAGGGTCTCTTGTAGACAGCATATATACGGGTCTTGTTTTTTATCCATTCGGCCAGTCTATGTCGTTTGGTTGGAGCATTTAATCCATTTAAATTTAAGGTAATTATTGATATGTATGTTCCCATTACCATTTTCTTAATCGTTTTGGGTTTGTTTTTGTAGGTCTTTTCCTTCACTTGTGTTTCCTGCCTAGATAGGTTCCTTTGGCATTTGTTGTAAAGCTGGTTTGGTGCTGCTGAATTCTCTTAACTTTTGCTTATCTGTCAAGGTTTTAATTTCTCCATTGAATCTGAATGAGATCCTTGCTGGGTAGAGTAATCTTGGTTGTAGGATTTTCCCTTGCATCACTTTAAATATGTCCTGCCACTCATTTCTGGCTTGCAGAATTTCTGCTGAAAGATCAGCTGTTAACCTTCTGGTGATACCCTTGCATCTTATTTGTTGTTTTTCCCTTGCTTCTTTTAATATTTTTTCTTTGTATTTAATTTTTGATAGCTTGATTAATTTATGTCTTGGTGTGTTTCTCCTTGGATTTATCCTGTATGGACTCTGCTCTTTCTGGACTTGATTGACCTTTTCCTTTCCCATGTTAGGGAAGGTTTCAACTATAATCTCTTCAAATATTTTCTCAGTCCCTTTGTTTTTCTCTTCTTCTTCTAGGACTCCTATAATTCAAATGTTGCTTTGTTTAATGTTGTCCCAGATGTCTCTGAGACTGTTCTCAATTCTTTTCATTGTTTTTTCTTTATTCAGCTCTGTGGTAGTTATTTCCACTATTTTATCTTCCAGGTCACTTATCTTTCTTCTGACTCAGTTATTCTGCTATTTATTCCTTCTAGAGAATTTTTAATTTCATTTATTGTGTTGCTCATCATTGTTCATTTGTTCTTTAGTTCTTCTAGGACCTTGTTAAGCATTTCTTGTATTTTCTCCATTCTATTTCCAAGATTTTGGATCATCTTTACTATCATTACTCTGAATTCTTTTTCAGGTAGACTGCCTATTTCCTCTTCATTTGTTTGGTCTGGTGGGTTTTTACCTTGCTCCTTCATCTGCTGTGTATTTCTCTGTCTTCTCAATTTGTTTAAATTACTGTGTTTGGGGTCTCCTTTTTGCAGGCTGCAGGTTCGTATTTCCCATTGTTTTTGTTGTCTGCCTCCAGTGGGTGAGTTTGGTTCAGTGGCTAGTGTAGGCTTCCTGGTGGAGGGGACTGGTGCCTGTGATCTGGTGGGTGGGGCTGGATCTTGTCTTTCTGGTGGGCAGGGTCACATCCAGTGGTGTGTTTTGGGGTGTCTGTGAATTTAGTATGATTTTAGGCAGCCTCTCTGCTAATGGGTGAGGTTGTGTTCCTGTCTTACTAGTTGTTTGGCATGGGGCATCCAGGACTGGAGCTTGCTGGCTTTTGGGTAGAGCTGGGTCTTAGCTTTGAGATGGAGATCTCTGGGAGAGCTCTTCCCAATTGATATTACATAGGGCTGGGAGGTCTCTGGTGGTCCATGTCCTGAACTCAGCTCTCCCACCTCAGAGGCTCAGACCTGACATCAGGCCATAGCACCAAGACTCTATCAGCCACACAGCTCAGAAGAAATGTGAGAAAGAAAGAAGGAAAAAATTAACATAAAATTAAAAATAACTTTTTTAAAAAAGAGAGCTACCAAACCAATAAACAAATCCACCAATGATAACAATTGCTAAAAACTAAACTATGATAAACATAAATCAGAAACAAATCACTTGCAGTCAGCAAACTCCAAATCTACAGTTGTTCCCAAAGTCCACCACCTCAAATTTGGGATGTTTCATTGTCTATTCATGTATTCCACAGATGCAGGGTATATGAAATTGGTTCGTGTGGATTTAACCCACTGCCCCTGAGGTTGCATGGAGAGATTTCCCTTTCTATTCTTTGTTCGCACAGCTACTGGGGTTCAGCTTTGGTTTTGGCCCCACCTCTGTGTGTAGGCTGCCTTCAGTGACTGCTCTCTCCCGAGACAGGAGGTGGTTAAAGGAGCAGCTGATTCAGGGGCTCTGGCTCACTCAGGCCAGGGGGAGGGAGGGGTATGGATGTGGGGCGAGCCTGCGGCAGCAGAGGCCAGCATGACGTTGCACCAGCCTGAGGCGCGCCGTGCATTCTCCCGGGGACGTTGTCCCTGGATCACAGGACCCTGGCAGAGGTGGGCTGCACAGGCTCCTGGGGTGGAGGGGAGGTGTGGAGAGTGACTGGGCTTGCACACAGGCTTCTAGGTGGTGGCGGCAGTAGCCTTAGAGTTTTATGCCCGTCTCTGGTGTCCACGCTGATAGCTGAGGCTCACATCCGTCTCTGGAGCTCATGTGGGTGGTGCTCTGCCCTCTGCGGGCAGACAGGGAAGGAATCCCCTCTCCTCGTGCACCCCGAAGCAATGGTCTCTTGCCTCTTTGGCAGCTCCAGACCTTTTCCCGGACTCCTTCCAAGCTAGCCGTGGCGCAGTAGCCTCCTTCAGGCTGTGTTCACTTAGCCAGCCCAAGTCCTCTCCCTGGGATCCAACCTCCGAAGCCCCAGCCTCAGCTCCCAGCCCCCGCCCGCCCCAGCGGGTGAGCAGACAAGCCTCTCGGGCTGGTGAGTGCTGGTCGGCACCGATCCCCTGTGCGGGAATCTCTCTGCTTTGCCCTCCGCACCCCTGTTGCTGTTCTCTCCTCCGCGGCTTCGAAGCTCCCCCCTCCGCCTCCCGCAGTCTCCACCCGCGAAGGGGCTTCCTAGTGTGTGGACACTTTTCCTCCTTCACAGCTCCCTCCCGCTGGTGCAGGTCCCGTCCCTATCCTTTTGTCTCTGTTTATTCTTTTTTCTTTTGCCCTACCCAGGTACGTGGGGAGTTTCTTACCTTTTGGGAAGTCTGAGGTCTTCTGCCAGCGTTCAGTAGGTGTTCTGTAAGAGTTGTTCCACGTGTAGATGTATTTTTTATGTATTTGTGGGAAGAAAGATGATCTCCACATCTTAAAACAAATACATCTTAAAACCCAATTAAAAAGAGAATTTAGTATAATCTAAATTCAATTTAAAATATATATACAGACAAACCTGCAGAACCATACATCTAAAAAATTAATTGGTATTTTCTCCAGACAATGGAATTATGGGTGAATTTTTTCCTTTTGCTAATCTGGTGTTTTCTAATTTTTATTTGAATGAACATGACTTATTTGTGCAATTTTAAAGAACCAAAACATTAACTTTGTGCTTTGGAAGCTCTGTTATCTTTACAGTGATGGGCTTCACCTTGAAGTTCAATCTCTCAGTATTGAAATGAAAAACAGATGACTGAGATCCTCTCTCTTCTTAAAAGTTTTATTTGCTTCTACTACAAATATTCCTGGCCTGATTGGTCTGAACACTGGCCTACACTTTGCCTATGTTACCCTAGCAGGACAAGAGACTGGGATATGTTTAGAAAGAAAGTTTCAAAGATAAAAGTGACCTTAAAAACCAACAGGCCAGTGGTGGTGAAGAAATGTTCATCAGATACATTCAATGGTGTGGTCGAAGCCTTGGAGATAAAAGCCCATTCTTCCTTGTGCCATATCTGGGGCTCCTCAGCCTTCAATCACCACCATTCAGAGGCTGAGCTCTCAGCAAATCAGAACCAGTAAAGCAGACATTTGTATATTCTTTCTATCAGCCCTGGAAGGAAAACAATAATAATAGCAAACACTTAGCATGTGCTTCCTATTTGCCAGGTACTGTTCAGAACACACTTTACCTGGGCTGACTTGGTTAACCCTCACAACAACCCTGGGAGGTAAGAACCATTATTAAACCCATTTTACAGATGAGAAATTTGAGTCTCAGAGAGGTTATAAGTAATTTCCCCAGAATATCCAGCCTGCAGTGGAATAGCCAAAATACAAACCCAGGCAGTCTGGCCCTAGAATCCATGCTCTTAACCATTTGATGCACAGAAGAATCACCCAAAAGATTCATTAACACCATTTCTTGGACTCCTTCCTCAGAGAGTCTGATTCAGTAGACTGAACCTGCATGTCTGTCAAGCTCCCAGGTGGTGCCAGTACTTTGGTCTGAGACCCACAAGCTGAGCAGCTCTGCAGAAACGAAGGGTTGCAACAAAGTGCACAGCTACTTCCAGAAAGTAGCTGTACTTTCTGGAATTAAATCTAGTAAACAATTAATAATGGATGAGTTACCCACGGATCAAATTAATTTACCTCAAATGACTTCCTACTGATATAGCAGTGATTGGTAGCAAAGTTCGTTGATAATCCAGTTTAAAAGCTGTTACTTATTCAACTACATTTCGGCAAGTATGAGATGATGCCTTCCCGTGACAAGCCTGCTGGGAGTCCAGAGCAATGGAAAACCGAGGGGTATCACTTACTGTAAAACTGCCTGAACAGCACAACATGGTCTTCTAATCACTAGAGCCTCGTTTTCAGAAGTCATAGAAGACACAATATGAATGCAACATCCCACAAAGCCCTCATGCTCCCTTTGCTCTTGGTCTACATCTGTTTTTCCTGGAGAGGTTGCCTTGGATACAAGTATTCTTACGCCTGCAAAGTCTACCCCCTGTGGCAAATTAGCAAATCGGCATTCAGTTTAATAAATCTGCCTGCTATTAACTTTCCTGCATGGCTCAAACTCCCAAAGATTTCATGGAGATTTGATAATCTCTGTGAAAACTGACAAAACCAGTCCCTGGACTCTCAAATTGGACAGCTGAATCCAGACTTGTGGTGACCATTGTGGGGGCACAGGGACCACCCTGAACTCCTGCCCCAGGGGAAGGAGAGCTTCTTTCTTGATAAAGACACTGGGACTGCAGTGACGGAGGTTGGCTTCTGAAAAGCCACCTGGACTTCCCTAATTATGCCTAACACTCAAGACCTAAACCAGCTGTCCTCCAGGAAGGATGACAGTACTGCATCCTTAATAATGATCTCAGGCTTGACCTTCCACTGCTTAGAACAATCAGCCAGGGCAGTAGCATGGGACTGCTTTCCTCCTGCTGGGAGGTCTTCCATCCCTGTGAGCGCCCTGGAGAGCTACCATGCTGGTGGCCAGTGGACAGAACCACATGACATCATTTGGCTCCACAGTCAGGTCTATCTGATGTATAAGAATTTGGTGAGTGAGCACATACCTAGTGATGGCTCCATGGCACAACAATCCAAAGCTATTAGAAGGGAAAACACATGATATGAACATTTTGTTAGGTCATAAGGGGTCAGGCCCAATAGAAGATCTTCATTTTATTACTGGATTCCCTTTTGTATTTATCATCCTGCCTCTGAACGAAATCCAAACAATGGTCTCAAATAAATTCTCATGCTATTTGCCCTCTCCATTCACCTATGCTTACCGTGGAAGAGGGGGACCTGTCTGGGTCAGAACCATTCCCCACAGAGTCAGGAGAGGAGACCGTAGGATGTCCTTCAGGTCATCTCACTCTGCAGTGAAGAGACTCAGACGTCAAGACTCAGATTCACCCTGAGCCCCGAATTCACCAGCGAGTCTCTCAAGACTGGGGAATAAAAAGCACTAAGCATTCATCTACAAAGGAATTCCCACATAGAAGGAGATAGTTAAACATGCTTTTTAAGAATAAACAAAAGGTATTATGGAAAAGTCTGATATATTTCTAAACAAATTGGCAAAAAATAAGGCCTACACATGAAGCTCATTCTTACTTACACAGAGCATGCCCTAGCATTCACTGCGTCCCCCGGATTTCCTAATCCATTCCCCAAACTGCCTAGACTGGGAAGTGAGACCCAGTGGTCATGAGGTATTTAAGACCTACACCTCTAATCATCCTATGCCTCTCTGTAGGCTGTGAGGGGCTGAATGATGCCCCAACCTTGGCAACAATGCCTACGTCCTGATCCCTGGAACCTGTGAATATGTCACCTTACGTGGTGAAATGGACTTTACAGATGTGATTAAGGG
Source organism: Pseudorca crassidens (assembly GCF_039906515.1). Taxonomy (NCBI): domain Eukaryota; kingdom Metazoa; phylum Chordata; class Mammalia; order Artiodactyla; family Delphinidae; genus Pseudorca; species Pseudorca crassidens. The sequence continues at coordinate 8,545,326 of NC_090298.1, forward strand.
ACATATCTGGAGATGGGAAAATTACCCTGATTATCTGAGTGGGTCCAATCTAATTGCATGAGTTAAAATTGGAAGAGGAAGGCAGGGGAGTGAGTCAGAGAGATGGCAGCATGAGGAGGACCTAGAGGCAGGGAGAGTGTGCCAAGATCTGAGAGAGGCCTCTGGGAAGTAAGGGCAGCTCCCCGCTGACAACCGGCAAGGAAATGGGACCTCAGTCCTACAAACTCTAGGAACTGAATTATGCCAACGCCTGAATGCGCAAGGGACCAGGTTCTTCCCTAGAGCCTCCAGAAGGGAACTTACCCTGCTGACACCTGGATTGGAGCCCAGTGAGACCCACACTGGACTAGACTTCTGACCTCCAGAACTAGAAGATAATAGATGTTTATTAGCTATAGCAGCAACAGAAAACGAATACATAGTTTTCATGCAAATTTCCTTTTTAATTAAAACCTTTCCAATAGCTAAAACATGGAAGCAACCTAAGTGTCCATCGACAGATGAATGGATAAAGAAGATGTGACACATATATACAATGGAATATTATTCAGCCATATAAAAGAATATTACTCAGCCATAAAAGAGAATGAAATAATGCCATTTGCAGCAACATGGATGGACCTAGAGACTATCATACAAAGTGAAGTAAGTCAGACAGAGAAAGACAAATATCATATGATATCACTTATAAGTGGAATCTAAAAAATGATACAAATGAACTTATTTACAAAATAGAAATAGACTCACAGACATAGAAAACATACTTATGGTTACTAATTGGGAAGGGTGGGGAGGAATAAATTAGGAATTTGGGATTAAAATATACACACTACTGTATATAAAATAGATAACCAACAAGGACTTCCTGTCTAGCACAGGGAACTGTACTCAATATCTTGTAATAAGCTATAATAGAAAAAAATCTGAAAAAAGAATATATATCTATATACATATATATGTAAAACTGAATCACTTTGCTATACACCTGAAACTTGCACAACATTGTAAATCAACTATATTTCAATTAAAAAGAAACAAAAACTTTCCACTTTAACCAATCCTATTCTTTCCAGTTGAAGACTTTAATCAGCCTGAACTCTGGTTCTCTCTTGTAAACCAATCCCCTTCCTCAGTTGAGATAATTTAGAAATGTTTTTATAATCTTTATACTAACTTTTCAAATATATTAAAAGCATCAGTGGATTTCCATGCTGCATTTTAGCCCAAGTGATTCCAGCTTGACTAATCACAGCAGTGTCAGTTAAGAGTGATGTAATCCTGAACTCCAAAAGGAGAATGGACGCTATCTTTCCTGACCCTGAAGGTGGTCTCAATCACGTCTGGCAATGACTGCATAGTGTATTCTGGAATGCATCAGGGCGTAGAGGGAAAAACAAAGATACTGATCTTCTAACCTCACAATCTGGTTTTAATATAATTTGTCTGCAGAAGAATCAACTATTAGAGAGTGATTTCCTCAAATCCAAATTTTAAGACCCCTTTAATCTAGCCATCTGCTAAGATTATCTTGATAAGAATGAGGGAAATTTCAGTGAACATATGAATTTCTTTGTTTATAAAATAAAAACTGAATCACATTCTTGACCCAGTCCGCTGATAAAAATTGTGTTGATATATACACATCAGTACATGTGTATATGTACATACTTAATGTATATACAGATTTATACTATACACACACAATGATACATATGTGTATGTGTATATATAATATAGTCACATTTGTATTACACGCAAACACATAACTACACACACGCATTGATCAGGATAAGCTAGTTTAAGCTGCATCTGTTATCCATTGCCACATACAAACTACACTACCTTAGTGGCTCAAAACAACAAAACTGCATTCACTCACAGTTCTGTGGGCCAGTGGTTTGGACTGGGCTCAGCTGGCAGTTCTTCTGTGAGTTTTGCCTGGGGTCACCCATGTAGTTCAGTCTTCTGTGGCCCATCCAGGGCTGAATGGTCCAAGGCATGTCTATTCCCATGCCTGGAGGTGGATCCTGGCTGTCAGCCAGGTCTCTCTCTGCACACGGTCCCTCCCGAAGGATGCTGGCTACACAGGGTGGTCCAAAGGCAGCATGGAGGTCGAGCAGAAGTTACAAGGCCTCAAGAGGCCTTTGTTGGGGACTCCCTCAATGTTACTTCTCAGTTTATTCATCAAAGAAAGCCACAAGCTCTGCCCAGTTTTGGGGGCTGGAGAAAGAAATTGTACTCCCTGATGAGAAAAGCAACAATTCACATTGTGAAGGTGATGGAGGAATTTATGGCTATTTTCATAATCTATCGTAACCCCCAAATCTCAAAGGTTTATTTTTACTAATGCTGCATGCCCATCTTGGTCTGCTAGGGGCTCTGCTCCACATTATTCCTCATAAGGAAGGGCAGGGTGATGGATTTCTCCCTCGGTGCAGAGCACACTGGGTTGGTTACCATAGCTGAGGAAAAGATAACAGTCAGGTGTCTTGTGGGCAATTAAATGCTCTGTCAAGGAGTGACATGAGTCACCTTCAACCAGTCACGGTCCGAAGTAAGTTACAAGGCCACACCTGACCTCAGAGGAATAGGAGGCAAAGTCCTTATCATGTGCCTACAAAGAGGGGAACTCAAATATGAGCAAACATATATGTTAATAAGCAACACAACATATATGCACACACACATACATGCATACACTGTCAATCTGTTGGTTTCACACAGACATCTCAAATATTTGGAAGTGTCCAGAATGCTATCAGTGTTTTGGATATCTTCTATCTGTTGAGAAAGAAAAATAACAAAATTGGTAGTATTTTTGTCTTTTCTGTAAGAAATTTTGGTAGGAAGACTAATTCTCTCTTGTTTGTTCCAGAGATAATGATGAAAATGGAATTTACTTGTCAATATCCAATTACCTTTGATCAGATATGGAAGGATTTTATCCACAATCTGACTAAAAAGATATTTTGCCATTTTGTAGTAAGTCTTTAGACATTCCAAGCTACGGTAGTTCGGGTGTTCACAAATGTCCAGTCTCTTTCTCTTTCTGAGTGCTGGTTAGTCCCCCATCCAAGTAAAATTAAATGCTGTCATGTGACTTGATTTGGCCAATTAAATTCCACTTTATATTTGCATATGATTCTACATTACAAAACATTATTACAAATATTTTAACAAAGTTATCAAGACAATAATTAGAAGTTAGCTTGCTCTCATGCAAACTTTGCTAAGTAAAGATGATTCTACAAACAACATATGTGCTTTTAAAAAAAAGGCAAACCAAATACTGAATCACCTCGACCACCAATTAGAATTGTTGGACCCAACTAATGGTAATATTTTTTAAAAATTTGAAATGAAGATAGAAAATAGTTTGTATTTTTTAATTGTATTTTTTCTTAATATTTTATTATTTTTCATGTTGGAATCTACAAGTCTGGAATGTAGTAGGAGGAGAGGTTTATAAATTCTAGTTGCATATAATGGCCCAACTTTTTTCAGGGACTTAATCTTTACTTCCTTCTTCTAAGAATGAGCTTTTCTCTTCATGCAGAAGATTATACTAATATTTAACTGAAATGTAAATTAGAGAATTTTTTTAACTTAAAATGCTACCGCCATAAATTAGCCACATTGGGTTTGCTCTCTTTTTCCTCGTATAATTCCACATTTATTTAAGAAGGTTTTTGCTATTTCTCACTAGGTTTTAGGTAATAGTCCATCTAAGGATTTGAGTGTCCAACACCAGGAAAGATATGCCCAAGTCCTACCCCCTAGGACCTGTGAATGTGACTATTTGGATGAAGAGTCTTTGCAAGTGTAATTGAGTTGAGGATTTTGAGATGAGATCACCCTGGATTGCCCAGCTGGGCCCCAAATCCAATAACTAGTGTCCTGATAAGAGACAGAAGGAAAGAGGAGAAGGCCATGTGAAGACAGAGGCAGAGATTGGAGCAATGTATCTACAAGCCAAGGAAAGCCAAGGACTGCCAGCTGCACCAGAAGCCAGGAGAGAGGTAAGGAAAGATTCTCCCTCAGAGCCTCCAGCACAGACCAATATTGCCAAAACCTTGATTTCAGACTTCTCACCTTCAGAATTGTGGGAGAATAAATTTCCTTTGTTCTAAGCCACCCAATTGGGGGTAATTTTTTGTCGCAGTCCTAGGAACCTAAGAAGACCCTCCATGTCTCTCAGGATTGCCTTCCCTCCTACATTTTTCTTTCTTTCTTTTTTTTTTTTTTTTGGCATTTCCCAACAAGGCAGCAGAACCGTAATCTCTGAATTAATGCTGTTTAAAATCTCAGTGATTTCATTTCACAAGACTTCCTTTGAGTTCTGTAGAAAAGTGACGGTTATCATACCACGTATACCAGGTGTCAATCACAGATGTGAACGTGCATCTTGTGCTTTACACAGACATTTTTTAGCTCTCATTTGCACATACAGAGTAAATGGTACAGAGCTGAAATAAAAATGAGCCCTGTGTTGGTCCTGTCCCTGACAGTTGGCTGTGTGAACATGTGGGCTATAAACTACTGTATATATTCTATACTGATTTCCTTTTTTTTTTTTTTGCTCCTATTTTGTTTTCCAGGATTGAAAGTTGCCTCCAAAAGATGCCACAGTCTGAGATCAGTTAATGTTCTTCTGCCTATTAAAATGCAAATTCATACTTCTGCACAAGTGATAGATTTGGGTAAACTTTAGAGCTTTCTCCTTTCAATTCTTTACTGGTTTAATTGTGATCTGGATTGTCTATCAAAACTCAGCCTACCTCTCAAAGTTCAATTAAAGTGCCGTTTCCCTTGTTTAGTTTCTCTCTTTCACTCTTAACTCTTACAATCTACTTTTTATACCTGTGAAATGCAGCCACATTTATTGAACTCTTAGTAAGTGTCAAGTGCTATGCCAGACTGTCATGTAATGATTTCATTTATTCTTCAAAGAATACACCTACCATAAAGCCCTCTTTACAGATGAAGAAACAAATCATCAGCATTCAGGAACTTGTCTGAGGTCACTGTATTAGTATGTTATTGCTGTGTAACAAAGTTCCACAAACTTAGTCGCTTGAAGCACCAATTTATTATTACACAGTTCTTTGGTCAGAAGCCCAACACAGCAGGACTGGTTACTCAGCTTGGAATCCTTCAAGGCTAAAAATCAAGGTGTTTGTCAGGCTGTGCTCCTTTCTGGAGGCTCTCTGGTAGGCTCTGCTTCCAATCTCAGGCCCATTGTTGGCAGAATTCAGTTCCTTGTAGTTTTAGGACTGAGGTCCCCATTTGTTTGACACCCGGCCTCCTCCATCTTCACGTCAGCAACAGCACATTGGGTACTTCTCGTACTTTGAATCTTTTCAACTTCTTCTCCTGCCTCTGCTGTTAAGGCCTCCTGGGATTACACTGGGCCCTCCTAGATAATCCAGGATAATCTCACTATTTTAAGGTCAACTGATTAGTAATCCTGATTACATTTCAAATTCCCGCTTGCTGTGTATGGTAACACATTCATGGGTGTGGTATCTCATCATTTTCAGTCCTGGAGATTAGGATTGGAATGTTCTTATGGATATAATTCTGCCTACCCATATTTTTCATAGCTTGTAAGGGACAGACCAAGGCTGTAAACGCAAATCTGTTTTATTCTTTGACCTATATCCCGCTTCCTCCTTAAACTCACCTTAACCTAGATCTGAGCTGTGGAAACACAAACAGTAAACTCTGAGGATGCTAGTGAGATGGTAGAGTGTAATGTCTAAAACCACAGACTCTAGGTCGTCCTGTCTGGAGTCAAATACTCAGTCCCCTCATCTGTAGGATGGGTGTAATGTCAATATCCGCCTCTAAGGGTTGTTATGAGAATTAAGTGACTTAATATTTGTAAAAGCCTGAGAACATTGCCTGGCATATGGCAAACATTGTAGAAGTGATTTTAAATAAATAAAAATAAATGAACATAAGGTGGGAGAGAGAAAGAGACAGAGAGGACAGCAATTGAGATGTGATTTTTCCCATGTTATTACACCATGATAGTTTATAACTTGTTTAAATGTTGAAGTATTTGTGATTGTAACACCATCCTACTTTTCAGCTAATACTGTAAGATGTATCTTCACCAAGTTTCAACCTACTTTTGGGGATAAGGAATGTGATTCCTATGCATTAGATGCTCACTAATCACTTGAGGAGTTGAAATGGATTCAGGAAAATTATATAAAAGGGACTTCATGATTTTCTTTTTGATGTTGCCTATTTCCAGACAGGTTATTAGGTGGGAAAATAATTGTAAAAAGATATTTTTCTGTTCTTAAAAAAGTTTCATTTTAGAAAGGATTTGGAGAGTTTTATTTATTGAAGCAGGTGCTCTGACTAAGAGCAAAATCACAACATAGTTAATAAATAGTTAAAACAATCTCTGTGATTGAAAGACCCTTGTTAAAACTATGGTGTTATAGCTGACATAGCCGCCGATGTCTTCCATGGACAACTCTGACGTATAATATGAAGATATCTACAAAGCTTGCAACTTCCCTACAATTCCATGTCCCCTGGTTGACCACAGCTATGGAAACTGCTCTTAATGTCTAACAAAATATCTTTATAATACTCATGATACCTGAGAAAGATAAGTCTTCATCTGTGAAATAGCACCTGGTAATTTATCAGATGATTGAGAGAAAAATAAGAACTATTCCTTTCTTGGAACTGATGCTTAGAAAAAAACCCAGATTTTTCCCAATGAAATTATATGTTATATTTGCATACTAGCATATTTACAGTACAAATATACTGGTTAAACCTTAACACTAAATAATAGTAGAATGAAAATAGGTTGCATGTCTTCAACTCACTAGAGAGTGAAAAACTACAGGAAACAATATCTAGATCAGCAGATGAGAGGGAACAAAAAAAAGGAAACAGGAAGCAAAAAGAAAGAAAGCAGAAGTAAGAACTAACAAATCAGTTACAACAATAAATAGGAGTCGAACTCAATTATAATACAAAAGATTCACAGATTCACAAAGCAAATTGTACTATATGCTATTCAAAAAGAGACACACTTAAAATAATATATGGCTTAAAAATAAAATGATGGGAAAATATGTAAGGCAAATGAAATTAAACAAAGAGAAGTAGGAATAACAATATTAATTAAAAAGTCAATTTCGAGGCAAATTTCTTGTAAATGGTCATTTTATGTAGTTAATTGATATGTTCCAAAATAGAAATTCATGAGACATGAAACATTTGTATTGATTTCTAGAGTTCATTTTTCCTATAAATATTTAATGCATGTCTACCATGTGCCTGACATCGTGTTAGAAATTGAAAATACACATTTTTAACAGAGGTGAGTATAGTCTCTGCTTTAAAAGTTTAAGCTTAAAAAAGTAAATTAATGTACTAATAATTTAAATATACATGTAGGAGAAAGGGATTGGAAGGAGATACAACAAATGTTAAGTGTGTAGGCATTATGATTTCTTTTTTATTTACATGCTTGTTTATGCTTTTATCTACTTTACAATTTTTCTACACTAATAAATACTATAAAATCATCATATGATACTTGTGCTCCTAACCACTGCTCATGGCTTGCCCTTGCCTCCAGTCTCTCTGCCCAACTCAGAGAATGTTGGGAGATTCTCCTGGGATTGCTTCACTCAGTTCTGAGGAGAGCTGGTCCCTCACAAAAGATGACATCATCAATTATGCTCCTTTTTCAAAGTTTCTGGCATCAGGATGGCTTTTTATCCTGGTTTTCAATGCTGACTGAGATTGAGAGCAGACATACATAGAAAAAAAATATGGAGTAACATCAATAACTGTATTTTACTTGCAAGCTATGTCAGACCTTACAGAAGAGTCAAGCCAACACTTTCATACCATTAATCTTGAATAGAATATTATACTATGAAACATTTCAGATATTCAAAAAAGTATGAAGAATATTATAATGATCAACAATGTCCCAACAGCATAGCTTAAGAAACAAATGAGTACATTTCCACTTAAATATCCTACATATTCTTAGAACATATATGCCAAAGACTGAATGAATCTTCATCCAGTATTACATACATATAGGAATTATATATGGTTAGGAGCATTGATCCTGGGGCCAGATGGTCTGGATTTAAATCTAGTTCCTGCTATACAACTAGGTAGCTTTCAGTAAGTTACTTAATTTCTTCATGTTTCTGTTCCTCATCCATAATTTGAGAATAATAATGGTATCTACCTCATAAAGGTTCATAAATATTGAGTTTAATATATGTAAATGCATTCAGGATAATTCTTACTATTTCTAAGAGTTTCCTCTCTTGATGAATGGTGCTGCTTTACTGCCTCATTGTCCAAGCCAGCTACGTTATACTTGCTGATAGTCACCAGGTTCTACAGATTTGTCATTTTTCTTGAATCCGTCTTCTCCTTTAAATTCCCCCTTCCACAATTTTGAAAATCATTTCTTAATTAGGTTACTGCAATACTGCCTCCCTTTCTACTTCTACTCCTTTTCTCATGTAACTCAGAAATTCATCATTTAAAAATTAAATTATGAGAATAAGACAAGGATGTCATCTGTCACCACTCCCATTCAAGTTCATCCTGGGAAAACTAGGTAGTGCAATAAGACAAGAAAAGAAAAGGTAAGTGAATTAGGAAAGAATAATTAAAACTGTCTTTGTTCACTGATGACATGATTGTTTGTGTAGAAAATCTCCCAAATAAATCAACAAAAATACTCCTGAGACTAACTAGTGATTATAGAAAAGTTGCAGGATACAAGGCTAATGTTCAAAAGTCAATTGCTTTCCTATATACTAGTAATAAATAATTGGAATTTGAACTTTTAAAAAAAATTACTTAGCACCAAAATAAGATACTTAGGTATAAATCTAGCAAAATATGTATAGGATGGATATACAGAACACTACAAAACTTCGATTAGAAAAATCAAAGAATCTATAAATAAATGGGGAGATATTTCATGTTTGCAGATTAGAAAACACAATATTATTACTATATCCATATTTCCCAACATGATATATAGCTTCCACAAAATCCCAGTCAAAATATCAGCAAGCTATGTAGTGGATATCAACAAACTGGTTTCAAACTTTATAGGAAAGGCTAAAGATCCAGAACACTCAACACTATACTGAAGAAGAAAAAAGTTGGAGGACTGACACTACCTGACTTTAGCACTTACCATAAAGCTACAGTAATCAAGACAGAGTAGTGAAAGAGTATATACAAAGATCCACAGAATAGTATGGAGGACCCAGAAATAGACCCATTCAAATATCATTAGATTATTTTTGACAAAGAAGCAAGGGTAACTTAACAGGGAAAGAACAGTGTTTTCAACAAATGATGCTGGTACAATTGGGCATTCATATCGCAGAAAAAGTGAATTAGACAAAGACATACAACTTTCACAAAAATTAACACACATAGATCATAAATCTAAATACAAAATACAATGCTATAAAACTTCTGGAAGAAAACATAGGAGAAAATATGTGACTGAGCTTAGCAAAGAATTTCAGATATAACCCCAACGGTATAATACATGAGAGAAAAAATTGATTAATTAGACATTACTGAAGTCAATATTTTGGATATATGAAAGACACAGTTAAGAGAATTAAAAGACAAGCCACAGACTGGAAGAAAATATTTACAAAAGACTTATTTGATAAAGGGCTGTTATCTGAAATATATGGAGAACTCTTAAAACTAAAGTATAACAGAAGGAAAAACCCAATTAAAAAATGGGCAAAGATCTGAACTGACACCTCACCAAAGGAGATATACAGATCGAAAATAAACGTATGTAAGGATGCTCAACATCATTTCTCCTTAGGGGAGTGGAAATCAAACCAGGTAGATACCACTGCACATTTATTATAACATACAAAATCCAAAAACTATGAATACTGAGTTCTGGAAAGGATGCAGAACAATAGGAACTCTCGTTCATTGCTGGTGGGAAAGTGAAATAATACTGCCACTTTGGAAGGCAGATTGGCAGCTCCTTACAAATTTAAATGCTAAACGTAGTCTTGCCATATGATCCAGTCACTGTGCTCCTAAGCACTTACCCAACTGACTTGAAAACTTATGTCCACACAAAATCCTGCATATGAATATTTATAGCAGCTTTATTATAATCACCAAAACCTGGAAGCAACCAAGATTCTTTCAACTGGTGAATGGATAAACTGTGGTACATCCACACAGTGGAATGTTATTCAGCAATAAAAATAAATGAGCTATCAAGTTACAAAAAGACAAGCAGCACATTGCTAAGGGAAAGAAGCCAGTCTGAAAAGGCAAGATACTGTATGATTTCAACTATATGACATTATGGTAAATGCAAAACTATAAAGGCCATAAAGTGACCAGGGGTTGCCGGGAGCTCAGGGAGAGGGATAGAAGATTAAATGGATGAAGTGCAGGAAACTTTTAGGACAATAAGACTATTTTTATGAAAACATAATGATGAATATATGATGTTATGCATTTGTCAAAATCCATAGAATTTTACCAGATAAAGAGTGAACCTTAGTGTATGAAAATTTAAAAAAATCATTTGGAATGCTGGGCTATCCTAATAAGAGATACAGAATGTGACAAGAGAATCTAAATCTATTACAAATGTATATAATTTCTCCTCACCCTCATTAAAAGGGGTGAGGAGAAAAGTTGCTGACCTAAGTGACTTTGGAAATGAGTAGAGTCTCTAAAACTAAAGGCAAAAGGAACTGCTCATAAACACAGTATGCTAGTTGATAAAGTTGTTTCCTATGGGGTGTGGGTTAACGTTGATACTGCGCTACATGCACCCTAGAATTAAACAAATAAGTAAATGAATGGCAAGCGGTGGGAGACAGGTTTCTTCCTGTAGGACTGAGAATTTACAGGTGAGCACAGGGAGGAGGCTAGAATGATGCCTGCGGTACTGGATTAGAGATGGAGACAGGAGTGTGAACTTATGTTTAGCCTAATACAAACATAAATTGTTACATACAGAAATATTTATAGCTTTGCGTATACATGAAGGTTAATATATACCCATTTATTTCCTTGTTCTATCAGCTGAGAGAGCCTAAAAGAAAGAACACCCTAGGAGCAATGAACACCCCTAGCACCCAAATCTTGGTATCTGATACCATCTTCCAATAGAAGGAATCTGGGCTCCTTGAAGAAATGGCTGGTTCTAGAACTGAGGCAGGGAAAATACAAGGTAAGCCTGGAGCATCTTGTAGTCCCAGATAATGAGAAAGTACCAAAAAGGAAACACCCTCATGATGGGTTATGTCAATAAGACATAGGTGCCCCTCGAAGGGTTCCCAATAAACAAAGCTGGACAGTGTGAGCAATAAAATTAATAAGCCCTGAATTGTAAAGTACATAAAATAAGGTAGCCTCTGAAGAGTACAATAAATATGCATGAGTAGGTACTGATAGAAATGACCGAATAAAGTTGTAAATGGGAAGAAGAGACCAATCTCCTATGCAGCGTATTTCCAAATAACTTACGTAGATACTCTGTCCCCAAGGAGCATAACTCCTACTCCTGAAGTGTGAATTGTGCATAGTAACTACCTTCCAAAGAGCACAGTTTGGAGAGGGGTTGGGGGAAGAGTAACTTCACCATAGAGAAACTTGAAAAGTACTAGTTCAAGGTCAATAATAACAGTCATAAGTCATGTTGAGCTTATCTACCCTCACTATTATGGGATGAAAATGGCACTTTCCCTCTGTCATCTTTCTCCCAATAACCAATAATCCCAGGCTTATCAGGATAAGAATTCCAGGTAAATCTCAATATTGGGGCATCCTACAAAATATCTGACCAGTACTCCTCAAAACTGTCAGTCATCAAAAATAAGGAAAGTCTCAGAAACAGCCAGAGCTGAGAGAAACCTAAGGAGACGTGACAACTAAGTCTAATGTGGCGTCCTGGATAAGATCCCGGAACAAACAAAAGGATATTAGGTACAAATGAAGGAAATATGAATAAAGTATGGATTTTAATAAATAATAATATATCAATATTGGTTAATTAATTGTAACCAATGTACTATGCTAATGTAATATGTTAATAACGGGGAAGATTGGTAGGGAAAAGATGGGAGTCTTCTGTAATATGTTCTCAATTTTTCTTTACATTTAAAACTATTCTAAAAATTAAAGTCTGTGAAAATTTTTAATTAGATCATGAAAATTCCCTTTAAGTTCTTTAATATCCCCAGTCACTTGCAGGATAAGATCGAAATTCCATCCTTAGCATTGAATTCCATCACTTATTTTCTCCTCTTTCCAACACACACTCCATTTCACACTTGTGGGAGCTTTTCATGGTTCAGCAACAACCAAAACAAACAAACAAAAAACAAAAAAATCATCACTCTCTTCCACAGTTCCTCACGTGGAACTGGAAATTCCTTTACTCCAGATATTTCCTGACAAATGTCTCATCTTTGAAGATTCAGCTTAGCTGTCCTATCCTCAGAGAAGTCTTCCCTGGCCTCTCCAAAATGGACTGAGTGGATGCACCTTCTCTGTGCAGTTTGGCTCGTAGGGAGTGCAATTTTTTGTATAGCCTTGCTACTTGCTACTCAGTGTGGTCCATGGACCAACAGCATAGGCATCACATGGGAGCTCATTAAAAATGCAGGATCTCACCTCACCCTAAGCCTACAAAATCAGAATCTGCATTTTAACAAGATCTCCAGATGATTTGTAGCCATATTACAGTTGGAAATGCTTTGAGCATCCAAAATTTAGGTCTCTCCAAGCCCTTCACATGTGGTTCTCTGAATTTTTTTAATTGTCTGTATCCTTGCCAAGTTATGAAATCATTGAGGACAGGGGCCATGTTTCATTTGTTTTTTCTTTATCTCCAATATTATCACAGCATCTGGGACATTCATGGGAACAGAACTGAATTAATGACTGGCTCAAGGACACATTAAATGAAAAGAAAGATATAAGTTTTATAGGTTAATACCTAACACTCCATTTGTCTTTGTCAAAATTTAGGAACCACTGAGAGACAGGCCAAGGGTCAGACAGATGATGTACAAAACATCAAGTTTATTGCCGATAAAGCTGATTTGGGAGAACATGACTTTGCTCTACAACTAGGCAGCTTCTTTACACCTTGCCCAGAATTAAGCAGACATAAAGCTTATCCAAACTTCCCCTTAGGGAATAGGGATCTGCTCTTATAAAACGTTAAGGCAAGGAGGCACAGACTTGTACTGTTCCCTCTCCAGGCAGAGTCCAAAGAGTGGAAACAGAGGTGCCTCTTCATCTTGGTCAGGATCTTCTTTCTAATTCTCAGGCAGCCCTGCTCCCTCCATCCTGTAGTGAATAGTTAGTAGGTTACCCTGATGAAGTGATAAGTTCTGCTACCCACAGTGGAAAATTCAGAGGAAAAAAGGAAAGAAGAGGGATTATGGGAGAAAACAGAAATATAATACACGAGATAAGATCCTGAAGAACTAAAAATCACAGCGTGAAGATGGTGCAACTGACACGCATATAGAATTCTGAAGGGCTTTACTTGGCTGAATTTTGCCTTCTTTAGGATGAGACCCTCTGACCTGCTCCACTGTGAACCAAACTATATCTGAACTGTCTCCATGTGGTTTCCAGGTAAGCCAAGGGTGGTCTAAAATGCCTGGCTCAGCATCCAGCCCCAACTAGCCGCACCAAACTGAAGGGAATGAGGGCCACTATTGTTCCATTTCTTCCAGTGAGCTCACTTTCCAAAATCTCTTCCTCTATTGACTGGAAAATTACATAATATGACACATAATGGCATCGTTAATCCATTTGATAAGGATGAACTCTAAACAACCAACCAACAGAAATAAGTTGAATTTTGAGATGACCAGGGACATGGAAAGATCCTTGAATGTAGTCTAATACAAAACTACAAGAACTCAGAACCATGTCATTTGAAGTATTATTTATTCTTTGCCTTTTGTACAATTGAACTCACAAAATTTGTGTTTTTCCCTAAAACCTTTGGTTTATATGTATTATAGTATCATATGTATTATAAAAATGTAATATTATAATGTCATATTATTATCATCCTCCATCAGGCAGAATACCATATTCTGTAAGCTTCCAAGTCTTTTTGGAAAGCCTTTTACACAGTGATTTAAGACCCATGTGTACGTTATCTTAAAAAATTAAGATGATGATACTCACTAGTCATATACATTAAGAAAAAAAAACACAGTACAGTTTGGCAGCCACAATTTTGGAAGGTTTGAGTGCTGTTATAATTACCCTGGGGGAGCAGACTCCTCCTGAGGCACAAGGGGCTTTAAACACAACTCAGCAAACCATTCTTATGCTTGGGCAAACATCCAGTGGTAGTCTCCTCTAGTTCTGTTAGAAAGAAATCTATGTTAGGAATATAGGATGTAAATGCTTAGAATTCATGACCATATACCTCTAGCTACTGCCCCTGGCAGACATCACTAATTGATCACAGCAGTCTTCTTTTTCAACCTAGATGGAGCCTTCTCAACCCAGAGCTTGAGGCAGCCACGATTAATTGATTGGAGTTCGCACATGAAATGAAAACTATCTGCTTTCCAGAGCTGGGACCTTCCTCTCTCACCTGCTCTTCCCCCCATACACAGAGCTGCATGTACATGCCTCAGCAGCTTCCGCTTTTGCTGTGATTTTTTCAGAATGTCAGCTCAAGCTCTATATGCCTGACTGTCATATTGCCAGCATCTAGCCAAGTGTGTGGCACATTTTTGTTATAAGATTAGAAGAAAGGGTCAAGGGAGGTGCCAAAAACTGAAACAGGGACTAGGGGAGAAGAGCAGGTCTGAGCTAAGCCCAGAACAAGCTCAGTTTGAACTGAGTGAGTCTGAAGTTTTGGTAGGACATCCCTGCCACCCTCCTCCACTGCAATCTATACCCCAAAGGACAGAGACTTTGGAGGGTTCAGATCTGTCTCTGCAGCTCATACAGGTCCAGACTGTATCTGCTGAATGTAGGGTGAATTCACAGGGCACATGAATAAGACCTTTGCATGTGTGGGTCTGGAGAGCAAAGGTAGACTGGATCTGCACCAGGGGTAGGTATGAGAGGCATCAAGGTAAAGTTCACAGGCAAATCTACAGAGAACGAGACCTATAACATAACCTGGTAATATTCTCTTCTGATGAAAGCACTAGAGAGCAGTTTTATCATTTAAACAATCAAAGGGGAGACTATAAGAAAAAAAGTGGACTTTTGCTCTTTGAAATGGATTAATTGACCACACAATACAACCTTACAGAAGCATAAATACACTTCATCTCGACTCAAATATGTCAAGGAAAAACACTTTTGGAGTGCTAAAGATACAATAATTAATATTTGTGTATTATAGCTATAATATAGTTATATATTTATAGTAATCTCTATTACATATCACATTTTATACTATTGTATTATGTTATATCATAAATATACTTATAAAAATGAAACTGGACAAAATGAATCTTGGAAATCAAGTACGCTGGAACCACAAGCCCACTGGGTTTAGTCACATATTTAACAACTGGGCTGAAGTCTGGGCATATTAGTTTTGTTGTTATATATTAGCATCAGGTCTTGTTATATATTAGCATCAGCACTGTGTATACTGCTGGTGCAAACCACCCAGCCAGAGCTGATGGTAGTTGATAAATGACATATACTAGTATAATTCATACTATAGGGTGCCAAGGAGGAAGCCTAATATTTCTACAATCATTTTCAAGAAAAGCATAGTGCATTGTCCTATATATAGAATTAAGTATTTCTACGTAATGCAGGCAAACTTTACAGATCATGCCACTTTGATTGTATCTTCTAAACAGCAGTTGAATGACTCTGTTTCATAAAATCTTCAATTCCTAGATTTATTCATCAGCACCTCAAAAGCAGATAACCGTCCTAAATGTCAGAGTGTCATCAGGAAGACAAAGCTGTTGCCACTGGGAAAAATGCAAAAAAATTCTTATTCTTGAGGAAAGAAAACAGAATGTTGATCCAGCTGTCCTTACTATTATCACTAGGCATTTCCCAGAGACTGGATTACCAGATGGGAGATCTGGTCCACAGTGAACTCCTTCCTAGGGGCCATCAATCCTGAGAAATTCCTTGAGATTTTGCTTTGTCATGTTATTACTCACACACAGACCTGTAGTGTGATGTTCAGGGTAACTTTATTTACAAGAGTAGCAAGAAAAAAGAGAGAAGGAAGGAAGGAAGGAAGGAAGGAAGGAAGGGAAGAAGGAAGGAAGGAAAGGAAGAAGGAAGGAAGGAAGGGAGGGAGGGAGGGAGGGAAGAAGGGAGGGAGGGAAAAAATAGGAGCAAAGAAAAGAAATCATCTAAAGGTCCAACGTATGAGGAAATGGCCAAAGAAATAACATTATATCCATGTACTGGAAACTAGCAACTATATGCCTGGGAAAATTTGCTTTTCAAAAACCTTAATGTTATGGAGAAATTCTCCTAATAAAATGGTAACTTTTTAAAGTTACTACGTTATAATTTAACGTATATATATACTACGTATATAACGTATATACTACGTATATAACGTATATAACGTAGCATATAACGTATATAACGTAGTATATAACGTATATAACGTAGTATATAACGTATATATACTATGTTAGAATTTAACGTAGTATATACCCCAAAATTCCAATTTTATTTTAAAACACTTGTTACTATAAAAATGAACCTAAACATTAATAGTAATTATATCTTGGTAACAGTTTAATGGATTATTTTTATATCCTCTACCTGTTTTTCTGTATTTGTTATTATTCTGTATTACCCATCAATATAAATATCTAGTTACCCTTTGTGTGTGTATTTTTCACACATATAAAATATTCAATAAAAATTTTAAATCATGATGTTTTTGTACAGACAAGAGAAAGATAACGAGTTATTAATATATAATTCAAATACATGTCCTAATATATAATGTACTTTAAGTCGGAGTCACTAACTTATGATGCCTTTTAAAAAAAAACCCACAGAACAAATGGAACTTGCTTTGGTGTGTCAATTTACAGAGCCTGCCATACCTAATGATCTCTTAGAAGCCAGTGCATTATGACATAACAGTACATCACTGGAAATGAGTCTTAAAAGCATAAATATTTACAGGCTGCAGAGAATTCTATCCATGGTTTTGTTGCTTATACTAAACTATTGCCAGATGAAACAAGGGCCACCAGTGAAAGGGGAAGCGTGGATGCTTTCACTCTACCTGGGAAAGGTTTTTGACTTTCAGGTGATGCTGGCGTCCTTATGCAGTTCTATCTTGTGATCCTCCTGCCAGTGAGAATCCCAGGAGAACTGCTTGATGAGACTGATGGACTGTGGTGGGGAGTGGAAGGGTCAGGCAAATCATGCCCTGGGCTCAGATGAAGGTTTAAGGATCCCAACATGGATCTGTTCTTTCTGCTCTCTACTGTGTTACTCTAGCCAACAGAGTCATTTGTGCCTGCAGCATATTCCCCAGCATCTCCAAGGGCTGTGCACAGAGCAGGGCAGAAATGGTTGTCCAATGACAGTAAATTTCCTGGTGTCACCAGCTCCATCCTTGTATTTCTCTAAAGCTTCAAGAAGGCAGAGTTGATGTCTCATCCTCATTTATGGCTCTCTGAAGCACCTGCAGAGACAGCTCGCCTGCAGTAGGTCTTCACTTAGCACTTGCTTTGTTTAACTCTAATTGAATGAGGCACTGAGGAATAGAAGGTGAGAGCCCTTCTATAGATGAGAATCGATGGGGAACTTCGTGGGTAGCTTGGTGCTGGATGTGCCTAGGTCCAGTCAAAAGAGACACTGCGAGAAATCCCTGGAGTCACTGACATGGGAGAACGGACTCTTGCATAGAGAAAAAAGTAACCAAAAACTTCTTTCAAAACAAAGCAGCAGGGCTTCCCTGGTGGCGCAGTGGTTGAGAGTCCACCTGCCAATGCAGGGGACACGGGTTCGAGCCCTGGTCTGGGAAGATCCCACATGCCACGGAGCAACTGGGCCCGTGAGCCACAATTACTGAGCCTGCGCGTCTGGAGCCTATGCTCTGCAACAAGAGAGGCTGCGATAGTGAGAGGCCTGCGCACTGCGATGAAGAGTGGCCCCCGCTTGCCACAACTAGAGAAAGCCCTCGCACAGAAACAAAGACCCAGCACAGCCATAAATAAATAAATAAAATTAAAAACAAAAAAAAAGTTATCTTAATTTTAAAAAAAAAAAAAAAAAAAAAAAAAAAAAAAAAAAAAAACAAAGCAGCAAATTAACCATTGCCCCATACCTGGGAGATTTAAGTACCAAAAACCTCAGAACAAAGACGTAATTTTTCATCCTGTGCTTAGATAACTATGCTAAGTGATATTAATTATCTATCAATAGAAAGCTGGGAACCCTTTAAACCATTAATGGAGTGACCTTTACAAAGCTTCAATATTCTTGCCGTGTACGGAGGGTTGATTTATCACTTCAGGTTAAATGAAGTCTTACATGGTTATATGAAAATGTGTCCTTTTCAGAAATAGAGCAATTCTAGAAGTCTACTGAATAAAGAATAATCTGTTGGGATTGTTTTTAAAAATAGAGATTCCCAGATATCCCTCAAAGATTCTGATTGAATAAATCTGAGACAAGGCTGGGATTTGCATTTTCGACAAGTACCATAGGTGAGTTGGATGCAGGTATTTCTTTCCATTTTTAAAATTAATTTTTATTGGCATATAGTTGATTTTACAATGGTGTGTTAGTTTCTGCTGTACAGAAAAGTGAATTAGTTATACATATATCCAGTCTTTTTTAGATTCTTTTCCTATATAGGTCATTACAGAGTATTGAGCAGAGTTCCCTGTGCTATACAGTAGGTCCTTATTAGTTATCTATTTTATATATAGTAATGTGTATATGTCAATCCCAATCTCCCAATTTATCCCTCCCCCTTCCCCCCTTGGTAACCATAAGTTTGCTTTCTACATCTGTGACTCTGTTTCTGTTTTGTAAATAAATTTATCTGTACCATTTTTTTTAGATTCCACATGTCATACGATATTGCTTATATGCGGATGTGTGTATTTCTGATGTACGTTGGACAATGGAGACAGAAGAAAGAGACAGACAGACTTTGGTATTAAGTAGATGCCCTCTTCCACACACTTCTGGGGGCAAGGGTGAGTCCCCTAAGTTCTGGAAGGCTCAGCATCTGCATCTTTATTATGGGGATCACATCCAACGCCATGAAATGTTAGGAATGTGAAGAACCTTGCCCAGTAGATGCTCCACAGCGTATCATTCCCACCAGGTCCAGAAGCCCACTGTGCAACCAGACTGTAACAACTGTGGCTGTAGGAAGGCAAATCAGGGTAAAATGGAGAACTTGAGGGCCTTTCCATGTTGGCAGCTTCATGCCTGGGGACTGGCTGCTTCAGTACAGGACACAGATCACTTAGAACTGGACACTGGGAAAAAGTGCTCAGCAAAGATGGCCCTGACCATCATTACATGGGCGCCACCTGCATCTGCTAATATAGGGCATTTAAAAGCTTAAGCTGGGGCTTCCCTGGTGGCGCAGTGGTTGAGAGCCCGCCTGCCGATGCAGGGGACACGGGTTCGTGCCCTGGTCCGGGAAGATCCCACATGCCGCGGGCCTGTGAGCCATGGCCGCTGAGCCTGCGCGTCCGAAGCCTGTGCTCCGCAAAGGGAGAGGCCACAACAGTGAGAGGTCCGCGTACCGCAAAAAAAAAAAAAAAAAAAAAAAAAAAGCTTAAGCTAACTAAGGTGCCCCTGCAAACTGTTCCAGTACCACTCTGAACAGAGGACTCTGATTCCTGCCCATTTACTTACTTTTATCAACCCTATTGCTTTGTTCTGGCCTGGCCAGGCTCCTTCCATCTATCTATCTATCTATCTATCTATCTATCTATCTATCTATCTATCTATCTATCTCTATCTAGCTATCTATCTATCCTGTGACCTTTAACATTTTTGCCCATGTACTTAATTAATCACTCCTGTAAAAATATCCAAATATCCAATGGACTCCAGATACCTAGGGGTGACCCTTTTCAAAGTGTAGTCCCCAGACCAGTAGTATCAGAATTTCCTGGGAACATGTTAGAAATGCAAATTTGCAAGTTCCATCCCAGACCTACTGAATTTGAAACTCTAGGAGTGTTTAAGAAGCCATTCAGATGATTCTGGTACATTTTCAAGATTGAAAGCTATTGTATAGGGAGTTAACACCTACCATCATCCATTTAAATTTACATATATAAAAATAAGCTCTTTTTTAACAGTTGGAAAATTTCTCTCATTCTTTTTTCTCCTTGGGCTCTTTTTCCATAGATTTTTATTGTAGTGTAATACATTTTTTAGGCTGGAGAGTCTGTATGGGTTACTCTATCATACTTCTCTGGAATAAATATAGATAGATAGCTAGATAGATAGATATAGAGATACATATAAAGTATCTTCAAAAATGTTCTCAGTCTATGAGTTTCTAAATGTTAAATATTTCTTCTATTATTATAATTTACATTACAATAAATAATTGAGAAAAACTATATGATACCAACTTTGATATTATTCACCAAAAACAGAACATTATTACAGATTCGTCTCTTAATGTGATGAGTGATGGTCTTTTATTCTCACATATAGAATGAGCTAGGAATCCTCATCAATTCTTTTCTTATTTAATGTCAGATGTTGAAAACTATGTATAAATAAGTAGATGGGAATAGAAAGAGTTTTGTTAAAACATTTTCACTCAGTTCATTGAAATTTGTCTAAATTATGTGATCAAAACAATATAGTAATATGGCATTAAAAATTATCTTTAATAATCTAATAACATGACTAGGACCTTCTCTACATTGAAAGCAAAGGATTTGAACCCATCTAACTGGTAAAAGAATTTGTTACCTTATTATCACTACTTTATTATAATTTCTGGAATACACATTCAAAAAAGAATAACGTTACCAAGATTTATCAAATGACTTTCCTGAAGAAGCACTTTGTTTAATTTGACATACTCATAAGCATTTGGGTAAATAAGATTTTATGAATTATATTATTGCATAATAATTTTAAAATAAAATGCCCAGGTTTGTGAGTCTGACTACACAGCTTGTGCACTGACCAACTTAAGGGGATAACATTTGCAGAGACTCCTAACACAAGTGGCAGCCCTGGATAGACACAAAGTGGTGGCCCTCAAATGCTTTTTTCTTATCAGGTGCTTTAAGTCTATTCTCATTAAAATTAAGGACATAACTCAGCTTGCGGAAAATTGCCTTCCTATTATCTAATGAGTCAAATGAGTCATTGTCAACCCAATCAAGTCAGCCCTAATTTCTGTCAGGGAAAAAGAAAAGTCTGCCTTCATTTTCAGTTAAAAGTGTTGATGCCTCCCTTGACCAATTATCTTACTTCTGAACTCTAAAGTGGAGATGGAGAGATAGATAAATAACGCAGAGATACCCACTGAGGTTGCTGACCGCGTGCAATAAGACACAACTGGCTTCAGTTCCAACACCTTTGCCTCCATCGTGCTGTGACTCATCCCCCTGAGCAAGCCATCTTCTGCCAACAATCAACGAGTAAAAGGGAGGTCATGAAAAAATGAATGAAGAAAACCCTTCTCACTACCCACACTACCATATAGCTGAACTCAGAACCTTCAAAACCAGGCCAAAGCCCCTCCTCTAATACCATACTTCACTCTTTCCAGAAATGCGTGTAACCCCAGGAGATAACTCAGTCCTGTGGGGGGCAGGGGTGTGCACTGCAGTGGGTTGAATGGCATCCCCCCAAAAGATACGTCTGCATCCCAAACTCTGGGACCTGGGAATGGGACCGTATTTGTAATGATGTTAAGGATCTCAAGACGAGATCATCCTGGAATATGCTAGTGTCCTCTAGATTCACAAGTGTCTTTGGAAGAGACACACAGAATGAGACAGACACACAGGAAACAGAGGAGAAAGCCATGTGAAGACGGAGGCAGAGACTGGAGTGATGCAGCCACAAGCCAAGAACACCTGGAGCCACCAGGAGCTAGGAGAGGTGAGGAAGGAAC
Source organism: Pseudorca crassidens (assembly GCF_039906515.1). Classification (NCBI taxonomy): domain Eukaryota; kingdom Metazoa; phylum Chordata; class Mammalia; order Artiodactyla; family Delphinidae; genus Pseudorca; species Pseudorca crassidens. Next base: position 8,567,476 of record NC_090298.1, read on the forward strand.
CCCCCAGAGCCTTTAGAGGGAGCACGGTCCTGCCAGCACTTTGACTTTAGACCTCCAGCTTCCAGAACTGTGAGAGGATAAGTTTCTGTGGTCGGAAGATGCCCGTTGTGGTATCTTGTCCCAGCAGCCCCAAGAAACAGCACCCACGCTCTTCGATCGTGTGAGGCTTGCCAGGGCCACGCTTCCTAAATGTGCAGAGCTTGCTGTCTCCGAGCCTCTGGGAAGATTCCAGGAGGGTGAGAAATGTGCCTTTGGTCTGTATTATAGGTGATTATAAAAGGGGAAGGGAAAGGAATGCTGGAATGACTGTGGAAGAGGTGAAGCGAAGTCATGTTCTGGAGTCAACCAGTGTGGGCCAATGTTCTAGTCAGGGAACAGGTAGGACGAGGGAGCCCTGCGATGCTGATTACTTGGTGAAACAAAATGAGATGTCTAGTGCTTTGTTTGAGGTCTTTTCTTAGCTTCTGATTCTACCAATAGGACTTACTCAGCTTAGACTTAAAAAAAATGCCTACAGACTACCTATCCCTTAAAAACGAAGCTTAGATTCAGGTAGGGGCAGATCAGATGATATTTTCCAGGAGGATTAAACAGGGGTGAAGTGCAGCCCCCCATGGCCCTTTCCCTGGGACTTGAATGCCTCGGGGCCATGGCCAGAGACACCGCCTGTGGGCCATCCTTTCTCTATTGTTTGGAGGGGGTGGAATCTAAAATATGACACAAATGAACCTATCTGTGAAACAGAAACTGAATCACAGACATAGAGAACAGACTGCTGGTTGCCAAGGGGGGGGGGGAGGGAGGGCTGGAGTGGGAGGCAGGGGTTAGAGGATGTAAGCTTTTATATGTAGAATGGATACACAACAAGGTCCTACTGTGTAGCACAGAGAACTATATTCAATACCCTGTGATAAACCATAATAGAAAAGAATATTAAAAAAGAATGTATATATGTATAACAGAATCAGTTTGTTGTTCAGCAGTAATTAACACAACATTATAAATCAACTATACTTCAATAAAAAAAATAAGTCTGGTCTCTGTCCTCAGCTATTTTCATTCTCATGAAGAAGAGCAGTGGCCTTATACCTGGGCTGTGTCCTTAGCTTCCACATCACACTGAACCCAGCTCCAGTGATTATAAGAGCTTGTGTTTCTTCTCTGGTTGTCAAGGACTCCAGCCTTCTAGGTGCCAGGCAGAGTGCACCTTGGCCTCCAGCCAAGGGTTACCCATACATCAACTCAGAGAAAAAATATTGGCATAGGGTTGCCTGAGAATCAGAGACCACCCTTCCTCCAGACTGGTGATTCTTAAAAAGTGCGGGTCACTGTTCCAGAGCCTTCTGACCTTACAGAATTTCATAAGGCTGCACACTCAATTTTTGTGTACACACTCAATTTTATGGAGGTTATAGTCATTACTATAAAACACAATGATTTTAAATATTAAGTTTTTATTCTTGAATTAACTCAGACTATCAAAGAGCCTAGTCACGTAGTTTGGTTACCTGTTAAGATGCTCAAATCAAATAGCACTTTGGTTTGATACCATTTGCTTCCAGTAAGGGATGCTGAATCAAAGGGCGATTCTCACTTGATTTGTGGTCCAACTATAGTGGACCCTGTAGCTCATGACATCACAGGGCACTGTCTCCATGAAACAGTGAGAGGACTGAAAAGAGCTGTGCCTCCCTTGAATAACATGTTTATATTTTAGGGACACCAAGAATTACATGGCAAAGTATGTTCTCTCTGTGTGACCTGGAGCTGGCTTTGCAGCTCACCTCTTCATCCATAAGCCTCATCCTGGCCCCATCTTACTGTTTTTTTCTTCACCCTGACTTTCTCACTTATTTTTAAAAACTTATTTACCAAGAAATATGACGTTCACTGAGGACGTGTGAGACCCACATTAAAGGAACATGCCTGTGTGGACTTGTTGAATTCAGAAGCCGTTTCCCTTCCCACCCAGCTATTTCCACAAGAAGAGCTTTGAAAGACTGTTACCCGTCAGTGCATAAGCCCTGGGCTTGAGCAAAACACAAAGTTGATGGTGAATCAGAGATGGCTGTCGGCCTTCAGTCCACCAAATGAAAAATAAATATATATAAACTTAAATACAGATAGATACATTGTACAATGACGATTTAAAACACTTGGCTTCTTCAGGCATTTTACAAAGCTTCCTCAAACCTTTTTCAATAGAGAGGCACAATAAAGAGGCAAATACCTTTCTTAAATTTCTTGTTTCCCTTGCTCAGTGGTAGCACGATCTCTGTTGTGACGCTTTCTGTTGCCACACTGAGTTTGCTGACTACATTGCCTGTTTTAAAAAATAAGTTTTATCACACAGCCAGCAGTTAATCAATGCATGGGTCCATTTGGAGTTTGGTTTGTGTGTAGCGTTAGCTATCATACAGCAGTTTAAATAACATGGCCAGTTCTTTTTTTTTTTTTAAATTTTTATTGGAGTACAGCTGATTTACAATGTTGTGTTAGTTTCAGGTGTACAACAAAGTGAATCAGTTATACATATACGTGTAGCCACTCGCTTTTTTGGTTTTTTTAAGATTCTTTTCCCATATAGGCCATTACAGATCATTGAGTGGAGTTCCCTGAGCCATACAGCAGGTTCTTTTTTTAAAAAAAAATTTATTTATTTTTGCCTGCGTTGGGTCTTCATTGCTCTGGGCAGGCTTTCTCTAGTTGCAGCGAGCAGGGGCTACTCTTTGATGCGGTGCACGGGCTTCTCATTGCAGTAGCTTCTCTTGTTGCGGAGCATGGGCTCTAGGTGCACGGGCTTCAGTAGTTGTGGCTCATGGTCTCTAGGGCACAGGCTTGGTAGTTGTGGCGCACGGGCTTAGTTGCTCTGCGGCATGTGGGATCTTCCTGGCCAGGGCTCGAACCCATATCCTCTGAATTGGCAGGCAGATTCTTAACCACTGAGCCACCAGGGAAGTCCTGACAGCAGGTTCTTATTAGTTATCTATTTTATGTATAGTAGTGTATATATGTCAGTCCCAATCTCCCAATGTATCCCTCCCCCCGCCTTATCCCCTGGTAACCATAAGTTTGTTTTCTACACAACATGGTAAGTTTTATGCTCAAGAACAATTTAGAGTGTAATACATTTTGATAGAATTAAACCAGCTATTATGACTCAATAACCCTTACCTCCAAGATTAAGCATAGACTATCTTCAAAGAAATTACTAGCTTTATTATTTTTTCCCCTGTGTGGCATCAATTTTAACAAAGCTATTCCAGCCCTAGTTTTACCATGCAAGGAAACTGCTTCTTAGTAATTCACAAGGGAAGATTTACAACTAATTAGGTCCCCTTTGCCTAATTTAAGACACAAATGAATCACAACATCAACCCTTTTAAGTGTAGCGTCTAAAGATGTTTGCAGCTGTTGACAATAAGAAAGCAGATGATAAACTGTGACAAGTGGAATAAACAAAACCAAACAAGTTTTTAATTCACAAAAATATGGAAGAAATTAAGTTGAGATCAAAGGAAATTCAAGTAGTTACAAATCAAACAAGAGATGAACCCACAGTGATTTCTTGTCTTTAGCTTAAGGGCCACCAAACTAAGGCCTTGAAACTAATATTTTCTTCCAAAAATAAAGGTAAAAAGAATAAGAAGAAGGGATTGTGTTACTCTACTTATAAAATAAAACTTTTTATTAGTTTTGGTTTCCAACATTTTAATAGGTGCCGTTTAGTGTTTGAAGTATATTACTTCTTCTTGCCACCTGTAAATCTGTGAAGGGAAAAGTTAAAGGGCCAATTTCTTTCTAATGGGTTTATGTTGTTTGATCTTAATTTTACATCTTTTTCTATTATCTCATTTTAAATATAGTTTTGTAGGTGATGATGTTTTGGTAGAAAGTTGTGACAGTTACAACATAAGCACTGAAGAGGATGGTATGTGAAAATTAACCTGAAAATCAGTAAAACAATTATTCTTTGGCTCTTTCTCGCATATGGATTAGTTAGGTTAATTTTGATCATTACTATCCCATGGGAGTCATTCCATAAATTTATCTCTTTTTTAGTAGCTGTCTTTAGAATTCACTGAATTTTCAATTTTCCATCATGTTACTTCACTAGTTCACCATTAAAGGACTTTTCTCAATTCCATGACATTGTTCAGAGTTTTATTCTTGTGTTCTGGGGGTAGACTAAGTAACATGTAAAATTATTTCTAGTTCCAGTGCATGGACAGCAGTGCTGATTCCAGAGTTAAACTGTCTGGATGCTCTGACCACTGTTTACCTGCTGTGTGGCTTAGGGACAGATTCACCTCTCTGTGACCCTTTCCTCATCTGTAAACAGGAGGGAATAATACTATCTATTACACAGAGTCTATTAATAAAGTAATTCAATAATTCACACCTGCTGCTCAGGCAAGCTCTTAACAAAATCATTTCTGTCATTGTTGTTTATACTGTAACTAGTAGTAATATCATTATTGTTTTTGTTGTTTCAGTTTGTCATCTCATGATAGCCCTGAGAAAGTCTCAAGAGAGCCACAATTCCTCTCTCAATAAAACAACTTTGAAGATACAAGGGAACATGAAAACTCATAAACTAGATCTACATCTGACAGAGTTACATTTCCATTTCCAGCATTTGGAAAAAGTTTGCATCAACCCTGAGGCATATGGAACTGGTTTGAGATAAATCTGGGCCAAAGGAAAGTCTGTATGATCTTCCATATTCCCTACAGAGTGAGCTAAGGAGGGTGGGGGAAAGCTCAACCTAGATGTTGGATATTGAAGCTGTAAAGGTTGACAGAACCTCCTTCTGAATATCTAAAAAGCTGTGTGGATGCCCCCAAGGGGATGGAGAGTAAGGCTGTCTGGAGCTCAGAAACTCAAACTTAGAGAAATGGCGGTTCTCCATGACTGCAGCTGAGGATGACCACAGGAAGAAAAGACCCTCACACCCAAGCAGCACCTGTGAGAAATCCCCTCAGGATGAGCAGGGGGAATGGCATCTTGAAGATGCAACAGGGGGACCGACCACAGTCAAATATTTACCATAGCAATTGAAGCATGATTCAGGAAATGGAGTGTGAAGGAGACAAAACAAGTAGGAAGTTAGAAGATGTCACTGCTGAGAAACAGCAAGGAGAAGAACACAAAGAGAAAGGCTTCAGTGAAAAAGACACTGGATGAAATAAAGAGAGATCACCTGAAAAGTTTTTAAGTGAACTACATAAAATATACACTAAAGAAAGTAATAAGCCACAATAATGGGGTAGAAAATAATTATATAGTGGATGAATTTAAGTGGGCTGCTGACAGTACAGAAGAAAACAAATGCAAGACAAAAAATAATAATTTAATGACAATAATTTATTTTGAAAGTCTCAGGATATATTACCAAAGGCAGATGGAGAGTAGAACTTTTGTGATTTTTCCTATTACCTGGTGGAGTCAAGGTAAAGGAGAGATTTTAGTCTTCCCTTTGAAAATAGGAGGTTAAACAACTTTTGCAGATACATCAAATTTTAAAATAACCTATATAACCATTGGTTTAAAATAAAATCAAAATCACAAGCTATAAACATAATAATAATAATGAGAATAGACCATATGAAACTTTAAAGCATATTGCCAAGTATGTAATCAGAGGAAAGTTCACAGCTTTAAATGCTTTCATTACCAATGAGATAAAACAAAGATAAGTGAACAAAGCAATCAACTAAGGAAGTTCAGAAGGAACAATAAATAAGAAAACGAAGGAGAAGAACAAGAAGGGAAAGCAAGAAAGAAAGAAGGAGGAAGGGAAAGCAATTGCAATGGGAATAATTGAATTCAAATTCAATCTAAAAACTGTCTTAAAGAAAAAATAGATAACCTCTTGAAACAAAAAGGAGATAAAACAGGAATAAATACTATCAGGAAAATGAAAGGGGAAATTGTCCCTCAAGAACAGAAGATTTTGTTACAGTTAAAAGAGTACTAGACTGTGGTGAGGGTAATTGAAGAAAACACAACAAGTGAGAAGATATCCATTCATGGATTGGTAAAATTAATATTGTTAAAACGCCCACACTACCCAAAGCCATCTAAGATTCAATTCAATCTCAATCAAAATTACAATGACGTTTTTCACAGAAATACAAAAGACAATCTTAAAACTCACATGCAACCACAAAGGACCCCAAATAGTGAGAACAATCTTGAGAAAGAAGAACAAAGCTGGGCATCATACTTCCTGATTTCAAATTATACTGCAAAGCTATAGTAATCAAAACAGTACGGTACTGGCCTAGACTCATGGAACAAAACCAGAAGTCCAGAACAAAACCCCATATGTGGTCAACTAATATTTGACAGGGAGCCAAGAATATTCAATGGGGAAAGGATAGTCTCTTCAACAAATGATTTTGGGAAAACTGGATAACCACATGCAGAAGAATGAAATTGGACCCCTATTTTATAACACTCACAAAAATTAATTGGAAATGGATTAAAGTCTTAAACATAAGATCTGAAACCATAAGACTTCAAAAGAAAACATAGGATAAAAGCTTCCTGACATGGACCTTGGCAGAAATATTTTGGATATGACATCTAAAGCACAAGCAACAAAAGCAAAAATAAACAAGTGGGACTACATCAAACTGAAAAGCTTCTGCATAGGAGAAGAAACAACCAACAAAATGAAAAGACAACCTATGGAATGGGGGAAAATATTTGCAAATTATACACCTGATAAGGGGTTAATATTTAAGATATATAAAGAGCTCATACAACTCAATAGCAAAAAAAAAAAAAAAAAATCCAATTAAAAAATGGGCAGAGCGATTCCCTGGTGGCGCAGAGGTTGAGAGTCCACCTGCCGATGCAGGGGACACAGGTTCATGTCCCAGTCTGGGAAGATCCCACATGCCGTGGAGCGGCTGTGCCCGTGAGCCATGGCCGCTGAGCCTGCACGTCCAGAGTCTGTGTTCCGCAACAGGAAAGGCCACAACAGTGAGAGGCCCGCATACCACAAAAAAAAAAAAAAAAAAAAAAAAAGGGCAGAAGCTCTGAATAGATACTTTTCCAAAGAACACCTACAAATAGCCAACTGGTATGTAAAAAATATGTTCAACATCACTAATCAGGCAAATGCAAATCAGAACCACAATGAGACATCACCTTACACCTGTTAGAATGGCTATTATCAAAAAGACAAGAGATAAAAAACATTGGTGAGGATACAGAGAAAAGGGAACCCTTGTGTACTGTTGGTGGGAATGTAAACTGATGCACCCACTATGAAAGACACTATGGAGGTTCCTCATAAAATTAAAACTAGAACCTTAATATAATGTAGCAATCCCACTTCTGGGCATATATCCAAAGGAAATGAAAACAGGATCTGGAAGAGATATCTACACACCCCATGTTCACTGCAGCATTATTCATAATATCCAAGATGTGGAAACAACCTAAGTGTCTATGAATGGATGCATGGATAAAGAAGATGTGTGTATACATATACAATGATAAATTATTCAGTCTTGAGAAAAAGGAAATCCTGTCATTTGTGACAACATGGTTGGACCTTGAGGGCATTGTGCTAAGTGACATAAGTCAGACAGAGAAAGACAAATACCATAAGATATCACTTATGTGTGGAATCTAAAAAAGACAAACTCATAGAAACAGAAGGTAGAATGTTGTTTCCCATAGGCTGGAGGCGGGGTAAATGGAGAGATTTTGTTCAAGGATATAAACTTCCAGTTACAAGATGAATAGGTTTTGGGGATCTAATATACAGTGTGGTGATTATAGTTAGCAATACTTGATAATAGACTTGAATAGTTGCTAAGAGAGTGGAGTTTAAATGTTATCACCACAAAAAGAAATGATAGTTATGTGACACGATGGTAATTATATGATGTTAACTGATGACATGTTGGTAATCTTATAAATGTATCAGAACAACATGTTCTACACAAAGTTATATGTCAGTTATATATTGATAAAGCTGGACAAAGAATATAGCATATAATATCTACAATGGAATTTAAGATTGTTTTTTAACAAATGGATTATTTCTGAGGAAATATCTGTGTGGGTATGTGTGTGTATTCTGAATGAAACAAAAGCTACAAAACACTACACACCATAAAGATTTCAGAGCTATTTTACAGATGAGTTCCTTGAAACTTTAAAGAAAGAAGTAGTCCCTATAATATGTAAATTATTCAGATGATAGGAAAATAGACAAAGCTATACAGTTCATTTTATCAAGTTAGCAGAAGAGCATTTGACCAATGTGTAACATATATAACACAAAGTAAATGAAAACTCAAGTCTAATTTCACTTGGAAATATGGGTGTTAAATACAATTTAATTATACCTGGAAAAAAAGTACCCCAGAAAAGAAAGTTGACCCCACCAATGCAAACTGGTTTAATATTAGGAAATCCACTAATAGAATTTTATAAATTAAGAGAACCAATGAAAAATGAAGAATTATGCTATTTGCCAAAAAAAAATTCATGGAATTTTATCACTATTTTAACACTTTTTTAAAAAAAAGGCTTGGGTAATATACAAATAAAAGATTACTTTCATAACACGATTTTTGTAAGTATCAAACCAACAGCTACCACACTTAATCTTAAAATACTAAGGACTCACTGGTTAAAATAAAGAACAAGATAATCATTGCTGTTATTATTTTGTATAATTCTGAAAGCCTGATTTATGCAATAAGATACAGAACAAAAATTAAAATGTAACCATTAAGAAGGATAAAGGAAAAGTTATTACCAACTGCAAAAAAGAGACTTAAAAATCCAAGAAAATCAATAAAAAAAAAAATCTCTGAGAATTACAAAGAAAACCCAATAAAGATGACAAAAATTAATCTTAGCCTCTGCCCCAGAAATATTTTATAGGCAGGCGATTTGTTCTCAGCACATTCAGAACATAAAGCATCAAGGACTAACCTCATTAAGGAAAGATAATGTTATTGTGAAAGACAAAATATTTTTTTGAAAAACTGAAGGAGAAACATGCTATGTTCTCAGATAAGAACATGATGAATATTTTAACATGTCCATTTTCCTTAGTGAATACATAGTTCTAATGGAATTCTAGTCAAAATCCCAGTAAAATTTTTTCTTGGGAATTGGAAAGCATGATTCAAAACCTCTTGAAAGAATAAGCTTGTATAAATAGCTTAGGTATTCTTTATTAATAGTTTTCAAATGAATTATTTATATGTGATTGCTACAGCAATATCATAACATAAGATGTATGCCACCTTTAAGCATTGTCAACATAATATCAAAATTGGAATCCTAAAATCCTGGTTAATCTATTTCAACGGTTGTACAAAAAGTGCCTTTCTGTAAAGTTGTAGTATTTAGCTTTGTTTTTAGTTAACATGAGACAAATTTTTCCATTGACTTGCGCAGTTTAAAAATGTGCAGGAAAACATAAAAGGAAGGAGGTAGATATCCTCACAAATACAAACACACCTGAGAATAAAATCAGCAGATTTTATTTTAACAACAAAGACAACAAATTCTTAGTAATTACACCCCGTGAAGGCAGAGAATATTCTGGAAACTCCATCCTTTACAGTTTGTGAAATTCTTGTGAACCCCAAAGTTAAGTGGCTAAACTGTATGCAGATACAGCCAGAGGTCACCAATTTCATGAAAGAATGTTATTTTTTAAAAAAACATTTTTCACAGAAAATGACTCTGTATATGTTCTTTCTCAGTGTTTGTGTTCTAAATTTGTTTGCCCCATTTCCCCATATTTTAGTACATATAGTGAAAATGGAGTGACAGCCTGTTATTCTTTTTGCAAGAAAGGAGTTCTACAGTAAAGGAGACTTTCCTATTTAAAAACTAAGCTGAAAATAGATCTCAGCTTACCTCAGCATGTGTAACACCCAGCTGGAAGAATTTCAAGAGAAATGTCAGATGGTACAATCCCAAAGAATAGATTGAAATTAGGATCTCGAAGAGATATTTGCATTCCTGTGCTCATTGCAGCATTATTCACAATAGCAAAGATATGGAAACAACCCAAATGTCCATCATGAATGCATGGATAAAGAGAATGGATAAAGAATATATACTTATAATGGAATATTATTCAGTATTTAAAAAAGAAGGAAATCCTGTCATAGTCAACAACATTGATAAACCTGAAGGACATTATGCTAAGTGAAATAAGCCGGACACTGAAAAAAACACTGCATGATTCCACTTATATGAGGTAACTAAAATAATCCAACTCAGAAAAGCAGAGAAGTAGAATGGTGGTTGTCAGGGGCTGGGGGGAGGGAGAAACAGGGAGTTTTTGTTCCTGGGTATAAACTTTAGGGTATGCAAGATGAGTAATTTCTAGGGCTCTAGTGTATAACATACTGCCTATAGCTAACAACACTGTATTGGAGACTTAAAAATTTTAAGAGGGTAGATCTCATGTTAAGTGTTCTTACCACTGAAAAAGTGGGTGCAGGGGCAGGAAACTCTTGGAGGTGATGGATATGTTTATTACCTTGATTGTGGTGATGGTTTCATGGGTGTGTGCATATGTCTAAACTTATCAGATTGTATATATTAAATATATATTTTTTTGTCTATCAGTTATATCTCAACAAGCTGTTTAAAAGGAAAATTATATAGGTAAACTGTGAATTCATTGAGAACAGGCCAATACATATAAAAATAAACTTGTTCTCACAATCACCCTCAAACTATAGAACAAACATAATGATTAATAGCATCTGGTTCATGTAAACATACTGAATGATCTACCTTGTAAGTCCAATCAGAGGTGTAATTAACTCTATGAACCAAAGTCAAAGTGATGAAGTTGAACATCCATGAAAAAAATCAGTTCCCTCTGATGCTTTCATGCTCCTATTAATATGTAGCTGATGCAGCTTTTTGACTTCTAAGGATGTTTTTTTCCTCTGGGGAAGATTTATATGAGTTACAATGATACAATCCTCTTTCATTACTTGTGCCTAATGCCTTGAGCCACTACCAAATAACAGAGATTCACATCAAAAGCCAAAGTGAGATTCTATCACCAAAACTCATATGGTGTCCGGGATTCTGTGATTGTTTTTTCTGGCATCTAAAAGTCGGTCTCTAAACACACTTACCCCTGTGGACCTTCATTACTCATGGAAAAGTCAAGTGCTCTGATGTTTGGCCATACTTGTGGGCAGCTTGATAGGACCCTGATGTGCTACAGGCCAGCTGTCCCTCTGCCACTTTGCCTTTCTTCTCTCAACAAGCCTATATTCTTTTAATTGTGACATGCTGTTTCTGATTCTTGACTATTTTGCCCTCTACAAAGACATTGTTAGCTACAGGCCTATAACACCTTCGAAGTAATAATTCACTTTTTTCTTATATCAACATAAAGTTAGCAGGGTCTGTGGGTCATCATCAGCCCAAGGAAGAACCACAACTACGCATCTTTGATGGAAAATAATTGAGCCTATTTCTTCAAAGTTCTTCAGAGAAAGATAGCCTATCATTTCTCTGATAACCTATTTTAGTATCTTTTAAACTCCAAAGAAATTCTGGTGTTTAACCTAATCCCAATATATGAAAAACAGAGCTTCGCTCTGCCTTAAACAAAGAAAACTAATCCATAAAATTCTGAACAGATTTTTTTCTCATCTTTTTCATCACTGTCATCTCATCAAGATTCTAACTGAGTTGATTTTAAAAATGACTCTGATTCAGAATCCAGCTTATGTTTCCTAACATTGTAATTGAATCATTCATCAAGTTCACAATTTTGAAATAATGAGGTTTTCGGACCAGAAACTGTGTCTACTCTAGTTCCATCATGAGTACAATTTAACAAATAATGAAAATTGTGATCTAGGCAATGTATTGATAGAATTCAGTTACAGATTAGCCATAGATGTAAGAAGAAAAAAAAAAATATATATATATATATATATATACATGTATCTCCATGGAGATACCCTTCATTATCTTTGCCCTTATTTTCAATGTGTATAGTTGGTCAGGAAGCAGTAGAAAAGACAGACTGGGGAGGTCATTCCAAGGAATTTAAGGAATCCATATTACACAATTGCACAACAGACTTGGAATATAGTATATGAGTTTTCTAAGGCTATCATAATAAAGTACCACCAACTGTGTGGCTTGAAAATATATTCACACAATTCTGGAGGCTGGAAGTTTGAAATCAAGGTGTCATCTGGATTGGTTTCTCCTGAGGCTTCCTCCTTTGACTTGTAGATGGCCGTCTTCTCCCTGTGTCTTCACATGGTCTTCCCTCTGTGCATGTCTGTATCTTAATTTCTTCTTCTTATAAGGACACCAATCTGTTGGATTAGGGCAAACTCCAGTGACCTCATTTTAACTTAATTCTCTCTTTAAAGACCCTATTTCCAAATATAGTCACACTCTGCAGTACTGGAGGTTAGGATGTCAACATGTGAGTTCTGGGTGAGGGAGTGAGCATAATTCAGTCCATAGCATATAGGAAACACCAGCATTGCAACATTTCTCGAAAGAATGATGGGACTGATCAACAGTTCTGATATAGGGGAACACCACTGGCCAACTACTCTCTCAAAAGTAGAAGTGGTAAAAGCAAATTACGTTTCCCCACGTACGTAGGTGGTAAGCAATTCTTGTTGAAAAGGGGTTACTATTTCATTTGCAATATGGCGGACATATCACATAGGGAGTCTTGTAATGATATTCATCTCTTTCTTCCCTGAACTCTTCTTTCATTGAAATTCCTTCTCTTATGCCTGGCAAGATGAATAGCAACTTTTCTGGGACTAGGTTGGATAACTTTGAGTTACTTCATGGAGCAAACTACTTTTCTGACAAGAAAAATAAAACGTGATGGGGTGACACTGGTGTTTCAAAAGACTTATTAATATTGCATATGAGTATAACTTGGCACAGTGACAAAGGGAAAAAGATGTTTGTTTCTCTGTGAAGCAAGAAACCAATGATCAGTATACATAAACTGAAGGAAACCTAAACACTGCAAATTAGAACCACTGATGATTTAACAAATACAAATGTTAAAGCATACCTGTATGTGTATTAACTCCAAATACTTTTGTAAAGTTGTTTCTTCATATATTGGAAAAAAAATTCCCAATTCTTATTACAACAGGCTTTCACATGTTCCATATGTCTTGAAAGATTATTAAACATTTCTCAAATCAAATTTACACAAATTTCTCTTCTTTCTTGCAATCACACTGCTACCATTCATGATAAAAATATTTCTCAAAAGTTAGAGTCTTTTTTAGAATGGACTACTTTAAAATTTAATATAATTAAAGTCTCTACTAGAATGAGGTGAGTATGACTTGCAGGGGACAAAACTGGCCTAAAGGTCACTTTATGTAGAACGGAATGAAATTTAGATGTGCCATCTCAAGAAAACTTTAGAAGAGATGGTGAGCACTGAATCTACTGCTAGAGCTGTGTGTTTTCCATCCTCTCATTTCTCTAAGGCAGTCAGTTGCAAGGCTATTTCCTTCCTCTCTTTCTTTTGAGCCTTGAAATACTCCTCCTGGTAAGAATCTATCAAAGGTTGTCCAATAAATGTCAAATGCTTCTAAAACTTTTGCATCTGTGGGGGGGAAAATGCATTCACTTATTAAACATACATTTATTCAGTTCTCAGTCTTTCAGCTATTGTAATAGGTCAGTGCTTCTCAATCAAGGGCAATTCCCCCATCCCAACCTCAAGGGACATTTTCAACATCTGGAGACATTTGGGGTTGTCACACTGAGGAGGGGGTTTTTAACCAGTATCTAACAGGTAGAGACAAGAGATGCTGATACACAGCCTACAATGCACAGACAGCACCCGCCCCCCCCCCCCCCCCGCCCGCCGCACCCGGCACATAAACAAAGAATTATCTGGTCCAAATGCAAATAGTTTCAAGGGTGAAAAGCCATGTGTTAGATCCTTGGAAATAAAAATAAACTCATAAAGTAGAAACTTATAAGTGCACAGAAACTCACCCAGCTGAGCCCAGCCTAAATTGCTCATCAGAAGAACTATGGGTTCAATAATTATCGTTTCAAGCCACTGTATTTGGGGGTGATTTGTTACATGGAAATAGCTAATTGACATGAATTGGTCATTTAAAAAATTGGCCTAGATAAGAACACCCAGAATGATCTTGTCAAGCTAGAAGTGATGAGGGGAGAAGGATGCAGTGTTGGAGATAGGCAGGTTTTAAAGGAATGGTGGAGTGATGGAGAGAGCCAATAAAAGTGAGGGAGGGAAAAAATACACAAGAGAGACAGAGCTAAGTGAGCCAACAGTGACGAGAAATGAAAAGGAAAGGAAAGTTCCAACAACAAAGGGGAAAATAAAATCAGATGAAATGGAGAGGCCAGTAAGAGAAGCACTGAAAGGGCCGGTTAAACAATATCTCCTTTGACATCATCGCCTCTTTTTTTTTTTTTTGGCTGTGCCATGCAGCGTGCGGGATCTTAGCTCCCTGACCAGGGATGGAACCCACACCCCCTGCATTGGGAGCACGGAGTCTTAAGCACTGGACCGCCAGGGAAGTCCCATAACATCATCGCCTTAAAGCAAAAACAAAGCTAAACCCCAGTAGATTGTTTCCAGCCTCATGTACCAGGGTACTCTTGGAGAGTTGATTGCTCTCCTGAGAGGAGATGTAGAGATTTAGGACTCTAATACCAGAATACTCGTAATACCGGGATTAAGGGCACCCCCTCTGCCAACAACTAGAGGACAGTTCTTACTGGAGAGAGAAGATGTCAAAAGGAGGAGGGGGGTGTGAGAGGGAGGAGGCATGGGCATTCCATCAGGGGCTATGGCTGGTCTGTGGCTGGGGTGACTCTGTGTGTGACACTGTTCGGTAGAGACACAGACTCCAGTCCTTTTCAAACCAACATCCCCCAAAGAGAAGACTGGGGAAAAAAATGAATAGATAAGTCTACAACACTGATCAGTGTTTTAGAAATGGAGCTCATCAGACTAGTCACATTGGGCATTCAGTAGAAGGACAGTCACTTTGTAGAAGAGCTATAAGAGCACCAGTTTGGGGGGAAGCAACAAGGGCCCCATGGAGACAAGAGGCGGAACATCCAGGCAGAAAGGATCCAACCATAAATACACAAAAGTTCATCCCACTCAGCAGAAGTGACTGCGAGGAATGAGGTAGACCAATCCTTGGTAAGCTAGGCTGGCCAGCCATTGAACAGGACTTAAGTGGCTACCAAGAAACCATGCAACTGTTCTCAGAACATGAAAGCCAAGGTCTTTGGGGAAACTTGGCCATCCCCTCATTTTCCAGGTAAAGACTCAGAGCCTGGCTGACTTTGCATCTGTGCCCACAACTGCTCAGATTTGAGCGGATGATGAGGCAGGACTGACTATTAGAAGGAGGATTTGTTCATATTCTTATAAGATGAAGTGTCTTAGCCATGAGATGAAATTCTTCCCCTGGGAACAAGCAATATCCTATAAGATCAAGATTTTAGGGCTGCAAGTTTCAACTTTATTGTAGTGGAAAGTGATTCCAGAGTGGTCAAAGTTATAAAGCTGATTTGTAGTAAAATCAAACAAATAGTTATCTACCCTGAATTCCTAGTTTAGAAAAATTTTTAACTGTACTGTGTTCTATTTAAATTAAATAGGAAATATTAACTGACACTCTGATGGACAGGTAAAAAAATTACAGGGAAAAAAAATGCAATGATTTCCCTACAATAGCAAACTTAGGATGAAATTTGAATTCAGATCACAAGTGTCGGACCCCATGAGTTTAAGAATGCCTTAGCTTTTTATTGTATGTTATGTTCATCTGAAATTTCTGTATCACCATTTCTTCCCTCAAAAACTTAACCCTCCTTAGAGTATCTTCTTTTTTATTGACCCATGTTCTTTATCCACTTCCCGCAGCAACAGCTCCACTGAGAAAAAAGTTTTTGCTAAGTGAAATAGATCCCATGAGTTGCAGGCTGACTGTTCATGAGCTTCAGCAAGATTTAAATATTTAAATTTAAACAGTTAATACCCTCAAAGGACAATAGAAGGCAATTCATGATGAAGAAAGCAAATAAAATCATCCTAAAACTATAGGATTTTTTAAGAAGCAGACGCATGCAGATTTCAAAAAGAAGGAGAAAAATGGATATGAAAAATTAGTCCCCCCCCACACACACACAAATCAAACAAGTGGCCAGTTAGTGACCAATTTATTCAGGCCAACGGTGAACTGAGATTCAGCTTAATTTATGAGTAAAATAATGCAAATAAAATTATAGCTTATTTTTCACTATCAGATTGCCAGAGATAAAGAAGTTTGATAATACCCAGAGATGATAAGAGAGTTTGAAAACATTCTCACACATGTTAATAGTAATGTAAATTGGTGCAGTGTATCTGTAAACAATTCTAAATTGTCAGATTGTAAAATGGACGTATGCAGTGGTATTGCCACTTATAGCAATTTATCCAGTAGGTACATGTGCACAAATGTGCTTACTAGTTTATTCACTGCAGATTGTAATAGCAGAAAGCACAAGCTAAATATCCACAAGTGACCAATTTGACATTGCTCTTTGGTGGGAAGAAAACTATACAGTCATTTTTTAAAATTTAAATAAATGTACATGTGTTCTTAGGGGTGGAACTTCAAAATAGAGTTACTGCAAGGAAAAAAATGTGGAAAATTGTTCGTAAGGCATATATACCTGTGTATAAAGAAGTGTTTATATGCATTGAAAGTTAATAGACTATCATCAGGAAACTCTTGAGAGAACCCCGAGCTAATGGCTGGAAGATCTAAAGGATGTTTTTTTTTTGTTCGATTTCTTTTTGTTTTTTGGCCACACCCCTGAGGTTTGTAGGATTTTAGTTCCCCGACCAGAGGTCAAACCCAGGCCCTCAGCAGTGAGAATGCTGAGCCCTAACCACTGGACCACCAAGGAATTCCTTGGAGGATGACTTTTAATTGTTATGCTGAACTGTTTTGTCCTATTTGAACTATTTCCTGTGACTATGCTTGTATTGCTTTTCTAATTACTACTTAGTGAAAAGAAACCATATTACTTCAGAGATGTAAACTAAAATTGAAATTCTGTTCCTATTGATTGTATCTAAAAACCCCCAAATCCTAATCATCATTTTGGTCAACCTAGTCCTGAGCCCAGGGGAGTCTAGGGGTCTTGGATGACCAACTGCCCCAGCATGTCTGGGACTGAGGGATTTCTGGGATACAGGGCTTTCAGTGCTAAATCAGGACAGTCTGGGGACAAGGTAGTCACCCAACTGGAACCAGTGAGGTGCAGCTACCTGGGTGAGCAAGTTTCCTCAACAGGACCCAAGCTATTATGGGTGGGCTTTTCCAAGGTCCAGTCCGAGTTTGGGGGAAGGAGTTATCAAGTCCCTTTGGCCCTCCTTCCTAAGGCACATTCTCTAAAATCAGCTCTGTTCGAAATACATGTAATATTTTGACCTCCATCAGAATTTAGACCCAGAAGATGGGTGTTTGCTTTTAAACCCTCCTCAGACCCTCAACAAATAATTCTGGGACTGCTACTACAAGCTAGCACCATTTTCCATGGTGCTAACAATTCAAGTGTGGTCACCCTAGCTTTAAGGAATGCCAAGGCTGCCTCATGGCAGTGGGGTGAAGGAGAAAGCTGAGCTGTGCTCATACTCAGGGCCAGGGGAATTGGCCTGGCCATCAAGGCCAGCAACCCAAACCCCAATGCCCAGGTCAGGCTCCACTGCGGCCAAGACATCGATAAGAAGGAACCATCCAGTGGATAGACAGGGAGTATCTAGCGACTCCTGGAGTGCTGCGGTCCCATCTCCCATGTAATATTCTGAGCAAACCCCAAAGCACTGGTGGGGATCTGAGCGTTAGATGTGGGGGCCATGCCCCATGCAACCAGGCAAGGGTTTAGGGAAAACCACATTTCTCATCAAGGGGGAAATACTATTGGAAACCAAACAGAAGTTGCCCTGTGCAGCCCTGCAGACCCAGGTGTATTTGAGTAACTGAGAAGGGCAGGCAGAAAAATAGAGCTCAGAGGATATTTGGGTGCTCAGAACTCACCACCGCATGCTGCCTGATAAAGAGTAGAGAGCATCGAGTCTAGCTCCGCGCACTGGCTACTGGTAGGGAGGGGGCTTCAGGCTTGGTAAGGCCTGGTTTACAAATAAGGTAGTGAAATTTTGAAGCTTCACTGAGCAGGACTGGTGAAAGCAGACCCTGACATTAAAGGGATATTTTGAGATATTAAATGATGCTGTTTTTCTTGTGTGGGGCTTTTTCCTTCATTTTACTTTCCGTCTTTCCTCACGTCTTCCCATGCAAGATACTTATGAGTTACTCTGCTCGTTATTGCCTCCGGGGTGGGATGTGACAGAGTGAAGGACAGAAAGATCCCAAGACCTTTATTGCTGCTCCAAAGCCAAGAGAGAATTCCAGAGACAAAATTTCCAAACTCTTGAGAAGAGAAGGATTTCCTCAAGACTAGGGAAGGATTCCCTCTGGCTGGTGGTAGAGATGGGAAGAGGAGTGAAGAAGCAGGAGCACAGGAGAACAGGGAGGTCTCCTAATTGTACCTCGAATGCCAGGTGGAGCTGCCAGATCCCTAGAGGACACCATGGTGGGCAATGTCTGGCCCTCATCCTTCAGGACCCTGGATGGCCTCACAAACGTTTCTACACCCCAAACGGTCTTGGAAGACCAGAGAGCCTGCCCACCTGAACTTACCACTTACAAAGCCTAAGTGATGCCTCAAGAGCCACTGTGGAGCTCTCAGCCCATCTGTCCCCTAGCTTCGGCACTGTGTAATATTCTGGAGCCAGGGCACCAATCCTGTGGGGAAGTGATGCAAAATAACTCAGATTAATTGTTGTACCGGAGCTGTGAAGATGCCTACCGAGACCCCGGTGGCACTCGCTGGTCCAAACCACACTATTTTTTTGCTGCAGACACATGTGACTCTCTGCCTGGGGCTGCTTCCCACTCAGGGTTGCTGGCTGAGCTCAGCCGTGAGGCCTCCATCTGTAACTCTTATCTCTAGTGTCTACTGAAAGTGAGGGAACAGAAAAGACTCGACCATAATACTCTGTCTTTATGGTACAAGCTCCTACTAGGATATGTCATCATTTGAAGGTAGTCTAGAAAATGGAAATAAACTTCAAAGTCCAAAGGGGGAAAAATGAAGATCCCATAGAATATCCTTCAAATGAAATTAGCTGACCAACCAGCGCTTTGAGGCTTTCAGGCTACTCAGTTTAAATGAGAGTGAACATATAATACGGATGGCAGAACCTGCTTGGCTACAGACCGTCACTTCCTTTTGGTTCTCAAATAAGAATGCTTGAAATGCTGGGCCACATGGCAGATTCAATTTTGTTCACTTAATTTTCATCACTCTGACATAGTTTTCTTCTGCAAAAAAATGGAGATACCATTTTCTTCAAAGGCAACTTACCATTTAAAGAAATACACATAGAGAGGGAACAGAAAATGGAGATCCTCATAAAGCAATGCATTATCATACACAGTGATGTCTCTCTTTTTGTACAGTCTAAATTTCACACACATTGATTAAAAGCTTCACTAGGATCTGTCACTCACCATCTACATTGGAGTTTTGTAGCAAAACAAAGACAAGTAGTCTTTCTTTTTTAGCCCCATGACTGCTACCTTGGTTTAGGCTCTCAGCATCCTTCCCTTCATTCCTTTGTTCACTTCCTCAGCATGTGTTAAGCATCATACTAGACATGAGGAATATGAAGATGAACTAAGCATGGTTCTCTCCTTTAACCGTCACCTGCTTGTCTTTTTCACATGGATGTCCCACAAGCAGGTCAATTTCAGCAGAACTCATATGGACTGGACCCTGCTCTCCTTTTATCTTTTTCATTTTATCTAACATCACCATCATCTATACTATTTATGAAACAAAAATGTTGCATAGTTTTTATTTAATCTAGTCTTAAACCAATCAGTCTTAGAGCTTGAAATGCCTCTCTCTCCCCCTATATGTCAGGAATGCTTTCAGCAACACATGACAGAATGGACAACTCATGGTGGCTTAAATTCTTAAGATATTTATTGTTAATGTAACAAGTTCTAGGGTTGATTGGTGACTCAACAATATCACCAGACACTCAAGGTCTGCCCATCCTCCCACTCCACCACATCAAATATAATGATTTGTCACCTCATTGTCACAAAATGCCTGCAACAGCTCCATGGATCATGTTCCCACACAGTTATATTCAAAAGCAGGAAAATTCAGGGAGAAGCCAGGGAAATTTTATTACCTTCATTCTTCAGCTCTCTCTTTGATCAGGATAGAAAAATTTTCCTAGAAGTTCCCACCATCAGACTCTCTTATTGATTAGAAATGAGCCATTGAATCAGTCACAAGGTTTCAATGATTTCATTTTTTAAGTATTTGTCAATGCAGTTACTCTTTCTTTTTTCTAATTACAATAACCCCTCATCAACATTCTATTGAATCAATATTCTCCTAAAAGGTCCCTACCTCAAATCTATCCGCTACATAAATGCTAGCCCAATATTTAGTGTGGTAGCCATACTTAAAGATGGCCACCAATGATCCTTGCCTCCTGGTATTCACACCCTGTGTAGTCCCTCCCACATTGTTCCAGAGTGGCAGGTGGCCAGTAGAAGATGGCAGAAGTGGTGGAATTTCACTTCTGAGGTTAGATTATAAAAGGCATTGTGGCTTCATCTTGGGCTCTCTCATCCCTTGCTCTGGGGAAAGCCAACTGTCATGTCCTGATGATGCTCAGCAGCTCTATGGAGAGGTCCACACAGCGAGGACTGAGGCCTCCTACCAACAGCCACATGAGTGGGCTTGGAAGTGGATCTCCATCCCCAGTCAAGCCCTCAGCTGACATCTTGACTAACAAGTCATGAGAAGCCCTGAGCTAGAACTACCCACAAAAGCTGCTCCCCAATTCCTGATCCATAGAGACTGTGAGATAATAAATGTTTTTGTTTTGAGCCACTACATTTGAGGATTATTTGTTATGTGGCTATAGGTAATGAATTCACTTAATGTGAAATTGTCCTGTTTAAAACCTGTAAGTAGTCCCTACGACTTAGAGCAGAGGACCTGCCCTTACCAGCAAGTGATGTTTGGTCCACAGATTTAAATATTTTGAACTGACATTTCAAATTAGGAGATGTCGCATAAACATCAGAACAACTGGCCACACTAGCTCCCCATGTCTACAGAGCACCGTGTGCTGGGCCAGGGGATCAGCTGTTTCCTTTAAAAATTCAATTCCAATTCATTGAGTGTCCTTCACTATTATTCCTTCAATGGTAGTAAGGTCACATGATAGTTGCCATTTTTTATCCCTGCTTGTACCATTATTTGGGGCATAATGGAGACATACTCTTGTGTAACCATACCCCTGTCCAAAATGGGGAAAAAATAGACCAAAAATTCTCTGTTAAAAAAGCAGCTGGGGGACCATCTTCATAAAAAAGAATGTTCTCATGTGTTTAGTATGTAAACAAAGTGTAAGAAATAAGCAGGTCTCAATTCACCCATTTATCTTACCTGCCTGGTTCCCTTAGGCATCTGTATTTATGATCCCAGATCTACAGGGCAATGGTAGTTCATTAGCACAGTTCAGCTTCTCTGGAATCCAACCCAAGATCACTGATTTATCATGTTCACCACCCCTTGACTCATCACCCACTGTGAGGGTTTTATGTGTCAAATTGGCTAGGCTGTGGGACCCAGTTGTTTGGTCGAACACTAGTCTAAATGTTGCTGTGAAGGTTTTGTAGATGTTATTAACATTTAAATTGGCGGACTTTGAGTAAAGCAGATTGCTCTCTAAAATGTGTGTGGGCTTCATCCCATCAGTTGAAGGACTTAAGAGCAAAGACTGAGGCTTCCTGAATAAGAAGCAGTTTGGTCTCAAGATAGCAACATAGAAAACCCTGTCCAGCCTACCTGGCCTGCCACGTGGAATTCAGACTCAAGACTGCAACATCCACTCTTGTCTGAATTGCTCGCCTGTTGGCTTATCTAACAAATTTTGGACTTGCCAACCTCCACACCGTGTGAGTCAATTCTGTTTCTCTCCTTTCAGATACATATAGTTCTGTTTCTCTGGAAAACCTTGACTAATATACACACTACTATTAACTGAATTGTGTCCCCCCCAAATTCATATTGTTGAAACACTAACCCCCAATGTGATCGTATTTGGAGATGGAGCCTTTGTGACGTAATTAGGATTACATTAGGTCATGAGGGTGAGACCCTCTTGTTGGGATGGGTGTCCTTATAAGGAGAGAAAGATAGAGTAATCTCTGTCTTTTTCTGTGTCCCTTCTTCTCTCCCCCGCTCCACAGCAACACAGAGGAAAGACCCTGTGAACTTCTAGTAAGAAGGCAACCACCTGCAACCCAAGGTGAGAACCCTCAACAGATACCACCCCTGATGGCACCTTGGTCATAAAACATCCAGCTTCCAGAACTGTGGAAACATAAATTTCTGTTGTTTAAGACACCCAGCCTTTGGTACTTAGTTATGGTAGCCTGAGCAGAGTAAGACACCCACCTTCTTCATCCTTCCTGATTCTATCTTCCATGGCCTTGGTCATGCCACCCCCTTCCACCCAGGTCACCTTGCCCCCACCTTCACTACCATCACCGGCTCCTCCTCTAAGACTCAGCTCAGCCATGATCTCACCCAGGAAGCTTCCCATGACCATGCAGCCTGGGACACGAGGTCCTCCCTGATGACACTTACTTTGCAGTAACCCCTCTATGCCCATGTCAGATTGGAATATAACTATTTCTTTTATGTGGCTACCAGCGTAGGCACTGACTCTTTTTCTCTACGGTGAATGAAGAAATAAACAGATGAATCCTAACACATTGTCACCGAGGAGGACACACAGAGAATAATTTTAGACACAGAGAGTCAGATTTATTTGCTGAAATGTGATGAGAAGTGGGATAAGAGACATACTTTACACACGGCTCCAGTTGCTAGCACAGCTGTATTTCTGAGAAATATATTTTAGTCCTTTTACTCCATTTCTTTTGTAATTTAATAACTGAAGTACAAAGCTCATGAAAGCTGAGAACATGTTGGAAGGTCAGTGAGAAAAAATGTGTGTGGTATAGTTAGGAAAGATGAGGGAGTTAAAATAACAGGGGAAATTGATCTTTCTGACCAATGGTTGATGGCTAAATGTCTGTTTCAGCTAAAGACCAAACATTGGCTTATATCCACAAAAGGGTGGAACAATTAACAAATTCAGAGTAAGAATTCCTTTTGTTCCTCTCTTGTCAGTATAATTATTTGTTTAAAAATTATTTTGTTTAAGGTGAATAGAGTAATATTTTCATGTCAACATATAAAAGCAATGGTGGCACTGGTTCTGCTCTTTGAATGACAGACCTACACATTCAAACCTTTTATCTCAGCCAGCACAGAGCCTTGCATGCAGCATATGCCATGTGCATAAATGGCTTCATGTCAAAAATCAACAGGTTCTGAGAAACCAGAAACTTGAACAAGTCACTAATGATGGGCTGATTATCCTCCCTGAAGGACAGTAGTTTGCAGTCTTTACTTGGTATTGCATCTGTAAATAGGCTGTAGATAATATCTTCATGGTTTCCAGGGAATCTGGTGTTATCCACACCAGTGTTCATGATAACAAACTCAGTGTCCCAACTGAACTTTTTCATCAACACTTTCAGGAGAATGAAGTCTGCTTTCATTTAGCAAATGCATTTGATGCTATTGAACCATCTGATGCTGTGATGAAGTACAGAACACAGTCTCTGTAATCAGACAGAGCTCCAGCCATATCCAGGTTTGGCCTCACCAGATGTGTGATCTTGGGCGAGATGTTTTGCCTCTCTGAACCCCAGTACCCTACTCTGTAAAAGGAGATGAACAAAAACCACCTTACAGGAACAAAATGAAAATTAGTTCAAGCATTTGGAATAGGGATTGGCACACAAGAGATGATCAAAAATGGTAGAAAGTGTTTGTAACAAAATATGGTTGACACCTTTCCCTTTGGTTCAGGATTCTGGCTGAAGCTTCAAACGAATAGGGGTAAAGCCCCTCGTGGTCAAAAGTAAATGCTTAACACATTCCTTCTGGACTTATTAAAAGACTGAAGAGCCAGTCTAGTGACCAAACTGGGTTTAGCATGATGATGCAATATGTGTGCAATATGCAACTTATACATCTATATCATATATATACACGTCATATATATGCTATATAGGATAGTTATATACACACATGCATATATTTGAATAAATGAGTTCATTGAAGGGAATGAGCCAAAGGAGGATTTGACAACCAGGGAGGAGATTGCTGTGGACAGTCCCTCTAGGAGAGAGGGAAGTAGGGTGCTTGCCCACCCTTTCAAGCTAAGGAAAAGGAAGCTCCAGGAAGAGATATCACAAGAAACTATACACACTTTAAGAGGGAGAGACTGACATATTTCTACCCATTACAGCCAATGCCCTTCATGCTAAGTAAAGCAAGAAAGGGAGTTCCTAGGAGGGTTAGATCTGTGTTTCTTAGAATTGGGGGGTATATGTAAGAAGAAACTGTTGCCTGTTCCTCTCCTGGAGAATTTGGAAGATGAGAGGCTTGCTGGAGCAGTGCAGTGTAAGAGCTAGGGAGAGAGGACCCACTTGGGGCCCTTCTGTGCCCACCATCTTGAATGATAAGGATACTCGAGATGGTGGCCAAGCCACGAAGTTTGGAAGCACCCACCCATAGGGAGCCTACTGAAGTGAGGGTCCCCTCACCAGGAGGCCATTGGTATACCATCAGAACAAAAGCAGGAGGATTTCAAAAGGTCCTCAACAGAATTCACCCATATATTTGCAGAGGCCTCTATGGGGCTGCCCAACAACCACAGAACCACCTCCAAAAGAAGTACCAGCTTTGGAGAACCAATCACACAGAGGGGGCAGGTGGATTACAACAGCATCAAGCACTGAAGATTTGTCCTCTTTCTTCCATTCAGTTTTGCCCTGCCTCTGTCCTGAAGAGGTGAGGAGAAGGAAAAAGGCAGGAGAGGAGGGATGGAGCAGAAGGTGTCTCCCTTCCCCACTGCGGGACCCTGAGCTGGGCTTGGGGAGCAGCTCTGCACTGAATGTAAGATTCAAGCTTTTAATCTAACTAGATTTGTAATACCTGACAGTGAATCTTCTCTAAAACTGAGCCAAAGCATCAAGAAAACTGTATGAATCTGCCTAAGATGTCTTCTTAGGGCAGGGAGGGAAACTCCAACAGAGCAAGATTGAAAATATGAGCGGGGGGAAAATGAAGTCATTTCCTGTGTGTATATTTCAGAGTTCAGAGATCACAATAAACCAGTTACATCCTATCATGTTATTATGGCATCTCCCAAATAGGGAATGACACACCCAATTTCACAAGTCAGATACTTTTTTACTGCCAAAAGTCAGAACATGGCAGGGAGGGCTGTGGAGAACAGTGTATGGTGCCATTCATTTGTGAATCTTATTAATTTAAACATAACCTAAATTAGAGTGCCTAAATTACTATAGTGGGACAAAGCCCCAGGGACGGCAATCAAATTAAGTCAAATCCAGATTTCCACCAAATCTATGTTTTATAGTTTTTACCTGAACTTACTCCTGAAACTCTTTCCTCAAAATCACCCAAACATTGGACTAAATGGATTCCCTAATTTCTGCCCCCAAAATTTCCCTGAACAAGCCCCTTTTGTGTAGAGGCACAGAATTTCTTCATCAGTTGAAATTGCACCTTCTCTTTACTCCATAGTCTGTGAACATACTCAAGCCTTTCTCCAATGGGGGGAAAGACAACTTCTGATTTGAAATTTAACTCTAGGTTTGCCTAGATATCAAGCTTGTTAAAAATACAGTCTTCAGCGTTGGGAGAACAAGGATGGGAAGGTTTTGAACCTTGGCTTCCCTTCCTAAACAGCCATGAAATCAATAAGGAAAACAAATGAAACTTAAAAGAACTCATGCCTTCAGCACTGCCAGAAGACAGAGAAAGTGCAACCTTTAGGTTACTTGAGAGTAGAGAAAAACAGCAACAAATTCCTGTGGTGCTCCTCTGTACACTCTTTGCTTCTGAGAACGTGTGGATGAAGAGAGCAGAGAGGGGAGACTGGGAACAGCAAAAGAACAGAGGGAATAGGGGGCTTAGAAGAAGTACAGACAAAAGCAGCACCAGAAAGAGGAGGTGAAATTATAAATGCAAAATTACTCAACACCAGTCAGGAGTTGGAGATTCATAGGACTGCTGTGGAAAAGGAGCTTGGAAGTGGGACCAGAGGGACAGCCTCAAAGAAGCATCACTTGTAGAAGAGACGCTGACATGTAGAAAAGACATGGTAATCCTTGGAGATGAGGCAGTGAAGGGAAAAAAGGAAATAACAGGGGGAAATAAGTATCCTGCAGAATAACTGAACAAAAAGAACAACATCCCTTGTTCTTCGTTCAGATGTCTCAATGTTATCCAGATGTCAGTACTCCCTAAGTTAATTTATAAATGTAAAGCAATCCCAGTAAAAATTCTAAGGAGCTTCTCAATGGAGCTAGACAAGTCAGAAACATAAACACACAAGAATAGCTAGGAAAACACTGACAAGGAAGAACTCAGTGGGTGGGGGAGTTTGGGGGAGGAATAGGCCTACCAGATGTTAAAACATAATACATATCCTATACAATTAAAACAGTATGGTACTGGCACAGGAACAGACAGAATTGTGGAACAGAATGCAAAGTAAAGGGAAAAAATGCAAACAGATATCTCAAATCACAATAATCTCTTTAATAAATGATGTTGGGACAATTGGTCAGTCATTTGGAGAAAGATAAAATTAGATCCATTCCTCAAACCGTACATAAAAATAAATTCCCGGTAGAAAAGTGAGCTAAATGTGAAAAAGAAAACTATATGCACATACATACTAAAAGAAAACAGAGGTAAATTCTCCTATAAACTGAGTATAGTAAAAGGCTTGCTAATTATGACTTAAAATTAAACACCATAAAAGATTAAGTTTAACTGTAAAAATAAAATAAAAATTTTCGATGGAATAAATACAACATAAGCAAAGTCAAAAAAAGACAAATGGAAGAAGAGACTATTACAGAAAAAAGGATTCATGCTACTAATTTATTTTAAAAATTGTAGTGTTGTAAAGCCATCTATAAATTCAATCAAAATCCTAATGTAAATTTTTACATAAATAGAAAAAAAATCCTAAAATTCATATGGAATCACAAAAGAGCCCAAATAGTCAAAGTAATATTGAGCAAGAAGGACAGAGCTAGAGCCATCATACTTCCTGATTTCAAAATATATTACAAAACTACAGTAATCAAAACAGTATAATACTGGCAGAAAAACAGACATACAGACCAATGGAATAGAATAGGGAACCCTGAAATAAACCCACAAATATATGGTCAACTGATCTTTGACAAGGATACCAAGAATATACAAAGGGGAAAGGATTGTCTCTTCAATAAATGGTGTTGGGAAAACTGGATACACACATGAAAAATAATAAAATTAAACCCTTATCTTACACCATCCACAAAATCAACTCAAAATAGATTTGACTTAAACATAAGACCTGAATCTGTAAAACCTCCAAAATAAAATATAAGGAAAGAGTTTTTTTGAAATTGGCCTTTGAAACAATTTTTTGAATATGACACTGAAGCACAGCAACAAAGGCAAAAATAGACAAGTGTGATTACACCAAACCAAAAGCTTCTGCACAGCAAAGTAAATAACAAATGAAAAGGCAAACTATGGAATGGGAGAAAATATTTGTAAATCATATATCTGGCAAAGGTTTAATATCCAAAATATACAAGGAACTCCTACAACTCAGTAGCAACAAAACAAAACAAAAACACACAAAACCCCCAAATAACTCCATTTAAAAACAGGCTAAGAAACTAAATAGACATTTCTCCAGAGAAGACATACAGATGGCCAACAGATATATGAAAAAGTGCTCAACATCACTAATTATCAGAGAAATACAAATCAAAACCACAGCAAGAGATTATCTAACACTTGTTAGAATGGCTATTATCAAAAAGACAAAAGAAAACAAATATTGACAGGGATGTGGCAAAAAGGCAACCCTTGTACACTGTTTGTGGAAATGTAAATTTGTGCAGTGACTACGGAAAACAATATGGAGTTTCCTCAAAATATTAAAGCTAGAACTAAAATATGATGTAGCAATCCCACTCCTGGGTATATATCCAAAGGAATTGAAATCAGGATCTCAAAGAGATATCTGCACCTCCATATTCATTGTAGATTATCCACAACAGCCAACACATGGAAGCAATCTAAATGTCCACTGAGAGATGAATAAAGAAAATACATTCTATACAGACTATGATATATTATTCAGCCTTAAAAAAGGAAGGAAGTTCTGTCATTTACAACAACATGAATAGATATGATGACATTATGCTAAGTGAAATAAGCAAAATACAGAGGAACGGTAGGTTTATTTATCATAGTGATATGGACAAAGCAATTCTGACACTATTTTAGATATATTATAGGACTGAGCAACTTAGTAAACATGCTAATATTTTTGGAAGCCAGAGTTCTCACTACGGAGGAAGGGACATGTTTATATGGGAAATGGAGAAGGCAAGAAATAACCTTATGGGAATGGATTGAAATTACTGTGACTGTCTTCAAAAATGTGTTCATGTATGTGTGTATGCATGCTTATGTGCACGTGAATAGATGTATATTTATATGCATACAGGAAGTGTTTGGCTGATCTTGGTGAAGATTTTCTGGCCGTGGCTCTAAGCTACAGGCTAGTCTGGGTCTGCTCTGTATGTGTCTCATCCTCTATGGAGCAGTGGGTTGGCTGGGGCATGATGTTATGGCAATGTCAGAAGGCAAAAAAGCAAACAGAAATTAGTTATGTCTCTGGAGCCCTGGGCCCCAAACTGGCTCACTGTCATTTCTACTCACATCCCATTTGCTAAAGAAAATCGAAGATCAAACTCAGTCAAGGAGCAGACAAGGATACTCAGTCTCCAGTGGGAAAAATGGCCAAGGCTCACTGGAAACAATATGGCCACAGTGAAGGACGTGTCTGCAACCCTCTAGAAGCAAAAAGTATGAAGCCATTTGGAAACTGTCTCAACTGACTCTTGGTAAGGGTTCCTGTAACTGAAATGATGATGGCAGCAGAAGCACGCAGGCATCCTGGTGAGGAACCACTGGGGACCGACCAGTGTTCTTCATGGTGGGGACACAGGTAAGTACAGGTGTCAGGGAGGGGCAGACAGGGTATCCACCTGGAATATCCATTACGTGGAGGTTTTTAAAGAGCCTTTCTTTTTGGGGATGGAAGGCCAGATCTTCCACTCTCTAAGGTTTTTAGATTTCTTCCCCCACCCCACATTTCTGGGGAGCTCCAGGGGTGTCACACTGAACTTGGGGAGTTACTGCCTGCACTTTTCCTGGTGCTGTCATTTCCAGTTCCTTTGGGCATGTGTGGTGGCTGCTACGCTGCCCAGGACCCTACAGGTGATGTGGTGGCTCCACTGGGACCCCCGTATATCCCACCCCCTCACTTCCCCATCCCCGCCTTCCCGAGGCAGTAGCTGAGAATGGGGGGTGTGTGAGGTTTTCCCTGCCAGTGGGTAAACTGCTCACATCGATAGCTAATAAAGCCTGTTTTGGTAAAAGTTCTCTGACAGGCTAGGAGCAGTGTATATACCAGCAAAGAGCAAAGGAGCTTTCCAAAACATGGCTCTTGTGAGAATAGTATGTTTGATACAAAGGCTACACACATTTTTTAATGCATTTGTTGTTTTTTAAAATGGCCCAGAAGAAAACTATATATGAGAGTACTTTCTAAAGCCAGAAATATGGAGGAGCTGTGGAGTATAAAGGTTAAAGCTACAGGCTCTGGGGTTAGGCTGGGTCACAGCCCTGGGGCTGCTAACCAGCTTTGTCATCTTAACTCTCCCAAGACCGCATTTCTCCATCCATAAAATATGGCCCATCCTAAGCTTGCAGGGTTGTATACGAGTGAAACAGAAGACTGTATTAAAAGCCCTTAGTGTCCTGACTAACCCACAGTAGGCACTGAATAAATAAAACCTTAGGGGGCTTCCCTGATGGTCCAGTGGTTAAGACTTCGCCTTCCAATGCAGGGGGTGCGGGTTCAATCCCTGGTCAGGGAGCGAAGGTCCCACATGCCTTGTGGCCAAAAAACTGACATAAAACAGAAGCCATATTGTAACAAATATAATAAAGACTTTAAAAATGGTCCACATCAAAAAAAAAAATCTTAAAAACAAAAAACAACTCTTAGTATCCTGACTAATCCACAGTAAACACTAAATAAATAAAACCTTTAAAAAATGTCCAACAGGGCTTCCCTGGTGGCTCAGTGGTTGAGAGTCCGCCTGCCGATGCAGGGGACACGGGTTCGTGCCCCGGTCCGGGAAGATCCCACATGCCGTGGAGCGGCTGGACCCATGAGCCATGGCCACGGAGCCTGCGCGTCCGGAGCCTGTGCTCTGCAATGGGAGAGGCCACAACAGTGAGAGGCCCACATACCGCAAAAAAAAAAAAAGTCCAACAAAAAGTATTATCATCATCATAGTTTGAGTATTGCTAGAGTTTTTTTTTTTTTAATTTCTCTTTCTTGCTCATCCACTACAGATGTGTCACTCAATTTTGACAGATTTAGTTTTGAATATTTTTAGCCCCTTTGTGTAATCTCCTCCCTTTGCAGGTGGGCTGGGCATCACTTGCTTCTAATGAGTGATGTGCAGCAAGAGCGATGGTATGTTATTCCTGAGATAGCTTATACAAGACTGATTTCCCTCCCGTTTTTGCTTTCTCTCTCTTTGGTTCTCCTGGCTTGTTTGCTCTGCTGAAACAAGCTGCCGTTCTGTGAGGTAAGGGGCCAAGGAATTGATGATGGCCTTCGGCCAGTAGCCAGAGAGAAACTGAGGCCCCCAGACAAACAACCGAGGTTGGTCGGTTGTAACGCAGTGTAATTTTTTATGCAACAAATACCTAACTGATACATCTACATTGTACTAAACACGATAAGAAAATTTGGGTTTAACCTCCAAGAGGTGAAGAGGTTGAACTTGCAGCTTTCTAGGGAAACCCAGTGGATTGCATTCTTGCCAAAGCACTACACTTGGCTTTTGAGCAACGGCTAGTTTGGAGGGTTCTACTGGAAAAAATTAAAATGCTAAGCCTCACCGTCATGGGCTGGCCTCAGATCTGCAAAGCAAATGTTTAAATTCCCATATTCTTTTCACTTGTATCTAGTA
Organism: Pseudorca crassidens; assembly: GCF_039906515.1. Lineage (NCBI taxonomy): Eukaryota > Metazoa > Chordata > Mammalia > Artiodactyla > Delphinidae > Pseudorca > Pseudorca crassidens. Next base: position 8,598,888 of record NC_090298.1, read on the forward strand.
CCTATGGTTCTATCTTCTTTCTTTCTATTGCCTATGCTATTTTCTGCAAAACTGATCCCTCACACAACCTCCTAAGCTTACTACAGAGAAATACCACCTAGTACTTAGAATGTCAAAAGCACATTGTGAGTGAGCAAGCATATTCACAGTGTATAGTGATGCCAAGGCTGAAAAATCGATGCTTGGCGTATACCCAGCACCATCGCTCCAGATTAGGCCCTCGCCAGCTGCCATCAGCTCGGCCTTGCCTATACTGCTTACACAGAGATGGTCATTCAGGGTGTAAAACGGCCCAACAGAGCAGCCCACAAATGTGCCTCTGCTTCAGGACAAAGATTTGCCCAGTTCTCGAATGGGCCACCTGCCTCCAAAGCAGATGGACACAAGGGAAAGCAGGGTGGAGATCAGGAGTGTGCACAGAAATATTTCCGTCTCGGGTAGCATTGGCATTTGGGAGCTTCCCACCATCTGCTGCCCCAGGGTTCCAAGTTTGCTAATCCAGCTTGCAGATGGATTGACATTCTGAAATTCTTAAACCTTGGGGATAGATTCAATGGTTCTCTGCGGTTGCCATGAAGATTGTGCCCATGCTCTATCAAAAGACAGCTGAGGTCGATAGCTCTAAGGCTCCAATATTTTACCAACTAATTATTATGGGCCTGTAGTCTTTTCCTAAGGGGAGAGTGCACTGTCACTGTGGACTTTGAGGGACAAAACCTTATTACCCATCTTTCCATTGTGTCACGGGGGGCCCACAGCACATTTTTTTATGGACAGAAGACAAATTGAAAAGATGAGGCCAACCTCAACTCCAGCCACGCTTATTCCCTGTGATCAGCCGTGGACAATTTCTTATGCACCATCACAACTACCACCAACAGCAACAACAATAACAACAAAACCACCAGCAGCACTACCACCAAAAACACCACACTGACCACCACCAGCAATGACAACAAAACTAACAACAACAAAACCACCATGACCGACACCACCAACAAAAATAACAAAACCACCACCACAACTGCCCTCAGCAGCAGCAAAGCCACCATGGCCCCTATCAATCACCACAACAACATCGCCACCACCATCCCAACCCACAACACAACCAGTGACAACAAAATTATCATCACCCCAAATAACCACAGAACCATCACCCCACATTTATCAGATGTCCTCTCTGTCAAGTACTGTACTAAGTGTGTAAGTGCTGCGTGTGGATTCTTATACTTATTCCCTACTCACTGGGGTCCTTTGAATGGCTCATTCTCTCTCTAGCTTTAGAACTTGTGCACATTTACCGCTTAAAATCCAGTACCTCTATCCTGTCACTCAGCGCACCACCACTTCTGACTTTTGGCAAACTCTATGCATCTTTTAAAAGTTGACTTAAGCCTCTTAGGGAGAATCAGGTGCCTCTTTCCTCTTTCCGTGAGCACTGCTCTCACAGAAGTTATCACGTGGTAAGGTAATTGCTTATTTCCGTGTGTCTCCTCCAACTGTGGTTAAACTTCATCAAGGAGACAGATTGTGTCTTCATCACATTTGTGTCTTCAATGCCAAGCACAACTACATAGTATTCACTGCAATGAGTAGTAAAGCTCTACTGGAAGGATGCGAAAGGGGCGGGGTGGGGGGGTTGTAGAGCAGGTGTGAGCTAGATTTGCATCTATCATAATAGAAAGTCAATAAATAGTTTAATATTTACGTATAAATAATGAATCACAGAAGACATTTGTTTCGTGATACGGACCTAACTGCTAGAGGAAACAGCTCAAAGAGTTAAAATAGTTTTCCCGGAAAATGGGTCTGGATTGAGAAGGGGGAAACCCTGGGGATTCTTGCTTTACATGAGAAGCAGATAGAACTTGGAGAGCATATTTCCATATGAAAATATACGCTGCTGTTCACCAAATACCACGTTCCTGCCTTTTCTTGTTCCTGCCTTTTCTTTTTTAATCATCGTAACACCCAAGGCCTTCAAGTCACTAAGACCCCAAGCTCCCAGGTCTCCAGCAGGAGGACAGCAAGGAGCGTGGGTTTGATGTCGGATCTGGGCAGCTGTCCCAGCTCAACCAGTTACCCAGCGTGTGATACTGGGAAAGTCCTTCATCTCTCTGAACCTCAGGTTACACATCTATGCGGTGAGGATGACAATTCCTACCTGACAAGATGCTTGTGGGAATTCAATGGGGAGATAGATGCAAACTGCTCAGCATAGAGTAGGGTTGCTCTTCCAACATCCCTACCCGCAAATATACCAGCACCAGTTTGCAACACTGATGAATTACCTGGGCAAAGCCACTGTCACTCCACCCAGACTGTGCACATTTGATTTTTTTTAAGATCCATAGTGACCTTTTATTGAAGTTTGTAAACCCCGTCTTTCTTTATCTCTACCATTGGTCCACGTGTGTGTGTGGTACCTACTTCTCCGATAAGAATTTTTCTGTTTTTGCCTCTACCTGCTGCTGCTGCTTTCTCTCTGTCCTCGGCATGGCTCTGCTTTAAGCTCTCCCACGCTGGGCCCAGTTTTCTCTGTGCTTCCTTCTGGAGCAGAGTTTCTCACCCTTGGCCCTGCCAACATTCTGGGCTGTATAATTCTTTGTTGAGAGGCTGCCCTGTGTTTTGTAGGATATTGAGCAGTATCCCTGGCCTCCACCCAGTACGTGTCAGTAAGACACCACAATTCGTGAAAATGAAAATGCCTGCTGACAAATGTCCCTTGGACAGCAAAATTGTCCTTACTTGAGAACCGCTGTTCTAGAACTGGGCTTTGTCCCAAAGCGTGTGCTTTTGCCCTAGTCCCTTGCCCTCTCCTGGCCTAGGTTTCTCAATCCCTATAAATGCCTCACCAGGATCTGCTGCCTCACTAGGAACATTGGGGAGCCCTCCACCTGCTGTCACAGCTGCTGGTCACCCCTGGTGGCACTGGTCAGGGATGACCCCACCCATCTGGTATAACTCTCCCAGGGGCGGAGCCCAACCACCCTGCTTAGGGTTCTCCAGCAGGGCCAGGCCCAGGAAAATACTCAGGGTTTATTTTATTTAAAAGAAAGACAATTTATAAAGAAAAGAAATGTGGGCATCTGCAGGACAGAGAGTCCCCTACTGGTCCACATCTGCAAAGAGACGTCCACGTGTGAGTGAAACGCACTGACCGTCACCAGCACAGAACCCAGGCTGATTCCACCTTCAAGGGGATCAGTGTCAGGTGCCTTCAGGACACCTGATGGAGACCAGGGATCAGAAATTGGCCACGCTTTTCACCCTCTCCACGCAACTGGACCTCAGGTAGGTGAGGGCTAGAGCTTTGGGTGACTCCTTTCAAGAATGGAGACATCAACAACTCTGTGTACTGGGGGCCTCACTTCACTTTCCTGTTATGGTAAAACGACTCTTTTTAACAGAATGTATAAGAAAGGTGAAGTTTTACAATCCCTGCTTATATACAATTATATTTGCAATTATATTTGAAAAATAAAACACATTTTGGGGGAAAAGAAGTGCTGTCCACTCTCTCAGTCCAAGGGGAAGCTTTTATATTGGATTCAGAGATAAAAAAAGAAAATGTAGTGTCCCAACAAAGTAAAACTGGGAACAGCATCACTGAAATAAAGGGGAGCATCCTCTGTCTGCTTTCCTTCATCCCTTTGGACTGATCTCACGACCCTTGACCTGTGGACCTGGGGCACATCTCAGACAGTCTCCTGCAGGCCTGTGATTGAGAATCGCATTCATCCCTTTGCAGAAAGCCTTTCCCTGTGAAGACTCAAGGAAGAAACAGTTCCTTTCTCGGTGTCAGGAGGAGCAGATACTTTCCTGACCAGTCTACACCGTTTTGAAATTCAACTCTGAGACTGGTTTCATTTGTGTCTTCTTTTTGACCCCATCGGGCCCAGAACTAAATTTGTGATTTACCTCCTACTATGTGTAAGACTGTCTGACCTGCCAGGAGACCCTCCCTCTGATTCTGTTTTGATTTCAGGCCCCTTATCCTTTATTTGGCTTTCTAAAAATGCTTCTCTTAGATATTCCTAAATTTTTTATTATGTTGAAATATTGCATCTTCTTAAGCCATTTTCTATCTTTGCAAGGAGATACAATATAAATGAATCACTCAATATGCAAAAGGAAATTTTCTCCCAATTTTTATTTCCAAGGGAAAAAAATACTGTTTAAATTCTGCTGCACCGTGGATGGACTACAAATGTAGTCTTTGTGCTTTTCTCAAGCACATCTTCCAACAAGACCTAGCGCCTTCTGTGAGCCATGGCGACGAATTGTATCCTTGTGCGGGTAACAACGGACAAGTTCCCGATATCATGCAGCCAGTCTGAGTACATGAATGGCCACATTTCTTTTTTTTTTTTATTTTTTTAACATATTTATTTATTTATGGCTGCATTGGGTCTTCGTTGCTGCACGCAGGCTTTCTCTAGTTGCGGCGAACAGGGACTACTTTTCATTGTGCTGCGCGGGCTTCTCATTGCAATAGCTTCTCTTGTTGCGGAGCATGGATTCTAGGTGCACGGGCTTCAGTAGTTGTGGCACGTGGGCTCAGTAGTTGTGGCTTGCAGGCTCTAGAGTGCAGGATCAGTAGTTGTGGCGCACGGGCTTAGTTACTCTGTGGCATGTGGGATCTTCCCGGACCAGGGCTCGAACCCGTGTCGCCTGCATTGGCAGGCAGATTCTTAACCACTGCGCCACCAGGGAAGCCCAAGAATGACCACATTTCTTCAACATGATTTTCCCTTGAGGGAGATCTATGAGCAAGTGTTCTCTGATGGCATGGCTTCAGGGCCAAATCCTAAGTGCGTACCATGTGAGGCCACCTGGCTAGATGCTGGGCAAAGAGTTGAAAATGGTTTGGAGAAACTTCTCTCTGAGGATTTTATAATTTAGGAAAAAATACTGATTGCAATGTAATTCTTCCAGAGCAGTGATAAGATCAATAAATCCAGAATTATAGAATCCTGAGAAGGTGTTGCCTTAAGGCCTGGAGTCAGGGAGGCATTTCATCGGGCAGTCCATTTTGGACATGCTTGTGTGATACGGTAAATTTTAGGATTGTATTTCTGTGAAAAATGCCACTGGAATTTTGATAGGAATTGCATCGAATCTATTGATGACATTGGGCAGTATAGACATCTTAAGAATATTAACTTTTCCTATCCATGAACCACGGGGCCCCAGGGTCATTGAGCCCTAAACATACGGTGTGCATAGTGATACAGGGGGAACTCCTGAGAGAATGGAGTGAACCTGTTAAAGGAACCCTAGAGCCTACTGGGTGTGATCTCTCATAGATTTTCCAAATTTAAAAGTGTGACTTCTAAACAGAGGGACTGAACAGTAAGCCTTCATCAAGCAACTTTTCTTATGATAAGAGAGTGTTCATCAGCGCAATGCATTCCCTGTGGAAGACTTGTCTTCACACTGGTGTACCTACCGACATATGAAGCTTTTCATGGCAACCGTGAGCAGCTGAGGGACACATTTTTCAATGTTTAAAACAGGATCTGCAAATTGCCCTGCTCCATCCTTTCGGGAAGGATCACCAAATTGCTTCACATCCATGGTAAAGCAGTAATTTCAAATTCTGGACACAGCGATTCCTGAGCTCCAAACAATACCCAAGAAACCATGCAGATGCTCCAGTAGCCCCAGGTGACCTGACCTGTGCTACCAAAGTGCTTTGTTTACACCCTATTATCATGCTTTTCACACCGAGGCAGCTCATTTTTTTTTTGTCACCTTCCTGAGTGTTTAGGCCTTAAAGAGACAGAAAGCAGACTTTCAATAAATGGTTATTTAATAAATAGAGCTGATGAAAAAGAGAAACAGTTTGTCTCAGATAAAACTTTTCAGTACCATCTGACATTACCCTTCCATATTGGCTTGCACTTTTCACCCTTTCACTCTACTGGAGAAAGCAGGAGTAGAAGCTCAGGTAAGTAATGTCACAGCAGAAAGCAGTGAAGAGGCTTTAGAGTTTTACAAGTCTAGGTTCCAAGTAAAAAAAAGTCTTTCCATCCTTTTCAACCAGGAAAGATAAGGATCCCCAGGCTGGAAGGAGAACAATCACAATAAAAGCAATGGGAGCTAAGATGCTGGCAGGGCTCTGAGCAAAGCATGGCACCTGTCCTCCCAGAGCCCGAGCCTGAGGAGTGTGGATAAGGATTCCAGAGTGATTTTGGGGGTTTGGGTCTGGCTCCACATGGGGGTTAAGGAAGCAGCAGGACCCAGAGTAGAAGTGCTTGTGTAGGGTGTCTTGCTGGAAGAACTAAAGAAAGTTTGCAGAGTTCCTGGGACCGCAGTGAGGGCAGGAATGGCTGAACACTCGATGTGCCCAAGCATGGCATGGAAGTCACCACACTCAGCCCCATCGGAGTTGCTCTTGCCCAGTGTGGGTGGAGGAAAGGCAGGTTGAATCCTTGGTAGAGATGTTCAGACAGTCGCTGAATCTATGGGTGAGCCATACAGAGATGGAGGATGATGCAGAGATGAGGAGCAGACATACAACAGGAGATGCTGACAATTCTGGACATACAAGTGCCAAATGTTAGAAGAGCTCTGCCATCTTCTCTCGCAATCCTCTCAGAACTTATATACAACCCCAGAAATGTTAGGATAACCCCAAGCTGGCAAACATTTCTACCACCCCGTTGCAATGGAGTCATAGAGGTAAATTACAGAAAAACAAACAAATATCATTTCCTGCACACCAAGACAGTGCAGAATGAGATCTACCCAATGCCATGGACAACTGTGCCACCTGAAATCTAGAAATGAAGGTACAGCAGATCTGATTTTAACACAGCTTTCCTTGGTATCATAACTGAAACATCTAAAAAAAATAAGGGGGAAAATGAACAAAGTTCCAATATAACATTCTGTTTACATAGTATTTTCACTACCTGAAATCCAAGCGCTCGTAGACAAAATAGTCCAACCTTCCCCACACTGTCACTGCTGAAGAATGCCATTGAGTGTCGTGTTTTTAAATATTCAAGGGAGAAAACAGAACAGGATTCTAAGAAGTCTGCTAGAAGTCAAGTTTGCCCAAAACTAATTCACTGAGAATTCTGGAAGCTTGCCCTACCAGCGTGGCCATTTCTGTGTGGATGTGAGTAGTGAACGTGAAGTGGGAGCTGCTGGGATGCAGAGACACAGGGAAAGAGAAGCCCAATCCCAGGTGAGGCCAGGCCAAGAAGAATGGAAGCAGAGGGGAGCTGACACATCTGAACGTAGAGCTTGTGTCCTCTTCTGTCCTTTTTCCAGCCCTGAGTGTCAAGATCTTGGGGCTAGGAGTTTGAAAGACTCAACACACTTGCTTCTTGGAGAAAACCAGAGGCTTCCTGGAACACAGAGAAGGAAGATTCTTGCAGAGACACTGAGGCCCGGAGGAGGCCTTGTGAAGGACCAAGGGGAGGAGGCAGAAGGCAGGTCACCAGACCAGGCCAGGCTCCCGAGGGGAAGAAAACAGCAGCCACCTGTGCCACACAGGTACCACTACCTCTCTTATCCTCCAGTCCTGGCCTTTTTATCTCGTCTTGTAAAACCCCACACTCGGGGGTAAAGCCAGGGTGGACCCGGGTCTGATGGAGCCATAGACCCTGCTCGCCATGGATGTGTGCGTGTGTTTGGTGGGGTGGCTGTTGGAGAGTGCAGAAAAGAAGGTCTAATCAAGAAGGACTCATGCCCTCGCAGGGGCGACACTCTCAGGGAGAGGCCTGTGGTCTCTGACATCACAGGGTGATCATTGAAGAGTAGGGCTCAGTGTTCTAATGGCCTGGCCTCTGCCTTCCGATCACCGAGCAGCTTGGAGAAAGTGATGTTCCAGTCGGTCTTAATTTCCACCTTCCTGACCAGCTGTGACAACACTTTGCTCCTAACTGGGGCCCCTGTTTATTCCTGGGCACATCCCCTACTGACACACCACCACCAGCCTCCCTGTCGAGGAGGGGAAGTCATGAAGAAGCTTCCGGAAACCAAAAGCCAGCAAAAGGCCCTTCCTGAACCAGAATGGAGACAACTAGGGTAGCGTGAGTTAAACCAGAGACAGAGTGGAGCAAGTAGGCACATACGCTTCTGGAAAGTTGTTTTAAAGTCTACCTTCACCTAGAAATTCTTTTAAAATGTTAGTGATTAATCATCAGTTGCCTATTATTTCAGAGAAACATCAACACTGTCGTCCTCCACGACACACTCGAAAGAACAAGGTTTGCTGCCAGTATGTGGGCTGACTCAGTGACCCTCGGGGGAAAGTGGAGGGGGAATCACATTTTGAGTTACAGTTCCTTGAGCAGTGTTAAGGTTCTTTTTTTTTTTCCTTGTTCTCACTTTTCATGCTGATACCCACGGATATTTTCCTCTAATTCTGTGTGATGAAACTACCGAATGTGTCAACAGTGGACAGGTTAGAGGAAGGAGGCAAGAGTTCAGAAGTGGAAATTCTACAGGAGGAAATTTAGAGTTTATAAACACATAAATAACAACTCCTTGTTTTTGTGTTTTTAAAGACATCTTGTATAACATACCAATATAAAATCATAGGATATAGTGGGAATGATTCCTATTCGACTATGTGCATGTTTAGATATTAACTTTTTCAAAAGACCTAAAGATGATTTTGACACATATGGATTCCAAATATCACTGCGACATGAAGAGGAGGCTCAGGCAGAACCAAGAGAAGAATTATACTTTGGGCTCTTTCGTCCAAGGTTTGGGTTCTCCGCCACTGCCGTCTCTTTGACCCTAATAGTGAGTTTGGGGGTTAGGCTGAGGGAAGAAATTTACATCTTGGCTGTGCATAAATGGCAATGGAGACAAAAGCCTCATCTTCACATGATGACCTTTTGGAAATAAAGTACAAGGCTTGGTATCTGATGTGTTTTATGTGTAGCTACAAAGCAGCACATATAGGCAGGTGTGCTATACCTGTGCAAGTAAGCCAATGAGGTACAGACCACAGAGGGGGTTTGGAGTAGGATGGAGCCACGTATATAAGGTGAGGAAGGGAAAGAAATATGTTTCAGAGGCAGAAGCAGGAGGCTGGGCTGCCTTCAAGGATTCTGGCTTTAATAACTGATGGATTGGTTTCCTGAGATGGGAAAGATTGCTGAAAGAATGGATGGATGGATGGATGGATGGATGAGTGGATAGGTGGATGGACGGATGAATAAACAAACAAATATGTAAAGATAAAAACACAGTAAAAGAGAATGAGTCTTCAGGACAAAAAGTAGTTCATCAGGCATATTTCTCCTGTATCAGTCAGTGTTCTCCAGAGAAACAAATCTTAAGATATATAGATATATAGAGATATAGATATATATCACATGCCTGGGGCCCTGACAAATGTGATATTTTTTAGGGTAGACCAGCAGGCTAGAAACACAGGCAGAAATTGGTTTTTCAGTGTTGAGGCAAAATTTCTTCTTCCTAGGGAAACCTCAGGGTTATGTTTTGTTTTGTTTTTTCCCTTTAAATCCTTCAACTGATGGGATGAGGCCCACCTACACTATTGAGGATAATCTCTTTTACTTACAGTCAGCTGACTATAGGTGTTAATCACATCAAACATTCCAAATGCCCTTTACAGCAGCACTTAGATTAGTGTGTGATTAAATAACTGGGTACTCTAGCCCAGCCAGGTTCATAAAAATAACCATCAGAGCTGCAAATAACTGCTCGATAGAAACCGCTAGACTTCACTAATGGTATAACTCAAAGGTCAGCACACTACAGTCAGGGGGCCAAATCCTGCCCATCGCCTGTTGCTGTGAGAAATGTTTTTTTGGAACACAGCCAGAACCATTCATTTGGTCATTGTCTACGGCTGCTTTTGTGTGGCAGCTGCAGAGTTGACTATTTGTGACAGAGACCAAGTGGCCCGCAAAGCAAACGTATTTTTGCTACCTGACCCTTTACAGACAACGTTTGTGGAGTTACTCAGGCAAGGCAATGCGACTGTTCGATGGAAAATATTCAGGATTCAAATAGTCAGCAGGTCTGAACCCAGGGGAGATCTGGGGAAATTTTAAAAGAATAGGTAAACATGACATTGGGGAAAGAAACCCAAAGCATTTGCATTTGCCTTCAAAGCAGCTCACAATCTGGCACAGGGCAACTGTTACCTCACTGCTCAAAAATGAAAGCTTGGGGCCTCTGGACAAAACGCCAACTCGTAAGAAATCTCACACAGGAAATAGCACCTGCAAGGCAAACCCGGCCCACTTGCTTGATTTTGCAAGTAGCAACTGGCTCACGTTTTCATCTAATTTTTAAGCAGCTTATCACCTTGAAAAGAGGGAAAAATAACTTTCAAAAACTTGTAATGCTTTTTTTCTGATGAGCATATGATGATATTTTAAATTTTAATGAAATAGTTTTCCCACATAATTATTCCTAAGTTTTGTCTACCAGGGGACATATTTGAATATTTTATCTCATCAGTGGAAACTCCCCCCTTCCCACCATCCCATTGTTTCTTTTTTAGGGGTAAACTTTGCTGAAACCAACTGACTCTTATATCTCAATTCATCACCCTATATCTGAACCAAAATAATGTTTGTTGAAATACCAACTGAAAGGAATATTTTTAGATTTTTTTTATTGCCAAGGTGTGAGAAAAATACATAATAATATAAGCATCTGATGAAATAAAATTAATTTTTACAAACGACAAAAAAAATCCCACAATGCTTGATCAAATAAAATTAACTCCAGTACTTTATCATGTATTGTAAATATAATACATGGTACTATTTACCTGGTGCTAGACCATGTTTTTTTGCATAGAAAATCCCCTGTAATCCCTATATGGTAATCCTGGGAGATGCGTACATTTTAATCTCAGGTTTACAGGTGAGAAACCAAGCCAGGCTGAAAGACCCACTTCCAGCCCACATCCCAACCACTGCATGAAGCGCTATCCCTAACTTAACAGAAACTGCTACCCCGAAATAATCCATTATATAATTGTATTCCTCTTGGCTGACCTGAATAATGTTTGTTTCTATCTAGGAATGTAACCTTTTAAAGAATGTATGATTTCATTGAAGAACCTGCACAGCGATCTCATATAACGGAAATATGCCTGTCCTTATGTTCTAGATGGAGAGCCCTGAAGCAGCCAAATTTCCCTCCAATATTTGGTCCACATTCTCTGACGGGTGACAGAGAGGACACAAGCACTTAGCATCTGAGCATCGGTTTTCTTTGTCACCCCTGCCAAGACTCCATTCATCCAATTTGCAGACCTTATACTGAAAATGCATCATAACTCCTCTAGTGTTCTTTGTATTTTGACTAGTTTCACCTTATTCTCAGTGCACAGTTTCATATAAAAGCATGGCCGAATGGTCCACTGCTTGTCCCAATGCGTCATACAGGTGCTGTTGAAATGGGTACCCCTGCCTATCGGTCCTCTTTCTCTTTCTCACCTGCCAAGGCAAAGTCAGAATTTATCTGCGAGAGACCCCAACCTTCTTGAAAAGACTTGCTTGTAGCTTCCCTGGCTGGAGAACCACAGAAAGACAGATTGCACATGCGTCAATACACCACCCACCCCTCTGTGCTCACACATTGGTCCAGGGTCAGCCAGGAGTCCCATCTGCTCTCTTGTGGTGCAGACCCAAAGTGTCCAGGAATTAATGTCCCTTGGGCTGAGAGTGGTAGGTCACCACCCCAGCACCCTTGGTCCTCCTGTGGGATAACTTTAAGGTGCATCCTCTAGACCATCTCCCGACGGGCTTGTGCTCCACGTGGCCACAGTGGTAACTTGCTTGGAGATGCACCTTTCTTCCTTGCGTGCCTCGAAAAACCCACCTCCTATGTGGTGTTACTTGGGATGGCCAACAAAGTACTTGTGTTGAAACCCTTGTCTCAGGATCTCCTGGGAATCCAAGCTAAGTCAGCATCATCCATGACTTACCCCACCTCCCCTGCTCAATGCACACTTCTCTTGAACTGTGTCTTATTTCAGTCCTGAGTTCCAGCCTAGCAAGTCTTGCAGATCCCCAAGCCGAACTGGGTAGAAGAGGAAATCTCTCTGCTGTATCACATGCAAGGTCACAGAGAGGAATGACCCTGCCCGCCTCACTCCAGCCCTCACTCTCTATCAGGTGTTCCTGACACACTGTTCACACTTGGCCTTTCATTCAACTCTTCCCATTCATATATTTTGAGACCTTGGTTGATTTCAGCAACTCTACTCTACCATTTTTTTGTTGTACTAGGGTCTTGACTGAGTCATACAAACGGACAAATTGTAGAGCCAGAGATATCACTATCCCTATAGATTCTGAGAGTAAGCAGTGGCCCTGGTCTTCGTTCTTTCCCAGTGTATTCAAAAGACCCACAATCTCACCTCCTGCTAGGATGTAGACTCTTCTTTCCCCACTAACAACTAGGGTGTTGAGGCGCATGATGAACCAATGTAGCTGTGAGGGCTTCTGGAATCTGACCAATGTGGCTCTATCACTAGCTGAGTGACTTCGGGGAAGTTATTTAACTTCTCGTAGCCTCAATTTTCTCATCTGGAAATTGGAAACAATAGTGATAACTATGGCATTAAGTCTTCATGAGATTAGGTGAAATAATGCATGACAAGCACTACTATTTTTGACAGCACCTGGTACATCAAAGTCTTCTGACTGATGTCAGTGTGGCTGACATCCTTCCCCCCTCCCGGGGCAGACCCAGACTCTGCGGGGGGTGATGGTGAGGGTGGGAGAGGGATGTGGTCTCCAGCCTGACAAGATAAACACAAAGAGGTTGAGGTGCTGCCGTTCCTTTTTCTGGCTCCTTCCAGGTGGCCCTGTGGACAAATAACAGGCAGGACATTGTGGACATGCAGCTGAATGATTATTCACACTGACTTAACCGGAGTAAGTTAGCAGTATCCCAAAACTCTGAAGGACAGAGGCTCAATTAGCCTTTCTATTCATAAGTCAAATTCCTCTCCTTAATGACTTACTTCTTTATGAGCCAAAGTGTCCCAAACCCCTCCCAGACCTTCCCCAGGGTGGAGCTGTTTCTCAGCAGTGGGGCTGCCTCCTAAAGACTGAGTCCTTCACGTGTGTGTGTTTTGTCCCCATGTGATGCTATTTCCATCAATGGGGTTTGCATGCCAGGACGACCCAGAGGGAAGAACATGTACAGGGCCGTCTTCATCCAGCTGTTCCCACCTGGTTGGAGACCCACTTCACTCCAGCTGCCCTCATGCTTGTGGTTAAAAGAATATAAATCATTTCACCATTCTGCCTTCTCCCTCTCTCTCTCTCTCTCTCCCCCCACCATGTGTGTGTGTGTGTATGTGTGTGTGTGTGTGTGTGTGTGTGTGTGTGTGTGTGTGTGTGTCTCTCTCTCTCTTCCTGCCTCCTTCCCTCCTCCTGCAAGATTTGATTTGTTTTCTCCTCAGGGTCTGACATTGTTTTACTTCCTGGGAAATTACGACTTTTTCAGGAGTTATTACCATTCCATTCTCAGAGTTTCTAAGTCCATGGGTGAGACATGATCCAACCAGAGCTGGAGCTCCTGTTGGAAATGAGGAGCCAGTCTCTGTGTGCCCTGGCCTGGGAGAGGGGACACTCAGGCCCTGGTAGCTGTTCTGTTTCCTGAAAAATGAGCCAGAAAAATGAAGGAAACAGATGGGGAGAGAGGAGGTCAGAGAAAATGGTGTCTCCTGGGGTTTAGATCCCTGATTCCAAGCTTTCCTGAAGTTAAAGCACAGTCCTTACTTTGGGTCCCAAAATGCGACACAGTATTATTCTAACAGAACCACCTTAGTTTATTCTAAGTTGAGAATGGTCATTAGCCAATCCAGCAATGAGTGTTATACTATTTAAACTGACCCCATTTCTGTTTCTTCAGGGCACTAATGAATGACCAACCCGCTGGTTGATGAGCCAATTCACGCTAAGGTGGTGACAGGGAATAACAGTCACCATGCTAACTTTGCCTTGAAATCTGACATTTAGTGTCGACTTAAAGTAATGACTTATAAACCAAATGTCAGCTGCTGGAGACCCTCGGAGAACAAGCTTCAGTGCAGATTGGCCTTCAGACAGCACTGGGTGTCTCTTTCCCTGGGTGCACATATGCTAAGGCTTGAGTTTAATTTTTTTTCACACTATAGAGATAAACTCTGCCAGTAATTCCCACGTCAAGCTGCTAGAAAAGCCAAAGTCATATCATCATATTTTTCTGACTGTTTTAACTCAGTTTGAAAAAAACACACAAATTTTCTTCAGTGCCTGCATAGTTCTAGAAAAAGCTAACTGGGAACTAGAAACACAGAAGACTGCCTTTACCTTCCTCAGTAATGAAACTCGGTCCCTTTGCTTCCATGCCCTTCCTTTTCCAATACTAGTCCGTATTCACTTATTTGTAGAGCACAAGCTCCCTCACTCCTATGAGTTCAAATCCAGTTGTCTTTCCCCTTTGGTACTTTTTCTGGTGAAGTGGTTGCTCTCACAGTGAACAGTGACCCCTCTGGTTCCTCTGGCCCCGTCACCTCCTCAAGCCCTCCTCTGCCCCCTGCATTTCGGGTGGGTCAACAGTGCCCGGGAAGGGAAGGGCTTTGCCTTACCAGCCACAGGAGGGACTATTTATTGGGCAGTGGGAAGCCCGAACTAGATTCCAGATTCACTCACCTGAAAATGGAATTAATAAAACTAAGGATTAATAAATAATGATATTTTGAAGTAGTTACAACGCAAGCCATGTAAACCCATACTAACATCCAGAAATAATGCTGGAATTCACTCTGTCATTGTTGGTAGCACCCAGTCTTGTTACATCTTTAGCTGCATAGTCTGTAAAAGGCAAGTATGATTCCCAGCAATTCCTTAGAGTTATGGTGAAATTTATTCATGCAAAAATTATATTTAAGAGATTCAAGAATAAAGGCTTTTAATGCTTAAAGATCTCTTTCTAATGCCCTTCTCCTTCTCTTCCTTTCAAGCCCTAGTAGCCAAAGCATTCCTAATTCTAAATACATGAGGACTACTTGAATTTAGGGAATTTAAGATATCTGTCAATCAGGATGAGTCTTATAACAGAAGCCATGTCATAGTTTAACTAGCAGCATTTTTTTCCTTGGAAGTACATAAAATAATGGTGCATTTTATAACCAGTGGCATTTTAAGATTCTATGAAATACAGCAACTCAATGAGTCCTTCTAGAATTCAAGGTCTTTTCAGAAGCAGGTTAACTTTGTTATTGGATTTAACTCATATCTCAGTAGCTTTTCTCAAAATTCGCAGAAATCATGTCTGTGGACCTCCTCATTGAACTGGGAAGGATTATAGAGGTCATCTGGCCCCATGTTCCTCAGGGGTGTTCCTTGGTGATAGAATTTAACCCCAAAATGTTCCATTGTTCAGTTAGTTAGGGAAATGTCGTGACAAAGTTTCTCAGGTTCTTTGATGCCCTAATATAAATGATGGGTGTTCTAGTGTTCAGGATTTCCCTCACTTATTTGACCACTAAGCCTTTTTCTTAGGACTGATTTGTAGGTGAATAGAAATGCTGAGAAAATGAGGCCCCAAGAGATTATACAATTTGCCCCAAAGACCCGGCCAATAAGTAATAAAAGCAGGAATACAGTCTGGATCTTCCCATTCTAGCTTCAGTGCTTCTACCACACAGCACTATTTCATGCATCATTTTTCAGTGATGCTAGTAAGACACCATGGTACAGTTCTCTCTTTCTTAAAACACTGCCTTAAGAATTTCAAAACCAGCAAGTTAGTGGAATCTAGTTAAAGATAATTTCACACTGGAGATCAACAGCTACCTCAGTTGTGGGATTTTTTCGCACACTGGGATGTCCATTGGAATTTGTCACCCGACTGCCTTCCAAGAGCCAAGAGCAGCTTTCGGAGCACGATTTCAGAGCAGGTACAGGTTCAGAGACAGAAGCTAAGAGATAAGCAAACACACCTCCATTGCTACAGGTCCCTGTGCCTTGAATTTGACAGAACCCTCGAGCGGGTAACACTCACCAGCAGCAAGTCCATGTCGCTGGCTTTGCGATACCTTCACTTCTGATTATGAAAATATCCTGATTATGCTGCACTGCACCATAATCATTTTCATTTTTATTGTTTTCACTCAAAAGCTCCTAACTTATTAAGATAAGCACCATTAAAACAAAAATCTGAGTAATTAATTCTTTTGATGCATCCTGGTGGCAGCAGAGAAACTCAAAGATGTTTATTAACAAAAGAATCATTCTTAGGGGAGACTTATTATAAACAGAGCTTAGCCCCAATGCAACCTCTCGTTAAATCCTGATCAGGAATTGGGTATTTTTCTCTTCCCATGCCACACTTCATCAACCAGCCTCTGCCACTTGGGTAGGATCATTATACCTTCCCCTCCACTAAAATACCACAAATCACTGTTAACGTGGTGTCCCAGAGGGTGGTCAGAACACAAGCACGCACTCTTTCAGCATCCACAGACTCAGAGAACTTTGAAATCAGAAGAGAATCTCAGAGACCGTCTACCTTACTCCCTTCATTTGACCCATCAGAGAGAGAGATTCAAGTAAACTGAGATTCCCCAAAGGCCCACAGCTGGCAGTGCCACCCATCTCCCATCTCTTGTCCCAGTGAATTTTCCAGCCCACAACACTCCAGAGTGTCCTACTGAAGCCAGTGCCTGAAAGTCACCAACAGATTCCTGCTGTTCTAAGTCACTTATCTACGGCAAAACACCCACACTCTCCCCAGAATGACAAATGTTATTAATGTCAAATGTTGATGTGAAATGCATTAAAATAAGGACATTTGTGGGATATTAGAAAATTATTGAACAAAAGATTTACATGAAGAAAAGAGCGATTTTATTTTGCATTCTTTGGAAGACAGAACTGTGAGTTGATTGACATCTATGGCAGGCAGGGGATTCGATTTTGTCCTCAATCACCTCTAAGATACCCAGCGAATGTTGGACCTGTTGGGGTCTCAGTCCCACATCTGGAAAACAGGCTGACCAGCAGCTGACTTGAACGCAGTGGGGGAGGGAGGGAAATGAGCCAACTGACACTTGAAAGTGCCTTGGAGATCCAGGAGCTCCTCTTCCATTCAGATGCCTTCCCTCCTATAGGCGGGCTGCTTTACAGTTAAGTGTCATTGTTAATGAGGTTTTCTCCCCTGTGTCATGTAACATACAACAGCACAAACAAGATTTCAAGTAAAAGATTTCCTGTTAATCTCTCAATGTTTTGTTAACACATGATTTCCAAGGAATAGACGTAGAAAGAGACCATTCAACTGTCTCCTTCACCTGCTGAGAATCACCCTCCTAAAAACATTAGCCGGGTGTCAGGTGTCATGGAAATGAACTTCTACCTGCATACCTACTCCTGAAGCATCATACAAAACACATGCTGAGTCTTTAGCGAAACAACTGTACTCCCCCCAAAATGTTTAGACACAATCTATCTCTCTAACATGATATTTTCTACATGCAAAAACAGAAAAACCCAAGTTTAGAAGGAAAAATACTTCAGATGGGCAAAATATCTCCGAATTTGACCCTAACTTCCTAGTTTTCCTCACTTCTATAGCTAAGACCTGTGAAAAACAATGCAAAGTTTAGTACTGATTTTCTTAAGAAAATATTCGAGTTGTTTTTTTTTCCATATGCGGACTTTATTTTAACTCAAATTCCTGCTGTCACCATGTACCATATTAATAACCTCATGTGCCGAGAAGATTTGAAATGGGAGGTGTCACCAGGTTGGTGAGGCTTGGCTGAACCTAATTCAGCGTCATTCACAGGAGAGGCTGAAAATCGTTACCTGCCTGAAGCCCTAAATGGTAAAGGAAGAGAAAACCCAAAAGATAAATGAGAGATGCATGTCTAGGTTAGAACTGAACAGGGGAAGTTGGTGACATAGAGGGTCAGAGACGAGAGTGGTAAATTCAAATGTGAGGAGTGACTGGGAGACATTATTAACATAAACAAAAGCCCCCATCAGGAACAAATCAGAAGGGCAAACTCAAATTTGCTGACACATGAAAAGCAATAAGTAATGCATAAAAATGCTTGTGCTCATTTCTTTTCCATTTTCTCCAACCAGACAACACGCAAAAGAGACTGTACTTGCAAAAAGTTCCAGATTAACTTTACCAACTACATTGTTTGCCTTTACTGTTAATTAGCGCCAGAAGCAACTCCCTTTTGCTCTTCTCTCTCCCAGGATTCCCCTCTGGAAGCTAATGAAGTTGAGAGAGTTCTAAGTTTCACAGTCTGCCTTGAGCAGTGCTATTCTTTGCCACTGGCAATACAGACAAAATAAATTAACTTGGAGGATTTGTTGATGGAAACAGTTTACAATCAAACACCCTACTGTTGACAAAATCATCATGACTGTCACTTCACTCCTCTCTGCCAACTGCATACTTAGTGCCATTACCCAGTAAGTCATGGAAATATAAACGAGTGTGGATTATACAACACACAATTGCATAAATATGTATATTTTATAGAACCTAAGAATGTTGCAAATTGTACATGACACGCACTTGGCACTTGCTTCCAGAGGATCTTAAGATCTCTCACCCAGACTAAGTAAACCCTCTCATGATAGAACTTTAGAAAGATGTTTCTGGGTGGATATTCCTGAAGGCAAGTGATGAGGGGGAGAGGAAGGGGAAATATTCTGTTTGGAACTGATTTAAAAATACATAAATTTTTTAGCACATTTTTATGTTTAGGACAGCCATTTCATTTATATATTTTCCTAAGTGGAATATAATTTCCAAAAACAATTTTTAAAGAACAGAGTTTAAAACCAAATGCATCTAATTTGGTATCACCTACTATTCTGGATCTTTCATGTTTGAATACTTTGACAAAAATTTTAGACCAGACCACTCTGCACCCAAATTGCCTGTAATTCCTCCACCAGGGGTGCCTGTCTTCCTTTCCCCTCTGTCCAAGACCAGCTCAGGATATGGGTTTTTTTCTCCCTTCTTTGAAATTATTAAGCCTGGATCCTTGAAAGTATATCCTTTGACATTTCTTAGATTCTGTAAGATATGACTGTCAAACTCTTTGTTTGTGTTAATTACATCTATGACATTTCCATACTTCCGCAAACCCTCCCCCTCTCAGTGTCCAAAACTGGGCTCAGAAGTCATAGGCACTCCCTAAATATGTAAAGGAAATTATTAAATAAAATGGCATGTTCTTCAGTTTCTATAGAACATAATATGGAAATGGGAAAATAATAGAAGAAGCGTGAGTACTCCTTTCAGCCAGGTGAGGTCACAACCTTGGAAACCATAAATTCATACACAAAAAAGTAGTGTGTTCATTAAAACTTGCTAATGGAGGTTGGTAAATACTTTATTAATCAAGATTATTTATTACAAGTGTGGGTGTAAATTAAGAAGCTGCTGAGTCTCACATGGTATCACTGGATTATCAGCTCCACAAGGAAAGTTTTGTCTCATTGTACATAGCTTGATAGGCAGAATAATGGCCCCCAAAGAGGTCCACAATCTAATTCCTGGAAACTGATTGTGTTAGGTTACCTACTAGGCAAAAACAAAACACAAAACTCAGTCTTAAGATCCAGGAACTGCTTATCATGTTTAAATTCTCCACTTTGACTCAGTTATTATACTTTATGAACATTTGTAATGTAATGGCGAAGTTTCAGAAAACCTTTGAAATTTGCAACTGCACTAAACTAAAAAAAAAAAATTCACTTGTTCAACGTTCAAAATACAGATTTTTATTCAAGAGATGAGGCTGGAGTGATAAAAGTTTGAAACTTCATCTTATAAGGAACTTTATCGTATAAGTTTTGAAGTGGCACCAAGCAATTGACACGATAACATTTGAGTTTATGGAAACTCATTCTAGGCACAGTACAGAGAATGAATTGTTTGAAAAAGCCAGCAGGAAGACCAGGTAGGAAGTACTGCATTAACTCTAGCAAGAGGATCAAGGGCTTGGCCTTGGAGAGTGGCCATGGGAGTGGAGAGAAAAGGATTAATTCTAGGAAAGTTTATGAGGTAATATTGACAGGAATTGGTGACTGGAGGAGGGAGAGAAAGAAGTCAGTGGGGATTACAAGTTTTGAGTTTGGACAACAGGGTGGGTGATAACCATTTAGTAGCTGCAGAGCATGAGATACTATGGCTGAGTATGAGATATATTATGCTTGGTCACAATATAATGAGCCCTGATCTGGACATGTTGAGGTTGTAATGGGGGAGAGGACAGTAAACGATTGTGGGAAATAATAATAATTGGATATATCAATCTCCAGCTCAAGGAACAGATTTTGTTAGAAACATAGATTTGAGAGTCATCAATACATGAATGCAGATGGAGGCCATTGGGTATGACAGTACACAAGATAAATGTATAGATTAAGAATCTAGGGGAAAACTCTGGGGAACACTGTTTTTAAGGGGTAGGATGAAAGAAGAATGTACACAGGAAACAAAGTGCATAGCCAGAGAGAAAGAAAACCAGGAGAATTCCGTGTTATGACAGCCAACAGACCATTTCAAGATTGCGGCTATAATCCAAGGTGCCAAATGCTGCTGAGAGATGGAGCAAGATGGAAGGGTGGGCATTGAGTTTTGCAATAGGGATACCATTAGGAACCAGAATGATAATGGTTTTAGTGGAAAACTGGGGACAGAGGTGTCCTGAAGGATGTTAAGGAGGGATGAGTGCAAGGGGAAGAAGAAGGAAAACAAGTCAAGAAGCTTGACAAAAATAAGAGAAGGAAGAAGTTGACTGATAGGGAATTGTGAAAAAACACTGTATTTCTAAAAGAGAGAAACAATGATCTGAAGAGGGCAGTAGAGAAGATGAGGTTGATAATTTAGGTTGACTAGGAGATAACTGTTATCATGAGGGGTTCGATCCAGAACAGAAGGGAAGGGATGTGCTATGGATGGCAATCCGAGATGTGTGTTCCACTCTGGTGAGAGGGAGCAAGGAAAGGATGGATATAGGAGATTGAAGGTCAGTTTTTAGGTCTGACAGAGGAAAACTGATAAAGTTACCATCTGTTGGCTTTTTATTCTTTTGTTAAGTAGGAGCTGAGGTTATCTAAATAAATATCTTAATTTTGAAAAGAGAGATAGATGTTCTAGAATGTAAACCAAAATTTTAATACTAATAAATCCAACGTCCTCAAGTGGTACCATCTTAGCATAGATTTGAACTTTTAAAACCCTAATCGAGTGGTCTGAAGTAATTTAAAAAGGGATTGCATACTTATTTGATGTTCAACATTATGGAAAAACTCATTCATAATACAAAGAAAAAATTCTCAAACATCTTTCTACTCTCCCATGAATCTTTCACTCTTATAGGTTCTCCAGAGCTTCTCAAACATCAGACACCAAACATGATTCTTCATACCCAGCCTGTGACCACTTTCTTATCCTCTTCTCATTTCCTGCTCTCTGACTCTCTGTTATGAATATAAACTGAAGTTCTTTCATTACATTCTTTTCTCTTCCCTCCTACTTCTCAGGCTTTTTTCTCTCTATCCATTCTCTAGATTCAAAGGTTTGCATCATAAAAGATCCAGGAACAGTTCTGGAAAATACAGAATTTTTCTTGGAAGACTGGGACAGGAATATTTTTTAAAAAAAGCAACAAGGAGAAAGAACTCACACATTATTAAGTTGTGGGACAGCCATCTCAGTACAAGAGCAGCTTTTGTCGAATGTGATGTCAACATTGGAGAATGACCCAGCATGGCCATCAGCTTGGAGTGTAGACCCAACCACTGAAGGCTGCCTCTGAAAGGGGGCAGGGGTTAAGTGGATAAAAGGGTGATCAATAACTCTGAAAAATTGACCATGGCACAGTACTGTGGCTGACACTGCACAAAGTTTGAATTATTGGTCATGTATGTCATGTATATATTTTAGGCATAATATTCCAGATACTGAAAGAACGAAAAGGAATGAACAGGAATATTGACCACATGACTCATTGGAGACTTGAGGTTAGGTTGAGCCAGTAACAAAATCCCCTTTATGGGTTTTGAACGGTATAATGAAGCTTAGTAAATCCACAGGGAAACAAGGAGGTGGATTTCACTCCTCCATCCAGCTATTGAAGGGATTATTATCTTTGCACACAAACAAGAGGAACATCAAAAGTCCTCCCTTGGGCTTCCCTGGTGGTGCAGTGGTTGGGAGTCCGCCTGCCAATGCAGGGGACACGGGTTCGTGCCCCGGTCCGGGAAGATCCCACGTGCCGCGGAACGGCTGGGCCCGTGAGCCATGGCCGCTGAGCCCGCGCGTCCGGAGCCTGTGCTCCGCAACGGGAGAGGCCACAACAGTGAGAGGCCCGCATATTGCCAAAAAAAAAAAAAAAAAAAAACTCCCTTGCAAAGTGCCTAAGTTCCTATTCAGAGTGGTTGTCTTAGTCAAGTACAAACAAACAAAATCTCACTGACAACACAGCCAGATCATTTCTTGCTCATGCAAACTTATTGATGGATCCAGCAAACCTCAGGACAGCTGTCCTCCAAGTATGGAGCTGAGCCCTCCAGGCTGCTCTGAACCTGTGTCTCTTCCATTGTGCCCACTGCAGGGGAGAGGGTGCTGAAGGATTCTGTGTTGAACAGCTCCCTTTGCCCTTCCAGAGCCCCTTGCCAGCATTCTCCAGCCTATTCAGTCGCATAGGCTTCTGTGTGACCTTGTTCTCTGGTTCTCATTTCATTTGACCAATGGGGTGTACCACACCAGCAGAAGCTAAGTGAGTTCGGGGTGTTATTCCTCCACTCGCAGTCTGTGACATCATGGTGGCCTGGCTGCATCCCTCTACTGAGGACCAGAACTTTCTCTCTGTCTCTCTGCATTCTGATACTGACCCCTTCTCTTGTCTTTTCAAGCCCAAGTGCTGTAATGCCTCCCTACTGTTACTAGACCAGAGTGTACCACAATCACTTGCTGCTTTCTTAAAATCTAGCCCACATGTCTGCAAACATTTTTGCAAACTTAAAATCCGACACACTCCTTTAGTAAACTCTCTTCAGTTACCCAGATTTTAAATGCTTTGGTCTGAAAATGGCCCATGTCATTTCCACTTGAAATCATTGACCAGAATTAGTTACATGCCCTGCTTAACTACAAGGGGCCTGGGAAGTTCAATCCCCTCAATTACTCCAGAGGAAGAAAAACCCAATATTGGTAAAGACCAGAGGTCTCTATCACAGAGGCCCAGCAATCAATATAACATGATTTACGTGATAATTAGAGAGAAAATGGTCACTTTGCCACTTTCATCATTAGAAACAGCACATAACTTATCACAATGCCTTTTTGATGTGAAGAAAACTGGATCACTTCCAAAAGCAGTGATCAAATGACAAAACTGCCAAATTAACCATCAGTTGGCAATCAGATTGAGATAGCTGTTTCCTCTCAGGTTAGAGAAGATGAACCATTAGCTTTAGAAGAATAAGCAAGGCAAGTCACAGACCTCAAGCAGTAGTGATTGGATGTGCCCTCACATACAAAAAGTTGCAGAGTAGCTTTCAGAGAGCTATTACAGGGACCTCACTGGCAGTCCAGTGGTTAAGGCTCTGTGCTTCCACTGCAGGGGGTACGAGTTAGATCTCTGGTTGGAGAACTAAGATCTCACATGCCACATGACCAAAAATAAATAAACAAATGAATAAAGGGTCTGGACTTAATTCTTAAAAAAAAAAAAGCTATTACACAACTGTCACAGAAGGGACAGAAACACAATGTTATCTTTGAAATACTTTGCTGATTAAGACAACCAGACAGAGGTAGGCATAGTACCCAATCCTGAACAGATGTGCCGAGGGCACACAGGACGTAGTACTCCCCTGACTCTTATATACTACTTAGAGTAGTATATAAGAGTCAGGGACCCCAGACTATGCTCTCCTAGTAACTGGCTGGATGCCCTTGGCCACATCGTCTAGTCTGGTTTCTTATGTGTAAATTAAGGCAACTGGATCAAGAGCCTTTTAACCTGTGATATATGGATATATCATGAGAGCTGCTAAAACTGTGCAAATTTTGGAATATATTTGTATGTTTGATTTTATTTTTGCAGAGAGGATTCACAGGTTTCATGAAACACCAAAACATCCTTTATCTCTCCCCTCCAGTAAAAGGTTAGGACCAGTGGGCTAGATGATGTCCAATGATTCTTCCTGATCTAACATTTGATGATCCTATGTTCATTTCTGGTCAATATATTGGCCAGATGAAAAAGCATATAATATATGGTAGTTTCCCAAGGAAACAAAGGAAAGAGGAAAAGATTTAATATGACCCAGAAGCATGATCAATATCCACAGGCATAGAGCAGAGGTTGGAAATCTTTTTTTAAAACAACGCTTTGTGTTCAGTTAGGAACACTTTCCACCCTGGCATTTTCAGAGTGTATTTGGGGTGAGGCTGAATACTTCTTTGGTCTTGAGAAGGGGGTTGAATGTGAAGATTCTCACAAGGACAGGTGAGCATGTGTCCTGTTATTTAGTGTCCTGTCAGCCAAGATTAACTTTTGGTAATGGCAGAAAATAAGTATGAAGGAACTTTTGTACTCAGTATTGCAGCCTCAGGCTTCTCACTTAACACACACTGTTTTTGTTCTTGAACACACAACTCTCATTTAGGGATTCTTAACTAAGATGTCAGCATTAAATTCTTGTCCAATATTTTCTTCCTATAATTTCCACTTTGGGTTTTAAAATTTTTTTGGTGAGACATGGGATTGGTCAGGTGGGTTAATTACAAAGTCTATGGTTCATTACCCCACTTCTGCATACCTCAAAAGCAGAATTATCAGAAGAGTGCTCCAAACATGGACTCAGAAACAGGCAAATCCAATGAGCTGCTTGGTGTTAGATGAATGACGTGAACTGGACAGACTGTTAAAAGATGATTTTTCAAAAGAATCATTTTCAAATTCACAAAATCACAACTGCTGTATAATGTAAAATGAACATATGTAACTGGTTCAAAGAAGAGGCTCAAGACCAGATATATGTAGAATATCAAAAATGCTAAATTTGTTGATAGATGCAAAACTAGACACAACATATAATCTTTGTAATGATATTTGGATCATCTTTTCTACAGGGTAGAAATGAGTTGTATCATGACCAGACAAAATTCATCTGCATTTCTGTAGACAAGAGTCATTTGCATTTCTACCAGGTTTCTACAACTTACAGAGCTGTGGTATAGCCTAGACAAAGGCAATCAAAGGGGCATCCCTCTACATAATCAAATAACCCTGGAGGATCTGCTAGACAATTCCCAGCATTCTATTTAAAAGTACAACCTTAAAAGTTTTTCAAATATGTTCCCAGCAAGCTTGCCCTGGGGATCATAAACACCATCTGCTAATATTCTGCTCGATCACAAAAGTGCTGGTCTCATTGGTTTGGCCTTCTTATTTCCATAGGTGCTGCCCAAGGGCTAATTAGCCATGTATTTGCTTTGTTAATTGAGAACCATGCCATTCTGAGCTACTACTAAGGCTGCAGAATTAACTTCTGTCTGGAAGTTTTCATAAGGAGATTGAATTTTATTTTTTAAAGCCTCTGTCATTTGCTATCCGGAAGTTAGGAAACCAAAATTCAAAGAAACTTTCTCTACCAGATTTCACTGGCTAGGCCTACAAATTTGGGTGAATTCCTTCCTTCTCAATGTCCCCAAAACTTGCTAAGTTTCTTGGCCCAACCAGAAGTGACCTTCCTCACTATCTGTAAGGCCAGGACCCTAAGTAAGGCTAACCCTAAGAGATAAACTTTCTTCTTTAAAATAGTTTGCCATTCTTGATTAAATAACCGTTCTTTTCAAATATGACACCCCTTGAGTGGCCGTGGTTGTACAATCTAATTATATTCTGGTAAAAAGGTGGAGAGATTTGCATTAAGCAAATAACTATATTGCCATGAAAAGACTCAGTGAAAATTGATGATTTCTGAGGGATGAGTGAGAATCAGATACCATTTCAAAATGTTTTATTTCACTTTACAAAAGCAGAGTCTACTTATCAGTTAGTGATGATTGAGAAAGAAAAAGGACCTCTTAATATAAACATGAAAAATAGAACATTAACCAAATATTAAAAAAATTCCAAGCAACTAATCACAAGAAAATTTCTGTCATCGGTTCATTCGGTCTCTTCTTCTGCTGAATCATGGGTCACCAGCCTGTTTCATGAAGCCTTCTGCTTCCAGACTAAGAAGAGTCCTGGAGATCCTGCCTCAGGACAGTGGTAGGATCTGACAGCCTTTAAATGATGTCAGTTCAGAAACCTGTACCCAAGAGTCTTTACTTGGAAGAATCAATAGATCAAAGTACCTGCTGTAGTCATTTCCATGAGGACCTAAGACTATAGGCAAAACCATTCACCTGTACCTTATAGTAGAGCCTTCAGGCCAGCATCAGAATACAATAAAAATTACCTGTAGATGACAAAGACTTAGTGATTAGTATCATCAATAATATCAGAATGCAGGAGCATAAACTCCCTATTGGAGTACAGTACATAGTTGTTTCACAAAGATTGGATCAGTGCATCCCCTGAGAGTAAGACAAACCTCCAGAGTCTTCTCAGAAGACACATACTGTCTGTAATATTTATACTAATAGCATTGTACATCAACAAACCCAAGAGAAGGCTTAATGTCTCTTCTAATTTGATGACTTTTCCCATTAGCTCTTGCGATAGCATTGAACTAATTTAAGAGATATACACTACATTAAAATAACTTAATTATTTCTAGTGTTTATCATTTTACGAGGTAAAAAATAAATCTTGGAGATTGCTCTGGGGTCTTTGTAAAATCTCAAACATAGTTTTAGGTGTAAAAGATATCCTGAAGTTTTTATTTTATTTTTTCTAAATATAGGAGCCGATCTTGGTAAGGCAAACTCAAGACAGCTGTCGGAGGAGATTTTGAGCACTTGATTTTGATTGGATCATAGGTGCCTGAGAACCAACTGCATGGTGACCTATTTAATCAAAGTGACAACAAAATGTTTTGAAATACACATAAAAGGTAATAAACTCGTAAAGAACCTCAGCTCTTTCACAGTGAGAAAACTTTGTTCTTTGTTTTTTTTTTTTTTAACAATCAAGGACATAATATAGTTAACATAATGCACAAAATGTTGTTCTGGTAGACACAGGTTCTCCGCTATGTAGACAGATTTTGCAAAAGGTAAAGAATTTTCTTTCATCTTGTAAACGAAGGTATTATGCAGTAAACTGATGAAACCAACCCATCAAAACTGAGCAACCTTAGCTAAAATTTTAACTTATGCCTTCTTTTCAGATTCAGTTGTTATAAACCGAATCAAATAAAATTTATTTTTTGGGTCTTGCCTTTTTCAAGCTCTTACATATTCTGGAAAGAACTGACTCACATGAGAACAAAACTACTCTTTTTCCTTAGAAAATAAAGGTACACACCCACTTGCATTTCTCCATCATCATTGCTTGTAGTATAGTCTCAGTCACGTATATTAATTATAACTCCTGACTGGTGTGAAAATTTTCTATTTCACAGAGAAAACTAGAGAATATATGACTGAGAACCATCTGTCACTCTGTAGCTTTTTAGCAGAATGACATCGCTTGTGAGTATACTTAACACAGCTTTCTACTTTTATACTCATTTCTCTTATACCTTCTTAAGGTAGCACAAATGAACATATTCAGTAACATGACCCAAAGATACAGACCCTTGTAGCATATAGAAATATGCTGCTTAAAATTATACCTAGACATTAGTATTTCAGAATTCCATATCACTTAGAAAATATCTAGCTATCTAAGAATTCTCCATTAATTAGCTGAATTTAATATTAGTTTAAGGTTTTAAATTACCTGAAGACCTTGGAAATTATGTTTAGGCTGACACCCTACAAAACATAATTACTATTGATATAAAAAGTTTGCTGGAATAATGATTCAATTTAGTTGAGCACAAATTACTTTTCATAATCTTTAACACAGTGTGGGAGTATTATTAGCTTATTTGATCATGAAACTGACATAATTTTAGGAAGTTCAGACTATGCTCTTTGTGAATGAGAAAATCAATCAACTAAAATAACATATATGCTTTTATGTAGTTAATACTGGTAAATGAGACAAAGGACATAGACTTCTTTTGAAAACCATAATTATTATACCAGTCCAATTTACCAAACCTATATTTTAATTATGTAAACTTGAATCCTTAAAATGTTTCTGATCTAGCAACATAATTTTTAAGGGTAACTCTCTTAAATTATTAGAAATTCAATTTCATTATTCTGCGGGAGCTTTAAGAATATTTTATTTATATAAGTGTATATTTACCTCTATAAACAATCAGAAGGGAGTTCCTTTAGTTTAAGTGACATAACAACCTAAGTCATTAATACCCTCTGGAGAAAGGGGAAAAAATCCTACTAACACAATGAGAAGAAAATACCTTTCTCAACTACCCACACAGACACATAGAAATGAAGACATGTAGAGGACTTACAGCTTCAGTTCTACTATATAAGTCTCAGGTCAAAAGTAAACACAGGCACACAAAAACTCTGTGACCCACATCTCAAAGAGCTGTGCCTCATCCCAGAAATTCTTAATTAGAATTCAAAATAGACAAACAAACAAACAAAAAGGACTGAAAATATGAATCCTTTGTTGTATGTCATCCAAGAGAGAATAGATCACTATCCTCCATCTATAGAAATTAATAAACCATGGGTGATAGAACCAAATTTTCAATAGTTGACTCCAATGGGGAGTAAATTAGCTTCTGTGTGAACCACCTGTGTGAACCAGAAACAAAGACTAAACACAAAATCAAGGAAAAAGAAGAAAATAAAATACAGCATCAACAATGTTAAAATTCTATGGTCACTTGGAACTCAGACTGGAAGCCAAGCAAAAAACAACAACAAAAAACCCACACAGGCTTATGCAGTCCAAGGCACATGCTTCTCCAGCAAGACTGCTTTCCAGGTAAATCCTGACATCTCAGCGGGACATCCAAGCTAGAAAAGAATAGTTTTCAAATGTAAACCCATGACTCTCCTAAGAACATAATATAAACACGTGTGAAGGATTTTGTTTTCCTCTTCAATTAATGAGGGAACTCTGATATGTAAGCATCTATGTCTAGAATGTTTAGCTGGATTAGTGAACCATGTCATTTTGCACAGCTTCTGCAAGTCATAGGCATGTAGATGTCAAAGCAGACAGTGGTGACCCCATTCTCTAATCCTGTTGATGAAACACCATATCTGTCACATGCTCTCTATAACTTCTAAAGCAATTATATATGTTTCTTATTTAAAATTTGATTTTTATAATTGTTAAAGTACATTCAAAGTTTAGTTGGATAATCAAGCTGGACAATCATCGCCAGTGTCCTGAGTAGTACATCATTGTACAAGGAAGCAGAAATCATGGGCTGTTTCCAGCACAGACACTGACAAACAGCACTGCCCCCTCTAGCGGTCCAGTATCTCACGCATAAAATGAAGGGTCAAGATGCATGCACTCTGAAGGCCTTTCCAGCTCCACGGTCAATGACAATGTTCTCAGTGAAAGGTCAGCAGGCCACTGCATTGTACTCAACTGGGGTGCTTGCACAATTAATAATTTTCTGGTGTGTTATTTCTACTAATAAGTAACTTGGCCTAAAATGCCTTTTATGTGTGCTTAGGATATTTTTTTCAATATCTGGAAGTCCAAAGTATTTCTGTCATAACTGTAAACAAACTTATCCTAAATGTATTAAAATGATCTTGGGTACTTTTTGTATATCCTACAAGCCCTTAAAATTTGAAGGCTAATCCAAATTGGCACGTTTTAGAATATTCAAGAAGACAAAGAACTACTTTTAACACCAGCTTTTAGATTTTATGAAGATTTTGATGAGGAATAATAGTGTATAAACATTGACAAAACTTTGAAAGTTCCTTTCTATAGAATATAAAATACTCAATATCTAAATCCATGTCAGGCATGGGAGATCAGTGTGTAACATTGGATGTTTTGTGTTTTTATATTTATATTATAATGTTTAAAATGCAAGTATAACATTTAAATATTGGTCAACTTGATTTTACAAAAGTAAATCCTAAATCACTAAGCTTTATTTGTTCATCTATTCTCATACTTTTTCAAATCATTATAAGGAACTCCTTATTGTATATTAAAAACTCCCTTACCCCTCATCAAAATAATAATAATTTTCTGGCTCCTTCTACAGACATACTGAGTAGAATTTGGGTAAGATCCAGAAATTTGCATTTTAAATAATCTCCACATTATTCTTACCCAAATTGAAGTGTAATTTTTTTTTCCTGGGAGAAAAAAAACAGTTATGATTGAAAAATAGTTTTTCTGGTAAATGATACATTATTTAGTGCCTTCAAAGCAAAGGTCACCCATATTTAAACTTTTCTGGAATGACATTGAAAAGAAATTAGGTTGTCACTATTTTTAAGGTGGTAGAAAATGGGAATAGGAACATATATATCGATAATTACGTTAAATGTAAATGGATTAAATGCTCCCACCAAAAGACACAGACCGGCTGAATGGATACAAAAACAAGACCCATATATATGCTGTCTACAAGAGACCCACTTCAGACCTAGGGACACATACAGACTGAAAGTGAGGGGATGGAAAAAGATATTCCCTGCAAATGGAAATAAAAAGAAAGCTTGAGTAGCAATTCTCATATCAGACAAAATAGACTTTAAAATAAAGACTATTACAAGAGACAAAGAAGGACACTACATAATGATCAAGGGATCAATCCAAGAAGAAAATATAACAATTGTAAATATTTAGGCACCCAACATAGGAACACCTCAATACATAGGGCAAATACTAACAGCCATAAAAGGGGAAATCAACAGTAACACATTCATAGTAGGAGACTTTAACACCCCACTTTCACCAATGGACAGATCATCCAAAATGAAAATAAATAAGGAAATACAAGCTTTAAATGACACATTAAACAAGATGGACTTAATTGATATTTATAGGAAATTCCATTCAAAAACAACAGAATACAAATTTTTCTCAAGTGCTCATGGAACATTCTCCAGGACAGATCACATCTTGGGTCACAAATCAAGCCTTGGTAAATTTAAGAAAATTGAAATTGTATCAAGTATCTTTTCCACCCACAACACTAAGAGACTAGATATCAATTACAGGAAAAGATCTGTAAAAAATACAAACACATGGAGGCTAAACAATACACTACTTAATAACAAAGTGATCACTGAAAAAATCAAAGAGAAAATCAAAAAATACCTAGAAACAAATGACAATAGAGACACGATGACTCAAAACCTATAGGATGCAGCAAAAGCAGTTCTAAGAGGGAAGTTTATAGCAATACAATCCTACATTAAGAAACAGGAAACATCTCGAATAAACAACCTAACCTTGCACCTAAAGCAATTAGAGAAAGAAGAACAAAAACCCCAAAGTTAGCAGAAGGAAAGAATTCATAAAGATCAGATCAGAAATAAATGAAAAAGAAATGAAGGAAACAACAGAAAAAATCAATAAATCTAAAAGCTGATTCTTTGGGAAGGTAAAAAAAATTGATAAACCATTAGCCAGACTCATCAAGAAAAAAAGGGAGAAGACTCAAATCAATAGAATTAGAAATGAAAAAGGAGATGTAACAACTGACACTGCAAAAATACAAAAGATCATGAAAGATTACTACAAGCAACACTATGCCAATAAAATGGACAACCTGGAAGAAATGGGCAAATTCTTAGAAATGCACAACCTGCCAAGATTGAATCAGGAAGAAATAAAAAATATGAATAGACAAATCACAAGCATTGAAATTGATTAAAAATCTTCAAACAGGATCTTCCCTGGTGGCGCAGTGGTTGAGTCCACCTGCCAATGCAGGGGACATGGGTTCGTGCCCTGATCGGAGAAGATCCCACATGCCACAAAATGAAGGAAAAAGAAGAAAATAAAATACAGCATCAACAATGTTAAAATTCTATGGTCACTTGGAACTCAGTAACGGCTAGCGGCTGGGCCTGTGAGCAATGGCCACTGAGCCTGCATGTCTGGAGTCTGTGCTCCGCAACGGGAGAGGCCACAACAGTGAGAGACCTGCGTACCAAAAAAAAAAAAAAAACTTCCAACAAACAAAAGCCCAGGACCAGATGGCTTCACAGGTGAATTCTATCAAAATTTAGAGAAGAGGTAACACCTATCCTTCTCAAACTCTTCCAAAATATAGCATAAGGAGGAACACTCCCAAACTCATTCTACGAGACCACCATCACCCTGATACCAAAACCAGACAAAGATGTCACAAAGAAAGAAAACTACAGGCCAATATCACTGATGAACATAGATGTAAAAATCCTCAACAAAATAATAACAAACAGAATCCAACAGCACATTAAAAGGATCATAAACCATGACCAAGTGGGGTTTATTCCAGGAATGCAAGGATTCTTCAATATACGCAAATCAATCAATGTGATACACCATATTAACAAATTGAAGGAGAAAAACCATACAATCATCTCAATAGATGCAGAGAAAGCTTTCAACAAAATTCAACACCCATTTATGATAAAAACCCTCCAGAAAGTAGGCATAGAGGGAACTTTCCTCAACATAATAAAGGCCATATATGACAAACCCACAGCCAACATCATCCTCAATGGTGAAAAACTGAAACTATTTCCACTAAGATCAAGAACAAGACAAGGTTGCCCACTTTCACCACTCTTATTCAACATAGTTTTGGAAGTTTTAGCCACAGCAATCAGAGAAGAAAAGGAAATAAAAAGAAACCAAATCAGAAAAGAAGAAGTAAAGCTGTCACTGTTGACAGATGACATGATACTGTACATAGAGAATCCTAAGTATGCTACCAGAAAACTACTAGATTTAATCAATGAATTTGGTAAAATAGCAGGATACAAAATTAATGCACAGAAATATCTGGCATTCCTATAAACTAATGATGAATAATCTGAAAGTGAAATTAAGAAAACACTCCCATTTACCATTGCAGCAAAAAGAATAAAATATCTAAGAGTAAACCTATCTAAGGAGACAATAGACCTGTATGCAGAAAATTATAAGACACTGATGAAAGAAATTAAAGATGATACAAATAGATGGAGAGATATACCATATTCTTGTATTGGAAGAATCAATATTGTGAAAATGACTCTACTACCCAAAGCAATCTACAGATTCAATGCAATCCCTATCAAACTACCACTGGCATTTTTCACAGAACTAGAACAAAAAATTTCACAATTTGTATGGAAACACAAAAGACCCCGAATAGCCAAAGCAATCTTGAGAAGAAAAAATGGAGCTGGAGGAATCAGGCTCCCTGACTTCAGACTATACTACAAATCTACAGTAATCAAGAAAGTTTTGTACTGGCACAAAAACAGAAATATAGATCAATGGAACAGGATAGAAAGCCCAGCGACAAACTCATGCACATATGGTCACCTTATATTTGATAAGGAGGCAAGAATGTACAGTGGAGAAAGGACAGCCTCTTCAAATAGTGGTGCTGGGAAAACTGGACAGGTACATGTAAAAGTATGAGATTAGAACATTCCCTAACACCATACACAAAAATAAGCTCAAAATGGATTAAAGACCTAAATGTAAAGCCAGACACTATAAAACTCTTAGAGGAAAACATAGGCAGAATACTCCATGACATAAATCACAGCAAGATCCTTTTTGACCCACCTCCCAGAGAAATGGAAATAAAAATAAACAAATGGGACCTAATGAAACTTCAAAGGTTTTGCACAGCAAAGGAAACCATAAACAAGACCAAAAGACAACCCTCAGAATGTTCGAAAATATTTGCAAATGAAGCAGTTGACAAAGGATGAATCTCCAAAACTTACAAGCAGCTCATGCAACTCAATAGCAAAAAAACAAACAACCCAATCCAAAATGCGCAGACGACCTAAATAAACGTTTCTCCAACGAAGGTATACAGATTTCCAAAAAACACATGAAAGAATGCTTAACATCATTAATCATTAGAGAAATGCAAATCAAAACTACAATGAGATATCATCTCACACCAGTCAGAATGGCCATCATCAAAAAATCTACAAACAATAAATGCTGGAGAGGTTGTGGAGAAAAGGGAACACTCTTGCACTGCTGGTGGGAATGTGAATTGGTACAGCCACTATGGAGAACAGCATGGAGGTTCCTTAAAAAACTAAAAATAGAACTACCATATGACCCAGCAATCCCACTAATGGGCATATACCCTGAGAAAACCATAATTCAAAAAGAGTCATGTACCACAATATTCACTGCAGCTCTATTTACAATAGCCAGGAGATGGAAGCAACCTAAGTGTCCATAATTGGATGAATGGATAAAGTTGTGTCACATATATACAATGGAATATTACTCAACCATAAAAAGAAATGAAATTGAGTTATTTGTAGTGAGGTGGATGGACCTAGAATCTGTCATACAGAGTGAAGTAAGTCAGAAAGAGAAAGACAAATACCGTATGCTAACACATATATATATGGAATCTAAGAAAAAAAGAATGTCATGAAGAACCTAGGGGTAAGATGGGAATAAAGACACAGACCTACTAGAGAATGGACTTGAGGATATGGGGAGGGGGAAAGGTAAGCTGTGACAAAGTAATAGAGTGGCATGGACATATATACACTACAAAACATAAAATAGATAGCTAGTGGGAAGCAGCTGCATAGCATAAGGAGATCAGCTTGGTGCTTTGTGACCACCTAGAGGGGTGGGATAGGGAGGGTGGGAGGGAGAGAGATGCAAGAGG
Organism: Pseudorca crassidens; assembly: GCF_039906515.1. Lineage (NCBI taxonomy): Eukaryota > Metazoa > Chordata > Mammalia > Artiodactyla > Delphinidae > Pseudorca > Pseudorca crassidens. The sequence goes on from NC_090298.1 coordinate 8,633,777, forward strand.
GAAGAGTTATGGGAACATATGTATATGTATAACTGATTCACTTTGTTATACATCAGAAACTAAGACACCATTGTAAGGCAATTATACTCCAATAAAGATGTTAAAAAAATAATAAAAGTGGTAGTTTACCACGGTTCATTATACCTGGCATAAGATTTAGAGTGCATACTCGGCTTCACCAGAGTGCAGCTGTAAACCAACGTTCAGTTCCCTTTACTCAATTCTATTGCCTTTTACTTCCTTCTTTCTTATAAATGGTTTAAAGAAAATTAATGGAACCAAAAGCTGGATCGTTGAAAAAAATCAATAAACTCAATAAACCTTTCACAATACTGACACAAAAGAAAGAAGACACAAATTATCAATATCAGAAATGAAAGAGGAGTCATCACTCTTGAACCCACAGGCATTAAAATTAACAAAAGAATACTGTGAATAATTCTATGTCCACAAATTTTATAACTTAGATGAAATGTTTTTCAAGAACAATTCCTTAAAAAACAAAAACTACCAAAATTTATATGAGAAGTTTTTTAAATAGGCTTATATTTATTGAAGAAATTAAATTAATAATTAATAACCTTCCAAAATAGAAAGCACCAGACCCAGATGTGTTCACTGGTGAATGCTACCAAACACTCAAGGAAGAAATAATACCAATTCTCTACAAACTCTTCTAGAAGATAGAAGTAGAGGAAACAGTACCTAACTCATGCTATGAGGGCAGCATTACCATGATGTCAAAACCAGACAAAGACATTACAAGAAAGGAAAACTACAGACTAATATCTCTCATGGACACAGACTTTAAAATCCTCAAAAATATTAGAAAATAGAATCCAACAATGTATAAAAATAATTATACATTAAAATGAAGTGGGAAATGTTTTAGGAAACATGCAAAGCTGTTTCAACATTCCATCCTTGTAATTCATCATGTCAACAAGTTAAAGAAGAAAAATAATATAATCATGTCAATTGATGCAGAAAGCATTAAGAAAATTCAGCACCCAGTCATGGCAAAAACTCTCAGCACACTGAAAAAAGACAGGAACTTTCTCAACTTTATCTAGAACATCTCCAAAAACCAGTAGCTAACATCATATAGAGACTAGATGCTTTCCTATTTTTAAAAAATTTTTATGGAGTATAGTTGATTTACAATGTTGTGTTAGTACCAGGTGTACAGCAAAGTGAATCAGTTATATATATACATATATCCACTATTCTTTAGATTCCTTTCCCATATAGGGATCATTACAGAGTATTGAGCAGAGTTCCCTGTGCTATACAGTAGGTCTTTATTAGTTATCAATTTTCTACATAGTACAGTGTACATGTCAATCCCAACCTCCCATTTTATCCCTCCCCCATCCCTTACCCCCGGTAACCATAAGTTTATTTTCTACATCTGTAACTCTATTTCTGTTTTGTAGATAAGTTTATCTGTACCCCCTTTTTAGTTTCTGCATATAAGTGTTATCATAAGATATTGATATTTGTCTTTCTGATTTACTTCACTCAGTATGATAATCTCTAGGTCCATCCATGTTGCTGCAAATGGTATTATTTCATACTTTTTTATGGCTGAGTAATATTTCATTGTATATATGTAACACATCTTCTTTATCCATTCCTCTGTTGATGGACATTTAGGTTGCTTCCATGTCCTGGCTATTGTAAATAGTGCTGCAATGAACACTGGGGTGAATGTATCTTTTTGAATTACAGTTTTCTCCAGATATATGCCCAGGAGTGGGATTTCTGGATCATATGGTAGCTCTATTTTTAATTTTCTAAGGAACCCCCATACTGTTCTCCATAGTGGCTGTACAAATTTACATTCCCACCAACAGTGTAGGAGGGTTCCTTTTTCTCCACATCCTCTCCAGCATTTATTGTTTGTAGATTTTTTGATGATGGCCATTCTGACTGGTGTGAGGTGATACCTCATTGTAGTTTTGATTTGCATTTCTCTAATAATTTGTGATTTTGAGCATCTTTTCATGTGCTTTTTGGCCACCTGTATGACTTATTTGGAGAAATGTCTATTTAGATCTTCCACCCATTGTTGGATTGGATTGTTTGTTTTTTTGATATTGAGCTGCATGAGCTGTTTGTATATTTTGGAGATTAATCCCTTTTCAGTTGCTTCATTTGCAAATATTTTCTTCCATTCTGAGTGCTGTCTTTTCATTTTGTTTATGGTTTCCTTTGCTGTGCAAAAACTTTTAAGTCTAATTAGGTCCCATTTGTTTATTTTGTTTTTATTTTCATTACTCTAAGAGGTGGACTGAAAAAGATCTTGCTGCAATTTATGTCAAAGAGTGTTCTGCTTATGTTTTCCTTTAAGAGTTTTTTTTTTTTTTTCAGTATGTGTGCCTCTTACTGTTGTGGCCTCTCCTGTTGCAGAGCACAGGCTCCGAACACACAGGCTCAGTGGCCATGGCTCATGGGCCCAGCTGCTCTGCAGCATGTGGGATCTTCCCGGACGGGGGCAGGAACCCGTATCCCCTGCATCGGCAGGCAGACTCTCAACCACTGTGCCACCAGGGAAGGAAGCCCTAAAAGTTTTATAGTTAGATACTTTCCTCTTAAGCTGGGGAAAAGGCAAGATGTTCTCTCTCACCAGTCTTATGTCATTCGAGAAATTCTAAGTAGTGCAATAAGACAAGAAAAATATATAAAATTATACAGATTGGACAAGAAGAAATAAAACCACCTTTATTAGTAGACGATATGACTGTCTATACAGAAGATTCCAAAGAATCTACAAAATAACTTCTGGAACTAATAAGAGAGTATAACAAAATCAAAGGACAGAAGGTTAACACACAAAAGGCAATGGCTTCTTTATAAATGGTTTATCTTTCATTATGGAAAAATGTTAACCCAAATATATTAACATTGCCACTCTGAGAAGGTTGTGGCCAAATTGAGGAGAAAGTACACCTTCACCTGAGGAATTAATAATCTTCTGAAAGACTAGCACAACATATGCTTTTTAAAATTACTTTATATTCATTTTAGACTTTCTCTGGAGTTGGATGAGAGAAAGGATTCTAGTTAAGAGTCAAATATTAACTGGTAAGTGACCTAAATCAAGAAGATGGTCTTGATTGATGTACTTTAATAACAGAAAGAAAAATCTCTATAGTTTGATGAAGGAAAATGGGGATTTATTCTTCCTTTATACAAATGATAAAATGTAAGACTTAAATCTCTATGCTACTTCAAAGGTTCAGAAGGATAGAGGAAATTGTGTTAATACATTTGTAAAATAATTTTGATAATTTTCTTCTTTCCTATGCATTTAGTTTAAACAAGGGCTATTTATCATTTTCTCTAAACTCTATCTGCCTTTTGAAATTTATTTTATATAGATGTTTAGTACCTTTGCTCAGTTATTCAGTGGGTTATGACTCTCTGTGCCTGTTCTCTGATGATGTGTGTGTGTCATCAAACACAAGAACTGAGACAGTAGTTATTACTCTGTTACTAAACAGCCCAGTAATCACTGCAATAAAACCAAGCATAAATGTTCAGACCACATCTGGACATTTAGTTTGGCTCCAGACAGTTTTCGTTCATGAAGCCTACTTTACCCAGCTTTTTGTGGAGCTCCACTGAACAGTTTTCCAGAACCCTGATATCTAACAAAATCCCTAAATCCTGGAGCTAGTCCCATGTACTTCTCTGAAGAGATGCAGCAATAGGAGCCTGGAGGATTTTAAGGGATACTGTCTTTAGGCTGGTGCATGTGAGTCCCCTCGAGGCTTGCACTACCCACCATGATTTTCCTGAATGCTCAGAGCCCTCAAAGAGCCAGAAGAGTTCTCCAAATCACCACATCCCTCTCTTCTATTTTGAGAATGTGAGACCCTTTCTTCAGCCTCATGTTGCTAATGATAGAAGAATATCCTGTCTAAATTCCTTCCACACTTACCAAGCAAGCTGAAGCTGCCAAGGGTGGATCTCTAGCCTACCCAACACTCCTTTCACTGTTACCACCCCTGCCTACACAGCCCACAAAATAAAAGAACCCTAAGAAGCAAAATATCTATTGAAAGGAATTTCTACACATAAAGGCACAAAACAAGATATTGTACCTCTTATTCTTTCAGAAGAGCCAAAGGACCCCAATCTTGGATTATTACGATTACTAAAACCTAGTTTATATCACCAGCTTCACAGAGGATAAAAATATGTTAGATTTCACAGCATTTCCAATTAAATTATATCGTTGGTAATGCATCTTACCCGACCCAAAACAAAGACACCATTTGTGTTACTACCTGCGTAAGTGTGTGTGTACGTTGCAACACAGAGCTGGTATGTTGTCCTGGGAACTTTGGCTTTTCCAAATTAGGTTTCTGTGTGAAAGTTCGAAATGATCTGAATCTTTTCCTTTCCGTTCCTCATTTTTAAAAGATAGCATAAAAGCTGCTAACAAATCTGGGCTTGACACCTACTTGGTAGAATTCAGAAAGGAAAGGGTGACAAACTTCAAACTTCACACCACTTGGGAAGAGGATCTCTTTCAAAAACACCCTTCTGGCCATTGAGAATGATTTGCAATTTGTAAGAGTTCCTTGTCTCTAACCTTATGCTGGAAATATTTCCTCTGGGATGAGAAGCTTTGCCTAAATTGGAAACAGAAAGAATTCTCTTTGGGGAATTCCTATCAGAAAGAAAGAAAAAACATGTCCCAATGCCATTTCTCAATGGAATTCTCTTCTACAAATACATGCCAAGATAATAAAAGATAATATTCCAGAAAGCCTCTTTATACACTGCCACTTCAGAGGAAAATATATGTGGATTTGTGATAACAGAAGGTAGCCGCTGAAGCACGAGTTTAAATTCACTTTTACTCTTCCTCAATAATGCCCATATCAAAACCTTGTTTAAGCTTAACCTTTGGAGAATTAGTTTTGTAGGATTTAAAATAAACTGAAGAAGTAGAATTGAGAAAGTCACAAAACGGGGGTGTTAGAAATATTATGTATGAGAGAAAACAGCAATGCCAGCATTCATTCCATGACTCCATGAATCCCAACGAAAATCTAGAAAAAGAAACAATCAGAAGGGATTGTCTATAAGTGCACCAGATGTGCACCAACATCTGAAATCCTGCTCTGCCAAGGGGCAGAGAGGGGAGGAAAGTGAGAATCAGGGGAACAAAGGGAATCACAGGAAGAGAGATAGTATGGGGAGCCCGGGGTACAACAGATAATTAAATCCATCAAAACCACAGCGATGGGACATTGGACTCCGCCAGGAACAAAGGAGTAGGAAATAAACATGAAACAGATGATTTTCTAATGAACTGCTGTGTGCTCCTAACCAATCTAGAGTGGCATTGTTTAGCTAGTAAAACAATATGGAAAATAAAAATGAATGTTTGTAGAAATTCGAAAAGGAAAATAATGTAAGAATCTAATTATTTCACAATTTAAGGAGGATAAAAGAGAGGACACAAAAGATTGAAGGGAGAATCGAAACGACCTCCTAGCCTTTATCCTCCCTAGATTTCCACAGGGATGCTACTCAAAAATAAATTAAAAGGTCATGTGTTTAACAGTCAGACTGCAGAAGGATAACAAGGGGCCCTGGGAGAAGAGGGGTGATAGTCTATGGGAGACAAAGTTGGGTTTTGAAATGCAAAATTCATCATTATTTTACCCTAATTCTGGGAAGGATTATAAATCACTTATGCATCTGAAATCCTCATAAAAGTGCGGCAATTACTTTTTGCCCCCTGTTAGGACTTACTTCTCGTATTTGTTCCAACATTTTTCATTGCTTTTTAGGAAAACACTTAGTTCTATAGAAATTTCAAAGGGCACCTTTGAAAGTATCTTTCAGTTTAAAATGCCCTGATAGGATTGGGGTTTTTAAGGTTAAAATAACTTCTGGCTAGCCTTTTTGAGCTGCTCCCAGCATCTTATTTAAACACAGGTATTAAATACAGGTATGTAAAGACCACCTATAAAGACAAAATTCGCACTTCCAACAAAACTAAGATGCATAGTCAGTCAGCTTATCACTTGGGTCCAGGAAGAATTTCTGATAAGGAAAAGACAAATTTAAGAATTAGAAAGTATTTACTAATGTGTATGTTCATTGTCAACCTCAAAGAAGACTACCTTGGTTGAATGGGTCTCATAACCCCTTATAAGGTTGTGATCATGGATCCATTATCCCTGATCAATGACCCCCTCCAGGTCATTCACACGCTCTCTGTCCTAACTCAGAGAAACATCTGTATGGGAAACAATTTCTCCTGATGTATCAAACAGGAGCAGATGGCCCAGGACCAAGTGATCCCAGTTTTAGAAGCCAGACCTAAAGAAAGAACCAGAGATTTCAACTGAGATTTATGCAAAAAAAATTTTTATGGCATCTTTTAAAAATTCAGTTAAGAAAGGAGCACCCCCCTGAACAGCCACTAGCAAGGGAAAGGTTAAATAAATCATGATATAGCCATGAGCTTACTTATAAAAACTGTGTCTGGGGAAAATTTAATAACATGGGAACATGCTCACAATACAATATCAAGTGATGAAAAGTAGAATATAAAATTTATTTATAGCATGAAGCTAAATAGGTTAAAATAACATACATACACAAACATGTCTAGAGAAAGGCTAAAAGTTCACATATAAATGAGTTAACAGTGGTTGTCTCTGGGTGGCAGAAACACAACATTAATTTTACTCTTCATACCACTAAATTTTCCCTACAATGAGTATATATAGCTTTTAAAATAATAAAAATAGTATATAATTAATTAAAATAAAAAATAAGTGAAGTGTTGGTCATGAGGCTTAAAACAGCATTGAACTTTGACTATCACTTTTTCTTATATTAACACAGACAAATTTATTGCTTTTTTATGAATCTCAGATAATATATGCCCCCTCAGTTGAGATGGAATTAAGTGGAATAATTTAATTAAAATCACATATTTTAAGTGCCAAATACAACTGTAGCACAAAGTAGGTATGAATAAAGGCCAGCCAAACCTGCACACATACAACAGAAGTAGTCAGTGATGTATCAAAAAAAAAAAAAATAGCCCATTCCCGATCAATATTTCAACTGCTACTTCTCCACAGGCATGGGGATATCACACCCACACTTGATTTTTAGGGTCCCACCATTTGGGAGGGGCTTCCAGATGCAGGAAACAACCCATCCTTTGCTGGATTGCCAGATGGCATGGAAAGCTTTGAAGAGCCCCTTCATCATGGTGGCAGAAACATGACAGCAAGACATACAGAGATGAAAATAATGGAAGATCTAATACAAGAATAAATGATCCAGTACCTAATTCTACAGCAAGTCCTCACATCAGTGCTCCCAGAATAAATTTACAGCATATCGTTAAAACTGTGTTTTCATGTCCCACAAGGACATAGACTAGATTACACTAAGACAAAAGCATCAGTGTGTCAAATACACAGATAGGTGGCCTAAGGCAATGAGAAATACGTTTTCTTCTCATTCTATTAATATTTTATCTGAATTGCCTTTCTTGTTTTCTGGTGCTCTGTGATCACATGCGGATGAGTTATTCACAGCTAGGATGCTACTTGGCCTTTCAGATTTATTCTTCATCATCTCCAAATAAAATAGTTAAGCTTTATACAGGAATACAGCACAAAAGCCAAAGATCTTATAATGCATTTTTTAGAGTAAATCATTATCATCCATCTAGAAAAGGAACATAGTGGAATATTTCAATTTCTCTGGTGAAAACCTTCAAGAATCCTAGATAAACCTGACTATGTAGGTGTTCAATATTTTTAATGCAAAAAGGTGTTAAATAAATGTTTACAAATGCTTACTTTAGATTCAAAATCAGTTACTGTGTGAAACCAAACATGTGGGAAAGAGTGGTTGAGAATGTTTTACTTTTTAATTTTACTCTTTTTTAAAAAAATTTGAAGCTGGCTGAAGATCAGACTAAGACAGACTTCAGGCCCTCCTTCTTGGAGATTTCCTTACAGAAAAAAAACAGAGATGTTGAAAGAAGGCAGGATGCAAAACAATTAACAGAAAACAGCCCATGACGTAGGATTTCCCACATTGTAGCTCTACCTGGTCCAGTTCTCAATCCCCCAAAGGATCCCAGGAGCCACCTTGGTTGGACAAGTCTCATAACCCCTGATAAGGCTGTGATCACAGATCCATATCCATCCCCCAGCCTGTGGTGTCCCCATACACAACCATCAGCCAAATACAAAATCAGGCTGGTGTTCCCAATGTGGGCTAGACCTTGGACCACTCTGTTGATACATTTATCTGGGTAAGCCTGAGTTCCTCTTCTGTCCCAGCAAATCCTGTCTTAGAGGGTTGACTCAGATCAAAGGTCACTCCTTGTCTGTTCCCAAATTCACGAAATAGCCAGGGAAGGAATGCCATGAGTTCAGCTGAAGAAGTGCACAATATCGGCAGAGGTTAAAACACAGAGAGAGAGACGGTTAGCAAGTCCTTGGGGTGGGGTGGTTAGTTACAGTCTGGTCAGAGCTGAGAGCTCACAGAACCCTGCCTTGGTTTCCTCGCACATCCCTGGCTACTCCCCCTTAGTCTTTCACTGAAATCCCCTCTCATTGACACTGAGGCTGGAGAGTCCCAGACTCAATCCCCGTCTTCTTTATCTTTCATGTACAGTCTCCTCTTTTCCATAGGTCCATCTATACATCTATACATCCGTCTATACATCTATACATGATCTATACATCCGTCTCTCCAGCCTCAGCCTCTCCACAGCTTCAATGAGCATATCCGACTCCCTATGTCACAGATCCACAGAAGTTTCTGGAAGGCATGCATACCTTATCATATTCAAAGCTTATTATTTTCTCCCCCAAACTTGCTCCTTTCATTGTTCTTCCCATCTTGGCAAATGGTATTATCCACCCACAGAGTCACCAAGACCTCAAATCTAGAAGCCATCCTTCATTCTCTCTCTGCAGTTCATGTGTAATTCATATCTGCCAGTTCCATCTCAAAAATATATCCTGATCCTGCTCTCTCCTCACCAATTCTCCTACTTCTTCCCGCGTCTGAGCCATCCAGATCTCTTGCCCAACAGATGGAGCATCGCACCTGGCTCTGAGCCTCACATCTAGACCCAGACCACCAGGGCTTGACTCTTACCTCTGCCCCTTATTGGCTGGGTTAAATCTGTGCCTTCATTTCCACAGCTGTAAAATGGGGGAAATAATATTTCCCAGTCTCCTGGGGTTGCTGAGGGGCACATAGTGAACACCATCTCACAGGGTCTTGGTCTTCAATAGACCTCCTGACCGGTCTCTCTTCTTCTACTGTCGTCCCCTCACAGCCCACCTCTTGGCGGCAGCCAGGGTAAACCAACATAAACAGATCACATGGCTCCCTCACTTCCACATCATCCTGCATTGGCTTCCACTTTTTATTAGAATCAAATCCACCCTCTTTCCTGGGGTGCACGAGCATGATCTCTCTCCTGCACCATCTCTGACTGCATCTGCTACCAGGACCCTCTTGGTTCAATACCATCCAACACGTCCATCCATCCTTGTGTTTCCCGCACACACCAGTTACATTCTTCCTAGGAGCCAGTGTACTCTCTCTATCTGGAATGTTCCACCTGCAGTCTCCACTGGGCTGGCTTCTACAGGACTCAGCCCAGATGTCACTTGCTCAGAGGATTTGCCTTGACCGTCCTATTCTGCCCCTGTCCCAGCCACTCTCCTTATGTCACTGCTATATTGTGTTGCATTCACGACACTCACCATCCCTCTCTCTCCTCCCTAAAGGTCCCAGCTTTGAATCTCATGTCCCCAGACTATATTACCCACTAACCCTAATGAGGCTGCCAACTTTCTCTCTCATTTCTAGCAGGTATGATTTCCTAAGTCAGTGTCACTCTCCCGATGCCACTCTCCTTTATTCTGGGCAATTTCAATACATCTATAGTCCAGCCTGTGGACTCTTGCTTAGTTCCTTGAATTCCTCTCTTCCACAATGCCTGAGCCCTTTCACCTTTCCTCCCTCTCTCTCTCCTTACTCAGCTCCCATTCCTCGGGTGATCATTACAATTTTTCTTTGCCCATATCCTTGACTCTCTTGGCTTCATGCATTGTCATCCTTGCATGGCAAAACCACTACCTGGAAATCCTTCTCTGTCAATTGAATGTAGCTGGAGAAAAACACATGCTGACTGATCTCATTTGAAATTCACGATGAATAACCTCGGGTGGACCTTTAGTAATGTCAAGCATGTGATCTATTGACCCTGGTTTACTCACTTTCCCATTTCTCCTGAATGACTGCTTCACCAGCTTTTCCTCTTTCCTCAAATTCCCAAAACCTTATCTACTCTCCCCACTTTCAGCTAGTGACCTGGCTTTCTACTTGACTAGGAAACTGGAAGCACTCTGAGGAAGATGTTCAGACTGTCCCCACGCCATCTCTCTTCTTCCAAGCATCTGTGTTTACATATTCTGCCTTCCATCTGCTCACCAAAGTCCGTGGTTCTCAGAGTGTGGCCCTGGACCAGCAGCATCAGGGGCTCTGGGAACTTGCAAGAAATGCAGATTCACAGGCCACATCACAGAACTCTGTTTGAACAAGCCCTTGGGGAATTCTGATGCAGGTGCAAGGTTGACAAACACTGCTTGAGAGAAACCCACGATTAGCTACATCAAAGGTCAACCTTTTGTGTTTCCCATTCCCTCTGCCCTACTCAAGGGTGTTGCTCTAGCAAGGCCCCCTTTCTCTCCTAAATACATTATGGATCTCCCCCATTTCTCTGAGATCATCCCCATCAGCATAGAAACCTGTTATGAATCATCTCATCTTACCGAAAAAAATTATTTGACCCTCAGACAGAAGCTGATGCTGCTGTCTTGGGGCAGAATTCCTTCTTCTGTAGAAAACTTCAGTTTCGCCCTTCAGGCCTTCAACTGATTGGGTGAGGTCCACCCACATTGTTGAGGGTAATCTCCTCGACTTAAGGTCAACAGATTTGACCACATCTACATCTAACTATGTGTATAAAATACTTTCAGAGCAATACCTAGATTAGTGTTTGATTAAATTACAGGGTACTATAGCCTAGCCAAGTGGACACATACAACTAACCATCCATGTGCTGTGACTCTCCAAATCCATATTTTAGTCTAGGCCACTTTCCTGAATCGCAGACTTGTGTATCTGCCAGCTCAATATCTTCACTTGGAGACCCAACGCAATCTTCAAAGTTGAACTTTATTGCCAAATTCTCCATCTCACTTGGTGGCAACTTCATCCGTCCAGCCCCCCATTCTTAAACCTCTGAGTCATTCTTAAGGCCTCCCTTTCACACCCCTCAAGCAAATCTTGTTAAAGCTCCCTTTCTCACAGCCTCCTCTGAGACCACCTTGGCCCCCAGCACCGTCACCTCTGGCCTGGATGCTGTAATCGCCTCTGAAATGCTTCCACCCTTGTTCCCTAATCTCAACAGCAACCTGAGTGATCCTCTTCATATGTAACCTGAAACATGCCATTTCTTTGCTCTGGACCACACTCCATCTCCACCTTGCACTCAGAATAAAAGGCAAACCCTCACCACAGTCCACCAGCCCTACAGGATCTGCTCACTTTCCCTCACTGACCAGACCTTCTGCTCTGCCCTTTATGTGGACCTCTCTAACCACACTGGTCCCTGGTGCTCCTTAGATACAGCAGACAATCTCCAGGACCTTGACCCCAGAACATTCTCTCTGCCTGGGATGCTCTTCCTTGGATACCCACACGCTGACTCCCTCCTCCTTCAAGTCTTTACTTGCATCTCACTTCTCATCAAGGCATCCTGAGCCTGTGATTCCAACCTGCACACCTGTCCACTCCAGTGCTCTGACCATCCTCATCCTGCTGACTCTCCCTTGGGTTCATAACCTCCTCACAACATTTATTTCACTCCTAACCTGCATGATCTAGCCTTTCCTCTAGAATGCAGCCTTTCTCTTCCTTACGTGGCATCTCCCATATGCACAGAGGGCACCTGGCATGTGTGGAAGGAATGAGCCGTCTTGTGAATGTATCTTCTCGATGCGTTTTTGCCTTATTTCTCTCCTGCACTAGAGTAGAAGCCCCTTGAGGACAAGAACTTGCCTCTCATTCAAGTGCCTTGAACAGTCCCTGGCACAGGGTAGGTGCCCATCTTTAGGGGGTGCTGGGAGCTTGTCTTAGTCCATCAGGCAAGTATAAAAAAATACTTTCAAACATACTATAAATCACAAAATCCATTCTACACAGTTCTGAAGGCTGAATGTTTGAGATCAGGGCACCAGTGTGGTTGGGTAGGGGTCCTCTTTCAGGTCACAGACTTTCCTTGTGTCTTCATGGGGCAGAAAGGGTTCTCTTTTATGAGGCATTAATCCCATTCCTGTGGCTCCAACCTCATGATTTAAGCATCTCCCAAAGTCCCTACCTCCTAATACCATGACTTGGGGGTTAGGGCTTCAACATACCAATTATAGGGGGACACAAACAATCAGACCATGGCCGAGCTCCTCTGACTAATGACGGTCTTCAGGGATGAAAGACAGGCCAGTTCCTGTGAGTTGCACTAACTCATCATCCTCTTGCCCAGGTGCAGTGGGCTGGGCTTGCTGGCTTCTGGAAGGTTTGGAAATGAGCACTACTTTTAACAACACAATATCCAGTTTACAGACATCCCCCACTCTGCTCTTTTCCCTGCAAAATCAGATGCTCAATATCGTAGAGCATCACTTCTATGTGGAGTCTAGAAAAATGGTACAGATGAGCTTATTTGCAAAGCAGAAATAGAGTCACAGAGGTAGAGAACAAACTTATGGTTACCAAGGAGGGAAGTCAGGGTGGGATGAATTGGGAGATGGGGATCGACATATATACACTACTATGTGTAAAATAGATAACTAATGCGAACGTACTGTATAGCACAGGGAACTCTGCTCAGTGATCTGTGGTGACCTAAATGGGAAGGGAATCTAAAAAAGAGTGGAACTGATTCACTTTGCTGCACAGCAGAAACTAACACAACATTGTAAAGCAACTATAATTAAAAAAAAAAAAAAAACAGATGCCCATATTAAGCTGATTTCTCCTGGGTGGGCATCCTGATGGGGTAGGAGAGGTCCTACCCACACAATATGTCCTGATCTTGCTGAAACTGACCTGAAAATTTGAGCCTCAGAGCAGGTCAAAGAGAGGCCCCCAGAACCCAGCCAGGCATCCCTTTAGAACCCTGGATCTATCAGCTGCTCCATCTCCAGGCATCGGAGACCTGTCTTCCCATCACTCAAGAGCACATTAGCCAGAGACTAAAAGGTATGCGTATTAGAACTCGCATCTACCTCATCCGTGACTTCAAAACACTTTTAAAGGCAATAGCTTTTTCTTTTCCTTCTAATGCTGGAACTAAATGTTGTGTTGTCAAGGAAAAGGATTCCTACTTATAAAAAACATCCTTTGGGGAAAGGGGGAATGATTTTTATCTGGAAACCGATGGGGCAAAAGGGATAACAATTGACACGCTGCAACCAAAACCAGGAAAACTCTTCCGAATGAGGAGAGCTGGGGAAGGGCAGAAACTCCTGAACAAGAAGACAGAGTTGTGGCTCTTGGGTGGGTGTTGCTGGAGCTGACAAAGAGCGGGCGTCCGTGCGGTTTGCAGACGATCCTCTCCTCCCGATGGCTGTGTAAGGGGCTTGCCTCCAGCCTCCATCAAATTGCTGCAGCCCCACTGCCTTCCCCTCTCTTCCCTCGACTGGCTTCTGAGTATGTCATTAACTTTTAAATCTGGCCGTTTAAATGCTTGCATAGCCTGACTCCCCTTCACCTAGAAGAATCATTACAACCTGTGTCTCTCCTCATACACGTGAACCATCTCACTCAGGCACGTGGAAGGATCATGTCAATGATTCTACTTTAACTCCTTACCTATTAAGAAAAGTAGTAATGTCAACAGGCTCAACTGGCCCTCGAAACAAGAGCTGCTCCCAAGAGCATCTGGTTAGCTTAGCTGATGCAAAGGCCTGGCTGGCCCGGGGGACACCCCAGCCAGAGTCGTCATCCGGAGACCAGATGGCCTCGAGACTGTGTCCACCTGAACTCCACTGGGGCCAGAGGTGGGGTTCTACTTAGTCACCTTTGGGCCTGCCCTGCCCCTACGGGAAGTCCTTCTTCGTGTCTCACCTGAACTCCTCAAGTCCATGTCCTCTTCTTTGCATGACCATTTCCTGAATAGGCTTTTGGGTCTGATTTCCTCTAGAATAAAAGTATTCTATACCTTTTTAAAGGAATCAGATTATTCCATGTTTTCTTTTTTTTTCTTTTGGTTATTTCTAGAGCTTTAAAATGTAAACGTAAAACACCAAAACTATGTTATCATCTCAGAAAGGCCAGAATGTTGTGAAATATACAGTAGCCAAAATGAGTCTCAGTTCACAAGCTCATATTTCAGAAGAAACCACACGCAGTCAAGGAGGTAATGATCGTGACACCTTCAGAATGAACGGGTACTTGCTCAGCACTGGAGTGTCCGGGAGTCTTGGGGTTGTGTCATCCAGGGGTCACGATCCAGCCCCTGGGAGCCGAGCTGCCTGCATTCAAACCCCATCCTCTTGTTAGCTCTGTGACCTTGGGCAAGTGGCTTCACCTCTCTCTGCTTCAGTTTTACATCAGTAAAATGAGGGTGGCAACAGTAGCTAGGGCATTAGGAAGTGGTGAGGTTTAAATAAGTTAATTAACATAAAGAACAAAGTATGGTACTGAACATCTTGTACCATAGAAAGCTCTACTATGATCATTCATTCTTAATTTTATATAAATAAATATAATTTTGATTCTGAGAATCCATCTAACCAGACTAGCAGGAAACTTACTTCTGGTCTTCAGGGGTTCCTCTGGGGAAGGGAGAGCCTCTGAGCCCCTGGGACGTCAGCAGGCCCAGGTCTGTCCGCACAGACCCCTGCCAGGCCCTGTGATTTCTAGCAGGTCCTGGGCTCCTGGGCCAGGCTTGGACCACAGCACTCTGCCCAGGTCTCCCAAGAGTCCACATGCCAGGACACACCTCAGGCACAGGTATTCCCAGCATCTGGTACAAGGTCTGGAGTGTGCCCTGCACTCAACAAGGCAAAGAAGAAATGACAACAGTCAGGCAGTAGGAATTGGACGGGGTCCCAGCCTTCTACTTATGCATCGGTGAAAAGGATCCCTCCCCAAATCCCCAAGCTGCCCTTGAGGACCCAACTGGAGCAGAAAGGCCCACAGTTCACTTCACAGGACATGAAATGCAGCCATATTTTCAGAGTACAGGTAAAACTTAATCTTGGATATTGTAGCAGAAACTTGAATGACATGGAAAGATGTTCACAATATTTTGTTAAATGAAAAAGGTCAGCTTATAAAACAGAATCAAGAATTGTGTCTGTATGAATTTTCCAGGGCTGCTGTAACCAAGTGCCACAAACTTTGTGGCTGAAAACAAGAGAAATTTATTCTCTCATAGTTCTGGAGGCCAGAAGTCCCAAATCAAAGTGTGAGCTGGGCCATGCTCCCTCCAAAGGCTCTAAGGGAGGACACTTCCTCGCCCCCCCCCCAGCTTCTGCTGGTTGCCAGTCCTTGGAGCTCTTTTGTTGTGCTAGCGTCATTCATGCGATGCTCCCCAGTGAGTATGTCTTCACATGGCCATCTTCGTATAAGGACAGGGGTCATACTGGATTAGGAGTCCACTCTACTCAGATGACCTCGTATGTCTGCAATGACTCTAGTTCTAAATGAAGTCATAATCTGAAGCTGAGGACTTCAATGTTTCTTTTTTGGGAGAGACAATTCAGCATGTAACAATCTCCCATGTTAAATTAAAGAACCTATGTCTTTTTCAACAACAAAAGATGAATGCATCTCTTTATGAAGCCATACATACACATACTTTTACCTGAATGAGATCTTACCCTACATGCTGTTTTCACCACTGCTACCACCTCCTCCCCAGCTCCCCCCATCACCCCACTCCCACTACCAGGTGAGCTATGTTGACACCTGTATCCTTCCATATGCCTATATTTACCCATAGGTTCCTGCCCATGCCTTTGGAGACATACACTCATGATGTAAATGTGCATCTCCAGGGGAGGGTTTGTTTTTTTAAAAAATAAAATATCTGCTGTGCCTTTTCTGAATCTTGTTTTTCTGACACTATAACATCTAGGAGAAATCCCTTCAAGCCATCTAATAAGGCTCTCTATCATTATTTTTAACAACTGTGTAGTACTTTCTACAGTGTGGACATTAAACAAACATTAACCATGATTATCTTAAGATACTTGGGGACAGAGATGCTCTTCCATTATCTCTGTTTATCTGAGCCTAGCACGGCACCTGAGATAGGATAGCTCTCCAATAAACATGTGTGTCTTTGAGTTGCAGCTAAGGCATTTTTCAGAAATGTCAACTCTAACTCCAGTAGAACTGAGACCTAAGTAATCTCATTCCTGCCTGAGAAGGACACTGACATTTTAGGGTCCAAGAGACTAGCGTTTAACATTCTACATAAACCATCACATTTAGTTATCCTAGCAGTTCAAGGGGGTAAAGTTCAGCTACAGATAAGGAAGGGGTCTCTGAGATGTGAACACCAAGCTGTGTAGCCTAGTGGTCAGACTGAGGACTCAACCCCTAATCTACTGATCCCGCAAGAACATCACTCAGGTTTTGTAAGAGAAAGCTCATCTCATTTGCTAGAACTGGCTCAGAAAAATCTAGATTTGGTTGTTCCCAAACCCACCTTGCAAAGTTTCATGACTATTGAAAATATACAAAACAACGAAGCAGACCAAAAATTTTTGAAGTTTTGGCTATCCAGGATGCAGCCACTCTGCAGAGAACTGTTTTAATTCTCCTTTGCTTATTTAAAATCAATGACTTGACTTTAGAGCCAAATGTGTTACACAAAAAGGGTCTAGATTCTAAGGGCAGAATAGAAACATTTGCTCACACACGATGGGGCAGTGAGTCATCAGGAAGTGGTGAGAGAGGCAGGAACCTGGGATTTCAGGCTCTGAATTGAGTGCAGACTGTGGTGACCCGTGAAATCTTATCAGGGCTAAAGTTGCTATGTATGCCTGCCATTTCTGGGAGAATATTTCCTAGGAAGATGTTTGAGAGCTTTAACAAAGATGTCATATGAAATTTCCATTCCTTTAGTTACTTATAAATTTATGTGTGACTTTGACAGATGCTGTAAACCTTGATGCAAAAAGTGACAAAGGACCATTGCTTAGGAAGGGATGTGAATTTCAAAGGTGAGTGCCTAGAATGTACCTTTCTTACCTTCCTTAAATAGCAGTAATGTGGTTCTCAACCCAGGCTGAACATCGTAACCACCCAGAAGGCTTTAAAAGTACTGATGCCTGCATCCCAATTAAATAGTATTGGATGCAGCTGAGCATCAAGATTCTAGAAAGCTCTTCAAGTGACCCTTGAAGTTGTGCAGCAGAAGTTGAGACCCACATCCCTAGAAGATTAAAGGATTAAATCTTTAGTTTAAGAAGTGGAAAGGATTAAAATTGCTAAAAAGTAGAAGGGCTGTTTTTGAAATAAGATAATGTTAAGAATGAGAAATAACCTCCTTCAAGTGGCAACACAGCCTTCTATGATCTGATCCACACCTTGCTCTTTAGGCTTCCCTCCAATGACTTCTTGCACTTTCTTGCAGCAGCTGAACTGAACTTTCTCTGCATAAACCACACCATTTCTCTCCTCCGTTCCTTCATGTGTCCTTACACTCTTTCAGGAATCTTTCCTTAAAGAACTGTGACCATTCTTGACAATTCAACCCATGGTCTATCTCAGTGAAGCTTCCCTATGATCCTCTAAGGTGTGAACTCACTGCATTGCATTTAGTGATCTGTTCTGGTGCAGGTCCACTTGACACCAGTGAACATCCTAAAAGCAGAGATTCTGCCCATTCATTTCAGATTCCCATCACCTAAGCTCCAGGGGGCCCATCAACAAATGATTGTAAGATGAAGTCGGGAAGCAGGACCACATTAGGAAGCATTGGAATATCGATATCATCAATTGTAATATTGGGAAATGTATAGTCTTGACAGGTATACACATTTAAAAGAAAATTTGCTTTGTAGATGATAGCATCCAAAAGCTTAGATGAGAACATTATGGAAAAGGAGGGCAATATAGAATTAGTTGCATTTTATACAGTGTTTATAAATGTGTCTGCATTTCCCCCCTTTGTCCTTATTTTAAAAAGCCAAGTATCACTCTATGGGGAAGCTTTTCACAATGTATACATGTATCAAATCATGATGTACACTTTAAAAATCTTACAATTTTATGTGTCAGTTATACCTCAATAAAGCTGAATTTTTTTAAAAAAAGGCCAAGTAACATAAAAGCATCTTAGTAGCCAGGAATTTTTTCCAGCCTGTTGGAAATATGAGACACTCAATTTCTACAAATCGCCCTTCAGATGAAAGGCTTTCCCTTGGGGAGATTGCAATGCCCTGAAACATGGCTGCAAACATTTGCTGACCTGCCAATTGTCTCTTGCAAGCGAAGTAGCCAAATGGCAGTGACACTTCAGAAATATCAGAACCTGGTAATTTATTCCTTGACTGTCTTCCCAGACAATTAAGAACCGAGCATTTCCCGTGTGCTCAGTAACCCCTGGGCTACTCCTTTCCAGCAACTTCGCAAGAGATACTGTCAGAACTCCTTACCAACAATCAAGTCTGAAAGAGAGGTCTCTGGAGAGGGTCTGCATTTGAGCAAACAGTGCTGGAGCCGAAGCAAGGGCAAACTTCTCCTGCCAAGTGCAGCGCGTGCTGTTAAAGATGAAGTCCTTATCCAGGGTTTCTCACAATCGTGTGGCACTCTGGATTAGACTTTGCAGAATGACAGCAACTGGACCAACAGCGCTTGGCTGGCGGATGCTTTATGTATCCTGTCAAGCTTAATGTGGCATGCTCCAGGCGATTCCGCAGTGCTGGGCACGGGGAGAGCCTGTTGAAGGCTGTCAAGTGTCCCACAGGATGAGGATGGAGCAGAATCACAGGGTGGTCAGCATTCAAAGGGGGTCAAGGGATCATCTCTGTCTGCCCCTTCATACTGCAGATGAACTAAGAGAGACCAGAGACTTAATGGTTTCTTGCTGAAGGATCACACAGATAAGTGGGTATGTGCGTGCCCGATCCAGATTTGCAGGCTTAACCGGAGTTCTCTGCCTGCATGTTCTAAATTGGCTGTTTGCACTGTCCAAACACAGCAGCTGCTTTTCAGAACTTTATTTGACTCTTCACCCTATAGGCAGCTTAAGGATGACTGACTGTATCAACTTGGGCAAGTCAAGTTGGAGCTGTACAGATGGTTTATATCCAATCACTTCTGCAGTGTATCCCTAATACGTATGGCTCAACTAATCCCCTCTGGCATCCAGTTATTTTGCTGTCACTCACCAAGTCTGGCTGACCCTTATCTTTGACCTAAAAATCCTCGAAAGTTAATTCTTGGAATTTAAAGAGTTTCCAACAGGTATGTGAGGGTAGAAGCACTTCTATTAAGATCTTTGTCTCTTCTTTTAAAAAAATAGGAATAAAGGAGGAGATAGGGAGCCGAAAGGAAATATAATTATAGTTCTCTTTGCCTTGCCTTTCATCTCAGAGGGAAATGTGGAGTCTTGTGTAGCCTGTGGGTTGATTTCAACTGAACCACATTCAACTCACTAGAAGCTGTTAGGGTATTTTGGAAGAGACTACAGAGTGGAGGTTGTGAGTGAAAAAGTTTTGGGTTCTAAAACAAGAATAAATTGTCTTCAAAATATAGAGACAAAATTAAGAGAAAAAGAAAGATAGAAGTATGGTCTCAGATTAATTTCTCCCCCCCCCCCCCGCCCCGACCCATAGGTAAAAGCTATGCACAAACAATGCCTTAGTTTATGCAGGCCCCTGTGTACCCTGAGTATCTCTTTTCTCATATGGATCATGATTTCATAATGATAATAGCTGTCCCCTCCTGTTTGAAAGCAAATACAACAAAAGTGAGTTGGTAGATGCAACTCTCTTGACCTATCCCTCCCTCAAGCCGAAAAAACTTATCCATTGTTTTAAAAGAATTGTCATCTAAATAAGAAAAAGGAGCGTCAGCTGCAAAGCGGGGAGAGCTTCCTCTGGGGCATTGGAGACAAAGTAATGCCTTCAAAAGCAAGGAAACAACGGGAGGCCTTAGATCTTCCCTCCAGGAACAATTTGACATTTGCTTTTAAAACAGCACTATTTATTCCTTACTTGGAAGATATACATACACAGAGTCCTTTTCTTCATTAAATTGCCTTGAAATGAACAAATCCTCTGACAGATTTTTAATTCAGAATGCTTGAGAAATGGGCACAAGTGATTCAGCATGTGAAACAAAACGAAACATGGCGCCTCAAAGTGGGACAGCGACTGTTTCATGGATTCTAAGAGGACATGACTGCAAGATGCACTTTTAGTTTTCAAATGACTGAGAAAAACAAATTGTAAATTAGGTTACAGTGGGATGCCTTGATGACAGTGTGAATTAGATGCGTGAATTGATCACACCATTCTCTCCTTCCCTGAACGCCTTTGTTCTATTCTCTGGGATTTGGCGATTTCTCTTACTTTTGGTTGCATTGGTGGCCCTGCACTAGGCAATCCATCTGCATAGATTTCGGTAGTACTTTGTTTCCACCTACTTCTTCTCTTAGGCCTCTCTATTAGTTAGCTTTTGATAAGTTATATGTGGTAAAAAACTACCACCAAAATCCCAGGGGCTTACAACAACAAAGGTTCTGTTTTCTCTGGGTTCAGTGTGCTTTCGGGTTGCTGTGACAGCTCATCTCCACAGGTCTTCATTCTGGGGACCAGACTGAGAGAATGACCCCTACCAGGGACGTGCCATTCTCATGGAAGAGGGAAAGTGAACAGTGTGATGGCTCCTAAGTCTTCTGTTCAGGAATACATACATCACTCTGCTCACACACCACTGACCAAAGGAAGTCACGTGGTCAAGCGTGGCATGATTTGGCATGAAGTAAGATCCTCCTACAAGTAGATGCAAGAAGAAGGGAGGGATCCAGTAGAGAAGGGCAGCAAATGTCTTGAACCAATATTATAATCTGCCATTAAGCCTTTGGCGGTCCCTCTGTGAGAAATAGGGGACTATGCCATTCTACTAAAAAGCCATGTTTGCTTTACTAACAACACATTATACCCTGCTACTCTGTTTTCATGCCTTTTTGTGTATTTAATAAATTTTACTTTAAATGCCAAATCATATGTAATTTTCTGAGATCTTTTGACCGTCAGATGAACTCAACAATATAGCTCCTAATCACACTCATGACTCATTGAAGTACCATCAGTGTGACAGCCAGGACCAAGTCTACCTGCACATGGGCAATGTCAGCTGTGTTGGCTGTTTCTTGGTCAACAGCAAACATTAACACATCATCAGCTGGAAGATTGCACATTTACTGAAATGTGGGAAAAAATTAAAATATTACAATCAACGAAAAGTGGTGTTTGTGTGTGTAAAATAAGATTTACTGATTAGTCTTTAAGTGCTCTGCATCCTTACTCCTTAAAAGATGGTTTGTGGCTCAGAGCAATTGATGTCCCATGGAAGCTGGTTAGAAATGCAAAACTGCTGGACCCCAACCTAGACCCATGGCCTCAGAACATTAACAAGATCTGCAGGTGATCCTGTGATCAATAAAGTGTGATAAGTTGTATTATAAATGGCATTGGCCTCAGAACTGTGAAGTGTATTATGCTAGAGTGAACACACATATGCGCACGCACACACACACACATGCACACACACACACGCATGCATGGATCATGGGGAAAATAGGATGACTCCCCTCCCCACTCCTCTCTGCATCCTGGAGCCCCAGCACGCAGGACAAGAGGAAAGAGCCTCTGAGGGTTATTCCATTCATCAGAGGAAGTGTGATGACAAGGACAGATTTGGTATCTCAGCCCCGGCTGCACATTAAAATCACCTGGAGATGTTTTTTAAAAATACTGGTTCCGGGCTTCCCTGGTGGCGCAGTGGTGGAGAGTCTGCCTGCCGATGCAGGGGACACGGGTTCATGCCCTGGTCCGGGAAGATCCCACATGCCACAGGAGCGGCTGGGTCCATGAGCCATGGCCGCTGAGCCTGCACATCCGGAGCCTGTGCTCTGCAATGAGAGAGGCCACAACAGTGAGAGGCCCGTGTACCGAAAATTTAAAAAAAAAAAAAAATACTGGTTTCTGGTCCCCACCCTCAGAGAGTCATTTGGTTTGGGACATCCGTGTTTTTAAACACTTCCTAGGTGACTATGGGTGGGGTTTCTGATGCAGTGGGGGACAGAAGATCTACTTGTGAAGTGAGCTGCTTGTGAGCTAGGAACAGAGCTGTCAAGCTCTCCTGTGAGCACATGAATCCTCACTGTTACTCTCAGGACCACTACATAAATACGTTCAAATTTAGGGGCAGGAAAGAGAAAGAGGTTGGATAGTGTTTAGAGCCACCAGGAGTCAGGATCTGAGTAGCACACCCAGGACTCCTGATCTGATTTGATTACTCCTTGAGCCTCAGTGCTCTGCTCTATTAAATGGGCTTAAAAATAATAACTGCCACCTGCCCTCCTCTGTCCACATTTCCTGGGATTCTGAGTTTACAAAGATGCTCTTTATGGTATGAAACTTATTAATTGTGCTACACAGATACAAAAGCATGCTCATTTTTGTACACATTTTTAGAATTATTCTTGGAATATTTTATCTCTCAAAAGAGGTACTGATTATTTATAGTTAAAAGAGATTGCCTCCTACTTTATATCATTTGAATCTGGGTAGACAACCTAAAATCAAGAGTTTTCAGACTGGGTTCCTTGAGACACTGGGATTTACTAAATTTGGATTGAAGTATGACTAGCTTTTTCTTTTTTTGGTGATTTTATTTCCACACTTTAAATTTATGAGAGGATATTTTATCTGAATTTAGTTTCTTCTACTTCAAAATTATGTTTCCATATTATGATGACATCATGTGGGTCTGTGTAAAGGAAGCCTAAAATTACACCAGAAAATAAGCAGTCAAAATATTGCCACTAATGGGCAGAATATTTGGAATAGAATTTAACTATTTTGGTGTTATTATCATTTTCTTCTGAGTTAATCTAAGTATTTTTTATTGTATATATATGGGAGGTGTATACATATAATATTGATAGTATTTGCTTTTCCATGTAATTAAAGAAGCATAATTTAAATTTCATACATGTATATGTATGCACATATATATGTATATACATGCATGAACACTTGTGTTCACAGATGGTAATTTTGAAGAGGTGGTGAACTTCTGCTCTTTTATAAACCTCTTAGGTTGTCAAGGTCATAGATATAGAATGAACACCCCTGTTCCAGCTGATAGCTTGTAAATATGAAGACATGGGGTGGATTACATTATTACTGGAGCAAGAAGACTTTCTTCATGTAGTCTAACTTTGAAATGTCTAGTCTAACCATCTGAGTGGGTTACAAATGTTAACAACAATCAACTAGGCTTTTGAAGAGGAAAAATTACTTGCACTGAAGCTACTGACAACAGACCTTTTATTCCAAAAGGACAAAATATTCAAAAGTGAGTATGAATGTTGGTGACCCCGCATTTCTTTGCTCAGGTGTCAATACTACATCTTTGGGAAGTTCCCAAAAGACTACTCCTGCTTGACGACTTATGAGGAAAGGTGGCAGTGATCATTAATCTCATGGGGAAAATGATGTGTGTAATGAGAAGAGATCTCTTTAGGAATCTTTACTTTGGGAGGGAAAATAGAGCTGATTAGGAGGAAGAAGATGAGGCCCCTATATAATCTTTTCCACTTTTCATCTTTAAACTGGTGATATTTTGATCAAAATGTTCATTTTACCTCAAGTCCAAATGTATGTTCTTGGAAGTGAAGACAATCTTAAGATTAAAAGCAAGAAGCCCAGGGAGTTCCCTGGCAGTTCAGTGTCTAAGACTCTACGCTTCCAGTGCAAGGGGCATGGGTTCCATCCCTGGTCGGGGAACTAAAATCCCACATGCTGCGTGGCATGGCAAAATATAAATGAATAAAATAAAATCCAATGTCTAATTATTATTATTATTTTTAATCTTTAAAAGCAAGAAGCCCAAATCTCTTCCCTATGTTGATAGGGATAACATAGCACAAAAGAGAGCAGCTTTATGAAAGAGAACGTCCTTGGGCTCATCTACAAATAGAGCGTGAAGGCAACCAAGAGGCTGCAAAGGACCACATTCAACCAACTAAAGTTCCAGAAAGAAGTGCTAATCAGAATAATGGAGACCTTTTTTTTTTCTTTTGTAGATTTTATGGAGAAATGGTAGGGGGTCAAGGGAGATAGGATATGTGTTGAGGTATATTCTAGAAACAACTGGATGTTACCCATGGTGTTACTGGCTAATTGGTAAATAGTTCTTTCAACCCAAGTAACAAAGAGAAAACAAAGCTTTGATCACTTCAAAGGAAACCAAATACCACAAATGGGAAAACCTTAAGGACAGATGGAAAAGGAGAGTGTTAGCTTGTGAGGGTGTAATAATAAAACAGCCCTTGCAAGACACAATAAAATGAGTCCAGGTTTCTGCTGCAGTTCTTCATTAAGGATGGCATCAAGTCCACAGTCTGAGGGAGATGAACCCTTTGGCATTGGATGCAGAATGTGGTCAACTGAAGAGAAACCAGGTGCAGCACTTAAATGGTGCAGAGTCTTATCAATTTAAGTCAAGACATTAAAGGCTATGAATCATTAGGATGCTAATTTTTAAAAAGTGGGTAAAGAGACAGCATGAAACATTAGGAAGCATGAAATGTGATGCTCTGAGAAGTCCTATCACCTATGAGCCCATTGTTCTGGACATGATGCCAGATCTCTGTCTGGGTCCAGACTCTGCAAACATACCCTGGATCTTGAACCACTTTCCAGAACTGAGCCTTAAAGGTAAGTTAGCTCCCTTGGGACAGTTAAGCAACTTTGTAATCAGGAAGGTGAAGAAAAAAATTCAGAGATAATGAGGCAGATCTAACCCACAATATTAGTACTTCTGTACTGAATTTAGGAATGAATTATGTAATCATCATTTTTTTAAAAAAATCTGTATCATTTAAATCACTTGAAAAATCAATAGGATTTCAGCATATCAGAGCATAGGACATATTGGCCCAGAGGTTTGATTTGAAATTTTCAGTTGATTGTAGACTTGTGGTTTCAGTGTGAAAGGAAGAGAATTTGATTAAGTTTGTAAAGAGTTGTTGATAGTTTATTAGAACTTGGCTTATTCACTTGTTATATTTATAAGAGATGAGTAAGCGCTTAGAAGGAATTTACATACTAGATTTGTAAGTTTGTCCTGTGGGAGGTATGAAATATTTCAGATACATTAAATTTTGAGAGTAGAGTTTTAAAATGCTTAAGGAAATTTAACTATTTAAGTTTCTAAGTTTGATTGGTTATTTAGGTGACTTCCATTTGTTTAATCCTATTTGTTTAACTTGTTTAAACAAATATTCATAAGCACAAGCAGTTATTTTATTTTATACCAAAATTATTAGTTAAGACAAAATTTGACATTTTAACTTAACAGCTTAAGAAAAACATTAATTTTCCACGTTAAGAACTGAGCATTGATTTAAACAAAATTATTCTAAGTAGTCTTTTCTCAGATGAAATCTTTACTAAAATGTCCTTTAAAAAAATCTAAACTATGGTACACCTCAAATAGACTCAGAAAGAGGTCACATTTTGCTTTGAAATATCAGTAGGGTTGTTTTGGTTTTTTTAAATAGTCATTTGAAGACTGATCCTAATATTGCAGTGAATTTTAAAGCCCCTACTGCATTGAAGGCTATATTTTTTAGTACAGTATCTACATTGCAACCATTCACCTTCCACTCAATAATAATGTAATAATGATATTTTTAGCATTTTGGTTCTCGAAGCACATCCACTGGCTGTCTAATCAGTGTTTGCTACATAGCAACCAGAAGCAATTTACAATGTGGCTCTTACTTATGTCCACTTGAGAACTGGAGGCACATGCACTCCACCAGCATTGTTGTCAAGTGTCCTTAGACTGGACAGCTAAAACTATTGCATTTCTAGGAGGCATTTTTTCCCCCTGGGGGCTGGAGAGAAAAGCAATGGCTTCAAAAGCTAAAAGCTCTTTAACAAGAAAAGGGCTCAGCACCACATCTAGCACGCAGTAGGTGCTCAGCTCCCTGACATCAAGCCTTTTTTTTTGGCTACAGCACGAGGCAGGTGGGATCTTAGCTCCCCGACCAGGGATGGAACCCGTGCCCCGCCACACAGGAAGCGTGGAGTCTCAACCACTGGACTAGCAGGGAAGTCCCCCTGACATCAAGCCTTCATTGTCTTATTCCTTCAGGGGAATAAGGAGCCAAGACGGAAGGCAGGAGCCTTAGAGGGTTTCAGGCAGTGTCTCCGGGACTCAGAAGATGCAGCATTTTAGGGCTTCATGTTAAACCTGCCTCCCCTGGGCATGTTCAGCCCCTGGAGAACCCACCCTGGGCAAAGCAGGAACACTTTTCTCCAGCACAGTGCCTTTCTTCAAGTTTCTCCCCTCTGGTCTTTCCTGTGCTCTCAGGGGTCCCTCATGTGGGAACACTGCCCAGTTCACAGAGCCCCCAAGCTCTGGGTCAGGGTCCTTATCTTGATCCCTATACCCAGGGGACAATGGATGGTTCTCAGAGGGAGTCCTTGAACCTGTGTGCCCAAGTGGAGTACATGTAAATACTTATGGAGAGAGGACCCCCATTAGAGAACAGCTGCCACCCTGTTCTCTAAGGGCCTTACAGTCAAAAAGGTTAAGGTCAGCACTCCAGGTACTTCCCAGGTCCTCCCATTGCCAAACCTCCTGACCTCTGTCCATTTCCTGGGATCTCTCTGAGCTAGCTCTGCAGGCAAGTGGGTGATAAATCAACCCCAACAGAGATGTCAGGGGCTGCCAGGGGCCTCAAGTTACTCTCCAAGAGGCAGCATCAACTGTACAGCAAGAGAGTCAACCATGGGGTGTGTCAGGCAAACTGAAGGAGATGAAAATGTTTCTAGATATACACAGGATGAAAGAACTCATCACCAACAGACCTGCACTACCAAACATTTTAAAGCTCTTCAAGCAGAAGGAAAATGACAACAGAAGGAAACTGCAACCTATATGAATTAATGAAGAGTACTGGAGAGAATATGTGACCTTGGGTGAGGCAAAGATTTTCTAGATACCATGCCAAAATCATGATCCATAAAGGAAATAAAATTATAAGTTGAACTTCAGCAAAATTAAGAACCTCTGCTCTTTGAAATACCCTAGTAAGAGAATGAAAAAATAACCCACAGACAGGAGATAACATTTCCAAGTCACGTGTTGGATAAAGAACTTAATTTAGAGTATATAAAAGCTCAGTAGGATAATTTGGACGAGACCACACAGTAGGCACCCGAATGTTCGCTGGACTGATGTGCCTTCCATCGCCCTCCACTCTGTACAAAACCCTTTGCACTGACTCATTGCTCACAGCCTCTGTCCCACCCCATCCATGGACCAGCCCCGCAGGAATGCAGGGATGTGTCACCACACCCACTCTTCATGAGAAGACCCTGCAGCTTCAGGGTGGAGAGGGCTCTTCAAGGTGACAGGGCCAGCCAGGGTCACAGGTAGGACTTGCTGCATTACGCTGCCTCTTCTGAGCAAGGTGACCAACTGTCTTGTCATTAGCCCAGAAAGTCCTGCGTCCTGGGAAACCTCTCAGTCCCTGAAAATTTGGGTGATTGTCCTACAAATGAAAATCCCCAAATTCCCCTCTTCGGGGGAAGCATTCAGAGCTCCGTCCTAAGCCAAAACAAGGGAGTGGCCCAGAAGCCTTTTAAAAGTGTGTCATTTGAAAACACACAGGATCTTTCCTGTGGAAAACTGCTCTTTTTTTTTTCTTCTTTTTTTGCAAAAGATCAAAGTGGCCCTCTTCCTTTTTGCCAGGTACACAGATCACCAGTTCCTCTCTAAGTGGCAGACGTGGCCATCTGGTGGGCGACCGTTTTTGACACAAGCAGCAGTTGACTTCACATCAGAGTTAAATAAAAAGTTATTTCCCCTTCAGGGTGTCATGTTCTCATCCCCTCGTTTCACATAACATCCTCCTCCAAGCCCAAGCATGTCTCCCTTCATAGTGAAGCTAATGTTGCTCCAGTCATGGGGTAACATGGACCCGTTTACAGACCACCTTGTCTCTGAGCCTTCAGCGCCCTTGTGGGATCCTCCAGGGTCTGGGAGAGGCCTGGCTAGATCACCAATCCTCAGCCCCTCCAGAGAAAGAGCAGGGCAGGAGGTGGTCTCACACCCATCCCCTAACATCTCCTTCCAGCGGGATCATTGTGCTCCAGCCCCCAGGGATGTTGGAGTCTTTGTTGTCATGACTGGGAGGTTTACCACTGGCGTCCAGTGGGTTGTGGGCTGGAATGCTGCTAACACACCCTACGGTGCACAAGACAGCCCTCTACTGCAAAGAATCCAATGTCAGTGGTGCCGAGGGTAATGCGGGCTGGTCCTAGGGCACTTAGGGGACTTTGAAGATAACATAACCCAAAGCTTGCACATTTATCACCATCTCTGATGAAGATTCTCACTGTTACTGAGAAGGAGAAAAACATCTTCCTTTTAGAGGGAGAGAGAGAAGAGAGTATGAATTAATAGCAAAAAATTTCAGTCTATAGGAAAAATATATCTCCTATCCATCCCAGGAATTAGGACGAATTAGAGCCTAATAAAGGCTGTTGGCAATGATCTAATGGTGTTGATTATGTCACTGATGGTTTTCCAGCTCTTCTCCCTGTTATCAGTGTGTAATACACTGGGACTAGGAGAGGAGGGAAAAAGGATGTTGTGTTGGTGTTGTTTTCAGCAGTATAACAACCTCTCTTTGAAACATTTTGCAAATGCCCTTTAAAAATGCATTGATACATCCACACAAAGACTTGTGCCAAATGTTCATAGCAGCATTATTAATAACAGGCAAAACAATCCAAGTGCCCATCGACTGGTGAATAGATATGCAAGATGTGGTATAGCCATTCCATACAAGTGAATACTGTTTGGTAATAAAAAGGAATGAAGGGACTTCCCTGGTGGCGCAGTGGTTAAGAATCCACCTGCCAATGCAGGGGACACGGGTTCAAGCCCTGGTCCAGAAAGATCCCACATGCCGCGGAGCAACTAAGCCCGTGTGCCACAACTACTGAAGCCTGTGCGCCTAGAGCCCGTGCTCCACAACAAGGGAAGCCACCGCTGTGAGAAGCCTGTGCACCGCAATGAAGAGTAGCTCCCGCTCAACGCAACTAGAGAAAGCCCGCATGCAGCAACAAAGACCCAACGCAGCCAAAAGTAAATAAATAAACAAACTTTTTTTCTTTAAATGGAATGAAGTACTGATACAGGCTACAACACGGATGAACCTCAAAAACATTATGCTAAGTGAACGAAGCCAGACAGAAAAGAACACATATTGCAAGATTAGATTAATAGGAAAAAAAATTTAAAAAAAAAAGGCAAATCTATAGAAATGGCAAACTAGTGGTTGCCTAGAGCCTGGGGCGGGGGGACAGGAATGGAAATTCACTACAAATTGGCCTTCATGATCTTTTTGGTCTAGTGGAAATGTTCTAAAATTGAATTGTGGTAAAATTTGCACAAGTCAGTAAATTTACTAAAAATCATTGAATTACACACTTAAAGCAAGTGAATGTTATGGTATGTAAATTATACCTCAATAAAGCTCCTACAAAAATATCTATCAGACTTGGAAGGATTTTTTTCCTAATCTTTGGTAGAGAATGTTATAGAAAGAACACTTAATTGGGAAAAAAAGACATTCATGTCCTCGTCTCGATTCTACCCCTAATTAACTGTGTTACTGAAGACAAGGCTGATTGCTCCTGGACTCAGTTTCCCAAACTGTAAAGTGACCAGCAACCCTTGAGGTACTGTCCGTCTCTCATGCTGTGAGATTTGGTTAACTGACTACTCACATTTCAACAGGAAGAGCAGCTCCTATAGCTTAACTCATGAGCATAGGTCATTACTTTATAATAATCAAATCACGTTTGAAGCCCACTTCAGTTTATAGAGAGTAGGTGACTGTGCAGATATAAGGCAAGTCCAGGGCCACATGGACAGCTGAGGCACTCTCTCTCCCAAACCCTCCCTGTTAGCCATCAGGAGGGGCTCTGCTTCCTATCACTACCCCAGTCACAGACGAGGGTGTCACAGATGAGGATGTCTGCTGTCAGGCCAGAGAAGGGCCAGCGTGGGGTCTTCTCAGTCAGGTAGACTCATGCCCAAGGGGGTTCCTCTTCCCCTTCCAAGTTGGGCCATGGTGCCACTTCACCCACTTTGGACAACAGCCTGGGACATGCAACACAAACACAGACCTCATTTCCCAAGGCAGGACAGTTGCCTCACTTCACTGGGCTCATCCTGTTTGGGGGATGATGGATGAAGGTGAGCAAGCAGGATCATCCTCAGGGGAGCTCTCGCCTCTTCAAAGGGTCAAGGACTGCAAGCCTCTCACTATTGTTCTGTGCCCATATACCAAAAGAGGAACTAGAAAATATCCACCCCACCTATTGGGGGGATTCCCCAGGCAGAACTGTAGTCCCACCAAGTGGGCTGGGACACTAGAGCCTCCATGTGCAGTTGTACAGGTTGTTGACTGCACAATGACACCAAGCCAAGGGGACAGGGGTAGGAGGTGAAATCCATCTGTATTCTGCTTGCTAAGCTCAGTGCCCCATGTATGATGATGACCATGCAGAGGAGGGGCACGTTCTCCTAACTTGAACCAAGACACCTAATTTGAACAAAAACACTGTATGGGCAAGATGCAGCCCTGCACATCACTGTACTGTGCCCGCGGGGCATCGGATCTTGCTCAGTGTCTTCTAGAATCTCAGGAAGGGCTGCTCCTGCCCTCTGCCCGCAGCCTCCTCTCCGGCTCAGACATGATCTGTTGGTCAAGCAGGACCCAGACACCTCCTGGCTGTTCCGACTCCCACCCCAATCCCCTTCCCTCCCACCGCTCCATACCCTAATGGCCCCAACTACCCTCCTTCTCCTTCAGTCAAATAGAAAAACCCTTATGTAAATGTTTTCAAATAAACCAATGCCTCTAAGTTGCAGCTGAGAGCTCTTCATGGTGCAGAGGTGACATAAGACAAGGGCCCTTGTGATGTGAGTGCACGGTCTGGCTGGGTGCTAGCGTTGTGCCAGGATCTCAAGGATCTCACAGGACAGCTCTTACTCTCCTTATTTCACAGATGAGAAAACTGAACCTACAAAAGTCAAACAACTCGCAAAAGCCACCGAACCCAGGGTGGTGGCAGATCTAGTCAACTCCACGCCTCCAGGTCCCTTTGATCCCTTAGTAGACTCTCCAGTTAGCCTTCCTCTCCCTTTTGTCTTTCAAAACCCGCCCAAGCACCATTCCCACTGAGCACTGCTCAGATGATTCCTCGCCCATGATGACCTTCACAACAAAACCATGTAAAGAGCGTCTCTCCTTCTAAGCTGCCTTTGCACTGCCCTTTCATCATGCATCTCATCCCCATTAGGGACTGTAATCTTGTTACTTTTCAGTATGCATCTTTAAAGTGCAAAAGATTAAAAAATTTTTTAAATTTTTAAAAATTAAAATAAAACAAACAAACTGATGATTACCAAAGGGGAAAGGTGGGTGGGGTGAGGGGAGATAAATTAGGAGGCTGAAATTAACACATATACACTATTATATATAAAACCGATAATCAAGAAGGAATATTCTGTAATAACCGATATGGGAAAAGAATCTGAAAAAGAATGAATATATGTATATGTAGAACTGAATCACTTTGCTGTCCACCTGAAACTAACACAACAGTGTAAATCAACTCTACTCCAATATAAAATAAAAATTAAATTAAAATAATAAAATAAAATAAAATGATTTTAAATGATGCCAAAGATGAAGTCCCTTCATGAGACATTTTGGGAAACCCAAATTTATTGTCCTGACCCCTAAGTCCAAGCAGCCGAGAAAGCTCCATATTTCTGAATTTTGCAAACAGACAGAAAAACACCTTCTCACTACAAAGGTGGAAGGGCATTGGTCTTACCTCATATCTTTTTCAGATCACTAAATGAATGGGAGGCCACCCTAACTCAAAATATTTTCCAAAATACAGTCCCTCACACTCCTGAATTCCCACTCATGTCATACATAGTGTCTGTCATACATAGATAACCCCTTCTTCCCAGTTATCTGACATGATAACCTTCCAAGGAGAGTTCGCTTAGCAGGTAGAGGAGACTTAGCTAGGCTGCATGGAATCGGGAAGATTTGCTGAGAAGGCCAAAAGCTTAGGGCATCATCAGACAGAGGGTTCACCCTTTACACCAGCTGGTGGCTGACACCATAGAGCATCTTTGTTTCAATGAGAACAAGACGGAGAGATATACGGCAGTCCGGACATAACTAATTATCTCTTTTACTAAAACAATCCAGCTGTGTCTTTTTATACTGTGTTAACTTCACGAATCCTCTGAAATAATTTGCAACTCTGTCACTGCATTACTAAATTAGTGGGCATAATTCTTCCAATTAAGCACTTAAGTCAAAAAGGAAGAGGAGAAAGAAAGAAACATCTCGCAGCATCTTTTGCTCCACTTTAAAGAAACTGAAGACTTGTCCTTGCCGAAGAGTGAGTGCTACATCCTGAGGGCTGTCACAGCTTCAAATGTGCTAACACATGTGTTCTCAAGTGCATTTTCCTCTCAGTGGCATTTTGAGGATATTACAAACTTACTGACACAGTATTTCAGTGGAAACTTTTTTAAAAGATTATTTTGTTATAAAAAAAAATCCAACAAGTGTTTTTGAATACACGTTGGTCTATGTGAAACAACAGTTAGCAACTTGGGGAAAAGGTAGAGACTGCAAAGGTGATGCCTTCACACACAAACTTGGCTGTGAACCTCAGAGCAGGCTTGTTTCTTTCTTCTTTGGGATCTCCTCCTCCTGAGTATTCCTAGTATATACCAGAGGTTCTGAACCAGGGGTGATTTTGTCCCCAGCAGGACATTTGGCAATGGCTGGAGACATTTGGGCTGCCCCAACTGGGAGGTGCTACTGACATTTAGTGAATAGAGACTAAGGATGCTGCTCAACATCCTACCATGCACAGGGCAGCCCCCAACAAGAGAATGATCCAGTCCCAAGTGTCAGTGGTGTCAAAGTTGAGAGATCCTAGTATAGAGAGAAGGTAATTAAGGTAATTTTACCTGGGTTCAGATCACTGCGAATGAGACATGGTTTCTGCCTGTGCTAATCTTGCAGTCTACTCAGGGCACATAAGCACACATTCCCAATGTAATGCAGGGGTCCTCTCCAGTACAGGGAGCTCTGTACTGGGGACTCTATCTTGTCGGGAGCAAGAGGGAATGTACTTGACACAATCAACAACTAAGGACAGGCCTGTGATGGAAGATTAGTAAGAACTGGCCAAACTAAGGAGAAGGGCAAGGGCAAGCAGATGTGTGGACACCTCCAAGCAGCTCCACCTTACCGGGTGGTAAGCAAGGGGAGATAGGGAAAGCTCCTGCAGTACCAACAGATGCCAAACGAGGACTCTGTCAAGTGAGTCATGGTTGTGAAGATCATGAGCTGAAGGTCATCACCCTGGTGCCTAGGTGGATATTGAATGTCGGGGGAGGCTTGGAGACAAGGAGATGAGGTGTGAGGTTACTCCTGCGGAGAGAAGAACTGAGCATAGGAGGTGGGTATGGAAAGTATGGATCAGAAGCAAGAAATAGGAGGTAAAATCTTAATGAATTTGCATGGAGGAAGTAAAGAAAAGGAAGACCCTACCATGACCTCCAAAATTCTGGCTTGGGTGACTGGTGCTTCCACTGGATAACTCTTCAAACTTCCTAGTCTCTTGGTCCCTTGACCTCCTTGCCTCCAGTGACCATTCTCCCCTCCCCCTCAGCCACCTGCACGATAGTCATGCCTTATTATGGGCAGAAATTTCAATCAGAACTTGAGGTTTTGGTCATCCATTTTTTGAGTTCCTCCTTTTCTGCTTCTAGAATATTTGCTCAGCCATCTTGATGCACCAAAACACCCAGTCCTTCTCATGTCACCTCTTTCTCACTCTCTGCTCGCTGACTCTTCTACACTTCACTTTTCTGCATGTCCAGCTTAAAGTCCTTGATCCACTAATAAAAACACTCGATGACACTCTCTGCCCTTTCCACCTCTCTCCTTTCATTGTCAATACCTGTCAAGACCCTCATCCTTCCATGAGATCTCTCTGTATTTCTTCTTACAGCTGCATGTGATTCTACAGTTGTCTCAAAATGAAAGCTTTCATTTAAAAACCACATCTTAATCCTGGATGATGCCAACTCTCTGGCACACCTACAAGTGAAAAACTAAAGTTACTAGATATATAATCAGGCTGTTTCATGAGCACAAACCTTGTATGGAACCTCTCCCATTTGTCCTTTTCCTCTCCTTTGCTTATCCTGTATTTTATTATTGATTCACATGTATGTGAAACACATGTAGACCATAGGTTGATTTTTGCCATGGTCTCTGGGACAGAAAAAGCCCACTTTTAGCACATGTGCCAGAGAAAGTTACACCCCAGTCAATCTTCAAAGGACCCCAGTCTGTCTCCTGCTTCCACCATCCAAGGAAACGTCTCTCAGCAAGTTCCCCAAAGTCTCCATCTGCTGAAACCAAAGGAAGTGATTGAGCTATTACTTGACCTCTCATTAGCGTTTGATACAGTCCCTTCTCTGAAAATATTCTTCTCTCTTGGTTGCTGTGAGTCCTCTGTGGCAGGATATGAACATGTCAGCCTGTAGGAAGATGGAAACTTAGCCATTCTGGTTTTTCCTGCTCATTTTGCACTGCTTGTGACCTTGGCCCCTGTGACCTCTCAGTCAGCACCACTTTCACAACTCCCACTAACTCCTCTGCCTTGTCTCCCATGTGGGTCAGGAACACTGAATGTGGAAGAAGTGCTGGCAGGAACAGCAGTGGAAACCC
The DNA here is from genome assembly GCF_039906515.1 of Pseudorca crassidens. Classification (NCBI taxonomy): domain Eukaryota; kingdom Metazoa; phylum Chordata; class Mammalia; order Artiodactyla; family Delphinidae; genus Pseudorca; species Pseudorca crassidens. Next base: position 8,668,992 of record NC_090298.1, read on the forward strand.
TCCATGTGCTCTTTGTCTCACACATTCCCTTAACCCTGCGGCATCCTCGCAGAATGGGACTGAGCCTTCGGGGGCATCTAAATGCACACTTGTATGTGAACTTCCAATGAGAGCTGAGGGTAGAGAGTGACACTAAACCCTCATCAGGGCACCAGGCTGCTCGCAACTCTTAGTCTGTCACCAAAAAATTGGGGAAACCCCTTAGTTATGAATCATCATGGTAGGTACAGGAAACGAGTGGTGACCAAAACAAATGGTCCCTGCCCATAGACAGTTCATGGTTGGTGAAAGACAATGGTTTGTTAGCGGAGACTGTGCTTTCCATAAATTCCTTTCTCTTGCATTTTACCTGGGCATCTAGCTGCTCAGGTGATAACTACATGTCTCATCCTCCCTTGCAGTTTGTTGTGGACCTGGCTAAATTTATTAACAGGATGTGAGCAGAAGTGAGGCATATCATTGTGGGCTGAATTGTGTCACCTCCAAAATTCACAGGTTGAAGTCCTAATCCCCAGTAGCTCAGAATATGATCTTAATTGGAAATAGGGTCTTTATAGAGGTAATCAAGTTAAAATTAGGTCCTTAGGGTAGGTTCTTATCCAATATGACTGGTGTCTTATAAAAAGAGGAAAATTGGACACCGAGTGATGCATAGAGGGAAAATGACATAAAGACATATAGGAGAAGATGGTCATCTCTATAAGCAAGGAGAAAGGCCTGGAACAGATTTATTTCCTCAAAGCCGTAAGAAGGAGCCAACCATGCCAATGCCTTGATTTTGGACTTCTGGTCTCCAGAACTGAGAGACAATAAATTTCTGTTGTTTAAACCACCCAGTCTGTGGTACTTTGTTTCAGAAACACTAGCAAACTAATGCAGGTTCCACTTTTAGGTCATGACCCAGGAAAGGGATATGGGTGAACTTCCTGGCCTATTTCCATCCCTGCTGGCCTGCAGATGACTAGATCTAGAGCAGACATCTTTGGTCCAGTGTGGAAACCACATGTTGATTTGGTAGAACCACACCTCTCTGAACAGAGCACCCTAGACTGCTCCACTCTGGACTGTTACTGAAGACAGTCTATCTTTTCTGAGCCACTGTGTTTAGGGTCCCTTTGTTACAGTAGTTTAACCTATATCCTAAGTGATACATCTTGCATCGAGGACATGGCTAGCTGTAAATAGATTGACATGTGACTTCCAATGAATTACACTTGGCCTCTCATCATTGTTATACATTATTCATCATATTTATAGAATTTAAAGTACATCCTGTCATAGCCATTCCTGCCTCCTAAACCTCCAATTTCATTGGTCTCATCAACTAACTTGGTTTTCACTGCCAACCTTACTTCTCTTTCCATCTGCAAATAACTTAAAACATCTCTTCCGAGATTTTTTCTTCTTATCTCCTCAACCACAATATTCCCTTTAGTTCACTCCAATCTGGTTTTCAAGTTCAAAATGCTTTGTGGAATACAAGCCTGCCACTGCATGATTCTTCTTTTCTTTTCAACACAGGCACAGTTGAATGTGACTCAGCCATCATCATTACAGGTAAAGCACTTTCCCAAAATACTCATCCACCTTTTCTTTCTTTTGCTTTGAAGTAAAATCCCCTTTGAAATTAAAGGGACTTCTTCCCGAAACAGAATCCAATAATAATGGGACTTGGCTAGACATTTTTGGTCTTTTGAAAATGTCGACATTAAAATGCAGATTTGCTGTTAATTGATACCTAGATGCCTGATTTTTCTTAGTCAATAGAAGTAAAAGGAAAAAGGCCAAAAAGAAAAAAATACTAGCACAAAATGCTAATTAAACTCTGTCTTACTTTAAGAAAATTCCATGGCAAGAATTTTCTTTTATCTAAGCTGGAATATCTGGAGTAAAAATTTTGAACATCAAACACAGGTTGTTTCTGGGTTTTCCTTATGATGAATTCCATTGTTCCTAAGCCTTTTTCTCGTACAGACAGCCTATGAAAGTTCAAATAAGGGATCCATTCTGCATTTTAGATAAAAATTAAAAATCACTGAAGCATTTGTCTACAAATGCAAACTAATGAGTCAGTTCTACATTCTTTTTTACTCTAGAATGAAGAGCAACATGGATAAATTTGAATCATCCAAAAATGACATAACTTACCTTCTCTATGATCCATCTTTACTTACAAAATTTTAGGCTCAATGGACTAAGCAGAAGATAAAATATGGAAAAATTGTATTTCTTTCCCTGGCTCTGTCAGAGAAAGAGTGTGTGACCTTGGGAAAAGAAAATATCCTTTCTCTGACTTTGTTTCCTCATTTGCAAAACAGAGAAAGCAAAGTCCCACTTATTTACTAATAAATTATCTCATTACTGAGTGTAAACACTGTTATTGTTTAGCATTTATTTTTGCAATCTGTCAGGACATTTTGAAATTTCTGCATGAAATATACAACTTAATGCAGTGTTTCTCCTTCTCCCCCTCCTATGTCCTGTCAAAGGAGGCAAGGCAGAATGGTGAACACATGGGCCATGTAAATGAAATGCTATTTACTTTGAGATGGATAAAAGGAAATATAATTAAGTTTTCTAAAAGCCTTCCAAATAAACTTCCCTTAAAGAAAGAATGGAAAAGAAGATTGTAACTGATCAAAGTAGTGTATCAGGTTCCCTGACACTGGAGATGAAAGGCATATTGGGGTAACCAACAGAGAACCTATGCTGTGTAATCTAAAGACTTTACAGGATGGAGGGGAAGCACCAGAAGTATGGCTCAGATACTTGTCAGCATGGAGAAACAAACTCCATGTCTGAAACCTTGAGCTCAGATTGACAATTGGTATAAGTGAACTCTTTCTCTTTCTCACGCTCTCTCTTTCTTTTCTTTATGTATGTACAATTAAATATATATACAACCTATGTTTTTATTTGATGGTGAAAAGCCAAGATGTCTCACAAAAAGGAGACAGAAAGTTCTACAGATCTTCAGACCCTTAGAGAAAGATTTCCTTCTGCTACATATGCAAGCTATCAGGATAGCAGAGGATCCACAGCAAGTAACCACCGAGGTCTGTGTTGTTCGTTGACTAAATTCTGGTCCCTGGCAAAAAAAAAAAAAAAAAAAACTTTAGTAAAAACAAGTACAAGCATAAACATACTCAACAGCCCACATATATTTTTAGCTTCCCTTCAGGTTATATTTGCTAACTAGTTCATAAACTCCACAAAATGAATATGGCTTATATTTGTTCCAAAATTTTTTACCCTTCAGGAAACTCAAGGTAAAGCAAATCTATATTTATTTCCCAGGACTCTATAATTCTACTTCCTTTGAAATTACATATATAGGAAGTGGTCACCCTGTTAGGGTCATTAATGATCCTGAAATGTACCATCATAGAAACTGGCATTTTAATCCTTTTTAAAATATATGTGCATGCTTCAACTTATCAATAACCTGAACACATGGAGGAACCCCACTTTGAACTGATTGTGGAATTAACTGTTATGTGTCAAAAGAGATAAATTTTTCAAGACGTAAGTTTCCTCTCTCAAGGGTTATATGTCTTTATTGTAAAACAAGATTATGAGTTTTCATTAAAGAGTGAATATTTTGTGATCCATAATTTATCAACTGTCACCGACACTCTGTGTTGATTATTTTCTTTCTCCCTTTTCAACATGATCAATTATGAATATGGTATTAAGCCTGAATCCATCTAGCACATTATTCTTGAAAAATAATATACAATGTTAATCTGCCCATAAAATAACATATTACTATGCAGGATAATCAATTATAATTGATTTTTTTGGTTCATTGTCTTTCAATCAAAGACAGTGAAGATCTGAAACATACTCTTGTTAAAATAAGGGTTTAAAAACTGGAATAAACATGAAACAATGATCAGAAATGGAACAAAATTAAAGCACAATATAAAATCTTTGTAATAAAAACAGCCTTTGAATCATGGATGAGCATAAGTTGAAAAATCTATTGCTTTTTTTCTGTAGACATTTCTCAGGATAGTGTCGTGCTACCATCCATCAGAGTTACTTATCAGAGATAGCCAGAAATAATTTATCTCAGGAAGAAACACTTCATTATTAGGTGTGATATAAAGCAATATTGTTATAGAGACATTCTAATCATCAAGTTCTCTCAGCCTCTTCAAGGTTTTCATAAAGGATATCCACACATATGCATGAGAACCATGAAACATCAAAGCAGTTCATGATTTTAATAATAATATAGCTGATAATTTATATACTTTATGTATAATTTTCTACAAGCTCATCCCAATTCTTAAAGTTTAAATTAAAATGTGCAAAATAAATGTTTAAATGAAATACACCAAGATGATAACAGTGGCTAATTTAGGGTGGGTCTCATTAAAGGTCATTTTTATTTTATTTACTGTAGTTTCTAAATTTTCTGCAATATACAGTTAATATTTTATAATAAAAAATTTCAATATTATATTTAATTTTTCCAAATGTATTAATATTTTCATTACCTACAAAATGTCTCCCTATATATGGTACTTTATGTGAGTCAAAGTCTTTAATAAGATTCTGAGGTCTACAAAATTAAGCAGAATATGATGAAAATTATTTTCAAACTCATGTGTCACAAGTTGAAGGAATGTGTAGATGAGCATTAATATCTGTAAAAACATCCTCTTCTCCTAGAAAAATATACCCTAAACTGAAAACAGCAGTTGTCTCCATGGAAATGGGAGTGAGAGTGGATTTTACTTTCTATTTTACATGTACCGCTTTTAATCTTCACATTGCTTTTATTTCCGTATTCCTTCTATTTGAGAAAAAAAATACTTCTGTTTTCCTTGAAAAATTTTGACTTTTTCAATGAAAATCCTACATGACTCACAAATGTACATATTTTCTGATTGCACAGTAAGAATTTATGTAGGAAAAAATTCATCTTGGAAACTCTGCAAACCGAAAAAAAGTTTAGGAAGTCACTGAGGTAATGAGTATGGAGTTTCTTTTGGGAGTGTTGGAAATGTTATAGAGTTAGATATTTGCACAACATTGTGAATATACCACTGAACATTACACTTTAAAATGGTAAATTTTATTGTATGTGAATTGTATCTGAAGGAGAAGGAGAAGAAGAAAAAGAAGGAGGAGGAGGAAGGGAGGGGGAAGGAGGAGGAGGAGAAGAAGAAGAAGAAGAAGAAGAAGAGGAAGAAGAAGAAGAAGAAGAAGAAGAAGAAGAAGAAGAAGAAGAAGAAGAAGAAGAAGAAGAAGAAGAAGAAGAAGAAGAAGAAGAAGGAGGAGAAGGAGAAGGAGAAGGAGAAGGAGAAGGAGGAGGAGGAGGAGGAGGAGGAGGAGGAGGAGGAGGAGGAGAAGGAGAAGGAGAAGGAGGAGTAGGAGAAGGAGGGGAAGGGGAAGGAGAAGGAGAAGGAGAAAGAGAAGGAGGGGAAGGGGAAGGAGAAGGAGGAGGAGAAGAAGAAGAAGGAGGAGGAGGAGGAGGAGGAGGAGGAGGAGAAGAAGAAGAAGAAGAAGAAGAAGAAGAAGAAGAAGAAGAAGAAGAAGAAGAAGAAGAAGAAGAAGAAGAAGAGGAAGAAGAAGAAGAAGAAGAAGAAGAAGAAGAAGAAGAAGAAGAAGAAGAAGAAGAAGAAGAAGAAGAAGAAGAACAAGAACAAGAAGAACAAGAAGAACAAGAAGAAGAACAAGAAGGAGAACAAGAAGAACAAGAAGGAGAACAAGAACAAAAAGAACAACAACAAGAAGAAGAAGAACAAGAAGAAGAACAAGAAGAAGAAAAAGTAGGGTGAGGAGGGTGAGGAGGACGAGGACGAGGAGGAGGAGGAGGAGGAGGAAGAAGAGACAAAATTACCTGGGCACTTTCCCCCATAATCACTGTGTCTCCTTCCGGCCAAAAAGTAGATGAGGAACAGACACAGGATGCTCAGGACGACCAGCAGAGGCTGTAGAATTCTCAAGCCCATCTTATGCACAACTAAGACCTTTTTAACCAAATTGCATTGTACAGGTAGACACCTTGGCTACAGCAAGAAGAGGCTCTCAGTGAAGACATTTCATCTCATGTCTGAAATGTCCTCCCTAACTCAGAGTCAGAGACTTTTGCAAGACCATGTGCCTTTGGTGTGGTCACCCTGAGCCTTTTATCATGTTCTATAGCCATGTTGATGCCTCTATCAGCTGGCTTTTGCTGAAAATTTAACTATCTCCAAATTTAGTGGCTTAAAATGACAGCCATTTATGTAGCTCATGATTCTTGCAGGTTAGTCATTTGGGTTGGGCCTCAGCAGGGCTCACTTGGCATCCACATTCAACTGCAGGTCAGGTAGGTTGGCTGGCTGTGAGCTGGGGGATTGGGGTGATGGCCACATCTCCCTCTTCATCTGGCAGGCTAGCCTGGTCATGTTCACACAACACAGCAGGCTTCCAAGTGGACAAGTGATTCTTGCAAGGCCTCTTGAGCTGAGCCTCTTAACCAGCACAGACCACTTCATCCACATTCTTGTGATCAATGAATCACAGCCCAGTCCAGACACCAGCAGTGGGGACATAAGCTCCACCTCTCAATGAGAGGAACCATGGCATCACTTTGTGAGGCATGGGATACAGGAAGGGGAATCATTGTAGCTGCTTTTTGAAGGCAACCCACAACGTGCCCCCAACAGGAGACCCCAAAATTGTAAATACAAGGAAATAAACATTCAAAGGCTCTCAATTCACAGGGCTAATCTTCCTAGAGGGACACAAGGAACATGATTTTTTTTTTTTTTTTTTTTTTTTTTTTTGCTGTACGCGGGCCTGTCACTGTTGTGGCCTCTCCCGTTGCAGAGCACAGGCTCCGGACACGCAGGCTCAGCGGCCATGGCTCACGGGCCCAGCCGCTCCGCGGCATGTGGGATCCTCCTGGACCGGGGCACAAACCCGTGTCCCCTGTATCAGCAGGCAGACTCTCAACCACTGTGCCACCAGGGAAGCCCGGAACATGATGATTTAATGACTTCAGTGCCATGTATTATTCAAACAGAGAGAGAGTTTTCACTAGAGAAAACATACCCTAGTGAATTGAAATGCATCTGTATCCCTCATCATCGTGTACCCCCCTTTTCTTTAGAGCTCCTCAGTTACTATTTTAGGTAGATAGAAGGAAGTTTGATTCAACAGGAAGGAAGGCTGTAGCCCTTATGTAACCTCAGATGAGGATTGCTGAGGGAGGTCTAGGGATGGATAAGGGAGACATAGAGACATCTCAATGAGTCTGCGTCAAGAGAAGGTTCTGAGTTTTTGGTATTTAAAACAAAGGATTATTTATATGCTTGAGTTCACCATCCCTCGAACATGAGGCTATCAGGTTAAGTCACATGTTTCTCCAGATCCATTTCATGTGGCTTAATTTTATAGGGTGAGAGCAAATAACTGGGAAAATAACAATACTCTCAAAAATAAAGAAGAATTGAGTAGAAGCACATCAGAATTGGTCAGTAAATTTATTAAAAATACTTCTCCTTGGGCTCCATTCTTAGATATTATGACCCCAAAAGTTTGGGCTTTAGTACAAAAACCTGTAATTTTAGTCAGTGTCCCAGTTTGACCAAGTTTAGTTTTATTATGTAAGAAATGGGACTAACTGTATCTGCTCCGTGCCATTTAAAGGGGTGAACAAATAAGCATGGATGGGTGCAGCATGTTGACCTGAGGTTCCTTTAAGCAGATCTTATAAGCCAGATTAATCAGAGGAAAAAACTCTGAAATAGTCAAGCTTATATAGGGCACATTCCTACCTTACTTTCCAGGATTTCTATTTTCTCTTGCCATCTACTGATCACGCATTAAAACCTAGTACCTTCATGTTACCCCAGGTGTACTGTAGGATTGCACACAACTGCAAGTTACAAAGACTCAAAAAATAATACTAAGATAGAAATGTACTTATTGTCAGTAAGGAGCCCAGCACTGACATGAAACCATATGGGATTCCATTTTTCCCACCTCACCTTGTGGCCACTATTCAACTTCATGGTGTAAGGTGGAATTGGGTCTCCAGCAATCACTGGAAGAAGGATAAGGAAGAAGCATATATCCCTTTCCTTTAAAGAAACTTCCTAGAGTTTGCACTTTTCACTTCCACTTACACCCCATTCATCAGAAATTAGTCACATGGAAAGGAAATCACTAGAAAAGAAGACTGGAAGATACAATCTCTCTCTTAGACTGAGAGAAGGGAGCTGAATTTCTATGGAAGAAGGAGAAACAGGAATCATAGAACAAGAAATCCCTGACTTAACCAGGCTATGTCAGAACATCTACCCATGTTCACAGACTATAAAAAGTTTTATGCACAAAGGTGTTCACTACAGGACTATTCATAATAATAGTAAATATTGGGAAATACATCAAATGGTCCACAATGGGAAATCATTAAGTCAACTATGGTACATCAGTTTAATGAAGTAACATAGAACCATCAGAAATGTTGGTTATGAAGATCACATAATCATTTTCAACTTGAAATAGTATCTAGCTGTTTCCAACTTCTCTCCTAAATGAAGCATGAAACTCATAGCACTAAAAACTAAAAATGAGGGACAGACTGATTCTGCAGTCTTGGAGGAAATAGCCATATGTAGCACGAAGAGTTTAAGATAAATCCACCCAGGCTTCAGTTCATGGCAACCTCAAATGTTACTTTATAAAACAAATTAATTCTAAAAGTGAAAACAAAAAGACTAAAAGAAGAAGACATTTTCCATCCCCTAAACAGTGTCCCAAGACACTGACATTCTGGCCCATAATCCAAGGCCACTCTTGAAGCACTGGCAGATGAGTGGGCTTTACTTCCCATCAACATTCCTATGCTCTCTTGCCATTGTCAACTGATATCTACACAGAAATACAAATCCCAGGAAACAGCTTGGCAGGAAGTAACGAGGAAGATGCTAGCAGAACCTTGGTGCTTTCTGGTTGATGCTGTCTTGGGGTTAAAACTTTAGAGGTGGGGGCAGAGACAGAGACTTGACAGCAGTGCAAGCCAAGAATTGTAGCTTTTCATATACTTCATTGGATCTGAGTATAAGAAACTACACAGGCAGGGTCTCTCTCAGGAGAACAGATGTACAGGAGGAAAGATTTAGAGACTGGGAATCCTAGCAGGAGGACATCAACAGCACCCCCTTCCAACTGTAGATTCAAGGAGAGATCCATTCATCTCACAAATGGGCAGAAAGAAGATTCAAGAACACCCTCGCTTGCCTTCTTTCTTCACAAGCACTCTATTGGAACAGATGTTTCCTTGTTTGATGATGAGTATCAATGAAAACACTACTTCAAATCTGAAAGTTCAATGGTGGAACAGATCTTGGATGAACACTTTGCATTGGACAGATGAATTTTGCAGCCATTATTTGCCAATTTTAGAGGAATGCAAGGTCTGGCTATTTTGAAACACCTGCAGAATATCCATAAGGCAAAAATGAAAGATGAGAAAACAAGAGCATGATAATAAATGGGAGATGGTGGAGTAGGGTTGCAAAGAGATTCGAGATACTATGACAAAGTTACAATTGCAAGGAGGGATAAATGCTTTTGCTGCTGTAGAAAGGAGACAGTGATGAGAGGCTAAAACTGGACGCCTCTCTCAAAATGAAAACATCCCCTCCACCCCCCAAAAAAATCTGAACTTGGAAAAACAGAATAAGAAAAGTATGAACTTATGTTTTTAAAAAAATAACTACAAAACATCACTATGAAAAGAAAAAGGACTTGAACAAAGACAGATTTTCTGTTTTGTGTTTTGTTTCACTTTGTTTTTTTGATTAGAGACTTAAAAATAGAAAGGAAACAAGTCTCCCTCTGTTGGTAGGAGTGTAAAACGCTGTGACATTTCTTGAGAGGAGGCACTTTGGAAGTATATCACAGTGTTTCCCAACTTTTTTTCTTTTATCATCTTCATCCCCTCTTCAGACATTTTAGACTTGTTCTCCAATTGCCCCCTACCCCAAAATTTGAATACTACAGGTTTGCTGAATATCTGTTCATGTACTGTATGTGTAACTGTGCTCTTTACATAGAAGAAGAAAGTTTTATCCACCCTCTCCCAAAAAAATGTTATAGATGCATGGATTTTCAATATACACCCTATAGAAATCAACCAAAATCACTTTTATGCTCCAATTGTTATGACTGGCCAATGGGAGCACTTTCTAGCTTAACCATGTGTCCTTTTGTCGATTAATCTGAGAAATCTTCCTTGCTCTCTGGCATAACAAGCTGTTCCAGTCTCAAGTTGTACCTTTCCTAGCCTGAAATAAGTCATTTATCTAAGATGCCATGGTCCCCTCTGGAGTGAATAGTATCAATATTAAAGGCCAAGATCTGATTGTAAGCGGTGCTCATTACAACTGAGGTGATATTGTTTCTAGCTCATATCAGTGGACAGAAATAAAAAATGTAATTTTTAAATTATAAATATATAAGCTATTTTCAATTTAACTTTACCATTACACTGTTCTTAGCTTTATCTTACAACATATATAAAATAAATTTAAAATAATGACACTAATATTATAACTACTAATAAAACCACTGAATGAATTTTACAATTTTTTACAACTCTTTTATCTTTAGATGAATGTTATTAAAGATTTATATTTAGTACTATACATTAGTCACTTGAAATAAATCCTTTCTCTGTTATGTTACCAATTTGATATACAAGTATATCTGTTTCAATTTGCTTTAAAATTTACTAATACCTATGTGATTCAAAAGTTAATGAAAGAAGGAATACACTGAAGTGTTTCAGTAGGTAAATATTTCATTGGTTCCTTGTTTATTGTTTCACTGTTTGTTTTTACAAATATGTACATAAGAAATAAAAATGTCTCACTTAACTTAATATATATTATAGATAAGTTAGCAGCTTTTAAAAACTCATACAAGATATTTTTTATAGCTACACATCAGTTTGCTTTATTTTTTTTTTCAGTGATCATGTACTACTTTTGACCTTAAAACATAGTTTAAGGGAAGCAGCTGCATAGCACAGGGAGATCAGCTCGGTGCTTTGTGACCACCTAGAGGGGTGGGATAGGGAGGGTGGGAGGGAGGGAGATGCAAGAGGGAAGAGATATGGGAACATATATATATGTATAACTGATTCACTTTGTTATAAAGCAGAAACTAACACACCATTGTAAAGCAATTATACTCCAATAAAGATGTAAAAAAAAAAAAACATAGTTTGAAAATTTTTTTTAATTGAGACACATTTTAGCCTTAACCTTGCTTGTCCTCTAAGCAGCATTTGGCTTTTCCCTCCTTTTGGAAACATTATCTTTTTCATTTCCATGGAACACGCTCCTTGATTTTCCTGCCACCAAATTCTCACGTTCCTTTGAAGTCTCCTCTTCTCCTTACCCCTTAAATGTAAGTGTTCTTTGGGAACTTCCTGATTTGATTCATATCCTCATTATTCTGTGCTTGAAGCTAAAAAATCTTGTGAGTGTCTAACTTGTAGCGTCATGTAGAGATAGGTGGGAAAAAATCATTCTGAATGATACAGTTGGATTCCAGATCATTGTAAACAGCTGTCTATTCTTAATTAAAGGCAGTAAATCATACTTTATCATATATTCATATTCTCAAACTTCTGTAAATCATAAAGATGATGCATTAACCTTGAAACATCACACTTAATAACAAGACCCCAAAAATAAGGTATAGCCTCTTGTATTATTTCAGGTTAGTAGAGAATAGTTTTATTACATCTATTTGGTATATGGACTCTTCTCTGTAGGCACATTCACTGTGAGGCTAAGATTACAGAAGTGCTATGTCATGAATACAGAGGAAATGTGTTTCTGCAAAGTGTGAGTGATAATTAGCCATTGATAAAGGACCTCAGCTGTGTTGAGAACTTGAAATAAATGGATTTATGTCCAAATAGAAGCCAGCAAATGTAAGCTTACATACCACTAGGGAGAAAAGTTACTTCAAAGTAATGATTGTTTAGCCAGAGGCCAAAATTTCTGCAAAAGCTCTGAAATAAAAATTTTGAATAATCAAAGGCATTAAAGGCTCTTGTTTTATTAAGCTATAGCTCTGATAATTCCTACTAAAAACAAAACAAAAATGGCATGCCACGACAAGTGGGTAACATAAAGAGACAAGAATCATGGAACAGGAAAGGCTTCCAGACATGCTACCCAGTCATTCCTCTGAGAACATCTCAAGACTTTGAGACTTTATCCTATCTTTGCAGTCATAGACAAAAACATTTCTCCTCCTCCAAAGTCATTTATATGATTCAAAATGAAAATCTCCTCTTGATGACCAATTAATTTAACTATAATTGTTGAAATTAGACTCCAGATATATCTCTTTTTCTGCTTTTGATTGCAAGAGAGGACAATGACCCCTACTAATTTCTGCCTCAGCACCCTGCTGGAAAGGAAGAAGCCTGGGCTGCCAAACCCCAGTTGAGGGGTCAGGTCCTGGAGGGACAGGAACTGTCCCTTCAGCTCTAGATCTGTCCAAGTAACCCAGACAAGAAGACCCTACAGAGATCAGGACAAGAAGTATAGTTGAAGTATAAGTCAAAATCAGAGGCAGTACAGCAGCAGAAACAGGGGGTTCAGAAGAGAAGGCAACAGAGATGGGGGAGATAACCTGAACAACGGTATGAGGTCACATGGGCTGTTGTGTACAACACCTGCAGCTCTGTCTGTGGAGGGAAGCAGTAGGTGTTAATTGCACTAGGCTTGCTCAAGGAGTTACTGAATAAAGAGAGACAAGAAAGGCAGATAGATGGATGGATAGATAGGTAGATAGATAGATGATAGATAGATAGATAGACCAATAGATAAAAGCAGACATCTGGGTATCAAATTATCAAATCTTTCTTGGAAGATTCCTTTGCTGGAATCTTGTTGGAAAGGATCTTGAGGTCTATCTGATACCAAAATAAGAGTCATTTCTCTGGTATTTCCAACTGATAGGCCACTAAATAGATGATAGATAGAAAGATAGACCAATAGATAAAAGCAGACATCTGGGTATCAAATTATAAAATCTTTCTTGGAAGATTCCTTTGCTGGAATCTTGTTGGAAAGGATCTTGAGGTCTATCTGATATCAAAATAAGAGTCATTTCTCTGGTATTTCCAACTTATAGGCCACTAACTCTGAGGTCTCTTTGCTTTATCTTCTCCAAGAGCATAGTTTAGTGGTCATTAAGATGATCTCATTTGATGCCTATTTAACAGACTTGAATACAGATGTGGAGAAGAAAAGTGACTTGCTCAAGCTGTGGCATTTTTCCTGAGGCTGCATTCACTCAGAGGTTTTAGTCTTTCCGATAAATTCCTAAGCATCGAGGATTTTTAAAAATCATCTCATGTGTGCAGGTCCTTGGGAAAACTAAGTTTCTGGTGACTGGTCAAAACAACTAAGACATCAACAAATAAATGGATAAAGGACTTAAAGAGACGTTTACAAAAAGAAGAAAGGAACCTTGTTAAACTATGTAAAAGTATTCGTGTGTGTGTGTGTGTGTGTGTGTGTGTGTGTGTGTGTGTGTGAGAGAGAGAGAGAGAGAGAGAGAGAGAGAGAGAGAGAGAGAGAGATAGGCAGAGAGAAAATTGAAGCAAGTAACAGTTTTCTCTATCAAATTAGCCTCTAATTATAACATAATTACATAATTAAAATATGATATAAAATTATAATTGCTGGAGAGTACCCTGGTGAGACCGAAAACACATAGTTTTTAGGAATGCAACTTGATAGAACTTTTCTGGAAGGCAATTTCACAATATAATCTACAACCTCAAACTTTTTCATTTCCATTGATCCAGAAAGCTCAAGAATAACATCCCATTATAGAGAAATAGTGAGAATCTAGAGTAAAGTGTTATGTAAGATGTCTTCTACAGGGTTATCACAAGAAGAAAAAATTATATGACTATGTAAATGGTGGCATAATCTCAGAAAAGACTAATATGTAGCCATACAAATGTTTACAAAAAATAACACTTAGAAATGCTCATTTTAATATAAATACAAAATAACAAGACACTGAATTGAATATATGCAACATTATTTAGACTTTTTTAACCAGAGAAAAGTGCTTAAAAAAAATCCAATGAAAGATTAAAGGTGAGTTTGGGGGTTCAATTATGTTTTTGCTATTTTTTATATTATATATATATTATATATATTTATATACATGTATAACTGAATCACTGTACTGTACACCTGAAACTAACACAACACTGTAAATCAACCACACCCCAACAAAAAAATGGGAAAAAACTTTAAAAAATATTAAAGTGATGAATGCTCATAAAAATTTTCCTTTTTTAAAAAAATATATTTCAATAGCCATTTTAATTCCATCAGAATGATTTCATCATTTCCTAGGAAATTTGCAAACTATTACTGAATATATAGTCACATTACTTCCTGAAATTACATGCAGCTGGAAATCCTGCTGGCACCAAAAACAGGAAAATGAGAAATCTCTTCTCTCCTTTTAATGGATTTACACAGTGCTCTTCAAAAATATTACAACCATTATTGTCCTCAGCATTGTCTCAAGAGTCATTAAGAATCACATTCCCATTTAGTTTAGCTAGCTGTGTGGAACAGCTCTTACTTCCTGCCTCTGAGTATCCCTTCTCCATAATAGGTTTTAAATTAAGACCACAAAGCTACTCTAGCCCCTTATCTATAGCAACAACATCCATTTGTGCCATTTCTTCCCTTAATTCTTCCTTAAGTGAAAGATGGGCACCATGGAGTAGAAGCTACTGTCATGGTAATACATGACTGGGAGCATCCTCTTAGCTGGTGAGTAATATACAGCACTGGCCTTCTGATGCATTGATGACCCAATCTAAACCAGGAACTATAATGGGGTCCCCTTAATGAAAGCACTACATAAATTGTACAGTCTTTCAGCAGACAAATCCAAGGAGAAACACAAGTTTCACTTGGGCGCTGTTGTCTTAGTTACACATGACAACTCCTGGATACAAATTGTGCTTAAGGCAAAACTGTGAAACACATACACACACACACACACACACACACACACACACGCAGTCTCACACACTGCCTATATATCACCCGAAACTCCTTAGCACTTGGTCTATACTTCCATATACATCTTCACCTTCACTGCCCCAGACCTTGTGATTCACCCTAGTTACTTAGGCCACACCCAGCTTCACTTGAAGAAAAACAAACAAACAAACAAAAGTCTCAGTCAAAACAACCTACCTGGACTTCTACTTTCTTGACACATGCTTCAGACCTGGGCCCCTCTAGCCAAAACAGGCTGTTTACCTAATAAACTAATTTGTACTGAGGTATTAAGTTACCAGATTATGCATTTCCCATACCATATACATTTTTTTTATCTCTAAATATTTCAGTGTGTATTTCTTAAGAATAAGTACGTTCTCTTATATAACCACAATATAGACATCAACTTCAGGAAATTTAACATTAATAAATACACTTATTTTTCTACAATCTATACTCCAATTTTTTTCAGTTGACTCAATCATGTCCAGTGGTGATCTGTTCTAGAATTACATATTGCATTTAGTTATCTTGTCTCTTTAGTCTCCTATAATCTCCTTGGTTCTTCTTTGTCTTTTATGACACTGACATTTTTGAAAGGCAGAAGTTCCTTTTTTGTTTTTTTTAACATCTTTATTGGAGTATAATTGCTTCACAATGGTGTGTTAGTTTCTGCTTTATAACAAAGTGAATCAGTTATACATATACATATGTTCCCATATCTCTTCCCTCTTGCGTCTCCTTCCCTACCAGCCACCATATCCAACCCCTCTAGGTGGTCACAAAGCACCAATCTGATCTCCCTGTTCTATGCGGCTGCTTCCCACTAGCTTTCTATTTTACGTCTGTTAGTGTATATATGAGAGGGTCACTCTCTCACTTTGAAACAGCTTACCCTTCCCCTCCCCGTATCCTCAAGTCCATTCTCTAGTAGGTCTGTGTCTTTATTCCCATCTTACCCCTAGGTTATTCATGAGTTTTTTTTTCTTACATTCCATATATATATGTGTTAGCATACGGTATCTGTTTTTCTCTTTCTGACTTACTTCACTCTGTATGACAGACTCTAGGTCCATCCACCTCACTACAAATATCTCAACTTCGTTTCTTTTTATGGCTAATATTGCATTGTATATATGTGCCACATCTACTTTATCCATTCATCCGATGATGGACACTTAGGTTGCTTCCATGTCCTGGCTATTGTAAAGAGAGCTGCAATGAACATTGTGGTACATGACTCTTTTTGAATTATGGTTTTCTCACGGTATATGCCCAGTAGTGGGACTGCTGGGTCGTATGGTAGTTCTATTTTTAGATTTTTAAGGAACCTCCATACTGTTCTCCATAGTGGCTCTATCAATTTACATTCCCACGAACAGTGCAAGAGTGTTCCCTTTTCTCCACACCCACTCCAGCATTTATTGTCTCTAGATTTTTTGATGATGGCCATTCTGACCGGTGTGAGATGATATCTCATTGTAGTTTTGATTTGTATTTCTCTAAAGATTAATGATGTTCAGCATTCTTTCATGTGTTTGTTGGGCTTCTGTATATCTTCTTTGGAGAAATGCCTATTTAAGTCTTCTGCCCATTTTTGGATTGGGTTGTTTGTTCTTCTGTTACTGAGCTGCATGAGCTGCTTGTAAACCTTGGAGATTAATCCTTTGTCAGTTGCTTCATTTGCAAATATTTTCTAACATTCTGAGGGTTGTCTTTTGGTCTTGTTTATGGTTTCCTTTGCTGTGCAAAAGCTTTGAAGTTTCATTAGGTCCCATTTGTTTACTTTTGTTTTTATTTCCATTTCTCTGGGAAGTGGGTCAAAAAGGTGATTTATGTCATAGAGTGTTCTGCCTATGTTTTCCTATGAGAGTTTGATAGTGTCTGGCCTTACATTTAGGTCTTTAATCCATTTTGAGTTTATTTTTGTGCATGGTGTTAAGGAGTGTTCTAATTTCATACTTTTACATGTAGCTGTCCAGTTTTCCCAGCACCACTTATTGAAGAGGCTGTCTTTTTTCCACTGTATATTCTTGCCTCCTTTATCAAAGATAAGGTGACCATATATGCGTGCGTTTATCTCTGGGCTTTCGATCCTGTTCCATTGATCTATCTTTCTGTTTTTGTGCCAGTACCATACTGTCTTGATTACTGTAGCTTTGTAGTATAGTCTGAAGTCAGGGAGCCTGATTCCTCCAGCTCCATTTTCCATTCTCAAGATTGCTTTGGCTACTCGGGGTCTTTTGTGTTTCCATACAAATTGTAAAATTTTTTGTTCTAGTTCTGTGAAAAATGCCAGTGGTAGTTTGATAGGGATTGCATTGAATCTGTAGATTGCTTTGGGTAGTAGAGTCATTTTCACAATGTTGATTCTTCCAATACAAGAATATGGTATATCTCTCCATCTATTTGTATCATCTTTAATTTCTTTCATCAGTGTCTTATAATTTTCTGCATACAGGTCTTTTGTCTCCTTAGGTAGGTTTATTCCTAGATATTTTATTCTTTTTGTTGCAAAGGTAAGTGGGAGTGTTTTCTTAATTTCACTTTCAGATTTTTCATCATTAGTGTATAGGAATGCCAGATATTTCTGTGCATTAATTTTGTATTATGCTACTTTACCAAATTCATTGATTAGCTCTAGTAGTTTTCTGGTAGCATCTTTAGGATTCTCTATGTAGAGTATCATGTCATCTGCAAACAGTGACAGCTTTACTTCTGCTTTTCTGATTTGGATTCCTTTTATTTATTTTTCTTCTCTGATTACTGTGGCTAAAACTTCCAAAACTATGTTAAATAAGGGTGGTGAGAGTGGGCAACCTTGTCTTGTTCCTAATCTTAGTGGAAATGGTTTCAGTTTTTTACCATTGAGGACGATGTTGGCTGTGGGTTTGTCATATATGGCCTTTATTATGTTGAGGTAGGTTCCCTCTATGCCTACTTTCTGGAGGGTTTTTATCATAAATTGGTGATGAATTTTGTCGAAAACTTTCTCTGCATCTATTGAGATGATCATATGTTTTTTCTCCTTCAATTTGTTATATGGTGTATCACGTTGATTGATTTGCATATATTGAAGAGTCCTTGCATTCCTGGAATAAACCCCACTTGATCATGGTGTATGATCCTTTTAATGTGCTATTGGATTCTGTTTGCTGGTATATTGTTGAGGATTTTTGCATCTCTGTTCATCAGTGATATTGGCCTGTAGTTTTCATTCTTTGTGACATCTTTGTCTGGTTTTGGTATCAGGGTGATGGTGGCCTCGTTGAATGAATTTGGGAGTGTTCCTCCTTCTGCTATATTTTGGAAGAGTTTGAGAAGGATAGGTGTTAGCTCTACTCTAAATGTTTGATAGAATTCACCTGTGAAGCCATCTGGTCCTGGGCCTTTTTTTGTTGGAAGATTTTTAATCATGGTTTCAATTTCAGTGCTTGTGATTGGTCTGTTCATATTTTCTATTTCTTCCTGGTACAGTCTTGGAAGGTTGTGCATTTCTACAAATTTGTCCATTTGTTCCAGGTTGTCCATTTTATTGGCATAGAGCTGCTTGGAGTAATCTCTCCTGATCCTTGTGTTTCTGCAGTGTCAGTTGTTACTTCTCCT
The DNA here is from genome assembly GCF_039906515.1 of Pseudorca crassidens. Lineage (NCBI taxonomy): Eukaryota > Metazoa > Chordata > Mammalia > Artiodactyla > Delphinidae > Pseudorca > Pseudorca crassidens. Next base: position 8,687,675 of record NC_090298.1, read on the forward strand.
TTTTCATTTCTAAACCTATTGATTTGAGTCTTCTCGCTTTTTTTCTTGATGAGTCTGGCTAATGGTTTATGAATTTTGTTTATCTTCTCAAAGAACAAGCTTTTGGTTTTATTGATCTTTGCTATCATTTCCTTCATTTCTTTTTCATTTATTTCTGATCTGATCTTTATGATTTCTTTCCTTCTATTAACCTTGGGGTTTTTTTGGTCTTTCTCTAATTGCTTTAGGTGCAAGGTTAGGTTCTTTATTTGAGATGTTTCCTATTTCTTAATGTAGGATTGTATTGCTATAAACTTCCCTCTTAGAACTACTTTTGCTGCATCCCATAGGTTTTGGATCGTCATGTTTTCATTGTCATTTGTTTCAAGGTATTTTTTGATTTCCTCTTGGATTTCTTCAGTAATTACTTCGTTATTAAGTAGTGTATTGTTTAGCCTCCATGTATTTGTATTTTTTACAGATCTTTTCCTGTAATTGATATCTAGTCTCATAGCATTGTGGTCGGAAAAAATACTTGATATGATTTCAATATTCTTAAATTTACTAAGGCTTGATTTGTGACCCAAGATATGATCTGTCCTGGAGAATGTTCCATGAGCACTTGACAAACACTTGTGTTCTGTTGTTTTTGGATGGAATGTCCTATAAATACCAATTAAGTCCATCTTGTTTGATATATCATTTAAAGCTTGTGTTTCCTTATTTATTTTCATTTTGGATGATCTGTCCATTGGTGAAAGTGGGGTGTTATAGTCCCCTACTATGATTGTGTTACTGTCGATTTTCCCTTTTATGGCTGTTAGTATTTGCCTTATGTATTGTGGTGCTCCTATGTTGGGTGCATAAATATTAACACTTGTTATATCTTCTTCTTGGATTGATCCCTTGATCATTATGTAGCTTCCTTCTTTGTCTCTTGTAGTAGTCTTTATTTTAAAGTCTATTTTTTCTGATATGAGAATTCCTACTCAAGCTTTCTTTAGATTTCCATTTGCATGGAATATCTTTTTCCATTATCTCACTTTCAGTCTCTATGTGTCCCTAGGTCTGAAGTGGGTCTCTCGTAGACAGCATATATATGGTTCTTGTTTTTGTGTCCGTTCAGCTAGAGTGTGTCTTTTGGTGGGAGCATTTAATCCATTTACATTTAAGGTAATTATCGATATGTATGTTCATATTCCCATTTCCTTAATTGTTTTGGGCTTGTTATTGTAGGTCTCTTCCTTCTCTTGTGTTTCTTGCCTAGAGAAGTTCCTTTAGTATTTGTTGTAAAGCTGGTTTGGGGGTGCTGAACTCTCTCCACTTTTGCTTGTCTGTAAAGGTTTTAATTTCTCCATCAAATCTGAATGAGATCCTTGCTGGGTAGAGTAATCTTGGTTGTAGGTCTTTCTCCTTCATCACTTTAAATATGTCCTGTTACTCCCTTCTGGCTTGAAGAGTTTCTGCTGAAAGATCAGCTGTTAACCTTATGGGGATTCCCTTGTGTGTTATTTGTTGTTTTTCCCTTGTTGCTTTTAATGTTTTCTTTGTATTTACTTTTTGATAATTTGATTAATATGTGTCTTGGTGTGTTTCTCCTTGGATTTATCCTGTATGGGACTCTCTGTGCTTCCTGGATTTGATTAACTATTTCCCTTCTCATATTAGGGAAGTTTTCAACTATAATCTCTTCAAATACTTTCTCAGTCCCTTTCTTTTTCTCTTCTTCTTCTAGGACCCCTGTAATTCGAAAGTTGGTGCATTTAATGTTGTCCCAGAGGTCACTGAGACTGTCCTCAGTTCTTTTCATTCTTTTTTCTTTATTCTGCTTTGCAGTAGTTATTTCCACTATTTTATCTTCCAGGTCACTTATCTGTTCTTCTGCCTCTGTTATTCTGCTATTGATCCCTTCTAGAGTTTTTAAAATTTCATTTATTGTGTTGTTCATCGTTGCTTGTTTCCCCTTTAGTTCTTCTAGGTCCTTGTTAAAGGTTTCTCACATTTTCTCTATTATATTTCCAATATTTTGGATCATCTTTGCTATCATTATTCTGAATTCTTTTTCAAGCAGACTGCCTATTTCCTCTTCATTTGTTAGGTCTGGTGGGTTTTTACCTTGCTCCTTCATCTGCTGTGTGTTTTCCTGTCTTCTCATTTTGCTTATCTTACAGTGTTTGGGGTCTCCTTTTCACAGGCTGCAAGTTCATAGTTCCCATTGTTTTTGGTGTTTGTCCCCAGTTCAGTGGGCTGTGTAGGCTTCCTGGTGGAGGAGACTAGTGCCTGTGTTCTGGGGATGAGGCTGGATCTTGTCTTTCTGGTGGGCAGGTCCATGTCTGGTGGTGTGTTTTGGGGTGTCTGTGGCCTTATGATTTTAGGCAGCCTCTCTGCTAATGGGTGGGGTTGTGTTCCTGTCTTGCTAGTTGTTTGACATAGGGTGTCCAGCACTGTAGCTTGCTGGTCATTGAGTGAAGCTGGGTGTTGGTGTTGAGATGGAGATCTATGGGTGATTTTTGCCATTTGATATTACATGGAGCTGGGAGGTCTCTTGTGGACCAGTGTCCTGAACTTGGCTCTCCCACCTCAGAGGCACAGCACTGACTCCTGGCTGGAGCAACAAGTGCCTTTCATCTGCAGGGCTCAGAATAAACGGAGAAAAAATAGAAAGAAAGAAAGAAAGAAAGAGGATAAAATAAAATAAAGTTATTAAAATAAAAAGTAATTATTAAGAAAAAAAAATTTTTAAGTAAAAAAAAAAAAAAAAGCAGACGGACAGAACACTAGGACAAATGGTAAAAGAAAGCTATACAGACAAAATCTCACACTGAAACATACACATACACACTCACAAAAAGAGGAAAGGGGGAAAAAAATAATATATCTTCTTCCCAAAGTCCACCTCATCAATTTGGGATGATTTGTTGTCTATTCAGGTATTCCACCGATGCAGGTGGAGATTTAATCTGAGATTTAATTTGATTGTGGAGATTTAATCCACTGCTTCTGAGGCTGCTAGGAGAGATTTCCCTTTCTCTTCTTTGTTCTCACAGCTCCCGGGGTTCAGCTTTGGATTTAGACCCGCCTCTGCATGTAGGTCGCCGGAGGGCGTCTGTGCTTCGCTCAGACAGGACGGGGTTAAAGGAGCCGCTGATTTGGGGTCTCTGGCTCACTCAGGCCGGAGGGAGGGAGGGGCGCAGATGCGGCGTGGGCCTGCGGCAGCAGAGACCAACATGACGTTGCACCAGCCTGAGGTGCCCCGTGCGTTCTCCCAGGGAAGTTGTCCCTGGATCTCGGGACCCTGACAGTGGAGGGCTGCACAGTCTCCTGGGAGGGGAGGTGTGGATAGTGACCTTGCTTGCACACAGGCTTCTTGGTGGCAGCAGCAGCGGCCTTAGCGTCTCATGCCCGTCTCTGTGGTCCGTGATGTTAGCCGCGTCTCGTGTCTGTCTCTGGAGCTCCTTTAAGCAGCACACTTAATCCCCTCTCCTCGCGCACCAGGAAACAAACAGGGAAGAAAAAGTCTCTTGCCTCTTCGGCAGGTCCAGACTTTTCCCCAGACTCCCTCCCGGCCAGCCGTGGCGCACTAACCCCTGCAGGCTGTGTTCACGCCACCAACCCCAGTCCTCTCCCTGTGCTCCGACCGAAGCCTGAGCCTCAGTTCCCAGCCCCACCCATCCTGACGGGGGAGCAGACAAGCCTCTCGGGCTGGTGAGTGCTGGTCAGCACCGATCCTCTGTGCGGGAATCTCTCCGCTTTGCCCTCTGCACCCCTGTGGCTGCACTCTCCTCCACGGCCCCAAAGCTCCTCCACCTGCAGTCTCTGCCCGCGAAGGGGCTCCTAGTGTGTGGAAACCTTTCCTCCTTCATGGCTCCCTCCCACTGGTGCAGGTCCCGTCCCTATTCTTTTGTCTCTGTTTTTTCTTTTTTCTTTTTCCCTACCCAGGTACGTGGGGAGTTTCTTGCCTTTTGGGAGGTCTGAGGTCTTCTGCCAGTATTCAGTAGGTGTTTTTTAGGAGTAGTTCCACGTGTAGATGTATTTCTGGTGTGTCTGTGGGGAGGAAGGTGATCTCCATGTCTTACTCTTCTGTCATCTTTCTCAACTCCCTATGTTTTTGCTTTTGTGTGTGTGAATTCTTTGGCAATTTTACAGTTCTCTCTAATGAACATATTGCATTTTTTTCAATTCATAACATACTAACTTTAAAGACAAGCCAGGCTTCTCACTAGATTCACTTTTTTTAGATTACCCAAGAAAATATTTAAAGAGATTATAGTCGAAAATTTCCCTAACATGGGAAAAGAAGTAGCCACCCAAGCCCAGGAAGCACAGAGAGTCCTAGGCAGGATGAACCCAAAGACAAATAAGCCAAGGAACATAGTAATCAAAATGACAAAAATTAAGGCTTCCTTGGTGACACAGTGGTTGAGAGTCTGCCTGCCGATACAGCGGACACATGTTCGTGCCCCAGTCCAGGAAGATCCCACATGCTGCGGAGAAGCTGGGCCCTTGAGCCATGGCCGCTGAGCCTGCGCATCTGGAGCCTGTGCTCTGCAATGGGAGAGGCCACAACAGTGAGAGGCCCACATATCGAAAAAAAAAAAAAGACAAAAATTAAAGACAAAGAAAAATTACTAAAACCAACAAGGGAAAAATGACAAATAACATACAAGGAAACTTCCATAATGTTAACAGCTGATTTCTCAGCAGAAGCTCTACAAGCCAGAGGGGAGTGGCACAATATATTCAAAGTGATGAAAGGGAAGAACCTACAACCAAGATTACACTATCCAGCAAGAATCTCACTCAGATTCAATGGAGAAATCAAAAGCTTTACAGACAAACAAAAGCTAAGAGAATTCAACACCGCAAAACCAGCTTTACAACAAATGCTAAAGGAACTTCACTAAGTGGGAAACACAAAAGAAGAAAAAGACCTACAAAAACAAACCCAAAACAATTAAGAAAATGGTAATGAAACATACATATCAATAATTACCTTAAATGTGAATGGATTAAATGCTCCAACCAAAAGACACAGACTTGCTGAATGGATACAAAATCAAGACCCATATATATGCTATCTACAAGAGACCCACTTCAGACCTAGGAACACATACAGACTGAAAGTAAAGGGATGGAGAAAGATAATCCATGAAAATGGAAATCAAAAGAAAACTGGAGTGGCAATTCTCATATCAGATACAATAGACTTTAAAATAAAGAATGTTACAAGAGACAAGGAAAAACACTACATAATGATCAAGGGATTAATCCAAGAAGAAGATATAACAATTATAAACATATATGCACCCAACATAGGAGCACCTCAATACATAAGGCAAAGGTTAACAGCTATAAAAGAGGAAATTGACAGTAACACAATAATTGTGGGAGACTTTAACACCTCACATACACCAATGAACAGATCATCCAGACAGAAAATTAATAAGAAAACACAAGCTTTAAATGACACAATAGACCAGATAGATATAATTGATATTTATAAGACATTCCATCCAAAAACAGGAGGTGACACTTTCTTCTCAAGTGCACACGGGACATTCTCCAGGATAAATCACATCTTGGATCACAAATCAAGCCTCAGTAAATTTAAGAAAATTGAAATCATACCACACATCTTTTCCAACCACAATGCTATGCGATTAGAAATAAATTACAGGGAAAAAAATGTAAAAAACACAAACACATGGAGGCTAAACAATATGTTGCTAAATAACCAAGAGATCAGTAAAGAAATTAAAGAGGAAATCAAAAAATACCTAGAGACAAATGACAATGAAAACATGACGACCCAAAACCTATGGGATGCAGCAAAAGTTCTAAGAGGGAAGTTTATAGCAATACAATCCTACCTCAAGAAACAAGAAAAATCTCAAATGAAAAATCTAACCTTACACTAACAGGAACTAGAGAAAGAAGAACAACAAAACCCAAAGTTAGCAAAGGGAAAGAAATCATAAAGATCAGGGCAGAAATAAATGAACTAGAACCAAAGAAAACAATAACAAAGATCAATAAAACTAAAAGCTGGTTCTTTGAGAAGATAAACAAAATTGATAAACCTTTAGCCAGACTCAACAAGAAAAAAAGGGAGAGGACTCAAATCAATCAAATTAGAATGAAAAAGGAGAAGTTACAACAGACACTGCAGAAATAAAAAACATCATCAGCTACCACTAGAAGCAACTCTATGAAAATAAAATGGATCAACTGGAAGAAATGGACAAATTATTAGAAACATATAACCTTCCAAGACTGAATGAGGAAGAAATGGAAAATATGAACAGACCAATCACAAGTAATGAAATTGAAACTGTGATTAAAAATCTTCCAACAAACAAAGGTTCAGGACAAGATGGCTTCACAGGTGAATTCTATCAAACATTTAGAGAAGAGCTAACACTCATCCTTCTCATACTCTTCCAAAAACTTTCAGAGGAAGGAACACTCCCAAACTGATTCTACAAGGCCACCATCACCCTGATACCAAAACCAGACAAAGATACTAAAAAAAAGAGAAAATTACAGGATGATAACTCTGATGAATACAGATACAAAAATTTTCAACAAAGTACTAGCAAACAGAATCCAACAACACATTAAAAGGATCATACACTATGATCAAGTGGGATTTATCCCAGGGATGCAAGGATTCTTCCAAATATGCAAATCAATCAGTGTAATACACCATATTACCAAATTGAAGAATAAAAACCATATGATCATCTCAATAGATGCAGAAAAATCTTTCAACAAGTTTCAACACATATTTATGATAAAAACTCTCCAGAAGGTGGACACAGAGGGACCCTACCTCAACATAATAAAGGCCGTATACAGCAAAGCCACAGCAAACATCATTCTCAGTTGTGAAAAACTGAAAACATTTCATCTAAGATCAGGAACAAGACAAGGATGTCCACTCTTGCCATTATTATTCAACATAGTTTTGGAAGTCCTAGCCATGATAATCAGAGAAGAAAAAGAAATAAAAAGAATACAAATTGGAAAAGAAGTAAAACCGTCACTGTTTGCAGATGACATGATACTATACATAGATAATCCTTAAAATGACACCAGAAAACTACTAGAGCTAATCAATGAATTTGGTAACATTGCAGGATACAAAATTAATGCACAGAAACTCTTGCATTCCTATACACTAACAACAAAACATCAGAAAGAGAAATTAAAGAAACAATCCCATTCACCATTGTAACAAAAAGAATAAAATACCAAGGAATAAACCTACCTAAGGAGGTAAAAGACCTGTACTCAGAAAACTATAAGACACTGATGAAAGAAATCAAAGATGACACAAACAGATGGCAAGATATACCATGCTCTTGGATTTGAAGAAATAATATTGTGAAAATGACTATACTACCCAAAGCAATCTCTAGATTCAATGAAATCCCTTTCAAATTACCAATGGCATTTTTTACAGAACTAGAGCAAAAAATCTTAAAATTGGTATGGAGACACAAAAGACCCTGAATAGGCAAAGCAATCTTTCGGGGAAAAAGTGGAGCTGGAGGAATCAGACTCCCTGACTACAGACTATACTACAAAGCTACAGTAATCAAGACAATGTGGTACTGGCACAAAAACAGAAATATAGATCAATGGAACAGAATAGAAGGTCCAGAGATAAACCCATGCACCTATGATCAACTAATCTATGACAAAGGAGGCAAGGATATACCATGGAGAAAAGACAGTCTCTTCAGTAAGTGGTGTTGGGAAAACTGGGCAGCTACATGTAAAAGAATGAAATTAGAACACTCCCTAACACCATGCACAAAAATAAACTCAAAATAGATTAAAGACCTAAATGTAAGGCTGGACACTATAAAACTCTTAGAGGAAAACATAGAAAGAATTCTCTTTGACATAAATTGCAGCAAGATCTTTTTTGACTCACCTCCTAGAGTAATGGAAATAAAAACAAAAATAAACAAATGGGACCTAATGAAACTTAAAAGCTTTTGAACAGCAAGAGAAACCATAAACAAAACGAAAAGGCAACCCTCAGAATGGGAGAAGATACTTGCAAACGAATCAATGGACAAAGGATTAATCTCTAAAATATGTAAACAGCTCATCCAACTCAATATTAAAAAAACAAAAAACCTAGTCAACAAATGGGAAGACTACCTAAATTGACATTTCTCCAAAGAAGACATACAGATGGCAAAGAGGAATATGAAAAGCTGCTCAACTTTCCTAATTATTAGAGAAATGCAAATCAAAACTACAATGAGGTATGACCTCACACAGGTCAAAATGGGTATCATCAGAAAATCTACAAACAACAAATGCTGGAGATGGTGTGGAGAAAAAGGAATATTTTTGCACTGTTCGTGGGAATTTAAATTGATATAGGCACTATGGAGAACAGTATGGATATTCCTTAAAAAACTAAAAATATAATTACCATATGACCCAGCAATACTACTACTGGGCATATACCCAGAGAAAACCATAATTCAAAAAGACACATGCACCACAATATTCACTGAAGCACTATTTACAATGGCCAGATCATGGAAGCAACCTAAATGCCCATCGATAGACGAATGGATAAGGAAGATGTGGTACATATATACAATGGAATATTATTCAGCCATAAAAAGGAAAGAAATTGGGTCATTTTTAGAGACGTGGATGGACCTAGAGACTGTCATACAGAGTGAAGTAAGTCAGAAAGAGAAAAACAAATATTGTATATTAACGCATATATGTGGAATCTAGAAAAATGGTACAGATTAACCAGTTTGCAAGGCAGAAATACAGACACAGATGTAGAGAACAAACGTATGGACACCAAGGGGTAAAGTGTGTGTGGGGGGGGGGGAGTGGGCGGGCGTAATGGGATAAATTGGGAGATTGGGATTGACATATTTACACTAATAAATATAAAATAGATAACTAATAAGAATCTGAGGTGAAAGCTTCAAGATAGCGGAAGAGTGAGATGTGGAGATCACCTTCCTCCCCACAAATACATCAGAAATACATCTACATGTGGAACAACTCCTACAGAACACCTACTAAACACTGGCAGACCTCCCAAAAGGCAAGAAACTCCCCACATACCTGGGTAGGGAAAAAGAAAAAAGACAAAAGAATAAGGTTGGCGCCTGCACCAGTGGGTGGGAGCTCTGAAGGAGGGAAGGTTTCCACACAATAGTAAGGCCCTTCGTGGGTGGAGACTGTGGGTGGAGGAGGGGGGAAGCTTCGGAGCCACGGAGGAGAACGCAGCCACAGGGGTGCGGAGGGCAAAGCGGAGAGACTCCCGCACATAGGATCGATGCCGACCAGCACTCACCAGCACGAGAGGCTTGTCTGGTCAGCTGCCAGGGTGGGTGTGGGCTGGGAGCTGAGGCTTGGGATTTGGTCGGAGCACAGGGAGAGGACTGGGGTTGGCAGTGTGAACACAGCCTGAAGGGGGCTAGTGCGCCACAGCTAGCCGGCAGGGAGTCCGGGAAAAAGTCTGGAGCTGCCGAAGAGGCAAGACACTTTTTCTTGCCTCTTTGTTTCCTAGTGCATGAGGAGAGGGTATTAAGAGCGCTGCTTAAAGGAGCTCCAGAGACTTGCGCTGCGGCTATCAGCACGGACCCCAGAGATGGGCATGAGATGCTAAGGCTGCTGCTGCCACCACCAAGAAGCCTGTGTGCAAGCAGAGGTCACTATCCACACCTCCCCTCCCGGGAGCCTGTGCAGCCTGCAACTGCCAGTGTCCCATGATCCAGGGACAACTTCCCCAGGAGAACGCACAGCATGACTCAGGCTGGTGCAACGTCACAGTGGCCTCTGCTGCCGCAGCTGGCCCCACACTGCGTACCACTCCCTCCCCCCGGCCTGAGTGAGCCAGAGACCCCGAATCAGCTGCTCCTTCAACCCCGTCCTGTCTGAGTGAAGAACAGGCGCCCTCAGGCGACCTACACACAGAGGCGGGGCCAAATCCAAGCTGAACCCCGGGAGCTGTGCGAACAAAGAAGAGAAAGGGAAATCTCTCCCAGCAGCCTCAGGAGCAGCGGATTAAATCTCCACAATCAACTTGATGTACCTGCATCTGTGGAATACCTGAATAGACAAAGAATCACCCCAAATTGAGGAGGTGGGCTTTGGGAGCAACGATATATATATATATTTTCCCTTTCTCTCTTTCTGTGAATGTGTATGTGTATGCTTCTTTGTGTGATTTTGTCTGTATAGCTTTGTTTTACCATTTGTCCCAGGGTTCTGTCTGTCCATTTTTATTTCTTTAGTATAGTTTTTAGCGCTTGTTATCATTGGTGGATTTGTTTTTTGGTTTGGTTGCTCTCTTCTTTCCTTCTGTCTTTTTTTAGTACTTTTTAAAAAAAATTAATAATTTTTTTAAATAACTTCTATTTTATTTTACTTTATTTTATTTTATCTTCTTCTTTCTTTCTTTCTTTCTTTTCTCCCTTTTATTCTGAGCCGTGAGGATGACAGGCTCTTGGTGCTCCAGCCAGGTATCATGGCTGTACCTCTGAGCTGGGAGAGCCAAGTTCAGGACATGGGTCCACAAGAAGCCTCCCAGCTCCATGTAATATCAAACAGTGAAAATCTCCCAGAGATCTCCATCTCAACACCAAGACCTAGGTCCATTCAACGACCAGCAACCTACAGTGCTGGATACTCTATCCCAAACAACTAGCAAGACAGGAACACAACCCCACCCAGAGAGAGGCTGCTTAAAATCATAATAAGACCACAGAGGCTGCTTAAAATCATAATAAGACCACAGACACCCCAAAACACACCACCAGATGTGGACCTGACCACCAGAAAGCAAGATTTAGCCTCATCCACCAGAACACAGGCACTAGTCCTCTCCACCAGGAAGCCTGCACAACCCAATGAAACAACCTTAGCCACTGGGGGCAGACCTAAAACACCTAAAACAACAGGAAATACGAACCTGCAGCCTGCGTGAAGGAGACCCCAAACACAGTAAGTTAGGCAAAGTGAGAAGACAGATAAACACACAGCAGATGAAGGAGCAAGGTAAAAACCCAACAAACCAAACAAATGAGGAAGAAATAGGCAGTATACCTGAAAAAGAATTCAGAATAATGATGGTAAAGATGATCCAAAATCTTGGAAATACAATGGAGAAAATATAAGAAACGTTTAACAAGGACCTAGAAGAACTAAAGAGCAAACAAACAATGATGGACAACACATAAATGAAATTAAAAATTCTCTAGAAGGGATCAATAGCAGAATAACTGAGGCAGAAGAATGGATAAGTGACCTGGAAGATAAAACAGTGGAAATAACTACTGCAGAGCAGAATAAAGAAAAAAGAATGAAAAGAATTGAGGATGGTCTCAGAGACCTCTAGGACAACATTAAATGCACCAACATTCAAATTATAGGGGTCCCAGAAGAAGAAGAGAAAAAGAAAGGGACTGAGAAAATATTTGAAGAGATTGTAGTTGAAAACTTCCCTAATATGGGAAAGGAAATAGTTAATGAAGTCCAGGAAGCACAGAGAGTCCCATACAGGATAAATCCAAGGAGAAACACGCCAAAACACATATTAATCAAGCTATCAAAATTAAATACAAAGAAAAATTATTAACAGCAGCAAGGGAAAAAAACAAATAACATACAAGGGAATCCCCATAAGGTTAACAGCTGAGCTTTCAGCAGAAACTCTGCAAGCCAGAAGGGAGTAGCAGGACATATTTAAAGTGATGAAAGGGAAAAACCTACAAACAAGATTACTCTACCCAGCAAGGATCTCATTCAGATTTGATGGAGAAATTAAAATCTTTACAGACAAGCAAAAGCTGAGAGAGTTCAGCACCACCAAATCAGCTTTACAACAAATGCTAAAGGAACCTCCCCGGCAGAAAACACAAGAGAAGGAAAATACCTACAATAACAAACCCAAAACAATTAAGAAAATGGTAAAAGGAATATACATATCGATAATTATCTTAAACATAAATGGATTAAATGCTCCAACCAAAAGACATAGACTGGATGAATGGATACAAAAACAAGACCCATATATATGCTGTCTACAGGAGACCCACTTCAGACTTAGGGACACATAGAGACTGAAAGTGAGGGGATGGAAAAAGATATTCCATGCAAAAGGAAATCAAATGAAAGCTTGAGTAGCAATTATCATATCAGACAAAATAGATTTTAAAACAAAGACTATTCCAAGAGACAAAGAAGGACACTACATAATGATCAAGGGATCAATCCAAGAAGAAGATATAACAAGTGTAAATATTTATGCACCCAACATAGGAGCACCACAATACATAAGGCAAATACTAACAGCCATAAAAGGGGAAATTGACAGTAACACAATCATAGTAGGGGACTTTAACACCCCACTTTCACCAATGGACAGATCATCCAAAATGAAAATAAATAAGGAAACACAAGCTTTAAATGATACATTAAACAAGATGGACTCAATTGGTATTTATAGGACATTCCATTCAAAAGCAACAGAATACACTTTCTTCTGAAGTGCTTATGGAACATTCTCCAGGATAGATCATACCTTGGGTCACAAATCAAGCCTTGGTAAATTTAAGAATATTGAAATCATATCAAGTATCTTTTCTGACCACAATGCTATGAGACTAGATATCAATTACAGGGAAAGATCTGTAAAAAATACAAAGACATGGAGGCTAAACAAAACACTACTTAATAACCATGATATCACTGCAGAAATCAAAGAGGAAATCAAAAATTACCTAGAAACAAATGACAATGAAAACACGATGATCCAAAACCTATGGGATGCAGCAAGATCAGTTCTAAGAGGGAAGTTTATAGCAATACAGTCTTACCTTCAGAAACAAGAAACATCTCAAATAAACAACGTAACCTTACTCCTAAAGCAATTAGAGAAAGAAGAACAAAATAAAACCCAATGTTAACGGAAGGAAAGAAATCATAAAGATCAGATCAGAAATAAATGAAAAAGAAATGAAGGAAATGATAGCAAAGATCAATAAAAGTAAATGTTGGTTCTTTGAAAAGATAAACAAAATTGATAGAACATTAGTCAGACTCATCAAGAAAAATTGGGAGAAGACTCAAATCAATAGAATTAGAAATGAAAAAGGAGAAGTAACAACTGACACTGCAGAAATAAAAAGGATCATGAGAGATTACTATAAGCAAGTATATGCCAATAAAATGGATAACCTGGAAGGAATGGGCAAATTCTTAGAAATGCACAAACTTCCGAGATTGAACCAGGAAAAAATAGAAAATATGAACAGACCAATCACAAGCACTGAAATTGAAACTGTGATTAAAAATCTTCCAACAAACAAAAGCCCAGGACCAGATGGCTTCACAGGTGAATTCTACCAAACATTTAGAGTAGAGCTAACACCTATTCTTCTCAAACTCTTCCAAAATATAGCAGAAGGAGGAACACTCCCAAACTCATTCTACAAGGCCACCATCACCCTGATACCAAAACCAGACAAATATGTCACAAAGAAGAAAACTACAGGCTTATATCGCTGATGAACATAGATGCAATAATCCTCAACTAAATACCAACAAACAGAATCCAACAGCACATTAAAAGGATCATACACTATTGATCAAGTGAGGTTTATCCCAGGAATGCAAGGATTCTTCAGTGTATGCAAATCAATCAACGTGATACACCATATTAACAAATTGAAGGAGAAAATCCATATAATCATCTCAATAGATGCAGAGAAAGCTTTTGACAAAATTCAACACCCATTTATGATAAAAACCCTCCAGAAAGTAGGCATAGAAGGAACTTTCCTCAACATAATAAAGGCCATATATGACAAACCCACAGCCAACATCATCCTCAATGGTGAAAAACTGAAACCATTTCCACTAAGATCAGGAACAAGACAAGGTTGCCCACTCTCACCATTATTACGCAACATACTTTTGGAAGTTTTAGCCACAGCAATCAGAGAAGAAAAAGAAATAAAAGGAATCCAAATTGGAAAAGAAGAAGTAAAGCTGTCACTGTTTGCAGATGAAATGATACTCTACATAGAGAATCCTAAAGATGCTACCAGAAAGCTAGTAGAGCTAATCAATGAATTTGGTAAAGTAGCAGGATAAAAAGTTAATGCACAGAAATCTCTTGCATTCCTATACACTAATGATGAAAAATCTGAAAGTGAAATTAGGAAATCACTCCTATTTACCATTGCAACAAAAAGAGTAAAATATCTAGGAATAAACCTACCTAAGGAGACAAAAGACCTATATGCAGAAAATTATAAGACACTGATGAAAGAAATTAAAGATGATACAAATTGATGGAGAGATATACCATGTTCTTGGATTGGAAGAATCACTTTTGTGAAAATCACTGTACTACCCAAAGCAATCTACAGATTCAATGCAATCCCCATAAAACTGCCAATGGCATTTTTCACAGAACTAGAACAAAAAATTTCACAATTTGTGTGGAAACAGAAAGGACCCCGAGTAGCCAAAGCAATCTTGAGAAAGAAAAACAGAGCTGGAGGAATCAGGCTCCCTGACTTCAGACTATACTACAAAGCTACAGTAATCAAGACAGTATGGTACTGGCACAAAAACAGAAAGATAGATCAATGGAACCGGATCGAAAACCCAGAGATAAACTCATGCATATATGGTCACCTTATCTTTGATAAAGGAGGCAAGAATATACAGTGGAGAAAAGACAGCCTCTTCAATAAGTGGTGCTGGGAAAACTGGACAGCTACATGTAAAACAATGAAATTAGAACACTCCCTAACACCATACACAGAAATAAACTCAAAATTGATTAAAGATCTAAATGTAAGGCCAGACACTATCAAACTCTTATAGGTAAACATAGGCACAACAGTCTATGACATAAATCACAGCAAGATCCTTTTTGACCCACCTCCTAGAGAAATGGAAATAAAAACAAAAATAAACAAATGGGACCTAATGAAACTTCAAAGCTTTTGCACAGCAAAGGAAACCCTAAACAAGACAAAAAGACAATCCTCAGAATGGTAGAAAGTATTTGCAAATGAAGCAACTGACAAAGGATTAATCTTCAAAATTTACAAGCAGCTCATGCAGCTCAATAACAAAAAAATCAAGAGCCTAATCCAAAAATGGGCAGAAGACCTAAGCAGACATTTCTCCAAAGAAGGCATACAGATTGCCAACAAACACATGAAAGAATGCTCAACATCATTAATCATTAGAGAAATGCAAATCAAACCTACAACGAGATATCATCTCACACCAGTCAGAATGGCCATCATCAATAAATCTACAAACAGTAAATGCTGGAGAGGGTGTGGAGAAAAGGGAGCCCTCTTACACTGTTGGTGGGAATGTACATTGTTACAGCCACTATGAAAAACGGAATGGAGGTTCCTTAAAAAACTACAAATAGAACTACCATATGACCCAGCAATCCCACTACTGGGATAAACCCTGAGAAAACCATAATTCAAAAAGAGTCGTGTACCACAATATTCACTGCAGCTCTATTTACAATAGCCAGGACGTGGAAGCATCCTAAGTGTCCATCAACATATGAATGGATAAAGAAGATGTGGCACATATATACAATGGAATATTACTCCGCCATAAAATGAAACGAATTTGAGTTATTTGTAGTGAGGTGGATGGACCTAGAGTCTGTCATATAGAGTGAAGTAAGTCAAAAAGAGAAAAACAAATACCGTATGCTAACATTTATACATGGAATCTAAAAAGAAAAAAATAGGTCATGAAGAACCTAGGGGAAAGAGGAATAAAGACGCAGACCTACCAGAGAATGGACTTGAGGACACGGGGAGGGGGAAGGGTAAGCTGGGACAAAGTGAGAGAGTGGCATGGACATATATACACTACCAAACATAAAATAGATAGCTAGTGGGAAGCAGCCACATAGCATAGGTAGATCAGCTCGGTGCTTTGTGATCACCTATAGGGGTGGGATAGGGAGGGTGGGAGGGAGACGTAAGAGGGAAGAGATATGGGAACATATGTATATGTATAACTGATTCACTTAGTTATACAGCAGAAACTAACACACCATTGTAAAGCAATTATACTCCAATAAAGATTTTTTTTTTAAAAAAAGGATCTGCTGTATGAAAATAAAATAAAATATTTTAAAAATATGTTAATTCACACCTATGGATAAAAAGTTCATAGCTTGAAAAAACTTTTTAAAGATCAAACACAGGAAAGCAACCACAGTAAATAGTTGCATTGGTCTAGTTTCATCTCTGTAGACATCCCCCAGGGACGTGGGCAATCCCTCTCCCCCTGCATCATAAAGATGACTGTCAAAACTAATCTGCAGTATTAAGGGCAGTGTTGACAGCCTCATCTCTATAAATGTTATTACTGTATTTTTTTAAACTCACAAACCTCTTCCCATCTTTCTCCACCTAGGCACTTGAAGGGCTCTTCTGGGGGAGAAGCACTTCTTGTCGATAGAAATTCAATTTGCTGTGCAAGCTAAGATGCAGTAAACTTCTCTCTCTCTTGCTTTACTGCTGCTTTCACAATCATAAAACGAGCCTAATGTTTAAATGTTAGAAAGCACTTAATGTTTAATCGTTGGAGATTAAGTCTTTTTCATGATGCCTGAGCTGCCCGGCAATAGGTTAGAAATTGATTGCCCCCTTGCTCCAGGGACACTCCTGGGTCTCAGAGAAACATCTGCCCCAGCTTTGCAAGGTTCACAAATGCAAAGGGAATGAAAAGTTTCCTTTTCCAAGGCAGTTGCATGTTTCAAGAAGACAGCACAGGGCAGCACGGGGCAGAATTTGGGCTGGTGAAGGGGAGACATGTACACACAGTATTTTGTGATGTTCTGGGGCCCAAGAGTCCAGGTCCCAAGCCAGGGGTCTCCCAGAGTATCCTTCCACTGTGGCCAGGAGTGGCCCCGCCGTCACCACACTCATGAATTAAAACAAGCAGCCATGGCCTCTTGTGAGAAATGCCTGGACATGGCTTGTTCAGCATTTGCTCCGAGTCATGTGGCTCAGACCCATTCACAGCCATCCGCTGGCACTTACGCCCATAGAAAAGTTCTTTTGTGCCTCTGAATAATACCAGAGAAGACAGGCAAAAGACAGAAAGGAATAATTGCTTGCCATCACTCATTCAGTCTCTAAAAGAGCCAGTTTTGAAAGAAAAGAATTCAGCACCACTTGTCAGCAGTCTGTTGATGCCGTGAACGACATCACAGAGCCAGACCTCAAGTGACCAACGACGCCTTGTGAAAGAGGAACCCTGCCAAATAAGGACCCCGTGATGCCACCGTGACAGCTGTATCCTACTGAGTAGGGCCTCAGAAGCAGAGATCCAGAGTTCAAATCCCTGTTCTGCCCCTAAGGGGTGCTCTGAGTTTGGGCAAGAACTTCTCAGAATCAGTTTCCTCTTTATAAAAATTAGCTGGTGATGCCTAGAGCCCAAGTTGTCTGGGATAATTGTGCAGGAAGTCATCTAGGAGAAACCCAGTAAGTGTTAGCTGACACCGAGTCTGTAATAAATTCATCAACAGAGCCCAGATAAAATCAGGTTTGTGTGTGTTATTGGAGCTTCAGCATTAAATAAAATCTATCATCATTCAATCCCTTTATATCTGGGTTTCCCAAACTCAGCACTATAGCCGTTTGGGCCTGGATAATTCTGTATTGTGAAGGGCGGTCCTGTGCCTTGTAGGGTGTTAAGCAGCATCCCTGGCCTCCACCCGCTAGATGCCATTAGCATCTCCCTTCCTCAGTAGTAACAACCAAAACATGTCCCAGACATTGCCCTTTGTCCCCTGGGGGGGGAAAATTACTCCCAGTTGAGAACCGCTGCTGTATATTATCATGGGATGCTAGGACATCTAACTGCAAAAATTATTCTTTGCTGCTCATCGGGTACATATTGAACATAAGGAGATAATAGAGAGCAGCAGAATCAGGAAATTGCCTTTTCTTGATAGTTAATGATAAACTTTCCACAAAATAAGTAGACCAGCCACCCCTTGTGCCCTTCATGCTCTAGAGGCATAAACAAAGTCTGACCAGGAGGAAATGACTTGTACTCAAGAAGAATTTCAAGATTTTGCCCATTTATATTAGCAGAAACCTGGGGAATGTTCATGAGAATAGATTCTAATGTTAGACTATGGAGCTTAACACTGAGTTTATGCTCCGTAGTCTAACCCATTTAACACTGGGTTGGTCCTAATTTATCAATCAGGGTGTACTGATGAATGTTTCTGGATTTGTTAGTTTATGTAGGTGGAAGTGGCTCTAACAGTTTACTTGGTAGGTTGGTTGGTTGGTTGGTTGGTTGCCTGACTGGACTGTAAGTTCCTTGAAATCAGGGATCTTCTCTGTCTTGTTCACTGCTGTGTCCCCAGCATCAAGAAAAGCACTCGGCACATAGTAGGTACACAATAAAGAGGTGTTGAAAGAAACATCTGCTTGCTGTTGTGTAAGACAGTGTGTGTCTCTAATGGTCTCCCCTTTTCTCTAATATCTTCAGTCCCAGGCTTGCTTCCTCAATCTCATCACACCACAGACCAAGCCTTGGCTATGGTGAACATCTCCATCAAGCCCATGGGTGATATACAGAGACTTCTGCCCCAGGGATGTAGTTTCCAAACGAGCAGGAGGATCAGAATCGTTTGAGGAGCATTCAAAGAGCACAGACCCCTGGGCACAGTCCCTGAAATTCTGGTTCTCTAGTTTGGGGCTGGGGCCCGGGAATCTGTAAAAGTGTCTAGGCACACTGCCTGGGACAGTGCACTGCTCTGTCCCACTCACACTGTGCATCCCTGACCTCCTCCAGAAACATCAGTGGGCTCCTGGTTCTTCCCCAGAACCCAAGTCTGAGAAATCAGTGTAGGAACAAGAGTCCCCAAGAGTCTGTGAGAGCACAGGAGATTGGAGAGGGGACTAGAATATTCCTCTTAAAATGCAGATGCCTCATCGAAACAGCCTGAGGAGAGGTCCACCCATCGTGACAGCCGAGACATCTCTCAGCCCTATTTTTTTTTTTTGCCCCAAGTATGCAAAGAAAAAGCTGCAAACAGAATTTGTAGTATGCAAGTTATGCATAAATAATGTGAAGTGACACCTCGAGATGCAGAGATTTCTGTTCTTCAGAAACTTGGGGTTATCACTGACATTTGCCTCTGATTTTAATGTCCACAGTTCTCAATATGGAATCAATCAGAAGTTCTGGGAGCTTTAAACACTGAACAACACTTTCATTCTGAAAGAGCAGCTCTCTTCAGCATCTCACCATAATAAGCCCAGGGAAAAGAATTCTTTGATATGAATATTTTAGGAAGGGGGTAAGGTGCGATGATATCATTGTGAAGGAAGCTCAGTCCCTTAAGGTCATCTTCAGAGCTGGAAATGATTCACATCGAGAAAACTGACCTTCAGTGTTTTCTCTGCTAGGTGTTTAAACAGCAGCAGCGGACTAAACCAGCGATCTGAAATGCCATGTGAGTGGGGAGGTTGGGAGACTTGAGTTTCAGACTAACTGGATATGTACGTGCAGGCTGGAGTGCTTATTACAAAAGCCTGTTAAAAGACATGTCAACTGAAAAAAAAAATGCACAAAGTGAGAGTTAAGTTTCTTGGGGGGCAAAATGAGGACTATAGCCTGGGAGATAGCTCTGAGAAACTGCTCCATAGAGGTAAGGGGGAAGGTCAGTATATATGTTTTTGGTGAAGGAGTAGTACATGCAATCAAGCTCATATTTTTTGCAGAACATTCTGCTCGTCTTATGAAGGTTACTGCTAGTCACGAGGAGCAGACATCACCATGAAAAATTTTAGTGCTTTTCTAGATACAAGGAGATGCAAGAATTGGGCTCATAAAACCTTGTCCTGAAAATATCTAATTATCTGAAGACCTGTTCTGCCAGTTTTTCCCAGAGCACAGAGGGCCTCACTCCTGATTGCCACCTTGGACTCCTTTCAGGGATTGTTGAAGGTCAGCAGCTGCAGCAGCTCATGATTTAATCCTTGTAGAGGTAGATGGCAAGTGCCAATTTGTAGTTGGCAGACATAATGTGGACCATGACATAGTCAGCATCAGACAGGCCTCTGTCACCACTGCTGTGATGGAGACTGAGCTGCACAGGCACCAGGATGCTGTGCTTGCCATTGGGAATCCAAGGAGACAGATGTACCACAAAACCAGGTCTTGTTATAGCAGCAGAGGGGGCGGGCATGAAGGCAGGAGAGGATGATGGGAACTCATTGCACACATGCAAAAAGGAAAAATAATTTAGGCTGAATTCCCAGGGTTTTGACTCTCAAGCTTCCATGTGAAAAGCAAGAGGTAAGAATTCATACATAATATCAGCAATAAAACTAATCCTGTTTTAGAAAACAATGAAATACATTAAAGACAGCCTTAGTCTTTTATAAAGACAAGGCAGATCTCATAAGTGAATGAAAATCTAGTCCATTACTCTTTTTTTCCTTAAGACAAAATAAAGAAGAGAAGCTTTCTGTGAAATGATGGAACTCCTTGAAATTACGATCACAACACCCTTGACAGTTTCAACATGGGGAAGGTGTTTTTCTGCACCAAAACATGAGAAATTGTGCTTGAGGAATCCAATAAGTGCAAAATGACTCAAAGCTCAGTTATGCTGTCAATAAAGAACGAATGAGCAAAATTCTTCCCAAGTTTCACACCAGAGGTATTGAGTATCTCACAAGACTCAAAAGCAGATGGGTATTTTTTATGTACAGTTTTGTCAGAGGGTGTAAAGGTAAACACACCTATGTAAAAAAAAAAAGTAGTCCATTACAGGAAATTATATCTTTAAAATTATAGTCATTATTCTTGCTTTCCAACTTTAACAATTGTGTTTATATCTTGGCTGATTTAATATAGAATATGTGATATATTATTCATTGTGACATATCAAGGGGAAAAGTAACTTTCACCCCCCTTCTCTTATCAGACCCAGTTCTACTCACCATTTCAAAACTTCTGTACTCCAAGAAGAGCTCTAAATCCAATCATTTAGGAGGGTGACTGTGGATGGATCTTGATTACCAGAAAAAGAGATGACTATGCACTAGAAGCTTTGGACTCTTGTACCCCTCACTGCCTTGTATTTCAGGTGCATCTGGTTCCTTCCTGGGGATTTGCTACCCATTCCATCAGTCACTTCACTGTAAGCCACAGAAAAGGTGAGATAAACTGAGGACTGACCTGTGCAAATAGAATATTCCTCACTCTTCTTCAATTCTACCTGGAAAACAGTTGCCTCAGAAAAGCTTATCCCTGGCCCAGACATCTCTTCTGAGAGCCACATTAATTCATCCAACCACCAAATTTACATCTCCTCTTAAAACTCTTCCAGAGTTCACCATCTGAATGAACAACACCAATATTCACTCTGTTTATATTTTCCTATCTCTGTCCTCTGTTTTTAGTTTATACATTATCTTACTGTCTTTTAGTAGTGACTCTAAAGATTACAGCATGCATCCTTGACTCTTTAAAATCTAACATGAATTAAGATTTTGTAATGTTATTCTCCAAATAACATTACAAAACATTAACTCCATTTACCCACTCATGTCTTTTGAAACATCACGGTCATGCATTTTAATTCTGTATTTTCTACATATATTTTAGATCCCCAAAACTTTTTTTTTAATTAATTTTTTTTTTTTTTTTGCGGTACGCGGGCCTCTCACTGTTGTGGCCTCTCCCATTGCGGAGCACAGGCTCCGAACGTGCAGGCTCAGAGGCCATGGCTCACGGGCCCAGCCGCTCTGCGGCATGTGGGATCTTCCCAGACCGGGGCACGAACCCGCGTCCCCTGCATTGGCAGGCGGACTCTTAACCACTGTGCCACCAGGGAAGCCCTCCAAAACTTTTTTATTATTTTGTAGAGTCAATATCCATTTATATTTACCACTTCTCTTGCTCTTCATTTCTTACTGTATTTTTGTTTTTCCAATGGGATTCTTTTTCTTTTGCCTGAAGAACTCCCTGTAGAATTTTTTTCATGAAGGTCTGCTAGTGCAAAATCTCTCAGATTTTACCTAAAATTGTCTTTATTTCACATTGAGTTTTAAAAGGCATTTTCACAAGACATAGAAATCTAGGTTGGTCTTTATTTTCTTTCAGCACTTTAAAGATGTTATTCTATCATCATCTGAATTTCATCATATTCTTTGAGAAGTCAGTTTTCTGTCTTTATTTATTTCTCCTTTGAGAGTAATGTGTCTTGTTTTCCTCTCTGCTTTCTCTTTGTCATTTGGTTTTTGCAGTACTATTGCAATATTTTGAATTTATTAAGATTGAGAATCACAGAGCTTCTAGAATATGGGGTTGAATGTGTTTAATCTATCATTTTCTCTTGAAAGATTGCTTATGCCCCTTTCTCTCTCTCTTCTTTGAGGACAACAATTATACATATATTAGCGTTTTTCACAGTAATTCATGTTTCTTACTTTATATGTGTTCAACTTTTTGCATTTCAGTGCTTCAGCTTGGATGTTTTCTCTTAGTTTAAGTTCACTAGTTCTCTCTTCTGATTGGTTAAATTTGCTATTACATTCATCCAATGATTTTCTAATTGTATTTATTGAGTATTTTACTTCTAGAGTTTCAAATGATTCTATTTTACAGATTTCAGTACTTGATAACATTCTCCACTCTGTCATTTATTTTCTGGAGCATAGCATGTTGGGAGAGGCAATCTCTCTTGGGCTCTAAGCATCACTTTCTCTTTCTGCTGTGGATGCCAAGAATGTAAGGCCCTGGCCGCCCTTTACCTAGACCATTTCTCAAGATTGCATTTTCATCCAGCAGTTTTGAGGAATAATGTAATGTCTTTCTCTAGGACAAAGAGTAGGCTTTCTTATTGCTAGCTATAAAGCAGGGATTTCCTAAGTTCAGTGTTCCTCAGCTGTCATGCAAACCCACTGAATATATAGCATTCATCTGCGCCATATCACATTGCCTCTGTGGAACTTGAGAAGAAAGGAGCAATGCAAATTTGCCAATGCTCATGCTGCTTGCTGAGCCAAGAGCAGCAAAGTCCTTCCTCTGACCCAGGAGTCTCATGTTTTTGGCAGCATCCATGAAACAGCAACAGATTAATGTATTATCTTGAAAGTAAGGTGAAGTCAAATCCCAGCCTAGACAATCAAGCACAGTTTTTTTTTTAATTTAGGTATAGTTGATTTACCGTATTATATTAATTTTAGGTATATAACAGTGATTCCAAATTTTTATAGATTTACTCTATTTAAAATTATTACAAAATAATGGCTATATTCCCTATGCTATACAATATATCCTTGTGGCTTATTTATTTTATACATAGTATTTTGTACCTCTCAATTCCCTACACTTATCTTGACCCTCCTCCCTTCCCTCTCACCACTGGTAACCACTAGTTTGTTTTCTATATCTGTGAGTCTGTTCCTGTTTTGTTTTATACGTTCATTTGTTTTATATTCCACATAAAAGTGATAACAAAGAGTATTTGTTTTTCTCTATCTGAGTTATTTCACTAAGCATAATACTCTCTAGGTCCATCCATGTTGTTGTAAATGGAAAAATTTCATTCATTTTATGGTTGAGTAGTATTTCATTGTATATATTTACCACATCTTCTTTATCCATTAATCTGTTGATGGACACTTAGGTTGCTTCCATATCTTGGCAATTGTAAATAATGCTGCTATGAACATTAAGGTGCATGGATTTTTTGAATTAATTTTTTTTTGGATATATACCCAGGAATGTAATTGCTGAATCATATGTTTGTTAGTTCTATTTTTACTTTTTTGAGGACCCTCCATACTGCACATAGTGTTTTCCATAGTGGCTGAAAACTTAAATGGAGCCTACTACAGGGAAGTTTATCCTCACTGGTCAGCTGTAGGTCCAACTTCTAACTAGCCTTAGTCCTTTCCACAGCAGAACACTGTACAAGCTGCCATGCCTTCCCAGCAGTTGCAGATAACACAGTTGACCATATTCCTCATGAGCAGACAAAAGCTGGGTCTCACTCCATAGCATGAGAGTTTCTTCAGAGTGTCCTTAATTATCATGGAGCAGACATGCTGGGGCAGGAAGCTACACTGTAATCACAGGGCAGGGGAGGGAAAGCGAAACTCTATTTTGTGTAACTCAAACATCAGTGAAATGGCTGCCACCACCACAGCTATACATTTAACTCAATGTTTCCAGTGAGCTTGATATCTTGCTTGGAAAGCGGATGCGTATCTGCGTTTGTCATGAAAACTTACCAGCAGAAATTCTCATTCCTTTGCTATAGATTTACCAAAATTTGTCAACTCTTTTCAGTTTAGAAGTTTCCTTAAATATATAGTATTTTAGGGAAAAAAATCAATAAACAGTTGATCTGAAAAAGAAAGTTGGAAAATTAAAGCACAGTTATTTTCATGTACATGTGTGAAAAGTCTATCATCTGTGGGTCTGTTTCTATTGTCTTTTTTTTTCTCAGTCCTGTTAATTGGTATGTCTGGTAATTTTTTTAATTTAAAGTCAGGCATTATCTACTAAAAATAGAAAAGTCTCTAGAACATATTATCTCCCTGCAGTGAAAGTTCACCCTACATTCTTGTAGGCAGTCTATATTGAAATAGACCACCCTAACCTAATCTAAGCTCATATCCCGTGCTAAACTGATTTGAGGCAAGGTGGAAGTTTTTGTAAGTCTCTGTCTGTCTCTGGTTCATTTCTACTTCTAGGATATAGCTTTCCATTGGTCCCAATTGGAAACCTGGGTTATTTGATGTTTAACTGGTGCCTCTCCTCCTTGGCAAGTCCTGACCTCCAATTTTTGTCTACTGAAAACCTCAAGATAGCCAAAATCTCTTTTCTGCTTTTTAATAGCTTCTTAGCATCTTTCCCAGAGCAGCTTAATAATCAGGCAAATATCCTGAGGGGGGAAATCACTGAAGGTTGGACTTACTTCTCTATGCTATGCTTACTTCCAGGACTTTGTTATCTCCTGTTCTACTTACCTTGGCAATTTCAAATTACAGATTTTTGTTCTCCAACCTCATGCTACAAGCTTGGTTGTTTTCTCTACCTTTTATCTAGGGATCTCTTCCTGGTTTTTCAACCCCTCACCCACTGTAAATGTTCTGAAGAAATAAGTAATTCACAGAAAGTTAGCTTACTTCTCTGTAGTTCCCTTCCCTCTGGATTATTTGCCCTTCAAGTCTTGGTTGCATCAGTATTTCTTCAATGTCTTTAATCATATTTTTTCAATATATTTAATCTGCATTTTCTCAAATTTTCAGGAAAGTCATTGATCCACCACAAGCCAGAATCCAAAGAATCACTTCCTACACGCCCTTCTTTTACCCTCTCCACTCAGTACTTCCTAAATGTTTCTCAAATCATTCTACTCCTCTCCATCTCCCCATCTCCCCACCATTACTTCATCTCTCACCTATGTTACTGATCTGTCCTCATCCACTCTTCTCTTTCAATCTGTTCTCTAAAAGCAGCCACAGGGATGTTACATTAAAATAAAGTATTTGTTTTCTATTGCTGCATAACAAATTACCAAAACTCAGTGGCTTAAAATAACACAATTTATCATTTCACAGCTGGGTCAGAAATTCAGATACAGCTTAGTTATGTCCTCTCCTTGGGGTCTCACCAGGTTGCAATATAGTTGTCAGCTGGGCTGTATTTTCATCTGAAGGGTTGGCTGGGTAAGAATCTTTTTCTAGGATCCTTCAAGTTGTTGGTGGAATTCATCTTCTTGCGGCTGTGTGACTGAGGGCTCCAGGTTTTTGCTGGCTGACCACTAGAAGCTGCCCTCAGACCCTACAGGTCTCAGTTTCTTGTCATGTGAACCTCCTCAACATGCCTGCTCACTTCATCAAACCAGGGGATAATGTCTTACTCTAGTCTGTTAAGGCAGAGTCTAATGTGGTGTAATTTTATCATCAGAGTGACATCCCATTACCTTATTCTGTGAGGTAGAAGAAAGTCACAGATTCCACCCACACTCAAGGAGAGGGGATTATACCGGGGGTATCGCCAGGGGGCAGAGATCATCTTAGAAGTCTGAGCATTTACATCAGCTTCCTCAGATTAACCCCCTTCAATGGCTTGCCATTACTGTTAGGAAAAAATTTTCTTAGAGTGACTTGTAAAGAGCCGCATGATCTAAACCCAAGCTCTCCATCTTTATCTCATGCTATGCCATCCCCTATTAGCTGTACTACAGCCACATTTTAGTCCTTATGTTTATCCTGCTCCCCCTAATCACAGGGCCTTTGCACAGGCAGTTCTTCTACACACATTAATTTTTACTTAGGTAATGCCTATTCATTCTCAAAGTTTCAATATAAGCACAATTCCTCTAAAAGTTTTCCCTGACATCCCCAATCAGGAAAAATCCCTGTTACATGGCCCCAAATACATCTCTTTTGTAATTTCAAATACAGTATCCACTTACTTATGGGATGATTTTGTTTTAGTCTGTCTCCTCCTCCTCCTCCCTCCCTCCTCCCCTTCTCCTCCCTCCCCCTCATCTGTAAAGTCAAGTGTCATGTCGGTTTTGGGTTCCACTGAATCCTCAGTGTCCAGCACACTGCCTGGCACACAGGAGACCCTCAGGATGCGTTTGTTCAATAATCGTTCAGCAGATGAACTCAGGTTTTTACCAGCTCTGCACTGTGTATGTGCAACTATTAATAAAGTGGTGTTTTGACTCCTAATTATCTATTGTTTCATATGTTACTTTCACAGGAACCTAATAGGGTGAAAGGATAATTGTCAGGAAAGATTTGAGCATTTCTAGGACAAAAATCTCACCTTAAAAATATCCAGGTGCAAGAGGGAAGAGATACGGGGATCTGTGTATATGTATAGCTGATTCACTTTGTTATACAGCAGCAATTAACACACCATTGTAAAGCAATTATACTCCAATAAAGATGTTAAAAATATATATATCCAGGTTCTGCTAAATTTCTTTCACTATTCATGTGCACTCCTGAGACAATAATAATATATATTGCAGAATACAATCTAAACACTAAATACTAAACATTGAGCAGACAATTCTAGATAGAGTATCTCAATTAACACTCACATTGCCTCTATCCTATAAAGCAGGTACCATTATCCCAAGAAATACGAGTCAGAAAAGTTAAATAACTTGCCTGGGGTTAAGCAAATGGCAACTGACAGTGTGAGGATTTGAACAAGAATAGAACAACCTTAGAGTCTGCTATTAATGGCCCTACCAGGTCAGTGTTTCTCAAATGCTCATTAATAAAGGTTCAGTGTATTATCCTTAATTTCCAAGAAACCACGGACCAATACCTTTGTAACGTACAATAAAAATAAATTATTAAAAATAAATACAATAATAAAATGTGAGTCCAAGTTTTTAAAATTCAGCCATCAAAAGTTTCTAAATGCTTATTCTCAATTTCTGTACTAACCTCATGGTCGACCAGCAGCAAACTCTTTGCAAATCAGCACAGACCAATGGGCAACTTCTTCATCAGCTATGAATTCTGTATTCTGCATTTCCTTGAGGCCTTCTGCTGTGGATTCACTCTTATACAAAAAAAAAAAAAAAAGATTATAGTCAAAGTCTTTTCTAAGCCAGCCAGTTCTTGAGGACAGAACCAGCATATTACTGATCATGATATCGTCATGATCAATGGCATTAATGGTATCAATTAACTTCAAATTCTTTTCTACATGCATTCCTTATTGGCCTTGAAATGTCCTCTGTATTCTGAGCTTAACCAACTTTTCCAAACTTATTTCTTATTATACCCTGGACTAAATGTTTGTGCTCTTCCTCACCCCCAAGAGTTCATATGCTGAAGCCTTGATCCCCAATGTGATAGTATTTGGAGATGGGGCCTTTGGGAGGCAATTACGTTTAAATGAGGTCATAAGGGGAGAGCCCCGACACACCAAGGAAAGGCCACGTGGGGACACAGTAAGGAAGCGGGTGTCTACAAACCAGGAAGAGGGCCCTCATCAGGGCCTGAGTCTGCTGACACCCTGATCTTGGACTTCCCAGTTTCCAGAACTGCGAGAAATAAATTTCTGCTGTTCAAAATACCCAGTCTATGATATTTTGTTCTAGCAGCCTGAGCTAAGACACACCCCTCTAAATCCCAGGCTTTGCTGGGCTTTCTGCTGTTCCTCATGTACAAACCAGGCTTTATTATCAGCTCCACCATTTTGTGTCTGTATCTTAGATTTTTTCCCATTATTCAACTCATACAGACCTACATCAATCCTTAAAAACTGAAATATGTGAGGGTATTTGGAAATGTATAAGTGAAGTAATAACAAATAAAAAACTAGAGCACATGAATATCATGTTCTCCATGAATGTCACCACATTAAGTATATGATATAGAAATAAAAGTCAAAATAAACTGTCATTAGATATTCATAGTGGGGCTTTTACATTTTACATGAAACCATGTTTTTTTTTTCCACCGTTAAACATATAATAAACTGTGTAGAATCCACAATAATGAATTCTGTTCATTTTTAGTGGCCAATATCTCATATTACGTAGGGCACAATTAACCCCAGCCCACTCCTGCCACCAGCACTTATACCATTGCATCTATTTTTTATTCCTGGAGGCCCAAGGCCCCCCAGATTAAGTCCACTGACCTTACTTTTTTCTATTTCCACCCACTCTGCTTCTCAGGATATAAAGTGGTAAACCAAACCCAGTAAAAAGATGTGGTCTTTCTTCATGGCTCTGGTTATACAAAAACAGGGGATTCTTTTTCTTTTTTCAACTATTTACTACTGTTCCTTACAGGAAACAAATGGTGAATTTAGAAAAAATTTAAGAAATTCAAAATATTCTATTAGTAGTTATTTCTGATCCATATTCTGGGGCGATGGAGCCAGCTCACACTGGCTTAAGAGAGTCACTTCCATGCATTTCTTCCCAACTTCACGTCCAGTAACATCAGATTGATAGCTTGAAATCAGCTGTACTGGGAGTATTTACACCACGGTTATGCACAACTGCCACAATAAGCACCGTCCCCCCACCCCCACCACCCCAGCCACCCCAGAGTCCATTGATAAACATTTACCAGCTTACCACTGTCTGTACTGAAATAGAAGTGGGACTGGCTCAGCTGACTTGAATGATCAGCAGACTAAATTCCTCCTCCGTTGTTTGCTAGAAAATAATTACCTTCAATGAATTCCATCAATTTCTTTTTCTCAACACTCCATTGTCATTGAGTTTATACCCCTCCTAGAGTCTTGATTCCACATTGCCTTGTACTGGGTATTATTGGGATAGTGTTCGTTGACAGATTCATTTGTGCTACTAAATAAAAAGCTCAGTTTATCCTGCTGTATCTCCCCCATAGAACCTGGGCTTGTGCTTTGCATGTGGTAAACATTTAATAATATTTGTGGAATAAATTAGACCCAAGTGAAATCAGTTTCTGCTTATGCTCCTAACTGAAGGCAAAAGAAATGTTAGTGCTCTCCAGGGATAAGACAGTCCTTCCGTGTGTCTTAGTTGTCAAGTTTGAAAAAGATGTAAGGCATCAAGTATGGTGCACTAATTCAAATGAAAATGAGCCTTAAGTACTTCAGAAATGTGACAGACAAGAGCTAGCGTCACATCAGGAGAGCAAAAGAAGGAGGATGCATAGAAGCTGAAACCAAAGTCAAATGAACCTGTTTTCAAATTAAGCCTAAACTAAGGACCAAAGTAAGTGATGAAATGAGAAAACACTTGGAAGGTGTCCTCTATGTGCTATGGGATATTACTCTTATTCTTTTTAATTTGATTTACTGACAGACTTAATGATTATGGATAACATAGTCAAGAATATCCTGGAAACAAAAGAAGCATATTCTGGGAAAGCAATCCAAAACAAGAACAAAAATAAAAATAAATCAAACAAAAGCAGGAGAGGCAATGTCAAATGCTAAATAAAATCTGAAAGAAGTGAAAAAATATTACTCCTATATTAGCACGAGCTTGAGGATAATGTTTCACTCTGGGACCAATTACTGCAGGGAAGGAGCTAGAAAATGGAAGCAATAAACTATTTTTTAAAAGAGCAAGAAGGGGAGGAGAGACATAAATATAATTAGATGAGATTTATATAAGACAAGAAGATTTCCAGTGAAGGGCTAGAGAACAAAAAAGGTCTTTCAGTGGAGAAAATGGGAACTTCAAGGGGAAAATAACAATGTGCAAAAGTTTACAAGGTCCTGAAACTTTGAGCACCTATTGATTAATACCTGTACATTGTTTCCCTAAATAGGACCCTATCTCTTGGGGACAAGAAAACAAGTCTGGAGGGCAGCAGTCATGTCTTACTCATCCCGGACTCCTCCTCAGACTCTCGGATACTGCCCTACACACAATGAGTGTCAGATAAACTTGAGTCACACTGCTGGTGCTTCCCTGACACTTCAGTTCTATGGATTTGCCTTCACACACACCTCTCATCTCTCTTGGAAAAAGATAAAATAGCCTGAATAAAGGCCATTTGTAATAACCTTCCCCCATCTGCCCATCATTGCATGCCTATCTCCTCTTAAAAAATGTTCAGTGTTCACCTTCTCTGAATATATTTATTTAGGATTCTGAGAAACTGCATTTAGGTGAAAATGTTTGTTCATGTCTAAACCAATCACTAAACGTACACACACACACACACACACACACACACACACACACACACACAAGACAAAAATGAACACTACTTGTAGAGCCTAAAATTGCTCAAGGGCTCAGAAGTTCATAACACCAATATTTCAACATATGTCGAATAAAGTTAACCAACTGAAAACAAAATCGGTCCCCCATTTTCCAGCCTCACTGGTCCTTTTTAATAATTCCGTGTAGATTGTCACCTTACCTTCTTTTAAAGTCTGCTTTTCCCTTGGGTATAACCCAAGTGGGCAGCCTCGAAATTTCTGTTCTTTGCTTCTCAATGTCTCAGCAACCTCATTAACCCTCACAATCTAACTACAAAGCGTGAAAATGATTCCCAAAGCTGCAGTCCATCCCTGACAGCTCACCCTCTCTCAAGCTCTGTGTATGCAGGTACCTACAGGCAACCTTCACAGACAACCCTAAAACACACAAAACTCTCATAAGCCAAAACTCAAGTTGGTCTTCTCTCAAAGCAATCTTTTCAAATTGTCCATTATTACAACAAGCTTCATCATATTCACAGACTTCAGATGTCAACCACCTGGGAAACTTCTGTACTTCTCCTTTGCCCCACGTCTAATCTTATATAAAATGTTACACATGGTAAGTGGATCTATGTTAGCTCTTCTTTTTTTAACAAAACTTCTTTGGATTGTCCTACTTCTGTTTCCACAAAACTGTGTCCTCAACACCTAATGTCTAAATCCCTGAACAATATACCAATGGGTTTCCTTGTTTGGGGCTCTCCCAGCTCTAGACCATCTGTCTCAAGTAACTTTCACTAGAAGCAGAATATGAGATACAATTTATTGATCCCTGTGATTGACTGAAGGGGTGCTCTCAGGAGAAGGGGAGGGGCAGACACCCAAGGACAACAAGGTCAAAATGCTAACAAAAAATATGTTCTCAACCAGAGATTAGTTTGAGTCAATGTCACAGGGAAGCTTTGGAGAATCAGTGACAAGACAGAGTTGACTCCATCTTGAGACAAGAGGACAAGCCTTTGATAGTGTGTACCTGTTGGGTGGGGTGCTTTACCTCCCAGAGGGTTCAATTAGCCAAGGGCAACTCCCTAGAGACAGGACAGCTATAGGGTGTGACTATATTCAGAGCAGATGGGGATGGGTGGAGGGCATCTGGGCAGGACACCAGCAACATCCCTGATGTTCTCAACATGTGACCCCTGGACCACAGCAGCAGCATCACCCAAGAATTTCTTTGACATGCAGATTCCTGAGTCCCACCCAAGACCTACCAAATCAGAAGCTTTGGGGTGGGAACAAAAAAGTTGTGTTTTAACCAGCCCTCCAGGTGATTCTGCCACATACTAAAGATTGCATCATTCAACACAAAGCTCGTGAACATTTCTAAGTCCCGTATGAGTATTTTTCCACTAATCAAGAGCCGGTAGTAACTCTTACTCAAAAATAAACTCCCAAGGTTAACAGTAAATGCTTTCATCCAAATTAGACATCTTCTATTCCTCCAAAGGTGCATCTCAGCAACCCCTCTTTCTCCATGGCTATTAGTTATCACAGAATCACAGAATACTGGAAGAAAACTTTGAGGTTAATTAATCTAGCTCCCTACTTTTGGCAAATGGAACCATAGAGACCCCCAACTTATCAGAATCTGAACCGAGTTTAAACAACAGGAACACTCCTTATTTCAAGTTGAATCTTCTTTGTCATCTGCAATGCCAACTTTACTCCAAATTAAGAAAATTCATTATGACACGGTCGCAACTTGTTGAGTTTTACCTCTTTATATTTGTGGTTTTCACCTCTAGCTAACATGCCTACCCAACTGTTTTTCCATCTCTTTCTGTCACCTCTTCCAGGAAAGCTTTCATGACAGATGCTATATATTGTTATTATTTACCAAATATCCACTACCCCGCCCCACCTCCAACCTTTCCCTCCCCCACTGAGGTTGCTCCTGGCTGTGGAATGTGAGGAGGTGTGACCTTTGCCGAGGGGGACACTTTGCTTGGCTTGGACCCCAGTACTCCTGCTCTCTGCCGCGATGTCTCGGATGGGAGGGGCTCCTGGGATCTGGACCATGGAGACATGTGGACCAGACTTAAACCAGCCCCTCAGCCTGAGTCCAGCAAGTCAAACCCAGCAGAGACATCCCGCAGCCCCCAGACGCATGAGCGAGAAATGAGCAGTCGGTGAAACGCCACCCTGGTTGCGTGTTGCAGCACTGTCGCAACAGCGAGGACAACAACAACGGCTCACGTGCCCTGGTCAGACCCTGGAGGACAATCATGTTTCCATGCCCTGAACATATACTAGCGCATTTAGTTTTTAGAACAACCTTATGAAATGCGTGCTACTTTTAGGCTCATTTTACAAGTGAGGAAGGTGAGGGAAGAAAAGTGATGTAGCTTGCCCAAAGCCACACTGCTGGGACCCTCCCAGGACCCCTAGCTATGAACGTCATGCAGTCTCCTGCTCTGTGGGTGACATTTCAGGCGTCTGGCTGCTTCTGCACCCCCATCTCTGGATTCCCAGATTTCCACAGGAATTCCTGTAACTTTGACCTTATTTCATTGAACTGAGTTGCAAAGGTCTCTTGATTTAACTACCCACCTAGGTGGAGAGGCCAGGTTTGGCGTGGTCCACACAAGGAGCCTGTCGCAAGGAGTTCAGGAAGTGTTGGCTAAGCGATAAGTGATGACGCCCTAATACGGTTCTCAGCACCGAGGGACTGAGGGTCAGCACTGTTGCTGTGGTCACTTAAGCAAGTCCCCATCTCCCCCCCTACCCCTCTCCCCGCACCCACAGGCAATAGAGCTCTGTCTTGACCAGCTCTCTGAGGCCAAACTCTCACACTGGTGCCTGGTCCTCCTGTGATCTATCCTCAGAATATCTTTCCACCCTCCTCTTTCATGGCTCCTGGTTCACTCCACACTCCAGTCAAGCACTACACTCCCTCACTCCTGCTGGCACGTACAATTCCCTCCATTCCCTCCACCTGGAGTGGTCCTTCCCACCTAACCACAGATGTAAATCCTCCCACCCTGACGGCCCAGTGCACATGCCACTGCCCAGCCCTGCAGCTAAGCATCCTCTGCACTCTGATTGCACATCTCTGTAGCTTTGGTGCATAGGTCTCTATGCTTCTAGCATTCCTTTCAAGTCAACCAGCTCTCGACATGTGTGTCTGCCTCGAAAAGCTGGGATCCATTTCAAATTCATCTGTATCACCCAGGAGCACCTAGCACAATGACTTGCAAATAGTAGGCATTCAATAAATATTTCCACAAAGAGTAAGTGATGTTAGAACTGGCTTGCTTTTGTGAGGTGTTCACCGTTAGCTTGTTCTAGAGGGAGCTGGGTGACAGCGTGTAGCGGGATCAATCACAGAGGGCATATCTCCTGCCAGTTTCCCACCGGCAGATGTTGCCCATTGCAGAGCAGCATGCTGCCCCATTCAGGCACTGTTGCCAAACAGAAGGTATTCTTGGCAGGAGTGTTGGTGCATGCCGCATTCTGCAGTCTGCACCTCTGAACCAGCTCCTCCATTGGCAAATGAGCCTTCTCGGAACTGGCGTGTGCCACCCTCCACAGACCTCCTGCCACCCAAACAGATGGGCACAAATGTAAGTGTGCCGGGTAGCAAGCATGCACATCCACTTGGAGCTCCCAATAAAAGATTTGTCTCTCACACATGGTGTCACCCCATCCAAACAGCAAAAGCACACTGCTGTGTTATGTGAGATGCTGCAAGGGAATTACCCTCATATTCTAATTTGAGAAAACATTAATTAAAGAGTCCCAGGGCTTCTCTGGTTGTGCAGTGGTTAAGAATCTACCTGCCAATGCAGGGGACACGGGTTCGAGCCCTGGTGTGGGAAGATTCTACATGCCGCAGAGCAACTAAGCCCGTGAGCCACAACTACTGAGCCTGCACTCTAGAGCCTGTGAGCCACAACTACTGAAGCCCACGCACCTAGAGCCCGTGCTCCACAGCAAGAGAAGCCACCACAGTGAGAAGCCGGCACTCCACAGCGAAGAGTAGCCCCCGCTGGCTGCAACTAGAGAAAGCCCGTGTGCAGCAGCAAAGACCCAGTGCAGCCAAAAATAAATAAAAAATAAGTAAATTTAAGAATTGCTGTAAAATTGAGGTAAAAGGATGGAATAGAATTAGGAAAACCAAAACCCTATATTTCCTGTTACGAAGTGCTACTCTTACCAAAAAAAAACAAAAACAAAAAACAAAAAAAAACAAAGAGTCCCAGACCTGGAGGAGGGAGTAAGGATGAGAAAGAGATGAAAGAAAACATTCTGTCTCCGTTTAAAGCTTTGGTTGGTAACATCTGTGGATTGGGGGAGATGCTCCTTCCAGGTGGAGTTCAGATTTAAGGCAGAGGCTAAATCCATGATTGGGGCTTCTAGGGCTGCCAGCAAGGCAGCAGGAGGACAGATACTCCTCCCAGGGCCTGGTATGCTTCCACACACAGGGGTGAATAAAAGTTTAAACTTCCCATCTGAGCCAAAATCTATAAACCATGCTCCAACCACACAGGTTCAGAGAGAAGAATAATGTGCTCAACATGCCACCTTATTGATAACCTAGTTGCAGTTATGTCCCAACCCAGGCTGAAAACCTTTATTGACTCAGGAGTTATCTTAGTAATCTGACAGCCTGAGCTGGCTAGGCAACACAGTCAGCCTGGGGAGCGGCCAGTGCGGCCTTTGGCATACACTACAATTTTAAAAGCCTGAAACTGACAAAGAAATAATACCACCTACAACCCTAAAGCACTTTAATTCTGGTCTTTCTTGAGACACTAAAGACAGATAGGAACTGCATTGATCTCGTACGGTAGATCTCACAAGTAATTTCTTCCACTGGGAGTTGTGGTTTTACTTTTACTTTCCAAACTCTAATGTACCCATGACTCATCTGGATACAAGAAGCGCAGCTTGAACTTCCCAGTCGGTCATCGGCAGAATGTGCCAAACAGCTATAGCACCTCAGGGAAGCCACAGAATGGAAAGCAGATCATCTGGCAAAACTGGCCAATGGCCAGCAGGTGACCCAGTTACTGGACCAATATGCTGTCCAGTACTAGAAGATGCTCAGTCTCCAAAATGGGTTATAAATATTCATTCAGGGCTGTAACATTTGGAAGGTGAAACCTTTAAAGACCCCAAGTTTTGCTGGTCACACTAGGGGTGCCAGGGGCTTCTGTATAGATAAAATCCATCCAGTCTGTTTATTGTCTGCCTTTTAAGTCGTTCCTTGCTTCCAGACAGCTCCAGGCAGAGACCTGACTGGGGATTAAGCATCCATCATAAATGTGGCTCAGAGACATTGAAAAAGAATAAGATAGAAGAGAAGTTTAAATATCTGCTGTAGAAGGGTTATCTCACTGTGACAGCTTGGAATGTGGCATTGATTAAACAATGGAGGATAGCATATATCTCTACTCTGCATCACAGGTGTGCTCAAAGTATTTTTCTGCAAGGAAAAGACAAGTTTATTTTTAATAATGGGTCAACACCTGGCCTCTGGAATATTTTACATCACAAGTTTTGAAGAAATTAACTTCTAATTTTATTTACATGCATTTCAAGAGCTTCAAAAGTATTCAGAACCCACTGGTTTTTCAGTCAGAATTAGTCCAATAGTTTGACTTTATAATCTTTGGATGACTTAATTGTAGGTCATAAGTGTGTCCAAACTTGTCTTCGCTGCCCAGAATTTTTTTTCATTCTCTACTCTCCCTGGAAGGAAGTCACTACAATGTTCGTTTGTCTGGTAGCAGGATGAATGGCCAACTCCTTCCTGGCATGTACAAGTTGAGGAAGCTGTAATTTGCTCCCTGTTTCCCTTGAAGGTCACTGAATTTAATACTCTGATTGAAACCCAGTGCCTTCTATAAATCTCCAAAGAACTGTGATTCCTAAGAAGGCAGATAATTTGGAGGTGGTATATGTGGACCTGTGCACACATGTTAAACAATTATAAATTGTTTCCTTTCATCTGTCTCAGAAGTAATCTGTAGCAAGACTCCAAAATATAAATCCTCTCTAAAATGAGACAGCTAGAAAATAGTCCATGAGGATTGGTGGGTTCATCCACAATGCTGACATTCCTGTACAGCTTCAGATGGTGACAAATGACACTGATTTTCAGCCTTGGCTTGATTTGAACTGGTGGCTTCTGTCTCTGGCTTCCCTTTTGTAGAAAAAAAAATGTCTCATTCATCCCTTTGGCATTATCCCCAGTCAATGAATGAGGATGACACTTCTCCCAGGTAACCATCTCAAAGTTTTCTAGCTGAGCTAGTTAGTGTTTTGGCATTGGAAAATACACTATAAAAATCATTCTTTCACTTTGTGCCTGGGAGGGAGGGTAGGGCACTTAGAACAAAGTAGTTCTGCCTTTGCCTCTACCAGTTCATGTAATCTTTGATATCTCAAAATGGAAAATTGATTTTATCCCTGGATATACATGAAACCATCAGAGGTCCCTGGGTCCTCTAACTGGGGATAATTAAGGATGCCTCTGCAGGAATGTAACTTTGTTGGGTAACAGTGGCTCCTGGCAAAGTGGGGATGGACATGTGAGAGTATTTGAGGCAGAAGAATTCAGGCATAGTGATCCATGATGGAGGGTCACAATAGGAAAAAGCATGTTTGAGAGTGAAGAGGTCTAAGGTACTAACATATAACCCCAAAACCAACTCCCTATAATCTCTATTGGTCTGAATTGAAAGGGTTCCCCCTATTTTTTAATCATCCTTCATTTCAATGTAACTCACACAATCTCCCATTTTAGTTTCTTAGGGCTGCTGTAACAAAGTAGAGTGGTGGGTGGCTCCAACAACAGGATTTTACTGTCTCACAGTTCTGGACACCCGAAGTCCAAGATCAAGGTGTCCACAGGGTTGGTTCCTTCTGAGGCTTTGAGGGAGAATCTGACCATGCCTCTCTCCTGGCTCTTGGAGGTCTGCTGGCTGGAATCTTTGGTGTTCTTTGGCTAAAGAAACATCACCCTGATCTCTGTCTTCATGTTCATGTGCATTATTCACATGTGTGTGTCTTTGTGTATAAATTTCCCCTTTCAATAAGGATACCAGTCATTTTAGCTAAGTGGCCCACCCTGCTTCAGTATGATCTCATCTTAACTAAATACATCTGCAATAACCCTATTTCCAAATAAGGTCACATTCTGAGATACTGGAAGCTAGGACTTCAGCATATAATTTTGAGGAGGACACTATTCAACTCATAACAGCCCCTAAACAATATTTCTATAACAGTCTGTATCTTCCTCCTCAGGCAGAGGGATCAGGACCTCATAAAAAAGAATAACAGTGAGCTACAAGTAAACTTTTCTTATACATCTATGGAGGAAACTGTAGAAGAGGTTGTCTTGGCCCCATTTGTAACAGGTAAAAATGAAAGGAAAAAATGTCCCCAAGAAATTGTAGCGGTGGGCTAACCTTTACAGCATTGCCTGGGCAATCCAGGTATCCTCAAGTTACAAACTTGGTTATGGTGATCCCAGACTGGAAGTACTCCTAGAACTTGACACTAGCAAATGAATATCCTCTCTGGAGAAAATCACCTTTCTCTTGGCCCTCAAAAGATTACCATAATAAAATTCTGAGAGTAATGAACAGCACACCAACAACCAAGCTCACCAGGAAAGAAATCACCATGAGAAAGCTTAGGAGAAAACAGCAGACAGCACAATTATATTTACAAGACTATAGTATTAAAATCGTCAGAACTAGATTATAAAATAATTATGATTACTATATGTAGGGAATAGAGGTTTTTTTTTTAAGTGACCTAGCACGTTTGAAAGACAGCCAAATAGAACTTCTAGAAATAAAAAATATATAGGAAAAAAATTTTTTAATGAATGGACAAGTTTAACAACATATTAGAAACAGGTGAATGTAGAATTGATGATCTGGAGAATAACCCAGAAGAAATTAACCATGATACAGCAGAGAGAGACAAAGACCAAAAAAAAAGAGAGAGAGAGAGAGAGATAGAGACAGAGACAGAGAAAGCAAAAAGAAAAGTGTGGTGGTTAGTGTGAGAAAAACTTAACATCCATTTAAACAGAACTGCAAAAGAATAATAGAGAGAGAACAGAGCATAAGTGACATTTAAAAGTAAAATTGCTAAGAATTTTTCAGAACTAGTAAAAGATATAGGAAACCCAACAAATCCCAAACAGGGAAATAAAAGAAATCTACATAAATATCCATCAGAGTAAAATCAGATAAAAAAAAAAGAAAAAGAAATTTTAAAAGCAAAAGAAATAGAATACCATCAAAAAAAGCAACAGTTAAATGCAGCTGAACCCTTAAGCAGTAATAAAATCAAGCCTACTGTGAGATAATGTCTTCAACTAAGCTTAAGGGAAATAACTTCCAACTGTCAAAATATCATTTAAGAATGAGAGTAAAACATACTTTCAGTAAACATAAGCTAAGATAATTTACCACCAGCAGACTTTCACAAAGGAAATCTTGAAATATATGATTCAGGAAGAAGGAAAGTAACCACAAAAGGAAAGTAAGGAACTGGAAAAAAAAAAAAAAAAAGATGTTAAAGGGAAATATAATTAAATATACAACAATAAACTATTTTGATATTGATTAAATTTAAAACGTGATAAATTAAGTATGTAGGTTGTGATTTCTAAAATAACTACTAAAAATGACAGAGACATAATATATCACTTCAAAACAAGAAGATGGAAAAAATAGATTAATAAGAACTACTCAGTCACACAAAAATAAAACGAGATAAAAGAAAAAGAAATATAAATAGGAAGAGACAAATTGAAAGTGCAATAAAAAGATGATACATTTAAACCCTAACATTTAAATCATTATATTAAATGTAAATGGATTAAATGTTTCAGATAAAAGCAAAGATTAGCTAATAGATTTCTAAAAGACCAGCTGTATGTTGTGCATAATGGATACATCCAAAATATAAGGACCCAGAAAGACTGGAGAAAAGGATTCAAATATATATGCCAGTAACTGCTAACCAAAAGAGAAAAGCCATGGCTGTTTGAACATTAGATAAAATAGACTTTAAGACAATAAATATTGCTAGAGATAAAGAGGGTCTTCTCACAGTTATAAAATATTTAATTCACAAGAAGACATAAACATTTTAATTCATATATGCCTGTAATAGACTGAATGGTTGCCCCCCAAAAGGTATTTCTCCATCCTAAAGCCCAGAACCTGTGAATACTGCCTTATTTGTAAAATTCTCCTGAGGTTAATTAAAAATAAATAGATAAAAACCAAGAAAAATCAAACTCCTAATATCAAGAATTTTAAATCCTAAACAAATATTAGCACATTGATTAAACAATTTATTTTTAAAAATAGAGTATATAATATACAAGAATAAGTCAATGGGTTTATTCTAGGAAAGCAAGCTTGATTTAATCTTGGAAATTGAATTAATGTACCTCATTTCCAACAGCTACAGATTATCTCAATAGATGCTGCTAAACTGACAAAATTCAACATCTATTCATAAAATCATTTATATAAACAAAGCATAGAAGAGAATTTCCTAAACATGATAAGGGGAATCTAAAAGTCATTTCTTATTTGATAATAACATGATGAAAATTTTCACCTTGTTGTCAGGAATAGAACAATAATGCTTGTTATCACTACTTCTGTGTAAGGTTGTATTCTAGGTCCTATCCAGTATAGTAACACTGTAAAAGGGGGAAGGGGGAAGGAAATGTACAAAAAAATTTAAAAGGGAGTATCAAAGATCTCTTTATTTTCAGACAGTATAGTTGTGTCTTTAGAAAATACAAAATAATCTAAAGATGCTAATCAGAAATTGTAAGTTTAGTAAGTCTGCCCAATAATGAGGGCAAATGCAAAAATCAATTGTACTATACAGTTCTATGCTGTACTACCATCAAGCAATTAGAAAATAAAAATTGTTTTAATTACACTTACAGTAGCATCAAAAAACATAAAATACCTAGGGATAAATATAACAAAGACATCACAACCTCTGCCATAAACACTATAAACATGGCTGAAAGAAATTAAAGAAGAATTAAGTACAGAGACATGCCACGTTCATAAACTGGAAGACTCAATATAGTTAATAGAGTCAATATAGTTAAATGCCATTCCTTTCAAGTTAATGTAAAGATGCAGTGCATTCCCAGTCAAAACTCTGGCAGGTTTTTTAGTAGATATTCACAGTCCGATTTTAAAATGTGTATGGAAATGCAAGAACTTAGAATAATCAAAGAAATTTTGTGAGCTGAGAACAAAGATGAAGGATTTACCCAACCTGGCTTAAGACTTACTATAAAGCAATAATAATCAATGCAGTTTGGTTCTGACAAAAAGATAGACATAGATCAATGAAACAAAATAGCAGACTAGTGAGTGCAGAAACAGATCCACAAACATATGGTCAATAAATTTTTGACAATTTTTTTAAGGCAATTCAGTGTGGAAGGGAAAGTCTTCAACAAATGATGCTGGATCAAATGGATATCCATATAGAAAAAAAAAATAATACCCCCAACCCTTACTTCACATCATTTATAAAAATTAACTCAAAATAGATCATAGGCAAAGAGTAAAACCTAAACTATAACATTTCTAAAAGAAAAAATAGCAGAAAATTTTTGTGACCCTATAGAATGCAAAGATTTCTGATATGGAACTCAAAAAGCATAAAATGTAAAAGGAAAAAAAAGTGGAATTCATTTAAATTTAAAATTTTGTTCTTGAACAGATGTAATTTTAAAACTGAAAGACAACAGAGCTGAAGACAATAATGGGAACATGTGTATCTGACAGAGGACTTGTCTAAGGAACATGTACAGAACCACTCTAAGTCAGTATTGAGACAAAGAACACAATTTTTTAAATGGGCAAAAGACTTATTCTTTATCAAAGAAAAAATAAAGATCTTCCTTGACTTATGATGGGGTTACTTCCTGATAAACCCACAGTAAGTTGAAAATATCATAAGTCAAAAATGCATTTAATACACCTAATGCACCCAACATCAGGGTTTAGCCCAGCAGAACTTAAACATGCAAGGAACAGTTCAGTTGTTAGCCTACAGTTGGGTGACATTATCTAACACAAAGCCTATTGTATAGTAACATGTTGAGTATCTCATGTAATTGATTGAATACTACACTGAAACTGAGAAACAGAATTGTTGTCTGGGTTCAGAATGGTTGTAAGTGTATCTCGTGGTCGACTGGGAGCTGTGGCTGCTGCCACTGCCCAGCATCACAAGAGAGTACCACACCACATATCACTAGCCCTGGAAAGGCTCAAAATTCAGAGTTCAAAGTATAATTTCTATGGAATGTGTGTCACTTTTGCACCCTCATAAAGTCAAAGAATCACAAGTTGAACCATTGTAAGTCGGGGACCAGCTATACAAGTGGCCAATAAGCATGTAAGCAGTAGCACGGGAACAGGACAGAGGAAGAGATGGCTTCCAAAGGAGCACAGGGAAACTTGTGGGGTTGGTAAAATGTTCACCATGATTGTGGTAACGGTTTCATGGGTATATACATGTTAAAACAGACCAAATTGTGGACTTTAAATATAGCTTATCATGCTTCAATTACACCTCAATAAAGTTGTAAACTATCAATTTTGCATACATATGTGATAATAATTTTATGTATATTTGGAAATATACGTTACAATAAACAATAAGTAAAACCTTAAAAATGATACCAATGACAGTAACATCAAAAATATAAAAATGTAAAGAATAAATATAACAAATTATTTTCAAGACCTCTTCAGAGGAAATCAATAAACTTTAGTGAAAGACATTAAAAGACTTGAATAAATTAATTTATCATGTTCATGGAATAAAATATTCAATATTTTAAAGATTTTTAAAATGTCAGTTCTTCAAATTAATTATAGACTAAATGCAATCCCAATCAAAATACCAGCAGGTTAATGTGTGTGTGGACATGTGTGGAAATTGAAAAGCTGATTCTAAAACATATAGGATGATGCAAAGGCCCAAGGGTAGCCAAGACACTGATGGAGAACAGGGGGTTTAGACTTGCTCTACCAGATACGAGGACTTGTTATAAATCTTAGGTGACGAAGACACACTGGTTTTGGTGCAGACACAGGCAACTGACAAATGAAACAGAATATATGGCCTAAAAACATACACATGTTTATGTGGATATTAGATCAGTGAAAGGGGTGGCATTGCAGATAAGTGACTGAAGATGAACTTTTCAGTAAACTGCCTAGAGATAATTAGGTATCCATTAAGGGAAAAAAAATGAAATTGAACCCTTGCTTCACACTACAAACAGAAATAAATTTCAGTTTAATTTAAATGCTAAATGCCAAGAACAAAAATATAAAATTTTTAGAAGATCATGTATGAGAATATCTTCAATACTGTCTTAGTCTGCTTAGGCTACCACAACAAAATACCACAGACTGGGTGGCCTAAATAACAGAAATTTACTTACTCACAGTTCTGGAGGCTGGAAGTCCAAAATCACAGTGCCAGCAGGGATGGCTTCCTCTGAGGCCTCTCTCCTTGGCTTGCAGATGGTCTCCTTCTTGCTGCCTCTTCACATGGTCGTTTCTCTATGTGTGCATCCCTTGTATCTCTGTGTGGGTCCAAATTTCTTCTTCGCTATAAAGACAGCAGTCAGATTGGATTAGAGCCCACCTATATGATCTCATTTAACCTTACCTCTTTAAAGGCCCTAACTCCAAATGCAGTCACATTCTGAGAAACTGGAGATTAGGACTTTAGCATATAAATGAGGGAGGGGATGG
Source organism: Pseudorca crassidens (assembly GCF_039906515.1). Taxonomy (NCBI): domain Eukaryota; kingdom Metazoa; phylum Chordata; class Mammalia; order Artiodactyla; family Delphinidae; genus Pseudorca; species Pseudorca crassidens. The sequence goes on from NC_090298.1 coordinate 8,731,249, forward strand.
GGCACCGTTCAGCCCATGACAGATACCTTAGAGTCAATAAGGATTGCTTAAACTAGCCCTGAAATTCACCAACAATAGAAAGGTTGATAAATGTCCCTGATTTGAAATTGGGAACTTCTGTTCATAAAAAGCAATCTAAAGCTAAAAAGAAGACAAACCAGAAGAGACGCTTTTTGCAACATTTATAGCTAACAAAAGACTGCTGTACAAAATTAAAAACTTCTACAAGCCAAAAAGAAAAAAACAACTCCAAAGAAAAAAAAAAAGGACAATGGACTAGAACAAGAACTTCAGAAAGGAAGACAATCAAATGTCCAAAATACACATGGAAAGGTGCTCAACCCCCTACATAATCAGGAAATTCAAATGAAATTGGCAAAAGTTGAAGTCTTACAATACTAAGTGTTGATGAGGATGTGCAGCAAAGGGGAACCCTATGCACTGCTGATGGGAGTGTAAATGGTATAAATACTTTGTAAAACAACCTGCATTATCTAATAAAGTTGGAGATAAATATATCGTGGGACCCAGCAATATTTTTCTTGGGTATCAACTCAGAGGGACTTCTACTGTGTCAACTCAGATATGTGTATCAAGGCTGAAATGAAAGCAACCTAAATGTCCAACAAAAGTCATCTGAATTATTTTTAAATGGTGATACAGTCATTGGATAGAATACTCTATAATAATAAAAATGCATGAATGACGGCCACATGTAACATCTTTATGAAGCTCACAAACAGTATTGAGTAAAAGAAGTCAGACGAAAGAACACGTTCACTCTGATTCCATTTATGTTTAGTTCAAGAATGGGATGATCTCAATTATATTGTTTAGCGATGCATTCATAAGAGACAAAAATACTTTTAAAAAGCAAGGGTATGATTACTGAAAATACCAGGACAAGGGTTAGCCCCTGGACGAGCAATAGATCTGAGAAGGAAATTTGGAGCCTGGTAAGCCTCTGTATCTCAGATGGTGTGGCTGTTATGGGGTTGTTTGCTTTATAAGTGTTCGTCAAACAGCAGTTCATATCAACTGTAAGCACTTTCTGGATGTGTTATATTTCACAATAAAACCAAGAAAAATAATTGACAAAAGGCAATGTTAGGAAGTCTCAGACTTCCAAAATGAAAACAAGAATTGGTAGGTAGCAGGTAAGCCACAGAAAATCTTGCACAATTGGGTATATGAAGTGGTGTCAGCTGCTGGTTTTCCTGTCCCAGTCACCAAGAAGTAGGCGAGTTTAATAGCTGTATTTAAAGTGTCAGATGCAAGAACAACAACAGTCTTTTCTTTTTTTTTTCTTTTTTTTTTTTTTTTTTGTGGTATGTGGGCCTCTCACTGTTGTGGCCTCTCCCGTTGCGGAGCACAGGCTCCGGACGCGCAGGCTCAGCGGCCATGGCTCACGGGCCCAGCCGCTCTGCGGCATGTGGGATCCTCCCGGACCGGGGCACGAACCCGTGTCCCTGCATCGGCAGGCGGACTCTCAACCACCGCGCCACCAAGGAAACCCAACAGTCTTTTCTTAAATGATTTTTTTTTTTTTTACTAATTCCCTACCAGCTCAAGAAACTTTTCATTATAATGGTCTTTTCCTGTCTGTCGGGGACAATTAAACCCTCACTTAGCAGCACCCTGGGTCTTAGGTCAGCCACTCCCCTTGGTCCCCAAAATATACTCCAATCCTCCCTAACTTGGACTGGATTCACCACATCGTCAAGGTAGCCAAGAAAGAAAGCTATGGCAGAAATCAAATAAAAGCAAAGATACAGAATTGTGGGAGAAGTTAGTCTGTAGAAAGAAAAAGCTTAAGGCATTAAAAATGAGCACAAGAACTTTCTGCCCACCAGTGGATGTATTTCACTTACAAACCACATTTTGTTTCTCATAGAGTGGGTTCATCCTCATTTAAGAACTGAAAATTCAGCACTCTTTTGAAGAAGCATTTTTTTCAAGTTGATATAAGAGCCCCAGATGGTTTTGCTTAGAGTGTCCCATTGATTATTGCATTCTGCTCCCTACAAGCCACAGATCTCTTAGAACCTAAGTGACTGGGGAGTGTCCGTTGTTTTGGTTTCAAAGCAATTCTGTCCTGAGTCACACACACTCACAGCCAAAGCAGTGCTGAGGGACCGGATGAAAGCTGCCCATTAGAAACTTCAGTGGCTGGTTATTTCTTCCACAGAATTGAATATATTACTCCAACTACTGTCAACAAACATGCATCGACAAGTCTTTACACTGTCTGGACGACAGTCCCTGAGTACTAGAGTGAATGGGTTCAAGTCCGCATCACCATCATCATGGCAAGGACAATGCTTCTTACCTCTCACAGGATTCAGTGAAAAACTGAACAAATAAAAATGGATTGAAAGCATGAGTATAAAGGAGCGAAAAGTACCAAGCGCATTGTTATAAAATATCAAGTCAACAATCCCGTTGTGTAACACCCCCAAAGTCCCATGTCTTTTCTGGCAGGTTGTGAACTTCCGGAGACCTAAGTTGGAAGTGTGTGCGTGTGTGTGTGCGCGCGCGCGCGTGTGTGTGCACGTGTGTGTTTGTGTGTGTGTGTGTGTGTGTGTGCGCTCACCTGTGTTTGAGTATGTGTTTTAAGTGTTAAGTGAGGGGAGTGATGACAAAGGTAAGAAGGAGAACAGACAGACAGGAACGGAATCCAAAGAAGAAATAATAAAGGGGAGACCATGACCTCTTTGCTCTGTAACTATACAAAAACATTCAGTTGAACCTTCGAGGAATCAGGCGGCAAAGCTGGTTATTGGGAAAGGCCTTCACTGCCCTCTGCATGAAAGACACCACCCACCATTGCAGCCCACTGTCCAGACCTGTCTACCCTAACCTATTAGCCTGTGCTACCTCCACCCTCGGAACTCTGTCCCCACCTGCTTGAATTCCAGCCCATCTCCTTGCCCTGCAGCTCATCTCCCCAGCCTCTGGGCGCCTTTGAAACTATCTGAGGCATCGAGTAACAAGCCAGCAAAAAAATAAAATAAAAAACAATAGGAAATAACAAGGTAAGGAGGAACCAGGATTAGAAAGGAGACTTCCTTTCAATCAGAACTTCTGGCACCTTGTGTTACTTTGGGTCTGCTGAATATTTGACGTGCAAGAGATTTATTGGGAGAGAGCAGGAGCAGGCAGGAAGAGGTTGAGACTGCAGTGCAGGTCTGATACTCTGGAAGGAGAGAAGGAAGGAAGAAAGACTGGGGAGCAAGAACCTCAGCCGCAGGAAAAGCCAAATTTGGCCAAACCTATGGGCAACCCTGAGCCAGAGTCGCCCATTGGAGGAGTCTGCATCGTGCTTTAGTACCCAGCCATGCCCAGTCATTGGCTGGTTGCAGCCTGCAGCAAGGGTGGCCTTGGTATAACTGTGGGAGTGGATAAGAAGGGGAGTGAATAAAGCGGACCATTGGTCACTTGTATCCCCTGTAGCAGGAGACAGACCTGAGCAGCTGCCTCTCAAGAACTATGTTCCCTAATCTATTGGTCACTTGAAATTAAAAAACCCATCTTAACTGCTTAACCTACAGCACAGAAGTCACAAACTGACTGTGTTGGATAGAATCTGGCGAAGATGATTTTTTGTTGTTTGTCTGGTTTTGGATTTAGGGATTGATAATGCTTTTAAAACTTTAGAGCTAGTTACCAACATTTAGTAAACCAGAGATTTTACATGTTATACATTCAGATTTCCACTTTTTCTCAAGATGAGATGCAAAGGGCCAACATTCCCGCAGAAGATCAGGTGCACTTTCCCTCTCCAGGTGGCCACAGTCCCCACCACTCCTTTAGGTTTACACTAGCTCACACCACTCATTATTTATTGACTGTCCCCTCTGGTCATCTGAACTTTTGACTGGCCTGCATTCATGCCTGTGTCACTGTCAGAATATAAACCCTCTAAGGGCAGTGATTTTGTCTGGATCATTGAGGCAAATCAATGGTCAGGAACAATTCCAGGCACATAATAGCTGCTAAAGAAGTATTTGGCCAATGAAATGGTGTGTTATCTTCACAGAGGACTGGAAGGTATTGTTTGGGTTGGTGGTGGTGAAGAAAAAGAACTTGTTTCAAAGTTTTGTCTGGGACTAAACTTGCTCAGTTCACAAAGAAACAAGTTGGCACCAAAGGAAGAAAATGAGACTCCAGACACAGCAGTAGAGTGCATTTGTTCTCAGGAATGGGTGGGAGCAAAGTAGCTGCAGAATGGCACAGAATGGGTGTGCGTCCAGCAATGGGCATGCTACCATTGCACATCCTGTACTCTCATGCAGGGATTCTTTCTTCCCCTTCTAAACTTAGGAGGAGAGAGTGGGTTTGCACAGGGAAATAGTGCTTATCTCAGCTCCTTTGCTGGCCCTAATGCAGCCTGAAACATTGCTACAAAATACTTGCTGGGCCACATTCCAGGGCAGCCAGGCATGTGGGGTCCTCACCCCAGAGCTAACACACATTTAGGCATGATGGAAAGAATCAAGCTCAGTGATGATGTGATGTGCGTTCCTCAAATGCATAAAAATGCACATGGACAAATGGTGCAAATCAAACAGAGAACTGCCTGCCAGAGGCAATCCCCCATGGTGTCTCACTAGCTCTGAAAATGACTACCAGATGATAAAGGAGAGCAGGCCCTGTGCAATCTGATTACCATGAGGGACTGGCAAATCCATTAGAAGCAAATAGGCTCCTTCAAGTCCATTTTACTTGCTAAAAACAAGAAACTTTAAGTCTAAAAAATGAGTCAATTTTTCATCTCACTTCTTACTGTCTTATATTTGCTGCATCCATCTCCAGCTAAAAGACTAGAGGTTTGTGTTTTGAGGTCAAATTTTGCTGCTGTTAAAACTCAAAGTTAGATCTAAGCCTGACATGAGGCAGAGAGCTAGAACCTTCAGTTTGTGGGCAACTTGCTCTGTTGTCCTCATCTGTAGAAAAACCATTGGGGAGGAACAGAAGTATTGAATAAGTCTGACAAAGCACCTTCAATGCATCAGACTGTAGAGTCTTCTGCATATGTTTTGTCACTGAACCCACTATTCCAAAGGATAAATAGGTTTATAAAGAATCCACTAGAAGAAAAATGGGGCAGCCATTATGGAAAACAGTATGCAGGTTCCTCAAAAAATTAAAAATAGAACTACCAAATAAATAATCTAGCAATTCCATTGCTGGACATTTACCCAAATGAATTGAAATCAAGGATCCCAAAAGCAACCAGCTGAATGGGAGAAAATATTTGCAAACCATGTATCTGATAATGGGTTAATATCCAAAATTTATAAAGAACTCATACAACTCAATAACAACAACAACAAAATCCGATTAAAAATTGGGCAGAGGACCTGAATAGACATTTTCCCAAAGATGACATACAGATGACAAATACGTACTTGAAAAGATGCTCAACATCACTAACCATCGGGGAAATGCAAATCAAAATCACAATATCACCTCACACCTATTAGAATGGCTATTACCAGAAAGACAAAAAACAACAAGTGTTGTTGAGAATGAGGAGAAAAGGGAACCCTCATGCACTGTTACTGGGAATGTAAATTGGTGCAGCCACTATGGAAAACAGTACGGAGATTCCTCAAAAACTTAAAAATTGAACAGCCATATGATCCAACAATTTCACTTCTGAGTATTTATCCAAAGAAAATGAAAATACTAATTGGAAAAAATATATGAACCCCATGTTCATTACAGCATTATTTACAATAACTAAAGATATGGAAGCATCCTAAGTGTCCATTGGTGGGTGACTGGATAAAGGAGTTGTGGTATATATATATACAATGGAATATTGTTTAGCCATAAAAAGAAGGAAATATTACCATCTGTGATAGGAAGGATGGACTTTGAGGTCATTATGCTAAGTGAAATAAGTCAGACAGAGAAAAACAAATACCATATGATATCACTTATAGTTAGAATCTAAAAACAGAAACAAACAAACAAACAAAAACTAAGGTCATGGATACAGAGAACAGATTGGTGATTGCCAGAGACAGGAGGTGGGGAATGGGCAAAATGGGTGAAGGGGGTCGAAAGGTATAAGCTTCCAGTTATAAAATAAGTAAGTCATGGGATGTGATGTACAGCATGGTGATTATAGTTAATAATATAGTTAGTAATTTCATGTTTGCTAGGAGAGTAAACCTTACAAGTTTTTGTCACAAGAAAACAATTTTTATAACTGTGACAGATATTAACTAGACTTATTGTGGTGACGATTTCACAATGTATACAAATATTGAACAATTATATTGTACACCTGAAACTACTGTAATGTTAAATGTCACTTATATCTCAATTAAAAGAAAGATCTCAAAAAGATATCTGCACTCCCATGGTCATTACAGCATTTTTCACAATAGCCACAATATGGAAACAACTTCAAAGTCCATCAGCAGATGAATGGATAAAGAGACTGTGTTATATACATACTATGGAATACTATTCAGTCTTTAAAAAGAAGGAAATTTTGCAATGTTTTATGTGGATGAAATCTGAGGACATTGTACTAAGTGAAACATGCCAGTCATAGGAAGATAAATACTGCACGATTCCACTTACAGGAGGTATCTGAAGTAGTCAAGCTCATTGAATCAAAAAATGGAATGATGGTTTCCAGGAGTTGGAGGATTGGAGAAATGAGAAGTTACTAATCAGTGGTCATAAAGTTTCAGTTAAGCAAGATGAATAAGCTTTAGAGACCTGCTAAAACGTTGTACTTATATTGTAGACTTAAAATTTTGTAAAGACAGTAGATCTCATGTTAAGTGTTCTTTCCAAAATTAAATTAAATTACATTAATTAATAAAATAAAAAAGAATCCACTACATTACAATAGGAGGGATATTAGCAGGTGTGTAGTCCATCTTTCTCTTAGACTTATTTAAAAACTATAACTTTTAATAAGCACAGTAAATGTGAATGCCCTCAAAAGATGCTGGCTCCCAGCTCTATCCCACCTCTGCCTTGCTCTGAATCCCGAGAAGCCAGTAGACTTCAGAGTTTCATATTGTATAGAGTTTGTAATGGGAACAGTGGAAGCAAGCTTAGTGAGAGGCAGAGGGTGATGAAGGGGTCTCTAAGCCCCAATGGTTAAGGATGATTTCCTAAGACATAAGGATTTTAGGCCAGAGAAGAAATGAGTGAAAACAGGGACAGAGGTTCTAGCCAGCCTGCTGAGATCAATACGAATACCCAGAACATGAGTGACCCATCAGACATCCCCTGCATGCCCTATGGCCAGATGAGGGACCAGGCCCTCAGAAACCATAGCATCCACACCCAGCTGATGGAGAGAGTGCTGTCCTTGCAGCAAACCATGCAGGATCATATCACACAGCTGACAACCAGACACCAACAGAAGAAAAACAATGGAAACAACGAAAAAATTTTCCCCCAATATAAATATATACTACAATATTAAATATGCTTTTCAAACCAAACACTATCCCCCACAACAAGATTCTGAAGTAGACATCGATGACCTAGTCTCTCATTTCACACAGAGAGCAGCTGAGGCCCAAAGATGGTCACTGACCTTTCTTCTTCATGCTAGGAGCTAATCCCATGTTTCTTGACTCATGGTAGATTGCTCTCAGTGCTCAGTACTCAGTACTGCCCAAGAAATAAGAGCAACCTATGAAGATGATCATATAAACAGTAATCACATGTCACTTTGATGGTGATGTTGGTACTTAAGGACCAGTATGGACACACTCCTCTCCTTCAAAAGTTCTGAACAATAAAGAATGTGTTCAAAGGACAGTTAGCCAAATAGAGTCCATGGTCTGAACCTAATTAATGGCTGAGCAAGTCCCCAGTAACCAGGAGAGAAGTAGGTTCTCCAGTATAAGCTCAGTTGGAGAACATGGCCTAGAACTGAGACCAAACAAGGGTTTTCTATTCAAAACCTGACTCTTACTACCCACACAGCTAAAGACATCTGGATCCACCAGTCTGAACTGGAACAAAACAAGCTAAGGGAAATTTCTCCTGGAGATAGGAAGAGGGAACCCCTGTCCTGCTGAGCCTTCCTCAGTGTGGCAGGCACAGACCCTCAGTTGTGCTGGAACACACACCTGAGGGAGCGGCCAGGGAGCCCTACTCTGTCTGAGTGAGTGGTACACCATGTGTGTAGGAGAGAGAGGCAAGAGATGGAGCATATTTTCCCCACCTCATGAAAAGAGGTAACATCTGTAGAAGTTTCCCATCCCTTTCTGGAATGTGAAGTTGCCTACTTACAGCCTTCACATCATCACCCAGTTCCTATACATTTAAAAACTTAACCCATTAATGTAATGGTAAAGAAGAAAGGCATTCCTTGTTGAACAAGAAACTGAGGGATTCCAGAAGGATGGAAAGCGACAGGGCACAGATAGAAGAAGGAAACTTCAGTCTAAGACCCACAGGAGGGTCCTGCTACAAAAGAAGAGAGGGATGCCAAACCGCCCTGTGACCGAGGAACCAGCTTGGGGCTGTGATCACAAGGGCATCAGCCAGGTGCTGTGGCAGCTCAGCAAAGAGTAGGAATCTACATACCTTCTCCCTTCCTCAGGTCAGGGAGCATTGCAGGAATGATCACATCCAGGCAGTGGAGGAAGAGCAGGATCGGGACCACAGAGAAGTGATTATGGAGACAGAATCACTTAGACTGTCAGAGGATCACTCTGGCCACTGGTGGAGAATAGACTGCATGAGTTGCAGAGGGAAAGTGGGGAGGCCAGTGGGTGTGACTGCAGTCTTCCAGGAAAGCGAGATCATCTACAGCCTGGACTAGATGTGGGTGGAAGAATGGAGAGAAGGACAGAGATTCAAGGGACAAGCAGGATGTAAAATCAGTAAAACAAGGTCAGTGGTCGTGAATTATTGTTTCCCACTGTGCCTGTGGATTCATAAAGCAATGAAGTGCTCTTAGTACTTAATACATTCCATTTACTCAGCTTCCAAAACTTGTGCTTTTCTTCTCATGTTTGTAATTAACATGTACCGTTAAACATCTTAATATGTTATTTTTGTTGTTTTTATAGCCAATTTCATTTCCATTTTCTGTTAGTCTTCCTTTCAGCATTCTATATCTGCATCTGGGATCATTTTCCTCCTGACTAAAGAACTCCCTTCATGTGCTTTTGGAAAGTATTCTTAATTTTTGCTTCTCTGAAAGTGTTTTTATTTCACCTTCATATTTTAAGATTATTTTGCTGAGTAAAGCATTCTAGGTTCACAGTTATTTTCTTTTATCACTTTGAGGGAATTGTTCAATAGTCTTGTGACTCCCATTGTTTCCCATCAGAAGTCAGTTGTTGGTCTTGCTGTTTCAAAGTCCTCTGCCTTTTCAACACCTCTGAATGCTTTTAAGATTTCCTTTGTCTTTGGTATTCAGAAATTACAGTGATGTGTTTAAAGCTTGATTTTCTTCGTCTTAATTCTGTTGGGGCTCATAGGCCTTGAGTTTGAAGCTTGTTGTCCTTCCAAAGTTTTGAAAAACTCTTGACCACTATTTCTTCAAATTTTGTTTCTGTTCATTTTCTTTCTTCTCTCTTTTCTGGAACTACAATTACATCTTTTCATTATGTCTCATATGTTTCTTCTTTTCCTTATATTTAGTCTTTTGTCCATCTGTGCTTTAGTCTGCATATATTCTACAGCTTCCAGTTCACCCAAATATGATGTTATGCCCATCAGTTAAGATCTCAATTTTATTTATTTTTATTTTTCCATTATAGGATTTCAATTTGAATCTTTTTATGGTTTCTAATTCTCTACTGAAATTCCTCATCTTTCAATTTTATTTCTTGAACATATTAATTATAGACATTTACTGTTCATGTACAATAACTCCAATTTTTTATTGTCTAAAGGTATGTTTATATTACTTCTTTTTTTCTCCAGTTTTGGGTCAAGTCTTTTTGTATACCTGGATTTTTTTTTTAATTGGGTGCCAAATGTGTATGAAAAATTGTAGAGACAATTCAAGGCTTTGGATAAGGTTATTACCCTCCCAAGTGTGTTTAATTTTTCCTCTGGCAGATCATCTTTTTCTTTTCTAGGATTAAGCTGGTTGGGAGTTGTTTCTCAGTCTTTGTGACGTATGGGATGTTTTCAGTTTAGCCTTACTCTGAGGGTGCAGGCCTTTCGTGTAATAATCAAAAACCTGGAGCAATTATAGGACTTCTTCTTCTTAAAACGTCCTTCACTACAATTTTTGACTCTTCAGCCTTGTGACAGTACCAAAAGTTTTGCTCAGAATCTTAACTTATCAGATGCCACATTTGTTTTCTGATTTTGCATTTGCTGTCTGGGCAAAAGCAACTGCAGATGACAAACACCTCTCTTTATTTCTCATTTTTTCTGTATCTTAGCCCCAGAAATTCTCACTCTCTTTGTATCTTTTTGAAGCCTTCAAACATATATATGTATATGTGTGTGCATGTGTGTTATAGCATTTCTCACTATTCCCCATGGATCTAAAACCACACAGTCAGCCAAAAGCTGGCTTAGGAAGATGCTTATGTTTCTGACTTGCTTAAGGGAATTGGTGATAGTGTCATTCACCAAGACAAGGGATTCTAGAAAAGGACTCTGCAATAAAGAGTTAACATAGTAGGCCTGACTGCTATCCAAGTTTAGCCCATGGCTGGAGTCTGAGAACTTGACTTCTGGAGGGCTCCTATCATTACTGATAAGAGTATCTTGCTGTGCCTAAACATTTTGTAATAACTATTGGTTTATGCTGAACATCTGCTTTCCTTCTGGGAGTCTGGAATTTGAGTATGTGCCAGACAGAGGGTGCCAATGTGACCAGCCAAAACCCTGGGTACTAAAGCTCTAATGAGCTTCCCTTGTCGGCAACGTTTCACACGTGTTGTCCTAACCCATTTCTGGGGCACATTAAGTGCATCCTTCGTGAATCCATTTGGAAGAGGACTCTTGAAAGTTTGCACCTAGTTTCCCACAGATTTTGCCCCATATGCCTTTTCCTTTGCTACTTGTGACCAGGATCCTTTTTCTCCATAATTAATCATAACCATGAGTATGACTATATGCTGAGTCTTGTGCATCCTTCTAGGGAATCCCCAAACCCTGGCAGTGGTCTTGGAGGCCTCTGAACACAGACCAGTTGAGTTGGGAACAAAAATGATTTTAGATTCGGATAGATTAAGTTTGAGGTACTCTTTATCTTACTTGACCTGTTATTTATTCATTGTTCTACCAGGTATTTCTTTGGTTCTCATTTGATCTCTCAACAGCACTAACATTGTTGACCATCCAACTTTCTGAAAACATGACTTCATTGCCTTTTACTGATCATTTGTCATGGGGTTTACCTCTTACTCTCTTCCTCTGACAAACTTGCAAGCACATGATTTTAGATTCCTGGGCCCTCTACTCTTCTCATGGTATCCTTTGTACGTGGGAACTCTTATCCACACCTACAGCTTCAAATACCTCCTATGTACAGAGCACTTACACATTTACAGCTTTGGCCTCGAACTTCCTTTCAGGCTCTAAAGCTGGATGCTGAACAGCCTACTTATCTCTCAGATAAATCAGAGTTACCCCAAAGCTGGGTGATTCCAACATTCCTATTAAAAACAAACCAACTGCTTTGCCTCTCAGCACCTCCTCTTCACCTACGCTTTTCACTTTTCTCGTGCCTCCACTTAAACTTTTTAATCCTAGTTATTGCATAGTATGTCTCCTCTCTGTCCATAATCCTTTCAATTTCTGGGTTCAGACAATAAGACTTTGTTGAGCATCTACTACATACACCCTGTTAGACACCAGGGATATGAAGATAGTTAACACATGGAACCAATCTTCAAGGGCTTTATAGGCCAGTAAATAGTGGCAGACATAGAAATAAATAAGTACCATAAAGAATGATAAATGTGAATACAGAACAAATTCAGGACATACAATGAGTGCTCAAAAGGGGAAGTGGTCAGATCTCCCAGAATATGGAGGAGGGGATGCTTAAGCTACATTTTGACAGCTCAATGGATATTCTCCATAAAGACAGAATGGATGAGAGGATGAAATGCACACTGCAGGGAGAAATGGCCATGTCAAAGTCACTATGCCTATGGAAAACCACAACAGAAAATGTCACAGGAACTAAGCTAATTTAAAATGTAGGGTATTAATTTTCTTAAAAGAGCATTCATTTGAAAACCTAACTACCAGGAGAATCTAATGAAATAAAAGAACTAGCATTTCTAGAGTTTTGCTGAATGATGCGGGGTTTAAATGATTAAGGCTCTGGACAAGTCTGTCTCCATTAGCTCTCAAGAGAGCAGCTGGTAAGCACTTTCCTTTCTTGAGAGCAAGAGACAAGAGCCAGATTCAAGTTCCAAGAGGCATCAGGGGAATGTGAGGAAAAAGGATTATGAGAGGAAATCTTTAAAAGGAGGGAATTATGATAAGGAAGCCAGTTAAAGACCCCAGTAGTCGGGGTAAAATCTCTTCCCCAGACAATTCTTGATGATAACAGGGTGGGTGGAGGAGAGGCTCTCGGGGAGTATCTGTTTGACCACGTCCTTTCCAAGGTTGTCCAGAGAATAGTTAACAGCTGCTGTTTCAGAAGTTGGTTGCATTCACATTGGCATCAATTTTCCTATAGTCAGTGTCACAATTACTACTCACAGGAAGGTTTGGGTCAAGAATGACTTCCTGGCACATCTCAAATCTCACCACAGTGTCCACTCTGCCTGTCCCAGTTGCACCCATGGACACAGACACAGGACCCCAGCCCGGGCTCACCAGAGCAATCTCAGAGAACCCCTCTCTCGCCTCCCCCACTGCTCAGACTTGGCCTCGGGGAGCATGTTCATTAAGACCCATAGTGTCCACAGAAGGAATTTTACCCCAGGACTTTCCTCTCTTCATGTGTGAAAAGGTGCCTCCTGAAATTCTCCCTCTGCTCCAAATGGTGCCCAGACAAAGGAGGACAGTCCAAGGATAACTGGTATTCATTTTAACAACTGTCAAAAATTTTCTGTGGGTAAGTGGCTGCACTAGTTACCACTGAGCTTTTTAATGTCTACAAGACATGCTCCCTGCCCACCACAAAATAAATACTTCCTAGGAAATGGGAAATTCAACCAAAGTGTCATACTTTGTCTATTGTTAACAAACACAATGATCAAAGAGTAAATCTCCAATATGGACATAGGCTCAGGGTAGAAAAAGAAAACCAATAGGAATAAAGTGATTGCAAATAATTTTGACTCATTGCCAACTTCAAAATTATAGATTTTATTATATAATAAAGTTATATCTATGTATGTAAATATGTTAATATAATACATAGTCTTTTTTTCTAAGTCAACAAAAGTACCTTTATTTATATATATTATTTTTGCTTCCAAGCTTATAAACACTTTTTACAGTATTGTGGCCTTAAAAAACAAGAAAGAAAATATTTCCTGCAATTTTCCCAAAAGGCTCCATGTAATTCAGAGAGCTCAGTGATGGTACAGTGATCGGCAAATAGATATAACAATGTAATTCACACCCAGCCATTTAACTTTTTATTTTCTAGACTGCCACCATTAGCTTGATTGGAGGATGACTTCTCCAAAGTAGTTCACACTAGCAAAGAGAGAATCATATCTATGGCCATAAGTTCTAATTTTCATAATTTTCCCCTTTGAGAAAGTCTGTTGCTCAAGACAGTACAAAACTAATACTAATCATTCAAAAATCAAAAGCCTTAGTCCAGTCTCTAACCACCCATCACTCTGAGTAGCAGAAAGAGTAGGCTGGAATTAGATACTCAATCAAGTATTTCCAAATGGCCCTCACACTTTTTATTTTCAAAGGCCCTTATGACAACTTTGGAATTTTCTATCTAAAATTGAAACATGATACTTGAATGCAGACAAATACCAATATGCCCAGAAATTAAATTTCACCTGTAAATTCATCCCGCCCCCTAGGCCACTAACCAAAGATGATTTATGTAAATTAATTAAATAGTGTAATTCTAGCACATGAAGAAATGATTTGTTAATTAAGCTGGGGAAATAATATATGCAAGCAACAGATGATAATCACACTGTCAGACGCATAACTGACTTGAAGAAACAGCATGTCTAATCCTAAAATTCACCGGTGCCCTGTTATCATTAGGTCATCCATTTATTCCATTAATCATTAATCTGTCAGGTAATGTTCTGGCTTTGTAATAATGGTAACTGTCTTTTGAGGGTGTATGGCATGTCAAGAGTGGTCCTAAGAACTTCAAAGATACCACAATAGCCCAATGAGGTAGGACTATTCTGATTTTAACTTTAGGAACAAGGAAATAAAGAATTCAGGTTAGGTAACCTGTTCTGAGTTTGAAACTAACAAGTAGAGGTCCTGGCATCAACCTGGGAGTCCACCTCTGAGCCCCAGGCCTCACCCCCTGTACCAGACTTGTGCCACCCACTGACCATCTTTCCCTGGGCACTGGGGTCCCTCTCGGGTATATTCTTTGTGATGGACACTGGGGACCTCCGACTGGCAATCCTAAATGACTCCCTTGGAGCCCATGCAACTAAGCATCTGGCCTGCTTTCTCCTGGTCCTGCACAGGAAAAGTGAGAGAAGCCACTGGAAAAAATAGACTGTTTTTAACTTCCTCTCAGACTGCAGAAAATATTCCACATACGTAAAATGTTATCAAAACTCCATACCAGCACAATTCTCAGTGTCAACTGTGATAAAAACAAAGCATCACATGGAATGAGTTGGGTAACTAAGGGTCACTTGATCTCACAGCATCAAATATATCTTCTCAAACTGACAAAATTATTGTAAAAGCAAAATATACAATGTAAAGTTGTATAATGTATTTTCTCTGCATTTGATATTTTAAACAAAATCCTTTATTTTCTTACCTTGTTGGTATAAACTTGCCAACGATTTTTCTTTGGAAGGACTGTTCTCCCACTTTGAGATTATGCCCATCCTACTTCTTTGGTTTTAAAAAAGTCTTTTATCTTATAAAATGATAGAGATAGTAGATGGTACTAGTTTCACTTTGTTTTATTTTCAGTATCCTATATGGCAAAGTGAGATGTTGGCAATGTTAGGTTGATCAGGAAAAACTATTGTTGTGATTGTCTTTTAAAAAATCTGCAAAATCTAAAAGTGGAGAAATAACCTTATTTCTCTTCACTGGCTGCCCAGCATTTATCCCTCAGGTGGAGATTCTGGGGTCTTGTTTCATGCTCTGAGTCAGACCTTTAAGGCCAGAGTGGAATCTCAAAGTCCCACTAAGACCTCATCTCTGCTACCTTCTTCAAGCTGCAGGACATAATTGCCATAGGATTTTTTTTCCTCTTCTTTTTTAAATTATTTTTATGCCTGTTCCAAAGTTAAGCTGGGTTCATCTAAGATCCCACACTAGAGGACTTTCTCTTTTTTTAATCAAAGTATGTATAGTTGATTTACAATACTATATTAGTTTTAGGTGTACAACATAGCGATTCAGTATTTTTATAGATTATACTCCATTTAAAGTTATTACAAAATAATGGCTATATTTACATTCTGGGCTGTACTATATATCATTGTAGCTTATCTATTTTATGCATAGTAGTTTGTATTTCTAACTCCCATACCCCTATCTTGTCCCTCCCCACCTTCCCTTTCCCCACTGGTAACCACTAGTTTGTTGTCTATATCTATGAGTCTGGTTTTGTTTTTTTATATACATTCATTTGTTTTATTTTTTAGGTTCCACATATAAGTGATAACATAGAGTACTTGTCTTTCTCTGTCTGACTTATTTCACTAAGCATAATACTCTCTCGATCCATCCACACTGTTGCAAATTGCAGAACTTGCTTCTTTTCCATAGATGAGCAATATTCCATTGTGTGTATATGTAGATAGATAGATGATAGATAGATCACATCTTCTTTGTCCATTCATCTGCTGATGGAAACTTAGGTTGCTTCTATATCTTGGTAATTGTAAAGAATGCTGCTATGAACATTGGGATGCATGTATCTTTTTGAATTAGTGTTTTTGTTTTCTTCAGATATATACTAGGAGTGGAATTACTGGATCATATGTTAGGTTTTTTTTTAGTTTTTTGAGGAACCTCTATACTCTTTTCCATAGTAGCTGCACAAATTTACATTCCCACCAACAGTGTACCAGGGCTCCTTTTTCTCCACATTCTTGCCAACATTTGTTATTTGCAGTCTTTTTGATGATAGCCATTCTGACAGATGTGACATAATATCTCATCATAGCAATATTTTTTGATCTATCTCTTAAGGCAAAATAAATAAAATCAAAAATAAATAAATGGGACCTAATTAAACTTAAAAGCTTTTGCCCAGCAAAGGAAACCTTCAACAAAATGAAAAGACAACCTACTGAGTGGGAGAAAATATTTGCAAATATGACCAATAACGGTTTAATATCCAAAATATATAAACACCTCCTACAGTTCAATATCAAAAAACAAACAACCCAAATAAAAATGGGCAGAAGACCTGAATAGACATTTTTCCAAAGAAGGCATACAGATGGCCAACAGGCACATGAAAAGATGTTCAGCATCGCTGAAGGACTTTCTTGATACAAAGGTGAAAGTTGCAGACTTGGAATCAAGAGATCTGGGCATAGATGCTGTTTCTCCTCTGAGCAAATCATTCAATCTCCCTCAAGCTCTCTTTTTCCATTTCTAAGTCAAGGTGTAAGATCTCTGAAGGTCATGCACTGATCTTACATTTTATGTGATTCTATCAACTTCCCATCTTCAAGCCAAATCAAACAATTTCAAGCAGAAAGACCTTATGCTTCAGACCCAAGTTTATTGGCATCTGTACAGTAATAATACTTCCAGAACATTTCCTCTTGTGCTAAGGGAGGTGCTATGAAGGGAGGTGTGGCTCTTCTCTGATGCTGGGAAGTCCAAACAAGGGCAAGAAGACCTACCGTGCATAACAATGCTTTGACAGACTTCATGGAAGGGGACGCATTTTGAAAATTAGGCAGAAGTTAGCCATCCTTTCCCTCCTCCATTTGATCACACATTCAGGTGACTTTAGGAATCAGGCAGCTCAAATAAAGAGAGAGTGAACAGAAGCCAACAGGGAGTGGTTAGGACATGGTGACTTGGAAAGGGGACGTCCCACGAACAGGCATTCAAATTCAGATATTTTCATAAATCCGTGCCAGCCACATTGAATAAGGCTGTCACCTGAATCCAGTCCCTGTGCTGTCAGCTTGCAACTTCACATCTGGACGATTCAGTGCCTGAGAAAGGGTGTTGGTCCTTGGGAGACACACTTGCGAGTTTGGTGCATCCCGTCAAGTAGGAAAGGAACGGCATACAGGCACTCACAGTAGTGTGGGGGCCACCGAAGGTCTGTTCTCTCAGCGGCCCATCATCTAGTGTGAAATCCCACAGCCTCCCCCCAGAACTGTTTCAGGCTTTGTGGGGAAGAGGGGGACTGAGTGCATCAGGGGCCACTATTGACCATCCTGCTGATGCTGTGGTGTTAGCCATGACAATGTCTCAGAGTGCGGACTGCTTGGACGGGAGAAGGATGCATGTGAAATGGGAGCGTGAGGACTCCCCAGAAGCGTGGAGCAATTCCTTTGTGATAGATTAGAAAAAAAGAGAGATTTTTAATGACTGACACACTGGACAGGGGGGCAGGTAATTCTTGTGGGAGAGAGTTTATGGGGAACTTTGTTGGAAAGTGTTTCATCCCTTAAATGTTTCTCATAGACCTCTGGAGACTGTCCTACTTGCACCTAGGTTTAACCTTTCCATTTCTGCATTGTAATTCCCATCTTAAGTTGCTCCATCTCTTCAGGAAATATATTTGCATAAGCAGGTGTGGGCACAGCTGGGGAACTTGAGACACCATGTTGGAAAGACGAGGACTATCTCACTTCAAGCAATCTGCTGAGTCCCGCAGAGAAAGCAGCAGCATATCCAGGGATCCGGGGCTGTGCAGAAACCCAGCATCCAGGGAAGAGCAGACACAAGTGGGGAAGGACCCTTTCCTGCCTGGACAACTCCAGAAAGACAAGGATCTGGGAGTCATGGGAGCCAGTTACCTGCTGGAGGAAGCGGGCCTCTGAGAAATGTAGGAGGAAAGAGATGACAAACCAAAAGATGGGCAAGGGGTTCAAATATGCATTAAATGTTCTGAAGGGGTGAGCCAGTGGGGTTGCTGAGTTGAGAAGACACAGCGAGGTGTAGCTTAGAGTAATGAGATTATTCCTGCATTCACTTCTTTATGTTATTGTTAAAATGAGAACTCCAGATCTGTCTGTCTCCTTTTTCTGTACTTATAACTGTTGAAGTCCATAATTGTTTTCTTGCACATTTGGCTAGGAAATCCAGTCTTCACAGGAGCCCCATGGAACATTCTATCTAGTCCTAAAGCAAAATCTGTCATATCTCAGTAGCATAGTCTTTCTCCTGTTCTGTGTGTAATGAACATTGCCTTTCCTGGTGGGTTTTTAAAAATATTATTAAATAAAACCTTGCCAAATTTACTTTGCAGAAGTATCTTTTATGGAAAGCAGATGGAAAAAGCTAACCTAAAAATGCAAATCATAACACTATAATGACTTCTTAATTTTAAAAGTTATGGATCCAGCTTCCCAGGAGGGACTGAAAGAGATGGTGACAACAGCTGCACAAGAAACTTCATGAGTGGGAGGTGATGGAAAAGCAAAGGTAGGTCGTAGAGTTGCAGAGATCATAAAGGATATTCCTCGTCCTGAAATGTGTCGGGTTGAGCACTCATACGTGTTCAATTCCACTGCGTTTATTCAGGTAAAGGAAAAGAACAAAGACACCACCAATCCCAGGATACAGATTACTCCCAAATGTGTCTACACATGCCACAAGGAATATAGAGTTCCAGAAACACATATTTAATGTCCTTCCTCCAAATTTCTGCGCGACTCCTAAGACAGGAACATGAAACCACAGTTCACAAATGCTCCCAACTCTAATATATTTACTCAGATGTTAAACTCCTCCTGAAATGACTATTTAACACAGAGGTTTCTTTATATTTTTGTAACTGGCCTCTCTTGAAACCCACTGTTCAAGAGGGTTGAACTCTTATCCACATTCTTATTTTTGCAGAAAATAGCTGGGTTTCCTCCCCAATCTGTGTTTTCTACTGTCAATTAACCCCTCTCCTTCCCTCTTTCCTGATATAGAAGAGATTTTAGAAACAGTTTCAACTTACCAGTAAGTTTTAATATTACCCTTGTGAATAAAATTCAATATATATGCAAAATATGCCTCTTTCACCTTTTCAATTCTTTGTACTTTCTGGGATTTTTTTAATTTTTACTTTATATTGGAATATAGTTGATTAACAATGTTGTGTTATTTTCAGGTGTACAACAAAGTGATTCCATTATATATATATATACCTGTACCTATTCTTTTTCAAATTCTTTTCCCATGTAGGTTATTACAGAACACTGAGCAGAGTTCCCTGTACTACATAGTAGGGCCTTGTTGGTTATCTATTTTAAATATAGTAGTGTGTATATGTCAATCCCAGACTCCCATTCTTTGTACTTTTTGAATAACAAGTGACCACAGGTATTAAAATACACACATGCAGTCTCCTGATTAACACATTGAGAAGTACATCCAGGAACTGATCCTGTCATCAGTGGCATCACCTCACCGACACACTGTTCAGGGCCATCTGGCCTGTGTCAGAGTATTAACTGCTATCCTCTGGGTGAATGGCTGACATGCATTTACTTTCTCGATAGAGCCGACAAATTAAACAGCTGGAAGTATTTTCAAATTTCTGTCTGGGGACCACTTAATATATTGGAACTCAGTATGAATTTCCCTCTGAGATAAAAGTATAAAAGTTGTTCTTTCTTTTTCCTCTTTTTTTTTTTCTGTAAGTCACCTCCTTCCCCCCATCCCCCAAACAGAACATCAATAGAATATCATGTCTTTCAAGTTATGATCACAGGTTAGAGAAAAGAAAAGGACTCTAAACTCAGCTGTCATTTGCCTCCTAATGGAAAAGTGGATCAAAATCTCGCTGGAGGAAGAAACCAGAGGAGGAGGACACGTTATAGCTTGTGGCTGCTCTTTCCCTCCACCAGAATTAGACACAATCCACTAAAACGGCTCCACTGAAAGCCAGTAACAGGAGTCATTTGGACTGCCATGTGTGGGGACCACGAGTCATTGGGGAGCTCTCAGTCAATTTGTAGGTTTGGAAAACAAACTCAGTCACCATAGCATCATAGCATTCGGCAGAGAGTAGAATGTAATATAAAATGCTTCATCTTGAACTTCATCCAGGGCATTAAGCTCCTGGAACACTGGGAGCTTCCTCAACATTCCTCCACTTCGGTGGGAGAGTTTCTTTTAGATACTCCACGCCATGCCCAGCACCACCGCCCATGGGACCCTGCCATGGAGGGAGGTGCCAGGAGGATAGATCATGCTCATCAGAAGGCTTTCGCTCATTAGCGCCTTGAGCTACTTGATGAGACTCAGCATGCATAAGCATCCAAACAGAACTGGCCATCTAACAGGTAGAATCCGACAGCATTTGGACATGAACCAAGAACCCTTGCAACGAAGTAGTGCTGTCTGATCACTTAGACAGTACAAGCCTTTCAAAGCTACTTGTCTTTAGTTTGGGGTCATTTTTACTTAGCTCATGTGACTACATCATCTTTCTTGGTTTACAGCTATAAGGGTGTTAGTTACAATGGGTTCCAAACATAGTAAACTGTGTCAGGGTAGGGACACGAAGAGCCACTGGGCATCCTGTGAATGCATTTTTAGAGAAACTTTTGGAGCCTAGAGGCACTCATCAACACCTTCCACAAAGAAGAATAAAATGCAACACGTTGGAATGTTCTAGTGACTTTGACCTGTGTCAACTAAGCTAAGCTTAAAGCATATTTCCCAGGTTCCCGTTCTTGTGTGGTCCTGGGTTCGTGCTGGCCACAGGGGATATTTTGCATGAGATTTGGAATGCAGAAGTGAAGTAGTAGCTATGTCTTTTTAAGCTCTGAAAGTCCACGTGGGGCTCCAGGCATTGTGGCAGCTCACAGATATTGCCACTGACCAGTTGGCTGACCTTGGTGGTGTGGGGCAGCTCTCCAGATTCCACAAGCAGGGAGAGACTGGGGTGAAGTGAGTGAGGTACTGGCCTCAGGGCACACAATTTAAGGGGGAATCAAAAAACCCAATAATCAAGAGAGATACTGTATTAATGTGATTTTTTAAATGAATGCAGAAAAATATACAGTGAAAAAATTATCCCAATATTAAATAGACAGGAGGGGTCACAGTGCAGGAACAAGCCATATAGCAGTCTGAGGCAAAAGGAAGAATCAGTAATATTGATCTCACAGGCCACGAGGTCTTCTTCAACTTGTCCAAAGCGTGGGACTGGCACACGTGTAGCTCTGTAGTAGAGGGTGTGTCTGTCCACAGCACTGATGGAGACAGTGAACAACATATGCACATTCCATTTTTCCTTCTCAGGGTCCTGCTCTTCCTTGGGTGCTCCAGTGTGTCTCTATGCCCTTCTACATGCAGCTTTCCAATTGTCATTCGGGTGGACCTACAGCAACTTCATGCTCAGCCCTCAAAGCAGAAACCGGATACCATGGCAACAAGTAGCACAGAAGGTTCCAACAGCATCCCCATACTCCATACCACTGTTGTGGTTCTACTTCTCTGATTGATAAGGACATGATTTCTGTATACAAACTAGGTTATGTCAGCTAGGAATACAACACAAGTTCCAGGAGTGGTAAGGTCAAATTGTACAAAGAAATAGCTACAGCTTTCTCTCTCTGTCTGTGTGAGCCATATCTCTGATGTGGTCAAGATGTTGCCTGATGCATTCTTTTGCTAAATTATCAGAGACTCCATATCAGTGGAGCCTACTGTTTATACCTGATAGAGAAACAGATAACTAGGATGTCCCTGTCTCTATTCTGGGGCAGAGATATTCCTTATCTAGTTTGGGTTAGTTTTTTCTTTATCAACAATAAAGACAAAGCCATAGTCCCCTAAAGAAGGCATGCTTAATAAACTCAAATTCCACCTGGGCTTCATTGGAGGAAACTACTATTGTGTTTGAAAGCACAAATTACAAAGTTCAGTCAAACTTAAAATATAATTAAAAGAGAATAATTGTTTATCTTCTTTAAGGATTTTTATGAAGTTTCCAGATTATGAAATCATGGATTCATTTCTGAATAATTTTGGTATTGTTATATGTCCTGGAGCTGGTTAAGGTAGAAACTGGGGTTATGATCATGAAAAGACTCTCATACAATCTCTGGGGAAGACACCTGCTTTTTGAGGAATTTTGGCTCAGTTGGATAAATCACAGTTTATCAGAGAGTGAGCAACCTTGCTGTTGAGACTTGCTATGAGAAGAGCTGGGGCCCAGAGAGGTGGACACCCAAGGGCAGCTGTTGGAGATTAGAGACTTTTCTGTCGAGGGACCCATTTTCTGTGACAGATCTAGACCAGGGTTTCTTGATCTCAGCGCTACTGATAATTCTTTGTTGTGGGGGGGGGCTCTCTTATACATTGTAGAATGTTGAGCAGCACCCATAGCTTCTATCCACAAGATGCCAATAGTCCTACCTCCCCCAGTGGTGACAGCCAAAAAATGTCTCCAGACATTGCCACACATCTGCTGGGTGCCAAAAGTGCCCCCAGTTAAGAGTGTAGATGACAACACAGTCCCACCACTGGTGTAGATGACAACACAGTCTCCTTCTAGCTACCAGGGCCAATGCTGGGGTAGCAAAGTCAGAAGTGGAGGCCAACCCAAGATCAGACATTGAGAGTTCAGAGGCAGATAAGGATGAAGTCTGCCTACAAAATAAATGCAGGTTGTAGACAAGGAGAGGCTGATACCAAGTCCATCACCAGAGATACCATTTGCTAGATAAAATTCAAGTCAGGCTCAAATGAGGGACCAACTAGAAGATCAGACTGGGGAATCTGAAAGCATATTTTGCACTGATGTGGTCGACATCATGTATTTAGTAACAGAGATTAGAAAGATTGAGGACCTTGAGAACATATCACTAATATTTAAAGACAAAGCTTCTCAGCCCTTCAGATAAAATTGATTGTGCCAGCTAGCTATTGCTTTGTAACAAGCTGCACTAAAAACTCAATGGTATAAATGGTATTTTTATCTCTCTTGAGCTGGGAGTTCTTCTGGTCCTTACTGGGCAGTTCTGAGGAACTTAGGCTTTCTCATGTACTTAGAATAAGCATAATGGAATATCTAATGTGATACATTTTCATCTTAATTGTTGAGACAAAAATTACTATTATTGGTTACTAAGGTATCATTTCCACAGGAATCATAATGGGTAGATTTTGTCTGTCCTGTCACCCCAACTATTATTAAGCTGTCAGCCTGGCAATCAACAGTTGGCACTCTCTCCAACACTAATTTCTCTCTCTCAGCTAATACCCTTATTTAAACCTTAGCTCCAAATAACTTTGACCTTTTTCTAGAAAATAGCTGTATTTAAAAAGAAATCATTTCTTTTTCTACATTCCCTATCATTCAAATTGTGCTTTTTGTTGTCACATGGACCCTTGCTACACAAAAATATGGCTTTCCATTTTAAACTGACATTCACTCTCAGTCCTAAATAATAGTTCACCAGTTGCAACACAGATGTAACAATGGCAACAAAACCAGCAAAACAACTAGTGTGTACTGAGTACCTACTGTGTACCAGGCAGAGAGGCCATATACATGGATAACTCTTTTCATCTTCACAATGACATTTTTTTACAGACAAAGAAATTGAGGTACCAAAAGGATAAATGACTCACCAAAGGTCACTCAGTTGATACAGGGGTCGGGATTCAAACCCCAGCAGTCTGATCCTGAGCCCCTGTTTCCATCTATACATGGTACTGCCTCTCCAATGTTGAATAAATTACCGATATTCAATGAAATTTTGATGTTTTGATAATCATTATGAATTTATAATTTCTTTTTTTGAAGAAAAGTTAAATATAAGTGAAACCGTTTGGTTAAAAATACAAGATTTGTGATCACTTTGAAATTCAAAGACTGCTGACTTGGCTAACAAGAGACAGTATTAATTCCTTTCATTTGCTTTATGTAGATATCACTGTAGGCAAAACACAAACACAAATTATTTAGTGTAACAGGATCCAATCTCTTGCTATAATATACCATAACTTTGTTTCTGCAGCACTGCTCTAATTGTCTCTGATCAAACATTTTTCAGTTATGTGGTGTTGTTAAGTTTGGATGTTTTAAGAAATTGAACTACAAATGGTATAAGTCAGGGAAAAAAGAAGCTCAAGTATGAGAAGGTACAGTTTCATCAATAGCTCTCTGCAGCCTCCAATTAAAATTCATCCTTTAAGAGAAAAAGAATGATTTGATCAACTGAAAATTTATGTGGGAGAAGAACATGTGTCAATGAGTCAGAAAAGCTTAGGGCAGGGGAAGGATGACATGGCAGCAAATTAACCTTTTAAGGAAGGGAGGCATTGGTGTAATAAATGCATATGAAATATAAAACACAGGTTAGAATTCTTTCTAACAAAACTAGCAAAGTGGTCATTTGAAAATTGATTTGCAAATAAATAAGGAAAAGTACATTGGGGAAGAAACATCACTAAAATTATGAGCAGTATCAAAGAACTGGTTTCTCGTAGAGAAATGATATTAAGAAAACTGAGGATGGTAGCTACCTTTTTACTAACTTAAAATATATAACATTATTTATATTTTTGAAATAAGTTCTTTTATTGTAGTTAAGCACACAGATGGAGTTTACAAGGCCCATGTATGCATTTCAATGAATTATCAAGAAGTAAAACATCCACGTAACCATTACCTCGGTCATGAAATAAAACACTCCCACACAACACAAGCCCCTTCGAGCCTTCTCCCATTTACTACCTCTTGATTTTTCCCCAAATGTAGCAACTCTCCTGGCCTTAACACAATAGAAGTTTCCCTTTTTCTTAAGCTTTATAAAATACTGACTCTCATACTCTCATATTTTTTCTGTCTGCCTTCTTTCTTTTAACACTATGTTTGTGAGATTTATCCATGTCATTTCATTCTGCAGTATTTCACTGATTTTCATGTCTGTATAGAAGTTTACTGCATTATTGAATTTACCAAAATCTATCCATCCTATTGTTTTTTTTCGGGGGGGGGGTTGAATGTTAATTTATTTAACCTTTTTTTTAATAGATCTTTATTGGAGTATAATTGATTCACAATACTGTTAGTTTCTGTTGCACAACAAAGCGAATCAGCCATATGCGTACACATGTCCCCATAGCCCCTCCCACTTAAGCCTTCTTCCCACACTCCCTATCCCACCCTTCTACGTCATCGCAAAACACCAGAGCCGATCTCCCTGTGCTATTCTGCTGCCTCCCACCAGCCAACTATTTTACATTCGGTAGTGTATATATGTCAACGTTACTCTCACTTCACCCCAGCTTCGCCCTCCCACCCCATGTCATCAAGTCCATTCTCTATGTCTACCTCTTTATTTCTGCCCTGCAATTAGGTTCATCAGTACCTTTTTTTTTTTTTTAGATTCCATATATATGCGTTAGCATAAGGTATTTATTTTTCTCTTTCTGATTTACTTCACTCTATATGTTAATGGACATTGGGGTTGCTTCTTGTTTAGGACCATTATGTCTAATGGCACTGGGAATGTTCTCACACACAGCTTTTGGTGCACACATGTCTGCATTACTATTGAGGGTGAAATTGTTGAGGCATAAACTGTATGTGTGTTCACTTGAGTAGGTCCTGCCAAACTGTTTTCCAAAGTAATAGAACCAATTTACATTCTATCAGTAGGACAAGGGAGTTTCAGTTGTCCATATCCAGCCATCACTTTTCTTTTAACTGAAAGGTAACCTGATCACACCACAAACTAATAATCACAGGCAGTGATTTAACTCCCAGCAAATCTCATCCTGTCTTCCCCAGTTTCCTCAGCACCCTGGTCACAGAGAACTTCAAGACCTTTTCTTCCTACTTCCCTGACCACATTCGCTCCACTGTCTTTGATTATCCACATGTTGCCTTTGTCATCCCCCAATACTCGACTCATCACACAAGGCTTTTCCACCACCACCTGTATATAAAAGGTGGTGTCCCAAACCCCCAAACCACCCAGAACACCTGTCATCATTTACTCACTTGTTCCAACCATAACCATTTATACAACGTTGACTGTGTGCTTGTCACTGAGCTCGTACTACAGATAAAAGGTGAATAAGACCTGGACTCTGTAGTGAAGAGCTTACAGTCCAACAGGGAAAGCAGATATGAAAATGAACAAGTGTGATAAGTTGTAACAAGCATAACTAGGGAAATAGAAAAATATATGGACATTACACAGGAATAAAAAGAAAAGATTCAAAAAAAAAAGAAGGAAAGAAGGAAGGAAGAAAGAGAGAAAGATAGAAAGAAAGAAAAAAAGAAAGAAAGTCAGTTTGCCTGAAGAGAAAAGATAATCGATGGAACTTTGAGCAGAAACTTGAAAGCTAAGTAGGAGTACTCCCAGAAAGGGGTTAGGATTCACACAATATAGCAAGGAAACAGGAGCAGAGGCGGAAGAGTGGAAACAGCCCGCTGCCCTGGACCAATCCTAAGTACCTCGACAGAGCTGGGGCTTAGACAAAGCTGGAGAGAATCACTGATGTGACCCATAACCTCTGATTCTCTCACTGTTCATCCCACCATAACCTCCCCACACCCAGACAACACTTCCTCCTCCAGTGCCCCTTCCTCTCTCCCTCCCTTTCCATCTGGGGCAGCCTCATGGCTGAGTTTCCACAGTGGCTGCCTGATGCTGAAACACCCCAACTTTCTGCCTTTTCTCTTCTTGCTCTAGACTGACTGACAAAGAGTTAACAGTCACAAAGAATGAGTCTCCAAAAAAATGGATTCGACCTCGCCTGCATTTTCTCTGCTGAGTCACTTCCCCAAAGCCCGAAAGACTCTTAACGCTCTGCCCACTCTAAACCAGCTTAGCAATAGGAACAGACTTCTGCTGTCCTGAACCTTCCACACTCTGCTGGATTATTTTTAAAATTAATCAATCCGTAATGCATGTATGGAGAGCCTTATGTACAATGCATGTAAATTGCTGAGCAAGCACTTCCTGGGATGGACCAGGAGTTATACACAGTGGTGAGAGAGTGGCTCACTGTCATCCCCCCAAAATGGTCCCAGACCTCACCAGCCTATAGTCTGACTGAGGAAATAGACATGAATCAGAGTTCCAGAAACAAACGCCAAATTACAGCCAATATAAATGCACAAGCAACCTAAAAGTCTATCGACAGAGGAATGGACAAAGGAGATGTGGTGTATACACGATCAAATATTACTCAGCCTTAAAAAAGAATGAAATAATGCCATCTGCAGCAACATGGATGGACCTAGAGGTTGTCATACTGAGTGAAGTAAGTCAGACAGAGAAAGCGAAATATCAGATGATATCACTTATATGGGGAATCTCAAAAGAAATGATACAAGTGAACTTATTTATAAAACAGAAAGAGACTCACAGACTTAGAGAATGAACTTATGGTTACCAGGGAGGAAGGGTGTGGGGAGAAGAGACAGTTAGGGAGTTTGGGATTGACATGTACACAGTGCTATATTTAAGATGGATAACCAGCAAGGACCTACTGTATAACACAGGGAAGTCTGCTCAATGTTATGTGGTAGCCTGGATGGGAGGGGAATTTGGGGGAGAATGGATACATGTGTATGTATGGCTGAGTCGCTTTGCTGTGCACCTGAAACTCTCACAACATTGTTAATTGGCTCTACTCCAATATAAAATAAAAAGTTTAACAAATAAATAAATAAAGACACAAAGGAAACATCCATGGTGCTCACAGTATATAACAGAGAAAGGACCTGGAGGGGATACAGGGAACATTTCTGAGAAAGCAGTGCCTGACTCCCCCAGAGGAAGAGCATCTTTCTTCAACTATGTGGAGCTGAGGAAAGGGAGAGAGCGCTCAGGTCATGGAGAAAGAAAGCGTGGACAAGGCCAAGATGGTGGAAGGAGGGTGGCACCATTGAGGAAGTGAAAACTGACAAGTGTGGCCAAAGGGAAGAGTGTTTGGGGAGCATTTCTGGGATGAAGAGAGGGGAACACATAAAAAGCAAGCTTGAAGGCCAGCTTGAGAATTTTAGATTTGAGTTTGTACTTCTGATAATGGCTCAGTAATTCCTATGGGACCAACATCCCTGCAAATTATTAAAAAAAAAAAAAATTAAAAAAGAAACTCCCTTAAACTGTTAAAAAAAAAATCCTACAAACTTGAGACCAGATATAATAAGCAACTGCCTGAAGGGTGCTGGAGGGTGACTAAAGCAGGCAGAGACTGAAGAGATGGTGATGTTTATTTGAAAAAGGGATAGGAGCTTGTCTGTGCCTTTTGCTCTGAGGACAGACCCCAGTGTGTAGCATGCAGGAGTAGGTGAAAATTTGCAGTCTTATTGAATTGCAGATGAGAAGAGAGAGATGGAAAAACCCCAGCATCTGGAAACCAATGGGGGGTGAGTGTCTGGTAGGAATAGAGCCCCAAATTCTCTGTATGAACTCTATCTGCATCTCTGGCTGGCTCAGGACCATGCAGGCCCAACTAGAGCTCAAAGAACCAGACTCAGCTGGAGTTCCACGCTCCACCAGGAAAGCAATTTCCATTTTGAGTTAAGCCCTTGAGCTTACAGTTTGCATTAAATCATCACAAAGGGTATTTTGGGTCACTGCTTTTTATCAGGAGGGTGGACTGCATGACCAGATTTGTATTTTTGCATTTTCCAGTGGTGATTCTGACTTTATTATATGGAGCAGATTGTGGGGCAACAGAGGATGCAAAGAGGCCTTAGGAGACGGCAGCCAAAATCCCACGGGAGGCCATGGTACCCCAGCGGGCCTGGAGGAGGTGACAAGTGGACATGGGTTCATCAGAACATAGGAAGGGATTAAACAGGGCTGGGGAAGCACGAGGGTGAGGAAGGCCTCAAAGGTCTCCGACTAGAAACCTGGGGGGTGACGTTCACGGCAACACACAACACAGAAAGAAGACCACACTTGGTGAGGAATGTGCATCTGCATTCGGACAAGTGCAGTGTAAGGGATATTTGAGATATCCCAGTAGAAATGTCAATATAGAAGTTTAATATAGGATCAGAGTAAAGTCAGAGCTGAAGATATCAATTTGTGAGACAACAGGGTTTCCAGGTTATGAAGCTGTGAGTATGGGTGAGATCCCCTAAGGATAGAATCTGGGGTAGGGAGAAAAAGGGACCCAAGATCCAACCTTCAGAAATCCCACAGGTTCATGGCCAAGTTGGGTAGGATATGCCTACAGAGGAAGTAGAAATGGTAAAGTCAAAAGAAACCAGGAGACGTTCCACTCACCAAAGGCAGCTACAGTGGTTAAGGGCACAAAACTCCTAACCTGCTCTCATCTGCAATTCAAATACTTTATCCTAAGTTTACCCATAGACTCACCCTGGCCTGTTTTAAGATTTAACCCTCAAATTCACCCTAAAACCTAATCTTCCTTTAAGGAACCCACCCCCTCCTAACATGTGAAGACCAGTGACTTCAGTATATCCCTCCATGCTCCCACTTTTACTCCATCCAGATCTGGTATCTGCTCAGCAGTGCATCCTCCTCCCCGCAGGGCTCACATCATTCCAAAATGATAAAGAATATCACAGAGTCACCTGAAAGCAAAATTTGAGAGTCTGATCTGATCCCCTAAAAGTGACCTAAAGAAAGAAAAAAAAAAGTTTGGCATGAGCAGGAATGAGAGTCTATAAAAACTAACATCTTAAACACGTGAGTGTCCATGTGAAAGAACCACTTTTATATTTTTAATTAATTTTTATTGGAGTATAGTTGCTTCACGATGTTGTATTAGTTTCTACTGTAGAGCAAAGTGAATCAGCCATACATGTACATATATCCCCTCCCTTTTGGACTTCCTTCCCATTCAGGTCACCACAGTGCATTAAGTAGAGTTCCCTGTCCTATATAGTAGGTTCTCATTAGTTATCTATTTTATACATAGTATCAATAGTGTATATATGTCAATCCCAATCTCCCAATTCCTCCCAGCCCCTTCCCCCTTGTTATCCATATGTTTGTTTTTACGTCTGTGTCTCTATTTCTGCTTTGCAAAGAGGATCATCTATACCATTTTTCTAGATTTCACATATATGCATTAATATATGCATTCTCTTTCTGACTTACTTTACTCTGTATGACAGTCTCTTGGTCCATCCATATCTCTACAAATGACCCAGTTTCGTCCCTTATTATGGCTGAGTAATGTTCCATTGTAAATATGTACCACATCTTCTTCATCCATTCCTCTGTTGATGGACATTTAGGTTGTTTCCATGTCCTGGCTATTGTGAATAGTGCTGCTATGAACATTGGGGTGCATGTATTTTTTTGAATTATGGTTTTCTCAGGGTATATGCCTAGTAGTGGGATTGCTGTGTCATATGGTAATTCTATTTTTAGTTTTTTAAGGAACCTCCATACTGTTCTCCATAGTGGTTGTATCAATTTACACTCCCACCAATAGTACATGAGGGTTCCCTTTTCTCCACACCCTCTCCAGCATTTATTGTTTCTAGATTTTGGAGATTAATGCTAGTCTCTTCAATAAGTGGTGCTGGGAAAACAGGACAGCTACATGTAAAAGAATGAAATTAGAACACTCCCTAACACCATACACAAAAATAAACTCCAAATGGATTAAAGACCTAAATGTAAGACCTGACACTATAAAACTCTTAGAGGAAAACATAGGAAAAATGCTCTTTGACATAAACTACAGCAAGATCTTTTTTGACCCACCTCCTAGAGTAATGAAAATAAAAACAAAAATAAACAAATGGGACCTAATTAAACTTAAAGGCATTTGCACAGCAAAGGAAACCATAATGAAACAACAGACAAAGGGTTAATCTCCAAAATATACAAACAGCTCATGGAGCTCAATATCAAAAACAAACAACCCAATTAAAAAATGGGTGGAAGACCTAAATAGACATTGCACCAAAGAAGACATACAGATGACCAACAAACACATGAAAAGATGCTCAACATCACTAATTATTAGAGAAATGCAAATCAAAACTACAATGAGGTATCACCTCACACCTGTTAGAATGGCCATCATCAAAAAATCTAGAAACAATAAATGCTGGAAAGGGTGTGGAGAAAAGGGAACCCTCCTGTATTGTTGGTGGGAATGTGAATTGGTGCAGCCACTATGGAAAATGATATGGAGTCTCCTTAAAAATCTAAAAATAGAGCTACCATATGACCCAGCAATCCCACTACTGGGCATATACCCTGAGAAAACCATAATTCAGAAAGAGTCATGTACCACAATGTTCACTGCAGCTCTATTTATAATACTCAGGACATGGAAGCTACCTAAATGTCTGTCGACAGATGAATGGATAAAGAAGATGTGGCATGTATATACAATGGAATATTACTCAGTCATAAAAAGAAATGAAACTGTGTTATTTGTAGTGAGGTGGTGTGTTGTTTGTGTATGCTGTCTGTCATACAGAGTGAAGTAGGTCAGAAAGAGAAAAACAAATACCGTATGCTAACGCATATATATGGAATCTAAAAAAAAACCAAAAATGGTACTGATGAACCTAGTGGCAGGGCAGGAATAAAGACATAGACATAGAGAATGGACTTGAGGACTGGGGGGAGGGT
Source organism: Pseudorca crassidens (assembly GCF_039906515.1). NCBI lineage: Eukaryota > Metazoa > Chordata > Mammalia > Artiodactyla > Delphinidae > Pseudorca > Pseudorca crassidens. The sequence goes on from NC_090298.1 coordinate 8,763,108, forward strand.
AAGGGGAAGCGAGAGTAGCATTGACATATATACACTACCACATGTAAAATAGCTAGTGGAAGCAGCAGCATAGCACAGGGAGATCAGCTCGGTGCTTTGTGAAGACATAAAGGGGTGGGATAAGGAGGGTGGGAGAGATGCTCAAGGGGGAGGGGATATGGGGATATATGTGTGCATATGGCTGATTCACTTTGTTGTACAACAGAAACTAACACAGTATTGTGAAGCAATTATACTCCAATAAAGATGTATTAAAAAAAACCTCTTAGAGGAAAACATAGGTAGAACACATTTTGACATAAATCACAGCAAGATCTTTTTTGATCCACCTCCTAAAGTAATGAAAATAAAAACAAAAATAAACAAATGGGACCTAATTAAACTTAAAAGCTTTTGCACAGCAAAGGAAACCATAAACAAGGCAAAAAGACAACCCTCAGAATGGGAAAGAACCATTTTTAGTTGGCTTTCCTTTACTGTTTATTTTTCTTTGAACAATTCAAAGTTTAAATGACTGACCCGGTGAAATTGCCTGGCTCTGGTTTTGAAGGCCACTGCGACTTACTTATAACCACATATCAGCCTTAACACAGGATTCCAAAAGCAAGAAACAACTGCACACAGAGCAAAGAGACATAGAGGAGAAATCGTAGCCAAAAGTTGATTATACAGGGTTTGTGCAGAGCCCCGTTCTTCCCCGTGGACGTCCCTTCAGGGCAGCATCCTTCCTCTCCCTCAACAATTCTCAGAATGTCTCCGGGCATCGCTTGAGATACTATGACCCTCTCGAGAGGCCACGAAGTCAAAGCTATATCTGTACTATTATTAAGTCAATATTTGGCTTTTTGTACCTCATCCCCTCACTAGACTTTTTTTTAAATAAATTATTTTATTTATTTATTTTTTGGCTGTGTTGAATCTTCATTGCTGAGCGCGGGCTTTTTCTAATTGCGGCGAGCGGGGGCTACTCTTTGTTGCGGTGTGCGGGCTTCTCATTGCGATGGCTTCTCTTGGTGCGGAACATGGGCTCTAGGTGCGCAAGCTTCAGTAGTTGTGGCTCACGGGCTCTAGAGCGTGGACTCAGTAGCTGTGGCTCGTGGGCTCTAGAGCGCAGGATTAGTAGTTGTGGCTCACGGGCTTAGTTGCTCCGCGGCATGTGGGATCTTCCCGGACCAGGGATCGAACCCGTGTCCCCTGCACTGGCAGGGGGATTCTTAACCACTGCACCACCAGGGAAGTCCCCACCACTAGTCTTTAGTGGGGTTTTGATGTAATATCAAAGAAGAGCATCTACAAGTATCTGGGGTAACAAAAACAGAAAAACATTAAATACCCCTCCCTTCTCCAGCCTCGTATCTGGAAAAGAGCAAATTTCCAGGACTGAGCACAGAAGCAGATGTGAGAAGGCAGCCTTCTTCCATTAATGAGAAACGCAGAAAAGAGCATAAAACAATGCCAATCTCTCACCAAATATTTTTTGCTTTGGAGAATACTGTTATTTTTCATAGAAATATATTATTTACATTGTCATGTAATACATTTATCATTATTGCCTTTAATGAATTATTAAACATATATTTTAAAAAGTCAATTTTGAATATGGTACATTTTGATAGATATAACTCATATGAATAAGTTCTTTGGGGCCAAGGGCAGATGAACTCTGAGTCCCAACCACAGGTATGGGTCCAGAGGGCTCAGCCCACACCCACAAGCCCCGCTAACCCACCAGGTATACGTCCCTCCATGTGGCTGCTGTTTTTCCAGAATCCTAGAAGCAAATTGGGCAAAAGAGCCCACAGCCCATGGTGTCCCCGTAGGCTCATCTAGAATGCCAGCATGCACATCCTCCTCTGCAGGTAGAAGCCCAGAGAACAGATGTTAGACCAAGGCTCACATTCAGCCAGCACCCACCCTTGCAGCTGGAGCAGTTGTTAAAGTATTAAAGAATGTCTGTGCTCCAAGTCTCCAAAGTGCTTCTCCCCCAGAACCCCAAGGGCAGAGCCCCACTATATGCCAATGAAAAAGGCAGAACCTGGAGACCCGATGCCACAGCGTCCCACCTCACCCTCTCTGGCTTCCCCAGGACCCTCGGGCTGCCTACCCTTATGATCCACCCAACGTTCTGTACTGGCTGTTACATCTGGAATGTCACTGCCCAGCAGAATCCATGTGTTCCCAACACACATCCCCTTCTCTATCCTCTCTCTCAATCCTTCTCCCCACAAAACTCTGACCCAGAAGAGCCAGATTTCAGGGTTTTTCTTCCTCTACCTCATGTCATCTTCCTACTCCAGGCAAACAGGCTCTCAGCCTAGATTTCAAAGCAGAAGGACCATCCTTGTAGACAGGCTGTGGAAGGCATACGGATCTGAGTGCGCCAGCCTCAGTCTTTGAAATGCTAAGTGAATTTTGAGTGTGAGGAAGGTTCTCACTGACTCTTCTTCCCACACCGCAACCCAATCACCTCAGTACTCATTTCTCAAGCTTTGGAGAACTCTTCCCTGCAACTGTACCCAGGCATTGCCGCCTTTTTCTTCCCTTTCTACTCTTTCCTTTCCAAAGACATCTTTGATAAGCCAGCAGATCTTAGTTACTAGGTATTGGAATCACTGGGGGAACTTCAGAAAATGCTTGTGCCCAGGATGAGCCTCATACATACGCGTCAACCTCAGGGAGAGGCCCAGGTATCAGCAGTGGTTAAAACTTCCCAGAGACGCCAATATACAGGTAAGATTAAGAATCAATGGTCTAGGCTAGAAATTCACTGCGTATCTTCTTCATGATCCCCCGCCCTGGGCACCCCACCACCACTCCATGTCTGGAATTCCAGAACTGCTAGGGAGAAGCGCTTTCTCTGTCCATTCTTTCCATTGTAACCCTCCCCTGGCTGGCTGGCTGGGCCAGTGGAAGCAGGCTTGGGGCCAGGTAACAGAGTCTTATGCTCAGGAAGACAGCCCTTCTCCAGAAGACTAAGGCTCATTTCTATTTCCTTCTTCCTTCACTGATAAGGAATAAACTGGCCAAGGAGCCCTGCGTTCACTTGCCCCATGGTCACTCCCAGGCGTGTGCAGGGCAAACCTGACCATTGATTGTGCTCCAGCCAAGGCCACGTGCCCCACGTCAGAATCATCCAGGCAGCTTTTAGAAACTGCTGATGCCTGTACGTCTACCCAGACCAAGTCCATCAGGCTCTCTGGAATGGGGCCCGGGGAGCAGTATGTTTAATGCCGCCCAGCTAATCCTTACGTGCAGGCAGAGGCAAGAACTGCTGGGCCTCATGGTCCAGGGAATCTTGGCAGGTCCCGTCCTGCCTTCCTTTACTAATATCTGGGTGATGCCTTGGTTGACCTGGCTTTCCATTTCATATTTTCTCCTGTCCATCATCTCGTAGGTCACCTGAGCCACCTACGCTTCTGTCTGTGAGTCTGCCAGTCTGTTCTGCCTCATCCTGAAGCCCCACTAAGACCCCACCTCCGACCTCCTTAGCACAGATGGGTACTGATCTTAAAATACATGCTCCTAGACGGAGCCCAAGGTTCGCTCAACCGTAGTTTTCCAATTAGACTGGTCAAAGATCCACTTGAAAAAAAGGCTTTATTTTTAAATTAACAAATACATTTTTATTTTAAAAAATAACACAAATACAAAAGAAATCTAAACAGCACCCACGTGGGTAACAATGAGATGAGTCTCTTTCTACTCTTGCTCTCCGGCCCCTTCCCAGAGGGAAGAACTAAACAATGCATGTTTGTCTTTGTACATCTATCCCCTGAGGGACTTTTCTATTTTGTAAAAACAGAATAGATTCCTAAGACCTGACTATTGCTTAAGACGCTCGGAGGGAGATGGGGGAGGGTGCCCTAAACCTGCACCTTTAAGAGCTGCTCAGGGATCAAGGATCAGACGGGTATGGGAACTGTCCCTGACATACAGCACCTGACACAGCCTGCAGGGGCTTAGGGTGCTTTGATCAAAAGTGATAGGATGACGGGCTTCCCTGGTGGCGCAGTGGTTGAGAGTCCGCCTGCCGACGCAGGGGCCGCGGGTTCGCGCCCCGGTCCGGGAAGATCCCACATGCTGCGGAGCGGCTGGGCCCGTGAGCCATGGCCGCTGGGCCTGCGCGTCTGGAGCCTGTGCTCCGCAACGGGAGAGGCCGCGACAGTGAGAGGCCCGCGTACAGCAAAAAAAAAAAAAAAAAAGTGATAGGATGGCTCCTAACTTTGGGAAGGGAATGGGGACAGTCATCACATGCACTAAAGTAAGTGTGAGCTGATTTGTAGTCTCCCAAAATTCGTATGTTGATGTTCCAACCCCCAGTACCCAAAATGTAACTGTATTTTGTGTCACGGTCTTTAATGAGGTAATTAAATTAAAATGATGTCTTTCGCGTGGACCCTACTGCAATCTGATTGGTGTCCTTATACGAAGAGGAAATTTGGACACGCGAAAAGAAACAACAGCGGAAGGTCCATGTGAGTACATGGTGAGAAGGCGGCCGTCTCAAGCCAAGGAGAGAAGCCTCAGAATAAACCACACCATTGACACCTTGATCTTGGACGTCCAGCCTCCAGGATTGTGAGAAAATACATCTCTGTTGTTTAAGGCAGCTAATCTGTAATATTTTGTTATGGCAGCCTGAGCAGACTGATACAGGTAAGGTAATTCCACTCGGGTCACCTACAGATATTAAGGCAGGTTAGAAACAGAGTTACTGGACACTGGAGACTTTACAATGATGTCGTCAGCCTCAGTGCCAGGGAACATCCTTGTTGGTGAAGACACTTCCCAGTAGATTTCTTCGTGTAGTTCAGTTTTTACATATTTGGCCAAGAAACAAAGCAAAATGTCCTTATACCGACTTCAGGACAGAAGAAAGTAGGCAGCTTGATGCATGAGGTTCAACATTTTTCTAAAGTTTAAAACACGAATGCCAAAAAGCGGTCCACATAAACAGCTAACATAAATCAGCCATATAATGACAGGGACAGTTCTTGATGAGCAGGAGTGCAGCTGAGGCTAATGAAGAATGTTCCGAGTAGTCCGTGACAAGTTCAGCTTGCTCTGCATCTTTAGACCAAAGCCGTTGCTTTCTCGTGCCTAAGCATGATCGACTGCATGGGGGAGAGAGGGGAGTGGGTGTAAATGCACAATGGCTCATGCAGAAGAGCTGCCACTGCAAAACCAGTGCCTTCTGCTGAAAAACTAACACACAAGGAAGAGGTACTTGGCTTCCTCCTTGCTTTGAAAGGGGACCTGGCTTTGATCAATAAGCTATTATAAATATGATGCACAGTTGCAAAAGAAAATAACTTCTGTTTCAGAGGAAATGGTACAGGTGAAGGCACCACTGCCTAGGAAAGGTGGCTACTCCCCTAGAAGGCTAAGGGTGGTCTCAATTTTTCCTCCAGTTGATACTTTAAAGAGAGTGTATTTTTTTCTCAAGAAAGCTGGATTTGCAATTGATGGGTTCCAGTTAACAGTCCACCACTGTGAACATAATATTAGGCAATATATTTGATTTCTTTGAGCTTCCAGACACTCATATATAAAATGGAAATACTGTTTATCTAACAGGGTCATTGTGAGGCTTGAATAAGCAAAGTGCTCTGTATATTCTAAAATGCTATACAAATGTTAAGGCTTTGTTACTTTCAAGTATTCACTTTTTTTGACAGCAAGGTCATCTTGAAAGTACTATTTCAGTCTGAAAGGTCCATTAAACTCACACAAATAACCTATTAGAACCTTTAAATAAAAAGAAAAAATACTTTACAAAAAAATCCTCCTTGAATTAAAAATGCTGCATCTTGGAAAGACTTTTGTTTTTATTAAAACAGTTGGTGAATACAGAATTTCTCACAGATTTGCTATCTTACATCTGGGACTTTTTCATTTCTTTTCAAAACAGAGGTAGAAGTAATAAACTAGAAGCGAGACTGTTTATTTCCGTCGGCAGTCCAGGTGATTCTGGCGGGCCGTGTAAAGTTCTAAAGCAAGCATGTTGACCTCAGCTAACTTCAGGAAGATCTACCTGTGCTCATTTTGTCTGTTAGGCTGCAAACAGCAACTTCGCCAGAAGTTGGAGAGATGCTTGCTTTTTTCAACTGCAATAACTTTCTTGGAATGACAAAGTAGACAAGTATCTTTGCCTAAAGTCAAGTTTTATGAGATCATCCATTCCCATTCTTAGGAGGTTCATTTTTTACTGAATTAACATTAGGAAGAAGTCATTTGACTTTATTAAGCATGTTTCTTCCACTTTAGTAGACAAAGCAGTTCAAAATGTGCCAGGAAGATGACGAAAGCAACAAAACCATTTATCTGAAGGGAAAGAAAGATAAAATCACTAGGAGACTGCAGATGAAAGAACCCACGTTCTGTTTTAGATTGATATAGAAACACAACATTAGGAGACAAAACACGGGCAAAAGACATATCTTCAATGTTCTCCCTCTAATTTTAACTTTAATTAATTCTCTGTATTTCATAACAATGTATTTTCTAATTACACGGGGTCTCGCTTCAGAATTCTAAGTAGGACTGTTACTGTTCATAAGTCATCCTTGTGTTTCTAATGACTCAGTTTTAAACTATTAATATATATCTCATCTTAGGTTAATTAAATAGGCTAATTTTCCTTGCCTAGCAATTGTTCATAATAATCTCATATTTTTTAAACTCTAAAATGGCCATCTGGAAATATACATCCTCAACTTAAGCTTGTATCTGTATTAGCGCTCTGCAGAGAAACAGAACCAGTAGGAGGTATACTGATATATATACAAGGAGACTTATAACAGGAATTCGCTCATGCAAATATGGAGGGTGAGCAGACCAGCAGTCTGCCACGTGAAAGCTAGAGAACTAGGAAATCAGGTGGCATAATTCAGCCCAGAGGTCTGAGAACTAGGGGGGCCATCAGTGTAAGTCCTGGGGTCTGAAGGCCTGAGCATCAGGAACCGCAGTGTCCGAGAGCAGGAAAAGATGAACATCTCAGCTCAAGAAGAGAAACAGAATTTGCCCCTCCTTTCCATTTGTTTGGGCTTTCAACAGAGTGGGTAATGCCCACTAGCGAAGGTAACCTTCCTCAGTTTACTGATTCAAATTCAAATCTCTTCCAGAAACAACTGCACAGACACACCCATAAATCGTATTTCACCAGCTCTCTGGCGACTCCCTAGCCCAGGGTGGTTGACACATAAAATGAACCATCAGAGTATCCTATTATTACCAGAGGAAAAATGTGAAAATAGATTACTGAGTAAGACGTTTACAATTCCCAGGCACAAAGGGGTTCAAATTTCAAAGTACCTCCCATTTTGTGGCACAATAATCTTATCCTCAGCTCTTGGCTCTGGGATAAGAGGGAATTCTTTAAGCAAGCAGAGCAAGACAGAAACAGCTTGCGTGTGTGGTTTTGACAACCCTACTAAGGTAAGCTTGCTCTTGCCAGTAGATGTTGGTGGTGTCCAGAGATGAGAAAGGGCAAGAGGATCCCTTCCATACAGCCTTACTACCACCAAAGGGCACATCACCATGAAAGTAGGTTTCAGACACAATTCTGCCACACATGTTTCTTGGCAAGCACACACGTTTCATGTTTCTTGGTAAGCTGGCATGAAACAGTCTGTTCCTGGAAGCTTGATGGAGTCCCATCTCTCTGTCACTTCGGCACTCCTGGGGTACCTTGTGTGATCCGGACCCAGAATTCTCAATTAAGAGACCAGAAGGAGAATGCAGCAGAGCCCTAGGTCAAGGTCAACACTCCAAAGGAGCACACAGAGCCTACTGGGCCCCCAGATTCATGCACCCTGTCCATTGGAGGGCAGAAGGACCTAGGCAGGTTTTAACCAACACACATATGCCAAATATTATGTGAATCTCTCACTTCCCTAAATAAGAATTACCTCCAATAGTCCTTACATGAATTAACCAACCTCTAGTGCAGAGATTTGTGGGTGAGGATAGTTGAGGATTTGGGGCAGAGGACACTCAACTGTGTACTCATGTTCAGCATTTTTAAAATGCTAAGTGTGCCTGTCAGTGGAGTGTGCATTCCTCTTCAGGACACTATAAATGCTAACTGACCACTCCCAGGAGAGAGAATAAAATTAACTAGCTCACACATATAAATATTTTATACTGTCTATGCTAAAGCTTTTTCAGGAAAATCATTTGTGTGTGACCATGGCATTCAGAGTGATGACCAAGAGTGCAGAGGGACAGGTGTGACTAATCTCTTAATTTCTCTGGCCCACTCTCTTTCACATGGCCCAGGTTTTCTAAAATAGAGCACGAGGAGGGATTTTTCCCACCCAGTTTGAACACAAGACAAAAAAAAATAGCTAGAGATAAAAATTTTAAAGAAGCAGAACTATAACAAAAGATGAAAACTGGGGTCTGAGGAAATAGACATAGAAAGCAATGTGCATTGTAAGTGCTTTCTTCTGATAAATGTTCTAGAAAAGATTCACATTGTTGCCTTATAATCTTACAGCAGTAATCAAAGTTGAGATGTGCCCAGGGAGCCCAGGTGGTCAGGACACCTTGGGAAGGTGGTCTGCAACCCAGAGTCCAGCTCCCTAATAGGTTAATGGATTTCACTCTGTTAAATTTCAAATGCAACACCTCATCCAGGAATGCCTGCATACACAGCCCACCTCTGGCAGAATACAGTTGACTTACACAAGACCAAGACGTGTGTTTCATTCTGTATAATTTATCACTCTATGTTTTAAGATACACTTGCTCAAAGGGATTTAATTTGTGTCAGAAAGAACAATGCCATCTGTGCTCAGCCACAACAGAACAGTTTATCAGGGACAGAGCCTGTTTGAGGAGTGTGGCACTGAAACTCAGTCTTTCCCCTTGGAGGGCAGGATAGCTGGACTCATTTTTACTGCTGCTTTGCTTTGTACCACTTACTCATTCATCAAATATTTACTGAGACCCTCCCCCATACAGCACGGAGGTGGACCCTGAGAACACTACAAGGAAAGATAGGACGGGCATGGTTCCAGCTCTCAAGGAGCTTTGATTCTGAACTTGATTTAAAAATCAGAACAAACGGCTGTGAACGGTAGTGACTGACTCAGTAGAAATGAATGTCTCAGTCCAGAAATGAGACAGTGCCAAAACAGAAGACTGTATAAGAAAAACCCCTACATTTGTCCTTTACTCCCACTTCTGACACCTGGCGTGTGGGGTTTTCCACACACTGACTAGCTCTCCAACACAAGCTGGGTATCCTACCATTCAATTCAATTCTGACACTAACCAGAGTTGGCACAGACCACACAGGTTAAGGGCTCAGTCCCACAAGACTGCCCTCCACTTCAGACGCCAATGGCAAGTAGAGGGTCCCCAGGTTACCCACACCTCTATCCAACTTGGTTACAAATCAGAGGTTCTCACAGCTCCCTCCTTGTATTAAATCATTTGCTAGAACAGCTCACAAAACTCAGGGAAACACTTACTTGTGTTTACCACTTTATTACATAATAAAGACTATGATAAAGGATACAACTGAACAGCCAGAGGAAGAGATCCATAGGTCTGGGAGAGTCCTGAGGGCAGGAGTTTCTGTCCCCATGGAGCTGGGGTGCGTCCAGTATGTGGATGGGTTCACCAATTTGACATGACCGATTATTAACTCCATTTCCAGCCATTCTCCCCGCTTGGAGAATGAAGGGAGGGGTTTAAAGTTCCAAGCTTCTAATCATGGCTTGGTCTCTCTGGTGACTGAACCCCATCCAAGAGCCCACCAAGGTCACCTCATTAGAACAGAAGCGTTCCATCACCCAGGATATTTCAAGGGATTTAGGAGCCAGTGTCAGACGTTCTTATCACTCAGGAAATTACAAAGGTCTTAGGAGCTCTGCAGCAGGAACCAGGATCAAAGACTAAATATTAGAACAAAAGATTTTTGTAGCACCTCTATTTACAAGGGTTTTAGGATCTCTATGTCAAGAACCAGGGGCACAGACAAATACATATATATTTCTTACTATTTCACAGAGACACTGGAAATTGAAGAGGTCAAAAAATAAAAATAAAACAAGCTTCTTAAAGAAGCTGGTTCTGGTAGGACTTGAAGCAGGCACAGAATTTGTTTGGGTAGAGAAGAGAGTGTCCATTTGAACAAAGAAAGGGTGCAGGCAAAGACACAGTCATAGAGAGGGACATTTGGTCTTCCGGAAAACAATATGGCCAGAGGTGAATATAGGTGCCAATAAATAATGAGAAAAAATTATTGACAAGACTGTCATCTGAACACAGAAGGTCTAGAATATTGGGTGAAGTTTATACTTTGTCTCGTATATGGGGGTTGGGGGGATTGAAAGCTTTTAAAAAGGGAGTGTACATGATAATGAGGTATTTTAGAGAATAAACCTTCCTGTAGTAACAATGCTTTGGAAGAGAGAAAGACAGAAGGCAAGACAACCTGTGGGAAAACAATTTCAATTATGCAAGCATGAAGTTATGTGGGTCTAGACCAGAGTGGGGCAGTGAGACTGTACATCAAATTGTTCTGTTCATTTTCCATAGGGGGAAAAAAGCACAACTGCCCTAGAAAAATTGTTTTGGCAGGTGCCCCATATAATAGATTGTCCTTCACTTATTTCATCCATGGTTTTTTTGCTTTAACTGACCAGCAAATAATTGCTCCAGTGCCAGCCTATTTATCATTCTCCCAAGTCCAGCCCAGCAGATCTGAACAGCATGAAAGGATTCAGAACTGGTGGGCTCACTGGACTGCAAGATCACATTCTTGTTGATCTTCCATTACTATTTGATGTGTCTTCTGTCTCCCAGATATCACCAGCAAGGTATGCCAAGAGAGCACAGAGGACACCTGGGACCAAGCCAGGATTTTACCCCCAAGCTCTTAAACTTGTGGTATAGCTCTTAAACTTGGTGTGACATTGAACACCATGCTCTACCATTTAGCCTTACCAAGGATCTGTGAAGTTGTAAAGTCTTTATTATAAATTAAAAAAATTATTATTGAATGCTACCTATGCATATATGCACTGAATGTAGCAACTGCTCTCCTGAGGGTATGTATTACATATGTAACTGTGCTTTTGTGTTCTTCCCCAAATCCAAAAGCATAGCTGCCTTATCTGGCATCCTAGAAACAAGAACTCTAACTAGCACACAGTGCCTCAAAGTTATCCCAGCTATGGCTGTCACTGGGCTGTCCAGCAACAAATGAGATTCTTTTTATAAAATTTCAATTTCTGGTTTCCAGTCCAGCACGTAATGAGCTTGGAAGTCACCACTTCATCCTAACAACAAGTAAAAAACTGAACAAGCTGAGAAATCAACCACACCTTGACAAATTTAAAAGAGTAGAAATCATATAATGCCTGCTCTCAGGCCACAATAGAATTAAACTAGAAATAAATAATAGAAAGATAGCGGGAAAATCCCAAAAACACCTTGGTGATTAAACAACATATTTCTAAATAGCACGTGGGTCAAAGGAGAAGTCTCAAGAGATATTTTAAAATATTTTGAACTAAATGAAAATAAAAATACAACTTAGCAAAATCTGTGGGATGCAGTGAAATCAGTGCTTAGAGGGAAATTTGTAACAATGAAAGTATACATTAGAAAGGAAGAAAGATCTAAAATCAAAAATCTAAGCTTCCAACTTAGGAAACCAGAAAAAGAGGAGCAAAGCAAATCTAAAGTAAGCAAAAGAAAAGAAATAATAAAAATTACAGCAGAAATCAATGAACTTGAAAACAGGAAATCAATAGATAAAACCAATGAAGCAAAAAGCTGGTTCTTTGAAAATGTCAATAAAATTGATAAGTTTCTAGCCAAGCTAACTAAGAAAACAACAGAGAAGACACAAATTACCAGTACCAAAAATGAAAGAGGGAACATAACTACAGTTTGCATAGTCATTAAAAGGATACCAAAGGAATACTATGAAAAACTCTATGCCCACAAATTTTATAACCTACATGAAATGGGCCAATTTCTTGAAAGATACAATCTTCTAAAACTCACACAAGAAATAGACAATCTAAATAAGCCAATATCTATTAAAGAAACTAAATCAATAATTTATGACCTTCTAAACAGAAAGCACTAGGTTCACTGGTGAATTCTACCAAATATTGAAAGAAAAACTATACCAATTCTCTACAATCTCCTTCAGAAGACAGAAGAGGAGGAAATACTTCCTACCCATTCTATGAAGCTACCACTACCCTAACACCAAAACCAGACAAAGACGCTATAAAAAAAAGAAAACTAGAGATAGTATCTTTCATGAACATAGACGCAAAAATTCTTAACAAAATATTAGCAAATCAAATCCAACAATGTATAAAAAGAATTATACACCATGACAAAGTGGGATTTATCCCAGGTATACCATACTGGTTCAACACTTGAAAATCAATTAATGTAATCCATCATATAAACAGGTTAAAGAAAAAAAATCACATGATTTTATTAATAAATGCAGAAAAAGCATATGACAAAATCCAACACTCATTCATGATAAAAATTCTCAACAAACTGGGAATAGAGTAGAAATTCCTCAATTGCATAAAGAGCATCACCCAAAAACCTACATTAATATCATATCATACTAACAGTGACTACCAAGTGATACTAAGTTAATATACTTAACAGTGAGAAATTAGAAGCTTTGTCACTACAGTCATGAATAAGGTGAGGATGTACCCTCTCACCACTCCTTTTCAACCTCATACTTCTAGGTAATGCAATAAGACAAAAAAAAAGGGGGAAGAAAAGGTATATAAATTGGGAAAGAAGAAAGACATAAAACTGTCTTTGTTTGAAGATGACATAACTGTCTATGTAGAAAACAAAAAGAATTGACAAAAAACCTTCTGAAATTAACAAGTAATTATAGCAAGTTTTCAGGATACAAGATTAATACTAGAAAGTCAATCACTTTCTTATATACCAGCAATGAATAAATAAAATTTGAAATAAAAAACACAATATCATTTACAGTAGAACCCCCCCAAAATGAAATACTTAGATATAAATCTAACAAAATCTGTACAAGATCTATGTGAGGAAAACTATAGAACTTGGATAAAAAGAAATCTATGAAGAACAAAATAAATGAGGATATTTTCCATGTTCATGGATAGGAAGACTCAATATTTTCAAGATGTCAGTTTTTCCTAACTTGACCTATAGATTCAGAATCCCAGCAACTTATTTCATGGATTATTGACAAACTTATTCTAGAGTTTCCATGGAGAGTTAAAAAACCCAGAGTAGTCAACACAATATTGACAAAGAACGAGGTCAGAGGAGTAACAGTTCTGAACTTCAAGACTTAATACAAAGCTACAATAATCAAGACAGTGTGGTACTAGTGAAAGAACAGACAAATAAATCAATGGAGAGAATCAAAAACTCAGAAATAGACTCACATATATATGGCCAACTGATCTTTGGCAAAGGAACAAAGACAATACAATGCAGCAAAGATAGTCTTTTCAACAAATGGCACTAGAACAACTGGACATCCACATGCAAAAAAAAGAATCTGGAGGCAGACCTTATAATCTTCACAAAAATTAACTCAGAATGTATCATAGACCTAAATGTAAAACACAAAACTATAAACCTCCTAGAAGATAACGTAAGGCAAAATTTAGATGACCTTGGACACAGTGATGATGTTTTAGATACAACACCAAAAGGACAATCCATGAAAGAATGAATTGAGAACCTGGACTTCATTAAAATTTATAACTTCTATTCTGTGAAAGCCACAGTCAAGAGACTGAGAAGACAAGCCACAGGCTGGATGAAAATTTTACAGATGACATATCTGATAAAAGGATGGTTATCCAAAATATGCAAAAAGAAAAAAAAAAGCCTCAATAAGAAATAAGAAAAAAAACCTCAATAAGAAAAAAACTGGTTTAAAAATGGGCAAAAGACCTGAACACACACCTCACCAAAGATGATATACAGATTGCAAACAAACATATGAAAGAATGTTCCACATCATATCTCATTAAGAAACTGAAAATTAAAACAACAATGAGATGCAACTACCATCTATTAAAGTGGCCAAAATTCAGAATACTGACAATACCAAATGCTGGCAAGGACATAGAGCAAAAAGAACTCTCATTTACTGCTGGTGGGATGCAAAATGATACAGCCACTTTGGAAGACAGTTTGGCAGTTCCTTACAAAACTAAACATACTTTTATCATACAATATGTCAATCATTTCTTGGTATTTACCCAAATGAGTTGAAAACTTATGTCCACACAGAAAAACTGCACTTGGATGTATACAACATCTCTATTCATAATTGCCAAACTTGGAAGCAATAGGAACAAAGATGCCTTCAGTAGGTGATTGTTACATAAACTGATACATCCAAACAATAGAATATTATTCAGTGATAAAGAGAAATGAGTTATCAAGCCAGGAAAAGACATGTAGTAACCTTAAATGCATATTACTAAGTGAAAGAAGCCTATGTGAAAAGGCTACAAACTATATGAGTCCAACGAAATAATGTTCTGGAAAAAAGCAGTACTATGGATACAGTAAAAATATTAGTGGTTGCAAGGAGTTGGCAGGGAGAGAGGGATGAATAGATAGAGTGCAGAGGATTTTTTAGGGTGGTGAAAATACACTGTATGATCTTACAATGGTAAATACAGGTCACTATACATTTGTCCGAACTATAGACTATAAAATACCAAGAGTGAACCTTAATGTAAATTATGGATTTTGGATGATAGTGATGTGTCATTGTAGGTTCAATTGTAACAAAAGTATCACTCTGGTGTGAAATGTTGATGGTAAGGAAGGCTGTGCATTTGTGGGGTCGTGGGGTATAAGAGAAACCTCTGAGCTTTCTGCTCTATTTTGCTGTAAACCTAAAACTGCTCTAAAACATACAGTCTATTTTAAAGGAAAAAAAATAGAATTGAGACACAGAGTGAAGTTAGAGCCAGCAGTAGGGGCCTGAGCTAATGGGTGAGAGTTGTTAGTACTAAGCAACCATATAGAGCTAGGTACAAGACAAAAAAAATTGGAAGATGAAAACAGAGATTGCAGCATAACAAATCACAACAAATTTAGTGGCTTAAAACAACCCACATTTATTGCCTCACACAAGGACATGCACATGAGGAGGCAGGGATCATAGGGACCACAGTAGCCCCTGGCCACCAGACACATCATGACAGACAGAATCAGAGAAGAGAGAAACATGAAGCCCTGAGGGATGAGAGTGAATCAACCTCTGCTTCTGATTCTCCATTCCCCTCCAGTTTCAGCCAGCCCCAGGGGTATTTCCTGCCTTGGATTTCATGAGATTATCTCTAGACTTTCAGTAAAACAAACAAAAGCCAGGCACCATTCTTTCAGATACACCAGGGCAGATTTCTGCTTCTTAGAACCTAAAGAGTCATAGCTAGGATGGATTGGAATCTTCTTCTTGTATCGTATGGCAAATGTTTGGGAAGGCATACAGATTTAGCCTTAAATCTTGATCCCACAGCTTATAAATGAGGCGAACTTGAGCATTCGTGTAGAGTAAGCCTCAGGGTTTTTGGGGGTCTTTTTTCCTGTAAAATTAGAATTAAATTTCTACCCTGCAGTAGATACTTTTTTCAAATGACATGTGCTATAAAAGAATAGTTTCTTATTTCATCCCATTCTTCTTTCATTAATTTTTTTTCTGATTTTCTTCCTTTCTTTCTTCCCTCCCACATAATATTGTATTATTGATGGTTTTCTAGGGCTGCCGTAACAAAGTGTATACCACAAACTGCGTGGCTTAAACAACAGAAATTTGTTGTCACAAAGTTCTGGAGGCTGAAGTCTGACATCAAGGTGTTGGCAGGGTTGATTCCTTCTGAGGCTGCGAGGGAGAATCGGTTCCAGGCCCCTCTCCTTGGCTTGCCTTCAGGTTCATACGTCCATTCAGACAGCTGTCTTCATGTTCCCATGGCCTTCTCCTTGTAAGTGTCTCCATGTCCAAATTTCCCTTTTAATAAGGACACCAGTCATATTGGATTAGGGCCCATCGTAATGACCTCTCCTTCACCAATTACATCTTCAATGAGCTTATTTCCAAATCAGGTCACATGCTAAGGTGCTGGACATTAGGACTGTAACAAATGAATTTTTCAATTCATTGACAACCATGACACAATTCAATCCTTAACAAATGTACGAAACACAGAATATGTTAGACTATTCTCCTAATTCATCTATTCAGTTCTGCAAATGTTTGTGTCTCACCTAACTTCTACATCTAAACACACGGCTATAGGTATTTTCTCTAAGCATCTCCATTCTGCAGTTGAAAAAACTAATAAGAGAGCATGTAAAAGATCTTCACATGCAGAGAAGTGGAAGAGATCCGGAAGGCATGTGAGATGTATACAGGAGCTTGTGGAGTTCCTGTTATCTGGTCACTTTTCAGGAGGATAAGCAGTGAACTCTAACATCTTTGACAGCATGTCTTAGGATTCTTGTAGTTGCACACAGGAGGATATATTGTATCAGACATTATTCTTCCAAGCTACTGAGCCCCAGGTGAGGGGATTTAGGAGGCAGGGTGGGAAGGTAAGCCAGGGGAGGGAGCTGCCATGGTCTCCATATCACTAGAATATGCCCTAGCCAGTTACATAGTAGTCCTATGATCCTAAATTGGCTCAGACTTTGGTTTGGGTTCAGGAGCTGGGTGAGGGCTTTCCTATGGTGCCATCCTAGTATTTCATCCTCTGCTCAAAGACCAGGAAAGCAGCACAGGATAAGGACCAAAACATAGGGGCTTAGAGAATGTGAGAAAGCCTGGACGAAGACCAGTGATGAAGAGCAATGATGGGGAAGAGTCAAGGTCCCCTGAGACCAAACTACAGGAGACTGATCCTCAGCGTTGCAGAGAATCATTACATCCATCCATGACTTCTTATTTTTCTTTGGTTTTTCATTTTAGAAAATATACCCTTTAGTTTAGAAGACTTGGTGTGGGCTGAGATTGCATTGTGATTCGCCAACATAATTCTGTTTCCTTATCTCAGTTGGAGAATCAAATAGCATATTAATATAATACATTACACTAGATTTCACCGAGAGCATGCAGTAAAAGCTATTCTCCAACCTTTTCAGCCTGAGCTCAAATAGAGTTAATCAAATTTAATTTCATTAATAAAAGTTGGTCTGTGGACCAATGGTTATTTGGGAATGGGGGTTGAGGGCAAAAGTTTGAAGGACAATTTAAAGGTCAGTTTGTTTTAAGATGAGTTCAAGTTTAGCAATGCAATTTCACTGCATTTACTATACATCTCTGTGATGAATGCAAGGCAGGAAAACCAACCCTTATATTTTCTATTTATAATTAATGAGTGCCTTCTAGCAGGGTTGGGGAGAGGAGAGAATTGTGATTACAGAAGACCAACTCAATTGAGCAGCGTCAAATCTTCTAGAGGCCAATTTAAACCAGCTTTGGTGTCAGCTTTCTCACTTTTGTATTATGAGGTTTTACAGTGTTTTTTTTTTTAAGTCTTGATTGGATGAAACATGATTAGAAAGGAGACAGAAGAGACTAATGATAAAACAATTATTTTAAATAATTAAAGCCAATTACAGGACATTAATGCACCAGGCACAGTACTGTGGGGTTTCTAAGGAAGTGGTGGGGGCTGGGGGGGGGGAGTACTTAGCACTTCTCTGGCTCTCCAGAGCAAGATCTCCCCCAATGGTCACTGCCCATAGACCAAGTCGACCCCAATGGAACAGCCATAGTGGGAAATTCCAAGGAGCCTTAGCCTCACTGGACATCCAGAATTTGATATCTCCTTCCACCAGATGAAGCCCAAGATCTGGGGCTTGTTGACTCCCAGGCCTCTCTCTCCCTCCTCCCTGTCACTTGAGAGCGGCCTCCAGAAGAACTGCAGGGATCTTTGATTCCATCCACACTAGGTGGGGGAAGTGCCATGTTGCATGGGAAGCGGGAATACTGCATGTCTCCCATCCTTACCATGACACGCCCCCCTTCCTGAATCTAGCTCACCTGGAGACCATGCCTAGCCTCCTGACAAAAGGAGTCCTGCTCCTGCACCTCACCCACTGACGAGGGTCTTACTTGGAAAGCACAGACTGGTGGCACTACAATCCAGCCTGACCAAGCAGTGCCCACCACATCGACTTTGCTAACTGGCCGGCAGTGCCTCCCAGGATGGATACCACTGCTCCCTGCGACCCACATCTCCCCCATTCCTGATCTCCCCTTCCCAGTGGATATCACACAGCCTGCTTAACCCAGTTCTTTAATAAGAGAATCCAAACATAGCACAGTTTGTTTCATTAAGGATATGTTGTTTTCAGCACCTTGGCCAGTGGCTGTCAACCCTGATTATGCACCTGAAAATGTTGGGGGGTTTTTAATGCTAATGCCTAGGCCTCACCTGATGAAGATTATGAGCTAATTGGTCTTCATGAGGCTCAAGCATTGGCATTTTTGCTGTGAAACACAGCCAGGGGTAAGAACGTGAGTAGTGAGTTGAGTTCAACTCCAAACCCTCTGGTCACCACACAGCTCCCATGTTAGAAGGACACCTTTCAGCACCCCTCTGGTTTGTGTCCACTGGGTCTCTTGCTCCTAAATGATGAGCTTGCATGCTAAGGATGCTCCCCACCTGTTCCCCACACCAGGTCCCCAAGGTGAAGCAACATGATTGTGGGGAGGAAAAAATATGAAGAATGAAGCCGTGACAGCGCTCCTTATTGAAATGTCTGACGAGATTACTGAAGCAATTAGAGTGACCGAACTAATGTTTCAGGTTGTGCCTTATGCCAGGAAGACTGCAGTAAAAAATTCATGAAGCTTGAAAGGGGTCTTGTCAGACCCTTTTTTTCTGTGGCTATTCTGCACAGAGGAAGAGAAACCTCTTTGCTGACTTCCAAAGGAAGACTCCACAAATAATTCATCTAACTGGCTCCAGAGCAGAGTATTGCTGCTTCCTAGAAATTCCTTCACTTGAATCCCTCTCCAGAGGCTGCAGGGCTAGTTTCCTGCTGAAAGAGAAAAGAGAAGCCCTAAAGTCCAGTCACTCATATCAAACAGCAATACACCTTCAGTTAGATGAAAGAGTGCTTTACTTCACTTTTGTCATATTAATAAAACATTGACGCATTAAAAAGTTTGCCCCACTGCAATGCAGCATTTCATGGCTTTATGTTAGGAAATTGCATCAGCCAATACAATATATGATATTGTAAGTAACACCCAGAAACAACAAAAAAATAAAGCAAAGAAAAAAACAAAGAAATAAGAGTCCAGCCAAAGACCCCAGACCTCTCAAATATTTTCTACTAGTGTCATCCACTTCAAATCAAAGATTTACTCAAAGGATGAAAGAGTAAAATGATGAAAACACAGAAAGGTGCTACCTGTAACCAAATATATTATGAACTTTCTGAGAATTAATCATGTAATCATTTAACAACCGATAAATCATGCACCTCTTTCTTGCTTGAACATATATATGGACCATGGTGGAAATAAAATTTATAAACTTAAAAAAAATTGATATGACCTTGATTAAAATTTTTAAAAAACTCTCCAATGTTGGTTTCCTGGTTTTGATATTGTACTAGAGTTGTGTGAGATGTTACCATTAAGGGAAACTAGGACCTCCCTGTACATTTTTTTAAACTTCTTGTGAACCTATAATTATTCCAAAACAAAAATTTAAAGAAAAAACACTCTACCCACAAAGGAAATGAAGTGGGACCTTGGAAGGAAAGAAGCTTGTGATCTATAGAAGCTCGTCATCAGTAATAATAGTAGTGGTAATAGTCATCACAGTAGTACTGGTAGTCATCTTGGTAGTAGTAGTAATAGTAGTAATTGTACTAGTAGCAGTAATTTGGGTAGTAGTGGTAGTAACAGTAGTAATACTAGTAGTAGTAGTAATTGACAGGAAGCATTTACATTCCATGACCATTGCGTCACAGTGAAGAAAAGTAAAGGGGAAACACCTTATTTAAATTTAAATTTATGTAAGATCAGTCTCGTTATATTTACTGAGAGAAAGCAAGAAAATTCTCAAAATAATTCAATTCCAAACTATATATTTCTCACTTAATTTCCCAGGAATGCAATCTTTAATTCAAAAGCACGTGAAGAGCTCAAAGCATGTGAAATAATGCCTTGTTCCTTAAATCTACAGAATATGTTTATTATAGGATATGGAATTTGTTTATTTAACATACAAATTAAATCCTCAGCCTTGTACTAATTGCTCTACACTATATAAGTAGTGGGTTCTTCTAGTATTCAGAAAGCACCAGACCCTCTGGGACTTACTTATCTTTCTCCTTACAGACCAGCTTAAAGATAAATAGTTATTCCAGCAAATTCAAGACCAAACACAATTCAAAGTTTGTTTCTTTGTGAAGTGTCTCCCACTATCAATCCAAATGAGAAATAGGGTGATGGCGCTGGAGAGGGAATATGGCAAAAATCCTGGAGATGTTTAGGATGTAAAGCACCTACTATATGCAGGTGCCACTCTAGACACAAAAGACTCAACAGTGAACAAGACAGTCACGGTCTTCCCTGTTCTCAAAAAAGAATAACCATAAGCATAAAATCCAACAAACAAGAGCATTTCAAGTAGGGTTTAAAACTACGAGGAAAATAAAACCCAGAAGATGTGATAGAAAACAGTGGTTTTCAGAGGCCCTGTGTCAGGGGAGGTCCCTCTACTGGGTGACACTTGAGCTGAGACCCGAAAAATAAGCAGGCCAAGGGGAAGAAACAAATTTCCTGTAATAGGGAAATCAAAGGGCTTAAAGGGAAAAATCCATTTAGTCTTTGGGACAAACAGAAATGGCTGAAAGGACAATAGCTGGTAAAATGAGAGAGGAAGCTTAGGGCCAGATTATTCAATCTGAATTATTAAATTTGGATGGATTGGGGATGGAAAAATGGGGAGGGGCTGTAGTGAGAATTGTTTCTAGATTTCTGTTTTGTTCACTAGGTGGAGAGAACATCACCAGCTGAGGCTGGGGAAGAAGGGCTGGTAGGGGACTTGTCCAGTACAGGGTGCTGTGAGACACCTTCTAATCTCAGGTCCTGGCTTGTGGGCCAGGGTAGCCCAAGGTCCCAGTTGTCCAGACCCCCCACTGAACTCCCCCCCCCCAGCTAGGGCCTGGGCCCTCCCCCAGGGCACTACCTGGGGACAGGTGCAGCCTCCTCTCCTCTCAGGGCCCACAAACCCCTATCCAGCCTCTACCCTCTTCTCCCCTGAGCCCGGGAGCGGATCACCTCCAGCTCTTCTGCTGGTGCCTGTACTTGTTCCCATTGCTGCTGTAACAAACTTCCACAAACACAGTGGCTTAAGACAACACAATGTATTTTCTTGTAGTTCTGGAGGTCAAAAGTCCAAAATGCACCCGAATGGGCTAAAAATCAAGGCGACAACAGGGTTGCCTTCCTTCCAGAGGCTCCAAGGGAAACTCTTACTTTGCCTCTATCACCTTCTAGGGGCTGCCTACCTTCCCACTCAGTGCTGGCTCCCATTCGATGAAAGACCAGGAGCTGGGCGCTAAAGCAGCACCACTGTATACATGCCTCCCCTGGAATCTGGGGCAGATCCCCAGCACAGAAACCACTTCTGGGGAAGGGATGAGAGTCATTATTTAAGAATAAGAGTAGCCAGGGACTTCCTGGCGGTCCAGTGGTTAAGATTCCTTGCTTCCACAGCAGGGGACGTGGGTTGGATTGCTGGTCTGGGAACTAAGATCCTGCATGCCATGCAGCATGGCCAAAAAAAAGAAAAGAATAGGAGTAGCCTAAGGGCCTGCCTGGACTGCACTGTGCTGCTGGACACATTCTCCTGGGAATTCTCAGATAAACTGTTACTGTTGCCTCTGTCTGGGGACATGTGTCTCTTGGGTATAGTCTGTACCTCCTCTACCACCTTGAGTGCTCTGCACACCCACTGTCTTTCACAGGTGAGCCCCTCAGAGGAAGAGGTAAATGGGCGTCCTGAGAAGGTCAGGACCACCAGCCCAAATGTGCCTCCAATACCACATGGCATGCTAACGGACTCCACCATATCCCTCTCTCTCCATGACCACCATTTCTGGTCTTCTATAATCTTCCCAGCCCTTCTGCTGACAACTCCCCACCTTCCACCGCCATCCATCAAAAGTCCAAAAAGGGAATTGCCTCTTACTCAGGTTGTGATAAATAATATGTCAATCATAATGCGTTTCAGTCATAAGGAGAATAGCTCTAGAGAGTCCCCAGGGAGGGTGAGTGGGTGACGAGAAAGCATACTCTTGCAACTTAGATGACCTACATTTTTTTTAATAAAATTTGTCAATGAGAAAATGGGTCTTCTTCTGAGCTACTAAATTGTTAACATCTGTGCATATGTAAACTGACACAGATTCCCAATCTTTCATCCCTCACATCTGTAAAATGCTTTGGAGTTTACAGTTTATTCTAAATCCGTCCCCACCCATAGGGACAGCACCAAGGTTTACCCTTAAAACAGCTTATTTGCAGCAGCTGAGTAGGAGGACCTTGGGGGCCTGAAGCCTGGTAGGATGACAAGGCTCTGTCACAGGAAAACTGTCACACATGTGTCATAGAGCCTTCCCTGCATGGTGTGCAGGAATCACCCAGAAAGACAGAGAGCTGAGACTTTCCCAGGTCTACACTATCTACTGTGTAAACTGTTCTCGACTGCTTTCTGTAGATGGCAAATTTGGTTTAAGACTTGTTTTCACTACAAACCAGTAGGGAAGTTTGGGAGGCATAACCACCTCTCACTGTTGACCAGATACCATTAACTGGTGAAGAGCACTTCAGAGCTGTGAGTGGTGCAGCTGGCTCAAGGCAGTTCCCAGCAGTGAGAGGGAAGGCCCGCGATGTGTCCAGTCAGGGGCACCGAGATGGATCTCAGAACCAGCCTCCCTTTTCAAAGTGGGCTCCACTCCTGTAGTCGATGGTCACATGACCTCGCTGAGCTGGGTAAGACCAGCAGTACCACCTGAATAAGCACCAAAGTCACAGTTTCCAAGAGGAGCCAGTAAAAATCTAGCTGCCACACACCATGGAGGGCCCAGGAATGCACTGCCCATGGGTGATCCCATAGCCGATCCTTGGTCTCCAGACCCTGGGCTCTCTTACTTGGATGAAAGTCCTGGGAAAAGACCATTGCTAAAGGCAGTGCACATCCCCCAGGTCCCTGCAGACTTTGGGTTCCCAACAATCATTATCACAGACGTCCAAGGTTTGCAAGGTAAGACTGTGCACAAGAGGAAAATGCCACAAGCTCACAGGAGGGGAGTCATGTGGGCTTAAATGGAGAGAGGATCTATGAGCATACATGGAAATAGTGAATAGTGCACACAAGATTACAAGAGGAGAATGCACAGAAGCTTACACAGAGAGAGTGCACACAGGCTGGCAAGAAGGAGTGCGTGCAGGCATGTGGGAAATTGCACGTGGCTCTCATGCAGACATATGCATGGACTCACATGGAGAGATACACATAGGCTCAAATGAGGAGATACACACAACTCTTGGGAACCTAAAGCCTATTCCCCAAACATCCCCATTTACAGAGAAGAAGAATGACCCAGGAAGGCTCAAGACTCACCCACCTTGCCAGCTCGGGTCTAGAACTACTGACCAGCATCCATGTGACAGGATATGACTTTGGGGTGGGGGGTGGGGGGCTTATTTAATTTTAAAGGAAACTGAAACAAAATTTCTCTCAAGACATTTCCAACATTGTGTACAAGCAGGACGAGGAAACTTGAAGTCCAGTTTTAAAGCTTTGGGGGCACTCCTCCAAAGGCTGCCTGTGCATTCTTTTTACTACAGATTGTGATTGTGGAAGAATAATCAGCTCAGGAACCAAGCACTCGCCTCCCTCGGGGCCACAGTCCTCCCAGAGCACCCCACGCTTCTCCTCTGCATGCTCAGGCCTGCTCACAAGGCCTCCTTGTTCAGAGCCTGGCCTGGCCCCCAAACACAACAGGGCCCCTCGCTCTCACCCCAACTCCTCTTTCAGTTTTCTTCTACGTGTTTATGCTAAGGACTTTTGATTGCTCGTGTTTTGTTTCTTTACTGTCTCTCTCCTCTCTAGAATGTTAGCAGAGTGAGGGTAGGACTTTCCCCTGGTCTGTACACGGCTCTGAACAGAGCCTGATATATAGTAGAGGCTCAGTCAACACAGCTCAAATAACAATAAACAAACTATATGCCTCAATGCACATAGTGTTCTGTTTCCAAAGGGCTATACTGGAAGACATAGGATGTTACATTAAAATAAAAAATTCTCTGGTGGGTTCCCAGAAAGTAGTGATCTCGTGTCCCTATAACTCACTCTTGTTCCTGAGACAGTAATCGTGGAGTGACTTTGAGTGGTTATGGAAGGTTTCTTTATGATCCTGCCCCAGGTGAGACACTTCTCTTAGAGTCAATCTTTCCAAGTCCACCAGCCCTATCCTGAGGGCTGGAGAGCCACACCATGTAACACCTCCTCCCTGGGCACTGGGGCTCCAGGGAACCATCAAGTGGTGCAAGTGAGCAGCTGTAATTTTTCATACAGTTCCCAAGACTCCTGCCTAGAGCATATTTGTAAATGATTCAAAGGTGGTGGAATATGACACTGTACCGGAGTCTGTCATTTTCCTGACAACCTGTCATAAGATCAGATGCAATCCATGACGGTGGTCTTCAGGATCACTCCATGCTTGGACGGTTGTGTCAACACCAGAGCACTCTGGGAGATATCAGTTGAGGTAAGTCCAAGGAGTCGGTTTTTATTGTAAGCATTCTGTAGCAAGTCTTCAGTAAACATTCACTGGGCTGCAAGTTTCTTCCCAGTGGTGTCCACATGGGTGATAAAAAGCCCGAGTGAGAAGTCACCGCCAGCTCACCCTTGGAGGACACCCCTGACAAGTGCTCAGATCCTGAGTGAAAGGTATAAAACTGGGCACCCGGGCAGGCCTCGTTACCCACAATGTAAAATGTCTGTTTAACACAGGCCACTTTGTCAAAGTGGCTGCTAGCGCCACCTGGAAACCACTGCCCTTGAATGGCCGGTAAGCAGTATGATCATTTCTATGCATTTTAAATCATGTTGAAGGATAATAACCAACTATCGAAACACCCAACATTTGTAAAAGCAGAAAAGCAATCCCATCCGTGAGACCTAGATGTTGAGATAGGAAGTTCCAAATCTTAGAGCTTCACACAGTATCAGCCTTTGTGTCCTTTTCCCCTTCTTCCCCCACCACACACACACACACGCACCATCCACACTGACAAAAGCCTCTACCCACATCAGCCTCTTTAATAATGCAGCGTGGAGAAGAGGGCTAGAAATTGTTATTTTGTTATTCTGCCCAAACCTAAGTGACAGGAGAAAGTATTTCCCAGCCTCGCATCCTTGAGATGCTAAAACTTGATTTGCAATTAGTTTGGTGCTGAATACGAGTGCCCAGAAGAACAACATTGTAGCAAGACTGATGATGCCACCGTGCAAAACCATTAGTAGCGCACTTGTTGAAGACGATTTGAATGCAGAACAAAAGGTACCTTGGAAATAACCGTCCAGCTAATGAAATTACATTCCTGAGCGGCGAGGCCTGAATTTAATGAAACGATGTAGAATGCATGCTTGAAGTATTTAAAGGGTTTGGAATGTACTCCCTCATTCTCTTTGGAATGGTTTGGGTTTGCAGTGCTAAGTAATACAAGTTCTCAGTGAAGATTTGTGTGTGTGTGTGTGTGTGTGTGTTTATGACAATAGCAAGTACCTACACCAAAACACACAAGGCCAGAAACTGCATTTCTATAGAAAAGAACACCATTAAGTTTTAGCATATGCAGGATTTGGATATATGCAAGAGGCTCCTTTAGGGATCAAGATGGTCGTGATTCTGTAATGATTGCTTCCTTTCCACCGCTGCCAGCCTCTGTATGCAGAGTTACCTAATGGAGGTCCACAGAGAACAATCCAGAAGCTAGGAGGCCACAGGGACCATCAGTACACAAGCATTAAGACATAAGAACAAACTCGGTGAATGCAAAAAGAAAATTAAATTACCTTTAAAAGGATTATGAAGCCAGCTAGGAATGCTAAAGAAATTCATCCAAGCCTATTGCTGGCTGTCTTTGCTCATAGAATCTTAATTCCAAATGGTGTTGATGGGCACTCACTCCAAATCTTTAAAAACACACGGATTCCTGTCACATAAGAATGAGGGTTCAATGAAGAATCAACATCCAATTCTCATATGAGATGGAAGAAAACTTCAGGAAAGACACCTGTTAACAAACTAAGAGAAATGACAGCTTAAATTTGAATTTGAAGAGCACCTTCCTTGTAAATTGTTTGCACAGATGTGACATTGTTTACATGATAATTTCATGCTTCTCAGCACACAGAGGAAAATAAAACTTGTTAGATGACATAATGGGACCATTCATTCTATTAATGGATCAAGGGTTGTTTCTAGAACTTTTCTGTTGCTTCATCATCTTGATCTGATTGGCAATATTGTTACATCTAGAAAGAAAACAAGTTTGCTAGCTTGCCCAGAAAAACAATGTGTCAAAATATTTGAGGCACTTAGGTTCATTTATTTGGAATGACCCCTTAGACAAAGTATTAAAAATTGTTTCAGGACTAAGTAGTTTTCCAGTCACTGAAAGAACAGAATGAAGAGCTTTGTCTACAATACTTATTTCAGAAAGCATGAAAGAAATAAGCATGTATCAGCCACAAAACCGCTAAGCTTCTCAAACTCAGCTGAATCAGCTGCATTTCAGTGGCAATGCTCTGGAAGCAAAAAATGATAGATTACCATTGTGGCGAGCTCCATTTCGAAAGCACAGAGGAATTCTCTTCTCTACACACTCACATTTCATCACTCACTTGCAATTTCCTTAGAGTACTCTCCAAACGGAGAGCAATGAGGAGGCGGCCATGGGATAGATTCAGATTCAAGAGATGCAAGACTAACCTACTTCACCCTGAAAAATAGTCCACGTTGTCCCTCTGTAAATAGAATTATAGCTCCACCAACAACCAGCCCTGATGCCAAAGTGCTTGGGTGAACAAAAATTAAATGCCTCTGAAAAATGGTTTTCTGCCCATCAGCATCTATCTGTTCTGGCCTTCTTTGCTTTTCCCATTTGTCTCTCTTTTCATTTAGAACCACGCAGGATGCTGCCTTTCACTCCAGGCACACGTCCTCACAGCCCTGGGTGTGTGTGAGTTGTCCTTGTCACCTATGGAGCTACACGTGAGAAAGAAATTACTTATTGATTTTCCTTCCTGTGGAATGGTGTCTTTGGAATAGTTTTTTGACCCAGGTCAGGAATGACACAGCTCCAGCATTGGGAACGTAGACCCTGCCTTGCTGGGGATGTCCTGCTCACCCGTCAGCCCATCTCAGCTGCTGCCCGTCCCAGGATCACCAGCTCCGAGCTCTTTTGATAAGACAAAGAAAAAAGTATGCACTTCAGAAATTGAAAGAATGAACAAAAAATAGTATTTTCCCATCTGAGCACTTGAAACAGCATGGTATGAGCTTTGTTTTACTCCTTTATTCTAAAAGGTTCAGGAGGGCTCGTTTTGAAAGGAGGATGCAGCTTGGGTGTGCAGAGAAAACAGAAATGAACAAAGGCATAAAGCTGGACGGGGCCCAGGCACATGGAGTCAGCATGCCGAGTGTCACAGTAGGGTGGAAAACTGGGTAGGAACCTAAAGAGGAAAAGTCCTTCATAGCAGACGGAGGTGTTTGTGCTTTATCCAGGCAGCGGCAAACTATGGCCCGTACACCAAATCTGGCCTACTGCCTGTTTTTTGTGTGGTTTTTGTTTTATTTTGTTTTGTTTTGAGATAACATTGATTTATAACATTTTGTAAGTTTCATGTGTACATCATATTCTACCTATGTGTACCCTACAGATTGCTTGCTCACCACAAAATTTAGTTTCCAAATAAGCTTTTATTGGACCAGAGCGTTCCACCTGAGATCAAAGTGTTCCAGGCAGTGGCCCAGGTAAACCTGTGTCTGTAAGGATGAAAGCTGTATATCTGGGGGAAGGTGAGTTAGACAACAGCTCACACCCACCAGCCCCAGGACTCCACCTGTAACCGAGCAGGACCCTATGGGGCCTTCCCAGGACAGCCTCCCACCATGTCCTCCGCCTGTCTCTTGTCTGTAGAGAAACCTTAGTGAAAGAATAAATTTAATCAAAGAAGTGAGAAAATGCAGAAGCAAAGGAAAACAGTCAAATAAGACAAAATAATAATAATTTAGCCATTAAGCAAAGTTCAAGGACATTAATTCCTCCTCAAAGGCTAGAGATAATATTCTGAGCCATATCCTTTGAGCCGTTTTACAGATACTGAAACCCTCACCAGGTGGAAGAAGTTAACTACATGATGACCAGACTGTAGCCATGACATAAGCTGCTCCATCTTGCATTGTTCCAAGAACTGGGCTCAAGGACATGGGAACAAAGTGACCCTGGAACTAAAGATTAACTCTACTTAAAACAATCCAGATGACACTGATCAGACCACTGCATGACCAATTTCAAGATGACTGTCAGAGCTGACTGTGCTGTTCTGGATGTAGTCCCCTCCCCTACCTGTACACCCCTGAAACTCCCCTTTAAAAGCTCTTGCCCACTGATCAGGAGTTGGGAATTGGCTTTTGGACATGAGTCCACCTTCTCCCCAGGTTGCCAGTCTCCTGAATAAAGCCAACTTTCCTTTCCTACCAACACTTGTCTCTCCAGTATTGGCTTTCCAGTAGTTAGCATCCAAACCTGATCTCAGTAATGCACCCCCGGCAGTCTCTGTCTTTGCTCCCCTCAGCCTCACCCCAGTGCTGCTACTGTGATCCCACTGGCCCTCTAAGGGGAGCCTCTCATTCCTCCTATCATTCTGACAAATGCTCTTCTTGCTGCCATGACTCTCCACCAACCCCAGATTCCTGCCATCAGCTCAGAGCACCCTGGAAGTTCCAGAGGGTCAGTTGGTGATACTGACTTCTTTTAATGATTGAAATAAAAGCCAGTTGAAACCTCTTTCTCCAAATCATACTTTAATTTTGTTCAAATGGTCTGCTCTCTGTGAGAGATACAATAATCTTTGAAGAAGACCATTTTTTAAAGTAATCTGACTACCCTATGCTTATATATTTAGCTCTCACTGCAGCTTTTTGGAGAAATAGACAAGTCTCTGACCCAAATCATGTTATGCTTAATTCTAGTTAAAGAAGAGAAATAACTAAGGGAAATGAGTCATGAACTCGTCTAAAAACAACATTGTACAGATATAGATATACAGATATATACATCCTACTGGTTCTGTTTCTCTAGAGAACACTGGCTGATTCAGCATGCATATATAGTAAGATCTCATTTTGTTAAATTACTATAACTATGTAGATCTACTTGTGGTGAAGTGACTGCAGTGTGTCCCCAATTTGTTCCTGTATCCATGCCTTTTGATGGTCCCTTTCACTCTTGACTGTAAGCTCAGCCATTTAGCTTGAGTTTTACCAGTGAGACAATAGCAAATGTGATCTAAGAGAAGACTTGAAAAGTGTTTGGGTATTGGAGCTTGCAGAAGCCACTGAAGAAAGACCCCAGACACCCCACCTGTGATAATTAAGGCCGATCCACTGGCTGACTGTTGGCAAAGGAGCAAGCCCAAGTGAGGTCACCTGAGACTTGCCTGTGCCAGAATGCCCAGCTGAACCCAGCCCAAATTGCCTACCTGAAGAATCATGAGCTAAATAAATGGTTGGTATTTCAAGCTGCTAAGTTTGGGGATAGTTTCTTATGAAGCAAATAATAACTAATACATTATAATAGAACAAAAAATGCCTGGCAGTCTGTATCCTAAAGAGTGAACAGCAATAATTTCCATGTAGATATTATAGATGACTTTCCATTTATTCTTCTCAGCATCTTTTCCCACTGTTTATAATGAGCATATATCATGTCTATGAGCACAAATAATAATAAAAGCACATTTTCATTTTGAAAAATTAATGTTTAAAAGTGAGCCCTCTCTTCT
Source organism: Pseudorca crassidens (assembly GCF_039906515.1). Taxonomy (NCBI): domain Eukaryota; kingdom Metazoa; phylum Chordata; class Mammalia; order Artiodactyla; family Delphinidae; genus Pseudorca; species Pseudorca crassidens. Next base: position 8,793,236 of record NC_090298.1, read on the forward strand.
CAGATTTTCTGCTGTAATTACTATTTGCACAACTAATTCTCTGATTAATTATGAAGTGTTTTAATATCTTGAACTGATATTTAAGGCTTTCATTGCTATTTGACTATGGTAGCAGAATTTGTGTGTGTATCTTCCAGAGTTATTAACCTATAACTGACATATAGCATAGACTCTTGCTTCACTTTGATTAGAAATCACTATTTTCTATTACCAAGTAAGGCAGGGTAAGGAATAGAGTATTTGCAAAAGAAAGAAAAGGAGATGGGGCCATTTGTATCTGCCTGTGCCCTGTGTAAATGGTGGGAGTTCCTTTGGTTACACCACAATTCCCTGCTTCCACTTCCAATTTCAAGCTTAACTCAGACTGATTTAAGCAATAAATATACATACAAACCAGTAACTTAAACAAATCATGGAAATTTAAAACCCACATCTAAAGTACCATTAGAGAGCTAATCTGGAAAGAGGATAGTTTCTAAAGACAAGTAAAACAAACAACATGGCAAAATTGCATAAGCCAAAAGAGTTCAGGTGTGAAAAAGGTCATCCTCAATTAACATTCTGGAATTTAATTTTTAGACAATATGACCAAAAAGCCAAAAATTATTCACTGTCAATCGTTAGTAAAGAAATATAGAGCAAGCAGGCATTGTTCAGCTTTCTTTGATTTTTCAAAAAGACTCCATGTAAATTTTTAAGAGGCAGATGACACAGAGCAAAATAGTAGATGATAAAAACTAGGTAAATGCTAGATGAGAAGTGAAGCGAGACTGTCACTGCCTTCATCTTCAAGAGGGTCACTGGGCTACTTCTGGGAGAGCTGTTATGCACCATAAAACTGAGTGGCTCTGAAAAGAATCTGAACACTGGGACTCTAAAATCTGCGGACGGCACTAAGATGGGAGGTGGAAAGAACGAGGACCGGTGTGACCAGGTTTAAAAGAAGTGAGTCGTTTAGGTAATGGGGCCAGCTGATGGCAAATGCAGTTCCTTCTGCAAGACTGTGAAATAATTAGTCCGGGAGAGAGAAGCTAATCTAGTATTAATGATCCTCCATTTATGTAGCATTATTCTTTACAAAGCACCTTTCACCAGGAGGTTCCCACAATGCCTCTGTGATGACCGTTCACAGGGTGCTAAGGTGTTAGTAGGGGTGGAAGGAGCCGTGTCGGGGGAGACGTATAATCCACATGACTGGGGCACGAGGAGAAGGCAGAGCTCAAAAGAGAAGCAGGGAAAGACCAAGGTGATGCACAAACAGAAATGTCTTCTGGACACTCACTGGAAAGAACTAAAGCAGCAGAATGTTTGCTGGATTCTTTCTTTTTTTTTTTAACATCTTTATTGGAGTATAATTGCTTTACAATGGTGTGTTAGTTTCTGCTTTATAACAAAGTGAATCAGTTATACATATACATATGTTCCCATATCTCTTCCCTCTTGCGTCTCCCTCCCTCCCACCCTCCCTATCCCACCCCTCCAGGTGGTCACAAAGCACTGAGCTGATCTCCCTGTGCTCTGCGGCTGCTTCCCACTAGCTATTTTACGTTTGGTAGTGTATATATGTCCATGCCACTCTCTCACTTTGTCCCAGCTTACCCTTCCCCCTCCCCATATCCTCAAGTCCATTCTCTAGTAGGTCTGTGTCTTTCTTCCCGTCTTGTCCCTATGTTCTTCATGACCTTTTTTTTTCTTAGATTCCATATATATGTGTTAGCATGTGGTATTTTTTTTCTCTTTCTGACTTACTTCACTCTGTATGACAGACTCTAGATCCATCCACCTCACTACGAATAACTCAGTTTCGTTTCTTTTTATGGCTGAGTAATATTCCATTGTATATATGTGCCACATCTTCTTTATCCATTCATCTGTTGATGGACACTCATGTTGCTTCCATGTCCTGGCTATTGTAAATAGAGCTGCAATGAACATTTTGGTACATGACTCTTTTTGAATTATGGTTTTCTCAGGGTATATGCCTAGTAGTGGGATTGCTGGGTCTGGTTGCTGGATTCTGAATGATGACTCACAAGGGGTTAAACTGTTATCTCCTTGGGGTAAGGTTAAATAAATTGTGGTGGCACATTACTGAAAACCACAGGTAGCTTTACAACACTATCAACAGCTACAAGCAAGGCAGTCCAAGCTGGGGAGTTCTCACAGTTACAGTGCTTCAGGGCTTCATTGGTGCCCTTTGAGTTTCTCATCTGTCTTGTGTTTTTTATTGTCGTTGTTTTAACATACGCAAGCTACAAAATCTATTCTGAAAAGTATGTCCTCCAAGACCTGCCTACCTTTATCTATTTCAGGGCCCTAAGAAGTTTTCTTAGCAAAAATTTTATTATAGAAAATCCCCAGAGTGTTTTACCCAAGGGGTACTCTACCAGGAGAAATCCACAGCTGACCATATCAGGCAAAAGTCAGCACCACGGCTGTTGCAGTCTTGGAGTGTCTTGGGAATTGCAGACATTTGGTCTGTGGTCCCTCCTTAGATCCTTTTACATGTGGCAGCTTTATAATACTTTATGCTATAACAAGAAGCTAATAAGTAGGGGCTCCCGCCTCCTTCTCTTCTAATACCAGAAAAAAAGCAGCCTCTGGTTCTCTCTAGCTGCATCTTCTCACTGTTTTTGGCACCAGATGATGCCAGCAAGTAAAAGTTGCAAAGTGTCGCTTTTAGAAAAGAACTAAGATGAACACGTTAGGTCACAGCATGACTTTAGCAAAGTGCCAAGTTCGGTATATAAAAATATCCTCACTATAGGGACGGGAGGGGGGAAAAGTGTCAGAATAATCTGTGAATCCAAATGCTTTTTAATTTTAATGTTGACTATAGTTTTCATCTGCTTGTTTAGCAAAACCTCTGCACACCAAGAAAGAATACGCACCTTAGCAGGTATGACCCCTGCCAGGTATCGCTGCAGGCACTGGGGGTGGGGACCTTTGGAGTGCAGATTATTTTAAGACATTATTTAAGTTTCTCCTCAACTTTCCACACCACATATTGATTTTCTGTCACAGCTCTGTCTGGAGGGTTGGTACTCTCCATTGATCCACGGAGAGCATTTATAATGCATCAAAGAGGTACAGAAGGTGAGACTCAGAGGGAAAGACGGAAGCCATGCTTTCAGGGCTGGACACGGCTGAGGAGTATAAAAGTTACATTAAATACTAAGTTAAACTTGAGATTTTTTTTTTGGGATGTTCTGAAATCTGTTGACATGTGAGACTCAATGGAACACAAAAAAGGGAAAGGATTATTACTTCTTCTAATGGAAAAATTCTCCCTGATGGAATGGAAGCAAGCCGTGGGAACTGATAAACTGAATACTGCCTTTATCTTTTCATGGAAGACTTCAGGTTGTAAATCACAAGCATCTAGGTTGTGAAGTTCAATCAGTCCAGAAGTGATGTTAATAGGTCAAGGTTGCGAGTCAGTCTGAGGACAAGCTGGTTAGCTTTGCTCCATCATCAAAAGCTGTCCCAGGAATGCTGATGATGGAATCCATGCCGTTACCAGGAGCAGGGAGTGGCTGTCGTCATGGAATCTATTACAGCAACGGGCAGAACTGCCCTGGAACAGAGCTGCTCACCTCCCAGGCCAGAATGCCAACTGGCCATGGAAATCCTGCATGCATCAAAATCTTACACTCAGGCACACTGTATAAGTCAGCTCAGGCTGCCATAATAAAAATATCATAGACTAGATGCCTTAAACAACAGAGATTTATTTTTCACAGTTCTGGAGGCTGGAACTGTGCGTGGTCAGGTTCTGGTGGGAACTCTCTTCCTGGCTTGGATATGGCCACCTTCTCACTGTGAGTTCGCTTGGCCTCTCGTTGGTGCATGAACATGAAGAAAGAAAGAAATCTCTGCTCTGGTGTCTCTTCCTCTTATAAAACCACCAATCCTATCAGATTAAGACACCGGCCTTTGACCGCAGGTAACTTTACCTCCTAAAAGCTTTATCTTCAAATACAATCACGTTAGGGGTTAGGTATTGACGTATGAATTAACAAGGGGGGACACAATTCAGTCCATAACACATACCTTCCTTACACAACCTTTTTTCACCTTCCTAAACAGACTTGGTCTTCACTTAAAAAAAACCAAAAATGAAAGAGGATATCTTTTCTCCCTGAGTAAGACAGTTTAGAGTTTAGACATCCCTTACCCAAACTTTTTAAGGTACTAATAGAGTTGAACATGTAAATGAGTAATAAGATAATCTACTCATACTCAAGTGGATAGCTAACTTAACTCATGAAGGCTATGAAGACAAAAAGCAAGGGCAAAGGAAGACGATTATGAATCTGCAAATTTGAGTTTCCAATATAATGAGTCACATAGTTCCTGGTACTAAATAAACCCTCAGTGTCAAATGAATGAATGGATATTTTCCAATAGTGAAAAGAGACTAATATGAATTAAAATCAAAGCCAGAAATGACCCCATTCATCAGTGCTTATTCAAGGCTAAAGTTGACCTAAGATGACTTCCCTTTTAAAATCAGGATTTCAAAATATAAAACTGTAGCATTTCAAACACAGATAATTATATTTCTTATCAAATGCACCAGTTCTTGTAAAATAATTCAGTTTCATATATATCCAGTTTAATTAAAATTTATAAGTGGTTGTGGACCAAACCAAGCGTATCTTAATTACATCTGAACATGGCTCACGAATGTTAAGGTCAACCCCAATTTTAATAAAGGATGAGCAAATACAATCATTAAGACTTGGCTGAGTAATTCCAGTCAGGTGGAAAGTAAGATGAATGGGAGGCAAGACAGTCCCTTCTACTCAAGCCTGGGAAGTAAATGACCCACTAGTCAGAACATGCAGCAGATGGGCTGGCCAGTCCAGGAAATGGACATAGGAGCTAATGCATGAACACTCAAGTCAATCCTCAAGTAACAAACTTATACCTGATGAGAAAGGAGGAGGCACCTGCTCTGACTACTCACACATCTTGGAAGTTCTCAGCCAGTTCTGCCCCTGTTCAAATGAATCATAAGTGGAGACAGACAGTCTCAGAATAGCCCGTGCTCAAGGCTGTGGATCCACGTGAATAAGGTTACCAGATGAAATACAGCGCATGAGGGAGATTAGAATTTCAGATGAACAACATGTCATTCTTTGCTATAAGTATGTCCCATGCAATGCACACCCTGTATTTTTTTTCCCTAAATTTGGCAACCCTCTACATGAACCATCTCAGGCTTGTAACAAAAGCCTTGTCAAGAAGCTTCCTGTAATTCCAATATAAACCACAACATTGGTTGAACAATTTTCATCAATGGCTGAAGGAAGTCTGAAATGGTAACTCCACACCTGGATTTTGCTCTTTCCAGCCCTTGGAGTGTGTTGGGGGGTGGGGGTGGGGGACAACCTGCCTTTTAACAATTGGGTCGTTCCTGTCCTCCTGGCTGAGAGTCCTTCTTTTTAATGTACTTCCCCCCCAAGCAGACCAGATCTGGAGGAATGTGTCAGTCAGAGGGAACTATGCTGGTCAGATAATCAATCTAGAAACATTCATCTCAGGTCTGTTCTGTAAACAGAACTGTGCTGGCTGATCATGTATGAAACAGCCTCATGGAACCTCTGCCCTCCAGAGCCACCCAGGGTGGAGTAAGAAACTAAGGCCCCGGAGGTACAAGTGGTTTTATCAAGGCTTAGCTTGGTCTCACTGGCAGAGCTAAGACTAGTGCTCTCCTATTACAAGTTACCTTCCATGAGCTTTTCAGTACCTAATAACGTTTATAAGTGAAACTGACACTCAAGAAAAAAAGTTAATCTCTTCCAATTTGGATGTTCAGGAAAGATTTAGATAGGCTAAAATATATTTATTCATTCATTCATTCAACAATATTTATTCATTATCAACCCCATGCCCAACACTCTTGTAGGGCCCACAGATGCAATGTCTGCCTGCAAGGAGACTGACCATATGCTCACCACTCCCTTTCCTACCTCTGCTGGGCACAACCAGACTACATTTCCCAACGTGCCTTGCAGCTCTGTGGCCATGTGACTGAACACTAGCCAATAGAATGTAGGCAGGAGTGGGACTTCCCTGGTGGCGCAGTAGTTAAGAATCCGCCTGCCAATGCAGGGTACACGGGTTCGAGCCCTGGTCTGGGAAGATCCCACATGCCGCGGAGCAACTAAGCCCGCGAGCCACAACTACTGAAGCCTGCACGCCTAAAGCCTGTGCTCCGCAATGAGAGAAGCCACCACAATGAGAAGCCACGCACCTCAAAGAAAAGTAGCCCCCACTCACCGCAACTAGAGAAAGCCCACGCAGCAGCAAAGACCCAACACAGCCAAAAATAAATAAATTAAAATAAAATTAAAAAAAAAGAATGTGGGCAGGAGTGACGGTGGGAGTTCCCAGCCCAGGTCCATTGAAAACCTTCCATATGAAAGCGTCCATCTTTCTCCCTCCCCTGTCTGCCAGCTGGAAGCGGAGGATCCTACAGAGAAGTCTTAGCAGAGGAAGAAGGAGACACAAAATGAATATCTGGAAGGCTTGAGTACCAGGCACTCACATGGAACTGCCATGTGAGGAAAGAAAATAGGTAATCCTCTGCTGTACGAAACCTGGGCCATTGAAAAGGGAGGTTGAAAGACATGGAAGCAACCTAAATGTCCATTGACAGATGAATGGATAAAGAAGATGTGGTACATATATACAATGGAATATTACCCAGCCATAACTATCAATAAAATGAAATAATGCAATTTACAACAACATGGATGTACGTAGAGATTATCTTACTAAGTGAAGTAAGTCAGACAAAGACCAATATCATATGATATCACTTATATGTGGAATCTAAAAAAAATGATACAAATGAACTTACTTACAAAACTGAAATAGACTCACAGACATAAAAACAAACTTACGGTTACAAAACAGGAAGCGAGGGAGGAGATAAATAAGGAGCTTGTGATTAACAGATACAAACTACTATATATAAAATAAATAAACAACATGGACCTACTGTATAGCACAGGGAACATCTGTATTCAACATCTTGTAATAACCTATAATGGAAAAGAATCTGAAAAAGAATAGATATATATGTATATGTATACATATATATGTAGAACTGAATCACTTTGCTGTATACCTGAAACTAACACAGCATTGTAAATCAACTCTACTTCAATAAAAAATAAAGGGAAAAAAATGAAAGAAAAGGATGGCTGAGCACACAGGGCAATGGAGACAGAGCTAAACAAATCTCAGGGCTCAGACTGACCTGGTCCCACAGCACCCTCAGGTTACCTCAAAGGATGAGAATGATGCAGCTGCATCGCACAGGGAGATCCGCTCAGTGATCTGTGACCCTCTAGAGAGGTGGGACAGGGAGGGTGGGAGGGAGACGCAAGAGGGAGGGGATAATGGGATATGTGTATATGTATAGCTGATTCACTTTGTTATAAAGCAGAAACTACCACAACAAAGTAAAGCAATTATACTCCAATCAAGATGTTTAAAAGAAACAAAAGGGCAAGGCAGTGGGACCCCGCAGTGCCTACCCGTGGGACCCACTCAAATGCTGACAGGAGAGTCTTCATGGGTTGGTTCATCAAACACCCAGCTTCCAGTGATCTGGGCAGAACGTTCTGGACTAGGCTGACTCCATCTGTCCTACTCACGTCCCCCCTGACCCTGGACTACAGACCTCCCTTTCTGCTCCCACCCTATCCAATCCCCCAGCCTGCACCTCCACAAAGCACTGAATCTTCATCCAGTAGGGTGACAAGATAGTCTGGCACTCTCTCCATTTCCCCCAATCCACCTTTTACAGTACAAACATTATAATCTATACACAGTGACTTATTTAGCTTTTGAGAGCCAAAGACAAGGCAATGAATCTCAAACACCTTTTTCTTTTTCAAAAGGCCCAATTCCTACAAATTGTTAGCCTTGAATCTCAAGATCATCGTCTCTTTATAAATTCTAAAAACCAGCGAAGAAACTCCAATAGCAAGACGTGGTTTCTCCATGAGCTGCACGGTTCACGCTCGTCATGACCTTTCTGGGAGAAGAACGTGGAAGTCCCAACTCCAGAAGCCTGAGAGCAAGGAAAAGTAGGTGTGAAAAGCACCAAAAATTCTGTGTTGCAGATACATTACACTGGTTAATAAATCAAAATGTTTTCCCGTAACAACAGTTGGATAACTGCTGCAAAAAATGTCTTACATGCTTGTAGAATGGTTGGTCCCAGTTGTGGAGATTTGTGTATTTGCCTGGGAAAACAGGGAGCAATACCTTAGAATCGTGGAAGACTAGATTCTGACTAATTAATGGATTTCTGAATTATTCAAATGCTCTATCCTGAACATGTATCTTGATTATTGTTAGAAATAAATACTTAATAGACTTTTTGAAAGAATGAATAATAAAAGTAAAGTAAAATTGTTATAGCCTTTGCAAGTGCTGGCTGGTTTTGAATGACATGTCTGTAGCAGTCAAGGAAACTGATGCTAAGGAACTTGCCTGCAAGTGTAGAGGGTCAGGGACCAGCCGGGTCTCCACTCCTCCCGTCCTGTTGTCCCCAGGGGTCAGGGCACATGGCAGAGGATGCCTAGCACTTCGAGATCTTTCTGGATCTTTGCAGACAGAATTGATTCCTGAGGACTTTCACCAGCCCAGGCCTTTTCTCTATGCTCCAAGGATGTGAGGTTTCCAGAATCGAGACACTTTGAGAATCCCACTGCATCTTCAGAGACTCAAGAGAGTCATGTACATCCAGCTGCAAACAGAAGATTCGAGAAAACTTGCTCCCCTCATTCACCCTCCAGAGGAGATGGGGCCACTTCCAGCCTTTGTCAAGTCTGGGTGCCGGATTCATTCTGAACCTCAGCCCTGTCTGAGAACTGCCTGGTGTGCTGGCTAAATAGTAGCCCCACTGCAATATGTCCACATACCCATCCCCAGAACATGTGAATATGTTACGGTGTATGTCAAAAGAACACCACGGATGTGACTAAGGATCTTGAGACGGGAAGATCATCCTGGACTATCCAGATGGGCCCACGTTTGTAGGCAGCCCGGAATGATGCAGCCGAGGAATGAGCAGCCTTAGAAGCTGGAATACATTCTCCCCCTGGAGCCTTTCTGTCATCACCTTGATTTTAGCCCACTGAGATACATTACAGATTTCTGTAACCCGTAGAACTGTGACAGAATAAATGTGTGTTGTTTTAACCCACAAAGTTCATGGTAATTTGTTATAGCAGACACAGAGACAAAATACACCTGGTTTAAAGCCAGAGAGAGGCCCCTCTTTTCCATGTCCCCTGTCCTATGGGAGAATGGCCATCGCAAGGCTGCAGGGCTCCCCGGGTTTTGTGGGCTTGGTCCTTCAAGCTACACGGCCAGCACGTGTGCCTTCAGGGACAGGATTAACGGAAGGGTCAAGGCAAGAAGCACAGACCCTGCTTGCCTTTCATTTCACTTGCTTCTAGGGCAGGAATTTCAACACTGAAATCCCAGCATCATAAAGTAGTCAAGTGTAAATTGTGTTGGTGACAAGAATTAGCAATTCGTGGCTACCGTATTCTCCATCAGAGGCAGCAGACTGAAATTCAAAAGACAGCTGTGAAAAAAGTCACCAGGGAAGCCAGGCTTGGATGTCACATGCTTGGGTTCCAGCCCTGGCTGTCTAATGACCCATCCAGTGTCCCGCAGGGCGTCCTTCAGATAGTTTGCATTTCCAGATTTTCATCTGTAAGATCAGGATTAATTATGCCTTCTCTCCAGAGATGCTGTGAAATCCGTTGAATTAAATCTGTCCTAATTTTCCCACTGTCTGTAACTAGCCTGTGACTTGAACACAGCCTGATAGATGGAGATTTCAAGCACCTTTGAGCCAGGTGAGAGGGATCATTGTTATACATTTCCTGAAACATGTGCATTTGACACGTGGGGGGAGGGGAGCAAGGAGGATTGGGGAACGGAGCTGAAGACAGGAAAGCAAGACTGTTCTGGAAAAGAGAGAGCCTATAGTCACTGGCTAGGTAACATCTCCCCAGAATACTCAGCTGCAATGTTTTCAAAATGTTCAGCTAAAAGAAAATTTCTTCAAAGGGAAATGTAAGTCGAAGCCCAACATGTAAAACTGACAAATGTGGCATTATTTGGATTGCCACGGGGAACAGATCTCAACACCCAGCCAGGTCCCCTGTAGCTGCCCCAGACCCTCCGGAAAACCTCTGTGCGGCTCAAAGAAGCTCAGATCCAAAACCACTGCTCCAACCTGTCCTCATGGATATTAGAGTCGAGCCGATGCTCCCATCGGCTCTAGGATGTTTTTCATGAAAACAGGGACTTTTCATGTGAAAAAACAGAGGCCAGAATTATTGTCTCATCAGGCAAACATCAGGCTAGTAGCAGAGCATGAATTATGGAGCAGCAGGGCACTCTAAGGACCCTATAAATCAGCTCCTTTTTTCCCAACACCCCGGTCACCTGACTTTCAGCCACGAACTATTTATATTAAACCACACGGCCTCTCACACCTTCTCACACTATTTCATGTTCTCCTCTCTTTGCAGCCTTGATTTGCTCCTTTAGAGGTTAACCCCTTCTGGCCTTCTCTCTATTTTTCTTTCATAATGAGCTTCATATAGTCACATGTGCCTAAAAAAATCTTTCTTATGCCTAGATGTGTTCCTGTCAGTTTCCATAGGGTGGTAGAAAATAACCATTGGTTTATCCCAAATGCAATGCCACTCAATTAACTAAGGAAAGGCCTAAGAAATCTAACCCAATTTATAAAATGCCTGGGCTGCACACACAAATATCTTTTAATGTGTGCAGATTTTAAGGATGGAGTTTTGAATGGTTTCTGTGGTGCATCCTGACATGTCATCATGGGTCCCATTGTTTCCACCCTCTGGTGGCCCCAGTGCCACTCAGCCCTTTGCTCATTGCATCTCCCAGTCCTGCCCTCCGGTGTCACTCAGTTCCACCAACGTGACATGGCTCCTCCTTAGCAGCAGGGAGACGCGACAGTGTGGAAAGTGATATAAAAGGCAGAGTAGCTCTGAACTGAGAATGTTTGCCTGATGCAGTCAGAAGAATGGCAAAGGCACGTGGAATAAAGGAAGATCAACCAAGTGCGAAAAGCACGGGCTCAGAGTTTGCTCGAGTAAGGGAGTCGGCCACCATCACTTGCACTTGGCAGACACTCGAGTCAGGCACAGGAGTGGGAAAGCTTCCCAGGGGAGAAGGGAAAGTCTCCAGTGCGCCCTGATGGAGGCTGTGGGCTGGGGAATCTGGAGGAAGGCTAAGTAGAAGTGGGACATCCCATACCATTGAGTAGGGCTGCACATGTGGCTTTCCCTGATGGGTCCTAAGTTGGAAGTGGGGACAAAAATTAGAAAAGCTGTCAGTTATTTATCTGGCCCCAATTATTACAGGAGTTATTGCTTAGCTTCCTGGAAGCACTACTGAGTCCAACCTTGTACTGCTTGCCACACGACAGGCCAATAGATTGAGAGACAAGTTGTTGGGACAAACAATAGCAACTTCATTTGGAAAGCTGGCAGGCCAAGAAGATGATGGACTGCTGTCCTAAAGAACCATCTTCCCCGAGTTAGAATTCAGGCTTCTTTTATACTAAAAGGGGAGGGAACAAAGTCAAACACATCCTGGTTCCCATCAGCCTCTGGAGGGGATGTGTTAATTACGTCCTCCCTGCAGTCATTCACAGGTAGGCCTGGTCAGGGTGTTTCCTGTAAGCTAAACAAAGGTATTTCAGCTTCATGCTCATTACCTGGGAGGCATGGTTCCCAGAGATGGGCCATTATGTATAATTGAAGTTTATAGGCAACATCCCTTTAGCGACTGATTTGCAATATATAGAATACAAAGGTTCTTCCCTATTACAGAAGGTCACTAGACTTAGAGGTCTGACTTCCTGCAAGTCTGACTTACAGAGAGTGGACTGGCTTCCTGAGCTCGTTACGCAGCTAAGGGGTTGGCTTCCTGGGCAGGTTGCTGCAGGTTGTGGGTCAGAGTTCTATTATTATGTACATGGCCTGGCAGTCGTCTACGTGTATATTCAGTCTCCCAGGGAAGTAAGCCAAGCCGCCACTGTCCACTCTGTCCATATCAGCCTCCAGTGGACAGGGGAGTGTAGTGGGCTGAGTGGTGGCCCCCAAACAGGTATATCCATGACCTAATCTCTGTAACACTGAATGTGACTGCATTTGGAAAAAGGATCTTTGCGGATGTGATTAAGTTAAGGGTCTGAAGGTGAGATCATCCTGGATTGCTGGGTGGGCCTGTTGTTTAACCACAGTGTCCTTAAAAGAGACAGAAGAGGAGAAGCCACATGAAGGAGGCAAAGATTGGAGGGATGTGGCCACAAGCCAAGGGTACCTGGAGCCTCCAGAAGCTGCAAGAGGGAGGAAGGATGATTTTGTAGAGCCTTCAGAGGGAGCTTGGCCCTGCTGACACCTTGATTCTGGATTTCTGGCCCCCGGAACTGTTAGAGAATAACTTTCTGTTGTTTTAAGCTTCCAAGTTTGTGGTAATTTGTTATGGCAGCCCTGGCACAGGGGTTCCTGTAAGTGGGCCTTATAACCCTCCCACTCCAGTCCTGATTTTCTTAAGGAGGGAGACATAGGAAAAAGGATGTTTCCTATACTTGGTTCAAACAACCAAAATATTCAGAAGAAAATTGAAAAACTCAAAATTTGGATGTTCCAAAGTACCTTTGTATCTCACAGCATGAAGATAAATATGTGGATTTGTTCTGATGTCCCAGATCTTTGGCCTTTCATAGATACAGACTTTTTTTGGCATGTGGTCACCAGTCTCTGAGGGCATATCTGTGACTGTTGGCTTAAATATGCACAGCAACCAGTGTCATTTATATGTTAGTGATTAATAATAAATATAGTAGAAGAACTTGTTCATAGCACCAGGGTCATAGGCATGACAGGCCATTCATAGACCTGTTACCTGAAGCATATTTAGGATTTGGCAGTTTACGCCATCTTCACACAATCTCCCGCCCCCTGGAGTTTCTCTTTCCCTTCTTCCTCATTTCTTGTCTTCTTTCACTCATGCGTCTGGTCATTTCTGAGCTAACCTTAGTATTTTAGAAGTAAATGAATGTGTCTATATTGCATTTCTTTCCAAATTAAAACCCCCAGTTGTTCAAATTCTGGATTGATCACCACTTTTTTCAATGCAACACACTTTTCACGTTAACCCTTTGTCCCTAATTAACTCCAGTGGTGCCTTTATTTTCAAATAATAGAGTTTAGAGATGTGTTTAATGTGCACAACAAAAGCTCTTGGGATTTCACAGTGAGGGCATTCTGCTGTCATCACCACATGCCCACAGCATTGCAGGTGGGCAAAGTCACAGCCACACAGAGGCAAATACTTTGGAGAATAAAGTGGTACATGTAAGTGCAGGGGACTCATGGGTTCAACTTCTTTCACCCCAGCTCTGTTGCAAGATGTTGACCTCTGTCACCTAGGAGGTCTCCTCCAGACAAGAACATGCCCACTGACCACTAATTATATAAATCAGTCTCCTCCCTGCACTATTTTAGCATCTCCCTTTTCTTCTCTTTGTAAAGAACAGGGGGAAGAAGAAAGGATGTTCTCTCTGAGCAGATCTGGTTTCATAAATGAAAATGACAGGCTGATGAAGTCACCCGGTCACCAACAAATTTACGTGGAGCATCTCCATATCTCAAAATCAAATGTCAAATGTGTGTCACAAACCTTTAAACTTCTAGAACTGCACTTCTAGACACTGATCCTAAGGAAATATCAGAAAAGTGCAAAAGGATATATATCAAGGATATTAATCAATGTGGTGTTTACTATAGCAAGAAGAAAAAAAATATCTGAACACAACTTAAATGTCCAGCCATAGATCAATAAGTAAATTATGGTATAGCTTTATAATGGAAAACCACCGGGGTCATTAAAAATGAGGCTAAAGGAATATGTCTAGAGACATGGAAATATTTATTACATATTTTAAGTGAAAGTTTTAGTTTTCTATTCCTGCTGTAACAATTTACCACAAACTTATTGGTTTAAGACAACACAAATGTTTTATATTGCAGTTCCAGAGGTCAGAAGTGAAATTGGGTCTCACTGGGCTAAAATCAAGATGTCAGTAGGGCCACATTCCTTCCAGAGGATGGAGAGGAGAATTTTTTTTCCTTGTCCAGCTCCTAGAAGCTGCCTGCATTCCTCGGCACGTGGTCCCTTACTCCACCTTCACATCTCTCGCTGAGCCCTGCTTCTGTCATCATATCGCTTCGCTGACTCTGATCCTGCTGCCTCCTTCTTACAAGGATGCTTGTGATTCCACTGGGCTCACGTGGATTATCCAGATGATAACCTGTCTCAAAATCCTTAACCACCTCTGCAAAGTTCCTTTCACCATTTAAGGTAGCATATACATTCCAGGGATTAGGACATGGTCAACTTTGGTGGGGGAGCGTGGATTATTCTGCCTGCTGCAAAAGTTCCAATTGCAAAATGATAATATACATAAGGTAAGTGTGATTCCATTTGGGGAGGTTTTGATGACAATTATATAAATACTAAGAGATTTTAGCAAGAGAACGCTAGGAGATGTAGGGTTTACTTGACATTCGCACTTGAGCACACAGCTCCTGGAACCCACCACCCCTCCCAATTCCTGGAAGCCCCTCCTGACCTGACCAGCCCCCTCGTTGTCATGCTGGTGCTTTTCCTGCTGCTTCTGTGCCCCTTTGCAGGTCAGGTTCAGTCAACTACAGCTGCCTACACTAAAACCCAAGGAATTTCACCAGGATCCCAAGGGACAGTTGATTCCTCTCTGGGGTCTTGCTCTCTGGGGGCACAGGGCCTCTCTGCTCTCACACCACACAAAACCATCTGAGGTTTCTGCCTTTGATGGCACTTGGAGGAAGGCAGGACCCTGGGACTCCCTTTTCAGGGGTCCACCCACATCTGTGCCTCATTGCTTCCCCAGGGCAGTTGTTCTGGTCTTAAAGGATGGAAACTCTGCTGGCATCGGTGTCCTGAAGCTTCTTCCTCATTGAGCTGACACCAATTCTCTGATACCCGCTGGTGTCCTGTGACTCCATTCAATTCTGACACTAAGTCCTCAGAGTTGGAGCAGACCCTGCCGGTTAAGGACAAAGTCCTCCACAAGACCACCCCAAGGCCACAAGCCTTGAGGTCAGCTGCACTTCTGACCAGTGGCTAATAAATTCAGGGGTTCTCCATGACCGCCTCGGTTTTGATAATTCACTAGAACAAGTCATAAACTCTCTGCACTTACTATCACAGTTTTATTACAAAGGACATAACTCAGGAACAGCTGGGTGTAAGAAATGCATAAGGCAAGTTCTGGGAGGGTCACAGACATAGAGCTCCCGAGCCCTGTCTCCATGGAGTCAGGACACATCACCCTCTTGGCACATCAATGTGTTCACTAAACAGGAAGATTTTCCAACTTTGTTAAGGTCTTATTATGTCATTGGCCACATGACCAGACCCTCTCTCATACCTAAGGGTCCACCTTGAATCACCTCATTAGCATAGACTCAGGTGTGGTCGAAAGGACTCATTTCAAATAACAAAAGACACTCCTATTACTCAGGGAACCCCAAAGATTTTAAAGTCCTGTGCTAGAAACTGGGAACAAGGACCAGATCTATTCTTTATGATATCACACTCAGTTTTCACAACCCACAAGCCAGAAAAAGACCCACCTGCCTTTCTCTACTCCTTAGGGGATGATTGCAGAATGGCACAGATGTACCAAAAGAGAGGATGTATAATGAAAGAGAAGGAACACATTGGGCTAATATTTACCTCTCTTTATGTTGCCACCCACCATATATATTCTTGGCTCCTGACCTTTCAGGCTCACATGAGATCTCCCCCGGCACAGTGACCACACATTTCAGATTCTCGTTTATTTTTCTATTCAACAAATATGTAGCAAGTCCCTGGAATATGGTGGGTGCCAAGCGAAGCTTGGAGAAGACACAGTAGACACAGTTCCTGCCCTGGGGAGCTGACAGGTTAGCAGGTGAAAGAAGCTAAACAACGGTTAACTATTTCATGACCATGGTGCAGTGGTGGGGAAAGTACTGGATGTTGTGTGAGCAGATGGCGGGGACAGCCCACCCAGATGGACACCCTACCCAGACTGGGCACCTACAGTCATTGTGAGAGCTGGAGCGTGAGTAGGTGGCAGTGGGGTAGAAGTTGGGGAGGTGGAAGTAAGAGGGGGTGATCCAAGCGGAGGACATGTGCAGGCAAGCTCTGAGTTGGGAAGCTTTGGTCAAAGGAACTGAATGTAACGTTGCATGGACCACAGAGAATGAGAGAAGAAGGGGACAACATGATCAAGTTTATGTTTTAAAAACATAACTCTGTTGCAGCATACAGAATGAGCTGAAGGGAGCTAAGAGGAATTTGCAGAGGCAAATATTGTTTCTTTTTTTTAAATTTTATTCAAGCATAGTTGATTTACAATGTTGTGTTAATTTCTGCTGTACAGCAAAGTGATTCAGTTGTACATATAAATAAATACATTCTTTTTCATAGTCTTTTCCATTGTGGTTTTTTACAGGATATTGAATACAGTTCCCTGTGCTATATAGTATGACCTTGTTGTTTATCCATTCTATATATAATAGCTTACAACTGCTAACCCCAAGGTCCCAATCCATCCCTCCCCCACCCTCCCTTGGCAACCACAAGTCTGTTCTCTATGTCTGTGTGTCTGTTTCTGTTTCATAGATAAGTTCATTTGTGTCATATTTTAGATTCCACATATAAATGATGTCATATGGTATTTATCTTTCTCTTTCTGACTTACTTCTCTTAGTATGACCATCTCTAGGTCCAACCATATTGCTTGCAGATGGCATTATTTCATTCTTTTTTTATGGCCGAGTAGTATTCCACTGCATATATGTACCACTTCTTCTTTATCCATTCATCTGTCAATGGATATTTATGTTGTTTCAATGTCTTGGCTATTGTGAATAATGCTACTATGAACATAGAGGTGCATGTATCTTTTTGAATTATAGTTTTATCCAGATATATGCCGAGGAGTGGGATTTCTGGATCACATGACAACTCTATTTTGAGTTTTTTGAGCACCCTCCATACTGTTTTCCATAGTGGCTGCACCAACTTATATTCCCACCAGTAGTATAGGAGGGCTTGGGGAGGAAAATCTGATTGCTGCATTTATAGTCCACATAGATATGATTGTGGCTTCACCCAAGATGGTAGTGTGGAGGTGGAGAGAAGTAGCTGGCTCTTAGGAAGTACAATCAATAGGACTTAGTAGGTGGTTGGATAAAGGAACTCTGCAAGAGACCAATGTCAAGGATGATGCCTGACTTGAGCTACCCAGTGGTGCTTTGAACTAGTAAATAATGGTAAAGAGTCCAGTTAGGGGACAAGGGGTGTGGGGGAAGAATCAGGGTAGAGCATGAGTTTAGTTTCACTAATATAATCCCAATTTCAAATATTCTCCTCCCTTGTCTTCATAAACTCTCAACGTCTCTCAGAAAATCTGCTATTTTGGTAACTAAGCCACATTTCCAGATTCTTTTTAGTACAAAAGTATCCCCAAGTTTTATCAGACCAAGAGCCTTTGGATCCAAAACTATGGTTACCAAATCTGTAAAATATCCCTTTACACTTACAAAGTTGTTTAATTAACCACCTTCCTAAAGCTTATATCCATTGTAAATTTTAACACAGTGACAGTAACACAAGTAAAGCTATTTTCTTTTAAGCAAAATTCATTTGGAAACCTCAACCTGGAGACATAATTCTATGCCGGCAAAGAATAGATCCCTCTGAGATGATTATTACCACCACCACTCCACTCCATTTTCTGTATTCAACCTTGATTAAATAATGGGAAACACTTGCACATGAGTCGCCCGCAATTGTCAACAGCCAAAGATCTTTACCCCTAGGTCCCTCCTGCAACATGGCAGGTTGCCCTTCTCCACGGTGACTAATTCAGGGATATGAAGCTAATCTATAACCAAGTTCCAACAGAAACATTTTCGTACTGCTTGTCATAAGCAGAAAGGGATGGAGCATACTGAAATGGTTACTAACCAATTTTCATAATCGAAAAGCATTGTACTATATTGGCCAAAACATTAGTCATGGGATTAGAATCCATCCTCCCCTGAATAGTCTAATCCTCTTAAAATGGCTCAGAGTAATCAGGTTAGCATCACTGTAAATTTTAGTAAACCCATCACTCTTATAAAGGAGTTTCAGCAAAGGAAAGATCAAACAGTTTCTTAAATCCTTGATGCTGATGAAACATTGGGCAAAATAAAGGTCCTACGGAGCACTTATATAATTGATTTAGGCTAAAATATACGAATAAAGATACATTTGTCATCATAAATGGATTTGTACTCTAACGGCTTCCACTGTGGAAACAAATTATGAGTGCTGGTTTTCTAAATAATGTGACAGCAACAAGAAAAAGCATGGGGAAATAATCTCACTGATCACCCTACCTTCTGGCCATTATTATGTAGAAGCCCCTTTTAACAAGGCTATTTAAGTATGTGATGACTAAGCAGAGTGGCTGATTTTTTTGTGACTTTCTGGTGAGCAGAGTACTCTGTCCCAGTAGGCAATGCTGACTTGACAAGCAACAAACTCAGCTCAAGCTTTTCAGCACATCCAGTTGGCCTTGGCAAATTCATCGAATCCACACTCACCTCAACTCTCCTAAGTTTTTTTACTCATGCCACATGACTAAGCCACAACTCCATCTTCCTGCAGTTTGCAGAAGTGCTTAAGAAGCCAAGAATAGGATCACAATGTGCTCCTATAAGTTTCTACTTAGATTCAGTTCTTTATTTGAATCTCTCCACATATCCTGGCTCCTTAGTTAGTTGTCTTACTTATCCACTGCCCAATCAAGATTCATAACATCAAAACATTGTAATAATCACACCTGCCTATTTTTATTCAGGCTACATATAAAAATGTTGAAGGTTACAGATTCTAGAACAATGTTCTTTTTCAAGTTCAAATTGACATAAGATGGCATCATCACTCAACTGATCATTCTTTCCAATAAGCATCCTTTCATCCAACCCAAAGTTTTCTACAGGCTTACCTGAAGCTGGACAGACACAAACACAGTGGTGTAGGGCTTATGAACTTACACTGAATGCAGTCCCTCAAACAGGTTCCAAGATTCACACTCCTCCACTGACTAACTTGAAGGGGACAATTCCCCACAATTCCACCCCACCTAAATATGGGTTACTGTGACTGCCCCTTCTTTGCCTTTTATGCAGTCAACCATCCCATCAAAAGTGAAAAAGCTGCTGCCAACATAATTCCAATCAAAATGCTTTCACGCTTTTGGAGAGTATTGGTGTGATGGTTAACTTTTTTTTTTTCCTCTTTTTTTTTTGGTGGTACACGGGCCTCTCACCGTTGTGGCCTCTCCCATTGCAGAGCACGGGCTCCGAACGCTCAGGCTCAGCGGCCATGGCTCACGGGCCCAGCCGCTCCACGGCATGTGGGATCTTCCCGGACCGGTACACGAACCCGTGTCCCCTGCATCGGCAGGCAGACTCTCAACCACTGCGCCACCAGGAAATCCCTGATGGTTAACTTTATGTATCAATTTGGCTGCGCCACAGTGCCCAGATATGTGATCCAATATTATTCTGAATGTTTCTGTGGAGGTGTTTCTGGGATGAGATTTACATTTAAGTTGGTGGACTATGAATAAAGCAGATTGCTCTCCATAATGTGTTCATCCAATCTATTGAAGGCCTTAACTGAATAAAAGATTGACCTCCTCAGAACTAGAGGGAATTCTCAGCAGACAGCCTTCCGTCTTTTTTTTTTAAAAAAAACATCTTTATTGGAGTATAATTGCTTTACAATGGTATGTCAGTTTCTGCTTTATAACAAAGTGAATCAGTTATACATATACATATGTCCTCGTATCTCTTCCCTCTTGCATCTCCCTCCCTCCCACCCTCCCTATCCCACCCCTCTAGGTGGTCACAAAGCACCGAGCTGATCTCCCTGTGCTATGCCAGCCTTCGGTCTTGAACTGTAACATCAACTCTTCTCCAGCAGCAGGACAGCCTTTGGACTTGAACTGCACATAGGATCTTTCCTGGGTCTCTAGCTGCAGATTTTGGCTTTGCCAGTTTATATATATTATTATATATTATATTATTAGTATATTTTATTATGTATTATATATGTTATATATATTATATAACATACATACATACATCCTGGAGAATCCTAACACAATTGAAAAGTATTTTAATACAAAAAATACAAAAATGTATTAATACATTGGACAAAGACAATTTTATACACATAATCCTCCAAATTATTCATTAATGATATCTTAATAACCTCTTTATTCTCTTTAAGTGATTCCTGTCCATTGTTCTTTGGACATATTTCAGGACGTATTCACCTTCTTATTTGTTCTTGAAATCTTGGGTGAAGGAAAGTATATAAATATCGTGTCTCTGTAATTCCCATTTTCCACTCTTGGGCAGGGATCTATTGAGTCTTAGGTCAAAGATACAGCCACTCTCTGGTGCCAAAGTCATAAGATCATTAATAACTCCAAGTGGATTTATGAGTCAGGCTTATAGAACAAAAAAATTACATTCAGGGCACAAGAGCCCCTCAAGGCAAATGAGAAGGAAGTTTGATGGAGAGTGATAGGAGCTGGGCTTAGTGCAAGTGGACGCTTCTGGGGGAGGAAGAGAAAGCCCACGTGGATGCTGCCAGCAACAGCCACTCTTCACACACACACAAACACACACACGCGCACGGACACACACTGCAGCTAAAACAATGATTTTTTAAATGACAAGTCACTTCTTAGGAGAGGTCTTGGTTTAACGAGATGCCACCATAAATTAACAAAACCACAAAACGACTGTAGAAACACAGTGTTCCTACACTATGGGATGGATTCCATCCTGTTGTGATGGGATTCTAGCACTATTTAACACTGCCAAGTTATCTGCTCATTTCAATTACTTGAAATAGGACACAGATAGAATATAGGTAATAAAGAGCCAACAATAACCCACAAATCTAATTTTAGCAAATGATTCAGTCTTCCCACAAGATCCTT
The DNA here is from genome assembly GCF_039906515.1 of Pseudorca crassidens. Taxonomy (NCBI): domain Eukaryota; kingdom Metazoa; phylum Chordata; class Mammalia; order Artiodactyla; family Delphinidae; genus Pseudorca; species Pseudorca crassidens. The sequence continues at coordinate 8,814,429 of NC_090298.1, forward strand.
CACAAAAAAGATTGACAAATGTTGCATTTTCAGGGAAGAGAGCCTCAGAAGCTGCCTGAGAAGACCAATTAGAACCCAGTCTCCCAGGACAGCAGCGCTGGGCGAAGTGGTTTGGTCCTCAGCTCTGCCAGGTACCCAGAGGTCTCCCAAGAAGACCAGTTGTCCTTGAGAGGCTGATACGTAAATGAGAATGGCGGTTTCTCAATTCACAGCAAGAGAACTCCTTACTCACCATGTTACTTACTTCCTCGGGTCAGCACAGTCTCTCCACTTTGAAAATTCAAATGTGGACAGTCAAATCATAAACAAAAAGGTTGTATGATGGGCGTGTAATGACAACAAGAGAAGATTGTGGAATAATTTGATGGTTTGTGACATGAAGTCGTAGAAATACAGACAAACCTTTCAAAGAGACCAAAACATGTGCCTGCTACACAGGGCATCCTGTCCCACCGATAGTGAAGTTCCTGCCCCAGAAATGTCCTGCTCTCCAGCTCTCATCCTCTGGCCTCATGTTGCTAATCTGCCTTCTGTTAACATAGCCTCTCTTCAGACTAGATGGTTTAGGATTGACTAGGCAACACTTTGGCTGTGCTGATGCAGCCATAGTTTCCCAAGAGTACGCACTGACGTCGTGATGGGATTCTAAGTGCTTCTAAAACTCCCCCAAATACTTACAGATGATTGCAGAGAATGGGTGTAATGGGCTGAATTGTGTCCCCTGAGAATTCATATGTTGAAGTCCTAACCCCCACTACTCCGGAATGTGACTGTATTTAGGGATACGGTCTTTATAGAGGTAATTAATTAAAATGAGGTCACTTTACATGAGACCCTCATCCAATACGGCTAACATATTATAGAAAGGGGAATTTGGACATAGAGATAGACATGCATAGAGGGAAGACAGGGAGAGAATAGCCATCTATAAGCCAAGGAACAGATTCTCCCTCAAGCCCTCAGAAGGAACCAACCTTGCCAACTTCTGGCCTTCAGACTTCTGGCCTTCAGAACTGTGAGAAAATGAGTTTCAGTTGTTTAAGCCATTAGTCTGTAGTATTTTGTTATAGGAGAACCAGGCAATTAATACACTGGGTTACTTCAGAGTTTTTGTGTGAATTTTTCACTCTCAAATGATGGAGCTTTTCACAATTTTAAGAGGTTTTTCCCCCTCCACACCACCACTATCAAACCCTAAAAATTACTATCTAGAACCTAGCTAGTGAGCAGAGATAGGGCTATTGCCAGAGACTAAAACTTTAGTTTAGTAAATGATACTTTAAAAGGGGGACAGGGACATTTGTTTTGCTAAGATCACATAATTAGCTCGAAGTAATTGATGAGTATAGACGTAAGAAGCCTTGCATGCATATTCATTCACACTATTAAATATCCATGACTGATTGTTTCCATTTGGAACCTCAACAATCACCTGCCCCTTTATTCTCAACCTCTGCACCCCTCCCCACCAAAATCATTCCACTTCGAAAGAAATTTCTTATGGCTCTTTATTAACAAATCCATGAATGACTTTCTGCTACTATTTTCTAGACCTCTTGTACATTCGTTCCCTTCCTTCTTGTTGAAACTCTCCACTGCCTTCCATTTTATCACTTCCCAATGAACTGACTCTTCCTACATCTCCGACTATCTTTTTTGGTTTCTGCCATGGATATCATTCCTCTAGTTGCCTCTTAAATACTCTTATTCCTTGACTTTCTGTCAGCCCACTTCTAACAACACATACATTATCTATCATTTATATGCTGATGACTCCCAAATCTACGTCACGAACCAGCCCTCTCCCCAGTGCTTTCAGCCTAGCACAGCACATCCAACGTTTCATAAATAAACTCAATATTAGTTCCACTTATATTCCATCAGACAGAACCATTTCTCTGGCCCCTCCTGCAGCCCCTTCTCATCCACACCTCCACATCCTGGAAAAGGAAGCCCCTATTTTGTTGGCCTCCCTCTGCCATACTGGCTTATAAGTACCTGAGAATTTGTACTGCCTATAGAATAAGCCAAAAACACCTTAAGGTGACAGGCAAGACCCTTCATGAAATTGGCCCTAGTTTGTCTTTCCAGACTTAAATTCATTATTCTCTCTCTACCTGACAATCCAGTTGTAGCAGACAATCTGTTCCTTCTCAGATATTTCCAGGCCTTTGCTCATATTCTCCATGTTTAGAAGAGCTTTCTCTACTAATGTGTATTAGGAAAACCTATTCATCTTCCTAATTAAAAAAAAAAAAAATCCATACTTCTTCCCTTTAGTTTTCACTGAACCTTAGCCAAGAAGAATTCCACCGTATGCTACGTTCTCGTTGCATTTACAAATTCCACCGTTACAGTGTTTATACTGTGTCATGGTCATTTGCTTGTGAACCTACTTCCCCATCATTTCATGACCCATTGGGGGCACCATGACTCTCTCATCTCTGAAGTCCCTTGATCCCGCTACCATCATGGAGATAGTGGCCCATGAGTGCTCCTAAAAAAAGTTCAACAACTCAGGTTAGGAAGTATGTACAACACATATAAAATTAGGAGAAAGACCAGCTTTGCTAAGAAATACAAAAGAGTATCCACATGTAGAATCAGCATATTACTCACCCTATTCAGGACTTAGGACTTTTGCACAGTAAAATGTCCAGGAGGTATCATGGAGAATAGCATTATGCAAGACTGAAACACGCACTCTGAAATTCCTAACATACAGCCCCACCGACTACAATTTCAGATGATCTCTTCTTCAATTAGGCTTTGTGAAAGTAAAAGTTAACCTTTCACCTACCTGACAAGATTTTTGTTAAGATCGACACAGCCTGTGAAACCAAGCTGTTGATATTTGTATAAGAAGATGCCCTATTTGAAACTGGACTCTGAGATCCCTGGAGCTACAGAAATGTCTCAAGAAGTGGAAGCTTGGGGATGGCTCATTTGTTTGGGGAAAGTCTCTTGAATGTACCCTCCCAGTTCCACAGATGTAAAGTGAGTGTCTGCCCATTGTTCTAGGAGAAAATTGTGATGTGACCTGATACAAAACCAGATTACATATGATTGAGTTTGAACTGTGTCTTTGTTGACTTTTTATTGCAGGGTGGGGAGAAGGAGGAGATGAAAGAAGTGGTCCTTGGTTTGGTGGGAATAAGCTAAGGCTTGTTGAAGATAGATGTTCATCCTCCTCAATAACTCACTGAACACGCAACTTGGGACCTGGAGCTTCAGGAAAGTCGGGAAGATGTGGATCTTCCCCTAATGCTGGAATTTGGGCTATAAAAGGTAATAGACTTGACATGGCAAGACAAAAGCTGCACTGGGCTGTTAACGTGTGTGCTGGTATTATTTGCATGTACTCTCCTGGACCCTGGATGGTATCCTGATATTGAACTATCCTCTTCTGACAGGATCATTCTGGGAGCTCCTGGGGTGAGAGATGAGCAGTTACCCCTGGAGTGAGTGTAGATTACCAGAATCCATCCCCCTGGGAAAGGAAGGATATGGGAACACGGAATGCAGACTTAGAATTTGGACCTTAGTCTGGGTGAAGGGGACCACTGTCTTCTCTTTGACCTTGTAGTGATTAAACTCTGAATGTGTGGATATGATGGGTAGGCGGAGTGACTCCCTCTGAAGACCATGCCTCGTAACAGTCGTAAACTATTCTTGGTGTTGTTCCTTCCCTTCTATTACCCGTAGACATGCAGTAGAACCTTACTGGTGCAGCCTGATTTCAACTCTGCAATTGACCTTAAATGGAAGGACTGGATTTATTTTGGAGACATAAAGGCAAAAGGGGGTCAGTAATGTCCCCTCCTATGGCCAGAATAGTGGTCTTTAGCCTTCACCAAAAGGGGGAGGATGTGTCCACTAGAGGAGACTCCCCATGAGGGCTATTGATAGCAGGGGCTGTGGGGTAGTGACAAGAAGAGGAGGCTGGAGATGAAGGTCATGAGAGAGCTGAACACATGAAGCTCAAATACACAGAAATACCCCAAAATACCCAAGGAATCATTGAAAGGGTGAGGCACCTGCAGGGGGAAGTTTAAGGTCATGTCAATTTGAGAATAAAGAAAATGTGATTTCAGCTGACCCCTGCAGGCTGATAAGAGATGGACACCTACTTACCATTTCAAAGCAGTTCTTTTTTATATAGGTGCTTCATTTTATTTTTCCACTCATTAAGTTGAGCTCCAACAATCAGGTTGCAGAAGAGCATAATCATCATTTCTTAGTTCGAAGTTTTCCTGGTTATGAAATACATTCTCAGTCTCAGGAGGAGACTCTGGAGAGTATGGTCCATACTGAACAAGTGTCAACTGTAGGGCTCATAACTCTTCGGCTGGCTTTTTCCAGTCTTGCCCATTTAAGAATTAAAAGATGTGTGTTTGTGTGTGTGTGTGTGTGTGTCTGTGTGTGTGTCTGTGTGTGTGTCTGTGTCTGTTTACAGTTTACATTGAAAGGTACTGTAGAAAAATGTACTATGTAAAAACTTTTTTTTGGCTGTTTCATATAACCAATGAAAAGTTATGTCTTTAAAATTTTTTAAGTCTTAAATTTGTTTGATAAAAATTAATGAACAAGTGAGAGAAGAACATAAACACTTGGAATTATTACCCAGAACATCTCATACTTATCAATTCGTGCAGGAAGACCAGCTCCCTCATTAAAGCTAAGAACTGGACTTTTGGCCCATAATTATTTCTAGAAGACCAATCCTAGATGTCACTGACTAATTGGATTAATTGGAAGAGGAAAATTGCACAAAATGTTCCTGCAACATATACAGTAATTTGCTTTTATTTTCAGCTAAGACTTTTGTATCTAATTGTATTGATTTGTAGCTCTGAACAAATGAAAACTCCTAAGGGAAAAACATTTATAAAGGGCAATTCTAAAAGAAAATAAAGATAAAGAAGAAGAAGGTCAAAAGTGCTATAAAACCTAAAATATTATTCTTTTGACAACCTGCTTTAAGATACTACAGCCACTTAAAACTCACAAACAGTATCATCTTGAACACTCTTAGGAACTGAGAACTGCATGTCCCAAATAATTGTCAACATGACTTAAAGCTTTTGCTCTGCTGTAAGGCAGTTCTCAGCTGACAAATGGGTTGAGCTCAGAAAGTTCTTTTGATGTTAATTGTTCAGAACTCAGGCCAGCTCACCAAAGAAAATTAACCCTAAATGCTCCTTGTTTTAGTTTCCTGGGGCTCCCATACAAAGTACCACAAACTGGGTAGCTTAAACACAGAAATTTATTGTCTCACAGTTCTGGAGGCTGGAAGTCCAAGATTGAGGTGTTAGCAGGACTTGTTCCTATCCCGGTCTGTGAAGGAACCTCTCTCCTAGTTTCTGGGAGTTTGCTGGACATCTTTGGCATACCATCTCTGCTTTCATCTTCACATTGTGTTCTCTCTAGGTGTATGTCTGTGTCCAAATTCCCCTTTTCATAGGACAACAGTCATGCTGAATGGGGCACCCACCCTGTTCCAGTAGGACCTCCTCTTGACCAATTACATCTGCAATGACTTTATCTCCAAATAAGGTCACTTTCTAAGGTGATGGTTCAACATATGTTTGGTGGGGCACAATGCAGCCCACAGCCCTCCCAAAGTGTCCTTGAGAAGCTGAGGGCACTGCTTCTCTGGGCTCACAGCTCTTCCACACCTAGAACAGCGGGAGGGAGAGGGCAGGGATGAACCCTTGGCACCAGGAAAGTGTGAGTCTGCACAGGGCACCGGAACACCGTCCTGGAGGAGAACGTGAGTCCCCTGTGAAGGCACTTAGCTCCACAGCAGAGGTTCTCCAACTTGAGACACCCAAGATGCCCTATTGGAACACAGGCTGCTGGGCCACAGCGCCCCTTCCTGATCCAACAGGCGTGGGTCCCGGAAACTGCATTTCTAACAAGATCCCAGGGCAAGCCCATGCTGCTAGTCCTGGGCCACAGTTTGAGAACCAGCGTCCTGAAGGATACGTTATTGAAAACATTTGCTTTTCAAGTAAAGGAAAATACTTATAAAGCAGGTAAAATTCACCTCATCAGGAAATACCTCTGCAGGAAGAGAGGCTGCGGTGGGTTGAATGCTGGTCTCCCCAGAAGTCATCCCCCTGCATGGTTTTGTGCATCTCAATAAATAAATACATGTGCAACCACATAGATCATAAATGATATAGTATAGATGATATATTTGTGTTATTAACATTGTATTATGTCTGTATTCATGTAATATACAACATATTAATATATTACATATTGCATATATTATATATGTAATATAATAATACACATTACCTCTATATGTATTGCATATCTATTAAGATACTATAGATATTACATATATAATACAATATTATGCTATCTCATAAATTATTTATATATTTATATCTATGCCTACCCATCTATATCTATCTTGCTCCAGAATTCAGACCTAGCTATTCTCAACACATCCCTTGTCCACCTTCATAAAAGCCTGTGTGGGAGACCCTACCTGACTATTACAGGTGGAGTTTCCGAGTGTGCCTGGCAGGCACCATGTTGTGAGACTTAATTCAGCCTGGGTGCGTGATGTGACTCACAGCTCTGTACCCACAAACAGGAGAGAGACCCTTGTGGCTTCACTGATTGTTTCCAAGTTGGAAGCTCCTCTGTCCCCTTCAGTGAGCGTCCAGGGAAGTCAGCTGGTGGTCAGGAGAGTCCTGTCCACGCTGCCCAATTTCCAAATGGCTTTCTCCAGCCCTTCATCACACCAACCTTTTTCTCTTGCTCCAGTGCAGACAAGCCCTGGGGAGTAAGATGAGCTGGATGCTCCCTCACAGCCTTGATAGGACTTCATCTTCCCGATCCATTCCCTCCAGGTAGTGGGGGGCACACACAGGATAAACAGTGTCATAGGGGAGCTCTTTGGAGCAAATAAACTGCTAACGGCTTTCATCCTGGGAGCATCAGAATTCCTTCTGTTTTCTTCATGGCCCTCCAACCCGCATGGCCACACTCTGTAAGCCCCAGTGCAGCTACTGGGTCTAAACCAATTTCCAATGAAAGGGGGAGAACAAGATCAATGACCACTGTGTCCGTACAAACTACATTATGTCTAGGTCAACACTCTAAGAGTTTATACCGTATGGCGCAGGGAACTATATTCAATATCTCCTAATAACCTACAATGGAAGATAATCTGAAATATATATATAACTGAAAATATATATCTAGAAATGTCAAGAGAATGATTTTTTCCTCTCCATCTCTATGACTGAGTTCTAATAGTGGTTTCTCTTGCACATCTCTTTTCCAAGTAATTAAAATTGATGGCATAGTATGTAAATGGCCTGAAGTTTCAGTGCTAGAGAGGGTGTTTATGTCTCTTGTCTAGTAAATGCTATCAGGGTTTCCTGGCACTGAAGAAACTCAATTTACTAAAACCAACAGAAAGCCCTTATATGATAAACCGGCAGTACCATTTTCCCTTGGAAATATTTGTAATCTACTGTAGCAGGGATAGAGAGTTTCTATTAAAAATATATCAACACCCTCATAAAGACTATTTTTCCCTTACAATTTATTCTGAGTAATAACATCCAAGCCACAGACTTGTTGACAATCAATTTTTGCTTTTCCATGAGATTCAGCTGAAGAGTATCTGTTTCTTAATAACAGAAATGGCTCAAACACAAAGTAACATTCAATTACCAGGTGTGATGACATTGCAAACCCCATGATGCTTCTTCTTTTGTGGTGACATATCAGCCATCGGCCCTATGGGCTTGCTGCTGTATTTGCATTTTAGTTCCCAAATGGGTTTAATTGACTCCAAACATGGGTAATATAAATATTGAAGCTCAGCTAAATCATGAAGGATGTCTCCTGAGTATAGATATGTAAAAGTCACTTAGATGTTGATGAGGGGCACCCTCTTGATCCTGTTTCTCATCAGAGAAAATATTGGAAGGCAGGAAACTGTGAGTCTGATGGCTTGAGTAAATAAGGGCAGTGTCTCCTGCTTTTTCTGGAAGCTGGTTGGGGTGGGCTGTTGTAATTAGAATTTTTATCTTCCTAATTTCCTTCCCTCCCCTTCTTCTAGTAACCGAAGCCCTCATGGGGAACTCCTTCTGATAGATGAATTTGGAGCCGACCTCTTCCCCTGCCCGAGGGGAAGGAACATGACTCAAGCTTGGTCTCCCAGAGAAACCCAAGCCCCAGGCCAGAGCGATTACTGCAGGGACCAACACCCACTGGAGCCAGGCAGGCAGCCCTTCTCCCCACAGGCACTTTGCTGGAATCATCAGAAAAGAGACACTCTCTGTGGATTGCTAGCTTCATCACTGGGAAGATGTATACCCAGGTGTGTCAGCAGCCACTCTGCCACCACGTGGAGAACCTGATTGAGAATGTAGCAACTCAGGGGGAAGCAGATTCAAAAGGTAGGGAGGCAGCTTCCTGATGTCACTGAGTGTGACCCTCAAGCCTAGGCAGCCCTGGTCTTCCCTGATACAGGAAACATATGTTACATTATACTGAGTTTCTGTGCCCTACAGCTAAAAATATCCTAACACAGACACTGAGGGGGGAAAAGCATCACCTACATCTAGGCTAAAAGAAAACACTTGTTTCTTCTACTCACAATACTTCTGACAACAAATGTTTTCCACATTTGGTTTGCTTGGGTTTTCCACACCAAGCAATTCTGATACTAAGTATCCAAATCAGCACAGACTCCACAGGTCAAAGGCTCAGGACCACAAGACTGCCACTCACTGCAGACACCAGTCCCAAGTCTGGGCCTCTGGGACTTTTGACCAGCTAACTGCCTGTAAATGAAGGCTTCCCATGACACCCTTCTCGGGTTCCATAATTTGCTAGAACAGCTCACAGAACACAGGAAAACACTCTACTCACTATTATTGGGTTTATTATAAAGGATACAACTCAGGAAGAGCCAAATGGAAGAGCTGCATAAGGCAGGGTACTGGGGAGAATGGGGAAGAGATTTCCATGCTCTCTCTGGGTGCACAGCCCTCCCAGCACCTAGGTGTGTTCACCAACCCAGAGACTTTCTTTATCCTGTTGTTTAGGGGTTTGCAGAGGTTCCATTACCTTGGCATGATTATTTAAATCATTGGCCATTGGTAATTAGCTCAATCTTTAGCCCCTCTCTATTCCCCGGAGGCCAGGGAGTGAGGATGAAAATCCTAACCCTCTAACCATAGGTTGGCTCCCCTGGCAACCAGCCTCCATCTTCCTCCGAGAGCCCCCTTATTAGACAAAGTCAAGTATGGTTGAAAGGCTTTGATATGAACAACAGAAGCTGCCCCTATCAACCATGTTGGGAAATTCCAAGGGTTTTAGGAGCTCTGTGCCAAAGACCAGGGATAAAGACCAAATACATATTTTTTACTATGTCACAATTTCACATAGAAAAATCTTGCTTTATTTTTAAAGATGAAGTCTTTTTGAGCTTAGGTTGTCAGCTAAACTTTAATGTATGTAGTAAGGAAAACAAAGTTTTTTACTCATTTTTTATTTTTGTTTTTATCTTGTTTTATTGGTGTCTTAGGAACGTTAAGATACAATAGGACAAGGGACATAAAGGGACATAAGTTGTCTTAAATGGCATTTCTTTAATCAAGTGTTAAGGAGGCAAGGGTTCCCAGGGATAGTGCTGCTTAATAGGACTGTGCCTCCCATGTCTGGACATTTCCGTCCTTGGCCACAAAATAGCCCTCTCTCCGCTGTTATCACCCAAGGGCCTGAAATCCATGGAGAATCGAGATGTTGGCCCATCGTTAGAATCTGACCTGCTCGGATTAGAAAAGTTGGCCACCCCATGGCAGAATAGCAGTTCCTGATATGTGAACCATGGCTCATGGGTTATCTGGAGGCTGGTTTCTCCAGACACTGCTATTAATAAGATAATTGCTACATTTTCCTCCCTGACTTGAATACATTGTGGCAACCCTCCCTGCAATCCCCTAAGAAAGTATAACAACTCTAGCCCTTTTGTTTTAAGAAAGTTATTTGGGGGGATTCTTTTGGGTTTTGGGGGGAGCAGCCAAAAATAAACTAAGAGGAATCAAGTGTTGTAGGGCATGTCCATTCAACAAATGTGGATTCAGAGTCTCTTTCAAGAAAAAAGTTACTCTAGGGAGGGTGGGAGGGGGAAAGAGACATAGAAAAGTGAGCCATCAGCCTGTCCCCGCTGAGTTTGCAGTCTAGTTGGAGGTGGAGGAGAGACATTAGGCAAGGAAGATAAGACAAACACACACATCTGAAAAAGAGAGCAAAAATATGCCATAAGAAGACAAAAAGACATCAAAAATATGAAGGTAATATTCAATAGGCAGAAGAGAGAGATTTTTCTTAAAGGCTGTTCTCCATCTCAAAGCAGTAAGGTAGCTGCTCTGAGATGCATTTATTTAAGTGTTTCCCAAAGTTTGTCCTATAAAACACTAGTCCTATGAGATGCACCTTGGGAAAAAAAGGTTCTATGAGAAATACATTTAGGAAATGGTGATTTCCATTTTGCCACTATTATCTCAACTTAGAAATTCATAGCGTACCTTAGCTTACTAAAGCCTCTGATTAGTCCTGCTATAAAGAAATCTATTTAACTTTAATTAACCCACTATTTCCCAAACTTATCTGACCACCGTCTCAGGGGAATTTTCCATGGAAAACACTCTGAAACGTGGTAATATATGTCACCTAAGGAAAGAGCCGTACAAACCCAGACATTCTTCAAAATCTCTCAGATTGTTGCCTCAATTGTTGGCTTCAAATTATTTGGTAGAGTAAACTTTGTTTGTTCCGCCAGAAAAAAGAAAGAAAGAAGGAAAGAAAGAAAGAAAGAGACAAAAAATGTCATGAACTTTCTAAAGAGAGAGTCCACATTCTACTAAAATTTCAGAAGTATTTAAAATTTGACATGAGCTGTAAATAGTGGAGAGTGGATATCTTCAAATTTCTGTTTAAAAAAAAGATTGTGCACATCTGTGTGTATGTATATATACACAAACACATATATATATACACACACATATGTATGTATATATCTGTATATACACATATATATACATATCTCTGTATGTATATATCTGTATATACACATATATATATACATATATCTGTATGTATATATGTATGTATATATACTGATCACTAATAAGCACTTTCACATTTATGTAGTTTTAAAATATATTTATATTAAGATACAACTTAACCTGTTGTTCTCACTGTGAATGACTAAGCTCTCATTTAAAAAGACGAGAAAGGTGGATGGAAAGGAAAGAGAAGGGGAAGGATCAAATGGGAGAGATCAGGATCTCTAAGAACCTGGCCTGGGTTGATTTTGAGAACCAGAGGAAGGCCAAACATTGACATGACACAAAAGAATGTGTTTATCATCACTTGACAATTGCTCTACATCTATCTGATGATGCCATTCTCACCTCTGAGCTTCTCTGACCCCCTTGGTGTCTGCACTCATTCAAGCTCTTCCTACAGTACTGTCTTCAACAAAGACTCTCTCCCATCGCATTACCTGGAGGTGGGCTTACTCAGAATAACCAAGTGCAGATGTTGTTCCCCTTGGGATCGTCAGTCAATAAACTTATAATTTGGAGCCTGGGATGGGTAGGGGGTCCTAAGATTCACTCTTTCTCACCTGTAGGTTATAAACACAGGTGGAAACTGACACAAGGAGATGGTGGCCAAAAAGAATCAAGGACCATAGGCCCCTCACTTGGGCCAAGGCTTCCCCCTAAAACAGGATGAGAGAACACAGCTTGGGCTAAGGCTGCAGTGGAGCTTTTCCTTTTCTGATTCTAGATCTTGAGACTTGTCCAGAGCACTGCAGGACCACAGGCCTAGCCCGGACACCTATTACTGCATGGAGAGAGTGCAAGGATGGGAGAGAAAGCACCTCCTCCTGGGAAACCCTGAGCAGTAGGTTTACTGATTGGTAATGACAAGTGGGAGAGCTGGTGCCAGCCACCTCGCCAGGGCCAGAGAACCTTCCAGACTCAAGTAGAGCCCTTGAACCCTGGCCCCACCCAGTGGCACAGGCCTGGACAGTGGCTATTCAGCTCTCATCCTGGGCATACAGCCAGGAGCCCATCAGCAGGGAGAAGGAACTCACACTAATCTCTTGAACATCCACCCCCTGTGGGAGGGGAGCAGAGATCTAGAAACCCACACAAGGAAAAAAGTTCCCCCTTATGTACACCATGAGTACAAACACATATAACCTGTACCCTGCAGAATTCTATATTAAAAAAGACCATAATAAGGTCATTGAGGCTTGATCTTAATTTATGGAACCATAGGCCCTGCTCTTTGTGAGGCCTCCAGTGGTGTGACAGGTGGCTTCTCTGTCTATGAATACTCCCAAAACCCTTCCAATCTGCATCGCTGGGCTACCCCCATTCTGAAGGGGGGCCATGAGGTGGCATCATTTGACCTACACAGCTCTACCCTAACTGGCAAGAAAACAATTCTTTTGATATCTTTCATTTGGAGATGACCAGATGGATGGATTGGGGTTACTTCTCAAGAATTGTGTTTCTCTAGGCTTGGCACCTAAGGTAAGTACTAAGAAGATGGGTTTTTACTGTAAGCACCCAGAGGTCAGGGTCTGTACTCAGTTTTGTAGAACATACAATGGTATTTGAATGCTACATTTAATGAAAAGCTATTGTGAGGTCAAGAAATGTTGATAGAGTCTCTGTCGTCAAACAATCTGATGTTTGACTTACCTGATATTCTTTACATTTTATCCCTTTTCAAGTTAGCAGGTGCTCTTTGCCCTACATGCCTCTTTTTTCTACCACCAAATAATTCCTTTTCTTTTTGGGTCGCTTCAGATCCCATATTTGAGACTCATTCAATATAATTCAACTTCGTTCCTGGGTCTCGGAATTCATATAGAGTATCTAAAAAACATGACAGGTAGGAGTTGTTAACTTTCTCTGGACAACTTTAAGGGAAGACTTAATGGAGGACAATTAACTGGAGCTAATACTTTATCGATGAATTGGTGTGATAAACAAGAATAAAGCAAGAGCACAGCCCAGAAGTCCATGCCAAGGAAAACTTAAAACTATTGATAAAACAGATAGAAATGGTAAATATTTTTAATCAATACTGACTTTGGCATATGAATAAATGCTTGACTAATGCATCTTACTACTTATAATTCAGTTTTGAACTTCCATAAGATGTCCTAAGACCATCTGAGAGGAAATTGGGGTAAAATGCCTAAATCAAAAAAATCATCATCTTTATGGCATGTGTACTGGAATTATTTCTAGAATAATGCATCTTCACAGCTATAATTCAAATTAAGTTTTAGTCTATTGGTTTAACTGCAGCATATCTGAAATTTAGAAGTTTTTATAGCCCTCAATCCCACATAATGGTGGTTAAAAACCTTAGAGAAAATTCAATTATAGTAGAAGAGAGTTTTGTTCCTTTTTTTCTTCTTAAAAATAGACTTCATTTGGAGACCAGCTAAATATATAGCAGCTTCAAAATTTCCAGCCCAATGTCTATAAAAATGGAGTGGGTTACTAATCCAGAAGTGCTATAGAGGGACACCTAGATTGTTAAATATGGCATAAGAACATTAAAAGAGCATTTAATTCTCTAAGAGTAGTTCTTGCTCAGGTAAAATACATCTGTCAAAGCTTTAAATATATCACATGACAAAATGATTATACAAATTTCTTTAAGTACATGTGGCATCAGAAAGAATCCAGAAAGGGCCCAGTAATGCTGAGGGCTAGAGGTCTCACCTTTCATCTTAAAGAACCTAGAAAAGGGAAGAAGCACTAAGCCTCCAGGATGCTGGCACATGGTCTACCAAGGACAGCTCTATGCCTGGCAGCTGTTTAAGGGGCTCCTGCTGCCCTAGAGAAGGGCTCTGGCTGCCCGGTGATTTAGCCACCTCTTATCTTCCTCTCCACACCCACCTACCTAACTAGGGCCATTCTTCAAGCTATAAGTTTCTCTTGGAGAGGTGCAGGGTAGGAAATGGGTTAGGAGGTGAGGTAAGGGGTGGGGTTCTGAGGAAGGGATTACAGAATTATTTAGAGTCCAAGATTAGAGATTATTCATCCAAATATCTCAGTTTGGTGTGAAAAAATTAGATCCAAAGAAATTAAATGGCTTGCCCAAGTTCAGAAACCTAAGTCACAGTGGACCCACCTAGAACTCAGCCTACAGATTCTGAGTCTCTGGCAGCTTCTTCTACACAAGAGCCTGCACGCCCTGTTCTCCTGGGATGGGCATCCCTTTATCATGACCTTCTCTTCTCCAGGCACTAGATGTCTTGGACCGGCTGAACTGACCGGAGTCACAAAAGGACCTGGCCTTGATGTCTGAAGGATGACCGTGAGCTTTCGGGCTGGATTTTCACTCAGTTGTAGAATAAATCTTTATTTATAGGATTCCACTGAAAGCAAGTTCAAGTGTGTCAAATTTATTAATGTCAGTCTTAGAGCTTCTGCACACAGTGCTTTATCGATATACTCATTATGCAACATGCCTGGGCTGCGAGCCAGTGTGCAGGGAAAAACCAAGGGCTACAGCAACCCCACAGGTGTCTCAGTCACTGGGAAGCCCCCAGGTAATGACTTGTAGCCTCCAACTACAGTTTTGTTGTTCCTCCAGTGGGACAGCATTAAATGGATTGGAAGATAGCACCACAGCTATCACCTCTTCTACAGCCTTGACGAAAACAGTTCTGAGAATTCGTTGACTGGGACAGGCTGTAAGGAAGGAAAGCTTCCTGGAGAAGTCTGGATGTGAGCTGGGCCTCAAAACGTGAAGAAAATGACCTTGCTTAACATAGATCAGTGTTTCTCAACTTTTTTTCATCATCCCTCCCCCACAAAGAGACTTTTTAGACTTTTCCTAATCACCCCTTTCAAAACCAAATATTTAAGAAAGGATACAGCAAGTATGAAATATACAATAGATTTGTTTACCCCAATAACAAAGCCAACTTTCCATTTTGGAGTTATGGTTGTGGGGAAAACTGAACATTTATGCATATTAGCATTGTGCCAAGAGCCTTGATTTATTTCAAAACCATGAAGATTCCATTTCTCTAAGCAAATTTTGGAGACTTTCTTTAAGAGAATCATTTGTTTGCTATTCTATTGAATGATGCTTTATCTCCTTTGTGTGTATGTGTGTGTGTGTGTGTGTGTGTGTGTGTGTGTGTGTGTTTCAGTCTTATAGCTTCTCATCCCCTTTATTTATTTTTATTAGTTTCATATGTATTCAAAGAGATTTGCAGAGTAAGTCAAATTCATTTGTATTTTTAAGGATGCTGCATTTTTTCAGAATTAATGTATTTTTTAATGAATTTTTAAAACATACACTAGAAATTGTATTAACATTTTAAAGGGGAGAATAATAATAACAAATTTGTTTGCATTCCATTTAAATCATGTATGTGAAATGAACTATATCCTACAGCTATCTCTTGCAGAATACTGAAGGATGGAGCAGGAAGAGCTCCCTGTGGTCCTGTGAGATTTCCACTGGCTTTCTCATAATCCCCAAACAGTGCCGGTTTCCTTTCAAATTCTGAGGACTGCCTGGTGGATCAGGCATTGTTATGGCTGCCACCAGAAGCAGACCCAGTTTTTATCCCATCTGTGCTCACTCACAACTACAGAATTGGGACCATGCTTTCTTTAATTGCAAACAGCATTCTTTCTCCTTGGTCAGAAAAGTTTGTCCATGACGGGTCAGTACCTCAAGCACTCCCCTTTTTATGTCCTTGGCTATCACTGATTCCCAGTTATTGGGATCAGGGCACTGAGGAGTTAGCTTTGTCAAACTACTGGTTATAAAATATATGGGAATCGGGCAATAGCTGCTAGTCATCCTAGGAGGACAGAATATCATAAAGACGATATTAGGCATCCGAGTTTGCCTTCTGTTTTTGACTCCTAATCAGAGAAGGCTAAAATCTTGCTGCCGGACACAGTGCATGATGAACTGAATTAATGACTCAAGCTACACATTTTTATTAAGCATCTTCTGAGCACTAGCACTTCTCTGAAGACCTGATCTGAAATGATTAGGAACAGTATGTGTCATCATAAAGTAGTATTGATGTCTGCTAAATATTTGTTGAGAAGATTCCAAAATATTCTGATTAGAATCTATACCTTTTATGGTGAAGGCCCTGTGCCTTTAGGAGTTTTTCTAGTAAAAAACACTTGCTTGATCTTAAGTGGCTGCCCTCTCCCTGATTCTTTCTCTCATCTTCCCTGTCAGAGGATTGAGGAGGAGAAGACCACCTCAACATCCTTGAGGAAAACAGTTCTGAGAATGAGTTGACTGGGACAGGTTGTAATTTCCTACCATTGCTAAGGAGTTGCTAAGCAAATATTATAAAACAAACAGAAAGGGGGATACATTCATTTCACTTCCAACAAAGGAAAACAAAAAGTTAGCTCCCTGGATATGAGAAATAACGGAAAGAGGGGGAGTTATCCTCTCCATGTTTGTTTTCTAAATAGGATTTGAGTCTCATTTGCCTTTTTTGGTTTGGTTTGGTTTGGTTTTTGCTTCAGATGAGAAAAAAATGGAAGGTGTGGTCAAGAAGAAAGGTATGGAACACACCAAGTCGCTGTCCTCTGTTAACTCTCCAGGGCAGAGGCGGAGGTGGAGGCTTAAGGCAGCCTCTTATAGGTGAGCAGGAAGCCACAGTGGCCTGGGCCTCACACAAAGCCAGAGCAAAGGACCCTCCCTGGTCTCATAGTGAGAAAAAGAAGTCAGGTTTCTCTCTGAATAGTAGTACAAGATGAAAGATCACCCGCGTGTCACTGAGATTCCCACGTGTACTGTGAAAGACACAAAGAATAACAGATCTGGCTGCTAACTGGGGGAATCTATCATCTCCCCTGGTACACACATAAGCTATTCCCCACAGGAAAGCAAGTCAAGGACAAAGGTAGAATAGATGCCAAACTTGCCGTGAGTGGTTCTTAACACAGGTCGTGTAGGATGCCTTTCTCTCTCGTGTCCTTAGCTATGGCTCAGGTTTCCTAAATTTTTATCCCCATCCTTGATCTCTCCACTGGACTCTTGATTTGTGTATTTAACTGCTTATTTGACATCTCCACTTGTATATAAATAAGAATACCAAACTTTTCTTCCTAGACCTCTTCCTCCCCCTGTCCTCCCCATTTTAGCAGTGATTTTTTCCCCCTTACATAGCATCTTGAGTCTAAAGCCTGGGAATCATCTCTGATGTTTTTTTTTTTTGCATCCCAGATCCAGTCCATCAGACCCTCCTGGCTCTACCTCCAAAGCTTAACCTGAATCCATCCATCTCTCACCATGGCCACATCATCACTATTTCTGGCTTTTACAACCACAAAGGCCTCCTTCACTCACTCCTGTCCCTCTATGATCTGTTATCCATAATGAAGCCAGAGGTCATTTCCCATCCCCTCTCAGGACATTTGCAGGAATATTTCTTGGTCAAGAATGTACTTCTCTCAGCCCTAACCCTGCTGGCATCATCCTCATCCTTCAGGGGCCCTCGACTCAGAGTGGTCCATCCCGATCTCCTCATCTGAGGAGCACTCGGTCATTCTCTGTCCCTCCACCGAGTTTTATTGAAGAATTTTATTACAAATGGCTATGTTATTTCTTGTTTGTGTTGATTGCCTGGCTTCCCCTCAAGGATTAAGCTCCAGAGAGGAAAGACTGGGTCCTTCTATTCAGTTGCTATGTATGTAGGAACCAGAATAATGCCTGGCACAGAGTAAGTACTTAATAAGTGGTGATTGAGTAAGTAGCCAGATAGATAAATAAATGAATGTCCCAATCCTCTACATTGAAGCCAACCAACACAGCAACATGAAGGCAATGAACCCCAAAGGTGTCTGTAGGAAGGCCCTCCTTGCCCTCTCACAGTTCATATATGCTCCCTCATCGCAGGCTCTATCTCTCATTTATGAACCTGCTCCTGCCCTTTGGGCTGGTGTTGTCACGAGACCCCACTAACTCCCACCTCTGCTTATTCTAGAATGGGGAGCACACATGTGGGACGGCCCAGGGGGTGTCCTGCAGCAGGCGAGAACCTCTGGAACCCACAGCCCACCCTCCAGTCCCCATGCTTGTACTGGTGCCTCTGCTCTCCCTCAGGGGGCTTCAGAGAAAGTCCCAAGATAGCACCACAGCTATCACCCCTTGTACAGCCTTGACGAAAACAGTTCTGAGAATTCGTTGACTGGGACAGGCTGGAAGGAAGGAAAGCTTCCTGGAGAAGTCTGGATATGAGCTGGGCCTCAAAACGTGGTGAAGAAAATGACCTCGCTTAACATAGATTAGTGTTTCTCAACTTATTTTCACCATCATCCCTCCCCCACAAAGAGCCTTTTTAGACTTTTCCTAACCGCCCCTTCCCATAAAATCTAAATGGCACCAACACACTGTACATCTGTCTATGTCCTATGACATTTTAGAGGTCCACAAATCATCGTAATATCTAAGATTTTTCTCACCCATGCTCCCCACCTCTGAGAACCAATTTTTGACTCCTTGGGGGAAGCATCACTCTGTAGAGAATGCATGTCACACATATGTGTTTCTCTTGTATAAATGATGATGTTCCTCTGATAGCTTATTCTATGTTGGTGGACAAATTTCTTCTTTAAGAAAGATCTTTTCCAGTGTGGGTTACTTAAGGAAATGTTTAGATCCTCTTGGGGGAAAAAAATTGAACCCCTCAAAAAATGAGCCTAGGTTGGCAGAAGAGGAGATGCTTCATCTCTCCTGTGGCTTTGCTCTTGGCTTTAGACTTCAAGGAGTTCAGATGTTAGAAGGGTGAGAGGTGGCTCCTGAGTCATGTCAAGCTGGACACTGGGAAGGCTGCCTTTCTTGGAGCAGATATTACCTAGAAATTAGAAAGAATGTTTGGTGAGCTAAATTATTTTTTCATGTTATTCTATGTTTATACACATTTGCTATGTCTGTGACTTAATGTGTAAGCGAGACTAGGAAAGAAAAATGGGAAGTAAGATGGGAAAATGGACATGCTATGGGTCATTTAGTTGGATCAGTGAGGGCCATGGACCCCTTTTCCTGAAGAAGTCCTGAAGGACAGTTCATAAAAGAGATGAAAACCAATCATTGCCTATGTCTCAGTTTTGCATAGAACTAACAAGTGCTTGTAGCCTTGACCTTAACTGGACGAAACTGGCCTGCCTCCTTCCTTCCTTCACTCATTCTTTCAACAAATATTTGAGTGTCAAGCATTTGTGAATAATATAAAAAAGCAAAGGTCAAGATCAATTGACTTTTCCCCCAAAGAGCATACAGCCCATGAGGAAATCACACAAATGATGAGATTCATGGAGTGACTGTGATGTTCCCCAGCTGCAGGCTCCATACAGAGACCCACCGAGGACATTCACTGTTTGCTGTTTTTCAAGGATGAACTCACCCTTTGGGAACTTAATGTTGCTTATACTTCCGAATTCAGTGTTTTTGAAGAGCATAATCAAGTGGCATAATGTCAAGCTGCTACCTAAATTAAGGTCTCTTCTCTCATTTCCCTCTCCCCACAAAATCAGTGATTACAATCAAAGAAACAATTACCTTTGTTTAACAATTAAAACATAGGTTTTAATTAACCTATGTTTGTTCCCCATTTAAAATACCTCTACTAAGGGAACGTCTAATGAGACCTTCTGCTCTGGTGCCTGGAAGAATAGACAGGCAATAAGCCAATGGCCTGATGCCCCACAGTTGCTTCATTCTTAAGACCTTAAATCTCAAGGAAATCAAGTCTGTACATGGGATCCCAGGAGCTGGGGCTTGCTCCAGACAGCTTTTGAGCACACAAGATTGTCCAGAGAAAAAGACAGTGGAGGCTGGCCCTGAAAGATGGGAGACCGAGACTTTTTTCCTGGCTATTTCTTAAAGGAATTATGTCAGTTTCAGAAGGTGTTGTAATGACATGCTCCTCATCTGTTGACTTTTTGCATCCTTAGGACCAACCTGGGTCTGTAGATCTCCTTGACCACCAGCCAGTTCTCACAGCCAACTGCAGCCAGGCAGCTGCTGTGCAGGATCCTGCTGAATCTTCTGGTTCTGTTCAGAAGTTGCAGAGGCCAATAGAGCGGCTAGCCTGCTGAATGAGTCCTCAAGAAACCCAATTCTAAAAGTGCATTTCTTATCCTATGTGAGCTTACCTGCTGAGCCTGCTATGCAGTTAACCCTTCCCTCTAGCAGGAGACCTGTGTCCTAACACGTTGTGCTAAAGCTCCCACTTCACCGCCTCCTCTAAGTGGCCATCACCATGTCTCAATCCTCTGTTGTAGAATTCTTACAAAAATCCTTATCTTGTCCATAGAAGAGCAGAAGTGTGTAGGGCAGGGAGACTTTGGGCTGCAAGCGTGTTTCAGTAGTATGGTTCTCAGGTCTGATATGCCTGTGCTTCTACATTGCAGGCAACTATCACGGGGAAATGACCTTGAAGACTCACCGTGAACTGTCCTTTACCCTTAGTTGATCTAACACTGTTTATCAAGCTGACCTTTAGCATTGGAGATCAAATTGTTCTCCAGGCAGGAAGAGAAAATTCCTTTTGAACATTATGAATTCTTACCTTGGGCTTCCCAGGTCAGCTGCTAAGTTTCAGAAGGACTTGAGGACTTTGAGGCTGCTACACACCTTCAAAGTCCCCCTGGCCACTGCCTCTCCACCTTCTGGCCACTTGATGCTCTTGTCCACTGCATTCACAAGTAGGCCACTGCCATGGTAGAGAAAATAACCAACTAAAAGATATCTTCCATTAGTCCCTTTCAGAAAGTTCCAGAAACCCATCAGATTCCCAAATTCCATCAGTTCAAACAAGCAAACAAAACATGTATCACATAAATGAATCACCTCTCAAAAACACAGTACAGATTGACTGCTTTTCTCTGATAAATTTCCGCATCATCTTCGATTTTCCAAAGATGAGTAAAAAGTCTGCATTACATTTCTCTCTTGCTTCATTTAATTTGAGCTCAAATTTAAATGCAGTGTTTCCTTTAGAAACGATTGCAACCTGAGTCTTTTATGGCCAGTTTCTAGCTACAAACTCAAGCTTATTTATGAACATAAGTTTTAAAATAATATTGAAATGGAACTTAAAAACTGAGGTTCTAGTGGGGTTTTTTAAGAAGAACTTAGTAAAGAAATGAAAAAGATAAGGAAATAAAGTTTGGTGTATGAAAGTGAGTATGCTGTTTCATAAAAGCCATACCTCTGAAATGCATTACGTGAATAGCTAAAACTGCTGATGGCTTTTGAAATTTGCTGAGAATAAATTTGAAATCATATTTCCATGGAAGTAATTGCCTATCCTCTAGAACAATGGTTCCTAACTTTTACAAAGATCCTTTTTGAGTACCAAGAAATTTAGTGAGAACTCTCTCGTGGTTGGAAAAACGTAGAACACATGCAGAGGCAGACTCACAGGCCTTTGTGTTAATTCCACAACCCCTAGGAATCTGGGTCCCACTGGCTGGCTTCCACTGATTCTGTGCTGGGAGAGCCATAAAATTATCCAGAAATGATGACCCCTATGCAGACATCCTAGAACACGTTCACTGTTGGCCTTAAAACTTCAGATTACTGTGTGTCCACCAGATTTGCCTATGTCAGGAAACAAATCTCTTCCATTTTTTTCTTTTAGTCTTAACACATAGGCTACTATGGATGCTTTATACCCTCTCAATTTACCTTTCTAGTACTCTCTAATTAAATCTAACAACTGTTCACCTTCTTCTCAAGCATAAGGTTGAATTGTGAGAACCCAGAGAATTCATGAAAGACCTTTCTATATGCAAATAATAAATGTGATAAATTATCATTCCCACCATTGGGATGATTGTCCACATAAATCTTAACTGTGCTATTGAGAGCCACATTAAATCATTCCACTAGTCCATTGCATTATGGGTGATAAGCCAGTATTTTTACATACTTAACATGATGACACTTTCACAGGAAATTCACACCTCAGCCTGTCTGCAAGAATCTCTGAAAGAAATTCAGGCCAAAAATGACCCATGCCAATCCTTGCCTACTTCATGGGCATAAGAACACAATGTCATACTGCTTCTCAATACTTTATGCCTCTACAATGAATAGTTTGCCATTTTGAGAGGGATTTTCTCATTTCCACCCTCTCTAGAAGACCTTCCCATGGACAGATCAGAAATATTGCAGCTCTTGTTTAGACATTCTTCTTTCCCAGCCTCTGGCATGCCTCCCAACCTGTACATCATTATGCATCTGCCTTTGGGTAATAGAATCAGACATTATTGGGGTTGCATGAATTAGGGAATCTATAAACTTGGATGGGAAAAAGATTACATCTTTATTTTCACTAACCTCTAACTGAAATTGAGCATTTCCTTCAAATGTGAAAGCAGGCAGGAAACCACAGTAGTTTCGGGAACTTTATCACCAAGAGAAATCACAGGTATTTTCACATCACATTAAGGTTGTGCAGATGTCTGAAAATATTTACTCTCATCACTATTTCAAACTTTAGTAGCTGTAGACCTACCATGAGTAGGAGCTTGCTGGAGCTGGAGCTTGCTATTTAATATGGTAATAAAGAAGCCCATATATTACTAAATCACCAAATATATATATATATATATAGGGGGTATATATATTTGGTAATTATATTTTACCACAATTGGTATTCTTTGTAATCCTATGTAGTTCATGTATTTAAAAACATGATTTGGAAAAAGGGTACATGGGCCTCATCAGGTGGCCAAAGGGGTCCAGGGGACAAAGAAAGGTAGGAATTCTTTCCTTGAAGGTGTGTGTCTTTGAATCATCACTGCTTCTCCCACATCCTTGAAGACCTGTGATTGGTTCCATTGCTCTTAATACCCCACTTCAAGGAGCCCTGGTTTACAATCTGTGAGCCCAGGCTTCCTTGGATGGGGCTAGTTCTGCCTCCACAAGCAAGAGACATTCTGAGCAGAAAGCCTGACCAGGTGGGCTGATCTCAGTAGACACCCTTTGTGGCTTTTCACCCTTTGTGGAAATGCCAAGGACCTCAGGCAGCACAGAAACATGCCCTGGCCCCTCATTCATTCCGACGAATGCTTAAGAGGCCCTTGGAGAACATGTCATCTGCCTCCTAATTTCACAGTCAAATCAATAGAATCAAAGAGCAAAATGCCCTGCCTCAAAATCCACAGTTAGCTAATAGCCCTGACTCCCAGGAAAGCTCTCTTCTCTATACTACACACAGGCACAGAGCAGCAATCATTTACATTGACACTGTACTCATTATATACGATGTACTGTTTCAAGTGCTTTTCGTGTGTAATTTCTTTAATTATCACAATGACATTGTTGGTAAGTTCAGTGATGATCCTCATCTTACAGATGGGGAAACTGAGGCCAAGAGTGGTTAAGGAACTTAACTACTGGTTACACAACCAGTAGATGATGCAGCCAAGATCCCAATCGGGCAAGCAGACTCCTCTCAGACCTTTGACCATCCTGCCTCTCCAGCCAGGCAGCTATGGAAGCTGATGACAAAACCCCAAGTCAAACTGAGCAGAAGTAATCTCACAAAGCTCCAGTTTCCTCACCTTGTCAATTAGGGATAGAAAGACCTACCTTGCAGGGCTGCTCTGAAAATTAAGTTAAACATATATAGCAAGCGCTAAGTGTGTCTGCTACATAAGCTCCTAAAATGGTAGTTATTATCATTTTTGCTATTACTTTTACCAAGCTGGGCACAAAAGATTGCAGACAAAGATGAGGCAGATGGTGAAAACCAAAACTTTGAGAGTAAGGGCATGAGCAGAAAACCATGGCCCCCAAGTGGAACAGAGGTCAAGCAATCCAGCCCACATTTGCATCAACCTATTGATACTGAGAAGGGCCCTTTGGGGCTCTTGGGCACAAAAGCCTTTCTGTGTCCCCCATTTCTTTGATTACAGGAAATAGGCTTCATTCAGCCTCCATGACCTCCCCTAAGTTCCAGCAGGCAGATTCAAGCTGTTGTTAATTAAGGAAGGGAGGGGATGTGAGACAAGGAAGAAACGGTCAAGAGAAACAATAGTGCAGCCTTGGGGCAAGGTCTTGGCTCCCCATCAAGGGATACACATAATAATATATTTGAGCTGTTCTGCAGATACTGAAATCTGCACCAGGTGGGAGAAGTTAATGCTTGACAAGGGTGTGCTGTCCACAAGCACATAGGCCCCAGACCGGTTAGAACCAAAAGGTTGATGATGCTGATTCCCAATTACCTCACCACCAACCAATCAGAAGAATGCTCACGAGCTGGTCACATCCTCTTTGAACCATTACTATAAAACTTCTCACTACCCTTTTCAAGTTGGGACACAGTTTTGAGGGCATTAGCCAGCCCTCTGTGGCCCTTTACCTGGCAAAGCAATAAAGCTATTATTTTTTACTTCACCCAAAACTCTGTCTCCAAGATTTAATTTGGTGTCGGGATACAGAGGCCAGTTTCAGCTTCACTACGAGATTCCTCCAAACCCATAAGGTTTAAAACTCTACCCATTGTCACTCTTTTCACCAGAATTTGTTCATGTATTCCCTTACTTGGAGAATGTTGCTATATTCAACTTCCTTTACCTTCTTTCTTGCCCCTCTCTTCCTATCCCACCCACAAACCCTGCCAACCTGTGCCAGAAATATCTCCTATGGTTCAAAATATGATTCAAGCACTAAATTTAATCCCTTCTCAAAATTAGCATCAGATGACAAGAGAATATATATCAATGCTGGAAAATTGGTAAGGTTGAAAACGACACTGAAATGATACTCAAGGGTTTTCCACGCAATATAGTGAAGTGAGGCCAGCCAGGGAACAGGCTACTCTGGCCCACAACTGCCAAATGCAAGGGGAAACCCACATGGGAAACAAGAGACAACAAGGGCAGGGAGCCCTGGCTAAGCTCCACCAGCAGCTCCTGGCTTGTGGAGCATAAGAAATGAATGTTTGTTTCACCTACCTTAACTTTTCCTTTGGAGGAGCTATCCTACCCTACTGTGTCCCCAACCACAAGACCTGCCACACCCTAACCCCAGGGTTGAGTGTGTGACCATGCTAGGTCAAACAGACTTTTCTTCCTGGGAGTTCGAGGGAGACACACAGGAGAGAAGGCATTTGGAGTTGAATCATTGGGTTGACAGCCACAACCTAGAGACATGATCCAGAAGCCCTTGTTTCTAAGAATCCAGAACTACAGCATGTCCTGTCCTCCGGAGGCCCAGAGGTTCGTTCTTCCTTTGATTCTATAAGGTATTCCAGTATCCTGAGTGTTTATCGTATTACTATGCTTCACAATATACACGTACACTACATAGTTCTTCTACATGGGTCAATATTTCATAATCGAGGTTAAAGAATAAAACAGAAAAATAAAGAGAATTTCTAAAAGAGATTCGCTTCAAGACAGTGGGGTGGGACTCATTGTGGATGTAAATAAGAGGAAAGAATTATGTGCTAATTCTGTGAAGGAAAATGGAAACCATTAAAATTATTTGAGAGAGCTAAAGAAATGTAAAATCTAACCAAGTAAGGGAGGAAGTTAGTGAGATCTCAGTGAGACTGAGGGCTTCATTCAACTCACAGTTAATTTGGTAACTGGTGAGAGTTAACTTGAACCGAGAGGACATGGGCTGCAAGCCCATCTCATTTGAAGGGTGTGGTCTAGGAGCCCTATAGTCTCCCTACAGATGATTATTAAAAGACCCCACACATCCATCTGAAGCACAAGAAGACCTGGGCATCCAGGGCATGGATCCCAGACAAAATTCTCTTAAAGAGAAGTGACATCCTTCTGCTCAGGATGAGAATCCCAATATTCCTGGAATGGTGTATCAGTCAGTTCAGGCTCTCTTAACAAAACACCACAGACTCAATGGACTAAAAAAACAGAAAATTATTTCTCATAGTTCTGGAGGATAAAAGTCCAAGATGAAGGTGCCCACATGGTCAGGTACTGGCGACGACCCTCTTCCTGGCTTGCAGGTGATGCCTTTGTCCTCACATGGAGGTGAGAGGGGAAGGGAGGAAGCTTTCTGCTATCTCTCCTTATAAAGACACTAATCCCATCTTGAGGGCCCCACCCTCATGACCTCACCTAAACCTAATTACCTCCCAGAGGTCTCACCCCCTAATACCATTGCATTGGAGATCATAGGGCTTCAGCGTATGAATTTGAGGGGTGGCGGGCTGGGGTGGGAGACTGACAAAATTCAGTCCCTAACAAACTCTAAAACTTCCAAGGGCATCATTTACCCTTGGAAGGTGTTAAGATGTGTATAATCTATCTTAAAATACTTAGCATAGGCAGTGCTATATATCAGTTTAAGTTATACCTTAGGTATAGTCAGTGGCCTTATGAAGAACCCCAGCCTGTGGTTGGCATTCTCACCAACAAGCCTACTGTAACCAAAAAGGCTACACCAAGAGCTTCAGCCACCCAAATCTCCATCAACGCCCAAGGTTTTTCTAATTAATATGGAAAGAGTCTGAAAAGGGTTTTTGTTAGTAAAATTAGTGGTATGCAAGTTATGTGATTAAGTAAAATATGTTAGTTACAATCCCCACACTTCATGAATAGGATAGAAGAACCCAGTAAATGATGTCACCAACATTTGATGTCTTAAAACTCCCATGTCTAGCCATCAAGTTGGGAGAAGTCTGGCCTGTGGGTAATGTCATATCTTTCTCAGATGAACCTTCCTGCATTGCAGTAGACCACCGACAAGACAGAGAAATGGGACTTCACTGAGCTCACACACTTAATAATAAGAGTTTGTTTAATAAATATCCATGTGGAAGGCAGAGTTTGGTTTGAGATCTGCTCCTCTCACCTGGTTGGGCCGTCACCATCTGCCTAAAAGAACCTGAGAGCTTCTGACAATCAGAGAACTAGCCAGCTCCCAAAAGAAGGTTAGAAGATAAATGCTTGTATGTTACAATGTGTATGTTTGGTATTTAAAGTGTTTGGGGATAATCTCCTCTATCAGAACCAACGAATTTGCTTGGTGATTCCATTAAAATGTGCATTTTATTTTAGGCTTGAGATTTTAAGCTGAAAGGTTTAAGAGAATTTGGCTAGGTTTGTAAACAGTGCTGGAATGCTTAAGAGAAGTTGAGATTTACTATATCCATAAGTTTAATTTATTGTATCAACTACAGAGGAGAAATCAAATACATTATATTTATAAATGCAGTAAAAATGTTTAAAATAATTTAATTAACCAAGTTGTAAAAGGGGCTGATTATTTAAGATAGTTCTGTCTGTTCACTGGAACACTAGTAAAAGCACCCTTGAATAGGATTGTTAAAATCCACTGGATTTATAAAAAGAACAATAAGACTTACAAGTGGAATTTACAGGCTTAAGGAAAACAAAACTTGGATGTTTTTTAATTTGAATAAATTGAATGTTAATCTAAAACCCCCAATAAATGTAAGTCATCCCTTCTAGGGGGAAAAAGCCACCCTAATGACCAAAAAACTCATATCAACAAATGAGAACTTATGAGTTATTATTAATTGAGGTATTGGCATTTTTTTCCCACAAAAAAAAATCAGCTTTCAAGGTTGGTGGTTAGCCAACTTTTTGATTATACAACCCTAATAGTAGAACACTCTGGAGAATGCATCTTTACTACATGTATATTTACTGATGCACCGTGGTGGGCACTACAAGGCAGTGCCAGGAGCCCCCTTAGATGAAAGATGTGATGCCCAGCTACTCAGAGTGCTGGGGGCAGACAGCCCTCGGTGGCCAGTACTTTCAGGGATACCTCTGCTGCAGAGAGCCACCTGGCTGACCTCATGTGCCCTCTTCACATAGCCCCCATCCAGAGAGTCTGCTGAGCAGGTGCATAAAGGCCTGGCCAGCCAGGTCCAGCTCTGGACAATTCTGTAGACTCATCTAGCATCGAGCTCCACACAGGGTCATTGAGGCCACCATGGCTAGACCTCTCCCTCTGCCCCATCCTGCTTCCTTCTGCTTCTCCCACAGAGGTCGATGCCTGGGACACCCCCAAATAAACATCCTGCAGGCTCTACTCCTTCTGGGACACCAAAACTGTGCCACAAACTATGTGCACAAACCTCTCAATGGCTTTGTTAAACATTTGCCAAGTTTAATATCCTTCTGCTATTAAATACCTTCAAACTGGCAAACAGAAGTGAGGAGACCAGAATTCTGGTGAGCTTTAAAGTATGGATAATTGAGAGATTACCTGCTATATGGTCTATAACTTACAGGAAAATACTCATCACAGGCTACATAATATACGGTATTGCATTCTAAGAATTTTTCATCTGTTACCGCCTCTGACTTAGCTCCTGGTGAGGCAGCTGTTATGTCATTGTCATTGCCTGTGCAGGAACAAACGTCAAAACTACCAGCATCAAAGCCTGCAGCATAGACTTCTGTTTCCAAGAAGGGAATAGATGTCCTTTCCCAATTCCTTTCAATATGTACAACTGAAAACGTTGAACATTATATATAAAACAAATATAAGGAGACTCTGAATTGTGAGAGAAGAAGACAGACAACTTGGATGAATATCCAGAGAATTATGCTGAGTAGAAAAAAAAATCTTAGAAAAGGTTACATACTATATGATCCATTTACAGTGGTCCCCCTTATCTGTGAAGGATATGTTTCAAGGCCCCCAGTGGATGCCTAAAGTAGCAGATTTCAAACCAAAACCCATACATACCATGTTTTTTCCTATACTAGCAGGTAGCTAGTATATACAACACGGATACACTGGACGAAGTGATGATTCACATCCTGGGCAGGATAGAGCAGGTCAGCAAGAGATTTCATCATGCTCCTCAAAAGAGCACACAATTTAAGACTTATGAATTATTTATTTCTGGGATTTTCCATTTAATATTTTCAGACCACAATTAACTGTAGCTGAAACCACAGAGAGCGAAACCACACATAAGGGGGGACTACTGTATACAACATTCTCAAAATGACAAAATTTTAGAAATGGAGAATAGATTAGTGGATGTGAGAGATCAAGGAGAGGATGGAGGTGGGAGGGAAGTGGGTGTGGCTACAGAAGTTCAACAGGAAGGATTCTGATAGTGATGGAAATTTTCTGTGTCTTGACCGTATCTGTGTCCCTATCTGGGTTGTGATATTGTACCATCGTTTTGCAAGATGCTACCATTGGGGAAAACTGAGTAAAAGGGGCACAGGGTCTTTCTATATTATTGCCCACAACTGCATGTGAATCTACAATGTCTTAAAATAAAAGGTCTAATTGGAAAAAAAAAAAAAACTTTCAGGTTGGATGTTAGCAATTTAGAAGAAAATCCTGTAGATGAAGTAAAATACTTTTTAACCCCTAGGAGTCAAATAGTTGCAGGGAGGGGTTGGAGAATGGTGAAATCACATGCGTTTGGGGATTTTCCCATAGATGGCATCAAAGTTAAGTTAGTTCTCAGAGATGGCTTTACCACAAAACTAATAAAATTTTAAACTTCTGGTAGGGTCACTTGCACAGGACTATACCAAGGCCCTGAGATGCACCCTAACAGTGTAATTGCATGAGTTAAACCTGCAAAGTTAAGATATTCAACCAGTACTGGTGAGGACCATGGTCTCCTTCTACTCTGAACTGTCCCCACCTCCATTCTCCTCAGGTTGGGTAGGGACCTTGTTAAGGGGAAGTTGAACAGGAGAAACGGGTCATTTGGTTGGTAGTTGAGGTTCGATGAGGTTTACATGGCTCACAGACACTTGGAAGTTTAACTAATTCATCACTAGTCATCTCATTATAAGAATGCTTCTGGCTTTGCCCCACCACCCACTATGTCACCTCACCCAGCAATTTGGCACAAAGGTATAGTCCCAGAAGTGTCCCCCTACCCCCACCCCAAATTCATAGATTGAAGCCCTACCCCCAATGTGACTATACTTGAAGATGGGGCCTTTAAGGAGGTGATTAGGTTAAATGAGGTCATAAGGATGGGGCCCTAATCCAATAGGACTTGTGTCCTTATAAGAAAGGGAAGAGACACCAGGGATACCCGTGCAAAAAGAAAAGGCCCTGTGAGGATGAAGTGAGAAGGCAGTGGTCTACGAGCCAAGGAGAGAGGCTGCAGAAGAAACCAAACCTGCAGACACCTTGACCTTGGACTTCCTGTCTCCAGAACTGTGAGAAAACACATTTCTGTTGTTTCAGCTGCCCTGTCTGTGGTGTTTTGTTATGGCAGCCAAAGCAGACGAATACAGCTCTAACACCTCAAGCATGGGGGTAGTGAAGGGAAAATAAGGTTCAAAATGTACAGAGCCAAAAGCTAGCCTATGCAAATTTATTCCAGTCATCAAAGGTGTAACACTGCAAGCAGAGGGCTCAGTTATCATCAATCCAAATCCACATGGAAGTGGCCTTCTGTAGAGAAACGCAACAATGACATGTTTACAACTGGAAACAAACCATACTTTTTTATGAAAATCACACAATTTATTAGAAGTCCTCTGTTTTAAGAGGACAAACATGGAACTGTGCCTCAAACTGCAAGTACTACAGACATCTCCGTGGGTGAAGTTTCATACATTCCAATACATGAGATGGCTTTTTTTAGTGTAACTATAGCATCTTGTCCTGATGGAATCTGGCAGTCTCATATGAAATGGCATGAAAAATCAAATCGAAGTGGTGAAATGGTCTGAAGAATTGAGTGTTCCAATGACAAAAACTGCTTCTCATGTTAAAGTCAATTTGGTAACTATTACATAGCTCAATATGACGCAGCAATCACTGAGTTTGCAGCCAAAAAAAATGTAGGAAAAAGAGCATTGTTGAGGCAGGCCAAGTAGTCAGTTAATGAAAGGATTTTTTTTTTTTTTGCTATTTTGGACTGTTTGTGGTATTTGACAACTCCTGATTGCAAAATTTGACTTCACAAATTTATAGTACTTTGTAATATTTGTTTTTCTCATTCTGAATAAATAATCATGATCATACCTAATTTTGTATCTGTGATTTTGTGTTCTTTTTTTGAAAGCCTCCCTCCCCAAATTTTATAAACTTCAGTCCCCACACCACCTAGCTCCATCCCTACTGCATCTCCATGAGGACAGAGCCACGTAAGAGCCAGCACCAACGGCTTTAGTTATTCTAAGAAAAGCTGCATGCATCATCGCAGTCTTTAATAACACAAAGAAGAGCACTGGGTTTAAAAAAAAAAAAAAGACTTTCTTAGTCAAGAAAGTGATTGAAAAAAGTCAACCTTGGAATAGAAAGATTTTTTTTAGGAAAACCATAAGCAATTCTTCATATATTTTTTTCTTCTTAATCTGTGAACATGCTCAACCTAGGGTAAAAGTTTAAGTCTAATCTAAAAGTTTCTTTCAAAAAATACAAAATAAAAAATTTAAGTGATTAAGAAGTATTGTATCAGTTTTATTGGCAGCATTTATTTTCTTAGTGATATATAAAATAGTGACATGTCTTACAAGTGATGACATCTTAGATTCAGTAACATACACAAGTGTGTGTGAAGCAGTTTTCATCTACAACCCAGGAGTGGTTCACAAACATTTTAAATACCCCAATCAGGAATCTACACTCCAGGGGCAGTTTCTTCATATTTGAAAGACCCCTTTCAGAAGCCCACAATGCAGAGTCTTCAACTATATCACCCTGACTAGCAGAGGGTTTGTTAATTAGCACAAAGGGTAGTAGAAAGAATTTTTTTGTTGGTAAAATAAGTGGTGTTCAAGGTCTGTGAATCAGGAGCTAGAAATATTTTCCGGGTACCTCTGCCCAGGTATGAGCAAGGTCCAAGAATCCAGCTAGCAGACTGACACTACACCTACAACCCTATGAAGTCTTGGATTCCAGGAAATTGCTATGGATTCTGCCACATGGTCTGACCTTCAGAGAGGCTAAGGACAAACAGCTGAGCCTCCCCTGAGCTTCCAAGGACAGGTTTCATTCTCTTTGCTCAACAAAGCTTGTTTGGTGGCTGAATGCATTCTGAGACTTGCTTTCATCGTCAACACTTGGTAGTGAGGTTATGGAGAGCAAAAACTAGAACCTTCACCCATCTCTGCTCTTGGGAGGCAACCCGTATCCACAAAAAGCCCCAGATAACGGTGAAGACCCAGCTGACCATCTACAGCTGGGAACCCCCACAGTTCCCCACCTCCCTTCACCATCATCACCCTCCCAGACCAAAGCCACTTCTCCGAGCCACTGAGTGTGTAACTGATTCAAGAGCCACAACCCAAGTCATGAACCCTCATAATCACGAACATCTCTCTCCTTGGCACAATTATGTGAACAAAATGACATTGGCATAGGTTCAGCTTTTGGAAATTCGTTTAATTTTGCCTCAGGTAATTAGCTTATTTGTTCTCCCAGCATGACCTAAAACTTATCCATTTGAAGTCTCTGTTACTAACAGACATATAGTGGTTGCTTAGCAACACCATGCATTGTTATTTCTTCATCTAATTTAAAATTCTCAATTCACCATAAAGGTCTTCAGAGAGGAGTTATTGTTCAGGGTGGGCCAGATACCATTTTTCACTGTAGCCCATTCAATTTAGAAAAGAAATTTCAGTGTACTGTTTAATCAACATAAAATGATTTGTACAAAACATTTAACATCTCCTTGAAATGTAGCTGTCTTCTTTCACTAATCAGATCTACTTAATTTATTCTGAACTTTCCCAGGGAGATTTCCTTTCTCCTTTCATCCTTGCTCAGTCTTCTCATCCAACTTCCAAGGTGATTTATGGATACCCTTCAAACAGGAAGTGGCAGATCTGGGAAGGAAGTTTGGAAATATAAGATACACTTTTATTGTCCTGCAATTAGTCATGGAAAGGAGCCTCAAGTAGTCATTCCAATGAGTCACTTACCCCAAATTCCAACTTCATTAGAATATACATTTAACATCAAAGTTTTCTGATAAGAATCCTGCAAAATGAATCAATTGTTTGCTCTAATAATAGTCTTCAAGTACTAGGGGAGAGTGTCGTTGAGGTGCCCTCCCACAGGACAGCACGTCATATTTTTTTTTCACCAAACAATATTCCTTGATGTTAAGATGAACTTCTTGCCAGAACTCATTGGAAAGGACTCATTTTCATAAAGCAGGCAAAGGCATTTCTGCAGGGACCCTTTCATTATGTGTTGAGTGTATTGAAAGAGCAAGTGAATCAAAATGGATTTTAAAAGACTCGATTATCATGATTGCTTGGAATCTGGAACAATCTGGAATAAAAACTCACAAATTTAGACTAATGGGGGAAAAGAACCATAAGAGTGACTAAATGGGCAAAAACAAATGGAATGTTTTAAAGGAAGTGCAATTTTGTCCCTATAACAATATGGAGAAAACCAGACGTTCGTAGCAGTAAAATCTCTCTGAGGACAGACAAGATCGATTTTTGTTGGCTTAAAACCTCATTACCCCTCTTGGTTAGTGTGTGTGGTGGGACGAGACTCCCCAGAGAGGATGCTTAAGTTACAGTAAAATAGATGGTCGATAAGTCACTGGGGTGGGGGTCAGTTTCTTCTTGGCTTTGGGATTTGTTTTCATAATGGAGACTGTGATCTTAGGGGCTAAGAGGAGGGGCAGCTAGCAACACCAGAAAAGAAACTTGGGAAGAAGAGTCCAGCCATCCAACTGAGGGGCTTTACTGAAGGTTTGCTGTAGGTGTGGAGCCAGTACTCTCCTCCCTAGAGAGGCAGCAGAGGGCGCTGCTTAAGGGCTCACGTTGGAACCAAGAATACCTATGTTCCAGTCTCAGCTGTGCTGTGGTTTAACCCTGTGACATTACACTGATCACACTTACCCATCTGGATCTCAGCATTCCCATCTGCAAAATGGGGGCAGTAATTCCTCAAAATGTTGTTATGAGCATTAAAGAGTGAATACAAAACAGAGGAGGCTTCATGGGCTTGTGACATGAGCAGACACACAGGGCCCTCCCCATCACCCTCCCCCATGCATAGAAGGGTCCCTATGCTTGGTTTAGTGATCTCCTGTCACTGTCTTGAAATTCCTAATCATTATTGAAGAAGGGCCTGGTATTTTCATTTTGACCTGAGCCACACAAATTCTGTATCAGTGCCCTATACACATTACATTAAGTATTTAGAACAAGTCCTTGCCCATAGTCAGTGCTGACTGTTATCATTATTCCCCTTCTCCCAACACAGAATTTTTAGGAAAATTCCCAAGATAGCAGTGAATTTAGAAGTTGGGTGGGAAAGAGGGAACTGGGAGTTGACAGAGGAGCCAGCCTTGGTGCCTAACGTACTAATCCCTGCAATACCCCACCAACAGAGCAGGATGAGAACAGAGCTGCACAAGGGCATCCAGTCTGTTTTATTTGGGACTATTTTACTTTCAAGTCTGGATAGAAACTATACAGGCTGATGAAACCTGCATTGACAGAGAGGTCCTCAAGAACCAAATTTAGTGCCTAGCTATTGGCACTTGTGATGAACACACCGATTGTTTACACACAAACCAGAACTTTAAAGGCACGAAAGATCATCTGAAGATCCTTCATCCTTTTACAGATGTTGAATACCAGCACCCACGCCCTGCCTCTCCCAGCCCCACTCCCACCCCACCCACCCCTGCCATCATTCTCAGGGCCCAAGGCAAAAATACAGTGGAGGCCCATGTGCCTTATGTCTAAATATGAACAAGTAATTCATCAAGCCAACAAACTTTTAAATAAGTTATTTTCTATTCTACTACCTTGTCAAATACACCTTTAAGTGACCTGGAAGGCCAAGTTCCAATTTAAAATTCCTTTCACTTCTTGAAGTTGTTTGTGTGTATGTGTGTGGACAACCCTGCTCTCACAACCAGGCTCCACCCCTTATTCCTGAAACCATTCAAGATTCAGCCACTCTTGGGACCTTGGGACAGATGCTCCAGTGGGTGGACCCCTCCCCATAGGACAAACCTGAGGAGGACACCAGCACAGAATCAGAATCTTGGATCCACTAGCTGGTTTCAAGACCCACAGCCCAATGACCGTGTCTGTGACATCCAGTTACAATTATGAAAAAGAACATCTGATTGGTCACTCCTAAGCCAATGGGGTTACCACTCTTTGGGCCAATCCACAATGTCCACGGGTAGAAGGTCACTGGATGAAAAAAAGGCTACCTAGGCACACTTGCTGTGAAGGTGGCATAGACCCATTTGGTAATCTGAACAGGACTGTCAAACATTTACACACATACTCCAAACTAGTTTGTTTCCTGGGCAGGATTCTCTGGCAAACCAGTGATGTGGTGGATAAGCCAGTCAGTATTACAGTACAGAGGGAGGGTTATCTAAACAGTAACTGATGCTGAAGTGTGCAAGTCACTCACTGATGCTCTTTACATCCATCCCTGGTGGACAACACTAGCCAACACCAATATCCCATTCTCTTTCTGTTCTGGTCAATGGAAGATTGCACATCTCAGGCCTGTGCACTGGGGAGCTGATGGACCATAAGACTAGCTTCTGGCCGATGGGTTGACTGAGGTAACAAAGAGTGTCTCTCTTCCCCTGCTGCTGCCATCTAGAAGTCCATGTGTTCCAGATGGCACAGTCAAAAGGTGGTGGAGCCTCCATCATCCAGGGCCCCTGATGACTGGGTTGGGCCCAGCCATCTGCCCTCTGTGCTGGATACGAAGTGCAAGTGAGAAGAAACTCTTGTGTTACTCCATTGAGCTGTTGGTGTTCTCTCTTACTGCAGCAAAACCCAGTCTGTTCCAACTAATACACTCAATCCACTCAATTAAGTTCCCGATGAATCAAACTCAGACATAAAGCCAAAAAAGAAAGCTTACAGATGACCTTTGATATTTAGAGCCACCTTTCATAATTAGCAGGATTTCTGGTTCTTTTATAAGTGGGAAAGAGAAAGTACCATGAACTTTAAAATTGTGGAAACCGAATTCAAAGGGAGTTGAATGTACAAAAGCACTTAAGACCCTGACAATTAATTCACGGCTGGATGAACCAACCATGGCTGATCAGAGTACACAAGACCACTGCTTTGGACCTTCATGAGAAACATCGTCACTGTCAGAGCAGTGGTTTGTGCAGTCCAATAACTTGTCTCAATGACACAAAATTGTGCCTCCACCTTTCTGCCTTCAACTGCACATGGTTTTAACCTAATTTCCTATCATCTTGTTTCTCGCCACTTTTTACCCTCAAATAACCTTTAGTTGTGATAATTAGGACCTTGGACTCCTTCCTCCTCTCTCTCTTCCCATTCCCAAACAGTTGCCAAACGCTGTTGACTCCTCCTCCAAAATATCTCCCAGATCTGCCTCGACCTTGCCTCTCTCAAATCCAGCCATTGTATGTCTAGACCACATTTTGTTTATCTTTTCATCTGTCAATGGACATTTGGATTGTTCCCACCTTTTGGCTCTTATGAATAATGAACAATGCTGCTGTGAACATTGGTGTACAAACATCTGTTCAAGGTCCTTATTTCAATTCTTTTAGGGGTTTTCTTGGTGAAATTAGTGACATTTAAGATTACTTGTTGGTGGGACTTTCCTGGCAGTCCAGTGGTTAAGACTCCACTCTTCCAGTGCGGGGGGCAAGCGTTCAATCCCTGGTCAGGGAACTAAGAACTCACATGCTGCGCGGTGCAGCTAAAAAAAAAGATTAGTGGTTGGTGGGACACGTGCAGGAAGGGGGCATAGGGATCAAGCAGGACCGGCAGCCTGTACCAGAGGAGCAGGCAGTTGGTCCCGAGCCCCGTGGACTCATGGCCATGTGCTGAGCTGCTACAAGAAGGCAAGTCATGCCCCCCATGGCCCCAGTGAGAGCCTTACCTGCAAGGCAAGGCTTGCAGCCTGAGGAAAGAAAAACGGACAATACCTTCCTCCCTACCTGGTTACCTGCTGCAAACCTCCAGGGCCTCCCCATATTTACCCAGATTAGCTCAGGCCAGCTCACAACACAGGGAGACCCTGGTATCAGCGCAAGGCAGGTTAAACAAGATGGTGAGTGACTACACACACAGCACCTGGAATGTGCCAGGTTCTCAGCTGAGTGCTCGCCAGTGTGAGCTAGGATGAGCTAGCACCGTGGGGAGTGGCAGGTTTGATCCAGGCAGGTGGTCAGAGTGGGCAGGTACAGAAGATGCTGGGCCAGAGAGCTGGGCAGTGAGAAGAAGTGTATGAGTTTCCTATTGCTACTGTAACAAGTTATCATGAATGGAGTGGCTTAAAACAATACAGATTTACTATTACAATTGTAATTTATAATTAATTTAATATAATTGCAATTTACAATTACCCATTTACTCCAATTCTGAAGGTCATAAGTCTAGAGTGGGTCTCGCTGAGCCAAAATCAAGGTGTCAGCAGGGCTGCATTCCTTTCTGGAGGCTCTAAGGAGAAAGCCCATTCCTCACCTTTTCCAGCCTTGAGGCTGCCTGCATTCCTTGACCTGTAGCCCCTTCCTCTGTCCTCAAAGCCAGCAACCAATGGCAGGTCCAGAATCTCACGTATTATCCCTCTGCCCTCCTCTTCCACCTCCTTTCCCACTTTTAAGGACCCTTATGATAACATTGGGCCCACCCAGTGAATCCCAGATCAGCTCCCCATCTGCTGATCAGCAACCTTAATTCCATCTGCAACCAGAATTCCCCTTTACCATGTGACCTGACATATTTACAGGTCCCAAGGATTCGAACATGGACATCTTTGGGGGACTGTGGTTATGTTGCTCACCATACATGATCTGGGGAAGGCAGTATGGGGAGATAGAGGGGAAAACAGAATCAGGGAGGAGGGGTAGTTGGTAGCAGCACCTCAAAGACCAGGGAGAAGTTTAAGAATCTCGAATGGCTTTCCAAGAGCAAAGCAGGGTGTCAGACTCGGGAGACAGGGCTTAACGGGTGTGTTATCATAGCAAAAATGGAGGTCTAACGAACAAAGCGAGGGCTGGTGGGTGAGACTGGGGTACCGGTGGGGACTTGGCCTCAAGAACAAGGTGGAAGTACATTCACAGTCACTGGGGCAGTATCAGAGCAGCCCTGTCAACAAGGCTTATGGAACGTGGAGTCGTCTGAGAATTTAACCAATTCTCAGGGGATTCGCAAGTCCCCTGACTTTGTAGCAAGCCAGATCGCATCCTGAAGTTAGAAGGCGAGTGTTGGCAGGAAACATCCAGGGCATCCGGGTTCTAACCCACATTCAGGAATGCTGAATGCTGTTGGAGTGTGAAACACAATCAACAGGACAACGGGAGGAGGAGTTCTTCCACTCGGGACACAGACTCAGCCAAGCAAGGAGATGAATGCAGACACCAGGGGCGAGCCGAGGGGCAGGAACAGATGGCACTGCTCAGGTCCCCTGTGCCAGCTTTGCTGACTGAGCCGGCAGGCTGACAGCCAAAGCCAAAACGGACCCAGAAGATAGAAGGGAACTTTCGAGGGTGCGCTTGGATTGGAAGGCAAAGAAGAATGTTGACAGGGATCAGAGCTGTCCATCGGGAATTTGATTCCATTTCAGCTGGGTGATGAGTCTCCGCCATTTCTACAGAAAATAGGAAGCCAAGAATCCCTTCCTCATTCGTGTACAGTCAAATCAGTTATGTTTGGGGGACGCTTAGAAACACCAAGTCCTGCCTCGAGGTGGCTTGGGCATGAATGTAGTTGCCCCACAGGTCCTGTGTCACCAAAGGAAGACAATTATAAGGAATTCAACAGTCTTGCAACAGAATTCTCACTTCAGGTGTCAAATAAGCACAGGGCATAAAAAGGACCTCTCCCCGTGTTGATTTCTCCCTTTGCTCTTAGATTCTATTTGATTTCCTAGGAGACCTTAGGGCATTGCTTTGTTTAAGATGCTGAAAGCCCAGCGATCCCGAGCTGTAATTAGTTTTCTCCATCAGCAGAAAGCACCTTTGTCTTATTTCTCAAAAGTCAAAGCCAATCAATACACACTACATTTTATACCTCCCCTGGCTAATCAGAAGGTTAACTGGCAAGAAACTCTCCACCCTGGGCACGTCAGAAATGCTTAGGACTACAACAAGAGCAAAACTCACACTGTCTCCCCCTGCCTTTCTCTGAGAAGTCATCAAAGGTGAATCCAAGCGTGCTGGCCAAGCAGGGCAATAAGGTGCCAGGTTAACCTCAAAATGCAGGCGCTAGGACTCAGACAGAACCCACATGCGTTTCTGAGTTAGTGCCTTTTCCTAGCCTGGGGCCCAACTATTAAAAATGAATATATTAATTGGATCACAGCTAACACTTTTAACCGAGACTCCGATTTGCAATTTGATAAACTCCTGCTACAGTGACTAGTTGATGAAAACTAGAACATTAAGACCCCATTCAACCACCTCCTCACCAGCCTTGTCGGGCTGGTTATCGACAGCATCCAGTTTTCAACATCAAGGCTTTCATTTTGGAAAGCCTCAAGATCACACACGGTTTGCCACGCAAGAGTTTTTACTACAAAATCATGTTAAGTCTGCTTAAAACATACAGGCCTGGTTAGGTCCAAAATGGAACATGATTTTCATATTACTGCTTCCAGAGGAAAGTCTCAGCACCCAGGCGTTTCCCATCAGATAAAACAATAGCCCAACCCAAGTGATTTAAAAGTAGAGCAGGGCTTCCCTGGTGGTGCAGTGGTTAAGAATCTGCCTGCCAATGCAGAGGACATGAGTTCGAGCCCTGGTCCAGGAAGATCCCACATGCCCATGGAGCAACAGGGCCTGTGCGCCACAACTACTGAGCGTGCGCTCTAGAGCCTGCGCGCTACAACTACTGAGCCCACGTGCCACAACTACTGAAGCCCACACACCTACAGCCCGTGCTCCGCAACAGGGGAAGCCACCGCAATGAGAAGCCCGCGCACTGCAACGAAGAGTAGCCCCCACTCGCCACAACTAGGGAAAGCCCGCACACAGCAGTGAAGACACAACACAGCCAAAAATAAATAAATACATTAAAAAAAAAAAAAAGTAGAGCAGGGTGTTGGGTGGCTGTCAGGGAGCTTTCAAGGAAACTTCTCTTTCTGCCATTTTTGTGCAATCACTAGGAAAGAAGAAGAACAGTAGATAAGGAAGAAGAAGCAGGTCACACCCAGGCATTAATTTCAGGAAATCGAACACAAGCTTTAGTCTCCATTCAGCTGCCACTCATCCCTGGTTAGAGGAGAACAGGTCAAGGTCCAGAATAAATGGGGGCCCATAGCCTTCCCGAGCAAATTCTAAGGGCTTGGAGCTGTTTGGTGGCAAACCCATCCCTGTGGAATCACTCCCCATAGTGCCTGGGCGGTTTCATATTCCTCCCCAACTGTTACCCCAAAACGGGGGTAAAGAAAGACTGACCCACCTCCCCACTGCATTGTTTGGAACCCCCGTTAATCAAGGCCAGCAGGTTCGGCAGGCAGGAATTTGTGCTAACACTTCTCAGGTGACTGACCATGGTAAGGCTGATATGACTTAATAGTATGGATGAATGAACACCTTCCCTCTTGTCCAGAAGTCCTTCACCTGACTTTCAAGGTTCTGCATGAGCTGGTCCAGGCCTACTTAGCGACCTTTACTTCTAGTAAACATCAATCTTCCAGCTGTCCTCTGCAAATTTCCTCTTTCTTCTCCCCTCTCCTAGACCCCATCCCTCTTGTGTTCGCCATGGTTCTCAGATCCCAGGGCATCCCAGGACTGAGGCCTGGGGAAGCTGCATTTTTACAGACTCTTCGGGAGACATGGCTCAAGGCTCCAAATCCAACAGTCCTCCTAGCCTCCCCCTCGTTATCTACACCAGCGTGTCCCAAGCTGCAGGATGTGGCCCCCAGCGCAGGGGTTGAAGTCAATTTAGGGAGTTCAGAGTGAGACAAGCATTTTTTATGAACCAGAATAGAATCTGTAAAAGAATATACATATATATAAATATATATATGTATACATATCTGAATCACTCTCCTGTACACCTGAAACTAGCACAACATTGTAAATCAACTCTACTCCAATTAAAAAACATATTTTAAAAAAAAGTCACAACAACATAAGATGAAAAGTGCTGGAACACCAAAGACAGCACAAGGTAGCTGTAGAGGAGAGAGCGCATCAGTGTTCCCGCAAGAGGCAGGGAGGAGTCACCAAGACTGTGGAGGCTGCGTGGCGGAGGCTGGGTGTGAAGAGGAGGAATGACTCTCTGGACAAAACGACCCCACACGATCGGCTCTTCCTGCCCTTAGCAATCACCTGGGCACTTGTTTAAAATTTCCCAAACTCGTCCTCCCAGAGTCCAACTCGGTAGCTCTGGGGCAGGGAGGGCCCAGCTTTTGCACAGGGCTTCCATCCCCTCTATTCTGTGCCCCTGCAACAAGAGGGCAGAGGGCTGTCCAGTGGACCTGCAGCATTAACTACACATGGATTAAAAAATCCAAGATTCTCAGTGTATGAGAATAGTGTACGTACATACAGGAGCCAGCAAGGCACTCATGCAAACTTCTTTTTTACATTGATATAGTTCAGCCTTGTACCACTTACACTCAATGAGAAAAGGCTTCATACCCCCAAACGCTGTTCAGCCGGATATCCTTTGTAGAAATTGCTTGCTAACTGTTTCTCCATCTACCAGCCATGATGCCTCCTCTCTCCTCCTTTTAGGAAACCACGTCTCACACATTCTGGGGTTCTCACTCTGGCTCCAGGATGGAGGATATGACCAAGCCTAAGGGAATCATCAGCAACCCTCAATTGATTTGGGGGGCAGAAATCCACACAGAAAATTAGAACTAAGGGGATATAAGGAAACCATGGCTGGGATTGTTCTTGGAGAGACACATACTCTTTCCCTCTCCATCCCCACCTGAACCTAGGATGAAGTGATGCTCAGGCTGCAGCAGCCAGCTAACCACCATGGGATGGGCGAGGGGCCATTCTGAGAAAGAATTCACGCAGAGAAAGTAGAGCTCATACCTAGAGAGAGAAGTCAGGTTCTGGTAACAATGTGGGAGCCCTGGAGCCTGGTCCACCTTTTCCATTATATGAACAAAAACCTTCCCATTTTTGTTTAGGCCAGTTAGAGTAGCATTTTTTATTACTTGCAACTGCAAGGTTCCAACTGATACATCTTCCACCTCCTAGACACACTGTAAGGTGGTTAGAGGCCCCAACTCCTTGAGCTTCTACACACCTTCTAAACAAAAGGTGGGCACTTGGTAAATTTTTATTAACTATATGAACAGACAGTTCTTTTCCAAAGACAAGCTACAACAGAAAACTTCATTTTTCCAAAGAGCAATTTTGGACATGACTATTGTACATCCTCCATGATCATATATCAAAATAAAGCCACTTTCTTAAACATCTAAAAGAGAAACTATAAAACATATATGCCCAAAATTCATTTGACCTGTGTTATGCAATATGCATGATACACTGTGGCTATAAGATGTTCCCCTGATCCTTAATAATCTGATTCTATAATTTCCTAAGATTCTCTTCCAAAACCCAAATGTAAAATTAAGATTAAAGGATCATTACAACTGAGTTAAGTTCAATTAAACATGCATCCATTCAACAGTAAATCAGTTAACAGGAGCAGCATGCCTTTATGTACCACCAGATGTGAGATGCCTTATAAGCTATGATGAAACTGGGCTTGATAACTAGAGGGAAAGAGTGAAATATACCAAGTGGTTTTCAGGCATTTTGTAGAAAGGAATTCTGTCCTATCTGCAAGATTAGCTTTTGGATCCTCTAAGAAACTCTAATTACTATTAAAAATGTTTCTACTCTTTATTTTGTAAGTTTTGTAAGACTGGAGAAAATTATAACTAAAAGGATTAAAAGTTAGAAACCCCTGACTTGTCTAGGAGCAAACATATTGTATTAGGATTCTTTGCTTGGCAATTGTCAGAAACCCAATTAGAAAAGTGTGGGCAAAAGCTGGAGATCCATTGGATCACATTAAACATGTTGTCCTTGCCAAAGTTGGGGAGAGATGGAACCAAAAACTCAAGTGGTTTCGGGACTTTGTTTCTATCTCATTCTCCACAAAGAGACTTTATTATCTCAGACAAGTTTAGTCCTGGGATTGAA
The DNA here is from genome assembly GCF_039906515.1 of Pseudorca crassidens. Taxonomy (NCBI): domain Eukaryota; kingdom Metazoa; phylum Chordata; class Mammalia; order Artiodactyla; family Delphinidae; genus Pseudorca; species Pseudorca crassidens. The sequence goes on from NC_090298.1 coordinate 8,857,585, forward strand.
AGCAGAACTTGCCAGCTACTCTTCACTTACATCTTCACAGTTTTGTGGCCAGAAAGAGAAAGACTTCATTTCTAGTCCAAATCTCCCAGGTCCAAATCTCCCAGGGAAGAATGCTGATTGGCTAATTTCGGTTAAATGTTGGATGACCATCTGCCCCAGTTTGCCTGAGACTGAAGAGGTTCCCCGGACATGGGACTTTCAATTTTGAAATTAGGGAAGTCTGAGCAAGTATAACCCTAGTAATGGTACCCCCAGACCAATTATTGTAGCTATCGAGGTGAGTTACCAATGCTCGAATTTAGGTCAAATGTCTGCCCTTTAATGGATCACAGCTGGGACCCATACAGGACCCATGCAGACCTCAAAGTGGGACAAGGGGAAAGAGCCAAGAAGGGTGGCTTAGAAATGACCACCAAAAATGACTGTAAGGGGGGCCCCTGCCCCAATCTGTTTCTATCATGCATACCTAATAATCTGGTTAACTGATTCCTGGAATCATTCCAATAAAAGAAACTTACCTGGGAATTTTAATTCTCTAAACTCCCTAGAATGAGTCTTAGTCCATTATTGCTTCAATTTGACAAATGCTACCCCAGTGAACCAAAATAGTCAATACATGCCTTCAACCACTTCCATATCCAAGAAAACTAATTCATTTCTTAGAAACTATCCCACTAAGTACTACATTAATCACTTGTCTTCAAAATTACTGTGCTCTGTCAAAACACATCTACAGTTTGATGTTAAACAATCTGAAGCATTTATAACAATATAATGTATGCACACTGTCAAATTGCATATTTCACCTTCTAGCAATTTTCTTTTCTTGAGAGCTTAGTTTCTCCTTCATGTGCTTTAGGATTGCTTGAATTCTTCAGCTCATTGTTTCAGGAAACGGAATTAATATTTAAAAACAGTAACAGTGTTATTTCAAGAATGTCTCAGTAATAACCAGAGTTATTTATAACATAAATTACCTTCTCCTTTTAGTAGTCTTATTTCCTTTACCAAGTCACACAATCAACACAAGCCAAGGGAGAAAACATGTTTGAATTATATTACATCTCCCAGGAAGACTTAAGTTTGCTCTACCAAGATGCACAGTCGACAAAGACGCACGGACATTCTGGGCGACCTTCAGTTGCTTATGCTTTTAAGAAAATAGATTAAGTACCATGTGTGCAAACTAGCAGCGTGTAAGGAATCATCCTGGGTTATAAAAGCACAAAAAGTCACAACTGTCCCACTCTCAGAATTGCTTCTCCCTACCTTTGACCCCGTTGCCAACAGACTATTTGAGTTTTCCAGGTAGACGGTGGTCCCTCTGGGACCACGTATGGTCTCTAGGAACATCCTGACCACTACAGCATGAAGGATCTCTTTTGCCTTGATTCAGCTGGTTCAAGTTAGATATTTCCCCAAAGGATATTTAATAGAAAAATAAGGACAAATAAAGCAGTAGAAAATACCAAAGGACAGGCGTGCATATGTTTGCAGAGCGAAGGTGCTTTGTTCTGAGGTTCCTGAAATAAGATAGGTCTTGTTCCCTCCTTCACTAAAGCAGGGCCTCCTGGTGCTCAGCTCTAGATGACCCGGAAAGTAAGCAAAGCACTCGCATCCTAGTAGGAGACCCAAGTTCCAAGTGTTCCCTAATCCCACTTCATCTCACTCTCAGCACCTTTGCAAAAATTGCACAATGTTAGGTATAGAGGAAGCCGGAAGAAAGATTGGGGGGAAAGTACATCCTGGAGACTGGACAGGAAAGTTCAGAAAGAAGGGGAAAGTGCTGGAAAGGAAGGAAAGGGGAGGTATCTGTATAAAAGAGAGTAGAACAAAAATGTCTTGGTGAGCACATTGATGGAACCAAAGGAGCCCCACAGCCTTGCGGAGGTGGACACCCACTGAGTCCAGGACGGAGAGGTTCTGTCTCATATCCCAGGCCCAGTTGCCCTCAACAAGACTTTGCTGAGGTCAGTTCCCAATTTAGGAACTGGTGAAAGACGCCTTGAATCATGAATTATATCCCCTAAATTTAAAATGGCTACTTTTGTTGGAATCCTTGAAATTGAAGGCAAACTGAGACAAGCGAACTTAAACACGGAGAAAGGATTTTTCTCAAGTAAGTTTGCAACACAGCACTTTGAATTCACCTTAGAATTAAACCTTAGAATTAAAGGTTTAATTCTACAGACCAAAAAATTGACATATTAAAGTTAAACTTCACGTAGTACTTTTATTTTTAGTAATAATATGTGCACAGATATCTTACAGCTGCTCACTTTGCATTGTATGATCAATTTATAAGTAACTATACATGCACGATTTTTGTAGGTTGAATAATGACACTCCAAGAGAGAACTGCAACTTAATCCCTGGAACCTGTGAATATCACCTTAAAAGGGAAAAGATTACTTTGCAGAGGTGATAGAGTTAAGGATCTTGAGAAGGGGAGACTAGCCTGTGTTAGGCAGGTGGCCCCTAAATGCAATCACACGTGTCCTTATAAGAGCGAGGCAGAGGGAGATTTGACACAGACACACAGAGGAGAGGGTGATGCAATCACAGAAGCAGAGACTGGAGTGAAGCAGCCCTGAGCCAGGAAGGCTGCAGCCACCCAACGCTGTAGAGCAGGGACAGACGCTCCCCTAGAAGCCCCTGCGGAGGCGCAGCTCTGCTGACACCTGGATTTCAGTCCAACAATGACGACTTTGGACCCCTGGCTTCCAGAACTGCGAGAGAATGAGTTTCTATTGTTTTATGTTACCAGGTTGTGGTAAGTTGTTATCGCAGCCACAGGAAACTCATACAAGGAGGTTAGGAATCCATATTTCTAGGGTAAGAGGATAGATGTACCATTATGAAAATCACAGAAACTGAGTCTACATACTATTATTAACATAAGTTGAAACCATCAGTACGAACTCATGGGTTTTTTTCATTGACACACAACATTATATCAGTTTCAGGTATATAACATAATGATTTGTTATTTGCATACATTGAAAAATGATCACCACAATAGATTTAGTTAACATCCATCATCATACATAGATACAGAATTTTTTTCTTGTGATGAAAACTTATAAGATCTGCTTTCTTAGCAACTTTCAAATACTGTATTTATTTCAGTATTATTAACTATAGTCACCATGCTGTATGTTTTAAAATAGAATATCGCATTGAATCTAAGATACCTTTTTTTTTTTTTTTTTTGCGGTACGCAGGCCTCTCACTGTTGTGGCCTCTCCCGTTGTGGAGCACAGGTTCCGGACGTGCAGGCTCAGTGGCCATGGCTCACGGACCCAGCCGCTCCACAGCATGTGGGATCTTCCCAGACCGGGGCACGAACTCGTGTCCCCTGCATCGGCAGGAGGACTCTCAACCACTGCGCCACCAGGGAAGCCCTAAGATTCACCTTTTTTGTTACATTTTAACGTCTCTGAAATCAGGAGTTATCTTACAATTAACGACAACTTATACGAAAATTGGTTGTGAACTAATTTTTGAATGTTACCTAAAATAATGTTGCAACATACAATGAACGAAGCCTTGGTTTTGATGAAATGTAGAATATACGTCCTAGTTTTAAGCATTGACATGGCCTAGAAGCTTCCACATCCAAATCTGTGACAATTTGAGCAACAAACAGAATCTCAGTTATAGTGGATTGAAACACAATGAATCAGTGAAAATAGGTGAGTCCACAGTGATACTAAAAAAGAGAGAGATTAGGAAAAATTTCTTGTCACAATATGCTGTAAATTACTTTGAAAGTTGGTAATTAAAATGAAATAATTAAGCATTTTTCAAGCCTTCCCAGTAAAAATAGCATTTCAGAGAAATCAATTATCTGGTTGATGAAGGAAAGCTCTGCTTTACAGAAGAATGCCAGATAATAGTGAGAAGAAATAATGGAATTCAAAAATCATCATTCTGCAAATTTTATGAAGCCATTGACCCAGGCAAATATATTCAGATGACGTTAAAACTATTGGGTATGAGTGGATGTATGTATATGTATAAGTGATTCACTTTGCTGTACAGCAGAAGCTAACACAACATTGTAAATCAACTATATTCCAATAAAAATTAATTTAAAAATAAAAAATGGGTAAAAAATTTAAATAAAAAAATTTTTTAAACTATTGGGTATGACTGATGGAAATTGGATATTCATATTGCACCCAAGTAGCAACACACAGATTATTTCCTTATGTCAAGGAGAAAAATCAATAATTTTACCATGGAGGAATCAAGCCACTATCATCGTAATCTAGTGGCCAAACTCACTAATGGTGTCCTAAGATATGACGTGTCCCAATGCAAGATGAAGTTGCAACATCACCTACGATGGTTTCTAATCAAAAATGTGTGAATTGAATCCATTAATCCTATAACACTAACTCCTAGTTTATAGGAAATAGAGGGGAGAAAGCTCAAGTCCAATGGCACCATGAGAGACAAAACTGACAAATGCAGAAAGTGGACAGCTTGCAGGAAAGATGCCTGGCCAGCTCAACAAGTCGAGGTCATGGAAACAAAGAAGGAAGTTGTGTCTGAGTAGAGAAGACGTGGGGATTCAACAACCAGATTTGCTGAGGGCTCCTGGGTTGGGGTTGAGGGTGAAGAAATCAACCGAACTGGACATTTGGGCACAGTTGGAAAAACCGGAATAGGGACAGTGTATAGGACAAAATAAAAATGTATGGACATGCAAAGGTGGACGTTACTAACTGGAAAAGCACCTTACTACTTAGCATGAGTAGTATGATATTATGTTGGCTTTTAAAAGCATACAAAGATATATATCATGTCACACACACACACGTGGAACAATATACCCTAAGGTATTAAAAGTGATCATCTGTGAGTGACAGGAATAAGGTGTTTTTATTTGGTTACTCCTATTCCCCTGTATTTTCTAACTTCCTAGAATATTCATTTATTGCATTTTAAATAATGAAAATTATAGTTTAAATAGAAAATAAAATCCATTCAGGACTTCCATTTCGGTCAGTGTAAAAGACTAGATACCCTGGTTGACTGTCTCACTGACACAACTAAAAATCCTGAATAAATAGAAAAACATCATTTAAATCTATTAATGAAATAGAAAAAGAGTAAAGACTTCTCCAAAGCCAAAAAAAAGGAAAAGAAGGAGCCAGAAAATTAACTTCAATGTGCAAATTTCAAAGATAGACACTAAAAGAATTGAGGAAGAGTATAGAGCTTCTAAATTATTAGTGAGAATATGGGGAAAGAAGACAGAAAAAAGGAGAAACAAATAACAAGAATAAAAGCTTATGGTAAATATTAACCCAAATATATGTTATGACAATAATGTAAATGGATTAAATGTTTCAGTTTAAAGACAAAGATGTTCAGATTGGACTAAAACACCCAACTGCATATAGTTTGCAAAAGGCAAATATATAATGAAAGGGCACATGAAGGTTAAAAGAAAAAGGTTATGAGAAGATAGGCCAGGAAAATAGTAACAAAAGAGAGTTGCTGTCACTCTGCTAGGTATTCTATAGATAGATATGTAGATAGATAGATACAGTAGATATAAAGAAATAGGTAAATGATCGATAGATGGATGGATAGATAAATAGATGGAGAGATAGGTAGATAAATGATAGATAAGTTATAAAGAAATAGGTGGATGATGGATAGAGAGGTAGATAGATAGGTAGAGTGACACATATATAGATACATACATATAGATACACACACACATGAATTTATATTATTAGATATATAAACCTTAAGGCAAAAAGCATTTCTTAACATGAAGTTAAAATAAAAATTTTAATTTACTAGGAAGATATAATAATTTGTAACTTGTACACAACTCATAAAATAGACTCCAAAGAGAAAAAGCCAAACTGACAGAATTATGGAAGAAAATTCAAATCAATAATCATATGGGAAATTTTCACATACCCTTTTTAGCAATTGATAGGTCAAATTAATTTGCTTAATTAGACAAATGATTAGCCTAATTAAGGCTATAATATAATTAAGGCCATAACAGACTTGACTATAATCACTAAGATTTATTTAAGGCACTATAAAGTTAAGACTGCATCCAAAAAATAGAAAATACAAATTCTTCTCAAGCACATACAAAACATTTACAAAAATCGACCATATATTGGGCTACAAAGCAAGTTTGAACACATTTTAAAGGATTTGAGCTTTGTGACAGCCTGGAGGGGTGGGATAGGGAGGGTGGGAGGGAGGGAGACGCAAGAGGGAAGAGATATGGGAACATATGTATATGTATAACTGATTCACTTTGTTATAAAGCAGAAACTAACACACCATTGTAAAGTAATTATACCCCAATAAAGATGTTAAAAAAAAAAAAAAAAAGGATTTGAGTTGTACAGACCACTATGCAATTGTTAGAAATCAGTAACAGAGATAAGAAAAATATTTTATTTGTGTAACCATCGAGTTACAATAAATTTGGTTACAGCAGATTTACAAAAAATACAATAAATAATTTTGGTTATAGCAAAATAATGTGCCTGACAGGGTAAGCTGGCTTTACCGATTCTCTTTAGGATTCTAACAGAAGAATATGTTCATTCATAAGAATGAATAACCACCATTCATCCAGGGATGAAATTAATATTTGCATCTGTACGTAAGGGGTTAATTTGGACTTAATGGCAACTTTTCTTTTTGGAAGGTGGGAAATCACTTGCATCTAAGCAATACACCGTGTTTTCTGTTTCAGCCCTTGTGCTTTTCCAAGCCAAAAATCTTCCTTCCCACTGTCCAGCAAGATAAAGGATTTAGGACAGTTGGATTTTACAAACACCCTTGTGAGTTGGGTCTTTATTAGGATAAGCACCCCCCAAATCACTAAATTTAGTTCTTCTTTCATATTTTATATACTTGGGATCGAGTTCTAAGTACTAGCACCAGAAAACACAAACTGGGCACATGGACATTGCACATTTAATTCATGCTAAAAAGAGGAAAGTTGTTAGACAAACTGCAATCGAACTTCTTGATAAAGGCCAAAGAAGCGCTGTGTGGTCATTTTATGTTTGATGTGATCTGTGGTTCTCTGTGCTTTTATTTGGAAGATATTCTGGAGCTTAGAAAAGATGAGTGTGAATTTAGTTAACAGTAATGGGAAAATTCCAGAATGCCATTAGAATGCTCAGCAGACCCTTCCAATTGTAACTAGAACCTTGAATCATCATTCTGGGCACAATGGGGTTTTCAGGTCTGTTTCTATTCTATGTATATAGCATATATAGAATAAACATGTATGTGTATATTCTATATGTGTATGTCCTATGTACAACACTCTAGAAGAAATTGTGAACTCAGAGATCTAGTCTACCTTGGATAGTTTCATCTCCCAGTGAGAACAGATCAGAATCCCAGGCAACTGTTAAAAGACTTCACAGTAAAATATTGAAGAAAAGGAAGAGGTGCATCAAAGAAGTGATCACAGGAGGACAGAGAAGGAGGCGAAAGGAGAGTGAATTTCAAAGTGATATCAATGCAGCTGTGTGTATGTGGCTCATTGCCACATACGAGCAGACTACAACGTATCCAAGGGATATTAAGACCCTGAAATGTCTTTTTGTTTCTGGTCAATTGCTCCCTCCTGCCCCCAGCCCCCATCATCCCTTGCCTGGTCTCCCTGCTTCCACTGTCACCCCCTCTCTTCCCCAACAATCTATTTTCAGCACAGGGATCCAAGTCACTCTTTGAAAACCAACTGAAATCACATCCCCTTTTCTCACTCTCTATTGACGTCCCATCTCACCCAAAGCAAAGGTCAAAGTCCATCCAATGGCCAACAAGGCATCCCATGGTCTGGTTCTCCAGGTACCACTCCAACCTCACAGCCCATTCCTTACTCTTCCTCATCCCCTTCATGGTCCCCACTCAGAGGTTTGGCACCTGTTGCTCCCTCTGCTTTGAACATTCACTCCCAAATATCCACGTGCCTGCTTCCCCCATCTCCCTCAGGTCCCATCCTCTCATGGAGGCCTTCCCTGACATTTCCACACGGAGCCGTGGCACTCCTTCCCACCCTGGCTGCTAGGCCCTAGGCTTCTCTGTAGCCCTGAGAACAGGGCTTCGGTGTGGCAGTCCCTCAATGAATACTTGCTGTACCATTGAAGAAATGATGCTTCTCAATGCCCACGACCTCCTGCTCAGACCCAGAGGAACTGCTCTCCATCTGTCCCGTGATGCCAACACAGTCTCACACTGGGGAGTAGGGTCTGCCTGAGAGGTGGGGAATCTCAGCCAGGAAGGAAAGAGAACTGTAGCTTGGACCATCCTAATCTACTAAAGGCCAGGACAGTGTGGTTTAATGGGAAATGTCAAAGAGTTTGATAAGATAGCCAAATAAGAAGAAAAAAAGAGAAAGAGAATCACCCATGAAACTACCCGTGACAAAGAAAAAGAAAAATAACATCAGAGAAGAAAACCTATATGCGGAAAGATAGGTTTGAATGTGTGGGGTTCATAGAGACACCAGGTTCATACAATATATTTTGGACCCATTATTTTTTTTTAAAAAAAGAGCTGTGGTACTATTGTTATAACTTCCCAAAAAAATATAATGTCTTTATCATTCATATGATTATTTCATTGTATTGAGGAAGAGAGAATGAACAGGGGATTTGCAAAATACATTAACAGGCAATTCGAAAAAAGAAACAGAAGAAAGAGCAAAAAGCCAATAAACATTGTGTTTTTTGAAAAAGTGCGTTTAACCTCACAAGTCATCAAAGAAGCACTCATTAGAACAATCACAAAAAAATTTCCCTATATGCTGGGTAGGATTATTAAATGATACATCTGATGAGTTTCAGAACAAGCATGGTGGCAGTGTAAAACTGGCATAACCCTTCTAAAGGAAAAGGTGGCATTACATGTCAAAATGTTTTTAAAATTCATATTTTATGATTCAATGACAGCACCTATAATCTACTCCAATTCACCCACAATGCTTTCTGTACTTAAAAAACCATTGCTCCCGGGAAGTGCCAGAGATGGGATTGGAACTGAAGTCTTCTAGCTCCAAAGCTCAGGAACCTACCAGGCTTTCAGCCTCCCACATAAAGGAAAGTGGGTCCACAGAACTAGAAACAGAATTTATATGCAGAGCTACTTTCAATCTGTCAGCAAATGGGATGGAAAACGTTTAAGTATCTCTAAGTCATACTTTGACCTGCAGAACATCTAAACCCAGATCATGCCCAGCAAAATGAGACAGTACACTTGAGCATTTAAAAACCCGAGCACAGATGACTTCTGACTATAGGAACACATTACCAATTCACATCACCGGGATATACTTAAGAAGGTTATCTTCACAAGAAATTTCCTGACACTCACATGAATAAATGCATGTACACATCTGAATAGATTTAAGATGCTCGCTCTAGAACGCTTTGCTAAAAAGAGGTTTAACTTGAGACACAAAACACCGGTTACTTTGCAGGCTCAAGCTTAACCAATTTAGCGTGATTTTGAACGCCCTTGTCATAAACGCAAACCAAAGACAAGGGAAGCTCTGCAGCATCTCAGGCTCTCCCTCCAGTCAGCCCACTGCTGTGGGATTTTACAGGGTTAGTTGCAAACGTGAACGGGACAACTCCAAGCTAGCTGTTCTCTCAGTATTAATACATTTTGAAGTGGAGAGCCATGCAATGGCTAATCAAGCAAGTGACAGCATTAATCTCCTTTGGCTCAGCTCGAAATAGGCTTTGCCACAGGTGACCCGGAGTCCTTCCCTCCCCTTCTCAAGCCATTAGCCAAACATCGTATTTCTTTCTGCTGCCAGTGCTGGCGCCACCAGCAGCACAATTCAAATGGGAGAAAAGAACACACATGATGAGAACAGCTTTTTAACTCCGTCTGGGAATTTCTATGCTCACCTATGGCTGGTTCTAAGGAATTCTTCTGATTTGCCAAAAGTAATGAGAAGACAGCTCACAACCAATTGTCTTCTCCATGGTACAGGAGGATGAACAACTAAGAACATTAGGATTTAAATGTAAATTGAGTGTTATAATGACCAAAGAGAGGCTTATGCCACAGGAAACTTCAGGAAGTGATTTCAGTACGAATGAATTCTCAGAAAAATATAGGTGTTCCTCTTCCATTGCAGGATCTCAACCATGACCAGGGGCCACGAATGAACTAGACCTGAAGTATGACAAGGTACTTGATCTCCTGAAACCTGGACTAGCTCTGCCCAGAAGGGATGGTTTAAAGAACAAACCAGATAAGAATGTATCAATCATTCTCCATAAACAAGGGTTCTATAAAGAACCTAGCAAACTAAACCATAGTCCTGTAATCGTCTACACCAATGAGAAGTGCCCTCGACTTTAATTTCCACCCCTTAAAATTCCAAATGCCCCTGAATTTAAGGGCCAAATGGCTGGCAATTTCTCTTTTAAATGTCCTTTACTATTTTATGCAGATGCCCCTGTGCCCTTCTCTCCAGGTTTATTGGAATCCAGAATTCTGTCCCTGTGGCCTTTCCTCTGATCTCCTTACAGACAACAGGAGGCTGGTGCAGAAGGACATCAGCTCTGCTTCCTTTGCCAGCTTTCAACTCTTGTCAAGCACAGAACCTGAATTTTCATTGCTGATTTCCAGACCTGAAATGCATCCTTATTTGTCTTCTCCTTCCTGGAGCACGTGTTCTTCAAGATGATGCAGTGTCCTTCCCTACTGAATTGCAGATTCTAGCAGAAGTGTCTGGATCGATTCCCTTTGGAGGAGGCAGTTAGGGAAGAAACTACCTTGAACGTACTTTCCTGCATCCCTCCGCTGTGAATAACTCGATCAGGCCAGTGAGGACCTGGCCCAAGGATAGCCAATCAGCAGGCTGGCAAGTGACCTGAGACAGAAGCTCAGTGGTAGGGGACTTGGGGAGGACGTGCGGTTTGATAAAGGACAGTAAGGTGCAATTTAGAGTTTGGAATGTACGGCCGAAAAAAGTAACACCTGCTGTTTTCATAATACACTCTATAGAACATAATGTTTGACAAGATTTTCTGGGCCTGTGGAGGAACACAGGAGCTAATGATGCAAGATTTCAAAGGTGGAAGGAATATTGAATAAGCCCCAAAGAGAGTGAGCATGGCCCAATGAGTGGAAGAAAGAGGGAAGGACCAGCAGGGTCACTGTCAGGGTAGAGTGGTCTTTTCGAGGCTCCAGGGTACATGTATCCTACAAGAAAATCCTAAATACTTAAAGTAACACAAGTGGGTCACTCTTCTATTAAATGGCATTGAAATTAATACCTAAAGAGTTAAAGGGGTGTTGGAATTAACCTATGACTGAAATATCATTACAAAATTATTTGTCCATTAGTAACTTAAACTACTTTCCCTTAAAAAAATTCCATTTCTAAGAATGACGATTATAGTTTATATATGGTGATATCTATTCCTTTAACATGCAATTTCAGGCATGGGACTCATTTCCACTGTTTACCAACCAGCTTATATCCTGTATGTGAATTTCTGTGGATGGTATTTCACTGAAGATAGATCTAAAATGGTTTGATGAGAAAAGGAAAGATATTATGTTCAACCGCATTTTAACGAAGTTAATCGACACAACTAGTGCTCATGATTGCTTTCGAGAGACTGAATATATAAATGGGCAGTGGCCAGATTATATATGAAAACAGAGCTCTGACCCACAACCTGCAACCACCAGCCCAGGAAACCAGCCCCTTCTCTACAGTAACCAGCCCAGGAAGCCAGCCTGCTCTTTAAGTCAGACTTGCAGGAAGTCAGACCACATCTCTAGTGACTGATCCTAGAAGCCAGCCCATAGCCCCTGTAACCATTGGCCCAAAAAGGCAGGACTTGGTTAATAACTGACAGCTTCCCTCATTTTTGTCTCCACCTCCAATCTAGGACCAACCAGAGAAAGCCAAACGTGCACCCCTAACCAATCACACAGGATGCCCTGCTTCTAGTTAGCCCACCTCCCGCTTCCCCATAACAACAGCCTCCAATCAGAGCCCACCTGAAGCCCTCCGGGTTTTTCCCCTGTAAACCTTCCCCAATCCTCTGCCTGCCTTTGAGTGTCTGCCAAAACACAGCAAAGGTGGTTGACTCCCTTGCTAGGGTGAGTAAAGAATAAATAGCCTGTGCTTCTTCTCATTTGGTTGGTCTTCATCCATTTCCACATTTTTATGGCCATTTCTAAAAAGAATTCTTTTTCTTTAATTAATGAATTGCTTTTTGTTTGTTTGTTTGTTTGTTTATTTATGGCCGCATTGAGTCTTCGTTGCTGCGTGCAGGCTTTCTCTAGCTGCAGCGAGGGGGGTCTGCTCTTTGTAGCAGTGCGCGGGCTTCTCATTACAGTGGCTTCTCTTGTTGCAGAGCACAGGCTCTAGGCACACGGGCTTCATTAGTTGTGACACGTGGGCTCAGTAGTTGTGGCTCACAGGCTCTAGAGCGCAGGCTCAGTAGTTGTGGCGCACGGGCTTAGTTGCTCCGCGGCATGTGGGATCTTCCCGGACCAGGGCTAGAACCCGCGTCCCCTGCATTGGCAGGTGGATTCTTAACCACTGCGCCACCAGGGAAGTCCCAAGAATTCTTATATCGATAAAGACAAGCAAGACAGTAAAGCAAGGAAGGTAAAGGTGAAGTGACCTGTCATTATAGCACCTGGGCACAAGAATCTTTTTTTTTTTTTATGATGTATCTGAGATATTATTGTTGATACTGGTTCAGCCATTTTCTTCTTTAATTTCTTTTTAATAATTCTTTATTTATTTATTTATTTTTGGCTGTGTTGGGTCTTCGTTTCTGTGCGAGGGCTTTCTCCAGTTATGGCAAGCGGGGGACACTCTTCATCGCGGTGCGCGGGCCTCTCATTATCGCGGCCTCTCTTGTTGCAGAGCACAGGCTCCAGACGCGCAGGCTCAGTAGTTGTGGCTCACGGGCCTAGTTGCTCCACGGCATGTGGGATCTTCCCAGACCAGGGCTCACACCCGTGTCCCCTGCATTGGCAGGCAGATTCTCAACCACTGTGCCACCAGGGAAGCCCCACAAGAATCTTGAGTGCTGTTTTTTGTGCCACCTTGTCTGAAACAATGGCCTGAGTCCAAATCCATCCTGCACATGGATACATTTATGAGTCCATTTCTGTAAAGCATTGTTTCCACAGTATGTACACTTCACAGTCAAAACAAGAGTACTTTTTCGGCAGGCTTCCAAAGGATACAATGAAAAGATTTATAAAAGAAAGCTGGGCCAATAGAGAGCTCCCAAGTCATCATAAAAATTAGAAATTGAAGAGTACGGAAGACATCCTTAAGTTTTTAAGAGTCTATTAAGAAATATGAAACCAATGATCTGATGAAAGAGGTAAAAAGAAAAGCCAGAAGCTAGATGTCAACAACTCTCCATTTCTCACTGATGCTCAAGCCATGTGCCTTAAGGCCTCCACGGTGGGGTTTAAAGTTCTCCTCCCAGTAGATGCAGAGAGGTAAGAGCACTTCCAGAAATAGGGGAATAGTGATGGACGAGAGGAAGGGAGGGAAAGTTCTAAAGTATCAAAAGCAAAATGATTTCCTCCCAGCAACTGTGACTCATGGAAGGAATGATTCCATGTACTTGACTACACAGAAACTCAGACTCAGAAATTAGCGAAACAAACAAAAGCCCCACAAGGGGAAAGTGAGGAAGGAGCAAGCTCACTGCCGACCTTGGTGCCCCATGAACTAGTTAACCAAGGAACAGCAGGTGTTAAGACCCAAGCACACTACCCACCAACATTCTGCGGGATCTGGTTCTGCTGAGAACCATGCTTTCACAACAGGCCTCAAACCTGTCTGCAATAATTACCCGAGGAGCAGAAAGGTAGCATTTTAAATTTTAGTGACACATTAATGAACGAGGTAGTACTCTTGACAGATGCAGAGGAAGATTCATCCCACGAAGCTAAGCAACGGCTCCTCAGATCGAAACACAAGCCAAGTAGCTGGCCTTGGTAGGTCCCGTTGCGCTTCAGAGCTGCCCCTCAGGTAACTGTGTCCCCTTCAGACACCTCGCAGCTACTGACAGATCTACTGCTCTTATTGTCCCTGGCAACCTTTGGCAGATATCTCATCTCAGAAGATTCGAGCCTCTGTCTCGGAGTCGGGGGTTAATAGGACCCCTCAATTGCAGTTATAACAAGGTCCTGCCTTTTTTAAAGCAATGCTTCTTCAAGCTTAGGAATTGATCTTCCAGTCTGAGATGGTATCATCTCAAAGCTCAGCAGTTCAAAGGACAATGCTAGGACATGAAGAGAAGTAGATTTTCCACATAGTAGGATACTTTATGGTCGTGCACATGTACCCAGATACGTTCTGTGGCATCTTTGGCCAGTCACCAGAGCCAGTGAGGAAAGGGGTGGGTGTCACAGCTCCTGGGTGGCTCTCCTGAGGCCCCTGAAGGCTCCTCATGGTGGTGGGTCTCCTGCAGACAGTTTGAACAAGAACTAAGCTCAGGGTCACTGTCAGGGGTTGAAATGTGCCCCTCAAATACCCATGTGTTGAAGTCCTATACCCCAGGCCCTATGCCTCCGAATGTGACCTTATTTGGAAATAGGATCATTGCAGATGTAAATAGTTACGGTGAGGTCCTTAGGGTGGATGCTAATCCAATAGGACTGGTGTCCTTATAAAAAGGGGAATTTGGGGCTTCCCTGGTGGCACAGTGGTTGAGAGTCCGCCTGCTGATGCAGGGGACACAGGTTCGTGCCCTGGTCCGGGAAGACCTACATGCCGTGGAGCGGCTGGGCCTGTGAGCCATGGCCACTGAGCCTGTGTGTCTGGAGCCTGTGCTCCGTAAGGGGAGAGGCCACAACAGTGAGAGGCTCGCGTACCACAAAAAAAAAGGGGGGTGGGAATTTGGACACAAAGATTGTCCCTCACAGCCTCAGAAGGAACACCTTGATCTCATACTTCTGGCCTCCAGAACTGTGAGACAGTACCTTTCCATTGCTTAAACCACCCAGTTTGTAGTACTTTGTTAGGGCAGCTCCAGGAAACAGTCACCCTTTGTCATTCTTGTAATGATCATGTCAACTTCCAATAACCAGCCACATCATCATTGGTAGAAACCCTTGACCTGGAGTGAAAACTGGGACTTTTCCTAAATTCCCAACACATTCTTCTTTGATTTACTCTTCAACCTACTAGCTCTTCTTATATTCTGAAACTGCCCATTTCATATTCTAAAACATTCACTTACCTTCCAGCTAAGGTACTATAGTCATTGGAATGTCAAGAATTGAATGTCCTGGACTATGACATTTTCTTGACTTAAGCTCATAGGTTTGTAAAGCCGCTAATTAAGGGATCAAAAGGAAGAACTACAGAGAACAAGGAAGGGGGAGAAAATGTAAGGGAATTCTAAACGGTTGCTCTCTTCACCAATCTAATCCTCATTAAAGTGGAAAACTGAGCTGCCGTCTGTTGATGGTTGTTCTAAAATCCAAGATGGTGGTCCTCAAAGTGTTCTCCCCATCAAGCAGCATCAACAGCACATCTATGCCCCCCCACCCCCCACCAGGGCTATTAAATCAGAGGGAGTGGGGTCCAGTTCCTGTGCTGGAACAAGTCTTTCAGGGGTTTCTGATGCCCGCTCAAGTGTAAGAACCACTCTTACTACATTCAAAGCCAGGAGGCAAGTTGGTTCCACCTGACTGCAAATTCAGTTGGGAGTGAGCGTGCAAGAGCACTGTGTTCAGAAGGATTCTGAAGCACACTCTGAGCTCTGATTTTAAAATGGGGAATCTCCTGGGAAGAAGAAGAAGGGGACGGCAGCTAGTAAGCCACTTAACAACCACCCCATGAGTTTCAGACTCAGGCCGTCACCACTATATCTTTCTTCATATCAATGTTTCTAATTTAAAAAGGTCCCAAATTTCTGAAGTGATTTGGACCCTAAATATACTGACATAAAAATGAAAAGAAGAAATGAAAACCTTTTTCTCAGTTCTGAGACAAAACTCAAAATAAGTGTTTGATGGCATTGCTCTGTCTTCTACTAAATATTTATTTCCCCCTTTTCTCTCCACACCATGCTTCTCTTTCAGGATGGCATTACTTTGGTGGTGGGATAAAAGAAATGAGGTTGTACTTCACTTAATTCAGGAAAACAAGCGATACACAAAATTTAAACTTGTAATTGAATTTGAAAGTTACCATTTTCACTGCATTTACATGATGAAGGATTCACTTCATTTTTAAAAGGATTTACAAAAGAGTTCTTTAGAAGATTGTTTTCCTCTGAGGTATCTTATATCTGATTTGATTTACCTTAAAAATCACCTACTGCTTCCTGTTGCCTTCAAATCTGAACTCCTGGGGCTTCCCTGGTGGCGCTGTGGTTGAGAGTCTGCCTGTCGATGCAGGGGACGCGGGTTCGTGCCCCGGGCCGGGAAGATCCCACATGCCGCGGAGCAGCTGGGCCCGTGAGCCATGGCCGCTGAGCCTGCGCATCCGGAGTCTGCGCTCCGCAACGGGAGAGGCCGCAACACTGAGAGGCCCGCGTACCGCAAAAAAAACAAAAAAGCAAAAACAAATCTGAACTCCTGGGGATGAAGGGCTACAGCCTGAGTGCAGCTCACCTGGCAACCTTCTCTTCCCTCCTGCTCCTCCCTGGGTCAGATGGAGCCACTCTAGCGTCTCCCAAAGTGCTTTCCTTTGTCCTGCTGCCTCTCCTGTTGCCATGGATACCACGCCCTCACGGATACCACACCCAGGTAACATCCTCCCTTCCTCTGGACCCCTGTTCTGCCGCTTTGCCTCCCCCCAGCCTTCCCTGGCCAACCCAGACTTGGGTGCCTCTTCTCTCCCTAAGGTCACATACTTTGTGCCATGGTTCCTGCATATTCCACCCTTCCCCAACCATTCCCTGAGGGAAGCCATTTCCATCATATCTCTCAGAGCAGCAATACAATGATTGAATAGACTCATTGCATGCATAGATTCCTTGCTGGGACATTGCCTATGACAGGCTCCAAATGGAAGGACTGGATTTCTTGCCTGTCAAGGGTTGTTCCCAGCCTCTGGGAAGCCTTCGGAGCGATCTAGTTACCAGATCATGAACAGTTGGGGAGATTGTGTGACATACCTAGACTGGAAAACCAGGAAGTTGGATTCTTTCACTCAGTGGCCCCTAATGAAGTGTGTGGCCTGGGCTTTGTCTCTGGCCCACGCTTTGGCCATAGGATCTCTCTTGTCCATTCTTAAGAGTAATTCACTTGAGGATCAGCTAAAATGGCTTAAAGCATCAACCAACCTCTGCATAACCTGAACAGTATTATGAATCATTTGCCTGACCTCCTAAGATATTCCTTTAATCCTTATATTTTCTAGCACAAATGACAGGAAGCATCTTTATCTTATTTATAGCTTTAAATAAATTGGTATGAGCATCTACCAAACATATTTATTTTATTTCCCAAGAAATATACCCCCAGAAAATGTCAAGGAAATGATCTTTGAAAAATGCACATCCGAATGCAGTATAAAATATTTAAGGGAATGACTGTGCTCGTGGTTTCCATTTTCTGTTAGATAATTCTACCGGCTCCTATAAAAGTCAAGTCAGTGCTTTTAAAGGTGGAAAATGGCCACGAGTTAAGAAAAACCTTCAAAGCCCCGGGGTTCTCCTTGATTTTGCTTTTACTTTCAGCAGTTTGCCTTGAATGAACCACCTCAAATAACTTAGATATTCAAAACTTGTTGGATAGTACTTAGCAAAGTAAAACTCAAATAAAGATGGTAAGAACTAAGCCAGTCACTAATGGCTTAAAAATTCCCAACTGCGTTTAGTGTTTCCTCATAAGGCATCTCTTCACATGACACTTTCAGTGGGTTCTCCCCCATGCATCCACCTTCCCTCAAAATCCTCCACTGTTAAGGAACATTTCCCACATTCACCTGCGATGTCAAAGTAGCAGATCATGTTGTCAAAAAAAAAAAAGGATTCTAGAAAAGAAGACTATTATTTAAATCTGAACATAAAGCCATTCAATTGAGTTGGCTGGGGAGCAAATCCTCACATAGATTAACTCGTTTAATCCTCCAAAAACCCTGTGAGGCACGTACCATTTTATCCCCATTCTAAGAGGAAGAAACTGAAGCACAGAGATGTCAAATCAATTGCTCGACAGTTGCACAGCCAGGAAGTGGCCAAGCCAGCGTTTGACCATGCTACATGCCCCGACCAATACAATCATTCCATGTGTGCTGACATTAGTCTCATAAATGATGCATTAAATGAAAAATTTTAATGAACTGAAGTTCATCGAATTCATCAGTAAATTTCATTGGTACAAACGGCTGTTTCAGCGAAGAAAGGTGAAGCCTATAAAAAATGAAGACTTCCTCAGGATCCATGAGAGTGACCCGGGGAGGATGAGAACCCCCAAGAGGACATGCCAAGATCAACTGCTATGGTCCAGGCAGGCAAGGAAGATACCAGCACGCAGTGTAGCTCCCTGCCCACACCTCCTGGATGGCCGGTCCGTGGTGGGGCTCATCTGGGGGGAACAGCTAGAGGACAAGCCTGCACCACGGTTTTGGGCAGCTGCAAGGTGACCTAAATCCAACCCTCATCTACCCACCCTCTAGATACCAGTTGAGACTCCTATATCAACATATTCTGCACTGGCCTCTTATGAGGTCTAGCCATCACCCTCAGGACACCCTCAGCCCGTTCCTGAAATCTGCCGTGCTGGCCACAGCTCTCACCGGCTGATCAGCCATTTGCTTTGGGTCCAACCCAGTAGGTGACAGAGGTGTTCTGAGCTCAGGCGCTGGGGCCAATATCTCTGCACTTACTAGCTGGTGACCTTGGGAAAATTTAGAAGTTCTTGGAGTCTCCATGTCCTTACCTGAAAGATGGGGATAATAAGACCACTCTGCCGGGTTATCATGAGGACGACACGAGAAGATGAACATAAGATACAGGGGATAGTGAAGCGCCCCAACATGACAGCTGCTACTCTTACTTTTGGTGTCACCTATAATGGCAAAGGGAGCTGGAAGCACAGGCTCAGCTCACCCGATGGCATCTGTTGACCACCTCCATGTCCGGACTTCCCTTTAAAATACTCCAGATGTACCATGCGATGTGAAGTGTGCTGCCAGTATCCTTGACAAGCGAGCAGAGCTCAGGATGGACCTCTGGTGGTCTGCTCAGGAAGCCCAGACACAGGGCAGCTACGGCCAGCACTTCTGTTGTCATCAAACAAGGCTTGACAGAATATCAAAAATGGTTCCTATAAGTGCAATTAGTGTCCTATCAATTGTCATGATGGCTGCTAGAAATGAGCTCTCTGTGGTGACATTAAAGATATTCAAGATATGTGGAGTGGCTGAAACATTTAAGAAAATATCCCCCCCCCCCCTTGCAGGAAGAGAGTGCGTGAATCCAGTGATGCCTGGACCCTTTCTCGTGGGAAGAGGTATAACAACAGCCCTTAGCCCCACGCCCAGGGAACCTGAAACTTGGAGGTCTTAGCTTGTCTGATGCTGGCTATCAGGGTGACAGCATTTGCCTCTGCAGTCTTGGCATTAGCCTCGAGGCTCATTCTGCCCAGGGGCGGTCAGAGCGTCTGAGGGGCAAGGAGCTAGCACTTCACTAAGCTCACAGAACAGGCTGATGAGCACTTGGGCCTGCCAGCAAATTCATGCTTCTTCAGTAAATGTCTGTGTGCAGCTGAGCTGCTCTGAGAGTTTCTGTCACAAACACCCAGGAGCAAAATGTCAAAGGACAAACCGGCCCTCACCTGCCTCAGACTTCTATAGCTGCTACCCAAATGGACCAAAAAGAGCCCGAGAGATGCGCATGACTACACTGGCTTAGGTCTCTTTTCACAGTACTTGTGTCTGTAGGCTTCACGGGGGAAGATCTAGGGCAAGTTTCCTCAGCTCCGACGAAGCCACTCAAGCTAAGGACAGCTACAGCCACCCCCATGGAGTCAACAGGGGAAGCCCAACAGGGGAACAGAAGAGTAGGTAGTCATCAAGCCAAGCCTCAGGACTTCCTGCCCTTCAAGGATGTCTGTCCCCTGGGCAGACCATTTATATCAAAGAACCTGCCTCAAACTCCATCCTGACCTGCTTTCGCTCTACTGAGAAATGTGTATATAAACAGAGTGCTTCAGTAAAAAAGGCAAATGGCAAATGAGGGTCTGATCAACGGCTCAAAGGAGACACAAGCTGCTTTTCCACTGAGCTTCTATAAAGCGCCCAGCACGACCACAGGTGCTGAAGCCCAAGTCACAGGGGACACAGGCGAGGACATCATGGTCAGGCAGGCAGATATCCAAATCCTGAGCTGTAGTATGGAGCTGAATGTGTGAATCAGATGATCACAGAGCAATGCACTTGCCCCGTTTAGATCCCCTAAAAAGACCTTGAAAGTGAGGAGCTTGGTGCTAAGCAATGCCACACCTTGGAAAGCCCAGACTTTCTGGGGTAGCTTAACACCATGAAGATGTTTTTCTTCATGGGATCTGGTGTGAGTCGGCCATCAGAGCATGCATCCAGCAAGGTGGCCACCGCCAGGGAGGGTCACACGGGATGGCTTAATTGCTTCTGCCCACACCCCGCGCCAGTCCCATGGCCATCGTGCCTGCAGGGAAGCCTGGATAAGTGGGGCCAGCCTCTGCCCTGGGGAGGAAGAGCTCTGGATGTGACATGCATACGGGACTTGTCACACAGCCTATGCCCCCGAGCCCTCCCCCGCTCCTCACCCCCACTCGCATACTTGAATCCCCAGAGATTCCTTCTTTGCAGGATTACAGACGCTTTGGCATTCATGACGCTCCTTCTGGACTATACATACCATTCGGAAGGGATGAAACACGGTTTTATCATGAATGCTCTTTCGAGGCACTGACATGTGAGAAGCAATTATCCAAATGTAGATGTCATTCCTATCCAAGGTCAGGGTCCAAGAGGTACAGGTGGGTAACAACAGCCAAGAAGGGGTAGAATGAGATTGGGACATGAATATGAGCCCAAGTTGGGGTCAAGACAGAATATGAGCTGCTACACCCACAGCAGGGGCAGGACTCAAGTGAGGACTCAAGGACCCTGTGAGGCTGGGGTGAGGGTGGGGTTTTGGGGAGTCGGTGAAGGAGCAGCGGAAGGGGTTGAAGGTGCAGGGAAGACGGGCTGCCTGCTCCCTGAGCTCAGGTCTTTGGGCAACCTATTAAGGACCCAATGCAGGGAGGAGGGGGTTACTCGTGCCTCTAACTGGAAATCCAGGGAACTCCGTGACGTGAGTTCAGCCCTAACTACCCTGACCCCCAGCATCCCGAGCCCTGTGCCTGCCCCACCTCCCCGCCTGAGCTGGTCTCCAGGAATTTGGCCCTTCGTTTGCCCAAAAGGAAAGAAATCATCTGCCAGCGCCTTTCCTCTTAGTTGCTTCCTGGGTCCCTAGCTCTGTCCTGGTCGCCCTGTTCTGGTGTCATCCACCACCTGACATGAGAGTGAGATTTATCTTTTTTTTTTTTTAATTGCTTGAAGTATGGGTCTTAAACTTGCCCTTTCAAAAGAGTTCCTTTCCTCAGCCTGAGATCTTGAATTTTTCTTCAGCCACTTCAAGAAATTCTGCTTCCTGTTCTGCCTGTGCTATCAGAGAAAACCTTGATTCTCAGCGTGAGAACATTTATCTCAATGGGTCACTTTTTGGAAAAGACTAAAGCAACTGAAAGAAGGCTTTTCCTTGATATCAAAGCCATAGACTTGGATCATTTTTTTAGGCCAAAAGAAACCCGCTGTAAAAAATAAAATAAAAATAGGCATTTCCTAAAAAGAAAAATGCCTGCTGCTTTTTCTTAGCCCAGAAAATTATTAGTTCACAAGGTGAATCTCCCATGAATAAACTCAATATGGATGGGGAAATAAATCATATGACTCTCTACCTTTTTTCTTTTTGACAGTCATCTTGTGGAAAAAGGCCATTATTTTTCTGTGCTAATGGAAGTGTCTTGCTCGCTGAGACTTATAGGTTATCTAAAATATATAGTAAGCTTCATCTTTTCGGTGCACTTTATTCCCTTTAGCTAACCATTTTCTGTAGAAGCGCTACAAATTAAGTTGCAGATGTGAATATCTGCATTTCAGAGATGTGACTATTGAGAAACCTTACTTGAGATCACTTTCAAATGACCTTGACATTATCCTGGACTCTTACCCCTTCATACACTGTACCAAATGAATCAATGAATCACCATCCCTCCAGGGTAGGGCCATTGCTTAACAACCACATGCTCCAGAACTTCCATCTTTTTTTGCCAGACTGTATGTCCAAACAAGCTATCCCACCTTTTTATTTGGAAAGTATGTCCATCAGAACCACAGTCAGGTCTGAGATCAGTCAGAATGTTTTGGTTCTATACCAGCCTGTAGCTATTCCGATGGGTCAGCACATGTGCTACACCAGTTGTTAAGTAGCTTGAATAGACCCTGGGCTACAGCTCATCTATCTCCCATTTCCGTAGATGCTCTCTGCTCCTTTCTCCTTGATCCATCCAACCTAACTTCCTCCTGCGAGGCTCCATCTGGACTGCTCTTTCAAGATCACCAGGGACCTGCATGTTCCCAAAGGCGTGGGTGGTTTGAGCAACAGTTAGCAGCAGTACAGCACAGATTACTCCTTTCTCCTGGTTACTTTGTCTTATTTTCTCCACCACCACACTCCTCCGGTTTTGCTTCTACCATCCTGATTCCTTTTGGGGAGGCCATGCAAGTTCCTCATCTTCCGCTCATTCTTAAATGTGGCCATGTCTCCGAGCACTTTTCTGTCCTTGCTGTACAAAGTCTCATCAACTATTTGACTCTAAATGATGAGCTCCAGCCCAGATTTCTCTAGGCCAATCGGCATATCTAGTAGAACATCACTCAGGAACTCAAACTCTACGTATCCAAAACTGGACTCCACATCATTCCACAATTCCAATAATTCACATTATTTCAACTACTACCGAAGGAGGATTCACTCACTCCAGTGCACCTTGGAAATGGCACCTCAAAATACCTGCTCGTCCCCGTCAGAAACCTGGATATCTTCCTTAATTTCTCCCTCTCACTTTCCATCGAGTGCCCTTTACTCTACCTCCTCAACAGCCCTCCAATCTGTCAATCTGTCTGCTTTTGACTTTCCCATTGTCGTCATCCTCTGAGACGACATCCTTCCTTGTCCATCCCAGCCCATCAGTCTTGATGGCATCCTTGCACCATCTTGCTCTGCTCCACTCTCACCTCCACACTGCAACCATAGTGAACTTTCCAAAACTTAAATCTGATCCCATCACTCCATTGCTTTAAGACTTTAAAACTCTTAAATATTTTCCATTGGCTTTAGGATGACACCTGAACTCCTGGTATGAATCAAGGTTCTCCTAGACACAGGTACTGCTGCGTCTCTAGCTTTATCTGCTGCTCTTCTCTTTGCATCTTCGACATGCAGAACCACTTATATGCCACCCTCTCACTCACCTGCATACATCTGAACAAGCCGCTCTGCCTGTGCCTCCAAAGCCACTCCCTCCCTACACTCCAACTCCTGATACACACTCACTCACACCTTATTCATGGGCCAACTCCCACTTAACCCTTCTCGTTGTATTTTAAAGGATAATTCTCTTTGGCAGGAGTTTCCTGGCCTTCTAACTAAGATGTGTCTCTTTGTGGTGGGTTCCCTTAGCACCCTGTATTCTCCATCACAATAATTATTATACATGATTTTCATTTTTTTTCTTAATCGTTGTTTCCCTTTAAACTGTAAGACCTATGCCCACAGAACTACTTTGGTTATTCCCTATCATATTCTCCATGACAAAACTGGTACTGGAAAATAGTAGGCACTAAACAAATATGAGAATGAATGAAAGAAAAAGTAAATTAAATGTCACCTCCTCCTTAAAGCCTATACCAGGGTTTCTCCAACTTAGAGCTATTGCTATTTTGAGCCAGACAATCTTTTTATGGAGGGTTCTCCTGTGCACCGTAGAATGTTTAACAGCATCCTTAAATACCCTAAATAGCACCCTGACCATTTGTGACAATCAGAAATGTCTTCAGACACTGAGAGGTGCAATGTGAGAACCACAGACCCACACTGGCCTCTGTCCCTTCTCATAACTTCTTTACTGCAACTTGTTATCACCTAATTGTTCTTCACCCCAAAAGAACTGAAAACTCCTTGGAATCAGGGCCCTGTCCCCTAGTGTCCTCACGGCATCTTATCCTGGATTGAATGTAACAAATGGAATCCACATATGTGTCCATAAGCGGAAAGGCATGGAAAACCAAGATCTCCATTCTCATTGGCAGGTAGAATTCTGACTCTCCATCCTAACACTATCCTACCTGCCCAAACCTTTCAATATTGGAAAATTCAGCATTATCAGAAAGCCTTTAATGAACTATTAATTTTATTCAATGCTAGTGATGGTTACTTTTATGTGTCAACTTGACTGGACCACAGGGTAACCAGACATTTGTCAAACATTGTTCTGGATGTGTCTGAAAGGGTGTTACTGAATGAGATTAACATTGGAATTGGTAGACTGACTAAAGAAGATTGCGCTCCCTAATGTGGGTGGGTCTCATCCAATCACTTGAAGGTCTGAATAGAGCAAAAAAGCTGAACTTCCCTAAAATAAGGGAAAGTCTTCCTGCTTGATTGCCTTCAAGCTGTGACATCAGTTTTTCCCTACCTTCAGGCTCGAGCTGAAACAGCTGCTCTCTTTGCGTCTCAAGCATGCCAGCCTTCAGACCAGAACAACACTAGCAACTCTCCTTTGTCTCCAGCTTGCCGCCTGCAGCTCTTGGAAACTGTTAGCTTCCAAAATCGTGTAAGCCAATTCCTTATATTAAATCTCTTTCTGTATATACATACATCCTATTAATTCTGTTTCTCCAAAGAACGAACCCAAATACAGTGCTGTTCCACATGCTCTGTAAAGAAGATTGGAAACATTGCAGAACTAACAATCTCCCCATTTGGAATTCATTAAACTCTCATTTTCTAAAAATTCAACAAAGTTAACTGAACCATGGGCAGCTTGCTATGGGTTCACTGGTCACTCCCTTGGAACGCTTCTTTCTCTGGATAACTCAGCTCTACATACCTTCTGGCACATTTGGGCCATAATCAAAGGGAATGGAACCAGCTTGCCCTTGACCTTCTATAATGATATTTGACTTCTCCTAAACTATCCTAGATGTCTCTAATGCTCTTTAAATAAATAATGATGATAATTAATATCAGCCAAAAAATATGGTTAAAAATTAACCATTTATATTAAATATTTAGCAAATGCTTATGTATGATTTTAACACTGTAGTAGTCCTGCTTAAAAAGACCCCCAACATGCCATTTCCTAAGATTAGAAAAACACTATTCTATCTAGGAAATCATCTCAATTAATACATGTACATGTAGTAAAAAGAGACAATAAAAATTGCATCTTTCCTTTATTATGTGCTCATGCTCAAACACACAATAAACAGGCAGGTCAAACCAAAGCCTCTTCTGTGAGTGCAGCCATGTGGTATGGTGGGAAGAACAGTTCTTAAAGTCATCCCGCCATGTTCTGAGCCAAATTCTGCCACCAGTCACCCCGTGAGCTTGGGAGCATTCCCCGTACATCTCTTTGGCCCTCAGTTTACTCATCTGTAAAATGCGGAAAAAGATTCCATTCAATGGCCAAGGTCCCTTCTAGAGCTAAAATTTCAGTTTTGAGTATGTCTGTGACACAATTCTTCAATCTGAAAATGATTTTTCTACTCCTTTTTCAATTGGCAAATGACAAAAGTAAAATTGGTTTAAAAAAAAAAAAAAGCATTTACAGTGCCCTGGAATGAAATGGCACAAGAGAAAGCTCCCCTGCCAGAAGATGGGAGGGTCAGAAGCAGTAGAGAATAAGGAGTGAGAGCAGGATAAGAAGAAGACTCAGAACTCAAGCTGTAAATGGCAAACTTGTGCTATGACACAGTCCTACCTCCACATCATACGCTTATAACCATGGTGAGTATTACCAGAGTAGTGGTGGCAACACAAGACCACATAGAAATGGACAAGTAGAATTATGGGTCTCAAGAACCAAATGCTGATGGCCATGGTTGGTACTAAAGAACTTTGACCAGTAAAATAACTCATTCCTCGAATGCAACATGGAAACCCCCAAGTCCAGAAGCCAACAACATTGCCACGGCTGCCCCGTGACTTCCCTGTGTAAAGAAAGAGCCATCCCATCCCAGGGCCCTCAACCCAAAATCTGAGTGTCACAGATGTGCTTCCCATTAGTCATTTCTCCCAGCCTGGTCTACCTCCAATAAAGTTAAGCTTCACTTTTAAGTCAAAATTTCCAAATATTTTCTTATGTCTGTTAGCTATAACCGGAATGCTTGTCCCCAGGTAAAATCCTGTGCACTCAGGATGCTTTGGTGCCAAAGACTTGGCCCAAATCTTCAGAAACATTCCCCTGGAGTAGAAATCCTAATAGGTTTAGAGTGAGTGAAAAGCATTTGACAACAACCTGAAACTTGACTATATAGAGATAGCTCCATCCTTGACAACAAGGGACACAGAGAGAGACAAGGGGGACTCATCTTGAGTGGCATGTGTCAAAGATTGTGCAAAGATTGTGCACAGCCTCAAATTTCTCCTACAGCCGCATGTGCTAGAAACTGTAAAGGGGGATGAACAGCAAGCAGCCAAAGCACTTTGAGTTTGTTTTTCAAAATAAGCAGATAAAAGGCCCAATGGGCATTGATATCAGAAAAGAATAAAGATAAACCTAACAAGGAGTCTAATGCAGCCCATCTTACCTAAAGTCTCCTATATTTTTACCGTTTTGCAAATTGTAGGTGGATACGTAAATCGTTTAAAGTCATTTCTGTCTTTTCTCTCTAAATTTCCAATTATAACACCCACAATACCAAATAGAGGGGGAATTGTAATCAATTTCTTAAATAAATTCATGTAAAATAAATTTAGTGGACCTAGAGTCTGTCATACAGAGTGAAGTAAGTCAGAAAGAGAAAAACAAATACCGTATGCTAACACATATATATGGAATCTAAGAAAAAAAAAAGGTCATGAAGTACCTAGGGGTAAGATGGGAATAAAGACACAGACCTACTAGAGCATGGACTTGAGGATATGGGGAGGGGGAAGGGTAAGCTGTGACAAAGTGAGACAGTGGCATGGACATATATACACTACCAAATGTAAAATAGATAGCTAGTGGGAAGCAGCTGTCTAACAGAGAGATCAGCTAGGTGGTTTGTGACCACCTAGAGGGGTGGGATAGGGAGGGTGGGAGAGAGGGAGATGCAAGAGGGAAGAGATATGGGAACATATGTATATGTATAACTGATTCACTTTGTTATAAAGCAGAAACTAACACACCATCGTAAAACAATTATACTCCAATAAGGATGTTAAAAAAATATTAATAAATAAAAAAATAAATTTAGACCCAAAGGATCTGAACAACAGAGCCAATTCATTCAACCAGGAAATCAGATTTTGACAGCCAGACTTTTTTAAAAATTGAATTTATTTCCCAGAGAACTTATTCAAGTGCTCACTGCCACCAGGCACTGTAACAGAACCATAAACAACACACTGTTCCAATATGGGTCCTATTTGTAATTTAAGGACACATTAGATAGATGGGTGACATGGATTTTACCCCAGCTTGACCACCAAGGAGCTGTAGACCCTGAGGAAATCACTTCCTCTCAGCCTTGTTTCAGTATTTGTAAAATGGGGCACAATAGTTGATGTCCTAATGCCCAGTTCTTCACCCCTTTTGTATCTTCACCCTTTGCCAAGTAAGTTGGTAATACTCTCCCAGTCTGACTCTAGATTTGGCCATTGACATTGGTCAATAGAATATAATAGAAATAAAAGTGCAGCAGTTCCGGGCGTCCCTGGTGGTGCAGTGGTTAAGAATCCGCCTGCCAGTGCAGGGGACACGGGTTTGAGCCCTGGTCCGGGAAGATCCCACATGCTGCGGAGCAACTGAGCCCATGAGCCACAGCTACTGAGCCTGTGCTCTAGAGCCTGCAAGCCACAACTACTGAGCCCACATGCCACAGCTACTGAAGCCCATGCTTCTAGAGCCCGTGCTCCACAACAACAGAAGCCACAGCAATGAGAAGCCCGCACACCGCAACGAAGACCCAACGCAGCCAAAAATAAATAAAATAAATAAATTTATTTTTAAAAAGAGTGCATCAGTTCCAAGCCTAGGCTAAGAGGCCTTGCACATTTCCACCTGCTTTCTTGAGCTTCTTCCATCACCATGGGAAGGACATGCTGGGAGTCTAGCCCCCTGAAAAGGGTGGGAGACGTGTGGAGCAGAGCCAAGTGTGCCCTGCCACGTCTCTCCTGCCAAGTCAAGCTGACGCCCATTCCACAGCAGCAAATGTAACTGAGATGAGCAAAGCCATCCATGAGAATAAATAACTCAGAGTGGATGTTACACAGCCAAAGCTAACTAGTACAGAGACGCCACCTGCCCCAACTACCTCACTGGCATGTTGGGAAGATCAATTGAAATCATATATGTAAGAGCACTTGAAAAACTGTAAAGGTGCCTCCCGCCCCTGGGTAGGACCACATGCTCTGTAGCCCATTATGTTCTCTGCACCTCGGGCACATTCTCCAGGTGGACGCTCCATTCTGAACTTGGTTTTCCTAGCCTGGTGACACAGTTTCTATACCACGTTATGCATATCTTCTGCCTTTCTATCCAATCCCTTTGGATTCTGGTGGACAGTGTGCTCACTCATTACTCTAATTCCCTCCATCCCCCAAATAGAAAGTTTCCTCTAAAATCTCCATTCGTTCCATGTTCTGCAGAATCCAGGGCCAGACCTTCCTCCTCCCATTGACCTACCCTGTTTCCCGTACCCCTATCTGATATTCCCTAGTCATGACTTAATCTGAAAGGGTGCTCAAACATATGATATATCATTACTACAAAGCATCATGGCAAAATTAACTTTGTCCCTGAGGAATTGTGTGTGCTACTAATTGTCACTTGAAAGGCTTGTTGAATATTGGGTAGGTGGGTAGACAAGCCCTTTCCCAAGGTTACTTAAGCGTATGTTTCTTCTCGTTTTTGTGCTAGAGTGAATGTTACCATACTTAGAATAACTTCTCTTAGGGCGGGCTAAGAACATTCTTGGAATTCCCCATTCCCCATCACCCAGCTAGGAGACAGGCAACGGAAGGTTGCTGGCCATCCTAGGGCAAACTCTGTGCTTCATCAGTAAATTGTGGGAGTCTATGACATGCCTAGTGAGGGTTGCCTGAAGAAAATTGTGTATCCAAGAGCATGGTCACTAGGATGAGGCCACCAAGGCTGTTGTGAGATGAGGAGGGTTGGAGAGGGCAGCAATTCTTATCACGGTTAGTGACCAAAGCCAACTGATGCATGGAAGAAAGGCAATGTCCAAACAGAACCGTGCACAGCTCACCATTGGGCCCATCAGCAGGACACCAGAGACAGACAGAGCTGTGGTCAGTAGGCAGCCTGAAGAAGAGGTGCTCTCTGTCCTGACACCTCAGTGTTGGCTGCTACAGCCGACTGTGGACCACTCCAAAGATGGGTGCTCAAGCCCACGTAAAAGAAGGCCAGTGATGCCTGTGAAAAGTCTGGATGCCATCAGATGACATGGAGACCGAGATATGGACCTTGAAGCAAGAAGGAATCCAAAGGAAACAGTTGAGAAACTTATGACCAAAGACCCAGCACCCACAAGAAAGGCAGAGTTTCTTTGAGCAAAGAAAAGTGCTTTTAGTCATTAGACTAGCTACCCGTTAGCATTTAGCATCTGCTAAGAGCCTGTTACAGGCCCGTTACAGTGAAATGAAGGATAAAAGGAAAATCGAGATGTATCACCTGCCCACAGGGGATTGTAAAACCGGTTTAGAATTCATTGCTAAAACATAAGAAACAATAGTCAAGAGTAACACAACAAAATATAATTAAGTGCAAACACGTTATACACCAGTTGTTCTCAAATTCCAGTGTACTTCAGGACCACCTAGGAGGTTTGTTTAAAAAGACAGAAGCCCTAGCCCACCCCAAATACAGCAGGATCTACAGGAGAGGGTCCAGGCAGTGGCGATGCACACCTGATTGGAGACAGGAGACACACCCAAGAGCTCTGAGAGCTCAGAGGATGCAGGATCAGAGGCATCCTGGACCACAGGAAAGAGAGCTGCCCTTGACCCAGAGGAGCCTGACCCCCAAATCAGGCAAAGAAATGTTGGATCATGGGCCTGGCAGGCTCAGTGTTACTTTTTAAGACACTGTTAAAAATACTTAGCTCCTGTTTTTATCAGATTGGCCTTGAGCCTTTCTGAATACGATGTTTGCTCAATTCAACCATGACTTAAACCACCAAGAAGGAAGTGATCTGAAAACTCTGTATCGGCTCTAAAAGAGCTACATGCCTTAAAAGTATCCAACCATTTCAAACAATGGTTAAGACAGGTCAGTGGACTTTGTGTTATCAAGTTCCCATCCACCTCAAATAGAAAGCTTCCCCAAATCTATTTCTATTTTAGGAAATTATGATCAATAGGAGAGACCTGAGCATACTGATGTCTTTCTGCCTTGGTACAGTCTCTGTAAGGAAATGCAAATTAAACAAAGGAGGCGGGTTTATACGGGATGATACATTGGATCCTCTGTGAGTCAGCTTGGGCTGACATGACAAAATACCACAGACTGGGGGGTTTACACATTAGAAATTTATTTTTGCACAGTTCTGGAGGCTGGAAGTCCGAGGACAAGGTGCCGTCAGGGTTAGTGTCTGGTGGGGCCTCTCTTCCTGGCTTGCAAATGGCCCCCTTCTCGCTGTGTCCTCACCTGGTCTCTCCTCTGTGAACGTGTGCAGAGAGTAAGAGAGAGACCCCTGGGTGTCTCTTCCTCTTCTTATAAAGACACCAGCCCTATCGGATTAGGGCCTCACCCTTACAACATCATTTAACCTTAATGACCTCCCCAAAGGCTCTATCTCCAAACACAGTCACATTGAGAATCAGGGCTTTAGCATATTAATTGAGGGAGAAGGAGGGAGGGACACAATTCAGTCCAAAACAGATCCCAAAGGAGTACTCAGACAATGCAGTTATACACTGGCAAGTCCATACCTTCCTGCCCTAGAGGAGACAAGTCCCTCGGTTTTAATGGATTTTTTAAAACATGCTTTTATTTACCAAACCCATACAAAGTGTCCATCTCTGGCAAGCTTTGTACAAGGTGCAGGGGATGCAATGGTGGGAAAATGAGACGTGGTCCCCGCCTCTCAGATCTTACAGTCTAGTAGAATGAACTCCTCTCATCACCCAAGTACAGAATGAGGATAGAGGGGCGAAAGTGGATGTGATGATAATCCCACAGAGCTAGATCTTTCCAATCCAGAACGCATTCACCACTTCACTCTGTCTATGCCCATTTCACTTACTCCTTCCAAATTAATCTCCCAAATTGCTGTCCCAGTCTACACACTCTCACCAGCAGGATACAAAGTGTTCCCCATGTTCAAGTCAATGCTTGATATTTTCCAACTCTACAGCTTTTGACAGTTGCATGGATATCTTGATTTAATTTGCATTTCTTTGATTACTAATGAGATTTCTTACAAGCCGTTAGCTTTTTCCGCTCTGAATTGCCTCTTCTTGCCCTTTGCCATATTTCTATTCGTTTCCTGACTTTTTCTTGTTGATTTACAGGTGTTCCTTACATACACTAGAAACTAATCATTCACTGACTGTGTGTTTTAGAAATGTCTTCTCAGTCTGTCAACACTGGCTATGAGGTCAGGGTAGACATGTGTTGCCCTTCCCTGAGGGAGGATTACACACGCCTGACCCATTGATAACAAGCTTGGCCATATGACTTCCTCTGGCAAAAAAATGTGAACAGAGGTGACGTGATCTTTTCAAGCCAAAGATTTAAGAGTCATGGCATGAAACTGCCATGTACTTTGCTCTCCGAGAGGGGCCACCCCTTTGGCCTGGATCCTGGAACAAAGGAGACACATGGAGTAGACCCCCAGCCAGCCCATAGTCACCTCTGCAGACAGAAACTTTTGCTATTATAAGCTATAGGTTTGGTTGTCTGGTTTTGGTGTTGATTGTTTTGGCAGAAGAGCTGAACCATTCCCAGACTGACACCAGAAGTAAAGTGCTACTGTAATAAACACAAAATGTGTGCATGGGCCTTGGTGTCGAGTGGCAGGTGACAAAAACAAAAAACAAGAAACTGGTATTAAAGGTTTTTTATGCAGTGCCATAGCATTTGATAAAACGATTGCCTGTGATAATCTGGAAGGCAGAGTGTCACTAATGAACTCGTGGTTTTGGGGAGAAAGCAGAATGTTGGTAACACTGGACATTTGCTAATGACTGTTTTTGACAGTGCACAATAAAAGAGAAATAAGCTCATAGAAGAAATGGCCATTTTGCAAGCAGAATTGAAAGATAGTTTGGAGAGACCATAAATTCCAGGATTTGCAGGTTAAAAAATAGTGCTGTTTCTCATCTCCAACCCATAAAAGATAGAACTGAGAAGGCCTTGAGCTACAAAACCCAATTAAGGCTCATCCCTGGGGCAAAGATGAAATCAAGTAGCCTGGGTAGCCCACTGTTCAAACTCTAATGGGGTAGAAATGGGGGGAGGGGATCAAGCCTTGTAAGTGAGCTACTCTTCACCCATCAGAGAACAAAGTGATACAGGATGCCAAAAATGAACGATTCCATAAATGGCAACAAAAGCCCTTTTGTTTAGAAATACAGAGGTGTAGTTGCTTTCTATCTCTGTAAAAAGTGCCACAAACCCTGTTGCTTAAAAGGACTTACTACCTCACAATTTCCATGGGTCAAGAGTCAGTGTGAGTTAGCTAGGTGCTACACTCAGCCTCACATCAGGTTAAACCAAGGTGTCAGCCAGGGCTGTGGTCTCATCTGAGGCTGTGGGTGCTTCTCCAAACTCACTGGTTATTGTCAGAATTCAGTTACTTGTGGTTAAATGACTGAGACCCTCAGCTCTCAGACACTATCTACCACAAAGTTCACGTGCATTCATCACCAAAAAAAGTAAAGGTAACTTACATGAGGAGATGACATGTTAATTAGCTTGACTGTAGTTTTTATTTCAGTATGTGTATATATATAGCAAATCATCATGTTCTACAGCTTAGCTATACATAAAAATATATAATTTAAAAAGGAAGCAAAACAGTATGGTTAAAATAGAATACATGCGTAGATTTATCATTGGACAAAGAGGGTCATTATATGTTAAAGGAAGGCAAAATTCACAGGGAGCACGTTAGTCTTTGCTATGTGGCCAACCATGCTAGAATTTAGTGGCCTAAAGCAACGATTTTTTATTTATCTCACTATTCTGTGAGTTGGTGATCTCGGTTGGGCTCAGCTAGGCATTTCTTCTGATGGTCTCTGCTGGGCTCAGTCTGCATTTGTGGTCAGCTGCCATGGTCAGCAGCTGGGGTTGGCTGACTGTCTGCAGGGCCAGCAGGAGCAACGCTGAGGATGGGGCCATGTGTATCTCCGCACCCAGCAGGTTAGCCGGGAATGGTCATATGGCAGGAGTCCCCAGAGCAGCGAAAGAGCAAGCTCCAGTGGGCCAGTGCTTTTCAGTCAGTGCTTCTGCCATGTTTGCACCTATGCATGTTTATAAATAACTTAGCATCAAAATAAGCCAAACTAGAGCTCTCAGAAATATAAGAAGAATCAAAAACACCACAGCCATAGCTTTATCTTTATATAGACAAAAGAATTAGGATTCAAATAGTATAATGAATAAGGTCACCAAATATCAGAGTCTGTTTTCCACAGAGAATATGCGTCCTTTTTTCAATGTCTTTGGAACATTTATAAAATTTGGCCATACGTTGAGGTGACAAAAGAAATCTCAGTAAATCAAAAATAAAGAAAAGAAAAAAGAAGACACTGTGTAGGCAATATTCGCTGACCAAATGCAGTAAAACTAGAAGTTAACAAAACTATAAACAAGAAAATTCAAACCACTGGAAATTAAAACACTTTCCTGGATAACTTGTTCGGTCAATAATTATAGACTGCTTAGAAAAAAGTGATAAAACTATATATCAACAACTATGGAATGCTTTACATTGGGGACAGCAAACTTTTTCTGTAAAGGGCCACACAGTAAGTATTTTAGGTTTTGCGGGCCATAGGTCTCTCTGTAACTACTTAATTCTGCCACGGTAGTGTGAAGCAGCCATACACAACACACAAATGAATGGGTGTGGATGTGTTCCAGTAACACTTTATTTATAGGAACCGGCAGCAGACTGGACTTGGCCCATAACCTTGGTTTACCAACTCCTGCTTCATATTAATTAAATGTTAAGCACTTAGAGAGAAATTCCTAACTTCACATGTTTTTATTGCTAAACAAGAAAAATAGAAATCAATGAAATAAGTAATGTACTCTAGAGGCTAGAAAAATATCAGCAACAGCAAAACAGAAAAAGCAAGAATAAAAATATAACACTAAAAACAGAAATTAATGAAAGAGAAGACAGAAAAACAATACCATTGGTAAATAAATCCAATATTAGAGAATACCAATAAAACATACAAACCCCAAACAAAGCTAATCAAGAAAAATGAGGGGAAAAGCACAAACACATATTATTAAGAATTAGAAAGGAACCACAACCACAGATGTAGAAAATGCTTTTTAATATCATAAGCAAATACTATGAATGACCGTATGGTAATAAATATTTAACTCTCAATGAAATGGTTAATTGTCTAGAAATAGTCTATTTACTATAATTGACTCTTTAAAGGGGAGCAAGTCTGAACAGATCAAGAATAAGAAAACAGCTAACAGGCTTCCCTGGTGGCACAGTGGTTAAGAATGCACCTGCTAATGCAGGGGACACAGGTTCGAGCCCTTGTCCGGGACGATCCGACATGCCATGGAACAACTAAGCCCACGAGCCAGAACTACTGAACCTGTGCTCTAGAGCCCTCAAGCCACAACTGCTGATCCCATGCGCCTAGAGCCCGAGCTCCGCAACAAGAGAAGCCACCTCAATGTGAAGCCCGTGCACTGCAACGAAGAGTAGCCCCCGCTCACTGCAACTAGGGAAAGTCCGCGTGCAGCAATGAAGACCCAATACAGCCAAAGATAGATAAATATTTTTTAAAAAGATGTTTAGGAGAGACCTTCAAGATGGCGGAGGAGTAAGACGTGGAGATCACCATTCTCCCCACAAATACATCAGAAATACATCTACATGTGGAACAACTCTTACAGAACACTTACTGAATGCAGGCAGAAGACCTCAGACTTCCCAAAAGGCAAGAAACTCCCCCATGTACCTGGGTAGGGCAAAAGGAAAAAGGAAGAACAGAGACAAAAGAACAGGGACGGGACCTGCACCTCGGGGAGGGAGCTGTGAAGGAGGGAAACTTTCCACACACTAGGAAGTCCCTTAACTGGTGGAGATGGGGGATGGCGGGGGGGAAGCTTCAGAGCCATGGAAAAGAGCACAGCAACAGAGGTGCAGAGGGCAAGGCGGAGAGATTCCCGCACAGAGGATTGGTGCCAACCAGCACTCACCAGCCCGAAAGGCTTGTCTGCTCACCCGCCAGGGTGGATGGGGGCAGGGAGCTGAGGTTTGGGCTTTGGAGGTCAGACACCAGGGAGAGGACTGAGGTTGGCTGCGTGAACACGGCCTGAAGGGGGCTAGTGCAACACAGCTAGCTGCGAGAGAGTCTGGGAAAAAGTCTGGACCTGCCTAAGAGGCAAGAAACCATTGTTTCAGGTGCACAAGGAGAGGGGATTCAGAGCACCACCTAAAGGAGCTCCAGAGATGGGCGTAGCCGCGACTATCAACGCGGACACAAGAGATGAGCATGAGATGCTAAGGCTGCTGCTGCAGGCACCAAGAAGCCTGTGTGCGAGCACAGGTCACTATCCACACCACCCCTCCCAGGAGCCTGTGCAGCCCACCACTGCCAGGGTCCCGTGATCCAGGGACAACTTCCCTGGGAGAACACACGGTATGCCACAGGCTGGTGCAACGTCACGCAGGCCTCTGCCACCACAGGCTCACCCCGCATCCGTACCCCTCCCTCCCCCGAGCCTGAGTGAGCCAGAGCCCCCAAAGCAGCTGCTCCTTTAACCCCATCCTGTCCGGGCGGGAACAGATGCCCTCTGGTGACCTACACGCAGAGGCGGGGCCAAATCCAAAGCTGGGCCCCTGGGAGCTGTTCGAACAAAGAAGAGAAAGGGAAATCTCTCCCAGCAGCCTCAGGAGCAGCAGATTAAATCTCCACAATCAACTTGATGTACCCTGCATCTGTGGAATACCTGAATAGACAACGAGTCATCCCAAATTGAGGAGGTGGACTTTGGGAACAACTGTAGACTTGGGGTTTGCTTTCTGCATCTAATTTGTTTCTGGTTTTATGTTTATTTTAGCTTAGTATTTAAAGTTTATTATCATTGGTAGATTTTTTAATTGATTAGGTTGCTCTCTTCCTCCCCTTTTTTTAAAAATATATAGATATATATTTTTTCCCATTTTTTCTTTTTGTGAGTTGTGTATGTGTATGTTTCTTTGTGTGACTTTGTCTGTATAGCTTTGCTTTTACCATTTGTTCTAGGGTTCTGTCTGTCCATTTTTTGTTTTCTTGTTTTTTTATTTTAAATTTTTTTTATTTTTAATAATTTTTTTATTTTAATAACTTTTTATTTGCTTTATTTATTTCTTTTTTTTTCCTCCCTTTTCTTCTGAGCCATGTGACTGACAGGGTCTTTGTGCTCTGGCCAGGTGTCAGGCCTGTGCCTCTGAGGTGGGAGAGCTGAGTTCAGGACATTTGTCCACCAGAGACCTCCCAGCTCCATGTAATATCAAATGGCAAAAGCTCTCCCAGAGAGCTCCATCTCAAGGCTAAGACCCAGCTCCACTCAACGACCAGCAAGCTATAGTGCTGGACACCCTATACCAAACAACTAGCAAGACAGGAACACAACCAGAAAGATAAGACCCAGCCTCATCCACCAGAAAACAGGCACCACTCACTTCCACCAGGAAGCCTACACAACCACTGAACAACATTACCCACTGGGGGCAGACATTAAAAACAACGGGAACTATGAACCTGCAGTCTGTGAAAAGGAGACCCCAAACACAGTAGGTTAAGCAAAATAAGAAGACAGAGAAACACACAGCAGATGAAGGAGCAAGGCAAAAACCCACCAGACCAAATAAAGAAATAGGAAATAGGCAGTCTACCTGAAAAAGAATTCAGAATAATGATAGTAAAGATGATCCAAAATCTTGGAAAGAGAATGGAGAAAATACAAGAAACTTTTAACAAAGACCTCAAAGAACTAAAGAGCAAACAAACAATGATGAACAACACAATAAATGAAATTTAAAATTCTCTAGAAGGAATCAACAGCAGAAAAACTGAGGCAGAAGAATGGATAAGTGACCTGGAAGATAAAATAGTGGGAATAAATACCACAGAGCAGAATAAAGAAAAAGGAAAGAAAAGAATTGAGGACAGTCTCAGAGACCTCTGGGACAACATTAAAAGCACCAACATTCAAATTATAGGCATCCCAGAAGGAGAAGAGAAAAAGGAACGGAGAACATATTTGAAGAGATTATAGTTGAAATCTTCCCTAAAATGGGATAGGAAATAGTTGATCAAGTCCAGGAAGTGCAGAGAGTCCCATACAGGATAAATCCAAGGAGAAACACACCAAGACACATGTTAATCAAACTATCAAAAATTAAATACAAAGAAAAAATATTAAAAGCAGCAAGGGAAAAGCAACAAATAACATACAGGGGAATCTGCATAAGATTAACAGCTGATCTTTCAGCAGAAACTCTGCAAGCCAGAAGGGAGTGCAAGGACATATTTAGAGTGATGAAAGGGAAAAACCTACAACCAAGATTACCCAGCAAGGATCTCATTCAGATTCAACAGAGATATTAAAACCTTTACAGAAAAGCAAAAGCTAAGCGAATGCAGCA
Organism: Pseudorca crassidens; assembly: GCF_039906515.1. NCBI lineage: Eukaryota > Metazoa > Chordata > Mammalia > Artiodactyla > Delphinidae > Pseudorca > Pseudorca crassidens. The sequence goes on from NC_090298.1 coordinate 8,895,713, forward strand.
TCACCAAACCAGCTTTACAACAAATGCTAAAGGAACTTTTCTAGGCAGGAAACACAAGAGAAGGAAAAGACCTACAATAACAAACCCAAAAGAATTAAGAAAATGGTAATAGAAACATACGTATTGATAATTACCTTAAATGTAAATGGATTAAGTGCTCCAACCAAAAGACCTAGACTGGTTGAATGAATACAAAAACAAGACCCATATATATGCTGTCTACAAGAGACGCACTTCACACCTAGGGACACATACAGACTGAAAGTGAGAGGAAGGAAAAAGATATTCCATGCAAAAGGAAATCAAAAGAAAGCTGGAGTAGCAATTCTCATATCAGGCAAAATAGACTTTAAAATAAAGACTATTACAAGAGACAAAGAAGGACACTACATAATGATCAAGAGATCAACCCAAGAAGAAGATATAAAAATTGTAAATATTTATGCACCTAACATAGGAGCACCTCAATACATAAGGCAAATGTTAACAGCCATAAAAGGGGAAATTGACAGTAACACAATCATAGTAGGGGACTTTAACACCCCACTTTCACCAATGAACAGATCATCCAAAATGAAAATAAATAAGGAAACACAAGCTTTAAATGATACATTAAACAAGACAGACTTAACTGATATTTATAGGACATTCCATTCAAAAACAACAGAATACAATTTCTTCTCAAGTGCTCATGGAACATTTTCCAGGATAGATCATATCTTGGGTCACAAATCAAGCCTTGGTAAATTTAAGAAAATTGAAGTCTTATCAAGTATCTTTTCCAACCACAACACTATGAGACTAGATATCAATTATAGGAAAAAATCTGTAAAATATTCAAACACATGGAGGCTAAAGAATACACTACTTAATAACCAAGAGATCACTGAAGAAATCAAAGAATAAATTAAAAATTTCCTAGAAACAAGTGACAATGAAAACACGACGACCCAAAACCTATGGGATGCAGCAAAAGCTGTTCTAAGAGGAAGGTTTATAGCAATACAACCCTACCTCAAGGAACAAGAAACATCTCAAATAAACAACCTAAACTTACACCTAAAGCAATTAGAGAAAGAAGAACAAAAACAACCCCAATGTTAGCATAAGGAAAGAAATCATAAAGATCAGATAAGAAATAAATGAAAAAGAAATTATTGAAACGATAGGAAAGATCAATAAAACTAAAAGCTGGTTCTTTGAGAAGATAAACAAAATTGATAAACCATTAGCCAGACTCATCAAGAAAAAACGGGAGAAGACTCAAATCAATAGAATAAGAAATGAAAAAGGAGAAGTAACAACTGACACTGCAGAAATACAAAGGATCATGAGAGATTACTACAAGCAACTATATGCCAATAACATCGACAATCTGAAAGAAATGGACAAATTGAGACTGTGGTTAAAAATCTTCCAAAAAACAAAATCCCAGGACCAGATGGCTTACAGGCGAATTCTCTCAAACATTTAGAGAAGAGCTAACACCTATCTTTCTCAAACTCTTCCAAAATATAGCAGAGAGAAGAACACTCCCAAACTCATTCTACAATTCACATTCATCACACTATACCAAAACCAGACAAAGATGTCACAAAGAAAGAAAACTCCAGACCAATATCACTGATGAGCATAGACGCAAAAATCCTCAACAAAATACTAGCAAACAGAATCCAACAGCACATTAAAAGTATCATACACCATGTTCAAGTGGGGTTTATCTCAGGAATGCAAGGATTCTTCAATATACGCAAATCAATGAATGTTAACAAATTAACATATTAAAAAATTGAAGGAGAAAAACAATATGATCATCTCAATAGATGCAGAAAAAGCTTTCAACACAATTCAATACCCATTTATGATAAAAACTCTCCAGAAATTAGGCATAGAAGGAACTTACCTCAACATAATAAAGGCCATGTATGACAAACCCACAGCCAACATCATTCTCAATGGTGAAAAACTGAAACGATTTCCACTAAGATCAGGAACAAGACAAGGTTGCCCACTCTCACCACTATTATGAACATAGTTTTGGAAGTTTTAGCATAGTTTTGGAAGTCTGACCCACAGCAGTCAGAGAAGAAAAAGAAATAAAAGGAATCCAAATCAGAAAAGAAGTAAAGCTATCACTGTTTGCAGATGACGTGATACTATATGTAGAGAAGCCTAAAGATGCTACCAGAAAACTACTAGAGCTAATCAATGAATTTGGTAGAGTTGCAGGATACAAAACGAATGCACAGAAATCTCTTGCATTCCTATACACTAATGATGAAAAATCTGAAAGAGAAATTAAGGAAACACTCCCATTTACCACTGCAACAAAAAGAATAAAATACCTAGCAATAAACTTACCTAAGGAGACAAAAGACCTGTATGCAGAACTATAAGACAGTGGTGAAAGACATTAAAAATGATACAGATGGAGAGATATACCATGTTTTTGGATTGGAAGAATCAACATTGTGAAAGTGACTATACTACCCAAAGCAATCTACATATTTAATGCAATCCCTATCAAACTACCAATGGCATTTCTCACAGAACTAGAACAAAAAATTTCACAATATGTATGGAAACACAAAAGAGCCTGAATAGACAAAGTAATATTGAGAAAGAAAAACAGAGCTGGAAGAATCAGGCTCCCTGACTTCAGACTATGCTATAAAGCTACAGTAATCAAGACAGTACGATACTGGCATAAAAACAGAAATGTAGATCAATGGAACAGGATAGATAGCCCAGAGATAAACCTACACACATATGGTCACCTTATCTTTGATAAAGGAGGTAAGAATACACAATGGAGAAAAGTCAGCCTCTTCAATAAGTGGTGCTGGGAAAACTGGACAGCTACGTGTAAAACAATGAAATTAGAACACTTCCCAACACCATAGACAAAAATAAACTCAAAATGGATTAAATGTAAGGCCAGACACTATAAAACTCTTAGAGGAAAACATAGGCACAACACTCTATGACATTAATCACAGCAAGATCCTTTTTGACCCCCCTACTAGAGAAATGGATATAAAAACAAAAATAAACAAATGGGACCAATGAAACATAAAAGATTTTGCACAGCAAAGAAAAACATAAACAAGATGAAAAGGCAACCCTCAGAATGTGAGAAAATATTTGCAAATGAAGCAACTGACCAAGGATTAATCTCCAAAATTTACAAGCAGCTCATGCAGCTCAATATCAAAAAAACAAACAATCCAATCCAAAAATGGGCAGAAGACTTAAATAGATATTTCTCCAAAGAAGATATACAGATTGCTAACAAACACATGAAAGGATGCTCAACATCACTAATCATTAGAGAAATGCAAATCAAAACTACAATGAGGTATCACCTTACACCAGTCAGAATGTCCATCATCAAAAAATCTACAAACAATAAATGCTGGAGAGGGTGTGGAGAAAAGGGAACCCTCTTGCACTGCTGGTGGGAATGTCAATTGATACAGTTAGAAAGAGTTAGATAAACTCTAGATAAAGAGTTAGATAACTCTGATAAAGTTAGAAAGAGAAAAACAAATACCATACGCTAACACATATATATAAAATCTAAAAAAATAAATAAAGGTGCTGAAGAGCTTAGGGGCAGGACAGGAATAAAGATGCAGATGTAGAGAATGGACTTGAGGTCACAGGGAGGGGGAAGAGTAAGCTGGGATGAAGTGAGAGACTGGCCTGGACATATATACACTACCAAATATAAAATAGCTAGCTAGTGGGAAGCAGCTGCATAGCACAGAGAGATCAGCTCAGTGGTTTGTGTCTACCTAGAGGGTGGGATAGGGAGGGTGGGAGGGAGAAGCAAGAGGGAGAAGATATGGGGATATATGCATATGTATAGCTGATTCACTTTGTTATTAAGCAGAAACTAACACACCATTGTTAAGCAATTATACTCCAGTAAAGACGTTAAAAAACTTTTTTTTAATAAAAAAAGATGTTTAAAAAGAAAAAAGAAAGGAAACAGCTAACATTTATCCAGCATTTGCTGGTGTCAGATACTCGTTGGCTGTCTCAATTTGTACTGTCTCAATTAATCTGCCCATCAACCTTATGGTGTAGGTCCTATCATTATGCCTGTTTGCTCAGATGAAGACAGAGAAGTTAAGTAAAATTAAGAAGCTTCCTACCGTCTAATAACTGGAATTAAAGCACCTTGACTCTGGCATTTCGATGGCTGGCACCATTGTTACCTTTGCAGTGCAGAAGATATTGAGCGTTATGTCATAGGGCAGCCCCCAAGGACTGAAGGGGGGCAACATGATTTCCCCAGCAGGCTACTTCAAACTCTTGAGCAACGGATAATGTCTATGGAATTAAACTGTTTCAGAAAATAGCAAAAAAGGAAGTGTTCTATTTTATTTTAAGAAGCATGAGCCACCTTAAATCAAGACATGACAAAGATAACTGCAAACTAAGTCTCACAAATATAGATGCAAAAATCCTGTTATATCAAATCTAGAAATATATTAAAATAATAACATGCCCTGAACACATACCATTTATAATAGGAATATATAAATGGTTCATAGTGAGAACTAAATTCCAGACATAATACATCATATTAACAGGTCAAGGAAGGAAAATGATTCTTCTCAATAGGTACTAAATTTAACCTCCTTTCTGATTTTTTTTTTTAATTTAGAAGAATAGGAGTAGACTAATACTTCTTTAACATTTTAAATGACTTCTTTTTGAACAACAGCCAGCATGATGTTTACTGTTAAAATAGTAGTGTAGCATTTCTCAAAGTATGTTTTATACAATATTAGCTTCAAATGAGAGAAATTCTTATTGTACTATTGAAAGAATTCCATATTTCAATGAACACAGAATACAATACATATTGTATCTCCATTTTGGAGATTCAAAATATACCTTACTGGATTAACTTTAGAAGAATAGAAAAAATAGCAAATAGATTCTGAAAAGGTAGACACAGAAAGCAGATTATAAATACTCAGTATTAAAATACTGTGGTAATAGTAACTGAAGGCATAGGCATAATAACACATTCCACAGAGAGTAAATATAAGATTGCAGCATGTGATAAACATACCATTTCAAAACAGGAACGAAGATCAGATTATACAATAAAAAATACTGGGACAACTAGAAAAGATATATATCAGACCTCAAGTTCATATTTTACCAAAAGAAAAAAGAAAATGCCTGATGGCTTAGTTATATGTCAAAATGAAATCATAAAGATTAAAGAAAACGTAGATGGGCTTCAAGCGTAAACATGGTTAAGTCTACATTTCTCTTTCTCCTCCTCAAAATCATAAAACAACAAGAAGCATTACCAAAACAATGCAGAAACTTCATTCTCTGTGAAATTTGGAAAACAGTATAATCAACAGACTTTAAAATATATGTAAATACTGACAAATGCAGCTGAAATGAGCAGAAGCCACATAGAGGAAGGAAAAGGAAAAGCATAGAGAATGGAGAGAGGACATAGTGTGGCCAGAGGTCAGAAAATGCCACCAGGACACAACTCCTGAAGATGAAGGGCCGATACTCTATTCTAACAGGTGTGTCTCTCATCTACAGCAGTTGTGAAAGATGGAAGGTGGGCAGAGCCAGTGGCAAAAGCCTTCCTTGAAAGGCTTTGGATGAAAGAAACAGAGGGGGAGGGTGGATATAAAGAATCACATAAAAAGTCATGTTTGCAAGAAGCAGACTGTCTCTGAAAAGTTACCTTAGCCTCAATACCTGGTCCCCAAAGAGGAACCACTTACCAGCTGGTCAAGGAAAATACGACCATTCAATGATAAGTAATGAAAAAGGAATTAGCTCAGTATTAATACAAAGATGACTAGGAGATAATGGGGAAAGAGCAACAAAATGTGTCAAAGATGAAAAATGCTCATCAGAAACATGTTGCCACGGAGCAGATAGAGATTTTAACTAAGTATCTCACCATAAATTTTAAAATATTCAATGTGGCCATTATTTCTACAAAGGAAGATCAGAAACACAAGAACCTAGAACAGATGTGGCTACTCAACAGAAAGAAATAAAACATAAGCTAGTACACTCCAAGAAAGAATAAATGAATAAGTACTGGAAGGAGTAGAAATGAGTCTAGATACTCTGGAAACTCAATAAGAAACATAAAGAAGAAGAATGAGAAACATGAACATTAGAAAAACATTTTATAAAAAAGATTTTTTTGTTGTTGTTAAACAGAAAATGATAGATCTGGAAGAGAGGTAAAGGAGATTCAACAGATACCTAACTGGAATCCTAAAGAAACCCAAAGCAAATATTTAATGACATGATCCACGAAATGTTCATGAAATTTAAAAAGAAGAATGTAATCTGCACAATTGAAACGGTACACTGTGTACCAGGGAAAAAAATGTTGACCTAGGATGCTTAATACCAAAACTTAATCATAGTCTTAATCATGTACTTTTAAAATAAAAGAAAAAAAAATTCTGGACTAAGAAATCAGTCTGGCTTCATATTTCTCCACCATTAAAACCAAAAGATAATGAAGCAGCATTTATAAGATACTGATAGGGAAAATTGGACTTGTCCTTCGAGTATAAAGGGTATGTTTGTTTTTAATTGCAAGAAGTTAGGGAATATTGTTATCATGAACCATTCTTGAGAAGCTACTAGAGGACATACTTCTGCCAACCAGAAGATGATCAAAAAAACCACAGGCACAGAACCTGGTAGTGAGCATTGGATATATTTAATTGTAAACTAAGACCAAAACAAATGTATAGACTAGGGTCACAGAGCAGAAGTAAATGCTATATGTCACTACAATGTAGAAATGATACAAAAACAAGACTCAGCAGAAGGGGATGAGAAGGTAAAAGGCAGAGTGAGTTTGCCAATCGCCTCATTTAAAAAAGCTGAAAGATCGCAAAAGTCATTACAGCTGACAAATGGTAGAAGTATAAACATATCTACCTTACAAGGATAAATACTAAGACAGATGGGTATTATTGACTAAAACTGGGTATGTGGGAGGGGTAAAAAACTAAACATATTAATTTATTGTTACAGTCTGCCCTCCGTATCCGTGGGTTTTGCATCCAGGGGTTCAACCAATCGTGAATGGATACTGACGCCAAACCTGCAGATGCTGACACCGACCGTGTTCATCGTACTCGCCCATTTTACATAAGCAACTTGACCATTGGCAGATTCTGGTATCTTCCAAGGCTTCTGGAACCAATGCCCCATGGATACAGAGGGAGAACTGTACTTTATTCAGAGTAACATACATACACTGTGTGAAAATAGAGGACCAAGGGTGCTCATTTTCAATGAAAATTTTAAAACAACCATTAGAATAAAATTACAAACCTTCCTAAAGCTCAGGAAGATTTTTCAAAGAAAACAGACCACATAGTGGATGACTTTATATAAAGCCATGAAATTGAAAACAATGTAAAATAATATGAAAAACTAAGATCAAATCCATCTATCATTATAGAAGTAAACAAGCTTAACTCATCTGTGATGGAAGGAAGGAAAGAAGGAAGGGAGGAAGGAAGGAAGAAAAGAAGGACGGTGGGGGGAGGGAGGGAGGAATAAAGGGATCAAGGGAAGAAATTGGATGCCAAAAGCAAAACCCAACTCACAAACACAAAATACTTCATAAAGACTAAAAAGTCTTTTGACTTTTGAATAAAATATTTTCAAATACGAACAAAAAGGAGCAAGAGTTGTGATCTTAACAGCAACAAAGACAGATTGAAGACCATGAAGCATTTTTTAAAAGACAAAAATGAGCACTTTATTAAATTAAATGGTGCAATTTCACAGTAAAGGTATAATAGCCCTAAACATCTATGCACATCCATCTGTTCTTGATACATAGACAGACAAATAAATAAATTACAGAAGACCAATATAGCACAACTAATAAAGTAATTAAGTAAATAATTAATAAAGTAAGTCTGGTTTATGTATGCACAAATATATTCACACATACACTCTAAAAATAAAGAAAATATCTTCAGTTCAAGTGTTATCATAAAAACTGGACTCAGACCAAAAAAGAAAATCTCCAGAAAGCAAAAACAGGGCAGAAAAATTTCTATGATCACAATGCAAGAAAACCAGAAACTGAAAATCAAAACAAAACACACAAAATATCTCTCCACCTAGAAGGAAAAAAAATGCCCTTAAATTCTCCTTGAGTCAGAGAGAATGGACAAACAGAAATACATAACATTTGGAAAACAATAACGAAATGGTCACAGGTAAGAATCCATAGGAAAGAGCTAAGCAAAGCTCAGCAGAAAACACTTCCATTCTATCCATTGAGAAGAAAAATGAAGAATTAAAGGAAACAATTAAACACCCAACTCACAAAGGCAGATGAATGCAATGCAAACTAAAGGAAAGTTGAATGAAGAATTATTAAGGAACAAAGTAGAAAAGAATAAGTTAGAAGACAGAAGAACAATAGAAAAGATAAATCTGAAAGCCACTTTTGCTCAGAGAACAGCTTCTTTTGGCTGAGCCATTTTTTATAGTGGTGGCTGGACTTAAATGCCTGCAGATGTTAAATGACCCTGCAGTACAGCAGGGAGGAGAAAGAGAATTTCCAAGAGAGGGATTTGACTATTCAGGAAAGTAAAGGGGAAGTTCCCAGAGAGTAACCAGGGCAGGCCAGGGAGACAAAGAGACGACTGGATTGCTTTGTATAATAAAGTGAGGGGGCTTGGTGGGGACCCTCAGATGAGGGGTGAGTGCTCTAAAGAGGAGAGGAAACAGGAAATATAAGAAGGGGAGAGAGAGATGGAGGCAGAGATGGAGAAACAAACAGAGCAATAATGATATAACAAGAGGGCTGAGCAATATTAAACCTCTGGGGGGGGACTCCACTCCTCCTACTTTGTTGCTTGCTTGCTTGTGACTCTTAGAGCACATCCTTTAGTAACCCCTAACACGGGAAAGTACACTGTGTTCTTGAGTGTCTGAAAATGCCTCCGAGTGTCTCTCAACCTTGATGGATGTTTTCCGCATACAAAGCCATTGGCATTCTAGCGGGAACTCTCTTTCCCTCAGGATTTTCAAGGTGCAGCCCTATTTGTCTTCATATCCTGCATGGAGCAGTTAGAAAGAAAGCAACAGATCGGTATGTACTAAAATGGATAGCTCTCCAAGGCACCATGCTGAATGAAAACTACAAGTCTCCAAGTCATTTATAAGGTGTGCACCTTTTATATCAAAAAATCTGGAAAGGGATCCACCAGCGGCTCCAGGAGGTACCAGAACTGTGGGACTCTGGTCAAAATGGGAGTTTATGTATTGCCTGCATATTTCTCAATTTATCTTACAATTTCCTCACTAATCGAAAAATTTTTTAAAAAAAGAAAGTAATATTCTAGAGCTCTTAACACCAACGCTAATCCAAAAACGGTTTGAACAAAAATAAGAAAGTAATGTTCTAGAGCTCTTAGAATCAACACTAATCCAAAAACAGTTTCAACAAAAATAAGAAAGTAATATTCTAGAGTTCTTAGAACCAACACTAATCCAAAAAAGGTTTGAACAAAAGTAAGAAAGTAATATTCTAGAGCTTTTTATAGACTACAGTATAGTGTAATAGACCACAGTATAGTGTAGACTACAGTATAGTGTAATAGACTATAGACTACAGTATAGTGTAAACATAATAGACTACAGTATAGTGTAGTCTATAGACTACACTATAGACTACAGTATAGTGTAATAGACAACAGTATAGTGTAAACATAACGTTTATATGCACTGAGACACCAAAAAATTCATGTGACTCACTTTATTGAAATATTTGCTTTACTGTGGTGGTCTGGAATCAAACCTGTAATATCTCCGAGGTACACCTGTCCTGATACATGCTGCAACATGGAGGAACTTCAAAACTGTTATGCTGAGAGAAAGAAGACTGACACAAAATGTTATATGATTCCAATTACCTGAAATGTCCTGAACAGGTAAATCCATAGAGAAAGAAAGCAGATGGGTGGGTGCCGGGGGGCGGGGGAAGGGAGAGGTGGAGCCACAACGTAGCACACTGCGCGTTTCCTTTTAGGGCGTTGAAATTGTTTTGGAACTAGATAGAGGTGATGGTTGCACAACACTGCGAATATACTAAATGCCACGGAATTGTTCTCTTTTAAAACGATTAACTTTAAGGTATGTGAATTTTACATCAATTTTTTAAAAAGGAAAAAAAAAAGAACTCTAAACAACAAAAATTGTTGAGGCACCTGGCCCTGAGCATAGTACCAGTAAATGGTAACAGCCACAGCACGGTCCCCACGCAGGACCCAGCCCCACGGAATTCAAGTTTGTCTTTCCACACCTCTGCACCTTTCTCTGACTGCAGAATCTTTGCCGAGTCTGATTTCTGCACAATACCACAACTTATACGCATACGACACTACTACACTCCTCGTCACTTCTGAGGGGCTCATGGATGCAGGAAATTTGTCCTCAGAGAGAGCACTGGAAAGGAAATGGACAAGAAAAAAGAAACCAGGATCCGTACTTCCACAAAGAGGATCTCGTGCTTGTGTTCAAAAAAAAAAAGTGAAACTTATTTGTCGTCAGATATTCAGAGAAAGGCCAGTGGAAAGCTTTGCAGCAGGAAGATGCTGCCAGGCTGGCGGGATCGTGGGACCCACCATTTATCATTTCTGGATAATTTACATTTCTAGCCTGCTTTACCATCATTTATGTGCCACTTGAAACTGGACACAACAGTCAGTGATTTATTATTTTTAGGAAGGAAATGAAGGCACAAAAAGGTCAGCGTGACTTGCTGAAACCACAGACCAAGAATTAGAACTCGGAACCCTGAGTGGCAACGTTCTGGGCCCCGTTTGCCTTTCAGCAGCCAGGACCATGTTGCTGGGGAGATTTTCCAGACCTGGCACAGCTCTGTCACAGCAAAGAAGTTGGGGACATCAGCAGCCCACAGGGATTTCTCTTTCTCCTTGTCTCCTTGTCCCCTCATCTGACCCACCCTGCAAACTGAAGCTAAGACAATTCTTCAGTACCTCTTGTGGCAAGTCAGACACCCACAGGGACTCCCCAGGCCCTCTGCTCTCTAACCCATCCTGGCCTCCCTTAGCCGATGGTACTTCCCCTCCTCCGAACATGGAGAGTCCCTGCTCACCTCTACATCCCGTACCTCTGCTCTGTACCCTTTGCACGTCTCTGCCCATCTAAATCCTCCTCTCCCGAAAGTAGGGAACCAGCCCTCACGGCCCCAGACATGGAGCCAAGAACTTCATTAAGTACTTGAGTAGCTGCTTCTCTCATATGATTGAGAAAACATTTGAGTCAGCTCCAGTGAGCCCTCAGACAACAGAAAGACAAAGTAACCCACCATCTCTGAAATGAATCTGAGTTCAGCAGCCGCAATCCTCAAACCAGCCTGTGGTCTGATACATAGTTCACCTGTGAGTGCAAACAGGGCCAAGGTGAGACACACACACACACACACACACACACACACACACACACACACACCAGACCACCCAAGAAGAAAAAGAAGTTTCTGATCTTTTAAACTATCCCCAAACACCTCTTCTAAGAGGATGTATTAGTTTCCTAGGGCTGCCAAAAAAATGACTACCACTTGAGTGGCTGGAAACAACAGAAGAATTTTTCTCTCAGAGTCTTGGAGGCCAGAAGTCCAAAATTAAGGTGTCAGCAGGGTCTTGTGCTGGCTAGAGGTTCGGGAGAGAATCCTTCTTGCCTCTTCCTGGCATCTGATGATGTTGCCGACAGCCCTTAGCGTTCCTTGTCTTATAAATGTATCACTCCAATCTCTGCCCTGTCATCACATGGCCTTCTCCCTGCCTGTCTGCTTTCTCTTCTTATAAGGACACCACTGTCCTTACTCCAACCCCGCTCCTGTATAACCTCATCATAACTAATTACATCTGCAAAGACTCTATTTCCCAATAAGGTCACCTTCTGAGGCTCCAGGTAGACATGAGCTGGGCTGGGTGGGAGCACGAAGGGGAGGGAACCTATTCAATCCGATACAGATGAGAAGGTGAGGTAAAGGAAGAGAAGGTTTGGAATTAGGATCGACAGAAGGGTGATTCCAGGGTTGTTTTTATTATTATTATCATTATTTTTTGGCCGTGCCACGTGGCTTGCAAGATCTTAGTTCCCTGACCAGGGATTGAACCCATGCCCCCTGCAGTGGAAGAGCAGAGTCCTAACCACTGGACCGCCAGGGAAGTCCCTGATTCCAGTTTCTATAACTTCATTTCCTCAGCTGACAAGAGCACCCAAGGAGGAACCCCCCTGAAATCCCAAATGACACCTCGGCCTTGGCTGTATTGTCCCTTTGTTCTTTGCTGTCCATGGATGAGTGGCTGCCTTGGGTTGGTGGCTTCCTTCTCCATCCTGAAGGAATTCCCCAGCCCTTGCCTTCCTCACCTCACTGTTCAGTTTGCAGAAATGGATATTAAATCAGATTTTCACCTGTTTCATTACATTCTGATGATTTTGAGCTACTGGGATTTTCAATTTGAAAGAAAATATTTTGATCCAGCAATGCCCACAGGACAGCTCTAGGATGAGGACGCTTGGAGCCTTCTGGGGAGCTGTGGAGTGTGAGTCTGTGTACAGACACATCACCTAAAACCCACTGGTTGACTTGCTAGTTGGCCCATGGGGAGATGTCGTTGTGTGGAAGAGTTTTCATCAGAATTCTGGTATAAAATGAAAAGCCTCAAAGGAAAGAAAGCCTTTCAAAACCTGTGTTGCATTCCTCTGATTTGGTGCAGCTTGTTTTCATGCAAAGTTTACTAAGACAGAAGAGGCAACCCAGTGGCGTCATGTGCAAATCATAGGATTTACCAACATGATTCAAGGTGAGATCTTTGATTGGGTTGGCCCATGCTGTTTCAGATGCTCCAGCTCTTTTTTTCACTAACTGTTATTAATAGGATAGGCCACTGCATCTTTCATTCTAAGGACACTTCTGGAGCAGACCCTCACCACTGCTGATATGATGTTGTATCTGCACTCACACCTTTTCCCTAGTCCTCCATCCTCTCTATGCCTGATGCTGTCCTGAGTCTGATTCCTTTGTTGTCTCTTACAGCCCTTAACAGAGTTCCTGCCATGGTGCCTTACCCCCAGCAGGGGTTTAGCAAATGGGGTGCAACGAACAGAAGGAATATGATGTGCTGGTGGGATTGTATTCATAAACAGAAAACAACATTTGGCATACACTGTATTCACAAATAGTAACAAGTGATGGATGTCGGGCAGCAGAGAGGATGCTAAGAAAAATGAGATGCCATTGAGATGCAGGTTTCATTTCTCTCTCCTGACTCTGGCCACCAGCTGAGCTGTGCAGCCCTCAGCTCTTTCTCAGCCTGCAGGGCCTCTTTACCAGTGGTTCTGGGGCTGACTACCAGAAGTGAATGCCTGGTGAGAGCCAGGAGAACAAGCCCCAAGCCAAGCTGCCAATGAGAGCAGAGCTAGATCAAAAAGAAGCTAAGATATGCAGCCAAAAGAGATGGAACCCAGACACAGGGCTCAAAGCAGGTGGGAGGTAAGCCTGGAAAACCTCAGGAATTGCTCCAGAGCACATAGACCCCTGCTGTTATGGGTGGAATTGTGTCCACCCCCTTCCAATTCGTATGTTAGAGTTCCAAGCCCCAGTACCTCAGAATGTGACCTTATTTGGAGATAGGGTCTTTAGAGAGCTAATCAAGTTAAAGTGACATCATTAGGGTGGCACTAATCCAATATGACTGGTGTCCCCATAAGAAGGGGAAATTTGGACACAGAAGCACACAGAGGGGAGATGATGTGAATAGACAGGGAGAAGACGGCCATCTACAAGCCCAGGAGAAAGGTCTGGAACAGATCCTTCCCTCATAGCCTCAGAAGAAACCAACCCTGCAGATACCTGGGTCTCAGAGTTTGGCCTCCAAAACTGTGGAACAATAAATTTCTGTTGTTTAAGCCACCCAGTCTGTGGTAGTTTGTTACAGCAACCCAAGCAGACTAATACACCTATGATGACTAGTCCTGTGATTCCTGCCCTACTTATAAGGCACATGGGGCATTTAAAGGGCCTTTGAAAATGGGACCCATGCCCAACAAGCCTGCAACACGCCCATTTGGTGGTGGTATTGTCAGTCTCTATCAGTGATGTCCATTTCAATCACTCTCTATCTTGAGATACAGTGCAGCAAAAATGGCCTGACAATTTGACATCAACCAAATTTTTTTTAATGTGACTATTTTTGATCCAGCAATTCCATGTCCAAGAATGTAGAGCATTTCCCCAAAAATGCTGATACAAGGGCTCAAAGACATGTATAAGGATGTTTCCTGCAGCCTTTTTCTGTACCTTGCACATATTTTCTTACTTTTTATTTGCAAAGAATTCAAACTTACTGAAAATTGGCAAGAATGAAAATAGTACATAAAATGCTCACGCACCATTTATGCCAAATCTCTTACTGTTAACATTTTGCTTCATTTGTTTTATCATCTTTAACTGTCTCTCTGTCAGCCTCTCTCAACCCTGTGAACAAAGACTGCTTACATCATAGCCCTTTAATCCTAACTACTTCAGTGTGTGTTTCCTAAATGTAAATATAATGTCTTACATAATCACAACAGTTATCAACCTCCGGAAGTTTATCATGGAAACAGTACTTTTATCCAATCTGCCTTTCTTATTCCAGTTTTATCAACTGACTCAAAAATGTCCTCTGAGAATTTTTTTCTTCCATTACAAAATCCAACCCAGCTCAGGTACTGTACTTAGTTACCATCATTCTTTAATATCTATCAGTCTGTAACGTTTCCCACAGCCTTTCTTTGTCTTTTATGACATTGACACTGTTATGGAAGGAATGTTTGTGTCCTCCCAAAATTCATATGTTGAAATCCTAACCCCCAAGGTGATGGTATTAGGGAGGGCATTAGGTCATGAAGGTGGAGCCCTCGTGAATGGGATTAGTGCCTGGATAAAGAGACCCCAGAGAGCTCTCTCATCCTCTTTCCACCATGTGAGGAGGACACAATGAGAAGTCTGCAGTCTGCAACTTGGAAAAGGGTTCCCACCAGAACCCAGCCAAGCTGACACCCTGGTCTCAGACTTCCAGCCTCCAGAGCTGTGGGAAATAAATGTCTGTTGTTTAAGCCACCCAGTTTATGGCATTTTGTTATAGAAGTCCAGATAGACTAAGACACACTATTAAAGAATACAATTTATTTTTAATAGACTCTTCCTCATTTGGGGTTTGTTCCATGGTCCCTCATAGCCAGATTCAGATTATGCTCTTCCAGGACAGAAAGTGCCATGAGTGATGCCTATACTTCTCAGGGAATCATATCTGGAGGTCCTGGATATTCATCTACTCCTCACAGGTTAATTTTTACCTCCTGGTTAAATTAGTGTCCAATTTCTCCACTGTGTAGTTGCTTTTTTTCCCCTTGTAAGCAACAAGCAGTCTGCGGGGAGATACAGTGAAACCATACAAAGATCTTCCTCTTCAAAGTTTCCCTCTTGGTTTAGCACCCACTGAGGACTTTTGCCTGACCAACCTTTAATGGTCATAAGATGATAATTTTCCAACTCCAGCACGCCCTCCACATTGATCTTGGCACTCAGCAAGCCTTAGTCCTCACAAGTGTGCCACAAGGTAGAGATACACCTGGGAGAATTCAGGAGCCTGCCGCATCAAGGAAGATTCTAGGGCTTCGGCGGTCAGGATACCTCCTCTGTAATGAGAGACAAGTTACTGCCCTTGCACTGATAACCACGAAGAAAGAGGCACAATCTTTATAGATTTCTTTGGATTGGGGAGGTAAGACAAACCATGTTTGAAAATGCTTCTCTAGCCATGTCGCCCATAAAGTAACCCTGTCAACCCAGATGGTGCCAGTTTCAAGCAGAGTCTGGAGCAAGGAAAGGCTCCACGGAGAGCTGAGACTGCAGTGAACACTGCCCTGGACTTTGACTTTGGGGCCATTTGACCCAATGATACTGGAAGTGTCTGCAGCCGGGGGATGCTGTGTGGAGCCTCTGAGGGCTCCAAAAAGAGTTCACAGCACAGACCCTGAAGGTGCAGGAGTAGGTCACCGCCTCCCTCTGCCAAGGACCTTCGCCATTGCGCAAGCAGCTCCTTTCTTACCCGCCCTGGTAGAAGAAGAAAGACTAACCACGAGGCACAGGCACAATGTGAGCTGAACTGCCCACCGAGAACTGGATGTCTGATCTACCAAACCACCATGAAGAGCAACTGCATGTGCACAAAAGCATGCCATTATAAAATGGAAACGGTATGTGGAGATCTGGTCCAAGCAGGTGTAGGCAACATAATTGACCTGCAAAAGGAGGTGGTTTCAGCCTCCAAGATGCCTCCTC
Source organism: Pseudorca crassidens (assembly GCF_039906515.1). Taxonomy (NCBI): domain Eukaryota; kingdom Metazoa; phylum Chordata; class Mammalia; order Artiodactyla; family Delphinidae; genus Pseudorca; species Pseudorca crassidens. The sequence continues at coordinate 8,912,127 of NC_090298.1, forward strand.
AGAGTGTCTGTTTCAACCCTCTGCCACCCTGCACTATGGCCTCATGGGGATTCCCTATGGCCAGTTAATGAAGGAGGAAAGAGTACAAGCTTGACTCATGGATTAATTGCGTGGTCACCTGAACACCCTGGAAGAGGGTGCCTGCTGCACTCAGGACCATTTCTGAAAGACAATGGATAGGAAATCTTCCCCCAAGACAGAACTTCAGGAGGCACATCTGGTTTTCATGGGAAGGATAAATGGTTGAAGATGTGAATATACCCTGAGTGATCAGCGGGGGTCAATGAGTTGACCAACTAGTCAGGGCCTTTGAGAAAACAAAATTGAAAAACTCATAGTAAGGAGGTTGGGGGATAGCTGCGTGGAAGGACTTCTGAGAATGTGGACACATTTGTGTTCATGCAAATGCCCACCAGAGGGCAGCCACAGTGGAAGAGGCACTCTATAACAGGTGGACAAGAAGACCCGGGCATGGGGTCAGGATGGATGCCACACATGAACTCAACAGCCTAACTGCATGGCTGCCTTCGCCAAGATATATGTGGCCACCATTGCTGCTGAGCACCCAAACTTCCAACAACGGAGGAATATACTGAGCCTCCACTCTGGAACCATCCCTGGGAGGACCAGCTGGTTACTTGGTAGCGGATGAATTACATTGGACCCCTCGCTTTATAGAGGAGACAAGTCTTTGTCTTCATAGGGTAGCACAAATTCCAAGTGTGAGTTTTCTTTTCCTGCCCTCAGCACTTCTGCCAGTCTCACCATTAATGGATTTACAGAATGCCAGAATCCCTGAACAAGCACCCTGGTGTCCCACATAACATCAACTAGGGGACACTTAAAAGAAGTGACTCAGTGGGATCATGCCTATAGAATCCCCTGGGTTTACCTATTGCCCAGAATCAGCTGGCTCGAGAGATGATGGGATGGTCTGCTCAAAGCCCAATTACAGTACCAGTTGGAAGCAAACATCCTATAAGGTTGTAGGGTAGAACGTCTGCCTTAAAGTTTAAGGATTAAACCAATGATCAACATATGGTGCAATCTTCCCCCACAGCCAGGAGCACAGGCCAAAGAAACAAGGGGTGGAGGTACAAGTGTTTACTGTTCTAGCTCTTAACACACCAGAAGTTTTACTTCCCATGCCCATGACCTTGGGTTTAGTGGATTTGGAGGTCCATGACCAAAGCAGAAAACAATCATGTTTCTGATCCACTGGAAGCTGAGACACCTTCCCCTTTCCCCCCTCCACCTTCCAGTGAACAAACAGCCAGGTAGGGGTCCAGTGGAAAAGACGATATCAAGTATTTACAGCCTACAGGATTTGTTGGGGTACTTCTTTGTTCTCCCTTGCCCCACATTCCTGGCCAAGAAAAAAAAAAACTGCAGAAAAGTCACCAAGATCTCACACCCTGCAAGAATGAAAGTGGGGGTCATCTCACCAGTAAAGAATCCATCCAGCATGGGCTTGTACATGGCAGGGAGACTAAAGTATGGGTGGTGGGAAAAGATGTCTCTCTAGGCCCCGTGACCTACCAAGCTGGGAAGCACAGCAGCTGCGGTGATAAACCAAGCTGCTGATCCCTGCCCCATGTCTATTTCCTTAAATGAAGGACACAGGCTTGGCTGACAATTTAGATTTCACATGGAAACATGACCAAATTAATATCACTTTGCAGTGAGAGTAGCTGGTGGGACTTCACACATTCCCTCTGCTGGGGACATGAGCTCTTCATGCAAAGGACAGGAATGGATGCTGAGGGCAAAGGAGTCGCCTGTCCCAGATCCTTCCATTTGCTTTTCTGGGTCTGTCTCCACCCTTCTCCACCCTGGTCCCTGCCCCAGGACTCTGGACTGATTAAACTCTACAAGAGGCTCCCAAAGAAATTGGCTTCCAGTTGGGTTCAGCTAGCAAGAGCCCCAGCAGGAGAGGGAGGGAAGGAGGAGAGTAAATCAGGGTGTTTATTCTCTGGTTCCTCCATGGAGGTGACACCGGTCTGCTAAGTCCATCCAAAGACTGTCACTGTTCCTCTCAAGGTGGCTTGTTCCAGCCACTCTCTCTTCTTCTGAGTTTCAGTAACCTGTCCCTTCCCTCTTCCTAGGATGGCAACTGCTCCACCATTGCTAGCCCTGGTTCCCGCGCTATGCCATGGTTTCCCGATACCTGCCATACCTTTGTAATGAGTTCCTTTAAAAATAAGACCTCCTCGGGCTTCCCTGGTGGCGCAGTGGTTAAGAGTCCGCCTGCTGGTGCAGAGGACGCGGGTTCATGCCCCGGTCCGGGAAGATCTCACACGCCACGGAGCGGCTGGGCCCCGTGAGCCATGGCCGCTGAGCCTGCGCGTCCGGAGCCTGTGCTCCGCAACGGGAGAGGCCACAACGGTGAGAGGCCCGTGTACCGCAAAAAATAAATAAATAAATAAGACCTCCTCAATTTATCCTAACAGAACATGCCATCTGTTACCCCTGGGGACTCTAATAAGCACAAAAGTTTAAATACCATGCCCAGGATCATGGATCTGGGAGATGGTAGGAAGAGGCAATGTCTTGAGAGTAGACTCTGTACAGCCCTGCGGGAAGTGCACTTGGGTCATGTCTGGGCCCCTCACCCCTCCAGAACTGTGAGATAATAAATGCTGAGCATGGGGTCATCTGTTATGGCAGCAAAAGAACACATAGGATGCTGAAAATTTCTCTCCCATTCACCCTTTCTTAGAAAACTACCCAAAGATGTGCTCTAGCAAAATTAGGGAGTAAACAAAGAAAGGGGGAGGATAGACTCCAGGAAATAGAGTCTTCCACCAAGGACAGTGGAGAGGGAAAGGCCCCGGGGACCGTTGGTGGCACACCTGGAGAGGAAGGCATGGTTGGAGCAGGGGGTCAGAGCCTCCAGGAGGGCAACGGGCAAGGGAGGCTGAGCTCGCTGCCCAGGAGGGAACCATCAGCCATGAGCCCCTGGCAGCCATAAGTGCAGGACACGACCAAAGCTGGGAGTGTCTGGAGAGGGGCCCTGAAAGTGGAAAGAAATAAGGCCCCAAAAGACCAAGCTGGGAGGAAAACCCCAGGAAAGCAGAGGCTGCCTTCCTATTACAGCTGGTGGCCAGGGGCACCTCCACTGTAAATCACAGTGGAAGGAGTGACACTAGGCAGGGGTCCTTGTAGAGGAGTTTGTACATAGACAGTTTTGATCTTCCTTTTGAATCCAGATAATGAAACATCGGTGTGGGGAAAGAAAAAGAGAGAAAGGGAGGGAGAGACAGTGTGTGTTTTTCTCAAGCTGAAGTAACAAGAATTAGATGTTTAAATATATTATGTAGAGTTACACAGTTAAACAAAGGCACAATGAAATAAGTGATGTAGCTATTGGGATGGGGAAGGAAGGAGGGGGTTGGGGGCCGAAGCCTCATCTCTCTCAGCAGGAAGCCAGTAGATGGTGTTTGGAGTTGATAAATCAGGAGAGAGCCAGGTAAGAGCTTTAGCTTAGAGACATGGAGGAACGGCCAGGAGATGGAAACACAGAAACCCTTCAAAGCAGGTCTGTCTGAAGCCCTCAGCTGGGCTGAGGGCACAGAGCAAAGCACTGTCCCTTTTCATTATATGGCCCCCTGTACTATTTGGTTTCCTAATCCTGTGCTTGAAACCTTTTTTATACACCAGAGCAGATGGGGGGAGAGAGGGTGGGGAAGGAGGGAGGCATAGAAGGAAGGGAGGGGGGGAAGGGAAAGACGGAGGAATGGAAGAAGGGTGGGATGGAGGCGGGAGCGGGGTTGGGGGAAGGCCCCCTGGACCTGCAGTCACTAAAGCCGGAACCCGCGGCTTCTATTCCAGGCCGTCGCAAGGAGCCCCTGGCACTGCTGCACCACCAGGTGTGCAGGAGAGGCTCAGGGGCAATCCACCCCCCAACAGGGATGGGAACATGTGACACTGGGCAGTCCCCCAGACACTCCAATGGGCCCCAGCTCCAACTGCCCCGGGGGTGACCTGCCCATGGACACACCCTTCACTTGCTTCCCCACTTCCCCTCCCCTCCTCACCCCTTCCTGCCCCTGGGTCACCTCCCAATAACCCATCATACCCAAACCCTTGTCTGAGCTTCTGAGGAGACCCCAGCTGACATCGGCACCATGGCCTGCAGCGTTCTCCATGCCTGCAGCGTCCTCTGTGCCTGTAGCATCCTCTGTGCCTGCAGCATCCTCTGTGCCTGCAGCACAGAGGATGGATCCAGGCTCCGTACCCCATGCAGCATCTCCCTGCCCTAGGCTCAGGGTAAGCTCTCCAGCCACGGGAGAAAGGCCTAGGCGGAGGACATGGGGCTGGAGGCAGCAGGTGTGGGCCTGTGTGGGACTGTCCTCCAAGCTGCAGGAGCCTCCTGGGCCGGATGAGGGGCGGGGGTGGGAGCCCAGTGCACTCCCTGCAGGGCTGTACGCAGCCTGACCTCATGTCACCGCCTGTTCCTAGATCCACAATCCTGGGCATGGCATTTAAGCTCTGCCTGTTGGTCAGGCTGGATCCAGCCTCCAGCAGTGCCAGCAGGCCTCCCTGTGTGTCACCCCGCTATCCCACTGCATGCTTTGCCCTCTTGCTGGTGGTCGTCTTCCCTGGGCAACCTCTGGAAGCTCCAGGCAAATATCCCACTAGCCTTCCACCTGGTAGAAAGAGCAGGGCATGGAGAAGAGTCGGGGTGGGATCTCGTGGACTGACTTGGGTCACCAGCCCACCTTGATTCAAACACTGAGTCACGAGATAGAGATGCCCTGGGAGCTGGCTGGGGGGGAGGGGGGGTCAGGCCCTTCTAACTAAACACAGGACCTGAGAGTGGGGAGCCCATGTGGTTCCCAGAGGAAAATTGAGATGCTACTTCCGAAGAACAGAGAAGCTCTATGTCCGCCCCAGGTGTCACAGGACGGCAATGCAGAACTCACCTCCACCAGCCGGGGCCCAGCTGATTTCTAAGCACCACCAGCACACGCCAGCTACCAGGACACGCTCGGTCACAGACACTGACGCAGACACTCGAACAGACCAGTCCCACGTTTGATGAGACGTGTGGTTGTGACACTCAGACACTCAGCCAACAGGATGTTGAGACAAAGAACAAACTTTGTCATGAATATAATCCACATGTTTGTGGGCTGGGTGACCCAGGAGCTCACTTTTCCTTTAATATGTAACTAGAATGGTTTAAGCCTCTTTACCCCAAAGTGGACAGACCCCACCCTCCCTGTATGTTTCGGGGTTCTCTGGGGCCCATAGGTCCTCCAGTCCCCTTTTCCTCTTTCTTCCTTCACAGATTCCATAATCTCCATGCAGATAACCCTGGACTTGAATCTTCTAGCTCCCCTTGCTATAAACCACCCACAAAATGCAGATCTTTTCCTTTATTTCTCCAAACACATCTCTCTCAACGTAGCAGACTTTTACTAAAGACTCAGGGTGATGATGAGGGGTTATATCACGGAAAATAAATTAAATAGCAGACATTTCTGGTTTTAAAAGGAGAGCCATTATTTGAGGAACTAACTTGAAAGCCAAATTTCTCCCCCGATCCCCCAGGTCATCCATTGCAATTCTGTCCCTGTCTCTTTTGAGGCCTTTTCCTGTCACTATTGCTATGCAACAAACCACCCCAAACTAAAAAGTGAAAAACATTTTCTACTACGCACCTACTAGAAAGGCAATCCAGAACACTGACAACACTAAATGCTGGTGAGGGTGTGGAGAAACGGGAACCCTCATTCACTGCTGGTGGGAATGCAAAATGGTGCAGCCACTTGGGAAGACAGTTTGATGGGTTCTTACAGAATTCAGTATAATCTTACTGTACCATTCAGCAATCATGCTCCTTGGTATTTACCCAGAGGAGCTGAAAACGTATGTCCACACAAAAACCTGCACACAGATGTTTATGGAAGCCTTATTCATAATTGCCCAAACTTGGAAGCAACCAAGATGTCCTTCAGTAGCTGAATGGATAAATATAGCATGGTGCATCCAGACAATGCAGTATCATTCAGCACTAAAAAGAAATGAGCTGACAAGCCATGAAGAGACATAGAGGAATGTCTAGACATAGAGGAAAGAAGCCAATCTGAAAAGGCTAAATACTGTGTGATTCCAACTATATAACATTCTGAAAAAATCAAGTAAAAAGTGGTTTCCAGGGCTTGGGTGGGAGTGAGAGGGGTGGGAAGGGATGAGTAGGTGGACCGCAGAGGATTTTTCAGGCAGTGAAAATATGGGAAATCTCTTTACCCTCCTATCAATTTTTTTTTTTTTTTGGCTGCAGTGTGCTGCATTGCATGCAGGATCTTAGTTCCCCAACCAGGAATCGAACCCATGTCCCCTGCATGGGGAGTTCAGAGTCTTAACCACTAAATCACCAGGGAAGGCCCTACCTTCCTCTCAATTTTGCCATGAACCTAGATCCGTTCTTCAAATCTTTAAAAATATTTTTAATGTATTATGCTGACACATTCTAGGGATCAGGAATTAGGGCACAAAAGGAACAACTTACTTCTGCTCCATGATTTCTGGGACCTCCTCTGGGAGGACTCAAAGGCTGAGTGTGATTTAATAGCTGGGGGCTGAAATTTTCTTCTCTCATATGTCTGGTGGTTAAGGCCAATTGTTGGCTGAGAACTTGAGCAGACTGTGGACCATAATGTCCACACATGTGGTCTCTCCACCTGGGCTCTCTTGGGCTTCCTCACAACATGGCTGCCAGGCCCCAAGAGCAAGCATCCCAGGAGAACAGGGTAGAAGTTCACAGCACTTTTATGACCTAGGCTTGGAAGTCATATGGTGCAACTTCTGCTGTATTCCATTGATTGAGGCAATCACAAAGGCCTACCCAGGGTCCAGGGGAAGAGGACACGGCCTCCACCTCTTGGTGGAAGAGCCTGTGGGATGGGAGATGTTTCCATCTTTGGAAAATACAATCTCCCATAAAACCTCTTCACATTTCTGATATCCTCTCTTCCATACTCCTCAGCATCTCAGAAACTTCAAAATCCCTCTAACTTGATTACACAAAGCAATTCATTGCTCCCTTTGTCTCTCCTGGCTCTGCCCTGGGAAACTTCCCCTTTTACACCAGAGTATTTTCCTAAATGCCAGAGTATTTTCCTAAACAGTCAGCACTATTTAACAGCATGCAGGTGCTCAGATTTATGTATTATTATGAAATACCTAGCCAAAAAGAATATCTTCCAAAAGATCGATTGTGTGTTACTCAGGCATAGAAATATTGTTTCTCCATAATGTATGGAAGCCACATCTGCAAAGCTGTATTAATATAGTTTACCCATAGTAGGGGGGCAAAAATATTTAGTGAGTAGGTAAATAAATGAATGAATCAAATATGAACTATCAGCCAAGACATGGAAATAACCTCATTACTTGGAATTGAGTGTTTTAATGTAATTCATTAAAATAGACACTGTCTGTATTTGTGATATATGTGTGCTTAAAATTCATGGAGAGAATGAGCATTTTAATTACAAAATGCTAAAAATCATTAACAATTTAAAGATCATCAAGTAAGCAAGTCTGCTACGCCCTTATAGACAAACCAGACAAGTGCAAGGGCACAGCTAAAGGGCAGATGCAAGAGGAGGGAGGAAGGGGCAGGGCCAGTTGCCCCCTACTCATGGACCCAGAAGAATTTAACCCAACCTACCAAAATGTAAGAGGCCCAGGGATGCTGTGGGAGAAGGGGAAGGACCAGGGGTTGCATGGGGACTATGACCCCCTGGGGGATCTCAGCCTCTGCTGAGAGACCAGGGCCACATCCACCCCTCCCCCACTGCGACCCCCAGTCTAGACAGCCTCCCACGTCCCACTGCCGAAGGCAGCCTGCCTTCTCCACCTTGATTCCTTCGTCTGCTTTCCCTCCACTTCCAGGAAGTCACCTCTCCTCAATTCCTATCAACTAAATCAAGCCCACCCTTTAGCACCCAGTCCAATGCCACGGTCCCCAAGAAGCAAAAACATCCCCATCACCCAGCCCAGCGCTGATTTCATACCCTCTGTGCCCCCCTGTTCTCTGTGTTCTCTGCTACTGTACTTACCTTGAATCACGAAGGCCCAGCATTCAGGCTGCACTCACTTGATGAGCTGACTCCATGTTGGCTCCATTTCATCCACTCAGCAGCCCCAGGAAGTACTGTGACTGACTGTCCTCATTTTATGGAACTGAGGCCAGAGAGTAAGTGACTCGTTCAAGGCCACATGACCAGTTTGAAATACAGATGAACCCTGGGGTGCCTACGGGGTCCATGTGATGGCCAATTCCAAGGTCTCCTGGAGTGAGGGGAGGGGGATGGACATGCTGGGGAGTTCGTGGTGGTGCCCTCACATCAGGGTTCCTGTTCAGGGTCTGGTGGTACAATGCAGTCACATCTGCCTAGTTAGAGACCTGCAGATTATACTCCTTGTAAGAGTAGAATATGCAATGAAATAAGGAACCACAAGTATCTCTTATTACCTCACAAAGATTTATTAGTGAAGGCAAAGTGCTTATAACAGCTGTCAAATATAAAGAGGTTAGTTGCACCAAAAAAAATAAGTTTTCCCAACTGGCTTGACTTTTGTTTAAGACAACTAGTAAGTATTCAGCTATCATAAAAATACTTTTGAAAAAACAGACACACTCCATCTGTCCCTTCAAAGTAAAAGTAACATTTTAAAATGAGTATGCAAGAAAGAGTAATGTTATACAGAGAGCTTCTGAATACGGATATATGGAAATGTTTTCATTATTATATGACTTTCCTGGCCCAAACAAGATAATACGTCATCCACTAAACTCTCTTATCTGCACACTTAAAACAATTTTCTAAGCTGTTTAAAAGGTTTCCAAATGAATATTTTGAATGGATTTTGATTCCATATGTTTTAAATTGCATAACTGGTGGCTGTGATTTTTAAAATGAGTTTCATCGAAGACGTGAACTCAATTTTCAGAATTTATTGTAAAATGAGATTTTTATGAATCTTGCCAAACTTATCCATTAACACCTTAATCATGACTGTTCCATCTTCACGTGATTAAATGATAAGGAGGTATTCTTCAACTACAAATGAAAATAGATGAACAAAGCTGCCTATATGGGGAATTGCATATAAATACGACAAGATCAGATTTTGAAAACATCATTGACAAATTTGCAGAAGTTACAGCTTAAGAACAGAAAATTTAATACTATTTGCCACTGCAAAAAAAAAAAACTAGTAGGTACATACAAGCTTTTTTTTCTTTTTCCTACAAGTATATTAATGGAAATTTTAAAATATAAATCTATAACTTTTTCCTTTTTATTGTAATTTTTTAATTTTCATTTTTTAACAAAGGTCCTGGTTGGGCTTCCCTGGTGGCACAGTGGTTGAGAGTCTGCCTGCTGATGCAGGGGACACGGGTTCGCGCCCTGGTCCAGGAAGATCCCACATGCCGTGGAGCGGCTGGGCCTGTGAGCCATGGCCGCTGAGCCTGCACGTCCGGAGCCTGTTCTCCGCAGCGGGAGAGGCCACAACAGTGAGAGGCCCGCATACCGCAAAAAAAAAAACAAAGGTCCTGGTATGATTATATAGACAAAATTCAATAAAGGAAAAATTTCACTGTCAAGAAAAAAAATGAATTTTAGTAAGCACAGCCATTTGAATCTACATATATTTGCAAAGTCTCACTCTCAGTTAAGATGATATTAAAACACATATCAAAGGAAACTGAACTTAAAATCTGGCCTTCAGATCACTGTATCACAATAAAGTAAACAAGATTTTTTAATAATGCATATTTGATTATATTACTATTATTAAAAGTGCTTAATGTACTCTAAAGAGAACAGAAATAAATGGTATAGAAAATTTCAGTACCATTAATAAACAGGAATAAGTTATTATTTAAATATTACATACTTTAGCTCATTTAAAAATTCTATTTCATATATTTTATCTATGTGTATTGTCAACGCCCTCCAGCCAAAGCCACCAGAAGTACACTTGTGAATTTCTGGTGAACAAGTTGCAGTTATTACTCATTGTGAGGAGAGAGACTACGCACCATGGGAAACTTGTGGGGGGATGGTGGTCAGTAAGATGGTGTTTGTTAGATAGTGGTGATTGGTGATTTGGGTGAGGATCTAAGGGAGGGGTTCTCTCTAGCTTGGATGCTATCAGAGAGAGGGGGCAAGCCTATGAGGGGGTATCTCAGTACATCTTATCCCTGGGGACAGCCGACTAGAGCAAAGATGAAGCTGTAACTGGTGAAACGGGGATCACTCATGTTGGCCAGGAGGGGCGTGTTAGGTGTTCTGTGGGTGGCACGGTGATCTTGTTTTCATCTGTGCTTAGACAAATTGATGAGGGGGCTTTGCTTGGTCTCACTTTATCACGGGCTCAGAGTAACCTTATCTGAGGTAGGTATTCTGTGAGATTGTCTACATCCAACAGATTACCGTGCCTGTCTGTGAATGCCCAGCCACTGCTGGATGTCAGGACTGCTCTTTCCACTTTCCTGGCATAGTATTACAAAACTACAGACACACCTCACAGATATGGTAGGATCAGTTCCAGACCACCGCAATAAAGTGAATATCGCCGTAAATTGAGTCACACGCATTTTTTGGTTTCCCAATGCATATAAAAGTTATGTTTACACTGTACTGTAGTCAGTTAAGTGTGCAATAGCATTACATCTAAAAAAGCAATGTACATACCTTAATTAAAAAATACTTTGTTGCTAAAAAATGCTAACCATCATCTGACAATGCAGGGTTGCCACAAACCTCCAATATGTAAAAAAAAAAAAAAGCAATACCTGTGAAACTCAATAAAACAAAGTGCTATAAAACAAGGTATGCCTGTACACTGTACAGTAGTATTGTAGTTCACATGTCAGCACCCCAAAAAGAACCTGTACCCCATTCGCAATCACTCCACATCCCTTCTCTCCCCAGCCCATGGCAACCACTCAAAATTTGCCAATTCTGGACATTTCATATAAGTGGCTGTGATAGTTAATTTTATGTGTCTGCTTGGGTAGGTCATGGTACCCAAATATTTGGTCAAATATTATTCTAAATGTTTCTGTAAAGGTATTTTTAGATGAGATTAACATTTAAATCAGTAGACTTTGAATAAAACGGATCGCTCTCCATAATGTGGGTGCGACTCATCCAATCAGTTGAAGCCCTTAATGGAAAAAGACCAACCTCCTCAAGCAAGAAGGAATTCTCCCAGCAGATTGCCTTTGCACTCAAAGTGCGACTCTCTCCCGGCTCACCAGCCTACCTGGACAATTTTGGACTAGTCAAGACGCTACAATCATGTGCACTAAATCCATGAAATAAATAAACTTATATGTATACAGTTGACCCTTGAACAATACAAGGGTTAAGGGTGCTAACCCTTTACACAGTCCAAAATCCAAATATAATAAATATAACCTATAGTCGGCCCTTTGTATATACTCATTTCTTCCATGTCCTCCACTCTGCATCTGTGGATTCAGCCAAACTTGGACACAGAGCCATACAGGACTGTGGTATTTACTATTGAAAAACATGCACAAATAAGTGGACCTGCACAGTTCAAACCTTTGTTATTCAAGGGTCAGCTGTGTACAGACACACACACACACACACACACACACTCACACACACTCACACTCACATCCCATTGGTTCTGTCCCTCTGGAGAACCCTAACACAATGGTATTATAGAATATGTGAGATTTTCTGACTGACTCCTTTCACTCACCATATTTATATGACTTCTCATTTAATCCTCAAACCCTACCATGTGAGAAGCATCTACATCAGCAGTAAAGTGGAGTGGATCCTTCTAGCCAGAATGATTACGGCAGGAATAATGGGCATATGATTCTGGCTTCATGGTGACCATCTTAACACTCAGAATGCACCATTCTGATGTTTGAGAAGCCCTCCTGCAAACTCAGTGGAGAGGGCCCCTCTTGCAGGAAGCCTTCCTGGATCTGTCCTCCATTCCAGGCCAGCATCTCTCCATCACATCCCTCTGCTCTGCTTGTCAGACTATAACAGTCTGTGAACTCAAATGGCTTCTTGCTAAGACTGAAAACCTTGAATGCTAAGGGCTATGTCTATCCACCACCAAACTCCCATCCCCCATCTCATCCTAGTTCCCAGAACGTTCCATACAGAAGCCTCACCCTAGAGCCCGCCTCTCCTCTGTCCCCGAGGGAAGGTTCTGCTCCTAGTCCCTCAGCCCCGCCAGAAACTCTGGCCTGGTTGAACCCATGGACTACAACCCAATGGGCCTCGTCCGCAACCAGCAGCCAGGCCTGGCACCGACCCTCAGCATCTTATTTTCTGTCAAATAAAATGAGTTTTAAGTACACAGGCTTCTGTTGTGTCCAGCTTCTAACTGACAGGCCCGCCCGCCAGGAGCTGCTGCCTCCTGGCTTCCCTCAGCATGAAGTGGGGCAAGCCCTTCCAGAACTTTCCCTCCAGCGGCTTGCTTGCCTTTTGGCTACATGCTTCTCTTTCTGCTCTGTGACAGGGACCACCTTCCCCACCCCCAAAGCTTCCCCACCCACACACACCCAGAGACTAGCCTTAGCTCTGAGTGTTTTTTAATAAAACTTTCTGAATTCCTGTAGGGTAAATTGGCAACTCCCTTTTGAACCAAAATCCATTATCTACCATGAACATGGTCCCAGCAGCCCATAAATAATGGAAATTTGTCAGTATTACCCCCAGAGTGACCCAATCTTCCTTCACTTTTGGACATTATTATCCAAGGGCGAGGGACCCTTTCAGTAGCAGAGAATGAGGCAAAAGTCAGCATTCTTTTATCTAGGGCCTGACTTTGAGCTCGTCCCTTGGGCAGTTTGCAAGAAGTTTCCTGGTACCTCAACAGAGCACTGGCCCATCTGTTCAGTCTTCAACAGCTCTGTGGAGAGCAGTCCACGGTACAAGCCAGAGCCCGGTTGCAGAAGACAGTGGAACACAATCCCCTGAAGCCCCCAGCCCACCAGGGAGCAGGCTGCAGCCATGACAGCTGAGCATTGTCATGCTGGCTGGAAAGACACAGATTCTTCCCAAATCAGAGAAGTGACTCATAATCTGAAGAATCCATACTGCTGTGTTGAATTGCATCCTCCAAGAGAGATACATTCAAGTCCTAACCCCTGTGAATGAGACCTTATATGAAAATAGGGTCCAGGACTTCCCTGGCGGTGCAGTGGGTTATAATCCGGGTTTGAGCCCTGGTCCAGAAGATCCCACATACTGCGGAGCAACTAAGCCCGTGCGCCACAACTACTAAGCCTGCGCTCTAGAGCCCGCAAGCCACAACTACCTAGCCCACGTGCCACAACTACTGAAGCCCATGCACCTAGAGCCCATGCTCTGCAACGAGAGAAACCACCGCAATGAGAAGCCCGCGCACCTCAACGAAGAGTAGGCCTGCTTGCAGCAACTAGAGAAAGCCCGCGTGAAAGACCCAACGCAGCAAAAAAATTAATTAATTAATTAAATCTTAAAAAAAAAATTAGCCAAATTTTCCATTAAAAAAAAAAGAAAGAAAGAAAGAAAATAGGGTCCTTGCAGGTGATCAAGTTAAGATAAGGTCATTAGGGTGGGCCCTAGTCCAACATGACCGGGTCCTTATCTAAAGTGGAAATTTGACCACAGACATGTCACAGGCAGAGAGAAGACGATGTGAAGAAGGCCAGGTGATGGCAGAGGCAGAGATTGAAGTGATGGAGCTACAAGCCAGGGACACCAAAGACTGTTGGTCCCGCCAGCAGCTGGAAGAGGCCAGGAAGTGTTCTCCCCAGTGTCAGAGGGAGACGGCCCGGCTAACACCCTGATTCCTGACTTCCAGCCTCCAGAACTGTGAGACAGTAACTACCTGTGTTTCCACTGCCCAGTATGCGGTGCTTTGTCACAACAACACGGAGAAACCAACACACTTACCCCAAAGCAGAAGCATTGTATCTATTCGTTATTGGGTTAGCCATTGCTAGGTACTTTCTACACATCAAGAAAACTTTTCTAAACACCAAGTCATATGCAGGAGATAGATAATGAACAAAGAAATATATAAGAAAATGTTAACGCTACACAGAGAATTAGTAGGGAAAGTGTCCAGTGGCTGCACTGGGTGGTCAGAGACTGGTCCCTGAGGAAGGGAGGCTGAGAGGTGAACAGCTAAGCAAAGCCCTGAAGTGGAAATGGCAGTGGCATTTCTGAGGAGCAGAGGGGACAAGTCAGGGTCGGAGAGATGGGGCAGAACTGGAACCAGAGTGTCTTGATTCTAAAAGTCTTGTGTGCAGGGACATCTCCAAACACTACCTGTATCAGTTCCCTGTGGCTTCAGTAAAAAAGACCACATACTAGGTACCCAAATACAGGGAAATTTACTTCCGCAGTTCAAGAGGCCAGATGTCCAAAATCTAGGTGTTTAAGCAGGGTTTGTTCCTTTTAGAGACTCTGAAGGAGGGTCTGTTCCTTGCTTCTTCTGCCTTCTGGTGGTGGTTGGTGCTCTTTGACGCCCCTCACCTTGCAGATGCAGGACTCCAATTTCTGTCTCCATCTTCATCTGTGCCCAAATTTCCTTCTTACAAGAACACCAGTCAACAGGGCTTCCCTGGTGGCACAGTGGTTGAGAGTCCGCCTGCCGATGCAGGGCACACGGGTTTGTGCCCCAGTCCGGGAAGATACCACATGCCGTGGAGCAGCTGGGCCCGTGAGCCATGGCCGCTGAGCCTGCGCGTCTGGAGCCTGTGCTCTGCAACGGGAGAGGCCACAACAGTGAGAGGCCCGCATACCGCAAAAAAAAAAAAAGAACACCAGTCATCAGATTAAGGCCTCCCCCCATCCCAGTATGACCTCAGCTTAACTCAATTACATCTGCAAAGACCCTGTTTCCAAACAAGTTCCCTAGTACCTGGGGTTAGGACTTGAACTTGTCTCTGGGAGCACTTGTCTCTGGGAGTCTCTGGGACAACCCAACCCATACCAGTACCAAAGGCTTACTGTCTCTGGCAGGGGATGGGAACAGCTGGACGCCCTGACACATGGCTAAGGGTAGCCCAGTTTTGGCCCAGACACAGTGCCAACATGGCCCAGATGGCCTACAGATATAAAGATTCTTCATGTGCAGGGAGAAGAGTGAAACTAGACACACAGCAGCTGGCGATGAAGACCCGGCAAGAGGAAGGATGCTCAAGTGGGTGCCAGGAGGAAGATGGCTGATAATTTATCCCCCACCCAGCGCCCCCCAACACACACACACATGCACACACATCCATGGTGCCTCAGTACAATGCACGTCCCCTGGAACTGACACACAGCCCCAGAGAAAGGGGAGGAAGACCCCAAACCTACTGAAATCACACACCTGGCACCTGGCAGAGGGGGGACCTGGAACAGACACTAGAGGTGGCCCCGCTCTGCACACCTGGCTTTGGGGGAGGTTTTGGTCCATGTCATAGGAAATCTTCTGCAACCACCACTCCCAGCCTTCTGGGAGTAAGGCTTGCCCAGGCTGTCCAGTGCTGGGGTGGACACTCCTGTGTGGTGGTCCGCCTTAGGGACCAGAGGGCCAAGCAGACAAGCCTGGTCCAGTGATACAGCCCAGTATAACAGCCCCATCCCAGATTGCACCAGGTCCCAGATCCCCAAGGCATGACGGAGGAGGAGCCTGAGGGGGGAGCACAGAGCTCTGCTATTAAAACCTGTGGGGGACACAGAGGCAGAAGCACCATGGCCCTGCTCCCTGTGACCAAGGGGATGCAGGGGAGAGAGGCTTTCTCCCAACCTGGGACCTCAGGAGCACGGAGCCTTGTGGGAACCCCAAGAGCTCTGGCATTTGCATGGCAGTGAGGCCCCCGGGGGTGGCAGTGCCTAAGGGGTGGTGATGCTGCAGCAGCATCAGCCCTGATGACCCTCCACATGGTCAGTGCATGAAGTCGGCAGCTCCAGGGGCTCCAGCAGGACAGGGGGAGCGGGCCACAGGGAAGATGATGGGATCACTTCATGAGGACCAATGAGACCAGCCCTGGGGACTCCCAGCACCAGAGGGACCCTCAGAGCCCTCTGGCACAGCAGGAGGGGACATGGTCAGAAAGCAGCAGTCTTCACTGTGAAGACATAGCCTGGGGAAGCTCTTGTTCTCAAAGCATAGGGTGGCCCATGGGAGTTTGTCTGTTTTTAGGATGGTGAAGTAGCCAATTTCCAAACTCTTACCTACCTGTTCTGTGATTCCCAACAGTATCATGACAAATTAAACAGTACTCAGCCACTTGGCTGTCATTCTGTGCTGACGAGGATGCCAACAAGGTCTGTGGTTAGAAACTGAGTGTATGTGTCCCCCCAGGATTCATATGTTGAAGCCCTAACTCCCAGTGTGGCTGTATTTGAATATAGGCTCTCTGAGCAAGTAATTAAGGTTAAATGAGGTCATAAGGGTGGGGTCCTGACCCAAAAGGATTCATGTCCTTATAAGAGAAAACTCCAGAGAGCTCATTCTCTCTCTCCCTCCCCACACACACACTGAGAATAGCCATGTGAGGACACAGCAGGAAGGTGGTCATCTACAAGCCCAAATGAATTTTTTGGCCAACCCAATAGTACAACTCTCCTTTCATTTAGGCTATCTTTTATATTCTACTATGAAATTTTATAGATTTCTTCATTTAGGCTTTAACACTTCTTTGTTAGGTTTTGCATCAGTTAAAGATGTGTTCACTTGTGAGCTACAGAAAATCTAAACAGCAGTGACTGTAACAAGTAAGGTTCTCCCTCCCTTCCTCCCTCTTCCTCCCTCTCTCCCCTCTGCTTGCCTCCCCTTCCTTCTTTTCCCCTCTCTCCAAGAAGCCCAAGGTAAGGCAGTCCAGGGCCAGAGATCATCTGGGAACAGAGCATCTTCTAGTCGTTTCTTCCACCATCCCCAGCAGGAAGCTTTCACGCTGTGATCACAAGAAGACTGCTATACCTCCTGGCATCTTGTCTGTATCCTAGGCAGGAAGAAGGTGGCGTTCTCTTCTTATCTGGTGAGGAATGCCCTCCCATGGAATTCTGCCTATGTTTCCTGAAGCATGTGACCTTCATCACATGGCCAATCGTAGCTGCAAAGGATGCTGGGAGATCATGTATTTTTAGGTGAGTATATTTCCAACACAAACAAAATTTCAGGGTCTTTTAGTAAAGAAGAAAAGAGAGTGGCTATGCTCCTGGCATGGTGGCCACAGGTCTGCTCTCAGGTACCTAACAGATTTTGTTGCTATTATGAAGGGGATTGTTTTTTTTTCTATTGCAATCTCTAATTAGTTATTGGTAGCTAAAGAAAAATTAAAGATCTTTCTATGTTCAACTTACATTCAGCACTCCTGTTAAACTAATTTATTGGTTCTAGTCATTCATCAGGTGATTCCTTTGGTTTTTCAAACTGAACATCTAAAACATCTGAACATAATCACAGTTTTATTTCTTCCTTTAAATTTTGTATTTCTTTCCTTGAAATGTGGCTAAGATGTATAATATAGGAGCAGTGACTAGACTTCAATTTTGTTACATCATTAAGTAAGTCAGCCCCTATGTTTTTCTGGTATATGTTCTTTATTAGTTCAAGGAGCTTCCTTCTATTCCATTTTCTCTATGTTTATGTGGTGAATGAACATCTATTTTGGGTTGGGGGAGGGAGGTTAGCATCTATTATGAAAACCATGGAGGTTTGGGTTTTTTTTTTTTTTTTCATTTAATTTCAGGCAGTTAACCACACCGAAAAATATTCTTTGTTGAAGCAACCCTAACTGGCTCAAGATGTACTACCCTATTAATAAACTAAAATACAATTTGCTAATATTTTTTTTTGGTTTTTGCATGCACATTCATAATGAGCCTTTGGAGTTTTTTTATTCTTTCCTTGTGTGGTTTTGATAATGTGTTTTCTACTAACTTCATAAAATGGGTTGGTTAGCATTCCATCTTTTTCTACACTCTAGAATAGTTTCCCCAAATCTAAGTTGTCTTCTTGACTATTTGGTAGAACTCATCTATTAAACTCTATGGCGTTGGTGGCGCTTGCTTATTGATCTTTGTCTATCATTTCCATTGATTTTATGATTGTTTCTCTACTTGTTCTTGGGTCTATCTTGATTATTTGTATCTTAGGAACGTTTCAATATCAGCTACTTTCTTAATATATTAGTATAAAGATATTTAATTCTTTAAAAATTTTTAAAGGTCAAATATAGCTACAGCTATGGATCCTTTTTTGTTTCCTCATGATATTTATTTATGCTTTCTTTTTTTTATTGATTATATTGGGTTGGCCCAAAAGTTCATTTGGGGTTTCCTGAATGAACTTTTTGGCCGACCCAATACCTGCACAAAGCTTGCCAATTTTATTTGTCACTTTAAAGAACTTGCTTTTGGTTTTGTTGATTAACTCTACTGGACTTTCTGGCTTTCTATTTCATTATTTTCTGCTCTAATCTTTATTATTTCCTTCCTTCCACTTTCTTCAGGTTTGTTTAGTTGTCCTTTTTTTTAAGTTTTTTTTTTTTACAGCTAAGAAAACTTAGCTCATTTCTTTCTTGTTTTCTAATAAACACATTTCTGGCTCTAAATTCTCCTTTGAGTAATACTGTGGCTTCATCTCACAACTTTATATGCACAACTTTTAGAGTCATTTGGTTTTAAGTAGTATAACTTCCATTTTGATTTTCTTGTTAAAACATGAATTTTTTAGAAGGTATTTTTTTAATCTCCCAATGCATGCAGGGGATATTCTGTCTATCTTTTTGCTGGTGGTTGCTGTTTTCATTGCACTGCCTCCAAAGAATAAGGACTCGTGACTTCAATCTTGGGAAATTGCACATTTTCTTTGTAGCCTAGGACATGGTTAATATTAATAACTTTTCCTATATATTTTTTAAATGAGCACACTCAGTTGGGTGCAGAGTTAATTTTTTCAAATCCTTGATAGTCTTATTAATTATTCTTTTACTTGATCAATCCATTTTTGAGAATTGTTATTTGTTTCCTGTGGCTGCCATAACAAATTGCTACAAACTTAGTGGCCTAAAAACAACAAATTTATTTTCTCACAGTTCTGGAGACCAGAAGTCTGAAATCAAGGTGTCAGCAGGGCCGTGCTCCCTCCTGAGACCCTACGAGATAATCCATTGTCTGCCTCTTCTAGCTTCTGGGGGCTGCCCACATTCCTTGACTGGAGGCCACCTCACTCCAATCTCTCCCTCCATCTTCATAAGTCTCCTCCTCTGTGTGTGTCTAATCGCCCTCTGCTTCTCTCTTATAAGAACACTTGTGATGGCGTTTAGAGCCCACCTGGTAATCCAGGATGATCTCATCTCAAGATTCTTAAGTAATTACATTTGCAAAGACTCTTTACAAGCCAAGGTAGTATTTAGAGGTCCTAGGGATTAGTATGTAAACATATCTTAGGGCCACAATTCAGCCCAGTGCAACAGGGCTGTGTTAAAATCTCTTCAATTCTAAGTTGGTCAATTTCTCCTTACAATTCAAAGAAATTTAGCTGTAAATATTTCAAAGATGTGGTCTTAGGTATAAACAATGTCAAAACTATTGTATCTCCTTGATGCATTTTCACTTCTATTAATATGAAATATCTGTCTCTGTCCTTCTTAAACTTCTCATTTCAAGTTCTAATTTATCTGTATGAATATTGCTACATTTTCTTTTTAGTTAATTCTAAAACTTTCAGAGTCATTTTGTTTCAGCCTGATTTTTATTTCATCTTTATATCATCACAGCTGATAAATGTGGGCTTATCTCTGCCATTACAACATATGTTTTCCCTTCACCCTGCTTTCTCTAGGCTCCTTTTGACCCTATGCTCCCAAATCTGACTTCTCTTTACCCCTCTGCACACCTGAAACCTTAGCCTCAGCTGTTTTCAAGTTCAATTACAACTTCTGGGGTAAGTTTAGGTTCTATGAAGAATGCCATAACTGCCCCCAAAGTGCACAGGTCACACTTCTTTCAAGCACAAGTTCTGAGAACTGTGTGAGTGACCAGTTACTTTTCCACTTTGCCAGAACTCCACCAATATTTCCACACTCCCAGCAAAGAAACCTCTGGCTCGATATTTCAAGTGCACTCGCTATTTTAAAATGCATCCGGTCACACTCTTCTTTAGTTGAGAAATAATGGGTTTCAAAGCATCCTGTAGACACAGCCAAAGCACACACTTTGAGAGTTACTTAGGAGAGGGGCTCCGTTTTAAGGGCAGCTAATGAAAGGTGAACAAACCCCGTCATTTGTCATTCACTGACTTTTTTTTTTAACCAAGCTCCGGCAGAGTTGATTCTGAAAAGGACAGAGTTACATAAGGGCACCAGTGTGCCAGGGAGAGCAGGACCACGGGGGCAGAGTGAGTGCACCTCTTCACCACCCAGAGCAAACATTCTTGGCTCAATTGAGCTGCAGCTGCTGAGCTAGTAAAATCCCAGAAAAGAAGGAACACAGTGAATCAAGAGACAGAAGTGAAAGAAGGAAGTGCAGCCAAGAGAACCTCCAGATAAGGCAGAGGCATTAGAGAGAACAGGAATTTATAACCCAGAGAATACACTTAGCTGAGGCTTCTCACGTTTCTACTATCTGTGTTAGAATCCTCTGGGTTCAAGTAAAAGAATGCTCTGTCCCAGTCACCATTCATGTTTCTTTTAAAGACACAAATTCCAGCATAGGCAATTTCGATGGGAACTGAACTATTTATTTACTGGAGTCTTACTTATGACTGTTGTATTCAGGCAAGAGAAAAGATTCGGCTCACACAGAAAGCGGGACTGGCTTCCTCTCTCCTACGACTCCAGAGGGGGCTTCCGTCTGACCCAGAACGAGAGCCAGTTATAAAATCTCGGCAAGGCCAAGGGCAGCACCGCTCAGCGAGGGAAGCCATAAACCAGATGGAAAGACATCCTCGCCCCGTACTTTCCCAGAACGTATCCTCAGGTCTGGGGTTTAAATCACTCTATGAACCAGTTTCCACGTCTGTAAACAGGTGACCGGGCATCCACAAATTCAGAACTGCCAGGAGGAAAAATAGGTAAGGTGATTAGACACCCTGGCCACAGGAAGTGCTGGGTAGGAACCTAACAGCCCGCACACAGAGGCCAGGTGTCTCTGCCAGGGATGAGAAGGGCCCCGGGGAGAGGACGGGGCCTGGGAGAACTCTGGTCCCCACCTGTCACCCCAGCTCCCTGAGCGGCCTGGGCAGGACCTTTCTCGGGATCAGTATCTCCGGCTGTGAGAGCTGTGAGACCAAGGGGCAGCCCACCTGTGTCATCAGACCACAGGGAGCAGAGCAAGTGCTTCTTGCCATGGACTGTCCATCTCACCCCGGAAACTGTCAGCAAGGGACAGAAGGGGAGCCAGGTAAGGGCTTCTAGCCGCCTCCACCTTCAAGGAGCTGGGAGCTAAAGCCGCTGCTCCCTCCAGGGCACTAGGTCCTTCCCGCATGTTCTCCAAACCTCTGTGGGAGGTGAGGCTGTCTCTGGGGTCTCCTATTCCTTCTACATGTCCACACCCTTCTCCTCCCCTAACCCCAGCCAGGCACTCAGGCCCCAGGTGTGGTCACCTGCTGCCCCGAGTAGCCCTCTGGCTCTGCCTATCCAGGGAAGCCATGCCCTTCCATGCCCAGGAACTTATCATCTACCTCCTTCCACCGGGACTCACGTCCAGGGACCCTGGAAGGAACACGTGTCATTGGAACCAACTAAGCATTCATCCCCTTTCTAGCAGAACTCAGGTCTGCTTCCGAGGAAGGGCTTCTCCCACCCCCAGCCTCACCATGTGCGGTACTGGTGGGACAGTAAACACACGTGCTGGCAGGTCCCTGGCACCTCCTCCAGGAGGGCACTCCCCCAGGGCCCTGGGGACCCTGGGGAGGGCAAGGGGCCTCGTTCTGGCCAGCCATGCAGGAGCTAAGAGGCCCTTCTCTTTCCTTTTGCCCTCCCGTCCCCCGTCTGGATGCAAATGCAGCCGAGCCCTTGGACCCCACAAAGGGAGGAGCCTGGGCTCCTGAATCACCACATGGACCTTGCTCAGCAGCCAGGACACCCTCACTGGACTTTTACAAGAAAGCAGCTTCCACGGGGCTCAGTCACTGAAATGTGAGGTCTTGTTACACGAGCTAAAGCCTCCCTGAGGACCGAGGTAAATGGCAAAGACACTGAAACATCGTGCATGGAAGGGTAGATGGTTCCAAAAGACAAGACTTGTCTGACTTCATGTTCTGTTTCGCTCTGAGTGTCCACACTGATCCGTCTCCCAGCCCCCAACCTGAAACCCAGTCCCAGTTTTATTTGAAGTCACAAACCCCCTACGACTGTGTCCTGCAGTCCTGGACTGCAGTCTCCAGGACTCAATCCTCGCCCTCGGGCTTCCCTTCCTGCTGGCCCTCATCCCGCCTCTTCCCAGGCTTCAGGCTTCGTGACACCTGCACTGACTTTTTCTCAAAAGGCCCTGGGGGGGCGGGGACCTTGGGGAAGTTTGGGGAGGAACTCTATGGAGACGCGCCCAGACAGCTGGGTGGGCTGATTCACTGCAGAGAATCATCAAGGGCGGAAGCATCACCCATCGCCCCCAGAGCCAGCAGGACTGGTTGGCTGTCTTCTTCCCTTCAGGTTTCATGACGCTTAAAAGTCTAGCATTGCTCAGGTCCGTTTCTTTGCAAACATCGCTTTGCGGGTGCTTTCCCCCGCGAACTCTGAGTGTCAGTGCTACCCTTCAGCTCAGCTAAGCCTCTCTCCCGGGTCCTCCAGGTGAGCGGGCGGCACCGCCTTCCTGCCCCCCGGCCGTGTGGGAAGGCTACTCCCTGCCCTCCTGCACTCCCTCTCCAGCTGGCCCTGTGTCCCGTCTCTTCTCTGAGGGACTCCTCCTGCCCCACGTCCATGCAGACCAAGAGGACGGATGTGTGGTGCTTCCAGAAACCTCCCTCCTCTCAATGGCAGATCTGCCGGGTTCTGCCATCCCCCTCCCCCAGTCTCACCATTCTCAGCACGTCCTCCACGCTCACAGGACCTGATACCCTAACACAGGCGGCGGGCACGGCACTGGAAGGGAGATCAGTGTGTCCAGTGGCCCTTCAGTCCACGTTCACTGAGCACCTGCTGTGAGCCCAGTAGAGAGCAGGGGCCCAGCCTCAAGGATGGGGAAGCAGGCTCCACCCTGCCCTGGGGGAGCCACCGTCACCAAGGTGGCAGTCATGGCATGAGGCAGCCGGGGTTTTCCAGAGCCTCACATGGGGTGGGAAAGGGCTGGAAGGGGTCAACGGTAGTGGGGAGGGAACCCAAGACTCCCACATACAAAGCCAGTCCCTCCTCGAGTCCAGGGTGCCCTGGGCTGGCCAGCTGTCAGCCTTCTGCCCTGCTTTGCAAGGTGGATTCAGTCCAGCAATACACCACTTGATGTGACGCAACGCTTGGCTTGGCCAGGGTCCATGGATGAGGCCTCTAGGTCCTTTCCAAACTCAGCCACCTCAGGTCCCCAAGCTGGAGACCCTTCCACTCCTGGGCCACCCAAAAGGCTGGGTCTCCCCAGGCCCCTCACTTTCTGGGGCTCCCTATGGTAAGCAGCGCCTTCTTACGTAGGAGGGTGTCTTGCCCAGACCAAAGTCTCTCAAACCCTCTGTGGGCAAAGGCCACGTTTTTATTTCGATTCTGCCGCCCAGGGACACTTGTGTGAAATTAACAGTAAGAAGTTCCTAGAAAAGTGGAAGGAAGAGAAGGACATACAAAATATACACCTAAATTTTTCATAATTAGCCTCCATAGACATAAAATTACTCTATGAAATTGCCATGGAATTTTGTAAACACCCTCCATCTATCCTTCTCTCATTGCAGAGGGTAACACGTAGTTGTGTCTGGCATGACCCACAGAGCACCCTGGAGCGATGCTGCCCCAGACCAGGGGTGAGCACACGACCCCCCAGGCCGGCCAAAACATCTCATCATCTGCGTGCTCTCTGTGACTGCCCTCATGCTCGGGAAGCAGAGCTGAGTAACTGAGATGAGCACTGCCTATCTGGCCTTTTACAGAGAAATGTTTGCCGACCCCGCCCTAGGCCATTTCAGGGGACGCCGTCCATCCATCCATCTCAACACCGCTGGTCTGCTCGAATCTATGACTACTCACCTTCTCTTTTCTTATTTTCCATGAGAAAATTACATCGGTAATAACGATGAGATGATATTCACTGAGGATATTAGTCTCCTAGGGCTGCTCTAACTAATTACCACAAACTGGGTGGCTTAAAAGCACAGGAGTGGATTCTCTCACAGTCCTGAAAGCTGGAAGTCTGAAATCAAGGTGCCTCCAGGGCCAGGCTCCCTCCAGAGGCCCTAGGAGAGGATCCTTCCTTGTCTCTTCCAGCCTCCGCCAGCCTCTCGGGGCTGCCGGCGTTCCTTGGCTTCTGGCTACATCACTCCAGCCTCTGTCTCCTCTCTGTCTCCTCACGGCTTTCTTCCCTATGCATCTACCTTTTCCTGTTCTGCCTTTTTCAGGGGCATCTGTCACTGGACTTAGGGACTATCCGCATATCCGGATGATCTTGTCTCAAGATCTGCAACTTAATGACATCTGTCATGACCCTTTTTCCAAATAACCCTGGGGTTCAGTCACAGTCACCGGTCCCTGGAGTTACAACCTGGATTATCTTTACCTTTCGGGGAGGCCACCATTCAGCCCACGACACCCAGTGTTTGTGCCAGGCGGTTCTCAATTGAATATCATCCTCCCAACAGGTTTATGACCTAGGGACTGTTGTCCCATTTAATAAATGAGTAAATCACATCCCCAAGGGAGCACAGAAGGGGCAGACCCAGGATTCAGGTCCAAGCAGCCTGGTCCGGAGCCCACACCTGTAACCACTGAGAACACCCCAGCCCCGGGCATCACGGGGGCCACTCACTGAGGGGCTTTGTTCCCCGCACTGTGTGTGTGTCGTGCCCTTTATTTCTCACAACAACCGTGGAGGGGGTGGACCGCAGGCCAAGCCCTGCAGCTGGGCCTCCCCCAGGCCTCGGAGTCTCGGGCATCTGCCCCAGATGGGAAGTGGGGCGGGAGCGGCACCCACCTCTCAACTGCGTGGCCCGGAGCGGCACTTCCTGTTCACAGCCAGCAGGTCAGCACCAGACACACCCAAGGGGGCCTGGACCACCTCCCCACAGGTACTGAAACTACTTACAAAACGTTCAAAATGCTCAGGGTTTCGGCACACAGTTAGCATTGAGTCATTTTCAATGAGTAAATGAATGTATGAATGAATGAACAAATGAATGAAGTTAACCAGGGGAAACGAAGGTGCCTGCACAGCTTGGTCAGCTGAGGGAGTGGACAGGTGTAGCCCAAGGCACTGCTAGCCCATATTGGTGATTTCCTGCAAATTCTTAAAAGGCACCCCCTTCTTCAAGACTTCCATTTATCAAAAAATCATCATAATAGACCAATCTTTGTTAGAACAAGACAGTTTACTGCCATCTACTGTAGTAAAATATACAAAGCTGCACCCTCTGTGATGTCAGTGGTGCCCCCTGGATACGGGCACCACTGTGCAATGCACAACCTGCACAACTGTACAGAGCAGCTCTGAGTGTTGATGGTGAGACCAGATGAGCAGCAGTGGCCAGGCCAGTCAGCAAAGTGGAGTCCAAAGGTGTGAGGGGATCTCAGGAAGGACCTAATGCTGCTGGTATTCGCCCCCCATATTTTAACTGCTGGTGGAGAAAAGATATGGGGAGTGAAGCACAGGCTTCTTGCACCCCCAAAGGGCAAACATGTCTAATTTCCAGACCCCGTGGTCCGGAAATGGGTCAACCAGATGCCCCAAGGAGCAATCAGACGCATGCCTGTGGGGCTGTCTTGAGCCCTGGCTGGGCTCTGGTTTTGGAAGGGCAGCCTGGCCAGTGGATGACTCCAACCGATGGCAGTGTCATATTGGTTTCAAAGGTCTGTGTGACACCAGGCTGCCAGAATGGTGCTGACATGCTGATTTTGGAGATTCTCACTCATGTCAGACACAGGACAATTTCAGGGTTCTGAGCTCCTGAAAAGCCACTGCTGACCCGTGGACCTGAGCCAAGTGTGCAGGTCTGTGGATTGGCTCTTGCGCATCTGTGTTCCACCCACAGTGCTGCCTCTGGTCCCCAGCACCCAGGGACAGCTGGGGTGTTAGCAGGTGTCCTTTACCCTGGCAGGCGGGGTGGGGGGGTTCGCCCCAACTCTTCTGCAGTCTCCACGCCACATGGCAGGCGGTCCTAAGGCGGCTGCACCCATCTCCTCTTAAGACTTCCCCAACCATTGCCTCACAACACCGTGGGGCTTTGGAGACATCCTCTTCCAGCTCCAATCAACATGGTGACATCACACTCTTCCAGGCCAGCCTTTTTTATTTGATGTTTTTTTCCTGTTAAACAGGGTGTGTTGTTTTAGCAGTTTTAGGTTCACAGCAAAATTGAGCTAAAAGTACAGAGCATTCCCACATACTCCCTGCCCCACACACACAGCCTCCCTCACCATCAACATCCTTTCGAAAAGTTTTATGTCTATTATTATACTTTTTCACAAAGGAAAAATAAAATCAACATCAAGGCACACTTCACAAATGGGTGCAGAAAATTATGAGAACCACTGAGCACTTATAAGAGTTCACGTGCACACACACACACAATGGCCGGGACATACAGA
Organism: Pseudorca crassidens; assembly: GCF_039906515.1. Taxonomy (NCBI): domain Eukaryota; kingdom Metazoa; phylum Chordata; class Mammalia; order Artiodactyla; family Delphinidae; genus Pseudorca; species Pseudorca crassidens. The sequence continues at coordinate 8,938,849 of NC_090298.1, forward strand.
ATGCTATTTTTACAAACTCTTCAGCTCTTGGATAATTCAGGATTTGTCAGGCTTCCTGGTTATCTGAGAATACCTCGTGCATTGTCTCTGGGATCACTCAAGAGACTGTCTGCAAACCTTCAGGTTGACATTTTTACAGAAATAACAGTAAATCTAGTGGGACTCCTTTATGGTTGTACTTCCCTAGGTACAGGATGAGGGAGGAATACTCCCTGAACCAATGGACCACTCTTCTCACCCCGCCCTACCCCTGGGTTGTGGAGTGTAAAGCTGTGATCAACACTGAGAGAGAGCACATCCTAAGAATGCAGTGATGAGCATCTAAAGAGTTAAAAGACGCAGTTGGAAGACGTGCTGTTCTACCTTTATGCTATAAAATTAGTATATTTAACATGACCACAAAGAAGTTATCATCCAAGTGTTACTGCATTCTCTGGGGCAGGGTTGCATTTGTAATCATCACTGACAAAGCACAGTAACACCCTAGAGATTGTCCCTGGAAGCTAGTGTTCCTGGACAGCTCGAGGGACGATGTACATCGTGAATAATATAGTGTAACCAGCCCTCAGTAAGTGGTCCGGGGAGCTGCACAGGCAAGATGAGCTGTACTGTTTCAACACAAGCAGGTTCCAAAGAGCCATGTGTTGTGAGTGACCACAAGGTGAAGGATGTGGAATAATCAGGGACTGATGCCTTTGGCCATAAACACAACGAAGAGATGGTGCCTAGACTTGAACAGGAAGAGAGGGTGCCTGAAGAGGAGGAAGCACCTTCACACGCACTGGTTGGAGAATAAGTAAGTACGTAAGTATCTCTTCTCTACCGTGATTCCAAATCTTCGCTGATAAATCAATACACCTCAATGGGCCCAAGCATTTTTAACATGTTTCAGTCAAATTGTTAATATGGCCAGAGGCCCCACAAAAGAATATTTGCCCAGAATCCCACACAACCTATGGGAGGCCCTGGTAAACACCACAGTAAACACTTCTTGATAGGCCTAAGGAAAAGGAACTAATGGGCTCACAGATGAGAGCTGGGAGAAGCCAAGAGTACATCAGAGGAAAATGGAGAATGTGATAATAGGATGGAGATTTTTAACAATAATAATAATAAAGGATTGATAGTATGGTTTGCATTTAAGAACAGTTATGTTGTCCCTACGTCTTATACTTTGGACAGAAGAGAAGAAAATCGGCTCTACACCTTGTCAGAAAATAAATACATTGAGATTTAGAAAGTATACACGCAACCCGGGACATTTTCTTCTCCAATAATATATCACTAACCTAGCCAACAGAACCAATAGAGACATTAATATAGGTTTAAACAAGTATATCTCCTAGGCAGATCCTTAAATTCCTTTAATGTTACATTAGGATATAAAATCGCTCATTTTAATGGGTTAGTAAATGAACAGTCCTTCAGAAGCCCCACTGACAAAACACCACATAGGCAGAGGGAGATGTACTGTTATTTCTGCTCTGGCCGTATTTCCATTTCCTAATAGCAATAATGAACTTGAAGCATTGCATTTGCATACAGATAGGCCTAGATTCCTGTTTCGCTGCGGCTGTACAGTTAAGCACGTCATTAATGTGCACTTCCCAGCCTCAAAACACAATTTAAAGGCCATTTTATGAAGAGCCAAATTACAGCAATGTACTTAAAGCATTAGGGCTGAGGCTTTTCCCAAAATTGTTGCCAACAGGGCAAGGTTCTATGGCATATAAAAGTCAATCACAAAGTTTTGAGCTGTTACAGCTCATGGATCCGGGCTGTTCTCTACATTTCTTAATGCCCACCCCCCATCCATGGCATACTGCCACCCATTCCATTTCCCAAGCCTTGCCACTGTCCCTTCCTCCATCCCCCCTCCTTGCTCAATGACCACTGGGGCCATGCACAGCACTGAGCACCTGTGCAAATACAGTAATGCACAGGACCTACCCTCCAGCAGCTCAGAGGCTACTTAGGCTACCTGGGAGGCAAGCAAGCGCAACACAATGTGAGTATCACTGCATTCCTGTCACCGTGAAGACAGAGAGAAAAGAACGTCTGCCAGTGCCCCTTTGAACCAAGCCTTGGTGAACATGAGTTCAACAAGCAAACGAAGGGATGGGGTGTGAGAAGTGGCATCCCCAGCAAGTGTCAAAGCACAAAGGTACGTTTAAAAACAAAACAAATCACAAATGCACAGCTTTCTCAGGAAACAGAGGCACAGTGGCAGGTGGTGTGGCTGAATTGTAACACAGGGGAAGGGGTTGGAAAGTCAGGGCCAAGTGATGAACATCCTTTACTGTGAATCCAGTTCACCCTGCCGGCAACGGAGGGCCACCAAGGAGGTTTTACGTGTTTTGTTGGTTGCTTGCTTGCTGCTGCTATTGTTTCCTTGCGTAGGAAGAAGAGATGATAAGTATTCTGTAGAGCAGCAGTGTGGAGCATGACTGTGATGGCGTTAGAAAAGAGGAAGAACAGAGGCAGGGAGACCAGCTAAAGGCCATCCCTGTACTTGGGCACCAACCCAAGTTCTGAGTGGAACTGATGGACAGAGATCCGGGGCTGTGAGTGATATTTAAGAAGAGGATTCACCTCTGGCTTGGTGTCCAAAAAGAAGAGAGGGACAAGTTTCTACCTTGAGTAAACAGACAAAAGCTAACGCCATTTTTAAAACTTCAAGAACGTCAAAGAAAACACAGATTTGAGGGGTCAATAATTTTGACTTTGGCCATGACTTTTGTCTATCCACATGGAGAGGTCCAAAGGTCAAACTGAGGCAATTTGCAGGTGTGGAATTTGCATGGGTCCCAAGGGAGGGGTGAGGAGGACACAAGAATGGGGCAGTGGTCTTGCCAAAGGAAGCCAAAGCTGAGACCCTTCCCCCCAAAGGGGGAGACTGGTTTAAAGACCTTAAGGAACACCTAGAGATAAAGTCTATGAAAGTCAAGTGCTGTTGGCAAGGGCTGAACCCAGGAGAAAGCATCAGGGGTCACAGGCCTTGGAGGAACTGGACTTTCTGCCAGGTCACAGAGCAGGGTCATAAGTGAAGGGAGGAGGTGCTAGGGGCTGTCACATGTGGGGAGGAAGGGCCAGGGGTTGGTCTTATCAAGTCGGGTGTGGGTGGGACAAGTTCAACTGAAGATGCATCCACAAGATGGACCCCTAAAGGGCAAATGGAAACGTGGGTCTAGAATTCAGGAGAAAAGTCAGAGACACAGGGATGACTCCAGTAGTTCACACAGTAACTCACCATGTGCAGCTGGGCCCCCAGGAAAGCCCGTGGGTGGCATTTACCTTGGTGAGTTCTCTGCGGTCTGGGGCTGGCCTCCAGCTGGGCAGCCCAGATGTGTGCAGTGTCAGAGGGTGCGGGGCTGGGATGCTGACTCACACTAACGAAGCAATGCCATGTTCAACTACACCCAGACTTACCAGTTCACAGCGTGAAACATAACTGTCGAGTGGCCTAAAGCCCCTGTTTAGTGTAGCCATTGTGTTCTCTGTCTGTGAGTAACCTGGAGAGAAGATCAACGAGCGGTCACTTGGTGAGCAGGGAGTCAGGCCCTGTGAGCTACGTGGTCTCCCATGTGGTGGGAACAGCCTGGTGGCCTGATGTGCCAAAGGCCCCCAGGTGCCCCTACCTGGGTGTGCCTGACAGGCACGGGGAGCATTAGTCCCGCTCTTGTCTCCTTTCTCTTTGTTCCCCTCCTCCAGACAAGGTCTCTGTTGTGTCTCCATCAAATCACTCCTAAATCCTACCTTATCACTCCAGCCTCAAGAACCTTCCATGCTCCCTAGTACCAAAGAATGGAGCCCAAACGCTGTCCCAAGGCTGCCCAGGGTCGGGCCACATCCCGCCTTTCCAGACTCACCGCCTCCAATATGATCGCACACATGCATTCACTACAGAAGGCAGTTAGTTGCTGCATCCCTGTCTCCTGCTCGCTCCGTGAGCCCCGAGTCCTCATTTCGGTGGTACTAGTGATGACTCCACATCAGTTGAGCCTCTTCTCCGCTCCAGGCACTGTGCGAAGGCCGGCTGAATACCTCTGGGTCCATCTAGTCCTCCCCCCGGGACATTATACGAGCCTTTGAACCCAGCCCTGAGCCTGGAGTCTACACTCTCAAAGATTCCACCACATGTAACTTACATGTCTGCACGGCACTTACGTGGTCCACACGGCACGATGTTTATTTAATCAACAAGCGAATAGTTTAGATCTGTACTACGAGAAACCATGGATTAGAATCATGAAAGTAAGACACTTAAAATTAAATGCTTTGTTATTTTAAAACCAACTATTTTCCTTTACAATAAAATGAGATTGTCAAGACTGCTTCCCTAATTTTATTTATTTACTGAATTTTTTGGCCATGCCACGCAGCTTGTGGGATCTTAGTTCCCCAACCAGGGATTGAACCTGAGCCCACAGCAGTGAAAGAGCTGAGTCCTAACCACTGGACAACCAGGGAACTCCCTGCTTGCCTAATTTTAAAACCCATATTAATTTATTCTGTACACATCTCCTTGGAGGTGTAAGATTGCATTTCTTTTCACACATTCTGTCATTCAGACAGCTCCTCCCCCAGATCTCCAATGTAATCTGAAGTGACGAGGTTTTACTGTGGGAAGTGATCTCCTGCTGTCATGCGGCATCGTATAGGGGTTAAGCATCTTGACTTGAGACTTTGCCTTCTTGAGTGTAAAAGTTGGCTCTACCACAAAATTGCTGGGTGATCTTAGGCAAGTTAATTAACCTCTCTGACCCACATTTCTGCATCAGTCAAATGGGGGTATTCATCATGACCCATCCACCTCTCACTAGTGAGGTCCGCAGATAACCTGGGTATGGGATGGCATAGAGTAATCACTCAATAAACACCAGCAGTTGCTATTCTACACTATGTTCTAAAGACCTTGTTGAATATTTTATTTGTATTTTAAAATGGGATGAAAAGCTGTCTTTGCTCAATTCTATTCAAGAAACTCTTGGGAAAATTATTAAAATAAATAAACAAATAAATAAATATAAAATTAAATTGGGGGTGGTGGTGGTGTGATGAACTGGGAGATTGGGATTGACATATCTGCACTAATATGTGCAAAGTAGATAACTAATAAGAACCTGCTGTATAATAAATAAATAAATAAAATATAATTTTATAAAAAGTTAATTGTAAAATTACTTGGTGATTATAGGCTGTGCACTACACCATTTTTCAACTTTTCTTTAGGTTACACAGTCTTATCAAAAAAAATATTAAAAATATTTAAAATATTAAAGTGTGTTAAAAAGCAAAAAATTAAAGTAAAGTAAAATAAAATAAGGTAAAATCACACACTTATTTTGGACCGATGGCCAATCTCTTTGTTTTCTCCTGCGTGGCCCTGTTGGAAGAGGGAGCACCATGCATCTGTGCCATAATCAGCAGCACTGACTCATTGCTAAATGAGAGGAAAGCTCAGGACTCTAAATTCTCAATCTTTCAGACAGTCTCACCATTTTCTAAGCATTGCACCAACATCATGAAATACTTTAAAATCAATAAAAACAGATCTGGCTGCAGAAGGCAATTATTCATACATTATCTAAAAACAATAAGGTAAAATATACTTTCCACTCAACTTTCAGGATTATATGTGTTACAGGTGAGTTTTTATTTTTAGCTAACTTTCCCCCCTTTCTTCTCTTTTTGCTCCAGTTGTTAGTTTCACAAGGTCAGAGAGAGTTCAGTTGTAGAGAGAAAGTATTAAGTGCTGAATGGTTCTGTCAGGCTCCTGTATTTAAGGAGACAGAATTGCATATTACAAGAAAATGATTGTTCAGCTACCTTTTCATTAACAATCTGTCTAAAAGGAGACAGACTTAACTGCTTCTATTGAAGTTGGGAAGCAACAAATTGAAAGTGTTCCATAAGGATTATGTCATACTTCAAACATACGGTGAGCTACAAACACCAAGACAGCACATTTGGAAATAGTGGTGGGTTCCAGGTTGTTTGGTGGCTGTTTAACTGAATAGCCATAAATTCTTCCAAAAAAAAAAAGGAACTTATCATTATCTGCACAATCTCAAGTGAAATACTGTAATGATTTTCTTTTATATATATTTTTGGTCCCTGACACATCACAGAAAAATTTCTTTGGGGGACCTATACGGAAGTTTACTAAGGAAACATTAGCTACAAAATACATCCCAGGTCAGTCCTTGTAACGGGTTTCCACGTTAGAGCACAGAGGAGACCACCAAAGGTGAGGCAGGGAAAACTTCTGAATGAGCCCAGGGTTAATGCATAAAAGGCTCCATAAAGTACACCTCGGGACTGAGGTCCTGGGGCAAACAGTCCAACCAAGTTGCTTCCACATCCGTCTATAGAACAGGATGTCCATTTATTACCCATCTTTACCCCATAATGTTCTAAATGAAATACTCTACCTTTCAACACTCCCAATGATAACATTAACTTGCATTGTCATAACTTATATGGCCAACAAGTATACAGCAGGTGAAAACCCCAGAACCCCAACTGCGGTTTATTCTGTTGTGTCTCTGAGACATGTTTCCACCAGGAAATCCACGCTTGGTCAGTCATGGAAACATTACTCATTAATGTTGTATGTAAGTTCAAGTGCTCCGTGCCAAAACAGCAATTCTGGTTTCCTACTTAATAGAAAGAGATCACTAATTACTGCAGAGGGGGAAAAAACATACTGAAAAATGCCTAATTCCGCACAGAACAAAGGAAAACCACAGAGGCCACACTAGACCAAGCTGGTGCCAAGGGTCAGCTATGGGAAAAGAAGAGCATCATTAGAGAGGAGGAAGGGATAGTTGTTTTCTAACGAATTTTCAAAGATACTGTTGTAGGTTAACAAGACTGTTGTCTTGTCATGCAGAAAAACACTAGAGCAGCTGTCCTCAAACCCTTTTGATAGCAAGAATTTTTTAACTACCCCTTTACTACCTTCAAATAGAATACATATAAAATATAGTCTATAAAAACACTCATTAAGGTGGCTCCTATCAAAAAAAAAAGACCAGAAAATATTAAGTGCTGGCGAGGGTGTGGAGAAATTGGAACCCTTGTGCACTGTTGGTGGGAATGTAAAATGGTGCAGCCACTATGAAAGATAGCATGGAGGTTCCTCAAAAAGCTTAAGTATAGTTACCATATTATCCAGCAATCCCACCCTGGGTATACATCCAAAGGAAATGAAAGCAGGAGCTCGTGTTCATAGCAGCGTTATTCACAATAGGCAAGAGGTGGAAATAACCCAAACGTCCATTGATGATGAATGGAAAAACAAAATGTGGTCTGTACATACTGTGGAATATTATTCTGCCTTAAAAAGGAAGGATGTCCTGTCACATGTTACAACACAGATGACCCTTGAGGACACTAAGTGAAATTAAAAACTCACAAAAAGACAAATTCCTCATGATTCCACTTATAGGAGGTACATAAAGTAGTCAAATTCATAGAAACAGAAAGCAGAATGGTGGTTAACAGGGGGTGTTTTTTAATGGGTATAGAGTTTCAGTTTTGCAAGGTGAAAAAGTTTCAAAGATGATATAAAATATATATAATATATATACATCCTAACGCAAACTTAATTTTAAAAATAATCGTCACAGCGCCCTAAAACTGTAATAAAAAGGGGAAAATAAATTTGCAATAAAATGTACATATATTTCAACACAGAAAATCTCAGAGAAGGCAATACTGGAGGACGTAATGCAGTAGTCAGATGCTTGCTCCCGTCCTTAGAGACTTCATGAACACGAAAGCCATAGAGGTGAGTGGACAAGGTGACTACACTGGTAAGTCAAACCCCACAAGTGACTTTCCAGCTCTAACTCAGTCAAGTTCCAAGCAAAATGATTTATATGGTGGCTGCCTTCAGAAAATTTAGAGTAGCTCACACCCATGCACGTGGAAAACAGAGAGTATTTTCACCCGTATGCAAGTCCCATGGCAGGAAACAACATGAGACTACGAATGTGCATCGCTCACCAGCTCTGAGTGTCGACGTGGCGTGTGTGATACAACTCAATAATTATTTTGTTTCATGAACAAGTAAATGAAAGAAAAGGAATCTGGGATTTCTACTCTCTGTTTCCTTGCTTTTCATAATCCCAACGCACTCCATGCAAAGGAAAACACTTCCAAATGTAAAAGACAAGATGTAATCTTTGTCCTTCTTATGCAGCTTCTTAGAGACTGTCATTGAAGACACAGGCGGGCATGGAGAAACTCCTCGGGAATGAATGGCATGCTAAATGCTGTGGTTTAACCCAAAGTATCATGGGTTAGAATTCTCTTCCTGTGGATGACATGTTCAAAGGATGGTGATGACAAAAAGGATATTAGGAAGCTCTTTCTGCAGAACATATGGCCTAATTTTGCCACGTTCTTTCCCCTTGAACAGGGCAATGGTGTCCTTGGTCAGTAACTCTGTGTGTTTCCTTAAGCAGTGCTGGGCATGGCCTTTGTCAAGGTTCACTGGTAGAAACTATGTAATGCGTGGTTGTAATTGCTCAAATTGTAAGTATTATAAACACAAACATCTACTGCATTATTTTTGTTGTTTTTAGGTCATTCTTCCCAAGATTTCAAGGCTTATGTAAATTTCGAGATGAACCGTTACATTCCCTGCGTGTAAATTTTGAAATTCTGGAGGCTGCTTGGGTTGCGGTGTCTACTTGGCTGTACACTTGCAAAGGCATCAGTGAAAAGACCCCAGGAGCACCAAACACAATTAGAAACCTGATCTATGCTCAAAAAGGAAAGAAATAGTCACAGTAACTTAAATATTCAGGGTAATCACCTTTTAGTAAATAAATATTTAATTTTAAAAATTAAAACAAACAAATGAAAAAGAAAGTCCCATGGGACATTTGAAAGTCCGGCAGGACCCAGGGCAATCCATCCATGGGCAGTACTACCTCATGCACTGCAGGATGCAGGGTCCCTAGGCCATGCTCATTAAATGCCAGCAGAGCCCCCTGAACCTTGTCACAAGCAAAAATGCCCCTCCAGTTTCCATAATGTAGCACCCCCCAGGGAAAACCACCCCAACAGGAAGCAGTGAGAATTGCCTGACTAAACCATGAGACCCAGAGAGAAAATCAAGGGGGGGCCTCTTACCCCAGATTCTGTACTCTGCCAATCAAACAGCTCAGGCCCCACCCCTAGGCCCTTGCCCAGGGGAGAGCCACACAAGTCTCAGAATGCAAGCAAAGGATCCTCTCCGCAAAGCCATCTCAGGACAAAATTCAGATTTCGTGTTTTAATTTCTTTGACACGCAGTTTATGCCCTCTCCACACAAGTCCCTGACGTGGAGTTTTATTTTACTTAAGACTCTTGAAAAAAAAAGGTTTCAGCCTCAAAGGAGCAAAGCACTAATGGTGAAAACCTATGTGCTGTTAGACCACTGAGGGAAGCATCCTTGATCTTCCTGATGGTCCCCAAATAATCCCCTGCTTGGAGACACCCAATCTGCCAACAACTGGCACTGATCCTGTATGGAACCTGAGTGTCCTTGCATTTTCACTTTGTGATTGGCATCTTCCTTCCTGCTTTGTGGAATTGTGTGGCCGCCTGGAGACTGAACAGAACTGGCATGGCTGCAATGGCACAACCAGCCTCTGCAGCTTCCTCTAGCCCCAGCATCTACCAGTGTTTAGAGGAAACAGAGATAAAGGGCGTAATGAGGAGTTACATCAAGGAGAAAATTATACTCAAACGCCAATCAGACACAAGTTAGCATCTTACCCACGTGCCGTACACAGAAGGAGAGGGGCAATGGGCTTCCTTCCAGGGCTAAGTCCACGTGAGAAGGATCTTTAGAGGTTCTAATGCCAGCCAGTTCTCCCTGCCCTCATGCATTTAACATACATTTGTCGCACAATGATGTGTGCTGCTACTAATACTAAACGCTTACTGCAAAAATGAGACCTAGTCCCTACACCCAAGCAGTTCCAACTGAGGGTGCTAATACTGTAACAGAGATAAACACAGCATCCTCGAGAATACTGTGGGGTAGGGCAGGGATAGGAGTTGGCAGTAAAAAGTGAAAACTTCCCCCTCAGTAAAATGCCTGAGATCCTGAAATGATTAGGGCAAACGGGTTTCACATGCCTGAATGACTGAGAACATTAAAAACTGGAAGCAAGCTTTGTATCTAGACACAGCTGAGTCCAGGAACCTATTTGATATGCAATTTTCTACTTAGCAGAGCAGGTACGCAGAATTCAATTTGGGGGTGATCTGTATTCTATTCAGTTTCCACCATATTCAAATGTAGGCAGGGACGGGGAATTTATCTTCCTGCAAATTCACTCCCTAGGGGTCCGCTGGCTCACAGCGTGTTTCAGTGCAAGCTAGGTGGGAGGCAGAACAGACAACAGCAAGAAATTACAGCCACAAATCGCCCTGCGGGAGCCTCAGTGCTAAAACCACTGGCTTTTGCCCGCTCCTATAATTGCAGACCAAAAACCACTGCCAGAAAAGGGATAACTAACCTGGAAAAAAGGAAGCGTCTCCAGCTACCCAAGGAGCTGGTTTTGCTGTAGTCTGGAGCAGAAACATATTCTTTTCTAACATATTTCCTTGAGCTAAAATATGACCATTTTATCACGTTTTATCATTTCTAAAATTTGGAATGTGTTTTGCAGTCAAACTGCACATTTTAAACAGTAGGATTTTGTTCTCCTCCTCAACACACCAAAAATACTGCTATTCAATTGATAGTGTTTTACAATCAGTGATATCTTAGAATCTAGGAAATTCAGTAATTACCATGATGTAATAATTATAGAACAACTAGAAACATAATACAGAGAGGCTAAGCATTGCTTTCCACACATATCCATTTCATCAAATGTGTTTTGTTTGCATCCCAGCGACCCAGAGGTTCAACTTTGGGAATTTCCAGAGAGATGTTAGACCTACCTCACACCTAAGGCCTTGCAAGGTGAACCTCCTGACCAAGGTCTCCCTGGGCAGGAGCCACCCACCTCTCACCAGTCTGAGGGTACACCAAGCCGAGACAGAGGAGTGGATTAAACCTCTGAGCTCAGCCCAATGTCAAGCCCTCAATTTTAAGAAAGGAGTGGCCCTGGCCACCATTGCCTTCTGCCTCTGGTGGGGCCAGTGTGGGTAGTGAGTCAAATCTGCAATGGCCAGTGTTTGTCCCAGAGTCCCTGCACTGCGGCAGGGCGCCTCTTCATTCAGCAGTCAAGTTTTGTGAATAACCAGGCAAAATGGTACATTTCTTGGAAGCACGTGACTAACAATGATAGTCTTGGAGAAAAGGTGTCCAGAGAATAAATATGATGCTGACACAGTCCTGGGATAAAGCTAATTGGCAGGGAATAGCTCACTACATAGTGGGCTTACCTTTAACCTTTCATCCTCTTGTTCATTCATCCTCCCTGGCTATCAAATCTCAAGCCCCTCATCTTGGGCACCAGAGTAACACACTAAGAAAGAATCAAAAATGATACACTATAGACATTTCCTTTCAAATTCTCGATCCCAGGACTAGGGAGAAAATTTTTTTTCCCCTAACCAGTCTAGGGTTTTCATAAGAAACAGCTAAATGTGGAACAAGGTTCAGAGAGCTTTAGGAAGGGCTAGAAATACCCCCACCTGTGGCTGACAAACTTGAAAAGGCCAGTGGTGACTTGAAAGCTGACTGTGGTGAATCCATTTAGGGAGCTGTTAATAGCCTGAACAGTAACACACAAGAGCCAAGAAATATCCATTCTCCATGGGAGCCTGTTTGAGCCAGGCATCTGTCAAAACACCTACAGAAGCAACCCTTGAGGTGGGAAACGCGAAGGGGAGCAATGCAAAAAAATCCCAGACATTGTCAAAAAATGTAGTTTTGCTGGAAAAAAAGCTAAAGGGAAATATGAGGCTAATATTTGAGAGTGAGAAAAATATATGGCTTCTCTGCTATTGTTTGGAAATTAAAAACTGGGAGGCAAAAAAAGCCTACATTAAGGTTTACAAACTTTGTTTTTAAAATGCTGGTAATGGCATAGTTTACCAAGACAATACAAAAATATAAAAGTCACCAAATGCGAGTGTATGTGTGACACTGTATATTCATGAGAAAAGACGGGATTCCAGAATAATGAAAAGACCTGAGTTTGGGTGGAAGCCAGCTGGATGCTGAGTGCTCCAAGGTCCCAGAGAATAGCAGAACCACAAGACAGAAGGAGCCGGGGGCGGGGGACACTTCCCTGGTGGTCCAGTGGGTAAGACTCTACACTCCCAATACAGGGGGCCCAGTTTCGATCCCTGGTTGGGGAACTAGATCCCGCATGCATGCCACAAGTAAGAAGTCCACATGCTGCAGCTAAGAGTCCGTATGCTGCAACTAAGACCAGGTGCAGCCAAAATAAATAAATAAATATTAAAAAAAAAAAAAAGAAGGAGCCAGGGGACAAAAGTCACCCACCACCTGGGAACCCCCAGTTGGGCTATCCCATGAGTAAGAAACAAATGTCTGAAATTTAGAGGTTTGCTTGTTCAGTAACTGGTGTGACCCTAACAAACACACAGCTCTATCTCTACTGATGCACGATCTTGACGTTTCCTAAGTTCTCCGTGTCCATGTCTGTAAAATGGAAATATTAACAGCCCTTTACAGGTTTGTTGTGGTAATTAAGTTGGGAGGGGGATGGAAATCTGAACCAACAACATTATAAATCTCCAGTACAAGCTTGGATTTGGTTTTTTCCAAGGAATAGAGACAAAGAATGACCAGGAACTGCAATGAGGTAAATAAAATTTAACATCATCACTAACAATAAGAAATAACTGGGCTTCCCCGGTGGCGCAGTGGTTGAGAGTCCGCCTGCCGATGCAGGGGCCGTGGGTTCGTGCCCCGCTCCGGGAGGATCCCACATGCCATGGAGCGGCTGGGCCCGTGAGCCATAGCCACTGAGCCTGCACGTCCAGAGCCTATGCTCCACAACGGGAGAGACCACAACGGTGAGAGGCCCGCATACCAAAAAAAAAGAAAGAAATAACTAATTAGAAACAGATATAAGGGGGAAATAAAAATTTTAAAATATGACCTTGTTGCATGTGTTAGGCTGCAATGGGTTTCCATCTTAGAGTTCTTCCCTTTTGAGTCGTTCCTAATGTTGAGACAATTTGGAATTGTAAAATGTAGGAGGTGAGGTAGAAAACTACTGCTTAAGACCTGCTCTTCCTCTGCCTTTGATTCACATGCTGATCTTCCCCATTAAATTAAGTGTGTCCTCATAGGGCAGGTAGGAACTTTCCAGAAGAAAGGAATGTGAGCAGAAGTGATGAGAGCTATTTCCAAGCCTGGTTCCTGTATTCCACCCCAACCCCCAGCCCCCACCAACAATCTTTCCCCTCTTCCTGCTGGCTGGAGTGCCAAGGATGAGGGTGACCTTGAAAGCCATGTGTGGAAAACTGCAAAGCCCAGCATCAGCCAACGTCCCTGAATGAGCAGAGCCACCTGCCAACCTGCAGGGCGCCCCTCAGAACTCTCACAAATGGCTGATACATTCGGCTTCTCTGATTTGAGGTCTTGTGTTACAGCAGCTCGTGTTACCCCAATTAATAGAGACTTTCCCTTCTCTGTATCTCCGGTGCTTACAGCAGAACATGGCTCAGCTATGCACTGAATAATCAAATGAAACATCTATACCTGTGAACAGAGCTATCCACAACTGCTCCCAGGTCTCAGAAAAACAAAATAAGACTTATACTTCCCAACATCTATCCTTCTCAAACTCTTCCAAAATATAGCAGAGGGAGGAACACTCCTAAACTCATTCTACAAGGCCACTATCACCCTGATATCAAAACCTTACAAAGATGTCACAAACAAAGAAAGCTACAGGCCAATATCATTGATGAACATAGATGTGAAAATCCTCAACAAAATACTAGCAAACAGAATCCAACAGCACATTAAAAGGATCATACACCACGATCAAGTGGGGTTTATCCCAGGAATGCAAGGATTCTTCAATATACGCAAATCAATCAATGTGATAAACCATATTAACAAATTGAAGGAGAAAAACCATATGATTATCTCAATAGATGCAGAAAAAGCTTTTGACAAAATTCAACACCCATTTATGATAAAAACCCTCCAGAAAGGAGGCATAGAGGGAACTCCCCTCAACATTATAAAGGCCATATATGAAAAAACCCACAGCCAACATCATTCTCAATGGTGAAAAACTGAAACCATTTCCACTAAGATCAGGAACAAGACAAGGTTGCCCACTCTCACCATTATTATTTAACATAGTTTTGGAAATTTTAGCCACAGCAATCAGAGAAGAAAAAGAAATAAAAGGAATCCAAATTGGAAAAGAAGAATTAAAGCTGTCACTGTTTGCAGATGACATGATCCTATACATAGAGAATCCTAAAGATGCTACCAGAAAACTACTAGAGCTAATCAATGAATTTGGTAAAGTTGCAGGATACAAAATTAATACACAGAAATCTCTTGCATTCCTATACACTAACGATGAAAAATCTGAAAGTGAAATCAAGAAAACACTCCCATTTACCATTGCAACCAAAAGAATAAAATATCTACGAATAAACCTACCTAAGGAGACAAAAGACCTGTATGCAGAAAATTATAAGACACTGATGAAAGAAATTAAATATGATACAAATAGATGGAGAGATATATCATGTTCTTGGATTGGAAGAATCAACATTGTGAAAATGACTCTACTACACAAAGCAATCTACAGATTCAATGCAATCCCCATCAAACCACCAATGGCATCTCTCACAGAACTAGAACAAAAAATTTTGCTATTTGTATGGAAACAGAAAAGACCCCGAATAGCCAAAGCAATCTTGAGAATGCAAAACGGAGCTGGAGGAATCAGGCTCCCTGACTTCAGACTATACTACAAAGTTACAGTAATCAAGACAGTATGGTACTGGCACAAAAACACAAATATAGATCAATGGAACAGGATAGAAAGCCCAGAGATACACCCACGCACATATGGTCACCTTATCTTTGATAAAGGAGGCAGGAATGTACAGTGGAGAAAGGACAGCCTCTTCAATAAGTGGTGCTGGGAAAACTGGACAGCTACATGTAAAACAAAGAAATTAGAACAATTCCTAATGCCATGCACAAAAATAAACTCAAAATGGATTAAATGTAAGGCCAGACACTATAAAACTCTTAGAGGAAAACATAGGCACAACACTCTATGACATAAATCACAGCAAGATCTTTTTGACCCACCTCCTAGAGAAATGGATATAAAAACAAACAAATGGGACCTAATGAAACTTAAAAGTTTTTGCACAGCACAGGAAAACTTAAACAAGATGAAAAGACAGCCCTCAAAATGGGAGAAAATATGTTCAAATGAAGCAACTGACAAAGGATTAATCTCCAAAATTTACAAGCAGCTCATGCAGCTCCATATCAAAAAAATAAACAACCCAATCCAATAATGGGCAGAAGACCTAAACAGGCATTTCTCCAAAGAAGATATACAGATTGTCAACAACACATGAAAGGATGCTCAACATCACTAATCATTAGAGAAATGCAAATCAAAACTACAATGAGGTATCACCTCACACCAGTCAGAATGGTCATCATCAAAAAATCTAGAAACAATAAATGCTGGAGAGGGTGTGGAGAAAAGGGAACCCTCTTGCACTGCTGGTGGGAATGTCAATTGATACAGCCACTATGGAGAACAGTATGGAGGTTCCTTAAAAAACTAAAAATAGAACTACCATACAACCCAGCAATCTCACTGCTGGGCATATACCCTGAGAAAACCATAAATCCAAAAGAGTCATGTACCACAATGTTCATTGCAGCTCTCTTTACAATAGCCAGGACATGGAAGCAACCTAAGTGTCCATCAACAGATGAATGGATAAAGAAGATGTGGCACGTATATACAATGGTATGTTACTCAGCCATAAAAAGAAACAAAATTGAGTTATCTGTAGTGAGGTGGATGGACTTGGACACTGTCATACAGAGTGAAGTAAAGAGGAAAACAAATACCATATGCTAACACATATATATGGAATCTAAAAAAAAAAAAATGGTTCTCAAGAACCTAGGTGCAGGACAGGAATAAAGGCGCAGACATAAAGAATGGACTTGAGGACACGGGGAGGGGGAAGGGTAAGCTGGGACAAAGTGAGAGAGTGGCATGGACATATATACACTACCGAATGTAAAATAGCTAGTGGGAAGCAGCCGCATAGAACAGGGAGATCAGCTCAGTGCTTTGTGACCACCTAGAGGGGTGGGATAGGGAGGGTGGGAGGGAGGGAGATGCAAGAGGGAAGAGATATGGGGATATATGTATATGTAGAGCTGATTCACTTTGTTATTAAGCAGAAACTAACACACCACTGTAAAGCAATTTTACTCCAATAAAAATGTTAAAAAAAAAAAAAAGAACATGGAGGTACAGCAGCATAAAATAAAGGAGAAATGTTATTTGCCAGGAAAAAAAAAAAAAGACTTATACTTCTCACTATGAAGAAAAAGGTCATCAAGAAATGGAAACACTGAAATCTGCAAGTATCTGGTCAGGGCATGTAAAGAGTACATACAATCTAGAAAACACCCATGAATGAAGTAGCCATCTGCTACTTCCTCCAGCATTACCTCCCTTTATTCAAGGCATAGAATTCCAAACGTCTTTACAAACTTCCCATACCACTCAGCTCTGTGGTTGAGAGACTGACTCCACCGTCCCCTCCCCACCCCATGCAAGGTTCAAGCCAGATGGGCTAAAATCAAATAGATTATTCCAACCCCCAGCCATGGAGGTTGATTCGGGCATGGTTTTGGGAGTCGGGTCAGACCACAGAGTCTAAAACAGACTGGAATTAAAAGCGTGAATTCAGTCCCCTTCAGTATGCCACTGAGTAGCAAACAGTGCAAAAGATATTCCTGAGATAAGGTTAAACGTAAGGGAACAAAACACCCGTGGCTTTCCTATATGCTCAAAGAGGCAGGTCCAAAATTTAATAGTCAGTGCAGCCTTCATGGAGGAGTAATCCACCAGGTCAGAGAAGCTCAGAGCCGAGAATTCATCATTTTATACTACGAGGATGGGCTGGGGGCACATCAGCAGACAAGGGTCTAAGCAGTACTGTGTAAGGAAACTACAACTAAGTGACATGTTCCATGTTCCATGTCTCATGTCCTAGGAGTCATTGGGCCTGCAGTAGTTCCGGCCATGACCCACCACAATCCAGCCCCTTGTGGGGATATAGGTGGGCAACTGTCACAGCCCACCATGTCTAGTGACCCTCAGTGACACAACGAGTGTTCCCAGGACACAGCAGGGCATTACAATAACAACAACAATAATAATAACCCAACACTAAATTGGCACGTCCTGTTAGCCGTAGTGTAAACCTCCGCTTTGAGCAGGTGAAATGTGCAAATCCATCAGTTGAGCATTTCTACTCCTGTGCCTATTGGAGCCTGTGAGGTTGCAGCTCTGTGGCTTGACTTGCAAGACTGCTCTTTGAGTTTTCCAAGTCATATTTCTCTCGGTAGGACCCACTTTCCAAAGCGTTCTTTGGAAACCCATGGAGGCTGCGCTTCTAAGATGCCTGGGGTCAGCAATACATTCCGGGAGCAGTGGGCTCAAGTGCGTTTGGCTAGGCCAGCCCCTCCATCCCGACATCCTCTGTTTTCTGAGGACACAGCTGGTGGAACTCACTACCCCCATGACAAAAGGCTACCACGAGAACTCTACTTCATGATCCTGTCTTCTCTCTGCCATCCAGAATGCAGTGGGTTGACGGTGTCCCTCAAAACTCATGTCTACTCCAAAACTCAGAATGTGACCTTATTTGGAAATAAGGTCTTTGCCGATGTAGTTAGTTAAGGATCTCAGGATGAGATCATCCTGGATTGGGGGCAATCCCTAAATCCAATGACTGGTGTCCTTATGTGAAGAGAAGAGGACACAGAGAAACACAAGGAAAAGACCATGCGAAGATGGAGGCAGAGGGCTTCCCTGGTGGCAGAGTGGTTAAGAATCTGCCTGCCAACACAGGGCATGTGGGTTCGAGCCCTGGTCCAGGAAGATCCCACATGCCGCGGAGCAACTAAGCCCGCGAGCCACAACTATTGAAGCCCACACGCCTAGAGCCCGTGCTCTGCAACAAGAGAAGCCACCGCAATGAGAAGCCCGTGCATCGCGACGAAGAGTAGCCCCCCCGCTCGCTGCAACTAGAGAAATGCCGCGAGCAGCAGCGAAGACTCAACGCAGCCAAAAATAAACAAATAAATTTATTGAAAAAAAACAAAAAACAAAGATGGAGGCAGAGATTGGAGTGATGCAGCCACAGGCCAGCCACGCCCTGAAGGACAGGAGTGTCTCCTGAATGCTGTGGTGTCACTGGCCTGGGTGCTCGTCTGAGCAAGATGGAGCACGGTACCTTCTGGGTGATGACGAGTGATGCTGCTTCTGGTCCCAGAAGACAGATCTCACTGTCCAGGGGTGAGGGACGGTCCTAAAATCCGCCACTTCCAGGAAGTCTCTTCTTCCTCTATTGAAAGAGTGCACAAAGTCGTGGGAGCATACACCGCGATGCCCGAGGGCCCAGCTTGGAACTGGGAAACAAGAGCCTGCACTGGACGCTGAGGATCTGATGGGGGCAGGGTCTCAGGGAGACACCGCAGTGCCCCGCAGGCAGGCAGGCAGGGGCTCACTCCGGAAGCCTCGCACCCTCCCCTGTGCTGACATAGCGGCAGTCTCCATCTAGGTGTCCAATTCTAGCCACCCTTAGTTGACCCCATGAATATAAACTCTCTTCTAGAAAATACACTCTATACATTTTTTTTCTTAATTTCATGCCACATGTAACTGAGCCTGGAGCCCAGTGTGTGCTGGAGAGAAGACGGAATGTCTGGATTCCGGCACCAACTCCATCGCTGATTAGGTATAACTTTGGTTGAGTGGCCTAACATCTGTTCTGAGGTTTCCTCACTTGTAAAGTGGAATAAAATCCTTCTCTCAGAGAGTCTTTATTAAAATAAAAGCAAAAATACACTTTTTGAAACACAGGAGAAAAAAATGGAATAAAACCACGTGTAAAGCTGAGGAGACACTCAGTAAATGGTAGCTACTTCCAAGATGAAAGCACTTCCAGGGAAACCAGGCACAGGAGTGCAGGGGCCACAGATTTTCCAGGGGAGGCAGCCATGCAAGAAGGGAGGCACCTAGTGGCCTGAGGTGAGGTTGGCTCTCCAGAGCTGGCCAGCCCCGGGTTCAAGTCCCCTCCCTACAGCCCAGCCACTCCCAAGCTGTGCAACCCTCAGCCAGCAGCTGAGCCTCTCCAAGCCTCGGGTCCCCATCTGTAAAAGCAATATTGACAGTACCCACCCCTAGGGTACCTACAGCAATTATATCAGGCTATGCATTTCAGTAGCTAAGAACAATTAGCAAAATGTTGATAATGATTGGAGCTGTGTGATATGCACATGGAGAATCATTTTAATGCTTTCCCTACTTTTGTACATTTGCAATTACCCATAATAATATTTTAACCGAGTGCTCAGGTCAGTTATTGCACATAATCATATACATTATTATTAATAATGTGCTTAATACACATTAGCCCTTTTGTAATAGCCAAAATAATTTCTAAAATAGTCTTTGGTAAGAGAGAGAAGTTGTTACACTCCGTTCTTGGCATTTGGAAGATCATGGACCCCTTTAAGAATGTCATGAAAGATGTAGACCCACTTCCCATAAATATACACATAACCCATGCCCTGCACCCTGTCCACAAAGCCAGCCCAGGGAACCCCGGGGACTCCAGGCATCCCAGGTCAGGAGCTGCTGCCTCTCAGTTATGGGGAAGGGGCAGAACTGCAGTGATTCTCTGCCATCCTACACATAGTTTCCTGACTCCCCTTGGGTGACAGTGTACTGTGGGAAATCACTGAAGGAAGACTCAAATGATGAAACAGCTCTCAGCAGGAGAGCAGCCAATCTAACACAGATAACAAGCAAGACTTGTTTCATCTGTATGGTTGGTATTTATTTTTCTACCTCAGGACATTTACCTGAACATATTTTCCTTTTCATTTCCAGTCAGCATATGAAAGTTTTAGCGTCATAATTTTAGAGGTTTGAAAATTTGGTATAACTGTATTAGCCATCCTACTCTTGGGTTGAATCTTCTCCACAGCAATAAATCTCAGAAAACAATAAAAGTAAGGTGACACAGTATATCATTTCTGATTCCAATACTATTCCTGGTTTAACGTATGACTTTTATGCCTTTGTTAACATTTTTATCTAGCTTTGTGAAAATAGATGGAAAAATATTTAACATGGTACAGAATGTAACCGTGAAATAAAAGCTCTAGGTAAAGCCATAAGCAAGGATAATCAGCTACAAAAATACCTCTCAAGTTGAATAAAATAAAGTTGCAACTGAACTATGAATTTTGAATACAATTACAGCCCAGTAGTTAGCAAATCATTCAGAAATAGATATTTTAGTGTTCTACTTTTCAAATTACAATGTGGAACTTGAAGCAATAAAGGGCAGTTTGAAGAAGTGAAAAGTCATAAAATGGGAAATGTAACATATCTAGCACGAGCAGGGGGAAATGGGAAGTGTGCAGAGCATCAGATGGGACTGGAATCAGTGTAAAATCCTAGGAGTAGTAATACCACTGATCTGAAAGTCCCAAGAGAGTGTATAATAAGGAAGGCTAGATGAGTTATGTTTTTTAAAAAATAGAGTAGGTACTCTGAAATAAACGTTGAGGAAAAATATAGACAATATCTGCAAAAATTAAAATCAATGTTGTTAAATGCAATTATCAATAGTAAACTGCTATGGCAACAAATGCAACTCCAGGATTAATCACATTACCATGAAACGTGATTAAATACTCCAGAAAACGTCATTAAAGTGATTATTTATCTACAACTGGTAAACCTCCTGTCTAAATAGTACTCACTATGCTCCAAGAAAAAAAAAAAAGGCAAAGCTGAGCTCAAAACATCTCCCACAACAAACAGGAAAAAAATCTCAATGCACTAAGAAGAGCTGAAGACCCTGAGGAGAGGCTCTCTCAGCTCCCAAGGCTCTAAGCAAGCCTACCCCTTGTTCCAGAAGGAGACATCATCTCCACCTTCCGAGGCTGTTTGTTCTACAAACATCCTTAAAAAGATAGTCCAGAACAAAGGCTGCCAGTTCCTCCTTTACAAGACGGTCAGAAACACAAAGGGCAATTACAGTGACACAGACTTCTCTTCAACAACGTTAGATGTTGGAAGACAATGGAATAATATCATTGAGGTAATGACAAAAATAATAGTCTAGAATTTCATCCTCTCAAGAGGAAGGGCAAAATAAAAGATTCTCAGATGAATGTCATCATGAAGATGAACTTTCCAAAGTCTGGGATATAATCATAAAGCAACTGAAACTTATTAACATCCACTTTCGACTCACTTTCCCTTTAAAACTGCTAATGGACAAGTTCTTCTACTTCTGGATAAAAACTCATCCCCATGAATTTTCTGGTCACTGTTAAATTTAAAACTTTAAAAAGACCTAAATCACGAAACAGAAGTTCGATTCCACATTTTAAATATCCAGTCCCACGGAAGCATTCAAACTTCAAACCTTGATTCTAAGTTCATATTTCTTTCCTTCCCCAGGTCAGGCTTTTGCAGTTAGGAGGGGAGCTGCCTCTTCTCTTTTCCTTAGCTTATGTTTCTGCTCCTGTTTGCTAGATCCAGCTCTGACCCCTCCAGGTCAGGCAGGAAGCGGGAGGCAAGGAAATCAGGAAAGTTCTTACTGACAAGTACGAGAGGTAAGCCAGCATCAGTGCTCTGTGGGTTCAGCAATATCCACACTTTATCTCATGATGTGTTATGGACTGAATGTTTGTGTCCCCCCAAAATTCATATGTTGAAATCCTAACCCCCAAGCGATGGTATTAGGAGGTGGAGCCTTTGGTAGATGATTTAGTCCTGAGGGTGGAGCCCTCATGAATGGGATTAGCATCCTTACAAGAAGAGACACAAGAGCTTTTGCACTCTCTCTCTGCCATATGAAGATATGCTAGGAAGATGTCCACCAGATTGCTGGAAGTAAGATGTATAAACTCCAGTCATGCGACAAGGACATCCCAGGAAAAGTGGTGGCACAATAGCAAGATGTGCAGACACTACATTTGGAGTCTCCCCATCAAACATCTACATCCCCTCACAGTCACTATATAATCCACAAGCCCCATCTACACACACAGGGTCTTGGGCCCGTCTTCAGTGCTCCATTCTTAAAAGTGAGCCATCAGCCAAGGATCTCTAGACATATGAGGAAAGCTTCTTTATCATTCAGCTATTGTTATTTCCTGCATGGAAAAATAACCACAAAATCTCAAGACTGACAATTAGGCAAGAAAAAAGAAATAAAATACATCCAAATCAGGAAAGAAAAAGTAAAATTGTCTCTATTTTCGGATGATATGATCTTATACATAGATAATCCTAAAGACCACCAAAAAACTATTAGGATTAATAAATAAATTCAGTAAAGTCACAGGATACAAAATCAACAAATCAGTAATCAGTTGCATTTCTATATACTAACAACAAAATATCTGAAAAAGAATCAACAAAACAATATTATTTATAATAACATCAAAAACAATAAAACCATTAGGAATAAACTTAGCCAAGAAGGTGTACACTGAAAACTACAAGACTTTAATGAAAGAAATTGAAGGAGACACAAATAAATAGAAAGATATCCTGTGTTCATGGATTGGAATAATTAATATTGTTAAAATAGCCATACTACCCAAAGCAATCTACAGATTCAATGCAATCCCTATCAAAATGCCAATGATATTTTTCACAGAAATAGAAAAAGCAATCCTAAAGTTCATATGGAACCATGAAAGACCCCAAATAGCCAAAGCAATCTTGAAAAAGAAGAACAAAGCTGGAGGCTTCACACTTCCTAATTTCAAACTTTATTACAAAGCCATAGTAATCAAAACAGTATGATGGTGGCATAAAAATACACACATATTTGGAACAGAATCAAGAGCCCAGAAATAAACCTGTACATATACAGTCAACTAATACTTGACAAGTGAGCCAAGAACACTCAGTGAGGAAAGGATAGTCTCTCCAATAAATGGTATTGGGAAAACTGGATAATCCCATGCAGAAGAGTGAAACCGGACCCCTATCTTTCACCACTCACAAAAATTAACTCAAACTGGATTAAAGATTTAAACATAAAACTGAAACTGTAAGACTCCTAGAAGAGTGTTGGCGAGGGTGTGGAGGAAATGGGAACCCTTGTGCACTACTGGTAGTACTGTAAGTTGGTACAGCGATTATGTAAAATATTATGGAGTTTCCTCAATTAAAAATAGAACTACCAAGACTTCCCTGGTGGCTCAGTGGTTAAGACTCCGTGCTCCCAATGCAGGGTGCCTGGGTTTGATCCCTGGTCAGGGAGCTAGATCCCATATGCATGCCGCAACTAAGAGTGTGCATACCACAACTAAGGAGCCCACGAGCCGCAATAATATATAAATAAATAAATATTTTAAAAAATAGAACTACCATATGATCCAGCAATCCGACTTCTCAGTGTATATACATAGAAAATGAAATCAATATCTTTTTTTTTTTTTTTTTTTTTTTGGCCATGCCATGCAGCTTGCCGGATCCCAGTTCCCCGACCAGGGATCAAACCCGGGCCCCAGCAGTGAAAGCGCCAAGTCCTAACCACTGGACTGCCAGGGAATCCCCTAAATCAGTATTTTCATGGGATAGGATATCTGCACCCCCATGTTCATTGCAGCATTATTCACAATAGCCAAGATACGGAAACAACCTAAGTGTCCATCTATGGATGAATAAAGAAGATGTGAGACAGATATATACACACACAATGGAATGTTATTCATCCGTTAAAAGAAAAGAAAAAAATTCCGCCTTTTGCTACAAAATTAATGGATGGGTGGATGGATGGACCTTGAGGGCATTATAAGAAATGAAATAAGTCAGACAGAGAAAGACAAATACTGTATGATCTCATATGTGGAATCTAAAAAAAAAAGCAGAACTCACAAACACAGAGAGTAGAATGGTGGTTGCCAGGGGGTGGGGTGAGAGAAATGAGGAGGTGTTGATCAAAGGGTACAAACTTCCAGTTATAAGATGAGTAAGTTCTGGGGACCTAATGTACAGCATGATGACTATAGTCAACTACAGTTGATATTATATACTTGAAATTTGATAAGAAAGGAGATCTTAAACATTCTCACCACCAAAACAAATGGCAATTATGTGAGGTGATAGAGGTATTAATGAACCCTCTTGTGGGAATCATTTTGCAACATATAAGTGTATCAAATCATCATATTGTGCACCTTAAACTTACACAATGTGATATGTCAATTGTAACTCAATAAAGCTGGGGAAAAAACATAAAATCTCAGTAGCTTAACCAAACAAATATCTGAGAAGTTATCTGAGAGGTCTGTTGGGAAAAAAAACTGGTTGAGAATGTGAAAAGATAATGTCAGAAAGAGATATGAAGAAAGACAGGATGGGGCGAAGAAGAAAACAATTCCCAATAGAAGGAACCAGAAAAAATGCACAGGAAATGAAATATAATCACTAAGATATAATTTGTCTCATTTGTAAGCAAGATTTACACAGATAAAATAACGAAAACACTAGATATATAAACCCACCCACCCCTGAATGTGGAGAAAAGGGAATTACACACACACACACACACACACACACACACACACAATATTTGTTCAGACTTTTAAGGGGAGATCTGAGAAAGGGAAATATCTTTGTGTGAGGGTTACGTAATCATGAAACACAGCTAAATCCTGATTTTTCATAATATAAATTCAATACTAATAAAACTGTAATCTAAAACTAAAAGTCAAGAAATAGCAGTAAAAGCATCATACTTAGAGTAATGGAGGGAAATACATGAGAAAACGAAAAAGTGTGGAAAGTGTTTGCTGACGGCAGTGGGGAAGGATGGGGAGAGGACTGCAAATTTCAT
The DNA here is from genome assembly GCF_039906515.1 of Pseudorca crassidens. Taxonomy (NCBI): domain Eukaryota; kingdom Metazoa; phylum Chordata; class Mammalia; order Artiodactyla; family Delphinidae; genus Pseudorca; species Pseudorca crassidens. The sequence continues at coordinate 8,963,972 of NC_090298.1, forward strand.
TATAGCCTGTTATGCTTGGTTTTATGTATCGACCTGACTGGGCTAAGGGATGCCCAGAGAGCCAGGAAAACATTATTTCTGATGTGTCTGTGAGGATATCTCCAGAACAGAGTAGCATTTGAATCAGTAGACAGAGTAAAGATCGCCCTGGCCACGGCGGGCGGGGTTCACCCAAGCCACTGAGATCCTGAATGAAACGAAAAGGTGGAGGAAAGGTGAATTCACTCTCTCTGCTTGAGCTGAGACATCAGTCTTCTCCTGCCCTTGGACAATGGCTCTCCTGGTGCTTGGGTTTTCGGACTCAGACTGAATTACACCATCAGCTTTCCTGGTTTTCCAGTTTGCAGAGGCAGACTGTGGAATTTCTTAATATACATATATATATACCCTATTGGTTCTATTTCTCTGGAGAACCCTGACTGATAGAGCAAGCAAAACAGTCTCACATTTTCTACATCCCATTGGTCAAATCAAGTCACATGGCCAAGCCCAGCTTCAGAGTTGGGGGAGTTTAAAAGCTAGGGGGCTGGGGGTAGAGCCATGCATTGGGCCCATTCACATGATCAACCTACCCCAGTACCCTGCTTTCTGGGGTTGTTAGGAGAACTGAATGAAGCAATACAATGACAAGATTGAAAAAGTAGATACTCAAGAAGAACTGAGGAATCTATAGTGGGTGTCTAACCTGCAATGTCCAAGGACAGAGTCAGCCTGCTCTGGACTCTTCTCTCCATTTCCTTTGTTCAGCTGAACAGTGCCCTTGAACTATTTTAATATTTGGCAATACATTTTACCATAGAGAATTTTTCATTCTTCTTGTAATTTTTGTGTTCTGAGCTGGAATGCTTCAGATTGAAGTAAGCTTAGATTTTTGACAAACATTGGTAGGACCATACATGGATCTAGGCCAGGAGTTTGTAAACTTTTCTCTATAGCACTCTAGAGGTAAGAGGGAAGGTAGGTACGAAGAAGGAGAGGCAGCAGGTGAGGCATCTCTGCTTCAACAAGCACAAGTTTATGTCTTATCTCCTGGACTTCTGCAAATGATTTAACATGAACCAGATTCAAAACCCACTCCCCTAAGTGCTCTCTTTGGTGCCAGGCTGTCAGGCGAAACAGGATCCACCTGGAAATTCTCTCAGTATTAATGGACAGGTACTATATATTACAAGGTACGAAGAGCCCCAGGCAGACAGGCTCACAGAATTCTTGGAGGATGAACAACTGAGAGTTTGGAGCAAAGGTCCTAGTTGCAAGCTTAGTTCTCCCATTTCTCTCAACAACAGCTCTGCTGCTTTAATTGTGGGTTGTGGATTGTTACAGCAAGGAAGAGGGCAGAAAGGTTGCAGAGGTGCCTGTAGAAAGATGCCGGGTGGCATCCTACATAAAACCTTACCAAATTTGCTCCTTGCACCTGGGGCTCCCACATTTTATCACCTACCCTTAAGATGCAGGACGTCACTGGAGGTCAATAAAGTATTCTATCCCAAGTTTCTACAAGTGTCCCTAACCATGTTATTTCAGGCAGGAACGTGTACCTAATTTGCAGGACCCAGTGCAAAAAGAAAATGCAAGGTCCCTTGTGCAAAAACTATTAAGAATTTTAAGACAGCGACCGCGGCGCATTAAACAAAACACAGAGCCCTTCTAAGCAGGCGACGCTGTACAACAGCCCGGGTGGTGGTGCCCCTGTAGGCAGCCGTGATTTCTGGACTACAGGAAGCCCACTGCTAGTGAAAGGGAGAGTCACAGCCTGCTGAGAAAGTGCTTAGAGACTGTTTGTTCCCTCCCTTTCACAGCAACACGGTCAATCCTATAACTTTGGTTTTCTTATCAAATAATTACACAAAAATAGCGAGTGAATGTGAAGGATAAACATTACTTTAAAAGCCACCTTTTCTCCTCCCTTATTCTAGAAAAAAATAATTAAATCTCTGCTTCAGGTGCCCTGCAGAGAATGTGAAGGGCACAGAGGAACAGACAGCAGCCCAGCCTTTAGTTTAAACCTTATCTCTCAGGAAAGCCCTTGTCTCCCTCTGAGGAACACCAGGCATCTGTGAGAAGCTGGGACAAGTAATTTGGGAAGAGGGGATGTCTTCCCCAATGAAGTTCTTAAAATCTATGTAGGTATCTACCTGATCACACTAGAAGGTATGTCAACAATTCAGAATTACTTTCTTGTACATCCCAATGTGTAAGTACATTTTTAATTACAATGGAAGAGTTTATATATGTACATGAATCTTTGCCCTTTGCTCATAACCAAGAGGAGAGAAAAGTTTTGCTGACCCTGAGTCACAGAGGTAACTTCAGAGCAATTAAGAGCTCAGTTCTGGAGTCAGAGAGACTCTTCTCAGGACCAGCGCCACCATTTTCAATCCCTGTGACCTTGAGTGAGTTAAGCCTCAGTTTCCCAATCTATAAAATGGGGATGGTAGCAGGTGAGGATTAAATGAGATGGTAGGTATAGAGCTCACCTACACCCTGGCACAGTGCAAACTCCTCACCATATCTATTAAGTCTCATTATTGAGCCATGGATCCCACAAGGACGCTTGGTCTGATGTGAAGCTCTCTGGGGTTGAGTCAGGAGCAGAAGCAGAACCCCAGGTCTCCAGGCCTCCTGGGGACCCTCCGATCTGACTCCAGGGATGCCCCTGAGAGTCCTGGTTTGAAACTTGCCCCTTGTCTGTAGGCAGTTCCTCTGCCTCAGCCGCCCACCCAGCCCTGGGGAATGAGCCCTGAGTGGGCTCAGCCTGGGGCTGGGACAGCACATCCACTCAGGTTCCCCTGCTGTGTCATCTGCCCTCCCTCCCACCAATCCTCAGCCAGGCCAGACTTCCCAAAATGCGGTGACTGCAGCTCTCTACTCACAGCTCTGTTCCTTATCACCTTGGCCTGATACTGAGGCGCATCCGTAGCATGGCTCCCTCCAGGTGGACCCATCCTCTCTCTTCCGCGTCACATCACCAGCCCATCCTAGGCTAGTCCCATTCCCAGCTGTGAACGTGCCAAGCTCACGTCTGCCTCCAGCTTTGTCCCAGCCCGAAGTCTTTCCCAGTCCTCTGCCTGCTCAGCCTGACCTGGGGTTGCTCGAGCCTACAGGTGGAATGTCTGCAATTTATAACTTCTAGAAGGAATACAGTTTAATCTAGAACTCTCTGCTTTCCTTTGATTCATGTGGAAAGTATCAAGTTGGATCCCTATGACACTCATCATATCAAAATAAATCACAAATGGGTCAAACATTTAAATTTTTAAAAATCCATAAATATTGTTGAAGAAATTAAGGGCAAATTCCCTGATGTTCTCAAAGTAGGGAAGGACTTTCATGTATGATACAAAATCCAAAAGCTATAAATAGAAGATTTTTCAAATCTGAATAAAGAGCATTAAAATTTTATGCATGGCAAAAATAAGACCAGAACTGGTATATGTTTGTAGCACTATGACAAAGGGCTCCTATAAATCAATAAGAAAAAGTGCAGCAACATCATATAAAAATGGACAAAGCACATGAACAGACTAGTCACGGCAGGGTTGGGGGGAATGGCTTTTAAAACTGAAAAACACTCAGTCTCATCATTTAAAAATACAAATTAGAAACTACAATAGAATATTATTTTCCATTACTGGTCTTGCAAAGTTAAAAATTTTTTATAATTCATTGTGTAGACAAGAGTGTAAGGAAAGAGGCATTCTTATAAATACTCTTTTACACTCTTGGCTGGAGATGTAAACTGGTACAGCCTCTCTGAGCAGCAATTAGGAAGTATCAATTGAAATTTAAAGTTTACATACCCATCAACCCAGCACTTCTCTACACATTGCTTGCACTGGATTGTCTGCTGTCAACCCTTCATCACTACCCACCCCTTCTAAAGTCTCTGAATCAGAAAAGAAAAGGGAGGAGCTATAGTCCCCAGAAGCCGGTCGCAGGTTTGTTCTGAGTTAGTCCTCCAATAAGAAGCCCTTGCAGATCCCACATGCCGCGGAGCAGCTGGGCCCATGAGCCATGGCTGCTGAGCCTGCACATCCAGAGCCTGTGCTCTGCAACGGGAGAGGCCACAGCAGTGAGAGGCCCGTGTACCGCAAAAAAAAAAAAAAAATATATATATATATATATATAATGAACCTAGAGATTGTCATACTGAGTGAAGTCAGAGAAAGAGAAATATGATATTGCTTCAACTTGGAACCTAAAAAGAAATGATACAAATGAACTTACTTACAAAACAGAAACAGACTCACAGACTTAGAGAAGGAACTTATGGTTACCAGGGGGGAAGGGTGGGGAGAAGGGATAGTTAGGGAGTTTGGGTTGACATATACACACTGCTATATTTAAAATGGATAAACAACAAGGACCTACTGTATAGCACAGGGAGCTCTGCTCAATATTATGTAACAACCTAAATGGGAAAAGAATTTGAAAAAGAACAGATACATGTATTTATATAACAGAATCACTCTGCCGGACACCTGAAACTATCACAGCATTGTTAATCAACTATACACCAATATAAAATAAAAAGTTTTAAAAAATTTTAAAAATTAATGTAATTCATCAGACAAATATAGACAAATATAGACAAATATATTTTAACTCCTCCAGGAAACCTTTTCTATCTATTTCAGTAAAAAGCCTTCTTTCTTTAGAAAAAAGAAAGAATGTTATGTACAGTTTAAGTAATTATTGTAGAGTCATATTTAGTTTAAAAATTGGCCATTCAATAATGTATTCAAATACAGCTGGGTACTCATTTTTTAAATATTATTATTGGTATTATTAATTTTTAGACGTAATAACAAGATATTTCCTGGCTCTTTTTGATATTTCCACGTAAAAGAGCAACAGTTATACTTTATTCTGCTTTATATATAACATCTCCTCTCTTCCCAGTTACATGTGTCAGTAATTCCACCTCCCTTTTTTTTTTTTAATTAATTAATTTATTTATTTTTGGCTTGTTGGGTCTCCATTTCTGTGCGAGGGCTTTCTCTAGTTGCGGCGAGCGGGGGCCACTCTTCATCGCGGTGCACGGGCCTCTCACTATCGTGGCCTCTCTTGTTGCAGAGCACAGGCTCCAGACGCGCAGGCTCAGTAGTTGTGGCTCACGGGCCTAGTTGCTCCACGGCATGTGGGATCCTCCCAGACCAGGGCCCGAACCCATGTCCCTGCATTAGCAGGCAGATTCTCAACCACTGCGCCATCAGGGAAGCCACCCCTTTCTTTTTTTTTACTTAAGCAGTTTTGAGCTGGATTTCTGTCTTCCAAAGGCAAGAGTCCCAACGGCTCTAACCCTGGCTGTCATCTCCTGAGCCAAGAGTCTATGCAGCCTCACACACCTCCCCTTTGAGTCATTCTATTAGTTCAGCTCCTAATCCAGTATCCCCTCCCAACACCGATGGATATTTGTACAGCTCTCTTCAGTGCTCCTTCCCTCACACCCACTCTGTCTTCAGGGCCTCAAGTTCTGCCTCAGGTGCCCTCCCCGCAAATCCAAGTGAAACTGCAAGAGACAGAGGTCATTTCCAGGAAGCTTAAGGGAAAAGATACATACAAGGTGTTATGGTTTGAATTATGTCCTCTGCAGAAGATGTGTTCAAGTTTTAACCCCAGCACCTATAAATGTGACCTTATTTGGAAATAGGGTCTTGGAAGGTGTGATCAAGTTAAGAGGAGGTCATTACAGTGGCCCTCATCCAGTATGACTGGTGTCCTTACAAAAAGAGGAGAAGAGACATAGAGACAGACACACAGAGAGAAGACAATGCAAAGAGAGATGGAGAGCATGCGTGTAACAGCAGAGGCATAGATTGGAGTGCCACATCTCCACATCAGGGAATGCCAGGAACAGCCACCCATCCCCAGGAGCAAGCAGAGGGCTCTGGACAGTTTCCCTCCCTCAGAGCCCTTGAAGGGAGCCAGCCATGCCAACACCTTGATCTTGGTCTTCTGGCCTCCAGAACTTTGAAAGAATACATTTCTGTTACTTTAAGCCCACCTAGGTTGTGGGAATTTGTTACAGCAGCCATAGGAAACTAATACATAAGGACACTGGGTTGTCTTGTGCTGGTCAAGGACAGGACAAGATGAAGCCAGGCCCTGGAACCCTGACAGGCTTGGTCTCCAGCCATCCCCTCTACAACCTGCTTTATTCTCCCCTCTCTCACCACAGGCCTTCTAGAGGGGCAAGACCACTCTGCCAGCAATTCCACTCTGTCAGCTTCATCTCTTATGACTTCTGTCACTAGAGCGACTCTAGGCTCTTGGTCAAAAAGCCCAGGGAAGGGCCCACTTTGGGTCAAGAGGCCCCTCGGGCAAATAGTTGTGAGGAGGGACCACACTGCATGGAATGACTGCTTGAGCAAATGTGGCAGAAGATAGTTTCTGGAAGACAGGGACGATGGTTTGATTGAAGACTAAAATTCTACCTTCTCCCTCATATGCAGTCTTTCCCAAAAGTTTACTCTTCAAGATTCCTCCCTTTCTCTTTCTCTCTCTCTCTCTCTCTCTCTCTCTCTCTCTCTCTCTCTCTCTCTCTCTCTCTACACACACACACACACACACACACACCCTTGAGATTCTCTGCTTTCTGAAGCACTGTTAAGAGAATAAACAACAAACCACACACAGACAACCATGCATTCTACTCCATAGAATGTTTTCAGCTTCTCTTAACTCCCTATTATAACAACGCACCAGCCTACCTTCTTAGAATTTTATCGATGAGTTATTGGCATTGCACATGGTGAAACTTTCTTGCAAACTCTTTATTCATGAAGGTATACAACAGTTGTTCCTCAGGTCACTATGCCTTAATGGTACAAATGTCTTTAATCTGTGGGTGGCCATTCCTTGTTCCTGGTTTGTGGTTCATGTTTAAGCTAAACTATGACCTGAAGATTCCCTGGTGACTCTGCCTTGCTGCTGTCAACTGTTCGTGCGCACTTATTGCAGCACAGAGTGAATGGAACTGACGTGGTGGGTTTGAGGCCCCGCCTGGCTCCGATTGATGATTACATATAACCCTCGCCTTCCTAGAGGCAGCTGAGTGGAGAAGAGTGAATAGTTTTAAGAGAATCCATTACAACTGCTGACAAATTAACTTAAAACATGTTCTTCCAACAGTGATTCAATAGCATCACCTTTGAAGACAAAGGACAGTGTAGTGACTGATGGGTATCTTCCGATATCAGCTTTACTTCTTTATCTAATGAAGGACAAGCTCCAATATATTGATTTAATCGTATTACACAATCAAATTTTCTATAAGAGTTTTGGAAATTTTCCCAACCCATATTATTGATTAGATCCATTGAGGTAGACTAGGTTATGCCACATTTAAAAACACCCCCCAAAATCTCAATGGCTGTAAACATTATTTCTCACCCTGCTCAATAGATTGGCTGGGACTGCTCCGTGTAATCTGCATTCAGGGACACCGGTTGACAGACACTCTACCATCTGCAACATCACAAATGCTGTGGCAGAGGGGAGGGGAGATGACAAATGGTGCATTAGCTCTTAAAGGATTCTGCCTAGACAAACACCTGTCACTTCTGCTCACATCTCATTGGCCAAGGGAGCCACGTGACCATGCCGCTCTTCAAGGGGTCATGGAAATATAACATTAACAGCTGAAGAGTACTAATGATAACCAGAATCCACCGCAATCCACCTCTCTCGTGGAGAGTCAGCTCAGTTTTCTTCCTTTAAACAAAATTCACTTATTCCCTCCCCAGTCATTGATCCAGCACCTCTGGGTAATGTATGTTCGTCCTTTCATCCAGAGGTGTATTAGTCTCCTCAGGCTGGTGTAACAAATTCCAAAGACTGCAGGACTTAAACAGCAGAAGTTTATTTCACGCAGTTCTGGAGGCTGGGAGTCCAAGATCAAGGTGTCGGCAAGGTTGGTTTCCCCTGAGACCTATCTTTTCGGCTTAGGACCTCACGTTATGACCTCACTTAACCCTAATTTCCTCCTTAAAGTTCCTGTCTCCAAGTGTCGTCTCCTTGGAGGTTAAGCCTTCAGTATTTGATTTGAGGGGACACAATTCAGTCCATGAAAGGAGGTGATACACAGCGACTAAACTGGTCCTGGATGTGCCTCTTCTTGTCCTGGAGACTCACAGAATAAAAAGACAAGTTATCTACCCCACACACACCCAATTTATGAAGATGAAATAAGGAAGAGAAAACTCCAACAAACATTTCTATTTGGAAAGAAGGAAAATGGGAGGTATATAACAGATAGTGGCCTTCAGCAATTCTGCAATCCCCTGGACAAATACTCTGAGGTCTATGCTGGGCGGGCGGGATATTAGTCCCGAACGTGCTCCCTGCAAGAAGCCTCATATCCGTCATCCTCCACAGGGCCTGGCCTCCTGTTACATGATGCTCCTTGACACATCCTGAAGTAGGCATCAGGGTGGATGCTCTGCTCAGGGGCTGCACAGCTTGCTCAGCCTACTTCCAGACCTAAATGTTTGGGGCCCAAGGGCCGTTTTAGGTCTTTAATAGTTATAGTCTCTTTTAGTCCAACCCGGTGATTCTTTTGGAAGTGTACTCCTTGCAAGTGTACCCCTTGTACCCCTTGCAACGATTTAGTCTTTTATCTATTTGATTCCAGAAAACTCCATCTGCCAACAGGCACAACCACAGTTACCTTCAAGACATGTCTTATTTGGATCTTTACTCTGGTGCACCTTAGCCCTTGCAGAGGTTTTAATAATGGTGTGATAGCCAAGGAAATATAATCATTTGAATGGTTTATAACAGTAGGCACAGAGGTCATGCCCTGTGCTGCAAGACTCAGATTTAATGTTTTTTGCTACTAAAAGTTTCTCTCAATTTTATCTCCTGCTGCTTGGAATCTAAAATCAGTCAGCCTTTCCAATATTGCAAAGCCTCAAATCTTCCGTGACCTCCTGCTTGGAATCCAGCTACTTCTTTTCTGACCTTGTCTCTTACAATACTTTGTCAAGTGCAGCCAGCAGAAACCAACATGTTACTAATACAGGTGATCCTTGAACATGAATTTGAACTGTGCAGGTCCACTTATACACGGATTTTTATTCCACAGTAAATACTATGGTACTACTTGATTCATGGTTGTTCAAGAGTCAACCCTACTGTTTTCCTGTCTCTTTCTCTAGAACTGCAGATTCATTAGGCATATAATCTGCCTTCCAAATAACTGTGAACAACAGTTTCACCAAAATTTTTGCACCTGCATAACGAGGATTCTCATCTTTCCAGGCTTTATCACAGTTTCTTCACTGCCTACGACTTGTCGTTCGAGCCAATGACAAATTATAACTTTCTTGCTATGCTAGCGTCCGACTCCTGGTAGCAATTTCTGTATCAGTCAGAATAAGCTAAACTATGCTGCAGTAAGTAACAGCCCTACAACTCCCATGGCTAGAAAAAATAAATAATTATTTTTCTCTCATGTTAACTGTTCATTATGCATCAGCCATAAGGGGGCACAGAGTGGGCTCTGCTCCCTGTCATCTTCACTAAGGGACAGAGTCTGACAACAACTCCACCATCTGGAACTGTTATGGCAGGAAGAAGTAAGTGCAGTAATTGATGCACTAAATCATAAAGACTCTGTCCACATCCTATTGACCAGATTAAGTCACATGGCCATGCCTAATTTCAAGGAGTTGGGGAATTCCAATCCTACCAGGCGTGTGAAAAGCAGACCTACCAAAATAATAATCAACAATCCTTATGATTATCACACTCACTTGTTTAGATCAAGATACCTAAGAATAAGCTCCAATAAATTTTCCAAAAGAAGACACCAATCTTCAACTTGTTTCTATATGCAGGAGAATATTTTAGGCCACCTCCCAGACTGATCTTTAAAATGTAGGTTCCACTGCCTCTTGCACTGTTGGTGGGAATGTAAATTGGTGCAGCCACTATGGAAAACAGTATGGAGCTTCCTCAAAAAACTAAAAATAGAACTACCATATGATCCAGCAATCCCACTCCTGGGCATATATCCAGACAAAACTCTAATTCAAAAGGATACAAGCATCCCTATGTTCATAGCAGCACAATTTACAATACAAGGAAACAACCTAAATGTCCGTTGACAGATGAAAGGACAAAGAAGATGTGAGAGATATATATATATATATATATATATACACACACACACACACACACACACACAATGGAATACTACTCAGCCATAAAAAAGAATGAAATAATGCCATTTGCAGCAACATGGATGCAACTAGAGATTATCATACTAAGTGAAGTAAGTCAGAAAGAGAAAGACGAATACCATATGATATCACGTACATGTGGAATCTAAAATATGACACAAATGAACTTATCTACAAAACAGAAACAGACTCACAGACATAGAGAACAGACTTGTGGATGCCAAGGGGGAGTAGGGTGAGGGAGGGAAGGATTGGGAGTTTGGGATTAGCAGACGCAAACTAGTATATATAGGATGGATTAAACAACAGGTCCTACTGTAGAGCACAGGGAACTACATTCAGTATCCTGTAATAAACCATAATAGAAAAAAATATGAAAAAAACCTCTAAAAACATAAACCACAAAATCGAGGACAGCAGAAAAAAGTTAAAGTCCATGTTGAAAATTAAAAAAAAAAAAAAAAAAAAAGGGCTTCCCTGGTGGCGCAGTGGTTGAGAGTCCGCCTGCCGATTCAGGGAACACGGGTTCGTGCCCCTGTCCAGGAAGATCCCACATGCCGCAGAGCGGCTGGGCCCGTGAGCCACAGCTGCTGAGCCTGTGCGTCAGGAGCCTGTGCTCCGCGACAGGAGAGGCCACGGCAGAGAGAGGCCCGCATACCGCAAAAAAAAAAAAAAAAAAAAAAAAAAATGCAGGTTCCACTGGATCTTAAGAGATGCTACATGAAAAAAGAATTGTGTGTTCCAATAAAGTTGAAAAAAATGGATAAAACATTTAACGGGTTTCCTCACTGCAGAACTTCTCAGGACCATCCCATGGAACGAGGGGACCTTAAAATACATTTGGGTGGAAGACTGGCTTTCATTTCTAAGAATATAATTCAGTAAGTGAATTATCTGGGTTGTGTTTAAGTTTTGTTTCTCAGGTGAATTAATTCTAGGCTTGGTTATTTTCAAGGATATAAACAAAGGAATCCAAAAACTTACCTGTAACTAGGAAAGGGTGTCTGTGTGTTATGGAACCAACTCTAGCATTCCAGAATTTCATATTCTGTGCTTCCATGATTTCAGGAAGCTTCTGCCAGGTAGCATGGAAAGATGTTTTCATATAGATCATTCTCCTATCACAGATTCTCTCTGCTCTCTACTTCTGACCATTAATCAGGCAAGGGGATGGGGTGGGTCCTCTTCTCAAGTTGCCCTTTTTTAGGGGTTCCCGTTCCATAAAGACTACCTTGTCATTCATATTCATGCAATTTTACACACTTAACAGTAGAAGAAAGCTTTACCTAGATTCCATAAGCTTCATGGGCCTGACCCAAACCCACATGTGCAGCTTCATTGATCCCAACCTATTCTATACATCTTACGCAACTATTACTGGACATTACTTTTGACCACAATGTAATTTCCATGCCCTGGTTTTCTATTTGCAGTACTAGGAGGCTGTGTACCTGTTTCTATCGTTACCATTGCATTTACAACTTTAGCAACGCAAGACTGATTTATCGGGACTTCCCTGGTGGTGCAGTGGTTAAGAATCTGTCTGCCAATGCAGGGGACAGGGGTTCAAGCCCTGGTCCAGGAAGATCCCACATGCCGCAGAGTTACTAAGCCCGTGCACCACAACTACTGAAGCCCGCGCGCCTAGAGCCTGTGCTCCGCAACAAGAGAAGCCACCGCAATGAGAAGCCCGTGCACAGCAATGAAGAGTAGCCTCTGCTCGCCACAAGTAGAGAAAGCCTGCGCGCAGCAACGATGACCCGATGCAGCCATAAATAAATAAATAAATTTATGATTTAAAAAAAGACTGATTTATCTCCTGACACTAAACTGCATTATGAACAATTTAATGTTTGATACACTCTCAAGAATGAGTTGCTCTCTTGCTGTTCTCTTGCCTTATTTTCTTCAAGAAGGACATTGGGAGCCTGCTCAAGAAGGATGATGCTCCGTGGTTATGTCTTCTCTGGGAGTCGCAAAGAAGATGCCATCCACCTGCCAAGCATATGCAGGGGTGTTCCAATGTGAAACAGAAGCTTTGCTGATCAGTGAACAGAACAAACCACAGCTGCTAGTTTAGCTCTGGCTCCAATCAGAAGTTTTGACTTATCCCATCTCCAAGGGCTGTTTAAAGCTCTGATTCATGCATGAACTACCCAGCCCATATGGGGTGGGCCACTCAGCTCCAGCTGAAACTTTCTATTAGAATTTTATAGAGTTCAGGAAAACAGTGCTTTTGATACCAATTCATTGCTATTTTCCGATCATTACTTGCATAATGCCATTTAAAGTCACACACTCTTCATCTCTGATGATACAATCTGACTTGCTCGTAGGTAAAATTTGTGGAGAGCTGCTAAAAGTGATCCTCCCAACCAGCGTGCCATCTCCATCTCTTTAAATGAAGGCATTCGTCTCTGGAAGCCCCCGCTCCTGGCATTAACACACCCTCGGGAATAACTCCACAAACCACTGCTTCTTTAACTTTCCCACTAAGGTACCCCTAAAGGAAGATAATGAAGGTGTCTGGAAGGGAATGCAGGAGGCATTTCTGAAGAGGTGTCAAATTCCTTTGAAGAAGTTCCTGTTTTTTTTCTTTTCTTTTTTTTGGCTGCGTTGGGTCTTAGTTGCGGCACGCGGGATCTTCCTTGAGGCATGTGGGCTTCTCTCTAGTTGTGGCATGCAGGTTTTCTTTCTCTAGTTGTGGTACGTGGGCTCTGCAGTTTGCGGCACACAGGTTCTCTCGTTCAGGCGTGCAAGCTCAATAGTTGTGGCACGCGGGCTTGGCCTGTAACATGTGGGATCTTAGTTCCCCAACCAGGGATCGAACCCACGTCCCCTGCATTGGAAGGTGGACTCTTTACCACTGGACCACCAGGGAAGTCACTGTTTTGTCTTTTAAATGTAATTAAATTCTGTGCTCTACTCCATAGATATTTATGATTATTTTAATATAATCGTAAATACGGATTGAAGTACTTCTATCAGTCAGAGTCTGGACAGGAAACAGAAACCACGCCCACGATTTTAACTGAGAATTTAACATATAAAGTTGATAACCAAGCACTGGTGACCTAAAAAATGGAAATAGGGGACCCCAAGGTTCACAAAGGTTGTAATGCAGAAAGCAACCAACCCCCCAGTGCTGGGAAACAAAAGGAAGCAGTTGGGATCCTTAAACCCTAGAAGCAGAGAGGCGAGTCCCACAGGGGATGGAGCTCTCTGCAGGAGGAAACATAAACAGCAGTGCGGGTGTTTCTAAGGGGACCAATGAGATGGGTTCTGTACATGTGGGATAAAGTGCAACCATTGCTACTGGAACATTGGATGCTGCGGGGTAAGAAACTGTCACTGGGCAGTCAGTCCCTGGGTGGTCACTAACAGGAAACAAACAGGAAGAAGGACGTCCCTTCTTCCCCCTCCAGCCTAGCAGCCACCCTTTAGCGCCCCCTTTAGGCAGCACCCAAAAAGGAGCCGCTCCAAAGTAGAACCGTGTTTGCAGAGTCTCAGCCCAACACCCCAACACTGAACACGGAAAGGTAGAGCAAGGTGAGAGACAATAGCTTAACACAGTCTTTCATTTTTTTCCCAATATCAGTTCTAGTTGAATTCATGCTCCAAGAAGATGTACCATACTGATTCATCCAATGGCTCTATATACTTCTGGAAAAAACACTTCAGAGACTTGACAATGTGCCAGCATTGGCTATTACCAGCCTGGTGTGAATTAACTCATCAGGCATTTAGGAAGGTCCAAAGGCATGGTGTTCCCATTCCAGTCCAGCCACTTCTGTGTGATGGGGCGCACACCACTTTCTCAGTTACCTCTCAGTTACCTTTACTTCTTAAAAGTCCATTCCAATTTTATAATTACTGGAGATTATTATGGGAAAGCTCATAAGCATGGGTTATGTGCCTGGGGAGTTGAGAACAGTGAGATTTCTAAGACTCTGCTGGGCACTGTGGACAAAGAACGTGGCCTGCCATTTCAGTAAACAACAAACGTTGTGGCCATCACGCCATCAGCCACTGTAGCCACCACACCTTGGGCCCTGAGGGGATTCAGGATGGAGAAAAACAGGATACTGGTCCTAGATAGTTAAGGTGCATATCTAGAGAATAATTTCAATGAGCCCAGACTCTTGCATCTTCCCATACATAGAAAAGCACTAAAATCATTAACTTGAGATGTCTGGTTTTTGTGATCAGCAGTAATCTTTTGATGTTCAACTACGTGTTTTGTTTTGTTTTGTTTTGTTTTGTTTTGTTTTCAGCAAAAACTTCTTTGTATCCTGGCCCCTCCCTTACCTCTTCGGAGCAGTTCCTCTGAGCTATCTGAGAGGCTGCCTCCTGGGCTATAGTCCTCAGAAAGTTCCCCAAATAAAACTTAACTGGCAACTTTTAGGTTGTGAGTTTTTCTTCAGTCGACAGCACCCAGAAGTAACTTAAGGGTACTGGGAGAAGAAGAGCCTTGAAGAAAGGAGACGAGGGAGAAGGAAGTGAAACAGGAATGGAAGATGCTGAAGAGAATGAGGGATGAGGGATGTTAAGGTGGGAGCAGACACTCCGAGCAGGAGAGAACACCTGGCATCTCTGAGATCCTGATGACCTGAATTTTGCATGATGGCTCATCTCAGGCTTGTTGGTGGTTGTAAAATGTAATAGTTGTGTGCTCTACAATCCTGTGTAGAAACAAGATGGAATGAGCACAAGTCCCCTTAGGGGAAAGCCAGCCTTTCTTCTGCAGTAAGGAATTAGAGTCCAAGGTTGGACACTTAATCCTCTCTTCCCTTCACCACTGTAAAAATGGAGGGGGGAGACCTGTACGTACTGCCATCCACCACAAAGCATTTCTTGACATCAAACTCCCTTCATAGAGATGAAATACTTTGTCCTTCTTGGCAGAATGCTGTTATTTCGATGCACTGTATGTGTAACTCACTGCCTTGCAGAGGAAAGAAATGCTTCTAACTGGTTGACAGAAAAGACAGGTGAGTACCAAAGGATAGACCAGGTTTGTGGCTAGACTTTGTGTGTGTGTTGCTGATGTCAAGATGCTTACAATTCCCCCTATAACTTTCCCATGAATCGGGTTACAAATCACTTGGTAATTAAATACCCTCTTCAAGATATCATGGCTGATTTAATGAGGGCCAAACCCATCATAACAGATTGTTAATCTGAGCTGGTGAGGTTTTTTTTCCCTTTGTTTCATTTTCAGAGATTTTTATTTGGTAATATTCTTTTTTTTTTTTTTTAAACATCTTTATTGGAGCATAATTGCTTTACAATGGTATGTTAGTTTCAGCTTCACAACAAAATGAATCAGTTATATATATACATATGTTCCCATATCTCTTCCCGCTTGCGTCACCCTCCCTCCCACCCTCCCTATCCCACCCCTCCAGGCGGTCACAAAGCACCGAGCTGATCTCCCTGTGCTATGCGGCTGCTTCCCACTAGCTATCTACCTTACGTTTGGTAGTGTATACATGTCCATGCCTCTTTATTGCTTTGTCACCGTTTACCCTTCCCCCTCCCCATAGCTTCAAGTCCATTCTCTAGTAAGTCTGTGTCTTTATTCCTGTTTCACCCCTAGGTTTTTCATGACATTTTTTTTTTCTTAAATTCCATATATATGTGTTAGCATACGGGTCTCTTGTAGACAGCAAATATATGGGTCTTGTTTTTGTATCCATTCAGCCAATCTGTGTCTTTTGGTGGGAGCATTTAGTCCATTTACATTTAAGGTAATTATCGATATGTGTGTTCCCATTCCCATTTTCTTAATTGTTTTGGGTTTGTTATTGTAGGTCTTTTCCTTCTTTCGTGTTTCTTGCCTAGAGAAGTTCCTTTAGCAGTTGTTGTAGAGCTGGTTTGGTGGTGCTGAACTCTCTCAGCTTTTGCTTGTCTCTAAAGGTTTTAATTTCTCCATCAAATCTGAATGAGATCCTTGCTGGGTAGAGTAATCTTGGTTGCAGGTTTTTCTCCTTCAACACTTTCAATATGTCCTGCCACTCCCTTCTGGCTTGCAGAGTTTCTGCTGAAAGATCAGCTGTTAACCTTATGGGGATTCCCTTGTGTGTTATTTGTTGTTTTTCCCTTGCTGCTTTTAATATGTTTTCTTTGTATTTAATTTTTGACAGTTTGATTAATATGTGTCTTGGCGTATTTCTCCTTGGATTTATCCTGTATGGGACTCTCTGTGCTTCCTGGACTTGATTAACTATTTCCTTTCCCATATTAGGGAAGTTTTCAACTATAATCTCTTCAAATATTTTCTCAGTCCCTTTCTTTTTCTCTTCTTCTTCTGGAACCCCTATAATTCGAATGTTGGTACGTTTAATGTTGTCCCAGAGGTCTCTGAGACTGTCCTCAGTTCTTTTCATTCTTTTTTCTTTATTCTGCTCTGCAGTAGTTATTTCCACTATTTTATCTTCCAGGTCACTTATCCGTTCTTCTGCCTCAGTTATTCTGCTATTGATCCCATCTAGAGTACTTTTAATTTCATTTATTGTGTTGTTCATCGTTGCTTGTTTCATCTTTAGTTCTTCTAGGTCCTTGTTAACTGATTCTTGCATTTTGTCCATTCTATTGTCCATTCTATCTCCAAGATTTCGGATCAACCTTACTATCATTATTTTGAATTCTTTTTCAGGTAGACTGCCTATTTCCTCTTCATTTGTTAGGTCTGATGGGTTTTTATCTTGCTCCTTCATCTGCGGTGTGTTTTTCTGTCTTTTCATTTTGCTTATCTTACTGTGTTTGGGGTCTCCTTTTTTGCAGGCTGAAGGTTCGTAGTTCCTGTTGTTTTTTGTGTCTGTCCCCAGTGGCTAAGGTTGGTTCAGTGGGTTGTGTAGGCTTCCTGGTGGAGGGTACTAGTGCCTGTGTTCTGGTGGATGAGGCTAGATCTTGTCTTTCTGGTGGGCAGGTCCACGTCTGGTGGTGTGTTTTGGGGTGTCTGTAGACTTATTATGATTTTGGGCAGCCTCTCTGCTAATGGGTGGGGTTGTGTTCCTGTCTTGCTAGTTGTTTGGCATAGGATGTCCAGCACTGTAGCTTGCTGGTCGTTGAGTGAAGCTGGGTGCTGGCGTTGAGATGGAGATCTCTCGGAAATTTTTGCTGTTTGATATTATGTGCAGCTGGGAGGTCTCTTGTGGATCAGTGTCCTGAAGTTGGCTGTCCCACCTCAGAGGCACAGCACTGACTCCTGGCTGCAGCACCAAGAGCCTTTCATCCACACGGCTCCTTAATTTGGGATGATTGGTTGTCTATTCAGGTATTCCACAGATGCAGGGTATATCAAGTTGATTGTGGAGCTTTAATCCGCTGCTTCTGATGCTGCTGGGAGAGATTTCCCTTTCTCTTCTTTGTTCTCACAGCTCCCAGGGGCTCAGCTTTGGATTTAGCCCCGCCTCTGCGTGTAGGTCGCCGGAGGGCGTCTGTTCTTTGCTCAGACAGGACGGGGTTAAAGGAGCCACTGATTCGGAGGCTCTGGCTCACTCAGGCCCGGGGGTAGGGAGGGGCACGGAGTGTGGGGCGGGCCTGCGGCGGCAGAGGCCGGCGAGACGTTGCAGCCTGAGGCGCGCCTGTGCGTTCTCCCGGGGGAGTTGTCCCTGGATCCCGGGACCCTGGCAGTGGCGGGCTGCACAGGCTCCCCGGAAGGGCGTGTGGCTAGTGACCTGTGTTCGCACACAGGCCTCCCGGTGGCGGCAGCAGCGGCCCTAGCGTCTCATGTCTGTCTCTGGGCTCCGCACTTTTAGCCGCGGCTCGCGCCCGTCCCTGGAGCTCTCTCAAGCAGCGTTCTTAATCCCCTCTCCTCGTGCACCAGGAAACAAAGAGGGACGTAAAAGTCTCTTGCCTCTTCGGCAGTTCCAGACTTCTCCCCGGACTCTCTCCCGGCCAGCCGCGGTGCACTAACGCCCTGCAGGCTGTGTTCACGCCGCCAACCTCAGTCCTCTCCCGGCGCTCCGACAAAAGCCGGAGCCTCAGCTCCCAGTCCCGCCCGCCCCGGCGGGTGAGCAGACAAGCCTCTCGGCTGGCGAGTTCCGGTCGGCCCGATCCTCTGCGCTGGAATCTGTCCGCTTTGCCCTCCGCACCCCTGTTGCTGTGCTCTCCTCCGCGGCTCCCAAGCTCCCCCACTCCGCCTCCCGAAGCCTCCACCCGCGAAGGGGCTTCCTAGTGTGTGGACACTTTTCCTCCTTCACAGCTCTCTCCCGCTGGTGCAGGACCCGTCCCTATCCTTTTGTCTCTGTTTAGTTTTTTCTTTTGTCCTACCCAGGTACGTGGGGGGTTTCTTGCCTTTTGGGAGGTCTGAGGTCTTCTGCCAGCGTTCAGTAGATGCTCTGTAGGAGTTGTTCCATGCGTAGATGTATTTCTGGTGTATCTGTGGGGAGGAACGTGATCTCCGCGTCTTACTCTTCCGCCATCTTCCCGGAAGTCCGGTAATATTCTTTATTAGGCTGATAAGTTTTGAATTGCTTTTCATTTTATTATCACATTAGTTCCTTCTTAATGGTTTTACTAGAACTCAGAAGTCTCCCGAGTTTTAATAACCTCTCTTTTTTCAGTACTTATAGTCATGGAATTAATTATATAAAATCATGACCCTTCACTGAATGTGTCACTGAGCCAAAATAAGAAAATTCAATAGGAAGAATTAGACCTTGAAGAGTGATTGACGATTCATCTCACTACAGATTTTTCACTTTGAGACTTTCATTTGCTTTGCTGTAGCACAATTTCCTTTTTTTCCACCTCTAAGAATATCCTTCAGACTGAGGAATGCTTTGGAATTCTCTGAACTGGGGGTAACTAAACTTAAACTTTTTAGACATCAGTTGATTTTTTTAAGTATAGGAAAGGACATGTTTTTATTCACCTAAGAATATTTTCTTTGTAGCTGGCTTTGTTTAAAGGAGAGACAATGATAAGGTGAACTACAAGAAATTATCAAATTAGCAATTAGCAAGTTTACTTAGGATCTTATTTTCATGTTCATCTTCCTTGATTAATAGTGGTAGCAAATCTCTTAAAAACAAATGTCTGTTAGTTAATGTCCTGAGGTCAAATCACCCTTGTTAAATCATAATTAATTACTTAAAGAACAAAATGTCAGATATAACAGACTTGAAAAGAACAGAAATTTTAAATTTTAAATTTTATCTTAGATCTTGGAAACAATGAGGCTATCAAGTGGAAATCGGCAACCAAGTTTTCAAAAAGGAATAAATAATTAAATGCCCAATAATGATATTAAGAGTTGGGCAAATTAACTATGGAGAACAGTATGGAGGTTCCTTAAAAAACTAAAAATAGAACTACCATATGACCCAGCAATCCCACTACTGGGCATATACCCTGAGAAAACCATAATTCAAAAAGAGTCATGTACCACAATGTTCATAGAAGCTCTATTTACAATAGCCAGGACATGGAAGCAACCTAAGTGTCCATCGACAGATGAATGGATAAAGAAAATGTGGCACATATATACAGTGGAATATTACTCAGCCATAAAAAGAAACAACATTGAGTTAGTTGTAGTGAGGTGGATGGACCTGGAGACTGCCATACAGAGTGAAGTCAGAAAGAGAAAAACAAATACCATATGCTAACACGTATATATGGAATCTTAAAAAAAAAAAAATGGTTCTGAAGAACCTAGGGCCAAGACAGGAATAAAGACGCAGATGTAGAGAATGGACTTGAGGATACGGGGAGGGAGAAGGGTAAGCTGGGACAAAGTGAGAGAGTGGCATGGACATATATACACTACCAAATGTAAAATAGATAGCTAGTGGGAAGCAGCCGCATAGCACAGGGAGATCAACTCGGTGCTTTGTGACCACCTAGAGGGATGGGATGGGGGGGGAGGGAGAGGCAAGAGGGAGGAGACATGGGGATATATGTATATGTATAGCTGATTCACTTTGTTATAAAGCAGAAACTAACACACCATTATAAAGCAATTATACTCCAATAAAGATGTTAAAAAAATAAAATAAAATATTTAAAAAAAGAAAACAGTTCCATTTACAATAGCATAGAAAAGAATAAAATATTTAGGAATACTCTTAACAAAAGTAGTGCAAGATTTGAACATGGAAAACTATAAAACATTGTTGAAAGAAATTAAAGATCTAAAGAAATAGAATGCCATCCCAATTTCATGGAAGACAACTTAATATTGTTAAGATGGTAATATTCCACAAATTGGTATTCATATTCAATGAGACATCTATCAAAATCCCAGCCAACTTTTTAACAGAAATTGACAAGCTGATCCTAAAATTCATGTGGAAATGCAAGGGACCCTGAATTGCCAAGACAGTCTTGAAAAAGAAGAAAGTTGGAAGACTCACACTTCACCATTTCAAAACTTACTACAAAGCTACAGCAATCAAGACTATGCAGTACTGGCATAAGAATAGACTTACAGGGCTTCCCTGGTGGCACAGTGGTTGAGAGTCCGCCTGCCGATGCAGGGGACAAGGGTTCGTGCCCCGATCCGGGAAGATCCCACATGCCACGGCGCGGCTGGGCCCGTGAGCCATGGCTGCTGAGCCTCCGCGTCCGGAGCCTGTGCTCCGCAACGGGAGAGGCCACAGCAGTGAGAGGCCCGTGTACCGAAAAAAAAAAAAAATAGACTTACAGGTCAATGAAATAGACTTGAGAGTCCAGAAATTAAACCACTTATGTATGGTCAATTGAGTTTTGACAAAGGTGCATGACAATTCAACAGAGAAAGAATAAGTCTTTTCAACAGAGACTGGGACAACTGGATATCCACATACAAAGGAATGAAGCTGTAGCTCTACCTCGCACCATATACAAAAATTAACTCCAAATGAATCGAAGGCTCAAACGTAAGAGCTAAAACTATTAAACTCCTAGAAGAAAACATAAATGTAAATATTCAATTTACATTTAATTATTACAGGCAATTATTTCTTAGATAACACCAAATGCACAAGACAATGAAAGATAAATTAGACTTCATCAAAACTAAAAATGTTTGTGCTTCAAAGGACACTATCAAGAAAGTGAAAAGACAACCCATAGAATGGGAGAAAATACTTAAAAATCATACATCTGGTAAAAGTCTAGTGTCCAGAGTAATTAAAGAACTCTTACAACTCACCAATAAAAAAGATAAATAATTTAATTTATTAAATGGGCAAACGATTTGAATGGACATTTCTCCAAAGAACATATATGTGGCCAATATGCACATGAAAAGATACTCAACATCATTCATCATTAGAGAAATGCAAATCAAAGCCACAATGAGATAACACTTCATACTCATTAGGATGGCTATAATAAAAAAGATGGACAATAACAAGTGTTGGTGAGGACGCAGAGAAACTGGAACCTTCATATGTCATTGGTGAGAATGTAAAGTGGCACAGCCACTTTGGAATGTAATTTGGCAGTTCCTCAAAGAGTTAAATATAGAATTACCATAAGACCCAGCAAGAGAATTGAAAATGAATGTTCTCACAAAAGCTCATACAGAAATGTTCATAACAGCATTATGCATTATAGCCAAAAAGTGGAAACAATCCAGATGTCCATCAACTGATGAATGGATAATAAAATCTGCCCTGTCCATACAGTGGAATATTATTCAGCCATAAAAAGTAATGAAGTACTGTTACACGCTACAACATGGATGAACACTGAAAACATAATGCTAAGTGAAAGAAGGCAGGCGCAAGAGGCCACATATATAGTATGATTCCATTTAGGTGAAATTTCCAGAGTAGACAAATTCATAGAAACAGAAAACAAATTAATGGTTTCCAAGGGCTGGGGAAGTAGAGGTTGGGGGTTACTGCTTGTTGGTACAGGGTTTATTTCTGGGGTGTAGAAAATGCTCTGACGTTAAATGGTGGCAATGATTGCACCATTTGTGAATATACTAAAAACCACTGAACTGTACACTTAAAACAATCAGTGCCCTAACAATAAAGTACTAGTTCCTGTTTTAAAAAAAAACAAAGCATCAGACAAAATACTGATATTTGAAAATCTGATTATGTCCCAAAAATTATATTAAAAGTTATTACAATTAAGATGAAAATGAAAACACTAAAAATCATAATAATTTTCTTTAAGTGGCATCTATTTTCCTTAAATAGAATTTTATCATTGCTTTTTTTTTTTTTTGCGGTACGAGGGCCTCTCACTGTTGTGGCCTCTCCCGTTGCAGAGCACAGGCTCCGGACGTGCAGGCCCAGCGGCCATGGCTCACGAGCCCAGCCGCTCCGCGGCATGTGGGATCTTCCTGGACCGGGGCATGAACCCGTGTACCCTGCATCGGCAGGCGGACTCTCAACCACTGCGCCACCAGGGAAGCCCTGTCATTACTTTTATACATCATAGAGTGTAGATGTAAAAATGTGTCATCAAAGCTACATTTGTATAGCATAATGGCTAATAAAATGGCAAAAAAATCACTCCTTCTTTCTTTTATTAGGATAATTATCATAAAATATTCTGCAATGATTATTTTTCAGTAGGAGGCAAATCACGTCTATTCATTGATTATGCTCCACTTTCTCCCTTTCCTCAACATGCTTACCATTTTACAAAAAAATTGATCAATAAAGTTTAATAAAGTATAGCCATAGTTAAGGCAGGTATTTGCAACTATTGAAGTTTATTCTCTAGTTTTTTCACTTTGCACTGACTATTCATTGACTCATCAAAAATTTCACCATTGTTCCTTTTGAAATATAGTGTGTGTATACGTGTTTTTAATTTTGGAAAAGAAATGGCAACCAGTCCAAGGAAACTAACTATAATCTGATATTCATTAAAACAAGGATCACTCTTAAAAGATAATTATAAAAATATGACAATTGGGGCTTCCCTGGTGGCACAGTGGTTGGGAGTCTGCCTGCCGATGCGGGGGATACGGGTTCGTGCCCCGGTCCGGGAGGATCCCACGTGCCGCCGAGCGGCTGGGCCCGTGAGCCACGGCCGCTGAGCCTGCGCGTCCGGAGCCTGTGCTCCGCAACGGGAGAGGCTGCGACAGTGAGAGGCCCGCATACCGCAAAAAAATATATATATATATGACAATTATCTCATAACCTCAGATGATATAAATTGACCTACAGCTCTAAAGCTCAATCCGTTATTCTTTAGAAAATGTAAAAAACTAGAGAAGCTCCTGAAGGTTTAAAACACTGGAGGATAAAATTTCCATTATGTTTAACATCATTCCAGCACTGTTACTGTGGATATACAATAGATTTTAGAGGGCACTGATCATATTGGATTTGAATTGTAATTATCACATGTATCAATTGCTATCTTAATAGATTTCTTAACTAAAATACATTACAATTATAATGTTTATTACACCTTTCTTACGAGAAGCTTGCTTTTCAGAATTCTCTCACTAATCCATGAAAAAGGAGGGAGAAATCAGAGATTAATATCCCTATTTCATTTTTTAATAAGAGAAAGTGAGAAATGAAAAGCCATCAATAAGATTCTGTACACTAAAAATCCCATTGAGGACACGGGGAGGGGGAAGGGTAAGCTGGGACAAAGTGAGAGAGTGGCATGGACTTATACATACTACCAAATGTAAAACAGATAGCTAGTGGGAAGCAGCCACATAGCACAGGAAGATCAGCTCGGTGCTTTGTGACCACCTAGAGGGGTGGGATAGGGAGGAAGGGAGGGAGACGCAAGAGGGAGGGGACATGGGGGTATATGTATAAGTATAGCTGATTCACTTTGTTATACAGCAGAAACTAACACACCATTGTAAAGCAATTATACTCCAATTAAGATGTTTAAAAAAAAAATCCCAAAGAACCTACAAAGGAGCTACAAGGACTAATGACTGGGTCCTGATCAACATATAAAAAACAGTTGTACTTTTAGGTACCAGAAATAAAAAATTGGAAATTGACTTTTTTAAACTACTATTTACAATAGAACCCCAAAACATGAACTACTGAGGTACAAATCCAATAAATATGTTCAAGATCTGTATGCTAAAAACTACCAAATGCTGGCAAAAAAAATTTAAATACTTAAATAAACATGAGATATACTGTGTTCATGGATTGGAAGACTCAATATTGTTAAGATGTCAATTCTCCCAAATTAATTTATAGATTTAATGCAAATTCCTTCAAAATCCCAGTAGACATTTTTGTAGAAATTGGCAAGCTTATTCTAAAATTTTCATGGAGAGGCAAAGGAACTGCAATAAGCCAAAACACTTTTTACAAAGAACAAAGCTGAGATTTACCATGAAGCTGTAATACTTAAGATGGTAAGGAACTGAAGAGAGATAGACACATAGATCAGTAGAACAAAACACACAGTCCAGAAGTAGACTCACATATATTTTGTCAACTGATTTTCAACACAAATGCAATGACAATTCAAAAGAGAAAGAACAGTTTTTTCAACAAATGTTGCTAGAATAATTGGATGGCCACATGCAAAGAAATAAACCTTAATTCATACCTTATTCCACAACATTTTACCCAAAATGGATCATAGACCTTAATGTAAAAACTGTAACTATAAACCTAAACTACAAAAGTAAACATAGGAGAAAAACTTTGTGACTTGGCAAAATTTCTTAGATATGATATGAAAGTACAATTCATAAAAGATTGATTAAGTTGGACTTCATCAAAATTAAAAACTTCTGCTTTGCGACATAAAGAACAGCCTTGTGGTTGCCAAGGGCGGTGGAGGGAGGGATGGATTGGGAGTTTGGGGTCAGCAGATGCAAACTATTATTTATTGAATGGACAAACAACAAGGTCCTGCTGCAGAGCATAGGGAACATATTCAATATCCTGTGATAAACCATAATGGAAAAGAATATGAAAACGAATGTATATATATGTATAACTGAATCACTTTGCTGTACAGCAGAAATTAACACATTGTAAGTCAACTATACTTGAATAAAATAAATTTTTTTTAAAAACTTCGGCTTTGCAAAATACACTGCTAAACGAAGGAAAAAGAGAAGCCACAGACTGGGAGAAAATGTTTGCAAAACATATGTCTGATAAAACACATGTCTGATATATGTTTGGATCCTAAATTTATAAAGAACTATCAAAACTTAATAATAAGTAAACAAACAACCCAATTTTAAAAACAGGCGAAAGATCTGAACAGACACCTCATTAAAGAACTGATTTGCTATGGGTAGCAAATAAGATTATGAAAAGATG
Source organism: Pseudorca crassidens (assembly GCF_039906515.1). Lineage (NCBI taxonomy): Eukaryota > Metazoa > Chordata > Mammalia > Artiodactyla > Delphinidae > Pseudorca > Pseudorca crassidens. Next base: position 8,989,386 of record NC_090298.1, read on the forward strand.
CTCCCCATTACATCATTAGGAAAATACAAAATGATGCCCTAATAAGAAACCAGAACAAACCTATTGGAACGAGAGGAGAAAACTCAGAAAACCAAGTGCTGATGAAGACGCCGAGCAAGCAGAACTCCCCTGCACTGCTGGTGGGAATGCGGATAATACAGCCACAGCCTGGCGATTTCTTATAACATAACGAACACCCAGCAATTCTATTTCTAGGGATTTACCCAACTTCAACAAACACTCGTGTTCACAAAAAAGTAAAAATGAAAAATAAAATAAAGGGCTTCCCTGGTGGCGCAGTGGTTGAGAGTCTGCCTGCCGATGCAGGGGACACGGGTTCGTGCCCTGGTCCGGGAAGATTCCACATGCTGCGGAGCGGCTGGGCCCGTGAGCCATGGCCGCTGAGCCTGCGTGTCCGGAGCCTGTGCTCCGCAACAGGAGAGGCCACAACAGTGAGAGGCCCGCGTACCACAAAATAAAATAAAATAAAATAAACACTATTCAAATGTTTGTAGCGACTTTATTCATAATCATCAAGAATTGCAGGAAAAAAATCCAAATTTTTTCTACTGGTGAATGATAAAGTCGGGTATATCCATACAGTGGACCCCTACTCAGCTGTAAAGATTAATAAACACGAAAGAATCTCAAATGCATTTTGCTAAGTGAAAGCAGCCAGACTCAAAGGTTTACATTCTCTATGATTCCATCCATACAATATTCTGGAAAATAGAGGGAGAGGAGACAGATGAGTGGCTGTCAGGGAGTGAGGGTGGGGAGAGGGTCTGACCACAAAAGGCACAAGGGAATTTTGTGGGTAACGGGATTATTCTATATCTCGACTGTGTAGTAGTTAGGCGACGGTACGTGTTTGTCTTTCTGTATGTAAATGATACCTCAATTTTTAAAAGCACATAGCTTTCATATTTTACCATTAACACCTTAAAACATTAGGTTAAAACATTCTAAATGGTATTTTTATATGGTATCATTATTGGCCAACACTTGGAAGACATTTCCATTGATATTTCCTTAGGCCAGAATATTGGTTTTTCTGAACAAAGGATTGACAACTGAAAGAAAAAAAACCATATCAAACCCACTTTGAAACTTTGAAGCTTTCTCCCTCTGTGGGAGAAAAACTGTAAATAGCAAATCCCTGTCCTTCATCATTTCCCTCCACAGACAAATGGAGCAGTAAGATCCTCGTTCTTGTTTTAATTCCAGCAACAGTTCCTTTGATTCTGGGACAAAATTCATCATAATCAGTCTGGATTATTTTCACATTTGCTAGCAGTTTGCAGGATTTGACCAACAGTCATATGGATAATTTGAAATATTTGTTTGTTCCTATCACGCTAAACATAATCCATTGCATTCTGTAGCAAAGTAATTCTTTATGCCTGAAAAAAAAATCAGAACCTTCTGTTTTAATGGAAACTCTTTTTATATAGGATCAAATCCATGTCTTAAAAAGCATCAAGTAAAAACCTTAACAAATAATCACCAAACTACAGAAGATACAAAACACCAATCTGTGAACCAAAGAGTGAAACAGAATAAAATGTCAATCCATCATGTACTTACCTCAGAGAACTGCTGAGCACTCAAGCTTCTTTTCTTCCCTTTGCCTAACTACTAAGTGGGTGGAAATGTTTTCCTTTCATTTACTGGAAACAAAAGTGATGCTGCATCAGCAGATAGGCTACGAAGTAAAATAAAAACAAAAAAAAGACAAGATGATGTCTAGTTAAACGTGAACAGAAAACGACAAGAGGCTTCGTAAGGGTGTGAATTTTTGTGATCAAAAACTGTATTTGTAAAAACTAAAATGTGGAAGGAAAACACCTAACACCTCCTCAAGAACAGAAAGAGGACACAGCACATGCCAGGTCCCAAAATGCAAGAGAGACAGAATGGAAGATAAGATGAAGGTGAGTGTCTGAGAGAGGAGGAAAAAAGTCAGTTGAGCTGAACCGATGGACAGTGGAAAGTGATTTGTAAATTGTAAATACAAGCAGAAACACATGGTGAGTGTGAAACCCATTGTTCTATTTTGGAACCCACCACCCAAAATACTTAGCTTTTGAATTGAGATATTATAAATGAAAAATTGTCAGTAGAGAGAAATGTTATCTCAATTAGTGATTATGCTAAGAAAAACTTCTTCATTAGAAATTGCAAGTTTAGGGACTTCCCTGGCAGTCCAGTAGTTAGACTCCATGCTTCCACTGCCAGGGGCACAGTTTCAATCCTTAGTCAGGGAATTAAGATCCCATGTGCTGAGCAGTGTGGCCAGAAAAAAGAAAAAGAAAGAAATTTCAAATTTAGACTCATTTACTCAGGAAGAAACCAGCACTGCGAGAATTTCATAGTCATCCAAAGGGAAAGAAAGTTTTAAAAAACAGAATGGATAGCAAAATGTATTCCAACTAGGGCTTTTTTAATCTACAGAGAGACAGCTGGGTCAGTTAACTGCTCTTAATGAATCCATGTTAGAATAAAATATTGTCCAGAAATAAGATTATTACTGGGGAGGTTGGAGAAATCATGTACCACAGGAGAAGTAAGGAGATCTCTTAGCAGTGTGCAAACACTAGTCCTGAAAAGGGGAGGAAGGTCAATTCTGGAAACTACAGACTGACAAGACCTGGACCTCAGGAAAGAGTCAGGCTGAGAAGGTTTATGCACAGCAGCAAAAAGGAAGCAGACTCCTGCTGTATGTGACAACACGGACTAACCCAGATGACACCGTGCTGAGTGAAGTAAGCCTCCACAGAAGGACAAATACTGCATGAGTCCACTTCCACAAGGGATCTAAAATAGTCAAACTCACAGAAGCAGAGAGTGGAATGAGGGTTGCCAAGGGCTTGGTAGAGGGATAAAGAGGAGCTGTGTTCAGTGGGTATAAAGTCTCAGTTATACGGGATGAATAAATTCTAGACGTCTAGGCCTTCCCTGCTGGCGCAGTGGGTAGGAATCCACCTGCCAATGCAGGGGACATGGGTTTGAGCCCTGGTCCGGGAAGATCCCACATGCCGCGGAGCCACTAAGCCCGTGCGCCACAACTACTGAGCCCGCATGCCACAACTACTGAGTCCGCGTGCCAGAACTACTGAAGTCCACGTGCCTAGAGCCCATGCTCCACAGCAAGAGAAGCCACCGCGATGAGAAGCCCGTGCACCACAATGAAGAGTAGCCCCCACTCGCCACAACTAGAGAAAGCCCGTGTGCAGCAGCAAAGACCCAACTCAGCCAAAAATAAATAATTAATTTTAATATATATATATATATATATATTATAGAAGTCTACTGCTCAATACAGCGCCTACAGTGAAGAATTCAATATTGTACACTTCACAATTTGTTAGGAGGGCAGACCTCATGGTAAGTGTTCTTACCACCAAGACAAGAACAACTACAAAACACAAAAGAGTAGGAGGAAACTCTTGGAGGGGATGGATATGTTTATACCTTGACTGTGGTGATGGTTTCACAGGTGTGTGCATATGTCCACTCATCAAACTGTATACATTAAATACATCCAGGATTTTGTTGGGGGGGTTTTTGTGTATCAATTAAACGTCAATAAACCTGTTTTGTTTTGTTTTTTAAGAAAAATGTGAGAAAGCAAATAATGAAAAAAAAATGAGTCAAAAAAAATATGTAGGGACTACAGAAGACAGTATGGATGGCTAGGAATGAATCATGGCAGGGTAGCGGGTTTTCTTTTTTAACTAGGAAGCCAACATCACTGGGTGTGGGATAAAGGAAAACAGTGTAGCTGGACTTTAGTAAGACATGTGAACAACTCTCCCCTGACACCCTTCATTCGCCCATTTATTCAACAAATACTATGGACCAACCGCCTAAGACATCCAGGCACTGTCTTCCGAGCTGGGACACAGTGATGAATTCCACGTGGAGGTGACATTCTGGCTACACGCTCATCTACACATCCTTGTAGTCAAGAAAGAGGGACACGAGCTGTAAGAGAGCATCACTGAGTAGAGTATAAGCTCAGTGAACAACAGCCTCCCAGGAGTGCAGCCAGAAGAGCAAAAGTACAGGTTACAGGTGGGGAGGTCTCAGGGTTCTGCCTCATTCTGTGGCTGCTTCCTTCACACAACGTGGATGAGAAGACTGATGGCATGGTGGTTACAGCTGTGGGCGGCACAGGGGCAACCAGATGACTGGATGATGAAATTAGGATCCAGCCGTCCCCTCAAAACCCCTGGCAGTCGGGCAAGTCAAACACAATAAAATTTCAAAAGGACTATATTTAAGGTTCTTTATTTGCTTCAAAAAACTAAAACCCACTTGGGTCAAAAAAAAAAAAACACTCCATGAATGTGGTTTATATAAGATTATTATATGGGACAGATGACGACTTAGAAGCATAACTAAAAATTCCATGTGAGTTGAGAGTGTCATGTGTCGTCTAATTTGAAGATGAGGAAGGCAGTCATCCGTTCTCCTCTGTGCTGGTTGGGCCACATCTGGGGCCATGTCTGGGTCCAGGAGTCACACTTTAGAAAGATCATCATACAAACTCTAGCTTCTGTTAAGAGGAGAGTTACCAGCCTAGGGAGGTTAGTTTATATGAAGAACTTGGAGAATAGAAGATTCACTGGGGACAGGAGATGGTCCCTCAAATCTTTGAAATTCTAGCCCATGGAAGAAGAATTAGATTCCTTCAGGGTGATCCCCAGGGGGTAAAATTAGACCAGTGGGTGGGAAGTGCCAGGGAGCCTGGTTTCAGTCACGTTTACAGAAGGCATTTCCAACAGGGGTGCCCAAGGTAAACGGGCTGCCTGAAGGGCTGGGAGTGAACGGCCAGTCCCAGGAAGCGTTCACTCAGGGCTACCTAGACACAAAGGAAACATTTCAGACAGGAGTTACGGTTATTTAGAATCAATAACCTAAAGGTTCCATTCAGCACTGTCCGTGCATGTCACTTGCTAATCTACGCAGGATGTCCTTTTTTAGGCAGTACAAAAAGCAAAAGAGAATGCATTTTGGCTTTTAACTTGCTGTCAAAATTTAGTGTTGGGCGTGACCCGTTCCAAACGTTAGTGGCAATCTCCCAGAGAAGGAGGAGGTAAAGGACACCAAGGGCGAAGGTGGGGGGGGGGGGCGGGGGGCTGGACGTGACCTACAGCGGCTGGGAAGGAGGGCGGCGGAGGGGAAGGTCTGGCCCAGGGAAGGGAATCTCTGCTCAGGGCTGTCCACTTCCCTCCTCACCCACTGAATCCACCACCTCGCTCCACCCACCTCCCATCTTCCAGTCTCTAACTTTGGGGACTGCTGACCTAAATCATACAAATCACGTGTTTCTCTGTTCCATTTGATGATAAAGACACATATCAGGGGAGAAAGAGGGAAAGACCCGAAGATGAAAAGAAAGGACTTCCCTGGTGGTCCAGTGGTTAAGACTCCACATTCCCAAAGCAGGGGGCACAGGTTCAATCCCTGGTCGGGGAACTAAGATCCTGCATGCTGCACGGCAAGGCCAAAAAAAAAAAAAGATGAAAAAGAAATCACAAACAATATGTAACCAGCACGATGAAAAAGAAATCACAAACAACAAGTAACCAACACAAACCACTGAAATTCAGCTCTCCATCTTCACAAAAGCGCAGTTCTGACTGCCGGTGGATGTGCCCTGAAATACCCAGCTCTCCAATTTTCCACTCATTTACCAACATACATGGTCACAAGAGCCCAGCTTTCAGCCCCACAGCATTGCTGAGCAGGTCTCTCTCCGATGTGCTTTATTTTTTATTATTTTTTAACATCTTTATTGGAGTATAATTGCTTTACAATGGTGTGTTAATTTCTGCTTTGTAACAAAGTGAACCAGTTATACATATACATATGTTCCCATATCTCTTCCCTCTTGCGTCTCCCTCCCTCCCACCCTCCCTATCCCACCCCTCTAGGTGGTCATAAACCACCTAGCTGATCTCCCTGTGCTACGCGGCTGCTTCCCACTAGCTATCTGTTTTACGTTTAGTAGTGTATATATGTCCATGCCACTCTCTCACTTTGTCACAGCTTCCCCTTCCCCTTCCCCATATCCTCAAGTCCTTTCTCTAGTAGGTCTGTGTCTTTATTCCCGTCTTACCCCTAGGTACTTCATGACCATTTTTTTTTCTTAGATGCCATATATATGTGTTAGCATATGGTATTTGTTTTTCTCTTTCTGACTTAATTCACTCTGTATGACAGTCTCTAGGTTCATCCACCTCACTACAAATAACTCAGTTTCGTTCCTTTTTATGGCTGAGTAATATTCCATTGTATATATGTGCCACATCTTCTTTATCCATTCATCTGTTGATGGACACTTAGGTTGCTTCCATGTCCTGGCTATTGTAAATAGAGCTACAATGAACATTGTGGTACATGACTCTTTTTGAATTATGGTTTTCTCAGGGTATATGCCCAGTAGTGGGATTGCTGGGTCGTATAGTAGTTCTATTTTTAGTTTTTCAAGGAACCTCCATACTGTTCTCCATAGTGGCTGTACCAATTCACATTCCCACCCAGCAGTGCAAGAGAGTTCCCTTTTCTCCACACCCTCTCCAGCATTTATTGTTTCTAGATTTTTTGATGATGGCCATTCTGACTGGTGTGAGATGATATCTCATTGTAGTTTTGATTTGCATTTCTCTAACGATTAATGATGTTGAGCATTCTTTCATGTGTCTGTTGGCAATCTGTATATCTTCTTTGGAGAAATGCCTATTTAAGTCTTCTGCCCATTTTTGGATTGGGTTGTTTGTTTTTTTAATATTGAGCTGCATGAGCTGCTTGTAAATTTTGGAGATTAATCCTTTGTCATATTATTTTTTTTGGGCTGCATTGAGTCTTCATTGCTGCGCACAGGCTTCAGTGGTTGCAGCACGTGGGCTCAGTAGTTGTGGCTCATAGGCTCTAGAGCGCAGGCTCAGTAGTTGTGGCACACAGGCTTAGTTGCTCCGCGGCATGTGGGGTCTTCCCGGACCAGGGCTCGAACCCGCATCCCCTGCATTGGCAGGCAGATTCTTAACCACTATGCCACCAGGGAAGTTCCTCAGATGTGCTTTAAAAAGTGGCATCTCATATGTGAATTGGACCTAACCTTCTATCTGAACTTGTAAAAATTAACTTTTCACTGAAAAGTCATATGTATGGTAAAAATGCAAAAAATAATTTTTAAAATATGTAATGAAAGACATCCTCCTCTTACCTCAAGTCCCAAACGCCACCCACCCTCCTGAGACGCAAAAGCTATTACCAGTTTCTCCTATATTCATAGATGACTTTGGGCAGGATGTGTGTGTGTGTGTGTGTGTTAGAAACAGAACACATGTGTGAGCATGTGAATGCTCCGTGATGACATAAACAGATGCAAACATCACTGTTCTGCCCCTTGTTCGTTATACCTGACAACATCCCACGCTGCAACAACACCTATTGTTATAACACCAATTAACTCGCAGACCACTGGTGCAGAGAGTAGAGAAAAACCTGTAAGTCATATTGGTTCATGTGTGATTTTCCTGCAAGGGGAGCTTAGCTTTGAATGATGAGAACAGAATTGGAAGCTTCGGCTGGAAGGGAAGTAGCTCTCAACCTAGGGCCCTTTCTGTTGTACTTTAAGAAATTGTAAAAGGAGGGTCTGCATCGCCCAAGGGCTTGCACAGTCCTGGGCTTGCAGCAAGTGGAAGCCCTAGGAGACTCATCGTTGCTGTGCTGTTCCCCCAAACCAGCATTCCCACGCTATTTGAATAAATTATTATCCCCTGGGGCAGTCTCCAGTGCCACTGAGCTGTCCATCTGGACAGTCCAGGTAATCTCCCCACGTACCAGTGATTCTTTCTGTTAATGCTCTGATTTCAAGGTTGCACCCATTTTGAATAGCCTCCCATTAACCCAACTTTTCCATAAGGCAGGTGACGTTTAATGTGCGTTGTTGAAGAACACGTGTCACAGTACAGGAACCTCTCTCCGGAAATCACACGTGCATTGGTACGCGTCACTCTGCTGTAGTTTTTTTCACAGCTGCTCCAGACACACAGACCAGAAGGTACTAACTAGTCTCCAAACGATGCACATTTAGGCTAGGTCCAATTATTTACTTACGAAACTGATGCCATAATTAACTTGGTCAGATGTTCTTATGGACTGATTTGTGTCCTCCCAAAATTCATGTGTTGAAGCCCTAACTTCCAGGACCTCAAAGACAGGGCCTTTAAAGAGGTGATTAAGTTAACATGAGGCTACTAGGGTGGGGCCCTAATCTGGCAGGACTGGTGCCCTTACAGGAAGAGAAAGACACACCAGGGATGCACGTGCGCAGAGGAAAGGCCACGTGAGGACGCAGTGAGAAGGCGGCCATCTGCAAGCCAAGGAGACCAACCCTACTGGCACCTTGATCTTAGATGTCCAGCCTCCAGACTGTGACACATAAACTTCTGTTGTTGAAACCACCCATTTTGTGACATTTTGTCACGGCAACCTGAGCAAACTAATACAGATGGGTACTTTTCACCAGTCGTTTATTTCCCAGCATAGGTGGTCTGTCTGCACTAACCCATCTGTAGGTGGGGTAGACCTATCAGGCAGGTAGATGGGAATTCAGTTCTGCTTAGAAGGTATTATTATTACTCGAGGACCACCCTGTGCCCGCTACCGTGTGATAGAACCCAGGCTTCAGAGTTTCTCAAGTGTTGCTGACTGGGTAGACGGGATTGATTCCCGAGCAACAGAATGTCCCCTGCGTCCTGCCCAGGCAGTGAAACTGGGGAAATCGCAGTTTTAATATCAGAGGGTCTGGGTTTGAATACCAGCTCCACTACTTGCCTAGTAGTGCCTGGGCCTTAGCAAACGAATCTCTCTAAATGCCTCCATTTACCCCACTAAGAAATACCATGTCTACACTGCAGAGCTAACATAAGAATTAAAAATAAAGTATGTAAAAGGCTGATCACATGGTAGACAGTCATTACACGAGCACTATCATAGTTTCTGGACTACAAATTTCCATTCATAATTAACATTTTCAAGTCAAGAGAAACTTCCGGCAACCACAGTTTGCCTTTCCGAGCTGTCACGGATGTACCAGTTGAGTAGTATAGACTGGGGTAAGGGCAGGTGGAAGCAAGGAATCTGACACTTCTCCATTACAAATTCATCTCTTTCGGTCTTACTCAAATTCATATTAACACACTCCTTAACGAAACGCAAATGCCTTTGAAAATGTAAGGCTTAATAGCAGAGATGTGAAAAAGGGGCTACGAGATGGGAGGAGGGATAAATTAGGAGTTCGGGATTAACAGATACACACTACTGTATATAAAATAAACAAGAAGGACCTACTGTATAGCCCATGGAACTATACTCAATATTTTGTAATAACCTATAAAGGAAAAGAATCTGAAAAATACATATATGTAGAACTGAATCACTTTGCTGTACACCTGAAACTAAAACAACATTGTAAATCAACTATACTTCAATAAAAAATTTTTTTAAATGTTAAAGTGTGAAAAAATGTGCAAAAGCCAAAAAGGTAAAGGGGTAAAGGGTAAGAGCCTGGGACAAGGTCAGTGCAGGGGGAGGTAAAGGGAAGATCACTGGAACAGCAACAGCTTCGTGAACTTGCCTTAGGATTTTGCTGACTCCCAGCTATGCGGTACGGGCATTCGCCTAATGTCTTGTGACACGCCGCCCCTTCTTCAGCTGTCACGTTCCCCACGGACAATACCGCAAAGCTATATTTATAGCCAACCGTACAAGACCTCGCCAAATGAATGTATCCACGGAGTTTGGGATATAGATGGAGTTTTGTGAAATTATTCTGACACAGCTGCCCAATTGCTCATCCTACAATATTATGGAGAAGAAAACTCACTTGATTCCTCCCTTGAATCCTTGAATTAAACCTAGTGATCGATGAGCTACTGTTTTATCCATCCTTCCGGATAACGTTCACACCATAATATTAAATGAGAAAGAGTTAAGACATCTAATCTCCCTCACCTGGAAAAGGCATATGGTTTTTGTTTGTTTGTTTTGCGGTACGCAGGCCTCTCACTGTTGTGGTCTCTCCCATTGCGGAGCATAGGCTCCGGACGTGCAGGCTCAGCAGCCATGGCTCACGGGCCCAGCCCGGATCTTCCCGGACCGTGGCACGAACCCGCGTCCCCTGCATCGGCAGGCGGACTCCCAACCACTGCGCCACCAGGGAAGCCCAGGCATATGGTTTTTGTTGCTCATATTCCATTTGCATCAGTCCACTGGGTCACGAGTGCACCAATTCCAATACAACTGTAACACGTCCTTATTACAGCAACACTTCACTCCGAAGGGAGAAGGAGTCCTGCCCGAGAGGATCCTGGACGACTAAAGTTTTCTACCTGAGCGAAAAACTTTATTGTGTTATTTAGATGGAGATTTTCTTACATTTATACAAATATCCATCTTTTTCCATTTAAGTATATGACCTGCACCGTCTTTGGGGAAAAAGAGCTCCTCCTGTTTAATACCTGCTATGATGAGTAGTATTTTCATTCGTCCAAAATAACCTAGTTCCTAAATGGAGCTCTTCAAGGAAGAGGACACTCCTCTGATGAAGAGGCAGCTGAGACGTTCCAGAACAGTGACATGTCCTCCTGCCGCCCGGCGGGTGGGGGCAGGCACCTGGCAGGGGGTCCCACCCTCCATGTCCCCAGCACCATGGCCTGGCCCCTGCACGGAGCCCTTGACCCAGAGAGAAACCTGGCTCTCGTCTCTCACACCAAGTTCCTCTGGCCTCAACTTCATAACTTTAACTTCCACTAAGATTTTCCCAATTCTTCTGTTCTCCAGTTAAAATTCTCAACACCGAATCCCGCAGCTCAGCTCGCGTCTATCCGCCAGCCGCACCAGATGTCCAAACCTGGGCCGACAAACTGCAGAAGGGTCGCGGGCTTCTGGTCCTCAGAAGGCTGCTCCGGGGACAAGGTTCTGGGTGAGGCAGCGTCAGAAGGGAATGAGGCACCGTTAGTGACCTATTTCCACCAGAGTCTTCAGAAACAGTCCCCTGGTTTAATCAGGACCCAGGGAACACAACTGTGTTCTCTCCAGCTGAGCCCTTGGCAGGGGGCGGGGGGGGGGGTATAGATTCCAACTTCCTTCTCTGGTCCTACACATTTCTCAGCTGGAGTCCTGATACGTTTCTCTTCACTCATCTGCACCCCAGTACTTCAACTACCTTGTTAGCAAATCACAGCCTCCTTGTGTTTGGGGATGCTGAGTTCTGCAGTTGTGTGACTGGCCTTCACCGCTGAAGGCTGCTGTGATGCCTCCCAGACCCCCGGAGGTCGGCGGCCCCGCTAAGATGGGAAAACTCATCATCATTTCAAGTCTTAGGACTCAGCCTGCTTGTGGAAGGATCCCTTCGGCAACATCCCCACCAAGTGGCTGTCCAGCCTCTGCTCCAGCATCTCCAGTGACAAGGGACTCACCAGGTCCAGAGGCAACACATTTTGACTTTAAATGACTTTATTAGGACTGTACTTCATCCTGAGGGTGAACGTCACGTCCCTCTGGCACCCACCCAATGACCCCAGTTCACACCCCAGAGCCACAGAACAGGTCGAATTGCAGGGAAGCAGCCAAGTGTAGTAAGACCCTGCGCCTCCGGGTCAGGTTGTAACTGAGCAAGTTAATGATGACACACCACCACCCCCGCCTTGGTTAAAAAAGGAAAAATAAGTAAAGACGGTGCCACCTCCCTGAGGATGAGAACGGGACAGTTCCAGTGCATGGAAACCCAGGCACACAGCCGTGTTATCACTTTCCTTTCTGCTGCTGCTTGGAAGCCCTTCAAAAGCTGAAAGCTCTTTCCTCCGAACCGTCTCTCACCCAGGATAAACATCACAACCACTCTGTGCCTCTTAGGATGTCTTTTCAGGACACTTTACCATCTAGAAGTCACTCTGCTTATCAATGCGGTTTCTTCTGCTCCCTTTTCTAATTCTAGTTTTTTACATCACCCATGTTAGTTTAGAGACAAACTGCCAAAAGCTTCCCCCGTGTGAGCCTGGAGGGGAGACCTGGGGAGGAGACCCCTCCCGGGGAGGCCTCCTTTGCGAGCATGGTCCAACCACACCCTCCAACGGCCCACTAGAACTTCTGGAGCCTATTCAGTCCTGACCATCAGGTCAGCGGGATGGTTTGCTGCCCTTCACAGCCGGCACATGGGAGAGTTCTCTTGAAGCTTAGCTCCCTTTAAGTTCCTTTCCTCATCAGAGCTAAGGGAATGCTGGCTAGGGCCCGGACAAGTCTGGGCAGTGCCAAGCGTGGCTCTCTTAAGTACCAGTTTGTCTTAGCCCGGGCTGCTCTAACTGGGGGGCTTAAACACCAAGCATTTACCTCTCACAGTTCTGGAGGCTGGGGAGTCCAAAGTCAAAGCGCTGGCTGATCCAGAGTCTGGTGGGGGCCTGCGTCCTCGTTCATAGATGGCCCTTTTCTCGCTGTGTCCTCACGTGGTAGAAGGGGTGAGGGAGCTCTCTGGGGGTCTCTTTTATCAGGGCACTAACCCCGTTGATGAGGGCCCCACCCTCATGACCTAAAGCAAAGGCCCCACCTCCTGATACCATCACACTGTGGGGGGGTGGGGGGGTTAGGATTTCAACACAGGAATTTTGGGGGACTCAAACGTGCAGTCCATAACACAGCTCCTCTACTTGGCAACCCTACCTGTCAAGAAAGGCAGTCCAAGGTGATTTCTTCCTTTTTCTAATTCCTTTCCCATCCTGAGAAATCATCTCTCCCCCTACAGGACTCCCTGGGCGTAGGGATACAGCTGAAGCTCTGCTATTATTCATCCCTGCCTGTGTCCCCAAGGACAGGATGCTCTCCTCAGATGTCACTGTGAAGGCCACGTCCAAGTTCACAGCCCCCTTGACTTGGTAAAGAGTTCCCAAACACCACTCTGGGAGCAGGCTTCCCTGCTCCTGGGAGCTCGCCGTCTCTCTGGGACACTCCAGACATACCTTCCAACCTCGCTAGCAGGTGTTGCCTCCTCCAGGGCCCTCCAGACGGGGGGAGTGGGCTCATTCACACTGCCGGGCACCTCTCACCCCAATGCAGCCTCAACCCTCCTGTCTCCGTCAGGCTGCTGAGGGTGCAAATAACACAGCACCCACGTAAAAACAGCTTAAGAACAACATGGTTTTATCACTTCACCGCACAAGATGTCTTGAAGTCAGAGGCTCCAGGTCGGTTCAGCCACTCAGTGCGTCATCAAAGAAAGACCCAGAGTCTTTCCTTCTTTCTGCTCCTCCAGCCTCAGTATCTTGGGTTTCATCTTCATTTTTTCCCCAGTGGTTGCAAACTGGCTGCTAAAACTTCAGGTGTTACTGCCGCAAAACCTTTCCCGAAGTTGCTAGCGGATGGACCCTCCAACCTCACTGGAGGAAACTGGATTACTTGCCCACAGCCCATCCTGACGCCCAGGCGATGGGATCAGACAACGGGCAGGGCCCACATTCCCTGAACTCATCAACGCCTGACACCTGGATAACTGGTGCCTGTCACCAAGGAGAGGGGAGATGGCTGTTGGGCAGAAGGGAGCAGAGTCTGCACACCCCCTTGGCTGGTCTACTGGCACCCCCTGCTGCCTGGGTCAGCAAACTTTGCTGTCCAGACCAGGTGAGGAATACTCCACCATGGCCCACACGACTCCAACATCTTAATAAAGGGCTGATCACACTAGGGCCACAGTGGGCAACGAGCCACACCACACAGCCAAGGGATGTGCTTCTTGTCTGTCGAGACTTAAGTAGACTCCTGTCGTATGTTCTGCAATGGCTTCAAGGTCTTTTCTGGAATGTGCTCGGCCAGGGCTAAGCTAGGAAATACACATACTAGCACAAGCTTAGGAGACTCCTGGACGTGAGGACACTGAATTCTTCACAGCAGGTCTTTAATAATTTTGGCCATCAGGGAAAGTACTTTGGCAGTGGGGTAGTATCCAGTTGCGTGGTTTAAATATCAGGAATCTTACATTTTTTTTATTCTGGCTATCACCTGTCCTGGTGTATGCCGTCTCCCAGCAACGGTGAACAATGTATGTGGAAGAGTCTCATTTCCTACACCTTCTAAACTTGGTTTCATGTGCAGTTGGTGGAGCTAAGCATTTCGAGAAGTCTGAATGCCAGAGTTGGCTGAGGGTCTGATGAGGTGCCCACCTGGCACACCTGGGGAACACAAGCATTGCAATCCTGGGGCCATGCTTCCAGAGAAAGATGCGTTCAGATGGAAATGTGCTCAAGTCTTTGAGCACCTGAGTGTTAATGGAACCTCCAGGTCTGTTCACAAAGGCTCCTATTATGCTACATGACCCCTAAGCTGTATTTCTACTGTTTTATTTAACTTTAAATTTTATCAGGTTAGCACTTGCCTCTGATTTCAATCTGTATAGACATTTTTTGAATCCCATTTTTGACATCAAATATAGCAGCTCTCATTCCCTGCCTCGTGTTGTTTGCAAATTTGATCAGTATCCTTAACCTAGGAACTAAAAGTCAATTAAAGACCCTGCAGATGCCATGAATCACAGAACTTCTATGAAACGGTCCGTTTTTCTCTGAGGTTGCAGGACCAAGCATCATCTAATTCTCAGGAAGTTAAAGGAGGAACCCCCAAAACAGCCAAGTCATACATGACTCTGCAGATAGCCTGATGCCTCTACAAGTCCAGCAGGAATATGTCTAGGAAATTATGGAATACCTCCAAGGTTCCACAAAACCCGGCCTCTGCCCACCCCACCCTCCTGGCAGGGAGCTATGAGAGGTCCCTCTCCAGATGCACCCAGCCAAGTTACAGGTCTGGCTGGAATGGAAGGTGGCAGCAAGGGGAAGACACCAAAACTACACACAGCGAGAAAGAATTTGTTCTTCGTAAGGAAATCAGGGACTATTGGGAAACGGATGGATGGTGACAGCTAAAAACCTGACACATGTCCCCAACATCCCAGCCCCTCACCCCAGACACACAGTTTCTCTCTACACCACCCACTGTTTACCTCTTCCAGAGAATTCACACACAGTGACATTCACTCACCTGTTTGTTTGTCTCTCTTCTAGAACACAAATCCCATAAGATTCAGGAACTTGCATGTCATTAACCATTGAATTGGAAAAGCTTATTATACAGCAGACACTCAATAACCATTTGCTGAATGAATGAATGAGTCCACAGTGGCTTCTCACTAAAATGAAGATTATCAAATTGATCATATTTTTATCAGTTTAGTTAAAGATGCAAACCATCTCACTTTATATCAAATCTCTCTTAAAATGCTTTGGTATTTAGATTTCAGGTATATAACTGGGAGTTTATTTTCCATGATACACAAGGATTATTCAACCCCCATTCAATATTAATTTTTCAGATATGTGAAGCTTGTCTACTCACATTCAGAGGTTTTCCTTAACTTGTCTTTATCTAAATCAGTCAAGTCTCTTCTCATAAATGAGAAATATTAAATAAATGGCTGCTTTCATAAAATAAAGAAGTGACTAGCAGAAATAATCTGCAACTTCTGTGAACAAGCTTTTCTTTAGTGTCTAAAATAATAAATGCCACTTACAGGCCACGGACTTTGTGCCATGAGTTTTACAGATCGGTCCCCAGCCCCCTATTCAGTGTATCATTATCCCAATGACAGGGCTGCTCAGGAAACCAAGGGAAAGCCTCTTGTCCAAGGTCCCTGCTAATGAGGAAGCAGGATCTGAACCCAGGTCTGGCTTACACCAAAGCTCAGGATTGTTTATTTTACTATTAAATCCATACCAACTACTCCACTATACCTTGTGTCTTCTCTGAATACCAGAGTTCATCATATCTGAGATTCTGTCTATGGTGGGTGACATACAACTACCTCATGAAGTACAGCACTGCCAATTACAGTGATAAGACACCATCAACTGGAAGGTACATCACAATTTCAGACATGTTAAAATGTGTATTTATAGACACACATTGACACACACATGCACAGCTTAGATTCAACAAAATACAGTAATCCACTAACTTTGGAAAAAAATATTCCTAATAAGTGTTATAAAATATAAATACTGGGCTTCTCTGGTGGAGCAGTGGGTAAGAATCTGCCTGCCAATGCAGGGGACACGGGTTCGATCCCTGGTCCGGGAAGATCCCACATGCCGCGGGGCAACTAAGCCCATGCGCCACAACTACTGAGCCTGTGTTCTAGAGCCCACAAGCCGCAACTACTAAGCTTGCCTGCTGCAACTACTGAAGCCCGCACGCCTACAGCCCATGCTCCACAACAAGAAAAGCCACCACAATAAGAAGCCCACGCATCACAACGAAGAGTAGCCCCCGCTCACCACAACTAGAGAAAAGCCTGTGTGCAGCAACGAAGACCCAACACAGCCAAAAATAAATAAATAACTTAATTAATTAAATTTTTTAAAAAAATTTTAAAACTATATATATATATATATAAATACCTCTCTAAATCCTTCAGAAAATTAATTTTGACCTAGTACAGAAAAAAAAGAGATAAATCTCAAGTGTGAATAAAGTTACAGGAAATTGCAAACATTTACAAATGCATTCCCTCCTTTTAAATTGTTTCTTCTCATCTGTGGCATTAAAGCATGTTCTTTATAATGTGAAGAGCTGCTGACATCTCTCCCACCCATCAACATGACCATAGCTCATCCATATTTTCACACACCCGAGTGCATGAAAAGCAGTAAGCACATTTGTTTTGAACACACCATGAAAGGAGCTTTAAATCTACCTGCTGTTCTCAACTTCTGTTTATTTTCTCCAAAAGTTAAGGAAAGCAATCATAATTTCTCATTCCATAACAAGGAAAAATATCCTCTTTGCTGAAGACACAGCCTTAAGTCTCTATAAAATCAAAGACCCCCAACACTTCAGAAAATTCTCTGGATAAAGTTTATATTTGAATGACCAACTGGAAATGCACGGATCTTCAGGGCCTTTTCTTACTTCTCCTGAAAGAACTGGCATCGTAGGCCCACACGGTGTCTATCCCCTCCCCTGTGACCTGGGCCGGGGTCCAGTGTGGGAAGGGGAACCGGCAAGCAATGACTCTAGCCTCGTCCTCAAGTTCAAGCTCAAGCTTCTTCTCCAACTGCAGCATCTGTGGAGAACGACAGCCATCATTTCAGTGAGCGGATAGTCGGAGGAAATGATTTCTCAATGTCCTTTTGTATCTGCATCCCTGAAAAAAGCCTGTGCAAAATTACTGATTGTAAAAATACCACTCCTGGGCATAAATACATCATCAAATAATCCATCAAAATACAGAAGTCACATGAACAACAGTTATAAGAATATTCTAGTATCAATTATAAAATTTGTCATTTATAGCAGATGTGTATCACAGAGTTCACTTTCCTGACTAAAATCATGATGTGGCAGTAATTAATGTGAGAAGCAGCCTTAAATTATTTACCTACCTAAACATTTCAATCTACCTGTCTCAATTATTTATCTTTTTCCACATTTTTAACATGTCTGAAATCAGGATACATCGTACAATTGACATTGTCTTAGAACTATAATTGGCAACATTTTTTTTTCTTTCCCAATAGCAATGGTACATCTTAAAATCAACAGCACCTAAAATCAACAAAAAATGGTATAATTAGACCATGAAAAAATATACACATTCTACCAACTTGAAATATGATGAAATATTTCATAGTTTTTTTTTTGTTTTTGGGGGGTTTTTCTTTGCAGTACGCAGGCCTCTCACTGTTGTGGCTTCTCCCGTTGTGGAGCACAGGCTCCGGGCGTGCAGGCTCAGCAGCCATGGCTCATGGGCCCAGCCGCTCCGCGGCATGTGGGATCTTCCCAGACCGGGGCACGAACCCGTGTCCCCTTCATCAGCAGGCGGACTCTCAACCACTGCGCCACCAGGGAAGCCTGCTATTTCATAGTTTTTAAAAATGCATCCATAATACACTGATAATTAATTTCTTGATAGTCAATATAACTTATAAAAAATAAAATCCTCTTATCACTTTTGCATAATTTTATTACTATCTGTGAAGGAGGAGTTTTACTGCTTGCTAAGAGTACTGACATTGTAATTACGTCAGCAAATTAACAGCTGCTTAAAATTTTATCTTCAGGTCCTAAAATTATATTACCACCTTCACCTCCTAAAAACATCTTTTCTACTTTATTCCTTTGTTATTTTGGAATAATTTCAATTTATAGAAAAGTTGCAAGAATAGAGCAAAGAACTCCTGTATTCCTTTACCCAGGTTCACCAATTTTTAATAGTTTGTCTTATTGCTCTCTTCCCCTCTCTCTGAACATTTTTTCTAAACCACTTGAGAACAGGTCGCATACAACATGGCCCTTTACTCCTTGATACTTCGGTGTTTTCTAAGAAAGAGACCCAGCACAATTATCAAATTCAGGAAATTTAACATTGTATTCCAGTAATAATAATTCCAATAGCATCCCAATTTTGTCAAATGTCCCAGTAATGTCCTTCACATTGTCCCACAGCCGGGCTCCCACACTGCATGGAGCTGTAATGGTTCCTCAGCCTCCTTTAGTGTCTCACGACAATAACCTCCTTTAAGAACACAGGCCAGGGCTTCCCTGGTGGCGCAGTGGTTGAGAGTCTGCCTGCCCATGCAGGGGACACGGGTTCGTGCCCCGGTCCAGGAAGATCCCACATGCCGCGGAGCGGCTGGGCCCGTGAGCCATGGACGCTGAACCTGCGCGTCCGGAGCCTGTGCTCTGCGACGGGAGAGGCCACAACAGTGAGAGGCCCGCATACCGCAAAAAAGAAAAAAAGAAAGAACACAGGCCAGTTATTTACCGGACGTCCCTCTGACACGGGCTCATGATGACTCGGTGCGCGCGTCCTTGGCAACGCCCCACGAGCGGGGCTGTGGACTTTGCAGGGCTCCACGGTCCCGAGTCCATGGGGTCCTCCTGCTTTGAGGGTGACGTACCACTCAGTCAAGGAGCTTTCTGGTGTCTCCAGTTTGGTTACTACTGCTCCTTTGCAATGGGTAAGCAATTGCGGGGAGACGCCTTGAGAAGATGCAAATGTCCTATTACTCATCCAGCTGCCCCACTCAATGCAGCATTCCTGATGATTCTGCCTGAGTCAAGTTTTACTGTAAGGACTGAAAGTGGCAATTTGCTAATTCCATCCTTCCTCCCAGATCGACAGTCAAAACGTCGAGGAATAGCTTTCCCTTCTGTCTCTCCATCACTGTAAGTGTGAACTCCTAGATTCTCACTTCGTTCGATGGGTTACAACCCACCATCGTCCTTGTTTACTCTAGCACACAAATTGTCCCAGCTTGGCCACTGGGAACTCCCTCAAGCTGGCTTCTCTCTCCTGTCGATGTGCCCCATCAAACATTCTGAGCACCTCCTGCTATTTGGGCTCAACAAAATGTTCCAGGCTTTTGTGTCTTCCCTTCCTCAGCCCCGGAATCAGCCATTTCTCAAACATTCCCGGTTCCTCTGAGTGAGAAACGATATTTAGAAACCAAGATCTGAGCAAAACCTACTCCCTTTAAAAGTAACCAATTAAATCAAGATGAACAAATCAATAGGGCTTCTAGGAAGATTTTATTCCTCACCTATATATCTTTAAAGAAAGGTTTGGAAAAATTCCTCTAACCTGACCTATGGCTGCAGTGAGCCAGAATTCTGATTCTTCATTAGAATCAATACCAAGATAACAAAGAATAAATTCCATTAAGGATGGAATATTTCCATTCTTTTAACAGCTAGTAAAAGATTGCTTTTTTAAAAAATAAAAAAAAGGAAAAGTTTTCTTCCTTGAAGGAAAAAATTAAATAAGCAAAGAATAGGACAATATGTGTTTTTCCAAAATATCAGATGTTTCTTATGGTAATTTTGTTCACAGAAACGACAATTATAAATTTATTCACATTACCATTCTTCTTTTCTTTTTTACAGATCTTTTATTTCCAAATGACTGTCATATGCTAAGTCAAGATAAACGTACAAATGAAAGGCACTATTTCAATCATAAGAAATTAACTGACTAAATTACACATAAATATGCAACAAACCTGGGTCTTGATATCATACACAAAGAGAAGCCATGATGTGCCACGTCCGCCTAATGAAATTCAAAATTATTCATACAATTACACGTTTCAAAGTGACACGAACTCATCGTATTCTAATTACATCTTCAAAACTTTAAACATAAGTTGAAACCAGCTCAAAGGCGTAAGACACATTAGAGAAGTGCACCTGCAGCTCCAAGCCACTTGGTCACTCCTCCCTGGAACGGGCTTCTCTTGGCTTCTGGAGTAACCCACATACACACCTGCTCTCCCCCTCCCCCTCCCCTCCCCTCCTCCTCCCTCTCCCCTCCTCCCCTCCCCCTCCCCCTCGAGTCCTTTGCTGGGGGTCAAGGCTCAGGCCTTACACGGCTCCGGCCCCTCCCCAGGTGACCTCAGCCACTCCTTGGCTTCAACTCCTGGCACTAATGTCCCACGAGCCCTCCCTCCCATGCCCCAGACTCCTGGCATCCACCGCCGCCCACCTGACATATCCACACGCGTCCCAGACTGCACAGGCCACGTGGAATTCCTGGTCTCCCCTCCCGTCCCTGCACACTCTGCCTGCACCTTTCCGGGCTCAGCAAACTCCAGCAGCTCAGGCCAAACACCTCGGGCCGCCCTGGGCTCCTTCCTCCCTCGTGCCCCCAACTGGATCTGCCTGCTCACCCTGTTGGTTCTCTCCTCACAACGCATCCAGAATTGGACCACCTCTCACCAGCTGCTCCATCGATGGCCCAGATGCCTGCCAGAGCTCAGACCCCGTCCCCTGGCTCCTCCCCATCTGCTCCCCATGGCAGCCTGTGTCCTTCCCGCCCAAGCCCTGTCTCTTCTCGGACCCCACCTCTCCCCTGCTCCCCTCCTCCTGCCCACCTCCCTGCTGCTCCTGGAACCTGCTCCTGAATGAATGAATGAATGATAAATGATTCGGTCATGAATCATGTTTCTTGATCAGAACATGATGATAGTATTTTCATTCATCAAGTCATAACAGGATTCATAACTAAAATTAAAGGAGTCACCCTCTGAAGTTACGAAACTTAATAGCCCACTGGAAGAGTGTACTTAATGCGTGTATTTATACGATATTCATCCGTTCGTTTGACACACGTTTCCTGGGCCATCACGGGGCCGGGTGCTGCTGAGCTGGAGGTCTGGCAGCGAGGACGACAGGTCCGCCCTGCTCCTGAGCTCACAGTGCGCGGTGCCCATGGCCGACAGCACCAAAGCCATCACACAAGGAAACGTGCGGCCATGTGTCCTCAGAGAGAGGAAAGGGCTCTGGAAGTCGGGGGTGTTGGGGCTTGTCTCACAGGGCGATCAGGGATGGCTCCTCGAAGGAAAAGACATCCGACCTGCGAGTGCTGAGCAGACGCTCCCTAACCAGGCCCAGAGCTGGGGGCACTGAAGTCAGAGAGAAGGACACACACCACCCCACACAGTACAGTTTAAGGGCCAAGAGAAGGATGGAGCTGGTGTGCAGAGGGCTGGCGGAAGCAGGACCACTCGGGCCATGTGGAGGGCCGGGCCTTACCCTCACTGCTTTCAGGTAGCAAGAAGTCACAGAAGGGTTTTCAACAAGGACACAACCGATCTGTCCCACATTCCAAAAAGACACTCTTGGGGCATGAGCTTGTGTTAAGTGCGGCTGTTTACCATCCTAGCACTGGCCTGCCAGGTCCACTGGCACCCTTACTCCTGCTACGCCGGACACACACCCAGGATCAAAGGTCAGAGCCGCTCTCATCTGAGCTACCACTGCACAGAGCTGCTAGGAAGCACCAGCCCGGTACCAGGGGCAGAGTGAGGATGGGTAACACCAGGGTCCGCACCTCTGGAGCTCCCTAAGCATCCTCCGGCTTCTCGCAGCCTCTGTGTGCTTCAGTTGCCATTGGAAACCTTTCCTGCCATGCTGGCTTTGTCCAGCCACCGAGCCACTGCCAGGAAACTGGCCAGGGAAATGCAGTCTATTAACAGAAAATGGCATGATGGGGCCCAGACGGGTTGAAGAACTTTCCAGCGCTCACACGATCCGCAGAGGGCCGACCCGGCCCCGTGAGTCCCCTGGGAGCACTCCCCTCCGCTCACTGCCTCCACGTAGGCAAGGCTTGACAAGGGGGAAAGCAGGGCCCTCCACCCGGAAACCAGGGCCCCCAGACCCACAGAAGCCATCTGGGCCCTGCACCCCGATCGATCCCCCTGCATGGAAGACTCCAAGTTGGCTGAATCCCTCTTAACCCAGGGAACGTGGGTGCTTCGTGTATTTCACCTGCTCCCTTTTTCTGGGAACAGTGAAATGCTGCAAGTTCCTTATTTAAGATTTCTCTGTGTACAGAAGAACGGACAATAATCGTAACAGTATTCTTCAAAATTACACACTCTTATTTCCCTTGAGTGAACAGTTCCCAAAACTGACTACAGAAGTGGTTAGAAGCACAAGGAACTAGAGCCCAGCAAAGGCCACTGCTGCCCCCCACTGGGACACAGCTGCTGCGGCCACCACGGGGCCTCTCAAGACAGCGAGGAATAAACAGCAACTTTCTATTTTTAGAAAGTACAGATTTCAAATTAAAGTTATTTGCCCCAAAATGCTAATTATTCCAAAAGAATGCCCAAACTTCACAATAAGTAGGAAGTAACCATCAAATTCCATAGCAATTCTACGATCCTAAATAGTTTTTTTTCTTTTCTTTTAATAACCAGGGATCATGCCTTTCTACCTCTTTTCATTTCTATAACAGAAGTGTAGATGCGGAGGTTTCATCTTAATTTTAGGCTTGCTAAGAATTACGAACATATAAGCTTCTGTCACTTTCAAGAATATCTAACAAAAGCACTTCTAAATAGACTTTTTAAAGAAAATGGCATCGCACTGAAAGTCCTAACAGTAAGACAAAACTTCTCCAGCGTTGAGACATCTTAAACAAAAAGTAAGGTATGAATAAGAAGGTATAACAACAAAAAAAGTAAATTTCTTTTTTTTTTAATTAAAAATCATATCAGTCATACAGTGGCATTTCAGCAAACATCCAATTTTACCAAGATTATTATGGCTACAATTATATACTTTGAAAAGTGAAGGGGGATTTCTTACTATGGTCTGTAAACCAACAATTACAATGAAAGCATCCCATTCTGGTCACCTTTCCAAAGGCTAAATTTAGGATCATTTTCAGTCTGATGCGGCAGCATTTTCACTTGTAAAAGTACAGAGTCAGAGTTCAATACAAATCAGTCAACTGAGGTCAGCTGAAACTAGTCAACGCTCATGCACCCTGAAAATCATCTCACTGCAAAATCCAAGGAATGATCAGCTCCAAGGGAACATTCCCTTAACTTTCCCAAGTGATTTCAGCAGAATATAAGTGAGTGAACGTGAAAATATCCACCCATATTAGACACCAGGAGCTCATAAAGCAGTTTTCAGACTGGAATTTTTAGGGCTTAGGTAGATCATTGAGACCTTTATCTGAAGCAAAAGTTTTAAACTACAAGACTGGATCTTTTATGATTAATCTTCTAGGGCCCTGAAGTACTTTGTTAAACCAATGATCTAAAATCCGATGTTCCCTCAGAATCTTGGGAGGCTGTCATTTTGCACATGGGGGAGCAGGCCTGAGATAGGTGGTCTGTTCGGGCTGGAAGCCCCCTCATAACCTAGAACCAAACACGCAGGGGGCAGGAGAGTGCATACTCACCATCTGGGGCACGCCAAAGACAACAACATTTGAGTACTGCGAAAAAGTGACCTAAAGGGGAGGGAAAAAACAATTCACAGATTAATTTTTGAAAGCCATACATTAGCTTAAGTTTTATTTCAAAATGAGTATCAATTTCCCATTTCACCCAACAGTGGGTTTTCGCAAAGAGTGGTCCTTTTTAAGATTTCCCACATTCACACTTTCGCCCGTGTTAGTTCATCTGTTACAGTTTTCCAAAAGTTTCCCGTAAGTTATCTCATCTCATCTTCACAGCCACTCCATGCAGGGCCACCCGGGGTCAACTGTCAGAAAGGCAGTGACTCATCCAGGGACCACTGGTGCTCATCAAGGTAGCCCGGGCCGTCTGCACCCCTGGCCCACTTTCTACTCCACTCTCTACCAAACGAGCTTAGCAAGAGCTCAAGGGATTTCAGAACCACCTGTTTTTCCTGTTGAGCCATCCTTAGAATTCTAGCCCCCCTCCTCTTCTCTAAAATACTAAGTAAAAGATGCAATGAAATGGTCTTTAGTTGGAAAACTGGGGGAAAAAGTGCTTCACCAGTCAAAATTCTTAGTGCCCAATAAAAGTTTTATTTACTCTATGGAGAGATCATTTACGTATATACAGAATAAAACTCGAGTGAATTTTTATAAGCTACTGATGACAATATTACAATGGGAAATTGTTATTTAAGAAAAAGCATTTTATGGAGCATTCCTAAAGCAAAATTACAGGGCACTTTTTAGAGAACAAGTAAACTTAGAAATATCTTGTGCTTTATGAAGACATGAAGGAACCATGACAGCATGGTTGGTGGATCCCTTCTTTTCTCCTGCACCATCTCTGTCTCTCTCTAGGTATGTATACACATACACACACACACACACACACACACACACACACACATACACACACTCACACACTCACACACATATAAACGCTCACACACATAAACCACATATACACACTTACACATATACAAACACACATGTACACACACATAAATACACACAGACACACACATACACAAACTCACACATATACAGTCTCACACACATACACACACATATACACACACATACACAAACACACATATACATAAACAGTCTCACATATACAAACACACATTCACACACACATACATACACATATACACACAAATAAACACACTCACACACATACACACATACAAACACACACACACACACCTACTATTTACCAAGAATGACATTAACAAGTTAATGCCTGTATTACGATGCATAAGACTTCCAAAAGAGATCAAAATCTTATCACTGCATAATAAATAGAAATGAGAACTTTTTAAATTGAGTAAATGAAATGCTAGTATTCACATGACCTGTAAGTTATAAACCTGAAGTTTCTACTCTAAAGTAGTGTTGATTTGTAAAATGTATCAGTTTAAAAGCTGTTCACATTTCATTATGCTGAAATATACACTTACATTTCTTCTTTTAATACATCTTCAGGTCTCAGTCATACTAATCATGAATTATAAAGTTTGGGGGTGGAGTTTCCTAGCACCATCCTCTGCCTTACTTACCTTCCACAAGTCTGAGATGTAAAATTTGGCCGATGCCTGCACCCCTTCCCGCCGAGCGCAGTATCTGGAGTACCAGACGAGCCAGGGGTTTAATTCATAACCCACAGCTGTGAATCCTTCCTTTGCAGCTGCTATTACCTGTGCGGAGAGGCCATGTTCAAAATAAGAAAAACATCAACTCACATAGTCAAATGATATGAAAACTTCCTATTTATGGTCTATAATCATAAAACATCCAATCAAAAGGTGTTTGTTCAAGACACCATTTAAAGGTGGGGCTCTGAAGTTACAATAGCTTTGTGGACAACGTAATGCCCATCCATTTAAACTCAGTTTTCTTATTTTTCTGTCGAAGATTTCACCTTGAGCATCAGAACAGGCTTGCTTTGGACAGCTGCCTAATTCATTCTGGACTGGCCCACCCCAGGAAGGGCTGACAAAAAGTTTCTGAAAACCTGCCTTCTCCTTCCATCACTGACGGAACAGCAGCAGGTGAACTGAGCGAGCCTGGAGACTGTTTTGTGAACTAGCTGTAACATGCAATGAGAACAACCGGTCAGTGAGGAACCTGCAATTAATTACACATTTCCTTGGTATTTAAAGATGGTTCACTCAAAATCGACAACAGGTAAAAGCAAAATGGAACGAGTCAGGATAAAGTCAAGTGCCGAATGTCCCCGGCCTCCAAAGGTGAGAGGGACGGTGGGCTGGGCTGCGGTCTCTGCTCACCCTGTTTTGCCACCACTGTTCAAGGGAGCAGCCCTGAAGGAACTGTCCCATCTACGGCAATTTCCCAAGTAACTACGGTGTCGCCCCTTTGCCATTTTCTTAGAAACCAGAAAGAGACCATCCAGAGATGTAAAGCGTTCATATCTGGATTTTAAAATGTCCTCCTAGTTAATATATAATCCCCGGATTTCTTCAAAACAAGTCACTCTTGCTGATTATTCCAGGTCACTACCATGAAACTGCAGGGTCCACGTCTGCAGGGGCAGTGAAAGGTGCTGTACCCTGCTGGTTTCCACACTAAATGTTTCCAGAACACGAGCCTATGCTTCTGCTATCCTCACTTTCTGCTCATCATCTGGGGGGAGGCCTAAAGATGGTGCCACCTTGCCCAACGAGGGACACCGTTGGCCAGTCAGTGGCTTTAAGTCTTTATTTATAGGTTCCCAGCTGGGGTCACAATGAGCTGAAGTCACTGAAAGTCTGATTTTTGGATAAGTGGGGCTCAACACATTGGCTCTTCCTTATTTAACTCAATATTACCACACAGGAATTATGATACTTGTATAAATACAGGTAAATGTAGAAGCATTTATGATGCAAAAAATGTAAAACAAACTACATGACTTAACATGTTTCTTCTGGTTATGTCACCTCTACTGCCTAAGTTTTTTAATGGACAACTTCATAATTACAAATTAGTTGTTCCTTTTTACCTGGCAGATCTACAGTGCACTTTCACCTTTAAGAAAAATTAAATCTGAGAAAAATAAATTCCAAAATCCCGCTGAAGGGCTTAGAAGTTCAGCCAAACAAACACAAAATTAAATGACTTTAATCAGGCTGTCAATTTAGCAAGTCTTTGCATAAGCCTCACAAGAAATGTGAAACAGAAATTTTAAACCTTAAAACCTAAAACAACATAAACCTTAAAACATCTTCGCATAACTCACGATACGTCCGTCGCCACTACCGATGTCTACCAGGGGTCCTCTCCTGCATCGCAACATTTTCACAACATTTTCAATCTGCTTTGCAGTTGCAGGTACAAAAGGCAAACAGATTCTTCGGAAGGCTGGTGTTATAAACGGTGTGGCCACAGCATACACGACCACCAGCGTCCCCCCAACAATGCCAGTAAATAAGAACCCCCAATTGCTTTTCTTCAAACTGTTGCCCTCAAGACTTGTAGGTGGAACACATCCTGACTGCCTTTCTTCTTTAAGTGTTTCTGGGGGTGTCCCTGGATTGAGAGCAAGCAGAAAAGATATATGTAGCACCAAATGGGAAATCCAAGGTAGGGGTGTTTTTTACAATTCTTATTGACAAATACACTCATGCTTTTTAAAGGATAATTTTGCTCAATACAATTTAAATTACAAATGTAGAATTCCACAATGAGTTCTAGAGTCCAGCAACTAAAGTGTTTTACAGAAAAGTATTCAATACTCATGGAAGACTAAAACCTTTTCTTTCCAACATATTGATTTTTTTTCTAGGCATCTTCCTTAGAAAACAATGTGTTCCAATCTATTTGGTATTTTATGAATCAGTATCCGTTAATTCAAATATTAACTATGTACTCCATATTTTTATGGTTCAGAACAAAGCCCCATAAAGAAATAAGCATGAAAATGTCTGATTATTACCCTATTTCAAATAGGATGAAAGTATTCTACATCAAAATTGGTCAGGCATCAATTATCCAGTTGTACAAATTCAATTCTGAAGTACAGAGGAGACAAAACTCAGGTTTTACTAAATATGGTAATAAGGAGATTTTTAAAGCAGATCCACAAAGAACAAAAAATAAAATAAGCATTTCAATGTTATCACAAGTACAGAATATAGCAAACTCTAGTCACTGATTACAGAGGAAACAAATGGTAACTTACATAACCTCCTCTTGAGTTTATCCTTTAGAACAGTATTCCTAATAGGATCTCAAGTTTTTTAAGTTGAAATTGACTTGAAATTAATTTCTAAATGGATTAATGATGAGCACAGCACAAGAGCGAAGGGCACGGCTGCAGAGGCTGCCAAGGTCAGGACCCTGGCTCCGCCCCTCACTAAGAGCTGTGACCCTTCACCTCTCCGAACCTCAGTCTCCTCCTCTGTAAGGTGAGGATCATGGGATCCTTGTGAGGATGAAACAAGGGGATACAGGAAGAGCACTCAGAACAGCGCCCAGCACCTGAACCCCACAGGGAACAAGCCCATCGCTGCCCTGAACCAGCTCTCCATCTCACTGAGGCGCTAAGACCAAAACCACAGGAATCTGCAGGAAAAAGGAGAGTGAGAGGAGGGGCGACAACAGAGTCTTATCCATCGAAGGCAGTAGTGTTCATAGTTTTGGCCTTAGTAAGCCATACAAAAGGCCCACTGGGTTAGTCTCCTGCTGCTGCTGTAAGAAATAACCACAAAGTTGGTGGGTTAAAACAACACGCATAGCTGATGCAGATGATTATAATTTTTATGACTTTCTGTTTGAATTAAAAAAAAAAAATCCCACAAGGACCCAGAGGCAAAAAATATATAAATCAATTTTCACTGCAAAGTGAAGGAGCTGTTACAGTGGAGGATTCCTGGACTGAATGTCAATATTATGACACAGTGTGAGTGTTTCGTGTTTGGTAATTGCAATCATTGTTGCTTTTGTCGTGGTCATCCATTTGCAATGCTTGGTGTCAGTCTATTTATCTCCTGTAAAAATAAAATACAGTGTGTGTGTGTGTGTGTGTGTGTGTGTGTGAAAAAATAAATAAAAACACGCATTTATTAACGTACAGTTCTGAAGGTCAGATGCCTGAAATAGGCTGGCTATGCTGTGTTCCTTCTGGAAGCTCTAGGGTAGGATGGGCCACCTGCATTCCTCGGCCACCGGTCCCACATCGCTCAACCTCTGGTTCCATCGCAACACCTCCTCTGACAGCCCTGCCCCCCTTTCCTTTATAGGAAAGGGATCCTCCCCTTGTGAGCACACTGGCCCACCCAGACAAGCCAGGATAATTCCCCCACGTCAAGGTCCTTAACTTAACCACATCTGCCAACTTGCTCCCCAGGTAGCGGCCTCGCAGGGTCCGGGGATTCAAACATGGACCTATTTCCGCCTACCATACCCATGAGATGTGGTCATCTGTCACAGCTGTGGTGAGGTCCAAATGTGAACACAGGACACACCAGAAGCTGGCCCACGGCTGTGAGTCACTGCTTGGGGGGGTGGGGGGAGGAGCTGACCCACCTCAGCATCTTTGTTGCAGCTTTGTTGTTGCTGCCCGAGGTGCCCTGAAGTGAGTTTTACAACTAGTGTCAGGGAGGAAAACCAGTTCAGACACAACAACAAAAGTCTATTGCTGATGCAGGCGATGGAAGTAAAGTAAAGTTTAGGAAAGTGATTGTGTTTGATAGAAAGCAAGAGTTTTAAATACATTCTCATTTATACTTTTCAGCATTGTATGGAGGAACTTACATGCTAATAGAAGTGCATTTGATTTTTCTTTTTTATAAGTCAAGGCACATCTGTCCTGCCTTGTGTAAAATCCTCCTGCAGGCATTCCAACTGTAGAGGACAGTGGTTAGGAAGATTCCAGCCACACAACTCTGGAGTCTCAGAACTGAACAGGTTGTGTGGCACTAGTTGTTGCTAAGGCTCAGTTTCCTTGCCTGTAACATTCTAAAATAATACTATCGTTACAGAGTTATTGGGTCAGTTAAATAAACAATGCATATAAAGCCCTTAGCACAGCCCGAGAGAGAAAGTGATGACTACTGGCCACTATTATTATTACTCTCAATACTATCACAGGGGGGCTCAACAATTTTTAACAGCTTTATTGAGATGTAATTCATATATCATACAATTTGCCCATCTGATGTGTACCATTCAAAGGTTCTTAGTAGATTCAGATATGTGTAACCATCACCATAGTTAAATTCAGAACTTCTTCATTACTTCCAGAAGGAACCCCTTATGCTTTTAGCCATCACCCCCCATCCTCCCCCCTGCCCCTCTGGCCCTAAGCGGCCACAAATCTGCCTTCTGTCTCTAAAGGAAGCAGACTTTCATGAGTGAAATCATACAGTATGCGGTTTTTGTGAGTGACTTTTCACCTAGCATAATGTTCTCAAGATTCATCCATGTTGTACTATGTATCAGCACTTTATTCCTCCTTATGGCCAAATATTTAATATCCCACTGTATGGATAGCCCACATTTTGTTTATCCACTTGTCTGTTGATGGACTGTTTCTCTAGTCAGCATAAGCCAATAGGGAGTTGATTAGACCAACACGAGTCAGATGACCCAAACGGTTTCACCTGTGTACACATGGGCCCTTCAACTTAATCAGCAAAAGATGTGATGAACTCCTGGTCTTCAGGGCCCCCATTAGCCTGAGTGAGTGGTGGGGGCCCAGTGGAGACAGTTACAAGGCAGGTTGTGAGAGATGCTCTAACGTGTACCAAACGCCATGGGAATACGACAGGAGGTGGAGGAAAGACTGATCCCAATGATGGAACCGGGAAGGTGTCGGCAGAAACAGAATCTGAGCGGGGCGTGAGGGTACAGGTTTCCCCCACTGTCCAAAAGCAGAGTGTTTCCATGAAATCTTTCGTAAGCCAAACGGCTTAAAGCAAAAGAAATCTAGGTGAAGCACGGATGCTCCCAGACACAGTTCAGGGCTGTGGCGGCTGGATGCTGAGTGTGGTTTCTGGGGAAGGAGCCTGGCGGGGCTGCTCCCGCTGCCGGGCGCACACTTTCTCCGGGACAGCTCCCTGCAAAACTAAGTCAGCACGCTGTGTTCCCTTTTCCCCCTTTGTCATGAAAGCAAAAACCTTCTTTGGACTCCTTTCAGTTTGGGAAAACAGGGGCTAATGTAGGTTTTTCACAAAAGCAAAGTGGTGTAAAGTTCATTTTCAAAAAGCAAAGGATATCTGTATTAGAAAAGGGACATTCTCAAAAGAAAGACGGACACCTTGGAACCAAGGCATGGAAGGCGGGGGAGCAGTTTGATGAGCACGGGGTGGGAGATAAAACAGGAAGGACGGGGGAGCCCTTGCACACCAGGTTAAACATGTACTTTATTCTTATGCACTGGGATGAAACTTTCTGTGCAAAAGCACTACAGTATTTGTGTTTTTTAGAAAGTCAACACTGGCAGCAGTGTACCCCTTGATGAAATCACTCAATCTTCTGTGTCAAGTTTTTAGACCTGCAAAAGTCTTTCAACGTCACAAAAACTTGCATGAGCTTTTGAAGAAGTTACTATGTAAATCCAATGTATATATCTAAAATATTGCTATGTCCGTTCAGTAAAAAATGCACTGATTTTTATCAGTGAAAGCCAATCCTTAAAAGATTCAAAGCTAAAATCAAGACTGCTTCTACAAATGTCTAATCCTCCGGATGGAACATGTTAGATTCAGTCTTACTGTCATATAAATGACATAAGATTTGTCACATGTGCTCTTTTGAACATGGCAACATTCCTTTACATGAGAGCTGTGGGGACCATTGGCTATTTTTGAGCACTTGGAGGGAGCCAGTTGTTGAAAGTAAATGACCCAGAAAAGTGAACTTCTGTTGTCTCCAGCCTTGCCTAGTTACTGACTTCTGATAATGGTTGAAAATCTCAATTTTCAGTGACAGATCTGGGTCAGCCAAAGCTAGAGGCAGTGACAGAGGCACAAAAAGGTACAGGGTTCTTATCCGAGTTCAAGCCAAAGGAAAAAGGCCAGGAAGAAAGGACAGGCCTTTTGGGGATTGGGACCTGCCGTTTGTTTAAAGTGGGGTTTATATTTGAACGTCGCAATATTTTAGGGCTGTTCACCGTGTACTTGCATATACATACAGGCTGAAAAACTACAGCATGTATTTTATGTCCCTTTAACGTATATTATTTTGTCCCTTAAGAAGCCTTTCTTGTACTGGTCTAACGTCATTTGTGTCTTTTTGAAACAGAATGTATTGACATTAGAAAAAAACTTTTTTTCCATGTTTTGACAGGAAATAACTGCATAGGGGACATCATTAGACATTTTCTATACTTCAGGACACTAATGAACCAAATGGATTACAGGATTCATCACCGTGAATGAGGAAACGCTGACTTGACCAAGCCAAAGTGAATTGAGACCAGAGCCAAAATGTCCTCGGAGCACCACTTAAGTGGGCCAAGCAACAGGAGAGGTTAAATGCCCACCACAAACCATCCAGTGACAAAGCCAATTCTTAACTTTCAGGCCACAGTTAAATGTTACAACCCACGCATTCATTTCAACATCTGAGCAGCCGATAAAGGCTAGGAATAATACAGCAGAGTAAGTCCCTATTCTACAGCAGCTAGAGTGCAGGGAGACTGGAAACCCATAACAAATAAGTCTAAGCCTAGAAAGTATTACGTCGTGATCAGCACTCCGAAGAAAAAGCAGCAGAGGGGATTCAGAGGACCTGGTATTACTTAGATAGGGCTGCCAGGAAAAGATCTTTCAGAGGCAGCACAACACAGGGCTTCAGAGTGGGACTCTTAGCGCAAGGCCAGGCCATTTTGCTTCTTACTAGCTGGGTAACTCTGGGCAAGTTACTGGAGTATTCGTGCAAAACGGTGATCTCTTTAACAAACACAAATACAAACAAATCTCTTTAACAAACACATAATACAAACAAACAGAGCTTGCTAGGGACCAGGCACTGTTCTCCCTGAATCCGTAAAGCAGCCGTAAACAGAGATGCTACTGTTACTATTGCCATTTTTGCAGACAAGTCACTTCTCCAAAGACACAGCTAGTAAGCGGCAGAGCTGTGATCCCCACCCGGACAGTGTGACTCCAGTGCCCACATCTCAGAAGACCGTTCCGGATTAAGTGAGTTATTCGCTCTGAAACGCTGAGAACAGTTCCTGGTGGCCAGATACCAGGACCGCCGCAGGCACAAGCACTGAGCACCAAACCCCAGACCTCGAGCCCGAGCAGCGGCCCCGCAGCTCTCAGTCCCGCCGCGCCGACACGGACCCGCTGCCTCGCTGACATCCCGGCTGACTGACCACCAGGCCCAGAAAGCCCACGCCGCGCCCCCGCCCGCGCCCGGAACACACCACCACGCCCGGAACACACCACCACGCCCGGCCGCGCTCACCTCCTTCTTCCATCGCGAGATCTCCGGTAGTTTTAAAAACAGGAAGTGGACTCTACCATCTCCTCGGAGCCGGGGTGGGAAGGAGGGAGAAAATAATGCTCTAAGTAAATGAGCTCCTCGTTGGGAACCACTGTCAAGAAATAGTCAATTTTATAGATTTAATAAATGTTGAACTTCTATCTACTCCTGGCTTGTGGGTTCTCAAGTTCCCGTCCGTGTCTTCCAACTTCCCCCCACAGCTTCCTGGATGATAGAAGTTTCCGAAGGCCGCTGATTCCAGAAGGTACTGTCCGGCGTTAAACTAGTCTCTAGTAAGAAATAAGTCTCCGGCGGCCTATACTGCGCATGCGCGAGCTTTTGCGCCCGCCCGCGAGAGCAGAGTGTGTTCTTGCTTCCGCGGTAGTTTCCGCCGGTTGCGGGAGAGTAACTGGAGTGG
Source organism: Pseudorca crassidens (assembly GCF_039906515.1). NCBI lineage: Eukaryota > Metazoa > Chordata > Mammalia > Artiodactyla > Delphinidae > Pseudorca > Pseudorca crassidens. The sequence goes on from NC_090298.1 coordinate 9,023,057, forward strand.
CTGCATCATGGCGTCCGTGGGGACCCTCGCCTTCGATGAATATGGCCGCCCTTTCCTCATCATCAAGGATCAGGACCGCAAGTCTCGTCTTATGGGACTTGAGGCCCTCAAGGTAACGGGACGGGGACGCACTGGCGGTGGGATGAGAGGACGCGGCCGAAGCCAGTGGCTCTGCGCCTGCGCCGCTTCACAGCGGTTCTGCCACGTGCTCCCGGGGAAGGTTCGAGGGAGCCCCTCTGGTCTCCAGTCCTGCGGTCCACGCCTCGGGCCCGGGAAAGGCCAACGTATAAGCCCTTAGTCCCATTTGGCAGTGAAAGAGGCCCGCAGGCGCCCTTCAGAGTTGGGTGGGGTGGCTTGGATTCACAGGCGTTGAAGGCGCGTCCCCGCTGGTTTCTCCAGCCTGCAGTCTTTCCGAGCAGCGTTTTCAGCAGTAAGATGCAGCGGAGGTGTTCTCAGGTCACCTGACCGGTTAGGACTCTGATTCTTAGCCTTCAGGCGGTGTCCCTGCAACAGCCCCAAAGGAAATGAGTTTAATTTTCTTTGTCGCTTCCTAAAGGCTTAGTCATTTACGGCGTATTTCATTTTTGAGTCCGTTTATGCATGGCGTATTCCAGGACGTGGGGTCGTAAAAATTTACAAACGAGCTACAGAAGTGAAAAGTTGTCACCAATAACCATCATACAAGATTGTGTGCGACCAAAATCACCAGTTTTGGGAGGGGTGGCAGGTAAAAGTTGGAAGGTGTCCTTCAGGCGTTGGAGAGAGGATTGATTGGCTTTTGATCAGGGATGGAGTTATGTTTTGAATGGGAAAGAGCTAGCTTCCAGGAAGAGGAAACAGCGAACGCAAGGACCGGGACAGGAGAACGCATGGCATTTTGTAGAAGACAGCACTTCGGTTTTAACAGCACAGTCTACTTTAAGTTACAGTGGCTCCGAAAAGTGGAAGTTCTTGCATGCCTCGCAATCGAGATGTTATCCTGAGGGATGGGAGGGGAGCCATTGAAGGGGATTTGAACAGAATCACAATTTAAGTAGAACTAAACTTGGGGAGGTAGCATTTAGGATGGAATCCATGACGTTGCTGTGTATGGACCGTGTCACCAGGTCAGAGGTGTCCCTGTTTGCTTAGTTTTTTTGGGTTTCACTAAATTAAGAAGCAGTACAGTTCTACTCCGGGCTGTTTGTTTGACTTAGGACAAGTTACACAACCCAGTGGGGGCAATACACCCCCGTCGAGCTGAGGACCAGAGTTAAACGGGGTAACGTAAGGAGTGGCCGCCCAGTCTTGGTATGTGGTAGATGCTCACACCACTTGTGTTACGCATTCAATTCCATTTTTCACTTCACAGAAAGTAACAGCCAAGTACATGCACCCAAAATACCAGTATAACAGAAGGTCCAGGTTATTTTGGACCTGCCACATCTCGTGTAGTTCTCGCACTCTGAGACAGGTACTATTTTATGGAATAGGAAACTTGACCCCACAGCAGTTAAGGGATTGCTTGAGGTCCCAGAGCTAGTAAAGAACGGGATCACGGTTCAGGCCCACCTCTGTGTGACTCCGCAGCCGGTGGTCTAAAGCCCACTTCTCAGCCTCTGCGCTGTTGATATTTCGGGCTGAATCCTTCTCTGTTGTGGGGTCTGTCCTGTTCAGGATGTTTACGCCTCTACCCACTGTGGTCCCCTCCCTGACTGTGGCAACCAGAGGTGTCTCCGGGCATTGCCAAATATCTCCTGGCGGGCAGTATCACCCCTGGTTAAGAATATATATGCCACGCCCCTGTGGTTATTGGCCTATAAAAATTCCATTGTGCAGACCTATCAGTCAAGGTGTATTTTGAGGATTACCAGTATTTTCACAAACCTGGTGAACTTTGTGTGTTTTGTTACCTGTTAGATGGGGTGACGGGTAGGCTTCACGGCACGTGCGCGCTTGAACTGCTTGGAGACTTGTTCAGGATTTTGACGGGCGGAGGGTTTTCTGTGCATTGGTGCTTCAGCGACCAGAGGACCTGTTGGGTCGCAGGCACAGGTCCTCACTGGAAGGGGGCGGTGTCTCAGACTGTGGAGGGCTTTGAAGAGCAGCTGGAGCTTTCAGACGTGAGAGTTGAGGTGCTGGGGAGTCATTTAAGGGCTGGGGACTGGAAAGTAACATGTTTGAGAGAAATGGATAGCTTAGCTGGATGGAGGATGAATCCAAAGGATCGGTGGTGAGGTAAGAGACCAGGAAATCTGTAAGGTGCGATGGATCAGGGTTAGGTCGGTGACGGCAGGAATAGGAAGACAGGGAACCACACAAATGAGTGCAATCGTGTGGAAGGAGGAAAGGATGCATTCAGGCTGCTGTTATTTTCAGCATTGACCACCTTGTGGGTTGTGTACTGGCTGGACCACCTGAGAGAGGAGTGTGCAGTAAACCGTAGTGCGACAGTTCAAGGTGCTGTGTGTTGACGGCCAGACTCTTCATATGACGTTAGCATTGCACAGTGCTCTTGCAAGGCCTGTCAGGTCAGACTGTCTCTGCTCTGGGCTGTAAAATGGGCCCGTAGAACCTGCCTCATAGATGTGTTGAGGATTAAAGAGAGAACACAGAGCACTTAGCTCTGTTCTTTTACATAAGAATTGTCTTCTAACACTAGCAGTTGGGAAGTGGTCACCGTTAGATATGGACCTGTCTGCTGCTACTTCTAGAGAATGGAAAATATGTCATAAGTGATTTTTATAACCATCAGCTCTATGTTCTTAACTCTTAAAATTATATGTAACTTGAATATTGGCTTTTTCTGTTTCATTTAGTCTCATATAATGGCAGCAAAGGCTGTAGCAAATACAATGAAAACATCACTTGGACCAAATGGTAAGAGACTAACATTCTCTGTTTTTTAACAAAAGTCATAAATCATAAATAGTCAATACGGTATCTTTGCCGAAAGTTAGGAAATGAAGGGAGGCATCGTCTCCCCTAATGTGGCCAAACGTTTTTGGTGTATTCCAGACCTTAAACACGGTTACAGTCATAATGTGCATAAAATTTTAGATTAGGTGTTTTATCCACTTAACATAATTACCATTAGCATTTTCTAAATCATAGCTGTTGTCTTTTGTGACATTATATTTTGTGATGACTGTTACATTTTGTGATGCTGCATAATTTTTTTGCCATTTCTCTAGTTTTGGCCATTTTAAATTGTTTCCAGTGTTATGCTTTAGATTAGCCAATCTAGAAAGGTCTCCATGGAGATATTCCTTTATGTATGTTGAATTATTTATTTATAATAAATTCCTAGATAGGAACTGGGTCAAGAGGTCAAAGCCATTTTAAACATTGGTGTCTTTTAGGGCTCGATAAGATGATGGTGGATAAGGATGGCGACGTGACCGTAACTAATGACGGTGCCACCATCTTAAGCATGATGGATGTTGATCATCAGATCGCCAAGCTGATGGTCGAACTGTCCAAATCACAGGATGATGAAATTGGAGATGGAACCACAGGAGTGGTTGGTAAGAAAAGGCAAAATGTCCTTTCTCATTTAAGAGGTGTTATTTAATATTACAGGCCTAACACGCCTGCTGAGAATTTGTTTATTCTGAATTAAATCATGAGGAGGCAGTCGGACAAATCCAAATGGACATGATACAAGACAAGTGGCCCAGACTCTTCAAAACTGTCACTGTCATAAAAGAACAAGAAAGGGGTGGGGAGTAGAGTTAGGCAATTATTCTAGATTAAAGGAGCTAAAGAGAAATGACAGCCAGCTGTAATGTGTAAAACTTGGTTGGATGCCTGGCTTGTTTGTTTTTCCTAGCTGTGAAGAATGTTTGGGACATATGGGGTCATTTGTGAGTCATGTGTTAGAGTAGTATCTTATCGATGTTAAGGTTCCTGAGTATGACAGTTGTGTTACAGAGATGCAGGAGAATGACCTTTTCCTTAGGAGCTGTGTTGAAGTATTTAGGGGTTACATGTCTGATTTCTGCAACTAATTTTCATAGTTGAAAAGAAAAGGCACACATCTGTAGAGAAAACAAATGCGGCAAAATGTTATTAATGAGTAAACTAGTGTTCATTTTACTGTCATGAAATTTTTTCTGAAGGTTTGAATTTTTTAAAAGTTTGGGAGGATTGATAAGATTAATATCTTTAATGTTTCTGTATCTGAAATTTGAATTAATTTATTCAGCAAATATTTCAAATATTCATTGGGTACCAAGCACTGTTCTGGATGTGCTAGGAATACAGCAGCATTAAAACAAACTCCTCATCTTTGTGATGCTGAAATGAGAGGGAAAGGCAAGGTTGGGGGGAGGATAATAAACAAATTTTGTAATCCTTTTATCGCCAACATAAATGTCCCTGAACAGAAATCCCTGGGCCAGGATACATAAGTTTTTTCCCCTTTATAAAAATGTTTGCGATTTATGTTCTTTACATTCTGTATATCACCAAGAATTGAATATACAGGTTAGAACCGAAGCAGAATTAGATTAGATGGCCTCGGCCTCTAAGATGCTTCCAGCTTAATTCTGGAACCTTCGTATTTCCAGTGGTAGCATCTAATTTGTTTTGAGTTTTAGCGATTTCCTGAGCCAGGTGTGTGCTGTCTCATTCTCAGTCCTGGCTGGTGCCCTGTTGGAAGAGGCTGAGCAGCTGCTGGACCGCGGCATTCACCCCATCAGGATCGCCGATGGCTACGAGCAGGCCGCCCGCATCGCTATCGAGTACCTGGACAGGATCAGCGATAGTGTCCTCGTCGACACGAAGGACACCGAGCCCCTGATCCAGACCGCGAAGACCACGCTGGGCTCCAAAGTGTGCGTGTACAGTACAGTGTTGCCGGGCGCGTTCACAGGGTGGGCAGTTTGTGTGCTTGTTCAGAAAGGCAACTGAGAATTATCATTGATGGTTTCCTGTTGATTTAATGAGCTGCTTCCGGTTTGTGTTGTTATTTTGGTTTACTCTGTCTTTACTGCAAATGTAGACGGGCATTTTGTGTTTTAGTTGGAAGCTGAATTTCCAGGTTTGGTTATTAAGGCCTCTTGACAGTATTTGGAAACTATAGAGTTCTTTAATTTGGTAGGATAGGACGGGTTAGCAAAAGGTCCTACTAGTGGGATGTATTAATTTTTCATAGCACTTCTTTCTACCATTTCTTTGCTAGGAAGCCTTTTAGTGGGAAAGTTCTGCTTTTATTCATTCAACAAGCAAGTTAATGATCCAGAATTTTGATTTAGTATGAAGGGGCAGTCTTGAAGTTTGACTTAAGCTGAAAGTGACTTACGTTTGGAACATTTACATAGTACTGACTGTGTGCCAGGCCTGCTGCCAAGTCTTGGGGACTCAAGACACAGTCGTTGCCCCAGAGACTCAAAGCAGCGTCAGCCCCAGGACACACTTACTTTGAACAACGGTAGAGACTCGTGGGCTCTTGTAAAAATGTAGCATAAAAATCCAGTGTAAGGTGCCTTATTACGCTGTTTTTCTTATCCATATCAATTTGAGAAATTTTTTAATTTGTACCAAGAAGGAAGACATGGTCTCAACTTAGAGGTCAGGGGAAGTACTACAAAAATGTCTGCTGCTTTCTGCCTTCGGGGAAAGGCATCCACTGCAGCACTGTGTTAAAGCAAAGAAGTCTTCAGTGATGCCAGCTGTCCCCTTGTTGCAGGTCTGAGCTGAGACAGCTCCGGGGCAAGGGTGACTACCCAGAGTGGCCTCTGTCACAAGGACAGCATTGTTTTTCTCCTGGGAAGCAGGCATTACCCTTTCTTGAAGTGCACAAATCGTGTGTTATTATTGCTTTCTAAGTTGACCCTGCTTTATTTGCAAGTCTTTATAAAACCCCAGTATGTGTAGGTCTTTACTATAGAAAATGTCCAAATGGATTAACGAGGGCCAGATATCCTCAACATAGAGCAAAACGTTGTATATCAGTTACTTAGGTCACACGGTATTTTTAGTTTCATGGTTATCTGTTCTAGGTGACCTAAGATTTCAGGCACTGTATTTCAAGTACTAGAGTTCCCTTGTGGTTTCTCCAGAATCAAATTAAAATTACTGAGCAGTCTTTTCCGATGTTTCAAAACTTTCAGAAAAGAAAACGTCCCCCCTCTGTAACTGATATGGTCAGGCCTTTCTCATTAAGTGCTGCACCTCCTGTGGATGAGATTGGCTTCTCCTTGGTGGTTTCATCGCTCTCCCATTCTGTTTTGGACTTGAGGATGTTAATAGTATTAAAAAGTGGCAGTCTTGGTAAATTTTCGGTTCTTGCCATACTTCAGTGGTCTCTTACCTTACGTATATTCATAATGGAAAGAAATAGTAAATTTCAGTTATTGTTAGTGAAAATAAAGATGGAATTATTTTCCCATCCCAGGTTATGATTCCCTTTGGGGGTCCCTGCATCCCAGGTTAAGAATCCCTGCTCCAGACGGTTGAAAGTGAAGGTCGTGGTGGCATTCTTTTTGTACAGTATCTGTGGGTCGCAGTACGTTGTGTCATATGAGTTACCACATCACGTGTTGTGCTCTGGTTGCAGTCACTGTTCAGTGAACGTGAAAGGTTTGTTTCATGTGTTTCAGGGTTAACAGCTGTCACCGACAAATGGCCGAGATTGCCGTGAACGCCGTCCTCACTGTGGCCGACATGCAGCGCAGAGACGTTGACTTCGAGCTCATCAAAGTAGAAGGCAAAGTGGGCGGGAGGCTGGAGGACACCAAGCTGATCAAGGGCGTGATCGTGGACAAGGATTTCAGTCACCCGCAGATGCCCAAAGTGAGTCAGCGCCTTCTGCAGCTTCAGGCTTTTCCCTCCTTAGCCCACTGGTTTGTTCATAACGTTTCTGTCTCTCACTGTAGCAAGTGGAAGATGCTAAGATTGCCATCTTAACATGTCCGTTTGAACCGCCGAAACCAAAGACGAAGCATAAGCTGGATGTGACGTCTGTAGAAGATTTTAAAGCCCTTCAGAAATATGAGAAGGAGAAGTTTGAGGAGATGATTCGGCAGGTAAGTCTTACCGTGGCTCTTGGTGAAATTTAAAACTTTGAAAGGGTGCAGTTAGTTAGCTCCAGGAAGTGAATACATGTGGTGCTGGTCTGTGTTAATCTTGCTACTTTATGTGGCTACAAATAAGGTATTAAAGGTATAGGCTTCTTTCCTTTATTTTTTCTTTAAATCTTATTTTTTGTATATATAAACTTACTTATCTTTGGCTGCGTTGGGTCTTCGTTGCTTTGCGCGGGCTTTTCTCTAGTTGCGGCGAGCGGGGGCGACTCACTGCGGTGGCTTCTCTTGTTGTGGAACACGGGCTCTACGCACACGGGCTTCAGTAGTTGTGGCTCGTGGGCTTCAGTAGTTGTGGCTCGCGGGCTCTAGAGCGCAGGCTCAGTAGTTGTGGCACACGGGCTTAGTGGCTCTGCGGCATGTGGGATCTTCCTGGACCAGGGCTCGAACCCGTGTCCTCTGCATTAGCAGGCGGATTCTTAACCACTGTGCCACCAGGGAAGCCCCTCCTTTACTTTTAAATTATCAAATGGATAAACATTCACAGTGAGAAAAAAATCAAATGGCACAGGACGGCATAAGGGGGCAAGTCTTAAAATGGTAACGTGTCTGGGGCGCATGAACGACTCGGCCTGTGTATTTGGAGCTGCACTTTCGATTTTATGTGCTTATTCTCCTGGGCACATCTGAGCTAGTGTGTGCCAGGTTTGAACAGTTGTAGTGTGGCTTACCACATGTTTGAGACTTCCAAGTATAACTTTCAGACAAAAGAGTTGCTGAGTAACCGAAATCAAACCAGAATGCAGTCATAGTCATCCCAGTTCATTGCTTCAACAAGTCAAGAGTTTTATTTTATAAATACTTAACTTTCTCTCTGGCTATTAACGTTTTACACGTGCCTGCTCTCCGACGAAACGGTTTCCTCTTTTGGGGACTCTGTCCTTGGGAGTTTTAAACACCAGCACTCAGGGATGCATGAACATGGGTCTCTATTGAAACATTATCATAGCAAACAAACTAGAACCTGTTCCAGTGTTTCTGAGGGGAGGGGGGAATAGTTGAGTTCATTTATGCTTTCATGGTATATCTCTCTGCTTAGTACATACCAGACGCTGTCGTGGGCACTGGATATACGCAGTAAACAAAGCAGAGCGCTTGCTCCTAGGGTGCAGAATAGGGGAAAGCGGGTCGGGGGACTGTTACAGACGCTGGTCAGAGGGCCTCTGGGGGCGTGGCACGTGGGCAGAGACCTCAGAGAAGTGAGAGCCGCATGGCTGGGTGAGGAGCGTTCCAGGCTGCGGCGAGGTGGGCGTGGGCAGCATGTGCAAAGGCCCTGAGGCTGGGAACAGCAGGCTGAGGGGTTGGGTATGCTGGCAGAGGGTTGTAAATGAAAGCTTGTTACCTGGGCTCTATCTAGGGTAGCCATGGGAGTGCTGGCCAAGGTGCCCTGCAGGAAAAGAGGACAGGAACCAAGATGCCAAGGGGGTCAGGTGGACCGTGTCGATAGGTGTGCAGGTTGCCAAGAATGCTGACAGGAGTGGTGATGGGGCTGGATGCCAACACTGTCAGGAATGAGAGTGTGACCCAAAGAGGGACGCTGTGGGTGGCCGGGAGAGGCAAGGGCCCCTCCTGTTTGGAGCAGGTGGGAGGGAAAACAGCCATTTGAGGAGGAGGCGTGGCATGTTGGTTTTTCAGGGGACGCCAGCATTCGATCACAGCCAGAATGGAAAGGGAACATTGCCAAGAAGGAGTTTGGCGATGGGCTCAATTCCAGAGGGCCACTGGACGCTTCCAGAGGGTCGGGGAAGCGGGGGAGGAGGGGGAGAACCAGGTGGGTGGGTGGAGACAGGAGTGAAATGGCAGCTGTGGGACACGGCATAGTCCTTACCGCCTGGGGAGGGATTGACAGTACCGATCACTGCCGCCGTCCCGGGAGGAGCCACTTAGCTGTTTGTGGCATTGGGGGCGGGGGAAGGTAGTGCTAGAATCAGGGTCACCTCTGTCGGCCTGTAAATTAGCCTGTATCTTCCACGGAGGATAGCCTACTCAAGTGCGAAAAGCAAGCTACAGAAAATTGTATCGCAAGATTCAACTTTTGTTAAACATACACACACGAATAAACTGCTTCATAGGTGTTCGTGGCAACACAGAGCTGTGACCTTGGTTTCCGGGGGGCAGGGTTTTGGCCTTGTTGACGTGCCTCGTGTTGCTTCACTTGTAACGGTGGCATTCACGTGAATTGCTAACGTTTAAAGCTTTGTTTAAAAATGAGGTGATTCCCGTTGATACATGTTCAATATTTAGAGTTTAGAGATGACAGAAGGTAGACATTTGGGTATTTCTTTTCTTCTCTTTTCTGTGCATTATTTTAATGCACCCACCTACACACCTAGCTATGTTTCTCACCATTTTTCAAACAGAAGAGCTCAAGGAGTACTTACTTTTTATTAACATAATTGCGGCATTTCTTTCCCCAGATTAAAGAAACTGGCGCCAACCTAGCCATTTGCCAGTGGGGCTTTGACGACGAAGCAAATCATTTACTTCTTCAGAATAACCTGCCTGCGGTTCGTTGGGTCGGAGGCCCTGAAATCGAGGTAGGAGGCTCCCTGTGAAGAGACTGTGAACACGGGTTGAGCTTACGGTGCGTTTCTGTACGTGAGGCTCCAGTGACCTCGCTCGCCTGCAGTCAGCACACTGCCAGGGCTCCACAGATAAGAGGAGGGTGCGCTGGGGAGAGGAGAACGCTAGAGTCTTTGTCACCATTTTTATATGTGTTTCTGATGTTTCACGGCACTTGGAGACGCTTTCCCCTCTCTCCCTGGCTGTCTCGTAGGCACTCTGAGGCAGGAGCACAGGCTGCCCACTTCACTGTCAGCCCCATCAGTACTGAGAGCCATTGCGGACGTGGTCCGTAGCCCGGCACACGTGGCCTTGTGGCTGCTCGTGGCGGGGACGGGTGGGGAGCTGAGGGCTGCGCACGGGGTCATGGCGCTGGGCCGCCGCAGCCTGACCAGGACACCCAGCTCTTCGGAACCTTGCTCAGTGAGCCAGGCTTTCGGGGCAGACTTTGAAACCTGGGCCAGGCTGGGGCAGAGGTTCTACTGAACACGGCGCTCGTGGGTCAAGTGTGGCTCCTCCGTGGTGCGATTCTGAGAGTCCCCGCTCACCAGCCTGGTCTTCCTTTCCCCCGGCCTGCCGGTCAGCTGATCGCCATTGCCACGGGCGGCCGCATCGTCCCGAGGTTCTCAGAGCTCACGGCCGAGAAGCTGGGCTTTGCGGGTCTTGTGAAGGAAATTTCATTCGGGACCACTAAAGACAAGATGCTGGTCATCGAGCAGTGCAAGAACTCCAGAGCCGTCACCATTTTCATCAGAGGAGGAAATAAGATGGTGAGAACACAGTTGTTTGTCCTACATTTTTTCAGAATTTGGAACGTGATTTGGCTTTTCCCATAATGTACTTAACTGAGACACAGTTACCTTAAGAAAGATGACAGCATCTTTCTTAGAGAAGCACGGACACGTCAGGAATTCCCTGGCGGTCCAGTGGTTAGGACTCAGCACATTCACTGCCAGGGCCTGGGTTCGGTCCCTGGTCAGGGAACTAAGATCCTGCAAGCCGTGCGGTGCAGCCGGGGAAAAAAAGGACACGTCACAACGTAAGATACTGAAGACCGTGTTCACTGTTGGGTCTACGAGGCCCACTTGCCTTTCCTCTGTCTCATAGGTATAAATGGGGAACCTGAGTGGTAACCATAGGCATGCTCTTCATTCACCAGGAATGGGTTTTTAGTGCATCGAGATGAGTAAGACTCATTGTAAGGGTGTTTCTTTGTCGTTTTTGTTTGACCCCCTTCACTTGGGCATAGGTCCTGGAATGAGTCCCTGGCTGCCCTGTATTTTGGGGTTTTTTAACTACATTATAGGGAGGAAAAGTAGAATAGATAAAAACGATCTGGCAAAGAACTTTCTGGCACCAGTCTTTTTAACGAAGGATATTACTGGGGATGAGGTAGGAATATTTCCAGTACCCAGCAAGCACTTAGATTAAACCCCAGGTGCACGGTATTCGGCTCTAAAGTGATTAGATTGTGATCACGTTAACTTAGGCAAAATTGTTTTCCCCAGATCATTGAGGAAGCCAAACGATCCCTTCACGATGCTCTGTGTGTCATCCGGAACCTCATCCGTGACAACCGCGTGGTGTACGGCGGAGGCGCTGCTGAAATAGCCTGTGCTCTGGCCGTCAGCCAGGAGGCCGACAAGGTGAGCGAGACCCGTCACAGACTGTGCAGCGGGGTGCTAGACCCCAGGCGTCCGATCTGCGTCGATTCTCGTGCCGTGTACTCGAGTGCGGGTTACCACAAACCAGCGTGTCTCAGCCCTTTTCAGACCTTGCAGCCTCAACAGCAAATCTCTGCACTCTTAATGTTACTTGAAATTCAGAATTAGACGTCGTACCTGCAGGCACAGCAGGAAGGGCTGACCTGTTCCGACTTCTCACACATGTACCTTCTCCATCCTTATCCTGTAGTGACGTTTTCATAGGACGGTCTGTCCTTAGAATTCTTTATGAGTTAGTTTTTCAAGGTACGCGATTTAATTATGTTTCCAAATAGCTGCTGGCGGGGGGCATTGGCCAAGTACGCTGACCGTAACCGTGTGCCCTTCCAGTGCCCGACCTTGGAGCAGTACGCCATGAGAGCCTTCGCCGACGCTCTGGAGGTCATCCCCATGGCCCTTGCCGAAAACAGCGGCATGAATCCCATCCAGACTATGACCGAAGTCCGAGCCAAACAAGTGAAGGAGATGAACCCTGCCCTCGGGATTGACTGTATGCACAGGGGAACAAACGGTGAGGCACCATCACCGCTCTGGGGCTGCGGTTCGACTTGAAACATTACGTGCTGCGTGTTATCCTGTCTTTTTAAATACTTAAACACACTTCAGGTATTCAGGTCCTGAATTTTAGAACATTTGATTTAATTACCTTGGGAATTGTTAGACTGCTGGTCTTAGCAACCTACAACTAATTTTAATAACAAAAAGCTGCAGTGTGGTATTTATTCCAAAGGTGACTTCCATTTTAGAAAATAATTTCCATCTTACCTTTTTTACACAAATGTCTGTCGGTGTGGGTTCTGTATGACCTATAAGACAGCTCTGAAATTGACTTTCGGTTTACAGCTGATTCTGTGGTCGTGTCCCATAAAGTCCAGGGTGTTTTAGAAATGGGAGGTACTGTAACTTCTGTAGCACTCGCATAGTTCATCTGCTGAAAAGGTAGCGCAGCTTTAGCGTGTTGGAACGGTGGTCCTGGTGATTCCCAGTGATTCCTGATGGGGCCGTCTCTGGGGTTCTGCAGTTAGTCCTGACCACAGAGTCTCCAGCAGTTGGTGTTTTGGTTTTGTTTGTTTGTTTTGTGGTACGCGGGCCTCTCACTGTTGTGGCCTCTCCCGTTGCGGAGCACAGGCTCCGGACACGCAGGCTCAGCGGCCATGGCTCACGGGCCCAGCCACTCCGCGGAATGTGGGATCTTCCAGGACTGGAGCACGAACCCGCGTCCCCTGCATCAGCAGGCGGACTCTCAACCACTGTGCCACCAGGGAAGCCCTTGGTGTTGTGTTGTGTTTTGTTTTCTTCTGTTTTTACTTAGAACTGTAGGTATATTCTAGGTTTTAGGTTAGCAGCCCAAGGAGTTGAGTAACAGCAGCAACTCCTTGTCAGACACATATTTCAGTTCCTTTAACTTGAATGCCCAGGTCTTCGTTGGAGTCACTTTACGTTTCAGGCACGGTCACATCGGGCTTACTCTCAGTAAGTGACGGCATTGGGTGTGCTGTGGGATGAGGTGTTGCTGAGCGATTCCCCTTTCGGCAGGTCACTGAGAAACTCAGCCTGTGGTTGAGGAGGCCCTGTCCCCACAGCTCTCTGGAAACCAGGCTCACATTCCAGAATGTCCTGGGAAGCAGTGGAAGTGTACTAGTGGCTTCCAAATTTGTGTTTCTTAAGTTTCACTCTAATTCCATAAATTGGAGCAAGGTATTAGTAATAAATATGTATGCTGTTTTATAGTAATTTATATGTTTTTCAGATATGAAGCAACAACACGTCATAGAAACCTTGATTGGCAAAAAGCAGCAGATCTCTCTTGCAACACAAGTGGTTAGAATGATTTTGAAGATTGATGACATCCGTAAGCCTGGAGAATCTGAAGAATAAAAAAAGAATTTAGAATAAAATGTAGAAGTAAGATCCACTACCGTGATTAAATAAATGGCTGTCTCGTGATGATCTACAGTTATTTATTACTGTGTCCTTCATTAGACACTGTAGGTGCTATAACAACAGTAGCTGTTCGGTAGCAATAGTTTGACTTGTTCAGAGACCTGGAATTGTAGAGATGTGATCTCACAGGTTTTTTGTATTTGCTATTAAAGGGAACTCTTTAAACAGCCTTTATATTCTGCTCTTCAAGTTAAGAAACATTCATTGTAACATTCATCAAATGCCTTAATTGAAGGGGTTTGAGTTGATTTTTTTATTCTTTTTTTTTTCCTTGTTTTTTTAATAAGCCGTAGGACCTGTATTTAACAGCTTTAAATGTTCCATTTGTTCTCAAGATTTATTTTAACACTGAGGAAGTATGGGCTTGGTCCTATTTATTTAAATGCTGCATCTGTGTAAATGGGTGGGATCTTTGACTGTAGAGACCCGTCAGAGGTGAGTATCCACCAAACGACTGTGGGATGTCTTAACGTGCTTTTAGGTTACACCGACGTGTGCTAGGGCGTTATTACTGTGCCACTGAGACCGCGTTAACAGCGTAACCTTCACGTAGTCCCCTTGGCGTTATCCTGCCCTGGCTCCACCCTAAGCGCAGGCCAGCATGTGTACAGAGAAGGCCAGCGTGGGCACAGACTCCTGCACCACCTGCAGGTGCTTAGAAGGGCGATTCAGAATCCTGTTGGCGTTTTCTTATCAGAGGAACAGAACGAGTAGAGGTTAGAGTGAAATGTAGAAAAATGGGTTAAGTGGGAGGAAATACCTTGCAATGACCATGTATGAGTAGATTGGTATTGAATTAATTCTGCTTATTAAAATAATACTGGCTAACAGTGACATAGCCCTTACCAAAGGCCAAGGTGTGTTCTGAGAACTTTACCTGTTCTCACCACCTTGTAAAGGAGACAGTTTTCTTGTTATTCCCATCCTACAGGTGAGTTTTGATCATCTGCCAGCCTCTTCTGGCCAGTACATGGTAGAGCTTAGTCAAACCCTGGCAGTCTAACTCGAGAGTTCCCCTCTCCCCATTGGCTTGTTTGGTTCTCTAAAAGGATGTTTCTTAGAGAATCGTGATGATAAAGTTCACTCTTGTGCCACCAGGGGGAGAGGATTTGGACCAGTCAGGTTCCATAGAATTAGGAAACGATCCAGGGTTCCTTCTCCTGGGGACCTGGGTGCTGACCAGTCCTATCTATTGGGTCGTCGTGTTTTCTCTGCGTTAACGCATTGGTGGTTTCGCTAGGCAGCGTAGTAGAAGCGCCAGTATCATTCATCCTAATGAACATACAACCTGGCACACATTTCATCGTGAAATGGATTGTGAAGTGGCACTGTCATCACACTGTTGCTTCCTGGGTGCAGCGTCAGAGTGCGTCAAGTTTGGGATCGTGTCAGACTTAGACCCACTTAGATAAATGTCTTGACCTAGTAGTTCAGGTGAGTTGATTTACAAGGGTGGATTCTAGCCTATAAAGGACATACAGCAACTTGCTTTGGACCAGTCTCACAAGAAGGGGTTTGTGGTTGAATGAAAAGAGCTACGAAACCGCTCCTCCAAAGAGTGGACCTCACAGATGCTTCTGCTGGTTTTGGTTGAGAGAAACTATGTGGCTATGAACAAACTCATAGACATGTTGTTTCACAAGCTTTTGATGTTTTCCGGTAAAAGCACCTCTTCAGGGCACCATGTTACCTTCTATCTTCCAGTTCCAAATGGCTGGTCGAGTCTATATCCCTTGTATTGTAGCCGACCCCGTGTGTATCAGGAGCACACACCTCATCCTGTGTGTATCAAGAGCAGTGAAGGCACTTGACCCTGAAGCCGGATTCCCACGCAGGGCCCAGCATTGTCCTGTTGATTCCCAGTTCCTGCACTTGCGGCTTTATTCAGTGTTTTTGTTTGTTTGTTTGTCCTTTAGTTTGTTTTGTTTTCTGGCTGCACCGTGCAGCTTGCGGGATCGTAGTTCCCGACCGGGGATCGAGCCCGGGCCCCAGCAGTGAAGGCGCCAAGTCCTAGCACTGGGTCACCAGGGAATTCCCTATTCAGTGTTTGTTAGGTGGCCTGGTCTTTAATTATAAACAACCACTCAGAAATACAAACGCTTCTGCAGGGGCTGAGAGGCTAGTGGGTTGTATGTGACCGAAGGTCTTGAATCCTTTCTTTCTTTGTTCGAGGTGAAACAGCTCCACTAAAGGGGGCGGGGGGGGGGGGAATGGGAGTAACGAAGTAACAAATAATTGAAGTACTACTAGGCGTGGAGAAGTGTTTCTGCATTTCAGGTGCTTCTTGGGGATAGCCAGGCAGACGCGGGTCATCTGAAGTGCCAGGAAAGAAGGGCACCAAAGACAGGTGGCTCCTTGGGGAGCGTTGCAGGAACGCAGTGGCAGCAGCGAGGGCACCTGGAACATGCTGGGTCCTGAGTGCTGTTGTAACGTCTTACGTAGGTGATAACAGCAATTTTCAAGGGGCTGTGAGGTCAACAGTAGTTTCTAAGAGCTGATTTGCCGTTTTTACCGTGTTGACAGTTGCACTGATGGTGCAGAAGCAGTGACGGGTAAAACTCGTGAGTAGGGATCGGGTGGTGGTGCTAGAAGCTGTATTCCTCACCACCACCCGCTTAGAAAGCTGCTGCCACTGAAGGGTGACCTCGAAGCAGTGCCAGCCACTGAGTCATTAGATTTCGGCCCCTGAGTACAACGCGTCTCGGTGCTCGCTCGACACAGCAAGTGTGTGAAGCACCTCACGTAACAGGCATGGCAGCCGCCTCAGCTGGACTGGCCCCTCCCTGTGGACACTGTCTTTATTTAAATGTGACTGACAGCCGGTTACTCACACGTCTGCGTGACAGACGGCTGCTCAGAAATGAATTGTGACCCTGTCACTTCAGTGGAACACCTACAACAAAAGTACCGTAGTCCGGGTGGCTTAGACACCACAGTTCTGGAGGCTGGCGGTCCAAGATCAAGGTGCCGACGGGTCCGGTGTCTGGTGAGAGTGCTTGTAGGCGGCAGCCACCTGCTCACTGTGGCTCCGGGAGGGTCTCTGGAGTCTCCCTCTTTCTCCCCCCACCCCCGCCAGCAACGACTGATGGTATTTGTGCGTGGCTCAGTAAGCTAGTGTTTTCCAATCATCAGTATATTACGGTCTCGTTCTTGTGTAGGTGGACCAACGTAACAGAATGAAAAGTTGATTGAAACTACCACTTGTTCTGTTTTGGAAGAGACTAAAACAGAATATGCACTGTTTTCCAACTACTGAACATATCGATGTGGCCAGACTCTACACTGCACTGAATTGAATGTGTTGTTAGAAGCAGATGTGAGAACCCACTGTCCTCTGCTAAGAGAGACATCGAGGAGATTTGCAGAAGTGGAAAACAACGCCACTCTTCTTCTTTTGTTTTGGAAACGACAAAAAGTGTATATTAACGTGTGTTCATTTTTTTAAAATAAATATTTGCCTTAATTTTTTAGTTTTATTTTCTAACACTAAATGCCAACGGGTGTAACTGACAAAAACATAAGCCCTTGGGAGGAGGGGGGAGGGTCCTCAATAAGTTTTTAAGCGCGTACAGGGATCTTGAGATCAAAACGTTTGAGAATTACTGCATTAGCACCTGAAATCCTCATGATATGCCGGTCATTGCCAAGAGACGCTGCGTAGTTTGCACCATTCACTCATTGAAATAAACTCATTTATACAGCGCTGAAAATCTGCACTTACCAAGACTTACTGTATGATCCTGACCCGTTTCAAGGGCGGTTGAAGCTGATAGTGTGAACTTCCGGCCTCTGTGCTCGCGCCCATGGTCATCTGGCCAGCCCCTCCACCCCCCTCCCGGTGGCAGGCAGGATTCCAAACCAGGGTTCAGTCTGGTTACGCAGTCATCCAATCACGCTGATGTAGGTGCTGCCGTGAAGGGACTTTGCAGACGGCATGAAGTACTAGTCAGCTGACCTTAAGAGAGGGAGGTGATGCAGGTGAGTCCCGTGATATCACAGGAGCCCTTCGTGGTCACAGAAGGGAGGTGCAGGCGCGAAGGACTGGATGCCCCCCTGCTGGCCCTGAGATGCAGGGACCGTGTGCAGGCCCCGAAGACAGGCCTGAAGGGGCCGAGGAAGGAAACGGGGCCTCGGTCCCGAACTGCAAGGGACGGCTGTGGCAAAAACTGGGGTGCACACTTGGTCCTTGAACACCACGGGTTAGGGGCGCCGCCCACCTGTGCAGGTGAAGACCCCTGAGTGACTTACAGCCGGCCCTGTGGCCCTCCATACACTCAGTCCCACATCCAAGGATTCAACCAGCCGCGCATCGTGTAGCTCTGCAGTGTTTACTGTTGGAAAATACCCACCTGCAAGTGGACGCACGCAGTCCAGGCCTGTTGTTCAAGGGTCAGCTGCATTTGGAAGTGGATCCTTCCCAGACCTCCTGAAGGGAGCCTAACGAGCCAGCAGGTGGACTTTGGCCTTGTGAGACCCAGAGCAGAAAAAACAGCTGAGCTGACGGAATAATACATTTGTCTTTAAGCCACAAAGTTAGTGATCATCTGTCACAGCAGCAGTAGGAAACTCATACACTCCTGTCGTGTGTGTGTGTGTGGGGGGGGGTGTTACCCTAGATTCCATCTCTTCTCAAGCTGGCTCCCTCAGTTCCCCATCTCGGGTAGTCACGAGTGAGCGTCGCCAACACGTGGCCCTTTCTGGGCACCCGACGGGATCGCGCTTCCAGATTCTGTGGCCAGCGGGACCGTGTGAGCAGCTCAGGCCAGTGAGGGGAGAGAAGCATCACTTCCAGGCCAGAGCGTTGACTAGCCATGCAGGGCCCTCCAGGGTGCTCTCCTCTCAGCACAGCCAGGTGCGTTATTCCAGGCGGCCACTCCAGCCTGGCCCCTGGAGGGACAGTGATGGGAGCCCCCTCCAGCAGCCGTGGGCATGGAGCAGAGGTGAGTCAGGGCTCTTGGACAGGTTCACCTTGAGAGCTGAGGTCCCCGTGCCTGACAGAACCTCTCCACTGCACCTTCAACCCCCTCGCACCTTCCACCAAGTAGCTCCCCCTAAAAAGCAGAACAAGTCAAGCCCCTCTGGGTCCTGAGTCCTGGGCTCCTCCCTCGCGCCTCTCATTTTCTCTACAGCCAGCCTGGTTCCCCGCGCCCTCACCTCCTCTCCACTCCACCCACAGCTGCCCGGCCTCTGGCCCAGCCCGGGACCCCTTCCCGGGGCCTCTGCAGGCCCAGTGACCACGGAAGATGAGGGGCGGCTCCCTGAGGCTGCCGGGACCTCTTTGCTCCCCGGCTTCCAGACGAGAAATTTCCCCGATTTCCCTCCCGGAGCCCCAGCCCTGACAAGAAACGGCCCCCAGTCAGCCATGCACATTGGGCTAAAAGCCCACCCTCCACCCAGGACCCAAGCCGGCCCCCTCCCCGCAGCCCCACCTGGTGAGAGCCTCCTGCAGGGCCGGCCCGGTGGAGAACAAGGTAGCCCTTCAGCACCTGCAGAGCCTGCAGGCCAGCGGGAAGGATGGCTACGTGCTCTAGTCGTGAGCACTTGGCCAGGTAGAGAGATCCTCTGGGCCAGGACTGAGAAGGACGACCGCTGGGCTGTCATGTGGGGGATGATGGGGTTAACAGCATCAGCAGGATGCAGCTACAGCACGTGAAGTGGCTTGGCTGTTGCAGACATGCACGCCCCATGCGGTTCCCACCCGCCACCCATGGTTATGGAAGGCTTGACTTGGGAGGGCTACTGAGGAGCTGGGCCTTCGATTTGATGTGATTTTAACTAATTTAAATGTAAAAACTGAAACTTTACCCTTGACACCACCCTTCTGGTTGAACACAGGAGAGATTTGTGATGCCACCCCAGCCCCAGGGACCCGAAAACGTCACTGTCTGAAACACCACTGCCTAGCAGGGAGCTGGATGGCAACTCTCATCCATCGTTTTTTATTAGCTTTTAGAAAAAGCCACAGATTCAAAAACTCAAAAATTAAGTCTTTAGCTTGATATGATTAGGTCAGTCATTAAAACTTTATTTTAATCTCAAAATTTCTCATAGTGCAATATATGAACATGACAAATTCATCTGTATTAAGACAGAGATAAAAGTCCAATTAAGGTGGGCTTTACCTGAGTTTACATTTCAGGCTCTTCACGGTTTTGCCATATTATTCGTTTTAGAGGATGTGCTCAATTCAAGGCCGGAAGGCCATGCCTGATCTGTGAGCTGGTCCCTGGATAGCTCTAGTTTTTTACTAATAGTTAGCACATTACTCTACCATCCAAATTCTTCAGGTCCTGACCTGTTGTTAAAATTTTTCTTTATGCACATGTTAAAGATTAAAGTATTTCATACATTAACTTTTCCTACTGAATTTGTGTTTCAGATGAATTTCAGGATTCCTTGATTCATCTTCTGTAAAGTGAAAATGAAATCAAATGATCTAAGCATTTCAAAGCAAATTTCTGGATGCGAGCTATTTTGAGAAAGTTTGCCCTTGGCCTTGGCTACACGTACTTGTTCAGCCACTCGAGCAAGCTCCTTCTCGCCTCATCGATATAGGGCTTGTCTTCAGGCGAACAATCTTCTCTCTTGCGATGCACAAACCCGTGCGTTTGCCCAGAAAACGTTTTAATTTGATATTCCACTTTGCAGTTTTCTTTCAACTTCTGAGTCAGCAGAGAGACCTGGTTGGCAAAAGAGTTCATGATGATAGGACTTTAACCCTCTAGCAATATTTTCCATTCTCCAAATCTTCCCTGAATGCTTATCAAAGAGCTTTAACATCTGTGCTTTAAATTAAGTTCCATAGCTATCATGAATTTTTCACTTTTAATTTTAAAATCGGCACAGTCCTCACCTCTGGCAAAGGAGAGAATTCAGAGCGATATAAAAATGATACATCAGGGGACTTCCCTGGTGGTGCAGTGGTTAAGACTCCGCACTCCCAATGCAGGGGGACCGGGTTCGATCCCTGGTCAGGGAACTAGATCTCACATGTGTGCTGCAATTAAAGAGCCCACGTGCCGCAACTAAGACCCGGTGCAACCAAATAAATAAAAATAAAATACTTTTTTTAAAGATACATCAATTATTTGAAATCGTATTAATATATTTATATATTATTCAATATATACTTCAGTCTATTTGCATATACCATATTCAATGTATTCAATATGTAATTCATAGATTCAGGTGTAAGTTGTTTAAAACATATCAATAAAATGTATCAGTTATGAATAACAACAGTAATTTCTAAACAACTGCTTTTGAACCACAGTTTCCATCTGCCTTTTCCTTATCAACATACTGGATTTAACATAGCTGTGTCTTCACTACTATAGTTAAAATAGGTAACCAGCAAGGACCTACTGTATAGCACAGGGAACTATACTCCATATTTTGTAATAACCTATAAGGGAAAAGAATCTGAAAAAATATATACATATACATATATATATGTATATATATATTTTTTTATGTATAACCGAATCACTGTGGCGTACACCTGAAACTAACATGACATGGTAAATCAACTATACTTCAATAAAAAATTTTTTTAATTAAAAAAAACAAACAGAGCTGTGTCTTTAAGGACAGAGATCTTATGATAACTCATGGGTTCCACGCGGAAGGGGCACGGGCAGGGAAGTAACCAGCCATCCAGCCATGGCAGGAGCACTTAAGGGGTTACAGACCCCCTCAAAGTCCCCGATAAAACACACCTTTAAAACTTTAATGTTGAAACGTATTTGGAGCAACAAATGAATCCTTCGGGATGTTTTCCCCAAAATGTCAAGTCCTGCTATTAAACACAGAGACGAGAAGAGTTAAGATGCCAACTTACCTGCTCTAGAGGAATCACAGCATCGTTTTCAGCAAAAATGAACAACGTGGGGTTCTTTAATTTGTACACGTCTTCGGAGTCTTTGATGATGCCTGGAGAGTGGGGGCGGGACAGGGACACAGGGTATGACTCCCGTACATGTGCCACAGAAAACGATGTGAGGTAGATTTTTCAAAGGAAAACATATGCTTTGGGGGTTTTGTGTCTCTTCTTTTTAGCAATTCCACAAAAGTGGCCTGTTCTATAAAACTGGGCTCAAAGAGGTTACTGAGTCTGAGCTCCCTTCTCTCTACCTCACTCACCAGGAATCAGGCCATTAAATGATGGCTGTAGACCTGGCCGGCTGCTTGGCAGGTAAAGATACGCAGCAGCCTGAAAAATGCTCCCTCTTGGGACGTGTCTTCATTTACCAGGAGGTGATAACTTTCTAATCTGGACCATCTGACCACCGCTGTTCTGGAAGTTTCTCACAGTTTACTCAAGCCCCAAGGTTCTGACGTCAGGGTTTGATGGGGTATTTGTGCTCAGAGGAGACCATGTGTGTGAAGTCCCTGGGCACGGCAGCAGGTCCCAGCAGGTCATTCATAATAATTAGTTTTCATCCTTCTAAAGTGCCTTCAGAATTTTAGAAATCATTTAGTCAAAAGCATGTTGGACTTTGGGGATTCAGACAACTTTGAGTGTGCCCACTCCTATAGGAAAATAAGTAAAAGTTTCAAACTCCACTGTCATTCTGAGCTGAGAGGAGTTCTAAAGAAAAGATTATTCTGGGCTTCCCTGGTGGTGCAGTGGTTGGGAGTCCACCTGCCAATGCACGGGACACGGGTTCGCTCCCTGGTCCGGGAAGATCCCACATGCTGCGGAGCAGCTAAGCCCGTGCGCCACAGCTACTGAGCCTGTGCTCTAGAGCCCACAAGCCACAACTACTGAGCCCACATGCCACAACTACTGAGCCCACATGCCACAACTACTGAGCCCACGCACGACAACTACTGAAGCCAGTGGGCCTAGAGCCCGTGCTGCACAGCAAGAGAAGCCACCGCAAAGAGAAGCCCGCGCACCGCAAGGAAGAGTAGCCCCCGCTCGCTGCAACTAGAGAAAGCCCGCGCTCAGCAACGAAGACGCAACGCAGCCAAAACTAAATAAATAAAATAAATAAATTTATTTAAAAAAAGAAAAGATTATTCCGGCACTTGTCAAAGACGGTAAGGAAGATCTTATTCGAGGAGACCACGGCAACAAGGGTTTGCAGTGAGGGAGGGACACCAGACTCAACCCCAAATGCGAGGACAAGTGGGATTTTCCACCACGAAGCAGGATGGGGGCCGGTGGATGGAAAATGACTAAGGAATCATCCGGCTACGGGGATTCTGGCCAGACAGTATTTGACAAAGCCTTTGCTGAAGGCAGGCCAGGTGACAAGGCATGGGGAGGGGGGGAACAGGAGGAATTTGATCACATATCAAGGATGGGGAGTTCTCGCTAAACTGACCCAGTGGGCCAAGGAGAGAGCCTAAGGTCGGGACCTCCTCAGAAAGAGGACTCACAGCGGAGCCTGACTCAAGGGTGGTCATGGAGAATCCCAGTCAGTACGGAGGAAAAAAAATTGTTTTCCATTTCCTGTTGTCAGTACAGCAAAGCCAAGTAAGCCGGAGAGCCTCCCCTTAGCTGTAACTCCTCTCTAGAATACAGGGAGCCACGGGCAAGAGGGCCACGCTTTCCGCCCTATTCTGTGAAGGCCACGTTAGGTGGCTGCACAGCGCTTTGAGGCCCCTGGGCTCCAAGTCCCGCCCGGCTCCGCAGTCGCGCGCTGCGCAGAGGCGGCCACGAGGGGGCGCCGGCGAGCAGTCCACTCCGGAGCGCCTTGTGCTAATTCACACAAAGGCGCCGCGAGGGCTGCCAGCCCCATTGTGCACAGCGGCAACCGGCAGCTTGCTGCTGCCTTTGAGTAAGTAAACAGGTAAAGGGCTTTTTTTTAATGCTAAAAGTAAGTGAAAATACCGCAGTGAGGAACCATTAAGCCAAATAAGAATCATTAGTATAACCGTTGGATATACTATCATGAAAGAAAGCCAAGGTCGGATGTTTCCATATCCTCACTTAGTAACCATTTCTATACACAGATATAATGTTCTTATGTCATTGGTGTGATACATTTGGTTTGTTTGCATGAAATGTTTATGTTGCTATTTACATTTTAGAGTCGGTTTTCCCTTTCCCTGTTTTCATATATATACACATATATGCATGTGTATATATATAGTGTGTGTGTGTGTGTGTGTGTGTGTGTGTGCAGGACTGCATGCATGCGTGAGTAGTTGAGAATTAGTCACATCTTGGAAAAATCTTTTCACAGCTATTGCTCATAAAAATATTGCTTGATATTAACCATTATCACAGAAAGAAAGTTATCCCCTTCATCCTAGGTTAAGAAATTGAGACCTCGGATTAGGGGATTTCCCCAAAGGCACACTGTCAGGACCCAGGTTCCCTGGTTAGATATTACATACTTCCGCCTCTACCTTCAGATTTTTAAAACCAATTCCTTAAGATAGGCCATCTCTGCTCCACTGGGGTTTGTGTTACACCAGGGCCCTCAGTTTGGGAAGAGGCTCGTGGCATTTGTCACTCAACCCCTCCTCCAGTTTTCATTGTGTAAAAATGCACAAGGCAGGTTTACCGTAGATGGACACCCCTGCCCTGAATTCTGGGTATTTCATCATCATGTGATGGACAGCAACTCCACCCCAGCAGAATCCCACGACGCCAATTTTCTTGGCATGACAACGTTGTTTCAGATACTTCAAGACCGCGTCAACTTCTCTAGAATGAAAGAAAAGTTATTCAAGGGGAATTCCCTGGTGGTCCAGTGGTTAGGACTCCACACTTTCACTGCCGGAGCCCGGGTTCAATCCCAGGTGGGGGAGCTGAGACCCAGCAAGCTTCTGGCACAGCCAAAAAAAACAAACGAGGTATTTTGTGGCCCCTTGAAAGTACACTGGGCAGCAAGCACTAGTGGTAACAGGGCTTTCTCAGCAGCTGTTCCTTGAGGTTCTGAGATCCCTACTTTCAGAGCTCTGTCCTCACCACCTCCTGCCTGGGTGACGAGTAACAAGTGACATCTCTCCCCAGCAAGTCTCCCTGCCAAGCCCAGCCTCTTCCAACCACCTGACAGGGTGGCACAAATCAGACCATCTTGAGCAACAGCCTTCCACAGCCTCAGGAGAGATCAAGGCCCAAGGCCACAGCGTGGCTCTAGGGCTTGATCCCAAGATCCGGCCCCAGGGAGCTCCTTCATCTCCTCTCTCTCAGCAGGGTGCAGCCTCAGTCAGGAGGCAGCTCCCCAGCTCTGTCTGACTCAGCACATTCCATCTCCCTGCCCGACACCCTAACTCTGCATCGCCTGTTTCCTCCCATGCCCAAAGAGCACGGCAGTATTTCGAAAGCCACGAGGAAGAGGCAAGCCCGAGGGGACGGGGAACAGTGGCTCTGGCCTTGCAAATGGTTCGTTTGCAAATTGGTTGTCTGGAACTCATACAGCTTCTGCAACTAGAAGCACGATGCCAAAATAGAGGTAGTGCTGCAAGCCCGGCCCGGAAAGTTCTGCTGGATCTGATAAGGAAGAAACGCTGTCTGTTTGCAATTAAGAAAAAAAAAAAAAAAAGGAGAAAGCAATTCTATTGCACGTTCTTTTTCTTTTAATCGTAAGATATCTTTGAACACATTTAAACATATGTATCATACCATTCTGTGTGCAAGTAGTTATTTTCATAATGTTAGAAGAGCTGTAATTAAGTAATTCTGCAAAATAAAATGGAATAAGGAATAGTTTTTGTCATTTTGTTTTTCAGTTTTTCTCGAATGCTTTGATCTTAAGAATAACTGCCTTAACTGGAGGGGACAAGAAGGAAGAGGGCATTTCTATAAACGTTCTTTCACTGACTCAAGTGAACCTATCTTCCTTTTGTTGCCGAGTATATTCCCCACTTTCCTGGGAACACCAGAGCTTAGCTTTGGATGAAACTCCCTTCCCCATGCTCGGTCCATATACTTTGGGAGGGTCAGTTCCAGGAGGGGAGTATGTGGCTCTGGCCTGGCCAATCGCAGCATAGCAATCTCTAGCCACAACGATTGGTTCAAGGATGGACTTGTGACCCAGTCATAACCATCAAGACAAAACGAGAATTTTGCTGGTTTGCTGGGAAAGGAGCCCATGGGAGGCTGGGGCTGCTGCAGCCATCTTGCCACCCAGAGGCAAATGCTGCCTGACAATGGGGCCGGCATCAGACAAGGGTGCTGAGGGATGTTGGGAGGTCGAATCCTGGGGATACCTTCTGAGCTATAGACCAACCTCTGCTTGAAGCCAGAAATTACCTCTTTTCAGTACTATAAGCCAATAAATTCCATGACTCCTTAAGCAGTAACCATTCAAGATGGGTTTTCTTTCAAACAAAAGATATTTGACTAGACACAAGGACTTTAGTCTAATTTCCAAGTTAGTGTCTCCATTTTATGTCTCATTTTGATTTAAAATGTGTGGCTCTCCTTATCCCCTGTGGAGAGGTACCTCTGGGTGCTCTAATGCCCTCCAGAAAGGATCACCCTGATTTGCGCTCACAGATAGAAGGCAGCCCCACAAGGCTTTTCCTCAAAATGTCCTAACTATTCCCCTCCACGCAAAGCTGAATTTCATATTCACATCACAGGTTCTCGGGGTCTCTTGTGTTTCTACTTGTATTTTACTCGTAACTTCTTGCTTCATTTTGTTTTTCCTGGGCTTGCAGTCTGAGTCCCTGGGAGGGAGGCCTGGAAATGGATAAAGGTGTGGGAAGTTGGGTCCCCAGTGATCTCAGAGTCCACCCTGGGGAAGGCAAGGGAGGAAGCAGGGCAGAGAGAGAAGCTGGGCTGTGCTGTGATGTGATATGGGAGAGGACAGCATTCAGGAGGATGCCTGGTCACGGTGAGTCGGGGGCTAGGGCTGGGGGACCCTTTGCCCTGGGCTCAGGTCTTCCTGTTCAGGAGGAGCTTGGCACTAGAGAACATCCCTGCCTCTTTCCCCACTCCATCCTTATTCCTCCAGACCAAGAAGAGGGGATCTGAGTGGCAGCTGAGCCCTCTGGTCCTTGCTTCTGGACTGACTGGAGCCAATTTAATAAAAGGCTGCAATCCTGGGGGATCCCCCCCTTTTCTTTCCACAGTTCCCTGGACCCTGGCAAGACCACAGTCCTGGTCTGGTGGGTCTGGTCTAAAGACCCAGTTTCCCCGAGGCAGGGGGTGGGAGGGTGGCGGTTTTGGGGGGGAGGGGATGGCGCTTGGGGCCTCAGTTTCCAATCAGCGGAGTAGAAGTGGGGCTGACGTGTTCTCTGATCTCTCTTCTCTGCCTGTTGTTTCAACTGGTTCTGCAACCAGAGGGGAAGGAGGGAGTGTTGATCTACGGACCCCTATAGCCCAACTGTCAAGGAAAATGGGACCCCCAGGTACTTCAAGGAAGCTCTCTCAGCATCAGTGCCACGAAGCATTTCCCAGAGAGGAAAGCAAGTGAACTTACTGGCCAGCAGGGTACTTGTTGGTTTCTAACCAACCCTCCGCTGCAAAGACTGTGCTAAACGAAATCGGTTTCCTTTACGCCTCAGGAAGGACTCTGCGAGCTGTGGCCTCTGAGGTCGTACACGGCGGGAGGGCGGGCAGGTGGGTGGGTGACCGAGGAAGCCAGACCCTCCTCTCCCTCCTGCCTTTTCCCCCCGGGGCCCTGGGGCGCCACCAAGACAGCCACGCTGGCTGGTAACGTACTTGGGACTTACTTATCGATCCTTCTGGCATCTCTTGTCTTCAACCACTCCGGGAAGGTGGACCAGTCCCCTGAGGGGTGCCATGGCTCCTGTCCTACAAAGAAGTCTGGAACAATGGTTCTGTAAAATAGGGACATGCATCCTGCTTAGTTTCAGAACTGTTGGGACTCCATATTTGCTTCTGTTCATTAAGAACTTGTCACGTTGGCGGTTCTGGACCACAGGAGAAGAAAGGTAGTGGTCACAAGGGCCAGCTGTGATCGCAGCAAAGAGGCCAACTGGCTCCAGGCCAGAGCATCTCAGATTTCACAACCGAAGGTGCAGGGCCTCTGGCAGCGGGCTGAGAGCCCAGCCCGTCTGAAATGCCGAGGCCTCGGTCGTGCACACTCCCCGCTAGCTGTGACGCCCAGGACAAGGGTTCCCAGGCGGCGAGGGCCTGGGCGGGCGGACACAGGCTCCCCTCCTGCCCCTGAGGAGTCGCACCTCTCAGCTGGCCTTTCGCATTAGCCTCAGGCCAGAGGGCACACCTGGTGAGCGGCCCAGTCACCATGACCATGCAATTTCCCAACCTCCGCGCAGGATGCCAACAGGGCACAATGTCCTGCCCCGAAGGTTTGGTCTCATGCAGGCTCTAAAAGGGGCCGCGGAGCAGACACGCCAGCTTGCGGAGTCCAGGTCAACCTTCCTTCCGCACCAACCCCGGGGTGGGGCAACGCGGCCCCCGCCAGAGAGCCGGTTCCGGAAGTAAAGGTCACGGCCATGGATGGAGGAACACAACCTCTCCTGCAGGGGTGGGAGGAGCACTGAAATCTGGGTCAGAAGAATCTAAGTTCAGGTCCCTGTACTGCCCCGTTCTGCCCTGAAACCTTAACAAGTCACTTAATGACTTTTAGCCTCTTTTTCTTGATCTAACAGAGCTGTGCACCCTCAGAGGATTATTCTGAAGGCAAAATACTTAGATAAGGGTGACAGGCTTTGTAAGTCACAGGCATCTTTACTCATTTTTATGTTCCGTCTCCAGCTAATGGACCCACCCAAGACAATGGAAGCCACCGTCCCATCCAATCTCCTCGATGCAGCGGGTGACCTGGGGCAACTGAGACCTCCGCCTTCATGCCCCGGTTTCCTAACCATCAAAATGGGAACAGTGACAGCCCCGCCTTGTCCGGGTTGTTGGAAGGATGACGGGCAATTACCCAGGGAACGCCCTAGGGCCCCGGTCTGGCGGAGCCAGAAAGCAATCAGGGCTGGCTATTGTTTTCATTACTGGTATTGCCCTTGGAAAGTTAAGTTGCCTCATCCACAAGAAGAAACGTGAGGGCATGAAAAAGGGAAAAATCAAGTGGACGTCCTCTTTCCAGTCAACAGGAAATTGCATCACACGGCAGTGGGGGTGCTTCCTTTCAATGGGTTTCTCTTTGTAGGAAAACGAGATGGGTGCACGCTTTGGTTTTCAGCTCCTCTTTTTAAGAAATAAGAAAACAAAGGGAATTGGGGTGCACCACACTCGGGGCTCGCTGAGTGAAGCTGGGCTGGCAGGGATGGCCCCTTCTCTCTCTCGTCCGTGCTTTACTGAAGCTGCTACCAACAGCACAGCGGTGCGGGGCAAGCAGGTGACAGCAGTCACCAAAGGTGGCCATGGTCACACAATGTGACAGAGACAGCCTTTGGGAGCTGAGGTCTCACTCTGCCAGTTCTGGAAGCCAGTCTAACTCACATCAGGCCATGACAGTTCGTGTTCAGACCAGGATAACTACGTGTGCCCTGTGCGTGAAAGCTGACCCCAGGCGGAGATGCTTCAAGGGCCAAGTAATGGATCCATTTCAGAGCTGGCGAGTTCTGCCCTAGGTGTCCTGTACCGGTGTCTGCGCAGGGCCTCACATCGGGAAATAACTCTCCCAGCGTCCAACAAGTCTACAGGGCTAGCCATCCTAGGAGGACCTGAAGCCCAGACATTGGGTTGGGAGCAGTTGGCTTCCACTGGACACTGGCTGTCGTATGTGACAGTCTCCATTTACCTGCACCCCAGTGAGATAAGAAAATACATAATGTACATCAGAATATACTCAGGGTTTTTTGGTTTCATTTCCTTTGAAGGGAACAAAATACAGAAATTTACATGAATTTAAGCAAACAAAAAAAAAAGGAGAATTTTATACGTACGTGTATCCATTTCCTGCAATCATGTCGGCCATATACCTGGTATTGGGCAATTGCCAGCCGAATATATCTTGAATGACAATCACAGCTTTGCCAGCGTCCACGGGGGATGCGGTGAGATAAGCCTTGATGTGCTCAACTTGAACTTCACGCCCCAACCCTCCGTACTCTATTCTATGGCCAATGTCACATGGACAAGGGTGAGCTTCGTTAGCCATTGGAGATGTTTAAGTCAGGCTACAGAGAGACACATGCATTACACTGAGTGGGGCACATCCCAAGATTATAAACAATGAGAAAACTAAAATCAAGAGTACAGGAAAAAATTAATTTAAACTATACTTACAGTGTATTCATGCAAGAAATCAATGATACTGGTTCTGGGTGATAAGATTAAGCTAAGAAGAATCCACTCCCAGGCTTCCCCGGTGGCGCAGTGGTTGAGAGTCCGCCTGCTGATGCAGGGGACGCGGGTTCGTGCCCCGGTCCGGGAGGATCCCACATGCCGCGGAGCGGCTGGGCCCGTGAGCCATGGCCGCTGAGCCTGCGCGTCCGGAGCCTGTACTCCGCAACGGGAGAGGCCACGACGGTGAGAGGCCCGCGTACCGCAAAAAAAAAATAATAAAAAAAAAGAATCCATTCCCATTATAAACAGTAGAAATAGCAGAGTGAGTGAAACTAACAAATAAAAGTTAAAATGGTGGAGCTCAGAGGGAAAAGAAAGCAACCCCCCTCCCCGGGTGAGAGAGGAAACTGGAGGTCAGGGTCAGGGTGGCAGGAGCAGATGTGAAGGAGCCAGGGTGCTGGGGACAGGGCCAGACCCAGAGACAGGCCCTCACCTAACCAGTGCTTAGGACTCTGTGTCCAGTGAGGCCTTGGGACCCCTTGAGACAGGGATTTGTAACTGAGACTTTCCCACACAAGGTCTGAGCCCTCAAAGGTTCATATTTAGCAGACAAAATTCAAAACAAACAACAAAAGAAAAAAGAAAAACTCTGCCAACCAAGCCTAGGAATATGGTAAGGAAGCCCAGGAAAGGAAAAAAGAAACCATAAAAAATAAAATAATAAAATAAAACTGGAAAATAAATGAATGTAAAGTCTTCAGCAACAACAACACAAAAACCAATCCCCCCAATTTGCACCATCCTTTTGAAGTAGGAATACCTAGGCTGAGAAACTGATGGAACAGTGGACCCTGGGCAGGGAAATCCCTGGGCGCCTGGCAGAAACAAATGCAAGACTTTCACAATCCAGGCCGAAAAATGCTTCCCACTGAAGAGGTGCTTACTACAAATAGCTTCACAGGAGGAAGTGCTCCAAATAAACACTCGTCAGGAAGACTGATGGTGGGAACGGGGGTAGAAATGAGGAAGAGACCCAAACACACTTGACCAAACAAACAGCAGGAAAGGAGAAGAAAAAGAACAGTACACCTATCAACCATAAAGCAAAAAATAATGTGGGCTGAAATAAATCCAAACAAATGTAAATATATTAAATTCACTGTTTGAGACAGATTCTCTAATTAAATTTTTGTTTTTAATTCAAAGAGGTTTCCTTGGAAAGGAAAAACTAGGAAGCCTGAACCCAAAGATAGAGATCTCTTCATTAGCAATTAGAGAATATACAGTCTTTTCAAGCGGATGTGAACAGCTACCAAACTGCCCACATATTAACCCACAAGTCAACAAAAATTTTATATAAAACGTGTTATATTAGCACAATGAAGAAATGATAATAAACATCCAAAAGGTTTAGAACCGAATTACAATGAAAACACTGTAGCGAAAAGTTGAAGCAATACACTGGTCCTTAGAGAAATACTGATGCCCTAGATTGCAGTCAGAGAGAAAAACACTTTCCCCTACCCTCTTAGGTTCAGCACCGGAGGGCCTGCGAATTTAACCGACAAAAGTCAGATCAACAGGAGAAAAAGCATACACGTTATTAATATTTTTAATTTTTAGCACACAGTGGTTTTGCAGAAAAGAAGTGAAAACCCAAGAAGCAGTTAGACACATGGTTTATACAGCATTTTAACAAAGGGTGATAAATTGTGGAGGCATGACTGGGAAATATATGGGGAATCTGGTGATGAGAGTTGCTCCCCTCATGGGGGAGAGGGAATTTATGCCCTAATTTTAGGCAGAAAGGGGGAGGGAGAAAAACTCTTTTGGCATCTGCTGTTTCCTAATTGCCTTCAGCTCAAAATAATCAATGCGCCGAAGTACCACATTTGAGGAGCGCATCCTTTGATCCTCTTCAGTTGCGTGTATTAGACAAAAGGGAAGAATGGAGATAAGTTAAGCATTCAATTCAAGAAGTGAGGGGAAAAATTAGAATAAACCCAAAAGGAGAAAATAATGAGATGAACATAAACAATGGAGAAACAGAAAGTGATTAAAATCTGATTTTCGAAGTTATAAAATAGGTATATCCCCAGCAAACCCGATCAATAAAAAGGAAAGAATGATAAAGAACACATAACAACAACAACAACAGCATAACGATATGTGGAATGAAAAAGGTGACGTAAGTACGGATTTTTCCCTTTAAAAAAATCACCAAAAAATTAGTATGAACAACTTTACGCTAATAAATTTAGAAACAGGAAAAACTGACAAACATGCAGAATGAGAGGAAAAAATTCCTAACTTCAAAAATAAAAAAGAAAAAAAAAGGTGATGAGACAGCTCGAGATTAAAAGAGATTAAAGAGAAATGAAATCAAATGCACCATGTGAATCTTGACTACATCCTCGTTCCAAGTTAAGAACCGCTACAAGAGACACTTGGGGAACAAGTGAGGAAGCGAATATGGATGATAGTGGATATTACGAATTAATATTAATTTTCTACGGTGTGGTAATAGAAGTTATGTACGAGAACGTTGTTATTTTTTAACTATGTGTGCTCAAGTTGGGGATGAAGTATCAGCATCTGCAATTTACCCTCAAATCATTATAAAACACACATGCACAGACATACATACAGAAACATAAAGCAATTATGGCACATTGCAAACAACTGTTGAATCTAGGGGATCACAAGTGTTCATTTTCTTCCGGTTTTTGAGGAACAACAAGGAACAGTGTAGTTGGAACAGAAATATCAGGGAGAGAGCGTGGTGGGAAACACTGCTTTGCCCAGAATCCTCCAGCAGCTTCCATCTCACACCGAAAAAGCCAAATTCTTGCCACGAGAACGGTAATGGTGAAAAGAGTGAGAAAGGTCAGGGTCTGGATAGATTTTTCAGGTGCAGCCAATTGGTTCTGCTGACAGATGGCACGCGTAGGATATTTAACAGAAAGGAGTCCGTGGTGACTAGGTCTTTTGCTTGAGCAACTGGAAAAGGATGGAATGTCTAAGTGAAAGGCGAGAGTGCCGAAAGAGCAGGTTTGAGGAGACCAGGACTTCAGGCTGTGGCATAAGCAGTTCGAAATGTCTATGAGACATTCACATTCCTGTCCAGCGGCCAGCTGGATAACAACGCCCAAGTTCAGGGCAGGGGTCCAAGCTGAGGATATGCATTTCAGAGTGATCGGCATACGCAGTGGAACCTCATTATCTGCAGATTCTGTATTCATGAATTTGCCTGCTTGCTAAATTATTTCGTAACTCCAAAATCAGTTCTTGCCGGGCTTTTGCATCACCCACAAATCTGTGTAGAGCCACAAAAAATCTGAGTCACTGAGATGCACGTTCCCAGTCAAGGTCGAGCAAGGCTGTGCTCTGTCTTCCTGTATCGGCTCTCACGCTGTAAACAAGTGTCCTTCTCATGGTCTATTTAGTGCCACACGTTTGGTAATTTTGTGCTTTTTGTTGGTGATTTCATGGGCAGCGCTAAAGTGCCGTCTAGTGATCGAAGTGCAAGAAGGCTGTGATGTGCCTTAAATACGTGTTAGACAAGCTTTGTTCAGGTGTGAGTCACACTGCTGTTGGCCATGAGTCAATGTTAATGAATCAGCAATATGTAGTAAATATATATTGTGTTTCTTCATACAGAAACACAAACAAAACAAGGTCAAATATTGATGAGTTGATGGAAACGTGACCAGAGGCTCGTAGGAACCGACGACATTTCCCTGTGGTCCACTAGCAGCTAGTTGAGCATTCACAGCAACTTTACCGAACATACCTTCTGTGAATAATGAGAATCAGCTGAACACAGTATTTACAACCTTGAGAGTGAATCACATCATTCAGGAAATAACAATAAAGAAGAATGCAGAAGACGGAGCCCTGGGGTCCTTCAGTACTTAAGACTTCCTTTGGGGAGGTAAAAAGGGACTAGTGACTGTGTCTGAGAAGGACGGGCCAGTGAGAGAGGAGGAAACCCCAGGTGTGGTGTCCAGGAGCCAAGCCAAGGAAGGGCTTCAAGAACAGGAGAGTGGGGCTTCCCTGGTGGCACAGTGGTTGAGAGTCCGCCTGCCGATGCAGGGTACACGGGAGAGGCCACGACACTGAGAGGCCCGCGTAGAGCAAAAAAAAAAAAAAAAAAAGAACGGGAGAGTGTAAGCATAACGGAATCACTTTGCTGTACACCCGACACTAACACAACATTGTAAATCCACTATACTTAAAAATGAAAAAACGTGTATGCACCAAAAATAATTAATTTTTATAAAAAAGAAAGAAAGAAAGGGAGGGTGTAGACCATGCAACATTCTGCAGGAAGACCCGAGGGTGCAGACAGGGTTGCCCACCAGGCTCTGCACGGTGGAAGTCAGGCTGAGGGCGTCCAGAACAGGTTTGCAGGAGCGGGGAGGGCGGGACTGCCGGGGGCTGAGACAGAAGAGAGACAGGGAGACAGGAAATACAGAAAGCTCTCTCTAGACTGTCACCAGTCCTAAAAAAGAGAGTGAGCAAAAGATGGAGGGAAGATGTGGAAACAAGTCTTTTTTTTTCTTTTTCTTCATGGAAGAAATGTCAGCATATTGGCTTGTGGATGAGAATGTACCACGGAGAGGGAACCAGTGGTCTCTGGAGAGAGGGGTGAGGCCAGCACAGCAGAGGAGGCACTGGGCAGGTCCTCCCACAGCCCTGGGAGAGAAGGCAGAGGGTGAGGACACAGACACAGGTGGGTGGGTGCTGCCAGGAGGGAGGTTGTGGATGTTCCCACCTGCCTCTGTTTGCTCAGAGAACTAAGAAGCAGAGTCAACAGATCAGGGTAGAAGGAGGAGATTGGAGGGGAGAATAGAAGTGGAAAATGAGGGCCCGGAACATAGGCAGGGTCAGCGAGGCCGTGTCCCCCAGCCAGGTCCAGCTGCAGGGTGCAGGCAGGGAGAGGCCGGCAGAACAGACGGGGCTCTGCCGGGTCATGACAGGGGCAGGAAGGCTCTGTGACTCCTCAGGAGGTGGGATGGACACCAAGCAACCCAGGTGAGAAAACAAAGCCCTGTGAGTCACTGCCTACCACACACAGAGATCCTGTCAGCCTCCTTCAAACGTGCGAATCCCATTATGGGGGCCCTGCACGCATGACCTCATCTAAACCTAACTGCCTCCCAAAGGCCCCGCCTCCCAGTACCATCTTCAACATGTAAATTTGGGGGACACAATTCAGTCCATAGCAGTAGCTAACTGTAAAAAACACTTATAAGAAAATGGGGGAAAATTGAACTGACTGGATATTTGATGATATTGAGAATCATTTTAATGGGGGGGGAAGGGAAGGAGGAATAGTGTTATAACAGTGATGGGTTTTTTTTAACGAGTCCTTATCTTTTATAGCTACGTGCTGATGTGTGTACTGGGACTTTCCCAGTAGGCTGTGGAGATTGTGGGAGAGTGTCTAAGTACTGACAGTACTGGAATTGGGTGGTTCAGGAGCGTCCATTGTACTAGTCTCTCAACTTTCTTTTTCTTTTTAAATTTATTTATTTAATTTATTTATTTTTGGCTGTGTTGGGTCTTCATGGCTGCACGCAGGCCTTCTCCAGTTGCGGCAAGCAGGGGCTACTCTTCGTTGCGGTGCACGACTTCTTACTGTGGTGGCTTCTCTTGCTGTGGAGCATGGGCTCTAGGCGCACGGGCTTCAGTAGTTGCAGCACGCAGGCTCAGTAGTTGTGGCTCCCGGGCTTAGCTGCTCCGCGGCATGTGGGATCTTCCCGGATCAGGGCTTGAACCCGTGTCCCCTGTGTTGGCAGGTGGATTCTCAACAACTGTGCCACCAGGGAAGCCCCTCTCGACTTCCATACACGCTTGAGATTTCCCACAACAAAAAGCTTTCAAACTTTTATTAAATTTTAAACACTGTAAGATAAAAGTCTCCGTAAAAAAGTGAGAAAACAAGATACAGACTAAAAGAAGAAATTATTTTCAAAGCAGAGGCCATAGTATCCAGATAAAATATATGAAGAATTCTTAGAAATTAACAAAACAAAGACAGCCCCAATAGAAAATGCTCCAAAGATATGAGGCAATTTACAAAAGGATACACCTGAATGGCCTGTAAACATGTGAAGAGATACTCAACCTCACTGGTATTTAAGGAAATTATAACAAGAACAAGACACCATTTTACCTCTTGCAGATTGGCAATAAGTCTATTAACACCAAGAGATGGTGCCCAAGCAGGGAAACGGAAGGGAGTGTAAACTGATACACACTCTGGGAAGCAGTTCAGCAAAGGCAATGAGGAACACACCCTGCAACCCAGAAATCCCCCCACTGGTGTATTCCCTAGAGAATTTCACACTCGTGTGTGTGTGTGTGTGTGTGTGTGTGTGTGTATGTGTGTACACACAGACACATGCAGTGGGTATGCAAGGCTGTTCTTGCCACCAAAATGTGGCAACAATTGCAAGCAATATAACGACCATCAGGAGAATGAGATACGTTGCCATTTATTCATTGTCGTGGGTTGAACTGCGTCCCCCAAAAAAGATACTGTTCAAGTCCTAACCCACAGAACCTGTGAATGTGACCTTATTTGGAAATAGGGACTTTGCAGAGGAATCAGGTTAAGACAAGGCCATCCTGGTGAAGGTAGGTGCTAATCTAATTAATGGCTGGTGTCCTTAGAAGAAGAGAGAGAAATCTGGATACAGACACAGACACACATGGAGAGACAGCCTTGGAAGACACAGGCAGAGTTTGGAGGGGGTGCGTCTACAAACCAAGGAACACCACGAATTGCCAGCAGCCACCAGAAGCCGGGAGACAGACAAGGAAAAACTCTCCTCTACAGGTTTCAGGAAGAGCACGGCCCTGCCAACATCTGCATTTCGGATTTCTGGCCTCCAGACAGTGAGAGAATAAATTTCTGCTGTCTTAAGTCACCCAGTTTGCGGTAATGTGTTACAGCTAATACACTCCTAAAAAGAACATTACATAGCAGTTCAATGAGCAAATTCCATAGATATTTATCAATACAGTAAATCTCAAAAACAATGCTATATAGAGAGACAATGAAAGAAATGAGATTGAGTTATCTGTAGTGAGGTGGATGGACCTAGAGTCTGTCATGCAGAGTGAAGTAAGTCGGAAAGAGAAAAACAAATACCGTATGCTAACACGTATATATGGAATCTAAAAAAAAAAAAAAAAAAAAGTGGTTCTGAAGAACCTAGGAGCAGGACAGGAATAAAGACACAGACATAGAGAATGGACTTGAGGACACAGGGAGGGGGAAGGGTAAGCTGGGACAAAGTGAGAGAGTTGCATGGACATATATACACCACCAAACGTAAAATAGATAGCTAGTGGGAAGCAGCCGCATAGCACAGGGAGATCAGCTCGGTGCTTTGTGACTATCTAGAGGGGTGGGATAGGAAGGGTGGGATAGGGAGGGTGGGAGGGAGACACAAGAGGGAGGAGGTATGGGGATATAAGTATATGTATAGCTGATTCACTTTGTTATACAGCAGAAACTAACACAACAATGTAAAGCAATTATACTCCAATAAAGATGTTAAAAAAAAGAGAGAGACAATGGTTTTTTGATGCTAAGTTAATACTAAAACCCCTGAATAATACATATTTTTAAATTAATTAATTTTATTTATTTTTGGCTGTGTTGGGTCTTTGTTGCTGCGTGCCAGTTTTCTCTAGCTGCGGCGAGCAGGGGCTGCTCTTCGTTGCAGTGCACGGGCTTCTCATTGCGGTGGCTTCTCTTGTTGCAGAGCACGGGCTCTAGGCGCACGGGCTTCAGTAGTTGTGGCACGCAGCCTCGGTAGTTGTGGCTCACAGGCTCAGCAGTTGTGGCTCACAGACTCTAGAGCACAGGCTCAGTAGTTGTAGCGCACGGGCTTAGTTGCTCCGCGGCATGTGGGATCTTCCTGGACCAGGGCTCGAACCCGTGTCCCCTGCATTGGCAGGCAGATTCTTAACCACTGCGCCACCAGGGAAGCCCAGGACAAAATGTTAATATCTTTTTTTTTAAATAAATCTGTGTCATGTGACTATAGGTGGCTATTACATTATATCCTGTACTTTCCAGAATGTTCTAAATGCTCATAACTAGAAATGACTAAATTTTAAGGAAAGAGAAATTAAGAGCTAGTCATTTGACCAAAGAAAACTTTGACGGTATTTTTCATAGTTTTGTTTCCATAAACTACATTATGGAACTATTATAAGAGAAGTCAGAACAATCCAGTATCAATAGCAGTAAACTTTAGGTCCCACTGCACATTACTTGTTGAGAACTTATTCCTCAGGCTGATTTCTTACCTGGCTGTCCTATGAGGATGCGAGACCACAGAAAATAAGCAGCCTTGAATCTGAATCTTTTTACTTACCTTCGATTGCTATCCACTTTCCAAAAGGAATGTTTACAGCTAAGACAGCCACTCTCTGAACTGATCCTGAAAGGCCTTTCTCCCACAGAAAGGGGTGCTGGCTGGGAAGGCCTGGATGTGCCACACATGAAGGCTGGACTCCTGCCAGACACTTCACGGGGCACAGCAGCCAAGCCCAGCCAGTGTGTCCCGGGCCAAGGCCACAGTGGGCAGGGTAGACAGTCTCTCTGTGGGCAAGAGCCTTGGGAAACACACCCTTGACACTCTACTGATTGTACTATACGTAAACCTTCTGTATATATATTTCAAGATTTGGGCTCTTTTCCCTCCCAAATGACACATTTGTTAAAACACAATTTTCAGAAAAAAAGTAAAACTCAACTCCTATACAGTTACCAAAATGAATTCACATTAAGGATTGTACTTTACTCATATGATAGGAGGAAATAAGGCAGATGTTACCACTGGTCCTAAGGAAAAAAGAAAGGGCACTAATTTATATGGAGTAGAGGGATGTTGAGATGAATTGTAAATGGAGACAAAACCAATTTTTCCACAGTAGGGGAGGAAGCCAATTAATTCTCCACCAGACAGGACAGAATTTACAAACCTATCAGTTACCCCCAACTTCCACAGAGCTGCAAAACAGCTCAAATACAATGAACAGGGCTAGAATCAGACAGCCCGGAAGGGTGGGCTATAGTAGATGGGTACTTTTCCATTGAAACACAGAGTTTCTTCTATGACATTATAAGGTCACAGTGAGGGATAAGGTTTCCTCCTGTAAGGGGATGGGACTGTAGGTCTGACATGTATGGTGGGGTCCTCATAAAATGTACCAAGAAGCGCTTTTCTGTATCATGTCAGGTGGACTTGGCAACACACTCCAGCCACCCTGAGATCAGATCTGTGGTTTCCACCAGTAACGCCTCCAGAAGTCAGAGCTCTCTTTATGACACGAGGGATGGCCAGGACATGCTCCAGCAGGGGAGACCCTGATGGGCACATTCTCTGTCAGTGCCACCCAGGATGCAGCACTAAAGTACATGTTTCCCCCATAACACCCCTGCAAGATCCCACATAATTGTGAATGACTACGAGACCCATCCCCTACAGACTGACTTTTCTGGCCCCTTGACAAAGATTCTCTCCTTGACCGAACTCTAGTCAGGATCCTCTGAACTCTCTTCTCAACTAGGCCCTGGCTTTTGGGCTTTGTCCAGTTTTAGTAAGAATCCTGCTAAGTCGGTTTAGCAGAATCCCCCAGCCACCTATCTGATTCTCTCCCTCATCCTCCATCATCCCCCAGGTGATGTCCGATCACCCTGGCTCGTCTTCTGCAAGAATCCTGTTAGGTCAGCTTAGCTGGAATCCCTTTATTTCCATCCACTGACCCCCTACTCTGCCCCTTGGCTAGAAACTCCCACTTTTCCTTATATTCAGAGTTGAGCCCAATGTCTCTCTCCTACTGCAAGATCCCCCTGGAGTGGTCCCTAACCCCTATCACGATGGTCCTGAATAAGGTCTGCCTTACCGTTTTTTAACAAGTGTCACGAATGAATGATATTTTCTTTGACACCCTCCAGTCCTCCTTCACACAGCAAATGCCTCCACAAAATTGTAAGTCAAAACCTACGGGGATCACTGGTGCGTGTTTGACCTGCAAATTCCAAGGGGCTGCTGTGTCCTCCCCCCTTTCCTAAAATGTACCATCCGGAGGCATTCTTTTACTCCAAACAAATTTGTGCTTCTTGACTTCTTTTTCTGAACCAGTTATAAGATCTGCCTGGTTCCCTCTTTAATGAATAAAATAGAATCTTTAACACAGTTCGTTTTTCTATCTGTATTAGTCATGATTTTGCCTTTTGCTGAAACTTATCTTTTAACTGTATAATTGAACATTCCCCTTTTCTCACTGGAGGGCAGAAGGCGAGAAATGGGTGGTCAAGTATGGTTGAGCTAGTGTGGTTTCCTGCTTTCATACCCCCCAGGATTTAAATAACTCAGAAGTCACACTTCCCAAAGCAATGAAGATCTCCAAAAGAAATAGGGAAGAAGATTTTGATAAGTGAAGGGGATTGGTGTTGATGGGAATGCAACAAGCAAAGAAGTCTAGGAATAAAATGCTGGCAGCCTCAGAGATTTAGAAATGGAAACACCTGAAAGGGCATCGAAAACAACTACAGAACCTCTAAGGTGGCTGCAGGGGAAGGCTGGGGGTTTCCTTTACGGGGTAAACACTGTAACTTGCATGGCAATTGATCTTCCATCTTGCAGCAGGGAAGGCAGGGCCCTCCTTATCCTTAGATGGTTCTGTGAACATCAACTCCTCCAATTATTTTTATTTTTCAGTAATCACGGTTGTGTTTTCCAAAGGGTACACAGTCTTGACAGCATTAATTAGAAAACTAGATGGGATGAAGCTAGATTGGCCTGTGAACTGCCAATCAAGTGGCTGCCTCTGGCCTTTTCTTGGACTGTTGTGAGGCCTGGATGGCATTCCCCCAGATACCCACAGGGCTCAGTTCTGACCACCTTACTTTAAATGGGCTTTGAAAACAACAGGTGGCATGTCCATCAGCAAGTAGCCCTAAATCGCAGTGCCCAGCGTCAGCAAGGCCTGGGACAGGCCACTGCTTCACCTCCTGACCCACATGGCCGAGTGGGAACGGTACAGTCTCTCCTGGCAACACGGACCTAGTATACAGGACGCTACACGCCTAGACCAGACCCTCCTCTCTTTTTTTTTTTTTTTTTTTTGCGGTACGCGGGCCTCTCACTGTTGTGGCCTCTCCCGTTGCGGAGCACAGGCTCCGGACGCACAGGCTCAGCGGCCATGGCTCACGGGCCCAACCGCTCCCAGGCATGTGGGATCTTCCCGGACCGGGGCACGAACCCGCGTCCCCTGCATCGGCAGGCGGACTCTCAACCACTGCGCCACCAGGGAAGCCCAAGACCCTACTCTCTTAACACCCATCCTTAATAAAGGCTGCAAAATGTGGAGAATGAGCTGGACGCAGATACGCTCATTTTTCCCCCATACTTTTATATCAGTAGTAAGAACTATACGACCAAAATGTTCAACTGTAGGAAAACGGTTACAAAGAGTATTTAATGGCACGGAGGAAAGGATCAAGACATAGTGTTAAATAAAAAAAAAAGGAATACAAGTTTATATACAGTATGATTTCAACTGTCTATTCAAAATGTATGGCTAAACAATACAGGAAAATATACCAAAGTAGGATGGCGGGGTTGCTTTTCTGCAGTGACAATGTACTGCTTTGATAAAAGCTGGTGTTGAAAATGGACTTTAATAGGTTCATTACCTGTGCACATGGCAAAGACCGCCTTTGCCTCAAGCAAACGCATGCGCAAGTTAGAGCGGAGCGGACCTGCAGCGCGATCCTGGGCTAGCGAAGCGCACGTACCTCGTCCAACTGCCTGAAGGACGCTGTCCTTACGCGCGGAGGACGCCGGACCGGAGCGGGCAACGCCGCAGCCCCGCGGGACACAGGGGAGACGGTCAGGGGCAAGCCGAGGGGGAGGCGCCTCCTTCGGGGACGGAAGTGGACGCGGTGACGGAGGGCGGTGGGATCCCGGTGGACCAGTGGCTGTCCTGGATTCCCGGCCTCCGGGGAAGGCTGGAGCCGGAGGGAGGGGCAGGGAGGGGAGGTCGGGAGGAAGAGGGAAGGAGGGGAGGAGGGAGACGGAGGGAGGGGAGGGAGAGAGAGAGGGGGGAGGAGAGGGGAAGGGAGACGACGAGGGGGGGAGGGAGACCGGGAGGAGGAAGACAGTCCGCCTATGAAATTTACATGTGCGCCTGTCTCCTGAGACCTGTGACTTCTTTACTGTAAATCAAAATTAGGCTATTTTAAACAGTAGATGACTACATATTCATACTTGACCTCCTTCCCTCCGCCGCCACTCCATATTTTGTCTGGTCACCTAACATTGTGATAACCAATTCAATTGGCTACAGAGAAGGGTTAAGAAAGAAAACCGGAAGAAATGTTGATTAGGAAAATAAGTGACAGGGGGAAAAGTAGCAGCAGCTTCTTGACGCCACAAGAATTTCACCACAAATCTCATGACCCGTGAGATAGAGCCTTACTAGTTAAGACGCTTCCAGTTGGAAAAGGTGTGAATTCTGATTGAGGGTGACTTTTTCTTAAGGGATCTTTTCTGCAGAGGGATGGCAAATCAGTAATATAAAAAGCCTCGAGGGGTAAGGTTTGTGAGACTTAATCTGATTGTTAAAGGGCAGTTTTCAGAAAAAGGTAAAATCATGATGCTCACACAGATATAAAAATGACCTGTGTTGAAAACTTTACAGTACTCATTAATTAATAAGAAAACGAGGCAGATGTTAAAACTAGTTCAGAAGAAAGTTTTTAAAAAGTGCACACATATGGAGTAAAGGAATGGTGAAAGGAAAATGCAGACAGAGGCAAACTGGCTTTTGTTCCACAGGATGGGGAACGAGGTCAATTTGCTTGTCTGTCATCTACCTACAACTTACAGAATTGTGAAACAGCGACCAGACATTGGAAGACAAGAATCAGATAGCCTGGATGGTGACCTCTAGGCAAGCATAGGTTTCCATCGAAACACAAAATTGTTTCTATTAGACTGTTTCTAAGCATCTTCCAGCATCTTGGAAGTACCAGTTACATGGAAAGACTAATGTGACTGATTACACATCATTTTTCTCTATTTGCTAAATTTAGCTCTCCAAGTATCATTCCTGACATTAATTAACACTTATTAACATGAGGGATTTCATATTCACAACTCTATGCCTTGCCAAAATTTGCCAACTCAGCGTTAAACTTATGCACGCACTTAAAAGTAATTTTTTAAAAAGTTGCCTCCAAATCAGTCTCAGTTGGCAAAGTTGTGCAGTGGATTCCAATATTACGAGACAGCGCTATATTATAAAGTACACCTCTGCTACAACATTCAAAAACGATTTATATCTACTGTTTTCCCACCTATTTTCCCAAAACTATCTCCCAGACCCCTCTCACAGTCTCCTCTTTGTCTTAACGTGCACCTTCCCCCTGAACCTGGCTGGAATCTCCGTTGTCCTGCCTCTTCCTCCCTGTGGTCTCCCCAATTTGGGGAGAGGGCCGCCCTCTCTCTTTCCATTTATGCAAATCCTTTCCAGCTTTCAGAATTCTTCTTCATGAAGCTTGCTTAAGTGCTACAGCTCTTGATTTTCCTTAACCTGCACTCCTAAAAAAAAATGATTCCTTTGGCATTTTGTACTACAAACTGGGTCACTGGATCATGTAACATCTTCTAGTTGATGAAAACCTTGCTTTCACAAGTGTAGTAACCTGAGGTTTCTCAAGGCAGGCTGTGAGTGTTCTCTGCTCGAAACACCTGAGTGCAAGGAGAGGATGCCTCCTGTGTCCATCTCCTTGCATT
Organism: Pseudorca crassidens; assembly: GCF_039906515.1. Classification (NCBI taxonomy): domain Eukaryota; kingdom Metazoa; phylum Chordata; class Mammalia; order Artiodactyla; family Delphinidae; genus Pseudorca; species Pseudorca crassidens. The sequence continues at coordinate 9,066,321 of NC_090298.1, forward strand.
AAACCAAAGACGTGTCCCTTCTCCTTAGACTCGTTTTCCTTAACTATGAAATGAGGGATTAGACTAGATTTGGTTCTCAAACTTTAGCACGCATCAGAATCCCCTGGAGGGTTTATTAAACCACAGAGTGCTGGACCGCAAACAGAGCCTCTGATTCAGGAGGTCCAGGGGGAACCTCAGGAATTTGTGGGTCCAAGATTGTGGGTGATGATGCTGGTGTCCCTGGTCCAAGGACCATATACTTTGAGAATCACAGTGACTAGCAAACCCACTTTGCTGACCATCAAAACCATCTAGGGAACTTGTAAAATTCAGATGTCCTGGGCTCAGACCTACTGAACCAGAATCTTACAGGGTGGCACTGGGGAAACCGTATTTCAAAAAAACTCCCCAGGGGCTTCCCTGGTGGCTCAGTGGTTGAGAGTTCGCCTGCCGATTCAGGGGACGCGGGTTCGTGCCCCGGTCCAGGAAGATCCCACATGCCGCGGAGCGGCTGGGCCCGTGAGCCATGGCCGCTGAGCCTGCGCGTCCGGAGCCTGTGCTCTGCAATGGGAGAGGCCACAGCAGTGCATACCGCAAAAAAAAAAAAAAAAAACTCCCCAAATGACTCTTACGATGGACCAACTTTAGGACCCAATTGAACTAGATAATCTGTATGGGCCATGTCAGTGTCAACCTTCCATGATTTTATGTTATAGGTTCAGCAAGGAAAGCCTGGCTGGAGGAAGGCAGGTGCAACTCTCAGGATAAAATAAATCTTATAGGTCCATCAAACTAGAAACATACAAGAAAAGGGAATCCTGGGAAACATAGATCAGCTTAGCCCAGTGGGCACATCGACAAACCATCGCACCATGGCTGGGTACCCTTCCAGTCCTCCCCAAGGCAAAGGTGTTATCCTGCCAGAGATACACCGGTTTAGCATTAAACAGAACCTTTCACGTGCCAGTTTGAAACATCTGCAACTGAATTACTTCACTGCCTTGGGATTTCTCCAAAATAATGTGTAGGTAATTTTTAAATATCTGAATAAGTCAAAGAAGTCACCAAAGTGTTACCACCCAGAACCAACGGAGGGTGGGCCCTAAACATAAATTCTTGCTTCTATCTTAAAACGTACAAACTGCTTGCAACACCCCAAATGGCATTTTTTTCACCTTCACCAGTTTTAGTTCCAAACTCCTCTGGAAAATTCATCACACGTTAATATTTAACTCTAAAAAAAAATTTTTTTAAAGCTCTATTCTTATAGAAACTCTTAGCATAAGTGAACACTGGGATTTCACAGAGTTCCTTAATAAAGAGCTGTGACTCAGCAGTCACAGCTGGTTATCCCTCCAAAGTTATTTTATTTATTATTATGAAATAAGGGACTAAATTCCAGGAACTGAGTGAACCCAAGCTGAATTAACAAACCGGGCAAAGTTAAACAAGACCCGCAGACTCTGCTAAAGCCCTGTATGAACACTGACCTTGAAGGCAAGGTCAGGAAAAGTATTCCATGGAACTGCTCCTCTAAAGAAATTTTGGAACAAAATCAGAAGTGCTGGTGTGTTTGAGAACATCTCCCAGGAATACCTGGGGGAGAGTGTATTGCAGTTCATCTGTTCCCATTTCTGGGGCGGTGTTGCTGACTCAGCCCCACCCCTTGAATGCAGCTGCAGGTAGCCAGCTGGGAAAGCACTGAGTCCTGGGTGCAGGGCAGGCATTGCTGCTGAAGGCAGGTCGGAAGGCTGGGTAGAAAAGAAAGCTGGTTTCTAGATGATTCTTGAGCCATTAAGCCATCTTGTCACCCCCAGACAGAAAGCCTAAGTTAGCTTTTTTTCACTTTTTACTATGAAACTGTACAAATATGCAGAAAAATAGAAAGAAAAGCTCAGTAAAGTCCCATATTCCCCTGATTTAGATATAATTATTGTGACTATTTTTGCAGTTTACTTCATTTCTTTTTTTTTTTGCTGAAATATATAGGTTATAGACAACATGACATTTCGCCTCTGGGATTTCACACCCTCCGACAGTGTCCTCCCACATTGTACAGGGTTGGTCCAGTAGAATACAGAAGTAGTGATGGCCTGTCTCGTCTGGAATTAAGTTACAAAAGACACATGGCTGCATCTTGCCTTCTCTCTCTCCCTCTCCCTCTCATCACTTGCTCTGGGGGAAGTCAGCTGCCATGTCGCTAGTAGCCCCATGGAGAGGCCCATGTGGCAAAGAAAGCCTCATGGACACAGATCCCCAAGCCCCAGTCAAGTGTCAGATGACTGCAAACCCCACCACATCTAGATGGGAGCCTCCTGAGAGACCCTGCGTCAGAACCACCGGCTAAGCCAGTCCCAGATTCCTGACCCTCAGAAACTGTGCAAGATAATAATTTCTACTGCTTTAACCTGCTAAAGTTGGGGCTACATTGGTAGTACAGATAGAACACATTTGGATACCTTTGCAGGCGGGGTACTGTGACAGAAACCCAAAATGTGGGAGTGGCTTTGGCACCAGGCGGTGGGCTTTGTTGAGAGCATCGGTAAATGCCTGGAGCACCTTGAAGAAGCTGTGAATTAAAGAGTCCAGGTCGTTAAAGATTCAGGTCAGAGCTTGCAGGAAAGTGTCAGAAACTGGAGGAAGGGATCCTGGTGATGCTGTTGCCTACAGTCATGTGGACAGAGGAAAATGCACCCGATGAACTCGTGATCTAGTCAAGGAGATTTGGAGCCAAAACGTTTTCAGTGCTGCCTGCTTTCTGCTAGTTGCTTATAGTAAGATGCCAGAGGAGAGAGAGAAATGAACGGAAGGGTCGTTAAGCAGAAAGGAGCTGGGACTGGAAGGTTTTCAGCCGGGCCAGATGACAAATTATGCTAGAATCAAGGAATGGCTTCCAAGCAAAAGTCCAAATTCAGGGCCCTGCCAGAAAACCTGTGGTCCAGAGACAGACCATAGGCTGTGCCTGTAAATAATTTTTAAAAGATTTCAGAAAGATATAAAGCCATACCCCATAGTCCTTTTGTCAGACAAAAGGCCCTCTAAGGAGAGTAAACGTGTGCCTCGCTGCTGTGGCCCGAATGCTTGTGGGCTTAAAGGTGTACCTCACATGTGAGGTCACAAGAAGTCGGCAGCCTGGAGGAGGGCCCTCACCAGAACCCAGCCATGCTGGCACCCTGGTCTCAGAATTCCAGCCTCCAGAACTGTGAGGAATAAATGTCTGTTGTTTATAAATTACCCAGCCTGTGGTGTTTTGTTACAGCAGCCCCAGTGGACCAAGACACTCACAGACCCTCTCAATCAAAGGATGGTGCTCCTCAGGGCTTCCCTGGTGGTCCAGTGGTTAGGGCTCCACGCTTCCACTGCAGGGGGCATGGGTTCGATCCCTGGTCAGGGAACTAAGATCCTGTATGCCAGCGGCACGGCCAAAAAAAAAAAAGAAAAACAGTGCTCCTAGAAGCTTCGGATCATTGCCCCTCTGCTGTCTGCAGAAGCCCTATCTATGTGGAGAAGGGCTCATCTCAAAGAGATTTAGGGGTGTTGACTTTGCCTAATGGAGTAGATCCCATGGAGATTCGCAGGAAATCCATAAAGTTTTTATGAGAATTATATGTACAGAATCATTACCAACTTGGACTGAAAGGGACAGAGCCAGTACAAAATAAAAAGAGGTCTTTGGACCCTCAAAGTGCTACTGGCAGGAAGCAGGCTGAGAATATTACTCAGCTGCTAACACATGATACCTTTCATGTTACAGCATGATACCTTTCCTTTCATGGAAAAAGAAGGATGACTCACAGGGAAAAACCAAGAGCCCAGAGGGCAGTCCAAAGCCTTGGAGTATGGTTCCCAAGACTTGAGACATAATTAAGGAACTTAGGTTGTTTGCTTGGCTTGGAATCTATATGGACCAGCAACTTCTTCATGCTCTCATCTTCTCCCTTTTTCAGCAAGAGTTTCTAGAGTGGTTATTCTGTCTGTCCCCTTGTGTGTTCAGTAGGAGAGGGTTTACGAACTGAATATTCGTGTCCCCTTAAAGTTCATGTTGAAGCCCTAACCCCCAATGTGATGGTATTTGGAGGTGGAGATTTTGGAAGTAATTAGGTTTAGATGAGCCCATGGGGGTGGGGTCCTTATGATGGGATTAGTACCCTTGTAAAGAGACCAGAGAGCTAGTTCTGTCTCTCTCTCTTCCATGTGAGGATACAGTAAGAAGTCAGCCAAAAAGAAAAAGAAGTCAGCCAGGTCCAAGCCAGGAAGAGAGTCCTCACCAGAACTCAACCATGCAGGTACCCTGATCTTGGACTTCCAGCCTCCAGAAATGGGAGAAAGAAATGTCTGTCGTTTAAGCCCCCCAGTCTGTGGTATTTTGTTATAGCAGCCTGAGCTGACTAATACAGAGGGGGAGGGGTGGAGCAGATAATTTGTCAAGAAGAACTGTACTGGAGAAACTGGATTTAAGGAATTATAATAAATTTATAGACCTGATTTACATTATGAGACCTGATTTACCCGGACCTGATTTACATTATTTACATTATGAGATTCTGGACATTGAGCGGATGCTACAATAGGATGAGATTTCTGGGGACTCTGGAAGGGGTTGACTGTATTCTGCATGTGGGAAGGATATGAATTTTTGGTGGACCGTGGTGGTCTGCAAATTGGCCCACAGTGAACCTTGCTTCCTGGTATTCATACTCTGTGCAGCCCTTTCCCCCACAATGGACCACTGTTAATCTGTCTGACCAATAGCATACGGCAGAAGTGATGGTATGTCATTTCTGATACTTATTTATTTTTATAAGTGTGGCTTAACTCTCTCACTCACTGTCAGATCACTTGCTCTGGGAGAAGCCAGCTGCCCTCTGGAGAGGCCCACTTGCTGAGGACCTGAGGCCGCTGGCCAAAATCAACAAGGAGCTCTCTTCCAACAGAGAGAAAACAAGATGCCTGGGCCATCTTGGACGCAGAGCCTCTGGCCCCAGTCAAGTTTCAGATGACCGTGGTCTGGCCAGCAACTGGATGGTAACCTCCTGAGAGACCCTGAGCCAGAGCCACCCAGAAAAGCCACTCCCAGATTCCTGACTCTCGGAAACTGTATGAAATACTAAATTTTTTAAAGTCGCTATGTGTATTAACCATGTGTTTCTGATGTTTTTATCTCTGGGGCCTGGAAAGACTGTGCCTCCCAGGGCTAGCCAATTCCCAGGGATAGAACATGCCTTTCACAGGCACACATGATGCTCAACATTGCTAATCATCAGGGGAATGCAAATCAAAACCACAATGAGATATCACCTGACACCTGTCAGAACAGCTATCATCAAAAAGACCACAAATAACAAATATCAGCAAAGATGGGGAGAAAAGGGAACCCTTGTACACTGTTGATGGGAATGTAAATTGGTGCAGCCACTGTGGAAAACAGCATGGAGTTTCTGAAACAACTAAAAATAGAATTACCATATGACCCATATGACCCAGCAATTCCACTCCTGGATATACATCCAAAGAAAGCAAAAACACTAATTCAAAAAGATACATGCCCTCCAGTGTTCATAGCAGCATTATTTACAATTGCCAAGATATGGAAGCAACCTAAGTATCCACCAACAGATAAATGGATAAAGAAGATGTGGTATACATACAATGGAATACTACTCAGCCATAATATTTTGCCATTTGCAGCAACATGGATGGATTTGGAGGGCATTGTGCTAAATCAAATAAGTCAGACAGAGGACAAATACTATATGATATTATTTATACATGGAATCTAAAAAATACAACAAACGAGTGAATATAACAAAAGGAAGCAGACTCACAGATATAGAGAACAAACTAGTGGTTACCAGTAGGGAGGGGAGGAGGGGCAATATAGGAATGGAGGAGTGGGAGATGCAAACTATTGGGTGTAAAACAGGCTACAAGGATGTATTGTGCAACATAGGGAATATAGTCAGTATTTTGTAATAATTGTAAATGGAGTTTAACCTTTAAAAATTGTATAAAACATTAAAAATTTAAAAAGAGAACATAGCTTTCATAAGCAAACCAGTTAATCCAGAGCCCACACCCCAACCACCTCCTCCATCAGGCTCTCACACTCTGGGCCACTATCTACCTGCACCAGTGACCGCATAGCCAGGGACCAGACAACTAGAGATAGCCCCCATGCCCCAGAGTCCACTGAAATTTTTCAGACTAGACAATCCTAAGCCCGCTTTCCCTGCCTTGCCTGTCCCTTCCCATAGAAACCACAACAAAGTCTCATGCCCACATGTTCCCCTCAGTCCCTCTGCCTCCAGACTGACCCAGGTGCTTCCCCATGTAGCTCACCTGTGGTGTGGTGTAGTGTGCTCCCTTCTCTTGGGATGTAGGAGTATAGAAAACTGTATTTTCAATGGCACTCATATTCTGATCTATTGGCCTTGCCATACGTAAATAATAATAAAACCTACATTTTAAAATAGCATAATTTGGGGTAATTTGTTACACAGCACTAGATAACTCATACACTTAAATATATATAGATATAGATATAATCTTTTCCTTCATACCACAATGCCATCTTTACACCTAAGAAAATTATCACTTATTCCTTAATATCATCTAATGCTTAGACCATCTTGTAAATGTCCTCCATCTCCCTAAAAATGTCTTTACAACTGGTTTGTTAGAGAACAGGATCTAAACAAGGTCCCCCTATTGCATTTGGTGTTCTGTTTTTCAAGTCTCTTTTCAACATAGAATTTTTTAAAAGGCCAAACCCGAGTCTCCTATAAACATAAAGGAACTAGGTATTAAATATTTAATTAACTCAGTAATAAGGGAAGCAGCAAGATGATTAAATTGGTTAAAAGAAACTTTGAGAAACTGAGGCATCAGAAAATGATTGCTAAGTTAGATTTTTTTTGTAAAACTGGTTAACAACCTCCAAGAAAATAAAAATTAAAATCAAAATCTTTTTGATGATCTTTGCTACCAAATAGAAATCACTTGCATCTCTACCAGACAAAATTAATCCCAGTTGCTATCAGATAAGAATCATCTGCATCACTCTGTTTTATACATGTTGTCATCTTTATTCACAGAACTGTGAAATACCTTCATTAATCTTAAATAGCCTGAAATGAAGGTGCACGCCCCTAGAATGTTAGGCAATGCCCCAGCGTGACATTGAAAAAACAGGACACTAAATCATCACTTTTCTATTTCCAAGTTTTGAGATTATCTTTTTTCTTAACATTCTTTTATCTAGAATAGTCTCCCCATTGGGTTGTTATCCTGTAGAACAGGGGTCCCCAACCCCTGGGCCACAGACCGGCACTGGTCCATGGCCTGTTAGGAACCAGGCCACACAGCAGGAGGCAAGTGGCGGTGAGCAAGTGAAGCTTCATCAGCTGCTCCCCATTGCTCCCCATTGCTCACATTACAGCCTGAACCATCCCCCCATCGCTTGTATTACTGCCTGAACTATCCCCCATCTCCCCCATCCATGGAAAAATTGTCTTCCACGAAACCGGTCCCTGGTGCCAAAAAAGTTGGGGACCGCTGCTGTAGAAGTTCCCACATTCTGACTTTATCTACTTGCTTCTAATGTACTTCAATAAAATGTGATTTTTAGATCAATATCTAGTTGCTAAAAATAATACCACATGTTATTAAATGGATGAAATGTTTTGGTGTCAATAAGAGTTATTAAATCATCATGGGATGTTGAAATAATGTTTTATTAACTTATTCTACTATTAACCTCAAATTCTATATGTAGGATTCCCTTTGAGTATTCTAAAGTAGGGGATGTAGTCTTCTTTCGAAGATGTTACCCAAAAACTCGGTTCGCCTCTTGGAGAATGCCAAGCCACAAAAGACAACCAAGCCAAAGAACAGAGAAACATAGGATTTATTACTTGCATCGAGTAAGGAAAACACCAGGGATATTTCCCAATGCAGTGTCTCCCCAAGAGCAAACTTGGGGAAGTTTTAACCCAAGGGTATATGCATATTCACAAGGGGACTTGGGCAGAGGAGAATTCAGTCTAGAATTGGGGAAGAGATTGACAGAGTCCAGGTTCTGGTTGACTGAAGTCTCAAGGGTCAGCAGAGGTCAGCATCATCGTTCCCTAGCTTCCAGTTATTCTGGTGGTTGAGGGCTCAAGGGAGTTTGGATCCTGCAAGATGGCACAAGAGTGAGCTTCAGGCTAATCCTAACCTTCAAACAGAACTGGGAGTCCTTATAACTGATTTATTGTCTCTGATATGATTAAGTTATTTCCCTGGCCTGGTCAAAGGCAGGCATTGTAGACAGGCTTAGATCACAAAATGGCTTAGGCCAAAATGGCCTCCTCAACCTTTTTGGCACCAGGGACTGGTTTCGTGGAAGACAATTTTTCCACGGACTGGGGATGGGGGGGATGCTTTCGGGATGATTCAAGCGCATTACATTTATTGTGCACTTTATTTCTATTATTATTACATTGTAATATATAGTGAAATAATTATACAACTCACCATAATGCAGAATCAGTGGGAGCCCTGAGGTTGTTTTCACTTGCCACTCACTGATAGGGTTTTGATATGAGTCTGCAAGCAATTTATATATTAGGGTCTCTGTGCAGTCAAACCACTCTGCTAATGAGAATCTGTATTTGCAGCCACTCTCCAGCGCTAGCATCACCGCCTCAGCTCCACCTCAAAGATCATCAGGCACTAGATTCTCATAAGAAGTGCACAGCCTAGACCCCTCACATGCACAGTTCACAGTAGCATTCATGCTCCTTTGAGAATCTAATGCCACCACTGATCTGACAGGAGGCGGAGCTCAGGCGGTAATGTGAGCAATGGGGAGCGGCTGTAAATACAGATGAAGCTTTGCTCACTCACCCGCCGCTCACCTCCTGCTGTACAGACTGGTACCCATCCGTAGCCCAGGGATTGGGGACCCCTGTGTTAGACAGTATGTCTGGTTCTCTTCTTCCGGGACACCCATTCTATCTGCCTACAGAGGCATAAACCTGAGACCTTCGTTTGTTGACCTCAAACACAATTCTCCCCTCCTTTTCTTCCAGAGTCTCTCAGTGTCTAACAGAGGCTTCTTGGTGGTTTTCTTTGAAATCCTGGGCTGGAAGTTTGAGGGGGCTCTCCTTCCCCACCTCCTTACCTCCTCCACTCTTCCTTCTCAGACTTTCACGGAAGGCCCTGGAACTTCTGCTTTTTGTAAAGTACACCGGCTTTTCTCCTTGACATCAATTTCTGCTTGGCTCTGCTTCTCCAGAGTGTCTTTAATGTCTTCAAAGTGGTTTTGTTGCCTGGCTTTGCAGACGGAGCCCCACATCTACACCAGGGATTTCTTCCTGTGCCTCTTACAGGAAGAGAGTTCCTTGAAGCTAATGTGGTACCCACTTGCCAGGAATATTAGACAAAAGAAGAGCATTTACTAAAAGCAGAGGGTCTCCTTTTCCTTCTGGCAAACCACGGATGACAACCTAATTCCTCAGTCTTGAATTTGAGAAACTCACCCCTAATTTGACACCAAACTATCCTAATATATTTACCTATTTTTATTTTGAAAAATTTTGAAAGTATGAAAAGGTCAAAAATCAGTACAATGAATAATTTGTACTCTCTACTGAGATTCAATTGTTAATACTTTGTCTCATTTGTTTTATCTCTTTTTTTTCTGATCTGTTTAAAAACAGGTTGCAGACTTCATGACATTTCATTGATAAATACTTCTGTGTGCTTCTCTAAGAATAAAAATCTTCTTCCACATCACCAAAATGCCACTGTCATATCTATGAAAATTATTAATAATTCCTTAATTCGTCTAATATTTGTTTCATATTCAAGTTTTCCAGTTGTTCTCAAAATGACTTTTATGGCTTTTTTCTTTTTGCAATCTATAAATGTTTGTTAGATCAAACTGGTCAATAATGCTATTGAAATCTTCTATACACTTACTAATTTTTGTTTACTTTTTTTTTCAGCAGATAAGCATCTTGAGAGAGGGATGTTTGTCTCAGTCTCACTGCGGATTTGTTTATTTCTCCTTTCAATACTGTCAATGTTTACTTCGTGTATTTGAAGCTCTTTTTATTAGATGCACACACACTTCGGATTTTTATGGTTTTCTATTGACAATCTTTTGATCATAATAAAATAGTTCTCTTTATCTCAGACAAAACTCTTTGTCTTGAAGTCTACTTGAGTAATATTAATATAGTAATACCAGTTTTTTAAGCTTATGTGAGCAAGGTGCATATATTCCTTCCCATTACTTTCAACCATCTTCGTGTTTTTATATCTAAAGTGAGTCTTTTGTAGACAACATATCATTGTGTCTTACCTTTTTTTAATTGAGGTAAAGTTGATTTACAATATTACTTAAGTTTCAGGTGTACAACATACTGACTGACAATTTTTAAAGATTATACTCCATTTATACTTATTATAAAATACTGGTTATATTCCCTGTGCTGTACAGTGTATCCTTGTAGCTTATTTATTTTATACATAGTAGTTTTTACCTCTTAATCCCCTTCCTCTATCTTGCCCCTCCCTCTTCTCTCTCCCCACTGGTAACCACTAGTTTGTTCTCTATATCTGCGAGTCTGTTTCTTTCTCTTTTTTTTTTTTGCGGTACATGGGCCTCTCACTGTTGTGGCCTCTCCCATTGCAAAGCACAGGCTCTGGACGCACAGGCTCAGCGGCCATGGCTCACGGGCCTAGCCACTCCGCAACATGTGGGATCTTCCCGGACCGGGGCACGAACCCGTGTCCCCCGCATCAGCAGGTGGACTCAACCACTGCGCCACCAGGGAAGCCCCCTTTTTTGTTATATTCACTAGTTTGTTTTATTATTTTAGATTCCACATATAAGTGATAGCATGCAGTATTTATCTTTTTCTGTCTGACTTGTTTCACTAAGCATGATTGTCCTCAAAATGACTTTTATGACTTTTTAGAAAATCCAGGATCCAATCAGGATTCACACATTTCTTCTGCTTTCTTTATCTTTTTTAAACTAAAATAACCCCTGTGGTGATTTTAAAATATGTTCACAAATTCTTTGATTCTCCCGATTCAAAAGATGGAACTTCCCCTTGAGTGTGGGCTGTCCTTATTGACTCACTTTTAATAAATGGAATATGGCAGAAGTGACAGCTTGTGCCTTCTGAGTCTAGTTCATATGAGGCATTGGGGCTTTCTCCTTGCCTTCTCTTGGACCACTGTGTGAGATACTGTTCATTGTTGTTTAAGTAGCTTAGGTCTGGGGTAATTAGTTACTCAGCAATAGCTAGCTAATACAGTGTCCATTTAACTACCCTCCCCTGTATTTCCTGTGAACTGGAAGGTAAGTTTAAAGGGTTGATGTAGTTCAGGCTAAACATTTTTGGCAAGAGTCTGAAGAACTTCATGTTCTAGGACATCAGGAGGAACATAACGTTAGGTGTCCCACTGTGAGTCATGTTAAGTTTGATCACTTGGCTCCTTTACTAAAAATCTTGTTCCACGTGGTACAATGAAGTATGGGGAAGTTTGTGTTTGATTAGAGATCACAGTATGTATCAAAAGAACTAGGGCTTGAGTCCTGATCCTACCCAAACTGTTTCAGCTTCCTGCCCTTGGTTGAATCATTTATCAATTTGCAGACTTTTGACAGAGGGGTGGGGTGGGAGTAGGGCTGGCACCCCCAACCCCCATGTTGTTCAAGGGTCAATTGTATTGAATTATCACAAAACAGCTGTGGAAAGGGCTGTGCATGACTGTCAGGCAGAGATTTCTATTCCATTCTAAATGTCTGCAGCATCAGGACTCATGTTTGTCTGAAGCCCCCGGCCTGAGTAGCCTCAGTTAACTGGAATGGTAACCATCCTTTCCTCTGGGTAAATACCTTTTAATAGGGGAAGATTTAGAATTAAATATCAAAACTTTATGAAAGTCAAAGCCGTAGTATTAACATGAAATTTCTCAGGTAAGATGTGTGCATATTTGGTATTTTATGTTCTTGGAATATTTAATAGAATTTGACCAATTAGAAGGTCAGCCATTTATCACCAATTTAAAATGTGTAACTAAATAGTTAATTTAGATTTGTGATTCAAGGCTGGAGTCTTACTAGGTTGATTCATCATACTGAAAGGAGTAAGAGAACTTAAGCTTTGCTTCTTTTGTAAATTAAGTTATTAAATTTCCTATAATTATGTAGTATTCAGGAATCTTTTTTGTTGTTAATTTGGGCAACAAAAATACTTTAAAGGAAAATCAGTTACATTACATGTATAAATGTTGTTTAAAAGAGCTGAAGATGGTTCATTAACTTAGTAAATCCAAAAACCTCTTTCAACTGATGCCTCAGGTTTACTAGATGTATAATAAGAAGAATGAGATCTGTAAACTGAACTTTAATAACGAATAAGAGAATAAGGATTTAGGATTTGTAACTTTCATATATGGGAAATTAAAATGTAAAGCCAAAATAAACATCCACACAGTTCTTTCTGTACCCAAAACTACCCTCAAGGATGCCAAAAACTTATCCACAAATCCATGCCTTCGCTTATCCATTTCTGGCTGCCAATATATTGAATACTTTCTAAGGTCCAACCGAAGTGCATCAAATTTCTAAAAATTTTAACTTCTATCTCTCCATCTTCAGATCATGTGTAAAACTGCCCTGCTCCAAACCACCATTTTACTTTATTTGTATCCATTATATGGACTTGATCTTTGCCTTGTCATGATTTGTGGGGACAAGTCATGGTAGTTATTTAATAATCTATATTTATGTAATAAAAGTGAATACAAGAGAAATGTTAATTTACCCCCAAATTACTAGAATAAACACTTCAAATAAAATTAAAGTGTCATAAACTACAGTTTAATATTTCTGCTGATAAAGTAGTTTTGAAATAAATAACATTACAGTTAATGAATTTAAATAAAGGGTCATTTATAGCAGCTCTACTCATAATTGCCCCAAACTGGTAACAACCCAAATATCTTTTTATTTTATTTTTTTTATTTTTATTTTTATTTTTTGTCTGCATTGGATCTTAGTTGTAGCACGTGGGATCTTTCGTTGCAGTGCGCGGGCTTCTCTCTAGTTGTGGCGCGCAGGCTCAGTAGATGCGGCACACAGGCTTAGTTGCCCCGTGGCATGTGGGATCTTAGCTCCCTGACCAAGGATCGAACCCACATCCCCTGAGTTGGAAGGCAAATTCTTAACCACTGGACCACCAGGGAAGTCCCCCAAATATCTTTCAGTGAGTGAACAGATAAACAAACAATGGTACGTTTATACAATGGAATACTACTCACATAGAAAAGGGAACAAATTATTTACACACCTTGCAAAGGGTTCCTGGACCCAATTCCAATGTGTGTGTGATGCGCGTCTGTGTATGGATGCTTCCCCATATCAACGAGCAATTCTTGGGTGCCCGTAAGGGTGTCCAAGAATTCAACTAAATCTACTTGGAGATAGAACCAGATTCCACAGGTAAAGGGCTCAATCTCACAAGACCACTCTCCACTTCAGACGCCAGTGGAAGCCTGTGCTTCTGACCAACTGGCTACAAATTGGAGGTTCCAACGACCCCCTCCAATTCAGGATGCCAACCCCAAGTCCAGGTTGCATCCTGTGCTTCTGAACAACTGGCTATAAATCAGGGGTTCCCATGACCCCCTCCTTGGGTTCCATTAATTTGCTAGAGCAGCTCACAAAACTCAGGAAAACCCATTTACTCACAAGATTACTGGCTTGTTAGGAATCAACAGTCAGATGGAGAGATACATAGGGCAAGGCATGGAGAAAGGCACGGAGCTTCCACGCTCCAGGCCCTCTCCCCAAACTCCATGTGTTCACCAACCCAAAAGCTCTCTGAATCCTGTCCTTTTGGGTTTTTATGGAGGCTTCATTACATAGGCACGATTGATTAAACCATTGGCTGTTGGCTAATGGTTGACCCTCCAGCCCCTTCTCCCCTCCCTGGAGGTTGGGGGGTGGTGATGAAAGTTCCAACCTTCTGATCCCTTAATTGATTCTCCTGGTATCAGGGCCCCAATCTTGGGTGGGACTCAAAAGTCACCTTCCCTGAAGAATTTCAGGAACTGAAATTCCTGAAATTTCAGGAGGATAAGAGACCAATTATTATTCCCTTACTCTTTTTTTTCCCCCTTGCTCTTATGACTCAGGAAATTCTAAGGATTTTGGGAGCTGTAAGCCAGGAACTATGGAGGAAGCCCAAATATATACATGAGAAATTTATATTTGGTCATCTGAGTGAACAAATATATATAAATTACAATATTGCACACTCAAAAACATGAACAGGTGAGTGAAAGAAGCCAGTTTCAAAAAGTTACATAGTACATGATTCCATTATACAACATTCTGGAAAGGCAAAACTGTAGGAAGGGAGAACAGGCCAGTGGTTGCCAGGGGCTGGGGATTGGGAGAGGGGTTGACAACAAAAGAGCATGCAAGAGAATTTTCTGGGGTGTTGGAATTGTTCTTTATCCTGATTGTAGTGGATACACATATCTACACATATGTTAAAATGCACAGAGCTGTGTACCAAAATCAAATGTGTATTTTACAGTATGTACATTTAAAATAATTTAAAATATGTAAAGAGACAAATATAAAAAAGGATAAACAGTAATTCCGTACCTGGATCTTTTTCTCTAGGTATTTGTTGCCCAGTATTCTGGTGAAAAAGGGAATAAATCCTGTTATCAAATTCCTTAATTTCAAGAGAACCCCATGAAAGGAGTATTGTCATCATGTGTTTCTTTTTCAGTGAAAGAGCAAAGGGGTCCTTCCTGAAATCCTGAAACTGAGGGCAGGAGTCTTCACTTATATCCCTTTTACTATAACTTGCTTAATGAGTAATATTCTGTAACCTGTCTTCACCGACTTAGCTCGATTTAATTGTCCTTGCAAACCGCATTCCCCCCAAGCTTCATGTAGCTTAGACAATATATCACAAGTAGATGACACCTCTGACCTATGGGGTCGCTATGGTAATGGTTGCTTAAGTTGTTTTTCAGAAATTGGACAGTTCTCCAAATTCGATCAGGATAACACTGCCATTTTCTGAACATGCATCCCATAGAAGCATGTAACTCAGATACACCTTCATAGAACACCTATTCCTTCACCTTTTTCTTGGCCTTGATCCTCTTTCCCCACACCTCAGGCCACTCTGATTCTTTATCCCATAAAAATCTCAAGCCCTTCGCCTTTGGGGAGGCAGATTTGAGACTTGTTCTCCCATCTCCTCGCGCAGCTGTCTCGTGAATAAACACTTTCTGTGCTGCAAGCCTCCGCATCTCAGCATTTGTGCATCTGGCACATGAACCTGGTATAGGAAGATGCATTTTAATTCAAATGCCTGCAAGTGAGAAAGGTCGTGATGTCAGGGGGGAGAGATACCGTGTATCTAGTGCGGTGAGAGCTGCTGTGAAGGAGGCATCAGCAAGGAAATAGGACAGAAAGGGAGAGCAGAATTTTGCTAATTCAGCGTCAGGTGCTAGGAGGGCAGGTCCAACTCCTCCGAGTTGGAAGCCAACAAAGCACCGACCAGGACAAATGAGAGGCAATCATGGGATGCATTTATCAATTTCTTTTTCTTTCTCCCTAACGAGCTCTTAGTCTGAATAATAAAACTTAATTTTTTAAAAAATGGATAAACATTATTATATTTTGGCTTTCAAACCTCAACACAAAGACTTTCCTGAACAACCCTGCTTGCTTGCTTGCTTGCTTTCAAAGGTGAAAACTCTACCGTACCATTCCAGAAAGTGAGGAAATGTCTCATTTGTTTTTAGGGATGAGGTCTGTTTTCATGGGAAAGGACTCCATTCTGCCACCATTTAGGATACGAGTTATATTTGTTATCTTTTGTGCGTAACAAATGTCCCTAAACTTTAGTGGCTTAGAACAACAAGGTATTGTTTCTCAAGTTTCTGCTGGTCTCCCCAGGTCAGACTGCTGGTGGAGGTACTGCGGCTGGAGTCAAAGGTGGCCTCATTCACATCCTGGGACCTTGTTTGGGCTGCTGGTGGGGCTTCTCTCTCCACATGGTCTCTATCTGCTCCAAGACGTTGAGAATGAAATCTTCAATACCTCTGAAGACCTAGTCTCCGAGGTTGCACAGTGTCACTTCTGCTGCATTCCATCAGCCAAAGCAAGTCAGGAGGCCAGCCCAGAGTCAAGGGGTGGAGAGACAGGTGTCACCTCTTGACTTAGGGAAGAGCAGCAAAGTCACACTGCAAGGGAATGAGGACACAGGACACCATTTGTGGGGGCCATGACTGTCACAATGCACCACACTATTGTTAATAACATTTAAAGCTCATATAAACATTAATTAAATTAGCTCTTGGCTCTGAGACTGTAACCTGGATGAAATTAGACTAAAGATCTATTTTGGATCAGAAGCTTGTATTCATTCCAGCTTTGATGCAGTTAATCCTTACTTAAAACTATCAGAAACCACTTATAGATGAGCCAGAGAAATCTGACCCTGATGGTTATGGGGATTTTAACCATCAACTAAGAGAAAAGTAACGCGAATCCATCAGCTATTTTTAAATGTACTATTATTATCTAATTGTATGTCAACTCCCTTAGGTTTCCTGATGTCTAAACATTTCACAGTGTTGTAGAATTAGGAAAAGACCCAATTGCCACGAGGATGCGGGCAAAGCTGAACGTGCACGTGAAGCAGGGCTGTAATGCTGGTAGGTGTCTGCAGCAGAAGGCACAGAGAAGGCCAGGATAACCCTTGTGCCTGCAGCTCAGACCTGGCCCTCTTGTCACTGCAGGCTGCCAAACCTGTCACACTCTGGCAGTAAGGAGCGGCAGTTGCATGAGGACCAGGGCTACACTGACATCTGACCACCTCTGCAGTCTGGGCTCATTCCAGAAATTCCCTGGGAAGAAAGTGGCATGCAATGAAATGAAATGTCAGAGTCACCATATAGCCCCGCCATTCCACTCCCAGGAATATAACCAAGAGAACTGAAAACATATGTCCACACAAAAACGTACTCATAAATGTTCACAGCAGCATTATTCATAATAGCCCAAAAGTGGAAATGATCCAAATGTCTACCAACTAATGAATGGAGAAATAAAATGCTCCATATCCACACAGTGGAATATTATTTGGTGATAAAAAGGAAGGAAGTACTCTTCCATGCTACAACATCGATGGACCTTGATAACATTATGCTAAGTGACAGAAGGCAGCCACAAAAGATCACATAGTACAATGATTTCCTTTACATGAAAGATCCAGAATAGTCAAATCTATAGGCACAGAAATCGGATTAGAGGTTGCCAGGGGCTGGGGGGAGAGGAGGAATGGGGAGCCACTGCTCGTGGGAATAGTTTTCCTTTTACAGAAAGGAGAATGCTGTAAAACTGATTGTAGTGGCGATGGCACAACCCTGTGAATGTATCAACCGTGGAAGCGTACACTTTGGATGAATGGCATGGTAATGTGAGTTATATCTCAATAAAGAGGTTAAAAATAATTGTTCTTTGAGCACTGAGGATGGGTATTCTAGTCCTTAGAGGGATGGATATGGTATGCCATTTCTGTCCTAAGTGCAAGAAGATCGCCTGGGAAACAGCCTCCTGCTCTCGGCCCCTGCCACCTTTTCTGCAAGGCTCCCTTTTCCCTTTTCCCTCTTCCTGCTCAGATGCTGTGGGATGGGGTTAGGGGAGGCAGAGGGTGGGTGAGGAGTCTCTAGCTGCACCCCCAGGGGGCGCGCGCACGTGTTGCCAGGAGGGGCCCCAGGGGGGCCCTCCACCCCTGCCGAGCTCCAGGGGCTGCGGTCCGAGGGAAAGGGTGGCACGCGACACTAACAAAGTTGTTCGACCCCAGGCGCAATCCCAGCCATCCCAGGAGACCCCGAAACCAACCATAACCTCACCCCCAGCCCAGAAAGGGCTTCTCAAGGGGCGCGGATTGCGGTGGCACCCCTGGATCCTGTCCCTCCGGGGTCGCCGCCGGGCCCGAGAGGGGCGGTGTCCTCGGGTGGGCGCGAGGTCCCGCAAGGGCCGCCGGGGACTCGAGGAGGAAGCGGAGGGCCCGCAGGGAAAGGGGCGCTGAGTCAGCGGAATCCGTCCTGACTCTCCCAGCGAGACCTGGCTCAGAATCGAAGGGCCTGCAGGGGGCGGGAGGTTCGTAAAAGGGCAATATTTGTATTACTGAGAAAAGCAAATAGGAGGGTCCAGAGAAGTAGGGATGGGGGTCGCGGAGAAAGCAGAAGAGAGGCGGCCAGGAGCTAGATCGGAGGCGGGGCGGGGGGCGGGGGGGGGGTCCGGGATCACGTGGGACCCCTGCCCGGTGGGGTGGGCACAATTCGCAGGGCAGGCTGGGTCGGGGCTAGCAAGCCGAGGGGCTGCGAAGGAAGACGGCCGTGCGGACGCTTCCTGCAGGAGATGCACGGAGATAAGCTAAACTCCTCCATCGCGTGATTGCAATCCAGCCACTCAAATGGAAACCGAGTCCCAGGCGCCCCACAGTGTCCTCTGAGTTTGCCTCTAAAATGCACGCCAGCCTGAGGAATCTCAGAGACCCGAAAAGAGGGGACGTCTCTCCTGGGGAGCTGGGGGTTGGAAGGAGAGCCCCTACCGAGGCCGGAGCCATTCACCTGGGCGGTGACCCTGGAGCTTTGCCTTTGCAGAGTGCATATGGCCAGCTTGGGCCACCTTGTCACCAGTTCCTGTCTCTGCTGCCCTCTGGCCAAAGTGGAGGGATGCTTCAGGAGCTGGAGGCAGATGCCATCAAGAGTTGCAGGGGTGAGCACTGAGGGCAGCTGTCCCTTTGGCCCTTCTTTCTTACAACGTTTTTATTACCACAGTAATTTGTGTTCATGATTTAACAATAGATAAAATACACTGAATAGAATAATGGGCCTCCAAAGATGTCCACCCACAACCTGTACACATGTTAAAGCCCACCCCCCCCCCCATAAAAAACAAAAAACGAAGAGACTTTGCAGGTGTGATTAAGTTAAGGATCATGAGAAGGTGATTATCCTCCATCATCCAGCGGGGAACAGTGCAGCCACAGAGGTCCTCAGAATAGGGAAGCAGGAGAGTCAGGGTCACAGGAAATGTGAGGACAGAAGCACAGGTCAGAGCGATGCAATTGCTGGCTTTCAGGATGGAGGAAGGGGACGCTAGCCTGGAATGCAAACGGCTTCTAGAAGGTGGAAAAGGCAAGGGAACAGGAGTTTCCCCTAGAGCCTCCAGAAGGAACCTAGGCCTGCAGACACCTTGACTGCAGGCCAGTGAAACCCATTCAGACTTCTGACCTCCACAACTGTATGATCATAAATGTGTGTTGTTTTAAGCCACTAAGTCTGTGGTAGTTTGTTACAGTAGCAAGGGGACATGAATACATACATCTTTAAAATGAAGGGACTTCCCTGGCGGCCCAGTGGTTAAGACTCTGTGCTCCCAATGCAGGGGGCGTGGGTTTGATCCCTGGTCTGTGAAGTAAGATTCTGCAAGCCACGTGACATGGCCAAAAAAAAAAGAAGAAGAAAATCAGTCACTTGTAATCCACCTCCCAGAACAAACACATGATTTTTCGTATCTGTAGCTTAGCAGTCAACTGAGACCCAGAACTGGTGTGAGAACGCACTGGTGTGAAGGCTGAAGTGCCACGTGGCTAATGCTGGCGCGCCCCATTCTATCCGCTAAGAGAGTCTTGACGCTCACCCAGCGCCAGATCTGGGCATTCCAAATGCCATTCTCCACTAAAAGGAACCAGAGCTCCACAGAGAAATGGCCAGTTTCACAGTTCAAGATACAAGATGTGCCCAAAACATATTATTCTGCCAGACAGTGAGGAAGTGCTCAAAGAATCATAGGAACATATCAAAAAGACAAAAGAGGGCTTCCCTGGTGGCGCAGTGGTTGAGAGTCCGCCTGCCGATGCAGGGGACGCGGGTTCGTGCCCCGGTCCAGGAAGATCCCACATGCCTGGGAGCGGCTGGGCCCGTGAGCCATGGCCGCTGAGCCTGCGCGTCCGGAGTCTGTGCTCCGCAACGGGAGAGGCCACGACAGTGAGAGGCCCGCGTACGGCAAAAAAAAAAAAAAAAGGACAAAAGATACTTAGCTTGAGCAGGCTCCCACTGGACAAATCTAAGATGATGATATTACTGAATTATAACTATTCTTACTTTATTATAATCATAGCCTAAAGTAAGAATCCACAAGTGCATATGGATATAATCATGTAAATAAAAAAATAAGTACATAGGGAGAAGGGAAAGCTCTTCCTTATGATATGATATTGACTAATGAATGTAGAAGGGATAATGGAATTAGAAAATACCATTTGGAGCCACCATAGTAATAATCGTGCCAGGGAGAATCATCAATGGATGCTAAAACAGTGGGTGAAAGTTTAATGAGACGCAGGATTTGTATACGGTCTCAAGCTCTTTCCCCACAGGATACTACGAAAGGGAAAACACTAACTTCACAGTGGAGAAACCTGGCCACCATCTTAACCGAGTGATCAAAGTTAATGTGACCGCTAATGGGACACATTGACAACAGGTGGCTCTGATATGATGCAACACAAGGGCACAACATGCCCAAAATGCATAACCTGAATTTCATTGTGAGGAAATATCAAACAAATCAAATCGAGAGACGTTTTACAAAACAACTGGCCTGCACCCTACAAAAATGTCCACATCGTGAACAGCAAAGAAAGACTAAGGCATTGTTCCTTATTAAAGGGGACTAAAGAGGCATGACAACTGAATGCAATATGGATTCTGGATTGGATCCTGCCCAGGAAAAAACATTTTTTCCTTTTTTCCTTATAAAGGACATTAGTCATGCTACAGCATGGATTAACCTTGAGGACTTTATGCTTAGTGAAATAATCCAGTCAAAAAAAGACAAATATTGTGTGATTCCACTTTTATGAAGTACTTAGAATAGTCAAATTCATAGAGACAGAATAGATAGTGGTTACCAGGGGCTGGGTGGCAGGGCAGATGGGGAGTTATTGTTCAATGAGTACAGAGTGTCAGTTTGGGATGATGAGCAAGTTTGGGATGATGAGCAAGTACTAGAAATGGATAGTGGTTGCTATAGACTGTTGTGTCCCCCCAAATTCACACATTAAAGCCTAATCCCCAATTTGATGGTATTGGGAGATGGGACCTTTGAGAAGTGATTAGGTTATGAGAGGGATTAGTGTTCTTATAAAAGGGCCCCCAGAGAGCTCCCTTGCTTCTTCTGTCCTGTGAGGACACAGTGAGAAGATGGCAGTCTGTGAAACAGGAAGCAGGTTCTCACCAGACACCCAATCTGCCAGCTCCCTGATCATGGACTTCCAGCCTCTAGATCTGCGAGAAGTAATTTCTGTTTCTAGCCACCCAACCAGCCTATGGTATTTTTATTGTAGCATCCCAAACAGACTAAGACAGTGGTGATGGTTGCATAACGTTGTGAATGTACTTAATGCCGCAAATTGAATGTTATATATATTTTACCACAATAAAAATAATTCTAAAAAACGGCAACTTAAAAAAAAGAACATTCATAAATGATTGGCAAAATGTGTGTAAGTTCTGTACATTATATAACAATGGTGTGCCAATGTTAATGTTCTCATTTTGATAAATGTTCTGTGGTTATGTAAGCAAGTGTCCCTTTTTCCAAAAAAAAAGAAATATATGGTGAAGTATTTAGGGGCAAAGAGGCAACATGTTTACAATCTACTCTCAAACGGTTTAGAAACATTAACATATACAAATTACCCATGTCTGGATAGAGAGAATGGCAAAGCAAATGTTAACATTTGGGGAATGTGGGCGTAATGTGTATGAGAATTTGTACTATTATTGCAACTTTTCTGTAAGTCTAAAATTATTTCAGAATAAGCAGTTTTTAAAATTAGAAGAGGAAACTAATTGGAAAGAAGTGAAATACTGTCTGGGGGAAACAGAATTCTAATGCCTGAGGCTGAGATGCAGTGACTGTCTGGGCCTCCCGGCTCTGGGATGCCCTAACTCTCAGGCTTAGGGTCAAGGGATGCAGGGTTTTGGTGTCACTGACTGGTGGGGAAGAAATAAGACAGATGGAGAAAGACAAATACTGTATGATTTCATTCATATGTGGAATCTTAAAAAAAACACAACCAAACAAACTAAACAAAAACAAGCCCAAAGATACAGAATCAGATTAGTGGTAACCAGAGCGGAAGTGGGTGGGGGGGGTGGGAGAAATGGGTGACGGGGGTCAACTGTATGGTGATGGATGGTAACTAGACTCGTAGTGGTGACCACCTCGTAGTGTATACAAGTTATAAAATGTCAAATTGAAATGCTGTGCACCTGAAACATGAAGAAGACGAATAAAGAAGAAGAAGGAGGAGAAGGAGAAGGAGAAGAAGAAGAAGAAGACGACAACAGGCAGAACAAATCGATGGTGATGGTAATCACACCCAGGTACGGGGCAGTGGGTCTTGATTATCGGGAGGGCAGGAGGGAATTCTGTGCGGTCCTGAAAATATTCTCTGTCTTGATCTGCGTGCTAGTTACAAGTTTCCAAGACGTGCACTTAAGCTCTGTGCTCTTTTTGCTGTATGTGTTAATCCTCCACTTGAAAAGGGTTAGACCGTCTCCACCCCCAGGTTGACGCTGCGCACTGAGATTGCGTCCATGCAAACGAGGCATTCACTGAAGACTCGAGGGGGACTCGATTTACGTTGTTTGTTCTTTCGTTGCTAAGCAACACAGGCTAAGCGGCACAACCAAGGGACGCCAACCTTTAACAGCCAACCCGGGGGATGTGCTAAGCCAAGGCTCCAAGAGGGATCCACACGGACAGTCCCCACTCCCAGCCCTTTTGTGTTCGGGGGTGGGGGCGGGGAGGAGGTGAGAATGGGAGTTGAGCAGCTCAGACGCCGCGGAAGGCCCGGCCCCTCCCGGCGTGGGCTGGCTGCAGTGAGCCACTCTCCAGCCCGCCCGCTGCATCTATCGCTATGGCAACTGCTTCCTCAGGTCTGGGGCTAAAATGAGGCTCTGTGGGTGTCAATCCGTGCTTGAGGTCTCACCTGCCGTGGAATTGTGTGGCCCGATGAGGAAATTGATGAGTCACTGCAGGAAAAGCCTGACGCTTGTTAGACTGGTTCATTTGTGCAGAAATGGGGCAGATTCGAGGCTGGGGGACAGGCCTCAGAGAGAGGAAGGGGTGAAGGTTATCTGAAGGGCAGAGGTGGTCAGGGCATCAAGAGAAAGAGGTAAGGGCCAGTTAAAACTAAAGAGAGGTGGAAATAAGCAAAGATCACCCAAATGAGAAAAAACAAAGGCTGTTTACGCAGAGCTTGCTGTTCAGTCAGCCGCCCTCCTGCGTTTGGCAGAGGCTCAAAGACGAGGGAGGCGTGGGGAAACTCCTAACAGAAAAGGGGAAGGCTGCAGGTGTGCACTGATCCGAGGCTGTTGTCCTGGGGAAGCTGGAGGCGGGCGGGGGGCGGGGTCGTCCTGTGCGATTGGCGAGGGTGGCTTATTTGGCTTTCTCTGATTGGTCCTGAATTGGAAGCGGGCCAAAAACTAGGGAAGCTGACAGTTATTAAGTGCTGACCGTTCCGGGTTGCTTGCTGCAGTGGTAGTGGTTTGGCTTCCTGGACTGGTTGCAGCAGACTGTGGGTCAGAGTTCTATTGTCATATATGGCCTGGCTATTGTCCGTTCGTATATTCAGTCTCTCAATGAACACCCAGAAGTTAGACAGTCAAGAGAGTAGTCCTCATGGTCCTATTAGCAAGGAAGTGAGGCACTGAGCGGTGTAGAGAGGCAGCTGCGAGGACCACCCCAGGAGAGGTGGGCCGTGGAGCATCACAGGGAGGAAAGTGAGGGAGGTGGGTGAGGTTAAACACCCATCTGATCTCAGAAATACAGGGTGCAGGGGCACCTCTGATGGGGACTCTCAGAGCCCCTTGTGAGTCGGGGCTGTGTTCCTGGCACACGCCCTAGATGCGGAGCGAGGGCCCCTTCGGAGGTGTGGGACGTGGGTAACTCACTGAACCTGAGTGCTCGCTTCAGCTCCTGCCTCATCAAACTGCTGAGAATTATTGAGTTAATGTGCGTCAAGTTCACTGGACTGTGCCCGGCACTTGGCAAGTGCTCGGTCAATGTTAGATATTGTTTTGCTTTGGAATAATTGGTCAAAAACTGAAATTAAATATATTGTTAGGATTGATGTCAAATTGTGTTAATGTAACTGTCAGCTGAAGTGTTGGAAACCTGGCCTCAGAGTAGGGTAGAGAAGGGTGGTGAGTGGATTGAAGGGGCCAGTAGTAGAAACACATCGTTCGTGGGCACCATTCGGTCCAGCCTAGACTGCATGCCCTTCCCAGGGACGGAGGAGCAAGAGAGGCATAGGCCAGTGGAAAGCCTGGCAGGTCCCCTAAAATTCTGTGTTTGGAGGGCGGATCCATTCTCTGAAAGAGAGGCAGATCTTGTTGCCAGGAGAAGGGGGGATGGAGAGATTTACAAACAGAAATAACATGTATGTGTAGTCATGTGCTTAAAGTTTGTGCAAAAAGAAGATTCAACCTAAGAAATTTAGAAATTCTAGTTAGGCTCCAGAGTTACATCTAAATGTAATTACATTTAATGTGACTAGTTACATTAGTCAGAATGCTAATCATTACATGGGTTCTCCAAGTGAGGTTGTAAAAAAGATTCTTTCCCAATAAAACTAGATAGTCATCCCTAATTCAGTGGTAACCTTTGAAGATAGGAATCAGGTCTTAGATATACCTGACCTGCTTATCTTTGGGGCCTAACAGCATATTCCACAAAATAAGTGCTCAGTAACTGTTTAAAGATAATGAAGGCATACAAGAAGGTAACAAAAGAAATCCAGCTTCAGAGCTTAATGGTTTCCATAGGTACAGGAGTGAGGGGTGCCAGATAATCCCTAAAGGTTCCTCTGGGTTCCACAAGATAAAGTTTCTAGGAAGAACTTCGCTTTAGGGCAACTACACAATTTCAGATTAGAATCTGAAATATCGGATGAAAATGTTTATTTCAACAGACTCATTGGTTAAAGAGATCCTCCCTTGGGGCCCCAGGAGCTGCCTCTGGACACTGCATGTAACCATGTGTGGCAGAGGGGGTTGACACTTGCTGGCTCTACAGCCTCTGGAGCCAGCAAATCAATATTGAGGTTCAGACTGGTGGGGAAGCATGAGTATTAGTTTGACTGCTGTAACAAGTTGCCACAGACTAGGTGGCTTAAAACAACAGAAATTTCTCTCTCACAGTTCTGGAGTCGAGAAGTCTGAAATCAAGGTGTTAGCAGGACATTTCCTACAGAGGCTCTGAGGAAAATCCATTCCTTGCTTCTTTCAGCTTCTAGTGGCTGCTAGTGTTCCTTGACCTGTGACTGCATCACTCCAATCTTTGCTTTCATCTTCACATGGCCTTCTCCTCTGTGTGTCTCAAATCTCCCTCTGCCTCACTCTTATAAGGACACCTGTCATTGGATTTATGGTCCACCTGGATAATCCAAGATGACCTCATCACAAAATCCTTAATTTAATTACATCTGTAAGGACTGTTTTTCTAAATAAGGTAACATTCACAGGTTCCAGGGATTAGGGCGTGGATGTGTTTTGGAGGGCCACCATTTGGCCCATGACACTCATCTCCCAAGGCAAGAACATTAAAAAGTTCATAGTTCACTCCTGAAAATGCTTGTTGACTGCCATGGAGCTCCCAAGACGTTCTGGAGCTGAGCCAATGAGCTCACGTGGAACAGCCCATCATCCATCCACCCTTGGAGATGGCATTTACTGCCAGCTTGCAGCAATCTGGTATAGCTGGGATATCCAACAGAGCTTCAAGAAATTCCTGGGCTAAAGGATCCTCTGCATGTGGAAGTCTTCATGGCCAACGTAGATACTTTTCTACTCGCAAGGGTGGACCACTTAGTCCATTTATCCTCGGGGTCCTTGGGGCTTGTATAGTTTAGCATTTTTCAGAGTGCATGCCCAGGCACTCCAGCTGTGTGACATGGCCTCTGAGAAAAGAGTTCAGAGACCAAGGACATGCGAACAACACTGGGGACCATATTCCCTCTTGAGGAGGCTCAACACATTTTAATCGATTAAAGGCACCCAGAAATCCTATGGTAGAGAAGCCCAGTATTTCCCAACTTGTCTGCAACTCTTTACAACTCATAAATCATACTTGGCTTTGGAAGGGAAATCTATTGGAAAGGAAATGTATGAGCATGTGTTTGCACTGTGTCTTCTGTGTTGGCAGAATGAGGGAATGTCAGATTATGCCTCCTTTCTGACCTTCTTTGCAATCTCAGAGCTTTTTTCAATCTCTGACTCTAATGGGCTCTGGTCTCTGCTCCGCACCAGCTCCCCTGCTGACACTTTGCTTCATCCCAGGATTCAGCTGTGTTTGCCCAGGACTTACTGACTTGCTTGATGTTACAGCAGAGAGCACAGAACTCTCTGTTATGCCAAGTCCTCTGAGGCCCTCCTCACATTCTGTTCCTTTACCATAGTTGAGGGACATGTGGGTGAGCTTTGTGTAAACGGCACCAAATAAAGCATCTTCTTTATGTGCTTCATTGAGTAATAAGTTTAGATGTGGCAACTCAGTCTAAATTTGTGTGGCTTAAGCCCAACTTCTCTTTTTCTTACTTTGGTCTCTTCAGAAGGAACTCTCAAGGCCCAGTTACATCACATGGACAGTCAGGACGCTGTCACTTGGGAAGAACTGCAGGCGTCAACCGTGATTTGCCTTTCTCTTTCTCCTTTCTTTCCTTCCTTCCTTCTTCCCTCTCTCCCTCCCTCCTTCCCTCTCTTTCCTCCCTTCCTCTACTTCTTTCCCTCCTTCCTTTCTCTCTTTCTTCCTTTCTTTCTTTCTCTTTTCGTTTTCTTTCTTTCTTTCTCCTTCTTACCTTCCTTCCTCCCTCTCTCCCCCCCCTTCCCTCTTCCTTTTTTCATTCCTTCCCTCCCTTTCTTCTTTCTGTTCTCTCTCTTCTTTCCTTCTCTTTCTCTTTTCTTTCTTTCCTTCTTTCTTCCCTGGGTCCCTCTTCTTTGCTTCCCTCCCTCCTTTCTTCCTTTCTTTCCTTCCTTCCTTCCTTCCTTCCCTCCCTCCCTCTCTCTCTCTTTCTTTCTCTTTCTTTCTTTCCAAGAATTAGGAGATTGACACAAACAGAACAAGGTTTTATTTCATTGGAAAAATTACAGGAGACTTTTTTATCCTTAATGGCCATACCATACGGCTTGTGGGATCTTAGTTCCCCGACCAGGGATCAAACCTGCACCCGCTGCATTGGAAGCATGGAGTCTTAACCACTGGACTGCCAGGGAAGTGCAAAAATTACAGGAGAAATTTTTAATAAAGAGCTTAGAAGGTTTTGTAAGATACACTTGTCATTACAAATACCAACAAGAATGTTTTTAATGATAGCATGCACTTTCAAATTTAAGAATAATTTAAAATTTTGGCTGTCCTACTTCGTGAAAAAGATATAAATGAAAGAATATGAAGGACTGTGGCTTTCACGTTTTACTCCACAGATTCTTTTGTTTTACTTAAAAAAATATTTTCTTTTGGCCATGCCACAGGGATGTGTGATCTTAGTTCCCTGACCAGGGATCGAACCCAGGCCCCCTGCATTGGAAGCCTGGAGCCTTAACCGCTGGACCACCAGGAAAGTCTCTACTCATGTGTGATTAATGAATGGTGAGACTCAGTAGCCAACACTTTAACCAAGTGATCAAACTCGGCATCAGTAATCATGGTCCAACCTGACATTTTGGCCTCCTGATTTGCTACCATATGAAAAACACATCATCTATAAAATATTCTTGCTAAAAAATGTTTAACTTTAGTCATATCAAGCCTCTAGGCTAACTTCCAGTTTATAGGAAATACAGGGGCTAAAGGAACAGTTAAATGACACTAGGACAAATCAATCAGACAAATCTAGAATGAAGGACATTGTATAAAACAACTGTCCTGTGATTTTCCAACAGGGATTGTCATCGCAAAATGAAAGGTACAAGGACTGTTTTAGATTAAGGGAGACTATGTAGGCTTAAACCAGTGGCAATGCATGAAGGTCAATTGAATGCTTGTTCAAAAAAAAAATTCAAAACAAAACTATAAAAAACATTCTTGGGACAATTTGAGAAACTTTAGATTCTAGATGTTGTTATGGTGTGGCAATGGGTTTAAAGGACATTATTCTAACTGTAGGAGATACATGCTAAAATGCTTAGGGGGAAAGTTGTTCAGACACACACTTTCAAATGACACAGAAAAAAAACTATAGTTAAAATACATATGGCTAAATCTTAATAATTGTTGAATCTAGGTTGAGGGCATATAGGTGTTCATTGTATTATTCCTTCAACTTTTCTGTATATTTGAAAATGTTCATAATAAAATGTGCAGAAAACAACTGGTCTTGAAGGCCTTCATCTCAGTAACATTTTGGCTTAAATTGCAAGTAATTTTTATTTGAATATTGTATCTGAATATGTTAGGGATAAGAAACACTTGGTACCTTGTTATGATTTGATTTGACTCAATGTAGCTCCTTGTTGAGACTATCTGCCTGAAGCATTGAAACTGAATTCATTATAACTGAGAAGTGCAGATGCAGAAGTACAGACACACCAAACCTTATAAATCACTGTTGCTCAATTGATATTTCAGCTACCTTATGAATGTGTCTCTTGCTAAGAAAGGCATTCATATACATGTTGCTATTTCAGCAACAAAAAGTATCTATTGGAAAATTATGCTTTGTTTATTCAGCCAATATTTATTGACTTACTACTACATGTCCAGACCTGTGTTGGCCTAAGGGAAACATCAGTAAATGAAAGGGGGCCACGGCTGTTGAAGATCCACAGCCATTGACTTCCAAGTGCACAAGGACAGAAGTACCCTCATTCATGCTAATGCAGAATTCTCTAAAGATTTTGCTTGTGTACACCCTAAAGAATTATTACCTTCATTTGTTGATAAAAATTCTTCACTGTATGTTTAAATGGCAGCAAAGATGTAATTCTGGCATAAAATTGATATTTTAAAATTGTTTCATCACTTTTTTTCAAAAATGGTCCTAGTAAGTATACTTTCTTTACAATCTTTGTCTGGTAATCCCATATCTGAAGTCTTTGTAGGATGGTTTCTGTTATCTGTACGTTCTTGTTTGTATACATATATATATATATATATATATCTCCCAGATATGGGATTACTATATTGTATCTTCCAGGTACTTAGGGGTCCCAGTAGTTCAGGATCATTTTGAACTAAATTTATTGCTTGAGATTATTTGGTTACTGGCGTGTCATGAGTTTGAGGTGCAATCCATGCCAGGGTTGGTTCGTGGGTATAATTTAATAAGGCTCAGCAAAACCAAATTTTCCTAAAAGTTTCAGAGAGGGGTCTACTTTTGGTTCACTATTCCTCCTGAGATCGCAGTTCTGGAGGCCCTGGGGGAGAATCCTGGTAGGTCTCTTAACAGATGTTTCACCATGGGCAGGCTCTGGGCTTTGACAGTTGTTATTCTTGCTCCAGGAAGCTGTCAAAATTCAGGTTCAAAGTTTGCCTGTAATCAGCAGAGCAAAAGCAACTGCCTTGTTCCATTTATATCCCGTCCTTAGATTCCGGCCTGCTAGTTGCTTTACCATTTTTGTCAACTCTTCAGTGGTTTTACAAATATGTTAATATTTTATCAAGTATTTTCAACTGTTGGTCTAAATAACCTAGCCTGCTATATTCTTGGAAAGGGAAGTAAACATCATCATTTTTCTCAATACTTTAAATGAGAAGCTCTTCTAACCTGAGGTTTCTGCCTGGACTTGAAGGCAACCATGAACTCCTGGAAACTGTATGCAACATTTTGTGTTTATGCAGTTTTTCTGGGAAAAAAGCCCACAGATTTTGTCAGATAGTCAAAGGTGCTAATGACTGAGACTCCCCAGATCTGAGAACCACTGCTTTATAGTTCCATTAGCACGTAGCAATTTTAATTTTAAAAAATGATTTCAGAATAATTTCAGACTCACAGAAGAGTTGCAAGTACAGTCCAAAAAAACTCCGATATTGCCTTTACCCAGATTCACCAACTTTTAACATCTCTCTCTCTCTCTCTCTCTCTCTCTCTCTCACACACACACACACACACACACACACACACAGTCTTTTTCTAAACCATTTCACTACAAGCTTCAGACCTGATTCTACACCACCCCTAAATACTCTAATGTGCATTTCCCTAAACAAGGACCTCCCAAGAAGTCAGAAAATCAACACCGATACAACGCTACCATTCAAAGAACCTATTCAAATTTTAGTTTTGCCAACTGTCCCGCAAATGTCTTTCTTAGTTTTCATGTCTAGGATTCCTTCATACATTGCATTTAGTTGTCATGTCTCTTTGGCCTCCTCCAACCTGGAATAGTTCCTCAGTCTTCTGTCTATCATGTCCTTGAGAGTTTACGAGAATACAGCCCTTATATTCCGTAGGCTGACACTCAACTTGATTCCACTGGATGCTGCCTCATGCCCAGACTCAGGCATGCATTCCTGACAAACTTCAATTTTCTCATTATGTCAATCTGTCCCATCACTGGTGATGTAGACCTTGATCATCTACTCATGTTGATGTCTTCACTGTAAAACTACTATTTTTCTTTTTAACTGTTGGAAAATGTTCCAATAATATGCTAAAATCCTGTTCCTCATTGAAACTTCACCCATTCTTAGCCTCCACTGACAACTCCAGTCTGAACCACTAACAGGTTGGTAAGTGATTTTCTGTTTATATCATTCCTTTTACATTTATTGGTTGGCATTATACTGCAAAGGAAGAGCTTTTTTCTCTCCCTACTGATTTATATCATGATGAGCTCATGGATTCCTATTTTACTTAATAGGTTATAATCTGTTAATGTAATATTTATTTTCATGCTCAAATTGTCCTCAGCATGGCCAACGGGAGCCTCTTTGAGCCAGTTTCTTTATCCTTTTAGCATGGCCCTATCACTTTTTGAGCCTTTCCTTAATTTCTGCACAAGATGTTCTAGGCTTATCTTGTAGTTTTCCTGCTTCAGCCCTAAAATCTGACATTTCTTCAGAGTCTTCGTTCCTCTTTTTTTCCCATATAAATATTTTTTGAAACTTTCGAACTTTATTATTTTTTAGAGCAGTTTAAGGTTCACAGCAAAAGTGAGAGGGAGGTACAGAGGTTTCCATATACCCCTACATAGGCTCCCCATTATTAACATCCCCCATGGTATATTTGCTATGATTGATAGACACGTCATAATCACCCAAAGTCCACAGTTTGCATTACAGTTCACTCTTGGTCTATTATTATGGATCATACAGTCTTGCTTCCTTTTAGTGGAGCATGGTATTAGAAACCAAAATCTGTATACTCAGTGTGCTCATAGCTACTGAGGTATCACTGCATGTCTATCATCTCAGAGGACAGAACTAGGAAATGTATATAACATACACATAATATTAAACATTATATATTTCCTAGCATATATATTTAATATCTGATATATATTATATATGATATTTATAGACATACATATATAGTTGAGCCTCGAATAACACTGGTTTGAACTGCATGGGTCCACTTATACTCAGATATTTTTTCAATAAATACGTACTACAGTACTACACCATCTGAGTTGGTTGAATCCAAGGATGTGGAACCACAGATATGAGGGCTGACTATAAAGTTATACTCAGCTTTTCAACTGAGCAGTGGGTCAGTGCCTCTAATCCCCACATTTTTCAAGGGTCAACTATATATATTTCTATATTTGTTTACATTTTTAAAAATGAGTTCCTAATGATACCTATATTTCCAATCCAACACCTCAGGGTTCTTTCTAGCCTTCCCATTTTCCATATTAGTATTTTCTCCAACAGTGGGAAATCTGGTCATCATTATTCAACATAATCAATTGTCGAACCACACCAGTCTTCTCTCTCTGCCACCCGCATGCCTCTCCCTTCAGCATCCATGTTCTTGCCCACATTACTGTTGTGTCTCATAGCAGGAAGGGAGGAGAAATGGAATAGAAAAATGGAAGGGAAGGGAAGATGAGATGAGAGGGAAAGGAAGATAGGAAGGAAGGAAAGAGTTTAACGTTAAGATAATGCCATAAACTGCCTTCAATTATTTATAGACGTTAATGTTAAGCTTATAGTAAGGCACTTTACTTAATTATCATACGTATACTTGGTCAGCAGCAATTCTGTGCAACTTCTGTGCAACTGTTGCAAAGCCTTGGGCTTCTATCTAAACATGGGCTCATGGTAAAAAGTTGAGAGTTTAGTGGCAGTGTTAAGAGTGTGGCTGCAAATGGCAAACAGGTGAGGTTTAACAATTAGAGGTCTGAAGATAAAGACAGACCTGTGCTTTAATTTTGGTTCCTCTTCTACATATGGCCAAAAGCAAGTTACTTATTAGCTGTCTCAGATTCTTCATCTGTGAAATGGCTACAATATTTGCTTTGCAAGATTGCTATTAACGTTCATTGGACATAATAGGGAGTTAGGTTAATTACTGTTATTGTTAGTTTGAGTTAGTGCTCAAAAAATTATACTGTTGTCTTCCCACACATCCCCTGTTGCTCCTTTGATTGTTATATGGAAATCCAGAATTACTAAGCTATAGTATCCTCATGGCACAGTGCACACACACACACACACACACACACACACACACACACACACACACACAGAGGCTGGAACCACATGTATGCTATACCTTTAAGTGTCTCTTTTGATCAAAATGACTTTTTCTCAGGTTGAAATTCTCTATGAATTCTAACTGGTTTCCTTGGATAAAAGTGTGGCAAATAAAAATATTTCTATATAATCTTGGTGTCCTTGTTTGAAAACAAAGAGAATTCTAATTATAATGCATATCTATTGTTTTGTCTTCCCTTTTCTTGTGGGAAATGTTCTTTCTGCACTTCCGTAATGTAGTTCAATGGCGGTGTACACGTTATGTTCTTACAGACCCTCATCATTTGGTTCAGGGATGGGCACTTAGCTGGACCAATGAACTGTCCTTCCCCAGGAATTGTTGAGACCAGAGATCATTGCCTTCAGCCTGTCTGATGGTGAGGCTGAAGATATGACCTTGAGAGCTAACAGGGGCCTTGTCCCCAGCCATGTGGAGGAAGCTGGTGGAACAACAAGAAGCTGATGTGCAGAGAGAAGCAGAGCAGAGGGATGGGGGCAGAGAGGGGACTGTGGTTCCAGCAATTCCTGGGGCCCACTGGACCACTACCCTTGTCACAGTTTGTTCATGTCGACAGTCCATTCCTCCCTTTTGTCTACTAGCTTAGTTGGTAACCAAGAGAGCTCTGACTGCCTTATGTATCTCAAAGGGTTTGTTGTGAGGACCAATGCCCGGCACATAGTAGGGATTCAACACATATTGGTTGATTACTCTTAGGTTTAACCTCCAAATGAAAAATGAAAAAGGTTGGGGCAATTCTCAACTCTAGAAGTAACCTTCCTTTGAGCATCACAAAGGAAGACACAGAAAGACAAAACGAGGGAGCCCTCCACCCACACCGCATACACCCACATCCCTCCAATCCTAACCCAGGTCTACTGCCTGGAGGTTCACATACCTGCCCGGAAAGACCATCAGCACTTCATTCCGTAAATCTCGAAGTCTACCTCTCAGAATCCTTCCTGCTTTTGCTGTACAACCCCTGAGGCTGGGTCTGGTGGTCCTGAACTGTGACCCTGGTCTGAGTTGAGTGGTCTGCCACAGGCCTTACAGGGGATGTGAGTGCTCTGTCCTGTTGGGCGGGAGGGGTGGGGACTGGGGTATGAGCCTCCTTCAGATTCCATTCCTTGGGAGATAATATAGTCTAAACATATTTAAGAAAAAGCTTAAATATGCTCAGTTCTCAAGGTCAGCCCTTGAAATCAGCGGGCCTCCATTTTTGTTTTTTTTTTACTATCTTAACCTGACTTTCGGCAACTCAGGTTATTTATTTATTTATTATTTATTATTTTTTAATTTTGGCTGTGTTGGGTCTTCATTTCTGTGTGAGGGCTTTCTCCAGTTGCGGCAAGCAGGGGCCACTCTTCATCGCGGTGCGCGGGCCTCTCACTATCGCGGCCTCTCTTGTTGCGGAGCACAGGGTCCAGACGTGCAGGCTCAGTAGTTATGGCTCACGGGGCCTAGTTGCTCTGCGGCATGTGAGATCTTCCCAGACCAAGGCTCAAACCCGTGTCCCCTGCATTGGCAGGCAGATTCTCAACCACTGCGCCACGAGGGAAGCCCGGGTCTCCATTATTGTGTCAAGACTTTGAATTCTCTCCTACCTCGGGTAACATGAGTGACACTGGTCAAATCAGTGACATCAGTCCTCAAGGGCTGCTCTCTCTACAGAGGATTCCACTTCGTTATTTTTATTCTAAGTCTCATTCTGATTGATGAGGCTTGGGGGAGGGCGTCTTCCCAACTCCTTCACTCACACAGATGGAAAAGAGATTGCTAGCATTCCTGAATGTATCATGTATCTAATCTATATGCAAGTCATCTGCATATTCTTTAAAATAGATTTCCTTGGGATTAGAGACACCATTAGTTCTACTCAGGCGATTCTAAAAGTGGTGACCTTTCTAACTTGTTATTTTCTACATAGTTCTTCATTTAGACAAAAAGCCAGGGATTAAAGTGAGGAAAGGTGCTGTACTGATAGAAGCAGAGCTCAGTCCGAAGCAATTTAGCTCCGGCCAGATAAGCGTCCGACACGCAGTGTTATCAAGCCCTGTCTGTATCTGAACCGATTTCCCTTAGAGGAGAGTGTTGCAGCCTCCAGCCTAAGCAGGTTATTGAAGCAGTCCTTCCAGTCAAATGAAGAAGTTTCCCCGGGAGGGAGTGTGGTAGAGTTAGAGCTTGCCTTTTAAATTTCAGTGATATTTCAGTACTTCCTCAAAACGTGCATCAGAAGTGCCCGCGTGGGGAACAAAAATGCGTATCCCTGGGCCGACTCCAAACACGCGGCACCAGAATCTCGGGGCGGGAGGGAGGGGGACGCCGAACTTGTATTTTCACAGGCGCCCAGGTAACTAACTCTTCAGCTCTGAGACCCGCTTTTGTCTGCACCGTGCCCGGCCGGCGCTGGGCTCGCCACCTCGCCGTCAGGCGCTCGCTCCCGCTGCTCTCCTCCCTCAGCTCTGCGCCTTCTTTGTTGCCTCCCTCGGGGTCATTAGAACTCAGCTCCTTCTAAGGTTTCAGCCCCATTGCCCCGCGCAGCCCGCGGGACAAAGCCCGTGCGGCCCGCCACCCGCGAGAGTTGCCACCCGCTGTCCGCGAGGGGCGCCGCAACGTCCCCACGGCCGCCACCCACCGAGCCAAGGAGCCACGGCCGCCGCGGCCGCCGACGGAAGTGACGGCACCTGTCGTTGACGCGCCCCGCCCCTTCCGCCTCCGCGCCCCACCCAGGCCTCTCCCCTCCGCCCTCCCCGCCCCTCCCCCTCCCCTCCCTCGCCCGCTTTCTGTCAGCCTTTCTCCCTCTCCCTGTCCCCCTCTCTCCTTCCTCTAGCTTCCTCTTTCGCACCTGAGCAACGCACCTGCCCGGGCCCGGCTCCGCTCCCTCCTCCCTTCCCCCCGCCCCGGCCGGAAGGCTCCGGCCTCCGCCGCGGGAGCTTGGCGGCTGCGTCACCGCCGCCCCCCCTCGCCGCCCCAGACAAGATGGACACCGCCGAGGAAGGTAAGTCGGCGGCGCCCGCGCCCTTGCTCTGGCGACCGGGTTCGGGCCGGGCCCGCGCCCAGTCCGCGGCGCTCGAGGCAGGCGGCGGGCGGAGCGGCGGGGGCGCCTCGGCTTGGGGCGGGCGCGTGGGGACGGCGGCGCGACCCGGCGGGCGGGATGAGGCGCCCGGGCCGTTTGCCCGCCGAGCGGCGGGCTCGAGGGGCGGCAGGGAGCAGGAGGTGACCCCTTGGCGCCCCCGGTCGTTTCTCGCCCGCGCGCGCGCGCGCGCGGAGCTCAGGACCCCTACCCGGGCCGGGGGCGTCGGGCTGCGGTGGCCGCGGCCGGCGTGGCTCCCCGCCCCCTCTGTCCCGCCAGTCCCGGGTGGGGGGGGGGACGGCGCCGTGGTCGCTGCACGAAGTCTGGGGGCGTTTTCCACGCCCTTTCCCACTCGGTTTTGTCTTTCTTTATGTCGCTTTGCCCCTCGCTCTCCGGGCCCGACCCTTTCACGATAAAACTTCTTTGTTGACTGAAACTTCGCGAAAAATACCCCGCCAGGTGACGGCCTGGTGGAGTGAACTGACTCCGTATTTAAAAACCTTGCCCTCTGCTTGCGTGGCCCCTAGTTGTTTGTTTACTAAGCGAGGCAGAGGCAGGGCCACCGGGGTTATTCGAAGCAGGAAGGCTCTTTGTTTCGGTGTAGTTTATTTTGTGCTTAGTCTCTGGCACCAATAAGCAGAGTTTTGTGTGTCTGTTTTGCTTTGTGAGTGCGTGTGTTTTGGATGTGGCTGTTCTGGAACAAGCTGACTCTTGTGAACTGAATACAGAAGTGAAGACATGACTGAACATCTGTGACTATTGAAACGCATTTGCTGATCCCGCGAAGGTAGTTAGGTTGTTTTTAAGCAGTTTTATCTTTTTGGAGTTTATCGAATAATTTCGTGAGTCTATAGAGGAAGTTCCTAATCGCTTTCCTGTTGTTGCGGTTATCGGTGAAGATACATTTATGCTTTGGGTTTATTATGTGGGGATATGATAAGCGTCTTGCAACCTTACAGGTTGTGATTTTGATGATTTTAGATGAAGATCGTTGGGGACTATCGTGGTGTGCAGTAATGGGTGATGAAAAGTTTGATGTCTGTATATGTGATGCGTGGAGGGGATCAATTTATCATTTTTTTTAAAGAAGTCTTTCTTTGGATAGGAAGAACCTCAACTGTAATGATATTTGCATGTTATACTTGACAGTTTACAAAGCATAGTTACATGCCTTCACATTTGATCTAAGATCCCTATGGAGTAGGAAGGTATTATTATCTTTTATAGGTGTGGAAGTTAGTTAGTTTAGTTATTTTAATAGTTTGTCCAAGTTTCACACCCTAGTAAGAGAAAGATTTGAACCTAGGTATCCTGATTACACAGTTTTCCTTTCATTATGGCTCAGTTGTTTTTATTATGTGCTGTGAGTGAAAGGTAATCACCACAGGAGACTCCTTTGGAAAAAATAGTAAAGTGAAACTGCTGAGGAGGTTAGGAATTACTTTCTTTTGACAGGTGGTCCTAGTGTGTAAATTTCCATCTACATCCATACATCCTTTTGGATTCAAATTTTAATGACTCAGTCTAGTAATGCATGTGTTTATTGATTTATCAATTGATATATACTGGCATGTTTTATTAAATTCCCATTCTTTGAGCTTAGGCACTTAGTAATTGCATACACTTATGGTATGATAGTGGAGATTCATGAATTGCAGAATCGCAAAGCTGGAATCATGAAAGAAATATTTTCTGAGTGCTTCTAGTGCACTGCCCACCCCCCTCAGTCAGGGTGAGGTACAAATGATATTTATTTACTGACTTGAACACTGTTCTCTATTGAAATAACTGACACTTACTGAGGACTTGATGGACGGCATGTACTTCACTAAACATTTTATACACATCTCATTTAACTCTCCTAAGACTGTTAAGTAGGCACCATTCCCTTTTTACA
Organism: Pseudorca crassidens; assembly: GCF_039906515.1. Taxonomy (NCBI): domain Eukaryota; kingdom Metazoa; phylum Chordata; class Mammalia; order Artiodactyla; family Delphinidae; genus Pseudorca; species Pseudorca crassidens. The sequence goes on from NC_090298.1 coordinate 9,104,089, forward strand.
GATGAGGAAACTGAGGGTTAGTATGGTTAAATAACTTGCCCAAGGTCATACAGGTAACAGATGTCAGAGGCAAGATTCCAACTCAGGTCTGTCAGACTCCGTGGTTAAATTTATAAGTGGATACCCAGTGTCCAGTGTTGAGATGACTGTATTTTTGTCACTCCCTTTATAAGAGGAATCATCTACATAATTTGACAAAGCTTTACTTTGCATTTGTTTTATGACACTGTTAGTCATGAAATGAAAGTGAATTTTAATACTGCTAATGCCTAATTTTGCAAAATTCCAAATTGGAAGTCTTCTGAAATTTTCAAAGTTAATGTAAATTTAACTTGAAAAAATGCTGGAAGGAAAGGGAGGATTACAGAAGATTTCAGGATAAAATGACAAAGTGAAGACACCGAAAAGCTTGGAAACTTCTGTTTGCTAAATGAGTTATTACAGGTTATTTCTTCAATTAAAAAATGCAATTGGGTTTTTGATTATAAAAGAAACTTTTTTTTTTTGGTAGGAGACTTGGAAAATATGGCTAAACATAAAGAAAATAAAAATTTTTTAAATCTTTAAATTTTATCACTTGTTAAAAACACTGATGATGTTGTTTACTTATCTGTTTTTTAATATGTTAATCTGAGCAAACAGAAATCTGAAATACCAACCTGCAAAGAGATTGTTAAGCTCTTCCATCTCTTAAAAATTGCCTGTTGCTTTCCTCTAATGGTACCATATATGATGTTACCATATATGATGTTAGAATGCTCAGAATGTTTCATATTTGTAGTAAACAAGACTGAATTCTATTAGAAAATTGGTTGTTTGCCAGATGGATTTTGACCCTTCATATTTTGTGTTTGCTAGGTATTAAAGATCTCTAAAGTGTTCAGTGTATTGTTTTATTTTTGTAAAATCAACAGTTCTATAATCCATTCTCATAATACAGCCATGCCTTGTTTTATTGTGTTCATTTTATTGAGCTTTGCAGATATTAATTTGTTTTTACAAATTGAGAGTTTGTGGCAACCCTGCATTGAGTAAGTCTGTAGGTGCCATTTTTCCTGAAGCATTTGCTCACTTCATGTCTCTGTGTCACATCTTAGTAATTCTTTTAAATATTTCAGATTTTTTCATTATTATTATATTTGTTATGGTGATCTGTGATTTACTGTTGTAATTGTTTTGGGACACCATGAACTGTGCCCACAAAGACAGTGAACTTAATAGATAAATGTGTGTATTCTCACTGCCCCACCAACTTCTGTTCCCGTCTCTTTTTTTCTCCTTGGGGCCTCCCTATTCCCTGAGGCTCAACAATATTTAAATTAGGCCATTTAATAACTGTAATGATCTCTAAGTATTCAAGTGAAAGGAAGAGTCTCATGTCTCTCACTTTAAATCAAAAGTTAGAGATAAGTAAGATTAGTGAGGAAAGCATGTTGAAATCCGAGATAGGCTGAAAGCTAGGCCTCTTGCACCAGTTAGCCAAGTTGTGAATGTAAGGGAAAAGTTCTTGAGGAAAGTTAAAAGTGTTCCTGCAGTGAACACATGGATGATAAGAAACAGCCATATTGCTTATATAGAGAAAGTTTTAGTTGTCTGGAGAGAAGATCAAACCAGCCACAACAGTCCCTAAAGCCAAAGCCTAATCCAGAGCAAGGCTCTAACTCTCTTCAGTTCTGAGAAGGCTGAGAAAGTTGAGGAACCTGCACAAGAAAAGTTTAAAGCTAGCAGAGCTTGGTTCATGAGGTTTAAGGAAAGAAGTTGTCTCCATAACACCAAAGTGCAAAGTGAAGCAGCAAATACTGACGTAGAAGCTGCAGCAAGTTATCCAGAAGATCCAGCTGAGATAATTCTTGGTGGTCACACTGAAAAACAGATTTTCGGTGTAGATGAAACAGCCTTATATTTGAAGCAGATGCCACCTAGGACTTTCAGAGCTAGAGAGGAGACGTCAATGCCTGGCTTCAGACCTTCAAAGGACAGGCTGATTCTTGCTGGGGCTAATGTAGCTAGTGACTTGAAGCTGAAGCCATTGCTCATTTACCATTCCAAAAATCCTAGGGTGCTTAAGAATTATTTTTAATCTACTCTGCCTGTGTTCGGTAGATGGAACAACAAAGCCTAGATGACAGCACATCTGTTTACAACATGGTTTACTGAATATCTTAAACCCACTGTTGAGACCTACTGCTCAGAAAAAAAGAAGGTTCCTTTCAAAATATTATTGCTTACTGACAATGTACCTGGTCACCCAAGAGCTGTGATGGAGATGTACAACAAGATGAGTGTTGTTTTCATGCCTGCAAACACAACACCCATTCTGCAGCCCATGGATCAAGAAGTAATTTCAACTTTCAAGTCTTATTATTTAGGAAATGCATTTCATAAGGCCATAGCTGCCATAGATAATGATTCCTCTGATGGATCTGGACAAAGTAAATTGAAAACATTCTGGAAAGGATTCACCATGCTAGATGCCATTAAGAACATTTGTGATTCTAACACAACATTGTAAATCAACTATACTTTAATAAAAAAAATAAAATTTAAAAAAAGAACATTTGTAATTCATGGGAAGAGGCAAAAATGTCAACATTAATAGGGGTTTGGAAGTTGATTCCAACTGTCATGGATGATTTTGAGGGGTTCAGGACTTCAGTGGAGGAAGTAACTGCAGATGTGGTACAAATAGCAAGAAAAATAGAAGTGGAGCCTGGAGATGTGACTGAATTCTGTAATCTCATGATCAAATTTTAACAGATGAGGAGTTGCTTTTTATGGATGAGCAAAGAAAGTGGTTTCTTGAGACAGAATCTGCTCCTAGTGAAGATGAAATGAAAAGTTGTTCAAATGACAACAAAGCATTTAGAATATGATGTAAACTTAGTTGGTAAGGCAGGGGCAGGGTGTAAGAGGATTGACTCCGATTTTGAAAGAAGTTCTGTTAGGTAAACTGCTCTGTATCATCAAATATTTGAACTTCAGAGCTTGAGGAGATCTTAGATCTTCCTCATTTTATCGACTAGGAATCTGATCCTGCAAAGCACTGATATTTTTCAGTTTAAAAAAAAAAATCTGTTCTTTGCTCAAGGATATACATTTTTTAAAAGTAAAAGCACTGCAACATTGGAGTAAATGTTGCAAGTATTGATGTATGAAACTCTCATTAAGATATTAAACGTTTTGCCATAGTAGGGTGCTCTCATTTCAGCCCAGTGATATATAGAGCTGATGTTTTTCATTTTTCTAAATTACTGCTCACACTAGCAGAATGTAGTATAAAATCTTAGCAACCTATTTTTATGGACTGCCAAAACAATTGTTCTTTATGCTTTATGAGTCATATTCATTGGGAAGGGATGAAGCTGAACTTTATCATAGTTGATCATGTTCTATATCTATTATGGTAAAACCTTGAGGTGACTTAGATTTGGAAGTAATGAGTTAAAAGGATAGGAAGTTGTCAGAACCAGACAGCTAGTTACTGTCTTTCTAGAACCACATGGTCTTTCATCTCTGCTTCCAGTAATGCCTGCTTCATTCTTCTTGCCACAGATCAACTTTCACTGCTTTGGCATGCTTACGGGCAAGCATACATGCACTTATTTGACAAGTGTTTATTGAGCACCTGTTAACTAGCTAGGCAATATTTTATGCACTTGGGCTAGGCTGGTAACAAAATAGACAAAATCCCTTCTTTCATAGAACCTACGTTCTTGTTTTTGGCTTGGTAGAGGAGGAGGGGAGGACAGAAAATAAACATGTAGTAAATTATGTGGCATGATGAGATGGTTATACGTGCTGTGGAGAACAGTTAGTTGGGAGGGAACAAGATGGGTGAGAAAAGGATGAGATGAAGGTGGATTACAAAGGGGCATGAGTTAATTTTGGTGGTGATGGATATGTTCATTATCTTGATTGTGGTGACAGTTTTACCAGTGTCAAGCGTATCAGGTGATAACCTCTAAGTAAGTGTATTTTATTGCATGTCCGTTATTCCTCAGTAAAACTGTTTTTTAAAATCCATTGTCTTTTACTCATGCATGGCTTTGTAACCTCATGTATTGATTATTTGGTAGCTGTTGGATCAAGTTATGCAAATCTTCCAAATCTTGACACATTTTCCTGTGTAACATAAAAGTCACATTCATTAATGTCACCACGTATCTCAAAAAGGCTTTAGGTATTGGAGAAGCTGTCGTTCTTATTGTGGTGGATGTAGGTTTTCTAAAATCCTAATATTTGCTTGAAAGTTTTATTTTTGTCAGTGGCAGCAAATATTGTCAGTGTTTTCCTTGGTTCTTAGGCTCACTTCATTCTTTTGTGACACAATGCCTGCCGAATACCCAAATCTGTCTGAATAACTGTTGTTTGTCATTTTGTTGTTGTTTTGTTTTTTTCCATAGTAAAAATGGTGTTTCGTGGGGGGTGGGGGTGGGGGTGGGGAAGCAGTTAGTTCAGCTGGTAACTCCAAAGAGTAATACAAGTGCTTTTTCTTGAGACAAACACTGCTGTTGAGCCTGAGTCCAGGAGTGAGTCCACACTCTCTGTATTTTTCACCTAAAATTTCCACTTGGTTCTTCTTTGAATCTTCTTTTTCCTTGGCACTTTGGATCCAGTGAGGAGACAGAAAACACAGTAACTTAACTAGAGGAAGTTGAAAGAATTGTTAACCTATGATTAGAATAATTATATAATTATAAAGATGTAAGGACTACTGTAAAGTGTACTGTGGGCCTGAGGGAAAATGCCCAAGTAAGGACAGACTGGGGAGGGGTGAGGGCCCCTCCTCACAGCTGTGGTTCAGACCTCATTGGAGAAGTATGGAGTTGTCCAAGCCAGAGCTAGTCCACAGTTTCTGGGTGAGCAGGAAACAACCCTCCAGGGTGGATGCAGGAGACTCAAGGTTGATGGGTAGGCATGCAGACTGAGTTAGGGTACCACTGTGGGCTCAAGGCCTGGAGTGTGTTGAGCTGTTTATCAGTAGGGCTGTGAGAAGTTGGATACTAAAGCAAACCTACTGACAGGGCAGCGGGAGCAAGGAGGGCTCCAGTCCTCCTGTGTGGTCCCTTCAGCACCCTCTACCGACAAATTTATTTTTAAAAACTCTTTAAAAGAGTCCAATCTCTTATCAGTGAACAGGTGGTACTGAAGGATAAATTTGGACCTGAGAGGAAATATTCAGTACATTGATACTTGGCACACTCCTGCTAAAACTTGGGAGTTATTGCCTGTGCTGCTGAATTTGCATTTGCCCACTGCTGGCAAAATCCTCACCACGAACTCTAACTACTGCAGGAGTCCACAGTACCTGCAGTTAGTTGCCACTGCTGTTTTTAGAGCCAGAAGTAGGAAATGGCTTTACACCTTCCCACCATCTTATGATCCCACAGAAGAGCTTCTCATTGAAAGCATGTAACTCAAGCCTAGTCAGCAAGGCAGATGTAGTTTTCAGGCTTCCAGGAGCAATAGTATAGGTGAATGTTAGTTTTGTAATGATCAGTAATCTGGAGAGATAAGAAATAACTAAGCTTTGGGATATATGGAGAATTGGGATATATGGAGAATTGGAATTTAAATGTATGCTTTCAAGGCCTAATTACCAAATCCATGGTAAAAAAAAAAATAGGTATACTTTCACAGTCAAAATGGAAGTGTTTTTCACAGAATTTTAGCAGTTAAAATTTTCTTGTAATTGTAAAAGTAGCAATGAAACAGTAGAAACTTTGGGAAAACGGGAAGGAAATCACGCATGTTCTCATCTAACCAATATAATGGCTATCATTTTTTGTATTTTCTGTTTTAGGCTGTTTTGTGTTTTTTCCCTAGTTCTAAGGACAGTGTGTATTCATTTTTTTATTCCTGCTTTGTTTACTTAACATTATGCAGATTTCCATATTGTCATATAACTGTTAATATTTGCTATTTTTAAGGGACTATAGACATTTGTGTAGTAAATGTACCACAATTTATGTAGCCACATAAATTGGATAGGTTATCCACAGATATTTTGAATAATACTTCTTAATAATGTATTTTCAATATTTGTTTACTGTAATCGTAGCTACTAATTATAAAATTTTTGTTAATCAGCTATTAAAAATCCTTTGTTACTGCAACCAGGTGAATCAAGGTCAACATTAACAGTCATAAAAATCATGTTGATAATGTACCGTTCCTATTCTGTGATGAAATGGCACTTTACCTATGTGATTTTCCTCCCCAGAACCCATAGCCCCACTCTAATCATGAGCAAAAACATCAAACCAATTCTGGGGACTTCCCTGGTGGTGCAGTGGTTAAGAATCTGCCTGCCAATGCAGGGGACAGGGGTTCGAGCCCTGGTCTGGAAGGATCCCATATGCCACGGAGCAACTATGCCCGTGAGCCACAACTACTGAGCCCACGAGCCACAACTACTGAAGCCTGCGTGCCTGGAGCCCGTGCTCCGCAACAAAGATAAACCACCGCAATGAGAAGCCTGCACACCACAACAAAGAGTAACCCCTGCTCACCGCAACTAGAGAAAGCCCTCGTGCAGCAACGAAGATGCAATGCACACAAAAAATAAATTAATTTTAAAAAAAAATCAAAGTCATCAAAAACAAGGAAAGTGTGAGACACTGCCAGAGCCAAGAGACGACTAAGGAGACGTGACAACTAAATGTAATGTGGATTCTGGAACAGAAAATGACATTAGGTAAAGATCAAGGAAATCTGAATAAACCGTTGATTTTAGTTAATGCTAGTGTGTCATTATGGCTTCATTAAGTGTAGTAGAACTACCATCCTAATGTAGGATGTTAATAAGAGGGGATACTGGGTACTGTGTACGGGGGAGCATTGTACTGTCTCCTCACATTTTCTGTAAGTGTAATCTGTTCTAAAAAATAAAGTGTATTAAACCCTTTGTTTATTAAATTATCACTAGTTTATCAGCAGAAGGAAAGTGGAAACATTTTGAAACCTTACGTGAAACAATTTTCAGGATAGACAGTGGCTTAAGAGTTAAGATGTACCCAAAGCTTTAAGAGTTGTTTTGCATTTTTTCTCATAGTAGATACTTAGAATATATTTGGTGAACTGGATTTTTGGCTAAGAAAACTAACGGGATGGGCTAGCCTTGAATGGGTGTTGACTTCCACAGCTGGCACCAACTTGATAACCTCTCACACTATTGGGTGTTCCCCCTCCCTTTCATCTCATGGGCTGTCTCCATATTCAGTCACTAAGGACTTGAAGGTTTCATTCAAAAAAAACTTTACTGAGCTAGGTACTGTGCTAGGAACTTCTAAAAGGTATGCTTTGTGAAGATATTAAGTATTCAAATAAAGCAACAAAAGTTGCCATAGGAGTTAACGGAAGAAATTTACCCTTGAAAACCAGGAAGAGCGTTGCGTTATTGTTCTAGGTAAGTTTGCATTCATAACCAGCAGAGTGCATTGATTTTACTTTGGCCTGAGCAAGATTTGTAATTTTACTGCATGTAAATTTGGTGGAGCCTTACTCCACCGCAGAACATTATTTCATTTTTAGTGAAGGGCCTCAGGCTGCACCTTTTGTAGACTGCACTCTCCTTTTGTACCCTTGGCCTTGTTATTCTCTTGAGGTTTTGGGTAGTGGGATTGATCCTAGTAAACAAAATAGATTATTTTTTCTTTGACTCCCCCCCCTTTTCTCCATTGAGGCATTTTATTTGCACATTGTTATATACTCCTAGGAAAAAAAATTACAGGATTTCTCTCCTATGTGTTTTTGTCTTGTTTCTTCATGGTTGTCCTGCCAGCTGAGGTTGTCAGTACAGTGAAACCAAGCTAGAAGAATGGAAGTAGGCTATTTTGACATTTTCCTAGATTTTTGAGTTGCACTTCAAATCTGGGCCTGATCACTCCATGCTTGTTTAACTTGCCTTTGAGGTTCACAATAATTTTCCCAGCTCTGTGATCATCAGTGATTTGAAATTTGGCAATGTAAGCATGCTTCATCATTACAATTAGAAACCAGATGATTTTGAAGCATAGCCTGACAAGAACCTGGCATTTGTCTCTCTTCTCAGCATTGTTAATGCTCTTGAGAGCATCAGCCAGGTCATTCAAGCACACCATTGCGGTAGCACGGAAAGATGGTGAAAAGAGTTTTCTTTGACTTTCTGTGTTAGTGGTGGTTGTGCTTGTTTTAGTTTTTGTTTTGTGAAGCAGCTAAGATCTTTTATAAAACAGGATAGGCTAATTTATGTCTTAGTCACAAAATTCCCCCAGACCTGAGCAACAGAAGGTTGCTTTAAGTTTCTCACTGACATCACGTCCAGTGTGGCTGGGGAGAGATTCTCCTGCTAATAATGCTGGTCACTTGGAGATCTAGATTGGAGACCATGGCTTAGCACATGATTCCACAATTGTTCAGGCAAGAAAATGCAGTGTGATGGATTGTGTTTATTGGTGCCCAAAGACTTCTATCCAGAAGTGATGGCACATCACTATAACTCATATTTCATTGACTAAAGCAAGTCACATGTTCAGGTATAATTTCAGAGGTGACAGGGAAGTGCAGTACTGCCACATACCCAGAAAGTAGAATGCCAAAAATATTTGATGACCAATGCTGATGATTTCCACAGTCTCTAGCAACATTAATTCCTACCTGGTCGGATGAAATAAATGTGCTCATTGGGGTATATTTCAATCTACAACTTCATTAGAACACATTTTAGAGAGGGAACTAATTTTTTTTCATGTCGTTACCTTTTCTCATTTGTTCTTTTTCTCTATGTCTGTTTAGACACTAGTACTGTAGAAAACCTGATTTTATTAAAATTAAAGTGTATTTAAAGTCTTCCTTATTTAATGTCTCTGAGTTTTTGACAAGTGCATATAGTCATGTAGCCACCACAATCAAAATATAGAATAGTTCTTTCACTCCCCAAAATAACTTCGTGTCTTTTTATGGTCAGCTCCACCCCCAGACCTGGCAACCACTGATCTGTTTCTGTCTGTATAGTTTTGTTTTTTCCAGAATGTCATAAGTGGAATTAAACAGTATGTAGCTGTTTGAGTCTGGCTTCTTTCAGCTTAACATAATGCATTTAAGATATAGTCACATTGTTGCCTGTATCAGCAGTTTGTTCATTTTTATTGCTGAGTAGTATTCTATTGTAGGGATGTGCCACAGTTATCCATTCCCCAGTTGTGGAATGCTTGGGTTGGTTGTTTCCGGTCTGGGAGAATTATGAATGAAATTCACATAGGTTTTTGTGCAAACATAAGTTTTCATTTTACTAGGTTAATACCTAGGAATAGGATTGCTGGATGTATGGTAAGAGTATATATGTTTTTATTTTTGTTATTTTAATAGGTATGTAGTGGTAATCTTACTGTGGTTTAAGCTTTGTTGTTAATGTAAAATTTACATAACAAAATTTACCATTCTAACCATTTTTAAGTGTCTGATTCAGTGGCATTAAATATAAGCACATTGTTGTACAGTCATCAGCATCTTAACTTTGTTTTTAATTTGCATTTCCTTAATGAGTCAGCATTGTTTCCATTTGTAGACCTTCTTTGCTGAAGTATCTGTTCAAATCCTTTGCTGAATTTTTTTGGACTATTTTCTTATTGTTAAGAGCGAATTAGTAAGCTGGACGAAGAATTTGAATAGATAGTTCACAAAGAGAACATGGCAAAATGTGGAAATATCCAGCTTCACTAGTAATAAAACTACTTCTTACTTAGCTGTTGTACTAGTTAGTTTTACCCTTATATTTCAGTAATGTGTTTCATTAGAGGGAGCAAATCTACTGTTCAAAAGGAAGAAAATTATAAATTTGGAGCGGTAGATAGTAGATATATATAAGATATTGACATTAAATTATGAAAAAATAAAACATTCAAGGAAACTTGATCACATAAACAGGTTGTGTATGATAACGTCAAAAAGTTGTCTTTTGGAATTGGGGGTTAGGTTTTAAATCCTCATTTCCTTATTAACTTGCTTGATAATATAGTTGGGCTAGGATTAGAAATAGAGTTTGCTAATCTTAAGTCTACTCCCCACTTGTTCTTGACTGTTAGAGGTGATGGTAGGGTCGAATTTTTTTCTTGTACTGTTTGGCTGGGGTACAGCAGTAGTTACTGTCTCAAGTTTTCTGTCTTGCTGAGTTGCCCTTCCCTGGTCCTTTGGCTAGAGAGAGAGCAAGCTTTTGGGGGGAATTTTTTTTGTCTGTTCTCATTGGTGTTTCTACCTCGCCAGCTTCTCCACCTCAGCCTCCAGTCCAGGATACTTGAGGCAAAACACAAATCCAGAGAACTCACTGCCTTGTGGTTCCTTGGCGTCCCAGCTTCTTTTGCTGATCTGCCTTCTCTTCACCTTTTAGAGTCTTCTTATGTTTGTTTTGTATTATAATATCCGGGGTTTTTAGCTGTCCTTGGCAGGAGGAGTAGGCAGAAAACTCCTACTATTTCATCTTGGTGTAGAATCTTCATTCGTCTTTTAGTCTTTATTGCTGCCTTTCTCTAGAGCGAACCTTTATCCTTATTTTCTAAATGATATGTGTTTTACATGTTTCTGAATTTTTTTACATGTGGAATTATATAGGAGTAGGTACTCTTTGCGTCTGGGGTTCTTTATCACTCAACATCATTTTGTGAGATAAATCCAAATTGTGGTTTGTGGTTTTGGTTGGTTTATTGTTTTTGCCATGAAGTATTAAATTATGTGAATATACCAAAATTTATTTATCCAAATTTATTTGCCAAATTTAGGCAATTCGGGTGGTTTCCATTTTGGAGGCATTATTATGAATAGAGCTGCTATGAACATTCTTGTACATGTCTTTGAACATAAGTATATAGGAAACTATTAATTTTAAGTAAGATATTAGCAAAATACTACACAAATATATACAGTTGATCCTTCAGCAACACTGGTTTGAGCTACTTGGGTCCACTTATATGCGGATCTTTTCCAGTACTTATATGGTGTTGGCCCCTGTCCCATTCGTGGGTGTCACATCTGTAAATTCAACCAACTGCAGATCAGAATTTTCATCTGAATTTGCTTGAATCCGTGGATGTGGACAGAACCTGCAGATGTGGAGGGCCAACTATGGGACTTGAGTGCCCTGGAGTTTTGGGATACATGGGGGCTCTTGGAAGCAATCCATCCATGGATGCCTAGGTACACCTGCACTATAGGCAACATACACTTATAAAATAAGGAAAGAACTTCTTTCCCCCAACCCTGATCCCCACAACGTAGCAACTGTTAATAGTTTCTTATGTATTCTTCCAGAATAAATGTTTAACTATGACCTTTATATACCTGTGCCTTGTTTCAGATTTTTCTCCTGGAATATAGATTGGCAGGGAAGAACCTTCCATTGCTTCTACTCCATACGCACGGACTAGCTAAGGAAATTGAGTTGAGGATATAGAGCAATGGCAGTTGCAGCCTATCTCTTAGGTAGCTTTTCCTGACCTCCATTTCCCTGATAAGGAGTGGATAAGCCACACCGAATCAGGTGTGGCTCAGGGCCTGCTAAACAGCTGAGTGTTTGCCTTGAAGAGTTTTATAGCTGAGGCTTATCACCATTCTGGTTGATTTATAGCAACAATCTTTGCCTTTCCATTTAGGGAAATATTTATACATAAAGTACTCTTGAGCAAAACTCAGTCACAACTTCATCATGTGGGGAAACACAAGAGTCAGTACTGCAAAAGAGATTTGTGATGTTGTTTCTCGGACCAGATTCTGTATTAGAGTCATTTAGATGAAATGGTTTTAATAGAAATGGGTTGTGGGTTGCATAGCAGTAGGCTTTTAGGAATGTTGAGGCAGATTATTTAGATCTTATTTTGCTTTCTTTCCCTGATGAAGATATAGCCAGTGAAAGTTTTAACACATTTTGAAAAACATGGTCAGTGAAATAGGAAAATTGCTAACATGAGTTTTCACATTTGTGTGTGTATGTTAAATAAACCACATGCAAAGACCTCCTGCTAAAGAACTTCACTGATAAGATTGGACTTGGTGGGCTTCCCTGGTGGCACAGTGGTTAAGAATCCGCCTGCCAGTGCAGGGGACACGGGTTTGAGCCCTGGTCTGGGAAGATCCCACATGCCGCCAAGCAACTAAGCCTGTGCGCCACAACTACTGAGGCTGTGCTCTAGAGCCCGTGCTCCCCAGCAAGAGAAGCCACCGCAATGAGAAGCCCGTGCACTGCAACAGAGAGTAGCCCCCACTCACCGCAGCTAGAGAAAGACAGTGTGCAGCAACAAAGACCCAACGCAGCCATAAATAAATAAATAAACAAACAAACAAATAGGACTTGGTAGTGTTAGTAAAGTGAAAGTTCAGCTATGATATTTACAAATTGCATGTTAACCTTTGATTGTTTTTTTTAAAGTTTCATTATACAAAATTTCAAACTCTCACAAATAGATTAATGTAATAAACTTCCGTATAACCAGCATCTGGATTCAACAGATACAAGCATATGGTTGATAATTCTTTTATCTCAATTCTTTTATCTCTTGCCTCCCCACACTTCTGCTGGATTGTTTTAAAGGAAATCCCAGATACGATATCTTTTCATCCATGAATACTTACGTATTCTAAGAGATAATTTTTTTTAAACAAATAACCACAATACCAGTATCATACTTACTGTCTTTATCCTCCAAGTTTTAAAGTAACAATCAATATTATTACTATTAACATGATGATTACTGAATTCTCTTTAGGATTTCTTTATAGTTCCTTCTGTCTTTGGATATAGCCTACTTGAGGATATATTACCATGTTTTAAAGTCTAAAGTAATTATTTTCTGTGATTAAGCTTGATATACACAGGTTCATTTGATTTGTTTTTGGTTTATTTTGCATTTTGATTATTATATGATTTCCACTTTTATTATTATGTAAAAGATATCCATGTAAAACAAAGTGATTCAGAAGTCTAATGTTCCCTTCCCTTTTCCTTTTATAATCAGTGGAGCTTGTGAAGTCCCTGATACAATAATGATAATTGTATGCATATGTGTATTTTGAGAGAGCCATAGTTATTCTCTGATTTTTTTCAGATGTTCTGTGAGCAAAATCTATCTGTCTATCTATCTCTCAGCATACCTAAACATACCACTACGATAGAGCAGTGGTTCTCAAACTCTTTTGGTCTCAGGATCCCTGTAAATTCTTCTAAAAGATTCAGAAGAGCTTTTAATTGCCGTATAAGAGAATAAAAAAATTTAGAAATATTTATTCACTTAACACACTCATTATGTGTTAATATAAAATTTTTTTCATGAAAATAACTGTATATTCCAAACCCAAAATATTGGTGAGAAGAGTGGATTTGTTTTATATTTACATACCTCTTAAATGTCTCGTTTAATGGGAGGCAGCTGCATTCAAACAGGTGTCTCATGTAGCCTCTGGAAAACTCCACTGTACACTGGCAAGACAATGAGAGTAAAACACTATTAGTGTTATGGTGAAAATAGTTTTGACCTTGCAGGGCAAGGTGAGTCCAGTCCTGTACTTTAGACTGTCGAGCAGAGCTCTGGGCCTTGATTTAGATTTGTTGTGTTTGCTTAGTTTTCTGTTTATTGGTTCGTCCTTCAGAAGGATGGAGTCTTCTGAAGATCAGTGTCTGGTCGTATTCACGTGTTTCTCTGTCCTGCTAGTGGAAGTGCTGTCTCTCCAGTCCCACCCAACCCCACCTTCCCCTCGCGGCCGTGCTATGGGAGTGTGGGGAGACGTTGTGTCTCTTGCGGGTGGGCACATCCCTCAGCCTCCCGCTGTGATGTCCTTGCCGCGGCTCCCTGCGCCACACAGGGCTAGGTCACCTTGTGGGGCTGGTCCCTGTCTAGGAGGCACCCGGCTGGCATCGGCCGATCAGCCGTTCACACCCATGTTGATACTGTTTCCGGTGTTTGTTCCTGCATCCCGCTAGCCCAGGTGTGCCCACAAAGGCTGTCCCTGCCCCACCCCAGTTCATCGCCGCATAACTTGTGGCTGACCAGTCATCATGTTGGTGGAGGGTGACGTGGTGACCCTCATTCGTGTAAGCCCAGTGGTGTCTCTTGCCGCTTTCCTCTGCACTGTGTCTTGCTTATGGGACACCTCTTGCCGCGCTTTGGCTACTGCGCCCTACTTTCTACTCCCGCAGCTGCCTGAGAGCTGGCCGGGGAGACAGGATGAGGGGGAAACCACTTTGCCCTATGACTGCAGCTGCCTCCCCACACTCGCACTCAAACCCACCCTGAGTGGTTGATCCTGCCGTAGCACATGCCTGTCGCTAAAGTTAATCCACGGCCGTCTAAGCACTTCTGGCTTAGACACCCTGATGTTGAGAATGACTTTGAGCGCTTATTTGGCTCCTACCTGCAGAACTGTGGTAATTCTAGAACTAATCCATGCCCATGGGCATCAGCAGCTCTGCTCTGATGATTCTAGATGACCAGGATTGCACGTTCTGTGGCCCTATTAAGGAGCCGTTTTGCGTACCATGGCAACCACCGTGACTGGGAATTCGGGTGATGGGAAATCTGGATTCGATTCCATACAGGAAGCCTGGTAATCGACTACTCCAACCTAGGAAGGTAGCAGATTTGCCACTCGCGACCTGAGGGTGGGGAGGCAGTGATGAAAGACAACACTGGACACTTTCGAGGTCTGGTAATCGGAATGAGTCCACTTAAAATCCTTTAAGGCAGATCTGTTGTGTGGCAAATCTGGTACTGGCAGCTGAGGTAATCCCCAGCTTCAGTGGCAGGGTATTGAATTCGGTGCAGTTAAAATGCTGTGTGATCTGCCGTGCGGGTCTGCGGATGGGGAGCCGCCGTTCCTATCCCTACCCCCTACCTCTCAGTGCCCTCCTGGCTTCTAGCCGAGTCTCCGTGGGCTGAAGTGTGCACTTGAAGAAATTAAAGTACTCCAAGCAGGCGCGAGCTGCCTGCACACTGCTGCTGGAAATCCTGGAATGGGAGCGTGGTTCTGTTTTATTTGTGTTGGAATTTGATTGTGGAGGCCCATTAGACGGGATGGCTGGGTTGCTCATACTGCATCGCTAGAGCTCAAAGTCTTAGATTGATGTAAGACTGACCAGAGTGAAAGCTTTTGCCATGGATGTTTTCATTACTTAAGGATGAAGGTGAAAATGGGAGGTTTGAAGAGATTCTGATCCCATGTTGTCTGACCATAAACAATGCCGACTGCCCTCGTTATTTCCGGTAATGTGCCGGCAGCTTATTGCTGGCAGCTTACGGGAAACTGAAGTCCTTCGGATGGTGGTAGCTGGAGTGTCTGGTTCCAGAGCTGAAATTTGAAGGCACAGCGGTGTGGTCTGCGCTTAATTTGACTCAAGCTGGACAACCCTACGCGACTCCATCACAGACAGGATTGGCACTTTGATAGCTCTTACATGGGTGGTGGTGCATGGCCTTTCTGTGGTGCTGGAGTGATTTGTCTGGCTCCTTGATAACCGGGGAGACTAGTGTGCTCACCACTTAGGTTACCCCCAGTGCTTGATATCCCTAACTTCGACAAATATTGCTTAGCCACCCAGGATTGAGCAATCACAAGTCTGTGACGCTCTTAAGGGGCTGTAACTGCGCCACGCTTCTCAGCATGTGCGTATCCCAGTCTGACAGGTGCTGGGGATTCATTATTAAATCCATTAGTGCTGGGCTCTGGGTTGCAGTTATTCCTCATTAATGAGGAATTCCCTGTAAGAGAGTAGATCAGAAGCTTGCATTAAGTCCCTGCCCGTTGTTCATACTGCCCATCGCCCCTCAGATTGCCCACTTGGGGTTGGCATTTGGTCTTGGTGGATTGCTGAGAAGATGGTCTAAATGAAAATCGCAACCAGGTTTCGGTAGGTGGTCCTGCAGAAAGATCGCGTTAAGGACCGAGCAAGCGAGCTTGAGGGATAACTTTCGGCCATCTGTATCTCACCCGCCACCCCAGGCAAGACTGACGCTAGTGCCATGAGAATCACTTGGGGCGGGGGTGGAGGGAGTGAAGGAAGAGCTGCTGCCCTTTGGTGGCCGACCCGTAGCCCTGAGCTTCCGTAGTTTCTGCTTAAGGTGGTCTCTGGCTCGCCTCTCTCTGGCCTTCGTGGTCTTGGGGTGCCCCCTCCACACGCTATTGTGTGTGTGTCTGTTCCTGTCTGTCTCTCCCTCTAGGGCCGCTCTGCTGTTTCGATGTGTTTTTGTGAAATTTAAACTTCACAAAAAGGACCAGACTTAGGACTTTAGACTTTAAACTGTTAGGACAGGAATGGTGAAGTGATTTTGCATTTTTCTATCTATAATCTGTTAGTTATGAGAAAGTACAGTTTCAAGTAAACCACAGTTTCCGTTATTTTCAATTTTGATTTATTTACAGAGCTCTCATACAAAGGGACAGTTGACCTTTTATATAATAGAAAATTTTTAAGTTTCAGATATACTAGATTATCATCCTGTTCACACTTTTTAGTTTTCCATGATGTTGATTAATGTTTTACCTAGTGATAGAGTCTTGCTTTAGCATGCAGTATTTTAGTTTTTGGTGGCCTATTATTTTTTTAAAAGTTATAACCAAAGATAATTCAATTTTTCTTTTTCATTAATAGACATATGTAGAGTGTGTCGGTCAGAAGGAACACCTGAGAAACCTCTTTATCATCCTTGTGTGTGTACTGGCAGTATTAAGTTTATCCATCAAGAATGGTGAGTCATCCTTTTAGAAAATTTTTATGTCTGAGCTTTTCTGTCATCTATATAAGGGATACTGTTTCAGTGAACTTTCTCTGTAACTAGTTATTTCTTTAAAATTTTTTTGTGAAAATTTGGAAATTACCCATATTTCTTATTACCATGCCATGTCATTTTGGTATATTGTCTTTCAGATGCACGTGAGTACCCATTTGTTTATTTCTACCATGGAGAGCTTATGTTTGTGGGAAGTGTTATGGTGTTGTAGTTTTGCTTGGCATGATTATAGTTTACATTTAGGAAATGCTTTGTGTAAGGTAATAACTCAGTGCTTGTATACATTTTAACTCATTTAATCCTTACAACAAAACTGCAAGGTGGAGTATGATTATGATTTTATGATTATTCAGATGAGGGAACTGAAGCATTGAAAGGTTAAGTAACTTGTTCTATGTCACACAGCCAGCCAATTAGTGATAGACCTAGCCACCAGGTAGCAGTATCCTTAGACCAATATTAGAACTGATGTTGATGCTTGGAGGTTCTTCTATATTCAGTTATCTTTGAGGACGTTACAATTTACTTTGATTAGTTAATTGTTCAGTTAATTGAAACTGCTTTTTAATAGAGGAAATACATGTCATTTTTATCTTTATCTGTTATAATTCTGTACTCTTAGAGGGCATTAATGATAAAAAGTTTAGGACTTTCTAAATTTAAAATTGTAAAAGTTCTGTGATATGTAAAATTTTAGTAAAGCAATATTAGTTTTCAATGAAACCTTAAAAGTTTTTTTGTTATAAACACTATACTTATGAATGTATTTGTAATTGCAGCTTAGTTCAGTGGCTGAAACACAGTCGAAAAGAATACTGTGAATTATGCAAGCACAGATTTGCTTTCACACCAAGTAAGTTCTTTCGAAGTTTTCACTGCATTTCTAGGTTATAACTGGCCACATAAAGGTGTTTAAACAGTTTTAAAGCAACTGTGTTCAGCTTAATTTGTCTTTTATGGTAATAGAAAGTATTGCTATAACATTTTGGAAAATATTTTTAAAAACTACACGTCAGCTTTTAATACACCACACGTCAGCTTTTAACACACCACACGCACGTGATTTAATTTGTGGGATATTTCTTTTTTTTTTAGACAAGTTCAAACGTGTACAAAGGTATAATGAGCCTGTATGTATCCATCACTCAGTTTCATCCATTTTCAACTCATAGCCTTTACATGTCATTCCCTATGCTCTTGTTGTCACCTCTCCATCCTTATTAAAGCAAATCCCATCATTTATGATTTCATCTGTACATATTTTAGCATGTATCTCTAAAGAGTAATGGTTTTTTAAAAAAAATACAGCTATAATATCATTATTTACCCAGAAAAATTATTGATGCCTTGAATTTGTCAAATATCCCATCCGTGTTCAAATTTGGGACATCTTTTGAGTTTAAATTATGTTGGTTGGAATAATAATAAAGACAAATACTAAAGACAAATAATAAAGACAACTCACTTTTTTAAAATAAGACTTTTTAAGCTCAGTATTTTGTAGGCTTTGGTAAATGTTTTGCAGATCTTTAAAATTCTAATTGTATTTATAACTCCTTTACCTATGGATTGATACTTAATATTGTTCATCTTAAATAAGTAGAGGTTTATACTGGCAGGTTATCAATAATTTGAAGCACATTTTCATTCTCAGATCCTAGTATATTGCTCTCCCCTCCCAGAGATTTTTTTATGCTTTAGTTTTTGTTTGTTTTAAGCATCTTGAGCTGCTGAGTGTAAATTCTGTAAATTATTGTTAGTTTTACCTTGTCTTTATGTGATGAGTGTATATAATTAAAATCATTACAGTTTCACTTTTGAAGCTTTGTATTCATAGTGCTCAAAAAATGTCAATTCTGTTATTTTGTAGTCTTTAATTTTCTGTAGGGCATAAAAACTGTACAGCTTAAGGTTTATTGCAAACTGCAAGACTAAATAATTGAATATCTTCATGAAGTTCGATTGATAAGAAATACTCATGTGAGCTTCTTTATTCTGAGGCCAATAAAAGCTTGTGTTTGTACCTTTTAGTTTTCATTTGACATCATGTGCTCTGTTTATCTTTTTCAAAAACTCTGTTTACTGGTTTAATGACTTGCTCCTGTATATCAAAAATCCTCTAAAGTACTGATCTTTGTGGGTATGTTGTAAAAAGTTGCTGTTTGTTACTTGTTCACTCCTTTGTGTCTGTAGCTGTGAACAGTTTTGTAATAGTGCTCTCATAAATTTCACATCACTGATTTTAAAACTTTATTTATCATAGCTCTTTGTTTTGGCCTTACTGGAGAAAGAGGCCTTTGTTCCTTCTGTATGTTTTTTCGGAGAAACCTGTGGTAGAGCAGTGGTTTTCACTGGAACCGTTTACAAAAGAAATCTTTCTAAAATGTGTGTACATAGGTTCTGGTACCAATTCCAACATGTGTGTGGGGTGGTTTTCCCTACATCAGTGAGCAGTTCTGCAGGACACCAGCTGGGCGTCCTACAGTTTAACCCACTTCTCATACTGTCTGCTCCAAGATAGCATTCCATTCCACAGGTTGAGGGCTCCGTCCTTAAAGGACTGGCGTCCCTCAACCCCCTGCAGATGCTAGTCGCAAACCCAGGCTGTTACTTTTGCTTTTGCCTTTCTGACCAACTGACCTTAAATCAGGGGTTCCCAGTGACCCCTTCATTGATTTGATTAATTTGCTAGAGTGGCTCATAGAACTCAGAGAAACATTTTACTTATTAGATCGTCAGTTTATTATCAGGAACAGCCAGATTGAAGAGATGCATAAGGTAGGGTATGTGGGAAGGGAAACTGCACCATTTTCCCCAGATCTACTTGTTTTCACCAGAGGGAAGCTCTCTGAACCTGAGGCCTTACGGGTTTTTATGAAGGCCTCATTACATAGGCTTGATTGATTAAATCGTTGACTGTTGGCCATTGGTTCTACCTTCAGTCCCTCGCTCCTCCCCAGAGGTCTGAAGGGTGGAACTGAAAATTCCAACCCTCTAATTACTTGGTTGGCTCCCTTGGAAAACCCGTGCCATACTCTTTCTCCCCACCCCTGCCCCAGACAGGTTCAAAAGTCATCTCATTAACATAACAAAAGACACCTTTATGGCTTACGTTGCATAGAAAATTCCTAGAGTTTCAGGAGCTGTGAGCCAGGAACTGTGGACGAAGACCAAATGTATATGAGAAATATATTTTGGTCATTTGAATGACCAGATATGTATTTCTTATAAATCACAATATTACCTGTGGCAGAACCTCTTTTTCTGAGTATTGAACCACACTTTGCAGAGAAGTGGGAAGACCTTAATTTACCGTTTGGGATGTTGATTATTGTGCTAAAATGGGGTGGGGAGTGGCTAACAGACGTCAGCGGGCTGTTGGCTCTTACAGGAAGTGGCTCTGCTGCAGATTGTTGTGCATTTTGAGTGCTATTTCTGAGGCTGGCATGGGGGAGGGTTCTTTCTTGATGACATCTGTCAGCTTCACCTTTTGCTCCTTTTTGCTTTATGTGATCTTTTATAATTTGAGAAACCAGATAATTATAGTGTTTGAATGCTGAAATATGTGTAAATTAGCATTACATAAAGTTCCTGGCTATGAGTGAGGGATGTGTACTTCTCTTGAATATTTTTTCCTGCTCAGAGGCCTGTTTCATTGGCTTCTACATTTCTTATGTGATTTGCTCTCATAAATGACTTCTGGGTAAATGTAGTATTTTATTGCAATTATTTGATTCATTTTTCTTATAGGAAAAAATATTTAAGTGCAATTGCAAATGTTGAAAGTTAAGATAGTGCTACCTGCCTAGAATATAACCTATTTGAATCTTCATGAAATTATGTGAACGTTTTCCCCTTATAGTTTATTCCCCAGATATGCCTTCGCGACTTCCAATCCAAGACATATTTGCTGGACTGGTTACAAGTATTGGCACTGCAATACGATATTGGTTTCATTATACACTTGTGGCCTTTGCATGGTTGGGAGTTGTTCCTCTTACAGCATGTGAGTATTCATTCTTCTGTGGCTGGAGTTATTTAAACATTGCACAACTATTTAATATTATAAAGTAATATGGCATCATAGTTTTGTTTGAATGATACTTAATTATTTGATATTATAATGTCATGTATTAGGAAAACCTCATTTAAGAAATATTATTCAGCTGAATAAAAACCATTTTTTAACAGGTCAGTTTCTTGAATGAATGTGGGAAAGAAAAACACAGCATACAGAGGCTAATAATGAAAGTTCATGAAAGAATTGAAAAAGCAAAATCAAACCATAATTAGAAGGAAATTGAATTTTATTCCTTGAAGTTTATTAGAGCTTTCAAGGATGACAAAAGATGGGTTCTTTTGAGATTTTTTTTTATCCCCTTTTAAAAAACACATATCTAATGGTGCTGAATAATTGGGAAGCGTGTCTTTCAAATATAGGAGGCTCTTTGGGAGATTGGTATACTAACTCTTAGTTGATTCTTTTTAGGTTCTTTGTGTTCTTAAAGACATGGAAAGGGGTCGATAGTATATGGTGCCAGAGTATATAGATAGGATTCTTTAAAGTTAGCCACAAACAATATTTTTAAATAAGTATAATAATATCCTCATGTCTCCTTAAAATAAAGTAAAATAAACTCGATCAGTTATAAAAATGAAAATCTTACGAAAGTAGCAGAATAGGTACTATTCACTTGAAGAGTGAATTAGTGAGCTAGAAGATTGAGCAAGGAGTTCTCCGGGATGTAACTCAGAGACAGGAAGTTGCAAGTATGAGGGAAAAAATTTGAGAGATGGAGGCTACATCCGATTGTTTCAGTATCTGTCTAGTAAGTAGTTCCAGAGGGTAAAAGAGATTGAAAGAGAGAGAGCTGACTGTGATAAAGGAAAAAGACAATCCTAGACACATTGTGAAGTTTTCCAATGCTGAATAGGGTGGTATATAGATGTTATGCTTTCAGATTATCCTACAAAATCATGAAAATCAGACTGGCATCAGACTTAAAGTCAGCAACATTGAATGTTAGAAGACAGCAGAATAGTCAACACATGGCCAAATTTTTGAACCCAAAATCTTATTATTCTCAGATAGAAGGACAAAATACAGACATTTCAATAGATGCAAGGACTTGGAAAGCTTACTACCTCAAATCATTTATGAAAAAAGTGTTTGAGAATATATTTTACTAAAACGAGCAAGGAATCAAAGACAGGGAAAGGTGTGAGCTCCAGAGAAAAAGAAACAAGTGCTTCTTATAGCTAAATCATAATTGTTGTTAGTCTACAATAATTAATAATTTTTTAGGTATCAATTGGAAACTAAAATTCTATATGATCTTAACGAGAGAAATTGTGAGGGGAGGATAGAATTGAGAGCTTTTTAGGTTGTCTTATTTGTGGTGAAATTATAGATGCTTTAGATAAAACAGGAAAATACAGTGTAATTATGCATTAAAAATACAGGAGTAACCAAGTAGAGTCCAGAACTGGCAAAGGTGATAAACAGCAAAGGTGCCACTGTTGCTGTTCAGGGGAGGAAAGATGGTCTTTTCAATAAATGGTACAGCATCAGCTGGACGGGCACTTGCTGGTGGAGCAAGTGACCCATACCATTACCGCCCACCTGACACAAGTTAACTTTAGATGGTCGTAAACCTGAATGTGAACATTAAAACCAAAAAACTGCTAAAAGAAAGTATAGGCGAACAACCATAAAAGAAAATACTGAGAAATTTGACTTAATTAAAATTAAGAACTTTAATTCATGCTCAGATAGCTTTGAGAGAGAAAGGCAAGCTACAGAGTGAGAGACGGTATTTGCAATACACATATCCAGCAAAGGACTTGTATCCAGGATATATAAAGAACTATATAAATCAGTAAGAAAAAGGAAGACAGGCCAATTAAAAAGTAGAACAGCAGATTTGAACAGGTGTTTCTGGAAAGAAGATTAAATAGCCAATACACACGTGAAAAGGTGCTCAGTATCATTAGTCACCAGGGAAATGCACAAGAAGATGCTGCTATGTACTCAGAAGAATGGCTGAAATTAAAAGAAAAGACAGTGCCAAATCCTCCTTAGGATGTGGAGCATCTGCAACATGCATACATTGATAGTAAGAGTATTATAGTATAGCCACTTTGGGAAGCTGTTTGATGTTATCTATCAGTGGTAAATATTATAAATACCTTATGATCCAGTAGTTCTGTTTCTGGGGATGTTGCTAACAGGAATAAGGACCTTGTGTCCACTAAAAGACGTGTGTAATGGTGTCGTCACTGCAGCTTTGATAATAGTAGTTTAAAACTGGAACCAACCAAACAACTATCAGCAGTAGAATGGATACAGTGTGGCTTATCCCTATAATGGAATACTATATAGTGGTGAAAAAGGAGCTGGCTGACGCAACATAGAATAACATGGATAAACTTCACTTCTTTGAGAAAAAGAAGCCAGGCACAAAAGAGTATGGATTGTGGGATTGCATTTATGTGAAATTTTAAAATAGGCCAAATTGATCTATGATGATAGAGATCAGAATAGTGGTTACCTTTTGCTGGAGATATTGACTGAAAAGGGTCTTGAAGGAGCCTTCTGGGGAGCTAGAAATGTTGAGAATCTTATCTGGCTGACAGTTACTCGGATATATACGAATATAAAAATTCACCCAGACACACTTAATATTTATGTAAATTTTATCTTAATAAAAAAGTAACAAAACTTAAATTTAAGTAACTGTTAGGAGAATAGAAATAAGATGATGAGTTTTCATCCTAGGGAGTGGGAATAGGTAGCAGTGAGTAAAATTTGTAAAGTCTGACAAAAGACAGGAAAGACAAGAAGGGAGGGCTGAGGAAGGGGAGTAAAAGAGAAGAAAAGATAAGATTGCAATATCTGTGATCATAGGGTGTAGATAGAGCCTCATAACTGTGTATGTATAAAAGTGTTCCGCTACAAGAGATAAGTACGAAACAGCCCAGGTTAATGCTAGAGGGATTTGTTAACAAAGGCTGACAAAACGCAGGAACAGTATTCGCCAGCCAGATATTATTCAAGATGAAACACTTTAAATGAGGAACAGCATTTTATTTCATATTAATAAAAGGCATAGTCCACTAAGAAAACTTAAGAATTTCTATGCACCAGCAAACAGGACTTAGAAATATGTAAAACATGCATAGTTATAGTGGAAGACTAACACTTCTCTGAAATCAGTAGATCAAGTAGTCAAAAATTAAGTAAGGACTTTGAGGATTTAAGTAACAGGTAACAAGCTTGATTTCTGTTCTGAATTGTTTACACACACACAATTAAAATCTAAATTATGTCACCCACTACACATTCTGTAACTTCTTTCTTTAAGTTAGCAATGTACCCGTGGCTGTCTTTTCCTGTAGCAATGTGTTGAGCTACCTTATTTTTAAGCACGCTAGTAAGGAGGACTTTAATTTATGAGTCTGTTTTCTTATCTACAGACAATTGGCTGTTTGTCACTTTTACTTGTTACAAGCATACTTGCTTTGAATGTTTTATACATATATGTAAGTAATTCCTGTCACAGAAAATCTTTTCCTGTCTTTCCATTTTGACTTGGCATTTGAGAACAGCCATTGAAGTCACTAAATTTTTGGTACAAGGCTATATAGGAAATGCTTAAACTAATACACAAGTACTGGTTTGAAAGAAAACCTCAGCTTTTGGGCCTCATTTCCAAATCTGTTTCTGCCTTTTCTGACTAAGAGGATGAGGGGATGGCTGTGTATTTGCCCTTACTTCATCTTTTCCCTTCATGGCCAGATTTAAGATTTTGTCCTTTTGAGGACCCTTGAATCTGTTTGTCAAAAATTGGTTGTTAGTTTGCTTCATAGCATTGAAGCATGTACTCTACTGAAAAGTCCTCAATGTCAAAAATGTGTATCCCCAAAACTTTATTTTCATGAGCAGACTCAATGAATTTTAGAATTCTAGGTTAAAGAAAATACTCTGTATTATAATTTTGGAGATCTTTTCTTGAGATTGGTCCCCCCGCCCCCTTCAAACATCTAAGCTCATTTAATAAAAACAAGTAAGTAAATCTAGAGAGAATCAAAACTTTAAACATTGTGTAACATTTATTCTTTACTGTCACTAGTTTTAATGCTTGACTTTTTTTTTTTTAACTTTAGTATTATGAGGCTCAACCTTGCAAAGACTAAATGTTTATTTCAGTGGCATTCGCAGTGTTCCACTTTATCTGTTTAGTTGAGCGACTGTATGAGTTACGATGAGAGTTGTGACTGTATACCTTCATGCCCTTTCTTGGTAGGTCGCATCTACAAGTGCTTGTTTACTGG
Organism: Pseudorca crassidens; assembly: GCF_039906515.1. Classification (NCBI taxonomy): domain Eukaryota; kingdom Metazoa; phylum Chordata; class Mammalia; order Artiodactyla; family Delphinidae; genus Pseudorca; species Pseudorca crassidens. The sequence goes on from NC_090298.1 coordinate 9,129,171, forward strand.
CTCTGTGAGCTCCCTGCTGACACTGCCACTAGACATGCTGTCCACGTAAGTATTGAACCTCGTGGTGGTGGAAGGCTGCACATTGTGAATGGTGCTCATTTTTTCTTCTGCATACTTGTGTTTGTTGTAATTTGAAAAGTCCTTCTATTCCAAGGACAAATAATACCTTATGTTTGTTACCTATTCTAAAGTTACAGCTACAGTGGAAGTAGCTGACATATATAAATGATGTTTTAAAACATACCCATCTTAAAGGACAGTTTGGTAACGGTGGGACAGCTAGTTAAATAAGCTGTCGTGTAGTGCAAGAAATGTACTGTTCCATATAGTGATACGCTGGGCGTTCATTTAAACATGTGTTTTTAACAACACAGACATTTGAGTCGAATTTCTTTTTAAAATGTTTTTTGTGATTGTTAGGAGATGGACTGTAAAAACTTGTTCACTGTGGTGGTTTTACTGTATTTTAATTTGACATAAAGCTTTGTAATTGCAGTTTCTTGGGAAAGACATATATGTGTTTTCAAAATTATTGATGTTAGAAATGCTGTAAATGATAAACTGTATCAAGATCATTAGAATATTAAGCTTGCAAAAGATTGCACCTCTGTTTGCTAAAATCTTCTTTTGTACCCAATTGACCTTAGGTTTCTGATCCCTATGTCAGTAAGGGCAAAGAACAATATAAGACTGTCTTTTAGGACAGAAGCATGCGGAATATATTATAAAAATAAGCCAAATGGCAATAGAAGAGAGCAGGAGAGCATGTTACATTTCTGATAGAAAAGAAATCGAGGAGGTCTTTTAAGTCTCTTTTGTCTGCATCATTATTTTGAATCGTGGCTGAAAATACTTAGAAATATTAGATGTGTTTGCAACTTGTTTTTCCTGCTTGCTAGTTTTACCTTTTTTGGATAGAACAGGCAAGTTATTTAATTTATGTGTTTCTTTGGCAGTATAGGGAATAGATAAGATAAAAGGTTTTGAACTTGAACTTTATTTACATTACAACAGCTTTCGAAGTAATGTTTATAAGTAGACAAGGATCTTGAAAATAGGGCACTAATGGCTGTGGCCCTCATAAAAAGGAGGAGCAGTAATTTGACACACTTGAGAATTTAGAAATAGTGTAATAAGGTAGCCCTTTGTATGAAAATATTGACTTTCTGTGAAATGATTCAGTGAAACAAATAGGACAGCGTTACTATTTTTGGACATCAGATTTTTATATCAGCCATCCAGAACACAGTCTTAGTATAGAGGCAAGAAAAATCAGTCTTGGCTGAAGTGTCATTCATATGTCTCCATGTATATGATGTAGCTCACCTCCGGCTTTCATTTAGGAATCGTATACGAAATAAACGCACATATTAGAAGTAGCGAGGGAGATCAGAAAAAAGCAAGGGGTGACTGCTGAGAGTGATGGAAGTTATATTTTAATATCTATGAACGAATAAAAGAACCGTTCTAAACAGGGCAGTCTTGTTCCATTTAGTGTGAGGCTAGAGTTGTATTTATCATTGTAATTTTTGAGAGAGCAGTGTAGCAGCCAGTCAGTATCTCAGTTGTTTAGAAGAGGTGACTTGAGGTCCCATTTGTGCTGTTCAGTAAAGTGGGGGTGTGTTACTTCTTTAATGGTTTCTGTTTTAAGTGGCTAAATATGTTAATGTTTACCAAAGCTTAAATTGGTAGGCTTTGGCTTTGTGAAAAACAGGTGTTTATGGAAGCCATGTCAGTGAAAATTTAGTATTTTAGTCTCAAGTAAGGCAGTATTTTACTTGCCTACCACCTTTACTTCTTGTTGGCGGAACCATTAAACATCTGGTTTTTTGGCAAGTATGATCACTTAGGTGATGCAAAGATGTAGCTGGTTGTAACAGAAGGAACCCTGACATTGGAATTTAAAAGTTGCTGCATCTGCAACTTTTTGGTGACCTTGGGCAAATCACTGGACAGTTCTGAACCCCTGTTTCCTCATCTGTAAAATGAGGAAGATCATGCCTCAGGGATTTGGGCGGGCTGTTCAAAGATTAAATTCACAAATACATGTAAAAACTATATGTATTTTGAGCACTATGTTAATACATAGCAAAATTATCACCAAAACTCAGAGCTGTTGCTTGCCTTATGTTGGCAGGCTCTCCTTTTCTCTGTGACCTGATTGGTTAGTGGGCCACACCTGAGTTGCCTTCATGAGCTTCCTCATTGACATGGGAAGAATGCTGAAAGCTTGGTGGGAATAGTGGAAAGAAATTGTAAGCGTGGGTTGCTTTTATAATCTCATGCTGCCTTTTAGAATTTGAAGAATTGAGCCAGTTTTTCTGAAAGCACTTATAAGTAAATCACTTATTTTTTCTGAGTAATGTTTCATTTTTCTCTATAGAATCCATTTTCTGAAATTTTACTTAAAATTTCTTAATATCTTAGCAGCTGCTACATATTCTGTAGCTCAGTTCCTCAGCATCTCTAGGCACAGTCTATCAGTTAACTATTGCTGCAAAACATGCTGTCCCTAAAACTTAGTGGCTTAAAACAACAAACATTTTATTTGCTCATAATTCTGGGAGTTAGCAGTTTGGGCTGGGCTCAGCTGATCCATTTATCTGTTGGGCTCGCCTCCATTATGCATATGTGTCACTGGGGTTGGGTAGTCTAAGATGGGGTACCTTGGCTCTTCCATATGGCTTCTCATCTTCAGAAGGCTAGTGGGGCTTCTTTACATGGTGGCCTCAGGGCAGCATTCTAAAGGGGTGAGAGTGGAAGCTTACCTGAAAGCTCTCTTCTAGGCTTTAGAACTCAGGAAATTTGCTTCTGGTCCAGACAGTTCACAAATCAGCCCAGATTCAAGGTGTGAGGGAAAAGGAAAGGATTCTACAGTTTGTCACCATTTAAAAATCTACAGTAAACTCTACAATAAGCAGTTGCTGTTCTTATTGCTGATGACAAGGAAGGAGTAGAGAAGGGGGTATTTTAGTCCCAACCTATCAAAATTTTAATGGTCTGGAGGGGTCCTTAGCAAGGGGGTGATTAGTATTCCTCTTTTGATTAAGGTATATTCCAGATAACATCTGAGAGCCACATTAGTTCAGTTTGGAGCTACCAGGCCGAGGTCTCCCAAATTGACCCTTCCTTTAGTTCTCCATGGAGGGAAAAATGTCTATTATGGTGGTGAATTTTCCAAAGGCTACCAAGATTCTTGAGTTACCTTTGAATTACTCTGAAATCAGACATAGACCAGGGAAGGATATGCTCCTTCAGAGAGGAAAAGAACAAAGAGGTCTTCAGTATTATTATACTGCGTGTATTTTCATGTGAACCATACTTGATCTGTCTGGATTTGTTGAGAAACTAATACTTTTGGTGTATTTGCAGTTGGCATCAAAATTTAATCTGCGTTCTAAATGAGGCATTTGTAAAATGTACCACAGGCTCCTTTGCCTCACGCATTGTGTACTGTGTATTTCTCAGCCTTCCTTTATGTTGTCTTTAGGCCTTTCTAGAGGCCCTTCTCCACCTTTCTGATTTGCTGATTCTGTTCATTTACATGGGTTTAAGTATCAGCTAACTAAGTTGGTTCAACTTGTGTATAAAATAAGGGTGAGGATATTCTTAGTAAGGGTTGGACAGAGTCATGTATCTTTAGGAAATTGCATGTATTTACTACTTGACCTTTGTCAGGTATTTGGCTACTTTCAGTTTTTTGCTTGCTGCCTGCCTTTTTCTCAGCTATGTTCAAAGAGAGGCTGGAGAGCCAATTTATATAGTTCTGATGCTATTCTTTGCTTTCTATAATATGAACACATATAATACAAATATATAAATAAACATGTTTGGCCAGCTTATAAGATAGATAAATTGCCACCATCCTCAGAAATAATTCTTTTTGAGAGACTGATTTTTCACCAGAAAGTTATGACTGACTTTTCTTGTTCTTTCTGAGATTTTTATGTAAAATGAATGTTGTTACCTTTGGTTTCTTAATTTTAAGTGTTCTTTGGAGTAATTCTATGTACTTTTTTTTTTTTTTTTAATAGGGACAATTTGTTGGCGGATTGTTTGCAGGGTTGTTTTGTGGTGACGTGCACATTGTGTGCGTTCATCAGCCTGGTGTGGCTGCGAGAGCAGATAGTCCACGGGGGAGCCCCGATCTGGCTGGAGCATGCTGCTCCGCCCTTCAACGCTGCTGGGCATCACCAAAATGAGGTAGCTCCCTCTATCCCCAAATTCATTTTATTTGGGTAGGACATAAGAATTATTGTCACCCTCTAAGACCCAAACCCTTGACTCCCGTGTCCCTCATTGCAAAGCAGGACAGTGACAACGTTTGGGAGAAGATTAAAGGAGATGTGAAAAATCAAAAGAGTGCTGTTGTTACTTTGCCTCTTAGTTTTCTAGCAAGACTGGGAACAGTACTGGGGGTATACTGCATGCTCTTTCATTCCCTTTGCCTGGGTTAACAGCTTACCGCCGGCCTGGCAGTTAATATACAAACCTCCTGCGTGGGCTTCTGACGTGCTGCATAACATTAAGGAAGCCCCCTTACCCTCTTTGTTCATTAGTTTCTTCATGTGTAAAATGCCTCACCTTTGTTGCTTTTAGTAGAAACATTACCAAAAGTAGAAAAATTGGAGTACTCTTGATAACAGTCTTGTACAGTTTTACTTTTTATTTATGAGATGACATGCTTAGATACAAGAGTGTCTGCTAGAGACATTAAGAAGAGGAAGATATGATAAATGATTTTTATTATCTTGTTTACTGAGAAATTATAGGGCTGAAAATGTAAAAAAGAACCCAAACTGGCTACTCACAATACAAAAACAATTTGCCCTTTGTAAAATTTTATTATGAAAAAATTGACTATAAAATTCAAAATAATACTTAACGATACTTAACGACTTAATTTTTCAATTAAGGACCTTTGGCTTTTTTTAGTGTGAAGATTGATTTCATCAAATTCTGCCATACCCTTTTTTCTACAGAATTAAGAGTACAACTTCGCCTTTGAAAACCACACATATGAAAAATGGGACTATTAAGCAAGTTTTTACCTAGTGTTAATACTTTCATCATTGTACCTCATATTTTGAAGCATTTTAATACAGTTCTTTTAGAATCTTCATTAACTCCATAGGAGTTCAGTGTTTTAATTAACTACAACTAGGTCTTTGCATTTGGTAGGTAGCAGAATTCAGGAAGAGCCAGAGAAGGGTGCTTGTGGAAACTGATAAAGTTCATATGGACAGGCTTACCCTCCTGAGCAGAAATGAGAAACCTTTCCTCAAGTGTGAACTGAGAATTAAGTTATAAATCAGTATGTGTGTAAACAGATACATAAATATATTTTCATCCCTGAAGTGGTCAGTAAAGACAAGAGATGCCTTATAAAGAAGGATTACGGAATGATGTATTCAAGATAGCCAGATTTGTTAACCTGTTTCCTGTAATGCTTTGTGAAATGTTCATCTCTAAATTATATTGAATGAATATGTACACTGTTAAATGAGTTTATGTTCTTATATACCAAGTTGATCCAAATTCAGATACATTTAGAAGAAATGCCCTTGAGAGGTGGGGTTTTTCTGGAATTTTAATAGAGTTTGTGTCTGTTTGCTAGTTTTGTTTTTTTTTAGAAGGGAGGGTGCTATTTGAAAATAGAGCAAAACTGAGGCAAGTTAGCCAAATTTCTGGTCTCCTCTGTTATTTTAGGCTCCAGCAGGAGGAAATGGTGCTGAAAATGTTGCCCCCGACCAGCCTGCTAACCCACCAGCTGAGAACGCAGTGGTGGGGGAAAACCCTGCAGCCCAGGATGACCAGGCAGAAGAGGAGGAGGAGGAGAATGAGGAGGAGGACGACGCGGGCGGGGAAGATGCAGCTGATGCCAACAATGGGGCACAGGGTAATGGCCGCCGGCCTGTGCTCAGCCTTCCTTCACGACCATGAGTCCATTCCCAGCTCACCTTGGGGAGCATTGGAGTTTTCAAAATTTAATGGGTTTGAAGTTCTGTTTCTAACCTGTTTTTACTTTATTTTGGCAGACTTGCATTTATGGATATACATATGCATACTTTTTTTTTTTCTATGAAGCAGGGCACATTTTGAGTTTTACAGTTGTACTTTAGGGACTCCCCTAGTGGTTCAGTGGTTAAGACTCCGAGCTTCCACTGCAGGGGGCATGGGTTCAATCCCTCTTTGGGGAACTAAGATCCCACAGTGCCGCATGGTGCGGCCATAAAATAAAATAAGATTAGATGAGATAAAATAAAATTCTACTTTACACAGGACTTTTTATAGGATGGATGGGAAGAAATTATTTGTAAGTTGGAATAGATCCTGTTTTTTTAAAATGGAACTTGATACAGTTTTATCTTATTCCTTTGCCATTTTTATTGAGTCAGTACAACTTTTATTATCAAAGAAGAATTCTTGAAGTGTACTCTGCAGGCCAGATAGCACCCAAAGAAACCAGTTTCTCATTTTCTGGCAGTATAACTCCAGAGTGGTAAAGAACTTCTGAGACCAGCCTGCCAGTCAGCTGTCAGTAGTTTCACCACCTTCTTTTCTTTCCTCTGGCCCCAGAGTTTTCCTGTCAAGCGCTGCACTGTCTCTGGGTCCACTTATCACTGCTGATACCTGAGTGTTTCTTGTGTGCCAGGCACTCAAACACCAGGTCCCTGCCTTCATGGAGTTTCTGGTCTAGTGACGAAGTAGAAATATCCAAGTGAACAAGTTTGTCATTACACATTGTGGTAAATGTGCACGTTGCTCTGAGGATGCTACTGAGGAGAGACCTATTTTAAATAAGGTTCCGCAGGTAGCTCAGAGTAAGTGATATTGGAGCTGAGACGTGAAGGATGAAAAGAAGCCAGTTGTGTAATGGGAGCAGGGGGCCTTTGCAGGGAGAGGTGGGTATATGTTCAAAGGCTCTGGGACTGTGGCTCCTGTACCCTAGTGCTGACCCTTGTTTCCTTCTGTTTGTCTAATGCAGTAGGCCCTGCCTGGTCTTCCTTCTTCCATTCTTGCTCCACATAGTGTTTGTACTGCTCTCTGCCCTTAAAATCTGTCAGTGATCTCCCCATTATGTTAAAGAACAAAACAGAATTCAGGCTTCACATTCCTCTTGTATGATCTGATCCCTGTCTGTCTGTCATACTGCATCTTCTGCCACCCTCTCCTCCTCACCCAGAGAATTCTAGTCCCCTGGCTTCTTCACTTTTCTCAAATCCACCATATTCATTCTTGATTTAGAGCTGTTGAATGCCCCTGTTTCACATAACCCTGCTTATTTTCTTTCTAGCACTTATCACAATCTAGAATCATCTTATTTTATATGTTGTCTTTATTTATGTTTTTTAAAAATTGCCTAACAAGCAAATACTCAGTTTGGAAATATTTTAAGTGTGGTTTACCTTCTCAACAACAGTTATAAAACACCAAATTAAAAGAGTATATTTATTTATAATTCAAGTTCTATCAGTAATCTCTAAACTACAATTATATTTCCAGACGACATGAACTGGAATGCTTTAGAGTGGGACCGAGCTGCAGAAGAGCTTACATGGGAAAGAGTGAGTAAGACTTCTTTCTATCAAGTATCCTAGTGTTTTAATCCTAATGTATATCTTAAAGTTGACCATATTTAGATATATACACTAATTTTCCAGTTACATTTAATGAAAACAATTACCAGAACTTTAATTTCTAGGGAAAATTAAGTAATGTATTATTTGTGATGAAAATATTAAAAATATTATGATAAAGGTCTATTGATACCTTTTTCTATCTTCTGGCCTTTAATACAAACCTTGCTCCACTTACAAAATCTTTAACTTGAAATTGTGGACTTTTGAAAATGAAGTAACAATTTAAATTTAGGTATTATTCTGATGCTTCAGTTGACAAAGTAATACTGTTGTATCATGAAATCTTGACTGGCTCCATATCTACTGAGTTGAAACCCAAGATAGAAAATTTTAACTTTATAATCATATAATTTGGATTAAAAGAAGATACAAAATATAAAACTCCCAAGAACAGAAGTTTTTCACTCTCTGAAAATGATAGGCTGTATTGGAAAGTAGTGGGTAAATATTATGTTTAAAAATATTAAAAGGAAAATGAGCTTTTTTCATAAATAGAATAAAAAATCCTGTTGCATCTTAAATTAATGCATATTATTTATTTTAGATGCTAGGACTTGATGGATCACTCGTTTTTCTGGTAAGTAAAGCTAATCTTTTTTTTTTTTAATTAATTTATTTTTTGCTGCGTTGGATCTTCATTGCTGTGCGTGGGCTTTTTCTAGTTGCGGCGGCAGGGGCTGCTCTTCGTTGCGGTGCGTGGACTTCTCACTGCGGTGGCTTCTCTGGTTGCGGAGCATGGGCTCTAGGCCTGAGGGCTTCAGTAGTTGTGGCACACAGGCTCAGTAGTTGTGGCTCATGGGCTCTAGAGCGCAGGCTCAGTAGTTGTGGCACACGGGCTTAGTTGCTCTGCGGCATGTGGGATCTTCCCGGACCAGGGCTCGAACCTGTGTCCCCTGCATTGGCAGGCAGATTCTTAACCACTGCGCCACCAGGGAAGTGCAAGCTAATCTTTTTTAATAACAGAATTGCGACTTAATTATTTGTCTTAGTGATTCAGTGATTTCAGGTTTACAGTATGTTCTGGCTTTTTATATTAAAGGTCAGAATGCCCTGTGATTTTTGATTACTTAATATGTTGAAGAAAGTCTGTTTTGTGCATTGAAAATAACTGGCAAAGCATAAAGGTAATATTATTTACAAAGGAAATTATTAAACATATTTGATTTTTAGAAAATGAAATTCAAAGTTGATGGTAGTTAAGAATACTTGGCTTTCTTTTAAAGTCCCACCTTGTGGGACTTCCCTGGTGGTGCCGTGGTTAAGAATCCACCTGCCATTGCAGGGGACACAGGTTCAATCCCTGGTCCGGGAAGATCCCATGTGCCGTGGAGCAAGTAAGCCCGTGCGCCACAACTACTGAGCCTGTGCTCTAGAGTCCATGAGCCACAACTACTGAGCCCGTGTGCCACAACTACTGAAGCCTGCACGCCTAGAGCCCATACTCCGCAACAAGAGAAGCCCGCGCACCACAACGAAGAGTAGCCCCCGCTCACCACAACTAGAGAAAGCCCTCACACAGCAACGAAGACCCAATGCAGCCAAAAATAAATAAATAAAATAAATAATAAAAATTTTAAAAAAATGATTAAAAAAAAGTCCCACCTTGCAATGTTTAATGCCAGAACTGGTGAAAACAGCGCAGTTTTACACTATTCACAGAGAGAACCCCCTGTTTGTTGCGCCTCTCCTATCTTTACCTTAATAATAAAGAGTACAACTGTAAGGTGAAGAACAGTTCTTTAATTAACTTGTTCTTTAAGGAGAAATGATGCTCTTCTCAGGTTCTGTAATACAAAATCACTTGCCATTTGGGATTTTTAAATAGCTTTAGGTATCAAGATGACTTTGGCTGCAGGTAGCCAAACCCCAGCTGACCAAACCAGTAACACAGGAGGAAGTCCAGAGGCAGGATGGGCTTCAGGTGTGCTTGATCCAGGGGCTCAGCAATGTCATTGAAGAGTCAGATAATTTCCATCTGTCTCCTCTGCTTTCCACAGTGTTGGCTTCCTCTTCAGGCTGGCTCCTCAGGCCAGAATAGGAAGTTGAGGTTAGTAGTGTGAGGATTTTGAGGAATGTATTTGATGATAATTCACAGATTAGTAAGAATGTGATATTAGTGAGCTCCTATTCAAGGCTTGAGTATGGTCAGTGTAGAGGGTATTATTTGGCTGTATACTCATTTCTGTACTTTATCAGTCCCTCATAGATGAGTGATAGAAGTCGTTGAGGCAGTGGTGTTAATTCAAATCCATTCTAATTTTTAGAAAAAAACCACAGGATGACTTCATGCATTTGTTACAAATTATTTAATATGTACCATGTGCCAGCTGTGATAGTTACTGGATGATTCAGAAATGAATGAAATAGGGTACCTGTTCTCAAAGACTCTTTATAGTTTAGTAGAGAGAAGTGAACATGTAAACAAGGAACTTTAGGTAAAGACTGACAAACAGTGTGTATAGGACACGAGAGGCATAGAAGAGGGCTTAGTCAGGCCTTTCTTAGTAGAGGGGAGTTGTCAGCAGGGAATTTTTATAGAAGATAACTAGAGGTTGAGGCACAAAAGATATTGAGGATAAGGACAGTTTGGGAGCCCTTAAGGCAGAGAAGCTGAAAAATTCAAGTGATATGAGCCCACATGCTAAGTAGGAATGTACAGTAGTAGTCCTCTCTTAAACAGACTTATCATCCTCTTGCCACTTGGATTTGTGGTAAATTGGGAACCTGATTAGAATAATCTTTCTAAAAAGAAAATCTTACCGTGTTAAGATTCATGAAAATATCCCTCCATGGCCCCCTTGGAAGGATCATTTAACTTGATTGTAGGGGGAGGTAGTGGGCCTGGGCAAACAGGCTTGGGTGTCCCGATAGTGTGGAGCGTGACTGAGCACATGCGGAGGAATAGATGGGTGGGCCTCATGTTGGAGGCGGTAGTACATAAGCGTGGAGTGTGGACAGGTGAGAGCGCATATTCTGAGACTTGAACAAAGAAAGCCATGGGGACAGAAGGGACCAGAGAAGATCAAGTGACCTTAAGGCATGAGAACACACTGGACACTGAAAGAAGTGCTGTGCAGTTTACATTGATGTGTTGTTCAGAAATAATGTGGTTTTCAAATTTTTCTTTACTTAGAATTTTTTAGTGTCATATGACTTAAACCTGGCGATTATTTATGAGAATCTGTATAGTTTGTGATAGATTATTAATTTCTGAAGAGGAAATGTTTATGGATTGATTTCTTTTTTTTTCATGTGGACATTATGAACTTTAAGTTTCATTAGGTTTAGTTTTATGAGCTGTCTAATGAAAAATGAAGTTACACATAATTTCTGAACAAAATCTCAAAATTATAGTAAAAATATCAGTCTTATAACTAAATAAATGGATTAAACATAAATAGGAGATGAATGTTTTATTAATGCTCTTTTCCTTTAGGAACATGTCTTCTGGGTGGTGTCTTTAAACACACTGTTCATTCTTGTTTTTGGTAAGTGGCGTTTATGCTTTTATTTATGGTATTATGGTAGGAGTTTAGTTTTCTAGGAGTCTTGTTACAGGTTTTGTTTTGTTTTTAAACTTAGGAATATATGAAACAGTTTTAGACAGTCATCTGGTATAGGAAGACACCAGGTATACAGTTACTTTCTTTCCTAAGCAACACTGACTACGGTTATTTACCAACTTTGCTTCTGTTGCGCACTTCTGTCTCTCTTTGTAGAAGCCAATTTTAGACTGACTTGAGACTATATAATATTCCACATCTGGAATTAATTTCGTGCTGATTATCTGTGTGTTCTTCCCTATGGCAGAAGATCTTGTTTTCATCTGTTAAAATCCTGACCAAGGCCTTACCAGAGACCTTGGCTTGGGATCTGTCACAGAGATGGATATAGGCTTGAGGAAAGTGTAATTCCCCTCAGAACCAGATTCCAGCAAAGTTTACTTCCAAACACTTTAACAACTGTAGCTATGCGGATTCTGTGACAACACTAGGAGTCCCTCCCATTGGGAGTCATGAGAGTAAGGAAGGCAGGGTTGAGATGTAGCTGACAGGTTTTTCTGCTTTGGGGAAAGGTAAGGGAAACAGTTGAGTAAACCAAGATTTTAGAATTCAGTTCCTCAAGGTGGAGTCTGATAGAATTGGGTTATTGTTAGACTGTACTATTGGTGTCTCATAGAGAGACCTCAGGCTGCAGATCTCTGTATAGGGAATATCTTTGAGAAATTCCTTCCTTAGTGCATATGAATTACTCCTAAGAAGGAGGACTATTTTCCAAGTTTCTTCCACCAAATTCCAAGTTATTTGCTCTGTGTTAGGGACTAGAAAGCAGTGTTTTCATCAGGAAACAGTTGTCTTCAATAGGAAGCCATGTGGTCAAAGAAGAGACTGAATAAATAGATCAAGGATGAGACAAAAAAATTGTTTTCTGAATATTATCTATAAAAGAGCAAAAGAAATTTATCTGTATCTTGTTGAAACACAATATCTTTTAAAAGTTCCATTCATTCTTAATTTTTAGTAGATATTTAAGATGGTGCAAATTAACAGGAAGCCCATTCTTCGTTGTTTTCCCTTGCATATGGGGGTGAAAATGTGTCTGCAGATTATTCTGCATTTGTTTCTCATTATGTAAAATAATTGATATATAGAGTGTGAAACTCTTGATTTTGACCAAATTTTCTTTGAGAGGAAAAAATGATCTATATAGACTTTAGTCTTTGTTCTTGCAAGAAAAACTTAGTGCTAAATTAATGTTTAAAGGAATAAGTCACCTTTAAAGCATGAATTATAGAAATAAGAACTCTTGTTTATATAAAGCAAATCTCAACTAAGTAAATTTTTCTAATCCAACTTCCTAAGCTTATACTATGAAAAAAATTTTTTTTGTCTTAGTATGCACATTATACTTAGGATCTTTTGAAATGAAACATGAAGTTTTCCTCTTTTTAGGAAAACTTCCTCTTTTTTTCAGGAATATGCTTTTCCTTTTAGATGAACATAGTCATTGGGATTAAGCAGCACTCATGTTTCTTTCCTACTTGGGTTGCTTTACTGCAGTTTCCACTGGCATTCTTGGACCTTTGTGGTCATGTATTATACTTTGCAGAAATAAAACCTTACAGTGCTGCTGTCTCAGTAGAAGGGAACAATCCTAAGAAACTGATCTTAATTTCAGGGTACCTATCTAGTAGTTTCTGTGTAATGGGATAGAAATTGATTGTTAAAATTGGTGCTTTAGGTTAATATTTATATATATAAATAGAGTTGAAATTTGAAAGTTTGCCTTTCCCAAGGGCCTGCTTGAGTTGTCCTCAGAGTTGGGTGTGAGAATAAAATAGGAAAAATTCTGCATATAGTTATTTCGCACGCTTTAAAATTTGCCTGTGCTTCATAATACACATAATATATTAATAAAATAGTATATGTGTATAATTTATAAAGAAATTCAAGTGTATTGGGAATACCTGTTAAAAAAATTTTCTATTTATGAATACTTGGTCAAAAAGGTTTGGCAGCCAGATCCCTGTAGATTCACTCTGACTTTTGTCTTTATGATTGAGTCTCCCTTTCACCTTTCCTAATAATCTATACTGTTCCGTTATTTTTGCCATAAAAAAGGTAATTAAATTTTATTAACTGAGAATGAATTACAGTTATATTAACATGGAAAGAAAGACTTGAGGAAAAGAGACTATCAAAATTCTTAATATGAACATTTTAAGGCTATTTTCTTTTTCTTTTAAACATCTTTATTGGAATATAATTGGTTTACATTGTTGTGTTAGTTTCTACTTTATAACAAAGTGAATCAGCTATACATATACATATATCCCCATATCTCCTCTCTCTTGCATCTCCCTCCCACCCTCCCTATCCCACCTTCTAGGTGGACACAAAGCACCGAGCTGATCTCCCTATGCTATGTGGCTGCTTCCCACTAGCTATTTTACATTTGGTAGTGTATATATGTCCATGCCACTCTCTCACTTCATCCCAGCTTACCCTTCCCCCTCCCCGGTTCCTCAAGTCTATTCTCTACATCTGCGTCTTTATTCCTGTCTTAAGGCTATTTTCTTATTTAACCAGAATATCATGACACTTTACAAAATTACCAGAATTTAATATTACCTAATAATAGATCATATTAAAAATTCTAGATTGTCTCCTTAAATATCATTTTATAGTTGCTTTGTTTGAATGAGAATTCAAATAAGGTCTACCTGTTACCTTTTTTTTTCAGTTTTGGAAAAAAAAATTCATTAAATTGCACTAAAGTTCATCTGTTTTTAAAACAGAGCTGAGAATAGTCAAGGAGATTTTGAAAGGAGTATATTGAGGGAGGTTTACCTTACCCAGATATTGAAATTGTTTTAAACCTACATTAATTAAAAAAAATTTTTTTTATTGTTTTACAATTTTTAAAGGTTACTTTCCATTTACAGTTACTACAAAATATTGGCTGTATTCCCCTTGTTGTACAGTAGTACATCCTTGAGCCTGTCTTACACCTGGTAGTTTACTGTTACTTTTGGTTGTTAAATCTTAAGTTTTTCTGATCTAGAATATTTTTTATTTGCTCCCCTCATCTACCCCTACCCTATTTTGCCATTGATTTGTTGATGACACTAGGTCAGCTGTCTTCTACATGTCTCACTTTCTACTTTCTTCCAATGACGTCCTGTTGATTCTGTTACCTTGTTCCTTTGTCTCCATATTTCTTTTAAACTGGAAGTTAAATCTGAGGCCTGATTAGATTCAGGTTCAGTACTTCTGGGACAGAATTTTCACTGGTCATGCTTTGCCTATTATTATGACATATCAGGAGGTACATGATGTCTGGTTATCCACCTTTGTCTGTGGTTCAGGTGATAGTATCTTGAAGCCTCTATTGTTAGGTTTCATTTTTCCCTTTAAACATCAGAAAGTAATCTGTGGGAGGTGGTATTTTAGTATTATGCAGATATCTAGTGTTCCATCAGCATTTTACCGAATATGTTTATTATCCATTGATACTTGCCTGAATTAATTAATTTTTATTAGGCATTACAAAATGGTGATTTTCAAATTCTGTCATTTTTATGCATTTATTGGCTGGCTTTTCTGTAAAGAAGAGCTTGATCTTATCAGCTAGAACTATTTACTTAACCTGAATTTGTTTGTTTGGAAGAAGCAGGACAGATGTGCAGTTTTTTTCCTTAAATTATTAGTTTTCAGGATAAGGAATTGATGTTCTAACAACTTTCCTTAGTGATAAAAGTGTTTTCTATTATGTTGCTTTTTTCCTTTTGTGGTTTTTGTTTTTGGCTTTCCCTTTTTTGAGTATTATGAACTCATGAATTTGTATGTATTCAGTGTGTTTTCATCAGTTTTTTGTTTGTTTGTTTTTTGGATGCTCATATCTTCTTCACTGTATGTATTCAGTGTGTTTTCATCAGTTTTGGGATTTTTTTGTGGTTTTTTTTTTGGATGCTCATATCTTCTTCTCTTCCCACAGGCCTGTGAGACTGTTTTCACAATAGTTCTTGTGTCCTTTCACCATGAGTTTATTAGGAGCTTGGTAACTTTTTTGTTCTCCGGTTGTAGAGCATGTCACAGACAGTACTTTTTTTTTTAGTGGTACGCGGGCCTCTCACTGCTGCGGCCTCTCCCGTTGCGGAGCACAGGCTCCGGACGTGCAGGCTCAGCGGCCATGGCTCACGGGCCCAGCCGCTCCACGGCATGTGGGATCCTCCCGGACCGGGGCACGAACCCGCGTCCCCTGCATTGGCAGGCGGACTCCCAACCACTGCGCCACCAGGGAAGCCCGACAGTACATTTTTGGTTCTGAGATCTTGCATTTCTCCAGGAAGCCGTTGTTCCTTTTAGTGGGGTTGGTAGTAAGAGTGTTCGTTGTTTTGATTTTGAAGTTTTCATTGAGTTTTCCCCCCCTTTTAGCATTTTGCCCGTACCACATTGGCCACTTCTCCCTTGTTGGTTTGGGATTTGAAGAACACGTGAGTATGATACTTTTGCAAACTTAATTTTATTAATTACCCCAAATTTGATATATGTTGACTAAGTAATAATATTGTAAAGAGTTACTTCATTTCTCAGTCTGCCTTATACAAAGGAATAGTTATCCAGCATCATCTCGTTCACCTCTTCTAAGCCAGAAGTGGCCTAAGACATAGTAGGACATGTTGCCAGCTGTGGAAGATGTTCTCTGAGCCCCATGATGCACTGTCTTCCTTCCCGTTGGGCAGGCCAGAGACATACTGTGGGAAAGTTTTCTTACAGGCTGATTTTTGACCTGCTCTGTTAGCCTATGTGCTCCTTTCTCTCCCTTTTCCCTAGTTGCCCCATAGTGAATTCAGAAAGGTAATGATATATTAATTTTTTAAAATGTTGATCTGTGTTGGAATGATGGACTGTGGTGTTTTCTAAAGAAATTTGCTTTAATTTTGACATTTTATTGTGGGTTTTCAGAATTAGATAAATATTTGGATGGACAACTACTACTATTTTGGGGGGTCCCCAGAAATATTTAGTCTTTTAAGAAAAGCTGACATAGCTGGAATATTCTGGTCAATTTGTATATGTGAATCCTGAGAGATCACATTCTGAAGTTTCTGAAATGGCAAAGAGACATGTTCTGATATTTAATAGAGATCTCCAAATTCTCACTAGTTAAATGCAAGAACTTGGAAAGTTCAGATAAATGCTTTGATAAATTTTGACTTTATAAACTATCATCACTTGCTACCTGAAATTCAGGAACCAAAAGGTGATGGTATCTTGGGCAGTATATGTCACTATCCAAACTCTTAACTCTTTGAAAGTTGATAATGAAACAGATTTGGCGAGCAAGGGAAACTGAAACATTGTGGTTAGGAGATAGGGTGGCTAAGATGTACCTTGGCCAGAGGACGGCTTGGACTCTGTGCTGCTCTTTTCAGTGCTCAGCCTTTAGCAGGTCCACTTCAGAATGGACTGAAGTGCAGATGGTTACAACTTTTTTCTTATTTTTGTAAAATTTAATTCACTCTACTCTTATTATTTTGTCTGTTTGAGTAAAGTGTTATTTTTTCATTTTACCTCATCTTTTCGTAATAAATAGCAGTCCATGGGAGAATCTGGTTTGCAGAGGTGTCATCCAGAGGGGATTTTATAGTTGTTTTTTAGTTACAAATTCCTGAGATAGTTCACATTTAGTCTACTTGGATTGTTTAATAAACATTGTTAAACTGGGGTGTAGGCCATGTGGTGAAATTACATTTTGTTTATTTATTTTCTTATTTCTAGGTCCAAGCATCCCATTTTGAAGGCCTAATCACGACCATAGTTGGGTATATACTTCTAGCAATAACACTGATAATTTGTCATGTATCCTTTAATGAACCAGCTTAGTGTTCAGTAATGTTATTGTGCTTACCCAAGGGTTGTTCTTATTAATGACAAAACTATTTCTCTCTACTTGTCTTTTTAGTAGAAGTTGTAGGTATTTGTAGTGAGGATGAGAGCAGAAAAAATATGGAATAAATTCTCTCTGTCAAATAATATTAACTTAACCTAAATAGTTACCTGTTTCACTGTATCCTTTTTTTAATTAAAAAAAATTTTTTATTGAAGTATAGTTGATTTACAATGTGTTCATTTCTGCTGTACAGCAGTGATTCAGTTATACATATGTATACATTCTTTTTTTAAATATTCTTTTCCATTATGGTTTATCATAGGATATTGAATATGTTTCTCTGTGCTATATACAGTAGGACCTTGTTTTTCTGTATCTTTCTTTAAATGTTCAGGTTTTCCTTGACTACATGCTGTAGGGCTTGGCAACTCTTGTTAAATTTCATAGGTCTCGTCGCTTGCTGGGAGTCTGCTATATTGTTGTGAAGGTAATTCCTGTTATAACTTAAGACTGGAAATGATTTCTCCCATTTGAGTGATGTTGATGACCTTTGTTTTTACTTAAGGTCTCTTTGCTAGTGGTGGTAGAAATTGGAGTGTTCCCTCTCATTTGTGGCTGGTGGCTGGATATTTGTTCCCTGGTGAGTTTATTATTCATTGTCATACAATCTGATAATTTAAAGGCTTTTTAAAAAGTGGTCTTTAGGGTGTGTTCCTTTAATGTAAAGTCAATATTTGATAATAGTTTGTTTTTTCGGAGAATGTATCATTGTAGAGTCTTAATGTTGCTAATTTTTCCTGAGTACCTGATTTTTGTGAGGCTCTGTGCACATTTCTGATGTTAGAGTATTTTGACTGGAACCTTCCTGATAACCAGTGGAGAGTTCTTTTCCTCGTTTAACTCTTTTGAGTTTTATGAAGATGCCAAGACGTTGTGTATAAAAAGAGTAATTCGAGGGAGGTCCTGGTGGTCTATTGGTTAGGACTGGGTGCTTTCACTGCTGTGGCCTGAGTTCAGTCCTTGGTTGGGGAACTCCCGCAGGCAGCACCATGCAGTGCAAAAAAAAAAAAAACCGAAAAAGAGTAATCTGAAAAGAAGACTGCCTTTGTAATAATTAATTCAACCTAACCATTTGTTTTAACTAAAGTGTTTAGTCTTGATTAAAATCTTTAATGACTGTCAGTGATCATCAGTTTTTTCTTTTCTTTTTTAATTAATTAATTTACTTTTGGCTGCATTGGGTCTTCGTTGCTGCACGTGGGCTTTCTCTAGTTGCAGAGAGCAGTGCTACTCTTGGTTGTGGTGCGTGGGCTTCTCATTGCGGTGGCTTCTCTTGTTGCACAGCACAAGAGGGTGGGCTTCAGTAGTTGTGGCACGTGGGCTCAGTAGTTGCAGAGCGCAGTCTCCGTCCATAGTTGTGGCGCACGGGTTTAGTTACTCTGTGGCATGTGGGATCTTCCCGGACCAGGGATCGAACCCATGTCCCCTGCATTGGCAGGCGGTTTCTTAACCACTGTGCCACCAGGGAAGTCCACTTTTTTACTTTTCAAAAAAATTTAAATGTAGAAAAACTGCCTTTGGTTCTGAAGTAACATTTTCTCCCATACCTTACTATTAAAACTTGTCATGAATTCATACCTGTAACCAAGAAAGGAAAGTATTATGTTAACCAAAAATGGTTCTTTCACAATAGCAATATTGGTAAAGTTCTTATTCACCAACTGGTTTATCAGTATTGCCACTGTAAAATTTCTGAAGTGTCATATACGTCTTTGAAATGGTATCCAACCTATATCATTTGTATTTCTGTGATACGATGAAATGGCTTTAAGAGAACTGTAATTCTAGAAACATCAGAACCTACATGCATAGTGATTCATTCACTTCGTAGAATATGAAGATATTAATTCAGCAGATGTAAGCAGTACAAATCTCTCTCGTGTACTGTTTTGATTTAGGAAATGTTTGATGCTACTCTGAAAGATCGAGAACTGAGCTTTCAGTCGGCTCCAGGTACTACCATGTTTCTGCATTGGCTGGTGGGAATGGTATATGTGTTCTACTTTGCCTCCTTCATTCTGTTACTGAGAGAGGTAAGTTCTACAGGGAAGTTCCAACACTGTACATTTACGAAAAGGACTTTTGCCTTAACCATAAGTCATGCCTTAAAGGCTATGATGGTTTCCTAGCTAAATCATTTTCTCTGTTATTTTATTCTAAGAGGGAACAGCTAATAGCCTAGTTTGGCTCAATTGCTTTAAACTGTTTTTTAGTAATTTGTCTCAAAAATTGACAAGTTTTATTATTTCTGTCTAATTAGTTTTGAGTTTGAAAGATGAATAGACTGAGGGATAAAAATTAAATTAAAACACTTGTTTTACTTGGTATTTTAACCATCCTCAAATACATATTCTTGGAACTTTATGTGATGTGAGCCTGTCTTGGACTTCATCCAGGGACATTTAATGCTGGAAATACCCAAAGGGTATGGTTTTGCAGGATCAAATATGTAAAGTGGTCTTGAAGCAGACACCTAAAGTATAGAATTATAGTGAGGGTCCTTTATGATTCTGGTTCACTCACCAGATGGGTACTTTTACTAATCCTGTTTTCAGAATGCAGTCCTTACTGATTCGGGGGCAGTGAAAATAGGGTCAGTATTTGACTAGTATACATCTCATGCTTAGTCATCTGCTACAAAATGAAGTATAAAACTTGAGTAATTCTGATAAGTGTACTTTCCTCTGTGCATTCTTTCCCCAAATAGTACTGCATGCTCACTCTGTGCCAGACACTGTGATGTATGCTGGGGTAATAGTGAGAAACAGAGACACAGTCTCCACTCTCCTTGATTTTTGCATCCTGGGAAGGGATACAGCCATGGAACAAGTCAGCTTACTCCATTGAGAGTGGTGATGGAGATATGCAGGGCCCAAAGGAGCAGGCTGACGACTAATCCAGTGTGAATGGAACACAGAAGCACAAACGCTTAATGCAGTTCTTGGTTACTTTGCTCTTTGAGAGATTTGAGGAGCTGGGGATGAGCCTGGGGGCCAAAATATTCTCCTGAATCATATAGTATAAGTTCAGTAAATTCTGTTTGCAAACAAAGCTTGTATCCTTGTTTTGAAATTAGTGATTGAGACTACATTAATAATGTGTTTTTTAATTGTAATTATACCTGACCTTTAAATTGCGTTGTTCAGTGATTATTTTATACTGAATTTTTTCATTTTATCAATGTGGTGGTTTTTTGTTGATACAGAATTCTAGTATTTTAGAGTTAGATTGAACCTTAAAGCTCACATATCATAACCCCTTTGTTTGGAAGGTGGAGAAATAGAATTTGGGCAGATGAGATGCTTTTTATACAGGGTAGCTCAGTGAGTGTGAGCCACCCAGAACTAATCCCCAGACCCATTCATTGCCCATCGCCCATAGCCTTTAGGGTTGATGCTTCCTACTGAGCAAGGGGGAAAGATGTAGATGGTAAAATGAAGATACTGAGAAACTGAAAGTTTTTTAATTAATGTAACTCCTTTCGGGAAGTGTGAGACTGAAATCACATCTTCCGTTTAGGACACTTATAAATTGTAACCTAATCCTTTCCAGATTATACAATATAGTGATAATTTTTATAAAAATACTTATTTTTCGAGACTTCCCTGGCGGTCCAGTGGTTAAGACTCTGTGCCGCCACTGCAGGAGGCATAGGTTCTATCCCTGATGAGGGAACTAAGATCCCTCTTGCCACGTGGCGAGGCCAAAAAACCAAACAAACAAAACTTATTTTTCATCTTGGAGATCTAGATTTCTTGACAAATTGTACTTAAATTTTTCCACTGAATGGTTAAAAGCATCAAAGGACATCAAACACAGGATAGTTTTAATAAAGATTCTGATTTAGGAACTTCTTTTCCCAGGAAAACTATATGAATTTTCTAGGGCCCATTTTATAAGATGCCAAAATAATTTTAAGAGCTTATTTCTCTATTAATGTTTTAGCTCATATGCAGAGCCTGAAGACATTGGTAAGTATTTATAGCATTTAAAATATATTTGCAGGTACTTCGACCTGGTGTCTTATGGTTTCTAAGGAATTTGAATGATCCAGATTTTAATCCAGTACAAGAAATGATTCACTTGCCTATTTATAGGCATCTCCGAAGATTTATTTTGTCAGTGGTAAGCATACTTTTTTTTGTTTTTGAAGTAAAATGGGCTACCCTTTAGATTTTTTTTTTTTTTTTTGGTCAGGAGGACTGGTAGAGTAGATTGAATTAAGTTTATCTAAGCCTGTGGAAGTTGGTTATCAAATAGCTGTTTTATTGGTTACTTTGATAAAAATAAAATGTAAGTAAAGAAAAATGCCTTTTGGTTCTTTAGTAGTATAATTGATTGCCAAATTATGGGTCTCTGAATTACATTTAATTTGCATTGAAGCAATGGAGACTTGTTAATAGCTTCTAAATTAAACTCTTAACAGAAGCAACTCAAAGTTTCTTCCCTGCCTGGAAGAAGAAATTACCTAGTTAAATCTAAGTTTTTCCAAGATAAAATTCTAAAAGCAATGATGTGTGTTCTTTGGAAACTTTTGTAGCCATTAGTATGGGTCATGTCTTATTGTTACAGGTGGTTTATTAAGATGCAGGCAATTTTGATCCTTCATTATGAGTTTCTAGCTCTCTTTTCACATACCATGCAGTGATTATCCTTTGTGGCTCCTGTTTGAGCCTTCGTGTCCTAGAGAGAGAGAGGAGCAGCTGTCCCAGGTATGCAGTCTCCACATAGAGTGAGCCAAGTATAGTGTGCTGAATGAGAACACTCAGTGGCCTGGGCGCGTATAGACTTGGATGGTGTGTTGGATGTGTACGTTCAGAAGTCTGCCTGTCTCTCAGATTTACAGTGATTACAGCGGTCCCCTGCCCTTTTTCTTGCTGCAGATTGTCTTTGGCTCCATTGTACTCCTGATGCTTTGGCTACCTATACGGATAATTAAGAGTCTGCTGCCTAATTTTCTTCCGTACAATGTCATGCTCTATAGGTAAGTTGTTGAAATTCGGAAGCTTTACTAATTTAACTCTGGTAGGGATTTGATATTCAGAGTACCTTTATTTAAAACATTCATTTCTTACAGATATTAGAAATCATCTGATAACTAAATTTTGCCATGTTCTAAATCACATAATTGTTAGTTTAGCAGTTACATGTTCCAAAGAAGGACTGACTTTTCTGCAAATGAAGTGTGCCTTTGATTAGCATTGTAATGTTTAACATTCCTAATGAGAGATACCTAGTAGCATCATCTTTGTATGAAAAGCACATCATAAGTAATGTAGCCATAGATATACATTTAATTGTAGATTAAAATAGGCTGTATGGCTTATAAATGGAAAATCTTTTTTTGATTTAAAGACTTAAGTAACCTGGAAACCTAGTCTCCACCATTCCTCCTATAATCCCTTTTTCAGTGATTTGCCTCATCCCTTCCATCACCTAAATATGCCAGGCAAATTGGATTTCTTCCTCAAATTTACTTGTAATTAGTCTTTAAATCTTGTCAGTTCTAATTCTTTTTACAGTCTCTTGTCTAATTCAATGTGATTTACCACTTAATACCTTAGTTTAGGCCTTCCTGTTTTTTTCCCATTTATAATCCATCCTTAACACACCTGCCTCTTCCTCCATAATGTACACGATAATATCTGGGTCATTTAGAATGACATCCAAGGCTCGGCATCTCACATTGCCTTTCGAGCATCTTGTCCAGCATTGTCTGACTTGAATTCTCCTCTCCAGCCACGCTCAGCCTCCATTGAGTCTCCCCATAAATGCCTAGCTGCTCCTGGTCTTTCCCTCTCTGTTTGGAATGACCTTCTTCCCCATGTTTGCCTGGCATGCTTCTGCGGTCTTTTCGTCAAAATCCAAATCGAGGTTTTATTCTGAGTTTTTCCCTACCTAGAGAAAGTCGGTTCTCCCTCCTTATGTATTTGGGTCGTCACAGTGAGAACCAGGAAGCACGGTTTCTGGCTTTATATATTGTTGGCGTAGACCCATTTTTTGGTAGTTCTTTATACCTAGAATTTTAGCTAAGTTTTTGTAACAGTGTTTAGTCTGTTCTTCCACTCAGCAAAATTGAGGGCCCATTATATAACAGGTTCTTTTCTATGTACAAGGGATGTAACAGTGAACAAAACAGAATCAAGAAAAATCTGTGCCCTTGTGGAGCTTATATTTCACTTGGGGAGACAGCCAATAAAATAGATAAAATACATAATATGTCAAAGGGTCGTAAGTGCTATGGGAAAATACGAAGCAAGGAAGTGACTAGTGAGGACCTGAGGAGGTGACAGGTGAGGAAGGCCCTGAAGGAGGAGGGGATGAGGGAGGGCGCCATGTGAACCCCTGAAGGCAGAGTGTCCTTGCAGGGGAGGTGGGCACATGCAGTGGCCTGAGGTCTGTTTGAGGAGCAGCAGGGAGACCAGTTTGGCTGCAGTAAAAGGAGGAGAAAAGTAGTTGGCTGTGAGGTCAGAGAGGTCATGGAAAGCCAGGTCCTAGAGAGCCTTGTAAGCCATTGTAAGTAAGCATTTTGGCTTTAACTTGAGTGATTTGGGGGGTTCTTGGAAAGGTTGAGCTGAAGAGTGGTCTGACATAAGTTTCACAGGAATCACTCTGGAGGCTGTGACAAGAGCCAGGGTTGGGACGGCCAGGGCCGGAGCAGGAGGGCAGCTAGGGGTAATGCCGTGATCCCCGTGGGAGGCGACGGTGGCTGAGAGGGAGGAAATGGCAGTGGAGTCATGAGAAGTGGTTAGATTCAGGGTATCAGGGTACAGTCAGTAGGATTCTCTGGCTTGTTTGAATGTCGGGTGAAGAAAGGCAGTCAGGGATCTAAGTATCTGTCCTGAGCACCTGGAAGGATGGAGTTGCCATTTACTAGGATGAGGAAGATTGCGGAAGAGCAGGATTTAAGGGGAAGAGTGGGAATTTGATATTGAACATGATCAACTTAAGATGTCTCGTGTGTACTGTGAAACGTTGAGTTGGCACTTTGGATGTATAAGTTAGGAATTAGGGAAGATGTCTGAGCAGTATATAGAAATTTACAGAAAGGTGCTATTCGAAGCCCCAGGAGGTCGCATTCAGCGTGTCTCGGAAAGGTGTTCATGGAGAAAGTGTTCTGAGGAGCAGTGAGCGACCAGTTGTGTAATACGCTACTAAGCCGGCACATGAGGTGAGGACCAAGACCTGACCGCCACTTTAACAACACGAAGGTCATTGCAACCCTTGTCGGGAGCAGTTTTTGGTTGAGGGATGTTCCTTGTTCTTTAAGGAAGAATGGATATGAGGTGATAAAGACAGTGAGTTCATTTGACTCTTCAAGAAGTTTTGCTGTCATTCCATTAAATGTCTAATATGATGTCTAACAGTTATAAGGGAAAATCGAATTCACATTGTAAAATATGGCTTTTCGTAACTCTCAGTGATGCTCCAGTGAGTGAACTGTCCCTTGAGCTGCTTCTGCTTCAAGTTGTCTTACCAGCGTTACTTGAACAGGGACACACGCGGCAGTGGCTGAAGGGACTGGTGCGAGCGTGGACTGTTACTGCTGGATACTTGCTGTAAGTACAGGCAGGTGACTCGTACGTGTGTCATTTGTGTCAGTTTAATAACCTTTCTGAAAAAGTATGCCCCACTCAGGAAAAGTTAGTTTTAATAAGAGACAATTTAGTGTTATCTGCAGGTGTATTGTTTAAAGCTTATTAAAGTTTTAAATTTTTCTTATTTTTCTAATCATTGTGTATCCTTTTATGGAGAAATGTGTACATGTTTTTACCCTCTCACAGAGGGTTGCTGCTGGCCCAGGTTCTTTCATTTCATTACACAGGGTAAAAATAAAATACTTTTCAGTGCATTAAAAACAAACCAAGTTACCCTTATTTTAGAAGTCCTAACCTGATAAGTGAGCTAGCTCTTCTCAGATTTGGTTTCTCAGTCATTTAGTCAGCAGGATGCATTTAAGTTTTTTCAAGCTTCATATATTATATACTTATTTAGAAGTTTAATCTCGGTAGTTTAAACATTTTTTCAGAAAATATGTGGCATCCTGTAGATACCTTAATGTGAAATATAGGCATACTTTCTTTTATTGTGCTTCACAGATACTGTATTTTTTACAAATTGAAGGTTTGTGGCAACCTTGCATTGTCAGATAATTGTTAGCATTTTTTAGCAATAAAGTATTTTTAAATTAAGGCATATACATTGTTTTTAAAGACATAATGCTACTGCACACTTAATAGATGACAGTATAGTATAAACATAACTTTTGTATGCACTCGGAAACCACAAAACTTGATTGCAATGCAATACTGGCTTTATTGCAGTGGTCTGCAACTAGATCCACAGTATCTCCAAGGGATGCCTATATGCATTTGGTTGTATTTGAACATTTATCCTTCTCTAACAGCTCAGTGCCCTACCGTGAGCCCTCTCCTTCCCCCCATCTCATTTGTGCCTTAACTGATTTGTGGCTTGATGTTTTAGTCAAGCTGCGTGTCACAGCAGACACAGTAGTCATCTACAGAGAAAAAAAGAAGTTGATAGTTTTTTCCCTAAAATTCTTCACATAGAGTATCTTGGGCATTGCACATTTTTTTTTTTTTCAGTTACTGATTCTTCTCAGATACGGGCTGAAGAAAACATAAAATAGATTGAATGGGTATTTTGTAGGCTAATTAACTTTATGTTTGGGAAGGTCTAATTTAAAGCACGCAGCAACATTTAGAGCTGATTGAGATAATAGCAGTGCTGTGCATAGATTCTACTCATACATTTTCTCCCCTAAGTAATAATTATCAAGAAAGTAAGTCTCGCGTCTCACGTCTTCTGTTTTATTCTGATCTGAGGTGAGCATTTTCACTGATGCAATTTTTACACAGGGATCTTCATTCCTATTTGTTGGGAGACCAGGAAGAAAATGAGAACAGTGCAAACCAACAAGCTAACAATAACCAGCACGCTCGAAATAACAACGCCCTCCCCGTGGTGGGGGAGGGCCTGCATGCAGCCCACCAAGCCATCCTCCAGCAGGGCGGGCCTGTTGGCTTCCAGCCTTACCGCCGGCCCCCGCATTTCCCACTCAGGGTAGGTGCTGCCCCGACTTAGCAGGGATCGAGCTTTCCAGCTTCTGTTGAGGAGTTTTTCTGCTGTTATCGGCGCTGTTAGTATATGGTCCTCTGTGTAGACGCATCTTGCAGTCTTCCTGACAAGAACCCACATTTTAGGCCTCTCATTCTGCAACACATAATATATGTAAATGTCGGATAAGCTGATGGAATTTTAGATGTAAGCCGTGGAGTTGGGAGTCCATGTGCTGTTGGTCCCTGCTGTTGGAAAGGAACAAGATGGAAGACCCTAGATCAAATAAGAAGTTGCCATTCCTGATTCATTTCACCTGTGTGTCAGGAACTGGAGGGGGTATTTTAGTGTTTTCCTCTCTTTAATCCTTGTAGTATTAATCCCAATGCTGCAAGGTATGAGTAGTAATCTCTTGTTTACATCTGATAAAACTGAAGACCAGATTAGTTAAGGAAGTACTTGGCTCAGCAAGACTTACCCCAAACTTCACCAAAACTGTTCCTGTCAAGGGTCACTAGTGACCTTCATGGGGTTAGATTCAATGGCCAGGTGTTAGTCCTCACGTCACCTGCTATATTAGTAGCGTGTCATATGATTGCTCACTTCTTGCTCCGCAAAACACTTTTTTGAAATTTGTTCAGGAAGCTTCGTGGAGGAGGAGTTGATACCTTTAAGTCTTTAAAGTTTGGGGTCAGGCAGATTAAAAAATGGGAAGTGGGAAGGGCATTCCAGCCCTGTGTCAGGACAAGAGGCAGATTAGCCATGGTAGGTATGGAACCTGCAGGGAGGTGAATGTGTGGAGTGGGGGGTGGGAGGTGCAGGCGAGTTGCAAGAGCTGGGGAGGGAGCTCTCAGAGATGGGGGTGGAGCTGTGAGACTTGAGGCTTTCGGATTGACAAAAGGTATTTTCTAAGCAGAAGGTACTTCTGGCCTAGATTAGAGAGAGAATCACTAAGGGATTTCTCTGGCGGCGAAAGCTGACCAAGGCTCCAGCCCCCTCTCGGAGTGTTATCATCGTCAGTGCTTTCCAGTCTTCCTGCTGGAGCTCTGCCCTTTGGGCTTAGTCAGTCAGGTCAAAGCAAGCAGCACCCTGTCTTTCTGTCCGGGGTAGCCACTTCCCTCTTGTCTCAGTGTATTTCCTTTTTATCTGCACTTCTCAGTATAGGAGCCACCAGCTATAGCTACAACGGCTGTTTACTTTTAAACTTAATTAAAAATAAATACAGTTTGTAAATATGTGGTGTGATGGATGTGTTAATTACCTTGATGGTGGGAATCCCTTCACGGTGTATACATATATCAAGTCACATTGAACACTTTAAATATATTACAGTTTTATTTGTCATATATACCTCAATGAAACTGAAAAAAGGAAAGAAGGTACATTTCTTGTAGACAACACACACACTCAAAGTAAGTAGAATTTAAAATTCCGTTACTCATTCATGGTGACCCCATGTCAAGTGCTTAGTGGCCACTTGTGCCAGTGGTTCCTGTGTCGGGCAGTGCAGGAGTAGACATGTCCATTATCACAGAAAGTTCTAATTGGATAGCACTGTTAGGGAATAAGCTTTCCTTTCATGAGAAGTTGTTTTTGAGAATTTGATAAAAATAAGCAAATATTGTTAGTTTTAATTAATAGTGGGGGAAAATTTAAGCTGATTATGTTTTTTTGTTTGTTTGTTTTGGTTTTTTTTGCGGTACGCGGGCCTCTCAGTGTTGTGGCCTCTCCCGTTGCGGAGCACAGGCTCCGGACGCGCAGGCTCAGCGGCCATGGCTCACAGGCCCAGCCGCTCTGCGGCATGTGGGATCTTCCCAGACCGGGGCACGAACCCGTGTCCCCTGCATCGGCAGGTGGACTCTCAACCACTGTGCCACCAGGGAAGCCCTAAGCTGATTATGTTTTATTTTTGTGCTCTCTGATTCAAAATATATTGGTACTTGCTGATGTATCTGATTATATGAAAGTGGGCACAGTTTCCTTTCGGCCAAAATTATAGTTAATATTACCTAAAATGAAAATTTCCTTTTTATGTGAAATGGAAGGGATCCTGGAAATACAAATATAGGCAGATCGTTTTTTACTGGGAGAATTGTGTTGATTCTTTGAGGAGTGTCATAAAATGCATTGAGCACAGATGAATTCTGTTTATGCACTGCTGTGTTTTGCCTTGCAGATATTTTTGTTGATTGTCTTCATGTGTATAACCTTACTGATCGCCAGCCTCATCTGCCTTACTCTACCAGGTATGAGGTTATCCTAGCTCTCTGCTAATGACATCATGAAAAGATGCTTTGTTTTAAAAGGGTATGTCTTGCTGACATGTGATCTTCCATCACATATAAACTTGAAGTAGTTATCCCCATTTTTATTGAATATGGGATACTGTTCTCTATAGGGCTCTGCGTTTCATTGGACTCATTTGTATCGGAGCAGAGGGGGACAGAGTCAATATACAATTTATGATTAATTTTTGGAAGTAAAGTACTTGTGGTCACTCATTTTATATAGACGTTTTCTTATTGCAGTGTGGGTTCTCAAAAAGTTGTCTGGGATTTGCTTCAAAGCGTTCTGGGGGTGGGGAAGTAGGCAAAACTATAGAAGATGTTAAGATTGGCTGTGAATTGATAATTTTTGAAACTGGGTGATTGAGTACAAAGGATTTTATTATAGAATTTTCTCTGCCTGGGTATATGTTGAAATTTTTCATGAATTTTTTTTTATAAAAAATTTTTCAGCATTTTAAAATAAAAATGTATGCATAAAAAAAAAGTCATCTGTGTGGCTTAAGTCATTTTTTTCAAGCTAGTGTTTTGATGTTAATTATGTTTGCCTTCATTATGTAGTTATCTTTCCAATCCACTGCATGCTATTGCTAGAGACCTTTATGAAGCCAGGCTATTTCCCTTTATCACCTGGTAATCATAAGTACTAATCGCTAAATTTCAGCTAAACAGGGTTTCTTCATCTAACAAGTAAGAAGCTGTCGATGAATATAGTAGTTTGTCATCTTCTGCAGAGGTCAGGGGTAGATGGGGGTAGAGTCCAAAGCCAGTGACAAAGTGTCAGAAACAACTTGCTGCCCCCTCCCCCCGCCGCCTCCTAGCTAGTGTTATAGCAAGCCAGAAGATTCTGAATCATACTGATATGTGTTAGCCACTTAAATAATCAAGTGAAGATAATTTTCAGGTCTTATCAAGCCTGTACATGTTATTGAGTTAGTGTCTTGATTATAGCACTAACTCAGTATAACTTTATAAATCAAATTTGTATTAAATACTTGAGTTTTCCCATGAGGGCTAAGGCTGGGGAAGAGCAGCTAGTTAATTTCAAGTGAGGTTTCTTAAAAAAAAAAAGAATAGTTTCTAATTTGTAAGAGTTGTGATTCACCTTAAACTGGTAAAAATAAAGTTGTGTTGTTTTTCACTGTTTCTGCACAATGATTTTTGACCGTGAGAACTTTGCTCTTAAGTTCACTACTCAGACCTCAGCTGTTAAAAAGACAAAGTCTAGTTAACTATTGGGTGCAGTGTAGTAAACATTGTTGAGAAAACTCAGTTTTTGAACTTTGGACAGCTTTACATTTGTGATTTTTGTGTTCCATTTTCATGTTTTTATCAGAAATATTAAAAAGATAACAAAAGAAGGAAACCTAGTTTTAGTGCTTGAATTTGGCAATACAGGTACATTAATTTCGTTAAAGATTGTTAAGTAAATATTTCCCTGTTAATCCAGTCCCACCATCTAGTGGAAGGAATGCAGTTATGTTTAATCATAGAAATGCTTTTGTCATAGTACACATTTAAGGTGGTGAGGATGCTGTTTTCCCCATAGGTTACTTTATTGTAGCTGCATTTTAGCTAATGTTAAGTTACTGCAAACTAGAAACTAACCCTGACCTCTCAAAAACACTTTAGAAGTATGTGAAGTATGGAATGAAAAGCAGCCTTTAAATTTTTTTTTTTCTATTTTATTTTTGGCTGCGTTGCATCTTCATTGTTACGCACAGGCTTTTCTCTAGTTGTGGCGAGGGGGGGGCTACTCTTCGTTGCGGTGCGCAGGCTTCTCATTGTGGTGGCCTCTCTTGTTCCAGAGCACGGGTTCCAGTAGTTGTGCCACATGGGCTCTAGAGCACAGGCTCAGTAGTTGTGGTGCATAGGCTTAGTTGCTCCGCGGCATGTGGGATCTTCCCGGACCAGGGCTCGAACCTGTGTCCCCTGCATTGGCAGGCGGATTCCCAACCACTGTGCCACCAGGGAAGCCTTAAATTTTTAAAAACCAACCGAAAAAGAACAACAAAGAATCTTGGAGTAGAAATATGTATATATAGAATGCTAGACATTTTTACTGAATTATCAGTGGTATTTTTATATCTTTAACATGCACGTGTGTTTATTTCATGTAGATAAATACTTAACATGTATTTGTCTTCAAAAAATGAGTTATCTTCATATCCAAGCTGTCTGTGAGATTGCAAAGAAGTGTGTAACGTTATCAGCACTGTGGCTTGTAAACCTGACTGTTGGGGTGGTTTAGCTTGACTGGAGGCAGTGTGCGTCCGCGGTCAAGAGCATGAGCTCTGTCCTGTAGACAGGAGTTCACATTCAGCCTCCGCCCTTGTGTGACCTTGCTTGGGCAAGGTTCTGTTGCTGAGCCTCGGTTTCTTAGTCTTCAGAGTGGAGGTCATTGCTGCTTGCAGGGTTGTTGGGAGGATTAATGAGAAAATGTATGGAACATGTTCAGCACAGCCACTAGCTCCTTTTAGACATTGAAAGGTAACAGGTAAGTACTGTATTAAGGAGAAAAAGACACTGGAAATGGAGTCTTCCTTTTTTCTCCAGCCTTATTAAGATAAGTAACCATGTAAAGAAAGTTACTATATAAATGATCTTGACTGGTAGTTAGATTTTTGTGGGTACATTGTGGAGTTTATTTGTAATAACTCTTTGTGTGAGGCAGTCCCTTAGACAACTTTCACATGTTTCCTAAGTTTCATTATATTTAGATCTTAATTTTTTTCCTAAGAAAAACTAGTGTGGTATTTTGTTAATGTGCCCACTTCTGATTAAAATAAGCTTAGTTTTCTATCTTAATGAATGACCCAATTGAAAGAAAGTTACTCTAAATTATTTGTAATGTTCCTAAATGTTAAAAGTATTGACAACACAAATAATAGAAAGTAAATTTTCCATTTTTGGCCTGTTATGTGCATAATGATTTCATTTGATAATACAGACAATAAAAATAACACCCCCCTCAAGTGGTTTCAGTCCCCAAAGAACAAGTAATTGGCCTGGCAAGTCAGAATGCATGTCACAGGAGAGCTCATCCCCAGTGACTTACTGTGGTCTGGTTGTATCTTAGTCAAATAATTACATTCTTTTGAATTTGGGGGGTTTTGTTTTTATTTTGTTGGTTTGCTTTTAACAAAGACACTGATATATCAAAATGTGATGTCTCTTTAATAATGACTTAAAATGACTAAAATTTTTGAAAATACTAGTAGTACAACATTGACATCAAGATTAGAGTTCTCTTTACATGACTACATGTGTAATATATCAGCTTTTCTATTTTCAGTATTTGCTGGCCGTTGGTTAATGTCATTTTGGACGGGGACTGCCAAAATCCATGAGCTCTACACAGCTGCTTGTGGTCTCTATGTTTGTTGGCTAACCATCAGGGCGGTGACAGTGCTGGTGGCATGGATGCCACAGGGACGCAGAGTGATCTTCCAGAAGGTTAAGGAGTGGTCCCTTATGGTAGGTTTTCCTAATACAGACTGATCTTGTCTGACAGGAGTAGTGAATATTTTTCCAGTAATTTCTTTTAATCTTTTCACTTTTGTTTCTTCACTGTGTTGATAGAGTCAAGAGAGTTGATTTTTTTGAATTAGAAAGAGTGTTCCTTTAAGACAGTAGTTTTCTGGTTCATTCTGAGAAATATAGTCAGATGTATTTGAGGGTTAAAAGAAAATCATGCTATTAAATGATCCGGTAAGGCCCTTGAGTAATAAGATATTCTGTAGAAATTAAAATCAATTTGTTTAAGTAGAAATTTCCTTTAATGATATTTTTTCTAAAATCTGATTGAAAAAAGATTTTTTAATACATCAAATGTTGACTTCAGGATTAAGTCAGTGTTTTTCACATAAATGGGAAATTGTGTGGTAATTTACTGATTGATCATAATGTTGGCTGACTGGTAAATATGTTTAGGTCACTGCTTTATGCCTTTTCATTTGTATAATTAACTCTGGTTTTGTATCTGAATTTATATCTTGATTTCACTGAAAGTTTAATAGCTGTTTAATATTAATGTTGAAAGAAAAACATAGGAGATTCATTGTATATTAAGAATGGAGGGAGTTGATTGCTGTGTAATCCATAAGATGAGACACTTACCTATATTTAAAATACAGAAACTAGCTAGTACCACTTTTCATTTGATATTCTTCCATATCATGTTGCCATGTGAAGAAGTAGGTACTGCCTCAATGCACACCATTTTTAATCTCTTGCTGTTGAAATGAATGTGCTTACTGAGGCTCCCTTAAGAAAAAGGGACATCAAGGCCACTTTAAAAACTGATTTCTTTGTCAGGATTTCATAGTGGCTCTTGCATGTTATCTCTTCTCTTTGTGTCTACTTTATTTTCATTTTGCCACTTTGTCCAAATTCTAGAGCTGTGTTAATAGAATAGCCCTGTGGCTAATGGCTACCATATTGCACAACACAGATACAGGACATTTCTGTCATCATAGTAAGCTCTGTTGGACTGTACTGTTTTCAGGGGAGCTAATTTGATCAACTTGATAATTACCTTAACTGGGGTTATGCAGAGCCCTTCAACTATACCAGTCCATCTCAGGGGTCACAGGTCAGCCTGTGGGTGGACCACCACTGGATCAGGGGCCTGGGACAACCAGTAGCTTTTCATGGACAAACAAAAGCCTACTCCTGAGACTGAGATTGAGAAAAGCAGCAAAGCCACCTGATTAATATATGTAATAAAATGAATTTCCTATAATTTTGTAGCAGTAATGCATAGTAATTTCATGTTTTTGTTATAGCTTGAGTTTTTATAGTTACACATTCAGATTTCATTTAAACGTGTAACATAAAATGTAAGTTGTTTAAGGTATATATTCGTTCTGTTAGGCATCAGGTCAAAGAAGAGTAAATTTCCACATGAGATAAAGAGCTTGGCTTAAAAGTCATAGAGTCTCTAATGACAAGGCTTTTCATTCCCTGATAGATAATGAAGACCGTGATAGTTGCAGTGCTGCTGGCTGGAGTCGTCCCGCTTCTTCTGGGGCTTCTGTTTGAGCTGGTTATTGTTGCCCCCCTGAGGGTTCCTTTGGATCAGACTCCTCTTTTTTACCCATGGCAGGTAAGTGTGTATCTTTTGCTCATGATATTTCTTTATGTATTTGGAATCAGAAAAATTCTTAATTGTTTAAAGTGATTTTAAGCAGTTTGTTTAGGAAGATTCCTTACTTTTTTCTATTGTAGGAACTCATAAAATCGATTAGATAATGCATTTTAGCTTTTGAGATATGCAGGTCATGCAACACCTTTAAAATACCTTACTTTATAGGTTTAAAATATCACTATAGGCTTCACCAGTGTGTAAAGATACAAACTAATGTGTTGAACTTTTCACTTTTAGGTAGGGTGAGATACCTTGCTCCTTTTGGCTTTGAGACTCGAAGTAATAACTTACCCTTTTGAAAAATTGCAGCATTTTTTCCCACAAAGTCACAGGCTTATTAAAAAGAGCATTCTGAGGGAACCTATGCAGGTCACAGCAAAGGCCTTAAAATGCTCACAGAAAAAGAAATTTAACTTTTCTGTCATACTTAGAGCCTGAAGTTAATGTCATAGACCTCAAGTTTTTAAGAGATGTTAGGAGAAAGAGCTAGGTATTGACTTCAGTCATTCAAAGGCTTTTCAGCCTTGTTTTAAAAATCTCCTTTTAGTAGATTATGATGAATTTTTCAGAAATGAAAATTGTCCTCTACTTTCCAGATGAAGAACCCCCATAAACTTCATCTAACAGCAAATATTTACTTGAATTCTTTAATGTACATCCAAACCCTGTACTGTATAACTGAGATGGAAATGAGACTAATGCAGGAACTTCTTGGGGACCTTAAAGGCTGGTGGGAAAGATGGTTACTGTGCTGTGATTGGGGCAAGCACAAGAAGCACTGCATCGTGTGGGAGAGGCATCTACCCAGCTTGGGGGCTTCAGGTGCGGTCTTCTGCAGGAGATAATGTCTAGGACAGCACGATAGAGTGCGGAGGAGTGGGTGGGAAAGGAAGAAGTGTATTCCAGGAGGGAGCGAGTGGGCAGACTTTGAAGTGAGACAGAGCATACGACATAGGGGACCTCCTCTCATCCGGTGTGCTCATAGATTAGAATCAGAGTGAAAGGGAGCAAGAAAGGGGAATCGTTAAGCATATATGACGCCTTTCTGTAGGAGCTGCATTGCAGTGTAGTCTAATAGCATCAGTGATTGAAGTAAGGCTGTTTTTCACAGAATAATGCCCGCAATAAAGGTAGAAGAATTAACAATTAATTAGGAAAGTTACTGTTTTGCAATAATTAACAAAATAATTGATTCTAAGGATTGTCAATGGATTCTGAACCTATCAGGTGAAAGTCGATGGTTCTTTAGCTACTGTGCTGCAATAGCAAGTTACCTTGCAGCTCCAGCTTACCGGCATAAAACAACCATTTATTTTGTCCACAGAATCTGTGGATCAGATATTAAGACAGGGTATATTGGCTTGTGTCTGTTTCATGTTATCTGGAGTCTCATCTGGGAAGGCTCAGTGGCTGAGTGTGATCTGACAGCCTTATTAGCTGGCATCATTTGGAGACGTCATCACTCATGTGTGAGAGTTGGTGCTGGTTATTGGTTGCACCGTATCTGGGCTATTGGCTGGAGCCCCTGGATGTACTTGAGCTTTTTTACAGCTTGGTAGCCTCAAGGCACTTGGGCTTCTTACAAACAAGGCAGACTTGCATCACGTTTTATGACCTTTTCTCAGAAGTCCTGCAGCGTTGCTCTTCACTACATTCTGCTGGGTATGAGCAAGTCACAGTTTGGCCTGGATTTAAGGGAAGGGGATATAGACCCCTACCACTCCACGGGAGAAGGATTTGCAGTCATGTTTTGATGCCACTACAGTGCAGAAGTGGTTGTTTGCATGGTGACAAAGTGTCACCTTACAGATTACTTGCTACCTCAGAGGGAAACACAACTTTATAGGGGAGGGGTCAGGCAGATGCTACCGTAACCCAAGAGATCACTGCAGATGTGGCAAACAGATGGTATACGCCTCCTGAGGTTGTGCAGTACGCGGCACTGAAAACGAGCAAAACAGCCCCTGGGGTCCAGGAGCTAGGCCTCCTGCTGAATGTGAACAATTGACAGAACATCAGCATCACACAAGGCCACTCTGTGACCAAGATGGATCAAGACAAACTCAAGACCCCTCCATAATCATGTCTGAACGCAGGCAAAACATGAGTATTGTTCAAACCACAAAAATGCCCCAACATGCCAGTACCCTGGCTGACATGATTGGCTGCTCCTTTGTTTGCTACTACAGTTTGATTAGCCTCAGCCTGTCCCTTCTTCTGGATAAGATTTATTAAGATACCCAATTATAGATTACCTGTACTTTCTACTTAGCATCTGGAATAGAGCAAAGCCCTGCTTCCTTAAATCCTCCCCAAATCACCTCACACAAGCCAGGAAACTGTAATAAGCCTTTTCTAACACTCTTACTAAGGGCTCCAACTTCCCCATACTGTTTGTTCTCCCTCACTGCATTGAGTAGTGATGCAGCTTGTTCACTTATACCTGTGTTTCTGGTGGTCTTGACAGTGCCCAACATTGTGACCTTGGAGAATTATTTGAAATTATTCAATTTTAAGAATGCTTATATGTTATGACTCATCAGTTTTCACTTTTCAGAATATCCTGCAAAGAAACATTTACATGTGTGCAGGAGACATGAACAGGGTTCTGCTATTATATAATTTTTTACCATGTCAAAAATATTAGAAGCAACCCAGATGTCCATCAATAGAGAATGACTAAATAAAATGTGATATATCTTTGCTTTTGAATCCAGTGCCGCAGTTAAAAAGAAGGAAGTAGAGCTGTGTATTTCTTCGCTTGTTTGTATTTTTGTTTTGCTCTATGTTTTGATATAGATAGCTCTCAGACGTGGTTTTTTTTTGTTTTTTTTTTTTTTTGCGGTACGCGAGCCTCTCACTGTTATGGCCTCTCCCGTTGGGAAGCACAGGCTCCGGACGCACAGGCTCAGCGGCCATGGCTCACGGGCCCAGCCGCTCCCAGGCATGTGGGATCTTCCCGGACCGGGGCACGAACCCGTGTCCCCTGCATCAGCAGGCAGACTCTCAACCACTGCGCCACCAGGGAAGCCGTCACGTGTTTTTGAGTAGGGGAAAAACACAACTTGCAAACAGAGTGTGCAGCATGGTATCCTTAATATTCTGGATAAAATCCCAAAGTTTGAGAGAACAGCTTGCTTTTTGTCCATCCCTGACTCGAAGCTGCTTGCCTTTCCTGCGTCAAGTGACTACAGACCTATGGGAGGCTGGACTCTTTTTTAATTCTAGCAGAGGAGCTAGTGTGGTATGTCTTTTTTTGTGGGAAAGGACTGGAAAGCAGTGGATCTTGAAAGAGCTGGAACCTCAGTGATCTGTGGACCTCCTCAGGTGAACATTAACCTCACTTGGGTGCCTTCTGGACTCCCAAAGGCCAAGAGAAAGCTGAGTTGGTGGTTGAATCTTCCCTGCTTGTGAGCCTGGAAAGATAGAGAAAAAAGCAAGGAGGATTTCTCCATGTTCTTATTTGGGAATTGTTGGCTTGCTATCCCAGAGGTCTAACAGGCTAAAGATCCTTTTGCAGCCCTTTAGGATATTCTCAATCCGAGCCTCTGAACCACATTGAGCCAACAGAGAAAAATAACACATGTTTTATGTAAGGGGGGCCCAGCAGCCACAGAAAGGAAGGCCAGGCAGAGCCATCAGAACACATGCCCGGTGATGGAGAACTGCTTGCAGAGCCGTGAGCATCCAAATAGAAGAATAAAAACACAGGGGTATGTGGGCATGCACACACAATAGCAGCCATAAAACAGAGTGAAATCGTCGTGATGTTACATAGCGTGGATTTCAAACAAATTCAGTAAATGAATTAAAGATGTGGCTAGTCAGATTGGAGGCCTGGAAGACTGATGCACAGAGCAAAACTGAAGAATAGGAAATTGAGGGGAGAGGAAGAGTCTTGGAGGATACACCCAGGAGACTTAATATAGCCATAATAAGGGTTCTGCAATGCAAAAATATGAGGCAACATTGAAACAAAAATAGGAGACAGCATTGAAACAAAAATAGACATTTTTAACTAAATTGAAGAAAGAACTGATCTGTAGGTTGAAGGACCTCATCAGGTTTGGTGAAAAGAAAATTGATGAGAAAAATGCATATTTGGGCACATCTTGGTAAAATTTCTGAATTAAATCACAAGCTTCAAAAAAAAGCATACTAGCAGTGGACTTCGCAGCACTGAAACCATAAGGTAGAAGGGCATTTAGAGACCATTGAGATAAAAGGGACAAAACCCAACCTTCCTATACCTAGAAAAAACGTCATTCACCCATTTGTCTGTCAGGATGAAGAGTGATATTTGAGATTATGCAAGAATTCAGTACATGCATCAGCCTCCCACCCTATTTGAAGATGTTTTGGAAGACCAACCAACCAAACCAGAAAATCGGAACAGAACAGTATGAGCAAAATCCATATAAAACTGATACACATATTTCCTATGGGACATACATGTATAGACATAGATCGGTGCATAAGGAAACAAATGTGGAAGATACATACCAAATGTTAGCAGTGGTTATTGCTGGGGAGGGATCAGGATTTGGGCTGGTGGTCACAGAGGACTCCAGCCTTCTCTGGAAAGGTTTCAGTTTAATGTAAGAATAGATTTAAATGTTACTTGATACTTTTAAAACATACATGTATATATATATTTTTAAGATAAACAGAACCAGTTATGAAGGACGTTGTGTGCTGTGTTCAGGGTTGTAAGCACGGAGGTCTCCTTAAATGATCTGACTTGCACTTTAAGAGATCACTTAGACAGTGGGAGTGGTGATCCCTTTGGCTGCCTGGTGGATAGTGAGGTGGGCAGGCCAGAGGCACAGCGGGGAGCTTGGCGTGACTGGGGAGGTCCTAGTAACAGCTCAGCAGAACTGCGAGCACACCCGGCTGGAAGCGCTCTGAGCCTTCAGGAGCCCAACTGGAAAAACAGCCCAAGGATGGTTTGATGAAATAAAGTCAGGGCACTGTTTTATTTATTTGCTTGTTCAGATCTCCATTAAACACTTTTCTTAGTTCTCTTGGGAAAATAATGTAGTTGTGTTTTTTTTTTTTTTTTTTTTTGAAAGACACAAGAATGAGTTTTGATAGAAACATTGAACTTGAGCTGTTGGGGAAAAAATTCCCTGGATTTTCCAGCGTATTTATTCTTCTGTGAAATCGTTACTAATCCAACAGAGTTTTTGTTTTGAAGTTAATAATGCAAGAAATAGCCTCTGTGCTGGGTTTATTGTTAAAAACAAACAAAAATCTGTTAAATGATTTTTATTATCCTAGGATTGGGCACTTGGAGTCCTGCATGCCAAAATCATTGCAGCTATAACATTGATGGGTCCTCAGTGGTGGCTGAAAACTGTAATTGAGCAGGTAAGCAAGTTCGGCTTATGGGACTCTTACTTTCCACGTTCCCACTTTTCTAAGTTTTATACATTTTCTTTAATGAGCATATGTAACTTTTTTTTTTTTCTTTAAGGAGAAAGGCAGTTTACTCTTACACCATGAATTTTCATCAGCTACTCTTAACACTTCCCTTATCTGAAAGTTAACCAGTAGCTTAAAGTGCCTAGAACCCTGACTAAAGTAAAGGCAAAATTTAGCGTATGTGCTTTTTTTTAGAGCAGGAGTTCTGATGAAGGCTTGGTAGTCAGTTTTGTAAGCCTGTAGTAAGGAAAAGAGGTTATTGTTCAAGGCAATAAATAAAGAAAATGGCAGGAAAAAAATAGATTTAAAAAAGCAGAGCTCTTTGGGAATATTTTAGCTATGTAACACCTAAGACAGTTTTGTGTTATGGAGCTATCATATAATGTGGTCATTGAGGTGATCACCTTGAAAAAAATAGATGGTACTTCTGTACTTTGGTAATAAGGCTAGGAAGTAGGATAATTCATTTTAGGAAGATTTCTTCCAAAGTAACCAACATAGTAGATTTTGGTACTTATTTCTTTTAAGTTTTAGTTACCTAAAGAATGGACTTATGGACAACCCTCTTGTCCTTAGGGCAGCATCAAATTAATAAGGTGTTACAGTTTTGTAGCACTGAAGGTATACCTCCTTTTGATGTATAGGAAATACAGTAGTTCTCAGCCCAGTATGCACAAGAAACTCACCCAACAATTTCTGTACTTGGAGATTTGTGAGGGTGGGGAGAGCCAGGGAATTGGTGTGTGTTTGCATGCATCTCTCAAGTGCGGGCTGATTCTGAAGTGAGATGGATTGCGGGCTGCGTGGCAGCATGTCCATTCACGATAGGAGTACAGACCAGTCCACTCTAGAGTTTCCAGATGAGACTCTGACCCTTGTGGAGAATAAGCATGAAGTTACACCTGGGGGCTGTGAAACACTGTTGATCTCTATAATATTTTGCTCTCTGATGCATTCTTTCTCATACATGTGTCTAAGTTTAAGTAAAATGATTGAGAAACACCGGGATGCCTTGCTGCATTAATTTAAATGCATTTGGGTTAAAAGGATTTTGGTGGGCCAGAGGGGACCTGTGGAGCAGTAAGCCTGTTGTCATTCACCTTGAAATGCTCTGGCCCACTTCTGAGGGACCTGGGGATTGGAGTTGCACCACACTGTGTGACTATGGGCCAGGAGAGGTTGAAGTGCTGGGGGAAAAACACAAACAATGCTCTGCTGTTTCGTCCCCTTCTGTATACCATCTTTATTTTCCATTATTCCCAAGATTTCCCCACTTCCATCCATTCTTTCCTCTGCAGTACTATCCCGTAGAACTTTCTAGATGAGATGAAATATTTTAGAAATTCTTAAATTTAAAAAAAATTCACTGTAGAATTCTTTCATACTAAATTGTTCCATAAAATACCTTTCGATTGTTGAAATTTAATTTATACAGGCTTTTTAGAAACATGCTTCCTGTTTATAATGTTTTCTTATATTCAGATAAAATGAATGCAATCTTGAGTAGTAACACAGGTCACTCTTAAACAATTTATGTATGAAGTTACTTCAAGTTGTGTAGTCTTCAACTAATATTATTGGATGCCATCTGGTATCGTATAGCACAAGGCTAGTGTAATTATTATTCTAGATTAGCATCTTATTATTTCATCTCTTAGCAGAGTTAACTGCAAAGTGTAAGGAAGTAAATGCATTTCTTTAAAAACTTATGGATACCATACTTATGTTTGTGTTCCAGAATTTGCCTTGACTTCTGAAAAAATAACAAGTTTGAATCTTTTGGGCTGGTAGATCCAGCTCCCTGTGCTTGAATTCAGCAGATTGCTCTGTTAACCTGGAGGAATTTGTCTTGTATCCTTATTCTCATTTTTTACCTCTATGTTTCAGGTTTACGCAAATGGCATCCGGAACATTGACCTTCAGTATATCATTCGGAAACTGGCAGCGCCAGTGATCTCTGTGCTCTTGCTTTCCCTGTGTGTACCTTATGTCATCGCGTCCGGCGTCGTTCCTTTACTTGGTGGGTAATGCTGGCTGAGGGCTTCAGAGAGCACCTTTATTCACATCATTACATTCTTGTCACTTATGGTATCAAAGGTTGCCTGGCTCCAAATGCTTTATTGTAAATATAAATCCAGCTAAAACAGTGATTTTAAAAGACTGTTTTTCTTAGATTTCACTAGTTAGGGCAAGATGAGGATCATAAAACGCTTTGGTACAGTTTTTTTCCCTAGGCAGGTGAGAAAGTATTGACATTTAAAAAAATATTCTTTAGCGTAAAAGAAAAACCAAAGAGGAGAAGCTAATTTGTGACACTTTAACATCTAGATATTATCAGCTATGTACTGAAGAATCCTCACACGACCTTAAAGCCAGCAATGTGTTCAGAATTATAAGCACAAAGTTTTCCCCTCCAAATCTTTTGCTTCTATTGAATTCCCTCTGTCAGTTACTAGCATTATCATCCAACAAGGTGTATAAGTCAGAAACCTTGAAGGTCATCCGTGTCACCTGAGGCTCTCTGCTCTTCATACTCAGCTGGGTTCCAAGTGCCTCTGATCTGACCTCTGGAACCCATTCTCTCATCTTTGGAGCCCTTGCCTGCAGCTCACGTTGAGATGAACATCAGCTCTCACCTTAACCTCAACCTCAGCAGCCTCTCGTCTGGTTGCCTTGTTTTGAACTCTCCATCGCTAATTCATTCTCCACACTGCGGCCACGATGACCTTTCAGAAGAATAAATCTCGTTCATACCTTTTTGGTGAACATCCTTTTGTTGGTTCCTCTGTGCCTTTAGAACACAGTCCAGCTCCTCGGGATAGTTCACGAGGCTCTTCCTCTAGCTGGGGCTGGCTCCAGCTTGACGGCACTCCTTGCCTCACTCCACTTCATACAGGATGAGTTTCAGTTAAGCGCCCCTCCCCTCTTCTTAGGAAAAGGACATACTTTCATTTCACTGTCAGCCTTTATACACTTAGAGTTTTTCTTTTTTGGTTTTCCAGGTGTTACTGCGGAAATGCAAAATTTGGTCCACCGGCGGATTTATCCATTTTTACTGATGGTCGTGGTGTTGATGGGAATCTTGTCCTTCCAGGTCCGCCAGTTTAAGCGCCTTTATGAACATATTAAAAATGACAAGTAAGTCTAGACTTCATTTGTCCAGCTGCTTTTTGTTAAGATGTCTCATTTCTTAA
Organism: Pseudorca crassidens; assembly: GCF_039906515.1. Classification (NCBI taxonomy): domain Eukaryota; kingdom Metazoa; phylum Chordata; class Mammalia; order Artiodactyla; family Delphinidae; genus Pseudorca; species Pseudorca crassidens. The sequence continues at coordinate 9,171,400 of NC_090298.1, forward strand.
TTATTGTGTCTATTGTGATAAATCACAGGAGGGAAAAGTGCTCAGATTCTGGACGTATTTTGAGGTAGAATTGACAGGATTTGCTAACAGATTGGATGTAGAATGTGAAAAAGGGGGTTATCAGGACTTGGTTGGGTCAAGCAACTGGAAATACAGAGTTGTCATCTACGGAGATGAAAAAGACTGGGAGAAACCGGTTTGGGGAGGAAGAGTTCTTAATGTCCATTTGGAATAATTTTCAGTCTGTTTTCAAATGTTTTGGTCTGACAATATATTAAATAGTTTTAGATAAAAATAAGAAGCCTGCTTTAGGAATTAGCAGTGCCTGCCTAAGCCCTTCTTGCAGCCAAGGGCCATTGGGTTACTCTGACCATTGCTGAGAGAAGCTGTGAGGTTACTGCAGAAGCGTTGTGGCGCCCTCTGTTTTGAGGAAACTCTGCGACCTGACCTCTGAGAAATTGAGAACAGCCAAGGAAAACACCTTCTGGGGTAGCAGCCATTTGACCCTCCATGTCCTAATGGAAGGCTGAGTCCTCTTCTGCTTTAATGGCGCCTCACAGAGGAAGTAAGTTTGTAACTACCCATCCTGGTTTGCCCGGGAGAGTCCCAGTTTACACAGGCTGCCTGCGTGTCATTACTAACAGCGCCCCCTTTTACTCGTGAGTGCCGGCTTTGGGCGACAGATTATATGGTCACCTCATTTACTCTGAGGGCTCTTTAAGAGTAATATGTTTAAGAATTAAATTTAGAGAGTGTTCAGGGCTTCTCCAAAGCACTTACTGATGGTAATAAACACTAGAAGGCTTAGGCAGGCTGAGTATTAAGTTCTGTCAACCACGAAAGAATGGGGAGGGGCTTTCAGCGATGAAAGCCCTTTTCCCTCACTTCGCTTGTTTTGGCGGCACAGTCAGTCCGGCACCAGCGCAAAAGAGACACACCCTCGGGAGCTGCCTGCAGCCCAGTGCACTCTATTATCTTTCCCCACCGTTGCTTCGTTGCTTCGTGCAGAAAACCGTTGAACTCGGGCTCGACAGAGGGCGTGTCTTGTTCACCATTATACATCCACAGTGTATCTGCCACAGGGCTTGATCCCGAGGAGGTGCCAAGTGTGCGTGTGTGCGTGTGCGCTGTGGGCATGAGAGGCTGCTGGGGTAATAGAACTGGCTATGGGTTCAGAGTCTCGTTTTTCTGCCCCTGAGTTACTTTTCAGTTTGGGGCAAGTTTACCTTCCTTTTCTCTCTGTGCTTGCTATCTTGATGTGGTTTGTGATTACATGTGTGTCAGGTAGTGCCATGTGTATTATCATGTCAGATATTGCTCAGTTGTCATTGTTCAAAGAGTTTACAAATTCCTCACAAGTTGAAAAAACACCGGTTGGTTGGGGGACAGTGGGATAAGGAATGATTAACTTCGGGAAGAGAATCAAGAAGACAAAAAGAAAAGGGGTGAAACAGTGAGCTTGTGATGAAGAAGCAGTAGGGTTAGTGGAATGTTTTAAAAAGTGAAATGTTAAGCTTCTTGGCGTAAATTGCCAGAGTACCTCATGAGACCTGTTTGTCAACAGAAAAGTGATAGATGAAAGTCAGGGTGGAGGAAGTCACGGGGAAAAATAAAAGTTGCCACACGGAGCCCTCCACACATGCCAGGCCTTTGTTACCGAGGCTTTTGCCTGCTTTCTGTTTCTTACAGCAATCATAGGACTATTGTTCTCATTTTATTGAAGAGCAAACTGAGCCTCAGAGACCCCAGCTCCCTGGCAGCCCTGTCACGTGCTGGCCTCACTCTCCTCCTCTTACACAGATGTGTAAAGTCCTGCCGGGCACGTCTTGGTCTGCACTGCTGCCTCCAAGTGGGTCCCCGTGCCCGCTTGAAACCATCACCCACACCGCCCCCGCCCCCCGCAGCTTGTTGCCATCAGCGTTGTCACCCACTGTTCTCCCGGGTCAGCCTCCAGGCCCTTCGCCCACGGTCACTGCAGCCCATCACTACTGCTCCCCCCAGCTCCTGCTGGCATCATGGGGACGCTGTGTCCTGGTGGAGGACCTCCAGCCCTGTCATCCCATCCACAGGCACTTCTGTCTCCGTTTCTGCAGTCCTGCTCCCTTTGCCATCACCTCTCATAGGTTAGGAGCACTTAATACTCTTTCTTGGACCATAACCTCGTACCTTCTGTCAGTCACTTGCATACAGTCATTTCTGTGCCCTCTTCCTTTGACCTCCTTGAAATCTTTGTCCTTTGATTTCTCCTTTTCTTTAGAACTAGAGCTTTTCAGGTTTTACTCTCCTCCCTACCCAGCTTTCTGATTATCATATTTCCAGTCCATTTCTTCAGATCTGTCCACTTACCTGTTTTGTAAAATATGATCCATAACAGATAAATCCCCTGAATAAGTTTCTTCTACCTTACCTACCTCTGGCCTCCAAGAGTCAGTTTATGAGGGCCCCTCACCTATGGACCAGAGCCTGTACTCCACTGCATAGCATCTGAGGCCTTCTGACATGTGCTGCTCTCATGTCTTCCCATAAATCCATACCTTTGCTATGAGATGCCTGCTTTTGTGCTGTTTGCCAGTATTCATTCTAGACTCCCCTTGTACCTACCTAACTACTGAAGGGTTTTAAGTGGGAGTGAAGTGATCTGATTTACATTTTAAAAAATGTATCACTGGCTGCTCTAAGGAAGAATGTTTTAGTAAGTAAGATCAATATAAGAGAGTAACCACCCTGTTTTTAACAACCTAGGTACCTTGTGGGCCAACGCCTCGTGAACTATGAACGGAAATCTGGCAAACAAGGCACATCTCCGCCGCCTCCACAGTCATCCCAAGAATAAAGTGGTTGTCTCAACTACGTTGACCTTCCCCCGCCTTTACGTGTCCTTTTTTGTGGACTTCTCTCTGGAGATTTTCCCCAGTGATCTCTCAGCGTTGTTTTTAAGTTAAGGGTATTTGACTTGGGTTTTCAGCATTCAGCAAGCAGCAGTGCGAGGCTCTGCTGCCCTTCCTGCATCTTCTGACATCATTGCTGTCTGAGGTCTGTATATGTGTAAATAGAAGTTCCGGGATACCCTAAAACCTTGGATTAAACAGAATGTGCATTGTACATCTTTAAACAAAATGTATATTAATTTATTAAATCTAGTTGTCACTTTATTTTGGACCTGCTGTGATCTTGACAGGAAATGTGCCACAGAGCCATAGTGCAGAGGCAAGACTTCTTAATGACGTCTTTTGGAATGCAATGTCCTGGTGTTCCTAGCAGTTCTTATTAAGTGAACTGTACATTCTGTCTTGGCTGTTCAGACCTTACCAAGAACATAAAAGGAAATAAGTAGAAATCAACAGTGGAGTGTCTGTGGTAAGAAAACATGAACTTGTGCTTCACTGTCAATCGTTTTTGGAAGTTATTTTGTATAACACCAAAGCTGTTGTACATTTTCTACTGCCTGATTTTTTTTCATGTGTCTGTGTTTGTAATATTGTATAGTATCTTGTGCTAGGTGAGGAAATTATTTTTAATTTTGATAATTTAATATTCCTAGTGATCAGCATCAGGAGTTGGGTTTTGTGTTTGTTAGGGACGTGTCTATACTTAGAGAAAAGAAGAAGTCCAAAAGAAGATTTTTCCTTAGATCCTCCAGCCCCCTTTTCCCACACACAGCTGTCTTTTCGTCAGCAGTGGCCAAAGTCATGGAAGATCATAAATCTTACAGGATAACATCACCAGTGATACTGCATCTTCCTGGAATAAGGACATACTGAAATGTTTTGTCAAATGTAGATGGGATTTGTGGTCTTAGATTGACAGCGTTAGAGAAGACGGGTTAGAACCCCTGGTCCTGCTGGTTAGTGCATCATTGGGTGAGGATTAGGGGCAGTGCATTTCTCCAAAGTTTCCAGAGCTTTTTGTTTACAGAATAAAACTATAAATAAAACCAACTTGATTTTATTTGACCAGAAGGAAGCTGACTGAGCTGGCCTTTTAACATAGGAGTACAGAATGTATTTCATTGGAAACGTGCTGTAAAAATCTCAGAAAGCAGAACACTTAGAAACTTGGTTTTCCTTCATAACCAAAGCTTCAAGTTAGAAGTTTAGAGAAATAGAATGGTTGGGCATGTGATCCAGGTTTTTAATGGTGATGGTATATGGTAAGGGTAGTATTTGTTTTTGAATGATAACTTAGTTCTCAGAGAAAATGGACAGCATAGATCTTAAGAAACCATAAAAGAATTTCCATATAGTATTAAAACCCATAGGCTTAAATCTGAGAATTTTTAAAATATGAGAGTCAGCCAAACATAAGTTACCAAAAGCAACACGTTCTGGTTGTTTTATATTTCAACAGTTTTTCCTGAAGTGGTAAGTGATTACTTTAAAACACCAGTATCAAAAAAAAAAAAAAAAAAAAAAAAAACTCGACATAGGATTCAGTGTTACAGTTTTTCGCAGTTTGTAGTAGCCCTTTCTCATATTTGAAATAAGGCCTTTGCTAGCCCTACCTTTACTTAGAAATTTAGTCCTACTGTAAAAATTAGGAGCATTTTAAACATAATGCCACCTGTCATGGTGTATGTCTATATGAATTGTTCTCTTTGGGAGAAAAATATTATCAAATTGGGCATATAACTTGATCGTGTTAATTTAAGTTTCTTTTTTAATTTTTCAGAGAATTTGTAGATCTTGATATAAAGTTATTGGAACACACTTATCTGTTTTACCAGAAAGAGATCTAGGCAGATCTAATTTAATCAAAAGATTAAAAATTGTTATTCTACAAAATTTTAAGTGAATCTTATCAGATATTTTGTAAAAAAAAAAAAAAAAAACACCAAAAAACAACATATAATATACATATATATATATGTGTGTGTGTGAATATATATATATATATATATATATATATATATATATATATATGAATGGCCAAAAAGTTGCCCTCCATTTCACTGGCAGATAACTTTATCTTGTCTTACTTAAGGATTTCCCCTGGTTTTTCAGTTGTGCTTTGTCCTGTTTTTTTCAATAAGGTGAATACTTTCATAAGGAAAGCATTTGCTGGCATACTATTTACTTGGGTAGCATCAAGATTTTATTATTAACCAATAGTCTTATAAATATTTAAAACTTCTAGTTCAGAAAGTGCTAGTATTGCTGCCCTTCTTCATGTAGAATTAAAAAAATAATAATAGTGTAGTTTTGCTTCATTTTACATTGGGCTAAGACTGTCTTCAAGGAATTTAATTAGGAAAGAAGACCTTTTTGCTTTATTTTTACTATTTATAAATTGAAGACAAATCAACATTTGGGGTTAGTTTTACATGACCAGTTATCAAATGGTCATAGTGTGAAGTATGCAGTTGTTCATTATTAGCAAATTCTGTTTGATTTTTAAACTATTAAGTACTAATAGTTGAGATGAACACTGAAGAAAAATGCCAATGTGAAGTTTGTGTATAGCTAGCCTTAAAAACCTCCATGTTTTTAGGTGATTTTTTTCCTGTTCTCTGGAGAAACAGTGGAGATTGGACATCTCAATTCCAGATGTAAATGAAAAGTAATTTTTATTTCAGCATTTAATATAACTGTTATTACTGTGGATTCTTGTCTTGTGTTTTTTCTTTCCCTTATTCAAGTAATAGAGAAGAACTTTTTCTCAGATGATTTGATCTTAGATGATATGTCCTTTCTGTATTGGCAAAATGCTACTATTAAAGTGTAATTCTTGAATTTAGGTTGAATTGATGACTTTTTAAAACAAAACAGTGAAGCACTGGACATTGCTACATTGTATTGCATTTGCAAAAACACACACACACACACACACACACACACACAGAGACACTCACACACACTCACTCACTCTGAAGAATGTTGCACCAGTATCAGAACACTGGCACTTTTTTAAACGTTGCAAGTGAGCTACTTACTCTCATTTTCAGGATTGAGTATTTTAAAGCTCTCTACTTACTGTGATAAGTTTTTTATATTGTAAAATTAAATGATTATGTTTAAAATACTCCTTTAGAATGTTACCTATTCAGTTGCCATCAAGAAGAAAACAAATGTCTTACTACAAAGGTATTACTGAAGCCTCACTTGTGGAGATTCTCTAACTTCCTTGTATCTACTTAATTAACGTGCCCCTCAATCAGATGTTTTCCTTTCAGTCCATTACTGCCCTGTGTCATTTTTTTAATCAATAAAACAGCCATCACGAGTAAGGGCTTCTTTCAGGTAATCCCCAACAATATCTTTGGCATTTAATACAACATAAAGATAAGACAGGATACATCTGTTTTCATTCCCATCTATTTTGTATGAGTGCCTCATTTTGTAGTCATGAAATTAATATAGTACCTTAAATGAAAATGTAATGACCATAAGGCCTAGAAATGACTGTTGTAGAAGCTCAATGAGTAGAACATTTACTTAGTTGGGATGTTAGTTTTCTATTAAATACCTTAGATACCCAGACCAACTTTATGTGTATATATTCTAAAGTGCTCCCTTTTTTATGTGGTTGTTTGTTGCCTTCTGAGTTGAGAGAAAAATTGAATAAAAACGTTAGTTGTAGCCTAGTTTTTTTGGTTTATTTTTGCTTTGTTGCAAGATTGCTTCAGAATTATGAAATGTGCATTACTAGTTGGCACAGGCAGATAATCCAGATCGTTAAAAGTATAATAATTATGGAAGAAAAAACTCAAGTTACATATGATTATAGCCCCTCCATTCTAAGTAGGAACTTGAAAGTATAGTTGCAGAAGACACACCTTCCCCCTCTCTCCCTCCACTGTGGTTACAGCCCATCCTCACTGGGAAGAGCGAAGCCCTTCTTCTTGTGCCACAGGCAGGATGCCACCCAGCTCTGCGCCTCCACTGCAAGATCTGAGTGTAAAGTTTCACCAGGTTGTCTTTTAGGTGGAGATTTGGATAGAGTAAAAGTCCACTTCACATACTGATCATATGTATCAGAGAAAAAGGAAAGGGTTGCTTGAGGTTTTTAAAGTGCCCTTTGTGAAGAGATCCTTTTGTTTCTAATTTTTGTTTCTAGGTTCAAAACTTTTTCTATGATTTTTTTAAAATCATTTATGCATTTTTATTTATTTCAAATGCAGTGGTGGTAGGTGAAATGCTATTTGATCCATAGGGCATGTGTAATCTGTGAAGCTGAACTTTATTGCAAAGGAAATTGTACAGTGAAATCTCAGAAAGTGGCCATGAATTCCCTTCTCCTACTGTGCAGTTTGCAGCCACTCTTGTTGCGAACAGAGCCAACATCACGAGTGAAATGAGGGTCTGAGGAGGTGAATTCTCCCCAGCCCCACTCTCATTTTTTTTTGGTGTCTCTTTTGTTTCCAGCACTGTACTTAGTACTGTAGTAGAATGAGGTATAGGGTCTGCCTTCAAGGAGCCCAGTTAGAATGGAAAAGAACAAAAAAATGAGCAGAAGTTTCCATTGTAGGTAGGAGTCAAATGCCACAAGGAACACAGAAAGGACTTACCTTGGGCGAGGCTGTGATGACCTGGTGGCGCTCAAGTCCTGTTTTGTGTATACAGGCACCCCTCCCACACACCCACACCACAGTTCCTCTTTCACCCTCTTGCAGTCTACTTCTGCTCAGTCCCACATGGCATACACCTGTCTGTATGTCAACAGCAGTAACCCACTTTACGTTGTCTAATCGTCATTTTGAAATTTCTTCCTTTACATATGTAACAGTGCCATGTCTTTCTGCTTCTCCATGTTTGTTCAGTAACTTTTCTTTAGGACAAGAAGCTTCATACACGAGAACCCCACTCATTCACTCCTTTCTTTGCTTAAATGGAGCAATCCCTTCTGCTAGCTGCACAAATCCAAAGGTGTGATGGAGCAGAATAGAGTCCAGAAATAGACCTACATGTATACAGATAGCTGCTTTTTGACAAAGGTGCAGAAGTCAAACAAATAGTGCTGGAGTAATTGGACGTCCAGATACAAGATTAAAAACTGATCCATATCTCAACAGTTGTAAAAATTAACTCATGGATTACAGTCCTAAATGTTAAAACCCCAAACTATATAACTTCTAGAAGAAGACCAAGGGGAAAATATTCAACCTTGGGTTGTAACCCCAAAAGCACAATCCATAGAAGAAAAATTTGATGAATTGGGCTTTATCAAAATTGAGACCGTCTGCTCTTTGAAATACAGTGTTTAGAGAAACAAAGACAAGCCATGGAGTGGCAGAAAATATTTACAGAACATTTCTGATAAAATGCATTCGGAATAAAGAAGTCTCTAAACTCAGTAGTAAGAAAACCTATTTGCCCATTTTAAAAATGGGCAAAATATTTAACACACTTCACTGAAGAGGAGATATATATATATATATATATATATATATATGGCAAATTACATGAGAAGATGTTCAACAGAATTAGCCATAAGTAAAATGCAAATTAAAACCACAATGAGATGCCCGTTCATACCTATGAGAATAGCTAACACTAAAAATACCATACCACGTGGTGGGGAGGATGTGGAGAAACCGGAACTCGCCCCGCTGGAGGGAATGTAAAATGGTACAGCTGCTTTGGGAAATAGCTGGGCAGTTCTTAAAAGGTTAAAATGTGTTTACTTACCACTCCTAGGTCTTCACCAAAAGAAAACGTGTAAGTCCGTATGAAGACTTAAACACGTGCGTGTTCATAGTAGCTTTATTTGTACTAACCCAAAGCTGGAAACAATCCTCGTGCCCATCAACTGATGAATGGATAAATGATTATCCATATAATGAGATACTGCTCAGCAACAGAAAGCAGTTCACTATCCGTATATACAGCTTGGGCAAATCTCAAAATGATGATGCTGAGTGGAAGTAGACAAAAAGTGTACTGTGTGCTTTTCATTTATATAGAATTCTAGAAAATACAGAGTAACCTACAGCAATCTAGAAAGCAGATCATTGCAGGTAGGGGTTGGCAAGGAGGGACGTGGGGGGATTTCACAGGCATGTGAAGAGACGGGGCGGAGAGGACGCATGTGTGTGACGGATGTGTTCACTATCTTGATGGAGTTCTGGTTTGACATGTCAGGGTGTACCAAACTGTACAGTTTAAATTTGTGCAATTTACTGAATGTTAATTACACCTCAATTTTAAAAAGTATTATGTTCATATACTGTCTTTGACCATTTCACACCTTCCTCTTCCTCAAAGTGCCACCTTCTCCGCCTTCCTGACTTTTGGCTGATGATTTTTATTCCTATTTCACTTAGAAGATAGAAGCAATCAGAACAGAACTTTTCACAAGTTCACACCCTCTGCCCCATCACCCCCTGTGTTTATTGTGCTCCAGGCAGCCTCCCCTTTTCCACAACAGGTCAAACCTCAGGGCCTTTGCATTTGCTGTTTGCCATGCCTTAATATTCTTCCTCCAAGCTCTCCCCAACCTCCTCATTTCTATACTAAAATGTCTTTCTTAGGGAGGCTTATCTGAAATTGTAGCTACTTGGGCATTCCTGTCTCCTGCTGTATTTTTCTCTTTCGTATTAACTTACTGTACAGTTTACCTATCTTGTTTGTATTTGCATGTTTTTCCCTCACTTGAATGTAAGCTCCAGAGATTGAAAAAAAAAAAAAACTATTTGGGGATTACTACTGTATTCCAGGACAGTCCTGGGACATATTGGGCGTTCTATAAATATTGTTGGGTAAGTAAATAAATGAATCAGAATAATGTATATATGGTTAAAATAAAACCTGAAAGCCATCCTCCAGAGGTGAGCACTGTCAGTAGCTTGGTGTTTGCTTCCAGACTGTGCTCTGCATAAGCATTCGTTCACTGATGCTCTTATCAACACGGGTGGTACGTGCCCTGGGCTGCTCTGCAGGTGGCTTCTTTCACTTTATATTTCTGAGCATCTTTTTATGTCAGTACATAAGTAGCTATCCCATTTAAAACTTTTAGCTGTATTGTATTCCATTGTGTGGATAAGATTATGATTTAAGTTTTATGAAAGGCAATTGGTTAACCCATTTTACTACATGCTATAGTAAACATTTTTGTCCATATTACTTTACTAGTATTTCTGTAGGATAAATTCCTAGAATTAAGACTGCTAAATCATCAAACATATTTAAAGTGCCAAATTGCCCCCAAATGTAATAATTAACACTCCTCTCATCAGTGTATGAGATTCCTCGTTTCCCCATATCGTCATCAACATTAAATAGTGCCTATTTTCAGTTTTGCTAATGCTGTTAACTTGGAAACGTGTGTGTCTTCATTTGGTAGGTAAGTTGCCCAGTAGAGAAGTTGTGTTTGGGGGTTGATACCTCTAGGGAAGGAAGGAGGGCTTGTCACTGGCCCCTCCTGAAGACAGCTCATTCTAGTTCTTCACCTTCGTGTCGAGAGGGGAGGTGGGTCTCAGGGCCTGTTTCATTCAGTGTGGGTGTTAAGGGCAGCTGCAGCAGCCAGCCAGGAGACCCCTAAACTAGGTAGGATTCACACTTTGTACGCTGCCCTGGTCAGCATCCACCAGAATGGAACAGTTTCTCCTACCCCTGGACCCAAAACTATTGTATCGGAAAAGGTAGCTTATTTTCTCCTAGACCCGATTAGATTGGCTCAACCATCCTATCTTACTTAGGAAAACAAGTTAAATAGAATCTTCTTTTAGCTGGAAACTGCCCACTGTCTAAACTCTTAAGCGGCTTTTGAACTGCCAGTGAGTTCACTAAGTGGTGCCGATTGGGCCACGGGAACAGCGCTTGCGAAGGCGTCGAGGTCAGACACGTCTAGGACAGACACGTCAGTCTGGGAAGGCAGGGGCCAGATTCCTTCAGGGAGGCCCGTGCTGCGCGCACACACCAGCCTCCAGGACTTTAATGGCTTCCTACCTTGGAGTCTACGAGGCATCTCGCTCCAGAGCTTCACGGAGGCCATGCCAAGGAAAGGGGGGGGGGGGTCCTTTGGGAATTCGCCGCTCACATTTGGCAGTGGGAAATCTATCAAAAGGCCCTTTCCTAAGGGAAATGTTCCGCTCGTGCAGCTGTGAGCTGTCTGTAAAAGCAGAGGGGGCGCCGAAGCCACACTGCTCAGGCGCGTTCCGCCCCCTCCTCCAGCACCGGCCTGAGGCCGGCTTCGGCTCGGGTCCTGTGCGCGTGCGCGACGCCAGAGGAGCAGGGCCCGCGCGTGTCTCGGTTGCCTGGATACCGCTGCGAAGCAGTAGCTGCGGCTTGCGCTCCAGTTGCCGTGTCGCGGCTGTTGCTAGAACTGGCGGTCGGTCCTTATTTTACGAGGAGCCCGAGAAGGAGCGGGTAAGAGCCCTCGTCGGCCGTCCGCGCCTCACGAAGCCGGCCTCTCGGCCCGCCCCCAAACCTAGGATTCCGGCCGGGCCCTCGCCCCGGCCCCACCCCAAACCCGGGGAAAGGCGGGCGGCCAGGCCTGGCCCAGTTTAAACCTGGAACCCCGACCTGGTTCAGGATCCCGGACCTCGGTCCCGCCCTAAACCCCCGTCCTCCCCCAGGCTCCAAACTCCGGACCCGGGACCCCGGGCCCTGAGCCCCGTGGCCGTCGCGTCTCCCCCGCGCCCCAGGCTGACCAACCCTCCCTTTCTCGCCCCGCAGCACACCTTGATTCTTCCCAGCTTGGTCCTGGTCTGCGGAGAGCGATGCCTCTTCCCGACACCATGTTCTGCGCGCAGCAGATCCACATTCCCCCGGAACTGCCGGACATCCTGAAGCAGTTCACCAAGGCTGCGATCCGCACCCAGCCCGCCGACGTGCTGCAGTGGTCCGCGGGGTAAGCGCCCCAGGGCCAGCGCCTGGGAGAGCCGGCCCGTCCCCGTGCCCAGTCGTGCCTAGTGAATCCTTCCTGGACCAGTGGTCCAACGCTCGGGACACTTAGGGTACCGGCAAAACTTCCACTTTAGCATTGGTGGTATCTACACCTTAAAGTATCATCTAGGAAACATCATGGTTTTATTGACCACGAGACCAGAAATTACTGCAAAGTGCTCATTTATCTACAAAGCAATGACAGCTCCATTGTTGGAGAGTGGTATTTATGCAGGTAGACTAAAATTTATAAAACAGTTACACTGGGTAAAAAGTTTCTGCATTGTGTTACAAAGTCAAACTATCACAGTTTCTTTATTTGTGAAATGATTTTTACAAGGAGGAATCTTATGATTATGTTCCTTGTCTTCAGAGAACCCTCCAGGATTAGGTACCTGTTGAGTTTATTGGAACCAGAAGGTCTGGTTCACGTTGGGGTAACCATCCCAAGGCTGCTATAAGGTCAAACTCTGCCCAGCTTAGTTCACAACACATGAATCTTCGCAGTTTCTTGCAGCAAACATTCTAACCATTTCCAGGAACAGACATTAATACTTTAAAAGTCACAACTCAACAGACCTTAGAACCATTAAAATAAACCCTGTTGATTTTATAGGAAGGCTCTTTGTCCTTTTTCAGTAAACAAATTCAGACTCGGAAACTCAATTTTGTGGTCCCAAGAATCAGTATAAATTTAACTTAATATTTTTTAGTAACTAGCCCGTCAAATTTTGCTGACCTTCCCTAAACCGTGTGACCAAAGTGAATTAGTTTCCTATGACTGCTGTTAACAGATAACCACCAAACATGTTGGCTTAAAACAAGAAACGTTTATTCTCTTACAGTTCTGGAAGCCAAAAGTCCAAAATCAGTTTCCCCAGGCTACAGTCAAGATATTGGTGGGACTTTGCTCTCTCTGGAGGTTCTAGGGAGAGTCTGATCCCTCCCCTTGCCTTTTCCAGCTTCTAGAGCTGCATTCCTTGCATTGTTTGGCTCCTGGCATACCTCCATCGCCAATACTGGCATCCTCACATCTACCTCTGCCTCCCTCTTCTAGGGACACTTGTGATTGCATTTAGGAACCATCCTGATAAGCCAGGATGATTTTCCCATCTCAAAATCCTCACTCGGGCTTCCCTGGTGGTGCAGTGGTTGAGAGTCCGCCTGCCGATGCAGGGGACACGGGTTCGTGCCCCGGTCCGGGAAGATCCCACATGCCGCGGAGCGGCTGGGCCCGTGAGCCATGGCCGCTGAGCCTGCGTGTCCGGAGCCTGTGCTCCGCAACGGGAGAGGAGGCCACAACAGTGAGAGGCCCGCGTACCGCAAAAAAAAAATCCTCACTCAATATCTGCAAACTCCCTGTTACCGTGTAAAAGAAGATCCACAGCTTCCAGGATTAGGATGAGGATGTCTTTGGGGCCCTTACTGCACCTGCCACCAGAGGCTACTGGTTAATCCAGCACTTTGCCTTCTGACAAATGCTTCTGTCTATTGCTTCTGAAAGACTCTCTCAAGGTTCTTGCCCAAAATTGTGGCCTCTAGTATTAACCATTATTCAAGCCTAAATAAGAGATACAACTGATTCATAAGAGTTTATTTGTTCTCTACCAAACATTCCAAGATTTAATCTTTTTTTTTCTTGGAACATTACATTTGGTAACACTTTAGAGACAACTATTTTAAGCTTCACTTTAATTTAAAAGGCTTAATCGAGAAATTTCTGAATGTTCCATGCAGCTAATTACTCTTAAGAGCAGTTTTGGAGTTTAGGAGAAAAAGCAAGCATTAGTCATGTGTCCCAACTCTCTCAGAACAGAATCTGTTAGGGAGAGATGTCATCCAGAAGAGGGTGAATTGGTCTTTGAAAGATTTCGTAGTGATTGGGGTTAAGACAAGGCAGAAGAGGAAACAGCATATAACATGAGGGCCACGACAGGAAGGGAAAAGCAGCGGAAAGCAAAGCAGAAAGCCAGGGTGCGTCTGGAAGAGACTGCTGTGGAAGGTTCCAGCACGCATTCAGGGGAGGGTTCTTCTCAGACGAGCCTCACCCCCAGCCTCTGCCACGACGCAGCAGCTAATTGGCTGTCATGATGATGTCATTGAGTCCTGAAGGCTTGTGCTCACGTGCGCCTTATACTCGAGGGCATGTGACACAAGTTGGCCTGGCCACTCAGGCAGGCTTCCTCCACCTCAGCTCTATGGCTGCTTTGGAGTGACATCTCTTTGGGGGGCGTGGGGCTGTCCTGTGGATTAGAGGGTTCTTGGCGGCCTGCTGACCTGCCCCCACCAGGTGCCAGAAGCACCATCCACCCCAACTTGTGGCAACCAGAAGTGTCTCCAGACGCTGCCAGTGCCTTCCTGGGGAAGGGGCGCTGCGCTAGAGGCTGGGCCGAGCCTGGTGATTGGTTTGACGCGTGGTGAGGAGTAAAGTCCGCGAAATCGTTGAAAACCCTAATTCGGAACATGGCAAAGTGAAGCACCCCCTCAACCTGGCCCTGTAGGTCTTGAGGTCCACGTTTGTCTAACTGCCTGCCTTTTAGCTTTCTCTCAGACTATTAAATTCACAAAATATGACTGGACTTGTCCTAAAAGCGTGAAAACAAAGTCAAATTTGAGGGGTGGAGAGAGAAGAAGGGGATGAGATATAACATTTCTGTTAGCCTAACAAATACCTATTTATCTACATTTTGTTACATCAGAGATGTCTCTATTTACTCATATCTTTTTTAAAAATTTTATTGGAGTAGAACTGATTTACAGTGTTGCGTTAGTTTCGGCTGTACAGCAAAGTGATTCTATCCATTCTTTTTCAGATTCTTTACCCATATAGGTTATTACAGAATATTGAGCCGAGTTCCCTGTGCTCTACAGTAGGTCCTTGTTGGTTATCTGTTTTACATAGAGTAGTGTGTATGTTAATCCCAAGCTCCTAGTTTATCTCCCCACCCACCATTTCCCCTTTGGTAGCCATCATTACTCATATCTTTTATTTTTATTTCTTTTTCGGTACACAGGCCTCTCACTGTTGTGGCCTCTCCCGTTGCGGAGCACAGGCTCCGGACGTGCAGGCTCAGCGGCCGTGGCTCACGGGCCCAGCCGCTCCGCGGCATGTGGGATTTTCCCAGACCGGGGCACGAACCCGTGTCCGCTGCATCGGCAGGCGGACTGTCAACCACTGCGCCACCAGGGAAGCCCTACTCATATCTTTTAAGTTATTACCTGTGGCCGTGGATGATTTAGTGTTTTGTTTTCCTGGATATGTCATTTCTTTGATGGAGGTAAAGTCATGGGGGCAGCAAATGATGTGGCTTCAGCCGCCGGCCCCGGCTGACACGTGCCCAAGGGGAGTGAGTTTCACAGAAGGACCCTGCCTGGCACCCTGCCCCCTTCCAGCCAGAGCCCAGGTGTACACCCCCTCCTGACTTGTTGCCCCAAACTGTCTCTGTGCCCCAGCTTATTCCCAGTTTAAGCAGTAATATCCGTGTCCCAGAAAGGAACAATTAAGGGAAAAAAATACTAAAAAACAAACAAACAAAAAAAAACAGGCAGGAAAAGTGAAGGGTAGGGGGAGGTCCGCACCTGACTTAGCCAAACAGTGACTTCCCTGCTCCAGGTGCCTTAGAGCTGAATAGGCGCAGAGATGCTTGAAATCAAGCCCCTCAAAAAGCAAGGCCAAGACCCTCAACTGTCAAAGTGGCATGACGGACCATGACCTTGCACTCGGGTCATGCGGGGCCCCGACCTCCACATCCCCTGGCAGTCTCAGGACTCTGATGGCGTTCGCTGGATAAGTGTAGCACCTGTTACCAGGGCCCTGAGACCGGGGCTGCCATTGTCCATGCGGTGCAGATAGAGAAACTGAGGCACGGGTGGAGGTGAAGTCGGAGAGCTGAGTGGAGGAGCCGGGACAGGAGCTGGGCCAGGGCACCCAGCACTGTCCTCCCTCGTCACTGTCGCCCTCTGGGTTCATTGACAGAAGTACATGAATTCAGGGGCTGGTTGTGTGCTGATGAGCCTTCAGAGATGTCTGTCGTTGTTAGGTATTTTTCAGCTTTGTCAAGAGGAGATCCACTTCCTGTAAAAGACAGAATCGAAATACCCATGGCTACTCAGAAAACAGACACAGGCCTGACTCAAGGACTCCTTAAAGTTTTGCACAAGCAGGTATAAGAGTTTGCTATCAGTCAGCTGAACTTGAGATAAAACGCCACAGAAAGCTCCGTGCAAGCCCCGCCTTCCCTGCAGTAAACCTTCAAGGTTTATTCAAAGAAGGAATCTTGGATTCATGGCCTTTCTCTGGTTTAAAGAACCCAAGATAGCTACTCATGATTATATAGAAATATAACTTCTTTTAAATACCGAATTCAGATGCAAGAGGCTGCTAGACTAAGAAAAATATCTGAAAATATGAAATTTTAGACATGGGAGTTGCAAGATCCTTCTTGAAATATGTGTTTGTAAAAACTATGCTAACATGATAATCCGCCACCTTCTTCATCTGAAAGACAGATTGCCCTCAGGCGTCTGGCTTCCAGCCCTCCTGAGAGCCCTCGAGACCCACCATCTCACTTGGAAAGTTCATAGAAAGTGTATTTTATCTGAATGATTGGGCTGTGTTGCTAAAAACAACCTCAGTGGTATAACCCTGAGTTTTAAAGCGACTCGTCCCCATTCTACATCTCGAAGTCCTGTGTTCCTGTTCGGGGTGCAGTGACTTCTGGAAACGAGATTTTCCCATTTCTAGTTTTTCTAGATTTTTCCCATGTCTAGTTTAAGGGAAAACGAATAATCACTGCAAGGGGTAGTTTGGGAAAAGACATGCTAAAGTTGCTCAAACCTCTTTCACGCAGAATATTGCTAGCAGATCACAGGAGTTACCAGTTTTCATGAAGTTGTCTAAAAGAGTAGAAGGAATAAATTTATTTTCAGTGTTGAGATTTACCCCATTTAACTGTTAGCATGTTTCAGGGTTGGATTTTATTTGATTTATTGGAGTTTTATTTGTATTGTGAAGTATTTCAGGCAGACAATAGAGAATCATGTACGCCATGTCTGTGTGCCCATTTTATTAAGTCATAACATTATGCCATGTTTGTTTCCCAGTCCTTTTTTCTCTTGAGAAGTAACTTGTTGCCAGTCTCTAGTTCCCAGCCCCCTTCTCTGCCTGTGCATCCCCTGCCCCCAGACACACACATCCCCCCCTCCCCTCCCCAGGGCTAATGGTGCAGTGAATTCAGAGTTCATATTTGAAAGGGGATGGGTGCTCTGTTTAAGTCTTCAAGAGCGTTCTATTACTTCTTGGGGCTTTTAAACTTAACGTAGATTGTGTCATGCTGTGTTTTCTAAACAGTGTAGCCACAAGGAATATGTGGAATTAGCAGATCTTGAGCAGAAATGGAAAAATCTGTGCCTGCCGGTAGAAAAATTCAGAGCTCTCTTGCAGTTGGATCCTTGCGAAGACAAAATCGAGGAGATAAAATTTTTAGCGCTTGGATGCAGCATGCTTGGTGGGGTACGTACCTATAAGTAGCATATTAATAATTCTGTGTGCTCATAGGCCTGGCTTAAAAATGATTTAGGTGTTTCAGTAACCGAAGCAACACTTTCATTACTTTAGTAATCTTGTCTTAGAAAAGCAATTTTTTTCAGATGTTTATTGTATTTTAGGCTTATAGTTACTTTAGTTTACAGAAGTTAAGTACTTATGAATGCCTCAATTCAAAAGATGTTAACAGTAGACAAACCATACAGATACTGTTAAAATGTGTTTAGTTTTTAGAAGAGAATGCATCAGTGACTTTTATTAAACTACATGTCACTTGGTAAATGATACTATGTTGCCCTCATCTGTGCAAAGAGGCATAAGATTATTTTCTATTTTAGTTAAAATCTGTTATTAGTAACTAATACTGTAGATACCTTGCTGATGTTAAAAAGTATAACTCATACAACTTAGGAATGAAGACACAGGGAATTCCCTGGTGGTCCAGTGGTTAAGACTCCGCGCTTCCACTGCAGGGTGCATGGGTTTGATCCCTGGTTGGGGAGCTATGATCATCCCACAAGCCAGGTGGCTCGGCCAAAAAAAAAAAAAAAAAAAAGACGACGAAGAAGAAAAAGGAATGAAGACACAGACGTCCCTTAAGGGAGGTGGGTGTGGTAGGGAGGGGGTGGAAGTCTAGAATCTCTCCTTAGCCTTAGTATTTGAGTCACCCTGTGAGACACACGGGTCAAGTGCAGGGAAAGTTACCACTTTAAGTTTGTGAAGAAAGGAGTTGAGAAAAGAGAGCTAGCTCCCTTTACTGCAGAGACGAGCAAAGTTTGCTACCCTCTCCCTTCAGTCTTTGGACCCCAGAGCACGTAACTGGCTAACTCTTAGTCCTCACTTCATGGGGTGCCCTCGTCTCGGGTCCACGCATCAGCCTCCTTAATTCTGTTTTAACTTTTAAGAATTACTTTATGTAACACTACCTTGCGTGACCACTAACACAACTAAACCACTAACACAACTAACCTCCAACCTGTCCCCCTGCCGCCCACACCTGAAGCATCAGTTCCCCTGATCTCACGCTTCCCATTGATCCCATATGGACCCCAAGAAATACATCATTTAGTTGGTTTTAACTTTATGTTGTTACTAATCTTCTGGAACTTTTTTTCACTGCCAAGTAGATTTCTCTTTATTCATCTGTATCATTACAGACGCTGTGGTTCATTCATCTCCTCTGCTGTGTGAATATAGTGCTATTTACTGGTTCTGTTAGTGGTCCCAGCGAGAACCTCTGAAACCCCAGTAAAGTCGGGTGTTAGGCTAGTCGCTTCCTTTTGCTGTGTACCTGCCCACACGTGGTGTTTCCGGTCAGCCATAGAGAAAGCGGTCAGCCCTGGGCTGGACACGTCAGACCAAGTTCCCTCCTCTAGGCTCAGAGGCCACCAGGGAGAATCCCAGCGGGGTTTCATTGGAGGAAATTTTTTTTTAAATAAATTTATTTATTTTTGGCTGCATTGGGTCTTCGTTGCTGCGCACGGGCTTTCTCTAGTTGCAGCGGTCGGGGGCTACTCTTCGTTGTGGTGCGCGGGCTTCTCATAGCGGTGGCTTCTCTTGTTGTGGAGCATGGGCTCTAGGTGCGCGGGCTTCAGTAGTTGTGGCACACGGGCTCAGTAGTTGTGACGCACGGGCTTAGTTGCTCTGCAGCATGTAGGATGTTCCCGGACCAGGGCTTGAACCCGTGTCCCCTGCACTGGCAGGCTGATTCTCAACCACTGTGCCACAGGGAAGCCCTATTGGAGGAAATTTTATGTTGCTTTGTTCATCTGGAACTCTGGAAGCAAGATTTTAATAATATAAAATTAATAACTAATATTTGATTTTATGGTTTGCTCCTCTAAACTTAGTTGTGAAATTTAGATTTTTATAATGATGAGAAATTAGACTATTTCATATTTGGGGATCCATCTTTGTAATTTCTACCTCCCTACTCAGGAGAATCAGCCATTAGATTTCAAACCAAACCAAGCCTGTTTTGTAAGATAAGACCTCTTACTGTGTGTGGGGTGTGACACTAGATGGAGACATTTGTTAAGGATGGAGCTTCCTTTCTGAAGTGACTGCTGGGGAAGGGACAGGGAAACAGCACACACACGCTTCTCTATTCTTCCTATAACGTGTCACTTATCCCCGTCAGCCAGTGTGGGACCCTGGCCTGTCCCCTGAGGAAGCCACCTCTGCCAGGAGTCTTTGCTGTTGGCCTTTGACTCTCTCCTGGTGCCAGTGGCCCCCTTCTCACTGTGGAAAGCGGGGAACCTTTCATACTTTCATATCCAGGTGAAGTTCGCAGCCTGAGATGCCAGCTCTGCCCTGGCCTGCCCACCCCCGTACCCCGAGTGCAGGGCTGACAGCCGTGCTCTGGGTCCACGGGGGCCAGGAGGAGCCAGGCCCAAGGCGGCACTTGTTTTGTTGATGCACCGAGTGCCCGCATTGGCGGGGTAGCTTGGAGATGCCCCCGGAGCACAGTGCTGTGACTTCTGGGAGACGCTTCTTCATCTAATTTGGCATCTTAGCATTTGTCTTTACGCTTAAAAAAGAAAACCTTCACAAAGGAGCAGATGAAGAAGTGAAGCGAGGTGAGGAGGACGCTTTCGTGGGTCACTGCTGTCCACCTCGTCGCACACAGGACTTCTGTGAAATTGGACGCTGGTCGCTCTGCCTGGACGTGTCGTAGCGACTCCTGCTGCCCCGCCCACTCCACGGCGTCTCACGGCTTGTGGCTCTTCAGTTGCTCTTCGGAGCCACTCTAGTCAGATGAACCGAGTTCTCTGCAAAGATTGGAACCTCAGATGTCTGAGCCACGCGCGTCGTTCACCCTCTGTTCCTTCCAGGGACGTCTGTCAGTGTGGCTTTTTGTGGGCCTCGCCCTGAGTGCCGAGCGTCCCGACAGCCCCTGCCCATGGAGGGACGTCTGGTACATCATCGAAGCCCCGAGCGCTGCTCTGGTTCTCACATCGACGCTTCAGACGGGGTGGGGGAGCGTCGGGGGCCGGCCGTGTCTGTGGGCACCTCTCCCTTGCCGGGCGAAGCGAAAACAAGTCTGTGTTGTGACCTTCACCTTAGGTTTCTGCAGCCCCATCAGGGGTCCTAAGCATTTAAGAGGTGGATCAACATTTGTCATCTGTTTTTTTAAGTATGGACATCTTTTTTGTAATGTAAAAACTTGTGGCCCAAGTCCCTATTGCACCCACACACGACTGACAAAGCCCGTAATGACAAACTACCCACCTGCCTCTGGTTCGGGTTTGAAAAGCCTTTGCACTTCATTCACGAGAGCATCCCTCCGTGTGTACAGCTGCCAACATATGCGCGTGTCACGTAATTTCCCATCAGAACGTACTGCTTACGAACGGCCAGCGTTTCTAGGGTTCTTACCAGGTGCGGGAATGTTCGGAGCCCTTTGTCTGTTTTCTCTTTTGTCCTCCCAGCAGCCCTTGGAGGAGAGTCCTGTTCTCCGAATCGCAGGGTGGCGAGCTGTGGGCAGAGGCTCGGCGCCTCAGGTGGAGGTGGTCGGGCAGGATTCGGACTCAGACCACGGGCTCCGGAGGTGCCGCCACCGGTAGACGCGGGGGATGGAGGGGCCCCTGAGGATACCCCTGTAGCCCAGGGAGTGCGCCGCCCTCAGGTTGGGACACCGTGTCAGAGAGTAACATCTCCTAGGCCTTCCCACTGATACCGTTTTATGTCCTCACGTGATCCGCACCCCAGAAATCTTTGTGTCAGCCTCCCAACAGCTCTGGCTCTGGACCAGCTGCAGTCTGGCCGCTCTGCCCGCACGCGCCACAGAGACTTCTGCTGCCCCGTCCACTCCACGGCGTCCACTCCGCCTGTTGGGTCAGCTGTCTGTGACTCGTCGAGATGCCCTGTGCGCTGCAGGCAGCACCTGGCTCGCTCTCGGCCGCTCTCCCCAGGGCCCCCAGTTCAGGGTCCCGCTGGGCCTCTCGAGTCCATTCTGAGACGCCCACCCCTGCGGCCAGTGCAGAGATGTGGCCCTGATGTGAGTGCAGGCGTCCAGCCGCAGGCATGTTTAGGAACTGCCTCTGCTGACCAAGCAGCTGGTCGTGGGCCCCCTGGCTCGCTGCCCCACAGGCTGAGCGTCTCCTCTGTGGGGAAGCAGGGGTGGGGTTGGCGGATGCTGGGCCTGGTAGCCCCTCCGTCCCTTCAGCCTGATGGACTGGCTTCACTCCAGCACCATGTCCGGCCAACTGGAGAATGTGTGTCTCCCTGCGGCACCGGCCGTAATCCCCAGGACCACGTTGTAAATTAGGAAAGCTGCGAGGATAAGGAAACAAAAAGGGTCGCAGGCTTTTTAGTTTTTGTTTTTAACATCTTGATTGGAGTATAATTGCTTTACATTTTTGTGTTAGTTTCTGCTGTATAACAAAGTGAATCAACTATACGTATACATATATCACCATATATCCTTCATCTTACGTCTCCCTCCCACCCTCCCTATCCCACCCCTCTAGGTGGTTACAAAGCACCGAGCTGATCTCCCTGTGCTATGCGGCTGCTTCCCACTAGCTATCTGTTTTACGTTTGGTAGTATATATAAGTCCATGCCACTCTCTCACTTCGTCCCAGCTTACCCTTCCCCCTCCCCGTGTCCTCAGGTCCATTCTCTACATCTGAGTCTTTATTCCTGTCATGCCCCTAGGTTCTTCAGAACCTTTTTTTTTTTTTTTCAGATTCCATGTATATGTGTTAGCTTATAGTATTTGTTTTTCTCTTTCTGACTTACTTCACTCTGTATGACAGACTCTAGGTCCATCCACCTCACTACAAATAACTCAATTTCGTTTCTTTTTATGGGGAGTAATATTCCATTGTATATACGTGCCACATCTTCTTTATCCATTCATCTGTCGATGGACACTCATGTTGCTTCCATGTCCTGGCTATTGTAAAGACAGCTGCAATGAACATTGTGGTACATGACTCTTTTGGAATTATGGTTTTCTCAGGGTATATGCCCAGTAGTGGGATTGCTGGGTCATAGGGTAGTTCTATTTTTAGTTTTTTAAGGAAACTCCATACTGTTTTCCATAGTGGCTGTGTCAATTTACATTCCCACTGACAGTGCAAGAGGGTTCACTTTTCTCCACACCCTCTCCAGCATTTATTGTTTGTAGATTTTTTGATGATGGCCTTTCTGATTGGTGTGAGGTGATACCTCGTGGTAGTTTTGGTTTGCATTTCTCTAATGATTAGTGATGTTGAGTGTCCTTTCATGTGTTTCTTGGCAATCTGTATATCTTCTTTAGAAAAATGTCTATTTAGGTCTTCTGCCCATTTTTGGATTGGGTTGTTTTTTTTTTTTTTGATATTGAGCTCATGAGCTGCTTGTATATTTTGGAGATTAATCCTTTGTCAGTTGCTTCATTTGCAAATATTTTCTCCCATTCTGAGGGCTGTCTTTTCGTCTTGTTTATGGTTTCCTTTGCTGTGCAAAAGCTTTTAAGTTTCATTAGGTCCCATTTGTTTATTTTTGTTTTTATTTCCATTTCTCTAGGAGGTGGGTCAAAAAGGGTCTTGCTGTGATTTATGTCATAGTGTTCTGCCTATGTTTTCCTCTGAGAGCTTTATAGTGTCTGGCCTTACATTTAGGTGTTTAATCCATTTTGAGTTTATTTTTGTCTGTGGTGTTAGGGAGTGTTCTAATTTCATTCTTTTACATGTAGCTGTCCAGTTTTCCCAGCACCACTTATTGAAGAGGCTGTCTTTTCTCCATTGTATATTCTTGCCTCCTTTATCAAAGGTAAGGTGACCATATGTGTGTGGGTTTACCTCTGGGCTTTCTATCCTGTTCCATCGATCTGTATTTCTGTTTCTGTGCCAGTACCATACTGTCTTGATTACTATAGCTTTGTAGCATAGTTTGAAGTCAGGGAGCCTGATTCCTCGAGCTCTGTTTTTCTTTCTCACGATTGATTTGGCTATTTGGGGTCTTTTGCGTTTCCATACAAGTTGTGAATTTTTTTGTTCTAGTTCTGTGAAAAATGCCAGTGGTAGTTTGATAGGGATTGCATTGAATCTGTAGATTGCTTTTGGTAGTAGAGTCATTTTCACAGTATTGATTCTTCCAGTCCAAGAACATGGTATATCTCTCCATCTGTTTGTATCATCTTTAATTTCTTTCATCAGTGTCTTATAGTTTTCTGCATATAGGTCTTTTGTCTCCCTAGGTAGGTTTATTCCTAGGTATTTTATTCTTTTTGTTGCAGTGGTAAATGGGAGTGTTTCCTTAATTTCTCTTTCAGATTTTTCATCATTAGTGTATAGGAATGCAGGAGATTTCTGTCCATTAATCTTGTATCCTGCAACTTTACCAAATTCACTGATTAGCTCTAGTAGTTTTCTGGTAGTATCTTTAGGGTTCTCTATGTATAGTATCATGTCATCTGCAAACAGTGACAGCTTTACTTCTTCTTTTCTAGTTTGGATTCCTTTTATTTCTTTTTCTTCTCTGATTGCCGTGGCTAAATCTTCCAAAACTATGTTGAATAAGAGTGGTGAGAGTGGGCAACCTTGTCTTGTTCCCGATCTTAGTGGAAATGGTTTCAGTTTTTCACCATTGAGAACGATGTTGGCCCTGGGTTTGTCATAAAAGGCCTTTATTATGTTGAGGTAAGTTGCTTCTATGCCTCCTTTCTGGAGAGTTTTTATCATAAATGGGTGTTGAAAGCTTTTTCTGCATCTATTGAGATGATCATATGGTTTTTCTCCTTCAATTTGTTAATATGGTGTATCACGTTGATTGATTTGTGTATACTGAAGAATCCTTGCATTCCTGGGGTAAACCCCACTTGATCATGGTGTTTGATCCTTTTAATGTGCTGCTGGATTCTGTTTGCTAGTATTTTATTGAGGATTTTTACATCTATGTTCATCAGTGATATTGGCCTGTAGTTTTCTTTTTTTGTAACATCTTTGTCTGGTTTTGGTATCAGGGTGATGGTGGCCTCATAGAATGAGTTTGGGAGTGTCTCTCCCTCTGCTATATTTTGGAAGATTTTGAGAAGGATAGGTGTTAGCTCTTCTCTAAATGTTTGATAGAATTCTCCTGTGAAGCCATCTGGTCCTGGGCTTTTGTTTGTTGGAAGATTTTTAATCACAGTTTCAATTTCAATGCTTGTGATTAGTCTGTTTATATTTTCTATTTCTTCCTGGTTCAGTCTCGGAAGGTTGTGCTTTTCTAAGAATTTGTCCATTTCTTCCAGGTTGTCCATTTTATTGGCATAGAGTTGCTTGTGGTAATCTCTCATGATCCTTTGTATTTCTGCAGTGTCAGTTACTTCCCCTTTTTCATTTTAATTCTGTGTTGTAGGCTTTTTAAAACTGAGATTTGGAATCAGTGCCGCTGTGTGACCCTGAGCTCAGGCCACAGGGCAGGAGAGAGACCCCCATGGTCCTGACTCTGTTCAAAGGGTCAGTCAGGATATTGTCCACATTGCTATTTTCCTGCAGCTAAAAGGGACATGGTGGGAGCTGTGAGGTGGCTCATGGTGTCGTCACGAGAGCAGCTGTAATTCTGAAACTGGAAAAACCCACGGAACTGGCGCTGGAGATGCTCAGGAGGCCGCAGCGCCCGTGTTTCTCACGCGTCTCCACTTGGATTTGAGATCCGGCTCAGGCGTGCACTCTGGGCTGCAGACAGTGCAGCCACCTCCTCCTGGACGAATTTCCAACCAGGGAATAATGGGCAGGCGGTTGGAGAAGGGGGCGCTGGGCAGGGAGGGGTCCGTCCTTGTGGCTGGTGAGCCAGTAGCCTGACAGCGCACAACCCTTGGAAGTGAGAAATCTGTTGTAGGAAACAAAGTCCCCAAACCAGGCAAGGTGCCTCATGAATCCTTTAGGGTGTAAAAATTGCTGCAAATCTTTTTGCCAGAAACATCAACACTGGTAATGTCATCTCGCCTTTGCAGAGGGAAGTGATGCCAGAACACTTTGATGTGTTTTTTCCTTAAATAGCTCTTCCTCGGAAGCGCTGGAACATCAGTCACCCAGCGCTCCTGTGCAGGCTCCTCGCCAGCTACCTCCCCCCACCGCCCCAGGTCCCACCCTCGCGACGACTGCCCTCCGCTGTGTGGGCTAAAACAGCAGCATCTAATGTAGCAATGCGTCCCTGAGACGTTTCAAGCAAGGAGCCAGTAAAATACACAATTTTGTTTTCACCAAGTCCTCCCTCAGGACAGCCTATCGGGGGCCCGGCATGGGCAGTTTTCCTTGGAGAAATGAATGCCGTCATTTTTC
This sequence comes from Pseudorca crassidens, assembly GCF_039906515.1. Taxonomy (NCBI): domain Eukaryota; kingdom Metazoa; phylum Chordata; class Mammalia; order Artiodactyla; family Delphinidae; genus Pseudorca; species Pseudorca crassidens. The sequence goes on from NC_090298.1 coordinate 9,197,023, forward strand.
TAACTAGAGCATCGTTCTGCCCGCAGAGTTGGGCTAACGTCAGGACTGCGCCATTGCCCCAGCCCCACCCCAGTGCATTCTGTCTCAGCAGGGCTGTCGGTCGGGGTGGGGCATGGCTGGTAGCTTTGCAGACGCCCCGAGTCCCAGCTGATGGCGATGGGGGAGATGTGCTCCTATGGTCCAGCCGAATGCCTGGAACCCAGGCACGTTTAAGCCCTGTCACTCGCTCCCCGAGCCAGCCCAGTGACTGTTGGCGGTGGTGGAATGTGGTGGTCACGGCCAAGCTCAGGAGGTTGGCTGCCTGCGTCCCGTCCCAGCTGGCTTACCTGGGACAAGTTAGCCTCTCTGGGCCCCCTTGGCCTCATCTCATGAGGTTACCGTAACGAGTAAATGAGATGCCAAGTCAGGCTCTCAGAGGGTCCCTGGGACGTGGAGGGTGCCAGCCATTCGCAACTTCTGTGCAAGAACCTCATTTCAGTCCCCCTGCCTTTCCTCTCCTGCTGCCGGAAGCACAGGTGATTTTTCTCTGATATTGACCATGAGAACCTAGTCCAGCTCCTGGCGCTCGAAGAAGCAAGCTGCTGTGTTGTAAGAGGACCTCAGGGAGACCCCCGTGTCTGGAACTGCAGGCAGCCTTTCAGAGCTCAGGGGGGTCTCCGGCCAACAGCCAGTAAGAGTCCAGCCCCGTTCCAGTCCTACAGCCCCAGGGAGTGAGTTCTGCCCTTCCCTAAGGGCGGCTGCAAGTGGATCCCTCACCAGTCGAGCCTCTGGATGAGAACCAAACCCTTGCTGCCACCCGATTGGAGCCTCACAGAGGGCCCGGCGAAGCAGTGCCGAGGCTCCTGACCCGCAGACACTGAGAGGGAATGAATGTGTGGTTTAAAATTTACACAGAGCTGGCTCCGGCCCTTTGCGTGTCCCTGAGGCCATGGGATGTACTTCCCCCACAGTCACTGTTCTGGTCAAGCAGGTCTGCGTGCGACTTTCCCTAAACCTGCACCTTTCCCCTGGGGACTGTCCTCTGTAGCCATCCCACCGGTTTTTTCTTGCTGTTTCTCCTTGTGAGTGCAGCCCAGATTCATTCCCACGGGAGCTTCTCTGGAGGGTTCTAGTCTGTCTCCTAGGCTTGCTGTCTGAGCTCTGTCCTCCCTACAGTGGCAGCTGCTCGATGTTAGTGCCACCAGGGATGTCCCAAGTCATTCCCATTTTTTAAAAAAAATTTTTAATTCTTTTATTTTTTTCCTCATTAGATTTTTTTCTATTAAGGTATAGTTGATTTACAGTGTTGTGTTAATTTCTGCTGTAAGAGTCATTCCCATTTAACATAAGATAAAACCTGGGGGCTTCCCTGGTGGCACAGTGGTTGAGAATCCGCCTGCCAATGCAGGAGACACGGGTTCAATCCTTGGTCCAAGAAGATCCCACATGCCACGGAGCAACTAAGCCTGTGCACCACAAGTACTGAGCCTGCGCTCTAGAGCCCGTGAGCCACAACTGCTGAGCCCATGTGCCACAACTACTGAAGCCCGCATGCCAAGAGCCCATGCTCCGCAATGAGAGAAGCCACTGCAATGAGAAGCCCGCACACTGCAATGAAAAGTAGCCCCCGCTCGCCACAACTAGAGAAGGCCTGCATGCAGCAACGAAGACCCAATGCAGCCAAAAATAAATAAATAAAATAATTAACTCTATTTAAAAAATAAATAAAATAAAATCTGGGAATCAAATTTTTTTCAGGCCAATTACAATACATCTCGATCAACCCTTTTCTTTTTCTTTCTTAAGGCAATTATAAATTCCCCTAGTTCTTAATTCACACCGAGAGGATGTACTTTTGAGAGAACTTCTGTAAAATGTACTCAGGTGTTTATTCTGCTGCTGTCTTTCCTTTCAGTTTAGTGAATCCCGGTAGTAACCGTTTCTCCACCTGGTTTGTGGTGTTTCTAGTCATTGAACACTGCCATGAAGCACCTGTGTGAGATCCTGACTGCTGACCCCGAGGGGGGACCTGCGCGCATTCCCTTTGAGACTTTCTCCTACGTCTACCGTTACCTGTCGGGACTCGACTGGGATATATCTGCATCAGACACGGAGTCCTACCTCTCCTCTCTGAAGAACAGCATGTGAGTGCTCGAGGGCCCAGGAACGCAGGTGTCTCGGTGGCGGGACGACTTCTTTCTTCCCATTCTTCTCTGCTCTCAGATAACGTGGTACCCGCGAATCCGGCCTTTTGTAGAAGGGAAGGCGGCACACGCTGTGCCCCGAGGTGTCACTCAGTGATGCTGAGGATACCCGGGCCTCGGGAGGCTGTGCCGGTCTCTGCAGACTTCAGAGGGAGACAACTTATCTCGTCCTTAAGAAACATGTATCCAAAACGCATCTTGATTCTTAAACACGGGATGTCACATGGTTTAAAACCGGGGCATGTTCAAAAGTAAGAATACATTTCTCAACAATGAAACACCGAATGGGTCCCTGCAGGTGGAGGGCGTGAGTGAGGAGAGACCCCGTGCCCTCTGCCCTCCCCCGCCCCGTGCTGTGCTGCCTGTGTGTGGGGGAGGGGGACGCGGGGGAAGGGCCACCCCTCTACGGCGGGGGGACTCGGGGGGAGGGCCTCCCCTCTAAGGGGGGCGACGCAGGGGAAAGGGCCGCCCCTCTAATGGGGGAGACGCGGGGGGAGGGCCGCCCCTCTGGGTGGGGGAAGGGCCGCCCCTCTAACGGGGGGGGGACGCGGGGGGAGGGCCATCCCTCTGGGCGGGGGGACGCGGGGGAAGAGCCGCCCCTCTAACGGGGGGGGGGACGCGGGGGGAGGGCCGCCCCTCTAAGGGTGGTGACGGTGCTGCTTCAGGCAAGCCAAGAGGGAGGAGGAGGCCCTGTGATGAAAGGGCAGTGCCCCAGGCTGCCAGGCCTCCCAGTGCCGCCAGGCCTCCCAGTGCCGCCAGGCCTCCCAGTGCCGCCTCTGTGCCGGGATGTAGTCGGGGGTTCAGATCACGAGAGAGCCAGCGCTGGGAGCTGGTGACGGTGACAGCTCCGCCGCCTGGCCCCAGAGAGCCCACGCCCGGCAGGCCCATCACAACCTCCCAGGATCGGTGCCCTCCACCGTCCCCAACCGCCCACGTCTGGGGTGCCCCGGAGCTGACCTCTCAGCCCTCCCTGTCCCTTCCTCCCCTCCTCCCTTCAGAAGCGCACCCCCTTGAGGACCCGCCACCGGACTGGGCCTCCAGACCCCGTCCTCCCATTTTTCCTCCCTCTGGTCCGTCATCCACCGACGTGGCAACCTCTCCCCTCCCCCTCGAAGCTGCGGCGCCTCGGTCTCTCTCCGCCTCTCCACACACCTGCGGCCGGCCCCGCACTCTGACCTCTCAGACCTCCGTCTGGCGGCCGCGGTTCCTTCATCCTCCTGGGCCTCCCCGTCTTCCCAGACACCACGACTCCCTGGCCCTCTCCTCGCCCGTCCCAGGGGAATCTGCCCGCTGCCAGCGGTCGCCCCTCCCTGATCCTCCTCTTTCCTGAGCCCCGCCGCCCCGTGCCGCCCGCTCGTGCCGCCCGCTCACCGAGGACGAGCCCGAGGGGGGGCCTGGCGTCCTGCTAAAGCCGTCTGACCTGGGGACCGCCCCCTGCCCCTGCTGCCGTCCCCGACCAGGCCCCAGAGCGGCTCACACTCACGCACTGACCAGAGCCCTCCTGTCCCCCTCCCTGTGGCCAGCCTCCGAGCCCGGCCCTCCGTTCCCCTCTCCTGTCCCCTCCTGCGGGGACCCCAGCCCCTCCTGGCACGCGGCCCCTGTCTGGCCGCTGACCTCCACACTCGGATGTCACAGCGCCCGCTCGCCCTCTCCTCGGCCGTGTAGGTGGGTCCGGTGCACACGTCAGGCTTATTAACACGTCCCAACAGAACTCCATATCTCCCGGACCTTCCCCTCCGCAGTTCTGCTTCCCCGCTTGTGGACCGCATCACCGTCCCCCCACTAGGTCAGGACAAGACGTGGGTGACTCTCGATGGAAGCCCCTTCCCCCCGACCCCTCCCCCCGGGACCCGCTGCTGCCCCTGGTTCTGGCCCCACCGGTTCTCCCGCCTGCACCTCCCCAGCTCGGCCGTTCCCCACACGGCGGCCACCGTCCCCGGGAATGATGACTCGAGTCACGTCCCCGCCACGCCTTCCCGGCCTCTCGCGCCCAGGGGCTGATTCCTGCCCGACCCGCCACCGTTTGCCTGGTGAGCGCTGCCTGTGCGTCTCTCCCGCCCGCGGCGCTTCAGCCACACGCCGCCCTGGGTTTGGAGAAGACAAAGCTTGCCCCGACTCCAGGCCTCTGCCCTGGCCTCAGACACCCTGCCCATCTGCACAGCTGCCGAGGGTCCTCAGCTCAGCAAGGCCTCCCCTAAGGGGCTCTGCCCATGAGGCAGCACCTTCCGCCCTGGGTCCCACCGTGAAGCCGTCTTCCGTGCTGTGCGTGGAGCACAGCCATGCGGCGGGTTCAGCAGCCTGGGGTGGCGTCTGCACGCGGAGCGGTGCTGGGGGGACATCGGTGAATGCACCCCACGGGTGGTGGAGATGGCGGGACACGGGAGCCTCTAAGGAGTTCGGGTTATGTCTGGTGGCACTAGGGATCCATAGAAGGTCTTAGGGAGAGTGGTGGTGAATTTTGGTTAGAAGACCCCTTGAGCAGCAGATGTAAGGGGACTAGCTAGGAGGTTTCTGCGAAGGTCTGGAAAAGAGCTGACAAAGAAGCGAGAGGCTTTTTAGTGCTGCTTGGATTTGGGTGGCTGACTGGAGGTGAGGAGTGAGGGGAGAGAGCCTTCCAGGATGCCCAAGTGGCTCCCGCCCGGGTGGATGTTTGTGTCTCTCCCAGGAAGGACCTGGGGGCGGCAGTACTTGTGAGTTGATGGGCCTGTGGCGGGGTCGGGGCGGGGGGTGCTGCAGGACGTGTCAGGGAGCTCAGACCCAGGCTGGGATCCTCCCAGGGGGACGCCGGGCATCCCAGTATGAGGAGAGCACCAAGGGTGGGGCAGCGGGAGTCCAGCCTTTTTGAGGTGGGGGCAGTGAGTAAGGAGGACCTGAAGCAGGAAGAGTGAAGCGGGGGAAGTGACTCCAGGAAAGGCTTGGGGGAGGGGGCGGGCAGTGAGGGGCCTTGTCCAGAGCGGCAGACCCCAAAGCTGTCCCTTACGCTGGCCACAGAGGTCACTGTGCCCCTGGCACCGGTGATTTCCGAGGAGTGATGGGGACAGAAGAGCTGAAGTGTGGCCTCCAGCTACCCACGCGGGTACAGCTCACACTCCCAGGAACGGGGAGGTAGGCTTGACCTCCACAGGGAGGGGCTGAAGGTAAAAAGAAGGGCATTTAACTGCCGGCTGGGAGGTCGGGGTTTATAACCTGGTGTTTGAAAATACAGACAATAACGGGATTCCCCTGCTCCGGAGCAGAGGATGGTCCAATCCCCATCCTCTCGGCCCGTTGCCAAGCGGCCACAGTGGGAGGCTCTCCCACAGGTGTGGTTCCCCTGGGCCCGTAAGAGATGGTTCCTTTTTACGGTAAAATATATTTTAGAACCGCTAACTTGTGTTCCTTTTACTTTTAAATATGAGCCCTCAAGACAGCTCTAATTTTCCCACTGATGTGGGAAATCAGCATTGTTACAGTTCAGTGTTTTTACATCTACTAAGTTGCTAGTAGAAATTTACTAATGTTCACCATCTTTTATCTATAGATAAAAAATCAAAAGATATACTCATCAGTGCCAAAGTTTCATAGACTTAAGACAGTCCTTTGAGTTTTACTGGACCAATGCTTAAAATAGAAAGATACTTTTGTTATACTAGTGACTAAAATTTGAGTTGTCAATAAAGAAAAAACTGCAAACATAGTACTGAGTTTTTCACCTAGAAAGATATGTGCGTTTTTTGTAAAAGAGTGCTTTATTTTTAGAGGTAAGAATTACTGATTTGAGACCATAAATTATCAATTTTTTAAGGTAAAACTTATAAATTATACTGTATTCCATAAAAATTGTATTGTGTGCAGTAAGAAATTACTAATAAGTGTCTTTATCTGTTTCCAATTTAGAGACTCTAGAAAGGATGGCATGATAGGACTTTCAGATTTTCTTCGTTCTAAAAAGGAAAATGTAGAAAACCTCGAAAAGAAAACTCAGAAGACATAGGCCATTAATACAGAGAAGAACACATTTTAATGTCAAAATAGTGTTTTTTAAAATCTTGGCATCAAATACAACTTGTCATTAACCACATGCATATGTAGTGTGAGTTTTTCTTTTAATGGAATGTGACCAGTGCATCATGGGGCCCTATTTAATGATTATTCTTCACCGTGTTCTCCTAAGAACCTTAATGCAAAACATTCACAGCAGTGAAATGATCTGAGTAAAACAATGTTTGGATGCTGCAGAGTAGGAAGGGGAATGGGCAGTTTAAAGTCAGCTGTATCTCTTCTTCTTTCAAAACTCCTGAGCGTCAGGAAGGCAGATGCCCCCTGCTCCCTGGCAGCCACACCTAAGGCTCCCTGGGAGAAGAGTCTTCCGCTGAAGCTGGGTCTTCTCTGTGACAGGAGGGCCTGAAGGACTCACTGGCTGGAAGCGCATCCGTGGCTGGGAAGCAAACTGGACCATCAACTTGGACCAGCACTTGGTCCACTGGACAGAGATAAGCCTTGAGATCCTTTATTTGCTCTCTTGATACAAAGTCCTCAAAATGACAGTGTCAATGAATACATCTCAGGTTAGTTTTCTGAGAACTTGGGAATGTTTTCTCTGTGCAGATTTGTTACCATGCTAGTAAATTTTATCGGTGTTCAAAGACTTGTGAAAACCCAAAGTTAGGAGATGCAGTTGTTATCTAAAGAAGTGTGTCATTTTTTGCACTGAAAGGTGTGAAGTATATTTTTCATCTGGACACTAAGCTACTGTATTTGAGATGATCGTTTTCCTGGACTTACAGTCACCCTTGCAGTGAACAGACGATATAGAGAGACTATTCATAAAATTACAAGAAACTTTTCAGAGTTGGAGTTTTAAGAGCTTTTGCAATTTTTGAGTTGCTTTAAACCTTCTCAAAGTTTAATTTCCCCAAAGAATTTAAGTATTTTTCTCCTTCTAATCATAAAGCCTCCATGCACGGGGGTAAGTGGAAAGACACCTTAGGTTTTGTATGAGTGCAGTGGTAAGTCGTGTGGAGTGACCAGATGTGTGCAGGGGAAGCACTGCAGCAGGAAGGGGTGTGCAAAGGAAGACACAGAAACGGTACTTGGCCATCCCGTGCACCTGACACAGACCCGACAAAGGCGCAGAGGGTTTTGTGTTTTTTTAAGCCAGACAGTCAACCACCTCAGGAGGCACATGTGAGGCAGAGAGCACAGGACACTTGCATGTGACAAAGAGAAGAGATGTTGGCCTGCTATCAGGGGACAGAAAAGGGACAACTTAATATGATGGATGGATTCATAGCCGCTCTTCAGAGGGCACCACGAACGGAGGGAGGACTTGGGAGAGGCTCCCCACCCGAACTGGGGGCGGGGGGCGGCTCTGGAGAGTGACCTGCCTGCGGGGTTTGCAGGGACTGAGCTGCCTGGAGTATCACTGGGCCCACTGGAGGTCGGCAGGGTACCTGGGTGAACAAACTTCTAGACTGCCGTCCAAGTTGGGTGTGGAACTGACAAGGAACGTTGAGGTATAAGGCCACAAAGTAGCATCCTCAGGGGATATTGTTCCAATGAACCCTTTCTGAGGAAGCTGCTAGAGAGTTTCAGACAGAGAGATTGGGGAGGTCAACGTAAGGACCAGTGTATGCGGAATGTATACTTCTCCGTAGAACGGAGACTAAATGATGGTGATAAATGATGTGCTATCGTGTATAATGGCTGTGCGTGCTGACAACACAGGGACATAACATCTATCGAATATCGGAGACTGGGGGGTCTATATGACAAGAATCAGCTTGCTGTCTGATTGTCATATAATTATTAACCAGAAGTAAACCAACATTCATATCAGATATCTGGGGGATGGAGAGGGAAGAAGAGTTTTCTAGCCAATTTCAATACTGATCATTGTAGAGAACCAACACACATAGCCTGAAAAGAAAAGACTAAGGATATTATCTAGAGATACGTACAGTAATCATTACAGCAGAAATACAAGCCTTCCTAAATACCAATATAAATAGACAGGTGGGTAGGTAAAAAGAGAGAACCTCTGAAAGCTGAACCAAAAAATAAAAAATGTTTACGTCTAGGAGGGAGGCTGGGAGGGAACAGATGGAGGAGGCTTGAAGCTGGTCTTCTCTGAAAGTCCCTTTTTGTTGATTTTGGAATCCTGTACGTATTTTACATAATTATAAAACAAAATTACATTTTAAAAAATCCCTGAAAATTGAAAGTAAAATGAAACCAATGAACTTGGCTGTGTATCAAGTCGGTGGTGTAACCACAGGAACTATTCCAAGTGACTTTACAACAAGTCACTTGAACATTCCTAGTGGGATAGACAGTAACAAACAAAAGTTACAAAACAGTTAAAAATCCCAAATTGTTTTCAGTGATCAGCGTTGGTAGTAATGGGATAAGTGAGTATTTCGGTGTCAGTAAGAACCCGGATTTTTGTCCAGGAATGGAGGAATGAAGAAAGAAAGATAAGGTTAAGTCAAAATCCTGTGGTCCTGAGTTAGAACTGGAGCATCTGTATGAAATCACCATCCCTGTCCACTGGAAAGGCCTAGAAGCAGCGATGCATCCAGTCATCGGGGAGTACACCTAACAGCCAGGTGTGGTCCTTAAATCCCTCTATCCATGGAAAGGAGCTGGGGCTCCTTGAAGCAGAACTGATCCGGGTCTTGGGTAGGGAATGTTCAAGGTGAAGCCCAGAACAAAGTGTCGTACTAGCAACAAGCTGTAATGGACTTTCGGGTTCGTGTCAAAAGTCAGGTTGAATGAACTTCCGCTTGCCCAGCTCTTCAGGGATCCACCCCTATGACCGTCCTCCAGCAATACAGAAGATTCCTTGCCGCTCTGGCTGCCCCCCCGGGGTTACACCGTTTTCTCCATTTCCCTCTAAAAATGTGCTCTCTGGAGTGGGCCATGAGTCTCTAAACAGACTCCACGTCAGAGAGGAGAGGGCCCCTCCTGTACGGTCGCTCCCCAGGAGCCAGGCCTGCTGCTTCCCAGAGGACCCTGCCGCCTGGCCCAGCGGGAAGGCAGGTGCTCAGCCATCAGAAAGTCACCAAGTTGGCCTCTCAGAGCTGCTTAAACAAGGTGCTCTTCTAGGGGCCTGAGGACCAAGAGCGGGCCCCTCCCAAGCTTACAGGGGCAGGGCCCATGACTACTTTGGGGCCTGTTTGCTAACAAGTGTCTGTCCATTGGGCAGAATTGGGGGTGAGACTTGCTTTCACTGTAACTGTCTAGTCGGGGGGGGGGGGCTACGGGGGGACATAGAGCCCGCACCTCCTCTTGTTGCTGGAGGCCACCCCCCTTCACCAAGAGAGACTCATCAGATTGCTGACCAGCCAAACTGGCTTAGGTCAAGAAGATACATTTGGGTGGAATTTTATAAGACTGAGAATAGATGAATATTGCCGTAAATAAACTTGCTAATGGGGACATCTGAACTCAAAAGACATAAATCAGGGGATACTGTTTCACCTTACCAAAAAATCATGTGTTAACACAACACTGTAAAGCAATTATACTCCAATAAAGATGTTAAAAAAAATCATGTGTTTCAGTAATGAAAGAGAATGAAGTGGGTAAATGGATAAACTATGGTACATCAGACAATGGAATATTATTCAGCTCTAAAAAGAAATGAGCTATTAAGCCATGAAAAGACATGAAGGAACATTAAGTGCATAACACTAAGTGAGAGAAGCCTATCTGCAAAGGCTACATGCTGTATGTGGGACATTCTGGAAGAGGCAAACTACGGAGACACTAAAAACATCAGTGGCTGCCGGCGGGGCGGGGAGCAGGGGGGCGGCGATGAACCGGTGGAGCACAGAGGATCTGTAGAGCAGTGAGAATCCTCTGTATGTTACTATAATGATGGCTACACGTCCAAACCCATAGACTGTACACCACCAAGACTGGCTCTAAGGTAAGCTGTAGCCTCTGGGAGATAAGGATGTGTCAGTGGAACAAACGGACCTTGGTGGGGACGTCAGTGGTGGAGGAGGCGTGCGTCTGTGCAGGGCGCACACGGAATGAAGTACTGACTCCTGCTGCAGCGTGGGTGCCCATAAACCATCCTGCTGGCGAACAGGCTCTGGGGTTTGTCCCTGGTCTTAAAAAGCAGATCTTTCTTAAGAATGACTTTGTCGTGGAACTGGCAATGGCGTTCCCTCAAAAAATTTTCAGTCCCCGAAATCGTTTTGGTCAGTTAAGGCTCTGTCAGGGCCCTAAAGTTCAAACAAAAAGAACTTGACCCAGAAATATGAACTTGCCTTTGTCTAGTTGATGCCACCTGACACATAGGTCATCTGCTCGGGGCAGGGGCTGGGGGTGGGGGGAAGTTTTGCGACCAAAATGCAAGTTCTGTTTCTGAGGGTAAAGGAACATCTCAATAGCCAGACCCAAGCTGGGTTTCCAGAATGTTCTTTAGAGTTGACTCTGGATCAGCAGAGTTGAAGGTGGATATCCCTCTAACGATGGTCCATAGGATGTCCCAGCAAAGGATACTGAAGCCGATCCCACACCCGGACGATGGTGCTGTGTCCCTGTCCCTCCGCCATCAGGCTGTAGGGTCTTCCTCTGGGTCACTCTCAGCCTGGCTCCAGCCCCTCAGAGGCTGGGCCCCTCGGTTGCCTGCCGCCGCTGGGGTCCCAAGTGCCCAGAAAGGCTGGGCCCCATCAAGGTGGAGGGTGAACTAACTTTGCCATTAACAAAGCATAAGGGGAAGCTACTTTTCTGTCCCATTTTTGTTGAGAGCCTCAAGTACCACGTTCCAGCACCTCATCCAGCCACGTGCTGCTGGGCATCCACTCTGGACGGTGTACTCCTCGGTGCCCAGCTTCCTGGAGTCCAGACAGCAGACCTCAGCTCATTTCCTGTCCTCGGGCTGATGTGGACTCTTAACTATGGTACAGCTGAATCAGCGTTATTCTCCTTCATGCCCTGCAGTTATTACTTTTTTTAAAACAGCCATAGGAAGGTTAGCTTTCAATCAGATTGTTAAAGGTCTTTGGAGGGTTCACTCAGATGGTTTAATTAATAACCACAAGCTTCGTTGCAAGTACCGTTGCGTGTTGGATACAATAAACTCTTCAAGTGACTGGAATTTTTGAACTAAGGAGCTCTAGACAGAGAAGGAGCCTGGGCTGGGGTCCAGGAGGGCCCGGATCCTGAGGGCTGAGGAGGCAGATGGCCCCGCCTGCATTCAGCCCCTCGAGAGACAGAGAAGATGTTTCCAATTAAAGTCACTTAGAAAAGAGACTTTGGCAATGATGGAGACGCAGCATTCAGAAAAGAACAACAATCCCTGGCATTTGTGAGCTGTGGGTTTGCAAAAAATCTGCTCTCCCTGGATTTCAACGGAGTGGCTTGGGGGAAAACAGGATTGGAAAAGCCTCAGATTCCAATCAGCCCAAGGTGACTCTGGCCTTAGGACTTCCAAACTGTCCCACTGCAGTGCATGTCCCTGTAGTGCAACCGGCGAACCACTTGGTTTTCAACCTATTTGTCGGCTTCTGTATTTTTCACCTTTAAACTGGGTTTGCTTTGGTTTGGTTTTCTTTCGGGTGGTATTCATGATGTATAAGAAAGAGAAAAGGTGGAAGTAGAGATGATTCTGGAAATAGGCCATCACCTGGCAGGATGGAGTTTCCAGGCCGTTGGGCAGGACCAGTGATTTTGTTCTTAAAATGATTTAGCTTCAGGAGTTCCCTGGTTGCCTAGTGGTTAGGACTCTGGGCTTTCACTGCCATGGCCTGGGTTCAATCCTTGGTCTCAGAACTGAGATTCTGCAAGCTGTGCAGCGTGGCCAAAAAAAAAAAAGATTTAACTACAACTCACTCATTTAACTTACTTAAGATTAGCTGTTTACTTCCTGGCAGTCACTGACATACTTGTGAATTCTTGTAACGTGAGAAGATCTAGCTTTACAAATGGTTTTCAAATGTAGCGAGAATTTGATGTATACTCAATTTAACAATTAATGAAGAGTGAATATATAAATTAATCATTTGCTGAGTTTGATTTTTCTATTTCCATAATTGCAGCCTCTAACTTTTTTCAAGACTTAAATGTTTTCAAAGGTCCTTGAAACCCTGGTTACCTGAGGCTCTGTGCCTCAGCGTCTGGAATGAAAGCGGTTCAGACACTCCCTAAGGAACATCCCAACTCCATTATGTCACTCTGCAGAATTCATTCTCCTTGGTTATCAAAGTGGATTCTCTCCAGAAGCCCATGAGGTGGGCTGCAAAAACATAAATAACCCCTTTTCTAGGGGACTGAGCCCTAGGACTCAGAGGCCAGGGTCATCCCAGGTCCTCCTTCTGTCCCCCTCTCTCAGGCCCCTGTCTCTCTCAACTTTTCCCACATCAACCAGCATTTCTAATATCTGCCCCACTTCCCTGGAGCTGGCTTTCCATGAGGTCAGAAGACCCAACAGGAAAAGTAACTGAAAAGTTTTCCCCAGAATGGCTGGGTCCTCCCAGAAGCCTCGTGGACAGCTGGTATGTAACCCCATTGAGATGGGGCAGGGGTCCCTTACTTTCCTGCGCTGAGATGGACGCACTGACCCGGGATGGAGCATGTCTCCCCTCTGGGCACACGTTCCACTCAGTTACCATCCCAAACCCAACCCGGGTTTGAATCAACGTGACCAGGATGGCCAGACAGGACATGAAGAACCCTGGCAAATGTTGTCCAGTGGGGCCTCAGGGACATTTGAGTTGGGGTAAAACCTGGCTTAGATGAGAAAGCATTTAACCAGCACCTACTAAGTTCTGGACACTGTGCTAACGGGTTGTTTTCACAGCTCAGTGAATTCTCACACCAACTGCAGGAAGTGGGTACTTACCATTGCCCGTGTTTTACAGGTGAGGACAGTACCTTGCCCAGGGTGACTCAGGTAGAAAGTGGCAGAGCTGTGGCTAAACCCTGGCAGTCTGACTTCAGAGTCTGGGGAGCCCCTACTCTAAATAAAAGGTGAAGGGGAATGTGGCTCTTGGGGAGGGGACAGTAATGGGGGGAGAATTCGTTTCTTGATTTTCTATTGGAAAAGTGTGTAGAGTGTGTCATCTGATAGGGTCACGCAAAGAGGGCTGGAGAGGAAGGCTTCACAGAAGACTGTTTACCAGTGCGGGGAGGGTTTAGGGGAACCCACAGGGAAGGGTGCAGGGCCCTGGGCCAGCCATGGTGGCGGCTTTATGTGGTAGAGGGGCAGCTGGGGGAATACATATCCCCTTCTCTATTTGCCTCCCACCCTCTGATCTTCTGCCAGGGCCTTAAGTTGGCCAAGCACAACCAGAAGCAGGGGCAAGAAAGGCCCCAGGCCACAGAAATCAGTGTCTCTGGCTCCGGAAAAGGGCAAAGCGAGGAGAGGAATGCGCAGGGTCGAAGAAGTGGAAAACATCCAGCACACGATCATTCGTGTGAAAAGCAGATGCGAGAGACTTGTATCTATGTCTCTATGCATTCATATGCTTGCTTATAGATGCATGAATTATTTTTGGAATGTTAACACACACAAAAGGCATTGGTAGAAACTTCTGAGAAGAAGTGGCCTACTTTCCATGGTGTAACTTTATGTACGGTTTGGTTTTTATCCCGTGTGTGTATTATATATTCAATCCATCCATCCACCAATCATTAACAAGAATTGATGTTTTGGGGCTTGGGATGCAGCCAGTAAGGGCATGCCTGTGACCTATGCTAGACCAATCATAACACCTCACCAGGCTACGGTGACTCGTGGAAGGCGTTGGCACATGACCCAAGCTCAGCCAATCAGAGCCTCCCATGAGCTTTTCATCCTGGAGCTGGGCAGGAGAGGTCCTTTTCCTTTCCTGTGGTTGCAGAGTCATCAGGAGGTGGTTCTAGAGCTGTAGGTGGTAATAGTAGCTAACAGTTACATGATACTTACATTCCGTTGAAACCTGCAAGTTACAGATGATAGACTCCATTTTTCATCCCCGAATGGCAGTTTCAGCTAGTTTAAACTAGTACACGCCAGGCCCTTCAGGAGAGGGGGCTCTGCAGGGCAGGTTCACCAGCATAGTGGGAATTTTGGAGCCGATTAGAATTCTGCCCACTTTACCTACACTGACTCATTTAATCTTCATAACAACACCCGCATAAAATGGGTGTTACCGTTATTAACCTCCTCCTATGGGTGCGACGGCTGAGGAGGAGAGAGGCTGGACAGTTCGTGCGAGGCTGCAGAGGACTCTGGTGCTTCTCTGCCGGGCCCCAGTGTGGAGGAGCCTCTCTGCACTGGGGGCTGGGGTGCAGAGGACAGGCAGAGCGGCAGCGTCCCAAGCGGTTCGGATCCCGGCCCTATGCCTCTCCAGGGGCACACCACCTCGGCTAGGCTCTCAGCTCCGTTAAACTCACCCATCAAGGCACCTGCCATGCTCCAGCAAGACCAAGGGGGATATCTGGTCTTTGCAACTGACATAGCCGGACTTCTAAATCAGTTTCCCCATGCAATCGGTTGAATAGTGGCCCTCCAAAAAGATATGTCCATGTCTTAACCCTGGAAGGTGTGAATGTGGCCTTGTTTGGCAAAAGGGCCTTTGCACATGTAGCTAAGAATCTTGAGATGAGATCATCCCCGGTTTAGGGTGGGCCCTAAATCCAACGACTGGGGTTTTTATAAGAGAAAGACAGAGGGAGATTTGAGACACAGGAGAGAAAGACCTGTGAAGACGGAGGCAGAGACTGGAGTGATGCAGCCACAAGCCAGGAACGCCTGGGGCCACCAGGAGCTGGGAGAGGTGAGGAAGGAACCCCCCAGAGCCTTTAGAGGGAGCACGGTCCTGCCAGCACTTTGACTGTAGACCTCCAGCTTCCAGAACTGTGAGAGGATAAATTATTGTTGTGTTAAGCCCCCCAGGGTACGGTTATTTGATACAACAGCCTTGGGAAGCTAATGTGCCCCATGACCTCTTTTCTTGCCAACTGTGTCCAGAGGGGGTGTCAGAAATGGAGCAGAGCTCTGGAATGGTCCAAAGCGAGATCTGGATTTGGTTTTCTACTGACCCCTGAAGAAAGCGGTCAGTAGACCCCTTTTTTTCTGCTGAAGAAAGCCCTTTAAGGATTCCAGAGGTGGAGAGGGGTTGAGGATAGGGGAAGTTGAAGAGTAGTGAGGGAATCTTGGCTCATTTAGAAGATCAGAGAGGTTTCTAGAATGGGGAGAAGCTAGATTTGCTCTAGATAATTTTCTGATTTTCTCAGACTTTCTATGAGTCTCCATGGCAGGCAGAATTCTGAGACGGCTTCCAAGATTCCCACCCCCACCCCCGTATGTACTCGCCGTATAATCTATAATCTCTGTATAGTCTCATGTCCTTGAGTGTGGGTAGACCTGTGAATACAATCGGATATTTATTCCCTTGGTTCTCTTACATTATATAAGACTCAGAGGTAGCTGACTAGAGAGAGATTCCCCTGCTGGCTTTCAGATGTTAGCTGTCATTACGAGAGGGCCAGGTGTTCAGGACCTGAGGGTGGCCTCTGGGAGTTGAGAGCGACCTCCTGTTGACAGCCAGTAAAGAACTGGGGATCTCAGCCCTATGACCGCAAGGAACTGAATTCTGTCAATGACCCTGATGGTTTGGAAGTGAGCCCCGAAGGGAGCCCCGCGCGTCAGACGAGACAGCGGCCTCAGCCCACACCTCGACGAGGTGTCTCTGCCAGGTGAGCAGAGACTCAGCCAGCCTGTGCTGGGACTCCCCACCCTCGAAACCAGCAAGATAATGAACATGGACCGTTTGAAGCCACGACTTTGCCACCATGGGTGATGCGCAATAGAAAACGAATGCAGTTCCTGACCAAAGTTCCTCCCAATTATAAATGAATGAACGCTGCTGAGCCTTGATTTTGTGGGTTTTTTAAATGATCCCATATTAAAAATGGATGTATATTTTTAAGCTGTATTTTTAGATGAATCACACATTCGTTAAAAAAAAAAATTGAAAGTCTCTAAAGAAAATAGAAAAAAGATGAGCAAAAGATGATCCTTGCTTACTCATAAATGTGCTCGAAACGTCCATGGCAGTTGCCTGCTCATCACCCTCTGTGTGGCCGGCAGCTTCCCCCAAAGCCCCTCGGGTGGTTTCAGAGCAGGGAGATGTCTCCCATGAACAGCTTTCCCCGATTCCCCAGACGGCTCGTTTCTGGCAGGTTCTTCCAGCACAGAACCGCAGCCACTTTTCTGCCATTCCATCAGCCCCAGCCGCCGAGACCCGGATCTCAGCCCTGGCGGTAGGAAGGGGAACGCTTGTCCTTGAGAGCCCCATCCCAGTGCTGGGAGTCACGAATGCTCCTTACACTTGCTATTCACATATTCTTTGGAGTTCTCTGTACTTCTCTCCAGCCAGTTGCTCATACCCAACCCTGTCATAGTGCCTGATTCTTATATTGCAGTTTACCTGTAGTTTGTAGATTCTTACATTGACTGACCCTGTCGTTTCTCTCTCCTGATTGGACCCAGACTGACGCACCGTCCCCCAGCAGCACGTGGGCACCATGTGCTAACAACTGGGTGGATTGATTCAGAGGCCTGAGGTGACAGGGTCCTGTCTCCAAAGAGCAAACATAATGCCCGTGTTAAGTGGACAGAGCACAGGGCTACAAATTAAGAGATTGGTTCCAGACCTGGTTCTGCAGCTAAGTGTGGGATTGGAGAAGGTGGGGAATCATCCAATCTCTCAGTTTCCTCCTCTGTCTCTGTGGCCTGAAGGTAGTGGGCTGCAGGGCCTCTGTGTTAGGGTAAAAGCTAAGCTGCCGTGACAAAGCGACTTGAAGAACGCAGACATTTATTCTCTCTCACATAAGTCCTTCCATGAGGGGTCCAAGGTGATAGGGCTGCTCTGCTCCACGGGAGTAGAGCTGCTCAGGGACCTGGGTTCTGTCCATCTTGTTGCTTCATCATCACTTAGGGAACCATCCTCATCTGCGTGTGTGCAGTTCCTGGGATGGTGGAGAGCGTGGGGGAGCGGACTCAGAAGTGTGCTGTCACCTCCATTTGCATCCCAGTGGGGTGTGCTTGGTCACATGACCATGCTGACCTGCACAGGAGGTTGGGAAGTGGAGCTTTCCAATGGAGCGGCCGTGGGTCCAGCCACCGCCCGATTACATGGAAGATGGGGGATGACCATCAATGCCCACCTCCTCTGTTCCAGCTCTTCCAGACTCCTCCACGTGTCACCCAGCCACTGACAGTGAAAGAGGGAAAACATCCTGTCCACACGGGAAATCCATGTCTCATCATTCTGTGTTGCTAATAAAGTCAAGATCTGTAGAGATTGCAAGAATGTCCTTTGTTACTGAAGAGTAAGGAAGTGGCAGGTGCGCCTAACAAAACACTCCCGTGCGTCTGCTGGGGAATACTGACTTTTTTCCTCCAACGTAACAAATTAGAACCCAGCTGGTATTTGAGAAGTCTGAGCTAATGCTTCCTGGATCTGTCTGCATATGGAGCAATAATGAAAAGTGAAGGAAATGAAGAAAAGGGAAGAAAGTGATGAGCTTAAAGAACCCCCGTGTGTCAAGTAAAACGAAGGCTTGGGAATTTTTATTCATTTTACTCTGGGGTAGGATGGTATAGGATTTAGGGAGACTGAGGGTTAAAATGGAGACCTGAAAGTAACTTAACCCATCTCTAGCACTTCTCTGTGCCAGGCACTGTTCTAAGACCTTAGAGTGATAGTTCATCTAATCCTCACAATAATATTTTGTAATGAGAACTTGTTGCCCATTTTAGAGATGTGGAAATGAGCGCAGAGAGAGGAGAAATAACTCGCCCCAAATCACACAGCTAGGAAACAGTGGAGCTAGGATTTAAAGTTAGATAATTTGGCTCCAGAGTCCATGCCAGGGACCAGAAAACTTCTTCTGTAAAGCATCAGCTACTAAATTTTTTTTTTTTTTTTTGCGCTACGCGGGCCTCTCACTGTTGTGGCCTCTCCCGTTGCGGAGCACAGGCTCCCGACGTGCAGGCCCAGTGGCTCCGCGGCATGTGGGATCTTCCCGGACCGGGGCACGAACCTGTGTCCCCTGAATCGGCAGGCGGACTCTCAACCACTGCGCCACCAAGGAAGCCCCCAGCTAGTAAATATTTTAAGCCCTGCCAGTCACGTGGTCTCTGTCACAACTACTCAAGTCTGCTGCTGATGAGTGAAAGCTACCACAGACACGTAGAGACACATAAGCGTGGCCGTGTTCCAATAAGAATTCACCTGCGGACACTGTTGAATTTCATGTAATTTTCACATGTCACGAAATACTCTTCTTCTTTAATTTGCTTTCAGCTATTTATAAATGTAACAAGGATTCTTAGCTCAGGTGCTGTTTTGCCCCCCACTGGCCCGTGCAATTGACCTTGACCTACGGAATCGTAAAGACGTGAAGCATTTCCCGAGTGCTGGCAGCGCCAGGCACTGCGCAAAGGGCTTTCCGTGCCCTGTTCCACGAACTTGCTGCCTTCAGGGCAGCAGTGAGGAAGGACCCATTACCGTCTTTCATACTTTATACGTGAAGAAGGCAAAGAGTCCCTAGATGAGGCAGAAGAGGATGCGAAGCCTCTGAGGACCAGCATGGAGACCTGGTCACGGAGCGGCAGGAAGGGCTTGGACTGGCAGTCAAGGCACTCACAGGATCTGAAAACAATGGTGAAAAGTTCTCTTCATCAGTCTTGTTGGAATGGGAGGAAAGGGAGAGCATACATGCAGAAGAATGGGCAGCAGGGACATATGCCTAATCGTCTCGATCATCTCCCATGGGAGGAAGGTACAGCTGAAGGAGGCGGTGGTCTGATGTGAGCGCTGGAGGACACGTGGGACTTTCACTGACTGCTCAGATGAAGCTCCTCCTGCCACAGGTACAAGCAGAGATGTGTGTGCGAGGGTGGGCTGGCCGGACGGGATGGGCCGGCAGAGAGGACGGGCATCAAGCTGGCTTCGTGGCTGCCTTGTCTTGGTCCCCATAGCATTTGTTTCCTAGATGGATCAGCGGGGACCACAGGGGCCCTGAGCCTCCTCCAGGTGCCTGAGTGGCAGCCCCAGAGCATCCTCGAAGCCTCTATGAGCTCCCTTCTGGGCTTTCTGGCTCCCAGGTCCTGGTCCCCCTTCCTTGTTAGTTTCCTAGGGCTGATGTAACCAGTACCACAGTCTGGAGGGCTTAAAACAAATACAAGCAAATGTACAAATACAAACAAAATGTGTTTTCTCACGGTTCTGGAGGCAGGAAGTTCTAATCAATCTTGTGCTCCCAAGACTCTAGGGAAGAATCTTTCTTTGTCTCTTCCAGGGTCTGGTGGCTGCTGGCAGTCCCTGGGGTTCACTGGCTTTGTGGCTGCATCACTGCAGCCTCTGCACCCCTCTGCACACGGCCTTCCCCTCTGTGTGTATTAGTGTGTCTCCTTCTGTTCTCATTAGGACAGCAGTCATTGGTCACTCTACTCAAGGATGACCTCATCTTAACTAATTTCTGCCAAGACCCTATTTCCAAATAAGGTCACATTCAGAGGTTCTGGCTGGACGTGCATTTTGGGAGGGGACATTATTCAATTCACTACATTTCCTTACCCCCATATTGCTAGATTCTCATGTCTAAAAAAAGTATTAGTTGGAGAAAATAAGAAGAGTTTTTCCCCTTCTCGCAGGAGTGAGGAAAGATGGTAAAACGACTGTCAATTTTGGAAGGAATATGCAGTGCATTGGAAAGATGTGTGACGATGACGGTGATGATGTTTTCATAGATTAGCAGCCTCCCGTCCTCACAGAGGCGTGAAGAAGATGAATGCCTTGGAAAGCTCCTGTGTTCTAGCGCTGTATTACTACTGTTATTATTATGATTATCCCACTGTTCCCATTTTTGAGGCGGCTGCTGTAATTATGGTAACCGGTTTGGATATTTTAGAAAGATATCACGAATGATTAAGCTATACATTAGTCACTTGGACTATGCAGTAGCTCTTCCAAGTTCCAGGAGTATAACTGGGTGGTGGTGAGGGATCTATAATTGTTACTCCCGTGTCATTCACAGAGAAATCGAGACCCACAGAGTTCAAAGACTTGCCCAAGTCCTTGGCGTGGTCAGCGTTAGACAACTCTGGAGCCCAGCACCCCCGTTGCAATGACCATCCTCTTTCAAATATTTTTATAGGCTTAGAATGGGGGTTCAGGGACTTCCCTGGTGGTCCAGTGGTTAAGACTCCACGCTCCCAACGCAGGGGGCATTGGTCGAGGAACTAAGATCCCGCATGCTGCATGGCGTGGCCAAAAAAATAAATAAATAGAAGAAAATAAACAGGAGAAAAGTTAAAAAAAAAAAGGAATTAAAAAAGTATTAGAAAAAGAATGGGGGTTCACCGCGGCTCACACGCCCCAAATTTTTCAGGGAGTGGCTTATAAACAGCCGTTTGGTCCAGTGCGCTTGGCAGAGATGCAAATGCAGGGAGGAGCCTCCAGAATTAACACCTTCTCTCTGGAAGCGGAAGAGAACAGGCGGGGCGGAGGAGGGCCCTTCATACCTGACTCCCTGGAAGCTTCAGAGAGCAGAGAGTCCACAAAGGCGGAGGAGCAGGCACTTTTGCTGGAAGGCTGCTTTGGGGACAGCCCTGTGACACTTCCCGGCCACTTTTGTCCGCCTTTCTTGCCTTGTGAATGTTTAAAATTTTCTTTTTTATTGAATGAAAGCTTCTTTAAATTCTACAGTGCTTTACAATTTTCAGATGCCTTGTGAATACTTCCTGGGGGCTGGGGTGGACCTCATACTGAGCTGCTGCCCCACTGTTTCCCCCTGTTGAATGCAAGCCATGACTCTGCAGTTTACAGGCTGAGAGCTGTCAACTTTTTAAGAGAGCTCTAGGGAAAAAGAAAAATCCACGCTTGTGCCCGGGAGGTGCTAAAAATAGGAAATTCCTAGCTTCCTGAAGAGCAGATCAATGAATAAATAGGCCATAAACAAATATGGTTATTTCTGCCGGAAGTTTTCTTTTCTTTCAATTGTTCCCTGGAGCGACACAAACACAGATTGATAGGTTTGTTTTCATTAATTCAAAAAACATTTCTTGGACCCCATCTATGTGCAGGGTGATGCAGCAGCCGGATTTCTGAGAGGTTGGAGGTTGCCTGAGGCGAATCCTCCTGGGGATGTTAGGAGAGGATGGAGGTCAGGGCCATGCTGAGAACCCCCTCCTCTGTTCCAGAAAATTCCTAAGATCCTCTGGGAGTCCCAGCCTCCAGCACCCCACTGTGGTTGCTGAACTAATTCACACTTTGGAATTGAGGCTGTGTGTGCTGAGGTGGGCTGGGGGATAGCAGGACTCAACATGGGACAGGGTGGTGTAGGCGGTGGGCCTGAGAAAGTCCTCCGCGCCGCATCCTCCAGGCGCACCTGTAAACGTGGTCTTCGTGTTGGGTGTGTCCGTACAGCCTTGCCTCCAAGTGTGGTCCCAGCCTTGGCATCCCTGGGAGCTTGCAGAATCTCGTGCCTTTGCCCAGACCTCTGGGACCAGAGCTGCATTGTCACAAGCCCCCTGGGGGATTAGAGCCTGAGAGGACTTGCTCTGGAACTCCACAGCTGGGACTGGCAAATCCCCTCTGGCCTCAAACCTCCCTCCACCTTCTGGAGGAGCTGCAGAAGCCATCTCCTTTGCCTCCAGATCTTCTAGTTCTTCCTTCCAACACCACAGCTCTTAGGAAACCCATCGCACGCAGCGCAGGCCTGGGTCTTGTCAGGACTGTGAAGGGTCTGAGATTTTGCCTGCTTCCAGGCTCACAAGGCAGCCTGTCAGTTTCATGGAGGCTGCCAGATGACAGATGCCAGATGACACAAGATTCCTGCGTCAGGGACAGAGGGCTTTATTACTCGTCGCGTAGCAAGGAGCACGAGATTGAAAAATAGAGGGTATTCATAGAATATCTGAGACAGAGCAAGGCCCACAGATGGGGAAACCACGGCCGTTGAAAAGACAGTTTGTTACGCACAGTTCCCAAGAGGAGGGGGCACACACCACACCTTGGGGGCCACACGGGGAGGCACCAGGGTTGATCGGGGCAGAGGGAGTGAGGGGAACATGGGCAGAAGCCTTTCCTCCAGAGGCAGGAACGAGTGAGGCAAGGCAGCAGCTTAGGATCGGCTGGCTTGAATAACTTCCATGGGCTCTGGGTGTAGGGGTGACCCTAGTGGTCTGGTGCCTGGGCCTGGGTGATTAGGGCAGGGGACAGTGGCCTGGTGCGTGAGGGCCCCATAAAAGGGGTGGTCAGGGTGTGGATTCTGGATTGGTGGGTTTGTATTTGAAAACCACACCCACAGGACAGTCACTTACCACATCTAGGAATTGGCTCTGCCTGGGAGGACACAGTCCCTCCGGGGTCAGCAAGGCCCCAGATGTCAAAGCATCAGACTCCTGAAAATATAAGACACCGTTAGTACAAGCTTAGTGTTGGCACTGGTTCTTCGTGGGTCCCACAGGGGCGACATGGAGGGCTCAGGGGATGCTGCCATGCAGTGGGTCTGCACCACAGCTGGGGGCCCTGTGCTCAGGGAACGTGCATGTTTTATAATCGGCAGTAAAGAAGCACACCCAGCCTGTGCCCCAGGGGTGACATTATTTTACCAGACAATAACCAAGCCACCCTTTCTTCTGCAGGGAGACGCCTCCATCCTCCTACCCCTCCTGCAAGGCCGTTTGCTGTACAAACATCCTTGATGGATGGCCTGCAACAAAAAAGCAGTTTGTGCCTCTGGTCACAGAATGCAGGTACGTGAGAAATACCCTCTATCAGCTTATGCTCTCACCCTCCTTCAGTTCATTTCTTGTCAGGAAATACCCACTGAGCACCTACGGTATGCGGTGCACTTTCTTACTGTTGGAAGCACTGTTGTTGACAAGACAGATGAGGTCTCTGCTCTCAGGGGTTTAATTGAAGGAAGATGAGGGAAACAAGTGAACAGGAGACACAGAGCATGCGGAGAGTGATTCGTGCTGTGAAGGAAATGTGACGGGTGATGGGATGGAGTGGTCGGGGGTACAGTCTAGATTGGGCAGTGGGGAAGGCCTCGCTGGTGACTGCGAGCTTTCCTGAAGTCCAAGGATTCTCAGAGAGTGGTCCCCGGACCCGCAGCATTGGCATCACCTGGAAATACTCTCAAAAGGTAAGTTCCTGGGCTGCCCCAGACCTACTGAATCGGAGGCTCTGGGGGTGAGGCCAGCGCCCTGTGTTTACGTGCCCTCCAGGCATTGCGGTTCGCGCTCAAGTTGAGAACCACTGATACAAGCCTTCCTCCACACGGCAGCCTGGTGACGGTTTAAAGGCCTCATTGAGCCCGCGGCCAGGCCTGACCCGCTCTGGCTCCTGCCCACCCTTCAGGCCTCTTTCCTGCTGGGCTGGCCCTTCCTGTGCTCCAGGAAGTATGCCTCAGCCTCTGCCGTCACTCTCCCCCCAGGGATGCTCCGTCTCTGCAGCCAGATCTTTCCGACCCTTTGGGCTTCAGCTCAAATGTCTCTCCCAGAGAGGCCCACCCCGACCCCATCTACCTTGGACCCCACCGCCCCCCAGGCACTGTCCACATCACTGTCCTGCCTGTACCCTGCGCATCAGTTGCCAGGCCTCAGGCTTGCCTGTGTACTTCCCAAGTACTATCTTATTGGCCATCTCCGACAGGGTGTGTCAGATGTCTCCAGCACACAGGTCAGCCCCTGAGATTTGATACAGGAACAAATGAATGTTTCATCCTCCCTGTGACGCCCACATCCTTCACCCGTGAGCAATTCAGACGCTCTGAGTCTCCAGGTGAACACAGCGAACGTGGGTGAGTTGAGGGCCGAGTACCAACCCCTGCTCTCTGGGGCAGGAGGACCAAATCCTGCCCACCATCTGCTGTTATGAATAAAGTTTTATTGACACACAGTCACAGCCACTCATTCACATCGTCCTCTGGCAGCTTTCCTGCAGTGGCTGTGACAGAACTGGTATGGTTCTGGCAGCCAAAAATATTTGCTATATTTACAGAAAAAGTTTGCTGTCCCCTGTCCTGGGCCTTGGAGTCCTCTAGGGGAGCAAGGGTAGGGATGGAAGAGCAGGGATATCCACTTCCTCCCTGAGGGGGGGACCCACGTCACTTCCGCCCGCATTTCACAGGCCCCACCCCTCTGCAAGTGTTGCTGGGAAACGCAGCACCTGGCCGGAAAGCGCCGTCTGGCAGTGTCCCTGCTCCTCGAACGAGGAAGTGTATTTGGAGCCACGCCTCTTCATCACGCTTCT
Organism: Pseudorca crassidens; assembly: GCF_039906515.1. Taxonomy (NCBI): domain Eukaryota; kingdom Metazoa; phylum Chordata; class Mammalia; order Artiodactyla; family Delphinidae; genus Pseudorca; species Pseudorca crassidens. The sequence goes on from NC_090298.1 coordinate 9,221,456, forward strand.
GGTCCCTCCTTCCAAGACGAAAGGAACCGTCCCTCCGTTCTGAGCCCTCAGAGTAGACCTCACTCCCGCAGAACTAGCAGGTGGGTTTCAAGCACATCCAGCGCCTCCTCGGTCTTTAGAGATGCAGAAGCAGAGTCAGAGCAAGGAGGCGGGAGTCACCGAGGCCCCCCGGGAGCGTGGGTCGGAGGGCGCTGGGGGAGGCGAACAGAAATGCCAGCGATGAAAGTTGTGTTATTCATCCTTGTGGTAAACTGACACAAAACTGAGATTTTGCTCAACGTTTGCACAGTTCCGGAAAGACTTGGTTGCCAAAAATATTTTGTCTGCTCATTCAGCAGTTCTTGGGCTCTGCTCGGGGAATATGGGGCCTCCCTTTCCTCCAGAAAGCTGGGCTTCACCGGAAGCGCAGGGGCATGGGTGGCTGGACTGTCCAGCCTGCTGTGGTTCTGGCCGGGGACCCACCAGGGCCACGCGGCACCCAGACTCCTCCTGTGCTCGACAGCCTCCCGTGGAAACGAGCACTGCTCGCAGCACTGCTCGCAGCTGTCGACTCTTCTGCACCAAAAAAGGCTTAAGAGCTCTTCCCGTGAGCTTCCAGTTACCCCTGAAATCAGTCGAAGTTTTGCCTTTCAGCGTCTCCTTGATTGCTTTTGCCAGTCATTCTGTAAATTGCACATTTGCTATGTGTAGGGTTTTTTTCCTTTTGTAAGATTTGAAACTGATGCTTCACCTTTCCTTTAGATATTAAAATTAAAAGTTCTAGAATTCCCTGCCCACGAAGGTCAGCCTGGTGTGGTAGTCAAGAGCACAGGTTTTAGAAGGTTAGAGCTGGATGTGAATCCAGGATCCTGGCAAGAATTCACGGTTTAATTCTCTGAATGCTGTTCCTATGTCCTCAAAACAGAGAAATAGGAATACCTGCTACAGGGTTGTTGTGAGGACTGACTAGATAATGGGGGCTCCGCAGAACCTGCCACCCAGCAGCGGCTGGTGAATAGTGGCTGTGGTTCCTCGCCCCCATCATGATGTCCTCCTCCCAGGTGCTGGTCTCCTGGCTCCACGACTGGGCAGCCCTGACTTCCTGGGGTTGTCTGTTACTTAAACCCCTGCTCAGGGGGACCATCCTCTCATGTACCTGCATGTCCAAACGCTCAGTTCCCTGTGGGTTCTGTGAAATGCCACCTTCCCTGGATCCTGGTGAGAGGTCACTGCCAGCTCCCCAGGGCACCCAGAGACCAGTTTGTTCTCAGTGCAGGCTGCCCCATTCGGACCTGGAGCTTGGGGTGCAGGACTCACCGTGCTGGCATCCCCAGAGCTCGAGGCACACAGAAGAAGTGGGTGCCCCTCACACCTGTGAAGATGGCCACTGTGAAAAAAGCAGAAAATAAGTGATGACGAGCATGTAGAGAAATTGGAATCCTTGGGCACTATTGGTGGGAATGTAAAATGGTGCAACCACCGTGGAAAATAGTTTCGTCGTTTCTCAAAAAAACAAACATAGAATTACTATATGATCCAGCAGCCCCACATCTGGGTATATACCCAGAAATACAGAAAGCAGGATCTCAAAGAGATATTTATGCACCCATGTTCTTTGCAGCGTTATTCACGACAGCCAGCAGGTGGAAGCAACCCAAGTGTCCATCAATGGATGAATGGTTAAACAAAATGTGGTCTCTCCATACGATGGAATGTCAGCCTTAAAAAAAAAAAAAAAAAAAAGGACATTTTGACACAGGGTACAACATGGATGAACCTTGAGGACATTATACTAAGTGAAATGAGCCAGTGACAAAAGGGCAAATGAGACATGGTTCCACTTACATAAGGCCCCCTAGAGGAGTTCATAGAAACAGAAAATATAATGTGGTTGCCAGAGGTTGGGCGGGGTTGGGGGAATGGGAAGTTATTGTTTAATGGGTATAGAATTTCGGTTTGGGATGATGAAAAACAATTTCGGTTTTGGATAGTGGTGATGGCTGTAAAGCAGTGTGAATAGACTTAATGCTACTGCATAAACTGGACACTTAAAAATGGTTAAAATGGTCAATTTTATGAGTATTTTACCACAATTAAAAATCAAAACAAAACAAACCCCCTAAAAGGCAGACCTTTTCAAATGCTTCTTTTCTTTACTATAAACAGTTACTCTTTCTGCTACATTAAAGACCCGCTTCAAAGGGGAAAAAAAAAGCAGCAGGTGTCACTTCCTGGACCTTTGGATAATATCAGTATTATGTACACCTCTTTCCCATAAACTCTGGGAATTTTTAAGTAGTTTATAGGAGCCCTTGGAATAGGAGATAAGATTTTTGAGGCACAGGGGCCCTGGACCTTACCAACTTGACTGCCGGGGCCCTCAGGGCATGAAAAAGGCTGGGGACGGTGGGTCCAGGAGGGCACAGGAAGGAATGGGGCATTGTAGTGGTTTGAATTGTTTCCCCTCAGAATTCAGGTTCACCTGGAAGCTGTGAATGTGCCATTATTTGGAAATAGGGTCTTTGCAGATATAATTAGTGAAGGATCTGGATTTGAACTCATGTTCCTCTAAGAAGAGGAGAGAACACAGAGAGACACACAGGGGAGAAGGTGATGTGAAGACAGACACAGAGATTGGAGTGATGCGGCCACAAGCCAAGGAACGCCTGGAGCCACCAGGAAGAGGCAGGAAGGATCCTCCCTGGAGCCTTCAGAGGGAGTGTGGCCCTGCCGACACTTGGATTTTGCACTTCTGGCCTCCAGAACTGTGAGAGAATAGATTCCTGCTGTTTTAAGCCAGCGGCTGCTACGGCAGCCCTAGGAGGCTAACACAGACACGCAGGCAGGCCGGGATCCTGGGGGAATAGGAAGGAGTGAAGAGGGGAAGGGATGTAGTTATGGTCTCCTTGTTAGGAAATTCCAGCCTAACCCGTTGTGCAAGAAAAAGAATTTATTGGTTCCTGTACTTGAAACAACCAGCAGGTGTCAGCTTCAGAAGCGGCTGGATAGGGTCATTCAGAAAAAGTCACCTAGAACCTTCCTTTCTCCATCTCTTGACTTGGCTGGAGATTTTGGCAAGCTCAGGGGACCTGCCCATCCAGGCTGATCACAGCAGCGGGGAGCTGGGCCTTCTGAGTGCCCAGGCCGGGGTCCCACTCAACCCTTGGACCCACACAGGAACAGGGGGCCTCCCCAAGGAAGTTGGGGTGCAGAGAGGGATACAGACAGGCAAAAATAACAGACACGTGCGACCCAGAGGTCCTCTGCCTCTCTGCCACTGTGTCCCTGCTGATGGCAGCTCTTTCATCCAGGAGTGACAGCACAGGGTGTGGTTTTGAGTGTGCTCAGTGCGGCGGCATTCGGCTGAATGATCCAGCTGTGAAGAAGCAACATTCTAGATGTGCTGTCTGTTGCCGACTTCGGGAGTCCACCAGGGAAGGCCCCCTCCCTGCCTGACGCACTGATTCTGGGGTCCAGCGCTGTCCACTCAGATGACAATTTAATGATCTGCCTGGCCTCTCAGAGAGTAAAGCCAGATGGTCGGCACTGACTACTCAGACGTTAAATTTACTAAGTGACTCTGGCTTGGGGGATACAATCATCGGAGAGAAAAGTTATTGTGCAGAAGAAAATGCATCTTTTCACTTTTCAAAGGATCTTCCTCTGGGGCCGGGAGAGCATCCTGGAACCAATGCCGATGGCTTTGGACATCGCGACTGCCGCAGGTCTTAGGCCTGCTGAGCCCAGGAGATAAACCGAGGATTATGTCTGGAGAATGAGGACTTCGGTGCCCTGGGTCACCTGGCCAGAAGTAGGCTCTAAATTGGGGGTGGTGAGGGCGGATGGAATGAAGCAAACAGAATGGAGTCAGAGGGGTACTTTTTTCTATTTAGGGGACATCTCAGCAGATCTCAGCTGCTGGACAGCCAGCCCCAGGCATTTCCCATGTCAGGGGTGGGTGCCAGTGGTACCCAGTAACCCCTCTGCTGAGAGACAGGGAACAGGGGGTGAAGAAATGACAGGAGAAGACGAGGAGAGGTGAGAGAAAGGAAGAGGAAGTGGGTGGGGAGAAGATGTAAATAATACAATTTAATCCTCTGAGATGCTTCCTGGAGGCCAGACACCATCCTAAATGCTTCATGGGCACCAGGATATAGGAGCTCCTGGCAGGCCCATGATGTAGGAGCCATGATTTACCCCTTTTTACAGATGTGGAGTCTGCAGCACAGAGGGGGTTTGTGGCCTTTCTGACTGTACGGTTGTGCCCCCTTATCCACCGGGGTAAGTTCCAAGACCCCCAGTGGATGCCTGAAACTGTGGACAATCCCAAATCCTATAGGTACTAAGTTTTTTCCTATACATATGTATCTATCATAGAGTTTAATTTGTAAATTAGGCACAGTAAGAGATTAACAACAAGAAATAATAATAAAATAGAACAATTAAAATAATATGCTATAGTGAAAGTTATGTGAATATGGTTTTTCTTTCTCTCCCTCTCTCAAAATACCTGATCATACAGATTTAATGCTTTTTCCATATTAACTAAGCATTTATGATGCACTGTGGCTGTAACTTTTGTAGCTTTAGATTCCACAGCAAAACTAGCAGGAATTTTTTTTTTTCCTTCACAATTTCACAGATGGAAGATACGCTCTTATCATAGATCTCAGCAACCTCAGCATATGATATTTTTTCTTTCCTAATTAAGTCAAGAAGTTTCACCTTTTCACTTAAAGGAAGCACTTTATGGTGTCTCTTTGGCATATCCAAATGGCAGCATCACTACCCTTGTACTCTGGGGCCATTATGAAGTCAAATAAGGGCTACTTTGAACACAAGCACTGCGATACCACGACAGTTGATCTGATAACTGAGACGGCTACTAAGTGACTAACAGGCGGGACACAGTGGACAAAGGGGCACTTCATGTTCCGGGCAGGACAGAGTGGGATGGCTCGAGATTTCAACATGCTACTCAGGTTGGCTCACAGTTTAAAACTTATGAATTGATTATTTCTGGAATTTTATATTTAATGTTTTTGGACAGTGGTTGACCACAGGTAACTGAAACTATGAAAAGTGAAACCTCGGCTAAGGGGGAACTAACTCTGTTTATGAACGTTCACTGACACAGAGTTGAAAAGCCACATGGAGTGGAGTGGAGTTTGGATGTCTGTCCACAGTACTTGCTAAGTATGTTCTATGATTCTGGAATCCACGTATCCCAGGCCTGCAAGGCCGAGTGTACCTCTAGGATGCTCACAGCCTAACGAGGGGAAACACAGATGCAAATTATTGCAGTGCAATGGGATGCTGCTGTTGTCCAGGTGCAGACATGGAAATATTGGGAGGAAGCAAAGGCCTGGAATTTCCCTGCAGGTGCCCACACCTTTGAAGAGGTCCGAGTGCAGGGGCTGAGTATCTATGGGAGTGAGTGACAGACCCGGATTAGACGGGGAGGGTCTCTCCATGCCAACGTGAGGTGTGCGACCCTGTCCCCTGGCATGGCAGCCATGGAAAGCTTTCAGGATGGGAATGCACTAGTTAGGACTTTTCAGCTGCAAAGGACAGAAACCAAATTCAAACTAGTTTAGGTGGGAGAAGGAACCAGGGGGACATGGCTCTAATGTCCTCAGAACTAGAAGGGGGCTTTGGCGTGGAGCCAGGAACCCCTCTTCAGTTTGACTCTGATCTAGGCTTCTCTGTGCCTGGCACAATTCCTTCCACTGCGGATGGGCATTCTCCACGTGGCAGGGAACCTCTGTAGGGCAGGGCACCACGAGGCAGGTGTATCCATGTGGTTGCGTCATGCGACAGGTACAGTCAGCCCTCTGTATACATGGGTTCTGCATCCACGGATTCAGCCAACCTTGGATCAAAAACTTTTTTTAATTATTTTTTAATTAATTAATTAATTTGGTTTTGGCGATGCTGCGCAGCTTGCAGGATCTTAGTTCCCTGACCAGGGATTGAACTCGGGCCCCCAGCAGTGAAAGCACCGAGTCCTAACCACTGGACCGCCAGGTAAGTCCCCTCCCAAAAAAGAAAAAAAAATATATATATGTGTATATATATATATATATATATATATATTTTTTTTTTGCGGTACGTGGGCCTCTCACTGTTGTGGCCTCTCCTGTTGCGGAGCACAGGCTCCGGGCGCGCAGGCTCAGTAGCCATGGCTCACGGGCCCAGCCGCTCCGCGGCATGTGGGATCTTCCTGGACCGGGGCACGAACCCGTGTCCCCTGCATCAGCAGGCGGACTCTCAACCACTGCGCCACCAGGGAAGACCCCCCAAAATATTTTTTTTTAATTCCAGAAAGTTCCAAAAAGCAAAACTTGAATTTGCTGTGCACTGGCAACTATTTATCAATTCATAGCATGTACATTGAGTTAAGTGTTATAAGTAATCTAGAGGGGATTTAAAGTATACAGGAGGATGTGTGTAGGCTACATGCAAATACTACATCATTTTATACGAAGGACTTGAGCATCCCCTGATGTCGGTATCTGCTGTGGGTCCTGGAACCAGTCCCCTGCGGATACAGAGGGATGACTGTACCTCCGCGTGGCAGCGAGCTGTAAGGAAGTATCCTGGTGCAGTCGTACTCACTGACGTCATTCCAGTTCAGAAATCCCTCAAGAACAGAGAGACTGTTTCCCAGCTTCAGTATGAAAAGCCCCTGGGAAGAACTCAGGTCTGGTCTAGTTTCAGTCACATGACCAACATTGGACCAATCCTTGTGGCCAGAGGCACAGAGTACTTTACGGAGGCAGATATGAGTCATGTGATTACCATTTAACTTGGGTCATGTGACACGTGAAGGGAGGGAAGTGAGCCTGCCATGATTGGCTGCCCTCTGCCACAGGAGGAGACCTTTGCTGAAGGAAAGGGAGAAGATGCTGGTGGACAGACAACAGATGTTCTCGGCAGGCAGGTCCTGAATCTGATTGGTTTTAGAGATTACTGGGCACGTGGCCATGGGGAGGTGGAGCCTGCTGCTCTGAGAGCCTGGATGTGGGCTCGTCAGGAGAAGTGTCTTTCAGCTTGGTTAAACACAAGAGCACCTGCCCCACCTCTCTATAAGAATAACAACCCGGGCTTCCCTGGTGGCGCAGTGGTTGAGAATCTGCCTGCCAATGCAGGGGACACGGGTTCGAGCCCTGGTCTGGGAGGATCCCACATGCCATGGAGCAACTAGGCCCGTGAGCCACAACTACTGAGCCTGCGCGTCTGGAGCCTGTGCTCCGCAACAAGAGAGGCTGCGATAGTGAGAGGCCCGCGCACCGCGATGAAGAGTGGCCCCCCGCTCGCCACAACTAGAGAAAGCCCTCGCACAGGAACGAAAACCCAACACAGCCATAAATAAATAAATAAATAAATTTAAAAAGAATAACAACCCAAGCCAAGCTGTAGGATGTTATTTGAAATTCAAAATAGATTCTCAGGAAGATAAATAAACCAAGTGCCCACTGTTTTGCTTCCCAGCCACTCCCCTTCCCTAGGGAGTCAGGCAGCCACACTGTCCTGCTAGGAAGGAAAAGGCAGGAACTTGAATGGGGACGAGCTTTTGTGTTGGTGAGAAGGGACCATCCCAGAGGTGTTTAGACCCGTGCTTCTCTCACCGTAATGAGCCCAGGAATCCCCTGGGGATCACGTTAAAATGCAGATTCTGATCCAGGAGGTCTGGGGCAGGGCCCGAGATCCTGCTTCTCCAACGAGCTCCCAGGTGATGGTGATGCTCTGGCTCCCACAGCCCGCTTAGAGCCGTGAGGACCAAAAGCGTAGACTCTTCGGGACGGGATGAGAATTGGATGAAGCTGTGAGCGGGCTGTCATGGAAACCACCAAGCCGGCCAGCTGGTGGCTCATCTCAGACAGGCAGAGTTGAGGTGCTGCAGCCATGCGGATGGACTGACCACCTCTGCCTGCACCAGTCTGAGCTCCCTGGGCCACTCAGACCCGCTCCTGGACAGACGGAGAACTTGGGAGAGCCAGCAGGGAAGGAGGATTAGAGCCTCGGGGAGAACCCCGTGTCCAGCCACAAGTCAGGACACCCCAGAGCCTCTTCCCAACAGCATGAAGGTGAGCCTTGGCTCGGAAGAGACGGTGGCGGAGAGGAGGGAGGGCTTTCCCAGCCCCAGGGAGGCTGTGTTCATTTCCCACGGCTGCTGCTCCAAGTGCCACAAACTGGGTGGCTCATGACAATAGATACAAGTTCTCTCACTGTTCTGGAGGCCAGAAATCTGAAATAAAGTGTCCGAGGGCTGATCTCTCTCCAGAGGCTCTGGGGGAGAGCCTGTCCTTGCCTGCTCCAGCTTCAGGTGGCCCCCTGCTTCCTGTTGGCCTGGCCCTCTGCCACCTGTCATCTGCCATGGCCAGGCCCCCAGGTGGTGACCCTCTTTCATCCTTGACACTCACAACACCCTTCCTATCCTGTGTCTGAAAATGGGTGACCACTGTTGGAAATGGGGTGAAGGCAGGCATTAGACAAAGGGAACGTGATGACTAAGAACCTGCTTTTTGACAGAACCACTATTTTTTTGCGTGAAGCTTTTGATTTTATTATTTAATTTTATTATTTGATTTTATGGAGGTATAGTTGATTTACAATATTATATGTTTCAGGTGTACAACATAGTGATTCACAATTTTTAAAAGTTATACTCCAGTTATAGTTATTATAAAATATTGGCTATATTCCCAGTGCTGTGCAATATATACAGCATACAATATAATACAATATATCCTTATAGCTTATTTATTTGATACATAATAGTTTGTACCTCTTAATCCCCTACCCTTATCTTGCCCTCCCCACTGGTAACCCCTAGTTTGTTCTCTATATCTGTGAGTCTGCTTCTTTTTGTTATATTCATTAGTTTGTTGTATTTTGTAGATTCCACACGTAAGTGATATCATATAGTGTTTGTCTTTCTCTGTCTGTTTTATGTCACTACGCATAATACCCCCCAAGTCCATCCATGTTGTTTCAAATGGTGAAATTTCCTTTTTCATGGCTGAGTAATATTCCATCGCATATCTATATACCACATCTTCTTTATCCATTCATCTATTGATGAACACATAGGTTGCTTCCATATCTTGGAAATTGTAAATAATGCTGCTATGACTATTGGGGTGCATATATCTTTTCAAATTAGTGTTTTTGTTTTCTTCAGATAAATACCTGGGAGTGAAATTGCTGGATCATATGGTAGTTCTGTTTTTGGTTTTTTGAGCACCCTCCATACTGTTTTCCACAGTGGCTGTACCAGTTACTTTCCCACCAATGGTGTAGGAGTGTTTCCTTTCTCTACATCCTCACCAGCATTTGTTATCTGTGGTCTGTTTGATAATGGCCAATGGACAGGTGTGAGATGATGTCCCATTGTGGTTTTGATTTGCATTCCCCTGATGATTAGCAGTGCTGAACATCTTTTCATGTGCCTGTTGGCCATCTGTATGTCTTCTTTGGAAGAATATCTATTTAGTTCTTCTGCCCATCCTTTAATCAGGTTGGGTTTTTTTTTTTTATGTTGAATTGTAAGAGCTATTTATATATTTTGGACTTTAACCACTTATGGGTCATTTCATTCGCAAGTATTTTCTCCCATTCAGTAGGTCTGACAGAAGCACTTTGGAGCAGCTCCAGGCTCTCCCCTGTGCTGCTGTCCTTGCTTGAACCCGTGCTGGGACTGTCCTAAGGAGCTGTCTTAGAACCACGCGGCAATGCGCACGAGGAAGCCAGGAATGTCACGTGGTGGCCACAGTGTGGATTTACCTCCTCAAATGGAACTGAGTTTGGTCACCACCTCAATCACCTGACTCGGTTCTGATTGACTTTTGGCTGTTTCCAAAAATCAACTCCAGACTGGGAAGGTGAAGGCTTTCCTTTATGAAGACGTGTAGACAGCGGTCACATTCCCCTGACCGCTCACCTCAGGGCTACCGCTTCTGACATATCAGCTTTGTCCTGCGCAGTCTGTGGCTTAGAAATGGAGGAAATTGCATTTCCTTTGGGTTAATGCCTTTCTCTTATTTTATGGTCTCACCTGAAAGTAGCCCATCCTGAGAGAGGCAAAGGAAGTTTTATCCCCAGGCATGGGCTAAATTCCTGGTTCTTCTTCCAGCAGAAATGATCCAAACTTTCCCACCGAGCTTCCCCTCCGCTGTGTTTCTTGAGTCGCCACACCTGCAGGCGCCCAGTTATTAGATCTTTTTCATCAAAGAGCCGGTGAAAAATGCGCCTGTTTCTGTCCTATTTTTGTATTTTACTAATCCCTACTTCTGCTCTCTTCTTTCTCCATTGTTGGGTTTTGTTGGGTTTTGTACCTGAATTAAGTGTAAGAGGAGAGGGACATTTTATACGTTGCCTGAAATCATAATAAATGAAAAAAAATAAATAAATGGTCTTTACTGAGGTCACCAAATGATGGAAAGAAGACATTTGGATGGCAGCCCAGCACGAGTTCCTAGGACTTTTTGTATTAAGTTCCTGTGTCCTGCCCCTGTCCTCTCTGGACCTCATTTCCCCATCAGCAAATAAAGGCTTTAGGTTGGAGCAAACAGTCTCAAACTTGAACATGTACTTGACTCACCTGGGCCTGGTTAAAATGCAGATTCTGATTCATAGGTCCTGGGCGGGGCCTGAGATTCTGAAGGTCTAACCGGCTCCCAGGGCATAACCATCCAAGGACCACACTTTGCTCCAAGCCCTGGAACTTGCCGAATATGCAGAATCTCAGGCACACCCCAACCTCCTGACTCAGAACTTGCATTTCCCCCAGATCCCTGGACCATCTGAATGCACATGAGAACGTGGGGCACTGTGCTTCATCTCAGAGCGGGGAGCTGGCTGCACACAGGCATCGCTGAAAATCCTGGGGTCCTGATTTAATTGGTGGGAGTGGCCTGGTCATCAGGAACTGTCCCAGCTCCCAGGTGACTCTGATGCACAGTACTGCTTGAGGACCACTGGATTGGAAAGTCCTTAGGTTCCAACCACGATGCCATCGATTTTATTCAGGTGATTCTGCTGAGCCACATGAGGCCAGGAAAGGCACCTGAGCAGCGCAGAAGTGTCTATGGGATGCTGCTCCTGAATTGTCCCGGCTCCCTCAAAACGCGACCTGGCTGATAGCAGATAAAGGGCCAACCCTTGGCAGCATAATGAGATACACATGCACTCAAACTCCCCCGTTTCCTCTGTCTGTGCTTCCCTTCAACCTTCAGGGGTCCAGGAACCCTTACCCTGTGCTCCAGCCTGACCTCATGAAACCCCCTAGAAGGAGAGGCTCTCACATCATCTATTTATTTACACCAGAGTGAAAGTAAGTCAGTAGTTTTCTCTCTTCTGGGGCATCCGCATTTTATTGTCTCTAATTGCAGAATGAAGGAGGGCAGACTGGGGCAAGTGGGCTCTGGAATCCAGGTGGGATTCACAGCTCAGATGATGACGAGTTAAGTGGTCCTGAGTATGTCACATCAACCCAGCAAGAGTCAGTGTCCTTGTGAATAATGCCAACCTCATGGCTTTGGGGGGGAGGGACTGAGCGGATAGTAGGTCCTTAGGAATATCTGCTTCCTTCAGTCCCCATCACTGCTTTAGACTCGTTCTGGCTTCAGAGCACCGGAAGCAGATGTCCTGGCAGGAAACAAGGTTTGCTGAAACCATTTTTCTGAGAGAGAAACAAGGGCTAGATTGATTCCCGGCAGCAAACACATTAATCATGGGAATGAACTTTGAGGATGGGAGTGTCTTAATTCAGAAGACTGCGTCAACCTATAGCATCTTTTTTTTTTTTTGAAGAGTTTAATTTCTGGTGTTATAACCACTGTTTCCAAGCAAAACCTTTGCGGGTCCACAGTGAATGCTTTCCTTACTATGTTATAGAGCTACTGAGCGAGATGAGTCTGGAAACTTTGAGGGCAGTGGTACTCAACCCGGGTGATGTGGGTTTGTCTGGAGACATTTTTGGCTGCCTCACTGGAAGAAGAAGCAGTATTGGCATGTGGTGGGTGGAGACAGGGATGCTACAAGGCACAGGACAGCCCCACTGCGAAGAATTTTCCAGTCCAAAAGGTCGACAGTGCTGAGAACCCTACTATAGACCCAGGGCAAGGTGCTTATATTTGTTTGTTTATATATGCTCTTGTAACCATTCAATCAGGAATTATTCAATCAGGACGGATCTCTGAGACTCCACAGGCCCGTGAAAGCTTAACAGAGATGCACGGGGATGTCGACTGACCACGTGGGAGGGCCCCAGCAATGCCCTGGGTGACCAACAGCTCGTGCTCTCAGGCAGTGGTCTTCAGAAAGGGTGCACACACCCTAGAGGCTGGGCAACAGTCATGGTATAGAAGGAAAATATTAGAACTTTCTTTGATTAGGGTTCGGACAAGCTCTAGGCTCTCCCACCCCCTCCTGCCCAACGCTGTCCCCCTAAGCATTCAAGACAAGGAGGCTGCTCCAAACGGACCAGCTCAGAGGAGCCCCAGGAGGTCTTGTTGGCGGGGGAAGTGAGGTGCAGGACGGGGCCTGTGGGGCTCCCGCTGAGCAAGCAGTGGGGGGGAGCAGCAGAGTGTGTCCTTCCCAGGATGCCCGGGAAACTGGGATGGCAGGTGACTCCGGAGATGGAGGAGGGGCTTGGAAACAAGTCACAGGTGGACAGGAAGTGGAGGTGAATCTGCGCTCAGAGTATGTGTGCGACAGAGAGAGAGAGAGAGGGAGAGAGAAAGAGAACGATGCCTCCATGATGACAGCCTCTGCCTGTCAGTCCAGCCCAGCAGGTCAGGAGATGGTCCTGCATCCTGCTCCAGGCCGGCGTTCTCCCCTCTTTGTCTAAGCAGATCGGTGAAGGTTGATTTTGTTAACTGATGGCCCCGTCTTGAAGACACACCACCGGAAGGTTGCTAGATAGAGTACAGGACGTCCAGTCAAATTTGAATTCTAGATAAACGATATTATGCTTAATATAAGTATATCTCAAATATCGTATGGGGCCTACCCAAAAGTTATTCATTGTTGAGCTGAAATTCCCGTTTAACAGGGCGTCCTGTATCTCTAGCTGCTAAATCTCCTCCACCCGCCTTACCCACAAGGCCTCCCCGCCAGGCTGCCCAAGCCCCAGACACGCCGACAAGGCAAGAGGGGAGAATGGTGCCTGGATGAGCGGCTGGCGTCTGCGCAGTCTCTGGGGGCCTGGCATAGCCGCTGCGTCAGGTCTGCCCGCTGAAGCCACAGGTGCGGGAGTGGCCTGTGGTCTGGTGGGAACCGCAGCATCTGTTTAGTTCAGGGCTGGGAGGTGCTTGCTATTTCCCTTCCAGTTTTCCAGTCTCTGTCGAGTGGGAAACATGGCTTCATCCTGAAGAGGACAAGCCTGGAACACCAACGATCTGATTTCCAGCTGCAGAAAAAGACACATGATGGTGATGACACAGGTGTCTAATCACTTATCCACCATTCTGAAATCCAAAAAGCCCTAAAAAGATGTTTTTGGTGAGTTTGGAGACACAACCCATATTTGGAGGCAAAACTGATCTGAACCAGTGTGGGATTACGTTTAGCTTTTCTTTATCCCCCGTGGTGTGAATAGTGCCACCTGTTTATCATCAGGCATGATCCCATCCCTCTGAGGGTGATAAATGAGGTTCAGGGTATGCCTCATCTACCTGAGGCCCCCCCAAAGTGAATGCCAAAAACCCCAAAGTACATCGTTGGATAAAGGATTGTACAACTGTAACAGCAGATATATTCTGAGCGCTCAGACTGTGGGAGCACCATGCTAAATGCTTTATACATCCTCTCTCATCTAATCCCTACCATCCCCGAAATGGATACATTTATTTTCACTTTTGGCAAACTTTAAAAAAAATTAAAGTATAATATCTGCACGAAAAACACAATCAAGTGCACAGCTGGAAGAATTATTACAAAGTGAGCACATGCCTGTGAAACCACCGCTCAGCTACATCCATCACCTGCCCCCCAGAGCCCTCCCATGCCCCACCGCGGTTATAACCCAACAAAGGTGACAGCTATCCATCCATCATCAAAGATTCATTTGTCAAGTTTAAAAAAATGCTGTTATTTATTGAGCAATTACTATGAGCCAAGAACTATACTTATACTGGTTCTCACATTGATTCTATCAGAGTGAGAGTAACTCCGATAATTTCATTCTGCAAGTGAAAAGAAACCAGAGCTCAGAGATGTTTGTCCCTAAATAATTGTGCTAGTAGTTAATAGAGATAGGGTACATTTTGCTTAATTAAACTTTCCGTGGAGCATAATATTTTTACAAAAAATGTATGTCTTTAGAAAAGTGCATATCTTGTGAATTCAGCTCAATGAATTTCACAAACTGACCACACCCTTGCAACCAGCACCGAGACGGAGAAACAGAACATCATCAGAAACAGAAATAGCTCCCCCAGTCCCAAAGGCCCCTGGCGCTCCCACCAAGGGTAACCACTCTCCTGACCCTGACACCTTTGCCTGGCTTTGAACTGTATATAAATGGAATGAAACTGTATGTTCTCTTCGGTGTCTGAGTTTTCCTGCTGACATTAAGTTCATGAGGTCTCTCTGTATTGCTGTGTGAGGCTGGTGCGTACTGCTTTTTACTGCTGAGAATTCCATGGATTGAGGCCACCACCATTTAGTCACCCATCCCCACTGGTGGTTACTGGGGATGTTGTCAAGTCTTGGCAATTAGCAATAGTGCTGCTGTCTAAACCCCGGCACCTGTGTCTGGTGAACACACGCACACATTTCTGTTCAGCATGATCTTGGAGTGGGTTTGGGAATCACAGAGTGAGTCTGTATTTAGCCTTTTAAAAACTTTCAAAACAGTTTTCCAAAATGGTACCAAGTATACTTTTATACCGTTACACTTTTATAACGTTTTACCGTTACCTATATTACACCCCCTCAATGCAAACCCAATATGTTAAGGTACAGGTTTTAGCAAAAATAATTCATATGGGGTGCTTTGGGTTGCACTGTGTTCCCTCCAGCCTGCTGCTGAATTCATATGTTGAAATCCTAACCCCCAGTACCTCAGAGTGTGGCGTAATCAATAGGGTCGCTGCAGATGTAATTAGTGAATCTGAGTTCACACTGGATAGAGTGGGCCTTAATGCAATACGGCTGGTGTCCTTATACAAAGTGGAAACTTGGACACAGGTACACAGGCCATGAGAAGTTTGGGGTGATGCATCCCCAAGCCCAGGAACGCCAAAGATCGCCAGTAAACCCCCCGAAGCCAGAAGAGAGGCCTGGAGCAGATTCTCAGGAGGAATCAACACCGCCGACACCTTGATCTTGGCCTTCTAGCCTCAAGAACTGTGAGACACTAAATTTCTGTTGTCTCAGCCACTCAGTCTATAGTACTTTATTACTGCAGCCCTAGCAAACTAGTACATGGAGTGATTAGTCCCTTTTAGAAAGATGCCTGTTTGGTAAAGAATGCTCATCACAGCCTCCTCGAGGTAGCCTGATTAGCTATTGTGCTTACAATATGTTTTGCCTTTTAATTTGATTCAGGAAGCCATGTAATGCATAATTTGTTATATTTCTGAATGCTTGAAGTGAATGTAAGACATGACTAGGATGATAATGGAAAGTGAGCTGATTCTGGTCAGCAAGCCTCGATACACGTGGCCTGGGCTGATAAGTGGGCACCCACCCTCTGGGCCAGGCTCTAGGATTAGCAGATGAGTGTGTCTGGCCTTTCAGGGTGCTCATCTACCAGGCCGCCTTCTCCCTCTCACCCCTCGGCACAGACCCCTCGGAGGATGGCCATCTTCAAGGGTGATTAGGCCTCGGCTGGTAGCCGTGTTTTCCCTTAGCGGAGAGCTTGTCTGCCCTGAAGTCTCCCAGCAACCTGACCCCAGGGGGGTTTCTCTGGAAGGTTGAGAGGAGGAGGGATCTCTTCCCTGGGGTCCGAGCTCACATCCTCCCTCTGGAAGCACAGACTTGGGATGCTCTCTTCCTCAGAGTGCATGGCCCAGAACTGAGCTAAAAATAGTGCAATTTCTTAAAATCACGCAACCCTGTGATTACAGGGTGTGTTAGTTTCCTGTGGCTGCCGTAACAAAGTGCCACAGTCTGGGGGTCTTAAAACAGCAGACGTTTTTTTTTCTGACACAGTTCTGGAGGTGAGAAGTCCCAAACTGACAGAGACACACTCCCTCTGCAGTCTCCTGGGAAGGGTCCTCCCTTCCCTCTGCGAATCCTGGTGGCTGCCAGCAGTCCTTGGTGCTCCTTGATTTAAGCCACATCACTGCAATCTCTGCTTTTGTTTTCACAAAGCCTTCTCTGTGTGTGTGTCTCTGTGTCCAAATTTTTCCTCTTTTCATAAGGACACCACCCTCACCCAGGATGACATCAACTAACTGGATCCCATCTGCAAAGACCCTATTTCCAACTAAGGTCCCATTCAAGGTTCCGAGTAGGCCTGAATCTGGGGAGACACCATTCAACCCTGTACACAGAATACTCCCTGCTTTGAAGTAAACTTTTTGCTCTGTTAAATGTGCTTTTTTTTTTAATGGCCAAACCACACGGCTTGCAGAATCTTTCAGTTCCCTGACCAGGGGTTGAACCCGGGCCACAGTGAAAGCACCAAGGGAATTCCCTATATCTGCTACATTTAGGAATCTCTTGCTCCAGTGCCTTGAACTTGGATAGTTTAGAAATTCAGAGAACATTTGCGTATCAGAGTGACCGCTGTCTGCTAGTGGCTTTACGTCGTGTGAGTCTATTTCTCACTCATGTGAAGTTCGGAATGAATGACCCTGATGAACAGTTGGTGTCCGCCTGAGAAGGATTTGGGGACCCCAGGTCCTTCCGTTTCCACTTCGGTTCCAAGGTCCCCTCGCTCGTCTGCTTCCAGCCGCGGAGGGAAGGGCATGGGGACATGGGGGCTGTTACACTGGGCCAGGCCTGGGCGCGTTGCCCACCACGTCCCTGCCCATCCTGCGGGCACAGGCCACACGGAGGAGCAAAGGAAGCCGGGCAGTGTCATGTGGCCATGGGCTGTGAGGAGGAGGGGAGTGCAGGGGAGGACCACAGCTGGACTGGCAACTCAGGGTGGCTCCTGAGGGCAGGTCCTCCCAGACGGAATTCTCCTTCCGCTTCTTCGTTCTTCTCTCCGTTTTTTGAAGCACCGGCTGGTCTCTAGTCAGAGTTCGAGTCTCCCTACTCTGTGGTACTAGCCCCTCGGACACCAACGTGCAAAGAGCAAAGGAGCACCTCCCTTGTAAAGGGGGCTCTGAATGGATCAAACCCTAAAGGAACGTGTTCTGGACACGGCCTGAGTGGCTCTGGACAGCCCAGACCGGCAGGCACCTGTGGGCCTGGAGAGCTTCATGTGCTTCATGGTAACTCTGCCACCAGTGCCCACTGGGAGTTCCAGGACCCTGCGCCTCCGGTGTTTCAGGGAGAAGCTGGTGTGAGGGAGCCGGGGCCCAGGTAACCCAGACAGAGTGCTCGGGGCCACACCTGGGCACGGCTGCTCTGAGTAAACTCACTCTCTCACTTGCCTTGCTGGTGGACTTCAAACTGCCACGCAAGGCCAAGGTGCAACCAGCCCTTAAAAATGGAACAAAACAGGGGCTTCCCTGGTGGCGCAGTGGTTGAGAGTCCGCCTGCCGATGCCGGGGACACGGGTTCGTGACCCGGTCCGGGAGGATCCCACATGCCGCAGAGCGGCTGGGCCCGTGAGCCATGGCCACTGAGCCTGCGTGTCCGGAGCCTGTGCTCCGCAGTGGGAGAGGCCGCAGCAGTGAGAGGCCTGTGTACCACAAAAAAAAAAAAAAAAAAAAAAAAATGCAACAAAATAGAACCGAATAGAAAAATACTAGGGTGCATAGAACATAGTACAAGAAAGCATTGTTTCAGGAAACTTCTATACATATCCGTTCCAGGTCGTGATGTAAAACATTTCTTACCAGGTGTTGCAATCAAAACCATTTGAAAGCAGATGATGAAAACACACACCAGGGATGTAATAATGATTTTGTAGACTTTAGAAATGCTTTGTGTGGCCCGGCAGGAGGGGTGGCGTGATGTGAAGGAAGAGCCTGGCCTAGTCTGAATTGTGGCAGGACCGCGCCCCCCCCCAGAGGTGCTTGTGAAGGTTACTTCATTTCCCCGAGTCTCCATCTTCTCATCTGTAAAATGGGCTAAATAACTACCTCAGTGAGGAGGGGGAGGTGGTGAAATAACTGCTCCCGTCTATTGAGTGCTTCCCGTCCCAGGCCTTGTTCTGGGCATCTTACGTGTGTAACCTCAGCCCTTCTGTACAACTGTCCTCTGATTAAGTACTAGTTCAGTGAGGTCTACTGGTGCAGACAAGGAAACTGCGGCACAGACAGGCCAAGCACCTTGCCCGAATGAGTTGCTGTACATAAAAATGCCTGATACAGTGGTTGGCACGTGGTAATGAACAAATTTTAATTATCTTACTGTTAATTTTGTTCTAAATGCTTTAAGGCATCCTTAAATATAGTCAGATGGACAAGCTGGTGGAAGACAGTGTGAGATACTGGCTAGAAACTGCCAGAAAGCCACTCTAAGAGGGCCCTGGAGGTGTGAGGTTAGACCTCCCTCGCCGTGAGGCATTTGAAACTACGGCTGCTGGGGCAGGAGGGCAGAGGGTCCCTGCCGCCCTGTTGGGAAACCTGACTTTTCATCATCAGAGGAACCGGATGGAGAATTGGGAGGAGGGGGGCCTCCCTTCTGCCCCTTAGGGGAAGACTCAGCAGTGACTCCTAGAAGGAAAGATAATGATGAGCATGGTTGCCAATAAACACTTTATTACAGGCTTTGAAAGATTAGAGACCCAGGAATCCCCAGCTCTACTCCGTACCCATCACCTGAAATCCACACTGCCTCTAAGAAAAAGATTATGACACAAACGCAGCTGCAGAAGGCCCCGCCTCCCACCCACATGGCCACCCCCTGCCCCTCCAGGGGACAGGAGAGTTGAGTCCCTCCACAGGAGTCAGACAAGTCATTAGACCAAACTGCAAGAGGCAATTACATCTTTGTTTCTCAGAATCTGTAAACAGAGAGCAAGCAGAGGGTTGCATCACACCGCCCTGGGGGCGCTGGAACATTTGCTCTGAACACACAAGCAGGGTGTATTAAGTTGGAGTGGAAATGCTTCATCCACGGTTACTGGTGGCGGTCGGGAAGAAACCTTGCCCAGAGAGATGCTTCCACTCAGACTGGCCCCTCCTGGCCCTGGTCCAACACAGGCTTGCACCAAACCATCCTTCTACATCATCTTAATGACATAAGGTACTCATGCCGTATTTTAGCACAGCACTTTGCATAGGAATTACCCGTATCCATTATAGACCCCATGACTTGTTTTGATTTCATCCACAAAACGCAATCATTTACCCCTTGCACAGTGCCCGACACATACTGGGCATGAAATGAACATGGGATAAAAAGATAACTTTAATAACATATGCAATTATGTAATAATAAAAATAATAAGGTCGGAGCTAACTTGTTAGAGAACTTTCTTCTGCTCCCTGTTGTACCCGTGGAAACACCCCAGGGGGTACTCCTGTCTTGAGAGGGCTGCCTCCCCAGTTGACCTGGAAAGAGTATCACCGCAAAGATTACACTCTGGTCCTCAGGGCAGGTGGGGGCAGAGGCTGGGTCAGAGGAGGAGAAATCAAGGACCCTCCTGCATGCGCCCTGAGCCTGCATGCCAGGGAAGGGATGCTCCAAGGTGCTGGACCCTGGGCCCCCATCTTCTCCCCACCCCAGCCGGAGCAGGTTTGCTCCTAGCCCAAGGGCCCAGCTGGACTCAGCTGCAGCAGAACCACAGCTCCAGAGCTCGTGGGTGGGTTTGGGGTCCAGAGTCCCCAGAATGTGGGGCGTCAGTGGACACACTTGTCTCTGAGGGGAGTGGGCAGGTCAGAGGGGCCCAGACTGGGCTGAGGTTGCAGGGGAATCAGCTCTCCCTGACTGCTCACTGGGGGTGACACCCCCGTTCTGGCTGTGACTGTCCCCCAGCCTCAGCCTCATCTACCCTCAGATGGGAGCAGAGCCTGAATACAAAGAACTCTGCCCATGACCTCACTTCCTGAGAAGCCTGTGCAACAGGAGGCCCCGTGTCTGGATGCAGATGGCTTCTCACACCCTGTGGGCAGCGTTGCTGCAAAGCCAGGTCCCTAGATCCTCACGGAGCAGGAGGAGAGCAAAGAATGAGGCTACGGGGCCAAGTGATAGTTGGGAACTGTCTTTCTATCCATTTCAGGAGGCATTTTAGTTTGCTTGGGCTGCCAAAACAGAATACCGTAGACTGGGGCATTTAAACAACAGAAATTTATTTCGCACAGTCTGGAGGCTGGAAGTCCAAGGTCAAGGTGTCGGCAGGATTGGTTTCTCCAAAGGACTCTCTCCTTCACTTGCAGATGGCCACCTTCTCTCTGTGTCCTCCAGTGACCTTTCCACTGTGCATGTGTACCCCTGGTGTCTCTTCCTCTTCTTAAAAAGATTCCAGTCATGTTGGATTAGGGCCCCATCTTTAAGACCGCATTTAATCTTAATTACTTCTTTAAAGGCCCCATCTTCAAATGCAGTCCCATTGGTTTTAGGGCTTCAACACATGAATTTTGGGGGCACACAATTCAGTCCATAATGAGAGGAAAATAACTTCCAAGTGGCTCCCAAAGGCTTTTGGGCTGTCTTTTGGGTAAAATGTCCAAACTCCATCGCATGCTACATGGCACATGCATTTAAATCAGGATGTATGGCAGCAGCACATCTTTCACCAGTTCAGGCCTTTAGTAACCAAGAAAACTTCACTCCTGGCACTGCTGCATTGAAGCAGCAATGAAGACCCAATGCAGCCAAAAATAAATAAATAATACATAAATAAATTTATTAAAAAAAAGTCTTCATTCCCATTTGTAAGAAGGAGAAACCGAGGCTCAGAAAGAGTACCTGATTGTTTGGTTGTCTGCTTATTTAGCAGTTCCTCAAGAAAGCCATCAGAGTCCTCAATATACAACAGATGCACAATAAATGCTGAATTATGCTGTAAACACCTGAGTTGGTATCAATAATTGGTTGGGTCCCTCTGCATGGGAATATGAGGTGAAAGAGCTGGATACACACAGGTAACATATTTTCTGATTTCTTTCATTATTTGTGCCAAGAAATCTACATTCCCATGGATATATATATATATATATATATATATATATATTTTTTTTTTTTTTTTTTTGCGGTACGCGGGCCTCTCACCGTCACGGCCCCTCCCGCTGCGGAGCACAGGCTCCAGACGCGCAGGCTCAGCGGCCATGGCTCACGGACCTAGCCGCTCCGCGGCATGTGGGATCTTCCCAGACCGGGGCACGAACCCGTGTCCCCTGCATCGGCAGGCGGACTCGCAACCACTGTGCCACCAGGGAAGCCTCCCATGGATATTTTTAACATTTTATTTCAAAATAATTTTAGACAGTGAAATTTGCAAAAAATAATACCCTTCACTACTTCATGTAATGTTAGTTTACATACTATGGTACAGTGCTCAACCCCAAGGAAATCAACCTTGGTACAAGACTATTAGCTAAGCTACAGACTTATTTGAACTTCACCTGGTTTTTCCCCTGCATAGTAGAGGGTTAGCTCCGCAGGCTTGGAGGTGTTCATGTCCTGAATATTCTGGAGAAGTGATGGGTGCTTGACCAGGATAAAACGGTCTTCAGTAGCCCCCAACCCACCCCTCTCACACACACCAAATCTTCCTACAAGCTAGTACCCCCACTTCCCCAGGCTCTTCTTGGAGGACCAGCTCTTCATCTCTCTTCAGTACTCAGCTGGGAAGTCAAATCCTGGATGAAACCTTCTGGGTAGCCACTCGGGAGAGAGAAGCGCTCATGCTTCCCATCAACAGAGGGCCTTGTGCATGTGGCTGTCATGGCACTCCTCCCATTGCATCCAACTCTCTCCCCAGGTAGGCTGAGAGGTTCCTGGCGCAGGGCTCTGGTGGGCATTGCTCTTGGTCTGCTGAGGGTAGGATCCAACCTTCTTCTGGGATGTGTGCTTTCTCTCCACTATAACCACAAGGTGCCATGATCTTACAGACCCCACCCACATGACCACCACTGATTGGTTGGAGTTGGGCACCCGACCCAGCTGGGCCAATCAGAGCCCTTCCCTGAGATTCCTGAACTTGGGAGGGAGCAGCAGATGCAGTCACCCTCTGGTGGTGAGCACCCAGCATCCTTGCTGGAGGAAGAGCCTGCCTTGGGGTAGGAGAAAGTGAAGTCAGAGGCTGAGATCAACCCTGGAGAGAGTCAGCTTAGTCCCAGACACCTCGGAGGCCCTATGCCTTCCATGGATGACATAAGCCTTCCCTCAGGTTTCTTTTACATTCAGCCAAAAGTCTTCACTCAAATAAAGACCATATTTCATCCTTTCTGCATCGCCAACCGGTGCCAAAAGGCTAGGCACACACCACACCTCACATGATTATTGAGTGAATGAAATAGAGGAGTTCCAAGGTCTATGTTGGCTACATCGCAGTGTTCCTCAGGGCCATTTCTGCCTCTCTGTCCCTATATATGGAACTTGATGGACCAGAGCCAATCCCAGGCTCTTCCTTGTGGGTCTTACAAACACGTTGAACAGCATTCATTTTACAGGCACCTTCATGAGACTGCCTAGGTGATTTGCAAAAACAGTCTGCCGGCCTAATGAAATCAGAAGAGCCAGTGTTTTCCATCCTAAACTTGGGGATTAAGAGGAAAAGCCGGTGTAAGCAGGGCGCAGGAGTTAGCACAGCTGTGAAGGCGCGGAAAGCAGATTGCACAGCTCAGCACGGCCTGTGTCAGGGTAAGTCAGCCAGGACGCAACCCCAGGTGACAAAAAAAGAAGAAGAAAAGAAAGTCCAGATTTTATTTCCCAAACTCATCTTAATTTTATTCCCTAGCTCATCTTAAAATCGATGAATAATTCAAGACAGAATGAACTGGTTAGACAACAACAATATTTCTACTCGCTGGCGACGTCTACAGTAGGGGTAGAAAGAGGAAACTGGTGCATATTTTGGGTAAATAAGAATCTCTTTTCTGTTCATTTAAAATAAAACTTTTTTCTTCCGCTTATAAAGCAGACGAGTCCATTTGCAGAAGAGTATGAAGTGCCCAGGGCTGGGGCAGGGGAGGAGGGTCAGGTTTGCCTGACACCCACCCCTGTGAGGGCCTGTCCAGGGGGCCTGGAAGGGTGGTCGGGGGGCTCCCAGGAAGGAACACACCCCAGGGAAGAGAGCCTCGTACAAGAGCTTGGTCCTCAGTTTCTCTGCCACTGGAGCAGGAGACTGACTGAGTCTGCAGAGCACAGGGCAGCAAGACACCCCTCCTGGGAGGCAGTTTCCACTCGGGGTGGTGGAGGGCGCTCTGCTGGGACCTCGCTCTGCTTTGGTGGGAGCCTGGGCTGCCCTCATGGTGGCAGTGGCCTCAGCGGAGAGAGCTGGGGCAGGGGTTGTTCTAGATGATCACCCAGCTTTGATACCTTGAGGCTCTGGTCTTGGCTTCCACAGCGTCAGCTTTGGGTCCCAGACTCTGGTGGCCCCAAAAGGCAGGGTCTGTCCCAGGGGATGGTTCTCTGGGGACACTGGAGGCGGTGGCTCTGGTGGGGCAGTTCCGTGCTGTGTGAAGCCCTCTGTTGGTTGTCAAGGCTTGATATTGTCACTGTCATTCTTGTCCGACTTACGAAAAACAATTCCTTTTAGTTTGCATTTTTCTTATAACTTGTCAGGTTGAACATCTTTTTATATCCATTTATGTAGACGTTTGTAACTCTCCTTTGTGATTTGCCTCCTTATATCCTGCCCATTATTTTTACTTTTTTTTAAAACTTGACTTTAGGAACTCTGTATATATTCTGGATAGTAATCTTTGTCAGTAATATAAGGTGCAAATTTTTTCCCAGCACTATGTTGAAATTTTAACTTTATTTATGATTTATTTCGTTTTAGGGAGGCTTTAGTTCGTATGAAATAAAATCTGTCGGTCTTTTCCTTTGGAAAAAAAAACAAAAGCTCTCTGTTGGATGCCTCACAGCTCTGACAATTCAAAAGAGTAATTAACTGTGAAGTTCATTGTTTAGTATCTGTCTCAGCAATAGGGTGACCAGTTGTCTGCTAAATAGGGTGACCAACCTGTCTAGTTTGTCCAGGATTTCCTCAATGTTAACACTGAAAACACTGCATCCCAGGAACCCCCCAGTCCTTTGCAAACCAGGACAGTTGGTCACCCTACTTAGCAGACAGATGGAAATCTCCACAAGCAGGGCCCCCGAGTCTGTAATCCACTGTATCTCCTATATCCCTACTCGGACACGGTGCCTTGCACAGCGTGTGCATCCTGAAAATAGTCACCGAACAAAAAGGATTATTATTACTGGAAATGCTCTGCAAATATTTGCTGAATGAATGCCCCCCCCCACTAGTAAACGAATTCTTTTCAATACTATAATATATTACCAATAAATGGGACACACTGGGTTTACAAACTTGTTTAAAAAGGAACAGAGATTTTTGTACAAGTAGAGAGTGCCAAGGGGGGTAAGTTTAGCAGAGCTGAATCCTCTAAAAACAGTTCAGCAAATGACCTCTAGAGGCTTGATTTCTTGAATCAGTCTTTAGTGGAGATTATGGAGTTCCAGATCCTGTCAGATATGCGGGCCCAAAGCAGGAAAGATAGATGCTGGACAAACGTGACAATTATGAACAATAAGAACTTATTACACGGAAGGTCACCTAACATAGCAGTTTCACAAACTTGCCTCGGACGGGACACATAGGACTGTGGGCCTGGAGAGGTGACATGATTTGAAATCAGGCTGTCTGGTTTTACAGCACATTCTCCCACTTCACCTTGACTGGGGACACAGTGGTGGAGCCAATGGCCCCGTGGTTTCCTGAGGCTGTCCAAGCCCCAAGCCTCTAGACGCATCTGTAACTATAGGCTGATGACCATGTAACAATGTTAAAATGTTGGAAAGACCCAGCACAACCAGGGCTGGTTGCTTGTTCCTTGCGTGTCTCCAAGGAAACCTGGAGCCATGACCAATCCTTGGCCCATCCTTGAGAACAAGGCTCTTGGGAGGTCTGTGATGTCAGTGATTGATGGTGTTGTGTACACCTGGAGCAGCGGACCGTGTCCTGCCAGCGTGTCAGGATGGCTTTGCACAAGTGCCAAGACTGCTGATGCGCACCTCGTTTCACGGTCGGAGTCCTGAGTTCTAGTTGCTGTGGCTGATTGATAGCAGGATGTGTCTATGGGACCGACCCCCCCATTAACACCTGGACCCTGAGACGTGCATGGGTTTCCCTGGGCAGAGGGCTTCCACGCGTGACCCCGTAGTTCTCTGCTGGAGAAAAAGCACATCCCGAGTGGGCTCAGAGGAGGAGGCATGGCCGGGGAGCCTGTGCTGGACTTCTGGGGATTCCACCAACACCTAGCTTTTCCTGCTACTTCCGCTCTGCGTCCTCTGCTGTAATAATTCTCAGCCCTGAGTACAAGTCACACTCTGGAGTCCTGTCAGCCTCTCTAGCAAGTCGTCAGCCATAAGGAGACGTAGACCCCCCAGCACAGAACAGGAAACGGTGGAGCCCCGTTCCTCTTTATTCTGCTGGATGCTGCCCAACCCTGAGATCCAGGCCAGGCACCTCTCACCCAGCCCTACCCCTTCCAGCTTTGAATGCGGGTGGTGAGAAACAAGGGGCAGAAGAGTTACAGGCAGAGCAGGAGCTCCAACCGTAATCCCCCTGGAGGGGTCCTGTTTGGCTCAGAGCCCCAGCGCGCACCCACCTGGGAAGTGCAGGAGGAAACGTAAGGCCCAGGCCCCCTTAGAAGGGCTATGGAGGGTGGAGGCCCCTGGGAGGCAGATTTCAAGGTTCATTGCCTTTCGGAATCTCCGGGATTTTTGGACTCCAGTTAATTTGCATAACTGGAGTCACAGCCACAAGGGCTGCTCTGGACCTCTGTTACTTATTACGGTTCAGCCAGGCAAGCACTTTGGGTCAAAGTAACCTCCAGCCCTGCAAGTCCCCCTGCATGTGTGCATATCTCTGTTTCACAGTCCAGAAGCACGTAGCAAATCCATTCTCTCTCTCTTTTTATCTATCTATCTATATCTATACCTATATCTATCTATCTATCTTTAGTATTTTTATATGTATAAACTGAAGAAGCACATTTCAAATCCATTCTCTCTTTTTATTTATTTATCTACCTATATCTATTTGTCTGCTTGTTTACCTATAATATGTTTATATATGTAAACTAATGAGCACAATCACAGATGCAAATATCAATGAAGCATTTAAAGAGGAAGATAACTGAACAATTACAAAATACACCTGCCAGTCAAAAATTCCCAGCATTTATTTTGCATCCAAAATGAACGCTAATTTAGAATAGCCAAAATAGCCTTGTAAAAGAAGAACAAAGTGGGAGGACTTATACCTCCTGATTACAAAACATACTTCAAAGCAATGGTAATCAAGACAGTGGTACTTGCATAGGAAAAACGTAGAGACCAATAAAATAGAATCATAGAGTTCAGAAATAGACCCATGTGTCAAATAATTTTCAACAAGGGTGCCAAGAGCATTCAATGGGAGAAAGAATGTCTTTTCAGCAACTGGAACAGCCACACGCAAAAGAATGAATTTTCACCTTTACCTCAGACCTATATAAAAGTTAACTTAAAATGGACCAAAGATTTATATGTAAGAGCTAAAACTATAAAACTTAGAAGAAAACATATAAGAAAATCTTTATGGTACTGGATTTGATAATAGTTTCTTAGATATGACACCAAAAGTACAAGCAACAAAGGAAAAACATAGATAAGCTGCACTTGATCATGATGAAAAAATCATCAAAAAAAAAAGTGAAAACACAACCCACAGAATCAGAGAAAATATTTACAAACCATAGATCAGAGAAGAGTCCAGTATCCAGAATATATGAAGAACGCTCACAACTCAACAACAAGACAAACAACCCATTTTAAAATGAGCAAAGGACTTGCATACACATCTTCTTGAAGACCTATATGTAAGTAGCCAACAAGCACATTAAAAAATGAGGCTTAAACTTAAGTCAACATAATCAGTAAAGGGACCAAACTTACATCAGGTGCCTCCAGTTGGGAGGCACTGAGAAGGTCCCTTAAGTATATATTCAAACCAAAAATACATCTGAAACCTCAGATAAACCCAAATTTCAAGGCATCACGGTGAAGGCTATATGAGAGTTTTTATACTAATCTCTTATAACTCGCCAGGAACAACTTTTATGTCCTTCAAAAACATCATTGTTATTCAAGACAAAAAGAAGGCTAACAAAAGATGTCAGATTGAAAGAGAACAAAGAGAATTGGCAACTAAATATAATGTGTGATCCTGGTTTGGATCCTGGACTGGGAGAAAAATGCTGTAGAGACATCACTGGGGCACTGGGTAATTAGGAATAATGTTCTATCAGTGATAAATTTCCCCACTCTGATAACTGCACTGTGGGTACATGAGAGAATGCCATCGTTCCTAGGAGATATATGTGGGAATATTTAGGGGTGAAGGGGCATGATGTCTGCAACCTACTCTTAAATGGATCAGGGAAAAATTATATATATATTTATCTACAAAAAGAGGGATGATGTGGGAAAACTGGACAAAATGTTAATAATGGTTGTGCATCCGGATGAAGGGTGTGTGGGAAGTTTTTGTGCTGCTCTTGCAACTCCTCTGTAAGCCGGCAGTTCTTTAAAGACAAAAAGTTAAAATAAGTTACTATATTAGAATAAAAATAAGTAAAAATCTTATCCGAAAATTATTTATAGGGACTTCCCTGGCGGCGCAGTGGTTAAGAATCCACCTGCCAATGCAGGGGATGCGGGTTCGAGCCCTGGTCCGGGAAGATCCCACATGCCGCGGAGCAACGAAGCCCGTGCGCCACAACTACTGAGCCTGCGCTCTAGAGCCCTCGAGCCACAACTACTGAGCCCACGTACCACAACTACTGAAGCCCGCGCACCTAGAGCCCATGCTCTGCAACAAGAGAAGCCACCGCAGTGAGAAGCCTGTGCACCGCAATGAAGAGTAGCCCCCGCTCGCCGCAACTAGAGAAAGCTTGCACGCAGCAACAAAGACCCAACGCAGCCAATAATAAATAAAGAAATTTATTTAAAAATATATATGTATTTATAATACAAAGTTGGAAAAACAAGCATCTCTGCCGTAAAAACTCTGGGTGAAATCACCTCCAGCCCCTAGGAGGCAGTGCAGCCCCCGTTGTCACTCAGCCTGGGCGGGCGGGCTGTGAACAGAGCAAACTTCCAACTTGGCACGGACACCAGCGGAGAGTCCCAGAGGCCTGGAGTTTGCCCTCGAGAGAAGAGCATCATTTCCTGGCAGATGGTGATGAGGAGGAGAAAATCACTTCTGAGGCTACAGGAGCTTCTAGAAGAATCCAAGAGTCCAGAGG
Organism: Pseudorca crassidens; assembly: GCF_039906515.1. Taxonomy (NCBI): domain Eukaryota; kingdom Metazoa; phylum Chordata; class Mammalia; order Artiodactyla; family Delphinidae; genus Pseudorca; species Pseudorca crassidens. Next base: position 9,249,979 of record NC_090298.1, read on the forward strand.
CTTCACATTGTCCTTAGTGTTAGCGGCCAGGTGTGACTTTCCAAGGCTGCTTCTTCCTGCCCCAGGTGATCCGTCACATTACCTCAAGCCAAGATGCACGGGTTGAGCACCTACTGTGTGTGGAAGCCTGCGGGAGTGAGGAGGCCACCAGGGGCGGCGTGTGTGTGTGTGTGTGTGTGTGTGTGCCTGTGTCTGTGCGTGTGCCTGTGTCTGTGCGTGTGCATGTGCGCCTGTGTGTCTGTGTGTGTGTGTGTGTGCCTGTGTCTGTGCGTGCGCGTGTGCGCGTGTGTGTCTCTGTGTGTGTGTGCATGTGTGTGTGTGCCTGTGCCTGTGTCTGTGCATACGTGCGTGTGTGTGTGTGTGGAAACCGGCAGAGCTTTGCAGCATTGCTGTGTATGTGTTATCCCTAATCTGGGTGCTGTGCTTGCAAACTTATTCCGCTCAGGAACCCATGTCCCAGCCATGACCATTTCACCACAGCGGGATGATGCTGAACACTTCACAGCGCTTACTCTGTGCCAGGGAATGTTTGAATATTTCACCTGCGTTAACTCCTAACCCGCGCAGCAACCCCAGGGGGCAAGGGTCACTATTGTCTCTTATTTTACAGATGAGAGGTCAAGTAACTTGCCCAAGGCCACTCCACCAGGGACAGCTGCTACCAAGACCTGAGGTTCTTAATCAAAACTGAGGTGGACTTGGGACTTCCCAGGTGGTCCAGTGGCTAAGACTCCAAGCTCCCAATGCAGGGGGCCTGGGTTCGATCCCTGGTTGGAGAACTAGATCTAGCATGCAGCAACTAAGGATCCCTCATGCCGCAACGAAGATCCTACATGCCACAACTAAGACCTGGCGCAGCTACACAAATAAATAAAAATTAAAAAAAAACACAAAAAGCTGAGGTGGCCTCCCTAGCACGGGAACACACATCTCACTCTTTTTTTTTTTTTTTTTTTTTTTTTTTTGCGGTACGCGGGCCTCTCACTGTTGTGGCCTCTCCCGTCGCGGAGCACAGGCTCCGGACGCGCAGGCTCAGCGGCCACGGCTCACGGGCCCAGCCGCTCCGCGGCATGTGGGATCTTCCCGGACCAGGGCACAAACCCGTGTCCCCTGCATCAGTAGGCAGACTCTCAACCACTGCACCACCAGGGAAGCCCCTCACTCTTTTTTGATCCCGTCCTGGGACATAAGTTGAAGTGCCTATAGGAAGCAGCTCTAAGGGAACACAAGGACATTCTTCTCGCTCCAGGAGACAAGTCCACAGTTTTGCAATATGGCGCGTTTGTACACAGAAGGAGTTATTGCCCCAACCCTACTTGGGCAATGGGCTTCTCTTGGCATGGTTTTATTGCTCAGTTATGAATAAATTGCTTAAATTGACCTTTGTGAGTTTCACACCAAATTGGAAAAAAAAAAGAGTGGTTCAGCCAGTTGGCATTTTAGGAGTATGCAAAATATTTCAGTGTACTAGCTCAAGCTTTTGTGCGTTCCCATTAAAAAAAAAAAAGTTTCCTGCCGAACATATTTTGAGCATCATTTGTGAAGTTACCCTGCCCGCACTGCCTCAGGCCAGGGAAAGGCAAGTTTATAGGGAGACTCCTTCCGTCTCCCGCTGGGGGGTCATTTTTAAAGGCAAGTAGTCCTTTGGGAAATGCTCTGGGCCCCTGTTCTTGAGTTATGATAAAGAATTATAGCCACACAGTGAGCCTGCATCTCAATTCTTTGTCACCACAAAGGAACACAGTAGCTAAACAACTTGAATCCACACCATTTTTTTTTCAGCACAGATAGTAACGTGTCCTTGGTCAATGGGCAGGTGACACCCAAATTCTTTAAAAAGAGTACGTGTGTCTAGCAGCCAGTGAAGGTATCACGTACCCACTTGGCTTCTGGAAGTGGAAGGTGGTCTAGCCCAAAGGTCACAACGGTCTTCATCTAATGCAGGTGTTTTCAGACTCGGGTGCACAATGGCATTACCCGGGGACCCTGTAAAAAAACCACCAATGCTACCTTATCCCAGACCATTTCAACCAGATCCTGTGGGTGGGCTCCTGGGTGGGAACTGTGTTCTCAACAAGCTCCTCAAGCAATAGAAATTGGAGGATGGATTTGGGTCAGAAATGCCCAGAGTTGATGAACCAGCAGTACTGTTGTCTTCTATCACCCAACTCTCAGGAAAAACTCCAGGACACCACGAACAAGAGGCTGCTGTCAGGACCAGCTGGGTCTCCCTGATCGGGGCTCACTATTTTTTTTTTTTTGGGTGGTATGCGGGCCTCTCACTCTTGTGGCCTCTCTTGTTGCGGAGCACAGGCTCCGGATGTGCAGGCTCAGCGGCCATGGCTCACGGGCCCAGACGCTCCACAGCAAGTGGAATCTTCCCGGACCGGGGCACGAACCCGTGTCCCCTGCATCGGCAGGCGGACTCTCAACCACTGCGCCACCAGGGAAGCCCGGGTCTCACTTTTGTTCCCAGTATTTCCCCTGGATAACCTAGTCCACCAAGAGATGCTCGTATGCTACCCATCACTGCTGGTTTCCCATTCACAGGGACAACAAGAACACAGAAGTGGGAAGTTAGTAGCTTGGGACCAGAGGGTGAACTATAATTGGGACAAAAATGTTTTTGGAGGAGGGAGGCCTGGGCTAGGCAGGTATGTGGCAGGCTGTGTTTTCCAAAGATGGTCCCAACGTTCTCTCCCATCTCTCATGTTCTTCTGCAATGTGACCTTGGCACTCTCCCATCAAGAAGCGGAGTCTCCTTCTCCATCCCCTGGGACCTGGGCTGCCTGTGGCAGAATTGATGCTGTGTGACTCCGAGGCTAGGTCAGAACAGGTCCGAAGCTTCTGCCCAGTTCTCTTGGAAAGTTTCTCCTGGGGAGGTTCCTGCTCAGATCCCAGCCGCCACGCTACAAGAAGCCCAGGCCTCATACAGAAGCCACGCGCAGAAGCTGCTTGCAGGCGCCCATCCGCTGTCTCAGCTGAACCCGCTCTCAAGTCATCCCACCTCAGGAACTAAGTGTAAAGAAGCCTCCAGGGGACCCCAGCCCCAAACCATTCATGTCTTCCCTGCTGAGGCTTCAAACCGTCCCGCCTCCACCTGTCTGAATTCCTGACCCATAGAATCCCTGAGCATGATAAAAATGGTTCTTGTCCGATGCCATTATATTTGGGATGCTTGTTACACAGCAGGGATCACTGGAACAGCAGGGCATATCAGGTGTCAGGGGATGACTGCGTGATGGAGGCCTGAGGATGGGGACCCTCGGTGAGGCAAAGCCTTGTTAAGAGAGTGGGCTCTAGGGCAGTCTGGGTTTGAATCCAGTTTCTGCCACTCACCAGCTCTGTGACCTCGAGAAATTTACTTAACCTCTCTGGGGAGCGGAGATAGTAATAGTCCCCAGGTGAGCAGGTTGCTATGTGGATGAGACGTGTTACTGTATGAACAGTGCCTGGCTCACGGGAACGCCCTGTTAAGTGTTGGCAATCATTTCCAATTTGCACAGGCCTCGGTCCAAAAGTGATCACGGGAGGATTTAGTTCTGGTCTAGAAGGCACTTATGCTTGGAAAGCAATTCTAACTCCGTCTCAGAGGCTGATGGGGGAAGAAAGACAGGCTAGCTGCTCTCATTGTCTGTGTTCTGGGAACTCGAGGCATAAAGAAATATGCTGTGTTCTGAGGGGGAGGGCCTGGTGGGATCCTAGGGGAAATCACGCTAGAATTGAGAATAAAGTCAGGCAGGAGAGAGGCAGATGAAGAGACTGGAGAGAAAGAGCTGGGCCTGGGCCAGTGGGTGGTGGTGTTTTAGTGGTGTGTGCGTGTGTGCGTGCATGTGTGTGTGTGTGTGTGTGTGTAGGGGGGTCACCCCAGGGATGTGATCCGAGTTGAGACAGCGAAGGGCCACGTAGGGCATGCTGCATGTTAGGGGTGCACTCTGGGCTTGAGGAGTAAAGGGATTTTAAGTGAGGCTGTGGCTGGAATCATGATGGAAGGCCCGCTAGGAAGGGTCCCTGGCAGCAGGGTCGGGGAGACCCAGGAAGGGCCTAGAGTCCAGCAGAGGCAGGACACCCCAGCTGGTTCCACATCACCTGCCCTCACCAGGAGAACCCTCTCCCATGTCCTCTAAGATGGAGCGACAGAATCCAATTCTCTGCATTTGAACATACACAGACACGGGTCGCAGTTCCCGGGTTAATTTTTCGCTTGGCCTCTCTCCTCCTCGGTGAGCGAGCCAGCTTCACTTTTCCCGGCTGCCAAATGATAACAGTTTCCTCGTAGCCAGGTCCCCCTTTAACACCTGCTGAGGGCTGACTGCATTGGTCAGAAAGCAAACGTTATTCAGGTGTGTGAAACGCTGTCCCCAGGGAACCTGTTCCAATAGTTTTAAGGACCTTGAAATTACTTTGGTGAAAGTGATACTTAAACTCCTCTCGCGCCCGCAAATCTGTGTGTGCCATCTGCCTTTATTAAAGACGATGCTTTGACAGTCTTCCCGTAAAGGATCCCAGCCACTGCTCTTGGGCTCAGCCAGAGAAGGAGATTTGTGTTATAATCACTGCGGGTTCCCGAACGGTTGGGCGTCATTGCGCCAGCAGTTGGCACAGAGTGGGTACTTAATAAACGTTTGGGGGATAAGCGTGAATGCGTAACTGAATAAAAGACGCCGGCAGTGATGAGGACTGAATTAAAATCTTGCTCATTTAAAAATCCCAGCCCGGAGCAGCTGTGGTTGCTAATACCACCCGTGCGAGGGGCACGCTCGCTCAGTGCCTGGATTTTACAAACAGGATGGAAAAACCAGAACAGGGGACAGAGGACGGCCTCCTGCCCCCTCAGCGACGGGACCGGCCTGTCCTGGCAGCGCCTGCCACCCGGGCCCCGCTCGGCGTCCTTACTGCCAGGTCCCCCACGGGTGGGCCAAGGGCTCCCACGTCTCAGGATGTGATAGTGGAACAACTCGTTCCCCTGGAAACAGCACAAAAGTGGCTGAGTTGGCCTGTTGGGGACGATTCTGAGCTTGACCTTACTCTGGCAGCTCCCGACACCAGATGTGCCCCGGCGCCCAGCCAGGGATGGCTTGTCCAGTTTAGCGAGTTAGTACATCATTTTCTGCACCTCAGCACGTTCCAGGACCCAGCCTGCCCCTCACTTCTTTCGATTTGCATTTGGGAATTCTTTTGAGCCTCAAGACACCGGTTCGTCCTCTGAGTGCTTCTCCATGGGAGTGCAGACTCCACAGGACGGCCAGCCCCGGGGCAGGTGCGTACGCAGCCCGGGAGGATGCATCATGGTCACGCAGCAGATGCCTCCCCCCCTGCAGAAGCAGGGACCTCATCGGGAGTCACCTTGAGAAGCGACAGGCATATTTCAGTGTCTCTAACACTTGAACTGCTTTCAAATCTTGTGGCAAATTGTCTAAAACACATTCTTATTAAAAACAACCACACAATTTCAAATGCTGAGGGTTGATCTGAATTCTAGAAAAAGGCGAGTCATTCAGAGCAGAGCCTAGGAGCAAGGGGATTGATCAAATCTGGATAAATAAGGCATTTTTAGGTGAAAAATGAGGACTGCTTTTAAAGCAATCAAACTGGCTTTTCATATGTGACTCTTAACCTGGGTTTTGTAAGCATCAGGTAGATGTCTTGTCAAAGGCAGCTGTATTATTTAAAAGTATCATGGAGGGCTTCCCTGGTGGCGCCGTGGTTGAGAGTCCGCCTGCCGATGCAGGGGACACGGGCTTGTGCCCCAGTCTGGGAGGATCCCACATGCCGCGGAGCGGCTGGGCCCGTGAGCCATGGCCGCTGAGCCTGCGCGTCCGGAGCCTGTGCTCCGCAACGGGAGAGGCCACGACAGTGAGAGGCCCGTGTACCGCAAGAAAAGAAAAAAAAAAAAGTGTCATGGAGCCCATGACAACTGCCATTTCGATGGGCAAATCTAGGCATGTTTTTCAAAAGCTAGTCCTATTCATTTATTGGGACAAGCAGTGTTTACAAAACAGATATGAATATAACAGAATGATCAAGGCAATGCCTCCCCGCAAAGCGTTAGACCATATTGTAAAAATGTCCTTGCTTTAAAAGTAATCGATTTTAGTGTGTGTGTATATGCTGATCATTTCCCACTTTCTTTTCTTTCTGTCTTCACAAAAATAACAGAGGCCCCTGAGTAACAAGGCTTCTAGTACGGGACTAGCCTTAGTTCCTGTCGTCCCAGAAAGGCACCCAGTTAGGTTGTTTACCAGCCTCTCTCCTAAATGGCTGCACTCAGAACATTCTGAGTTTCTATGGCAGACCCGTTAGCAATCCATCCAAAATCCAACCCTCCCCTCTGCCTTGTTAGCAGAGAACCACCGCTTGACCCAGCTAAATACATGCCCTTGCAGGGGGAGGGCCACTCAACAAAAGCAGAAGTCACCTGGCTTTTGCAAAATCTTTGGCTTTCCTGATAAAAGACACAGACATGGCCAGAGCCTCTGCTTCTCCTGCTTCTTGCTGTCTCGAAGGAAGACATGATGTCTAGAGCTGCAGCAGCCCTTTTGAAACCAAGAGGCAACAAGACTGAGGATGAAAAGTGAACCGGACAAGACAAGGATAAGCCTGGGTCCCTGATGGCCTCGGCCGATAGCAGGAGCAAGGCCAGCAGTCTCAGACATCTGGGCTTCTCAGCACACGGCAACAACAAGGCCGTCTGCTTCGGTGGTCAGCCTCTCTGCTCCCAGCAGCAGACACAGCCCGATCTCCACACCGGCCACTCCTTTACTTAAGGAGCACATGGCAAGCACAGCTGTATGGCCGGCAGGGAGGTAGGAAGGCATGGGCATCAGAAGCATTGCCAAACCTGAGCTGAGTCTGTTTGTTTATAGGAAGGGTGAGAAGAACCACAGACCTTCAAGGCTGATAATTCTTGTCTTGACAGAATTCCGGAATCAATAGTTCTAACATAATTATGAGGTCCTCATTTAAAATGCATTATAGCAGTTGTACATGAACATTTTATATTTGCAAGTGACTCATGTGCTTGGGAGGCCGTACTTTTCTTGTGTGTAACAGGGAGGGGATCGGATGATGGTTAAGACCCCTGCTCAGGGGAGGGGCAAACAAAAGGGATCTGGTGTTTAGAGCGTGCCTGTTTTCTGCCCACATTGCCGTGCAAGAGACTCCACCTATACCACTTCATTTAATTCCCACACCCACCATGACAACGAGGTCTTATTCCCTCTTTTTTCTACATGTTGAACACAAGTCTCAGAGAGGTTGAGCAATTTGCCCAAAGTCACACAGCTGGTGGAACAGATCTCTCCCACAGCCCCAACCTCATGCCTCGTGCCCAACTAGATTTGTCACAAGTTTTTGATGGAAATCTATCAGAGAAGAGCCCAGTCCCAACCTCAGAAGCATACGATTTCTCTGGGGGGGGAGGGGAACAGGGGGCAAAATTGATAACTTTAGAGGCTCCTGAATTTCTCCTTTGGTGTACTAGCTTAAGAAAATTACTGTGTTGCTCTCTGGAATATTTATGGAGAATGTGAATTAGGAACTGTTGAAAGAGACATTAATAGATGTGAGATTTTTATCATGATTAAATTAATGCTATGTTCATAAGGAACAGACTGAAGGGGCCATCTGTCTAATCCTCCTCTCTTCTTGAGAGGATTTAGCAGAATTAGGATTAAGTAACCCCAAAGACAGTTACAGCATAGTCTTTCTCAGGTCAGATGTGTGGAAAGAGAGCTCAAGGTTGGAGTCTCAAGTATGGTATAGAAACATCCATTACCTTAAAGGTTTTTAATTAGCTTCATTTCTACCAAAAGAATCATGAAAGGGCTTCCCTGGTGGTACAGTGGTTGGGAATCCACCTGCCAATGCAGGGGACACGGGTTTGAGCCCTGGTCTGGGAGGATCCCACATGCTGTGGAGCAGCTAAGCCCGTGCGCCACAACTACTGAGCCTGTGCTCTGGAGCCCAAGAGCCACAACTGCTGAGTCTGCGTATTACAACTACTGAGGTCCGCGAGCCTAGAGCCTGTGCTCTGCAACTGAGAGAAGCCACAATGATAGGCCCGCTGCAGTCGCTCGCTGCAACTAGAGAGAGCTGACATGCAGCAACGAAGACCCAATGCAGCCAAAAGGAAAAAAAAGAAAAAAAAGAATCATGAAGGCTGTATTGTGGCCCAGTGAATGGATTTAGGGTATTTGTAGGAAAGTTGGTGAACAGATAAGAGGTGAGCAAGTCTACAGAGGCGTCTTCTGTGTCGTCTCAAATGGCCCAGCCAGGAGGGAACAGCAGAGGAGAAAGAAGGTGGGATGCTGCATGCTATGGGCTGAATTGTGTCCCCCGTCCCAAGTTCATACGTTGAAGTCCTAACGTCCAGTACCTGAGAATGTGACTTTATTCAGAGATAGGGCTGTTGCAGATGTGATTAGTTAAGATGAGGTGATACTGGAGTAGGGTGGGTCCCTAATCCAGTAAGACTGGTGCCCTTACGAAAAGGGGAAATCTGGACACAGACACACACATGGGGAGAATGTCATGTGAATGTGAAGACAGATATTGGGGCGAAGTGTCTACAAGCCAAGGAACACCAAAATGGCCAGCAAACCCCCAGAAGCCAGGAGAGAGACATGGACCAGATTCTCCCTCACAGCCTCAGAAGGAACCAGCCCTGCCCACTGCTGGATCTCGGACTTCTGCCTCCAGACCTGGAAGATGACACATTTCTGTTGTTCAAGTCATCAGGTCTCTGGTGTTCTGTTACAGCAGCACGAGTTAACTAACACACCCCACGAGGAAACAGGTCTTGATAACTAAGATGTCACAAGGAGTTTTCTAAGTCTGAGATATGTTTGCTCATTTCTTCACCTTCAACAAAGAACAGTCATTGGGCCCTTTGTGCAAGTCGGGCACCTTGCTGAGACCTTTAGGAAACTGATCACGGCTTCCCTGCCCCCAGAAGTCCTTATTCTTGGGGAGAGAAAGAGCCCCCAAACCCGATGTGCCATTAGGGCTGCCTCCATGCTGACTGTTGGGTGATTGGAGAAGTGTCTGTGTGTGTGTGTGTGTGTGTGTGTGTGTGTGTGTGCGTGGTGTGTGCGTATACATGTGCAAGTGTGTATGGGGGAGCAGATGAGTACATGCAGGTGTATAAGTGTGTGTCCATTTGTATGTGTTTGTGTGTGCACATATGTGTGACTGTGTGTGTGAGCAGTGAGAATGGTGTGTGAGTGTGCCTGTGTTTGTGAGTGTGTGTGAATATGTGTGTTAGCATGTGTGTGTGTGAGAGCATGAGAGTGTCATGTGTGCGAATATTATGCCCGTGGGAATGTGTATGTGTGTGTGTGTGGGAATGTGTGCCAGTGAGTCGAGTGGCGGCTCTCACACTGAATCTGTCGCAGGTTTTGTCCCTGTCACTCTAGAAACAGAGGCTGAATTCACCATTGAAGAAAAAGAAACTTGCAGAAGGGACTCTGGGCTACGCTCAGACGGGGCTGGGGTCTTGTTCTCTCTGGAGAAGGTCTGGGTCTGCAGAGGGATGGAGTGTTTCTGAGGCCTCTGCAGCCTGACCCCAGGGGTCTGCTGACGAGGGTGGTCCTTGGGGGACGGACCCCCCAGGACATGCACTGTGAAGGAAGGAGAGAGGCTGGTTAATGCATTTCTGTAAGAAAAACATCAAAAATGACCTCATTGTTCCACAACTGGGGATAATTTAATTAACTGCTGTATGTCCTTATAACAGAATATTATGCAGCCACTGGAAGTTCCATTCTGAGGAATTTTTTGTTTTGTTTTGTTGTTGTTGTTGTACGCGGGCCTCTCACTGTTGTGGCCTCTCCCGTTGCGGAGCACAGGCTCCGGAAGCGCAGGCTCAGCGGCCATGGCTCACGGGCCCAGGCGGTCCGCGGCACGTGGGATCTTCCCAGACTGGGGCACGAACCCGTGTCCCCTGCATTGGCAGGCGGACTCTCAACCACTGCGCCACCAGGGATGCCCATTCTGAGGAATTTTTAACGCCTGGGGAAGCTGCCTGTGATGGGTGGGAGACACCAGGGTGCAAACAGTGGCTGTGGTGTCGTGAAGCTTGGCCGCCTTCTTGGGGTTAAAGTCAGGCTCGCCATTTGCTGGCTGTGTGACCTTGGCGGGCACCTCGGTTTCTTCCTTTGTAACACAGGAACAGCAGATCACCAACCCCATCGGCAGTGGCGTGAGGTTAAGGGGCTCTTGATACAAGAAGCCCTGATCTGTGGCATTTGCTGATTCCCGTGGAGGTAAATACTTCTGTGATGACTAATTTCAAGCTCCCAATGGTTTAATAACTGACACAAAATTCCTGAGAACTTAACGATCACCCTCACAAGCCAGTCGGTGTGACGGGGTGCTGGTCGAACATACCACGGCCGGGGTTCCCATGGGGATTACATGAACATGTGCACGAAACACTTGGAGCAATGCCCAACACAAAAGACAAACATTAGCGATCATTGCCATGCTGTTATATTTTGAGACACATGGCAAAAATAACGTAGCAAAAGCAACACAGGATGATGATGTGTGATGAACCAAGGGTGATGATTAACTCAACTCTGTACATTCGAGGTCCAAAAAATAATTTTTTTATTTTTAATTTTTATATTTTATTGAAGTATAGTTGATTTATAATGTCTTGTTAATTTCTGCTGTACAGCAAAGTGATTCAGTTATACATATACATATATTTAAATTTATTTATTTATTTATTTATTTTTGTCTGCATTGGGTCTTCGTTGATGTGCGCGGGCGTTCTCTAGATGTGGCGAGCGGGGGTTACTCTTTCTTGTGGTGCGTGGGCTTCTCATTGCAGTGGCTTCTCTTGTTGTGGAGCGTGGGATCTAGGTGCACAGGCTTCAGTAGTTGTGGCGCACGGGCTCAGTAGTTGCGGCGCATAGGCTCAGTAGCTATGGAGCGCAGGCTCTAGAGCGCAGGCTGTGTCCGTAGTTGTGGTGCACGGGCTTAGTTGCTCCACAGCATGTGGGATCTTCCCAGACCAGGGCTCGAACTCATGTGCCCTGCATTGGCAGGCAGATTCCCAACCACTGCACTGCCAGGGAAGCCCCCATATATATATATATTTTTTTCATGTTCTTTTCCATTATGGCTTATCCCAGGATACTGAATATAGTTTCTGGGGCTATACAGTAGGACCTCGTCATTTATCCATTCTATGTATATGAGTTTGCATCTGTTAATCCCAAACTCCCACTCCTTTCCTCCCCTACCCCCCTTGGCAGCCACAAGTCTGTCTTCTACGTCTGTGAGTCTTTCTGTTTTGTAGATAGGTTCATTTGCATTGTACCAAATAATTTTTAAATATGTATGTGTCTAAAATGGAGCTCACCAAAATGCTGAGTGGTGGGTTTGCAGGCTATGTGTGGAGGTTTGAGAATTTCTCCAAGCTTTGCCCACCCAGGGTGAGGGACATTGGCGGCTGGAGCACCCGGCCCCTGACACTGGCCTTTAGGCGGCTCAGCTTTCATGACACCTCCATCTCCTTGGATCTCAAGGGGAGACTTTCTCTGGGCACATCCTGCCTCTGGGACACATCCTGCCAAAGGAAACCAGCCACCTTTCTGTCTGGGGCTGCGGGTGTCCTGTTGGGTGTATGGAGTTGAATAATGTCCTCCCTACCCGAATTCATGTCCACTTGGAACCTCAGAATGTTACCTTATTTGGAAATAGAGTCTTTGCAGATGTAATTAAGTTGAGATCGTAGGAGGTCATGCTGAATTAGGGAGGGCCCCTCACCCAATATGACCAGTGTCTTTGTAAGAAGATGGCCATGTGAAGACAGAGCGACACAGAAGAGAAGGCCATGTGATGATGGAGGCCGAGATTGGGGTGATGCAGCTGCAAGCCCGGGAACCCCAAGGATTGCCAGCAGCCACCAGAGGCCAGGAAAGAGTCAGGGAACAGGTTCTCCCTCAGAGCCTCCGAAGGGGATCACCCCTGCCGACATCTTCATCTTGGGCTTCTGGCCTCCAGGACTATGAGAATTCACTTCTGTTCTTTTAAGCCACCCAGTGTGTGGCACTTTGTTACAGCGCTCGGGAGATGAATACACTGGGCCAAGGCCAAGAAAGCTCCCATGTGGTCGCTGGTCCTGGCCTGGCCCCCAGGGCGGCGCTGGAGAGCAGCGGCCCCAGCTCAAGGCTGCTCTGAAGCAGCCCTGTGAGTGCACCCGAGGCCCGGGCAGGGGTGGACCACAGCTTTCTGAGAACATTACCACTTTCTTCAGAAACCTTCTGATTTGCATGGAAAACAAATCCTTCCGGACCAACGTGATGCCCTGCCTGCTTGATCCTAGGTGATCCGCCAACGATGCACAAAAGCGAAAGAGAGGAAGGAGAGATGCCTCAGCGTGAGGACCACGATGCTGACTCGGCAGGTCTTTGCCCGGGACAGTGAGGGGATGGGGCGCAGGGTGTGCCGGAGCCCAGGCTGGTGGCTGGCAGTGCCTGGCGCAGGTCACCCCCTTCGGCTGCACCTTTCCGGCTCCCACGGGCTCCTCAGAGGCTGAGTGGCACCTCCCTAAGCCCCGGCCCGTACCCCACCCTTTCCTTTCCTCCCCCTGCTCATCAGGGCTGATCGTCCTAACACAGCAGCTTAATAGTCACTTCAGAACTAGATCGGTGGAAGATTAAGGGTTGCTAAGTTGGAACCAGAGGCTGATGTTCTATAAAAAGCAGAGGCTTTGGGATGGGTTTAGTTTTTTAAAAGTAAGCCATTTTAGAAACTCTTCCTACACAAAAATGATGCACTGGGATTTGTCCCTTTCCACACCCGCTTCTTCTTCTGTGCACCCGCCTCTTTTCCAGCTTCCCCAACCCCTTTACATCCCCGCCTAGGCCCCTGCCCCAAGCCCTGCCCTCCGCACGCACCCAGGCCCCTCCAGACAGGTCAGCGCCTTTAAAGAGATGCGCCACATCCTTCCAGGAGCCTAGGGTCAGAGAGGAAGAGATGGGAGGAGGGGACCCCCGACCGTGCTGGGGCAGGGGGACAGTTGACAGAGGGGGTGACTGTCCCCAGGGCGGTGTGACTCACGAAGGCCCTGCCAGGATTGGCTGCCTTTCAGAAAAGTGCTGCAGGGAGAGGAACACTCGGGAATGAGTTGCTCCTGGTGAGCCCAGATGAACCGTGCGGGGAAGGGGAGGCCTTCCCTGACCCCTTGGATCAGTGGTAGGTCCTGGGAAATCGCCCTGATTACTTGCTCAGGGCTGGCACGAGGCATATCTTTCTCCATGCTGATGCCGGGGTGAGCAGGGACAGGGAACCATCAGGTGTCTCTCTGCCTGCCACCCGAATCTAAAGACGAGGCGGCTCTGTGTTGCAAAAATGAAGAATGTTGAAGCTGGCTAGAAACAGGAACTTGACTTACTTTTTTATCTCTATGCATTAGAGAGCAACTGGGCAAGCAAAGTAACTGCAAAGCAGCTGTGTGAACACACACACACACACACACACACACACACACACACACACACACACACACACACACGCTGAACAGAAAATTTCTGGTTTTCTCCGCTCCCAGTGAGCAAGTTATGTAGAATCTGGAAGCCTTGAGTGAACCAATTTCAGCTCCACTCTGGGGGCAGAAAATATGTAGGTTTTTTTGTTGTTTTCTTTTTTTGTCTGTGCTGTGTGACATACAGGATCTTAGTGGAACTCAGTTCCCCAGAGAAGGATGGACCCCGGGCCCCCTGCAGTGGAAGCTCAGAGTCTTAACCACTGGACTACCAGGGAAGACCGGCTTTTTATTTTTGAGATTCACCCTTAACTAGTTTTTCTGCCCCATCATAAGCCTTTTAATGTATCAGCCAAGCCGGTCCTCCCTGGAAAGCTCACTCACTGCCAGGAGGCCTCCACTTTCTCCGTGGTAAATTCCAGAACATTCGTTTGGGGGCATAACATCCTCTGTGTAGCTACTGAGTAAAATTATGATGTTATGAAAAGTCCTTAGGGCAGGAGGAAACAGTGACAGAGCGAGGGGAGCAGAGGTACAGAATTGCCCACAGGTCTGGCAATGATTAGCCGTCCACATCATAATTAGGAGCTGGGACTCCTGGGCTGGGGGAGCCTCCTTGCCTGAAGACCTCCTTGTGGAGGAAACACAGCCTCGGGACAGCCCTGCCCCTGGTCAGCAGAGACTTGAGGCCACTGTGTCCTCTCAGACACAGGCCTGGGAGGGTCCCCAGCCAGGGGAGAACAGGAGGGGACAGAACCAGATGGATACCTTGGCCAGGGAGACACTTGAGGGTATGGTTGTATTCCAACATCCTTTTATTCCAACTGCGGGGGGGCGGTCAAGTTTTCCAGAGGTAAGTCCAGGGCTAACGCAGATCGTGTGGGTGGGTAGACGGGTGGCAGCCCCACCTTGAGCGACCCTCCCTCCGCTTCTGATGTTTTCTTTTTCTAAGGCAGCTCGTTGAAGTGTAAAACCATTTCTACTTTACAGAATATAATTTATAGAATTATATAATATCATAATTGTTTTGTCTATGCTGTCATAATTATCTAGTATAATTTATAAATACATAATACATATTTATATATAGTATTTTACAGAGTAAAATGTAATTTATAATATTAGGTCATTTATACCACATACTGGTCAATGATTTTTGACAAATGTGTAAAATTATGTAACGACCATCACAGTTAAGATACAGCACAGACCCATCACTCCCTGCATAATGATGCCCCTTTGGAGGGTGGCCTTCCCTGACCCTCAGGACCCCACAACCCCCATCTGTCTTCTGCCCCATCCCAACGTCCTCCCAAGCCTTGCTTCCCTCAGAGCCATTGTTGCAGGCACTGAGTCACTGGAACTCCGTGTGCAGGTTTCTCAGGGATCCTATCACCCCCCCCTCCACTGTTGGTTTTTGAAGCTTAAATATATTATTTATACCCAAACCAGACTTTGTTTTAATTTTGCTTTCCAGACTTTAAGGGAAGCAAATGCAGCCATAATATTTGAAAATATACTTCTTAGCTTATCTCGTTTTCGGCTGGGAGAATTGCCATGTTTGAAACCCAGTCAAGACCTAGTGATGATCTTGAATCGTTTTTAGTTCACTTCAGCTTTCTGAAATGCGCTTTGCAGGACTTCGCTGTGGCTGGCATGATTAAAAACAAAACAAACACAAAATAAGTGAATAAATACAACATAAAACAAAAAAACCCAAAAATATCCACGTCCACTTCCAAATTTAGACCCGATCACCCTAAGCAAAATTCCTGCAGTGTCTATTGTCGTTTCATCCTACAGCTGACCTAGAACCAGTACTATGACTGAACGGCTCCCCTCCCCGGAGAAGGGCCCGCGGGCCCCTCAACCACGTGGCCGATGCTCTGCATCTGAAAGGAATGAGGCTCTCATTACTGCTAATTAAAGATTTCACATGTTCCACCGAACTGTAGCCGGAAAGCCTGGCACATCCATCCCTGCTGGTGCCTCTCTCCTTGACTTTTTTAAGCAAACGCTTACATAACGCAGCGCTGGCTCTGTGCCGGCTCTGCTCACACACAGCCCCCATCAGAGGAGCCGGGTGACGGCTCCCTGGGGCTCCACGAGTGACAGAGGAAGGCAAACGTCTCTGGAAGGACGCCTGGCCACCAGCTACTGCGGTCCCCTACAACGGTCCCAGCAGGAAGTTCTCTTTTTAGTCCAGTGGAAATCTCCTCCTGGGCACCCCCCTTCCCGCTGCCCCCAGGCCTGGGGGAGTTAACAGTTTTAGGGTGAAGCCAAGTCCCTCCCCTTAAGGAGGGCCCAGCCCGGGCTATATTTGCAGGGGTCCTGGAGCCAGCAGGGTGCAGAGGGGGTCCTGGGGGACCCCGGTCTCCGGCTCTGTGCTGCTGCTCTAGGTGAGGACAGCCGCATCCTGGGGACTGTCCCTGAGCCCCTCCCACAGCGCCACCCCCATCCCTCCTAGAGGTCCTACTGTCCTTCGCAATGAAACACGTGCAAAGCTGGGCTCAGCCCCCTCTGCCCCCTGGGCGCCCGCCCTGGGCGGTGTGGTCTGGGCTCAGAGGAGGGTGGGATTTGGGGCAGCCGAGCCTAGAAGGAGAAAATTCAAGGTGAGAGGAAGGGCACACACCGGGGCGGGAAGAAGAGAGACACGAGGTGTTCAGATGCTTGTGACTCAGGAAGCTTGGCTGCGGCAGCATCAGCATCGTGAGAAGGAAGCGGGGGAGAGGGAGTGAGGGGAGAGGTGGGGAGACGAGGGAGGGAGGGGGAGGGGAGGGTGAATGGGGAGGGGAGGGAGAGAGGGGAGAGGTGGGGAGAGGAGGGAGGGAGGGGACGGGAGGGGTGAATGGGGAGGGAGGGAGAGAGAGGACAGGTGGGAGGGAGGGGAGGGAAGGGCTGAAGTGGGGAGAGGAGGGGCGGCAGGCCTGGTAGCTGGGCCAGGTTGGAGGAGGTCTGTGGCCCAGTTGAGGCGCTGGGGGGTGACCACGTGTGTCCCCACCTCCCGTCCCTTCCTTGCATCCTGGCCGCCTGAGGACTAGATGAAGATTTCAGGATGGGGGAGGGGAGGGGGGAGGGAGTACGGACTCGCAGCCCCGCCCGCGAGGAAGCGCTGGTTCTAAGACAGGCATAAAGTACTTTCTCGAAGAACGCGCTGTGCGAGTGGAAAGGAGCAAACCGGCGCTCCCACGCGGCCGCCCGCGCCCCGGGGGCTGCTGGCAGCGAAAGGGGCTGACGCCGCGCCGAGGCCGAGCCCGGCTGGGGAAGGCGGTCCCGCACGGCCCTGCACGCTCTTCATCAGTGTGGCTGCTTATTACTGTTTACGTCGTGCTGGTTCCACGGAGTCTCTGTAAACATTAGCTTAAGCATTGCTTGTGTGCCCCGCCCCACCCCCCTCCCTTAACACACACAAACATGCCAAGAGGCTCCTTTAAAATCAGACTGAGAAAATCCGGTCTGGAAGAGCACGCGGCTGACAGCTTAGGTGGATTGTATAAAAGCAGATTCTGGTGAAATAGGTTGAACCCAGGCTAACTCTGCAGGGGGAGGGTGAGTGGGGATGGTGTCCAGACTGGAGGCGTTCGTGGGCAGGGCCTCCTCCTGGACCGCCGTGCTGGTTGCCCCCATCCCTTCTAACTTCTCTGGATGAGTCTGAAACCTTCCTGGTTTCAGTTGCAAATTAGGCCAGGCTGTTTCCAGGTCTTTGGATGACGTGTAAGCCCGGCTGCTGGGCAGCCCCCAGCCCTGTCTTGGGGAACTTGCCCACCTCCCAAGCCCTGCTGGCCACCTTCTGGGCCTCAGCTGAGTTGGCCAAGGATGAGGGGGCTGCTGACCAAGAGGAATCCCTACGGTAGCCTGCAGAAGGCCTGGCACAGAGCCTTGACAGTGAGGGGAGCCCTGGGCCCATCAGCTTCCTGATTTCTGGAATCCATCGGGCAGGAGCTAAAGGCATCATGGGCTGGTGGAGCGGGGGCCACGGTGGTCCCAGGCCCATCAGAGTGCTGTGAGTGGGGCCATGGGACGAGCAGAGAAGGATGTAGGGTGCACGGTAAGGAAGCCAGCACTGCGGACAGCGATAGGGAGACGGGGCAGAGGTGGCCTGACCTGTGGCAGACACCCCCCAAGTCCAGTTCGAGTGAAGCCAAGGCCCAGCCCAGCACAGGTCCTGGCCTTGGACTTTCAGAAGATCCTACTGACATAGAACCTCTATGACAATAAACTCCAACCGCTGACTTGAGGGGCCTGAGAGAGCCTCCACCCCCTGGGGAAAGAAAATAAGTAAAACCCATGTACCTAAATCAGTCTCTTCCCAAGTAGGTTGTTTAAATGCAGAATGGAACGGGGTCAGTCAAGATCAGAGCCCCAGCACCTGGCCACTGTGCGAGCGTATTCACCGGCCAAGCCGATCTCAGCTCCTGCAGCTCTTACCCTCACACACCTACCAGCACCCCCTGAGTGGTTTTTCTTAACTCTCAGGTGAAATCCAATTCTATTCCAAGCCTTGAAAGATTCATCAAGCACCTACTGTGTGCAGGGCACTGGGCGGGGCCTATGAGGGCTGCACAGGTGATGGAGCTACGGTGCTAACCTTCCATCGGGAGAAGAGCAAGAAGGAGGCTGCAGGGGACGCAGGCAGCCGGGGGTTCCTGAAGGCTGTGTTCGCGATCGTTATCGCTGACAGTTCTCTATTTCTGGAAGCAGACTGAATAACAGCCCTGTGCTGCACAGTGGAAAGGGGGACAGGGGAAGAGCAACATTACAGTAGAAAAACTTGACAGAGGCTTCCTTGGCCAGACAACCAAGGTCCACGTCAACAGGGATAAATCATGTTGAGAGTATGGACCTTTGGATGTAATGAAAATGGAATTTACCTCTACGGCCTTCTTCCCCAAACCCATCCTCCCTATCTAATCATGAGGAAAACATCAGGCAGATTCTGATAGGAGAGCATCCTACAGAATGCCTGATGAATCCCTCAAAACTCTCAAGGTCATCAACAACAAGGAAAGCCTGAGAAACTGTCAGACCCAAGAGGAGCCTGAGGAGACGCGACAACTCAATGCAATGTGGGATCCTGGATGGGATTTTTCATTTTTTTTTAAGGTAGTTTTTATTTTTAAATTTTATTTATTTTTTGGCTGCATTGGGTCTTCCTTGCTGTGCGCGGGCTTTCTCTACTTGCAGCAAGCCGGAGCTACTCTTTGTTGCGGTGCGCGGGCTTCTCATCGTGATGGCTTCTCTTGTTGCGGAGCACGGGCTCTAGTCTCACGGGCTTCAGCAGTTGCAGCACATGGGCTCAGTAGTTGTGGCGCATGGGCTTAGTTGCTCCACGGCATGTGGGAGCTTCCTGGACCAGGGATCAAACCCGTGTCCCCTACATTGGCAGGCGGATTCTTAATCACTGTGCCAACAGAAAGTGAATATTAGGTAAAAACTTCAGAAATCTGAATAATCTACAGTCATCAGTTAATAATAAGGTATCAATATCGGTTCATTATTTGTAACAAATGTACCACATTAATGTTAGATTTTATTAATAGGGGAAATGGTGGAGGGCTTATCGGAGCTCTATACTTTCTGCTCAGCATTTCTATAGATCTAAAACTGTTTTAAAAAATAAAGTCTAGGGCTTCCCTGGTGGCACAGTGGTTGAGAGTCCGCCTGCCGATGCAGGGGACACAGGTTCGTGCCCCGGTCCGGGGAGATCCCACATGCCGCGGAGCGGCTGGGCCCGTGAGCCATGGCCACTGAGCCTGCGCATCCGGAGCCTGTGCTCTGCAACGGGAGAGGCCACAACAGTGAGAGGCCCACGTACCGCAAAAAGAAAAAGAAAAAGAAAAAGAAATAAAGTCTATTAAAAAGAACCCTGCAGGAATGAGGTTTGGGATGGCCAGTCTGTGAACCAGGACCTCTGCTGTCCAGGCATTTTGGTGAGCTATTCAGTATCTTTTAATAAAGCCCTTTTCTGCTTAAACTAGCTGCAGTGGGAGTTTGGCTGTTTGCAACCAACAACCTAGAATAATACACACGTTTACCTACTTACGGCATTTAAGAAAAGAGCTGCGGGAGATTTGGTGTCATTTTCCATTTTGAGTTTGACAGTCACTTTACAAAGGCAGGGTAATGTGCATAAAGTGTCTGGGGATAGAATCGGGACTAATGAGATCATATTTGCAAGATGCTTTGAGCTCCCTGGAGCTACTGAAAGGCAAGGTACAGGTATGATCATCATGAGAAAAAAACAAGCTTTGAGAACTTTGGCAGGGAGGCGGCTATAAGTGGAAATCAGTTCAATTACTCTCTCCTTTTAAAACAGACAAGTTCTATAAAAGTTAAAGATAAGTGATTTTTTTTTTTTTTTTTTGGTAAATCAAATTCCTCCTGACTTCTTCAGTCAAACATTGCTGCCTGTTCTATGATCTTTCAATTATTTTTGGTTTTGGGCTCCCTCTGACAATATATGCAGGCAGCTTGAGTTTCTCTGCTTCTAGATTCTCCAGCAGAATATCCTCAAACTCCAAAACCAAGCTCCGTTTTGAGGGGAAAAAAATCATATGCTTTCCTTTAATGTTATTGGAAATTTCAAGACAAATAACATGCTAAAAAAAACCCCAACCAATACCAATGGTAATAGTAGAAGAAAATGATATATATTTTTTAAATTTATTTATTTATTTATTTATTTTTTTGCGGTACGCAGGCCTCTCACCGCTGCGGCCTCTCCCGTTGCAGAGCACAGGCTCCGGACGCGCAGGCTCAGCGGCCATGGCTCACGGGCCCAGCCCTCCACGGCATGTGGGATCTTCCCGGATCGGGGCACGAACCCGTGTCCCCTGCATCGGCAGGCGGAATCTCAACCACTGCGCCACCAGGGAAGCCCTTTAAATTTATTTTTATTTATTTATTTTTGGCTGCATTGGGTCTTTGTTGCTGCACGTAGGCTTTCTCTAGTTGTGGCGAGTGGTGGCTTCTCTTTTTGCAGAGCACGGGCTGTAGGTGCATGGGCTTCAGTAATTGTGGCACACAGGCTCATTAGTTGTGGCTCGTGGGCTCTAGAGCGCAGGCTCAGTAGTTGTGGTGCATGGGCTTAGTTGCTCCATGGCATGTGGAACCTTCTCAGACCAGGGCTCGAACCCGTGTCCCCTGCATTGGCAGGCGGATTCTTAACTACTGCGTCCCCAGGGAAGCCGAAAATGATATTTTTGTCTCTAAAGATACATTTTAAAAATTGTCGGCTCTTATAAACATTGCAGTTTTTGTGCCTCCTACAGAAGAGGAGCCCGGGGCTCAGCATGGCCCTTTCGACATCAGGTCTGTTGTGTTGTTTAGTTTTTAAAGTCCATAGTAAGGGAAAAAATCAGATACATGTGGGTAAAAAATGAGATCTCAATAGGAATGTTTTCTCCCTTTTTTTTTTTTGCGGTACACGGACCTCTCACTGTTGTGGCCTCTCCCGTTGCGGAGCACAAGCTCCGGACGCGCAGGCTCAGCGGCCATGGCTCACGGGCCCAGCCGCTCCGCGGCATGTGGGATCTCCCCGGACCGGGGCACGAACCCATGTCCCCTGCGTCGGCAGGTGGACTGTCAACCACTGTGCCACCAGGGAAGCCCTCTTCCTTTCTTTAAGGAGAGGTATTTTACCTCCAAATGTTCAAAGTCATCATGTCAGTGGACTGTCATGATTAACAGGGATTATTGGCTCTCATTCCTCCTCGGCCACCTTCAACCCAAGTTGTGTTTCTTGTTTTTCCTTTTAAAACCTTACAAGAGGCTATGAAGATTGGCCAACACATTCCAGAACATTCCCTACCAAGTTCCCTGATACTATCTTGGTGGACACATGGCCTGTTTCCCAAGATGTACATGAAGACAGTTTAACCATTTTGCAAGCATGTAGCAAGAGCCGCTAGTTTCAAAACTGGGCAAAAGACCGCTGTACCCTTCTCCAGGCAGTTTTGGTGTCTTAGGGTTTCTTGATTTGCCACACCTGCCTCCTGGCACGAGATTCAGATTTAGCAAAGATTCCTTATGTGACAAGTAATTAGAAATCCAACTCAAACGGCAAAGGGGAAGCTGTGGCTCCCATAATGGAAGTCCGGAGGTGGACGGATTTCCCTGAAGGCTGATGTGGTGACTCAGGTACGTGATATGGGAACCCTAGCTGTCTTCCTCTCGTAGAGACAGTTTTATCCTGAGGCCTGTCCCCCTTGTGGACCTGTAGAAGTCAAAGCCAGCTACTTTCTCCTTCATGTCCAGTAGGAGACAGAGTGGGTCTGTCTGCAAACCCCCAAGAAGTCAGAGGGTCATGTGATTGGACAGTTTCCATTATATGATCATTGATGGACCCATGACGTGACCAGGATGCTGTGCTGTGCTGTGCTGATGGGCAGAAGTCCACCACAGCCCAACCCCTGGAACTAGAAATGGTACCCACACCCCACTCCCCAACACCGGGCTTCCCCAGGGCAGAGGGCGTGCACCTGAATGAAATCTGTTGTCCTTAGAAAGGAGGAAAGGTCAACGGCTGCTCTCAGCAGGCCCCCTGCAAGGACCTCTGTTGTGATTTTCTGGAAATTACCTTTGGCAAACGCCGGAACTTCCAAATTTCTTCTTGGAGATGTTTGCCGGCACAGATGGCATATTAGGGGAAAAGGGAGTTTCTTGAGAAGCTCTGAGATGACATTTTTCGGCCACGGCATCTAGAAAGTGGATCCTGAATTCAGCGTATATACGCACTAGATACACATGTATCTTTTTCATGGAATACTTTTCAATAACCTTGCCTTTGAAAGTTTTAGGTTGAAAAAGTATAAAAAGACAGTTTTAGCAATGATTCTCGACATCCGTGACTTGGTTTGGGCACTAAGTGTTTTCCTAAGGGGAAGTTCATATTCAAACTTTCAAGTATAATTGTCAAATAGGACAAGATTTGCTGAAAGATAATCATTTTAAGAAGTTTACAGCTGTATGTTTTTACCCTAGTATTCCACAAATACGACACCTCCCCCTCCAGCATGTAAAAGTGTTTATTTCCCTTTGCCAATCATCAGACCCCAGTGGAGAACTTTCTGACTGACATTCAGATCTTCATACAGAGCAAAGTGGATCATCTGAGGCAACCCTCAGATGCATAGCTTTTCATGTAGTTGATTACCGTTGGTTGAGGTTTTCTTATCAATTCCTGGGCAGAAGTTTGAAAGGTAACACTGACGATGCATGATACAGCACATTCCAGAAACGAGTGTTTTCCTTTGATTTTTGCTCGGTATCTGCAAATCCCAGCATTTCAGGAGCATCACCAGGGCAGAACACCATTAATGTTTTTTTTTTTTCTATTTGACTAATTTACTTTGAAGAATTTTCATGTGGCTTCAAAACTGTCATCAGCTTTCACGACGATATGTAAGACCTGAGAAAACCACATTTCTTTCCCAACAGTATCTTGAGCCATTGTGCCTAATGAAATTATTAAGCTCAATTTCCTCTATTGGTTTATTCAGCACACATAGGGAAAAGAGGGGCATTAAATCAGTCTTTTGCAAAACTTGAAGTTTGATGTCCTAAGCTAATTCAGTTAATGATTATTTGATTGAAAAATTGGACTGGCTTGAACAGCAATCTGAATTTTTCTCTTAGATTCTTCTCCAAAGGAAACTTGAGCAGCTGTCAGAATGCAAATTTTCACATGAGTTTCTCCACTATGAAAGGCTGGCTTTTGTTGTTATTGTTGTTTTAATCTTAGTAATGGAAAAAGCTGAATCATACAAAACCTTCTGCACTTTGTTGATTCCTGATATTATGTTCTAGTTCTGCCCAATCTTACGTGCAGCCGAAAATTCTCCTTTGCAGGAAAAGCAAAGGTATAAACATAAATGTCCTCTTAAAATATTTTGGCTGAAATATCACTTAAATCAATAATTTCTGTCAGGGACTTTCCTGGTGGCACAGTGGTTAAGAATCTGCCTGCCAATGCAGGGGACATGGGTTCGAGCCCTGGTCTGGGGAGATCCCACATGCCGCGGAGCACCTAAGCCCATGAGCCACAGCTACTGAGCCTGCCCTCTAGAGCCCGCGAGCCACAACTACTGAGCCCGTGTGCCACAACTACTGAAGCCCACGCGCCTAGAGCCCGTGCTCTGCAACAAGAGAAGCCACAGCAACAAGCCCGCGCACCACAACGAAGAGTAGCCTCCTCTGGCCACAGCTGCCACGCGCAGCAACGAAGACCCAACACAGCCAAAAATAAATAAATTAAATAAATAAAATTTAAAAATATTAAATGTGTTGGCATCTCTTAAAGAAAAAAAGAATTTCTGTCATAGTTACACAACAATTCTGGAACTCCAACATACTGGAAAAAAAGTACTCCATCCTGCGTGAATCCATATATGACAATAAACATTGCCACAGATTGTTGATGCCATCTTCAGCCACCCAAAGAAAAAAGAAGAGTAAGCAAAAATGAGAGGTTTGATGGAAATACCTGGTCCCATACTTGTAGAGTGATGAGGGGTGTCCAGTGGTGGTGGGTCCAGACACACAGGCATGTCTGAAATTTGGAATGCTGAGACCACTTCCAGGTTCGAAGACTGTGTCCTTGGTCTAAGCCCACCACATTTAATGGCTCCATGGCAAGATTTAAATAATCTTTCTGGACAGTAATCTAATGCTGCCAACTCAAGTTCAAGGATAAGTGCTAACTTATACAAACAAAAGACGGTCCCAGAATCTACTTTTATACTTTATTACAGTATCTATAAAATCCAATGTTATTTTAAAAATATATGCATACTTATATTTAAACAGCAAGCTCACATACTGGGCAGTAGGAAGCAGCAGAAAAAAATTGGATTTTATAATCCAGGTGAATAGGACACATTGTGTTAACACGTGAGCTTCCTCTAAAGCCTTTCTTGCTTTATTTTCTGCCTATAGGCACCATTCAGGGGACTTATTTGTTCTCTGTAGTTTGTATTATAAAATAAATATCTGTTTTTAATTTTCCAAATATAACATTAAAATGCTTAATATGTTTCCCCCAATTTCCCATACCTGCCGGCCATATTCTGCCGGACCCCACTCCTACTAAATACTTCCAAAGAAAAAGTGCTTGGGAATTCCCTGGCGATCCAGTGGTTAGGACTCTGTGCCTCCATTGCCGGGGGCCGGGTTCGATCCCTGGTCAGGGAGCTAAGATCCCACAAGCCCTGTGGTGAAGCCAAAAAAAAGAGTGCTTAACATGGAATGACACAGCAATGAATCCCAGAGAAGCAAGAGTTATTCTGTGAATCTCAACTACTCTGATTTTTTTATATGGACATAAAACCAAATTTTAAAGTAGGCAGCCCTCAGGTTAGGAACAGAGATGTGTATTAAAATACTATTTGTCAGGCTTTTTTTTTGGCATGGAGAATTATGTCTGCATTAAACAAAATGTTATAAAGGGTGCCTCACCAATGTCCTATATCCATGTGAAATGAATTATACTAATCAAGGACTTCGGACATATATGGACTCAGGTAGATTGAAAGCGGGCCCTCCGCAGGTTTGGATGCTGAGAACAAGGAGATTTAATGAGGCGTAGGAAAACATCGTCCACCAACAGTACAACCTTCCAGGTTGTCTGATTCTAGTCTTTCATTGTCTTTGAGCTGTTTTCTGTCTCAGTAAGTTGTAGGTACCTGTGTTAGTTTCTTAGGGCTATCGTAACAAAGTGGCACCAGCTAAGTGGTTTAGAACAGAAATGGATTGTTTCACAGCTCTGGAGCCTAGAAGTCTGAAGTCAGGGTGTCAGCAGGTCCATCCTCTCTCTGAAGGCTCTGGGGGATCCCTCCCCACCTCTTCCAGCTTCTCCTTCCCGCCGCTAGCCATGCTTGGGCTTCTTGGTTCACAGACACATCACTACGATCTCCACTCTTGTCTTCACATGATGTTCTCCCCGTGCGTGTGTCTGTGTCCAAACTTCCATCTTCTTCTAAGGACATCAGTCGTATTGGATTTGGGGCTCACCCTCATCCAGGATGACCTCATCTTAACTTGATTACATTGCAAAGACCGTATTTCCAAATAAGGTCCCATTCGCAGGTTCTCGGATGGATGTGAATTTTCGGTGGGCGTTATTCAACCAGGTACAGTAACTAATAACAATGCAAAGGATTAATGTTTATAGACACGCACAGTCTGTCCTGTTCAGGAGAGGTGTAATTGCCTTCTCTCTCTCCCAGCACCTGGAACAACCAGTGTTTCCTTCATCTGCACGTTCATTTAAATATTCCTGATCTGTAAGTGGGTCTGCTCTTTGGACTCTCTTTTAAACAGATTGGCATGTGTGCCTGGTTCCTTCCTTTGTTGAATAAAATCTTTAACAAGCATTTATTTTTATATGTATGTGAGAGTCATGATTTTACCTTTTTTAAAAAACTACTTTTTAACAGTGAAAAGAGGAGGAAAAAGAAAGCACAAGGGAATTCCCTTCCCCTTCCATGGACCCTACTCTAGCCCTGAGCCAAAGGCTGAAGTAGGTCAAGGGTGCCTTGAACCCCCTCTATCTTCCACTCAGCACCCGCTCCAGCCTCCCAGAGACGTCTCCTCAGGTTCTCTGTCCTGCATCCCAAGTGGGTGGAGCCCTCACCTAGAGCCCAAGCACCTGACACTAATGCTTCCTCCTGAATCCAACTCGCTTCGCCCCATCCAAAGGCCCTGTCCTCAGCGGCTCCCTTGTGAATTGCAACTGGGAGAAGCTGATCCCCTTTTCCCACTGAACTCCCACCTTTTAAAAAGACAGTGCTTGTTGACCCATTTTCACCAATATTCAGCCTGATTTTAAAGAATGTAATTGAGACTCTGATCCTACTTTTCCCAGATTCTTCTTCTTTTGCCTCCGAATTCACAAAACGTCTAAATCTATTTCTTTTTTTAAGTTTACAATTGTGTCCTATGGCATGGCAATGTGTAGATGGTTAGCAAATCAGCTGTTATAAATTGAGGAAGTTTTCAGATACTTTTATTTTCAAATTGTTATTTTGGGAGAAATGGGCAGTTTGTTTAGAATTGTTCTTATTTATACATTTTTCTGTTTACCTCTTTGGGAGGTGATTTGGTCTAAATATATTTATGGTTGGAGCCAGAGAGGTGGATTTGGGGTCTGGAAGATTTCAAAGATGTAAATACTCACTAGAGACTCGGGAATATCTGTGGTTGTACCTTGGGTGGCTTTTCCATCTTCAGGGTTGGGAAGCAGCGCCTCTGGAGGGAAAGATGAGGTCTGCCCCAGGAAGGGATTGGCAGGGTGGTGGAGGAAGGTTCTAGGAGACCAATGTGCCCCACTAAAAGCCAAGAGTAGGAATTCAGTGGGCCTTCCAGGTTTCACGGTTGAAGGGAGCTGGTAACTCCAGATCAGGTCTGTGGTTGCAGAAGTCTGTAAGGTTCTGGAAGCTTTTCCATGTTATTTCTGTGCTCCTGTCCTGGGCCACAAGGAGAGAAGGCAGGCAGACTGGAGGTGACTGTGCCCCACTGCACAGCTGTGGAAGGGCAACTAGGGTTGTGTTAAAGAGGGAACTGCTTAAAGAAGGTGACACTGCTGCCACAGATGCTGGGATGCTGGGTGGTGGCCATGGGCTCCCTGGAGATGTAATAGGGAAGAACCTTTGGATTTTGGGGGTTTTATTGGCTGCTCGACGCAGCTAGTGGGATCTTAGTTCCCCAACCAAGGATTGAACCCACGCCTTCGGCAGTGAAAGCATGGAGTCCTAACCACTGGACCACCAGGGAATTCCTGAGAAGAACCTTTGTATTCTATTACAAGTTAATCACTAAAGGGATATTACCTGTAAGCTTAAGTTATACATAATGGCCCATCTCTGGGAACCCTGCCTCCCAGGTAAAGAGTGTTAAGCTAAAACACCTTTGTTTAGCTCACAGGAAACAACATGACCAGGCCCACCTGTGAATGACTGCAGGCAGGAAGAAATGAACACATCCCCTCTGAGGGCTGACCAGAACCAAGAAATGTTTGACTTTCTTCCCTCCCCTTTTAGTATAAAAGAAGCCTGAGTTCTAACTCAGGGGAGATGGTTCTTTGGGACATAAGTCCACCATCTTCTTGGTTCCTAGCCTTCCGAATAAAGTCACTATTCCTTGCCCCAACGACTTGTCTCCTGGTTTACTGGCCTGTTGTGCAGCAAGCAGTATAGCTTGGACTCAGTAAAAGAGATGGCCCAACGTGGGTCCACCTCGATTTTGTGGCACCTGATGGCACTGGAGGTTTGGAGAGTATGACAGTGACATCCCTGCCTAATCTGTTTACCATCTTTCACTGCTTCCATTTTCAATCTTCCCTAATTATACCTGGGTCTCAGGTGGCTGGTACCCTCGGCGAGCTCCACTCTGCTTCTCCAATTCCTTCTTCTGGAATCTGGTATAACTGGAGGTATTTGGAGCAGAGGAAGACCACAGCTCTCCCTTCAGGACAGTTAAACTGGAGGAACCATGTGCTTGTGTTCTAAAGAACAACAGTAACCCCAGTACTAACATATGTAAAGCTTATTATGTGCCAGGTACTGTTTTAAGCATTTTACATAAATTAGCTCATTTACGCCTCATTAATAAAACTATGAAGAAGGTGCTATTACTATTCCCATCCTTACAGACAGAGAAACTGAAGCACAAAGAGGTTCAACAGTAGCTGAAAGACTATCCTACTTGCCAAGGGAAGTTCATTACTTCCTTAGGTAGTGTGTTAATAATATCCCCCTAACAAGGCTGATCTGAAGAACAGTGTTTATTTCTAGTGGGCTTGTTGGGGATTGGTAGCTACTGGGCACATTCTTCATCCTCAGTGTTATTTTGGGGTTAAAACGAGCAGCAGTAGGTCCAAGGGACACACAGAGTGAGCGTCCCCGCCATCGCTGATCTGGCCGTGGGGAGTTGGGGGTAAACAATGATATGAGTAATGGTTAAGCTTCCAAGCCAAAGAGAAATGCCTGAACCATGAGTAGTACTAGAAACAGTCCTGAATTCCAGATCCCCAGAAGATCTGGAGCTGGGAGACGCCCTCCCCGCACCACAGAGTGGGGTGGAAGCAGGAATTCCATTCTCAGCGGGGGGCTAGAGGAGGGTGGGCTCTATCCCAGAGGGTTCCTAGGAGGCCTTCTGTAGGGGCACAGCCTCCAGCTACAGGGATAAAAGGAATTTCTGGGGTGGGGAGAGAGCTGGGGCTCTGGGTTTATCCTTCCTTTCACAAACCTTCACTGAGTGCTAATCATAAGGATATTAGCTAATATTAATGCAGCGCTCATTCAATGGCACTTTCCATGTTAAACCTTTCCCACGTATTGCTTTTCTGAATGTTCTCTTACAACCTTGTAAGGGAGGTGTTACTACCTGTAGAGAGGAATATGTAGCCCTACAGCGTTTAAATAACTTGCCCAAGCCAAAAAGAGCTGAACTTTTAGAAAATGTATTGAGGTATAGCATACATTTGGAAAAACCCTACGTGTATAGATGTGTATAGATGGATGAATCATCTCAAAGTGAACCCATCTGTGCAGCCACCTCTCAGGATCGCAAGTAGGACATGACATTCCAAGGGCCCCAAACCCCTCTCTGTACCCTTCCCAGCCACTACCCCCCCTCCTCCCCAAAGGTAAACACTATCCACCTTTCATACAGCAGACCACCTTTCATACAGCAGAGCTTAGTTTTGCCTGATTTTAAGCTTTCTATAAATGGAATCATGTGGCATGTGCTCTCTTTCGTGTTTGCCTCCTTTTGGCCAGCATCATGTCGGTGATATTCACCCATGTTGTTGAGAGCAGCAGAGTTCACCCATGTTCACGGCAGTATAGTGTTCCACCGTGTGAATACGCCACAACAAATTTATCCAGTCTCCTGTTGGTGAACATTTGTTTTCTTCTAGTCCTTGTTGTTTTGTTTCTCGCCTCATTCTCCTCCTTCCTCCTCTTTCCCGTGATGAAGGAAGCTACCGTGAAGAGCCCAGTCTCTGTCTTGTTGGAAATATGTACACATTTGTGCCGGGTACGTGATCAGGAGTGGAATTACTGAGTCACAGGGTTGATGCTAAGTAGGGTTTTGAACACTGATGTGCCAAATCTCAACTTAACAACCATGCCATATGCCCCCATGTGCAATGGATAGTACCAGGCTGGGGATATGGACCTAAAACCCCAGACAGGCGTCCTGAGCAGACATCTGATGTGGCAGGGGACACAGAGAGAGGGGTAGGGAAAACAAGCAATGCTAGGGGAGGTCTGGAAGTCAGGAGGAGGACTGAGGCTCTGGCTTGGGTTTCTGGGCAGGTGGTGGTGTCACTAAACGTAAGAAGGGCAGAAGGAGAGCCAATTTGTGGGAGAAGAAGATGAGTTCAGTCTGGCCCAGAAAGACTCCTAAGACGCCTAAGGGACCTCCAGGAGGTGCTACCCAGAGTACATCAGGCTCTGTGTGTTTGTAAAGCTTACCCCAGGAGCCCTGTGTATGGGGGAAAGCCAGGCAGAAGGTGAGATTGCCCGGGGAAGATGGGCACGGAGCGAAGAGCTTTGTGGACCACTGACGCTGGAGAGTCAGGGTGCCTGGTAAGACCAAGCCGGGGAGAAAGTGGCGAGTGTCTAGAGCGGCAAGAACCAAGAATGCACACAGACTTGTTGAGGGGCTCGAAGACTGGCCCCCACTCAGTGTGCAGACCACACCCACATTGTCAGGACCCCTGATGGGTGCGGTACTCAACAGCCTCGGTGATGTTCCAGCAGGGGGGTGGTAGGCGTGACCCCAGGGAAGGGGTTCTCTTGTTGTGGGTGGTGGAAAGTCAAGGGTAAGTTCTGGAGGCAGAGTCTGATATGAGAAGAATTTAGGTGAGACCTTGTAGAATTAACCTGCAACAGGGAAAGAGAAAGAGCAGGAACGAGGGTGTGGTGCTGAGTGATCGAAGAAGGGGTTGGAGGGTTCTGGGATGTGGCAATGCCTAGCAACAAGGTCAAGTGAGGCACGAAGAGTTGGGTTAGAGGCGGGGTGGGAAATGAGGCCACCAGAGGGTCCGCAGCTAGAACAGAACAAAGGCAGTCTCTCCCAGATTCGCAGAAAATGAATTCCACTCGATGTGTAGAATTCCACCATCTCAGTGTCAAGGGTCATTTACACAACATTTTAACTCTACTCTCTAGAGTCTGATTCTGCTGAGGGGCAAGTGTTCACAGATGACCCCACGGCAGAACTAGTGGAAGTAAATGTTACTAGGAGTATTTGCAAGGGGGTGATCCCACTTCATTTGAGAACTCTGAGACCCGAGCACAAATTGGCTGCGGCGAGGGACGCGTTTTGATTCTCTGTTGTGTGGGTACAGCCCCACTTCCTGCTGCCAAGAGGGATCCCAGGTCGTGTGGTGGGGTTCAGTGGATGCTTCATCAACAGGGTCCCAGTGAGCACACCTGAAGTTTGGAGAGTCAGAGACATAAAGACAGGAGGTGGGGCAGGGGCACTGATAGGATGCCCAGAGCAAAGAGCCCGAGGCGGACTGGTGTGGGACAAACAGAAACGAAGTTCAGTTCGAGAAATTTGGGAGATTTTAGGGAAAACATTTTTAAACATAGACTGGGGACTTCCCTGGTGGCCCAGTGGTTAGGACTCCGCGCTTTCACTGCAGGGGGCGTGGGTTCAATCCCCGGTGGGGGAACTAAGACCCCACAAGCTGCGCGGTGGAGCCAAAAATAAAAATACAAATAAATTAAAAAATAGACTGATATAGTTCAGACATCTTCAAAGGCTAGAATACCTGAGATTCTCCAGATGGAGAGCAATTTGGTTTCATTCCTCTGACAATCTAGCGAAGGGCAATCTGGGTCCAAGAACTGGGACTCAAAGAGAGAGTGGAGATTGACATGATGAGCAGTGAAAAATCATCCACAATAGAGAGCAAGAGAAGCATGAAGTCAAAACTGCTGTGATCTCTGTCCTCTACGGTGCGTGTGTTCCTGCCAGTTCAGCGTCAAAGCTCTTCTGGTTGAGACTGGAGGGTTTGGGGCAGGGAGTGCGGGGACAACCGGAGCCCGTCAGCCTACAAGACACAAAGGAGCCAGGTTCCCTTTAGCGCACCCAGCACCCAGACACACTCACGGTAAGGCTCCACTGAGGTTGAAGTGAGATGAAGTATTGACTTCTTTACACTATTCTGGGTCTAATGCCTGCACGTTCAATCAACTGGCAAGGCAGCCTCTGTCTGTCTACCCTGCCTCTGGTTGGGGTCACAAAGACTCTGGTCAGGCTACTCCCCTCGAGACAAGTATCCACTGGGCTCCACTATTGGAATCCAAGACAGTCTGAGAGAGATTTGCCATGGTGTCCTTCTTCAGTAGTGCTTGGAGCACCTGGCCCTCCTCCCCAACCCCAGCGGGCCCCTGCTCCCCGGGCCCTCAGACCCCCCAGGCCCCGCTGCCACCGCCAGGATACCTGCATCCCCCCGGCAAAGCCAGCAGGACTCCGGGCAGCCATCTACCTCCAGATCAACCTGGAGCTCTGTGCCTCGACCTACCCGTGCCTTGACGACCTTGACCCGGTGATGTTGCTTTGAAGAACTTTGCAAAGTCTTTTCTTCACTGATCTCGTGAGGAGAGTGAGAAACCGATGAAGTTGCAGAACCAACGAGGTGGCCGAATCTTCCTTGAGGAGATCAAGAAACCGGGCCGTGACACCTGGGAGAACAGGCTGAATCTGCCGGAGTGTGCAGTTTACATGGAAAAGAGCATGGATCTGTTATCACCAGAACCGCACAAACTGGCCGCTGACAAAATGACCCCCATTTGGGTGACTTCATTGAGACGCATGACCTGAATGAGCGGGTGAAATCCATCAAAGACCTGGGCGACCACATAACAAACTCGTGCAAGATGGGGGTCCCAACTCTGGCCGGCAGACTGTCACTTTGACAAGCGCACCCTGGGAGACAGTGACGACAAGAGCTAAGCCTCGGGCTGGCTTCCAGAGCCACGGGGGTGACGTCCTGGGCACCAAGGAAGTGCATGCATGTTGGGGTTACCTTGACCTTTTCTAGAAGTTGCACCAAAACATCTGCTTAAGTTCCTTTCTTATACCATTCCTTCCAATAAAGTAATTTGGTACCTCCCCCTGCCAAAAAAATAATAAATTTGAGACCTTTATTAAGTCCTTCTCTCTTTGTGACATTGTTCAGCCCTTCCAGTGTGAGTCATCGACAGCCCCAGCGGTTGGTAGCTGTCAGGGGACCCTGGCTGCCTATGTCGTGAGCACACGGGCAGGTACAGGCATCTCATCGTCGGGAGCAAGTGCAAGCCTGCAGAGCAGGACCGTGCTGAGACGTGTTCTGTTCCACCCATTCCATCAATGCTTACTCAAGAAATTCTGTCAAGGAGAATGTTTGTGAGGGGTGGGAGGGGAAGAGAGAGGTCTGTGCTAACAGAGAAGAAACCAGAAACCAGAGACCAGGTCTCAAAGGGGAGCTGATCCCTAGAGCAGCCTTGCAGTCTGGTAAGGGGGACTCAGAAGCCAACTGCTGCTGCGGGGAATGTGGGCGTGAGTCACCAGCAGGGAGGATTCTGTGGAGGAATCTGTGGTACAATGTGCAAATTGAGATGCTGGTTGTGCATCTGCTTCCTCCAGAAACCAGGTGACTGAATAACTGCAGATTAGGAGAGGGAAGAACAGAATTGGGGGATTTTTATTGTCGTAAACTGGGGATATTTCTGGTCCAAGAATAAAATGCCAAAATGTTCTGGTGAATTCTCGAGACAATCTATACCATGGGACCAGAGGCAGTCGTAGTCAACTGTAAAAATGTGTCCAAAAAAAGTCATAACTGTGGGCTCACCACAGTTAATGTGGTAAGAGGTGGGTGTAGATCCCACAATCTTTGTACCCGGGGTTGTTTGTCTTTGGAATTGACGAGCTAATGTCTTCCGGGTCGGGTAGGATACTCCAGGTTGGGCAGGGTGAGTGAGTTGCTTTAGGTTTAGGATCTCAAGAAAGCTGGGATTGCTCAGCCATCTCTTATTTACTCAATCAGGAACGTTTCCTGAGCATCGTCTGGGCCACGTGCTGCTTTAGGATACAGCTGGACAGGTCTCTGTTCTTGAGATTCACAATCTGGTTCACACCCCTTGAGCCTTGCCCTCTGCAGTCCCACATGGGCAAAACTCCCACCTCCTTCCCATTCCTGGAGCCTCAGGAAGGACAGGGGTTTTGGAATATGGTGCGAGGGAGGCTTCTCACTTCCCAGCTTTGGACTGGAGAGCTGGGCGACTACCGTGCGAGCAGCCAGCGTGAGTCCAAGCGACGGCGTCTGTGTCTGCTGTAGATGGTCACTGTTCAGGCAGAGTATGGGGCTCGTGCTGATGTCAGATTTGGGTGAGGCTGGCAATGTCCATTGAATTTAAAAGAAAAGAAGCCCCTGCAGGACCCTTGGGAAAGGAGAGGAGGGGCAGAAGCACATGACAGTGATTCAAATAGTAACAGGGAGAACAGAGACGGGAGACGTCTTTACTTTATACACTCAGAGTGTTGGGGGTGGAGGCGCAGAGTGTTTCCAAAAAGCACATACTACTTTTGCAATTTGCAAAGAAACATTATATATATACATTTTTTAATGAGTAAATAAAAGATGGAAAGTGGAGCTTGTTGAAGGAGATCTTTCTTGAGGAAGGTTTGGCTGGGACGGTGAGGCAGGTGGGACTGAGGTGGGTGGAAAAGGGTTGGGGGAAGCAGCAGAGTCTGGTTTAAGATGCAGAGCTGAGCGGGGTTGTGGATTGCAGAGGACAGTTGCCACAGGATGACATGAGGACCGTCGGGGGTTGGTTGGTGGTAGTATCCAGAATCCCCAGGGAGGAAGGCTCCAGGTTTAGCTGTAGGGGAGAGGTCTCTTCCACCGGAAACTGAGAAGTGACAAAGGTCAGGGACGCAGATAAATCTCAGCTGGGAGAGGGGGGTCTGGGGCGCTCCGTCTGGAAGAGGTTGCTCCCGTTTCTCTGTAGAGCAGGAGGTGAGAGCTTTGGAGGAGGGTCGTGGCTTAGGCTTGGGGGAAGTCGGGGAAGATCTGAGGCCACCGTGGGGAATGAAGGAAGGATAGGGTGGCGGGTCCAGCACCCTGGGGAGTCCAAATTGCTGGAGCCGGGATTGGGGCGGGGAGAGGACGAGGCTCAAGCTGCTGGAGCAGGTAGGACAGGGATCACAGGACCCTCCCCGAGGGGAGGGACATGCAGACAGGAGACAGGGATGCATGGGGACCCCACTACCTGCATGGCTCACTCCCCCACTTCCTTTAAGTCTTAGTTCCAAAGCCCCTTCCTCAGCGGGACCTTCTCTAGCCCCCTCCACTAAAACTCTAACCCCAGGATCCTTCCCATTCTCTGTCCCTACTTTATCTTTGTTTCTTGGCAGGTAATACTATTTCACATGCAGTGCATTTCATGTATTTGTATTCCCAATAGAATGGAAGCCCTCCAAGGGCAGGGGTTATGGATTGAAATGTGTACCCCTAAAATTCATATGTTGAAGTCCTAATCCCCCAGAACCTCAGAATGTGACCTTACTTAAAAATATTGTTGTGGCAGATGTAATTAGTTAAGATGAGGTCATTAGGATGGGCCCTAATCCAATATGACTGGGGTCCTAAAAAAAAGGGGAGATTTGGATTCAGAGACACACACAGATGGAGGTAGACATGGGGTGATGCTTCTACAAGCCGAAGAAAGCCAAAGATATCCAGCAAATCAACAGAAGACAGGGGAAAGAGCCTGGACCAGATCCTCGCAGCCTCAGAATAAACTAACCCTGCCGACACCTTGATCTCAGGCCTCCAGCCTCCTGAACTGTGAGGGAACACATTCCGAGTGTTTAAGCCACCCACTTTGTGATGTTTTGTTACAACCGTACTAGTAAACTAATATGGCAGGGAATTAATTTTTACTTCATTTTTAAAATATTTGCCCAGTGATCCTCTCATCATGCACGGCACGTTCAGCCCAAATTCTCTCTGCCCTTAGCTTTGACCCCCTGAGAACATTTTGGCGTGAAATGCAGCCAGGAGAATTAGGCCAAGAATAGGTGGAAGCCAACCTGAATGATTCATCAGAGTCATTTAAAATTCTGATTTAGTCTTTGCTTTGATTACTGAATTTAGGCTCAGTTAGGGAGAGCGATGGGGCCTGAAAGCCCTGCCCTAAGGACACGTGGGTCCAGGCTCAGAGCCGTGCGTGTCGCCCCATCCGTCCTGTTTCACAAGATGCCCCTCTAGAAGCAGGACCACCAGCACTGGGTGAGACCCGAGTCTCCTTAGCGTGTGCCCCCAGCAGTCTGATTGGTGGTTACACATGGCAAGATATTAATCCGGCTTTATAGAGAACCGCTGCTGGTCAGAAGCCGGTACAGAATGCAGACATCCCCAGGGTCCTATGTCTTCCTACCTTTGATAATTTTTTTTTTCTTTTGTTTGTTTTTAATTCCTGAAGATCCAAAGACTTAGACATGCAAGTGGCTAAAGAAAATTCAGTTTCCTGATCTGTGCTTGATCTTGTCTAAACTCAGAAGGACCTGACAGACAGCTGGGCCCTGGTTTAGGATGCCGTATCTTCTCTTTCATTTAATAGAGATCTACTGAGCATGAATCAAGATGCTGAGACGCCCTCTTAGATGCTGGAGATTAAGTAAATTAATAATAAACGACAAGGTCCTGCTGTAGAGCACAGGGAGCTATATTCAATATCCTGTGATAAACCATAATGGAAAAGAAAATGAAAAATAATGTATATATATATATGTATATATATATATGTATAACCGAATCACTTTGTAGTACAGTAGAAATTAACACAACACTGCAAATCAACTATACCTCAATTAAAAAAAAAAAACCCAAAAACCAATAAGACCTGGTCCTTGAATTTAGTGAATTCTCAGTTTATGAGAAGGAAAATAGTTTTGCAAAAAATTTTGGGAAACAGGGTAATAGGAACTATTATAGGTGCATGAACAAAGGGGCGGTGATGGGGAAAAGAGTGTTTGCCCTGTACCAGGGTGGGAGGCCAGGGTGGGTCGTGGAGAAGCCTTCTGTTCAGTAGGTCCTTTAATAGCTTTTCACATCACATATGACTTCCTAAATTGGCCTTAAAAATCCAATCACTTTTATTCAGATGAGGATCCAAGGCCTTTTGTCCTTGGAGTAAACATGGCTTCCCTACTGATACCCTTTTATCGTTAACTCCCATCAAGAACAGGAAAAAGGCAGAAGAACTGCCAGTTAGATGCACACATGCATATACTTCTTCCAAATATTTAATCACAAAAGCAGAAATCCTTCCTAAAAGAAAATGAAGTTCTTAAATGTTTACGCCAATCCAGATTACAATGGCAGGGATCTCGCAGCTGTCCACTGAATCAAGTTAGCACCAAAGACCTGCTAATCTCTTTAACAGGGAGACCCAGAAATACACAGGAGACTTTTTCTTGTATTTTTAAGTAGGTCAGAAGGGTAATCTGGCCCAGCCATTCTGTAGATGGACTTCAGGACACTTTTAATTTACTACAAAAAACTCAAGGAAATTTGCAAAAATTCCCAACCAAAAATGTTTGGTTTGCTTAAATTGTTTTTTGAAAAAAGAGTGACTAAGAAAAGTCCCATCCCCCATGCACTTCTACTTCTCACGTGGGCAGGGGGAGAGCTGGAGGAGCCTGCTGCCAACTTCAGGAGGTGATGAGCTTCTCTGAAGTCCATCCTTGAAGATGATTTATGAGAGGAAGGTGAGAGCAAGAAAGTAGAGTGTCTCAGCCTTCAAGCGCAGGGTCTCCCCAAGCCCCCATTTTCTTCCTTGACACCAACCCCAGGCACTGGGCTAGTTTTCTTTGCTTTTAACTGCAGCCGTCACTCAGTCCAGACCCCAAGCCTGCCTGGGGTGCCCTCGTCCACAGCCACTGAAACCGAGCAGGACCCTGTGGGGTTCCTGCGTACGGAATTCTTTCTATCCCCCATTTTCTCATTTATAGGGAACGGACCCCAACCTCCGTGACCTTCCGTGAGTTCCAAAGGGCAGACTCAACATGTGCTAATCAAGGGAAGAGAAGCCAAGAAACCAACTGAGGCTACATGAAAAGAACCAGAGAAGCTCATCAAGAAGATTACCGGAGACCAGGTAATTAGAGGAGTGCAGGCCCTGCACACACCTTAATCTTATCAGCAACCCCAGCCTTGAACCTTTGCTGTAAAACTCCTCAACAAATCCTTCTGGGTTGGGACACATAGTTTTTTGGGGGCAGGAGCCCGCTGTATCCTCCTTTGCCTGACAAAGCTATTCTTTTCTACTTCACCCAAAATTCTGTCTCTGAGATCTGATTCGGCACCGGTGCACAGAGGCCCAGCTTTCAGCATCACCACCCAAAGCAAGAAACAGGCCTTTTCATTTTGGCAAGCTACATTGCCACTCACCAGGGTTAACAAAATAGATAGATATGCCCAGTGCTTTCTTCTTGATTTGCAGGCAATCTCCCTATATTCCAGCCATCAACCACTTGTAACAGGTGGCACAATGAATGTTTTTCCTACAGTTAATTTTTTCCCCCATTTGGCGTTTTTTGTTGTTTTGTTTATTTTTATTTTTTTAAATTGAAGTACAGTTGATTTACAGTATTGTGTTAGTTTCAGGTGTACAGCAAAGTGATTCAGTTATACATACATATATAACTATTCTTTTTCAGATTCTTTTCCCTCATAGGTTATTACAAAATATTGAGCAGAGTTCCCTGTGCTATACAGTAGGTCCTTGTTGGTTATCTATTTTATATATAGTAGTGTGTATATGTCAGTCCCAAACTCCTCTTTTATCCCTCACCCCTGTTGTTGATTCAAATATGCTTTATTTATTTATTTTTGCAGAATTAAAGTGCTTTTAGTTGCTGTTATGGAAACCAGCTCTGGAAGCTTAAAGAACAACAAAGGAAATTATTAGATGTGTATTATCTCATGAGATCTGCTTTAATTTGGTTGTGTCTACACCACCCCCAGCCCATGAATTTCCACTGGAATTTGGTGGTTTCTAGAACAGTAGGAGACAAGCAGGTTCTGAAACCAAGCAGGACCCTGTGAGGCTCCCAGGCACAAGTCCTTTCTGTGCCCCCCGTTTCTTGTTTGTAGGAAATAGGCTTCATTCAGCCTCCTTGACTTTCCCTGAGTCCCAAAGGGCAGGTTCGGACAGTTGCTAATTAGGGAAGGGAGGGGATGCAGAAACAAAGGAGGAGCGGTCAAGAAAAAACAGTGCAGCTTTGGAGCAGGGTCCTAGGAACTCCTCAAGGAATATATGTAGCAACACCTCTGAGTTTTTCTGCAGAACAAGGCCCTCACCCAGGGGCAGGATGGCAACTTCAGGTTAAGTGCAAGATTCCTGGATAACTGCTCTGTTACCTCACCACCAGCTGATCAGAGAAAGTCACATACCCTTCAGCCCTCACCCCAGATTTTGCCTATACAAACTTTTCCCCCAAAACCATCGGGCAGTTCAGGTTTCTGGAGTACGTGCCACCCGTTCTCCTTGCTTGGCTCTGCCATAAACCTCTCTCTGCTCCAAACTCTGACATTTTGGTTTACTTGGCCTCACTGTGCTGGGCACATGAACTTTGTTCAGTAACAATTTTCTTTTCATTCGAGATTTCCCATCTGAGATCATGGTATGGCTCTCCATTGACTCATGTCTCTTTCCTTGAGAACAGTTTTTATACATTTCTTGAATTTTTTCCCCAGTAGTCTAGACTTTGGGTTACCATTTTGAACACAGCAGTTAAGAAAATATTGAAGTTTAAGATGCTCAAGCCACCTGATGTGGGAGGTTCTCTCAAGAAAATACCAAGTAAGGATGCATTTGGATGTGTTGACTGAAATAAAAACACACAACATAAAAGTTGCAAGTGAAGTTTTATTCGGGGATCTTACTGAGGACTACAGTCTGGGAAACAGCCTCTCAGATAGCTCCAAGGTACTGCTTTGAAAGAGGTAAGGGGGGAGACTGAATATACACGAATTTTTTGCTGGAAAAAAAATGGAGTCGAACATCAAAAGATCACTGCTAATCACAAAGAACAGCCTCCTAAAATTAATGATTTTACTGCTTTTCTCTGTATGGGAAGGTGCAAGAATCTGGGATCATTGAAATTTTTCTTTAGATGTGTATTTTAACTATCTAGGGGCAGGTGTCCAAAGAACAGAATGCTTCCTCTCCCCCCCCACCCCATCCTGAATTTCCCTGTCAGTGGGTGACTGCAGTGGCTTATGACTTGATTTTTGTAGAACTGGAATGGCAAGAAACGTTTTTTTTTCTTTACAGATACGGTAAGAAAATGCTGGGAACGTCCTAAATATCAAGACTAGGAGATTGGTCAAATACACACAGGTATACCCAGTAATAGTCAAAATTTAGAACTATTATGGCTGCAACTCAGCAGTGGAGGAGACGGAATTGGAAGACAGTTCTGTCTGATATCACAATCTGCTCTTTATCCCCAGCTACACTGCCTTGCGAAAGAAAAAATAAAAAGCATTACTCATTCACCTCACGTGAGCTACTTCTCTGGCAAATAGAGCAACACGTTTGGAGAAGCAGCTCCTGCAGAGCAGTTTATATGATAAGTCGAATGGATACTTTAAATTTAATAATAATGAAAGTTAACAGTCATTTGTGTGCTAAATTCCAGACAATGTGAAGTGTTTAAAATCACTCTGCCATTGGATCCAGGGGTGGGGTGTTATTTGGTGAGCAGTGGGGAGGGTTTGAGTTTGCTCCACCGTTAGGTCCCCCATCCTGCCCCCCCAGCACTTTGCCTTCTAAACATATTTGCGGGAGGAGGCCATTACAGGTGCATTTGGTTTTCAAGCTTTAAATACACCGCTTTTAATTTTGAAAGCTCTTCCTGGTGTTACAGGTGCTGCAGTTAGGTGGCCTCTTTGAGAACTATAAAGTAGTGAATCTTTTTTTTAGTGGCTCAGAGACAAATTATTCAACTAAATCAGTAAGTTGCTTAATTGCCATACATATACAACACTTAAAAAATCATAAATTAAAATAGTTCATTGAAATTGAACAGTTCTGGATAAAATACAGTTTTGCACAATGTTACTCATTTAAGAGTTATTCTAAAAAAAAGAGTTATCCTGAGTGTGTTGGCAGTTTTGATAAGCTACCTTCACCTTCTTATGTAGATTTTGTACATATAAGATGCAACGTTGACTTTACAAAAAAATCTAAATGCCTAATTTTATGTTCTTTTATAACACCGAGACTCTCTTGTCTTTGTGGTAGAAGGGGTGCATTTAAAAAAAATTTATTTATTTATTTACTTTTGGCTGCATTGTGTCTTCGTTGCTGCGCACGGGCTTTCTCTAGTTGCGGCGAGCGGGGGCTTCTCTTTGTTGAGGTGCACGGGCTTCTCATTGCAGTGGCTTCTCATTGTGGCGCACACGCGGGCTTCAGTAGTTGTGGCATGCGGGCTCCGTAGTTGTGGCTCATAGGTTCTAGAGCGCAGGCTCAGTAGCTGTGGCACAAGGGCTTAGTTGCTCCGCGGCATGTGGGGTCTTCCCGGACCAGGGATGAACCCGGGTCCTCTGCATTGGCAGGCGGATTCTCAACCACTGTGCCACCAGGGAAGCCCCAAGGGGTGCATTTTTGAAAGAGAAAATAATCAGTTTAGATTTGGAGTCCGATCACTCACAAATGACGAGTCCTTATTTGGAGCAGGCTGTTTCAGAAGTTTACCTTTAAAGGCTAAACCATTTAGTGCTATTTGCACCCAAATTTCTGAGGAAGGAAAGGAGGAAGTGGTGAACTCTAAAGATAGAGCTTGAATTTTGTTGCTAAGTGACCAGGGATGAGGACCTAGGGGCTGCCCACTCCAGAAGAGGGTGCCCTGTGCTCCACTCCAGGACTGCAGCCAGGAAGGCCACTGCCCCAACTCCGCCGGGACCCTGTCACAGGCCACTGGGGTTCTTTCTTTAATACCACACGGTACCCTGCACTGGCTGGGGGAAAAAGAGGGCCAGCAAACCCAACCCACCTTGGGGGTGAGGGGGTGTTGGTCACTTCAACTTGTAAATCCCCTGACTTCATTTAACAGGCCTCTGGAAACACCAAAACAGCCATCAACCTTGAAAGGGGGAAATTCCAAGTGGGAATGTACGTAAATACGGCTAGTTACAGGAAAAGGTAAAAAGCAAACAACGATCTGGGGTATTTTGGGCTTCGGAGAGAAAGCCCCGGACTACAGAAGGAGGCCAGTGCACGCAAGTTCGCTTCTGGCTCAGGGCTCGCTCAGGCGTCCAACTGTCTTCACGAGAAGTTGCTGTCCTCCGGCCGCGGCCCTCCCTGCCTCAGGAAGCCACGTTAGCCGGTCCCGAGGACACTGGAGGCCGGCGCGATCACCACCGCAGTTGCGGCCCAGCGCAGGGTAACGCCAGGGGCTCAAGACCAAGCGGCCTTCGGCAGGCAGTTCAAACTTCACTCTGGCCTCCACCGCCCACCCCGGGTATTTCTGACCGCGTTCCCCACTGTGGCCCTCAGCTTGCCCGCCCGGGGCCTGGGGTCTTCTAGTTTGTCCCCAGTGCCTGCGGCGGCCCGGTTTGGTTCACCTTTGCACCCCGAGGGCCTCTTACGCGCTGGCACCTGGCAGGCACGCTGTTAAGAGCGGTGGAAAGAAAACAAGGAAAGGAGGGAGAGGGGACAGAGAGAAAGAGGTGGTGTTTGCCTTGTGGTCTCCGCATCCGCCCCTGGATCTGCGATGCTTTCTGTCAAAGATGCAACACCGCCTACCCAGGCTCGGCGCGCCCTCACACCGCGCCTCCACGCAAAGACTTTCCAACGAGGATTTGGCCCACGGTGTATCCTCTTCCAGGAGGTCAGGGGCTCCCCGCAGCTAATCCTCAACCCCTGCACCGGGACCGACGGGGAGAGGCCAAGCGCCGGCCAGGGAGAGTCCGGCGATGGGACCACGGCCGTCGCCTGCGGGCCTGCTCTCTGGGTTTGGCGGCCAGCCGCGAGGTCAGCGCCCCGTCTCGGCTTCACGCAGTGAATCCGTCTCGACTCCGCAGATCCAGGGCACGGTGACATTGGCCAGGGGTGAAGGAGGAGGGAACCCTTCTGGCCGGGAGCCGCCCTTTCCCACCCAAATGTTACCCCCAGAGGCTCCTGGACACCTGCCCAGGGACGCTCTTCTAGGAGTAACCTGAAAGCGACAGCTGGTCCGGGTTCTGAGTGACCTGGGGACTCCGCGAATCCTCCCCCCGCACCCCACGCCCCGCCCCGGGTTGGGACAACCCCGTGGCAGCACGGAGCTCCCAGTTCAGAGGGGCACCGGGGTGGACACCACCTCCCACGCATCCACTTGTCCTCCGTGCCCAGTGCGCCCCGGGGATGCCCGGGTCTGAAGCCGGGAGTGAAGTTGGCCCCGGAGCCCAGACTCCTGGGAAGATGCAAAAATGGGCTCCGAGCCTCGGACGCTGAAAAACTTCCCCCACCCCAGCCCGGAGGCCTGACGCCCTGGGCGGCTCCGGGCCTCGGGGATCTGGGCGTTCCCGACGCCAGGGCAGGCTCAGCCCGCGGCGTTCTCCGACCCCTACCTTCGCCCTCATCCCCGGGGCCGCCGGAGGGGAGAGGCGGGGCCGCCCGCCACAAGGGCGTTCGGGTTCTGTAGTTATTGCTTCTGGTTCTCCCGCGCGTGCATTTCTCCGCTCCCCGGCAAAGCAGTCGGGTGCGCTGTCCCCGCGGGGCCGAGGAGCCGCTGCTTCGCTCTTAACTTTTGGCAGGATCAGGCCTGCGGGCTCGGGACCCGGGGCGCGCACCTCCTCCTGCGCGGCCGCCCCGCCCCCGCCCCCCCCCCACCCCGCGCCAGCCGGCCGCGCTCAGAAAGCCCCCGCGGCTCCGCCCACCCCTTAGGGGCTTTCTTCAGCCTCCAGCGACTGGAGTCCTGGAGCGCAGCCGCCGGGCGCGCGTTTCCGCCGAGCTGGGGCGCGCAGAGCATTGCTTTTCTGGGGCCGCCAGAGACAAGAGGCGGTGACCTCGGTGCGCGCCCCGCGTCCCCGGCTCCTGGCCAGCTCCCCGGCCCCCGGCCCGCGCCCCGGCCGCCAGCATGGTGCTGCTGGCCGGGCCCGGGCCGGAGGGCGGCGGGGCGCGCCGCGTGTCCCCGCAGTCGCCGTCCCCACCCCGGGACGC
Source organism: Pseudorca crassidens (assembly GCF_039906515.1). Taxonomy (NCBI): domain Eukaryota; kingdom Metazoa; phylum Chordata; class Mammalia; order Artiodactyla; family Delphinidae; genus Pseudorca; species Pseudorca crassidens. Next base: position 9,293,692 of record NC_090298.1, read on the forward strand.
GCAGGCCGGGGAGGACCCAGCTGACTTCGAGGAGTACGAGGACTTCTCGAGTCTGCCCGACACCCGCAGCATCGCCTCGGACGACTCCTTCTACCCTTTTGGAGGCGAGGAGGAGTACAGCTCCGTGAGCGCGGAGAGCGTCCCGGAGGCCGTCCCGGAGGCGGCGACCCTCCTGCGCGCCGCCTGCGCCAACGATGTGGGGCTGCTGAGGGCGCTGGTGCGGCGGGGGCCCAGCGCCGAGGAGGTACAGGAGACCGACCGCAACGGCCGGGTAAGCGAGCGTCCCCGCAGGTTTCGGGTGCCCTCCGCGTACCTCCTATTGCCCGCGCCACCCGGATCCTGACTCTGTTCAGCACCCGCGGTGAACCCTTTTCCTCGCTCTCTGGGCGTGGGGCACGTGTGGAGCCTTGGGTGGCCTGCCCATCCCGGGCTGGGGTGGGGCGGCACGATTGATCTGCCAGAGGTCACAGCGCCGCGGGGGCCAACGCTAGTCCCGGCGTGCTCACCTCAGCCCCCTCTCGTTTCCCGCCCCCGGAGTCCTCTTACTCCTGCCTGGGGCCCGCGCCGGGATCCGGGTTGGAAGCCTCTCGCCGGTTCCCTTCACCCTCGGTCCCCTCTGACCGTCATCCTTGCTCGCCTGCCGGGGAGAGCCCTTCTGCCCAGAGCCCCACTTGTCCCCAGTCCTCGGCCCTCGCGCTGCCCCTGCACTTTCCCTTCCACGCCCGAGCGCGGATCGGCTTGTTCCTGCCCCCCGGGTTCGGAGTTTCCTCTGGGACCCCCTGCTTACCCGTACCCCTCCCCCCTCCCACGCCCGGCCGCTCCTGGTGACCCACGCGGTGACCTGCCAGCGTGATGTCCGACTTGGCTGTCTGCACGGTCACCGCGGAGAGCCAGGCCCCGGGGAGGGCCGCGGAGGGGCGCGCGCCCAGCAGGTAAGGCAGGCGGGCGTGGAGGCGGGGAGAGGCACGGGGTACGCATCAGTCAGGGCGAGACTCAGAGACGATGAGAAACACTTAGAAAAAGTTGGCTTGAGAGGAACTGGCTCTCACAACACAACCCACCAAAGCAGCTGGAGGGAAAAACCAAAGGGTGCCCACGGTGGCCAAGTGCCCGTGGTCTGTGCTGTGTGCCTAGTGGCAGAGATCTCACCTGATTGTCACATTCCCCGGTCCCCGGGGGATCCGCAGCCTCAGCCTGGCACAGATCGGGAGGGAAAGTGCTTTTGCTCGGGAGCCCACGCCTGATAAGAAAGATGTGCGTTTCCTTGGGAACTGGTGGGACCCTGTGCCTTTGGTTTATCTCAGGGGGCCGGCTGGTTCGCCCCCGACTGTGGTCTGGGCCCGCTTTAGGCAGACAGGAGCCCTTAGGCAGACAGGAGCCCCGGGAAGGGTCATTTTCTGCTGCTACACGTATGGTCTAACTTGACACAGCATTTGAACTTGGGGAAGGTTCTGCACTTGGTGTGATGTGTCAGATGGTGCCGGCCCTGAGGCCCCTAGGGCTGGGGGAGCTAACCTGGGGTCTCCGTGGGCAGATCACCCTGGTGGCGCTGGGACACCCGGCAATGACTGCACCTCAGCCCTCCCTCTGGTGGCCAGGCGGTGGGTGCTGTTTCTGCAGGCTCTGCTTTCACTTTTACTAAGGTGGCTTTTCACAAACAGATGCTTATGTGAGACCTCACTTTGCTGAAGCAGGTACCCAGGGCTGCTTTAAAGGAGGCCCGATAAGCATCAGGAAGAACACGGGTGGGGTAGGTCCCTCCCGGGTTTCGGGCAGCCTGGGGTCTCCAGTGGGCAGGGGTGGGTCTGGCTCACCCAGCCCCCACTCTGAGGCTCCACTGGGCTGGGCTTTGTTTTTTCCTTTGGGGCCAAAAAATAAAAGCTGGAAAACAGCTGCATTGGAGACCACTGAGAACAGCGTAAACCATCCCCAAGGGGCTTGGGTCTGATGGACTGAGTTTCTGGGCCACTTTGAAAGCCCCTCCCTCAGTGCAGAGTCAGAGGAGGCTGGCTCCATCTTCCGAGCGCCCCTCTGCCTCAGTTTACCCGTTGTGATGTAGGGCTGACAGCAGCTCCAACCTCCCGGGGTTGTGAGCATGAGATGCCCTAACACACGGCGCTCTGACATGGCCGTGTTTACTGTCTTGTCCTGTTTTTCACTCACCTACCTTCTCCTTGCTCGGAAGAGCCATCCTCCAGCTTTTTACCTTTTTTCCTTCGGCCAGGCAAAGCTCTTTTTCTCTCTGCTTTTGCCCTTGATGAAAGAGCCTCCCTTTGTTTTTCTGCTTTGAGTCTCCTTTCTGCTCGCCACCAAATCTGGATGGAGAAATGGCACTCGGCCTACCAACAGCAAGACCCCTGGTTCTTTTATCTTCTGATCAGAAGGAGAGCGTCCTGGGTTCTTGGCTTTGAAGGCGTGAGGCGAGAGCTTCTGTTCTTCCCAGTGGCTTCTTGATGCTATTATCAAACAGCCTCTGTCTATTCTGAAACACTTTGAAAGAATAAAGTGTCTCAAGGTCCAAAACATGACCCTGTAGTGAATGGGAAAATGAGTGGTTATTGCAGACCTACTGTGTACAAAGCACCGTTTGGCGCTGCAGGAGACTCCAAGGTGAATCAAACAGTCTCTGCCTTTTAGTTGAGGAAGAACTCAGAGTAATAGTACCCAGTGCTTAGATAGTAATAGTACTCAGTGCTTATTGCCGAAGGCAGGATGTGAGAGGGGCCCTATAATAATGCAGAGTAAATGTCTTGGAAGCAGGGAGCTGAGGACAATTCTGGAAGCCCAGCAAGGGGAGCCTTTTGGAGATGGTGGTGGGAGTCTAGCCAGACAGATGGAACGAAGGGGGTGGTGGCAAGTGCCGTGTGGTTGGTTGCAGTGCGGGATGATGTGGGTGCTAAAGCCCGAGAGGCTTCCCGGGGCTAGCTGATGAGAGGCTGGCCTGGAACAGCCGGCTAAGAAACAGGAAATCGGGACACAATGTGGTTTCAGCGTGCCAGGGTCCGACCTTGGGGCTGTGGTGTGCCTCCCCAGATGGCCATTCACTCACTGCCTTCAGGTTCTGGTCTGAAGGGCATCTCCTCAGGGAGACCTTTCCTCCCATGCCTAGCCAAGCCAGTGGCACTGGGAGCTGGGGAGGACAATCCAGGTGTTCAGAAACTAAGGGCTGAAATTGTATATAGGTAGGGTGGTCATCTGAGAGGACATGTGACATTCAAGTAAAGATGTAGAGAAGATAACTCGGGAAGAGCACTCCAGACAGAGGGCACAGCATGTGCAAAGGCCCTGAGGCAGGAGCCCTTTTGGACTGGTCTATGATTAGTAGCAGTAAAAAAGCTTACAGAGAGCCCAAGAGCTTTTGCTGGAGGAGAGAGGTAATTGCATTAACTATAGAATTACAGGTGCTGCCGGCAGCAGCTTCGCAGAAGAAAAATGTCTCTAAATGTTTTTTTTTGGGGGGGTGTGTTTTTGTTGAGCTGTTGATCTCTGGTCAGTTGAGAGTTTTCCTGAGCTGAGAGGTTTCATTTGGTTGGAGTAACTAAGGATCATGTTTGTTTTAAGGTGTGTTCTTTCCTGGCTCCTGAGGTTTGTAGAATTTCGGGTGTGGCTCAACACAGTCTTCTAAAATATTTATTGCTCTAAAAGGATGGCGTAATTGAATATGCAACCTGTAAATATCTGTCAAACAATTCTTCAGCAGTATTCAAAGTGTGCTCTGCTGTCTCGTACATTTATGCGTGTTTTGTTCCCACTGACACTGGGGCAATGGAAGCTACCACACTTCTTCTTAATTCTTCACTTCTCTCTCAAGGTTCAGCCTTACAGCCCTGACAGCTCTGCAGACAGTACTGAAACCAAAGGAAGTGTCTGTGCTGTGTTCACTGTTACAGAACGGCAGTTTGAATGTCAGACAGCTGCTCTTGTACCAAATTAGGCCCAATTATGCTAAATTTAAAATATTGTACTCCTTTCTTTTCTTTTTAATTTTTAATTTATTTTTATTTATTGATTTTTGGCCATGGCCCGCGGCTTGCAGGATTTTAGTTTCCCGACCAGGGATTGAACCCTGGCCCCCGGCAGTGGAAGCGTGGAGTCCTAACCACTGGACCGCCAGGGAATTCCCACTCCTTTCTTGATATAATTCTTCTCATGCATGTTTAAATTCCAGGGCCTCTTGCTGAAGTTTTTCGAAGGCCTCTCCAGCCATTTGCTCTATGGCTCAGGAAGGCCCACACTGCAGACCCAGTATGGGGGCGTCTCCCTTTGCATCTGGGGGGCTTAAATGTTTCATAGATTTGTAGCAGTGACTGGGACCTTTAACTTGACATATACGTGAGAAATGTTTTGTTTCTGTTTTTGTTGGTTTTTTGAATGCCATAGTAAGATTTATAAACTTTGGAATCACCTTTCCCTAAAATGAGAATCAAGTTTGAACTCACACCCCCTTCTGCATTTACCAGGCCTCAGTATTCATGGGCTTGCATGTGCTTAGAACTGGCTAGTTGGTACTGACAGTGAATTCTGGCCTCAGGCCTCCATACGTCTGTCGAGGGTCATCCAGCAGAGAAGGAGCCTGGCTTTGCTGTTTAGGGATGTATCAGTATGTTAGTGTGTTAGCTGCACATTCTGAAGTGTGGGAAGGGGGGTGAGAAGGGAGAATAAGCAGATTAGACTGGGAGCCTAGGGGGCCAGACCAGGGAAGCTGGAGTGAGCCTGGAAAGCCTGGGCTTGGGACGGGCAGGCTGACAGGTGTTGGCCTCTTCCTTTCTCCACTGACCAAGATGGCCGCTCTGGGCCCAGAAGCAGTTGAGAGGCTCATTTGTTTGTTTTTTTCATTTTTTTTTAAAAAAAGGACACAGTTTTTTAAAGAGCAGTTTTAAGTTCACAGCAAAATTGAGGGGAGGGCACAGAGATTTCCCATATACCCCCTACCCAGTCCCCCAGGCACATTCTGCCCCATGCCCCCATTGTCAGCATCCCCCATCAGAGTGGTACATTTGTTATAACTGATGAACCTACACTGACACATCCTAATTAGCCCAAGTCCACAGTTTACGTTAGGGTTCACCTTTAGTGTTGGACATTCTGTGGGTTTGGACAAATGCGTGATGATGCTTATCCATCACTGTAGTATCATATATCGTCCCACGTGTTCTTCGTGTAAGTGTATCAGTTATCTATGGCCACAGCAATGCTGCATAACAAAGAACCGTGAAACCTCATGGGTGTATACACCAGTCACATTTTGCTAAGGGTGGCCCAGCTCAGCCAGTCTCAGCTGGATTTGCTTTTAGCTGGGGTTGGCTGCAGATGGCAGGACTGGGAAGGTCTTGGCTGGGGTGGCTGGTCTCTGCTCCATGTGATTTCTTGTCCTCCAGCAGGCTGGCCCAGGTTTGTTCTCCATGGCAGGGCTCCCAGGAAGCAAGCAGAGCAAATAAGGTTCAGCGTCAATTCTGCTGAAGGAAGTTACAAAGCCAAGCCCAGATTTACCCTCTAAGTGTGAATTTGCTTTTGTTTGTAATGAATGCTGTTCAGTAACCCTAAGCATTTCTGTTTACCTAAAATTTATTTTTATTGAAAAACATTTCAGATAGGTGCCCAAGAAGAGGATATCAAGACCCTCCCATGTCCTAATCATTCAGCATCAACAAGCGTCAGCCCCTGAAGGCCGGTTTTAATTTTGATGGAAAGGATTATAGGATTTAATGCCGCTTTTGGGGTGTGTGTGTGTATGAAGGTTTCAGAAACCTAGGAGGACAATTGTCAGGGGGTTTTGAAGCTGGAATGGATTTTAGAGGCTAGTGGTCCCCATCATTTTGTAGTAGAAGAAAGTGGGGCTCAGAGAAGAGGACAGCTAGATGTATCAGGGGAGCTGGGTTCTAGAATGACCCGGAAGCTATTCATGATCCTTCTTTTGACCCCCCGTGGGCCTCTCCAAGGGGCTTCTGAGCTTCCCCCCTTTGCCTCCTGGCTGCCCATGAGGAATGGGCTACCTAGAAATTCTGTGAGGTGGTTTGGGTGATTTTGAACATTTGATTTCTTTTCCACGCTATGCTTGTAAAGGAGACTAAGGCAGGTGTTATAAAAATCTAAAACAATAAGAGAACTTAGGGACCCTTTTGGAACCTCATTTATTCATCTAACATTCATATCAATATAATATGTGAGCTATTATTCAAAGCTATTTTGAATGACAACTTCTGGTAGATATGACTACAGTTTAGGAAAAGCTTTAAATGTTATTTAGCTAATTGTAAGTTCAATTCCTCCAATCAGACCTTTAGGTCAGTAACTAATGGTTATAGGATTGTTCAAATTTTTCTTTCTTCCTGAACCCACTGTGGTAACCTCTATTTTTCTAGGAAACTGTTCCATTTTTTTCCCCCTGAGTTTTAAAGGTTAATAGTATGAAGTTTTTACAGAGTTCTCTTTTTAATCTCTGCTATAACATTATTATATCCTGTTTTTCTACATTTTTGAATTTATGCTGTTTATCTTTTGTGACATATTGTCAAAAATATTTTATTAGTCTTTTCAGAGAATCAACTTTTGTTCTGGATCTGTTTCCTTCCTCACTATTTCATCAGTTTCTGCTTTTCTTTTTATTCCTTCCTTCAGGTTTGTTCTACATGTAACTTTCAAAGTATCACTTTCATTTTTTTTCCCCACAAGTTTTGATATGTAATATTTTATTATTGCTGTGTTCTCATTTACGTTATGATTTCCTCTTTTTCTGACCTAGAAGTTATTTAGAATGGTATTTAAATTTTTAAAATACATATTGTTAAGCTTTATTAAAATATTTATTTATTTATTTTGGCTGCGTTGGGTCTTCGTTGCTGCACGCGGGCTTTCTCTAGTTGCGGCGAGCGGGGGCCACTCTTTGTTGTGGTGCGCGGGCTTCTCATCGTGGTGGCATCTCTTGTTGCGGAGCACGGGCTCTAGGCGCGCTGGCTTCAGTAGTTGTGGTGCGTGGGCTCAGTAGTTTTGGCTCGTGGGCCCTAGAGCGCAGGCTCAGTAGCTGTGGCGCACGGGCTTAGTTGCTCCGTGGCATGTGGGATCTTCCTGGACCAGGGATCGAACCCGTGTCGCCTGCAATGGCCCGCAGATTCTTAACCACTGTGCCACCAGGGAAGTCCCTAAAATAATTTTTAAAACCTGATTCAGAGACTATGGTCTGCATGATATTTTGAAATTTCTTGAGACTGCCTTTACAGCCTATTGGGCCAGTAATTCTAAATCATAACCATGTGACATTTTATGATTTCTCCAAATTAACTCAAAACAGTTCCATATGTAAAACAATATGTAATTCCCTTTAATTAAAGGAAATAAGAAGGATGTAGAGAAGTTGTTAAAATATGTGAACAAAGGAAATAGGCTTCACTCCAGATGGTTGGGAAGTAATTCTTTTAGACAGCTGGTCGAATGAAGGTATATATATGGCTCTGTGTGTGTGTGTGTGTGTGTGTTCTTATGAGGTCGGATTTTATGATGAAGTAGGATGTTAAGAATCCTGGATGTCACTCAGTATGTGTGTACAAAAAGAATAGAGCCTGTTTTTAATGGTGTTCCTGAATTTGAAAGACAGTTGAAGGTGGCATTTACTTATTTATTTCTTCTAAGTCAGAGACACAGAAATTCGGGTAGACGTGAAATCCCGAGCGACAGTTGGCTTGGTGGCAAAATTGGATTAGAGTGGTGGGATTTGAGAGCAATTTCAAAGTAACGGAAAAGCAATGTATGCTTACAAAGGCACATCTACGTCAGCTCCGAGGAAGTTCACGTCCAAGGTAGGCATGTGATACGGCGGAGAACCAAGCATTTCCCTCTGGCTTCTGTTTCTGAAACTTAACTGACTCTTGGGTTCGAGACCACCCCTGGTGAGGGACATCCAGCGGAGGGGGTGTGGAGATGAGGCTGCCGAAGAGGCACGAGCCCTGCTCAGGGGCAGTGCCTGCCCAGTAAAGGGTGTTACATTCACAGTAGCACATTTTCCGGAATAAAGGAAGACACGTGAAGTCAGTTTAAAAATAAAGGAAGATGGAGAAATTAGGCTGAGTGAAAAAGAGTCCATCTCTAAGGATTATATGCTGTACGGTTCCGTTTATGTAACCTTCGCAAAGTAATGCAGTTGGAGGGATGGAGAACAGATTAGAGGTTGCTGAGGTTAGAGCTTTGGGGAGAGGAGTGGGTGGTACTCTAACTGGGACAGGCCTGCTGCTAGATTGTGTTGGTGGTGGTTATGGGGAGCTGCATGAGGGTTAAAATGGCAGAGAACCCCCCCGCCCACACACACACACGTGACTGGGGACACCTGAACAAGCTCTGTGGATTTCAGCCATGGCCATTTCATGATGTTCTTGTACTGTAGTTATGCAAGATGTTGGTACTGGGGAAGAACGCCCAAGGGGGCAACTTCCTGCCAGTCTATCACTATTTCAAAATCAAAAGTTTAGTAAAAATGAAGGAAGGCATGCATTACCTTTAATCTGCAGCCCTATCGCATGAATAGACTGGATTTTGGAAACTGAAGCAGGATCAGAGCTGGTTAGTACGGGGGAAGTGGGACCGACTGGGAGTATTGGGTGTTTGAACTGCTGCTACTCGAGTGTGGTAAAACGAGTTAGCAGCATGGCTTCCTCTGGGCGTTTTTCCCGAATGCAGGATCCCAGGCCCTCCCTAGACATACAGAACCAGAACCGACACTCACTTTAAGCTGGTCTTGGTGATTGGTTTGTGCGCTTGTTGGAAGAGCTCTAGGACTTTATTCTGAGAGTAGAAAACAAGTGTGGTGGCCAAAGATAGCAGGCTTAGGTTGGTCACATGATCCTGGACAAGTCACATGATCTTTCCATCCTCAGTTTCCCCTGGATCCCCGTCTAGAAAACGGGGATGCTTTTCATGAGGCTAACAACACCTCACAGAGGTTCTAGGGCCTGAAAAAGTGACTTACACGTACAGCGGGTACCACGTCACAGGCGCCTAGTGAGTGCGGCTGTTGTTTCTATGGGTGAGTTAACCTCAAGATGGGTGTCCAGTCCTGCTGTTTCAATTTCAGCCAAGGGAAGAGATGGGAGCCCATGAAACCTCTAACCAAAGAGGAGTGGTCGAGAAAATGGTGTGTCCGCTTGGTAAGGACCCTTTTGTAAATGTGAACATGAGTTAAGAGGGTCGATCTCCTGTTATGTGTTCATACCGCAAGGAAAGTGGCAATTGGAGCCATGGGCGCAGGTGAAGCAGGGCGGGAGCGGGCGGAGGGGCAGGGCAGGGGCTGGGGCCACATCTGGGCACATCTGGGGAGCACCTGTGATTGCGGGTGTGGGGAGGCAGAGGCTTGGAGGCGAATGAGCGGGCTCCAGACTGATGACCAACGAGGAAGCAGAGCGCCCCAAGCAGGGCAGAGATAACCGTTGTGCCAGGGACGATCACGAGCCCTTGTCCTTTCTTCAGCATTTCCCGTGAGTTCAAGTTAGGGCAGAGCTCCGGATGGGAGCCCTCGTGCATCCCGGGACTTTCAGGGCCTGATTCCGTCGTGATGTCCTGCCATGAACAAGCAGCTGCTATGGGTCCCCAAAGTTTCCTTCCATTTCTGCTTCTCCTCCACTTTGTCAAGACAGCCATCCCCAAGGGGCTGGCCCTGCCCACTCCGATCAGGAGGGCCAGGCTGCATCGCTGCCTTCTAGACCTTCCAGCTCTTGTATTTGGAAAGCACAGTAGTCGTGCGCTAAAAATAGCAGTGGTGACACAGCTGCCGGGAAGGTTTTGCGGAGCTGTGAGTCAGGCCTTCTTTCCTTGGTCGTAGGAAATGGGTGGGTTTCTAGGAAATGAATTCCATGTACAGCGGCGCCGGGATGGCCCGATGGCCAGCTGGGGGTGCGCAGTCCTCGTGTCACCTGGCGACGCTTCTCCCTGCTGACAGTCGTGCTTCAGATGACCCAGTGCTTTGGGAGCCAGTTCATCCGCAGTGAAAAGGGACACAGGAGACACTGCGGAGCAGGGGAAGAGTGACTCAGGTGTGTCTCGTCACCTACACGTTCCTCCTCTTTTGAGGTCCCCAGGCTCAACCTCCATGTGCTGTGATGTCCTGCCGTGAACAAGCAGCTGCTATGGGTCCCCATATGGTGGGAGGCATCCACTGGCCCTACAGAGGGATCAACTTGCTCTGGTCTGCCCAGGATTTTCTCATGTTGGCACAGAAAGTCCCACATCCTGGGAAACCCCTGTGCCCCTGGCCAGCTGGGGTGGTTGGTCACCCTACCTAGGAAAGCCACTCCCGTGTTGGGGCCACACACAGTGTCACCTCAGAGAAGCTGAAAGGCCCACTGAATGCAGAATTCCTCCTTTAGCGGAATCTGGAAACCCTACTTTGGAGGAAAGCTTCTGCATTAAGTTATGGTATCTGGGGCACACCCACTGGGAGGGAAGCGTTTGCCTAAATGCAGTCGCTTAGACTGGGTTCTTTGATCACAGGACAGAGCTGTCTCCCAAGGGAGACATTATCTTGGGAGGCTTTTGGGAGACAGCAGAGCCCTAGATCGGGAGGGCCCATGGCGGGAGGGCCTGGAGTGGGGTGAAGTCTCCACTGCCATACATGAAAAGTAGAATAAATACATTTTTCTAAGAAATTCAGCTACTTAAAATGCACCAGGGAATCTCTGGTGAATTTGTTTTTAATAGAAATAATTATTTAAAAATGTTGTTCGGTGTAAGCAAATCTAACTCCTTTGGGTTTGTTTAGAGTGAGGTACAAGTGTATGGAGTTAACTCATGTCGTTTGTGAAAGGCAGTGAGTTACAGTGATTCTGCTAATAATACTATTGGGTCCAAGAATACTTAAGATACTGTTACCGTGTTTTTTTAAATAACCTAAGGTTAATTTGGTTGAGGGGCCTTTGAAAATAACTGAAAACTCCTCAACATTCTGTTTGCACCTGGCACGTTCCATCTGTCCACCTGCAAATGGCTTGGTTTCAGCCTAAGTGTTTTAGCAAACGCGTGGAGTCTGTCTTTCCTTATCAATCGCGTGCATACTTTAGAAAAAGTCAAAGTAAGAAGAAAAAGACTTGTTTTTCAAAGAAGTGGGTATTCCTGAATGTTGAGTATTAAAACAGGTTTGAGTCCATTTGGGCTGCTGTGACACAATACCACAGACCAGGGGGCTTATGAAAATCAAACATTGATTTCTCACAGTTCTGGAGGCCGAAGTCAAAGGTCAGGGCCCTGCGGATTCGGTGTCTGGTGAGGGCCCGATTCCTGGTTCGTAGACGGCCGTCTTCTCTCTGTGTCCTCACCGGACAGAGCAGGGGAAGGAGGTCTGTGGGGTCTCTGTAGGGACAGTCATCCACCCTCATGACCTAATCACCTCCCAAAGGCCCCATCTCCTAGGACCATCACACCTGGGGGTTAGGATTTCAGCATATGAATTTTGGGGGGACACAAACATTCAGTCGAGAGCAAAACACATCAATTACTGAAGGAATCAGTAAAAAAAAAAAAAAAAAAGCATTTAAAGTGTCTTTCCACTTGCAGAAGAGGTACATAACTTTTCAAAATTTGCTATGTGTATGACTTTCATTCAGAAAATTCCAGAGTCCCTATGTGGAAAATCGGATGGGTTTACATAAAGAGAATATCCATATCTAAAAATAGGGAATCCTGCTATTCTGTGATTTAAAACAAAAGTTCAGATGAATAAAATGAAATCATTGAAAATTAAGTAGTCACAAGATGCTTAGAAATAGAAAAAAAAAAGATTCTCAAAGAAAACAGAGCCTTTGAAGTTCTAAGTGATGGGAAATCCCCAAAATGCCAAATAAAAGGAAATAATCTAAAAAGGAAAGTGAAGAAAATGGATTGTTTTTAAAAAAGCAGTATTGATATATAATTCACATACTATACAATTCACCCATTTAAAACCGTACAATTAAGTGATTTTTTTAGTATATTCACAGATACGGGCAGGCATCACTGCAGTCCATTTTAGGACATTTTCATCACCTCAGAAAGAAAACTTGTACCCTTCGGCTGTCACTCCTCTATTCCCCATTCCCTCCAGCCCTAAGCAACCGCTAGCTCCTTTCTTTGTTTACATGACTTATAAAAGGGTTTTTATGAAAGATGAACTATATGCCAACATATCTTGACAGTTTTCTCAGCAAAGGAATACAACGCACTTCACCACAAGAGGTGCCTGCCAGACAGGGTGACGTGTGTGGGTTCTGCCTTCAGGGTCTTAACTGTGAGTTTCCTATAAATTATGGTGTATGATAAAAAATTACGTTTTTTACAAAGTATGCAAAGCCCCAAACTTGAACCGTTTCCCAGTGAGCCTTGGGCCTAGCTGTCCTTTTGTTCACCTCAACTTGGGCTTGCTGACCTGCCGCTGAGGTCCTCAAAGTGTGGCCTCCGTTCAGCAGTGTCAGGGGCACCTGGGGCCTCGTGACTCGGGAACTCTGTTGAACAGATCAGCACTCTGTTCAACAACCTCCCAGGGGATTCTGATGCGCACTTTGGGTACCACTGCTCGACTGCATTTCCATCTTCTGTTTAATGTTTCTGCCAGCTCTGCCTAGGAGGCTCTCTCTCCACCTGGGCACGGCCTGGCTGTCTAAATATTTTGAAGAGAGGATGGAGGGCCAGCCTGGCTTTGCCCTTGTCCGGGTTTTCGGGGCAGGGGACGTGGGAAGTGCCCAGTGAAGGCCGCGGATGGACTGTCACCGCCGTCCCTGCCCCTCTGAGTGCAAACCCCTCCCTCAGTGGGTTTGGTCCCCACTTGCCCCTGAGCCGGCCACTGTCCACCGCCGCCTCTCACGGCCTCTTCCATCTCTTTCCCTTCTTACATCTTTGGATCTCTTCTGTCATAAAAAAGAACACACACACACAAACTCCAAACAAGCCCAAGACTCACTTGCCTGCAGGCTCCTGAAGTTCTCTGCTTCCCAAGGCCAAGGGTGTGCGGGGCTGGCGGGTGCCTGCCCGGTGCCCAGCCTTGACCCGGGGGCTGGGGGGCTCTCCTGCCCCAGCTCGCTCTGTTCCGGCACCTTCTCTGGCTGCCCCTGCAGCTCAGTCTTCCGCTTCATTGTTGGGGCTTGTGAAAGCGTCCCTTCCTGGGTCCCGGCCTCACCCTCTTGAGCTCTGATATCTTCCCCCCCAACCCACCCCTTGGACCTGCTCATGGCCGTGGCAGGGCTGCCTGCCTCCCCTCCCCCCCAACATTTTGGGCACTGTTGTCTGCATGATCTTGACCGTGGCCTGACTGGGGGTGAAAGCATCCATTCCCTGCAGCTGGGATCACGCCTCCAGAAGCCACTTCCTGGGACTCCACAGGTCTCGCACACATTGCCCACTTCCGGTTTCCCCTGGGCCTTCTGGTGGCCACTTCTTTGCCCTGAGACTCTCTTAACCCGCTTCTCCCTTTACTCCCCGTGGTGGCTATTGTTAAGTGTCAGCTTGGTTAAGCTATAACACCTGGTTATTCAACCAGACTAGTGCCATGAAAGTATTCTGTGCATGTGGTTAACAGCCACAATCAGTTGACTTGAACTCAAGATGACCACGGACAGTCTGGGTGGGCCTCATCCAATCAGTTGAAGGCCTTAAGAGCAAAAGCAGGTTTCTTGGGAAGAAGGAATTCTGCCTCCAGACAGCGGCATCAGCTCCTGCCTGAGTTTCCAGCCTGCCAACCCCACCATCGTGTGAGCCAGTTCCTTAAGTGTCTGTATCCCCTGTTGGTTCTGTCTCTGCTGAACGCTGACTCGCGTATTTCTTGGGAATCTCACTTGCTTGGCAGAGACCCCCGGGCTTGTACAGCTGACGCCAGCTCTCAGCCCTCGACTGCTCTCCTAAGAGTCACACTTGCCTTCAAGATCAACTGCAGGGTTTCTCCCGCCAACCTCCCAGCATCTTGTACTTTTCTGTGAAGTCATCCCAACGCCCCAGCCCCAACTTTTGGGCACCATTTCTGTTGCCAAGACTTTGTGGGGATGTAACCTGTGCAGCTCCAGCGCTCTGTGTGTGAGAGGGCGTGTGTTTGGTGTGCTGCTCTGCTGAGGAGTGTTTACACTCCTCTCTGAGCTTGATGAGCTCCATGAGGGAAATGTCTTGACATTCTTAATGACTTTGAACCTGGGGTCCCTTGTTTTCACTTGGCACTGAGGCTACAAATTACGTAGCTGACTCTGATTGCCCCATGCTGCTGGCTGCTCATATTTGCAACCCTGGAGGTGACACAGCCTCGCTCAGCTCCCACTTCCAGTCATGTTCTAAGCACTGCACAGTCTCCAGTGATGGTCCCCACTTTTCACTGGAGTCTCACCACCTCTCTAGCTTGAGGCTTTGAGACATCTCACTTTAACAAATGTGGTACCTCCTCTCTGGTCTCCCCACTGCATCTCACCACTTTCCAGTCTGTTGTGTGACTACTGGATTTATTTTCATTTGTGTGGCTCATGTTACAACAGCATCATCTTCAGAAGCCTTTCCTTGAAGGCCCCTGACAATAGTGTTTCAAATGCCTGCCTGATTTTCCACGGTTTCCTTTTGTGTCACAGAAGTGGGTGACTTTCTGTCCCCACAGCCATGGTAGATCCTTATTCTCCCTGGGACATACATCGTTCCCTTCTCTCTACTGCAAGGCAGCATCACCTTCCCCGTGAACTCCCGTGCCCCTTGCTGGATGGTTTCTTTCTGACTTTGGAATCTCATCACAATTTGCAATTTGTTTCTGAAACTCCTTTCTTTCTGCTTTGTTTTATAACTATTTGTTGATAATTGCTGTCTCTGAGCTTGATGAGCTCCATGAGGGAAAGTCCTCAGCATCATTCATTCAGCTTGTGTTCTCTTCAGTCAAACAGAGTTTGCTGCACATAGTAGGTGATTTGTATCTGCTTATTGGATAAAATTGGGCTACTGTGTCTTGCTGCCAGTTATATAACCTTGATTTGAAAATACTTAAACAGATAGTTTTGGGTCTTACATTTAAGCCATTAATCATTTTGAGTTGATTTTTGTGGTTGGTGTAAGATAAGGGTCCAATTTCATTCTTTTGCAAATGGATACAGTTTTTCCAATACCATTTACTGAAGAGATTATCCTTTTCCATTGTGTATTCTTGGCATCTTTGTCTAAAATTAGTTGACCATACATGGTTGGGTTTATTTCTGGGGTCTTTCTTCTGTTCTATTGATCCATGTGTCTGTTTTTGTGCCAATACTATACTGTTTTGATTACTATAGCTTTGTAATATAATTTGAAATCAGGAAGTGTGATGCTTTCAACTTTGTTCTTCTTTCTCAAGATTGCTTTGGCTAGTTGGGGTCTTTTGTGGTTCCATATGGATTTTAGGATTCTTTTCCCTATTTCTGTGAAAAATGCCATTAGAATTTTGATAGGGATTGTGTTGAATCTGTATACCTCTTTGGATAGCATGGACATTTTAACAATATTAATTCTTCTATATCTTTCCATTTATTTGTGTCTTCTTCAGTTTCTTTTACCAATGTTTTATAGTTTCCAGTGTAAAGATCTTCACCCCCTTGGTTAAATTTATTCCTAGGCATTTTATTCTTTTTGATGCCATCGTAAATGGGATTGTTTTCTTGATGTTCTTTTTGGATAGATCTTGGTTGGTGTAAAGAAATGCAATTGATTTTTGCGTGTAGATTTTGTATCCTGCAACTTTACTGGACTTGTTTATTCTAACAGTTTTTTTTTTTGGTGGAGTCTTTAGGGTTTTCTCTATATAGGATCATACCATTTGCAAACAGATAATTTTACTTCTTCCTTTCTTATTTGGATGCCTTTTATTTCTTTTTCTTGTCTGATAGCCCTGGCTAGTACTTCCAGTACTGTGTTGAATAGATATGGTGAGAGTGGTCATCCTTGCCTTGTATCAGAAGTTAGAGGAAAGACTTTCAGTTTTACCCCATTGATTATGATGTTAGCGGTGGGCTTGCTGTAATTGGCCTTTATTGTGTTGAGACTTCTCAACCTTGGCACTGCTGACATTTGGGGCTGAATAATTCTTTGTTGTGGGAGCTGTCCCACGCATTGTAGGATGTTGAGCAGCTGCCCTGGCCTCCACCCACTGCATGCCAGTAGTGCACCCACCCTGCCCCAGTGTGACAACCAAAAATGTCCCCAGACATTGCCAAATGTCTCTGAGTGGGTGGGGGGAGCAAAACCACTCCCTGCTTGAAAATTACTGAAATAGAGAATAAAGGCAACAAAATTGTTTGAGTTGTGGACAAGAGTGCCTTTTACATGGACAAATTCCCGAGGTTGTAGAAGGATCTAGAGTATTTGTCAAGCCTGGTTGCTCTCTCCTCCCTCTTCTCAGTGAAAGTTTGGTCAGGTGTTGTTTAAAGTGAAAGAATTTACATGGCTTAGCGGAAAAATTATATCCACCAGCTCCTCCGAGTCCACAAAATGAGAGAAACCTATGATTAGAATTGCCAGCACTTGTAAACACTCCTCAGTTTCTTATTTGGAGTATTTCTGGTTAGAATCTTAACATTTGACCGTATTTTCCTTTTGAAAAATACTCGTAATTGGACAAGTTGTGCCTTTAAAAATGTAATACGAGGAGATTAGCCCCAGGAGGCATGACACATCCACTCCAAATTTCAGAGTCTGCCTTTCACGGTGATCACGCCATCTTCATCCAGATCCAGGAGGACCTTGGAGACGGCCATCACATGCTCAGTGGACATTTAATTGATAATGAAGCTTATGAGGAGCCAGAGATGACCATTTCATGCCTAGCAAGATGGTGTGCGGTGCATTCTACCAGGAAAACTATCAAACGCTGTGCAGCAGTTCCTCCTTTAAAAAGAAATATCACAAAAAAGTGTGTACCCTGCACCAGGCACTGTTCTAGGGAACAGAGAGCTGATCAAAGGGGGGAATTCCCATTCAAATGGGGCTCACATGCTTTTGGGGAGGAGGAGAGGTAGACCAGGCAGGGCACGGGTTATGCAGTGTTGGGTGGATGCTGAAATTCTCCCTGAGGAGAGAACCTTCGAGTAAAGACACTGTGGAGGGGAGAGTCTCCCTGCATGGTTGTAGCGGAAGATTGGTCCAGGCAGATGGAGCAGCAAGGACAAAGGCTGTGAGGTGGAGGACCTGGAATGTTCTGGAACAACCAGGAGGCCAGAGGGGCTAGTGCAGAATGAAGTGGGGGAGCCGGCAGGAGCAGTGGTCTCGTGTTACTACTCAAGAGACAGACTTGGGCAACCAGTTAGAGCAGCAGAAAAAAGACCCACTTCCACTCAGATGTGAAAGTTTTAGTAATGTCTCACTGAGATTTGGTGCTCTTTCAGGAGGACAGAGTGTTCCAGGCCAGAGGTTTTTTAGGGCTGGTGTGGTGAGCTTGCCTCTTGCATCATACCTAACTGGACTGATGCCTTTTCAATATTCATGAAATTAGATCATCAACTATTTCACGGATGCACATGGCATTTGAAGCTGAGCTCCCCAAACACTGTCCTTAGATTGACAGATCTGTATTTGGGCTTGTCATCCGGTGTCCTTAAGCTTTGCTTTTTATTATTTGTTTGTTCGTTTATTTATTTATATTTTTTGGCCGTGCCGCACAGCATGCAGGATCTCAGTTCCCGGACCAGGGATTGAACCTGTGCTCCTTACAATGGAAGTGCAGTGTCTTAACCACTGGACCTCCAGCCAAGTCCCAAGCTTTGGCTTTCTGGATCTGACTTCAAGTCTGGGGGATCATTTCTTGAACAGGAAATTTAAGAATGTGATTATGTGAGTCTGTGGAGCACGAGGCTTCCCTCTTATGAAAGGAAACCCTGAGAAAACCCCCTAAAACTAAAAAACACTTCCTGGGGGCTTGTGGCTTCCCCTGTTGGCCTGTGGCCTGGCTGCCCAGAGGCCTGTCTGTCTGAGAGGTGTGCTGGGTGCCTGGTCGGAAGAGGAGGTGCTGGGCCGTGGGGTTTGACGGGTTTCCACCTGGGTTTGAGAACACCGCATGGGGCGTGCATCAAACAGAGAGATGCGAGGTTCTGGGGTCAGAGATTCAGGATGGCACCTCTGAGCCCTGCTAGGCCCCTCCCACCTCCTTCCTCACCTGCATGGAGGCACCCATTCATCCTCCATCCTTTCCAGATCTTCCCTGATGCCTTCTCAGTGCCCAGGGATGATGCCTTCTGCATGCCAGGCCCTGGGCAGGAGCCTGGAGGCCCAGAGAGCTACAAGGCCTGGGGCCCCGTCCTCAAGGAACCGACCAACGGCAACATGGTCTTGAGAGTTTCTCCATGAGCTCAGTGCCACACTGAGTAGTACAGTTGACCGTTGAACAATGGGGGGTTAGCGGCTCCACCCTCCTGTGCAGTGGAAAACCCACACAACTGCCATCTCTGTCTGAAAAACAAAGGAATTGATAAGTGACTCACCCAAGGGCAGGAAGCAGAAACAGTTTGGACAGTCTGGACTCAAACCCCAGTTGTTTTGCATTCATATGTTGTGATCTCTAATCAGACAGAAACTTTCCCTCACACTTAGTTGATTTCAAGATCTGTAAAATGAAAATACATACTATATTTATTGAAAAAAAGTACATGTGTAAGTGGACCTGTACAGTTCAGACCCATGGTGTTAGAGGGTCGGCTGTATTTCTCTTTTCCATTATGTGATAGTAGGAAACCATGCTACTCTACAGGAAGGAGAAAGAGCCAGGGGGTCTTTACCTGGTTGGAAGTCATTGAATCTGATACACTGTGAAAACACCATGTGTATGCGTTCCTGTAACTCACTGTGTGTGTGTGTTTACATATGTGTATAATGTTTTCTTATCTCTATTTTCCATTTAGTTCATTACAACATTAGACCAACAGAATGGTTCTTGTTTGGTCTTTTCATGCTTAATTTTTTGGTGTGCTCTCTTTTGTGTGTGTGTGTGTCTGTGCTCTCTTAATGTTTAATTGAGGAAATTACTGTTGGTCTCCTGTAGTCAGAGCTGATTCAAACGGGAAAAGATTTTTCCAGTGCAAATGTGAGTCTTTTCCACTACATTTACATTTCTCTGGTCATTATCATGTGTTTTCTGGCTCTCAACAGCAGTATGTTCTTGGCTAAGAGGTTGGGAGACCCTTTTGCTTGCTGAATTTCAAGGGGCAATGAAGTTGGGGTACATGAAGGTTTCATTGGGCAGACGTTTCTGATGTTAGTGATTTGTGAAACTCCTGGATAGAGCTTGATTTTTTGCTGTGAATGAATGATCACACCACCCTCTGATCCTTGCTCCTTTACTCTGACATTTAACAGTAATATTTATTAGATATTTCTTTCTGCTTCCAATAGAAATATTTAGGTGTGGAAAATGGGGAAAAAAAAGTACAAAGGAGAAAATAAAAACAAGTGACCAGTACCTGTAGATAAAGAAGTTAACGTTTGATATGATCTGTTCATCTGTTTATCTATCTCTAAAGTTTATCTTATAAATACAATTTTGGATCCTGCTTCTTTCACTTCTAAGCATACTCTGAGCTCATTTCTATATTAAAAGTGCTTTAGAATCTTGATTTTTTTCAAAACCCATTTCTGTACACATCATAGTTTATTAATGTGTAATGTTAATCATTTTTGGGCGTTTTGGTTGTTTCTGAGATTTTGCTCTGTGAATAACGCTCTGATGAATGGATGTCTTAGTATATCTTTTATTGGCACTTGGAGCATTCCTTTTCAGATCAGTTCTTAGAACGTATATTAGCTTTACGAGTATGAGCCTTTTAAAGGCCATTTTACTTTCTAGGAAGATTGTACTAATTTCTCCTTCCACCAGCAGGCAATAAAACTGCCTGTTTTGCTGTATCCTCATCATGCAGCACATTAATTATTAAAAATGTTGAAATGGCTTATTGGTCTTTGCAACATTAAAAATCATACATGCTTATTGTAAATATTCAGATAACATAGATAGGTAAAATGCCAAATGTGAAAATCGCTGATCTAGAGATAATTAAATTTTTTCGATATCAGTTGAGTCATTTCTTATGCTACATGTAATCTACTTTTTTCCTTAGCAACTTATTGAGGCAATGTTTCCATTTCTGCACATACACATCATTATTTTTAATTTCTGCAATATATTCTGTATTTTGGATATTTTGATTTTTTAAACTTTTGACTTCCTGATGGACGTTGAGGTTATTTCGAGTTTGTCATTTATGAGCACTACAGCAATTTGCATATATCTTTGCACACTGATCTGATTATTTTTAAGGAATTGTTGGGTCTTGAGTGTGGATCCACGTGGTGGGTCCTGTTATTTTCACAAAGACTTCTGCCTCTCCCTGGAGCAGTAGACTTCTCTCTCTGTAGCGTCATGTTTGGCTGGCCCTCTTGCTCTGGCAGATTCAGTGTGAGAAGTGACTTGAGTAGCTTTGCTCATGATTTTTAAGACCCAGCGTATGCTCTTCCATACCCTCTTTTCCCTCAGTGATGAAACTCGTGACATTCCAGGTAGAGAGAAAACAACATAGGAAAGAGCTGCAGCCCACTTACAGTGGACATGTCATGTGGGAAAGTAGACTTTTGTCCTAGCCATTGAAATTTGGGGGTTGCTTGTTACTGCCACATGACCTGCTTATCCTGACTGGCTATAATACATGGTAACAAATTGCCCTTTAGGAAGAGTGAACCTGCTTGTGTTCACCAGCACGATAAGAGAGTGCCTTTCCTTCCACTTTGCCAAAGCTAGTTATTTTAACTCTTTTTAATCTTTTCTAACTCATGGTCAAAAAATGATAACTCACTTTAACATGTGTGTCTTTGATGACTAGTGAGGTTAAAACATGTTTCCTATAACATGTTCCTAGCCGTTTAGCTTTCTTCTTTCTTTGATTTACTTCTTCATATCCCTTGCTCTCTCTCTTTTTTTTGGGGGGTTAATCTGTCTTTTCTTCCTGAGTTCTAAGAACTTAAAAAATATGCTTAAGATATTATTCTTTGTCTAGCACATGTTCCACATTGTTTTTCAAGTTGACATGTATTTATTTTTATTTTTATTTTTTATTTTTGGCGGTATGTGGGCCTCTCACTGTGGTGGCCTCTCCCGTTGCGGAGCACAGGCTCTGGACGCGCAGGCTCAGCGGCCATGGCTCACGGGCCCAGCCACTCCGTGGCATGTGGGATCGTCCCGGACCGGGGCATGAACCCGCGTCCCCTGCATCGGCAGGCGGACTCTCAACCACTGCGCCACCAGGGAAGCCCCGGCATGTATTTTTTAAATCTTATTTGGGGTTTGTAGAATTTCTTGAATTTTTGGCTTGATATCTTTTGTCAGTTTGGGAAGATTCTTTGCCACAGTCTTGTCAAATATTGTTTTGTCTCATTCTTTCCCGCCCCCCTCCCCCCCCCGCCAACATTCTATGACACCACATTCCCATATATTAGACCTTTCTACCATGCTCCATGTATCTCTTACGAGTTTTTTTTCCCCCTATCTTTTCCATCCTTTTTTTCCCTGTCTGGGCATTTTTGGTCAACTCATCTTCCAGTTTACTAATTCTCTTTTTAGCTTAATCTGCTTCTTAATTCCTTTTAAAATTCTTAGTTTTAGTTATTATATACTTTATTTCTAAAACTTTTGATTCTTCTTCAGATTTCAGTTCTCTGCTAAAATTCTCCTTTTGTCATTACATGTGAATTATGGTCTCATACCTTCAGTATCTGTGTCTCTTGGAGATGTTTTCTGTTGTCTGTCTGTTTTTCTCTTGGTCCTTTCTCTGATAATCTCTGGTAATTTGTTGTTTTTAATGATAGACACTGTATATGAAAAATTGAAGTAGTTCTAGATAGTGTTGTCTTTCACCAGAGAAGATTTAATTTGCTTCTGGCAGCCAGAGTGGGGCAGATGATAGTAGGCTACATAGGTCTGTGTAAGGTCTGTCCTGTCTCTGGCTTGCCTCACTTGTGGGCCTAGCCCTTTGGGCTTCCCACAGAAAACGTGGGGTGTTCAACAGGCCTGTCACCCTTGGCAAGGCGTGAACTCCCATGCTGTGTCCTTAACCCTTGAGACTGTGATGACTCTGCCGGAGGCCTCTGATCATTGCTGCTGCTCTCTGCTTGGTTTCTCAGTCTCTTAGCCTTTATGAATCAGCAAATACCATGATGGGAAAAGGGATGAGAGTGGAAGCTTATCTCAGGGCGTTCACCTTCTTTCTTGGACATTGGGCCCTCAAGTCCTGGTTGTCTGGGAAGTCTGACGCCTCCAAATAGATTTAAAAACAAATGGCTCAGTCTTACTGTTCTCAGTGGGAGAATGGATCAATCAAAGCTGGTTTTTCATGGCTGAACGGGGAAGTTCCTATCATTTGCCATTTTACTTTCTTTATACTATTTTGCTGAGAAGGAATAGATTTTTGTTTAGTCAGATTTATCTGTCCTTTTCTGTATGGTTTCTGGCTTTGCTATCATGCTTTGAAATGCTTTTTTAAAGCACATTTAATAGTTATCTAAATTTTCTTGCAGCATTTTTATGGTTGTATGTTATTTAATGATTCATTTTGGCATAAGACGTAAGGTAAAGATCCAACCTTATTGTTTCCCAAATGGCTAGGGCATTTGTCCAACACCGTTAACTGAGTAATCCACCTTCTGTGAATATCTGAAGTACCATCTTTTTTGTTAGGTATGTGGTGTCTCATTACTATTTTAATTTGTTTACTAGTGATTTTTCTGTTATTTATCCATTTAAAATATTGTACTCTTAGTATAGTTACGCTGATATTTAATATATTTCTGTGATTACTTAACTAGTCCTGTATATGTCATTAATTTTGGTTACTGCTTTTAAATTTCCCTTTAATTTTGCTTATGACTTTTTATATAAATGGAAATTATGTTTTCATGTACAGTAAAATTTTTATTTGTTCTTTTATTCGTTGTTATTACGCTATTGAAACCCTTCCTTGTCTCACGATCAGTTAACTATTTTAGGATGTAAATATGTATGTATATATTTATTTTTGCTCTTAATTTTCTTTGATCTGTATTTTGATATATGGAATGTGTGTGTGTGTGTGTGTATTTTTCCTGCATAATTGTCAACTTTTCAACAATGTTGGTTAAATAACCCATCCGTTTTCCAGATTCTTCTTTAAACACACCTTGACCTTTAATGACAAGGGTCTTATTTGCTTAATTTTTTCCCATTTAATATACTTTTTTATCCTTCTTAGTATTTTGCTCTCCTCTTCCCATTTTTAAAAAACTGAGGTATAATTGACATATAACGTTATATTAGTTTCAGGTGTACAAGATAATGATTAAATATTTGTATATACAGTCGCCCTTCTGTATCCACGGGTTCAGCACCTGCAGATCTGCATCCATAGATCAAAAATATTTGGAAAAAAAATTCCGGAAAGTTCCCCAAAGCAAAACTTGAACTTGTTGCCAGCTGGCAACTATTTGCACAGCATTTCCATTGTATTTATAGCTATTAACATAGCATTTCCATTGTATTTATAGCTATTTCCATAGCATTTCCATTGTATTTATAGCTGTTAACATAGCACTTACGTTGTATTTATAGCTGTTAACATAGCATTTACGTTGTATTAGGTATTATAAGGAATCTAGAGATGATTTAAAATATATAGGACAATGTGTGTGGGTGATGTGCAAATACCATGCCATTTTTATATAAGGGACTTGAGAGTCTGCTGGTTTTAGTATCCGTGGGTGTCTTGGAACTGATTCCCTGGGGATACCAAGGGCCGACTGTCTTGTGAAATGACCACCACAAGTCCAGTTAACATCCATCACCACCCATTAGCACGTTTTTTTTCCTTCTGATGATAATGTTTAAGATCTTCTCTCTTAGCAACTTTCAAATATAAAATACAACATTGTTAACTAGTAACCGTGCTGTACATTACATCCTCACAGCTCATTTATTTCATAACCGGACGTTTGTACATTTGAACATCTTCCTCCTTTTCAGTTAAAGTCACGCACGTACATGGTAGAAAAGAGGCTCTTACAGATGGGCTCGTATGAACAGCCGCAGCTACTCACCCCAGACCGTTCCCTCTCCTGTCTGCTTCCCGGAACGGATAACCATCCCCACTTCCATTTCTTCTGGCAGCCACTCCCTGCTGATGTACAACTTGCTCATAATGGGCATATTGATTTATCCATTTGGGAGAATACCATTGACTCCCTGCAGTGACAGATGGAGATTTTGCTGAACTGCACTCCTATCTCCCCCTCTCTCTAATCAGACACACCCACCCAGAATTCTTCATATTTATGGTTCTAATGCCTTGTTGCTTTGTGTGTTCTCAGCCTATTGACAGTGATGCTGTAGGCTAGGCCCGCCTGGGGCACTCACCTGGGCCCACTCTACCTGTGGCAGCCTCCACAGACATTTCCCCACCAGAGCCAGGGTCATGCCTGGACCAGCCCTTGTGGTTCTTAGTAGGACTGCAAGACACACGTCAGCCACAATCAGCAGCAAACTTTGAAAGAACAAGTTTTATTACTTTCAGGACCTGTAGGGCACACGGCATGCTTGGGGCCACACAGCAGAGGGGGTGAGGGTCGTCGAAGTGGGGGGGGAGAGAGAGAGAGGGAAAACGAACACCTGGGGTTCTGCCTTTATTAGCAGGGTGAGGGCCTAGGGTTCACTCTTCATGGGTGAATTTAAAACAAAAGAGTGGGAGTTAAAGTGCAGGAAGGGAAGCTGTCCACAGCTATCTAGATCACCTGGAGGTTTCTAAAAAGAGGAACATTATGTGCGGGGGTGGGGGGGGGCCCTGCCTCCTTTTGGAGTCGAATAGCTGGCGATGTGTTTATTCGAGATGGGTGTCTTTGAAGTGGATGCCTCAGCAATCAAAAGCTTAATGTCAGGCACTTACGTTACAGATCACAAAAGCTAATCGTCAGGCACCTACGCATGTATTTTATTTCACCCTTGATTTCCTTTCCATCCGCTGTAGTCAGTATTTCTGGATTTCTCCTTTAGGGAAGGACATTCCTGGCCTTTCCCTACCTCCTCTGCTCCCATCACCTCTTGTTGTGCCCTCCTTATCTTTCTACTGACAAGATTAATAACACTTTTTCCCTTTAATCTGTAATTAAGCTTATGTACACCTCGATTTTATCTGTTGATTGATTCTAACAGTTGGAAACAAGTGACATTTATATTACTATTATAACAATGAAACTCTTGTTAATTGAAGAATTGAGTGTGCTCAGACCACCTTTCCTTTTCTATGCAATTCCCCATTTTAAACTACGACACGTATTTACTCTATATTTCTTTTTCATTTCTTTTTTGTAAAGCTTTAGTGTTAACCTGTTACGCTCTTAAAAAAATAATAATAATATAAATAAAAGGCTAGTCTTAGCTTTTATAGCTGCACTGTTGAAATTTGAATGTAGCATAGGACTTCCTTTGCTCTGAACATCATTTCAGGTATCAAAACTTTATAGCCAGGGAGCGCTTCCCTGGTGGCACAGTGGTTGAGAGTCTCCCTGCCAATGCAGGGGACACGGGTTCGAGCCCTGGTCTGGGAGGATCCCACATGCCTCGGAGCAGCTGGGCCCTGTGAGCCACAACTACTGAGCCCGCGCACCTAGAGCCCGTGCTCTGCAGCAGGAGAAGCTACCGCAACGGGAGGCCCGCGCACCACAATGAAGAGTAGCCCCTGCTCTCTGCAACTGGAGGGAGCCCACGTGCAGCAGCGAAGACCCAATACATTTAAAAATGAATAAATAGAATAAATACATTTATTAAAAAAAACAACCAAACAAAAAACAAACATTACAGACAGGGAAATCTTTGCACCTTCCATCCGCTTTTGCTGTGAACCTAAAACTGCTCTATTTTTATTTTTTTGGCCGTGCAGCATGGCCTGTGGGATTTTAGTTCCCTGACCAGAGATGGAACCCGGGCCCTTGGCGGTGAGAGCATGGAGTCCTAACCATTGGACTGCCAGGGAATTCCCTAAAACTGTTCTAAAAAATAAAGTCTGTTGGAACAACAGCGACAAGATGTTGAGGGTGTGTGTTTGGAGCGTTTGATCAACTCACATGCTGATTTTGGAAGGACCCAAAGCACATGTCACTCTAAGTAAGAGACAGGAAACCAGAATGAATTAGAGGCGTCAGGGGAGCATCAGTGTTCGCAGTTCATTAGTCTGTGACTTACAGGTGCGTTCCATGCCAGGGCACCATCTTCCCATGGGTAAATAATTCTTGTGAATGTAGAATTCTCCTTCGTTGGGAATTAGGAACTTGGTGTAGTGAGTGGGCTGAAAGCTGACGGGCTCTGCTCAGAACTCGTGTTCCAGAGAACTGTAAGCTCAGGCAGGCCTGGGGTCTCCCTGCTGTCGACGTCGGATGATGCGCTTTGATGGTGCCGGTGGCCCAGGTGGTTGGTTTTCTTTGCATTCAGCCACTTTGAAGGGGCAGCATTCATATCACAGGGCTCTATTTACGGAGTATGCGTTCTGTTCATTTCCCTAATCAGCCGTATTTTCCCTTTTATTAAAAGTTGAGGTTACCAGTGGCTGGAGGAATAAAACAACTGAGCAAATGACCAGGCATTTTGAGTATTTTACTGCACAGCATGGTTGGATCTTACTTTTTGCAAATGCACCAAACAATACTTGCTTCTACCACAAAGGTGTCTCCGACACTCGTGGTGTCCTTTCAGGCTGGGGACGGGGGCAGGGGCCAACCTGGGCTTTTCTTCCTGAGGGTAACCAGGGATTTGCAGGAATTGACTTTTTTTTTTTTTTTTTTGTGGTACGCGGGCCTCTCACTGCTGTGGCCTCTCCCGTTGCGGAGCACAGGCTCTGGACGCGCAGGCTCAGCGGCCATGGCTCACGGGCCCAGCCGCTCCATGGCATGTGGGATGTTCCCGGACCAGGACACGAACCCATGTCCCCTGCATCGGCAGGCGGACTCCCAACCACTGCGCCACCAGGGAAGCCCAGGAATTGACTTTTTTGAGCTGGGAGAACACAGGAGTGTAGAGGGTGGAGGAGAGTGAGGCAGGTGATCTGATGGGGGCTTCTTGCTGCCGTTGCAGGTGGGTGAGGCTGGACCCACGGGTGTCATCCTGAGCGGGAGAGGAGGGGAAGGTCAGGTGGAAGAGATGCTCTGAGGATGCAGGGTGATTGTGGCGCTGGAGCATCGATGTGTCAGTTTCCTAGGGCTGTCGTAACAACTTACCACAGATTGGGTGCTTTAAACAACAGAAATTCATCCTCTCCCAGATCCGAAGGCTAGAAATCCAGAATCAGGGTGCCAGCAGGTCCGTGCTCCCTCCGAAGACTCTAGGGGAGGATCCTTCCTCGCATCTTCCAGCCTCTGATGGCCCCAGGCATTCCTGGCCTTTAGCTGCATCACTCCTATCTCTGGCCATCTTCACATGGCCTCTCTCTTCTGTGTGTCTGTGTCTCAGATTTCCAGAATGATCTCATCTCAAGATTCTTAATCTAATTCCATCTGCAAAGACTCTATTTCCAAATGAGGTCACATTTGCGGGTCCCAGGGGATATACTTGGGACCTGTGATATCCTTGGTATCTCTTGGGTATACTTGGGTATATCTTTGTGGGGGGACACAATTCAACCCAGGGCAGGCGGTTAGTGAGTAGGTGAGGGAGAGAGGTCACGGCTCAGACGCCTGAGGGGAAGGATGTCTCAGAAGAGGGCTCTGGGAGGCAGGATGCACCACGGGCGGGGTTGTCCTGACGGGCCCCTCCACAGGTGAAAGGGATCCTCAGAGGTTCATCACTGCCTGCGATGCCGCCTTTCTGGGCTCATCCCTGTACCCCCAGGAGATATTTTGTCCCGTTTTTTCTAGCTGCCACCACCCGGATGATTATGACGCTGGAAATCTGCCCATTGTTCATTTCTCCCCCTTCTTACCGGACGGGCAGGTATGAGGTATGAAACGAGGACGGAGGCGGTGGAGGCTGCCAGGGCAGGGGAGGGGGGGTCCCGAGATCTGTTCCTTGGCACAAAAGGAACTGTGTTCACTGACTCATGGGAGAGTTTGCGGTGATCCTGTTTCGCATGTACCTGGGGAACACATTGTTTTTGGCATAAGTCAGGCCACTTGTTCCTGGGCAGAAAGAAACAAATTGAAACACGCCAACAAAACGACTTCATATGCACCAGTACCCTTGGAAATTATACTTTCTACTGTGAACCTCTGATTCAAGTTGAATGCTTCTTGTGTGTCCCTGGGGTGTTTCCTTTAGTTGGCTGCAGATTTCTGGGCCTTCATTTGTTTACCAAGAGTCCTGGATTTTCTTGCTGTGTTTCTTTGCTTGGCAGATGACTGACGTTTTCTTAGGCCCCCAGGTCAGAAGCCGTTCCCCTGTCCTTTCGTCCCCTCCCATATCCATGCGTCTCTTCTGCCTCATGAGTTCGGGGTTGGCTTCCCTCTCAGCCTCCCGAGGCCCTCACCTTACTCCGTGGAGCCATGTCTACCTGGGGGACTGAGAGGACGCTTGTAATTGGTTTCCCACCTCTGGCCCTGCTTTTCCTTCGCCACACTCTTCCCAGCGCTATCGATGCCTTGTTGCTTTTTAACCATATTTTGTGGTCATAGCTGTTTAGTGAGGTACAATTTGCATACAGTAAAGCGCATAATAGATTCTAAATGGACACCTGGATGATTTTTTGACAAATTCATGCACTTGTGCGACCATCCCCCAGCTCAAGATAAAAAGCATTTTTATCACCATGGTTAAATTTCTTCTTAGTCTTTCTCCCCAGGCCCCACCCTTCAGATTTCTATCACCGTGAACTAGTTTAATGTGTAAAATATACAACGTAAAACCCCTGTTTTAACCGTTGTAACCCGCTTACAATTCAGTGGCCTGAATTACGTTCATGATCTTGTGCAATCGTCACTGCTATCTATTTCCGAAACTTGGTTATCACCCCAAGCAGAAACTCTATAACCATTAAGCAGGAACTCCCGATGCCCTCCTCCCCCTAGTTTCGGTAGCCTCTAATCTACTTTTTGTCTTTATGAATTTGCCTAATCTAGATATTTCACACAAATGGACTCATACGTTATTCGTCCTTCCATGTCTGGCTTCTTTCGCTTAGCATAATGTCTTCAGGGTTCATCCGTGTTGTAGCATGTTTCAGAATTTCATTACTTAATTTAAAGGAATAATAGTCCATTATCTGGGTGTGCCACATGTTGTTTATCCATTCATCTGTTAGTGGACACTTGGGTTGTTTCTGACTTTTGGCTATTGTGAATAATGTTGCCACAAACACAGGTGTACAAATATCTGTTTGAGCCCCTGCTTTAAATTCCTTTGGGTGTACACCTAGGAGTGGAATTGCTGGATCATATGATAATTCTATGTTTAGCTCTCTGAGTAATGACCAAACTGTTTTCCACAGTGGCTGCACTATTTTACATTCCTGTCAGCAGTGCCCAAGGGTTCCAATTTCTCCACGGGTTTCCCTGTGGAGAAATAACACTTGTTATTTTCTGTTTGTTGTTTTATTTTTAATTGTAGCCATCCTAGTAGGCTTCTAGGATGTAAAGTGGTATCTCATGGTGGTTTTGGCCATTTGTATATCTTTGGTGAAGTTGTGTTTTATGAGATACAGTTTACACACGGAGAAATGCATGACTCTTAAGGGTACGGCTCAATGAATTTTGACAGGTGAATATAAACATATAAATATCACCCAGATCAATATATATGATGTTTCCATTACCCTAGAAATTTCTCACCTATAGTAATCCCCTTCACTGTTTTTTTTTTTATCACCATAGATCAATTTTGTCCGTCATTGGATTTCATTAAATGGAATCAAATAGCATGTACTTTTTTGTGTCTGGCTAATTTTGTTCCGTGTAATGAGTTTGAGATCTGTTTGTATTGTTGCCTGTATCAGGATTTTGTTCTTTTTGGTTGCTGAGTGGTATTTCTAAGTTTGAAAATAGCAGAGTTTGCTTATCCGGTCTGTTGATGTCGAATATTTGGGTTGTTTGCAATTTAAAGCTTCCCTAAACATCCTTGTACACACCTTTATGTGGATATAGACTTTATCTGTCTTGGGAATATACCTGTGAGTGGAATTGCTGGATCGTAAGGTAGGCGTGTGGTATGTTTTATTAGAAACTGCCAGTTTTCCAATATGGTTGTTCCATTGTACACGCCCACCTGCGGGGAGCCCTGAACCATCACCAGCATTGGGTATTGTCAGTCTTTTTAATTTTAGTCATTTTGGTGGGTGTATCTCAGTGTGGGTTTAACTTGCATCTCCCTGATGACTAATGATATCAAGAACCTTCACATTTGGAAAGGTTATAATTAAAATTTTTACATTAAAGAGAAAATCAAGTTGCAAGACATTAAGGAACACCTGAAGCACAGACAGCCCTAAGCCCAGAATGTTCTGTTGAAGCTGTCCGCCCTGACAGCCATGAGTCAGACAGACAGATGTCAGTTTCAATTACATCTTAAATCACAAAGGAGTTGCCAAATCAGTTTAAAAAGGCGAGTGGGGAGGGCACATATTTAATGACTATTTTGGAAATAGAAAGAAGAAAATGGGGAGGCTCCCCCCTTCCACCTCTCCTCTCACCTGAGAAGCAGCATTTTAGAAGGAAAGTCTGCTCATGACACATCTCGCTTAAGACCTTGAGTGGTTCTCCATTAGCTTCAGGTGCAATTCAGACTCCTTAGCGCATGTCAACCCTTAGGACTTCATGAGCTATCTTCCCCACCTGTGTGGGCAGCCAGGTGAATCTACTTGTAACTTCCCCAATTCCCCAGGAGCTGTCAGCTCCCAGCCTTTGCGTGTCTGACACTTGGACCACCGTCCGCATCCTCCCTGGCACCCTGGGATTCCTGCCTTTGTTTGGCTGACCAGGCCTAGCTGGGTGGGTGCCTTCCCCCAGCCTGGACCTGTTTCCAGTCCTCTGTCCCCTGTGGGAAGGCTTGTCATCACTGTTGACTTTCCTGTCTCTTTCCTCAGGCTGAATGTCCTAAGGGGTAGGACTGTCTGATTCCAAAGTTCATCTTTGTCTTCTCAACACCCAGCCCAGGTACCTGTGGACTATCTGTACCAGCTTGTTGGATGGAGACCGAATGCTCGGTTGGGGGAGAGGGAGTTCTGGAAGCAGTGCCACCCCCCTCCCCTGGGACCCTGCTTTCCATTGCGTTTGTTCTATTACATACATTGTAGGGCTAAGAGTCAATCTATAAGGCAAATTACAAACCACAAAATCTTGCTATCTCACATTCTCTCTGTGACTTCTCCATCCCAGCCCAGACAAGAGGATGCGATTCGCCCTGGTGAGACCAGGGGTGACTCAGGGTGAGGGATCAGGGAGCAGGTGGCAGACAAGAGCACTCAGGGGGCATTTGAGAAGGTACTGTTGGCACCTGGGCCAGGACCAGGTGAGAATCTGATACATGTATGACAGGAACTGGGCATGACAAGAAAGTGGACACACCTCCCCATGAAAAGAAAAACCAATCAAAACTAAAATTAACAGGCAAAGCAAGCTGAGCTCTGTTTCTGAGATCCCGGAAGATGTGACCGAGAAGCCTGTACCCTAGGCTCCCAGGTGTAGTGATAGCAACCATCACCGTCCATCGGAGAGCCCCAGCCTGTGCCCCAGGGGCCCTCATACTTTATGTCCTACAGACCAGCTGTGGGCTTGTGAAAATGTAGGCTCTGACTCACTAGGTCTGGGCTGGGGCCCAAGGGTCTGCATTCCTAACAAGCTCCCAGGCGATACTGCTTACTGCTGGTCCAGCGACCCCCACTTTGAGTGGCCAGGGTCGACCCCAAACCAATCAGAACACAGTAGGTAGAGGGTTTGGGGGAATAATTACCCAGGTTGTTTATCCTCCATCGATTGGATTGGATTGTACTAAGGGATGCCACCTTCTGTGTGACCCAACCCAGTACCTGTGCATTACAGACCTAATATTTGAGGAAGAAATGGCCTTGAAAAACAGTTGTAGAGTTTTAGTATCATGAGTAGAACGTCCCGTTGTCTGAGAGCCTACGGCAGAGCAGCTGGATGGGAGCTTTGGGGTGAGAAGCACTTGGAGTAAGTTAAACATCAGCAAGGGTTTCAATTCTTTGAGGCCCACAGAATAGACAACTTGGATTTCTTTCTTGAAACTTTATGGAGGGTTTTTGTAAGAAATTCCTCAAGTTGATCATAATCTACAGACCCTGAAAGGTCCAATTTGTTTTTCATTTATTGATTGCTTGCTGGACGGTCAACTTACTTAAACCCTCCCCATTTCTTTCCGGAAGGGGATAAGCAGCAGCTTCCTCTTGTTTGTACTGTTTCCTCCCAGCCTGTGAACTTGCCGTTTACTGCAAGCAGGAGATTGGGAAGCTTTATCAGAACTTC
The DNA here is from genome assembly GCF_039906515.1 of Pseudorca crassidens. Classification (NCBI taxonomy): domain Eukaryota; kingdom Metazoa; phylum Chordata; class Mammalia; order Artiodactyla; family Delphinidae; genus Pseudorca; species Pseudorca crassidens. Next base: position 9,326,089 of record NC_090298.1, read on the forward strand.
GCTTCCTTAAAAATTTAAAATTTTCTGATTATTAAATCGAAGTAAGTTCATGATAGGAAAAATGGGACTTTTTACTACAGAAAAGTATAAAGAAAAAGATGTCACCTGTATGTCATCAGCCAGAATCACTCTCTACTGAAATCTTGGTGCATTTCTTACTAGTTTTTTTTTTTTTTTCATGCATTGCTGATGCAGAATTTTGCAGGCTAGTTTAAGTATATATATTTTTCATTTTTTAAGTTAAGCCTTTCCTCATGACTGAAATTCTTTATATACCTCATTTTTACTAATGTTTGATAACCTGTAAGATTATATAATAAGAACACGTTCTTTAACTTTTTTAAATTTCAAAAGGAGACCATTTCTGAAAGAAGGAAAAAATAGCATTGTTCTCACGTCTTCTGAGAATGTAATGAGTCTTGATTTAAGCCCAAAAGGAAAGTTTCCTTAGCTGCTTTGTAGCATTAATTATATCTCTCTTGTAACTAGCATAATATCTAGTAGTAGCTCTTCAATGGCTGAGTATTAATGAAATACTAGTATATTTTATTTAATTATGTATTTCTTTATATAAGCATATATTCAACCTGAATCCAAGGATCCAGTTCTCAGGATGAATTTATTAACATAAATTGTCGCAGACCAGCTAGAGAATGGACTTGAGGATACGGAGAGGGGGAGGGTAAGCTGGGACAAAGTAAGACAGTGGCATGGACATATATACACTACCAAATGTAAAATAGCTAGTGGGAAGCAGCTGCATAGCACAGGGAGATCAGCTCGGTGCTTTGTGACCACCTGGAGGGGTGGGAGGGAGGGAGACACAGGAGGGAAGAGATATGGGGACATACGTATATGTATAACTGATTCACTTTGTTATACAGCGGAAACGAACACACCTTTGTAAAGCATTTATACTCCAATAAAGATGTTAAATAAATAACAAACTAACTAAATAAATAACTTGTCTCAGTACCTGTGGGCTTCAGAAGACTGTGACTGGATTTTGGTTAGTCTGTCCTTAGGACTTGCTGGTGTTTGTATTAACTTATCTAATGCGGCATGGCATCACCCCCAAATACAGTGGCTTAAAAGAACAATTAGCATTTATTTTCACTCACAGTTCCCGAGGCTCAGGAGTTCAGGGGCAGCTTGGCTGGGCAGTTTTGACCCAAGATCTCTACGTGAGGTTGCCGTCAGATGTTGGCTGGGGCTGTATGAGCTGAAGGCTTGACTAGGGTTGGAAGACCAGGCCCCTGGTGTGTGGATAGGGGCTAGGGCAGCACACCCCGTGGGAGCTCGTTCTCATCGGGGAGGGTGGTTTCTGCTCCATTTGGTTTTCTATATTTTGCTCTTCCAAGTGTTCTCTCTCTTTAAAGGTCTCTGTTGAGCTTTGTGTATCCATTGTAAAAATTCCAAGGCTGACTTCGAAAAGATTAAGTAAATAAATGGTGAGAGGAACGTGTTATTATTGATGACAATTGACCTGCCTTCAGGTCAGCTGTTAGTTAACAGGTGTGGTTTTCCAACACTGAATACTTGTAAGGGGACTATCTGAAACTCACAGTCATTATTGGGAAAATTAGACAATCTTCTGAGATATATACCCTTTGCATTAGGAGTATATAAATGAATTAGAATTAGAAGTATTTGGGGATGTGTGTGTGTGTGTGTGTGTGTGTGTGTGTGTGTTTGTGTGTGTGTGTGTGTATAAAAAACTGGATTTGAAAAGAGACTATAGTTGAACAAAGTAGTTTCCTAAAATCACTAACAATCTAAGATTATAAATCCAGTGATAGTAAAATTCACATTTTATGCAAAATTTAATCCATAGGGAAATTATTTTGAATTATGACAACCTTGAATTTATTCTACTTCTAATCTAAAGATAAGCCCTGCTGCTGAAAGAATTCTGCTGATATAATTGTATATGTTTTATCTTTAGTAATGTTTGTTATTTCTTTATTTAAAACAGGCATCTCTTTATTTATTAGGCATCTCTTTATTTAAAGCAGGAAAGCATGAATAACAATTAAATATCCTCTGTAACCTCACTGCCAATATTACTTTATTTGTATAATGAAAAAAAAGTGAGTGCCTCGAAAGGACATTGAAACAGATCCCAAATACATAATACAACTTTGAAGGCTCCTCTCTCACAGTGTTTGGATTGAAGGTGGCCAGTTAAATTTCTTATATCCTCTTTCAGAAAAATAAAAGATCTTTTATGAACAGTGCCATTGCAGGAGCCATGCACACATTTTAGAAGTTCACACAAAAAGAGGTCATATCACACACAGTTGTCCCTTGGTATCCGAGGGGCATTGGTTCCAGGACTGCCCCCCCCATACCAAAATCCATGGGTGCTCAAGTCCCTTATAGGAAATCATGTAGTATTTGCATAGAACCTACACAATCCTCCTATGTACTTTATTATTTTTTTAATTAATTAATTAATTAATTTACTTATGGCTGCGTTGGGTCATCGTTGCTGAGTGTGGGCTTTCTCTAGTTGCAGCGAGCAGGGGCTACTCTTCATTGCGGCACGTGGGCTTCTCATTGTGGTGGCTTCTCTTGTTGTGGAGCACGGGCTCTAGGCACGTGGGCTTCAGTAGTTGTGGCACACGGGCTCAGTAGTTGTGGCTCGCGGGCTCTAGAGCACAGGCTCAGTAATTGTGGCGCATGGGCTTAGTTGCTCCGCGGCATGTGAGATCTTCCTGGACCAGGGCTTGAACCCGTGTCCCCTGCATTGGCAGGCAGATTCTTAACCACTGCCCCACCAGGGAAGTCCCCCTCCTATATACTGTAAATCGTCTCTAGATTATGTATAATATCTAATTCAACGTAAATGCTATGTAAATAGTTACCAGAACACAGCAATTCAAGTTTTCCTTTTGGAACTTTCTGGAATTTTTTTTCCCAAATATTTTCCATCCGCAGTTGGTTGAATCCAAGGATGCGGAACCCGTGGATACGAAGGGCTGAATGTACACTGTTCTGACCTGTGGCTATTTTTATTTTTACTTAATGCTACCCTGTGAAGATCTTTCCACATCAGCTCACACATTTTGGCCTCATTCCTATTGGGGGTGACATAGTGCCACATAGAGTGTGTGTTTCTTTAGCCCGTCATCTCCACGTATAGTATATTTGGGTTGTTTTCAGGCTTTTGCAGGTACAGATCCCTTGACGTACTTTTGATGTCCCTAAAATGAATCCTTCCGACGGCTTTCGTTTTCTTTGAATGTAGCTGTTGTTTTCATGCCTATTATTATTCAGTCCCAAATCAAAAGCACCAGCTTAGAGCGATACTTACCACACTAAAGGCAACTGTCTTCTTTGAGGTTTTCTTGGGACCTCAGGTCATTTCCTTACTTGAAGGTGGAAGTAAGATAAAAAGCCCAGAGCTCATGTCATCGTGTGTCAGCACCTCGGTTCAGAGTAAGTTGAGTACTTGCTCGAGGTGGGAGGTTCTGACACATCTCAGGGGCGTTTCATTCATTCAGTAAATGCTTATTGAGTGTCTTGCAGACATGGGGCACTGGGGAAAAGTTAAAAAGATGTGGTCTTTCTCCACTTGGAGCTTACTTCCCAGTGAGGAGTGGAGTGTGCAGGGCAGCCCAATGAGAGCATCAGAAGATGGGTAGAAAAGGGCTGAACCAAGATGTGGAGGAGAATCAGACATGCGACAGGCAGGCTGGGTGATGGGGGCTGGAGGGTGGGAGGAAGGGCACCCCAGGCAGAGGTGCCTGCACGACCTGCAGAGGCTCGGAGGCAAGGAAACTGAGGTAGGAGTAGGGACAAGGGATGGCTCTGGGGAGAACCCAACCATAGGGACTTAGTTCAGAAGCCCTGGGTGGCAACCACGCTCAGGCACTAAATGGTACCCATGGAACAGTGGTTCCCCGGTGGGTGGACTGGCCTCGTGTAAGATATTTTTGGAATATGTGGCATGACATGGTTACCAAATTTTTATTTTTCAAGCTAAGAAAGAAATTAAAAAGATAACCCTAAAGTTCCTATCCCTGTCATTTTTATAAAGGAAAATAAGTTTTATGCCCAGTCGAGTAGCAAAGACATAATCTTAAAGAACAGTTCTTTCCAAGGGAAAAATAAAGAGTAACTATTGACATATTTATAAATATACACTTCTATGCATATTATATAATAAGTTGTGTTTGGATAGGGTATGTTAACTGTGATAACATACAGCCCCAAATCTCTGGCATTTAAAATGACCAAGTCCTGCTTCTTGTTCATTCACGCTCTTGAGGGTTGGCTGGAGGTGATGGTGGGGCTCTGGGCTCCGTGCCTGCACACACCCAGGCTCAGAGAGAGACATTCCGGCTCTCAGCTTCAGGGAGAGTCAAGGCAGAAAAAGAAAAGGGAATGTGGCAGGTCCCGCACTGTCCCTTAAAACTTCTGCCTGGAACTGACACATGCCATTTTGCTTGCATTTCACCAGCCAATCAGAGAGTCCAGCCAGAGGTCAAAAAGGAGTGATAAAGCAATTCTACCACGTGGCGGGAGGAGTAGATAATGTGGGAACAGTTAGCAACGACCGCAACCAATCGTCCTTGTGTTTTTGTTGTGTATCTAGTTTTTGTTGTGTGCCTTCACCAGCTCCTTCCTGGCCCATCACATACTTGGGTGAGTATGCACCCTCTACGTGCCAACGATAGCATAAGTGAAAGAGAAGGGAGAATGTCCATAACCACATTTTGGAAGAATCCTAAGGCTTACTCAGGACAGCAAAACACACTAGGTGGTGAGCTTCCAACTATTTATTTTGCTGCTAGACTCTGAGTTCATTTATTATTTATAGCTTGACATTATTGAGGCAACAGCTCTCCACAGCAGTTCCCTTTGCCCCTTTCTAGGTGACAAAAGCCTATTCCTGGCAATTTAAGCACGTCTTAGGGCATCTTCTTAGGACCTATTGTTTCATTAATGTCTCATGAAAAATTTTAATGTCGATTACATGTTAAAATCCTAATATTTTGGCCATGTTGGGTTAACTAAAATATTACATTATTAAAATAAATTCCACCCATTTCTTTTTGCTTTTCTTAACGTGGCCACCAGAAAATTTTAAATATGTGGCTTACATTTGTGGCTCCCGTTATATCTCTGTTGGTTAGTGCCGACCGCGAATATATAAAGAACTCAGGCTGATCAATAAGGAAAAGAAGCCAATAGGAATTGGGCAGAGGACATAAATTATTCACTGAAGAGGAAGTGAGGTTGGCCAATACACATATTGATTAGATCTGCAATCTGACTGCTAGTCAGGAGAGTGCAAGTCAAAAACACAATAACAATGTATACGCATGCAGTGGTGAAGGTTGAAAAGTCGCTGTTTACTCACAGTACTGGGTATTGATGAGAATGAAGAGAATTGTAACTTTCACACACTGAAGGGGGCGTCTAGGTAGTTGTAGTCACTTTGGAGAGCATTTTGGTATATGTTCTACCCACAGCTCGTCCACTTATCACAGGGGTTCTCACCGGAGAGGCGATTTTGCCCCCCAGGGGACATTTGGCAATGTCTGGAGACATTTTTGGTTGTCATAAGTGAGAGTGAGGGATACTACTGGCCTCTAGTGAGTAGAGGCCAGGGATGCAGCTAAACGTCTCACAATACAGGGGACCGCCACTCAAACTCAAGAGCTATCAAAGGCCCCCAAAGGAAAATAGTTCTGTGGTCCAGAAACTCTGACCTAGGCACGGATTCCAAGGTTGCCCTAGCCTAGGTGCATCAGGAGATACAGATCAAAGTTTTCATTCCAGGGCTCCATATTTACAATTGGGGGAATTTGGAAGCAGCTTAAATGTCCGTAAGTTTAAGGGATAAATGACTAATGAGGGACCCACCCGCGGAGGTACTATACTAGTCACGATGTGGAAAGATCACCCGTCCAGCACTGAGTAAATCAAGTTGCAGGCTCACATGTACGTGGAAATACTATTTTCCATAAATACTTAAACTACAAACTAGTACTTTATGTTTTATGTATTGTGTATAGATGCATGCATGCAGAGTAAAAAATCAAAAGCAAAATCAGGAAGGTTAACCCATCAGCACCAAATAGTGGTTGCTTCTGGGGAGAAAGGTACATGAGGGAATCACTTCTGGAATGTTGACTTCGGACAGAAGTTTGAAGAAATTATGACAAAATATTAGCTTTTGTTATTGTAGCCGATGAGACATGGGTGTTTGTTATATTACTTTCTGTTTTAGTTTTTTTCAATATTGGATTTTTTTTTCCACGATGAACACGCCTGCGCACTTGCTGAAGTGCGCCGCGGGGTCGGTAGTATCTGGTGCCAGCCCGTGATTAGGCGTTGTGCCTGGTTCTGTTTGGTTCCCCAGTGTCGACATGGGCCCTGGCACAGCTCAGCCCATGGTAAGTGTTTGCTGCACAAGGTGTACATGGGATGCTCCGTGGGGTTCCTCACTGTGAGCTGTCTGCTGAGAGGTGCTTGGCCACACCCTGCAGTGCGATGACCCCTCGGGACCTGCCTGCTGGCCAAGTGGTCACCCCCAGGCCCAACCGCTCCTCACCAGACCTGGACATGCCCTTCACCCTCTGAACTTCTAATGGCATATTGCAGAGAGTAATCCAGCTGAAGATACTAAAAATCACACCTCCAAGAGTCTTGTGCGTGTTCAAAGGGAACTAGATGTCATAGCATGTAAATTGCATGCAAATCTGAATGCCTGGGGAGACAGTGCAGAGGGGAAGTCTACTGTTTGGGCTTTGCTGTTGGGTTCATTCGACAGCCCTGACTCAGCCGGGAAGGGTTTCACAACACCATTTCATAGTTCAGTGAAATGTTGAAGACCAGCAATGGTGGGCTTCCTCACAAGCCGCGTGTTTTAGGATTCTCCACCTTACGGGGGCGCCCTCTCTCACGATCATTCGAGGTTAGGCCCATGGAAAGGATTTCCACCTGTGGAGCTGGGCTTGTAGCCTCATTACCCACCATTTTTTCTGTAATACATTGAAATAATGAACTGATGTCATGGGAAAATAGAATTATTAAGGCTTTTATAAGATACCCCTTCCCTTTAGAATCTCAGTGGGAGAACAGCTTAATTAGATGGTCGGAAGGTGTTTTCAAAAGACTTTCAGAATGGAAAATCCAAGTCAGTCTTGCGCTGGTCTGTGTGTCTGCATCACAGAGCAAGGCTGAACCAGGAATCCAGTCCCTCATGGGGACCTCATCCCTCTTACTGTGACCAAACGGTATAATTGTACCATTGTATTTGCTGTGATCAAATGGTATAATTTATTTTCATGCTGGATTCGATCTTCATCCCCCAGTGGAATATCCTTTTCTTAAGTCCCGGTATTAATTTGCATCGTCTTTAAAGTTAACAGAGGGAAACTTTGCTGCAGTCTTAGTACTAGAAGGCCAGCCTAGTAGTTGTTTTATTATGTCTGTCTGACAGATTTTCAGGCTCACCAACAGTCCTCCTGAGATTATGGGCTTTGCTGACTACCTCCCATCAGCCCCTTGACCTCATCAGCTATCCCAGTTGTAAACATGTCTCAAGGAACCCGGAAACAATCCTCAGAGTAAAACGTCCTGTCACACACATCTGCAAAAGTGTTTTTGTTGGTTTGTTTGTTTTGTTGGGTTTTTTTTGGCCGCACTGTGCGGCACTGTGGGATCTTAGTTCCCTGACCAGGGATGGAACCCGGGTCCCCTGCAGTGGAAGCGTGGAGTCCTTAACCACTGGACCACCAGGGAACTCCCTGCAAAATGTTTTATGAGATACATAACACCAAAGCCACACTTACAGAGTGATAGTTTCGATGAGAATTATTTAAAGTCCGCAAGTTCAGGCATTGTTACTGTGAGAGTTGCTGGGCTCTTTTGCCTTCCACCAAATGTGCAGGAGTGATGCCCGTAAGTGTACGTGCCAGGCCGGGGTTGGGCAGTGCCTGCTGCCCAGAGGGTCCCGGCCATGCCCTTGCCATTGAATGCGATGGTGCAAAGTTCAGATCCACTTACCATCTAGGAAGAAACTTTACTGAAGCCCTAGTCCTCGTTCATTTATTCAACAAGTATATATCAGCTCAGCTATGTTCTCAGAGCTGGGGACCTGGCAGTAACCAACATAGATCAAATTTTCATCCTGGAATTTACTTTCTTGTCATGGTGGTTAATCATAAATGAGATTATCGAAACAATGGCTAACACATTTTACCCAACAAATTATGCCCACAGTAGCGGTGACGCATGGTCACCTTTTAGAAATATGGTGTAGCTTAAGAAGACCAGAATTCTCAAGTTCTTTCATAAAGTCACATAAACTTTTCCCTGCCCCCGTCGGTGGTATTATTATGGAGAAAGGCATAGACATCAATTTTCAAGTAGCTGAGTGTACTCTCGGTTCTGGACCTAAAAGTTATACAATGAATGGTGGAGTTTTTCCTTACAGTCGGAAATGGGCACTGTCCTGTTTCTTCTGTATGGTCAGGGGAATTACTCTATTACTGTGCCATATGGCTGTGGGGTTTGTACGTGCGTCTTGGTGCTGCAGTCTCCCCCTTGTTTGTCTCAATCTGTTTCTTTTGCCCACTGCCCCCCTCCCCTCTTCACAGATGGTTCTTTTTTTCAGTTGTTGTTATAAAACTGTATTTCCTCATGAGACTGTTGTTAAACACCGTGTTTGCTTTCTTGTTTTTCATTGTGAAGTAAAGTCGTGTAAGTTCCTCACGAATACGGCTTTGTTTTAAAGAATTCTAATGGTACCAAAATGGAGTGAAAAGTGAAATTAGTTCTCTGAAGTGTTCCTTCCCCAACTACCCTGTATTAATCCGGGGTCTCCAGAGAGCTAGAACCAGTAGAGAGTGTGTGTGTGGTGTGTGTGTATCTATCGACATGTAGAGAGATACATGGTTAGATAGATACATATATTGATTTTTAGAGAGATACAGCTATATAGTTAGTGAGATTTATCCATAGCTGTCCATTTATATCTGTATCTCTGTATATAGGGGGATAGAGACATTTATTTTAAGGAATTGGTTCACACAATTGTGGAAGCTTGGGCGAGTCCAAAATCGGTAGGGTGGCTGGCAGGCTGGAGACCCAGGGGAGAGGTGTAGTTTGAGTCCAAGGGCAGTCTGCCAGGAGAATTCCTTCCTGCTTGCGGGGGCGGGGGGGGGGGTGTCATTCTTTTTCAGTTCAGGCCTTCAACTGAGTGGATGAGGCCCACGCATGTCATGGAGGGTAATCTGCTTTAGTCAGTATCTACTGATTTAAATGTTCATATCATCCCAAAAATACTGTCACAGAAACACCTGGAGTAACGTTTGACCAAATATCTGGGTACACATAAAACTAACAGACCTCTATTCCCCTTTCTTCTACAGAGGATGCTAATTCAGTATTTTGGTGCAATCCTTCCAGATGTTTCTGTGCATTTGCTAGTGTGTGTGTCTGTGTGTGTGTGTGTATTGAGAGGTTTAACACACTTAGAGGATGATCTTCTTTCTTCACCCTCCCCTTTCATCTGTTAATGTAATAAATGATGTGGTTAGAATCCTAGTGTTATATCATCCTTTCTTCCTACAAGGAATAGGGCTTTGGTCTGTTTATCTTTGGTTTTTCATATACAAATGCTTACAATTTTTAAGCAGAAACATCTCAACTTTATTCCGTTATCATTGCTCTGACTTTTCCACCGTATGTAGGCTTTGAAAATTAGGGCTGTATTTCGAGGGCCTAGAGTTTCCAGCTGACCGCTAAATGGGGGCTTCCACTTGTAGGTAGCTTACTTTTTTTTCCCTTAATAATAATATTTTATTCTCATGAATGCTTTGTTTGTAATTTAAAAAATAAGCTGTCTGTAGCTTCAGGGAACCACGTGCCAGTGGGCTTCTGACAATTCGGCGGGTGGACAGTACTTTCCTTTGTGACAGGTCCTTTGTTGAATGGTCTTGGGAGGCCGTGGTCAGGGGTTGCTGAAGATTGTAGCTCCCCTCGCAGCTTCCTGTCGGGGGCACTAAGATGACCCAGCCAAAACAGAGTTTAAGTTATAGCTAAACACTAGTTTTAAAAATAGAAATGTCAGTCGTTTGGAACAGATTCCCAGAAAATAGGTGACAAAGGTCATGATTTTTAGTAGTAAGGGAAGTCTCTGTGGAGCCTAGAGCTACTGCTTCTGTGTTCAATACCATTTTATCCTGAGCCCTTAAATTGCATTATCTATTTTTTTTTCCTGATAATCTTCATTTCTGACCTAAGGTTATGCTAAGATTTCCAAGGCCGCCATCAGAAGGGGCTTACTTCACATTTAGGGAAGGCTTACCTTAGGGGCTGGAAGGGGCTGTGGTTCTAGAACAGACCCCCTTTTGATTGGGGTAGGAAGAAGTGGAGGTGAGGCTGATTCCAAAAGAACCAGGAACTTCAGGAGCCCTGGAGAGCATCCCTTTATTTATTACCTGCCAAAGGGAAGTCTTCCTTTTATCCGGAATCCTTTTTTTTTTTTGGCTGTACCACGTGGCTTTCAGGACCTTAGTTCCCTGACCAGGCATTGAAGCTGGGCCCTCAGCAGTGAAAGTGCACTGGACCACTAGGGAATTCCCTGGAATCCGTAACTAATGGTTGGGTTGGCAGGATTGGTGAAAGTAGATGTCCTTTGAGAGGTTTCTGTAGGGTGGGTTTGAAATATGTGTTAAAAAACTCTCAGAATAACTCTTTCCTTTAATCCAGAAATACGGCTTCTAAGAATGTCCTCTGAGAAAATAAGAAATGATATGCACACAGCCTCAGCTCTAGGAATTTTCATTGCAGGTTTGACTCAGAGAAAAACAGGAAAAAAATCTCAGAGTCCAAGAATAGGGATCCATTAAACAACTAAGATTCTGCCATATGTATGATACCCCACAGCCGCTGGAAATGTTGACGCAGAATTACTTTTATTGGTAGATGTTGCTGTATATTCCTGACAGACATATAGGAAATAATCCTGTGTTTTGGTTTAAAATTTTTTAAAAAAATGTGTGTGTGGGTGTGTGTGTGGGTGTGTCTCTGTGTGTGTGTCTGTGTGAGATTGTGTGTCCGGACTGAAAATTTTTTTTCTAATCTATGTTTCTGGATTTTTTTTCTGTAGTAACTATGAGCTCCTTGTGGAATTATATAAAAAGGAAGTGGCTACAGTTTGTGCAGCATGCCTCATTTATAAGTCAGGAGATGATTGTAGAATATTCGAGAAACACTGTCATCCAAAGAAACTCAGAGTGAGACTGCAGCATTTACGATGCGGGGAATCCCAAGTTTTCTGGACCATTTATGCAGCAGTGAGTTGACAAGTTAGCTGGGAGGATGCAGGTGTTGGTGGCAGTGACCTCTGGTTATCAGAGACACTGAAAGCTTAGAAGTAGAGCCTGCCTGGGCTGACTCCATGCTTGTTTCTCCTTAAAATTAAATTATTGTGAAACATTTCATTCTGTAGATAGAATGACCGATTTCAAAGAATGCACAAGCAGGAGGGTATTAGATAGCCTTTACTGTAGTCACAGAATTATACAGTTCACTTTGCTGTAGTATGCATGCCAGTGTTAAAACATGAATGGTATTCTCTAAAACTTTAAAGATTCTAATATTTGACATTTAATATATTTGGGCGGGCAACTAGGAGCCTTATTGAAATAAGCGTGAGGGGTTGCCCGTGCCCTCTCCTCATTCCATGAACAATTACATTCTTATTAAAAATCTGGTAAAAATAGAGCTGGGCCACTGTGGGATTGCCCTAAACTTAAGGTTTGCGTCCCCGAGCGCCGGTGGGTGCAGCTGGCAGGGCTCAGAGTCACGTGATCATTAACTCTGGATCTTGAATTCTTACCCTGGGTTGAATTTTAGGATCTCCCTGAATCCTTTGTTACAAGGTGACTTAATCAGCTTGGGATGCTATAACAAAATACCGTAAAATGGGTAGCTTAACAACAGAAATTTATTTCTCACAGCTCTGGAGGCTAGAGATCTGTGGTCATGGTGCCAGCACGTGGGGTTCTCGTCCTGCTTCCTGGTGCATGATGACCACTGTCATCACCTGTCCGGCATCTGCAGGAAAAAACACCCTGTGGTGTTTTCTTTTTCCTGATGTCAAGCGTTGGGGTTTTCTCTGACACCAAATCCATGTCGTTTTTCCACACCAGTTCTCCGACACCAGCAGGGTGTCTAACAATTCAATTCAATTCTGACATTATCTAGAGTCAGCAAGGACCCCATGGGTTAAGGGCTCAGTCCCCCAAGACTGCCCCCAGCTCAGATGCTAGTCGCAGGACCCATGGGCCACCTTCTGCCTGACTGGCTATAAATCTGGGGTTTCCCGCCGCCCCTCCTCGGGTGCAGTAATTTGCTAGAACGACTCACAGAACTTGGGAAAGTGCTTTACATCCTGCTGCTGCTTTATTATAAAGTCTGTAACTCAGGAACAGCCAGATGGAAGAGAAGCACGGGACCAGGCATGGGGGAGGGGTGCGGGGCTTCCATGCTCTCTCCCGGCACCTCTGTGTGTTCACCAACCCAGCAGCTTTCTGAACCCCGTTGTTTAGGATGTTATTGGGGTTTCATTAAGTAGGCATGATTTGCTCAGCTATTAAGTCATTGGCCATTAGTCCTTGGACTCAGTTTTCCACCCTCTCCTCCCCACCCCAGAGGTAGGAGTAGGGGTGAGAGGGGCAGTGGAGCTTAAAGATCTAACCTTCTAATAAGCTCTCCTAGAGACCAGCCCCCATCCTGAAGCCACCAAGAGTCATCTTGTTAGCATCCAAAAAGCAAACTCTGAGGGTTTTAGGGGCTGTGTGCCAGGAAAGGGGGTCACCACAGCCCCACCTGGTCTTCGTGCTCCCACTCTTAGAGTCTGTTTTCCACCCAGCAGCCAGAATTGATGCAAACTATTGACAGCGGACTGCCCCAAACGTTCTCCATCTCGCTCAGAGCAAACTCCAGTCCTGCCCTGGCCACTGAGGCCACCTGTGGTCACCAGCCTCCAGGCTGGTCCCTGGGCAGCCAGGCATGGCCTTCTGCCTGCCCCTCCTCCTCCAGGTCCCCTTGGCGTCTTCCCCCACCTCCTCGGTCTGTGCCCAGCGCCCCATCTCAGTGAGCCCGCCCCAGCACCTGTTCCAGACTGAGCCGCATGGCCCCGGGGCTCACAACTGCCCTGATCCAGTCTGCTTTATAGCACACTTACATCTTAGGTCTGTAGTTGATGCCTCTTCCTCCCGTTAGAATGGAACACCCCGAGGGCGGGGTCTTTGTCCCTGAATTTCCAAGCATAGCACCTCGCTCTTCGCAGCGCTCAGCACACACCTGCGAATGGACCATGGCCAGCTGCTCTAACCTGGTGCTGAGAACCCGGACTGGGTTCTCACCTCACTCCTGCCCGTCGTGCCCAGCAGGGCAGGGGATGCACGCTGCTGTTGGGTGGTGATGCTTGCTCTTCCCCTCTGACCTGCTTCCCTCTTCATTTCTAGACCGGCCTCATTGTTGCCTGCTACCACGGCTTTGTGGATACTGTGGTGGTCTTAGCAGACTGCCCCCACGTTGACGTCAACTGGCAGGACAGCGAGGGCAACACGGCCCTGATCACGGCTGCACAGGCAGGTAAGACCCAGCTTCTCTTCCCTCCCAGGCAGTGGTGCTGGGGGCTGCACTTGACCTCGCTCCCGAGATTGACGGCAGAAGGATGTAGTTGATCAGAGGTCGTGCTTTGCTGCTAAGAGGGACAAGGAAAGGGCTGAAGGTGGGTGACATTCTCTGTGTGTGTTTGGGACAGTGTGTTGCTGAGTCCAAGCTCATACTGCTCTCTGTGTGAGGCCGGTCAACCCAGAGGTGAGGTGTTAGGGTGAGGAACAGTGACTTCATTCAGAAAACCAGCAGACCAAGAGGATGGTGCAGGTGGACTGGCGTCCCAAAGAACCGTCTTCCGTGAGTTAGAATTCAGGCTTCTTTTATACTAAAAGGGGAGGGGGTGTGGCTGGTTGTCGGAAACTTCTTCCTGCCAGAATCCTTCGTTCTTGCAGCTGTCTGAGCAGGTCTGGTCACAATGTTCCTATAAACCTCCAACAAGACAGTTGTTTTCTGTTTTGCAACTTTTTATCTCTATGTGATGGAAAAGCGTTACACCTTTAGAGGTCAGGGCCTGGAGAACGAGCTATCCTGTGTATTTCAGGCTATAGGCAACATTCCTTTACAAAAGGTGCAGAGCCAGCATGACTAAGCACAGGCGACAGAGCACAAAGGTGAGAGCAAAAGGAGTAGACCTAGTAGGGAGTCAGGTCTGCTGTCTGTGCCGAGTGCAGTTTACGCACTAGTGCAGGACTCAGCGTGGGGCAGAGCTAGCTCTGAAACTGCCTGAAGCCTTTCCACAAGAAGCTGCCCCAGAAAGCCAGCTCCACGTCCCCTACCCCAGAGCACTGCACCCCACCCTGTGCTCCCGGGATCTGGGAGGTGCTGGTGAACTCATGAGTGGAAGAGGCACTAGTGACAGTGAATGTATACAAGTGGACGTGTTTATGAGGTAACCTTGCACTTGGCTTGGGGATGTAAAGGAAACCAGGGGCTTCTTGCGGAGAGTGTATCAGTGTAACAAGGTGAGGCTGGTAGTGAGAGCGCCTTGGAAAGGGTAAGTGAACTTCGTCCTGGGATGTTCATCTCCAGAGGTGGTCCTTACGCCAGCATTGCCAAGTGCCCTGTGCACAGCTCTCCTCTTCTGGAATTGTACTCGGACATTTTGGGGACAAACATGAAACTGTGCTTGTCCCTTCAGAACTGCGCTTCCTTTGTAACCGTGGTACTAACCGGGTTTGTAATAGACCACTTTCAAAATTCTTGGCCGTCAAAATTACATCTCTTGCATCACTCAGGTTCTCAGTTTCCAGCAGAGAAGCTCCTTCTGGCTGAGTTAGGAAGAAAAGGCGTTTGTTTATGAAAGAATGTGGGTCACCGTTGCTGAGAGTTGTTGAGAACCAGACTCAGGGCCGGGACGCTGCAGAAAATGCCCCAAACCACACAGCGTGTTGATTGTGGAAAGGGAATTTCTGCCGCTGCCACCCAAGGGGGACTTCCCTGTCCTGTCTTGCATCACAGGCCCCTGTGTCTAATCCAGCGTGGGTGACTGATTGCGGAGCCCAGTGGAAGCAGAGACTCAGCACCTTGCAGTTTTGTCCCCATAACGGGAAGTAGTCTGTGCTCACCTGCTTTTCAATCGAGAAGCCTAAGGCAGAAAACCCCCCAAACTTAGCCAGGCGTCAGGGCTGTGCTCACACACGTCCACCTCGTCAGGTGGCAGGGCGTGAAGCTTTCCCTGCATGGAGGCGCTCCAGACTTTGAAAGCCCAGGTGCACAACGTCCTGAACAGCAAAAGAGTAAAAGGATATTGTGAGAGGCGTTCAGTGACCGTGACCTGATCACTCATTACCCCCACTGGCCAAGAACCTGGGCAGGGACCAGGGGTGGTGAAGTGAAGGGCACTTCTGCCCTTGAGTAATTGTCCAGCTAAATGGCCATCTGATGGGGCTCTGATGAACGGGTGCGCTGAGAGCCTTGGCGTGAGAACACCCTGTCTAGCCTGGTGGTTTGGGACAGGGGTCATGGAGCGGGTGGGCATTGAGCTGGGCATTGCAGAGGTCAGAGGGAGGCCATGCCAGCCGATGCACCACAGAGCTTCAGGACCAATAGGGAGCCAGGCATGTCTTAGGAAGAGCCAAGGACCATGTGTGTCTAGGATGGGGGAGGGGTGGCCCCACGAGGAGGCAGGGGACCAGGTCATCAAGGGTCTAGATACAATGCGAGGGAATGCGTTTGAGTGGCGTGAGGCTGGGTGTGTGGTGACGGGCGAGATGATCCTGGTGGGCACAGAGGCTGTTGCAGAGAGCAGAGAGGGAGCAGAAGCCGAGTGGCAGAAGGCTCAGGTCCTGGTGGTCGTGATGGTGGGCTGTAGGGGAGAGGTGGGTCTGGGCTGGCTTTCAGCCTTTGGAACGCCAGCTCAGAGGGGTGTACATGAAAGGAGCGGTGGTCGGAGAAATGTTGCCTCCACTCGGTTCCCAGGCCTTTGAAATGCTGAGCCATCTAAGTAAGAGGTCTTCACGGCAGGAGGAAAGTGTGGAGCATCAGACTTCAGTCCCTGCCGGAATACAGGAGGGATGCCAGGCGTTCCTGAGCAGCAGGGCCAAGGCATGGACGAGAGCACGAGTCTCATCCTGGAGTATGAGAAAGTACAGGAAGGCGAGGTTACTTATTGATTTGCGAGAGCTCTTTATGTGTGTAGGGATATTAGTGGTTGTTTAATACCCATGAGGCACTTTCTGAATTCTTGCCTATTTGAAAATGTTTTTATTTTCTTTTCATTCAGAAAATAACAACTTGTCTTTTGCTTTTTTTTAAAAAAAAATTTCGTGTTGCAGAGGAATAGTCTAAGAGTCCAGCCTAATTTTTGTCTTTGTTGATACCCTGTTTCTCAGCCTATAAAGATCTCCTGCCCCCTATCCTTGAGAAGAACCCAACCAACCTCCACCACCAAAAAAAAAACCAACTGTCACTATCGTATATTTCCATTCCTGCTCTCTGTGTTTGACTTATATTAGGCATATTTTTACTTCAGGGAACACTTTTCTGTTATCTCTTTGAACACTGCATCTGCCTTGCTTTGTTTTTGCTTTCTGGGGTTCCCTCTTAGGTGTAGGTTAGGTCCTCACGTCACAGCTTTCTCTCATCATTTTTTTTTTCTTTTCTATCTTCTACTCCAGGATCTGTGGAAATGCTTCATATTTCTTCATCAGTTTGTTTTTATGCTATTCATTGGGTTAAATTTATTTTTTTCTTCATGAGAATACTTATGTCTTAGCCCGTTTGGGCTGCTATTACCAAAATACCATAAATTGGGAGCTTAAACAACAGAAGTTTATTTCTTACAGTTTTGGAGGCTGGAAGTCCAAGGTCAAGGTGCTGGACCATTTGGTTCCTGGCATGCATGTGGCATCTTCCTGCTGTGTCCCTGTACGGTGGAGAGAGCAAGATCCAGGTCTCTGGTGTCTCCTTTTATGAGGACACCAGTCCTATTGGATCAGGCACCACTCTTCTGACCTCATTTAACCTTAAGTTACCCGCACAAAGGCTCCATGTCCAAGTACAGTCACGTTGGGGGTTCGGGGCTTCAACATAGGAATTTGGAGGAAGACAACGTTTAGTCCATAACGCTCATCTTTAAGCAGAGCCTGTGCTTCCCTGAACTGGTTTATTTAAGTCAAAGATGACACAGGTCCTTTCAAGGTTAGAGAGAGGCCCAGCAAAGGGAGAAGGAAAGGGATCCATGTGCTTTCCAGGCTCTGGGTCTGAGGCCTGGCGTGCAGAGGGAGAAATCCAGGCGGGGCTGAGGGCAGTCACAGCGGCGGCTCCCGTCCCTGGGCTGCAGGCATCCGGTGGGGCAGCGGTCTGGGCCGGCCAAGGTTGAGCACCACACACCCCTACCTGGTGTCGTTTCTGCTGGCCGCAGGAGCTGGGCGTGGGAGCACCTCAGGTCTCCTGCTTGGCTCGTGTGCCTGGGCATTGGAAACGGCATCAGTGGGTCTCCGTGCATCTCCGCAGCCCCCCTTTTCCCTGGGGCACTGCTGGAGTTGCCCCAGGTCTACTCAAACACATGTAATGCACAGACTCATGGACTTTGAGAACGAACTTATAGCTACCAGGGGGGAAGGGTGGGGAGAAGGGATAGTTAGGGAGTTTGGGATTGACACGTACACACTGCTATATTTAAGATGGATAACCAGCAAGGACCTGCTGTACAGCACAGGGAAGTCTGCTCAATGTTATCTGGTAGCTTGGGTGGGAGGGGAGTTTGGGAGAGAACGGATACATGTATAGGTACGGCTGGGTCACCTGAAACTATCACAACATAGTTAATCGGCTCTACCCTAATATAAAATTAAAAGTTAAAAACAGAAACAAAAACAAAACCCTGTCATGCCCCATCCTTCCCTACAGCTGGCTCCTGTCTCCACTGCCTCTGACACAAATTCCTTTCTGGAATTCTGGCCAGTGGATGGTGTCCTTCTGTGGTTTCTAGTACCAATAAGGCTTCTCCCTATTGCTTTGGTCATGGGCGGGAAACTGGGACAGGGGACAAGACTCCTGTGTTCATGGCCCTCCTGCTGTGACCTCAAGAGCGCTGGTGGTCCCCAGTGGAGCCTCCCCTCCAGACAGAGTTAGACTGGAGGGCAGTTGGCAGGACTCACATGGCTGGGGTGTGTTTAAGTGTATGGGTACCAGAGGTGAGGGCGTGGCAGGGGGGTGGGGATGTGACCCAGACCGGGTCGTGCAGGAGGCTGGCAACGTGGTGGCCATCGTGGGTGCTTTCTCCACTCAGCCTTGCTGATGTTCTTATAAGCTGATCGTAGAAAACGATACACAGTGTTTGGAAAAAAACAACACATAAGCAATTAAACACATAAAGCAATTAAACTTAAGGGTGAAGATCTCTTAGCTCCTCACTCTTAGTTCTTTCCCATTTTACTTTCTAGAGGTAATAACCATTGTTAACGACTGGATGCGTAGATAAGTTCCTTTCCATCTTCTTTTATAGAAACAAAATATTGTAACATATTTTCTCTTTTTCCTGGCTTCCACGATCCTCGGCCTATTGACTGATTCGTCCAAGTTCTGTCTGTAGTGTCTGTTTCTTAACCACTCTCACCTCTGCGTGGTCCCCGCTCCCACCACGGGGGCTCTGAACCCTGGGACACCCACCCAGGGCTTCGGGGGTGGGGGAGGCCTCCTGGCTCTGCCCACCGGAGCTTTAGGATTGAATTGTTTAGGGGGAGGGGAAGGAGGGAGAGTATGGTTCTTGTGCTACTTTAAAAGAAGTCCAGGGCTTCCCTGGTGGCGCAGTGGTTGAGAGTCCGCCTGCCGATGCAGGGGACATGGGTTCATGCCCCGGTCTGGGAGGATCCCACATGCCGTGGAGCGGCTGGGCCCATGAGCCATGACAGCTGAACCTGAGCATCCGGAGCCTGTGCTCGGCAATGGGAGAGGCCACAGCAGTGAGAGGCCTGCGTACCGCAAAAAAAAAAAAAAAAAGAAGTCCAGTTAGAAAGCGTGTCCTTCTTTCTCTTAATTGCCTCCATGTAAGGAAGCGATTTTTCCCTAATTTATTGCCGCAGGAGGTCATGACCTCACGGGGCTGCTTCCCTCTCTGAGAGCACAGCCTTGAGCTTGTTACTGAACCAGACTTGGGTCTACTCGCCGCAGGCAGTAAAGCCAGTGTCCTGACAGCAGGTGTGGTGGAGGAGAGGGCAGCGTTCATTGCAGGCACCAAGCAAGGAGTCCAGGCAGCTAGGGTTTAAAAGGCCCGAACTCCCCAGAGGCCTTCAGGGAGAGGTTTTTAAAGACAGGGTGAGGGAGGGGGCTGTGGGGTGTGTGATCAGCTCGTGGACGCTCTTCTGATTGGCTGGTGGGAAGTAACTGGGAGTCAACATCATCAACCTTCTGGTTCCGACCCGTCTGGGGGTCTACATGCCTGTGGGGAGCATACGGTTAACTTCTCCCACCTGGTGGGGACTTTGGGATCTGCAAAATAGCTTAAAGGACATGACTCAGATTCTATCGTCTATAGCCCTTGAGGAGGAACTCAAGGGCCTTGACTTTGTGTGATGGCGAAACCATTATTAATTTGTCTGGCTTGCCTGTTTTCCTTTGTTTCTGCGTTTTCTCACTTCTCTGATTAAATTTGTTCTTTGGAACTCGGGGGAGGCCCACGAGGCTAAAGTTTTTCTACCAACAAGAGGAAGGCAGAGGACACAGGGGGTGGTGGTCTGTCCCGTGAAGGCCTCATAGGGTCCTGCTCGGTTACAAGCGGGATCGCTGTCACCCACAGGTGGGTGATCTATGTTTTAACCCAGATTTGGTTAAAACACGGATTTCTGGGCCCCGCCCCAGGAGTTCTGGGTTGTGTAGGTCTGGGGTGGGGCTCGAGACTGTGTCTTTCAGTGAGTTCCCCGGTGATGCTGATGCCGCTGGTCTGGGGACCTCACTCTGAGAACTGGGGCTTTCCATGTTCCTATACCGAATGATGACCCAGGGTGCCTGTCAGTGGGTATAAGAGCCAGGGGTGGGGTGGGGTAGGGGTGGTTCATGGACCTGGGTGAGATGTCGGAGGGACACAGAGCTGTCACTAAATCAAAGGGAGAATAAAGGAAAGCAACTGAGCATCTGCTCATGACTTTCATGTACTGTTTGACCAAAGAGAGGCTGTTTGGGCTTTCAGCTGATAGCATCAAATGATGTCCCGTTTTAATCCAATTCCATAACCAGCTTTATTTATTTGATGATGTCTTAATTCCAAAAGATGTCTAGTAATACATGCTTACAGTGAAAAATCACCACAAAAGTATTATTATATAAAAAAAAGAAGTCCCTTTTCACTCTCCCCAGTTCTCTCATTGACTGACCACGTTCCAGCTGGTTACGTTTCCAGAACTCACTCTCTCTCCTTTTAAACACAAAGGGTGTGCACGCACCTTTTATTTCCGTGAATGGGGTAATTCTGTAGAGACTGTGATTTTAATTTTTTTCACTCAGTCTATCTAGGAGATCTTTCCGTGTAGACTTGTGCACACGAGATTTCCCTGCCTCTTACAGCGGCACACCCGAGTGATGGTGTGTTCGGGGCCGTGTCCCCCGAGTCCAGTAACTGAGACAGTTCGGTAAGCCATGGGTCATCCATTCTATACAAGATCCTCTTTTTTTTTTTTTTGCGGTACGCGGGCCTCTCACTGTTGTGGCCTCTCCCGTTGCGGAGCACAGGCTCCGGACGTGCAGGCTCAGCGGCCATGGCTCACGGGCCCAGCCGCTCCACGGCGTGTGGGATCCTCCCGGACCGGGGCACGAACCCGTGTCCCCTGCATCAGCAGGTGAACTCTCAACCACTGCGCCACCAGGGAAGCCCCACAAGATCCTCTTTTAAAACAAATATTTATTCAGCAGTCACTTCATGTCCAAGGGCTGTGCTAAGTGCTGGGTCTACAGGGCGGGCAAGGGCACACGTAACCCCATCTCCCAAATTTAAAGTCTAGTGTGCACGGGTTTCTGAATGAGGCTGTTTCAGACCACGCTGGAGTGGAGCCCTTTGTGTTGATGGGCTGGGGACGAGAGGCGCATCTCTGAGGAGGGCGTACCTGTCAGCATCCCGGCCGGAAACAGGTGGAGGGGCAGGTGCGCTCAGAGTCTAAGCTGAGGAATGGGTAAGGGGACTGTGAGTAGAGGTGGCAGCAGAGCTCACGGGCAGGCCCTGGAGAGGGAGAGAGCCCGGGAAGGCTGCCCCCAGGAGCTGGGACCTGGGACACCTGAGCCACTCAAGGAGGGAGGTGGGCAGGGGACAGGGGCTCATACCCGCCCTCCTTGCACCGGGCCCCTGCTCAGTCACACCTGAGACTTCAGGGCTAAGGAACCCGGCAGGTGTGGTCTGTGGCGGTCAGAGCAGGGCAGAGAAGGAAAGAAGAAATGCACGGATAGATTCTTAGAACTCAACCGCTTCATCAAAGGACGCCCACCTTTTAAATGTGCACATTACGTAGCCCCTGCCGAGTGGCCCTTAGGAAAAGCTGTACCAATTTATACTTCCCACCACGTTCCCAAGGGTTGAGAGTTTGTCAACTCAGAATGGACTTCGCTTGCTCTTTGTGTTTCCCTGATGCTTATTGGAGCCTAGGATCTGCTACAGTGCTTTTGGGTGCAGTCTACTGAATACCCAACAAAACAAGCTTCAACGATGAGGAAACAGTCTTCTCTTGCAACATGATGTGTCTGAAGGCAACAGTTGGGGGGTTGCTTCACCGCATGACTTCCTGATGTCAGGACCTGGAGCCGGCTTCTCAGAAATGCTCCTGACCTTTTGCCTCATGGTCCCAAGATGGCCTGGCAGCTCCAAGCAGCGTGGCTTCACGTTACAGCACAGGAGGCTTCAGGAAGGAGGAACAAATCCCTGTCCGTGTTCTGTTCTCTAAGATGGGACAACATCTCCAGAAGCCTCCAGCACAGCTTCAGTTACATCTGCCAGGGTTGCATCACACACCCTGCCCCAGGCAAAACAAATCGCTGGCCAGGGCGGTGGAGTGACCTCAGTCACCTTTGGCCCCCGCAGAATCTGTGTGGTTAAGGAAAACTGTAAAGTGACCACATGTTTCTATTATTTGATATCGCAGCTGTGTAGCTCGTCCGAGAGTCGGGAGTGTAAATGAGGATGCAAATGCCTGGGTCTGCCTGGCCGTGTTCTCTGCGAAGTCTCACCTTCTCAGGTCCTTATGCAGAATAAAGATACAGCTGAATCTAAGTTAGGCCTTTACCATGGAGAGGATATATGAAAATAAAGCCTCAAATAATCCCTAAATCTCATTCAGCCAGTAATTTCAATTTCTACCTTACTTCCCCTAACAAAAGTATCAAGTAGGATATAACCAAAGAAATGAATTACACGCCCCGGGGATGGCGTTAGGTGTTTACTTTCTCCGTTTCTTCTTCCCCTTGAACAGAAGAGCAGGAGTAAGATGAAGTGAGAAAACTGCAGGGGTCCTTCTGAACTGGTGATACTATCAAGCTGGTTCAGTACAAGTAACCTCTGGTGCGTCCTTAAAACTTGTTATTCCTTGAAATTATCTTTAAGATTTTGAAGGAAATGCACTGAGAGCCAGCCTGGCATTATTCATGTCACTTGTTTGCTGGGGACAGGGTGGCAGTGAGGCTCCCGGGAGTGGCTGGCAGGCTCAGGCTGCCTGTGTGTGTTCTGAATTGTGAACTGGGTTTGGGGAGTGTCCCGCTTCAGAGGAGAATGTATGACTTGGCCTGAGGCAGGCCAACGCCTCTTCATTGTATTTATCTTATTATCACTACAGCCGATCACGATTTCTAGTCTGACTTCATTGTGATTTTTATGGATTTTTGAAGTGTTTTCCTTTTACTCGGTTTCTACTGTTTTAAGTACATTAGAACTTGGCACGTCTCTGAGGTTTCCTAGCATCGCCTCGCCTTTTCCCATAAACTCCATTTTTTGGAGCCTTTCTGACTGAGCACAGCAATGCCACCTCCTTCGCAGCAGCTGGCCCTGCTCCTCGGTCAGACAAGAGGAAAGCCTGTCTGTGCTGCCCGTCCCCTGCTCCCCTTGTGCATTTTCCCCTCCTCTGGATGGGGACGAAGAATCTGTTCTCTTCCTCAGTGCTGCTGGGACCTGATATTTCCAATCAACAGTTCCCTCTACTGGCCTGGTTTGGAAAAGTATATTTTGAGTACCTGGTGTCAGACCCATCAAGTCTTTAGACAACCCTAATTCCATTTTTAGATCTGCACACGTTTATTGTCTGTTTCCTTTCCTTGAATAAAGGAACAAACAAGACATTTAGCCCATCATTGGTACCCAATTACATGTTGAATTAATAATTGTGATGGACATGTAATCTTAGTTAATGTGGGTTATGGCTTGAAAATTAGCAACCTTTTTGATAAGTGAATTTTTTCAAGGGAGAAGTAGGAATCCTTCCGCCTTTTTACTTACTAAATATTTATTGAGCTTGCAGTCAGTTGGAAGTTTTGAACTTATGAGCAACAGTGGTGGCTGTGGGAATCCACGGCCACATGGAAATGTGGACCATGAGGCATGATGGTTCAGGTGCCTAATCCAGGCTTGGGGGACCAGGGCAGAGCTTCCAGTGGAAGGGAAGGCTCATCAGGTAATTGGGTAGAAAGCAAAGAAAGAGTATACCAGGCGGGGAACTAGCCTGGTGCGAAGGCCACCAGATTAGAGAAAGTGTGGTACACGGCTGAATTAAAAAGAGAGTTATGATTAAAGAGTCGAGGAGAAGGGCATTGGTGCAAGAGCTGAGGATGAAGAGGGGATATAGGGGAGGAAAAATAACCTTCTCTCTACCCTTCTGGGTTCCCAACTGAGACCCCTGTAATAAAAGACTAACAAGAGAGGACCAGACATCTATAAACACGCGTGTGTAAATGGGGGACACCCAGGGAAAAATGAATAACTCAAGGAAGTGGCTTAGAACTCTGGCTTATACGTCATCTTCCATAAAGAGCAATACATTTGTGGAGAAATGACAGGACAAGGGAAAGCAGTTTTTGAAGAGTTCTCATCACAAAGAAGAAAAACCATCCCCCCCCCCCTTTTTGGTACCTATATGAGATGATGGATGTTAACTAAACTTACTATGGTAATGTTTCACAATATATGTAAGTCAAATCATTATGCTGTACACCTTAATTTAACACAGTGATATATGTTAATTATATCTCAGTAAAACTGGGGAAACATAAAGCAATAAAATAAGAAAATGTATGTCCTGCTTTTAGGCAAATGGGGGAGGACAGGGAACTTTTCTTGTAATTGCTTCTTCTCAGTTGCCTTCAGCTCAAAATAAATGTCAAAGTTGCATGGTTTGAGGTGGCATATTCTGCTGCCCTTCAGAGAGCAGGGTCAGATAAAAAAGGAGCTAGCTGGTTAAAGAGTTGAGACTTCATCTAAAGAGTAGAAACCATGACGGGTTTTAAGTAGTTGTTGTGCTGGTCAGAAGAGTTTCTTGCTGGTAGTGTGGAGAATGGGGCAGAAATAGGACCAGGAAGTCCAGGTAGGAGAGGGGTGGACCCCAGGAAGGATGTGGTGGCCCTCATGTAGGTTAGAAGTGGGGATGGAGAAACATGGACAGGTTTGGAAGATGTTTAATAGGTGGCATTGGCAGAATTCCATGATACTTGGTTGAGGAAGGGATTAGGGGAGGGCTGAAGAGAAAGCCCAGATTTCTGTCTTGGGCACCTCTGTCAGTTATTGGTGGTATTCATCATTGAATAAGGAATGTGGGTGAGAGGAGCAGTTTGGAAGAAACATGTTTTGGGTTTGATGTGTTGAGTTTGCTTTGTTGGTGGGATGCCCAAGATGAAATATCCAGTAAAGATATTTAGGTAAGAAACTCAGAAAGAGAGATTAGCTAGCAATAAGTGATCTGGAAGTTTTAGGATGATAACTTGATCCATGAGGGGATAGGATCACCAAGGGAGAGTGTAGGGGATGAGAAGAGGGCTTAGTCATACATCTGAGGAACAGTGGCATTTCAGAAAGCAGAGAACAGAAGAATTCACAAAGAAAATTGAGTGGCTGGAGAGAGAGGAAGAAAAGCAGAAGGGTGAGCTATCAGGACATTTGCAGAAAGTGTTTCAAAAGGATGGAACAAGCAAGTGGTAAATGCTACAGAGATGTCTAGTAAGATGGGAACTGACTAGTAACCATTGGATAGTGCTACAAGACAGTCATTGGGGAATGATGGAAGACGGTTTCAGGAGAATTGGTGGGGGGTATAAGTAGCAAGAGTGAGAGTAGAAGACTCTGGAAGTTAGCCTGAAAAGGAGTCAGATGATTGGTGTTGGGTGGCGGGAATACAAAGACAGGTCCTGGGGATTACTGTTGGTCACTGCAATGAACTGGATGTTTATGTCTTCCCTCCAAATTAATATGTTGAATCCTAATCCCCAAGTGATAGTAATAGGAGGTGGGGCTTTGGGGAGGTAATTAGGTCATGAGGGTGTAGCCCTCATGAATAGTTAGTGCTTTAATACAAGAGACTCCAGAGAGCTCCCTCACCCTTTTTTCCATGTGAGGACACAGCAAGAAGATACCCTATGAACCAGGAAGTGGGCTCTCACCAGACACTGAATCTGCTGGCATTTTGATCTTGAACTTCCCAGCCTCCAGAACTGTGAGAAATAAATGTTTGTTGTTTAAGCCACTCAGTCAATGGCAGTTTCTTAGAGCAGCTTGAATGGACTAAGACAGTCATATATATTTTAAGATGGGAAACCCTTGAGCATATATACCAGCTTACTGCTGCATGACCACCCCCAAACTCTAGTTTAAAATATGTTTATAGTTGATGCGTCTGCGGATGGGCTGGGGATCGGCTGATCTAGACTCCCTTTGCTCGTGTGTCTGTGGGTGAGCCGGACCATTCAGCCGGGTCTGCTCTGCTCCGTGCATTTCTCATCCTCTACCTGGGACCATTGTATCAGCCTGGCACGTTCTTCTTAGGGAGATAGCTGAGGCACAAGTGTAGAAGGAGTCCCATCAGTGAGTGTGTTTCAAGCTTCTGTTGGCATCATGCCTGTAGATGTCCTGTGAGCCAATGTTCTTCTTGACAGAAGAACTTAGAAGCCACGTGGCAGAAGGCAAGGTGAGGAATTTAGGCCGTTAATACAATCTGGTGGGAATGAATTTGCAAGGCGGGAGAGGTTGAAGAGAAAGAGGAAGTAGTTTGTAGCACAAATATATTCCCCAGAAGTAGATGGGGAATGGCTTTAAAGCACTGCAAGGGGAGGAGAGATTGGCATCTTTAAATAGGAGAAGAAACACCCTCCTTTTCACTAAGAGGGATGTGGGGAAGTTTTGGGAGTGATGGGGGAAAGTTGAGGGGGTTCCCTTGTGGTTTCAGTTCCCTCTATGAAGTAGGAGGTGTGTCATCTCCTGGGAGAGGGGTTTGCTGTGAGGTAGGTGACTTAAGAGTTGGAAAGTTTAGAATTCCCCCCTTGGGGTTTGGGGGATTGTTGCTCAGTGGAAATCAAGAGTGGCTATGATGCTTCTAAGAACATATAGATATTAACCTTTTTTCTTTAAAAGCATGACAATGAACTGAAGGGAGCTTTCCTTTTCTTTGGTAACATAGATAGCTTGAAAGATAGTCCAGCTTGGCTACCATGGACTTCTATCCCCCGTACACTTTCAGAGAAAATGCCATTGGCCATCCAAAGCGAGGCCAGAACCCTGGGGCTGGGGTGGTACCAGGAGTCATCTTTGACTTTTCTCTTTCTGTTACTTGGCTCAGCCCAGTAATCACCAAGACCTGTCCATTCACTTCGCTCTGAGTCAACAACTCCTCTCTACCCTCCGGCCCTCCCCGGGGGCTGGCCACCATCTCCTCTGTCCATTGCACACCCACTTGGTGAGCACCCCACCTCCCCCACCGCTGGTGAGGCTTGTGGACGGTGTGGACGGGATCCACACCCGGCAGGCAGTCAAGAACCATCGTCCCTACCTTGCAGTCTTATCGAGTGGCCCTAGCCTAGATCTCCCTTTCAGAAGATGAACTTTTGATTACAGAAAAACTGTAAAGATTGTGCAGAGAATTCCCGTATACCCCACACCTGGTTTCCCCTTTCGTTAGGCTCTTACACTAGGATGATGCCTTGCACAAAACAAATAAACCCATATCGATGCATTTTTTTTTGAATTTTATTTTGCTTTTTTTATACAGCAGGTTCTAATTAGTTAACTATTTTATACATATTAGCATATACATGTTAATCCCAATCTCCCAATTCATCACACCACCACCACCACCCCTGCTTCCCCCCTTGGTGTCCATACATTTGTTCTGTACATCTGTGTCTCTATTTCTGCCTTGCAAACCAGTTCATCTGTACCTTTTTTCTAGATTCCACATATATGTGTTAATATACGGTATTTGTTTTTCTCTTTCTGACTGACTTCATTCTGTATGACAGTCTCTAGGTCCATCCACGTCTCTACAAATGACCCAATTTTGTTCCTTTTTATGGCTGAGTAATATTCCATTGTATATATGTACCACATCTCCTTTACCCATTCGTCTGTCAATGGGCATTTAGGTGGCTTCCATGACCTGGCTATTGTAAATAGTGCTGCAACAAACATTGGGGTGCATGTGTCATTTGGAATTATGGTTTTCTCTGGGTATATGCCTAGTAGTGGGATTGCTGGGTCATATGGTAGTTCTGTTTTTAGTGTTTTGAGGAACCTCCATACTGTTCTCCATAGTGGCTGTATCAATTTACATTCCTGCCAACAGTGCAAGACGGTTCCCTTTTCTCCACACCTTCTCCAGCATCTGTTGTTTGTAGATTTTCTGATGATGCCCATTCTAACTGGTGTGAGGTGATACCTCATTGTAGTTTTGATTTGCATTTTTCTAATAATTAGTGATGTTGAGCAGCTTTTCATGTGCCTCGTGGCCATCTGTAGGTCTTCTTTGGAGAAATGTCTGTTTAGGTCTTCTGCCCATTTTTGGATTGGGTTGTTTGTTTTTTTAATATTGAGCTGCATGAGCTGTTTATATTTTTTGGAGATTAATCCTTTGTCCATTGCTTGGTTTGCAAATATTTTCTCCCATTCTGAGGGTTGTCTTTTCATCTTGTTTATAGTTTCCTTTGCTGTGCAAAAGCTTTTAAGTTTCATTAGGTCCCATTTGTTTATTTTTGTTTTTATTTCCATTATTCTAGGAGGTGGGTCAAAAAAGATCTTGCTGTGATTTATGTCAAAGTGTGTTCTTCCTATGTTTTCCTCTAAGAGTTTTATAGTGTCTGGTCTTAAATTTAGGTCTCTAATCCATTTTGAGGTGTTTTTTTTTTGTATAGTGTTAGGGAGTGTTATAATTTCATTCTTTTACATGTAGCTGTCCAGTTTTCCCAGCACCACTTATTGAAGAGGCTGTCTTTTCTCCATTGTATATTCTTGCCTCCTTTGTCAGATTAATTGACCATAGGTGCGTGGGTTTATCTCTGGGCTTTCTATCCTGTTCCATTGATCTATATTTCTGTTTTTGTGCCAGTACCATACTGTTTTGATGACTGTAGCTTTGTAGTATAGTCTGAAGTCTGGGAGCCTGATTTCTCAAGCTCTGTTTCTCTTTCTCAAGATTGCTTTGACTATTCGGGGTCTTTTGTGCTTCTACACAAATTGTAAAATTCTTTGTTCTAGTCCTGTGAAAAATGCCATTGGTAATTTGATAGGGATTGTATTGAATCTGTAGATTGCTTTGGGTAGTATAGTCATTTTCACAATATTGATTCTTCCAATCCAAGAACATGGTCTATCTCTCCATCTGTTTGTGTCATCTCTGATTCCTTTTATCAGTGTCTTAAAGTTTTCTGAGAACAGGTCTTTTACCTCCTTAGGTAGGTTTATTCCTAGGTATTTTATTCTTTTTGTTGCAATAATGAATGGGATTCTTTCCCTAATTTCTCTTTCTGATCTTTTGTTGTTAGTGTATAGGAATGCAAGAGATTTCTGTGCATTATTTTGTATCCTGCAACTTTACCAAATTCATTGATTAGCTCTAGTAGTTTTCTGGTAGCATCTTTAGGATTCTCTATGTATAGTACCATGTCAAACAGTGACAGCTTTAATTCTTCTTTTCCAATTTGTATTCCTTTTATTTCTTTTTCTTCTCTGATTGCCGTGGCTAGGACTTCCAAAACTATGTTGAATAATAGTGGTGAGAGTGGATATCCTTGTCTTGTTCCTGATCTTAGAGGAAATGCTTTCAGTTTTTCACCCTTGAGAATGATGTTTGCTGTGGGTTTGTCATATATAGCCTTTATTATGCTGAGTTAGGTTCCCTCTATGCCCACTTTCTGGAGAGTTTTTATCATAAATCAGTGTTGAATTTTGTCAAAAGCTTTTTCTCCGTCTACTGAGATGATCATATGGTTTTTCTTCTTCAATTTATTAATATGGTATATCACATTGATTTGCATATATTGAAGAATTCTTGCATCCGTGGGATAAATCCCACTTGATCATGGTGTATGATCCTTTTAGTGTGTTGTTGGATTCTGCTTGCTAGTATTTTGTTGAGGATTTTTGCATCTATATTCCTCAGTGATATTGGTCTGTAATTTTCTTCTTTCGTAGTATCTTTGTCTGGTTTAGGTATCAGCGTGATGGTGGCCTTGTAGAATGAGTTTGGGAGTGTTCCTTCCTCTGCAAGTTTTTGGAAGAGTTTGAGAAGGATGGGTGTTAGCTCTTCTCTAAATGTTTCATAGAATTCACCTGTGAAGCCATCTGGTCCTGGACTTCTGTTTGCAGGAAGGTTTTTAACCACAGGTTCAATTTCATTACTTGTGATTGGTCTGTTCATGTTTTCTATTTCATCCTGGTTCAGTCTTGGCAGGTTATAGCTTTCTAAGAATTTTCCATTTCTTCCAGTTTGTCCATTTTATTGGCATAGAGTTGCTTGTAGTAGTCTCTTAGGATGCTTTGTATTTGTGCAGTGTCTGTTGTAACTTCTCCTGTTTCATTTCTAATTTTATTGATTTGAGTCCTTTCCCTCTTTTTCTTGATGAGTCTGGCTAATGGTTTATCAATTTTGTTTATCTTCTCAAGGAACCAGGTTTTAGTTTTATGATCTTTGCTATTTTCTTTGTTTCTATTTCATTTATTTCTGCTCTGATCTTTATGGTTTCTTTCCTTCTACTAACTTTGGGTTTTGTTTGTTCTACCTTCTCTAGTTCCGTTAGGTGTAAGGTTAGATTGTTTATTTGAAATTTTTCTTGTTTCTTGAGATAGGATTGTATTGCTATAAACTTCCTTCTTAGAACGGCTTTTGCTGCATCCCAGAGGTTTTGGATTGTCGTGTTTTCATTGTCATTTGTCTCTAGGTATTTTTTGATTTCCTCTTTGATTTCTTCAGTGATCTCTTGGTTATTTAGTAATGTATTGTTTAGCCTCCATGTGATTGTGTTTTTTTTTACTCTTTTCCCCCTGTAATTGATTTCTAATCTCATAGCATTGTGGTGGGAAAAGATGCTTGATATGATTTCAATTTTCTTAAATTTACTGAGGCTTGATTTGTGACCCAAGATGTGATCTATTCTGGAGAACGTTCCATGTGCACTTGAGAAGAAAATGTAATCTGTTGTTTTCAGATGGAATGTCCTATAAATATCAATTAAATCTATCTGGTCTATTGTGTCATTTAAAGCTTGTGTTTCCTTATTAATTTTCTGTCTGGATGGTCTGTCCATTGGTGCAAGTGAGGTGTTAAAGTTCCCCACTATTGTGTTACTGTCCATTTCCTCCTTCATAGCTGTTAGCATTTGCCTTATGTACTGAGGTGCTCCTATGTTGGGTGCATATGTATTTATAATTGTTATATCTTCTTCTTGGATTGATCCCTTGATCATTACATAGTGTCCTTCCTTGTCTCTTGTAACATTCTTTATTTTAATGTCTATTTTATCTGATATGCGAATTGCTACTCCAGCTTTCTTTTGATTTCCATTTGCATGGAATATGTTTTTCCATCCCCTCACTTTCAGTCTGTATGTGTCCTTAGGTTTGAAGTGGGTGTCTTGTAGACAGCATATATATGGGTTTTGTTTTTATATCCATTCAGCAAGCCTGTGTCTTTTGGTTGAAGCATTTAATCCGTTTACGTTTAAGGTAATTATCGATATGTATGTTCCTATTACCATTTTCTTAATTGTTTTGGGTTTGTTTTTGTAGGTCTTTTTCTTTTCTTGTGTTTCCTGCCTAGAGAAGTTCCTTTAGCATTTGTTGTAGAGCTAGTTTGGTGGTGCTGAATTCTCTTAGCTTTTGCTTGTCCGTAAAGCTTTTGATTTCTCTGTCAAATCTGAATGAGATCCTTGCTGGGTAGAGTGATCTTGGTTGTAGTTTCTTCCCTTTCATCACTTTAAATATATTGTGCCAGTCCCTTCTGGCTTGTAGAGTTTCTGTTGAGAAATCAATCAGCTGTTTACCTTATGGGAGTTCCCTTGCATGTTATTTGTTGTTTTTCCCTTGTTGCTTTTAATAATTTTTCTTTGTCTTTAATTTTTGTCAATTTGATTACTATGTGTCTCAGCATGTTTCTCCTTGGGTTTATCCTGCCTGGGACTCTGTGCTTCCTGTACTTGAGTGGCTATTTCTTTTCCCATGTTAGGGAAATTTTCTACTATAATCTCTAAATGTTTTCTCGGGTCCTTTCTCTCTATCTTCTCCTCTGGGACCCCTATAATGCGAATGTCACTGTGTTTAATGTTATCCTAGAGGTCTCTTAGGCTGTCTTCATTTCTTTTCTTTCTTTTTTCTTTATTCTGTTCTGTGACAGTGAATTCCACCATTCTGTCTTCCAGGTCAGTTATCCGTTCTTCTGCCTCAGTTATTCTGCTATTGATTCCTTCTAGTGTATTTTTGATTTCAGTTACTGTATTATTCATCTGTGTTTGTTTGTCCTTTAATTCTTCTAGGTGTTTGTTCTTTAATTCTTGTAGGTCTTTGTTCAACATTTCTTGCATCTTCTCAATCTTTGCCTCCATTTTTTTTCTGAGGTCCTGGATCATTTTCACTATCATTATTCTGACTTCTTTTTCTGGAAGGTTGCCTATCTCCACTTCATTTAGTTGTTTTTCTGGGGTTATATCTTGTACATAGCCCTCTGCCTTTTCATTTTGTCTCTCTTTCTGTGAATGTGGTTTTCATTCCACAGGCTGCAGGATTGTAGTTCTTCTTGCTTCTGCTATTTGCCCTGTGGTGGATGAGGCTGTCTAAGAGGCTTGTGCAAGCTTCCTGATGGGAGGGACTGGTGGTGGGTAGAGCTGGCTGTTGCTCTGGTGGGCAGAGCTCAGTAAAACTTTAATCTGCTTGACTGCTGATTTGTGGGGCTGAGTTCCCTCCCTGTTGGTTGTTTGGCCTGAGGTGACTCAGCACTGGAGCCTACCCAGCTCTTTGGTGGGGCTAATGGTGGACTCTGGGAGGGCTCACGCCAAGGAGTACTTCCCAGAACTTGTGCTGCCAGTGTCCTTGTCCCCATGGTGAGCCACAGCCACCCCCCGCCTCTGCAGGAGACCCTCCAACACTAGCAGGTAGGTCTGGTTCAGTCTCCCCTGGGGTCACTGCTCCTTCCCCTGGGTCCCGATGCACACACTACTTTATGTGGGCCCTCCAAGAGTGGAGTCTCTGTTTCCCCCAATCCTGTCGAAGTCCTGCAATCAAATCCCGCTAGCCTTCAAAGTCTGATGCTCTGGAAATTCCTCCTCCCGTTTCCAGACCCCCAGGTTGGGAAGCCTGACGTGGGGCTCAGAACCTTCACTCCAGTGGGAGGACTTCTGTGGTATAATTGTTCTCCAATCTGTGAGTCACCCACCCAGCGGTTACGGGATTTGATTTTATTGTGATTGCGCCCCTCCTACCGTCTCATTGTGGCTTCTCCTTTGTCTTTGGATGTGGGGTATCTTTTTTGGTGAGTTCCAGTGTCTTCCTGTCAATGATTGTTGAGCCGTTGTGATTCCGGTGCCCTCGCAGAGGGAGTGAGCGCACGTCCTTGTACTCTGCTATCTTGAACCAATCTCCTCAATGCATTTTTTTTTATTAACTAAAGTCCATTTTTTTATTCAGACTTCCTCAGTTTTTCCCTAATGTCCTTTTTCTGTTCCAAGATCCCAGCTAGGATCCCATGTGACATTTTGTTGTCATGTCCCCTCATGCTCCTCTTGGTTGTGACAGTTTCTCAGACTTTATGACTTTCACAGTCTGGGGAGTGCTTGTCAGGTACTCGTCAGGTAGAGTGTCCCTCAGTTTGTGTGTGTCTGGTGTTTCTTGCATGATTAGAGTGGAGTTGCGGGTTTTTCAGAGGAGGACTACAGAGGAAAGTGCCGTTCGCATGACATCATATGAAGGGATTTGTTAAAGAAAAATTCAATGACACCTGTTAGAGACGGTCAGGCAGACTTTATTCAAAAATCATCTCGATAGGTATGAGGGCCATCACAATGGGATTTTGCACAAGGGGAGAGGGTAGGCTCAACTCCGACTGCAGCGTGGATATGTGGGTGTTTATAGACAAGGAGCAGGGTGGGGGTCTGGGGTGGGAAATGACTAAGAGGAAACATCAGGGAGATTCCGGCCAAACCGACCTAACAAGATTCTTGCTGAAGACAGGCCAGGGTGATGGGATATCACCTGGGGGCTGGTGGAGGATGAGGAATGACCCGATAGCACGGTGGGGATGAGGGTGGTTCTCGTTCAACTGAAATGAGATTTTACAAGGAAGGGCCCAGATGGGCCTGGGGAGAAGATTCAGGAGCCTGAGTGACGTTTGATCAGGCGGAGAATCTTTGTCGGCACAGGCTCTGGACATGACCGTTGACCCTGGTCACTGGCTGAGGTCATGCTGGCCACACTTCTCTCTCGTGAGATTACCGCTCCACCGCCCTCCCCAGCACAGTCTGCTCTTTGGAGGGGAGTCTCTGTGCACAGCCCACAAGAGGACGAGTGGGTGCTTATGTGTCACCTCCTTGGGAGTGGAGCAAGTGCATAAGTTTTTCTGGAGTTTTTCTGCCCAGAAATTTGTCTGTTAGGCCCTTTTTATACAACACCTTATCTCCTGTCATTGTCACAGTTGTGAGGTTGATATTATCTCCCATTTTCCAGATGTGGAAACAGAGACTCAGTGAAGTTGACCTACCTCCCCAGGCTCACCCAGATTTTAAGTGGCAGGCTGGGAGCTTGAATTTGAGTGTTCTCAGAGCCAGCTCTCTTAAGTACTCAGTTCTCTGTCTGCATGGCCATTTAGTTACTCCACTGAAGCTATGTCATCAAGAATTAACTTATTCCCTGGGCCGCTTAAGCCCTTCTCTTAGGCAGGGTAAGGCTCATGGGGTCGGTGGAGGACGTTCTTTAGCTCTGTGTGGTCAGCCCGCTCGTTAAGTCCACTCTGAGGACTTCAGGAAGCAAATCCTATACCATACGGTCAAAGTTGGACTAGGCTCAAACTAGATTTCCATATGGGGCACATTCTGTTATGCAAGGAAGGCTGTGTTCTTCCTATCATCTATCTATCTTACTGAAGAAAAAGAAAAAAAGCTCCTTTTTGGTTCATTGGCATGATTTAAAGAAGAAAGGTTGGGCTTCCCTCGTGGCGCAGTGGTTGAGAGTCCGCCTGCCGATGCAGGGGACACGGGTTCGTGCCCCAGTCCGGGAGGATCCCACATGCCGCGGAGCGGCTGGGCCCGTGAGCCATGGCCGCTGAGCCTGCGCGTCCAGAGCCTGTGCTCCACAACGGGAGAGGCCACAACAGTGAGAGGCCTGCGTACCGCAAAAAAAATAATAATAATAAAATAAAAATAAATAAATAAAGAAGAAAGGTTAATATCTATTCATTCTTAGCAGCACTGGATCCATCCTTGATTTCAGTTGAGCGAGGTTGTTTCGTGATAACAGGTATTGTGCTGTCATTCTGGGAAAGCCAGTGGGGAGCTGAGAGTGATTTCACGGGTCACTGGCAGCTCGAGCCTGTAGTCAGGAGTCAGAACGAGTGGACTGCACGTTGGTTTTTCTGATCTCTACATAACATGCAGAACAGGTCTATATAATGGGCCGTTTGTTTTGTGGATTGTCAGTTTTTTCTCTCCCCGCCTGTTCAGAGTGTTTAGGATATGTCGGTGCAAAGGACATCGTGCTGAAAATACGGCGGCCACGCTCTTTCGCGTTTTTAAAGAAACAGCTCCAATTGCAATTCGTTTCACTATGACCCTGGCTAAATCTAACTGACAGGTGCTGCAAAGTGTTTAGCTGGACGACAAACCCAACTGAGATCAAAGGACTCCCCTCCCCCGCCCCTGCTCCAACAGTTTAGAGCAGTTAAGCTGCTTTGGGCACCTGACAGCCAGCATCGTCCCCTGGCGGGGGTGTGCTCTGTAAAGGAGAGCAGAAAGCAAAGTGGTGTGAATGACTCAAAAAGTGGCAGCTGCTGGTTGGAACGTGTGAGTCACAGAGCGGGAAGGTCCCACCCATTTGCTTCTGGCTTGTTAACCCCCGGACACGATCATATTAGTCAGTGCTTAAATCAGAAAGTCAGAAAGCTACATGATTTTTGCGATGAGTTCAGGAGGTGGGCTGAGGTCCATGGTGAGGGGACAGCACTGCTTCTGGAGGAGCCCACACTCTAGTTTCTGTTGCTTGTTTCATTTTTAAGTTGGAAGTTGAGGAGAAGGATGCACTGTTGCTTGGCCAGCAGCCTGCAGTGTCTGGGTGCCATTCAAGGAGGGTAACTGGGTCCCCGGCTGCACTCTGTCTCGGTCGGCGTGCGATTGGGGGTACGGAGCTCCTGCCGTGGGAGGAGTTACTGGTGGGCGTGCACAGCACTGGCAGGACCCGGATGGAGGCCCAGGAGACGTCGCTACGGCAGGGGAGGGGTGGGGTCTCCACGCTGCTGTGCTGGGGGCCTCCGCTCCCTCGGCCTCCCAGTCTGCAGGGCAAGGGGGGCTGCATCTCGGGAGCACCTTGTGTCCCATGGCTGCCCGCCCTCCGGAGGAGGCCTCACCTCCTCTGCCATGTGTCCAGTCTCACCCATTGTGCTTCCTGATAGCAGCTGGGGACGGAGCCTCAGGGGTCCTGGCTTCTCCGTGGTGCAGAGGCCTCCCTTCGAGGAGCTAGTGGTGCCCAGTTAGCAGCAGAAGTCGCAGTGCAGTGTCCACCAGGCGTCACACCTGCAGCCCTGACAGCGGGGCTTCCGGGGGACATGTATGGGGTGGGGATGACGGCGGGATTTCCGAGCGAGTCCTCGGCGTGTAAAGATGGAGGCTGGGTCCCCAGGCCCTCCATCCAGGCTCAGGTGAGAGCTTCTGCAGACTGCCCACCCTCCCGGGGTGTGTTAGCCGTCACGATTAGGGCCAGGATGGAAATGGCAACCAAGAGGCAGGCTGGCGGGTCAGGGGTCAGGGAGAAGGTAAGCAGGAGAGGAGGCCATCTCCCACCTTGGTCCTGAAATCTGAGCCTCTAGGAAGTGGCTCTCAACAGGGGTGATTTTGCCCCCATAGGGGATATTTGGCAACGTCTGGACACATTTTTGGTTGTCATACCTGTGAGGGAGGAGGGGTATGGTAGCTACTGGCATCTAGTGGGTAGAGCCCAGTGCTAATCGCCCCACACTGCACAGAACAGCCCTACAACAAAGAATAATCCGGCCCCAGGTGTCAGTAGTGCCAAGGTTGACACCCTGCTCTAAGGGACTAAAGAGTCGGGGGGGAGGGTGGCGTGTCATTTCACTTGAGGACTTAATAGATGTGGCCAGTGGGCTTCGGGCAGCATGGGCATTTGACCCCAGAGCTCTTTATGTGGCACAAGAGTCGTTTGAGGATCTTTCTCTGGGTGAGCCAGGAGCATCCTGGGAACACTGCTTGTTACGTGATGTTCTCCTTATTCACCGCTATCCAAGCGTGCGTGGGCTTTTTGAAAACCCTCTGGGAGTGAGCAGAAAATCAGGCCCTTTTTTGGAAGTGCGAGACGATAAAGGGGAGAAATCTATATTTTGAAATGAATATTCTTACCTGCTTGGGTCTATGGATAAGGGTCTGGGTAGCAATACTCCCTGGGTTCCCTGCCTCTGTGTGTGTGTGTGTGTGTGTGTGTGTGTGTGTGTGTGTGTGTGTGAGAGAGAGAGAGAGAGAGAGAGAGAGAGAGAGGGAGAGAGAGAGAGAGAGCGCCTCTGAGTGGTGATAGGGTGGCAGTGTGCACTGGCATATCCTGTTGTTATGATGATGAGATAAAGACTTTCTCCTCCCTGAGGCTCTGGAGTTCTGGGAAATGGCTCTGAGGTTCATCTTCTGTTTTGCATCGGCGTCTCCTGCTGGGTGCCGACAGCATGCAGGGCCTCCCCACTGACCAGCCAGCGTCTGCGTCAGGCCAGCTCGGGTTTGCCCACGCCACCCCCGCAGTGTCCCTGCTCCCCACATTCCCTCCTCAACAGGTTGATGGGACAGCTGGACTTGCAAGTGGCTTGGCAGGAGGGAATAATGAACCAGAGGCAGCAACGGCAGGGCCCTCTGTCTTCTCGTTTCCTGGACTCCTGAGAATTATTTTTTGTGGCCTGAGAGGCAAACACACACACACACACACACACACACACACACACACACACACACACACACACACACACACACACACACACACACACACACACACACACACACACCCAGAGCGGTGGACCATGCCACGTTTCCCTCCGTCTGTGTAGGAAGGCCGCTGGAACGCCCGCTCTTTGTGGAGTGTGGTCCATACATGTGTGCATTTCTCTTTGCAGGGCACGTCACCATCACCAACTACTTGTTGAACTATTTCCCCGGTCTTGACCTTGAAAGGAGGAACGTGTTTGGCTTCACGGCCCTGATGAAAGCCGCCATGCAGGGCCGAACGGAGTGCATCCGAGCGCTGATGCTAGCAGGTACGTCCCCACCTGTCCCATGCAGTCCCAGGGTCCCGGGAAATGCTGAGTTGGCTCTTTTAAAGATATGTGTTGAAGGAATGAAACCCGCCCCCATAGAAACCAAGTCTAGTGGATGCAGCAAAGAAACGTTTCTTTGTTGAGATGTATGGCTGTCATCATCCGAGTGTAAACAAAAACAAAAGCTCCGGCCCGCTCGCGGCGCGCATGCTCCGTGCGGGGCTGCTCCAGCGACACGGGGTCATGAGCGCGGGGCGGAGGGGGCTGGCCGAGCCGCGCTTGCTGGGGCCCGGGGCTTGGCGGCGGCCCTGGGGCGCTGTGCGCGGCTGCTGAAGGGCGGCGGCGAAGGTGGTGGTGGCCAGCACTGTGCGCGCCAGTGTGGCTCTCTCGCCCGACGCGCGCGCCCGGTCTGTCCCCAGGGCCCTCTGGAGGTGACTCGGGTGGGCCGGGCCGGGCAGGGCGGCGTTGCCGGTTGGGAGGGCGGAGATGAGGCGATGAGGAGACAAGCCGCCGCCGCTCTCTGCCTGCCGCCGCCGTAGCGGAAGTTCGAGCAGGAGAGAGGCCAGCTGTACCCCTGCCGGGTTGCGAACCCAGAGGAGAAGGAGCCGCCCGAGAAGCAGGCCAGCGTCGCGGGGAAAGGAGGCCGCCCGGGTTCACGGGCCCCAGCGCTTCCTCTGCGGACGCTGCACTAGGCGACGTCGCGGAGCCGAGGAAGCCGCCCCCGGAGCCCCCGCCCGCCCGCCCGCCGGCGCCGTCTCCGCGCCAACTCGGCCGTAGCCGCGGCCCGGGCAGGAGGCGGCGGCGGCCGGCGAGGCGAGGCGGCCCACGCCCTGCCTGTCAGGCCACCGGCCCGGCCCGTTTCGGCCCGCGGGCCGCCCCGGCTACGGAGGCGCTGCCGCCGGGGCCATGCCGCAGGCGCCGCAGCCGTACGAGTTCGTCAGCGAGGAGAACAGTCCGAAATGGCGGGGACTGTTGGTCTCGGCCCTGCGGAAGGTTCAGGAGCAAGTACATCCCAACCTCTCAGCTAATGAAGAGTCTATTATCTTGAAGAGCTGATTTTTCAGCTGCTTAATAAATTATGCATGGCCCAACCAAGGACTGTTGAAGATGTGGAGGAACGAGTTCAAAAGACCTTTCCTCATCCAATGGATAAATGGGCTATTGCTGATGCATAGTCTGCCATAGAGAAACGGAAACGAAGAAATCCTCTTACTGCCTGTGGACAAAATCCATCCTTCATTGAAGGAAGTTTTAGGGTACGAAGTGGACTACCATGTGTCCCTGTATATTGTGGCTGTACTAGAGTATATCTTAGCTGATATTTTGAAATTGGCTTATAATTATGTATTTAATATCCGACATTATGAAATATCCCAACAGGACATTAAAGTGTCAATGTGTGCAGATAAGGTTTTTTGTTTTGTTTTGTTTTTTTGTTTTGTTTTTTGCGGTACGCGGACCTCTCACTGTTGTGGCCTCTCCCGTTGCGGAGCACAGGCTTCGGACGCGCAGGCCCAGCGGCCATGGCTCACGGGCCCAGCTGCTCCGTGGCATGTGGGATCTTCCCGGACCGGGGCACGAACCCGTGTCCCCTGCATCAGCAGGCGGACTCTCAACCACTGTGCCACCAGGGAAGCCCTGCAGATAAGGTTTTGATGGACATGTTTGATCAGGATGACATAGGCTTGGTTTCTCTTTGTGAAGATGAACCTAGTTCTTCAGGTGAATTAAACTACTATGACCTTGTCAGAACTGAAATTGCAGAAGAAAGACAGTATCTACGGGAACTAAATATGATCATAAAAGTGTTTTGAGAAGCTTTTATTTCTGACAGAAAGCTGTCTAAACTTTCTGATATTGAAAAGATTTTCAGTAACATTTTAGCTATACATGAATTGACTGTGAAACTTCTGGGTTTAATTGAAGACACAGTTGAAATGACTGATGAAAGCAGCCCTCATCCCTTAGCTGGAAGCTGTTTTGAAGATTTGGCAGAGGAACAAGCATTTGATCCTTATGAAACATTATCACAGGATATTCTTTCACCAAAATTTCATGAACATTTCAGTAAGTTGATGGCCAGACCTGCAGTGGCTCTGCACTTTCAGTCCATTGCTGATGGTTTTAAAGAGGCAGTTCGTTATGTCCTTCCACGCCTTATGCTGGTGCCAGTATATCATTGTTGGCACTATTTTGAATTATTAAAGCAATTGAAAGCATGTAGTGAAGAGCATGAAGACAGAGAATGTTTGAACCAAGCTGTTACTGCTCTCATGAATCTCCAAGGTAGTGTAGACCGAATTTACAAGCAGTATTCACCTAGACGCTGACCTGGGGGATCCTGCTTGCCCTTTTTATAATCGTCAATTAAGAAGCAAGCACCTGGCTATTAAAAAAATGAATGAAATTCAGAAAAACATAGATGGATGGGAAGGCAAAGATATTGGACAGTGTTGTAATGAATTTATTATGGAAGGCCCATTGACAAGAATTGGTGCTAAACATGAATGGCATATTTTTCTCTTTGATGGCTTAATGATTAGCCACAAACCCAGTCACAGCCAGTCACACCTTCCAGGATACAGTAGTACAGAATACAGATTAAAAGAAAAATTTGTCATGAGGAAAATACAAATATGTGATAAAGAAGATACTTGTGAGTGCAAACATGCTTTTGAATTAGTATCCAAAGATGAAAACAGCATAATATTTGCTGCTAAGTTTGCTGAAGAGAAAAATAATTGGATGGCAGCACTTATTTCTCTTCATTAT
The DNA here is from genome assembly GCF_039906515.1 of Pseudorca crassidens. NCBI lineage: Eukaryota > Metazoa > Chordata > Mammalia > Artiodactyla > Delphinidae > Pseudorca > Pseudorca crassidens. The sequence continues at coordinate 9,366,897 of NC_090298.1, forward strand.
CATAGTACTCTACATCGAATGCTAGATTCAGTATTATTGAAGGAAGAAAATGAGCAACCACTTAGATTACTGAGTCCTGAAGTGTATCGTTTTGTGGTAAAAGACTCTGAGGAAAACATTGTTTTTGAAGACAACTTGCAAAGTAGAAGTGGAATCCCCATTATTAAAGGAGGAACTGTGGTGAAATTAATTGAAAGGTTAACACATCACATGTATGCAGATCCCAATTTTGTTCCCACTTTTCTTACTACGTATCGTTCATTTTGTAAACCACAGGAATTGCTAAGCTTACTGATTGAACGATTTGAAATTCCAGAGCCAGAACCTAGTGAAGCAGATAAATTGGCAGTAGAGAAAGGCGAGCAGCCAATCAGTGCAGACCTTAAAAGGTTTCGCAAGGAATACGTCCAGCCAGTACAACTTAGGATCTTAAATGTGTTTCGGCACAGGGTTGAACACCATTTTTATGACTTTGAAAGAGACTTGGAGTTGCTTGAAAGACTAGAATCCTTCATTTCAAGTGTAAGAGGGAAAGCTATGAAGAAATGGGTAGAGTCAGTTGCTAAGATCATCAAGAGGAAGAAACAAGCTCAGGCAAATGGAATAAGCCATAATATTACCTTTGGAATTCCACCTCCACCAATTGAATGGCATATCAGCAGACCAGGACAGTTTGAAACATTTGATCTCATGACACTTCATCCAATAGAAATTGCACATCAAATGATACTTCTGGAATCTGATCTCTACAGGAAAGTTCAACCTTCTGAACTTGTAGGGAGTGTATGGACCAAAGAAGATAAAGAAATAAATTCTCCAAATTTATTAAAAATGATTCGCCACAGCACACATCTCACTCTCTGGTTTGAAAAGTGCATTGTGGAAGCAGAAAATTTTGAGGAACGGGTGGCAGTACTTAGTAGAATTATAGAAATTCTGCAAGTTTTTCAAGATTTGAATAATTTCAGTGGTGTATTAGAGATCGTCAGTGCAATAAATTCAGTATCAGTCTGTAGACTAGATCATACCTTTGAGGAAGAAAAAGGAAAATTTTGGATGAAGCTGTGGAATTAAGTCAAGATCATTTTAAAAAATATCTAGTGAAACTTAAGTCAATCAGTCCACCCTGTGTGTCTTTTTTGGAATATATTTAACAAATATTCTGAAGACTGAAGAAGGGAATAATGATTTTTTAAAAAAGAAAGGGAAAGATTTAATCAATTTCAGTAAGAGGAAAAAAGTAGCTGAAATTACTGGAGAAATTCAGCAATATCAGAATCAGCCTTACTGTTTACGGATAGAACCAGAAATGAGGAGGTTCTTTGAAAACCTTAACCCCATGGGAAATGCTTCTGAAAACGAGTTTACAGATTATTTGTTCAACAAGTCACTAGAAATTGAACCCCGAAACTGCAAACAGCCATCTTGATTTCCTAGGAAATCAACTTTCTCTTTAAAATCGCCTGGAATAAGGCCTAATACAGGCCGACATGGCTCTACCTCAGGTACTTTACGAGGTCATCCAACACCATTAGAAAGAGAACCACGTAAAATAAGCTTTAGTCGGATTGCTGAAACAGAGCTTGAATCAACAGTGTCAGCACCAACCTCTCCGAATACACCATCTGCTCCATCAGTATCTGCTTCTTCAGACCTTCGTGTGTTTTTAGATGTGGATCTCAACAGTTCCTGTGGAAGCAATAGCATCTTTGCTCCAGTCCTCTTGCCTCATTCAAAGTCTTTCTTTAGTTCGTGTGGTAGTTTACATAAACTAAGTGAAGGGCCACTGATTCCTCCTCCACTTCCTCCTCGAAAAAAATTTGATCATGATGCTTCAAATTCCAAGGGGACTATGAAATCTGATGATGACCCCCCCTGCTATTCTGCCAAGACAGCCTCCTCCTCCAAAGGTAAAACCCAGAGTTCCTGCTCCTTCTGGTGCATTTGACGGGCCTCTGCATAGTCCACCACCGCCGCCGCCGAGAGATCCTCTTCCCGATACCCCTCCACCAGTTCCCTTTCGGCCTCCAGAACGCTTTGTAAACTGTCCGTTTACTCTTCAGCCACCTGCACTGGGACATCTTCATAGAGACCCAGACTGGTTCAGAGACGTTAGTACATGTCCCAATTCTCCAAACACTCCTCCTAGCACACCCTCTCCAAGGGTACCACATCAATGCTATGTGCTCAGTTCTAGTCAAAATAATCTTGCTCATCCTCAAGCGCCCCCTGTTCCACCAAGGCAGAATTCAAGCCCTCACCTGCCAAAACTGCCACCAAAGACTTACAAACGGGAGCTTTCGCACCCCCCATTGTGTAGACTGCCTTTGCTAGAAAATGCAGAAACTCCTCAATGACCCTAGCCGTATGTAGTCGTTGACACTGGAATGGTATTTGTACAGTTTTTTTTTAAATTTATTCAAAAAAGGCCTAGTATTTTAGTACTTTTAAAAAATAATGTTCTTACAAAAATGCTGCTGATCAAATAAGCTTTTAAAGATTGGAAAAATAAAAATACAGAAGTCCTTTACCATTATCCTCAGGTGATCAGTAGCATTGCCTTGTCTTGGATCCTCAGTGCTGCCCAAAGGCCAGTATAAAGAATTTATATTTGCACTGTAGACTCTGCTAAAATATGGTTTAAAGTGACATTGATGGCACTGAAAGCGGATAGTGCATTTGTGGAATTTTTCAAATTTGAGTGACAGATGACTTTTTAAGGCAGTGAATTTATACACACATAGGGGGTGTGTGGTGATACTGATTTTTAAGCCTCTTTGACCATCTTCTAGTTTTTATGTCTAGTTTTTACATTTCGGAAGATCGTGAATAACACCCACTGCTCTTAAACTCTTTAATGCCATGTCTTAAAAGCCAGAATTTGCTGCTGAAGACAAAAGTGAAAAATAGAACGAAAATAATAGAATGCACTGTGTTTATTGTTTTGTCGAAATGTAAACAGACTACCTAACCCAATCATAGAGGAGAAAAGGGCATATATCTTATACAGATGTGCCTTTTTGCAGACTATGGTGTCTTTAGCTAACGAGTTGCCTGTTGTTTTGGAAAACAAAGTTAATATGCCATACATGTACAGTTTTGTTTATATTGTACATTTAAAGATAATGCTAATAACCTATATAAATTTATGTGACTCAAGGCCTGTAATACGGTCCGCTACTTTACTAATTCATAAAGCTGGAGGATAAGTTTCTTATGGCATAGGAGCCAACTGCGTTGCCTTCAAAACCAAGTAACTTTCTCTATAAATCTCGCGTTAACTAAAAATTTTTAAAGTATTTTTTTAGGTTGGTAATATTTAAAGCAGCAGACACTTAAAGCTTGATTAAACTTTTTAATCAGAGACGTGATTAAAACTTTTATTTGCCATTTGTACTCCTTCGTTCTAAGTGATGAAAAAGCGTGTTCTCCTCTCAGTGCCGTAGCAGCAGTTGTAAAGTAACCCAAAGCCGCATTGCTTATTTACTGGTCTGCGGCCTTTTACTGCGCTTTGTGTCAGAGCTCCTAACAAGAGTAATAAATCACCCCAGTCTTAATTTTTAAAAGAAAAAAGAAAAAGCTCCTGCTTTCAGGGTGGGTTGGGAGGTCACAGCACTGGTCACCCCGTAGGCCAGCCCTCCTGTTTCCTCACCCCCTAGCCTCATCCTGCCTGCATTTTTCTTCACAAACGTGTGCTCTGGTCTTGATGCCGGTAAGATGGTCCTATTGAAGGTGGGCAAAGGGATGGCAGGGTCTACCCAGGAGCCATCCCAGGTGTCTGCTTGCTGGTGGGTGGAGTCACGTGGTCCTATGATGTTGTAACTGAGCAAGGGCTCGTGTGCCTGCAGTGCAGAAAGCCGTACTCTGACGGTGGTTGTTCACAGCAAAGTAAGGGTTTATTTGCAGGGCGCCAAGCAAGGAGTACCGGCAGCTTAGGCTCAGAAGAGCCGAACCTCCCGATGGCTTTTAGGCAACGGTTTTTAAAGATGGTGTTAGGAGAGAGGGTCATAGATTGCCTGACCAGCTTGTTGACCTTCTGATCAGCTGGTGGTGAGGTAACGGGGTGATGCTTCAGGAGTCTCAACCATCAACCTTTGGGTTCCAGCCGGTCTGGGATCTAGTGCTTGTGGTCAGCATAGAGTCACCATCCTCCACTGGGAGGGGGTCTTAGTTTCTGCAGAACAACTCAAAGATATGCACCAGATTGTCACCTATATCCCTTCAGGAGGAACTCGGAGTCCTGTGACTCTGTTGTCCTGGTCATTAACTGCTTAAGTCTGCTCTTTGGAACCCGAGGAAGGCCTAGGAGACTAAAGCCTTTTTCTACAAACAAGAAACAGGGGACACAGATGGGCTTTTGCACCCGGGAAGACCTCACAGGGTCCTGCTCGGTTTCAATCCCCCCTTTTCTTTGATTTGCATCAATCCTGAGGAGAACAGGAGTGGGACAAGAAAGGGATTAAAGTTTTGGGTAGAGAGGTTCATCATAAATTGCGGGAGTGGGACTGGGTTTTAGGGGTCTTGGTTTCTGTGTGGGGCAGTTTCTTTCTGCCTGGCATCACAGTGGAATGTTCTCAGGCTGGGCCAGCACGGCAGGCCCCCCTTTGCCCTTTTGGCCTCATCATCTTGAGGGAAGCCCCTCCTCTGAGCCTCTCTGTCCTCATCTGTGAAATGGGAGTAATGACTTCTTCCCCACCTCCCTGAGGATGAAATACATCACTTTGTAAACTCTCTGGGGCTATACATATTTAAGGAATTACTGAGCTGAATTCCTTGCGACTAATCTCTAGCTGTTTTCCCCCTCACTCTAAAATGGAATTGATGATCATTGTTAGGGCACCACCTCACTGGGTTATTCTGGCAATAAAATGAGAAAATGTGTGTGAAGCACACACCCAGGGTCAGGCGCAGAGGGAGCATCTCAAGCAGGGGGAGTTGCTGTTGCGCCATTATTTGATTTCATTATCTTAGTTTATTTTGTTTCTGTTCTTGGCACTGGGTTCAGCCGGTCTTGCTTGGCCCTACGAGCTCCCAGAGAGGCGGCATCCCCTCCAGTCTCAGTATCTTGAGGACCACGTTAAAATTCTTCCAGGCATCAGCCTGGGCTAGTAGCTCTGTGTAGACAACTTGCTTCTTTTTGTAAATAAACCTTCATTTGGGGATAATTTTAGGTGTATGGAAAAGCGACAGAGATAGTAGAGAGAGCACCCACAGAGCCCCGACTCAGCACCGCCCTCCCTCCCCTGACCATGTTAGCATCTTACCGAGAGGCAGAAACTGCACAATACAAGTCACTAAAGTCCAGACTTTATCCAGATGTCACCAGTTCTTCCACAGATGGCCCCTTTCTGTTCCAGCATCCCAGCCAGGCTCCCACACTGAGTTGTCACATGTCCCCAGTCTGTTCTGGTCCCCAGAAGTTGCTCAGTCTTCATGCCTTGTCCATGACTTGGTCTTGACACTGCCCAATGAACACTGGTCCCCCAACCTGAGCCCATCTGTCTTTTTCCTTGTGATTAGATTGGGGTTACAGGATTTGTTACAAACCTACTTTGGATTGTTTTTTTCTCCTGCTTTAGCTGAAGTGTTTTAGGGGATGCTGTAAGAAAAATAAATTCAGTAAGCGAAGACAGAGGCTTCGAAGATGAAAACCTTCTTGGAATTAAAAAAGATACTAATTAAAATTAATCTCATTGGTGGTTCTTTTGACTCAGTGACAGTTTCATTTTTTTAAAGTGAGGTAGCCGTTTCCACAGGGTTTATCAATGACATCAGGGAGGGACGGTTCCTCCTAATTTAATGGTGATTAGGATGCTTTTGTGTTTTGGGGGGAGCTTCGTCTGCTTTTACTGCTTCTGGATCTAGTTATAATTGAGTGTAAATTAGCAATTCACTTTTACAACCAAAACCTTTCGGTGTCAATCGAGGCATTTTCCCCAATGAATTAATTTGAATTACAAACCCTCTTGTTTTCAGATTAATTGCCTTCTAATCAGTCTGGACCGTGCATGGGATTTGCTGTCATTTTTTCCCTGAGTCTGGTAGAGGTTTCAGGCATTTACAGATCACAGAACCTTTCAGATCTCGCGAGAGATGGGCCTGCTTGAGGGCAGTGTGTTCAATGCTCATGTGTTTTTTTTTCTTTTCCCTTAGTTATTTGGATAACAAATTTGGCATTAGGTTTTATATACCCTACCTTTCCTGTTCCTGTCAACGTGAGCACAACCCCATCAAAGTCTAGAATAATCCACACGAGTGCAGACCTCTCGTGCCTCTGTTCCTGAACTGTGACTGGTCAGAGCAGAATGGCCAATAGAACCAACTTGGAAATCAGGACCCCTGGTTTCAAATTCCAGCCCCACCATTCAGGCTCTCTATACCCAGGGCCAGCCACCTCCTGCTCTGGGCCTGTTTCTTCTGTAAAATTCGGTGAATGTCAGTAGTTACTGCAGGAGGTCATGATGTGTATTGAGTGAGTTCACACTTCACAGCTCTCAGGGGCTCGCCTGGCATGGAGGAAGCCATCAGTCATTGTTGGTTGTCATTGTTATTGGTGACTTTATGTGTTCACTATTATGTGTTAAATGAATGAAAAACTATGGTATATTTTTCCCTTTGAAAATATCCTTGTGATCAGATACTTAAACTTTCTATGGAGGGTAACTCAGGTTTCTTCATCCTGGCACTGCTGATGTTTGGGGCCAGATAATTCTTCGTGGTCGGGCTGTCCTGTGGGTTGTTTAGCAGCATGCCTGGCCTCTGCACACTAGGTGACTGTAGCACCCCCCAGTTGTGATGATCAAAAATATCTCCAGTCATTGCCAGACGTCCCCTAGTGGGAAAGTGGCCTCTTGTTGAAAACCACTGATATAACGAATGTAAATGGGAAATGAAGGGAAAAGTGAAAAGAAAATCTGACGCCTTTTTCAGGGAGCTTCTGAGCTGCCCTCTAAGGCTTTTCTTGTTTAACTTACAGACTATTTTCATTTTTTACTGTTGCCACTAAGTTACCTTATACTTTTTCCCAGGAAAGTGGGTCACATTTTCTTCTTACAGATGAGTGTGTATGTTTTAAAAGAAAAAACAATACGTGATTGAATGCCTTTCCTGGGTTTGGTACATAGCAATAGGATACTTGTTGAAATGGTTAAACAATTTGCAACAGTATTTTAAAGTCTTCTTATTGCCTTTTGAATTTATCAATATTAAGAAGAACTAAGCCTGTAAAGATCCTAAAATCTGGGTATTTCTTTCGGATTGATGTTTACAGAATCAGGTCATCCTGTGATCATTTTAAAAGCAAAAGGCATGAGCATTACTACATATTAATAGTTAGGATAAAACTGTGTATCTCATTCTCATTTTTTCAAGTGCCGTGTTCTTCTGAACCTGAGTGTCTTTCTGCACCTGGGTTGAATTTCCGAGTTGCAGTTTCATAATATTCAATAAGAACTATTTCCTTTTGGAAATAATGAATCATTGAATTGAATGCCCCCCTAGACTGTTTAGATTTTCCAATAGTTCATAACCTGTAGGTGCATATCAGCTCTTATCTTACCTTGTTGGGCAGAACGAAATAGTGTCAGAATTACCAGAACTCAGGCTTTTAATAGAAATATAACCAAGTTCTCGGGCTTCCCTTGTGGTGCAGTGGTTAAGAATTCACCTGCCAATGCAGGGGACACGGGTTCGAGCCCTGGACCTGGAGGATCCCACATGCCGCGGAGCAACTAAGCCCGTGGGCCACAACTACTGAGCCTGTGCTCTAGAGCCTGCGAGCCACAACTACTGAGCCCACGCACCACAACTACTGAAGCCCGTGTGACTAGAGCCTGTGCTCCCCAACAAGAGAAGCCATCGCAAGGAGCAGCCCGCGCACCGCAACGAAGAGTAGCCCCCGCTCGCCGCAACTAAAGAAAGTCCACGCGCAGCAACGAAGACCCAGCGCAGCCAAGAATAAATAAATTAAATAAATAAATTTAAAAATATATATATATATAACCAAGTTCTGAACAGCTGATATATTGGCTCTTTGGTTTTTGGCATCCCGAGGAGTAACGTCAGCTCTGCTGATGAGATCCCAGGGGTTGGGGATAGGGCTGCAGAGCCTTGTTAATTCAGTGGAATATTAATACCCCCAAGTGACAGGTGTATTTAATAAATGCTCTTAGAAGCCGTATGAGGGAAGCCGTGATTATCTCTGAAGAGAAGCAGAACCTGGTGGAGGTTGGCAGGTTCCAGACTGGCTTAAGAGAGCTGGCTTTCATACCTGAGGTGTTGGTGTCATTGCTGCGGCACTTGGGGAGCAAAAACAAGCAAACAGAAGCCTTGAATCTCCCTGGGATTCCGGGCAACAAAGCAGACAGAAAGGAAGGTGTAGGAGGCTCGTTTAATGAACAGAGAGCAGAGGCACTCCCGCTGTACATCGTGTGCTCATCCTTGTCTTAGGCAAGCCCTGACTATGTGTTTCTGGAAAGCCGAAGGATATGATATCACCAGAGAGGTTTCTTTCTGTTTATAGAGGAAAACATGAATTTTCTGTGACTAAGTTGGAATAGTGTCAAGTTATTCGGCAGAGAAAGGGCTAAAAATCAGGCATTTCATATCACCAAGGGCACCGTCTTAGCCTGGGCACCCACGAGAGCCAACCGTGGGGCACGTTGTTCTGGAAAGTCACCCTTGGAAGCTGGTCAGGGATAAGGAAGCCAGATTGGGAAGACTGGAGAACGAACCAGTGTGAGCTCATTAGCTGGCTACCCTGCAGGCTGTGGGCTTGAGCCCTGCTGAGACCCTCTGAAAGACTGAAATGCCTGAGGGTAGGGTGGGATCACCCGCCCCACCCCCTTCAAGGGCTCTCCCCTGTGACCCTGCATCCTGAGTATACCCCAAGTGCCCAAGATACAGGCCACAGACAGCACAGGAGGAGGCCTGTAAGGACCGGTCCACAGTGGTCTTGTGGTGACTGTCACCGGCGGAAAAAGGCGATTCCCTCGGCTCTCGTCCTCTCGAAGAGAAAGAATTCAGTCCAGAGACATAGAGCAGTTTTAAGTAGCAAGAGTTTTTTATTAAGCAAAGCAAAAGTACACTCCGGAGAGAGAGAAGGGGCGCGGGGTTGTTTGGAAACTGGAAGCAGCCCCGCGGTAGGGCTGGGGTTGGTTTTTCAGAGTGGTGGAAATCCCCTGAGGTCCTGCATCATTTGACTGCCAAGCTGATCGACAGCTTTAGGTTATATAACTTCTTCCCTCTGCGCAGGCGCTTACCCACAGGCACCCGGGCAGAACCCACAGAAGGGTGATGGATGCAGAAACCGCAATGCTAATTTATTACAAACACGGCGTAATGGACCCCGGGTTACTCTGAGTCACCTTTTAGGTCTTGGTATGCCTGCACCAAGCTGTGCTGGTGGTTTTGTCTTGTTTGGTCTTGATAAGGCTGGAGACTTAACGGTCCTTGACCACAAAAGGGTGGCTCTCTGGGCATGTTCTAATCACCAGTGTCCAGATGGGGGAGGGAAAGATGACCCCGTCCAGGCTGGGGCAGGGACCCGCTCATGTCTAACTATCTGACATGACCAGAAGGGTCTCTCGGCAGGAGGGGGACCAGATTGGGGCTCTCAAGGGTAGATAACATGGGGATGGGGGCTTATAGATAAGATAACATGGGGATGGGGGCTTATAGATAAGATAACATGGGGATGGGGGCTTATAGATAAATAGGAAAGGAAGCGACACACGCTGGGCTCTGCCTGCCTCCTGCTGGTCCCACGTACCTGGCCTTGACTGTTGGGGGAAAGCGTCCTAAGAATGAGCAACGGAAGGTAGATTGTTTTCCTTTAGTCCCTTTTAGAATGCTTTCTGCTTCCAGTAACAGAAATCCTGACTTGACGGTGGCTTAAAGAAAGCAAGTGTCTGTCTGTCTCACCTCACTGGAAGTCACCATGCAGAGCTTGGCCCTGGACTCCGTGAGGACATCACAGACCCAGGTTTCTTCCTCTTGTCCACTCAGCTCCACACAGCCCCCCAGCCACCTGCCAGTGTGTTGACTGGTCACCTCATGACTGCACGATGGTCACCAGAGCTCCAGGCCTCAGATCCATCGGTCTCTTCGATCAGGGTGCAGCAGCCTTCTCTTTGGGGCTCACTGACCAGCTGCAAGGGAGACTGGGAGAATGGGGAACAACAAGGCAGGTCATCGAGGTCAGAACCATAATCCTCAGTGGGGTGGGGATATGTGTGATCCCCCAGGGGACATTTTCGGTTGTCACAACTGGTGGAACGCTACTGGCATCTAGTGCACAGAGAACAGGGATGCTGTTAAAAGCCCTACAGTCCCCCAAACAAATAGTCATCTGGCCCCAAATGTCAGTATGGCCAAGTTTTGAACCTCAGGGATAGAGCAGTCATGATGCATTGCCTAGAACTGAGCAGTTGCTGCCTTGAATAAAATAGAGGATTCTGTACAGACAGCTCACAGCACTTAACGTGGCAGCAAAGGGACTCATTGGCAGGAGCCCAGCCTTTGCACGGCTGGAGCCCTGGGCGAAACAACGTGGGGTGGGGGCATGAGGATGCCGGGCGTCTCTGGGGCAGGCGATGGGTACTTTGGCCTTTCAGAGGTGCGCCGTATTTTCTAAAAAGATACAAGTATAACGTGCTAATCGTCAGTACTTGCTTTTCATGATTGAATGACTATGCCCAGGCCTTTAATATTACCCTTAATAGTACTTTCTTAAGGAAGTGAATCCCTCATTTACAGCATGACTCAGATTCTCGAGCTGCATTACAGTCAGAATGGCCTCTATTCTTTACAGTGTTTGTATTTTCCAAGGTGATTTTGAAAAGGAAGAGGTGCACTCAACTTTTGACAGCTGTTCCTTTAGTTTTCCATTAGCATTTGAAAAATGTCTCTTTCAAGCAGCATTCATTAAGATTTTAATTTTTCAGTTTGCTCCTTTTTTAAGTGACGTGCAACGAATTAAGGTTTAATGTGTCATCTATTTTTTGCAATGACATTTTTACTGCCCCCTTTTCGTTTGAGTCCGTTTATAAATTGTACCGTAGCTAATGAGTTCCATCGTGATTTCCAGTTCCCAATAATTACCACTCTTCTGATACGTTCTTTAACGTGTCACAGAATTAAGAGCATTACCGGGCGAGCTCAGGTGAGCTGCATCTGCCTCAGCCGTGGGGCCACTGAGGGCTATGGGGCGGGGAAGTTGCTGAGACCCCCTGCTGCTCTCGTTCGTATTCACCAGCCATCGCGTGTCGGACACCGATGCCCCGGTCTGTGTGGGATGTAAACGCGGAAGCTTCTGCTGGGCCTGGTCCCTGGGTAGACTAGATAATTGCCCTACTTCCCACATTGCTCTGCCAGTGGAAATATGACTAATGGGACTTGAAATCCTGAATGATTTTTAACTGTGTATTCAGCTGAGATTGGACCGAGATTAATTGAACAGCAATCCCTGGTTAATTTCTATTTTACTACCAAGCTGAAACTTACGAACATTTCATCAAGTTGAGCTGAAGTTTAACTTTGCAATGTTAAGAGGGGGCAGTGGCTGGTAGGAGGAGATTAAGGAAGTGACCAGTGTAAGGGAGACCGTGAGGGTGTAGGAGATGCAGCCTCTGCCCTGCAGAAAGACAGAACCGATGGGAGATATATATTAAGAGATTTATTTTAGGGAATTGGCTCACGTGATTTGGGGGGTTGGTAAGCCTGGAATCTATAGGACAGGCCAGTGGGCTGGAGACCTGGGCAGGAGTGGATGCTGCAGTCTTCAGGCTGAATTCTTTCTTCTCCAGGAAACTTCAACTTTTGCTCCTGAGACCTTGGACGAGGCTCACCCACATTTGGGGTGGTAATCTGGACTTAAAAGTCAACCAGTTGTGGATGCTAACCGCGCCTACAAAACAGCTTCACAGCGCATCTAGATTAGTGTTGGATTAAGTCCCTGAGTACTTGACCCTGGCCCTGTTGACACAGAAAAGTGTCACAGAGGAAGAGCCCCCCAGCACGGTGGTGGGAAGTGCAGGCAGCTGAGGGTCAGGACCCAGGTCTGAGCACTTCTCTCTTACCAGCTTCGAGGTCTCCAGCAGTGCCCTCAGCCACTGGGACCACCATCTATTCTGTAACAAACGTTTATTAAATGCATGCCTCCTACCAGCCAGAACTATATGTGTTAAGGAAGCAAAAATGACTAAGTTTTTGCTTAAACTGCCTCTGTCCTGGAGAAGCCCACGACCCACGACCAACTAACCACCAGCACGAAAAGTGAAGGACCACACGTTTCCTAAGATAAGAACCATAATCGTCCCCACAAGAGCTCTTGGAGGAAAAAGGGAGATGATAAATAAATAGGACACTGAATGCTTTGCCCGTGAGTTACTGTTAGTATTTTTAGAACATTCTAGTATCATCTGCCAAGTGTTACAAAGCACCTTTCTGGTCTGATTGTGCCTCCATTGCTGGAAAGCCATGAAATCTTATTTCTATAAAAAAATTCCACGATTTAGGTGCTGAGTTTAGGGGGTTTTATTTAGGAAAGATAAACCATTAAGTGGAACACTTAAAGGTCGGTTGTGGGGCTTCCCTGGTGGCGCAGTGGTTGGGAGTCCACCTGCCGATGCAGGGGACACGGGTTCGTGCCCCGGTCCGGGAAGATCCCACATGCCGCGGAGCGGCTGGGCCCGTGAGCCACGGCCGCTGCGCCTGCGCGTCCGGAGCCCGTGCTCCGCAACGGGAGAGGCCACAGCAGTGCGTACCGCAAAAACAAAAGGTCGGTTGTGTTACAATAGTAAACGCAAGAGGTGACGGTCAGGTGTGGGTTCATCCAGGTGGCCCAGCTCCAGGGTAGGGTCTGTTAGAAGGTTTTGGAAGTTTCGCCTTTGATCCATTTCACTGTCTTTTCGTTTTCTGCCTGTGGAAGGGAGGTCTTATTGCATCCACCCATTCCTGTTTCTACTTTGCGGTTTTCAGGGGCAGATGTCCACGCCAGGGACCCTCACCGCGGAATGTCGTCCCAGGAGTGGGCTACTTACACGGGACGGTTTGAAGCGGTCCACGTCATCCAGAGGCTGCTGGAGCGACCCTGCCCAGAGCAGTTTGGGGAAAAGTACAAGCCAGAGCTGCCGCTGGCCCCCGAGGCGGGTCCGAAGCCTGCGGGCTCCAAGAACTGCTTGCAGAGGCTCACCGCGTTTGTGCGGTCCATGCTTACCTCCCGCTTGCGCCAAGGCCTGGAGGATGGGGGCGTCCTGGACCACATGGTCAGGATGACCACGAGCCTCTACAGCCCCGCCGTGGCCGTCGTCTGCCAGACCATGTGCCCCGAGAACCCCCCCTGTGTGGGGAAAAGGCGGCTGGCGGTGCAGGAAATCCTGGCGGCACGGGGGCGCCCGGACACGCAAGCCCAAGAGAGGGACAAAGCGCAAGGCGCCGAGCAGCGATTCCGGACCTCCCAGACCGCGGGGGTCTCCAGAGAGGGGGCCCCCAGAGCCAGCTCCACGCCTTCTTCCCAGCTGCCAGCTGCCCCGCGGAAGGCCAGCCTCCTGTCCCTGCAGCTGCTGCGGCGGAGCAGCGTGCGGCCGGGCGTGGTCATCCCCAAGGTGCGCATCAGCAAGGCGCCCGCGCCCGCCTTCCAGCCCGAGCGGGCCGCGAAGGGCAGCACCAAGGACAGCACCCACCTGCAGCTCCCCAAGTGGCGGTACAAGGAGGCCAAGGAGGAAAGAAGGAAGGCGGAAGAGGCAGAGAAGCAGCGGCTGGCCACGGCGCACAAGGAGAAGCGGGCACCGTCCTGGAGGAAAAGGACGTGACGGGGTGGGTGGGTGCGGGTGTTGGGGGGGGGGGCGGCGGGGAGAAGGACGCAGAACCTCCGCCCGGCCCTTGCCTTTTACGCACCACACGTCCCAGTGCCCGCAGGCTCCTTCGGCCCGAGAAAGCGTTTGTGTTTGTTCAGGCTGCACCCAAGAGTGAATTGGGCATAGCACGAATCGATTTGCCTAAAACCAGTTCCCCTAGCAGTCAGTACACTTAGTGGGCGTTTTACCTAAAAGTTTATCTTTAGAACCTCAGTTAAGAAATTTTTAAGACCAGTTTGTCAGAAGGGCGTTTTCTGTATAATTCTCTGTTTTTAATCACAGTCAGATGTGCAGCACTTTACCAGCCCCATGCAAAGATGGGGCTCTTTGTACTTAGGATGGTTTTAATGCATTTGTCTGAAGACCCTTTGTTTAAAGTACCGTTTCTAGCAATGATTACTTGTGATATCTCTATGATTTCACACAGAATTAGTGGCATTCTCCCCCCTTTTGCTGTTTGTTTGGGTCTTTGCCTTTCCATCTCATGGGGGTGCCCATGAGCACTGCACGTTCTTAATTGGATTAAGTGATGCAGAATATTTCTTTCCATTTGATGGAGACATTTACTTTACAGCAAAACGATCAAGTAAGATAGAGGAATCAGATTTCCTTGTATCTTACTTTTTAAGCTCTCTTGTCCATCCAGTGCTAAAAAATGATGAAAACCCAGTTGTCAAAGTGTGAGACTGCGTAGAGAAGCACGTATTTATTGCTAGGACTAAACTCATTTTAAGCAAGGGATTTTCGATAAACTGTATACAAAGTCTTGAACATATTGAAACATAGATATTGACATAAGAAAAAAGTATTTAAGAAAATAGGGGCAAATCTAATAAATTATTACTAGAAATACAAAAGTAAGGTATGTGCTCTTAGATAAATTGAATTCAGATATCCTTAAAATGTAAAAAAGATGCAAAAAGCCTAAGGAACCCAGTGTTCTGCAGACTGCTGAAATGGGGGCAGGCGTAAATTTTTTAGAGAAACAGGGATTACAATCGAATACTTAAGCAAACATGTTTTAGGCAAATTTGCCTGGAGTGAGCTGGGTTGCTTCCTCCTCCTGACTCAATTCCAAGGAATCCCTGGTGTGGAATTACTTTCATTTTTCCTTTGATGACTGCCCCTGATCTTCACTTTACCCTTATGCCGACTTTGTAGAATTTCCAAGATGTTGGGCCTTCGGCAGAGCATGTATGTGATTTGCCCCGGGCCCTGAGCTCTCCGAGGGAGTTATCTCCAAAGCACTGAGAAATTCTAATGAATCTCTGGCCATCTGGGTTGCAGAGTCTCTCTCACATATGCACTACCAACAGCACTTTATTTAAATATTATTCTGCTCAGAAGCCATAGATTTAAAATATTACAGACCAGTTTGGAAGCTCTTTATTATAACTCTAGATTCGCAGGGGAAGTCGTGCTCCCTGGCTATGCGGTAATGAGCACGTGTCTGTCTCATTACGTGGGCGGGGTAGCGCCACTCTCCCCCTTCTGCCCCATCCTTCAGAGTTGAGCATCTCACACTCACCTTCCCCCAAATCTCAATAAACAGACCATCAGGCTGCACCCAGACTGGTGGGAGACAGGCGTGACGATAATACAGCTCTTAAAGTCAGATTTTAGTGGGTTCCTCCCTCATCCCAGAAGGGCACAAGAAGAAAGGCACAGAGGTCTGGACCCACTTTGAGCATCACTGATGTAGTTGGCTGTTGGATCACTTTCGTGTCTAAGAGTTGAGGTTGGCCAAGTCCCCTTGGATGAGATGAAAGCTGGTCCCCGACGTGGAGAGAAACACCCGTTTCCCTGGCAGTCCAATCCATATCCTTTGAGATCATTTTCGTGTTTATGTATTTTCGTTGCTTTGAATGGTTAGCTGCATTTTTCTCACCAAGGAGTCAGCCCTCCTCCCTCCCCTCCAGTGTCGGTCAGGGATGCGGCACTGATGAGCAGTGTCCCCCCCAGCTCCGTCACCACATACATTCCCTGCTGACCCCTTTGCCTCCTTTTTTCCTTATTTGCATTTTCTTTGTTTTGCCTGTTTTCTGCTCCAGATTTAGCTAAATGCCTTGATCATCCCTGGCACCACTACTCTGAGATCTAAAAAGGGCGGAAAAGCAAGGCAATGCTGAGAGATCAACAGTGCCCTGTGGAATTATCATGTCGTGCCCTCCCAACACCCAGGAGTGAATGAACGGCAGATTCCGCCGCTGCTTCTGTGCAGAATGTTGGCACAATTCCCCCACCTCCACCGCGCACTTTCCCCCTTTTTTTCTTTAGGGAGGGAGACTTGGTTTGCCCTCCTGGCGGGTGACAGCACCGCCCTGCTGTAGATCCCGTGTCTGCTTGCACTCCTGATGTCTGTTAACTGTAAATAGTGAATTTCAACTTGACAGGTACCCTCTCAGGGATTTATATATAAATACAGTTAGGGGAAGAGTTGAAGTATATTTTAATACTTTTTAATATCTGAGTGAGTTATGATTAAACTAGATGGAAGAAGTATTTCTAAGACAATGTCAGTTTTGCTGTTTTCTGGGGAGATGCCTGGGAATCACCCCTCGTGTTGAGATTTCTTGATTATTAGAAACTCGGGACTCTGGCAGCTGAAACGGCTTTGGAGTGGATGTGAAGTCACTTCAGTGCCTCTCAGTTGCCTCTTGTGGATGTGAACCCTTGTATTAAAAAAAAAATTGCAGCCTTTATGTACGTAGAGATGGCTGTGACAACACAGACGGACCGTTCATCGCTCTTACCTCTACAATTGTTTCCTCCCCATCTGATCCAGGGGTGTGCGGTGTGACAGTGACAGTGTTTTCTATCTGCAGTCAGTCGAGCGCCAAGCTCACCGCTGGGAGTGGGGAGGGAAAAGCTGGAATGACCGCGTCGTTCAGAGACCTTGCATGTCTTTGGTTACCTTTGAGAAATGCAACACGTGACATTGCGGACCTTCGTGGCTTTTTCTGCAGCACCTCCCCACGAGCTCCTGGCGGCACTAGATGCCAGAAATAGGATTGGAAATTGCAGTAGTTCGTCATCTCAACTTCAGGCACCCCTGCTACTCACTCATTCTGCAGTGGAGGATGTGATGTCAGTTGGAAAGTGGGATTTGTGGATGCAGCGTGGCCGGTCCAGGCTGCCTCTGTCTGCTTCCTTCCGTGCTGTGGACGACCGGGTCTCTGGAAGTCCGCTGAGTGGAGATGAGGCTGTGAAACAATCCCGTGAGGGGGGCCACACCCCAATCCTGAAGTGGATGCAAAGCCTGCTGTCTCCAGGGAAGAATCATGGGTACCGAGTTATTATGAAGTAAACCCCCCCGAGGGGCCAATAAATGAGCTAAGACTAAGAAGTAGGGACGATTTGACTCTTGCGGCCTCTGGCAGGATCACAGGATTCCCCCCTTATCCACGCTGCATTAAGATGGAAGACTGTCTTTTCATCATTCACTTGAGCTCCACTAAAGGAGTTCTAGCCCTGACGGATGTCAGGTGCAGCGCTTACCCCCGGGTTCACTTGGAGACCTGTGCTCGCTCAGTTCCCATCCTGATACAATGCAGGTGTTCCCTGCAGTGCTAAGATTTATCAGGAACTATTGTAAGCTGCTAGTCGCAATCTATCTTTTATAGGATGAAGTGCTGACACACTTCTTCTTTCTCACAGTATTTGGGGAAATCCTAACGCGCCACCCAAGTGTTCCCTTGCGAGCCTTTTCGTCCCACGTGGGTGACTGTTTGGATTCTGCATTTGGCTGTGGGTGCCCGGCTCACAGGATCCCTCAGGGCCCTGGTCTGCATCTGGTCCTCGGTTTCCTCGGCGGCAGGCTCACGCTGGGCCCCTTTCAGCTGGGCCTGCAGGACAGTGGTCTTCTAGGGGAAGAATGGCAGAAGACCCACCACGACGGATCCTTTATAAAACAAAGTCCCCTTTGCGAAAACAGCTGGCATTGGGTACGTAATCATGGCAGCGGGAGGGAGGGCTGTTGCCATGAAGAACTTACAACAAAACAGCTCTTCCTGAAGACGCTGGTTGCTCTCCTCTCCGTGCATTTAGACTTTGTTTCAAACGTCCGTGTAACTCTTGAATCAGCTACTCACGGCTGTGCCCTTGAATTCACGTGTTTCTTCGTTAACATTTAAAATAAGAGGCTAAAACAATTCCTCTGGAGGTTTTTCGTTTTATTTTAAAGAAATGGAAAAAAACAAAAAACCACCACTGCCTGGTTTGATTTAGCTCATTTCTGAGGGACTCAGTTGAATGCCAGGGCTGCGTGCAAAACTCTCCTTACCCTGACCCAGCCTGAAATAAGGCTCATGTGAAAGGCACAGCCCTGCAGTGCTCTGATGGCCTCAGCTGCAGGTGGAGGTGTGTGATGTGATGTGAGTGTGCACACACACACACACACACAGGAAGGAGTCCGGGTTTTGTGCTCACAGAGGGGACTGCCGTTGTGGCTCCCAGGTAATGTCTGGTGTGACCTGATTTGATGGCGTGTAGTGGAGGATGGGACAGCCCAAGACCCCCACTGGGAGCCCTCCAGTGTGTCCCCTGTGGCACAGAACGCAGCCAGTGTGTCGTAACGCAGGTCTTCTTGTCGCAAGGTGGTGTTGGCCTGGGCGGCTCATGTGGGAGCTCCGGGGCGAGGTTGTGTAGCCGGGCCTGGGCCATCGCTCTGCTTTTGGCTGCGTCCTTGGCGTGGAGGGGCAGAATCCAGAGAGGGTGCTTGGGGAGCCCCACCAGGTATTCACCCCCTGGCACCAGGCTAGCCACAGAGGCAGCATCTTACCCTGCGGAGGCGCTGAGATGTTCCCAAGTCTGCCCGAGTATCAGTACTCTAAACACTAACACAGTCTGGTTTTTGAGAGAATCATTTCATCATAATGGGACACCTTTATATTGTTTTTGAAGAAAATGAAGACGAGAAACAAAATGAAACCAGCGGTTGCAGGCACGGCAGTGGCCTGTGTTGGTTTGACGCTTTATGAAATTTTGGGAGGACGCATTGAAGCACTTTAACACCAGCTTTTGAGCAGAAGTTCTAGAAGCTGGTTTGGAACCTCACAGCTCTGTCAAACAGGATGAAAACCAGAAAAGGATGCTATAAACCTGGCCGTGTTACCAGCAGCCCCGTGAGCCTCTCGGCCGTCCTAAGGAATTTGAATAATAGACCCCATTCAAACAAACAGGCAAAGCTAATCTCACTGGAATTCTCTTCATTCAAATCCTTGTTCTGACTCTCATGTATTGGGTGTCTGAGAATGTGTGTTTTTAACAAGGGTGACTTAAGAACTGTATGGACTCTGCACAGGTGCCTGGTTTCAGGTTATGTCATGTTGGTATAAGCTTTGTTTTCTGAATGTAAAACTATTTTCATTGTCATTTCTAAAAATCCCGTAGATTTCCGGATATTGTAAAAATGTTGAATAAGGATATAGTTGTGTAAATTTCATAGTGTTTTATTTTGAGGTGAGAGTTTTGTTACAGTTTATAAAAGATATTTTTCTATTTAGACCTCAGGGCTATTTGGGGATCTACAAATAAATGTGACCCCAGCAGTTTCAATTCTTGATACCCAAAAGGTTAATAACCATCTTTAAGTTGAATAGGATATATTATTCAGCAGAAGGAATGTGTCTTTCCCTTTTAGCTTCTCTTTTAACAAACTCTGTATCTAAAGTTTAAAACATAGCAAAAAGGATATGGGTCATGTAAAAATGTGGGGAAGTTTTGGCTACGGAATTTAAAATCACTTGTGAAATAAAGTCTTATGGTACAACGGTGTGATACTTGGATAAACCTAAGTGTGTGTAAATTAGAAAATGATACAATGATACCAGTGTTTTTAGTGTTACTTATTTTGATCGAAATAGATGTGCACTTCCTTCATCTGACACACTTTTATTTTTCACATTTCAAAAGTAAGACTTTTAAATTCATGAGCTATCTGTGAATACCTCTGCACGTGTTAAAATAATCTCTTTACATTCTGCCTCTTCTCAGAAGTACCCACTGGTAGGGAGGCATCCTTCAGCTGTGTTTCTGTGGATTTATTTACCTGTGTATATAGAAACAAGTTTAGTTTTGTTATTTATTTATTATTATTATATATATTATATAATATGTTATATAATATAGTTATATACTATATAATATATACATTTATAATATAATTTTTTTGTTCATTTAGTTTATTTTTTATTAGTTGGTTTACAATGTTGTATTAGTTTCAGGTGTACAGCAAAGTGATTCAGATATAGATATACTTTTTCAGTATAAAGTATATATATATATATATATATACTTTTTCAGATTCTTTTCCATTATAGGTTATTACAAGATAACTGAGTACAGTTCCCTGTGCTAAACAGTAGGTCCTTGTTGTTCATCTGTTTTATATGTAGTAGTGTGTATCCGTTAATCCCAAGCTCCTAATTTCTCCCTCTGCCCCTTCCCCTTTAGTAACCATAAGTTTGTCTTCCATGTCTGTGGGTCCATTTCTGTTCTGTAAATAAGTTCATTTGTATCATTTTTTTTAGGTTCCACATATAAGTGATATCATGATATTTGTCTTTTCTCTGTTTGACATAGAAATATATTTTTAATGTTTTCTCCCCTTCGTGTGATGTACAGTGTGGTATATACAGTTTCACCCAGGGTTCTTGTTGATTGCTGTGTAGTGTTCCTCTGCTGAGCTGCACTTTGGTACGTTTAACCATGACCTCATGATGGACTGTTAGAGTCTTTTCAGTTCTTACCACTTGTAAGTAATGAAGCGCCTTCATCCGACTTACCTATTTGTATGCACGAGTGAATGTTTCTCTAAGACAAGCGTGTAGAAGTGGGACTTGCCGGTAGAAGGGAAGACGAGTTTTATTTCAGTAGTCACTGCTGTGTTGCCCTTTTCAAAGCCTGCTGAATATTCACCTGTCGACAATGGACAAAAGAGGCCCCTTTCCCCCTGCAGCGCACTTGCTGCTTGCCAGTCTGATGGTTAAGAAATTGTATCTCGTTTTAATTGCCTGAGTTACTGGTGAAGTAGAGCATCTTTTCATGTGTCTTTTTATTTCTTGTTTTAAAATTTTGTTATATATATCTGTTTCTCATTTAAAAAAAAATTACCCTTTGGTGTCATTTTTGCTGATTTATAGGAGTTTGCTATAAATTTTGAGTCAGTTCTTTGACACATCCGGCATTTTTTTCTCCCATTTTATCACTTATCTTTAAGGTATCGTGTGTAAGTCTTAAATTTTGATTTAGTCAAACTTGCCAGACTTTTTAGTTTATATTTGCATTTCTTATTTAAGAAGGCCTTTCCTACACCAAATCAACATTTTTCTTCTATAGTTTTATCTAATGATTTGTAGCTACTTTTTAAAAAGACATTCATACACAATTCATCTTTTCAGTAATTTTTGATGGGACTGAAGACAAACAGCTATTTATTTGGGAAGTTCTATTCAGCATTTGAAAAATCTGCAGTCTGACACGTTAAAAACCATAATTTTAGTCATTAAATTCTACTCATCCAGAATCATAATTATTAAGGACCTACAAAGGATGTCAAATTTTAAATAAGGTTTTGTTCTAGGCCAAGATTATTATTGGAGATTATTTGTATTTATTGTTGTGAAAGACAAATGATGTGAAGGTAATATACAAGGAACTGTCCTTATTAGAAAATCTGAGAACTAGGGACGTCCCTGTCGGTCCAGTGGTTAGGACTCCGCGCTTCCACAGCAGGGGGCCCAGGTTCGATCCCTGGTCGGGGAGCTATGATCCTGTAGTCCAAGGGGCATGGCCAAAAAAAGAAAGAAAATCTGAGAACTGACATGAAAAGTGAGGGAGGTGGTCTTTATTCCCCCGACTGGACCTGCGTCGAGCACCCTGAGGCTCTGAGGAGCACAGATGGACGGATGCTCTTCCCGTCCGGCGGCCCGGCCCCAAGAGCAGTGCGTCTGTGCTGCGCAGTCGTGCAGTCAAGAGCGTTGCCCTTTGAGGACCTCGCGGGCTTCTGCAAGCAGCCCTTCACGTGGTCACTGGCTCCCAACAGGTCACTCCGGCTGTCTCCCTTGATGATAACCTAGCTGGTTTCCAGCCAGGGACGTGAAAGGTGGTCCGAAAACCCGCCGTCTGCCAACAAAACCAACTTTGATGTGCAGATTGCTCAGGTAAATTGTTAGCTCAGCCGCAGCTCCCAGTGCCAGGGGGCCACTGCCCCTGCAGCAGGGGCAGCCGATCACAAGCATGGGGCAGCCACCCTGCCCACTCGACATCATCTGCCTGGTCACCCCGCCCAAGCTCGTTACTGCTCTCACTCAACCCCCAAACCTAACAAGATGTTAATACATTTTCCTGGATAAGTATATAAATGACACTCAAATCCACCTTGCTATTTCAAAAGCGTGACACAAAATCAAGAAGTCAGGTAGCTGCAAGGATATGACACCAATTTCTCATGAGCTCTTAGAAGGTTTATTAGGGTCAAGAGCTGAGTGGAGAAGCTGGACCAGGACAAGAGGTCCTGGGCCATCAGAGACAAGAGGGTTCGGGCACATGGGTTGTGATGGGGAAGCTGTCACCCTACAGTGAGAAAGATTACAGAATGTCCCCGCTCCCCGGCAGAGGAGTCCCTTAGCCATCCCATGGCCCCTTCACGCCCTGCCCCTGGGGGTTGGGGGACCAGCTTTTACCTTCTAACCTGAGTGATCATTGAAAGGTGCAGACTCGATGTCCTTCCTGACCAAACTCCATTGGAATGGGCCTCCCTTGGTTGAAGTGCCTGATGCCCTCTGTAGGGTGAAAGGTCATAGGTTGGGGGTCGAAAAAGCCACCCCTGCCTGCCTTCCCTCCCACTGCTGTGCAGGCGCTGGGCCCGTCCTGAGCCCCAGCCTGTGGTTCTCTAACTCTACACATTCCTAGTCCTGGACTCTAGGTGACTCCAGGTGACTCTAGAGAGATTTGGGCAACCCTCGTGCTCTCCCTGAGCTGGCAGATGGCCCTCTGCGGTTGCATAAAGCAATGGTGCTTGACGGGCCGGGGTTCCCGGGACAGGCAGCATCAGCACCACTTGGAAAATTTTCAGAAATACGCCTTCTCAGGCCGAACCTGTATTAGTTTCGTGTGATTGCTGTAACAAATTACCTGGACGGCTTCAAGCAACTGACATGTATTCCCTCGCAGTTCGGTCGGCCAGACATTTGAAATCGCTGTGTCAGCAGGGCCACGCCCCTCTGAAGCCTCCAGGGGAGGGTGCTTCCTCACCTCTCCCAGCTCCTGGTGGTTGCCAGCAATCCTTGGCGTTCGTTGGCCTGTGGCAGCCTCCATCTGCCTCTGTCACCACATGGCCGGCTTCCTTCTGTGTGTCTGTGTCCACACTTCCCACTTTTTTTTTTTTTGCGGTACGCGGGCCTCTCACTGCTGTGGCCTCTCCCGTTGCGAGCACAGGCTCCGGACGCGCAGGCTCAGCGGCCATGGCTCACGGGCCCAGCCCCTCCACAGCATGTGGGATCTTCCCAGACCGAGGCACGAACCCGTGTCCCCTGCATTGGCAGGCGGACTCTCAACCACTACGCCACCAGGGAAGCCCAACACACTTCCCACTTTTTATAAGGCCACCAGTCATTGGATTAGCGCCCACCCGTCACTGGATTAGCACCCGCCCACCCTAACTGAGCATGGCCTTGTTTTAACTTAATTACATATGCAAAGACCCTGTTTCCAAATAAGGTCACATTCACAGGGACTTAGAGTAAATCCTTTTGGGGGACACAATTCCACCTACAACACCACGCCGAGCTACTGAGCCAGAGACGCTGTGAGTCTGGGAGTGCACCCTCCCTAACTCTGCACACCTGCCGGGCTCCCACCCAACACTCACGCTCGCTCCCACCTTGCTGACCACGGGGGTCATGTCATTACCATCCCTTCCCCCCACCCAGGCCCCACCCTACCCCTGAAGGCTAGAAGCTGGTTCCATCCTGGGGACCCTTCTCTGCCCCCCTGCCTGGGCCATCTCTACAGCTCATGGCTTTAAATGCCAGCTAGAGGCTGCCGACCTTCAGCTGTGCCCTTGACCACCACCTCTAGGCCTGGGGCCCACAGCCCACATTTCAAATCCAGCCACTGCCTGTTTCTGTCAATGCAATTGCATTGAAACACAGCCCTGCTCACTCAATGACATATTGTCTATGGTGGTTTTCACTCTCCAGGGCACAGTGGAGTAGCTGTAACAGAGGCCATATGCTCGCAAAGCCTAAAGTACTGACTGTCTGAACCTTTACAGAGAAAGCTTGCTGACATCTGCCTGGGCACCAGTCCCACAGGTGGTGGATGTTTCCATCTGGTGTGGAAGAGGCGCTGAAGACCTAATGTGCCCAGACAGCTCTTTTTTTTTTTTTCTTTTTTAATAATTGAGATATAATGGACGTAAAAAATTATATTGGTTTCAGGTGTACAACCGAATGATTTGCTGTTTGTAGGTATCGCAGAACAATGACCACAATGTCTAGTTCACATCCATCACTACACATAGTTATAATGTTTTTCCTTGTGATGAGAATTTTTAAGATCTACTCTCCTTAGCAACTTTCAAATACGCAGCACAGGATTATTCACTAGAGTCCCCATGCTGTCCGTTACATCCCATGGCTTATTATTTTATAACGGGAAGTTTGTGGCTTTGGACCCCTTCACCTGTTTCACACCCCGCTCCACGTCTTGCCTCTGGCAACCGCCAGTCTGTCCTCTGTACATGTGAGCTGGGTTTTTTGCTCTTCATTTGTTTTCTTAGAGTCCTCATACAAGTGAGATTATACAGTATTGGTTTTTCTCTGACTTACTTCATTTAGCGTAATGGGTGGGACTCCCAGGTAAGTGAGTGGAGCTCTGAACACTGCCCCTTCCCCCGCCCCATCTCCGCACCCACCCAGTCGCTTCCTGTCGGCTCTGAAATCTCCTTGACTTCACAGAGGCCACACCCATGACCTGCCAAACCTTTTCATCCTGAGACTGAAAGTATGGTTACAGCTGGTTCCTGCACCAAATGTACTTAGTGTCTTCCACACCAAAGCCCCTACACCCCACGGAGGCAGGACCAGAGAGAGAAGAGCCTCACTTCACTCTCCGTTTCCGCCCTGGGACAGCCTTGAGGACTGTCATCCAGGGTATCGAGGGCCTCCCCGTTTGGGCTGCGCTGCCTTCTGAGCTGCTCTCTGTGCGTCTCTGGAGGTCGTTCCTGGGGCCCGAGCTCTGTTCCTGGGATATGAGCAGGGGCTGGAGGAAGCTTGAAACACAGCTGGGGCAGCCGTGTGGCCCTCACTTCATCTGCCCGGGAGTCACAGAACTGACTGGCCATCAGCTGCTTCCCACTGGCTGCGGGGGGTGATGGTGGCTGTCCTGCTACCAGATGCCTCTTGGGACACTGCTGATTAGATCCTGTTGATGAGGGCGCTGGTGTTTAACTAGGAGAACGTTAAATGACAGCCAGAAACGAGCTAAATCTGCTCGGTAGAAGCAGCAATGTGGAAAATACTCTGCGGTATCAGACTCAGCCTGTCTCTCCTCCCAGAAAAGCATACGGGAAGAAGATGCTCGGCTTGCTTAATTAAACCAAATGACAGTAGGCATATTCAACGCTGTGTGGGGAAGGGTCTCTGGAGACAGACAGACAAAGGTCTGGTCCTGGCTTTGCTACATGTTTTCTTTGTGATCCTGGCAGGGTAGTCATTTCCTTACAGAAGAATGGGTCTCTGTGTGAATGCTACACACCCTGCCTGGTGCCCATCCCGGGCAGAGGGATGCTGGGGGCCACTCTGAGCACAGACTCCGTGCTCATGACCTTGATTGACAGTCCTCAAGGGTTCTCCATCTCTTCTCTGCCTCCATGCCCAGCAGGTGATCAGGAATGTCTCTCCAGAACCCCAGTGACTCCCTATGGAAGGTAGATCAGCATAATATGGCCTGCAGTGGGGATGAGGCGAGATGCATGTTTGAAAGGCCTTCTGAGTGCTAGTATCCTCCCCAGGGAGAATCAGGCCAGAGCCCTTCAGCCCCAGGCCCTGTGTGAGCCCCAGTTCTGGTGAGGTGCCTCAGACCACACATGGTCTCCAAGCAGGTGGAGAGGTGATCTCAGCTCACGCTGCAATCGTGGTCTAGTGGACTCTATGACTTGTGCTTGACTTAGTTGCTGTGGTGTCCTCAGTGCCCAGAACAGTGTCCCAGACTGTCTGGGTCAAGATCTTTCCAACCACGGTGAGAAGGAAGAAGGGTAGCCCCAAGGATATATAATGGATTTCTCCCCAGAGCATAAGTGAAGCCTGGCTAAGAGGTCCATCCTCAGGAGGAGAACTTAGAGCTAGATTTCCATGCAGTGAAAGTGAAATCTAGTCTTTCAAGATACTTACCCTTTCCTAATCTGGCCCAATGAAGACCTTCAAGAGGAATGGGTTTCGAATTTCTCCTAGGGTTACCCATCCTGAGAGCAGCACCTAGACATCTCTGAGGTGCCAATCAGGGTTTGACAACCAGAGCACCTAACTGTTCCTCCAACTCTGAGGGCCCTACTGTCACCTGGCGTGACATTTGCTGGTTGATGGGAACTGTGTAAGCAGAGGGACATCTGAACTCTTCTGTAAGGAGACAGAGGACACCAGAGATGGGCTGGTGGTCAGAGGGTGGCAATGGAAATCAGATGGGTGGGGGATGGATTAAGTGTGGAAATGACAGTGGAGTGTTCTGGTCTTTAAAGGTTGGTGGTGGAAAGCATAGGAGTTGGTGTCAGATTGATCTTAGCTTTGCCATCTACTACTTACATACATTATTTTGACCACACTAGGCCTTAGTTTCCTCATCTGTATAATAGCAATAATAACAATGTCTACTAAGTAGAGTTGCTATGAGTTCCTGGTACATAGTAAATGCTCAATAAGGTGAGAAGGATGGCAGTGGTGGTGATGATGGTGATGATGATGGTGGTGATATGATGATGTTGGTGGTAATGATGATGGTGCTAGTGGTGTTGGTGATGGTGGTGGTGGTGATGGTGGAGGTGGTGAAAGTGATGAGAATTATGATGACAAAGGTGATGATGATGGTGGTGGTCATGATGGTGGTGGTGGTGGGGGTAGTGAAGGTGATGAGGATGATGGTGGTGGTGGTGATGACGGCGATTTAGGCTCAGAATCTCTTCCTGAGGGTAATCTGTCTACTTGGATGCTTTTGTGATACATGAAAATAGTCACTCTGGTTAAGTTTATATAGTTTAAACACAGTGTTAATTAGTAAATGCCCATTTATCATGTCTTCTTATGTTCAGGTTATCTAATTGTCCTTGAAAACTACTTGTTTATCAAACTAACGCCAGTTCTTATTCTTAGATGTTGCAGTTTTGTGCCTGAAAATTAATAATCTTTGGTTTTGTTGTTGTTTCGTAGGAAAACTTTTTCTGGGAGATCCTTTTGATATGTTAAGAGCCTTTATGAGGATAATTACATGACTTACCCTATTAAGCTGAAAAAAATTAGTATTAAGTCAGAAAAAGCTTTAGCTGTGAAACCCAAACAATAAATATATGAGGGACTTTATTACTTATTTTAACTGGCAAGGTGGGCTAAGGGCTGTTAAGTATACATGACGTGACATTATATGTAATTTGAGGGGTTCCCTTATTATGCTGTATGGAAACCTCACTATGGTTACCCCAAACACTGTTTCTTAGGTTTTGTCTATGGTTTGGGGTTTTTTTTGGTTATTGTTGTTTTTGTTCAGAGATCCTTTCTACTCTTAAAATCTCCCTTCTTAGGTCTAGTGTGTGTCTGGCTGAGAGGTGGCACTCGTCAGGATGCGGGTTTCTCACACTGGTCCCATTAGGTGAGGATGGATGTTCACCCACAGCACTCTGGTTTCCAGTTTTCAGATAGACTGAGGAGGTCCGGGAACCACAAACACTTTAAAAGCCTTTCTGGTTCTGATATGATACATCTGATGCTTGTTAACTTTGGTGACGGGGATTGAGATGAGTCTTCCCCCAGCTGAAAGTACTGCTCATTTACACGAAATGACTTGGGGAGTCCCACACGGCTTCCCCCATTAGTAATGGCACCCTGACAAATCATGCTTTTGGGAGGTGACTGAACCTGACAGTTGCTAGCCAACTGACGTACAGAGGTGTCAGCATCCTTGGCACCCAAGGTAGAGAATTTTGTGACAAAGCATGTGACTTCTGCAAACTTTTGTTCCATGAAATTTGTTTTTTATATGCCTTGTGATGTAATCTAGTGGTACATGCTGCAGCTAAAAGTAGAACCAAGTCATTGAACATTTTCAGTACCGAGGGATGTCAGCCTCCCAGGTCTACAATCTAGGTAGTGTGGAGTTATGGGTAAGTTCCAGGGGTAAGAAATGGCCACATTCCCAGGAGTTCACAGCTAGCCTCAGTCCTTCTGAGATAGAAACAAGGATTTGAGAAGGGGCAGCGGAGGGGTGGGAGTGGGAGCTATGCTAGGAGACAGGGATACAGGATGAGGACACAGACCGGGCTGAAGGCAAGCTTCACCCACGCAAGGTTCCCCTCCCCCGAGTCAGGCTTAGCCGCTGGCTCTGCAGAGACTCATTTTCCTCTTCTGCTTCCTGCTCCGCCGCGCTTACTGATAGCTCTGAGGTTAATCAGCTTGAGACACACTCGGTCCATTTTGGAAAATAGGCTGCAATTGTTCGGAGTGGAGTTTCTATATAGATCTTCTCTGGAGAACATGAAAGTAGCTGAGCCAAAAGGCTGAGAGTCTGTCCTGACTGTCCTGGGTGAGTGAAGCCACCCAGGGAAACGCATCTCTGCTCCTCTTTGTATCAGTGTCTGAGAAAACAATCATTATGCTGTAGAGCTGTTGCACGCTCTCCCTGGAGGAAAAGACTTGCTTTATCTAGAATTTTCCATTGCATCCAGGAGCAAATCTGCATCATAGCAATTGGTTGTTTTCTGCTCCAGGGACTGAAAAGCATAAACAAGCTTGAGCTACTTTAGCTGCTTCCACGAAATGTGCCCTTGTCACTGACACACATGTAAAACTTTTTTCAAGATTCAAGGATGAGGGGAATTTGCCTTTAATTGTTTAATTGCATTACTATAAGAACAGGACCAATAGAGTTCCTCAACCTCGGTACTGCTGACGTTTTGGTCTGGATACTTCTTTGTTGCAGGGGCAGTCCTGCACATGGTAGGATTTGTATGAGCATCCCTGGCCTCCACTCACTAGATGCTACCTGCTAGCATCCCCCTCCTCTCTAATCCCCAGTTGTGACAACCAAAGATGTCTTCAGACATCACCCGGTGTTCTCTGGGGCTAACATTGCCCACGCACCCCACCCTTCCGGTGGAAATCACTGCCCTAGAGATAATGAAGATCCTTACTAATACTCCAAGCGCATCACATGCTCTCAATGCATCTCTGTTTAAAGAATGACACAAAGAGGTTTCTGGTTAATTTGCACAGAAGCTGAGCCCTTGTGCTATAAAATGTTGAACTCTCTTTTTTAGGTGACCCTCGGCAGCACAGAAGGACAAAGCTGAAATGTAATCAAAAAGCTCGTTCAAGGCTCCTGGGTAGAGTCCCAAATCCTCCAGATTATATGATTTCATTATGTTAGATCATGTTGGGTCTTTTCTAGTAGACAAATGGGATTTTTCTTAAAGCATGGCATTTGGATTTATAATAATATTTAGGATTAAAAGGGAGGATGAGGGAAAAACTATTTTCTCTTGTCATGAATGCCTTTAATCGAATTTTAGAATGTCTGTTTGGAAGAGCAAGCTAAATGTTGCTCACACAGAATGTAGTAAAGATGCGGACTTCCCCGGTGGTGCAGTGGTTAAGAATCCACCTGCCAATGCTGGGGACATGGGTTTGAGCCCTGGTCTGGGAAGATTCCACATGCCGCAGAGCAACTAAGCCCATGCGCCACAACTACTGAGCCTGCACTCTAGAGCCCGTGCGCCACAACTACTGAAGCCCGCGCACCTAGAGCCCGTGCTTCGCAACAAGAGAAGCCACCACAATGAGAAGCCTGTGCACTGCAATGAAGGGTAGCCCCCACTCACCACAACTAGAGAAAGCCCACGTGCAGCATCGGAGACCCAACACAGCCACAAATTTAAAAAGATACAAAAAAAATTAAAAAAAAAGAATGTAGTGAACATGTGCAGATGCTCCCACATGGTCAAAGTAAAAACAGATCCAAGATGCTCAAGGATCCCAAGAAAAATGAGCTACAGGGAACTCCTGTCATGGTTCATTTCATGTGTTAACTTGGCTGGGCCCAGATGCCTAGATATTTGGTCAAACGCAATTCTGGATGTTTCTGTGAGGGTGTTTTTGGTTGAGATTCACATTTAAATCAGTGAACTCTGAGTGAAGCAGTTTACCTTCCATAATGTAGGTGGGCCTCATCCAATCACGTGAAGGCCTGAAGAGAACACAAGACTGTCCTCCTCAGAGAAGAGTGAAAGCTGCCAGCAGAATGCCTTTGGACTTGAACTGCATTGGCTCTTCTCCCCGCTGGCCCACCCTGAAGATTTTGGACTTGTGAGCCTCCATAATCACATGAACCAATTCTTTAAATCTCTTTATCTATCCATCCATCTATCTATTATCTACCTGCTTCTTTATATCTATTCTATCTATCCATCTATCTATCATCTACCTAGTTCTTTATATCTATATCTATCATCTATCTATCATCTATCCATCTATATCTATCTACCTATCATCTATCTATGTATCTATCATCTATCACCTATCTACCTATCATCTATCCATCTATCATCTATCTATCACCTATCGATTTATCTATCATCTATCCATCTATCTATCATCTATCCATCTATCTATCCATCTATCCATCTATCCATCCAGCTATCCATCCATCTATCCATCTATCTATCCATCTATCGATTTATCTATCATCTATCCATCTATCTATCCATCCATCTATCCATCTATCTATCCATCCATCTATCCATCCATCTATCCATCCATGTATCCATCCATCTATCACCCATCCCCTGTTGCTCTGTCTCTATGGAGAACCCAGGCTAATACAACTGCTGAGGCTATTTCCAGTGCCCAGCATTTCCTGTTAACCGCCACCATCCCCTCACCTTCTCTCCGCTCTTCAGGAGCGTAAGGCTGTAGACGCCTCCTGGGAGGGTTTACGAAATGCTTGGGTTTTTGTTTTGTTTTTGTTTTTATACTGCAGAGGCAGCAGCATGCCAAGTCTTGGGGAAGACAAGTTTACTTTGGGGTTTGTAGAGGGAAGCATTTAACCAGCATGGCAGCTGTGAAGTTAGAAAAAGCTGCAGGACCACAGAAGAACCCCACAGACTGCAGAGGCAAGAGGCAGATGTTTCAAAAAGAATTCATTGATTAAAAACCCTCTGGGTCTGGCAGTATCTCCCGCCCCCCAGGCCCTCCCCGCTGCCCTTTCTCGGGGTGCCCGAGCCCGCTGCCCATAGGGGTCGGGCAGTCCCTCCACGTCACGTGGGCCTGTCACACCTGCAGCCTTTCTCCTGAGCACACACGGGCTCACTGCATCCACACCTGGCTTGTGGAAGAGCCAGGACCAGGTCCGGGAGCAGGCTCGTTTCAGGCTGGCGTGCGCTGGTGCACGCTTGAGTCAGCGTAACCTATTAGTGTGTGCAAAACGCTCATCTCAGGGCCGGGTTTCCTTTGCACCTGCCCCTCAGACTCCAGGCATGTGCTTTAATCGGGTGGAGTCTCATGGCGTCTCTGGTCCTACATCATAAACGAACAACAACCACAATAATGATGGTAAGTTAACATCAACTGAATGCTCGTGCAGCCCCATCAGGGAGGTTCTGGAGGGTTCCTCTTGCTGGTGATGAAGCTGGGCGCCGAGAAGAAAACCCAGCTGCCCAGGTCCTGCAGGTACCGAGTGGGGACGTGGGCATGGACTCTGAGGGCACATGCTTGCTCCCAGGCTGTGCCGCCGGCTCGCACAGCTCCATCAGGGGCTAACTCTGGTTTGAGGGTGCAGCTGAGGCGTCCGCTGAAGCTGGCAGGCATCGATGCCGCAGGTGTGGACCTGAGGACCAGCACAGTTCTTTCTCCCTGGACCCGGGGAGGAAATGTCCCATGGCTTCTCAGCCCCCCAGGAGGGCACATGCCAAGAAGGGAGCTGGTCTCCCCAGGTCTGGCCAGGGCAGCAGTGGGCCTCACACATGGCCCACCGGGGGCTTGGCAAGGGGGTGTCTGCTTCCCGGGTGACCCTGGGTGGGCATGGGGCTCTGGGTCCCAGGGGCGGTGGCCAGGTGAGGCGGTGGCATGGGAAGATCACATGGCCGCCGCCATGGGAAGACGATGTGCTCCGCTCAATAACCTCTCAAGGCTGGACTTGAACTGGTAACGCTTGTAAGCTGTGAGGGGACTTCTTGCCGAAACCATTCAAGGACTGTTTGTACCGGGGTGACATGAGCCCAGAGACGGGGGCACAGCGTGCAGGAGCCGGGGCAAAAGCCAGCCTTGTCGACCTCTGGGTCACACGGGGTCCGCAGAGGGTCCTTTGGTCCTCAGGATGCCCGTCCCCGCTCCACTGACCACTAACTGGGCCTCTGGCCTCCTCTGTGCTTCCTTGCTGCTGTTCCGGCACACAGTCTAGACTGGCACTGATCCAACCATCCCCTTCTGGAATCTTCTCTCCCTGCTAACCCACAGTCTCTGCACCATCCCAGCATGTTGTCCGTGTTGGAAGCCCTATTCTACTGATACTGGTTTCCATGTTAACCAGGAGGTTAGTATCCACAATTTTCTTTTCATGTTTACAAGACACTGCATACAAAATGGCCCATTTAGACAGGCGGAGAACTGAGGTCCAGAGATGCTAGTTGAGGAACTTCTCGCTCCAGCAGGGGCCAGGTGTGAACCAGGCAGGTGTGAGGCTGCCGCAGTGCAAAGCTCACCACCCCACACCCTTCCTCAAGCCCCCCCCCCCATCACTTTACAGTTACCGGTGACTTCCTTACGGCTCCCATAAGGTGTACGATTCCATGGGTCTAGCATATTCACAGACATGTGCGAGCATCCTCTCAGTTGATTTTAGAACATTTCCATCACCTGAAAAAGAAACCGTTTCCTTTAGCTCTCACCCCCTGTATCCTCCCTGCCCGCTCACCAGCTCTGAGCAGCTGCTGTCTCTAGATATTTCCCTATTCTGGACATTTCACGTAAATGGAATCGTATAATACGTGGTCTTCTGTGGCTGGCTTCTTTCACCGAGCATAATGTTTTCAAGGTCCACTCGTATTGCGCCGTATATCAGTACTGCATTCCTTTGTATGGCCAAATAACGGAATAATATTTTACAGTGGAATAATATTCCATTTGCGTGTGTGTGTGTGTGTGTATGTATGTATGTATATATACAACATTTTGTTTATTCATTCCTCAGTTGATGGACCTATTTGGGTTGTTTCTACCTTTTGGTTGTTATATATAATGCTGTCCTAAACATCTGTGTACAAGTTTTTGCATAGACACTTGTTTTCATTTCTTTCAGGTATATACCTAGGAATAGATATTCTGGGTCACATGGTAACTCTATGTTTGATCGTTTGAAGAACTGCCAGACTGTTTTCCCAAGGGCTGCGCCATTTTACATTCTCTGCATGAGGCACGGTATGAGGGTTCTGATTTCTCCACATCTTCATCAACACTTGTTATTATTTGGATTTTTGATCCTAGCCATCTTCGTGGGTGTGAAGTGGTATCTCACTGTGATTTCGATTTGCATCTCTCTGGTGACTCATGATATCGAGCATCTTTCAGGTACTTATTGGCCATTTGTGTATCTTCCCTGGACAAGTGTTGGCTAACAATGACTCTGGACCCTGGGCACCGAGCTTCAGTCTTCCCATCTGTAATATGGGACGACCACTGCCCATGCAGCACTCTTACAAAAGACAAGATGTAGGCTGTAGAAACACGGTGACTCTGATCTGAGGACACGTGCAGTTGAGAGCTGCAGTCTCAGGAGCTACTGAAACCGGGGGTAGACAGCCCCCTGTAGCCTGGGGGCACCATTCCCTTGGCACCTCTGCCCTGCTCTCCTCCCCTTACCCCTGCACACAGGTTTTGACTGCTCCGTGGCCAGCAACACTGTAACAAAACCTGTGGCGGGTGAAGCCTTCTCATAGTAAAGCTCATTCAGGAAAGCAATTTACCAAATGAACAGCTGTTCAAATGGTGTGAGCTGGGAGCTAGGTTTCTGGCGTTTCAGCATATGGTTGATGTCCTGAGTTGAACAGTGTCTCTCCCAGAAGACACTATTTCGGGTCCTAACCCCCAGTGTCTGTGAATACGACCTTATTTGGAAACAGGGTCTTTGCAGATCTAATTTGTTGAGATGAGGTCACACTGGATCAGGGTGGGCACTGGTCCAGCGACCGTTGTCCTTAGAAGAGGAAGGAAATTTGGACACAGATACACAAGAAGACATCCATGTGACAACAGAAGCAGAGACTGGATTTATGCTGCGACAAGTCGATGATCGCCAAGCACTGCCAGCAGCTGCCACAAGCGGAAGGGGCCGAGAATGACCCTCGCCTGGAGCCTTCTGGGGGAATATGGCCCTGCCCACACCTTGACTGCAAACTTCTAGCATCCAGAGCTGTGAGGTAACACATTTCCATGGTTTTAAGCCACCCAATGTGTGGTACTTTGTTATGGCGGCAATGGGGAACTAACATTGACGTGACATTGGGTGACAATGACGTCAGTAACAATGTGCAAACTCTGGGGTGGAGGGGGGATTCTGCTCCACGGTGAGTGTGTGTTTGGCATTTCTATTCATATTTATGTACCGAGAACGACTCTCTACCCAGTGACACTGAATGCATAAGACCCTCATTCCATCCTCAAGTTATTGGGTTGGCCAAAACGTTCATTCGGGTTCTCCTGTAAGATGTTACAGAAAAAAACCTGAACGAATTGCTTGGCCAACCCAACAGTAAGGGAGTTGGACGCGTGAATACAAACTGCAGGGCCCAGAGGTGACCCTAAGGGCTAAGGAGAGGTGAGGCTTGTTGGGAGATGCAGACTCTGGCCATACCTGCATCCCCAGGCTCAGGGTTGCCAGGCTGCCCCCCGAGGTCCTCATCAGGTGAAAACACCTCAGAGTCTCTCCCAACTCAAATCTGTACTCTGATTCTGGATCTTGAGGTTTCGTGATTGTGATTATTTTCTCATCCTGATCATAAAGCTTCCAGAAGACCTTTGGATAAATTAGCTTATTTATCAAAAGCTGCATACAGCCATCCCCGGGCTTACTACTAATCATTCCTTCTAAGTCTGTTCCCAAAGGGCCTTCCCAGCACGGGGCCAGCTGCTGAACCCAAGGAATGCGTTTTAATCCACTGCATGAAGCTTTTCCATTTTATGACATTTTAAAGTAGACGATTAGACTCAAGGTGCCTGCTGTCCAATAGTTTGGCTTTGTGTCTGGGAAACAGTTTGTGAAAATACCGCTCATTTTTGCACGTTCGTATTTCTACTGAAACCATCTGGCAACCCCAGTAAAATGAGAAGGAAAAGTCTCTGAGATGTAAGAGAAAACAAACCATGAGAAGAAATGCAGGCGCTTTATTATAATCATTATTCTTCTTGAGGTTAACCATTGATAAACTCATTCAGAAGAACATTTTGCTTTCAGTGATCTACAGATACATGCCAGATGTAGCTAAAAGGACAAGAAGAATGCACCTTGGGAAACAGCATGGCAGTCCTGGCTGCCACACTAAAAAGTATCAAGGGTGCGTCTTCATTTCTGCAGCAGGGGGTGCAGTGGTCCACAGACTGACCTAGTGCTGCCTGCTCTCAGCATCCTTCTGAGATGCCGGCTCCAGGAGACGGCTGGGAGGAGGCTGCCCGCCCTGTCTGCATCTCTAAAAGCCAGCCTCAGTTTTTAGCAACATCTCAGCGATTAAGAAGTATGAGAGGTGACTACACGGTGCCTTGAGGGTGAGACCCCGGCTGCCGCAAGTCAGTGAGATGGGAAACCAAATGTTGCCTTTAGGATGTGAAGCAGGGCCAGCTTTTTCCTTAGGGAAGGGTGAGAGCTAGGTCTGTGTCACCTTTCCCAGTCACGGATGTGGAGCTGGAAAGGGCATCAGAAAGGCTGTGGTGTGCCCACTGCTGACCCCGCGGCAAACACCACGCTGGCAAGCGTGCCAGCTGGGCTGCACCCTCTCCCAAAGCATCTGCTCCGGGAGATTTGAACATCTGAGTAAACGAGCCCATTGGCTTTTCAGAAAAGCAGAGCACCCAATAGCCATCAGCCAGCGAGCAGTCTAAGGCAGCTCTGGGTAGGAAACCCGGGCAGAAAGCGTAGGATAATTTGAGAGGCCCAAGTGAACATGGGCCCAGGTCCATGTGCCCTTGGGCAGAGGGAGTTCCTGATACTTCGACTGATGGACAAACAGGCTTTTCTAGCTCAAATGGCACGTGGTAGTTCTACTCTGCCCTAGGGAGACAAAGGGCAGGTTCTCGTCTCGTCTTCCCACATGGTCAGTGCTTTTGCTCTAGTGTTCCAGAATTAGCTAGACATCTATTCCTCCACCTGGTCAGTGATCACTCCCAGAGCTCAAGAGCAGCTCGAGAGGTGATCACTGAAAAAATGAAGGTTTGCCTTGATTTCGCGGCAAGCCTGTCTGGATGGTGGGGCAATGCAGGACTTGGGACCCACACTGAGAAACCTCATTCTGGAAGTATTCCCTTTGGGCAAATTTTTCAGCAAGATGACCCCTGGAATGAAAGAGCCGTTTCAAAGCTGTAAGCTTTTCCCTGGTTTTCCTGGGAGTGCTTGGTGACGCCCTGTGCTGTGATCCCTCGTCACACAAAGGAGAGAAATGCAGTGAGGCTGTTGCCTGTTGCAAAAGTCTCCCCTGCTCAGTTTTTCTGTAATTAACGCTCTCATCTCTTTCTCTCCTCACTAGGTATTAAGACTTTATTGTCCTCTTACCGAAAAGCATGAAATGATTGAGTTTTCCCCTGACCTGATCTAACCCTCCCAAATTTGTGCCCACTTGTTTTTAAGTTCAGGGCAATTGATAAACCGGAACTGAAGCTAAACTCTGAACGATTCCATTTCACTCAAGTCTTAGCAAGTTCTGCTAACGGCACTTGCAGTGCCACAGTGATTCGCAGACGACACCTGCCAGGACTCCCTGGAAACAAGCCTTGGGGTCTGATTCTAGCTTTAGATATGGAAATTCAAGGCAAAGGAAGGGGCGCTTTGCTCTGTCTTAAATTTCCCAGTGGAGCAGTGTCTTGAAGAAAATACCAGTTCTCTTTGCTGGGGAAATACCAAGTGTCGGGGAACTGAGGCCCGGCTGGTGAGGGCGCTGGGTCCTCGCCATCACTTGCGAGGCTGCTGGATGTGCTGTGTCCTCGGGGAAGAGTGCTTGTCCATGGAGGCGTGGGGCTTCTGGTGGGCCACCTGGGCAGCCGCCGGGGGGAAGTCCTTGTCGCCCTGGCGGGAGACACGGAAAGCACTGCCTCATCAACCGTGAACAGCTGAGTGAGTACGTGAAGCGAGACGCAAAGCCAGCATCTTCTGGCTTCCCTCTGGGGACGGGGCGGGTGGGTGATGGAGTGGGGAACCTGTCGGCAGGTAGCAGCCTGTCTCCTGGGACTGCTGGGGGTCCTGAAGCTCTCTGGAGAGCCCAAGCAGGCACCCAGGCCCGTGTCCCTTCCAGAAGGTGAAAAGCTCGCTGTCTCTGCCGCCACGCCATGGGACCAGGTACCGTATGTACGACTCACTCAGAACTAAGCTGGGTGTTGGATGGCTTTCTTCTGCTAGAACAGTTCTTGTGATTTTTTTTTGAATTGAGGGGCAAGACAGAACCAAATCCAGGGTCTTAAATTCAGATCTGCTGCCACAGCTGCGAGCTGGGCCTGGAGCGCTCGTTGGGAAGGAAACACACAGGGCAGGGCTGGAAGCTGTGAGATAAGCCAGGTTCAACCAGCCGAGTCTCAGAGGAGGTACCCGGCTGTTTTTCAGGCAGGAATTGCCTTCTTGTGCATTTGTGACAGGGGCTGGGGTCCAGCCCACCCCGGGCAGGACCGAGCCATGGTGGCTGAGCTCTGGGGTGACCTCAGATTTGTGCGGGCATTTAATTTCCTCGCATGTAGTAGATGTGCCCTCCGTCTGTCCCAGGTCCCTGGATGGCTGTGCTGAGCCGTCCCCAACAGTGGCATTTTCTTTACACATCCTATGCTAAGGGCTCGAATGGGCTGTGAGCTGCAGATCGATGGATGGAATAGTGCACTGTCCCCCAAATGGGGGCTTGCTGGGGGGAGGTCTGCGGTTACAAAACCGTTAGGTCTCACAAGAAGAGGGGGCTCTTGAAAGGCAAAGAGAGTGACCCAAACCCATCAGTTTAGTTCAGAGGGCAGCAACTATCTTCTGTAACGGGCCAGATAGCAAATATTTTAGGCTTTTCAGGTCATAGTCTCTGCACTCTGCCAGTGCAGCACGAGAGGACCATAGATGATACACATCCATGAACAGCAAGGCTGTGCACCACTAAAACTTTATCCATGGACACAGAAATTTAAAGTCCATGTACCTTTCACGTCACGCCATACAGTTCTTATTTCAAATTTTCAACCATTTAAAATGTAAAAACAGTCTCAGCTCACAGATCACCCTGAAACCCTTTGCCGACCCTGGTTGAGCCTAAAGAGAAGGGAGACGGGCGAGGACAGAGGAGAGGCAGCTGCATCAGCTCAGGCTCCGCGTCACCACCGTCCCATCTGCCCCTGACGGGTGCATGCGCAGAAGCACGCTCTATGGACAGGGGGCGATTGATTAAGTGACCTCCGGACCTGGGTGGACAAGTGGGGTTGAATAAGGACAGGAGGAATCAGGACATCGCGGGCCGAGGCCCCGATGTGATGAAAGGGCTCTTACCCGGGCGATAACACCGGAGATGAACACGGTCGGTCTGGGTGGACTGGAAGACAAGAAGGAAAACACATTGACCATCACGACTCACAACAGAGGCACACGCAGGTGACGCGAATGTGGAGACTGGTTTCAGGGCCGTGTGACAAACAAGGACCCTCGGGAGGGTGCGGGAAGCGGGAGGCACACCTCTTCCCGTTATTTCATCACATGGACCCGCTGGCTGCTGCACTTGGGACACTTGCGGGTCCCCTCCTGCGGAGGCTGAGCTCAGGCAGAGAGCGGAGAACGATCGTAGCAGACAGCGGGCGCGTCACCAAAGAGCCCTCTTTCGGTTTTTGGTTAATCCTTAAACTGTAACTGTGGGCAAGCGCGGTAGTTTTGGTCTCAAGAGATATGGACCTGGGCGCTCCCCGGAGCAGGGCAGGAGCAGGGTCATGCTGGATAAATGGGAGACTCCAACCAGGGAGCTTCCTGTCCTATGGACTGAGGGGCTACCCTTTCAGAGTCCTTGCAGAGTCCACGGCTTCCGGAAGCTTCTAACGGGTGAGATCCCAGAGCCGATGCAAAGCTCCTGGCCCCTACAGGACCCCAAGTATTAAAAACATTTGGTCCTTCGTATATATGTACCACATCTTCTTTATCCAATCCTCCACTGATGGACATTTAGGTTGCCTCTACGTCCTGGCTATTGTAAATAGTACTGCAGTGAACATTGGGGTGCATGTGTCTTTTTGAATTATGGTTTTCTCCATATATATATATATATATATATATATATATATATATATATATATATATATACATACATACACACAATGGAATATTACTCAGCCATAAAAAAAGAATGAAATAATGCCGTTTGCAGCAGCATGGAGGGACTTGGAGATTGTCATACTGAGTGAAGTCAGAGAAAGACAAATATCACATGATTTCACTTATATGTGGAATCTAAAAAAAGAGTACAAATGAACTTATCTACAAAATAGAAATAGAGTCACAGATGTAGAAAATAAACTTATGGTTAGAAGCAGGTAAGGGGAGCTAGGGATAAATTGGGAGATTGGGATTGACATATACACACTACTATATATAAAATAGATAACTAATAAGGACCTACTATATAGCACAGGGAACTCTACTCAATACTCTGTAATGACCTACATGGGAAAAGAATCTAAAAAAGAGCGGGTATATGTATATGTAAAATTGATTCACTTTGCTGTACACCTGAAACAAACACAACATTGTAAATCAACTATAATCCAATATAAATTTTTTAAAAAAGTAAGGTCCTTGTGAAGCTCTTGCCATTTCTTAACCTCTTTCATGGTACTAAGCTGGCCCACCCTGTCACCAATACCGAGGGGACGGAATGTAGGACCAAAGCAATACATGTTCATCGTTGAAAAGCAACAAGCCAAGCACGTTAAAACCACTTGTAGTTCTACCACCTGGAGATAACCACTGTTAACACGTGGGATGTGCTTCCAGCCTTTCTTTCTATGGATAGACAGAGGCACTTGATTTCTTCTTAAATTTCCATTTTTCTTACCAAAAGAATCACCTTGTTCTGTAGTCTGCTTTCTGCACTTAGTATCTGGCGAGCTTACTTCTATGGTATTATAGACTCTTCTATGCCTTTAAAAAAATAACTGCATGTGTCGTAGCTTAAAAGCATCAGAACACAGTTCCAGGTAGTACATAGGTGTGCACGCCTCTGAAATGCCTCAGTCAGAGGTCGGGGGACGCGGGAGCTGTAGATGAATGCAAGGCCGGCCAGTGGGGAAAGTGAGATGCTCCCAGAAGTGGCCAGTTTCGCTTAAGGCTGGTCTTGTGGGCAGGCAGAGCGGAATCCATCCCTGATTTGCCCAGCCCGCCTTCCACCAGCTCTGCTGTTCCACCCTGCCGCAGGGGTCCTTGTTTTAGCTTTCTTTTGCCGCAGGCAAAAGTCTCAGGATTCAGAAAGTTCACTGTTTACATCCCAAAGAGTTTAACAAAAACACCCCAAATTCCCCCAAGTAATTTCTGTTACTCCATGAGACTAAGAAACTTCAAGTCTTACTAAGCAGCACAGAAATGTTCCCTATATGACGCTGGTTTTGTTTTATTTAGCTTTTGTTAACTGGGTTGGGTTTTTTTTTTTCCTTTTATTACAGATATGATTTGGCTGTGGAATCAACAGTCAGCCAGGGATGAACAAGTTTGGCTCAAGTGTTAAGTCCCTGATGTAGTACGTTTGGATTTGTTTGGAATCCAAGGAATCTTGCTTTGACTGGTCCAAATCACCCACAGTCTGTCTCCAGGGATTTCACGGCCAAGGGTTTCGCATCTGAAGCTTGAGAACCATGCTCTAGATTCTAATATTGTAAAGGAACCAAGAAACGGCATTCCACAGCATTTCCACCCATCTAGATTCCCGCCAGCAATGCACAGGGTTCAGTTTCTCCACACGCTCCCAGCTTATTATTTTCTGGGGTTTTTTTGGATAGTAGCCATTCTAATGGGTGTGAAGTGGTATCTCACTGGGATTAAATTTAGCAACTAATTTTAAGAGTAAGCTTTTTGCAGCAAGGAATAATAAATATCAATCTGTATTGATCATTGAAGGTCTTTAGGACATAATCCCGCCCCCCGCCCCCCGCCCCGCGGCAACAAAGTTCTCTCTCCTCTAAAAAACTGAAAAGGCCATAATTGACCATAAGGACATATGGTAGCTGCCTGTGAAAAGATGACAGAAGCCTGGCCTCTCGTGCCATACTTAAGCGCGGTATCTGTTTTCACACAGCTCTTTGTCAGAGTGTGTAATGCTGGTTTTCATCAGGCTTGGCCAAAAAGCCCCAAGCTCAATGCCTTTTCCATCTACAATTAATAGCATCTCAAATTGTAAACGACTGTCTATTACATTTATGTAGTAAAAACACTTTCTAAACTCTTTGAGACATGGTAGCTTAAATTCACAAACCCCAGTAAAGAGTCTGCTCTCGAAGCTGTGTTTGCAAAAACACACATATTTTAAATTCCATTAGGGTTCCACGCGAAGCATATCCTACGTTTCCAAGATTCTATAAACTGTGATAGCGGCTTTGAGGATTTATTTAATCTGATGAAAATCATTCTGACAGATGTTGTTTTGAAGAAGCAACAGTACTTTCTCGCAGGAAACAGAGACAGAGAAAAATATCATTCCTGTCCTCCCTACATCCTCAGGCCTTTCCAGTTTTTGAAAACCATATTTATTTAAATTTAAAGAAACTGAGAACCTGATGCAATTAGTGGGGATTAGAGCACTGGGAACCCTCCTACACATCAACAGAAACTGCAACTTCACCACACCTGGCCTGCGCACACGCCAAATGTTTGATGCACGTACGTTTCCGGTATTCACCTGTCAAGGACCACATCAAATTCTTAACGGGGTCGTTTGTCCTTAACAAAAGTTTCCTATTCTTTATTTTATAAATTTCCTTGATGAATAAGGTTTATGCCTTATTGACATTCTCAGAAAAGGCAGAAGGCAGGACAAAATGCCAGACATGCTTAGTGAATGCATGACCCTGTGGAAAGCAGACGTCTTTAGGACTGAGTTTTCACGGTCTCATCTTTAAATGAAAGTCCCCAGGGCTAAGAAAACTGAGTTCATATCTTAAAAACTCTGCTGAACTCTAAAACAGCGAATACGGAAATAAATTTCAATATATTTTATTTCACTCATATCCAAAACACCACGTAGGAAAATAATTGAGATCACATTCTTGTTTCTGTCCTAAGGCTTCACAACCTGGGCTGTCAGCGCAGGCCCCGGGCGATGCGGACGTTTTCTGTCCAGCCCTGAGAGGTGTGAATCCACTGGCTGGTGAGTTGGGGCTGGAAGGGGCCTAGTGGTGACCTCGTCCAGCTTCCCGCCCACGTGGAGCGTGGCCACAGCCTTTGTGCCTTTGTGCCTCTGCAGACGAGGAGCTCGTGGCCCTCTGGGTGTCCTCATGGTGACACGGTCTCTGGCTCCCTGCCCTTCGCCCAGTGGCCCCAACCCAAGTCCACGACCTCCTCCGTGGGACAGGCCCCGCATGTTTGAGGAAGGTTAGCAGGGCTCTTTCCCAGACTCACGGGCTTGACTGCAAATTCCTTCACGACCTCAGGCCCCTCCCCGCCTCCATTCTGCTGAGGCTTCTAGGGTTTTGCCCGAGACTGCAGTGGACACACTGAAGATAAGCTCCTCTGGCAGCCCAGCCTTCTGCAGGACACCCCTGTGCCTGGCCCAGGCACATGGAGGCTACCCTTCTCAGGGACTACAGAGAGAAGTTCAGCCTGGGGAAGCGATTCTGGGCGCCCCGAAGAGAATCAAAATGCTGACCGTCTTCCCTGGATTGCTGTTGATAAGCAACGTGGTCAGAGTGACTAGTGCCCGCTCCCTACGCTGGCCCACTTTCCCAGCTAGTGATATGGAGTCATTTCCCTTCTTTCCTGGAACTCCAGGGCGTTAAGCCCTTAGAAATCCTTTTTAAGGGGGGATTCC
Organism: Pseudorca crassidens; assembly: GCF_039906515.1. NCBI lineage: Eukaryota > Metazoa > Chordata > Mammalia > Artiodactyla > Delphinidae > Pseudorca > Pseudorca crassidens. The sequence goes on from NC_090298.1 coordinate 9,410,232, forward strand.
ACCCTCAGAAAAGTGCAGGGCTCCTTCTTCATCTAAGAACAGGCTTCCATGAAGTGGGACGGTCGGGTGTGGGTAGGATTTCTGCTTGGCTGGTCAGCCTATGCCTTCCCAAGCATCCTGACAAGGACTGGGGTCGCTGAGTTGCCATGCAGGAGTGTTTTGGGATCGGGGCGTGCACACACACACACACACACACACACACACACACACACAGAGTAATCAGTAAGACCGAGAAACCAGGCAAGTCACTAATCCCATTGCAAGTAGTCAAAAGGGCAGCAAAGGCATTGCCAAGAGTTCTATTTCACAGAATCCTTTTCATGTTAGCAGTTTTGATCTGGGTTCAAGGCAGTCCACCAAGTCATCCTCTGCAAATGCTTTCTCCTCTTCATGTAAATACGCTCTGAAAGAATCATAGCTTTTAATGAGTTGTTTGTTCTCTATTTTCTCTACAGGATGGGAATGATCTTAGACGGTAACAGCTACTACTTATTGATTACTTATCGTGGGCCAGGCACTGAGTTAAGGGCTTTACACAGAATTGTGATATCTAACCTTTCAACCCTACAAAGTAGAAACTGTTATCTGCATTTTACAGATGAGGGAACAGTAAATCAGAGAGATTCAGTAACTCGCCGGACAGTTGCACAGTAGAGAAGTGCTCCAAGCCAGACTTGGAACGAGGGCAGCCCAGGGCATTAGCCTGATGCCCTCATTTTAGGGCTGAGAAGTGGGTCACGGAGCAGCCTCTATTTTCAGGTTCTGCCTTCTATACACGATTTAGAGATGCAGATTTTTACAGTAAGTAATCTAAATGCCATCAGAGGATCCCTTACTCAACCAGGCAGTACAAGGTATTCAACTCTGCCTAAGCATTTACTTTCTGACTTGATAATGGATTTTTTTTTCCTTGAAAACTATCATTTATGTCTGTAGCACTCAACTAGGGTATAGAGTTCTTCCACATAAATTATTAATGCAACTGGTTCTCTTCAGCAGGTGTTATCCCAATTTTATGGGTGGCTGGAGGAGGCTGAACCTTGTTCGTGGTCCCAGAGGCAGAGCCTGGAGGATGCGGGTCTGGAGCTCTCAGCTTCGTGTTCTTTGTTGGGTCACGGGTCCCACCATCACCCACATCTCAGCTCGCAAGCTTCAGGAACAAAGCGCAGTGAAGGCTTCAAACTATCCGTCAAGTCAAGATGCAGTCAACACAGTCTAAGAAGGAGGCCCAGAGGAAAGGTGGCAGGTGGACGCCAGCTGAGTGTGGGTTCTGATGTCAGACCATCCTGGCTCTGCCAGTGACTGGCTGGTAGGCTGGCATTTGACCTTCTGAGGCTCAGTTTCTTCATCTGTAAAACGGGAGGCAGTGGACCCTCCCTCGCCAGGTGACTCTACGTACACATGCTCCCAGGCACATCGCAAGCACTCAGCAAATGGTAGGTGTCGGGATGAGGATGACACATCTCTAGCCCCTCCTTATGTCTCCACTGCTAATTCACAACTGGATCAGTTCTGCCTCACCTTCAGATCCCCTAGCCGTGCAGAATAGCCCTGCTTATCTGGGACAGAAAAGCTCCAAGGAAGCAAAAGGAGGGTCTGGGATACACGAAACAGATGTCACCAAACCATGGACTTGAAGAAAAACTCTCCGGGCCCTCGATCTATTTGAGCCCTATTTTGACCTGATGGGAATGGCCTGGGCTTGGTGGTTAGTTTCCCAGCCCACTGAAGACAGGGAGAAAGCCTGAAGTGATGAGGCCACTCGAGCTCACAGCGAGGCTGCTGCCCTGCGGTGAGAGGCTCCGTCCAGACCACTAGTCCTCCCCCACCCACAGCTCCTGGTCTCAGTACAGGAAGCAAGCACGGAAGGAAGCTGGTGGGGACACTGGCAGTGGTGGTGGGAGCACGGCGCCATCCAGGCTACATCAGGACCTGGGAGCGGTCACCACGTGACGCTCCCTTCCTTCCCGGTGAGAAAGCACACGAGCGCTCAGAAAGGGATTTTCCCCCGAGAATCTCCCTAAAAGTCAAAGCCACCTGGTGAGTCAGGGAGCACACTGTTCTCATGAACACTCAAGCCCAAAAAGCTACGTCAGGATTTCAATTTCATTTTCTGACAAGCAGCTAACACACTGGGGGCGGGGCGGGGGAGGTACTTCGTAGAGGGGAGTCTGGGCGGAGCCTGAGAAGGCGGAGATCCGTGTGTGTGAGTGTGCACACGCATGTGTAATGGGAAGGACATGATGCCACAGCACAGTGAGCTGAAGGAAGGGGCACAGTTTAATCTGCTGCTGTCAGCAGAGCGAATGGGGTCTAAGGCCCCTCTTCTCTTAGTGATGGAGGTGGGCTGGTCTGGGTCCTGCTCCCATGACAGATTCCTGGGAAAAGGCACCTCTTTGGTGACCCTCCTCATGAAAGGACAGAGCCTCGAGGTGATCTAGAAGCAGATTCCGCGGCTATATTTGGACTTTAATACCTATGGCTTTGTGTTTTCATAGAGTTTACGGAAAAATATATTCCCACCAGGGGTGATTTTAAATACATTTCCTAGTAAATAGAAGGAAAACGAAATCCTTCCTAGCCACTGTAGTTCTTGAAATATCTTTCTGCCTTGGTGTTCATTTATCTGGGTTATTAATTTTCTGGACACCAAAATAATAATTAGCATGGCTGGTGACCAGAGGGGACCCTCTCACTTGACTGCATCCATACATTTCTTCGTGTGTCATTCTTCAAAGCGTGACAGTCAAGGTTGTCTCCCGCCTTCCACCTGATTTTAGGAGCTTCGAGAACTCCCACAAGATGGCACTGCCGGTCCTCTTAGCTGGTGGCTCTTGGGCCAGCAGGGCTTTGGCTGGCTCAGCCAGGACCAGGGTAACAGGGAGCTGGGGGTCCGCGGTGGGCAGGGGCTACTGGCACCTTAGGACAAGTGTGTTCCCTTCTCCCTAAGGGTTAGGTCATTGTGCAGGGAGCCTCACTAAAGGGAAATGAAACACGACTCAAGGGCTTTAGGCAAAATTCTAAATCTAGAGAAAATAATCAGGGACCCAATTCCTTGTAGGATTTGGCATGCAGAGTTTGTATTATCTTTTTAAAGGGTGCTCTTCTGGGGGACAATGTCTGAGCTCGTGTTTCCATCTTTGTTTCAACGAGAAGGCCAAGGTTCGGCATCGGCTGTGGTGCCTCTAGTTCCCTGACTCAGGCCTGCTGATCCCAGGATGCCATGACTCTGGGACAGAGCCCAAACCCAGCCTGTGCCTCTGAGTCTGTCCTAGAGATGTGTGCGGTCCGGTCTCCAGGTGGGAGGATGCTCTTCTTTGGGATTCTAAAAAGCCTGCTCTCCAGATGACACTCCACCCACAGATGCTTGGCTGACTGTCGATCCAGATGCCAACACTTCACCACCTGCTTGTTTCGAGAAGGCGGCCACCCCAAGTACTGAGTGTGTAGGGCGAGGATGGCCTATGTGTAAACGATGTGTCCCACAGACACACAAGGTACAGTGACAGCTACCTTACCAGGGCCCGGGAAGCCCCGTCTTCCCTCTAGACACGTATTTCCAGAAAGGCACTCTAAGTTTCATACCAATGCCCTTTACACACAAGACCGTCTCATCGTGTGACCTATGGCTTTCCCTCCTCTGTCTTCCCTCTGCTCTTACCTTATTCACTCTCCTGTGCTGGATGCAAAGAAGATAAGATAAATACAGTCATGATTCTAATCGTTAGCTTGCATCTTATGGATTTCGTACAGGGGGGCCTTTCTGGACCAGTATGTGTGTCTGCATTCATCACAATACAGAGTGGTCACCATATCTGATGAGAGAAACCCGGCCAGGCCTCCCGACAGTGCGGGGGTGAGCTGAGCATCTGTTTGGAAATTCACCGCATTCTGCCCCTGTCTCTACAGAGCTCAGAGCGGACTCAGCATCACAGAGGAAAGCTGTGAAATGCAGCATTTGAGGACTGGGCTTTGGAGACAGATGGCTCCCAGTTCACATCTTACTTCAGATGAGTAGGCTCCTTGGGCCTCAATGTCCATCTGTGAAATGGGAACAATCCCTATTTTATGGAACAGTTGTGAGTTCAAATGAAATAATGTAGATAAACTGTGCTTAGAACAGCATACTGCCTCCACTGGCAAAATCAGCTCATTACAACAGGGACATGCTCTGGGCATAACCGGAGAATACTTTGTGTAACTATCAGATAATCTGGGTAACTATCACACATATGTATTAAACGTTCTAATGCTATGTCATTTCAGTAAGTAGCACTTACACTTTAAACCATCCCATCTTTGATTCTGAATACATCTGTTTCAGTGTCATTCTTCTGAATTCCAATATAGGGAAGTACCCGTGAATAGTTAATGCTGACTAGACAGGCGCTAAAAACCAGGGTATTTATTGTCTATAGCTTAAAATCAGATCTTGTCGGCTGTCTTCAGGGTCAAGGTCATGTTTTATAATGGTGCGATTTGGGGGAGGACAGTATCCATGGTTCACAGTACAAAGTATGTACTTTCTAGAGGACAGCTATTATGGCTTTAACAAAAGGGAAATGATCGTGTAAGCAAGATGTGTAACAGTAAAACGACTGTTAATAGAATTCCTGTTAGAAAGAAGTACACGCTGATATTAAATAAAATACAGACACCAAAACACTCGTCTGGTCTGGGTCTACTCCCATCTTGGGAGGTGCAGGGGGCTGGCTTTACGTGGGACCAGCTCTCACTAGGCTGGTTCTGGGAGACCCTAGCAAGGAAAGAGGAGACCCAGATTAAATTGCTCTCAGGAGACTGCCAGGCAGGTCTCTCTTGGCCGTGGGAGCTTCGCCTCTTGCAAAAGTCAGGACATGGCCTGGGAGCACCAAACACAGCTCAGGTTAAAGGCAAGTACCTGGAATGATGGACAAGAGCATTTGGACTTCTCGGCTGCTGGATTCACCGGTAATTACATCCTTAATCCACCCTCCAAACTCACGGCGCAGAGGGATTTGGTGAGCTGCTAGCGGCCGTCACTCCCTCCCTGGGCATCCAGGTACACCTGATAAGTGATAAGCTGCGGTCCTCAGTGGTCTCTGGCTTCGCACATTCAGCTGCGGCCTGATTAAAACGCTGCCTCTGTGGATCATACCACGCCCTCAAGCCTTTATCCACAACTAACAGAAAAAGAGCAGGTACGCAGAAAAGTAAACCCACCGCCAATTCTGCTTACTTAAAAAAAAGCCAGCTAGTGAGTTAGGACAACTTCCATTCAATCCAGTAGCTCCCACCCTCGCCCCCGTGTTTAGAGCAAGCCCAGAGCGCAGCCGGACAGACCTTGTCAAGGTCACTAAATTTGTGGGGCGCGCACGCGGGGCGCTGATCGGTCTTCCTTCTCTGCCTGATAGTGAATGGTCTGGGAAGCTCTGATCCCCTCCCCTGCCCAGGTTCCCGCCTGGGAAATCACTGCTCGGGGCCCTAAGGTTGGTTTTTGATCCATCAGTTTCATTTGTTGGGCTATTTGCGGATTCATCAGTCTCATTTATTTCTCCACTTAACAGAAATATACGTACGTATACACACTGAGTACCCAACAGAAATAGGAAGCGCCGACGACGTCGCGTCAGGCCTGCCTCCTGCCTCCTGCATGTGTAGCAGCTGGAGGACCTGCCCCCCCTCTCGTGGCGGCCCTCCTCTTCCTGCTGCGTGGCAGGGCTCTGAGTTAGGGGCCAGGTGAAGACGGAAGTCCTCAGAGAGCTGGTCGTACAGGCCCCCCGAATGTCATCAGGAGGCCGACGCAGCACACCTGTGAGGTTTACCAGACGCTAAACCGGAAAACAGGTCGTCGTGATTTTCCAGAAATGGGTTTTCCTTAACTCAGTGTGGCCAGTCTCCATGACAACCACAAGAAAACCAAGCTTGTCCTTATCGACAGGAGGAACTAGCACAGGCTACGATCCTCCCCCAGATGGTGGTGGATGCGCATTCTCCAGGGCCGCTCCCGAGCACGTGTGGGGAAGCAGAGACTCTCTCCGAACTTGGCAAGTAAGGGTTCCAAGTGGAGATGAAGAGCAGAAGCAGGCGTGCTGCCCTGCGCCCCACCCTGAGCCTCTCATCAGCACCCTCCCTGCCGGATGTTCCCTTCGGGGATCTCCTCCCTTAGGGCCCTTTGCTTTCCTTGGGGGCAGCCAGATAATTTGCCTTTGCCACCAATGAAGCATTAACAATCAAGGCGGATGCGTGGGGCTGGGAGAGATGGGCCGGCAGACAGAAAACATTCTCACTGATGGCCAGGTGGCCAGGGGCCCCTGAGCCTCAGCTTCCTCATCTGAGGTGAGGGGCTAATTACCCCTGGATCTCACGGGGGTTTGGGGAAGCTCAGGGGAGCATCACGCGTTAGGCACGCTGCACGCAAGGCGTGACTCCAGGAGAGAGCTGTCGTGAGCTGAGCGTGTAAACAAAAGCAGATGCATCCCCATGTTACAGTGGGGAGGGAGGACTGGAGGATGGTCGTCGTACTTGGGAAAATTAGAGCAGAGAAGCACATCCTTGTGTCTGCAGGACGGCGCCGATCCGAAACCCGAGGCAACACTCGGGGACCGCAGCGTGGATCGCGCCAGGGCTTTGGGGGAAGAACTGAACAGGCCATAATCTGGAGTTTCCTAGCAAGCCCAGTCACAGCTGGAGAGTCGGTCCCACGGCCACAACGAGGGCAGCTGGGATGAGGCACCCTGGGCCGACCTCTTAGGAGGTCGGTCATGATGAGCTCCTAGGAGGATTAGGGCTAAGTGTAAACTCAGTGTTTAAGAGATCAAAGGAGAACCTATATGTTACATTGAGATGGCAGGCATGAACACAGCCTACCCCACAGCCCGCCTTCCATCATCGTTGGGCAAGTTAATCCACACCGAAGGGGGAGTGAGGGAAAGTGTGATAACAGCAGGGCCACATTTCGGAGGCGCCTAAGGACACCCTCAGTCAAGGACAGCGACGGATCCCTGCCAGGAAGGTAAATGATTTGAGATGCAAACTAAGGCTGGGGGAGAGGAAGAGCTGGGAGCCTTTTCCACTTTTCTCCTTTTTAACACCCATGGGCCCTGCAAGAAGGGGAGTTTTATTAGGGTCGGGAGAGGAGGATGTTTCAGTCGAAGAGCAGGTTCTGGCTGGGGGCTCAACCTGGCACTGTTGGGATCCAGGGCAGCACGGATGCCCAAGGCACGGTGGGTCCATGAATGTGAGTCTGTTCACCACCACCTGTGCCTGGGCCCATGCGTTAAATAAACACTGAGCAACTGCCGGTGCAGCCACAGGGCTGGGTACTGGAGACCCAGCGGCACCAGACAGCCTAACTGTGCCAGGCTCTGAGCTCCTCAGGATGGACTGGGGCTCAAGACAGACTACGTGCAAGTGGACCCAGGGCCCTGCTTCCTCTGGGTTTCTCTGGGTCACATGCCACAGGTAAAAGAACCCCATTGTTTTGCATTTTGTTATCGCAAACTAGAACACACTGCCTGACAAGTAGAAGCCCTTATGTGGACAATGGAAGATGGTATTTGAAACGAGAGCTCTTCCAGGGAATCTGGGCCACATGGTCTCTGGAGTAGAGGGTTTGCACAGCCTCTGTTAATACAGCCGATGGCGGAGCTGTCACCTTGGAAACCAGAGGGGAGGACCTTAAGGAACGGTGACACCAAGAGACAACCTGGAAAGGCGTGGAGCGCAGAGTCTGCTGGGCAGTGGGTGCCTGCCTGAGACTGGCCCGGAGGCTTGCCCGGGGAATCGGAGGGCAGTGTTCCACGTGAGACACGTGACCAAGCACCCGGATGAAAATTACCTGCATCTGTCTGTGCTGCTTCTTTCACGCAGGCAGGTGAGGATGGAATGGGAGTACTAACTTGAAACACTGTTTTTAAAAGAAGTAATTTCTATCCCCTTCAGAGAACCCCAGTCAAGAGGAATTCTGAAGCTCGAGATGCCAGGTGTTGCTTTTCCTCAGCATTTGCTTCAAAAAGGTGCTGCTTTGAATATAGAGAAAAAAGCAACATCTTTATGGCTCAGTAACAGGGCTGTGAGATCCTAAAACAATTATTGGTGACATAAGTACAAACATCTTCTGCATCGCAGTCTTCAAAACGATCGTAAGGGCAGATGGCATTGTATTTGTCTTCCTATCCTTTTCTGGAAGAAAAAAAAAAGCAGCCAACCCCCTCCTGCCTCTTCCCTGACCGATAGAGGTAAGACGGAATTGGCCCAGGTGTCCCTGACTCTCTGGGACAGTCCGGCTTTAGGCCTCGGTCACGGTGTCGTTACTCATCACGCCTCTTTTCACTCCCCAAAACATACCAGTCTAAACATGTTGCAAAGCCACGACACAGAATTCTAAAAAGATTCTCAACATTACTGGGGCTCTTAGGAGTTTCATCATGCGTGTTAGAAATGCTGGAACTCCTGGGCTTCCCTGGTGGCGCAGTGGTTGAGAGTCCGCCTGCCGGTGCAGGGGACACCGTGCCCTGGTCTGGGAAGATCCCACATGCCGCAGAGAGGCTGGGCCCGTGAGCCATGGCCGCTGAGCCTGCGTGTCCAGAGCCTGTGCTCCGCAATGGGAGAGGCCACAACAGTGAGAGGCCCGCGTACCGCAAAAAAAAAAAAAAAAAAAAGAAGGAAATGCTGGAACTCCTGACTGTATGACCTGAAAACCTGAGCCAGCTTCAAAGGCGGCTCACATGTTATCTTTCCATTGCTTTCCCTGAGCTGACCCTTGCCCAGCTGTGTTCCCACGAGGACTTCCCACGTATCACGATGTAGTGGAGGCTCTTGCACGCCTAACACTGCTTCAAGGTCAAGGTCAACGGTTCACTTTATTGTGTCCGCAGCACCTGACATAGTGCTTGGCGCACACAGAGGCTCAACGTATGCCGTCAGCACCAAATGAGCGGCATGTCCTGTAGCAGCTGCAGGGGGTGAATTAACCAGGGTGACTCCCTGGGCGCTGTTTGTGGCTCACGTCTTAGGAATGCATGAAACTCCTCTTGCACCAGAGCCTCAAAGGCTTGCAAAGGAGCGATTCAAAATGTGGATTTGTTTTTGTTACCTACCAGTCTGGCTGGGCCAGATCTGCCCGTGATGGGGGCATAACCTGGAGTGTGTTCCCAAGCACATGGGCTCTCCCTCCAGCTTTTGCCAGAATGATCTTGAAGAATAGTAAAGAGTCTCTCTCTCCCTATTAAGAGAGGGCTCAGGCTAGGAGGTACGTTTTCGAATCATCTCAAGTCAAACCGAGAGAGTGCTGACAGAACCATGCGTCGAGTCTCGGATGATAAGAACAGGGGCAGATGGAAGAGAGAGAAGGGGGAGTGCCTTACTGAGACCACTTTCAAGAGTCTGAATTAAATTTAACAGGAGAAAAATCCATCAACTTTCTATATGGCAATTCCTGGCAGATGCCAACAAGGGCTGGGTTTCTTTGCAGGACTCTTGCCATATTTCCCTAAAAGTCTCAAAAAATACAGGTGACCAGACTAAGGCCCAGGCTTAAAGGCAGCCAACCTTATAAAGAAACCGGAGTCTTTTTATAAAGTGTGACTTCGCTTAATGCAAGAGGGACCAGAATATCCAAGGCATTGTCTCCGGAGCTTGGAGACGATAAAGATGGGCAGCTGCTATTCCGACCCTCGACATGGACAGTTTTTAAGCTCCCTTTGCCTCTTCAGCTGGATTCTCAATATGTGTGTCAGGAAGAGTTGAGCGGGATTCTATTTTAGAATTTTGGAAGCATCGTCAAGGGAGTCACCCGGTAAAGAAGCTCTAAAGGACTCTTTCCTCTGTTTCCTCTAACAACGACAACAAATATACCAAAGGACCCATAGGGATGAGTCAATCATTAAACTATTAAGAAGTTGCTATAAACAGGCAGTGTTAATTTGATAATTCAGAACGGACTGGTACAACAAGACTTCCAAGGCTCATAAAGTACTGCTGGCTTTTGGCGGTAGCTAGCACCTGGGGTGCACGTTAACTGCTTCTTTACCCGGCCGCCCGGGTGCCGGGGTACCCGGGAGCCTTCTCCTTGGCTGGTCTCCCAAGGCGCCCCGGTGGAGCAGAGAGCAGGGGCCTTCGGCGTGATGTGCCTCCCCTTTCTGTGGCTTTCAGAGGAGGGAAGGGAGGAAGGAGAGAGGGAGGGGCTTCCAAAGCACTGAAGAGGCTTCTCCTCGCCAGGTGCCCAGGTGCGTGACGGTGAAGAGCAGCCACAAGGGGGCGGCAACCTCTCTCCTGAACCCGGTAACAGGGCAGCCTGCTCCGCCAACCCCACAGGCGACATGTGCCTTTGTGCCTCAGTTTCCATTATGGTCCCTGATCTCGTACCCCAAATTCTTGGGGCCAGATGGGTTTCAGAATTCATATTTTTTGCAAATATTATAAAGGCACCACGTTGCCTAAATCACATACAATGACTATTCCTGAAAGGGTCCCGGGCAGCAGCCCACAGTCAAAACCATTACTATTTTCTACAGCAAAACGTATAGAGATTACACTAAGTAGGATAAGTAAAGAGTGTAAATAGCTGCACATCGGTTCCGTTTCTGCCACCATATGAGCTTCAGTGTGAAAATACGAAAACCTTTGCAGTTTTCCGAACCCTCCGGACTGTGCACTTTGCTTGCTCCGGGGACACTGCGGCACTTTCTGCTCAGTACCTCCTATGAGGCCCTGGCTATCACTCCCTCCACCACCAAGCAAGAGAAGTGGATTTGGAATAAAGAAGACAGTACAGCTGTCAAGGGGTAAAGAGAATCATCGGCATTAGTCTGGGATTACACAGAGAAGCTGCGGTCAGTTCTGTACGTTTATCTATAGAGAGTAAAATTTGATTCGTGCATTTAAGCAAAACCTTTGGCAAGGCAGGATAAAACGACTGCAACCAGGGAATTCCTCCCAAATTGGCAGCCTGCCTCAGCCTTTTCTGGGTTCAGAGAACTTGTACTCATAACCCTGTCTCACATGTGCAGCTGAGCTCAGAGCCCGCTTTCCCACGTTCCAGCCACCTCACTACGAGGTGCGCAGGGTGGCTGGCACATGGGGAGCTCGGCCCCCTTTTGTACAGATGAGGAAGCCACTTGTGACAGAGGAGGCCATGTGGCCTGTGGTCACTGATCTGGGAGGGAGTGGAGCCCTGACAAGAACCTGGGTCCTCAGATTCTCTGGCAAACTGTCCCCCTTATACCGGTCACATGCACAGCCCTCAGGACTGTGGCCCCAAATACGTTCCAACCAACTCCAGTCCTGCGGCGTGATTTGAGTAACCTTGCTCGACCAATTTTTGGAAACACTGCTGACTGTCTCCTCCTCTCAGAGATTTAAATGCCCCTGGTACATGAGGGCCCTGAGACGTCATAAGGAAACCAGGTAAACTTCATTTAACCCATGTTTCCTAAATGCATTTGAACGTGGAACCCTTTGGGGCAGAACTCCTGTCAGCACTGACACGCTCAGACTCTGATTAAAGGCAGTTTCAGTTGTGTTTCTGACTGTGCATAGAGTTGAAAGTGGCTGTTCCACTTGGAAAGACTTTTACCTCCAAGGCTGGAAGGGAAACTACAGCGATTCACCTCGAGGCCCAAGTCTAGGGCATTCATTTTTCCATTCCTTTTCCTCCCCATGGCCAGTTACCTCCAGTCATGTGCTGCTGGGGTCGCTGGATGGACAAGCCTGGCCCGCTCCACTGCTGACGGTAAGCAAGGCTGTGGACGTGGCTCACAGACACAGGGGCACCTTGTCACTTGTGGTGAAACAAAGCGCCCCCAACGAGGGCTGAATGCCCTCACCGGCACACGCCGTCTGTGCAAAACCCGGTCGACAATGGGCATCTTTAATGGAGAAAGGGGAAACCATCTTCGGTTTAAGACTCTGCCCTCCTCCGGCCTTCCTTTCCACGGCAGTATACCCTTTCCTGAGCCAGGTGACGAGGGGACAGCAGCAGATTTAGAAATAAAGTGAAGTCATACCTTTGAGCTTTGATTTCTCCCTTGGAATTTATTCGATATATCCACATGTTGGGAAATTCTAGAAAGTATGCAGTCAGGTGGGAAAGCTGGACCAAGTATCGTTGGTGGAACATTTGTTCCTGGGGCCATAACAAAGTGACGTTCATTTGGGCAATAAGAGTTTTGCCTTCCTTTGGGTAAGAGTACAATTGCCCTCGAAATCATGTGAGATCCCTAGAAACAAAGCATTTTTCAAACATGTGTTATTAGGTGGGATGAGAAAGCCACAGTAACCTCCAAACTCTGGACGGGGAAATCTGAGCTTCGCTCAGCATCGGCACTTGTATCAAGCAGTGGGACACTGAAACGATGCCCCCAAACCTGAGAGGCAGGTGGCCTCCTGAGAACCCTGTGGCTTCAGTGTTCAAGAACAACCAGAGTGATCCACTTAGAGTGCGAGGGTTGCTTTCAGCTCGTGAGGATTTTGACTGTAAAGTGATGGAGGTGAAGAGTCCGTTACGGACATACTGCTCATAAGAGCTAACATTTCTCTTGCTCTGTGCCAGGAGCTAATGCAGGTGCTGGAGAAGCAGTAACTCATGTAATCTTCACAAGGGCCTGATCAGGTAAGAGCTGCCATCAGCCACAACTTATTTACAGATGAGGACACTGAGGCACAGAGAGGTTTAGTAAGCGGCCCAAGGCTACACAGCTAGTAAGAGGAGAAGCCAGGATCCAAACCCACAAGCCTGGGTCCCTAACGGTAGCCAGTGCTTTTCAAAGTCCAAACCTCAAAATACTTTAAGGTCTTCTGTAGCTGCGGCACAATTTTCTGAATTTACCCAAATGTCCCTTATTTTATAAGAAAATCAGACAGTGACAGACTGACTAGTTAAGACTAACTCACTTTACTAATCAATGACCGGGCAGCTGAGAAACATTTTAATAGGAGGAATTTCTTGCAACAGTTTCTGGGAGAAAAATTATCATGGGATTTGATCAAGGACGCACTTTTTCCTAACTTCAAAACAGGACCTGAGGTCAGAAAAAGCTTATCCAAATTTAATACATTAAATTACACTTAGGTCGTCCGATGGGTTTATGTAAACCTACACTGTAGGTCAGAGAATGGCCGTGGAGAAAGCAGGTAAGGCTCTGACAGCATGCCCGGTGCACATGGACTAGTCTGTTCCTGCTTCAGGAACAATGCAAACCACCCCTGTCTCTCCCTAACCTCGGGCAAGTGAGTTCTCCTTTCTGGATCTGGATTCCCACGACTGTGAGACACAAGGTGGACAGCTAGTTCCAAAACCCTCACGGAGAAGTCAGAGGGGAGCGGCTTTAAAGGGAAGCCGGTGATCTGCCTCCGAGGCAGTCGGCCAGGCTGCACGAGTCTGAGGCCGGTAAAATGAGTAATGAGAAATTAATCGAGGGCGTATATTTAGGCAAAGAGCAGTTACGGAGAAGCCAAGGCGTGATGGGAGCGCATACAGCAGGGGATTTGGTTTGCAGGACCCGTGAGGTTTCAGCTGCGCTCTGAAGGTGAGCGGTGCTGAGCACGGATGACACCTGTCCAGCGGAGGCTCTGAAACAGACAAGCGCCTGCCCCCGCCCCGGTGGGGCAGGGGACCGCAGAGAAAGGACCATGGGTGGTTCTCATATTTTCTCAACTGCAGGACGCTGGTTATCCCTGAATAAAGTTTCATATTCACAGTACTTCACAATGTAGCACCCGGTGGGGGACACTGGTGGCACCAGGGCTGCTAACAGTGCTGTTCTCCCTTTAACTCTCCATGATCCCACCAGTTTGGTGCCTCACCGTGATGTCATCACTTCTTCCGAGGGGCTCCAACTCTTAGTCAGTGCTAAGAGCTGGACGGTACCCCAAGGAGCTGAATCATCCTTTAACAACGCAAAGGAATCCCACCAGCGATACAAACTTGCGCTTCGCTGCAACTCCATTTAGCAGGCAGCTCCTAGAGGGCGTAGGCTGCCAGAGCACGGAAACGACTTGGGGGCACATGTGACCAGATTATTAACTTTGAGGAGAAAAAGTTTAATCTTCAGTTATTAATTCTTCTCTAGTATGGAACTGCTTTAACTATTCTCTATCAGATGGCTTTGATCATGACCCACAATAAACACTTCGGTCATTAACACTTGTGACCCAGTGTGCACACACAGACACACCTAAAACAAGCAATTCTGACTCTTACAGTCTGGGATGCACTCTCGTATTTTCTGCTTGATCTTATTCTATTTAAGAAAAAAAAAAATGCTGGTCTGTCTCCAGCTGAACGGACCTCAGGATCTACCAATGGACCACAGCCTACAGTCTACTCCGAGGAAACGCATGAAATGATAAACTTTCCTGAGCCTCCATTTTTCTCCGTAATTATAATAATGCATGAAAGTTACTGTAGGGTTTCGCAGGTAAACTCCTGCACCATAGGGCGATTACAGGAACAGATGTGGAGACTAACAGCTAAGGCTCCGATCAAGACACAACGTCCTTGGACCAGATGGCAAGGCACTGGCGGGCGGCTTGAGTGTTGTTATCAGGTGAATGATTTTTCCATTAGAGTAAAACCTTATTTATCAGATGTCACTAATTTGAAGTTTATATCCCTTAGGAGAAAGGTTGGACAAGTAGGCAACATAAACAGAAGAACAGGAAGAATATTAAAACCCCTTAAGAAAATAAGGTTTGGGGAGGAAACCCCAAAACCCTACCGTGAAAATATTATTTGTGTGTTACCTGTAGACACAGATAGTTGATATGTTTATTACAAAGAATTCTTACTTATGCATGAAATCACATCTCCTCTGTGAGGGATTTTACTGGCAACGCTCTAATTAGACAAGTCTGAGTTACGGTAGGGTCACAAAAGCGACAATACCACATTTCTTTATATTTTCTAACTTGGAATTCCAGAAAGTATATCACACTGTTATTGAGAAGAATTAACACGAATTCGTAAAGTTCTACTGCATGAGGTTATACTTTACAAGAGCTGTTAAGTTCGCTATTCAGAATATATACACACATTCCCATAAAGAGTCAGGCAAATGACTTGGGATGGCGGATAACAAATGAAGTCCAATTAATTCCACGCGATCCCACATCAGTCTACTCGAGGCAGCGTAGCTGTTGCCCAGGGTACGAGAGCCAAACAGAACGGGTCCCAGAGAGGAATGAGCTCAACAGGTCAAATGCTAAAGACATTCCACCATCGGAGAAGGTTTCCTATCCCGCCTCACTGTAAACTCCCCGCTGCGCTTTGCGGAGGGCTGCAGACAGGTTTGGCTAATGCTGGGTTGCACGGGGTTTGTGGTTTTCTCTGCGGCTGGGCCTCCCCAGCTGGGTCACAGGCTCAGGTGTGCGAGGAATTCCCAAGAGGGGACCACCAGAGACGTTGGCGAGACTTCTCCGACTATGGGACTCTTAGAATTTTTCTTTTAAATTTTAACTTTTTATTTAAAATTTGCGAACACAAGCAAGGGCGGAAAGTGTAGTACATGCTGGCACCTAGCTCCAGCAACTAACATGCTGACTTTCCTCTTTCATCTGCTCCTCCCACCTCTACTTTGTTGTGTTGGTGGCTTTTAAAGCGAATTCCTGATGTCACAGCATTCCATCCATAAGCATCTGAGCAGGTATCTCTAACAGATAAGGACTTTTGACAGAACAAAATGATACCATTTTAGCACACCCAATACAATTTAACAGTCATTTTATAAAATATCACATAATTAATAATGTGTTCAATTTTCCTCGTTGACTGAAAATTAAATCCTTTTTCCCTTGGTTTGTTTGAAGCAGTTAAAGAATACTCGGAGCTTTAACAAACATTTTTTTTTAATATTTTTAAAATACTTTAAAAAATGCTGTCCTGATTGTAGTCCCTGAGTTGTGCTGCCTGAAGGTCGTTTCCTGGGCCTGCCTTGCCCTGTGCGTGCCCACTGGCTGGTGGGCGATCCATGGATGTGGAACCTAAGGCCACACAGTGGCCACCTGGTTCCCAGCCGGCGGCCTCTTGGGAGGGGCCGCACAGGAACCCCGAGGCTACAGCAAGACAAAGGCGGGGGGGGGGGGAATTGGGGCCACAGGACTCTTTTTTATCAGGGTATTTTACAGGGCTGAACTGCTAGGAAGCAGGCTTTGAAAAACGCTACAGAAGGAAGGCACCCATATCTCACAATGTCATCGAAAAATGTGGCTATTGTAAAATAAGCTGACATTCAGCTCCTTGTAACATGTCCCAGGGCAGGTCCTCAAAAGGGAAGGATGGTTGTTAGTAGTCAACCAGATTTATCACATTTCTCTCATGTTCTTCAGGGCAGTGACTCAAAATGTGGTCCCCGCACGGCAGCATCAATTCATCGGGAACGGGTTGGAAAGGCACATCCTTGGCCCCGGCCCCCCCAGACATGCTCAGCAAGAAACTTGGGGGCTGGACTGGCGATCTGTGCTTCATCCACTCCCAGGAGATGCTGCCATGACTCAGGCTGAGAACCAAGCTGTCCCCAAGGTCACCGTGCTTGCGGGGAGAGGGGAGGTCCAGTCACCTCCACCTTCACAAACAACTAGGGGAAAATTCGCTACCGCGTGTCCCGGCAATGATACAGACCAGGGAACAGCTTTTAATCTGTATTAACACACACGCACACGCACACAACAAACACACAAACAAAATGTAAAAACTATCCCCCCCCCATGCCCATCCAGAGTAATTCCATCCTCAGGCCTCAGGTGACGTTGGCCAGGCAGCACGCAGAAGCCTCAACCAGCTTTATCACGGACAATCCTCCGAACAAGATATAACCACCCCATCGCCAAGACGGTAAACTGAGGCTCAGGGCACTGCAGGCAGGCACGTGGCCAAAGCACACAGCAGCTGCGGCAGAAGCGGCTTTAACTAGCACCCTCCCATCCTGTGCCCATGGCGCCAAGATGCCTGCAGGAAACGTCGCCACAGCACAGACAGAGCACGGGAGTCACGGAGGTCCGCAAAGCGGTCAGAGGGGAAGTCAGGTGCATCGGGTCTTGAAGCCTAGGAGGGGCGGGGACGCTCGGAAGGGGAAAGGCAAGCAAGGACCAGACCCAGCGGTGGGCGCAGTGGAAAGGGCATCACGTGGGGATGTGGGCGGAGGAGGCACACCTGGGCTGAGGAAGATGCGCTGCTAGGTGTAAGGCCAGCAGGTCCGGGGAAGGGCCCAGGGAGCCAGACGGAATCCCCGCCAAAGTGGCTGATGCAACCGACACCTGACATTGCCACACCACTCGGCCCCGGTCTTCCCACTCCCCGAGGGGCGGAACCAACGGCTCTGAGGCTGATGCAACCGACACCTGACATTGCCACAACACCCGAGAGATTACCAAAAAAGGGCTGCTTCACACAGCAAGCACCTCCCCTGCGCCCGCCCCTCTAAATTTTGTTAGCGCCCGCACCCGGGTGCGACTTCTCTGGCCCCTTTCTCTCGGACCAGTGAACGTCGCCCGGGAGCGTTCCCAAACCAAGCTTGTTTAAGCTCTCCTCCGGTTTTTGGTGCCGTTCCTTACACTAGGTGCCTCCTGTAGGTGATGGGGAGAAACCTCCCTGGGAATGTCCTTCAGCCCCGTCAGCTGAGAGCTCTGCGCCTCGCTGGTGAGAGCCGGGCGGACTGTGCCCTCCCACGGGCCTCCCTTGGGAAAATGCCCAGGCTCCCGGCTTAGAACCAGGCTCGGCCGCCTCTGTACACCCGCTCAACCTGTCCCTCCCGGGGGCTGGCACTCGGGGCTGCCGACGGGCTGCCTGCAAGGCGGCTCCAGTGCTCTCGGGCTGGCCTGTGCCCAAGGTGTCGCGCCATGCCTACTCTAGAGCCCGGCATGCAGTGAGAGTTCCAAGGAGGCAGGAGAAAGTTTTTTAAAACACAACTTTAACCTATGGTGCCCTTAAAGCATTTAAGCAGAGTTCCACGGAGCCCAGGTGGGGCAGCCGAGGCCCAGGTGGAGCCTGAGGGCGAGCAGGAATCAGCCAGGTGAAGGGGCGGCTCCTGGCGTCTATCATCTAGTCCACAGAGCCGCAGGGCCCAGGATGGGAGAATGCACAGGCAAGCAAGGCCTGGACGTCCTCAGGGAGCCCTCACCCTCCTGGGCCTCCGAGAGAGAGAGTGCAGGGCAGAGAGGAGCTGAGGTGGGCAGTCATCTCCGGAAGCGAAGCGCAAACGGCCCAGAGTCCCGCCCTGAGAGGCAGAGTCCTGGGGCCCGGGCCTGGACAGTGGTGTGTGTGTGTGTCTGTGGTGATGGTGGGGCTATAGATGTTCCCCTGTTAGGACTGTAAGGTACGAGGGGGTGGGGTGAAAGAGAAGCGGGCATGAAGGGCAGGGCAAATGGGATTTAGCTCGCCTTGGACACGCAGATGGAGAGGCCTGGCAGGCAGTCAGCCGTTCCAGCCTGAACTGGAGAAGTGGTGAGGGCTGGAGATATGGCCCTGGGGTTATCTACACCCGCAGACCATGGCTAAGGGCCTATCTGCACGTGCATTGTGTGAAAACTGTGAGTGGAAATGAGATTACCCCGGGAGGGCACCGAGTGGGAGAAGAAGGGATGGAGAAAACCCGTAATGTAGCTAAAACAATGACAACTGAGGGCTTTATCTGAAACCCGAGTGAATGTAAAACTTGAGCTCTTGAAATATTTGAAATTGTCAAACATGACACAAATCCTGCCCGGGGGTACCTGCTTCCCGGTTTTGGCACGAGGGGAGAGCAGAGGATTCTGCCCTTCTGCACACCGCAAGGGACGAGCAGGACCGGGGAATCCACGTGGCCAACAGTGACTGGCAGCTCCCAGCTGGCTGCATGGCCGGCCTCCAGCCGGTGTGGGCCTGACCCTTTCCCTTCATTAGAAACCATTAGAGTTTCACCTGCCAAGCCAAAGCGCCGCGTCTGTGTCCGTCCTCTAGCGAGGGCCAGCCCCGGACGGGGTGCGGCTGGGGACATGATTACCATGGTTTGAGAAGAGCATCCTAATGGGATCCTCCCGACTGGTGCTCTGAGGACACACGGGCCCCTTGAGTGTCACTCTTGTGGCTTTAAAATCCTCTGAGCTCCTACAGTGCTTTGTCTCCTGTTTCACTCAGCTGGTGTTTCTCACCGTCCTGTCCACAGGTGTATACACCCTGTGTCCCTGACTAGACCGAGACCAGCTGATTCAGGCAGAGGTCCCTAAATCACACTGCCCTCCGAGTGAGTCCTCAAGCACCGCAGGGGTTCAGAGGGACAGTAGATGGTGCTTCCCCCCAAACGGAGACAATCTCGGTGCAAACACAGCTCACGGGCAACCCGGGAAGGACTCCGGCAGGTGGTGACCCTGTGCTAAATGAGGGGCTGTTACGGGCTGAATTGTGTCCCCCAAATTCCTATGTTGAAGTCCTAACCCCCAGCACCTCAGAATGTGACCTTATTTGGAGACAGGGTCCTAAAGAGGTCATTAAATTAAAATGCGGTGATTAGGGTGGGTGTGCCCTAATCCAGTATGACTGGTGTGTCCACAAGGAGAGAGAATTCGAACACAGAGGGAAGATCATGTGAAGACATAGGAGAAGATGGCTGTCTACAAGGCCAGGAAAGAGGCCTCAGAAATCCACCCTGACGACACCTTGACCTTGGACTTCCGGCTCCCAGAATTGTGAGAAAACACATTTCCATGGTCTACGCCGCCCAGTCCGTGGCACTTTGTTCGGCAGCCCCAGCAAAGTGATACAGGGGCACATGCAGCTGCACGTGCAGAAGGAATGCAGAGGGGAGAAGTCCCCGGGGGCTGCAGGAATGCGGGAGCAGCTTATGCGGGGCCTTGAGGTGAGCTGAGAGAACCTTCCAGATGGGAGGTGCGGCAGTGCACAAGTGTGGAGGAGGGCTGGGCGCTGTGTGCTCTCTGCTCAGGCCTGGATTCATGGAAACGTGTGGGACCTGGGGTCTGCAGTGAAGGTTGGATGGAGTGACGCTGGGTAGGGCCTTCAATGACAGGTTACAAAGAGCAGGGGCTCCAGAGACCGACGTGGCGCAGTGGAAAGTTGTGGACCAGCGCCGGGCGAGCGTGCGGTCTGTAAAGAAGCCCTGAAGCCCTGGTTGAGGAAGCCCTTGGCTTCCCGATGAGCAGTATCTTGTACAAAGCTGGTGTCTTTTCACCCTGCGAGGGGTTATTATTTTACCCCCATTTTATACCCCCAAAAGCCCAGGTTCTAAGAATTACGATATATTCCTACCACCACACAGGCAGCAGGTCACGAAGCTGAGACTGACACCCAAGTTTTCTGCCCCTAACTCCTTTCCACGGTAGAGGTCGAGAGGAGGCTAGACCTCCCCGGGATGCTATCCCTGCAACCGCGGGCAGGCTTGGTGCACCCTGAGGAACCACAGAGCTGGGCAAGCAGTCGGCACCCACCCCACACCCGAGGTGAGGACCAAGGGCAGGAAGACACGCAGGTTCTGGATTGGACGCTGAAGGGCAAACAGCACAGAGGCGTCTGAGGGCTGAGCTGAGGGAACATGCACGGTGTGAGAGGAAGTCTCGTCAGTCTGCCTGGGGGTGTTTTTGTTATATTTGAAAATGGAGAAGGTGCTTAGGGCCGGCAGGGATGCAGACTTGCTGTCCAATCACTTACACTAAGCTGAGGGCCCTTCCCACACTGAATGAAGGTACATGTGGGGTGTAGGAACCTGAAAATCATGCCGGAATCTAGACCTTTGAAAAGTTGTCTGATGTGATGGAAAATTAGAGGAAACCTGTTATACAAGTTTAGACATATATGTTTTGATACAATATGGCTCAAAGAGGACAAGGGCTCTTAACCCAAGGGTCCCAGAACTAAAAATCAGGGCCCCCATGAACTAGGGCTAGGGGAAAACAAGCAAAACCCAAACCTGTATCTTTATTTTCATTCTCTTTTTTTTTTTTTTTTGTGGTACGCGGGCCTCTCTCTGTTGTGGCCTCTCCCGTTGCGGAGCACAGGCTCCGGACGCGCAGGCTCAGCGGCCATGGCTCACGGGCCCAGCCGCTCCGCGGCATGTGGGATCCTCCCGGACCGGGGCACGAACCCGTGTCCCCCGCATCGGCAGGCGGCTCTCAACCACTGCGCCACCAGGGAAGCCCTTCATTCTCTTTTGTTACAAACTCAGGCAACAAGCCACGGTCGTATCAGCCGAACCTGTAACTCTTATGTCACGCTCCTGCTGTTGCAGATACCTCAAACTACAGTTTACATTCACCACCACTACACAGTGAGAGCAGTGATCATGAAATCTTGTGATTAAACCTCTAAATAAGTATAGCATAGTTTAAAGTACTATTTTGATAACTGCATTTCATACCTCTTATGGTGAGAAAACCTGTATTACAAGGAGTAAACAAAAACAAAATCGGGAAAAATATACAGGAAAAAATTCAAAAGCATTTGAAAAACGAGGAAACATAGATGGGCAGAGTGTAGGCGCTCCTCTTAGGAAAGTAGGGATTTCCTATGTAGGTCCTTCCTATGGTTTGAGCCTCAAATGTGGCTATAAACTTCCCAGCACCCACCGTGGAGGGAAATACAGTTGCTGAGCTGCTGTAGAGGTGAGAGCTGCTAAGCTGCTCTTAGAGGTGAGAGAAGGGAGGGCCCACCCACCACCCACCACCCACAGGTGGAATGCTGCAGCGCTTTAGATATCGTAGCCTGATGCCCTGGGTTTGCTCCCTGGAGGGATGTTGCTGCATCTGGTACTACAGAGTATTCGTGACATGACGGGAAAGGCGCTGAAGAACTCGGGGAGTAACTTCCCAGGCCACAGGCTGCTGATGCGTCCGCCCACCTCCAGGTGTCACTCAGGTAGCTGAGTCTAAGGGCCGTGCCCCGCCCCCTCCCCAAGGGACATCAGTAGCAGCCCGCCCCTGCGGGTTCTCCCAGCAGCATCCTCCACCCTGGAGAAACCCAGGCGAGTGGCAGTCATCTGCCTGTCCTTTGGGCCACTTAACAGGCAGATCCTGAGGACCCCGCCAGCGGTCTCATGAAATAGTTGCTGGGTCACTTCTAGGGAGTGAAGAGCCCCCGTGAAAAGCGATTCACAAGAGTTTACCTGGGAAGGAAGCAAAAGACGAAGGCGAAGAATTAACACAGTTTGGGAAAGGCGCGGGTTAATGAGGGTTTTTAGGCCAACGGGGGCATGTTCCTGATGCCGTGGAGACAGATGAGTAGCCACTGGAGCAAGGGGAGCTCTCCTGCCTCATCCATCATCCGGGCCCCGGGGCCGTGAAACCTCACCGTGGAATTTTCACAGGGAGGCTGTACCAAGGCATTTATCACTTTCTTTACGTGTCAGCTTGTCACATGTAACAATTAATTTGATGATCCCAAATTGGACCTGGCAAGAAGCCTCTTGATGATACGGCACGCCTGGATTTGGCAAAGATGAACACCGTTTTTTAATTTCGCCGGCAGAGATGCAAGGATCAATGGGGACGCGTTTGTAATTCCCACAGCACTCAGCTCGGCGGGCAGCTCACAGCCGCGTGGCCCCTTTTCCCCTAACAGCTGTGGTCAATTTTAGGAAGCTCGGCGTCCCAGGGTTGCTCACCGATCATTTACGGTTTTCAGAGGTGAACAGGACGCGAGGAGAAGCAGAAAGTGAGTGCCATCAATGGAGACTCAGTGGGAAAACAAGGGTGAATAAACTCTGAAATTATGTCAGGAAGAAATGAACATTTGATTGGGGAAACTGATTTATGATGAATTTCTCAGGAACACATTAACGGTGCCAAGCAAACTCCCATTGGACTAGACATTGTGAGCAGCCAGAAGAAATCTTCTCATCTCTACCCCTCCGCCCCTCCTACAAGCAGCTGCTAACTAGACATTGTGAGACAGCCAGAAGAAATCTTCTCATCTCTACCCCTCCGCCCCTCCTACAAGCAGCTGCTAACTAAACCTTGTCCCTGTGGCATGGGAGGCAGCTGCTGGCTGCCACCCACCCCTCCCGACCCCCGCCAGGTCCAGATGCCCCGGAATGTCCCGGCCATCCTAAGGAAAACCATCTGGGGGAAAAACGTTGGCATCTCAATGAAGATGCTTAGCCACTGACAGTGAGGTCCTCCCAGCTCACACCCACCACCCAGCAATGGACCCTCACACAGAGTCTTTCTGGAAATTGCTCTTCCCGACCACCCTTTAAGGGACGCAGTTAGGAAGGAGCCCACAGAATGTCAATCAAAGAAGCTGCACAGCAAGACATTCAGTGTTCGAAGTACCGAAAAATCCGCTATACACGTCTTTATGCTCCCGGCCGCTGCAGCCGCAAAGTCCTGGCCATGAGAAGGGACAGCCATCCTTCAGAGCCACGTCCCTTGGTGAAATGTCAACGCCAAAGAAATACAGACAGACATGCCTTACATATCTGCGGCCTCACCTTCT
The DNA here is from genome assembly GCF_039906515.1 of Pseudorca crassidens. Classification (NCBI taxonomy): domain Eukaryota; kingdom Metazoa; phylum Chordata; class Mammalia; order Artiodactyla; family Delphinidae; genus Pseudorca; species Pseudorca crassidens. The sequence continues at coordinate 9,433,627 of NC_090298.1, forward strand.
TCTTGCTATCATGCTCTCCTCTAAAGAGTAAGCAGTTTACGAAAGAAAAAAAAGGAACCGTTTCCTCCTTCCAAAACAGTACTTACGAAAACAAACTTTTAAGCTGATAGAAGAGGAAAGATACCATATTAATAGTGCATTAGAGGGACTTCCCTGGTGGTCCAGTGGTTAAGACTTTGCCTTCCAATGCAAAGGGTATGGGTTCAATTTCTGGTCGGGGAGCTAAGATCTCACATGCCTCATGCCCAAAAAACCAAAAAGAAAAAAAACCAAAAAAACCCCCCAAAAAACCCCAAACAGAAGCAACATTGTAACAAATCCAATAAAGACTTAAAAAACATAACCCATTAGATAAAAAATAGATGAATGTAAAAAACCATGGAAATTAATTCAATTCCCCATATGTGTATGTGTGTGTGTGTATCTATCCTATAAATATAATTTGAGTTGCATGAGGTAGTGGTACAGCTGGCCCAACTGAGGTCTTCCAAGTGAGTCGTTCTATTCCACCTTGATGCTGTGTAAGAACAATGCAGTGGCTGCAGAGCTGTGGAAACAATACTAACCTCCTCGGGCTCATCCTAACATGCCTATTGTTAAGCCCACTTCCTTGGGACACTTGGGGAGAAATAACAGATGAGAAACAGAGGCACATATAGGAACGATCATTAAGAATACCCAGGCAAGAGAGAAAACAAAACAGTTTGGGGCATTTTTAGCAAAGGAAAAGACAGCATGCTACAGTCACTAATTACCACATGGCACTTTGCGAGGAGAGATGATTTTGCAGGTTCTGGGCCACATACTAAAGCAGAAGAAGAAATGTGTGAAACCAAGCTCCTGCCTTATTAAAAATCTTGGTCTGAGTTGGCTCTACATTTTATTATATGTCATGATCTTCATCCTCATTACGCTGAGTCATGACACCTGCAGTGTGGACAGGGCTCCTGAGGATATAAGAAAAGGAGGCTCGTCCATCTTGCCCCGCATCTTAAGGAGCCTGCGTGCCATCGAGTGCATCTGCCAGGCGTCCATGTGGAAGATTATTGAAGAAACGCTAAAATACAAAGGGTGCATCGTTCGGCGGCAGAAAGGCACATATAGAACAAAAGTAAACCTGAGAGATTTGCCATTGAGCACAGAGGCCATTTCACCTGTGCTACCCTAAAAATGTCATAGAATAATTTTTAGTAAAACCTTTAAAAAGACTTAAGAACACAGCACGTTTCATCCTGCTTAAGCCTGACATGGTTTATAAACACCTACCAGGAACTACTCTACCACCGAAGAAATGCAGAGGAGCTCAGTGAGGACTGAGCCGTCTCCCCAAGTTTCTGGAGGACAAACTTATGTTTTCTCATCTCCTCCTGAGTCTAGGGGAGTGCCCGCCACACAGCAGAATCGCCATAACCAGGTGAGGCTGTTGTCCATTCATGCTGTGCTGTTAGCTCTCTTCAAAGCGCGCAGATATTCATCGCCCTCATTCTGTTTTCACTATAAAAGTTCTGTAAGGGAAATAGACTGGTCTACAAATCTAGTGCTACAGATGAGGGGACAGGCCCCAAAGGTTAGCACTCTACCTGGGACCACCCAGGGGCCACGGGCCAGGACTCATGGAGCCGGCTCCGTCCCCCAGCCTGGGCCTTTCCCAGGCCAAGCTGCTTTACGCACACTTCAGGCAGACACGGAAAGCTGGTTCTTGAGGATGACGTGTACCTAAGTTGCTTGATTTCATGGTCATAAGGGTGGTCTAGGATTAAAAAGGAAGCTGAGAAGACCAACAGATAAACTAACAGATGAAAGGCCTGAGTGGGCCAAGCTCACGCTTCAAGGAGAAACATTTCTCTTTTCTGGTTCTGTGTCCCCCTAAGGAGCCCTTGTGTTCACCCCCAGGCCTGGGTTTTCAGTGCCTCTCATCCAGGACGATAGCCATCTGGGCACGAAGCCATGAGCTCTGAATGCCCAGAGATGCTCGGGGTAGAATGTCCCCATCTTCCCTGGAGGAGAGGAGGGGGTCAATATGAGACAGGAGGGGGAAGGGCACAAACTTTAAAAGAAAGACAGCCGTTGAGGACATGACATAAACTAGTTAGAACCAACTAGGTCCAAGATGGAGGACGAGCTGACTTCCACTAGACCTTGAGCCTCAGTGTACGCTTCACTGTAGCACATCAACATGCTAAATGACACACCACGGGTGCCATGACAGTTCCAAGGCTGACCATAAAGGTCAAAAAGTGGGTGTTGGCCCAATTCCTGGAAACCCCCACCCCTTCCCCCAAATAGCTGGAATAATTCTCCCGCTCATTAGCCTATGAAATTACCCACCCCTATAAAAACTGACAACCCCGTTATCCCCGGGCCTCTTGCCTTCTGAGATGGCCCACACTCTGTCTATGGAGTGTGTTTCTCCCTGCATAAACCTTCTTTCACTTTACTATGGCTCGCTCTTGAATTCTTTCCTGCGTGAAGCCAAGAACCCACACTCGGCAGCTGTCCCAGGGACTCACTCACCTGAGACCTGGGATGCGACCATCCTTTTGCGCTCCGCTCCGCTCTCTTTCCTGCAACACATCGACCCTGCTGACCTGAGCCTCTCTCCCCTTCAGGCTCCTCTCTGACCCAACAAAGGCATTTCTCCTAGAAATCCACCCTTCACCCTTGCTGAAGGTGGGAAGGGTTTGCATTCGTTTACATATAATCGCATTTGGAATCTCTGGCAAAATGAAAACAGACACTTCCATTCTTTAGCAGTATTTGTCTTGGGTCCATGTGACACCACCCTTCCAATTTAAGCCCTTCTTTTTTTTCCACTTAAAGTCGTAACAATTTAGTAGCCGTGAGGCATCGGTTTTACCTTGCTGCCAACTTCCTCTTACTTGCACTTTCCTGCTCTGATTTCCTTTCCTTGCAGCCGACTTTGGGGACCTCAGAGCTTCTTAAATTGAGTCTTGGGCCCCGTGTCCCCCATACTCGGGGCTGGCGCTTCCTAAGGGGATGGTCGTTTTCCGGGCTCTGGGGCTCCGGCTGGAGCAGCAGCTGACGTCACTCGGGCCGAGGGGGCGTGTCTGGGGTGGGGTGGGGTGGGGTGGGGGAACGTGCCCTTGTGGGAGGGGCCCGGGTCACTGTAGGGCTCCTTCAGCAGAACCCTATGGAACAGCAAAGCCTGTTGACAACTGGGGTGGAAGAAAAATCACAGAATCTCTTCCATCTTAAATGAACTTAGCTGGAAACCGGTATCTATTAATACAATCCTAGTGCTGAAAATAGATCTCCGGACTTTAAAACTCTAAGTAGAGTTTTAGGCTCTCTTTTCAATAATTTCTCTCCAACTCCTTGTGAAAAGAGGGCTGGTGACCAGAATACAAGGGCCGGGCAGCAGAGCAGCAAGTCTCTGTTGTTGCTTTTAATAATAGTAAAGGACTTTTTTTTTTTTTTAAAAAGGACACTTTTTAAAAACTTTTTTATTTTACATTGGAGTATAGTTGATTAACAATGTTGTGATAGTTTCAGATGTACAGCAAAATGATTCAGTTATACATATACATGTATCTATTCTTTTTCAAATTCTTTTCCCATTTAGATGGTTACATAATATTGAGCAGAGTTCCCTGTGCTATCCAGTAGGTCCTTGTTGGTTATCCATTTTAAATATAGCTGCGTGTGTTTGGAATCATAGATTTGGGTTCAAATCCGACTTCCGTCAGTTCCTATCAGAATGACCTTGGGCATGTCATTAGCCTTTCTGAGCAAATTTCCTCACTCATAAAATAAGCATCCACCACCTTCCTTGCAGAATGGGAGGACATAATACGACTAAGTACATAAAGCACCTAGTCTATCAGTGGCTTGGATTTGTCATTTTTTGGCTATTAGACTTCTGAATGATGCTGAATTGCTTGTTTGATAGCTGGGACAATCTAAACTTCTCATTCCCCGAGGCCCGATTAAGATGAGACACAGTCATAAACTCAACCAGCTGAGTGATAGATACTTTCTCAAAAGATGCAAGTCCCATAGAAAAAAGGTTCAATTCTGCTCGATGGACAGTTCTCACAGCATCTGCCTCCTTCTCTCTGGAGTACTTATAAATATGTTGGTTAATCAGGAAGTTATAATTACTAACGAACAGCTAAAAGGTAAATTATTTATATAACATTTTCTACCTTTTAAATAGTGTCGATACATTTCTGAAAAGCACACGGACTTTGTTAGCATTAGAGAGAATGGGATGGAGTCTCACTGCTCAAAGTGTGGTGGGAACGTGCAGCACCAAGGCCACCTCCCCTCACTGCACCCCCCCAAGCCCCAAGCCTCATCCCCGGAACCGAGGAGAAATGCAGTCTCAGGCCCCACCCCAGACCAGGGCATTTTGGCAAGATTCCCAGGTGAGGTGCAAGTGGGTTTTACCTTACTTGTCAGCTAACCAATCATTCAGCCACTGTGTGTGTGTGTGTGTGTGTGTGTGTGCGCGCGCGCGCGCGCGCGCGCGCGCGTGTGTGCATGCTTGCATGTCTGTACGGACAGAAGACACAGATCTTTGGGACAAACCCACAACTAATATTATACTCAATGATGAAAAGTTGAAAACTTTCCCACAAAGATCAGGAACAAGGCAAGGACACCCATTCTCAAAACCTCTGTTCAACAGAGGCTGGAAGTCCTAGCCTGAACCATTAGGCCAGAGAAAGAAAAAACAGGCATCTAAATCAGAAAGGAAGAAGTGAAACAGCTTAGAGATACGATCTTAGTGAATCCTAAAGGCTCCACCAAGAAACGATTAGAACTTATAAAGTAATTCAGTAAAGATGCAGGAAACAAAACCAGCACACCCAGAAATCAGCTACATTTTTATACAATAACAGTGAACTATCTGAAAAAGAAATAAAAGACACAATCCCATTTGCAATAGAATTGAAAATAATAAAATACTTAGGCATAACTTGAACCAAGTAGGTAGAAGATCTGTGCACTGAAAACTATAAAATATTGATGAAAGAAATGGAAGAAGACATAAATAATAGAAAGATACCCTGTGTTCACGGATTGGATGAATTAATATTGTTAAGATGTTCCTACTACCCTAAGTCATCCACAGATTCAACGCAATCACTATCAAAAGTCCAATGACACTTTTCACTTTGCTGCACAGCAGAAATTAACACAACGCTGTAAATCAACTACATTTAAGCTAAAAAAAAAAAACTGTCAAAACTACTCCATCTGGTCAGCTTTCTACTAAATCCACATGTGGCAAAGTTAACTTTAGTTGCAAAGGTCAAGCTCTTCCGTAGGAAGGAATGTTGTTAAAGAAAGGGAACGAATTAGCGCTCCTATAATCGAACTTAAACATTATCCTCGACTGCTATCTTTGAAAATGGGCACCCAAACCACAACTTAGCTGTTTCTACTCTGTCATCTTGGCTTTCGGTCCCTTCATTTTCATGCTTCCCATGACGCCACCCAAAAGGGTAAACAGCAATTACTTCTCTAAATTTAGTTAGCCTGGCCGAAGATGCTCTAAATCTCATTATCATCACACGGAGGGACCCGGCTACAAAGGAACTCGTAACAGATGTCATTTAGAACCTTCACCCCCCCACACCCAGTTTTCATCTTTTAAGTCTTGACTTACATAAGTTCAAAGTTAGCCAGAATAAAAAGTTCGTGGAAGCAGTCCAACTTCCGGACAAATTCATGGGGGCCCATGGTTACAGCCTTCTCTAGTGCTCCGGGGTGCCCTCACCAGGCTCTGCTCACCACCTCGAGCGCCCGGGAGGCAGCTGCCAGCCATCTCCCACCAGCAGACCAAACAGCCCATAACGACTGTACTCTATTTGCAAAATGCTTAGCCTCAGGCTTGACCACTATTCTTGAAGCCATTTCCACCAAGATCCTATTCTCGCTTCCCCTTAGCAGAAAACTCACCTTTGCAGAAAAGAGATGTCAACGGTGGAGCAAAAGTGGTCAGTGATCCGGGTGATCAGCTAATGTGTGACACTCATGTGCTCAGGACACTGACAGCTGTGTCCTAGGACTGTGGCACCAGCAGCCGTCCTCATTTCCTCTCTACCCCACCCCCTCCCGTGACTGCCTCAGGCCACCTCATTCCCAGGGGCCTTGGCTGTGTTAACAGAGGTGAAGAACATTCGGCTGGCTTCCTCCCTGTGTAGTTCTCCTAGGCGATGAAGAACCTTCCCACTACTTGCCACACATATATCCAATTGCCTACCTGTGAATCTGGTGCCCACACCTGATCGTAAGCTCTGTGAGAAGAGGGGTTTCGTTTTGTTCACTAACATGTCCCAGCTGTAGAGCATGGGGCCAGCACACAGTAGGTGCTTACAGAGGCGGGGGGAGTAAATGAAAAGCCTCAAGCAGGGGGGACATGGAGGTGTTCACCCTGGGAAATCACTAAAGGCTGCCATGTGGAAAAACACTGAGGCGCAAAAACGCTTTGTCCCATAAAGATGGAGAAGAACTGGGCACGGTGCAATTCTAGAAACTGAACCAGTGGTCTTTGGTCAGTTTTGATGGTGTCAACAGGGAATAACCTTTAAGAGGATTTGGCCTAACTTACAAATCCCTCAGTTTTTCATCCTAAATGGGTATGGGTTCAAACATGCACTCTGTGGGGAGTCTGTGAGTGCCCTTGGGAGGGGAACCTTTCTGTAGCGTTGGCTAGGTGCCAGCTCTTAATTCAGACCCTGCTCTGAATTGAGACCCTACGGTTCCCAAACCTTGTTCCATAGGCTGTAGGCTGAGGTTCCGACCTCTGCTCTGCTTCCACTGTCCTCCCTGGACTTCCCTCCTCTCCTGTGTAGACCTGGGGCCTCCCACACCCCTTCCCCAGCTCCAGGAACCCTCCATGGACGAAGCGCATGACCCAGGGTACTGGTCTTTGCGCCTGACTTTTCGACGTGCACACATGCACGTTACTGCAAACCACAGGGTACGAGTTAGGAAGAGTCCCGAGACCCAGTTCTGGCCAATGAGTTTGCTAGGGGGCTTCTGGCAAAGCTTTTCTTTCTCCTAAAAAGGAGGCAAGAAGAGATGCCCGTTTCCTCCTCTGGGTACCATACATCGGTATGTGAAGACGGGACCTGCTGTGGTTAACCCACCACCGGAGAAAGCTGCTGCAGGACCAGCCAGAGACACCAGTGGGGCAGGGCCGTTCTGGAAGGAAGACCCACCTCCCTCCCCTGCAGCCAGACCTGCTCTGGGCCTTCTGCATGGGAGACAGCGCATGTCCCTGATGCCTGGGCCCATCTGCGCCAGGGTCATCTGCTGTTGGCAGTGGATGGCATCCAACTAATGTCTCTCTCCTCACCTCCCCGAGTGGTCCTGCTGTCCTCGAGTACTGCAGCCATGGCCCTCCAGAAAGTCATTTCAGTGTGCATCTGCTTCCCCAGCTATGAAAATGTGGGGGCTGGATTACAGCCATGGTTGCCAACCTTTAGTGCCTGAGGACTTCTTTTTTTTTTTCTTTAACCTGAGGTAACATTCACACATCATAAAATTCACCATTTTAACCACTTAAAAATATAATTTGGTGGCTCTTTTAACATTGACTTTGTTACACAACCATCACCTCTATCTAATTTCAGAATACTTCCCTCCCAAAACAAAAGCCCAGACCCAGTAAGCAGTCACTCCCTATTCTGCCCAGCTCCTTGGCAACCAGGAATCTGCTATACGTAATCTACATGGAATCTTCTCTTTGGATTCGCTTATTCTGGACATGTCGTATACATGACATCATATCATGTGTGGTCTTTTGTGTCTGGCTTCTTACACTTAGCATCATGTTTTCAAGGTTCATCCAATGTCATACCATGCATCCGCACTTCCTTTTTTTATGGCTGAATACTATTGCACTATATGGGTACACCATATGGTGTATATGGCAGTGTTTGGTTGTTTCCACTTTTTGGCTATTGTGAATGACGATGTGATAAATTCACGTACAAGTTTTTGTATGAACTTCTGTATTCAATTCTCTTAGATACACACCTGGGAACAGAACTGCTGGGGCTCACGGTAATGCCGTGTTTACCTTTTGAGGGGCCAGAAACTACTTTCCTCAGCAGCAGGGCTTCTTTTGTTTCTTAAAAAAAAATTTTTTTTATTGTGGTAAAAAATGCATATCATAAAATTTAGCATCATAACCATTTTAAAGTGTACAGTTCAGTAGTGTTAAGTATATTTATGTGTATAAGTAGAATCATATAATATTTGTCCTTTTGTGACTCGCTTGTTTCAATTAGCATAAGGTTCATCCATGTTGTAGCAGTGACAGGATTTCCTTCCTTTCTTAGGCTGCACAGTATTCCATTGTATGTATATACCGCAAGCACTGTGTTTATCCATTCATCCATCAATGGACGTTTGGGTTGCTTCCACCTCTTGGCTGTTGTAGATAATGCTGCCATAAACATGGGTGTGCAAATAACTCTTGGAGACATTGCTTTCAATTCTTTGGGATATATACCCATAAGTGGGCAAGGGTTTCTTTTTAACGTAAAAATCTCTGTTGATCTCTACCTAATAGGTGTTTTGCTCATGGTATCTAGACCCTTCGAGATCTTGAGTGAAATCTGCCATCTTACTTCTCAAGAGCTCCACCTGGGAACACCTGGATTAGGTGACCTCTCAGGTACGTCCAGCTCTAAATCCAATGGTTCTGTGAGGATTTCTTGAGTATAATACCATCCTCATGACTCTAGTCCACACTAATGAGTATATCTCTGCCCCTGAGGATGTGCACAACCAGAAATCAAAGTCAATATCTTCCCTAGAGCGAGCTGAGGGCTCAACAGAATATGCCCACGAGGATGAAGAATTTTCATCCTCAACACTGGCCTTACCTAGCTCACCTCTTTCACCAGCCGGAAAATAAGAAGTAATCAAGTTAATAAGTTAATTAACAACATACCTCTAAAGAATCAACTTCTAAGCTAATTATTACTGATTCGCTAAGTATTTTCTGAGCGCTATGCATTCTGACCCAGTTTAAGTCAAGGGAGTTTATTTAAATAGAGGGTTTGAAAATTTCAGGAATAGTCATTGTAATGTAATAAACTCAATAAAGGGCTCTTGTTTCTATGCAGTAATTCTTCTACGCAGCATTATTCTATGTAGTTCTTCTTACATATTGCATCCTGTAAAATCCAACTGCTGGAGAGTTGATTTGAATTCAGTTTCTACGTTTATGTAATAAGGAAACAACTTCCTGATAAACAGCACAACGCTTTGAGGAACACCGTGAACACGAAAGAGTGATCTGTTCCAAGAGGCTGACTCCAGTACAGATGAACAGGGCTGTGCCTGGAGAGGAAAACTGATTGCTCCATTTCCTTTCTTCCCTCTTTCTATCTGATAAAAGGTGGCGGGGAGCGTGGCAGTCTCATAGGAGGCTGGACGTCTGTGGAGGGGGAGGAACCGGGAACGGGATGCTCTGAAGCTCAGCAATCACACCCCATTTCCGCATCCGTTACAGAACCTGAGGTTGAGCGAATACTGCCTCTGAGCCCGTGACCAACACCACCAGGCGCTGGAGGGCAGCCGAGCCTTCCGTACTTCCCTTCTCATCCTCACCCTGGTGGAGTCCAGCCAGGCTCCCGTGACACAGGGATGCCCATGTTCTTCCTCCCTCTGTGGCACGGTGAGGTTTTGATTCACTACCTGCCAGACCCCAGTCTTCCTTGGGGCCCATCTACGTGAAAGGGGAGCTCAGACACCGAGTTCCTATCAACGCCATTGCCCACGACTCCTGGGACACAAATTATCTGCGTCCCACACCAGCTGCTCTGTGTTCACTGGACAATTCTGGGCAAAACTTCTTCATGTACACAGTTGCACTGCTATTGATCATACTAAAATACAGATAGCCACAGGTTTTGGAAGACATGTTTAATTTATACTACATACAACCACAGAACTGGTATTGGAGCCACCGCCAATCGATCAGCGAGGAAGGCAGTCCTTGCGCTTCAGAAGGCCAGGGCATCACTGGGAAAGTGAGATAAACGTGCAAATTTTTCTATTTGCATTTATCTTTTACGTAAAGAACCAAAACCCAACGAACTAAGCTTTACCACTATTTACTACAGTCTGCAGGCTGACTGTCCATCACCCAGCCTCATGGCCCTTAAGGCTTTGGAGGAAGGAGGGGGGTCACCACCCACAGGTCCCTGCGCCCCTTCCTTTGCCACATATATAGGACACTGTCTGGTTAATGGGCTAATGAATTAAATTCTCTAGTTCTATCTCTGATATATCCCAAGCACCTAGATCTGTGCTCAAATGTGGAGTGAATGAATTTAAACAAACTGTGACAAAATGAACATGTGGCTTCAAAAGATTCCCGCAAAAAAAATCCTCCAGAGGCTGAAGTTAACACCAATACAAGCACAAGTGAACAATAATAAAAGAGAAGAGCTCTCGCTTCTTGCCCTGGCACAGGTATTTCATGAACCACATTACAAACACCGAAGATCTAATCAGACGTGACAGGAAGCCACCCTTCTCCATAAAACCTGAAATCACCAGGAAAGACATTAGAAATTTAGATTTACCTTGGAATCATTAATAAGAAACACTACCTCGAGGGTATTTGGACCTTCAGATGTTAGCTAATGATAATAAAAAGTCAATGGTTAGCAAGACATGTAAAATATTGCTTATTTCACCTTGATCTAATACATTAATATCCATTTTGTATACCTTTTACAATGTATATAATGGGAGCAAAATATGCATGTATAATTTTAAAATGAATATATACATATGGAGGGTGCAGGCAAAAAGCGTTTTTTTTAAATTGATGGAGTGCATGATCAAAGTTTGGGGCCACACCCCTGGTACAAGGCATCCACCTGGATGGGAAGGCAGGCTGCTGCAGTGCTCAGCCTGGGCAACCATAATGGATCGCACAGAAGCAAGAGTCACTTGCCACGTAGGTCTCACGGTTCACAAGTTATTGAGCCACCATTGCTGTTGGGATGTCACTGGAGCTGGGCACCACCCACCGATGCCTCGTGGCATTGAGGCGCTGCCTGCTTGTTATGGCTTGAATTGTGTCCCTACCCTTCACCCAAGTTTCTTATGTTAAAGCCCTAACTTCCAGTACCTCAGAATGTGACCTTATTTGGAAATAGAGTTGTTGCATAATTAGTTAAGGTGAGGTCATTAGGGTGGGCCCTGATCCCATATGACTGGCATCCTTATGAAAAGGGGACATTGGACACAGACACGCACACAGCAAGAATGCCATGTGAACACTGGAGTTACGTTACCACCAGCCAAGGAACCAGGGGACGGGTCTGGAACAGATCCTTCCCTACTGCTTTCAGAGAGGGCAGGTCCTGCTGAAACCTTCATCTCAAACATCCAGCCCCTACGTGGGCAAACCTGACAGTGAGAGCTGCCGAACAGCAACTAGACTCTCCCCGTTTTCCTCACCAAGGCAGACAGGGCCGTCCATCACTATTTCACGCTGCTATGACATCCGTCCTCCTGTACTTTCTATTCTGAGTATCTTGCTGTACCACAAGCAGGTGACACCAGCTACCCCCCTCACAAGGACATCCCACGTCACTCATGTCACCACATCGAGACTCTGCCTTCGGCCGAGGGCAGGGGCCTGTGGCCCACGGCACTCCAGCCCCCGGGTCAACTGTTGCTGCCACGTCATGGGTCCTGCCTGCCGACACAGGCCATCCAAACAGCACAGGAGTTGGGAGCTGGCTGGCACTCAGCACTCCTAGTCCAACGGTATCTCCACACATCATAGGGAGAAAGATACATCCCTTTTAAAAGGCAGCTGACAACTAGCTTGGATATAAAAGATGATATTGTTGCAAAGTAAGGATGATGTTGAAATTGGCTCGCAAGCCACATGGTTTAGTTCAAGTTCAAACACGCAGATAATGGCTTGATAAAAATTCCCAGGCATACGGGCTTTTAACTTCAGCATTTTCAATTTTCTGTTTCTTATCTTCAGAATTAACTTTAACTGAGAGAACCATTAAAAATGGCCATAGATTACTATTTGACATCCGTTAGGCACTGACTTGTTCCCCGCCCCCAAATATATGAAATCCTTACCCCCAGTACCTCAGAATTTAACCTTTTACGGAAATAGGGTCTTACAGAAGTAACTGAGTTAAAATGAAGCTTTTAGGGTGGGTCCTAATCAAATATGACTGATGTCCTTACAAAAAGGGGAAATTTGGACACAGAGACAGACATATACAGAGGGAAGGTGAAGTGACACAGGGAGAAGACCATGTGAAGACAGAGATCAAGGTGACACATCTACAAGGCAAGGCATGCCAAAGATGGCCGGTGAAGGAACCAATCCTGGATCTTGGAGTTCCAGTCTCCAGATCTGTGAGACCATACAGTTCAGTTATTTTAAGCCACCCAGTGTGCGGTATTTGTGACGGCAGCCCCATGGCAACAGAGCCTGCATCTGGTAATAACTGTTTCAGGCAGGAGTTATCAGTGACGGCTAAAAGCAGGTGAGAGTTTGATGAGAAACAAATACTCGCGGCACTTTCACGGTCATTCACAGACGTGCACATGGCAACAAAAATGATCGGCACGGATATGCAGGTGCCCGGCTGCCTGCATATCCGTGACTCTCTGCCTTCTTATTTCAGCGCTTATGCTGTGAAAGAGCGTCCTTTTCATGGTCTCCATGTAAAGACATCCCTTGTTTTGCAATTAACAAATATATTGGAGGAAACTGACACTGTAAAATTATCCTGTCTCTCCTTAAATTTTTGCCCACTAGTCGTAGTATCCGTCCGTGGATCCTGCTGACAACCACTGTGCTGTTTGCCTATTGGTGATAGTCTAGTTCTCGCCTTCCTTATAACAATATTAATTGGAATTCTTCTATAAAGAAGAGCTGTCCCTTCTCATTTATGTATTCAACTTATTTATATCAGTATGGACTCATGGATATCTATTTCACTCTATGGGTTATATTCCAATACTATCATTATTTATTTTATCACAAACTGTTCCGTCTTTGCCATTAGGTGTGTCTTCATGTTGGCTTCTGTGTTGTTTTGACATGTCCCATCCTTTTTGGAATTTTCCTTATGTTCTGGCACTACAAGTTGTTACAGGCTCATCTGGTATTTTTCCAGCCCTGGCCCTGGAATTAACTACTTCTCCAAAACACCCCAGTTCACTTGATTGGGGAATGGTGTTTAGAAACCAAGATCCTGGCCCTAGGGATGCTCATGGCTACATGGTGCCAGTTCTTTTATGCCCTGTCAGTGAACACAGCTGGGAAGTACAGGTGTGTACACAAATCCTCCCCCACGTATATTTATTTATATATGTATGTACATGTCTGTATGTATCTGCTATCCATCCAACCATCCATCCATTTAAAACTATGAGTTCATACTAATACCTCCAACTCCAATTAAACACCACAAAGCCATTTTAGTCTTCCTCCTTTCCTATTTGTAAGCTTCTTTCTCTAACAGTGAGAAGTCTGACTCTTCATTAGCCACAAGATATTTACTTACTTGTTCAATTGTAATATACCCATAAAGCAATTTCAGAATTGCTAACCCAAACCCCTGAAGACGTATTTACTAACTGGAGTGTAGCATTTATGCACAGTTTTTTGCATTTCTTGTCTTTAGCCTTATAGTACCCAGTCAAAATACTGTTTCCCAAAATACTATTATTGTACTTAGGTTAGGTCGCTCTCCCACCCACGCCTTTCAGTTGGTAATAGTAGCCTTTGTATTACAATTAGGTCCATCTGTTACTGTGTGTGTTCCATCTTGGATCTCTCCCACATTCTGGATGATTGGAATTGTTTGCTTATTTTGGGGGTATGTGAACACAAAACAGCACCACAGCCCTGAGTCAGAGCTGTACAAACTGCCGAGCTCAGAGAAGGGCTGCTCCCTTCCTACCCTTATTGCCCCATCCCCACTTCCCTCTTCCTTCCACCCCTTTCCTACCCACCCCCAGTCCACACACAAACCCTTCCATTTCTACTTTACTCTTCCTGTCACCTACCTTTTAAAATATTTTTTTTACCAAGCTCGATTCATGGTAGGACCTCAGTACATGTTCACCACTACACTGTTTTTTAGTGAATCCTACTGACTGTTGAAGTCCATTCTATGCTGCAAATTCTCTTTTACATAATGAAACTGGGCACTTCATCTTAATAGGCTCAACAGAAGGCTTTGAGGAAGATCAGAGCTTTCCTTGATTGGGTCAGTTCTGAGACGATATCTAGCAGCCACTCAGGAAAGTATTAGCTCATAACAATGAAGTCTCTTACTCTGCCTGGATATGAAGAGCCACAGGTAACTAGAACTCAGCTCGATGGAATTCTTGGGAAACATTTTCAAATTTGTGCTACATTATTATTTTTTCTTTTTTTAAATGGAGCATTTCAAAACAATTTGGTGGCAGAAGAAATTATTATTATATCTGAAAAATTACCAGATTATGGGGAGTAAGAGTAACATAAAGACTTGCAAAAGAAGGTTACAAGTAAAAGTGTTTGGGGGTTTTTTGGGGTCACATAATAACCTCTTTAACGCTCCAGTTGTTCATTTTCTCTGTAATCAGTACTTGATTTACTGATTGTGGAAGGAAGCCGCCAGAGATGAGTCAGTAAATACAAAGCCAGTTTTAAATATCTGGGAAGGAAAGCAAAGAGTTTTGCAAATGCAGATCTAAGGAGGAAATTGGCATCTGAGACTGTGCACTTATTTTCATATCTGGAGAACACTTGGATCAAAACATGAAAAAATACAGAACTTCAGGATTAGGGTAATATGAATGTGGAAGTCACATGCCATGACATTTCCAAGGGAAATTAATGTAAAACATTAAATGTCTGACAAATTCTGGAGATGAAGAGGTCTTTCCACATGTAAAGTAAAACCAGCCCAGTGCCCTGAAACCCTGTTGTAAGCTGGAATTAGGCCATCTACTGATGGTAGGGCTGCACAGGTGGGATTATGGGCCTGAGGAATATGGAATAGGTTATGGGCAACCCCAGAATCAGTAAGTTTATTTTATAGAGGGATTTGGATTTACAGTCTGTTGATCCTAAAAGTATTTTGTCAGTTCAGGGGGCTTCTGTAGCCTATTAAGGACCTAGGCTTCCAAGTCAAGACAGGGTCAGGACTGAATCCTGGCCAGACCACTGACTGGCTACATATCATTGGGTCAGATAACCTCACTGGGCCTTGGTTTCTTCGTCTGTGTAATGGGCATAGTAATACCAACTTTTGGGTGGTGTGCGCACTAAACCCAATGGGAAGCACTTAGTAAGTGCCTAGCACAAAACGGGTGTTCAGTTGGTACACACACCCCAGGGGCTAAGAGTAGGGGACTACGGACCCAGCTGCCACTCTGGAAGGCTGGCTCTGCCACTCACTCGCCATGTGCCCTTGGAAAAGTCACTTAACCGCTCTGAGCCATTGAAGTGGGAGTAGTAATCTGGAATGAGGATAATAATCGAGAACCAGCTCTCACAGAGGGATGAGAACAGAGCAGTTGCAAGTAGTTCAAATGAATAAACACGGGCAGAGCACTTAGAGCAGGGCCAGGTCCGCTGCATCCTGTCACATTATCAATGACCGTTACAAACTATGACTAGTCAATTAGCCCACCAGAAAAACGGGGAGTGCATGGTGATGGAAATGACCTATTATACAGAGTACCAGGTCTGCTGTAGGGGCTTGGAAGAAATTGCATTGGCAACATATGCCAATAGCTTCAGAGTCTGCAGGGGCTTACCCCTTCTGTCAATGGTGTGTCCGGTGGTTTAACCCACAGCAGTAAAGAGAGAAGCCAAAGTCCAGAGGACAAGAGCTAACACACCATGAAGAACACAGTACAACAATTTGACTGCAGGGAACAAACATACTCTTGGTCACATGCAAACCCTGCCCTGTAGTCCGCCTGCTTCAAAACACTTCATGCCAACCACCCTTCAAAGTGGATAAGATGATAAAATCTAGAGAGCTGGGTGCTCTCTCTTTGCTCGTGCAATCGTTCATCCTCTAGCACATATATTTAAATTGTACATCTTCCATAAATGCTGTATTTCACCTCATGAGAAAAAAATCAATAGAAAGAAAACTAATGGGCTATTCTGTCCTTATTTCTAAACACGCTAATAAATTATCATCTGTCACTGTACTGACACTGTGTTATGCAGAGAAATAGCTATTTGTCCCTTATTCCACTTAAACTCATGCACATTTCATTAACTTTCCAGGATGTTTTTCCAGGCATGGCCCTCTGTCTCATCCTCTCTTCCTTCTTAGGGAACCAGTGGGTATGAAGGGAAATGACATCCTGGGTTTCCTAGAGGAGGAAATGACTACAGGCCACATGCTCTTACGTTCGGTTCCAAATCCAAGAATATTCTCACACACTGAACTAAAGTTTTGTTACAACTCTTATGCAGGCAAAACTTAACCTGGACTGATCCAAGTCTGTAAATTTTTAAAATGCATCTCTGCTGGTGCGAACATCATACACAGATCAGGCTGCCTGAGACCCCACTACGGGTGCTGTATGAAATGTGTATGGTCCTATACTCCTAAAACCTGCTTCATCTCCTAAAACATCAGAATTTCTCAATTCTGAAATAAATTAGGCTCCAAGGTTTTCAGATACAGGACCATGGACCTGCAGGAGAATTCCTGATGTTACGTGCCAAACACAGCTTTGTGAAGATAGCCAGTGGAAAGAAAATTCTAGAATTTTCTTTAAACCACCTTCTTCTTTTATAAAACCAGAACTTAGGCAGAACCTTCCCGTTGCTGATCTCATGATTTAAAATGGGCAATAATCACTCAGAAACTTCACCTCAAATTTTGTCCTCCCCTCCAGTGACTGCCCTGTAAGTCATATCACATGAGGTTTTATAGAAAATACCCAACGGGGCAGCACATATGTAAGCAGACATGTGGGATCACCAAGCACATGCACGTCCTTCTTAGGGGGTGCGTGCTGTCAGCAGCTACTCTTATGGAAGCCTGCCCTGCTCTGGACCCCAGACTTGGGTTTAGTTCCTGCTCGGCATGGCAAGCGTATGGCCTCTGTGGACTTCAGTCTCCCGTGTGTAACCCAGGGAGCGTTCCACCTGCTATTCAGGACTGCTGGAATGAAGTACAGAAACACAGGTTGGCTGTCCTCCACTCTTCCTTTTCCCCTGACTGACACTTGTCTGGGGGCGAGTTATAAGGCAGAAAGCTTAGTGTCCACTTTCCTTTACATGGACAAGCTCACAGACAGGTGGGCATTGGTGGTGCATGTTTGTATGTTACAAGGCGGAAGGAAATGGACTTGTATCAAGGTCGTTGGACCAAACTTGACATCAGAATCACCAAGGAAGACAGGTGTAAACAGAGATGGTTGTGTTGTAGGAAGATGAGCTGTCGGGGACGCGGGAAGCTGGGGGCTGAGATGTCGTTTAAGGGCACTCGGTCACTCATAAGGGTGTGGCCTCAGTGATTCTGCTTGGCTGAAACTGGCAAAGCCCTAACGTTTGTAAACATTATTCCAATCAGTAGTTCTCTGCCCTCACTGCACAGAATGCCAGGCCCAGCCCAGAGATTCAACTAGTAGTTTGGCAGTGGAGGTTCAGGGCTTCTGCCCACAGACAGATGCACCCGCTCGGATTTATGCAGGCAGAGGGCGTGCTCTCGATGCCCTGTTTCTCCCATCTGGGAACACAAGCCCCGCCTCACTGCTCAGGAGAGGAAAAGCACACAGCACAGGGCCCACGAAGCCCAGGGGTTATCAGAAGCACGGAGCAGAGAACAAACATTAACGTTTAACTGAGTAACGGGGATTCGTGAGACATCTCAAGGTTCGCCAGAACTCTCCTACCTGGGGCTTTCCCACTCCTGGTCGTCTTTGTCCTTCTCTTCTCTGGTGTCTCCAGCATGCGGGTGTTTCTGCACAATTCGCATCCCACCGGCTTTCACTGCGGTGAAGACAAAGAGGGAATGATCAGTGTGGACACGGAACCACCGGACGGCAGGGGAACTAGCTCAAGGGTGTGTGTTTGTCCCATGGCCCCAGGTTAGCCCAGATCAGCCGGCGGCGACAGGGATTAACCGCAGAGGTTAAGGCTGTCAGAGGGAGATTCAATATGATGTGACACTCAACACTGTCTCTTATTCAGATCCACTTAGAAAGCTTCCAAGCCTCCTTTGCTTGTCTGGTCTCCTTTCAAGTACTTGGTAAGAGCAGTAGTGCAACCAGAGTATAAACCGTGTGGACACAGTGGCTGCTTGCTTTCGGTTACACTCAGCTTCTCGATGCAAAAAAAACCCCCACTTAATCCCTGCCTGTAGTATTTTCTCAAATGCCGATGCTGCTTTCAAAGGGGCGATACAGCCACAGGTGACACAGGACAGCTGCTGTGCACACAGCCAGAGTCCACTCCGGTGGCAACCTTTCCCAAACTGTGCTGTGAAACCCTAGAGTTGTCAGAAGTTTATTTGGTTTTTAAAAACAGCCTTAGTGACATATAATTCACATACAATATAATCCACCCATTTAGAGTGTACAGTTCTCTGGTTTGGAGTGTATTCAGAGTTGCACATGATCCTTTTTAACGTGTTCATCACCCTAAACAGAAACCCATCACCGGTCACTCTCCAATCCCTCCTCTCCCCCAGCTCCTAGCAACCAGTCACCTGCATCTGCCTCTTCTAGACATTTGACATAAACAGAATCATAAAGTACATAGTCTTTGGTGGCAGGCTTTTTCACTTAGCATAATGCTTCCAAGGTCCATCCATGTCACAGCCCATGTCAGTACCTCACTCGTTTTCATGGCTAAATCATACTCCACGGCACACAGGGTGGACCACATTTTGTCATCCATTCATCTGTGGTGGTCATTTGTATTGTTTCCACTTTTTGGCTACTGTGAATAATGCAGATATAAACAACCGTGTATGTACAAGTTTTTGTGTGGACACATGGACATGTACCTTCATTTCCTTGGTACATATGTAGGAATGGAATAGCTGGGTCACATGGTAACCCCGTATTTACCCTTTTGAAGGAACCCCAGATGCTTTCCAAAGCCATGGAACTGTTTACATTCCAGCCAGTAGGGGTTCCAATTTCTGCACATGCTCGCCAACTCTTGTTATTGTCTATCTTTTTATAGTTATTCTAGTGGGTGTGAAGTGGTGTCTTATTGTAGTTTGATTTGTATTCCCTTAATGGCTAATATGTTAATGATGTTTTGCAAGAGAAAAACATGACAACAGAAGTGGGGATTCTAGGATCTATTAAGTGTGGGAAATGCGAGGTTGAACAAATTAAATGTGTTTCCTCAAGACAGATTTTCTGCCTTTAGTGTGCATTGTAAGCTTTATATGGGGCATATAATGTGCCATCTTTCCCAAGTGTATTTCACCACAGAACTCCTCCCCCAGGTAATGCTGGTTATCATTCTTCAGGACTCTAGTGTTCCATGGGATAAAGTATGGAAATGCTGGCCTTATATCCAAAAAGCCAGCCCCACATGGCAGTCGCCTGTGCGTGTTTTAGGGTCAGCAAGTCCCTCCACGTACTCAGCTATGTGGTCTTAGATCAGTCAGCCACTCAAAGCCTCAATGCTTCATCTCCAGAAAGGGGATAAGAGCCACGTCCTAAGATGGAGAAGTTTAGATGAGAAGAGAGGCTGTTGAATCCTAACTCCCAAAGTGATGCTGTTTGGAGGTGGGGACTTTGGAAGGTGCTTAGGTCATGAGGGTGGAGCCCTCATGAATGGGATTAGTGCCCTTACAAAGAGACCCCAGAGAGCTCCCTCACCCTTTCTGCCAGGTGAGGACAGAGCATACAGCCGTCTGTGAACTAAGAAGCAGGACATCACGAGACACCGAATCTGCTGGTGCCCTGACCTTGGACTTCTGGCCTTCAGAACAGTGAGAATGTCTGTTGTTTATAAGCCACCCAGTCTGTGGTATTCAGTTATAGCAGCCCAAAAGGACGAAGATAGAGGTGCTCAGCAGCTTCCTGGCACTTGATAGAAAGTAGAGTGTATTAATGGAGCTCATTGGCCCCACGTTCGGGTGTGGGGCTCAGGGTATTCACCCTCCCTCCTCAGGATAGCCACTCTATGTTCTGCCACAGCCCTGCTCCGACCACACAGTACCACCAGCTTGCCAGGCCACATCCTCCGGTGTTTCAAATTACGTTGGACCCTGCTGAATTATGAAAGCCCAGGACTGGTTTCTTTATGATGCTGCGGACAGGAAGGAGAATGTGAAACACCCTGAGGCTTATACGCTTCGGGTTTATTAGTTTTCAATTTCCCTGGGAGGATTCAGGAAGCTAACAATGCCTGTTGCACGGCCAGCAGTACCCAGCTGCAGTCCATCAGAGGAAGGCAAAGCAGAGGGCATGTGAAATAAAGGACCGTGTTTAATGATGCGTCTGCTGGTCTGGTTTTGGAACGAGAATCTCCCATCACTTCTTTTCAGTGGGGAGGGGACATTTACTTTGTTAAGAAGGAAATATAACCCTGTCCAGTAATTCTCTCAAAAATCTGCTTTTATCCTGACAATTTTTATTCCAATCATTTTTATTTTTCATTTCTAGAGCTTTTCCCCCCTCAAATCTGTCTGTTCTTTATTTGATGGTGCCTTACTCATATCTCATGTTTTTAATTCTTTTATGTATTTAATCATTTTAGGCATACTTGTCTTATGGTTGTATATCTAATTATTTTATTATCTGAGGTCCTCGGGAGTCTCATTTACTGTTCGTTTTTCTCTGATTCTGGCTCTTGTTTGGGGTGAGTGTGGGCCATGGGCTTGTCTTCAGTAAGCCTTTATCTGTGGGGATCCTCTGGGGTGTGGGGTGCAGGCAGCATCCCTTTGGAGAGTTGCTGTACACGCTTCTGTCAAACCTGGAAATCCTTTTTACATTAACTGAGAACAGGAATGGCCAAACTGTAAATCTGAACTCATTGCCCATGTAAAGGCAGGCCTGCAGTTTCAAATTCTCCAGGAGCCTTTGTTTGCCATCCAGAGGCCAAGCTGAAACATACCAGCTTCCCCACCATCCCACTGTGCTGCTGTACACAGTTTTTTTCCTGCACCCTTTCTCCATGAGTTTGGCCTCTGAGCACCAGCTTTCAGCTGGGGTCTTGGGTTAAATGAGGCCATAGAGATGGGGCCCTAATCCAGTATGACTGGTGCTCTTATAAAAAGAGGAAGAGACACCAGGTCACTTCCTGCCTCACGTGGGCCCAAGGTTCAGGCTAACTGTTCTGAATTTAGCTACTTTTCTGGGTGTGATTCCTACAGATTTCCCTCACTTTGGGTTCAAATTAAAAAAATAAATAAATAAGAAAACAAAAATACCATTTGCAGGTGGCTTATCAAGATTTCCCAGGGCTTCCCTGGTGGTGTAGTGGTTGGGAGTCCGCCTGCCGATGCAGGGGACACAGGTTCGTGCCCCAGTCCGGGAAGATCCCACATGCCGTGGAGCGGCTGGGCTCGTGAGCCATGGCCACTGAGCCTGCACGTCCGGAGCCTGTGCTCCGCAACGGGAGAGGCCGCAGCAGTGAGAGGACCGCACACCGCAAAAAAAAAAAAAGATTTCCCAGGTTATGTAGCCTGCCAAACCTTAAGAAATGGAGACTGAAAATAAAATTCTGTAATATATTTAAGATAATTATCTACTCACTCTCTTGAAATATAAGATTATGAATGTTTTTGGCCAAAAGAGGAGGCTAGAAGAACTGTCCCACTAAATTTTTTAAAAATTCCTTTTCCTCTCCCATTTATCCCACCCCTATCCCATGCCCATGAGAAACTGATGAAAGGTGCTGTTATGAGCTGAACTGTGATCTCCCTAAATCCACAGGTTGGAGCCCTAATCGCCAGAATTTCAGACCTGACTGGATTTGGAGACAGGCCTCTAAAGAGGCAATTAAGTTAAAATTAGGCTGTTATGGGGGGGCCCTAATCTGATAAGACTGATGCTCTTATCAGAAGAGGAAGAGACACCAGGGAGACAGGTGTTCAGAGGAAAGGCCACGTTAGGACGCAGCGAGAAGGCGGCCATCTGCAAGCCAAGGAGAGAGGCCTCAGGAGAAACGACACCTGCCAGCACCTTGATCTTGGACTGCTGGCCTCCAGAGCTGTGAGAAAATAAATTTCTGTTGTTGAAACCACCCAGTCTGTGGTATTTTGTTATAGCAGCCTTAGCAAACTAATACAGATGCCCATTTAAAAATGATCTCTGAATCATTTCGACCTGGTAGACACAAAAGCCTTAAAACTATAAATCCCAGGTGTGTTCTATAAACTGGCTAACAGTAAAAAGAGTGTACAACTCACTACAAAAGGAATGGAGGATGAACGTCAAGGTGACGTTCGAAATAATCACGTCTCGGAAAGCTCGCAGGGAGCCTGTCCACTTCTCTGTTGACGTAAGTACACACGTCCAAAACCAGTCACCCCACATTAGCACTTCATTTAATCTAGTTTATAAAAACAATTAACTTCATCAATCTCTCACAGTATGTGTGGTGATTAATGCAGCAATAAAAAGTGGCAATAATAATAATAACTCAAGGCTGCGACAGATTCATTCTAACTTGCACGACTGCCAAAAAATACAACAGCACATATTTATCAAATGTTTTATGACTGTCTCTAGGACTCTTCATTGGTAAAAAATGTAAAGGCAGAGCTTGTTCTGCAGAAATCTTTGCAGAATTCCTTGTGAATGTAAGTATTTTTCTGAGACATTAGTAAAAACAAAAACAACTCAGATTTTTTTTGTGGTGCTTGTTATTCAAATGTGAGCTTCAAATTTAAAGAATAACAAGCTGCGCAGTGGTTAAGAATCCACCTGCCAATGCAGGGGACATGGGTTCACTCCCCAGTCCAGGAAGATCTGACATGCCGCGGAGCAACTAAGCCCGTGCACCACACTACTGAGCCTGCGCTCTAGAGCCCGCGAGCCACAACTACTGAGCCCATGTGCTGCAACTACTGAAGCCCGGGTGCCTAGAGCCCGTGCTCCTCAACGAAGAGTAGCCCTCGCTTGCTGCAACTAGAGAAAGCCGGTGTGCAGCAACGAAGACCCAACGCAGCCATAAGTAAATAAATTTAAGGAGGGGGGAGAAAAGAATAACAAGCTTCCTCTTAACAGGAGTGCCAAGCTGAAGTTAAGGGCATGGATACTGGAGCTAGATCCCTGGGTTCAAATCCCAGTTCTGCCTCTCTGTGTGTGTGTGTGTGTGTGTGTGTGTGTGTGTGTGTGTGTGTGTGTGAGAGAGAGAGAGAGAGAGTGTGTGTGTGTGTGTGTGTGTGTGTGTTGGCAAGTTGCTGGCACTGTCTCAGGGTCCTGCCTGTGAAGAAAGGGTGGCAGTGCTCTCCCCCCAGGGGTTCTCTGAGGACTGAAGGAGTGAGCCCATGTGAAACACCTCCGCCAGGGCCTGGTTCCCATGAATGCTCAGCTCTCAGCTCCTCTTAGGAGACGGGTTTTCACAACTAGCATCGAGCACTTAGAGAACCCTCCAGTGTGCGAGTCCTTGGTGGTTTACCACCTCCTCCCCACAGCTTCCTCACGTGTGAAGTGGGGATGGCAGGACCGATGTACTGGGTTGCTGGGGAGTGAGTGACACACCCTGCAAAGTGCTCGCCCACCATGGGGCGCTCCGCTGCCCTGGTCAGCTGACCACCTCCAGGACTGTCGTCAGTACCTCACCACACCTAAGTAAGTTCTGGTGACCTGCAGATCCTGGAGAATCCTTCCACTCTTTGTGCCGCCACATGCCAGGCCCTGTTGTAACCACTGGCCAGGCGCCCCTTTACCCCCTGACTTTCCAATCACCCTATGGTGTAGACCGCCCCCCCACGAGGAGGGGAAGCCAGTGGCCCCGGTCGCACAGGTAGCAAGCTTCTGACCCCGGCAGCCTGCACCCTTAATCACAACCCGCAGGCCTTGCCCTGCGTGAACATTCCAGGAAACAGAGCGACACTCCTCCTCAGAGAGACAAGAGTGATGGCCTATGGAGAGGGTCTAGGACAGGAAAGAAAGTATGTTTGATGTTGAAAGCTCTCTGCAGAGCAGCTTCCTTCCCAAGGAGCAAAGGGGGAAGAGGAAGCATCCTCCAGGTCAGACTTTGTCAGGTGGGTAAATATCGAGGAAGTAGCTGATGCCATATCCCCCCAGGGCCGGGCATCCCCTCAGGCATCTGGGTGCCTGACTGTGAGATGGTCCCCGACAGCTGGCTCTGGGCCCACACTCAACAGCAGGCTAGGAAGACCCCCCAGCTGCACGCCGGGCAGGGGGATGAGAAGGGTGTCCCTAGATGGACAGCAAAAGCACCCTGCACCAGGGAGCAGCCCCAGCCCTGGCTGCCGTGCTGAGCAGGACTTGTGAGCGGATGCTTTCTTTGTTCTTGCCCAAGAAGAGCTACTGAAATGTGATTCAAAGGAAACCGAATCCACGCAAAAAAAAAGAGATGAAAGCCTCCGAGAACTGCTCCGGTGAGAACAAAAGGAAGCAAACCAGAAACACCCAGAGCTGCAGGTTACCCGAGAACGCGATCGTCTCAGGTAAAGCAGCACTGTGGCCGGAAAGCAAAGTGGACACGGGACCAAACAGCCCCCGGGATGGGGGACAGTGGTGGGATCAGGGCAAAGGAATATGGTCCCTCTTGGTTAAGAGGAAGGGCTCCACCAGGAGAGGAGGCTCCTTGGCCAGCAGAAGAGCCACGCCGGTCTGGGGAGGCTGGTGGCCCTGAGGTGGGGAGCCCTGTGAAGGGAGAGTGGAGGATGAAGGGCGAAAGGCAGTGAGTCACGGGGACCCCGGGATCCCCGGCACCCCTCCCTCCGAGGCCAAGTGCAGTTCCCCCCACGGGAGCTTTCCGGCCTGAGGCAGCGGGCGAACGTGATGCTTGTGCTAAAAAGCGTGTCCCAGATAAATTGCTGAACCTGCAGCCCTGACGGTTTCCTCTCTAAGAAAACTGAAGACCAAACAAGGGAAACTGCTATTCTGCGCTCCGAGTCGGAAGGTGTTAAGGTGGGAAGGCCCTTCAACAACACGGCAGCAACCCTGCTCACCCCACAGGAGAGGAGACATGGCAGTCAGAGGCGTGGAGCGTGGGGCAGGGCCATGGGGCTGTGGACCGGGACTGGACAGGCCAACCCGTCTTCCACGCAGGGCCCGCTCCATCCCCTGACAGGCCGCCCCAGAGGGCAGAGTGCGTGGTGAGCAGGCCAAGACAAGGACCAGCCGGACGGAGACCGGGCCAAACCCGAGGAGGGTGTGGGCAGCCACAGGGGAAAACCCTGCATTCAGGGCGGCGGATTTCAGAAAGTCCACGGAGAGGTAGCATACCTGCCTGGAGGTACTTGGGGACAGGCAGGGAGGCAGCGTTCATCAACCCTAACCCCAGCCTCCCTTGCAGCTGGGCTGGGGCCATTTACCTGGGTCGTGGCCCTAATACAGCAAAAAGAGGCAGAGTAATGAGCCCTCCCCAGATGGCCACGCCCTAGTCCCTGGAACCCGTTTACGTGTTGGGCCGCATGGCAAAGGGGAAGGAATGCCGTAGATGGAACTGAGGTTGTGGATGGCCTCTGGAAGCTGGAAGAGGCAAGAAAATGGATTCTCCCCTAGAGCTTCCAGAAGGAAGCTGCAAACACCGTGATTGCTGCCCAGTGAGACCCATTTTGCACGTCTCGCCTCCAGAACTGGAAGATAATACAGTTGTGCTGTTTTAAGCCATTAAATGTATGGCGCTTTGCTACAGTGGCCACAGGAAACTAACGCAGTGACACGTGCCGCTCCCAGGCCGAAGCACCACAAGGCCCCGGCACCACGGCCCGCACTCAGTCCCCTCCAGAGGCGGAGTCGCTGGGCAGGAGGGACCTGGGCCTCTGCCACCGGGAGAGAGATACACCTTGACCTGCCCAGCCACTGAGATTTGGGGCCATTTGTTACAATTAGTGAGTACAATATAAAACTGTAACTACCACAGTACTTTATACAAAAGTGAATAGTCCCTATCCAAACAAAAGAATTTCTGAAGCTGGGAAGGGGAAACTACTCACAAAACCAAGCAAGAGTGCACAGGCATCGTCTGGAATAAACAGAAAGAGGAGGACGCGTCTGTCCCCCAAAGTCCTAGAGCACAGAGGGGAAACTGAAAACACGTCTTAGAGGTGCTCGGTCCACCCTGACAGGAAGCTTTTTTAAAAAAGGCAGTGACTTTCAACAAAATAAATTTTTTTAAAAAAGGCTCAGATTATAATTAAAATATTATTATCAAAAAAAATGCAGTGACTAAAAGGGTCTCTCCTTTTTTTTTTGACATGTCAGGAGCAAAGGCAGACCCCTCTCCTGTATCTTCAAGCGTTGATCAGTGACTGGGTGACATAGGTGTGCTTAGCACACCTGCTGATTGCACAGTTAATACACTAAAAACCAAATCAGTCTTGCCTTTCTAGCAACAGAGTGGCCGCGATAATATGAAAACCCCCGACGGAGATAATTCAAGGAGAAGTATCACCCACAACCCTTTAAATGCATCCTGACTGATTAAGAGAACAGAGAACTGAATTATTTTGAAGTTACTAAAGAAAAGCAAAGTGGTCTCTTTTCCCATTTTACTTTAATAAATCCATTTGACTCAGTTCTAGAAGGGACATAAATTCTACTCTTGAAAGAAAACCATACGTAAAATTAGTAACGCTCCAAGCTATCCTGTATTAGATTTATGAGAACTTTCCTGACATACGGTTTTGGCTCCCCTTGGAAATGGGGGGGAACAGGGCCAGCAAAACGTATTTAACACAGAGACGTTATCCTCGTCGCCACCACAAACTCATGGAAACCGGCTGGAGTAATAGTGGGGCTTGGCGTCACGTCCCCCCTTCTGCCGGCAATCAGAGCGCTGCCGCTCGATGAAACAGAACCTCACTCACTTTGCTAATCTGCATTTGCAAGAACTCCCATAAAACAAGCAGTCTCACCCGTGTCTCCGCAGGTATCTGTGGCCGAGGGCGGTGGCAAGGTCTCAAATCGTGAAGACTTGGTTACTTTTCCAGAGGACCCGGCCCCCAGCGCACTGCAGGACACAATGCAGTGCCAGCCACCACTCAGTGGGTGGACTTTGTATTTATTCGCCTAGCACCTTTCTCCCAGGCTCCTCAGAAGCCTCATTAATCTCACACCTTGGGAGGAGGCCCCTGGCAAGTGATGGAGCCCCCTGTCGAGAAGGGCTGCCGGTTCAAGGCTTGGGGTGTCGGCAATACTGCAGGTGTTGTCCTCCGTATCCCAACTGTAAGGTGACTGCTAGTTAAATGAGCTCATGAGTACCAAGCAATTAGAATTGGGCTGGTGAAGGGGAGCAGAGCATGCCACCCCAAAACATGGCTCTTCGCCATAAGTATGATTTTGAGCTGATTAAGAAATAGCACAGGGCTTCCCTGGTGGCGCAGTGGTTGAGAGTCCGCCTGCCGATGCGGGAGGCGCGGGTTCGTGCCCCGGTTCGGGAAGATCCCACATGCCGCGGAGCGGCTGGGCCCCGTGAGCCATGGCCGCTGAGCCTGCGCGTCCGGAGCCTGTGCTCCGCAACGGGAGAGGCCACAACAGTGAGAGGCCCGCGTACCGCAAAAAAAAAAAAAAAAAAAAAAGAAACGGCACACAAGGAAAAGCCGTATACCGAGAAGTCACCCTTGTTAGGAACATTTACAAGGGAAATCTCCACTTGTAAGTGTCTCTCTCTCTGTACCAGGAAGAAAAGGATGACTAAATTATAGGAGAATCTTAACATCTGCATAACCGTCTTCCTTCCACTGGTGCATTTCCTGGTTCCCTCCCATAACGGGGGCCTCCCCTTCTCCCTGGCATTTTTCATCTTTACTATTTAAGGTGGTGGTTGGGAGTGACTCATTTTTCTTTAGTATCTCCCATGTATACAGGAGATATACATGTTATTAAACTTCTGTTTTTCTCTTGTCTGTCCTTTATCTTAAGGGGGATCTCAGCTAAGAACCTAGACGGGCAAAGGGAAAATTCTTCTTCTTCCCCTATACCCCCACGCATTGTAACGCTCAGCAAATGTTAGTTATAGTTTCCGCTGTGATGCTGCTGCCGAAGCTGGCTGACAGTCCAACCTGCACCCCCAGTACCCGCTGGAGACAGCTCAGCGGCGGAGGGAAGTCGTGGGCTGCACATGCTGCGGAGGAAGGGAGAGGCAGTAAGAGGCTCCGGAGAAACTCGGGAGCTGTTTATTGAGTATTCTGAACCAGGCATTGCGCATCAGTGGGTAGCCCTGGAAGCAAGAAGAACAGGCGGACAGCTGGAGGCTGTGGGGATGCACAGGAGCGTCCCCGGTTCAGACAGCAATAACGGGAAAACACAAAAGAAAAAGAAGAGAGTCATGGAGGAGAGTTTCATTGTTTTCAATTGCAGAGTTAAGCACAAGCTCTTGTTATCCAGCTTAAGCCCTTAATGAAAGTTTTCCCAGTGTTTTTAAGGCTGTTATTTTGATTTATGAACTGGGCTCTCGGCTGTACTTGATGATTATCCTTTATTATAGTGGTTGCCTTTTTTTTTTTTTTTTTTAACATCTAATCTGCAGAACTGTCTAACCTCTGATCATACCGGAGTAAACAAGGCCACCCAGAACTTTCTGCCAAAACAGCCTTCCAACCAGGGGCCTCTGTACCACAGGGAGAAAAAGCACCTGAGCGGTACTACCTGGCAGGCAATATACCACAAGGGACGAAAGGTCTCTTTCTAACCTGCACCCCTGGCCAAGTGTGACCGGCCTTGTGAAATGCAGGATGACAGTGACAGCTTCCTTAGCAGCTCCTGCTGGAAGGGGGTCTCAAAGGCTTAAGGGACCCGCCCTGAAGTCACTTGAGGAGTTTACCTGTGGGACTAACTGCCCCTGGGCTCCAATCCTGATGGATGGCGACAGGAACAGCACAAAGGCAGCCCTGCCCTGCTACTTTCTCAGGGACCATCTGGCCCGAACCTCCCATTTCATGGATTAGGAAAACTGAACCCTAGAGAAGTGACAGGCCTCAAAACTTAAAACCCAAGTGCACTGCTACAGCAGCACAAATACACTGGCTCCCCTCTTCTTGGGCGTAAATAAGATGTTTAACTTGTAACTCACACAGCCTAGCTGTTTACAATTCAAAGAAAATCAGAGTCCTTCATGAAGTTTCTCCCAGGGAGTTAATATAGACCGTTTATACCTCTGATCTTAACACTCTCCATATGGCTCTCTCTATATGTAATTTCATTACCGCTACTTTGCTTTGGTATCGTTCCAACACATACATCTAATGCCACTCATCGCCCGGGGACAGGGGAGCCCTGTGCAGACTGCTGCTGTGTGGTCCATGGCCACGAGTGTAAATGAAGGTGTTCCCTCCTGCCGTGCTGCCCAGGTCATCAGGCAGGAATGATGGACATGAACCCGCAGCGGCAGGAATTAAACGTCAGAATTATGATTAAAGGAAATGCCTTTGAAGTTCTTTTCTAATTTTAAACTAATTCAACACAGAGACCCCCAAAGTCTATTTTCCATTACAGTGGAACTATTTTCTAAAATCCCATGCTCTTACATCCCCACGCATCGGTTAGCCATTTTTCTTTCCTAGTGCCAGTCAGTCTTCTTGTTGTTCAGAGCTTGCTTCACTAGTGAAAAGCATTCCCTACTCTGGAATGCAACATATGTAAAGAACTTCTCTATTCACCGTGTTGAGGCAGAGAATTAGTGCCCTATAGTGGGGGGCGGCAGACAGAAATTAGGGGAATCTTTCCTCTAACAAGAAGATGGCACAAATGTTCCATAAAAAGCAGCCATGTTTGGCTAAGGCTTCTGTTATTAGCAAACTGAGTTGATACTTTAACTAACGTGTGCAACTAAGACCCTAAAACCCCACACACTGAAATGACTCGTATCCTGGGACCCAATCACCTTTGATTCCCTCCCAGTGTCCTTCCATACGGATCGATCGTCATTCCAAAGGAGAGGAGAAAAAGCAATCCACCAGTTTGGGCAGATTCGAAAGAGCAAACAGGAACTGGGCTCAGAAAGGGGAAGAGACGGTTTGAACATGAAGGTTGGTTAGAGACTCATTTGCTAAGAAAGATGACTCTTTCCTGCATTTAACCTCCTTGGCTCGGAAGTTTAGGATGTGCAAAAGCAAAAAGCAAAAAACAAAACCACTTCTGAGGAAAAGCAGAATGCGACAGAAACTGGAGGGGAAAAAAGTCATATTGAGTGATTAATGATAAAAATGATTTCCGCTCCTTTGGTTCTTTTGTAATGCTGTCAGCCTACGATTTATCATCATGACGTTAAAAACACTGATTTGTCGTTGTTTCGGCTACTCGTTTTTCTAAAACATCTGTACATTCTAAGTAAGTATTCACCGCCCAAACTTCTAGGAGCAAGTTGTGCATCTGGGCTTGCTCAAGTCACTCTAATTTGCATGCAACTCGCACAGGCTTGCGATGTTTCGCATAAAGAAACACGTCTCACCAACGCGGGGCTGAGTTTAACTTAGACCCCACGAGCGGACACGTCCCAGGCTGGCCGGCTGCCTCCCCCGCCCGGCGCCCAGCTCCGCGCTCCTGGCCCCGTGCCCGCGGGTTCGAGCCCGCCCTCCGGGCCCGCGAGAGGAGAGAAAGTGGGAACGAGTCAGTACCGGCGGGCGGGTGTCCAGCTTTCGTCTCTAGCTTCCCCTCGGGAGGCGAAGACATGGTGCGACCGGGTTTCAGAGGGACCTGGACGGCGGTCGTCGAACGCTCGCGGGCCTGGAGAGAAGTGCGCGCGAGCTTTAGAGCCGGGAGCGAGGGAGGCGCGTGCGTGGGGCGGCGGGGCCGCGCGCGAGCGGACCGACCGCGGCCGCCTCGAGGGGGCGCGGCCGCTGCGCGCCTACGTGGCGCGGCCCCGCCAGCCCGCGGCTGCGCGGTGGCGTCACTGCACCCTCCCCGCCCCGCCCCGCCCCGCCCCGCCCCGCCCGCCGACTCCCGCCCGCTCCCGCCGGCTCCCGCGCGCCCCGGGTACTGAGCATGCGCAGTCGGCGGCGCCACGTTGGAAGCCTCGGCCGAGGGCGGAGGAGGTAGAAGGGGAGCGGGGGCGGGGTGTTGACGGTTAGAAGAGGCGGGCGTTGGTGCCGGCGGGCACAGTCGCCCGAGGTTGAAGAGCGCCCAGCAGGAGGGTGGCACCCCCGTGCACGGTGCTCCACTAACCCTCCAGATAGACGGTGGTGGGGAAACAGCTTCAACAGTGGGGCACCCAGGGGTGCTGTGTGCCGTCGGGGAACCGGACCGTCTGCCAGGTGGCCTCACCCGGCTCACGCTCGGAGCGACCGGTGAAGTGCGGAAATGAGACCCCAGGTGGGACCGACCGGGGGCCCAAGAATAGCAGGGATTTGTTAAAAGATGCTGCAAATGGGAGAGCCTCCTCCCCGCCCCACTCCGGGGGAGAAAGGCAGAGCTGTGAAGCCTGGAAACCTGGACAGAGGTCTTGCAAGGTTGCGTCTGTGTCCCCTGTCTCTGCCGTCTTCATGTTGCGTTGGGTCTTGATTCTGTCCAAAGCTGACCCATTGGCCTTGTGCCTCGGATTGCAACCTTCTCGCCTTCTCAAGCGCTTTGTAACTGCAGGTATCCTCTACGGACCATCAGTCCCGCCTTGCTAAATTAGCGTTCAGACATGTCCAGTGTCTTTAGAAAAGGAAACACCATCGGCTCTCTTGGCTGTATGTCTCCCTTTGACAGCACAGCTGCTCGAAGAGCATCTCAACACCCCCACCCCCACCCCCGTCTCCTCAACCCAGTCCAGTCCATCTGGTTGCCATCAGCGCCCCAAAGGCTGCCGCCAGCCAGGAAAGTCCTTTTATCATGGTCACTCGTGACCTCCACGCTGCCCAATCCAGTGTTCACTCTTCCGCTCTCATCCTCCTTGACCTGTCAGCAGCGCTTGACCTAGCTGACCGTCCCCTTCCTCCTTAGCTTCAGGGTTGCCACATCGTGGCGCTGACATCCAGTGCTTGGGCTGGAGGCTTGGCTGCTAACTCTCAGTTGGGTTGGTTGGCTCCTCTTCTAGGTTTCTGAACACTTGAGTCTCTCAAGGCTCAACATCAGTCCTCTTCCGTGTCTAGACTTGGCTTCAGTGGTCACATGAGGCCCACTGTCATCCAGATGCGTATGGACCCCAAATCTGCAAACCCATTTCTCTATGCCTGCCTCTCCATTAAGCTCCAGACTCACATTCCACTGCGCCCTTGACCTCCCTTACCCAGATGTCTAACTCAGTGCTGCCCAGCTCTTTGCATCAGGGCACACAGAGAGATGCACATACTCTACGTTGATCTGGGACTTTCCCCCGACGTTTCAGTAACACTACCAGTGGGACAGCTGTTGGCCAGGCAGCAGTCGTGATATAGTTGTCTTTGTCTTGCATTCATATCAAAACTTGGAGACAGGTGTCAGCAGCTTAGAAGAAAATATGACATCAGTAGTGGAACACTCTTAGGAGATGCTCCATCACTAACACTATTCATAGAACAGAGTGAGGAAATCCACAGACACTGATGGTTTGATTCTAAATAGAAGGAAGCTTTGAGGATACCTAACCCAACTAATTGTATGAATATTTTCTTCTTTATGTGTGCTCAAGAGTGCTATATGGTTAAAAACTCATGCCTTAAGTCTAAAAGCACCATTTCTAAGAAGTATGAAATAAAAATTCTAGGTTAGAAAACATTGTGTTATAGTTTAGTTTGCAGCGTTGTTTCCTCTTAGTGGTACCTAAAGTCATATGTTAAGAGCGATGGCATCTTCAATTCAATGACCCATGGTATTGCTAGGGAACCCTGGGGGTAAAAGAAGGAGCATGCTGAGGAAGGAATTAAGCTACCCAAGGGCTCTGGAGGCTCCGGTCACCACTGGGCTGCACCAAGGCCTGAGAGGATCCATATCTTTGCCCGAGGCCTGTTCTGGGACCACACTGATCAAGACCCTCTAGTGTTAACAGCCTTGCCTAGTTTTACATGTGGAAGCAGAACTCTTGACTCACCCATCTACCCATAGATACCTTCCCATCTAGAGTAGAATCCAAACTAGAGTACCTGCCTAATCCATAGCGTTCCTACTGAAGAAAATACGGTTGTTTAAGGAATTTAGCTTGAAAAAAAACACCCATATTTCCCAGCCTCCCTTACAGCTAGGGGTGGCCAAGAGGCAGTTCTGGCCATTGAAATGTAAGTGGAAGTTGACTGGGGTTTTCTGGGGAAGTTTCTGCATTCTTGATATGGGGACCACCCTTCCTCCTGGTGACTTCATTGTTCACACCGCCTTGAATTCAGACAGGAGGTGGAAGGCAGAGCAATTGTATCGCAACCACGAGGCAACCAAAGGCATGAAAGCCGTATGCTAAAGGTGGCACAACAGGAAGACGAAGGGAAGCTGGACTCTGAGGTTCTGTGGTGTCTCTGCAGGGCAGTGGACCCCGCCTCCAGACTGTTTTGTTGTGTGGAAAACAAACCCCTAGTAGATGCAGTCCCTGTGGTTGGTGTCTTTACATGCAACCAAATGCAACCCCTGCCAGGCCCTGGGTGATAGGGGCCCTGCCTGCTTCTAGGAGCTCATCTCTCACAGCTCCTCTGGCCACACTGGCCTTTCTGATGCTCCTCAGATGTGACAAACCAACCCTTCCCTTTGGGCCTTAGCATCAGCTGTTCCGTCCACCTGGGACCGTCTCCCCCAGATTTGTGCATGGCTAACTCCTTGGCATTCTGGAATCAGCTTTTGAAAGGGCCTATTCCTGACCACCAGATCTGAAGAAGGCAGTCCAGGCACTCGACTCTCATAACTTTGTCTTCATCGTCATCCATCAGTATCTCCCTGGGCATTACTGTCTTTCTCCTCTGACTTGCACGGTCGACTGGCAGCCCACTGAGGAGAGAGAGCTTGTCCATCTTTGCTCACTGTATTTCTACCACCCAGAACCGCGGTGGGTACAGAAGAAGCATTTGATAGATATTATCCCGCATAATTCTGGAGCATAGATACATTTAGTTTCTCACAACTGTTATGTAAATGAAGAACAGCAAGTGAGGTCTACGCAGAGAATGAAAAATATACACAGTATGTATTATAGATAATTAATACAGATTGGCCACTAATACATTAATACAGATGACCACTAATGTTTCCTGATACTTTCACTCACAAGTATATTCGTGCGTGTGTGTGTGTGTGTGTGTGTGTGTGTGTGTGTGTGTGTCCAGCCCCACAAGTCCTAGTTGCTGAGGATATATGTCAGACACCACCCTTTGGAAGCTTTTTATGTGGACATGCACATTCCATAGATATTATTAGAATTCTGAGTGAATAATCTTATAAGCTCACTATAACTCTGGGAGTAAGGCAGGTTGACCCATTTTTACCAAGAAAGACAAAAGCAAACAGACAAAAAGGGGAAGAAAGGATGGTTGAACTTATGTGGGACACAACCCTGTTGAGCGCATACTGGAACCAGAAGCCAGGTCTTTAAGCCCCAATCCCATTTCTCCCCACCGTTGGCTGCCTTCTAGAGTTGAGTTTTGGGAGCCGTTTCCCCTTCGTCTCTAAGCAGGCTCTTTTGTAATCCCAAGTGGTGCTGGAAAAAATGGCACTGAGTCTAAGACACTACTTAATGCGAATGCTGTAAACACTGGAAAAAGTATTCAAAGAAGAAACAGAAAATGCAGATTCTCTTCTCCATGTGTATATTTTGGAACCTTGACTATGTCACTGAAACATTCTGAGTCTCGGTTTCTCATCTGCAAGTTGGAGATGTGAACACTGACCTCCCGCAGGACTGGTGTGAGAATCCGGGGCCGTCTCAGTGCCGCCTGCAAGCCCCTATAGCTCAGCATTGTCCCGTCTGCTCTCCATAAGATCCTGAGACGTGAGGGCTTCTCTGCCCTCCTTTTCGGAGGAACCGAGCTTGCGAAAGGCCAAGCACAGGAGTCGATAGCTAATGTGGGGAAACCCGGGAGAGCCCGCTCTTACCACCATCCTGGTTGCACGTTTGGAAGTGCTTCGTAAACCATAATATACTACAGAATATACTGCTATTATTGCAGACAGAGTTTTCGTTAGCATTCATGAAATACAAGAATTGTTCCACGGTGTATTAAAATAACCCCGCCTATCAATCAGTTTGATGAACAATTGCTTTCTTATTCCCAGCTGGCCCATATGTTCTGTCTCCTTGTGCTGTTGTCTGATGGATGAGAATTCACTTCACAGGATTTCTCTTCCATTGTTGATATTGCTGGGAAGGGGAGGGCAGCAGCCATTCTCAACTTTGCTTTGTAACATCCAGGATGTTTCTCACTGTATTATGTTATGGGGGTTTTAAATAACGGTTATTTAAATATAATTTCTTTGACACCCACAAGTACACATACAATACTTGAAGAAGATAGGCATGTCCCAAAATAAAAATGATGGACTACCCCTCTCTGTCTCTGTCTCTGTTTCTGTCTTTGTCTCTCTCTCACGTACACATACACACACACATGGGGAATCCTCCAGGGTTTCACTGGGCTCCAACTTGTCAGTCAGTCACAGGGTAATTGAGAAACATTTTGAGGCATTTTGCAAAAGTGATTCAACAGCTGGTGAAGGACGTGGAGGTCACTTTTCATCACATCTGAGGTCATCCTTTAGCTAAGGATATTTGAAGGAAAAAATAACCAGCCTGGATCTCAGCAAAATATTCCTCTTATCTTTATTTGGAAGTTAGAAAACAGAAACTGCAAAAATGATGGGAGTGCTACAACCATGAATACTGATTTCCCACAGAATTGCAAATGCTATGTAAGTTATTTATGAAAAATGTGTTTTAGCAGAGAAATGGGGGTGGAGGGTAGGGATCATTTT
Organism: Pseudorca crassidens; assembly: GCF_039906515.1. Taxonomy (NCBI): domain Eukaryota; kingdom Metazoa; phylum Chordata; class Mammalia; order Artiodactyla; family Delphinidae; genus Pseudorca; species Pseudorca crassidens. The sequence continues at coordinate 9,469,594 of NC_090298.1, forward strand.
ATTTCTGGCTCTTTCACTGAGTCATTGTTTGACCTTGCGCAAGTTACTTCCACATTCTGTGATCATAGTTCCATAGTAGAGGCAGTAATACCCATCTTACACAAGGATTCAAATAGTTATTCAATATTATGTCTTAGCATTTATCTCCCTGTATAAAATTTCTTGCAGGGGTATACGAATTGCTATAAGTACAAAAAATAAACATGACAAAGACATCAAGAATAAAGAGGCTTTCGAAGGCAAGATAAAATCATCTCAAGGGAGTCTGAAATCTGAAATTGAAGAACATGTACTTTTGTTAGTTTTTTTTTTTTTTTTTTAAACCATCTATCCAGGATTCAGTGGTACTAGGACATTAGGACATTATTTGACCCTTTTCTCCTTAAATTTCTTTTTTGTGGGTGTGAAAGGCTATGAGTATATCCTTTTCGGAGAGCTTAAGTGACAGGTGAATAGACATAGTACATTGAGGCTTTACTCCTGTCTTTTCAGGCCCACAAGCCTCTACTCAGCTTGCCATGTAGAATCAGTCTGAGCAGGAGAATCTATAAATGACTGAGCACGGGTCCTGGGGTCTCTAGACTGAGATTTGAGACTCAGCCTGATCACACATTAAATGTGCAACATCAGAGAAACTCCACAGCATCAGAAGCTCTCCATCAGAGAGCTCTGAGTCTCAGCGCCCTCACCTAAAAGTGGGGAACATAACACGCCCCTCTACAATATTCACAGGAAGTATATGTGATAGCGTATTGAAAATGCTTGGTAAACATTAAATGACTAAACACAAGTCTACCCAAAGCACATTATTTCTTAGAGATTTTAGAGCAAAAGCAAAGTAAACATTTATTTTAAAATACAAAACAGACGATGAATGTTATAGGACACAAAGGAGATTCCCGCTGGTTTGTGGGTGGGTAGGCATAGTGATAATGAACAGGTTTCAAGGGACGGGGTGTGGAACTGAGCCCTTCCGGCTGACAGGAGGCAGGAGGAGGGCGGTCCACCGGGGGAAGGGCGGAGGAGAAGCGAGGAGCTGGGGCAGCAGTCCACGTGCCCAAGACGGTGATTGGTCCAGTCTGACCTGAGGGTGGGATGAGCGTGGAAAGGTAACAGCGGACCAGAAGGTTCTGGTTTAAGGTCTGGTTGAAGAAAGACAGCTGGATTCTTATCTCTGTCTCTGCATTCAGTCTCTTGCAATATCATGTCATGTAGCCTCTGGAAAACTTCCTTGTACGCTCGAGAGGGAATAAGACTGGAAAAAAGCAAGTAATATTTCAGTATTATTAAAAAAGAAAAAAAATTAGTTTCGACCTCACAGACCACCTGGATGGGTCTAGAAAACCTCCAGGGGTCACTGAACCACACTCTGAGAATTGCTGTTCTTGATCATTCTTTAGACACTTATTGATCTAAGAATAAGAAAAATATATGTTTGGATTAAAATACAACCACCACACTGTAGTCAGTGGTGATGTCAGCCCTACAACTGGCTAGGACTACAATGCCAGGTGGCATCGTCCCAGCAGTGGCCGAGGCAGCAGGGGGACTCTCAGGGGCTCCCCTGTTCTAGGCTGACTCTCTGGCGCTGGGCCAGCTGGGTCAGCTGAGATGGAGGTGTGAGGCTGGCCTCCAGAATGACAGCACCGGTCCCCACTGTCTGGGCTTCCCCACTCACCACAGCTGTTTCCGGATCCACAAAATCCACCTGCTGTGCTGTTTGCCTTTGAAAAGGCGGTCTGAGCAATCTTAGAGTTTTGATAACGTTGTTGACATCATTTTTCAAAAGCTCTGCTTTCACAGGCTTAAGAAATTGAGATATGATTGACATATCACATTGTGTAAGTTTACTATGTACAATGTATTGATTTCATACACTTATATATTGCAATATGATTACCACCTTAGTGCTAGCTAACACCTCTATCATGTCACAAGTTATAATTTCCTTTTTATGGTGAGAACAATTAAAATGTAGTCTCTTAGCAGCTCTGAAATTTATAATACGGTATTGTTGACTATAATCGCTATCTTGTGCATTATATCTCCAGGACTTATTTATCTATTAGTTCCAAATTTGTACATTAAACAACATCCCTCCCATTCCCCACACCCCCGACCCTCACCATTCTACTCTTTGTTTTTATGATTGTTTTTATGAGTTCAGCTCTTTTAGATTCCACATGTAAGCAATTTCATACAATATTTTCTTTCTCTGTTTGACTTACCTCACTTAGTATAATAACCTTAAGGTCCATCCCATTCACAATACCATCAAAAACAATAAAATAGTCAGGAATGAGTGTAACCAAGGAAGTGAAAGATCTGTACTGTGAAAACTACAAGACTTTGATGAAAGAAATTGAAGAAGAAACAAACAAATGGAAAGATATCCCATGAATTGGAACAATTTAACAATATTGTTAAAATGTCCATACGGCCCAAAGCCGTCTTTGGATTCAGTGCAATCCATATCAAAATTCTAATGAACTAGAAAAAACAGTTCACAGGCTTTTAAGTGAGGAATGGCAGAAGTCTCCAACATGAAGCTCTTGGCCATATGTTTCCCTCCAAAGCTGCACGTTGTGCCTTCCCTCAATAGGCCATATGAACGTTCTGACTACTTTCAAGAAATACTTTCTATGAATACATTCTGAAAAAATACAAAAGCAGTATACTTTGGAAAACCTAAATAACGGTATTCTTTATGTCCAAAGGAGAAAGCAAGTCACTGCTTCTCAATAATCCTACCAGCATCAGAGTCTACCACTTATACTTTGTATGTCCCTCTAGGTTTCCAGAAAAAAAATAGATAAGGATTCTTTTTGATTATCTCATCTTGTAGATTGTCCCTCAATTTATGTCTGTCTGATGTTTCTCTCATTTTTTTGGCTGCACCACGTGGCTCGCAAGACCTTAGTTCCCCGACCAGGGATTGAACCCCCGCCCATGGCAGTGAAAGCGCCAAGTCCTAACCACTGGACCACCAGAGAGTTCCCATCTCATTGTTAAACAGGGGTTATGCGTTTTGGAAAGGAAGTCCATATAAGTGAAGTGTCATTTTCATCACATGGTATCCAGGGCACATGTTATCACTATGACTTACCATTGATAATTTTCACCTAGATCGCCTCTCTGATAGAAAGTGTTTTAAATATGGTTGTTTTATAGGTTTAGATTAATGTATTCGTGAATTAAGCTGTCTACTAGGAATCAGTGTGAACACAGGCTACATTTTTTATATCATAACCTTGAAGTTGCCTAATAATTGATAAGAGTCTATATTAATAAGCATACACCTGACGACGATTCTGGAAGATAACCTTTGGGCTCTTCCCACCTCAGTTTTCTTCTCTCTCACAATTCTGGAGTTAGAGATGGCAAATACTTTCCCTTACAAATTTAAAACCTATTTTCCCTGCTGAAATTACCTGGGTTTCTTTTTTTTAAATAAATTAATTTTATTTATTTATTTATTTTGGCTGCGTTTGGTCTTCGTTGCTGCACGCGGGCTTTCTCTAGTTGCAGTGAGCAGGGGCTACTCTTCGTTGCAGTGTGCGGGCTTCTCATTGCAGTGGCTTCTCTTGTTGTGGAGCATGGGATTTAGGTACATGGGCTTCAGTAGCTGTGGCATGTGGGCTCAGTAGTTGTGGCCATGGGCTCTAGAGCGCAGGCTCGGTAGTTGTGGTGCAAGGGCTTAGTTGCTCCACAGCATGTGGGATCTTCCCGGACCAGGGCTCAAACCCGTGTCCCCTGCATTGGCAGATGGATTCTTAACCACTGTGCCACCGGGGAAGCCCTGGGTTTCTTTTTAAAGCCATCTTTTTTTCTCAGCCAAGTGATTTCATATAATTGATTAATTATTCCATTCAGGCTGAAGTATCTGTGTGTGACTTTGCAGACTAGAGAAGGCTGTAAATAATGACTTCAGTCAGCATCCTAGTTCTTACCATGTTTGCAGAAAAGCCACCTCCTTCCTTGCTCAACTTTTAGAAAAACGTCCGAGCTTGGGAAATGTGATTGCTGTTAATCCAGATAAGAACAAATCCCGAGCCCATCCTTCAGCTTTGCAGGGACCCTCTGGGACACCGTTCATAGCTTTTCACTGACATAAATTAATAAACTGCCACTGACCATGGAAAAGATAAGAGAAAATATACAAGCTTCGGTAGCTTGCTGGAAACTTCCAACATAATGGTTCATCTCCTTAACAAAGAACCATGGAGTGTTCGGGTAAAGAAAAGCTACACTTAAGTTATTCCTTGTAGGGCCCACAGAAGAGGTAAAACGTGCTGTGATATCACTCCCACAGTATGGGAGAGTAACTGCTGGGCTAGCTTGGATTTGGCTTATTCACTTCTCCCCTATCATTTAAGGATCTCATTCTTCTTTCATCTCCTCTCCTCTCCTCCCCTTCCCTCTCCTTTCCCCTCTCCTCTTCTCTTCTCTTCTTTTTTCTTTTCAGAAAGAGAAACCAACTCTGAGTATTTATTGGAGTATTGTAGAATACTGGAAGAATGCATGAAATTAAGGAGAGGATTCCTGCAGCTTCAGGAACAAACATGGAAGCCCTAGGAATACCAATAACTGAGCTTCTATGTCTAAAATGCTGTCAGAGGATGACCCCAGGCAATGGTTCATTTTATGTGTTTACTTGGCTAGGCCACAGTCCCCAGGTATTTGGTCAAACATTATTCTAGATGATTTTGTGAAGGCATTTTTAAAATGAGATTACCACTTAAATCAGTGGACTTTGAGTAAAGCAGGTTACCCTCCATAATGTGAGTGGGCCTCATCCAACCCGCTGAAGGTCTTAACAGGAAAAAGACTGACCTCCCAGAGGAAGAGGGAATTCTGCCAGCAGACTGCCTTCAAACTCAAACTGCAATTTTTCCCTGGGTCTCCAGCCTGCTGGCTTACCCTGCAGACTTACAACTAGTCAACCTCCATAATTTCATGAGCCTCTTCCTTAAAATAAATCTCTCTGTCTCTCTCTCAATCTATCTAGATAGATATGGATACACGTATAGATGTGGATATAGATATATTTCCTCTTGGTTCTGTTTCTCTGGAGAACCCTGACTCATACACTAGCTACAGCTGTTTTCACTCACCTGGCTCTCCATTCAAGGTCAGATTCAGAGAACATGAAATATCCTTGGGCCTCAAACTACTTTAATTCAGGTGCTGTGCTCTTGTTGACTGAAAGAAAAATGCACAATGTAAAAGCTGTGAGTTTCAGTTTTCTTCAGGGACCTTACTGAGGACTAGAGTATGGGAAACAGCCTCTGAGAAGCTCTGAGGGGACTGCTCCAAAGAAGTAGGAGGAGAAGCCAGTATACACATGATTTTTGACTAGGGAGTTCGTGTAGTCAAGCACACATCTCAGCGAAAGATAACGGATATAGGCATAAGGAACAGATATCTCAGTTAAGTATTTTAGTGTTTTTCTGTGTATGAGAGGATGAAAGAATGCGGGTTTATTAAAATTCTTCCTAAAATATACACTAACTATTTGAGGGGGTCTGTTTTTCTAACGCACAGGATGCCTCATCCTGTTTTTTGTCCTGAATTCCTTTCAGGGTGCACCGTCGGTCAGTAACGACAGTGGCTAATAACTAGATCCTTGTAGAACTGGATGGTGGGCAACATTCTTTGTTTTATAGTCCCCCCTTTGGGTTATACATTCTACCAAGGTTTGGGAGGCATTTCATGACCAATGTGTCTCACAGGGCTAGGAAGTCTCGTACCTAGGTCAGGTGAGGATTCCATTGATAAGCCAGTTCATTTTCTAGACCCTGTTAATGGTAGCAATAAAAGTCTCTGGATCACATGACTTACTACTCTGTTATGGTCCATGAAATGATTCTCCCTTGTTGTTTCTTCCCATATCCAGAGTTACACTATTACAGTCATTTCAGTCTTACGTAAAACTATATATTTGGTCAACCATTTCAAGTTGCTTAGTCATCATTATTTTTGTCAGAGACTCTGTTACACATTGGGTAGTACAAACAACAACAATCTTGTACAATAGGTAAAATACAGATAATAGAGCTAGTAGCATTAATAAAGTCATAAGTAAGAATTTAAGGGACTTCCCTGGTGGCTCAGTGGTTAAGAATCCACCTGCCAATGCAGAGGACATGGGTGCAATCCCTGGTCAGGGAAGATGCCACATGCTGCGGAGCAACTTAAGCCAGTGTGCCACAGCTACTGAAGTCCGCACACCTAGAGCCCACGCTCGCAACTAAGAGAAGCCACTGCAATGAGAAGCCCGCACACCGCAGCAAAGAGTAGCCCCCAGTCGCGGCAACTAGAGAAAGACCACTGGCAGCAATGAAGGCCCAACGCAGCCAAAAAAAAGTTACACAGATAAATAAATAAATAAACAAACAAACAAACAGAAAAGATTATTTGAATGTTTAAAAAAAAAAAGGAAATTAAGCCAAGAATTTCCATTACCAGCCCAGTTCTTTAAGAGACCACCGAGACTAAGGAGTGATTGTTCAAGGAGAAATCTGATTTTTCATGTGGGTCACTAAATATTAAAGGATTTTATATTGAAAGGATATATGTCACATTAAAGGATTAATCTGGTATAAAGACATAACATTCAGTTTGAAGCTGGGTGCAGGTGCCTCCTTGAGGTACTAGGGCCATGTGATTTTGTAATACCGCTCTTCTCAACATAGAGACTTCAGAATTCAGTAGCATAATGGCCTGCTAACTTTTCTCAACATAGAGACTTCAGAATTCAGTAGCATAATGGCCTGATAACTATCACTTAAGGCTTGTTGAATGAATTTCGTTAAGGATTTGACGTGGCTGATTACATTTTCCAATCCTACTGAAGGTGCAAAGATAGCTGCTAAACGGTTATACCCATGAGATACCAGTGATCGATCAGGCTCATACCAATGGTAAATTTTCTGGAGTCCTATCTAAATTGGCACACGAGTGGCCTTGAGCCCAAGGGAATCGTAGGGTACATCTTCTTATCTATCCTGGATAGTTTTCATTTAAAAACTTAATCATGAATCAGGTATTACGGTATAAAACTCACTAGTTTATAAATAACAGTTGGAATGAATCATCTATTCATTTGGGTTTAAAAAGGCTTCTTTTCTCTCTTTTCCTCAGTCTCAGGAACTGGGGATGGTCTAGAAAATAAGTTTCCTGAGAGCCCTGCTGGAACATTTGTATCTGAATTCCTTTCGGGGTGCTCTGTCACTCCGTGACTGCAGTGGCTAACGACTTGATCCTTGTAGAACTGGATGGTGGGCAGCATGCTTTGTTTTACACTCTAAATGACTTTTCTGGGAGCTGCTAAATAAGCTGGAGTGGACAGAACATTTACAACCCAGTGAACTAAATAAACAAGGAGCTCTGTTAACCGACTGATCAGGCTTAGAAGATTTCAAGTAACATAAATTTGACGAGGCTCTGTTATCCATCATAAAATGCTACTGATCATCTCTGTCAGGTTTTTCTGGCATTTGATGTCAAGGGATAAGGACACTCCTGCTATCCACTGTTTACTCATTGGGGAATGTAATCCTTTAACCCCATTCCTTGTGTAACACCAAGCTGTAAACTACATTTAAGAGAATTGCGTCAGGTCCTAAACCTACATCTAGTGAGGGATAGTGTTACTTCACAAATCATGCCTAATGTTAATAACTCAAGCTGCAAAATGACCTCTCTGGCTTTGTATCAGTTTAACGCACCACCATAGATTGTATATCTTATGTAAAATCTCTTGTTTGTTGGAAAATTCTCAGACCCCGAGGTCTAGTTTTTCTCCTTTCACACTTTCAAATTGCACATAAATAAAAAGCATTTCCTCTAATGGTTTCATGACACGCGCAGAAGTTTTGCTCTCTACCACTCCTCCCCCCAGTCACCCCCCTTCTGATACTACCTTGCTGGCCTTTCTGATACTAAAATCTTCCCTGTCGCATGAGACACAGCATTCGTTCCAGGCTCTCCATCAGCTGCCCTAGGTTCTCTGCTTTTATCCCAGGCTCCTCCCTGGTGTTCTATCCCAACATTTCCAACTTTCACTTACATGGTTGGAGAACTGAGTGGTCCTTGAGATTCCAGCACCTGCTACAGTAGCTGAGAGATAGAAAGGAGCACTGTCCTCACCACCTACTCACAGGAGGTGGTCTTGATAGACATATGCTTGTCCCAAGCCTCCCTCCTGGAGGCCCTGTCCTTCCTACTGAAACTGAAGGGAAGGGGGCAGGACACAACATTTAAAAGAATGATATTACCGGCGAGACATTAACTGGTTAGAGCCAACTAGGTCCAAGATAGTGGAAGATTTGACTTCCAGTAGATGGTGAGTTTCGTTATGCACTCATTCTAGTACATTAGCATGCTGTTCTGAGGCCAACCCTAAAAGGCCAAAAAGTGGGTGGTGGCCCACTTCCTGAAAATCTCCGCCCCTTCTCCAAAACAGTTCGAATAATCCTCCCACTCATTAGCCTGTGAAATTATCCAGCCCATAAATACTAACCACCCCATATTCTGGAGGCTCTCGCCTTCTGAGATGGCCCACACTCTGCCTGTGGACTGTGTTTCTCCCAGGGCCACTCTTGCCCTTTTGAGATGGACTGCATTCTATCTATGGAATGTGTGTCTCTCTAAATAAATCCACTTCTTACCTATCACTTTGCCTCTGGCTGAATTCCTTCTGTGCTGAGACATAAAGAACCTGAGCTTCATTAAGTCTGGAGACCAGGTGTGCAATTTTAATTAAAAGACAGTGGGTTCGAGTCCCAGCTCATGGGTTCAGGTCCCAATCCGGGTTTCGACTGAGTTTGCATCTCATCTGAGTTGTGCAGTTTCACTACCATCCCAGGGTTATAATGAAAGGAGGAGGGAGGCACAGCTGGCTACCAGGCTCTGAGGATAAATCTAGAAGTCTCAAGACTAGAAACAGGTTTATGGACGTCACAGACTTTATTTGATTCAACAGACACTTTTGAGGACCTACCCTCAAAAGTGCCAGGCACTTTTCTACAAATTGAAGATAATTCTCAGCTTTTTTAGAGCTTTTATTCTGGACGACTGGAGGCTGAAACTATGCATGATGACAAGCGACGACAGAGGTAGACTTCTGATATTCTCCTCCAAACCAACTGAAACGCTGGCTAACTCCCCAGGTCCTGAAGCTTCGTGATGTTAATATGCTGTTGTTTCTGCACAAATACTGAACAAAGGGTTCCTTGGGACATGTTTTAAAAGATAAAATTCTGGTGTCATGGTGTTTCTGGTTCTCTGTTCATGTCAGGCAAGACCCTTCGGGAAGAAACTGTGGGTGTGGAGGGATTCTCTTGCATACCCTTTATGCTTTTTGTTGCCTAAAAAAAATACACCACATGAGAGTTGCGAGTTTAATTTTTATTTGGGGCAAAATGAGGACTGCAGCCCGGGAGACAGCATTTCAGAGAGCTCTGAGAAACTTCTCTGAGGGGGCAAGGGGAGGGGCCAGGATATAGAGGAGTTTTGCAACAAAGGCAGGTAGTTGAGAACGTCAAAGGATTATTGTTAATTAAAGAAAACCAGATAACTCAAGTTAAGGAATTTAGCGCTTTTCTATGTATGGGAAGATGCAAGAGTCTGGGCTCACTGAAATCATTCCTTTGATGTGCACCTCAGCCATCTGGAGCCAGTATCCTGTGCTTTCCCATCCTAAGTCTCCTCAGGGGGCACCGCAGGGAGTGGCTGCAGCCTGTTGGCTGCTAGATGGCAGGTATTCTTTTCAGCCCTGAGTTTCCTCAGGGCTCACCAGCTCACACTGGAGGGCTGCAATCACTGATGATTGTGACATCCTTTGTTTACTGATACGGCAGGAAATATTCCATTTATAAATATTCCATTCATCACTTTCAGGCGTGGCTCAGGCCCTGGGATCCAGGGTAGGTCTGGTGGGGACAGACCTTCCTCCTCTGGACCCGTTGTGGGCAAACTGCAGCCCGTGAACCAAGTCCAACCCGCCACTGGTTTCTAATAAAATTTTACAGACACATAGCTATGTGCATTCATCTCTGTACTGTCTATGGCTGCTTTTCATGCTGCAACAGCACAGCTGAGGGGCTACAACAGATATGGTGTGGGCTGCAGAGCCTAAATATTTATTATTGGACCCTTCACAGGAAGTTTGCCCACTCCTTTAGAATAATGGTGCTATGGATGGAAAATGCTGTCTGTGCATCAGTAAACAAAGGATGTGGCAGCCATCAGGCCCCGACAGCAGCCCCCAACAGTGAGCCCTGAGGGAACTCAGGATGGAGACCAGCAGGCTGCCTCTTTGCCAAGCCCTCAGCCGCTGCGACCACCCCCAACGGTGCCCCTGAGGGGCACCTGGATGGGAAAGCGCAGGATACTGGCCCTAGAGAGCTGAGCTGCATATCAAAGGGACCATTTCAATGAGCCCAGACTCTTGCATCTCCTCATACACGGAAAAGCACTAAATTCATTAACTTGAGATGTCTGGTTTTCTTTATTTAACAGTAACCTTTTGATGTTCCTACCACCTGGACTTTGTTACAAAAACCCCTATAAATCCTGGCTCCACCCTTATCACTTCAGAGGAATCCCTCAGAGCTATCTGAGAGGCTGCTTCCTGGGCTTAAGTCCTCAGTTTTGGCCACCAGATAAACATAATCCTCAACTTTTAGGCTGTGGATTTTTTTTTCAGTGGACAGTTCTCAAAGTGTGGTCCCCGTGTTACCGAGTGCAAGCTCGCTCTGTTCGCTACACGACAGGCCAATAAGTCAGAGATGAGGTGTTGAGGCAGGGAGTATGCCTTTATGCACAAAGCCTGCAGACCGAGAAGATGGCGCACTGAAGCCTCAAAAGGACCATCTTATCAGGGTTTGGAGGCCAGCTTCTTCTTCTTCTTGTTTTTTTAACGTCTTTACTGGAGTATAACTGCTTTACAATGTTGTTTTTAGTATTTTAAGGAACTCCATATTGTTCTCCATAGAGGCTGTACCAATTTACATTCCCACCAACAGTGCAAGAGGCCTCCCATTTCTCCATACCCTCTCCAGCATTTATTGTTTGTAGATTTTTTGATGACAGCCATTCTGACTGGTGTGAGGTGATACCACATTGTAGTTTTTTTTTTTTTTTAACAGCTTTATTGGAGTATAATTGCTTTACAATGTTGTGTTAGCTTCTGCTGTATAACAAAGTGAATCAGCTGTACATATACATATATCCCCATATCTCCTTCATCTTGTGTCTTCCTCCCACCCTCCCTATCCCACTCCTCTAGGTCGTCACAGAGCACCCAGCTGATCTCCCTGTGCTATGCAGCTGCTTCCCACTAGCTATCTGTTTTACATTTGGTAGTGTTCATATGTCAATACCACTCTCACTTCGTCCCAGCTTACACTTCCCCTTCCCCGTATCCTCAAGTCCATTCTCTACGTCTGTGTCTTTATTCCTGTCCTGCCCCTAGGCTCTTCAGAACCATTTTTGTTTGTTTGTTTTTTTCGATTCCATATATATGTGTTAGCATACAGTATTTGTTTTTCTCTTTCTGACTTACTTCATTCTGTATGACAGTCTCTGTGTCCATCCACCTCACTACAAATAACTCAATTTCATTTCTTTTTATGGCTAAGTAATATTCCATTGTATATATGTGCCACATCTTCTTTATCTATTCATCTGTTGATGGACACTGAGGTTGCTTCCATGTCCTGGCTATTGTAAATAGTGCTGCAATGAACATTGTGGTACATGACCCTTTTGAATTATGGTTTTCTCTGTGTATATGCCCAGAAGTGAGATTGCTGGGTTGTATGGTAGTTCTATTTTTAGTTTTTTAAGGAACCTACATACTATTCTCCATAGTGTCTGTATCAATTTACATTCCCACCAACAGTGCAAGAGGGTTCCCTTTTCTCCACACCCTCTCCAGCATTTATTGTTTCTAGATTTTTTGATGAGGGCCATTCTGACCGGTGTGAGGTTATGCCTCATTGTAGTTTTAATTTGCATTTCTCTAATGATTAGAGATGTTGAGCATCCTTTCACGTGTTTGTTGGCAATCTGTATATCTTCTTCGGAGAAATGGCTATTTAGGTCTTCTGCCCATCTTTGGATTGGGTTGTTTTTTTTTTGATATTGAGCTGCATGAGCTGCTTGTAAATTTTGGAGATTAATCCTTTATCAGTTGCTTTGTTTGCAAATATTTTCTCCCATTCTGAGGTTTGTCTTTTCGTCTTGTTTATGTTTTCCTTTGCTGTGCAAAAGCTTTTAAGTTTCATTAGGTCCTGTTTATTTTTGTCTTTATTTCCATTTCTCTAGGAGGTGGGTCACAAAGGATCATGCTGTGATTTATGTCATAGAGTGTTCTGCCTATGTTTTCCTCTAAGAGTTTTATAATATCTGGCCTTACATTGAGGTCTTTAATCCATTTTGAGTTTATTTTTGTGTATGGTATTAAGGAGGGTTCTAATTTCATTCTTTTCCATGTAGCTGTCCACTTTTCCCAGCACCACTGATTGAAGAGGCTGTCTTTTCTTCATTGGATACTCTTGCCTCCTTTATCAAAGATAAGGTGACCATATGTGTGTGGGTTTATCTCTGACCTTTCTATCCTGTTCATTGATCTATATTTCTTTTTTTGTGTCACTACAATACTGTCTTGATTACTGTAGCTTTGTAGTATGCTCTGAAGTCTGGAAGCCTGATGCCTCCAGCTCCGTTTTTCCTTCTCAAGCTTTTTTTGGCTATTCAGGGTCTTTTGTGTTTCCATACAAATTGTGCAATTTTTTTGTTCTAGTTCTGTGAAAACTGCCATTGGTATTTTGATAGGGATTGCATTAAATCTGCAGATTGCTTTGGGTAGTATAGTCATTTTCACAATGTTGATTCTTCCAATCCAAGAACATGGTATATCTCTCCATCTGTTTGCATCATCTTTAATTACTTTCATCAGTGTCATAGTTTTCTGCATACAGGTCTTTTGTCTCCTTAGGTAGGTTTATTCCTAGGCATTTTATTCTTGTTGTTGCAATGGTAAATGGGAGTGTTTCCTCAATTTCTCTTTCAGATTTTCCATCGTTGGTGTATAGGAATGCAAGAGATTTCTGTGCATTAATTCTGTATTCTGCTACTCTACCAAATTCATTGATTAACTCTAGTAGTTTTCTGGTAGCATATTTAGGATTCTATATGTATAGTATTATGCTATCTGCAAAGAGTGACAGTTTTACTTCTTTTCCAATTTGGATTTGTTTTATTTCTTTTTCTTCTCTGATTGCTGTGGCTAAAACTTCCAAAACTACGTTGAATAATAGTGAGAGCGAGCAACCTTGTCTTGTTCCTGATCTTAGTGGAATCTTAGTGGTTTCAGTTTTTCACCATTGAGGACAATGTTTGCTGTGGGTTTGTCATATATGGCCTTTATTATGTTGAGGAAAGTTCCCTCTGTGCCTACTTTCTGGAGGGTTTTTATCATAAATGGGTGTTGAATTTTGTTGAAAGCTTTCTCTTCATCTATTGAGTTGATCGTATGGTTTTTCTCCTTCAATTTGTTAATACGGTGTATCACATTGATTGATTTCTGCATATTGGAGAATCCTTGCATTCCTGGGATAAACCCCACTTGATCATGGTGTATGATCCTTTTAATGTGCTGTTGGATTCTGTTTGCTAGTATTATGTTGAGGATTTTTGCATCTATGTTCATCAGTGATATTGGGCTGTAGTCTTCTTTCTTTGTGACATCTTTGTCTGGTTTTGGTATCAGGGTGATGGTGGCCTCGTAGAATGAGTTTGGGAGTGTTCCTCCCTCTGCTATATTTTGGAAGAGTTTGAGAAGGATAGGTGTTAACTCTTCTCTAAATGTTTGATGGAATTCGCCTGTGAAGCCATCTGGTCCTGGGCTTTTGTTTGTTGGAAGATTTTTAATCACAGTTTCAATTTCAGTGCTTGTGAATTGTCTGTTCATATTTTCTATTTCTTCCTGGTTCAGTCTCGGAAGGTTGTGCATTTCTAAGCATGTGTCCATTTCTTCCAGGTTGTCCATTTCATTGGCATATAGTTGCTTGTGGTAATCTCTCATGATCCTTTGTATTTCTGCAGTATCATTTGTTACTTTTCCATTTCTAATTCTTTTGATTTGAGACTTCTCCATTTTTTTCTTGATGAGTCTGGCTAATGGTTTATCAATTTTGTTTATCTTCCCAAAGAACCAGCTTTTAGCTTTATTGATCTGTGCTATCATTTCCTTCATTTCTTTTTCATTTATTTCTGATCTGATCTTTATGATTTCTTTCCTTCTGCTAAATTTGGGTTTTTTTTGTTCTTCTTTCTCTAATTGCTTTAGGTGTAAGGTTAGGTTGTTTATTTGAGTTGTTTCTTGTTTCTTAAGGTAGGATTGTATTGCTATAAACTTCCCTCTTAGAACTGCTTTTGCTGCATCCCATAGGTTTTGGGTCATCGTGTTTTCATTGTCATTTGTTTCTAGGTAGTTACTGATTTCCTCTTTGATTTCTTCAGTGATCTCTTGGTTATTAAGTAGTGTATTGTTTAGCCTCCATGTGTTTGTATTTTTTACAGATTTTTTCCTGTAATTGAGATCTAGGCTCATAGCATTGTAGTCGGAAAAGATACTTGATACGATTTCAATTTTCTTAAATTTATCAAGGCTTGATTTGTGACCCAAGATATGATCTATCCTGGAGAATGTTCCATGAGCACTTGAGAAGAATGTGTATTCTGTTGTTTTTGGATAGAATGTCCTATAAATATCAATTAAGTCCATCTTGTTTAATGTATCATTTAAAGCTTGTGTTTCCTTATTTATTTTCATTTTGGATGATCTGTCCATTGGTGAAAGTGGGGTGTTAAAGTCCCCTACTATGATTGTGTTACTGTCGATTTCCCCTTTTATGGCTGTTAGTATTTGCCTTATGTATTGAGGTGCTCCTTTGTTGGGTGCATAAACATTTACAATTGTTATATCTTCTTCTTGGATTGATCCCTTGATCATTATGTAGTGTCCTTCCTTGTCTCTTGTAACATTCTTTATTCTTCTCCTTCGAATCTGAATGAGATCTTTGCCGGGTAGAGTAATCTTGGTTGTACGTTCTTCCCTTTCATCACTTTAAGTATGTCCTGCCACTCCCTTCTGGTTTGCAGAGTTTCTGCTGAAAGCTCAGCAGAGTTTCAGAGTTTCAGAGTTTCTGCTGAAATCCTCTTATGGGGATTCCCTTGTATGTTATTTGTTGCTTTTCCCTTGCTGCTTTCAATATTTTTTCTTTGTATTTAATTTTTGATAATTTGATTAATATGTGTCTCGGCATGTTTCTCTTTGGGTTTATCCTGCATGGTACTCTCTGTGCTTCCTGGACTTGATTGACTATTTCCTTTCCCATGTTAGGTTAGTTTTCGACTATAATCTCTTCAAATATTTTCTCAGATCCTTTCTTTTTCTCTTCTTCTTCTGAGACCCCTGTAATTTGAATGTTGGTGCGTTTCATGTTGTCCCAGAGGTATCTGAGACTGTCCTCAATTCTTTTCATTCCTTTTTCTTTATTCTGCTCCCTGGCAGTTATTTCCACCATTTTATCTTCCAGTCCACTTATCCTTTCTTCTGCCTCAGTTATTCTGTCATTGATTCTTTCTAGAGTATTTTTAATTGCCGTAATTGTGTTGTTCATCACTGTTTGTTTGTGCTTTAGTTCTTCTAGATCCTTGTTAAATGTTTCTCGTATTTTCTGCATTCTGTTTCTGAGATTTTGGATCATGTTTACTATCATTACTCTGAATTCTTTTTCAGGTAGTTGCCTATTTTGTCTTCGTTTATTTGTTCTTGTAGGTTTTTACCTTGCTCCGTTGTTTGTTAAATTTTTTTGCCATTTCATTTTTGGTTTTTTTGGATGGGTATTGCCATATTCCTGTCTTACTGGTTGTTTGGCCTGAGATGTCCAGCAGTGGAGTTTGCAGGCTGTTGGATAGAGCTGGGTCTTGGTGCTGAGATGAGGACCTCTGGGAGGCCTCACTCTGACTGATATTCACTGGGGTCTGAGGTTCTCTGTTAGTCCAGCTGTTTGGACTCAGAGCTCCCATCACTGGAGCTCAGGCCTGACCTCCAGCCTGGGAACGAAGATACTGCCAGTTTTGTGGTGTGGTTAAAAAATAAAAATATTTTTAAAAAGGAAGAAAAAAGGAGCAGTACAATATCAAAGAATAAAAAACAAAATAAAATTAGAAAGATAAAAAATATATTAGGAAAAGTAAAACTATAATTGAAACACAGCAACAGGGTAAAATAAAACCACAACAGAAAAAAGAAAAAAAAACGGGGGGGGGGGGCAAACAAACCAAAAGGAGAGAGCACTAATAAAGTATAAAGAATAAAATAAAATAAAATTAGAAAAATAAAAGATTTATCAGGAAAAATAAATATATAAAAAATCAACAACAATGAATCAACAAGGTAAAACAGAACCCCAATCTGTTACAGCCACTATGGAGAACAGTATGGAGGTTCCTTAAAAAACTAAAACTAGAATTACCATATGATCCAGCAATCCCACTACTGGGCATATACCCAGAGAAAACCATAATTCAAAAAGAAACATGCACCCCAATATTCATTGTAGCACTATTTACAATAGCCAGGTCATGGAAGCAACCTAAATGCCCATCGACAGATGAATGGATAAAGAAGTTGTGGTACATATATACAATGGAATATTACTCAGCCATAAAAAGGAACGAAATTGGGTCATTTGTTGAGACATGGATGGATCTAGAGACTGTCATACAGAGTGAAGTAAGCCAGAAAGAGAAAAACAAATATTGTCTATTAACGCATGTTTGTGGACCGTAGAAAAACGGTACAGATGAACAGGTTTGCAGGGCAGAAGTCCAGACACAGATGTAGAGAACAAACGTATGGATACCAAGGGGGTAATATGTGGGGGGGTGTGGGGGTGTGATGAATTGGGCGAATGGAATTGACATGTATACACTGATGTGTATAAAACTGATGACTAATAAGAACCTGCTGCATAAAAAAGTAAATAGAATAAAATTCAAAAAAAAAAGCCTTGGC
This sequence comes from Pseudorca crassidens, assembly GCF_039906515.1. Classification (NCBI taxonomy): domain Eukaryota; kingdom Metazoa; phylum Chordata; class Mammalia; order Artiodactyla; family Delphinidae; genus Pseudorca; species Pseudorca crassidens. The sequence continues at coordinate 9,486,689 of NC_090298.1, forward strand.
TAAGGGGCAGAGTTTAGGCGGGGGTAGAACTTAGACAGGGGCGGGGTTTTGGGTGGGGCAGGACCTAGGAGGGTAGGGGGGTGACGTTTGAGTGTGGGGCGGGGCCTAGGCTCAGGACCCACGTAGTCGGAAAAGGCCCTGGGGGCGAGGTCTAGGCGGGGCCACGTTCAAGTGTGGGGCGGGGCCTCTGTTTAAGACCTGCGCGGAAGGGGAGAGGCAGCACGTGGAAAGGAGGGCCTCTGGAGTGTGGAGTTCTGGAATTTGGAGGAAAGGCCCTGGGTTGGGGTGTGTGGGTGGGGTTTAGGCCCAGCTCCATGGAGGGGGTCTCAGAGGGGGTCTTGGAGTGTAGAGGTGGGGGCCTGAGTGGGGAGGTAGGGGTGGGGATTTGGCTCTGCACGGCAGGAGGGAGGCCCCAAGGGCAAAGGATTAGGCTCCAGAGCCCAACAGGCTCCCCGGTGCCTAAGTGGACAGGGAAAGCGCTGGCCCCGCTCCCTTCCGTTCCTTCGCACCCCTCCCCCACCATATCCCCCAGGGTCTCCCCCATCGCGGCTGGACCCCTAACCGTGGGTGGGTCCCACTGGCTGTAGGAACCCCTCCCCTCCCCTAGCCGCCCCTCAGGGGTGCTGGTCCCGGAGGTCCGGCCTTTACTTTTGCTCCCCCTTCCCTCCCTCCCTCTCCCTCAGGACCCGTGTGGCTGAAGGGGGCCTCGGGTGGGCAGAGGATCAGGCCTGGGATCTCAGCAGGTTCCTGGGGTCCCAAGTGGGCAGGGCAAACCTGGCCACACTCCCTTTTGATCCTCTGCCCTCCCAATGGCTCCCCAATTTCCCCCTTTGGGCAAGGGATCCCTTCCCCTCCCCAAGCCGCCCCTTAGGGGCGCCAGTCCCGTCCTGCCTCCACTTCTCCTCCCCCCTCACTCCCCCCACGCCCCATGTCCTACCCAGTCACTGGGGGTTCCTCCCATACCTTTAGGTGTCCGTGGTCCCCCACCGGTGCCTGGTAGGTGCCCTAGTTGTGAGGAAACACAAATTCCGCGTTCTCCTAGTACGCCATCTTTATTCAGAAAGCCGGCAGGCTGAGAAGATGGCAGACTAAAGTCTCAAAATAACCATCTTATTGGGATTTGGATGCCAGTTTCTTTTATAGCACAGAGAGGGGGAGGAGATGAGGAAGTAAAGTAAGAAGGCCAGAAGTTTTGCAAATGTCCCCTGGAATGGCCAGCCTTGGGGAGGGGATGTGTTACTTTCTTCTTTCTTGCAGCCATCCACAGGTGGACAGGGTCAGGGTGCTTCCCTGAACAAAGGCACTTTGGTTTGACATTCAGGCAGAGGGGCAGGGTTCCCCGAGGCAGGCCATTCTGTATAGACAGTATCCTTTCAGTGAACAAAAGCGGCGGAACGGAAAGGTTAAAGTAAAAGAAAGAGATCCAACACGTAGTCAGATTTGGCTCTTCCCTGTTAAACCTAGACCAGTAGCACCTGCATCAACTGAGACCTTGTGAAGAAATGGAAGTTCTCTCCCTACCCTAGACCTGCTCCATCAGGAACTCTGGGGTGGGGCCTGGCAACCTGTAGTTTAGTAAGCCTTCCAGGTGATGCTGTTTCACGCTACAGTTTGAGAACCACCGAATATATGATTTTTTTCCTATAATATTTAGGGACCTACCAAGAAGTCAAAACCCCGAAGCAGTTTTTGAATTCCTGATATATCCTTATTTTTTCACATGGTTGCTAAGAAAGTGAATGTTGCATGTTGAGATGCATTGGCTGAAGCATCTTAAGAGAGGCATTACATATAGCAGTGGCATTAATGATTAAGAACTGTATTCACCGCAGAAGGGATCGTTGACTGATTTTATAACACTTATGAGGGCTAATATTTAGCTCGTTGATTTATGACCATCACATCAATGTCCCTTTTAAAAGTTAAAACTCTTTAAATTAATTTTTGATCACAGTTGAGAAGGCATTGACTGATTACGTGTATTAGTGCTCTGTGATTACAAACAACTTCCTTGCTGTCCCAGGACGCTGTGAACGAGGCTGATTTACAGATTCCCGTGTAAGGTATGAGAAAGGGAGGGAGATGGCTGTGCCCTTCTTGCTCGGGGTACATGTGATACTGCCTCCGAGGTTGCTGACTCTTGCCATCTTCTAAAGAGGAAAAAAAATCTGTATTTGGGAACACTGAGTTTCAAAGTTTGGGATTTCCAAAATGCAGTCTACATGATGAAATTGAAGGGTAAGCACTGGGAGACTTTAGTCCATTGTTTGGAATATGTTTCCCTGGTTACGTGGACGAATGATGAGTGAAGGGCTTCCTGGTGGCGCAGTGGTTGGGAGTCCGCCTGCTGAGGCAGGGGACACGGGTTCATGCCCCGGTCTGGGAGGATCCCACATGCCGCGGAGCGGCTGGGCCCGTGAGCCATGGCCGCTGGGCCTGCGTGTCCAGAGCCTGTGCTCTGCAACGGGAGAGGCCACAGCTGTGAGAGGCCCACGTACCGCAAAAAAAAAAAAAAAAAAAAAATGAGTGAAAATGTTGCAGGAAGGGGGACCTCTTCCAGGGCCCGAGAGTGGGCTCTTGTCTAACACTCAGAAATGAATTGTCCGAGGAGACACACGCGCTGACAAAGCAAGAGACTTTATTGGGAAGGGGCGGCCGGGCGGAGAGCAGCAGGGTAAGGGCACCCAGGAGAACCGCTCTTCACGTGGCTCACAGTCTCGGGTTTTATGGTGATGGGGTTAGTTTCCAGGTTGTCTCTGGCCAATCATTCCGACTCAGGGTCCTTCCTGGTGGCATGTGCATCAGTCAGCCAAGATGGATTCCAGTGAGAAGGATTCTGGGAGGTTGGTGGGATATGTGGACTGGCACCTCCTCTCTCCTTTTGACCTTTCTCGAATTCTTGCAGTTGGTGGTAGCTTGTTAGTTCCATATTCCTTACCAGGACCTCCTGTTGTAAGATAACTCATGCAAATGGTTACTATAGTTGCTGGCCAGGGCGGGCGGTTTCGGCCAGAGTTTCCCCTAACAAAAAGATTCCATCACACTTCCTTGATGTTGTGATGATGGGCCTGACTCCTGTTTCCAGGTGCTCAGACTTTAAAAATCTCCATGACCAAGCCTCTTCCTCTATCTTCACTTTAGGCTTAGTACTGTAATTATTATCATGAACTTTTTCTTTCATTTACATGTCCTGTATCCTCCGATCAGATGGGATTTTCACAGTCAGCAAAATGTTTCTTTTGTTGTATCATCAACTAAAAGAAATGAATGGTACTCCTGTTCTAGTTGATTAGGTAGAAATTCATTATTAGGGTGGCAAAGGGAAAATATCAGGTAATTTCAGGCCTTCCTACGCTCACCCTATTGAGTCGATTGTCACACAACTTCTAACGTGATTGCAGGCAACAAGAATTCACAGGTCATATGTCCGCTACTTGGCTGGTGATTACCAATATGGACTCAATATAATCTGCACGTGTTTGTGATGAAACATTTTATATATGTGACCTGAAGGCCTTTGTTAGAAATAGTAACATACTAGTGCTACTGTACCTTTATTGCTAATTTTTTTTTTTTTTTTTTTTTTGCGGTATGCGGGCCTCTCACTGTTGTGGCCTCTCCCGTTGCGGAGCACAGGCTCCGGACACGCAGGCTCAGCGGCCATGGCTCACGGGCCTAGCCGCTCCGCGGCATGTGGGATCTTCCCGGACCAGGGCACGAACCTGTGTCCCCCGCATCGGCAGGCGAACTCTCAACCACTGCGCCACCAGGGAAGCCCAACATGTGTGCCATTCCTTATTTTATTTTATTGAAGTACAGTTGATTTACAATGTTGCATTCGTTTCAGGTGTATAGCATAGTGATTCAGTTATACATATACATATGTTCATTCTTTTTCTGATTCTTTTCCCATATAGGTTATTACAGAGGATTGAGTAGAGTTCCCTGTGTTATACAGTAGGTCCTTATTAGTTATCTATTTTATGTATAGTAGTGTGTGTATGTTAATCCCAAGCTCCTAATTTATCCCTCCCTCTCTTGTTTCCCCTTTGGTAACCATAAATTTGTTTTCGAAATCTGTAAGTCTATTTCTGTTTTGTAAATAGATTCATTTATATCATTTTTTAAAATTAGATTCCACATGTGAGTGATAGCATATTATATTTGTCTTTCTCTGTCTGACTTACTTCACTTAGTATGATAATTTCTAGGTCCATCCACATTGCTGCAAATAGCATTATTTCATTCTTTTTTATGGCTGAATAATATTCCATTGTGTATATGTACCACATCTTCTTTATCCATTTATCTGTCGATAAGCTGCTACATTTTGGGGGTAATTTGTTATGCAGCTATAGATAACCATTACACAGGAGGAAAAACCCAGACCTGAATGAGGGAATAATACAGCTTTCAGGCTGATAGAACTTGTTCAGTCTGCTTTATGTAAGTTAAATGAAATCGGAAAATACTACACAGCTGAAGTATCCCTCTTTGGAAGTAGACTGTTATTTGACACAAGTTCAGATGTCCCCACCTATTTTCAAACATGTGCCGGGCCTGTCTGTCTTCTCCTAGGTTCGCACACTGCTTGGGGGCTGGTTCTTCACCTATCTTTATGCACAGACCTAATATCTTAGCTTATGTGGAAAATGGTCTTTTATATCTGAATCGGCTAATATTTATATAAAAGAAAATACCAGAAGATGCCCACTTTGTATTGACCTGCTATTTCTTTCTTTGAAAATGAAACTATGGCGTATCACAAAGACAAGTTTGGACTTTGCAAAAATTGCCCTGTGCACTCGGTGGATCAGCCTTCGTGCTCAGGCAGCTCCGAGCCCCCGCAGTCTGCAGAGGCGCCGTGAGCAGCTGCAGCTGCCCCAGCCAGATCTGCTCACCCCACTGCCCCTCGAACCCCCAACAGCTGCTGGGGTGGCTGTCAGCCAGAACTGTGGAGGCAGCAGGAGGCGTAACTCTGCTGCCAGCGCTGCTTGGACCGAGATGGGAGCTGCGTGTGGAAAAGGCGGATCAATTCAACTTGCGTTCTTTACCTTTCTTCTCTCATTTTCATCTGTAGAATCTTGAAACGGAGATCCTTTCTGGACACGGGCATATGCTTTGAATGACCCAGACGTGGACACGTGGACATACACGCAGACACATACGTGTGCACACACACCTTCCTTCTCATATTTGCTTCACATGGACAGCAGACAGAGCTGAAGAATACTTTGAAGTTTGTCCATCCAGTGGCTTTAAGCCAACCATCACATGCTGTACTTTAGGCATGATTTTTAAATGCAGATTTGGGGTCCAGTCCAGACCTAGTTGAATTGGTCTCTGGTGGTGATGCCCAGGAGTCAGATGGTAAATTGGTCATGACCATCTCCGCCCCCAGCAAGAAGCCACACGATTTTGGTGAGTGGGGACCCATTCTAGTTTGCTCGTGCTTCTGTAACAAGGTACCACAGACTCGGGGGTTTAAACAACAGACTGTTATCGTCTCAAAGCTCTGAAGGCCAGAAGTCCAAACTCAAGAGGCCTTCAGGGTTGGTTCCTTCTGAGGCTGTGAGGGAGAATCTTGTTCCAGGCCTCTCTCCTTGGCTTGTAGACGGCTGTCTTCTCCTGTGTCTCCTCACATTGTCTTCCCCCCATCTGTGTCCAAATGTCCCCTTTTTATGGGGACACTAGGCTTATTGGATTGGCACCCACCCTAGTGACCTCATTTTAATTGGGTTACTGCTGTAAAAATCCTGTCTCCAGATAAAGTCACAGGTCCTGGGGGTTAGGACCCTAACATATCTTTTTCTGGGGACACAATTCAACCTATAACAGGACTCCTTCATGTAATAGGTGGCTACGTCCTGAATCTTCTATAATAATAAAATGATCATAGTAATGTTTATGGGGTACTTACTATCTGTGTTAACTGTTTTACATGAATTATTAAAATTTAACCTTCACAGCAAACTTTGAAGAAGTTGTTGTCATGTTTCCCAATTTAGAGATGATAAAACTGAGGCTTAAAGAAATTGGATAACTTTCCCAAGACCTCACAATTAGTAGGTGGTGAGGGAGGGCCCCAGTCCAGGTTAGAACATTCCAGAAGCCATGCTGCTCCCTATTGCACATTTAATTGTCGTAAACTTCTAATTGTTACTAAAGTCCATTTGCGTTTAGTCAGTCTCTGCTTTCCTATCTCATCGGTCTAACCTTTTTTGTCTTCCATCTGTAGCCAGAGTAACTGTATTCTTTCCTCTTTGTCACATGCTTCCCGAAGGTTTCTAGGAACTTCTGAGCCCTCATTTTTCCAGGGTACACACCCCTGTTCTTTCTTTGGGTGACATGCCTGGCGTCCTCAGACCACAGTGGCCCATCTTCTTGGACCCTCCAGTTTGCTGATGAGCATCTTAACGTGTTGTCCCCAGTGTAGACTGGAACTGGGTTTGCACACAGTCTTGCCCTAAAAGTGCTGGCTTATCATGCTCAGAGTAAACAAAACTCTCCCAGTTATCTGTGCTTGGTGTCCCATCAGGACGGACCACACAGTTTCTGTTCCTTCCACATAAGAACAGTGGAATATGGGCTAAGCACAGATTGTAGGCCACAGACTGTAGACTCTATGCGTATGTCACCCTAAAGAACTCATTCCCACTATCTCGACCAGGGCAAAGTTATAAACTGAGGCAAGGAAACCCCAGTGTTGCAGGGACAGGGCCCCTACTGTTGGGACCCTTCCCGGGGTTTCCAGCTCACTGGACGGGGCCAACCCCAAACTCTCCTCTTACGTGGGCTTCTCACAGCAAGCGCAAGCCATCAGCTAGGTTTTCTGTTGGCGTGTTTGTTTCTTCCCCTCCTCTCCTGGGTGTCTGGAACCGGGAAAGACTTTCTTTCTCTCCATCTTACTCTCTTTAGTTCACGGAGCTGCTCTTTGGGTAACAGTAGAATTCAAGAGATGGTCATTATCCCAAATCCATGGTTTCTTACTTGGCCTGCTGACCATGGAGGAGATTGGCATGACCAGCTTGTGTGGGTCCGTGCAGCCCGGTTGGTTTCAGCATCTGTTATGGGACAAGTGCCTGGCTGCCTGCCCTCCCTCCTCTCCTCTCTTCCAAACAGTGATGAGCTCTGGTTCCAGGCACCGTTCTAGACCCTGGGGACCCTAGAGTCGAACGAGACACACAAGGTTCCTGCCTTCAGGGGTGTTCTTATGCTGGGCTGACAGGTGCAAACAAGTGAATCCATGAAGTGTGTTCAGGTTGTGAGAACAGCAATGATGGAGATAAAACAGGATAACAAGGTGTGTGTATGTGTGTGTGCCCCCTTTTCCAGTTCCTCCAGTGCTAAACTCTCCAGCTTCTAATTTATGCTTTCTCAGCAAACCTACATTCTCTTGACACATCTCATGTCAGTACCAGCTCACACGTTTCAGCCCCCTTTATTTGCCAGATGAGGTTCTGCAAAGGGATTTTTCAATTTACCCCAATGGTGGAATTAAGATGATTAAATATGCAATCAACCAACTTAAAACTACAAGTGGTTCCTGCCAGTGTGTTCACTGAGCCAGGTGTGATTCTGGATGTCGGACATGATCTGACCTCCTTGAAACCACCTCTCTGTTTTGTGAGAGTCGGTGGAAGCAAAGCAGAGCCCTGGAAAAACTGCAGAGTCCAGCAAGATGGTCTTTGTTTTCTGTTCCTCTGCCCTTTCATCTCCTCAGCAGTGCCCTCGTCCACCTCTCAGGCCTTTTCACCTTGGGTCCTCTCCACTTATCAAAACAAGAAAAGACTGGCTATCATGTATTCATGGTTAAATGGAAAATCAGGGTCAGGGGTACCAGGCCTGGGGCCCTCTATTCAGGAATAATGATACTGCATTTTTCTGTGACCTCAGCAGTTCTCATCCCTGAGGACCCTGAGCTTGGCTGAGTGAGTTGTAGGTTGGGGACCCCAGTAAGTCCATTGCACAAGGAAAAAGGAGCTGTGAGGCTAGCCCTGGCCCTGCCTACGTCAGCGAGGCCTGGACGAGGCAGCCAGGGATGGGATCCATACCAGAATAAACACTGTCCTCCCAAGGCAGGCAGAAGGCTCTCACATCCGGGGGAAGAGAGAAAGCACTTACCAGGCCTTTTTTTTTCCCTGAGGCGCAGTAGAACAAAGCTGGTAGCCGTACTGAATGTCCTAGGCCCCTACTCACAGCTATAACTGAGTGGGAATTCTCTCAGGCTGTTGCTTTTCTCTTTAATGAACATTTTAGGCAACCATTTTCCTCTTCTGGAGTGAGAGATCCTGCCCCCTTTAAAGATATTTCAGACGTCAGCCAACTAACCTGCCTGTCTCCTGGGCAGTGAGTGGGGAGGAGGTCTGGGCACCTCTGTGAACCCAGCCTCCAGGTCACTCTGAAATCCTGCTCTGGGCTGACGCGGTCCTCAGGGCGGCCTTCCAGCCTGCTCCTGAGCAGCCAGGCTAACCTGTGGGCCATCCCTGCTACTTGCAGGCCACTGACCGCATGGCCCAAGCATCAGCTGGGGCTTCTGGGCTGCCCCCGCTGCAGCCCCAGGCCAGAGGCCAACACTTCCTCGGAGTTCTGCCCTGTGAAGTGGTCCCCGCTTCTTGGCTTTCCCCACTGGCTCCCTCCCTTTGCAGCCTTCACAGAGGCTGAAGCTTCCCCCTCCCGTCACCCCTCCCCTTTCTTTAGGCTGGATTCTCTCCTCCTGTGCAAAGATTTCCGACTCTGCAGAGCTCATCTCCTGAGCGCCTTCTTCCATCTGTGGACCAAGCCTCTGCCTAGGTTCCTCCATGTATTCTGAGGCAGAGACAGCAGGAGCCTGTCATTCCCGCTGCATTGGCCAAAACTGGAAGCGGGAAGCAGGAAGCAGGAAGCAGGAAGTAATTGTTTGTGCTGTTTCCGGATTCCTTCCTCTGGGCCCCAGGAAACCAGCCTGGCCGTGGCTAGTGAGGTAGGGATGCAGAAGGTCCCAGCCTTGGGGCTAACCTGTAGAGAATATTCAGGAAAATTGTTAACCAGGGTGCTGATTTCAGCTACATAGCAAGGTGAGTTGAGACAAAATATCAGGGAGCTATTGCAGAAATAATTTCAATAACTATTATTTGAATGAACTATTTATCATCCATGCCTACTTGTCACGGGGTGGATAAACACTTATGCACATTAAAAAAATGTCTACTTAACTTTGAGGCAAGTTTTCTTCAATTACAAAGCCAAATCCAGCTCATGTACATCCCACCTAACTGGTGAGTTGCTCGGGCAGCATGGTCTAAAAAGCAGCTAGAGACACTGACCTGTAATGGACACGGCTTGGACACCCCACTATGGACATTTTATCAAGTACGCTACTTGGGTTTCCTCCTTTCCAGGCTTGACATGTCACGGAAAAATTAACTTGCCAAGGATTGCACAGCTTTAAAATGGTGGAAGAAGAAATCAGCTTGAGGACCCCAGGACCCTCATACCTCAGCCTTTTGAGGAACACGAGGCTGCATCTTTCCCTGTTCTACCCGCCCTGTTGCATGCAAAAGCAGATTCACTTCTGTTCACTCAACGTATGCGTTTCTGGAAAAGTGTACAAAGTAGAATGCTTGTATCTTTCCAATTCACGAGGGGGAAGTTATTTTTTAAAGGAATGTTATGGAAAGAATGCTTTGATAAGGTGACACCCCCGTGCCCTCCTGACCTAATTCACCTTCCACATCCCTGCAGTGGGATTGTGGCTGGACGTTCACCTTTCTGCGTCCTGGTGTCTGGGTGTCAGTTCTGAAGTCTGTGCTGCATAAATCCAGGCGCTAATAGTCTAACAGCTTCATTAATAAACTCCTGATGGGTGAGATGTTAAACCCACACTACTAATAGGTTTAGAGCTTTCCACCTGGGGTTACCGTCTGGGGGAGGTGTTCTATTTTTATCTCTTCTTTGCCTTTGCGCCGATTGCTGTTCTGTAAGGGATCTGGGCTACCCAGAGTATGTTTAGTTCATTTGGCTGGGACACTTTCTTAACGGTATAGAGATAACCAATTGTGTAGTTTATATTGGAATTGAGGGTTTTGCCTCCCTCAAGAATATTATAATCTTAACTGATTGTTTGAGGCTCCATTTCCTTTAGATAAATAGAGAAATGTGTTTTCTCTTCCCATTCTCTTCCCCTATTCCAGTGAGCAGTTTTTCAACAGACTGTAACAGAAGATTTCTCTGTCTGCATTGGGAGTCATCTCAGATTTACGTTCAGAAAAGCTACTAAAAATGTGAGGTGCAAACAACTGGGCAAAAGCAGAGGAATGAAAAGAAGTTGTTTGATGAGGATTTTGCAGAACAGTGGGCCAAGGCTGTCACTTGCAGAAGGACTTCGCTTTTTCTTAGGAGGGGGGAGTTTGCTTCCGCCCACCCCAGGCAGTCACTCCAGAGGGTTCACATGACCCTTCATCCTTCATGCAAGGGGATCCTACACATCTGAGGCAGAGAATCCTTCCACGTTACCTCAGTTAGATTGGAGTGCCTTTCTAGTGAGTTCTTTTCTGACTTCGTATGATATAAAGCTGTTTGAAGTTATTTGACACCAAAATAAACAAACATTTCATAAGAGGTGATGTCTCCCTGAGCTTACGCAGTAATGTTTATTCTGCCAATTTCTGGGCAGAAAAACATTCCACCTATGTTAACCATGCATTGTGGCAAAAGTCACAAGGACCTTTCCTCCCCCCAGTTTTTCTCCATGGTTTTCGCTTACTCAAGTAAATATTGTCAGTTGAACACGTCAACTTTAGCCAGCAGCTCGGCTGGTGTTTCAGTTCTGTTTCTTGCTGGGGTTGAGTATCATGGTCTTTTAACTGGGAAGCCTTTCTTGCATTCACACGACCTGTGATTCCCTGGTACCCGCGAGGTGTGCCGCTCACCACAGCTGATCATAGCTGTGTCTTCCCAGTCACACTTTAGGTGACGTGATGTCAGAGCTTGAAACCGGCCTCAATGGAGTAGTTACACCATAGAAATTGGCAAGGCCTACAAATCATGGCCTCCCCCCCGCTCCCTGAGAGCCCGTTGTTAAATGTTTACAGCTCTCCAGTGCCTGCGGCCATCACGTCTCAGTGACTCAAGCCCTAGAAGACATGGTACAAGTGTTGGACAAAGAGTTGCTGTCTAGGACCTTGGTCTGGGGCTTCATCAACAGAGGAGAACACTGGAGGGTCCTACCGCCACTGCCTCCGCCATCACTCAGCTGGAAGGTGGACCTGTGTGTGTGTGTGCGCCTCTGTGTGTGTGTGCGCATGTGAACACACGTGTGAGCCTCTTTGTGAGCGAGGGCCCGAACAGCCCCTCCCTCCTGCACGGTTTCCTTCTCACCATCTTCCCCTCCTACCTGAGCCCATCAGACCCACCTGGGCACTCGTTAGCTGGGCAAAGAGCTGCTCAGAGCCAAACATGGCCTCGTGAGAGTGAAGAGTGGCTCCCCAGGGGAATATGAGGCTGGGGCGACGCTGATCATGTCCTTCCCCTTCTCTCGTCCACTCCTCCGTCCTGCGCTTTAAACTTAACATTCAGGGCCCTTTACAGAGAAGAGGATGCCCTGGCTGGGAAGCTGGTGTGGAGTGAAGAGGGAGGCAGAGCTGATGTGGCCTGTTTGCTTGGCTGGTAGTGGGTGGAGGTGGGAGTCTGGACTGGCCACGTGTCAGAGCCCCCCGGCTTCCCTAGAATCCTCCGGCCTCCGGCTCTGCCTCTTTTTCCTCACCACTAAAATCTCAGTCTGATCTCAGGGACCTGAACCTTTTTGCAGCTCTTGCCTCTTGTCTGACCTCTGTAGCTACTGCTTAGGCTGTTTGGGGTGGAGGCCTGAGTCACCACCCAGAGTGAGACATGTGGGCAGGAGCCCTGGCCTCCACCTTGTGCCCTGAGGCTGGGCTGCTCTGGCCGCTATATGGGCTTACAGTTTGCCAGCATTGCTCTACAATCTTTATGCATCATAGAAGCCTTAGACCTCACAGGGGTCCACTGGGGCCGGCAACTCCTTTTCCCATTTCACTGGTGGGGAGACAGATTCCAAGACATGAAGTAACGTCCAAAATCTCACAGCCAGCAAGTGTCAGAAGCAGAACTGGAGGCCGAAGTTCCAGCCCCTCATCTCCATTCAGTCTCTCAAGGGCCAAAGGCAGCTGTTGAGTTTAGTTGCCAGTTTCTGAGACTCTCTCCTCCACCAATTTTCTGTCTCAAATGTAACCATAGCAATGCTGCCTTCCCAGGCCGGGCGAGGAATCCATTTCTACAGGGGCCTTTAACTCTCGCTGCGTGCCATGCCCTGACTTTGCTGCACCCAGGAGACAGCCCCTGTTCGGACTCAGCAGGCAAGGCCCGAGGAGGGGGGTCCATGCCTGGACCCAGCCCCTGGCTCTGCTCTGGGGGGGAGTTAGAGCCCAGGGAGTAGAGATTCGCCTGAGGCAGGGTGTGGAATTCACGCTCAACCAGGCCAGCTCAGGCCCGTCCTGGGTGCTTCCCTGCACCTGAGGGTGTCCCCTGGGCTCTGCTGGGGCTGGGGGTGGGGTGCCTGAGAACCCTTGGATGGTGGCGGGAGATCACTGCCCTCGGACACTGGGAAGAGCTGCAGAAGGACAGGGCCCATCTCAGAAGAGACACAAAAATGTCCCAGGTGCCTGGTTGGACCATGTAAGGCCACGTAAGTGTGGGCGTTGGTGAAGTGACCCAAAAGCGCATGGCTGCTGGGGCCAGGCCTTTTGTCCCCCTGCCCTCCATCCCTCAAACCTCTCAGAACCATTGCAGGGCTAGACGGAGATTTTTACCTCTGAGGTGATGCCCTCCCAGAAGCAGGTGCTCAAAACGTCCGGCAGTTGATGAATAAAGCAAAGGGGAGTAAACAGCGGCGGTGTTGACGGTTCACCTGCTTGGCTGTCTTCTTTGGCTTCTTTTCCAGTCATGCTTCTTCTAACGAGTTTAAACTCAGCCATGATCAAACAAAGCCTCGGTTATAGTCCGTTCCTTAACTGGAGTCACTTGTTTGTCTGAGCACAGTGGTCATTTTGCTGCCTACCTGTGAAAGGGAATATGCGCGAATTTTACAAGTTTATTAATTCCATATATTTTCGATTTTTAGCAGGGTCTCCAGACTGATTCCACATGTCCTTTAGAACATGTCCACAGTTGTTCTAAAGGTAGCAGTTCTTATTTTTAAAACACTCTTTATAATAGAACAAGGGCACTGACATGTCTGGGTTCATGGAGAGATATGCTTTTGTCCCACCTGTTTACTGTTGGTAGGTGTTAGATCAAGTCTGATCTCCAGCAGGCCGTTAAAAATTTGACTACTGATATATAGATAATTACAAAAACATATCTCAGATGTTGTATTTTCCTAACAGTTAATTTTAGTTTCAAATAGAAGAATTCAAGCCTTAAAGTATTCTATAGCTCCGAGGGGCCTGGTAGGAAATAAGGATGTTGCTTTTGTGTAACACAAATTGTAGACGACAGATTCTTTTTTTCCTTTGCTTCCGTCAAAGAGGTGTTCTTGTCCACTACAGCTGAGATGAAACTAACATCTGCTGTCTGCCTCGGGGTTCTCGAAAGTGTGCTGAATAAAACTCAATAACAACGCTCAGAATATTCCTTACTTTTAGCTGCCGTGGGGCTGACACATAACGATGTGCGTAAAGCCCTCTTCGCACGGCGAGCACGAGCCACATCTGGATGTGGTGAGCGTTCCAAACTCCCCCAATGGCACTGCCCCAGGAGGTGCTAATATTCCTGACCTTGACCAAAGATGCCGTTCTTGGTCTGCTCTTTCGTCTTTTAGGTGCAGGGACTGCTACTCTCTCTCATGCAAAAATATTCCCTTGAGGGCTTCCCTGGTGGCGCAGTGGTTGAGAGTCCGCCTGCCTATGCAGGGGACACAGGTTCGTGCCCCGGTCCGGGAAGATCCCACATGCGGTGGAGTGGCTGGGCCTGTGAGCCATGGCTGCTGGGCCTGTGCGTCCAGAGCCTGTGCTCCGCAACGGGAGAGGCCACAACAGTGAGAGGCCCGCGTACTCCAAAAAAAAAAAAAAAAATATATATATATATATATATATATATATATATATATATATATATATATTCCCTTGACCTTGTAATCATCAAAGAAGCCTCAGCTTATGCTTTTCTAAGTGATCCTACACAGCATGCATTAACAGGTCTTAGGATTGACCTGTAATTATTTTCCACGTTGAAGGACGGTCAATCTTACAGATTTCTCTCAGCCCTCAAAATTCAACACATATAATGGGCCTCTATTCGGCACCCCTCCCTCTTTCCAAACCTCTTATCAGGTGACTTTGCATCTCTGCTTATCAAGAGGTGACATCTATTTCCCCAACTCTGCACGTGGGCTGAGCTTGTGCCTTGCATTGGCTCAAAGAATGCAGTGGATGTGACCTTGCCGTGGGGCAGGTCTGAGCCTGGGCCTCCAGAGACCCTGTGCACTTCTGGTCTCTCTCTCTCTCGTGCATCTCTGTTTTGCTATAAGAACATGGCCAGGCTAGCCTGTTTGAGGATGAAAGACCATGTGCGGTAAAGCCAAGTCGTCCCAGCCCAAGGCCATCGTAGACCAGCCCGTCCCCAGCCACCCTGCCCACTAATCGCAGACTCACATACATGGCAGCCAAGGACACCCAAGCCCAGTCCAGCCAATTCAGAAATGATACATGGCTGTAGTTTTAAGGCACATGGTTTGGGGGGCTTTTTGTTACTCGTCAATAATGAATTGATACACCTGGAGCACAATAAGTGTTTGTAAACATAACTAATATTTTTAGGTTATTATCCAGCTCATCAAATAAGTCCTGGCTCCACCATTGTGAGCCCCCTTCCTGTGGGACTCTCCTTTCCAGTCCCCGTTTGCCTCTGCTCGCTGTGCTAAGTACGTGCTTCTGTCAGCTTTGTAGATAATGGACATCCTCCACTCCCTGCATTTCATTTCCCAATGTAGCGTTCAAGAGAAAAAAACAAACCAAAGGGCTTCTTCTTAGTGGAGAAAGAGCAGAGTATATTAAATTCCTGGAACCACATTAAATTGACACAAAAGTTACAAAATGAGAGGCGACTTGATCCTAGGCACTGCTCTTTGGTATCAGTTTGACCTCCCTCTATCTCTTCTAAGCAGGAATGCCAGTCCTCTTCTCACAGTTGTCCCAGGCAAGCCCCCAAATGCTGAGCACACAGGGAAGACAGAGTAAATACACGTGGAACGGAATTGAATTAGATGGAGAGAAACTGTCTAATTCTGGGTCCGATTTCTACTAGTGCCAGGTATCTGCCATTTGACCTCAGTCCAAGAAGTCATCATCTCTACATGTGGTTCTTCTTCTGCAAAACAGGAATAATTGTGTCTGCTCCACTTACCTCATACATCATTGCAAGGATGAAATTAGGTGGCATGTTGGAAATGCTTTGTAAACTGTTGAGAACTCTAGTGCAATGTAAGGCATTGTTGTGGTTGTTACTATTTCAGGTCCAGCAGGGGAGATTGGATCTGGGGAAAATGGCAGACAGCCCAGGGTGGCGGGGCGGGGAGGCTGACTTGTTTCTTTATCAGCAGATAACGTAGGCAAAGCATTGTGACTCATATCAGAAAAGAAGCCTGGCAAACACAAAGGAAATAGTCTGGAGAAAGCAGACGAGCCCACAGTTGGAATTCTGCATTGGGGTTTAGGATGCTGAAAGCATTGGAAGGAGTCCAGGGAAAAGCAATGTGAGTCACCTCAGAACAGAAGGTCCAACTTGGGGGGGAGTCGGAGTGAAATGTGTGAGCTTTGGCTACCAGGAAATTGCACTTGTTTTCCCAGGTTCTTCCAAGAGGTGGCTGTTTCAGGGATGTGTGCCTTGCTGGTGTAGCGGATGCTGGTGTACAGAGCCCCACACAGGGACGCCCAAACTCCACCCCTAGTCTGGACGAAGAAGACAGACATGCACCAGAGGAAAAGGAGTCGAACTTTTCCACGTGGACCAAAGGGAGTTATACTAATTAGGGTACTTTGGGCTGCAAGTAACAGACAGATAACAAGGTTAAGGTCATTCATTACCCTTTTAAAAGAAGTCCCGAGATGGGCCAGTGCCAGGACTGGTTAAGTCAGCAGCTCAACAAAACCATCTAGGACTCAGTTTACTCCCCCTTCTCTCTCTGGTACCCTCAGTGGCTTGGTTTGTCCTTTTAGGCTGGCTTCCTTCATAGTCCAAAGATAGCTGCTGCAATTCCCATCACACCACACAGATGACACCATCTCTACCCCTTTGTAAGAGCAGGAAATAATTTCGCAGGTATTTCCCAGCAGATTCCTCCTTCCATTGCACTTGACCATGACTGCATCCCTTTTCCAAACCTAAATCCATCACCCACAAGGAGAATAAAATGGCAGTGACTGGCTTAGACCAATCAAGATTCTCACTGGAACTGTAGAGAGCCTGGTCCACAGAAGCACAAGGCCTTCCAGTCCCTGAACACAGTTGGGATTCTGATGGCAGGCAAGGAGGGAAGCTGCAAGGAAGGAGATGGTCAGGCATCAACCAAGAACCACTGCATCTGGTCCACGTGACTCATAGACTATGCTCTTCAAAATGGGATACATAACAGATAGAATGTTATCAGTGCCTTGATAATAGCTAACATACTGGGTAATTACTCTGCACCAGGTGGTGTGCTCAGCACTTCATAGGTGTCATCTCTTTCAATCATGTCAACAGCCTGAAGCCCCCTTGTAATGAGACTTTTGGAGGAAGATGGGTGGAACTTGAGTAACTGAATCTCCTTGGAAGAGTCCAAGGTTAATCCTTCTTACATCAAATTGCTCTCTCTAAATAACTGTTTTGTTGTGTTTCTGGTGAATTTTGTCTTCTCTTTCTAGCAGCTGACCTCACCTTTGACTATTATAATTTCTTCCCTGGGTTGTTTTCTTGGATGGTGTCCTTAACATACGTGCCCAGGAGTCAGGGGGAGAGTCCAGTGATATAAAAAGCAAGCCCAGAAGGGCTTTGAAATTACAGTTACTTATTTTTGTGTTTGATTTTTTGAATTGGCATGTATGTTTCTTTTTAAAAGCCAATCAATACAAAAGTACTGTTAAAAGCAAATTTGATAAACAACAAGGTCCTACTGTAGAGCACAGGGAACTATATTCAATATCCTGTGATAAACCGTAATGGAAAAGAATATGAAAAAGAATGTCTATATGTATGTATAACTGAATCACTTTGCTGTATAGCAGAAATTAACACAACATCGTAAAGCAACTATATGTCAATAAAATAAATTTTAAAAATTACAGAAAGGGCTTCCCTGGTGGCGCAGTTGTTGAGAGTCTGCCT
Organism: Pseudorca crassidens; assembly: GCF_039906515.1. NCBI lineage: Eukaryota > Metazoa > Chordata > Mammalia > Artiodactyla > Delphinidae > Pseudorca > Pseudorca crassidens. Next base: position 9,504,047 of record NC_090298.1, read on the forward strand.
GCCGATGCAGGGGACATGGCTTCGTGCCCCGGTCCGGGAAGATTCCACATGCCGCGGAGCGGCTGGGCCCGTGAGCCATGGCCGCTGAGCCTGCACGTCTGGAGCCTGTGCTCCGCAATGGGAGAGGCCACAACAGTGAGAGGCCTGCGTACCGCAAAAAAAAAAAAAAAAAAAAACAGAAAAAAAAAAAAAAAAACAGAAAAAAAAAGCAAATATGCCTCCCACACTAGTCCCTGCCCAAATCTTCTCTCCCGCTATTCCATCCCTTCCTTCCTGTTTACTGATGAGCTATTTTACGCAAAGGTCCATGCCAATGTCAAGCCGGCCCATGGAGTTTCATGCAGCTATCTTTGATTCCTTCCCTCCCAACATTTCCAACATCCATCAGTGCCAAGTCCTAAGCAACCATCTTCACAAAACCTCCTCATTCCTGTCCATTCATTGTTTCTCCCTGGACCCATAGCACCAGCCTCCAGTGGCCTCCCGGACTCCACTGACTACTTGCTCTTTCTGCCTCCATCCTCTTTAAGGGTATTTTTTACATACACTACATTATGGGCTGAATTGTGTCCCCCCACCCCCCATTCATATGGTGAAGTCCTGACCCCTAGTACCTCTGAATGTGACTGTAATTGGAGGCAGGGCCTTTAAAGAGGTGATTAAGTTAAGATGAAGTCATTAAGGTGGGCCCTAATCCAGTATGAATGGTGTCCTTGTAGGAAGAGGAGATTAGGGCACAGAGGTGTGCACACAGGGGAGATCATGTGAAGAAACCGAAGAGAAGATGACCATCTGGGGCTAGAGAGAGGCCCAGGGGAGAAGCCAACCCTGCTGCCACCTTGATCTTGGACTTCCAGCCTCCAGAAATGTGAGAAGATAAATTTCTTTTGTTTAAGCCATCCATCCAGTCTGTGGTACTTTGCTACAGAAGCCCTAGGAAATGAACACAGACCACTTATGATCAAGTCACTCATTTGTTCAAAAACTTTATAATGGATTCTAGTTTCTCAGCATTAAGCAGACTTCCTCCCCCAAGGCTTTCGCAGGACCTTACGATCTGGAGCTGATCTGCCTTTACTATCTTCACTTTTTATCTACTCACACTGCGCTGGTTTCCATGCAGTGAACAGGGCCTGACATTTCCTGCCTCTGTGCCTTGGCACACACAGGTTGTCCCTTTTATGGAAAATAGTTTTGCATTTCCATGCCATGCCCCTCCCATCTCTAGCTGTTGAAATCACATTTATTAAGCCGTGTGCTCTCCCAAACCCACAACTCAGTGGGATCACGCTTTCCCTTCCCTGCACCACTGTGTAAAATCCTCATGACAGGCACTGTATTCTGCCCTGTGATCAACTTAAGAGTATTTTTTATTGCCTTAATATAGTTTTTTAATAAATGTATTTATTTATTTTATTTATCTTTGGCCACATTGGGTCTTCGTTGCTGCGCGCGGGCTAAGCTTTCTCTAGTTGTGGCGAGCGGGGGCTACTCTTCATTGCAGCGTGCAGGCTTTTCATTGTGGTGGCTTCTCTTGCTGTGGAGCTCGGGCTCTAGGCACGTGGGCTTCAGTAGTTGTGGCACGCAGGCTCAGTAGTTGTGGTGCACAGGCTTAGTTGCTCCGTGGCATGTGGAATCTTCTCAGACCAGGGCTCGAACCCGCGTCCCTGGCATTGGCAGGCGGATTCTTAACCACTGTGCCACCAGGAAAGTCTCTTGCCTTAATATTTGACTGTAAAATTCTTGAGCACAGCTTCTGCATCTCGCTCATCTTTCCATCTTCAATCCAGGATGAGTAGGCAAATAGCATATTTTCACAAAGATGAGTGGGATAAAATAACATTGTTTTAAATTTTGTTGCTCTATATTTTGATCCTGTTTTTAAATTAGGAGCAAAAATTTAAAACAATGCCCATTAAAAAAATAAGAAATAGGAAACGCGAATTTGAACTGTGTCACTTCTGGAATGACCCAGAGGAAGATGTGAAACTCTAGGTGGGAGAAACCCTGAATAGAAGAAAGTCTTAACTACTTCACCTGCTATTGCAGCTATATTTTAAAATATAGGCTACTTACTTAGGGTAGAATTTTGCCTGAATATTGTGGAATTTTTTCTTAAAGAAAAACATTTGATCTCTGGAGACAACTTTACAGAAGATTTGCATCGGAAAGCTGGCCGGAAGGTGCGGGGGGGGGGGGGGGGGGACTCTGAATTCTTTTTCCTCTGGAATTACCTTGCCTTTGAGATGCTTTGTAGCTGTGGGAGCAGCAGTTTTCAGTAGCAAGCAGGCTTCTGAGTGCAAACCTACACCCTTAACACCATCTGCTCTGCGTGCACATGGAAACCATGTGTAAGTGTGGGTTGGCTTGGACGCGCTGAAACATGATCAAAGGGAAAGTGATTTACATAATCTGTCCCTTCCTATTTGCTTTTGGGGCCGTCATTAGACTGAGGAACCCAATTAGAGGTAAAAAAAACACACACACACAAAAAACAAAACCAAAAATATTACCTCTCCTCCAAAATGCCTGCAAAATGAGGAGAAAAATATTTTCTTTTCATTACTGCAAGAGAAAACTGAGAGATGAAACCATTAGCGACGTGAAATCTAGTGGGAAAACAGGTGGATTTTTTTCCCTTAGTGAATCTTAAAACAGTAAGATTTCCCTCCCTTTCTTTTTCTTTTCCCCTCGTCTGTCTGTCACATTGGGAGGCCTGCTGACAAGGACTTGAATAGGCTCTGTAATGAGCCACAGGCATCCGTACACGGTGGCACATTAAATGCATTGAGAAGCCATGTACGTGGGGAAGGAGCCATGGAAACAGAGGAATAAAATGTGCTGGTCTCCCTGGGGCTCTGCGATGCTGCTCAGTGGAGGGGAGGGGGACTTGGTGTCCCTGGAGTGTCCCTGATGGAGTTGGATTTCTGGGGTGCCCCAGGGTCCTAGCTATCAGAGCCATGAGGTTTCAGGGAGGAAGGATATCAAGCTGGAGACATGGAGATGGGGTAGGACCTGCCTCTGTGCTGAGAAGGGGTGGTGGGTACCACCTACCCAGATACTCTCTTACTTAGATGCTGAGTGTCTTACATCAAGCTCCCAGAAGCAGGGACATTATGCAGGGGGTTCATTGAGGAAGTGCTCTCAGGACAAGGGCAGGAGGGGTCAGGAGAGGACGGGTAGGGGAGATGTGTTTTGGGGGAGAAGCAGGTGAGAATGTGGGCTCCACTGGAGACCAGATCCCACGGGGAGCTCTGGTGCAGGAATCGTACCACACAGCTGGTCCCTTTAGAGGCAAGAAGGCTGGCCCTTGATATCACGTTTCGTCACTGGTCACTGGCCATGGGGTGAGGTGCAGCAACTTCCGCTAGGACAAGGAGAATGCTCAGGAGTTGGGGCCAGTAGTGCGTTACCAGCTGTATTAGTCCACGCAGGCTGCAGGGACAAAGTATTACAGATGGGGTGGGGGGGAGCCTAAACAACAGAAATTTATTGACTCACAGTCTGGAGGCCAGAAGTCCAAAATCAAGATCCTTAATGTTCACCGCAGCACTATTTACAATAGCCAAGACATGGAAGCAAACTAAATGTCCATTGATGGACGAATGGATAAAGAAGATGTGGTACAGGGGCTTCCCTGGTGGTGCAGTGGTTGAGAGTCCACCTGCCGATGCAGGGGACATGGGTTCGTGCCTTGGTCCAGGAAGATCCCACATGCCGCGGAGCAGCTGGGCCCGTGAGCCATGGCCGCTGAGCCTGCGCGTCCGGAGCCTGTGCTCCACAATGGGAGAGGCCGCAACAGTGAGAGGCCCGCATACTGCAAAAAATAAATAAATAAATAAAAGAAGATGTGGTACATATATACAATGGAATATTACTCAGCCATAAAAAAGGGTGAAATAATGCATTTGCAGCAACACGGATGGACCTAGAGATAATCATACTAAGTGAAATAAGTCAGAAAGAGAAAGACAAATATTATATGATGTCACTTATTGTGGAATCTAAAAAAATTATTCACACTGCTATATTTAAAATGGATAACTAACAAGGACCTACTATATAGCACAGGGAACTCTGCTCAGTATTCTGTAATAACCTAGTTGGGAAAAGAATTTGAAAAAGAATAGATATCTGTATATGTACGACTGAATCACTTTGTTGTACACCTGAAACTAACACAACATTGTTAATCAACTATACTCCAATATAAAATAAAAAGTGAAAAAAATTAAAAAATAATAAAAAATTATAAAAATGATTCAAATGAACTTATTTACAAAACAGAAAGAGACTCACAGGTATAGAAATCAAACTTATGGTTACCAAAGGGGAAAGGTGATAGGGCAGGGATAAATTAGGAGTTTGGGATTAACAGATACAAGCTACTATATGTAAAATAGGTAAACAACAAGGACCTACTGTGTAGCACAGGAACTCTATTCGATATCTTGTAACAACCTATAATGGAAAAGAATTTGAAAAAGAATATTCTCCATGTATCTCCTCGTGTTGTCTTCCCCCTGTAAGGGTCCAAATAAAAGGGGACTTTTGCATAAGGACACCAGTCATATTGGTTTAACTGCCCCTCCCATGACTTCATTAGCACAGACCCTATTTCGAATAAAGTCACAGCAGAAGGTGCTGGGGGCTAGAACTTCAACACAGGAATTTTGGGGGTGGCACAACTCAATCCTTAACCCCAGTCAACATTTTTCAGCAGCCCGGAGGTGGAGGCACCTACCCGATGGTAAAGAGGACCCAAGCTGGGCACCACCAGCCTCCCCGCCGTGTAGAACAGAAAAGCAAGTGCCCATGTTGGGTCATCTTAGGCGTCACCACTGGTTTCTTCTGGCACCTTCTCAGATGAAACAGCCTCTGGGGTGGACAATTCTCAAAAAGCGCTAAAGGCTGTTAAACACTAATATCCTAGCACAGATTCGTTTTGGAAAAGCACTTTTCTCCACAATAACACTGTGCCACTGAGAAGAGTGGAAAAGCTGGGGAGAAGGCGAAAGCCGGGGGGAAGGGGAAAAGATTTTCTGGAATCCCTAGGGCCTCAGGCCAGGCCGGCAGGAAGGGAGCGTGGTCAGGGGAGCGGCCCTGGACAGAGATGCGCCCCTCCTCTGATGGGACGGGGACAGGAGAGTCTCTGATTAGGGAGAAGCAGTGTCCTTGGGGGAACGGAAAGGTGAAGGAGGACAATGTAGGATCAGCATTAGAAGTGGAAACGGGAAGTATGACTGCACAGGAGTCTGGATCACAAACAGCAACTTCTCCGTGTCATGGGGGAGGGGACAGGATTGGGGCGGCCTCCCCACCTCCAGCTGTCCCCACTGCAGAGGCCTCCCCCTTTCCTCTCGGGCCACCGTCCTGTGTCCAGCAATCTCAGACCCCAAGGGCAGGACTGAAGGTCATTGCAGAGGTCCTTTCCATCCCCACTTAAGGACCAGCACACTTTCTGGAAGGCTTTGCACAGGGGACAGTTTGTAAAAGTGGGACCCCCCAGAACTGCAGGCATTTCTGAGGTTCTGAGGGAGGTTCTTGGGAGGCAAATGGGTTTCCCAACCTCCCTGTTTGATGTTGATGGGGGAGAAACTGCTTTCCTTTTCGTGAAGAATAAAAGGAAGCAGCATCTCTTTCTGACTGAAGGCGCTTTAGTCTTGGGCTTGGTTGGTAAAGACACCCGTGGGAGGCACCTTTCTCTGTTCCTATTTCGTGAAAAGGATGGAGGGACGTGGACTCAGGTGCCAGGAGGCAAGCTAGAGTTGAACGGAAAAAGAATAATGTAGTGTATTGGGTAGATTGCTACACAGCTGGTTTTAGAGCAACTTTATTTAAAATAAAGTATATGTGTGTGTTATATATTATGTATCATCACATCCAAACAAAAGTAATAGGAATGCCTTCATTTTGTTAAATACCCAGGTGGGGCTTCCCTTTTTCTGGTTGTCTTGTACATTTCTATGGTTTTGCTCCATCTGTTTGTTTGAATCACGATGCAAACGTGGCCCCGGCAGGGCATTGGATGACAACTCTCTTATGTCTGTCTTCATCCTTTGTTTTCCCTGCACTGGCTTGCGTACGTGACTGGGTGTTTATCCCGTAGGGTTTCCAGCAGTCTAGATTTTGCTGATTTTTCCCGCTTGTGACATTTAACCTGTCCCTCTGTCTGCTGTCTTTCTTATGAAGTGATAGGTAGATGCATGATCAGATTCAGATTTGGTTTATTTGGCAAGGCTGCTACTTGGGTGCTGGGTTCGATCCCTGGTCTTGGAGGACCCCACATGCCGCGGAGCAACTAAGCCCGTGCACCACAACTACTGAGCCTGCACACCTAGGGCCCGTGCTCCATAACGAGAAGCCACTGCAATGAGAAGCCCGCGCACCGCGACAAAGAGTAGCCCCTGCTCACCGCAACTAGAGAAAGCCCGCGCGCAACAATGAAGACCCAACGCACCCAAAAATAAATTAAACAAAAAATAGTGCTGTGAAGAATAGCCTTTTGAATATGGGTTTTCAAATCTTTGCCAGTGTATCATTGGGTTAGATCCGGAAGTGGGATAGATAGGGTAAATGAGAAGCACATGTGTCAAATTTTAGGTTTTTGCCAATCCATTAATTCATTAGGGGTTGCAAAATGGTGAAATATAATTTCCATAATTCCTCATTCATTAGCTGGAATGGTTCTGTTAAGCAAAAGTTCCCTTTATCACCTGTTTGACTAGACTGAAGGACAATCACTTAAGGAAGGCAGGATAAATGCTTGATCCTTTCTCTTTGTTTACTAATTTTCACATTAATGAATTTGTTCACAGACATCTTCCAGAGGGAAGAATGAAAACATTTTTTTAATATATATCATTATGAACATAGGGATTTCATCATATTTGAGGTGTTTCAATTTGATGGCATGGCAGAATAATTTTTTTAATTGAAGTCAAGTTGATTTACAATGTTGTATTAATTTCTGGTATACAGCAAAGTGATTCAGATGTATCTATCTACCTATATATATAGGTAGATAGATACCTTTTCAGATCTTTTTCAGATCCTTTTTCAGATCCTTTTCCATTTTAGTTTATATTGAATTGAATATAGTTCTCTGTGCTATACAGTAGGACCTTGTTGTTTATCTATTTTATATATAGTAGTTTGTATCTGTTAATCCTAAACTCCTAATTTATCCCTCCCCGCCCTTTCCCCTTTGGTAAACATAAGTCTATTCTCTATGTCTGTGAGTCTGTTTTATAAATAAGTTCATTTTTATCATTTTTTAGATTCCACATATAAGTGATATCATATGATATTTGTCTTTCTCTGTCTCAGCATAATTTTAATTTGTATTTCCCTTACTGAAAGTAATCTTGAGCATCTTTTCATTTGTTTAAGAGTGAGTCCATTTATTTTCCCATAAACTATCTATTCATATTTCTAGATTACTTTTTGGTGGAGTTTTTTCTCCTTTATTTGTAGAACCTCTTTATAAATTAGGTTTATTGACTGTCTGATGCATGAATTTTTCCCTTAGTGTCATTTGTCTTTTTACTTTGCTTATGCTTTTTTTTTGCCCATAAAAAGTGTTTTTCTTATAATCAAATTAATCATTTTGCTTATGCTTTTAGATTTCAAGTCATAATTAGGAAAGTTTTACTCACTCTAAGGTTAAAAAAGTGTTCACCCATATTTTCTTCTAGTATCTTATATTTTTTAAACATTTAAACATACACATTTACAGTGTATCCTGGTGTACAGCATGAGTAAAGATTTAAGTTTTAATTTTCCATATGGTTATGCAGTTATCCCAATACCACCTATGAAAAAGTTCATCTTTTCCCTACTGACTTAAGATGTAGTTTTTACTATATATGCAATTTTCATATTCATGTGAGTTTGTTTCTGGATTTTTAAAAATCCTGTATCATGTTTGTCTATTCAAGTACCCATACAAAACCTCTTAAATTATAGAAGCTTTATAGTGTGTTTTAATATCTGATAGGTCTACCCACCCTCCCTTCTCTCTCATTCCTTTTATTTTCCAGGATGTTATGCTTTCTTGCTTGTTATTCCAAATGAGCTCTATAATCAACCTCTCTGGCCCAGAGGGAAAAAAAACCTGATAAATTTTAAAATTTAGATCACACTAAATTCATACATTGGCTTAGCGAGAACTGATACCTTTTTGATCTGAAGTCTTCCAGCCCCAGAAAGTCCTCCCATTTGTTTTCCTACTTTTGTGTCTTTTCAGGAGTGTTTTACAGTTTTCTTCATATGGGTTTCAGACGCTCCTTTGTAAGATTGACGCCTGAAAGATGTATGTCTTCTCTTTTTCACTATCATAAATGTGATCTCTTTTTATATCTCACTAGTTTTTTGTTTATTATATATAACAGGTATTTATTTTGCTTTGTTAAAAAATTGCTACCTTACTAAATTCTTTTATTATCATCGTAGATCTTCCTGGGATTCATTTGGGTTTTCCAGATGTGTAATCATAAAGAGAAGTTTTTTTATGTTAGCAACTCTGAAAAAATGTTTGAAATCTGAATCCCTGAGAAAGTATGCCTCTTCGGAACCACTGAATGGAATCAATGCAGTTGCCACGCTGGCAATGTGCTGGGGAAAATCTCTTCAAGGAAAGAAAATAGAGCTTTTTAAATCCTCAAACTGGCATCTCAAAGTTATAAGGGTGGAGACAGCGTTGGAAAAATGTGTAATTAATAGTCTCTGTCTCTCTCTCCTTTCTCTGAGCCTCTTCCTTCTCTGCCTTCTTTACTCCATTTTCTTGTATATTAACTCTTCCCACTGCAGATCCTTACCTCTTTCTCCTGTTTTTTTTTGCGGTACGCGGGCCTCTCACTGTTGTGGCCTCTCCCTCTGAGGAGCACAGGCTCCAGACACACAGGCTCAGCGGCCATGGCTCACGGGCCCAGCCGCTCCACGGCATGTGGGATCCTCCCGGACCGGGGCACGAACCCGCGTCCCCTGCATCGGCAGGCGGACTCTCAACCACTGCGCCACCAGGGAAGCCCTGCCTTTTAAGGTTCTTCTTGCAGCTGCTCTTTACCCTGTGGTCTGTGTCTCCTATTTGTTTTATTGGGGTTTTTTGGGGGGGGATCTTAAAAATATTATATAAAAACATTTCACTGTATATGTTTATGGTTTTGTTCTTAGAAGACTGATTTTTGTGTCTAATGTAAAGCACACAGTACATAGCTTTATTTCCTCCTGAGATCCTAGAAAATAAGGATACAGTTGTTCCTCGGTATCTGTGCGGGGGGTTGGTTCCAGGAGCCCTGAGAATACCAGAATCTCCAGATGCTCTAGTCCCTTGTGTAAAATGGTCCAGTGCAAAGAATACAGTTGGTTCTCCGTATGCTCCGGTTTCACATCTGCAGATTTAACAGTCAGCGAGACGGCCGACTCATGGTGAAAATCTCCATTTAGTGCTCCTATGTGCCAGATACTGTGCTAGAAACTCATCCATTCATCCAATACATGTTTATTGAGTTCCAGGTACCATTCAAAGTGTTGTGGATAAAGTCTATGAATTCTCAGCCCTCACTGAGCTTACATTCTAGGAGGAAAACAGGAAATAAATGAAAGAAATCAACCAAATATATAGGATCTGTCTTAGTTCTTCTCCCACAGAAAGTCGAGGTTGAGGCCAGAGTAGGGAGAATGTTCTTGTCAGGACTTTGGCTTTTACCTGGCATGAGATGGGAAGCCACTGGAGGGAGGTCTTGGGGCAGAGGGGTGATATAATCTGACTTATGTCTTCACAGGATCATGACAACCCTGCAAAGTCAGTAATTCAGGCTCAAGAAACAAGATAATTTCTGCACGTATAGTTGAATCACTTTGCTGTACACCCGAGTTATTGTAAATCAACTATACTTCAACTTCTTTAAAAGCAAACAATAAAGAAGTTTGAAGAAGAAGTGGGATAATTTCCTGATGGTCACACAGAAGGTGGTGGAGCCAGGATTTGCCCCGGGTACTCTTACCCTTAAGCCTTGCTTTAGCTGCTAGGAGTATTTCCTTCCAAATATACTAGTTGCGGAAGTTTTTATTCTCTGTGTGTTTTTTATGTCTCCTTTCAGGCCTACACACTTCTGCCTGATGGAGATTTAAGCTCTGTTGAGTCTGTATTCTTTCATTCATTCCAAAAAGATTTATTCACTCCCTGCCTTGTGCGTGGCACCATAAATTGTACTGTGGGACATAAAAGAGGGGGAAGACAAGGTCCCTACTCTCAAGAAGTTTATAGACAAGCTATTAAGAGAAGACAGGATTTGTATTTAAATTATTTAAATCCAATGACTTTTACTTCTTTTCAGGGCAGGCGGGGTTGCTTGTTTCATTTAACTCACCTAAAAGAACACTGCTCTTTCTTTTGAAAGAACAGCCCCATCTGAGAACAGGAAGCAGACAAAATATGGGATTCCCTCTTCGATTTTATAGATTTTGACTTCCAGCCTGACTGTTCAGGTAGTGAATTAAAAGATGACTCTCTCCCTCCCCAACCCTAAACCTTGCAAACCCGACCTGTGATCATAAGATCCAGCTGTGCCTTTGCTATTTCTTGCCTCATTGCCAGAAATAAAGGTTCAGCAGCGATCCCTGCTCAACTGGCAGTGTTGCCAGTGACACCTGAGGCGAAGTAAAACCCAGCTCAGCAGGTCTGCTGCCACTGAGCTGCTGTGGTTTAGAATTAGTCAAAGCAAGGTGGCTCCTGGCTGCATTCTCCTCCCACCCCTCACTGTGGGACGGGGGAGGGGTTCTGCAGCAGATGGCAGAAATGTTCACCATCGGACTCTGCCCTCTGGCTTTGATTAGGACACGTGACAAAGCTAGATGGCAAGTATGGAGTCAAATGACTGTTCTGTTTACCTTTGGCCACCATATCAGTTATTTTCAGGACTCAAGAAGAGTCCATCTGTCAAACCGTTGGCCTTCTTGCTAGAGACTCAGGAAAGCATTATGTTTTAGAAGAGCCAGCTCTGGGTGCAGACTGAGAACTCAAGGATTTGGTATCTACCTCTGTTGCAATTCATCTACGGACTGTGCAATCTCCAAGAAATGATACACGAAACCATCTAATTTTCTAAATAACCCGTATGAACTTTATTTGAGTCTCGCAGAGTCCACAGTGGGAAGCCAACAGAGCAGTAACTGGGCTCTGAAGCTCTTAAAATATCCCACTTTAGAAAGCCTGTCTATATTCTGCTGGACTTTGCCTCCCTGCTCTGTGTGAACACGCAGAATCTCTCTATCCTTACGGGATAGAATAAATCCATGACTCATTCTGGGAATAAAGAACAACCTCCATCTTAGCTAACTTGATCTCAGATAATGCATCCTGTTAACCAGTGGATCCCCTCACTGGTTTCTTGTAGCTATTCTTTAATGCTCTCTAGTCCCGGAACTATTATCCTTTGCTTATTATAGCTTCTTCTTACGTGGTGATGCAAGCCATTCATCCATCCGTTCATCCATCCTTCTATCCATCCATTCATTCAAAAACTAAATCTTTATTAAAAGCCTATTATATGCCAGGTGCTATGAAACCCAGCACCCATCCTTTCCCTTTGGGAGGCTGTTGGTTCAGGGACTTCATATTTATGCCTCTTGCTTTCCTGTTTGAGTGTGTTTGCTGTGATAAATTTACAGAAGGGAACATTTCCAGGGAACTATGGTTACTTTGCTGATCAAGTTTCTGTATACTAAAAATTCTTCAAGATTCAGCATTAGAAATCATGATGATTAGGAAGTCTTGATTTATTTGTATGGAAAACTCTACTTAGTAATGGAAAACTCACCCTCTCCACCAAACGAACTGGAAAGAGAAATGATTTTAAGGAAAACTACTGTTAATTTCTTTTTTTAAAAAGTAAGTTGTTTGGGCAAGTTCCTCTGGGCTACAAAAACATAAGATATTGGTGTGAGTTTCTGGAATGAGACTCAGGATATGTCTGTTATATGAACTCATTGAAAATTTCTACCGAGAATAAAGTACTTGAAGCATGCAGATTTTAGCCTGCCAAATCATTTTACACTAATTATGAAAACATTAGAATTCTTTTTTTATCAGCGTCAGTTGAATTTAAATATGGATCAACCAAAGAGTAGACAAGCATAAGAATCTAGTTTTTTTCAATTCTTATATCACTTTACTTTGCCACTAAACATGTATTTTTACTGTCAATTCCCATTTAGATTAAATTCTGTGTGTTTGCAAAATGTGTATTCAGATGAAAGTGATATAGTAGATTGTGGTAATAGAAGGACATTGAGGCTTGGAGTAGAGTTCAATGGGTAGTCTATTTACTACAACAACTGTTACCATGAGAAGAGCCCCATTTCCACCCTAAACCATCATGCACTTTCAGATTTCTTCATTCCTATGTGTGGGTCAGTGGTAACACAACAGCGATAGAAGAAAGAACGGAGCAGAACTAAATGCAGGTAGCGGTAAAAATACCATTTTTCACATTATACCATCTCTGAAATCAAGATGTTTCGTACATTTAACATATCTTAGATTTGATGAAATATAGTTACCAGTGGGCTGGCATGCAGGAGTCTTAATGCTGGCCAGTTGGTCAACTGCGGCCACGTCTGTTTCAGTTTGTAAAACCCACCGTCCCTGGTAGAGTGTGTAACATTCACATAGCAGACTCTCAAGTATTTATTATTGAAGACAAATATTGAAGAAATACAGATGAAGAATACCGGATGACCAGTAACTTTAGAGAACAGTGTTAGCTAATTTAATCAGTGAAGGTGGAGGGCCCCTTTCAAGATTAGATTGTCTCATTCAAATATTTTTATCCACACGTGGTCATTCAGACACTATTCACTATGGCCTCTGCATTGAACAGTGAATCAAAGGTAGCCATGAAAATGTTTCCAAGTTCTTTTAACTCTGAAAGTCTTGGAGTTACTACCTTCAAGCTTTCAGAGGATTCCTAGGTGTGATGACTGCTGAGAAGCCAGCTGGTTTCCCGGACCACCGACAGTGAGAAGATATTTACATTGGATTCTACCAAATATGAGGGTGGAGATGACTCCTAGGGGTCTTCAAATATTCTTTGAGTGCCTCTCATATGTACTGGGGATACAGTAGTGGGCGAGGCAGATGAGGTCTCTGGTCTGATGGAACCGACGTTCTAGACCACTGGCATAATGCTTGTAACAGCATAAGTGCAATGCCCAGCATTCAGTAGGCGTGCCATGAGTGTTAGTTTTCTTTCTTTCTGTGTAGATTTTACCAGCTAGAAATGGCAGTAAGGCCCTGCTGCTCCCCATCCACACCCTCAGCTGGCTCTTCAATCCCCTGGTATTGTTTTCTTGCAACGAAGCTTTGGCCTTGCTGCACTAGGAAAAGACATGTGGTTGGTACGAATGGGAGCCTGGCTGAAAGAACCTGGGACAGATGTCCATGCATATTAGAGTCTAAGAAAGTGTTCCCAATCCTTTAAGAAAACCATTACTTGGCTCACTGCAAGCTAATTGCATTTGTTCAGTCATCGTGAAAATGGATGCAGATGGTATGTGGAAGCTAAGAAATATCCCACTGTTAAATCAGAAATAAAGCCACTTGCTCAGGAGAAACTAGTGCCTGGGATGAGGTTTTCACGAAGAAGTGGGCGATTGCTCAACAAATTTCTCTTTGCTGCTTAAGTAGTTCTTTTAATTAATTTTTACTGACCTACTCCTCCTTTAACACAAAAAGTGTGAACATAGAAAGTATTGGGCTTGTTGATGGTTCCTTCCAATGTCACAAAGCAAAAGTGAGGGAGACAGATTTGTTCTGGGACAAAGCTTTGTTACCTTGGGATCTGCAACATTGACACTGAGCTGCAATGAAAACAGTGTTGTCTTCTTATTTCTATGTTGGTGTGATAAGAGCTTAATTTTTAAATAAAATGCCATGATGGGGTTAGTAACCCCAAAATGAGAATCAAATTGTAATGGGAAGAAGTATACAACATTATGATAAAGCTATATATGATCTCTCTATTTTAAGGTTAAAACCCCAGCATAGTTCTTCTATCACTTAAAGCTGTCCTTTCTTTTGTTTCAATTAAATGATGCCATATTGTTCTCTTTTCACTAGTAATTAAACACAAAGGTGTAGTGTCGTTTAGTAACTAGCTTCCATGTGGTAGAAATTCTAATTGGTTTCAGAATTTGGGGAGAAATGTTAATCCTGATTATTAGAGGAGTAAATGTTCTAGAAAACTGTTGTTCCCTAACCTTATCATCCCTACGGAAACTTATTGGTAGCCTGAAGAAACATGTCCTATTGAAGGTCTATATCTTTGCCTCAAGTTGCCCGATCGCTGGGACACACAAGCATATGGAGATTATTAGAGAGGGGCAGGGTTAATATCATGTAACTGGAAAGGGGTAACAATGAGAGTCAGATATCTGGGAAGAGGACTCCCAGCCCAACCTGCCAGCTGACTGGTCAAGCAGTTGGTTAGCCAACCATGTAGGCGAAGAGACTTACTCAAGTTTACACAGCTAGTCAGAACAGCACCAGGTTAAGAACCTAGGTCTCCTCAACTGGCCAGGGCTGCTTCTACCTTTTTGAGGGAATGTTATAGTCCCTCCTCTTAAATATCCTGCAGGGCTTGTGATGAAAGAACCCTTGGAAGTCTTGGTAACTCCTAGGTTTGTTTACAGGACAGGTTTTACAAACTACATATTCCTTCTCCAATGATTTGGTTTCCAGCTCCAAATGGAAACTAAGGCAGATGCCAAGCTTCTTACATTAGGATCAGGGTTTAAATGGGTTCTCACAGCTTCCTTAAGGCACCAGGCCCTTCCATCAGGAAAAAGGCTCTTTGCTATGGTTATCACAAAAGGTAAACAGGGGAGTGCAGGGGCCTCAGATATCCTGTTTTCATTTCCTTTGGATATGTACCCAGAAGTGGGATTGCTGGATCATATGTCAGCTCCAGTTTTAATATTTTGAGGGCAGTACGGATGGTCCTAGAGGACATTATGCTGAGTGAAATAAATCAGACAGAGAAAGACAAATACTGTACGATTTTGTTTGTATGTGGAATATAAAAAAGCCAAACTCATAGAAACGGAACTGAATGGTGGTTACCAGAGGCTAGGGGATGGCAGAAACGGGGAGATGTTGGTCAAAAAGTGCAAACTTCCCTTTAGCTTTGTGATTATAGATAGCAATACTGTACCACATACTTGAAAGTTACTAAGAGAGTCGATCTTAAGCGTTCTCATCACAGGAAAAAAAAAAAGAAATAGCAATTATGTGATGTGATAGAGGTATGTATTAGCTAACACCCTGGTGGTGATCACACTGCAGTGTATAAATGTATCAAATCAACATGGTGTACACTTTAAACTTACACAATATTATGTATCAATTATATGTCAATAAACTTGAAAAAGAAAGGAAAAGACTCTACAGCAATTTATAGTAGCATCTGACAGCACTGAGGTAAAGTCTCCTGTGACTAGCGTAAATAACAGTCCTGGTTTGCTTAGGATAGAGGAATTTCCCAGGAAACTGGAACTTTCCATGGCTAAAACTAGAATAATTCTGGACATCCTGGAAGGAGATGCCCACCCTCTCTGTGGCAGGAAGGAAAGCTATACCTTGCATAGCTGAAATACACACACACACACACACACTCATGCATACACATGTGGGCGCACGTTTGTGCGTGCACACACACATACAGTATTCATAGGTCTGACGTTGAAATATTAGCTATTTTGTTAGCATCCTGAATATTCGATCAGGAAAAAATAAAAAGCTTTTTTTCCATGACAACGGTTTTCACGTAAACTTGGTGAACGTTCCTAAAACCCGTCAGACTTTCTGTAAGAAGTATGGCAGGCACCAATCCCTCAGAACAGGAAGGGCAAGGACTCTGTGTGCCCAGGGAAAGCAGCATTATAACAAGAAGCAGAGTGGCTACGGTGGGCAGACTAAACTGATTTTCCAGAAAAAGCCTAAAATTACCAAGAAGATTGTGCTGAGGTTTGAATGCATTGAGCCCAACTGCAGGTCTAGGAGAACGCTGGCTCTTAAGAGATGCAAACATCCTGAACTGGGAAAAGATAAGAAGAGAAAGGACCAAGTGATCCAGTTCTCAGCTTCGTATCTTGTTTCATTCCAAAGACAATAAAGTCTTGAGATTATGTTTTTTTTTTAAAAAAAAAAAAAGATGAAAAGATTGTAAAAAAATACTTTAGCTAAAATCTTATTCAAAGTTTGCAAATATATAACTGTCTGTTCTCTGTATAATAATGTGAAAACGATGATGGTTTTGTACTGTTGACCACATGAAACATACAGCACCAAAGTTTCTGAAGTGAAATGGAAATTGTATCATTATTTCTGCTTTTCAGAGTTTTAATGGTTCAGTAAAGGGCGATGACAGACTCTCCAAATCTCAGCACGTCGAAAAATTCTTTCTTCCTGAGTAGCAAAGCCCATCTGTTTTTAAACTGTGAGGGAGCTGCTGACACTTTATTAAGCTGTTGTTTTGCTTAAATTGCAGTTATTTAAAGTGACACTTCCCTCCACTCCTGCTTTCCAAAGTGCAGTAACCATAACTACTTCTTCTTTGGGAAGCTGCGTGTGGCTGTTCCTCCTTGATTAATACAGAGTCAATATTTTTGCTTTTTTTAAGGCATCACAGCAAGTGGATGTTTTTCTGGATATTCACGTTTTCTTCCTTTATTTTCCCCCCTCCTCTCCTGCTGTAAGAGTAGATGCACTGACTATTCTATTTCTCGCAGGAGGAAGAAACCCATGTTTGAAGGAAGTCTTGTTTGCTGGTTATTTAAAATTCTCTGATCACAGCCTGTAGCATCTGTGTTGTTAAGCTGGATTTGATTACTTGACTTTTTTTTTTTTTAACTTTTTTATTTTTATTTTTTTTGCAGTACGCGGGCCTCTCACTGTTGTGGCCTCTCCCGTTGCGGAGCACAGGCTCCGGACGCGCAGGCTCAGTGGCCATGGCTCACGGGCCCAGCCGCTCCGCGGCATGTGGGATTTTCCCAGACCGGGTCACGAACCCGTGTCCCCTGCATCGGCAGGCGGACTCCCAACCACTGCGCCACCAGGGAAGCCCGATTACTTGACTTTTTAGTGAAGAAAGCCCCTTCCTGAAATTTCAGCTCCCTTCTCTTTTTTTCCGGCTTCCTGGTTTCCTGCAGATCAATCTACCTTGATCTGGGCTGTAACTTGCATCCTCTCCTCCCCTCCCTATGGGGATGAACATTTCATACACAGCGAGAGGTGCTTTAAATGTCATGGTGTGTCTGACCTTCTGGATCTCAAAGGTCAGACACACACGTCTGTTAGAAACAGTTTTCCAAGGAATCATCAGATTCTAGAGTTGGTGTCCCAGTTTCATGTTCTTGGTATTTATTCATGTGTTCTTATTTTACATATTTTCTCAGTTTACTTCTAGGCACTGTATTCAGAAGAAAAATAAGAGATGTCAAAGTGGAGTGGCCTTGAGAAGATCAGAGAAGATAAGTCCTCTGCATCTCTGGATGTTTGGAGACTTTGTTTCTCTCCCTTTCTTGAGCTTCCTTATTTCCTTTTCATTTATCTACTAGTCAAAGCCCACACTCACTGTGCTGGTGGTGGAGACCTTTCCCGAGGGGGTGATTAGGGATGTTACAGGTAAAAGGATGAAGAGGAAGGACGTGAAGGCAGAGTTCTGGGAATCTGGGCATGTGAAGGGTGAAACTGGGCGTCTGGGACAGAACCCAGGAAATCTCATGGAGCAGAAGACACAGATTTCCAAGAGAATGAAACCCTTGTTGCACAGAGTTAAATCCCCTGAGTGTGTTTGGGGGTGTGAGAGTGAGTGCGAGCAAGGTACTAGAATTCAATAGTACAAAAGAGCAGGGAAGACTGTCACCCGGAGAAACCAGGGGCCAGCAAAGTGAAAAGCCCCCAGACACAACTGTGTCGACTTGGAAAAAAAAATGCAGAACCTAAAAGTTGAGAATTGTGTTTTATTTGGCAGACAAAACTGAGGACTTAAGCCTGGGACGCAGCATCTCAGATCACTCTGAGGGACTGCTCCAAAGAGTCAAGAGAGGGAGCCAGGATACACAGGAGTTTCTATAACAAAGACCAGGTAGTCGGAACATCAAAAGGTTACTGCTAATTAAGGAAGAACAGACATCTCAAGTTAAGGAATTTAGCGCTTTTCTGTGTATGGGAAGATGCAAGAGTCTGGGCTCACTGAAGTCATTCCTGTGACATGCACCTCAGCTATCTGGGGCCAGTATCCTGTGCTTTCACATCCTAAGTCTCCTCAGGGGGCACTACTGGGGGTGGCTGTAGCGGCTGACTGCTTTAGTTGCTGGGCAGCCTGATTTCATCCTGAGTTCCCTCGGGGCTCACCATCGGGAAGGCTGTAATGTGATGGCTTGATGGCTGCAACCTCCTTTGCTTACTGATATAGCAGGCAATAGATTCCATTCACAAACCAGACCAATGGACTTCTTATTGTTTATTCCTAATTATCACGAAGCCCCAATAACTCTTAGGTATAGTCTGTCAGATCTACCTTGTCACAGGTTTTACTTGTCTGCAATGGAATATTCTACACACGATTGGCTCCTGCGTGTGTTGAGAGGTGTGCAGAGTCCCCCAAATGTGTGGACCCCAGGGAAGATGTACTTTGCAGGCTCAGGGTCCAATGGCAAGAAGACCCCCAGACCTCTGCCCACACGTGCTATCCTCCTGGGCCTCCCTCTGGGAAGAGATGGGATGAAGAGAAGGGAAAGGCGGAGGTGGGGTGGGTGCGCGGTGGAGGAGGCAAGCCCCCACATTCCCTCTTTTGACCCAACCTCCCAGACTTTCTGAAATGGCTCTAGCCAGGTTATCCACAGGGCAAGGCTTAGCAAGAGCTGAGAGGACATTCTTATTACACGTTCAATCTCTCCTCTCGGCTTTGGCTGCAACTCCATTCATCTGGGCTACTGTAGACTCAGAGACTTGTATAAATATAACGGGAGACAACAGGTTGGTATAAAAGGCTTTCTGACAAAGTACAAATGCTGGAATCAGCTCTACTCTATTTTAATGGGGAAATGAGAACTGAAGACACTGCTTGGACAGAAACGGGGAGAAAAGACAAGCTAGAGATTCTAGGGATCTCAGTTAAACTTCAGGGATTTAACTATTTTCTCTTCATCTGGACTGGCTTATTGAAGTTCAAGGCAAAAAGTGACATTAAAGTTCCGCTAGTTCAATACAGTCATTCCACAAGGGAGAAACGCTGCCCCCAGGGGTTTAACGCCTTGTCAAGGGTCATCAGGCTGGTCCATAGTGGAAGCAAGTCTAGGACTAGGTCTCCTGATTTCCAATCCTGACTTTTTTTTAATTGCAACAGGTTATTTCCAATGTCCACAAGGGCAATGAAAACTGCGGGCCAGGTTCCCTGCCAAAGCTCTGTACAGAGAGTAACTTAGCAGAGATGAGAGGGTGGAGGGTAATGATTTGGGAAGCTTTAAACAAGGATTGGAGATCATCATCTGTCATCAGCTGTCTCCTACTTCTACCTTGCCCTGTGAATCCTACCCAGGATCCTGCATCTGCAACTCCGCAGGGGGCTTAATGGGACCTTATTTGCAAACTTTCAAGTTTTCATTGCTTTAATTCAGGTCTAAACTTGATTAATTCTAGTTGGATTTTAAAAAAATTCTGATTTTTGTATGAACAATTGTATTCTGCCTTGTCTTCCCCATTCCTCTTTTTTCCAAGTTTCCTCTGTTAGGTTCCATTTTTCAAATTCAGATGGAGTCCATTGTTTTTGAACTTTTCCCAAGCCTTTTATTCTCCCCTATCTCTGTTGAGTTGCAGAGCCTCAAAACTTGACATAAAATGAATGGGAACCAGACCGCCATGGAAAGTGTGGAGAAGTTGCCCTTTCAGGTCAACCTGTGTTCTTTGTTGGGTAATGGACACCGCTGAAGTGAGAACCCCGATATGGAAGGACCTCAGCAGTATTCTGTCATGTCATCTGTGGCAATTAGCGGTCTGTGCCTAAGTCTCTTCATCTAAGAATGGTAATAGCTGAAAATTTGATATTGAACTCACAGTGTTGTGAAAATAAAAAGTAGGTACTAAAACATGGTCATAGGTTTAAAAGCACTGTACAGATATTAGATACTGTGTAACTGGACCCTGCATTTTCATTCTTTGAGAATCTCAAAGTTCTGCTGAAAAACAGGTAAATTTATATTTTATTTTAGAAAACAAGTTAATTTTTTCAAAAGAACTCATGTTCTTTAAAAATGAGATATCTACTCATTTCAGGCAGAGGAGAATGGTGCTTTTTTAGAATTCTCTAGTAATCCTGTGCTCCCTCAGAGAAGAATCACGTGTTGCAGTACTGTGTATTGCTCCGTGTCCCTCTGGATGCCGCAGCGTATTGAGTAAATTGGTAGAGTGTCATGGAATAGATACATGGCCGATCGACTGGACTACAAATGAGAGGATAAACAAGCTGCTCTCAGTCTACACTGGCCATTCCTTCCGGGAGCTCCCATTATGGGGCCATTTTAATGAGTCGCTCAAACCAGGGGACACGGTAGAGTAGGCAGCTGCAATTTGTGCCTCAGAAACATACCACTATTTTTAAATCGAAGTACAGTTGATTTACAACATTGTGTTAGTTTCAGGTGTACAGCAAAGTGATTCAGTTATATTTATATTCTTTTTCAGATTCTTTTTCTTTATAGTTCATTACAAGATTTTGAATATAGTTCCCTGTGGTATACAGTAGGTCCTTGTTATTTATCTACTTATATACAGTGGTGTATATCTGTTAATCCAAAACTCCTAATTTGTCTCTCCCTCCTATCTTTCCCCTTCTGTAACCATAAATTTGTTTTCTATATCTGTGAGTCTGATTTGTAAATAAGTTCATTAATATCTCTTTTTAAGATTCCAAATATAAGTGATATCATATGGTATTTGTCTTTGCCTGACTTACTTCACTTAGTATGGTAATCTCAAGGTCCATCCATGTTGCTGCAAATGGCATTATTTCATTATTTTTTATGGCTGAGTAATATTTCATTGTACATATATACCACATCTTCTTTATCCATTCATCTGTCGATGGACACTTAGGTTGCTTCCATGTCTTGGACATTGTAAATAGTGCTGCTATGAACATGGCAGTGCATATATCTTTTTGAATTAGAGTGTTTTTCTTTCCTGGATATATGTGGAGGAGTGGGATTGCTGGATCATATGGTAATTCTATTTTTAGTTTTTAAGGAACCTCCATACTGTTCTCCATAGTGGCTGTACCAATTTACATTCCCACCAATAGTGTAGGAGGGTTCCCTTTTCTCCACACCCTCTCCAGCATTTATTATTTGTAGATGTTTTGATGATGGCCATTCTGACTGGTAAAAACATACCACTTTTGGATCACCACACTCAAAAATATTTCCAGGTTGTATGGGGATCATGTGATTTCAGAGGTGATAGAATCCTCAGCTCACATCCAATCCACTTTCATTTTAAAGTGGGGAAGACTGAGGTGTGGAGAGACTCAGAGCCCCATGTAGACAACAGAGCCTGTTGTCCTGACACCTGAGCCCAATTCCTGAGCTCTGTTCTGCTGATTTAAGGAGATGGTTGTAGCCTCTAGTCTGGGGATACAGGAAGATGATCCAGAGCAGTGGCTCTTAACCAGGGGATTGTTCACCTTCAGCGGATGTCTGGTAACGTCTGAAGACATTTTATTTGTCATGATTGGATGGGGGAGTTAGTGATTCAGGGTCAGGGATGCTGCTCAACATCCTACAATGCACAGGACAGCCCCACAACAAAGCATTATCCAGCTCAGAGTGCCAGTAGTGCTGAGGTTGAGAAACCCTTTTCTAGAGAAGTTAACTTTGGAGCTGGGAATACTTGGATTCAAACCCTGGATCTGCTATTCTCTATCTTTCAGGGGAGGTTAATCAACCTCCCTGTGCCTTGGGTTCCTCATCTGTAAAATGGGCATCCTGATAGTGCCCATTGCATAGGATTGTCACAAGGGTTAAATAAGATGCTGCATGTAAAATACAGGGAGTCACACACAGTTGGCGCTCAATAAATGGTACCTACTGATGTTATTACACCTGCAAAACCAAATTGTCAGACTTCGATAACTACATGCATATCTCTGGGCTTTCTACCCTGTTCCATTGATCTATCTTTCTGTTTTTGTGCCAGTACCATACTGTCTTGATTACTGTAGCTTTGTAGTATAGTCTCAAGTCAGGGAGCCTGATTCCTCCAGCTCCATTTTTCATTCTCAAGATTGCTTTGGCTATTCGGAGTCTTTTGTGTTTCCATACAAATTGTGAAATTTTTTGTTCTAGTTCTGTGAAAAATGCCAGTGGTAGTTTGATAGGGATTGCATTGAATCTGTAGATTGCTTTGGGTAGTAGAGTCATTTTCACAATGTTGATTCTTCCAATCCAAGAACATGGTATATCTCTCCATCTATTTGTATCATCTTTAATTTCTTTCATCAGTGTCTTATAATTTTCTGCATACAGGTCTTTTGTCTCCTTAGGTAGGTTTATTCCTAGATATTTTTTTCTTTTTGTTGCAATGGTAAATGGGAGTGTTTTCTTGATTTCACTTTCAGATTTTTCATCATTAGTGTTAGGAATGCCAGAGATTTCTGTGCATTAATTTTGTATCCTGCTACTTTACCAAATTCATTGATTAGCTCTAGTAGTTTTCTGGTAGCATCTTTAGGATTCTCTATGTATAGTATCATGTCATCTGCAAACAGTGACAGCTTTATTTCTTCTTTTCCAATTTGGATTCCTTTTATTTCCTTTTCTTCTCTGATTGCTGTGGCTAAAACTTCCAAAACTATGTTGTATAAGAGTGGTGAGAGTGGGCAACCTTGTCTTGTTCCTGATCTTAGTGGAAATGGTTTCAGTTTTTCACCATTGACGACAATGTTGGCTGTGGGTTTGTCATATATGGCCTTTGTTATGCTGAGGAAAGTTCCCTCTATGCCCACTTTCTGGAGGGTTTTTATCATAAAAGGGTGCTGAATTTTGTCGAAAGCTTTCTCTGCATCAGTTGAGATGACCATATGGTTTTTCTTCTTCAATTTGTTAATATGGTGTATCACAATGATTGATTTGTGCATATTGAAGAATCCTTGAATTCCTGGGATAAACCCCACTTGATCATGGAGTATAATCCTTTTAATGTGCTGTTGGATTCTGCTTGCTAGTATTTTGTTGAGGATTTTTGCATCTATGTTCATCAGTGATATTGGCCTGTAGTTTTCTTTCTTTGTGACATCCTTGCCTGGTTTTGGTATCAGGGTGATGGTGGCCTCATAGAATGAGTTTAGGAGTGTTCCTCTCTCTGCTATATTTTGGAAGAGTTTGAGAAGGATAGGTGTTAACTCTTCTCTAAATGTGTGATAGAATTTGCCTGTGAAGCCATCTGGTCCTGGGCTTTTGTTTGTTGGAAGATTTTTAATCACAGTTTCAATTTCAGTGCTTGTGATTGGTTTGTTCATATTTTCTAGTTCTTCGTGATTCAGCCTTGGCACGTTGTGCATTTCTAAGAATTTGTCCATTTCTTCCAGGTTGTCCATTTTATTGGCATAGAGTTGCTTGTGGTAATCTCTCATGATCTTTTGTATTTCTGCAGTGTCAGTTGTTACTTCTCCTTTTTCATTTCTAATTCTATTGATTTGGGTCTTCTCCCTTTTTTTCTTGATGAGTCTGGCTAATAGTTTATCAATTTTGTTTATCTTTTCAAAGAACCAGCTTTTGATTTTATTGATCTTTGCTATCATTTCCTTCATTTCTTTTTCATTTATTTCTATCTGATCTTTATGATTTCTTCCTTCTGCTGACTTAAGGATTTTTTGTTCTTCTTTCTCTAATTGCTTTAGGTGCAAGGTTAGGTTGTTTATTCGAGATGTTTCCTGTTTCTTAAGGTAGGATTGTATTGCTATAAACTTCCCTCTTAGGACTGCTTTTGCTGCATCCCATAGGTTTTTGGCTCGTCGTGTCTCCATTGTCATTTGTTTCTAGGTATTTTTTGATTTACTCTTTGATTTCCTCAGTGATCACTTCGTTATTAAGTAGTATATTGTTTAGCCTCCATTTGTTTGTATTTTTTACAGATCTCTTCCTGTAATTGATATCTAGTCTCATAGCGTTGTGGTTGGAAAAGATACTTGATACAATTTCAATTTTCTTAAATTTACCAAGGCTTGATTTGTGACCCAAGATATGATCTATCCTGGAGAACATTCCATGAGCACTTGAGAAAAATGTGTATTCTGTTGTTTTTGGATGGAATATCCTATAAATATCAATTAAGTCCATCTTGTTTAATGTATCATTTAAAGCTTGTGTTTCCTGATTTATTTTCATTTTGGATGATCTGTCCATTGGTGAAAGTGGGGTGTTAAAGTCCCCTACTATGAATGTGTTACTGTCGATTTCTCTTTTTACGGCTGTTAGTATTTGCCTTATGTATTGAGGTGCTCCTATTTTGGGTGCATAAATATTTACAATTGTTATATCTTCTTCTTGGATCGATCTCTTGATCATTATGTAGTGTCCTTCTTTGTCTCTTCTAAGTCTTTATTTTAAAGTCTATTTTGTCTGATATGAGAATTGCTACTCCAGCTTTCTTTTGGTTTCCATTTGCATGGAATATCTTTATCCATCCCCTCACTTTCAGTCTGTATGTGTCTCTAGGTCTGAAGTGGGTCTCTTGTAGACAGCATATATATGGGTCTTGTTTTTGTATCCATTCAGCCAGTTTGTGTCTTTTGGTGGGAGCATTTAAACCATTTACATTTAAGGTAATTATCGATATGTATGTTCCTATTACCATTTTCATAATTGTTTTGGGTTTGTTATTATAGGTCTTTTCCTTCTCTTGTGTTTCTTGCCTAGAGAAGATTGTTTAACATTTGTTGTAAAGCTGGTTTGGTGGTGCTGAACTCTCTCAGCTTTTTCTTATCTGTAAAGGTTTTAATTTCTCCATCAAATCTGAAGGAGATCCTTGCTGGGTAGAGTAATCTTGGTTGTAGGTTTTTCTCCTTCATCACTTTAAATATGTCCTGCAAGTCCCTTCTGGCTTGCAGAGTTTCTGCTGAAAGATCAGCTGTTAACCTTATGGGGATTCCCTTGTGTGTTATTTGTTGTTTTTCCCTTGCTTCTTTTAACATGTTTTCTTTGTATTTAATATTTGACAGTTTGATTAATATGTGTCTTGGCAGGTTTCTCCTTGGATTTATCCTGTATGGGACTCTCTGTGCTTCCTGGACTTGATTAACTATTTCCTTTCCCATATTAGGGAAGTTTTCAACTATAATCTCTTCAAATATTTTCTCAGTCCCTTTCTTTTTCTCTTCTTCTTCTTCTGGAACCCCTATTATTCGAATATTGGTGTGTTTAATGTTGTCCCAGAGGTCTCTAAGACTGTCCTCCATTCTTTTCATTCTTTTTTCTTTATTCTGCTCTGCAGTAGTTATTTCCACTATTTTATCTTCCAGGTCACTTATCCATTCTTCTGCCTCAGTTATTCTGCTATTGATCCCTTCTAGTGTATTTTTAATTTCATTTATTGTGTTGTTCATCATTGCTTGTTTCATCTTTAGTTCTTCTAGGTCCTTGTTAAATGTTTCTTGCATTTTCTTTATTCTATTTCCAAGATTTTGGATCATCTTTACTATCATTATTCTGAATTCTTTTTCAGGTAGACTGCCTATTTCCTCTTCATTTCTTAGGTCTGGTGGGTTTTTATCTTGCTTCTTCATCTGCTATGTGTTTTTCTGTCTTCTCATTTTGCTTATCTTACTGTGTTTGGGGTTTCCTTTTTGCAGGCTGCAGGTTCATAGTTCCCATTGTTTTGGGTGTCTGTCCCCAGTGGCTAAAGTTGGTTCAGTGGGTTGTGTAGGCTTTCTGGTGGAGTGGACTAGTGCCTGTGTTCGGGTGGATGAGGCTGGATCTTGTGTTTCTCGTGGGCAGGTTCACGTCTGGTGGTGTATTTTGGGGTGTCTGTGGCCTTATTATGATTTTAGGCAGCCTCTCTGCTAATGGGTGGGGTTGTGTTCTTGTCTTGCTAGTTGTTTGGCATAGGGTGTCCAGCACTGTAGATTGCTGGTTGTTGAGTGAAGCTGGGTGTTCGTGTTGAGATGGAGATCTCTGGGAGATTTTCGCCGTTTGATATTACGTGGAGCTGGGAGGTCTCTTGTGGACCAGTGTCCTGAAGTTGGCTCTCCCACCTCAGATGCACAGCACTGAGTGCTGGCTGTAGCACCAAGAGACTTTCATCCACAGAGCTCAGAATCAAATGGGGAAAAAGTGAAAGAAAGAAAGAAAGAAAGAAAGAAAGAAAGAAAGAAAGAAAGAAAGAAAGAAAGAAAGAAAGAAAGAAAGAAAGAAAGAAAGGGGATAAAAGAAAATAAAGTAAGGCAAAATAAAATAAAGTTATTAAAATAAAAAAAATTATTAAGAAAAAAACTTTAAAAAAAAATCAAAAACAAAAAACAGACGGATAGAACCCTAGGACAAATGGTGAAAGCAAAGCTATACAGACAAAATCTCACACAGAAGCATACACATACACACTCACAAAAAGAGGAAAAGGGGAAAAAATAAATCTTGCTCTTAAAGTCCACCTCCTTAATTTGGGGTGATTCGTTGTCTATTCATGTATTCCACAGATGCAGGTACATCAAGTTGATTGTGGAGATTTAATCCGCTGCTCCTGAGGCTGCTGGGAGAGATTTCCCTTTCTCTTCTTTGTTCTCACAGCTCCCAGGGGCTCAGCTTTGGATTTGGCCCCGCCTCTGTGTGTAGGTCGCCGGAGGGCATCTGTTCTTCGCTCAGACAGGACGGGGTTAAAGGAGCCGCTGATTTGGGGGCTCTGGCTCACTCAGGCCGGGGGGAGGGAGGGGCACGGAGTGCGGGGCGAGCCTGCGGTGGCAGAGGCTGGCGTGACGTTGCACCAGCCTGAGGCGTGCCATGCGTTCTCCCAGGGGAGTTGTCCCTGGATCCCGGGACCCTGGCAGTGGCGGGCTGCACAGGCTCCCAGGAAGGGGGGTGTGGATAGTGACCTGTGCTCACACACAGTCTTCTTGGTGGCGGCAGCAGCAGCCTTAGCGTC
Organism: Pseudorca crassidens; assembly: GCF_039906515.1. Classification (NCBI taxonomy): domain Eukaryota; kingdom Metazoa; phylum Chordata; class Mammalia; order Artiodactyla; family Delphinidae; genus Pseudorca; species Pseudorca crassidens. The sequence goes on from NC_090298.1 coordinate 9,531,240, forward strand.
TCCTGCCCGTCTCTGTGGTCCGTGCTTTTAGCCGCGGCTCACGCCCGTCTCTGGAGCTCCTTTAAGCAGCGCTCTTAATCCCCTCTCCTTGCGCACCAGGAAACAAAGAGGGAAGAAAAAGTCTCTTGCCCCTTTGGCAGCTCCAGACTTTTCCCCGGACTCCCTCCCGGCTAGCCATGGTGCACTAACCCCCTGCAGGCTGTGTTCACGCTGCCAACCCCAGTCCTCTCCCTGCGCTCCGACCGAAGCCTGAGCCTCAGCTCCCAGCCCCGCCCACCCCGGCGGGTGAGCAGACAAGCCTCTCGGGCTGGTGAGTGCCGGTCGGCACCGATCCTCTGTGCGGGAATCTCTTCGCTTTGCCCTCCGCACCCCTGTTGCTATGCTCTCCTCCGCGGCTCCGAAGCTCCCCCTCTCTGCCACCCGCAGTCTCTGCCAGTGGAGGGGCTCCTAGTAGGTGGCAACCTTTCCTCCTTCCCAGCTCCCTCCCACTGGTGCAGGTCCCGTCCCTATTCTTTTGTCTCTGTTTTTTCTTTTTTTCTTTTGCCCTACCAAGGTACGTGAGGAGTTTCTTGCTTTTTGGGAGGTCTGAGGTCTTCTGCCAGCATTCAGTAGGTGTTCTATAGGAGTTGTTCCACATGTAGATGTATTTCTGATGTATCCATGGGGAGGAAGGTGATCTCTGCATCTTACTCTTCCGGCGTCTTCTACATATATAGTTTTAACTTTATTTTTGTTGAAGTAATACATATGTAATGCTTAAAAGTCAAATGGTTCTAAAAGACTTATGACCAGATGGAATAGTCCCTGGCTCACACTAGATTCCAACTCCCAGACACAACTGTTTTCAACTCTTTTGTTTGCTTCTTCTGACATTCACCTCTGTATTACTACAACATGCTGATGTTATTATTGATTTTTTCAGATTTGGATATCATCTACTGATTTTTTACTACAGAAGATGAGGAATTAGCTCTCATTTACACCTTCTTCATCATCATTCCCCTTTCTTCCATTATCTTTCAACCTCATCATGGAAAATTTTCTTTTTACCATCATATTTTTATTTTCCAAGAGATTATTTTTGTTCTTCAGTTGTTCCTTTTTTAATTGTTTCCTGTTTTTGTTTAATGTATGTGCTGTCTTCTCTTATAACTCTGAAGATATTATACTTTTTTTTTGCTTCTTTTTTCTGTTTCTTCTAAGTATTGCCTATGTTTCCTCAGAGCCTCTTTACTTTTCTTTTCACTTCTTTCTTTTCTTTTTCTTTTCAGTACATAGAGCTTCCAGTGAACTTTATTTTTTTTTTATTTTTGGCTGCATCAGGTCTTAGTTGTGGTACTCGGGATCTATCGATGTGGTGCGGACCCTTCATTGTGGTGCGCAGGCTTCTCTCCAGTGGTGGCATGCAGGCTTCTCTCTCTAGTTGTGGTGCACGGGTTCCAGAGCTCATGGGCTCTGTAGTTTGCAGCCTGCGGGCTCTCTCATTGAGGTACACGAGTTCAGTAATTGTGGCCAGTGGGCTTAGTTGCCCTGTAGCATGTGGGATCTTAGTTCCCCAACCAGGAATTGCACCCACATCCCCTTCATTGGAAGACGGACCACTAGACCACTGGACCACTAGGGAAGTCCCCCAATCAACTTATTAATCCTCACTCTTAATATGAAGCTAGCTAAAAAATTACCAGGCATTGGAGGAAAGTATTTTATATTAAAAATAGATGTTTTCTTTGGAGCTGTTCGGTCTCCCAAAGGGGATGTCCTGAACTTGATTGTCTGAGGGGTAGACAGTGGCTGCCGACGTTCTCAAACTCAAATGCAGAAAGTGTCCAGGGCTCATCTTGCAATTTGCAGAATTTTGCTGACTCGTCAGTTTTTAGTGTGGTCCTTGTCTATGATGGAGGTGAATTTTGCTGAGTCCAGAGTCTGTCTAGTTCAACTTCTCCTCAGAGTTTTCTGCTACGGAATGAGAGGGGAACTGGTCCCAACCTTTTCTCATTCAGTCTTTCAGCCAGTTCTGTTTGGAGTTCTACATGCACCCCTGCCCTCAGAGGTACCAGATCTTTGCAGCATGAATCAGCCTGCTTTCCAGCTTTGCCATTTTAGGTTTGCCAGTTTAGGTTTTAGCTTCTTCTGGGCTAAATGTTAACTACTAACATTTTATTACTGCACTACTCTCCCATTCTGTCTGTGCTTTGAGTTTCTGCTTTCTTTCTTTCTTTTTTTTTTTTTTGGCTGCACCTTGTGGCATGTGGGATCTTAACTCCTTGATCAGGGATCGAACCCATGTCCCCTCCAGTGGAAGTGCTGAGTCTTAACCGCTGAACCACCATGGAAGTTCCTCTGCATTCTTTTTACCACCACCACTTTAGGGGAAATATCATGAAGGAGGGTGATAAATGTTTATATTGAAGGTGCCATGTTTAACTAGGAACCCCCTTTAAGAAGTAACTCTTTGTCTCTCTCTGTGCTACATTTTGGATAATTTGTTTAGATCTAGAGCTTTCAGTTGGCTAATTCTCCCTTCAGTTTTGTCTAATCTGCTATTTAACCTGACCACTGAGTTTTAAGTTTTAATTGACATGTTTTTCTCCTCTAGATGTCCTATTTTAACTGTTAGAAAAATCTGCCTCTTTTTCCTCATGTTTTCTTGTTCTTTCATTATGATTATTTTTTGATCTTTGTTATTCTTTTTAACAGATGAACTTAAAATCTCTTAAAGATTCTTCTAACCTCTCAAGCCCTTGACTGGGCTACTTCTGTTTTCTTTCTTTTCTTTCTTCTGTTTTGGTGATCATTGAATCCCATTATGGTGAACCATTTCCTCTTCGGTTTTTTAATTTTGATAATGAGCTCATCTTTAGTGGAGATTTCTTTCTTTCTGTAGGAAGCCCATATGCCCTGAGTTATATAAACGTCCCTACAGAGGGTTTTTGCATCTGCTTCTACTGGGAACCACAGGGGTTCACTTACCTGGGATTTTTTGTTGTTATTTGTTGAAATCCCTGTATTATGTGGATAGCATAAATTCATACTCCACATCTATGCTGTGTACAAAATTACTGTTTTGATATCTCATAGGAGACGTTAATATTGTTTTCCATACAGATCCCCAGGCAGAGAGAAGCCTCTTCCACCTTCTTGGGCCAGTAGGAAGATAGTCCTTTTTGCTGTTTGTGCTGGTTATTCAGCTGTGGGATCTCAGCCTTCACCCTGCTCCTTCTACACTGTATTTTCTGATGCCAGGGCTGGGATTCTGCAAATCATATTTCCCTTCTGCCATCTTCCTTTCTTTCAGCTTTTGCCAATAAGGGGCTCAGAGTGAGAGTGGGAGGCAGAAGGAGAGAGAATAGACTTCCTGTTTGCTCACTACTCCTGAAGCATCACCTTGGCAATGGTTCATCATCCCAGTGATGGCAGTGGTTCTAGCTTCTAGCTTCTTCTCACACCACCAGTGTCAGCATTACCCCAAGAAACACCAATACCAGCTGGGTTGCACACCTTAGAGCTCTGAATCTTAGGTCTGCACGATCTCTCCTCCAAAGTTCTACATTCTAATAACTCACTCCTGGACAAGAACATATGGGTCCAGATCAATAACCATGTGTTACACAGCTTCTAAGATGGTTCCCAACCATCTCTGTCTCCTGGTCTTCACAGCCTTGTGTAAATCCCACCCCTTGAGCATGACCTGAACCTAATAAACAGACAGAATGTAGCAAAAATGATGGGATGCCTCTTCTGAGGTTGGTTACAAAAGGTTCTGGCTTTCATTATGCCTACCCTCTCTCACTGTTTTGTTTGCTTGGTCTGATGGGAGCTTGTTGCCATGTTGCGAGCTGTCCTATAGGGAGACTCAGTGGCGAGGATCTGAGAGAGACCTCTGACCAGTATTCAGCAATGAACTGAGGCCTTCAGGCCAACAGCTTGTGAGGAATGAAATATTCCCAACAGCCACATGAGTGAGCTTGGAAGCAAACCCACCCCTGGTTGACACCCTGATTTCAGCCTGGTCTTTCAGACCCTGAGTCTGAGGGCTCTGCTAAGCCACATTCAGTTGCCTGGCCTACAGAAACTGTGAGATAATAAATGTTTGTTGTTTTAAGCTGAGAGGCTTTGGGGTAATTAGTTACACAGCCATATATAACTAATCCTACTCCATTTCGAATAACAGAATGACTTTATGATGGAGACAGAAGGCCTACAAAGGTGCTGGGTTTATGTAGGGCTAGCAATTTCAGCTACTTCTAGCTCCCCAGGGTCTAAGACCCCACCAGTGTCTCCCAAATGGGCATTAAAACTCTGGCCCTCAGCTGGTAGGGCCCTTGTCCAAACCTGCATTTCTTTGTGTAAGTGCCCTAACAGTTTCTGGCAGCACCAGAAAATTTCCCTTACGTTTGAACTTGACTATGTACTTTTAAAACATTTTGTAATATTTACCCAGGGTTTCTCTGCTTTTGAGGAAGAAATGGACGTCCCCAGGTCTCTCCAATGCCAGAAATCCAACGTCAAGCAGAAGACTCTGGATATTCATACATAAAATCAGGAAGTCTCTGTATTTTAATTCTCAATATTTAAACAGATTTGTCTTTACCAGTTGTTAAAACACAAACTCTAATTCATAATATGAATGATCTCCCAGGATGAATGCCATTAGGGCAATCTGATAGTTTAATTGCTTGCTCCCTGATGACTTATGACTTGGAACAGCTAGGAAAGTAGGGTATCAAAACAAATACTTGAAGGCCAAGGATAAAAATATGTTAATAATTAGTAACAGCTAGAAGCAAAGTTAATTCTCAGTGGGCCCATAATGCCAGCTATTTAATGCAAATGAACAAATGGCATTTTAATGTAAAGGAATTGAAAGCTAATATTCTAAGTTTCCAAATAAGATCAATAATTCAACAAACAATAATGTTTTGGAGGAAGGAATTTAGAACTAGAGCAATAACTTTAATTCGGAGATAAGTGAAATGCTATGTGAAGTTTATATTTGTGGATCCCGAATTAGACCAAATTAGAGTTAGGTGCACATACACTGGAAGGAAGGGCTCATAAAGATGAAAAGTGCAAGCCATAGCTGATCACAAAGTGATAATATTGGTCTTAGAACACTAGGATAATGAAGCAATCTTTTATTTCTTTGAAGGATTATGAGAGATAATTCTGAATTAAAATGGTGTTGTTTTGGGAGTTCCCTGGTGGTTCAGTGGTTAGGACTCAGCGCTTTCAATGCCGGGGCCCCGGGTTCAATCCCTGGTCAGGGAACTGCAATCCTGCAAGCCATGCGACTCAGCCAAAAACAAAAAATTTTATTTTAAATAAAAACGAAATAAAATGGTGTTGTTTTGAATGATTAGATCTTGTGTTTTAGATAAAAGTTTAATAAATGAACAGTGAAACAGCATTCCAATTTCTGGTATTGGGTTGCTCTGGATGAATCATTTTGACTTTAAGTATAAAAACACACCCCTATGTTCAGACTGTATCCTCACTGTGGCCAGGAGTGACAGTATTTTGTGCCTGCTTTGTACAGGATGCTGAAGAAACACCACTCTAACCTGGTAACTTCCATGTGTATAGTACCTTGCAGTCAACAAATGTTTCCCACACTTTCTCTCATTTGATCCTTTAAACAAGCTTGTATGGTAGGTATTCTTAGCCTCATTTGACAGGTGAGGGAATTGAGAAATTATGATTTGCCTGGGGTTGTGCAACTTGCAAATGCAGAATTTTCCCCTGGACCTCAAGCACATCACCATGTCCAGAGCGATTTCTATTGTCCTCCACACTCAGCTCCTTCAGGTGTGTCTGTATTTTTAACTCCATAATGCCTGGCAAAGCCAGATGAGCAGTCTCTTCATTCTGCAGTGGTTTTTGTTGTTGTTGTTGTTTTGGTATTTTTTTGTATTTTACTGAAGTATAGTTGATTTACAATGTTGCATTAGTTTAAGGTGTACAGCACAGTGATTCAGTTATACAGGTATAGATTCTTTTTCAGATTCTTTTCCATTATAGGTTATTACAAGATATGGAGTAGAGTTCCCTGTGCTATATAGTAGGTCCTTGTTGGTTACCTATTTTTATATAGTAGTGTGTGTATGTTAATCCCAAACTCCTAATTTACCTGCCACCACACACACACACACACACACACACACACACACTCACACACACAGCGTTTTAAAGTGTGTTGGATCCTCTGGCAGTTCTAGCATCTGTTTGTAGTGTTTTATTTTGAATTTGTTCTTTATCAGACAGAATTCTAATGCAATTTCAATGACAGTGGACTGTAAACACCTTCTTCTGTGGCAGGCTCTGTACTCCTCTGATCTGGGTATTATTTTTTCATTCCAATTTAAAAAAGAAAACACTTCTCTTGATGTATACCATGGTACAGAAAAATTCCACCCGGTAAATGTTCAACAATGAAACACATCCATATATTCAGTGTTCTGAGCAAGAAACAAAGTTTCCAACACTCCAGAAACCCCTCATGTCCCCTTTCAGTCACCACTCCCTCCAAGGGTAATCCCTGGGCTGACTTCTAACGGCATACATGGGCCTTGCCTGTTTTCATGCTTCTTATACATGAAGTCTTTTGTGTTCATTTGCTCAAAAATATGTTTGGGTGGCTCATCCATGTTGTAGAATGCAGTAGTAGGGTGTTCATTTTCAGTGCTGCACAATATTTCACTGTGTGGAATTTGTTATCTTATTATAATACTGTTATGATTATATATAAAATACTATATTGTAATAGAGCATACCTTATTACAATGTTATTATATATAAAATAATATATTGTAATAGACCAGACAACTAATAGAATAGGCAAATATTCTGCAATAGCTCTATTTATCTATTCTACAGTTGATGGGCATTTGGGTGGTTTCCAGTTTGGGACTATTACTAATAGGCCCTCTGTGGACATTCTAGAACAGTTTTTATGATGCATATAGGTACACAGTTTGGGGGGGGAAATATGACCTAATTTTTGGATGTTTTTTTTATATTCTTCCACTGGCAGAAGATAAAATATATAAAGAGTATAATTTTCCATCTATATATTTTATGCTGATAATCTAAATCATAATTTATGGAAAGTCAAGACCTCTGATAGCAAACATACCTCATTCACTTAGGCTTCATCAGTTTAAAATTTGTAATCATTTAGACTGGAACTCAAGTGATATTTCTTTCATTTAGCAAACACTTTCTTTAAAGCTAATGTCAATATTTCAATACAAGGGGCCAATTTCAAATTCAAGATCCAGTCACCAAACATTTTAGGCACTACATTTACATGTATAACTCATAAGGTAATTGCAAGTGGATCTTATCTATAGATAAAAACAAGGTATCCCAGGAAATGTATTTTGCAATAATAATAAGCTTTGTTGGTAGGTCTGAGTTGGTGATACTTTAATATAACAGACAATTTCTTTTACAAGTAATACTACATTCTGTCATTTCAAATTATTGGATTTAGATGTGGCACTGTCCTAGATGAATGGCTCTAGTGCACATATAAGCACAGAACACTTATCGGCATGTAGAACTGTTCCCCCAATTAATCAAGAAGGACACAGGTAATAAGGTAGTTCTAATCATGTTTAAATATTCATTGAGAGTTTGTGCCTAGAAGTCATGGTGCAAACTGTAAAGCATTCTGCCTGAGATCGTTATTAGTGATGGTTATATTCAGGTCCTCTCCCCTCCCTCCACCTCCTTCTTTCCTAAATGCTTCTTCTGCAGAGTAACAAACACGGAGTTGGGTCATTTCTAACCATTCTCACTAAAACCCTCTTCTGGTTTTTGCCTTTCTTTATTATCCATCCTCTTGACTTAGCAGAATCCTTTTCAGAGTAAGCCAGACTCTCAATACTCCCACCACCTCCTAAGAATAAAGCTTTTCTCCATCTGCTAAACATGAATTGGGAGATGTGCTTATTGGGAAAAGTATCTAGGGCCCTGGGAGGACAGGAGAGGAGCATTAAAGCTGCTCTGAGGGGGAACTGGAGGGGACTTGGGAGGGGAGGGCACCAGGGAAGATGTTTCCAGATGGCATGACCTTTAGACCAAGAACCTGAACTGTGGGTATGTATAGGGACGTGGTGGGGTATGAATTAGCCAGTGTGCTGGGGGAAGAAGGAGCTGTGTTTAGGACACTTGAGATGAACCAGGTAATGATTCTCCCCATTGGCTGCATGCTGGAACACCCTGGTATAGCAGTTATCTCTTGCCCCAGTGATGCTGTGCACCAAGTAACCACACAACCACAGTGGTGCACAGCACCTCGTGTTTGTTGCCTGTGCGTCTGAGGTGGTTGGAGAGACAATTCTGTGAGATGTGATTTAGTAAAGTTAACCATATTCTTACAAACCCATGTGCACAGCCAGGGACTGCAAACCCTGCAGGAAGCACAGCGAGGGAGACGGCTGGCTCTGGACGCACACACCTGAGGGAAAAAAGCCTGGCTCCCACATCCAAGATGCGTGGTATTGGGTGGGGTATTTGTACACTTCATCTGTAAAATGGGAATAGCAATCATGCCCACTTTGTAGCATTGTTCTGAAGGTTAGATCAAGATAATGCATGAAGAAGCTGGGCCCAGAGTTTGGCCCATAGCTAGCACTTAGTAAGTGGTGGTCTGTATTAGATGTCAAGTTGGAGAGTGAAACTATTCACTGCTCTTTATTAAGTTTTCCTCTGTAAGTTCTTTAGAGAATTGGTCATTTAGAGCAATACCAATAACATTCATATAGTGTATTAAAATTCACCAAGTGCCTTCATACACCTTCTTTGATCAACATAATAATCTGGGTGGTAAATAAGGATAAGAAAATTGAGGTTCTGAAATGTTGAAAGTTTCACACAAGGTTCTTCAGCTAATATAGCTCCCAGATGGAATCTCCTGGCTGGATTATAATCGTGCTCCAGATGTTCCAGCTGGCGGTTTCAAGAGTGAGGCTCCAGAAATGCACGTGCTGACTTTCCCTTCAAAATTCTCCACAAGAAAGTGTGGGGTGTAGCAAGAGACAAGCTAGGCTCACACCCTGACTGCCACCAGGAGTTCTGGAGGCTCAAAGGAGATAATACATGGAGAGTATTTCTCCCTTGGAATGTTCCGTGTATATTCATGGTAAAAATGTAGTCCTATTTTGTTTAGTAGAGTCTTAGCCGATCGGTATGATATGGCTTACATCACAACTTTTCTTCAAGTTCTGCAAAGAAAAATTGAAGTTTCCTATGTAAAGAAAGGTAGACATTTTTTAATGAAATAAGTCAACAAACATTTTAAAGGAGTAGTTTTTCTGACTCAAAGTGTCCTTGCTTGGTCTTCCCTGGTGGCTCAGTGGTTGAGAGTCTGCCTGCCGATGCAGGGGACACGGGTTCGTGCCCCAGTCCAGGAAGATCCCACATGCCGCGGAGCGGCTGGGCCCGTGAGCCATGGCCGCTGAGCCTGCGCGTCCTGAGCCTGTGCTCCGCAGCGGGAGAGGCCACAACAGTGAGAGGCCCGTGAACTGTAAAAAAAAAAAAAGTGTCCTTGCTTAACTCTGACAAGTGTTCATCACAGTAATTACACTTCATGCCATTTTGGGCTGGGGTCAGGGTAGGGTCAGTTAAAGATTCACATTTTAATAGAATATTTATTTTATTTCTCGAATTACTGAGAGTGAGAGAGCATGTGTATCCCTTCCGCATCTCTGAATTCTAACCTCCCTGCTGGTGGAAGCCCCCGTCCTGCCAGCTCTGTCTCACCTTCTCCATTCACCAGAGCCAGTAGGGGTCTTTTCTTCCTACCAATGCCTTTAATTTCCTAGTAGAACTGCACTTGTGGCACTTAACTGCTAGCACCAGGCCACCAGCATGCATTGTATTTGTAGGCAATTACAGTTTACAGCAGCCATCTTGCATTGGGTACTTACTTTGTGCCAAGTATTGTCCTAAGCACCTTACTCAAAATAGTTCATTTAAACCTCAAAACACTCCATCAAGTAAGCAATAATTTGAAAATATAAACGGAAATGTTTTCACTTCCCAACAATATTTCCAAGGGCTTTAAGCCTTACTATGTTCTTTTGGGGTGTTGAGGGGATGTGATGTGTTGAACCTTGGATGTGTGGATATAGGATGAGTGTTAATCGACATATTTACCAGAAGAAGAAAACTTTTCCCATTGTCACCATCTCTTTTCCTTCACAACATTTTGTTATAAAAATTGCCAAATATACAGAAAGTGGGAAAATAGCATAATAGGATCTAAATTCTAAGCTCAACAATTGCAAATTTTAATATATGTAAATATATATTATGGTTTTTACTGAATCTTTTGAAAGTTAGTTGCCAATGTCTTGACATTTCATCCCTAAGTACTACAGCATGCACTTCCTTAAAATAAGGGCAATCTCTTATATAACCACCATACTGTTATCACACCCCAGAAAATTAACAATCATATTGAATATGGCTTGTCTTTTCTCTCCATCCCTGTTTGACCAATAAAAGGACAATAGAGGAAAGCCTTTTGAATTTGAATTCCAGCAACCTAGTATTCTGTATTGTCCCTAAATATTGTAGCCTTTCTTCTTACTTGGAAAGTGTTTGATACTTTGATGGGGAGAAAGACTATTTGTTAATACTTTGAAAATTGGAATTCACTCTCTTAATAAGGTAAATATGGGCATGCCCATGGAATGACTGGAAAAATTAAGGCTGAAAGTTACAAATAGTTTTGTCCTCAATGGATTAGAACTCTGTTTTTTCCCCAAAAAAGTCCAGGTAAACTTAAGGCTAATCAATAATTCACAGATGCAGCCTCTAACCAAGGGATTTACCAGTTTAATGAACAAGAAACCATACACAGGTCCAGACAGTTAATAGAGGGGACTTCAACCTCCATTTTCGAGACTATGCACCAGCTAAGGATCCAATTACAAAGGTGAGCTAGTGACAGATTATAGCTTTCTTTTTCCACTTATGAAATAAATCACTATTTTTTGCTGACTACAGAAAAATGTAACTTTAAACAATCATGAAAAAAACGACATATAAACTTTGCCTCATACTTATTTCCTCCAAGCCAATGAGTACTCCAAGACTTTTCATGTTGATATAGCTTTCTAACACTCTAGAATTTCCTCCAAATATTTGATTATACTTGACTAAGTTGCCTGACCAGTTTGCTTTGAATGACAGGACATTTCTTCTTACTTTGGCAATAATGATTAATATTAGCTTGTCTCTGACAGAGGTAATGTTTGCTTCTTCGGTTTCAGGTATGGAACTGTGTTCGGCCAGTCCCAGTTCTTGTGGATAGAGGAAAATGTTATGTAATATCTTATACAAGAATAACCAAATAAGCAAGAAATATTCAATAATCATATTGTGTTAATATTTGAGGAAGTATTAGCTTTTGCTTTCATGGAAAAATGACTATTAATGATAGTGCAGAAGTGTTCCAAAAGGAAATAATGGTCTTTGCTAAGATGATTCCATAAGATGTGAATTTTAGGGAGTAGCAAGTAGATTTTAAGTGTACTTAAAATATTTGACATGAAACCAGGCTTATATGGGTTGAAGTATGTCCCCCACATATATACATACATATATATATACATATACATATATACATACATATATGTATACATACATACATACATATTATATGTAATATATGTATATGTATGTATGTATAATGTATATATACATATATACATACATATACATATATACATATATATTATATGTAATATATAATATTGCATCAAAAAAAATGATATGCTGAAGTCCTAAGCCCCAGTACTTTAGAATATGGACTTTTTTGGAAATTGGGACTTTACAGAGATAATCAAGTGAAAATGAGGTCATTAGGATGGACCCTAATAAATTATAACTGGTGTCCTTATAATAAGAGGAACTTAGGAAACAGAGACACATACAGGGAGAAGGCCATGTGAAGATGAAGGCGGAGATCGAGGTGATGCTTCTACAAGCCAAGGGACACCAAAGATTCCCAGTAAACCACCAGAAGCCCGGAGCAAGGCGTGGTCAGATTCTCCCTCACAGCCTCCGAAGGAACTAACCCTGCTGACACCTTGATCTCAGACTTCTGGCCTCCAGAACTGTGAGACAATAAGTCTGTTGTTTAAGCTGCCCGGTCTATGGTACTCTGTTAATGCAGAGTAATACCCAGGCCAAGTTTTTGAGCTGATGCCTGGGGTTGTGAGGTGTGATGTTTCTGCACTGACTAGGTTACATCTAATGTTAGTGTAAAATTTCCCTCGTGATACTTAATAGTATTCCATACATTTACTTAAGGAGTCTTTTCCCTTGAGTTCGTTTGGAGTTAAACTGATTGGCTCTTTTATTTTACAGTGAATCATCTGGATATCCACATAAAAATTTAATCAGAAAATATAAGTGATTAGCTATTGATGACTGAAATATTAGCATGATTACATCTTTCTCCTTTGGGTGGTGAAGTGAAATAATTTTGGTCTGCTCCACATCTCCTCATCTTGGAGACATTCCTGAACCTCAGTAAAATCCCTGCTCTGTCGGTGTGTGGGGATGAATCTGACTATGACACCAGCCTGCCCCAGGAGGCACCAATAAGAGTTCTCCATTTCCCTGGTCACTGTGATTTGTTCAGCGATGAGCACATGACCCAAGCTAGACCAATCAGAGTGTTCCCCAGGAACTTGCCAGCATGATCAGGAAAAATGCTCTTCTTTATCAGGCATTAGAAGTCCTAAGGTCAGTGCAGACTTCTCTTTTGGGATAGAAGCCTTACTGAAAATTAGGGAGCCAAGCCGGGACAGGAGATACAGGGTAAGTCAGAATTCTCACTCCCTGGATCAAAGAAAATGACACTGGGATGGTTTTCCCTATAATGTGGGATGACCACATTGGCACATGTAGAATGGCATCTTGTGTTTCCAACAACACTTGCATGTATACACATATGTCACCCCACAGTCTCTTATTAAAATGCAAGTGTCTATCTGCCCACTCAGGGGTGGGGTCTGTGTTTCCTCCCAGTGAACCTGAGTGAGGCTTGGGACTGCTCCAACCAAGGCAAAGTGGGGAAGGTGATACTATGTTACTGCCAAGACTAGGTCATAAAAACGATGTGGCTTCCACTTGGCGCTCTGTCAGATGTTTGCCCTGGGAACCCAGTCCCCATTCTTTGAGGAAGGCCAAACATGGAGAATCCTCCGTGGAGAGGAGCTGGGAACCCAGCTTCAGCCAGCATCACCCACTAGAACTGTGGGTAAACAGTCTTCAGATCATTCCAACCCCTTGCTTTCAAGACCCCAGACATTATGGAGCAGAGGTGAGCGGTGGCCGCTATGCCCCATCCAATTCCTGACCCTCTGAATACATGAGGATAACAAATGGTTGTTTTACAACACTGAGTTTTAGGGTAATTTATTACACAGCCATAGTGAGGTGGTTTGCAATGTGTCAGAATCTCTTCCCTATGTGGTTCCAGTCAGGATGGGCCATAAGAGGGTATCTCCTGGGAGATTTTGAGGGTGGGAGCCAAGTGGCAGCCATTTGTAGCTCACGTGCGTTGTCGCTGATGTGTTGGTGTGTTGGTATAAGGCAGCCGTGGGACCTGTGTCTGCTCTTCTGGGCTCACATGTGCTTAGCATCGTGACAAAGGACCAGACTTCTTCAGCACACCTGTATCACAAAGTTTAGAGGCAACAAGACCCGACACATGATGGGTACCAGTTTGTCCTTGTCCCCCTTCCAGTTTATAACCATCTATTCTTCCTGACTGCCTGCCCTGTAGATATCAAACTCCAGCGTCAGGCTCTGGGACCACAGGTTCCACAATTGCATAATGTCAAATCTTTGTCTATAACACAAAATTCATGTAATGCATGATATATAATATAACATAATACACAATGTAAAATGTATAATATATAATATATGACATGACATATGATATGTATATAATATGTAATATATAATATATATACTCTCACACATCTACAGATACGTGTGTATACACATGTCCTAGGTTCTGCTTCTTTGACTGAGCCCTGACTGATGCCCATAGTAATTGGATACTCATAGTATTCAATAGCCAGGATTTCTTCTTCTGTTTCATTTGATCCTTCTCCCATTAGTCACTCAATGCCATGCAGACACTTCCCTCTGGTTGTCACCCACAGCATCCTGCACCTGTTCCCTGTTTACATTAGTACTGCTGCAGTCCTCACTGATTTGCAAATCTGAGTACATTTTGATGATGTAAAGAACCTTTGAATGCAAGCTGTGTCTGAGAAAAACTTCCCCAAGTATCTAAGAATAGATTTATATCAGCAAATAGCCACATTAAGAAGAAGGCTTGCTTCCTTCTCTTCATTCCTTGGATGTTTTTTTCTTCCAGTTTTTTAGGCGAGATATCTTCTACTCAGGCTGCTATAACAAAATCCCATAGACTGGGTGGCTTAAACAACGAACTGTATTTCTCACAGTTCTGGAGGCTGGGAAATCCAAGATGAGGGTGCCAGCATGGTTGGATCCCACTGAAAATCCTCTTCTTGGTTTGTACTGTTACCCTCTTGCTGTGTCCTCACATGACAGAGAGAGGGCTCTGGTCTCTTCCCTTCTTCTAAGGACACTAATCCTGTCTTAGTGGCCCCACCCTCATGACCTCACTTAAATCTAATTACCTCCCAAAGGCCTCACATCCCAATACCATCACATTGGACATTAGGGCTTTACCATAGGAATTTGGGGGTGGGGGCACAAACATTCAGTCCATAGCACAAGATGAGAAACAAATCCAATTAACCTATGAGGACTTCTGCTGAAGGATCTACATGTTCATTCATGGTGGAGTGTGTTTGGAACCTAACCATTGAAAGGCCCACTCTGCACAGTAGACCTGTACTGGGAGGGGCAAACTTGAGGGAGACTCTGTAGTTCCTCCACAATTCCTGAGGCTGATGTAAGAGGCCCCTCCATCAGTAGTATTTAGTTGCACGTAACTGGGATCCCATCATGTGCTAACTGAAAAGCTTCCTCACCAAAGAGGAGGCCGAGGAAACCAGGGACACTGATGGACAACATGCTAATGATTCCGAGTAAAACACGGCAACTCTTTAAAGAATGACAACCATATTCTCTGCTAGTGGAGGTGACTTTAGAGAGAGATGGCCTTACACAACCTAATAAATTATATTCTTAGTCCTAGACGTAGCAAGGCTCATCAATACGCTGGGAACATAGACCAAGTAGGTAAAAGTACTCTTTACCCCAGGTGCAGGGAAGACATCTAAACATTGGTGCATTGGGACAAATTGCATATGGCATACATCTCCCTGGCTTCCAATGGTGCCCTCTTTTGCTGGAAATGCCCACACCCATGATGGCATTACAAAACTCTCCAGCAACAGTTGGTTGGGCCAGGTATGGATACATGACTCAAGCTGGGCTACTAAGATTCTTTTCCTTGGAGCTTGGATTTTACTAAGAGATACTCATTCTACATATGCTATTAGAACGGTGTTATGGATTGAATTTTGTCCCCCTAAAATTTGTATGTTGAAGCCCTAATCCCCCATGTGATAGTATTTGGAGATAGAGCCTTTAAAGTGGGTAATGAAGGTTAAATGAGGTCATAAGGGTACAGCCCTAATCCAGTAGAACTGGAGTCCTTATAAGAAAAGGGAGAGACACCAGGTATTTCTCTCCTTCTGCATGCAGACACAGAGAAAAGGCCATGTGAGGCAAGAGTGAGAAAGGCCATCTGCAAGCCCGAGAGAGAGAGGTCTCACCAGAAACCAACACCTTGATCTTGGGCTTATAGCCTCCACAACCGTGAGAAAATAAATGTCTGTTTAAACCATCCAGTCTGTGGTATTTCATTATGTCAGCCGTAACAGACTAATACAAACAGTAACATATGGATACTGTATAGAGAATTATTTCAGGTACAAGTGGCTGGAATGTAGCTCAACTGACTTAAGCAGAAGGGGATCTATTGACTCTATAACTGAAAAATCTAAAGCTAGGACTCAATAGAGGTTTAGTTTGATCCAGGACGCTGAACATCATAACAGGACCCAGATTCTGTCTCCATTACTTGACTCTGTTTTCTCTGGATGGTGCAATCCCAGATTACATCACCAAGAAAGCTGCAGCAGCTCCAGCTTACAACTCCCAAGTTCGAGTCCGTGGCGAAGAGTGCACCCTTCTCCCCATGAAGCCTCATCAGCACTGGCTTTGCTTGAATCACATGCTTGCAGCTGAGTCAATCCCTGTGGCCGGGAAAATGTGATGTTCTGACCGTGGCTCACCTGGAACCAGGTGTGGAGTCAAGGATTTAGAATAAGAGGGGAAAGACAGCCCCAGCTACCAAATATCCTCTACCACTGGGACTGGGGCTGTTTTCACAGTGCAGACAGAAGTGGACAAAGCTCTGATGGAAATGAGAAAAGAGAGTGCCTTAAACATGCAGAAAGAAAGAGGGACAGAAAAAAGAGGGGCACCTCCTGCGTTCCTGGTTTTCCAGGGTCTGCTTTCATCTCTTTCTGAGGCTGGATGCAAATCCGTTCTTTCTTAGGGTCTATGAGACCCCCTCTGTGGCTTGATAGTATGTTGCTTTTTTTCCTTTGAAGGTAACTTGCACCTAATATTTGTGTCTGAAAATTTGTGTCCCCCCAAATTCATATATTAAAATCCTAACCCCCAAGGTGATGGTGTTAGGAGGTGGGGGCTTTAAGGAAGTGATTAGGCCATGAGGGTGGGACCTCCATGAATGAGATTAGTGCCCTTATAAAAGAGACCTCAGAGTGATCCCTTGCCCTTCCACCATGTGAGGACACAGAGAGAAGACACAGAGAGAAGCAGTTCCTCACCAGACACCACATCTGCTGGTAACTTGATCTTGAACTTCCAGCCTCCAGAACCGTGAGTGAAAAATGTGTGTTGTTTATAAGCCACCCAGTCTACGGTATTTGTTACAGCAGCCCAAACGGACAGACATTGGTATACATTATTTGAAGCCAATGACATTAACTAATCCAAAGAGCCCATCGAGCACACGATTCTGTGACTCAGTGATGGGAAAACAAGCAGAATGTTTCCGAGCCTCAGGAACAGTCTGTCTGCATCAGAAGGGAAAGCAACCAAACTGTGTGCCACAGTCTGAGACAGGATGCTGGACCTTTATTGTTTTGGCCCCCAGCTGTCTCTCCTTGCCCTGTGGGAACGTTTGCTCCCATTCTCTGATGATGCATTTTGAGACAAGCTTATTCCATGTGTTACCGATCAGCACTTTCCAGCCTTCTGACCAGAGTGATGGGCTTCCTCATGGTCACCTGGCACAAATCCCACCCACCGCAGCTAAGGGTATTCAGTTCCCAGGCCTTTGTTGTTATCAGGGAAGCATACTTCCTTTTCCTGTTGGCATAAAATGGGACTGGAACTATGGCAGATAGCTTGTGAGCACATGGGGCCTGAGCATGAACTGAACATCAAGGAAGGAGAACTGAGAAATCCAGAGACAGAGCTCTATCCCAAAGAAATCATTTGATTTCAGCCTGGATCAAACCATACCTAAAGCAAGGCCTCCCTCTGGATTCTTAAGTTTTGAGAGCAAATAAAGTCCTTTTCCTTTTCTTAAGCTGGTTTGAGTTAGGGTTTCTGTCACTTGCAGCAGAAAGAATCATAACTAATATTGTTTTGGGAAGTTGGGTTTGAGGAAAGGTGTCAGGCAATCTATAAAATGAACAGGCTGAGTTACAAACAGAGACAGGTTCTAAAACTCCAGTAGGTATGCTTTTTCCTTTCTTTGAAATCATAAAATACTTTGCTTCTACAATTGATACAGCATATATCACATACTGCTTGGCATTGCAATTACAGTTCTCGTATGGTGGGTACAAATTTCACAATCATAAAAACTCTAGTGTACAGATATGAAACTTTCTTTATTGTTTTAAAATTGAGCTGAATTTAGCTCACAAGGCTTCATTTCTGCTAGTGGCAGAGAACTTACTCTTGCTGATTCCCGACAATTCTTTCAGCCCTGGTTGAAAATTCAGTATCTTTTTTTGGGGGGGAAATACATAGTTAATTCAGGATTTCTAATCCATTCACCCCTATCCTTTTCCCCTGGGGTGATCTGTGTCCTAGCAAACATGGCCAGGAGGCAAAAGGTCTGGTCTGGGAGCCAGCCTCTGACCACAGTGGGAACCTCTGACCGCAGTGGGACCTCTGACCGCAGTGGGGACGCTCTGTGATTGATCCAGGGGAGCTGAGCTGTCATCACTGTTGGATCTGTTCACACCCAGGTCTTGACTTAGCTCCTGCAGACTCAGCCTCGCCCTCCATCTAGTCCCCAGCTCAGTCCACCCACATGGCTCCTGATCTCAGAGCACAGTCGCCTACCCTCCTCACATGCCCACTCTCAACAACCAGCTCTTCTGACACCCCACTCTTCTGTGCTCCATGAACCATCCCATGTAGCTCAGGACATCTGAGGAGTCAGCTCCCCTCTAGACACTCAGACAAGCCTGTGCCGCTCTTGGGTCAGGACCCTACTGGGGAGGGGAGAGTTTGGTCTCAAGACGGGGCTGAGCCTCACCCTCCCCTTCCCTGCTGGCTGTCCTATCCTGAGCCTCACGGTTCCCACCCAGGAAGGGCTCTCTGTCCACACTCTGTGCTGTGGATGAGCTCTCTACTCTGGGTCCCCCCAGGCTGGGCTCTTGATATTACTTGGAATAATGACAACAATCCTTTCCTCCCTCACCTGTCTGGACTGTACGACAGAAAACTGCGATTTCCAAGACCATGCCTCTGCTCTGGATCCCCAGAAGTTCACCCCAGAGTTCCCCAAAGCGGAGTCTGGTGACTTGATCTGGCTGCCACTTTGGGGCCGTCTCTTCCCCACGACCTCACAGTCTGGGGTTGGTAGAGGAAAGACAAAAAGGAAAAAAAAATGGTTCTGAAGAGCCTAGGGTCAGGACAGGAATAAAGACTCAGAAGACTTGAGGACATGGGGAAGGGGAAGGGGAAGCTGGGATGAACTGAAAGAGTGGCATGGATATACATACGTACACTACCAAATGTGAAATAGATAGCTAGTGGGAAGCAGCTGCATAGCACAGGGAGATCAGCTCGGTGCTTTGTGACCACCTAGAGGGGTGGGATAGGGAGGGTGGGAGGGAGGGAGATGCAAGAGGGAGGGGATATGGGGATATATGTATACGTATAGCTGATTCACTTTGTTATAAAGCAGAAACTAACACACCATTGTAAAGCAATTATACTCCAATAAAGGTATTAAAAAATAAATAAATAAAAATAAAGTTCCCATTACATTAAAAAAAAAAAAAGGAAAACGATGAAGCATAATTATTGGGTAGGAAAAGGGCCTGGGGGCTACTTCACAGTCGTATCTGGCTCAGCGAGCACCAGGTGCCCAGACTGGCTCCCTGTGTGGGACAGTCATTGGATGCCCCCCTGGCTGGCACTTTGGCACTTTTGCAAGGGCCAAACTCTACCCACTGTACCGAGAAGCAGAACCAGTACAAGGAATTTTCCCGGCTGTTCGAATGCACTTTTTCTTTAGGCAATTGGCCCCTGGGTGATGACTGTTCTTTCAGCCTCTCAGAGTTGGCTTTAGCGTTGTCTGTTAGGAGCGTCCCGCTCAAGGGACCGATACAGGGTTCCCTGGAGGTTGGCTTGGGGTGTGACGGACTCTGTGGTATGTTAAGTCCTCTGTGGCCCAATTCTAAGGGTTGTAGGTTCAATTGTGTCCCCCGAAAAGCTATGTTGAAGTTGTAGCCATTGGTACCTACAAAAATGACCTTGTTGGACATAGAATCCTTGTAGGTGTAAGTAGTTAAGGGTTGAGATGAGATGATGCTGGATTAAGGTGGCCCCTAAACTCAATGACTGGTGTCCTTATAGGGAAAGGAAAGGACATTCAGAAACACAGGCACGCAGGGAGAAGGCCATGAGATGAAGGTGGCAGAGATTGGAGTGTTGTATCTACAAGCCAGGGAATGCCAAGGGCTGCTGGGACCAGAACCTAGGAAGAGGCAAGGAAGGATTCTCCCCGAAAACCTTGGGTGGGAGCATGGCCCTGCCGACAACTTGATCTCTGGCTTCTAGCCTCCAGAACTGTGAGAGGGTAAGTTTCTGCTGTTGAAACCACCCAGTCTGCGTTACTTTGTTACAGAAGACCTGGGAAAGGCATCCACCTAGGAACCTCACTCCGGACCCTCTGCCCTCTCCTCAGTCCTTGGGTCAGATATCTTGAAGGCTTGTGGCATTGCAGGGATCCAGGAGGGCTAAATAGAAGTGACCCCACTTAGGTCACCTCTACGGCACCTGTTCCCCCGCTGCTCTAGTCTGGGCTGCTGGTGGCTCAGAGCCACTCTCCTCTCTGGGAATTGCCCCCCCGGGGAACTGGAAGCAGCCGTACCCAGAAGGTTTGGCATCAGTCCTGGTTGGGAGGCAGCTCATAGCCTCCCAGTGACATGGGGACAAATCCACTCTCCTTGCCTCAAATGGGACTGGCTCTGGGACCCTGCTGTTCATGCTCCGGAGCTCTCCGTGGGGTCCGGCTGAGGGCCACCCCCGTGGAGACCACATCCCCGTTTGCTTCCCTTGCCCCTTCTCCGGGATGTAGCGCTCCTTCCTCCAAGAGCTGCTCCCTGTCTCAGACTTGGCTTCCGGGCAAGCTGACCCGAGACCCAAGATCACTTCTGGAGGGTGGAGACTTTGTCCTCTGAGGGGGCATCCGTGGCTGCGGAAGGCACACATGAAGGCAGCGGTTCTCACGTGTGAGCATAGGGACCACCTGGAGAGCTCCTGTAATCGCAGCTTCCTGGGCCTGACTCCAGAGATGCAGACAGTACATCTGGGGTGGAGCCTGAGAAGCGGCATTTCTAACAAGCTCCCAGGTGCTGCCCCTGCTGGTCAAGGACCACACGAGACCCCCTGGCCTAGGATCTCCAGCATCTGGGCAAGACTGATGGCCTGAGAGCGCAAGCAAGCCCGGAGGGGTCTGTAGAAATTAATTTACACGTGGGATTTTCGAGGTTGGGTGAAGAATGGAGAGAGGCTGTGTGCTGGGTTGAGGGTTGAAAAAAACAACCTGGAGTGTTTTGGAAGGTTGGTTTCCCCACCCAGGCCCTTGGCCTGTGCCTAAGCTCAGAGGAACGAGCTGTGGGCAGAAGCCCTCGGAGCTCCTTACCTGGAGGTCTTTATGGGACAGAGGGGCCCCCAAAGCCATTCTCTTGGGGAGAAGTGACAAAGCTTGTCTCAGAAAAGAGGAGGGGGGCCATTCTTGTGTGTGTGTGTGTGTGTGTACGTCCATGTGTGAGCACCTACGTGTGTACGTGTGTGATACACGTGCAGTCATGGCTTACTGAGTGCTTTCCGCTTTCCCTGACCAAGACGGAGTCAGCGGCAGCAGTTCCCAGCACAGAGGCCGAGGGAGCCCCACCCGACACACACGCGATCATCGTTTCTATTTGGATTCTTCCTTCTTCCGTGTGGCAACCTATTTTTCTGCGAGAGCCCTTGTCGCGTCATTTGAGGTTCCTGGCAATTGGGGGTTTGCTGTTTCCAGCCTTGCTCTCCTGCCCGGCGAAGTCCGGTGTTTCATCTCTTTACCTCTTCGTGTCAATTACACAGAGGGAAGTTTTGCATCTTTTCTGCTTTCGCTGTTCCACTCACCTCTTTGATCATTTGTTTCGTGGCTATAGATATTCTACTTTGCACACAGGGGATTTGAATTCTTCCGATTCTTTTTTTTTTTTTGCGGTACACGGGCCTCTCACTGTTGTGGCCTCTCCGATTGCAGAGCACAGGCTCCGGACGCGCAGGCTCAGCGGCCATGGCTCACGAGCCCAGCCGCTCCGTGGCATATGAGATCTTCCCGGACCGGGGCACGAACCCGTGTCCCCTGCATCGGCAGAATTCTTCTGATTCTTTGTTCGCAGACAAACCCGGGCCCGGAGCCATTACCTCTCTGCAGCCTACACATCGTTTGTGCTGCACCATCGGCCAGCAGGTGGCAGGATGTCCACCCTTCTCATTTCATCACAGATTCTAGGAGGGCTGTCAGCGCTGACCCCTCCCACATGCCTTCCTCTCTGAGAGTCACAAAGAGATGCTTTGGGTCGGGGGCTGAGTTCATCTGTTCCTACTTCTGGAGAATTCTCATCACTGAGATGCTGCTCCTTCATCACCAGCTATCTCTCTAATTTTCCTGCCTCAGTAGGTACCTACTCTATAGGTGTTTATGTCTGCACTGGATGCTAATGGTGCCTCACCTGGAACCCTCCCAGGTGGTGTACCTGACCCCCTCCTGCTGTGAGTGTTGGCTGCTGACAGCTCCAGCTGCCCTGTCTCTGGATGGTGATACTTGGCTTTTGCTGCAGGAGGCCCCCTGGCGGGGAATTTTCACACCCCTAGCGTGGGGGGGGGGGGGCCCTGCCAAAGACTGTCTGCTGAAGGGTACAGAAAGCCAGCTCCTTGCCTCAATGCAGGGTCTGTCCTAGGATGCGCCGTGTACCCCACAGCCGCAGGGATCTTTCTAGACTTCCTCTAAGCCCACGTCCTACCTGAGCTTCTTTCCCTGCCCTATCCTGCTTTTCTTCCCCTCTATGACTTGCTTTATTGCAATATTAGCTTTATTGCAGTGGTCTGGAACCAAACTTGCAAAATCTGTGACGTGTGCCTATACTCTGCTTATTAGCCTTCTTTGGGATCATGATCATTTTATTATTGTTATTTTTAAAAAATTGAAGTGTAGGTGATTTACAGTAATATATTAGTTTCAGGTGTACAGCATAGTGATTCAGTATTCTTACAGTTTATACCCCATTAAAAGTTATTACGAGATAATGACTATAATGCCTTGTGCTGTACAATATATCCTTTTTGCTTGTCTATTTTATTTATTTATTTTAAAAATAAATTTATTAATTTATTTTTGGCTGTGTTGGGTCTTTGTTGCTGCTTGCGGGCTTTCTCTAGTTGCGGTGAGCGGGGGCTACTCTTCGTTGTGGTGTGCAGCCTTCTCATTGCAGTGGCTTCTCTTGTTGCAGAGCACGGGCTCAGTAGTTGTGGCTCACGAGCTCTAGAGTGCAGGCTCAGTAGTTGTGGCGCATGGGCTTAGTTGCTCTGCGGCATGTGGGATCTTCCCGGACCAGGGCTCGAACCTGTGTCCCCTGCATTGGCAGGCGGATTCTTAACCACTGCGCCACCAGGGAAGCGCGCTTATCTATTTTATACATAGTACTTTGTATCTCTTAATCCCATACCCCTAGCATGCCCCTCCTCACTTCCCTCTCCCCACTGGTAACCACTAGTTTGTTACAGACTAGTTTGTGAGTCTGTTTCTGTTTTGCTATATACACTCATTTTTTAAGATTCCCTGTATAAGTGATAACATACAGTATTTGTTTTTCTCTGTTTGATTTATTTCACTAAGCATAATATTTTCTAGGCCCATCCACATTGCTGCAAATGGCAGAATTTCATTCTTTTTTATGGCTAATATTCCATTGTATATGTATACTATATCTTCTTTATCCACTCATCTGTTAATGGACATGGGTGCTTCCATATCTTGGCTATTATAAATAGTGCTGCTATGAACATTGGGGTGCATGAATATTTTTGACTTATTCGTTTCTTCAGATATATGCCCAAGAGTGGAATTGCTGCATCATCTAGTAGTTCTATTTTTAGTTTTTTGAGGAATCTCCATACTGTTTTCTATAGTGGCTGCACCAATTTACATCCCCACCAAGAGTGTATAAGAGTTCCCTTTTCTCCACACGCTCTCCAACATTTGTTATTTGTAGACTTTTGGATGACGGCCATTCTGACAGGTGTGAGGTGATATCTCATTGTGGTTTTGATTTGGATTTCTCTAATAATTAGCGATGTTGAGCATCTTTTCATGTGCCATCTGTATATCTTCTTTAGAAAAATGTCTATTTAGGTCTTCTGCTCATTTTTTGATTGGACTGTTTTTTGATTTGGTGTTGTATGAGCTGTTTATGTATTTTGGGTATTAACCCCTCGTCAGTTATATCATTTGCAAATATTTTCTTTCATTCTGTAAGTTATCTTTTTGTTTTGTTGATGGTTTCCTTTGCTGTGCCAAAGCTTATACTTTTAATTAGATCCCATTTGTTTATTTTTGTTTTTATTTCTTTTGCCTTAGGAGACAGGTGCAAAAATATATTGTTTTGATTTATGTCTAAGAGTGCTCTGCTTATGTTCTCTTCTAGTTTTATGGTTTTAGGTCTTACATTTAGGTCTTTAATCCATTTTGAGGTTTTTTTTTTTTTTTTTTTTTTTTTTGCAGTACATGGGCCTCTCACTGCTGTGGCCTCTCCCGTTGCGGAGCACAGGCTCTGGACGTGCAGGCTCAGCGGCCATGGCTCATGGGCCCAGCCGCTCCACGGCATGTGGGATCTTCCCGGACCGGGGCACGAACCTGTGTCCCCTGAATCGACAGGCAGACTCTCAACCACTGCGTCACCAGGGAAGCCCTTGAGTTTATTTTTTTATATGGTGTGAGGAAATGTTCTAATCCCATTGTTTTACATATAGC
The DNA here is from genome assembly GCF_039906515.1 of Pseudorca crassidens. Classification (NCBI taxonomy): domain Eukaryota; kingdom Metazoa; phylum Chordata; class Mammalia; order Artiodactyla; family Delphinidae; genus Pseudorca; species Pseudorca crassidens. The sequence goes on from NC_090298.1 coordinate 9,555,859, forward strand.
TATCCAGTTTTACCAGCTCCACTTACTGAAGAGGCTGTCTTTTCTCCACTGTATACTTTGCCTTCTTTAATTGGCCATAGGTGTGTGGGTTTACTTCTAGGCTCTTGATTCTGTTCCATTGATCTATGTATTGGTTTTTGCTCCAGTACCATACTGTTTTGATTACTATAGCTTTGTGGTATAGTCTGAAGTCTTAGAGGGTCATACCTCCAGCTTTGTTCTTTTATTTTCCAAATTGCTCTGGCAATTTGGGTCTTTTGTTTCCATATGAATTTTAGGATTCTAGTTCTGTGAAAAGTGTTGTGGGTATTTTGACAGGGATTTCATTAAATCTGTGGATGGCTTTGTGTAGTGTGACCATTTAACAGTATTAATTATTCCAATTCAAGATCATGGGATATCTTTACATTTGTTTGTATCAGCTTCAATTTCCTTTATCAACGTTTTATAGTTTTCAGAGTTTAGGTCTTTCACCTCCTTGGTTAAGTTTATTCCTGGGTATTTTGTTCTTTTTGATGTGATTTTTAAACAGGATTGTTTTTCACTTTCTCTTTCTGATATTTTATTATTAGTATATAGAAAAGAAACTGATTTCTGTATATTAATCTTGTATCTGCAAATTTGCTAAATTCATTTATTAGTTCTAATAGTTTTTGGGTGGAGACTTTAGGGTTTTCTATATAAAGTATCATGTCACCTGCAAACAGTGACAGTTTTACTTCTTCCCTTCCAGTTTGGATGCCTTTTATTTCTTTTTCTTATCTGATTGCTGTATCTAGGACTTTCAATACTATGTTAAATAGAAGTGGCAAGGATTGGGCCCGAGCTGGCTCTGTTGCCTTTTAGTGTGTGTTTTTCCCTCTCTCCACACTGGGAGTCTTGCCCTGGAAGTGGAGAGTACTGAAGCAAGTGGAGCCCATGTAAGCTCTTGGCTCCTGTCAGCTGCAGAGGTCCAATGCATTGCCTGTGCAGGCATCCACAGCTCTTCTCAGACACAACTTTGGGTGAAAGTCCCCTTTGTTGCTCACAGCCAGTCAGACCACAGCCTCCACTACCCCCACCCTGTTGTACAATTACTCTGCAGGACAGATGGGGCCCATGTGGCCTCTCAGCATGTATCAGAGGGTGAGCTGTGACAGAGCAGATGCCATGAGAGATCTGGGTGGCATCTGAAACACTGCTTAAGTAAGTGCCAACAATGGCCACTGCTGCCCCACCTAAGCCCCACCCTGGGACTGGGTTACCTGTTTCCCACAGTCAGGTATTTTCCCTAGTCGTGGCTGCCTCAGGTCCAGTGCTGTACTGTGACATGGAGTCACATTCTGGAGCATTCTCTGGGCTAGGGCTGGGATGCATGGAGAGGTTGCTGCGGGAAACCCAGCAGCCACTAGAGCAGACCTCTCTCTGCCCTGCCTTGGAGGCAAGCCTGTGTGCATGTGTTCCTTATGAGTGGAGCCCAGGCTTCCCACAGCCATTATATTAGTCCCAGCAGTCCTCCAACCAGCGAAGGGGGCTTGTCTCCCCACATAGGATGCCAGGACTGGGGCATCCAATTTGCGGCTCAAACTGCTTACTCTTCAGGTTGGATCTCTCCCTGTGTAATCTCCCTTTTCCTCTGTGTTCCCTCTCAGGGGAACAGGTCCCAACCTAATTGCTTTTCTTCCCTTCACACCTGATTATGTGTGTATCTTTCTTGCAGTCTTGGTTGTACAGAAGTCTTTCTGTCATTCTCCAGTTACTTTTCAGTTAGAATTTTTCTACAAGTAGATGTGTTTTTGAGGTGTTTGTGGGGGGAGGTGAGCTCCACATCCTCTTTCTCCACCATCTTGATCCAAACCTCTGCCATTTTCTGCTTTCTCACCCTCCTTCTCCTGAAAGTCTTCCCTCAAAGTGTCATATACACCTGGCTCTGATCTCAGGCTCTGCTTCTAGGGGCCCAAGTTAAGATGGTATCTGCACAGAATGTGTAGTGTTGTTTTGTGAGTGTGTCTGTGTGTGTGTAGCTGACTTGAAGAGTGTTCCCCTATGAACTCACACCCTTTCCCTCTGTCCCCATGCAGCACTGTCCACATGGGATCTGTCCCTGCTGCTGTCCATTCATGTAGTCTGCTGCCTCTTCCTCCAGTGTACATACTCTGCAGTGTGTGCCACCACGTTTTACCTGGTCACTTCCTAGTTGAGAATGCTTTGATTGCCTCTTCCTTCACATGGCCACAGGCGAGACCTCAATGGACATCCTTGTACATGGTGCCTGGGATTGGTGTGGCCATTTCTCTGGATGGACAGATGGGAACGAATTCTGAGCCCCTGGGCACATGCAGACTTAACTTCACAGAGTCCTACACACGGCTGCCCTGAGGTCCCTCTAGTTCCCCAGGAGCTGAGTGTGCCCAACAGCAGCACACAAGAGTTCCCATCTCCTCATATCTCCAACATAGGGGAGCATCTTCCCTTACATTTTTGCCATTCTGATGTTGGTTTTCCATCACTGTTTTGTTTTCCTCTCCATTGTCAGCAGCTTTCAGTACCTCTGCATGTGCCAGCCCCCCATCCCCGGCAGCCTTTTGCAAAACACCTACTTTTTTTTTTTTAAGTTTAACGAACTTTGTTGTTTTATACAGTTAAACTACCTTCCCTGAGTGGGCCATCTGTCTCTTTTCCTTGTTTATGACATCCTTCACTGAGTGGAAATCCTTAAGTGCTACCACCTTATGCTCTCGTTGTCACATGGAGATTTCGATGAAATAGCTCATTTATATTTCACTTGCCCTTTACTGCAGTCCCCCGACCAGGATGCAGGCATGAGTCCACAGGGAGCTGGGTTAAGGGATACAGAATTACAGAGACCATTTTCACACAAAATCACACTCACTTCTCATTCTGACCCATAAATCCAGCCTTTGCACCTTGGTCCTCTCTTCCATAAGCTTGAGTTCTTTTTCTGAAGCTTTTCAGTCCCTCACGTACAATTATCCACTGTGGGCCACCCCCTGGACCATAGAGGTGCCTCAACGCCCTTGAGCTGCATAGAAAATGTGTTAGCATGCCAACCTGGTCCCCCAGACTACAGTGTAAACAGTATGAGTTTGAGTCCTCCGCAGACCCTCCTGCGAGGAATTGTTCATATTTGTGCATCTGAGTAGGTCCCCAGTCATACACTGTTATTCTTATAGTAAGCAAACAATATTATGGCAAATGCGCAGGTGGATGCAAAATGCTGAAAGTCATGATCTCCATTCTGTGGGCTGAGAAGGAAGGTGTTTTATTTAGTGGGGTCCCTTGGGGGCTCCTGGTAGGATCTCAGTAGACGATTGAGCACATTAGTAGATTGATGCTCTGAAGAAGGAGAATTGAAGGAATGCCCAGGGGTATGCAGAGCAGGTTCTCAAGGGAGTGGGCACGGATACTGGGGTCTCTTTCTTCTCTGAGAAAAAAGTAGTTCTTCTAAGTCCAAAATGTCTCTGAACTCTGTACTCCTGAGTTATACGTTGTAAGAAAAGTCTCTACAAGTAGGATATCTGAGGTCATGGAGAGGAGTCTCCTGCAGTCAGTCTTGACTGAAATGGCAGATGAAATGTGATGACTCCAAGCTAACGACAAGAAAATCAAGCTTTCTTCTCTTCCTTCAAAAGCACTTCTCTGTCACTTACATTGGTGTCTCTGGTCCCACATTTTCGATAACCAACTAACTCTTATTCCCATACCCCCTCTTCCCAGTTTGCTGCCCCCATGCCTCAACACGTACTGATTATTATGGCGAATCCAAGTAAATAGTTCTTATCCTCTTTATATATTCAAGGTGTGTTTGTTAGAATGAAGGTAAGAGCTTGATTACGCATGTTAGAATAAGATTTGTGTGACACTCAATAAGGAAAGTCCACAGATTCTGGGATGCCCCTTTGCTGTTCAGATTCATTGGAATGTTCATTCTCCTCATTGAAAAGAGGTAATTTTGTACCAGCATGATGCTCCAAATAGTTGGGTACCGACCTATTTGTTGTGTGGGCATGTTTCATGGGTTTCTTAGTAAGAATGTGAATTTTTACCCCACTAAGCCACACTTTGCTAATCTCAGAAATTTTTAATCTACCTTTACTTTAAATACAGTAAGATTAGTAAGGGATGATAACCTGGCAGAACTCTTTTGTTTTCCAAAGCCACATTGTTTTTTCCTTCTACTTTTTTAGCTTTTTGCAGACTGACTTGAAATTGATTCTCCTCTCCGGGTTATTCTTAACAAAGTAAGTATATTCACAGATACAACAAGAACCCAGGGCTTCTTAAGGAAAAGGTCCTCTGCAAAACCCAGGACCTTGGCTAAAATGCAACTGCTGGGTCCTTGATCTCCTGAGGAGGGGATGATATGGAGATCTGTAAGTTTTTTTTATTTTTTAAATTTTTTTTATTTTTTTGTAAGTTTTTTTCAAATCTGTGTCTGTCCATCTACAAAGATTTCAGCCTTAAGAATAAAATCTATAGGAGAGTCGGGAAGGAGAGAAGAAGCAGTTGGCTGTTTTAAGGCAAGAAGGAGTTTCAGGTGGAAAACTGGATGTTAAGGACAGTTTTGTTTCTTTCACCTGAAAAAAGTGTGGATTCCCGTAGTGAGAGCCTGGCTGATAATCTTCGTCTGTCAGGAGAGGCTTGGTTAGCTGTTGTGACAAACATCCCCCAGAATACTGAAATCACAAAAGTTTAGTTCTCTCTCGTGCTACATGTCTGTTGTGGGTTTGGAGGGAAGTTCTACTCAACGTAGTCATTCAGGGACCTGGCAACACAGCATTGCTACTATGGAAAAGTCCCATTAGCTGTGAGGGAGAGAAAAAAGCACCCAGGAAGGTCTTGAGGTGACACTTGCCACTTCTGTTCAGAACTTTTTATCAGAGCCAGTCACCCTGCCCACCCACAGCCATGTGGGAGCCAGGAAGCACATGTTACTATGTTCCCAGAAACACTACTGACCTATTTGGGTCGGGACTAGGATAAGGCAATGGGGCTAAGTTGTTAAAATTTTAATATTTTATTCATCCCGAGTTCTTTTCTTCCAGTTCCATTTTTATTTTTAAAAGATTGCATTGACATTATTTATCTTGATGACTGAGTTTTTTGTACCCCTTTACATTTTATAGACGATGCCATCCTCAATGCAAATAGAGGATACAGAATATCAGAATTCTGACTGAAATTTTGTTCCTGTGTTAGAATCCTAGGGAAAAGCAGTATTTATCACTAAATTAAAAATTTAGCAGTATTTGTAGTTAAGAATATAGCTGACATCTACATAAATATTGACAGAAAAAGAAAATAGTGAGAAACACACGCTTAGAAACAAGGCACGGAGGTCAGTTGGAGATCAAGGTTCCTGAGGTCCAGGCTGCTCAGATTCCCTATTTTGTCCTCATCATGTGGAAAATTTTTGTGTTCAATTTCCCCAGTGACCTTCCATGTACATTATGAAGACAATTAAAACCCATATCCCAGAACCACAGAGTTTTCAGTGACTGGACCAAGGTTAATCAGTGTGAATTGAATGAAACAGCTTGTTCAAGTAAAATTGATTGAAATCTTGATGAACAAAAATGGAAAATTTGGCCACCAGTCTTTATTTTCTTTCCTGAGGAATAGTGTTGTGTACGATTTTTTTAAAAAAAATACTACTAGAATCCCATGAAAGCTTCTGTAAGGCACCAAAGAAATTGATTTTGGTAAAGACCCAGGATATTTTCCATTTATGGAACTGTAAACATATAGCAATTTAACTTATTTTGTTACTTGGCGTGATTTTTCCTTTAACCAGTATCTTCCAGATTTTGTCCCTATGTGGATTTCATGCAGGTGTGAATCTATAAAATTGACCCAGATTCTCTCTCAGCAGTAGAATTGATCTCCTTTTCCCCTACGTGCCTTGTAAAACACATCTGTGAACTTTCTGAAGAAACTGAAAAGAACTTCTTCAAAGACCTGAGCTATTTGCTAAATGTGTTTCTACTTTGAACATCAGTAGAATGAGCACCTAAATGTGGGGTGAAAGTGAGAGAATCTTCTTGACCATGACATTGCTTTAATCTTCAGTATTTTATATGCTGCAGAAAACCCCTTCATCCCTAGAGTATCTCCACAATGGATACGATCACTCCATAATTACCTAGGAAAATAAGAAAAGCCCAGGTTTTTGAGAAATTCTATGAGATTCTTGATGAACAATGTGTTATTCTCTGAAGAACGGTCTTTGTTATTTGAAATCAAGTTTTCTTAGGAAAAGAAAACTTAGGAAGGGAACTCCTACGTTCCCTTCTGTATCTTCAGAAGAATGACTTGGCAAACAAACTTTCCTATAGCTGGAAGCCATTTAGCGCTACATTAGTAACTCACAGCCAGTGGGCTAGCTTTTCCCCATTTTCTCCCTGGGGATAATTAGGGTCATGGAGAGATTCATTAATATCTGTTCCCTAGGATCAAACTTACTAACAGGGAGTCCTGTTGGTTCATGGGAAAGAGTCACTAGAATTGTGATGAGGAGTGTTATTCTAGAAGGATACTCCTTCCAGGTGAAAGAAGAGCATAAAAGAAGAGGCTCTCCACTTGGTTAACCAGTAATCAGAGAATGTGCCACTAACCCCTGGACAGGGTTTTGAAGGATGAGCAGGAGTTCTTCAAGAGAGAGGACCCTTTTTCTGAGCTCTGTGAGCCCATCATCAGCAACCTGGCATTTCACAGCTAAGGCTTAACTGTGACCTTCAGATGACTGCCCCGGGTCCCTATCCTCTCTTGTCCTTAAACAGAGACTGAAATGCCTGGATGTTTAAGTCACCCCCACCTCCCACAGGATGGGTCCTAGTACAAAAGCCAGCCTCCTTTGCTGATCGGTGGGACAAACTCCAAGGTACAATGTGCACTTCAGAGCCCCCCTTGGAATTAGGTGGAGTCTGGGACTCCACCTGAAATTGCACCTTTGCTTGGCTTCTGAGGCTCCCTGATTGGCTCCGCCCACCCCATGATGGGCATCTCGCCTCAGTGAACCACCTGTGCCTGAATCCTTGGTCAGTGTGTCCTAGGAGGACCATGCCTTAGGTGGTGTGTATCAGAACAGGGCCTCAGCAGCTGAATGTTTCAGAAATCGTAAATATTAGATCAACTGAATTTGTACTGCACGTGAAGATAACTCATGAACCGTAAAGTGCTTTACTATGTTAGTGATTATATCATATTCTCAATTTACAATTGTTTTCCAAAGCTGGCCTTGAGAAAACGTCGTCAACGTTGCTTTATCCTCCTACTGCTGGCTCACCAGTGCCCTTAATAATCTTCTATGTGGCCTGATCGAGGGGGCACATGTGGATAGATTGCTTAAATCTACATGACAAACTATCCCTCTGCTCTCTTTGAGTCACAGCTTTCACTTGGCCCATTGGAGCTTCTCTAGGGCTTGTATCTTAGTATTTTGCTTATGATTGCTGGGTTATTTATTTCATAAACCCACCTCCTAAACCCAATAAAACACAATTTCTTCAAAGCAGGTTTTTTCATCCTGTGAATATGAAAAGAAAGGTGATAGATGATGAACTTCGCATATCAGAGAGTTATTTTATCTTTTCGGCACTGGCCGTTAGAGATCAGGGGCCAGAATCGGATAGAGCCTCTTTGCTCTTTCTGGAGTCTTCCACCACTCCCATTAACATCCTGGCTGTTATCGAATGTAGTTGGAGGCCGGCCATGGCTGGATTTACTGCTACCCTTTGCGAGAGTCCATTTGCCCCACGCTCAATGAGCCATAAAAAATAGATCCTCTGCCAGTTTGACAGCCTCTGCTCCAGAGATGCAAAGTCAAGGGGAAAACCTACAACAGGATGATTCTCCTTTTATTCAGTTCATTTGGAGGAATAATCGTCAGAATTAGCGATCCATTTTAGAGGAAGGTGGGTAGAAACTCAGGGCATTTATAGAATTTCCCTAGGTTTAAAATAACAATTACCCTACACTTTCCTCCCCCTCCCCTCCCCTTTCTTTCCTATCTTGAATTTGACTATAGCTTCGTAATTTGTAGGAAGTTTAGTGTGAATTCAAGAGTCAACTTATAAGCAGTTAAAAAATCAATGGGCCTCACAACTCTGTAAACTTTTTCATCAAAGTTGTTCTGTGCTGCTGTTCATCTCCTGGGATGCAGGAGCACCAAAGGCTCTTGTTTTCAGGAGAGGACAAGTGCTGGCCTTTTGATTGCAAACTCTCTGACCTTGGGCAAATGGAACCCTATGAATCTCAGTTTTCTCAGATGCAAAAAGGAGCCTAGTTTGTCTCCCATGCTGCGGGGTGGAAAGAGACTGCATTCTAGTGTGGATACTAGTATATAACAGGAGTTTAATAAATGATAGGCATGATTACCATCATCATTAGATAAACTTGCATAAACAAAGAAGCCAGCAGTGGGAAAAGGAAAGAAAAAGAAAATCTTTGGGGGAAAATAGGATTTAAAAAAGAATAATCTTGGAAGAGGCACTGAAATGGTTTCTTTGAGTCTATAGTAGGGGAGAACTGTCCGTGTGGATGTGAGTGAGTGGGAGAGGTGGGGTGACCAGCAAGAGCGAGATCAGAGGGTCGTGATTATTCTGAAAGCCTCTCCCGGGAAGGTGTCTTGGGTCAACAGCTTTCTCCCCAGCTCAGTTCCTCCTCTTCTTCCTTCTCCCCCTCTTTCTTTGTATAACCCTCTAGTTCAGGGAACTACTGTCCCTGTAAAAAATAGAGTCAACAAATACTCCTTAGACCATGTTAAGCAGACAGTCTTCTGGGGGCCAAGGATACAAGTTTGTTGTTGTTTTGTTTCTTTTTTTAATGATCCAGTTCCATCCTGTCTGCAGTCAGAGACCGGTACCTGAAAATGCAGGTGATGTTATGTGACCATGTCTGGGGATTAGGGTGAGTTTTGATGTCTTGAGCTGGAGGCAAGAATAAAGACCTGGGAAGATGAAAGGATACAGGAGAAGGAGCATTGCTCTGTGTACAGAAGCCACATTGAAAATAAAACTCAAGCACAAACATCGTTGACATACACGTGTTCTGATTCTCATGGTGGATGTTAGAAGTGAGTTATTGGTGGAGTGAATTTCTTGGCAAATTTCTCTCTCTTTAACCCTGCCTAACACATACCTCCATGCTTCCTTTTTATAAAAATCAGAGCTTTTCCAGAAGGGGATGTGCTGGAAATGCATATGTCCTCATTCCTTAGGGAGAAATTTTCAAATACTAAAATACCTGGTGGTGGGGAGAGAGAGAGAGAGATTTGACTTGAAAATTTGTCACCAAGAAAACGGTGACAATTCACCCCTGGAGGTGATGCTTTTTAAGCCTCTCCTCTTCCTAGATTCAACCTTTAAAACAGAGAGGTTAAAATGTGGTTCTTTGAGTCTATAAACTAAATTTAGAGGGAAGTCCTAGAACGTTTATACGCCCCCCTCTTTGCACCTGAGAAAATGTTTTGAATAAATGTGGGCACTGCGTCTCTGGATACCTGTATGTTAGGGTAAAAGACCAATGAGGGTTACTCTCACCACGGGACAATTATTAGCCCTCCTTAAACGGATGTATTCTATGAAATGAAGAGTCATTTCAGGAAGGTACAACTGCTTAATTCACACAGATTTGAAAATTTTGCCACTTATTTCTCATTAACTTATAGTGAAAGGTAATAAACCGAGGAGATCTCAGTCTGAACCCACGGGTGATTTTAGTTGATATGAAAAAGTAGCCTCATTTAGACCCACACTTGTTAATGATCTACTCCGTCACAGGCGTTGGCAGAAGTTTGATCTGGAGTTGTAGCGTGTGTATATTGATGTACTGGATTGTTTTCTGAGCAGAGAATTTGTGTGCAGCTGAGGAATTCAATCTTTGAATTCTGAAACTTTCTACCCAGAGTCCAGTAAATGTCAGCGGTGCAGGTAATAGGCCATACAAATAAAATCCTCGTCGTGGAAACACAGGCAAACCTGGCCTCATGAGTTGAGTTTACATGAGATGCTCGGATTCTCTACGTGGCAAGGCTCTGCTAACTAGTCCTGTCTAGCAAGACATCTTTCCAGCATTTGAAAATCTTATGTGTTCATTTCCTACAAGTGTTGTTTATACCACAGATTTGGTGGCTTAAAATGATGTAAATTTATTCTCTGACAGGTCTAGAGGCCAGAAGTCTGAAATGGGCTTCAGGGGGCTGAAATTAGGTGCTGGCAGGACCACACTCCCTCTGGGGCTCTGGGGGAGGATCTGCTTCTTTGCCTCTTTCAGCTTCTAATGGCCAATTAGAGTCCCTCTGCTTGTGGCCTTGTGGCTCCTTTATCTTCACAGTGCATCACTCTAATCCCTGCTTCTGTCAAATCTCCCTCTGCCTTTCTCTTATAAGGAGCACACTCAGTTAATCCAGGTAACACCCCCATCTCAAGATCCTTAACTATCATTTTCGCCATAGAAGGTAACATTCACAGGCTCCAGGCTTAGAAGTTGTGTATCTGTGAGGGCCATTTTTCAGCCTCCCCATTTTAGGATGCAAATTATTAAATTTGACGAGGATCACCACTGTATCCTTTTCTTAGGTAATTACAGAGCATTTTACAATTTATTTAATTCAATCTTTTAAACTAAGAAAATAATATGATTGTGATAAAAAAAAACTCAAGCAGTACAAAATGTCTGCAATGAAGTGTGAGTGGGCCTTTCACTCCAGGCTAGGTTGGCTTCGGTGGCCCAGTGGCCACTTTACTTTAGCCCCAGACCCTTCCCCAGAGCTAACCGTAGTTACCTATTTCTCGGGTGTCCATCCAGAAAATTTCCACGCATGTATTATATATTTTGAACACACAAATGGGAAATGCCATACATGTTGCTCTGAACCTGACCTTTCCAGCTCCTTTATCTTGGCACTCTTTCTTTATCAACACATCAAATTTTACTTTATTTCTTTTAAGTGTTACACAACACTCTCTTGAGTGGAGGTATCATAATTCATTTAAACATCTCTTTTAAAAAACATAAACATTTAGATTATTTCCAGGATTCTCTTTGCCATTACAGGGTCATCTACACCATTGTATGTGTATTTCTTTCCCTCTCTATATATCAGTAGTTTCTTTATTACTGAGTAGCATTCCATTGTATAAACAGATCACAGTTAGCTTATTTTTTTCTTGTGGATAGACATTTGATTGTTTCCAGTTTTTGGTTATTATGAATAAAACTGTGATAAAAATTTGAATGTAAATCTTTGTGTGAACATATTTGCATTTCTCTTTGGTAAATGCCAGGAGTATTGGAATGGTTGGGTCATGGGGTTTGTGTACGGTCAGCTTTAGTAAATCGTGCTCATGGAAAATTTTCACATATTAAGGTATGGGGAAGACATTCAGGCTTATACATGATTTAACTTGAATTTTAGGCTAACCAAAACAGCCTGTTTGTGGCCTATTAAACATGCATTGCATATATGCTTTAACCATTAAAGAGAAGAATGCAGTTATAAATCAAAATGGAGTAACTATGGTTCAGGCATTTCAAATGGAGCTGGGTGGTCTTTGTAGACATTTCTGTATCACTGAGAACCTGAGTTTTCTGAACTGTATCAGACTCAAGGACACCACCAGCTATTCTCAAAACAGTATTTGCTAGCAGCTGCCAGTGGCAACCATATGGCCTCAAGGTCTTCCCTTGTAATTGCAACCATTTTGGACCCTAAGTAATCCTTGCTTAACAAGCACCCTTACTTCCTGTCAGCTCCAATCCTAACTCTTGACAAACAACTTCAGTAACTCTGTGTTTTTTTGCCTATATAAGCCTCCCCCATTCTTTAGTCTGGTGGAACACAATTCAAGTACTTCACTGAATCTGTGTCTCCTGGGCTATAGTCCTCAGTCTGGCTCAGATAAAATTCTTTTCTAACCCTATTATAGATTGTTTATTGACTATTCCTGTCAACACTGTCAAATAGTTTTCAAAGGTGGTCGTAATGTTTGCTCACCTTCCAGCACTGTGTGAGTCCCAGTTGTTCTACATTCTTGCCCACATGTGGCATGGCCTCTTTTCCATATTAGCATTTCTGGTGGATGTATTTCATCACACTTTCAGTTAGCATTTTCCTAATCAATAGCGGGTTTTGCATGACTTTTCTATATTCCTTGGCCATTTGGTTACCCTCTTAATGAATGAATTGCCTGTTCAGAACTTTTTCTTATTGTTCTTTGCTTTGTTTGTCTGGTCCTTACTGATTTGAAGGTGTTCTTCACATATCCTGGATACAACTTCCTAATCAGATATATGCATTGAAAATATTACCTTCCTCTCTGTGAGTTCTTATTCAGTCTCTTAAGGCTGACATTTCATGAACAAAAATTCTTAATTCTAATCTATTCCACTTTCTCAAATTTTTCCTTGACGGTCAGTGTGCTTTTGTGTTATCTTATGAAATCTTTGCTATTCCAAGTGCAGATGGATATTCTCTTATGTGATTTTCCAGGCATATAACCACCTGAAATTGCTTTTTTTATATAGTGTGAGGGCCTAAGATTCATTTTTTAAAAATATGACTGTTCAACTGACCGAGCACCAATTATGGAAAGGATCATCTTTTCCTTATGGCTCTGTAGTTCACCTCGGTCATAAATCGAATGTACATCTGTGGGTCTGTTTCTGTCCCCTCTATTCTATTTCACTGTATGAATTTGATTTAGGAAAAGTGAAGGATTGTGACCTTTTTTGCATCTGAGTGCCTTGGAGCAAGTTTGTACCATTAGGCTAATTCTGTTTTGGTCAGAATATACATAAAGAGTATTTTGTGTGCTTTAACTTGGTCCCTTCAGTAAGATAAAGTGTTTAAGTTCATCTTAATTAGATCAGCTATCCTTTTCCCAGGTCTTAGGAGGCAATAAGCCAGTAACAGCTTGTGGATATAATGTTCCATGATCCTGGGCAGAGAGTCTGCTGGAGAGAAATGGCGGGGGACTGCTTCAGGAAGTGGTTTCTCCAGTGAGGGATGGCTTGTTTCCACAGCATTCCTCTTCCTACTGGGTCTCATCCTCTCTCTCTCCCTGGTCCAAGATAACCTTGATGTTTCTCCAAGCCATCAAACCCCATCTGCTCATTTCCATCTTGTCTCATGCTGGGTGTCTCTCCTGGGATGGCCTCTCCCCTGCTTTTGGTCTCTACAAAGTTTACCGCCAGTCAGATGTCTTCTAGAAAACCTCTCTTAATCCTGTCAACCCTTATGGATCTTCCTCTCCACCGAAGCCTACAGCTGCTATTATTTCTGAATCACTTGTTTTGGCCTTTGTATCATTACTAAGTATTTCAAAGATGCTTGTCTTGTCTCTCAAGCTAGAAGCCCAGTTCTGCAGGAGGTCAAAGCATCTCTCTTAATCAAAGCAGTTTCTCAATAAATATTGTACCTTGTATGGAAGGAAGAGGGGGCCTGGAGGCAGCCTAGCGGAGGGCCAAGGATGCCAGGAAACAGAGGGCCTACTGCTTGTAGGGGATTCAGAATCCCCTGCCCCCTGTTGGATTCCTGGTGGCCCTATGCCCCTGACATTTGTGTCAGCTTGCTGAGAACTGTCCTAAACCCTCCCTTCATACTTCCAAATTTTGAATCAGAAAAGATGCCAGCTCTCACATGGGGCAGAGCAGGGCATGATCAAGGTGAGGAGAGGACACTCCGTTCATTCTGAGTCAGAACTTTCTGTTTTTTAGCTGAAAATGGAAGCATTGCTGAGATTCTCCTTGCAGCTGAGAGCAAGCAAGCCTGCGACCAAGGAAGCTGTCAGAACACGGGGGACGGGCCGACGCCACCATCTCCAGGTGGCTCACAGCCCTGTCATCTGCATAGACAAACCTGCACACCTGCTGGTTGGGACGTCCTTTAAATAAATGTGAAACAGCATGGCTGGGACATGCCTTCAGTGTACTGTCATGATGAACTGCATGTGCTGGCTGATGCACTAGAAAGAGCTGTTGAATTGCAGGTAAAATGAGACAAATATGGAAAGACGTTATAGTTGTTCGGGGATTTTTGTCACTTGCGCGTGACAGATGTTTTTGGAATTTTGTCCCTGGATCTTGACAGATGTTCTCCACTTAACTTCCCTGGGGTTTCTGGCAGAATGGGAGGAGCGATCTGTAGTCTGTTTTCCCTTTTAAAAAACATCTTCCGAGACTTGAAAAGTTGAGAAAATAAATATTGCCACCCCAGTCTCCTCTTATTTGGTGATTTCTGACAAGTGTGCAGTGTAACTATAAAATCCTTGCTCTGGTTCTTGGGAGCCATTGGGGTCATCTGTAGTCATCCGTCTGCTAATGATGGGTTTTCTGTTTGCTGTAGGACCATTCCAAGAAACCCATCCATCATTCCCTCCTGCATGTCCCTTAGGTCCCAAACAGAAACACAGCAGTAAAGTTATGTGGCCTCATGCATTTCTGACAACGTAAACCTCAGGACTCAGTGGTATGAGCCTTAAATTCTCCCCAGTGTTCTCTGCGTGGAGAGGTATTTCACCCCACGGGGATCCCAGGCTATGCATGGCTTCTTTTTTTTTGTTTTGTTTTTTTTTTTGCAGTACGTGGGCCTCTCACTGCTGTGGCCTCTCCTGTTGCAGAGCACAGGCTACGGACGCTCAGGCTCAGCGGCCATGGCTCACGGGCCCAGCCGCTCTGCGGCACGTGGGATCTTCCCGGACCGGGGCATGAACCCGTGTCCCCTGCATTGGCAGGCGAACTCTCAACCACTGCGTCACCAGGGAAGCCCCTATGCATGGCTTCTTGACCTGTCCAGACAGAGTGCTTTGCTCAGGGGGACTGATGAGGACAGGTGTGCCAAGAAGTGGTATGAATATGTGAATAGGAAAAGTGGGCTCTCAGAGGATGCTGCGTGGCCTTAAAAGCCGAAAAAGGAGTCTTTCTGGGAAGGGAAAGGCTGATTGGGATGGGTAAAATTCATGGTATCGGGCTTCCCTTGTGGCGCAGTGGTTGAGAGTCCGTCTGCCGATGCAGGGGACACGGGTTCGTGCCCCGGTCCGGGAAGATCCCACATGCCGCGGAGCAGCTGGGCCCGTGAGCCATGGCCGCTGAGCCTGCGCGTCCGGAGCCTGTGCTCTGCAATTGGAGAGGCCACAACAGTGAGAGGCCCGCGTACCAAAAAAAAAAAAAAAAAAAAAAAACTCGTGGTATCACAGTTCAGGCCTGGTGGATACAGCAAGGCAAGAGTTGTGAAGCCAGCTGGGAGAGTAAACAGACGTTCTGTAAGCCCAACAGATGATCTGTTTCTCTGAGAAAAGGGTTCCTACCTTGGTGACAGCTAGCTGAGTCGTCCACTTTTAGAATTTATGGGTTTTCAGGAAGTTCCCGAAACAACAATAAAGTAACTTCACAAACTGGTCTTTCTGGGCAAGAATTCCCTGGGAAAGTAAAGTCCTGTTGATGCAGAGTGTCGAATAGTAAAATTGTGTCAAATCTGTGGGATGCTTTGGGCTAAAAATGGTTCCATTTCTCATGCTCTTTTCTTACAATTCTAGGATCTACAGGGAGGGAGGGGACATTTATCTGGTTCTTAGTTACTTAAGAAATATGGAGGAAAGGAGGAAGGGCATTTCTGAGATGGGATATGCCAAGATAGATAGTGGCCCAGTGCTGATGAAAACAGATCTCCCATGGAGGGATACGGGAAAGTAGGGCAGGAAAAGAATCTCTCCTGGATATCTACCACCGACAGGACTTTGCCCGGTGCCTTACAATCATTTTCTCATTTTAATGTTCACAGTAATCTCCTAAAATAGTTGTTATTCCCATTAATTGGCTGGGAAGACTGAGGCTTGGAGACTTGCAGAGCTAGGAAGTGATGGGACCGGGACAGGAACCCAAGTCTGTGGGTGTAAAATCCTGTGCTGGGCGCCGTGCTGCCCTGAGGGAGACATAACAGCAGCCACCCCATGGGGCCACACTCCTGCCCTGCGTCCCCAGAACCGTCCTCTGTGCTACCTGCCTTTGGCCATTCCTGGGGGGTGTTGAGTGTCAGGCCTGGAATGCCTTGCTCTCTGGAACACTGGTCTTCCCTGAGGCTGGAGTTCTCTCAAAAGTTCAGATTTCAACAAGTTACGCTGCTTTAAAACTTTTCAGAGATCCCCTCACCACTGGACAAAGTCCAAAGTGCTTAGAAGGGTTTTGGAATGGCGGACAAGCTGGATGAAGGACATGGAAGCGAAGAGACCAGCAGAGTGGCATTAAGTTACTTGACACTTGAAAAGTTTGGGTTATAGCCAGTGCGGAAAGAAATCTTATCTGAACTTCCCTTATTTGATTAAATCATAGCCTCCTGAGAATTCAGCGGCCGTAAACCCTCTTCTGATGGAGTCTTCAGTTAGGTAGGCAACTGACCCTTAACGCCGTGGTATTCCGAGAAAATTGTGTGAGTGAGCCTGGTCAGGACCTTCCATACTCTCCCACTGAAGCTGTACCCTCCTGTCCCCTCCTGCACCCCCATGAAGCTGGCATGTAAACCTTTACTCCTGGCTGTTCAGGGAACCACTCTATTTTTTTTTTTTTTGCGATACCCGGGCCTCTTACTGTTGTGGCCTCTCCCGTTGCGGAGCACAGGCTCCAGACGCACAGGCTCAGCGGCCATGGCTCACGGGCCTAGCCGCTCCGCGGCATGTGGGATCTTCCCGGACCGGGGCACGAACCCGCGTCCCCTGCATTGGCAGGCGGACTCTCAACCACTGCACCACCAGGGACGCCCAGGGAACCACTCTTTACAGCATGCTCCTGCATGCAAGCGAAGTAAACTTTTCTCCTATTAATCTGTCTGGTGGCATTTAATTCACAGACCCCAGGTCACTTGAACATCAGTTGATACAGGAAAAGATTACCTCCCCACAGAAGGAAATGCAAAATCCAGTTGGATACTATAACAACGACAATATGGTTGTGCTGAGGGGTTAAAAAACCCCCACAAGCTTCATTCAAGGAGTGATAGGAGTCACTTGTAAATCATCCTTTCTTATATTAAGGCTCATCTGCTGTTACCCTTTTTCTTTGCCACCGTGGACCACTCATCACTCCTTGACTCTACCTTAAACGCTGCTCTTCCTCACACTGGTCCCTCTTCTTCAAAAGCTCCAAACCTTTCTCTCTGCTAAGAGATCTCCTTCCAATAACATTTAAAGGCTTTTTTCTTGAATTCTTCTGCATTGTACTGCCTTCTGCCAGTCAGAATTAAGCACTCTGGACTGTGTGCCCTTAACAATATAACAGTGTACTTACTTGCCTCATCGTTGTAAACGGTTACCCAACGACATCCATCCATTTAGCCATCTCTCCATTTTTTTCATGGATCCGTTGGCCCATCCATTCACTTACTTTTCCGTTTGCCCAGGCTTCTGTTCATCCAACATTCCTTCCATTATCCATGGAAGAAATATTTATTTAAAGCCCTGGACTTCCCTGGTGGCGCAGTGGTTAGGAATCCGCCTGCCAATGCAGGGGACACAGGTTCGAGCCCTGGTCCGGGAAGATGCCACGTGCCGCGGAGCAGCTAAGCCCGTGCACCACAACTACTGAACCTGCGTGCCACAGCTACTGAAGCCCGCACACCTAGAGCCCACGCTCCACAACAAGAGAAGCCACCGCGATGAAAAGCCTGCACACCGCAACGAAGAGTAGCCCCCACTCGCCGCAACTAGAGAAAGCCCATGCGCAGCAATGAAGACCCAACGCAGCCAAAAATAAAAATTAGTTGGTTAATTAATTTAAAAAACAATGAATAAAGTTAAAACTAAACCCCTATACATGCCTAACCCTGGTTTAATCCTTGTATGGAGCACATGGATTTCATTCTGTTCCAAGGCCACAGCATAGAGAGCCAACTCCAAAAAACACCTCGAGGTACGCTTCCTACTCCCATGTTGGGTTTTCCATTGGATCGATGTAAGCTCGTCTCATTACCACCTCTGGTTACTTGCCTTCTTGACCAAGGGAGAGCTGAGAGAGAAATGTTCAGTTTGAATTTTGGGTTAAGAATCTAGGAAATCTGGGTCCTGCTTTCTCTGACCTAGAGGACACCCAGAGTAAGTGCAGTGGAACCAGAGACAGAAGGTTGTAAGTGTGGCAAGTCATGTACAGTATATTTCAATGCCAAGCTAATATTCAATTACCCTTTTTTTGTAGTCCCTAGAACAAATGGACTCTGGTAAGATGGAATGAGAACCAAAAAAACTTTAGAAGTGACACCAAGCAATCAGACACAGAAAAACACCAACCCGACCTTTGGATATTTCTAACTTGTAGTCCTTCCTTAGATGTGTTCCATCGTGGAGATAAAAAGCACATAGCACAGGGAGATCAGCTCGGTGCTTTGTGACCACCTGGAGGGGTGGGATAGGAAGGGTGGGAGGGAGGGAGATGCAAGAGGGAAGAGATATGGGGACATATGTATAACTGATTCACTTTGTTATAAAGCAGAAACTAACACACCATAGTAAAGCAATTATACTCCAATAAAGATGTAAAAAAAAAAAGCGCATGACATGGTTTTCGCCTCTGCTTTAAATTGTTCTTTCTAGGAAGGAGCTCCCACTCTAACTCAAAAAGTGACACCTTGATGACTGTGCTCCTCATAAAACACTCGCCGGCTCCTGTTAGCACTGGTCAAACCAGGAAGGTCCTGCCTCACAAGAGAACCTGTTTCTTTTCCACTCATTTTCAGGCTCCCGGTGGGAATTGGATGTCTGTGGTTATTGCGAATTAAGGGCCTCATCTTCACAGCAACAAGTTCAGCTTGTATTAACAGACATCAACATTTTCTAAAAGGCAGGCCTTTTTATTTGTCGAGGAATCAGGATCCTCTCCCCTGGTCTGGCACCCGTTACTGACCGCCTGCAGATGCAGTGATAGCTCATTTTCCCCTCCTCAATGGAGGCTGACTGGCCTGACGCTTCCATTCATTACATGTGGAGTGAGAGAAATGTGCACTTCATTTTCTTTGTGTCCACTACCTTATTTTCCCTCTTTTGGTTTGAAGAGAACCAATAAACCTTCTATCTTCAGATTTTCAGAGGACCGCTTTCCATCTAGCTGCTGCTCGAATGCTTTTAAATGGAAAGAAGAATTGAGAACAGGCTGCTGCTTGGGTGATTTGCAAGCTCTCTGAAATGACTGTTTTTTTTCCTGCTTCACAGGCTCAGTGATTGACAGTACCTTCCCCCGATAGTCAACCGGTTGGCATTGGCCAGGATAGCGCCGTTCAAAATTACTTGAGTCATTTTTTTTTTTCCGGTCAGTTACTATGGAATGAAAACTATAATTAATTTTTCATGGGCTAATGGTCTTGCACAGTGATGGTGTACCTGCAGCATTTATGGACTTTGCAAATAGCATTTACTCTCTCTCTCTCTTCTTTTTTTCTTTTTTTGGCCTTCCCTGGTCTCTCTGGAATTTTAGGTTTTCATGCTTTTAGCCCTTTCTCATATCTGGTTTATTTTGATAAGAGCAGATTGACTATAGCCAACCTGGAATTCGAGAAAACTCTTTGCAGATGAGGTCCAGGGGCCGTAGTAAGTGACTGGTGCATTGGACTGGAGCCCAAGGTTGGAGAACAATTCCTGCTGCCCCTGCACTGTGTTCACAGTAGGAAGCCACTGGCCTAAGGCCACTTCAGCCCACTGTCCCTTCCTGTAGATCAAGGGTTCTCGACCTCGGCACTACTGACATTTTGGCCTGAATATTTGTTGTGTGTGTGTTGGGGGGCAGTGAGGGGTGTGCGGTCCTCTTCATTGAAGATGTTTAGCAGCATCCCTGGATTTCTTCTGTTGCTTCCCCAGGGGTGACAACCAAAAATACCTTCAGACATTGCCAGATGTCCCCTGTAGGGGAGGGGATTGTCCGCAGCTGAGAGCCATGACTGTAGGTACTCTACCTTGTGCTCTTGAAGTTCCCAGAGAGAGTTGGGATGAATGGGGCAGGGAGAGGAGAAGGAGAGGGGGAAGGAAATCTGGAAGAAGATGGACTCCAGGGCACTGCAGCCTCAGCTGAGAACCAGACTAATGACTTCACAGGTTGCCAACCTTGGCTGCATGTTGGTTGGGTAAAAAATACCCACTGTCTGAGCCCAGCCCCATAACCCTGAATGAGTTGGTTTGAGGATATGCCCAGGCATCAGTATTTTCTTCTTCTTCTTCAGTTCCTTAGGTGACTAGCATGAAGCCAGGGTTGAGGACCACAGGTGACGAGCACAGACTTGCCCACTGCGAGGTGGGCTCAGTCCTGCACAGCTGTCTTGGCTTTACAGTTTTCAGCCCCCAGAGCGTGGCAGCTCTGTAAGCTGTCTGTTGAGACGTCCACTTTGCTTTCCCTGATACACGTGCCACCACCAAGGGGAGAGACCGAGCACCACGAACAGCTCATATGCCTTCGCACAATCATAAATGTACATGCCCACATCACAGATCTTCAGAATAAAAATACACACGACTAATTAAAAGCAAAGCTTATACCATGGTATTGTGAGGCTCACAACGTATGTAAATGTTATATGTATGATGGCTACAACATATAGGATGGGGAGATGGGGGCAGGGGTCAATCAACCTCTAAGTTTGCAAGATTCTTTATATTTTATGCGAAGTGCTACCACACTGACAATAAGTAGGCTGTGAAAAGATAAAAATGCTCAATCTAAGCCCTATAACATCCACTTAAAAATGCAAAGTGAAATAGTTTTTAAAAACCCCAATAGCTATATTAAAATGGATTTCTAAAATATATTCATTTAGGGCTTCCCTGGTGGCGCAGTGTTTGAGAGTCCGCCTGCCAATGCAGGGGACACGGGTTCGTGCCCTGGTCTGGGAATATCCCACATGCCGCGGAGCGTCTGGGCCCGTGAGCCATGGCCGCTGAGCTTGCGTGTCCGGAGACTCTGTTCCGCAACGAGAGAGGCCACAGCAGTGAGAGGCCCACGTACCGCAAAAAAAACCAAAACCAAACCAAATCAAACCAAAAATATTCATTTAACACAGAAATACACACTCCCATTCCTCACATGATTTTACTTTTGAAGGATGGAATCTACCAACCTATGTGAAAGGCCCTCTTTCATGAAGGTAAGTCCTTCCTTAGTTTTCCTAGTATACAGTGTTTTCAAAATTAATTGTAATTTTGGCAAATGACTACCCATTATACATTGTTCTTCTACAAGTATACTCCTTTCTCTAGCTAAGTCAGGAAGTCTTCACAGTATGGTTTGCTCTGGTTTGTGGATTTTGTGGATCTGGTTTTAGCAAGAAGGATTCAGCTTTCAGATCCAGGACTTAATAGAAAGTAACCCAGGTATATTCTCATTTTTCTGAAGATCCCCTTAAAAGTTCGAGAATTCTGAGATTTCCTGGATGAATATGAATCCTGCCAGAGAGAAATCTAGTCACTCTCAATATTCCTAATATAGTAAAAGAAAAAGGAGTCAGGTCCATTGGGGAACAAATTCTGTCTCTCACACACACAACGATTTGATGCTATTACATGATCATGTCTTTGGAGCTGGTCACCATGTCTGTGAGCATCGCCCCAGGTGGTGTGAGCTCTCTCGGCCTCTGCAACAAGGTGGAAACCATGTTCCACTAGCTCCACTTCCTTCTGTGCACTCCTAGAGACTGTGGCCTCCCCACATCCTGAATTTGTGCAATTGACTTCTTTAGACTTAGTCAAGTCTCTACATTTGTCTTATTAATGCCATCCTGAAATCTTGCCAAGAGCAGTAAAAAAAAAAAAAATAGCTCTTGCCATCTAATAAGTGTGCAGGAAATGACTGCTGAATGAATATTTGAATTGGATTAAAAAAAATCCAAACCACTTAAAAAATCCTTTAGAATGGCTTCGGATCCAGACAAGCATAACTGATTTCAATAAATGTTTGAATGTGTACACTGCCAAGTACAGTTGGCTCTCCGTATCCGTGCGTTCTGCATCCTCAGATTCAACCAACTTTGGAGTGAAAATACTCAGGGGGAAAAATTCCAGAAAGGTCCAAACAGCAAAACTTGAATTTGCCACACACCAGCAACAATTGACATAGCGTTTACGTTGTATTAGGTACTGTAAGTAATCTAGAGATGATTTAAAGTATATGAGAGGATGTGCACTGGTTCCCTGCAAATACCACACTCTTTTATATAAGGAACTGGAGCATTTTCACCTCTTGCTATCTGAGTTGGGGGGTAGGGGGTGGTGAGGTGTCCTGGAACCAATATCCCCACAGATACCCAGGAATGACTGTATCAGAACAGGCAGAGTCTTCATGGCCCTGAAGGATATTATAATCCAACAGGGCTGTGGACATGTGGGAAAAGATTAACACAAAAATAACCCTTATAGTTAAGTATCAAATGAAAGGAACCATTAAGAGTGAGAAATCACAGCAGTGGTAGGTGAAGTCACCTGAGAGTAGATAGCTCTTGAAGAACAGGTAGAATTTTCTTTTTAATACATCTTAATTGGAGTATAATTGCTTCACAATACTGTGTTAGTTTCTGTTGTACAATAAAGTGAATCAGCTATATGTATATATATATATACACACACATATATATATATATATATATATATATATATATCCCCATATCCCCTTCCTCTTGAGCCTCCCTCCTACCCTCCCTATCCCACCCCTCTAGGTGGACACAAAGCACCGAGCTGATCTCCCTGTGCTATGTGGCTGCTTCCCACTAGCTATCTATTTTACATTTGGTAGTGTATATATGTCCATGCCTCTTTCTCCCTTCATCCCAGCTTACCCTTCCCCCTCCCTGTGTCCTCAAGTCCATTCTTTACATCTATGTCTTTATTCCTGCCCTGCCACCAGGTCCATCAGTACCTTTTTTTTTTTTTTAGATTCCATATATATGTGTTAGCATACAGTATTTGTTTTTCTCTTTCTGACTTATTTCACTCTGTATGACAGACTCTAGGTCCATCCGCCTCACTACAAATAACTCAATTTCGTTTCTTTTTATGGCTGAATAATATACCATTGTATATATGTGCCCCATCACTAATTATTAGAGAAATGCAAATCAAAACTATGAGGAGGTATATCACCTCACACCGGTCAGAATGGCCATTATCAAAAAATCAAGAACGGTTAGAATTTTAACAGAAGGAATTGAATGAAGTGGATAAAACAGTGTAATCAAAGACATAGAGATGAGAACTCATGGGCGAGTGATCCAGGCTCCGTAATCAATGGAACTGGGTGAGCACATGAAAGTAACTTTGGAGATTCATAGGAGGCAAGACCAGAGAAGTGGATGGAGGCCAGGTTCTGGAAGATTCTGAATACTGAGTTTGACCTATTTTTATACACTTAGCTCCACAATAAGAAGGTACTGACCGTTTTTAAGCTGGAAGATGCCTTGTTTGGGGCTGGGCCTTAGAAAGACACATCTGGCACCAGCTTGTGTTGGAGGGGATAGTTTGAGTTCGGAGGGGTTGAAAATGGAACTGAGGTTTTTATATCTGAGCTGGCTCCTCTTTGATCTCCATGAAAGGGTTTCTGGCTGGAGTGGGGCAATCACTTTACTTCCTCACCTGTTTTCTCAAGGAGAGGACTTCCAGCTTGAATGATGAAAAACAACTTGAAAAGTCAACATGTCAGATGCAAAAAGCCCTTCCTACATTGAGAGCTTTTGAGAGCAGGTGATAAACACTCAGAAAAGAGAGCCAAATGGTCTGGTTCAGTGAAGGGATCCTTGAATTGTTAACTCCTAAAGGAACACAGTGCCTGTATATACAGTTGCTTCCTTGCTGTTCACCAGGAGGATGGGATGCCAGTTATTTTCTCAAGTCTCCTTTCTTTCCTTTTTTACTCACAAAGATGTATTGAAACACCATATGCCAAGCACTGTAACAGGATTTGGAATATTCTATTTAGTTAGTTTTTTTTAAACATCCAATACCTAAGATTATTATTATTATATACCCTATAATACATCTGATCATTATTATTATTGTCACTTCACTTGTGAGAAAACTAAGTAATTTTCTCAATGTCACACTGTCAGAACAAAGCTGAGATCTGGTTTCCAATAACCTGCCTGAGCATATTAAATATACAAAATACCATTTAATATCTTCCAATTATCAAGAGGTACTATGTCCTAGCACTTCAGATAAATTACATTAATTCTCACAACAACCCTGTTATTAGGTATTATGCCAAACTGAGGTGCCAAGAGGTGAAATGACTTGCCTAAGGTCTCTTAACTAGTAATTGAGAGAGCTGAGCTGAACAGTCAGTAAGTGGGGGGGAGTAGACACCAGAATCTGGGTCTATCTGATCCAGAGTTCATGTGTTAAGTGTGTTTGAAGGGAATTCTGATTATCCACACCTCCGCAACGCTTCCTCTGAGGGCATTTGAGCACCTACTAATGCGCTAGACACTTTACACTCTACCACGTTTAATCCTGAACCCTGTGAGGCAGGGGCTCTCCTTTAACAGAGTGGGAATGCAAGTCTCAGAGTGGAGAAGTTATTCACCAGGATAGTTTGCTAGTGAGTGACTGATGAGAAAATTAAGATCCAAGTGCATCGGATGCTAAATACTGCTTTGTACGAAAATCGTTTTTTCGTGGGAAGACCTGTGTTTCCCCAGAATTACCCTCAGTTTTTCATTCCGTTCCCATGGGCTGGAATAAGGGAGGGGGCTGCCCAGATGCCTTTCTCCTCAGATGCCCTCAGGCAGCCTACAGAATAGCCTCCTTCTAGAACTGTGTCATGGATTTCCCATGTTTAATGTACCAAACACCGTGGGTAACTATGAAACCACTGAAATGATAGCAACTAAGTTGTGGAAGTTGTTTATTCCATAATGTTAAGTGAGAAAAGCAGGATTCAAAAAGGTCTGCATAAAAATAGAAAAGCACATGCACAGAATCCGGAGGAAATACACAAAAATGAAGAGAGTGTAGGGATGGTGGCATTGTGGGTGATTTTTTTTTTTTTTTTTCCATTTTCAAAATCGTCATCAGTGTCATGTTTTTTGGGGAAGGAGGGAATTTGTTATTGAAGTGTCACATGCTAAAACTGTATAAACCATAAGTGTACAGTGAATTTTCACAAACCAAGCATGCTTGTGCAACGAACAGCAAAATGGAGAAATGGATCAGTGTCAGGTCCCCAGAAGTCCCACTCATGCTGCGTTTCTCTTCCTATCTCACTCTGAGTTTTAATGTAAAATTAGGAACACCCATTCTCTGAGCAAATAATGGGCTGTGCATAAGATTGCACCAAGGAGACCTTGGAAACCACAGAAACCCGAGGAAGAGGTGGGCTGGTCACCTGAGCTAGTAAGTGATGAGCATCCTTGAGGCTCCCCATTCATCCTCATCTTTACTCCAGAAATAGCTGTGGTAAGGATGGGCCATTCAGTTCAGGAATAGGAACTTAGTTACCCACCTAACCAGAAACAGGAGGAGATGGGTTGGCACCCGCCGGGAGATGCTAAGGGATGTTGAAAAGCATCTAGAAATACTGTACCCACTGAAGACCTAAGGACCCCTGGAGTCTCAACCCCACAGCTGGCAGAGAACAAACTCTGATGAACCTTCAACAAAGAGATAAAAGGCTTAAGAACATGGTTCAGAGGAGTTGAATCGACCAGAGAGAAACAGTTAAGGACAAGGGCAGAGCTATCAACGGCCTGGAGCCCAGGGCGGTTAGATGCCTCCAGCTGGGGTGATTGAGCAATATGCAAAAGATTAAGGAAGAAGGGCTTGACATCCAGATGAGTTCTTGGATTAAATAGGAAAGTGCCATGAGAGATATATTAGAACTTTTTTCCTTCCATGAGCTGCACCCTAATCAATAAAGAGCTATTATGGACTGAATTGTGTCCCCCTTAACATTCATATGCTGAAACCCTTACCCCCCCCCAATGTGACTGAATTTGGAATAAGGTCTTTAAAGAGGTAATTAAGGTTAAATGAGGTCATATGGGTGGGGCCCTAATCCAGTAGGACTGGTGTCCTTATTAGAAGAGGAAGAGACACCAGAGATGCAC
Organism: Pseudorca crassidens; assembly: GCF_039906515.1. Taxonomy (NCBI): domain Eukaryota; kingdom Metazoa; phylum Chordata; class Mammalia; order Artiodactyla; family Delphinidae; genus Pseudorca; species Pseudorca crassidens. Next base: position 9,581,915 of record NC_090298.1, read on the forward strand.
AGGCACAGGAGAAAGGCTGTGTGAAGATGCAGTGAGAAGGTGGCTATCAACGAGCCAAGGAGTGAGGCCTCAGGAGAAACCAACCCTGCCGACACTTTGATGGTGGACTTCCAGCCTCCAGAATTCTGAGAAATAAATTTCTGTTGTTTAAGCCACCAGTCTGTGGATTTTGTCATAGTGGTCCGAGCACACTAACACAGGAGCCCTATATAGTTTTGCTGATGTTTCTAAGAGAGTATGTTATTTGATATTTGTTCCCTTTGCTTTCATCAGGTATAGATGATGAATCCAATGCAGAGTTATTGCAACAATTTTCAAACTGGTTCACTCAAGCAGATGCCTGTTCAGACTTTGGATATAATTTTTAAAAATTGAATAATTGAGTCATTGATCTAGAGCAAAACCCGTAAATGCTTCAAAGCTCATATTTTTTCAAATATCAAAATAATTTTTATAACAACCAATGCATTCATATCTCAGTTCTTAAAACTACCATGGCTTTTTGGAATACTGGAACACCAAAAACACATTTATTGGCTGTCTGGTTTGGGATAAGGCACTCTGAATTTTTATGAAACCCACTTTCCTGAGCTATAAAATAATACATATATTGCAGCGTTGTGATCAAGATGAACGACAATGGATGTAAAATGTTGGGCAAGGAGCTTGTGGAAGATGTTAGGTACATGGCTACTGCTGTCGTCTTGAGATGGGAGGAGAAGGAGGGTTTTCAGGACCCTGGAACGTGTGGGAGCCATCGGGGCTGGACAGTCGCAGGCCTGGGTGACCTTCCCTGGGGGCTTTGTCATGGAGCTGGGGAAGCAGAATTGAGGTTTGCCGGACCCTCCTCTGGCAACCCCTGGCTTGTCTTGCCCATGCCGCTGTGGTCGGGGCTATGACTTGGGCTGTACTCTGGTTTGTCAGGGAACCAGAGGCCAGGAAGCCAGGTGTTCATCCGACTAAAAGGGAAAAGCAAGGTTGACACGGAGAAGAAGCTCACACTACTGTGCCCTGAGGCCGCACTGCGTTAGTGTAGTATCATTGCAGATGGGTTGGGCCCTGCTCGGACTCCATCCTCAAGAAATGAAGCCAGGATGGTTGGGACAGGGCCCTTCCGAGGTGGGCCCAGGGGAGGGTGAGTCAGAATGCCTTGCTCGCGGACTGGCATGGGTTTATGATGGCCCACAGCAGGGACAGGGTTGCTGGAGAAAAATAGTCCCGCCGCGTTGGCCAACAAAGCAAGGCTGCCCATTGTGGCCAGATGGCACAGGCAAGACTCTAAAGTACATGACTATAAATAAAAGAGGTAAACAAAAAGGACCTGCTGTAGAGTACAGCGAACTACGGATATATACAGTACCCTGTAATAAACCATAATGGGAAAGAGTATGAAAAAGAACATGTGTGTATATGTATAACTGAATCACTCTGCTGTACACCAGAAACTAACACAGCATTGTGAATCAACTATAATTCAATTTTTAAAAAGTAGTATTGTCTGGTTTTGAATTTCCTTCTTCTTTATTTTGGTGCCCAAGCCTAAATGTCCTCCTTGGTGACCCCAGACTCCTTTGATGATTGTCCTGTCACTTACTGGAGCCTCCACTGGGTCCTTCTACCAACCCCTGCCGGTGGCACTGTCTTACTCTTTCTTTCATTAAAACAACCCAAGGAGTGCCTCACTTCCTGGGTGTAATGCGCCCCTCTTGTCAATGGTCCCCAATCCCAATGACACAAGGAAGTGCCTGGAGAGCTCATTTAAGACATCATCACCTGAGCTCCACCCCAAGAGGATCCATTTCTATAGGTCTGCCAGGTGATCAGCAACCTTCCTAGAAAACAGAATCTTCTTGTGCCGATTAAAAAGCTCCAAGGAGGGGCTTCCATGGTAGCGCAGTGGTTGGGTCCGCCTGCCGTTGCAGGGGACATGGGTTCGTGCCCCGGTCCGGGAAGATCCCACGTGCCGCAGAGCGGCTGGGCCCATGAACCATGGCCACTGAGCCTGTGCGTCTGGAGCCTGTGCTCCGCAACGGGAGAGGCCACAGCAGTGAGAGGCCCGTGTATTGCAAAACAAAACAAAAAAAAAAAAGAATAGGGACGGGACCTGCACCAGTGGGAGGCAGCCGTGAAGGAGGCAAGGTTTCCACACACTAGAAGCCCCTTCGCGGGCGGAGACTGCGGGTGGCAGAGGGGAAAGCTGCGGAGCCGCGGAGGAGAGCGCAGCAACAGGGGTGCGGGGAGCAAAGCGGGGAGATTCCCGCACAGAGGATCGGTGCTGACCAGCACTCACCAGCCCGAGAGACTTGTCTGCTCACCTAATGGGGCAGGCGGGGCTGGGAGCTGAGGCTCGGGCTTCGGTAGGAGCGCAGGGAGAGGACTGGGGTTGGCAGCGTGAACAAAGCCTGCAGTTAGTGTACCATGGCTAGCCGGGAGGGAGTCCGGGGAAAAGTCTGGAGCTGCCAAAGGGGCAAGAGACTTTTTCTTCCCTCTTTGTTTCCTGGTGCGCGAGGAAAGGGAATTCAGAGCGGTGCTTAAAGGAGCTCCAGAGACGGGTGCGAGCCGCGGCTAAAAGCGCAGACCCCAGAGACGGGCATGAGACGCTAAGGCTGCTGCTGCCACCACCAAGAAGCCTGTGTGCGAGCACAGGTCACTATCCACACCTCCCTTCCGGGGAGCCTGTGCGGCCCGCCACTGCCACGGTACCGGGATCCAGGGACAACTCCCCCCCGGGAGAATGCACGGCGAGTCTCAGGCTGGTGCAACGTCATGCTGACCTCTGCCGCCGCAGGCTAGCCCTGCACTCCGTGCCCCTCCCTCCCCCGGCCTGAGTGAGCCAGATCCCCCGAATCAGCGGCTCCTTTAACCCCATCCTGTCTGAACGAAGCACAGACGCCCTCCTGCGACCTACACACAGAGGCGGGGCCAAATCCAAAGCTGAGCCCCAGAGCTGTGAGAACAAAGAGAAAGGGAAATCTCTCCCAGCAGCCTCAGGGGCAGCGGATTAAATCTCCACAGTCAACTTGATGTACCCTGCATTTGTGGAATAACTGAATAGACAACGAATCATCCCAAATTGAGGAGGTAGACGTTGGGAGCAACGATATGTATTTTTTTCCCCCTCTTTCTCTTTTTGTGAGTGTGTATGTGTATGCTTCTGTGTGTGATTTTGTCTGTATAGCTTTACTTTTACCATATGTCCTAGGGTTCTGTCTGTCCTTTTTTTTTTTTTTTTTTTATAATATAGTTTCTAGCACTTGTTATCATTGGTGGATTTGTTTTTTGGTTTGGTGGCCCTCTTCTTTCTTTTTTTATTACTTAAATTATTTTTAATAATTATTTTTTATTTTACTAACTTTATATTATTTTATTTTTTCTTTCTTTTTTCTCTCTTTTATTCTGAGCCATGTGGATGACAGGTTCTTGGTGCTCTAGCCAGGTGTCAGGGCTGTGCCTCTGAGGTGGGAGAGCCAAGTTCAGGACATTGGTCCACCACAGACCTCCCAGCTCCACATAATATCAAACGGCGAAAATCTCCCAGAGATCTCCATCTCAACACTAAGACCCAGCTCCACTCAACGACCAGCAAGCTACAGTGCTGGACACCCTATGCCAAACAACTAGCAAGACAGGAACACAACCCCACCCATTAGCAGAGAGGCTGCCTAAAATCATAATAAGGCCACAGACACCCCAAAACAAACCACCAGACGTGGACCTGCCCACGAGAAAGACAAGATTCAGCCTCATCCACCAGAACACAGGCACTAGTCCCCTCCACCAGGAAGCTTACACAACCCACTGAACTAACCTTAGCCACTGGGGACAGACACCAAAAACAATGGGAACTACGAACTGGCAGCCGGCGAAAAGGGGACCCCAAACAAAGTTCGTTAAGCAAAATGAGAAGACAGAGAACACAAAGCAGATGAAGGAGTAAGGTAAAAACCCATCAGACCTAGCAAATGAAGAGGAAATAGGCAGTCTTCTTGAAAAAGAATTGAGAATAATGATAGTAAAGATGATCCAAAATCTTGGAAATAGAATGGAAAATATACAAGAAACGTTTAACAAGGACCTAGAACTAAAGAGCAAACAAACAGTGATGAACAACACAATAAATGAAACTGAAATACTCTAGCAGGAATCAATAGCAGATAGGAACATACATATAGATAATTACCTTAAATGTAAATGGATTAAATGCTCCAACCAAAAGACATAGACTGGCTGAATGGATACAAAAACAAGACCCGTGTATATGCTGTCTGCAAAAGACCCGCTTCAGACCTAGGGACACATACAGATGGAAAGTGAAGGGATGGAATAAGATATTCCATGCAAATGGAAATCAAAAGAAAGCTGGAGTAGCAATTCTCATATCAGACAAAATAGACTTTAAAACAAAGTCTATTACAAGAGAAAAAGAAGGACACTACATAATGATCAAGGGAACTGTCCAAGAAGAAGATACAACAATTGTAAATACTTATGCACCCAGCATAGCAGCACCTCAATACAGAAGGCAAATACTAACAGCCATAAAAGGGGACACAATCATAGTAGGGGACTTTAACAACCCACTTTCACCAATAGACAGATCATGCAAAATGAAAATAAATAAGGAAACACAAGCTTTAAATGATACATTAAACAAGATGGACTTAATTGATATTTATAGGATATTCCATCCAAAAACAATAGAATACACTTTCTTCTCAAGTGCTCATGGAACATTCTCCAGGATAGATCATATCTTGGGTCACAAATCAAGCCTTGGTAAATTTAAGAAAATTGAAATCATATCAAGTATCTTTTCCAACAACACTATGAGACTACATATCAATTACAGGAAAAAAATCTGTAAAAAATACAAACACATGGAGGCTAAACAATACACTACTTAATAACCAAGAGATCACTGAAGAGATCAAAGTGGAAATCAAAAAATACCTAGAAAAAAATGACAATGAAATCACAATGACCCAAAACCTATGGGATGCAGCAAAAGCAGTTCTAAGAGGGAAGTTTATAGCAATACAATCCTACCTTAAGAAACAAGAAAAATCTCAAACACCCTAACCTTACATCTAAAGCAATTAGAGAAAGAAGAACAAAAAGCCCCCAAAGTTAGCAGAAGGAAAGAAATCATAAAGATCAGATCAGAAATAAATGAAAAAGAAATGAAGGAAATGATAGCAAAGTTCAATAAAACTAAAAGCTGGTTCTTTGAGAAGATAAACAAAATTGATAAACCATTAGCTAGACTCATCAAGAAAAAAAGGGAGAAGACTCAAATCAGTAGAATTAGAAATGAAAAAGAAGCAGTAAAAACTGACACTGCAGAAATACAAAGATTCATGAGAGATTACTACAGGCAAGTATATGCCAATAAAATGGACAACCTGGAAGAAATGGACACATGCTTAGAAATGCACAACCTTCCGAGACTTAACCAGGAAGAAATAGAAAATATGAACAGACCAATCACAAGCACTGAAATTGAAACTGTGATTTAAAATCTTCCAACAAACAAAAGCCCAGGACCAGATGGCTTCACAGGCAAATTCTATCAAACATTTAGAGAAGGGCTAACACCTATCCTTCTCAAACTCTTCCAACATATAGCAGAGGGAGGAACACTCCCAAACTTATTCTACAAGGCCACCATCACCCTGATACTAAAACCAGACAAAGATGTCACAAAGAAAGAAAACTACAGGCCAATATCACTGATGAACACAGATGTAAAAATCCTCAACAAAATACTAGCAAACAGAATGCAACAACACATTAAAAGGATCATACTCTATGATCAAGTGGGGTTTATCCCAGGAATGTAAGGATTCTCCAGTATACACAAATCAATCAATGTGATACACCATATTAACAAATTGAAGGAGAAAAACCATATCATCATCTCAATAGATGCAGAGAAAATTTTTGACAAAATTCAACACCAATTTATGATAAAAACCCTCCAGAAAGTAGGCATAGAGGGAACTTACCTCAACATAATAAAGGCCATATGTGACAAACCCACAGCCAACATCGTTCTCAACGGTGAAAAACTGAAACTATTTTGACTAAGATCAGGAACAAGACAAGGTTGCCCACTCTCACCACTATTATTCAATATAGTTTTGGAAGTTTTAGCCACAGCAATCAGAGAGGAAGAAGAAATAAAAGGAATCCAAATCGGAAAAGAAGAAATAAAGCTGTCACTGTTTGCACATGACATGATACTATACATAGAGAATCCTAAAGATGCTACCAGCAAACTACTGGAGCTAATCAATGAATTTGGTAAAGTAGCAGGATACAAAATTAATGCACAGAAATCTTTTGCATTCCTATACACTAATGATGAAAAATATGAAAGTGAAATTAAGAAATCACTCCCATTTACCATTGCAACAAAAAGAATAAAATATCTAGGAATAAACCTACTAAGGAGACAAAAGACCTGTATGCAGAAAATTATAAGACACTGATGACAGAAATGAAAGATGATACAAACAGATGGAGAGATATACCATGTTCTTGGATTGGAAGAATCAACATTATGAAAATGACTATACTACCGAAAGTAATCTACAGATTCAATGCAATCCCTATCAAACTACCACTGGCATTTTTCACAGAACAAGAACAAAATATTTCACAATTTGTATGGAAACACAAAAGACCCCGAGTAGCCAAAGCAATCTTGAGAAAGAAAAACAGAGCTGGAGGAATCAGGCTCCCTGACTTGAGACTATACTACAAAGCTACAGTAATCAAGACAGTATGGTACTGGCACAAAAACAGATATGTAGATCAATGGAACAGGATAGAAAACCCAGAGATAAACCCACACACATATGGTCACCTTATCTTTGCTAAAGGAGGCAAGAATATACAATGGAGAAAAGACAGACTCTTCAATAAGTGGTGCTGGGAAAACTGGACAGATACATGTAAAAGAATGAAATTAGAACACCATACACAAAAATAAACTCAAAATGGATTAAAGACCTCAATGTAAGGCCAGACACTATCAAACTCTTAGAGGAAAACATAGGCAGAACACACTATGTCATAAATCACAGCAAGATCCTTTTTGACCCACCTCCTAGAGAAATGGAAATAAAAACAAAAATATACATATTGGACCTAATGAAACTTCAAAGCTTTTGCACAGCAAAGGAAACCTTAAACAAGACCAAAAGACAACTCTCAGTATGGGAGAAAATATTTGCAAATTAAGCAACTGACAAAGGATTAATCTCCAAAATTTACAAGCAGCTCATGCAGCTCAATAACAAAAAAACAAACAACCCAATCCAAAAATGGGTGGAAGATCTAAACAGTCATTTCTTCAAAGAATATATACAGATTGCCAGCAAACACTTGAAGGAATGCTCAACATCATTAATCATTAGAGAAATGCAAATCAAAACTGCAATGAGATATCATCTCACACCAGTTAGAATGGCCATGATCAAAAAGTCTACAACCTATAAATGCTGGAGGGAACCCTCTTGCACTGTTGGTGGGAATGTAAATTGATACAGCCACTATGGAGAACAGTATGGACGTTCCTTAAAAAACTAAAAATACAACTACCACACGACACAGCAATCCCACTACTGGGCATATACCCTGAGAAAAACCATAATTCAAAAAGAGTCATGTATCACAATGTTCATTGCAGCTCTATTTACAATAGCCAGGACATGGAAGCAACCTAAGTGTCCATCAACATATGAATGGATAAAGAAGATGTGGCATATATATACAATGGAATATTACTCAGCCATAAAAAGAAACGAAATTGAGTTATTTGTAGTGAGGTGGATGGACATAGAATCTGTCATACAGAGTGATGTAAGTCAGAAAGAGAAAAACAAATACCATATGCTAACACATATATATGGAATCTAAAAAACAGAAAAAAATAATGGTCATGAAGAACCTATGGGCAAGACGGGAATAACAACACAGACCTACTAGAGAATGGACTTGAGGATACAGCGAGGGGGAAGGGCAAGCTGGGACAAAGTGACAGAGTGGCATGGACACATATACACTACCAAATGCAAAATAGATAGCTAGTGGGAAGCAGCTGCATAGCAGAGGGAGATCAGCTCGGTGCTTTGTGACCACCTAGAGGGGTGGAATAGGGAGGTTGGGAGTGGGGGACATGCAAGAGGGAAGAGATATGGGGATATATGTATATGTATAACTGATTCACTCTGTTATAAAGGAGAAACTAACACACCATTGTAAAGCAATTATACTCCAATAAAGATGTTAAAAAAAAAAAAACTTGGAAAGGCTTCCCTGGTTGCACAGTGGTTAAGAATCTGCCTGCCAACGCAGGGGACACGTGTTCAATCCCTTGTCCGGAAAGATCCCACATGCCGCAGAGCAACTAAGCCCATGAGCCACAACTACTGAGCCTGTGCTCTAGAGCCCACAAGCCACAACTACTGAGTCCATGCACCTAGAGCCCGTACTCTGCAACAAGAGAAGCCCGCGCACCACAATGTTGAGTATCCCCCGCTCACTGCAAATAGAGAAAGCCCGCACAGCAACAAAGACCCAACACAGCCAAAAAAAAGAATAACTTGGGAAATTCTCATTCATAATAACAATAAATAATATAATAAAAAACAACTTAGTGTTTTCTATTTACTTTCCATAATGAGCAATAAATGGCAACAAAGAGGCAAGGAAGGATGATTTTGTTGGTCCCGGCAGCCTCCTGAGGACCAGAATATCTCTCCATCTAGCCTAATGTCATGCCAGAAATGCTGTTACTAAATATTATCTACTCTACTGACATTGCCTATTTACTCACTTAAACATGGTGTCTGATTCAGGGCAGCGGGTGACATGCCCTAAATCACCGACTCCTCTAGAACCGTTTCCTCATCTCCAGAAACCACAGAAATGCCCAGGGGATTCTAGCATGTGAACCTCTAATTCCATAGCTCCTACTACCCCTCGCACCTGGAAATAGCCCGAAACCCCATGTCTTGATTCTATTTTGGAATCCATGATCACCACAAAACGATACGAAACAGAATACGTATTTCTAGACTTCACCTCCTTTCACAAAATGAGTAGTTGAAAAAAAGTTTCTGAAGCTTTATCTCTCTGACCGGGCAGGAGTGGAATTCATGTTCTGCAGGTGTCTTATTTATTTTTGCAGGAGGCCAGTGTGTTTTTTTCCATATCACATACCCAACACTCTCCTTTCCTTAACTGATTCTCCACACTTTCCACACACTGTCTTTTTATTAATTTTTTTAACCCCAAAGAATACTGTGTTCCCTGCTCTCCTCATATTCACATTGGAGGATGCTGTCGGACAGAGGTGGCTATTAATACATTCTGGATAACAAGCACACAGACTCCCTCAGGGAAATAGAAGCATGGAAGAAATAATATCATGCTGGAAAGGTTAGGGGAGGGACAGCTCAGCTCACCCATCACATAGACATTAAAAATAAAATGAGAATAGATATCCTATGATTCCTCAGCTAGGCAGAAGCAAAAGAAATTAAAAATATTATCCCTAAGCTCTAACAGCTTGACTCCAAAGAATGGCCTCTTTCCTTCCACATGATTGCAGCATCCATCCCAAAAGTCGCCCTCCTATGTGTCCAGAACCAAGATCTGGAGGGTCCGAGTTCCTCCTGGGCATTCGTCTTTAAACTGTCAGGGGTCAGTGGTGAGGGTCAGTTCTCGGGGCTCATTTTGGGGACTGGTGCTGGGGAATTCTGGAATAAGTAGGCTTAATTTAACTTCCAGCTGAGATGTTGAGCACCAATTTGCACTTAAGGTTTTATGATGTCAGTGGCAGAGTCTGGCCCTGTTTGACCTGCCTAGTTTCAAAGTCCAGCCCTGCTGCTTACTAGCACTTATAGGTTGCCTAACCTCTTGGCACTTCAGTTTGCTCATGTGTGGAATGGGGGTTAGATAGAATCCACTCAATGGATTTATAGGGAGGCTTAGGGCATTAATGCACAGAAGGTCTTAGAACAGTGCTGGGCACAGAGATGTTATGACCATTTGTTGCTAATATTATGTTTACCATTTTAGAGACCCTGTGCCCCATTTTATGGAGAAGCAACATGATTCAGTGGAGAGAACTTTGGGGCAGAACACTGGGGATCTGCAGCCCAGCGTCCACACTGCCCAGGTATTCTGTGTGAGTGTCGGCGCGTCCCCCAAACTTCTGGATCCCACACTAATCTGTAAAAAGGGAGGGATGATGCCTGGCTTCTGTGTGGGTTTTGTTGGATTGCCATGAAGCGAACAGTAGATGCGACACGCCCATGGTTCGTAGAAGATCTAACACGTTATGATGTTTCTACACTCAATCTCTGATTCATCTTTCTTTCCTTCCTGCCAAGTGGCTCAAGTCCAATTCAGGCATCACATTGGACTGCAGAAGGTGGGACCCTGAGATGTTAAATCATCGGACTGCACCTCCATCCGGCTCACTGGGCCCAGCACTTTCTGGATTATTAGAAGTCTTGTGAGTTCATTACAGAATCCCATTTTAAATGTATGTGGTTTGACTTGGCGTCTCTGATGTGACATATGTCAAACATCAAATACGTCAGGTATCACCATCTGACACAATGTATGGTTACTCGCTATTTGTTGGTGTACCATAATACACCTCTGCTCTTTGCTCTGGAAGGGAAACTTTGTTTATTTTAGGTCTTTGTGAGGCTGGGGTGTAGGAGAGAGTCAGGGCTGGAGATTAGAATTGCCCCTTTCCCGGAGATGGGAGTAGGTACCGTATTTACAGCAGGACTGTTGGCAGAGCCAAGAAAATGAAGAAAGAGAAAAAGGTAGAATGCTCCTCAGACCCCAGTTTACACTATGCCCACACGGAGAAGGAAAACATCCAAAACTACTGATACAGCCCAAGGAGCACTGTGAGGACTGTGGAGAGTCAGTTGTATTTATTCAGAGGCGGGTTGGTTTGAGTTCATCTGGTGAAGACTACGTTCCCCACTAGGGCCGGCACTGTGCTTTCCATCTCCCATTCATCAGTTAATTCCCTACAGGTGCTCTGTCCTGTTCAAAATACATCTTTTAGCCCCCTCAGCAAAATAGAGTGGAGTTGACAAGAAGTTCTGTTAATTATTCCCTGAACAATAAATCACCCTGCCGTGGAACTGTGCTATCTCTACGTGGGACGTGAATGCGTTTCAAGGGAAACCCTCTCAAGACAAATGACGCCAAGTGCTGTGATTACAGCTGAAGCAGGCAGGCAGGCAGGGCCGTTCTGACCCTGGTGCTGACTGCTGGGCTGGCCAGAGCTTTCAAGAACAGCCACTGTGAGGGTGCTGGGGAGAGTGGGGGAACCTGCTCCAACCTCTGTTCTTTTCGTCTTTGGGAGTAGTGAAGGGATTAAGCTCAGAAAGGAGGGCTTCCAGTTTTCACTAATTCATTCATTCACTCACTGATTCATCAGACCCACGCTGACCCTGGGCTGGCACGTGCCCATGTGGGTGACCAGCGTCTCCAGCCAGCCTCTGTCTGATGGGTCTGTCCCAGCTGCTTTTGCCTTGGCTACACCAGATGTTAACTACTGTGAATATCACCTGATGAATTAAATGTTGTGGAACATTCAGTACTCTCTAAGCATAATGGAAAGCCCTGGAAATATCAAAACCAATGTCCTTGTGCTTGTCTTCAAGGAATATACAAACTAGTGGAGGACAAACAACTGCTTAAAGGAGAAAAAGACACCACATTTGATATAATTAGAAGTGCCAGGAAACAGGGTTTGAAGGACTGAGGGAGTCTTTCTAGAGCAGGACGGGGTGAGTGGGACCTTGAGGAAAATAGAAGAAGACCCCTAATCACAGGAAAGTGTGGTCCGTTTGGGAAATGGCCCTGTTCAGTGTGGATCAGTGAGGGGGCATCGGAGCGGCCCAAGCTGCACCTGGGGAAACAACACGTAGCATAAAAGGGTTTGAATTGATTCTCACAATTCCTTTGCTAACATTTTAAGCAGCAGAGTGACAAGATCATACTTGTCACTCAGAAAGACCTCTGTAGCTTGAGAATAAAATAACAGAAGGGCAAGAGAGGGAGACCAGTTAGAAAATACCACTCGGGCTTCCCTGGTGGTGCAGTGGTTGAGAGTCCGCCTGCCGATGCAGGGGACACGGGTTCGTGTCCCGGTCTGGGAAGATCCCACATGCTGCGGAGCGGCTGGGCCCGTGAGCCATGGCCGCTGAGCCTGCGTGTCCGGAGCCTGTGCTCCGCAACGGGAGAGGCCACAGCAGTGAGAGGCCTGCGTACCACAAAAAAAAAGAAAAAGAAAAAGAAAATACCACTCATTCATTCATTCAACAAATAGTTTTTGAATACCTAGTGTGTGTCAGGTGACAGGCGAAGTGCTGGAGATAAAGCAGTGACCCAAACAGCTCACTAATGAGTAGGAGAGGTGGGTTAAAATAGACACCAAGATGAATGTGTATTTACGTACTGTAACAACCTAAATGGGATGGGAACTTGAAAAAGAATAGATACATGTGTGTGTGTGACTGAATCACTTTGCTGTTCATCTGAAACGAACACAGTGTTGTTAATCAACTATACTCCAATATAAAATAAAAACTTAAAAAAAAGGAATATTTGTCCCTGAGCAGATTAGATTTTAAAACATCTTCTTCCTGGCCTATTCAAGGATAATAAGAAAATAAAAGAAAAATAATTTAGAACCTGAAAAAAAAAATAAGTGCTAGGAACGGAATTCCACAATGCTATATACAATTGTGTAGGAGGGGACGGGGCTTTCTTTCAATGAGGGATCAAGGGAAGGCTTCCTTAAAGGCTTCATTCTGAGGCCAAACTGATGAGTAGGATTCATCTGGCCACTCTGCAAAGCAAGACTGAGAGCAGGAAAACCCGTTGGAAAGCTGACTCAGTTGCCCCTCGCAGGGAAGAGGTGGTGGCATTGGAAACATGGGGAAGACAGCTGATTTGAGATGTATTTTGGAGATAAAGTTGGCAGGACCACTGCAACCCGGGTGAGAAGACACGAGGCTGTGAATCAATTTAGCAGGAGGTCCCATGGATTTGAAAGAGAAAGGCAAAGCATAGGGCTTGATGATGAATGGCATGGAGGGTGGGTCAAGAAAGGCAGAGCTTAAGATGATTTCTGGTTTCCTGACCCAGTAACTTGGATAGACAGAGGCATGATGAACCATAAATCGTAGCCATAAAAAGGAATGAAATGATGCCATTGGTAGCTACATGGATGGACCTAGAGATTATCATACTAAGCAAAGTAAATAAGAAAGAGAAAGACAAATACTCTATGATACCACTTATACGTGGAATCTAAAATATGACACAAATGAACTTATCTACGAAACAGAAACAGACTCACAGACATAGAGGACAGACTTGTGGTTGCCAAGGTGGGCAAGGGAGGCATGGTTTGAGAGTTTGGGATTAGCAGATGCAAACTATTATACATAGAATGAATAAAAAACAAGGTCCAGTTGTATAGCACAAGGAACTCTATTCAATATCCTGTGATAAACCATACTGGAGGAGAATACGAAAAAGAATCTCTCTATATGTATAGGACCTGTGCTTGTCTGCTGCACGCTGATGGTGTCTTATAAAGAACATTTTCCTGCTATCTCTGTGTGTTTAAGTGGCCACTGAAAAATAAGAAAAGGGCCCACGCTAGTCTATGGAATGATTTCTTCCCTGATGAATTCTAGGGAACAGTCCGATCTTTTCTTCTTTAACGGAGGATCATTGATCTGCTTGTGACTCAGGGCAACTTACCCACCAGACTCATCTCTCCAGCTCTGCTTAGGTGGTTGTTGTTTCCCTCCTGGGGGGGGGGGAGGGCCAAGGATTGTTTTGCTTATATCATTCTTTGTACAAACTAAGGGAGGATATTAAAAGATTGTGGCTGATGACAGAGTTCCTTTTGCTATGGTTAACACTCAGTAACATTCTTAGAGAAAGACAAAATGTGCTAATGAGATTCTTTCAACACGCAAGATAAGAGGAGTTTTGGCAGAAAGGAACTGAAGAGTTGGGTTTACAATTGAATAAAAGGGAGAAGAGCAGCAGGTGGTGACCAGCCTGCCTTCAACTGGAGTCCAAGGTTCTCAGATGTGACTGGTGACCATTCTCTGTTTTAGTTCAATTGCGCGTTTTATTCTTAAACAAAGGCAAAACGAAAGAAACCACTTTAAAAGAAGATCAGGGTAAGAGAAAGGTATTGAATCCAATGAAAGCTCACTTTCCTCTTTGAGACATCTGCTTGCTCTATTGGGCTCAACCACTGGCCTTGCAGGCTCGTAGTGGGAGAAGCCAGGGTGAATCAAGTGAGGCGGAAGAAATCCAAGCAATTGGCCAACTGATGTTTTTGTGCATCTGTGCCTTGGCCATTTGATTTGTCACACCTAGATGTACATTAATAAGTTACAAATCACTACCCTGTGTGTGATGCTGGGCTGGAAAACTGAGGGAGAGAGAATAAAATAAATCAAAGGAAATATCCTTTCCTTCATCGAATAGAGAGAAAAAATCCACTCCAAATAACTTCTAGACACTTCTGCAACTACTTCAAATGAAGTGAGCTGCTTAGGAATTGAAGGAGATAAATTTAGAAAAGCAGATAGGGAGTGAACTTAGATGCTCTTCGTATTATGATTGCACATAAGAGCAAGGGTTGTGCCCTCACTCCTAAGAGATGGGTAGATTGTATCAGATAAGGTCAACCACATGTGGAAAGCAGTAATCCCCTCTTTCTGATCATCCTGAATTAGTGTCACCTAGCATGATCCTGAACCCACAACATCTTGCTCAGCATAGAGCCAGTTAAGGAAGCCTCAATGTCAAGTCTTCTGCACTGACAAATCCCCAGGTCCCCAGCCTGAGAGGGGCTCTGGCACAGGCCCATTCAGTGCTGCAAACGCTTCCTGGATGTCTTCTGTCCGGCAAGCAATCTGTGGGATGCTGAAGATTCAGATTTTCCTGTGTGAACATGTCTCACCAGATCACATATATTTTCCAAATTATATTCACTTGAACCTCATTCTGCTCAGTTACAAGAAAATCCATTCTTCCCCCCAAGAACATCTGCAAAGCCTCAGGAATTTCTTCGCTTCTTCATAATATCTCTTGATTGCCAGGTGAGCCACCACCTAGCTCAGGACCGTCATGCAATCTGCTCTGTCCGCAGTCTACACTGGCTCTTCTGCGAGTTGCTGCCTGCCATCCTGAGAGCTTCTCTCTGGCTGCTGCCACCTTTCCCTCTTCCTCAGTCTCCACACATTGTGACTTTCCACCAGCCTTTCCTGAATCTGCAGAAGCCAGGCCAGTGCACCCACATACCCTAATACAAGGTGCACCACTAAAGTTTCATCCCCTGGCCCAGGGTCTTCCAGGTTGGTGGACAGTAGCTTCTTCTGTTCCCTTCAAAGCAATCCTCCAAACCCCAACCTTTCTTTGAGTGGTTTTACCTTATGGTCCCCTAAAAGAAATTTCACTGAAAGCTTATAATCCCGCATTAGCATTTTCCCAATCCTGACTTATTTAATTTAAAATGATACCACGTGTAGGACATCAGCCTGGATTGTTCTTAGCCAAGTCCAGTGTGGTTCCTTTCTATAGACTCTCTTTTAGCTTCAGGTGAAGCTTAGTCCTGGCCATCCATTCAGGTATCTCCAGACTTGTAGGTCCCGATGGCTGCGGGCAGCCTACTTGAGCTGGAACACAGGCATACACTGGCATGCACCCCTTTGCAGGACCAGTGATGGTCAGCTCAAGGAAGTCTGAATCCACAGAGGAAGGGACAGAAGGAACAGAAGAGTTCTAACATCTAACTGAGATTAAGTTCAACTAAAATCATCAACATATCCATCCCCAAAGAGAGTACTGGGACTTCTTCTGGTAAAGCATCAGTGATCAAGGACTTTACAGTGATGGCGGGACATGTTTTGAGTTTATATAACCAAGAGATGCTTTGGGATGGTAACCCTGGAACAAACGAGTGTGTTGTCTCAAAAATAGATTCCAGTTGGGATCTCTTTCAAAACAGAGAACTTCTCAGTCTTCTTGATACCGACCACGGTTCTTGGCCATCCCCAATCAATAGAACTTGACTAGAGGCCAGACAAGAAATTCAGGCAAGGCTTTATTGGGGCCCCTGCTGCCGCAGGGGGGCAGAGAGAACAAACAACAGGTTCCCTTGCTTGCTTGCTCCCTGAGGGGGGTGGCGAGCTTGTTCCTTATATGGGGTGACGGTAGGGGTGTGTCCTATGGTCGGGCTGGAGCAGTGGCTTATGTGGTTTGCCCACCCCTTAGGTGGTGTTGTGTGCAGGGGGTATGCAC
Source organism: Pseudorca crassidens (assembly GCF_039906515.1). Taxonomy (NCBI): domain Eukaryota; kingdom Metazoa; phylum Chordata; class Mammalia; order Artiodactyla; family Delphinidae; genus Pseudorca; species Pseudorca crassidens. Next base: position 9,598,295 of record NC_090298.1, read on the forward strand.
AGTACCCTGCTTTTGCTCTTGGTCTCTTTGTATATTTTGTCTGGAATTGGCCCTAACTGCGCATGCACGCAGTTATTTTCAGTCCCTTATAGTTCCTTTGTATTTTGTTGCCTGAGGAGAGGTGTGTCCAGGTGTAAGCACCGCAGCACTACAGCAAAAGTTCCCAGGTCCCAGCTGGTCTCATTCTCATGTCAGTCTCTCAAGAGTCCCAACTACGAAGACTTGGTCAGAAGTTGCAAATGGTCAGCCCAGGCATGGAATCCAGCAGGTTCATGTGTTTGACCACTCCCGGCCCACTTGAACTACCCATGTATCTGGTATGTACCCTGATCCGGGCGACTCAGTTGTAGGTGCTGCCTTCAGGTGTTCTTCATCAAGGGGTTGGGAGGTCCACAGGGAGTGGTCCACACAGTGCCCCCCACTACGGCGTTAGTCTCCAGACCTCCAGCAGATGTTGTCAATCCTTCTCCTTGACCCTCTTCCTGCTTTGCTTTGGGGAGCCATCAAACTAACAGCCCTTGTGGTCATGGCCAAGTCTTGGTTGCCTACCCATTGCCATCACCCTTGGCCATGCACTGACCTTGCCTGGGCACTTGGCCTTTGCTATTGCTGGCACGAGCCGCTCTTTCACTCGTGCCGCTGTGCCACTCTGTCCACCTGTGCTGGACTAAGCAGAGCTGCTCCTTGGCCAGTCCAAAATGTCCCTGTTCTGAGCTCTCCCTTCCCTCCTGCACAGCAAGTTACAAAACGTTGTCTTCCCTACCATTTGAGTGCTTGCCCACTTGACCCCCCAGGAACTGGGGTGGGGGAGAGTGGTAGTGTCTGCTCAAAGCCTGGATGCGACAGATCTCACCTCTGTCCTTTTGGAGCTCTTGATACATTTCTTTAGAGAATTAGGAAAAATGCCAGCACAGAGCCAAGCAGTGGTTCAGGCTGTTCCCATATTGTATGCCTCACCAGCCAACATGTCAATTGCTGCCTCTTACAAAGCATATTGTCATACTCTATTTTGGGTGAGATTCTTGCCAGATTCCTGTATCATCTCCAAACAGCCTCATGAATCAGCTTGTGGCTTTGGTGCACAGAAAAGTGCAGGCTAATTGCTGCATCTATGATAAGTGTAAGGTACAGCATCTCGGTATTTAGCCTGTATTTATCATCCCAGAGTCATTAATTTTTGTATTTATTCATCCATTAAAGGAGCACTTACTATAAATCTACCATGGACTAGGCCAAGTGGTAAGGAGGGTGCCGATAAGTTTGAGACATGGTTCCTATCTCCTAGTAGCTTCTGATCCACATGGTCAAGTTCACATTGAAATATCTGAAACCATCTGTGCCTCCATCCGCACTAGCTGTGTGACCTTGGGAAAATCTTTGAAAGCCTCTGGGCCTGAGTTTCCTCAGTGAAATGGAGATTTAAAATATGTGTGTCCCTCTGAATTACTGGGGAGAGCAGGTTCAAATCAGTCAATACCAGAGGGCAGAATTGGCCTAAATGGGGCAAAGTGGCAGATTCTCCAGGAGAGTCTCAGGAGGGACCATCACCCATGCCACCTCACCTTACCGTGAATGCACATCCCTGTGGGCACCCACGCTCAAGCCAGGTGGGTCTTGGTGGAGCTGCTGCAGTGAGGTCCCAGAACTCACCCTGATCCCCTGAGATGCTGTGAAAAACATCAGTAGACAAATTCACGGAGCACAGTGGTCTTGGTCTTTGGCTGGGTTTCTTTTGAGCTAACAGACATTCATTGGGCACCTGCTATCAGCAAAACCCTGTGTGTTCTTCCCAAAGAGAGCGAACAGGTGAGGAGAGCATTACCGCTGTGCTCACTGAGGTGAGCACTTTGCTGAGGAGATGGACACACCCATGGTGCAAGGGAGTGATTCAGAAGGAATAGAAAAATACTGAGGGGGTGAGTGAGGACCCCGGGAATCCAAAACTCTGGGCTTCCACCCTGGAATGTGGCTGCTGTGTTCTTCCACGTTATTTCAGGGCCAAGGTTTATGAGCAGAAAATGAATTCTACTGGGCCTTGGAGTGGGAGGGACATTTCAAGGGCCAAAGAGAGTGAGCTAGACAAGAAATGTTATAACACTGTGTTCTCAAATTTGAGATATATATGGACCCTATAAAAATATTTTGACCCTCTAGGGTTGACATAAACTATTTTTATTGTAAAGCTATTTAAATATAAGCATAAAACTGAGTATAAATTTTTTAGGATTACAGCATAGCAGATTTATAAATGATATATGAACTAAACCAGGAAACCAATAACATTCACACCTAATGTAATTTTTTTGGATGGGTGAAGTTTTCCTGAAACAAAATTACTTACAATGGGCTTAAGAAGAGATTTATGGTTTCTTCCTGTCAACCTGTCTTAGGACTTTCCCCAGGATGGGCCATCATATGAGTGGCGGTCATTGTGAACCATCTGCTACATGATGGTTAAAATCGTGGATGTTAAAACCTGAGGTTGTTGCTCAGGACTTAGTGGCCTTGGGAAGGTTAGTTAACTTTTGTGTTCCTTTCTGTCCTCATCTGTTGAGGTTAAAACAGTAATGCTTACCTCTGAGGGTTTTAGTAAGAATGAAAGGGTGTGAAATAATTTGTATATACATAAATGATGTAGATAAAGCACTTAGAAGAGTGAGTGTACAGAGCATTAAGCAAGATCACTATTAGTGTCAATTATGATTTTTAAATATTCCATTTTAATTATGATTTTATTTTATTTTTCAAAATCAAATTTTTATTTCGGAGTAACTCTAGCAAAGTTGAAAAGACAATACAGAACGTTTCCATATACCCATTACCTAGTTTCCCTTAATGTTAACTTCTGACATTGCCATGGTGCCTTTGTTAAAACTAAGAAACCAACACTGGTGCTTTACTAATAACTACACTCCAGACTCTGTCCATATCACACCTGTTTTTACACTAATGTCCCTTTTGTTTCCAAGGTTCCACATTCTGTTCAGTCTCCTCTTATCTATGACAGTTTCTCAGTGTGGATGAGGTATTTTAAAGAATAGTTAACTATATGATCTCATTTTAAATCAATGATGCATTATCTCAATAAGCCAATTCACTAAAAACTGGCCCCCAAATATAATGATGAAAATACCATTTAATAAAAAAAGTCATCATTGCACATTTGCCACTATGCTCATTGCCCTTGAATTGTCCCAAATGGTGGACCCGACTCAGTTCTCTCCCCACGTTTCTTGCTGCTGGGGCTTTGATCTTCACCTTGTGCAGACATACCCACAAGAACAGACGAACAGCCTAAGAGCGTGTGATTCTACGTCATCATCATTCAGATAATGATAATAGTACTTTTAAAAATATGATAGGGCTTCCCTGGTGGCACAGTGGTTGAGAGTCCACCTGCTGATGCAGGGGACACGGGTTCGTGCCCCGGTCCGGGAAGATTCCACATGCCGTGGAGCGGTTGGGCCCGTGAGCCATGGCCGCTGAGCCTGCGCGTCCAGAGCCTGTGCTCCACAACGGGAGAGGCCACAACAGTGAGCGACCCAAAAAAGATGATAAATATATCAAGAACAGGGACTTGCCTGGTGGCACAGTGGTTAAGAATCTGCCTGCTAATGCAGGGGACACAGGTTCGATCCCTGGTCCAGGAAGATTTCACATGCCACAGAGCAACTAAGCCTATGTGCCACAACTACTGAGCCTGTGCTCTAGAGCCTGCGAGCCACAACTACTGAGCCTGCATGCCACAACTACTGAAGCCCACGCACCTAGAGCCTGTGCTCCACAACAAGAGAAGCCACCACAATGAGAAGCCTGTGCACCGCAATGAAGAGTAGCCCCCGCTCACTGCAACTAGAGAAAGCCCGAGTGCAGCAGTGAAGAACCAACACAGCCAAAAATAAATAAATAAATTAATTAATTTAAAAATATATCAAGAACATAAAATTCTATAGAACTTAGGCCCTGTTTGAAATACACTGTTATAGGAATTCAGGAAAAAAAGCAGATAGTGTTGTTTGGAGTAAGCAGTCAAGGTCTTTGAAATATTGTCTAAGAACCTCCAAAATGCTGAGGCTCAAGCTGAGCCCTTTATAAGTGGTATTTTTTAAATCCTCAGAGATGTGGGGACATCTTTACAGTGGGAAACTGAGGCTGAGAGATTCATTTGTCAAGCATCATTGAAGTAAACGAAAGAGCCGAGATTATCCAGGTCACTGGCCTGCAAAGCCACTGTTCTTACCCATTATTTCAATGCCTCTCCTGGGAAGGCCATGGAAGAATAACACTTAAATGGAAATTGAGATGATGTTGGTTTCAAAGACCAAAGCAAACCTGTTGCCTCTGCCTTCCTTGGCCTTTGCCTGCCAGCAGGGGAGTCATTGTGTTACCCCACAACGCTGAGCAGAAGATAGCAAACTCCCCAGTTATTTTTTTAAACATTTTCATCCAATTCTTCCTCCTCCCAGCCCCCGCTGCTGGTAACCACAGATCAGACCTCTTCTTCTACGAGTTTGTTTGTCTGTTTTTTTGAAGCATAGTTGACCTACCACACTATGCTAGTTCCTGTTACATGGTGATTGGATATTTCTATATATTACAAAATGATCACTGTGATAAGTCTAGTTACCATCTATCACCACCAAGTTCCCAAATTTGAATTAAAATAAATGGAGAGGGAGAAGATGATGATCTTAACGCAGTTAAGAGTGCATCTGATATTAATTCGGGCTTAAAGAAGGTCACAGTAAGTATTCCAGAAATACATGTTGAAAAGTGATCATGAACCTTCAATTACATGAAGCTTGGGTCTTAGTATCACTTCTTGGAATTCCTAAAAGAACAGGATAACGATTTTTTTGTGACTATTGACTGGGAACATTTATGAAATAACAGACATCATATCATTGCTAATAAGGCCACATTTAAAACAAGCTGAGGCTACTATGGCATCGAAAGCCATGGTTCAGAATTTTCCACAGGTTGACTTTGACCTTGTTGCTATAACTGAGATGTTGGATTTTTTACTCTTTTCCTTAAAACTTTTCCAACCAATCATCTCAATTGACCTCTGCTGTCTACCTCAAGGCAGGAACTCATCAACATTAAGAAAGACATATGTTATGGTTGCCCTCTTAAAATCCTGCTGTATGGAAAACTATTTTTACTTTATTCTTTCCCCCCTGAAATCTCTTTGTTAGTTTTCCTTTCTTAGCAAGAACTTAGCTCGTCACTCTCAGGCTCTGTGACTGGCTGAAAATGTACTTTTACCCTTACTGAGATGGAAGACTGGCAATTCTCCCCATTCTGCTATCTTTAACTTGGATAATCACAACAGGACCACTGAAGGAGGTGGTTTTATTTTATTTTATCTGAAAAAAAATCACGGTTTCCCCAAATAAAATACACATTGTATAGGTGATGGCTGAATATGTCTTCAGTTTACATAAGAATGATTTTATCTGCAGCAGGAGAAAAGTTTGATGGTGGGGTATTGTCACTGCAGTGGTTGTAAGACAATATTGCCTTTAGGTTTTATTCCTCAAGATGAAAAGAAAATCATAGAAAGGCGAAAATTAAGAAAACTGTCAAAGAAGGACCCCAAACCCCGGCCTCAAAATCCATGCTTTTCTGGGAGAGTTCTTTAATGTCATCAAGGAACTGATAATTTGTAGGTTGTATAAATTGTTCTAGAGCAAAGCTTCTCTCTTCTTTCCTGATGTTCGTTCAACCCTGTTACCAAAGGAGAGAGCACAACCCAACTCACTGCGAAACATGGAAGCAAACATCCTTTATGCAGTGTCAGCAGACAAAATGTATTTAAAAGAATAATATCGGGACTTCCCTGGGGGACGCATTGGTTAAGAATCCACCTGCCAATGCAGGGGACACAGGTTCAATTCCTGGCCCGGGAGGATCCCACATGCCACAGAGCAATTAAGCCCATGCGCCACAACTACTGAGCCTGCGTTCTAGAGCCCTAGAGCCACAAATACTGAGCCTGCATGCCACAACTACTGAAACCCCCACACCTAGAGCCCATGCTCTGCAACCAGAGAGGCCACCACAAAGAGAAGCCCGTGCACCTCAAAGAAGAACCCCTGCTCGCCACAACTAGAGAAAGCCCATGAGCAGCAACAAAGACCCAATGCAGCTAAAAATAAATAAATTAATTAATTAATTTTAAAAAAAGAAACAACTCATCTTTAAAAATAAATAAATAAATAAAAATTAAAAAGCAATGCCAAAGATCAGGATTGTAAGTATGGTTTAATGTGAGAAGATCTATTAATAAAGTGTATCCTTTTAATAGATTAAATGAGAAAAATTGTATGATTGTCTTCATAGGTCAAGAAATAACTTTACACCAGGCCCAAAATTGTTAATAAAATAGATGGCAAGATACTTTATTGTGAGATATGAGATATAAAACACAACCCACACATTTTATACACACACGCTAATCACACATATGGTACATAGCACACAATCAGTTCCACATATGCGCATATCATATTATACACGTCATGCATATGTATGGGCACATCAATTATATGCATGTCCACATCACACACACATGTCAATCACATGTATATGTACATTGCATTCTTCACACACATCACTCACGGGTACATATACATCCTATTCCATACCTGTAAGCCACATAAGCCCTATTGCTGCATCAGAACAATAGCCAGTATCATATTTGATGGTGGGACATTAGAATAGACTACCTTTATCACCACCATTTAACATTGTTCAGGAAGTGCTACTTAATGAAATCGGAGAGAAAGTTAAACCAGAGTTCTATACCCTGGTAAGACAAAAGCAGTTATTACTTTCAGATGATATGATTATCTACCTGGAAAACCCAACAAAATCCAGTGGAAAAACTCTTAAAAACAGCAAGATAACTGAATAAACTGTTTGGTTACAAAATGAGCATATAAAAAGCAATAGCATTTTTAACTTATAAATTAGTATAAAATATTGCAGACACAGAACAATATAAGAAAATGACATAAGCACCTCTGTACCCACCATCTGGCTTAAGAAATAAAAAGCAGCTGATACAGTTGAAGTCCTTGGTATTCTCCTCCTGATCACATCCTTGACTCAGAGGTAATCTTCATCATGAATTTGATGTGTATCATTTTTGCGCAATTTTTAATACAAGCATACCTTTTTTATAGCGCTTCACAGATACTGCATTTTTTGTTTGTTTGTTTTTGCGGTACGCGGGCCTTTCACTGTTGTGGCCTCTCCCATTGCGAAACACAGGCTCCAGACGCGCAGGCTTAGCGGCCATGGCTCACGGGCCCAGCCGCTCCGCGGCATGTGGGATCCTCCCGGACCAGGACACGAACCCGCGTCCCATGCATCGGCAGGCGGACTCTCAACCACTGCGCCACCAGGGAAGCCCAATACTGCATTTTTTACAGAAGGTTTGTGGCAACCCTGTGTTGTCATACGATGGTTAGCACTTTTTAGTAATAAAGTATTTTTAAGTTAAAATGTATACTTTGTTTTTTAGACATAATGCTATTGCACACTTAATAGACTACGGTATAGTATAAACATACCTTTTATATGCACTGGGAAACCATAAAATTTGTGTGAACCCACAATATCTCTGAGGTATGCCTGTGCTTTTATTAAATATATATGTACTTTTAAATTTCATTACTGTTGGTTTGATGACCATCAAAATGCATCCTAATGGAAGGGTTCTCTATCAGCTTGCCTGTTTCGGTCAGCATCATGTTTGCGGGGCTCCCCTGAGTGGATTCATGGGACTCTAGTACATGCAACTCATTGCTGTGTATTAATCCAGTGCATGTATATAGCTCTATATATCTGTATATATCCCATCATTTGCTGTCATGAACTTTCATGTACATGTTCCTTTTCACAAATGTGAGTGTTCCTCTAGACCCCAGGGGTCTAGAGCATCCACCAGGAACTGGGGGGAATCCGTATCTTCATCTTTTCTAGACAGAACCCAATTGCACTCAATTCTTGTTTGAACCAGAAATGCAGGCAAGTTCTCATTGTTTAATATCCTCTCCCAAGCACTTGTTTTTATTTTTTATTGGAGTATGGTTGCTTTACAATATTGTATTAGCCTCCAGTGCACAGCAAAATGAATCAGCCATACACATACAGATATCCCCTCCCTTTTGGACTTCCCTCCCATTTAGGTTACCACAGTGTATTAGGTAGAGTTCCCTGTGCTATACAGTATGTGCCCATCAGTTGTCTACTTTATACATAGTATCAATAATGTATATGTGTCAATCCCAGTCTCCCAATTCCTCCCTCCTCACCCCTTTTCCCCTTGGTATCCATACATTTGTTCTCTATGTCTATGTCTCTATTTCTGCTTTGCAAATAAGATCATCTATACCATTTTTCTAGATTCCACATATATACATTATTATATGATATTTGCTTTTCTCAAGCACTTGTTTTTATTAATCCAGTTTTTAACTATATCACCAATATACAGAAAATATAATGAAAATAAAATATCCCATTACAATAGCAGTGATAAAGTTGTTAGAAATAAAATTAACATGTCATGTGGGGCAGGAATTATGTGAAGAACACTAAAACACTTTTTTTTAAGGAATACAAAGACATGAGTAAATAAAGAGTGATAGATACATTTTCTTTAGCTGCAAAGACCTTATAGTGGAGAGATGAAATTTTTATCTAAATTATTCTATGGACTCAAAACCTAAAGTTGTTTCCCCCCAGGTATTTAAAAAGAATATATATAAGAAAGTGTCCATGATTTTTCAAAGAAAAAAAATGTGAAAGGAGGTGAAACTAGTTCTACCAGCTTTTAAATTATCTTATTGCACATTTAAAACAGTACAGTGCTAATGTAAGAAGATTGGTGACTGAAATGGTGATTCTAGAAAAAGACTCAAGTGTATATGAAAAAAATGGCATCTCAATTATTGGAAAAAAATCTATTTTATAAATGTTAATTGGCATTTTCGGCTAACAATTTAGAAGTAAACCAATTTGGATCGCTTTGTCCATTATGTCTGTGATCCTGGGCTCAGAAACCGCCAAGAAGGTTTGACTGTATTGAAGTGAAAATCTTTAGTTAAATGATAAAACCTATGTATACAAAGAATAAAATGGAAAAATATTAACAAGGGATTAATCATCAAAGCACACAGCGTTTCTATGGATATAAGAAAAAGATATATATCAATAGAAAAACAATCCAAATTCACAAAAAAGTAATTTATAAAAGAAGAACTGTAACAATGTCAGTAATAAAAAATGCATATTAAAGCAATAATGAGATACCAAAAGATGGCTAAGTTGTGAGAAATAACAATTATAAACTCACAACACACTTTTGGAGGAAATTCATATATGTTTGAAAAGCCAAATTGTGCACACTCTTTGACACGGAAATTCCATTTTTAGAAACTCATCACCAGGGACATTGAGACAGGAGTGAATGTGTGGGCAGCAGAGCATGGAATGTGAGCGTGCACACCAGGAGTCAGACAGACCAGAGTTTCAATCCCAGGAAGATGATTTTTAAACCTTGGCCTCTTCATGAGTACAACAGATAGTAATTTATCACTCCCTAGAGTTGTTATGAGAATTAAATGAAGCAATGCATGTTGAACGCTTAACAAAATACCTGACATATTATAAGTGCTCTATAAATTTTCACTATTGTCATTGTCATTACTATTAAGATCTATCCATATTGTGCAGCCCTTCAGTCTTTGAAATGATAATGCAAAGTAGTGTTTATTGACATAGGAAGATGTCTAAGATATAGTATTAAGTAAAAATGCAAATTATAAACAACAATTGTAATATGAAATACTTTTTAAAAAATATACAAAATCTTGCTGCATCAGTGTAAGGGGTGCTGGAGATTAGCCATTTAATATGCATCTACCTAAATGGGCACAAAAATTTTGGAGTAAAAAATGAGCACAAAGAAAGGTATTTTATGATTTTATCTTAAAGATTGAACCTAAAACTTTTGAGAAATTTTATATTTTATTCTTAACAAAATTTAAAATATAATGGTAACTAAGTACTAATTTTAAAAATAGTGAATTCTGAACTGCATTGACATAATTTTTCCTACAAAGTGTGCACGGACAACAGCTATCAATATTAGGCACTTATTATATGCAGGCACTTTGTAGGCACAGAGGATACAGCAAACAGTGAATAAAAGAGAGACTTGAGGACACCTTCAAGATGGTGGAGGAGTAAGATGTGATCACCTTCCTCCCCACAAATACATTAGAAATACATCTACATGTGGAACAACTCCTACAGAACACCTACTGAACGCTGGCAGAAGACCTCAGACCTCCCAAAAGGCAAGAAAATCCACACGTACTTGGGTAGGGCAAAAGAAAAAAAAAAAAAAAACAGAGACAAAAGAATGGGGACAGGAGGAGGGAGGGAGCTGTGAAGGAGGAAAAGTTTCCACACACTAGGAGCCCCTTCACTCATGGGGATGGGGGTGGTCAGGGGGGAAGCTTCAGAGCCATGGAGGAGAGCGCAGCAACAGGGGTGCAGAGGGCAAAGCACAGAGATACCCCGCACAGAGGATTGGTGCCGACCAGCACTCACCAGCCTGAGAGGCTTGTGTGCTCACCCGCTACAGTGGGTGGGAACTGGGAGCTGAGGCTCGGGCTTCAGAGGTCAGATCCCAGGGAGACGACTGGGGTTGGCTGCGTGAACACAGCCTGAAGGGGGCTAGTGCGCCACAGCTAGCCAGGAGGGAGTCTGGGAAAAAGCCTGGACCTGATGGAGAGGCAGGAGACGATTGTTTTGGGGTATGCAAGGAGAGGGGATTCCTGCTCCATGTGCCCACAGACGGCAGAGCACCAACTAAGTGAGCTCCAGAGTTGGGTGCTAGCTGTGGCGATCAGCTCGGACCCCAGAGATGAGTATGGACCACTAATGCTGCCACTGCTGTACCAAGAAGCCTGTGTGCAAGTGCAGGTCACTACCCACACCCCACGCCCTGGGAGCCTGCGCAGCCCGCCACTGCCAGGGTCCTGTGATCCAGGGACAACTTCCCGGGAGAACACACAGTGTGTCTCAGGCTATTGCAACATCATGCTGGCCTCTACTGCTGCAGGCTCACCCTGCATTCCAGTTATGACTACTGTACCCTTCCCTCTTCCCAGCCTGAGTGAGCAAGAGAGCCCTAATCAACAGGTGCTTTAACCTCCTCCTGTCTGGGAGGGCAACAGATGCCTCAGGGTAGACTACATTCAGAGATGGGGCCAAAACCAAAGCTGAACCCCAGGAGCTGTGCAAACAAAGAAGAGAAAAATATATTTCTCCATGCAGCCTCAGGAGCAGCAGATTAAATCCTCACAATCAACTTGATAAACACTGCATCTGTGGAATACCTGAATAGACAGCGAATGTTCCCCAAATTGAGGCAGTGCCCTTTGGGACCAACTGTAGACATGGGGTTTACTTTCTGCACCTGATTTGTTTTTGGTTTTATGTTTAGCTTAGTTTAGTTTTTAGTGCTTGTTATCACTGGTGGATTTATTTACTGGTTTGGTTGCTCTCTTCCTTTTTTTTTCCTTTTTTCTCTTTTTGTGAGTGTGTGTGTTTCTCTGTGTGATATTGTCTGTTTAGGTTTGCTTTTACCATTCGTCCTAGGGTTCTCTCTTTATTTCTGTTTTGTTTATTTTTTTCTTTTTATGACTGTGTGTGTGTATGTTTCTTAGTGTGACTTTGTCTGTTTAGTTTTGCTTTTATCATTTGTTTTGGGGTTCTCTCTGTTCGTTTTTTGTTTGTTTGTTTTTTCTCTTTCTTTTCTTCTGAGCCGTGCTATTGGCAGGGTCTTGGTGCCCCAGCCAGCCGTTGGGCCTGAGACTCCAAGGTGGGAGAACTGAGTCCAAGACACTGGACCACCACAGACCTCTTGGCCCCCTGTAATAGTAATTGACGAGAGCTCTCCCAGAGACCTCTGTCTCAACACTAAGACCCAGCTGCACCCAATGGCAAGCAAGCTACAGTGTTGGATGCCCCATGCCAAACAACTAGCAAGACAGGAACACAACCCCACCCATTAGCAGAGAAACTACCTAAAGTCATACTAAGTTCACAGACACTCCAAAACACACCACCGATGCAGCCCTGCCCACCAGAAGGACAAGATCCAGCCCCACTCATCAGAACACAGGCACCAATCCCCCCAACAAGGAAGCCAACACAACACATTGAACCACCTCACCCACTGGGGGCAGACACCAAAAATAACATGAACTACGAACCTTCAGTCTGCAAAAAGAAGACCCCAAACACAGTAAGTTAAACAAAATGAGAAGACAGAGAAGTAATCAGCAGATGAAGGAGCAAGGTAAAAACCCACCAGACCAAACAAAGGAAGAGGAAATAGGCAGTCTACCTGAAAAAGAATTCAGAGTAATGATAGTAAAGATGATCCACAATCTCAGAAATAGAATGGAGAAAATACAAGAAATGTTTAACAAGGACCTAGAAGAACTAAAGAGCAAACAAACAATGATGAACAAAACATAAATGAAATTAAAAATTCTCTAAAAAGAATCAATAGCAGAATAACTGAGGCAGAAGAATGGATAAGTGACCTGGAAGATAAAATAGTGGAAATAACTGCCACAGAGCAGAGTAAGGAAAAAAAAATGAAAAAATTGAGGACAGTCTCAGAGATCTCTGGGACAACATTAAATGTGCCAACATTCGAATTATAAGAGACCCAGAAGAAGAGGAGAAAAAGAAAGGGTCTGAGAAAATATTTGAAGAGATTGTAGTCAAAAACTTCGCTAACATGGGAAAGGAAATAATCAAGTCCAGGAAGTGCAGAGATTCCCATACAAGATAAATCCAAGGAGAAACACACCAAGACACATATTAATCAAACTATCAAAAATTAAATGCAAAGAAAAAATATTAAAAGCAGCAAGGGAAAAGCAACAAATAACATACAAGGGGATCCCCATAAGGATAACAGCTGATAATTCAGCAGAAACTCTGCAAACCAGAAGGGAGTGGCAGGACATATTTAAAGTGATGAAAGGGAAAAACCTACAACCAAAATTACTCAACCCAGCAAGGATCTCTTTCAGATTTGATGGAGAAATTAAAATCTTTACAGACAAGCAAAGTTAAGAAAATTCAGCACCACAAAATCAGCTTTACGACAAATGCTAAATGAACTTCTCTAGGCAGCAAACACAAGAGAAGGAAAAGGCCTACAAAAACCAACCCAAAACAATTAAGAAAATAGTAATAGGAACATACATATCAATAATTACCTTAAATGTAAATGAATTAAATGCTCCCACCCAAAAGGCACAGACTGGCTGAATGGATACCAAAACAAGACCCATATATATGTTGTCTACAAGAGACCCACTTCAGACCTAGGGACACATACAGACTGAAAGTGGGGGGATGGAAAAAGATATCCCATGCAAATGGAAATCAAAAGAAAGCTGAAGTAGCATTACTCCTATCAGATAAAATAGACTTTAAAGTAAACACTATTACAAGAGACAAAGAAGGACACTACATAATGATCAAGGGATCAATCCAAGAAGAAGATACAACAATTGTAAATATTTATGCACCCAATATAGGAGCACCTCAATACATAAGGCAAAAGCTAACAGCCATAAAAGGGGAAATTGACAGTGACACAATCATAATAGGGGACTTTAACACCCCACTTTCACCAGTGGACATCCAGACAGAAAATTAATAAGGAAACACAAGTTTTAAATAATACATTAAACAAGATGGACTTAATTGATATTTATAGGACATTCCATCCAATAACAACAAAATACACTTTCTTCTCAATTGCTCATGGAACATTCTCCAGGATAGATCATATCTTGGGTCACAGATCAAGCCTTGGTAAATTTAAGAAAATTGAAATCATATCAACTATCTTTTCTAACCACAACACTATGAGACTAGATATCAATTACAGGAAAATACCTGTAAAAAACACAAACACATGGAGGTTAAATAATACACTACTTAATAACCAAGAGATGATTGACAAAATCAAAGAGGAAATAAAAAAATAACTAGAAACAAATGACAATGAGAACACACGGCCCAAAACCTGTGGGATGCAACAAAAGCAGTTCTAAGAGTGAAGTTTATAGCAACACAATCCTACCTCAAGAAACAAGAAAAATCTCAAATAAACGACCTAACCTTACACCTAAAGCAATTAGAGAAAGAGGAACAAAAAAAGCCCCAAATTTAGCAGAAGGAAAGAAATCATAAAGATCAGATCAGAAATAAATGAAAAAGAAATGAGGGAAACAATAGCAAAGATCAATAAAACTAAAAGCTGGTTCTTTGAGAAGATAAACAAAATTGATAAACCATTAGCCAGACTTATCAAGAAAAAAAGGAAGAAGACTCATATCAACAGAATTAGAAATGAAAAAGGAGAAGTAACAACTGACACTGCAGAAATAAAAACAATCATGAGCAACTACTACAAGCAACTATATGCCAATAAGATGGACAACCAGGAAAAAATGGAGAAATTCTTAGAAAAGTACAATCTTCCAAGTACCAGGAAGTAATAGAAAATATGAACAGACAATTCACAAGCACTGAAATTGAAACTGTGATTTAAAATCTTCCAACAAACAAAAGCCCAGGGCCAGATGGCTTCACAGGAGAATTCTATCAAACATTTAGAGAAGAGTTAACACCCAGACTTCTCAAACTTTCCAAAATATAGCAGAGAGCGGAACACTCCCAAACTCATTCTACGAGGCCACCATCACCCTGATACCAAAACCAGAAAAAGATGTCACAAAAAAAGAAAACTACAGGCTAGTATCATTGATGAAAATAGATGCAAAAATCCTCAACAAAATACTAGCAAACAGAATCCAGCAGCACATTAAAAGGATCATACAACATGATCAAGTGGGGTTTATCCCAGCAATGCAAGCGTTCTTCAGTATATGTAAATCAATCAATGTGATACACCATATTAACAAATTGAAGGATAAAGACCATATGATAATCTCAGTAGATGCAGAAAAAGCTTTCAACAAAATTCAGCACCCATTTATGATAAAAACTTTCCAGAAAGGAGGCATAGAGGGAACTTACCTCAACATAATAAAAGCCATATATGACAAACCCACAGTCAACATCATTCTCAATGGTGAAAAACTGAAAACATTTCCTCTAAGATCAGGAACAAGACAAAGTTGCCCACTCTCACCATTATTATTCCAGATAGTTTTGGAAGTTTCAGCCATGGCAATCAGAGAAGAAAAAGAAATAAAAGGAATACAAATTGGAAAAGAAGAAGCAAAACTGTCACTCTTTGCAGGTGACATAGAGAATCCTAAAGATGCTACCAGAAAACTACTAGGACTAATCAATGAATTTGGTAAAGTAGCAGGATACAAAATTTATGCACAGAGATCTCTTACATTCCTATACACTAACGATGAAAAATCTGAAAGAGAAATTTAGGAAACACTCCCATTTACCATTGCAACAAAAAGAATAAAATACCTAGGAATAAACCTATCTAAGGAGACAAAAGACCTGTATGCAGAAAACTATAAGACATTGATGAAAGAAATTAAAGACCATAGAAACAGATGGAGAGATTCTTCTTGGACTGGAAGAATCAACACTGTGAAAATGACTATACTACCCAAAGCAATCTACAGATTCAATGCAATCCCTATCAAACCATCACTGGCATTTTTCACAGAACTAGAACAAAAAATTTCACAATTTGTATGGAAACACAAAACACCCCAAATAGCCAAAGCAATCTTGCGAAAGAAAAACGGAGCTGGAGGAATAAGGCTCCCTGACTTTGGACTATACTGCAAAGCTACAGTAATCAAGACAGTATGGTACTGGCACAAAAACAGATATGTAGATCAATGGAACAGGATAGAAAACCCAGAGATAAACCCACACACATATGGTCACCTTATCTTTGCTAAAGGAGGCAAGAATATACAATGGAGAAAAGACAGCCTCTTCAATAAGTGATGCTGGGAAAACTGGACAGCTACATGTAAAAGAAGGAAATTAGAACACTCCCTAACACCATTCACAAAAATAAACTCAAAATGGATTAAAGACCTAAATGTAAGGCCAGAGACTATAAGATATAAAACTCTTAGAGGAAAACATAGGCAGAACACTGTATGACATAAATCACAGCAAGATCCTTTGTGACCCACCTCGTAGAGAAATGGAAATAAAAAGAAAATAAACAAATGGGACCTAATGAAACTTAAAATCTTTTTCACAGCAAAGGAAAACAGAAACAGGACGAAAAGACAACCCTTAGAATGGGAGAAAATATTTGCAAATGAAGCAAGTGACAAAGGATTAATCTCCAAAATATACAAGCAGATCATGCAGCTCAATGTCAAAAGGACAAACAACCCAATCCAAAAATGGGCAGAAGACCTAAATAAACATTTCTCCAAAGAAGACATACAGATTGCCAGCAAACACATGAAGGACACTCAACATCACTAATCATTAGAGAAATGCAAATCAAAACTACAATGAGGTATCTCCTCACACCAGTCGGAATGGCCATCATGAAAAAATCTACAAACAATAAATGCTGGAGAGGGTGTGCAGAAAAGGGAATCCTCTTGTACTGTTGGTGGGAATATAAGTTGATACAGCCACTATGGAGAGCAATATGGAGGTTCCTTAAAAAACTAAAAATAGAACTACCATATGACTCAGCAATCCCACTACTGGGCATATACCCTGAGAAAACCATAATTCAAAAGAAGACATGTACCAGAATATTCATTGCAGCACTATTTACAATAGCCAGGACATGGAAGCAACCTAAGTGTCCATCAACAGATGAATGCATAAAGAAAATGTGTCCTATATATACAATGGAATATTACTCAACCATAAAAATAAATGAAATTGAGTTATTTGTAGTGAGATGGATGGAGCTAGAGTCTGTCATACAGAGTGAAGTAAGTCAGAAAGAGAATAGCAAATACTGTATGCTAACACACATATATGGAATCTAAAAAACAATGGTTCTGATGAATCTAGTGGCAGGGCAGGAATAAAGATGCAGACGTAGAGAATGGACTTGAGGACACGGGGAGGGGAATGGTAAGCCGGGGCAAAGTGAGAGAGTAGCATTGACATATATACACTACCAAATATAAAGTATAAAGCTAGTGGGTCGCAGCTGCATAGCACAGGGAGATCAGCTCAGTGCTTTGTGACCACCTAGATGGGTGGGATAGGGAGGGTGAGAGGGAGGTGCAAGAGGGATGGGATATATGTATACATATAGCTGATTCACTTTGTTGTGCAGTAGAAACTAACACAACATTGTAAAGCAATTATACTCCAATAAAGATGTTAAGAAAATAAAAATATAAAAATAAAATTAAAGGAAAAAAAAGAAAGGCTTACCTGGAGTTCACTTTCTGGAGGGGAAGACAGATGGGAGCAAATCAACAAACAAGAAGGTAAGTGCTAGGAGGAGAAGAGTTCCTGATGAGCGATATAGAAGTTCACTGGATAGAGGAAAGGGAAGCCCTGTCTTATAATGGGAAATCAAGAGATGACTTGCAGAAAATGGGGAGGTTGCCTGAGGAAAGGGAGCTCCAGGCAGGAGGACGGGCTGGTGCAAGGGCCGGGGGCCAGGACTGAGTCAGACGTGTTTGAGGAGCAGCTGTGGTGCCCACGTGCTTGGACCAGGCTGGGGAGACAGGGAGGAATGCACACTGTGCATTCATGGGAAAAAGGGGCAGAAACTCAAGAGAGAAGGGTCACCTGGATGCAGAGTGGAAGAGGCGTCTCAGGGAGGAGGGAGGGATGACTCCATGCTGAGAGAAATACATTAAGGACTGAGAAAGACCATTTGAGTTGGAGCCTGGAAGTCAGTGGACCAGGGCATCTTCCCTGGAGCCATGGTGAAGAAAGCCTTGTTGCCATGAGAGAGGAAGTGGAGATAAGAGTGGACAATTCTTTAGTGAGTTATCCTATAAAGAGGAGCTGAGAAATGAGACAGAACCTAGAGATAAGAGTGAGTCAAATGGACTTCCCTGGTTGCACAGTGGTTGAAAGTCCACCTGCCAATGCAGGGGACATGGGTTCGAGCCCTGGCCCAGGAAGATCCCACATGCCGTGGAGCAATGAAGCCCGTGCGCCACAACTACTGAGCCTGTGCTCTAGAGTCCACGACCCACAACTTCTGCGCCTGTGTGCCATAACTACTGAAGCCTGTGCTCCTAGAGCCCGTATTCGCAACAAGAGAAGCCCCCGCTCGGCACAACTAGAGAAAGCCTACGTGCAGCAACAAAGACCCAATGCAGCCAAAAATAAGTAAATTAATTTTAAAAAAAGAGTGAGCCAAGGAAAGGAAATTTGGGGGGCGAATGGGAGAAATAGGAATATGTTTGCCTCGTACTCATGGGAATGATCCAGTGAAGAGAGGAAAAGTGATGTCGTGGAGACAGAACACAGCTGGAGCGACATCCCAGAGCAGTGGGAGGGATTGGATCCAGGGCCCAGTGCTGGCTGGCTTTAGCTGAGACTGTGGACCCTTCACCTACTGAATTTTTTTCCTCAAGTCTGGCTGCACCTAAGAATCACCTGGGGGACTTAGAAAAAACATCAGTGCCCAGCCACATCTCAGATCATTTAGAGCAGTGCATTGATTTAATGAAATTAGGCATCTTCTGCCATATTTCCAGTTCTGCCTTAGAATCAATATGTATTTTATTTGAACAACCCAGAGTCAGTGAGAGAGACTGCCCAAAAAAGATTCCCAATTGACGGGCCATGTTATTGGGGAGGGAGGCTCAGTGAGCATCAATTTCATTAGTGATCATTTCATTAGTTGATTTTTGTGGTTATTGTCAGTTATGGCATTTACTGTCTTTTAAAATATTTTGATTACAAGGAATCAGGTAATAAACTAGGAAATATATATATTCCTAGTTTATTATTATTAAAGTAAGAATAACAACATATTCTTTATATTCATCATATAATATACATATTATATAATGTATAATAAATAATGTTATTATACATTAACATTAGTTTTTGCTGGGTAGGGGAATTACTGATCATATTTTCTTTCCACTTTTAACAGCTTTTGCCATGAGCATATATAACTTTCATCAACAGAATAAAACCCAAATGAACCTATTTTTATTAAAAAGAAAGAAAGTATGGTGGTTCCTCAAAAAATTAAAAATAGAATTATCATATGATCACCCAGCAATTCCAGTTCTGGGTATATATTCAAAAGAATTGAAAGTAGGTTCTCAAAGAGATATCTGTACACCCATATTCATAGCAGTATTATATATATATTTTTCATTATACCCAAAAGGAGGAAGCAACCCAAGTGTTCATCAACAGATGATGGATAAATAAAATGTGGTCAACAGATACAATGGAGTATTATTCAGTTTTAAAAAAAGAAATTCTGACACAGGCTACAATGTGGATAAACCTTGGGGACTTTATGCTCAGTGAAATAAGCCGGGACAAAATACTGTATGAGTCCACTTACATGAGGTATGTAGAGCAGTCCAATGCACAAAACAGAGACTAAAATGATGGTTGCCTGGGGCTGCAGGGGAAAAGGGAGTGAAAAGCTGTTATTTAATGGGTACAGATTCAGTTCAGCAAAATAAAAAAGGTCTGGAGATCGGTTGCACAACAATATGAATATACTTAACACTATGGAACTGTACACTTAAAAATGGTTTAGATGGTGAATTTTGTGTTATGTGTATTCTATCACAATTAAAAATCTAAAAAAGAAAGGAAGAAGAAGGAGAGTGTTAGCTAGCTGTGTTTCTGGGAAGTGACTGTGCCTGAAGGTTCAGTTGGCACTGGGACATGGGGATTCTACAGATGTCCTCTGAAGGTCACCTTTAGTTTTGTGAATCTGTAAAATGTTAAGAGTTCTTTCCTCACATCCAAAAAGAATTCAATTAATTAAAAGGATTTTCATAACATGATTTTTAACCTATAGTTTGAGTTTAGAGCCAGAGTACTTCAAGAGTCTCCTATGAATACAAGTTTTAAGATTTTGGTGAGTTCAGTCAGAGGGAAAAAAATGGATTTTTTGGGATTCATTTTCAATGTAATCTATTTTTCCAGTCTCTGGTGTACAGCGTGATTCATTTCAAAGGGGCTCTATTTCAGGCAATGTGACTTTAAGTAGGACTTACACAAAAGGAAGCCACCACATCTAATTTATCATTCAGGAACCCGAACTTTGTAATTATGTGGCCAACCATTTCCAATCATGAGTCAGTTGTGAATCTAAATAGAAGAGTTCACCCACTGCAATTATATAAGTTCCTCTTATTGGGAAGGTGGTAATTACTTTTATAGTCCTCATCATTGGCTCTCTTTCAAGCTTCAGAGGAAACTTCTGTTTGAGATGCGCAATCAAACTTTCAGGCTCCGCAGTCTGCTGGTTAACATCATGGATGGACCACCTCAGGACCGGAAGCACGATGGGTCTTCTCACCAAGGCATGAGGATGAGGTTCCCACTGGCTTCCCATCGCAGTACCTGGAGCATAGACATTATTCAGGGGCTGCTCTTGAAAAAATGTATCCTCAAGAGGCCACACTCCAGTCTGTTATATATTGGAGCTTCAGACTACGCACCAGCACAGTTTTTGTAGATTACGGGTTCCTGCTTGTTTGTGTGTTTTTTTAAAAGTCAGTTACTGAAACTTCAAAAGTAATAATGCTCCAAGTAAAACGTCAAACTCTGCAGAATAGTCTAAATAGTCAAAATGTTCCCACTCCTTCTAACTACCCGTGAGGTAATCATCATTAACAGTTAGGTATGTTTTTCTCCCATACTCTTTTCTTTGCTTGTACAAAAATATATATGAGTATTCATTTTATGTTTACCACATCATACTAAGCATGGTATTTATTAATTTGCTTTTTTCACTTGACTATATCATCTCCTATGAACTGAATGCTTGTGTCTCCCCCCAGATCATATGTTGAAGCCTTAACCCCCATTGTGATGGTATTTGGAGATGAGGCCCGTGGGAGGTGATTAGGTTTAGATGAGGTTATGAGGGTAGGGCTGCAGTGATGGGATTAGTGCCCTTATAAAGAGATGAAAGGACAGGAGCTTTCTCTTATAAAAAGGAGGTCAACTGCATGCTTTGAGGAGAACTTTCATGTGAGTCACATGGTCTCTCCCACCCCTGACTTGGGGACATCTTCAGGCCAGGGCAGCTCCTCATGCACTTGCTGTGAAGACCAAGTGATGGCAGGTGTACCGAGGCAAAGGGCAAGAGCACAGGACCCCAGGTAACTGTTATCCTCTGAGGATACTCCCTGAGGAGTCAGGGTCTAGCATCCACGTGTCCAAGAAAGAAG
Organism: Pseudorca crassidens; assembly: GCF_039906515.1. Lineage (NCBI taxonomy): Eukaryota > Metazoa > Chordata > Mammalia > Artiodactyla > Delphinidae > Pseudorca > Pseudorca crassidens. The sequence continues at coordinate 9,619,744 of NC_090298.1, forward strand.
TCAATGAAAAGGGTATGTCATAGCATTTGGAAATAACGTGTCTTAAATATGGAGGAAAGCAGTGATTGGTAAGGCCTGGGAGGGCAACCCTATTTCTTCTAATACAAGACCCTGTTTATTTTAAGACACACCCTGATTTCAGAGATGGTAATTTTAAAAACATGCACCTTTAAATCACTACTTTCAATGATCTACCTTATACTTGGGGGAAAAAAAATAAAGAGATAAAACCAAGAACTATTTGAGTTGACATTATGAAAAGATTTATCAGCAAACAAGCACATTATTGAAATACACAGCCCTGATTTTCTAAAATTTCTCATCAGGTGAGCAGGGCTCTTTAGATTTTAGCTTTCTGCTTCATGTTGCTCGTGATTGCCCTCCATGAATTTTAGCTGTTAGCAGGATCCACAGATCCCCTCATTTCAATGTGGCAATACGATGGACCACTGTTACATTTTGTGAAATAAATTGCCAACCTGTCCTGAATTACTCCTAGAATGATTTAGCTATACAGAACCGTAAAATTCAGGACCATACTCAAAAAAAAAAAAAAAATTTTTTTTATCAGGGCTTTATTTTAGGTACAAAAGAAATTTCTTTTTTGCTACTGAACTATAGTAGACTAATGATGACTGCTCACGTCCTTGAACATCATAAAGGTCGTGGGTGGTTTTCCCTAGGTGGTATGCCCACAGCCAAACAAATTTTGCGGTAACTACTTGCCCATGTCTTTTTCAGTCTCCACTGTTACATTTTGTGAAATAAATTGCCAACCTGTCCTGAATTACTCCTAGAATGATTTAGCTATACAGAACCGTAAAATTCAGGACCATACTCAAAAAAAAAAAAAAATTTTTTTTATCAGGGCTTTATTTTAGGTACAAAAGAAATTTCTTTTTTGCTACTGAACTATAGTAGACTAATGATGACTGCTCACGTCCTTGAACATCATAAAGGTCGTGGGTGGTTTTCCCTAGGTGGTATGCCCACAGCCAAACAAATTTTGCGGTAACTACTTGCCCATGTCTTTTTCAGTCTCCACAATGAATTGCATCATCTGACCTCCAAACCAGGAAGTACTAAATTAATCTCCCTTTCCACACCCCCCAACCCCACCTCCTGTTCCAGTAATTAGGTGGCCCTGGCAAAATTGTGAAATAAATGAAGAGTGTCTCCATGGGCCTCTTCTCCTTCTCTTTTCAAATCTTCTTTATCGTTAGTCCTAATTTTTACCTTGATTCTCTAGACCCTCTGACATCCCACAGTCGCTGGCATTTTCCTCCCTTCACTTTCCTATTCACTTCTCATCAACCTCAACCTCCTGTCCTAGCCCTCGGCTCTTCTCCTGCTAGATGCTTCCAGCAAAGGTGGAAATGGTTTGATGCCTCAGAGTGACATCACGTGTTTCCTCTGCCAGAAAATGGTTCTATTTAACAAAAGAGATTAATAGAATGACCTAGTAGTTCTCAGCACTGTCTGCACATTAGAGTCACCTGATGCACTTTTAAAAATTATCAAATGTCTATGCCCCCATCAATAGATGGTCTGATTTAATAAGTCCAGGGTAGGACCCAGATATCAGTATCTTGAAAATTCCTCTCCACACAACTTAAATGTAGAAGCAGGAATTGGAAATCACTACTTATCCCAAGAGAGGGAGAACTAGGTTGACTGCAGGCCGGCCCCGTGGTGAGTCAGACAGGAGACCCGGGATCAGAAAGGTGCCTCCAATCTCACCATGCTGGAAACTGGCTACTTCAGCCAAACACCTATTCGTATCCTTGTTGTTTATTGATAGAAGTAATTTCCTACAGGTCTCTTTTAATGACAAAAAAATCAAAGTTTGCAGAAATTCTCTTTCTCTGACCAACTTCCCCAACCAAGATCTTTGAGTTGGCAAAAATATGGTCAGACCCGGGCTTCCCTGGTGGCACAGTGGTTGAGAGTCCACCTGCCAATGCAGGGGATGCGGGTTCGTGCCCCGGTCCGGGAAGATCCCACATGCCATGGAGCAGCTGGGCCTGTGAGCCATGGCCGCTGAGCCTGCATGTCCAGAGCCTGTGCTCTGCAGCGGGAGAAGCCACAGCAGTGAAAGGCCCGCGTAACGCAAAAAAAAAAAAAAATATGGTCAGTCCCATGACACATTACCTTCTAAGAGTTCTGTCTCTTCTGAGACTGTGGCCATTCCATCTCTCATGCTCAGGGGAGCACAGACCTATCTTCTAAGCTCCTAAAAGAAGCAAATTCCAAACGTTTTTTCTTTGGTTTATCCCTCTTATCCCTGAAATGGGCAAAAAAACAGACATGGTTCAGAGTAAGAGAGACAAGTGGATCTCAACGGAAACCCCTAGAAAACAGATATTAACAACATGACAAGAAGTACAGTAAAGGAAAAGGAAGTTTAACTTTCTCAGCATCTCTAATTTCATCAGACATGTACAAAGTTATGTAAGCAGGTTTGCCTTACTTTCAGTGACCTGTCACATTTGCTAAGCATCAGATTAGTTCTTCAACAGGAGATGGCTTGAAATTTTCTTTCCACTGTCTGTGTCAGCCCTACTACCACAGTACATGAAAGTAAAACATGGTAAAGCTGAATTCTTTTTCACGTGATCTGAAGAAATTTTATATTCTGGATTTCCCTGCTAATTGACATTATTTGTGACCCATACTGATCCGTTTTAAGATTAGAATTACACACCATCCTGGATCAGCATGAACTGACAGTGTTGGTGACATGGCATTGCAGTCTTGGAATGTTTCCTGGGAGGTGAACGTGCTTAATGGCCCCAGTCAGGAAAACATGATAGGTGTTAAGGGATCATGTATTAAGTCCATGTATCCTAAAAGCATCCACGTGTAAACATTAAGAACAGAAAGAGCTCCCAGAAAAAAACCAAACGAAAACATAAGGAAGAAGATTTCAAAGGGGGGAAAAAAAAGCTTTCTCCATGGTCTGAAACCTTTTGGCTCATTTTCAAATGTTCTATGAATTTCTGAAAGAGCCATTTTATAAAGAACCTTTTCTATGTTATTGCTCTGCTATATCTTCTATGGCCACTCTTGACTTGGTGCTAGAAGCTGTCACAAAAATATATGCTTGTAGCTTCTCTTAAAATTTGTGCAGTTGAGCTGGGTGAGTTTGGAGGAACTTAACTGTTAAGAATAATGGCTTTTAAAAGTCATACGGATAATAGCAACAGATTGTCAAACTTGTGAGCCTAAGTAAAGTCAATGGAAAGAAAAATGAGACCTTTACACCATCTCGTGGCTTGGGGCCTACAAAACTTGTCAAAATATGATATGTTGTGATGAAGGCATTTGCTCTGCGAGTATATTTATTGCTCAACCTGTCCCACTTTTCTCCCATCCTCCCTGAAGTTAGAGAAAGGGGAGAAACACACTTATATTACAGCTTTCACAGTTTGGATTGAATAGATGTGTTTCCTGTGTTCTCCTCCCAGACAAATCAGTTCATGCTCTGATCACTGCCTATGTGTTCGTTTCAGCTCTTTGTTTACGTTGACCCTGTGCATTGTACTCTGTGATCTGGGTTCTTTTCTTTGCAAGCACTTTGGTTGTTAAAGGTGTGTGTAGGTGTTTCAGGGACACGTAATGAGTGAGCAAGCTAAATTAGTGAGCTTTGGGGAGGATAAACCAACCAAGTTCAAAGGGAAGGGAAACAGCAGAGTCCATTTGAACATCAGGAAGAGAATCACCAAGCCTGGCCCTGGTCCCCACTACCAATGTCCTTAGTCTTCGTCTCAGTAAAACATCATCAAAGAGACTTTCCAATATTTAGATTCCTGACACTGTAAGCTGATTAATCCAAGAGGATCTGATTGCTCATTCTTGTCACTTTTTTCTTTCTCTCTCTTTTTTTTTTTTTGACAGGTACGCGGGCCTGTCACTGTTGTGACCTCTCCTGTTGCGGAGCACAGGCTCCGGACGTGCAGGCTCAGCGGCCATGGCTCACGGGCCCACCCGCTCCACAGCACGTGGGATCTTCCTGGACCGGGGCAAAAACCCGTGTCCCCTGCGTCGGCAGGCGGACTCTCAACCACTGCGCCACCAGGGAAGCCCAACTTTTTTCTTTCTAATTACCAATCTCTTCTTTGTCTTCAATGGGAATTTTCTCCTCTATTACCTGAGCTGAACATGCCATCCATTTTAAATGCTCTTTTGTAACCTCAAGTGTCAATCACATGGGAGGGAGTGGGGACTCTGAATAAGTTAGGTGTTCCTGGAGTTTCTAAACAATAATGCTTGACATCTGAATAGCAGATTACAGTTTACAAAGCACTTTTACACCCAATATGTTGATTCTTACCGTGACCCTATGAAGTAGACAAGGTAGCCACTGGAGAAACTGAGGCCCAGGGCGGTTTGTCCAAGATCACGTGGTGCCTGATATTACCTGTGCCCGGTGCCCTTCTCACTATGCCAGTCTCCCAACGCAATAAGGCAGAAGAGTCTGACAGTTTGATGGCTGCTCTTTATTAACATCCTGCTGAAGGTCCAGGAGCAGAGACAGAGTAGACCCATGAGTTACTACATCAGAGATCTTTATTTCGCTTTCCCTGAACCTAACAGAACTTTTTCCTCTTTGGCAATGGATAAGAATTTTATCCATTGATAAAAAAAAATTAAACTTGTACTGAATTAAAAACACACAAACATGGTTAGACTCAGTCATCTGTGGAAGAACGCATTTCATCAGTGTTTCAGCTACAGCCTTCTAAAACAGTCATTGTTCTCATAAAAATTCAAGTGAATTCACCCCACACTTCCTGCCAGCAGGACTTCTAACCATTCCCACTGTCACTGGTAGAATGCACAGAATCTGCTTCTACTAAATGTGCTCTAAGTTCACCAAAAAGCAATGTTTTCTATAGAAAATTAAAATGAGGAGAAAGAGGTCAACCCTACTATGCTTCCTGTTCAGTTTACCAGCTAGTTTTCACCAAGCCTGCCCAGGCATGCAGAAGTACAAAGCCTGCCCATCAACCCACGGGTGTGAGCAAATAGGCTTCATATCCAAGTCAGGACCCAAAGGAACCACATCAGGATAAGACCATGGGCTGGGCTAACAGGATGAGCTGTCATGTGAATACATATAAGCTCTAACTCTCCAAAAGAGCAACTGCTCAGACACAGAATAAGAAGACATGAATCCACAGGAGTAAGTGGGAGAAAAAGATCCAAGATTTCAAGTCGACAGTGAAATCACAGTGAGAGGCAGTATCCTGTGATCGAACACAGCATCGTTCTGCCTGAATGGAAGTCATGTGTCCTGAACACAGAAGGTGGTTCTTCTTTCCCAACAGGACCTGAAAAACTGTGCTTGAGGGCTGGGTTCGCTTTTCGGTGTCCCTTTTAGGAGCAATACAGTCAAGACAGGAGGCATTCAGTGAAAGAACCAAGCTCATCAGGTCATGCCTGGTACGTTGGCGATGATAAATATTTATTGAATGACTGATACACGAGAAGTAAATATGAGGGACTGTTGAAGGAATTGGACCTGCTCATTCTGGTCAGTACAAGACTTGGGGAAAATCAATAAAGAAATGATGCACTCAGGTCCTCTGAGAAGCCGATGCCAAGGCATGTGTAACATGCAAGGATTTTATTAGGGGAAGTAGCCTGCAGCTCCATAGCTTAGGTAAATACACAATACAAGACAAATGATGCCCATGGATTATTTACACATGTGCTTAATTTTTTAAATTTTAGGATTTTCTATTTAATTTTTTGTTTATGATTTTTAGCTAAATTTTACTGAGGCCAAAGACCATATATTGTATAATTTTGATGTTTTGAATTTTGTTGAGATGTTCTTTCAGCACTGCATATGAACATTTTGGGTAAATATTTCTCAGGTATTTACCAAAAAGTGATGAGTAATATAGTATAGTTGTAGTGTAGTGTTGTTTATGTGACAACTACTTCATATTTGTTACTCATGTTGTTCCTATCTCTGTATCCTTTTGTCTCCACTATGTGTGCTATATCGTTCCTGAGAGAAGTTGTTAAAACCTCTGTGATTGCACGTGTCTAGTTTTCCTTTCAGTTTTGTCAATTTTTGCTTTTTATATTTTGAAGCTATGGTATCAGGTACATACTATTTGTTTTACCTTCCTGGTGGATTGATCTTTTTTCTTTATAAAATGTTTCATTTTATCTCTAGTAGCATCTTAACTTAAAAACTGCTTTAATACTAATATACCCACAAAAGCTTTTTGTGGGGAGGGGTGTCAGTATTAATATGGTCTATTTTTTCCATCTTTTTCTTTCAGCTGTTGTCTGTTCCTATATTTCAAGTTGGCCTTTTGTAAACAGTATTAGTTAGGTTTTATTTTCTTAATACAGTCTTATAATATTTTTTATGAAAGTATTTGATCATTTTCATTTAATGTAATTACTGATATATTTTGATCTATAGATACCACCTTCTATTTGTTTTCTATTTGTCCCAGTTGTTTATGTTTCTTTTCCTGTCCTTTATTGCTTATTTTGGAATTTTCATATATTTTTAAATTATTCCATTTATTCTCTATTACTTTTCTAGTTGTATATTTTCTACTATTCTTTTATTCTTACTCTAGGGATTACAAGATATATCCTTAATTTATTAAAGTCTACAATAACTTAGTAGTGATGAATTATTACATTAGTACTGTATTAGTCTAATTCCTGGACAATGAAAGCACATTAGAAAAGTTTAACTTTTAACATTTACAACATACTATCTTTTATGTTGTTGTCATTGTATATTTAATTTCACACATATTTTAAACTTTACAAGATATTATTATTATTGTTTTACATGGTTAGTATTCATTTGGATTTATTCACATTTTATAATTTTTTTCTTTTTATGTCTTCCTACATTTCCTTGCTTTTGGTTCAGATCATATTTCTTCTCCCTGAAAAAAATTCTTTTAGGTTAGTACAGGTCTGCTGGTGAAACATATTTATTTTATCTTTAACTTTGAAGGATATTTTCATGGGGCATTGAATTCTGTGGTGGCACTTACTTTCTTTCAGTACTTTAAATGTCATTACTTTGTGTTTGGGCTTCAGTTGATTATAGTAAGCAGTCAATTGTCCATCTTCTTGTTTTGGGGAAGATAATATGTTTTTCCATTCTCTGGCTGCTTTTAAGATTTTCTCATTGTTTTTGGGTTTCAGCTGTGACGTGCTTAAATGTAATTTTTTATGTATTTTAATTGCTGAGCTTATATTATTTTTTAAATCTATAGTTTGATTTCTTTCATCAATTTCAGAAAAATTCTCAGCTATTACTTCTTCAAATATTACTTCTGTCTTATTCTCTCTCTCCACCATTTCTGAGATTCCAGTTATACATATGATAGGCCTTTTCATCAGGTCCCATAACTCTTATTTCTTACCCTCTTTTTCATTATTTCCTCTTTTTTCCTCTCTGTGATTCTGTATGGACATTTTTTTAAAGACATGTCTTCTACATCACTAATTCTCTTTCTAGCTCTGTATAATCTGCTTCTGAAATTCATCTGTTTGGATCTTAGTTTCAGTTATTGTATTTTTTAGTCCTAGAATTTCTTTTTGATTTTATTTGAATAGATTTCAGTTCTCTGATGAAGTTCTCCATATTATCATCTATTTTCTTGAAACTTATTAATAACTGTTAAAGTCCACATTTCTTAACTCCCTTTTGCTTGGATCACCTGTGGGTATATTTCTATTGTATTTCATTGTCTTTGTCCTGCCTTTTGATATATCCTATCTTTTGATATGCCTTACAATTTTTTATTGAATGCTGGAAATTCATATATATTTATACACATTATGAGAAATTATAGAGGCTCGGGATAGTGTTACCTTCCTCTGGAGAGGTTTCTCTTTCACTTCTGATAGGCAAAGAGGGTAGGAACATATCACTTTTATCCAATTGGGGATTAAATTGATTATAGTCTAATTGTTCACTCTTTGTAAGTTCTAGTCTATTTATGGTTTGCCCTTACTTCTAGGGTATAGTCCTTCAGGGGTCCCAACTGAAAACCTGCAATATTTTCCAGGACTCCACCACTTTGTCACAGATTCAGTCCTCATTTTTATTTCCCCAACACCATGCCAATGGCTCTACTTAGTTTCTTACCTTGGTAAGCATCTTTGGTCATCTCAGTTTTCCCACATTTTTGGCCTGCACACCTCACAGTCAGAGAATGTTCTGAGGGAGAAGTGGCTCAGACTCTTGTGCTTAGTTTGCTTTACTTTCCTTTATCCAGTCTTTCAAGCACTGGATCCTTTGATTGGCCCATGTGTCAAACCTCCTTCTCCTTCCTCATATAAAGATGCCAGTCATTGGATTTAGGGCCCTCTTTAAATCCAGTATGATCTCATACTGAGATTCTTAACTAATTACATCTGCAAAGACCTTATTTCCAAGGAAGGCCACATTCACATGTATCTGGGGTTAAGACTTAGACCTATCTTTGGGGGGACACTCTTCAATCCACTGCACCTACATAAAAGTTAAGCAATGACAGAACAACTGTGACAACAAATATGCCCTCCTGTGCTACACAGGAAGAGCCTGGTAGGTGCCCAAGAATCACACCCTCCTTAGACTGTCTACAGAAACTTGAAAATTTCTTATAGGAAAAGTGCCGGATGATGTTTCACTTCTTACTGAGATCAGTTTAACTAGGTCTCACATCAGATGGAGGAGCTTCCTCAGCCTCATCTACTGCAAACTGTGGCGGCTGCTCACAAGGCTGGATGTGGTTCTACCACATACTGCACAGAACAGTGATTTCATCCAAGAAGAAAAGGCACCTGCAAGCCAGGCGCCAGGCCTGGCCTAAGAGCAAAACCCAACCTCGTGCCTTATCTCTTATGAACACCTACTGTTATGGGTTGAATTGTGTCCCTCCAAAATTCGTATGTTGAAATCCTAACCACCAGTACCTCAGAATGTAACTTTATTTGGAAGCAGGGCCTTTACAGAGGTAATCAAGTTAAAACGACTCATTAGGGTGGGCCCTAATCCAATATGACTTCTATCCTTATAAAAAAGGGAAATTTGGAGACAGACATACACACACTATGAGAATAAACACTATGTGAACATGAAGATAGACACAGAGGTGATGATTCTATAAGTCAAGGACCATGAAAGTTTGCTAGCAAACCACCAGAAGTTGGGGGAGAGGCATCGAACAGGTTCTTCCTCAGAGGTCTCATAAGAAACCAGCCCTGGGGCTTCCCTGGTGGCGCAGTGGTTGAGAGTCTGCCTGCCGATGCAGGGGACACAGGTTCGTGCCCCGGTCTGGGAAGATCCCACATGCCACGGAGCGGCTAGGCCCGTGAGCCATGGCCGCTGAGCCTGCGCGTCTGGAGCCTGTGCTCCACAATGGGAGAGGCCACAGCAGTGAGAGGCCCGCGTACTGCAAAAAAAAAAAGAAACCAACCCTGATGACACCTTGATCTTAAACTCCTGGCTACCAGAGCTGTGAGACAATAAGTTTATGTTGTTTAAACCACCCACTTTGTAGTACAATTGACCCTTGAACAATGCAGAGATTAGGGATGCTGACCTTCCATATCCGCATAGAACTTTACAGTTGGCCTTCATATCTGTTGTTCTGCATCCGCAAATTCAACCAACTGTGTCGTGTAGTACTGCAGTATGTATTTATTGAAAAAAATTCATGTATAATTGGAATCACAGCAGTTCAAACCCCTGTTGTTCGAGGGTCAACTGTACTTCATTATGTCAGCCCTAGGAAAGGAATCATACATACATTTATCTTTTTCTAAGAGTAGTCAATTTTTTTCTCATCAGAATAATATGGCAAAATAATAAATGTTTAGGAATGTATAGGCAGAGATATATGTTTCCCCTCTGTACATTCTGATATGGCAACATGTTATCATTGTTGACATGATGCCAGGGACTTGCCAGGGGCTGTTCTACCGGCTGTCACCCAAACATGACGTTCTCATATCTCCCCAACAATGATGGAAGCGGCTCATGGTGCATTTGTAATTCTGGAGGTTAACAGATTTTACCTGGTCTGAAAGGAGGGAATTTTGCACAGTTCATGCCATAAATTAAATTGCCAAAAACACTGGAAGGCTATCTCTTACTGCCAATGATAGGTTTTCCAGTAGGGAGGCAAATAATTAAAACAGTCCAAATCCTGAGAGTTTATTTATTGAAAAGTCAGATTTAGCCAAGGCTGGCAGTGGTTTATAATCACTTCCAGAATAAATGACAAAGTGAATGTACTGTCTATTAACTCTAAAAGTTAAAAACTATAGTTGTGAAAGAGCTGACATGGAGATTCAAAAGAAGGAGGCGTGGAAGTGGTGATCTATCTTTGACATGTTAAGACAGTGGTAGAGCTAGAAGTGTCCATCTCTGTATATGGCAAGTTCTTTCATATGCAATAGAAGGGTGCAAAGACCATTCAAGGAGTCATTTATCCACATCCAGATTTCAGGACCTGATGTGTGTGCATCACCTTCAATGATTGTTTAATCTCATTTGTTAACGTCTGTTTAGACCATGGGCAGCAATGACCAATGAAAAACCTCCTGAAATCAAGGGTCAGGAAGACCAAGAATCAGGTGAAACTTGCCTTGTGCTGATACCATGTCCATAACTTCTCACTATTGCATCTCCTCCATTTTAAAACTCTGTGGAACATATCATTGTCTCTGTGTTTTACTTAGCAAGAGGAGATGATGAAATGGATGAAGAATATTCTTCTCCCACTTTCATAAGCTAATGCTTCAAAAACATACTATAAGCAAATATAAAAAAGTAAATAGGGCTTCCCTGGTGGCACAGTGGTTGAGAGTCCGCCTGCCAATGCAGAGGACGCGGGTTCGTGCCCCGGTCCAGGAAGACCCCACATGCCGTGGAGCGGCTGGGCCCGTGAGCCATGGCCGCTGAGCCTGTGCGTCCGGAGCCTGTGCTCCGCAGCGGGAGAGGCCACAACAGTGAGAGGCCCGCGTACCAGAAAAAAAAAAAAAAAAAAAAAAAACTATTGGGGCCTTACTAAGTGAAGTAGGTCAGACAAAGAAAGACAAATATCATATGATATCGTTTATGTGTGGAATCTGCTTGAAAAAAAAGAAAAAATATAAGAGAATTAATTACAAAACAGAAGCAGACTTATAGATATTGAAAACAAACTTATGGTTAACAAAGGGGAAACTTAGGGGGAGGGATAAATCAGGAGCTTAGGATGAACACACACACACGACTATATATAAGATAGGTGACTAACAAGGACCTACTGTATAGCACAGGGAACTCTACTCAATATTCTGTGATAGCCTACGAGAGAAACGAGTCTGAAAAAGAATGAATCTATGTATATGTATAACTGAATCACTTTGCTGTACACCTGAAACTAATACAACTCTTGTAAATCAACTCTACTCCAATAAAATTAAAACATTAAAAAAAAACACTATTGGTACCTTACAGATTTGATGAGAAACAAGCCTGTTTCTGAGAGCTAAAGGGACCAGATGGGTTTATACAATGGTACCTCAGGTGATAGAGATGCTCCTATAAGAGGGTAGAATTGCAGACCCCACCCTCCTTCTTCCCAGCACCGCCCCCCAGCCTTTGCTGAAGGAGTCAGGTTGCTCTCTGGGGTGGACACATCTTTAGACTCAACCACAGAGACAACCCAGAACAATATAAAACTGTCCCTCTGTGTTACTTACCCATGCCACCTCCATCTAGCTAATGATTTGCTATAAGCATTGTAATATAATTTCAGTCATTGCACGTTCTTGTATGTTGTGTCTGGTTACACTGAGTCAGTGGCTAACTGTTCATCCTTAGTCATACCTTTTAGCCAAAGATAGGCTTTGCTTCTCACCTTGCTTTAAGCTAACATGCTTTTCACCTGTTCAGTTTCCTCTGGTGCTGTTAGGCTAGGCTGCACATCCTGACAAATGATATTATTCTAGAATACATTTTTTTTGAGAGGAAAAATGGAATCTGAGTCTGAACGTGTCCTGACTGTTACTCCCCTTTAGAATTGTGGGTTCACTGATCTTCGGGGAAGTTAAAATAGAGGATTTGTCTTTAGAACTTCCAAGGTCCCATCCATCTGAAAGCCCATCATTAGAACAAATGTAAAAAGCTTGTTTTTATCTTAATTTCTGTACCTGCAGGCTAAGTACCCACCATATTAAGTCTGAGATAACTCTCACATGTGGAAAATTATTCTCCATTTAAGTAGCAGTTTAAACTGTTATGTCAAAAATTATTTGGGATCCATAACTAAATTTAAAAGTCCCTTTTTGAGTGTGGTCAAATATTTTTATTCTTTTTACCTCAAAAGCTTATGAAGTAACTATTAAATAAGTTTTCTAAAACAAAACAAAACAATAAACTTACAGTCTTTTCATGGTCGCCATTTTAAAAATTCTAAAAGTTCTTCCAGACCTTTGTCCATACACATATTTACTAATGCCACTATAGTCTATAATCACGGTCTATTGATTTATTTTTAATTTTCATTTAATACGATTAAGTGAAAAATAACTATTTTCTACATTTCAAGGTGGCCATCTTAATTATATTTTTTAATCAAAGAAGAGGACTTCACTGGGAGGGTGCAGCATCATTTACTAGAAAGAATACTTACCATGTTTTTCACCCCAGCCCAGCCCTCTCTGGTTTCCAGTGTGGACAATGCTTCACAGAGCCTCTTCCTGTAGACATTGCTTCCTCCTGTGGGTGTATGTTCTTGGACTGTGTTCTCTGGAGTGACTCAAGGGGCATGGGTATTACCGGTACTCTTTCTGTGTGCCATCATTTCCCTTTACAAAATGCTGTGCCCGTTTACAACGTATCATGGTGTAAGCTTTAGCACGTGGTCTGTCTTTTGTGCAATGGCTCTGGGATGGAATATTTTTCTTTTCTCTCCATACCTCTTTTTCTCTCTCCCATATTTGGAAAAGCCCCCATGTGATAAGCGTCTTCAGTTGGGACTGCCTTTTACCTCTCTGATGACAGCGTTGAATCGAGAGTGGGAGGACCCCGTCTGGAGCAGCAAGGGAGGGGCTGGGGTCCGCTGGGGTGGGTGGAGGGAGAGCTGTCACTCCCAGGGTGTGATGCGATATGCTTGGGCTCCCTGGGGACTCTCCAGGAAAATCTCATTGCTCACTAATGCCTGGTGCGGTTAGTTTTCTTTTTGAAGAATGTGAGCCCTGAGTACAACCTTAGGTTGGCACCAGATGGTCCCAAAGGACAACAGCCATGTCTGGTTCCGTGGGTACAGGTCCAGAATCGGGAGCCCACTTTGGCCCCCAACCAACACTGTAGGGTCAGCAATGCTGGCACCATGGGATATTTTGTGTTTTGAATTTATTATTATCCTCATGAAATATTTCCCTTTGTTTCTTTACAGTTTGTCCACATTTACGCTAATTCAGTAGACATTTATTGAGTCCTTGCTATGCATTAGGTGCTAAAGGGATAATAAAGATAAAGGTAGCTAATGCTTGTGTTTTTCTTTAGAGCTTAAAAATGAGATGTTGCATATATTCATCTCCTAGATACAATATAGACTCTGTTCTCCAATAAATTACGGTGACTTAGTAAAAATGCCTTGTGTACCTGAAGTCAGGAGTTTGAGCAGAATGAAACGGTGCTGAGAGGTGGAGGGTTTAATCTCACCACGAGAACAGGCTTTTAAATGCATAGGAGATAGTTCTTCAAAATGGTAAAATGGATTAGACTTAATACCTCCTGTTAATGAAGGGATTCCGAATGAGTGGCCAAGTATTTTTTAATAGACCAAGACAGATATTCTATTCAGAAAAATAAAGAATTGAAATGACAGACAGCTCTGCTTGCTTATTTTTGTCCTTTTGAAAATTTACTTCTTTATGGAGAAGAGAGTGGTGATGACAACCCACAGAAGTGACAGGTGCTTGGGGTCACGGATTTGCTTTGGGGCTGCTGGGAAAGCGTTTGTTTGGATTTGCTGCCATGGCCAGAAACAAAGCAAGTCTGTAATTTTCGCTGTGGAAATAGTGTTAAGCTCAAGGTAAAGGGAAAAAAATGTAAGCCTCTGTCTCTTCTGAATACATTCTCCTTTTGACAAGCGCTTCTCAGTTGTGCTGTTCAGATGTGCTAGGATTGCATAGAGCTACGTAAAGGTCCTTGATATTAACTCTTAAATTAAACCTCTCTGGGAAAGTAAGTTCACGATGGTGTCTAGTAAGTTCGTGAGAGTGTCTATTCAGTGGTACTTAGGTTACAAAAAATATGTTTCGGCAGTACAAATGAGACAGAACAACCCATGGCAATTTATTAGGATGGTATTTCTGGGTAATTATGATGATGCTGTGTTTCAGTCTTGGAATCGGCAGGAGAAGCTGGTTGCAGGCTCTCAGACAAGAACCCAGTGGAAGCGGACATCTCAGGGAGGGATTTGGAAGTGCTTGGCTGCCTGGTAGCCGAAGAAAAAATCTTCATCGCAACCGGCTCTGGCAACTTACAGAGGATCGTTCAAATCCAGAGAAGTTGAGTCTGTCGAACATAATTAACTCCTTTGCAGTGGGGATGACTCTCATATTTACGATGTAAAGGAGATGCCATTTATGCCTTCTATGTTGGCCTTTAGAATTTTCCTAGCTCCCGTACACCAGCCAGGAGAAGAATAAAGGCAGTCAGCCACAAGGTTTGCTTGGCTAAGTCGTCCCTCCTGTCACATACCTGTGCGGTTGCACATCAGTGCAAAGGGACGGTGCCACGTTTCTCCTTAGCATTTGTTTATGCTTGCAAGGCAGCCGACACACACTTACTGAGCACCGAGGATGCCCTGGACACCATGCTGGGGTCACCGTGCTGCCCACAAAAGTCCACAGCCGCTGCCTTTATAGAATCTACAGAACGACACCACTCATCTGGGCTGTAATGGAGAATTAAACAACTTCATTTTGTTTCATGATTGGGGAGGAGCATCTTCAGAGTGGGGTTGCCCAGTGGGAATGCCAACACCAGGTTGGAGAGGTTCCAAGCTGTCCTCTGCCTTTGGAGCCGTCAGGTTGGGCGTGGAGTGACCAGTGGGCAGGGTCTGCTCTCTCTGGCCAGGGACACCTCTGGTGGCCTCTCTTTTCACCTCAATCCATTCATTAGTTGGTGCTATTGAAGTGTTATTGTAGCTCTAATGTCATGACATGGCTGTCGGGAAGCACCGTGGTGGAGGATGGACCCCTGGAGAAGGGAATGGCTAACCTAAGGCTTCAAGCTCAAGAAAGAGAATTTTAGGCAGAGGCTAGAGCATATGAAGAGGTCTGGAGACCATCAGAACAGTGACATCTAGGGCAAGAGTTAGTGTTTGGTACAGCTGGAAAGAAGGGCAGGGGGAGGCAAGGAGGATGGGAGAGGTGAGGGCAGGGGGATAAAGAGCCTTTTAAGGTGCTTCAACATCTTCCCAAAGTCTGAGCAGAGCCTCTGAAGGATCGTAGGCAGGGACGTGACTCCATCTGGTCTGCTACAAGGAGGAGATGGAGGATGGGAACAGCTTGGCCTACAAGCTGACTGAGAGCCTTGGGAAGGTGTGAAAGGATCCAGGGGAGATGTGATAAGGGCCTCAACCAAGCCGAAACAATAGTTAGTCAAAAAATCTTTTGCAAATTGCACAGTGAACTGTAAAACCTGACTTTAAAATATGCCGGAGGAGATTGCCTCTATGAATTGAAGATAAGATCTGTAACTACCAATTAGGGCAATTGAATTTATTATTGAGTCTTTAATTTCAGGCTGCAAAGAAATCATGACATGAAGTTATGAGAGTTTCGGCCAAATTCAAAGACATCTTCTGTGTATTTTTTTTTAATAGAGTGAAATTGACTCAAAGTAGAATGCTTCTCTAGATCTACTTAGAAATGTCTCATATAGACATCGTCAGAGGTGGTTAAGACAATAAAACTAGAAGGAGAAAGGAAGAGTTGACTCCCTATTGTTTCTGTCTTCAGAGCCTTAATTCTTTTTTTTTCCTTTTTCTTTTCTTCATATTCTTTTCCATTATGATTTATTACGGAATATTGAATATAGTTCCCTGTGCTATACAATAGGACCTTGTGTTTATCCATCCTACATATAATAGTTTGCTAATCTCAAACTCCTAATCTGCTAATCTCAAACTCCTAATCCATCCCTCCCTCCCCTCACTCCCCCTTGGCAACCACAAGTCTCTTCTCTATGTCTGTGAGTCTGTTTCTGTTTCATAGATAAGTTAATTTGTGTCATATTTTAGATTCCACATATATGATATCATATGATGTTTGTCTTTCTCTTTCTGACTCACTTCACTTAGTATGACAATCTCCTGGTCCATCCGTGTTGCTGCACATGGCATTATTTCATTCTCTTTTGTGGCAAATATTCCATTGTATACGTATATACCACATCTTCTTTGTCCATTCATCTGTCGATGGACATTTAGGTCATTTCCATGTCTTGACTATTGTGAATAGTGGTGCTATGAACATAGGGGTGCATGTATCTTTTCAAATTATAGTTTTGTCCAGATATATTCTCAGGAGTGGGTTTGCTGGGTCATATGGCAACACTATTTTTAGTTTTCTGAGGAACCTCCATACTGTTCTCCATAGTGGCTCTATCAATTTACATTCCCACCAACAGGGTAGGAGGGCTCCCTTTTCTCCACACCCTCTCCAGCATTTGTTATTTGCAGACATTTTCATCATGGTCATTCTGACCGATGTGTGGTGGTACCTCGTTGTTGTTTTGATTTGCATTTCTCTAATAATTAGTGATGTTGAGCATCTTTTCATGCACCTATTGGGGGCCTTAATACTATTTTAAAAAATATTTTCTTCACTTTATTGAGGAAAGTGTTTCTGTTTTTTTTTAATTGTTGTTGTTGTTTTGTTTTTTGGCCACAATGTGGAGGGTGCGGGATCTTAGTTCCCCAACCAGGGGTCTAACCTGCACCCCCTGCAGTGGAAGCTCTGAGTCTTAACCACTGGATGGCTAGGGAAGTCCCAGGGGGCCTTAATTCTTAAAGTGTGATAGTTAATCTTATATCTGGGGATTTGTGCGTCAGCCACCAATCTCCATGCTATGTCCCTTCACTCTTTGGTAACCAATGGTTCTCACGTGGCAAACTGAAGTTTGTGCATCTCCACTGAGACTCTGGACACTGCTGATGGGCAGATGTGTATAACTGTGTTACATGAAGACTATCCTGGAACTCTTATGTTTCAGAAGGTAAGGCTTGGGTCACAGTATATCTGATTCTGAATCATGCTGCAATAGAATTTTGCTGAGTCTGAGTGAATGTCTCAAATACACAAGAGTGAATGCCCCTAGTTTGGTAGCATTTGGAATTTTCATGCCCAATCATGGTGCCCAAACCGAAGAGGGCTGCACAAGAAGAGGTAGTTGGGCTTTACTTTAATGTAAGTACTGTCTCAACTGTAACAGTGCCTCAACTGGTGGCATGCTCGCCGAAGGCCTTTAAGGATCACATGGGGTCAGTTTCCTCCATGCACAGTGACTAAAATGGGCCTTGCTTGAAGAAAAGAGGATGGAATTCATGACTTAGATCTGTTCCAGCCTTGTTATTCCATTTTTTTCATGAGCCTTTTCTTCCGCCTAACACAGCATCCAGTAGAATAAGGCTTTTGAGAATGAACTTTTGAATTTAATATGTTGAGATATTGCTAGAAGCTCTTTGAATAATGAGATTTTTAATTTCAAGAGCCAGGAGTGAAACACTCAGAAACATATTCCTCTCAGGAGAAGTCACGGCTCTACAATTGTGACTCCTTCCAGTAACTTGAAGGCAGTTGTAATTCTTAACTGATTAGGGGGTGGAAACAGAGACTCGTCATTTTCATTTTTCTCCTGGCATATATTGTTCATCCCTTTTTGGCTTTTGGCATCATCAGTACTTCAGTCTTGGTTTAAAGAAGAAGGTGCATCTTGAAGATGGATTAAATTAAGGCTTAGTTTCTTTGCCTCAGCAACGAAATGTGTCATCTTTAAGTGAAACTCATGACCAGCGATGGGTTTAGGATCAGCTCTGGACCAAGAGAGTAAGTGCTAAGTACAGGAATGAGCTGATTCTCACTTGCCTTTTGGGAGGTACGCTTGCTAATTCTGCCCCGGAGAAAATGTTTCATAATGGGAGGCAACGTTGGACGTGGGCTTTGGAGAAGTACAGATGGGGTTAAGGGGTGGGGTGGGGAAGGGAGAATATATGTAACAGAGGGAACGATGGGGGAGAAGAGCATGCGGTGTGAGATTGTTTCATATTTATTTCTTCACCAAATATTTCTTGCAGTCTATTATATGCCAGATACCATTCTAAGCGCTGGGCAAATTAAGTGGATAAGTTCCTACTTTCCTGGAGGTACAAAATGTTAGGACAGTGATCATGGGAAAAGGGAAACAAATGAGCTGATCTCTACAATTGCTGCAAAATGTTAATCAGTATCACAGAGCTAACATTGGACAGGTGGGTGGTGTCATGGGTCCAAAGGTGAAAGGTCATTACACATGAGGTCAAGGAACTCGGGCTCTAGTTGCTTAGCTGGAACTCACCGGGAACCCCCTGGCTAAACGGCACCATGGCTCCAGCTTTTGTAGTCGCAGAACCTCAGTCACCCCCTCCAAAGACAGCCAGCTATTTCTGGGAGCAAGTCCCTTGATGCGCCTCCCATGAGTCTGCACAGGTTTTCACAGCCGTCACCACGCCATCTTCGCCCTGTTCTTCCTTTTCTGTTTCGACTTAGGCTCCCAGCTGCCCACACCACGGCCCACCAAGTTCCTAGGAAAGTCTGTACTCTGGCACCACCTCCGTCCTGGCCAAGATGGGATAGGGGCCCAGGTGGCAGCAGCGGCGGGGCTAAGATTGCCCCTGAAGTTTCCATTCTTCAGGGCTTTCCAGTTGGGCTAGTTTCCCGGCAGAAGGGACTCAAGACCCCCTGAGGCAGAGACTGCTAGCTCCCCGCCCACACGGCCTCTGTAGTTACCGTTCTGGAAAACGCAGATGGAGCCCCATCGTGTCCCAGCCTGAGGGCTCTCTCTTGGCTTACCTGTGCAGCTCAGGAATCCTGGGAGTAGACACCCCGGGACATTCCTCAGCTGATAATAGGTGGGAACAGAGGATAACTACCTCAGCTTCTTGGCCATTTAGGTATTTTGCTCTGTAAGTTCTAGCAGCTCTGGCTTCCTTAGACTCCAGCTTCGGTCTTCTCAACTCAGGGAGACTGCTTATTTGGGTCCCTCCTTCCTGTACTGCAGCCTGGCAACACTCCAGGCTGTCAGCTGGCACAAATGCAGAGACTGCCTCATTTGTTTCCCTTCTCGCATGACCCCTGTCCCGAACTGCCTATGGTCCGTTATTTCATTTATGTTGTCCAGCTTCCTAATTATTTAAGAGTAAGTCCATTCTTATTATTTCATCATGGTTAGATGTAGAGGTCCTTAGTGTCAACATAATTAATGGAGAAAGCATAGTCTTTTAACAAACAGTGCCAGGACAGCTGACATCCATATGGGAAAAGCTGAGATTTGACCCCTACTTTCCAACATAAAAAAACATCCAAAATAAAAACCAACCAAACCAAAAAAACCCAAAACAAACAAAAAACCCTAACTTGAAATATATCAGAAACCTGAATATAGTAGCCAAAACTATTATATAAGACATTGAGAGGAAATGAGGGGGAAAACCTACATAGCCTTGGGGGTAGGCAAAGATTTCCAGAATTTGTAAAGCACTCTTATGACTCAATAAGAAGGCCAACAACCTATTAAAATAAGGGTGGGGCTTCCCTGGTGGCACAGTGGTTGAGAGTCTGCCTGCCGATGCAGAGGACACGGGTTTGTGCCCTGGTCCGGGAGGATCCCACATGCCGCAGAGCGGCTGGGCCCGTGAGCCATGGCCGCTGAGCCTGCGCGTCCGGAGCCTGTGCTCCACAACGGGAGAGGCCGCAACAGTGAGAGGCCCACATACCACCAAAAAAAAAAGGGTGAAATATTTCATCAGTTTCTTAAAGGAAAAAAAAAAGATATTGTAAGAGCCAAGAAGTATACCAAAAGTTACTTAACATCATTATTCATCAGGGAAAAGCAAATTAAAACCACAATGAGATATTACTACTCACCCATGAAAAAGGCTAAAATCTGAAAACTGACAATCTCAAATGTTGGTGAGAATATGGTACAGTTGGAACTCTCAGATACCTCTGAGAGGTACACGACCAACCTCTTTAGAAAATGATTTGGCAGTTTCTTATAAAGTTATACATGTACTTACTATTTAACCCTAAAATTCTACTCTTAGGTGTTTACCCAAAAGGAAAGAAAATATGTATTTACCACTCCCCCCCAAACTTCCTAGTACACAGTGCTCATAAATGTTTACTTTATAATGGCCCCAAACCGTGATAGACTCAAATGTCCATCAAGAAGTGGATGGATAAATAAATTGTGGTGTATCCTCACAATGGAATGCCACTCTGAACAAAAAGGAATGAAGTACACGTACACGTGTTAAAGAAAAACCAAAAAGGAGGCTACAGTTTGAGGATAGCCCTAAGCCAACCACCCATGGCCACATCACCAAAACTAAAAATGTCCTGATTTCCCCAGAAGCCTGACTCTGACCTTCACCTGGTAAGGGCATGAGCCAGTGGGCAGGTCTCATCCCTGGGTAAATGGGACTAGATCTGGAGCACTGTCCACCTCCCCCACTACCCGCCCCCGCAAACCCTGCTCCAACCCCTGCCTCTAATTCCACCTGTCCCTAAGATGGGCCAGAGGAGAGCAGAGATGTTCGGCAGCCTGAGCACTGAGGGCTCAACCACACACAGGGGGAACTGAAGGGTGCTTTGAATTGAAATTAGGTTGGATGCAGAAACACTGCTACAGCTCTTGAACATCAAGTTTATGGACTGAGGTAATCCATCCCTATATACTTAGTGGTCTGGTGTTCTGGCTTTGGGGATTTGAGTGGACCATGGAAGGATGGGCCTTCTACAGTTCACTGTCCTTCTAGGTTCTGGAAGAGAAAGTGGGACAGGAGGGTACTAGCTCCATGGGTGGGTCATAGCATGGCCTCTTGTGTGGCTATTTCCAGTAGCTCTGAGCCCCACATGGGGGGTGACACGGGAGGTCTGGAGGAGGTTCAGGGTCTATGGAGAGAAGATCGAAATTTCTTTAGCAACCTCCAGGTTGCACAGGGATTGTGTATTCTACCAAACCTATAAGCTTACCTAGTGCCTCCCTAAATGAAAGACACACGGAGGTGTCTTGTAAATGAGGATCCAGAGGATTTGATACAATATTCAAATGTCTTTTGAACTGGTTTTCTATATTTAACTTAATTCCAGTTCAAAGATCACTGTACTTTGAGTACACTGAGATGGAATTGCTGTTGCAAGAATGTGGACTCAGACTCTTACTATCCCTCTCAAGCCAACATTAATATTGGAAAATCCACAATTATTTACCTCTGCACCCCATCTCCCAACTGCCCAATTTGTATCACCAACAGTGATGGAAGAAGAAGGAAGGAAATGAAGAATGAATTAAGAGAGAGGTGAGTACAAGAGTGAAGATTAGAAAGAGGTTGTATTGAAAGAGAAGATGGGTCTTTCTGGAATTGAAAGAGTGGAAAAAAAAAGGTTGCAGGTTTAAGAGGATCTCAGTTGTGGTCTCTTCTGGTTGGCCTCTAAAGGGGTCACACATTTCTCATAGGTCCTTTTCCTGGTCACCCGTCCTATCTAAAACTCATTTTCATGGGGTCATATTCTTTCCTTCCTGCCTTCCTTCTTAAAAAAAGAAGAGAAGCAAGGAACTCTCCTGCAGCAGTAGAGGAAGAAAACAGGATTGCTGAAGAATTTTGTTTAATTATCAGAGCACTTCAGGTATTTCAATGTTTCTGTAACAGCAATTCTGAGTACATGTTGCTTTTCTCACCAGAAGCTATTCTTTAATTAAGTTAAAGTCATCTACTGTCTCACTGTTGATTTTCATTTTTTTAAAATCGTGCCAGATCTTCCTGTAAGCAACTTCAGAATATTCTCTTTTCACATTTAGGGTGGCAGTAATTAGGCCCAAATTTGCTGAGCCTGTGGAAATCTTACAACCAACGTGATCTTAACAGTGTTTTAATGTCTGAACTCCTCTGTTCTTACGTGTGAGGCTACCAACTGGATAAAAGAAATGACCTTGACATCCAGTGGTTATTGGAGTTTGGAAAATGCCCCTGAAGAGTGGAAGGTTGGCGAGCTTTTCTTTACTAAATGAGAAACAGTTAACCACCGAACCTATATTGGTATCCACATTGCATTAGGGTTTTTTTGGTCTCTTGAGATATTGAGGTACATCGAGATATTATTGGGTAAATGTTTACATTAGAGTAAATAAAGATCTTATGGATGACAATATCTCATAAATCAAGAAACAGTTAAAAAAAGGAAGGTTTCAATGGTTTATAATAGGAGAGATATTGTGTCTTCAAAGGAAAGATTTGTATCCTCCAAATAGAGGCAGAGTAGTATTTTGGGATTATTTGAAAAGACTTCACATAAGGTTTATTTACCATTTTATAGAGTCTTATAAAACACCCTGTTCATAGAATAGAGGTCATTTTTATTGGTGTTGCCTCCACATATGATTTCTGATCGATGGTCTGACTAAACTGGAGAATGAGCCAAAAGAAGTTAACCAAACTACTAAATCATCATTTTTTCAGTCTGTTACCGCGCCTAAAATCTCTCCTATTTTAGGGACCCAAGAACTGTCACCTGGCCAATTTCTCTGTCAAATACTGCCCCTGTTCCCCAAATTCTATATGTTTCACTTTCAATTAAATAATAGTACAATTTCTTGCTGGTTGGTTCCATTGATACATCCAAGTCTTTTCCAAGCGAGAGATAATTTCTGAGCAGAGGCCCACCTCACTATTTTTGTGTAACTCTTCCATTATTTCAATAACCTCCCTCCCCCTGACAATTACCGAGCACACTTTTGTGTCGCCACATTTATTGAGCACCCACTATGTGCCAGGCATTGTGCCAGAAGCTCAAGACATGGAGATGCCCAGCGTGGACCTCAAATTGCCTTCTCTCCTCATTAGTATAGTGGTGAGTATTCCTGTCTGTCAAGTTGCCTTCTGTTTTGGAAACAGCAAAGCAAACCAATGATTACAATACAGAGTGGGAAGGACATCACAGAGGTATGTAGTAGGCGCTGTGGGAAGTGAGAGGGGTCCAAATCAGATGACAGCACCAGAGACCTCTTCCTAAAGGCAATGGTGTTTAGTCTGATCCTTGAAGGATGCGTGGGACTTGAAGAGTGGCAATGTGCATTCCACATGTAAAAGACATCACGTCATGGGGACTTTGTGTCATGGCCAATTGTTTGGGATGGTTGTAAGGACAGGTATGGAAGAAGGTTTCAGGAGCTACCGTGGAGGCAATTTCTGATTGTGAAGGGTCTTGAAATTCAAACTTTATGCTGAAAGTTCTCAGAAAGGAATTGAAAAGCTGGGCAGCAATATGAGTTGATTTATGTCGCGCAAGAATAGATGTGGCCGAAGTGTAGAGTGTAGGTTGGAGGGGGAGCATAGAGAAAAGGAAGCCAATGAGGATGCTGTTTCAGTGAGAAGAAATAGGGCTTGATAAAAGCAGAGACAGTGGCAAGGAAAGGAAAGTGTAGGACTGAGAAATATCAAGGCACTGGAACTAGTTACTGATGTGGGCAGAGGAGGGAGGAGGGTTTAGAAAGACTGTCACTGCTGCATGGGCAGTGGGGACATCTTCTGAGCTGGGGAATGCAGAGAAGGGGAGGTTTACAGGGGGTTGGAAGAAAATGAATCAGTGTGCACATGTGACAGGTTCATGTGGGAGGTTCATGGGAGAAGTATGAAGACTCTCACATTTAAGTCTGGACCTTGGGGCACAGGTCTTGACTCGAGATACAAACTTGTAGGTACTTATCAAACAGCTGATGGCTCAAATCATTGATTTATATAAAAGGAGGGCACAGAGCAAGAAGAGGAGAGGTTAGAGGATGATCATTTAGGGAATGAATGGAGGAAGAAGACTCCAAGGCAACGCCAGGAAAGGAATCGTCATGGAGATGGAGGGAGGACCAAGATTGTTCCAGAATCTTCACTTCACATCCCAGATAGATTGCCATAGAGTTGACGTGCCTTTCTTCACTGCTGCCAGCTCCATTTCCTTTCTTCTTGTGAACTCCTCAAGATGAATGGAAATATTTCCTTTCACTGTACAAGTCCCCACATTTGGTTAACATTCTTATAATGACGGGCCCTGTCTCTCAGTGACCTAATGAATTATGTGGCTCCATGCATCATTAGTTCTTTTGTTTCTATGTCCTGAAGAAAGGCTACTTCTTCTTAGACTTAGGATATAATTAAAATGACCGTCTTCGGGAACAAAGCATACAAATTTCTGATCATCAATAAGTATTTTTAAAGAATGGTGCACATTTTAGAGAAAATTTGAACAAATAAAAAACTCAGCTACAGTTAGATATCTTTCATTAACATAACTTTTGTCAATCACTGCTTAGCATGGTTCTTTTTTGTTACAAGTTTATGAAGAACTCATTCACTCTGATATGATTTTATTTTTCAGCACTTGTTTTTTTAAAGAAGATGTTGGGGGTAGGAGTTTATTAATTAATTAATTTATTTTTGCTGTGTTGGGTCTTCGTTTCTGTGCGAGGGCTTTCTCTGGTTGTGGCAAGCGGGGGCCACTCTTCATCGCGGTGCGCGGGCCTCTCACTATTGCGGCCTCTCTTGTTGTGGAGCACAGGCTCCAGACGCACAGGTTCAGTAGTTGTGGCTCACGGGCCTAGTTGCTCCGCGGCATGTGGGACCCTCCCATACCAGGGCTCGAACCCGTGTCCCCTGCATTAGCAGGCAGATTCTCAAACACTGCGCCACCAGGGAAGACCAGCACTTGTTTTTTATTGAAAGACCCTAAATCAGTTTTTCCAGGTGTCAATGCCCTTGTAACTTTTCTTTTGCCTTCATTTGCTTGCATTTTTACTATATCAGGGGAGCTCTAATTACATTATATTGTCTACTCCTTGAGACACCGTTCTTCTTTGTACTTACCCAATCCTTTCTATTGGAAACGATCAACGACTACATAGTATGATAATTTGATTGCTTACAACTTATCAGGGAAATGACCAGTTGGCTCTCCTGAGATTCCAGCTCTTTCTTTGCTACTTGAGTCATTTTTAGACCCAGCAGAAATGGAATAACAAAATCAGATACTAAGATATGCTGGTTTATATGAACATCTCAAGAGGGGTCTCTTTCTGATAAGAAAAGAGCTTGACATAAATTTTACTGTTATAAGGTTTTTTTCTCTCATTGAATATTTAATAAAACTGTATAACATTGACCTTCATCTTTGAAATCCACTGTTTTAGATATGTAGAAGAAAATGTACCCTTCAAACATATTTGACCTCAACAGAGTGAGTTAAATAAAATGTAAAATAGAGGTATAAAAATATTTCCCACTAATAATCAGAGTGTTTTAATATCTTCTAGGTAAATTATTAATTGAAATAGGCTTGTAAGAGAGAAGGAGATCTAGTGGACCCAGATGGAATAGAGTCTGTATTAGTTTCCTATTGCTGCTGTAACAAATCCCCACAAATTCAGTGGGTGAAAACCATGCAAATT
This sequence comes from Pseudorca crassidens, assembly GCF_039906515.1. NCBI lineage: Eukaryota > Metazoa > Chordata > Mammalia > Artiodactyla > Delphinidae > Pseudorca > Pseudorca crassidens. Next base: position 9,645,485 of record NC_090298.1, read on the forward strand.
GATGATCTTCCAGTTCTGGAGATCAGAAGCCTGCCATGAGTCTTACAGGGACAGAATGTGTCGGTAGGATAGCATTCCTTCTGGAGGCTTTAGGGGAGAACCCATTGCCTTCCCTTTTCTAGATTCTAGATTCTAGAGGCCAAGTGTATTCTCCATCTCTCTCCTCTTCTGTCTTCCACTTTTGCACGTGCTTTATTCTGACTCAGTTGCTTTCAAAGGACCGACGTAGGAGCAATGATTATATACCTTTAATATATCAAGGGAATATACAGCCTGCACACGATAACATGAGCTCTCAATTCTGGATAAGTTATGAGACAAGATAGGAGAGAATGCAAGGGATCGTGGCAGCCTGAAAAATGCCCCATTGTGCACTGGGCAGAGGGCAGGATAAGTAGCATTGCGCCATGTCTTCAACACAGTCCCAGAGCAAATGCGTTTCATTGATTTTTATGTTTAAAAGTCTCAACTGTTCAAGTAGCATATTTAATGTTACAAGCACGACCAAAGTAAGTTAAAACTCCAACAGACAAAATGAGTCCTACAACATATGTAAAAAGCAGTATCGAATTGTGTCACTATCTACAAGTGTATTTATAAATGAGTTGAACTCTCAGTTATCTTCCTGTTTCTCTCATCTTTTAGTAAACAATATAAAAGTGCTCTGGTCCACATTAAGGACAATCACTTTTTTTTTTTTTGGCTGCACAGTGCAGCATGTGGGATCTTAGCTCCCCAACCAAGGATCAAACCTGTGCCCCCTGCAGTGGAATCACAGAGTTCTAACCACTGGACCACAGGGAATTCCCAAGGACAATCACTTTAAAAATCACACAAAAACTTGATGCTGGAGAAATTCTTCCCACAGTGATGATTTGAAAGTGCTAATTCATTTGCAAGAGTTTCTATTGGAATGAGAAAGACCTCTGTTAATATGTGGGTTTTTTAAAGTAATTTAAATCCAAATTGAGAGAGGCTTGTCCATTACCAATACATATTTATAGAACAAGTCCATCTCTAGTCATCTATTATTCCCAAAGATTGTTCTAAGCACAGTGTCACGTGTTCCCCCACCTACCCTTTCCTGCTCTTTCTGACTCTGCTCACCCTTTTTCTTACTTCATTTGGTGCTCAGTGCTCTTATGCAGCTCCCAGACTCTTCAAAGCCCCCTGAGGCAGAGCCTCACCTGGCTCTCCCACCTAACTCCTCTACTCCCTTCCAGCATCTTTCATGAGCTTTGAAGGTCTTTTCTTGAGAGCAATGTCATCAGGTTCCTTCCAGGTGTCACACATCTCATAACCTGGTTCTTGTGAAGGTACCTTATTCTGTTATTCTCTCTGGGCTTGCTGGAAACACAGTACTTTAACTAGAGTTCTTTAGAACACAGGTTTCCTAGCATGTAATCATTGCCACATGAAAGATAGGTTCAGTTGTTTCGACTGAAAAAAAATGCACAACATGAGAGTTGTGAGTTAAGTTTTATTTGGGGCAAAATAAGGACTATAGCCAGGGAGACACCCTCCCAGATAGCTCTGAGGAACTGCTCCAAAGAAGTGGGGGGAACGTCAGTATATATGTGACTCTAGTGAAGGGGGCACGTGAAGTCAAGCACACATGTTGGCAGAGGTTGGTTGCTAGTCATGAGGAACAGATGTCACTGTTAATGATTTTAGTGCTTTTCTAGATATGAGGAGATGCAAGAATGTGGGCTCATACAAATCTTCTCCTGAAAATATCTAACTATCTGAAGGCCTCTTCTACCAGTTTTTCCCAGAGCACAGAGTGCCTCATTCCTTTCAGGGTGTGTTGAAGGTCAGCGACTGCACTGGTTAGTGACTTACTCCTTGTAGAGGCAGATGGTCAGTGCCAATTTTTAGTTGGAGGTTGCCAAATAAACCTTGGAAATTCATAATGCACATTGGCATGTGTGAAAACAACATGCGCCAAATAACTTGTCTAACGTTCAGTATTTCCCATCATATTGTCCACAGAACCAGGGTTGACCAGAGACCACACATAAAAGAAAGGATCTGTAAAAATCGATCTGTCTTCCTCAGTGATGAGCAGGCAATAAAGCAGTTTGGAGAATCAGCACAAAACGAGGCAGAGAAGTTACTCAGCTGGTATATCAGGAGGATTTTAATAGCAAGTACTGCCAAAGGCAACTCAAACTTTAGCAGAAGAAGGGAAATTACAGGTCCATTTATTTAAAAGCTTAAGAGTAGGTCTGCTTCAGGTGGGGTTTGGTGCTTCAATAGCAAGCAATAGGAAGGTCAACTAACGTAAGCAGAAAAGGAGGAGTAATTGGTTCATTTACTAAAATCCTCAAGGTGAGACTTGGTCAAGGCATTCTAAGATGACCATGGAGAACCTTATGTCTCTTCATCTACTGGTTTTGAATTCTGCCTCTTTGGCTTCATTCTCAGGGCTCCATGTGGTGGTCTTGCTGGCAGCTGACTCTCATCTTCCTTATTGCTAAAGAGCCATCAGGAAAAGTCTTCATGTATTTCACTGGTTCCGATTGGATGACATGATCATCTCTTAACCAGTCATAGTGATTAGGGAGATACCATACTCTGATTGGTCAGATCTGAGTCCTGGGCCAGGGAAAGGACCAACTCCCTTCCCAATGCACAGGTCAGAGGGTGGGGAAGGTAGTGGTGCCCCAGAAGAAAACTGTCATTATTCCATGAAGCAGAATGAGTGGGTGCTTGGTGGCCAGAACCTAACAAACATTCGCTAGCATGTGTCTTGGTCTCTATGTGTTTAAAGCAGTTCAATTTTATAGACGAACAAAATTGTTACTGGAAGTTCTCAGGGTGCTGCAGGTAGTCAAGACGCCTGCAGTTATCAGAAAATTCGAGAGAAAGAAGATGTTCCCAGGATATGCAGCAAAGGTTACCCTCTGAAAACATGACCCTCCAAAATATACCTTATAGAGTGAGTCAGAGGTGTGTTCCTTACCAAGCTGATCTCCTTAAGGGTTAAGGACGTTATCTCAATCTCTCTATCACTTAGTGTAATGCTTGGAGCTGAAGGGCTGGTTAGAAGACCATTTTAGACGGAATTAATTAATACATTTGCAGAAGGAACTCAAGGGATGATCTTTTTTTAAAAGTATGTGCTGGGATGCTTGGGAAACACTCACGTCCAGTTAAAATGCGTACAGTTTTGAGACCATACGGTGCTAACTGAAGAAATTTGTAGCCCAATAGCTGTTCCTTAACATGCCTGAAGACTGAAAGAAAATCAGTGTATTGGTCTAGGAAGGGAGGACAAGGGAAGAACTTTTCATGATGGGGGAGAGGGGCCCTGTTCAACTTAACTTGTGCAGCTTCCTTCTCTCCTGTATCTGCGCCACAAACTCGTGTCTCCTTGACCTTCCCAGACTTCGAGCTCTCCTCAGCTCAGCCAGGTTCTCTTCCCCTCCCTGCCCTGGACAGTGTGCTTGTGCAATCCTGGGTTCACCTTGTTTCCTTCCTCTCATGGACCATAATCCCGGGCAGCCCTTTGTCCAAACCCTGGCTGCACATATTTTGTCCAGCCTTCCATGTGTTGAAGATGGGAGGGCAAATCTGGCTCCTGTTACTCCATCTCAGCCTTTGACATTGGAATGCTTTGAGTCTGGCTGGGAGGGAGGTCAGGCCTAAGGAGGACACACATGGAATGGACAGAAGAACCCAGGGGATCTGATTGGCTGCAGAGTTCTGTTGGATGTCCTCCTCACAGCTTCTGCTAGTTTGCTGATGAATGACAAAGGGTAGATGCAATTTTTAAAACTTTAACTATAGTTGATTTACAATATTATGTTAGTTTCAGGTGTACAGCTTCAGATTCTTTTCCATTATAAGTTATTACAAGATATTGAATATAGTTCCCTATGCTATACAGTGGATCCTTGTTGTTTATCTATTTTATATATAGTAGTGTATATCTGTTAATCCCATACTCCTAATTTATCCCTCCCCCTCCCCTTTCCCCTTTGGTAACCATAAGTTTGTTTCCTATGTCTGTGAGTCTATTTCTGTTTTGTAAATAAGTTCATTTGTATCATTTTTTTTTAGATTTCACATATAAGTGATATCATATGACATTTGTCTTAGACTTACTTCACTTAGTATGATCATCTCTAGGTCCATCCACCTCACTACAAATAACTCAATTTCATTTCTTTTTAGGGTTGAGTAATATTCCATTGCAGATATGTACCACATCTTCTTTATCCATTCATCTGTTGATAGACATTTAGGTTGTTTCCATGTCTTGGCTATTGTGAATAGTGCTGCTATGAACATAGGGGTGCATGTATCTTTTTGGATTAGAGTTTTCATCTTTTCTGGATAATATGCCCAGGAGTGGGATTGCTGGATCATATGGTAACTCTATTTTTAGTTTTTTAAAGGTAGATGTAATTTTAATTCCCGAGGATGTCCTAGTGGCGTTTATCACGTTTTCTGGAGGTGTGGCACTGTTCAGACATCTTTGCTTGAACTGAGTCCAGCCTTTCCAAGGAGAGACTGGAACATTCGGATCCTGAGCTGTCTTTGAGGCAAACATATGACCTGAATTTGACCCCCAGCCTCCATCACGGGGTATTTCAGTTGGGAAGTGAGTGGCTCAAGGAGGGAGGCTCTGGGCAGAATCCATTCTCCTAAAATGGGTGGTTGCACAGCTGTCAGGCAAGATCCCTCTCTGATACAGAAGCAGCATAGATAGGTGACATCAGGGCTAGTTCCCTCTGTGCCCAGAGGCAGCAGCAAAAGCATGGATTCCTCATTAGGCAGCTCTGTGGCTGGGTTTTAGGCATCATGTCTGCAGTCTTACCCTCAATTCTGTTTCACTAGCCCTCCCAAAAGTCCTGTAAAAACCTCCTTTTTCTCCTCCATCAGCCAGAATCAATGACCCCTTATTTTTTTTCAGCTGTGCTGCACAGTTTCTTGTGGGATCTTAGTTCCCCAACCAGGGATCGAACCCAGGCCCCAGCAGTGAAACTGCGGAGTCCTAACCACTGGACAACAAGGGAAGTCCCCAGAATCAATTACTCTTATTTGGACAACTTATTGCCTTCACTGTATTATTGCTTGATTTAGTAGAGGATTATAAACAAAAATGTACACAAAAAAATGGATATCACTTTATCCATAAAAGGAAAAGCTAAATTCAAATAGCTTCTTCCAAGTAGATCAGAGTCCTTACTTAAAAACTCTCTGTGTCTATCCTGGATGGATGCCCAAGACAAGAAGAAAGTGAAGACATTACTTATTCAGAGTCTTATCTCTTGCTCTTATCAACTGTATTAATTTTCCTGTTGGAAATAAACTCTCCTGTTAGTCCAGTGATTGTTATTGGATATTTTAACGACCTGTGTCAGCCCTGTCCAAATCATAGATTTTTCTGAAACAAGTTTCCAGGCTTCATCAACATTTCCATAGCTGGGACATTTGTAATCAAGGTATTCAGTTGACAAATGGCTTTCTCTAATAGGAGATTTGTAAACAGCATCTGGATTCATTAATTTTATAACTTCTCATTCCTTTACACTCATAAGCTAAACATGTACCCACTACACCTGTAGTTCATTCTTTTGAAAGATGAGTATACTTGGCATGGTGCAGAGATAAATGAATAAATGCTCATGCTTTTAAGGCAGTGTGGGTAGTGGTATCCTGATAGACTCCTAAATATGTCAACTGAACCAGGATGCTAATAGAGAACACAGGTCCCAGGAGTCAATTAGACAAGATGTGGTCACGGAAGATAGGAAATGCTATTTTAATAAAGTACCATTGACTCCTTGTCTTTTAAACAGAAAATAGCCTATTCCTGGTCTGTAATTGAAAGCATATCACTTGGAGTTTCTGGTGGGAATTGCTTCGAGCAGAGGTATATATTCAGATGTCTGAATGGTACACTTCACTTATCTCCAAGAATTACTCAGAGGGATTTTTCTGGACAGGCGAGAAGCTACTTTGTTGCACAAACCTTTGAAAGGGGATGAGAGAGAATGAAAAAATCTACAAGCAAGTAAATGGATGGGCTGTGAACGTAATAGGTAAGACACTGAACTAGCTGTTGTCTAACCTTGCAGTAAATTGAGGGTGTTTTAAAAATAGTGTCTAAATTCAAAACCAAGCCATTAGAACCAGAAGTGAAAGCTTTGTTGAGCTTTTGGTTGTATAGGAAGCAAAGCCGGAGATATCAGAGAATAACTTTGCAGGAAGGGACCCTTGATGCTCATTTAGTGCAATACTATTATTTTGCCAATGGAGGAAACAGAGTCCCTGGCAAGAAAGGGGCCGGCCCAAGGTCACTTATTAGGTAGTGAGATAGTGCAAGTTTAGAAGGCCACATCATAAGGGCAGAGCATGGGACAAGGTTAGACTAGGACGCTACCTCTATAATGTGTCCTCTATAATGTGTCCGTTGTCATGAGTAAAAATCTGGGCAACGTTTACAAGCTAAGAAGCACAGCTCTTCCGAGATGCAAACAGCAAGGTGAGCAATATTCCCCACTGATAAAATTGTTTGACTCTGAAAAGTCACCTGAGTTTCCATATCCCTGAAGGGCTCTCTCCTATTGGAATAGGGGATCAGAATGAAGCCCTGCAAGGTCAGGTTTATGGCACTGAGAGGCGCTTGATTGCTTCATTGCTGAATCAGATGCAGAAAGACAGGGTTGAAACAATCAAGGTGAAATCCAAGTGCAATTAAAGAAATCAAATGTGTAGATGCAATGAAAGAAGGTCCTGATGATAATAATTCATATTTGCAAAAACAAAACCGAAAACAACAAAACCCCTCAGATAAAAGTGACCTAGAGTTTTAGAACTCGCCTGCCAATGCAGGGGATACGGGTTCGAGCCCTGGTCTGGGAGGATCCCGCGTGCTGCAGAGCAACAAAGCCCATGTACCACAACTACTGAGCCTGCGCTCTAGAGCCCACGTGCCACAACTACTGAAGCCTGCGCGCCTGGAGCCCGTGATCCGCAACAGGAGAGGCCACCGCAATGAGAAGCCCGTGCACCGCAACAAAGACCCAATGCAGCCAAAAATAAACAATAAATTAAAAAGAAAAAGCAACAACAAGAGAGAGTCTGGTCTTAAAAAATTAAAAAAAAAAAGTGACCTAGAGTTTTAATGGATTCAAGCTTCAGATGCACAGAGTGTGACTTGACTGTTGAACAAACTAAAGGAAAAATTAAGGCTCAGTGTCCAAGAAACCCTGAGGAAGGAACTTATAGGGTGAATAGATGCAAGTTCAGTATAAGAGGGAACATTTTTGCTACTTACTGGGTTGGATCGGACTGACGTTATTCTGTGTGCTTCCCTGAAAGGGTGTGAGGATCTAGGTGAACATATGTCAGGGATGCTGAAACATGATTCTGCTTTGGACTAGATGGCCCCCAAGCCCCACTGTAACTCAAGTATATGAGTCCAAACACCAACATAACTCTCTAAATCCCACCACTTACTGTGTGACCTTTGAGAGTGATTTAACCTCTCTGAGTCTCTCTTTCCTTGGCTATAAAATCAAATTTTTAAAAAATATTTCAAAGTATATTTTAATATTAGGATTTTTAAAAAAGAGTTTAAGAAATACACAGTAAAACTCTTAGTGTGGTATAAATTTTTATATTATTATTTAAAAATAATAATTTTTAAACAGTTTGTATCTTCAGAGCTTTCCATTCTTCCATCTATAGTAACTCATTCAGGAATGAGCGTGTAACCCGATAATGACTAATGAGATGCCCTGAGACTTTTGCTGAGGCTTCTTGGAGTTATTCTGTCTTAATGGATTTAAAGCTGAGAGGACAAACTTCCTGGAGATTTCATGACATCTGCACCTGGTTATTGCAGCCAGAAGCACTGGAGACAGAGTTGAGAGGTAGAGAGAAACAGGTCCATGGTGACTTTATCTGGCCCCTGAATCCAGCCATGCCTGAAGCCTGCTGACTTCTGGACTTTTCATGGACATGATTAAATTAATTCCATTTTACTTATTGCAGTGTGGGTCAAGGTTTCAGTCACGTGCAACCAAAGAATTGTGACAGACGTGGTCCTTGAGAGAGACATTCTCACTTCTTTATAGGTTTATTATTACTTAATGTGAACACTCAACCTGGCAGCTACTCCTTTTTTCCATGCAGGGAGCTACGGAGCCACTGGGGCATTGTTTTCCTTGATCATCTCTGCTGAGACCCCAGGGCAGAGGACTTTGATGCATCAAAGACGCACTGGCCTGAAAAGTTTGCTTGTTATTTTTGGCAGCTCTTAACTTAGAGATGGTACCTTTCAAACCACAGCTGCTGCTTCTTTAGTCCCCTCTCTTGCTGCCAAAAGCCTGATTAATAATGAATACCTGGAATGTCTTCAAACTTAATTTAGCATCTGGCCTGAGGAGGTGAATGTCAAGTCTGGGTCTCATGGCAGCAAAAGTTGGAACCAAATCAGAGATGCTGAGAAATGTGTTGTCACCATGTAGAGCCATAGGAGTTTTCTTTCTTTTCTTTTATGTTGCATTGCTGCCATTGTCTGCTTGCTAATTAAGCTAACTTTGTCAAAACTTGCTGAAAATTGGGTCAAAGCTGAAGTGAGATGCCATCAAGTCAATGGTGCCATCATGGACAAAGTTCTCAGAGACACTGACTGGCTCTTTCTTATGTCAGCTTGTCTTAATGACCTCTGGAATTCTTCTCATGAACTCCAAGGGAAGGAGCGGGTCTGCTGATGAACTTGAAGGTGAAGGTTGGTGCCCCAGTTGCTGGAGAAGAACTTTAGGGTCCTGCTGGTTTCTGTAGATATCAGTCATTCGATGCCAGTGTCTTTCCCAGAGGTGCCTCTTCCCTCTTTAGTGCTGTATAGTCCCTCTGCAAAAGCGCCAAGCTCCCGACAGGTCTGATGGGAAGAAAGGGTTTTGTAATCAAATATGACTGGGAGACTCTAGGATTTAGAGTCCAGGGTAAACAAAAGTAAACAGCTGTCATTATTGCAGGACTTCTCGGAAATTTTATAACTTACTTTGCTTTGTGACTCCAAGAGGAAGAAGATTAATGTGCAGTATTTCCTAGATATTTTTCACGATGGAAGCTTTTAAAAAATTTTTTTAAACTTTAAAAATGTTTTACTTTTTGGAGAGAATCTATCATGTTCCACAAAAGTCTTTGGGATTGAGCTAGTCTAGTGCCCTGACTTCTGACCTGGCAATTCACTATTAAAATGAATTTGAAATTAACACAACATTGTAAATCAACTATACTTCAATTTTAAAAAATGATAAAAAATGAATTTGGAATACCAAATAAGCATTGTCTTTAGAGTGAATATACAACATCTGTCACATATACTTACTATATTCAAATGCATATATCATGTTGAACCAAAAAGTACCAATTTATTTCAAAGCATTAATAAATTCAGAGCAACTTTGTTATTATGCATGTCCTTAATCACTGGATAGTAAAAGTATAATCACTATTTAAAAAACGCAGCAGGGCTTCCCTGGTGGTGCAGTGGTTGAGAGTCTGCCTGCTGATGCAGGGGACACGGGTTCGTGACCCGGTCCGGGAAGATCCCACATGCCGTGGAGCGGCTAGGCTCGTGAGCCACAGCCGCTGAGCCTGCGCGTCCGGAGCCTGTGCTCCGCAATGGGAGAGGCCACAACGGTGAGAGGCCCGCGTACTGCAAAAAAAATAATAATAATAAAAAAAATAAAAAATGCAGCAAACACCCCACCTAAAATTTGGTTTGGATATTGAGGTTGATGGCTCTCCAAGCACCAGAGAATTTCAGAGAAGGTAGTATTACTCACTCAGAGGACTTCCAGGAAGAGCTGGGTGGACACCAGCAAGTCCAGGTTGACTTGGGCCGGGCAGAGGGAGTGGGTTTAGACATCTCTAATAAATGGCTAAGGGGTGGGACAGTGGAAAAGTTCCCAAGCGTGGGAAGGTTAAATTTCCTGCTGGCTCCAGAGGAGGAAATGAGCTCAGGGTCTTCCTATGAGTCTGTCCAGATATAGGGCCGAAGGGGAAGGGAGAGTGAGACTTAAAAGAAAACAGTGAAATATCAAGAGGAAGGTCAGACTTAATTACAGTTAGGTGTAATCTTGCCTAAACACACTGTTTTAGTTTCCCAGGGCTGCTCTAACAAATTACAGCAAACTGAATGCCTCAAAACAGTGGAAATGTATTATCTCACAGTCTGGAGGCTAGAAGTCAGAAATCAAGGTGTCAGCAGGGTCGGTTCCCTCTGGATGCTTTGAGGGAGAATTTATTCCACATCTCTTTTAAGTTTCTGGGGGCAGCTGGCAATCTTCGGTGTTCCTTGTCATGTGGATGCATCACGCCAGTCTCTGCCTGCATCTTCACGTGGTGTTCTTCTCTGGGTTTCTGTCTTGTAAAAGGATGTGCCCTTTGGACTTAGGGCCCACCCTAATTCTGTATGACCTTATCTCGATCCTTACTTTGGTTACATTATTTCCAAATAAGGTCACATTCTGAGCTTACGTATCCACAGGTGGGTATGAATTCTAGGGACACTATTCAATTCAGTACACAAACTTAAGGGACTCAAACAAAGTCCCATTCTTTATCACGTTTATCAGATTGCTGAATTTCTGCACTCCCAAGTGGACTGGAGAGAACCTTTACAGGCTCGTGGGGTCCTGGGAAAGGCATGCTCCTTAAAGAGGGCTGAGACCAAACAGAAGGGTTTGCGTGGAGGCAAGTGGGAAGGGAAGGGAAGAGACAGGATGCCATCGCTCAGTGCTCAGGTGGGCTGGGGGTGGAGACCGTCAGTGACTGCGCTGGCCTGTTTTTTTAGCGGGGACGCGGTTGAGTCAGGAAATGCTGTGACGTTTGAAGAAGCATCATGAAGCCCAGTTTGGGAAGCGTGGATGTCTTTCTGTTGCCTCCTGTGTGGTCACCAGTGCTTTTAAATCCAGTTTTCATGGTGAGCACCCCAAGACTGAGATTTGAGGCTGGCATGTTTGAGTTAAATTATTCCATAGGTTGATTGGCTTCAGTGACGCTGCTCTTTGACCCCTGTGTTAGTCTGTTTGGGCTGCCATACAAAGTAGCACAGAGTGGTGGCCTGAACGGCAGAAATCTATTTTCTCACAGTCTGGAGGCTAGGATTTTGAGATCAGGTGTCGGCAGGGTTGGTTTCTTCTGCGGCTTCTCTCCTTGGCTTGTAGATGACGGTCTTCTCCCTGTCTCCTCACATGGTCGCCCCCTGTGCATGTCTGTGTCCAAATTTCCTCCTGTTTTGAGGACACTAGTCATACCTGATTAGGATCTGCCCTAATGACCTCATTTTAACTTAATCGCCTCTTAAACAATCCTGTTTCCAAATAAGATTGCATTTGAGGTACTAGGGTTTAGGGCTTCAATATATGAATTTGGGGGTGTGCTATATTTCAGCCACAAACAATCCATTTCACACTTTGGTGCTGAGTGAGCAAATTACATGCCCTTCTTTGTTGACACATTTCTTTCTCTGAAAGTTATGACTGTCTTTCAAGAAATGTTTAGACGTGAGATGGCAGAGCCGTGAGCCAAAGCCAGAAGGAGACCTCAGAATCATGACTCAATTCCGAAAGCCTGGACCTGCATGAATGGGGAGGGGGGCTCGTGGGGTTGCTGGGAGAACAGCTTCTTGACATCTTCCCTGAGAGAATCCCAGTCTGTAGGGATCCCCCTCTGGACATTTATACCTGACTTCCACTTACGCTGGAATTTTCATCCATCTCTGTGATCAGCAGACCAGGTTGCAAATAAGCCTATTTCTTTGTATGAGACAAAAATACAAGGGGTCTCATTATAACTGTAATTCCCATTACTGAGCAGAGCTTAATATAAGCTATATTAACTACCTCTGGGGGAATCCTTTCATAATGTATATGTATATCAAATCATCACATTGTACACTTTAAACATCTTATAATTTTGTTTGTCAATTATACCTCAATAAAGCTGGAAAAAAATTCATACACTGATCTTTTGTTATGTGAGGGCTTCCCTTTCCTCCCACTTCCTGTTCCTTTTGTTTTATTTGGATTTAATCTATCCTGCCCCTTCCACCTCAAGATGTATGAATATTGTTAAGTAATGTAAATAAATTTAGCAAAAGAAATCTTTTTTTTTTAAACCAGAAATAGGTATGAGAATTGTCACCTCTTTAGGGATGCTGGAAGCATACAGCTACAGGAAATAAATGAGTTTCATTCCCCCTGTCCCCCACAAGAAACATAGTATGAGCTAGATTATTTTAGGGTCTTACTCTAGGAATTTAGATATCAATACAGCAAGAAGCTATCTTAAGACTTTTTTTTTTTTGTATGGACTCTGCGATGATGCTACAGCAAAAACCAGATGCAGTAGACAGAATAAAGGCCTCCCAAAGATATCTGCATCCTTACCCCCAGAACTGGTGAATATGTTGCCTTACATGGCAAAACGGACTTTGTAGATGTGATTAAGTTGGAGAGAGTGAGATGGGGAGATTTTCAACGTAATCACGAGTTCTTATATGGGAGAGAGGGAAGCAGGAGAGTAAAGTTAAGAGAGAGACATCAGACAGAGATGCTGTGTTTCTGGTCTTAAAGATGGTGCCTAGGAAATACAGGTGACCTGTAGAAGCTGCAAAGAACAAAGAAATAGACTCTCCCCAAAAGGAACACAACTCTGCCCACCCATCTTGAATTTCTGTCCTCCAGAGATAATAAATTTATTTTTTAAGCCATTGAATATGTGGTGATTTGTTATAGCAGCTGTAGAAAACTAATAGGCTACTGTAATTGATTTACTGTAGGAGCCAGAAGCAACTGTGTAACGTTATTACTGGGTAGAGGGAATATTTGCCTCAACACGCCCAAGGTGGGAAACAGTGTTCTACTTCTTTACTTTTCTAAAACAAGACTGTGCCCTAGCTGTCATTTTTATAGCTGCTTTCTCTCCTCTGGGCTTTCGCAGAATCTGAGGCTTAAAGGGCCCAACAAAATGGCTCAGGTTCTCAATATCTTCCCGCTCCAGCTGCTGCTGGCCCTGGTCTGGGATTCAGTGGGGAGATGGTCCAGGGCGGTCGTCTTGCCCTCCAATTCACGAATTCCTCTTCTGCACTGCTCTGTTCCCCATTCCTCTCCACGTGCTTCAGCTTGGGGGCCTTCCCTTCCTCCGTACTCCACAGAGCTTGCGACCCTGCTGACTGCACCCAGAGTCCCCACCCCGAGAGTTCCCAGCCCTTACCCCGCTAGGCCATCTCTCCTCCCAGGGCAGGGCATTTGCTCCCACTCCGACTTGCATGGGTGACAGTCAGCGCTGCCCTCCGTCCCTCAGAAAACAGTCTCCTTCACTCGGACCTGCCCCCTTAGAAAGCTAGCCATGCTTCTACACAGCACTCTTTTCCTTGTGTCTGTTTTCCAAGAAGTTTTGTACCATACCTCTTACGTGGTAACTTCCGTCAATGTTGGTAAGTGAGTGAACGTTAATAAACTACATTTGGACAGCAGTTCGTAGTGTCATAAGCAGTCGTACGTGGTGTCCTAGAGCTGGCCTGCGTCAGCAGGAATTTGCAAGGTGATGGTTAAACACAGCCATTATTAAGTATCACGTTATATAGATTTACAATTAAATGAATTATTTAGAAAATAATGGTAATAAATACTCAGAACCCATCACAACCTAATTATTTTACTACATTTTGCTATTACCTATGCTCTTGAGGTTATCTAAATTACTATGTTTATTTTATCTGTATCCTGGAAATAATATATTGGTCTGTCACTGAGCACCACTTTCGATTCTGCATTTGGTGACATCATATTGGTAGCTTAAAATCGGTCACGGTGTGTGTATTTACAGCACAGAAATTAGCAAATACTGTAAACCGAGGAATTTTTCTTTTCTTTTCTTTTCTTTTTAAGAGTCAGTTGTTAAACATTCACTAGCACACCTGGTCATAAGCCCAATCTGATCTTCACAAAAGTTGTAAAGTGGAAGCACAACATATATTGTCACACCCACCCCCGTTTACTAATAAGGAGAGACCCAAACATTACCTAGCTTATTCAAACAGGGTTTCTGAGTCCTAACTCTGTATTTTCACACACACATATATATAAAATTATGTATACATCTATAATGAGATTAATCAAGTAATGAATTCTTGAATTTATTTTAATTTTTCTATAAAGTATTACTCCTTAGAAAAATAATGGCAGAATTATAGGTTAAATTAGGATTGCCAGATAAAATACAAGGTGCCCAGTTATATTTGAATTTCAGATAACAATGAAAACAAATTTTAGTGTAAATATGTTCCCAGTATTGTACAGGACATACTTATATTAAAAAAAAGTATTGGCTATTTCACTGAAATTTAATTTTAACTGGACACTCTATCTTAATTTGCTGAATCTGGTAAGCCTAATTAAATACTCTTTGTTTACATATTAACATGATGGGAAGATTTCTTGCTATAGTCCTATTAAATTATTAAAACATATAGCTCTAACTTTCAAACTTTACTAGGGTCAAAATTAATTGCAGAAAAATGCTTATGATTCCCTAGTAACTGGGTTAGTGACTGCTGTCCCAGTGAACTTCCACCCAAAAGGGACTGCCAATCTCCTCTCTGGCTTTTTAGACACCTCTGGAGTAGTCTAAAGCAAAACAGAACCGTTAAGAAACCTAATTTTCCTTGTCCTTTCGTGTCCATTTCATACGGCAGTTTACTAGTCATTTCCTCCTGGTCCTAACAGCCATGAGCACATTTGGTGCCAGTTCTGTTATCTGTTGTCATCACAGCTTCTCCTTCTTCTCCTTCTTCTTTCTTCCTTCTTCTTCTTCTTCTTCTTTTCTCCTTCTTCTTTCTTCTTCTTTTCTCCTTCTTCTTCTCCTTCTCCTTCTTCTTTTCTTCTTCTTCTTTTCTCCTCCTTCTTCCTCTTCTCCTTCTTCTTCTTTCTCTTCCTCTTCTCCTCTCCCTCCCCTCCCCCTCCCCCTCCCTCTTCTTCTCCTTCTCCTTCTCCTTCTTCTTCTTCTTCTTCTAGGTTTATAGTAAATTCTCGGTAAGTAAAGATTCTGCCCTTCAGAATCTTGGGTCTTGAATGAACATCTGGATGGGATGCTTCCCTAACGGAACTTGTGAAATGTCTGGGCCGGTGAAGCAGCTGTTGGCAGAGCTGCTGTGATTGGATGGCTGGAGATGGAGATTGGAAGCCAGAGCCATTCGTCTGTAGCAACGTTTCATTTGCTGTGAATGCTCTGAATCTTCTTTACCTTCATGGGGCCCAGGGACCAGTGTCAGTGAGTGGAAGGTGTGGGGCTGGGAATTGTGGAAACAGAGAAGGCAGTCATGACATCACGTTGATAATTTAGGTGGCGTGTGTTACCAGAAGAGGAAGTGATAAAGGGCAATGTAACTTGGAGACACTCCCATTCAGAAACTATGTATTCCCAAAGACAGTGTGACTCAGAAGGAAGCTGTATCAATGTTCAATAATACATCAGACCTCTTTTACTTCTTAGTTTTTTCAACCCTTTAATCATCTTTCCTTTGTTCTCGTTGGAGATAGAGCATGAGCCCACAGAGGGTGTAATTTCTTAAGAACCTAAAATTACTCTAATACTGATAGTGAATTGAGGCAATAACACAACTTCAGACCCATTCAGTTATGAATCCATAGTGTATATTACTGGTAGTTAAAAGAATAAGATAGAATGATAACTAGAGAAAGTGTTTACAGAATGCCTTTCTGCTTACCAAAAATTAATAATGGGGCTATTTTTTATAATCTATTTTCCTGACTCTTCAGAAAAGCATATTCTTATTCTGAGGACATGATGATGTGAATATGTAAGTCTTTACCTTGAGATTTTTTTTCATCAGTCCAGCCTTCTGTTACTTCCTAGGAGAAGGCGAAGGAAAGTCTCTAGAATGTGTGTATAAGTGCTTAATGATGGTCCATTTTGGAATATTTGGGGAATTAGATGCTCTTCAAGTGATTTCAGAGGAGAGCCAAATTCTTTCGTCTCTCTAATCTGCTATTCTCAGGTCCGGCTTCAACTTATTCTGGTCCCCTCATGGTTGTTAGACTCTGCCAGGAAGCAGAGTCGCCATTTGCTTCCATGTTTGCATTCAGCTGGAGGAAAATACAAACCCAAGACCCCAAACATTTCCTTCTGACATAAGGACATGGATTTTTCTCTCATTTTTTTAGTTAAATTGTTTTTTACTTATGATAAAACTCACTGCTTTTGCCATTATTAAGACATATTGGCTACAAGTTAAAGAAGCTGAATTTATTAAGGCAAAATGTTATCAGTTTTATGATAGATTGGTAGATTATATCAGAAAGGCAACACCGGTATTTCCAATGCTAGAGGCTTTTCCATAATCTTGCCACTACTGCCCCCTCTCCCCCACCACCATCAAGAGATGGAGTCTATTTCTGCCCCCTGCCCCCTGGAACTGAGCACTATTTTGCAATTGCATTGAGTAATGGAATGCATCTTGACTTTCGTGGCTGGTTCTTTCTCTTGGGACATAGACTTTGGGAACCCTGAGATGACATGTCAGGATTTTGACCCCCTTGAAGCATCCCTGCTGGCCAGAGCCTGTGGAGGGACCTCATAGGATGTCTGAAGAGGTGCAGCTATTCCTGCCCTCAGCTACTGGAGTTTTCCAGGCCCAGGTGCCAGACATTTAAGTGATTGAGTCATCAAGTGATTCCAGCTTCCAGCCTTGGAGCCTCAGCGGCTGATTCTGAGTGGAGCAGAGCTGACCTGTCCCCAGGGAGCCCAGACTCAACTGCAAATCTCTTGAGTGAAAATACCATGTCTTCAGAGAGCCAAACCTCACTTCTCAGGGGCACAACTCTCAGATATAGGGGGACAGTATCAGTCCATGAAGAAGGGCTGAACTAAGAGAAACAAAACAGGCCAAATAAATTTATATATGTATATAAACACTGAATTTAAACACTGCTTTTTTTCATAGCAGTTTTCTGTAATGCCTGAGTCTTATCAACAAGAAATGGGTTGTCACTGGTTAACCTTAGTTAGCACCAAGTATGATGTGACAACTTGTGTAACCCTCATTCTTATAAACCTGTCTGACATTTTATTGTCTAACTCATGATTGACATTGAGGATTGATGTATTAATTGTGGTATTAAAATTGAATCAGTATTAAAAATCTGATTTAATATTATTCATAGTGATATAGTTTAAGTGTTCCTTACTTAGGCCCTGGCAATCAAAGCTCTCAAGTGAAAACAACAATGGGTCCTTTTTCATACATAATGTTTGGATTTCACATTCTATTCAATACATTGGGTGTAAGTATGGTCCACCATAAGGATTGAGAGGAAAAAGAAATTTTCTATTTTCTTTTTTTTCCTCTTTTCCTCTGAAAAACACCATTCCAATCTCAGTAGAAAATCCAAGATCTGGAGGCTCTTGTAGACCCAAGAGGCAGCCACTTAGGAGGACAGGGTCACACTTGGTCACTTCGGTACAATGAAAGCCAAAACAATGCTTCTGGCCACTTTCGGTTTTTGTCCCAGGCACACGTGTTATAAATAATAAATCACCCATTGATCAACCTTTATTGCCAAGGAGATGGGATGGCTTTAGGCCACTTCACAGTTCAGATAAAACCTCATCTATCTATCTATCTATCTATCTATCTATCTATCTATCTATCATCTATCTGTCTATCTCATATATCATCATCATCTATATCTATATCTATCTATATCTATCATCTATCTA
The DNA here is from genome assembly GCF_039906515.1 of Pseudorca crassidens. Lineage (NCBI taxonomy): Eukaryota > Metazoa > Chordata > Mammalia > Artiodactyla > Delphinidae > Pseudorca > Pseudorca crassidens. The sequence goes on from NC_090298.1 coordinate 9,663,257, forward strand.
TAGATATCTATCTATATCTATCTATATCTATCATCTATCTGTCTATCTCATATATCATCATCATCTATATCTATCTATATCTATCTATCTATCTATCATCTATCTATCATCTATCTACCATCTACCTATCATCTATCATCTATCCACCATCACCATCTGTCATTTCTCTCTCTCCCTACTTCTTACTTCCGTGTGTGTATGTGTGCGTGTGTATGAAAAGGATAAAAGAATCAACTTGAGTAACTATGAACACTTTTAATTGACTTTCTCCTAGCTCTAACTCTGATTCCAGAGGTTTCTGGCTGAATTCGTTCATGTCAGCCTGGTGCCAGGTGTTCTTAAAAAAGCACAGGCAGCAGAGACTTCCTTGGTCTTCAAGGGTTGCAAATGTTGGGCTTGCACAGACTCAAAGTCACAGAGGAAATATAAAGCTCCTGCTAGGACAAGGACTTTTTGACATGCATTAACTTCCCTCTGCACAACTCAAGCCAGAGAATGAGTCCTACTCCTTACTTTTGGAAAAGTTAAACCAGCTATTTGGTTATGGACAAATCATGTCTGTACCATATCTCTGCCTTGATGAACTTTACTATTTCATTCTATGACAGTAATGAAGTGGAAACACTGTCCTCAAAGCTACATATTTATATCTCTCTTAGGGGCTGGAGCATTCCTGGGAGGGGACCCAGAAATGTGTATTCCTATAGTAAACAGGGCGAGAAGGGCCAACTTGTAAGAAACTGTAGGACAACTCATATGAAAATGTCTGTCTACCACGCTGCTCTAGAAAAGAGCTTCTCATTTGCACAGATATGCATGAACAAGAGATCGTTTGGTTGTTGCTAAATTTGGAGAAAGAACCATGAATTTTAGACTTTGAGCTGAATTAAACTACGTAGAGCGAAGGGGAGAAAGTTTTAAAGGAAGATGGCAGCCAATTTCTTTTGTTATTTAATGTTTTATTTTTTCAAGAACAGTTAACATTTACTAGGCACCTATTGGCCTCAGTCACTTGCATCTAAAGAGCAAAGCTAATTTACCCACAGCCCCTGTTCTTTTGAATGGTTAGCCTTACTTCCTAGCTCTGTTAACAACTATTCTACCATTAGCTTCAAGTTCAGTTTTAATAATCGAATCCATAATTGTCTACTGCTCCCTGCCACACGAACAAAGGAGTTTGGGGGGAATAAGGCGAGCAGTTTACATTTTCTGTGGCTATTTCAAGTAATTGGCTCCAAAGTGAAATTATTGAGTTGGCCATGATTTATCATGTTCTGAGGGCATGAAACATGGAAGGAAATGGGCCCGTAGAAAGGATTGGTATCCAAGAATGCGTGAATGTGTGAGAATCCTATAACTTTACCTCCACTGGCCTAATATCCTGAGTCACTAGATGGTCAGAAGTATAGATAGAGTACAAAAGGAACGGCTGATGTACATTCATACTAGAAACCAAAAACAAAGTTTGTACAAGAGGAACAGCAAATGAAATAGCTTCTATCCAAATAAAATCTCACACAGGTCATTTTTATACATACATGGACACACACCCACACACGCACAGACACACGAGTAGAATGTGTGTTTTGTAAGATAGGTCCTTGGAAATAGACATTCTTAGCAAATATGGATGACAGATCAATTGTAATTTATTTTCTTTTAACACTGTATCATCATAAAGAAAACTGGTATAAATGAAAAAATCTATTTCAAATATCTACATCTAAAATTTTAGGCAGTGAAAAAGCACTTTGTTGACAAGGAGTGTGGAATGATGGATGTTAATTGTCAGAAACTGTTGAATGCCTTGCTTAGTTGCCACAAACAAATTCACATATCAGTACGAACAATACTGCTAAATATTCCTTTTTTCCCATTTTTTTTCTGTTAAAACATACTGCGAGAAAGAAAAGAAAACTGGAAATCCATACATCTTTCAAAAGTTTGAAATTGAAGCAATATTTAGAACCATAGATGAGGAAACGCCGCAGCATTGGTGTAATATACACAATGCGCTTTTCTTCTTTAATCTGTAATGTACATCAAATACTTTACAACAATGCATTAACAAAGGGCAAGAAACATCTTGCTGTACAGAGGAACCCGAGTGCAACTTGAAGCCTAGAATCACAACGGATGAAGAGTAAACAAAGCGTGAGAAGCCGTCCCTCTGAAGTGTGTGAACCACGTGCCTCTGTGCTTACAACCGTCACCCCGACCGCCTTCTGTGCTGCCTTCAGCCACATTCAGTGGAAAGCACTTTTTAGACTCTCCAGCCCGCGCTAGAAAGGTGTTGTACAAGGTCAGATTGAGGATCACTTTCTATTGACTTTCAAGTTAACGTTCGATTCAGTTAGCTTTCTGAAATAGCTCTTAATGTTTCCTTACTGGTTATCCCAGCCTTCCTATGGAACAGGCTTTAACAAACTAAATTTGCAGGGGAAAAGAAAAATAGCAATGTCTGTGGTCTTGCATGCACATGCACTGTTCCCGGTGCTGCCTGCCTCACACCCAGGAGTCGGGGGACGCGGGGTAGTGGCTCGTTTCATAGTTCAGTTCACTGTAGGGACGGGCAGCAGAGTAGAAGTCGACGTAGTTGCCCGTGGACTTGAGTCCCAGGTGCATGTACTCGCTGGCCGGAGGGCGGTGGTGGACCTGGTCCTCGAAGAAGGACTCGTCGTAGTTTCTCGTGGAATTCGGAAATGGCTGGTAGGTCTCGTAGTCTTTTCTGCTGGGCTCCTGTGGGACTGGCTGTGCTGAAACCTGCCCAGAAAAGAAGATCCACCTGGGTTAGCGCATTTGCCCTTGACCCGTCCTCCCCCGCCGCCGATGCGCTCAACCCTCTCTCAAAGTCAAGGCTCCGAACATCCTCCATGCGGTTACCAGTATCGAGCTTCTCCTGATTGACTTTCCTTTTTCAAGTTGGTTCCTGAGTCCATGCGCTATCATTCTAGGTAATCTTTTTTTAAAAAATTATTATTATGGTAAAGTATACATAACATAAAATGGACCATTTTAATCGTTTTCAGTGGCATTAAGTAAATTCGTCGCCTGGGCCACCGTCACCACTATCCATTTTCATAACTTTTTCATCATCGCAAACAAAAACTCTGTATCCATTAAGCTTCAGTCCCCATCCCACCCTCTTTTCGCAGCTTGTGGCAACCGTCGTTCTATTTTCCACCTCTATGAATTTCACTAGTCTAGGTATCTCATAGAAGTGGAATAATAGAGTATTTGTCCTTTTGGGTCTCCCTTCTTTCACTTAACATAATGTCCTCAAGGTTTATCCATGTTGTAGCATGTGACAGAATTTCCTTCCTTTTTAAGGCTAAATAATATTCCATTGTATGGAGAGACCACATTTGTTTATCCACTTATCCACTGATGGACACTTGTATTATTTGCACCCTTTGACTATTGTGAATAACGCTGCTGTGAATGTGGGTGCACCAGTATCTGTTTGAATCCCTGCTTTCAATTTCTGGGGGGTATGTAGCAAGAAGTGGAATTGTTGGATCTGATGGTAATTCAATGTTTACCTTTTTGAGAAATTGCCAAAACTGCCATGATACGTGAACCATTTTACTAGTTAACCTTTTTCAAATTAAAGAGGTATACACTAGACACTACAGAACACAAGTAATTTATAGTCATCTTTCCTGCATTTTTTCCATCACACCTGGGTGCTGTAATCCCAGACAAAGAGAAAGTGAAGATGTACAAGGTCTAATGGTCACTTGGGCATCCTCCTGCCAGCTCGGAGGGCTGTGACCAATACCTCTCTGGAGGATGGAGTCTTCCCGGTAATAGGGCCATTCCATCACACCTGCCTAAGTGACCAGGTACCACAGCCTTAGAAGGATACAGAGAAGCATGTGAAAAGAAGAGGGAATCCACTTCAAATACTCTATGCTCTGGAGAACCAAAACATCTCCTAACTTGGTTCAATTGAGAATTGATGGGACTCGAGAATAATGTGGGATTATGAAGACTTTGGTTAGGCGAGAGGGGTCTTCGGACTTGTCCAATGTCCCCCAGCCCACTTCAGTGTCCCCCGTTTCCATTCCTGTCCTCTGCAGGTTACTGTCTGATGTAGGGGGCCTTTAGGGGCTAAAGGGACCACAGGATTCTTCGGGATACGTGAAGTTTAGTTAGTTAGTTAGTTCCCTCCGCTTTGCTTTAAGGACAGTAAAACAGACAGTGTTCATAGGCTGATAATTAGCATTTATATGTCAGGGCCTAGCTATCCCCTTCCCACTGCCTCTGAGGTCCCTTCCTAAGCATCACGCTCCCAAAGTGAGGATACCCCCAAGGCATGGGGGAAGGACCATTCCCACAGCCACTGCATAATGGCATCCACAAAGTTCCCCGAGTGCAATGATTGTGCAGGAGGTCTGGGGGGAACGATGGAACACTCCTAAAAAAGCACAGTTTGATCACCTGCCAGTGGACTCGGTAATTCCCTACTAATTTAACTAAGGTTCAGCATGGAAACATCCTCTAGAAATTGGTCTTAGTTGATAGATGATGATTTGTAATTAGCACGTTGTGTGTGAATGAATGCTTCTAATGGCCTGCCCGTAATTCTTCTCTCAGGTAAGCGAAACTCCCTCTTTTATATGTCATTGATTTACACTAGTAATCGACCTGCTCTTCAAAGAAGTGGTGAACTTCATCATAGCTGCCATCCAGGTGGCCTCACACTTCCAGATAGTGGTGGCTGAATGAATGAGGTTTCTGTCTACCTGTGAAAGTCCTCAGAGTGTAAATGTGTGTTAGCCTAAGAGCCTGGGCATGAGGAGGACATTCGGAACTTCAACACCTGCAATTAAACATTGCTAAGACCACGTGTACCTGATCACTGGGATAGGCTAAGGTGCCCTTTGCTGGTCTTTGAAGAGCTGAGCGTTACGTGGAACTTCTCCGCTCCACCTCGGTGCTGCTACCCAAGTGTGGAGCATACAAAGTATTAGAGTTGGGAGGTTTGGAAAAATTACACAGGGAAGGAACTAGAATTTACTGGCTCTATTTCAGTGGGCTCTATATTCAACATGTAACAAATTCTTCTTTGTTTACTCTTGTATATGTATATATGCATACATATATGGATGCATGTTTATGTCTGTATACCTATCCATCCATCCATTTATCCATCTATCATCTACCTATTTTTCTATCTAATCTATCTCCTTCTCTCCCTCCACCTTTCCTCTCTCTCAATTTCTCCCTCCCTCCCTCCTTCCTTCCTTCCTTCCTTCCTTCCTTCCCATCCATCCATTTATCCATCCAATTCCCAATTTATAGATGAAGAAACTGAAGGTCAGAGAAGATAAGAAACTTGTGCAGGATGCCATGGCTCCTGGTGGGGTGAGGCTGGGATGTGAATGCACACCTGGCTGACTCCAAAGTCCATGTTCTCTCTGAGACAGGAGCACAGTCTCTGTTGAGCCAAGGTGGCTCCACCTCGGGGGGTGGGCAGCCTCACTGAGTTGACTCCAGACCCTGTGATGAGAAGGGAGGCCATGGACAAAGGAAACCAAGATGAGGCCTGACTTCTCTGTGCTGGTCTCAGTAACCAGGGGAGGGGCAGTGCTAGAGCTTGGGAGGTCTTCAGGGGAAGCTACTTACGAGGATCGTGGCCCTCCTCCACGGTGGCTGCTTCTTTCTTTTTTTCCTTTTCTGGCAAAGCCTGTTTCAAATTTCTTACTACTGCTATGTTCTCTCTGGCTGGTGGACATTTTTGGGTTGAGCACAAGCTTATTTTAGTCTCATATCAGGAGTTACCTTCTTCAGTTCATTTGTATTGCTCATAAGGTCCCATATCAACCCCTTCTCAGGTTAAGTTCTGCAGTTCAGAGAATTTGTGTGAACGAACCACCCAGAACAGCTGATGGTGGCACAGCTGTGTTTGAAGGGATTAAATTTGCTCCCTGGCCCCAGTGGTATGGATGTCGGCTGCTAAGATGCATTCACCGCAGAGGTATGTTGGCTGTATTCTGTCATTTACTTTAAGAGACTATCTGACAGTGTTCAAGATTAGGCAGGTGAAATGCTCCCCAATACCAGCCTTTCCCATAGAGGAGCTAAAATAAATGCTTTTTTTTTTTTTTTTTTTTTTTTAACATACAGTGTGGACAAGCCAGACTTCTGTAAAGGAGGTGGAATGATGCTCCTATCCCACAGTGGTGTATTCTGAATCTGAGTCTCTTGTGGTCCAGAGGAGCCCTGACACATCCAAGGAGCCTGAGGCTGTTGTCTGCTCTGCGTAAGGCAGTGTCCTCTCTGGGAAGGGCAGGTGCCACCAGCTGGCTCACATGGCCATCACGGGGGTCCACACTCTCGGCACTCCGTCCTGTGGCTTCTGCTCCCACAGAGTCATCCTTGCTGAAAGCTTTCCTCAGCAGCAGAATGTTTAGTGTAAATTATAAAGGACGCTGCTCCTTCTTAGCTCCCACCCCTGTAGCACGCTGATGGAAGACTCCTTTGTATTCCTCACTGAGTTTGCCCACCAATTGAACGTATTCCTAACACAAGGGAAATAGCCGCCCACTACAGACCTTCAAAGTCTACTGCACAGTGAAAGCTGAAGACTCAGGGTGTTATCATTATACAATGAATGAAGCCGTGGTGAAGATCAGTGCTTCTCAAAGTGTGGTCCCAAGACCAGGAGCATCAGTATTGCCTGGGAACTCTTTAGGGGTACAAATTATTGGGCTCCATCCCAGACCTACTGAATCAGAACATCTGGGGTTGGGGCACAGTAATTTATGTTTAACAGTCTTCCAGGGATCCTGACTCACCCTCAAATTTGAGAACCAGTGGTATACAGGAGGGCACATGGCACAAGAGGACAGAAGACCCAGGCTGGAGTCTTTGCCTCTTCCGAGCTTCTTCAGGTGACTGAGGGCGAACCCTTACCCTCCTTGAATCCCAATTTCCTCAGCTCTGGGGATAATTTTATTTGCCTGCCCACCTGGCAGCCAGACTGAGGAACTCAAGATGCCATTTTTATTGCTGTCAGTAATAATTTGAAAACCAGTCAGCAAAACACCAAAACCCTTTGTTTCTAGTTTATGAACAAAAATCCTATTGCCAGCGGGATACGGTTAAATAAGCTATTTTTCTTTATAAGTGTGGGATAGACTGGTAGAAGCTCAGCAGGGTTTTGAAGGGTTTGAGTACTTAACTCTTAAAACAATATCTGTGACCCCAAACATAAAACCGAGGATCACAAATCTTATTTCACACGAATGGTTGTTTCTTCTAGGAGTCCTTATGCTCGGAATTCACTGATTCGAAACTGCAGTGGCAGGTAGTCACGTGGGGTGTGCCACAGCTGCGAGGCTGCCTGGCTGCTTCTCTGCTGAGTCAGGGGAAGCCCGCCTCCCACCTCCTGCCCCGGCCCCTCCCTTGCTTGGCCATGCATCCAGGGCTGTTGCCTTATTTTCAGATCTCACTGTCTTTTGCCTCGTCCCAGAGATCCCCCTGAAACTAGTTTCCCTCGGTGAATCACTTCTTCTCTAAGATGAATCCCTGTCCAGACTCCTCTGCAAAGCTCAGGAGGCCCAGCTTTGACACCGAAACCGAATGGACCCAGGCACATCCCTCCCGGTTAAATTTTTCAAGCTGGACATTTCCTAGCTATGAGGTTGTGAAGTGGCTTTTAGCCCAGTAAAGTTCCAAAAACAAAGGCCATCTGTGATAACCAACCATGCTCACATGGGCAGAAAATCCACACCATGGATGCTGTTTACAAGGTCATCTCCAGAAGCACCCATCTGGAAGAGGAGCAAATGGCCAACTTTTCTGAATGGTCAGGATGGTCTTCCTTTACCGAATTCCCAAGAGGGAAGGCTGTAAGTAAAGCCAAAGTGTATCCTGATAACAGAGTCCAAAACAAGTAAAACCTTTATTACTTTCTCAAGTCACTGGAGTGTCATAATGATTTTCTTGGAAAAAATTTTCTAGGTAAAAAACAACTCTCTTTGGTGGACATTTCAAAAATGTTGCTTGATATTAGAATGGAGTTAACAGTCCAGTTGCCCCCTTCCCTCGGCTGGACCAGATGAGGGAATAATGATGGCACTGAGCTAAGGCCACAGGACTCAGCTCTGCTGGGGGTCGGCCTGCAACGTCTCCCCTGTGCTGATGAGTGGCTCAGAGCTTGCTCTCCATCCAGACTGAGTTTCAGTACATCCACCTGAGACACCGTGGCCTTGATGTTTCACACCGAGGTTGAGTCGAGTTCATTCTAGGGCCCAGGAGGCCCTAGAATGAAAAGGCTGCATACAATAGGCTGTGCTCACTCTCTCGGGGCAGGGATGCCATCTTGGTGCGTTAATCTTGGTGCGTTAATTCCAATTTTCTTAAATGCTCAGAATAGGCTTGGGTGAAGAGAATGTGCCTCTTAGAACCATCGTGGACTGTCCTCTAAACCTAGGTTGCAAGCAGTCTGTTGGAATGTACTGCAGCCACACTGTGCGATGCCAAGGACCCCTGGGCCACACCAGGGTGTTTCTTCATTGCCAACAATAGTGGGATTCCCTGGAGATAAAGGCTGATGTAGAACAGGCTGATTCTGGTGATGAGCTTCTCTTGACCTATAGAAGCTGAAGACTGATTTTATGCTCTTGGATGCAAAACCAGGGTCCCATCACATCCTGACAAATATCTTTAAGAGCTGGAGACCACTGGCTCACTGTACCTGCTATTTGCTGGAAGAAAAAGCATTGATTTCCATAAATAGAGTTGGCATTTCCATTTTCCTTTATGTTTGGGTAGGCATGTTGATCTGCAAATAGTTGGGGGCCACCCCTGATGACCTCTTGTCTAGAGCTCATGCCCCTCTGTTTATTCACTGACTTCTTTGCTTTTAGCAAAGACCAGAACTGTGTCCTCCTCCCTCTTCCCTTAGAAACAGTCTTGCACCAGACATTCTACCTGCTGGAAGGGAGCCCCTCTCCTCTTCAAAGATGCTGCCTTGCTGGGTGGTGAGAACTGATTAAAAACACACATTTCCCTTTCATGTTGACTTTCATCTGGTTACTGTGATCAAGTAAACAGCTTTCAGGTTTATCTTTTCAGTACTATTTTCATGACACATGGCAGGAATCTAGAGCGTCAGCAGAAGCCAGTTCTGGAAACGATTACCAGTAGCCAAGAGTTATAAAGAATGTCAGTCTTTCTGTGATGACCACCATGGGGAAGGAAAAGTATGAGGTTATTCATCAGTAAAGGAGCAGAGGCGGTGCCTTCTTGCTTTTATAGTTCCCCTTAGAACCAGAGAGAAAACGAGCCTTCAACGAATATTTGCTAAATAAAACACACGCAAAAACACAGATGGATTCTTTAAGTATCTACCAGCCAGGGTTCCTCAAATTTCAACATCCACACGAATCACCAAGACACCTTGATAAAATGCAACTCGGATGCAGAAGACCCTGAATGGGTTAGGGTTAGGGTTAGGGGCCAGAGAAGCATCTCTTCTGTGTTTCTAACAAGCTCCCAGGTGATGCTGTTGTTGCTTGTTCCCCCACTAGCCTGAGCGGTGAGGCATAACACCATGCCTTCTATTCAGTTGTTTACATTGAACTTGATGTGTCTATGTTATTAGTAACTGTCATGTATAATGAATGCTTTCTTCCAAATAAGAATTGGCTGGGTTACAGGAGCTACTTAATCCATGTCTAGTAATTAGACAATTTGTCTAGTAACCAGCATCTTACACTTGCCGTAACTAACACCTGATGCCGCCAAAAAAACAAAAGATTGCTTTCAAATCTGAGGCTGTTCTGATGACTGCCACCACCCACGTGTACGCTGTGTCCCACGTGAGCAGAGAGCAGCGGGGACCGTTATTTTCTTTTTCCATTTTTTATGCATGTTAAATAGAAACTAACTTATTTTTTACACTTCCAAGATATTTCACAGGAGTCGAAGGGAGAAACAAACACCAACGTGCTACCTCTCTTTTACCTGGTTATGTTTGATGTCTTCAGCGGGCGCACCATATGAATTCCTATACAAAGTTGAAATTCCAGTATTTTGAGCTGAAAGCAAAAGAGAAACAAAAGTATTAGCACCGAACGCCAGACTTCAAATGAGGAATGATGGTTATCGAGGCCAGTTTTGCCCTGACAAAGCTTGGTGTCTCATGGATCATTCCAGATGCAAGAAATTCGTTAGCCCTGAACACTTCATTTTACATACAGACATTAAGAGAGAAGAACAGTTATTCTATAAAATCCCCGTTGCACGTCAGCCTCTTGCAATAACATTCAGCTTGCAGACGGGGTCAAGGCAGGTGCATCAAACAGATGGTCATCTTGCCAGTTCTATGGCCTTGTTTTCTGGTGAAAACTGGCAGATGATAAAAGCGTGTCACCTGCACTGAAGCATGCAGGAATCTGGATCGGCCGCTTGGTGTTTAGCTGGGGAATGCCAAGAATGAAATTTCTAATTTGAGCTCACAGAAGTGCTTGATCATCTTTGAGACAGTTCACTTCTCAACGGCCTGAAGGATGGGCAGGAAGCACCACCCGCCTTTGCCCTGTGCATCTGGGCGGCTGCGGCTTCGGAGTCCTGTTCAACACAGAGACGGGAGACTTCCACCCTGTCTTGTGACCAGTCTGTGTTCTAGACAAAAGGAAGGAAGGTCTCCTCCGGTTGCCAGCAGCTTCCAAAGTCCTGGGCAAGATGCCCACTTGCCTGCCTCCTCCCCTGGGGCCCTTGAGGCTGCTGTCACAGGCCTAGAGGAAGGGCCCAGGGCAAGACTCCCCTCATAGCTGCTAAAAGGTCCTGGTTTAAGAAAGCTCTGGAAAAAAACATTGTCGAGTGTCAGCAGGTACCTAAAACACTCCAGATATCAAGAAAAAGTTATCTTTTGCTTCCAGTATCTATGGGATCATGAAATAGGATGACACACCATCTATTCTCTCAGAGATACAGGCCACCAAGTCAGTATAATCATTCCACCCATGTTTATTACTAAAAGCACATAATAGCTGTGCAATAAAACTCCTCTTGGGAAATTCTGCTTAGAATGTGAGAGCTGAGAGCCCACTTCCCATTTTAAAGACCACTCTGATAGACTCTCTGGTTGAACGCCCATCACTCCTGTCTCTGCATCACTGCGGAAACCACCATCCCTCGCCTGGACCACCGCTACAGCATCCTATTCTCAACGGCCCAGCTTCCACTCTGCCCAGCCTGTTCCTTCATCCCCCCTGTTCCCATCACCTGAGCGATCATCATGTTAGACAGACCGGATTATGTCACTCGATTCCCTGCACATTATGGTCTTCGAGGCTCTGTGTGATCTGGTCCCATCCTGACTTCCTGCAGAATTTCCTGCTCTTCTTCCCACAGTTCAGGGAGCTGTGCTGGCCCTCCTTCCTGGCTTGAGCATCCAAATTTATTTTGCATCAGGGATGTTGGACTTCCTGATGCTTCTCCCTGGAACTTGCTTGCCCCAGACTCTGGACTATCTCTCCTTGTTGATATTCGGGTTTCAGCTCAAACGTCTCCTCCTTGACCGTGTTAGTTAAAGTTACCCTGCCCACCTGGGGCCCTCTGTCTCATTACCCCATTTATTTCCACCATCACACTCAACGCCAAGTGCTACCACCTCGTTAGTGAGTTTGTTTCATGTTTACCTTGTGTATTACCTCCCTTCATCTAGGAGATAAGAAGCTCCATGAGGACAGACATCTGTCTGTCCCGCCACCTTTGTAGGCTGCCCCAGCACCTGGGACAGTGCCTGGCCTTGAGGGATGCTCACAGAGTGAGTGCTTTTTTTGCTGAGTGAATGAATGAATGACTAAACCTTAGAAAAATCTGCCTTCAGAGCTATAACCTGCTGATGGAAAATGTTACTCCAAGGATAAGGTGAATTTTTTTTTCTATTACTCAGAATAAAATACATTTTTTTTTTTTTGGTAGAATGTGCATTTTTATAGCCTTGGCCTCCCTCCCTGTTGTGCTTGTGGCTTCCAAGCTGAAGATGTTTCTACTGGAAGTTCTTTCCTCCTGCTCTTTGGCGCACTTCACCTGTTTAAAGGAGACTGTGTAGCTGAGATTGAACTTGTGGCCTTTCTGGATACATGAAGCACGTGTCTTCACAGGTGCTCTGCCATGTATGTGTCTGAGCAAAGAGTCAACTCATAGGGAAATGCCTTTCTTTCTTTTTATAGACCCCAATTTCCAACTATATCAATAGATTGAAGATTAGAGCAGCTTTAAAAGGCATAAGAGAGATACTGACAGAAACAGAATCGACCACTGGATGTTAAGGTATTTGGGAAGCTCAGGTGGGAGGGCAAAATCCCCTGGTGAATTTTTAAGTCAGGCTGTGTAGCTGCTGGGATCACACAGCCCTCCTCTGATGCGTGCTTCTGAGCACGTAACACTCCTAGGGAATCATGACCGCGAGAAACAGCTATAACAGTGCTGCATGCCTGAATGAACAGCTGCCTTTGGCTTTCTGAGGGCTCCTCAGAGGCAGAGAAACACTAAGGAGAGAAGACATTTTAAGAGACGTCTAAGCTAGAGATTGAATACAGAGAAGGCAGGCGGAGGGGAAGCCTGAAATATAAACCCAGATGGATCTGCATTTCTGAGAGCTCGGGAGAGGAGATGATGACCCAGGCAAGGAACTGCTTTTCACTTTAAAGCTTTTGCATGTTGCGTTTTGAGGGTGACGTTTCCCATGGTTTTCCCACAGCAAAGGGAATGTTTCCTGTGGGGGAAATGGTATAAGACATCCCCTGATGCCTTAGAAACAAGGAAGATGGCCGTTTTTCAGATGTTTTTTCAATAACTGAACTTTAAATGCCCCCTGGATTTATTGGTGAATGAGAAAAGGTACTGCTTGGGATACGGAGGTCCCAAGAAATATGATCTGCCAGTAAACGCTGGAATGATGGACATTTGCTAAAGGGAAGCAGAACAGAGGTTGGCAATTCATCATTTCCATCCCTACATGAAATGTCGATTTCCACCCGGCTTGGCTGGGGAGCTACTCATACCATCGTAGAGGGGGGCAAACACACCCACCAATCTCAGCACCAACACCGCCCCCACCTCCTCCATCACCATCAACATCACTGTGATGCTAACAACTAACTTTCACCCAGTACTTGTTGGCTTAAAGGGAACCTTCTTGTATAAACATATTATTCAATAATGACCTCATGCTCGTCTAGGCTTGCTACATGATTGACAGTGTAGTTTTGAATTGCATTTTTAAGTAAGTTAGAGCAAAGTGTTTAAGCCTCTAAATAAGTTTGAAAAGTTACGTATATCTCAATGCTGCAGTTGTCAAGATTCCTGCCATTTTCTAGGAAGATTAAACATCTAGAAACATATTAGATTTTATTTTTTATTGTCTGATGTGTGCAGAGCAGGATCATGTACCACTGGAACTATTTCAATACAAACACACCACAATGAAAAACCTTTTTTTTTTTTTGCGGTACGCGGGCCTCTCACAGTCGTGGCCTCTCCCATTGCGGAGCACAGGCTCCGGACGCGCAGGCTCAGCGGCCATGGCTCACGGGCCCAGCTGCTCCGTGGCATGTGGGATCTTCCTGGACCGGGGCACTAACCCGGGTCCCCTGCATCGGCAGGCGGACTCTCAACCACTGCGCCACCAGGGAAGCCCTGAAAAACCTTTTGAATGATTCTACCGGCCAAGAGAGTTAAAGTGAAAAGATCAACTTAAATAATAACAGTGCAGTCGATTTCACAATTATTCTTGTAATTATAGTCTCACTTTGTTATCCCTGCCTGCTGGTGATGTGGCTACCTAGGGCGATAATAATCGAAAAACGAAGGGGTCAGGTGAATTTCGAGTCACCACTGCTCTGGAGTAATCAGTACAAATTAGATTCTCCACTGAATATCTCGACTCTAGGGACTTGGCACTCAGATTCATGAGCTTCTTTGTTCATGCTCATTGACGACAGGGGACAACACTTATGGGGAAAAAAGAACCAGAGAACGAGAATCAGAAGGTACATCCTATGTTGGACTTCCCTGGTGGTTCAGTGCTTAAGACTCTGCACTTCCAGGGCAGGGGGTGCGGGTTCAATCCCTGGTTGCGGAACTAAGCCCCCACATGCTGTGGGGCACAGCCAAAAAGAAAAAGAAGATATGTCCTACGCCATGCATTCAGTTCTCCATTCAGGGCACGTTTCAGGCATGAGGGTGAGGCGTTCCCTGGTGAAGTGTGTATGTGGAGGCAGAGTGCTGAGCTGGGCTGGGTATCACGAGCATCTGTTTATGAGGCTCTCCTTTCTGGAGCCGGGGAGAGTTACCATGGAAACCACGGCCTCTGGGGTAAATACAGTTACCATGAGAAAAATTTATCTTAGACGTCCTGGGTCCAAAAGACATGTCAATAAATCATCCAATTTGTCTATTCTGTTTCCCTGCAGGTCTACACCTAAATAATATCAGGGAGACTTAACACATGCTTTTAAGATTCTTCTGAATAAGAGGGTCTCAGTGTCTGTTTAGGATTGCACCCTTGTACTGCAGTTTTATGAATGCCCTAATCTGACCCTGTTCTGTTGAAGTCCCTATGGTCTGTTTTCAGGAGGGGCCCATCTCCACATCCATGTGGCAAAGAAGGGTGTGGAATCGCTGGTTAGAGATCCTGATGGTTCTGGCAGCTCTGCTTTCAAGGCATAACCCCCGCCGCCCTGCCCCCCATCAATAACGCCAAATCGTATCCAGGAGCAAACCGGGGCAGGAGAGAGGTGTGGGGGGATCCTGGAGGGGACGATGAATGTGGACATCGAGCCCCACCCCAAGGAGACTGGTACAGAGTAAGAGGAGAGCTGAGTTGAGGCTGGCCACGAGGCAGGCTGGCCTGGGCGCCCTGGGGGGCAATGGCACCAATTTTGGCCTCCGCAGAGTCCCAGCTCATGAGCCAATGGGTGCGATTGGGGGAGTGAAGGACGAAGGGCATGAAAGATCAATGCCTCCCTAGGGAAACTGAGGCCAGTGGTTCTGATGAATCTTCCTGGGAGTTTGTCATGGCCAGAGAGTGGTTTCATGTCAAGAGGGGAAGACGCCCACAGTAGTTCTGTGGGTCTCCCTGAAATCCTCTCTTCCTCTGCTTCTCTCCCGTCCCCTCCGCTTCCCTCCCTTCCTTTTCTTATCCTCTTTCTCTTCCCCATCCTCATGGACAAAGCTTGGCCCACCATCTTGGGTTATGCCAACGAAGAAGAAATCTATGGTGACCTCGTCCTCTAATTTGAGAAAATATCATGAACTGGGCAAGTGAGAAGAAAAGGGGTAGGGAAAGAAAGACAGAAGAAAAAATTTGTGCAGAGAGGATTTTCTCTTAGCTATTCCAGGAATAAGATGCTCCGTTTTTATACCTCCAGCTTCATCTCCTCATGGCCAATCCCTGGGAATCTTCGCTATCAAGCTCTCAAGTCCTGCAGAGCTGCCAAGCAAAGCTGAAGCCTGATGTCCCAGCCCTCTGCCCTGTCCCAGGTCCTGTCACCAACTCTGCAGAGGAACCGTGCACAGCCAAGCTCACCTGTCATGGTGTCTTTCCTGGAAGTGTGTTCTCCTTTAGTTCCGTGGTAAGTGGCGTTGCTGCCAGTGGACTCATAGTCTGTTTTTCTTTCTTTGAGGCTGATCATTTCCCGAGGTGAAGCTGGGGCACTTGCTACATAAAGAAATCGGAAGGATGACTTTCTGTGTCTCATTCGACAGCACGTATAGCTTTTCACACAAACAGGTAAAGTCATAAATGCATCTGGCTCAACACAGGTCAGTACGTGTACGTGGACCTGTTGATTTTTATTTTTGTT
Organism: Pseudorca crassidens; assembly: GCF_039906515.1. NCBI lineage: Eukaryota > Metazoa > Chordata > Mammalia > Artiodactyla > Delphinidae > Pseudorca > Pseudorca crassidens. The sequence continues at coordinate 9,679,087 of NC_090298.1, forward strand.
CTTTTGGTTCTTGTCTTTCCCCCTTCCCTTACGCCACGTCACTTGGTGCTTTAGAGTTAAGGGGACACACGACTCGGAGGCAGGGAATTAAGGACTATATCCTGGGAGCATCGTCCCTACAGAGACATCCTCGTGGGGATGTGACCTGCTCAAGGACAGTTTCAAGAATGAGATCCGTCTTGGTTGCTTTTTCTTTCTTTTTTCTTTTTCTTTTTTTCCCCTCCCTCTTCTTCCTTCCTTCCTTTGAAAAAATTAGATGTGTTTCAGAGGAGCGATTACTGATACTGAAGAATCCCTGATTAAATCAGATGCGCTTTTACTTAAACACGTTTCACGCAGAAACGGCCCTAAAGGAAGGCAGAGGATGATGTGGGGGAACAGTAGAGCCCCACCCATCGAGGTCTTCTCCATCAGCCTGGGGGCTGGGCTGGGGGGTGTGGCATGAGAGCACCTGTCTCCTGATGGGGGTCCTTGCTCCATCTCAAACGCCCCTAACAATCTCCCCCACACACCTTGCGCCCCGGTCCCTCGCTGCCTGTCGGACCTGGGGACTGAGCCCTGTCAACCGTTTGTGTCTTCATGTCTTCAGTGATGGGCTGTGATTAGAGGATTCCCTTAGGAATTCCACGATTCTTTAACAAACTGGGCCCAGAACAGAGGAAAACCTGAACTTGGACTTAAGGAAGCAAACAAAAAGAGGTTTAGTTTTCTTTAAAGATCGGATGGATTGCGAGCAACTAAGCCGCCCTGCCAGTGCAGAGATGTGCTGGGAGAAGTGGAGGTTAAGTGTGTGTGCCAGCGCTAAGGCAGCTACCGTGCGCCCATCCTATGGGCTGACCTCACATTGGTCTCCACGCTCCTCAATGAGGCCACTCGCATCCCAAGCTTAGTCAGTTGCATCTCACCCATTCTGAGTACAGCCGTGCTACTCTTCGGTCCCAGAGCCTTCCCCAGCTTCCATGCCCGAGGGCAGTGCTTCATAAGCTTGTTTAACCTTAAGACTCACCTGAGAACCTGGGGATCACAAAACCCGACCCTGGACCTTGTGAATCTGAATTTTCAGTTGGGCCTAGGAATCCAAATTTAGCAAGCATGCCTGGTGAGTCTCTGGGGAACTCTGAGTTTTAGGATAAAGCTCATTTTCCTTCACTAGTGTCCAAGCCCCTCCCCAGTCAAGCCTCAGTTTACCTTTCAGCTGTTTGTTCACACCCTCTACAGGGTCCCCCAGCTCCAGCCCACTGGGCCTGCTTGTTGCCTATCTGAGTCACTTGATTCATTTCACCAAACTTAGTATCTTCTATGTGCAAAGCCCCGTGCTAGACACGGGGGACAAAAACACGAGTCACAGCACACTTTCTGAAGTTGAGGAGCTCTTCATCGGGTGAGGAAGTGAAACCAGAAGATGGCTCAGAGGATGTCTTAGCCAAGCACTGGGAAGGTAACAATGGGGGCCTTTGCCCATCCTTTCCTGAAAGGCCCCCTACCCACCTCTCAGACCTGTCAAATAAAATCAAGGCTCACTGCTGAGATCTTGAAACGCTCAGAGATTTCCAATCCTAGCTGCCCATCAGAATTAGTTACCTAGAATACTTAAAAATACATTGATGCTTGAACATGCCCCCCAGCCAGTTGCACCAGAGTCTCTGGGTGTAAATCCAATGGGAAGGCAGGGAAGAAACCTGCAATTGTTCCACGTAACTCAACTGGGCTCTGGGTCCAGTTCCTGCGTGTTCTCAGAACACGGGTTGCTGCCTCTCACTCACCCCCTCCACCTCTGCCCCATCTCCTCTCTTCTCTCTCCATCTTCCTCTCTGGGGAGAGTCCTCTCCTGCCCTTGCTCCTAGATCTTCTGCATAAAGACTGGCCTTTTATGAGTCACTGCCAGGCAATCGTGAAGGGACAATATTTTGGAGCCTCTTGACCAAAGCTTTTAAAATGAGAATCCGATATTGCACAGATGGTGGGGTTTACTAAACTATGTCAAGTGTGTAATTATCTCCTGAGACCTCACACACAGTGGTCCGAGTCTCTGGTAAACCAGGAGGATACTCCTGGAAAAATCACATCACGCCAACAAGCGTTTATTAGGTGTCTTCGAAGTGCCTTGCCTGGGTACCACCAGGCAGTGCTCCACCTGCATCCCTGGGATGCTGACATCCTGTAAAGCACTGCTTCTCTTTCTGGGCGCCTTCCAATCTATTATATTATTCCATCTTCCTGACACTGATTGGTTCTTCATAATTAGAGCTCTTAAAGACACTGTCCTTTAGCTTCCAAGACTCACTGCTCTTTATCTTTTTAAGAACTATGAAAATAACATGTGTAAAAGGCCACCTCCATGCCTCTGAGGCAGGTGGAAGTTCCTCCAGTTACACGGGGCTTCCTAATTCTCGTTCAGCGTGGGGCTAAACATCAGAAGTGATAACACCGCACTAAAAATATAAGTTTTCACGGGGCTGGGAGAGGGTAATCTATTTCAGTCAAATATTCCCCATTCATCTCTGATTCTCCCCATCGTTATGACAGTAAAGTATGGTGTAAAGTTTCATGACAAACATCCTCAAGGGCAGAGGGGCCACCCTGCTGGGGAGTGCTCTGTACCATGCCCTTGAGACTCAGTTCCAGAAAATATAGTTTCCTCAGCAGGAGGAGGGCAGCGAAGAGCAAGGAGAAACTTTTCTTAAACAAAAGCCTCTATCTGTGCGTGTGTGTGTGTTCGCCCATATAAAATTATTTATTACACATTGAATAAAACAACAATAAAATCTAATAAGAATGAGATGGGGGAGGGGCAATATAGCAGTAGGGGATTAGGAAGTATAAACTATTATGTATAAAACAAGCTACAAGGATATACTGTGCAGCACAGGGAACACAGCTGATATTGTACAGTAACTATAAATGGAGTATAACCTTTAAAAGTTGTGAATCACTGTATTATACACCTGTAACTTACATAATATTGTACATCAACTATACTTTGATAAAAAAATTAAAAAGAAAGAATGAAATAAAATTAGAAAAAATTAAATTGAATGGTTTAAAAGTTACAGTTGATTGTAATATGAATATATGAAATGATTTATCTGCTGGCTTACAGGTAATAATGAAAAGCAGATCAGGTACGGAACAGTAGCGAAAGCCTCAATGACAGTTTTCAAACGTAGGTCATTCTCAAGGAGGAAGGAGCACACCCTCTCTCCCCTACTCTGTTATCCCAAATCTAATCAATCAAATGCAACCTAAACTATCTTAAGTGGGTAAAACGTCCATGGAAAACCCTGAACTGCAAACACTTGGTGGTTTTATACATTCCTATTCCTCCCTGAATGCAGGCCCAGGATGTGCATTTCATGCCTGTGACACCTGTTAGAGGTTTTTAGAAACCTGTTAGAAAGATGTTTGTTCTAAGTCTGTGTACGTATGATACAAAGTCACCACCACTGTAAAAAGAAAACAGATTCATTTGATATTTCTAGTAAGTGTCCCAGTCCGGATGGCCCTCCTGCCTGTGGGGTCAGCTAAGGGGTCGGGGCGGGGGGCCTTGGATCCAAGAGAAGCAGCCACTGGCTCGGGGCCCCTCTTACCTGAGCGGTTGTTGGGAGACACGCGCACAGGGGAGATGGAGGGTGTGCGAGAGGAGGAGTAGGGTCTTTGCCGATCCCTCTCGATGGTTGAAGATGAGGCTACGAAGTGATACTGTGACCATCCATCCTGCAATAGACAGCAGCTCCTATTAACTGGGGAAGGCAGAGAGATGCCTCACTTCCTCACACTTGGACATGCCAAGCATTGGAATTTGCAAAGCATTTCTCCAGTCTGTCAGGAGAGGTCTCAGATCTCTGTGCCTCCATCGTCCAGGTTAAAAGAGAGGAGCGATAACTGAGACCCACCCCCTGCCCCCTCCAGACAGCCTGACTCAGGGAGGGCCTGCCCTCGGTGCTTGCTTTCCGCCCCAGATGTGAGATAAATGGTCTCTTTGCAAACATGCTTTGGCCTGAAATTGTATTTAAATGAAAACATGCTGCTCAGAATGAGCCTGAAACTGTCTATTTTTTGCCTGCCTGGCTCCAGCTCTGTCCGGTCCTCTTTTCAACAACCTCCAAGTTTTCCAAAGTGTTTACTCTTCTTTTCTCGGGACCAATCTGTTAGTGATCAGAATGCCGAGAAGCATCGTCCCTTCCCTTCGTCCCTTACCATTCGTCTCCCTTACATGGTTTCAAGGTCCTTCTCTGCCTCAAATGCCCCGTCCCCACCAGCTCAAGGCCTTCAGCATGACTGCTGCCAAGTATTCACACTCAGGTTGCTACGTTCTCTGATTTGCCCCAGGAATTCTATTTTTCAATGTACAGCATATTCAAAATGCCTCCTACCAATCAATCCGCCATTTGCCTTCTAATATCTGGTTAATACAGGAAAAGCATGTATACCATTTTTCATCATGAAAAATATATAAATACATTATGGATCATTTTTTGAATTTAGAAATCATAAAGAAGAAAATAAAAATAGCCAACAATTCCTCTCTCCTCCTCCCCAGAGAACTTCTGTTGAGATGTCACAGTATTTCCTTTCAGTCTTTTTTCTTCTTTAATTCAAGGTTAGTTTTCTCAAAGCAAGATGTCAAAGAGTACTGACATTATCAAGGAAAAGCAGACACCTGCTGCACTCCCAGTTCCTGCTTCACAGAGGCAACCACTTTTAACTCTTTTGTTTTTTTTCTTTTTTGACCTTTTCGAGGGACTCAATTCTCTATAAAGAATCATTGCAAACATAAATGGACGAAAGTTAACAAAGAACAGAATTTAAACTCATTTCAATATTTGTGTCTTTCTTTATGTAATTCTCATTATTCCTGGTCTATTTGACCTGTACGATAAAGCCAAAATTAGAAGTATGCTATTATAAAAGCTACTACCTAGTGCTTATTGAGTATTTACTCCATGGCAAGATTTTCTCAACAATCCATGGGCTGGATACTATTATTAGCTCCATTTTACAGAGGAAGAATCTGAGCCTTAGAAAGCTAACGGGCCGCCCAAAGTCAAACAGTAAACAAGTGAAGACTCATGTTAACTACTAAAATGTGGCATATTGAAAAGATGAAAACTCTAATTTGAAAAGATACATGCACCCCAACATTCATAGCAGCACTATTTACAATAGCCAGGACATGGAAGCAACCTAAATGCCCATCAACAGATGAATAGATAAAGAAGATGTGCTATATATATATGTATATATACACACACACACACACACATATACATACAATGGAATAATAATCAGCTATAAAAAAGAATGAAATAGTGCCATTTGCAGCAACATGGATGGACCTAGAGATGATTCTCATACTAAGTAAAGTAAGTCAGACAGAGAAAGACAAATATCATATGATATCACTTATATGTGGAATCTAAAAAAATGATACAAGTGAACTTATTTACGAAACAGAAACAGACTCACAGATATAGAAAACAAACTTAACGGTTACCAAAGGGGAAGGGGGGAGGGATAAATTAGGAGTTTGGGATTAACAGATACACACTACTGTTTATAAAACAGATAAACAACAAGGACCTACTGTAGAGCACAGGGAACTATATTCAATATCTTATAATAACCTATAAGTGAAAATAATCTGAAAAAGAATATATATATATATATATATATATAACTGAATCACTTTGCTGTACACCTGAGACATTGTAAATCAACTACACTTCAATAAAAACATGTGGCATATTGATAAGTCCTTGGAAGCAAGCTGAGGGGATTGAGGAATGCAGGTGAGGAGATGCTATTTGAGGGCGTGTGGTCGGGCAAGCGCTCTGGGAACAGTTAACGTTGCGACAGAGACCTGGCAGATGACGAGAAGCCAGACACTGAAGACACAGGTTGGGGTTTCCAAGCCAAGGGAAGAGCAGAAGTGAAGAGCCTGGGGTGGGAAAGTGCTTGGCTGATGTGAGCACAGCAGAAAGTTTCTGTGACTGAAGGGGAGTGAGCAAGGGGGGGCCAGGAAGACAAGAAGCCTTCTGAGCGTCTAGGACAGTCTGCGGAGAGTAGAACAGAAATGGGGAGACTAGTTAATGAGCTAGTCCACTAGAGGGAGGGAGAGATGACCCTGGCTTGGGCGTGGGCTGGTGGTGAGCAAGGCGCAGATTTTGCATCTAAGTTGGATTTGCTGATGACTCAGCTACTGGCTGTGGGAGAGAGGAATCAAGCCTGACCCCGATGTTGCTGGTCTGAACAACGGGGGGCTGGAGATGTCACTTACTGAGACAGGGGACCACTGGAAGAGGAGTGGCTTTAGGAAGTGAGATCAGTGCTGCCATCTGGGATGTGCTGGGTTAGAAATGCCTGCTGGACATGAAAGAAAAGAGAGAGAATAAAGCAGAACCTGAAACCTGGAATTTCAGGAGTGACGTCAGACTTAGAGGTAAACTTTTGCAGTTCAGCATACAGATATCATTTGAAGATAAGAGAATGGATGGAAGCCTTGCATGTGGATGCAAATAGAGGGAAGCAGAGGACACAGGGCTGGGACGTTCCAATACTCAGAGGGCACAGAGAGCAAGGAGAAAATTCCCAGGATGCTGAGAACGAGCAGAGTGAGCTGGGAGCAGAACCAGAAGGGTGTGATGTCAGGCAAGACCAGGAAAGAAGATGCAGAGAGGAGAAGGAGACCAGCTGAATAACAAGGAGGACCAAGCACAGTCCTTTGGCCCTGGGAAGATGGAAGTCAGCATGACTGGAACAAAAGTACTTTCTTTGGTCTGGTTGGTAAATCTCTAACTCAGGTAGGCTCAAAAGAGAGTGAGAACTGATGGAAAAATGGTGAGTTTAGACAGCCTTTGGCAAAAGCTGATTATTAAGGGGAGCCCAGAAATGGGGCTTCAAGAGCTAGAGCGACTAAGAGAAGTTTTAATATATCACCTGGAAGAGATTGCGGCATTTCGCATCCTGATGGGAATGACTCGACATAGAGGAAGAAAAACTGGGGATGCAGGAGAGAGAGGGAAACATTTCTTAAGAAAGGAGGGGTTGATGGGATTCAGTGAGCTGTGGGGTCATGGGCCATGGAATCAGGAGAGAAGACAGACAGGCTTCACAGCCACAGACGCAGCAGGGAGATGGGCTGATCTGGTGATGGGACGATGAGGATGTCCTGTTCTGTTTTCTGACATTTTCTGGAGGGGATGTGGGGATGAGAAGTGAGGTCATGCATCCGCTGAGAGTGAGAAGGAGTTGGAGTTTAGAGGATGGAAGAGGCGAGGGGAAGGGAGGGAAGAGGAAAGAAGAGAGCAAGAAGAGAAGCGTGAGACAGTTCTTGAGGTAGGAGGGGTGCAGGCTGACCGTGGCCATGTAGCCTGGTGGCCAGGAGCTGAGAGGTGACTTGAGGCTCATGGCAATGAATTCAAAAGGAGAAGACTCATCCCCATGGTGGCTTGTTTTCCTCCAGCCACATTCAGCTGCCCTGGGGCAGGTGTGAGTAGATGGAATCGGTTGGGGGTGGTCAGAAAAGTGATTTGGAAGGAGACAGGGACAAGGGGATGCAAAGGGCATGTCATGGAAGCCCACATAATCTAAGCTGGGTGGAGAGGAAAGTGAAGATTGAGGGAGGAGATGGGGAATGAACACTAGGCAGTGGACTGAGGATCTGAAGAGGGTCAGAGACTATTGTAATGGGGCCTTTTCATAGATGCTAGGGGTTTCCTTGAGGGAGGAGAGGAGAACTTCCCAGAAAGAGCAAAGAGGAGCAAGGGAGATACCAAGTCCACCTCCAAGCCTAGTGATGTCGGGCAGAGGGGATGGGACATGACAAGCCACCACGTGAGAGGGTTGCCGGGGGCTGGGGGGTATCCTTGGGGACAGCTGGTGTCACAGCAAGAAGACTGAAAAAAGAAGGGGTGGGTATTGGATACAGGGGGTCTTACTGACAGTAGCCTGTGGGTTCAAGGGGGAAAGGAGGAGAGGTGGGTAGGAGAAAGGGAGAAAGGGGGGAATACTGGAGCAGATTACTGGTTATTTAGAGCCTTCGAGTGAGAAGAGTCCAGAAATGATGGCTTACCCAGGAGTCCTGGGCAGTTGGCGGTGACCGAGGCAAGGAGGGCCTAAGGGCAAATAGCTGAAACCTCTTCCAGGAAGGGTGGGAGCCATGGTAACAGGCAGGTGTCAGGGCAGGAGGAGAAAATGTACTGTCTCTGCAGGAATTCTGGGCATCTCCCTTAAACCCTCCGGAGGATGGCAGCACGCACAGGGCGGAAGCAGTCTTACAGAAGCCTGTAAAGTACTTCAGAAGTGAATGGACCCATTACCATTACTCACATATGGGAACAATTAAAAAATTTGTTTTAAGAAGATGTTTCTTTCTTGTGAAGGGAATGCTTTGTTGACAGCAAAAATCCTTAAACATGACCAAACAGAGGCAGATAATTTTATGTTTGTCTCACTTGCAATTTAGAAGATATCCTTCGCATGGGGGGCAGGGTTCCAAGGAGTGGCTCAGGAAATTGTTTTCATCAAACCCTTGGCTTCTTTGGTCATGAATAAGTCATGATACTCCATATGTTATGAAAGGTGGGCAAGGTATTTCATAATAAGAATATGGGCTAATATCTGATATGTCCTAAGACCAAAGGAGACACCAGACATAAAGGTGGTATAACTCTAGGTCTGGTTTTACTTGGCAAGTAGCACTGTACTCAGCATCTCCCTCTTACGCAGGTGAGTGGAGATGTTTTGCTCAACGGTTCACAATTGATGATGTGACACTTCATCTGGAAGTGTCAGCAAAATGGATGTAATAATAAAACTTCTTATGAAGGAAGAAACTCATAAGAAAGCACCAGAAAAAGATTTCAAGTCCTTTATAAGACCCATTTCTGAGAATACAATCACATGACAGAGGCGAGTCTTGCAGGTGACTTGTCTGTGGGTGATGGGATCAGCGGACACCTGAGGATGACAGGGAGTGTGTCAGAGGCACCGAGAATGTTGCCCCAGCCAGACACCTCTGCTTATGGCCGGTAATCGTATGCATGTGGGCACAGAAACTTTGAATGGAGGTGGGAAGGGGGAGCCTGGGGAACAGGGCAGAGTGGAAACCCAGTTAAGGCTCTGGATTAGAGCAGTTTCCTGAGCCACAGCTTGGGAGCCCCTGGAGGAGCAAGGAAGGTGACCTGGTTCCCACTCCATATCCATCTTCCCCCTCATTCCCTGATGCAGAGTGAAAGGTGTGATGACTAAACAAAGACTTCCAACATCACTACCGTCACCAATGCCCAGAAGGGACCTCAGGTTTAGTTCTGATGGCACATCCTCCCACACATCATGGAAAAGTGTAACCTTGGATGCTAGAGACCAGGGTACAGGTAAATCTACACTCGTTTTAGTGATGCTGAATAACTACCTGGAGGGTAGATCTCATGACCCTTGACATCTTTTACTGCATGAAATTTTTAGTCATTCTACTGAAAAAAAAAAATGTTTTGCTTTCGAAAGAAGTAGGACATGAAGATATATTTTCTTTGGGAAAGTTATTGCTGAGCTAACATTTCTTTTAACCAACCAGCCATGGACATACTTGTTATCTAGCCAGCCTGCAATAAAACCTTATTCATTTACTTCCCACTGTCATGCAGAAAGACTTGAAAGTGGTTTACAGAAACACACACAACTTGGGCACATAGCTTTAAAATCATTATTTGCCTCTTTTTTAATAAATTTATTTATTCTTGGTTGCGTTGGGTCTTCATTGCTGTGCGCAGGCTTTCTCTAGTTGCAGCGAGCTGGGGCTACTCTTTGTTGCGGTGTGCAGGCTTCTCATTGCGGTGGCTTCTCTTGTTGTGGAGCACGGGCTCTAGGCACGCGGGCTTCAGTAGCTGTGGCACACGGGCTCAGTAGTTGTGGCTCGTGGGCTCTAGAGCGCAGGCTCAGTAGTTGTGGCACAGGGGCTTAGTGGCTTCGCGGCATGTGGGATCTTCCTGGACCAGGGCTCAAACCTGTGTCCCCTTCATTGGCAGGCAGATTCTTGACCACTGCGCCACCAGAGAAGCCCTATTTGCCTCTTTGATGATGATATTTTCTTTTTAGCCTTTTAAGTCTCTGTAGACCAGAGGTTGTTCCCCAAATTCTATTGGGTGCTTAACCCCAGTTCCCCTTCATACCATCCCTTTGGCTTAGATAAGAAAGTTCAAGGAAGGAAACAGAATGAAGAATAGCCACAGTAACTAGGGCAGGGCCGTTAATCCTTAATATTGATGATAAAGAACTCTTTTAATATCTGCCTTTCACCTCCAGCAAAATGACCGCAAAGTTGTGCCCTTCAGCTCAAGACACAGCCAAGGTGTCAAAAATGTGATATGATATCTGCACCTCAGATTGGTTTTTATTTTTAACATATTAAACTTAAAACCGGAGGTTGTTAAATTGTTCCAAGTATAAGAGATAGAAATCCAAAAGAGAAGAGGATTTCAAAGTCATGGAACTTTAAATTGCCACCAGAAATAATCTGATTTTCTTTATCTTACCCTTTTACTGTCCTTCCACCAGTTTCACCAGTTTCAGAAAGTTCCCGGCGTGTTTCTTTATGAAATTGCTTTATTCCCCAAAGCTATTCTCATCTTCGTCGTTACTCTCAATGGTCCAGAAAGTGCGAGAATCAAGGTAACTTTGTTCACAGCCTCATGACCATTGGGTCCTCACAGTTTGACGACATGGTGGCCACTCTATTTCCTACAGATCTTTCCCTTAAGTGTTCCGAGGTCCCTGAATTTATAACCATCTCCTTTATATATATATTTTTTACCATCCCATAAACATCTCCACGAAGTCTGTGTTACTGGAGAGACTTCCGCCAACAGAGCCCAGATGAAGGGGCTAAGTGGTTTTCAGACCCGTCTACACGAGGCTAGTACAGCACACACCCGCCCCACAGCCTCTTATTCTGGAAATCGTGCAGGACATTCAATTCAGATCAGCACGTGAATATCTTAGGTTTGTGTGCAAAGAAATGAATAGAGCTGTTTGTCAAGGCTCAAACCTGCTTTCACCTTGGGTGTCTCTGTTGAGAGAGGTGGAATTAGATAATTGTTCAAGTCAGCCCTTCTGTCCCACGACCGATTAGGACCACGATGACTGGTCAGCTCTGTCTCGGTTTCTTTTCCATAAAATAAGGGCAAAATGATTCAGTCAGCTCGGAGAGTTTTAAATATAGTCCTGCCGGGGCCTCGGGCTCTGAGATTCTGTTGAAATTGTTCTGAGTAAGGTCTGGGCGTTGGTATTTTCAAAAGCACTCAGGTGATGTTCATGAATAGCGTGGCTGGGAACCACTGGCTTGGAGTTTCCACGCATATTTGGCAGTGACTAATAGGGATACAGAATACATTGTAGAGGGCTCGATCCTAGGAGGCCCTTAGGTCTTCGACTCCATTTCACAGTGTCAGATAAGGCACTGACTTCTACAGGAACAAAAATAGGTCCAACCTCAGAGCAGAGAGGTGCCCCCCGATCCCGCCTGCCGCAATGAGCCCCAGTCACACCCGATTACCCAGCAGTCACCACGTGACTCAATTTCCCAGTCTCCACCTTTGATCAGGCAGCTCTGAGACCTGACACAACACCTTCTCTTTTTCTGTCAAATCTTACTCTCGCGGCTCAGTTTTGTGCTAGGTAAACAGAAGGCAGGCAGCACGTGTTCATTCAATCGCTCTTGCTAAATGAATTATGCCTCCAAGGTTTAGGGGAGCTTTTAGCAATACAGCTATGGTTTTCCTTGCCTGCTATGAACCAAATGCTAGGACCTCACACTTATGTCTGCTGCAAGCCTGTCCGTCTGCCCAGCTGTGAGGCTGGGCTGGGCCTTATTATTTCCTGGTCTCTAGCCTAGTAGCTGCAATACCGAAGTGCCTAATAAATGCTGCTAGATGGATTCAATGATTTAAGATGACCGCATTAATTGTTATAAATGCAATGATAATCAATGCCATAGTCTTTACTGCTAACTCCACAGTTCTTACACTCTTACAGTTCTATAACAAGTGAAGGTTATCAGAGCCTTACAGTTTTTTGTTTTCTTAATTTTAGCTTAGAGCAACCTCATCAGTCTCATCTGCTGCTGTTGGTATATCTGTCCTTTACGACATACTTACTGCTGGGCTGAAGGCAGTGTTGGTTTAGGTAAACTGGTACCTAAAAAAAAAAAAAAAAAAAAAAAAAAAAAGAAAGAAAGAAAAAAGTAGCTTACGGATTGCCTACTCTACGTGAAATGGTAATTTCTCTCTGTTCCCCATGTTTCAATGCGAGGTATATAAAATTGTCTCCTCTTTAACCAATCTTGTAAATAATTCTGGTGCATCATTATACCTGCCACATCTGGGCCTGGCTTGGTTCTGATTCCATTCACAGCTCTCAGAGCACATATATCTTTACCTCTTGCACATGCCCTGCCCCCAATCTCTACTGCTTCTTGCATCCTGCAGCTCAGAAAACACGAGCCGCTGTCCACAGCAAATGCACTCAGTTTTCCCCAAACACAATCCTTAGGAGAGCTGGGGAAAAAGGAGGAGAAGGGAGAGCACATCACATTTCTCATTAGATATGCTCCAATGTCCTTCAGTTTGGGTATAGGAGCCCACACCTGCTGTGAGGTGTGACTTGTGTCCACTGGACTGATGGGCTGGTTTCTGGAGGGGGTCACCTTGTGGGAACATTACTGGGCATGGAACACTGATGACCGGGGTCGCTGCACTGGAGCAGGAACAGGGCGCTGTGCATGCCAACAGGAGGTGTGCAGGGCATGTGGCTGTGATGGAATGAAATGAGCCAGGCGGGAGTGTTCCCAGACCTTCTCCTCCCTGACCGCCAAAGAGCATCCTGTCACTGCCAGCGGAGCAGGGCAGTGGGCCCCGCCCCTAGCGCTGGATTAGAGAAGGGATGGAGAAGGACACTGCCAGCTGGACAAGGAGGGAAAAGAGATTAGGGAGAGAACTTGTTCAATCTGCGTAACAAAGAGTTTAGGGTGAAAGTGGAGAGGAAGAGTGAATACCTCAAGGGCTGTTCCGAGAATCTGCTGATGAGGGAGGCTAGAGAAAAGGGGTTAAATACCAAATCTTCATCAACGTGCTTCAGGAGATGAGATTAACAGGGCATGGGTGGATATATGTATACTTATAACTGATTTACCCTGCTGTACAGCAGAAACTAATGCAACATTTTAAATCAACTATACACCAATAAAAATTGAAAAAAAAACCAAACAGGGCATGGGATTTCACGTTACTTATGTTGTGATCTCTGGCCTCTCGAAGAGGTGCCCTTCAGTGACTAGACAATGGTGGAGTGTAAAGTGACAAAGTTAGTGAATATCTACAGCTGTGATGGATAAGTTAAACCGGGAGGTTCCCATCTGCAGTTCTGTTTTCAAAGTGAGTTTTGGAATCTTTATCTTCTATACTTAGAATTTAGATGTAACAAATCTTTTCTAGTGATAAGTGACATCTCTGACTTGGACAAAAGCTTCAGAAAGTAATTAACGTTGAAAATGGAGAATAGTTTTTCTTTCCACTGAGGATATTAATTGGCTCCCCGAAATAGATACTAAGACACTGTTATGCCAGTACATGTTTTTCCTCTCTTTGAAAACAGCTCTGGAGCTTCCTTAATTTGATAAGATTTATCTGGCATCTAAACAAGGATTTCTCAGGAGGCATACAGAGACTCTTTAGTTCTGAAGTAACAAATACAAGCTTTTTGTGTTAAGCTGTCCTTGAAGTCTCTCGGCCCATAGAGCTTGTCAATTCCAATTTGCTATGATGACTTGAGACATAAAGAAAGTGTGGCGAAAATCCTTGGGGCTTAAAGCAAACCAAGTTCATCCACTCATTCAACCCAGAACACTTAGAACTTGTACTTCAATCACTTCGTCAGGAACCTATTTTTCAAGTGAAAGTTAAAACCTGAGTTGCTGCCATCTGCTGAAAAAGGTAACCAGCTGAGATACTGCTCACTTAAGCAAACGTGATTGCTCAAAATTGTGCCAGTTTTCCAGTCATTTTTTAAGTGGAATAAACCTATTGATGTAATCACATGAAGAGAAAGAAAAGATTCCAAATTAGCGGTAGTTATACAAACATCCTCCTTACTTCAGTAAAAGGTATTATAGAGAAAAACATGGAAATAGAATATTCAGAGTCTGTGTGATTGAAGACCAAGCCAGATTTTGCCTGTCGATGAAACCACAGCTCCTCTTGGCTATAATAAAACAAGCTTCCATCTATTTTTAAGGTAAACTGTTTGTTAAAAGATTCATTAAAACTAATTCCATCAACAATTCCAAAAGCTATTAGAGTTAAATATTTAAACTAAATCTTAAGGGCCACAAGGAAGTATTTGCAGAAGTAAATACCACCTGACATACCCGGTTACTTTCATTAGTTTGTTTCAGCTCTGGTGCTTCTAATGAAATTTAATTAAATTGATTTGGCTACTTAAGGATACATAAGGATAAGAGTCTTCTGCAGTATGTACCATCTTTTAAAAGCAAATACTGAGTAAATCCATTTTAGGAATTCAATTTATTACCATTGAACTAATTCTAAAGAAACAATATTACTGAGAAGATTTGACAAGTTGGAAAGAAATTGATACAATTTGGTCGAAGAAAGTATATCATGGTTAACTACCAGTCCTTAACGGGTGCCAAACGGAATGCAGAAAACCACCTGGCCAATTGAAATAAGACCGGCTCAGGCCTTTTGTTTCCCTGGCATCACTTTGGAGGCCTTCAAACAAAGATCTGATGTGGATAATCTTTAACAATGGCCTTTGTGTTCCAGCTAGTGCTGCAAAGTTACATTTGGTGCGAAACTGTGCAAAGTCCCATCTTCACGTTGACAAATCCAAATGTCTGGCTTCCAGCAGCAACGTCATTCTGACATTTGAAAAGCCAGGTATTTTGCATCTATACTCATCAGCGGCCAACACGTTCAAAGCTCACCCTGGGTCCCAACCTCAATGTCTGCACATTCCGCGCTGCTTCCGAATGCCTTAAACCATGGAAATGGAAGCAGAGTCATGGAATGAGCCCTCTGCTGATCTTAAACTCTGGGGTAGCTACATGGTTGGATGTGTTTAATAAACCTTAGTAAGTACCTGTGCTGGGTACAGGGGCGAGAACAGAGACAGGCATGGCTCCTGAGGGGAAGATAAAGGGGAGATGGACATTTAAAATAGGATTATATCACATTGCATTTCTGAAAGAGCCAGGAAGAAAAAGGCACAGGTTATTATGAGGGATCTTTACTAGCCTTGGAGAGTTGGAGAGAGAGGTTACCTTGGGGAAGAGACAAACTGAGATTGAAATAGCCAGGCTTGGTGGGAGGGGAGGGAAGGCATTCTCGGCTGGGGAATGAACCTTCGCCCATGCAGTGCAAAGGCACTGAGGTTGAGGAAGGTGAGCTTGGAGAGAAGGGTAGGAAAGTGAGAGAAACTGGAAGCCACTGAGAAGTTTTAATCAGGAGACTGACTGGGCCAGGTTTGGATTTATAAAAGTGTATTCTGAATTTTTAAGGGAAAAGAGATTGAAGATGGTGAAGGAGATTCCACGAAACCAAGCAGGCAGCAATCTCATCAGGCCTAGGGACAGATGATGTGAAAATAAGGATGGGAGAGGTAGGTGGATTTGAGAGACATTCAGAGTATAGAATCAGCAGGGCTTGGTGCCAAGTGTAATGGGATAAGGAAAAAGGAGGTATTAAATAACTCCTGGAATTCTGGAAAGAACAACCAGGTGGGTTAGGTGCTCTTTATAGAGATGGGCAACAATGGAGGAAGAATAGATTTGGGGAAGATATTGAGAGGTACGTGTTAGATGTGTGGAAGGTTAGAGCTTGTGAGCTAGTTCAGTGGAGATGTCACATGGGTTGTTGTGTATGTGTAAGCTTAGAGTTCAGGAGTGAGGACCACACAGAGAAATAAATGTGGATGCCATTAGCCTTCAAATGTATTTAAAATCCATGGGCCAGGGGCTTCCCCAGTGGCACAGTGGTTAAGAATCTGCCTGCCAATGCAGGGGACACAGGTTCGAGCCCTGGTCCGGGAAGATCCCACATGCCGTGGAGCAACTAAGCCCGTGTTCCACAACTACTGAGCCTGCGCTCTAGAGCCCATGAGCCACAACTACTGAGCCCACGTGCCACAACTACTGAAGCCCATGCACCTAGAGCCTGTGCTCTACAACAAGAGAAGCCACGGCAATGAGAGGCCCACACACCACAACGAAGAGTAGCCCCCGCTCGCCACAACTAAAGAAAGCCCACAAGGCAATGAAGACCCAACGCAGCCAAAAATAAGTAAGTAAATAAATAAATAAATAAATTTATTAAAACAAACAAACAACCATGGGCCAGATGAGGTCATCTCCACTAGACGGTATAGGATGAAAAGCAAAGATGCCTCAGGGAAGACCAGGAGTCTGCAAAAAAGACTGAGATGGAGGCTTGCAAGTTCAGAGAACACCCAGGGGAGAGCGGCAGTGGAGAAGCCTGGGAGGAGATCGTGTAAGGGAGGAGGATGTGGCCAGAACTGCTACAAATCCATTTACTTTTCTTCCTAGACACACACCTGGACCACATGTCCCAGCCTGCCTTACAGTTTGTATGGCCATGTGATGGAGATCCAGCTAAATAATGCACCCCTCCCCCAAAGATATCAATGTCCTAGTTACCTAGAACCTGTGATAGGCTACCTTATGTAGCAAAGGGACTCTGCAGGTGTGATTAAGTTAAAGATATTGAAAGAGGGAGATTACTCTGAATTATCTGAGTGGGCCCAATGCAATCACAAGGGTCCTTAAAGAGACATGCAAGAGGGTGGCATTTAGAGAAGGTGACGTGACCATAGAAGCAGAGAAAGAAAATCAAAGGAGCTATGCTGATGGCTTAGAAAATGGAGGAAGGGGCCACTGGCCAAGGAGAGTAGCAGCCTCCAGAAGCTGGAAAAGGAGATAGATTCTCTAGACAGCTACAGGAAGGGGTGCATCCAGAACCAGCACTTTGGTTTCAGCCCAGTGAAACCCAGTTTGCACTTCTGACCTCGAGAACTGTAAGATCATGAATTTGTGTTTCTTGAAGCCACTAAGTTTGCTGTAATCTGCTAATGCAGCAATAGGAAACTAACAGAGAGCAATGAATTTGTTTTAAAGCCATGTTTATTTGGGGGTGTGCTAGACACAATTGATTAGACTTGTGGACAACTTAAGATGATTAAATACCTGCAACAACGTACTGCGATAGGATGTGAATATAATTTTCTTCCATTGTCTGTGTTTTGGCTAAGGTCCCAAAGCAGTGAATACCAGATGCCCCATTGCTCCATATATATCCTCAAAATAAAGAATTAGATCATCCATTCACAGTTGTGAAAGTGGAGGACAAAATAAGGTCCTGCAGCATTAAGACATGCTCCATCTCCAGATTATATAAGATTAGGCTGAGAATTCACTAGTGGGTGGAGAATGCCAGTGGGGAGGGCTTCCTCGGAGGCAGTCAATGGGCTGGGCACCCCCCATCCTTCCTCTCCTGAAGCCCAGGAAGTGAACTCCTTATTCTGCCTGACAACAGGCTCTCTGGAGTTTGGGGGTCGCAGGGACTGGTGTCTGCAGTACCATTATCAGGGTGATGCACAGACTCAGTGCCAGAGGTGGACCAACCATGGAGCTTAAGAAGCTTAGGTCTCAGGCCTGTCCACTGCATGACCCCCCTCCAAGGCCTGTAGGAAATTTTATATTCATAAAGTATATTCTTCTTAAACAGAATTACCCAAACTACCTAAGCTACAGGGCGCAAAATCTGTATCCACTCTGGTCTATGTGCAGTGGAGTAGCAGAAGCCTGAGGTGGATGGAGAGTTCGGAGCAGTTAGCTGGAGGCAGCCAGGTCCAGGCCAGAAGTCCTCAGTTGGAGGCTGGTACTGGTGAGCAAACTACACTACTGCCCCCATGAGAGAAGGAGCCAGCATGTGGGGATAGGCGGGATACGAATGCCAGGCTACAACCTCATGGGCCGGGCTCTCTCTCCTCTCTGCTCATCCCCCTTCCCTGCCAGAGCCTGATGGGGGGGGGGTGTGCATGGGGACATAGGAAGGAACAGCTTCTGAGAGGGTGGGGGGTGGGGGCAGATGGAGGCAGGAAGAGAGAAGAAATTGATCATGTTCTTTCTTCCCAGTCAAATTAAGGCTCTCTTAGAGTAGTTTATCCCATCTACTGGGATCCACTGAAAAGGTGGGGTGAGTTTGAATGAACTGCCCAAAGTAAACAACAAGAATGGTGGTAGATTTACATTAAACTTAGTGAGTTTCTTTTCTAATTTGAAAAGAGATATGCACCCCAATGTTCACAGTACCACCGTTTACAGTAGCCAAGACATGGAAGCAACCTAAAGGATAGATGATAGATGATAGATCTGTCCTCTCCCATCAACAGGTGAATGGATAAAGAAGATGTGGTACATATATACAATGGAATATTACCCAGCCATAAAAAAGAATGAAATAATGCCATTTGCAGCAACATGGATGGACTTAGAGATGATCATACTAAGTGAAGAAAGTCAGACAAAGACAAATATCATTTAATATCACTTACATGTAGAATTTAAATACATGAGGCAAATGAACTTATTTACGAAACAGAAATAGACTCACAGACATAGAAAACAAACTATGGTTACCAAAGGGGAAAGGCCGGTGTATAAATTAGGAGTTTGGGATTAACAGATACATATTAATATATATAAAAGAGATAAACAACAAGGTAAGGTCCTACTGTAGAGCATAGGGAACTACATTTAATATCTTGCAATAACCTATAATGGAAAAGAATCTGAACAAGAATATACATACACGTACATATATATGTATGTACGTGTATGTATACATACATATATATATGTAACTGTATATATATGTATAAGTGAATCACCCTGCTGTACACCTGAAACTAACACAACATTGTAAATCAATTATACTTCCAAGAAAAAAAAAAAAAGTTTAGCGAGTTTTCTAGTTCCTGATTCAATCCTTTTCCTCTGCCTTTTGTCTCTGGGGTATTTTCGGAGGTTCTGATTTAAAATGTTACAATAAAGCCACCTGGCAGAGCACAGGCAGGAAGGAAACATTCAGCTTGGACACCGCTCGCGAGGATTTTCCCCAACTTGGAGGTCCAGTCCCACAACAGCTCTAACTACTCACTTCTTGTTTAGAAACTGCCATGTGCATCGATTTCCACTTTTGCAGCATTGATTTTTGCTTCTGTTCCCATTTGTGCCTTTGTTTTTGGACAGATATCATATGATTAGTGTCTGCGAATTGTCTCCAAGAGGTTACGGGACCTCATGAAGGAGGACCTTATTTGTCGATATAAAAATCAACACTCGAATGTGTGTCATAGCTGAGTTTAACCTCACCCTTTTTGTTTCCGACCCCAGCTTGACAAACAGTGATTTAGAAAAGAAAGAACTCAAGGAGCTACAATTTTGAGTCTTGAGGACACTGCACTCAGGTTGTTTAAGAGTCTGGCCAAAAGTCTTCACGTCCTTCCAGTCATCTCTTGGTGAAGAATTTTCCAGCACAGTAGAAAGATTAATAAATTCCTGGTAGGCAATTTCCTTGCTAAAATGACAGCTCTACATTCAGTCGTTTTATTTATTTCTATAGAGGATTTACCACCTTTCTATCACCATCTTAGATACTCCCCAAGTAAAAATCTCTTAATTTTCAAAATGGCAACACGCTAAAGCGAGTATAAAAGTATTTCTTGCTCTTCTTGCTGCAAAGCTTAAAGATCAAAATTTTGAATTTTGATCATGTTGTGTTTTTTTCCTTGACAGTATTTCAAAATATCTTTCTAGTTCTCGCTGCAATCCAGTATTGATTTTTAAATATTCAGCAGGTGAGGGTGATGAGGGATGTGAAGCATGAAATGTGACTTCAGTTCGCAGGGGTCAGGACCACTGGCTCATCTAGGTATAGAGGTCAGTCTCCTGGAAGCAGCGAAAGACAACACAGAGCGCTGTGTCCACTCTCTCATCCACTGTAGTTTGGACATTTGAGGAAATCCGCAGGCACCCCCTTCCCTATCCATAATTACTTATTGATTTCTTCTTTTGTGAGTGCAGTGGTGGCAAGGGCCAGTGAAATGAATCCCATGGCAGTAAGAAAAGAGAGTCCTGCGTGATTCAGGCTGTGAAGGACATGACTCCACTCCCATCAAAGCTCATTACTCACTGGCTGAATGGTACCCGCAGCCTGAGAGTCTATCTTTAAAGATTAGTTTTATGCTTTGTTTCTCTCATCCAAATGGCAATAGTGAATACAATATTGCTATCTGTAGAAACACCACCTTTTTCTGTTTCAAGCACAGGTGGTTGGGCATTCTTTGAGACAAGCTCATCGTGCAAGATCCCAACGTTTCACGTGGTGGGTAGGGCGATAGGGTGCCCTACAGGAACACAACTGTAGAAACACGGGGACACGACTATTAGTGGGGGTAAAATGAGTCTGGTTTCGAACCCTGGTGATTGTCAAGAGGTTGGATTCTGACCTTTGATTTGTCTTTGATTTGATCCCTGCATTTATGAACGAAGGATTTTAATTCACTCATAGAGTGGTTGAGTAGATGCTGTTCTCTCTGAAGGCCTTTGAGATACGTAGAGCAAAATAATGAGCCTCAGCGTTATAAGCCGAACACTGGACAAACTGTCTACTTGACAATAGGGACCACCCTGTCCCTTTCCATGATGATTGTCTACTTGACAATAAGGACAGTCCTGTCCCTTTCCATGATGATTGTCTACTTGACAATAGGGACCGCCCTGTCCCTTTCCATGATGACTTTACAGGATCTGTTTTAAAGGCTCAGCATGTTTTCTTGGTGAGCAGCCCATGGAGAAGCAAGACAGTAGAACAGAGGTGGTGCCCCCTCAGTTAACATCACCGTCTTCTGGTACCCAGTGCTCAGAGGCATTCTCACCGTGATGCCCTGAGGCTTCCTGCTACTTCTTCACTCCATCTCAGGACACGTCTGTGCCTCAGAGGACAGAGCAGATTCATTGTACCTGGAGCTCCACGACTTCCCGTAGATCCGTCACCCTGAGAAGGGTTCCCATGGTATCGCACAGGATGGCCTGGGATGACTCCATGTTGCTATTGTGGCTTTTCTCAGAACCTTCTACGGTGGTCTGGAGTTCCCAAGGGTCTTTGCTGGGGCAGAGGGGTCTTACCTGCTGAGTCCCATTGAGACCCAGAGACCAGTGCTTGTCTGAAGGTGCAGATGGGAGCCGGGGAAGGACAAAAAGCTGCTGTGCTGGGCTGGCATATTCACCCTGGGACTCTAGGAACATGTCCTACATAAGGCAGATGTCATGGGAGTTGGCAGGGGACCTTCTGGCTGGCACCTTGACCTAGGGGCCGACCATGACCAGGTAGGAATTAACCACCATCCAGTGCAACATTTAGACATGCTGGCTGTAATTCTTTAATAAGAGGTTATTTTGCCCCAACATTGAGAGCAAATGTGAAGATCTTGTTTGCATTTCTGATAATTAAACATTAACATAGAACTATTTAACTAGAATTGAAAGAAGATTTTGATTCAAAGCCTAAGAATCATAAGCTAAATCTTGTTCAAGTCTGAGTTCAAGTGATAAGAAAGCTTACATTTTAAGTGACTGCTATGTAAATAACATTTGAAAGCAAAATGGGCCACGCCAATTTTAAAACCAAAGCCTGTTAATGGAATTTGTGTTTAGGAAGCCCCACTATATTGGTCTTGGACCTAACGTCTCACGAAGACCAGCAGTGATCTGTACTGGCTGAGAATGAGATAAACGTCAATTTTTCTTGTCATTAAGCTGATGGCTGCATTGACAACCTTCATGGACACTGGTAGCCAAGAGGGAAATTTAGAAGGTTGCAGAAACAGAGAAATCAAAGTAAGTATGAACTGCAATTTTTAAAATAAATTTATTTATTTTATTTATTTATTTTTGGCTGCGTTGGGTCTTCATTGCGGTGTGCAGGCTTCTCATTGCGGTGGCTTCTCTTGTTGTGCAGCACGGGCTCTAGGTACGCGGGCTTCATTAGTTGTGGCACGTGGGCTCAGTAGTTGTGACTTGTGGGCTCTAGAGCACAGGCTCAGTAGTTGTGGTGCATGGGCTTAGTTGCTCCGCAGCATATGGGATCTTCCTGGACCAGGGCTCGAACCTGTGTCCCCTGCATTGGCAGGCGGATTCTTAACCACTGTGCCACCAGGGAAGTCCCTAAACTGCAATTTTTAAAAAAGTTAAACCATCTACATTATTTTTGCCAAAGATGCAGACATGCTTCATTTAACTTATTTCATTTACTTCATTCTTGTTTTCGAGCACATAGTCACACAGTCTTTTTCAGGGAGCATTTGTTCATTTTACATAATATACATTTAAGGTATCCATTCAGAATTCTGTTCATTAGGAGTTGACATTAATTATGCTACAGTTGGGGGCAAGTCTCACTGCAATTTCTATGAAGAAATGACTTGTAAGTTTGTAATACACATCCTCCCCAAATTAATATCTGAACCAATGAGGAAAATTGTTTTTTCTATAAAAGTACAAATAAATCTTACCTAGTTATTAAATATTATAGCACCATTATGTTGCACAATTTTTAGCTCTAAGTTCATGCTTTTTATGATGCTTAAGTCATTCTTTAGAAGTTTGAATTGAAAATTTATTTTTTTTATTGAAGTATTGTTGATTTACAATGTTGTGTTCGTTTCCAGTGTACAGCAAAGTGATTCAGTTATCATTCATTTAAATTAATTTGCTCTACAATTATTTCAGATGGAATGATCTTTAATTCAGATGTGGTGAAGAGGTCGGAAAAGTGATTTTCACGGGAGGTGATATTAAAAAAAATATTCAGGGAGGCAGGTAGGGTGGAAGGTGGAGTACAGATGTTTGGAAAGGCTCCACAGGGTGGGAGACAAGGAGGGAGAGGGAACTGGAAGCACAGAAGTTAGGTACAGCTGGTGGCGGAGTGCAGGCAGAGCAGGGATTAAATGCAGAGCTAGGCTGTGGCTGCACCTGAAAGGTCTCATGGGCTGCGCTGAGATGTCTGGATTTCTTCCTGTGGACAGTGGGAGCCACTGAGAGGCGCAGTAGTAATTTAATCAGATGTGCTTTTTAGGAAGTTCACCCCAGCTGCCCTTTGGAGAACAGACAGGAGTGGAGGAAGCCAGATGGTGCAGAGACCAGTTAGGATGGGGGTTGATAATCCAGAAGACGGAAGCAGCTTTTCATGGCCATGACCATGGAGAGAGATGGATGGAGACAGAAGACTGGGGTTTTCTGGTGGGTTCGACGCAGATGTGTGAAGGAGAGGAAAGAGCCAGTGGTGGTTCCTGGGTCCTGGCTAGGGTGACAGGTGGAGGGCTGTGACCAGAGAACGCAGGGAGAGGAGCCGGATCCAGAAACAGTGGGCTCACGTGAGGCGCTGCAGGCATCTGAGTAGGTCATCTAGCGGATGGCTAGATATATGGAGAGGCCGGGCCTGGAGAAAGAGATGCGGGAGACCACTACACGTGGCTGGTAACTGAACCCAAGGAAGAGCTCCAGACACCCAGCAAGAGGCCGTGTGCGAGATGAGAAAGATCTAAACACAGAGCCCTGAGTGACACCAACATTCAGGGAATGAACAGGAAGACGAGCCCATAAAGGATGGAGGAGGGACAACCAGAGAGCCTGAGGCAACTCAGGGGACAATGGTGTCATGGGGAGTCGGGAGACTTTCTGAGGGTGATGCTGGTTATCACATTTTCAAACTATCAAGGTACAGGGTCACAGCAGGGCCTCTTATCGGAGGGACACGGCATGCTGTTTCCTAAGCCAGGGCCTGACCTCACCCCTTCTCATTTCAACCCTCTGCACCACCTTCACTCCAACGAGCATGTCTTCAGCCTCCTTGACCTGCCACGTACACAAATTCCGCACTAAAATGGAATAAAAGTGCTCCAGCTACCTCTAAACCCCGGACAACTTTCATTGTCACTACTGGGCTTCCTACAAAACCCTCTGTGTGTAGTTTGGTTTACCTACACCCCACCATGCAAGAGCCTTTGCTTTGGGGCTGTGCAGACATTGCCAGTGTCGTTGGCTGGCATGGCTGCTTAGGAGAAAGACCCTGGGAAAGGGGCACTGGATTAGGCATCGAGGGGCTGGAAAGAGGGAAGACGAACAAAGAAAGGGAATCATGAAAATGTAGGTGAAGGTGAACAACGATGACAATGATAAAATGAAATACTAGGATCCAAATGTCCAGCTGCCTGTGGACAGGACGGCAAAGAGCATTTGTCAGCCAAACGGCAGGAAAACTGTTCTAGGATTCACAGCCGTTAACTCCCACTTGTATGTGACTCTCCAGCTGACAAAGCTCTTAGATGACCACTGTCCCCTTTGAGGTCATCAGCGATGTGGCCAGGGAGGTGTATGGCGTTTGCCTCACGGATGAGGAAAGCAAGGGACGGGAATGGGACCAATGGGGAGATGCCCACAGTCTCCATGAAAAGATGTGAAGGTTCTCGGATGCAACGGTTGAGGAAAGTTCCAGGCTCTGATCATAAAGCAGAAGGAAGGCATCACAGAGGTCCATTTTAGACCATTTTTAGAGGTTATTTACTTTTCTGGAGACTCTATGGCAGGAACCTGCCCACCCACCAGGTTCAGATAGCTGGATACAAAACAACACCAGCGCATCTCCGATCCCTGACTGTGAGGCCCGGTGAATCGTCCCTGTCCCTCTGAGTGGGCCACAGGACTGCCCAAAGTCAGCTGCTGCACCGATGGGCAGAGAGGCTCATGTAACTTGCCCAAGGTCATGCTGCTGGTAAGTGGCAGGGGTGTGCCCTTAACCTCTGGCTGTTTGATTCTAAGTCCTGTGCTCTTTGTACTTCACCAGCTAGTACAATGAGCCTTCCAGGAACTAATACACTCCCAGGCTTCATTAGTTGACGTTCAGTGCCCAGCACCAGGGAAGTATAGTCTCATTATTCTCTTTCTTCTCCTGCAAATAAACTTGGAAGAATATATTCATTTTGGGGTGCTACATTACGAAAGGGATGCTGACAAACTTGCACGCACGTGGAAAAAAGTGATAGCAATGGTGAAGGTCGTGGCAACGTTGATATGTTACAACTGAGCATGAGTTGTGTGAAGGAAAAATATTGCCTGCCGTATCAGGAAGCAAAGGATGCTGCAGCCATCAAACCATCACATTACAGCCGCCCTGACAGTGAGCCCTGAGGGGACTCAGGATGGAGGCAAGATGCCCCCATCTAGCAGTCAGCCGCTGCAGCTACCCCCTGATGGTGTCCCCTGAGGAGACTTAGGATGGGAAAGCACAGGATACCGGCCCCAGAGAGCTGAGGTGCACATCAAAGCAATGATTTCAGTGAGCCCAGACTCTTGCATCTTCCCATACACAGAAAATCACTAAGCTCCTTAACTTGAGATGTCTGGTTTTCTTTAATTAACAGGCATCTTTTGATATTCCGACTACCTGGTCTTTGTTGCAGAAACTCCTATGTCTCCCGGCTTCCCCTCTTACTTCTTTGGAGCAGTCCCTCAGAGTGACCTGAGATGCTGGGTCCCAGGCTTAAGTCCTCAGTTTTGTACACCAAATAAAACATAACTTTTAACTTTTAGGTTGTGCTTTTTTTTTTTCAGTCAACAGTTGTAATAATAATAAATGTTGCTATTCCTACAACTGAGAAGGGATGGCCTTGTACAGAGTTGGTTAACTTCAAAAACAGGAAGGCTATCACAGAGAAGAGAAATTAGACTTTTTAGTATGCAGTTGGAGGGCAGATGCTGCAGATAGGGAGATGTTTGCTTAATGTAAGAAGTTCTGAAAAATCACGGTTACCCTGAAATGGAATAAAATGCCCCATTAGGTAGCGATTACAATGAATATTTAAGATATTTGAACAACATCAAATGACTACTGGAGCTGATACTGCCTTTCTTCTTTTAGTAAAATAACCCCTTTCCTCCTGCTACCAAGTTTTAGCAGGTATCACGGCGGCCCACTTTTCGTGTCCTCCCCCACAGCTGGGTACCTGGCCGTGGCCACATGACTGAGTTCTTGCTCCTGGGAGGAGAGCAGGAGTTTGCTGCTTGCTTCAAAGAGCATGACTTGCCTTCACTCATCCTCTCTCTCTTCCTATGGGCTGGAATGAGAGGGGAAGAGCTAAGCTAGGGAGCTTTGTCCACACAGGCAAGGATGACACCCTGGTACAAGGCAGAGTAACAAGACGGGTCCCAGGGTTACCTGCTGACCCTGGACCACCTGCCTAACCAGCTACAGTTCCATGAGAGGGAAAGAGAGACATGTTTAGCT
This sequence comes from Pseudorca crassidens, assembly GCF_039906515.1. NCBI lineage: Eukaryota > Metazoa > Chordata > Mammalia > Artiodactyla > Delphinidae > Pseudorca > Pseudorca crassidens. Next base: position 9,705,519 of record NC_090298.1, read on the forward strand.
GGAGCTTCTGTATTTTTGAGTCTCTCTGTTAGAGTGGCTTAGCCTGGATCCTAACCAAAAATGATTTTTTGGAGATGTACATAGGATTAAGGTATTATATAAGGGTTTGTAAGAGATGATTTCTATAATAATTGTATATACACACCCCCAGCAAATTTATCTCCTTCGAAAACGAGTTGTCCCAACAGACCACACCATAGTCAAACATAATCAGTCTACTATGTCAGTCACCTCGTTTTCTTAAAGTACCAATGTTCAAAAAAGTCAAGAACTTTTGATCTCCTCCTTTTCTTTTATCCCTTTATCAAGTCTATTCCAAGGCTCATCTTCTTTTCCTTTAGAAAACATCCTCTGCAAAAATACCGTACAGATGATAAAGACATTTTAAAGTTCTCTCTGTGGTTATCTAATCTTAAGGATTGATTTAAAAAAAATACAGAAACGTGATGTATTATTTAGCCTGCCAGTGATAACATTCTTCTTCAGTTATTTATTTTCCCTTAGGGGAGAAAATCAGAAGTCCAGCCCTCACTGAAGTTGAAGATTTGGCTAATGCAAATGTTTTGGCTCACAATGTATCAGGAATCCAACATAATTTGGTCAGCACTCCCGGCCAAAAGAATATTCTGATGTATTAAATGGATTTCTGAGTAAAATAAAGTAGCTGAGCTAATGAATTGTGATCCTGGCCTCTGTGCTTGGGTCCTAGGAGGAAATAAGCCAGTGCCAGATGGACCTTTAATTCTGTCTCATAGATATGCCACTTCTATTTCAATTTCCATCTCTCTACTCATGTTTTTCCTCTTAGACATAACGCCCTTTCCTCTTACCTCCTAACTTACGCGCACTCTACAGATTCAAGGTTTTGCTCTATAATTTTCCTTCTCTTAATTTATCCAGTAGACCTGTGGTACATAACTCTGAATCTAATGTAGTTGCCGATCGTTGTTCCACATTTCATTTCTATCCACAGTAGCTGCTCTACGTGTCATGTTTTCTTTGGAATTCTTCCTTTTCTAAGCCTATACCAGGTGTTTAATACATAGATTTGAAGCATGGATAATTAAAAGACATGGATCAGGCATTTTTTAAATGATATATTAATTGTCAGTGAAGAACAAAATGTAAATCTATTGTCCTGCTGATTAAAAACAATTCATAAGGATGAATGAATGTGGGTTTTCTCACCAAAGGACCTTTCAGAAAAGAAAAGCTTCTGTGCATTTTGAGCTTTGCTATTAGCAGCACTTATACTGAGCATAAAGTCCTCATTCCATATCACGACTGCATAATATGGAAGTTATTAAGAACATCTCTTGGGACTTCCCTGGTGGCACAGTGGTTAAGAATCAGCCTGCCAATGCAGGGGACACAGGTTCGAGCCCAGGTCTGGGAAGATCCCACATGCCGCAGAGCAACTAAGCCTGTGTGCCATGACTACTGAGCCTGTGCTCTAGAGCCCGCGAGCCACAACTACTGAAGCCCGGGTGCTACAACTACTGTGCCCACGTGCCGCAGCTACTGAAGCCCGTGCACCTAGAGCCCGTGCTCTGCAATGAGAAGCCCGCACACCGCAATGAAGAGTAGCCCCTGCTTGCCGCAACTAGAGAAAGCCCGTGCACAGCAACCCAATGCAACCAAAAAAAACAAAAAAACCCAGATCTTTCTCAATATTTTAAAATCCTGGATCAATGAAAAACATCACCATCAGCTTCTCCAGCCTGTCTTTCTTGAGTCTCCTCACATGAACCACATTTTAAACTCTCTTTAGCTCTTGAGTTTTAGCTCCATTAAATTCGTCAACACATTCTTTTTTTTTTTTCACGTAAAGAGAGAGACAATTACACTTTCTGAACCCTACTACCAACACAGAAAAAAACTAAGATGGAAAACTCATACTACTATTCAACAAATAACTTGTAGAGTCTCTAAAAGCCGTTTCCCTTCAATGCAAAGAAGTAGGAGAAGGTGCATTTCAGCAAAGAGATGTCCAGGATCCGAGGGAGAGTGGAGTTTATCTGAGGCAGTAATATTTCATTGAACTTCTGGAGCCATCGATTCAGAACGACCAGCTCTTTTCTAATTTATAGCGTGTTCTTCATGTCTGGCTGCCTTGTTTAGCTGAAGGATCCTGTCCTGGGAGAGAATTCATTTGTCTCCTGGAAGAGTCCCGGAAGGAACCACGTAGGGATGCTGGGATGTGCATTTCAAACAGCATGGAACCCAAAACACTTTCAATGAACAGCAAGATACGTAGGAAAGGATATAATTAATTCAGAACACTCCCCTAACCCTTAATTTTGCAATGTTTCAGCCTAAATATACTTCCTCTTAAGGAACAGAAAAATCTTGAAAGAGAATTTTGAAATATATGGGCTAAACTTTAAAGTACAAAGTAATGAATGCTTACGGGAAACAGAAAGACCTCGGGGAAATCTAGAAATAGACTAACTTAGTAGGACCAGTATTAAATATTTACTTTTTCCCACTGGCTTAGAAAATGACAGATTTTCCCTCTGGCCAGATGGGTCTTGCCCCCTCTGATGTGCGTCTCTTGCTGTGACCCCACCTCCCGATCCCAAGACTGGGAGGCTGGGGACCAAGGTGGCAATGACTTTCAGCTCCCCCTCTCCCTCCATGCAGGCTGCCAGGGGCTGCAAGGAGGTGCTCTGGGCAGCTGTTGATGGAAGCCCTGCTCACGTTTTCTGAAATCCTACGGAGATCGATGCCTAGGCTCTTCTCCCTGCCAATCTGTCAGTGGTGTTCTCTGCCCCATTTGTTAACTCAAATCTATCCTGGGATGACAACTTCTGGGAGATGTTGTTAAAGGACTCTCTCCCCTCCCAAGCAAAAAAGAAAAGTATGCATCTTTTGTTCAGCAGCGTTTGGGAATGAGGTGTAGAATTAAAATTTCTAGATGTGACCTTTTTCTCTTAAGGTTTATTTTTAAACCACTTTGGGGATGAAGTCTCCTCTGAAATGTATGATATAAATTCCAGCCGGCCTGGGGAGAGTCTGCTGAACGAATGCCCAGCCTCTTGCTACGATCTACGGCTGTCGTTAGGATCATCAGCCCTTCGACCTGATCAGTAACTACGTCAGGGTCTCAGGCTAGGAACGTGGGGCAGGCTGTCGGGTCTCTACCCAATGTTCCTGGGCTGCAATTCTTCTCAACCTCCTGAACTGCTTTTTACATTTTTTTCTGTCTCCTCTCTACTATTACTACATTATTTATTGACTTTTTTTTTTTTTTTGGCAAAATCCCTCTGTTCATTATTACTTTTTAGTCTATTACACAATACAGAAGCTCAGAAAAACAAGCTTATTTTCTCTATGGCTATTGGTCTGTCCAATCCAGAAAGTTCATGAATCTTAGTGTATATCCTGGGGACACTTAGTGACCCTTTTCTTTTGCTTCTTCATTGATCTCTTGTTTCAGCTGTGTTTCAATTGCTCAGATTCTCAGACGAGGTCCCTTCATACCTATGACACATCTCGTTAGGACCAGATATGCTGTCTTTGGGCTCAGGGCCTGTGTGCAGCTAACGAGCCAAGAAGGTAAAGCAAACCTTACCTTTTTGTAGAGACTCCTCAGATCTCGGTACTGCCACATGCTGTTCAGAACCTGAGATGCGGCCTTGATTACCTTCGGAGAGTGTCTGATTAAGAAAAGACAGGACACGCAAGATGGTGAGCGGGACAGCTGGGCTTCAAATTGGCTTGTCAGGAAACAGCAAGAATAAAAAAATAAAAGCTTCATGGCTTTTCTGGCTCTTTTCTTTTTCCAGACTGGACAGTACAAGGGATGGCTGTCACCAGTCTCCAGCCTCATTCTCACCCACATACCCATGAAGGGGAGAGACAGGAAGGCACTGCAATTTGGCAAAGAATTTTCAAAACGCAAACCCAAGAGCTGTGCATTGCAAATGCAAACCCAAGAGTCAGAAGGCAGATTTAGCACTGGACTACAAAATGGAACAGAAAGAAGAGAAGGATAGAGACTAGGAAAGGCCAGATAAAAGGGTTTTAATGGCAGTGTTGTTTAACACCTGTGTAGTAAGCAAGGCGAAAAAAGATATTCACTTTCTCAACTGAAGTGTGAGAGCACGTATAGCGTTGGCTCTACATACCTGAGGGGTTACAGGCAATTGTTTTCCGTTTGCTGATGATGCCAAGCACAAGTGACTGGCATGAAGCTGACGTGTGCACACACTGGCACACACACTCTCTTACATTTATATGGAGGGATGAGCGTGGATAAGCATCTATAAACAAAGCCCTTCATGCAATTAAAGTTCTGTCCTCTGGATCAGAGTGAGAAAGTAAGGTCATGAAAACCTTTGGACTAGCGGTTCTTATCATGTTTTTCAAGTCATGGCTTTGAAATCCCTATGAAACTACAGCTAAATATTTCGCCTTTTGGTTCAGTGCCAACCTGCATCTCAGAACAGACACTGGGTCAATACATCCATGTTGATTAAATTTGATCCAATTCTTGGAAGTCACTTTGACTAGTGGTGAGGGCAACTATTAACTACCTGCGGATTCTTTGTTCCAACGGGCTGGGTCCACAACAGCTGCACAACTGGAGTGGCTACTGTGACACTGTGCCTGATCGCAAGGGCTGGCACACTTTTGCTGTAAAGGGTCAAATAATAAATATTCTGTGATTTGTGGGCCATATGGTCTCGGTCGCAGCTGCTCAACTCTGCCATTGCAGGATGAGAGGAGTCATAAATAATAGACAAAAGAATGGAGGTGGCTGTGTTCTAATCAAGTGTTACTTACAAGAACGGGTGGTGGTGGGGATTTGGCTTGTGGGTTGCAGTTGGCCGACCCTTGGCCTATGTGGTGACTCCTGGAGTTGGGCAGGACATAACCACTCATGAGGACTCCAAGGTGAAGTCCACCCCTGAAGCTGACGCATGGTGCAGTGGCCCACAGATCCCTCAAAGAGAACATCTGAATTGAGATCAAAACTGCTTCTGACATAAAATAGTTTTTAAAATGCAAAGTAAGCAGATGGTTAGATGGGATCAGGTCGAGCTTGGATTTGAAAGCCAGAGCGAATGGATGTGTGAGGACCTGCAAATGAAATGATGGGATGCTAATACATGATCAATTAAATGTCTGCTATTTTCCTGGGTCTTCACGTTTGCAATGTAGACCAACTACGTTTAAGTATTCTTCATCCGTTTACTTACTGGAAACAGTAACAGTCACTCTTACTATTGTTATTGCTGACTTGGAATTCAACTTTGGCCTGTGTTTGAAAATCTCTTAGTTATACTGTGTACTTTTAAAAGAAAAAAATACAGAGTTCTTATAAATTTCAAGATTTTTTCTCTATGAGAGATAAGCTGTATTTAAGTAATATACATGTTTTCTTTCACTGAAATGGACAGTTGCTAAATGATTTCACATTTATGCTAGTATCATGCTCTAAATGTATTAAATTCTTTTGATTTAGAGAATTTTAGATCTTTTCATGGATACAGACACAGGTACACTTTATTCTTTTTTAAAAAACTGAATTATAATTGACCTATAGCACTCTGTCAGTTCCTAGTGATCTGATATCTGTATACATTACAAAATAAACACCGTGATAACTCTGTCACTACACAAAGTTATTACAATATTATTGACTATATTCCCTGTGCTGTATATTTCATCCCTATGAGTCATTTATTTTGCAACTGGAATTTTGTATCTTTTTATCTCCCTCACCTATTTCACTCACTCCCCCCACCCAATCCCACCATCCCGCTCTTCTCTGGCAACCACCTGTTTGTTCTCTGTATCTGTGAGTCTGTTTCTGTTTAGTTATGTTTATTCTTTTGTTTTGTAGATTCCACATACAAGTGAAATCATATGGTATTTGTCTTTCTCTGACTTATTTCACTTAGCATAATACTCTCTAGGTCCATCCATATTGTTGCAAATTACAAGATTTTATTCTTTTTTATGGCCAAGTAATAGTCGTCTCTGTCTCTGTCTCTCTCATTATCTATCTATCTATCTATCTATATCTATCTCACATCTTCATTATCCATTCACCTGTCGATAGATACTTAGGCAGTTTCCATATACTGACTATTGTAAATAATGCTGTAATGAACATTGAAGTGCATGTATTTTTTTCTAATTCGTGTTTTTGTTTGCTTTGGAAAAATATACAGAACTTGAATTGCTGGATCATATGGTGGTTCTATTTTTAATTTTTTGAGGACCCTCCATGCTGTTCTCCATAGTGGCTGCACCAATTTACATTCCCACCAACAACATACGAGGGTTCCCTTTCCTCCACATCCTTGCCAGCACTTGTTATTTTTGTCCTTTTGATGACGGCCATTCTGACAGGTGTGAGGTGATACCTCACTGTGGTTTTGATTTGCATTTCCCTGATGATTAGTAATGCTGAGCATCTTTTCATGTGCCTGTTGGCCATCTGTATGTCTTCTCTGGAAAAATGCCTATTGAGGTCTTCTGCCTATTTTTTAATTGGGTTGTTTTTTGATATATTGAGTTGTATGTTAGAGATATATATATATATATATATATATCTTGGATATATACAACTGGATATTAACCCCTTGTTGGTTATATCATTTGTGAATATTCAATAGGTTGTCTTTTCATTTTGTTTATGGTTCCCTTTGCTATGCAAAAGCTTTTAAGTTTAATTAGGTCCCTTTTGTTTATTTTTGCTTTTGTTTCCTTTGCCTGAGGAGACAGACCTCTCAAAATATTGCTATGACTTATGTCAAAGAGTGTCCTGCCTATGTTTTCCTCTAGAAGTTTCAGATTTCCGGTCTTCCATTTAGGTCTTTAATCCATTTTGGGTTTATTTTTGTTTATGGTATTAGAGAATGTTCTAGTTTCATTCTTCTGCATGTAGCTGTTCAGTTTTCCCAGCATCACTTATTGAAGAGACTGTCTTTTTTCGCCATTATATATTCTTGCCTCCTTTGTCATATATTAATTGACCATAAATGCATGGGTTTTATTTCTGGGCTTTCTATTCTGTTCCATTGATCTATGTGTCTGTTTTTCTGCCAGCACCATACTGTTTTGATAACTGCAGCTTTGTCTGACTGGTTTTTTTTTTTATATTTACTAGTTCCTTGTTAAAGTTCTCACTGTGTTCATCTAGTCTCTTCCCGAGCTCAGTTAGCATTCTTATTACTCTTGTTTTGAACTCTTTGTCTGGTAAACTATTTATCTCTGTTTCATTAGGGTTGTTTTCCACTGTCTTCTCTTGTGCTTTTGCTTGAAACATATTCCTCTGTCTTCTCATTTTGTTCAACATTCTCTGTCCCTATGAAATTAGGTGCAGGAGCTGACTATTCCAGTCTTGAAGGGGTGTCCTTGTGTGGGAGCATCCCTATGCCATCTGCGTGTGTGCCCAGTGGATGGAGAGACAGCTGGCACAGTAGTGGGAGAGCTGGATCTGAAGTGAGCATGGGTCACGTCTTCCCCTGGGGTGTGCTGGCAGCTACCACCTTGTTGGATGATATGGCTGGAGATGGAGGGGTTAGAGTCAGAGCCAGGTGTGAACCAGGGCCTCTACTGTGCTCAGTGGCAGTTACCACCATATCAGGGGCTGGAGCAGAAGCCCTGAGGGTCTAGTCCGAGCTGGCTCTGTTCTCTCTAAACGTGCACACTCTCCTTGGTCATGGTGGCCTCCGCTCTAGTGGAGAGCAGTGCTGGAGCAAGAGGGGCTGGAGCAGGTGCCCAGTGTGGGCTGGCATGGTCTTGGGAAACCAGCTAGAGCTCCAGACAGTTTTCAATCTGCTTCCTCTGACCTATTCCCAGGAGTAAGCAAGTTTGTGCATGGGCTGTTAACAAGGAGTCTTGTTCTCTTCTTCTGTAAATCCTACTGGTTTTTAACCAGGTAAGGCAACTTGTCTTCCTGGTGTCTGACCCCAGGGCTGGGGTGCTCAGTGTGTGATATGAACCCCTCGCTGCCCAGGGAGGATCCCTAAGGCCATGATATCTCCTTCTTCTTCTGTGTCCTCTGCTAAGGGCACAGGTCCTGACCCGACCACAACTCCTCCCTTCCTCTGTAGATACAGACTCCGTGTGTATCTTTCTTTACAGACTTGGTTGAAGAAGAGCCTTTCTGCAAGTCTCCAGGTTGCTTTCAGTAGAGTTGCTCCATGTGAAGATGATTTGATGTGTTTTTTGGGGGAAGGTGGGCTTGGTTTCCTCCTACTCCACCATCTTGATCTCCCTCCTCCACATTTAATTTTTTTTTTTTTTTTTGTGGTACGCGGGCCTCTCACTGTTGTGGCCTCTCCCGTTGCGGAGCACAGGCTCCAGATGCGCAGGCTCAGCGGCCATGGCTCACGGGCCCAGCCGCTCCGCGGCATGTGGGATCTTCCCGGACCAGGGCACGAACTCGTGTCCCCTGCATCGGCAGGCGGACTCTCAACCACTGCGCAACCAGGGAAGCCCCACATTTAATATTTTTTACTTCATATTTTGTATCCTTTTTTGTTTTGTATATCCCTTAACTACTTATTGTGGTTATAGGTGATTTTACTACTTCTGCTTTCTAACCTTCCTACTGGTTTTATAAGTGGTTTATCTACTAGCTTTACTGTATATATATATATATATATATATATTTTGTGTGTGTGTGTGTGAGTGTGTGTGTGTGTGTGTGTGTGTGTGTGTGGTATGCGGACCTCTCACTGTTGTGGCCCCTCCCATTGCAGAGCGCAGGCTCAGCGGCCATGGCTCACAGGCCTAGCTGCTCCGTGGCATGTGGGATCTTCCTGGACCGGGGCACAAACCCATGTCCCCTGCCTCGGCAGGCGGACTCTCAACCACTGCACCACCAGGGAAGCCCTTACTGTATATTTATCAATGATATTTTTCCTTCGGTAATTTTCATATTTCTACTTGTGGTCTTTTCTTTTCCACTTAGAGAAGTCCCGTTAACATTTCTTGCAAAGCTGGTTTAGTGGTGCTGAACTCTTTTAGCTTTTTCTTGCCGGTAAAACTCAAATCCGAATGATAATCTTGATGGATAGAGTATTCTGGGTTGTAGCAGTTTTTTCCTTTCATCGCTGTGAATATATCATGTCACTCTCTTCTGGTCCGCAAAGTTTCTGTGGAAAAGTCAGCTGAGAGTCTCATGGGAGTTCCCTTGTACATACTTAGTTGCTTTTCCCTTGCTGCTTTTAAGATTCTCTCTTTATCTTTAATTTTTTCCATCTTAATTACAATGTGTCTTGGTGAGGACCTCTTTGGGTTCATCTTGTTTGGGACGTACTGTACTTCCTGGACCTGGGTGTCTGTTTTCTTTCCCAGGTTAGAGAAGTTTTCAGCTATTATCCCTTCAAACAAGTTCTCTGCCCCTTTCTCTCTCTCTCCTTCTGGATCCCTACAATGTGAATATTAGTATGCTTAATGTTGTTCCAAAGGTATCTTAAACTATCCTCATTTAAAATTTTTCTTGTATTTGGTGAGCTTGGTTGAATTCCACTACTCTGTGTTCCAGTCTGCTGATCCATTCCTCTGTATCATCTAATCTACTATTGATTCTTTCTAGTGTGTTTTTTATTTCAGTTATTGTAGTCTTCAGTTCTGTTTGGTTCTTCTTCATATTTCCCAACTCTCTGTTAAACTTCTCACTGTGCTCATTCTTCGCCTGAGCATCTTTATGATCATTACCTTGAACTCTTTATTGAGTTGATTGTTTATTTCTATTTCACTTAGTTCTTCTTCTGGAGTTTTAGTTTTCCTTTATTTGCAACATATTCCTCTGTCACTTTGCTTTATTCTCTGTCTTTATTTCTATGTATCAAGTAGGTCTGTTACGTTTCCTGATCTTGGAGAAGCGGTCTTATGTAGGAGATGTCTCATGGGGCCCAGCAGCACGCTCTCCTCTGGTCACAGAGATGTATGCTCTAGGGGTGTCCCCTTTGTGGTCTGTGTGGGTCCTTCTTTTGTGGTAGGGCCAACTACTGTGGGGGCACTGGTAGGGGGGCTGGCCCCTGGTCCAGTTGGCTGCCAGGCCCTGCCTTGTGTGGAGGCTGCTGGCTTGCTGGTGGGCAGGGCTGGGTCCTGACACAGCCGGCTGCTCAATGTAGGGGGTCCCGGGACTGGGGCTGACTGGCTGGTGGGCAGGTAAGCCTCTGGTGCTAACAGACCAGAGGGAGGACTCCTAAAGGCACTTGCTAGCACCAGTGTCCTCATGGTAGAACTAGCTCCCCAAAATGCCTGCTGCGAGCATCTCGGTCCCCAGGGCGGGGGAGTCTCAGTTGCCTCCTGCCTCTCTGAGAGGCTCTCTAAGGTCGGCAAGGGGTCTGACCCAGGCTGTTTTCAAACTGCTGCCTCTGCACGCTCTGTTTTGAGGTATGAGATTTTGCGTGAGCCCTTTAAGAGCAGAGTCTGTGTCTCCTATGGCGTCCCTCCAGCTCTCCCATCTCGGGGCTGGTCTTCCTGGTGCTGGCGAGCCCAAGGTAGGCTCCTTGGGGAGAACCTCTGCAACTGTGATGATCCTCACATGTTATTCTTATATAATCAATGCTGAGCAAAGATCAAATGCTATGTTTTGCTGTAGTGTATCACCACTAGCTAGATATGTATCTATGACAAAAGTCAAGCAACTCTAGAGAAATACATATTAATAATATTCAGGTAGCGATAATATAGTTGAAACATATTTAGTATGCAAAAATTCCTCTGATGGTGTAATTTTTTTTCTACTCCTTGCTTAGTTACCAAATAGAAAGAGACTGTGAATACGTAATGAATAGCAGCTTTTAACCTCTCAATTAAAATGCCAATACATCACAGTGTTATAAAAAACTGATGAAGGTCAAAGAAACATCACTTTCTGTTTAGACTTTAATTTTGATTCATCCACTAGACTGGTCCCATGCAGCGTCTACTTGAAAAACTATAACTATTGATTGAAGGACTTGAGCAACTGAGTACCTCTTATGTGACAAGTGATTATAACTTCAGCCACAAACAGAGCTCCTTACTGACAAGTAACAGTCGAGGCTGTTAAATGGCTTTTCTGTCTTATGACAAAATACAGTGACACGCTCAACACTATTTCCTACATAACTGTTAAAATCTGAAAAAATACAAATGTACTTTTGAAACAGATGGACTTGTCCATATTGCATGTTTAAAATGATGTGAAAAGAATAAGTTATCAAGACTTAAAATGGTAAGTCTGAAAGACTCCTGTGAGAGTCATTAACGATTACACAATGTCTGATCTTCACCAGAGGTGTCAAATTAGGGGCGGCTGAAAATTTCAGTTGATGCCATTCATTGTGGGTGTTCAGCACGGCCATTCCAGCCGCAGGATTCCAGAATAATTCTTCCAGTGTATTGGCAAAACATGGTGAGCTATTCAGTTCAAACAGACTGTGATTGGCAACGTGCCAGGCTGACTCATTAGTATCACGGCATATTTAAGCTTGTGTATGTCTAGAAATAAAACCTATAAATATGTTAAAGGCAGAATCATAGCCTCGTAGGTTTTTTCATCTGTGTTTTCTCATGCGATCTCAAGTTAAAAGTTTGAATAATTTTTTGAGGAGGGCAAGTTTGCAAGCATTTTATAACTTAACTAGAGCCAACTGATATCCCTCCCTTTTCCAATTATTAAATCATCTCCAATTCCAAAAATTCTATTTTCAATAACGTGTTTCTATTTTGTTCAAACCCGTCTAGAAGGCCATGGGAGTCTCAGTGCCTACCCTCATGACAGAATTGAGTGATAAATGGTGAGTTTAGTGGTAAGATCCAGAGCAATTCTTCTGGATTCATTTTAAGAGCAGTGAGAAGTAATAATCAAATTGAAGTGTAGGTGGCTGACAAGGTTATCTCCAGTTATAAAAACCTTGTTTTGATCCCCAAATTAGTCACTAAATATAAAAGAGATAAACCACATAAAATAGTGGATGAGACTGACTAAGCAGGAGAGTTATAACTGGGAAGATGCTTGACTCAAAGCCATTCCACACTTCTTACTAAATTCATAAATCCAGACTGCTAACACTGGGGAAAAAAGATAAACAATGACATGAAATGAGTATCCCATAAAGAAATTTTCAGTCAGTTTAAAGCACAGATTTGAGATTATTTGTAATGAAAGGAATCTCCCATTAACAATAATCCAGATGGGAACAGACTGAACAGGACTATTTTCTGGATGGGCAATGTGGATATATACTGTTTCATAGATGGTTTCCACAAATGAGTTTTTAATTAGTTTCATCAAATAATTTTCTTTGACCACAGGACTGATAAAAGCATCTCTTCTCTTTAAGGTCCAGTAGGGATGCTCACACAGATGGAAGGAATTAATGTGACCACCTCCCACAGCTCTACTGTCTTACGATTCAGAGAAAACACTTTCGTCTTGGAATGTCCCATGAATATAGACAAATATATCAGAGAGTTTTTGTGGACTATGGTTTTACTGTGTGAGCATGTGTGTTTGCTTAAGAAAAGCATCAACATATTAAGTTCTTAATGCTCAAAACAGGTAAGCATTTCAATTAGAGATTCCAAAGGTCTACTGAAGCTATATAAAACAGAAAACCACGTGGCTTCCTGCCTATGTAGAAGAGCATTTTACTGTAAGTATTATAAGATATAATTCAAGCCATCCATCTACATTGCACAATTATTACACGAGTCCAGAGGGGCTTCTCTGTACTTGATATAGGAAAGTATTCAAATCCTAATCCTGAATTGTTCACTGAACCTATTTGGAGGTCTCAGGGTGCTTAAACAGAAGCCCTGAAACTTCACTTATTATGCAATGAAAATATCTTGAATTAAATGAGAGAATTTCCAAAAAGTCTTAAAGTGCATCCTTCACAGCCTTTAATAATAGGAGAAAAATTATTCAGCATTTAGATATAAAGGAATGGAGGGGTGTGGCCAGGAATGCAAAGTCAAGAAGTAGGCCCTTGATAACAAAAGGTTTACCCTTTTAATCTTACTTGATTACATTGAGGGACTTCCAGGAGGCAAAACTGAATTAAGGTGAGTGAATGTTTTTGTAAAATTGACAGCTCGCTGATATACTGACACTGTGGCTTGTGAAGATACGTTTTGGTTACACAGAGTAAGATACCATCGATTCTTAAATCAAACTGGGGACATTCCTGTTTCTGGCGGTGCTGCTCCTTTGACATGAGCCTTTTCTCTCTTTATTCCATTGGCATAAAAGCCCTCCTTCCTCACTGCCTCTATCCCCTCTGCCCCAGAAATTTCTATTCAGTCTTTAAGACTTGATTATTACTTCTTTTAGGAAATATTTTATGACAGCCCCTCCCTCAGTTTTAGATTGGAAAGTATGAGCACAGTGACTTGTTAAATTCAATAATTTGTCCCAAAGGCACAGCTGGTAAGGGAGGGTGCTGGCTGGACACTGATTTCTCTCTGACTCCGTCCCACTGTTTTCTCCCCCATCCTCCCTGACTTGCTAAGCAGAACTGAAGAGGCACAGAACAAAAGGATGTGGATCCATCATCAACACTTGGACTTGCAGCCGCAGAGGAACAGCTGCCACCAAATACCTTCATGAATCAGGGTCGTCTCTTCCGTACGGAAGGAACTTGCTAGTCACTAGACTGGACGCTGGATTGTCAAGCCTATCTTACTAACATCCCAGGACTCACCAAGTCATGAGTTATTTATCAAATCAAAATTATTAGTAAGATCAGCTTTCCTTGTGTGTGGGGAAACTGGAAGACTGGAAACTATCTGCTGTTTCTCTTGATTATCAGACACCAGAGTGCTTCCCAGTGACATTCAGTGGTGTTACCCATACCCAGGGGATGCTGGGCACACTTAGAACCGATTCTACCAATACCAATTCTCTGTGATAGGAAGTCACCGTCTGACTTACTTGTCTCCTTTGCTTTTGGAGATGCCGACCAACTTCTCGATGCCGCCGGCGTCCCGTAAGGCCTTGGCGTTCTCCATGTTCTTGGTGATCACCTCGTGCAGGGTGCAGCACACGGCTGTCACCGTGTCGTCCGACATGGCCTTGCTCGCCGCGTTGCTGCTGTTATTCCCGCCTGGAAGCCGATGGACCAGGTCTCGCATGGCGTATTTGCCTTTGGAAAAGAAAACGAAGGGAAGAGTTGAAATGTCGTCAAAACCGAGGAAGAGTGTGGAGGGAGAGGTGCAGACGGGGGTGAAAAAGAGAACACAAGAGGCCACGTTAATGCAGTGTTGTCTGTTCCCCGTCACTGATTATTCTTTATGGGGTAACCGTGGACACATACACAGAGAATATGGTATTTCTTCACAGCAAATGTACGGACTTTTGGTGCTGGACGGATGTGGGACTGACTCTTTGGACAAGTTATTTCATGCCTCTGAGCCTCAGCTTTTTAAATTGCGAAGCAAGAATAATGGTACCTCCCTTACAAGGCTGTTGCGAAGAAATGTGTGGGAAGCACTTAACACACAGTGATGACTCTGGACTCAGGACTCAGTAGAAGTTAGCAGTCAGTGAGTTCCTGCTTGCTATTCACAGAAGTCAGGAAAACATAGGGTAATTCTAACATAACCTCCAGAATGCCTTGACGGGAGCTATGTTGGGACTTGTATTGTTTAACAAATAAGAGTCAAAACACAAAAATGTATGTATATATGACATCTGCATTCTGGTCCCTATAAAGCAAAGAGAAACATTTAAAGCAGGGGAGAGAAACTTTACAAACAATATATAAAACTAGGTGTCCTTTGAACTAGGGTAACTGGATGATCGATCTGTCTCTCTGATGGGATTTTATTGAATGGTTCTACCATATAACATTTACTAATTTGACATGTTTTACTTCCCGTGGAAAAAATAAGATAAAATGCAACTTTGCTTCCTTAATTCACTTTATCATTATTAATCATGCTACTCCCCATGACAGAGGTACTTATAATGACATCTTTATGGAATACTTTTAGTTTACAAAGCCATGTAGGCATTACCAATAACCCTGCAAGACAATTAATTCATCCCACCTGCAGCTTGCAGTTCTGTTCCATTAATTTACTTCTGGAACTAAGTAGAGGAATGCGTGTAGCAAAGTTGCCTGTTCCTAAATTTTTCAGGTGGAATCGGCATGTGTCCAAAGTTAAATTCCTGTCTTGTCTCCCATCCCCCAATTAGACATATTTAGGCAGCTCCTAAAAGCCATTTAAATATTTTTCCTCCTTATAGGTCTCTAAAGGATAACTTCTTTTGCTGTTTAATTCTCTGGCACGTGGTGCTTGGGGGGCAGGAAATGGAACCATGGAAGGAGGCAATGACATCTTAATTCCAGGCAGTAATAAATAAAACATAAGACTTCGTAATTTTGGTATCTGCTTTTATCCTATGTTTAGGTGGCTTATTTTAGCTTGGATGAAAAAAAAATGCTGATGTCTAAATTACCAAAATAGGAAAGTGTCTTCATTCACTTGACAACAGCTGAGAAGTGTCTGACAAAAATGGTTTCCCTGAAAACCCCCAAATGTAGCATATTTATTTTCCAATGACAGCACTTAAAACAGGTTGGAGAAGATCCTCTGTACACGATAGTCCTCTGAGCACCTGGCTTTACCTACTCATCATTAAATCACACTCAGCTCGGGCTATGAGTTTAGTTGAGCTCAGCAGGCTGGCGACTTTATCATTAACCCCGCACAAACCACTGTCAGACCAACTTGAATTCACAGAAGTGAGAAGATGGGCGCATTCTTTATCAGGGAAGTGATGGAGGAAGGAAGTAGCAAACTCTCTCAATCCTTGTGCATACAGGGGCATCCCCACTCCTGAATGAGCACAGAAGACTGGTTGTGTGGCCTTGCACATCATCAACATTGAAAGCAAAAATGAGGAGAGGGAGAGGATTAGGCTAGAGCATTTTTTTTTTTAGTTTTTGTTATCATCATTTAAAAAATTACAGGTTTCCCTGGTGGCGCAGTGGTTGACAATCTGCCTGCCAATGCAGGGGACACGGGTTCGAGCCCTGGTCTGGGAAGATCTCACATGCCGCGGAGCAACTAGGCCCGTGAGCCACAACTACTGAGCCTGCGCGTCTGAAGCCTACGCTCCGCAACAAGAGAGGCCGCGATAGCGAGAGGCCCGTGCACCGAGATGAAGAGTGGCCCCCATTTGCCGCAACTAGAGAAAGCCCTCGCACAGAAACGAAGACCCAACACAGCCATAAATAAATAAATAAAAATTTAAAAATTACAACAGACTTGAAAGTGTGGTTTCATCTTACACAGCTTCCCAACCCGTGAGCCCTGAATGAGAAGCAAGGTGTCCCCATGATGTTCAAGGGGCAGAAGCCACCGCGTTCCCCAGAGCAGCCTCTTCGACTTGCCCCAGTGTGCTGGACGAATACTGTCGAATGTGCTCCCCAGTGTGGAAAACGGCAGGAGTCACTGCCATATATATATGGACACAGGGACATCAAGAGCACCTGGGGCTCAGCAGTGCTTTGGGAGGCTATGAGGGTGCAGAGGAAGAGAGCAGAAGTGTACAGGCCTCACCCTGTGGATGAGCCTGCCAGGAAACAGAGGAGCTTCCTGTCTTAGAACGGGTGCCGCCAACCACTGCAGACTGAAGACCCCTCCCCCTCCCTCTGCATTTAACTTCGGTTAAAAATAAGTAAATAATATGACACAGCCTAACATCACAGAGCGACTCATACTGATCATACCACCTAGCAGGTGACTAATATTTCAGGACAAGAGCAAGGAACTTGTGACTACAAAGACCTGGCCCTGAGGGGATCAGGAAAAGAAGAGCAGCCATGATGGAGAGTCCTCAGACAAGGCTTCGAGCCCAGTGAAACGGTGGTGGTAACGCAGGGGAAGAGGATTCAGAAATTTCTAGCAGGGATAATGAGGTGGGTAGCGGAAACCAAGTGAATTCAGAAACTTAATAATAATGGACACGTTGGATTTCTATTTTATTTTTCCACACAAAAGAAAACATGCTCAGCAATTCCCTGGTGGTCCAGCGGTTAGGACTCGGTGCTTTCACTGCCGGGGTCCGGGTTCAATCCCTGATCAGGGAACTTACATCCTACAAGCCGCACGGTACGGCCAAAAAAAAAAAAAAAAAACATACACAACTAGTAAGCATCATATGGGAGAGACAAACTGGTCATCAGGTTCAAAAGACACTTAGATTTGGGAAAACAAAGTGAATACCTTGCCACCATTGCGAACCAAGGTGCTTTCCATTATCCACTCTCACTGGCATCACATGTTACAAAAGAAAAGCATGTTGCTCCGAGATTCAGACAGATGCTCCCTGAGATGAAAACAAAACAAAAACAACTCCACCACCACCAGCAACTAAAGGTCACTCTGTCTTGCTCAAATTCTCAACAGAAATGAATCCTCAGGCCATTTCTTTGAAGTTACTTAGTCTCTCATGAAAACAACTTTATCTTTGACATGTGTAATACTGATATGAGATGACTACTGGACATATGACAATTGTGTAAAAAAAAAAACTACTGTTCCTATCAGTGACAGACTAACTGTAACCTTGTAACTTTGCTACCCTTCCTGCCCTGTGTGTGGGCAGGCGTGTTTGTAAATTACAATTAAAAACTATTTTCTCTTTATGTTTCTTTTTGGGGTCTTCTGTTCAGAGTTGGTGGGCATGTGGAGGCTTGTGGATGGACTCAGGGGACCTAACAAACTGTGTTGCCCTAGAGCGGTGCTCCTTGCTGAGCTCCTGTACACAGAAGACCTGGTAGGAATTTCACGATGAGGTAACAGAGCTTTGCTCTCGCTGACTGTGCCTGTTTCTGTTTCTATTTCAGCACTCAGCCTATTCCTGGTATTCATTTGCGCACTACCCCTTGGTTTCTCCACTGGTGGGGGCAGTATTGAGTAGTGAGTGGTTTTATGGGCTAACCACCTGTGATCTTGAGTCCTTTCCTAAACTGATTGTATATCACTCTGGATCGTTCATATGGTCCTCTGTATAGCTGGTCTTTGTGATGCACTATATGGTAAACTCAAATCTCTCAAACCAACGTTAGAGGAAAGAGGTTAAAAAAAAAATGTCAGCCGAGAACAGCCCTGGATCAGGAATATAACAACTCCTTTGTCTCTGAGGTCTTAGTGCATCTTTGGCTTCCCTGTTTCTGGAGATGCTAAAACTGACCTGTGAGTTTTTGCTGAGTTGCTCTAAACTAATTTTTTTTCTTCCATCTTTAATGGTGGCAAAATACACATAATAAAAATGTATCATCTTATCTACTTTTAAGTGTACAGTTCAGTGATATTGATTAAATTCATATTGTTGTGCAACCGTCACCACCACGTATCTCCAGAACTCTTTTCGGCTTGCAAAACTACAATTCTATTAAACTCTATTAAACCATTAGACAATAACTCCCCACCCCCATCCAGTAACAACCAACGTGCTACTTTCCATCTCTATGATTTTGACAACTCTTAAGTATCTTATATAAGTGGAACCATACAGTGTGTCTTTATTTTGCTCAGCAATAATGTCTTCAAGCTTCATTCATATTGTAGAATACATCAGACTATCCCTTTTTTTTTTTTTAAAGTCTGGATAATACTCCCCTGTATGCATATACCACATTCTGCTTATCCATTCGTCTGTTGGTGGACACTTGGGTTGCTTCCTTATTTCAGTTATTGTGAACGATGCTACTATGAACAGAGGTGTACAAATATCCTTTCTCTTTTGATTTATGTGTCTTTGGATCTAAAGTGAGTCTCTTGTAGATAGCATATAGTTGGATCTTTTTTTTTTTTTCTTTCTTTCCATTCTGCCAATCTCTGACTTTTGATTGGGGAGTTTAACCCCTCTATATTTAAAATAATTATTGTAAGGAGGGACTTAACTTGTGTTATTTTGCTATTTGTTTTCTACATGCCTTGTAGCTTTTCTGGTCCCTTATTTCTTACATTACTCTCTCCTTTGTGTTTGATTCTGTTTGCAGTGAAATGTTTTAACCTCCTCATTTCCTTTTGTGTATATTCTGTAACTATTCTACGTGTGGTTACCATGTGGATTACATTTAATGTCCTAAAGTTATAACACTCCAATTTAAATTTATACCAGTTTAATTTCAATAATGTACAGAAACTCTGCTCGTTTATAGTTCCAGCCCCAACCCTTTCAATTATGGATATCACAAAACTACATCTCTATATGTTGTGTCCAAAAACATAAAATGGTAACTTTTTTTAATGTATCACTTTCTTAAAGTACGTAGAAAACAAAACATGGAGTTGTAAGCCAAAGGTACAATAATACTAGCTTTTAGACTAATAATTTTTAAAAATGCATTATTCTCTTGAATCATGTAAAAAACAAAAAAAGTGGAGTTACAAACTGTTTTTACAATAAGACTAGCTTTTATAATTACCCAGTGTTTTAAAGTCTTTGTCTAGCACTTCTGCCACTTACTCTTTCTCAGGGAAGTTTCTGTTGGTTCACTTTTTTCCCTGGAAAGGGCTATACTTCCCCGTTTCTTTGTATCCACTGTGATTTTGTTGTTGTTGGAAACTGGACACTGCAATCTAACCACATAGCAACCCTGGAATTCAGATTCCTCCCCTTGTGCCGGTTTGCTGGGTTTTGTTTTTAATTGCTGTAGGATGTCTGTGTGCTGAGGTGTAAACTGAAGGTCTCTGCAGGTCTTTTCTGAACCTGTGCCTTTCCCTGGGCCTCCATGGTGACTTTCTAATTTCCCTCACATACACATTTGCTTTTGAACGTCCTAATCTTTAATATCCGGCTCCCAAAAGGGGAAAAAGAGAACAATGAAGGGGGAGGGAAGGGCACCAGCTCTTTAAGTTCCCTGGAAGTCATTTCAGCTGGAGGGGGAGGGGTTTTCGACAACTGGGGGGCGTGTGCAACAACAGCTGCCTCTGTGTCTGCAACTCCATGATCAGTAGCAACAATCTGAACACAGAGTGCCCAATATTTGGAGGACGGATCCCTTATTGCCCACCCTAGCTCCCACCAGCTGCATACAAGTTCCCCATGAACACGTGTATAGCTGCCTGCCAAGGGCTGGGTGTGAGAATGGGTAGCTGTTACTGTGCTAAGAGCTGAAGATGACCAAAATTAACCATAATTCACCGTCCAAGCTTTCCTCTAACAGGTGCAAGCCTTCATTAGACTCCAGAGTTCCGAAATAGTTACACTGGACAGATTCTGCCAGCGAGACTGCTGTGTGTGTGCGGGGGACAGATTCCTGGGTTTCCTACCCACCATCTTCCAGAATCTTCTCTCCACACTGAATTTACATTGCTCAGTGGTTGAAGATGTAAAAGTGAGGCACTGATTTCCTTGTGACTGTGTGTCTACGCGTAAATGTGAAAAGAGCCTTTCCCTCCTTTGCCAAAGGAAAGTTGTTAGCCCTTACCAAGGGTCAGCAGCACGGTGCTCTGTGGGCAGCCGCAGCTCTTTCTGCAATATGGCAAGCTCCTTTTTCTCTTTCCTTTCTCTTTTTGTCAATGTTTGGAGCTTAATGTTTCATAAAAATCTGCCACTTTAAGGACATTTATAGGAACAGTTTATGACAAAAGGGGAGAAAACATATGCAAAAAATCTATATTTTAAGACTGGTTTATGTGGCTTTCCAACCAAAGAGGTGAGGCATTCAAGATGGTAGTATTTGGTTATTGAAAGAGTTTGAATGCTTGTTTACATGGGAAAGTTCGGAACAAAACAGCAATTACTTTCTGTCTTTAGGCACTAAGAACTTATATCTTGTGTCTCCTGACAGCTATTTTTATAAAAATTCATTTAATTAATTTTTTTATACAGCAGGTTCTTACTAGTTATCTATTTTATACATATTAGCGTATACATGTCAATCCCAATCTCCCAATTCATCGCACCACCACCACCACCCCTGCTTCCCCCCTTGGTGTCCATACGTTTGTTCTCTACTACATCTGTGTCTCTATTTCTGCCTTGCAAACCGGTTCATCTGTACCTTTTTTCTAGATTCCACATATATGTGTTAATATACGATATTTGTTTTTCTCTTTCTGACTGACTTCATTCTGTATGACAGTCTCTAGGTCCATCCACGTCTCTACAAATGACCCAATTTTGTTCCTTTTTATGGCTGAGTAATATTCCATTGTATATATGTACCACATCTCCTTTACCCATTCGTCTGTCAATGGGCATTTAGGTGGCTTCCATGACCTGGCTACTGTAAATAGTGCTGCAACAAATATTGGGGTGCATATGTCATTTGGAATTATGGTTTTCTCTGGGTATATGCCTAGTAGTGGGATTACTGGGTCATATGGTAGTTCTGTTTTTAGTGTTTTGAGGAACCTCCATACTGTTCTCCATAGTGGCTGTATCAATTTACATTCCTGCCAACAGTGCAAGACGGTTCCCTTTTCTCCACACCTTCTCCAGCATCTGTTGTTTGTAGATTTTCTGATGAAGCCCATTCTAACTGGTGTGAGGTGATACCTCATTGTAGTTTTGATTTGCATTTCTCTAGTAATTAGTGATGTTGAGCAGCTTTTCATGTGCCTCCTGGCCATCTGTATGTCTTCTTTGGAGAAATGTCTATTTAGATCTTCTGCCCATTTTTTGATTGGGCTGTTTGTTTTTTTAATATTGAGCTGCACTGATAGCTCTTTTTGAAATTGCCTTCTCCAAATCTACACCCCAGAGTCAAACTAATAAAACTTAAAAAAAATGTCTTTTATATCTAAACTGTCCCTGGCATTTCCCTGACTGCTGCTGGGTAACATCAAAGAGTTTTCTTCATGACCTTATGAAATAAGGGATGCTAGAAATAATTAGGAATGTTTGGCATTCTGCAAGTTTTTGCTTGGTTTATTACTGTTGTAAGAGCTGTCCTGTTTATCAAGCCTTCAGTAAAAAAAAAGACCTGCAAATGAAAAAAGGAGAAACTCAACCTCCTTAGTGATGACAAGTCTTAGGATGATACTTCAGCAGTTATGAACATTTTGGTTCTGTTAGAAACATGCTCCTTTTCATGTTAAAGAATGGCACAGTAATGGCCAATAAAAGAAAGATTCCATTTTTAGGTTTAAAAGAGCCTTTTCAGTTGGTGGGAATCCTAACACACTCTTTATGGAATAAATTAAAAGATCCTGGAGAGTTTTCATTACCCTCACTGTCCGTAATATACACTTACTGTAATGGTAGTCACTGACTAACTTCTCGCAAAACTAAACTTGTCTCAAGTTTGATATTGTTGTTTGTAATGAATAAATAATCAGAGCAATTCAGCCTTATCATCAACAGGTGGTTTCTGATTTTCTCCCACACTCTCCTAAAGACCCTGCCAGAACCACAGATCAATAATTAGATCTGAAAAAAAAAATTAGGTCTGGGGCTTCCCTGGTGGTGCAGTGGTTGAGAATCTGCCTGCCAATGCAGGGGACACGGGTTCGAGCCCTGGTCTGGGAAGATCCCATATGCCGCGGAGCAACTGGGCCCGTGAGCCACAACTACCGAGCCTATGCTCCGCAACAAGAGAGGCCGCGATAGTGAGAGGCCCGCGCAACACGATGAAGAGTGGCCCCCGTTTGCCACAACTAGAGAAAGCCCTCGCACAGAAACGAAGACCCAACACAGCCATAAATAAATAAATAAATATAATCAAACTGATGAGTTCCAACCCTGGCTCAGCTGCCTGCTTGGCCTTGGAGAGTTTGCCTAGTGTCTAAAAATAATAGTAATAATAATTAGGTCTGTTGGAAGAAACATCAAAAGAGCCTGATCAGAGAACTCTAATGGGTACCGTTAACACTTGATACAATAGAAAATAGGCTCTTGGTTACAGACACTCCTGTAAAGCTGAAATCCTCGAAACAAATGAACATCTTTCAGACTACCAAGGGATTGAGTCAGGGTTCCAGAACTCATTCACTTTGAGAATCTGGACTTCAAACTAACCCAAGATCAAGAGAACAAGGATTAATTACTTAGAGTAAATGACACAAATTTAGTTGTGGTTCATGTTCTATTTTGAATTGGGCTTATTATAAAATCCTTCTTTCTACTTCCTCTTTCTTTAATGCTTGATTTAACAGGTTATGTGTATAAAAACTAGATTAAACGTTCTTTAAATGGAATCTTGTTCTAATTAATTCTTCAGAATTCAGAAAAAATCTCTTGAAAATTTGTAAAGTAGATAAGTTATCAGGAAAAGTTAATACTAATAATAATCCTTTTAGTATAACAACATATGTTGAGTGGTCCTGTCTGTACAGCTTAAAACAATAGTTAAATAATATAAAAATGCCTTGACTAGCCTGTTTACCTTCTTTGACCATAGGTTTTTATAGATTGAACTAGAATCTGTCCCCCTTTCTACTAGAACATAATTGAAAAAAATAAAATCTGTACCCATGACCATGCCAGAGATGTCACATATAAAGGCAAATATCATTTAATTAGGCATGACAAGGCCATTAAAAACAAGTAGATTTAATATGTGGGATTGAGGTCTACAGTATCCTCCTAGGACACTGGTTTGGCTCATGTATTGCTTAAGGAATCCTAGCCTACAGGCAGCACGGCCAGGAGTACTGAAAAGTTGGAGCTCAGAGAAATGGAATAATCCCTGAGTTACAGGTAGTGGAGGTGAAGACTGGCAGAAATGCCTCGGCCACTGCTGTGTCATTGATCCCAGTAGATGAGGTGAAAGGGAATAAGTTATTTCTGCTACATAAAGGAAACAAAATTACAGACCTAGGATCTACAAACAAAACAAAAGTTAACTCTCAAGATTTATTATCACATAGGTCTAGTTTTGATAACCAGGCACAGAGGTCTTTGTGAATGAATCCACACTGCTTGATACACCTACATCTGTACAACTGGTCAACCACCAAATCAGAAAACTGCTAAACCACAAACATCGGTGGTTAAATCTGCATTGTAGGGGCAGAACTTCCACATCAGAGGGATCAAGAAGGAAAACTGGTACCTTGTTCTGACTCCATCATGACTGTCTACACATCATGTGCTCATCACAATCCAGAATCAGGAAGACAGAACAAAACAGGAAACCAGCTCAGGGAAACAAATCCAAAACAGGGAAAGGAAAAGAAACACGGGATCGCCCTTCTATCCCTAATCCCAATTAATGAATCTTTCAGTAATTCTCTAGCAGCTGCTGACTTTCGAATCAACTTCATCTCTGTTGTTTACAACGCTGATATGTGACGGACGGTATGATTATCTTGTGAGAAAACTGCTGCTTGTCCACCATGAATGGACTAAATGTGACCTTACAAACCATGGTAAATTTGTGCTTTTTTACTTTAAATGTGGAAGGCTGGTTTTTCTCAAGTCTGGATCCCTTGCAACAATTTGTTAGTAAAAATCCCTTTCTCTTGATGCTTTTGTCTGTATGCTTTTATTTCTCAGATTGGAAAATGGGTGTGACAACACTGACCCTCTGGTTTCATCACGCCGGCCCCTTTTTCCCAAAATGGGACCTGTTTGTCTCTACATCTGCCCCTTTGCTCCTGCCAGATTAGAATCAATATCTAATGAAATGCATTGATTTTTTTTAAAAAGTGAACCTTCTTTTATGTATCTGCTAGCTGCTTTAATTAACGATTTATCCAAATAGAAAGAGAGAGGAAAAGTCATAGTAAGAAGGGATCAGCTGGAGTCAAGGAATCAGTCAGTGGTTGCTGTGGGTAGAGCTTGAGACAAATTCTGGAAGAAACACTAAAGTTCCTTATGCTTTTTTCTAATAACTATGATTTGGAAAAAACAAGCACAGCCTTATAACACACATCAAAATCTATTTCACATGCCAAAATTGGTAAGCAGTTGGTCTGAGAAAATGATGCAATCAGTAACTCAACCCTCTGAATAGAAATAATGTCGAGTAAAGCAAATCTTATAGATTTGCGGTGTATGGTATGCATTTCTTTCAAGAGTTACCATCTCTAAATAAATAACCTACTCCATCTGTTTGGAAGACAAGAGGAATTGTATTTTTTAGCACCTTGAGATCTTATGCAGAGGATTTCACTGAATTAGGCTCTGAGAAATTCTCACATTGTTGAAATGTCAAGAAGTAAGGTAATGAGTAGAAATACGGACAAGAAGGTGGCTAAGATATGCATACATAATTTGTAGAAGAATCACTCTAAAAATAAAAACCACAGTTAATTAACAGGAGGTTTGCTGAAGCACCTTTTTGAACTAGAAATAAATTGATTTTTGAAAAATACTGAAAATGAGGCAAGTAACTGGTATAATACATTTTAACAAGATTTAAATAATTTGATTAAATATTAAGCATGATAGCAAAAAAATTATTACCTCAATTCACTGCCTCATTTTAAAAGCAGAAAGGAAGTAGAGGTGAAAATTTAAACACTGATTCTAGCTTCAGGGGAGAAACCTAGGAAGGCTTTTTATTTTTAGGTCAAGATTTCTGTCTAACAAAGATCCAAGAACTCTCCTAAGATGAAAATTTCAGACAATAGCATGTCTGAGACAAGATGAGGTCAGTATTTCTGTAAGAAAAGCTTGTTTTCAGGAATAGAACCTCTGGCCTGATATTAGCACATTGGGATAAGAGTAATGCATTGATTAATGCAAGTAGCCTAATGAAGAATTCTAACATTGCATTCCCATGTTCTTGCTTTCTCAAATTGATCTACCCCTCTGCCAAAATAAAAGAGTTTCAATAAAGGGCACAAAGGGCTACTACTCATAGATTACATTAGAGAGTGGTTTAATTTTTTCAAGAAAAGTCACATCTATTTCAGTTTCTACTTTGTATCTCCCTAGGGCTATAGAAAAGGCAGATACAATTTCCAATTTGTATAGAAGACAACTGCAGCCCAAAGAGATTAAATGATGTGTGTAAGGCTGCAGAGCTGACTGTATCCTGGCTTTGGTATCTTTCCATGAGTCTCTTGGCCAGAAACTCCTCTCTCCAACCAACCCTCCTCACTCCCTCCTCTGAACTTTTTTCACAGGTATAATCTGTACCACCTGTATGACACCTACCCTGTAACTCATTTTTTCAGTTGCTATAGACATTCACTGAAGTTTCCTCTAGTTAGCTTATATATGTAATTGATCTTTCCAACAATAATATAAACCAAGAACAGGATGACATCTAATAACCTTACGTTTATTGATAAATGAATAAACAATTTACATCAGCTCTTTGACTACACAAGGTAACCACAGGACTTTGATGGGAATTCATTCACATTTACCCTGCTGTTGTTACCTACCTCTGTGACAGATCCCTGGAACTCTAGTTCTACAGGATGCTGTATTCTAAAAAGGGTTTCATTGTAGCATATGTGTGGGAAATGCTGTGTCTGATGCTTAACTCAGAAATTTACAATGTATATTAGCGAAGTGAAGCCTCTTGCAGTTAGACAAAATGAAACCCTTTGGTGAATTTAGTTTAACCTAGAGTTTCCCAAATTTATCTGAAAAGAGAAACCTTCTTGTGCATGACACCCATTCCCTTCCCAGAGGACTGGGGGTCTGGGGAGGGGGGCTCGCTTGGGGTGGTCCTGATGGATAAGGGCAGCTACATTTCTGTTCCCGTTACTATGCTTATATGTCACCAAATACCCACAGATCCGTACCACCAAAGACACCTTAATTTCACAGCAACTTGATTTGATGTTGATAAAAATCAGAAATAAAAGAAATGCTCCGACTACACAAAAGGATGGCTGGTGAGGATGTATGGTAGTGTATGTTAAGCATTGTCTGATAGGAGCCACTCACTCTAAATACACTTTATTCCTAAATGCATTTTTCTTGTTCTGATTTCATACATTCACCCCCTACTCCCATACTTCGTTCACAGAGGACTTCATAAGCCAGAGAGATGAGTCTCACAGAAGAAAGAGTTATAATTATTTGCCTACAATTCCACTTTCCTCGTTAACCAATGAGCTGCTTATGGATGAATTCCCCGTGCAGGTTCTCAAATGAGAACATTCGTTGACTGAAATTCACTTACTTTTCTGTCCCAAGTTGATTTTCTTCCTAGTACCCAGCAGCCAAGCCAAGCACTGGTTTCTACTAGGCAGTTCTCATTCTATTTATATTACTGAATTGAGCTTTGGATATCAGTGGGTCTTATCTGGCTTTGGGTGACTGCTTCCCCAGGGTCAAACCAGGGCATGAAAGATCCGCCTTCACAGCTGAAATAAACTTCAGACTGCAGGTAACTCGAGGCATCAATCACTCTAACCTTCTAACACACATCATGGGACCCTAAAGTATATGCCAGGGACCTGCACTTGTTCCAGATCTTATAAGATCCTTGTCTCCTTATGCTTAGGAGATAATCTCCTTCCATGGGTATAAGATGATTTAGAGCAGCCCCTACCAACAACAGTAAAAATACCTTTTCTTTAAAAAAAAACTTCTCTTTATAGTAGCCTCTCTAAAGTCATTGCTGAACACAGCATGTGGTCCATTACGAGTCAGGTTTTATTGACTGCCTTTTTTCCTATGAATGAGACACATCACTGTTGCATATCTAGTAATTTTGGGTTGAAAATAAACAGTTTTAGCAACTCTGAAAAAAAAAAACACTTCTCTTTATTTGTCCTCACTTTGAGATAGATTTTTAACAAAATTTGTTTATAAAACTAAATGTCTAGGTCAAAGCTTAGTTTTTTTAGTTTCTGCCTGTATTTTAAAATTTTTTTCAGAATAAAGAAACGTGGCATATTTTATAGTTTTATAGTAGACAGAATTCCAATTTCAATTTTGGGTTCATTATTGGAACCCAAAGATAATGTTAAATTATTTTAATAAAAAGTGGTCATGTTTTAGATATTTCTCCAAATTCCCTAGCTAGTGAAAACAATCCTCCTATGAATGTAAAAATATATTGGGCTATACAATATTGCCCGTTTCTTTATTAATTAACCACAGTGGACGTTTTGTATGGAATTGCTGGCATTATTAATGTATCTAGAATTCCGGTGTTTATATTGTAGGCTTATGCTCCGTGTGTACAACTAAAACTTAAAGTATTTATACTTTGATGAGTTTAAAACTTTGGTGTGTTTGTGCTATACAACAACTATATATATCAACAACTATATATCAACAACTATATAATTATATATCAACAACTATATCAACAACTATATCAACAGCTATATCAACAACTATTATAATTATATGGACTCTCCATAAGGTGATAAATAGAAAAAAGATAAAGCATGAAGATAAACAATAAAAGAATAAAAGAGAATAAAGGCAGAAGCAAAAAATGAGCCTAGAGGACCAAACATAGACCAAAGATTATTTCCACTAATCCCACTCAATCAAAGTGACTAAATATTAGATCTGGGCCCAGCTGATGACACATTTATTACAAGCAACGCTTAATACTGCAAAACTCTAGGAAAAGGAAAAAAACTGGATAGTCCTTTGGCAATTTCTTTATTGTAATGGGATTTCACTTGTAGCAAAGGAGGAAGATACGGTGAATGGAAGAGATTGTAGGGAAGATTAAAAAAGGCAGGAAAATATTAGACACAGGGTTTCTGCAGATCAGTTGCCCTAAAGTCCAGCAAAGCGGCTGGTGTCTGAGTTTTCTTATCTAAGCAGCTGCAGTTTTTGAAAACTTGAAGTATGCATTCATCTTCAGAAATCTGATTTTCCTGGCTGTCTGCCCTCATGGCAGTGAGGTGTGGTGATGAGAGGGCCATTCCTGTGGTAAGGATGACTTTTTTAGCAGCGTCAACTTCTAGAACGGACACTGCAGGTTTTGCCCCGGCACTGTGTCAAGCTGATTTGGCGTGACTAAAAGGATCACCGAAGAGCCTGAACTCTGGTGTACAAACAACTTAATTATGATAATGCAGTGATTGTGGTCAGCACCGTCGAAACAAATCAAAACAATGCATGCAAACCCAAGCCAAGCACCAATCAGAAACAAGGAGGAGTCTTCAAGTTACAGAAAAGCTTTTCTATGTACATCTTATAATCCAGAATGAACAGTCTCTGCTACCTTATTTTCAAAGTCAATAGAGACTTGGAGTATAGGCTTCCTAGAATGTATGGGCCATTAGCTTCTTTGAAGGAGTGAAGATTCAGTGGTGCCAGTTAGGGCTAGCATAGTTCCACCAGCTGCCTGGAGGTCTTGCAGAAACTACTTTCCTTCCAGTGACAAATTGCAAAGGTCAAGTACAGGAGGTGAGAGGTGGGTGGGGACTAGAATAAATAGCCAGGTTCAAGGAAGGACAACCATGACTTGGGAAACAGCATAGAACCATCTGGTGGTTCTGTTCTTCATCAAGGAACTCAGGCCAGAGCAAAGCTGGAGAGGACTTTGGAACTTCAGGGAGGTGTCCCCTTAGCCACTATTGGTGATACTCAGGGTGTTAGAAATTGATTTCTATCAGAAATTTATTTTCTCACAGTTCTTAATGCCTCAAGTCTGAAATCCAGGTGTCGGCAGGGCTTTCTGTCTTCTCTTCTTTCCTTCCTTCTTTAGCTGGAGACTCAGGACTGCCATCCTTGCTGGTTCTAACCAGTAAAATTAAGTGGCTGACCTCCATCCTGTGGTGAAGGGCAGAGTGGCTGCCTGCTTAGCAGCTGATGGGGCTACTCTGGGTGAAATAGGGTGGAAACGGGAATGCTACTGTTCAGGTGGAACTGGGTATCTCCCCTCCCCCCCATTCATACACTGAAGTCCTATAGGCCCCATTACTCCAGAACGCGGTTTTATTTGGAAACAAAGTCGTTGCAGATGTCATTTTTTAGGATGAGGTCATACGGGAACAAGTAGGTCCCTAATCTAGTATGAGTGATGTCCTTATAAAACGGAGAGATTTGGAGGCGGACATACGTATACAGGGAGAACATCAAGTAAAGATGAAGACAGAGATCGAGGTGATGCTTCTATAAGCCAAAGAACACAGAAGATGGCCAGCAAATGCCAGAAACTAGGGGAGACACATGGGACACATTTTCCCACCCAGCCTCAGAAGGAAGCAGCCCTGCCGAAACCTTCTTGCCTCCAGAACCCTGAGAAAATAAATATCTATTGTTTAATCCACCCAGTTAGTGGTACTTTGTTATAGCAGCCGAAGCAAGTGAACATACTGGGCCACATTTGGATTTAGGCCCATGTTCAGAGCAGCTCCTTTGAAGAGGAGACCACAGACAACAGTTAGCTATCTTTCGTTTTATTTGACAAATATTCTCATGTCCTCCGTCACATGTGATCCCACGTAATCTGTCATTCCACTTCTAGCACACTTGGAAATCCCTTGAATGACCTCCCCACCTTCTAGTCCCTAAGATTAGTGTGGAGACAAGATAAGCAAAATCAAATAAACATGACTTACTTAAATAAAAATGATGATTCAGCCCACGACCCCAGCTGTGATCGTCACTGTCATTACCACTAGATTCCGCTTCATCTTACTCTGTGAGAAGGAGAACTCGCTCCGTGTTCCCCAGAGCCAACAACACACAGTCCCAACTCAGGATGCGAAGACAAGCAGACCAGTTTCCGAACAGCAACAGGAAGTCCTGAACAGCAACAGAAAGCCGCCCAGGTGTCTCCATGGGGATAACCTCCCACTTTACTGGGAACAGAAAATCAAGTTTAAATTCTGTCCTATGTGACTCCTCTCAACTGAGTCTCCTCGTGAATTTCAAGAGCTTTAATAGATTTTATTATGGTGAATACCTGGAGAAGGCCATGGTTCTCTCTGGGAAATCAGTGACCGTAAAGTCTCTCTATCTTGGAAATGAAAGATGATTCCCACACACAGCTCTGCATGCTGCAGAGAAGCAGGGGAAACTGCCAGGGCACACCTCCACCCTTCCGGGAGGTGACGGCCCAGGAAGGGGCTGGGACACTTGTTCTGGAGGAACACGGGAAATAAGTCTCAGCACATACAGTTGACCACCAACGGCAATGATAAAAAAAAAAAAATGCTTTTTGGTTTTGTTGCATGTAAAAGGCCTTGTGCTGGGAAACTCGGCAAGAACGTGAGCGCCCTGAAGTCAGGACTCAAAGCTGCTGTCACCCTGCGTTGTTGTTTCCAGGAAGCTTGTTTGTATCTGACACCCACCCCACGCCCCTGCCCCCCTGGGGACTTGGCCCAAGGAGGCCCCAGAAGGTGGGAAGGGGCTGTAGGTCCCCTGCTGCTTGCCTTCAGCCAAGTCCACTCCTCATAAGCTCCTGGCCTCCCCGGTGCGGGCTGTTCTCGGGGCAAAGAAAGTCTCCAGGGATGCCAGTGAGCAAGCTGGGAGACCCCAGTGGTGCTGTTCTCGGGGCCCCCTTGGGGTAGAAGGGAAGCAGGAGCTTGTGCCCGTCCCAGTGGGACCAGGTCCCTCAGCTGTCTTGGGAAAAGGTAGAAATAAAGTGGGGGACTTGCTCCAGGAAAAAAAAAAAAAAGGCCATTATCCACCAAGGGGTTTCTTGTCTACCTGAGGGAGGGACAGAATGTGAGTGGAGTTAGGAGGATGGGGAATTGGGGACGCTTACTTCAATACTGTGACTTTGTTCATTGGGAGGTCAATAAGAACAGGAAAGTCAATCTATCCCGTCGCTTGATACCGTGGAATGGGTCTGCATATGTCCGAACATATGCAAATTGGTCAGATTTTCATCCCAGCAGAATTAAACTGGGAAGCACGAGCCAGTGTGTGTCACCATCCTCTGACCACATCCATGGCAGCCCCTCGCTTACCAGATGAAACACACGCTCTCTGGGACGGGCAAACGGCACCCCTGCAGGTCTCAGGAGCTCGCTCCTCCCACCAGGTGGCCCTGGTTGTAGTTTTGTGAATTATGCACAGGAGTTGGGCCACTGGGGTCTAACTCCTGTTGTTCTTGCTTCCTCCATTGTTTGCTCTTTTGTCTGGCTTCTTCTGACTTGTCCGGGCTCAGCTGGGGGGTCACATCATTTAGGAGGCTGCTCCTATATCCCCTTCTCCCGAAGATGCTTTGGCTCGTGCCCACCCTCCAATCCAGGCCTATCTCCAGCAGAATGTGAGAGTCTGTTCACCTCAGTCATGTCCTTGAGGCACTTAACACCTGAGCTTCTGGTACTTGGGACTGGCCTGGATCAAGGCAGGCATTCCACAAACACTGCACTGAACGACGTACCTTCCAATCTCTCCGCCTCAATGGTAGCCAGGAACTAAAAAAGCAGAAGCCACCGACCCCCAACCAATGCAAACACCAGTCAGGCATCCCAAGGTAGTACTTAAAACTGAAGCATAAGCTATTCCCCAAGTGAAGGGAGTTGCTTTCAGAGATCTGAATGATCTCAAATGTTAGTCCTAAATTTAACGTTATGTTGTTTTATTTTTACCATACAAATCTCGCATGCATATATATTTTTCGGTAATGCATTTAGTTGCCTGGGAAACCAAAAGGGTCTATGCAGAGTGAGAGAAATGGTTTGAAGAAAACTAGCCACAGAAGTGCTCCTGGATTGTCCTCTCTTGGTGTCATCACTTGCCCCATGGATGCCCATCACATACACTTGAGCTGCTGGAAGACCTCACTCTGCACAGCTCGCAGGGTGAGCCCACAGGGAGAGGAGGGTGTGCTGACTCAAGAACGGAGGAGAGGGCCCAGCTCGATCATTTGTGAGGGGCCACATTCCGGCTAATGGCATCTGGATCCAAGAGTAGTGTTTTGATGGGTTTCCTAGTCGTGGTGGTTTTCGGAATTATCAGAAAAAGACAGGAGTTAATAATGCTGTTGGGGAGAGGTGTCAGGTTTCCAGGGCTTCTCGGGAGATGTCTGTACCGAATTTGGAGCTAATTTCCTCAGTTTCCGCACTATTGCTATTTTGGGCTACAACATGCTTTTCTGTGGCGGGGCAGTCCTGTATGCTGCATGGCCAGCATCCTGTATGCTGCATAGCCACCATCCCTGTAGACACCAGATGCCAGTAGCAAACCCACTATACCAAGAAAAAAATGTCTCCAGACTTTGCCAAATATCCCCTGGGGGGAAAAACTGCACCTTTCTGAGAGTCACTGCTCTAGAGATTCACAGTGAGGAGAGACAGGGTCTTTGTCATCTCGGGCTGCTGTACCAAAATAACACAGATTGGGTGGCTTAGACAATAGATGTTTGTTTCTCACAGAAGCTGAGGATGGAGAGTCCAAGATCAAGGTTCTGGTAGATTGGGTTCCTGGTGTTCCAGGCTTGTAGACAGCACTTACTCTGTGTGCTCACATGGCCTTTCCTCGGTGCATGTGCATCCTCTTCTTATAAGGGCACTAATCCCATCAGGAGGGTCTCACCCTCATGAACTCATCCAAACATAATCACCTCCTAAAGGTCCCAACTCTGAATACCATCACATTGGGGGTTAAGGTTTCACTGTACGGATTCTGGGGGGACACAAATATTCACCTCATAACACCAGGTAACTACTAGAAGTGGGCAAAGTTAAGTCACTTTCTGAAAGTCACGGGACAGTCATATCAAGTTCCTGATGGGAAGATTCTTTTTGCTGACATCTCCTTGTGTCCTTTCCATACTTCTCAGTGACCCTGGAACTTCATGCTTCATGGGCTTTGTGCGATTAGAGGGGCAGATGAGGGATGTGATTTGGCGTAACTGACATAACACAAATTGCTTGTCAAATTTCCTCTCTCACTTGTCTGCAGAGTGTAATATAAGAAAAATAAATGTCTAAACATGCATTGGCATGGACGTTGTACTAACTTTCAACCTGAAAAATGAAAATGTAAGACTTGTCAAATGTGTTGTGATAACTTCCTTGCTCACCAGCTGCAAGGAAATAGCACCCTCTCAGAGAAGACCCCAGGGAGCCCTTGAGTTTATACCACTCAGGAGGCACATTTACTATCTACCATTGCATTGCAGATGTATGCGTCCATCCTTATCTACGAGGCTTCCCGAAATTCTTTCAACTCTGGAAATACTTTCCATTTTCCAGACACCTGAACACACCTGTGTTCTATAAATAATTGGTTTCAATACCACTTGTGCAAAAGTAACATAAAGAGTGTTTTTTCCTTAAGCAGGAATTATCTCACATTTTATCTCTCCTGATAGTTAGTCATTTCTTTTAAATAGTAAATTTGGGAGCCACAAGCTATTCACTGTCTTAGTGAAAATATATAGTGTTTTCCTCCGTGTGATTATAGACTATAGTTAGCAAATAATAGTGGAGATATTTCCAGTGCCAGGTTCATAGTACGGCCCAACAAATTTTCAATGAAAGAATCTAACGAGTTCCATAAAGCACCTTTTCAATAATCTCTTCTTAGAAATTTTTTAAAAAAATAATTAATTTATTTATTGTTTGGCTGTGTTGGGTCTTCGTTGCTGTGCTTGGGCATTCTCTAGTTGTGGTGAGCAGGGGCAACTCTTCGTTGTGGTGTGTGGGCTTCCCATTGTGGTGGCTTCTCTTGTTGCGGAGCACGGGCTCTAGGCATGCTGGCTTCAGTAGTTGTGGCATGTGGGCTCAGGAGTTGTGGTGCATGGGCTTAGTTGCTCCGCAGCATGTAGGATCTTCCCAGACCAGGGCTTGAACCCATGTCCCCTGCATTGGCAGGTGGATTCTTAACCACAGCACCATCAGGGAAGTCCCAGCAATTTGTTTTTTAAGTGGTTTAGACGATTGAATTGTGTGTGTTCTTAGCCGGTCAAGTTTTAACTGAAGGCTTTTTTTCTTCCATCTCTACCAATCTCTGATATATTTCTTTTCTCTTTCAAGCCATATATTTCTTTCCTCTTTCTTCATCCAGGTCTGCTGGTCCCTAGACCTTTAGACCAAGAATTCATGAACACTTCTTTGCAAGAAACACACTCAGGGGTATCCACCAACTCAGGTCCCAATGGAAAATAGATCCAAGGACACAACAAATTATGTTAAATCTTTGTCATTGACTAACACCCTGGTTCTTACATTTTTTTTTACAATTAATTAGTGCGCACTGCTACAGACTGGTCTATCTATTTAATACTGAAGGGAGAGAAAAACCTATGGTAGATAACTTACTCCAAATTACCCGGTTAGGTTTAGTTTTTTTTTTTTTTAACATCTTTATTGGAGTATAATTACTATACATTGTTGTGTTAGCTGCTGCTGTATAACAAAGTGAATCAGCTATACGTATACATATATCCTCATATCCCCTCCATCTTGCGTCTCTCTCCCACCCTCCCTATGCCCCCATTCTAGGTGGTCACAGAGCACCAAGCTGATCTCCCTGTGCTATACAGCTGCTTCCCACTAGCTATCTATTTTACATTTGGTAGTGTATATATGTCCATGCCACTCTCTTATTTAGTCCCAGCTTACCCTTCCCCCTCACTGTGTACTCAAGTCCATTCTCTACGTCTGCGTCTTTATTCCTGTCCTGCCCGTAAGTTCATCAGAACCATTTACTTTTTAGATTCCATATATATGTGGTAGCATACGGTATTTGTTTTTCTCTTTCTGACTTATTTCACTCTGTATGACAGACTCTAGGTCCATCCACCTCACTACAGATAACTCAATTTCGTTTCTTTTTATGGCTGAGTAATATTCCACTGTATATATGTGCCACATCTTCTTTATCCATTCATCTGTCGATGGACACTTAGGTTGCTTCCACGTCCTGGCTATTGTAAATAGTGCTGCAATGAACATTGTGGTACGTGACTCTTTTTGAATTATGGTTTTTTCAGGGTATATGCCCAGTAGTGGGATTGCTGGGTCATACGGTAGGTCTAGTTTTAGTTTTTTAAGGAACCTCATACTGTTCTCCATAGTGGCTGTATCAGTTTACATTACCACCAGCAGTGCAAGAGGGTTCTCATTTCTCCACACCCTCTCCAGCAATTATTGTTTCTAGATTTTTTGATGATGGCCATTCTGATTGGTGTGAGGTGATACCTCACTGTAGTTTTGATTTGCATTTCTCTAATGATCAGTGATGTTGAGCATCCTTTCATGTGTTTGCTGGCAATCTGTATATCTTCTTTGGAGAAATGTCTATTTAGGTCTTCTGCCCATGTTTGGATTGGGTTGTCTATTTTCTTGATATTGAGCTGCATAAGCTGCTTGTATATTTTGGAGATTAATCCTTTGTCAGTTGCTTTGCTGGCAAATATTTTCTCCCATTCTGAGGGATGTCTTTTCGTCTTGTTTATGGTTTCCTTTGCTGTGCAAAAGTTTTTATGTTTCATTAGGTCCCATTTGTTTATTTTTGTTTTTATTTCCATTTCCCTAGGAGGTGGGTCAAAAAGGGTCTTGCTGTGACTTTACATTTAGTTTTATTACAACTGTAACTAAATACAATTTGAAAATAAAGTCTTTTTAAAAATCAGAGCTCTGTTACATTATAACTTTCACATATATCCCCACTGGGAGATGGAATATACAAATGGGCAGTGGCCAGACCATGTATAAAAATAGAACTTGGAGCCACAACCTGCAGCAACCTGCCCAGGAAACCAGCCCCTTATACAATAAACACAGGAAGCCAGCCTGCTCTAAGGCAGACTTATCAGGAAAGTCACATTACCTCGAGCGACAATCCAGGATGCTAAACAATAACTGTAACAATTGTCCCCAAATGCCTAGGACTTGATTAATAACTGGCAGCTTCCCTAATTTGGAGACCAACGGAAAACCAGCCAGAGAAAGGCAAACATGCACCCCTAACCATCACATAGGATGGTCTGCTTCTCCTTAGCCCTCCCCCAGCTTCCCCAGGCCAACAGCCTCCCATCAGGGCCCAGTGGAAGCCTCCTCTTTCCTCCACTATGAAGTTTTCCCACTCCCCTGCCTGCCTGTGAGTCTCTGCCAAACACACAAGTGATGGTGGCCAACTCCCCTGCTACAGGAGGCTCAGAAGAGACAGAAGCTTCGGATGGTCTTTGTTCATTTCTATACTACCCACCCCTCCATCGTGAGCGGGTGTGCATTCGGAAACTGCCAGATCAGCTGCTTTCCTTCCCAAGGGTCTCAAGGAGACTCTTTTCTTTTTTTTTTTTTTTTGGCATGTGGGATCTTAGTTCCCTGACCAGGGATTGAACCGGGCCCTCAGCAGTGAAAGCACGGAGTCCTAACCACTGGACAACTGGGGAATTCCAAAGGAGGCTCTTTATTAAAAAATGCTACCATCTCTGGGATAGATGTAGAACATGAAGAGGGATACAAGAGCAAATTGAAACTGAAGAGAATTCTGGATGAGAGACATGCAATCGGCCATACAGCAACTCGGCCAGGACAAGGAGCCTGTGAAAAATGGACACGCAACTCCATGGCTAACTTCACTCATCATGGTAGGGAGTGGAGATGAACTGACAAGAACCTGGGCCCTGATGGACAGGTGCTTCAGCCACTGTGAATCACCCATTCCATCTTGTGCATTTGGAACTTCTCTTGGCATGTCTCCCTCTAGCAGAAAAAAAAAGTGAGAAATAGAAAAATCCAGATCTTTGACACTAATAAATAACTCTGTAGGATATATGAAAATGTTCTAATGCTGGAAAGTCAGACTTGCAAGAGATTTTTTATGAGAATTGAGAATTTCCCTCTGTTTTTATAGAATTAGTTTTTTTTTTTTTTTTTTTTTTTTTTTTTAGCTACAGATTCTGTAATATCTGTTCCCTAAGAACTTAAAGCATGAATACCAATTGTTCATTCAACAAATACTGATTGACAGTCGGAGATTTTGTTGGCCTAGGACTCATTCAAAAGGCAAACAGGAGTGACATGATCAGACCTATGTTCTAATGCAACTGAGAATAAACTTCAAATTTTACACTAAACATACTCAGTTTTTGCTTATTCTTTCTTCACAGTTGAAACCCGTGCATTTAATAAGCCTTGTCATCCCATTATGTTTATTTTCTATGAACTCTCACAGTACTTAAAGTGTGCACTGTAATCTGAATGTATGTGAAAAAATACATAAGGTTGGTTTCTTGGGCCAGGGCTCAGTCTCTAGCTGAATGACCCAGTCCCTGAGAGTAGAGACCCTGTCACACTTTCCACGCTTACTTGGGAGGGAGTAACTGAGTGTGGCTGGAGAGGTAGGGACACTGGAGCCCAAATGCTGTTAAAGTTAAATGAAAATGAATTTTGAATAATCAACAGCTTTACGTTACCTGCGCCTCTATTTCCTCTCAGTATCATCTGGCTACCTGTCCACGACGAAACAAAGCAGTTCTTGAGATGCATGCGCCCTCTCAGGCCATGGAGAACTGAAACCCTCTGCCCCCAGCTCCCAACTCCCCATGCCCACTTCCTGCACACACACAACTCGGCCAAGCAGGATCCAAGTACGGGCTGACTGTCTTCACGAACATCACTTAATTAATTCACTGTCCTCATGAACGACACTTACTATTCCAGGAGACTCTTGCCCGGGAAAATAACCTGACTGTTCGATACAGAAACTTTGGGAAAGACCCATGAAGTTTTCCACAAAACATCAACAGACGGTTTGTGCCTTATGATGCCTTGAATTCCCGTTTCTACCAATCCTGAACTGTGGCAAGTTCCAGCATTGAAAGACCCGCCTTAAAACAAACTTCAACAAAATCTGACGTCACCTCACCCCCCTGAGACACTGACAAAGCTCCACTGAGTGGTGATGTCCCTTGCCAAGGTGAACAATAAACTCAGCTTGGTTTTAGCAACAGGCTGTTCTGATGAGATTTTGGGGGAACCAGAACTGGATGCCATCAAGGACCACTTTTTCTCACACGAAACTCACGTGGGGAAGGGCATTTGACGTAACAAGCCTTTTGCCTTTGCCCTTCATTAGACATGCTATAAAATTATTACATAACACTTACATAAGTTGTTGTTACTTATGGTCTGTGCCTGTAATGCTTTTTTTCCATGAGTTGGTTTATTTTCTTCTTATTTAGAATAAACAAGACACGAATAGGGCAACAGCTAGTTTGGTTTTAGATTTAATCAGCCTCTCTTAACCATATGACTGAATGTAGGCAGTTTTCTGAAAGTTTCAAAAGAGAACTTAGAATAGGAACAGGGTGATAAACATGATTGGCTATAAGCTGACTGCCAAGCCAACTTAATCTCAGATGACTAATCAATTTGGTCTCATTTGAAGCTTAAACTAAGGTGTTTTTCTTGTTTCTTGTCTAATAATTTCTATCCAGGCTTTGATGTTTTTGTAAGTGGAGGCAAGCTTATCCGAGAAGTTTCAGAGGAAAAAAAAAAAAAGCTTAAATGGTGCCATGAGTGAAATAAATGAATTTCAATGTCTGTAGGAAGAGGCTGAGCTCTTTGGTATAAAGCACAGCAGATTCAATACCAAAGGAGGAATTCAACTACACTGGATATTGCACTCAAATCCTTCCGGCAAATCCTCATCTCAAAGGATTTGCCTAAAAATGTACTTTTTACCTGAGATTTTTTTTTTTTTTTGCAGTACGCGGGCCTCTCACTGCTGTGGCCTCTCCCGTTGCAGAGCACAGGCTCCGGACATGCAGGCTCAGTGGCCATGGCTCACGGGCCCAGCCCCTCCACAGCATGTGGGATCTTCCCGGACTGGGACACGAACCCGTGTCCCCTGCATCGGCAGGCAGACTCTCAACCACTGCGCCACCAGGGAAGCCCTTACCTGAGATTTTTTGTGGTTCACTGGAGACACCGTGAGATGGCCCTTTTTGTTGCACCATGTAGACAGTACAGGGACAATGGCATATCAAAGAGAGACATGGATGGAATCCCTTGGAGGGTGCACCAGGTCACAAAATGTGTATTTGATCTGCTACTTTGTGTTCATGTGTCTGACTCTGTTTCAGGCAAGCTTGTTTTGGTCATTAAAGCCTAGAGTTCTTGGCAGTTGTTTCCTCTCGAAATTAAGGAATAACAAAACAGGCTCTTTCTTTTTATCAAGCTCTGCACATGTGCAGGTGAATATAATTACAGGTAGTGGGGATTCCAGCTACTTGTGTCATTTGCAGATAGTTCTTTATTGCCAACACTTTCCCTCATTGTTCCATTATTTGCCAGTGGGCTTCTTAGAAGAATAGAGATACGATGGCCCAATAGAAAGTCTTCGTGAAAGGAGTGCTTTTTATTGGGAAAAAAATTTTAAGCATCTGCATAAAAAAAGATTTGTGCCTGCAATAAAATGAAAAACGGGCTTTGGAGAAAAGGCCTCATCGCAATAGGCCTGAGATAACTTTAAATATACTGAGAGTTTTAATCTCTTTCTCACAGAACAAGTGCACTGAATAACCACTGTCTGGGAGCCTCCACAGGACCAAGGGAAACATATGCAGGAACATAAGCAAGTCAGACACTATTAATAGAACTAGAACTGGTTAGAACTAATCCTGCTGCTATTGCCATGAGGCATAAGGCGAATGACAACAGTGGTGAACTCAGGGCCCGACAAGTCCCGAGTATGGTTCTAAGTACTCTGTATGTCTTCATTTATTTCTCATGACTGTCCTATGAGGTCAGCACTATTTTTATCTCTCTTTAAAACATGAAGAATCAGGGGCTTCCCTGGTGGCGCAGTGGTCGAGAGTCCGCCTGCCTATGCAGGGGATACGGGTTCGTGTCCCGGTCTGGGAAGATCCCCCGTGCCGCGGAGCCGCTGGGCCCGTGAGCCATGGCCGCTGAGCATGCGCGTCCGAAGCCTGTGCTCTGCAGCGGGAGAGGCCACAACAGTGAGAGGCCCACATACCGCAAAAAAAAAAAAAAAAAAAAAAACCATGAAGAATCAAAGGCACAGAGAAGGTAAGTAACTTGCCCAAGTGATTCAAGCTAGAAAATGCACAACACCTATCACTGAGCCAGAAAGAAAACGTCAGCAAGGGGAAGTAAGTCAGAGAGAGGAAGACAAATGTCATATGATATCACTTTTACGTGGAATCTAAAAAATGATACAAATGAACTTATTTACAAAACAGAAACAGACTCACAGACTTAGAAAACAAACGTATGGTTACCAAAGGGGAAAGGTGGGCAGGAGGCAAAAATTAGGAGGTTGGGATTAACATATACACACTACTAGATATAAAATAGATAATCAACAAGAACCTACTGTATACCACAGGGAACTCTACTCAATACTCTGTAATAACCTATATGGGAAAAGCATCTGAAAAAGAATAGATATAGGTATATGTATAACTGAATCGCTCTGCTATACGCCTGAAACTAACACAATGTTGTAAATCAACTATACCCCAACATAAAATAAAAATTTAAAAAAATGTCAGCAAGGGGAAAAGATACAAAAAGGAATATCAGAGATACCAAGGGCAAGAAACACATTTCCTATTACCTTCATCAGCAGTTTCCTGCAAACCCCACCTCGCGGTTCCAGGCCACGTGTATCAACTCTCAGCCCCAACCTTACAGCTCGTCCCATTTCTCACCTCCCACCCCATATATCACACCTCCCTCCCTTGAAAAGAGAACTTACCCCTGGCCTGGCACTGCTGTCAGTGGCGTTTGTAAAAGTTGAAGGCTTGCTACATAGTAAACACAATGCAGTAGTTTCTAGATGACTCCAGGTCTTTGTGCAGAGGCACCACTTATTTTTCTGTATGAGAATAGTCTTCTCATGAAGAGCTGCGTTCCCCACACTGAGCGGCCCCAGTTGGTTCTATGTTTACAGGTATCCAAAGAGTTGTGACACTGCCATCACATAAAATTGCCTGTTCATTTCTGGTTTATTTTTAATGTACTCGCCAAAGTTGAACAGTAGACTGAGGTCTTTGAGCTGGTTTTTGAGAACAAGGCATGGGCTTCAGGCCAGCCTCTTGCCTGGCTGAAGCTTTAGCAATGCGGAGGGTCAGAGTTGCCACCTGTCATGTGAACGTGGGCTTGAGGTCTGGCAAGACCTGAATCATCTCTTTCACACCACAGGCTTGATTGAGGAACGAAGGAAATGGAAAGGTCTGAGAAAGTAGTATGACGGACATAGAACTGGAGCCATAAGCAAGGCTCCCTAAACAAATACTCCCAAACTATTAAAGGGACCCAACAGAATTACATAGGATATTTTCAACTGGAGACATCTGAGATACACCAGATGCCTCAGAAAGAAGCCTTTTCTGAGCTCCCCTTATCTGACTAAAGGCAGAGCTTCTTGAGAAGGGAGATGCCATAAATCCTCTCTCTGAGGAGCTTCCAGCCAAGAAGGAGACTGACCATTAGCACAGTGATGAGAAATTGCATAAATAAACTCTATAGACGCTGCCATACACTCCATTTATTTCCCCCTGGAAGCCCTAGTTCCCCCTCCTTTCCACTATTAAGCTGGTATATAAGCCTTTACTCTTGGCTGTTCAGTGAATTACTCAGATTACTGAGTACCCCGCATGCATGTGACTCTACTGTCAATTTGCACTCCCGCACACCACCCCAGGCCACTAAGACCTAAGTTGGCAGAAAAGAAGTTTTCCTCCCACAGTCTGATCTGAAGCCCGGAGTTGGGTGTGCCGGGGCATGCCAGTGGTGGGTTGTTTTAGAGGTTGGCTGTGCTTGGCGGTACTGTACGTACGTGGTCTTTGGCTCTGGAGAAAGAAAACCCTACCATGAAGAGCAAGGCTGGAGAGACTGAACTGCTACTGGCCTACACTTGAGATTGTTGGGGATGATGAGGTGTGACGGGATCACAGTGGGGCACGCTACAGCCACCTGGCCAGACAGGGCTCATGGTGGGCTATCTGTGTCCGCTGAAGACAGGGGAGGTCCACCTGCACCACAGAGTTGGGTTTGATCTGGCTACCTGGCTGCAGAAAGAAGTCATCTCCCAAGACCATAGCCCCCGTGGTACTGTGGGCTCTCAGATACACCAGCTCCGGAGGACTGAGTCCAGTGCTGGGACCCTGGGCCAGGGCTGTCTCCCACCACTGGGCCTTTACTCGGTACATGCTGGAATCAAACTTAGGTGTTTGAGCAACAGATTCTTTTTCTGAGGATAAGTCCTTCACATCCCAATACTATCAGTGAATCACCTTTTGAGAATCTAAATAAATGCCATCATTGTATCACAGCACACAGCATTACCTTGAATAAGGTAATGTTCACTGAATGAGTTAACTTAGATTGTTACTAAAGAAATACTGACAAATGAGATGTAGAACAAATCCATTTAAATGAATCTGGGAAAAATTTAGTTTTATTCCTGTATTTGTGTGTTAGAGAACCTGACATAGTTCGTATAACTTATTTCAAAATAATGACGTTTCCTCTTCAAGTTGCTTATGTATTTTTTTCAAACTCCCTGATTGTTTCATTTATTTTTATTGTTTTACACTTTCTTTTAATTAAGACTCACATGTTGCATTTCGTCATTTTGTCTCTTAAATTTCTCTTTTTTCTAAGTTTTTTTAAAATTGAAGTCTAGTTGATTCACAACATTGTGTTAGCTTCAGGTGTATAGCAAAGTGATTCAGTTATACATATACATAGTCTTCTTTTTTCATTTCTTTTCCATTATAAGTTATTACAAGATATTGAACATAGTTCCCTGTGATAGACGGTAAATCCTCGTTGTTTATCTATCTTATATATGGTAGTGTGCATCTGCTAATCCCATACTCCCAACTTATGCCCCCCCCACTTTCCCTTTGGTAATCATAAGTTTTTTTCTATAAAAATAAGCAATGCTTCATGAATTCGTGTGTAATCCTTGCACAGGGGCCATGCTAATCTTCTCTGTATCCTTTCCATTTTAGTAGATGCGCTGCTGAAGTGAGCACTGCTTATGTATTTTAAATTCATGGGCTCCTTGAACAATCTTAGTGGCACCTGAGTCTTTTAAGGACGCTAATACCCTTTGTAAATAATAATTTAGAGTTCAGTGAGAAGTGGCCCCGTAATTGTAAAAAGGGCAGTATGCATTCATAAGAGGAAATGGCTGGCCTTGTGAGGGAGCAAACACAGTACAGTGAACATGATCTCCACCCTGACTGGTATCAGAATTGCCTGTGAAGCTTTGGAGACACAGAGATGCTCAGGCCCCACGCCAGAGGCTTGGATTTAGGAGGTCTAGGGTCAAGTCAGCACATGTGTCGTTCCGAATATTTCCAAAGGTGATTCCATGTTGAGCCTTTTTCATTTACTCACTGTGTGTGGAGTCCCTGCTTGTGCTGTATTGCCGTGACACAGGTCTACCTATATACCTGTAACTATCCTTTAACCGGCATTATAGACAACCATATGCCTCCGCCAACACCTGAACTCCAACTCATGCCTCTGAGTCGAGGGCAGCTGTCCCAGGATGCTATCAAGACCAGAAAATGGCCTCATTCATGGAGCAGCTAGGAAGCCAGAGGAAACAGTAAGCTTTTTACAGGAAGAATGTTGATCGTTTAGTGGTGTGGGTTGTGTGGGTCATCAGTACTACAGAGCTGGGTCTCCACTTTGAGCAAACAAATGTACAAATTCTGTTGGGAATTTGAAAGCAGAACCACCACAATTTTCCATTTCACGAGTCACATAAATCTCTAAAAATGGCTTGGGACAAAAATCACATTGCTGACAAAAACTCTGGTGGCATTCAAACATCCAGTTATATATAAGGTTAGGAAAATCATTCACCCACAGTCAATTAAATTCAAACGAATGAAAAAAAGTATTCAATTTATAAGAAAAAGTATCACAAAACTCTCTGTTTCCAATATCTATATTCATATCTGTATCTCTATCTGTCTATCTATCTATAGAATTGTCATTTAGTAGAGCCTTACTTAGAACTGCAAAAGAAGGAGGAAGCAAAATATTTTTTTTCCTGCAAAACAAAACAAGCTCGACTACAAGGTGTCTCTAATGGTCCTCTATCAATTAGATTTTTATCTCCGGGAAGCAGTTCCCTCACTGCAGGCTA
Organism: Pseudorca crassidens; assembly: GCF_039906515.1. Taxonomy (NCBI): domain Eukaryota; kingdom Metazoa; phylum Chordata; class Mammalia; order Artiodactyla; family Delphinidae; genus Pseudorca; species Pseudorca crassidens. The sequence goes on from NC_090298.1 coordinate 9,750,376, forward strand.
TTCTCACTTCTAAATGTTTGACAAAGTCACCTGCCAAGACTTGCACACAGGTGAAAAATGGAAGATAACTTCACTACCAGACCATTTGTATGAGTGGGTCAAGGGGAGGTAGCCACCCTGCTGTGTTTATAAAAGTACTAGCAAAGAAGCATTTCCATTCAAATAACTTGGCATTTCACATATACACCCCTAAAACAATTTCTGCCACATGGAAAACTGAACAAGATAGAATGACTAGGTACGCTGTCCTGTTCTCAGGGATTCATCAATTCCCAGAAGCACTATAATAAGGGATGACTACACACACACACAAATTACTTGACAGACGAAAATTGCAGTAGTAAAATGTGACTATGCAGAATAATGAGCCTTAGGAAATCAAAGTAAAACAAATAATACCCAAGAAGAGAGTCTAGACCAGTGAATGGAAATCCACACTGCTCATCAGTCTCAACTGATTGACCCTCTCCCCACCCCACTGCTATATTTTTTCCTGGGTTGGATCAACAGGCATGATGCCTCAACTATAGTGTATGAATAAGCTCTGCTTACTGTACTTAAACAAGACAAACTTAAAAGTGCTCCACAATGTGATCTACAGATAATTCTAAAATTATTTGTGTGCATGTGGTCTTATATTTTTCAGTAGCACTCACGAAAGAAACATTATCTCTTGCCTGCTTTACTGAAAGGGAAAGAAAAAGAATACAGTTATGTAAGAAACCTATCTTTAGTTAATGAGCCAAGAAATGCTTGTCTACCTGTGGCTAGGCATTTTATTTTTAGATTAGGTTTCCTATAGCTGCTTCTGTATTTAGAGAATTAAAATAATTGGACCATGACTTTAAATATCTTTTCTGTTTTCCCACTGATGATACACCTATGACTATATCAGTCCTAAGCATCAAAGCCATTTTTCCCCATTTTCTACTGGACATCTCTCCTGTCATATCTAATACACATTTCAAACTTTCAGCCCCAAACCAAACTCCTGATTCTATTAGCCTGTGTCCTCTCCTTCCTTTTCCTATTTATAGTGTTTTGCATTCCATCCATCAGCAAGTCCTGCTGGCTCCACCTTCAAAATACTTTTCCCAACCCCTCTGCTACAGCTCTGGACCATGATAACATGATCTTCCCAGACTCCTGAAATCAAGCCCTCAATGACCTTTTTGCTTTCCTACGGTCTAGTCTCTGACCAGCAACCAGAGAGGACTTCAAGGACTGTAAATCCCATCACTCTCTCCCAGCCAAAGTCTTCAGATTCCTTCTCTAGGCTTAAAGACTTCTCTCACTCACCATCACCATCTCCAACTGTTCCTGCCTCATTTACCAGTTGCAAAACATTGACCTTCTCACCATTTTAGGCACATGCCAAGCTCCATCCTGCAGCAGGGATTTTGCTTCACTGCTCCTTCTGCCCAGAGAGCTCTTTCTCCAGATGGCTTATCATGTGGTTCTTGCCCATCCCTCAGAATTTGCTTGGGTGTCACCTGGTAGAGGCCTCTCCTGACCACCCATTCAACACTTTCCTCCGCTTGTTATGCCCTAATCCCTTAAACTACAATATTTTGTTCACATCCAAAGCAGAAAGTGAATATTTTTTGCTTCCTTTTGAAACTCTTTCCATCATTGGACCATACATTCCAGGAGGCAGAAACTTTGATGCTCTACTGGGATCAGCACATAATTGGCACTCAATAAATATTGGTCAAATGAATGAATGAGGAGATAATTTCACATTTCTGAAGTCAGCAGACAAGGGCAGAATCACACTAACCCCTTGAAATATCCAGCTGTTTCTTAGTATAATATCTTGGCAACTGTATTAAACCATCACATCAGACATTTATGGTATGAGAACTGAATTGTGGAGCTTCCAGTCTGAAAGCCAGACTTCTTTCTATTTAATTAGTCCCCAGGAAGTTTCAAATACTCTACCCGTTGTCTCAATAATGATATTTTATATGTAGATAAGAAATTATGATTGAGCATAAGATTCATACTGTAGTCTATTAGCTTCACATGTAATCCTTAAATCTTGCCTGGTGTTTCTCACCACACAGTTGGCTGCTTTTCTCCACGTGGTAAAGCTCCCCCCGTGAGGAACTGCAGCTCAAAAATGGCGCATGTGGAAACAGCTTGTGAAAATACAGCTAACCCATCAGAGAAGCACATTCTCCTAACATCAACCCCTGGTCATGTGGGAGCAACGGGAAGGTCACATCCGGAGTCCTTCAGGGTCAGGCTACCCTGGGGCTGTGGTCTCCAAACTGGGCCCTGTGTGCCCGGGGACTTCGTGAAGACTCTCTGAGGGAACACAGGGCCTTGGGGTTTTCAGGGATCCCGTTTTCAGATCCTTGGCTTTCCTATGCACTCTTCCAACAAAACTGATCTGCTTGAAAACCCTCCCATGTGCATGTTCACAGCCTTCCTTACCTGACTGTACAGAATCTAGTCTAGTCCCTCCCTGCTCCTGAGTGGCAAATGTGCTCTAAGTCCAAACCAAGGTTTTTTTCTGCACCACAGAGTTAGTGTCTGGGTTGAGAAGGAAACAACTCTAATGACGGGCAGTTCATCCATTTTTTTTTTTTCCCAAAGAGGTAGTTTCCAATTCTTTACCTTCTCCAGAATGAAGGAGAACTTACTCAGGTTGCCATTGGGTAGGTAACTGAAACTAACTTCTGGTGATGGAACCCAATGAGATTTTGAAATAAAATCCAAAAGAAGTTGAAAGAATCAAGTGATATTGCTATAAAGATCTTTGATTCCCTTCACCTTATCTGAGTGATGTTTCTCAGTATTTAAATCTAAACATACATACACAATGAGAATAGAATGATACTGAATCCTGTTCATTCAAGCAAGAAGTAAAACTCATTTTTGACTATCTGAATTGATTGGGATAAAAGGGCTCATCCATCTAAGGGATACATTTCAAATACAATTTTACTTTTTATATCTAAAAATTTTAATCAAGATATATGACACATATATGTTGCTGTTTCGCTCGTGTCCCACTAAGAACTACAGTAATAACAATACATAAGAGAAACTTAAAGCCTAATACTACAAGAAATATTAAATTTTTTAAAAAATTTGTATATCTTTTGTTTGCAGGAAGAATGTTGAATAAGAGACTTTTAAGCATTTAGTAAAATTCTTGGGGAATGTCAAATGGTCACATGCTCAAGAAGCAACAGAAATTATATATAATTTCTAACATTAATGAAGAACTTCCTTACATATTATTTAAAAGGATGATGGTGGATATTAAACCACTATGATATTCAGATCAGGTATACTTAAAAGAGGGATGTGTCAGATTTATCTTTGAAATGCCACACAGGAAACTACATCTTTGGCAACAGTTTATATTTAAAAATGTGATTCTGTGCAGCTAAAGAAACCATCAAGGAAATGAAAAGGCAGCCTATGGAATGGAAGAGGATATTTGCAAATCATATATCTGATAAGGAGTTAATATCTAAAATATATAAAGAACTCAGAGAAATCAATATAAAAAAACTCAGTCTGATTAAAAGTGATCTGAATAGACATTTTTCCAAAGAAGACACCCAAATAGTTGGACTCACTGATTTGTCTGTCTAGTTAGTTCTAGGCAGTTGCCGTTTGTTTATTCTGCATCCAGCTTATGCCAGGCCCTCAGCTTCCTTCCAGCGGCCCCGAACAGGAGAGGGTGTTTGCAGATGAAGCATGGGGGCTAGGCTGTAGTTGTTACTGTCACTGGTATTGTCTCTTGTCTGTAGTTCTGGTTTTCCTCCACTTCCCCAGCACTGCTCTCCAAGGATCACTCTCATTCCAAACCCCCAAATCCTCTGCTCCATTCTTGCCCAGAGCCCACCAGCCCAGCTGGCTGGGGGTGACCCAGGGAGCCAGCTGGGAAGATAAAAAGCAGGGTGGCTATATGTGCTGCTTTAAGCTAATGTGGGAAGAAGACAAAGCCTGACTTAGTCAGTCTGTCCCTTCACATTTGCACCTAATTACCGTGGATGCAGTCATGTTTACACATAGGAGATCACTTACCCATTTAAGATGGGCTTTGTGGCAAACTGTACTTAACTACTGTACTTAACTACTTACACATAGGAGATCACTTACCCATTTAAGATGGGCTTTGTGGCAAACTGTACTTAACTACTGAATGCTCGGCATTCATCGTCTGTTGCTCACAGATCATTACTATCCAATTGAGTAGCACAGTCACCTGCTTACCATTTAAAACATTGATCCAGGGAGGTGTTCTACTTTGTAATTCAGATGTTTTTAGCTAGTTTTAGTCTTTTGCCTAGTGGAAAATAGGTAACTGAACAATCCTCTATTTTCCCCTATAATGATGCTTCAGAAACAATACACTTTACCTTCATTCAACAAATAGCCTTGTCAATATTCATCACCTACCCTACATCTTTTTGTCCACTAGCTCTTCTCCCCCAGCCTGGGCCAGTAGTGAAAACTGGTGAGAATGGAATACAATTCCAGTATTGCTCCTGGGGGTAAATGAGGTGTCACAGAAGAAGGTGACACTTAACACTAGGGTATACAGGATCAGGTCAACTGAGGGATGTTCAATGAAGCCAATGGAATTATTCCTTGGGTCTCCCCATTGGCTGATTTTCCTTAGTTCGGCAGATTAGCATCCAGCCAAGAAAGCAAGGTCAAAGGTTTGATCCTCAAGGGAAGCCATTAGCTTCTTCCATAGCTGATGCAGCCTCCCCCATACCAAACCCCAGAGATACCAGATTCAAAAGCAACTTAAAGCACGCACTGCCTAGCATCACCTATGCACATCAAAGAAAACACATTTTAATAAATCATCCAGGCAGAGGTATAAGGTCACAACAAAGAAGAGTATATTTGGGAAGTGATAAGTAGCTTTAACTCAAGAAAAGCAGCTCTCAGAAAGGTAATGCTAATACCCTCGTGTTTTGGAAGGATGCTTGCGAGGCAGGGTTATAACTCAAAGTATTAATTTGTATATTTTCTGGTTATTTTTCTCCTTCTTTACTTGCTCATTGGTACCCCGCGGGCATTTTTAGCTTGGGCACTGGCAGGCTTCCCAAGTGGTGGGGAACTCAGACACCCTGAGTCGGGAAGGACGGCACCAAGGGGACACCCTGCTTCCATCAGAAAAACTGAGACAGTCCCTGTAGCCTTCTCGGCCCTGAACTCTATTGTCAGCCTTACCCTTGAATTTGATGTTTCCAAAAAGCTCTTTACAATCATCCTCTTGATTCAATTAGTCTTTAACCATAAGGGGCTTAATTAAGTGGAAAGGTAAAGTTAGAATCCTTTGCCAAACTGAAGAGACTCATGACATCTTCACCTAAGTGTGTGTTATGAAAGATTATTCTACAACAGGGAGCTGATGCCCACTTGATATTCCTACTATGTGTAAATACATTTGCAAGAATTCATGCTTTGTTTTGACTCTAGCTATCAGTACCTTTAGTGGCAATGTTAACCGAAATCAGCTATTTCAAAGCCATCATCCATTACATACAATAATGTAAAGAGGAAGTCTGAATCAGAATAATTTCTGGAGAAAATTTCTGTGTCTGTTGCAATCAAAGAAATGGCATGTCTCAGAGAAAAATGCTCAGAGGATAATGACTTCAGGTTTAGACTGCAGTCATTATAAAACATTTCAAAATTGGGAGAAGACAGTTTTCCAGGAGATTAGCAGGCTGTTTTTATTTACGATGGGTCTTACAGAGATTTAAAGCAGTAGTTCTCAACCTTGGCTAGATATTACAACCTCCAGGGAGCTGAAAAATAAGTGCTAATAACTCACTGTCTCTGGGGATGGGCTCCGGTGATGCCAATACACAACTGAGATCAAGAATCATGGTCTGAAAAAGTGTTATTCAACTGCTTTTGTTTACATAATAAAAATAAGGCTTGGAGCTCTATTTTTAGGGATGTAGTGGTGGTGGTGTGTTCAAGGTGAGGAAGGAGGGTGAGGGTAGGTATGTAGGTCTCATTTGTCAACGATGATATGCTATAGGTTATCACTGCAAACCAATTTTGAATAATTAGGAAAATCAACATATAATATTGGTAATTTGGTTGATAAAACTGCAATATTATGACTTCAACCTACTGTGCATTCAAATAAAACCTAAAAATTATCTGCCAGATGCTGGAACAGCCTTGTTCTGGGGGTTCCAGCAGCAAACAAGGAAGCTACTCCCCCTGCTCCCCTGGAGTTCATATTCTAGCAGAACGATGCAACACCTCCCTGTGGCTGTCATCACATTCATATGATGCTAGGCATTGCCAGGACTTTCAAAAGAAGCATAAAAAGAGAAAACACAGAAAGATGCTTTTCTTGTTCCTAAAGAGCTACTGGCTTGGCCGAGGAGACGATACTGCTGCATCCATTAGCATTATGCACTCATATGGGTCTTGTGCACAATACTCCTTATGTGCTAAATTTGGGAAAATACATTGATAAACATGAAAGAGTTCAAATAGAGCACAAAATTAAAGAAAGAGTTCTCAGGGACGCTCTGTAAAAGGGGTGGAACTAGAATTTGTCTTGGAGGATGGGTAAGGAGTAGATAGAAAGGAGATGGTGAAAGAGCAACTGTGGGGAGTGGGGGATAGAATAGCTCAAGTGGAAAGAGAAGGGTAAGAGCAGGGACAGTGGGGAGAGAGCCCAACTAGAAGGACAGCTGTGAACTTAGGAACAGTAAGTATTGAGGTTGGGACTTCCCTGGTGGCACAGTGGTTAAGAATCCACCCACCAATGCAGGGGACATGGGTTTGAGCCCTGGTCGGGGAAGATCCCACATGCCGCGGAGCGACTAAGCCCGTGTTCCACAACTACTGAGCCTGCGCTCTAGAGCCCGTGAGTCACAACTACTGAGCCCATGTGCCACAACTACTGAAGCCCGCGCACTTAGAGCCCATGCTCTGCAACAAGAGAAGCCACCGCAGGGAGAAGCCTGCACACCGCAACGAAGAGTAGCCCCCGCTCGCCGCAACTAGAGAAAGCCCACGTGCAGCAATGAAGACCCAACGCAGCCAAAAATAAATAAACAAATCTATAAAAAATAAAAATAAAAAGTAAGTATTGAGGTTGGATAGAGAGAGTGAGAGTAAAATTATTTAAAGTCTGAAAAATGTAGGTAGTGCAGGGATCTAAACATCTCCTCTGACTCAGAAAGTAATGACTGGGCTGTGATGCACAGAGACATCTCCAGAATCTGTATGTGCTCAGCTTCTAAGCCCAACTGTAGGTTAAATACTGACCATGCTCTTGAAACATTTGAATCAGTGGTAAAAACTGAATTTAACTAAAGCCCAGATACAGCTAAAATACATGTTTGATTAACTCAGCCCTCCACCGTAGCAGACTGATAGAAGAAATGGGGTATTTTGTTGGAGGTATGTATTATCGACTTCAGTCAATTCTAATATTTTAACACACAATGTCTAGCGTAAACAAGAAATCATAAGACATGTAACAAAGCAGGAAAATGAAGAGAAAGGATAGTCAATACAGGCAAATCCACAAATAACCCAGATACTAGAATAAGCAGACAAGGACTTGATCCGTGATATAAATGTTAAATATCAAGTGGAGAAATGGACAACATGCATGATTAAAAAAAGAACAAATTCAGTAGAGAAATGGAAACTATAAGAAAGAACCAAATGGGAATTCTAGAACTGGAAAATACAATGTCAGAAATAATGAATTTATGTGATGGGCTTTACAGAAGATTGACCCAGGACAGAGCCCTGAAGCAGAGTGGAGGAGAAAAAGCCAAAGGAAAAGAAAGAGGAAGGAAGAAAACTAGGAAAGTTTTCTCTTAGGAACGAAGGTGTATGAATATTTCAAATGCTTCTCAGAGGTTGGAGCAAGATCAGAAGAGAGACATGCCCATACTAGGAAGCATGGAGACTCTTGCAGGGGCCTTAATACAAACTGTTTTACTGAAAAATAAAATCAGGTGGCAGAGTTCACTTTGTATCATGCATATCATGGAAACACCGAAGATTCCTTTATTGGAGGATTTTACGAAGGTCAGGGTGGCAGCAGTGATTTGGGGGTGGGAGCTCAGAAAGGGTGAGAGGGACAAAGTGACCCAAGTAGGATGCCATGGGCATGCCCTGGACTTGCCATACTGCAGGCTGAAATTGGAAGGTGAAATACACATGAAGAGTAAGGAATTCAAGCAACTCCCCAAAGAAGTGTCAACAAGATATCCTGATGGATTTACTGTCTAAGGATAAAGAAAAGAAGGAAAAAACCCAAAGTGTCTATCCATTTCTGTCACTGGAAAAATAGGGGCAAATAAAAACCTAGGGTTTGGGGAGGGAGGGAGACGCAAGAGGGAAGACATATGGGAACATATGTTTATGTATGACTGATTCACTTTGTTATAAAGCAGAAACTAACACACCATTGTAAAGCAATTATACCCCAATAAAGATGTTAAAAAACAAACAAACAAACAAAAAACTAGGGTTTGGGTTAGTATCTGAGGAGTAAAGGGGAGGATGACCTGAAAGTTCAACCTTTTGAGTTTCAGGTAGAGTGACAGAGCACAGGTGTCTCGTATTGGGCTGTGGAGGTGGGAGGCCTGTCTTGGGTAGAACTTCTAAATTGTTTCCTCAGCATGGCACACATAGAAAATGCTAATACCTGTACTGTGTCCTGGGGTCAGAGCTGTGCCCTGCTGGGGGTTACAGATCCAGGCGCTTGCTCCCCAGACCTTCCTGAGGGCTGAGGGCATCAAAGTTGCAGCACATCTGTGACCCATTCGTGGTACACAGTGTGGGGAACTCTGGTCTAAGGAAGCAAGTTGAGGCCTTGTTTCCTGCAGTAGCCCCAGTGGTCCCTCCATAACTATTTGCTGGTGAGTGAGGCCTGTGGCTCTTCTCTCACACACACCCTCTATTCTCACTTTTTAAGAGTAACAAGGCTGCTAAATAGACATTTCTCCAAAGAAGACATACAGATGCCCAACAGGCACATGAAAAGATGCTCAACATCACTAATTATTAGAGAAATGCAAATCAAAACTACGAGGTATCCCCTCACACCAGTCAGGATGGCTATTATCAAAAACTCTACAAATAATAAATGCTGGAGAGGGAGCAGAGAAAAGGGAACCCTCCTACACTGTTGGTGGGAATGTAAACTGGTGCAGCCACTATGGAAAACGGTATGGAGGGTCCTCCAAAAACTGAAAATAGAGCTACCATGACCCTGCAATCCCACTCCTAGTGGGCATATACCTCCCAAAAGATGAAAACTCTAATTTGAAAAGACACATGCACCCCAATGTCATAATGGCACTATTTACAATAGCCAGGACATGGAAGCAACCTAAGTGTCCATAGACAGATAAATGGATAAATAAGATGTGGTTCATATATACAATGGAATATTACTCAGCCATAAAAAAGAATAACACCATTTGCAGCAACATGGATGGAACTAGAGATGATCATACTAAGTGAAGTCAATCAGAGAAAGACAAATATTATATGATATCACCATATGTGGAGTCTAAAAAATAATAGAAATAAATTTATTTCCAAAACAGAAACAGACTCACAGACATAGAAAAAAAGTTACGGTTACCAAAGGGGAACGTGGGGGAGGGATAAATCAGTAGTATGGGATTAATTCATACACACTACTATATATAAAATAGATAAACAACAAGGTCCCACTGTATAGCACAGGGAACTATATTCAATATCTTATAATAACCTATAATGGAAAAGCATCTGAAAAATATATATATAACTGAATCACTTTGCTGTACACCTGAAACTAATGCAATATTGTAAATTAACTGTACTTCAATTAAAAAAATAGATAAGTACCCCTCTCCCCCCCCAAAAAAAAGAAAAGAAAAAGAGTAACAAGGTCACTTATATGGGATCTGACTCTCACACAAACACTAGTCGGTATTAGTCCGTGGAGTTAATATTCAGTTAAAAAGTTTAACATCACTTTCCATTTCATACCTATGACATTCCTCTCTGATGAGTAAATTAAAGTGTTCAAGCCTGCAAGTGAGGACCATGGGAATTTCTTATCCTTTGATCTACCTTGCACATTGAATACCCTCTAATGTTGATGCTGGAATATTAGTAACTCCTAATGAAAAGCAACACGTTGTATATTACCATATACCTGCACCATTCTGGTTTGTACTCTCTCTCGTTCAACTGCCTACATTAAATAGTAAGGATGATAAAATCTGGGATTCAAAGGATATTACGTGCTTTAGGAAACAAGCCGCTTGTCTTTTATCATTCCACTCCAAAGCCAGTATTTTACCTGACATTGTTCAAAGATGTTATCATACACAAAACTGAATAGGGAATTCCATTTTAAATTTGAAAAAACAGGTTTGCTCAGAGACAGTACATTTTCATGAGCTTTCTTGGTTATAAGAGAAGAAATCTCTAAATTTCAACTAAGTGTCTTGAAAGAACTTTTGGGACATTTTGAGGAGGAGCTGTGGGAACTGCCTGATTCTTTGCCTCTCTTCTCCTCTTTGACCTCAGTCTGGCAGGATGAACAGATGGGCTTTCTCTTCTCAAAGCATCTCAGCGAGCTTACTTCTTCTCAAGGAGCAAAATCTACTTTTGTGCCATCTCACAGACCAGCATCCTAGCTCCTGGCCTCAGCTGCCCAGATGCTAGGGGAGCTGCCCTGCCAATCTTCCATCACCTCCTGGGTCCCCGGCCTCTTCTGGGGCTTGCTGTGTCCTTCGTCCTGGGATGGCTGCCTCACCTCTCTACAGTGTCTGCCTTCTCTTCATCTTACTGCCTTATGTGTCCTCCAGGTCAGATCCACTGGACCACTCAATTGACGGCACCAGCCTATACACGTTTTTTTTCTTTTTTTAGCGGAACCCCCAATTACATCTACCCTTGCCTGCTCTGCAATTCCTCAAGATCCAGCATAATAAATACAATCAAGCATAAGGCAGAATGGCTAAAAATGTATTCATTTTAAAACTTTTAAACTACTTTCTAATCCATTATTTTTAGTATTAGAAAGTAAAAAATAACAATTAATTTCCACATGATTAAATGTTTTTCCCCCCTTTTGGCAAGGGGAAGAAATAGCAGTTAACATGGAGAAGGAATATAACTTAAAAACATTATTCTGGGGCTTCGCTGGTGGCGCAGTGGTTGAGGGTCCGCCTGCCGATGCAGGGGACACAGATTCGTGCCCTGGTTCGGGAAGATCCCACGTGCCGTGGAGCGGCTGGGCCCGTGAGCCATGGCGGCTGAGCCTGCGCGTCCGGAGCCTGTGCTCCGCAACGGGAGAGGCCACAACAGGGAGAGGCCCCCGCACCGCAAAAACAAACAAACAAACAAAAAAACCATTATTCTGCTAAAATCCTCTTTTTTACTTTCGATTCTCAAGAGGGGGGGTATTTTGGAGAGCCATTTCATTTCTTATGCATTCTCTTCTCTAAAGCTTTTCTTCTGAAACTGTTTGACCAGGCATTAAAATAAATACCGAAATGGTCCAAATAAAGTTAGGTGTTTTTCTCCCTCTTTTCTTACAGTGGAGGTTCTGAAATCTGCATCAACTGGAAATTTCAGTTGACTCAGTTTTGCCTTTTCCCCACATCGAGTATTTCCAAGGGGCCAATCATTAAGTCTTGTTTAATAAAATCATTATTGGCTCTTCAATTTATTTACAACTTCCCCTTCCAAGGAATTCTTATCTGCCAGACCCAGCCGCCAAAATTCCCCAACAGGTGTCTGAAGTTCATTAACAAAGAACCCATGTCTTTGCTGGAAAGGAGGGCAGCATTCATGAGATTAGGTTCTCGGGTTTGGGAGATGAGAGCTCTGACACAGGCACCTAATCTGAAGATACCAAGTTCTGGCCAAAGCACACAGCTCTCTGGCTGCCTAGAATTTGGCTCCTGAAATCAAGTTATTAAAGCGAGTCAGCAAAGAATGTTCTGAAAAATCACCTTGTCTGGGAAACCGGGCTTCTTTTTGAAATACTAATTGAAATTACATGTGTTTTAATTAAAACAACATCTGCCAGGGTCTGAAGAAACATGTTTTGAAATGCAGAGAGGGTATGTCTCTAAAAATGTCCTCAAACCTACTTAATAAAGTAAAGCTCAGACATTCCCAGGAATAAAAAGATTACTTTGCCTCCCAGGTTGCACTGAGGTTTCCAGAACCTCAAGTCTTTCCCTGGGCACAGGTGGGATTCCCTAGGGTCAGGAACACAGATAAAGAAAGTGCCCATGTGTGATGAGTGGCCTGTGAAAAGTCTGCCCTCCAGAATGGGGTGCCCACATCCCAGCGAGTTCTGCTACACGGAAGCCACTGGCATGAGATGAGAAGGTAATAAAACACACACACGTGTGTATTTTAACTGATGGTAGTGCCATACATTTTAAGAGCCCTAGGAGACACTGTGATGCAGTGATATTCTGAATACTCAGAGGATGATTACCAGGATGTCATTTCATTCCTAGGCCAAAGAATGGAGACAAACGTTGAGAAATGACCTCCTGAGTAACGTCTGGAATGCTGCTTCATGGAGACTGAGACACGGGCTTAGGTGTCCGTTTATTCCCCGAGAGAACATGCTCTCATGATTCGAGACCTGGGTAAAATAGACCCCAAAGTCTGGATGAAGATCAGGGCTGCCAGGTGTAGAATTCCATGGATACACATCTCAAAATTTCAGCTGTGAGATGACTAAACAAAAGAGAATGTTTACAAAGCTACACACATTTAGGAGAGTGTGGATACAGTGAAGGTTCCCCCCGTTTTCCCCCTCCAGTTCTGCAAAGGAAAACACATTTCTCACCAAGTAAAGATCTGGCACAGGGGCAGGGGCTGTCAGGGGAGGGGTGGTTAAAATTCCATCAACGTTACCTTCTCCTTTATTCCGTCTTTATTTTCACTTAAATACAGAACGTTTTTATGTAATCCTTTAAATAAAAGCAACCACTGTCTGTAAAGAATCATTACAGTGGTCAGCTAAAATCTTTTATTTGAATATTTAAAATAGATTGTGGCAAGAAAAAAGGCTAGGAAGGGAATGTCCCTTGTGTCAGCCCCACTGCCCCCTCCTCCCCAGAATGAATGAAAGGGACGATCTGAAAACCATGAGACAAGTAGCAATGGGCTTGTTGCTTAAATCATAATTAACTCCCGGGCAAGAAACTGCCCTTCTTTTGTTCATGATTTCGTGAGTGTGGAAAAGTGTGAGACATGCACTGCTAGGTGCCCCTGGAGATTTGGGGCTCCTTCTCTTCTGTCTCTTTTGGGGGACAGCTGTGCTTAGGAGCCAGCAGGCTCCCCTGGGAAACGGCCCTCCCTGATGCCAGAGTGTCTGGATTCTGTCTGGTGCTGTCTGGTGCTTTGAGGCTGGATTGGGTTGAGAGGGTGTTGCCTGAATAGAAGAAGCCCAGAGAGTTGACAACGTGAAAAGAAGGTCAGCCCAATGCGAAGAATGGGTCATATCATATGAATGTATGGAGGCAGCATTCTACAATTCCAAACGTGGTGACCTGGCCTCCAGATGATAACAGAGTGCAGGGAAAGGGTCACACAGGGTAGAGAGGACATGGCTAAAGGACTGAGATGAGCTGGGGAAGGAAGGGCCAGGTTCACAAAGCAGTGGAAGGTCCTTCTCTTGAGTCCGGGGAGGGGAGTGAGGCAGTCGGGAGGATGCTTCCAGCGCCCCAGCCCTGGCTTGCCTGCCGGAAAATGTGGCATGTAGCCACCACCCAGGGAAGTGAAGGGAGGGTGCCCTGTGAGCTCTGCCAATGCCACCCGCAGGGGTGCAGTGGCTCTGCCAATCTCTGATAGCTATCTGGGCATACGCAGAGAGTGTTACTAATTCCTGCCCAATCCCAAACCTCTTCCAAAGTGGCAGCAGAATGAGTTTGACTAGAGTCCAGGATTTCAGGCAGCAACCGAGCTGTCTTTCTTTTCTCTCTTCACTGGATGCTGTGGAAAGAGGCTGAAATAGACCTCCCCTCTACCCCTCCTTCTCTCTTTGTGGGATTCCCCAAACCTCCTCTAGATCTGTTCGCCAGAATAAAAAACCCGTGTTATTCTCCCATCAGAGAATTGGTTCAGCCAATATGTACTGAGCATAGCAAAGGGCTAGGCATGGTAGGACATACAAATAAATATGGAACCTGATTCCTGCTTCTTATTTCATTGGGGGGAAATGCAATGCATACACACAAAAAGAGACAACACAAAAATAAAATTAAATAATGGAAATCCAAGGTAAATTAAAAGATTTTTTATCAAGTAGGTATTACCCACCTCCTTTCTGTGTTCAGGGAGCAGTGTTCATCAGGAAGGCCACCTAGAGCTGGGCTCTGAGTGATGGCTGGGGGGTGAGTAAATGCACAGAGATGAAAGACCATGCCAGGGAGGGATACAGCTTGGGTACAGGTTTGTGAGTGGGGATGATGGTACAAAAACCGGTCTGGCTGAATAATTCATCAAAAAGAGTGGTTAGGGATAAGAGGCCGTTTGGTAACACCACCCAGTACTTCTCCTGTCCAGTGTTCCTAGGTGTTTGAAGTTTTTTATTTTGTTAGTTTTGTTTGTTTGCTTGTTGGCAGAGAGGATAGGGAATCCGGAAAAGAAATACCTGCCATCTTCATCAGGAACTGTCAATGTGCTGAAATGGATGGTATTTTGGTAAACTTATTAGAACAAGACAGTGTTGTTTGTTCTTTTCTCTGAAGCTAATCATTACCATTAAAAAAAAAAACCTCTTGGGCTTCCCTCGTGGCTCAGTGGTTGAGAGTCCGCCTGCCGATGCAGGGGACACGGGTTCGTGCCCCGGCCTGGGAAGATCCTACATGCTGCGGAGTGGCTGGGCCCGTGAGCCATGGCCACTGAGCCTGTGTGTCTGGAGCCTGTGCTCCACAACGGGAGAGGCCACAACAGTGAGAGGCCGGTGTACCGCAAAAAAAAAAACCTCTTTCTGAATGATGAAATAACACTTTATACTGAAGGATAATTAACATTTTTGGAAGGCTGCAAAGAAATGGATGGATGTGCATTCACCTGGACCACTGCATGACGTCATTTGGAAGCACACAAATATCTACCTGTAGCCTACTTATCACCTGATGGCAGAGACATACACAGAACCATGGAAACAGCCCAAATGGAAAGACAAGGAGAGGCAGAGTACGTGATACTACTTTAGTGCTACTATCTTAAAAAAAATTTTTTTTTGGAACAAATCAAAGAGGAAATCAAAAAATATCTTGAGATAAATGAAAACAAAAGCACAACGATCCAAAACCTATGGGATGCAGCAAAAGCAGTTCTAAGAGGGAAGTTCATAGCAATACAACCTTACCTCAGGAAACAAGAAAAATCACAAATAAACAACCTAACCTTACACCTAAAGCAACTAGAGAAAGAAGAACAAACAAAACCCAAAACTAGTGAAGGAAAGAAATCATAAAGATCAGAGCAGAAATAAATGGCATAGAGATCAAGAAAACAATAGAAAAGATCAATGAAACTAAAACCTGGATCTTTGAAAAAATAAACAAAATTGATAAACCTTTAGCGAGACTCATCAAGAAAAAAAGGGAGAGGACTCAAATCAATAAAATTAGAAATGAAAAAGGAGAAGTTACAATGGACACCACAGAAATACAAAGGATCACAAGAGACTACTACAAGCAACTATACATCAATAAAATGGACAATCTCGAAGAAATGGAAAAATTCTTAGAAAGGCACAATCTCCCAAGAATGAACCAGGAAGAAATAGAAAATATGAACAGACCATCACAAAGACTGAAATTGAAACTGTGATTAAAAAACTCCCAACAAACAAAAGTCCAGGACCAGACGGTTTCACAGGTGAATTCTATCAAACATTTAGAGAAGAGCTAACACCTATCCTTCTGAAACTATTCCAAAAAATTGCAGAGGAAGGAATACTCCCAAACTCATTCTATGAGGCCACCATCACCCTGATACCAAAACCAGACAAAGATACCACAAAGAAAGAAAATTACAGGCCAATATCACTGATGAACATAGATGCAAAAATCTTCAACAAAATACTAGCAACCCAAATCCAACAATACATTAAAAGGGTCATATGCCATGATCAAGTTAGATCATGTGTGCTACTACTCGAACCTCATTAGAGCTGATGGGGTGGACTGATTGTTGTTCAATAGCTTATTTGGACTTTTTCTTATCATGGAGTCCAAGGAAGATGAACCTTTCCTTAACCAGAGTTGTGGTAGCTGCCCCCTCCAATTAAAAGAATGATCTAAAGAAGAGATGTAATTTAAACTGGACCCCAGTGATTGAAAACAACTGGATTCCTTCTGAAATTCTGAGTGTCTGCATACATCTAGTAAACTTTAGTAGGAAAATGAACTGGCTTTTGGATGATTTTCTTTATTAATATAAAATCCTTTTCTTTAGTTAATGTTTTATTTCATTTGCTTACTTAATGTTTTGCTGATGTGGAGTTCATTATAAGATAAAGGCCAGACAGGAAAAAATTCAGTTATTCATTCAGCAAATACTGATGAATCCCTGGTATGGGTCAGGCATTGTTCTAGGTACACGAGCTATATCAGTAAACACACAAGGTGGAACTTCCTGCTCTTAATGGGTTTACATTCTAGTGTGGAGAGATGGATAAGAAATAAGATAAATAAATAATATGTTATATATTAGAGGGTGATTAGTACTGTGAAGATCAGTAAAGCAGAAAAGGGGATAGAATTTTAAGAATGGGCACCAGAAAAGGTTGTATTGGGAAAGTAACACTTGAGTAAAGACCTGAGGGGGTGAGGATTGACCACATGGACATCTGCAGGAAGAGGAGTGCAGGCAGAGGAAATTGCATGTTCAAGGGCCCTGAGGCAGGCTTTTGGCTCAGGTCATAAAGGAACTGCAGTGAAGCAGTGTCCACAGAAAGGTTAATGCCAGTGAGGAAGAAGTTGAGGCTGGAGAGGGAACAGAGAACTGGATTGTATAGAGCTGTGTCTGCCTTGCAAAGACTTAACTTTACACTGAAAGAAATGAGGAGCTGATGGAAGGTTTTAAGTGGAGAAAAGACATGCTGTGAGGTTTTGATAGGACCACTCTGGCTGCTCCTTTGAGAGTAGATGGTAGGGGGTGAGGGTAGAAGCAGAGAGTTCTCAACCACTGCGCCACCAGGAAAGTGGCCATGGTAATAACGCAGGTGAGAGAGGATGGGATCTGGGGGGACAAGGCAATGAAGGTGAGAAGGGTCAGGTTATGGGAAAATTCAGAAGGAAGACCAGATTTGTTGATGGAATGGATATGAGAGTAAAGAATCAAAGGGGACAGCAAGGTGCTTATCCTGGACCACTGCAGGGACAGGTTGCCATGTGGAAGCCTGCAGGATTGGTTTTGGAGGAAAAGACAAGGAACTCAGGTCTGGAGGTGTTTTACTTGAGATGCCTGTCAGATATCCGGTGCAGGTGGTGGACAAACTATTGGATACAGAGATGTGAGATTCATACCAGAAATACCTATCTGGGAGTTTTCAGAATATAAATGATCTTTAACACCAGGAAACCATTGAGGTCACCAAAGCTTTGATTGAGAGTTGATAGAAAAGTCCAACTTTAATTTTGTCTTTGTTCTTGGTTCAAAGTTGTTGCAGCTTTTTTTTCAATATATAAAGTTCTGTAGAGCATTTTCTTATAAAGAACCACTACTTTGATACAATATTTAAAGCAAAAGAGTTAGCAAAGGTCACATTTCCTTTCTCCTAGATAGAATAGAAGAGTGTTTTTTGGTTCAATTCTGCTTTTCTTACTCAAGAAAAAAGTTACTGACTCCATAAAGCTGAGATATTTTCACTCCTATTTTTAAACATTTGGTTCCCTTTCCTGTCTGGTGACATTTGATAGTAAAGGCTTAATTTAACATGGGAAATATGGACTTCCAAATGTTCCTGCCTCAGAGACAGTTCTAGATAACTGGCTTCTCGGAAAGAAGAGACGCCTTGAGGCTAGAAAACCAATCAATAGTTCCCTATTTTGTTATATTTTAATCCACCAAAAGAAATAAAACACCCAAATGCACAACACCTAGTAGTTCGTACCCAAGCAGTAGACTGATTAGCTATTGATTTTCCCTGCATTTTATAGAGGAGCCCCAGGATTTGATTACAAGCCCCAGCGCTGTCCTGTCTAAAACACCTATGCAAGGAAAAGGAAAGTGGATATGGAGAGGGCTAAGAGTGTAGTTTAAATATGTAACATCCACCACCACCATTTAAATTAAATTCAAACCAAGTATAATTATAAAATTGTGAGCTTATGTCATGCCTTATGATGTACTTCAAGCATAACAAATAATTGCATTTATTAGACGCAGATTTGAAATCTGGTCCCTGTGAATAAATAAATGGTTTGGAGACCTGCAAATCCTTTGGTATTTATAGGAGGATATGATGGGTATTGCGAAACGGCAGGAGAAAAGTGGCTGGTTCCTAGGTCATGAAGGGCTTGGTACGCCACGTTCAGGAATTTGGATAGTGGAGGTAGACTGTTGTATCTATGCATAATTTGTATGAGACTTGGACCCACGCCTGGTACTCCAACTGCCCCAGGAATGGAATCTTCCCCCTTTGCCCACTCTCACCTGCTTTTCCCAAATCCCCCAGAAGCTGCATAACCGGAACCTTTGCCACGATGGGTGGTCCAGCTCCCTGCTGTCTGACCTCTGCTGCTACCTGCTACCTGTGGGCAAGCTTCATGCTGCACTGGTCAACCACCACACCAGAGTCATATCTTCGACCCCAGGAGGACAGTGGTATCTGCGGAGGCTGTGCCTCTCCCCGGGCAGGTCCCTGTGGTTCGACCTTGGCCTGGGTGGGCATCCTCCCAGTTACAGAGGGAGGAACCAGAAGGTCTCTCCAGTCTGGGCTCCCACCACTCACTCTGTACCAGGCACACCAGGCCCTGCAAAGGCCTTAAACCCAACCGCCTGCTTCCAGATCCCCCTCTGGGAGGCTGTCTGCAGAGGCTCCTCCTTCAGTTAGGTGCTCTTCACCCCAGAGAGCCACAGGGCCCTGTTTCACCTCCCTCAGGCTTCTGCTCAAATGTTACCTTCCCAACATCTCCTATTTTGACTTTGACCTCTCATTTAAAATCACAGCCCCTTATGCTAAGTGCAAGAAGCCAGACACAAAAGCTCACGTCTTGTGTGATTCCATTTATAGGAAATATCCAGAATAGGAAAATCCACAGAAAGCAGACTGGTGGCTGCCGGAGCTGGGAGGAAGGGGAATTGGGGGATGACCACCTAATGGGTACAGGGCTTTCCTTAGGGTCATGGAAATATTTTGGACCTTGACATAGGTGCTGGCTGTACGACATCGCCAAAATGCTAAATGGTACGTTTTAAAGTGGTTAATTTTACGTTATGTAAATTTCACTTCACTGGAAAAAAAATCGCAACCTCGCCAATTACATTGTGCCTGACCCAGCTCCATTTTCCCCCATAGAAAGTTTCTACCACGTCGTGGGATTCACGTGTGTATTTTGTTGGCTGTACATCTCCCCTCTTCAGAATGTAAACTCCACCAGGGCAAGGCTTCCTGGCTGCTTTGATATCATCTCCAGGCCTAGAACAGGCCTGGAACAAAGTAGGTCATGGACAAAAATTTGTTGAATAAATAGGTGAATGTATGCCTCTTTAATGCTTCATTAATAAAAGAGCCGCCCTATTTCTTGAACACCAAACTAAAGGGAGATGATTCTTTAAAAATAGGATTAAAGAGCCAGTATAGTCTAATCCAAAGTAAATTTTAACATAGCGAGAGGAAGAAAAGTGGCCTGTATCCCATTAGAATTCCAGTTCACAATGTGGGAAGCAAACAAACAGCCTGACAGAGATTTAGAGGATCAGGACGATGGTATCCGGTGCTGAGTACTGTGGTCATTTTTAATTTGCAAGATTAGAAATGTCACCAAACATCGCATTTTCCTCTAAATTCTAAAAGATAAATTAGTGCACTGATTTCCACTAGAAGGAGAGCCGGAAAAGCAAGGCCTCTAACACATGCTCTGTTTCTGTACACGCATATACGTCCTGCACATGGATTTAACCACGGGAAGTACACTGTACTTCAATTTAAAAAAAATGCAGACACTGTAAATCGGAGGGAACATACCAATGAGCTCCTTATTCCTGACGTCCAAGGCCATGTTCCGGAGTGCCGTGGCCACTGCACACACCACTCGGTCATTGTCTATCCGCAGCAGCTCCACAAGGATGGGCAGGCCTTTCTCTTTCCGGACAGCAGCTCGGATATATACCGACCACTGCAAATGAGGGGAAGCAAAGACATTAGGAGCTGGGGTGGAACCCCTACAAGCAAACAGCACGTGTGGGTTTTCACACTGCCGTCTACAGGTGCCAAAAAGGTTGGATGATCAAGATCTCATTGTGGAATGGGTTGAGTGTGTTAGACATGTATTTAAACATTTTAACTTTATTTTTGCCTCCAACATAGGATAAAGGTTTCAGCTTTAATCAGTTAACCACTCTTCATTTCGCCGGTGCCAGCTTTCTCAGCCCCTGAGTTAGGAAGCCATTTGTGTGGTGTCTATACTTGGTACTTTAAGATATGGAGGTCTGGGACAGGAAGGGCTGGCTATTGACATTAAGAGGAATAAAAAAAAAAAATCCTGGGAAGAGTAGAAAACGATAAAAGGTAGAGTACAGGTGACTTTTTAAAAAGGAGACTTGAATTTGGAGGTGGGGCAGAGAGATAAGTTACAGAAAGTACTGTCAATTAAGTTGTTGGCTGAATAATTAGGAGGAAGTAAGTTAGAAAATGGTAGGGGTGAGGAGAGGTAAATATGACATCGAAGATGGAGGGTAAAAATTGTAAAATTAAAAAAATCGCAATATATAATATTATACCTAGGGCCATAATTCAATGTCTAATTTATAAAGTAAGCATACAATTTGTTTTGGGTTGGCAGTCGTTGGCCTTAGTGGAACACACCTAAGGCTCTTTATAGAAATGTACTTGCAGTATCAGGACCATAAAGTATTCAGATTCATTTAACGGAATACAGGTAGGCTCAGGTTTTCCAGACATTTGCATATGCACACTTTATACTCCTGGACAGTGTTCCAGAGAAGAGCATGCACCATAAAAATCAACCAATATAAGGGTTTACTCTGTTGCAATTTCAGTTATGATCTAAGAGAATTAAATTCATAACATGAGGTTCTGGATTCTGTGGCAGAGTCCTCCTGGGGACCAGCAAAGGTGGACAAAACTCCCACCCCTCCCCACCAGGTCCCTCCACCCCCTTTCCCCTTTGGGGCAGGCACCCCAGAGCTGGCTCTCACCTGTGGCAGGCAGGGAGCCCCCTCTGGCAGTGAACGTAGGGCATATGCCATGCCTGCCACATCCTCAGCCCAGCCCTGCATGAAATATGAGATTAAAAAAACACACAACTTCATCCCGTCCTACGTTAGAGAAGTCACATTCACATAGTTTCTTATCACCATCAACTCAGACCGAGTGCTTTTCTCCTGCCCCTACTCTGTGCCTCAAGCTCTATGAAGCCTGAGGGGGTGGGGACGCTCATGGAACTCATGAGAGCATCTCTTGATTGCAATTAACTGTTTCATAGACCCAACCTCAGGGAGCAAAGAAATGGATGGTCAGAAAGTCTTAGACATGGAAAAAGCTTCAGGTTTGGCAGCTTCTTATTGAAATCTGGCTGTGAGGATGGGATTTCCCTTCCAAGGGAAGGCGTTTCACGAAGACGGTTCAAAACCTCCGTCATGTCCGCAGGAAAGGTCATTTGCAATTTGACATACGATGAGACGTGATTTTCATCTACTTCCTCCCCTGCTTGTGAACCTTTTGGTCTCCAGGGCCCAGAAAAGACTAGACACCTGGGCTTCTGCAGCCCATTCATTGTTGGGTTCTTCCTTAAGACTAAGGGGGGAAGCTAATGGAAAAGAAAATAATGGAAGAAAATGGAAATCAGAGCGGGGGGGCGGTGCCAACATTTCCATACTGTAAGGTAAACATCAACAATATATTTGAACACTGGGGAGATATTCTGGGCCTTTTGAGAGACCAGACGGGATGTTTTGGCAACTCGGGCAGGCTGAAGCATGGGCCCAAAGATGACCTCTTTCCCAGAGCCACCTCTTCCCAGACCCCAGATGCTGGCTTGTGCATTAGTGATCTCTTCTAATCCCCCAAACTCCTGGGAGAGTGACATTACTGTTCTTGTTTTATAGATGAGAAAATCTAGACACAAAGATTTTAAACAACCTGCCCACAGGTGTCACCTGTGCCTTTGGCCCCCAGTCTTCTTCCTCTATCTGCTCTGTGATGCTGACAATACTCTCTCCTCTGCCATTATCTCATTCTCTCTTGCCTATACCTCTGGGCTCAGTCTCCCAGAAACTGCCTTCCCCTCCCTTCCATCCTCCCAAACATTGAGAGGGGAGAACCTGACTATATCTGAAATGAACCAAGAAAGGTAGGCTATAGCTTAACTTTTTCCTCCTTAGAAGTCTAGCTATTATATCCCTTCATGTTGGATGGAAAGATGATTTGGTGTTTGGAAAATAATGAGAGTCCTTCAGCTTTGCTGAAGACTGATTTGAGAGTAACCAAAAATGGCTATGCATGGCCAAAAATGTGTATGAGTTGTAGATACATCTTTTTGGTATGAGAAAATGGTCAACAGTGATAGGTTCTAAGTGAAAAGGGAAAATCAGACAATGGGTTTGATCTTATGTTATCAATATACAGAAAACAACCTTTATTTTGAAACTTTTAGTTGTGTGTGTGTTTGTGTGTATATGGAAAATCCCCAGTATTAGCTCAGTATATGACAGTTCAGAATGAATTATTTACATTTCATTCAAAAGATGATGCAAGTTTCCAAAGTTTGCTTAACATGCAAGGATAGTGATGCTTTTTAAGCAGCACATGAGCAGTCTTGGAGTAGGTCATGTGTAACCCACATGTGAACCTATGTGTACCCCAACAAGAAGGAGTAAAGACAGCACGGAAGTGGAAAGAGAGAAAGACATGATACAGTACCGGGGAGATGAGGAATATTTCCCAAGTGCACTCAACACAGAAGTGCGAGGCTCATACAGAGTTTTTCCAAAAGAGAAGTGAGTTACCTTGGACAGCACTGCAGCCCCTGGGGTCAGCGGCGTGTATGAGTTGCCAAGAGCTTTTTAATTGAAACAAAAGAAGTATCACTGGCATGAAAATAGATGAACAAGAGAGATAAGTGTACCTTAACTCATTGTGGTTGAGGTGGAAATCTTTGGACAGAACTTGACTTTTTGCAAACAGAAAGAGAGCGTCATGCACTAAGCCCACCAGTGAGGAGGGAAGGGACAAAGCCGGTAGACTAGGATGGCTTTAAGAAGAATGGTCCATGAGCTGAAGAGAGGATCCTTGGTGATTCAAAAGGAGGAGAAGGAAGAGGAGGGGGAGGATGAGAAGGAAGAGATGGAGGAGGAGGAGGAGGAGAAGAGGGGGGGAGGAGGAGAAGAGGGGAGGGGGGAGGAGGAGAAGAGGGGAGGGGGAGGAGGAGAAGGGGGGAGGAGGAGAAGAGGGGAGGGGGGTGGAGGAGAAGAGGGGAGGGGGAGGGGGAGGAGGAGATGAGGGGAGGGGGGAGGAGGAGAAGAGGGGAGGGGGAGGAGGAGAAGGGGGGAGGAGGAGAAGAGGGGAGGGGGGTGGAGGAGAAGAGGGGAGGGGGAGGGGGAGGAGGAGATGAGGGGAGGGGGGAGGAGGAGAAGAGGGGAGGGGGGAGGAGGAGAAGGGGGAGGAGGAGAAGAGGGGAGGGGGGATGAGGAAAAGAGGGGAGGGGAGAGGAGGAGAAGAGGGGAGGGGGGAGGAGGAGAAGAGGGGAGGGGGGAGGAGGAGAAGAGGGGAGGGGGGAGGAGGAGAAGAGGGGAGGGGGGAGGAGGAAAAGGGGGAGGAGGAGAAGAGGGGAGGGGAGAGGAGGAGAAGAGGGGAGGGGGAGGAGGAGAAGGGGGGAGGAGGGGAAGAGGGGAGGGGGGAGGAGGAGAAGAGGGGAGGGGGGAGGAGGAGAAGAGGGGAGGGGGGAGGAGGAGAAGAGGGGAGGGGGGAGGAGGAGAAGAGGGGAGGGGGAGGAGGAGAAGAGGGGAGGGGGAGGAGGAGAAGAGGGGAGGGGGGAAGAGGAGAAGAGGGGAGGGGGGAGGAGGAGAAGAGGGGAGGGGAGAGGAGGAGAAGAGGGGAGGGGGGAGGAGGAGAAGAGGGGAGGGGGGAGGAGGAGAAGAGGGGAGGGGGAGGAGGAGAAGAGGGGAGGGGGGAGGAGGAGAAGAGGTGGGGAGGAGGAGAAGAGGGGAGGGGGAGGAGGAGGAGGAAGCTCTGGTCCAGGAGAAAACAGCACAGAAACAGGACCCAAATTGTTCCTGGGTGAGATGCTTTCCCAATGAGGACCTCCAGAAAGTTATGATCCCTCAAAATGATCTCAGCTACGACACACCTAACACTTAGACCTGCACTAACTCATTTAGTGCTCATCTCAACCCTATGCAGTGGGCACTACTGTTATTCACATTAGACAGATGAGAAAAGGTCACACGTTGTAGATGCTCAGCCAGGTCTTGAACCCAGGGAGCAGTGCCCCAGAGTTGGTGTGATCGACCACCACTCTCATATGCTTCTCAGAAACACAGGATAAGTTAGACAATCTGCACTTATAGTTGATCTGATCCCTTACAAATTCACCAATTCACTTTGGCATAACAATTCATGTTATTATTTTAGTCTTCCAATAACCCATCTGGCACTCCTCTAAACTCTCGAGTTAAAGAGCCTTCTAGTACTGTCAATGGAGCTACTGGACGTTTCAATCTGTTCTTGAGAACTACCTGCCAGGATTTAGCAAATCTGAGAAAAGAAGTCATGTATAATTGGAACGACAATGAGAAAGGCCTTGTGTCAGGAAAGGATGTCTTCTATTTGCATGTGATGGGACAACAATTTGAACTAATAAATGCTGTTTCTTCTCCTCCTTGCCCATGGCTCTTCCTGGAGAGAGGCTCCACCATGATTTGGTCCAATGAGGTGATGTCAGGATGGGACAGATAACAAAGCAGCAAACAGTGTTTAAGGGTAGAAAGCACAGATGCAGGTGAAAGATGGGATAGACTTGAAAGGGAATGAGAATAGACAGGAAATATTATGACCCCTCCTCAGATCCCACACAGAGCTTCCCAGGGGAGAGAAAGGATCCAGGTTGGGGAGGAAGCGAGAGATGTAAAAGTATCTTTGGGGGCTGCCACCTGAAGTGCCCCTGGACAGGTCCTCCTCAGTGTGTGAGAGGCTGGTGATAAAAGCCCTTGGGAGACAGAAGAGCAGAGAGTCGACAGAAGCTCTGCTGCCCTTCCTGGACCTCAGTGCTGGTTGCACAAGACTCAGGAAGTCCCGCCATGAACCATCACGGAGCAGGGGTCGCACAGTAGGAATGGCAACAGAACTTGCTGGGCAGAAGAGGATTCCTGTGGCCCCAGTGTGGCACGGGGTAGCCCCTGAGTGTTTCTGTGGTCTTGAGTGGGTGGGCTGTGTAAGTTAGCCAGGAAAAAAGGCTAAGGATCCAGGGCTGCAGAAGGGTTAGTTGGCCAGGAGGTTGGGATGCATCAGAATGGCAGGCATGGACTGTGCCTGCATCTCAAGGAAGCTGAACAGTGAGGAAGGCAGGTGTGGGCCAGAAGAGCACCTTGGACCAGAGACGGTCCAATCTCCAATTGCCCTGTCCCAGCTGGGAAATCAATAGGACAAGGAGGCTTGTCCTGGGCAAGAGGCAGCATAGGAGAGAAATGATTCCAGACGGAAATGAATACCCAATCTCCATCCCCCACAGGGATACGAATGCCTGTAAGACCCCCAAGCTTAGCAGCAACCACAGGGGGGCAGGAGAAGATGAAGGAAGACAAGCATAAATGTGGCCAAGTGTTAAACCTTGAGGGACTGGGAAATAGCTGAATTTGATTGAGTTTGCTAGAAGTGTCTAGATTATGTGACTTTTTTTTCTTTTTTTCTTTTTGCATCAGGCAAAACGAGGGCTCCAGGTGACTTTCGAAAGAGAACATTCCTGGTTGTGGATCTGCGCTCTTTTTCTGCTTCTCGCTAGCGGATGATGACCCTAAGAGTAGCCTTGGAAGATCACATCTTTACCACACCTTGACGATGGCAGAACAGCTGTCAGCCTGGGTGAAATAATTCATGGAGGGGAGCATCCCTCCTCACGCACCTTCCCTTACCTGTTACACCAGAGAAAATAGCTTCTACCTCCTATCTCATTTGAGATCTTGCCTATATGGGGGTCTCTTTGTTACAGCAGCTAGAATTTCTCTAACTAATGAGATGTGCTAGTGTGTTAAAATGAACTGTAATCATTGACTCCTAGCCCTAGGTTTTAACTAGTGATGTTGGAAGTGGGGTTCCTCATCCCTGACCTCTTCCTTGTAAAAATGACCCCTGGGACACCCTTTTGCCTTGTGTGTGTGTGTGTGTGTGTGTATATGTGTGTGCGTATATATATATGTGCGTGTGTGTGTATATATATGTATGTATACACCCTTGTGTATATACTCCTATTATAGCATCTATCATGTTTTTTTCTGGGCTTTTTGTTTACCTGTTTATTATCGGTACCTGAGGGAAGTTACAAAGTCACATTCATCTCTTTATGTCAGCTGTCTTCTAATTTCTGGCTCACAGCTGGAGAGTAAAAATGTTTAACTGGTGAAAGAAAATATCAGGTTGATTTCTAGTACCACGTGTGTATTACTTAAGAACAGCATTCTCCACTGAAAGGCACTAGATAAAAGGGATCAAAGCCACGGCAATTAGCTAGGATCAGCAAGTTCCAACCCCTTCCACAAAAGTGTAATCAGGGTTTGAAGAGATCGTATATTTCTTTGGGAGTCTCTCCTAAAGCCAGACTCATCCCTCAATTCTGCGTGTGGGAACAGAACTTTTGATGCAGGGCTTATGAATATTTGCTTGCCCTCAGTGCCGGAAGAACACAATACTGAGTGGCATGTCCTGGGCCACCACAGCTCTGATCATGCTGGGACAGTTAAAATGAAGTTTCTACATTAGAATTCCTCTGTGTCCCCACTGCTCAGGTAATTAAACATGCCGGCTTCCAGGGTAGCCCATGTCTTAAACTGGGCTCAGAAAGGATTTCTTTTACAGTTTTACAGCTGCTCTAGGAATCCTGGGAATTTCCTATAGAGACAGGTTGTACCTGCTAGATACCAAACCAAAATCAACTTTAAAGATGCTGCCTCACTGTCTTCTCACTAATATTATTGCTGGTGAAAAATCAGCTGTCATCCTTATTTTTGTATGGAACATGTCTTTTGTCCTCTGGCTGCTTTTTTCTTTTTTTTTTTTGCGGTACGCAGGCCTCTCACTGCTGTGGCCTCTCCCATTGCGGAGCACAGCCTCCGGACGCGCAGGCTCAGCGGCCATGGCTCACGGGCCCAGCCGCTCTGCGGCATGTGGGATCTTCCCGGACCGGGGCACGAACCCGTCTCCCCTGCATCGGCAGGCGGACTCTCAACCACTGCGCCACCAGGGAAGCCCCTCTGGCTGCTTTTAAGATTTTCTCTTTATTACTGATTTTGAGCCATTTGTTTATGAAGCACCTTGGTATAGTTTCATCATGTTTCTTGGGCTTGGGGTTCCTTGAGCTGCTTGGATATGTGAGTTTGTGGTTTTCATTAAATTTGGAAGATTTTCAACCATTATTTCTTCAAATATTTTTTTCTGTTTTCTTTCTCCTTTCTCTCTCCTCTCCTCTGGAAATTCTAATGGCACATATATTAGGCCACTTGAGGCTCACTGATGATCTGTAGGGTTTTTTTATAATCTCTCTGCATTTCGCCTTGTATAGTTTCCACTGCCATCTTTAAACTCATTAATCTTTCTTCAGCAATGTCTAACCTGCTGTTAATCCCATTCCATGTGTTTTTTTTTTTTTCATTTCAGACAGTTTATTTTCAACTCTAGACATTTTATTTGGGCCTTTTATATATTTTCCATGACTCTAATGAACTCTTTGAACACATGTAGTAGAGTTACAGTAACTGCTTGCCTGCTATTTTTAACATCTTTGTTGGCTCTGAATTGGTTTTGAATGGTGGATTTTTCTCCTCATTACGAATCACATTTTCCTGTTTATTTGCTTGTAGGGTTATTTTCAATTGGATGCCAGACATTATTAATTTTAATGCAATGGGTGCTGGATATTTTTTACTCCTATAGGTATTTTTAAACTTTATTCAAGGATGCAGTTAATTTACTTGGAAACTATTGATTCTTCTGGGTCTTACTTTTAAGATTTGATAGGAAAGACTAGAGCATATTTAGTCCAGGGCTAATTATACCTCAATACTGAGGCAAGACCTGAGAGTATTCTTCCCAGTGATCCATGAATTATGAGGTTTTCCTATCTGGCACTTGGAAATGCACATTATGCCCATTCCTGTGTAAGTGCCAAGTTTCATTCTGTCTAATCATTTCAGAAGGTTGTTTCTTCAGCCTTGGGTATTTCTCTCACATGCATGCACTGGCAGATCTCTGCTGAATATTTGAGGGAGATCCTCTACATATTTCTAGGGTTCTTTCTATGAGTGGCTTTCTCCTCTTTGGTGCTCTGTCCTATGAGCTCTAGTCACCTTGGTCTCCCTAGATACTCAGTTCCATCTCCTTAGCTCAGAGAGTCTGCTGAGCTCCTCCTGGGTTCCTAATCTTTGTGCTGTGGTCTGGAAACTCTCTCAAGACAGTGAGCTGGGACAATCACAGGGCTCACCTTGTTTATTTCCTGTTTCTCAGAGATCAGTTTCTTCATTGACTAATGCTTAGTGTTTTAACAACCATTGTTTCATATATTTCTCTGGCTTGTTGCTATTGTTGTTGTTATTATTACTACTTAACGGAACTTGGTGCTCCATCTTGGCCTCTTGGGTGGAAGTGGAAATCCCTCAGCTTTAGCTGTTTCTACAGTTTCTGAATGTAATTCTGTAACTTAGCACTTTGCTATTCAATGACAATGATGAAAGTAGAGCCAAACTATCCAAAAATGGGCTTACTCTCTAGTCAGTTTGGATGCATGTGGCATTTCTAATACAGGTGCAGCCCTCGGCATCAGTACTACTTACTGGGGTCTTAGAAGAAACCACTAAATATTGTGTGATTAGAACCAATGACCTGGTGGTGACCCTGGCTCCTCTCTATCTCCTTCTGAGGTTGGGCCCATCCTCATTCTGCCTCAGGCTGGGCATCAGGTCCAACTCAATGTGTTGTCTCTAGGAGCCTGCTGATTGGGCTGAGTCCTCAGATAACCTCTGTGTTTATTTTGGCCCCATTGCTAACCCATTAGGCATGATGCTTCATGTCCCATTTTCATCATGATCTTTCACCACCCTGTTTCTTTGCATTTAAACCTTATGCTTTACATCACACTGTTAAGTAGGACAAAGACCTTTGTCTTAGATGTTAAACCACGATTTTTACTTTTATTTCTTGCACTCCACTCATCTGCCCTAGTTCACTTTTAATGATACACTAATTGCTAAGCTAAACTAAATTCAATGCCTTCAAAGCATTGCCCCTGTCCTTAGGAACAAGTCTCAAATTTCCCATTTCTCTTATTTTTTATTCATATGTGCCACATGGCCAGAGATTCTGTTTCCTTCTCAGTAAATCTACATTCCTATCATGTTACTTCATTAAATATTAACAGATTAATATCCAAGTATCTCTTTATTCCATCTTACTTTAAACATAAACGGGCAACTAATAGACTCTCTGAGAATAGTCACATTTTAGGGAGAAAACTGACCATACAAAGATATCTAAAATGTTTGACTTAATAGCAAGTACACATGTATTTCTACAGTTCTAATCCTGAGTTTTCAGAGAGTTCAGTTACAATAAAAATAACCCATAAATGGGAGTTGAAAGAGCATCAATTCACATTTTGGAACTCCTCAAACTACTATAGCCAGCTATTTTAATATTCTGTGACAAACAAAATCGTTTTACTGTAAATGAGAAAAACGTAACCGAAGTCCATGTTAGCTAATAAAATCACTTCACTTTGCTTCTGCCATTATGTTTTTCTGATGCTTGTAAACCAAGTAATGAGTGTTTTAAAGTTTAAAAAGTATTTGGGCCATTATGAAGATCTAGCTTGCTAGTCAATTTGTCACTGAAAAAGAGTGTGCACGATCGTCCCATAAAGAGAAGTTATTGTTTCAGATGATGAGGTCTATAAAAAGCTCTCTCCATGCAAAATTCTGGTGTTTTACCTTCACATTTCTGCTTTTGTTTGGGCCATAAACGTTAAGGACACTTAAAAAAACGCCACTAAATTCCAACAGTTGCTATAAAAACACATTCTTAGAACCCTAGCTTTTAGATGGTAATGCTGTCTGCATGAAATGTGATGCTGTTTCTGTGTCTTCAGTCAATCTTTTAATTGCTCAGTTTTTGTTTTCTTTTTTACTTAAATCAAGCTTTTTTAAAGTAAGGGTTTCTTTGTTTGGTTTTGGTACAATTTATTCTCGATCTCTAAAGATCTGTAACTATTTATCAGTGTTTGGCTTAATGACAATCTTCTCAAATCATTCCTATAGATTATCTATCTTCCCTTCCCACATATTCCCTTGCCATTTAATATGGTACATTAATAAATTATACAAAAGATGATGATAACATGATTGACCTTTATGCATACTTGTGTATTTGTATTTTGATAAAAGAATTCTTATATAAGTATGTATATTTATAACTATGCACAAATATGTCCTAACGGCCCTTTGCCCTGCCTGAGGACTATTCCATTTGTCTAGAGTTATCAGGAAAGCCAGTGTTTCCTATAAGTAAGGTTGACATCCTTATGTCTACCTTTGAGGTAGACTCAAAATTCTACCTTAACCATTGGGATAAAAGTCTTTAAAATGCTTTCTGTCTTCTAAAGTTACTAAAGTAACTTTAGTAATAATTAGTAATAATAATCTAAAGTAATAATTAAACATTTTCTGATAACGGAGGGTCAGCATTATGACCATCCACAATTAGAATAAATGAAACAGCTGAAACCTTGAATGGCCTCTGACATTTTTTTCTTTCTTGCATCTTTGTATTTACTTCTTCTAACTCTTCTATCTTTTCACTTTGCTGTCAGGGTGTCTACTCTACCTTCTTAAGGCAGATCTGTGTGCCTGCTTACAAGAGTAACTCCTTGTATTTTTTAATTTGTTGCTTGAAATCTGATGAGGGCTGGGAAATCTGAGAGTCATAGTTGTTGAACTTTGTCTAAAGTACAGAACAGCTTTTGTGATGTTGATTTCAGCTGTTCCAGACCATTCTGCCTCTTTCTCAGTGGTCTCTATTAGTAATCGAAAAATTTACCAAATCAGTGCATCTGGATATGTGGGGATAAATGTCATACTGGGGATAACTGCGAACTAATGTTCAGGGTTATGCACTGAAAACAGTCAGCAAGATGTTATTGTTAGAAAATACTGAGAATTTTTATCAGACTTCTTCCATAATTCTCATTATATAACCCAAAGTAGGAGAGAATTTTTGAATATCAAAATAGTATAAATCAGTATAAAATAAATTAGTATAAAATAGTATAAACTATAAATTTATTGTTTTATTACTCTAAACACCTAAAGACCCAGACATATCTCAGCAGCTTTCCCAGCTGACCTGGCTACCTTGAGATACAGAGCCTGTGTCTTTAATTACCAATTTAAACAGCAAGTCCAATACTGCAGCAGGAATTGTGGAACTGGGCAATGATATCAAAATCTGCATCCTGAAAAGCACTGATGAATCTGGAAACTGGAATGAAAATAGTTCTCCCCAAACTCCTCCTTTCTATCAATTTTAGACTGTACTGACTACATGTTCCCATCTGAATCAAAGGACCAAATAAAGAATCATAAAGTGTGACCATTTGAAGATGGCCTGGCCACAATATGTGCTATTAACTGCTTAGTGACTGATAGATGTTTATAAATATAAAAGACTGTTATCCACAAGAAAGACATCTGGACATAGACACGAGTTCAGTTAAAAGCTTGTGTCTGAGCATTATTGCTCAGCCAAGCATAGGGGGGAGCAGTGGGGTACAAAGAAATAAATGGAATGGGTTTCTGCCCTTAGAAGCCTTATAGACCAGATTGTCTTCTAGAGGACATTCTTAGTAACTCAACAAGGACTCACATGAATAAATGAATGATTGGTGACACTGATCCTTGAATGTGGTGTTGAGATGTGGTACAGTCTTGGTATGTAACATGTCTTTTTTCTCTGGCTGCTTTTAAGATTATCTCTTTACTACTGATTTCGAGCAACTTGATTATAATGTAACTTGGGATAACTTTTCATGTTTCTCTTAGAGTTTCTTGAGTTGCTTAGATGTGTGAGCTTGCAGTTTTCAGTAAATTTGGAAAGTGTCCAACATTAATTCTTCAAATAGTTTTTTCTGTTCTCTTCCTCCTTTCTCTCTTGTTTTGTTTGGTTCTCCATTTACACATCAGGCCACTTGAAGCTCACTGATGAACTGTCAATTTTTTTTTTCTTTTTCCTCTGTGTTTCATTTTGTATAGTTTCCAGTTGCTATCTTTCAGTTCACTAATCTTTTCTTCTGCAATGTCTAATCTGCTGTTGATTCCATTCCATGTATTTTTCATTCCAGATGTTGTTTTCAACTCCAGAAGTTTTATTTGTATCTTTATAAATTTTCCATGTTTCCAGTTAACTTTTTCAGCACATGGAACATAGAGTTTAACTTTTAAAGCAAAGGTGGAAGCCTTACATTCAAAATCCTCTAGAGCTCAAAGACATTTCTCCATTTTTAACTTGTTCTTATAAAAACCTAAGTGTTTCTCAAGTAAAGCAATAATTCATTAAAAAAAAAATCAAGAGATGGCAAACTTGATTTGCCACTATCTAGATGGCTTTGCATTTCAGGTCAGACTCAGGCCTGGAAGCCAGAGCTTCTCTTCCCATCCCCTTCTAGTCCATCTTCCAAAGCCAGGGAGCTGGGTGGGGACTTGCAGCAACTTAGTGCTCTTGGGTATATACAGTGACAAACCCTTAGCTTATGACATCCTGCATCTTTGCATCTAGTGTTGAGACTGATCTGCATGATGTGGGGTGAAGCCGCCATGATCTCCTCTGCTTAAAGACGATGCATCTGAGAAACACTGAGGTGCTTTAATTTTCCCAGGACCACAAAGCTTAGAAAAGTTAGAGCCTAGGTTTGAATTGTGATCTGAGTTGAAGCCTCCTAACTTTAGAGGGAAGTTAATGCTAAGGGCAACTTCAAGGAAGTGACTTCCATTACTATCTCTTTCCTACTTATGCAAGGCTATACTCTGTCATTCTTCTTGGTGAGACTCTACATTTGAAGCTTTTCTCTTGTTGAAAGCAAGAGACAAGTTCACCTCAAGTTCATCCCAAACTGAATTCTTAAGGTACAGCATTAGTGATGCCTTATGGGCAGGGAGGGAAAGGGATAATTATGTTCATTCCTAAGACTCTCAAGCGAAGAAGTGAGCCTGCCATGCATGAGTAAGTAGCCAGCTCCTGGGAAGTATCATCAGGGGCTGGGTCCCAAGAGCTGGGAGGTCACATCCAAGAAAGAAAA
Source organism: Pseudorca crassidens (assembly GCF_039906515.1). Lineage (NCBI taxonomy): Eukaryota > Metazoa > Chordata > Mammalia > Artiodactyla > Delphinidae > Pseudorca > Pseudorca crassidens. Next base: position 9,784,131 of record NC_090298.1, read on the forward strand.
TGCTGCAGCTGACACTGTAGCCATGGAAAGGAAGATGGCAGAGAGAGAAGTGACAAGAGTCAGGTATTGGAAGGTATAATAAGAAGGGAATGTATTATTACATGATACTGAAGCCAATACCTGTGGTACCCATGGTACTGAGCTTCTGAGAGTTATCTGTAGCTATGTGTCTATATTAATATTGTTTTGAAGAAAATGAATGGTAAAGAAAAGATTGATTTATGGATATCCCAACCCCCAGGCATTGATAATTAAATGAATGAGTAATTGAAGGTGGAGGTCTTGATATTTTCCCTACATGCCCTCAGTTCTTCTAAGAGGTTACACTCTTTTGTGCATAAGGCAAGTTAGCCCATGTAACTATTAGTGACCAAACTCAGGAATTCTTTGCTATCGTGAATCTGTTTCTACCCACAAAAAATTTTTGCTGAGAACCGACCTGGAACAGTGTGTATTTGTAAAGACCCAGAGAAAAAGACCCTCCTAATCTCTTTCCCAATCATACAGTTGTTTTACTGTGACCTTTTGCCAAAGATAACTATTTTCCTCTGTAATCCCGTAATTTAAAAATGCAAGAGATTCTTTTCCTTTGGGGACAGGACCAGCTACAACATTTCAGGATTCACAGCAGTTTTCGTATGACATGTTTGGGTATCAGCTCCCTTAACTGTCAATGACAGTGCTTTGAAAAGTCTCAACATGTCAGTCGCCCCTGAAAATGAAGTAGCTCAGCTACACAAATATAACGGAAAGCATTCATAGCATCTTCAATGACTATACTTACATCTATTCCTCTGTATTTTGTAGCGCTCTTCAACGACCCCTGAGCCCTTAAGAAGAATTTTTAAAAGAAATACCTTTCTAAGTCCAACAGTTCAATGGAACTGGTCTTTCTCTAACATCCTTAGAAACTTTATTAGAATTGCACTTCTCAAAATTGGACTTCTCATATTTCCTAAGGACCTTCTCATCATTCCAGATTTCTTTCTTATTGTAACAAACTCATCATACCTTCCAGCTCCCTGCAGCCAAGTTCTGCAGGGCGCCTGCCGCCCCTTCCAGCGTGTCTGCATTTGAGCACTCAGAGAGCAGTGTGAGGTAGGGTTTGACTATGGATGGGTGCCACAGCATCTGGATCCCTTTTGGTGGTTCTGCACAGTCTGGAAGAGGTCCTACTCCATCCCACTGGTGGAAGAGAAATGAGAGAGTAAACATCTTCAACATCTTTACACTTCCCAGTATTGCCTTCGGCAAACATCAAAGACAAAAACAAAAGCAGGGTGTCATGACATTTGGTGAGCATCTACTGTAGGTAGGATACTACATCAGCAGTCCAAGGACCACCAAAAATGGGAGAGCCATTCCTACCCACCGAGAGCTTATGATGGAGGGTGGAGGGGGTCGGAGCATGTACATAAGTGAATGTAACTGGCAGTAGAATGGCTAAGCCCTCTGAGAAAAATTCTAGCACACTGCTACAGGAAGGAAGGAGAAGAGATGGGTTAATTTTAATCGGTCAGGGTGGAAGAAAGCTAAACATCAAGGCACCTTACAGTAAGCATACTATAGGCATAGCATAGTAGTTAGTAACTATCAAATGCCTTCATTTCTTATACACAAGTATTAACTGTGATAAATTCCTATATCACTTGTAAAATACATATTCTGTCATTGCATCTATGGGCAATAAACAAATGACAGAATGGACAAAGGAGAGAAAATTGTTACGGTTTATTACATATGTTGACGTGAGCTATAAGCAAATTTGGTCTTATAGAAATTCTGATGTTTGCTTTGAATTGAATCTAATAAATAACAGAATATGTAATTAAAAATTAATTACATATACATTTTAAATTATGGATTATATGCACAAAGGCATATCGGTAGAGTCTTAAAAATGATAGCTATGAAGATCATGTAGCAATTTGGACAAATGTTTATGATAAAAGTTAAATAAACAAAGCAGGATGCAAAGTAGTAGGGGGTTTGTGTTTGATTCCAAATAAAATGCATAGTAAAAAAATGTAATGATAATAAAAATTTATTAATAAAGTGTCTTTCATTTTTTTCTACCTTTCTAATTTTCTGTTTTATTATCCTTATAATTAAAAAATATTAAAAGTTCCAATAATGATTCTGATCTTTGATCACACATAGCCTTTTTCTTTCATTAAAAATAAACGCAATGAGTCTAATGAGGGTAGAAATAAAGTAATAAGTGTAGAAAAAATACTCCCATATTCATTTTTGAGAAAAATCATAGTAAAACAAAAGAATTACTTTATAGTATCAGAGTGGGAATATTAAGTTATTTAACTGCTTATTGGTGTTTATTAATGATTGCTTAAAACATAATCTAAAAGACATATATATCAATACTAAGCTTTCTCACAGATATTTTATGTACATACATATATGTGCACCTGTGTCCATATATATGTATGGATACCTATGAAAACAAAATTGTATTTCAGAATCTGTGTAAGTTCCCTACTTCTGAAAATTTACCTGGAAGAAAATATAGCTTACGTCCTATCCTCGCAACAAAAATAGAAGTGTTGATAGAAATAATGAAAAGTTGTTTAACAGTCACAAACAATTTCAAGAATTCTATCACTTATTTTCCAAAAGAAAAATTAAAAATTCATGCCTTCTTTTTCTCAATTATGATACAGCTTAACTCAGTTCAAGGCTAAAGCTCAGAGATGAATGACATCCCATCGACGGGTGACAGCCATCCCATTAAAGGTCATTTTCATTCAGAGTGTCACTCTATCTCAACTTTATAACAAGGACACTCAATGTAAGGATCTTCCTGTTCTTTCAACCAAAGCCACTTCTAAACCCTTCAAAGCGGACTTTGCACTTGTACACAGCCTATCAATAAAACCAGTCCATCTCTTTTAAATACATAACAAAACAAAATTGAAAGTGAACCAGACTTGTCACATTGCTCCTGCTTCATTATTTGAGACTGGCTCACTGCACCAGATAGAAAGAGAGCACTAGGCTAAGAGAACAGCCCTTTTGTAGATGTGGTGACTTTGATGATGAAACAGGAGTGATATTGTCTTCTCATAGGAAACCAGCTGGGGGTATTGAATCTCTCGGCTAGCTAGTGCAACAGGAAATGCAAAATTATTTCATTTTGTTATCTCCTTAATACTTTTAAGCTATCATTTTCATATAAAGATTTAGATTTCATATAAAGATTTAGAGCTCAACGTGGATGGAATTTCCCTCTCATGTAAGAGCCAACATAACAGCGTGAGGTATAGAGAAGTTTTATTTGCACTCTCATTACAACATGTGACAGACAAACTGTAAAAAGAGCAAAAAAAAAAAAAGCTGTGTTATCATTTGCTGGGTTTCATCTGGTTCTTTTCTTCTAACTTCTGTGCAAATAAAACAGGATAAATGGCTAAATCATTAGATAATTTTCTTCCGTTCTGACACGTGATCTATGTAGCTCTTAAATACCTTTTATTACAATCCTTTCTTAGTGGCTACAGAGAGAATCTGAAGGGAATAAAAGGAAAACTGATGTGAATATGGATAGCCTTTGACGGCAACAAAAGAAGTTCAAAGGGGATTCTCTGCTATTTCAGAACGCTGATGACACCCTGGCACATCGACACAGAAGATAAAGAACTATTTCAAAGCCAGTCAGTGTATCCTGCCTTCATCTGGGTACTTTATTCAAACTTTTATTGAGTTAATAGGGAAAGAAGTATCTATCAACTGTCCATTAAAAAATAGATTTTCATCACCTATAAAAGACCGGAAGTCTTCTTTAAAAGTTGTGCTGACACACCTGAAGTCATGTCGCCTAGCCAATCAATACCAACAGGACTACAGGGCAATGGTGACATCAGGATCAGACTGAAGTTGTGAAACAGTTCTGCACGTGAGAACGTTTAATGCCAACCTTCTTCTAGAGTGAGGATCCACGAGAAATCAAGGGATATGCAACTCTTTTATCAAAAAAATGGAAACACATCATTTATAAATTTAAATACAAGATGAATTTATCCTAAGATTTCTTCAAAACTGCCACATGGCTTGAAGACAAGCAGTGGCTAAATCTTTAACACAGTCAAAACACTCATCACACAGCTATTTAGTCCAAAGAACACAGAACTTACATTTATAAATAAGCCTTATGCAAACTATATTTGTTTTTGACTGTACCTTAAGGGCATATTACCAAAAATTTTCTAAGAACTTGAAATATGAAAATAATATATAAAGAAACAAAATGTTTTCAGGTCAGGAGGGAGAACTTTCTATGTAATAGAGACAAGGCACAACCAACAAAGTATTTCCAGGAAACCAACAGGGGCAATGCTAGCAGAGTATTTTTTGATTATATTGGCTGCATTATTGCCAAGTTGGGACATATAAACACACACACACACACACACACACACACACACACACACAGAAGTGTGTGTGTGTGTTTATATGTCTTCATTTATCAGGTTTAAGTTTAAAAATCAAACAGAAATTAGACAAAGGGAAAGCAAAAGAAAAAGGAGAAAGGCATTTGTGGTTTTAAAAAGTTTTCTTCCAGCACAGGGGAAACGTTGAGTGAAAATATCCCTTCTTCCTCATAGTTTTACTCCTTAGGCTTGAGAGTTAAATAAATGTTCCTTAATTTTAAGCACATTTAAAATTTTATCTGTTATATTTTAACGAATAAAACTTGCAAAAGTTCTAACTGTTCTTTTTTTTTTTTTTGCAGTACGCGGGCCTCTCACTGCTGTGGCCTCTCCCATTACGGAGCACAGGCTCCGGATGTGCAGGCTCCGGATGTGCAGGCTCAGCGGCCATGGCTCACATCTTCCCAGACCAGGGCACGAACCCGTGTCCCCTGCATTGGCAGGCGGACTCTCAACCACTGCGCCACCAGGGAAGCCCATATTCTTGATTCTTAAAGTTAGTACTTAAATGTTCAAATTATACTTTATGCAGGTCATTCATGTTATTAAATAGGAAAAAACCCTGATAATCTCTAGCATTAAAGCTCCTCTTATTCATTGTCTTATTTATAGGAATTGAGAATTTACGAATATACTTCAAGTTTAAGAAGTTAAGGATTGAGTGGGTTATGCCAGAGTATTTTAGATTTTTTCAACAGATAATACTTTGGATTGGGACCTCCCTGGTGGCACAGTGGTTAGGAATCCACCTGCCAATGCAGGAGACACAGGTTCGAGCCCTGGTCCGGGAAGATCCCACATGCCCGGAGCAACTAAGCCCCTGCACCCCACCACTGAGCCTGCGCTCTAGAGCCCGTGAGCCACAACTACTGAAGCCCACACGCCTAGAGCCCATGCTCCGCAACAAGAGAAGCCACCACAATTAGAAGCCCACGCACCGCAATGAAGAGTGGTCCCTGCTTGCCACAACTAGAGAGAGCCCACACCAGCAACGAACATCCAACACATCCAAAAATAAATAAAAAAACAAAAAACAATGTTGGGTGTCTCACCCAAATTCATATGTTAAAGCCTAACCCTTAATGTGATGGTATTTAAAGGCGAGGCCTTTGGGAGGTAATTGGGTTTAGATGAGGTCTTGAGGGTGGGGCCCCTATGACGGGATTAGTATCCTGATAAAGAGATGAAGGGACCAGAGCTTTCTCTTTCTGCCCTGTAAGGACACAGAAAGAAGATGGCCATCTGTGAATCAGGAAAGAGGCTCTCAATAGACACCGAATCTGCTGGCCCCTTGGACCTCCAGCCTCCAGAACCGTGAGAAAGAAATGTCTGTTTGTGTAAGCCACCTGGTCTAGGGCATTTTGTTACAGCAGCCCGAGCTGAGCAGGACAGTAGTGACAGTAAGCACTAAGAAAGTTTGGTGTCAGTGTTACAAGGACCCTCCAGCTACACCCTGGCTGTCCTGCCCTGGAAGCTCCTTTGGGGCCAGGATGGCAGCAAAGAAGGAGTGTGTAAGGCAGGATTATGTTGACAGTAGATCACAGAACAAACCAACAGACTGACTTGTCATCCCAAGTAGCACCACATTCACTAACATATCATCAGCACTTTTGTTTTTCAGTTATATATATATGTATATTTATCAGACTATTTTCCATTATAGGTTATTACAAGATACTGAACATGGTTCCCTGTGTTATATAGTAAATCCTTATTCCTTATCTATTTTACGTGTAGTATTGATAGCTGGAATCTGTCAATCCCATACTCCTAACTTATCCCTCTCCTCCTTCCCCCTTTGGTAACCATAAGTTTGTTTTCTATGTCTGTGAGTCTATTTCTGTTTTGTAAATAAGTTCATTTGTATCATTTTTTAAGATTCCACATACAAGCGATATCATATGATACTGGTCTTTCTCTGACTTACTTCACTCAGTATGACAAACTCTAGGTCCATCCATGTTGCTGCAAATGGCATCATTTCCTTCCTTTTTATGTATCAGTACTTTGCTGGACTGGCTTTAAATGTATGACTGTAAAACTAATATCAATAAAACAAATAAGCGAACAGTTTATATCATTCACTATCCAAAATTGTTAGAATTGAAAATATGTATTCTCTCTCCGAGAAGGTAGTGCTCAAACATTTTTAAAAAAGAGGAGACTAAGACACTCCCATGTTAGAAGCCAAGGGTCTGCTGAAATCTGGACACAGTGGTTTTTGATGTAGTCACGGTCAGGGAAGGAGATACACACTGGCCACTGACCGTAAGGAATGCCTGCTTAGGAAGAAAATCACACAGCTGTGGGAATGGGCTCAATGTGTGTGTTTTTTTTTTTTTTTTAAAAAAAGCCTTTCTTTAGACTGGCTTTTAATACTTTTACTTCTCCTTAGGGCTTAAATTCTATTTTGAAGATTTCTCTCTTAGCTGGTTTGAGGATGGAATCATGGAAGCCATTTGCTCCTTATATGAAAAGAGAGGTCTGACTTAGGGATAAAAATCAGAAAGTTCAGGGACCTCCCTGGAGGTCCGGTGGACTGTGCGATCTCAGTGCAGGGGGTGTGGGTTTGATCCCTGGTCGGGGAACTAAGATCCCACATGCTGCATGGTACCGTCAAAAAAAAAAAAAATCAGAAAGTTCAAAAACCAGAAAGTAAAGATGTCTGTACACTTTACAAAGAGACTGTGTAAATGGATTCTTCAGGGGACGGTGGCTCACGAGATTAATTATTACATTCATAAAAGCCCCTACTGAATGAGAAGAATTAATGAGGGAATTTCAGCTCCTCCCTCTGAAGGAGCTTACAACTACCCCAGTTTCTACTTCCAAGGCGCCGGGTTGGGTACCACGGAGATGCTAACAAGACGTTCTCGCCTACATGGAAGAAGGATTTACATTCTGGGAGGAGCGCTGCTAAAATACACAGCTCCTTCTGTCGCATATGTCACAGCCATTCCAGTCTATGTAAAGAAAAGAGCTTTCGCTGCCGTATCTTTGGAACACAAATAGAAAAGGCCTCTTCACCAGCGGAATGCATCTCTAGTGCCTAAATTTCTCTACCAGCGACAGAGAATGACAGTCAGCATGTGTGCAGGCTCACTTTTCTTTTAAAGGGATTTCAGTGACATAAATGGGCCAGAGGTACTGCAAGGGAAAGGGAGTGGATGTGAAATGACAGGAAAACAGTCTGATTTTAAAATCCCACTCTTGCCTCCCAGCTGAAGTTACACATCACAGAATGCAGGAAGAGAAAATGGCTCTAAAATGGGAAACTGTCAGGGAATGTTCCTTCATGCAGGGTTTGGGTAAATTAGGCTGCAGCCAGTGCTAAATACTTTGAAGAGCCACAACCTAAACACAGTCCATCCACCATTGGCCACTGTTGCTTGATTTGGTTTGAACAGCAGTTACTAATTGATTTTTGCCCTGACCGTGTTTCATCATCACTTTCAGCTAATGCGGGGAGGGAAGGAGGAAAAGGAGGAGGGCAAGGGAATGCAAGTAATGGTTATTAAGAAAAAAAAACTCCAAGCAACTGTCAAAAGCCAAAAGAGAAATGATTTTTGTGTTGACGCTTGGGAATTTGGAAGGCAAGGGTAGCTCGGGCGTCTGACTTCCCCTGGGAACTGTTCAGAAGCCGTCGACTACAGGGAGGCTGAACCTACGGAAAGAGAGGACAGAGGTGACGGCCAGTGACTCGTATTCATGTGGTACACGTCTCCAGGCTCTCCTTGCAAAAGATACAGGGAATTTTGCATTTGAGAGATTAGAAACCTGTCTTAAAGGTGAGATTGGCTATGGTGTTTCCCAAACAAGGCTTCAGAACAAAAAACATTCAGGGACAGACTTGCTGACTCACTTCCGTGCCTGTGTGGGTGCACACCCCTCAGGAGAAGGCAGGAGGGAGGCGGGTGATGCTGTGAGCTCCAGACATTGGCACAAGGCGGCCACTGTGTTGTGACCAAAGAGGAGTGTTATCAAGGCTGGTCTACATCACCGGGCTCGCTCGCCGCTTCCCCAAGTCATCCTGATGGAACCAACTGGAACACTAGTAATGCTCACCTAGAATTCTCTCTGCTCCTAACTTCTCATCCACATCTAGGGAAACCTGGGCTATGACTCACCCTACTACCTGCTTTTTCAAGGGACTCTGTCCCTGACTCGCCAACTTCCTTGAGGTAGTCCTGTAGTCTTGCTTGTTTATATCTTTGGTGATGCATCCCTCAAAGACAGTCTAATACAGTGGTTTTCAACTGGAGTGATTTTAACACCCAAGGGGATAGTTGGCAATGTCTGGAGACAGTTTTGGTTGTCACAACGAGGGAAAGCGGTGCTATTGATTGGTGTCTACTGGGTAGAAGCCAGTGACGCTGATAAACATCCCACAATGCCCAGGATAGACCTACCACAGGGAATTACCCGGCTCCAAATGTCAACAGTGCCAAGGCTGAGAAACCCAGGTCTAGTCTGTAAGACACAGACTACTGACTGATGGTGTGGAGTACCGAATGGTAAAATGTAAACACAAATTAATGAGTCACCAAAAATTGAGCGTTAAGTCTGTAAACCCACTGAAAGTGGAAAAGCAGCATTTCTAGGTGATGGGATAAATTTTATATGAGAGGCGCAGAAGAAGGAGAAGCATCTCACTCATTCACAGGGAGTGGCAAAGGACAGTCACTGCACAGAACTGTGCAGCCGTGATCTTTGTGGGCGCATGCAACTTATTGCTTTGAGGACATGAAATAGCATGTCTTGAGTCACCAAGCTCCTGGCATACGGTGAGGTGACAGCAGAGCGAGACTACACTGCTACCAGCCGTGAGGGATGAGCGGCAGCTGAAATCAGCAGATGGTCAGAAAGGAAATGGTATTAAGCCACAAACGAGAAAGTATGGTTAACAATAAGGAAACGGAAACTGCCTGGAAGAAAGAAAAACCACCTGTGAGATTAGGAAACGAGGACTTAAAAGCATCAAGCATGTCACAAAGGGGCAGATCCATCAGGTGATAATAAAGCAAATCAAAACGTACTCACACTGTCTGTCACTGCCATCCAGAGTGATTAAGACAAATTTTGGCTATGTCGCCAGAGCCTGAAAAGCATTCTCTGTAAACGTAAAACTAGATGTTTTACTCTTAAGAATTTATCCCTGAGAAGTGATTAAGGATATAGGCGAGATTTAACCACACGGATGTTGACTGCAGTTTACGTTAGTTAAAATTTGGGAGCAACCTAATTTTCTGATCATCGGGGACTGGTTCATACAACACGGCAGACCCCTACAATGGAATTCTTGGTAGCCTTTCCATATTCTGGTGTAGATGACTATTTACTGGCAAGCAGAGAGGTCACGCAGAGCCAAGTGATAAAGTGTCTACAACAGCCGGCAGAGCGAGGCAGGGTGGGTGCAGCGCCCACACCTGTCCTTCCCTTCAGTGGTGTGCCAGTCACCTGGCTGCAGGTAATTGGGGGCTACACTGTCTGCAGAGAATTTGCAAACAGCAAAATGGATGAAAGTCGGTCTTTCTTATTACCCTGTGCAGACAATTCTAAACCATTTCAATGATAAAATATCCCTCCTTACTGAGGTAGAGAACTCCTACTGCACCCCCTTAGTATGCCACTGTACCCCTTTTCCCTTTGGTTAAGAGAATGCCCAAGGTTCACCTAGGGTCACGGTTGCCCCACAAAAACACTACACATCCCAGTCACCCCTGCAACTCAGGTGCTAATGTGTCCCATCCAGACGGAGAGGGTGTAGGCAACAGTGATGTGTGTGACATTCAGCGGGGGCAGTTCTAGAGGAAAGGGTACTCCCCTCTGTCTTCTTGGCTCCATTTCTGCTCCTGGACTCTGGATACAGAGCCATCTTTGGACCATGAGGAGGAGGGCAGCATCCTAAAGAGGTGAGCATGACAGATCTAAGGAGCCTCCGGAGATTCTGCAGACCAGAGCCGCCAGCAGCGCCGACTTTTACATTAGCGGGAAACACACTTGTCTTCTCTAAGTCGCTATGAACTTGGCTGTCTGATGTGGTACGATGTGTCTTCACTCACACTCCAACCAATATCGTATAATTGTATTTTGAAAGGTTAAACAAAGCTATGCATAAATACAGAGAGAAAGAGATCAGAGAGGATTAGAGGCCCAGGTATACATTTTTATTGTGGCTCACACTAGAAGGGAAGATGATGGGGGTGTGTGCATTATTTTCTTCTTGTAGCTTATTGCTATTTTACTCGTATATTGTTTACATATTACGTGTGCATGTATTTATTAATATAAATATTTATAACATTTTTTGAAGTTATTTAAATATTTTTATAGATATAATATTTTTACTTATAATTAATATATATTTTGTCTCAAGGAGAAACTTATTTAAAATTTAAGTAAGTTTAAAATTCAAATCTGCAATGTACTGATTCAAACTAGCAATAAAATTCATTTTTGTGCTTTGGGACATTGATTGCTATTTATTCTCAGAGCCTCACTTCTGGGCCAACAGCACCCACGGGACACAGTGGGCTATGCGTGAGTCTCTTGAGGCGGCCCCCAATCCAAAGTCCTGAAACTCCAAGGACACTTTTCAGGGGATGGGATTTCATGGCATCTAATCCCATTTATGTATGTCACACACTGACATCTTCAGAACTAAGCATCTTTTAGTCTGGTGTGATCAAAGTACTGCTTCTCCAGGGGTGCTTTGAGATACACGCATCTACACTTGTTGACATGAACTGCAAGTTCTCAGACGATTAGCAAGATCTAGAGTGTTCATTAGGTTTGCTGGTGATCGCAGAGTCAGAAGGTAATAAAATGCAGCACTGCCCTGAGAAGCGGAGGAACAGCCTGAACCACAAACGGAAAGAGAAGGGCTATGCAGCGCTCCTGGCTCACAGCAGCCGTGGGAGGCCAAGTGTCCCAAGAAGACAATGGATGAGGCTGGGACCACCGACTGGCAACAACCCCACAGCAAGAGCTAGAGGCCCAGTGGACCACAGCTGGACTGCCATTCAGCACAGCTGGTGCTGGGCCTTGGGCTAGATGTCAAAGATGGAAAGAAGACCCACACAGTCTTGCCCCTCAGAAAATTCTCCCTCTAGGAGATCAACAGCTGTATGTGACTGATGATGTGATGAGCATTGGAGGAGAAGTTTAAATAAAACCATGCAGTTGCAGATGAGAGAAGGATTCACTTTAACTTGGGAGAACTCTTGAAAGGGTGAAAGTGATGTTTTACTTGGTTTTAAAGGATGATTCTCCAAGGAGTGGAAGAAGGGAAGGGGAATGCTGGACAGAGGAGCAGCGTGAGCATAAGTGAGGAGATGGCCTGCGGGATGCTGGGCTGGGCTGGGCTGGCTGTGCTGTGCTGTGCTGTGCTGGGCTGGGCTGGGCTGGGCTGGGCTGGCTGGACTGTGCTGGGCTGTGCTGTGCTGGGCTGTGCTATGCTGTGCTGTGCTGGGCTGGGCTGTGCTGGGCTGGGTTGGGCTTTACAGGTTTTACATGGAAGCCCAATACTACTGCTTTTGTGGATAAGATATGCTGATATCTTAGGTGAAACTTCCCACAATCTATGCATTTGGCATCAACAACCTAGAAAAGAGATGAAAAAGAGTAATAATACTTCTCTTAAATTGACCCCAGCTCACTAAACAAAGATTATCAGGAGAGAGAGAAAGTTGATCGTATAAAAATGCTGGATCAGAATCACCTTTGAATTCTGATAGGTTTACATCCTCACCCATGTGGATGTATAAATACCCCTGTGAACTAAAAAATTCAGAGGTGATTCAAGCAGAAGAGAGATTTTTGAACTCTAGAAGATCTTGCTTGTTTTACTTCTGTTTTTCACTGCGGGTTTCTCTGTACACAGTCAAGTTCACACAGAGTAGGTCTTGAAGGCCCAGGTCTGCTCGGGCCATCAGCCAGCAGTATCCTGTTACTTCTAATCCATGTTTGAGCACCACTGATCCCCGGACACCATCGCAGGAACCTTGGCCACATGCCAAATTGAAAAACAAACAAAAATGCTTATTTCTACAAAGGGTGGGAAAGCAGCTAAATCAATTTTGTCTACTGCTATTTCCCTGGACCTCAATCTTCGGATTGCCACCCCTGCCCTGCTCTGCCAGGCTTCTGGCACAAAGCCCTGCCAGCAGCGGTGAGGACTGTGCTGGGTGGGATATGCCTCTTGGCACATGGCATGTAGACTGCTTTGGCAGAGGGTCTAATTGAAAAGAGCTACTAGAGAAAGCAGTCATTTCTTATAATTCAGCGATAAGCACTGAACACAAAGTCAGAAATTAATGAATTTGCAACGTCCTTTTGGACCAGAATACGATGCATGGAAGTGTCCAATACAGCCACACACAGGGGTTTACATCTGATGGTTCTGTATCATATATTTTCTTGAATTATCCCTATCAAGGATTTAAAAGAAAGTTTGCAAGATTTTTATTATAACTAAATCTGACCTGCAAAGTATAGTATTTTCCAAAGGTACAGAATACCAATGCCCAAGGTGAAAGTCAACGTAAATTTCTGGAATTCAGCAAGTGACAGAGTCAATCACTAAACCAATATTAGGATTTTCATCACTTTTGCTTCCTGGTAAAACCTCTGGCTCCTCTGTCCTGGTAAGGATCTGCCGTGGATTAGACAACTGTTCATTTTATCTTATGCCTTTCTCTGAGGCAACTCAAATTTAAGAGAAAAAAGCATATACACCTGCATAAACAAACACTGACTTGGTCAGTTAGTTCCTTTTTGAATATTATTTTAAAATAATATTTGAAAAGATTACAATTGTAATGCCCATTGTAGAAAATTTACATATAAGAAGAATCAGTCATTATCTTCCATCATCTTTGATGTACTGCACTTTTTCTAAAAAAACATATTTTTGGTACATGCATATATTTTGAATTTGCATATGACACATATTTTACTAAACTGGCCAGGTTTTATCTGCATTGTATCTATCTCTATATACCTCTTTCTTCATTTCACTTTGTATTATACACTTTCTATAATCACTACCTATTCTTTAAAGAGACTGACTTTATGAGCAGTAGAGGTTCCAGGGGATGTATTATATCTGACCATTTTTATAGCTGCAAACCTAACACTCCATCTGTTTACATCCTCATTAAGCTTGATACTGAATTTCCTGGCACTTCAAAATATTTTTATATTATGTGGGAGAACAGTTTGAAAACATTTTTTAAAACTATCATTTGGTTGAAATAACTTTGAAGCTTCTTTATAAACAACAAAGTTCCATTGTGTTTTAACTTACGGTGGTTTCAGCAAAACTTTCTTAAAGAAATTATTTTTTTCTCCCTTAAAAGAATATTGTAAGAAGAAAAATGGAACAGACCGTACTCATTTTCATTTAGATTTCAGGCAAAAATTGTAAGATTCTACTCATCATTTTAGTGGACTGAACTTAGAAGAGAGCTCACTGATGTCATAAATTATGGTTTGAAGTACAGCGTTCTGAGGTGGAATATTGCTCACCATGAGGTTTCATGGAAGCAGCTAAGCCCCTTGGAAGAAGGGCTCTATCTTGGCGTGATGTCCATGAATGTTCTCTTCTGACCCCTGGCTTCTCTGGACCCAATCAACTCCTAATCTCACCTGTCATTCGAAAGACCTCAAGCCACCAGAGCACACCTTGGCAGAGTTGGGAAAAGGGTTAAGTGTCGGGGCAGAATCTTACTAAAGGAGACACCAGGGCCAGGCACAGAAGCTATCAGAAGGGTGTGCTTCAAAATCTAAGCCATAGACTAAAGAGAAAACCATGAAATCAGAGTGAATTTAACCTCAGTTTAAAGTTTTTCTTTCTTTCTTTTCTTTCTTCCTCCCTCCCTCCCTCTCTCTTTCTCTCTTTCTTTCTTTCATTCTGCCTGCCAAGGCTAATGCCATATTAATGGACTTCCACAAATCTGATTTCCAAAGTTGCCTGGGCCCATCCCAGAGGTTCTGAATCATTAGGTTGTAGGTGAGATTCAGGTGATTTTGATCACAAGGTAGACTGTAAAGCACTATATTCTTGCCCATAGGCTTTTCTTCCTTTCAACTTTACTGAGCTTGCTTTCCAGGGTAAAGCAGTGTAGGGACTGGGCCCCATGGTATGCAACACCACAAAAGGAAACCATGAGAAGAACCCATGTACCTTTGTTAGGCCATCTTTAACTTATTTGATATTGAAAACTATTCAGAACCCATAATCGTTTGGCACCCTTAAGTACCAGGTAGGATAACTGAAGTGTGTGACATCACTTAGTATAATACTTGGCACATGGCAGGTGCTGGCTAACCACTGCATCCCTCCTGGTAGGAGGGTTCTAAGAGGCAGAATTAAGAACCATGGCTCAATACTCCCAAAAGGCTCCTCCAGTTCAGGGGGAGATGGAAGACACAGAGTACTGATCCAGGACAGGAGAAAAAGCAGGGCTGGGGATTTATTTCTCAGAGTGGAAGGTCACCGTCAAAGAGGCAATGAGCCTGTATCTCCTAAATTATAGGCGTGTTTAAGCTGGAACATACAGATCCAGAAGCTGTAGAAAGACCTGGAGCCTCAGGGGCTACAAACAGCTTGAGAACTGTAACCTACAAAAATGCTAACACTGACACATTCAGGTTAAATGTAGGAATTATATTTAAGGACACATTCCCATTAATCCTTACCGTGAATAAAATAGTTCCTTTAACCCTCACTCGGAGTTAAACTTTTCCAAAAATAGTTTAGAAAATAGTGTGCTGTGACCTAAACAGATATTTTTGAAAATTTATTTTGAATTAAAAACCTGGCAAGAGAGCATGTTGGGGATTCTGTCCCACTTTCTCAGTCATCCACTCCTGAGGACAGTCAGATCTTGGGTTTATAGGACCCTCAGCAGCTGGAGATAACAACCATAGCGTCCAGGGCAAGGCTGGAGGTATAACCACAGGGTCGGGGAAGGCTGGGAACATGACCACAGTGTCCGGAGGAGACGGGAAGATCTCAGTAGCAGGGGTTTCTGGCAGCCACAGGACGGGCACTTTTTCTCATTACTCCCTTACCTGGGGGCCTGGTGGGTGAGGGGTTCTACCTCCCAGAGGCTCCCGAGGGGCAGGGCTGGAGGCTGTTCTGTTTTTGCCAGGGCTGAGAATCACAGCCTGTGGGCCTTTACTTCAATGCAGGGCAACCGACAGCTGCTGGAGGAAAGGCCGTTCCATTTTGAAGAGGCCTCTCCAGCTGGACAGCTATCTGGAGTAACCGGAATTGGCCCCCAAGGCCAAGCTTCTAATGTCATTCTGTTGGGAGGGCTGTGAATTATTCCGTTTTCCAACAATAAGTGCAAGATTGCATGTCCAAAAGTTCCCAAATGACCTATACAATATATGTTGGATTTCTGCGCCTCTCTCCACAGCTTCCCTTCTTAGACCACACCTATCCTGTGCAACTGTACCACCTGCAAGGCACCCTCCTGGCCCCCGCAAGGGCCGCAATGAATGTGTGCATCGACACAGAAGAATTAGCGCCTGCATCTGACTCGACTGTGTGAGCTGGAACCTTAGAGCTTGCCCTGGACGCAAGCGGCTCTTTCCGTTTTTGAGATTTCCTATCTTGGCGTGGCTGCAGAACCTGGGGGGAGTCAGGTAATGCTCCACTGTCTCAGCTATGAAATCCCCACGGAAAGCCTGTGCAGAGGCATTAGTGATGTGACCGCGTGTTAGAAACGCAGAGCCCTGCACCTGCAGACACAGACGAAACATGCATGTTGTGATTAGGGCAAGGGAAGATTGCATGCAGCTGCGAGTCCCCACATCACCTGATCTTGAGATTTCTTTTTCTTCTTCTTCTTGCCCCAGCACCCGGAGCTCTCTGCATCTTTGCCATTGGCCTCACCACAGAGCAGCCCGTCCAGCTCATCTGTGCCCAGGTGCTGTCCCTGAGACGTTTCCGCTGCCAGCCGGTACGAAAGGTTCCTTAAAATGCACACACAGTTTTCAACGGTCTGGAGAATCCAAAAAAAAAAAAGGAGGAGGAGTGAATAAAAACTAACCAGCACTCCTCCACCCAGAAAAGCAATCCGTCTTTACACACACATTTTTCTTTGGATGCATGTAGCCGCTGCCCCTAATGGCTCCCTTGACAGCCACAGTGGAAAGAATTTAGGGAAGCTTGGAAAAGTCCTAAGACATTTTCTCACCCTGAAGATACTACTTATCAACAAGAGGTCCTTTTCTAAGCAGCTGCCACTGATTGAAATTCACTTGTGAGCGAGGAAGAACCCACAACCACGAGAGGTCCCAGATGGCGTCCACTTACGGACAATGGCTGCATGGGGACTAGGGCTCTGAACCACCAAGAGCACAGATAACTGGATTTCTGTCAGCTCTGGGAGGGCGACATTAACATTTACCATCTACCAGGGCACTTTCTGGGGGTGAAACAGGGCAAGAGGTGCAAACCAGGGTGGTCCCAGGCAAGCCGGGTTCTGTGTTCACCCGGGGGCATCAGTGTTTCCATGCTGATTTTCCTGGCAGGGGCGTTAAACGGTGGTTAAGGACACACATAGAGCTGGATACCTGTAGAACCCTAGGTCTCTGACCACTGGCTGTGAGATTTGGACAGTGCACCCAATATCTCCGTGACCATAACCTCCTCTGTAAGACGGCCATGATAGTGGCCACGTTTTAGGCTGCTGTGTGGAATACGGGAATTAGAGTATTTACATGTGATAGGCAGAATAAAGCTCTCTGCCCCAAAGATGTCGACATCTTAGTCTCTGAAACCTGTGAATACGTTAGGTTATGTGGTGGAGGGAATTAAGGTTGCTGATCAGTTGGGGAGATTACCCTGGATTATCCGGGGGGGGGGGGCATGGAATCCTGAGGGTCCTATAAGCAAAAGAGGGAGGCAGAAGAGTTAGAGTGAAACCCCGTGAGAAGGACGTGACCTGCTATTGCTGGCTTTAGAGATGCAGGAAGGGGCCATGAGACAAGGAATGTGGGCGGCCTTGAGAAGCTGTAAAGACAAGGAAACAGATGCCTCCCTCAAGCCTCCAGAAGGAATGCAGCCCTGTTGACACGTTGATTTTAGCCCCAAAAGACCCCTTTTGGACTCCTGATGTCTAAGATGGTAAGATAATAAGTTTATGTTTTTAAGCTGCCATGTTTGTGGCTGTTTGTTATAGCAGCAACAGGAAACTAACCCGGTATGTAGGTACTGAGAAGAGTTCCTGGCACACAGCAAGTGCTGTACAAGGATCTATATCATTAACAATGGTGGAGATGGTACTGCTGGGAGGTCCAGAGCTTGTGACCTAGATCTGATGGGTCCATGATGGAGTCCTGGCTCTGCCATTTAATGAGCTGTGTGACCTTGGCCAAAGTGTGAACTCTCCCTGTGCTCCTGTTTCCTCCCAAACTCCCCACTGCCAAATTGCAGATTAGGTCTCAACATACGGATTTGGGGGGAACCAAACATTCAGACCAGCGCATCAACCTTTAGACCTTTGTCCTGGATTTGAGGAACCGAGGGAAGAGGAAAAAAAATACCAAATTTTTACAAAGGACAAGATAATGATGGAGAATAAATTGAACTGAGATAAGTTTTATTTTATTTTTTAAGTTTAAATTTTTTTATTGAAGTCTAGTTGATTTACAATGTCACGTCAGTTTCAGGCATACGAAATCTGAAAAAGAAGAGCTAAGTTGTCTTTTTAAAAGCATGCCAACTTGGCTATCATTTTTCAGGCACCAACTGTGGGACAGCCACCATTCAAGGCAGGGAAGATCGTTCCATTTTACAGATGAGGTCTGAAGCTTTCAGTAACTTATACCAGATGGCTCCACTTTTTCTAGTCCTAGGTTGGGACTGGAAGGGTGGTGAGAGCTGCCAGGGTCCGGATCCTGCACTGTTCCCACCTATGACTGGAATCTGGTAAAAGGCACTGTGTATGTTTGACATGACTACTGTGGGCAGGAAAACCAAGCAGGAAAACCAGTTTTCAGGGTATATTTTGGGACCTTTGCCATCCCAAGCGTTGCTTGTCAGCTTCTCAAGGTTTCATGGGCTGCTAATTCCACAGGCTTTGAGTCAACTTGATTTTCTATTTCAAGCATCCTCTCAGCATCGAAAAAGGAACCGGCTTGAAAGCAGGTAAACACAGGACAATACATGAAAGGGAGAAAAGTCTCTCCCTGAAAAGAAAATGTTATGGCATAAGTCAGAACGATTTTTAAATCAGCTCAAACTGATTTTTCTTACATCAAAGTCTTGGGAGAATAAACTCCTTTCTCATCCTGCTGTTCATCTTCCCTGGGGCACCTCCATGCCTCTGTTTAACAAATGACCACTGGGGAATAAATCCGCCGTTTTGAGAAATGTTTTATAATCTACCTGTGGCTGAGGGATGATTTTGAGAGAAGCTGGATGGTGGGGAGAGGAAGGAGAGACAGAGAGGGGATGAGGAGGGCGGAAGGGAGACAGAGGAAGTGGTAGAGAGGGATGGATGGGGGTGGCCCCAGGGGTTGAACTTATCTCTCCTTAAGCTTGGTTTGGGAGGGTTACCAAGTCAAGAGCTTTCCTCTGCAGGGGCAGGAAAAAAAGAAAAAAAAGAAGACTGCCACCGCCCTCCTTGGGGACACCAGCAGAAGGTGGGTGGCAGCTGGTGGTTT
This sequence comes from Pseudorca crassidens, assembly GCF_039906515.1. NCBI lineage: Eukaryota > Metazoa > Chordata > Mammalia > Artiodactyla > Delphinidae > Pseudorca > Pseudorca crassidens. The sequence continues at coordinate 9,803,258 of NC_090298.1, forward strand.
TGGTTTCCATATCCATTGCCGTCAACAGAGCTTTCAGTAGTTCCTCTTGGTCACCAGGGTCATTTTGACTCCTTATTTTCTATTAGAAAGGGCTAATTTGGAAGCTGTCTGTAGAACGCTCCACCATATGTTACCCTTTCAACAAACTGTTCCAGTTACCAGGCGCTGAGCTGAGAGCGTGCGTGGAATCCAGGCTCTTGCACTCATTAACTTCGCTGGCCTCAAAGACAGTGTGCACACATTTTCCCCTCCTTTAACTTGTCACTGAGAAAGCTCAGAAGTGGCCAAGCAGAGGGCCGAGTGGAAAGTGATGGGACAATAATAATACGTTAAAACTCAATAGCACATGCTGGCCAGCAAAGCACTGCTGAGTAGTTTATCACATTTGATCCTTTCAACAGCTATAAGGATCCTCCTTGTCTCAAAGCTGAGGTCACCCGGGTCCTGTCCTTGGTCATCGGGAGGACGAGATGGCACGTTTTCCAGCACGCTCCCGGGGCCAAGCTCAGTGTTCTTGCTGCTCAATCAGGAATATCTGAGTCTTCTGTTTTTTCTTCTTTTAATTTTTATTTTCTATTGGAGCATCGTTGATTTACAATGTTGTGTTAGTTTCAGGTGTACAGCAAAGCGATTAGTTATACAGATACGTGTGTCTATTCTTTCTCCAATTCTTTTCCCATTTAGTTTATTACAGAATACTGAGCAGAGTTCCTTGTGCTGTACAGTAGGTCCTTGTTGATTACTTAGTTTAAATATAGTGGTGTGCACATCAATCCCAAACTCCCAATTTATCCCCTCTCCCTCCCATCTTCCCCTTTGGTAACCGTAAGTTTGTTTTCTAAGTCTCTAAGTCTGTTTGTAAATAAGTCCATTTGTGTCATATTTTTTAGAGTCTGCATATAAGCGGTATCAGATATTTGTCTTTGTCTGACTCACTTCACTTAGTATGAGCATCTCTAGGTCCATCCATGTTGCTGCAAATGGCATGATTTCAAGGAATATCTGAGTTTTCTGACTCCAGCCCTAAGTGGTCCTCAGTTTTTCAGTTTCCTCTTTTGGGGGAAATGTGGGCGGACATTAACAAGGAGAATCTTCAAGGTCTCCCGAGAGACTGAGGAGTCTGGTCCTCTGACACATCAGAAGAAAGATGTGCGTGCCTCACAGCGCTCTGATTTTGGACCATGCTCCTGAAGGCTGCCTTACCCAGTGGTGGGCACTGGACCAAGACAAGAGGCTGTTGACTCTTATTTTATTCTCAACTCCAAGGCCCAGACACTATTAAAGCTTGCTTGGTATCCATAGGCTTAGCATCCCCTGCGTTAGTCTTTACCACTTTGAATCTTAAGATCCTTAGCACTGCAGCTTCTGTGAATTACGAATTACCTTCAGTAGCTCTTTTCAAAATTCCTCTATTGTGTTAACAGGTATCTGTAAATACTCAAGACATCTTGACTGGTTGCTTCTTCAGGGACTTAACTTTCCTGTCAATGATATTAAAAGGTCTAAAATGGCTGTTAAGGGCATTTACAAGAGAGGTTGATTAAATCTTTTCTATCATATTTCACTTTTGAAATTGATGTCATATACGGTAAATGAATGGATGCAAATGTAACTGAGTGGCAGTGATAAAATGACAGACAGTGTCATAACTGGAGTCAGCTGGTACTCAAAGGGCTAGAGTCCCAGAAAATATCATGGGTCCTAAACTTTAGGGAGTAGGGCTCAGGCATCAGGAACTTTCTAGCTTTTCTAGTAATTTAGTTTTCTAGTTTTTTTAGTAATTTTCTAAATTTTTCAGTCACTCTAATGTGTAGAGAAGCACCGTGGCAAATCACCCCCATGCCAACGAGTAACTAAATGGATGAAATCACTCTTATTTGTTCTTTATCTGACCTTACAACTAAGTTATATTATATCGTATTCCTGACGAGTGTCCATTTCAGAGCTGTATCTACTAGGGCGGTTCTCAATCCAAGATGCACATCGAATCACCTGATGAACTTTCAGAGGAATAGAAATCGGAGACGAGAGTTGGACACTCAGATTCACTCAGGGGGCTGTGATGGGGTCTAGGCACATGCATTTATTAAATGTTCCAAAGGCAATTCCGAAGAAGAGTTGGTATTAAAAACCATGGGATTGAGGCTTTGGTTCAGAACCAGGGCCAATTTTTGGCTCCCTATGGTATATCCGGCAATATCTGGAGCCATTTTTGTTTGTCACAACTGGGCTGCGGGAAGGATGCTACTGGCATCTAGTGGGTGGAGACCAGGGATGCCGCTCATCACCCTACAGTGCACAGGGCAGCCCCCAGCAGAGAATTGGACCCAAATGTCAGCAGAGTGGCTCTGGAGAAGGTCTTATTAAGGTATCACATGTATTAAGGTCTTATTAAGGTATCCCATTCATCACATGTATTACTTGAAAGTATCAGTAAAGTCTGTGTTGATACCAGGATATTATGAAATGACAAATTTTTTATTGAAAACGAACCAAAACTCATCAAAAGACAAGTGAAGACAAAACAAAATAGCTCAGCGCTGGTGAAGCCCATCCAATTCTATTTTGGTTTGCGAACTAAAGCACTGAATGGACGCTGATGATGGATGCTTTGACAGGCTCGTTTATGTAGCATTTTGACGGCATTTATTTAGACTTCATCAGGCATTCCTTGCATGGCATTGGACAAAATTAAGTTGTTCAAGAGCTATCGTGTAAGAATATAGGATTATTCAACTCTCAGGTAGTTTTAATATTTCTTTTTCTTTTGCCAATGGATTTTAGAAAATAAAGCTAGAAGATTGTGGGCAACCTGGTATGTGAGAGTTTATACACTCATCTGGAACACCTGTAGTTACAATAACTTAATCTAAAATTTTATTCACTACTAATCAAGAATTAAGTGTCTAGTTCTAGGCTAGGATTAAACGTCGATATAGATCTCAGAGTGAAAGTAGTAAACATCGCATTAACTCTCCATCCTTGTTAGCCACTGTTTGGTCCCCTGGGCATCCTTCTTCTCTAAGATGCTTCACCTATGCAAATTCAACAAACCTTGCTATCGATCTCGCTGCTCCCCAGCGCAGACTGAATCACGTAGAGCAGCGCATCCGTGAGCCCATCACATTCCCGCATCCTCCTGCGGGCCTCCTCTCCGGCTGAACTAACATTCCTGCAAAGCAAAAGGATGTGTCAGCGCCCTTCACGGTGGTCACCTCCTCTCATAGTTTTAATCAAAACACTTTCCTTGCCTTTTCAGGTTTACCAAGAATATAATTTAATCGGGGGGGGACGGCCTCCACAAAAGCATCCTGGAATTAGGTGAGTCACAGATATCTGCAAGGAAACTCTCTAAATGGAGAATGCAGAATTCCAAACACGTTATCCGTGAGAGTCCTGTGACTGCCAAGAAGGGAGACTTGGGCCAAGTCTTCAAGGTCTGCTTCCTTTACAATCGACCAGGGAATCAGAAGCTCTTTGATTCAAAGGATTCTTCTTCTTTGAGAAGTTTGAAATACTTTTCAAACACAAAGCTTTTCAACTTACTGAAGTATTTTAGAGATCTAATTTCACCTGCTTCAAAAAGATACCTACCTTGGCCCTGCCAGAGGTAAACTTCTAGAAATTTATTCTAAGAACACAGAGATTTCTGTGAAAATTTAGTCATCGGGATGTCTATGGTACCTTTTATGGGTAGGAGTTGCCCAAACTCCTTCCTACAATGGCACAGCCTGAGCTAAAGCCAACAGAAGGGGCCCCTTGTAATGAAATGCACGGCTGGGAGACAGAGAGAGCTTCCAGAAGGTACAAAAGACATGAGACAATCTAGTCAAAGGTGAATCTTTTGGGTGCTTTTAGTTATTCCACCTGAGAGGGTGTTCTGGTCTTCCTCTCCAACCGTGATTAAGGATTCAGTTCCAGCAGAGAACTTTTGCAGTAACTGAATGAGAGACAGCACAGGCTATTAGAGGGATGCTGGAGGAGATGAGTTAATGAAAGGTACAAAGGACCTGAAAACATTTAGAAACTGTGGGGAAGGGTGATGGAAAGAGAGAATGATCTAGGTAGGGCAATGGTTCTCAAGCTATGGCTATTATCAGAATCACCTGGAGGGCGTGTTCATGGAGATAGCTGGGCCTCACCTTGAGATCACTGGTGGAATCTGGTAATTTGCATACTTGGTGATGCTCACACTGAAGACCTAAACTAAAGTAGCTCTAACTCTACTTCTAGGGGGAGGGTTTGGTTGGGGAGGGTAGTGTTCTTCAGTGACTGCTGGGGCCAGCCATGGGGCAGATTCCAAGAACCTGTGGCCTTAGAGCACACAGGAGTAGCTGAACAGAATGAATCTTCAAACTCATGCTGTAATTGACACAAGTGTTCTCATTTCATTTTTCCAACATCTTTCCCTGTTATACTTCATTCTGTTTTACAGATAAGAGAACTGAGGCTCAGACAGGCTGTCCAAGGCTTCACAGGTAGTAAGCGGAGAAGCTAGAACAAACCCAGGTCTGTGAAGGGCAGGAAAGCAAAGGCTTCAGGCTTGGTGTACAATATGGACTATACCTTTTAGGAATTAAATCAAAATAAAATAGGCTCAATGCTAAAATGCTACTGAACATAAATGTTTTCTTTAATATCTAAAAAGTTCTGCAGACATGTTTAAAGACGATCTATCAGTGTTTTAATGTAACACTGGGAAAGGTTATTCAATTCACATTAGTATTTTTGGCATTTGCTGATCTTAAAATATAAACAAAACTCCTCAGTTCCTTAGATAACGTAACTGAGCAAATACTGGCAGCATTTTTATGGAAAGTGTTATAGAATCTGCCTTGGGGTGGCCAACCCTCGTTCTGACAGCATCTCTGGGAGGGAGGAAAGAAATCTTTTTGCAAAAGAAAACGTGGTGAGAGGCACTCTGGTATTATTATTAGAAGGATGGTCTTTGTAAAAGAGCATTTTTAGAGCATTTCTCCTTGAAATGATTTTCACCAGGTCAAGCTTTGACACTGTTAGCGTACTAGGTTTGTCAAAAATTCCAATCATTACAGCATTCAAAAAGAAAAAAATTCCAATCAGACCTCTTTGGTCTGAAGGACACTGGGTGCAACGTATGACTGTCAGTCTTAAATCCTGCCTCTTTGTGCTTTGATGAGCTCATGTTTCCAAAGACAGAAGAATGGAATTTGGACTTGAAAGAACTGTAGGGATAGCTCATGTGCACCTTAGTCTCGAATATCCTCTAGCCATTCCCCTTATCCACGAATGCTCAGTCTTTCCTTTGAGTGGCTTCACGATGGGGGCAGGCTGCCTCCTGATTCACAAATAAACATCCTCATGATCAGTCTTATTTTCACTGGTAGTCAATGAATGGGCAGGGGCAACCGATGGGAAAGACCAGGAATTAACAACTTTGTCAACATTATGTTTTCAATATTAATTTGAGCATTTTCTTATTCTGCTTTGTTCTCATCTAGTCTCCTCCACAATTAAAAAAATTATTAACTGCCTACTATATTAAAATATGTAAGATATTACATATTAAAATGTGTAAGATACTGAGAAATGAGAAAGACTGATATTATAAGTTAAGGTCCCAGTAGGGAAGAGGAAGTAATCAGGACACACACATAAACACCACCCCTCACAATGATACAGAGGGGAGAGTGCAGTTACCACAGTGTCTGCAGGTAGGATGAGGCTCCGTATGTATTTTTAAGTGAACTGAGGTGTGAACACGTCTCTCTTTCAATGAGTAACTGTGTCCTTCAAGCCTTTGGGGTTGGGTTTCCGCTTTTTATCAACTATTCCCGAACAAGTGAAACGTATCACAAGATTACCTTTGGTTGTTCACTCTGGAGGAGAGGAGGTTTCCTTTCCTTGCTTCCCCCCCTGTCCCAACACAAAATTTACTATACTTGTGCGTTTCACTGTTTAAAAATAAAAATCTCAATAGCCTTATGTGTTGGTCACTGAACAGTTAGTTGTAATTATGGTCCCAGGTAGGTATCTGATAAAGAGCCCATGTCCAACCTACAAAGTTCCTCCTTCCTGTTGTACTTAAATCATCTTCTGCTCATCTTGAGGGAGGTGATTTCCATGTCTGGCTAGAAACTGGTGCAGCAAAATTCTATGCATAAACGTAACACGGAAACAAAGACTTGTAATTATTTTGTAAAATGCACAATGATGCTATAATATCTACTCCTTAGAAATAATCTCTATAATCTTGATTGAACTGCCAGTTGCTATGTCATTTCTGCTTAAAGTAGATTCTATAATCTTTTTATCTAATAGATGAAAAATAAACACGAATTATTATATCTTACAATTAAAAGATATAAAATCTCTTACAGTCTCTCTTATTCAAAGGTAACTAGCTAAACTGCTCTATTTTCCCTATCTTCAGTGCTGTTTCACATCTCACTACTCGGAGACTTCCTCACTCACTACGCTCATTTAAAAAAAAAATTCAACATACAGTGCTCATAGGATCCACAGTGGAACTTACACGGAAGACTTTGGTTTGCATGATGCCACTTCAGATGGTCAGGATAGGGGGGATCAAATCACACAGAAAACCAAGGGATGAGATTTTGAGTAATCAAGCTACTTGAAATTAATCTCTCCCTTCTCCGTACTCCCTTAGCTCTTTGAATCTCCATTATTGATCACCATTGATTTTGAACTAGAACTATTTAGGCTGTGACCTTATTGCTGCCTTGGGGCCTTCAGGAGGGTATTTGTACACCCAGCATGCAGCTGAGTGCCCGACACGTCCAAGGTGCTCACTGCCAGGTGGCTGTTACATGCACATTCAGCTCTTCCGTGGGATTGGAGTTCACATGTAGTCCATGACTGATTGACCTCTGTGCTCCACGCGTATTGGGTAAGTATCAGATGTCAGTCACACCATCAGTGCAGCCTTCTCACCTTGTGGTTTGTGCTCTGCCCCTACAACCCCCATCCTGGATTATTCAGGGCTGTCTCAATTTGCAAAGAAAGATAAAGCAGTTGCAAAGTGTATAATTTGGGGGACGAAACTTGTTCAGTTTGAAGTTTCTTACGCTTGTTAATAATATTGATCATCCACACCGTGTGTCGAGCGATGTGCACAGTTTCGCCACCTGAAGCCAACCAGGCTGTCCCAGTGTCACACCCACCTCACCCTCCGGCTTGTAGGAAGAGTTTTCTAGTTTAAGATTAGTTTGTCTTGCTGTGCTCTCTGTTACCTCCTCTCCTCTCCACCCCACCTGATCCTTGGGCTTTTATAATCTGGCCTCTATAGGGGGTCATCTCATACCTGGCCCACCCCCCAGTCCCTGGAGTCCTGGGTTCCAGCCCTGCTAAAACTCCGTACCATCCTTCCCTACAGCGGCGCACAACTCTATGCTGCTGCTCATTGGGCAACTTTGTCTCATTTCCCAATTTATAATCAGCAGAGCCCAGATGCTGGGTCTCTGCAGGATCTGGGCTGGGTTCCTGAGACTACATACAGGTGTCAAGAGTGGGATGGGGCTGCCAGAGGGCTTTAGAGAGTGGAGCAGAGATCGTTTCAAGAAACACAGGTAGTCTAGAGGTAAAGCTGAAATATGAAGCCACACACCGAGTAGGGCCTTGATGCCAACCCATCAGGACAGGCAGGGGGAGAGGCAGGATCCACCACAGATGACAGCACAGAGGAGACCTGATGTTCAAGCTGGTCCCTCCATGATGTGGAGGAGGGATGGGATGCCTCCTCTTTCTGGTTGTCTGTTCCTTGGTCCCCAGTGCATAGCACTGATTAGGAACTCAGTGAGTGACTGCTGAATGACATGACGCACGATTGTTTTCAGGTCTGTCTCCTTCTAGACCAGAAGTACTCTGCCAGGGTGATTTTGCCACCGGGAAACATTTACTGATGTCTGGGCACCAAAGGACATTTTGGTTGTCCCAAATGTGGAGGGAGGGGGTGTTACTAAGAACTTCCGCTCAAAATCAGCAGTGCTGTGGTTGTGAGCAGGACACTGCTCCCAAACCTGGGTTCCAGGAATCAAGTGTATTTGTCTCCTTGGGGAAACAGCAGTTATGCCTCGTTCTCTCCTACAAAAGGCCTCGGGAGAACTTGTCTCTGGGTTCCAAAATCACCGACCAGAAACCCCCAATCTTTTCCTCTCTGGGAAAGCTGAGTGTGCAGGGCCTGGGAGGAAGGGGTCCTCTGCGCGGCCAGCTGGGTCAACATAGCAAGAGCCACCCAGCCAGATTCTCTCACTCCAGGTGCGACAGTTACGGGGTCCTTGGTGTTGCGTGAGCCCTGCCATGTCTGTCCTTCCCCCTCTCTCTTCACTCAGAGGAGCTGTGCCACAGAAACCACTAGGGCTCATCCTTTTGATTTGTAGCTTCTCTGTAGAAAGGGAGCAGCTTGTTTCCATCTTATCACTCAATGAAGGTGGATGCTCTTGTGTACCTGGTATGGGGTTACCTAGGGGCGAAGGCACATAAATGCCTTCTCTTGGTCTCCTCATCCGGAACGAGCCTACAGGGATGGTTTGACATCACTGCATCACAGGGACACACAGCCAGGTGCTCAGGGCCTGGGCAGAGTCCCAGAGATAAATGTCTACTGCTTCAGCTGCTTCTCCCTCAGAGCCTCCCACCCAGGGGTGAGTGAGACCCCATGTGGACCACTGGGGCACCATGGGGGGTGTGTTGTACCACAAGCACTCAGAGAGGGTGGGGAGGAATGGAAGGTTTCACACCGCCCTGACAACCTCATTTTCTTAACTTTGATCGCTGATCTGTAAACAATCTCAAACTAATGTAAACTCATTAAAACAACGGGGGAAATGTATCAGTAAAAGTAAACATCCACACTTTCCTTCTCCTCTGTCCAAGGACATTCCTGTGACCATGTGGTGTTTATCATTCAAGATTGTTTTCTATTCATACAAATAAAACACGTAGGAATGTTTTGGCTTTTTGCCACAGTGATTGCTCAGTCACTGTGCCTGTGTCCTTCAAAAGCGTATCGTTGTCTGTTTTTTAAAATTATTATCCTATTAATAGACATCCAAGTGATTTTAAACTTTTTAGTGTAAGTAACGTTAAGCTGAAATTTGGAGGAGTTGTGAGGTTTGCCAGATGGACCCTGCGGAACCATTTTAGGGAGAAAAGGTAGCAGAGATAAATCAGTTCAAACCAACGAAACGACCCACCCTGATTGGCACCTACTGTGCTCCACACCCAGTGCCAAGTCTTGGGATAAAGAGGAAAACACCTGGCCGTTGACCTTAGAAGTTCACAGTCCAGGAAAGTAAGCAGAGGTACATTTGATGGGCCTGAATCTGATATCATCAGCCTGAAACTAGCAGTATGAAGAATTTGGGAACCAATCCCCCTTGGAAGTGATGTCCAGGCACTTCCAGTGAAATCTAGATGTTCCTAGAAAGCGAACACAGGATGACATGGATGGAAGTTTTACGACTCACCTTTATTTAAGGTGTAATTAAAATCTTTGCTTAAGTTATAATTATGTAAACTTGGACATCAACTGTTTTCTTTAACATTTGTAGCATCAAGTCATGGGTTGGGACTTAAGAAGTAAGAACACAGAGTACACTACATGCGTTCTTAGTAAGAAAGCATTTCATGAAAATTTAGTGGAAAGTACCTTCAAATTTGAAGGGTACACATGGACTTAGGGGCAGTTTTAGGTGAACAGCCTGTGGAAATACCAACCAAGCACAGCCATGCAGAGGTGGGGTCTCTGGGTCACTCTCGGCATGAACGGAGGACAGGACCTGGCAGTGAGAGGTGGCATTCCGTGGCAAATATCAATTCTGGCACATAGCTGATACATTTTTACTAAGCCTGGCATCCTAAGCCAGCCCCTTGTATCTACTAAAACCATGGTGGGCTCATGGTTCACCAGCGTAACCTTGTTGATGCTCTTACTTAGCACATAACCTGTGCTAAGTCCTCCTTGACATCTAGCTGCTGGCAGCCCAGGTGGGTTGCTCTGAGTGCCAGGCAGTGCATCACCAGACCTTCTCCTCCTGCCTGGTGTAGCTCAGCAGGAACACGCGGGTGAACATTTATGACATTTGGGCTCCCCCCACCTGCCTGGTGAATTCAAGTCATTCCAGAAGCATTTCCAGTGTTGCCTTTTTCTGACATCCTACCCAGAGAGCAGAGCCAAGGATGACAGAGGGTAAGTCCCTGGCTTTGAAACCTTGCAGTTGGGATTTGCTGGGCTGGGTTTCCAAGTTGCTTTGGACCAGCACTCCATTTTATTTTCCATGTCTCCCTTTCTGGAACTGGAATGTCTATAACTATTTTCCTGTGCCTGTCCCAGCACTGTATGTTGAGGGCAGATAACCTGTTTCTTTAGAATCATAGGTTCACAGGTGAAGAGAAATTGTTCCCCAGCAGCTGTACATCATGGGTTACTCATCTACGTTGGATTTAGATGATTCTGGTTATGGACTTTTGAGCTGAAGAGATTTAGGACTTTGAGTTGACGCTGTAATTGGGATGAGACTTTGGGATGAGATGAAAATACGTGGGGTGGATGTGGATCTTTGGGGACCAGAGGGTGCACTGTGGTGGACAAACAATGGCCCCCCAAGATGTCTATGTCCTAATCCCTGGAAACTGAATGGATTACCTTACATGGAAAAAGGGACTTTGAGAATGGAATTAAGGTTATGGACTTTAAAATAGGGAGACTGTCCTGGATGATCCCTGTGGGCCCAATTTAATCACATGAGCCTTAAAAGCAGAGAACATTCTCTGGCTGGAGTCAGAGAGATGCAGCAGAAGGGAAGTCAGAGAGATCCCAGCACGAAGTTTCAACTTCCTGTTGCTGGTTCTGACGTATGGGGGCCACATGCAAAGATGAGAGAGAGAGGCGGCTGGCTTCCAGCTGACAGCCGGAAAGGAAACAGAGACATCAGTCCTACAGACACAAGGAACTGGGTTCTGGCCACAACCTGAAGAAGCTTGGAAGCAGATTCTCCCAAGAGCCACTAGAAAGGAACACAACCCTGCCCATACCTTGATTTTAAGTTGGTGAGACTGGAGTCAGACTTCCAATCCACAGAAACAAACTGTAGGATAATAAATTTGTGTTGTTCTAAGTCAATAAGTTCATAGTAATTTGTTACAGCAGCAATAGGAAACAAATACACAGCATTTAGCTTTTACTCAAGGGTAAGTGGAGTTCTTCTCAACACCATCCCTAAATGTTTCACACTCCATCCTTTCCCTGGAAAACTGCTTATCTGCAATGGGCTCATGCAAGTTTTAAGATATTTCCAGATGATCAAATAATTGTATTGATTTGACCAAGACCCAAATACCCCATATATAAGACAATAAAAATTCTTCCTAATGGGGTGAGGTGCTGCCCTCGACTGTGCAAGGCCAGGAGATATTCTATGTAACTCAGAGCATACTAAGGCCCTCTGCACAGGAGATATTGATGTGATATGACGATGCACCATAAAGTATGCTGCTTTTCTTTTCCCCATCTCTGATCTGATTAACCACAAGAGCGCCACCAGGTCAGTGGGTATCAGCTTGCTCTCCTGCTTAGCTGGAATCCTTCACTTCTGCCAGCCCTCTTTCTGGCAGAAGAGTTGCCTGAAAACCTCAGTCTTCACGGCTTCAAGGGAACAGAAAGTACAGCAGCTGGTACTCTACACTGCGTGGGAAACAAGTGTGTGGATTGTAAGGAAGAGAAATGAGGCAGCTTCCCAGCTCTGATTGAGTGAAGTCTGTAGTGTGGCCTCCTTGCTTTAAGTGAATTCCCAGAACATCATCTGAAATGCTAACCCTAAGTACCAAATGGTAGGAACAGCATTAGGAATAGCCCCACCTCCACAAATTTTATTGGGTACAAATAATGGGAGGTTGAATTTACTTGAAAAGCTCTTGATTTCTGTCTCTGCGTATGTGTTTTTAAAGGTGGTACTTCATTATAGCCAAGTCAGAACAATTTCCAGAGAAATCAATTTCCCTTTTTCTTTCTTTCTTTTTCTTAAGATTAGCACAGTCTTACTGCTTAGATTCCTGCTATGCACCTTCCTGTCTTCTCCCAAGGAAGGCAATTTCTTTATAAATCAGGACAGTGATAGCTCAGTAATTGTTTTGCTGAGCTGCAGAGACAGAATGCTTCAGTGGCCTAAAGGACAACTACGTACCGAGCCAGCAGTAAACCCCACTGCCATGCTGTCCTCAGAGCGAAGGCCCCCTGTTGACACTGCCACCTCCATTCAGGAATGTAAACCAGCAGAGACAGACGGAGGAACCCCTCTGACATTGACTGTTCAATGCCGTCCCTTTTGAGGACCACCTAGATGCGTGCCTTCTGAAGTCAGCCACGCATCCCACACACTGTTCCGGAGATGCCCAGAGCAGAACCAGAAACACCCGCGTTAACAGACACCCTACTGCTGTCAAGTACTACCTAGGGTTTCAGCTCCATGATTCCAATTAAAATTGATGGATGCCACAGAGTTACGTGCTCTATGAAATGTCTGCTCAAAGTTTCCTGTTGGGCTAAATTACAAGGAAATTGTGGGGGAAAAAAGGGTGAATGCTGTGTGGCTAAAACCGTTACCTGTGAACCTAATTGTGCCCATGGTTTTTTTGTGCTCTGTGAACACCCACAATTGTTTTCTAGCCTGTAGTTACTGGACCACATCGTGAGCTTGGAGCAGTGCCACGTGGCCCAATTGATGCCCACCTGCCCTGTTTTCCGCTAACTCCTGAAATATTTCACTCAGGTACATCTGTGGTGGGCTCTTCTTTCTGGAGCGCAGACTCAGAGTCAGGATGCAACTCACATTGGAAGCCCCCAGATCCCACCTCCGTCCTGGCACCTCGGCATCCCGTCAAGTCTATGTACCACCATCACCACCGCAATGAGCATTTCCATAGAACAAAACCATTTGCCAGCCCTGGCCTGATTACAAATGCAACAACAGCAAAAAGAAAATGTCATGGGTCAAAACGCAAAGTTCAAACATGAATTAAAAACAGTGTTTTCTTCTTTTTCTGCTAAACCAGTGATCAACCAGATCGAGTTAACACAAATCACAAAACCTGAGTTTTAAAGCACATATAATAAATAAATATGCTAGGAAACTGAAATAGAAATGCGGTATTCACTTCACCAAGCAGACAGCTTCCAGGAAAATGAGCATCGTGGCTAAATAAATAATGAGTAAAGCTGAGGCCATCCAATTCCGGGTATTTTGAGTCCTCCATCTTCTAAGAAGTAGGAGAACAAAGCTGACTGATAAGGGATTATAGGTAATTGGCGACTTGCCTTTTAAATGTCAGACTGTGGGTCTGAACACTTTCAAGATTTGGCATTATTTCTGGATTATTTATCGCTATTATGAAAACCACCTTTCTCATTTTCATTCCAATTCAACACCTAGTTCTCCATATGCAGTCAGGTAGTCTTTCAATTTATTTACTTACAGGAAATTTTAACAAATCATACTTCAAACACTTATTAAAGCTGGGAATCCATGTGATTTTTTAAAGCTCACTCATCTAGATGATACATTTTCCTTGAGGTGCATTTCTTGTTTTCATCATTGCTTTGATCACTCACAGATAACATTGATTCCCAGAAACAACAATCAAAAAACTCAAAGTATCATCAGAGGCAAAGAAGTGCATTTCCTCTTGTGTCTTCCCTCTTCTTTCTGCTTCTACCCCATTGTGCTCCGTGCAGTTCCCCAGCCCCTCCCAAATATGGCTTTGTTCTGGGTGTTTACTGTCAGACTGTTGCCATCAGCATTTCTCTAAGCTGAGGGCTCACTGTCCTTGCCCAGCATGGGAGGGTTAAGGGGTTAGAAGAGGGAGACACCGGAAACAGAAGGCAAAAGCCCCTGTTACTCCGTTGCTCTAGGCCAGATGCCTGCTGGTAACAACATCCCTCTCTGCTTCAAACATTTTTGTTTGCTTGTTTCCTTACATTTCTTTTTTGAAAGACGACTCCTTAAATTTGTGGCCAAAATGCTAATAAAAATAGTCCCTGGATCAAAACAGCTTAAGCCTCATGTCCAAATGCGAAGCAAGTGATTAAAAATTAAAAAAAAAACAACTTTTCCTTTAATCTCTTAAAATGTACCCATCTCTCCTAATTGCTATTTCATGAATTTAGACGTTTTGATGACTCATTCAGCAGCCTTTTATTTGGGCCAAAGAACATGATAAATGATGAAAAATCTAGACTCCAGTTAATTTGGCCAGAGATTATTGTATAGTTCTAGCTAAGAGAAACGAACAAAGAAAGCCAACCTTTGGCCAAAAATGAATGAAAGCTGCAGAAGGTGTCTCTGGACCACCGTCTTTTCTTCTTGGTTTGGAATGGAAATATCTAGTGTAGGAGTGATAGGTGACAGGAGGGAGGAGAAACTCTAAGAATACATATATAATTTGTGTGAGAAAAACATACAGAAAACTCAGTAAAACTAAGATCACTTGTCTTTTAATTTTTTTCTGAAAGGGAGAACAGTATACTTTTAATCTTAAATACTGAAACATCTTTAATTTCTGGAAGACATTTCTGAGAGACTTATTAAAAGAAAGCAGAAGCCAGCTTCTTAAAGAGGTGTGTCAATGTGGCCTTTCGAGTTTATGCACTGGTCTTAATCACAATTTAGGAATAATGTTGGAAAAATCAGTATCAGAACAATTCAAAGAAACTCACATTTTAAAATCAAGTTTAATTGTCTGCCTCCATTATTGCTATGACTGGACTTTTTCTTCTTGGTTGTGGGAAGGGCAAATTCTAAAGCTGTCTCTTCAATATCACATGACGTCATGCACATGTGGCATCTCATTTAAAAAAATGACACAAATGAACTTATTTACAAAACAAACAGACTTACAGATATCGAAGACAAACTTACGGTTAGCAAAGGGGAAACGTGGGGGGGAGGGATAAATCAGGAGTTTGGGATGAACGTAGACACACTACTATATGTAAGATGGATAACCAACAAGGACCTACTGTAGAGCAAGGGAACTCTACTCAATATTCCGTGATAGCATATATGAGAAATGAATTTGAAAAAGAATGAATACATGTATATGTAGAACTGAATCACTTTGCTGTACACCTGAAACTAACACAGCATTGTAAATCAACTATACTCCAATAAAATTAAAAAACAAAAACCAAAAATCCACTTAAAAAAAAAATGTCCCTTCAAGATGGCTGACCCCTGGTGGTTCAATCAAACACTCAAACACTAACCTAGGCACTGCTGTGAAGGGGCTTTGCAGACGGAATTAAGGTTACTAATCAGCTGACCTTAAGGCAGGGCAATGATCCTGAGTTTTTAGGATTATTTTTAGGAATGAGGATTCCTGGGCTCAGTGTCATCACGTGAGCTCTTAAATACAAAAGAGGGAGAGGCAGAGGGTCAGTCCAGGCCGACTGAGGGGCTTGGAGAGATGGGGAAAGGTTAGGATAGAGGGCCTGACATGGCTGACTCTGCAGGATGAAGGAAGGGGACCACCATCCAGGGCAGGTGGTGGCCTCTGGAAGCTAAGAACACCTCCCAGCCTCCAGCCAGCAAGGGAATGAGGCTCTCAGTCTACAGCTGCAAGGACCTGAATGTGGCCACTGACCTAAAAGAGCCAGGAAGTAGGTCCTCCCCCGAGCTTCCTGAGAAGAGCCGCTGGCGGACACCTTGACTTTGGATTTGTGAGACTTCAAGCAGAGAGACCAGCCAAGCTCCCTGGACTTCTGATGTAAACCACTCTGAGACAGTAAGTCTGTGTTGTTCCAACCCCCTAAATGTGTGGTAATTTGATACGGCAGCGATGGAAGAACCACTTCATTTGCACAGCCACAGAAGAAAAAAATATGCCTATCTTTCATACATGTTCATTTTAACATTTCTGCTAAAGGATTTCAAAACTTTGAGACAAACTTTTTGCATTTTCCAATGGAGGCATTTTAGAGGTTCTGAATGATGAGATACCGTCGTTAGGATTTTTAGATGACCCTTGCTGCAGGACTGGTAAGCTAAACGCATCTCTCACCAACTCCAGATAACCTAATGTGACTTTTCTTGGTTTACTACCATCAGATGGCTGGCTCTCAACATGAGGACAGGATAATGGCACTGCTGGGTGCAAATTTCCTTTTAGTGCTTTAGGGGTGAAGCGAGTCATGCTTTAAAAAAATCCAAGATTTATAATGCTGCATAGAAAGGTCACACAGCAAAGACACTTCGAGCAGCCACAGAGCCTTGTTAAAAACAGCTCACAGGTTGCTCGTGAAGAGTCTGGTTTCCCTGTCTCTCCTCGTCACTCTAAATAAGTTCCTCAATTAGAGGGTTTCTCACCTGTTATGGTACCGGTGCCATTCTCCTGATGCTGAACCAATGTTAAGGTTTTATTTAAAAACTGTACCCTTAAAGCAGCTCAGGGGCCACCCTGAGAATAACTAAAAAACAAAAGACAAGACTTGTACCTTTCACTACGGGCCCAGGGCACGTGTGTTGCCTGGCTGCACTGCCCTTTGTAAATGATAATGGTTCCTGGAATTCTGGCACAAGACACCCAAAACGACTTCATGAGAAAAATGTCAAGGCATCCATGCACCATAAAAATAATCTAGAAAATATAATTTGGAAACACAAGGTTTTTCTAACACTCACTTTATTATAATTACTCTTATGACCAATCCTTTTATATGTGCTAATATGGGACGGTTTTCATCTGTTAATGAATTAAGAAAAAAAGTTACAGCAAAGACAGGATAGAATGATTCCATTTTTGTGCAACAGGGAAGCAGGGAGAGGATCCTTATATGTTATACAGATTCACCAGCTATCCGGCCAGTAGACACAGTGAACGAATCCATTATTTCCAATAATCCAATATCCCCTAAAATTCCCCAAGAAACACAACGTGCTACTTTACTTTTAATCACAAGTACTCACCACAGAATATGTTCTTTACAGAACATGCTAAAAATCAAGTATATAGTTTATTTCCACATCAAAGAAATTGAGAATTGCTTCAGGTGTAAAGCAAAAGTCCTTTCTTTGTTTCTTCCACATGGACACACCTCAAGGACAGTGTGCCCATGACCGACACCCTCCCATCAGCACTGGCCACTGGCAGTGTGGGGAGATGTCGGGGGGGCTTGTGGGTAACAAGCAGCTACAAGGCAGCGAGCCACAGCCTTATCCCTGCTCTCCATCTGGTCTGCATCACAGCGGATGGGCAGAGACACTTACCTCTAAATTAGTGGTGGTGTCCTTGGTTTGTTTGTTTGGTTTTAGTTCTGATTTCCCTCACCACGGAGCCCCTGAATTACACTGGGGATGAACAGAATAGGAAGAAGGAGGGTGACAAGGAGCCTTTACGAAGTATATTTGTGGTCACAGTGATCAACAGAGGTGACTAAAGAAGAAATCTTAAAAGCTGAGAAAAAAAAAGAGAGAAAAATGTAATGGAGAAAAAGAAAAGTAGTGCTAACTGGGACCTGTTCAGAGGGTTTCCTTAAACGTTATTTTGCTGTGCACCGAACACGTTAACTTGCTGGATCAATATGGTGTCACTCTTGCTCGGATCCTGTGTTAGCCACACATCTACATCCAATCAGCCAGCACATTAAGTCAGCGCCAATGTCAAAGCATCTCCAGAATCCTCCTCCATGGCTACTGCCAGGTCCATAGCACTGGCATCTCTTGTCTCTTAATCGGTCTCTCTGCTTCTGCCCTCATTCTGAAACTGAGCAGGACCTGGGCACAAAAGTCTGTCTGTGTCCCCCCATTTCTTGTTTGTAGGAAATAGGCTTCATTCAGCCTCCATGACCTTCCCTGAGTCCCAAAGGGCAGGTTCAAACAGTTGGTTGCTAATTAGGGAAGAGGGGGGATGTGGAGACAAGGGAGGAGCAGTCAAAAGAAACAACAGCGCAGCCTTGGGGCACGGTCCTGGTTCCCCCTCAAGGATACACATAACAGTATCTTTGAGCTGTTCTGCAGATACTAGAACCCTACCAGGTGGAAGAAGTTAACTGTCTGCTGCCCACAAGCACACACATCCCTTCTGGTTCTGGTTGGAACCAGAAGGTTGATGATGCTGATTCCACGTACCTCCCCACAAACCAATCAGAAGAATGTCCACAAGCTCATCATGCCCTCTGCAAACCATTAGGATAAAACTCCTCACTACCCCCCCAGGTCAGGACACACAGTTTTGAGGGCATTAGCCTGTTGTGCCCCCTTTGCCAGGCAAAGCAATGCTTTTCTACTTCACCCAAAACTCTGTCTCCGAGATTCAATTCGGTACCAGTGTATAGAGGCCAAATTTTGGCTACAGTTCCCCCACCTCCCAGGGAAGCGTCAGCGATTCTGCTAAGATGTACATTGGGGGCTTCCCTGGTGGCGCAGTGGTTGAGAGTCTGCCTGCCGATGCAGGGGACACGGGTTCGTGCCCCGGTCTGGGAAGATCCCACATGCCGCGGAGCGGCTGGGCCTGTGAGCCATGGCCAATGAGCCCGCGCGTCTGGAACCTGTGCTTCGCAGTGGGAGAGGCCACAACAGTGAGAGGCCTGTGTATAGCAAAAAAAAAAAAAAAAAAAAAAGATGTACATTGGAGCACGAGTCCACCACCCCAAGACCTTCCATTGTACTCAGAGTCAAACTCAAGGTCCTGCCCATGGCACATGGCTGGGACACTCTTCCTTCTTTGTCACTTGGCCAACTCCTACTCATCTTTCTTGTCTTTTTCACAGGAAGGCTTTCCCTGTTCCCCTGACTGGGTGAAATCTCTTTGTTCTATGCTCATTCATTGTACGCTTTCCTAATTCTCACCCCACTTATATTACTTGCTTACTGCCCCCTGGCATCTGCCCATTCCACACTCAGGTCACAGAGCATCATGCTACCCTGGGAAAGAGCTAGAGGCTGGGCAGCTGGCCTGCAAGAAGGACAGCTGTGGGAAGGATGGGCAGCCATGCAAGCGGACCAAGTGAAGACAAACTCTGATTAGGGTTAGGAAGAAACAGACAGATGCCCTCCGCCAGCAGGTCTGCACTCCTGCACTCAGAGGCACAGGCTGGCAGTAGACAGCCCTCGATGGCCCTGTGTCTCCACCCAGGTCCTATTTTGGTCTGTGACTAAATAGGCATCGCTGCTTGTGATTGATTTCTTTGCTTGTCAAGTGAATGATAACTTTCTAGCATGGGAAGGAGACAGAGGACTAAGTGACAGCAATACTAATGGACTGTAGCCACAGAAAGGACATAAAATTGGAAACCAGCCTCCAGCCGCCCGCTCCTTCTCCAGCCCTGGTCCATAGAGAGTTCAGAGAGAGACCAGGCCACCTTCTTATCCCGTTAAAGGAATTTCAGGCAAGACACTCTGGAGTGGCAGGTAGTGGGGCTTCTTGGGGAGCCAGGGAGAAGGATACACACAGGGACACGCCATGAATACCTCCACACCCTTCTCTTAGCAGGTCCTGATTTGTGTCATACAATGTTTGTGAAATGTTGGCATTCATTTGTAAAGAATGGAAGTATTTTATGCTCTGAAACTCAGCCTGGGGGAGTAGAAAAGCTTTGGCGTCAAATTTCCACTCTGATATTATCAGCCTGGCCTTGGACAACACACTTAAGCTCTCTGACCCTCAGTTTCTCCATCTGTAAAGTGGGCTTATATTTGAGAGGATTAGATGAGGCATAGTCTGTGAAGCACCTAGGAGACAGAGGGGACCCAACACTTAGCCCTCAACTCTCCCTTGATCATTCCCAGTAGCTCCCAAGACTTTCATTCCAAATGCATGATGGCTGCTGTCCAGAGCCAGCAGCCAGCAGTTAAAGTGAGTTTCCTGTGGGCCAGGCCCTGTGCCGAGCTATTTATATGCATGGCTGCAGGGCCAGCATAAGGGTGAGGTGAACGAGGCCTTTACTCAGTGCAAAATTTAGGGGGGGGGGTACTCCAAAAATTCACTGATCATCAGAAATAATAGGTAATTTTTAATTGTGATAAAATATAAATAACAAAATTTATCATCTTAACTTTTTTTTTTTCTTTTTTTTTTGCGGTACGCGGGCCTCTCACTGCTGTGGCCTCTCCCGCTGCGGAGCCCAGGCTCCAGATGCGCAGGCTCAGCGGCCATGGCTCACGGGCCTAGCCGCTCCGTGGCATGTGGAATCTTCCCAGACCGGGTCACGAACCCGTGCCCCCTGCATCGGCAGGCGGACTCTCAACCATTGCGCCACCAGGGAAGCCCCATCTTAACCATTTTTTAGTGTACAGTTCAGTTGTGTTGAGTACCTTTACACTGCTGTACTAAATAATTTTAACACAATATTTTTTCATCAAAATTAATGAAAAAATCCATGATGAACAAAATATCAAAATTTTATTTTATTTTATTTACTTACTTTTAAGTTTTTTTAATTAAGTATTCCTTATGGAACAACTATGCCTGTCTGTTATTAACGTCAGTTCTCTGGTGCTTATAGGCATTGGAGTTTCAGAACTTTGGTACTAATGAGATCATTTCCTGTTTTTTAATTTTTAAAACATTTTTTTAATTAAAAAAAAATTCTCTTTTTTTGGCCGCGCCATGCGGCTTGTGGGATCTTAGTTCCCTAACCAGGGATTGGGCCCAGGCCCCCCGCAGTGAAAGCACAGAGTCCTAACCACTGGGCTGCCAGGGAGTTCCCTCAAATATCAACATTTTAAATAAAAGCGGGCTCCAACTCTGCACAGCTCAGCCTTCCTCGCCGCACCCTTGTCCTTGCCCTGCATCAACACCATCACCGCCGTTCATGGATGGAGAAACTGAGGCTTGGAGAGGCCACCTCTGGTGCCCAAGATCACACAGCTAGTGGGTCTCCAGTCAGATCTGGATTTGAAGGCCAGCTCCTCTTGGTTTGGACTTTACAGTTAAGATGGTATCCCATAACAACATCACACCTATCTCAAAGACAGGGCGTCTGAAGCGTCTAGTGCATGGCCTGGACTGGTCCAGGCTCAGCAAACAGAGCCAGTGCCATCACGGCCCCACCTGCCCCTCAGCTCCACAATCCCCTCCCCTTGCCTCTCCCCCGCCCACATCCTTCCTCCTCCCTGTGGGCACGGCTGAATCTCTACGGCACAGGGAACACTGTGTCTCTAACAGCTTACCGCTCCACGGTTCCCCGTGGCCTACAAGAATAAAGGAACCTCTTCAAAATGACCCTCCCTCCCAACAATCTTACCAATCGGCTCCCAAAAGACCCTTCCCCTCCCAGGGGCCTCTCAGGTCCTTCTCTGCCAACCACACCCTGACTAGCCCCCCTCAGCCACTTGCTAAGCCCCAGTGGGCCTCGGGCTCTTCCTGCATACAGGCCCTATGGCCTGGACCACACCGCTCCTCTACCCCCTTCCCCTGAAAGCTTTCCTTCCTCCCAGTGCAGGCCTCTGGGCTGTCTTCCTGGAGTCCTGCAGGTGGAATCTATGATTCCTTCACTCAGAGGTCTTCTAGAAATTCTGCATAAACTTTTTATGGCACTAAGGGCACACATTACGCCCTATAGCTCAGGTTCCCTTCTACCCTTTTAGGCCATAAGTATCACGTCTTATTCATGTGTGTTTCTCTGGTACCTAGCAGAGTCCTGGGCACATACCAGAAACTCAGTATCTGTTTGTGTGGAACAAAAGACGTCACCCATTTTATCTACGCTGTTGATTTAGCACTTGACCAAGGAGGTGATGATGAGATGGCTGCGGCTGTCCTGATGCTTTACGAGTGGGGCAGGTTGGCTGCAGTGCTGAGCGCTGATAGGCTGACAACGAGGCTGACGTCACGGCAGAGCATTCTATTCGATATTTGGATTCTGAAAGCCCAGGTTTAAATCTTGGCTCACAGCTTTCTACCACGAGCTCTAAGACAAATTGCTGAAGTTCTCTGAGCTGCAGTTTCTTCTTATTTAAAATTGGGGGATAAAACCCCACACAGTAACCTATCATTTATAAAGTTGTTGTGAGAATTAAGTGATGATTAGTGATATTAGAGAGTTTTTGTCCATATTTATTATCTAACTGCGCTGATACACCAACAGTCCAACAGCTTCCTTTCAATGAGGTAGGAGAAGAATTCAGCATCGTAAGAACCAGGGGTAGTAAGACCAAACTGCAAGGACAAACTGAACTAAACAGGAGAAAATATATTCTGCCATTTGGTGAAACTGATTGATGTGGTGGTTTTATTTAACAGAAATATCACAAACACCCACACTGGAAAATAAGCAGGTACGTGGCTCTAACCAAGAAATTGATCTCACGGGGAAACTGGTGATCATGCAAGTAACATTCTCTCTGCAATTGGGAAGATTTTATGAGTAGCCAGGAAAGTTAAAAGGTTCCTTGCTTTGGTGAAAATTAGTACAGGACACTTTTTAGGCAGCCAGCAAAGCAGCAACAGAAGGACTGTTCACTGATTCATTCATTCATTCATTCATTCATTCATTCAGTTAAGAGCTATTTATAGGGGTCTATCAGGGCCAGAGGCTGTTCTGGGGCAGGGAAATCTATGACGATAAAAGACACGATCCTTAGGTAGATAAGAACGTAGCTTGTGGAGCAACTGGCCTGACACACACAAGAACACAGGCAAGGACATCACTCCAAACTGTCAGAAGGTTTGATCAAGAGCTCAGCATGCTTTGCAAAGGCATTAGGGAGGGGAAGGTGTTGAGGAAAGTCTCTCTGAAGAGAAGACATTTAAACTGAGCCTAAAGGTAAAAAAGAGAGAATAAAGTCCTCCAGGTGCTGGGAGTCACACGTATAGGTCCTGAGGTAGAAAAGATCTCAGTGTATAGAGCAACAGAAAAGAGGCCAGCATTGCAAACACAGTGAGGGCAGAGGGGCCCAGTGTGGGGCTGGAGACTCGGCGTGTCTGGCTAGCTCTGACCATGTAGCTGCAGTGAGTTGTTCCCAGTCCTCAGAGTTTTAAAGTGAAAACTGTAACATTAACGTAGTGCCTTTCTTTTTTCTTTTTTTTTTTTTTTTTGCGGTACGCGGGCCTCTCACTGTTGTGGCCTCTCCCGTTGCGGAGCACAGGCTCTGGACGCTCAGGCTCAGCAGCCATGGCTCATGGGCCCAGCCGCTCCACGGCACGTGGGATCTTCCCAGACCGGGGCACGAACCTGTGTCCCCTGCATCGGCAGGCAGACTCTCAACCACTGAGCCACCAGGGAAGCCCAGTGCCTTTCTTTTAAGGACTCATGCAGAGTGCTATAAAGACAAATGGCCTTAATAATCCAACAGTTGGAGAGAAAACTTCTCTGGAATGAATAGACAAAAGAAAAGGCAAACAAGGTGAGAAAAAGAGAATAGTCTAGCCCAGAAAATGTGATGGGATGGACATACATAAAATAGGCAGGGAAACGATTTGACAGTTCCTAAAATCTTATACCAAGAGGGACCATACGATCCAGCAATTCTGCTCCTAAACGTATGCCCCAAAGAATGAAAATAGGGGCTCAAACAAATAGAGGGACATGTTAATAGCAGCATTAGTCACGGTACCCAAGGGGCAGACACAGCCCAAATGTCCATCGATGGACGAATGGATAAACAGAATGTAGTCTATCCACCCAAAGAAATATTCGTTAGTCCACTATAAGAAGGAATGAAGTACTCATCCAAGGTACAACATGGAGGAACCTTGAAGCCATTATGCGAAGTGAAAGAAGCCAGTCACAAAAGGCTATACATTACATGACTCCATTTAAATGAAATACCCAGAATGGGTAAATCCAAAAAGACAGAACACAGCCTGGTGATCACCAGGGCCAGCAGGAGGGAGAATGGGGGGTAACCATTTAATGGGTTCAGAGTTTCTTCTTGGGGTCATGAAGATATTTTGGAACTAGATAGAGGCAGTTGCACTACATTGGGAATGTACGAAATGCCACTGAATTGGTCACTTCTAAATGGTTCATTTTATGTTAAATGAAAGAAAAGTAAGCTGGGGGGAAGGAAATGCTGGGGATGTAGGGGTTCATGCCAGAGTCAAAATAGAAGGGGCCCCTTGAGGAGAGGGATGCAGCTTTGCGGCTGGTCAGATTGACCCACGGGCCAGGTGAATCTGATCTTTATGGTTCCTCGTACTTCTCGACCTTTGGCTTCACTCAAATCAAAGCCTTCGGAGCATAAAAAGTTCCTATATAAAGAAGAGGAATCTTACAGTCCTTGAGAGGTGACAGGTAAGGGCTCCAGAAACGTTGGCTCCAACATTTCTCCAACAATGTTCCTGTCTCAGTGGTCACGTGGGTGCTTTAGACCCACAGCTTTGCCTTTCTGAGCTGTGGTCCCCTGCTGGCCTCAGTGGAAGGATGCTCAGACACTTGTCTTCTGAAGGTCTCTGTCTAAGCTTGCACCTGGCTGGGTGCTTGAGAGGAAACAGGAGGATAATCTGTCTCAATCATCTCCCCTCAAATAGAAACGAGCCCTGGAAAATCATAATAGACCCCAGCATCAGTTCCTTTGTAACTCTTACTAGGGGGTCCTGGCTGCTGACACCTGGCGCCACCTGATTTGGGAAGCACCGGCCTCTTAATCTATTTCAGCTGCTTAAAAGTGACAGGGGTCAAGGACAAATGACATTTAATCAGGTTTGCTAGTCAGGATGGCAGTGCTGCCTGCAGAGGAGAAATAAGTAAAGTTCCTTTATGTTCTAGGAAGAAGCTTATCAGCACTCCCTTCATACGTGCTAAGGAAAAATAGCGTTTCAGGTCCTGTTAAGATTCTAAGACCTGAAACCAGTCTCCTCCAAAACATGGGAGGGAGGACCCACTCTATGCAACAGACCACACGCCACACTTCCTGGCAGGTTTTACAAGGACATGGTGCTTTTTCTTCCCTGAAATAATTATTTTTTGCAGTAAGCTTCATTGGCTGTAACCACTTGACCCAAACTTGAGCAAAATAGAGAGCTCTTAGAGCAGTGAGTGCCAACTGCAATGATGATGCTTTTATATGGCAGGGCCCTCGTTTGTTTATATAAATTAGCCTGCCATTACCAATAACACTGTTGGTCCAAAATAAGGTCAGGCCAAATGTAATGCCGGGAAGAACAATGGTCTGGACACGAAAGTCCAGATAGGGCTATCATGGAGAATTATGGGGGATGATTGATTCGCTGGCCTCTTCCTGGGTATCGCCGTTCTCTCATAACATCTTTGTGCTAACACAGCTCCTTTCTGGTAATAAGTTACCTTAAGAGAAATGTAATTAGCTGTTGGGGTTCATTAGCCCCAGTCAGTGCATCCACAGCACGGCATCTCCTTGCTACTGGAGTGCCTGTTAATGGGGAATAATGATGGATTTGTCTTTCTATGGGACAATAACAAAGGACATAGGCTTAGTCTGAAGTCCTGGCATGTTTGTCCTTTTACTTAGCAGACTGAAAAACTGAAAGTGACTTTATGATACAGACTTAGAAAAGCACAGAGTCCTGAAAATCTAGTGTGAAGGTTGTCACGTTTTTCCTAACTATTTCTTCTTTTGCTTAAACCTTTTGGAGGCAAGAAAATGTAGACCAAGCATGAAATCTGGACAGGGCTCCCCTCTCTTTGACTTTTCTCTGCTTAAGAAGAACACTTTAGTTGGTACTTCCAGAAGTTTCTGCCAGCTCAGAATGAGAACTTCCTAATAAGCACTAAAGAATGATTTTTACCTTCAGTAGCTTCCCCAGTGCTCGGGGAACTCTCTATGAGATGCTGACGATCGCGTAGCAGAGAGGCAACATGGAAGTCCACGATGCAGGTACTCCAGTGGGGAGTCTCTATTCTGCGACCTGTACCTCTGCTTCTTATGATCTTCATGCAGCCATAGCTCTCTGAGTACAAAGACCCCATTTCTCATCCCTCCCTATCGCAGCTTCAAAGGGTGATGGAGAGGAACCCGGGGAACCAGACATCACAGTCAGCCTCCCCTGCAGCTGTCTGTCAAATGCCCTGCAGTGAACAGTCATGGACACCTGTTCAGGGACACAAGGAAATCACTAACCCAGGAAAGGGGGCCTGTGAGAACAGGAGGAAAACTGGAAAATTTTCTACTCTTTTTTTCAAATATTCTTGGTCACCTCAGGAAGAAATTAAATTTATTTCAAATAGACTCAAGGAAGAGAATAAGGAGAGCAGCAGAATTAAGAGACAGGCTGGGTGGGGCAGAGCTGCACATCCAGCTCTTCACTCTGAATCCGTAAGATGGTGGCTAGGAGGGTGCTCTCTGAACTGGTGCTTCTGGACAATGTTATTCACGGCTCTCATTGACTATGTTTCTCTTTCCTCCAAGAGCAGTCATAACTGCAAGTTGGAGATCTTCATCAACATTACTGGACATGGGTTAGCCTCTGTGTGTGCTCTGATGTTCTTCTGTGAATTGTACCATCTCCTTGGTTGTTTTGTCCCAACTCTGGTAAATATTGGCTCTATTTCAAAATAAATGTCACTTTGAAAAGGGAAAGGAGAAATGGTATGAAAACAGATGGATTGAAGTATTGGAGAAGATTAGTATGTAAGCAATAAGTAAAACTGTTTGGCAAGCTCTTTCTTCTTCAACTTACGGTTAATAGACTTGTTTCTTAGCTTTTCATCCAGGGAAGCTACTTCTGAAGCAATGTAATATAATTTGGGAGGCAGAAGAAGGAAAATTGTATTTTTAATATTAAGAAGTTATGAAAGATGTTAAGAAGGAACCAGCACTTACAATTTGCTTTTTATTTATCAGGGAGCTAACACTTTATAACCCAATGGTTTACAGGAATAAATATTAAACATCATTGTCTACCAATTGGGAATTAACTAAACTTTCTCATTTAACCTTTTTTTTTGTTTTTTTTTGTTTTTGCGATACGCGGGCCTCTCACTGTTGTGGCCTCTCCTGTTGCGGAGCACAGGCTCTGGATGCGCAGGCCCAGCGGCCATGGCTCATGGGCCCAGCCGCTCCACGGCATGTGGAATCCTCCCGGACCGGGGCACGAACCTGCGTCCCCTGCATCAGCAGGCGGACTCTCAACCACTGCGCCACCAGGGAAGCCCTTTATTTATTTATTTTTTTGGTTAGGGAATAAGTATGATTTTGGCTTTGTTATACAATAAATTAAAATAGGCTTCACACTGGTCAACATGACCTTGCTAGAAGAATGTTTTAATTTATTAAAAATTGTTTCCCAAAGTGAGAACAGACAGTGAAATCCAACTATTGGAGTATTATTATGGGCTGACTTATGTCCTTCCCAAGCTCAGATGTTAGGTCCTAACCCCCTGTACCTCAGAATGTTACTGTATATAAAAATTGTCTTCAAAGAGGTAATTAAGATAAAAGAAGGTCTTTAGCCTGGGCCCTAATCCAATATGGTGTCCTTAGAGAAAGAGGAGATCAGGACACAGACGCACAGAGGGGAGACCAAGTGAGGACATGGCCAGTAGGTGGCCACCTGCAAGCTGAGGACAGAGGCCTCTGAGAACCAGCCCTGCCAACATCCTAATCTTAGACTTCTAAGCTCTAGAACTGTGATACAATAAATTTCTGTGGTTTAAGCCACCCCACCTGTGGTGCCATGTTACGACAGCCCAAGCAAAGTGATAAGGGTACAAACCACCATCTCCTTCTGATTAGGTAAGAGGAAGTGAGTTAGAGGCATTGGGGTGCACCATGGAAACTGGAGCCCCCGTCACTGATGGAGCTGCAGAGATGGGCAAACCAACCATCTTCTCTGATGGACCCCTAAGACCCCCTACTCATTCTGTCCCCCTGAATTCTGTTCCCTTCCTTCAAAGAGGACCTTTATTATTGAGTCATGACTCAAGAAAACCATCCACTTTGCCTCCGTAATAGATACACTGATCAGGACGTGGAGAACTGCTCAGGTGGGGAGCACCCTCTGCTTTGGGAGCACCCTCTGCTTTGGGAGCAGGTGTGGGAAGATGGAGTGTGGATGGGGTGAGTGATGTCGTGTCTGCGCATAGCATCCATGTAGACTAGGTCCTCCTCTTTTCAGGGCCTGGGTAAGAGTACTCAATGCAGCGGCAACACAAGATTGGGATAAATCCAGAACTTATTCTACGAGACTTAAAAATACTTTAAAAAACAGATTCTTTTTTATGCATTAGATGCATAAATGTTATGCATTAACATCTAATGTTATGCATTAGATGCATAACATTGGCAACCAACTGAAGTTAACATAAAAATAATAATAATTCTTCTTTCCTGCGTCTAACGCAAGAGTAAACCAGATAAAATAAATTTCCTAGGAGCTTTCTAGGGAGAGTGTGATTATCACTAGTATGACTTCGTGATGGGGTTTTCTCAAGGTCACTCTAGAATTAGTGGCACCACGGGACCAAGCGCTCATCCGTTATATGGGTTAAAATGACTAATTGAGGGTCTGAGTTTAATTATACTCATAAGCAAAGGCACAGTGCAGCCCTTTTGACGGCCTTAATAACATTCTCTGTACACAAAGAGAGATGGAAAAAATTAGGGTTGTATATTGTTGTCCTTCCAGACAAGATGCTGAAGTGGGACCAGAATAATAAAAATAAAGAAATGACTGGGCGGCACCAGGAAATGAGCTGTGGATGTTAGTTAGCAATGTCAGCCTTATGTAAATTATTTCCGCTGGAGATGAAGTCCTACGTGCTCACGACGAAATGTAACACAGACAGACGGTAATGCCGATCCAATCCGAATTGCCATTTTGAGCTGGCAGATTTTTAAAAAGTGAAAAAGGATACTCAGCAAGGCTTTACCCATAGTTCACGCTGAAATGATAATAATGGCCAGGAAGGGATCTTTAGGATATTGATTTATGACATATTATCATTAAAAAATATATATTTATTTATTTATTTTTGGCTATGTTGGGTCTTTGTTGCAGTGCGCGGGCTTCTCATTGCCATGGCTTCTCTTGTTGCAGAGCACGGGCTCTAGGTGCGCAGGCTTCAGTAGTTGTGGCACGTGGGCTCAGCAGTTGTGGCTTGTGGGCTCTAGAGCGCAGGCTCAGTAGTTGTGGTGCATGGGCTTAGTTGCTCCGCGGCACGTGGGATCTTCCCGGACCAGGGATCGAACACCTGTCCCCTGCACTGGCAGGCGGATTCTTAACCACTGCACCACCAGGGAAGTCCCTGATTTGTGATATTTTAAATGGAAAAACACAGTCACCTTTCATACTAAATCCAGAGAGCATTCATTCTGTACACAGCTGCTGGAGCCGACTTCCTTAAAGGAGACTTAAGTCATGTCACGTGCTCTGCACGAGACCCGAGAATGACTGCTGGCTGTCCATGGTACCCAACAAGTTCACAGTCAACAAGTCCTCTTAGCTTTCAGAAGCAAGTTCAAAGTCAGGAGGGAAAAGGAGCCTGGCTCATAAATGGGCAGAAAACATAAGCCTCGGATCCACACGTGGGGAGATGCTTCTTTCACAGCCGCTCACCAAAGAGGTTGGATTTGAACTTCTCTGGCGCAGGCAGCCTCACCTGGGCTTGCAGAGCCAATCCTGCCCCAGGGGGTGAGCTGCCTTGAACGTGAGCTATGGAGGGGAATGGCCTTGGCTTAGGGAAAAACAGCTTTCTATCTGGATCTGTTTGTATCTGTTCAGGGTGTGGGCACTGTTTGGGGACAGGCAGCTTCTCTGAGTTATTCACGCCTTTATTTCCCTGTGCTATGTCCTCCGGTGGCTGCTCTGCTTGGCAGACTCCACTGGGTTCCTTACTAGGGTGACCTTATCAGGCTCCTGGAGCTGCCGGAACAAAGTGCCACGGTCTGGTGGCCTAAAGGACAGAATGTTATTCTTGCATAGTTCTGGAGATTAGAAGTCCAAAACCAAGGTGTCGGCAGGGCTGTGATCTCTCTGAAGGCTCTGGAGAAGAACCCTTTACCTCCTCCTAGCTTCCTGTGGTTGTCGGCAGCCCTTGTCATTCCCTGGCTTACAGCTGCATCACTCCAGTCTCTGCCTCTGTCTTCACACGGATTTCCTCTCTGTGTGTCTCTGTGTGTATGTCCTCTTCTTATAAAGATACCATGCTTTAGGGCTTTGCTGGTGGCACAGTGGTTAAGAATCCACCTGCCAATGCAGGGGACATGGGTTCGAGCCCTGGTCTGGGAAGATCCCACATGCTGCGGAGCAACTAAGCCTGTGCACCACAACTACTGAGTCTGCTCTCTAGAGCCAGCAAGCCACAACTACTGAGCTCGTGACCTAGAGCCCGTGCTCCGCAACAATAGAAGCCACCACAACAAGAAGCCCATGCACCACAATGAAGAGTAGCCCCTGCTCTCCACAACTAGAGAAAGCCTGCATGCAGCAACCAAGACCCAACGCCAGAAATAAATAAATAAATATAGTTATTTAAAAAAAAATAAAGATAACACACTTTAGATTTAGGGTCTACCCTAATTCAGTGTGATCTCATTTCTTAAAAAAAAAATTTATTGTATAGTTGATTTACAATGTTGTGTTAATTTCTGCTGTATAGCTAAGTGATTCAATTGTACACATACACATTCTTTTTCATATTCTTTTCCATTATGGTTTATCACAATCTATTGAATATAGTTTCCTGTGCTCTACAGTAGGACCCTGTTGTTTATCCATTCTATATACAATAGTTTGCACCTGCTAATCCCAAACCCCCACTCCATCCCTCTCCCACACCCCCTCCCCCTTGGCAACCACAAGTCTGTTCTCTATGTCTGTGTGTCTGTTTCTCTTTCGTAGATATGTTCATTCGTGTCGTATTTTAGATTGCACATATGAGTTATATCATATAGTATTTGCAGTATGACCTTACCTTAACTAATTATATCTGCAAAGACCCTATTTCCAAACAGGGTCACATTCTGAGGTTCTTGGTTGACACAGATTTTGGGGGACACTTACTCAACCTACTGCAGTGACCTCAACCAAAATGAGCTTGTCCATAGGCTGAGTCAGTGTGACCTTCACTAGTGAACCTTCAGTGTGCGGTTGGTCAACACACATTTTGGCTGAAGGTGATAATTATTCCAGCCAAAGGTTACTGGAAGGTATTTGACTACACACTGTGCAGTGAAACAATCACAGGTACACAACTGAATCAATTTCAAGGTCTAAATCACCTGATTAAGGCCACAGAAAAGTGGTTTCCCTGGAGCCATCCTGAAGCATAAAAAAGAAAAAAACTAGCACAATAACTTCATGCATAATTAAGTCCTAGGCTGATCTAACATCTTCCCAAATTTATTTTAGGACATATTTATATTTTTTTATTAAAAATTAAAGTAATTGAGCAGAATTGGAACAAAAGACAAAATTAGAAAAGGGGGACAAATGAGGTGTGTGTACTGGGGACAGGGTGGGAGAGGGTGAGGCTGGGAGGAAGTGTACAGAGATGAGGCCCACCCCCTGCCCAGCACCCCCAGCTCCAACTGCCACCAGCCCCATATGCCATCACCTCCCAGAATCCCATAATCTAGCTGTGATCACTCTTACCAACTTGTTCCTCCAACAAAATTTAAGAGATCTGCTTTTCCATTTCTATCCTCTTTTCTCAGTGATGGATAGATATTTCAGGAACAAACAGGTCAACTTTTGAAAAATTTCATTTCCTACCCCCAAAATCAATTTTAAATGGAAAAGGACTAAGGGCTTTACCTTTTCATTTTATATTTTATATGTGCTTAAATTTTTGCTATGTCAACGTGATATGCCATCTTCCTATGAAGATTCACCATGCCTTTTTAGAAAAGGCAAAGCCCATAAAAGGAAATGAAATTGAGTTATTTCTAGTGAGGTGGATGGACCTAGAGTCTGTCATACAGAATGAAGTAAGTCAGAAGGAGAAAAACAAATACCATATGCTAACACATATATATGGAATATTAAAAAAAAAAAAAGGTTCTGAAGAACCTAGGGGCAGGACAGGAATAAAGATGCAGACATAGAGAATGGACTTGAGGACACGGGGAGGGGGAAGGGTAAGCTGGGACGAAGTGGGAGAGTGGCATGGACATATATACACTACCAAATGTAAAATAGATAGCTAGTGGGAAGCAGCTGCACAGCACAGGGAGATCAGCTCGGTGCTTTGTGACCACCTAGAGGGATGGGGTAGGGAGAGTGGGAGGGAGATGCAAGAGGGAAGAGACATGGGGATATATGTATACGTATAGCTGATTCACTTTGTTATAAAGCAGAAACTAACACACCATTGTAAAGCAATTATACTCCAATAAAGATGTTAAAAAAAAAAAAAGAAAGAAAGAAAAGGCAAAGCCAAGAGGCTCTTCTCTTTAGAATGTTCCCGGTTAGTATGTCCTGTGCTTGAGGCTGGTGGGGTGGGCACCACCATCGATATTGGTACAACACGTACTGCCAAAGAGAAGGCTCAAGAAACTGGACAGTCTTTTAAGATATTTTAATTTGTCTAAAGATTGGACAATGTTAGTGTTCTAGATTTTAGCTTACTAAGGCATAGACCTTTTTTCCAACTTAAATTTCACTCTGATAAGCTTTTGAATATTTAAGAGTGGTACCATTTGCATTTATAATCTTTTTTTTTCTTTCTGAAAAATAAAAAGGTGTACTCCTTCAGAATAGTAATTGCTTACATGCCTAACCTCAGCTTCCCGCCCTGAAATGACTTAAACAAGTTTGAATACTGCTAGGAACAAAAATTGAGAATAATGTTCTCCGATAATGATCTGATCAATTTACTTTTACCTACCATATGCTCCTACTGGAGTTATAAGGTACACTAGGTTAGGAAATACTATCCTTGGAAAAGAGTTTTATTTTCTTTTACATTTCATTTTGTTTATATATTCTTGAAACTGTAGCTATAGAAACAAGCCAAAAATATTAACTCATTTTATGTCATCAGTAAAAGGATGGAGGTATCTAAGGACTGGAAAAATAATGTCAACTCTACTATCTAGAACATGCCTTAAAATTTAGTCTTAAAAGAAAAAGACACTCATCATTCTAATTGTCAAAATTAAGATTTAAGATGGAGATGGAGAGAAGGGACTTAGGTAGGGCTTTGTGACTAACTCTGTCTGGGTTCCCTGCCATCCATACTTTGGGTCTTAGAGGAGGAGAAGGGAAAGTAAGAAATAAGGGGGAGGGAGAAGACAGATGACAATTAAAGGCAAAAGGGATGTTGGCTAAGTGGATGTCACTTGGTAAATGTTGAGAAGCAAATTAAAAGAACCAGCATGCTGTCCATTCATTGGTCGTGTGTTTGTTTGTGTTGCTCTAGCACAGATCTGCAATCTCATCTCACATAACATTATATTTCCCCTCAGTGTGGTATAGTGGGGATGGTCTGGATCAGGAGTCAGGATGTGGGTGAAAATACTGGCTTCACGACTTGCTACACATGAACTTTTGAACTTATAATAAATACGAGAATGAATGATGTATTCAAAGCAGAACTTCCTGGTCCTTGGAAGTCAGGAATTTTATGAATAAAAATTCTCATTTTAATTTTACATAAAAATCGTGTCTCTAGTCACAGTGTGTAAAATGATTGAATGAATATCTACTATGTTGCCAGGTCATAACTTGCAATGACTGAATGAACAAACTGCCCCCCCCATACACTCAAACAAAACACAGGCACACAGACACACACACACACACACACACACACACACACACACACACACACAGCTCCCATCTTCAATTTCTCTGCATTTCTTAAGAAAGGAGACTTCCTATTCCAACTCAATATCAGAGATAACATCACCTGAGGACAGATACTGAATCCAACTTAACTGACATCTCACATATTAAATATATTAAATAGTGACCTCATGCTATCTTGCTTATTGTACTTTTTTTTTTACAAAAAGTATTGTTTGACAATGAATGGTAATGAGAAAAATACAATCTCAAAACAAGTTTATAAAATGTATGATTATGTCAAGGACTAAATTATATTTAACTCCCAACAGAGGCTTTGGAGAATTTCTATAACTGAAGTATATAAAAGGAAATAATTTAAAAGAATTTTTGATAACAGAATGGTCCTTGACAATAATGCCTTAGTTTTCAAGATGGTTCCCTAATAAAGAAGATCTAAAAAAGGAAGAGAAGTTCAGTAGTAAGAAATATTTTGTACACAGTTTACTTTCTTACAGTTACTAATTTTCTTTGCCTTGACCCAGTGGAATACCCATAAATCACACCAGGGGAACTGAATTGTTTTCTGGTTGTGACAACTCACTTGGTTTATACCAAAGTAGTCACATTTCACTTCCAGAGTTTTTTAAGAATTCCTTAAACACACACACACGGCACACTTTGTAGAACAAATGCAAGTTATTGTTTTCTTTTACCAGATAAACAAGGTCCTAAATCACGTGCTTATGTTTTAGCCTGATTTCATGGAATATGATAGTGATGGTCATGACACATTGGAAAAGACTTATAACATGCAACTGAGGCATTTTTATAAAATTTAGGTAACTTTCAAGAGTAACAAGAGTGTTCAGTTGGGGAATTAAGGATAAAGGAGCAGCAGCTACTCAGGGAAGGATTTTTTTTTGTGGCAATGGGAGAAGTACAAGAGAGCAAATCCAACTCCAAGAAAATATTGAAGTCTCTCCTGTGTCGTGTTTGGCAAGTTCCCAAATAGAGGCAATTTTTGGACTCAGGGCCCACTGCCTGAAATCCTGGCTGAGTCCCTAGAAGGAAAAAGACCCTGTAACATATCTATGTGGCTGACAGGGTCTTGGTGCTCAGGCCTGCTGTCAGGCCTGAGCCTCTGAGGTGGGAGAGCCAAGTTCAGGACATTGGACCACCAGAGACTTCCTGGCATGAAATATCAGTTGGTGACAGCTCTCCCAGAGATCTCCGTCTCAACACTAAGACCCAGCCCCACCCAATGCACAGCAAGCCCCAGTGCTGGATGCCCCATGACAAACAATTAGGAAGATAGGAACAAAACACCACCCATTAGCAGAGAGGCTGTCTAACATCATACTGAGTTCACAGACACCTCAAAACACACCATCAGACGTGGCCCTGCCCACCAGAAAGACAAGATCCAGCCCCACCCAGCAGAACACAGGCTCCAGTCCCCGCCACCAGGAAGCCTGCAAAAGCCACTGAACGAACCTCACCCACTGAAGGCAGACACCAAAATCAATGGGAACTATGAACCTGCAGCCTGCAAAAAGGAGATCCCAAACAAAGTAAGGTAAATAAAATGAGAAGACAGAGAAATATGCAGCAGATGAAGGAGCAAGGTAAAACCCCACCAGACCAAACAAAGGAACAGGAAATAGGCAGTCTACCTGAAAAAGAATTCAGAGTAATGATAGTAAGATGATCCAAAATCTTGGAAATAGAATGGAGAAAATACAGGAAACATTTAACAAGGACCTAGAAGAGCTAAAGAGCAAACAAACAATGATGAAAAACACAGTAAATGAAATTAAAAATTCTCTAGAAGGAATCAATAGCAGAGTAACTGAGGCAGAAGAACGGATAAGTGACCTGGAAGATAAAATAGTGGAAATAACTACTGCAGAGCAGAATAAAGAAAAAAGAATGAAAAGAATTCAGGACAGTCTCAGAGACTACTGGGACAACATTAAATGCACCAACATTCGAATTATAGGGGTCACAGAAGAAGAAGAGAAAAAGAAAGGGTCTGAGAAAATATTTGAAGAGATTATACTTGAAAACATCCATAACATGGGAAAGGAAATAGTTAATCAAGTCCAGGAAGCACAGAGAGTCCCATACAGGATAAATCCAAGGACAAACAAACCAAGACACATATTAATCAAACGATCAAAGTTAAATACAAAGAAAAAATATTAAAAGCAGCAAGGGAAAAGCAACAAATAACATAGAAGGGAATCCCCATAAGGTTAACAGCTGATCTTTCAGCAGAAACTCTACAAGCCAGAATGGAGTGGCAGGACATATTTAAAGTGATGAAAGGGAAAAACCTACAACCAAGATCACTCTACCCAGCAAGGATATCATTTAGATTCAACAGAGACATTAAAAGCTTTACAGACAAGCAAAAGTTAAGAGAATTCCGCACCCCCAAACCAGCTTTAAAACAAATGCTAAAGGAACTTCTCTAGGCAGGAAACACAAGAGAAGGAAGAGACCTACAAAAACAAACCCAAAAGAATTAAGAAAAAGGTGAAAGGAACATACATATTGATAATTACATTAAATGTAAATGGATTAAACACTCCAACCAAAAGACACAGACTGGCTGAATGGATACAAAAACAAGACCCATTATGACAGACATTAGACAGTATATATGCTGTCTATAATAGACCCATTTCAGTCCTAGGGACACATACAGACTGAAAGTGGGGGGATGGATAAAAATATTCCATGCAAATGGAAATCAAAAGAAAGTTGGAGTAGCAATACTCATATCAGACAAAACAGACTTTAAAGACTATTTCAAGAGACAAAGAAGGACACTACATAATGATCAAGGGATCAATCCAAGAAGAAGATATAACAATTGTAAATATTTATTTACCCAACATAGGAGCACTTCAATACATATGGCAAATGCTAACAGCCATAAAAGGGAAATCGAGAGTAACACAATCATAGTAGGGGACTTTAACACCCCACTTTCACCAATGGACAGATCATCCAAAATGAAAATAAATCAGGAAACACAACCTTTAAATGATACATTAAACAAGATGGACTTGATTGATATTTATAGATATTCCATCAAGAAAACAACAGAATACACATTCTTCTCAAGTGCTCATGGAACATTCTCCAGGATAGATCATATCTCGGGTCACAAATCAAGCCTTGGTAAATTTAAGAAAATTGAAATCATATCAAGTTTCTTTCCTGACCACATGCCATGAGACTAGATCTCAGTTACAGGAAAAAACCTGGGAAAAAAAATAAACACAAGGATGCTAAACAAGACACTACTTAATAACCAATAGATCACTGAAGAAATCAAAGAGGGAATCAAAAAATACCTGAAAACAAATGACAATGAAAACACGACGACTCAAAACGTATGGGATGCAGCAAAAGCAGTTCTAAGAGGGAAGTTTATAGCAATACAATCCTACCTCAAGAAACAAGAAACATCTCAAATAAGCAACCCAGGCTTACACCTAAAGCAATTAGAGAAAGAAGAACAATAAAAGCCCAAAGTTAGCAGAAGGAAAGAAATCATAAAGATCAGATGAGAAATAAGTGAAAAAGAAATGAAAGAAACAATAACAAAGATTAATAAAACAAAAAGCTGGTTCTTTGAGAAGATAAACAAAATTGATAAACCATTAGCCAGACTCATCAAGAAAAAAATGGAGAAGACTCAGATCAACAGAATTAGAAATGAAAAAGGAGAAGTAGCAACTGACACTGCCGAAATACAAAGGATCAAGAGAGATTACTACAATCATCTATATGCCAACAAAATGGACAACCTGGAAGAAATGGACAAATTCTTAGAAAAGCACAACCTTCCGAGACTGAACCAGGAAGAAATAGAAAATATAAACAGACCAATCATAAGCAATGAAACTGAAACTGTGATTAAAAATCTTCCAACAATCAAAAGCCCGGGACCAGATGGCTTCACAGGCAAATGGTATCAAACATTTAGAGAAGACCTAACACCTATCTTTCTCAAACGCTTCCCAAATATAGCAGAGGGAGGAACATTCCCAAACTCATTCTACAAGGCCACCATCACCCTGATACCAAAACCAGACAAAGATGTTACAAAAAAAGAAAACTACAGGCCAATATCACTGATGAACATAGATGCAAAAATCCACAACAGAATACTAGCAAACAGAATCCAGCAGCACATTAAAAGGATCATACACCATGATCAAGTGGGATTTGCCCCAGGAATGCAAGGATTCTTCAATGTACGCAAATCAATCAATGTGATACAGCATATTAACAAACTGGAGAAAAACCATATGATCATCTCAATAGATGCAGAAAAAGCTTTCCACAAAATTCTACACCCATTTATGATAAAAACCCTCCAGAAAGTAGGCATAGAGGGAACCAACCTCAACATAATAAAGGCCATATGTGACAAACCCACAGCCAACATCGTTCTCAATGGTGAAACTGAAACCATTTTCTCTAAGATCAGGAAGAAGACAAGGTTGCCCAGACTCATTGCTATTATTCAACATAGTTTTGGAAGTTTTAGCCACGGCTATCAGAGAAGAAAAAGAAATGAAAGGAGTACACATCAGAAAAGAAGAAGTAAAACTGTCACTGTTTGCAGATGACATGATACTATACATAGAGAATCCTAAAGATGCTACCAGAAAACTACTAGGACTAATCAATGAATTTGGTAAAGTAGCAGGATACAAAATTAATGCTCAGGAATCGCTTGCATTCCTATACACTAATGACAAAAATCTGAAAGAGAAATCAAGGAAACACTCCCATTTACCATTGCAGCAAAAAGAATAAAATACCTAGGGATAAACCTACCTAAGGAGACAAAAGACCTATATGCAGAACTATAAGACACTGATGAAAGAAATTAAAGATGATACAAGCAGATGGAGAGTAATACCATATTCTTGGATTGGAAAAATCAACATTGTGAAAATGACTATACTACCCAAAGCAATCTACAGATTCAGTGCAATCCCTATAAAACTACCAATGGCATTTTTCACAGAATTAGAACAAAAATTTTCACGATTTGTATGGAAACAGAAAAGACCCCGAATAGCCAAAGCAATCTTGAGAAAGAAAAACGGAGCTGGAGGAATCAGGCTCCCTGACTTCAGACTATATTACAAAGCTACAGTAATCAAGACAGTATGGTACTGGCACAAAAACAGAAATATAGGTCAGTGGAACAGGATAGAAAGCCCAGAGATAAACTCACACACATGTGATCACCTTATCTTTGATAAAGGAGGCAAGAATATACAATGGAGAATAGCCAGTCTCATCAATAAGTGGTGCTGGGAAAACTGCACAGCTACATGTAAAAGAATGAAAGTAGAACAGTCCCTAACACCAAACACAAAAATAAACTCAAAATGGATCAAAGACCTAAATGTAAGGCCAGACACTATAAAACTCTTGGAGGAAAAAATAGGCAAAACACTCTATGACATAAATCACAGCAAGATCCTTTTTGACCCACCTCCTAGAGAAATGGAAATAAATACAAAACTAAACAAATGGGACCTAATGAAACTGAAAAGCTTTTTCACAGCAAAGGAAGCCATAAACAAGATGAAAGGACAACCCTTATAATGGGAGAAAATATTTGCAAACGAAGCAATGGACAAAGGATTAATCTCCAAAATATACAAGCAGCCCATTTAGCTCAATATCAAAAAAGCAAACGACCCAATCCAAAAATGGGCAGAAGACCTAAATAGACATTTCTCTGAAGAAGATATACAGATTGCCAACAAACACATGAAAGGATGCTCAACATCACTAATCATTAGAGAAACGTAAATCAAAACTACAGTAAGGTATCACCTCACACCAGTAAGAATGGCCATCATCAAAAAATCTACAAACAACAAATGCTGGAGAGGGTGTGGAGAAAAGGGAACCCTCTTCCACTGTTGGTGGGAACATAAATTGATACAGCCACTATGGAGAACAATATGGAGGTTCCTTAAAAAACGAAAAATAGAACTACCATACGACCCAGCAATCCCACTACTGGGCATATACCCTGAGAAAACCATAATTCAAAAAGAGACATGTACCACAATGTTCACTGCAGCACTATTTACAATAGCCAGGACATGGAAGCAACCTAAGTGTCCATCGACAGATGAATGGATAAAGAAGAGGAGGCACATATATACAATGGAATATTACTCAGCCACAAAAAGAAAGGAAATTTAACTATTTGTAGTTAGATGGATGGACTTAGAGTCTGTCATACAGAGTGAAGTAAGTCAGAAAGAGAAAAATAAATACCGTATGCTAACCCATATATATGGAATCTAAGAAAAAAAGAAAAAATGGTTCTGATGAACGTAGGGGCAGGACAGGAATAAAGACACAGACCTACTAGAGAATGGACTTGAGGACACAGGGAGTGGGAAGGGGAAGCATGGACAAAGTGAGAGAGTAGCATTGACATATATACACTACCAAATATAAAATAGATAGCTAGTGGGAAGCAGCTGCATAGCATAGGGAGATCAGCTCGGTGTTTTGTGACCACCTAGTGGGGTGGGATAGGGAGGGTGGGAGGGAGACTCAAGAGGGAGGCGATATGGGGATACATTTATACTTATAGATGATTAATTTTGTCATACAGTAGAAACTAACACAACACTTTAAGCAATTATACTCCAATAAAGATGTTAAAAAAAAAGAGTAGAAAGATATGTAGACATTGGGAGGAAATGTATAAAAATGCTAACGATGGTTATCTCTGGGGGGTGAGATTATGGGTGACTGTTAATTATTAGTTTATGCTTGCATGTATTTCTAGTAGTCAGCAATAAACATGTATTGCTTATAAAATTTGAAAAAAAAACAATAAATGTCTTTAAAAGTGAAAAAAAAGAGTAAAGCTATAAATTAATGGACCAGATCAAGGTATGCAAATATTACACAAACCCGCTATATCATCTTCTTGTACAAAATCACTGTATCATTTTTCATATAAATATATATATATATTTAATACATAAAAATGACTAGAAGAACAAGTGCTGTGAGTTTATTTTCTGCTTTCAGAAGCACCAAAGACATGGACATATATACACTACCAAACGTAAAATAGACAGCTAGTGGGAAGCAGCCGCATAACACAGGGAGATCAGCTAGGTGCTTTGTGACCACCTAGAGGGGTGGGATAGGAAGGGTGGGAGGGAGACGCAAGAGGGAAGAGATATGGGAACATATGTATAACTGATTCACTTTGTTATAAAGCAGAAACTAACACACCATTGTAAAGCAATTATACTCCAATAAAGACGTAACAAAATAAAATAAAATAAATTAAAAAATTTAAAAAAAAAGAAGCACCAAAGAACCAAATTATTTCTAAATATTGTGATAGAAAAAAAACTGTTCCCTGCAAAGGTATAAGCCCAGATCTGATTTATAAATTGAGATGATCTGGTTATTAATTTACATTTTAAAGACTATATTGAAATCATTTCTGCAGTTCCAGGAGGACTTTTGCTGAGTCTACTGCATTATCCATAATTTAGCATAGTTACGTGTGTTTGAAATCCTCTTGTTTTTGGGGATTTGATTTATTAAACCTCAATTACATACAAATAATGGCATGTGCCATAAAACTCCTCTAACGTTTGATAAGATAACAGAGCTGCCATTTTAATAAGAATAGTATGACTAAAAAGAAGAAAAACATTCCAAGATAAAAAGCAGAACTACAACAGCTATGGAGAGAGTTCTCATAGCCACAAATCAGTGGTGGTTAAATTAATCGAATGGAACAAAATATTGATATTTACAGTTGTCTACAGGAGGTCCCTTAGAAATGAAGCCTTCAGGGCAGCCCATCAATTCACAGCTCTGCTCTTAATGTCACCTCTCCCCTCCCTACCCGCTTCTACTCCGTCCTGTAAAATTGCTCCCAGACATAGCTGACCATTGTGTTCTCTTGGTCAAAGCTTCGCCATAGCTCTCTGTTCCTCACAGACTCAAGTCTATTCTTCTTAGCTCTGCTTTGAATGCCCTTTATCACCTGGAATGAAACAACTAAACAAGCTGCACTCCCTAAAGTCTGCTAGGTTTGTAGACTGCCTGCAGATGCTGGAGTTAGTTCTTCCACGTCAGTGTCAGGGTGTTCCTGCTGTTCCTCTGGCCTCGAGCATCTCCCAAAGCATTGACTGGTGATGCCCTTTCTCTGCTTGACCCCAGTCTCACCTGGTTCTTGAAATGTTTTGTGACCACACTCACTGAGTTACCACTCCCTTCCCAGGTTTTCCTTCTATACTATCCTAATCTTAGCTTTATATCATACTAAGATATAACACTAGGACTCATTGTATGGGTACCACCGTCTTCCACTAGAGGAGGAGTTTCTGAAGGGCAGAAGAGGTTGCCATGTTTATTTCAGCCTCCCTGGCCCTTCCCTGGCACACAGCAGGCACTTAGCAAATGCTCATGGATCAAACTGCTGAAAAGCAGGAACAGCATACATAGTAATTTCTTAACGGTAAATAAAGATCTAGGTTTTGTTGAAAAAATTAAGAATGTAACTACAACCTCACATACTAATATGTAGAATCTTCCATCATGATATAAATATTTACGACTGTTTTGGTGTGTTTCCAACTTGGTTCTAAGTAAATGGTAATAGTAGAAATTTCTTGAAATCTTTTATCTGCTGAGTCTTTATTTGATAAGTTCATTTTGGCCCCTTCCCAAGGCTATTTTCTTCCTCTCTTAGTCCAACCTGTTCATTAATGTAGACTGATTCATAAACACATTTAAATAAGAGAGAAAAAATTATATTTCTTTTTGTGAGAAGGGAAGTGTAACCGAGCAGGACACTGTAAGGTCTTCCCGGAATAGACTCTCACCCATGTCGTCCACCTGCCTGTTGTCTGTAGAAAAACTTTAGCCAAAGAATACATTGAATCAGAGAAGTGAGAAAAAATGCAAAAAGAAAGGAAAACAGGCAAGCAAGACAAAATAATAATACTTTAGCCATTAAACAAAGTCAAGTACCTTTAGTTCTTCCCCAAGGACTATAGATGATATTCTGAGCCATGTCCTTTGAGCTGTTTTGCAGATACTGAAACGCCCACCAGGTGGGAGAAGTTAACTGTACGCTGCCCACAAAGCACATAGACCCCAGACCAGTTGGAACCAGAAAGTTGATGATGCTAACTCCCAGTTACCTCACCACCAACCAATCAGAGGAATGTCCATGAGCTGATCACACCCCGCTTATTGAACACTATAAGACCCCTCACTGCCCCCTCCCGTGTGGGACACACTGTCTTGAGGGCAGTAGCCCGCTGTGGTCCCCTTGGCCTGGCAAAGCAATAAAGCTATTTCTTTCTACCTCACCCAAAACTCTGTCTCTGCGTTTCTATTTGGCACCAGTGAACAAAGGCCAAGTTTTGGCAACAGAAGGAGTTTAATGAATTAAGAGGGAAGTGAAATATTCATATTTTGATAGATCTTGCTTTGTCATTCACATGATAAACTCTGAAAAGTGGGAAAACCCTAAACCTGGTTTCAACTGGACTAAAAAAAAACAATTAGGCTACATGAAACACTTTCTAAATCAGATGTCCTCCTTTTTGCTTTCTGTGATGTGGTCAATCCTGGCTGGCAGCAGAAGCAGCATCACTCAAGCCTCTGTGTGTGTGAACTTGGCCAGATGACCTACAAAGGGGACCGGTGAACTGACACTAGTCTGGTTTCTTCATCTGACTTTCCATCAAATGAAGCTGAATGCTCATGTATCAGTATCCTTCATCCTTATGTCAAACATCCTGAATATATAATTATGTTACTATATTATTCAGAGAGAATTTTAGCTGATGGAACTTAGCAGATCTTTACAGACTATATGTATACAATTGATTGAGGCACTTCCTTCCACAATCTTCATTAGGAACAATGACACTCTTTACAAGTCAAGGATGTTAAGAAAGGAAAATTACTTGTAACAGCTGCATATAACTGAAATAGAAAAATCAGGTAAGAAGGGTCAGGAGTGCTTATAGTTTTAGCTTTGGAAGAGTTATATTTCTGCTGGTGGGGCAGGAGGTTTCTGAAAGATAATAGAATTTAAGAGGTTATAAGATGGACGTCTCAAAAGTGGGGTTTAGAAAACTGTAAACTTGACTTATGGAGGAGCCTATCCAGAGAAATCATGCCAAAAGATCATTATTTCATGACCTTGAGGAAAAGCAAAATTGTCAGAGGGTTTCCTATTCCTGCCCATGAATGCACATTGATATTTATGGAGGCCAACTCTCTTTATCTCCCTTTATGCACGCCCCCTTCACACAAACACACACACCCCTCTCAAGACTGCAGGCTGAGAGCACTGTTGTAAATATACATGAGATCGTTATTATTAACGTCACCAAGGTGATTCTGTTCCTTCTCCAGGAGAGACTGGTTCTTATACCTAGAAACTGATCAACTGTAAGAGAAATGGCAGCTTTGAGGCAGCCACGCTGAAGCAATTCTGTACATTTTACTTTTGAAATAGAGATTATTTGACGAGGTATTTTAAATCACACCCATCCTATCATTCAGTTTAACCGGCAGAGATTTATCACTTTGGTACAACGTACAACATCCTTGGGAACACAGTTTCTAGAGTCGGGAAGAAGTATGCATTGATTATTACATTCTTTTCTGAGAGCAAAAACTAAACAAAACATCTAAAACATCTCAAGAGATTTCCGGGTGATGAGTTTTGTAAGAAGGCATTGGGAGATAATTAGAACACATTTGCTACTTTTATTATTTTAAAAAGACATTTCACACCACAGTCCTTATTAAAGAGCTATT
The DNA here is from genome assembly GCF_039906515.1 of Pseudorca crassidens. NCBI lineage: Eukaryota > Metazoa > Chordata > Mammalia > Artiodactyla > Delphinidae > Pseudorca > Pseudorca crassidens. Next base: position 9,847,778 of record NC_090298.1, read on the forward strand.
TTCAAGAAACACAGGCTCTTGCAGTCACACTGAAAATTTTTTAAAAATAAAAATAGCTACTGGAGACAGTTAACTAGATCTCTATGTATTTGTCATAGACTCTTCTTCTAACCAATTGGTCTGCCTGGTTATTCAAGATGCATAATATATCACAGCAGGGAAATGACTGTTAACTATTGTTTTCAATCAAAGAAAACTACTTTTGGTTGGAATGAAAATGTTTATTTCTTTGCCTAAGGCCTAAGAAAACATGTTAAATAAGTCAAATACTGGGGTAGGTAGAGGACGGTGGAAGATGCATATGCATCTTCAGTACCTCGTTAGAAATGATCTTCACCAGCTTCTTGCACTGTTGCCGTATCAGTATTCCAAAACACTCTGATCCTTAGCAAAACAGCAATTAAAGTTACAGAAACAAAAAGCACCCGTTGACAGAGGGAGGTAGCAACAACACGGGACTCACCTTAGGCATCCAGTGGCATTTCGCAGCACCTGTGAGGAATGCAGCTGTATTTTCCGATCGTCCTGAAGAGGTGAATTTTCCCAGCCTGAGTGGGGGATGATCACGGCATTGGTCAACACGGCCAGGGTGTCCTGTATGATTGGCATTTTGAGTGCATCGCAAGATGAAAGGTTCCAAAGGACTCCTGCAAGATACACACAAACAGAGCTTTTGGACGGCCACTGTTTTCCCCAGTTAAAAGCACAGGCAGGAGAGACAAAGATGGTGTAAGCACGTGTGCTAGGGCGTGCCCTTCATTTTAGACCATCTGTGTGAAGCCATTACAAACGTGCTGTGAAAATCTGACAAGTACGCAGAGGAACTGTAACATGATTATCTTGGTTCCATCGTGGAGAGTAACTGAGGTTGAGAGCGCTGATGGAATTGAGGATACCAACCAGGCTTCCATCCACAATTAGTACAATGGACCCAAGTACCCAAATTCTAACCAAGACCAAAGAGCTGTGAAAGTTATCTGAAATGGGCTATTAAGACATCTGAAATAGACTAGTGAGACATCTTTGTTTTATCCAGGACCTCAATATGCACCTGTGGTCTGTTTGATTCACTTAGTTTCCATATAGAACCAGCCATCACTGTACAGGACCTTTCAAGAATCGAGTATCAGGTCTGATGATAACAAGCCCAACACGAAATGTAAATTTAGTGTCACTTGTGACCGTTCTGTAAGCTTTTCTCTGAAAACGATGTTCATGGAGGGCCTACAGATTGTTAACAACAAAGAAAGCAGGAGAAAGGGGAGGGCGTGTCAACAATAGACAAAGAGACTTTAAAGTGGAATTAACTTTAGAAAAGGTCTTAAGAACTACATACACATTATAATATCATTTGAAGATGCTTTTAAAATAGTTACTTTTTGTTGTTCAAAATTGTACACCTAAAGGTAAAAAAAACTACAGCAAAGAATAATATTCTCTTTTCGTATGAAAGAAAGACTGCATTTTCCTCAAGACTAACCTAAATAGACACCATCACTTCAGATACTGAGAATAAAATATCATAGTCATCTTTAGAAACACAACTTCCACTTTACTTGTTTAATAAGCTTTCAATAGATTTTAAAATGACGTTGTGTTTCATTTACCATGTTATGAATAAACAGAACTCACTTATTTCTGAAATTTGTTTTATTAGTTTCTTGCATTGCACATGTTGAACTATCCAAAGGCATTAATAACACTAACCTGAAAGTTAATGATATTTGCTTGTTAATAACTAAAATAACAGTTTTAAATCAGTTCTATAAAAAATGTGACTTTAGAGACAAACTTTTCCACTGGTCTTTCAAAAGAACATTTGCTGGGAATTTTATTTAGGTAAATGAGAAGGAAATAATATGGTTTTGGTGCTGAGAATGTATAAATCAGTCCTTCAGTACAGAGGATTGGACTGAGGGCGAATCCTGCCTGCCTGTTTTCGTAAATAAAGTTTTATTGGAACATGGCCCTGCCTGTTCACTTACATATTATCTATGGCTGCCTCTGTCCTACAAGGGAAAAGCTTGAGATTTTGTGACAGAGACAGTATGGCTCACAAGCCTAAACAATTTACTGTCTGGCCTTTTACAGAAAAATCTTGTGCACCTCTGTGTTAGTATGTGGATCATTTTCTACACATTTCTGTGTGTGTGTTTACCTTGCCATTAGAACCCTAAATTGACTGTATAAAAAAATGCTTATTGGTACACAGAAGCTGCTCAAAATATATTCTGACTTGGACAGATGTGAAATGCTAGGAGTATTATCATATGCATTTATTTTGAATTAAATAATATATGAAGCTTTATTTTTATTCATTCCATTAGGAAACGTTTTACAGGATTTTGGGTAATCAAAATAATCAAAATGAATACTTTCATTCACTTGTAGTCTAACAACAGTATTCCTTTTCCTAGTAAAATAATCAGTTTTCAGCTTAAAAAAAGCACATTTAGGACTTCTCTGGTGGTGCAGTGGTTAAGAATCCACTTGCCAATGCAGGGAACACAGGTTCGAGCCCTGGTCTGGGAAGAGCCCATATGCCTTGGAGCAACTAAGCCCGTGTGCCACAACTACTGAGTCCATGCACCATAACTACTGAAGCCCGTGCGCCTAGAGCCCTTGCTCTGCAACAAGAGAAGCCACCATGATGAGAAGCCTGTGTATCGCAATGAAGAGTAGCCACCGCTGGCTGCCAGCGTGCAACAACAAAGACCCAAGGCAGCCAAAAAAAAAAAAAACAACTTTGCTAAAAAAAAGCACATTTAAATGAAATTACTATTTACACCATATTTGAGGATAACTTTTAAAAATATCACATTAAAGGGTTTTTGTCTGTTTTTCTTTTTTTAACTAAGGTATAGTTGACTTACAATATTTGCATTAGTTTCAGGTGTACATCAAAGTGATTCACTTATATATATATTTTTTCTGATTCTTTTCCATTATAGGTTATTCTGTTTTTCTAAGTAAACAACACACCTATGCAGACACAAAACAATTTTTTTTTCGTTCCTAAATCCTGATTTGAAAATGCCAATACATGAAAACTGAGGCTTGTAAAAGTTTTAAAATATGGGTGGCATATTTTGCTATAAAATACATTTCCTCCAAAGACTAAATAGTAAAAGACTTTTGCATTTTTCCATGCAATGAATTTAAAGAATCTAAAAGCATTCTATGATAATAAAACAATTTTTACTGTTTCCTAACAAACAGAAAAGAGGTAGGAAAGGAAAGGGGGAAAATCAAGAAAGGGTAAAGGCCTAATCTAATATCTGACAAGAAGTGAAAAGGATGGGAAAGAAGATGGCCTTTCAGGTAACTCTTTATCGGGCTGTTCTCTGCATTACCTTTCTCATTAATTCATCAATTAGTGTAAACTAATTCCAAATCAGTCATGGAGAGAAGTTTCCTATTCACATTCCCTCTGCCTTTCCAGAAGGCTCCATCTGTGTTTCACATTCCAATGAACTTACCACAGTACTTGACCCAAATCTCTGAACTTTCTATCCCAGTTTCTATCTGCAGCCCACGTGTGCTTCCTGGACTTACAAGAAACGCAGCGGATCTCTGGTCAGGGGCATTTTTACCACGTCTGCTTGGATGAGGACTTGGTCAAGTGGATGCAACATGGCAGAACTTCTTTTGGGGGAATTCAGCAAACCAGTTAGTTGCAGGGTGCCCTCCAAACCTGGAGTTTTGGTTAGATTATCTGGACACAGAGACAAGCTTGAGTGTAGAATCAGCAGTCTCTGGGGACGCTGAGATAAACGTCTGGCAGGAGTCAAAAGTGGGAAACAGCTGGGAAGCCTACACCTGTCTTGCCAGACACACACACACACACACACACTCACATCTACGCATACACATTCACACACTCACATACACACACCCCACCCTCACACCTATGCACACACACATTCTCACATACACATACACACACATCCCACACTCACATCTATGCACATACACATTCACACACACACATCTATGCACACCCACATACACACGCCCCACACTCACATCTATGCATACACATTCACACACTCACACACACACACTCACATCTATGCACACACATTCACACTCACACACATCCACACACTCACATCTATGCACACACATTCACACTCACACACATCCACACACTCACATCTATGCACACACATCCACGCACTCACATCTACACACACATTCACACACACATCCACACACATCCACATTCACATCTACACACACACATTCACACACACATTACATATACTCACACATACAAACACACTCACACCTACACACACACAACATATTTACACATTCACACATATACAAACTCAGACACATACACTGACACACACACACACACGCTCACACACAGACATTCACACACACACACCCGTTAGTCCCCAATGAAGGGAGACAGATTAGTGGAGAAAAACGGACGTATCTAGGCATTCTCTGTGAACAGAGGAGAAATAGGTGTTTTGCTCAAATTTCTCTTCACTTCTCCCTCTCCTTCTTCTGGGGTGGTTTTCTGGCATTCCCTTCAAACGCAGGAGCCCGACCCTTCTTCCCCTGAGTGAGGGCTGCACTTAGTGCCTCGCTTCTGACCCGCAGAATACGGAGGCGGTAACTGAGTGACTTCCGAGACGAGGTCAGGGAAGAGGTACTGCTGCTCCCGCCCAGCTGTGTCTGGGGTTGCCTGTCGGAGGGGGAGCCTGCCGTCACCCTGTGAGGACCCTCAAGCAGTACGAGAAGAGGCCTATGGGGAGAGGAATGGAGGCCTCCCGCCAGTAGCCAGCAGGGAGCCGTCTTGGAAATGGACCCTCCAGCCCGAGTCAAGCCTTCAGACGATACAGCCTCATCCGCGTGGGACCCTGAGCCAGAAACACGCAAACCTGCCACTCCTGGGTTCACACAGACACTGTATGGGATAAACGTCTGTTGTTTTAAATTGTTAAATGGGGGGGGGCTGTAATTTGTTATGCAGCAACGGTAATTAATGTCCCTTCCTTTCCCTTCCCTCTCCTTTCCCTCTGTCTGCTGGACACTTTTCCCTTTACAGCACTTTCTTCCTAATTACGCCTCTCATTCTGACTTAGATTCACTGCTTTTCTCCTTCCCTACAAGCCCTCCATCCTCTCCTAAGGTCTACTGTGAGAGTACAGGAGATACAGGAAGGGAATCCAGCTCAACCTTGTAACTAAATTTAAAATGCATTTTAATTTAGGTGACAAATGATATTTACCTTTTAAAAAGGCATCCCTCTTCATGTTTGTGACTTATGAGATGGCCAAACGCTTTCTTTAATTTGGAATAATCTTGTATTAGTTTCCTATTGCTGCTGTAACAAGTTACTGCAAGTGCAGTGCTTAAAATAAGGCACATTTGTTATCTTACAGTTCTGGAGGTCTGAAGTCTATAATGGACCAGCAGGCAGTGCTCCTTCTGGAGGCTCCAGGGGAGAATTTCCTTGTCTTTTTTGTTTGTTTGTTTGTTTGTTTTTGTTTTAGTTTATTGCGGTACACGGGCCTCTCACTGTTGTGGCCTCTCCCGTTGCAGAGCACAGGCTCCGGACGTGCAGGCTCAGCAGCCATGGCTCACGGGCCCAGCCGCTCCGCGGCATGTGGGATCTTCCCGGACCAGGGCACGAACACGTGTCCCCTGCATCAGCAGGTGGACTCTCAACCACTGCGCCACCAGGGAAGCCCCCTTGTCTTTTTAAGCTTCTAAAGGCTGCCCACGCTCCATGGCTTGAAGCCTGCATCACTGCAACCTCAGCATCCACGACCAAATCCTCTTCTCTGACTGATCCCCCTCCCTCCCTGTTACAAGGACACTTGTGATGACATTGAGCCTGGCTAGATAATCCAGGATCGTCTCCCGCATTTCAAGATCCTTAACTTAATCCCATCTGCACAGTCCCTTTTACCATGGAAGATAACATCCACAGGCTCTGAGATTTAGGACCGTGGACACCTTCGGGGGTCCATTGTTCAGTCTACCACGCATCCCTTAAAATAGTCTGTCATGCTTCAAATAAAATTAAACTTCTGACTGTAGTTTCATGATCAGGCCCTCTTCCCTCCTTCTCTAAATTCATTTTGAATCAGATCCTTCGGTTCATTCATTTACCCAGTCTGCGCACATTAAGGACCAGGCTCTGTTGGATACAGTGGGAACATGAGTGAACAAAACAAAAAGTCCCTGCCCTCATGGCTCCGCCATCGCCGTAACTCATTACGCTCTTGTCATTGTCGCCTTATTTCTTCTCCTTGGACAACAAGCTTGTTGGTAACTCACATTTCTTGGACTTGCTGCTCTCTCCGTTTGGAACACTCTCCAAGGCTGATCCTTCTTTCGGTTCACATATACCTTAAATGTGCTAAACTCAGACAAGCTTTTTCGGATCGGTCTAAACTACCTTCCCAGACTCTTGCTCTCAGATCTCGTATTTTAATTTTCAGCAGAGACTGCATCACCGTCTCATATTTCCCATGCTTTTTCTTTGTTCCCCCTGTTTGATGCAGATGTTATCGACAGGCAGCACTGTGTGAATTTAAGGTGTCCAGCATAATGATCCGACTTACACACACCATGAAATGATGACCACAATAGGTTGAGTGAACATCCATCACCTCGTAAAGACACAACATTAATAAAATAGAAAAAAAAAAATTTCTTGTAATGAGAACTCTTAGGATTTAGTCTCTTAACGACTTCCACATATAACGTACAGCAGTGTTAACTACGTTTATCATGTTGTATGTTATAACCCTAGTACTTATAACTGGAAGTTTGTATCTTTTGACTGTCTTCATCCAATTCCCCCTTCTCCCATCCTCTGCTGCTGGTAACCACAAATCTGGTCTTCTTCTATGAGTTTGTTTCTGAAATATAATTGACCTACAACACTATGTTAGTTCCTGTTACACAACACAGTGATGTGATATTTCCATACATTTTGAAATGATCACCATATAAGCCTATCGTCGTCTGTCACCATACAAAAATATTACCTAATTATTGACTATATTCTCGATACTGTACGTTTCATACCTGCAGCTCATTTATTTTGTAACTGAAAGTTCATATCTCTTACCCTCTCCCTCACCTATTTCTCTCCTTCCCCCAGCGCCCTGTTCCCATGCTTTTTCATTACTTGCTTTTTTTTCATTTTCTCACTGCTCTTCCCCACCAGGTCCCAGCCAAGACATGAAGGCAAGGACCCTGAGTGTTCAGAGCATACAGAACACGTACAGCACACAGAATATGCTCTGACACACATTAGGTGCTCACCTAATCGGTGTTAAATGATTACAAGAATTAATAATTGGCTGATATGACCTTTATAGGATGATGCGTGCTCCAAGCAGTGAACATTTTAAGAGTATTCTACTGTTAGCAAAATGAAGTAATGATTTGAAAGAATAAAATAGCAGATGCAGGGCTTCCCTGGTGGCGCAGTGGTTGAGAGTCCGCCTGCCGATGCAGGGGACACGGGTTCGTGCCCTGGTCTGGGAAGATCCCACATGCCGCGGAGCGGCTGGGCCTGTGAGCCATGGCCGCTGAGCCTGCGCATCCGGTGCCTGTGCTCCGTGATGGGAGGGGCCCCAACAGTGAGAGGCCCGCGTACTGCAAAAAAAAAAAAAAAAGAAAAAGAAACAAAACAAACAAAAAAAACTGGGGCCCTGAACTTGTACTGTGTGCATTTGTGTGTGAGCACATGTGTGTATGAATATACAAACATGCAACAGTATGTACGTGAGTGTACATATGTGCACATGCACACACAAGCATGTGTCTATGTGTGTGTGCACACTGTAATATGAGTATTTGCGTGCATCACATAAATACTCTCACCTTGTCCCTCAGATATCATGACCTTCAAGGTGCAATTGTTGAATTAGAATTGTTTTGAGAATCCTTCCAGACGGTATATGTGATAGCCTCAAAAGATTAATAAATCACACTCACTTAATGCTTTTAAAAATAAAAGCATTGATCTTGAGACAATGCTAAAGTTTACGAAAATGTTGCTGTAATAATGGATAGTTCAAAGCAATAATCAGGTGGGACTACATCAAAACTAAAAAGCTTCTGCGCAACAAAAACAATAACAAAATGACAAGGCAACCTATGAAATGGGAGAAGATAATTGCAAATCATAGATCAGAAAAGGGGTTCACCTCTAAAATATAGAAGAAAATCATACATCTCAATAACAAAAAGAAGAATAAACAATCTGATTAAAAAATAGAGGAACTGAGTAGACATTTTTCTAAGGAAGATACCCAAATGGCCAACAGGTACATAACAAGATGCTTAGCATCACTACTCATCGGGAAAATGCAAATCAAAATCACAATGAAATATTGCCTCCTACCCATTAGAACGCCTAACCATCAAGACAAGAGATAACTAGTGCTGACGTGGATGTAGAGAAAAGGAAACCTTTGTGCACTGTTGGTAGGAACGTATGTTGGTGCAGCATTCTTCACAATAACCAAAATATGGAAACAACCTAAATGTCCCTCCACAGATGGACTGAAAATGAAGATGTGGTACAATGGAATATTATTCAGTCACGAAAAAGAAGGAAATTCTGCCATTTGGACAACGCGGATGGACCCTGAGGGTATTATGCTAAGAGAAAGACAAATACTGTATGATATCACTCATGTGGAATCTAAAATAGCCAAACTCATAAAAACAGAGAATGGAATGGTGGTTACCAGGGGATTGGGGTCAGAGAATTGGGGAGATATTGTTTAAGGTACAAACTTGCAACTCATGGTTAAATAAGTCCTGGAGATCTAATGCACAGCACAGTGATCACAGTCAACATTACTGTATTATGAACTTCAAAGGTGCTAAGAGACTAGATCTTAACTGCTCTCACCACAAAAAAGATGATAATTATGTGACATGATAGAAGTGTTAACTAACACAAAGATAGTAATCATATTGTAATATAAAGGTGAATCAAATCAACACATTGCACACCTTAAACTCACACAATGTTATATGTCAATTAGATCTCATTAAAAAAATAGAAATTATTTTTTAAAAGTGTGTTATGTAAACGTCACTTGGATAAGTGTGTTATTTCAGGTAATGGATGTGATAAGAAATGTGTGTGTAATGCATGCAGGGAAGTGTTTAAAAATACATGTAATAAAGATGGTTATGAGTGCATTAAACAAAGAAAAAGAATTTTATTTTAATACCTAGTGTCTTGCATCATAGGAAATTTTATTTTTTCTTTATTTTAAAACATTTTATTTTATATTGGAGTATAGTTGATTTACAATGTTGTGTTAGTTTCCGATGTACAGCAAAGTGATTCGGTTATACATAGACATATATCTATTTTTTTTCAGATTCTTAGGAATTTTTAAAAATAATTGTATATATTAATGTTTCAGAAAATTAGAGTAGGGTGATGGATATAGTGACAGAGCCTTAATGGATTTTATCAATGGAATATAAGTATTTTCAGGATATGTGTGGGGAAATAAGTTCTATTTGAACTTTTGTCTTCCTTTGTAAACCTTCTCTCAAGAGCAATTCATTCTTTGACAATAAATGATCCCACCAATTTATAATAAACCTGAGACCATCGAAAAATAATTTTAAAAAATTAAAAAATGGGTAGTTCCTTAAGCCAAAACTCCTCAAGTTTTCTTTTAGGGGTCCCGGGAGTTGGCTGACCAGAAAAGTGACCTCTGAGTTCTCCTCTTTAATAGTCCCAGGGAGGAAACTGCGATGACCTTGGGGCTTAGGTGAGGGTTAATCCTTTTAGAATCTAACTCACCGAATCATTGTAAGTTGAGAGTCTCACAGAGATGATGACCAGATCAGAGGGCTGCAGGGGCTGGTAAATGTCTGTGGTGAGCAGGCAGAAGAACTGGGTTGTCACGGTCAATAACTATACACTGTCACCCTACTGTTGCCACCTACGGCTTCTGGTCCAAATACAGAATTCTTTTAAAAATAATCACATATGCAGAAACACTGGGAGATCAAACAGATTTATCCTTGCTTATTTTCAAAATATGTACAGAATATGCTTAACTTCAGGATGGATGAAGAATGGGCTATTCTTCACACCAGAAAGCAATTCAGATCTTCGCTATTACACACCAGGGAAATTCTGGTTTAAGCCGATTAAATCCACCTGGGCCCCCCGAGACATTTTAATTCCTGAAGTTCTAAATCAACTGTGTTAGGAGATACAGCCATCAATGTTGAGGTGTTGGCTTGTTCCAAAGCCAAAACTGATCCCAGCAACACTCTCATATTTAAATTTTAGCACCAGCAGCTTATATTAAAAGTTTAAATCAAGCTGGTATAGATGAACAAAAAAGGCCCACGTTCGCTTAAATTTTTGATGAGTAGTTGAGAAACTGACCTTTACTGTTTTTTCAGAGCCTGAATTAATGTCATTTAAAACAAAGTAATTTTACAGACAAAAGATGATGACTAACTTTTTTTGAAGAAAGAATCAAGACTCAGGTGTGTCTATGTTGTGGTCTGCAGATTCTAGTTTCTTTAGAATTCTTCTATTAAGTGTTTACAACAAAGGAATAACAGGTCAGATTCTACTCATGGGAATTGAGTCTTGTCTCCAGCTGGGACAAGGCAATGTAGCACCTGTCTAAGAATGGGGAAGCTCTTCCCAGGGTAATTTTTTTAAAAAAATTAAATTGTAGTTGAAAATAGCTTGGATGTGAAGGACACCGAATGTGCCACCCTGAAATATGCCTCTGTGGCGTATGCATAATTCTGAGTTAAAGGCCAATGAGCACCAACAGAGGCAGGAAGAGCTCTCAAATCAGCATAAGTTCTCCTTTTATAAAGGAAATTTCCATTGGTCAAGAAGTCTACCTCTCTTATACCAGGAAGAGGAATATTCTTAACAACTCATCAATGAAGAAGGCACTGACTTAAATTTGCATAACAAACCTAAACATACAATCCTTGTTTACCATACTTTTCCGAGTCATCTTCCCATAACTTCTCTCCCCCTCCTAGAAGTCCACACTCCTTTTCCCTTGTTTAGCCTAAGATGGTATATGAGCCCAAGGTCTACCCACCTCTTTGGGTTATTCATCACCGGATGCTCCCATAGGTATGTGTCATGCACATGTTAATAAACTTCTGTTTTTCTCTTGTTAATCTGTCTTCTGCCTGTGTAAATTACAGGACCTCAGCTGGGCAACCTAAGATGGGCACAGGAAAAAAAATCTCCTCCCCTACAGATGTCAGTGTCTGATAGTAACCATCTGTGACAGTCATGGGTTCATGTCTGATCACAGCATTTTGTAAGTGAACCATAGAATTCTCTATTTCTCAATTCCCAAGTGATCAAATTGGGACTATAAAAGTGGGCTTGCTTGAAACTATAGCCTTCCCCAATGACCTTGGATATGCCAGAACCTTGGAAAAATGTCACCAAAGCACCCAGGCTAAATTTTATAATCTCTGGAAACTGGCCCTGGGCCTCTTTTTCTAAAAGTGACGGCAGTTAAAGATGATGTCCTTTTTCTGACAATTACCATATTCTTATACGTGCTAATAAAAATAATTTCTTATTACTTTGGTTGTGTTTCTTGGCAGTTTTGTGCCCTCAAAGTATATGTATTACATAAAGTAGCTTATGTTTGGGCCTTTCGTAAATGACTGAGAAAAGAGAGACAGAGAGGGAGGGAGTAAAAGAGAGACAGACTGATGGACAGACTGTGTGTGTGTTTGTGTGTGTGTGCGCACATACACGTGCGTGCAGGGAGAGAGAGTCAAAGGCAAACATTCTCATTATATAATGACTGGGGAAAAATGTGGGAAGTAAACCACCATAATTTCTGGTACAAACTATTAGGTATAAAATAAGCTACAAGGATATACTGTACAACACAGGGAACACAGCCAATATTTTCTAAAAACTAGAAATGGAGTATAACCTTTAAAAATTGTGAATCACTGTATTGTATACATGTAACGTATAATACTGTAAAGCAACTACACTTCAATGAAAATTTTATTTAAAAAGCACACCCTTAGTTCCTATGGCTCTCAAAAAAAAGCAGTCTTGATGAAGACACAGATGGGTAGAGTAAAAACAGCTGGGAACCAGAGACTGAAGTTTTAATTCAGCTCTCACATAATCAGGATTGAAGAGAATTTAGTTTTTGGTAAGCTTGCAATAGGTGCCTTCCTGAATGGATGAGTAATTGAATGAATGAACAAGTAAACGAATGAAGTTACTGGGATAGGATGATGTACAAGGATCCCAAATTTTCACAGAGCGTGGCTGAGTCAGGCATCCAAATAAGATCACACTGAAACAAACAAGAATAATAATAGCCAAAAATACCTAACATTTTTGAGTTCTTGTTATAACTCGGGTCTTTGCTGATCACCCAGTATGTATTAACTCAGGTAAACTTCAACCAACTCCATTTTACAGATGAGGAAACAGACACAGAGAAAGTGAGTCCCTCATCCAATGGCATTGCACTTGTAGGTGAAAGTGAAGGTCAGATGAGTCTGACTATGATATATATGAACAATCAGACAAATGTCAGACATATAAATCTGCTCCTTGAAATTGGAGAGAGGTGGTGTGGCATGCAGTCCTTTGAAGCAGAATACATGAACAGGAGAGAATGTTCTCCTTTTCATCTCTTGCCAGTTCCTTTTTAGCCTCAGGTCATATAACTTGAGAAATTTCAGGAAGTCATTTCAGTTCATAGAATGAAGAACATTCAGTTTTGAAACAACTTTTACAAATAATTTTTCTTGCAAACATTTAATTCTGCTGACCTCTACTAAAAATATTATACACACATAGCTATAATCGTCCATGGAAAATACTGAACGAAAAATCAGACTGAGATGAAGGGTAGTTTAAAAAACTCAATCCTTCCTCTGTCCACCATATTCATTTTAAAACTAGGTCTTATTTTCAGTTACATCAAAATTGTCTGACACTGGTGTTCCATCATAATGATACTAATGGTAATCATAAGCCCTCATTTATAGGGACAGTATCAGGTCACATGTACTGTTTTATTAAATCCTTAACCCAAGCCTGGGAGGGAGGTACTGCTATTGATTTCATTTTACAGATTCATAACTAAAGATTTAAGAGGTTACACAATCTCCCAAGGACAGGTAACAAACAAGAGAGACAGAGCTGGGCTATAAATACAGGCTCTCACACTCCAAATTATCTTGCCTCTTAGAGAGACTCCATTCAGAGGTTATTTTTCATGGAAAATATGATGACAATGAATTAGAACATTAAGACGGAATTATAATCTCTGATGATCAATCTCAAATTTATATTTCTGAGTTTCACTTGCATAACTCCAAGTTCGAACATTCATTATTGCATATTTTCCTTCAAACATATTTTCTTCTCTCTTATATTGCTCAAGAAAATCGATTACCCAAATCAGAGATTTGGGAAAATGTGCATTTCTTTGTGTCATTTCTACAGTTTTAAGTTTTCAGCAGACATTCTGAGTGCCTAAAAACAAGGTATTGCTAGGAGCTCTGGGTAGTATATAGTAAATTAAGCAGAGTCTGCTTGGGAAGATCAAATGTACACTTGCCTGATGAAAACTGAAATCTACACTATAGAGTTGTATACAATAAAACCCATTAACTGCCAGAGATGATATGCCATGAAAATTCAGGTTAGGAAAGATCACCAAGGAGGGGATCAGAAAGGCTATATGGGGGAGGGGTCTTTAGTGAGCCCTTGAGGGACGAGAAGAATTATCCAGGGAATCTGAGCAAGGCATCCAGGTGTCCAGAAAGAGAAAGCAAATGCCTGCAGGTGTGAACGGGTAACAGTCAACGTCCATGGACCTAATTGAATGGTAGATACCCACTAAAATGTCATTGAGTAAAAAAATACATTTCTCAACAATCAAATGGATACTTACCACTTGGACAATCATAGTCTTACATTAGAACAGTAGTTGTCATGCTATCCACCATGGGGAAACTAAGAATAATACTGATGCACAGTCTCCGTCTCTGGAAATTCTGATATAAGTGGTCTCGGGTGGGCCCTGACACCAGCATATATTTTAAAGTAGCCAGAGTGAAGAATGACTGGAATTTATTGTATCTTAGCCTTGGTGAATTTAACTGAGTTACGGTCAGTTTCTTCCATGATGACTTCTCGCTGAAGAACACAGAAAAACTACCAGTTATGACTAAAGGAAAGTGATTAATGAGCCTCATACTTTGAGATCTTGGTACCCAAACATCATCATGACCCAGCAGCATCATTCAATCCTTTATTTGTTCATTCATTTGATTATTTGTCCATCCAGTCAATAGAATATTCTTTGTCTGGAAGAACTGTTTCAAGCCTTAGAGCGAGCAAGCCACCTAAGAATTCAATTTCACAAAATTCAGCCATTTTATTGGAGCTGAGCTGGGGAGACAGCAATGAAAATGCGGCAGCAGAGGTCTCAAGTGTCAAGGAGCTTTGGTGGAGCTACTGAGAGTAGCGCGTCAAAAGGGCTTGCAAAAGTCAAATCAGACAGAGAGAACATCCTCTTTAGGAAACACAAGGAAGGTCTGTGTGGTTAGACAGCGTCTGGGGTGGGGTAATGGGCATGCCATCTGCTCCCTCTGCACTAAGTGATTTTCAGAAAAGACAATATCGTTTACGTCAAGACTATGAGAAGAGAGTGGGATGTAGGTGTTCTGTGTTTAGGATCCAAGGAAAATCCCTGTGCTTTTGTCTTTTACGTGTCTAGATAGGAAAACTGTTGTTCAATGATAAAGTCAAGGCATTTGATGTTCACTTTCCTACCAAATCCGTGTCTACAGCACTATGACGTCTTTTTTTTTTTAGTTGTTTTTTGGCTGCGTTGGGTCTTCATTGCTACGCGCAGGCTGTCTCTAGTTGCGGCGAGTGGGGGCTACTCTTCGTTGCGGTGCACAGGCTTCTCATTGCGGCGGCTTCTCTTGTTGCGGAGCACGAGCTCTAGGCGCACGGGCTCAGTAGTTGTGGCATACGGGCTCTAGAGCGCAGGCTCATAGTTGTGGCACACGGGCTCAGTAGTTGTGGCTCGTGGTCTCTAGAGCACAAGCTCAGTAGTTGCGGTGCACGGGCTTAGTTGCTCTGCAGCATGTGGGATCTCCCCGGGCCAGGGCTCAAACCCGTGTCCCCTGCATTGGCAGGTGGATTCTTAACCACTGTGCCACCAGGGAAGTCCAGCACTATGATGTCTAATACTGTCTGTAGTCAGGATTCACATTGCTCTTTAAAAATATCACCTGTGCCCTTGTGCTGAACCCCCCAGGCACCCATGCCCTCAAACATGCAGTTGGTTTCAGCCAATGGAGAAATCTGTGGGCGGTCAGGAGGCACGAGGTGAGAGGGCTGGGGTGTTTCTGTTCCCCATGCTCCCCCCTCCTCGGTTATACCTGTAGGGCTGAGACCCTTAGTCACTAGAGCACCCCCAGTCCAAGGCTCCTGATTTCCTGGGCTCTGGAAACACTGTTTCCTCCCACTGCTTCCACTGATAATAGCCACTATCTGCCTGACCACCTCTGGCTCGGTCCCTTAGTGCTGTCCACATCTTGGAAAAGAGTCCCTTCATATAAGTCTCTCCAGCATCCTAGCTGAATGTGCCTTCCGTGTCCTGCCGGCACCCTGATGAGAGCAGGTGAGCGGGGAGGGGGGGGCGCACATCTTAAAAAGGGTCTTGGAGGCCACGATCAGAAGTTTCTGTTTGAATCAATAAGTGCAGAGGGACATCACTTAGCAGGTAACTGTCATGATTGGATCTTTGTTTTACAAGGTTTCATTCTTTCCTAGTGCATCTACAGCATGAAAAACCGAAGTGCAGGGCTTCCCTGGTGGTGCAGTGGTTGAGAGTCCGCCTGCCGATGCAGGGGACACGGGTTCATGCCCTGGTCCGGAAAGATCCCACATGCCGCGGAGCGGCTGGGCCCATGAGCCAGGGCCGCTGAGCCTGCGCGTCCGGAGCCTGTGCTCCACAACGGGAGAGGCCACAGCAGTGAGAGGCCGGCGTACCGAAAAAAAAAAAAAACGAAGTGCAACATAAATTCCCAATTGTTTGCCCAGCTACAAGGGTAACTTAACAATTTTTCTTTAAATTATTAAGATGAAATTCATATAACATACAAGTAACCATTTTAAAGTATACAATCAGCGGCATTTAGGGCATTCTCCGTGATGCGCAACCATCACGTCTATCCATTCCAAAACATTTCCATCACCCCTAAAAGACAGCTGGTTTTTAAAGACACCATTCTGGAGGTTTTCAGCAGAGAATGGGCTGAAATGAGACAAGGAGTGAGCAGACCAGTGAGAAGCCTACTTCGGATTTCCGGGGGAGACATGATCAGGTCGGCAGAGACGGAGGTGGTCAAGCTAGACCTGGCAGATGGGCTGGGTGGAGGGGCTGAGGAAATAGAGATATTCCGGCCTTGTGCAACAGGGGTGAGGCGGACTGGAGGACACAGAGGTCTGGAGGGCAAGCGCAGATTGCAGCCTGGGGTGTGCTATCTTTGAGATGCCAATTAGACACCCGGTGGCGATGTCAAGAGGCAGCTGGATGCAGGAGTCTGGAGCGCAGCACTCGAGAGAGAAATCTAGATGGGATTGGAAACTGTGGGACTAGATGACGTCACAGAAATAGCGTTCAAACCAAGAACCGAAAGCCCAGGGCTGGTCCTAAGCACGCCTACATTTAGAGTCTGGTGGTGAAGGCATTTTGGCACAAAGAAGAAAAGCACTAGAAAAAATGTAGCTGCACAAACGGTTAACCTTGGGAAACACTGCTCCCAAGAGTCTGAGCTGACACCTTCCTCTGTTAGTTACTGTTTTTGTTTTGTTTTGTTTTAATCACAGGTAATCTGAAAGTTCAAGTTCTTTTGTTACGCGCGTTCATGAGAAACAGCCGCAGTTCTCATTTAAAAGCATCTGTTTTAGGTCCATGGTGGGTTGACTGAGGACAAATGAAAACGCGTTATCCAGACGATCATTACAGCATGTATTCAGTGACTTTAGGTAGAACAAATGACATGAGGGGATAAAATCACTTATTTTCGGTATTTCCCGAATCAAAGCAGTAGCAACAGAACCACAGCGTGGCAAAGCATGCATAATGCCAAAGCCTCTATTATGACTGGAATGTAAAACGTAATAGGATTTTCAGAAAACAATTTAGGAAAAGTGACAATCTTGCTTATTTAAATGCTATGTGACATTCAGTATTATTCCTTCAGGTAAAATTACAAAATTGATAAAATGACTTTTCGAGATACTGTTGAATATGCTGAACAAATGTGGTGCATTTATCTGTTGACTAACCGTTAGGTTAGTGTAAAAACTACACTGTTTCCTGAGAATTGAAGGCAACTTTTCCTGAGTCATCATGCCAAAACTTTGGAGTTTCTAGGCTTTGTCTATTTCAAACCAAATTTTAGAATGCATCTATTTTTTTGACATTAGCAATTTCTCTGTATGGATATATAGACTATAAAATGAATTCTCTTCTACAGTATAGTTAATTTTTATCAGATTTTAAGTTTCCCGAAGTGCATGTCTTGCTATATATTTTGAAGTTTTCTAAGAAAACAATAGCTATTTTTTTTCTGATTATAAAATTAACACAAGGTAACCTTAAAAACTGTCTATTAAAAAAGGATGAAGGATAAAGGGAAAAAAAAAATCTACCAAGAGCTATTCAGATTTGAGGGAACACTTTTCTGTACATTTCTCTGTGCTTATCATGCACTCACGTGTGTCACTTTACAGAAACAGAACCACAGCACAAGTGCTGTTTAACATGTTTTTTGCACTCAACATATGTCATGGATATATTTTGATATCAACAAATATCTAGACACATCTTAATTTTTAATGCCTGGTAATGTTCTATTTGATGGACTGTTCTCATCCAATTGGGTACTGATGGACATTTAGATCATTTCTGAATTTCTTTTTCCTTTGGCTCACATAGGCTCCTACTGTGTGCCAGAGAATATTTTAAATACATTCTATATATTAACTCATCTGCTCTGAAGATTTTTCTTAGTGGCTCCTCAATATAAATTCCTAAAACTTGAATTGCTGGATAAAGAGTCTTTACATTTTAAATACTGAGGCATATTGCCAAAATGCTCTCCAGAAAAATGGTAGTCATGACACTTTCACCAATAGTGCCCGTTTTGCAAGCCCTAGCCAACGCTGCATGCCAGCAATCATTTTCATCTTTGGAGATCCAATACCAAACACAGTGTCTCCTTCCCATTGGCATTCCGTTTAATTAAACCTCTTCTTATGAGCATACGAGCTACTTGCATGTTGTTTTTTTGAAATGCCAGTTCATAGTTTTTGTTATTGTATTTCCCAATTGGGTCATGCATGGGAACAAACACACAAATAAAGCTACTAAAAGTTGCAAAGTTGTAAAGAACCCGAAGAATTTAGAAGGTATCAGAAGTAGTACTGATGCCCACAACCATTCTTTATTCTTTTTACTTCTAATCCTCATCTTTTTGTGACCCTTAGTCTACTGATGCCTACATTTCACTTTTAATGGCACCTTTTAATTCATCTGTTTTCTATGACTAATACTTCTTTTTAAACTCCAGTTGGCATTTGTCTTTGCTGTCCCCCCTGACGTGATTTGTCTACCGTGTGTCCTGCTAGGAGCAAGCTTACGCAATTATAAACAGAATGTGTAAAAAGACTTTGAGAACCTGCAGCCAACGGACATGCACAGTTAACAGTGGATGTTAACATTTACACACTGCCTCAAGGGCAAACTCTTTTCTCTGTTACCAGAGTCTAAGGCCATAAAGCTCTAGTCATCCATGTTAGTAAGTATATCCATTGTATTGTGTTTGTAGGTTGAAGATGGTAGCATCAGTATGGTTGAAGAGTGGGATGAACTCAATCCATGGGACGAGCTCTTATCTATCTAGTAATTTCCACCCCTCTCTCCACACCATGCTACTCTGCGAAGCCCAGTTTCCTCACCCCAACTTGCAATAATGGGAACTCAGGATCCAGTATCATCCTAATTGGACTCTATTGTCACAATTCTGGTTCATTAGGTCTAGCTTAAAATCCCACATCATTTCTAACTTGAAATACCACAATAATCTGGCTGTTCTCACCACCTCTGTCTATCCCAAACCAGGCTATTTATTCCAATCCATCATGTCACTGCTGTCAGATTAGTGTTCCTACCCAGCAGTAGGGATTCATGTCACTGCCCTACTCAACAACCATCTGCTTGGCCCCATCACCAACAGATTTAAGGAAAATGACAGAATAAGAGAGCAAATGACATAAGAGCAAGGTGGTAGGATTTGCTGATATGCTTTCCATACTAGTTTCTCATATAAACTCTAAGGATGATAACGTTAAAAGACAAGCTCTCTTCTGGGGTCTGAGCTAATGAGGTTCAGGTACACAATGCTGTGACTGAACGTTATAGACAGGTGGAGTTTATAACACCTGTAAAGTTGGGTGAGTATTATATCTCTTAGCTAACCTCAACAAATTCCCAAGCACTTAGATTTTCAGCACGGAGTAAAGAAGAGCTTAGAGTTCTAAGAAGAGTGGGTTGTAGATATTCTGTGTCTTAGACTCAAGGAAAATCCTTGTGTTTTTGTTTCTAGGTGTCGAGATAGGAAAACTGATGTTCAATCACAAAATTCAAGGCATTGGATTTTCAGTTTCCTGCCAACTCTATATCTACAATACGTGATATCTAACAAACTATCTGTGAGTCAGGATTCACATTGTTATTAAAAAATAAAAACAGCAAACAAATCCTTGTCTACTCAAGGATCAAAGGCACTACTTAGACTCCAAAGTTTGTAAGAGAAAAATAATCAAAATATACGTAAAACATATAAGCACTGCAAATGATTAAGAACAACTTTTAACTATCATCTCCTAGAGACTGAAAAAAATATTTATGAGAAGATATTGAAGGTCATCATTTCTTTGGATCTTGCTCAGAGTAATTAGATCCACAATATCATTAAACTACATGGAATTGCTATTAGAAATGTTTGCATCATCCATTTGCAGTCTGAAAAATATCTTGCAAAAACAAGTTTTGTGATCTTTGATATTGAGTTGCTCCTCATGCCAATATTTAGATAGCATTGTCAATTATTTTTCCAAGTGAATTATGCTTTGTGATAATAAAACATGTCATTCAATGGAAGGTATCCTTGATTTTATTACAGGAAAACATGCATCAATTTATCTAAAAACTATGTTAAGTTGTTTATATCAGATAAAGTTATATAAGGTAACACATTGATTCCAGGTAGCTACTGGTATGGTGGTGGTGAAGACTGTGGTGGTGGTGAAGACTGTGGTAGTGGTGGTGATGGTGATGATGGTGGAATTGGAGATGGTGATGGAGGTGGGGGTGGTGATGGTGATGGTGGTAGAGGCGGTGATGGTGGTGATGGTTTGATGATGGTGGTGATAGTGATGGTGATGGTGGTGGTAATGGTGATGGTGATGGTAGTACAGGAGGTGATGGTGGTGATGGTGTGATGATGGTGGTGGTGGTAGAGGTGGTAATGGTGGTGATGGTGTGATGATGGTGGTGATAGTGATGGTGGTGGAGGCAGTGATGGTGATGGTGGTGGAACTGGAGATGGTGATGCAGGTGGGGGTGGTGATGGTGATGGTGGTGGAGGGGTGATGACGATGGAGGTGGTGATGGTGATGGTGGTAGAGGAGGTGATGGTGGTGATGGTGTGATGATGGTGGTGATGGTGATGGTGATGGAGGTGGTAATAGTGATGGTGGTGGAGGTGGTGATGGTGATGGCAATGAAAGTAATGAAGTAGAAAAGGAAGAGTTGAAAAAGACAAAAAGTTGGCCTAGAATTCAAGCTGGGTTTATACTGTTTGAGGTGGTAATGAGATCTCTTTGCCCATTCTAATCCTTGCAATAGTGTTCAGGTATTCTCTACAGAAGGGTTAACATACTTTCACCTAGCAAGCTCCGACTCTGAAATCAGAGACAGATGAGCAGTCACTGAACCGGAGTAAGTCCACCGCTGCTCTAGTCCTCTCTCTTAGCAACTAAAAGGAGAACAGTGGTTATTATCTGAGGAGTATGTTTGAGAGCAGATGTGCAGCTTAATAAGGATAAATCTGGAACAGAGCTTCCAAATTAATCCAGGAGGGGTTTCTTGAGCACTAACTATGTGCTGGGTTGAGCATTGTGGCTACACAGATGACTATGACACTGTCCCTGCCCTTAAGGAGCTTATGGGTTAATGTTCACAACAGAAGATAATATCAACTATCTGCTATACAACGTAAATGGGAAATCTGTCCTATCAGCACTGGCTGGGGAAAGTATGATTAATGATGGCTCACGATGGAAGATGGTACCCACAAAATGAAAGGAAGGGCAAATGAGGAAGCCTGGTATATCTGAGATGAGAGGAGTCGATGGAGGCTTGTAGAATTTTACAACTTTTAAAAGTGTATGCAAAATTAGAAATTTATAGTATATAAATTTTCATCATTAAAATTAATTAGACTCAGAGGAGTCACAACTTTTAATCATTTCAACCTAGAAAAGAATATAATGATTGTTATCAAGTTAGTGTACAAGGAAGACAAATATATCATGAATCCTCTATTTAAATTTAGCTGTTAGAAAGATATTCTTAAAAAAAAAGACCTATGTTTTAGTGTTCTTTTTGAGACTACGCAACTACTATATTCATAGCTCAAAAATTCTTATTTAAAATTACCCCACAGAGATAACTCGAATATTTTACAACTATTTATTAATTATGGAGTTGGTTGGTATGTTCCATAATAAGCAATTTTTCATAGCTTAAGTTTTCTCCATTTCAGATGGGCACATTTTCCTCGATGGAAACATCTCAAGACAAATCACATGGACATTCATTTTAAAGATAAAAGCAGAACACTGTACTGTATTTTTTAAAACAAGGCTATAGTTTAAAATATGGACTATGCCTTTAAATACATATATACATATATATATTTACAGATATATCACACTGACACTCTATAATACCTCTAATTCTTTTTACAAAGGGATGTTTTGTTAGAGATGTGGTTTTATGAAATCATATTCTGACCTTCACTCCTAAAAGTTAGTAAGTTTGAGGTCTGAGGACATTTCATCTTATTTATACTCTCCAATTAAAGGTTTAAATTATTCTCAGAATAGGCAAGCCTGGATAATATCTAATTTTATAAATACATGTAATTGGCTTGGAGAAAGCATGTATTGGTATTCTAATAATTGATTCTATTTAAATAAGAAAGAACTTTTGGTTTGGGACATATGATGTTAGCCTTTCAATGTTCCCTTCTCATCCCAACATGGAGATAATGACAATGACACACTTTTCACTTGCTGGGAATAATGAACTAAGGACTCTGCTCTTTGAGGAAATAACTTACAACACTGATCTTCATGGAAGGAAGGCTGTGCCTAGGGTGCTCATTCTGAAACTAGCAAAGAAAGTAGGAAATTGTGGACTTAAATTGTAACACACTTATTTCGAAGGTAGAATTCCAGGTTAATATTTAAAGCATTAAAAGAAAAAAAGATAATTGTGATTGGTTGAGAACTCACTTTAACATTTTAGACACTGAATCATAAATGATGCTCATGTTGTAGCATCTCTGCATCACGGTGCCTGCAAGGAGGTGGGCTGATCTATTGAGGTCCCTGACCCACAAGGCAGGTAACACCTGTCCCTTCTCCGTCTTTGCCCAAAGGGCTCAGCTGGGCAAGACCTTCCTGGTCTGCTACTCCACAGCAAACATGGAGACGCAAGCTGTTTCCTCGGAGAACCCGACTGAAATATGCACACTTGTTATGATGCAAGCTGACTACTGCTGTAAAGGATTCATGTGTGGCAGGGATGCTGACTCAAATCTAAGCTGGTACTTGTGTCCACTGCTGAGTTCAGACAGGACTGGGCACTCCTGGCAGCCTGGAGGCATGGAGCTGGCAGAATCTGTTAGAATAGAGACTCAGGACTCAAGCCCTGTGCACCGTGGGGACCTAGATGTATCTGGGGAGGTCAGTCAGGCTAGGCCATAACTGACCAGTGGGGCGGGAAAGCCTCCTAGGGGAGAACTGACTTGAGTGAGAACCAGCCACCAGATACCATGAGCAGGATGGAGTGATGGGGAACATGGACTCGGTGACCAGAGGGGAAGCCTTTACTTAGATCTGTCTCCAGCCCAGCAAGCAGAAAGGCACAGAAGTAAAGATGGAAAAAAGGTATTTGTGTAATGCCTGGGGCAGAAGAAACTCTGTAGGGGATTCCAGAACAAATTATAATGCAAAGGGCAGCCGGTCATTCCTCCTCTCTGGGTCACATACTACCTCTTAGCTACAGCCTCCTGGAAGCTCAGGACAGACACCTCTGGGGGTACTTCTCCCAGGGAGCAGAAGGCGAGACCATGCCAACAGGAGAGCAGTGCCTGCCATGCCCAGGGAAGCTGCGGTGAGCAGCGGGGAAGAAACCGCAAAGCTCTGTTGGAGAATTATAAGGTCCCTGCTAAGTCCAGTGTATAAAACAGTTACCCAAAGGGAGCTGGGCACAGCAGTCCTTCTAAGGCAGAACTGAGCCCGGCAGAGTAAGGATAGGGCTGTGCAAGGGACCTAAATGTTTGACAAACCCGGGGCTCCTCGCATGTGTGTGTGTCAGCGTGTGTGTGTCTGTGTAAGCATGCCCGCATGGCACAGACACACTTGCATGAGTGTGTGCATGCCTAGGTAGGCGTATGTATAGCAGCGCCTTTTATTTTTTGGAGAAGAGGGATGAATGGGAGACAGTTGGCATTTTAAGCAGATCTACCTTAACTTCAGCCTCTCTCTCCCCCAACCCGTGTCTGGGTAACTTTATTCTTCCACATCTCCCAAAGCTCTCAGAACACTTACTGCAGGTGATTCCCTCAACTTACTGCCTTCAGCTCTGACTACCCGTGATCTCTCCCAAGGATTCAACAGTGTTTGTATAAAACAGATACAGCAGAAGAAATTGGGGACAGTTGGAAGACACGATGCCAAGAGTGGCTGTAGGCTAGGGTCCTTGAAAATTTCATTTGTCAGACAGACTTTTTGTGGCCTAATGATTTTTTAAAACTAATTTGCATAGATGTAGCTGTTTCGACAGCAACTCAGATACTGTTACATTACATCTCGGCCCTAATGGAAGCTGTAGCAAAGCTACCTAGAGATGGCAAGGGGACTCCCTGGGGTAAAAAGACTTTGAAAAAGACCCTGATGTTTGGAGGTTCACCTGCAAACTGTAGCAAGGCATCCCTTTCCTTTCACTGATTGTGTGGCTTATTTAGTCCGACTTAGTGCTCGCCTATAGGAAAGTGCTCATCCTGGAATCACATGGCCATTTCTTTCTTTTCGATCCCATTTTCATTAGGTTCAAGTTATAAACACCTAGTTGTGCTCAATGTGAAGTTTATACATGACAGTAAAATTTCACATCTGTGTTTACATACTCCAATAACTAAGTTAATATCAAGGGTAGTTTTGCAGAAAATTATTAAATTGACAAACTGCTTGAAAATCCTAAATGATGCATGTTCATCTTATAACTACAACTGAGGGTTAAACACAAATTTCTACTTCCTGTTAATTTAACAAGCATTGGGAAGTCTCCTGAAAATGGCATGGAGGGTAAAGCAATTTAACACCATCCCACCTATAAATGCCCTTCGTGAAGGATACGTGTGATGGGGGGTGTATAAGTGATTACACATATCAGAAAACGTCTTCAGAGTCAAAGGAAAAAGGGGAGCATCTGGAAAAGATACCCCGGAGCTGAGGCTCCACTGCCAAAGAGAAACGAATGTACTTTTCTTCCCTCTCTCTTTTTTAAACTTTTATTTCATTGCCCTGAGCATGCTTGGAACCAATATAAAATTAAACATCTGCTCCATCCAGACTATAAAGCCACTTAAAAAGCAAACAAAGAACTGAAACAAAACAAAAACTGCTACAGTTAATATCCAAGATCTCTTTTTATTAATAAAAACATTTTCTGACTGCTTTGGAGTTTGTATTTCCCAGCCTTACATTCCAAGCATGTTACAGCCTCTCACTAACTTTACTGGAAAAAAAACTGTGAATGGAGAATAAAAAACAGAGGATAATGATTTTTAGTCTCAAACAAAAAAAACTCAACACAAAATGTGACGAATGGAAGTAGCCTTTTTACTACTGATACTTATGAATGTAAAATATGACTATTAAATATATCTGGAAATCAGATTAGAATACCGGCTTATGTTTGCTTTTAGTTAGTAACTGCAAAGCTAAGCTTCAAAACTATATTTCTGAACAGAGCGGGTATGCCATTTGAAGATGGAAATCAGTTTATGAATTAAAATCCATTTTCTCTAACAAAAAAGCCAACATGCGTGAAAGCCACATGGAATGTAGGGCAAGCGGCTCTTTCAGCTAATGTCTCTCATTATTTTAAATACTACATGCGTTTGTTATGGGACTGCTCAAAGTGAAGTACTGAATACTTTTATGCTCAAATTTCTGTGTTTTAACAATTATTTGAAAAAATTTCCAAACTTTTAAGTTGGATAACTGTCATTTGCATAGTAAATTAATTCCTGATCACTGTTTGTTTGTGAATTAAGAGCGTGTGCACGTTGTTTCTCATTGAAGGGAACAATGCTGACCCTGGGAGGACCTCCATCAATATTCAGGTGAAGCAGATCAAGTCACATAGAGAATGGTAAAGCACCATCCTGAGGATGCCCTCCCCGCGAAAGGCGCTCGGCTTCTAGAAGGGTAAGAGATTAAAAGGTACACATGGATGGAGAGAGAAAACCAGAACTGTTTGAAGCAGGCAGCCTTGGGCCTTAAGGCGAGGAGTCGGGCAATATCAGAGATACAGAAGGGACTGACTCTCTGGGGAGTGCGCGGGGGGGTGGGCCGGGGTGGGGGAGGGCACATGCTCTCCCACGCATGCGCGGGAGTGATGCACTCAGTTCATTCTTATTGGAGGAGAGGTGATTCTAGGACAACCTAGGGGAGCTTTAACCCTACTACCTTCTGGACTTGTGTTTTATCTCCTGCTACAATTATCTGAAAGCCAAACTCATGCCCATCTTTAAAACCCATGAGAGTCGTACCCCTTTGTCTGAGGGGGATGCGTTCGTTCCCAGATGACCGATGGATGCCTGAAACCGCAGGCAGTACTGAACACTACGTAGAGTATGTTGTTTTCCTATACATATGTACCTATGATAAAGTTTAATTTCTAAATTAGGCAGGGCAAGAGAATATCCGAATTGCCAGCATCACTACTTTTGCACTTCGAGGCCACTATGAAATACAATAAGGGTGACTCAGACACAAGCATTGTGATACCCCGACGGTCCATCCGATAACCCAGCCGGCTACTAAGTGACTAATGGGCGGGACACGCTGGACAAAGGGGCGATTCACTTCCGGGCGTGAAGATTTCATCACACCGCTCAGAACGGCACACGATTTAAAACTTACCAGCAGTTGCTTATTTCTGGAATTTTTAAATAGTTTCAGACCATGGTTGACTGCAGGTAACTGAAACCGTGGAAGTGAAACCTCGGATAAGAGGAGACTACTGTTCAAACACTGCTTTCCTCAGTAAGTCTTTCTTGATCTCTTCGACTGAGAATTCTCTTTGCTCCTGCAAGTTCTTATGGCTCTTTCTCGGTGCTTACTTTGTACCCATGTGTCTTCTCTCTCATACTTGACTGACAACTCCTTGCGGACAGAGCTCATACCTACATCATTTTTATATTTTATATCATCCACTTGACCTTGCACACAGTGTTGCTCAGGTATACACTGGAGAACACAGGAAAGAAAGAAGATGGACAGGAAGCCTGCCTGCTAAGGACAATTTCCTTATTTCTCTGGGATTACAGGTCTCTATGATACAGGTCCCTGTGTTAAGAAATCATTTCACAGAGATTCTTCTTCTGGGCATTCCCATGGGGGGAGGGGGGGACACCTCATCAATGGCACCCAGCTGCCGTGATGGCAAATATACCCTCAGTCATGATGGGTAGCCCACTGGAAGAGAAAGTCGCTCTGTGAAGATAATTTAGTGCACGCAAACCCAAACCGAAGCTTCTCCCTGCCAGGCTGAGCTTCATCCTCTAAGGCAGGCATCCCCAACCTCCGGGATCTAATGTCTGATGAGCTGAGGTGCAGCTGATGTAATAATAATAGAAATAAAGTGCACAATGAATGCAATGCGCTTGAATCATCCCGAAACCATCCCGCTCCCCCCCCACCCCCGGTCCGTGGAAAAATGGTCTTCCACGAAACCAGTCCCTGGTGCCAAAAAGACTGGGGACAGTTGCTCTAAGGGACAACCAGGGAGGAAGTTTGTTTTGACCATTTCGTGGAGAATAACAAATAAAAACATCTACTGGGAAGGAAACCAGGTGTTGGGCTGGGGATGCAGACATTCTTTAATTCTCTCCTCTCCTCCAGGATGCGGTGGGGATTTCGATGTGTGTTCGTTAACACTAGTTAATGTAATTTTTGTGATAATTGTAGAACAAATAGAGCAAACTCTCAAATATAATTAGGGAAAAGTGCTTCTAATTAACTTGTATCTCGTGGGTTGCAAAGTAGAGCCACAAATCAGTTATGCACTGTCAGACCTAACGAGTAAAACACACTGTACGTTTCCAACCGGACAAATAAACACAGCAAGACACAGTGCCCCTGGCAATACTTTCCTTTGAACCTTTCCGACATGCTGGCGTGCTCTGAAACTTAATTGTAGGTAACCATGGGTATGTTTCACGTCATCAGCAACCAATGATCATGGCAGTGAGAAATGAAGACAACCTCAGACAGTCTGGGAACATCCAACACGTTACCTCGGCAGCATGGAAAATGGGATGCACTCATGCGGTAGGCTCAGAGGTACTGAGGAAACCCCAAAAGGCTTTTCAGGGAAGTAGATGGCTGTGACAACGGCAAGCCCCATCCCAGCTCACAGTACCAGCAATAACAGTTGCTTACTGCAGGCTGTAAGTTAGGGAACTGTTATAGGCAATTTCTGCTATGTCTGTTAGAAGTCACCCCACTGTTTCTCTCTCACATGGGCAAGCACATTAGAATAAGCAGTAACCTCAAATTCTTTCTAATTTGCAAAACATGATAAATGAGCCACATGTTTTCATAACTCAGTTACTATTAGCAACACACTGTTCTGGTATCTCTCAAAATACATCCATGCCTCCTAACCCACAGTGGTAACTGTTGGCCTGGAGAGAATAGAAAGTGATATTCCTGAAACATCCATGATCATGAGAACTGCTGTCGGATTTTATTAAAAACGTGGAGTCCCAGGCTATTACCATAGAGATCCTGAGCCTGGAAATCTGTATTTGATTGCCGGGGGTGGGGACTGGGAAATCATTGTTGTAAAGCAGACGGGCACTGGAAATAGAGGCCCAGGCATGTACCAGAGCCCAGCGGTGACATCGAGCAACTCCTTTAATTCCAGGCTCAGGGGACCCAGCACAACGATTGGTAAGTGGTGGGTATTGAGGAACGTTTGTTCATCCCTTTCGGGTATACAAGAATGCAGAGAATACCCTGATTCTTAGGTGAGGCACGTTGAAGAGCAGGAAGAATGTAATACACAGGAAACACTGTGACATGACAGCTTTGGATACATTCTCTGGTGTTCTACCCTATGGAACGTGTCATAAAGACGGGTTGTAGAACTGATTTATAGTCAACGTCTCATCTTACCATAACACAAAGAAGCATAAACTCCTTTAAAACACTGTATATCAAAATGTCGAGCTCATTGGAACACAGGTGCCACCACCTTGGTCGTTAATAAGAGAGCCACACCCTGAAGAATATGATCTATGACTGGATGGAGGCTGGGTTTCTGAAGACTATGGGACACAGCTGTGCTATCACCTACAACCTTCAGACTTCATTTATGGGAGAGAGAAAAAGAAATGTCCATCTTCGTGAACACAGCTTTATTTGGGGCTTTTCATTTTTTTAAGCTGAGCTTCATCCCAAGTACTAAGTTCCCATCACTTTCTGGTCTCCTTAGCCGGCTTCATTTTTCATCACGGTACTTGCCACTCCCTGAAATTACAGGTTTATTGTCTGTCTTGTCCACTGCAACATAAGCTCTACGAGGGCAGGCCTCTGAGCTCCTAGCTTGAAACATTCTGCAGTGGTTCTGTTGATGCATATTGAAATTACACTTAAAGTCTTGCTATAGTTCACTTCTTTACTTTGAAATCAACTGAAATCCACGATCTCTCCCAACTGTGCCCTTTTTTTCTCTCTTTCTCCATCCGGCTCCCTGGAGCACAGGTACCACCATCTTGGCCACTAGGAGGAGTGCCATACCCTAGAGATGGTCTCTGGCTAGAAGGTACCTGGGTACTTATTCCTATATGCCAAGCACCTAAACCTCACTGCCACATAGTAGACACTTCCAGAAGCATCTGTTTAATGAATAAATTAGACCCACGGCCTACAGACCTCCTTCAATCCCTAGGACTAAGAGTAGGGGTGGGCAAGAAGTTAATGGTCTAAATTTCCTAATTTGATTAGGTCTGGTTGGAGAGGAAATCAGAAATCAGAACTAGTGCTGAGGTTTGCTTTTGTCTTTTGTATTTGGATATAACTGGGCAATCTACTATAGAGAGAGGTAACCCTTAAAATGGTTAAAATGACAGAGGATAAGAGCAGACATCTCTATAAAAAATGTGTGAGATACAGAGTTGGTTAGGAGACGAGCTGGGGTTAAGAGGCAGACGAAGCACAAACACTGATTTCTTCTCGCCTTCAGGGATCCATTAGAATTCACAGCCATGGGTTGGTGGGGAATGGTTCTTCCCCAGGGCTGTTGTTTCCTTTCTCTGAATGGAGCACAATGAATGTAAAACAGTCTTCTCCCACACCCCTCACTCATTCCTCCCCTGGGAGTGGAGGGACTGATTCAAATAGTCAGTGGGCACCCAGGGCTTCGATCAGCTCTGTCCTTCTTCCTCTTGGGAATGAGTGGCCACGGGGAACTCTGGTTCCCCTGGGCTCCACTGGATGTGTCCCTGGAGGTTGGTAGCGGGGGAGGAAGGCTGCCCTGGCCCCTCTGCAGCTGTGCGTTGGTGGATACCTCTGCCTAATTCCGAGCTTCTGGATTAGCAAACCTGCTGGGCAAACAAACCTGCAGCCTGGCCTCCAACCTGACCCCTTAGAGTAAGGAGTTGATGAGGTAGCTTCCCTCTTTATTGCATCTAGAACTTGGCTGCGGAAGAGACGGGGTAACAGAGGGTCCTATGAACTATGACCTGGGTGCCAGCCACTTGCTTTTATGTATAATGTTTTATTAAAACTCAGCCACGCCCATTTGTTTCCGTATTGTCTACAGCTGCTTTCACCCGGTATTAGAACTAAATAGTTGTAACAGAGACTCTATGGCCTACAAGCTAAAACAGTCACCATCTGGCCCTTTACAGAAAAAGTTTGCCAACTCCTGTTCTGGAATCTAGAGGAATGTTAGAAAAGCACGTCGCTGCTAGAGTGCTTTCAGGTTCAAGGGCAAAGGGAAAGTAAAGGGAACGCAGAACTCAATTCCAGCAAACAGTTCTCTCCCTACGCAAGTTAGGAAGCAGCGTCCAACCGAGGAAGCCGGTGTAACAGGTGGAAACTCAACTGAGTTCTCCTGAAAGGTATGGGGCACGAGCAGAGGGGAATGCTTCACAGACATGCACCCCATCGCAGAGGTTAAAAGGAAGACGTGGATCTCAGGGCCCAGAACACGAACAGAGACAGAGACTTGAGCAGCACAGAGCAGAGGTGCCCCTGGAAGCACCCTTTTCAGCGACATCAACTGTCTTCAGGGACTTCCCTGGCGGTCCAGTGGTTAAGACTTCCCCTTCCAATGCAGGGGGTGCGGGTTGGATCCCTGGTCGGGGAGCTAGGATCCCCCACGGCTCGTGGCCAAAAAACCAAAACATAAAACAGAAGCAACATTGTAACAACTTCAATAAAGACTAAAAATGGTTCACATCAAAAAATAAAAAAACTTAAAAAAAAAAAAGAAAGAGTGTCTTCAGTCTGGGAATCTGTGGAGAGTGATTCTGCAGCTAGGCGATTTCACAATTCCAAAATACAAAGCAGGGAAAGAGCTGTGTGGCACAGGGTTGAGAGACATCTGTGAACAAGTGGGCGTGGAAGGCATGTCATCAGACAGGACACACGCCTTCGGCGCAGAGCTGAGACACCCAACTCCCAAAGAGGAAATTAACAGTCAAAGGTTTCAAGCACGTAGAAAGGGAAAGGAGTCCCCTCTGGTGACACCTGCTGTGGCGGGTCCATGCTGTGTCACCCCGCAGAGCTGCAGCCACGCCTCCCAGAATTCCCTTCCCTGCACGTTCCAGGTTGAGGTTGTCAGGGGAGAAATCTGCAGGCAATCTGGAAGGTTCGGAGAAGCAGCAGGCGGTGAGCTCTGGAGGGCGGGGGGCACCATGCTTCCCCACGTCCTGGGCCAGGCAAAGGGCTACGGCAAAGGGCGCCAGCTTTCGTGCGTCTCTCACGTAGCCAGCATGCAGCCAAGGAGAGGCGGAAGAGGGCGCCAGGCTATCCTCACGGGTGCCCGCTGGCCCTTGCTCTCCCCTGCTTCATATTCAGCTTTCCTTCCTCATCTTTACCTGCCGACCTACGTCAACTTCAGCCCCAGCACCAGACACAGAGGTACAGCCTTCCGCAGACTCCTTCACCAGCTCCTGCTGGGATGTCAGGTCTCATTCTGATAATAAATCCCTTTCTCCAGACCACTCATTTTGCTCATGCTTCTCTGGTCAAACCCCAGCTGACACACCTGGTGAAGGCATCTCAATATTCCAAGATGGCAGCAATGTATACAATTCCAATTTCCCAAAGAGGAGACTATATGCATGAATGCATAACACCTAGATGAACCTTTGGCTGGGATTTTTTTCTCCTGAGTCAATTTAAGTTCACCCATTGTGGACTCTGGAAGCTGGGTACCACCAGACTGGCCTCATCGGACTCACTGAATCCAAGGAGATCTTCATTTACTCATCTTTCCTCTGATACTGTGGTTGGCAAAATAATGGTCCTCCAACAATGTCCACAGAACCTGTGAATATGTTACCTTATATGCCAAAAGGGACTCTGAAGCTGCGATTAATTTAAGGATCTTGAGATGAGGTGAGTCTCCTGGAGATGCCGGTGGGCCCAGTCTAGGTACGTGGGTCCTTAAAAGCAGAGGACCGTTCCAGGCAGCAGTCATGGGAAGTGTGACTGTGGAAGACTCATCAGTGATGCCATGTTGCCAGTTTTGAAAACAGAGGAAGTGGGTCGCAGTTAGGGGATGTGGATGGCCTCTAGAAGCTTGAAAAGGCAAGGCCTGCCCCCCGTAAAGTCTCCAGAAAGGAACACAGTCCTGCTGACACCTTGATTTTAGCCATTTTAGCCCAGTGAGACTTGTGTTGGACTTCTAACCTCCAGAACTGGAAGATAATAAATTTGCATTGTTTTAAGGGCTAAATTTGTGGAAATTTGTTGTAGTGGCAATAGGTAATCAATACGGACTTCAGTAAGTGACTGCCATGGTCTTGACTCCGGCTGGTCCTGGGTACCCACCTGTGTCTGGGATAACCGTTCTTGAGGGCTGAGGGTGGCTTCTCTCCTAAAGGTGATGGGCACACGCCAGGGTTCACATCCTTAAACAGTGAGAAGAGTGGGAGCTGACACTGAAATAATGTATCTTCTGAGGGCCCTGAAAGTATATCAGCAGTTCCAGTGTGAGGTAGACCCTGTTGCTGAAGAAACCAAACCCCAGAGAACCCTTCTGGCAGAGACTGTGCAGAATAAAGAAGTTGGGGAGGATGGTTTTTACACTTTAGTTAACTTAAGAATCGTGGTCTTTGAACTTTAACACACAATGGCAAGAGATATTGATTTTTTGGCTTTAATTCCTTTGAATTTTAATGTCTTTGGACTTCAACATGAAAGTGGATTTAAACTTTGATTTTTAATTTCTCCTTGGGAATTTGGTATTTGGTGGGGATTATATTAAAATTCAAAGCATCTCTATATTGCTGGCATTTCATTACTTGAATGTCTCTGTTCATTTTTATCTTTATGATGATGCTTAACATTATTGCAAAACCTCTGATATGCTATGTTGGATAACATGGCTGGACATTATTTGGGATAAAAAATAAATCTGGATTTTAATTTTAAATCTTAGGAAGACAGTGACCCTGGATTGACTTAAATAATGTGCTATTCTGACCCATTTCAGTACCGCTTGGTATAATTTATAAAATGCCCACCAGGAGTCCCAGGTGAAGAGCAAAAAGCCCCAGGAAGATGCAAGAAAGGCTACTTTGACGATGCTTGGCTCCTGCTTTGGAGAGATGAGCCATGCCTCTGGCTGACAATACAAATAAAATAAGAGAAGAAAAAAAGGCTGGAGGATGCTAGTGGGGAAAATGCTTCTCCTCTGTTCCAATGTCTCCTTCCATAAAGGGTGTTTGTTACACCCCAGAATTCTTTTGAAATAGTAAGCCCACTGGCTAACAGACACAGAGTAATGCCTCCAACCTGGCTTCCATCGGCAGTAGAGAAAATATTTAGTAATATTTACACTTTGTCTACCAGACTTATGGTTTTGGAGGCTAGAAATCCAAGATCAAGGTGTCAGCAGGTTTGATTCCTTCGGAGGCTGTGAGGGAGAATCTGACCATGCCTTGCTCCTGGCTTCTGGTGGTTTGCTGGCCATCTTTGATGTTCCTTGGCTTGTAGAAACATCACCTCGATCTCCACCTTCATCTTCACATGGCCTTCTCCCTGTGTGTGTCTGTGTCCAAATTTCCTTTTCTCATAAAGACATCTGCTATATCAGATTAGGGGCCTATCCTACTCTAGCATCCGAACTTAATTACATCCGAGTCACGTTTTGAGGGTCTGTGGGTTAGGACTTCAACATATGAATTTTGAGGGCATATAACTCAACTTTGGAGCCCTTTGGAGACTAGGCGTTAAATCAAATGACCTAATGCCACTAAGTAAAATAGTTAAACTGAGGCCTGTCTCCTTAGTTAAAAGAAAAGACTATTTGGGAACACGAAGCATAAAATGAAAAAATATACTCTGCTCTTGGAGAAGTAGAACTCTTAAGGACACTTGCTTTCAACAGAAATAAAACTTATTTATTAAGTGTTATGGTTTAATAAAGATTGTTTTATTATGATTTGTAAAGCATTCTGAAATCTTTAGTCGGGCATTTGAAAATTTAGGTTATTTCCATCTTTAGGGAGAGAAAAGTTGTATTAGTCAAGCCCAAAGGACAGGCAGCAGTTCTAATCAAAGTTTATTTGCTTAGGAACATTTCAAGTAATGGCCAGCATGAAATAGCTTCAACTGGATTTAAATAAAATTCTGATCATCATCTCATAGTAATTATTGCATAGGAAGAAAATTATTTATCGCAAGGCCTAACAGGCAGTGGCAAAATATATTCTGCTATGAATAGATACTGAAGTGCAAACAGGCAGCTGTTCTTTTAAGCAAGCGTGGTTATGTGTTGAATGTAAATGCATGTAAATAGCTCAATTTTTAACATTTTATTACTGTTCAAACTGTTTGCCAAGGAATACTCAGTAAATAATGTAAAGTTCTGCAAAGTCAGTTAGTTCTTTTAGTCTTTTATTGTTTATAATTTGGTGCTCTCGACCCTTCTGGATACAGAGCTTAAGTCTAATCTAAAGTCTGGTTTCTAAACATGCTTTATTTTTTTTTAAATCACTAAAATTGTTCTTTCGAATATTTGTTTACAAAACATACTAGTTTGTAAATATCTAGAGAGGAATTCAAAGTGTCTGTCACCCTCCCTTCCCCTATAATTTTTTTTTCAATGCACATCTATTTTCACAAATTCACTAACAGGCAGGAAGGAAAATACAACAGAAAAAACTTCGTGTACTAGAGACGGCCTGGGATGTCTTTATTCCTTGCTGAACGATTAGGTCTCCTGAAGAATTACAAAGGAAGTAATGGGCAGAGTTGTTACGCTTGAATCACTGTTTTTTTGATTCATGCACGAGTGTCTAACCTAGTTCCAAAAAGGTTTTGAGGAGGGTCCTTGTGACAACAGAAGTGAAGTGATCCTTTTACCCTCTACTCCACCCTCCAAAGCCATCACCTCTTTTTCTTTCCATAAATTTATTTATTTATTTTTGGCTGCATTGCGTCTTTGTTGCTGTGCATGGGCTTTCTCTAGGGCTTTCTCTAGTTGCGGCGAGCGGGGGCTGCTCTTCGTTGCAGTGCGCGGGCTTCTCATTGCGGTGGATTCTCTTGTGGTGGAGCACAGGCTCTAGGTGCATGGGCTTCAGTAGTTATGGCATATGGGCTCAGTAGTTGTGGCGCACAGGCTCAGTAGTTGTAGCACATGGGCTTAGTTGCTCTGAGGCATGTGGGATCTTCCTGGACCAGGGCTTGAACCCATGTTCCCTGCACTGGCAGGTGGATTCTTAACCACTGTGCGACCAGGGAAGCCCGCCATCACCTCTTTTTATGCTCATCTAGTTAAGCTTCTAAAACATGGACACGTTTGCCAGGACATCTCTTTTAATGATTAGCAGCCAGTAATGCCAGGGTGTGACAATTCACAGCAGTGTCCCCAACCATTATAGCAGGCGCTGGCAGAAGCATCAAGGTGGCTGTGCTGGTGTGGGTTAGCTGACCGCCAAGCCTGCATGTGCAGATGTCCAGGGCTTAGCACACACCCAATGCCCATAGACATTCAAAAACATTTGAGAAGTGAGCAACTAAGGAATGAGCGAAAGGCCTGGACTCACAGAGAAAGGCTTACTGGAGTAGAAAGTTCATCAGACTTGGACAGAGACTGAAACCAAGCAGGACCCTGTGGGGCTCCTAGGCACAGAAGCCTTTCTGTGTCGCCCCCTCCCCACTACGGCCCCGTTCCTTGTTTGTAGGGAACGGACCGCAGCTTCTATGATCTTCCCTGGGTCCCAAAGGGCAGATTCAACCATTTGCTAATCAGACGAGGGAGGGAACAGAGAGACAAGGGAGGATCAGCCAGGAAACAACAGTGCAGCCTTGGGGCAGGTCCTGGTTCCTCAAGGGGTACACAGAACGATATCTTCTGAGCTCTTTTTTTTTTTTTTTTTTGCGGCATGCGGGCCTCTCACTGTTATGGCCTCTCCCGCTGCAGAGCACAGGCTCCGGACCGCGCAGGCTCAGCGGCCATGGCTCACGGGCCCAGCCGCTCCGCGGCACGTGGGATCTTCCCAGCCTGGGGCACGAATCCGTGTCCCCTGCATCGGCAGGCTTACTCTCAACCACTGCGCCACCAGGGAAGCCCTTTTGAGCTCTTTATAGAACTAAAACCCCCAATAAATAGAAGATGTCAGCATTCTTCATTCTAGAGAAGACCACCTGAGGCCAGATTAAAAGGAACCAGAGAAGTTCATCAAGAAGATCACCTGAGACCAGATGAAAGGAGTGCAGGCCCTGCACACACCCTAATCTTATCAGCAGCCCCACCTTTGAACTATGGTTATAAAACTCCTCACCAAATCCCCCTGGGTTAGGATGCACGGGGACACACAGGAGCCTGCTGGCAAAGCAGTAAAGCTATTCTGTTCTACTTCGCCCAAAACTCTGTCTCTGAGATTCGATTCGGCACCGGTGCACAGAAGCCGAGTCCAAGACTCTCAGAGGAGAGGAAAGAGGATAACACATAAGAGAAATGGAGGACTGGATAACCTTGAAGTTCAGTTGGGTTGGCGGTACTGAAATCGTGTATCCTCAAAGCTCTGCAGGAGCCGGGGGAATCCCAGCTCTCACAGCTCACTTTGGCAGTTGACCATGGCCAGTGCTGAAGATGAAAATGACTCTCTAAGCCTCTCGGAGGTGAATCCGTTTGCCTCATTTGACTTTTTTCTTCAGGCAGTGGAGTCAGCTTTGGCTAGATTTGCACCTTGCTGCTCTGTTTAAATGGAAGTCAGCGAGCCTCGCAGGCTTCCAGGCGGCCCCAGGTTTCCACCAGCGTGGAAATTTAGAAGGCTTTGTCACTAAAGACTGACCTGCAGTGGCAATTCCTTCCATGCTGGATTGCTCTCCTAGATGCTTGCCTCGGACTTCCTTTTCTGGAAGGGGAGCTTGGCCAACGGGCTTGTTGTTTTTCAACAGCGTCCACCGTGGCAATTCCCGAAACCAGGAGCTTCAGCCAGTCTAAATGTTTTGACAACCTAGTTTTCTTTGAAAAAGGTGAAATTCGTGCCTGAAGTTTAGCCGGGCACAATAAGACCCTGCCTCTGGAAAGGCAGAAAACATCTATTGAAGTAGCAACCACTGTCACCCTGAATCCATTCGGCTCTGATGGCTTGGATGGCGTCATGGCAGAAGACAGCATTTTTTCTAGGAGAGAGTCTGGGCCACAAGCTCATGCTGATGAGGAAACAGTGGGTCATGATTTGACAATGGGTGCAAACTTTTGTTCTTCTCAAAAGGAGCAGAATAAGAGGCATACGTTTTCTAGGTATAACAAGTCCAAGCATCTTTCCTACAGCCAAAGCTTCACCAGGAAAGGAAACTTGTGGACATTCTGAAGAGTTTATCTGCCTTTGATGTTTCCAAATGGGGCTCACACAGAAATTTTTGATGTTGCTCAGGGGCACATAATGAGTGACACCCAGCATCTGTCAGAAGCAGAGCTAAAGGCAAGGGAGGAGCCAGCCTTCATTTCTTTCACAGCAGCTTCAAATATCACAAGAAGCGCAGGCCGTGCTGTGGTAGACAGCGTCATGGGGCACAGGCATTGCTTCCATCTCCTTTCTGATCGAAGCCATCAACACCTCAACCTTTTGCACGGGCTGAGTTTCTCTGGCAATGAGATAAGCCACCACAGAGAGCGCTTCAAGACAAGGGATTTGTGCTGGAGCAAATCCAAATCTTGGTAGAATCCAATTCTTTTCAAATCATGAAATGGATGCGTAAGTACACAGCAGGGTGTTCCTTTAGTTGTGTTGGCCTCATCCATCCACTGGCAAGGAAGCCCATGCACAGAAGCACCATGGTGTTTGTTTTCCATCATGCACACTGAGTCCTTTCATTTGCAGCCATTTCCAATTTCAACATGATCCATAAACATAAGCACAGGTGTTCCTGACTTTAATGGCAGGGTATGTTTTCAGTTATTTCACTCATCCCCAAACTATCCTGCACATCATAATATGTGCATAACAACAGTTTTTCCTTCCCTGACCAAGCCACCCCATGCTAGTTTAGCGTGAAACATTACTATCATAACACAACCCTTGACAACTTTTTTTTCCCCACAAAGACAATCCTCCACTTAGAGAAAGGAAAAAAAAAAAGAAAAGGAAAAAGAAAAAAAAAAGGAAAGACAATTGGGAGTCTAGTTCTAATTTAGCTAAGTACAAAGGAGATGTGACAATAATCTTAAAGGGTGTAAGTTAAGGAAAACATACTGCAGCTGGGAGTCCTGACCCAAGAATAAACAAATACTTATGACTCTAGCTTCGGTAATGTATTTTCTTAAATGAGCAACTGCGCATATGCTCATCAGCATAGTTTCAAGGAACTTTTAGAGTTGAGACAGAAGGTCAGTGGAAACATGGATAATTGAAAGATCCTTCTCTGAGAGTCAACCTTGCAATCCCCTTGCCAAATACTTGAAGGAGTACTTTGATGAGCCAAAAAACAAATATCACATAGAACAGCAATATATGCATATATATATATATATATATATAAAATCAAGAAAAGTGATTTGAAATTCTGTACTGAGACCACCGATATCCATAGCCCTCCAACAAGTAAAACTGCACATGTAAAAAGTGAAGGGCAACAGCAAATGACTAATGTTTCCTGTATCCATACATATTCCACAAAGGCACATGCTAAATGCTTTATATTTTTTCATTGATTAATCCTATGGCTCTATAAGGTAGTTACCATAATTATGTCCATTTCACAAAACTCCAAAGTCCTATGCCCATAGAAAGGCTTTCTCTCATGATCACTTTTGAGAAATTCCTTAATCTGTAATTTTATACAACCTGGGGGCTTTTACTAGGCATAAATATTTGATCCAAGAAATTAACTGTTAAGTACAATAAGCTCTCTGTTGTTAACCACGCTCTAAACCAGAATATATACCTGATTAACAATAACTCACATGCTCTGTCCTTTCATCAATTATGATTAATGTCATTCTAATGATGACCCATGGGTATTTTAAGATGTCAACTACTTCTAAATCAAATGACAAAGACTGAAATACGGTCATAGACTTTTAGGAGGGTTATGTTTACTGGATGCTAGTTATTTAATATGACCCATCTACCGGCGTGACACCTGATACCCTTTCATTCACATTTCTTATTCACAGAGACACATTGGGACGACTGGTGTTATTAGCTCTTAGAGAGGCCGAGACCATAATACTTGGTGAGCACATTGCGACCGTGCTGGATGATGGGTAATTTATCTGAGAGTCAGTCATGCCGTTAATAAGGATTCTGACCTGTGACCAGCTCCCGGATCTCCAAGTCGGTGGTCTTGCGGAGCAACCTGACCAGTGCCGGGATGCCGCCACAGTTCTTCAGGGCGATTTTGTTGTCATCGTTGGCTTTCCCATACACCAAGTTTCTCAACGCCCCACAGGCACTACGGTGGACTTCCGTCATCCGATGGTCCAGCAGGTCCACCAGGAGCTGAATACCTCCTTGTCTCCTTATCTGAAGGAGTAAAGGAGAAAGGAAGGTTGCCTTAGAGAGGATGATTTCACTATTTAAACCCCAACAGGTTTTCTATATGAGGTACTTGCTATCCAATTAATTACACTGAATGAAGGCCTTTTACAAAGGGAAAAGAAAACAAATTATTGTTCTCTTTAGATTCTATTGCTTTTACTTGTTTTAATATCCTACCAATAAAAATTCAAGTGCATTTCCTTTCAAGGCGCAGAATTTTGAAAAGATGATTTTAACCTCCTAATGGGTGTCTCAGCCATTTCTCTCTATAAAAATATGCCACAGGGCTTCCCTGGTGGCACAGTGGTTGAGAGTCCGCCTGCCGATGCAGGGGATGCGGGTTTGTGCCCCAGTCCGGGAAGATCCCACATGCCATGGAGCGGCTGGGCCTGTGAGCCATGGCCGCTGAGCCTGCGCGTCCGGAGCCTGTGCTCCACAACGAGAGAGGCCACAACAGTGAGAGGCCTGCGTACGGAAAAAAAAAAAAAAAAAAAAGCCACATACTCAGGGCATGAAGCAGATGCATGGGCAAAAGAATGCTTCTCACTCCTAAGACTTATTAAATGTAACCGCTGTCTTAAAGGGTTGCAGCATTGCTGTACAAAATGTGAAAAGGATGCTTAAGAGGGGAATGTTCCCAACCTTGCAAAGGAACCAGAAGCCAAATGAAAAACCAGAAATGACACAAGTCTTTTCATCTGAGAAGACCTGGAAACTATGTCACCACAATGGCAGCTGGTCTGAACACGAGGACCGAGTCATGTTCTGCAGAACGTAGGTATTTGATTAATAACAACAGTAAAATAATATTACATTTGGGTGTTCTTTTTACCCAAAGAAAATGTTTCTTTTTTTAAATAAGTAAATAAAAAAAAAAGCCCTTGCACTATGTTTCCAGATGTGTTTTCTCCTTGCTGTCCTTGAATAGTCAGACCCATTTCAAAATTTAAACTGCAAACAAATGGTCTAGTTAACATACAGAACATTTCATGGAGTTTTCATTAGCAGAGCTCTATTTGAATATTTCTGCATTTGGAAGAAGAATACATACAATTCACTCAGTAATATTCTTTTCTTTTTTTAACCTCAATATCCCTCAGGGATTGAAGAATTATAATTTGGCATGAATGAATATAATCTGACACCTTCCCTACTTAGTTTTCTGATTACAGAAAACTCATTCATCCCACAGATGTGCAGGGGCATAGGGCCGGATCCGCAGACTCTTTCAACAGTGCTCTAGTGCCACGTTCTCCAGGAGGCCACTCAGCTACACTGTTTAAAACTGCCATCTGAATCACACCACCTCCCTAATCCAGCAGTCTCGTTTCACCTTAATCTATCATAGAATCCTTCACAGCATGTGTCCTAACTTCTTTATTATGTTTCTTGTTATTGTCTGTCTTCTGCTAGAATGTATATTCTTGGAAGGCAAGTCTCTTTGTCTTGTTCATTGGTAGACCCCCATCCCTATTCCAAGTGCAATGCCAGGCACACAGTAGAAGTTCAGTAAGTATTTGAGTAAATGCGGAGGGATTACTTGTTATAGCAGTGTTTCTTTCTCAGGTCAGCTAACTCAAAACTGAGTTAACAGTCCTCTTTAAAGGAAAACAAAACAAACAAACAAAACCCTTTTGTAAACATCTAAGAACGTCTCCAAGGGGCTACTGCAGCTCTTCTGGGACCAGCTTACAAAAAAATGAGGATGCATGTCTCACACATAAGGTGGACCATCTCATGATTCAGAATATGCCTGGAGGAATTATTTTCATCCATCAACCAAATGAAAACAGAGAAAGTTGAAATCCTCCCAGAACTCATGGACTCTAGGTCCCTAATTTAGAAAACATGACTGTGGTATCACACCCCCTGTGAGATCAGGACCAGGGACAGAGGAGAGGAGAGGAGAGGAGACCTCCACACACCTCCACCCCCAGAGGGGGACAGGGGTGTAGAGACAGGCGTTAATGTCCCCGAGGTGCCTGTACAGTCTGCATTGGTGATAGCACCGGTGGAAGGTGGCTAAAGGGACCATTGGGGCAATTAGAAAAAGCTATCAAAGGATCAGAAAACCACTTTTTCTCAACTTACAGTTTGACCCAGGGCCTGCTTGGCACTCACCCAAGAGAGATGAAATCTCTTGCTATACATGTGTCCCGTAAATACATCTGAGCTTTAACACATGCATTTTATTTTTATTTCCATTTGTACAAAAAAGGTTAAACTATGAATGTCATTTTCTCAATGTGTTTGTGTCTGCATGTACGTGCTGTACGTTAAAATTATCTAGGTTTAATTATTTTAATAATGATGAAACTATTATAAAAGTGGTAATAAAGCCATTCTTACAGTTCACTAATTGGTTATGTATTAAAGGTAAATGGTGAAGTAAATCTATCTCTCTACCTTAGCTATTCTGTATATTATAGTTAAGATTCCTAATTTATGATAATATATTTCCCATTCATATAACTTAATGAATCAAGCTATTAAAATACTATTCCAAAGCCTGAAAAGGGAAAATGAATTCAAAGTGAAGGCAATATCAATTCTTAATGTATAATGAGAAAATGCTGTTTTCAGTGTGACCCTAATTAATGCCATATATCCAACTTTATAATGAAACCTTCAATTCTATTTTAACCCATTTAGAGCAACACAAATAAGATGATAAACTTTCTCATTTGCTCTTATTTTGAGGGTCACCGGATCATCAATATAAAAAAAACCTTTTGTTTTCTTGGGATTGAATTTTACCTAAGCATATGAGAATCCTACTTCAGTTTTCTGAAGCCAAACATGCGTCAGAGTTGACCATCACAGACGTGAATGTGATGGTCAGGTCCTTGGTTCTGCCCCCTCCTGCAGCCTCCCCGCTCCCAGCAGGACTCGAAAGAGAGCCGTAGGGCAGACTTTCAATTCTCTTGCAGGGTCCTGATTCCTTGCAGGACCTCTGGTGGTATGGATGGGTCCAATGTTGCCCTGTTCACTTCCCCTCTGCTTTTCCCCCGGATCCTCTCTCTCTTCAACTTCTCCTGGCATCCAATTCTTCTAGTCTCTTCTTGTGTCCAACCTTAAACTCTTATGAGGCTCCAAACAAACCCACTGCAAACATTAACAAAGTACAGGTCTCTTTGAAAGATGATGAGGGGAAACTCTCCTTTCTAAACGGCACTTCCTCTCCCACTAGTTTTCTTTAATCCTCCCCAACGATCACTCCACATCCAAGAGGCGGGGCCCTTGTTTTGGTCCCCATGCTATCATTTCAGGCCAGTGTACCCCTTCTTCTTCCTCCCTTCATCATCCTCATGCAGAATTCTTCAAAAGTCAAATCTTTAAAAATTCTAGGTCTACTATTATTGAAACCAAGTCAATAAAATATTATATCCAATCTCTACAAATCCTAACAAAATCAAACCCAGTAGCAGAACGCCTGCCATAGAGTGCTGAGTCGATAAATACGGGTCAGATGAGTGGAAGAACGGCACAGTGCTCATCGTATGTCAGTTTCCTTCTCTCTCTTTAAAAAGCTTTTTTTAATGGAAGTTATTTTTTAGAGCAGTTTTTCGTTCACAGCACATTTGAGCAGAAAGTACAGAGATTTCCCATATACCACTGCCCTTACACATGCACGGTCTCCTCCATTATCAACATCCTCCCCAGGGCCCTACATCTGTTACGATCTGTGCACCTACACGGATACACCATTATCACCCGAAGTACACAGTTTACATTAGGGTTCACTCTTGGGTGTTGTACATTCTATGGGTCTTGATAAACGTATAATGACATGTATCCACCATTATAGTGTCACATAGAATCATTTCACTGCCCTAAAAGCCCTCTTTGCTCTGCCTGTTCATCCCCCCCACCCCTCCTCATGAACCCCTGGAGAAATCATTGATTTTTTACGGTCTCCATGGTTTTGCCTTTTCTAGAATGTCATCGAGTGGGAATCATCCAGTAAGCAGCCTTCTCAGACTGGCGTCTTTCACCTAGTGTATGCATTTAAGATTCCTCCATGTCTTTGCACAGTTTCGACAGCTCGTTTTTTTTTTAGTGATGAATCACATTTCACCGTCTAGATGTAACCTAGTTGATCCATTCACCTGCTAAAAGACATCTTGGTTGCTTCTAAGTTTTGACAATTAGGAAGAAAGCTGCTATAAACATCTGTGTGCAAGTTTCTGTGAGGACATAAATTTTTAACTCCTTTGGGTAAATACCAAAGAGAGCTATTGCTGGGTTGTACAGTGAGAGGAGGTTTAGTTTTGTAAGAAACCACCAAACTGTCTTCCCAAGTGGCT
Source organism: Pseudorca crassidens (assembly GCF_039906515.1). Classification (NCBI taxonomy): domain Eukaryota; kingdom Metazoa; phylum Chordata; class Mammalia; order Artiodactyla; family Delphinidae; genus Pseudorca; species Pseudorca crassidens. Next base: position 9,891,988 of record NC_090298.1, read on the forward strand.
GTACCATTTTGCATCCCACCAACAGTGAATGAGAGTTTCTGTTGCTACACATCCTCGCCATCATTTCGTGTTGTCAGTGCTCTGCATTTTGGCCATTCTACTAGATTGTAGTAGTATCTTATTGTTGTGTTTCTTTCCCTTTTCATTCTGACTGTGTGATTCCAATTTATTTACATTAATACAAATCATTGAAAAAAACTATCAATACTGAAATACATATAGGGAAACAATAGCTTGAGTTGGATCTGGACTGAACAAATCTCACATCTCCTACTTTCTTGAACTTGACAGGGAATGACTGGAAAGGGCTCTTCATACATAATCTGATTAGACAATCTTTTTTTTTTTTTTTTGCGGTACACGTTTTTGTTTTGTTTTGTTTTGTTGCGGTACGCGGGTCTCTCACTGCCGTGGCCTCTCCCGCTGCGGAGCACAGGCTCCGGACGCGCAGGCTCAGCGGCCATGGCTCACGGGCCCAGCCGCTCCGCGGCATGTGGGATCTTCCCGGACCGGGGCACGAACCCGTCTCCCCTGCATCGGCAGGCGGACTCTCAACCACTGCGCCACCAGGGAAGATCTGATTAGACAATCTTAAATTCATTTATTAAATGATTCTTTGATACATGGTCCACTTTAGTTCCTGTGTCAATAGCTCATGTTTATTTCTCTGCTGAGCTGTGAACTTCAGGAATTTAGATGGAGGAAGTAATCTATATAAGAAGTAAGAAAGTTGGAGGCTGATGAACCCCATACCCAGGGGAAATAAAAATGAATTAACCAATCAAACAAAGCAAAACTTTGCCCTGCTACCTGTCCTTTTAGGTTGTTTACAAAGAGAACCTTCTTAAACCTAATGTAGACGGTCTCTTGGGGATGAAAGCTGGGATGTATGCGCAAAGAATCAGTAAAGCTCACCCAGTTTGCACCAGGGAAGAATGAAAAGAGCTTATATACCTTTGCCATCCAGTCCACTGTTTAAAAGAGCTTTTTGCAATTTAGACTCTGGAACTAAAATTATCTAAAAATCATTCAGGAGTAGGATGCAATGGTTTTCTTCTCTGTCCTTTCATAACAAGGCAGAATATATATAAAACTCTTTTAACTCAGAAAACAAATGGTTGGGCAATTAAATTAAATACAAGAAAAATGCGAGTAATGCAATATCGCCCATTGCAAAAAAATGGGGCCTCACCATTTAATGGATCTGGTGCTCTTAACATTATTTGCATTTATTGAGAATAAACTATATTTACCAAATGAATTAGCTATTATCATTAAGTTGATATCAACATCAATGAATAATTTAGAACATATCCAAGTAAAGCAGTGTTTGTATGTTAATGACAGCCTTCATAAAACTTTGATGATGATGATGTATATCGGGTGGAAAAGTTATCAGGAAACAGGATTCCTCTTGGGAGGTACCGGTCTTCATTTAGAAAAATAGTATGAAAGGTTAGTGTGAGGATAGTGAGACCCTGAGGGCATGGGTTACAGGTGTTCATGGCAACAAATGAGATTGCTCACCTAATCTGCATTTAAAAGGGAGAGGAATTTGGAGCTGGGATTAGAAGAGAAAAGAGACTGGAGTAGCCTTTTGTTAACCTACTGGTTGGTGAGATAAGGACCTCAAACAGCTAAGGACCTGGGTATACATTTCTCTGCCTCTCTGGGATCTAGTCTACTGGAAGCAACACGGATATATTTTTGTGCTTCTGGCTTTGTGCTAAAAGAAACTAGGCTGGACCTGAGATGCAAAGTAAATTTAAATCCTAGTCTGCAGGACTAAGAACACATAGTACTTCCTCTTGCTCGAGATATTTATGATCAAGGCACAATGTCTGAGAACTGGTTTATAGAAAGCTGACTAAAAAGAAGTACTCAGTGATTTCAGTAAATTTCCAATTAACTGTTATTTTTCAATGGTGTTGGTTAGAAAAATTGGCAAACAAGATACAGTTGTTTTATATTCCTTATGAATGTTTAAAAATTAAGTAATTTTCTCTGCTTAAAAAGCTACTGGAATGGGCTTCCCTGGTGGCGCAGTGGTTGAGAGTCCGCCTGCTGATGCAGGGGACGCGGGTTCGTGCCACGGTCCGGGAAGATCCCACATGCCGTGGAGCGGCTGGTCCCGTGAGCCATGGCCGCTGAGCCTGCGCGTTCGGAGCCTGTGCTCCGCAACGGGAGAGGCCACGGCAGTGAGAGGCCCGCGTACCGCCAAAAAAAAAAAAGAAAAAGAAAGCTAATGCAGAAATTGCAAGGTTATCAGTTTGTAAAATACATATTTTATCTCAACGAACTCCACCTCTCGTCCTCATAGTTAAGCCATCGTAGTTTCTGTATAATTTGAGTTGATGTATGTACATGCAGTTGCCTCTGAGTAAAATAGAAGTACAATTCTTAAAGGCTAAAATCTTCTTTGGTTTTATGATAGAAACTATTTTTGAGAATTTTGAGAGAAAATACATCTCTCTTTACAGTTGTGGGAAATGATCTACTTTCTCCATTCAACAGGTAAACCAAGATGACTTATGTTTCTTTTCAAATTATGTTTTAGAAAGAGGGTTTATTGTGTTTTGGTGGTGCTGGCTATGAAGCTGGAGCAACTGGATTCAAATCATCCCTCCTTCTCTTAAAACCCATGTACCCCGAGGCAAGTTACTTAAATGTCTGTAAAACATGAACAGAATGTGAACCTGTCTCATAGGGTTGTTTTTAGGATTAAATTAAATCTCAAATGTGAATTGTTTAACAATGAGCTCAGTAAATATCTGTCAAGGAACTACCCACGGTGTCAAGTTGTTAAAGGATGTTCTTAATTGACTTATTATCTGGTCAATATATGACTCAATAATATGCTCATATAACATATGATAGAATCAGTGAAAGGCCTATAATTCAGAGTTATAACTTCATCAATTTCATTGAGTGTATAAACTGAATATTATTGAATATGTCATTAATCCATTCTGGTATACCACTAATGAGATTATATAAGGGATATATTTATTCTAGAATGAGCTGTGTGAATTGTATTGGTCATGTTCAAGAAATAATATCAAAGTCTGCTGCATCAATATTGAACCCCTGAGATATTTTGCTGGATATATTTCCAAGGGAAGTACAGTGAATTAATTGATCTATATTTTAAGAAGAACAGAAATGCAATGGTTTTTCTTGTTATAGTAACTGAATTGATCAGGAAAATAAAAAAGGCATTCAAAATAATTTTGAGGTGATACTAGTTCTGGGAAAAGGAGAAAATTTTTTCCCTGAAATATAGAGAGAATTATTAGGCAAAAAGAGAGAAGGACCATGTTTTGATTTTAACAAATTAGCCTGTAATAAAAAAATGCAACCAGCAGCAAAACATATAAACAGTAACAAGTTAAGTGTCTGTGAAGGTTCTAGTTTCACGTAGATCCTCCCAGATGCTACTCGTGCGCCATGATGTAGGATGAGTAGGGGTTTTGGTTTCATCTCTGTGTGTAGCAGAAAGCTCTTTGGTGTTTGAAACTGACATGGAAAGAATAAACAAGTCTACAACTACATTATTATTGTTATTTGAGTTCCCTTATTTTTCCAATCCAAAGGCCCCTACACTCCTAGAATCTTTGTCGCCCTGGACAGATTTCCAAATCCAGCTCCCACCCCACCGAACTTGACCTCAGCTGGCACTGAAGACCATCACAGAGGTAACTGCATGAACATATAACAAAATGGTAGGGGGGAATCTGAACATGTTTTCCCTTTAAAAAATTTTTTTTATTTAGTTATTTTTTATAAATTTATTTATTTTATTTTATTTATTTTTGGCTGTGTTGGGTCTTCATTGCTGCACGTGGGCTTTCTCTAGTTGCGGTGAGTGGGGGCTACTCTTCATCGTGGTGCACGGGCTTCTTATTGCAGTGGCTTCTCTTGTTGCGGAGCACGGGCTCTAGTCACGCAGGCTTCAGTAGTTGTGGCACGTAGGCTCAGTAGTTGTGGCTCGCAGGCTCTAGAGCGCAGGCTCAGTAGGTGTGGCGCACGGGCTTAGTTGCTCCACGGCATCTTCCCGGACCAGGGCTCGAACCCGTGTCCCCTGCATTGGCAGGCGGATTCTTAACCACTGCACCACCAGGGAAGCCCATCTTTCTTTTTTTTTTTTTTTTTAAACTATCCTCAATTTAAGAGAAGTAGCTGATATTGTATGAGTTATGTATTGGTAAAAGGTTCCTGTCCATATCTCTGTTTAAAGAAAACTATTTCCCATCAAAATCTCTGAAATGATCTGTTTTACAGCAGTTTGAACATTCACATTCTCATCACCCTCATTACCCTATAATTTAAAGAGATAAAGGTAAAAGGAGAAAAGCCCTTTCTTTTAGTCTGAACATGAATCATTATTCCACCCAGTGACGCATTTTACAAAACACTTTAAAAGGAAAAAAACACCTGAATCATTGCAAACCAATTACATATACCAGAGTCCTGGGCCCTTTCGATTCCCCTCTTGTTAACTGCGATCATAAGCAGAGAAGTTTTCTAGACGTTCCCCCATTGCAGAATGAAATAGTCAGTCTAAGTGGATGAGAAGCCAGCAGCAGGATTCTCTACTCAAAAACTTGCTGCCACCAGTGAAGCGGGCAGGAGGTCAAAAGGGGCCTCAGAGCTGTGCAGCTGGAGACTGGGAGCTGACACTCTCCACAAACACTCCTGGGCACTCAGAATTGCTGCGAGTTTCAACATTATTCTGTAAGAGCACTCAGGAAAGGCCCCTCTTTTCTTTTTTAACAAGCAAGAATTTCAATGGATTCCACAAATTCGTTTTCTAAAGATGCCACTCAGACACACTCAAATGTTCTAAATATGGCTTATGCTTTCCATTACCTGGCGTAAGTTTTGAGCTGTCCTTGCACATACAAGATACAAAATCACTAAGTAGTGACAATTACAAAGAATGCCTCCAATAAAAGTCTCTGTTATTGTGTTCCAAACTGAACTCAATCTAACGTATCGTAAGTGGCAACACTAAATTCAGACACTTCAGCATCTCAAAAGAGAATTTTAGATGAGCGCACATAAATTTTGAAAACACAAACTTGTGTAAGGCAGATGTATAATTTAACTATTTAAAAATTATTAAAAGATCTCAGGATGTGAATGCAGGAAGCCCACAAATATTAACCCCAAAGCTTTCACTGTTGTACAGATTGGACAGTCCCTCTTTGACCCGTGGTTATGGAATGGCTAGTCTGTTCAGGTGCTGGGCTCAGAGTGGGGGAGATGGACCGGGTCCTTCCTTTAAAGGAGTCCACATATCTGTAGAGGAATCAGAAACCAAAGAAACCAGCAATGAAGCTAATAAGATCATTTCAGTAGTGAAAAACAGAGGCAGCTCTCCCTGAAGGAGGACCTAGCAATTTTCTAGTTATAATTTTGATCCTTAAAGAGGATCCATCAAATTGTACTAGCTTTAAGCCCCTCAAAACCCAGATCTTCTCTGGTGATAAGAACCATAGAGAAGAGAGGAAAAGAGGATGGAGCACGCAGGAAGGTGTTGCATGGGGCCAGTCCGGGTACCATGATTAGGGAATGTTTGAGCAGAGACCAGTGACACAAGGGAGTGATGGAGGGTCCCAAGTAAGGGCAAGGAGGTCAGTGTGGCTGGAGCAGAGTGAAGGAGAGATGAGATGGGGTGACAGCTAGGTGGTGCAGGGCTGGATCTGGGGCCTTTTGGCCACTAGGGCATTGGGTGTACTCTGAAGAAGATGGGAATGAGAGTTGACCTAACATGCTTATTTAAAGACTGTTGCATGTGCCATGTGGCGAACAGACTGTAGGGGCCCAAAGGTAGAGGCAGGGACACCAGTGAGATTGTCCAGGTTTGAGAAACTCGGTAGCTTTAGATCAGAATGATGGGAATGCAAGTGCCAAGAAATGGTGAAATTCTAGATCTGTGTTGCAGGTAGAAAAATGCGGAAAATATGGGGTCTGACCGAAAGAAAGGAATCACTAGTGACTAAGGTTTTTGGCCTTTCATTTTTAATAAAACAAGTATGTTGATAATCATCACAATAGTTTTTGGTTGACCGACAGATGGCAAAGTGTTTATGAAAGACACAGCCTCTCATTTAAATTTCTATTTCACTGGCATTATGAAAGCACACATTTAAAAAATTGTGATTCTTCTGTTATTGCCAGATGGAATAGAACATCTTTCTAAAATATAAAATTATGCTAAATTCAGACATAGCAATAATAGAGAAATTGTTTCATATCTTAGATAGCCTATGGTTATAACAAATAATGAATATTAAAGTAAACCTAACATATTCCACCAAAAGGAGTTATGATAGATATGTAGAGAAAACTTTCCTATGCATTTATTTTATTTTTAAGTTAAATATCTAAATTTTTAAAAATTTAAACTATATCAAGTAAAACTTTCATTATACCTACAAAAATTGTACAGAATATAAAATTTGCTTAAGTGTTTTCCTGTTGTGCATATGTCCTTTTTTCTTTTTTTTCTATTTTAGGTGACAAAGTCACCTATATGTCTGGGAGATATATTTGCTCATAGGCTCTTTTGCAGTAGCAACAAGCCAACATTTACTGGAGTAAACATTGGTTGAGAAAAGAATTTTAGTTTTGTTCAGTTCAGTTGATATTTACTAAGCACTGTTCTATGCTCCTTGAGGATCTCATGGACAGGAGATATGTACAGGAACAAACAAGATGCTCTGAAACCCACAGGAAAGGCATGAAACCAGCCTCCTTGGGAAGTGGAGCGGGGGAATTACTTCTGGAAGAAATAACAGCTGAATTGATTTTAAGAAGATTAAAACTGGTGAACTATACAGTGTAGAACATGATTAAATTCTAAAATGCTTGGGGTAGTCCATGCTTATAAAGTGGGCGACAAGTTACGGTAGGGTTGCGGGGGAAGAGTAGGCATCAGTGTGTTAGATGGTGGTACATCTTCTTGGCCCTTAAATTTACCCAAAGATTAGGGGGTATTATTATTATTTTTACTACTACTATTATTTTATAATCAGACTTGGACACTTTACGAAGTAGAATATAAGACTTGTGGGATTTTAAAGAAAAATCGCTGAACTTAAGGGAATGGTATGCTTGTAGGAAGTTTCTCTGGCCAGTAGCCCAAGATTCCTGCAGCTCACACGGATGATGGCTCTGAAGAGCGATTGGCAGCGGAGGTGGGAGAGCATGGGAGGCGCGTGGAGAGGAGCATCTGTCTGCATAGAGCGCCTCCCAGAGGCGGGACCCAGGAAATGTTGGGATGCCGGCAAGGGGCCAGGCTAAGGCTGGCACTGAAAACCACAAGAACAAGGAAAATTTCAGCGGCTATAGGATGTGGAGACCCACTCATGCTTTTTGAGCAGAGGGATGGCAGTTGTGGCAATGAGGCAAGAGAATTAACTTGACAGTGTCACAAAGAAGGCATCATGTGTCGTGCAGAAGTATATCCTAGATATCAAACATTTTCTGACCACTTTCCTGGCATCTGGGGATTTATAGAGTGTAACATGCATGCTGGGTTTCCTGCATCTCTCAATCATTTGTTTAAATTAACTTTGATTTTCTTATTTTGCTAGCTCTGTGCTCTGAGACCCACCAAGGAAACTGGAGAAGCCTGTCTCCTACTTCTCCAGTTAGCTCTGTCTCCAGAATCAGAGTGGAGGCTGCAGGGGATCCCAGAAGCTGAGCAAAAAACCATAAGTTCCACCACTCAGAGCTCCCCACCCGTCGGGTTCAACCGCTGTGACCAGTGCTTTTGAGAATCCACAAACCGGAACATGTCAACCTCATTTCCCCCCATGTTTCTCTTGAACACAAAGAAAGCTGTTACCAGGGAAATCCGTCTGCAACATGGCATCTTGAAATATGAGTTATTCAATGATACTGTCAGCTGATTAAATGTTATTCACTCTTCATTTTGTCCATCAGCCCAAGCAGAACATTTATATGACACTTGGATCTTGGTGTAATAAGAAAACACACTGTTTGGTGCGTCTGTGACCTTTGAAATTTTAAAAATTAGGTACTAAGAAATCCCATCAAGTGCAGTGCAGTGCAGCCTAAACCCGTGTGTCATCCTTCATGAGGAAAGAGACTTTACTCCCGGCATCAGGTGGATGGTACCTTAGAAATTCTAACAGCATCACAACTGCCCTAGTAATTTTAGTAAGTGACTAGTACTAAATCACACCCATGTCTATAATTTGACATACATATACACTAGAGTGTTACACACATATAATAATATATAACATAGTTACCAATAAATGTATATATATAAACAAATAAATATATATTTATACAGGCATACCTCGTTTTATTATACTTCAGTTTATCGTGCTTTGCAGATACTGTGTTTTTTACAAGTTGAAGGTCTGTGGCAGCCCTGTGTTGAGCAAGTCTACTGGTGCTATTTTTCCAACAGTACTTGCTCACTTCATGTCTCTGTGCCACATTTTGGTAATTCTCGCAAAATTTCAAACGTTTTCATTATTATTATATTTGTTATCGTGATTTCTTTTTAAAATTATTTTTAAAACTTTTTAATTCTATATTGGAGTACAGTTGATTAACAATGTTGTGATAGTTTCAGATGTACAGCAAAGTTGATTCAGTTATACATATACACGTATCTATTCTTTTTCAAGTTCTTCTCCCATTTAGGTTGTTACATAACATTAAGCAGAGTTCCCTGTGCTATGCGGGAGGTCCTTGCTGGTTATCCATTTTAAATATAGTAGTGTGTGCATGTCAACCCCAAACTCCCTAACTATCCGTCCCCCCAACCCTTCCCCTCTGGTGACCATGTTACGGTGATTTCTGATCAGTGATCAACTGCAAAAAGATTGTGACCCGCTGAAGACTCACATGATGGTTAGCATTTTTTAGCACTAAAGTATTTTTTTAAATAAGGTATGGAAATTGTTTTTCAGGTATAATGCTGTTGCACACTTAATAAACTACAGTATAGTGTAAAAAGAATTTTTATATGCACTGGGAAACCAAAAAAATGTGTGTGACCTGCTTTATTTCGATCTTCCATTTATTGTGGTGGTCTGGAGCCGAATCCACAATATCTCTGAACTACGCCTATATGTACATATTTAAAAGGGAAAGCAATTCAGAAATGTCTCCTTTCCCTTCCCCTACCAACATGGGATTCATTCAGTTCTTTCAATTATTTCATTCCAATTTAAGTTTTGTAGCACTCATTTTCCTTGTTTTCGTAACTCACACTTGTGGGTTTAAAGGACCTGCCCAGTAGGTATTCTACCTTCTAATAAAAAAAAAAAAACAGCCACAGAGATTAAGAAGACTGTTATTTCTCTAAATTAATAATTTTGGTTCAAAGATCTTCTGCCCTGGAGTGCACCAGGTTAAATGATAAGAACCCCGATTCTAAAGAATCAAATGCTTTTACCCTATTTTCAGATTTTAGTTCTCCGCATAGTTTATCGAGACTCTTTTTAAAAATCTTCAACATATAATATCCCAGGTTTAAAAAGTTTCCTTATTTTCTGTCTTATTTACTGATTTTCTCATTATTCATTTAAAATATGCTAGATACATAAATGCTTTGGTTTGCATTTTTAATTCTTTAAGAATTTTCAAATGAGTTACGTGTGCTATTGCATACATTTTTTTTTCCAGACTAGAAGGAAATCGACAGCTCTACTCTGTTGTTAACAGGCTGGTAGCTGTGGAGCACTAATAACAAAGTAGGGACCTAAGGGAGAATTTTGTTTTGTTTTGAAATTCTGTACACACAGCAGTCAGTCAGAATCCACTCAGCCTGATAAACCATCAAAACTAGCACGTGCCTCTACACCCCTCCCCCTCCTCTCCTGGTCCACGTCCCCATCTCTGGATTCCTCCTTCGCTCCCATTTACCACCTGGTACATTTCATATACATATTTGTTTGTTGATTTTCTGCTCCACTCCTACCCAGAAGGATATAAAGCTGTGAGAGCAGAAATCTTGCCTGATGTGTTCAGCACTGAATCCCCAGGGCTGAGAGAATTATCCAGCACACAGATGATCCATATTATTTTTTGAGCAATGCAGTTTTGATGATGAAATTTTTGAAATTTTGAAATAAAGCCAATTTTTACAGTCCACCCTTCAGGAGAAATATCATATGCCAAGCAAGCAAATCAGAACTTAAGAACAAAGACTTCCGGTGCCTAAAAGGGACCTTAGAACCTTAGAATATGGTACAACTGTAAAGATAATGAGAGTGGACCAGCAAATGTTATGCACATTTAAAAAATGTTTTTCTGGGCTTCCCTGGTGGCGCAGTAGTTGAGAATCTGCCTGCCAATTCAGGGGACACGGGTTCGAGCCCTGGTCTGGGAAGATCCCACATGCCGCGGAGCAACAAGGCCCGTGAGCCACAAGTACTGAGCCTGCGCGTCTGGAGCTTGTGCTCCACAACAAGAGAGGCCGCGACAGTGAGAGGTCCGTGCACCGCGATGAAGATTGGCCCCCGCTCGCCACAACTAGAGAAAGCCCTCGCACAGAAACGAAGACCCAACACAGTCATAAATAAATAAATAAAAATTAAAAAAAATGTTTTTCTTATAACTTTATCTTTTCACTTCATGAAGTGAGAGTACTTTTTCCCACAAGTGAAAGCCAACACTACGTATAAAATGCTTCTGTACTACATACACCTGCATCTTGTTTATAGGAGCCAATGCTGAATATATTAGCTAATTATAGGTATGCAAATTTCTTGTCTTCTTTAATGCAAAAAAACATATAAAAGCATGTGAAATAGTGTAGCACTCAGGCCCATAGTTGAATATCCAATTTCCATTAGATGAAATTGGGCTAAACGGTAGAGAGACAGATAAAAGTCAGAACAATAAGGAAGATTATTCATAATTCAAAACCTTCACATTCCGCTGTCACTCTTCAGGGTTGAAGACACTAAAATGGAAAAATCTAAATTGCAAAGCAAATTATCATCTATTGATTCATTTCTTAGTATGCTTATTGCAGAAAAAAATTAAATCTAGAGCCTGGAAGACTAGCAAAAAGGAGAAAAATGTTAGCTTTGGAAACTCTGCGAGGTAATGTGAAAAACTGTGGGATATTTATTAATATAGATATCCATGCTCACAGGGGTGGGGACCTGGCAAGTTTGAATGACAAAATGAAGAAAATTGTGATTTACGTTAAAATACTTGGAAGGGAATTTTCGTAACAAGAATTGGCACCTGCCCAACACATGATCAGTGCACTTGCTTTCGAGACCCCGTGGCCACCAAGATGAAACAGACTGATGTGACAAAGCCAACCTAATCAAGGGAAAAATGCTTTCTTAGTGGGAAGAATCCAGAACCTTATCTGTAGGCAGAGAGCTCCACAGAGCCGGAGGTCACGTGGCATCCTTCAGTCAGAGGTATGGCTTCCCAGGGTTTCTTTGCTCTAACAGGTTGTGTAGGCAGAATAATGCCTCCATCCCATCCCAAAGACGTCCATATCCTAATCCCTGAAACCTACAAATATGCACGTTACATGGCAAAGGGGAATGAAGGCTGTACATGGAATTAAGGCTGCTGATCAGCTGACCTTAAAGAGTTTATCCTGGGTGATCTGGGTGAGCCCAGTGTCTTCATTAAGTTCTTTTACATAAAAGGAAGAGGGAGACAGAAAAGTCAGGATCAGAAGGATGGCAGCATGAGAAAGACTCACCGAGCTACCCCTGGCCTTAAAGATTGAAGGGGCCATAAACCAAGGAATGTGGGAAGCCTCTAGAAACAGGAGAAGGTTAAGAAAACGAATTCTTCCCTAGAGCCTCCAAAAAAAGAAAAAAAATTGCAGCCCTGGATTTAAGCCCAGTAAGACCAATTTTGGACTTCTGAGCTCCAGAGCTATTAGATAATAAAGTTACATTCTGTTAAAGCACTACATTTTTGGTAATTTGTTACAGCAGCAATACGAAGCCCATACACAGGTGGACTCAGTCAATCTATTGTCGATCTACTGTTGATCTATCATGTGTTCATGAGCTGCCCTCCAGGCTTCACTGCTTCTATCAGCCCACTTGTGGAGAGCACAGGGCTGCTCTGCCCATCCATTTCCAACGCCTAAGTTACTGTCTACGTAGTCAGGACCAACAGGCCACCTCCTGCCTAACCACCAGGGCTTATTCTTTGGCTGTTGGTTGACGTGTATCTAGATCACCAGGACAAACTTAAGTCTGGTAGAACAAAGGCAGTCTCATATCTCTCTGTATATTTGCTCTGTATAAAGAAGTACCAAGGATAGGGCATCGCTCTTTGCCCATTTTATGGACTCAATGGCTAATCCACTGGTCACTGCACACCAGTCAGTGTTACATGATTCTCTCTTGAGATAACTTCAATGAGGAAAGAGTCCTCCTAATGGGACAGGTTGCACACTGGATGGCTGACCCTGTCTGTACGAGTAATGAATGATTAGTATACTATACTATAACTAGTATTTCAGATGATCAATCAGAAGAATACAACATGGCCAACTAGGAAGATAAACTCTGGTGTTTTGGTTTTTGTCCTGTTAACATTAACTTTTTGAAAAACTAGGTTGGAAGGAGGCAGCCTTCCCAAAGTGTTCCTCCTGCATCGTTTTAATGCTCTTGTCCGCAAGTCCTGCTCTTGCTGGACTTGTTCTGGGAAGGAGGCATAGTTTGGGCCTCTGATTTCTCTGTAGAAGAGGATGAAAAAGGTAAAGCAGGGAACCTGGGTTCTAAGGCATCTAAGGCATCCTGTTCACGCATCTAGTGGACACCTTTGGTAAGCCAAACCTAGAGGTTCTTAAGCAAATCCTTGCACTTAATCAGAGAGATTTTGGACGGACCCTTTCTTATGTCAGTGTTTTCTCCAAGGCTCAACAGGAAGTTCAGGCCTCAAATGTCTCTTGAAGATGCGAGCAACCTCTACTAGTGCCCAAAGCAAGCCACAGATCACCTTCTACAAAGTAAATACCTAAAGGTCGAGTGAGGCAGTCAGTATGTTCAAAACCTTAAGGTTGTCCTTCTGCTGCCCTTACTCGATTTTGCCGTAAACTCCAGTCTCATTGGGTATTTGTCACTGTTTGGATAAAGAAGTGTGGATTTTAGGCATGTGGAAGTTATACTCGATACTCTTATCCACTGAAGACCTTAAGAAGTTTTGTTGTTGGGACGACCTTCAAAAGCGACTCTCAGGCTTCCCTGGTGGTGCAGTGGTTGGGAGTCCGCCTGCCGATGCAGGGGACGCGGGTTCGTGCCCCGGTCCGCGAGGATCCTACATGCCGCGGAGCGGCTGGGCCCGTGAGCCATGGCCGCTGAGACTGCGCATCTGGAGCCTGTGCTCCGCAACGGGAGAGGCCACAACAGTGAGAGGCCCGCGTACCGCAAAAAAAAAAAAAAAAAAAAAAAAAGCAACTCTCTTTCTTTCCTTTTCTTTTTTTCCTTCTCTTTTCCCTTCTTTTCTTTTGTTCTAATGAGACTTGATAGTATCCCCAGATTTGAGATATGACTTCTCCAGGACCCAAGGAGTTCTACCAAGTATTATGTTTCTTATTCATTTCAGAGTGGCATCAGGAGAATATTTTTCATCAGCTGAGAAATAGCCCTGATTCTTCAAATATTCCTTGTTGGGTCACCCCTCATAACTCTGCAGAATTTACAAGCCAGCTTCACCTTGTCATGAGTCACCCTAGTTGCAATTCTGTTGGCCTGTTCTTTTATAGGCCTGATAATCATTACACCATCAAAGTCATATATCAGAGTATCTTCTATCATCAGTAAATGTGAGTCCCTTCACAAGAATTTTGGCCACGGGTAAGAGAATTAACATATCCTGTGTGAGAACTGTTACAATAGACGGTATGGTCTCTCGGGTATAGGCCAATTGAGATTGGCTTTTTCTCAGAAATTGGAATTGGGGCAAAAAATAAAGAATTTTCCAGATCAATGACAGCACTGAAATCCCTGGTGCCCACTGAGTTTCCTTATTAGCCTGAACTATATTGGATACTGTCAAAGCCATAGGGAGAACATTCTATTTAGACGCTAATAATCTACAAAGCTGACCTAGAAAAGCTGACTTGCCTTGGTAAAATAAGTCTTTTGTATAAGGAGGTGTTGGGAGCCAGGGGACCAGTTCCTACTACCTCCTTTGTTAATACAGATATTGCTAGCACCTCTCCAGAAAATCTATTTTGTTTTAGTTTTGAGCATGTTGGACCTTGGTTGGCCAAGGGGCTTTCACTTAGTTTATATAATCACAACTGGATTATGCCACCATACCTATTCCCTTTGTGTGTTATGGGAATGTAAACTCACTGTGGTCTGCACATGTGATATGTCTAGGCCAGTGGGTATGAAAAATTACCCTTTGTTTCTGAACATTACCATTCTCTTTCCAAACAACCTCTAATTCTTTAGTGTAATGGCCAGGTGAAATTACATTGATTAAGCCCAGAAAATATGGTTTCCCAGATTCTTGCCAATCCAACAAGCCTCAGCATGTGTCCTCAACTCTCCTGTTGGGAATGTCACAAGAGTAACTCAGCCTCCCCACCCCCTTGCAGTCATTTGTTATAGCAGCAAGAGGAAACTAATACAACCTATATGACAACTGTTTTTCCATTTCTTTCATTAATGACCATACAAACACCTCCCAAATCGAATCTGTCCTAGGTTGCCCTGTCCCATTTTTGTCTAGCCTTTCTGTTGCCTGTGATTCCTCATCTTTTCATGGCTGTTTGCACCAGCTTGACCAAAGAATCCACTAGCCTCTTTCATGGTAAGTCAGGCAAGAGTGCCCTAACTTCCTCTTGGACATCTTCAACTAATTAAAAAATCAAGAAATATGGGGGTCCTCTAAAAGAGGGCTCCCCAGATCACTGTACCATCCATTGTTTGATCCAAAAAGATATTTGGTGCCATTCGATTTGGGGCATGGTCACAGATCAATCCAAGTTGGCTTCATCTGTCCATACCCCCTCTCTTCAGGATCAGTGATGGGGTTGGAGGTAATATAGATAACTCTACCCTTTGGGGTAAGCCTCATACACCATGTTTTCTACCCAGGTCAGAGGGACATAACCTTGGATTAGAGGCAAAAGCATTAGGCTGCATAGCTACTACCTATGATTAATACTTATTCTACTTAAAGCCTGATATCACTAATATCCATTGGAGACTACTAGTCTTTGGTTCATTATCAATATCCCTGGTAATATTTTTACCTCAATCCTTGCTTATATTCATTGGAACAATTTCCCAGTTCTTTTGAGCCCAAACCTCTACAGTCCCAAGTCCATGGCTCTCTGGACACGTCTAATAATGACAGATGGGACTAAAGAGAGACATTACTCCTTGAAGAGAACATTTTACCAAGAGCCAAGCTCCCCTTTCACATCTGCCCCACCTGTCTACAATACAGATACTAGCACACCAAGTACAATTTTCATATTTTTTACATGTTGGATTTTATATCCTTGCTAAATGCCTCAGACATCTCTGCTTGCTTGGTAAGACCCAGTGGAAACAATCCTTTCTCTTTGGATTATAATTTCTACACAATATAATGTTGTGACACCCAGAATCAAGGGGATAGTGGACATATTCCACTGAAGTAGTTCCTTTCTTTCATAAATGCAAAGTTGTATGGTTTCATACTAAGAATCATCTGGCCACCAAGATGGTATTACAGAATTATCTCCATCCCTTTCAGTTTTCGTATGTGTGCTCCACACCATCTTAACAAAGTCTGTGAAGTCTGTGTATCAATCCCACTTTGGACACCAATCTGCATGGTTGATTTGAACTGTGCTGTGTGTTCCCACGAGAGACTGAGAGGCTGGGGAGCTTAGGGACAGTCACCACCCACTAGAGATGAGACACATTCTTGGCTTTGTACAGGTTAAGTTTCTCTGTAAATTAAAGAACATGGCAAGGAGTTTGAGCCTAAATGGTGAACTGCTGTTCCTTAGACCTATTTGGGCATGCTGAACAAGCTTTGGGGACTGAAAAAAGGGGGAGTTGGGCAGCTGGATCCAGTAGCAAGGACTTCATGGTTAAGAAGAGGGATAATTCTGGGTACAGCCTGGTTTTTAACTCTTGGATTAACTGGCCTTTCTTGGAGTCCTATACGGACCATACAAAATATGGAGGTTATAAGTAAAATTGGTGGTATCTGTTTTATTTTGTTGCTTTCTTGATCCATATAAGAAACAGAAACACTAAATCAGGAGTAGTACAGATACATTCTCACCACTTTTGACATTTTTTAGGCTTTGAAAGATCTATCACACTCATGGCGCGGGTAATGGTTGATGCAAGGAGATGGTGATACCCATGAGAAGAGGCAACAGTGCCTGGCAAGGGTGGCCGGCTTTGGTGAAATACAGTGATGGAGAGTGTCAGAGGTGCTTGGCAGGCCAGGCCAGGAGGGAGCAATTGGAATAAGGGCACCAGCTAAGGATGGCTTGCTTATAATCACCACCATCGACTCCTGAGGGCACTGGGCTCCCTCTGCATGCAGCCAACAGCAGCAAGAGAGGAAAGAAACGGTGCCTCTCATCCCACAGCTGATAGGCATGTTTCTGAACATAGATACTTGTCAGGTGACCACTGGAAATAACTGGATGTGTACGTGGCGGGGAGAGGGGTGACTCTGGAGTATCTTTATAGCAGAAAGAGGAAATATCCAGTGAAACAGGAATTCAGAAACATGCCTGACTAAAAGAGCTTGATGGAATTTCAGAGTCTCCGTTGACAGAGAGTTCTTTCTCCTGTGGTCTGATTTCAGTATCTCTTAGAACAGGATAGGGTTATTTCAGCCTGCAAATAGGGGGCCCAATTCTCACCCCACCTCCCCAGCTCCACCCTGCTTCTCACCAGGAGTCCCCAAACAGCTCCATCTTGAAAGAAGAATGCTACGAGACACGAAGGGAAGCTTTCTGTCAAATGTACAAGCCGCCATTCTACCATTTATACGTGACATTATTTGTGTCTTTAAGATGTAAGAGGAAAACAGAGGGGTAATATTTATGAGGGAAACATTTTATTCCTGGTATGCTTCTCCATCACCTGTGAAGGCAGTAAAATCTATATAAAACATCAACGTTGAGCGTATTTGCATTATATATAAAAGAATAGGGGATGGCTGGGAAGATAATCCTCTTCTTCTCTAGTGGACCAGGAGGGAGAGAAACTGGCTTAAGAGCTATAGGTGGTGGCAGTAGAAAGGACAGTAGTTAAAGGAGAAGCAAATGAAGCCAGTGTCAGGGAGTCGGTGAGGTCTGGGGACTTTCACTGGGCTGTAAGGGTAACTCAGAGCAGACCTCCTGCTCTCCACATCTTTTTAGCTTGCAACCTCCTAGAATCCAGTTTTGACCCATCCCCAAACCCCCTTCATTCGGTCCACACCATGGAGTCTCAGAACCCACCCACCCTCCCCCCAATAACACCTATTGTTTTCCTGCTCCCTTTCATCTGTCTCTATTTTCCTTGAGCCCCTGCCCCAGACAGCAGATTCCATCACTTGTGGTTTGTAGCAAGGATGGTGTCCACTCCCACCCCAAAACCCACAGGGAAGGTACGGTGAACCTGCCTTCTAAGCAGAGCACTGGAGGTGAGATCCCCGCATGCCCACTGGAACTTTTTGCCTTTCCTCATGAATACAGACTGGATATTGTAGTACTGTTCACCCACTGCTACAATTTCACCCACTGTTATAGTACAGGGACATTTTGGGATAGTGAGGCTTTTCTGAGCTGGCCTGGGGAGACTGGTCTCCTTATATACCACTATGTTAACGGAAAATACATTTCAATCATAAGATTCTTTCTTTCAAACAATTTTTGGAAACTGAAGACAGCTTGTATAGATCCAAAGGAAATGCACAAATTGTTCCATTCAAAAATTAAATACGAGTAACAAAATAATTAACGCCCACTCAGTGTTTTACTCTGTGTTCAAGAGGCAAATTAATGAAGAAGGATTGTAAATACAGGAGATCAATTTGAATTCTGAAGAGCCCTGAACAAAGGAGATTTTTTTCTTTCACTTATATTAAAGGTTTGGTTGAAAAGTGCACTGGGGCTACCAAACATGAACTGTTATCGTATAGTGATCACTGGTAGCTTTCCTTGAAACATTTAAAAAACAGCTGTAATGATGAAGTGCACCTAATAGGGGAGAGGTGTGACAAAACATCTACAGGATAGTTTGGGTATAAAGACACATTTCTTCCAATAAGAGTCTGATTCTGAATGACTGAAATACGAGCTAGAAACTCACACATGCTTAAAATAAGTCAGAGAGGCTCTTGTCCTGCATGGTATCTGGCTCCAGTGGTGTTAACCATTTCCAAGATGGCGCACGCAAGCACGCAGAGAGCAGGGTCATTAATGAATATACAAGTGCCATCAGGTTGATGAGGTCTGATGGATTTAGAATGAACTGGAACAATAACCTTGGTGAAGCTGGAGAAGTGATCAAAGGCTCAAAAGAGGTGACAGCAAAATCATTTACTTAGAGTGGATTAATGAAACTGATAGCAGAAATACAGGCAAGCACAGAGCCACAAGGACATCATAAAAAAGAGAAGTGTGCACCATCATCTATGTATGAGCCTAATCTGATGTAGACGCTTCTGTGCTGTTTCTACCAGTATTTTGACAAAATGTTCTCTCTAGTTCTCTGTGCCTGGAAAACGCAGAGACTGTTTAGAAGGGAAAAAATCAAAAGGATGACAGATAAACAAGATGCCTCTTCCTTGGTTCAATGATTTAGAGATTTCTCACCTAGAAACAAGGTCTAATGGTGATAAATCAGCAGCAGTAAGAAGCAAAGTGTTAGCAGGATGACAGAGGCCAGGTGTTTTCTGCCGTCCCTCCTAAAGGCCAAAGGAAAAAAAGTGACTTTAACGCGGGCTGAAGAAGTTTAGGGTGGATATACAGTTGGACTATGCCCCTGAATGAGGGATTCGTTCTTCAGGTAGAGGTCTTCTTCTCTAAAATATGATATAGGAGCTCTCATTCGGAAATGTGGCGGGAAAAAAAAAGCCGGGTGAGAAATTGCTAGGTTAGACCCGGGGTCCTCTACCTGTGACAGAAATGCAATAGGTTGACATTTAGATAGGTCATCTGTTTCTTTTGTTAATTATCAGAAAGAATACAAACTGATTCAGGGGGTGGGCAGATAAAAAGATAATTCATTAAAATAGAAGGAGAGCGCGGCCCAAAGACGAAATGAAGTGAAAATAACCCAAGCAAATTTTAGCAGTCCCAGCAAGGAAACTTCAAAGATTAGAAAAATACCTGCTACATCATTGTTCCTGAGTCCTGACCCCATAAATTGCTCTCTGACTCATCCCTGTCTTGCCAAGAGAACCTTCTGTACTTGGTGGTTTTAATCAGGACTCTCGCAGCAGGCTGGCTCTATTTCAACACCATATCAGTCTGATTACTTAACTTTCATTCACTTTAGGTTATTAAAATGGTCTCATTCCAGTTACAAAGAATGTTGCTTGACCATTTTGACTTCAGTCCTAGTCTCCTACCCATCCTCCAACACCCCAGCCTCAGGAAGCAGGCTGGACCATGAACTCTAGCCTCTGGTTCTCCTCTCCCCTCCCCTTCTTCCTCTTTCTTTCTCTTGTACTGCTGTGGGGAGGGAGGAGAGATGTTTCCTGCACTGAAGCAGCTGGAGGAGGCTCTGACGCTGGTCTCCTCTGCCTATGTGGTCCATGGCTTCCGTGTGACCAGGTGGCTGTAACTCTCTGATGCCCCAAGTGGATGGCCTCACTCTGCATCTTCTGACCCCATCTTGCTTCACCCTGAGCTTCCAGACTCCTGCAGGAACACACCCACATCCCCGACACCCCTGGACTCCTCTCTCCTGCAGGGGTCCATCTTCCTTGAAGGGACCTTCAACTTGAGGGAACACTGTCCTTGCCCACTACGTCTGACCATACCTCTATGCTGTCTCTCCCCTGTGCCCTGGTGGCACAAGGCAAGTCACCAGCTCTGAAGCTGAGCTGACAGCCAGTCTGGGAAGAAGATGCCAGTCTTCCTTTTTTGCTGCCACCTACAAACTACGGCCTGTTTTTATCCGTATGACCACTCTTTCCCCAACATGGCTTCCTTCTTTCTCCCACTTCCCCTGTTAAACTTCTCAAGAGAAAAGGCCATCAAACCAGAGAGGTCTCTGGCTGCTTCTTTCACCCATTCTGTTTTAGCTCCCGGCTGCGATGTAGCTCAGCATGGATCACATATCACAGGGCTCCTGCATTCATAAAGGTGGTGGTCCCTGAGAAGCCTTAGCTTCTCCATCGAGCCAACACTTCCCCAACACCCAGAAGCAATCTCCTCTGGGAGTGACCAGCACTCCTGGCCTTTGTCACGCTGTGTTCCCTCCCTCCTGCTCCCTGATGGAATTGAAAAATGATGAGATCACATATTTTGGAAACAGGTCTGTTACGTATGGTGTGACATGATCTCAAACTCACGTGTTTATGACTTTCGTCATTTTCATGTCAGGATGTTAACCTCTCATCTGTTGTCACTGATAAGCACTTAGTAGCCCAGCTGCTGAGGGGCCCACTGGGGGCTTCTCAGTAAGAACGTGTGGAGAAACAAGTGGACATTTAGACTATAAACTCCGGGAGCTGGTGAGGAATATCGTGAGAGTTCCAGTCTGGGCAAACCTACCCTTGGTTGCTCTAGCTCTCCGAAGGTCTCGAGACTCTTGTTCAAGGCCGGGCTGCCGTGGGCCAGCAGTGGTGCTGAGATACGCGGCAGCTCCAGGAAGAGAAGGGACACTGTTCTTGCCTCGGCAAGGCACTCCTTGTAGGCAGTGGCCCAAGCTCTGCAGCCGTCCCCGGAGTGATAACCCTGGCCGGCCCGCCGACTCAGGTGCCTTTGTTCCCCAGCAACCAGCCTTAGCAACAAGGGACCTGGGTTTTGCCCTGGCAGCTAGAAGTCAGATCCGGCTTGGTGAAGCCAGCTCTCCTGAGAAAGCAAACTTGCATAAAAGGTGCACCTCAACTTAATTCTGACTTTCTTTCTGTATCTCCCCTTGCCTGGAACAAAAGCGTAATTAACCCATCATTTGTGTGGAGGGTGCTATTTCTCTATTGGCTCATTAAGAGACATTATCCTCTCTGCTATTAGCTTGTGAAATTATTACAAATCCCGCTGCGCACCTGTGTTAAATAAACTACAGGCAAAGACAATTTCAGTCTCTGAGCATAATTTGCTACCACCTGACCCCCCAATACAGCAAGGTCTTAGAGTGTAGCTTGTTAAAGTCACTGCCTTTCTCCTTTTTCTCTATGCAGATCTAACGGTCACTTATCACCAGCTGTTTCCACCTCCTCACGTTCCTTCATCTGCCGCTTGGCTTCTGGCCACCTCTCCACAGTGTTTTCTGGAAGGTTGTCAGTCAGCGGCCCTGCCACCCCTCCTACAGATGGAGAGCCTCTCATTTCTAAGTCTTCCTCCTTTATGTCAGAGTTTTCCAAATGCTCCCCTGTCCCCTCCGAAACTACCCACACTTCCCTCAGATGCAGTGGCCACTTTGTTCTTCTCCCACTTTCTCAATCCCTTTGAGATAGCCACAGGAGGCTACCCGAGGTTACCTCCCTTCCTTTTCTGGCTTCTTCTGACTCAGAAGTCTACCTTTCTACATTTTCTGGGACAAGCCTGCCCACTTCATTTAGCCACTTACTGTCTCTATGCGTGCCTCTCCTCATGTTTTTCGTATCACCAGCTACCCTCTCCTCTGAACCATTTCATAGGTTCCAAAATCTCCCTAAGCATCCTTTCTTGAAATGTGCTACTTCCCAAAATACCCTGCCAAACAGTGGGCCCCAGATTTCTCTTCTCTGAAGGTAACCTGCCAAGCCTGTGTGACCCAGCCCTGGACACTGAGCGCTCTGCTCTCATCTCCACCCCTCTTCCCCTCACTTACCAGCTTCCAGCCACACTCCTTGTTAGTCAGGGTTATGGGTTGAATTGTGCCCTCTCAAAGATACACTGAAATCCTAACCCCAGGTACCTCTGAAAGTGAGCTTATTTAAAAACAGGGTCTTTGCAGATGTAATCAAATTAACATCAGGTCATTAGAGTGGGACCTAATCCAATATGACTGGTGTCCTTATCAGAGGAGAAGAGGTGCAGACAGAGACCCACGGAGAGGAGAAGCCCATGGGATGTCAGAGGCAGTAATCGCAGTGATGCACAGATAAGCCGGGGAACAGCCAGGCCTGAGGGCCACACCAGAAGCCAGGAAGAGGCGAGCAAGCATTCATCCTACCAGAACCTCCGAGGGAGCCTGGCCCTGCTCACACCTTGATCTTGGACTTCCGGCTCCAGGACTGTGGAGAATCAATCTCTGTTGCTTTAGGCCCTCCCCAAAGCGTGGCACTGTGTTCCAGCAGCCCTAGGGGACCAACGCACTCCTGGAGTACACGCAGCCCGGCCTGCCTCCGGCTGCTTTGTGCTGAGACACTTCTCCTCAGAGACTAACTCTGTGCTTCCCTCTCACTGCTTCCGGGCTCTGCTCAAACGCTGTTCCTCAGAGATGACTTTCCTGAGCATCTTACACGAAACAGAAGTCGATTCCTGCCGCCCTCCATCACCCTCTGCCTTCATTTCCCTGCTACGTTTTCTTCGTGGTCGGCACCACCATCTGACACGTGATAGACCTACATGTTTATTTGTTTCCTGTCGCCTCCCCCCATTCATCTGAGTCTAGTTCATTCACTGCTGTACGGCCAGGGCCAAGAACAGAGCCTGGGACGGTATGGCTGATCAATGAATATCTGTTGAATGAATATACTCATGAATTCCACTTTCACATAATATCAGTGTATTAATCATTGGGACCTGTTTGCTTGTTCTTTTATGCTGGCATGTGCAAATGGTCCTTTGATTTTAACTTCCCAGCGGCATTCTGTCTATAACACTGTGAGATTGTCAGGAAGCGATTTCCTTAATTTATATTTTCCACATATACTAACAATAACCCACATGTCTTAACCCACTTACTCTGACTGGCAGTCTGTGTGCATTTTCTCTGCAGCGATGTGGATTCATTTTGCGGTCTGGGAGACGAAAGCTCAGAGAGGTAAAGAAACTTGCCCGAGATCACAGAGCTAGAAAGTAGGAGAGCAGCCAGGGTTCAAAGGCAGGCAGCCTTGCTCCAGGGCCCGTGCTTGTCAGCTCAGTGGGACGCTGTCTCCTGACATCTAGTAACTCATAAAGGCTCTTTCTCAAAAACTGTGGAACAATTTATGATGAAGGAAAGAGAAGAAATGATTCAAAACTAATCAACTGAAAAGATGGATAGCACCTTCTCTTGAATTCTGTGAGGTAGAAAGAACTGAGAATAAAATAGAAACTATGAAGCCCTTTAAGTGTAGTAGATAGGAGCAAGTCTGAATTTTTTTTTTAACATATGAAATGCTCTAAATCAGTCTGAGTAGAATAAAAATTATGGGAGAGGGGGACAGTATGTGTATTTTTATACAGAGAAGTCAATTTCTATGTTCTAGTTAACAGCACTAAAGAAAATAATGCTACTGGGAAAAAATGAGTGTAAATGGTACAAACATATTGAAACTATATGGACATGATCTCATACACACACACGCACACGCACACACTCGCACACACATACACAGACACACACACGCGC
Organism: Pseudorca crassidens; assembly: GCF_039906515.1. NCBI lineage: Eukaryota > Metazoa > Chordata > Mammalia > Artiodactyla > Delphinidae > Pseudorca > Pseudorca crassidens. The sequence continues at coordinate 9,915,699 of NC_090298.1, forward strand.
ACGCGCTCTCCAAAGGACTGATAACCTTAAGTCTAACCCCTATTCCATCAAGCCTAAGTGAGTGTGACTTTGGCTATATTTTCTGGCAACTTCTAATTTAAAATCCAGTGTACTCATCACTGTAGGAAGTAGGAATTTTTCTCTGACTCCACAAGGCTAGGTTTTAAAAGACTCCACAAGGCTAGGTTTCAAGACTCCACAAGGCTAGGTTTCAAGACTCCACAAGGCTAGGTTTTAAGCATTTTGCAAACAGACTCACAGGATATGGTGATTTGCTTTTCCGTAGAGCTTATTTGCACAAGGTGTTATATTGCCCTGTTTACATGTTGTTCTTCCAGGGGGTTGTGGATCCCTTAAAGGTAGGATCTATGTTATTAATATTTGATTCTCCTACTAACCCAGAACAGGCTGTCAATAAACTCTTCTTTCCACTAGAACTGGAAATTCCATTTCTTTAAAAACAAGAAATGTTTTATTGGAGTTAGGATGATGATAATTGGGGAGAGTTTCGTTGGGAGTTAGCAAAATAAAATCAGTGTTGGTTTCTTAGAGAAATCGTTCTTGTCTTCAGATTGCAAACGTTTACTGTCTAAGATCTTCAAATACTTGGGTTACACAATTGATGGCTGAAGACAATTTTTCATATACAAAGAGGCCATCAGGCCAAAATCTAAATTAAATCAGTGGTGGTCACCAGCCATTCATCCATTAAAGAGACATGGATATAAGTCCTTCTCACGTATAACATCATATGATAAAGTCTGAGTTTTTACAAAGGCATGCTATTTAAGTGAATGGTCTTATGGTTAAAAAATACATTTTAAAATTATAAAAATTTTTAGATTTAATTGTATTAAACTTTTATTAAATTTAATTTATTAATTTACAACGAAATAAAGGATTCAAACATTTAAAAATAATCCCTTCTTGTCACATAAAAATGTGCAAATACCTTTTTATCTCCAGACAACATACTGCTTTGAATGCCACCACGTAGCACACCCATGGATATATATACCCCTGGCTGTGTATGCCTGCCCGGTGTGAACTGGGGATGCCCACCTGCCTACTCTATTTATGCATGAGAAGAAATGGGGGAAAACACAGGAGGGAGGAGTGCAAATAAATCCAAATCATTATAACTCATGGGAGGCACTTAGTATTATCCCTAAATCAATGAGATGTCCTTAATGTTCTTAACTGATGAAGGTTCCCGGAAAGAATGAAAAAAGGATTTTTGAAAAACCATTAAAAAATTATCAACATTTAGGCACCTCCTAAAAGATGCCTATAGTACATACACATGAGCAGGTTTTCATGTCTAAAAACTACCTAGATTATCTAAAGCTCATTTTATTATGACATTCCCAACAATTTAGGAGGCAGCGTGCACGGCAGACATAGTTCAAACATTACTGACAGCCATCCACACCAATCACACCTCTGCTCTTTAAAGCTGGGGGACCCGCCTACATCTTAGCTACTCGTCAGCCCACGGAAATGAGCTGCACCAGATGAGCTGTGGGGTGTTTGCTACAATGCCTGGATCTTCTGCTTCCACTGTCTCCTTCCCCCCTCCTCTTTTGTTTTTCCTCAACTGCTTTTCTTCTGATCTTAGCCTGACTTTAAACTCTTGTTTGCATGACACCCTCCTATCCCAATTTTTGGACACTTGCTGGTCTTCAAAGCATTTCCTAACTGAATGTTGTGCCCGGGTCAGGGCACCCAGTGGATTGCAGACTCTCCCATAGTCACTGGTGGTTGCTGAACTAACCACACCCATCCTTCTCCCCTCATTTCCACCTCCCTGCTGGGAGGGAACCAGGAGAATGCCTCAAATCCAAGTTCACTAGACCAGTAGGAGAAGTTAGGGACACGGTTTCTGTCTGCTGATTTACGGAAGTGAATTCTCGACTTTGTACCTATGAGATCCGGCATCATTTTGAGCAAAACTTAATTTCTTGGCTTCATTCTCTGAAAACTGTACAAAGCACTGTAATAAGGAACGAGAAAGCCATGATTTATGACCCTCCACATACAGGAGATTTAATTCTGCCTTTTGCTCAGCGGCCTATCCATTGTGTGGACAAAGTCAATACCAATAATGAAATGTAGACGGAAGGGCTAAATCAATTCAATAAAACGCAATAGAAAGACTAGAAGACTGAGCAAATCTGGAAAGTATTTGGACAACAGGTAATTACAAAAATCAATGCCCGTATATGAAGAGATGATAGGCAGCCATCCGTCACAAAGGGAGAACCATTAATGATGGTTTGGGCTTGAGTTAGAATGAGAGAACAAAATAGGTCTGTGCAAAGTCCCTACACATCTGTATATCTGTGTGTGTGTGTGTGTGTGTGTGTGTGTGTTTGTATACACAAGCACACACGTGGGCTCCCAGTGTGACTGAAGGAGAGACGAAGAGAAACTCCAGATGGCTCACTCTGCATTTTATGTGGGCCTCCTACATTTGCCTCGTTCCTTTGGCTCACGTTTACTAACTCTGATCTCATTTTGTCAACATGACATCAGGCTGTGCCCTACATACCTTTCCCTTCCTTGTCATCACAGCCTCCCAGGTACCCGGGGGACATTATCATGGGGTCCTGTCTGCGTCCAGAGCCTTTAGGAGGTGGAGGAGAGGAATGAATTCCACATGAACCACAGCTCTAAGGATCAGCTGTCGGGAAAGGTGGTACAGGCAACCTTGGGGGGCACCCACAGCAAAATGAAAAAGTGATCACACATACACCCAGACACATACATACACACATAAGATAAAATAGTGACTTAAGTGTCTTAACTGTGTTCCTGGCCAAAAAAGAATATGAATAACTGAGTAGTCACCACTTAGCAGTTTGCATCCATTAAGTCATTTAGTCCCTACAGAGACTCTACAGGGGAGGTATCAGCATCTCTATTTTAAAGGTAAGAGTCAACAATCAGTTTGTTCAAGGAGACACAGCGGGTGAGTAGGCAAGCGGTGTGGGAAGATGTATCTCTCTGACACTGATGTGTGTGCTGGGCACCCCTTCCCTCACACCACCTTTTGTCTCCCACAGGGCATGGGGATGCTTCTGATGTGGCCATACACAAGTCCGTAGTCAGTTAGCTGTTGGGTGCCATTGCTGTGGAGAGGCTTCAAAGCCAGTCATGGATCATGTAGACAGAGGCAGCAACTTTGAACTTGCCCAGTCATGGCATCTGACTGCGTTGTTTCATGTTTGGCCCCTGACAGTTCTTTCTCTTCTGCCCACAGCTGAGCAAGCTGATAACAAAGCTCTCATGCCTCTTCCTTTGGCACCAGTAGGAGGTTCAAGCCATGCAAGTCCCTGTCTGCATGTACGAACCCCACCCCGGTACAGCCCATAACCACCACCAAATCCCTGAGCCATTCTTCTTCCCTGTGCTCTCCAGCCAAGTTCAGCCCCTTATGGGAGCCGCCCTGCTCACCCTCATAAGCCTCATTATGTGAGTAACACACCTTTTCACACTCTCGTGGGGTGTGTGCAGTGTCCTCAGTCTTGACATCGGAACCAAATCTGGGGGAGGAGTCCTGCTGCTGAGGGGTAGCCACACCACTTCTGAATCAACTTTATGCCAGTCATGGGATGAAACACTTTCATGGTCTCTAGAGAAACCCTCAAAGGCATCATCTTCCAAAAATGATGGTACGTTACCCCTTAATCAGAAATCTATCCTTCATTTTGAATGGCTACTTTGTTTTTTACTAAAGGCAGAGAATGATTACAATAATTACTATTTGGGACAGGAGCCACATAACTTTATTCTTAGATCATTTTAAGAGTATTTTTTGACACTTGAAGGTTATCTTAGATGAACAATCATTTCTTTGATCTCAGCCTTGGCACTACTGATATTTGGGTCTGGACAACTCCTCGTTATGGAGGCTGCCCTGCGTATTACAGAACGTTCTGCAGCATCCTTCGTAACCGAGCAGGACCCTATGGGGCCTTCCCAGGACAGACCCTCTGTGTTGTCCACCTGTCTCTTGTCTGTAGAAAAACTTTAGCCAAAGAATAAGTTTAATCAGAGAAGTGAGAAAATGCAGAAAGAGAGGGAAACAGTCAAGCAAGACAAAGTAATAATAGTTCAGCCATTAAACAAAGTCGAAGACCTTTAGTTCCTCCCCAAGGGCTACAGGTAATATGCTGAGCCATATTCTTGGAGCTGATTTGTAGATACTGAAACACCCACCTGGCGGAAGAAGTTAACTACATGATGCCCAGACTGAAGCCGTGACATAAGCTGCTCCGTCTCGCACAGTTCCAAGAACTGGCCTCAAGGACATGGGAACAAGCCGACCCTGGAACTGAAGACTAACTGTACTTAAAATAACCAAGATGACCCTGATCAGACCATGGCATGACCAATTTCGAGATGACCGTCAGAGCCGACTGTGCTGTTCTGCATGTAGCCACGCCCGCCACCTGTACACCCCCGAAACCCCCCTCTAAAAGCTCTTGCCCCCTGATCAGCAGTTGGTAGTTGCTTCTTGGACACAGGTCCACCTTCTCCCCAGGTTGCTGGTCTCCTGAATAAAGCAATCTTTCCTTTCCTACCAACACCTGTCTCTCAAGTACCAGCTTTTGAGCGGTGAGCGTCTGAACCTGAGTTGGGTTAAAACCCTGACTGCTACCCACTAGATGCTGAAGGCTCCACCACAACCGTCTTCAGTTCTGACGACCCAAGATACCTCCAGATGTTGTCAAGTGTCCCTCGGGAGGCAAAGTCACACCTGGTTGAGAACCACTGCCCTATATTCTTTCCATAAAGAAATATGACTGTTCTAGTAAGAATGAGCATGGGTCAAGCCCTCCATAGTCCCAGGGAAATAGAGACAGGAAAAAAAAAAAAAAATGAAAAGCCGCTAGGCTATATACATCTCAATGCAAGCAAGCAAAATCTATAATAAATTGCAATTATATCTTCAAATCTCCTCTTTCCACTCTTAAACTAATTTAGACTCATCCTCAAAATTGCTTACATGCTATGGAGATGACTCTTTGTAGCTTATAAAATCTCTGCTAAAAATTTGATTACTCAGCTGCTCATATGCAAACGCTTTGTCCCTTGTCTAAAAAATCAGAGTTAGCTGTGCTGACCACTGTGATTTTCCAGAAATATCACACACCACAATTTTTGCACTTTAAAGTATTCCAAAAACTTAGAGCATGTTAACAATTGTTTACATGCTGGACACAGATAGTAGTCTCTTTAACAGAACACATGTATCTGTATGATATCCACTGGCATCTTTGTAAATGGCTCAGAATGCTTGGTTATAACACAGAGCTGGTTTATTGCCTAAAGTTCCCACCTTACCAATGAGTTTTCCAGAAAGGACAGAGGATACCATATATTGATGTGGTAATCTTGCTGAAGTTTGACGAGACAACAAAGATGCTTTGTATTTCTTTAGGATTTAGAAGCAGAGATGACTCCAGAGATGGAATTGGGAAGAAAAAGGCGAATCACACCAAAAGTATAGCATTTCATAATCTTGCCTCTGTGATACTAGCATATATCCTTGGTCCTCTATTCCTTCAGTATTCATATATAAAAAAGAAGAATGTATACATAGGCATGCCAAATACTTAGATGAAAAGTGCTATGCTTCAGTCATAAATGTGGATCTAAGTTTTGATAACATAACTTTAAGTTTCGTGTTTCTTTCTCTTTCAACATTACTCTGAACACCTAAGAGGTGATGAATCTGACACCAGTCGTTTGCGATTCCAAGTAGTGCTTACCTCGGCTTTAATTTTATTGTCTCCAAAGCAGAGGTGCTGTAAATAGGCTGCAGCATTAGACTGGACCGAAGGAAACTGATGTTGCAACATCTGAATCACTTCAGGCAGTTCCGGGTCTCTCCATCCAAATTCTCTGAACAAAAGGAAGGCAGGAGAACATGAGCGGGAAATCCTGCAATACTGTTAGCCTATGGTTAACTCACTTATGTAACGCCTATGAGAGTTTACACGGGAATATTTCACAACTGATTGTTCTGGTTTCCTTGCCCATGCACCAACTTAAAAAAGGATTTGAAAAGATTTCATTGAGTAAATGGTTTGTAAGTATATACATGTGTACATATACATATATAATCTTAAATGTATCAACTGAAGTAACATGTTTATGAAGACTGAAAAAAATGACTTAAAATGGCACATGAGTTTATTAATATAGACATGTTTCATTTAGTCTTCAGTAGATAATTTATAAGATCACATTTATTTTCTAATATGTTATTTCAACAGTCTTGTTCAGGTACAGCATTTAGTTAAATTATCAGACAAGAGAAAATATAACTGGATGGGTCCAATCTAAAATGTCATGATAGCAGTTAATGCCATCTTTGTTATATTTATAATTATTATTGTTATTATCATAACAAAACAATTTTCTAGGGATAAAAGTATTGTAACAAGAAGCCTTTATAGGGCTTCCCTGGCGGCACAGTGGTTAAGAATCTGCCTGCCAATGCAGGGGACACGGGTTTGAGTCCTTGTCCGGGAAGATCCCACATGCCGCGGAGCAACTAAGCCCGTGAGCCACAACTACTGAGCCCATGTGTTACAACTACTGAGGCTGTGAGCCACAACTACTGAGCCTGTGTGCTACAACTACTGAGCCTGTGAGCCACAACTACTGAGCCTGCGCTCTAGAGCCCGGGAACCACAACTACTGAAGCCAGCGGGTCTAGAGCCCATGCTCCGCAACAAGAGAAGCAACCTCAATGAGAAGCCCATGCACTGCAACGAAGAGTAGCCCCCGCTCGCCGCAACTAGAGAAAGCCTGCCCATAGCAACGAAGACCCAACGCAGCCAAAAATAAAATAAATTAAAAATAAATAAATACATTTGTAAAAAAAACGAAGAAGGCTTTATAAAAGGAAATTATTTATTTAAAGAGTTAGGTTTATTCAAACAATGTTAATAAACCTTATGCATGGTACATTCTTTTCCTGTATCCTCCTGTTTACATCTGAGCTACTCCAAGAAGCTGGTTGTTTATTTAACTTTAAGAAATATGCTCCAGGATACTTAAATCCATTCTAAAACACAAGGTTAACTGCACCATTATGCAAATGAATATTCTTTCGTGAAATCGATCAGCTCAACCAGTCAGAGCATGGAGCTAACAGGGTCGGATGTATGGGTTCCATTCTTGCATCAGGGAGCCAATTTTTAACAGAGACATAAAAAAGCAATCTCTGAGACCACAGATAAAACCCTGACCCCACGAGCCACAAAAGGGTACTATTTCTCCGAAGGCCAGGCTGGAAGAGAGACAGCTTTGCAGCAATCACTTGACTCCTGGAAAAACAACTCAAAAGCATACATCCTATTGATGTTGTCACCAGGTCAGTGTTGTCACCTCAGAAGAGGAGTCATGAAAAATGGGACAGAGACGGAGCAGACAAAGGTTAAAAGTTTCCTCATAGATTCTAACCTGTTCTCTTTATCTTTTCTTTATCACGACTGGTAGAGGTTGTCAAGCAAACCGTGAAGCATGTTGGTACCTCCTTACAGCTACTAAAGACAATGCGGAATAGGGTTCCTTTCGAATTGGCTCAGTTTTTATGGGAAACATAAAGCATTCGATTTAATGTGCAGTAAGTACCTAATAAATTTACCTAAAATCTTAGGCAGACACCCATTTTCAAATGGGCATATAGTACAGGAGCACCTTTGCCACAAAACATACTTAAGTGGTTGCTGATAATGGACAAACTATTGGATTTTTTTTTTGGCTAGGTGATCACAGTAGAAAAAAATTATGGATGAAAACACAGGAAGCCTGTTTTTCTTTTTAATTTCATTTCCTTCCGTTGCATGATCCTAAACCACCTCAATGTGCAACATCCAGAAAGCACAGTCTTTGTTCTTATACTAGCAGCCTCTTAAAATTATATCCTTTGTTCAGGTTAAATCAAAAGCTACAGAACACCTGTAAATTGAAATTAGAAGTATCATGTAAAGACGCTGGATGGCTAAGGTGAATTCAGGTAAGCCTGTGCTATTGGAAAGTGATTAGTAAAGAATTCATTTCAGCCTATTTTATTAACCAGATGGGAATTGCTCTATTAGGCTTACACAGCATAGATCAAGAACGTCTTTGAACAAGAGCTCTGGAGGAACAGTCTTAGGGGATCTGCACACACGCAAACACACGGCCTTGCTTGTGTCGATGCATGCATGCACAGACGCACACATGAGAGTGCGTGCGTACGTGCACACGCACGCACACGTGCACACACATGCACACGCACACACACACGCACACGCACAGCCCAAAATCAACAGAAGGAGGAAAACTCCAAAGAGTCATCCAAGTCTCTTTTTCTAGAAAAGCTTTGTGTTACCTAGATGAGATTCCGCTTGGACTTTGTGCTGCCCATGTGCTTCTAGGGAAGAGCTAGAGGAAATAAAATGTCTATCTTATTTGGGCCAGAATTCAGTACAAGGCATGGATTCTTTACATGAGGTCTTTTTTTTTTTTTTTCAATTGAAGTATAGTTGATTTACAGTGTTGTTTCACATGTACAGCAAAGTGATTCAGATATATGTGTGTGTGTGTGTGTGTGTGTGTGTATTCTTTTTCAGGTTCTCTTCCCATATAATTATTACGAAACATTGGGTATAGTTCCCTGTGCCATACTGTAGGTCCTTGTTGGTTATCCTTCACACGAGGTCTTAATCCTTAAGAACAAACAGTGCTCACAAGACAAAAAAAAGTTCTGGAAGAGACAAAACCAGCAGAAGAACAGCACGAGGGAAGATATGGGGCCATAAGAGGAGTTGACAGATTTGGGAAAGGTGTGCATTCAGCCGGGCTGGCTGTGGGACAGGAGGCCGTTGGGGGGGGTGGCGGCGCTGCCTGGGAATTGCGGGGCGGGTGGTGGAGATGAAGCTGGAAAGCAAGGTTAGCATGAGATCACGTACAGCCTTTCACTCAAATACAAAAAGTCTGGGCCTGGTCTGCAGTCAGTACTGTGACAAAGAAATCTAAGGAAATTTAGATATGTTTAGGCTTATAGAACAGACAAAAAAAAAATCTTAAGTAATACTGCGAGTACAAACCAAAAGTCGGTTGCCAAGGTTCCCCGTTCACATGCTTTCACGCTTTAATCCTTAACTAGTCTTATGTAGTTTCCTTTCATTTCACGCAGGAGGAAATTTAGACTTAGAGATGTTCATGAACTTAAGTGGTGGGGCGGAAATAAAACTCTAGCTTTCTGCTTTCAAATAGATAAATTTAACCGTCTAACAATGATGCCTGCTGTAATCACTGTCTTGAAGTAATGTCTAAAACAGAAATAATGTCTAAAACAGTGATTTTTTTTAGACAATGTCTAAAACATAAACATGTTTAAAACCGTGTCCCTAGGGGACATCTGACGACGCCAGAAGACAGTTTTGGTTGTCACAACTGGAAGATGCTACCGGCATTCGGGGGGCAGAGGCCAGGAATACGGCTCAACATGCTACAATGTAGACACAATCCCCTACGACAAAGAACTGTCTGTCCCAAAATATCATTAGAGCCAGGATTCAGATACCCTGGTCTAAACATGGACTGGATCTGATCATTTTTGTTGAGTAAGCGTGTTATGAATCTTCTACTCCGTGATTACTGTAACAGAGCTGGCATAGGATTTGGCATCAGGATAATTAGGCAAGAGTTCAGAACCTGAGCATCTGGCTTTCTCCCTTCTAGACTATAAATACAGGAGAGTCCCTCAGTGCTTGCTGGTCTTGGTGTCCATGGATCAAATACAGAGAATGATACCATCTATTTCATGGGACTTCTTTTTAAAAGCCACCATAAAATAATCTATATGAAAGTGAAAGTGCTTGGCAAACTATTAAAAGCTAGATATATTCTACTAATTGTTACTCTAAGACTGTTATAAGGGTGTGTGTATATATATATATATATATATGTATATTTAAAAAATTTATATCATACCCATTTAATTAAAAAAAAATAACCTTTTACTGTTGTGTATTCATTTGGACATTAGACTTATTTGAAGGAATATAAGTGTAACAAGAGATACTACTGTAGCCTGTAGTAAAAACTGTGCATTAAAACGTGCCATTTTGAAATGATTTTTCCCCCATCTCCCTTCAGAGGCAGAGTCCTAGGAAGGGCAAAGTGTTATGGACACAGTCAGAGTTGGCTCAGATGCTGTTCCTCTGTGAGCGTTCCTCCTGTCTGTGTCTTGTTTGCTGTTGAATATCCACTGGCTGGCATGCGAGGTCTGCTCTGAGTAAATGTCCATGGAGTCCATCCGTTAGACTGAGATAATAATTTCTACCTTAGAGTGCTGTTGGGATGAGTAGAAGTAATATATAGGAACCCCTTAGAGCAATGTTCGGCACACAGTGTGGACCCTCAAGAAATGTCAGGTATTGTATATAACTAGATGAAGAAGAGAAGAATGAAAAATAAGAACCATCTACAATTTTCTACAGAAGCCCAGCTCATAACTCTCATTTGTTACTGGGCTTCACTTGAGAAATGTTCATGGAACTGGAGAATATGCAAATGTAACCTTTTCTCCATTAAAACTTGTCACACAGACCGACAATATTGTGACTAAACCGTCACTCTTCTAAGGACTCTCTGAGTTGTTAAAATTACAAGGCGCTTAGCACGGAGCTAAATAGCAAACAGTATGAAATTTGTTACTGTGTTAGGCTGCCGATGAAACAGAGCCGATGTACTGTCACAACGTTTTTATCAAGTTGACTTCCATGTCGAAAAGAGCCCCAGGGCAATCAGAGTCTTCAGAAATTCAAACTGTCATTTTTCAGCAAAGCTTCATGTCGGAGGGAGAGAGTTCACTTTTGACTGCAAGGTCAATAAACTACACTGGTGGCGGGGCTGTAGGGACATTATTTAAGGGTATGAAAATCCCCACCGTTTATAATCTTTTGAACTCTAGCTAAAAGTTTTAAAGACCATATTGGCTTTAACTTTTCCATCCAGAGTCAATGAGATGAGGTGTTTTGTTTTTTGATTTGGTCTTGTTGAAATGATGGGGTTAAGGGGATGCAGAGACAGTGGTCACAAGAATAAGTTAGGTGGAAAGATTTTTCTTTTTTTCTTAAAATGGAGATGTTTTCACGCTTGTTGACAGATAAGAACTTATCCAATGATGAACCCATGGAAGCACGAATGTCTTAATTCTCATCCCTGAACAGTTTGTCGCCAAAACAAAAAGCTGCCCTTTATATGGTTAATCACATTTATAAAACACATCTTTGCTTTTATATAAATGGTAGCACTGGAATTATGACTGCCTAGAAAGCAAACACAATTGCCATAGTTTGTAGAAAGCAGTGTCTCTCTCCAAGCTTTACATTTTGAGAAACCAACAGCGTTCATTCACTCTACCATAGTTTCTCCACCTGTCTCTGGGTGGAGCGACCATACTACTCCTTGTAGACACGTTTAGCTCCCGGGAAACTAGAAACTGGGACCCCGAAGCCAGCAGTTCTTCCCTATTGTCAGTGACACTTTTCTCATCTAAAATCTGTATTATTAATTATACCCTCTCTTTTCAAGAAATATTGAAGCAACTCAGACGAATCGCCTATGAGGATGTGGTGAAACAGGAATGAAAAATCAAGCCCACGAAAGAGAGAGAACGCAAATGCGATGAGCAAAAGGCCAGCATGCTTGCTTAACTTGGTGCAGATTTGACTCTTTCTTTACAAACTGCTCTGCTGTCAGAAGAGAAACTCACAGAAGAGAGAAGGGGCCGTCCCTGTTAGGTGAAAGGACACAATCCCCACCACTTCATGCACCGGGAAACCAGGAGGAAAGAATCTGGGATCTCTCTACATGTCCCGCTATTTGCGGCACGTCTCTGGTTAGGGTACTGGGGTAGAGACTGAATCATGCTCCAAAGGTGTCCGGGTCTTAATCCTTGGAACATGTTCATGTCACCTTACATGGCAAAACAAACTGCACAGAGAATCAGAAGGTAACAGACCACTGAAGCAAGATGACACGCTGCTGCTTCTGAGAACACAGGAAGGGGCCAGGAGCCAAGGAATGCAAGGGATGCGGCACTTGAAGCTGGAAAAGCCAAGGAGAAGGATTTTGCCCAGAACCTCTGGAAGCAGCATGGCTTTGCGGACACCTTACGTACGGGCCAGTACACCTGATTTCAGACTTCTGGCCTTCAGAACCATAGGAGAAGAAAGGTGTTTTTTTACATCACTGACTTTGTGTTAGTCTGTATATCAGATGCAGAGGCCCACCTGACCCCAGGATATGGCCCTCCTAAGCCTAGCAGAGACCACCCCATTGGAGTGACTCCAAGGGTGTAGCGGGAGCTGTCTGCAGTATCCCGAGAGGCACCACCTCCAATGTATGCCTCTGGGAGTCCTCCCTGACTTCTGATTATCAGGCAGACGCCTCTATTAATTTACCCTGAATTCCCAACCACCTCCTGTTTATCTATTCGGAACTGCAGCTTCTCTGACCCTCAGCTGCCTGGCTGCCTGCTTCACCTTGGGATTCAGCCATGAACCCCTCCCTCCTCCAGCCAACGTTCACTGAGTGGCCACTGAGGATGCAGTAGTGGACGCGGCAAAAGTTCCTGTCCTTGGGGAACCTTCTAATGGTAACTGCCAGTTAATTCCTGAAAGGGCAAAATATATTATTTGCCAGATAGTGATAAGTGTGTATTGGGTTGAATAGTGTCCCCCCGCCTCGCCAGATTCAAGTCCACTCGGAACCTCAGAATGTCACTTTATTTGAAACAGGGTCTTTGCAAATGTAATTCAGGACCAAGATGGGCTCTCACTGGATTAGGATGGGTCCTAAATCCAATGGCAGTGTGCTTATAAGAGACAGAAAAGGACACAAAGAGACAGAGAGAGGAGGTGACGCGAAGATGGAAGCAGAGATGGCAGGGAGGTGGCTACAAGCCCAGGGATGCCAAGGATTTCCTGCAACTGCCAGAAGGAGAGAGGCATGGCATGGTTTCTGCTTCGGAGCCTCTAGACAGAACCAACCCTGCCAACACCTTGATTTGGGGCTTCTGATCTCCCGAACTCTTACAGTATAATTTCTGCTGCTTTCAGCCACCTAGTTTGTGGTACTTTGTTATGGCAGCCACAGGAAACTGATCAAGCGTGATGGGAAGAATAAAGCAGAGCAGACGTAGGCCAGATGTGTGTGTGTGTGTGTGTGTGTGTGTGTGTCCGCTGACACTGCAAATACAGTGGCTGTGGAAGACCTTCCCGAGAAGGTGACCTGGGGCACAGACCTGCAGGTGCTGCCGGGTGGAAGGGACGTTCCGAAAGGGAGAAGGGTCACAAGACACTGAGGCAGGAGCATGCTTGGCACGTCAGACAAGAGGTGAGAAGGCCAGCGAGTGAAGTGGAGCAAGTCTTGGGGACCATGTTGAGAGAGGCAATGGGGTGCAGATTACACAGCATTTGTCAGCCTCAGCGGGCCGTTGGCTTCTTCTCTGACAGATCTGGGAGCCATCCGAATGTCGTGATCTGGTTCATATTTTTAGAGGATCAGTCTGTCGGTGGTTGCAAGGATGTATGCATCTGTCAAAACTCATAAGCTACAGGCCTAAAATGACATGTCTATTGTCTATACCTTGATAACGCTGTTATACCTTGATAACGCTGGGTCTACAGAGGGGATCCCTCTGGCTGTGGGGTTGAGAACAGACTGTGGGGGGCCAGATGGATGCCAAAGAGATGCCCAGTGAATCCCTCCCGTAAGCCCCCTCTCCTTCTCCCATCTGCTGGTCCCCATGAACTGGCGACCCCTGTTGCCTCACATCTCAGGCCCAGCCTGGAGCCAGTGGGGTGGACTAGTTAGGCTAGGACCCCCTTTTGGGGACTGGTGTCTATTATTTCAGAATAAGCAGGAGCAGTTTCAACTAGCAAGTTTTCTACCGGCTGAACTGCAGAGAGACAAACAGTAAAATAATGGGAATTTCTGAACCATTACGGATACTGGGCACCTTAAGTAAATCTTAGCCCAGCAGTAGCCTTTTAGGGGTTGAGAGGTGAAAATAATGTAAAATGTTCAGGCAAGATTTATGCCATTATTTGCCATTTTTAATCACATGTATTTTAAGTGCCAGTGAATTTCTGCCTCTATTGAAGACTTCTAAAAGTGCATTAGATTACAAAGAATCTTATCAGTTTTACTGTAATACTTATTCAGTAACAATTGAGTTTTAAATACTATTTATTTATTCATTAATGCAACTAGACTTTTTCAATAAAAACATGCCCCACAATAAAAAATTAACTTCATACCTACAAGCACTTAGTTGCCCTGGAAATTCTAAAAGGGTGTGCTTAGTGATAACAGCCCAAGGGAAATGAACAACAAATTAGTACCCATAAACTTCTCCTTGTAAGCCATAATGATTTATGGAAAATGTTTATATTCTACGACTACGTACCCATTTTAAAATTAACAATCCATTATGCTTAGGAAAATCACCTGGTCCTGTGAACCTTCAGTGACAACAAGAGAGAAGGGATTTGATGCCCAAGGTCCTGGTTAGGAGTATAACATTCATGTATTTTTTTTGTGTGTGTGTGGTATGTGGGACTCTCACTGTTGTGGCCTCTCCCATTGCGGAGCACAGGCTCCAGACGCACAGGCTCAGTGGCCATGGCTCATGGGCCCAGCTGCTCCGCGGCATGTGGGATCTTCCCGGACCGGGGCACGAACCCGTGTCCCCTGCATCGGCAGGCAGACTCTCAACCACTGCGCCACCAGGGAAGCCCCATTCACGTACTTTTAAGCAAGTTTTTACCTTGTCAATATCAGGAGATGATCAGGATTCTACCTCGGGATTAGATTAAGAATCTGAGAGAAGGCCACAAAGGCCTGGATCATCCTCAAAAGGTTTTACTATACTATATATATACGTGTGTGTGTATTAAAGAGAACTTAATGTTAAACAATATCAAATAATGGACTAGAAATATACTGTGTATAAATCATAGAATGCAGCACACTTATTCATCAGGTAACTGGATCATCTGACAATTCTCTGTGAAACAATTAAAACAGTGCTTGTAATGATTCTGTTGATGAAAACTTCTGACAGAAGTCACATTGTATTGGGAGATATATTCTAAAGGCAGGGACACCATCTCTTAAGTTACCATGGGAGGCTCCACGTTTCTGGAAGTGAGAACGTGCCCCATGGCACTTGTCATGGTGTCTTTACAAAGTAAGCTGTGAGCGCATACTTGAGGGCCGATTGCTAACCAGAGTCCCCTCTGGGCGACAGCCATTACTTTACCATATCCATTGTTGATTTTAGTCCTGTAAATATTTGAAGCATGTCTCACACATACAGGTACATCTTTGTCACCTTATTTTAGTTCTCCAAAGGATGAGAACTTAATTTATTTCAGATAACAGTGAACAGAGATACTTCCTTTAAATAAAATCTGAATAAAGTCTTAATTTCTAACAAAATTTGGTCTTAGAAGAGGTACCAAGTGAGAAAGTTATTTGAAGATATTCTTTAAAATGAGGTAACCAATTGTCTGACAATAGCACCCATGCATTGTCTCCCTCCAGAAGTATTTGATAGGACTTTTAATGAATTAGGACTAGTCCTAGGTCCTGGGGATACGAATATTGAGTCCTGACTACAAACCACTTATAGTTTAGTGGAGAAGACAGACTATAAATAGGTAATGATCATACACTGAGTAAGAGACATTATTCAGAAAATGCAAGAGCTGCATTTAAAGCCCTTGGAGGTGACCTCTCTCCTTCAGGATGGTGCTGGATTCAAATCAGTCCAAACGATAACAGAAATAGGAATTGAAAGCAGCTCTTTTGCCCCTTTCCTGTTTGCCCATTTCTGTTCCCCTCTAACCGTAAAAGAACCTAATTATAGGAATGAGATCACTAAGCAACTGAAACTAACTCCTGACTTATGCTCTCCTGAATGTACACCGGTGTCTTGTCTAACCTGTTGATTCTTCTCCTAGATAAAAATAAGTAAGACTAGCTTTCTACCCCCAGTAGCCGCCCCCTAAGCAATCCTGCAGGTAGATCACGTGGGCAAGATAACATCTGAAGAAAGGGTCAGCCAGTCTTCTCCCCAGATTGCCGGCTTTTCTGATTAAAGAAGCTTTCCTTTCTACGGACACTTGCCTCTCGAGTTATTGGCTTATGAGTGGTGAGTGGCCAAACCTGAGTTCAGTTACATTATTACTAACATTTATAAATAACTGTACCATCATGAATAGCCATAATGATGGCTTGTAATTTCCAAAATTTTCACATATGTATTTTTGTTTGATTTTCTTTACATTTTGAAGTGGGAAGGGACCTTCGCTGGCATTTCCTGTGCTTACTGTGGAGACAGGGAAACTCAGGTCAGAGAGTTCAGTGACTTGACCAAGGGCACAGATGAGTCTGTGAATGGACCCTGGTGCCCAACTGTCAAGATTCAAAGCTTAATCAAAGGGACATTTGCCCAAGCTAACTTGTCCATCAGTCTGTACTGCAGTGCACTCAAGCCTCTAGCTCCAAACATTCCGGCCTCTGGATTGTAGCAGTCAGTAATGTGGGAGCATTATTATCTAGTAGAAAAAGCACGTTATCTAAGAAGGAAGAGAGCGCTAATTCCTATGGTTTTGCGGATAATTTCCTGACAGACACGGGGTCATGGGATGTAAGGGGGTGGTTATTCAGGAAGAGTAAATTCAAAAACCAAGTGGCTAGCATGTTGATGCCATCCAGACAAGACCATCAGGACCACACGTGCCCACGGCTTGTTGCTCCCAAGAAAGAACCTACATCACGGGACTGTGGGGCATTTCACTAAGACGGTGTTAGAATATACTTCCAGGATTTGGGCTTCGTGCTTTGGGCAGATTCAAGGCAGCAGGACTTTGTTCTGGATTGGCTGCTGCCAGGATGAGGGGGAAATTCTGTGACTGAGTATCTTAAAGATTCTTAGAAGAAGGAAGAACGGAGCAAGGCTCAAACCACGACTGGTGAAGAAACAGCAGTCATTCAAATGATCCAGGAAAGATGGTTGTTTTCATCAGTCTGTGGTTCAGACAATGTTCATATTTTGTCTGTGTTCAGACATGAGTATAAGGGGGCCTTGATTTTGTCTGGAACCATCATTGTGGCTCATCAGAGTGGCCTCATGAGATGTTTATATTCTGTGAAATTGTCTACGCTCAAGAGAAAAACAGGCCTCACTGTGGATGCCTGACCAGCTCTTCTCTTTCTTGGCCACGAGGCCTGGGCTGCCCAGTGAGAACCAGGGAAAGGGAAGGGAAGGTGCTAAAGACAAACGTCCTTTTCTGACACTGGCTGCCTCTGCAGAGGTGTCACTCTGGGGGTTAAACGGTGTTGTTCAGCTCTGTCAACATGATACCAAAACTACACGTGACAAGAAAAGGAAAGAAAAGAGAAGAAACCAGTGGCTCTGTCTCCATGAAGCCACACTCCAACTCTTTTTGTATCGCTGACTGGTTATTTTGCAATCTTATAGACAGCAAGTCTGACACTTGGGTATAAAATCCTGATGAATGACTTCATGTATCGTGTCTCTTAGCACTTCTTGTTGTTGTTACCTGAAGAAATGCACTAGGAATGGAAGGAAAGATTTTGAGAGTCGTTGTTTAGCTGCTAAAATAGGGAAGAAAAAAAAAACAACAACCCAAACTATCGACATTCAGTTAGGTCTGTTGTTACTAGTGTCCGTATCAAAAACACGCTTATCTAGGTCTATTACTTCACGTTGCTCTTAAAGGGATTCTAAAGAAGCTGTGAATACTCTGGGTAAACTCTTAACGTTAGAAAAAAGAATACAGTGTTCAAGTGGCCTTTCACAATTATTTCTCATGACTAGACATTAGGTGCAAAGGAATTCCATCCATAGATATTTCCTTTCATCATAGTTCACAGTACTTTTGCTACAAAACTTAATTTACCTCCATTTCTGGTGTCTGGATGTTTCCAAACATAAAATGCAGAGGATATAATCACCTTTTATTTTGAATAAAATAACCAACACTGGCTGTCTATTAGTAGGTCTTACAGATGATGGGTGAAAGGGGTAGGGAGCGGCCAGCTGTATACCACTATACTGAAAGATTCCATACATGTGCGGCTGAATACATTAAAGCTTCTTTTTAAAGTGCCACAGTAAAAAAAAAAAAAAAAAAAAAAAGTAAGAAGAAAGTATTTCTTTCAAGATGATAGTGTTCAATAACCTTTAATTCCTACACACTGATGAAGTCTTAGACTAGGCTTTTATTACCTCTGTGTCCACCTAACTCTCAGTGGAATGGCTGTGATTAATTTGAAAATTAATCGAAAACTGCAATGAGTTTAAAGACATTGTTATTGCTGCCACAGACTCTTACAACTTAAACCGAGGTAGATGGGTGGACAGGGCTGATGGAATAGTTTTGATTACAGAAAAAAAAGAGCAAATGGCAGATAAATATAGTTTCCTTTATGCAGATAATAAAAGCATACAATGTTTCTTTTACATTTTTCCACTAATTAACAATTACGGTTTCTTCATCAAACATTTCTTTATTCACTAGAAAAACATTGCTTTAAGTTCAGCAGCAAACTGAAGCCACAAGGAAACAAATAATTTGGCTCTTGAAGAAAACTAATTTAATATTTAATTGTATACATTCAATTTTTGAATCAAATACTTTTTCTTTGTGAGAAGTGACTGAATACAATAATTGGGCAGAGCTTGACTTTGTATCATTTCAGAGGCTCCCAAACCGCATAGATCACAGGGCCCTTTGTGTCTGTCAGTGTTTCACATGGTGCCCCTGGGCCCAAAGAGATGCCTGACCACTTCATTTGCTAAGGAGTCAGGTCGGGGCGTGGAGGCGAAGATAAATCAGGAGCTTGGGATTAACATACATGCACGACTATATGTAAAATAGGTAACCAACAAGGATCTGCTGTAGAGCACAAGGAACTCTGCTCAATACTCTGTAATAACCATATAAGGGAAAAGAATCTGAAACAGAATAGATACATATATATATATATATATATATATATTTATGTAGAGCTGAATCACTTTGCTGTGTACCTGAAACTAACCCAACATTATAAGTTAACTATACTTCAATTAAAAAAAAACAAAAAAGGAGTCAGGTCCAAACAACTTAAGAGTTGTCTCTGTCTTGATGAGCTAGTGCCTTCTGGGCTGCACACTTCTCAAACCTTGACATCAAACATTGCCATCTTTGGTTCCTCTCCTGTCAATGTTCACAAGGCATTTGTGTTTTTTTTTAATTAATTTATTCTTTTATTATTATTTCTTTTTATTGGAGTATAACAGTTTTACAATGTTACCTTAATTTCTGCCATGCAGCAAAGTGATTCAGTTTTTTTCTTCTTTAGATCCTTTCTACCAGTAGGTGTTACCTTTTCTTTTTAAAATATTTATTTATTTTTGCCTGTGACGGGTCTTAGGTGCATCATGAGGGCTCTCTAGCTGTGGTGCGCGGGCTTGGTTGCCCCACAGCCTGTGGGATCTTAGCTCCCCGACCAGGGATCAAACCCACGTCCCCTGTATTGGAAAGTGGATTCTTTACCGCTGGACCACCAGGGAAGTCTGGGTACAATTGAATTTTGAAACTGAACTAAGTCAAACTCATGCTTCACTTGGCATCTGACAGATGCTGTGTGATTTTGCTGTGTCGCCCTGGGGCTCCTTGGCACACAGCTTGGGAACAGCAGTAAATGAATGGTCCTTCCAATAGCTATGACCTAAACCTAAATAAGGAATTTTAGCATAACAAAGAATTATTGGGGAAGGGGAACTTTATATTGTAAGTTTAGATATAGAATTTCAATTAAGTGACGCAGAATATAAGGTTAATGAACAAAAACACCTGTCATCTGGGAAAATATTCTTACTCATTTGTAACAACTTCTCCTTTGGTAAATGTTTTCAAATGTATTATTTTATGACTTTGAAAGGCCTGAATCAGCATTCCTTAATGATTCTTTGAGTATTTAAAAGATGCTTACAACAGAATTTGGGGAGGTACCAACATTTAAAATTGTCTTCTCTTTCTCTCTTTCTTCTCTTTAGCAATAAAGAGTATAGTAAATGGACTCATGAAATGTTCACGACAAAAATTCTACTTTAGCGCCAGTGGCATTACTGTAAACACTTCTCTTATTACATCCAACATGCTCTTAACTGTCTCAAATTGCCGTTAAAGTATTCATTCGTGCGCTTGATTTTGAGGGACCTCCTGCATACGCACTTCCTGCCCTTGCTCCAGGGTCTCTGTTGGGCTCTATGGACTTAGACTGCCGGATAAGAAATCACATGAGGGACGAGAGAGCCATGGAAAGCAAATGGGGTCAGTGATATGAAAACTCTGCTCTCGGGTGACTGTAACAGGCACTCTTTCTAGATTTGACTGCACTGGAATGATCAGAGACTGTACAGAGAAAATATTTTATCCACTACCTCCAGAGACCATTACAGATTTAATAATCAGAGAGAATATCTCCTTACACAACACGACTTGACATTAAGCACTGACATGACTGTCCTTCGCACAAACAGAAGTCAACACAGTTAAGAGTTCACGTTTATTGAGCCCCTCCTGCATGCTCGGAGCTGCTCTGGACACCTTACCTACTTCATACCCACCGCAGTCCCATCAGGGCGGTGCCATTAACATCCTGATTTTATAGATGTAGCAACTGTGCAACAGAGGGCTTTACAACTTGCCTGAAGTCCCAGAGACAGTCGAGTGACGGGGCCAGAATTAAAATTCAGAGAGATTCGGTTCAGAGCCCACGCTCTTAACCAGGATGCTACACTGTCTAACTAAACAGTTTTCATTGCTATTTCGACAAACCACTGGAAGGTAGAAAGCATCTCTATCCCTTAGAAATTAGAAGAAGACAGAATTCATCTAAATCAGGACTAACACCATGTCTATTATGTATTTTCCAGTGGCAACTGATTTCTCTCTTTAAATCACGAATTGTATCATTTTAAAATTATCAATAACTCACACAAAGACATGTTATATCGCCGACTTTTACAAAGCGGCAACATTATTTTTAAGCACACATGTCTGTTGTGCTTCCTCTATTCACAATTTCAGGCAATACTGTAAGGGTCCCAGGTCTCAGAGACAAGTGATGGAACAGAGAATGAGAGGCCTTACCGGAGAAAGAGCAATAACATTTTCCAGATATAATACATTTTCCTAATTTCTATTCTTCTACTAACCTTAGTGTTCCCCCGTTTTTGTCTTCCATAAGGGATTTTCTATGCCAATCAAAATCTGCTGGTTGGGATTAAATCCAGATATGTTCTTTAAAAAAGGTCTGATATAAACGAGTTCTTTCTTTACCCTCAGTATATTCATTTATTTATATTTATTTACCCGATGTAATATATTACCTTATCCCCAAACTATGTAGTATTTTCTATTAAAATCCACTATGAGAAGGCTTCCCTGGTGGCGCAGTGGTTGAGAGTCCGCCTGCCGATGCAGGGGACACGGGTTCGTGCCCCGGTCCGGGAGGATCCCACGTGCCGCGGAGCGGCTGGGCCCGTGAGCCATGGCCGCTGAGCCTACGCGTCCGGAGCCTGTGCTCCACAACGGGAAAGGCCACAACGGTGAGAGGCCCGCGTACAGCAAAAAACAAACAAACAAACAAACAAATTCACTATGAGGACCACATAAAGCTTTTCATTGCGTGGATGTTCGGAATATGATGACTGTCTAAATCTAATAAACTAAAATCTTGACTAGATCTTTTAAATTTGCATGAATCACCCCAGTTTTAATATATCTGACTTAGCAGAGTGATAGGCCTTTGTAGTTGCTAAATAAATATTAGTAGTAAATTGAGTTTTCTTCCCGAGGACTCTGTAAGGTAGGGTCTATGATTACCTTTACTTTAAAGATGAGGAGACTGCGGTTCAGAGAGTTTAAGTGATTTGCCCAAAGTTGGTAGAAGGAAGCCCCAAGAGTCACCTTGGGTTTCCATAAGTCCATAGCATATGCTCACTGCATGAAGCTGAACCCCTCCCATTCATGGCTGTGGTTCTCAGGGATGGTTAAGGAAGCTGGACTTTGGGCACAAAGGAGTAATTTATTCACAGGTGGTGCAAAGAATACTGTTCCTGTTTTGCAAGATAAAATTAAACACACTCAAGTTTTTTGGTGCTCTGTAGGGAGTGTCTGACTTCCATCTAAATAAGTAACAGAGGTACAGGCTGTGCTCAGAGGCAAGATCTCAAAGAAGGTTTTCTTCCACTAGGTCACAGGAGAATGCACACTTCCTCAAGTTATGAGAGCACTGAGATTCATTCTACCGGGGATGTACAAATGAAAAAGCAGAAGATTTTTCTGTTTTTAAAATCCAAACAGAAGGTGTAATATCTATGAAATATTTCTCGAAGTTAACAGAAGCAAGTATCATCCTCCTTCGCAGACTTGAAAATACTTACGGTTGACTAAAATGTTATGTTCGGTTTGATAGTCAAGACATCAGCTATCAAAGCACTACTTTAGGTGAAAAACACTGACCATTCAGCTGAGTATCTTCATGGCTCAGAGTAATGCCAAGTGGTTTGGGTGGTTGTTTTAATTTAAGGTCTGTACTCCGGAGGACGCCAGAACTCAAAGTTTAGGGATCCGTTTTAAACACCTTCCCTTCATCCCCTATTATGCATGTGTCATCGATGAGCGTTTGTAACTACGCCTTGGCCTATTTATGTTGAGTCTCTGAAATACTTGAGACTGTAAGTTACTGCCTATTGTGTGATTTAGAGCCTGGCATCAGTAACGTAGGGGAGGGGATGGAACAAAACTAAACCTTATTTATGGAAAACATGGGCCTTTCCAGCTGCACCCGAGACTCCCAGGTCTGGGCTCCTTCCTGCTGCAGTTTGGCATCCAGCTCTCTCCAAACACCCTTCCCAGAGAGCAGACTGCATCTGCTGGTTTTACACACAACCCAACCAGAACTTCAGGCAGGCAAGTGTATGACAGAGAAGCATCTTTGGATCCTAGCTGTTTTTCTGTTCATTTAGCAGCTGGGGAGATAGCAACTATTTTTGGGAAAAGACTCTTAGAACTAAAATCACCATAATATTATAACATAGAGAAGAAGTCAATCTTGTCTCATTTTCTCTGAAATGTAAACTCCATAAGTTGCCATGAACATGATGGTTACCCAATCTAGAAGGATGCTGATGAAGGGCTAGGCAGGCACCATTATCCCATAAGAACACGACTAGTTACAAGGGACTCTTTCTTCTTTACCAGTTGGGAAGAAAATATTACCGCAAATAAAAGAGTCCTTATTAAGTTCCTCCCTCTCTCTCAACTCGCAGTATCCAATCAGACACGAGAACTGTAAATTCAATTTCCACAGCAGTCCCATTGCTGGAGCCGTGGCCCATGGCCTCATTACTCCTTGCTTTGAAAACTGTGACGTTTCCTAATGGGCTCCCTCACTCCAGGCTGGAACCCCCAGTTTATCCTGCACACTACCACTGCTTGTGTTCTAGAAGCTTTAAAGCTGCAGTGCTTCTAAAGGCAAACACAAACGTCTCACGGACCTTCTAGAAACCCTCCACTCGCATTCCTTCACTCACAGGACTTTGCTCCAGAAAATTCCCCATACGCCGGCCCCTGCTCCCTCCCACTGCTGTACTGTTTGTAGTTCCCTACTCAGGCCTGGCAGCGCCACCTCTTCCACTGCTAACTTGGCTCATTTCCCATTTGCCTGGCAAATGCTATTCTGCACCAGCATTAGTACCTGCAAAAGCCCTTTTCTGATGACAAAGAAGTTGATAATATCTATAGCGATATTGGTACGTTAGCCTAGACACTTAAACTATCACCTGTGGGTCACACCACTATGGAGAAAATGGTATCTAGTTCCTGACACTGTGGAAATTTCTCTGGCTTCTCTTGTGGCAAGCCAACAGAGTTTGTAGCACTTGTCACCCTGAAATTTTACACTTATCTGTATAACTGGTTAATGATGGTTTTCTTCACTAGCGAAGCAAACGCCAGCGAGCAGGGGTCATGGGGTTTTTGAACTCATTACCACGCTCCTAGTGTATATAAGCACACCGGCTCATGTTTAGTGGGTACTCAGTGAACAAAGGAAATTATTCCAAGGTAAAAACATCTCAAGGACAAACAGTAACAATGAAAGAAAGTATATAAGTGCAAATACCATCTAAGTACTAACTTAATAGTTACCTGCTCCCTTGTTTGCCATACCTCCCTGACCCCATTCCTTCATTCTTCACTATTGACCGAGTGTCAAGGAGACACCGCGAATAATGTTAAGATCGCGGGCTGCCAGGAGCTTCGGTCTGGGAGGCTGAGGAGTGAGGGAAGAGGGAGAAGACACACGACTAAGGCAGGTCTGCTCATGCTCAGCACTACGGACTTCTGGGGTTGGATAATTCTGGGTTAGGGAAGCGAGGGGCTTCTTTGGATTGTAAGATGGTTTTGCAACATCCCTGGCCTCGAACAATGAGATGCCAGTACAGGTATCCCCTTACACCACTTTGCTTTTAGGAAAGACCTACATTAGTATCTGTGTTTACTAATCGAAAGAAATCTGAAAAGGGTTTCCCCTTTTACAAAAAAAAAAAAAAAAGGCAAAAAGTGAAAATTGCTTCTTCACTTCACACCATTTCAGCTTATGAAAGGTTTCCTAGGAACACTTTACGTCATGATAGTGGCATAACACTATGACAACCCCAAACGTCCCCAGGTATTGCCCAATATCCTGGGGAGTGGGGCTGCAGAATCGTCCCCTGTTGAGAACGACTGGCAGACTTTTGATGCCACCAGAGAAAGGCCACAGGAAACTAACCGGCTCCGGTCCTATGACGTAGGTCTCCGCCAACTCCTTTCCTGCTGATAAAGTTGCCGAAAGACAGAGTAGGCTTCCTGCATGGGATTTCAGGGAGTTCTGGTCTAGAATTGTGGGTCTGAAGCAAAGAGTAGGGGGAAGGTGTACAGTAAATACCTCTTTTACCTTCAGTTCAGGACCTAAGTGAGTGCGTAGGCGTCCGCCCTGCATGAGGCGCAGAGAACCCCGTGGCAGGTGGCAGGTGGAGAGGGGATGTTCTAGGACTTCGTCAGCCACCCCGGCGGCAGACTGATGGCCGACAGGCCTCCTACAGCACAGCCTGCCTTCTCAGAGCTCACTACAACCGTGGGCTGAAGGGACGACTATTTTATGCTGGTTCCCCACAGGCAGCTCTGCAGTCTGTGCATATATTTGCAAGAAAAGGCACCTGGGTGTCCCGGTACTAAACAACTGTCCTCATGCCTTTTAACATCATCGTCGTTCTCCTGTCACCCTGCCAGACCCTCCTCCATCAAGGACTAGAGCTGGGGTCGCTTTTTCAGTCGTTGCATTCCTGGGGTGAATAAAGCTCTGCAACTGATCTGGTGTCTCAATCAAACTGAGATCTCACTGAAAGTGAGATCCTTTCAGCCCCGCTTCCATGAGCACCGTGATGGCAGGAAGCCAGCCTGGTACCTCAGGCTTAATGGATTTCCTGTAACAAACCCCAGACATCAGAGCAGCACAAGACCCTTCCCATCAGGGATTCCGTCATATGTTGCCTTGTAACAAGGACCACAGGCAAGGCAGGCAACAGACATATGGGCCAGAGGGGCTGGAAAGCTGGTAAAGCTGAAAGCATTTGGAGGGGCTGGCTCCGGACCCTGCTCTCCTCAACTTTATCCCCCTGGAAACATAGTGGCTTCCATCTGGTTACCTCAAACCCTTTCAAACATTAACTTGTCAACACTGAAAAATAAGCGTATGTTCAGGCACCAGCTTGGCAGGGGAATGATTCAAGGGCACACGGGAAAATCTTAAGCTGAAAAAGATTTCCACGTTTTAATTATTCCACCAAGTCAAGAGCATCTGGTCATCACTTCATCCTTATTAGAAGGAAATCACCTCGGGCTTCCCTGGTGGCGCAGTGGTTGAGAGTCCGCCTGCCGATGCAGGGGACACGGGTTCGTGCCCCCGTCCGGGAAGATCCCACATGCCGCGGAGCGGCTGGGCCCGTGAGCCATGGCTGCTGCGCCTGCGCGTCCGGAGCCTGTGCTCCACAACAGGAGAGGCCACAGCAGTGAGAGGCCCGCGTACCGAAAAGAAAAAAAAAAAGGGAAATCATCCAATCTTGGTAAGTTTTTGGCTACTCTTCATTTTTGCACAAAAAAAGGTTTTTTAAATTTTAATTGAAGAGGTTACACAAAACACTAAGTAATTTTTTCATCTTTGGAATGAAAGAAGGTCATTGTATCTGAGACAAAAGGATATAAAAGAAAGGAAACAATCTTCACCATGATCAAGAGAAAAAGCAGTCATGCTTCCGAAGTTTGTGAAATTCAAAAAAATAAACCCCCAAGAATTTTAGGTCATTTAAAACAGTATTCCTATGTTTAGATTTCATAAGGTTTTAACCAAGGTGCACTGAAACAGAAAAGGTCTGTATATTCTCCATAATCTTTTATTTACTCTTTACTTCTGATTTCCCTCTGCATACAAAAGACCAGCGAATTAGAAGATTCTCGTGTCCTTCTCCCGTTTTTCATTTATCTCCATTACCTTAACTGCTGTTTCTTCACAGATACTGTGAAGGTTAGTTTTATACATCAACTTGGCTAGGCTACAGACCCAGTTATTTAATTAAACACTAATTTAGGGGGTGCCTTGAAGGTATGTTACAGCGGAGATTAACATTTACAAGCAGTTGACTTTAAGATTCCCCTTGTTGGGACACATGGCAAGCCGCCCCAAATATGCCAAAGTGGCACATTGATTATTTTGAATTAAAATGACTTAAGAAACAGCCAGTGCAAGAAGGACACTCTGACCCTCCCTTCTGTCTCCCTGAAAGTGGGAAACAAATCTCCCATGTAAAAGGTACCCTCCCTGTACAGGAGGTGGAGAGACATTCTTACCACCAGAGATAGGGAATTCAGGGCCAAGAAGCCTGTAAAAGCAAACCTGGTTGGTTCTTCGCAATTGACTAACACAAGCCCAAGTTTCTTTGTCTTGTCAGTTCTTCACAAATTCGTTGTGTCTTTGTCTGAGAAGCAGAAAGCTGCCTGCTTTGGCCATGTCTTGGGTTCCATATCCACGAGACCTCTGTATGTACAACTTAAATTTGATTTTTTTTTTGTTGTTATTCTGTCTTGCGGCAATTTAATTATTAGACCAGTCAGAAGAACTGAGAAGGGCGGGGGTAACTTCCCCCTCCCCGACAGCTCGCATAGTCAGCAGGATACTGGCTGGACCCTGTTTTCCCGTGAGTCTGCTGCAGCTTAGAAATCCTGGGACATCTGACAAAGGCCTGCAGAAGGTAAGATTTCTTACCAGATCTCTGCCTGCAGGGCCCAGTGTAAGGGAAAGTGGTAAGAATCGTTTTTCCCTCTTTCTGAACTTATATTAGCAAGAGAAAATATTTGGGGAACTAGTTTCTTAGATATAACCACTCTGGCATTGAACCTTTTCCTCCCAGGGATGGTCACTGTTTTTCTTTGTCTTTTATGTCACTTGTCGTAAGAAGGAAGAACCACAGGGCTGAACAGCAAGAAGAGTCCCTGTAAATCTGCTGTTCCTGCCAGGCTTACAGGCTGGCGAGTTAATGGTTCTCACTAGACAGGTGTCCATTTGGACCAACTTTGTGGTGGGTTCCCTACGTAAAAAACCAGATGAGGTTTTTTCCTTTCATCTTGTTCTGTGTCCTGAGAGCTTGGCTTTATGACCATCCAGAGGGTGCACTTAGCAGGGTGCACTTTGCTGGCCAAAGAGACTAAGGTTCTGAGACATGAAATCACAAGCAGAACTTCGTCTAGCTGTGACAGCTCTCAGGGGAGTTTGTCATAAGGGGTTCCAATCCATAAGGGGTCTTTGTTGTCTCAACCCCCCGTTGCTTTGTTAATGCTGGAAAAATCCCGTTCCAGTAGCTCTGCCAGGTGACACAGATTAGCGGGTTTATATCTGGAGGCATCTCCTGTTCCTTGAGAAACTGGAAATGCCATTTTCACTATACCATTCTTATCACCTGTAACAGTGAAGGGCTTTTACTTTCTTAGACTAACTCTGAGAGTAAACTTTCTGGATCTTTTGAGGACTGCCTACTCTTGTGGGACACCTCGAGGATCTTCAGTTAAGCCATAAAAAGGCTTATTGGTTTGAGTCACTATTTGAGATTACTGTAAGATCCTACTCAACAATGGCCAGACGATGGATCCTAGGAATGGGTTATATATATACACATATATATTTTTAAAAATAAATTTACTTATTTTTTATTTTATTTATTTTTGGCTGCATTGGGTCTTTGTTGCTGCACGCAGGTTTTCTCTAGTTGCGGCGAGCGGGGGGTTACTCTTCGTTGCGGCGCGCGGGCTTCTCATTGCGGTGGCTTCTCTTGTTGTGGAGCACGGGCTCTAGGCACGCGGGCTTCAGTAGTTGTGGCTCGCGGGCTCTAGAGCGAGGCTCAGTAGTTGTGGCGCACGGGCTTAGTTGCTCCACAGCACGTGGGATCTTCCCGGACCAGGGCTCGAACCCGTGTCCCCTGCACTGGCAGGCAGATTCTTAACCACTGTGCTACCAGGGAAGTCCCAGAATAGGCTATATTTAAAAAGAAAAAATATAGAGAGCTTTCACCTAAAACCAAATTAAAAAGTGGGTTAAAATATATATATATATTATACATATATATATAGTATATAAGGGTTAGCCTTAGGGATGCCCTAACAAGATGAAAGAGAAATTAGTTTTTTTTTTTAAGATTTTTAGTTTTTTGATGTGGACCATTTTTAAAGTCTTTATTGAATTTGTTATAATATTGCTTCTGTTTTATGTTTTGTTTTTTTGGCCCTGAGGCGTGTGGGATCTTAGCTCCCTGACCAGGGATCGAACCCGTACCCCCTGCCTTTGGAAGGCGAAGTCTTAACCATTGGACTGCCAGGGAAGTCCCAGAAATCAGGTTTAAAACAAAACAAAACAAAACAAAACAAAACCAAAAAACCCAATGTAAATTCCCCTTCTTGAAATCCACCCTGATAGCCTCAGCAATTCCCCCAGGCCTTCCTACAAGTAATCAGAAAATGGATCAGCTGGAAGCCAGTATTCAAAGGCTAATAGAAGCAACTGTCTTTGTCTTGCAAATCTCCACAAAACCAGAAATGCAAGTCACGGCCCACCTATCTTTACCAGTCCTCAAACCCTGCCTGTTCCTCTCAAAATGCCAGTAGATATTGCAAAAGATCAAGATATTGGGAACAACATTGTCCTCTACTCAAAAAAAAAAAAAAAAGTAATTCCCTAGACTTCTGATAGTAGATAAATATGCTCCAACATTCCTAGAAGAAAACATATTTTCTTCCTCTGTCTCTTGAAGGTGTAAATCTTACCAAGTCTTTAAAATGTAAACACAGCCCACAATCACCTGATAATGAAAGGAAAAAAAAAAAAAAGGGAAAAAAGCCTTTTTAAACACAAACTGCTAAAGTGCCCTCTTAGCTCAAATTCTAAATCACAGCCTCCTTAAGACCGCTTGTCAGGGGCAAACACAAGTCTTAAAAGTCTTCTCCACAAATAATAAAAGACTTTAGCCATCTCAGTGAGTAAACTGAATTTAGTCCAACTGTTCGTTACAAACTGGTGAATTTTGTATTGTACCTGACTCATGGCTAAAATTTTAAAATGGAAGTTAAGAGAACTCTGTTTGTGTCTGTCTGTATGTCTATATATGTACATTACAGGTATGGTGTTTTTCTACCTTGAGACGGTATTGCCAAAATTATTTTGTAAAAGAGCTCTACTTAATTGACTTAAAAATAAAGAAGTGATTATATGAATTAAAATAGAAGAGAAACCAACCCAAATGCTTTTCAAGTTCACCTGGTCTAAGATTAATCTTTAACAAGCTGAAGCTAGTTTAAGGATGTTGGTTTAATTAAAGCAGGTATACTTTAAAGTTATTAACATTGAATATAAAGCAAACAGGCAACTTTTATAGTACCCGAGCTTCTTAATCAAATAAGTTCACGTTACAAAATTTGTCAGCAAAAAAATAGTAACTTGGTATGATGAAATGTTCATGAGTAATCTAAACCCAATTGTTGAAAACAAATTAAATAAACGTAAGTGGAATAAAAGTTTTTAGGTGAATTTTTAAACAATAATTGTTTTATGGTATGTTTACTTAAAAATAGGTACCCAAATCTCTCTGGTGGCTTACACTGTTAAGAATTTTGCTAAGTTAAATGATAGAATTTCATTGGATATCTAGATCATTTCTAAAAAAGATAAAATATTTGAACATTAATTCCTCAACACAGGTTTATCTACTTTTGGCTTCTTTTCACAAAAGAAATAAACATAATATGATCTATTAGTAAGCATGTTTTATGACACACTGAGAAATTTTCTATGAGAAAGGACATGCTTCTAGAAATTATAAAGAGCATTTATACATTTGCTAACCCACAGAATGTTAATGTAAAAGACAGCTCATAATTGCTTACTTTTTAGTTATCACTAGAAATTAAAGGTTTCTAAGGGTTAAAAATTCTAATATATGTGAATAAATCTCCTAGAAATAATAAGGGAAGCAATTCTGTATGCAAAGAAAATAAAACGTATTTGGGGATAAGAAAAGGTATGAGGTATGGAGATGCATTTTCTTGAGAAAAAGAGAGTATTAAAGCTGGTTATTTTAAGAACAGGAAAAAGAACAAGGGACAAACCTAATATGAACACAGAAAGTTATAGAAGTTTTATTGAAAAGGAATCTTGGGAAAGGAATTTTATATGTGATCAAGCTGGATAAGATTAAATGCATTTGTTATAAAGGTTTTAAAAACAAGCTTTAATATCATTAGTGTACTTATGTAAATGTGGTATTTAATTGTTTTCATCTGCTGAAAGAACAAAGTTTACTTGTACTATTGGTCTGCTCCTGGTAAGCCAATTATAAAGGTTTTCTTTACCTTTTAAAGTAATCTGCCTATAAACAAAACAAAACAAAAACAAAGATTCTATGTTTTATCAAAACAATACCCTGTGTTTGCTGTCTTCATCAGGCTTTTGATTAGTTTAGTAAACCAAGTCTTTTCAATGTTAAAAGAGCTAAGACATTTTACAACTATTTAACCTTCTGAATTTGCCTAGGATGTCTTTGCCACCTTGGTTAACGCATAACTAAGCACTGTTTCACAGTGACCTATTTGACCAAGTGTTTTAAAACCTTTTGACATTTTGGACAAACTTCCCCAAATCAAATTCTAAGTAAGTCTTACTGACCTGGAGGTAACTTTGGGGTTTTCCAGAGGGCCCCTGGAACACTCAAAATATTTGTTTTACCTCCTTATAAAAGAGAGATATTAAACTAATTAGGCTTATTTGGAATGTTAAATTACATGGAAAGCATTGTCAAATAAGTGATGATAAGCTGTCTTAGGTTATATTATATGGGTAAATGTTAGTAACATAAATGTTCTAGAAATTATATGAAATTCCTAAAATTTGTATATGTTGTGGTATAATGTTATCATTCATAATTGTAGTCATTATCTTAAATGTTGTATGTCACAGAAGTAACCAGATTGCCTTGTCAGTTCCATCATTAGAGAATCAGATCTTTAAAAATGAAAATTTATCATTTATCATTATTGTTTTGCTCAGATGCTTTTACAAAATCTTCTTGCAAATGTGTTTTATCTTCAGAGAAATTCATGAGAAGGAATCTAAGAAGTATCTAGAATACAAGTTTCTGATAACCTTTAAATCATGACACTGAACTGGGTAAACATTTACAAACCTTAATTGAAGAAAAAAGAAAAACCTTATGGCTTCAAAACTTTCTAACAAAACAACAAGCAGCAAAAGAATTAATTACATGGGAGTGAATGAACTGATGAGGATGATTATAATTTTTAATGTTTTTTTTCAAATTTGAAACTGCTGATTTTGTTTTGTTTTGTTTTATTTCCCCAGATGTAAAGAAACTTCCTGCTCTTTTCTCTTAAGCTAACTATGACTTGGAGAAATTTGGTAAATTATACCTTTGTAAGTGGAATAGAAACATTTATCTTTTTCTCCCTATCCCATCCCTCCAGAATTTAGAAACTCTCAGTGAGCGTTCTTATTTTCTTGAAAATATATATATTTACATAAATTCAATAAAAATCTGTTCTCCTTGTAACACAACACAATTGGAAACTGGTTATATTATCAAGGCTTTAACCAGAGTGTCATATTTGAGAGAGACATACATAGGCTCAGATATGACCAGACAGCTTTCAGAAGCTAAGACTGACTTTATGAAACCAATAAAGCCCCTTGGAAAATCGGCCTGGTACCTTGTTTACAGGGTTCCCAGCAGCCTTACTAGGTGAATAAGGGAGGTCACTTCCTGGCAGGCCCAGAAACCTCAGGTTATTTTAGAAACCTCAAGAAGAAAGGAATTCATTCAAATTTATAGGTATTGCTAGCGAAGTCTGATGGCAAATATTTCAATTGACTTCTTAGCTTTAAGAGCTTATTGAAAGTTCAATCTGGAGATTCTTCATAAAAGGTTCCAGCAAAGCAAACTTAAAAGAGCCTATATGATCAACCGTTATTCATGCTGCACTTCTGTAAATAACCAGGCCAAGTTCATCTAGACTTATTTTGCAAACAAATTAGTCTTAACTTGGGTATCTTTGGTAAAAATGGAGGTGATTTTATAGAAGAAAATTACGTTTCTATAGAAATAATACTATACACTTGTGGATATCAGATTCTAGTTCTATTAAATGTCTTTGAGATTTTGTTTTCTACATGTAAGCTGGACTGGATCCCGAATTCTTCTAGTTTCCTACATATTTGGCTACAACTCTCCAAACTAACATTTCCAATTTTCGCTCCCATCCTTTTAACTTGGAATCATTGAGAACTACAACTGCCCTTTTTCCAGAAGCCCTCCCAACCGAAGCTACATGACTTAATTTAATCTTCAGAAAAACTGCCACCACAGTTTATGTTTCGATACTCTTCTTTGTGCTTGTTGCTGTGTGAGCCACTCAAAAGTTTGCCTGAACACCTGACGCCATCATCAGGGACATCTCAAACTGCAAAAGATGCTTTGACGCTGAGATCTAGAAATCGCTTGACTAGCTGCCCCTGGGCTCAGAAACTGGAGCAGAGTCGGCTCCTAATCATTAACCTTTGTGTTCTTCTGTTTCCTTAGATATGCCTCTTGTTAAACACCTGATTGCTTGGATAATGTAGCCGAACTCTATCACTGCCTCCTGAAATGAACTGAACTGACCTACTCTCAAGACTCGGACAGGGATTCAATGACATAATGGAGCAATGTACCAGCTCAGCTTTTCATATGTGAAACTTCCAGGGACCTTTCAGAGGTGGAAACTATTGGGGCTCAGGGCAAGCTGCCCCCAAATATGCCAAAGTGGCATATGGATTATTTTGAATTAAAATTACTTAAGAAACCGCTAGTGCCAGGACACCCTGACCCTCCCTTCTGTCTCCCTGAGTGCAGGAAAGAAATCCCCCCTCCCTGCAGCAGGAGGCAGAGAGACATTCTTATCACCAGAGATAAGGAATTTGGGGCTGAGAAGCCTGTATAAACAAACCTTGTTACTTCTCCACTAATTTACTGCCCAAGCCCAAACTTCTTTGTCTTGTCATCTCTTCACAAATTTACTGTCTCTTTGTCTAAAAATTATAAAAGCTTCCTGCTTTGGCCACTTCTTGGGTTCCATATCTATAAGACCTCTGTACGTCCAAATATTTTTTTTCTCCTGTTAATCTGTCTGTGCCAATTTAATGATCAGACCAGCCAAAAGAACTCAGGAAGATTCTCCCCCAGGCCACAACACCCTCCCTAACACGAGTGAGCCTCATCCCATCAACTGAAAGTCCATAAGAGTAAAAACACACTTCCAGAAGTAATTCTGTTTCAGAAATGCAATATTAACTCCTGCCTGATTTCTAGCCTACTGGTCTGTCCTACAAATTTCAGACCAGCTAACCACAATCTCATGAGACAATTTCTTACAATCTACATCTCTCTCTCTCTCTCTCTCTCAGTGTGTGTGTGTTGTGTACGTGTGTGTGATGTATACAAGTATCTAGACATACACATATACACACACTCACATACTTTATATAAAGACTGAAAGAGAAAATAGGAATTCTCTACGCCAGATCTCAAATGATGGCTGTATTTGGTGCTGCGGGAAGTTAAAGAAGCCGCCAGCTCCTTCCCCGTCCTGTCCTCACACCTACTTCGCACCTCAAGAGGTGGAGTGCTGTCGTCTCCCCGCTGCCCCCCTCCGTGACGGCTGGGCTAAGTGACTTGCCTGCATTAACAGAGTATGGCTCTGAGGTCAGTTCATAAGAAGCCTTATGGCTTCCATCTTGGTCTCTTGGGATGTTCGCTCTTAGAGACTCCCTCTTGGATTCCAGCCACCATGCTGAGAGCCCAAGTCACATGGCGTAGGTGTTCTGGTCACGCGCGCCAGCTGAGCTTCCAGCTGGCATCCAGAATCAGCTGCCTGCTTGAGCGGGCACCACCTCGGAGGCCAAAGGGTAGCAGCGTGGGCCACCCCCGAACAGGCTGCTTTGGCATAAGGGTTATTTTGAGCTGAATATTTTGGAGAAATGACAGATACAGAAGATGCTCTGAAAACAGAGTAGAAGCCACTCTTTTGTGACAAACATTTACATTTATAAAAGAAATCTCCGTTTGTAAGGGTGTCTTCCCCTCTGTACCAGGAAGAGTAAGATGACACTAAATTACAAGACACTTATCAATGGAGAAGGCAGAAACTTAAAATCTGCATAACAAACCTTACCCTTATTTACCATGCTTTTCCTGGTACCCTCCCATAACTGGCCATTCCCCCCACCAATCCTACCCCCAACATCTCTTCTGTCTTTAGCTGAAGATGTTTACTTAAATGGTGGCTTGGGCCATCTTGGGGAGCCACCCATTTTTCCTGGGGATCTTCCACGTACATATGAAGTATACATGTTAATAAACTTGTTTCTTTTTCTCTTGTTAATCTTTTATCACCAGGGTGGAGGAGTTTCAGCCAATAACTCAGAAGGGCAGAGGGAGAATTATTTTCCCTCCCCTACAACATCCAGCCCTCTGTGAGGCCATTACATAACCAGAGTCCCACCAGCCTCTCACCAAATCCTCAGGAAGATACACAGGAGAACTTGCAGCTAAGCCCAGTCTACCCAGAGACATGTAGACCAAGAATGCTGCCTGCCACGTCAGTAAACAAAGGATGTCGCAGCCATCAGTGACTGCAGCCACCCACAAGGGTGAGCCCTGAGGGAACTCAGGATGGAAATAAGGAATGCCTGCCATCTAGCAGGCAAGAGACTGCAGTCACCCCCCAACGGTGCAGCTTGAGGAAATTCAGGATGAGAAAACACAGGATACCAGCCTCAGAGAGCTGAAGTGCATATCAAAGGAATGATTTCAGTGAGCCCAGACTCTTGCGTCTTTCTATACATAGAAAAACACTAAAGTCCTTAACTTGAAATATCTCATTTTCTTTTGCTGACAATGACCTTTTGTTCTCACTACCTGGTTTTGTTGCAAAAACTCCTGTATATCCTGGCCTACCCGACCCACCCCTCCAATCCCACAACAGTTTTCTCAGAGTTATCTGAGATGCTGTCTCCCAGGCTTGAAGTCCTAAGAATGCCTGCCAAGTAAAACATAACTCTCAGCTTTTAGGTTGTGCATTTTTTTTCCAGTGGACAGAACCAAGAGGCTCTGATACATCGTTGTTCTAAGCCACTCGATTTTGTGGTGGTTTGCTATAAGGCAACAGGTAACTACAGCCTATAGGAACAGCTTTTGTCACATTGTTCTTAAGGTGCAACTGGATGCAATGTAACCAAACAGTGCCTTGATGTTGTTAAATTCTTTCCCACCAGACAGGGATAAAAGGTCTGAGAGAACCATTTTGAGACCATCAGCCTGTTGTTAAAAACCCAGAAGACGGCACTAATGGACCTGCCTCACCTGTATCAAGACTGTGGGTAGGGACTTCCCTGGTGGTGCAGTGGTTACGAATCTGCCTGCCAATGCAGGGGACACGGGTTCGAGCCCTGGTCTGGGAAGATCCCACATGCCACGGAGCAACGAAGCCCGCGAGCCACAACTACTGAGCCCATGAGCCACAACTACTGAGCCTGCATGCCTAGAGCCTGTGCTCCATGACAGGAGAAGCCACCGCAATGAGAAGCCCGCACACCACAACGAAGAGTAGCCCCCACTCTCCGCAACTAGAGAAAGCCCACGTGCAGCAACAAAGACCCAACACAGCCAAAAATAAATAAATAAATAAATTAATTAAAAGACTGTGGGTGGGTCTGGAGGGGAGTTCATCTCCTAGCCTCCTCACTAACATTTTTAAAGGGCTAAACTCACTGTACTGCATACATTTTTAACTTCCTGTACGCTACATTTTGACATCTTAAGAAAACCTTTCTGGTGAGGAGAGACTGCCTCTTCTTGGGGCTCCCAATTCTTAGGGTAGCCAAGGACCCAGAGAACTAACTAACCCAGAGCCACATCTCTGTCTGGCCTGTGCACCCCAGGATGTTAATATTAAGGCAGTATTTCTCTGCCTTAATCATCCCAGGGCCAGAGGCCAGGCCACTAGGGAGCAGCCCTCTAGTTGAAAGCCCACTGGGATTATTCCCAGCAGCCAGTCCTAAACTGTTCTCTCTGTCCTGCCTTGCCTTTCCCACGGAAACCCTATTCAAGGCTGGGGCCTGTGTGCTACCCTCCTGCCTTCTCTGAGCGCTCTGATGTCTCCACGTGGCCCTGTGTGGTGTGCGGGCCTCTTGTCCTCAGATCTGTGAGAATAACAAAGACTCTTCTCTGTCTCCTCATGTGGCCACACCTGACCGACGGTCTCATAAAAGAATAAAAACCACACGCTCTTTAAGCCACTTGGAAATTGTCCTAAAATGGAGATAACGCAGATGCGACCTAACTTCTTCTCCTCACCTGCGCCTCTCTCTATGGCACTTGGCTGCGTCGGGCTGTTTCATTTCGAGCGGAGAGGGTCCTATCTGGAGTGATGTGTGCATGTCTAATACTTACTGCCTGAAGTGTGTCGCTAGGAGTGAGGAACAGAAGATGAGAACGAGAAAGAGGAATAGAGCAGGTGTACAAATGTGTTACACAGACAACCACTCACTCGTGCAGAGAGGTTAAAGGACAAAGTGGTCCTGCCCGGTGGTTAGACCTCTCTGGAAGGTCTGGTCCATAGAGCTATTAAGTAACAAATGACTACTATACTGTATAAAGTACGACACGTTTTTAAAGTCTTGCTTCTTCTAAAGGCTCTAACTTACAATCTAAAAGGGGGGGCTTAAAAAACACAAGATGTCAAGTGAAAACCCAGTGAGAAGACCACACAACTAACTTTTTAATCTAAAAATATTTTAAAATATCATGTAATTTGGATTTTTAATGTACACAAAAAGGACAGTCGATAATCTGGAAAAAAGAGCAAGGTGACAAGTAAAGATTATGATGTTCCTGGCGGTCATTCAGGAAGTCACATTAAATTTAGTGTTACTGGGAAGTGGGCTCGATGAGTCAGTGGCTAGAGAATTAATCTGTATAAAGGTTATTATTAAATTATTATTATTATTAAATTAATTCTGACATAGCCCAAGAGCAGGACGCTGAAGATTTTCACTGTCGTTGGCACACACATCTTGGAGGAATGAGTCTGGCCCCAAGTACAGGCTGATGCAGGCAGGGCTGGGACGTTTTCAGCATGATTCAGAGCCACAGTCATGTGTGCATGTATGTACTTGCACTTCACCTTGGCCCAGAAGGGATTTAGGGTGGTTTCCTTTACTCTAATAAAAAATTAAAAATTAAGGCTCTAAATATGGAGGCAAATGATCCAGTAAGCATTAGAAACAAGGTCCTGGCCTTTCATGGATCCAGGCCGTCTCTTGGTTTTGCCCCGAAGTTAGACAAGGAGGTGAGGCTCGAGCCTTTTTGTATTTGGGGGGTTCCTTCCTCCAGAGCTTGCTGATAGACTACTGCATCTGTTACTTGTGCATGCTGACTCAGTGCTCAGGCTTTGGCAAGCGTCCCAGTGTCCTCCTGGGTGCCTGGCAAGGGAGACCGACAGATACCCAGTTATAAAATCCACCGGCTGAAAAGGCAGTTAACTCTCCCCACGACAGAGTCACTCAGCATTTTTATTTGGCCTCCGTGTCGGACACTAAACAGCCCTCAGAATCCTGCTGAACAAACCAAGGGCCCTTTGTTTCTCCAGCTGTGGAGTGGGACAGCCGGAGGACAGATATAGGCTCGACCTGTAAGTTCTACTGGCCCTGAAGCAGATATAGAATGTGCGAGGACCTCCAGCGGCCTTTGGTCTTTCCAACCTACAGCTAGTATTGGTAAATGAGAAAAAAGGAAAAGCGGGGAATCAGATGGATTTTGTAGTTGTATCTGCAAATGAACTGGCTCACAATTTTCCGTTCTGAAAGTCAACCTGAAGTTAAAGTGCTAGGATGATACAACATAAAACAACTCAGTGACTACCCAGACCGGCAACGTTACACAACGATTTAAAGTTTAAAAAAAAAAAAAAATCTTACGTCAAAGGTCTAAGTTAACCAAGAAATCTAGGTGTATTAGAACTTATTCCACATGTTAGTTATTTAAATCACAGTTTATCTGTGAAAGACATCAGGAGTTTCATGGGCACTTTTTACATTCACAGGCCAATTTTCTTGATCCTTCGGACCCCTTTCAACAACAGGTTATAAAAAAATCTGTTTCTTGAAAAAAGACTTTCCAGTCCGAGTCATTTAATTTATTTACATGTGGCCTACGATGCTCCAGCGGGAATTTCCGGTGGCTCTTATAATTACTGCTGCCTCTCCGTTCTCACACCCACCGCATACCCTTCATATCTGCTTACATCAAACGCCAAATCTTCCTCATCTGGTGAGATTCTGAGTATGTTGCCCTCTCCTCTGAACACACTCCGGTTTGCTTTCTTCACAAGCTGCCAACAGTGGACACAGTGTCCCAGGTGTGACCTGCCTGGCTCACGTGCAGTGGATGTGGTCCCCCTTGACCTGGACAGGGTTCTTCTAACCGGGCATCTGAGTTCATGTTGCCTCTGGTGGCCTGTCATCTGGAATCTCATGTTTACCTTTCAATCAACTAAACAGAGATGTCCTTTCAAAAAATGTGTTGCTAACAGCAGTTTGGTTAGTCTTTATTATTAGTTCCAGGCGTCAAAATGACTGACCGAAATATTTACTTCAATCGTCTATTTTGCGCTAACATATATTCTAAAATATAAGGACAATTATCCATTTTCTAAAGGGTAGTTACTTGATATTATAGGTTGGATTCTGTATTTTTTGATAAGATACGTTGCTATGTTAAAGTCTTAACCCCCAGAACCTGTGACTGTGACCTTATTTGGAAATAGGGTCTTTGCAGATGGAATAGAGTTGCGAGGTCATCTTGATTAGGGTGGGCTCTCACCCAATGACCAGCATCCTTAAGGCAAGAGAGAAATTTGGACACAGACACTCACAGAGAGAAGACCATGTGAAGATGGACACAGGGGTCACTCTGTGACTACAGAGGCAGGGATTGGAGTGGTGTGTCTGCAAGCCAAGGACACCAAGGACTGCAACCACCAGCAGCTGTAAGAGACCAGGAAGGACCCTCCCCTAATTTCTTCAGAGAGAGTATGGCCCTGCTGATACCACGACCTTGGACTTTCAGCCTCTGAACGGTGAGACAATCAATTTCTGTTGTTTTAAGCCATCCAAGTGGGTGGTAATTTTTTATGGCCATTCCAGGAAACTACTACATTGGGGAACGTGCCATGATATATGTATTTATAATCAACATCTGCTTAAGTGATAAACAATGCCTTTACTTTAGAAAATATTTTTAAAGCAAAGTATTTTAATTGTGATTAATTTGAGGGCTTAATGATATCTCATCTAATGTCCTCTTCATAACTAATTCTCTACCAGTGAAGTAAAAGTGGATTTAACAAGACAATAACATTTAAATAATAATAATTAAAATTGTCAACATATATTGAATGCTTGCAATGTGCCAAGCATTATGCTGAAACCTTTATATGCATATTATGTACATATATGCACACACATGTATGTAGGTCGTATTATACACACAAAGGTTTTTATGTTTTATACACAAACACATAAATTTACTATTCCATCTAGGGATCAGCAAACCTTTCCTGTTAAGAGATGGAAAATAAATATTTTAGCCTTCGCTGGCCACACAGTCTCTGTCACAACTATTCAACTCTGCAGTTGTAGCTCAAAAGCAGCCACAGACGAAATGTAAAAACTGGGCACGGCTGTGTTCCAATAAAACTTTATTTACAAAAACAGGTGGTGGGCAGGACTTCCCTGGTGGCACAGTGGTTTAGAATCCACCTGCCAATGCAGGGGACATGGGTTCAATCCCTGGTCCGGGACGATCCCACATGCCGCGGAGCAACTAAGCCCGTGCGCCACAACTACTGAGCCCACGTACCACAACTACTGAAGCCTGCATACCTAGAGCCCATGCTCCACAGCAAGAGAAGCCACTGCAATGAGAAGCCCACGCACCGCAACAAAGAGTAGCCCCTGCTCACCGCAACTAGAGAAAGCCCGCACGCAGCAACGAAGACCCAACGCAGCCAAAAATAAATAAATGAATAAATGTATTTTAAAAAAAGCAAAACAGGTGGTGGGCTGGACTTGGCCCTTGGGCTATAGTTTGCTGACCC
This sequence comes from Pseudorca crassidens, assembly GCF_039906515.1. NCBI lineage: Eukaryota > Metazoa > Chordata > Mammalia > Artiodactyla > Delphinidae > Pseudorca > Pseudorca crassidens. The sequence goes on from NC_090298.1 coordinate 9,956,651, forward strand.
TTGCTATAACCTTTTGAGGAAGATAATCAATGACTTTACTGGTTCACAGGTGAGGGAACTGAGGCTGAAAGTTAAAAACTTTGTGCAAAGTCACACAGTTACTACAGGGTAGTTCTGGAGTCTCAACCCGACATCAAATCTTCAGAAACTATGGTTGTCATCATTCAGCAACACTGTCTCATCTCACAGGCAAGAAAAACTTCATACTTTCCTCAAAAGTGTATTGATTAAATAATGAACTTTAAGAAACTTTCTGATGCCAATACTATCTTGGCATAAAGAAAAGTAACGACACGTCAGAAGTACAACAAAGACGGGCTAAATTTTATGAAGTCAAAAAAGAAACTGCTATAAATGCTCTAAGAACATACAGATATTTCAGAAAAGTTTAGGAAATTCCAGTTAAAAGTCAGGGGTGTTGATTGTTAGTGTCTCAAACAGCTATGTGTGAGACGACTCAGCAATACTGCAAATAAGAAAGGAGAGAAAACAGACATTTAAAGGAATCAGTAAAACTCTGATGCACATCTCAACATTTCTGTTGGTTTTCTAGCTGAAGAAACGCAACTGAAGGGATTTTTTAAAGTTCCCTGGAAACCCAGAAGAAACAGTGAGGTGTGACGTCCCACGACATCAGCCCCCTCCTTCTACTGGACGGTCACATCCTCTGTAAAGGACCCCTCTTCATCAGGTCCTTTTAACACTCGGGGCTTTGCTAGATTCTTCCAGACTCTCTAACAGTGTTCAACTGGGCGTCAGGCCACTCTGCTCAGAAGGCACGTGAACATTACATTTTCCCAAATTAGCTGAAAAATCACTCAGCATCACTGTATGTATTCTCTGTGTTAAAAAAAAAAAAAAAAAGTACCTCTCATTTAGCTAGTTCAGGTGGCTTTGATCAAGGAACACAGGAAACCCACCTTACTGATAAGACTCTAGCTGAAAGGATTAAATGACTAACTATTTCTTCATGTACTCACAGCATGATGATAACATCTCTCAGATCCTTTGAATTGATAGCTTTGGAACAAAAGGCAGATGACTGCCACTTGAGCTTGTTTTGATTCTAAGTAAAAAGAATTTATTTCCCAGAATACAGCTTTAGTGGAGCTTGGCAAAATCACATAGGGACGATGGATCCTCACCTCATTTTCGTAAGTATCATAAGTGCACACAGAAGCCTAAGTAAAGAATAAAGAATTAACTTCACGCATCTACTTGGGATAGGACATAAAGCGGCAGAGTGTCACTGCATTTAACTCTCTGCTGTAATAAATGCCACAGACAAATAGAGTTAACTGGGTTAATTAGTCACTGGTGGCTATTTTAATTGCAGTATTGAAAATCAGAGGCAAACGCTAGAAGAATTCTCACCATCAGGGTTACCTGGGCTTTTAATGGGAGTGTTCGCCTGGGACAGCAGCATCTCTAAAACATCACGAAACTGGTTACCCCTCTTCCTCTCCTTTACCTTTCATAATTAGCTGCACACTATTAACTTAGTGCACGTTTATCTACAACAATTCAATTCAGACTGCGAAGAATCTTTCTGGTCTATAATTACACTCCAGCTTAATTAGCGTAATTTACACTGCACATATTTGAATAGAGAAGCTGCCATGATGGCTCAGCTCCCCATGTGGAAACTCTTCCAGGGAACATCACGAGGAGAGACAAATGCCTCCTGCTGGTGAATGGCCACAAAGGCGCTGAGATGACCTGAAGGCTACTTTCCATGAGAGATGAGTCTTGGGAAGGGCATGGAGGGGACCTGATGGAATCTCCTAAACTGCCATGGTCCTCCTAGGGCAGGAGTAGCCCTTAGAGGGTTCACCCTTCATAATTACCCATTGTCAATTGGGCCACGTGGTGCTGGGGTTTGCCCTCATCAGTCTGTAAATGCCTAGTCCGAGGTGTGAAAAACATCTCTGCAGTTTGTTTTGTATCTTCATCTGCAAGGGATGGCCGTTTGAGTGCATCAAATCCACCCACCACCAGAGGGCACCAGTTAGTAACTGAGACACAGATAAATGAGGCCTTTAAGAGATTTTTTACCAACTTGCAAGACCCTCTTCCAAGGCTCCCTTGTGGGAGACCAACCAACCATGAGAGGGAGTCGTCCCACCCATCTGGCACTAAACTGGCAAATACCCATTGTGTGACTTAGTAGGACCGCACTCATTGTCCAAGTATTGCAAATTTGTCCTAATAATAACCAAAGTCATCTGGTTTGGAAAATCAGATGACTGATTAAAGGAAAATCTTCCGTTCTAGTAGCTCATTATATTTTGCATGGATATTTAACTATTCAAATGACTTCACAAAAGAGCATGTGCTGGGCTTCCCTGGTGGCGCAGTGGTTGAGAGTCCGCCTGCCGATGTAGGGGACGCAGGTTCGTGCCCCGGTCCGGGAAGATCCCACATGCTGCGGAGTGGCTGGGCCCGTGAGCCATGGCCGCAGAGCCTGCGCGTCCGGAGCCTGTGCTCCGCAACAGGAGAGGCCACAACAGTGAGAAGCCCATGTACCGCAAAAAAAAAAAAAAAAAAAAGAGCGTGTGCTAATGGTTTTGGTGTTAACATTTTAACCAAGCCCTGCATTGTTTCTATTTGTTACTCAGAGGGAAGCCTGGGGCATTTGCTCCCTCTGAGTCTGCAACACTGAAAGGGAAGGGACAGTATCAGAGAAGGGTTAAAAGTCTAGAGAGGGGTGAGAAGTTGTCGCTGTTAGGCAGACAAACTCTATAAAAGAAAAGTCTGGAGGAAGCAGGTGGATCTAACCAATGACGATGAAACCCAAGAAACTCTGCCTGTAATGTGAAAGTGCTGATGGCAGAAGGCGTGATTCAGGGGTCTTGTATGAAGTGGCCACAGGACATGTGTCTCCTCTACCTCAATACTTCCACATTTTCTTTTCCAGATGTTTATTAGAATCTTGAAGCCTATTTTAAAGAAAATTCTGAGTGAGCTTAAAGAGTCATTTCATTAAGATACCTATTTACTTTCACAATCACCAAAGGTACAACTTAAAAATAACAAACGGGGCTTCTCTGGTGGCGCAGTGGTTGAGAGTCTGCCTGCCGATGCAGGGGACACGGGTTCGTGCCCCGGTCCAGGAAGATCCCACATGCCGCGGAGCGGCTGGGCCCGTGAGCCATGGCCAGTGAGCGCGCATCAGGAGCCTGTGCTCCGCAACGGGAGAGGCCACAACAGTGAGAGGCCCGCGTACCGCAAACAAAACAAAACAAAACAAACAAAAAAACAAATGCATGTCAAGCATTATCACACTATTTACACTAAACAAAATGAAAATTATATAATGAAGGCTCATGTATGACACCGCAATCTGTACTTTTCTCAGTGTCACTTTTCAACCAGTTACAGCTCACAGGTCTGGTGAACAGTTAAATTAAATTTGTACTTATTTCTTCAAAATTATGCATAAGTGTCTTTTCCTTTGCAACAGGATTTTCATAATAATGAGCAATATGTATACTGACCTTTTTCCCAATAGAATTCTCACAGGTGTCTGAAGACGTATGGGGTGTTCGTCAACCAAGCTAAGCTATCTTCATTTCAACCACGGCACTGACATTTACTCTGTTCCTTTTCTTTCTTTTATCAAATGTTTCATTTAAAAATACATCATGGCTAAGAGCTCGGCCTCTGGAGGCAACCTGCCTTGGGGTGAGCCAGGCTCTTCTACTTATTGGCTGTGAGACCATGGGCCAGGTACATGGGCTCCGTGGGACTTGGTTTGCACGCCTACAAAATGGGGAGATACCAGCATCCAGCCTATAGGGTTACAGAGAAGTCAGGGAGGTACGGCAGGGAGAGAGCTTAGCACAATGCCCGCCCCAGCAAGAGATACCAACTCACTCATCTTTCATCATTTCCTGGCCTTGAGAAATATAAGAGAACAGCTTTATAACACTTTGGGCTCTTAAATCTGAATAATCTGAAATCTATTCTGGGCTATAAAGGAAACGCTAGAAAAATGTTTTCTCTGGTTTATTGTTCTTGACCAAAATAGATACAGTCTTCAATGTAAAAAGAGCAGACTGTTTCTTCACTTAAAAACTTCAACCTACATTTATGTTGCATCCATACCTCATGTCCAACTGGACCACAGCACATGCTGAACTCATAGCGTTGTCAGACGGCCAAATGAACTGACGCAGGTTTACATGTGTAATGAAAGAAACTGGTGCTCTGGTGTCAACAAAGTGTATATGTACATGAAGTTCACAGTACATGTTTGGCATAAATGTAAATACTTACAAAAAGGGTGCCTCTTTTTGAAACTGTTGCCAGAGTTCCTCTCTACGCTTGCCCTTGGGAACCCTGCAGGATGATTTTCACAGGAGTAAGCCCTCCCCGTCAGAATATGCAGGACATCATCAATATTCACATTCATATAACGTAAACCAAAAGGCAGAAATGTTCAGAAAGTTAGATGTCTATCTATGAACTATAGAATAAAAAAACAGTGATTGAAAATTATTACACATGGAGCCTGGAACTGTATGATTATGTCAACTTTGGGTATTGTAATCATATAATAACTATATTCCAAAAGCTCCCATGTTTGTAAAACACTGACATTCACAAACACTGTATTTCACCACTTCTGAATTCCAAGGTGCAAACAAAATCTTCAAGATGAACTTGAATGAAATTTGTATTTAAGCCCTCAATTTCAAGTTCCCTTTCCACAGTATTGGAATTTACTAGAATTTGTTCCTATTAGAAGGCTTCCCCAACGTGGGGCTGTTTTTATTTTTATTTTGCTTACAAACAAAAAGTTCAAGCACAGTAGGATTTTTGCCTCTACATTATTTCTCAAGTTCTAACAAGCAACTACTAATTTATATACCTAGAGACCCACACATTAAGTAATGCATTTATATGTAGTTAGTATACACTGGCTAATACCAGCTGGTGAAATACCACACATGACAACTATGCCGCTTATCAGGTACATTATTGTGTTTTCTATAAGCTTACTCTTTGTATTCATTCAAAGGAAAACGATACGGTAAAAAAACAAACAAAAAATCCATTGTAATAGTTGGACTGTGAGAATTCTCATGCTTTTGCAGTGTCAGATTTCTGGCTGGATTGATTTTTATGCAACAGGGAAACAATAGATTATGTAACACTCATAAAAAATACAGGATCCCTGCTTCAACACATGGTGTCATTAGAAGCAATATTATTGAGGATTAAGCTCTTTTCTCCTTAAATCAGTGTTCAACATTATACTTCCAGGCTATGTCTCTTTTTTTTTTCCTGAATTTTTGAATTTTATTTAATTTTTTTTTATAAAGCAGGTTCTTATTAGTTATCTGTTTTACACATATTAGTGTATATATGTCAATCCCAATCTCCCAGTTCATCACACCACCAGGTTATGTCTCTTAATACCTTCTTTGATTGGCGTTATTGGATTACTGCAACCCAATGCTTAGCCTTATTACCGCAAGAAAGCTTAAAATAGCAGATAAAAAAACCCCTACAATAACCAGCAGATAGAAAAAGCTAACTAAATAATAGTTCATGTGAATTCCATGTGGAACCAAACATACAAATATTTATCTAAATTAAATTATGTGATGCACTTCCAGGAAGTAGTCTACTAATTACTATGCTTTGGCACATGGTGATAAAATACACTCTATCCAGGAGAATAAAAGGCACATGTTAATCACTGCTGTCACTGAGACTTTAGTGCTGTCTCTCAGGATTGTTTCCAATGAAACACAATGTGAAATATTTGCAACTCAGTTCATACAAACCCAGGCACACATAAATGTGTACCTAATTCAGTGGGGAAAAGGTATCCTGACTAAGATCCATGCATTTAGATAGCTTCTGTTCTGTCCTTTTCTACTCTGTTCGATTCTATTAAATTATTTTCCAAACCGCTGTTCATGACCAATAAAAGGATTTTACTACCCACTGAGGGGTCATAATCTGCAATTTAAAAAATGTGTGTATATACACACATACACACACATATATATACATATATACACATATATATGTATATAGATACACACATATACACACACATCTATGTACATAAGTATGTACAATATATGTATATACATATATGTATATATTAATATATGAGTGTTAGATAATCACGCATACACACATCACATATAAAGTATTGCATATAAAATCATACTTGTTTAACAATTTGGGTACTAATTAACTTTAAAGGCTAAAGTTAGATTGGGAGGAAAGATGACTTTAATTTTATTTAAACTCCTGGTCTACTCAGCCCTTTGTCCCTTGCCTTCTTTCACACATATGAAACACTTTACAGAAACACATGAAGATGATGAGAATGACAGTGACAGTGACAATACTGCCCACTTCCATCTGGACACTCATCTCAGTTCTCAGTTGGGCCCTACTGCCCTTATGAAATATTTTATATTCAAATGAAGAGGGAACACTGGGCTTCCATGATCACTGGGAAGGACCACGTGGTCCCTTTGAGTATCTCACGTCACCTACAGTTTTGGCTCCAAGTACTGGATGAGTCCCTACCAAGGACTGGCTGAATGAGAAATGAATGGGAGGTTGAAATAAAGAGGCAGAGAGAAGAGACTTCATTCTGAGATACAAACCATCCCACTTAACGTAAGGAGAAAACAACTTTTACAAGGAAAGAGAAAAATGGTGTGAAATACGATGCCTAAGCTGTTTTCAGAATGCGAACTAAAATATTTAAAAATATATTTTTTACAACTATAATTTCTATTTTCTAACAAGGACATGCAGTTATAATACCAATTCCTGACAAATAAAGGAAGAGTTTAGATTATTTTTGCACTCAAACTTGTGGACGGATTCAGAAAACACAGCAATGTGACATTATTTTCTTGACAGAATTATGTCATTTCTTCCTCTGATCACTCAACATCTACTGTGGAAAACACTACGCCATAGCCACACAAATTAATTTATACCCATCAGTTACGACATAAGTTATTAGCATTGAATAGCTGGAGGTATTTGATAATGTTGTTACTCTGTCAGCATCTAGGAGATTTTTTTTGAATGTATTATTTAGGGAAAGGAAATACTTCTCAGCGTTTTGCATTAAGACCCACAGTAAAAATATATCTTAGACTCACAGACATACACACACACACACACACACACACTCACATGTCTGACACCTCTTTTCCAAGACACCAAACCAAACTTTCCTTACTATGGGCGTTGTAATCATTCTAGGCTATCTGATTCAATCTTTTAAATGCTGGTCAAAAACCTCTAAATTGACTTGACTACTCACTCATAGGTGGTCCCCATTTGGAAAACAAAACTGTACTAATCCAATCAGGCCATGGACTCCTGACTTTTATAAGAGATAGATAGATATAGGAGATTCTATAGATAGAATGCATCTATTTCATAAAAATATAGAAATTCATTTTAATCACTTAAACTCAAAGGGCTATCTTATTAAAACACATAAGGGCAAAATATCAACTTTTTTTTTTTTTTTGCGGTACACGGGCCTCTCACTGTTGTGGCCTCTCCCGTTGCGGAGCACAGCCTCCAGATGCACAGGCTCAGCGGCCATGGCTCACAGGCCCAGCCACTCGCCGGCATGTAGGATCTTCCCGGACTGGGGCACGAACCCGTGTCTCCTGCATCGGCAGGTGGCCTCTCAACCACTGCACCACCAGGGAAGCCCAAAATATCAACTTTTATATTTACGAGAGGAATACCTGAATTATAACCATGAGCACGTAAAATCAACAGTATGTTTGAGCAGGGTTAGTACCTGGGCCCAATCCAGGCCACCTCCTGTGTTTGTATGGCCTGCCAGCTAGAAATGGCTTTAACAGACAGGCAGTTACAATAAATTGGATGATAGGGAACATTAAAATCTTGAAGTCCAATTACACGAAATGTTATCTCCCCCAAATAATCTCATTCTTATTGATAGACATCTATTAAAAAACATTATTATTAACATTTTATTATATTTTGGATTTCATTAATAATAATTTTGTAGAAATTTGTTTCCTCTCTTCTTATTTAAGTATCTGCATAATATTCTTGATTTGCCCCTTGGCCCACAAAGACTAAGATATTGGCTATCTGGCCCCTTTACGGAAACTTTGCTGATCCATGCATTAGAGTGTCATTTTTAAATTGTTATAATAATTTCTATTAATACTAATCAGTATTAATTAAACAGTGATCTGACTGCAGCCTTGACCACACTCTGGTACCCAGGTGAGCACGCAGGTGATAGATGCTCCAGGTTCATGACTAAGTGCAGGAATTCCCCACCCTACCTCCCCACACCCCCCAGCTCCAGATGTGAAAGTAACCCTTTGGTTCTAGGGAAAACCATTCCCCTGAAGAGGAGAATCTCTCTGTAGCCAAGGCAACTCAGATGACTTTGTTAAAAATAACTTTGCAAGTGATTTGGGAGGGAGACACAAGAGATATGGGAACATATGTATATGTATAGCTGATTCACTTTGTTGTAGAGCAGAAACTAGCACATCATTGTGGGGCAATTATACTCCAATAAAGATGTAAAAAAAAAAAAAAAGAAGACATAGAAAATAATAATAAAACATCTGGGGAAATCTCTCAAGGGCCAGGAGGACAGAAAAGCTCAAAAAAACAAAACAAAACAAAAAAAACCTTTGCTTTTGTTTTATTAAGATCCATAAGCTCAAAGGGAAATTGGGCTTTTCTTTCAATGAAATTACTTTTCGCCTAGTTCCGGAGATGTCACAGGAGGTGCACAGAGCTGCAGCAGGAGACGATCTACTTAATAAGCATCTCAGTAAAAGGAGCACTTCCTGTCTCCTCACCATAGCAACTGCACTCTGGATAACTGCTACTTCTGGGTCCAGATAAATGGGGCTATTGAACAACCTCATGTTTATTACATTTAAGAAATTCTTATTTGTTTTCAGGTGGACATGAAGCAACATGGCTGAGCTCCCTCTGTGTACATTTTCCACTAGAAAAAAACGTTTTACTCTACCCTGATACACAGGAAGTTTCCCTGAAAAAGATGTGTTGCCTTTTGGGGTATTAAGGTTTTAAAATTTAGCACTGGACAAACACAATTTGAATAAATACAAAGAGTTTCTGGGGAGTATTTATGTTTTCTGCTTTTAATTTTTACCATGTTTTACCTGGATTACTCCTGTTTCTTTCTCTCCCTCTTTCCAATCATCAGAAATACTTCTCTTTAGAACACGCTTAATGGAAAACCTTAAACAACGATCTTCATCAATATTCATCCCTTCTTTGCATTTTAACTAGGGGGTGAGCCAAGGTGTACCGTACTGGCATGATCTTTGATGGTTTTACTTATCCTGTGGGCAATATTTTACAACTTCATGAAAATCTTAATTTTCACATGACGTATTAATCAAAGCCTTGTTTTTAAGGCCTTTGGGTTTATTTATGTGTGGCAATTTGTATGTCTGCTTTGGGTCCTTATTAAATTTTTGTTGGTTGTATGTCTGTTTTAACAATACATAATAACTTTTTCTTATAAAACTACCATGTTGTTAAATCCCCATTTCATGTGAACACACAGTGAGGTTCATTAGTAAAAATGCTAGAGAAAACTATGCATGAAAGAAGCATCCTCTAGGGCTTCCCTGGTGGCGCAGTGGTTGAGAGTCCGCCTGCCGATGCAGGGGACACGGGTTCGTGCCCTGGTCCGGGAAGATCCCACATGCCGCGGAGCGGCTGGGCCCGTGAGCCATGGCCGCTGAGCCTGCGCGTCCGGAGCCTGTGCTCCACAAGGGGAGAGGCCACAACAGTGAGAGGCCCGCGTACCACAAAAAAAAAAAAAAGCATCCTCAGTGTCAAATTACAAACATTTTTGGAAAGTAATTTGAAAACCAACATTCAGAAACAAATAAAACTATTTCCACAAAAAAACCTAGTTGATATAAAAAAAAACAGAATATGTTAAAAATTTCCCTGGAACAAGATTTGTTCAAGGTTTATTTAGCACAGTCTTGGCACATAGATTAAATTAAATACGATCCCTCTGGAAATAGATTCTAAACTCAAATAATCAAGTCTAATAATTAATGATTATTTTCTCCCTGCATAAAATGCTATAGCTCATTTTTGCCCTTAAGCCTCTGATAAAAATAGTGTATCTTTTTTTTTCTTTTTCCAAGCAAAGGTTGCTTTTGAACAAAGAGTTGGTTTTCAATGACAGAATTAGGCAGATTTAGAACTACAGATGTACAAGAAAGTTCTGAAAAAAAAAAAACTAAAAATTTTTTCGTTAATGGCTAATGCAAATCTCAAAAATCTTTGTATTGAAATAAAAACAGTACCTGTTGGGCTTAACTGGTATTTGGTCCTCATAGGGCATTTCACCAGTTAGGCATCTCATTATACGGGATTTGAAGGTGAGGTGAAAGGAGTGACTCTCACACTCTTTATCTGAATAAATGTACCCTGGTGAGAGAAGGGTGGGACCAGGTGTGCTCAACAGGGCTTCTAAGTGCCTGTCACTGTCGCAAGTGCTTTATGTATAAATCCCTCCATTTAATCCTCACACAACTCTATGAGTTAACTCTATGAGCTAATATCATCCCCACTTTACAGACGGGGAAACTGAGGCACATAGGCAGTGATCCAAGGTCACAGAGCAAGCAAGGAGCACAGATGGGTTTCAAAACCTGGCATCTTGTGCCAGAGGTGGGCGCTCTCAACAACCTCACAGCCCCATCTCTTGATCAGCACTCAGGTTCACGGGTGGGTAAGTGGTGAAGTCAGAACAGGAACAAAACTGACTTCTGCTCCGCCTTCACACTCCAAATCCTGCCTTTGTTGGCTCCTAGCTGTGCTCTGGGCCGTGTCCTGGACACGGCCACTTCGACAATGAGACAGGACAGACTCAATCCATCTCCCTGAGTTGCTCTGATAATGAATGAAATTCCAGGATGAGAGCACTTTTCATCAAGTAGATGCTTAATAAACTTCATTCCCTCCCCCTTACACCCACATCTTAAACGTCTCTCTGTTCCCAGCTTATTCACAAACTCCTACAGCTTAATGTTCAAGGGAAACAATCATTTGAAACAAGCGGAACTGAAGTTCGACATGACTTCAAATTAATCAGGATTCTATTTTGTGCCGATCCGTGGAGAATGTGCTGAACAAAATATATTTCTTCAAAAGATATTTTCCTAACTGTGTTTTCTAGTCGATTTACTGTCAGCAAGAGAAACTTACAATTTGCACATTGCTGAATATCTGATTTTAATTCCCAAGTCATCCATTCCTTACACATGATCTAGAATACAATTAAAGAATGGACTTAGTTGTTTCTTTGAAACTGAAAGCTACTTTATTTATTTATATAATTGTTTTAACTGATGCAACTCTCCAGAACACAAAATAACAATGAACACAAAAAATAAATCACATCTCAAATTACAAAACGACACATAGTGAGTTGCAAAGGGGCCCCTGAAAAGATATGCCCAAGTCCTAACCTTCAGTACCTATGAATGTGACTTTATTTGAAATAGGGTCCTTGTAGACGTATTTAAGGGTCTCAACACAAAACCATCTTGGATTTAGAGTGGGCCCTCAATCCAATGACTGGTGTCCTCATAAGGGAAAAGAGAGGAATTTGAGACAGACACACAGGGAAGAAGGTGACATGAAGACAGAGGCAGAGACTGGAGGGATGCAGCCCCAAGTCAAGCAGCCCCTGGAGCCTCCAAGATCCAGAAGAGGAGAGGAAGGACCCTCCCCTAGAGCCTTCGGAAGGAGTGTGGCCCTGCTGACACCGTGGTTTCAGATTTATGGATTCCAGAGTTGTGAGAGAATGTAGTTCTCTCAGCTCTGGGGTAATTTGTTATGGCAGCCTTATGAAACAAGTACACTATATTTTTGAAGAGAAAAAGAAAAACACGGAATGAAAATATTCTTTAATGTACAGAACTACTTGAAAGTGCCCCCTTGCCTTTTTCTCCTCCCCTGGAGCAGTGGGAGAAAAGATTTAAACAACAGTCCTAAGAGCATAATCTAAGCATACAGCTCAACAGGTGTGCTGGTTCTCTAACATTCTTAAGAAAACGTAAGCATTTAAAACTATCGTTTTATTATGAGCAACAGAAATTACTGGGGTTTTTTTCCCCTGCTTTTATAGTTTCCCTCTTTAAGGAAGAATAAATAATTGACTTAAAAAATAAAACATGTCAAACTCATGTGTTAATTAAAAAAAGAAAAGAACCGTAGAACAGCTTGAGTCCCGGAAACCGCAAGGGCCAGTTTCCAGGTACTGCTGTGGTCGGCCGTGGGGTGATGGGGCTGCTCTGGGCCTTCCTGCTTCAAAGCTGCTGCACTTGGGAGATGGCAGCTCCCCTGTGCTCCCTCCGCCCTGGACACCCAACCTCAACCTCACCCGTGCTCCCCCCCCCTCAGTGGACCTCCACATCTGCACCTGTGCCGAAAGCCTGTCCTTGCTTCCCTGCATCCCACCCTGCTCACCTCTTTGCTTGCTAATTTCCCCTCCTCTCCAGCGCCTCTGTTCTGCCCCAGCATCTTCTCAAAACGGCCCCGCATCGCCCACCGGCCCCTTCAACCATAACGTGCTCCTTAATTTCTCATCAGCTCAGTTCTCTTGGTGGCACTCCACCTGGACAGCTCCGTCAGTGGTCTCAAGGGACCAGCAAACCAATGCTTCTGTTCACTCGTCATTCTACTCGACCTCTTCGCAACACGGATGAGTTTTCCTTCCATCGGTGTCTGCACTTGAACTATCCTTGCCTCCCTCCCCCCTCTGACTACTCGCTGGGCTTCCTTCACAGGTCCTGTTTCTTTTTCTGTCATTCATTTATTCCACAAATATTCATGGAGCACCTATTATGTGCCAGGCAGGGAAACAAATAGAGAAAGAGTTCTTCCTCCATGGAGCTCACATCCTTTGGGGGAGGCGAGCAGTCGGGGAGACATGAAGGTACCTCCAATATTCCTATGTGCTAAAGAGAACGAACAGGAAATGAAACGGGGAAAGGGCTGCCATAAAAGCCAGTGTTCAGGGGACCCTTTGACGAGGAGGTGACATCTGTGGGGATCTTACGTGGCTGCTATCAGGAGAGGAGACTGGGGCACAGATGGAAGTAGGGAGGCCAGTTAGGAAGCTCGAGGTGTAAGCAGATAAGTCTACAAACACCTTGGTAATGAAAGCCTCAAGCCTGGATGGGCTCATGGGGAAATGAATGAAGATAGACAGAGAAGACGCCCAAGGGCTGTGCCTGCAGTGGCCCTACACTGGTCATCCTACCTTCTCAATACACCGTCTTCTGGGACCTGACCCTCTCCTGGTCACCTTCTCTCACAGGCCCTTTCTCTGTCTCCTTTGCTGGCCTCTCTCATCGCTTGACCTCTAAATGGCGGCATCCCCAGGGCTCATCCCGCTTCTGTTCTTTTCTTTATCTTCACCCCCTGCCATAGTGGTCCCATCTCATATCATGATTTTAATCAGACTAGGGGTAGATTAAACTGATGATGAAATTTGTTGGATAATTACACTGGGGGTAAAAACGGCATTGGATTATCTTGGGCATCTGAGAAAGTATGGTTGCTTGATTCCGTACACAAATGCCTCTTGGGTTTACACTGCCAATCCAGAACTACCTGTCTTCCAGAACTGGCTACTGCAGCCTCTGCGACTCTGCCCTCAGACGTTTATGTGACATTTCACACTTAACGTGACCCAACGGTGACTGTGAAATTGCCTCCAGAACTGTTCCCCTCACCACCTCCGACATCTCAGTGAATGACAGCCCCAATCTCACAGCCGCCTGGGCCTAAAGCCTGCTTTGAGATGGCAGCCAAGTCTGTCTCCTCTACCTTCAAAATATACCTGTAACCTGAGCCCTCCTTACTCCCAGCCCTGCACCACACTGGCCTAAGCCACCGCCATCTCTACCCCAGATTTCTGCAGCGGCCTCCTCAACAGCAAGCTTCCCTGCTTCAAATCTTGCCCCCGGAGTCTACTTTCAAGGTAGTCAGAGTGATCCACCCCAGAGCTAAGTAAGGTCCTGCCCTTCTGGTGCTCAATCCCTTTGGTGCCTCATCTCACACGGAGGAAGAGACCCAGCCACACTCAGTTCAAAAGTCTGGTGTCTTCTATTCTGTAACTTATATCTGCTTTCCCCTCCCCCTCATCTCTATAAGCGGCACTTATTGTAAAGTTCAGATACTTACAATCCAGAAATAGCTTACTGCATATGGAGAGGGACACACAGAGGCCAGCCAGTATTAATATCAATGTACTAAAAGCAGACCAGTATCATGGGTGGAATAATAGATGTCTTAGTCTACTCAAGCTGCCTTAACAAAGGACCACAGACTCAGTGACTTAAACAGCGGACATAATTTGTCACAGTTCTGGAGGCTGGGAAGTCTAAGGTCAGGGTGACACCTCGACTGGGTTCTGGTGAGGGCTCTCTTCCTGGCTTGCAGATGGCAGCCTTCTCACTGCATCCTCACAGGGTGGGGAGAGAGAAAGCTCTGGTATCTCTTCCTCTTTCACAAAGACACCTGTTCCATCAGACCAGGGCTCCACCTTATGACCTCATTTAACCTAATTGCCTCTTCAAAGGCTCTGTCTCCAAACACAGTCACATACAGGGGGGTTTAGGTTTCAACATATACATTCGGGGAGACATGATTCAGTCCACAGCAATAGGTTAAAGTGTCTACTTGCATGTTTCTCTCTTACACACTCTGTGACAATCACCAAATGCTTTCAGTTGTGTCCTTTGGGTCTCTTTCTTCCCTCTAGTTTTTTTTTTGTGTTTTGTTTTGTTTTGTTTTTTGTGGTATGCGGGCCTCTCACTGTTGTGGCCTCTCCCGTTGTGGAGCACAGGCTCCGCACGCTCGGGCTCAGCGGCCATGGCTCACGGGCCCAGCCGCTCCACGGCATGTGGGATCTTCCCAAACCGGGGCACGAACCCGTGTCCCCTGCATCGGCAGGCGGACTCTCAACCACTGCGCCACCAGGGAAGCCCCCACCCTAGTTTTTGTCTGAAGGTTTCATTCTGCCCCAGCCCTGAATATTCTATTAACCAGCCCAGTCTCCTCCTTCTGCAGACCCCCAGCCCCCTTCAATTGTGTGTCTTCAACTCCCAGGACACAGCAATGAGCAAACAGGAATGCATGTGGATGGTGTTGGCTGGAGAAAGGCTTGCTCTGCATTACCCAGAGAGTGGTGGCCAACAAACAACAAGAATATCAGGATTTATCCTCTTTAAAATAGTACCTACTGATTACCACATGTGAAATCCTCAAGATAAATCAGAATTAATGAACGTGTAGCTAGTTGACTGCAAAAAACATTGTATCAAACATTTTATCTTTTTAGCCCTTTAATAGCAGCTCTTTTCTCCTTGGGGCAAATGTTTTCTTCACCTTTCAGAAATAATTACACAAGCCCAGTGAATTCCGGAGGAGATAAGTTCAGTGAGGGAAAGGAAAGGTCATGTATGTTTACATTACTGGCTAGAAGAGGTCTGGGTAAGCCACGTGTTAGAAGAAGTTCAGAAAATCCACCAGCTTTTATAAAATGTTCCCTTTAACTGACTGGCATTGTTACCCCATGAAAGGTGTTAATGCTACTGAAATCATTCAATCATAGGAAACAGCATCCATGAAGCAACAGGAAACGAATGGCCAATAGCAAACACTTGAAGGATTGTACAAAGGAAGTCAAACCTTGGAGACTGAATCTGTTTTCCTATTGCATGTATTAGTTTGCAAGAGCCGCCGTAACAAAATACCACAAACTGGGTGGCTTAAAAAATGAGCATTTGTTTTCCCACAGTTCTAGAGGCTGTAAGTCCAGCCAAGGCCAAGGTGTCAGCAGATCTGGCTTCTTCTTCTTCTTCTTTTTAAATTGAGGTAACACTGTTTTATGTAAGTTTATGTGTACCTTATCATTTGACTTCTGGTTACACGACAGCATGCTCACCACCAAAAACTATTCAATGCTTCATGAATTTGCAAGGGTATCCTTGCCCAAGGGCCACGCTAATCTCTGTATTCTTCCAGTTTTAGTATCTATGCTGCTGAAGCGAGCACAGGGTTGGTTTCTTCTGAGGCCCCTCTCCTTGGCTTGTAGATAGACGTCTTCTCTCTGCATTCTTACATGGCCTTTCTTCTGGGTCTGTGCATCCCTGGTGTTTCACGTTCCAATTTCCTCTTCTTCTAAGAACACCGATCCTACTGGATTAGAGCCCACCCTAATGACCTCATTTAAACTTAATCACTTCTCAAAGACCCTATGTCCAAATGCAGTCACATTCTGAGATCCTGGGGGGTACGTCCTCAAAGCATGAATCTGGGGGGACACAATTCAGCCCATAACATAGTGCCTAACAAATACTCCAACACTTAGTAATTTGAAACAACAATCATTTATTCTGCTCACAAATCTAATGGCACAGGGCTCAGCAGGGACCGATCATCTCTGCTCCAGTTTGTGTAATGTGGGGAGACTCAGCTGGGGTTGGAGAATCCTGTCTTCAGATGGTTAATGACCACGGCTGACAAGCTGGTGGGGTTGGCTGTGAGCTGGGCACTCAGCGTGGGGTGGGGGTTATGGGCTAGAGATCTCAGTTCCATCAGCAGCAGTAGTCAATGTTCTTAGATGCTCAAGAGGTGGCAAATCAAGCCTTCTGCCTGATGTTTCTAACCTTTCTACACCAACACCCAGTGGGGTGACGGGCATGAAGCAGATATTAAACGAATACTGAACTGTTTTTGTTTTTTAATAGACTTTGTTTTTTAGAGAGTTTTAGGTTCATTAGCAAAACTGAGTGGAAGGTACAGAGATGTCCTCTACGACCCCTGCCCCCACCCCTGCATAGCATCTCTGGTTATCAACGTCCCCTCCAGAGTGGCAGCATTTATTACAAACGTTGAGGCAATGCTGACACATCATAATCACCGAAAGTCCACAGTTTACACCCGGGTTCACTCTGGATGATGTACAACCTATGGGTTTCGACAAATGTATAGTGACATGTACCCACCATTAAACTATCATACCAATTAGTTTCAGAGCCCCCAAAATACTGATTTTTAAATCACCAAAGAAGGTATACTTGATAGGGACACTCAAGAGGGTTGGGCATTGGTACACTACTCTCCCTCCTAGAAAGAAATACCTGATTTGGGGAATGTTATGAGCCAGAGAATCACGTGTCCTTTCAAAAAGCACTCTTTTAAAAGCACCTATTAAAAAGTGGTGGACCTAGAGACTGTCATACAGAGTGAAGTAAGTCAGAAAAAGAAAAACAAATATGGTATATTAACGCATATATGTGGAATCTAGAAAAATGGTATCGATGATCTTATTTGCAAAGCAGAAATAGAGACACAGACGTAGAGAAAAAATGTATGGACACCAAGGGGGGAAAGGAGGAGGGTGGGATGAATTGGGAGATTGGGATTGACATATATACACTACTGATACTATGTATAAAATAGATAACTAATGAGAACTGACTGTATAGCTCAGGGAAAACTCTACTCAATGTTCTGTGGTGACCTAAATGGGAAGGAAATCCAAAAAAGAGGGGAGACAGATATATATATATATATATATATATATATATATATATATTTTGCTGTACAGTAGAAACTAACACAACACTGTAAAGCAACTATACTCCAATAAAAATTAATTAAAAAATAAAATAGATAACTAATAAGGACCTACTGTATAGCACAGGGAACTCTACCAAATACTCTTTAATGACCTATATGGGAAAAAAAATCTAAGAAACAGTGGATGTATGTATATGTATAACTGATTCACTTTGCTGTACACCTGAAACTAATACAACACTGTAAATCAACTCTACTCCAATAAAAAATATATTAAAAATGAAAAAAAAAGTGGTTCTAATAAGCTTCAAGCCTCCATTGTGGTCTTGGTTTATGGAGGACCAGTAGTGACGACCTGAAGCCAGCACTCCCAGGCGCCCACTTTTATGGTATGACTGTTGTGTCTTCCAAGGTGCTAGGAATCAACATTGACTTAGGGCACCCAGGTGGGTGTGACTTAATCTCTTTTTGAATCGGTTAATTGTGATAAAAAGTAGACTTTCATGGGCTTCCCTGGTGGCGCAGTGGTTAAGAATCCACCTGCCAATGCAGGGGACATGGGTTCGAGCCCTGGTCCGGGAAGATCCCACATGCTGCGGAGCAACTAAGCCCGTGCACCACAACTACTGAGCCTGCGCTCTAGAGCCCACGAGCTACAACTACTGAGCCCACGTGCCACAACTATTGAAGCCCACACGCCTAGAGCCCGTGCTCTGCAACAACAGAAGCCACCACAATGAGAAGCCCACACACCACAATGAAGAGTAGCCCCCGCTTGCCACAACCAGAGAAAGCCCGTGTGCAGCAATGAAGAACCAACACAGCCAAAAAATAAATAAATTTAATAAATTTTAAAAAGTAAGTAGACTTTCATGAATTTCATGAATAGTGGACTTGCATTTAACACTTATAGAAGAATGAACCATGAGTAAATGTAATACTGACAAATTATTACTTTTAAATTTTTAATTGCTATATAGATTTAACTACAACCTTAACTAACAACAATTAATATCACTGCTACTGTGCCCTCCAAGTACTAATAGATCTTTGCCACAGAACTTTTACTCACAACATAGGAAACTCATGTTAAAACTTGTTGCAATCTAGCATTTTTTTCTCCTCAGATCTTTGTAAGATGAAAGAGTGAAAAATGAAGTCCCTGGAGCCAACCTAACAAGCTCACCTGATTTAATCTTCAATGGATGGTCTTAAAATCCTCCAAAAATGTGGTTACCTTTACAATTTTCTTCTTTTTTCCACAGTCTCTTAGGAATTTCCCACCCGCTGACCTCCTCATCCACTCCTTGGCTATAAATACCGACTATTTCTTGGATTCAGGATTGAGCTCAGGTCTATATTGGGGTCTCCTTGCCCCTGTTGCAGTAATTCCTGAATAAAATCTGGTTTTGCCACTTTAATTGCTGTCCAGCTCTGGTTCTCTTTGACAGGCCCCAGTCTAAAAGTTTTCCTGAACAAGAACAGAGGAAGACCAAAGCTCACAGGTACATCTGATGTTTGACTCTTGGTACGATCTCACCTATGCTTATTAACCTTCCCACCTGCCATGTGCATCTCCCCTCTGCCCACCCACCGAATTAGCGAGGAATGCCTTCTATTTGGTGAGCAGTTTTGCAGTTACAGACTTCATGTATCTGTATCCTCTGAATTTCACAACATTCCTTTGAAAAAGAAATGACTATTCTTGCTAGTATTTCCTTTTGTTGTTCAAGCATGTGGCAGAAGAAAAGAATTAAATTGGGCCTAAAAACAACGACTGAAGTATAAAGTGGCCATTGGTATGTATGGATTAAATCAAAAGACACTATCTTAGAATTCGTCTGTAATGGTTAGAATTGGAAAGTCACATAATGGGTAATAAGTTTTTTAGTCTCTGATTCTGTTACCAAATAAAATCTATATTGCTTGTAATACTCCTCTAGTATGCTTTTTTTCCTTTGCAATGTATTCTTATGCATATCATTATTATTTAATTTTTGGATGACTTGCATTGTCCATCCTTGAACTTTAGGAAATATTAGGACATTTAAGAACTTTAGGAAATACTGAAAGGTAGGTGCTTCAGAGCATTAGGGAAGAACACAGCTTACATCCTTTGTGCAATGTAAGCTCACAACCACTTTGGGTTTCAAAAGACAGTTTTTGAAGTGGATACACTAGTCTGACAGCCAGAGTGTATTCATTGGAAGAAGGGACAGAAAAAAAAGACTTTTGGAATGCTACACAAAAACTTGGCTTTGTAAATCAAACACAAGCCTGGTTTAGAGAAGTTACTGAGAGCCACAGAACCGGGAGGAACACAAGTTGACATCATGCCAGGAAGAGACCAGAACTCTCTCTGGACAGGAAAAAGAGTTCTAGAAAAGACTAGAGGAGAAAACCAGTAGGATATGGAGGCTAGTGTGAGGTGCTAGACCATACTTTCTGCCCCTTAGGTTTAGGGACCCAAAAAGAGGGGGATTTTCCCCTCTGCCCTCCAGGGAGGAGTAGGCAGGTGGCCATTCTCCAAGGACTGGGTATGACAGCAGTAGAACTGGTGCCTTTGAGCAGGGGGGCCTGAGATAAAGCTCCGTCCTCTTGATCCATCCCTCCCCTCCCCTCCCCTCCCAACCTGCGTCCTCAGTAGTTCCTATGAGCCCTGGGCTCTCTCCTGCTGCCCACAGGAATGAAGAAGGTAGTTGGGAACTGAAAGTCGGGGTGTATTTCTGGGAGTGGGAGGGGAGGCAGACCTGTACATACATGTTAAACACAACGTGGTTTTAAAAATCTTTACGAATACACACCATGAGGTAAGTGTTAATAAGAGAGCATAGGTGGATGCCGATAAATAATGTGATGCCACATTATAAAGTCAGAGGTAATATTACAAATCAGAGGGGCCAAAGGTGCTGGAAAAATAAGGGCCTTTCCAAAAACTGATATTAATATGAAAAATAAAATAAAATTAAATCCCTACTTCACGCCATACACAACAAGTTCAAGATCCATTAGAGAACAAATCTGAAGAATTAAATCTTAAATATTTTAATAAGAAAATAAAGGAGACTGATACTATGAACTTAGCTGAGGGGAGGATTTCTTAGACATAGGAAGAACAAAATTTGAATACATTAAAATTTAAAAGCAAAAAAAAAAAACCATTAAGAGACATGTCATAAGTTGGGAGAATATATTAGAATCAAGATAACATCAAGAATGTATAAATATCTCCTATTTTTATTAATAATGGCTTTCCTTTATTGAACACCAAGCCCATTTAAGTACTGTACGTGTTGTAATTTATTAAGAACATACAACTCTAACAAGGTAGATAATTATATTAGTCTCATTTTAAAGATTAAGATAAACCACAGGTAATCAAGATTAAATTTGTACAAGAGCGCACAATTAGAGGTGTGGGATCTACACGCAGGTAATAGTCTCATCTAAAAAATACCTTCAGGTGCTGGTTCCAGCACCCTCACTCTTAATCCAAAGTGTGTGAACAGGCATTTCTCAGACAACTAACGACTCTGAAGATGCTAAACTTCAGGGATAACTGAGGAAATGCAAATTGAAACAACAGACCCATCAAATTGGCAAAGATTTAAAAGGCTGACAATACCAAGAGTTGGCACATATGGGGTGAAACAGGAACTGTTGTTAACTGATAGTGAGAACGTCAACTGGCACAACCATTTCAGACGACAATGAAAGGTAGCTCTTAAATTTGAAGATGCACATCCCTCTGGTCCAACAATTTCAAAGGACACACATACAAAGACAGACTTTACTTGCTAAATGTTCACCAAGAAGAGTGTGGAAACCATCTAAATATCTACCAATCAGAGAACGGATAAATACATTGCAGTCTATGCATGCCATGGGATACGACAAAGCAGAAAAATGCATGAAGTATGTATACATACATTTATGTGCATAAATCTCAACAAGGTTGAGTCACAAAAGCAAGGCTTAGGTGGATCTATAAATCCATATCTATATCTATGTAGTATGATGCTGTTATGGTTAATTTTGTGTCAACAGGGTACTCAGATATTCGGCTAAACATTATCCCAGATGTTTCTGTGAAGGTATTTTTTAGATGAGACTAACTTTCAATTCAGCAGACTTTGAGCAAAGCAGATTGCTCTCCATAATCTGGGTGGGCCTCATCAAATCAGCTGAAGGTCTGAAAAGAAAAAGATTGACTTTCTGGGAAGGAGAGGGAATTCTGCCAGCAGACTGCCTTTGGACTCAAATCACAACTCTTCCCTGGGTCTTCAGCCTGATGACCTACCCTGCAGAATTTGGATTTGCCCACACTTCACAATTACATGAGCCAATTCCTGAAATAAATCTCTCTTTATCTATACATCCTGTTGGCTCTGTTTCTTTGGAGAAGCCTGACTTATAGAGATGATGATATAAATGTCACAAACGCACAGAACAGTTTATGGACACACATATGTGAATGACATTCCTAGGTCTGTACGGTAATGTCCTGCTTATTTCTCAGTGTAATAAACAGTGGGCCATACACAACCTTCATGGCACTGCGGAGGATGGTTTAAAATTCCCATTAACATGCAAGAAGTGCTGGGGGACAGACAATTCCGAGAGTTGCTTTTCAAGTGAGTTTTATTTTTCAGGAAAGTGAATATGCCTCATTTTCCAGCATGAGACTAAGATGACTGGATTTTCCTCAACTATAATTTAAATCATTGGACCAGTTCTAAAAACTGTACTGAAGTGTTATATCAGAATAAAAACTTCACATCAATCAATTGATACAGTCAGTGCAAATTACCCATTTTCCTGGGCTGTCGTTTTTATTTATTTTTTTATTTTGTAACAGAAAATAATTTATCTGCCAATGTGTATTATACTTTACAATGTGTTTTTTCATTATGAATTAGACAAAAATATGTTGTGATGGTTTCTGGACCATGTCAGACATCATTCAGATAGGACACAAATAATTCAATGCATTCTAAGTTATTATGTTACTGTAGGCAGATTCATGGCTGCAGGTCATTTCTCTTTTTGCATGAAACATTATGCCAATATTTCAAGGTGATGTGGCATGGGAACCACCTGCTGCATATTTAAAGCCCTATGAGATCAGAATTCCAAAAGAAACACAAATACTAAGTGACACTAATATATTAAAAATCATCTACAGTCATATTCTTGTTTTTGTATAGAAACAGCTCATAAAATGTTTTCTAGTGTGCCTTCAAGAAATTTCTTTAAAGATGACTCAGAAAAAACAATTGCTAATTAATTTTAACACCATGTCAATTTTGCTAATAAAATTCTAATTAAAATCCTTGTGATGTAAATCAGTCCTTCTTTGTGTGTGTATGTGTGTTATTATACAGGCTTTCAGCCATCAGATACTTATTAAGTTTACATGAACCTATAGAATGGGCTTGGCTGTATACAGATCTTTTGACATATCTAGTTCTGCCTGCCATAAGCATTGGGCAAATTAATGGTGATAGTCTAATATTTAAGGTACCATGGAGGTAGGCTAATTGATGCTCATTAGGAAAATGAAATATCCTGGGAGGCAAGAAGGGACTGAGGGGTAAGAACTAGCTTTTTTAAAAAGAGTCAGAAACAGTGGATAGGGCAATTTGGACATTATCATATTTCAGGCTGATTATACGCGATTGTATAATGAAAAATATATAAATCTACAGCAACTTCTATGCTGTAAGATATAAGTGTTCCTTTGGGGGGGGATGTTCTGGACATTGTAACTTCAGACGCTGCTAAATGTGAAAACCCCAGCAAAGCAAGTATGTCCATTTCGGTCCCTACTACTTGCCTGGCCCTGTGCTAGGTTCTGGGAACACCACTAAATAAGACACAGACACGGCTTTAAAGCAGGATGCTTGCCTGGCAGGGACAGAAGCAGTAAGCCAGAAAGTGTAGTACAGAGTGTGTTGGGCTATAAGGGGCACCTCATCCAGGCTGAGAATCAAGGAGAGCTTCCTGGAAGAGATGGCTTTTGAGCACAGTTCTAAATGTCACGGTTGTTGACAAAGAGGGGGCAGGAAGGCATTTCACATAGAGAAGCAGCGTTGCCTAAAGGCTCCTAAATGAGAGACAGCAGGTTCACTGGGGATTGATATCGATCGTCTGTGGGTGTAGCTTAGCACTGCAGTAGAGGGGTGTTAATAAAAGAGAAGGCTGCAACGAGAAACAGGAATAAGATCATGACTGAGCTTGTTGCCCATCAAACAGGATTTTATGTTGAAAGTTCTCCTCTTCTATTTGTAAATGAATTTGCAAGGCAGCAATGGCTCTTGTGTGGTAGAGAAGTAACAGGCTCCCAAGTTGCCACCCTCATCGTGTAGGAAGAGAATAGATGGGAAAAGGGCCTGACACCTCCAAAGAGCAAACACTTATTTCGATGATCAGGTAGCGAAGTGGATGGCGAAGTGTTTATCTTTACATCCACAACAGCAATCAGCTCAAGACATCATCTTGTCATGGGTCCCAGGAGACACGGAGGGCTAATTAGGGTAACGAAAACCTCCTGCTTCTCCACTACGTGTGTGCAATTAGTCAAACCATCTATGCCTAAAAAAGTGAACTCTGGGAAACCACACATGGCACATATTTGCTTTATGAATCTGACAAGTCTATAATTAGGATTTCGCCACTTCTAAATTCCACTGAGGTTCCAAGAAAATGTTGAAACCTGATAAAAGCAGAGGCACACACGAAGGCACTAAATCTTTTCTACGTTTATGGAAACACCTGGGTTCGAATCCTCATTTCCTAATAGACCAGCCTGATACACGTGTGCTCTGGAAAAGCTCATCTCAATATGGGCCTCTTCTCCATGAGGGACCAGAGTTCTTGGTGATTTATCCTTCCCGTTGTCAGCATCTGCAATTCCCAGGCTGCCTTTACTACTGGATTCCTAAGTGATGAAAAGCCAGGGATGTAAATGAACCTTTATGTTCAGCCTTCTTCCAAGAGACATAAATAATTCAAGCGAGACAGAAAGAATGTTTCTTTTGTGTAAAAAACAAATAATTTTCACTTGTAAATACAGTTTTCTAATACTACAAAAAGGTGGACCCTCCAGGGAGTATCAGATAAATTAGTCCAACTGAAGAAGAACAAGCCAGAAAGTTTGCAAACTAAAATCCGCGGTGGGGTCAGTGTGGCGATCCTAGAAGGAGCAGGCTGTTAGGACTCAGGATGCTGGACTCCACTCCCCTTTTGTTATTTCACTAGATGAAAAGCACCCGAATCCAAATCGTGTGACAGACATGAGAGCCATACCGGGCAGAGCAGAAGCTTCTTGGTGTCTCATGGCCCACCTCTAATCTCAGCCACTGCTGCCGGGGACGTTTCTCTGTGAGTTCAGATGACACAGCAGTATCTGCCATGGTCTTGTACTTTCTGCCTGGGGCCGTCACCAAAACCACGGCGGCCCACTTGGCTGCAAGTAAGCACAGCCCAGAAGCGCAGGGAAGTTAATGAGCACAGGCAACCCACAATCAATGAAAGCTGGCGGATAAACAGCCCACCTCCCCGGACCACTAGGGGAAGCATTCGTCTGCTTCCTAGAATTCAACCCCTCACTCAGTGCCAAAGGCAGTGACCTTGATGGTCAATGCTTAGGTTATTTTCCCTCCTTCCCTGACTCACTCTCCCGCTTGCGTCCAAGTCTTTGTCTCAGGTGTGGCTTTTAGGGGTCCCAACTTTGGCCAGCGCTAAAGAAGAGAGATCACCAAACTGGTCTGAATCGCCAGATTGCCTGGTGAAAGCAGGGCGCTCGGGGGGAAGAAGGAGGACAAGTCCAGCTGAGGTACCAGCAGGAGGTGAGCCGTGGGCCTGTGCGGTAATGAGATGACGAGATGCTGGCCTGAAGGTGGTCAGGAGTCACCTTGGCCGGAGCATCCATCTGGAATTCTAAGAATCCTGCTGTTTCCCAAGCAGCTGAGCCATCAGCTGACCTCACTTCCGCTGGGACACAGTGCCCAGACCACTACTGGTTTTGCCACTTTTTTCCTGTAACCTTTGCTAAGAAATACATTTTGCTTGGCAGCCAGAGCTTATGTACATGTACACAAGTACATATGCATATTTATATTTATTATTCACTGGGTATATAAATGAACAAAAAGGTCAGAAACTTTATTCCTACTATACATGATGAAATCTGACCTCTTCCATTCTGTCATATTCTCTCTTTCTCTCTGACTCTTGTTTCACAAAATTGATTTCAAAACCCTTACCTATCAGTTGCAACCTGTAGCTTAAAAATCATTAGTCTAGACCAGTCTTCCTAGGAGCTTGAAGATACCATCCGTGCTCTTTGTGCCTTGCTTTTATTACTTGGTAAAAGTAAGAAATAATGAAGAGGAGATGATCTGATGATAGAAGTCCTTCCTGTCTTTCAGAGAATTTTACGTGTCGATGTCAGATTCATAATAAAGTATCAGATTATACAGTCCATATTCCATTAATTTTAGTAGTTAACAGAAGACACAGTTTAAATGGAAAAACTATATGTTGTGTTATGTTTTTTCCAGAAAATACATTTGCTAAGATGTTGTATATCCTTTCAGCAATATCATACTTTTAGATTCAGAATTAGGATATAAAGTCATAAAATAGTTGCAAAGATATAGCTTTAATTTAATTTCTTTATCTCTGATATATTCTAGGCTTTTAAAAAAAATCATCAGTTCTGCTTCTTACACCATTCTTCTTGCTCTGTTGCCCTAAAAGTGACCACGTGCCTTTATAGTTAACGGTCCCCTCCGTCTAGGTAGAGACAGCCTGCCAGTCTCAGTCCGGGTGCTCCCCCTTGCCTGGAAGCCTCCCTGACCTGACCTCCTCCTTGGCCGTGTCCCCACGTCACTGTCTGCACACCTCTAGTCTCATCAGATCCTGGGGTTGTCATCTGTTTACGTGGCTCTGAGTGCCTGAAGAATGGAACCTGTGTTATTCTTAGCATCCCGAGCACCTCACACAGTACCTGACACAAAGCAGGGGACCATCAGACGTCCACGATAGGAATAAAATACATCCTGTCTTTTACATTTTCACTCAGATGCTCCTAGGTGCCCATATCCTGACCTCAGGCTCTGATGCCATTTCTCAAAGGGAGAGCAACTACTTAGTAGCACAACGAGAACATTCACATTCTAATGCATATGGCATCTGGCATCTTCTTTATCAAACTGAATTTGGTCAAAAGAACACCAGTTGAGCACTGGGAAAGTTATTCATAGGGTCCGCTCACAAGAGAGCAACCCCTTCCTCTCCAAACAGTGAATGATGAGGACAGACTCATTCTCCTACAGATCAAGTTCTGAGGTGCTCTTCTGTATTAATCAGAATCCTCTGGTTGCAAGTAACAACAACACAAGAGGAAAAAAACAACACGCAAGCAAACAACAACAGTGGCTTCCCAGGCCAGGGGACTTTATCATCGGGCTCCAGTAACCTCCAAAAGAGCAGGCTCAAAAAGAGCCTCACGGTCCCTCTTGCCCAGGTCCCCACCACTGCTTCTCTCCAAATGCAGTCCCTCATCTCTTCTAAGGACTCCCCTGCTTCCATCTCTTCACTCTTCACCACCAGGGATAAACGCACATCACCCTTTCCGGTCCCAAGTCCAGAATTTCCAGGGAAGGGCTGCCATGGCTCCACCCGGTGAGGTACTGAATCGTGGGTCGTCACTGTCAGCAGGAGGGAGGCCCTGATTGGTCGCCACTGGAAAAAGTCACCATCCTTCCGCAGCCTCAGAAAACGGCCGCTCCCCTGGCAACCACGTGGCTGGAGCACAGAGACACACCTTTTGCAGAAGAGAGGGAGCTATTATTCTGGACACAGAAACTGATGAGGGTCTACGGCACACTCCTAGGGTGTATCTCCATTTTCACATGGTTTTACAATATTCATTTGTAGCACTTTCCCCTACTCGTGGGCAAAGATCCACTCTCTTACTGCCTAAGTCTCTTTAAGTAATTTCAATTTGCATCTCATCCCTTAAACTCGATTTTAAGCTATAGGAGAACAAAAGTAGCTTTTTAATTTTGTTTAGAACTGCCTATGAGGTATCTAACAGGATGTTCTGGCCCAAGAAGAGCTCCACTAACCACACATGACTGTGTCTTTCTTCTCAGCACTTTGGATTTGCTACTCACGTAGTCAATGATAGTGCATTCCACACCCACCTTCAGTTTCAACAATAAAGATGATGACTTGTCTTGGACCATTTCTACTTCCACCATGTCTTTATTCCTTCAAATAATCACTTTTATTTTCAGAGTTATATTTTATCCATCCATACATGACCTCATATGAATAAATATCCCTCATTTCATGATGTCAGGTGAACAAATGATCCTGAATGCAACCAGAACTGACCTTCAGAGAGGACTTTTCAAAAACTATAAAAGGATCATATAAAAGGATACGTTCCATTGAGAACATCTGTTTTACCCAACATTGGTCTTTCTACGTAATCTCTGACGTCATCACTCAGGCTCAGACCCCTCTTCCACATGAAAAGAGATAAATGAAAATCTGAGTCTTTTTAAAAGACTCTTATGAGTTTAACAAAAAGTAACCTCAGTTGTTACTTTAACTTAATAAAGTAAAGTAGGATACGCCGGGCCCCAAATATGGGACGTGTGGTGGCAGCTGGTTTTGTGCGGTTTAACAGTGCTGTCGATTTGAGCAGAGTCCCAGGGAATTAACATTTCGCCTACCTTAGGGTCCTGACAGACAAAGTTAAGCTACTGGAGAGAGAGAAGTTGGATACTTAGCAGAGAAGCTAAGACAGAGGCATCAAGTATGAGCCATATTCAGGGAACGACGTGTTTAATGGCTGGTATCAGGTTCTTCTCTGACATCACAGGGTCGTTGCTTCTGACCCAGGTTCCCTCCGTGGGATTCCTCCACCCGGTGTGTGATGTCAACTGAAGGCAAATGGCTTCTTCCCACAAATCTGTTTCCTCTCTGGACTTCCCTTTCTCAATTCTTCTTCAGCAATACCAGGTTTTCCCATTATCCTAGGCTAGAAATTCTGGAGTAAATTTCAATTGCCCTCTCCCTGTTTACGTTCAGTCTCCAAATACCATCATGATTTCCTCTATGGGTTTCTCCTATTCATTGGTCCCTGTTTGATCCCTTTCCTGTGCGTGAACCTAATCATCCCCTGAGTTCCCCGTGCCAGTGCCCACCACTTCCAGTCCATTACACAATTACTTCCAGATTAGTCTTCCGAAAATACAGCCTTGCGCATGCCAATTACCTGCTCAAAGCCCTCAATGCTTTCCCATGACCTTTAGGAAAACAAAGGTCCTCTACTACCTGGCTCCGACCTACTCCAGATGAATCTCTTGAATTCCCTTGTGGCTCCTGTCAAACTAGTCTATTCATTTTTCTCCAAACATGTCTCTAGTTTTACAACTTGTTAGTTCCCCAAACCTCCCAAATACCTGGTAACTTGCAACAAAAATTATTTGAATGCCTGGCACAGAATAAGCAGTTGATGAGTGTCTGTGGAATCAATGAAAACATTTGTATGTAATACATAGGCAAAACTTTTTTCTGTTGATTGGCAAAATTTTACCTTAAACCGATGTTTCTTCTTCAGGATTTCATTACAATTTTTACTTGATATACCAACCAGATATATAAAATGTTCCTAAATTACAAAAAAATGCACACCCTTGACCCATCCACTTCCCCCTTCTCCCCACCGACTCTGCTCCTCCTTTTGAGTTTCCATCGGTCGTTATGGCAGTTATGTATCTATCCAGTAGTTGTCAAAACTAGAACCTCAGAATTGTCCTCAGTTCCAACTTCTCCTACTCACCATGTAAGAGTTACCTGCATTGCAATATAACAACAAAACAACAATAGCAAAACCTTACATTTATTGAGGGTTTACTAAATGTTATGGGTTCAGCTGTATCCCCCCAAATTCATCTGTTGAAGTCCTAACCCCCAGCACTTCAGAATGCGTCTTTATTAGGCACAATTAGTTAATCTGAGGTCATCCTGCAGTAAGCTGGATGGAGTCCACCTAATTTGGAATGATTGGCTAGACTCCTCATAACTAGGGGCCATTTGGGCACAGACGTGCACACAGGGAGAACGCCACGTGCAGTTTGGAGTTTCCTAAAGCTACTAGAGGATCCTCCCTTAGTGCCTTCAGAAGGACCATGACTTTGCCAACACCCTGATCTCAGACTTCCAGCTTCCAGAACTGGGAGACAGTCAATTTCTATCGTGGAAGCCCCTGAGTTTGTGGCACTTTGCTATGGCAGCCCTAGTAAACTAATACGCTGAGTTCCAGCCAATGTGCTGGGAAGTTTTGCAGACTGACAGTTATTTAATGCTCATAGTAGCCAGGGGGTCATCTACAGTTAGGGGTTCACACCACCATTACCCCATTTTACAGCTAGAAACAAATGCTTAGAAAAATTAAGTACTGAGGCCATCTCCTGGATATAAATAGCTGAGCAAACCAAAGCATCTGTGATTCCAAAACTCAAGCTCATATCCACTCTACTCCTGGCCCCTGGAGGACCTCTTCTGACACCTTCCCAGGCTGGGACAAGGTCACACAGGTGGCATTCACACAGCTTCAGTTCTCTACACTATAGATTTCCCCCTTAAGATATTCCTTCAGGTGCTGCATGTAAATAGAAACTTGAATAAAATAATTCATTTTATTTTAGACAAGGCCACCATTCACCGAAAGGTCCCAAAGGCAACTTTATCTTTATCTAATTTATCAGATGTATTATTTAAAATGAAATGAATCATAAAGAAATCAAACATGATGGCTGCACATTTTTTACTGTTTCTTTTATAAGGCAAACATGCTATTGCTAAAAGAAATTAAAATGGCAGCATCACGCTGTGCACAAATAAGGAAAATTAAATTCTGAACACATTTCAAAATTTATATTTGGTCTTAATATGCAGTGTGTGAATGAATGAAAAAGCAACCAACAACCCAAACATTTGCTCGCTATTTCAAAGAGAGGAATGATGTAAACTACTAAATACAGAACATAAGTGTGTTTTCTTTAAGCATTAAACACTACTCAAAGAAATGTGTAGTTTGTTTTTTGGTTTTTTGTTTGTTTTAAATATCCCAGGGGAGAGTTGTGAGTTTTTCTGTAAAATTCTCTTTGAGGGAAAGCAGTCCTCAAACCAGCACAGACCACAGCTAATCTAGAGGGGCAGTTCTCAAAATCCGGTCCAGGAACCTCATTCTGGGACTCTATAAGACTACTGTCAGATTGCTACTAAGATTATATTTGTACTTTCAACTTTGTTGACATTTTCACTGAAGCTGCAGAAGCAATGGTGGGTAAAATTGCTTGTACCTTCCTTTGCAGCATTCCAGCCAGTGACATCAAACTGTTCTTGTAGCCGTTATATTCTTCGTTGTCACATAGTCGCAGTAAAAAAAAAAGCCAGTTCCAATTAAGACTGTCCTTGACATAGCAGTAAAAATTGATTAATTTTATTAAATCTTGACCCTTGATTGCACTTCTGTTTAATATTCTGGGTGATAAAGTGGAAAATACAGATAAGGCTCTTCTGCTTTAAAATGGTTTTCTCCTGGAGAAACATATTTGTGCGTTGAGTTGTGAAATGAATTGGCTGCTCTTTGCGGGGACACTAATTTTACGTGGAAGAAAGACTGACAGACAAGCTACAGCTACTCAGTCTTGGGTATGTGCAGGCATTTTCTTATGGACCACAATGACAAGGAGCTTCCCTCTTCAAGGAAAGTTACTGACAGTACTCAAAGGTTCATGGAAACATTAGAATGTGGGAAAATCTGGACCAGCCACCTTGAATTTAAACATTTCCCAGTACTTAAAGACATTCTCATGAGATTGTTGGTAATATTAATGAATACAACTTGAAAAAAATATATCATTTAATAAAATGTATCAAAATTTAGAATACCTTCATAATCAGCAACATATGCCAACATCATCATGGGCAAGAGATCCATTCAACACATTCATGATCCATTCAAGATAGAGCAATGGATTTTAAGTAACACAGTCCAAAAAGTTCATTGCTATATTTGAAAATTCCTTATTTCTCCTAACCTTTAAGGGACTATAACTTATAGAGTTTTGGTGTAGTATCAAAGAATATCCACAATTATCTAAAAAGCTACGAAAATAATCCTTCCTTTTCCAATTACATATCTATGTGAGGCCAGATTTTCTTCCCATATTTCAAACAAAATATATCACAACAGACTAAACAAAGAAGCAGGCATGAGACCATAGCTGCCTTCTATTAAGCCAGACAGTAGAATATATAAAATAGATAATAAGGACCTACTGTAGAGCACAGGGAACTCTACTCAACACTGCAATAACCTATATGGGAAAAGAAGCTGAAAAAGAATAGGTACAGGTATATGTATAACTGAATCACTTTGCTGTAAACCTGAAACTAACACAACATTGTAAATCAACAACACTCCAATATAAAATTTTAAAAGCCAATAGACTGAATTTTGGGGGCTCATAATATTACCCCAATTTGGCTTCTTCCTCTTTGGTCAGGGAGGCCCCTTCATAACCCCTAGAAAACTTCACAGGGAATTATTTGAAACTCAAGGATGGAATGCTTCTGAAAGACTCACATAAACTGTAAAACCCTAGACAACTAGTCATTGCTTCATTAAATTATTATAAGAATACCAGCAAAAAAGAAAAAAAAAGCCAGAAAGTAGAGAGATTTTCAAAACTAAAAGCCTTCAAGATGGCAGAGGAGTAAGACGTGGCGATCACATTCCTCCCCACAAATACATCAAAAATACATCTACATGTGGAACAGCTCTGACAGAACACCTACTGAATGCTGGAAGAAGACCTCAGACTGCCCAAAAGGCAAGAAACTCCCCACATACCTGGCCATGTGGCTGACAGGGTCTTGGTACTCTGGCCAGGTGTCAGGCCTGAGTCTCTGAGGTGGGAGAGCCGAGTTCAGGACATTGGACCACCAGAGACCTCCCGGCCCCATGTAATATCAACAGGCGAGAGCTCTCCCAGAGATCTCTGTCTCAATGCTAAGACCCAGCTCCACTCAATGACCAGCAAGTGACAGTGCTGGACATCCCATGCCAAACAACTAGCAAGACAGCAACACAACCCCACCCATTAGTAGAGAGGCTGCCTAAAATCATACTAAGTTCACAGACATCCCAAAACACACCACCGGATGTGGTCCTGCCCACCAGAAAGACAAGATCCAGCCTCATTAACCAGAACACAGGCACCAGTCCCCTCCACAGGAAGCCTACACAACCCATTGAACCAACCTTAGCCACTGGGGGCAGACACCAAAAACAACAGGAAGTATGAAGCTGCAGCCTGTGAAAAGAAGATCCCAAACACAGTAAGTTAAGAAAAATGAGAAGACAGAGAAATACGCAGCAGATGAAGGAGCAATGTAAAAACCCACCAGACCAAACAAATGAAGAGAAAATAGGCAGTCTACCTGAAAAAGAACTCAGAGTAATGATAGGAAAGATGATCCAAAATCTTGGAAACAGAATGGAGAAAACACAAGAAACGTTTAACAAGGACCTAGAAGAACTAAAGAGCAAACAAACAATGATGAAGAACACAGTAAGTGAAATTAAAAATACTCTAGAAGGAATCAATAGCAGTATAACTGAGGCACAAAACTGGATAAGTGACCTGGAAGATAAAATAGTGGAACTAACTACCACAGAGCAGAAAAGAGAAAAAAGAATAAAAAGAATTGAGGACAGTCTCAGAGACCTCTGGGACAACATTATATGCACCAACGTTCGAATTATAGGGGTCCCAGAAGAAGAAGAGAAAAAGAAAGGGTATGAGAAAGTATTTGAAGAGATTATAGTTGAAAACTTCCCTAACATGGGAAATGAAATAGTCAATCAAGTTCAGGAAGTGTAGAGTCTCATACAGGATAAATCCAAGGAAAAACACACCAAGACACATATTAAACTATCAAAAATTAAATACAAAGAAAAAATATTAAAAGCAGCAAGGGAAAAGGAACAAATAACATACAAGGGAATCCCCATAAGATTAACAGCTGATCTTTCAGCAGAAACTCTGCAAGCCAGAAGGAAGTGGTGGGACATATTTAAAGTGATGAAAGGGAAAAACCTACAACCAAGATTACTCGACCCAGCAAGGGTCTCATTCAGATTCGATGGAGAAATTAAAACCCTTACAGATAAGCAAAAGCTAAGAGAATTCAGCAACCCCAAACCAGCTTTACAACAAATGCTAAAGGAACTCCTCTAGGCAGCAAACACAAGAGAAGGAAAAGACCTACAAAAATAAACCCAAAAGAATTAAGAAAATGGTAATAGGAACATACATATCGATAATCACCTTAAATGTAAATGGATTAAATGCTCCAACCAAAAGACATACACTGGCTGAAAGCATACAAAAACAAGACCCATCTATATGCTGTCTACAAGAGACCCACTTCAGACCTAGGGACACATACAGACTGAAAGGGAGGGGATGGAATAACATATTCCATGCAAATCGAAATCAAAAGAAAGCTGGAGTATTTCTCCGTAATGATCAAGGGATCCATCTAAGAAGAAAATATAACAATTGTAAATATTTAGGCACCCAACATAGGAGCACCTCAATACATAAGGCAAATGCTAACAGCCATAAAAGGGGAAATCAACAGCAACACAGTAATAGTAGGGGACTTTAACACCCCACTTTCACAAATGGACAGATCATCCAAAATGAAAATAAATAAGGAAACATAAGCTTTAAATGATACATTAAACAAGATGGACTTAATTGATATTTGTAGTATATTCCATCCAAAAACAACAGAATACACTTTCTTCTCAAGTGCTCATGGAACATTCTCCAGGACAGACCATATCCTGGGTCACAAATCAAGCCTTGGTAAATCTAAGAAAACTAAAATCGTATCAAGTATCTTTTCTGACCACAACGCTGTGAGACTAGGTATCAATTACAGGAAAAAAACTGTAAAAAATACAAACACATGGAGGCTAAATAATATGCTATTAAATAACCAAGAGATCACCGAAGAAATCAAAGAGGAAATCAAGAGATACATACAAACAAATGACAATGAAAACACGATGACCCAAAACCTATGGGATGCAGCAAAAGCAGTTCTAAGAGAGAAGTTTATAGAAATACAATCCTACCTCAAGAAACAAGAAAAAGCTCAAATAAACAACCTAAACTTACACCTAAAGCAATTAGAGAAAGCAGAGCAAAAAACCCCCAAAGTTAGCAGAAGGAAAGAAATCATAAAGATCAGAACAGAAATAAATTAAAGAGAAATAAAGGTCAATAGCAAAGATCAATAAAACCAAAAGCTGGTTCTTTGAGAAGATAAACAAAATTGATAAACCATTAGCCAGACTCATCAAGAAAAAAAGGGAGATGACTCAAATCAATAGAATTAGAAATGAAAAAGGAGAAGTAGCAACTGACACTGCAGAAATACAAAGGATCATGAGAGACTACTACAGGCAACTATATGCCAATAAAATGGACAACCTGGAAGAAACGGACAGATTCTTAGAAAAGCACAACCTTCTGAGACTGAAACAGGAAGAAATAGAAAATATAAACATACCAATCAGAAGCACTGAAATTGAGAGTATGATTAAAAATCTTCCAACAAACAGAAGCTGAGGACCAGATGGTTTCATAGGTGAATTCTATCAAACATTTAGAGAAGAGCTAGCACCTATCCTTCTCAAACTCTTCCAAAATATAGCAGAGGGAGGAACACTCCCAATTCCTTCTACGAGGCCACCATCACCCTGATACCAAAAGCAGACAAAGATGTCACAAAAAAAGAAAACTACAGGCCAATATCACTGATGAACATAGATGCAAAAATCCTCAACAAAATACTAGCAAACAGAATCCAGCAGCACATTAAAAGGATCATACACCATGATCAAGTGGGGTTTATCCCAGGAATGCAAGGATTCTTCAATATACACAAATCAATCAATGTGATGTACCATATTAACAAATTGAATGAGAAAAACCATATGATAATCTCAATAGATGCAGAAAAAGCTTTCGACAAAATTCAACACCCATTTATGATAAAAACCCTGCAGAAAGTAGGCATAGAGGGAACTTACCTCAACATAATAAAGGCCATATACGACAAATCACAGCCAACATCATTGTCAATGGTGAAAAACTGAATCCATTTCCACTAAGATCAGGAACAAGACAAGGTTGCCCACTCTCACCAGTATTATTCAACATAGTTTTGGAAGGTTTAACCACAGCAATCAGAGAAGAAAAAGAAATAAAAGGAATCCAAATCAGAAAAGAAGAAGTAAAACTGTCACTGTTTGCAGATGACATGATACTATACATAGAGAATCCTAAAGATGCTAGCAGAAAACTACTAGAGCTAATCAAAGAATTTGGTAAAGTGTCAGGATACAATAGTAATGCACAGAAATCTCCTGCATTCCTATACACTAATGATGAAAAATCTGAAAGAGAAATTAAGGAAACATTTACCATGGTGACAAAAAGAATAAAATACCTAGGAATAAACCTACCTAAGGAGATAAAAGACCTACATGCAGAAAACTATAAGACACTGATGAAAGATATCAAAGATGATAGAAACAAATGGAGAGATATACCATGTTCTTGGATTGGAAGAATCAACATTGTGAAAATGACTATACTACCCAAAGCAATCTGCAGATTCAATGCAATCCCTATGAAACTACCAATGGCATTTTCCACAGAACTAGAAAAAAAAATTGAACAATCTGTATGGAAACAAAAAAAGACCCCGAAGAGCTAAAGCAATCTTGAGAAAGAAAAATGCAGCTGGAGGAATCAGGCTCCCTGACTTCAGACTATACTACAAAGCTACAGTAATCAAGACAGTACGGTACTGGCACAAAAACAGAAAGATAGATCGATGGAACAGGATAGAAAGCCCAGAGATAAACTCACACACATGTGGTCACCTTATCTTTGATAAAGGAGGCAAGAATATACAATGGAGAAAAGACAGCCTCTTCAATAAGTGGTGCTGGGAAAACTGGACAGCTACATGTAAAAGAATGAAATTAGAACACTCCCTAACACCATACACGAAAATAAACTCAAAATGGATTAAAGACCTAAATGTAAGGCCAGACACTATCAAACTCTTAGAGGAAAACATAGGCAGAACACTGAATGACATAAATCACAGCAAGATCCTTTTTGACCCACCTCCTAGAGAAATGGAAATAAAAACAAAAATAAACAAATGGGACCTAATGAAACTTAAAAGCTTTTGCACAGCAAAGGAAACCATAAAAAAGATGAAAAGACAACCCTCAGAATGGGAGAATATATTTGCAGATGAAACAAGAGACAAAGGATTAACCTCCAAAACATAAAAGCAGCTCGTGCAGCTCAATATCAAAAAAACAAACAACTCAATCCAAAAAATGGGCAGAAGACCTAAATAGACATTTCTCCAAAGAAGATACACAGATTGGCAACAAACACATGAAAGGATGCTCAACTTCATTATTCATTAGAGAAATGCAAATCAAAACTACAATGAGATATCACCTCACACTTGTCAGAATGGCCATCATCAAAAAATCTACAAAAAATAAATGCTGGAGAGGGTGTGGAGTAAAGGGAACCCTCTTGCACTGTTGGTGGGAATGTAAATTGATACAGCCACTATGGAGAACAGTATGGAGGTTCCTTAAAAAACTACAAGTAGAACTACTGTATGACCCAGCAATCCCACTACTGGGCATATACCCTGAGAAAACCATAATTCAAAAAGAGTCATGTACCACAAAGTTCACTGCAGCTCTATTTACAAAAGCCAGGACATGGAAGCAACCTAAGTGTCCATTGACAGATGAATGGATAAAGAAGATGTGGCACATATATACAATGGAATATTACTCAGACATAAAAAGAAACGAAACTGAGTTATTCGTAGTGAGGTGGATGGATCTAGAGTCTGTCATACAGAGTGAAGTTAAGTCAGAAAGAGAAAAACAAATACCATATGCTAACACACATATATGGAATCTAAAAAAAAAAAAAAAAGTTCCTGAAGAACCTAGGGGCAGGACAGGAATAAGGATACAAATGTAGAGAATGGACTTGAGGACATGGGGAGGGGGACCGGTAAGCTGGGACGAAGTGAGAGAGCGGCATTGACATATAAACACTACCAAATGTAAAACAGATGGCTAGTGGGAAGCAGCTGCATAGCACAGGGAGATCAGCTCGGTGCTTTGTGTCCACCTAGAGGGGTGGGTTAGGGAGGGTGGGAGGGAGGCTCAAGAGAGAGGGGATATGGGGATATATGTATACTTACAGCTGATTCACTTTGTTATACAGCAGAAACTAACACAATGATGTAAAGCAAGTATACTCTAATCAAGATGTTAAAAAATAAATAGGTAAGTAAATAAAAATAAAAAAGAATGCCATATTTGGAAAAATGTAATAATTTTAAAACAAATATATCGATATATAATGGATTCATTATAACTTTAAAATGAATTCTTAATGAACATGTTGAACTCTATATTTAAACATTTCCAAGTTTAGTATCTGATACAGTAAATATTAATAGACATAATTCACATAGACAAAAGCTCTTTGAGTTTTTCTGTATGTTTTAAGCCTGTAGAAGAGGGATTGAGAACCACTGTCCCAAAGGATTTGGGTGGGAGGAGTGGGGACGATCAAAAAACAGGCTAAAGTATGCATTAGTCTGGATTTTATTCCAAGACGCAGAAATGTATTTCACCTCCCATCATCAAACAAATTTCCAAGCATCACATTTTTAGTTACTTTCAGCTCAGAATGTACAGTGACAATTGAGACAAAATGAAAACACCATCCATCCTAATGTTGAAATCCCAATTAGCACCGTATACCCTGGACAAGTTGGCTGACAAAGGACTTTGATGCTGAGCACAGCCTTACAAAGTTGCCTTTCTTTC
This sequence comes from Pseudorca crassidens, assembly GCF_039906515.1. Classification (NCBI taxonomy): domain Eukaryota; kingdom Metazoa; phylum Chordata; class Mammalia; order Artiodactyla; family Delphinidae; genus Pseudorca; species Pseudorca crassidens. Next base: position 9,995,370 of record NC_090298.1, read on the forward strand.
CATCTGTCCAAGGAAGTTGCATTTCTAAGTGAGTAACTTTTACATAAGGCAGTAAGCCACTGAAACTCCGTCCCGTCATCAAAGCTTCATGCCTTACCAAAAGCACGGCAATTTTAAAATTATAACAAAATCCTTAGGAAATAAATGGTTGTCTCTTGTTTCCTAATTAGATGCTAAAGCTTGGAAATGAATGTGTAAGTCAGAAGGGTAAAATTCCTTTTCTCCTGAACTCTTTATACTTCACTTTGAAAATGTCTGAGTAATTGGATTATCTCTCATTTTGTTATGTCTCTCATCAAGCTAGTTCTATTAATTCTATGATCTTGTTTCTGGTGATTTTATCTATAAACGTTCCTTAAGGGAATATTTTTTTAAATATTTATTTATTTGGCTGCGTCGGGTCTTAGTTGCAGCACACGGCACCTTCGTTGCGGCGCGCGGGCTTCTCTCTAGTTGGGGCACGCAGGCTCAGTAGCTGTGGCGTGCGGGTTTAGTTGCCCCGCGGCATGTGGGATCTTAGTTCCCTGACCAGGGATCAAAGCCGCATTCCCTGCATTGGAAGGCGGGTTCTTAAGCACTGGACCACCAGGGAAGTCCCCCTCTTAGGGGAAATTTTTAAATTGCTTCTGCCAGGCCGGTTTGCATATCGGTATAAAAATAAGTTTCAGGGCACAGGCTATAATGATGAAGCCAAACTCCACCACATACATCTGAGTGATGCTGAACAAACTACGCATGTGTCTATGCCTCAGCTTGCTCAGCTATGATATGGGGTTAGCAATAGTACTTCAGAGAGTTTGGTGAGAATTAAAATGAGTTCTAATTGGTGAACACTTCAGAACAGTGCCTGGTGTGTGGTGGCCACTTATTATAATACAGCTGATAAATCTGTTTACTTGGGTCATCTTTCTATTACCAGCATGCAGAAGCTCTTGTGGTACAGATGGATAAATGCTCTCTCTGGATATGAGTTAAGGGTCTCTTTAGTGGATTATGTTATTAGAGAATAAAATGATATATTGCCTCTCCATCAGCTCTAAGTCAACTCTTTAGGTTGTCTTTCTCTTTACTTCTTTTCTCATCTTAGTATCTATTTTGTTTACCTACCAGTTCGTAGGGTTTTGATTGACTGTTCTGCGCTGTTTTGTCTAAATTTAGATGTTCAACTCGTGAAGGTTTAACTACCATTTGTGTATTTATCATACAGAAGCACACGCAAAGCTCTTTTCATACCTTTTATCTCAACAAGCTGAGACCTCAACACAATCGCTTCCATTTCACAGTTGAAGAAAGTGAGGCTCAGCACGGAAAGGGTCCCGCCCAAGGTCACAAAACTCAAAGTAGCCGAGGCGAGACGGAACTCGAACTTTTTGGCTCCCAGTTCCACACATGCCAAGGACACACATTTGTTGAGATGATACTCCTGAAGAGCTACAGTCTTTCCTGTTGTCACATCTCATGGTCCACATGCAGGTGTGTCTACTCTACATGCTCATCACCTCGAGAGAAACTTCTTGAGAAGCTGTCACAGCCTACCAGCAGGATCTGTGGGTTCTGCAGGGTAGAAGCACCTGTAAGGGCCGTATTGCTGTGTGGCCCTGAGATGGGTCTGATCCCTTGCTGAGGTCACTTCCAGACTAAGGCCACTGAGGAAGACAACTGCAAAGCCTTGACCGTCAGAATGCCAGGGGGCCTTGGCCAGCCATGAAAATGCCAGCCTTGGCATTTTCAGATAGCTTGGTCCTTAAGTAATCATGGGGCTGGTGAGGGAGCTTCAGCAAGGGTAGGTGTCTCATTACTGTGATGCATCATGTAAAAACAGTGGCCTTTATGTTTTGCTGATTGACGGGAATAAAACATACGTGTGAAAACATTACACATGATGCTTTCAAAAGAAGTAATCAGCTTTCCTGGTTGCTGTCATTCAGTTGTTCACTTCTCAGTTTGATCATCTTAGATGCTATGGAGTCTGTGGTCTCTGGGGGAGTACAGGCCCCCTTTCAGGAGGGATCTCAATTCCCTATGCCCATGGCATCATAAATCCTGTGGATAACACTCAGATTCCTTGAATGGGAAAATAGATAAGACTCCCTGCTCTTGTGAGAAGAGAGTAGGATGGTGGTCCTGGAGAAGAGAATGTGGGTGGGAACTCCACCAAAAGGCAGGGTAGGTGGAGGAAGCACAAGTATGTCATATCTGGGGAGACAAGTGGAGGAAACTATTCTGTCTGGTGGCCCTCTGGTCCTTGGTCATCACCGGCAACCTTAGAGATGCCCACTGTCATATTTTCATGATCCCTTGGGGCCAGTCAGCCTCTGCACATGCTCATCTCTCCTGGACGTTTCCTGTGTGAGGACCAGGCTAGGAGCTCCACTCACTACAGAACCCCCTAGTCGTCCACACTCTCCTCCAGGCCAGAAGTTTCCAGATTTAGCAAATAAACATATAGGAGGCCCAATTAAACTTGAATTTCAGACAAACAACAAGTTTGTAGTGTAAGTATGTCCCATGCAATATTCGACATAGTTATACTAATATGTGTCTGTTTATCTGAAATTTAAACGTATCTGGATGTCCTGTCTTTTAGCTGACAGCCCCCAGCCCCACCCCACTATCTGCTCAGCCCTGCCTCCTACTAGGAGCAGCCCCGCCCTCTCCATCCCATACCCTGAAGGGAACAGGTTTCTGGAAACGGGGAGCAGGCAGGGGTGCTGTCCTCAGACAACATGGGGCTGCAGCACAGTCTTCCCCTGGGATTACAGATGATGGCGGGAGAGGAAAATAAAACAGAGCTAAACAGTAACTAGTATCTTAGCATATGATCCTCCCACATCTTCCTTATCTAGGGTCCAGAAAACAGGAAGCAGCTTTGATCCTCTCAAGTGGAGTAGCTGAAATGAACTAGCAGATAAAGTAGATTCCAAAGCCTGTGGTTCCAAGACTATGGGTTGAGGGGTGAACCATGAAGGGTCTGTATCACCACTGGAAAAATTTAATACAAACAACCAGCAATGGCTTGTTTTTCAAGGACTTCCTCAAACTTGATGCTCTTTCCCCTATTTTGCTCCTTTCCAAGATACCAAAAAATATAAAACAATGTATTTTTTTTCCCCTGAAGATTCACCGTCGAGAAAGAAGAAATCACATTTCTAGCTGCTCACGGCTCCCTCAGCACCACGATGAAGGACAGTCTGCAGGCAGGCAGGGCGTGAGTTAAAACATTTTTGTTTCAATCCTAAAATGTGCGTTTTTACATTAAAATCACATACCTCACGTCCATTACAAACACGGGAAGCTCTACCTGGTCTGGCCCCTCCTATCGCAGGAAAGAAGAAATATTCCATTCTTTGCAAACTCAATTGCCCTAGATTTTCCTATCATCTCTCCTAAGGAAATGACACTTCTGCTGGAACACGATGGCCCTTACTGTCCCGTTATGTTCTATCATGCGTTGCTTTCAACCTGAATAACTGAGCGTGTCCTCAGGAAAATGGGTAAATCAGAGGAGGGCAGGGACAGTCCTTAGAAGGAGCAGCTGGGAACCAGATCCTTGGAGCGCTTGTAGCTGGGACTGGTGTGGGAATTAGATCGTTGTCGAATCATAAACCTACACTAAATTCGCTTTCTTAGGCGTGCCTCTGGCTTTTGCTTTGTCAGTAATCGCTCTCTGCTCCCTGTGGTTTTGGATAAAATTCTTCTCCCAAGGTTGACCTGTTTCATTTGTTCTAAGAAGGATGGAGGGATGGAGGGCTGTGTTTCTCTCTGCAGTGCTCTCCTAGCGGCTGGGTATGACCATCACCCCCCGATCAGAAGGAAGGCCATTGGCACAGGGAAAGGTCAAGGGAGATGGAGGCGGTGTTGTTTGTACAGAGCCTTCCCCCATCTGGAGATGGTTGTTCTCACCCTGGGATGCCCTGGGCTGCAATCTTGGAGGTGTGTGCTCTGGTTTTCACAGTCCGCTCCTGTGCTAAGTATGTATATGGGGTCCTGGGAGAGAGAAAGGAATAGTGCATACCTTCATCAGGGGCGAGGCTGGAGGCTTACAACCAATCCCATAAATACTGAATGTGAGAAGAACTGAGCTCACCAGACTCAGGTTGACTTAAGAGACAGGCAGAAAAAAACAAAGCCTCCCCAAGTTCTGTTATGATACTTGCCCTGCTCTCTACTAACACTTCCTGGAGAGGAAACCATGCCGAAGAGTTATGTGCAATTACAAAGGTGGCCTCTGGTCCCCAGCTCTGCCAAGCTGCCTGGGACCACTGAGAGCAGTGGGGTGAAATCCACCTCCTGGCAAAGGGAGGAGGTGAAAATGCCGGGCATATGTTGCCTGTATCCTGAGGCATCCCCTGGCAGGTTTCACAAATGCAGAGTATAGTCACGGAGGTCACTGCAGCTGCCCTTTCTCCTCTGGAGACCCCCGTTCCTCCCCTTTGAGGGTTGGGGGGTCCAGGAGGAAAGGTTAAGGATGCCAGGAAGGCTTTTCATAAAGAATGTGATTTAGACGGGCAGGTGGTGGTGAAGTCAAAAACACGCTTCTCTTGCGCACACCTGAGAGCCCAGTAGGGTTGGTCCGGTGAGAAGGGTGGGGCATGTCCAAGGCAGAGGGTTGCCCGTGGGAAGGGCTTGAGGTGGAAATGAGATTGGCCCATTGAAGGCACGGAAAGAAGGCCTCCCAGGCTGATTCAGGATGTACAGGATGAAGGGGGATGGGACACGTGGATGAGATGAGGTCCAGGCGGGCTGGACCAGGCACAGTCTTAGTGGGTATTTTGTTGACGACTTCAGACCTTGATCTTAAATGTCATGGGAAGACACTGAAGGATTTGCACTGGGGAGGGAGGCAAGCTGATTTCCGTAACTGCAAAATAAATATTCTGTCTGCTGTGAGAAGAGTGGGTTAGAAGGGAGTAAGACAAGAAGTGGGAAGAAGCCAGTGAGGAGGCTGGTCCGCAGTGGTCCAGACAGGAGACGATGCCAGCTCAGAGCAAGGACGTGCAGGTGCTGCTGAAGATGATTGAACGGATTTGTGCTAAAGTCGGAGGGTAGGTTTGGGCAAGTGGTTGTTCTTGATAAACATTTGTTATGTGAATTAAAGAATGGGCTCTTGGCCTCAACTTCTCCTTCTTTTACTCATCATGGTCCTAGATTCCTATTTCTAAAATTAAGTCTGATAGCACTCTGCCTGCAAGATTTTACCCACATTTCTGAAAATGGTAACTTCTAAAACCTCAATATCCTCTTCCAACCTGTGTGTCTTTCTTTCCCATCACAGGACCAAGGCCCCGTCAGTTATCAGCACTCCTTAAACGGACCCCTTGCCGCCATCACTGACCATCCTCATTCCATGTCTGCCAGGTTTGCGTTCCCCCACCTCTTTGCCTCCAAATCCTATTCATCCTTCAAAGCTCCGTGGGGCTAGTCTGTAGCCTTTCTAATTCCCCAGTGTGGGTTCATCACTCTTTCTCCTCTTTTCTCCACCAGCATATTTTCTCAAGAATATATAAACCAAGTAAGTAAGGCACTGGAACCAAACCCGTACAGTTAGTATGATAACATGCAATATATGGTTATCAAATTATCTCTCTCTATTTTCTGCCTATAGTTTTTTTGGCAACAGATCAGAAGCCGGATGCTTCCATCAACGCTGTTTGGAAAATAGGCTCCTTGGGCCAGCATGGGGTGAATCTAGGGATGTCTGTTTTCCTACAGTCATTTTCTAATTGAAAAGGTACCAGAATCATCATATTATCCATTTCGTTGAGAATCAAGCTACTTGTCATTCAGTTGCCTTGGAAACAGGAAGAATTTAGGTTTCTTGATCTGCTAACTTTTCAGAACACACAGGTTCACCTTGGGCCCTGTTACGCAAGGCACAGCTATCTTTAAAATGTAGGGGGGTGCTTTTATATCCACATGTACGCACAGGGCCGTTTGATGCTTTGATAATTTACCGTGTTGCTGAGTCAAAATGCCAAAATGCCTCAAAGGCTTGGCTTGCACTGTGCCCGAAAGGCACAGCGGACCAAGTCTGACCTTAAATTCATACAATCTGGTCTTCTGTCTTTAGTGACAGTGCCACATTCTGCCTCAAAACTGAGGATGGCCGCCTTCCCAGGGGCTGTGTTTCCCTTCCGGATCCCTCTCCGGGACGATGCTCGTGGTCTGTGTGCAGGGCTCATCCATGTGGCCTGGCGGCGGAGTTTTAACCAGTGTTCTTTATGGCTATAGGGATTCTTTCCACCTGCCACACTCAGAAGTGTGTTTGTCCTCCTTCTCTGCTTTTGAGTCGATCATAAAGTGAGGGCAGATCAGAGGCCCACGTTGCTGAGATAATACCCAAACCACAGAGGAGTGTGTATGTGTGTGTGTGCCCGCGTGTGTGAACATATGGCTATGTGTGTGCATGTGTGTGCACATGTGTTCACGGGCACGGAGCACAAAGTAAAGGGGCCAGTTGGTGGAGGCAGCCTGGTGGAAGGAAAGCCTTCTTATTCCAGCGTGAGACAGACCACGTGAGACCCGATTTGTGACGGATGTGTTGTAAACAAAAATAACAGAGGCCAAGGGGCTAAGGGACACTCCAGTAGTTGAGTGCTGCCTGTATTTTTAAAGAGGTTCACACTGATAATAATTTGCATTATATTAACTCATTGTCTAATGAGATCGTTGTATGCTCTTATTAACTGGCGCTCACTAAACAATTATCTGGGGGGAAAATATCATGATTGCCTAAGAAAACAAACATCAGTACATAGTTTGGTTTAACGATATAAAAACTGTGGATTATCGAAAATTTTGCAGAATAAAGGAAATTTATTACTTTTAAGTATATTCATTACATTGGACTCACAGTACTGCCTATGAAGAGCCTTACTTTAATCACTACGTGTAAAGATGTTCTGTAATCAGTGTTACCAACTGCATGCCTAAGAAACATTACCCTTTGCTTAGATTACATTTTTTTAAGCAAGCTGTCGATCTACTGCATTTGCAAACCTGCTTTGAACTTACCACACACTGGTTTAGACGCAGGGGTAAGCAAACTTTTTCTGTAAAGATCCAGACAGTAAACATTTTAGGTTTTGCAGGACAGTCTCACAATTACTCAGTTCCTCCTTGTAGTACAAAAACAGCCACAGACAATACATGAACAGTGAGCATGGCTGTGTTACAATAAAACTTTATTTAAAAATCAGGCTGTGGGCTGGATCTGCCGACCCTGATTTAGGGAATGTAGGTTCACTTTCCCCCAGGCTCCATTAATCAAAAACTGAAAATTAGTGATGAACTCCATGCAACGTGAAGTCTTTGTTAATTTTCCAATAGCTATTGGTTTTGTTTTTATTTTGAAAAATGAATTTAGTTTCATTCAGGGCAAAAGTAATCAGAAGCAATTAGTAATGATGCAAATCTAGGCAGCATGTGTAATTGCTTAGATTTTTCCATGTGAGTGTACCACAGTCTGTTTGTTACCTGCTTCATTTATTACAAATATCTGAGCTCTTCCAGTGGGCTGGGTCCTGTGCTAGGTGGTGTCTAAACAGAAATAAATCAAACTACCCCCTTGTAGGGTTCCTGCTGCACGGGGCCTGAACGCTTTCAGTGCCTTGTTCATTACAACTCCAGCACTGAGGCAGGCCTGGTGCCTAGTAGGTGTTCAAAACATCTTTGTTGATAAACTGACCTTCAATATCCTCTTTGACACATCTGAAGTGAATCCTTACCTTCCCCTAAAACTTAATTTCTCCTTCTGCCCTCATTTCTTCTATTTAGAACATTGCTGTCTAAGGTTTAAAACTCCAAAGCCATCTTTGGTGACAGCTCACGGATCCGTCCCTTCACGCCATCCTACACATTATAATCACCGTAATCTTCCTACAACTCAGAACTGATTCTGTCAGTCCTCGTTCATGACACCTGGGGAGTTGTCTTTTACTTTCAAAAACAAAGGCCCACTGCTCTGCGACGTGGAAATCATCCGTAGCACCCAGATCTACCTGTGCGCTCCCTCTGAGTGTGGGGTGCCTCGTCCCCAGCCCACATCCCTCTCAGGCCCCTCCTTTGAGACACAGACCCTCAGATACCCGCAGAGTCCCCTGGACAGCCTGCCTTTTGCGCATGCTCCTGTATCTTCTCAACAACATTTTGCTTGGTGTTTCATCCATCCTTCTAGGATAACTTTATCTGCATTTCAAAACACGGGTAAAAATCAGTTTCCACTCCCCTTCCTCCATGGAGAATTACAGGGCCTGTGCTTTCCAGCTCCTTTTGTCCTCATCACATCCTGCTGGAGCAGGTGGAAATCTCAACATTACTAATCTCTAGTGAAGAAATGGGACTGCCTCCTTTTCCTCTAAATAAACTCCCACCGGTTCCAGAGCCTCTGTTTGCTTGGGCCTGACACTCTCCTCCATTCCGTTTAGAATCTGGTGCTTCGTAAGTTACAGTCAACTCCTAGAGATGTGTCTCATTTTCAACCTTGCTACCCAGAGGAAGATCCTCACGTTGTTCAGAATGCCTTCCCCTGCCTCCTTCTCCCCCCCCAGAGCAAGACCTGGGTCATGGGCAGGGAGCTAGGCTAGGGTCTCCATGGTGCTCAGGTCCAAGGGCAGCACAAGCCCCGGCAACAAAGACCCAAGGACCGCATCCCTCTTGGGGGATGGTCCTGACACCCTCCTTCAAGTGCCTGACACTCTGACGCTTCTGCAGGGATCCTGGGGAAACATGTGGAATTCCTGCAGGCTGAGAGAAAGGGGCGGTCCCACCACACCACGCTGCCTTCCTGCTTGACCACTTGGGCGCTTCCAGAAGCCCACAGAGGAGTAGCCACCCTTTCTGGGGTTTCTGATGTGTCAACTCCTACCCACCCTGGCTGAACCTCAGGAGGTGGGATCCACCGGGTTCCTTCATAAGGGTCCCATGCAGTGGCAAACCCCAGACCTGCCTTCTCTGAATTTCTTGACTTCCTGATTTTTGCTCCATCTTTCAACTTCTTTCCAGAATTCAGGAAATCTGCTTGGTATTCTCTCTGGTTTCTGGCCTGCTCTCTGGCCAACCTCCAAGCTGTGGTTTGGGCACCCCGTAAGTCTTCCCCCAACTACATCACAGCCTGGCTTTTTCAAATCAAAGAATCTTGTTGGCACACCAAAACTGAGCTAACCGCTTTCAAATGTCTGTTTGAAGCTTAGAGCTGAGGGGTAGTCTTCGAGTTCTTGGATTCCTGTCTCCGTGAAGAAGTGAGTGCCCTGGCCGCAGTGTGGGAGAGGCCAATCAGGTGTGGCTGGCAGGGTTACAGATTAAATGCGCTCCGTTACATGTGAATTTCAGATAAACGATACTGACAAACCCTCAGTATGAGTATGTCCAAAATATTGCACAAATCATATTATACTAAATATAACTGATTGACTATCTGAAATTTAAATTTAACTGGTGTCATGTATCTTCATTTACCTCTAAAAATAATTATTAATTCTAATTTCCCAGCTTTTCTATTAGGTTCTATTAGTTCACAGTAAGAACTCTAAACAGAGACAGGTGTGGCTGGTAGCAGAGGCTTCACCAGGAATGAAATACATCAGTTTAATGTTTTCAAAATGATGGTCTTCTTTATACTACACTGAACTATAAAAAGTGGAGCAGATAGGGCTTCCCTTGTGGCGCAGTGGTTGAGAGTCCGCCTGCTGATGCAGGGGACACGGGTTCGTGCCCCGGTCCGCGAGGATCCCACATGCCGCGGAGCGGCTGGGCCCGTGAGCCATGGCCGCTGAGCCTGCGCGTCCGGAGCCTGTGCTCTGCAACGGGAGAGGCCACAACAGTGAGGGGCCCGCGTACCGCAAAAAAAAAAAAAAAAAAAAAGTGGAGCAGATAAAGCAATGATCCCATATGACAATCTCTTCAATACAGGAGTAGGGCTTTCTGTTATCATTTTATTAGTTTAAAGATGATATAATTTAGAGATTAATGGAGACCTTAAAGTACTTTATACTCTGCGTTTCTGAAAGATTAAATTAATTTATAAATAATTCTATACTGTTGACTTTTTTTTTGCATTTCACCAGCTTTTATGGTAAAAATTTATATCAAGGAAGTTTTAATTTTAGAATTATCATTGTTAGCACAACCTGATGAAATAACTTGGAAATTATAATAATATTTTGATTTAAAATGTTATTAATACACACATAAATGAGAATATCTATGTTAAACACAGGAAATTCAGAGATCAATTGATTTTTGTGGCTGGGTAGCAGAAATTCACAGCTTTTCGACTTTTTCCTCTCAGTTATTCTGAGAGCTAATTAATTTTGTAGAACGTGTTGGAGTTCTGCTATTAAAAACTTCAGTTTTCAGCGTTCTAGTTCAATGACATACTCACTGGTCGAGATTGGCAGGCTTTGCCTTGGCCATGGAAATGGATGGTTAAAATTCCTAATCTTTGGTTGGTCCTACACAGTAAGCCTGACAGCAGAGTTTGACTTGAATGAATTTATAAATAACATTGGGCTGGAACATTCAGCCCTCCCATAACCAGCAGACAGAAATTAATTTCAGATAATCCCCCAGCAGTTAATAAAAAAGACCACTTTTGGCCATTACCCACCTGGACTAATGTGCCTCCAGAGACCAAGAGGTAAGAAGCATTTGATCCCATTAATTAAGATTTTTTTTTTACAGTTCTTTTTATTAACAAGACTTCTAAATGTTAAAACTGATTCCAGACCTCAACTAGAAGGTTACAGCCAAGGGGAAAACAAAATACTACCTTTTGAATATCTCATTAAGTTACATCCTTTTAAAGTTGAAAAGCAAGGTCAACAGTTACCATTTTTTGAACTCTTATTAGCTGCTAGATACATTCTACACACTTGAGATGCATTATCTCTTTTCCTCCTTAAAAACATCTCCATGAGGTAGGTATTATTATTTTAACCCCATATTACAGGCTAAGAAACTGAGGTTTATTGAGGTTTATTACGTAGCTTAGGGTCACACAGCCAATTAGTAGCAAATGAAGATTTGAACCCATTCACTGTAGATTCCCTCGTTTTACCTGCTGTACACCATTTACTACATCCTTTTTTCACTGATAACAGCTTCTTGGTGCCTCTGGTAGCATAGTCAGCTAGAAAATTAATACTTTAGTACCCAGAGAGCACACTTAGTTAGGTACATTCTTGCATAATTTCTAAATATTATTACTACTCATCTTGCTTTTTCCCTACAATATATAATAGATTCCAAATTACCCACTGGATTGAATTTTGAACATCGTATAAACCTTTATGTATTCCTATATTGTACTTTGTCTTTTTAAAGTATAGTTCTTGAGCTAATTATAAGTAATTTTTAATTATCTTTTAATTTCAACTAATTCCTTGCAGCCAAGAGCATATCTTCTACACAAAGCATTTTTAAATTCTGAATATCACCATTGCTTTACACTCAAATGATAATTAGTATTTTATGTAAGGCAGAGTTTTAAAGCAGGGCTTCTCAACCTGGGGTTCCCATGCCTATGGATGGAATTCCCTAGCCCTCAAGTAACACTGGAATTGTATATGGAATTTTGCCAGGATATTTGAGTACATGCAAAGTTGGTAATATTAAGATGCTCATAGCTTTCATCGGATGTTTTTTTAAAAAGTCCATGACTTCAAGTTTAGTACCCAGTGGATTATGGTACTAAAATAATACCTGGATTCTGATGCTTCTTTGTACTGGAGCTCCTGCTGAAGCTGGTTAAGAGTTAGTCTCAGCCCTTGGACAGCTGCTAGGGGCATAGGTGGCGTGCTTGAGGTGCTCAGAGGTGCTCAGAGGTGCCCAGGGAGCCCTCTGTCACTCCCAGTGGAAATTCAGGATTTGAGTCTCACGACCCCTGACTTTGGCAGACTCAGGGAATCTGTTATTTCTTTCAAGGAAACCTTCAACACACAGACCCTCTCACCTTTTCACCATCTGCCACCTATGTGTTGCTCCCGCACCCTGGCTCTCCCCACTGGCTGACACTCAGAGTAGAGATGCGAACACCCCTTGTTCCTCTGTCCCTCCACTGAGTCACCTGGCAAAACCTCTAGGCTGGTGACATTGGGCTCACTGCCTGCTCTGCCGAGGGTCTTGAACATCACTGAAGACAAATCCCAAACCAAGTGGGCTCTCAGCCCTGCCCTGAAATCTCACATCTGTCCTCCAGTCCCCGCACCCTCCCCTTATGCAACTGAGAAGCAGGCTTTTATCCCGGCCAGAAAGCAAAATCAGCCCCCCCATCTTCACCAGATCTTCCAACCCAGCTATGTCTGTACCAATCCCCTCTGCCTCTCCTTTTCTTCAAATTAATAAAGTGTCCCCCATTCCCTTTGGTACCACTAAACCCACTGCTTCTTCCATATGTAAGATCCTTACCTACAATTCTCCTCTCCCTCCTGCACCACTAATTTTTAATCCTTCTTCTGGGGCATTCCCACCAGGATTAGAACATGCTGTACAATCTCTTATCTGAAATAAAACAAAGCAAACAAACAAACACACACAAACACTCCTGACCCCGCACTGACCTCTAAGCACTATGCTATTTTCCCTTCCCTGCTCTCCCTAGAAAAAAATTCTTAGAAATGCTTAAAATGATAATGGTACCAAAAATAAAATATTAATAATGATAGCAAACACCTATGTAATGTCAAACACTGTTTTCAGTATTTTGCACGTATTAACTTAATGACTCCACACGACAATCCTGTAACTGTTAACAATAAAGTAAGGACCGTTATCATCCTCATTTTACATGTGACTAAACGGAGTCACACAGAGGTTAAACGTCCCAGGTCACATCAGCCCAGACCCAGATGAGCTAAGAGTCGAACCATGGTAGCTCATACTCTTAACCATCTCTCTGAATTTTATCTGCATTCGACGCCTACATTTCCTTTCCCATATTCTGGTGAAGCCAGTAAATCGGGGTTTAGCACCTCACCCTCCGAAACCTCATGCTGTGAAATCTGGTGGTTAATTCTCAACCCTCATCGTACTGGTCCTGTCAGCAGCACGGGACCATCAGGATTGCTTCCTCTTTCTCTGGTCACTGTCTTCTTGATACCAGACACGGCACTGACCTGGGTCTCCTAGCTCGCTCAGTTTTCTCTGCTGGGCCCTTCTCTCTGCACAGCCCTTACAAGCTGCAGGGGTTCCTGCATGTCTTCGCTTGTCTCTGTGGGAGATTCCAATCTCTTGGGATTTACATACCGATGGCTCCCAAAGTTGTCTCCCACCTATCCCCTGAGCTCCAGTTTCCAGTCTCTACTTGGATATAAAATAGTATCTCAGAATGGACAAGGCCCAAACTGTTTCCCTCTCCCCCCTCCCCCCAGTCTGCAGATCTCCTGGAGTCTCCCATCTTAGGAAATGGAATCCCTATTCTTCCCACCACTCAGGACAAAACCACTGCAATTGTCCTTACCTCCTCCTTGTTTCTAACATCCTAAAGTCAGTTCACCAGTACACCCTGTGGGTTCTGCCTTCAAAATACCTTACTTCAGACGTACCACCCAGGCCTGTGCCTCAGGGCCCTGGCACATCCAGTTCCCAGTGGCTCAAATACTCTTCTTCCAGCTGTCTGCTGAATGACACCCACTTCTCATTTCAGTCTTTATTCAAACGTCACTTCCACAGAAAAGCTTTCCCCACTGCCCTGTGTAAAGCAGCACACCACTTCATCCTCTAGCTCCTTATCTTGCTTCACTTTCTTCAGCACCCTTTATCTACCTGTGATTGTATTTCTTTGTTTAACATCTCTTTCCTCTGACTACTCTGTAAGTTCCAACATAATAGAAACTGTGTTTGTTTTCCAACGCCCGAAAAAGTGCCAGGTCCACGGTTGATGCTCATATAAGTATTTGTTAAATAAATAATGTTAAATACCTACACCATGATTTTGTGCAATATAGATATTTTTAAGAAGACCCCAAATAAATATTTATAAATTAAAAATGTACGTTCAACGAACATCTTAAAGTAATCCTGCCACGTCATTTGCAAAATTTTTTGCATGATAGATCACAGGCTAAGTCCACTGTTCTTTTCAATTTTGCATATTTGGATTTTCTTTAACTGATGGTCAGAATATTTTAGTAGATCATATTTTACTCCGAAATGATTAGCGTGTTTCCTATTTCCATGAAGCCATTATGCCTACAGCTGTAGATGCACGTGCACCGACCTGGCATTTGAAAACACTCATCACACTTGAAATGGAAATGATGCTGAGTGTTGAACGGTTGTATAACCGAACAGTTGTACCATTCGACACGGACTTCACCTTCAAGCTCATAAGTCACGGGCATTGCTAACTCGATTCAACTGGCACAGTCCACTTACAAGAGAAGCAAGTATCAAAAGGATATTAAATTGATGCTCAAATGCATTGGGTGTAACTCTTTTTTCTTTAGTTTTTGTCAAGTCAGTTGACAGGTTTTGGCAGGAAAGAGTTCTTTGGGAATATTAATATAGTTCACTTTCACTCCTAGAAGTAAAATTGCTTCAGTTTTTGTTATTTTTTTTCACTCAGTTTTTTGTTGATCTAAATATTGGCGCCCTCAGACAAACCAGCAACTAAATTACAGTTTTAAAAAATACCTCTGTGGGTGAGGAAATAGTATAGAATATTAAACATTTAATCAGCCCATAAATAGAAAAGGAAAAGTATCTTAAAGAAAAACAAAAAAAGGTACTCTTTAATCTTCAAAAATTCTGAAAAGAAACACCAATGCTTAAGATTAAAGAAACAGAATGTATTTCTTTATGTGATCTACTTTCCAGCTTGATAAATATGAAGATGTCTTCAATATATTATGCAACAAATAATATCTACAACGTTAAAAATTCACACACATTATCCTTTCTTTCTCAGGTAAATGCAGAGCTTAACAGTGCATTCTAAAAATCCATTTATCACCTTTCTAATACATGTGACATAAAACTGAAATGGTGATGGATCCACCACCAAGCAAAGTAGAATTCAAACAGTTTGAGCTATCAGAAAACTCGACAGAAAAGTGGATAATATCGTGATTTTCTACATACGCATGTTGCTGCATTGAAAAGACTTACTTGTCCATTTTTGTCACCTGCAGACGTGAATGATAATAAAGATGATTAGATCAAATCAATATTACCCTCCATAGATCACCCACTGTGTTCTGTAGTATGGCTGCTGCCAGCCCATTGTCATGGGTTCATCTCCACGCTCTGCCCAGGTGACAGTGGTAACAGGACACAGGTTTAAAGCTTCAGACGACAGTCATCAAGCCAGAGAAAGTCGCTCTGATTTACTGCTCATATTACACTCTTCATCACACCTGCACATACCGCTATTGAAGAAAGACCTGTCATCACTTGCAAAAGCCATCCCAAATTATGGCCTGATCAACACAAGACATTTAGATAATGACGTAATAAAAATGTAAAGTTGCAATTGTGATAAGTTCATAAAAAATGGAAAGTAATACAGTTGAAAGAGAAAGATGGGAAACGTGTGCGGGAACAGATTGGTTTCAAAGAGATTGCTGAAATACCACACGCAGGCACACACGCGTGCGCACACACATACATACACGCACACAAGTGTAATGAACAAGTACTGGGTCAAGATGTGGTCACTGGTGAAGAGATTTTGAACACAGAAGACTAGCTATCAGCACTGTCTCCCATGTCTGATCCTAAAGCAGAGGCCAGTTTCCTAAGTCCAGCCCCATTCCCCTACATTTTATGACCTTGATTTGAGACACAATGAAATCTGATTACACCATCTCCCAGTCCCAAGTCCTTCTGACCAATGCAAAGGCTCACACACTGTGCCCCCTGGTGGTGTCCTGTCCCCACCTCTCCTCCGTATATCTGCACCTTCCATGCTGGATAACTTTTGCTCCCTGCATGGAACATACTCTTCTTTCATGTGAAACTCATCATCAGCCTGCCTTAGGAACTGCCTCTTCTCCAAGCACCTCGTGCAATTTGCTCTGGAAAGCCTTCTCTAGGACTTCCCTGGTGGCACAGTGGTTAAGAATCCACCTGCCAATACAGGGGACATGGTTTTGATCCCTGGTCCGGGAAGATCCCACATGCTGCGGAACAGCTAAGCCCGTGTGCCACAACTACTGAGCCTGCGCTCTAGAGCCCACAAGCCACAACTACTGAGCCCGCGCACCACAACTACTGAAGCCCCCACACCTAGAGCTCATGCTCCGCAACAAGAGGAGCCACCGCAATGAGAAGCCCGTGCACCACAATGAAGAGTAGCCCCCATTCACCGCAACTAGAGAAAGCCTGTGCGCAGCAACGAAGACCCAACAAAGCTTTCCCTACCTCCTGTCATTAAATGCTCCCGCTCCAGAGTTCAGCATTTTACTAGCACATGTTATAGGACTGGAACTAGACATCTGTCACTTTCCACAGACATCTCAAAGGTTTTTGAAAATGTGTATACATCTTAATCATCTCCGTAATTTTAATGATATCGCAGTATTTGCTGCAAAGAATCTCTGATGACATAAGGAAGGCAGAGTTGTAGAATAATATGCAACAAGTATTTGTGAATTGCCTCCAAAAAGATTAGTGACATAAATGCAGTATCCCCCATAAAAGTTTCATTGAAGTGTCATTTTTGTATATAAAAAAGCAGCCAAGTTATTACATTGGGGTGATACTTGTTTTCGATATTTTATGGAATTGCACAATAATATATATGTATTTTGAGTGGCCTCTTGAATGTGTTTACTACGTAAGCTCTGTTCATCTGGACAGCTATAAGATTAAAAGTTATTTTACTACAAGCAAGAGACTTGAATGACGTGTATGGTATAGAATGAAACATATTCAAAGTCAAAATAGATTTCTCTCAAAGTATGGGTGTTCTCCTTTGGCAGGTAACAAAGCACATATGTGTAATCTTTTGAGGAATTCAATACTTTCCAAAAGCTCCTATGTATACCTACTCTGTGTATGGCGATACCTGCACTCTGGGGAACACTACAGGGCATTTTGCTGAAGGATATATGTGTAAACTTAAGTGATAAGAGGGCAAAAGTAACACGGTCTTTAGTTCAGTGGGCAGATGTGGTCATCTGTCAGCAATCTTTGACCACAGTGTAGTTTATTTCATGAATACATGAGACACCACTTTAGCACCTGAGATATACTTCTGAATGTTTTCCACACACTCTGACTCTTATATTCAAAGCATTTTGAAAGGCAGTGAGTCACATGATCTAGGATGACAAACTAGTGGAGAAAGGTGACTAGTCAGTCTGCCATCAGACAGGAGGCAGCCACTAGGTAAGTTCTTCCCTCCCAGTGGCGCCATTCTGAAAAGGTTTGAAATCAACCTGCCCTCCCTGGTTTTGAACTTGACCCCCAAGAGAAAGAGCATCACATGCTGAAAACCTCCTGAGGGTAACTAATAAGACTCATGGTTGATAACTTCATTTCACATTTCTTCCAAATACTTCATGCTTACTTTTTCCTTATCTTTAGGAGAGTTTTAAAAGATGGTAGACGACAAAGACAAGTCTCTTTGGATTCAAAGACTTTAAAATCAGCACTCCATTTCACTTCTCCACTAGAAAGACCTGCTTCACAAAGGTCTCTGTCGACTCTGAGGGTGAGATTCTTCCACATCTTTCCAAACACCCCAAGCCCAGCAAACCATGGCAAGTTTGGGGAAGAGGTTCACACTTTATATCATTCTAGTTTTAAAAACTAAGGATGTTGTCAAATAAGATATTAGCAAAAGTGAAGTAAGAAAGAAGCTATAAAGTCACCTGTACTATTAGTAAATGGACTCAGACAGTGGCAAGAAATAAGTTCCTGCAGGAGACCTACTACCTCTAGGTAGTTTAAAAGAACATAATATAGACCTTGAACTATCTCACTGTGTAATCAACTAGTTTATCGCTTCTTTACAACAACATAAGAAACTTTTTCAAGGGCTTTTTCAAAATAAATGGCATACCTTTGAATCATTCCTAATGTTTAAATCTAATAATTTTATTAAAAACCTAAATTGACATTAGCTTGCCATTACTCAATCTCCGTAAAAATATGGTGGTCTTTAATGGTCCCTACTTTCTTTTCAATGTGCCCATATATATATATATATATATATATATATATATATATATTTTTTTTTTTTTTTTCGGTACGCAGGCCTCTCACTGTTGTGGCCTCTCCCGTTGCGGAGCACAGCCTCCGGACGCACAGGCTCAGCGGCCATGGCTCATGGGTCCAGCCACTCCGCGGCACGTGGGATCTTCCCGGACCGGGGCACGAACCCGCGTCCCCTGCATCGGCAGGCGGACTCTCAACCACTGCGCCACCAGGGAAGCCCTCAATGTGCTAATATTTTTATTAATATTTTCATGATTTTTTTTTTTTTCCTAAAAGATAAGTCTGGGACATACTGATCTCTAGTCTCCAGAATTAAACTCCGTGTGTGTGTGTATGTGTGTGTGTGTGTGTGTGTGTGTGAAAACTGGGCATTTGCCAAGGTTCCATTCCTCTGGAAAATCTTTTGCTTCCAAATTTCTCAAATTATAGGGCTCTGGGTTTTTTTTTTTTTTCCTCTCTCTTTCCTTTCCCTTCCCATCCTTTCTTCAGACAAATCTGCAGGTTTCTGTAGACCCTCCAGGGGGAGCACAGAGAGAGGCAAAAGAGATCATACTCGATACTGGAAGAAGGATTTGAATTTTCCAGAAGTAAGAAGGGAAAAGGGCCTTTCCGTTGAGAGAAGAGATTGCGAAAAAGCACAGCAGCCTCAAAGGGCACAAAATCTCCTGTAAAGGAGGAGCGCTGGATCACACAGACAGTGGAATGGAGGAGAAGGGTAGAGATGGGGTCCAGGACTTCAGGTGGTACAAAGTTGCACAGTCTTTTATTTCAGAGTGTGGATTTGGATTTTATTCCGTAGGCAACAGAGCATGAGTGAAAGCTCCTAAGAAGAAGAATGATGTGATCAAGGTAGTTTTGACCATGGTGTTTTGGGGGCAGGAAGGATGCCTAGAACTGAGAACCGGGGTTAGTGGGCCAAGGTGAAAGGCTTTGCGTCTTTCCAGGTAAGTGATGACAAGGGTCTGCATTAAGGGAAAAGCAGTGGGGCTGGAGGGGAAAGTCTAGATGAATGGGATGTCAGAGATAAAGCCAACGGCCAATGTTGTGATCTGGGAGGAGGAGAGGGACTTGACAACTCTGTCCAGGTTTTTAGCTTAGGACATAGAAGGCTGCAGGGGGCACAGACTTGAGGGACCGGAACAGATTTAGAGTCTTTGGAGATAAAATAGAAGGCTTCTGAGGTATCGGGAACAATTACCCAATGCGTGCAAACATGGCCCTCAGGAGAGGAGCCTGGCGTTGGGGATATAGTCTGGGCAGGTGGGCTGCGGGCAGGTTAAGCAGACGGCAGCTGGGAATTCTGACCAGCAAGGAGCCCAGGATGGGATTCCAGCCTCCACGAAGGGATGGGAATCACCAGAGCAGAGAAGCACCTCGCTTTAGGGGCGCTGAGCTGAGATGCTGCATTTTCAAGGTGGGCTCAGGCCCTTGATTCAACTTGCTATTGAATCCTACGAAAATGACTGACACTGTCTTCATCGTTTCTGATTCCAGGGCCTGGAGGGGCTACACCTGCTGATAGGGGCAGAAGGAACTCTGGACAAGCCCAAGGAACCCTGTTCTTAAGTCCCTATGCCAAATATCCACAGGTTCCAAAGCAACAATAAAGAATAACGCCCAGACCCCTTTACAGGTAATGTTTCCCATCAGACAGAAATCCTGCTACACGACACCTATGCAACAGCCTCCCTGCGGGCGGTGTTCTCCAGGTTACAGCCTACCTATCATTTGCCACCCGTAACCACTTGAAACCCACTTGGGGAAACCTTGAAGGGTGCCTATTAGAAGGTAATCTCATGCTCTCTTTGTCACTGAAATTTACTAACGAGACTTTTTCCATCGATTGCAAGGATCATCGAAAGAAAATATGCTCTCTGCTTGCATTAACCAGCTTGGAAGTATTTGAGAGGATCTCCTTTTGCTTCTCTTTTCTTAATAATATGAAAAAACTGAATGGTGTCTATCCTAACAGGGTCGGGGGCACATCAGGTGACTGGCAGGGGAGAATTCTGGCTTCCTTGAAAAGATGAAACGCCCAAGGCTTCTCAGCCTGAGGGCAGCCTGCCATCGCCGCCACAGTGTGCCATTGACCGCGGAGAGGGTAAAAGGATGGGAAAAAGTATAGTTGGACCATTGTTTAAAAGGGACTCCACACATCCTCATTGGCTGTGTATTAATTGAAAGAAACCATTTGTTTTGTGGCTAAAACAGTTTGCTTCTGAAATCTGCTAAGGAATGATTTCTCAAAAAAACCCAAAGCCAAGTTTAATTATTCCAGCTTTCAACCTAGGGACACATTATCCTTTTTTTCTAAAGAGAGAAAGCCTTAAATGGAAATCAAAGTCTGAAGCACAAGAACTAACCCTCTTTGCCTGAACTGGTGTTTAACAAGAGCGGACACTACACTTTCCTTTCTTCTGAGAAACTAGTTCAAAGGTCAAGCCTAATGGAAGTCTTCAGAAGTTTTATTTTCCTTTGCAGGCTTAATGAAAGGCTCAGAGCTTGACCCAGTAAAATCTAGATGATGAAGTAATCTCAGATGTTGAAGGAACCTCCATGATCTTTCCCTTTAAAATAATCATCTGTAGGAGATCAAAAGACAGTGCCTGGTTATTTCATTAAAATATCGTATAAACAGGTCCATATATACATATATCTTTATATCCTTTGTTTCCCATAATCATAAAGATCTAACGGTAAATTTTGTCTTTAGGTTTGAGCTATGATCATGGATATGAATAGTACTCAATGATCAAAACATATGATGATTAGAGCATACAATATTTGATACACTGTTATTAAATATAAGACATAATTTTATTTAAAATGCTTCCTTTGATGAGAAGGATATAGCGTTTTAAAAAATTAGTTTATGACGCCATGAACGAATGTTATTTTTTGCTAGAATGAGACAGGTCAGGACCAATCTTTCTATTTTTGGCTCTTATAGATGCCAGTTTTGAGAACCCTGTTCACATAACTATACAGCGAGGTCCTGGATGAGTGCGAGGTTGGCCTTTCTTTGTAAAGAAGGTGGAGAGAAAGGGAGGTAGAAAGGAGAAGGGGTGAAAGGCAGATAGATGTTGGTGAAGTTGAGCATATTGAAATTGATGCCTTGGAAGGCTCAGTGTTCCTCACCGCACCTGGGACACACCGCCTCAGCCTCACAGCTACCTGCCCAGGACTTAGGGGGTACGACTCCTATTCTGAACCTCAGAAAGCATCAGGACAACAGAGACAGTATTGCTGCTGCCTTCCGGGTGTGTCTTACTTTCTCTCTCCTCCCTCCCAAGGGCTCCAGGTCCCTGTGCTTCCTGACAGCTTAGTTCCAGACTCTTCATCGGGGGTGCAAACTCCACAACAATGTGTGACAACACATCAAGGCCTTTTCTTAATGAGGCAGAACCAAAATGCCTGGGCAATACTGACCTTCAGATCAGGGCTTCCTAAACTGAAGTGCAAAATGCATCCCCGGGGATCTTGTTAAAATGCAGATTCTGACCAGCAGGTCAGGGGTGGGGTCTGGGATTCCGCATTTTCTAAAGGGCTCTGCTTGGGAGGCGCTTTGGCTGTAGAGGATGGTCTTGCATCCACCTCCATGCTGGCCACCTGATTTGGTAGGAGCAGCGCACAAGGCACGGCTGAATCCCCAAAGAGCATGAAATGCCTATCTCCACGATGAGGGGGCTCAGGCTACAAGGGGATGCTCTGGGCTGAAACTAATCAGAGAGATTGGATGTGGCTAAGTAGGACATGGGTCTGCTGGAGGTCAAGGGCAGGCAGGGAAGGGAAAAGAGAGGAGAAATAATAAGGCTGTGAGCAAATCTAAGCGATTCGGGCACGATTCATTCAGATGACCTCAGCTAGCTGAGGAAGGCTCCAGAGGAGAAGAAAGAGACTTTAGGAGGATTTGGCTGGGATCAGGGAAAGGGAAGGAATTGTTGGGTATCTTTGAAAGGCAAGCTGAACATTTTGTTGTTTTAAAGGGAACAGCATCATCTCATAAATTCCAGTACTTGGATAATAATCAAGGAAAACAGTTCCCTGAAGAGAGCCCTTGAAAACAATCCATGGGGGGATGAAGCAAACTGTGTTACAACCTAGACTGTGGACGTAATGGTTAACTGAATAAAGTCAGCCTACATATTTTGACAGAAAAGATGACCAAGACATATCACATGAATTAAAAAAAGCTACAAATAATAAAGATATGATACAATTATTGCAAAAATACAAAAGAAGGGGAATAGATATTGTGATAAAATTTTTAAAAGTAAATTATGTCTTTACAAATTCATGCTGCAACGTTTTGAAAGGCGACTTTAAATTTTGTTGATTATATGATCAACTATATATTTTGAACACGTGGGTTCCTAAATTCAGACTTTTCTTCAAATAAGAGAAAACTCTTACAGCAAAAGTCAAATGATCCTAGTGCCTTATTATGCCACTAATATTCCAATACAATAAAAAGCACACTTGCGAGGTCAAATATGATTAACATCTTAATGTCATAGCTTGATTTCTAACTTCTGCAATAAACCAGATGTGATATTTAAGATGTTTCTCACTATAGATCAGTGATTCACTTTCATGTGCACAGAAATCACCTTGGTGTCTTGTTAAATTGCAGATTCTCATGCAGTAAATGGATTTCTAACCAGCACCCAGGTCCTGGACCACAGTTTGGATGACAAGGCTCTAGAGAAGGAGCTAGAAAGTGTAAGTTTTGGTCATTTTAGCATCTGTAATTTTTTAAGTACAAAGATATAGTCTAATATAAGATTCAAAATGTGGTGGATCGAGATACTTTATTTAAATGATTTTAAAACTGATGGAATGAAACAGAAAAGACAGTGATTATTTTGTAGAAATTATTCCATTCCATAAGTGGGTATGACCAATTTATCAAAGCACTAGTGACTTATTATATGAGGTTGGTCATAGGTTTAATGGTTTACATGTAAAATTAGTAAAACTACTCTTTGATTTGGAATCTCATTTTCCATAACCTACACAATCTTTTTCAAATTTACAGAAGATAAAGTATACATGTGGACCTACATGTGATATTTTAAACACTATACAAAATTCATCTTTAGGGCTTCCCTGGTGGCGCAGTGGTTAAGAATCTGCCTGCCAACTTAAGGGACACGGGTTCGAGCCCTGGTCCGGGAAGATCCCACGTGCCGCGGAGCAACTAAGCCTGTGCACCATGACTACTGAGCCTGCACTCTGGAGCCCATGAGCCTCAACTACTGAGACCATGCACCACAACTACTGAGCCCATGCTCTAGATCCCGCAAGCCACAACTACTGAGCCCATGTGCCACAACTACTGAAGCCTGCGTGCCTAGAGCCCGTGCTCCGCAACAAGAGAAGCCACTGCGGCGAGAAGCCCACGCACTGCAATGAAGAGTCACCCCTGCTCACCACAACTAGAGAAAGCTGGCACACAGCAACGACGATCCAACACAGCCAAAAATAAAAACAAAACAAAAAATAAATAAATTTATTTAAAAAAATTCATCTTCCGAAAAGGTACGTCTATGTGAGCAAAATGACTGGCCAGGTAAACTGTCTCCTTTGGGGCCTTCTGAGAGTGGCAATCGTACCCCCAAAAGCCCTCCTCTGGGGACACATATAACTAGATTATTGTAAAATCTCACCACAGCTGAATACCTCTGCGATTCCCGCTGAACCAAAGGCAGCTCTGCCTAAGAGCTCCATACAATGTGTTTTACCCTGGACACCCACCGGTAGCTCCAAACACAGCCTCTTGCATTGGTCTGCTAGGGCTGCCATCACAAAAACCACAAGCTGGAAGTTGATTTTATCACAGTTCTGGAGGCTAGAAACCCAAGATCAAGGTGCTAGCAGGTCTGGTTTCTCCCGAGGCCTCTCTCCTTGGCTTGCAGATGGCCACCCTCTCCTGTGTCCTCACATGGCCTTTTCTCGTATAAGGACACCAGTCCTGTTGGATTAGGGCCCCATCCTGATGGCTTCATTAACTTAATCACCTCTTCAATGACCTTCTCTCCATATACGGTCCCATTCTGAGGTCCTGGGGGTTGGAACTTCAACATATGAATTTGAGGAGACACATTTCAACCCTCTTGAATTCACATCTGAATTCAAGGCACTGTCGAGTGACACACAACTGAAGAGAGATGCAGAGAGAAGACAGGGCAGTCCTGGCAGTCGGTGTTAAGAGACAAGAAGGAGAAGGGAAGGGGGTCAGAGGGGGACAGGGGGCAGTGGCAGAGTGGCCGAGGCCCCACACCCCAAAGCTCTGCAGGAGGCCCCAGCAAATGCCTACTTCTCAGGGCCGTGCTCGGGAGTTCCTGCCAGGGCCCCAAAGCAGCTTTTGTATCCAGAACCGTGATCTGGTTTTCAATGAGACCTGCCTAGCTGGGGCTGCTGAAACAGCTTCCTGTCTCTTTCATACCCCTCTGGAAACTTACAACAAGCTCCTATTGACTGAGGTAACCAGAGGGCATTTTTATTCCTTGCAATTTGTAAGTGCTTATTGCAGTGAGGGAGCTAATGCTGCATGTTACATACAAGCGCTTCAGTAGACAGTATGGCTTGAATGACCTGTATGTTCTATGGAGATGTACCTAAGGGTCTCATTATATGTTGCATGCTTTGCCTTCTTTTTTATTAAAGCAACAGTGTAGGGTAATCAAACAGAAACTCCTTTCCTTTCTAATGGATACAAATGAAAATTTATAGTCATCAAGGATTCGCAGTTACTTAAACAGGGCAGGTCTAGCCTGTGTGTGAGCGTGCACACTGCTTCACAGACACGCCCAGATTCTGTGCTCCTAATGGCCACTTTGACAATATTAGCAGTACTGCCTATTTCTTTCACGCTGATTTATGGTGAATTTAAATCTGGTTACGTTTCAATAATCTTCAAAACAAAGCCCAGCAAGTATCTTGGAAGGCCCCCTGCAGAAACATGGTAGTTTATCTAAAAGAGCCTATGTTTTACATTTTCTTCTTTAAAGTCAGAAGCATTTTTACTGCAGTAGAGATGTTAATTGCCACTTATCTTAATGACTTCTTTTCTGATATAAAATAGCCTGGCTTGAAATACAGCAGACTTTTTTGTCAAGAAGAGACAGGAATAGGAGGTCTGTTGGCTCCTGGGAGAAATGGGACGCTTTTTCTTTTCTGTCTGCTTGGTTTGTGTTGGTTGCAGGCTTTCTGATTTAGGACCTTTGAGGTCTGAGTTACCGCCTTCATCTTCAGCGTGAGGGAAAACGAACCCCAGGAGAAGCCATGAAATAGAACTTAGGCTCTGAAAGCAAAAACCACAGTAGGAGCTCCTGAGGTTATTAAAATAGAATTATGTGGTAGCTGGTATAACCAGTTACTAAGGGACATTTTTAATAAAACTGTAGCAGATAGTTTTTGTTTAAATTTGATTTATTTTTAAGTTTATACGATTTCAAATGAGATTTTTTCCTATTTGTTTCCTAGTTAATATTCCTACCTCATCGCTCCTATCCAAAAGTTTCTAGTGTCCAAAAGGGTGCTGGCTGGCTGTTGGTACCCAATAAATATTTGTTAAATGACTGAATGAAAACATTTCAAACTTATAACCCTTAGGTAGTATTTCTCAAATAATATTAATAACTAGTTTTATTCTACAGAATAATATTGTGCCATCTCATTGAAGAAGCTCCTTCACATTCATGATTTTAACTGTGAGTCTTACAGCTAATACATTAGCTAATATACGATTATAATATATTATTATTTTACTTAATCATAAGATTAAATATCTATGTATAAGTGTATATTATGCATATTAAAAGTATATGTATAACTGAATCACTTTGCTGTACACCGAAACTCACACAACACTGTTAATCAACGATGTGCCAACAGAAAATTAAAAAAAGAAGAGAAAACGTTAACAAGAGATTAAAGAGCTCATATTAGGTAACATATCTGGCAAGTAATAAATGATATAGGACACTGAGTATGTTCTCCTTACAAATGGGCTCCAGAGCTTCCCACAAAGTGGTGGAAGGCACTGTTTTGCAAGGGGTTACGTTCAAGAGCCCCGGAGCCATTTCCATTCATTCTTCTTCCCCATGGTCCCATCTGCTGCTCCTCCAGATGACCTTGGTTTCTGTCTATTAGTAGTGCCTGGGCAGCCTTTAGCTGGCTGTTTTATTTCTTTCCTTTTTATTGTGGTAAAATAAACGTAACGTAAAATTTACCATTTCAACCATTTTTAAGTCTACAGTTCGCTGTACACTGCCGTGCAACCACCACCATCCCTGTGCAGAACTTTTTCATCATCCCCAACAGAAACTCTATCCATTAAACACAAATTTCCCAACTCCCTCCTCCTCCTTGCCCCTGGCAACCACTACTCTAATTTCTGTCTCTCTGTTTTTGACTACTCTAGGGACCTTATACATGTGGAATCATACAGGAGTTGTCTTTTTATATCCGGATTATTTCACTTATCATAACGTCTTTAAGGCTCATCCATGTTGTAACATGTGTCTTCCTTTTTAAGGCTGAATAATATTCAATCCAGTGTACAGACCACATTTTGTTTATCCCTTCACCCTTTGATGGATGCTTGGGTTCAAACAAGAAAAGGGGAAAGGGGGATTCACAGAAGATACTGGAAGGAAAGGCCGACTACCTTGGTGAGATGACCAGTCAGATTAAGCATAACAAATCATCCCACGACTCAAAGGCTAAAGACAATAAGCATCATTAATTATCTCATGGCTTCTCTGTGCAGTAATTCAAGACAGAGAAGAGCAGGGACAATTAGTCTCTACTCCACAATGTCTGGGATCTAAGCTGGAAGACCCAAAGGCCTGACTGGCACTGGGGGATCTGCTTTGAAAGTGGCTCCGTCACATGGTGGGCCAATTGGTTCTTCCCCATGCAGACCTCTCCACTGGGATGCTGAGAGCCTTAGGATGTTGAACTGGTCACAGAGGCCACCTCTGATTCAGAGTGAGAGAGGGCCCACAAAGGTGTGAGCACCAGATGACAGTGTGATCCGGGACATCTTGGACACCACCTACTACAAACCTTATTACTGCTCATTATATAAAGTAGGCTAAATATTTGGAGATTTTTCAGAAATGATTAATATTTTAGAATATTACTGCTTTGAAAAACTTGAAAATATTCAGAAGAAATGTATAATTCTAGTCAGTCAGCAAATATATTCAAAACTGTATATATATGCACCCCAATGCTCACAGCATCACTGTTTACAGTAGCCAAGACATGGAAGCAGCCTAAGTGTCTGCTGATAGACGAACGGATAAAGATGTGGTGTATACACAATGGAGTATTACTCAGCCATAAAAAAGAATGAAATAATGCCATTTGCAGCAACATGGATGGACCTAGAGATGATCAGACTAAGTGAAGTAAGTCAGACAGAGAAAGATGAATATCTCATGATATCACCTATATGTGGAATCTAAAAAAATGATACAAATGAACTTATTTACAAAACAGAAATAGACTCACAGACATAGAAAACAAAGTTATAGCTACCAGAAGAGAAAGGGGGAGAGGCATAAATTTCGAATCTGGGATTAACAGACACTGACAACTATACATAAAATAGATAAACAACAAGGACCTACTGAAAAGCGCAGGGAACTATATTCAATATCTTGTAATAACCTATAATGGAAAAGAATCTGAAAAAGAATATATATATATATATATATACACATATACATATAACTGAGTCACTGCTGTACACCTGAAACACTGTAAATAAACTATACTTCAATAAAAAAAATAAAAATTAAAAACAAAAACAGAAAAAACAACCCAGTATACACAAGCAAAGAGAATAAGGTAAAAGGCCAGGATTTCTTTTTCACATTCACTGGAATAATAGTGAGCATCTTAAGCTAATTTTACATTACCCACCTGTTCAGAGAAATTATTTCTGCTACATTGTGGCTTCTAAGCCAATGGTTCCCAGACGTTTGTCTGAAACCAACTTTGATTTTTTTTCATAGGGGCCCCTTTATGCAACTGAAAAGACTGTCCTATATTCCAAGGTTATTTCATGTCTGCCTTTCCTGTGTGCTAAGAAGTGGCTGGAGGAGACTATCTGCAAAGTAAAAGCCCAGCTACCCTGGGCTGGCACCCACATGGCTTTTGGAATGGAACTAGTGTTTGTATTCCAAAAATGTTGGGAATCACTGTGTCACATTTCAGTCATGGAGAGTCACCCTGGGGGCTCACTGTAGCATCTGTCAGTACAGAGCAGCTGAGGGTAGATGGAGGCCCTCACTTTTGGGGCCTCTAGGCAAACGGCCCGGTTATCAAACACAATCAGAGTTGTCTTGGTGTGGTGGTTTCAGCTCTAAAGAGCTTCCAAAACTGGTGGCCCATGGGCCCTGTTCTAGCATGACATTTTAAGCAATAGGCACATCGAAAGAGCAAAGCACAGAGCGAAATGCCCCTAGAAAACTGAAAAGGTAAAACAATGAAAAGAATGAGGACACATGTCGCATCTCACTTGATGAGATGCCTTTCAATACATAAAATATTCTGTTTTGCAGGAACCCCGCCCACTGGATTTCCCACTGGATATCTTCTTCTCTTTCTACTCTTCCCCTTCCCCATGCTTCTACTCTTCTTATAGAATTAAGTGGATGTTAGAACACACTCAGTTCAGCAAACCAGTTAAGGTAGTTGAACATGATCTTCAGTAGATGAAAGAATTTAAGTTACTAGGTTTATAATGTATCATGAACAATGGAAATATCAGTTCCAAATGTACTTTTTCTTACTATAAAATGCTCACTTTCTCTCTACAGATGTCAGTGCCTCCAAATTAATGAGCTCTATTAGCTGCAAAACATCTCAAGAAGCGCTGGAAATTAATTTCCATTAGTTACAAACTGACAGTCAACTACCACCTGCCTTGTAAGACAATAAAAGTTCTGAATGCTCCATTTTGGTCCTCAATTAAATGTTCAAAGTCAGATGGTGAAGAAAAGTGACTTAAGCCATCCAGAAAAATATTAAAACTGGTTTGTGTGTGAAATGACCAAAGGGGATTTCAGATTTTCGCTTGTGGTAGGATAAACAGGGAGGTTTTGAGGACAGACTGAGACTGGCTTTCCATAGTTACAGCAAAATAAGTTGAATAATGAAGAAAGGAAATTCTTTTCATAATATGGTCATGTTCTCTGAGAAGCATAGAGCCCTTTAAAGAGCACAT
This sequence comes from Pseudorca crassidens, assembly GCF_039906515.1. NCBI lineage: Eukaryota > Metazoa > Chordata > Mammalia > Artiodactyla > Delphinidae > Pseudorca > Pseudorca crassidens. The sequence goes on from NC_090298.1 coordinate 10,024,774, forward strand.
AATTTCAAAAGGTTGAGCATAACTATGTGGATGCTGATTAAAGACGGAAATAAACAGCCAGGATGTGCTTTCCAATATTCTCACAGCTACTGGGATTTCTGAAGGGAAAACAAATGTTGCGTTTCTCTCATTTTGTGAATTTATATTTTTAGTTTTCAACATTCTATCAATATTGACTTGAAGAATGGAACCTATTTAGAATGACTTCTTTAAAATGGTAAAACAAAATAAAAGCAAAGCACAGAAGTTGGGAAAGCAGACTGATGGATAAACAGACAAGAAGCAAAATCAATACCTTGTTACTATGTGTCTTTTGTTGCATTAAAAATCAAGTTCTTACGTAAGTTTTGCAAATCTTATCTCTGGGTAACTGTGTGCAGAGCCGATTAACAGATAGTTTATTTATGTACATATACACACATAATATATGTACACACATAATCTATGTGGCATATATGTAGATGCCAGTTTCCTTAATAAAATCAAATGTAGGGCTGGCAAGGTTCCCCCTAGAAGGAGACAGTTCTTGAGGAATGACTGACCAAAGAAGCCAGTTCTGTCACCCTGGATTTTCTTGGTTTCTCTTTTTTCCTGGGGGGGGGGGAGGGTCCAACTCGTGGGAACCAACCTTGGGGAAGAGGGATGCTCTTGTCTGTTTTTATAATCTTATTCAATACTGGACCCACACAACTTTCCTTTGATCCCTTTTGAAGCACAAACCTTTCTTTTGATTCCTTCAAACCATTTCCCAGAACTCTAGAAAGCATCAAGTGGGAAGTGAAAGGAGAGCACGCAGACGGGAAATAGAGGCAGAGACCCCAAAACGGAGCCCCAAGATTTAGGAGCTTCTGTTCCAGGTCTGTGGGCCTCTCTAACCCTCATTGAGAAACCAAGGAAAGAGGCTGCCTCATTTTTGGTTCTCAGCTTGTTTCTAAGGAGCACTGTTTTTAATATTCACACTCCTTTTGGGCTCTTCAATATTCTGATCATTTCTTTCACAAGGAAGATGAAGAGAGAGATTTATTTCCTCCCTCCCACCTGTAGCTTAGCTTTCTGCTTCATCCTAAATGCCTGTCAAAGAATGACTTCACCTGCAAGATCCTACTCTCTCTTCAGTATGAGAACATCTAAGTCCAATAGACAACACACAGACACAAACATATGAACCTGGTTATCAGTGAGAAAACAGAGATTAACCTTAAGGCAGGAAGTAAGATGAATTACTAGCAAAAGTAATATACTGAGGGCTGATAACAACACTGCAAACTAATTATTTGTTTTACTTAGGAATCCAATATGCCATTCCTGTAAACCATCAATTATCTTTATTTTGATGTTATCATTGTACTTATCATTACTGGGGACCTTAATAGTAAAACTGAAGTTGCCTGATGTTTCAGAGTTCTGACTTCTAGGGATCTGAGGTGGTCCCCTGATGCTAAATGGTGTCACCAGAGTTCATCTCTCCTATAAACAGATTGGGTAAAGATTTCATGATAATTAAATTATTGAATGGAACTTCTCAGTTGCTTTGAATCAGGGGAAAGATGCTATTTCTGTTCCTAAAACAGGGAATGGGTGTAGTTGGCTTTAAGTAGAGGGGTTAACATTAAGTTCTGGAAAGACTGCATCAGGATATATGACAGACACACTGGTAGATCATTAGAGACACAACTTAAGTGACCAAAGACAAATACTCCTGGCTTCATAATGGAGACCAAACCCAGGATCACCACGGCCACCTTCAGAGAGGCTGGGTAGGGGAGGGGGAACTCTGCTGGGAAGAAGGGGAGGGTGTACAACAGCCTTTGCTCCCGTGGTAGGCTCCAGGTAGCATGGATGGCCTTTTGCCCTAAATGAGGCAGGAAAGTCCAGTGGCCCACTTTCGAGAGCAGGGACTTGATTTTCTCAGGCTCCTCTGCACCCCTGGGGGTCTGGCTAGTGGGTGGAGGCCCCAATGAGTGGGTGGCTCTTGGACCAGGTGTGAGCTACAGGCTCACCTTCTGAACCTGCGGTAGAGCCTGTTTTACCAAAAGCATGTGGACTGAGGGGAAGGACGGGGCTGGTTCTCAGGAGGAAAGCCTGTAAACCAGAAAAACACAAAGCAGAGATTTCTACCATCACAACTGATGGAGTATCTGCTAATGACTCATTAACCAACTAATTAGTACCCTGGGTAGAAGGATGCATCTGGGATGTTGCCAAGGTCCCTATGCCAGAGCCCGCTTTGGTATAAACAAGGTGAGGGCGTAGTATTACAAATGAGTCGCTCTTTTAGAAATGCAATTGTTCACTCCTACGAGGGATTCCGAAGACAGACGGCAAAATGAGTAATCTGGGCTCTGGGAGAATCAAGATGGGCACAGACAAGTATTGTGTGTAAACACTGCTTTCCTTTCAGTTGATAAAAGGAATCCTGAAAAGGAGGCTTTTGTAAAACAAACAAAATCCTTTTGCAGTTGGAGTCTTCCCTTCCATCTTCCGATTCTGCTTCCTGGTCGTGAGGGCCCAGGTCTCAGTTTTCCCTCCTTGCCGCCCCTGCTGGCCTGTGCTCTGGCCTCCCCAGATGCCCTCCCATCCCTGGCCTCCCAGCAGGGCATCCCCCCAGGATCTGCTCCCCGGTCTTTGCCACTCGGCAGCACACGGTCTCTGTGCCTTCACCCACTTCTTCCACGTCTCTGACTCCCAAGTGCCATTCTCAGCGCGAGGCTTGGGCCACAGGTGCTCCTGAAGGCAGGCGCTGTGCTGGCAGCAGAGAGGCAGTGGTGACAACAGTGGGCCCTTCCCTATGCCGGGAAACGCCCCAAAGACCTTGAGGTCTGAACACCTGTCATCTCACAACAACTTCATGAGGCAGGTGCTTTGATCATTTCCGCTTTACATACACGGACGCTGAAGACAGAGCAGGTGAGCATCACACCTGGAATCATGACTTGCTGAGAATCCTTTCCCCTGGGTATTAGACGCCCTTTACAACCCAGACCTCCTCTACTCTTCCTGTGGTGGGTGAGAGCCTGCACTGCAGGGCTGCACAAGATCATCACCTGGGCTGAGAGGGGAGAACATTTGAAATTCTACTTATTTACTTAACCAAACAGAATAAAGCAATTCAGAACGATCATTCTCCACAGGTTGGCACTGGCCCTCTCACTGGGCCCACATTTCAGATGACGGTGCATTTTTTACTGGAAGCCACAACACAGCAAGGATGACAGTCACACCCTTGCTAATTTGACCACTAGGGCTCCTTATTGCTATTGATGTGTGCCGGTCCATGTGAAGTTTTAGATTATACGATCTAGCTTTAAACTAACCCTCCCGATGCGAACAGGTAGCACAAATGATTCAAGCATGGCCAAGGGCTAAGAAAATAGCTATGCTCACCCATCTATCCACACCCGGAGGGATGAACGTCAGCCACGTTAACCAGCAAAAACAGTGATAATATACTCAGATCTAACACATTCAACCATATTGCTCTCTCTAAAGAAAGGTTTTTATTTTTTATTTTATTTATTTATTTATTTATTTATTATTATTTTTTTTTTGCGGTACGTGGGCCTCTCACTGTTGTGGCCTCTCCCGTTGCGGAGCACAGGCTCCAGACGCACAGGCTCAGCGGCCATGGCTCGTGGGCCCAGCCGCTCTGCGGCATGTGGGATCTTCCCGGACCGGGGCACGAACCCGTGTTCCCTGCATCCGCAGGCGGACTCTCAACCACTGTGCCACCAGGGAATCCCTAAAGAAAGGTTTTTATGATTAAAAGTGTATACTTGTCTTTCACAGCTCCCTAAATGTCCATTGACAGATGAATGAATAAAGAAGATGTGGTATATATATGATGGAATATTACTCCGTCGTAAAATAAGTATGAAATAGTACTATTTGCTGCAACATGGATGCAACTAGAGATTATCACACTAAGTGAAGTAAGTGAGAAAGAGAAAGGCAAATGCCATATGATAGCATTTATATGTGGAATCTAAAATATGGCACAAATGAACCTATCTACAAAGCAGACTCACAGTCATAGAGAACAGACATGCGGTTGCCAAGGGGGAGGGGGTGGGGAGGGATGGATTGGGACTTTGGGATTAGCAGATGCAAACTATTACACACAGAATGGATAAACAACAAGGTCCTACTGTACAACACAGGGAACTATATTCAATATCCTGTGATAAACCATAATGGCAAAGGATATAAAAAAGAAAGCATATATACGTATAACTGAATCACACTGCTGTATAGCAGAAATTAACAAAACATTGTATATCAACTATACTTCAATAAAAGAAATTTTAAAAATGTAAACTGAAATAAAAACTTTAAATTGTGGTGTTTTATCTTTAACATCCTCTGTTTCAAGTTCTATCTTTAGTGCACATCTATTTTACAGTGTAAATAGTAAAACAGTACACTGAAACGTGTAGTTAGTTGAGTTAGTGTATCTCCCCAAAATTCATATCTATTCAGAAGCTCAGAATATGGCCTTATTTGGAAATAGTGTCTTTGCAGATGTAATTAGGTGAAGATGAAGTCGTCCTGGATTAGCATGGATCCTAAATACAGCGACTGGTGTCTTCATAGGAACAGCATGGGAGACGTGAGACAGAGAGGAAGGTGTAAGTGAAGACACAGGCAGAGACTGAAGCTCTGCAGCCACATTCAAGGGATGGCGGGGCCACCCCAGACCCTTCGGAGGGAGCATGACCCTGCTCAGGCCATGATTTTTCAGACTTCTGGCCTCCACAACCGTAAGAGAATATATTTTTGTTGGTTGAAGCCACCCAGTTGGTGGTAATTTGCATGGCAAGGCAGCCCTAGGAAATTAACATACCATGTTCATAATTTATAAGTAAAAAAATCCGCATACAGAGATGCAAGCTAACATTTTTTGCTGACTCGGTGGGTGGACAGCTGCCCTCCCATCCCAGCCCAACCAGGCTGGAGTACTTCAAACAGGCACCACCCCCGACTTCCAGCCCTCCTTTCTTTTCAACTAGAGAGCTTTCTCTCCCATTTTTTCATATGTAAATATCAACTATCCCTCAAGGTTCCGGCCAACCACTCAATTCCGCCTCTGTACTTCTATCACATCTGTCTTATTTACCCAATGCACTACAGTCATTTGTGGCTATACCTTTCTCTCTCACATACCTTTAAAAGCTCCTTAAAGAATGAAGCTCTTCACAAGCTATCATTGCACCTGCAGAGTTCATCCTACAATATTCCCCAGAAAAGTCACCGAGAACGCATGTGCCTTCAGATGGACCTGGAGGGAAGAGTTTAAAGGAATGAGAGCTACAGGGCTGTGTCCCTGCCCAGCTCTGGCCATGTGTTGATAAAACCTCGCTGAGGACATATATGTGTGCTTTTCGTATTTCCAAGTGGCATGAGCAGTGCATTATAATAATCATGCTGGATAACAAAACTGGAGTCTGAAGTATCACATAACGGAATCACCCCCAACAAGAAGTGAATGTTAAGCCCCTCATTTAAGTTAAAAAGAAAATTATATATATATATATATATAAAATTTCATTTTATATATATAATGGAATACTACTTAGCCATTAAGAAAAAGAATGAAATAATGCCATTTGCAGCAACATGGATGGCCCTAGAGCTTATGATACTAAGTGAAGTAAGTCAGACAGAGAAAGACTAATACCATTTGATATCACGTATATGTGGAATCTAAAATATGTCACAAATGAACTTATTTACAAAACAGAAACAGACTCACAGACATAGAAAAACAAGCTTATGGTTACCAACAGGGAAAGGGGGGAGGGGAGGGATAAATTAGGAGTTTGGGATTAGCAGATACACACTACTATATATAAAATAGATAAACAACAAGGTCCTACTGTACAGCACAGGGAACTATATCCAGTACCCTGTGATAAACCATAATGGAAAAGAATATGAAAAAGAATATATATACATATATATATAGATATCTGAATCATTTTGCTGTACACCTGAAACATTGTTAATCAACTATAGTTCAATAAAAAAAATAATAAATTAAAAAAAGTCTCACTGAGAAGGCACTGGGGGGAGGAGTAATAACTGTTCTCAGGGCTGTCTCTGAAGAAGGGATAGACGTATTCTAACGTGACTGCAAAGGTCAGAAACAAGATCAGGGAGTGAACTTACAAGGGGTGAAGATTTCAATATAAATGAGTGTACAAGGCTTGCATTATTCAAGAAATTAATAAAATGCTTCAAGAGATGGTGAGTGGCCCATTTCGAGAGGCATTCAAACAGAGACTGAATGGCCAATTGTTGGGCTTGCCCTTGGCCTAACTGAATAAATGACGTCCAAGTGCTCTTCACACTGAGGGTCTTTAAATTGCAGATGCTGTATTTTTCCCCCTCTGACATTTCCCCAGTTAAATAAATGATTATTGAACATTTAAAGTGAAAAACAAACTCCCCAGAGATTCACCACCCCATAACTGAACCAGGAAGAATATTATGACTGTTTTATTGCAAACACTTCAGACATGTTACCTAAATGACATAATAATGGCACTTTAAATGTTAATAAAGATTCTAAAAATATTTTTTAAATCTTCACCTTTAAAAAAGCATCTTTGTATATATTTTGTTTCCTGAGCATTCATTTCACTATATGCTATGTGTGGTTATAGAGTGGGCAGGTAAGCAATGAAAAAAAACTCAGCATTTGGAAAACATTCTTAACCTAGGTTTACCTAATGATATTTATAAGCAGTATTACTTAATAATATATACTAATACAACATCCAATAATAAAATAATTTTAGTAATACACTAGGTAATACCTTAAAAGCGCATATTTTTAGATTATTGGTCAAATACTGTGGCTTGAAACAAAACATGGAGAACAAGTTTGATAGAGCCAACTGAAAATTCAGTTGCTAATTTGCGCTCAAATTCAGCATAAAGATGTGTCACTGCATTTATTTCTCTGTTACACTGCGTAACAAAAAGAAGATAGAATTTTATTGTGAATCATGTTTACAGTAAGTTAGATTCCTTTAGCAGGCTTGAAAAACTGCTTTTGAGGTAGTTTACATCAAGGATTACAATACCCTGAAAAGGGATTAATCCAACTTGATTAAAAGATGCCATTCATGCTGCAACCTACACATTAAGTTACGTCAGTAAATGTCTTAGCCATAACTTCTCTTCTTATATAGACAAGAACATTTATAGCATCATTAGCACACCAGGTACATTAGTCTTGCTTTTTTCCTGGTTATTTCATCAATCACATTTTCAAAATAAGGATGCTATGACGTATCACTCCCAACATCACTGAGTTGGGATGAGTCCTTTCATATAATTTAAAGATTTATATTTGGCCTACATGTTTAAAAGCACTGTATAAAACTCAATATCTGGTATAGTACCAACAACGTATTAGCTGTGATAATTCTTAAGAAATTCACATTTTATGGAAGATAACATGCAATTAACAAATAAAAAGTTCTCAGCAAACGTGGCTGTAAAGCAAACATTATATATATATAAATTTTTTTTTCAAAGTGATTGCTGACTTAAAAAGGCAATCAGATCCTACCATCTCCTTTTATAAAAGGTTTCTGTGCATTCTTTGCTGGAGTAGAGTAGGGGCAATTGAAAGTGAAGAGTCCAAAGTTTTGCCCCGATCCGTATGACTCAGTCAAGTAAGCTAGAGAAACCTAATCCTTCAGAACCAATCCTTTCATATCCTATGGCTTAGAAAAATTTTTTAAAAATTGTGTTAAAGAATATATATATGTATAACTGAAGCACTTTGCTGTACATCTGAAACTAATGCAACACTGTATATCAACTATACTTCAATTAAAAAAAATAAATTAGGGCTTCCCTGGTGGCACAGTGGTTGAGAGTCCGCCTGCCGATGCAGGGGACACGGGTTCGTGCCCCGGTCTGGGAAGATCCCACATGCCGTGGAGCGGCTGGGCCCGTAAGCCATGGCCGCTGAGCCTGCGCGTCCGGAGCCTGTACTCCACAACGGGAGAGGCCACAACAGTGAGAGGCCCGCGTACCGGGAAAAAAATAAATAAATAAATAAATAAATTTAAAAAATAAAATAGCCTAAATAAATAAATAAATGTCATCAAAATATAAAAAAAAAAAGATAACAGGGAGTTTCTGGTTTCAAGTCTAATGACTGAATTGGGGCTACCTTGATTTCAAATTCTTATTTTAAAATGGATGATTTGCTTGAAAACTCCTCACTGAAGCTCCTTAATAGAGAAAAGATACTGGTCTGCAATAAGACAGATAGGCAGATAGTAGAAGAGAAAAGAAAGGAAAAACAAAACGAAGACCACATATCCATAAGCAATTATCAGAGAGACCAGACCTATTTAGACAATTTGTATCATTTCCTTCATTCCTTCACTCACTCCTACACACAGAAAACTGGTGCTACCATTTACTCGTCCTCCAAGAAAATCATAAAAGATGTGAGTATAGTCTTTCCTTTTCCTTTTTATTTTTTATAAAGAAATATAAATGCCCATGCCAATACGTGCCCCGTGTCCTAGAAGTGTGGATTCTAGCCTGTGTACCCACAGGTCATTTATTCCAATTCTCCATTTATTTAAGGCACAAAATATGGGGATATCAGTTTTCTCCCACAAAGGAGAATTAAGTTAAAGATGTAAGGAAAAGTGCTTTGAGAATTGTAATGTGCTATAAATACATGTTTGCAATGGCAAAGAGGCTTACATGGTCTGGTATTTAATGATAAATAAAACTTTAACAAATTCTCTTCAAAAATGTATGTATAAAAGCTTGAAAGAAATCTAAAAGCTGGAAAAGTTTAAATCGTAAGTTATAATGCTGAAAAAAACAATTTTGAACCCCCAAAGTAAAAGATACCCGTTCTAGTAATATTCACCTAGGAAGAACCAAAATTCATTATTCAAAAGAAGATGCAAAGATGTTATCATAAAAGAAGCATTAGATTGTGGACTAGAATTTTAGATTAGATTTGGGCTGTCTCAATTAAATCTGAACACTTTGACATATTCCTTTATTAAAAAAAAAAACTCTACAAGAAAGGCATTATTGTATTTTATATACCCATTTTGCATAATGCCAGGTTATTATTATTAGTTCCTTTTACATTAAGCCATAATAATTCAGTTCTGGTTCTAGATCTCGTTCTGTTTGTTTTGATTCTATACCTGGCCTTAGGATGGTGGTATGATTTTTTTTTCAGAATTAACACATAATTAAAGCCAATGCTTAGCATTCTTAAAAATAAAATAGTAAACTGTAATTCCTATAACACTGAGTTGTATATAAGTTCACACCTACAAAAGGTCAGTGGCCAGTATACTCTTATTCATTCTAACATTTCTTATTGGTGTCTCTTTTTTGGTTTATAGTGGGCACTCAATAAACATATGTCACATAATCCATAGCTTAAAAAGATAATAGCCATGATACACTGAAAGAAGAAAAAAGGCTATAAAAGTGACAGTAATATAAAATGAGAAGGCTATGCCATTTAATAAAATAAAATGCATTTAATACACAGTATAAAATAAAGAAGCGAAGCTGTAGCTAGACAAACATAAATTTGGGTTCCTATCAAGCCAAATTCCCCTAATATGAAATTTAAAAACCTTTCCACTGAAGATTAAATGCTTAGCCTCAATTTAAGTAAACAATGTTCAATAAAGCAATGCCAATCCAATTATGTATTTTTCTATTTAGCATTTCCTAAGAGTTTACTTCTATTTCTACATGTTTTCAATAGCATGTCTAGAAAAATTATTTAAAAATAGAGAGTGTTGGGGGAGGGATGGATTGGGAGTTTGGGGTTAGCAGACGCAAACTGTTATATATAGAATGGATAAACAACAAGACACTACTGTAGAGCACAGGGAGCTATATTCAATATCCTGGGATAAACCATAATGGAAAATAGTATAAAAAAGAATGCATATATACGTATAACGGAATCACTTTGCTGTACAGCAGAAACTAACACAACATTGTAAATCAACTATACTTGAATAAAAAAATAATAAATATTGAAGAAAGAAAGAAATAGAGAATGTTGAGGTGTTGTTATCTGAAGAACATTCTACCCACACATGCCAAGAATACTGAAGGATCTGGGGCAGATTTCAGGACCAAGACGATAGAGATCCCTGTTTCGACTGAAAATCTAGAGAAGCAGGATGCCGGACAATGTAAGTATAAGAATTCTTCTTATTTCTAGTAGTTAACAGTGAGCACTTATTACAACTCACCTTTACAATGGAGGTTCTACCACATATAATATTTAACGTAAACCCTCCAAGCAGGTTTGAATTGTGCTAAAGAAGCGATCTCAAAGAATACCAAATGGTCCCATTTGGTAAAATGGTCCCATTATGCCTTTTATGTATGTAGACGTGATTTCTTTTTACAAAAGAATCTATGCAAACCCCTCAATATAGTACACATGCACTTGTGTGCTCTATCAGAGAAAATATCCAAAAATTCCTTGAGATGAATTTTACCGCCAGATTCAAGTCACATGCCCCGTTACAAAGACATACCAGGCATCTGATATATCTGTAGTATTCACAGATGCAGATATATATTTATGGGGCTCTGCATAACTCAAATGCCTATGAATAAAACATCATTGAACTCTACAGGAATTCAATTCCAATTTCAGAAGTAGAATATCACTAAATCCTTCACCACTGTTGAAAAAAGAAAGCAAAAAAGAAACACTTCTCCATAATAACAATTTCTTTAATATATTATATTCAAGTTTTTAATCAATGTCCAATCAACTTCAGCCTCATGTTTATTTTCAGACACAAAAATGAAGGTAATAAGGGTTTTCTAAATGTCCAATTTTTAGTATAACCTGGTAGGTGTGCCACTTTCCACTCTAATGAATGGAAACATACAGCGTGACAAAGCATGCTTCTACTGAGACAAGAAAATACCTAGACCATAGTATTTGAAGTCAAATGATATAACCCCCCAATCCTCCATTTCTACTGCATGAAAGAAAATTGTTCAACATCTCATCAAATAGCTGAAACCTTCAAGCACCTACAAATGTTCTGATCAAAAGATCGTCTTTGCTGTTGAACCAAGAAGATACTAGGGATCTATGATCGATACCAATATTCCAAATCAAACAGAAGATTATAAAACCCAACCAAAGTCAACACTTTCATACTCAGCCAGTGACATGGAGGCAATAACGCGACGCAAAAAGAAATCATGTAGTAACAAGGCCTGGTTTGAAAACCTCTTTAGCAGTGATTGGGAAGAGAAAAAGGTTGGTACCCACCTGGGATCTTTCTGAATGCTATCGATGGATGGGGATCTGGCCAAGGTGCCTTCGGGAGGGAGGGCAGGGCCGGATTTGCTGTACGGAGACTCGACGGAAGGACAATACTGCAGCTGCCGATAGGGATCCGCGTAGCTGGAGGCTGGGCCGGCGGCGTAGCTGGCCCTCTGGAAGGTGGCCACGGCAGCGCTCTGCGGGCCATGCTGGCTGCCTGTGCGCTGCAAGGGGACGGAGTCGACACCGGGGGAAGACGGGGCTAGGACAGGAAAGTAGGGACAAAGTAAAAAATTGAGGACCTGCTCACAGAAACGGTTAACCAGGTCTAGGCAGGGGGGAAAATTACACACATACAAAAACAAAAACAAAAACAAGGGTTTGAAAGAATAAAAAAAAAAAAATTCTGTCATATTTGAACTAACACATTCGATGTTACCCATTAAAGTGATAATTAGCATGCTATTTCAGGAATAAACCTTTCCACTCTAGGGCAAAAACGCATCTGCGGTGTGTTTGCTGCTTACCAACCTCCACGAGAAGGTTTGTTAATCGGAAATGTAAACTGTGTGTGGAGCTAAAACCCAGAAGAAATGTAAGGAACATCTTCTAAGGAATCGTGTACAGTGACTTCTTTACTGTTTAGGTTGAGAAAACTCAGAAAGTGCTCGCTCAGGTGATGTTACATTAATTCTATTCAGGGTGTGAAAGAAATTTAGTAATGTGGTTAATTTCTCCTAAATAAAAGAAAATAAGGCAACGTGAGAGGATGTGTATGCATGGGGGTGGAGGTGAACACAGGTCCATAGTTAGTACTCGAGCATTAAATGCAGGACTGTCCTAGTTCTTGTAAAGTTTAACAAACACCCACAGGAGTTTTATATGCCTCTTTCTCAAGTTGAGCTTTCATAGTAACAAATACATTCGGTGAAGGGTGGGCATGGGAGAGGAGATGAAGACCTGCCCAACTGCAACACAAACAAAATAAGAAGCTGACTTGGCTTTTCCAGAAGTATTTGCATCTTTTCAATACGCCTAAATTGTTTGGAGAAGATTTGACACCAGTTACTAAAACTGGTTTGACTATTTCCAAACTGAATTTCAGTTTTTTGTTTCCTTCCTGGTTCTTTGGAGTTTGTTTCCTGTCATTATTTTTATCTGGTTCTCAGAAATACTTGACGTCTAAGGTTTAGTTGACATATACAATGAAAATAGCATCTTCCATATTAATAGAATGCGACCTGTTATTAATTGTTGTGATATTTAGCCATGATCGATATTAGACAGCACCTTTACTTTCTAGCATTGTAGATCGGAATATATCCCAAATACAGCCAGTGTCTAGATAAGGCCGTTTACCATGCAAGCTCTACGTGGAATTAGTTTCCGATTACGAATCACACCCCACAACTCGGACTTTCTGAGAGCTTCATAGTGGATGGTGATAGAGCTTATTTTATCCTCTCTCTCATTAGAAGACATATGTGAAATCAAATACAAAAGAAATTATGTCACATTGAGGAAACAACGTTAATGTTAAAAGTTAAGGATATCCTGTCGGAATGACAAAAAGTTGCAAAGTGAACTGGAGAAACATATCCTAATATGAGAGCTGATTTTAACAGAGTTCAGGGCTTCTCATTCCAAAGAACTTTTAATACTTAATCTTATAAGAACCAAAATTAGGAGACTAGGCACTGTGACATGGTGAAGACTAGAAAAATATTTAAGAAAACTTTCTAAACAAAAAGTGCATATTTTCCCAGAAGAGCAGTATTTTGAAATGATGAGGGCTGCCCTGATGGATTAAGTTTCAAAGTCATTGGATTAGACTAATAAGCATTAAGTTCACAACCAGAAAATCTGTCTTACGTCTTTAGGCAATTTATGGAGCATTTAGATTGTCTCCAAAATTTTACAAGCATGTCTAATTAAAAGTCATGTTTTAAAATTTATGAACAATGTGCTTTATGTCATGGGGACAGGGGTTAAAAATTCAGGCCAGGCATAACCATGCTCTTGGAAGAACAAATGCAAAGAGGTAAACAAAATTTCATTTTCTAGAAGAGTTGTGAAAAGCCAGCCAGCAAATCAAGGGCAAACGGGGAAAACTAACTATAACCTGACATTTTTCAGATAAATGCATGTTTTCCATTCAGGAACTAAATATCTGCACTTAAGCTTGCTGAAAAGGGTTACTAATATCAGAAAAAAATCCTTTTCTATGCAAAATTATTTGTTATTAATACATTAGATATAGTGATTAACAGGGAGGGCAAAATGGCAGAGATCAGGATTTAATAATGAAACGTGAAAAAACGCTCTTGTTAAAAAAATGATAATATATTGGGCTTCCCTGGTGGCGCAGTGGTTGAGAGTCCGCCTGCCGATGCAGGGGGCACGGGTTCGTGCCCCGGTCCGGGAAGATCCCACATGCCGCGGAGCGGCTGGGCCTGTGAGCCATGGCCGCTGACCCTGTGCGCCCGGAGCCTGTGCTCTGCAACGGGAGAGGCCACAACAGTGAGAGGCCCGTGTGCCGCAAGAAAAAAAAAAAAAAAGACAATATAGGTAAGGGAAACAAGCTAACTAGCCACACCAGAAACTCTCAAAGGACTATAAATTTAAAAAGAATAGGGACTTCCCTGGTGGTCCAGTGGTTAGGACTCCGCCCTTCCAATGCAGGGAGCACAGGTTTGATCCTGGTCGGGGAACTAAGATCTTGCAAGCCACGTGGCACGGCCAGGAAAAAGTGGAAAAAAAAAAGGTATTAAAAAAAAAAAAAAAAGAATATAGTATAACGAGGAGCTTAAGAAAAGCAATCCCTTGGGCTTCCCTGGTGGCGCAGTGGTTGAGAGTCCGCCTGCCGATGCAGGGGATGTGGGTTCGTGCCCTGGTCCGGGAAGACCCCACATGCCGCGGAGCAGCTAGGCCCGTGAGCCATGGCCGCTGAGCCTGCGCGTCCGGAGCCTGTGCTCCGCAATGGGAGAGGCCACAACAGTGAGAGGCCTGCATACCGCAAAAAAAAAGAAAAAAAAAAAAAAAAGAGAGTGGACTATGAAATTTAAGACGGGTAAACAACTTCCAGAAAGATCATATTTGAAAAAAAAAAAAAAATCGCAATCACATTTCTGTCACTTGACAAATGGCCTTGCAGAAGTATCATTCCTGAAGCCATAAGTTTCAACTTTTTTAGGTCTCAATAAATAGAGTACCCGATGAGAATTTCAAAATATAAAATTAGAACTCAAACTGATACTGTCAAATTCAAATAAATTAGAGACTGCTCAATGCAAGGAAAATAATGCAAAATAGCAATACAAATGGGGAGAAAAATACACTATTTTAAAGGGTAGGTTATATGATCATATAGAAGAAAATGCATGAGAAACGAAGAGATCTCAAACGAGCCATCGGTAATGTAAGAATGTAATACCTTCTATTTTTTTAAGCACGAGGTAAAAGACTGATTTCAACACGTTAACACTGATTTCTCCCTTTTTGCCTGTTCAGACTGCGGTGTGTTTGTTGCAGACGGTGGCTCTCTATTAATATAGATAAGCCGATACCGCTCACACGATTAAAAGACTTTTCTTTAACACAAATTTTCCCTTAATTTCTGTCCTGTTATATTCGGTTGGCCAAAAAGTGCGTTCGGGTTGTTCGTAAGATGGCACGGAGGAACCCGAAACGACGTTATGGCCTATGCTTGCTCTCATTTGAGTTTTAGAGCTCAGTTGACCAAATCACCCACCTTGGAGGATTACTCTATTCAACTGAACTTTCTTATGGCAAACATTTGAAGTAAAAGGTGCTTTATCAGCTCTGTAAACACTCCTCTCTCTTCTCACCTGCTCTGCAAACAGCCCCTTCTCCCCTCAATAATCTCTTCCAACTCAATGAATCACACTGCTGGTCTCCTTGGGGAGAGTTTAAAAGTAGCCTCTTCGGGGAGATTTTAAAAGTAGCCTCTTCAGCAGTTGACCTGATACTTCGCCTTTTCACGCTGCTCATGAAATTATCTGTTTTCCGAAGAGCTACACAAATAAAGGTCTAGTGCGTAAAGGGAAAAAAAATAGATGTTTTATGTGTTGTATTTTGTTTGAAAGAAGGGAAGGGAGATCCTTTTTAATAAAAGCAAACATTCTATTTTGATGAGGATAGATGGTTACATGCATTATTTACTGACAATGGAAAAAAAGGAGAACAGAATAAAATACAAGACTCTGGCACATGGAGAAACTTGGGAGATGGAATATAAAGCAGGGTTCAACAGAAGAAAGAAAAAAGATGTATTTTTGTTTTCATATTATTTATCTTTTCTTTTATGTATATTTGTACATAGAGAGATATGAAAACATAAAATACTTTTACACATGTTATAAAATACAAAGTAAGCAAACGATAAGCTGATTAAATAACATTCCTCCTGCAAGCTCAGAAAATAAAAATGGCTTAGGTGACAATGGGTCCAAAAACATGGCCTATATACCTTTAAAGTTATTACTTAAATAATAACAACTCTATCATTTCAGGGATGAGGAACCTTCACCACCCAATCCACTATATTCCCAATAGTATTATCATCTAGAACTGAATTATACATGTCTTCCAATTTTCTGCACTCTGCACAGGTTGATCCAAGCTGAGCTCAATGGAAAAATATTCAAGGGTAAATTTAACATAATCTTTTAACCTCATATGTCATTATGTTTGTGGGGGGGAGGCATTTAATGCAGGATTATTATTAGTGTTGATGTTGATTACTGGTGTCGATGTTGCTGTTTCTAAATTTTATCGACTGTTCTACCAGCAAACACTCTGTTCTCCTTCAGCTGTAATTACTTTGTATTTACACCATTTTAGGTGAATTGATATAGGTAAGCATCTGGAAGCTCTTCTTGGTTTTAAGATGATATTTATCACTGGGCTCATTAAAAATTTCCAGTTGGGTAATCATGTGCCCCTGACTTTTTAGATTTAAAAGAGGTAAAAATTTTAACTAAGAGGTTACGGAGGATCTAATTTGACTTACTCCAGTGGGAAGCAATCATTTTTACAATTTGAAGTAACAGCCTTTAATAAGTAATAAACTGTTACTATTACATCTTTTGTGGACTCAAAAGATGAATTTCATTGAAAATGTTATTTATACTTTATTGAAGAATAGCAATAAAATTTTATGAATATGAAGGTTCTATGTAATCCCTCTATAACTTTATGAAGTATTGACTCTTGCTGCAGAAAGTTAAGTTTTTTAAAAAATGCTTTCTCCATATGGGCAAATATTTTCATCCCATTCTTATTTCTTGTTATGTTGCAATATTTGTCAACCTCATAAGGATATTTAGCAGGTTTTCTCCTTGCAGCGTACCTACGCTAATTCATTCTTTATTAGAAGCTTACACATTCATCACAGAAAGCTTGTTTTCTCCACTCAGGATCACATTTATCCGAAAGGAAATGCATGTGACTATCAACCCAGCCGATGTTGGCTATTTTTGCTAGTTTAGAAAGATGTGTTTGGGAGGTTGTCAGAGTCAAGTATTTACGTTCATCAAAGGACTCCTAAGTTGACAGTCATTGATATGTTTGAGTTTGAAATAAAAATCTGTGTCATCTTAACAGACTTTAGCATAAGCATATCCATGAGAGTCACAGGTTCTTTGTCTGGCCGTGTTCCTTATTATATAAGCTCTGTTTGGACAAGGTTTATCCCGGACAAAAGGTATATTCTATTTAAACCGACGCCCAAATTAAAAGTGTGCCTCTTTAAATTTTCATTGTGCAAGAAGTAAAGACTCAGACGTTGGGTGGATGGTCCTGGAAGAGCAGGTGGGGATATTGGCTCTACTGCCCCACTCACTGCTCAGTGGCCTGGTCTTCTGCTGCAGCCACAGCATCCTGTCTCCTTGCCCAGGGAGACAGCACGGATGGATCTGATAAGAGGGTCCCCTCTGGGGAGCCCTGTTGAGTGGCGACCACTGCTGATTCAGGAAGTGACGCTTTTATGTTCTCTCGTGCTGCTAGATCTCTGGGACCACCATGCTGGCTCCTGTCTCAGTCCTGTCCTGGTGCCCCTAGGGGCAGCTTCTCTACTGTCTCGAGGACCTTTTTGAACACCCAAAGGTAGACTGTGCTTCTTGTCTGAATCGGGATCTAAGTCAGTCTTCATAATAAAGTAACAAGGGTGAGAGGGTAACTATGGCAGCCAAGATGGAGGGATGGAAAAAAGATGGCGGTAGGTTGGGTATAGGGGGAGAAGCTAACTGAGAAATCACCTTTGGAGGGGAAGTTTAGGGAGCTTCAATCTGTCTCATCTTCGAGGACTACAGCTGTTTCCTGCTCTTCTCGGTATAGTCATCTCAGTGTATCTCTCAGTTCTGGTACAATCTATAACTCAGGATGGCCTTAGTGGTGTTTGGAAAGGGAGGCCCAGGGATGGGGTCAGCATGGGCCTGAGCAGGGATGGGAGAGAAGAGTGGCCACGGGAGATAATGCCCGGGACCCTGAGCCAGGTGGAAGCAGAGCTGAAGCACTGAGCGACCAAGAGTGGGTACCATTCCACAGCCCCACTCCCTGCTGAGAAACTAAAGGATGACCTGGGAGGGCGGCAGGAATCGTGTATAGTGCAATCTTGAGTTACATGTTATCTAGGAAAGAAACGACAGTATGTGTTGTTCTGTGCTTTTTTTTTTTTTTTTTACAGTTAAGGTCATTTTAATTTTGCAATTGTATAAAGAGGAGGGGAGTTTTTTTCCCCAGTTTTTCCTGTGAGAGGAAAATACATATTAGTAAGTAAAATTATTTCAGTTTAGTTGAATTTGTGCCAAATCTAAGCAAGTGAGTCAGGCATCCAAGAAACTAATTTGAATGGCTGACCTTTCAAAGGAGTTACTTTTGAGCCTCTGAGTCCAGTGTCACCAGTTGATGGATGTCCTTTTCTCTTTTGTAATGATCCTGCTTGCTTAATTTTGAATATGTTCTATTTTTTTGGTGCTTTTCTTAATACTCTGTCTTCATTTTTGTCTGGAATATTCATTTAGCCTTTAATATATTACCTTCCGTTACCAGTTATTTTGTCCTATTTTAGGTCCTTCTCTGAAACTAAAATGAGCATGCGTGAGGACAAAGTTGGTTTAAGCTTCTTTGGACCTGAAGCCCATCAAGCACGTGGTTTGTTTTCAACAGATATTATCTGATTAACGCAGGACACAGGAAATCTTGATGCTCTCTAGATGAAAATGGGTGTATATTTATTTATTTATTTTTGCAGTACGCGGGCCTCTCACTGTTGTGGCCTCTCCCGTTGCGGAGCACAGGCTCCGGACGCACAGGCTCAGTGGCCATGGCTCACGGGCCCAGCCGCTCCGCGGCATGTGGCATCCTCCCGGACCGGGGCACGAACCCGTGTCCCCGGCATCGGCAGGCGAACTCTCAACCACTGTGCCAACAGGGAAGCCCTTTATTTTGTTTTTGAATGATGATTTTTACAAATGCAGGGTCAACCAAGATGACTGTTAAGAGCCCAGGTCCCAGGGCAAAACTGCCTGGGTGTGAAGCTTTAAAGACTGGCTCCATACCACCTGTGTGACCTTGGGCAGATTACTCAACATCTCTGTGCCTCAGTATTCTGATTCGTAAAGTGAGCATCATAATAGCACCTCCTTCATAGGGCGGTTCTGAGGATTAGTAAGTACATTCAAAGCATTGAGAACCATGGCTGAAAGTGGCAGACATGCTATATGCTTTGTCATCCTGTCTCAGCTGCTTGACGCTATAGCACCACCCAGTAATTCCCAAATTGTTAAGGCCAATACACTTGACTTCACTCCCAAGTGGGGATTCCCTCAAGAGCAGCAAGTGGCCTTCAATTCCCCTGCCCCACTCTCCTGGAAGTATCCTCTGGAAATGCTCTACAGATGGAACTGAAGGACCTCCGGCCAGTGGCCTTACTTCACAGCAGAGAGGTAAGGCTGAAGAGCCGCCTTGGCCACCGATCTGAGCCAAAAGCCAGTGACCCCGGAACAGTTCAGGTCTAACAGGCCTCATAAGCACCTGTCCTCTTCTCCCAAGGAATTAGGGTATTTGCTCTGACTCTGGACGCTTCTTAAAAGTCTGTACCGGTGGTGGCACTAAGTGTGGGGTGTGTATAGCACAGAGGATGTGAAAAATAACCCTCTGGATATAGAAAAGCAATCTTCTTTTTTTTTTACTTATTTTTTTGGTTGCACTGCATGGCTTGTGGGATCTTAGTTCCCCGATCAGGGATCGAACCGGGGCCCCCGACAGTGAGAGCACGGTGTCCTAACCACTGGACCGCCAGGGAATTCCTGGGAAAGCAATCTTAAAATGTTTCTTTATTGAAGTTTAATCTTGCCTTTACTAGATATAATTTAATACTATTGTATAATATGTATGTAATTTATACGTGAGAGATATATACCCGTATTAAAAGCATTTTCTCAAACATGTGGGTTCTGATAGAGACAGTTCCTGGAGGTGCAGGGTTAGCTGGGAAAGGGTAAGGACTTGAAATGAATTCAGGATAGAAATAGGGAGTAACCTGAGCAGGGGTGAGGGAGAGAGGGCTTGTGGCTTTATGCTTAGGAGCTGGAGACGTGGCTTCTCCCCACCTGTCCCCAAGAGACCACTCATGGACTTCTGTAAATTTCCATAGTGTTGTGGAAATCAGCATATTTCCTCAAAAGTGCCTCAAGTTCAAAGATGCGGGCAGGGAGGGTGTCTTGGGCATCTGGATGGCACACCTCAACAGATCTCGGCCAGGACAGAGGTTACTATTAGTGGGAAAGGGCTGGGCAAACAGATTGTCCCCTCTGAAGCACTCAGACGACACTCCTGCCTTCTCTCAGAGGAGAGATAGGAGAAAAACACTCATTTATTCATTCAGTCTGGTTCTCCACTGATGGCTTAGAATGGGGGTCAGCAAACTTCTGTAAAGCGCCAGTAAGTAAGTATTCTCAGCTTAACCAACCATATGGTCTCTGTCACTATTCAACTGGGCTGCTGCAGGGTGACAGCAACTACAGATGATCTGGAAACAAAAGGGTGGGGCTGTATTCCAATAAATGTTTAGGACTGCGCAATTTGGAATTCATATGACTTTTACATATCCCCAAATATTATCCATCTTTTGACCGCAAACCATTTAAAAATGTGATAATCGTTTTTAACGCGCAAGCACTACTACCACAGGTGACGAGCTGGATTTAGACTGTGGGCCATCGTTTGCCAACCCCTGGCTTAGAGAAAACACTACTTTTGTTGTCGTCATTGTTTTTTTTTGTTGTTGTTAAGTGTGAACATCAGTCCTGGTCCTTAATTTGAGATCGATGAATGAAATACTTTTTTCCTATTGTAGCTAATTTTTCATTAAACCTCCAGAAGTCTATCAACGAGAGCTAATTCTAAAAGCCTATGAATATGGAACAGGGAATCAACATAATCCCTTTTGTTGTCAGTTTTTCTTCAAATTAGATATTGAATGTCACCGAGATTGTTATCTTTGTCTTTTATAAGGAGTGGGTGGAAATAAAATTACCCTAGTTAATAATATGCAACAAGCTAAATGTTAAACTAGCCCAGCCTCAGACTGGAGTAGGTTTAGCAGGCTGAAGGTGAGAGAAACTCTGACAGAAGAATAAATGGGTATTCTTTCCACCTAAACTAAGATATGTACTATTAACACTGGATGGCATTTACAACGTCAAGAGTAAAATCAAGGAGTATTCTGTGCTTTTCTTCCTATGATACAGTGAAATACTGAAATGTAAATACCAATAATCAGCTAGAAAAGCAACGTAGCTTGCCTGGATTTCAAAACATATAAGTTAGTATCACAATGAAGTTTCACAAAATTGCTTTGATCTACTTCTTGGGAACTGGAAGTTACAACAGTCTGAAGATGAAGCGCCCGGTGCCAAGGCCTGGACCAGAGCTTCCGCATCCCCATACCTCGGCCCCTGCCCGGGATGATAATGTGTATGATTAGAAATGAAGGAGACAGCTCTACTGTCTGCAGACCGGCAGCATAATGTTTCCTAAGCTAACTTAGCCATGGGAGGCTTTAGCGGAAGTGCCGTTCTCAGTACCTTAATGATATTGATTTTACAGTTAAGGTAAGTGTGCTCGAGCACATTTAATCATGACACTTGACCAGTTATTTTGCAAATGGCTTCATGTTCTGGAAAACACTTGTCCTTCTTCACGTGGCCTAAGGTTGTGTCAAGTTAAAATATATATTTAATCCAGGAAAGCTATCCAGTTGAATGAACCATATGCAATTGCCAATAACCGACTTTTCAGAAATAATTTCATATGATTCAACCTAATAGTGTGTATGAAATAAATTCTCAGTTGGCTTTACAAAATATGCTACATGTTTTAGTAAATATGCTTCCTTCCCACCAAGCTTGCCAAACAGGTAGACTGTGTCATTAAAAAAGTTACCAGCATGAGGCATATGCCTTTATATGTCCTGTACAGTGACCGTGCTTCCCTAAAGTAGTTATAGTCACTAAATACGTTAATAAGGATGTACAAAAAATTGGTACTGCGCCTTCGATTTGCCTGTGTGACAAGATGAGCTGACAACCCCCCTGCACTTATTTCATTTACAATCTACTCAGGGAGCTAAAGTGGAGTCATATTTGGTTTCTATCCTCATCACAAACATTAACGAGAGAAGCAGGTGCATCATACTGCTTCTGAGGAAACAGGACATACACGCACACACACACACACACACACACACACACACACACACACACACACCTTTCACAAGGGAGTGTTCTTTAAGCTTCCAAGCAGGCCCACCCCTCTGTGGACAGGCCCCCCTAAGTGGACAAGCCACCTCTGTGGACAGGCCCCACTCTGTGGACAGACCCCCGTCTGTGGACAGGCCCCCGTCCATGGACAAGCCTGTGGACAGGCCACTCCACTGTGGACAGGCCCGTCCTCTATGGACAGGCCCACCCCTCTGTGGACAGGCCACTCCACTGTGGACAGGCCCACCCTCTGTGGACAGACCCACCCCTCTGTGGACAGGCCCACCCTCTGTGGACAGGCCCGCCCTCTGTGGACAGGCCCACCCCTCTGTGGACAGGCCCATCCTCTGTGGGCAGGTCCCCCATCAGGGTCCTGAATACACACCTGTGCTCGTGCGGTACGTGCCCGTGTGTGCTGGCGGCAGAGGGTCCCCCTGGCTCTGGCTGAGACTCCTCATGGGGGGCTTCTGATAGACGCGGTCTTCATAGATGGGGTCTATGTGGTGCTCTGGGGACTGCAGGGCTCGCAGCTCCGGGCCCAGGTGGCCGTGCTGGCTGCTGTATGAGGCCCGGGACCCAGCTGAAAGGAATGGACAAGGAGACAGTAAGACCCGACCGACATTCAAACAGAACTTGTTTTAACCAAGACGTATTTGAATCTGGGGGGGACAGGAATGTTGAACTCTGCAGAAAATCAGATGAATGGCAGGAAGAGGTCAAGCTGATCAGCTTATCTGCATCACCCAGCTGCCTTGCTTTGTACCCAAACCTGATCTCTGTATAAGGATGATAATGATTCTGAGATAAATGCCCATTGAACAGGGCCAGTGAAACAGCATCTTTCCCAGCCTAACGAATGTAACAGATTTCCTCATTAAAGCGATCAGTCAGATTGAAGTCAAACCTAAAAAGCTCTTATTATCCCTTAGTCCTTGCACCTGAAATTTTACGACAGGAATTCTTATTTAAAACGATGAGCAAATGCATAAGCCGTGGTGGCAAGCCATCTTGATGTTGTTCCTGAAAAATGGACCAGAATTTGTTCTCTCATCAGCAGTTTTTCCCTGGACAATGAATGAACCAAAATGTTCGGACTTACAGTAGTCTAAATCCCTGAGAGAAGCAGATTTTAAAGAAAAAGGTTTTCAAGTTATGTTTTCCTTTACTCTTACCCTCCAAATGGAAGGATCTGCATTTAGTCTACCTTCCTCTGAAACAGTTCAAATGGTTGCCACAAACTGGTTTAATTTATAAATCGAGGCTACATAGCATTTGCCTGTAGTGGTCGTAAATCCTTATTTGTGTCTTTTTTTTTTCTTTTCTTTCTTGCACTGTATAGGAAGAGGTGTGGCTTTGAAGCAGTGCTGTGGGACAGGGAAACTGCGCAAGAGGAAACACTCTCGTGAGGGCTAAGAGCTTGAGTTGACACACGAAAAAGAAGATGTTGACTGAGAGCGAATATTTCGTCCGAGGGAAAGCCAGAGTCACAGGAGTAGACATGCCAGGAGAATCATCTCCACGAGGACAGATGGAGTGGAGGACATCTAGGGACAGTGAAGGGGCATCAAGGAGAGACGGTTATCTAACAATGGTGAGTACAGGACACACACAAAACCCAAACAAGGCTACAGATGATTTTAGCAAAGACCCTTCAGCTAACTCTCCAAAGCTAATAACCCACATGGCACGCTGGGATTTCACTGTCAACTGCCTTTGAATCGTCCCAACTGGGAGCCCTCCATTCCAGCTTAAAGTTAGAGGGAGTTGGAGTTCCTTGATTTTGGTAGTGTTTGTGGACACTTCTCCCTCTGTCCTGCTGCTTCCCGGCCTTCACCGGTGGCCACCTTAAAGCCAACATCTTCAGTGCTCAGTGATTGGGCTGCTTCCTCAGAATGATCTAACCCCAAAGATTTTGATATTCTTGTCTAGTATATTTGAGGACAAAGCCATGCAAAAGTTTTGAAATTGCCAACAGATAAATGTTTTACTGGTTTATTTTACACAGGCTGCTTTATATTTAAATCAACAGAATAGAGCAATTCTGAAGGAGTGGGGCAGTGCTAAGACTTCTATGAATTCAGTCTGGATAACAAACACTGAATGTTTTGAGGAAGGGAAGGGAATCAAGTGGGCAAGTTCCTTACCTTTCCCTTTGCTAGTAATTAAATAAGTTCTGATTTAGAGAGCGTTCAGATGAGTGATAGATTCAAAATAACTGTTTTACATAATTAGGTTCATTGCATCTGATTTATCAAATGCCAACACCACACTGAATATTATCACATGCTTATATCTTCCAGGAATCTATTTAAGTACGATATGCCTTGAGTTCCTGCTGTCAGTTCTTTCTACCTCTGAAGGTTTTGATAATATTGCCAAGGACTTACAAGTGTAAAAAACAAGGAAACAGTCATTACATCCGAACGTCATATAGTTAAATAAAAGTTATCCATCCCTGGTAGATTTAGAGGTGTAACTTTATCACCATTCCTTGGTTCTAAGCAGCTAAAAATATCCAACGATGAACAGTAAAAGGACCTGCTGATCTTTTAAGTGGCGACATGAGCTGAGGGTATGTGTGAAAATCCTCTTCTTATAAGCATTTCCTGGGCATTTGGAAATTTTTATTAGTATCAAAAATCAGAAATTAATGGCCAAGGGTCCTAGGCAAGGAGCAAGAATCTTAAGATAAGGCCTACCTCTGTGGATATCAGAATTTCTATGTGCTGGTATTCAGAAAAATGCAATAGTACAATTATTAAATATTTGAAGAGTATACTACACTTTTTTTATTAGCATGCTTTTGACAGAACTGTAAGTTCACAGTATTTCCCTGTGGAGACACTTGTACAAAATACCTTTGCATATTTAAGCATTATGCATAGAGCTAAGGCATTTTAACCCAAGCATTGTTTGCACTCCTTTTATCCACTGTGGTCAGGTTTTAGTTGCTCGTGGCTGGGTGGGCACAGTTAATGGGAAGAGAGACAGAACTAGGAGAAAAAAGAGGGGCAAGGAATTAAAGGCTAAAAGTGCAACTTCTGGAATTCATGCCCTCTACCACTCTTGCAAGAAAGAACATATCAGGCCCCTACTAACAAGGTCTGTTTTATTTTGGGCAATTTCAAGAAAAAAATAATCTCATACAACCTCTTCTCCGAATAGGCTCCAAAATTTCATGAGATGGTGTATACATTTGCTGATTCAAAGAAAATACACTTTTCTTGATACACGCACCCCAGTGTCCATTGCAGCACTATTTACAATAGCCAGGACATGGAAGCCACCTAAATGTCCATCAACAGAGGAATGGATAAAGAAGATGTGGTGTATATATACAATAGAATATAACTCAGCCATAAAAAGGAATGAAATTGTGCCCTTTGCAGAGATGTGGATGGACCTAGATACTGTCAAATGAAGTAAGTCAGAAAGAGAAAAGCAAATATCGTATATTAACACATATATGTAGAATCTAAAAAAAATGGTATAGATGAACTGATCTGCAAAGCAGAAGTAGAGACACAGACGTAGAGAACAAACATATGGACACCAAGGGGGGAAGTTGGGGGTGGGATGAATTGGGAGACTGGGATTGACATATATCCATTACTATGTATAAAACAGATAACTAATGAGAACTGACTGTGTAGCACAGGGAACTCTACTCAGTGCCTATGGTGACCTAAATGGGAAGGAAATCCAAGGAAGAGGGGATATATGTATACATGTGGCTGATTCACTTTGCTGCACAGCAGACACTAACACAACGTTGTAAAGCAACTATACTCCAATTTAAAAACAAGAAAAAAAAAAGAAAATACGCTTTTCTTTAGTAGTCATTTTCTTTTACCATCTAGTTCTATTTGACAGTGAGTTCTCAGCGTTAACACTGGACTCAAAACACCACTTGTAAACATCTGCATCTTTGCCAGAAACTGAAACAATGTTAACAAGAAAAATTGCTGGAGAAACTGACTTCGTTAAAATGTCACAGATGTCCAGGTCAATTATGTTGGTGGAGAACCATTCTGAGAGCCTCACCTGGACCAAGCTGAGGGCTCAGAACAGCAGTGTGACAAAGGGCAATGGAAACATGGATGGGACCAAGAGAAAAGGGAAAGCAGACCCCACGGACCAGCCCAACTGCATCAACCGGTCCCCCGCCATTGCAGACCCAGGTCATGCAAGTATAATACCTGTGTCCAGACTTTATGACCAATTTCTGCCACAACGCTTACAGCATCCAATGTTAACCTTTCAATGCTATCATATGCTTTTACTCGTCCTACTTCTCCTCTTCAGAAGACAAAGTTTGGGTCTAGAGAGCCCAGGCCCTGGCAGTGTTCATATATATATAGTATGTTTCTGAAATCAATGGGTTTTAAGACTCACATCTAAAGCATGAATGCTCAGCTTACAGGCTAAGAGAGGTTGTGATCCAGGAGGGCTGAAGGGTAGTGTAACAACCACATGGGTGCTCTGTGCAGGCCAGGCCCTCCTGCAGGTCCAGGAGCCCTGGAGGACTGGGAAGAACCTGCAAATTGATGTAGGAACAGGCTTGAGACATTTGCTGCACAAGAGCTACCATGTGTCCTAGGACCTCAGTCACTGGCCCACTGCTGCTAGGGCTGACTTGGAAGGATGTTCAGATGGCTCAGAACAGGTCACTCCTGGCCACTCAGCTGTGGCGCTGGTAATGGGAGGTGAGAGGAAAGGTTCAGTTCTGTGGCAGAGATGTGTAACCAAGCAGGACCCTATGGGGTCTTCCTGGGACAGACCCCTCCCTCCATGTCCTCTGCTGTAGCTCCTCTCTGAAGTACCTTGATAACAGTATCTGATGTACGCTTCCTGAGTTGTTTTACAGATGCTAAAACCACCACCAAATAGAAGAAATTAACTACTGGATGACCGTGAGCCCCGAGACCTACAGATGCCTAAGGATTGATAATGTTAACTGTCTTGTTACCTCACCATCAACCAATCAGAGAACTGTGCACGACCACATACCCTGTGACCCCCTCCCTCACCTGGCTTTTAAAAATGCTTTGCTGAAACCCTTCAGGGAGTTCGGGGTATCTAGAGCACAAGCCACCCATTCTCCTTGCTTGGCCTTGGCCCTGCAATAAACCTTTCTCTGATCCAATCATTGACGTTTGGGTTTGTCTCACTGTGCGTCGGGCACAGGAACTTGCATTGGGTAACAGATGGAGATGTGGGCTCCAGGGGCTCAGAGGGCAGACTGGACCCTGGAGAGTAGAGGGGCCCTAGACCTGGGACATCCCCTGGAGCTCTGTAGGTACCTTCACTCCAGCACCACCACTTACAAGAGCAACTCCTACACAGAAGTGTAAGCAGGTAGGTTAGGGAGTCCCTGGAGAAAGAGAACCAGGAATGGCTTTCTTGACAGAAGAGAACCCATTTTGGTCTAAGCCATTTTGTGATCTACGCCTGGCTACAGTGCTTGCCGTTGAACACATCTCAGTAATTAGTGATCTTAAGGGAGGGAATGCAGAAACAAGGGAGGAGCATTCAAGAAACAACAGTGCAGCCTTGGGGCAGGGTCCTGGTTCCTTAAGGGATATACATAACAATATACCTTTGAGTTCTGCAGAAACTAAAACTCTCACTCCGGTAGAGGATGGAAGGATGATGCTGACCTTCCTGACTTCAGTCAGCTAAAGCTTGGCCTCTGTCAACCTGTGCCCCAGTTCTATGCTGAATTCTCCTCTGCTCAAGCCCCCTCATGAAGATGCATGGACCCTTAGCTTAAAACGTCCCCAATTTTGCTGTTTGGGGAGACTCTGCTTTGGCAAAGATCCCCTGTGTTCTCCTTATTCGCTGCGAGTAATAAATCTTTCCTCTCCCTGCTCTTTGGCTCGGTTGTGGCTATTGGCTCAACACCCACCAAGAAGTGAACCCAGTTTTCGGGGAACAGAAGCTTGAAAGCATGGCTGCCTCTCCAATTCTGCACACAAAAGGGGGCCTTAGGAGCACAGACGTATAATGTCCAACAGTTTGAAGTAAACTAAAATAGCATCTAAAGTAGTAATTCTACTGCTCTTTTCTTGTGTCATTTTTTTTTTCCCAAACAAACTGAAATAGGGAGACATGATTTGGGCTCCAGATTTGTGTTTAACCAGCTGGGCAAATCAAGGCAAGTCATTGAACCTCTCTGAGCCCTGGTTACCTCTAGTGTAAAAATACAAATAATAGGGCTTCTCTGGTAGCACAGTGGTTGAGAATCTGCCTGCCAATGTGGGGGACACGGGTTCGAGCCCTGGTCTGGGAAGATCCCACATGCCGTGGAGCAACTAGGCCCGTGAGCCACAAGTACTGAGCCTGCGCGTCTGGAGCTTGGGCTCCGCAACAGGGGAGGCTGCGACAGTGAGAGGCCCGCGCACCGCGATGAAGAGTGGCCCCCGCTCGCCGCAACTAGAGAAAGCCTACATACAGAAACGAAGACCCAACACACCCCAAAATAAATAAATAAATAAAAATTAAAAAAAAATACAAATAATAGTATGTGTTTGTATGACATGGCATTGTGGGAGGATCAAGGTCAGAGAAATCTGTGTGAAGGGCTCTGCAATTGATAAAGCAGCGTAAACATAGGTATTCTCACGTCACTCGATCTTAGAATCAAGAAATTGTTATCTCATGAAAATATATCTTTTGATTCTAAAACACAATCAAACACTGTAATTTAAACTATCAAAATATCAAAAACAACTTAAGAAATTTAATTGTGAAATATTATAAATGGAAAAAAAGCTGATAATTTTGTGAAATATCATTGGAAAATGTAAATTTTAAGGTTTTATTTTTTCTTAAAAAATTAATGTTGCTTTTTAATGGATAATTGTAAAGAATGAAGGAATGAATGAAGTTCAAAGGGAAAGAAATATTGAAATAACCAAGAGAAGGTGGAATCCTTTTTAGAAAGGGATATGGCATAAATTAAACTTGCTGAGCGAAGATAGCAAACATCTGCTGATCCAGAAGGAAGCCAGCGATGGACCTGCAGGGAGTTCTTGACATGGAAAGTAATTACAAAGCTGAAAGGGCAAAGTATCCTCACTGCCTTGCTCGTCTCATGCCTCCACCCCACAGAGAGAGAATCCAACAGGCTCTGTTCCATTTGACCAGCAACAGAAAACACTTCTAGACTGATTTGCAAATAAATTTCTACTTGCTAGATTTTACCTAGAGCGTTCACCCGTGCCAGTTAATCCATATTGATTGATACGTTCACTCATTTAACACATATTTACTGAGTGAGCAACTTCTAGGAGTTTTGGACACCATGATGCTTAAGACTCACAAGGTCCCTGGCCTTGAAAATAAATCAGTCATCACATTTAGAGATAAAGGTACTGAAGGAAAATAAAGGAGGGTGGGGAAGGTAGACAGTGTCGGAGGGTATACTGTTTTCATACAGTGGTCAGGAAAGTTCTTTATGAGGATCTGACATTTCAGCAGCAGACTACTTAAGGGAGCCATGCTGGAGGGAGATCCATGTGTTTCTCAGATAGAGGGGACCAGAAGTGAGAGCAAAGGCCCTCTGTCGGAGAGTCAATTCAGAATACTTACAGAAGTGACCACCACATTGTCTTTTAAAAGAAATGCCAGTTAGTATACGAACTCTTTATAAGTTCAAACCACAACTGATTATAAAAACTGAACAGATATTTTTTAACTCACAATTTCACAATCACAGTAACCACATTTTCAGCAAAAGCATTTGAAATATTCAACAGGAGATCACACTTAAGGAACTCATGAGAACTGCATGACCAAAGATTCAGCTCAAATACATATATGTATATATATATATGTGTGTGTGTGTGTGTGTGTGTATGTATACACACATACATACATATATATACACACACATACATACATATATATATTTGCATTTGAATTTTCATTCCTTAGAATAGGATTAGTTCTCAAATCTTCATTTCTTCCTTGCAGGATCATCTGCGAGACTTTGAAACAATGATTCCCGAACACAACCCCCAAAAGATTCTAACTCAGTCCATCTAAGCCTGGAGCGGCGAGGTGCATTTAATGGGCACCCCATATGCCTCATTACTCTACTACAGGAATCACCCTGACAGCCTCCCTGTCCCAGATAAATCAAAGAGAGAGGAGACAGGCATATCCGAAAGAAATCAGTATCTAATGTGTTACAACCCTCAATTTACCATTTCTTGCTTTCTTCAAATAATATCATTTACTACCACATTATGCCAATTACTTTACTGAACAGAACGAAACAAATTCATTCTGTTTTTCACTGGGACCCATTCACATTCTCTTATTTCTATACTATACAATTTCTGGCTCTCTAATTCAATGTGAATTCACATGCTTTTGCAAAGAAACAATGTTTGCAGGTTTTCATTTGGAAATATCAATATTAGGTTCTTAAGGACACACTGCCATTGACCTGTTCTCTTCAAATTTGGGAGCCAGTTTCACATACTCATTTGCAAAGAAATGGAAGGACCTAAACGACATACTGGTCAGTGGACCACAGCAAGCTGACTCGATGAGTTTGTGACCAGGTGGCACAGCTGAGTACTTTCATTTCTGAGATGAAGAGCTGTCTTCAGAAGAAGAGCTATAACCTTCTTGTGCTATGAAGTAAAGTCCAAAGTAAAATCTAAGAATTCAGGGTTTTTTAAAAATATTCTGTGTGCAATCAGCTCATGCATTGCTATTTATTAGTGAAACCACATCTTTGAAGGGCAAAATAGGACTTTTATAGAGACACATAGAGCCTGGAATAAAAGCAGATTTCCCCTCGCAAATCCCCACTGCACCTCTTCCTTGCTGAATGCTCTGATTTCAGGGTATGTTCCCTGCAGATATGTTGGCATCACTAGGCGACGTGGCCAAGCAGCATGGCCTGTGTAGGCAGAACGCCTTCCCTCTGTGAGAGTTTATGGCTTTGAACTAGGTATTCTGTGGACTTTGAACTTCTTAAAAAGTCTGGCTTGATATTTGTTATCATTAAACTCCTGGGAGAAAAATGACCTCAGCAAAAGCACTTTCAGAAATACAAAAGGTCACATAATTTTGGTTAACTTTTTAATATCATAAATGGGTTCTAAGTAAATTGCCAAGAGATGCAAATATTACACCTTAGATGTAAGAAATGTTCGCCATGATACTTACTTGATTTATTCTTGCTTTTTGCTTTTTGACACAAATCAAAATTCCAAAATCTACTTCCTACTCCTATGCCAATTCACATATTAATTTCAGTATTTAAAGGACCCTCAAATATTTCCTGTGTATCTTGAGTCAAGTCCATGCACTAAATTTCATTTGCAAATGATCATCATTCATTGAATTAGTTTGACATCTTATCTCATATTGTTATAAATGTTAAAATATATGGACACATTTCCTATATGATAGGCTACGAGCCATATTTGTTTGGAAGGGAGATTATTAATTCATTTGTATTCAGTGGTAAAATTGTACTGAAGCTTAATAATTTCAATGTAACAAACAGGCCATCTGATGATATAAAATGATTCTATGATAAGTCTGTTTTGGAAAGCAAAAAATTTCCTCCTGTTCCATCTTTTTCATAAATCCTAGCTTTTTCCTATATTTTGCCAACGTAATACAGCTTTGCTGCTATCACGAAGAACTTGAACGCTCACACGGTCTCTGACAATGAATAAACGCAGAAGCATTTGCTTCTGTAATTTTCTTGATAAAGTTTCCAATACAACTTATTGTAATTACGACACTTTACCTCACCTTTTACCAAATGAATACTGTCATCTACTGGGGCTCAAATATTTTACAGTGAGAATAATTTAAAGGCCAAAATCCCTGGTCAGGATGCAGCAGTAAGTGTGCCCCTGTGATCTTATCTCCTTGTCTTTCCTCTCTAACCACAAGCATTTCTTCCCAAGCTGTTAGAAAAATAGGCTTCTTTTGTTCAATTCCTTTTGTGACAGGCAGGCATGCACAAAGTGATGAGACGGTGGTAATGAAGCATGAGTAATGGGGAGTCTGACATCTTTGCATTCTTAGGATGGACCATTTCCATTTTTATTTTCAGTCCAGGGTCATGTGGCTCCCTGCCCACGCTGAACTGGATGTTGTTCTGTGTCAACTCACACATAGCTCCAAGTAAAGAGCCTGTGCAAACCTACTTGTCTAAGACGGTACTAGTACTAGTGAAACACACAAGACAGACAGTGGTGGTTTGGCGCCCGTCTGTTTTTGGTTTCTTATCTCAGGGTAGGTAGAGAGTAGCTCTGAGTGGACTAGCTGTGTGTTTCAGTATTCTCAAAATGTCACAGGCATATGAGTCCCCTGATTAACATTCAGGTTCTGACTCAACAGGTTTGGGGAAGGGCCTGAGGTCCTGCATTTTTAACAAGGTCTTGGGCAATCTTGGTGTTGCTGGTCCACAGACCACCCTTTGAGAAGCCAGGACTTACTGATTTAGCTATGGATGTATACCTTGCCTGCTAGACGTTTTCAACTTTGGCATCCTTCTGGAGCCCTGGAGATAGTCTCACATCCACACAGATACTCTTCTTCATCAACAAGGCGGATAAAACTCAACGAGTGTCATTTTCTCTCTCCACAGATGCTTCTCAATACCCCATCAGTGCAACGTTCCAACAGTACATCTGGAGTCTGGCTCCCAGACCCAATCGCTAGGGACAATTAAGAGTCTTCGCAAGAAAAGAATCCAGGACAAGGTGTTTCTGACCCATCTTTTTTGTTATATCGAGATGCAAAGACAGACTTCGGCTGGGAGGGATGGGAAATCTTCATTCTGCTTTCCAAAGAGCTAACTGCTGTGGGGACTAAAGCTCAGTTTTCATTTTTGTGCATGTGGTTTCTGCCCATCAAAGGGCACAGAGGAAGTTCTCAATGTACGGATAAAGAGAAGGGTTGTATCAGGCAAAAGTAAGCTAAGGTATGCAATTTTCTTCATAAATTGCTTTAAATATTTTGAAAAATATCTGAACTGAGAGGTTCTGCATCTCAGCATCTTAAACAGAGGCCTTTTACTCAGATTGTACTAGATATACCATAGATAGATGTATACATTCCTTTTCAAAAATTTGATATTTATCTGATAAAACGCAAACTTCAAATGTATTCTCCCTGTATCATTTTTCTACTGCTTTCTATGTTTCACCAAGACCCACGGAATGGCGTTAGTGATAATTGCAGAAGCAAAAGACACCATTAACTCTCAACATAGTTTTGGGGGGAAAAATGGCAAATAAGATGTTTCATAGATTAGTCATTCTCTATATTTACATTTTATAATTTCTGTATATCAACACTTTTATTAAAGTTTTATTACTTTACTCAACATAATACTTGGCATACAAAAAAAGAGTTTGAGAGGGGAGGAATTATGCTGTGTAAGAAACAGTTCCGAGGACTAAAATTCTTCCTTTATTCTTTTCTGGTAAAAGCTTTAATATGTGTATGTGTGTGTTTTAGAATCCAGTTAGTCACTGAATTACACATGAGTAATTACTATTTGAATACAAGTTATATTAAAACATTAACTCCCTAATAAATGCACGATTGATGAGGCCTATTAATTCTCCCACCCATTTTTTTTGGTCTGTTACGTTATCCAAAGAAGTTACTACTAACCACCAATTGCTATGGTACAGTAGTGATGTTACCGGTGCTTTTCTAGTACAGAAATTTGTATTGATTCTTCCAGTGCAGAACAAATACTACATATGCTAGAAGACTGTCAAGGCGAAGGGTCTGTTTGTGGCAGTGTCAACCACAATCAGCTACTGACTCAGCCACAGAAGGGACTGTGGCACGATCTGATTCTAACCAGCTGAGCTTATGACCTAAATGAATACATGTGTGTGCGCGCGCACGCGCGTATGTGTGCACTTATCTCCTAGGGGAGGTTTTGACCCCTTTCATATGTTGCCAGTCCATTCAAGGAGAGCTAGGGTTGAAGCCAGAAACGCCAAGGAATGCAGGCAGGTATCAGTCCAGATCAGGACGGGCTCCCCCTCTTTAATAGCATGGCACCCGTGGGCCCAGGCACCATCCAGGAACCCAGACAGGAAAAATCAATGCTATCAAGTATGTGTGAAGATATTTACAAGCAAATAGAAATTTGAAGCGCTGCTCAAGTCCACTGGGTCAAGACCATTAATGGTTTTCTTTGGTTCCTTTGCTGCCAAGTCTCTACCTGCAGGTTCCTGGGCAGGTCCTTAGCATATACAGACGCCACAGAATAAGCAGTCTGTTTTATGATCGCTTTCGTCTCTGGAGTTACACACAGGGAGCTGCTAGCTCTCCAGGTGAGCCTATGACATTCCACGGACCGCTGTCTGGGCGTCTGTTAATACTGTGATACCTAAAGACATAGGAAGCCACTTTCCAAAGCACTGGGAAACTCAGAGGTGAGAGGACAGGCATTTCACCCTTCAGATTTTTAATACCCATTGAGCCAAGGTTTTCTGTTAGCTGTTGGTAGTTTTTTCATATTTCACTCACTTTGGGGAGAACCTGGTATCTCTTTGTGTTCATGCTTCGCTTTGTACTAAGGATGATTTCCAATTATCAATGGGATGTAACACTTTCACCAACCAGCTAGCTTTATAATAGCTCGTTGAAGACATTTGTTGAATATCTACTAGATGAGGCGTGGTGAGGCATTCTGAAATATGCAGAAGGCTCAGCTGCCCTCAGGGAGCCCATAAACCCACTTATTTAAATGCTCTGCCTCTTCTGATTGCAGAAAATTCAGGATACTTTCTTCTTTGTAGCAAAGTCAGTGCTTTCGTAATACACAGCACAAAAAAAATACATATATTGTTCAATAGATCTGCTTGAGATTAGCCTTTAGAGATTGTAGGTATTTCACTTTAGTTATCCCATGGCAAATGCAAAGTCTTATCCATATATAAAACTACCCCCCCATATATATATACACACACATATATGTGTATGTATATATACATACACATGGGTGTGTGCATAGTGATTTTTGTCATACATTTAGAATATAGATAATAAGCAGAAATATGTATTAGACGTAACATATATATTATGTATAACATGGACTAAATAT
The DNA here is from genome assembly GCF_039906515.1 of Pseudorca crassidens. NCBI lineage: Eukaryota > Metazoa > Chordata > Mammalia > Artiodactyla > Delphinidae > Pseudorca > Pseudorca crassidens. Next base: position 10,059,983 of record NC_090298.1, read on the forward strand.
ATGACAAATTTTTTAACATTACAAAATGCAATTGACACAACATTGTAAGTCAACTATATTTCAATAAAATAAATTTTAAAAAATTATAAAATGCACATTGGTTAAATATTGTGGTGGGAGGGATTCTGATGCAGGCTTGGTTGCAAATGAACTCCATTTTGAGAGATTCTGAGTTATTAATTATCGAAGATTATTTTCACAGCTACTAAAACTATTGTTCTCTCCATAATCCCTCTTGCTTAGATAAAAAGAAAAAATGTTTAAAAGAAGCCTCACACTTATAAACGCAGAGATATTGGCTAACTAGGATCATTGATACTTAACGTGAGTGGCTACCACAGACACCTGTTTGCCCAAATTAACCCACACCGGTGACCTAAATTGTGTAAGCACTGCGGAGGAACCAAGGCATTATTTTACCATCGATGTCCCATTGGCCCTAAGTTCAGAAGCACGGAGTCTGACGAGTGGAAGAAACTCACACCATGGCGTCAGATACAAGCTAGGGTTTCTCACTGTTGGGTGCTGGGGACCCCCTAGGAAGCCACAGTCCAGGTGACCAACCAAGGCAGGGCTGCGTGTGTCTCCGTGTCTGTCTCTTCCCATCTTATCACTTCCTTCTCTGATTCGACATTATATCTAAAAGTATTTTTCCAGCAGACTCCTATTTCTACCAGCCGTCCACGTGATCTGCAGCACTGAGGAAATAAGACGGGTTTCTAGACTTCAGGACCAAAGAAACACCTGGCTGAACACTACCTGGCCTGTTTCTCAATGAGGGAAAAAGGGGATTGTCCTGAGAGTTGGCTCATTTCTGGGGCTGGAGAACTTGTCCCTTTTTTTTTTTTCTTTAAATTTTTATTGGAGTAGAGTTGATTTACAATGTTGTGTTAGTTTCAGGTGTACAGCAAAGTGAATCAGTTATACATAAACATATATCCATTCTTTTTTAGATTCTTTTCCCATATAGGTCATTACACAGTATTAAGAAGAGTTCCCTGTGCTCTACAGTAGGTCCTTATTTTTACCTATCTATCTATCTATCCATCCATCCATCCACCCATCCACCCATCCACCCATCCACCCATCCACCCACCCATCCATCCATCCGTCCATCCATCCATTTTCGGCCTCACCTCGCAGCATCAGGTCCTTATTTTAATCCGTTCCTCTTCAAACCCCTCACACCCTCACCTTGCCTCCATGTCCATCGTCTCAAATAGTCATTCCCATACTCCTGGGGTCCTAATCCCAAGTGAAAAGAAGCTTACAAGGTGTTCTGGTGAAATTATTATTTCAAAAAAATCTCATGGACCCTGATTAAAAAAAAAGTGGGATAAAAATCTCTATTCAGAAAAACCACCCCTAGCTCCCGCGTGCTTCCTGAGTGTGGTCAGACCTCCTTGGAGCCAAGCTCAGGAGAGCAGACCTCAGACCACGTGTGGCTTCGACCTCACGTACATCCCCGGTGCCTGCCCTAAGCTCTACCTTAAACCTGCATGGACTCAGGGCACCACTGGACACTTACCCATAACCGATATGTAGCCCGTCCCTCCCTAGCTATACCTCGTTCTCCTACTTGACTGAACCTGTCCGGTTGCACTTCGTTAAACTCCCCCCTCAAATGCTGCCTTCTTCAAGAGCCCTTTCCTGATCCTCCTACCTGGATGTGCCTCTCCCTCCACGGATGCCCCCAGCCTTTGGTCCTCTCTCACAGCTTTGGTATCACAAGATACTTCTGAACTGATATCACTCCTACCCCCTTCCAGTCAAGGGAGACCCCCGGAGTCATGACTTTCATTGTATGTATATGTGAATGTCCAGTAGAGCCGGGCTGATATCATGATTCTCCATAGTAACAATAGTTATTTATTGGGCCCTTTTAACATGCAGACATGCTAATAAACAACTGATAGGCATGATCTTAATCTCATAGGATCTTTGTAATGACTCTGTATAATTGCTGCAGTATTGTTATCCCCACAATAGGATACACAAACAATCTCAGAGAAGCCCCATTTTGTTCCCCAAACAGGCTAAGCATGATTTCACCTCAGGACCCCTGCACTGGCTATTCCCTCTGCCTGGTACATCCTTCCCCAGGTCCATTCGCCATGGCTCCTGGCTTCAGGTGTTTGCTCAGTGGACACCTTATCGTGGAGGGCTTGGCCACCCTGCCCTAGAACATCTCTAATTCTCTTAGTCTTTCTCCACCTGGCTCTTCTCACCACCTAATATCCTATCAGCATCAGACCATTACCTCTAAGAGGACAGGGGCTTTGGCCTCTGTTGTTCACAGATGTGTGTCCAGCACCTAGAAGAGCGGCTGGCACAAAACAGGTGCTCAGTAAAGACTTGTTGAACCAAACTCAACTACCCAAGGTCACAGAGCTGGTAATGGAACCAAGATATGCACCCATGTCTGTCTAGCCCCTCAATCCATGCTGTTAATCACTGCATCCTGTATTTGTGTAACTCAACATAATGCAATGATTTCTTCTACAACTGCAAGTAAATTCAGTACTCTTACTCATGCTTCTACTTGCTCTGTCACCAATATTAAGATGCCTCAGACTCCTTTGGAATTTCCCCAACATTCCATTCCTGACTGTCAACATTCATGTGTTGAGTCTCACCTTTCCACCCCCCAGGGATTTCTTTCCATCGCCCTTCTGGTCAGCATACATTGCTTCCCTGGGTACCATATTTTCCTCTTGTTTTATGCCCTTATTTAGCTAGAATACATCCTCCAATTGTGGTAACTTTCTAGGAAAGGGTGCCTAAGAGAGAGATTTCATGAGTACTTGCAAGTCTGAAAATATCTGATACTCTTCTTATAGATGACGGATAATGTGGCCGTGTACAGATTTTAGGTTGAAACTTACTTTCCCTCAGAACTTTGAGAGCATCACCTGAGTGTTCTTTTCCTACCATATCACTACTGAAAGTCAGGTGGCATCTGTTTTATTCCTCTCCCTAGGTTTCAGGGTCTATTTTATGTCGGTGCTGTGAAATTTCATGATGTAGAAGACGAAATATTTTCTATTCCAAGTGTAGGGTATTTCCTATGAAGACACAGGTCCCCCAGCTCTGAGGAATTGTTCTGCATTACTTCATCGATAATTTGCTTCTCTCCATTTTCTTTCTGGGGCTGTTAGTAATATGTCAGATCTCCCAGATTTGTCCTTTTTGGCTCTTGCTGCATTATTCTCATTTTCTGTCTCTTTCCCTTTATGTTCTCCTTTCCCAGTGATTTCCTTGACTATTTCCGACTCATTCTATCAAATTTTTAATGTGGGTAGTTATATTTTTTACAGCCTAAAGAGATTTTCTTGTTCTTTGATCCTTTCACATATCAACACAGTTCTTACTTAATAAATACAAGATCTTCTTAAATCTTTCTCAGTACTGAATCTAAAGTTTTATCTTGTTTCTTTTAATCTCCCCCTTTTCTGTAAATCATCTCTGTTTCTTCTGAGAGGCAGTTCATTTTTCTGTTTTTTTTTTTTTTCAATGCCACTAATTCACCCAAATTCCTCAGTAATCCTTGCTAATTTCTCACATTTGAGAAGGAGAAACCCAGAGGCAGCGTCTTCTGCTACGACATCAATAGAAATGTTTTCCACTGTGCGTCCCTGTATTAGAATTTATGATGAGGAGGGTGGGCATATGGGCTGGCAGCCTTCCTGCAGAATGAGAATGTGGGCGGCAGCTCTCAGCCCCCTGCCAGCCCATCACCCCACAAGCCTGTATGCAATGAACTTTATCTAGGCCACTAACAGCCATAACTGAAGTCTCACTTTCTCAGGCAGTTTGTTCAGTTTTTTTAAGAGATCACGCCTGGTCTTCCCCCTGGAGTAAACGCTGGCCACAGGGTCACCATCTTGGTAGGAGGGAGGGGATGCAATGGGAGGAGGGAGCTACTGTCTCAAGCTCTGGCTTTCAATGAATCCCTCCACCCTGAGCCTCACTTCTCTTCAGCCCCCCAGCCGAACTCTGAAGGTTGAACCTGGCCAAACATTCACATGAGACAGCCACCTCCGCCACGCTGACATAGCAGATTCTCGGGAGAAACTTCTTCATTTTCATTGCTTATCATTCCTATCTACTCTGCTTTCTAGAACATTTTCAATGGCTTGCTTGTTGGTGACACCCACCCGCTGGTCTCTGTGTTCTTGTCTCTTTTGTGACTGCATTCTCCACTGTAATTCTGTACTCTATTTTTCAGAGGGTCTGAGGCTGGGGGAGGCAAATGAGCGGAGAGAGTCATGTTAGCTTAACTGTTGTCCAAGACACACTGTCATTTTTAAAATTTACATGTTCCCCGTTAAATTAAAGCATGATCAAAATCATGTAAGTATCAATAACATTGGAAAGGCTAGCACAGAAGTCTACATAAAGATGCCACTCTCTTACAAAAGAACAAAAAAGGCCTGTTTACCCCATTTTAACTAGCAAGGTCGCCATGTGGCAGGGAGAGAAGGGAAGATATTAATTTCTGTGAATAAACAAAAAAGAAAGGCATCAGGAAAGCCTTTGGGGTCCCTAGCATCCCAAACACTTAGTTCCAGATCCAGCTATGAACTCACAGAAACGGGGTATTAAAACGACACTGCCTGCTGCTGTCTGACCTGGATGGACAGCAATTGGAGAGCAATCAGATACTATGTATGTTGCAATCAGATGCTGCACGGAGTGACTTTAAAAGGAATGTCTGGGAGTCCCGGGCCCCCAGGCACATGGAGGCTGTTAGACAGGGGTCAGCAAGTACAGAGGAGGTTTGCTGAAGAGATTTTAGTACCTGCTGTCTCTGGAGAGAAAGCCTGGAGAGAGCGGGCTTCCACTCAGATGTGGGTTCCCTGCTGTGAAATGGGATCCCAGAGCTGTAGAGGGAAAATGGCTGGCCGAATCATCACTTTATTGGTGGAAGCTGGAGACAGTCAATGAGTGGGAATCGGCCCATACTCCCCAGGTGCATTGGGCTGCAGGATGGCTCAGTGCACAGTGCAAGAGAGAGATCTACTTTACTTTCTGAGCCAGAAGGAGATGCCTGGGCAGGGCCGGGGCTCTGAGAGCATGAGCTTCTCAGGAGGGGAAGGGGCTGAGGGGCATGGCCAGCGGGGAAAGCACTGGAGCTTCTGCAGTTGGGGAAGGGTCCCCAGTGAGGTCCAGTTCCAAAGAACCCCTGGAAGTTCTAGACAGCCAGCTGTAACCACCTTGGAAAGAAGATGAAAGTGTTGACTGATATCGCAGGCTGATCACATTCTAATTAGTAAATCTAAACTGGGATTTTTTCTTTTCTTTTTTCACTTGAGGGTGAGCCAGAAGGTTCACAAGAGCTCTTCAAGCATTTGTCCACAGGCAGGGAGAGATCACCTTCAGGAAATGCAATTTAAAGGGGCTGAAGCAGCCAGGTATCACATTGCATTCCGACCACATCCCAAGGGCTGTGGGATAAACAAACTCGCTCATTACCTGAGGAGACTTCAGGTTTCCTCTGAGAACCTGACAGTGCAGATTGCAAAGCTTTTTATCTAGGATTAGGCTTTTTTTTTTCTTTTTCTTTCTTATAACAGGTGCACCTGAAAGTATTAACAAATCAGGGAATGAATCAGATCTCCAAATACGTGGAATGTGGGATTTATAGTGTGTGATCCCCTCTAAACAGTGCGTTTGATGTCCCTTTGGCAGGGTTACAAGACAGACACGCCTGGACCAAATTCCTCTCCATATTAGGTCAGTTTTGATTACAATCGTTGGCTAAGAATCTTCATTTAATCCATTTCATTTTTACTTAAAAATAAGCTTCTGATGTTCGACTTAACTTTAATACATATTTACAACTCAGATTTCTATTTTTAACAGGATTAATTTTGCTCTAAACTGGAAAATGAAAGGATTATGTAATCTGCTTTATGAAATTGAACAAAAATTGGTGCTGCTAGTCATATTCAACAGGATGTTGACACATTTTTGGGATATTTTTGCTTCTTGAAAATCACTGGTCATCTAAATAAGTTGAAAACTTATACTGTATTTCTACATCTTTGGTGTTTTTCTTCAATAACACAAAATACACTACCTCTATCCATGTATCATGTGTACTGAAGAGTATAGAGATGCTGGATTCAAAGTGATCTAGGTTCAAATCGCATCCCTGTCATTTCCAGCCAAAGTATCGATAACTTTGGGCAAGAGACTTATCATTGATAATAAGCCTCAGTTTTCAAATCTGCAGAATGGGGGTAAGAATCACACCTACCTCATTAAGTTTTTGTTAGAAACTACATGAGACATGCTATTCTCTTGGCTTCTAAGAAATGACACTGACCTACACTTCTGGCTTATCTTTCTTTTGTCTGGGTTCCCGCTCAGCTCCTAGACCTCTACATTGGTGGGAGGCATCTGGGCTCAGTCCTTGGACCTCTTCTCTCTAAACTTACTTCCTATGTAGTATCTTCTAAGACTCATGGTTTCAAATACCATCTACTTGCTGATGACTCCCTAATTTTTATCTCCAGCCTGGGCTTCTCCCCTGAACTCCAACTTGTGTATCCAACAGTCTACTTCACATGTACCTTTTGATAGACAGATATCACACGTCCAAATCCATGATCTTGAAATACACCAGCACTGCCCCCAAACCAACCAGATCCCTCTGTATCCTGCCCCATCTCAGTCAATGGTGACTCCATTTTACTGGTTGTTGAGTCGATGGCATCCTTGAGTCCTCTTTCTCTTACTGTCATCACCTAGTCCATGAGACAATCCGGTCAGATCTACCATATATACATATCCAGGATTACACCACTTTTCATAACCTCCAATGCTACCATGCCGGCCCAAGCCATCACTGTCTTTTGCTTACATGTTACTGTAATTACCTCCCAACACGTATTCTTGCTCTTGCCCTTGATCCCCTACAGCGTATTCTGTTACAGACTAAGCCACATTGTGTCCCTCCTCTGCACAGATGCACAACAGCTCCTGGGGAGGGGCACAGCCAGCATCCTGAAATCTTCATCAAGACTGATGATATGAGGCCTTCCAGCCCCACGTTGCTAGTCACTTTGCTGACCTTGTGTCATTTCTTTGCCCCCTTTTCTCTGATGCACCCTTACTGGTCTTCTTGCTCTTCTGCAATCACATCAGACACGCCTCCATTTACCAGCCTTTGAGACTGCCGCTCCTTCTGGTCAGAACACCATTCCGCTGGATATTAATGCGGCCAGCACCCTCACCGCCTTCATAATTGACTCAAAAGTTACCTTCCAAGTGGAGCTTTCCCTGGCCACTCTGCTAAGCATTCCTGTGACTTTTCTGTCTTCTCCAGCTGAAATGAGGCCAGGGATTTTGGTTGATATTGATGAATTCTGTATCCCTAGGGTCTAAATCAGTGCCGGTACCTAAGAGATGCTTAATAAATAATTAAAGGAATGAATGCACCCAACAGTGTAAGTCACTGTCTACCCTGTGTTCACACTTCCTAGCTATCAGTGACAAACCTCCAAAATCACAATCCTGAAAACGCAAACGCTATTTTTCAGTCTTGACTTTGTGCTTTCAGTGAGCAAACCAGGTGGCTCCAAACTTTACGATGCCTGGAACGGTACCAAGCATACAGATTTAGGTATGGAGGCCAAAAGCTCCAAGATTCCTGATCTCTCACAAAGGTTAGACTCGGTCCCCACACCTTTCCTGGGCCGTAGTTTGCTAAATTCTAAATAGGGCCAAGGATCTTATGCAACCCAAGTATTTATGCAGAGTTATAGAATAATTTGGAACTCAAAAACCCACCAGCAGCAATTTGCATGAAAAAACCTTTAAATGAATATTTAAAAGTATGCATTTGAAACAAAGTAATTCAAACATGAAAAGTGCTCGCTGTAGCTCATAAATCAAGAATCTTCAATGGCACAACGAATTCTTTTCCCACCAGGGAGCAAAAATGAAATCGTGTCAGAGAATTTGAGGAATGGATGGAAATGAGGAGGGAAGTGAAGGCACATGGGATTGTGTTGAACAACTGAAGTTCTCTTAATTCTGGCCAAAGCCTTCCTACCCACAAACAGACACAGACACACACACACACACACACACACACACACACACGCGCGCGCGCGCATCATATCCTCAGAAACATTCACTCCAGATATTAGAGTACAAGCGATCTTCACAACACATTTACTTTTAAAGCCTCTTCCTACATTCAGTGACATAAGGAGCTGTCAGGCTCTCTCCCCGCCCCGTTCACATCCCCCCGCCACCAGACCCACACTCCCTATTTTTACTAAAATGATAGAGTGGAACATGCCCAAGTTTAGCAAGTATGATCACTGAGATAAAGAGCTGCAAGCTAAGACTCCTGGTTTCTTTCCCCAGGTCTGTGCAGGGGATGAAATGGCCTTTAGCAAGTCACCTGGGCCTCTCTGGGGCTGAGCTGCCTCTTCTCTCTGGTGGCTGGGAAGTGGGTCCTGGGGCTTGAGTCTCCCACAAGCTCCCCCAGGTTCCCACTCCTTGCCACGATCTAGTAACTTATTTTACACACTTCTAAAACAAAGTTTCCAGACTTATATAAAAGAAGATTCCATACAGGTCTCCCTAGCCCTGTCTTCCAACTAGATTGCCACTCCCGAGCCCCTACACAATAGGTATTTGGATACTGGCACTAGGTTGGCATCGGTGAGTGTCACTTCCAAAATTCTATTACAGAGAGAGAAGGAGTGAGTGAGAGAATAAGCATTCTTAGCAGATTTGGGGGGCAGCGGAATTGCAGCCTGCGCCCTGCTACGCCAGGCCAGTCCACACCAGCAATTACTGTGTTGAATTGAAAAGGCCCTTGGACATGCCTCTCGCATGCTTCCAAGTTCCTTTTATTTAATCTTATTTATCTTCACAGTCATCCATTTATGTCAAGAAGGGAAACATATGAGTGCAGCATGTTACTAGAGTGACACAATTACCAAATACCTTCAAAAGAGGAAAAAAAAAAAAAAAAAGACAGTAAATCCGGGTTAGTTGTCAGATGTTTTAGGAGACAAAACTTTAGTCGTTCAATCATAGTGTCTTGTTTAACCTGAACATATGGTGCTACCAGCAGACACTCGCCAGTTCAGCCTGGTTTTTGATGGGCATAACGACCACAGAAGTGTCACCTCCTCCGAACTGGCAGAGAAAAGCAGGCTTCATCCCCAAACCCCAGTCCAGCCCAGCTCCCCCGTCCCTTTAATAAGCAGGCAACAAACTCAAGGGACTTCATCACTGGTTACTTTTTCCCCATTGCTGGAATCTATGTAATTTCAATGACAGGTATGGGAGCATCCTTTCCTTTTCCCAGTGACTAAACTTAGACAAAATATAATAAATTCGAGCCATCACAAAGTAGTAAAAATTCAAGGCAATTAATCATGGGTTAACTTTTCATTACTACTGAAATCTTTGTAAGGTGAATGTCTGCTTTGGGAAAACTCCTTACTTTTTTCTACAACTGAATGTAGATAACTACCTGGGTGATCACAGAAAGTGTTATTTTTGTTCTCTACACTCTTTTTCTGGATACGATCAACAGGTCTATGTGATTCTTTTATTTATTTATTTTTTTGCGGTACTTGGGCCTCTCACTGTTGTGGCCTCTCCCGTTGCGGAGCACAGGCTCCGGACGCGCAGGCTCAGCGGCCATGGCTCACGGGCCCAGCCGCTCCGCGGCATGTGGGATCTTCCCGGGCCGGGGCACGAACCCGTGTCCCCTGCATCGGCAGGCGGACTCTCAGCCACTGCGCCACCAGGGAAGCCCTATGTGATTCTTTATTAAACTTGACTTTAAGGATGGATATCTTCGTCTTCAGATTGGCAGGGGATGGGAGGGAGAGAGAGGGAGAGGGAGAAGGGGAGAGGGGGACAGAGGGAGAGGGAGAGAGAGAGAGACACAGAGACAGAGAGAGTGAGAGAGAGAGAGAGAGAGCACTAAGAGTTTGGGAGACTGCATTACTTCCAAACAGAAGCAACCGATAGCTTTGAGTTCAGATGCTACCACAGCCTACCTAGGGACACCCTGGCCTTCCCTTCCTTCAGCGTATGCTGAAAACCTGCCCACGGACACGCCCAGCCTGAGTTGGCTCCAGCCCAGCCGCCTGCCTGCCTCATGCCCGGGGCCCCAGCACGCGCCCAGGCGCCCCCGGGGCCGAGCCGCGGGAGGCGGGCGGCGAGCCCTTTACCTGCTAGGCTGCCCGGCCTCTGGAGGGTGGCCGTGGCATACAGCTCCTGCGTGTGCTTGCCGTACGGCTCGGACGCGTGGACCAGACGCTTGGTGGGCGACAGGGTGGCGTACGTGCCGATGGTGGAGCTCAGCTGGTGGATGGGCGAGGAGGAGAGGGTGGACTGCACGGTGGGGGGCGAGGTCACGCGGATCGGGGACAGGCCGGCCGAGGACACGACGATGTTGATGGGCGAGCTGGTGCTGTAGGACTTGGCCAGGCGGCTGGGCGACTGCTTGGGCGAGGAGCCGCGCGGCGCGGCGTAGGAGGCGCCCTCGGGGGCCGAGCCTCCGCGCTGCAGCTTGGTGGGCGAGCCGCCCTGGGGCGCGGCCAGCGGTGAGCCCCCGCGCGGGGGCGCGGGCAGCGTGGAGCTCGAGTAGTAGAGCGCGGCGGCGGCGGCGGCGGGCGGCGCGTCGGGCAGGTGGAAGGCGCTGCCCAGGCTGGGCGCGAACGGCTCCCGCAGCGGCGGCGGCGGCGGCGGCGGCGGCGGCGCGGGCTCGGGCCCCGCCAGGTGCCCCGCGCGGCTCGTGGTGCCCTGTGCGCGGGAGAGCAGAGAACACGCGCTCTTAGCCAGCGGCAAGCAGAGGGAACCCCCCGCGCGCGCCGCCCGGCCCCGGCGACCCCGGGCGGCGCGGGCGCGCCGGGGCCCCCGAGAAGCAGAACCGCGCGGGGTATGGAGACGCACGCGCCCCTCCGGCCGCTTGGGAGCGGCTCCTGTCCGACCGAAAGAACAAACAAACAAACAAACAAAAACCGGAGAGCAAAGGGCGGCTGACCAGGGGATGGGGATCCCGTCTGACAAGTGGGACACGTATGCTGCTCACAAATCTCAGAGGTTTCTGGAAGAGCAGAGGCATCGCAATAGTCTCCGAACGCTCTGAAAAGGCCAGCCAGCGGGGCCATCGGGATCTACCTGCAGGCAATCCCGATCTGTTAGTTTTAACGAGAAATTCAGGCGTCCAGCCTTTCCTCTCCATCCCGCCCCCCACTCGCACGGGCATTTCATTGGATACAGTTTCTACCTCTGAAATTGGCCAAGTTGCCTACTTATCTGGAGAACGTAAGAAATAAGCATACTTCGTGGAGTTTATTCTGTTGCCATTTTCCCGTTGGTTCTTCTTTGTGGATAAGTTAAAAGGAGGGGAAAATATGAAGTCGGAATAAATATGCTTGGGCTTTCAGGCTTTAAAAGAAAAAGCATTTCCAGAGGAAGCAGAGCAGTTGTAAATGAAAAGACTAAAAAAACCCTCCCTTTTCTAGATTTTAACGCTGGGCTCCAAATCTTTCAGCATCTCTCTCTCTCTCTCTCCAGCTCGCTTTTAAGAGCCCCCTGCAGCTGTGTCTTCAAATTGAAAGCCAGTTGCCTCTGGTCTATTTTCAAGAACACAAAAGACAACAAGGGCTGGGGTGGAGCTGGAGAGACAGTTGGAGGGGAAAGCACTTTCCTTGAATCTGATCCAGAGATAAATTTGCATTCGAATGAAAACACTACATTGTCAACCACTTCTGGGCAGGAGCTCTGGGATCTTCCAGGCTTTCCCGGAGGAGCAGAAAAGTTTTTTGAGAGCAGGCTGGTGTGAAAAGGGGGTAGGACTGTACACAGAAAAAGAGAAACTGGGGAGAGCAGGTTCTGAAATTAGGGGTGGGAATTAGGTAGGGAGGAGGATGCGGGTGAGATGGAGAGAAGGGGGAGAGAGAGAGACCGAACAGATGCTCTACATTAAGAGTTTCAATGTTGCCTCTCCACTCGCTTTGGAACTGCAATTGGCAAAAAACAGACCATCGCACACACAGCGTTCCAAATTTTATCTGGATGTCAGATTCATGTGAAGATCTGAGGGAGTTAGTGGACCAATATCAAAATCCTCTATTAAGGGTATCCTAGATAGGAAGAGAGTCTGTTGAAAGACATTCTGTGGGAGATGTGTGTGTGTATTTATTCATATATGATGTATATATTTCACATATTTGCATATGTGGGTGTGTATATGTATGTATTCATCAATCCACTGACAAAGTTTCTCTCCTTGACCAAACTCTAGTCAGGCTCCTCTGAACTCCCTTCTCAACATGGCTCTGCACTGCCCAGTTTTAGCAAGAATCCTCCACTCTCAGTGTCTGGTCACCCTCCATACCTGTTCCAGTTCCTCATTCTCCACCATCTCCCAGGCAATGTCGCAGCACTCTGGCCTGTCTTCAGCAAGAATCCTGTTAGGTCTGTTTAGCCAGAATCTCCCCCCAAGCCCTGACATTTCCTCTTAGTGATTTTCCACCCACTGACCTCCAAGCTACTCCTTGGCTAACCATTCCTCCTTTTCCTTGTTGTTTTCAAAACTGAGCCCAGTTCTATACTGAGATCTCTCTTCCCCTAGTGCAATACTTAAATTCTTTTCTGAATCGAAACGGTATTTACCACTTTAACTACTATCCAGTTCTGGTTTTTCTTTAGCATCACAAAGCAATTATTTTGAGTCCAACGGTAGGAGTGGAAGTAAACTGTAAGCTCCATGATTTTGTTCAGTAATGCGCCTCCAGCAACGAGAACAAGAAGGATTCATAGCGGAGATGCCACGAATGTTTGTGGAATCAGTGAAGGAATGGTTAATAAAACTGGTCCCGAGGCTTTGGCATGAGGGTTTCCATGGTGGAGAAGCTCTGCAGAGCTGGTGCGCTCACCTGGACCCCAGAGATATTGTCTAATATCATCCAGAGTCATGGCGGTGGGGAGCTGCTTACATCTAATTGTGCTTCCCTCCCAGTAGAAGTTCTGAGCATGAAATGTATAGCCTGGGCTTCTCAAACCTGGCTGCATGTTATAATTGCCAGGGGAACTTTTGAAAAAAAAAACTCAGTACCCAGGCTGTATCCACTAGCCATTTAATTCAGGATCTCTGGAGGGGGGACCCAAACATCAGGCTTTGGGGACGCTCACCAGGTGATTCTAATGTACAATCGAATATAAGAACAAGTCATCCCTAGAGCAGTGGTTTTCCAAGTGTGGTCCCCGTTCCATCAGTCAGCATTAGAAGTAGCAGCAGCGTCACCCCACATTTACTGAGTGGGGAACTCTGGGGGAGGGGCCCAGGGATCTGTGTTTTATCATGTTCTCAAGGTGATGACGATGCTTGTTTAAAGTTTGCAAGCCTCTGATCTAGAAGAGATTCTGATTCAGGGCTCTGAAGTGGGCCTGAGGGTCTGCATGGCTAACAATCTCCCGGAAGACGCTGCTGGTCTGAGAACTACTGCTAAGGTGCAGATAGGGACTGTCTTTCTTCACTTTTCTTTGGAAGCTCTCCTGGGGCCTGAGCAACATTCCACTGTGCAGAACCCAGCTGTCAAGTGACAGAAAAGCCTCCAACAGGAATTTCTGGAAATCTTTCCCACAGGCACATGAGGAGGAGAAAGAACCCCAGAGGGTCTAAGGAGAGTTCCCTGCTGACAACAGGACAAATACTTTTTGGTATGTCTTGGATATATAATATTAATAACGCTATGTGACATCAAAGATCCCATTCCCTAGTAGCATAGTTTTCAATAAAATCAATACTAAAGTACCCTAATATAAATTAAAACAACATTATGTAGTATTCTAGTCTTTAAGTATTAGAATAACATGGATCCTAGGGAAACCTTGAATAAATTTTGCAAATAATTTATTTTCCCTTTAATATGTTGGAACTTCCAACTGGAGAAGTGCTAACTCTGCTGAATATTATTCATAAGGATTCTTAAATGGCCCCCAAATCTATCAAAGTTTTGAGAACCGCCAAACCATTTCCAGGTATTTTGACAGGCTATAGCAACCAATTCAAAAACCTTTTAAAATATGGTAGGATCTTGGTGAAATGTTGCCAGTAACTTTTCTACAAGTAAAAAAGAAAAACATAAACAATAAAACCGTATATGCATTTTAAGGTGGGTATTGTCTATGTTGGAAATGTTCTATATCTGTACTGTCCAATATGGCAGCCATTAGACACATGGGCCCTAGACACGTGCACTGATTTTAACACACATTTCATTTGAATTAATTTGAATTTAAACTGTCAAATGTCTCTAGTGGCTACCTTCCTGGATTGCACAGTTAGGTAAGCCCTTCTGCAGTTTTTAATAAACAATCTGGGGGTATTATACTCCATTCCAATAGTCTACAGAATAATAAGTACCTAAGAATGGTCCTTGGCTAAACAGAAAAATTTATTTTTAGCATCAATTGAACAAAGAGTAATCTTTTGGGAGCTGATCTCCACTCTTGTGTTTATGTTTTGTTCCATTATGTAATTTCATTTAGCAACTCTTAAGGATACATTTCAAGACAGCTGCCTGATTCATAGGATGGTTTATTATGACCTGGGTCATTGGATTAAAGATAATATAAGCACATTTCAACACACATAGAATTTCATCTACTTTACTGTCATGGAAGCTCAATTCTACCTTAAACATATGTTAGAACTATAAATAAAACTGTAAATCCAATGTTAAAGTTCTAAAACTTAACTTTTTCTTCAACTAATGACTATTACATCCTACTGTTTGGAAATGTGTGTGTACAAGTGACGAGCATGGAAAATTTTTTTACTGATAATGATAAATAAGAGATAAATGGTGATACAAGATATTTTGGAAACATTTGAATAAGATGGAGCCCCAATACTGTCCTGGATCACACAGTACGGGCTACTGACCAGGACAATTCCTACCGGGGCTGTCATTCCCAGCTCTCCGAATCAGTCTCAAACCAAAGGACTACTTTAAATGTCTTTGCCACCCCTCCAAAGTGGGGAACCCCTCTATGTGAAATTGACAAGGAAGCAGAACACTGTTAAGTAGATGCTCTGATTAAAGAGTTTCCAGTAGGCAGAGTCTGGGGCACATTATCTTGACATTATTTTGGAGATCTAAAATTGCTATATTTTTGTTGTTACAGAATAATATCTGGCTCACAATTACATTGCTTGTTTTGTTTTTTTATTGGGAAATTCCAACCCCCAAAATATGGCTCTCTTGGACCAGAACATGGCATTAGGCCTGAATACTCAGCATAGCTGTTTCCTGACCTTTTCAGGTTGTATCTTCTGTAAAGAGGGTAGAGACAGCATAAGGGTGACAAGCGGGAAAAAATTCTTCAAACTTGGAAACTTATTTAAGCCTCACTCTCGATTTGGCAGCTCAAAAGACCAAAACAAAAACCCAATGCTTACAGCCAGTTAACAAGGGACTTGACAGCCTGAACTCTCTAAGGAATCGTGACTTTGGATCATGAGTTAGCACTGTCACCAGCACAACCACGTTTTATAGAGCAGACCCATGATTTACAAGCAGTCCTTGTGGAGATGCATTTAGACCTGCCAAGTTTCCTGGAATTGTCAGCGAGGCCCCTAACTCTGGGTCAGGAGGAATATCTGCCCAGAATGCTGGGCAGCCGGGCCAGCAATGTCAGGAATGGGAAGCTGGAGCCTGTGTTTTGTGGCCTCCCAGATGGGAGCCTAATGACTTGGGATCAGCAGTCTGCTCCCCCAGCAGACTGTGTTCATCACTTTTCATTTTCCTGGCATCACTCATCTAACGATTTCTCCCTTTTGTAGGTCACCCTGGTTGTAGGGACTGAGGTCACCGCCAGGAATGGTGCTCCTGGGCACAAACGGTGTCGCAGAGGCAGAGCTGGAGAGTACGTTTCAAAGGAAGGCAGAGGCATCAGGGCCAGCGCCACAGAAGAGCCCAAACACAGGAATGGAGAGTAGATTTGGTGGGAAGGAGTCTGGCTGGTGTTTGAAGGAATGCAAATACAGATAGGAGTAAGTGGTGAGAAAATAATAGCGATGACCAGAGAACATTCTTTCAGTGAGTTAAGAAGCCTGAATAACTTTTGAATACAAACAAAAAAAAGAGGACATGGCTTTAAGATGACATCTTTGAAGAAATCCATTGCTAAACCAGAACTATCTGGTAACATGATTTTGTAATATCAGCTACACGCTGCTGATTAGAATGTCTGAGAATGTGTTGAACTTTCTAGGGTAAGTTGGCACAGGGTTCTAGGCTTGCACAGGAAGATGGACAGAGCCATCTACTCTCACAACTTGGAAACGAGAAGAAACCACCAACTCCAAAATGCCAAGGTCTCATTTCGGTATTATATGAAGCGTGCCCGTAATACAGTACAATGCAAGTAAACTGAATCTACGCCCCCAAAGTACCCCTTGACTCTCTGGGATGAAATCAATTTGCTTGAACACTACTATCACGGCTCCCCAAATCTCAGTAACTTCTCTTTTGAAATTGTCCTCAGAAGAAAGGCCACTCTCTAAATAATTCCCAAGATAGAAAATCCTGGTTCTGTGAGAAAGATTTGATTTTGGAAATAGCCAAATAAAGTCAAGTGCCTTGTCTAGCAATTCCTCTGAGGAGTGCTGCTTGGGGTGAAAACTCATATGAAACGTAAAATGAAGAGACAGCTTCTGTGCGCAGTTTACACACCATCCCTGAAGGCATCACCACTGGGATGAAGTGAGGAAAGGAAGGCTGGGTTTACCTGGTGGGGAAGTTACACTAACACTGAAAGGTGGTCCCCAGAGCAAATTAAACTTAAGTAATTGCAAAATGAAGACACTTGAAAAGAATTTCTTCCTCGGATGAGAACATCTCAATTAAATAAGAGCTATAATGTTTGAGATAATAACGGGGGCCACCCTTATTGCCTTCTCTTTGCATGAGGGCCCCCAAATTATGGAGGATCAAGAGGGAGGGATGGAGAGAGAGAGAGAAATACCTTGCAAACAACATCACCCCTGTCACTGCAGGCAGGCAGGCAGAAGGAGAAGGGGGTGGTAGTGGTCCATTGCCCAGGACCCCTAAGTCACTAGTATAAACAGGGTAGTGCAGACTTTTGCATGCTGGGTACTGGCTTTTCCTTCCCTCTGACATCCCTTTAATAAAAAGTATGATTAGGGTCATCAACAATAAATATTTTCAAAAGTATTTCACGTGACCATTTCTATGGTCTACCAAGTGGAAAGAAAATAGAGAAGAAAAAACTAAAACAATGACATGCGTGTCATAGAAATTTATCTTTAAGAGAGATTTTTTTGATGGCAACTCTTTCCAAAAAAACATGAGCCTTGGCAAAACTACACTCTGTAAAACTTTTCCTTCAGCAAGGGGCTCACGTAGTATAACTTTAATACCCCCAAACCTTTACTCAGAAGAAATGTTACAGTAAAACACGTACACACCCTCCCCACAACGAGAAATGTTTCAGTTATTGAAACCAGATTAAATATATTTCTACTGGAAAGAGAAAATGGATAAGATTTTAAAGCAGAGCATGGAGAAAGGATTTCCCACAGGTAATCTTCTGAAACCTACCTTAAAGACAAACAAGCTGCCAGTTTCCCACAGATATGCCAGACAACGTATACAAGATGACATGATTTCTCCTCTAAATGCAGCATAGTGTATACATTCTACACTAAAGACAGCTCACCAGTTTTGTGGTTTCCAAGTTTTTTAGTGACTTTTCTCTTTACAGGTGCTACCAGCAACAACTTCTTTCCTAAGTCAACAAACTGGAGTGATGTCACACCAGCTCTCTGTATAACCTCTTGCATTCACTAATCAAGAAGCAGGCGTTTATTGGGGGACTGCTGCCTCCTTTGAGCCCTGGGTGTCTCTGTGTCCATCCCACCACCATCCAGAGTTCTCCATCCCCTTGACCTTCACATCTACCTGATGTAGAAGTGCACCAATAACCAATGTTCCAAACTCGTCAGCCTCTGGCAGGAGTGAGCAGATGGTGTATTTATAATATAGCACAAATGAGAACTTTTAAGACATAAAAGGCAGTGCAGCATTAAATAGACAGGCCAGATCAAAAGAAATGGCAAGTTGCTTCTCGAAAAGCTGACTGCTTTTTTAGTGTATCTACCACTGTTCAAGCTTTATTTTAATAAACTGTCATACAATTCTTAATTTCCTGCAGCAAGCAGGCATTTCCTAGGATCATGAATGCACACAAGGCTCACTTCAGTTCTGCTGGATATGAAAGTGGTTTTAAAATCTTTTGGTTCCTGTACTTCTTTGCCAGTATTCTGTGTACAGGTGTATACTTTCCTATTTCTTGCTTATTTTGTTTCTTTGAGGAAGGAAACACTTGATAAGACTACTTTGTGTTTGGCCATGGGGAGAAACCAACATTTTTAGAGGGACTCTTCTGGACCAGAAGTTTTATGTTCGGCATTTCATATAATGCACAGGAAATTGGATGTGAGTGGAAGCAGGCAAAACCTGGAGAAGACCCAGCTTCTGCATCCATCCACAGCCTTTGCAGTATGAGCATCAAGAAGGCTGCGGTTTGAGGAACGTGATGAATATTTGGTGAACCCTGGGTCAGTCACTCAAGATATGGACATTAATTTTGTATGGTTTCCTCTCTTGCAGCAAGGCCATCTGATAGGAAGAGATAGACTTACATGCAACTAACTCTAGGATGTTATATGTGAGATGACAAAATGATGCTTTCAACACATAAGTCGGGCCACGTTGTGCCTCTGCTCAAAATTCTCTGCCACCTCCTGTTTCCACTTCCAGTAAAGGACAAGGTCATCATGATGATCAACTGATGGCCAACTTGGCTTCCCATCTACTTACAAACTCCTGCTTCCCTCTCTGGCCACCTGGGCCTCCTTGCTGTCCTGTCAACATGCCAGTTCACCTCATCCAGGAGCCTCTGCCTTTGCTGTCCCCCAGACAGCCACACAGCTTCCCTCTCTTCTCCTTCGTGTCTTTGCCCCAAACTTGGGGCAAAGGCCCCATATGCCACACCCCATCCTGGACTCTGGAGGCTGCTCATTCTAGTCTGCATCCTTTCCTTCCTTGTAGAATTCATCACCTTCTAACAAACTATGCAGCTTACTTATTCACTGTGTTGACTTTCTGAATTCCCATTGCTGCTACTAGAATATAAGTTCCTTAAGGACAAGGATCATGTCTGTTCTCTTTACTTCTCCAGCCCAAGTACATATAATAGCTCATGGCATACAGTAAGCACACATAACATCTTGAAGGCATTAAAGAATAGCCCAGAGGGGCCTCCCTGGTGGCGCAGTGGTTGACAGTCCGCCTGCCGATGCAGGGGACACGGGTTCGTGCCCCGGTCCGGGAAGATCCCACATGCCGCGGAGGGGCTGGGCCCGTGAGCCATGGCCGCTGAGCCTGCGCGTCCGGAGCCTGTGCTCCGCAACGGGAGAGGCCACAACAGTGAGAGGCCCGCGTACCGCAAAAAAAAAAAAAAAAAAAAAAAGAATAGCCCAGAGATCTATAAATGCAACTGGAAAAGCAGCTCTGTTTTGATTGGGGCACCTCACAGGAGCCACACAAAGCCCAAGGTTGACTCAGACGAGGAAGAGCGGGACGGAGGGGTAGTCTACACACAGCCTTAGAGGCTGGGACGGGGAGCTTGCAGGGCGGCTGAGCAGAGCGCTGGGGTGCGGCAAAGAGTAACTATGAATCAGCTCACGTCACGTTCTGGAAAGGCCTTGGGGTCTGATGGGAAGGATCTTACGCTCTCTCTCTCTTCCAGCCCAGTCCCGTGAACTCATCTTAGAGTCTGAAGAGAATGACTTTCAAGGATTTTAGTAATTTATGGCAATTTTGTGACTCACAGTTCTTTCAGACTGACACGGTAGGGCAAGGCAGGCTATGCACCAGGGCCTGGAGTACAGCCTGGCGATGATCACCCAACAAACATTTATTATGCTGAACAAACTAGCGTTTGTTAAAAATTGAAAGAATCTTTGAACGTGATATTCCTTTGAAATTATATTCTGACATGATCTATGAGCTAGATTATTGACCTTATTAACCCGGTCTGGCATCTGTGAGCCATTATTTGAACTTTACTGGCCCTTTTGGCACCTTATGACAATAGGATATTCTAAAAATCAATCTAGCCCGGAAGGAATAAGCCATTCAGAATATTGAAAAGAATGTGTCACGGGGCTGTGCAAAACCCCTGGAAGACAGGGATTCTTAGGATAATCTGAACAAAGGAGATGTTACGGGAATGGGATGTAGCCTCCCTGCTTTCAAGGGTATTATCACACCAAATGCTGAGTAAAAATACTGATTTACTAGTTCAGCATTTCTCCGACATGATTTTGAAGTCACAATAAAACACGCCTTTCACACTACAGCATATTGAAGCTGAAAGGGAATCATGGTACCAGATCCGCCACTTTGCTAAAATAAACAGGATTCCGCTATCCACCGGCAGCCTCCCTCCCGCTAATGAAGTGGATGCGAATAACCCCCTGGTTTGAATATTCAGACTTCAACCACCCACCTGTCAGGTAAATGAATGTAGGCCAGTAACCTCTGGCTCAACCTGAAGTTATCACCTTGAACATCCACATTTATAGATGCCTTCAAATATAGAGCTTTGATATCTTTACAACCAAGTTTTCTGATTAAACTTTAAGGCAGACTTTTAGTGTGAGGCCCAATCTGTCCTTTGAGCTTTCACAGTTTCCCTTCCATGGCGACTGGCGGATGATAGAAATAACTCCAGCAACATGGAAGTAGATCGATCACCATATTGTTTGTTCACACGTACAGAGCTCTTAATAGGGTCAAGCTGTAGATATATTTAATTGAAACAGTCAACATAGAAAAGGAAACCTACGAAACACTCTTTCGAAAGGATTAGACTTCAATTCATTCAAGAATCTGTCCCCATTCTTACTACTGCTGCCTTAAAATGGTACAACTTCTCTAAATGTGTTGAGTTTTAGTTTTTGCATCTTTAAAATGTAAATGTTAGTACAGCCCTGTGGTGGGGATTAAATAAGAGGATGTGTGTGAAACAGATCACTTCCAGGCCTCAATACATGGTAACGATTAATTTTATAAAATTTTATAAATAAGAAAGCTTTGATTTAACAGCTAGTCCTATGTGTCCATTGAGCTTATCAGATGCTCACAAATCAAGTTGATAATTAACTGATTTTTTTGTTTTGATACTGATAGTTCGATTTCCCATGATGCCCAGCTATGGGAAATCTGATTTTTTTTTTCATTTGACTTAATGTTTTCAACTCAAATTATAGGGGTCTTAGATATTTATGAGAAAAAGCCAAGGATGAGTATTAAATGAGTTCAAGATAAAAATAAAAGAAAGGCAGAACTTTATTGTTTTACTAGCTACATGTCTTAGAAGTTCTAGAAAACTGGTAAAAGCTAAATTCATACCTTTCATAGGTTAATTTGACTATACTATATTCCTTATTTCTGAATATTTCTGGCCCCTTGGACCTAGAAGTATGGACAGATAGAAGGGTAAAAAAAGGACTGTAATCCACTTGCTTGCTTCCAAAGGATTCAAAATTACATATATTCCACCATGATCACTGTATCACTGTCAAAGAGAGTCAGTATAGATGGGAAGATGAAAAATAGTTCCTTTCGAGAATGGGATACTTTTGAGAGAAAAAAAAAAAACTATACCTAGAGAAAAAATATCCTATAGCTTCCATTTCATCTTTTAATAAAACAAAATAAGATTAAAAAATCCAATAACGTTTGCTATGCTAATAACATCACTCAGTATTTCAAACATTATATAATGTTCTTACGTAAACAAACAATAAGGACTATTTTGTATATATGATAAATGCACGTATATTAAATAATTTTTTCTAATTAATTAAAAAACACTTTTTTTTAGACATTCCCTCTTGTGTCCTAAAACATTTCTGTAAGGGAGGCAGAAGAGACCAGTGCTTTGAAAGAGCAGTGATCCAGGAGCTGGGAAATAACACAACTCCAGGGTTAATCTGGGTGCGTGGACCTGGACTCAGTGACTTCGAGGTCCTTCCCTTCCCAAGCACCATACACCTCCAGCTCTCCATCTAAAGTGGGCGCACCCTCTGAACCGGGTCATGCACTAGACCACCATGGGGGGACGGGTCCATCTCAGTGGGATGTTTTATTTACCATCCCCTCTTATCCACATAACCTTGGCATCACAAGAAGGTAAAAGTTACAAAGCCACTGATGGATCAGGGTTTTACCTGAAAAAGACAATCATGTTTTTAATAGATAGCTGGGACAATCATTTAACTTTAATAGTTGAAATGCACTGAGACTTTTCAGCTTATGCTTCATTTATGTTCATATCACCTATGAAAAGCATCTCATGGTGACCGTACGATGCCATTTAAAAAAAAATAAATTTATTTATTTATTTATTTTTGGCTGAGTTGGGTCTTTGTTGCTGCACGTGGGCTTTCTCTAGTTGCACCGAGCTGGGGCTACTCTTGGTTGTGGTGCGCGGGCTTCTCGTTGCAGTGGCTTCTCTTGCTGCGGAGCACGGGCTCTAGGCACGTGGGCTCAGTAGTTGTGGCATGTGGGCTCAGTAGCTGTGGCTCGCGGGCTCTGGAGAGCAGGCTCAGTAGTTGTGGTGCACGGGCTTAGCTGCTACGCAGCATGTGGGATCTTCCCGGACCAGAGCTTGAACCCGTGTCCCCTGCATTGGCAGGCGGACTCTCAACCACTGCGCCACCCGGGAATGCACGATGACATTCTAACTCTCACTGACTCCTCTCTGTCTGCAGACATTTCTTGGGGGCCATGTGGATGGCTAGGGCCTAGTGATAAAAGATGAAAATGGCCCTGCCCTGAGGTAGCTTTTAGTTTAGTTGGAAAGACATATGGATGCCTAATAACCATAAATTGGTGACAGAGATGAGTTTTGTTGTTACAGTAGCCTGTGGTAGGTAGTGGGCCTGGGGAAGGGTTTCTGGCCTAGAGGCACTGCCCAATAAATGCAGAAAGGATGAAATTAAGCTCTTCAGTTTAAGTAGTGCTTTTGGGGTTGTGGGTTCTTCATTCCAGGAATGAATGCACAGAGATTAAAAGGTCTCAGGCCCTTTTATACTGAAAATAAGTATAAAATAGCTTAAAACAAGATAGGCCTCCAATAGATTAATTCTGGAGGGCTGATTGAATATAGCCTGCACCCCCAAATTATCAAAACTGAAGTATTAAATGGTACACACACACACACACACACGCACACACATATTACAACATTTACATGTTTTTGAAAAAAATATTGAAGTTGGTAGCCACTTTTTACCAAGAGCTGATTTTAACTGCAGCTAATAAATGTGTACATTGAAACTATAAGAACAAGTACATATCTTAAAGAAACAACTAAGGGCACATTTCAAAATCAAACTTGACAAAGTGTAACTATTCCTACCCTAATCACAAGTATCTTCAGAACAGTTCTGTATATGTGTTGATGCATTTATACTGTGTTCCTTTGTATGATTAACCCCAAATAATAATTTCATGCTTTTTTTTTTTTTTTTTTTTTTTTTTGCGGTACGCGGGCCTCTCACCGCTGTGGCCTCTCCCGTTGCGGAGCACAGGCTCCGGACGCGCAGGCTCAGCGGCCATGGCTCACGGGCCCAGCCGCTCCGCGGCATGTGGGATCTTCCCGGACCGGGGCACGAACCCGTGTCCCCTGCATCGGCAGGCGGACTCTCAACCACTGCGCCACCAGGGAAGCCCGCTTTTTTTTTTTTTTTTTTTTATGGAGAGAAAATGTGTTCCAGGTGCCCTTACAAACTCAGAATGTATGTCATATTTACATCACATATCAACACGGAAATAGGAACCAGGCACACATTTGCATATTTACATAGGTAAGTATATATAAAGCAGATAGAACATGAGCAATTCACAGACATTCCTGCAGAAAATATGCTTATAACTCCGAGTTACTCTATAATCATATTGTATTATTCATTTCCTTCACTCACAGCACAGAGGGCATCTCTCCAAAGTTGTAGAGCACTCGTAGAAAAGGCAGGAGGGGACACCACAGCCATTTGACAACCCTGCTTCCTGCCTGGCTCCTTGGAGCCCAAAGTCCAACACAGCAGAGGGCCCCATCCCCGCACGTACCTGGCTGAAACTCTGGCCTGCACCTCGGGCTTGTGCGCTGCGGGCAGGGAGCTGCGACGGGGCTGTCTCACCCAGGGCCAAGGTCTGGTTGCTATGGTAGCTGGCTGGATACTGGAAGGACCCTTCAGGTTTGGAATTGAGCTGGAGTGCACTCTGGGAGAGCAGGCTGGGCCCTGCATTGAAAGTCATTTAGAGCAGTAAGTGACAGCTTCAGTGAAGCAGAAATGACATGTATTATTTATTGAAGAGTAGCCTAGAATTATAACACGCACATGATTCCAGCCATCTATGCTTTGAATTCTGAGAACTAAAATGACCGTATAATTCGACTCCAGGTCTTAAGTGGGATTTTTTTTTTTTCTTTTGGTGGTTTAAAAGTTCTCCAAAGAGTAGATTTTTTTTCAAATGATCTCATCCTGACCTACAAAAAGACATTTCTAACAAGACAAATTAGTTAATCAAGCAGTTGTTTTTATACCAGACAATATCGGAAACATTTGAAATAACTGAAAGGTCTACCTTTTGATACGTGTTAATTGCATTAATATAATTATGTCTCCTACTTAATTATCAGGATGCTAAAACACTCAAAACCTTCCAATCAGTAACACATTCTATTGTATAAATAGTGATGTAATACCTTAATGCCTGAAGGGTAGACAGTATGTCAAATATTAATGGCTCCCATACAATGTAGGATTCACCCTGATCTCACATGATCTCTGATGGCTGGTTATCTTTGCCATCACAGCAACGCACAGTAGGAGAACAAAGAGGAGATACAGTGTTTAAATCGGTGCTGCTAACATGGCTGGTACTACAAGTGATGGAGAAAGGAGTTCCTGGCCTCATTATTTGATCATACTTTGTATGAGAAAATGTGGTTTATTTTCTTACTTTCTTTTTAGATGGGATCTTTGCCACAGTTTGCCCATTTCCTTTGTAAGCAAATTTTCTTTAATCAAATTTCATACTCACTTTGGGAATGAAAAGAAGTATAGAAGAGTGTAAGTATACTACTATTTTTTACTGTGTGTGTTTGAGAGGGGACTGGGGTAAGTAGAGTGAGTTGGGTGGGGGAGGGAGGACGTGACATCACAAGTTTTCTCATGTTATCTTAACCATCATACAAAGTCACTTCTTTTTTGAAGGAGGGTAATTATATACACATGGATTATGGTGTAATCATTATCCCATCCTTAACCTGCCTCTTTGGCTGTTTTTTAGACAATAGTATAATTTCTAATAAGTATAAACAAACTTCAAGTTCCTTACTTCTTTCTTTCTAAGGACAGAACATGTTTTTTTAATTTCAAATGAGACTTCAGATTTGACATGACATGGGCCATTTTTTTTGCGGGAAAATAACATGTCTTCTCTTAATAAGCATAGGTTCACATAATCTTTGCCTTCAAGACCTTACCCTTCCCTCTAATTCCCTGATGGAACGTCTAAAAAATGCAAAAATAGTTTTTCATCATGAGATATTGGATAACAAGTCAATTAGCTAAAATAGGTAAGACTTGGTATTTCGGAATCTATACAGTTTCTGGAAAAAAAGTCAAGCAAGGAAATAAAACCATTTCCATCCAGTCCCAATTTCATCATGAAGGGCATAACAAAAGTACACTTGTAATCCTTTTCTTGCAATTTAGAAAACAGAGTCCCAAGAAAATAGTACATACCAGATGGTGAAGTTTGCGATAGCTTGCAAAAAATCATTTAATCCATACTAATGGTATAATAGGGCTAATCACCAGAATATAACGCATCTACGGGGAGTGCATTCAGAGTTTCATTCTGGATGCCAAGAACATAGTTTCCCCACTGCTGCTGTTGAAGCTGTCAGGCATGGAGATGGAGTCAAGGGGTGGTCTCTGATGCCCAGGCCATGGGCAGGCTGAGATGTGGGAGAGCCTCTGGAAGGGAAGAAGGACCAATGATGGGGCAGAGGCAGATGGGAACTGACTGCAAAATGGAGGAGAATGAGGTAGGTACTGGGACGACAGTGATGAACTGTAGCCAAGGGCTTTCCCCCTTGTCCCTATCCTCCTGGAGGTCACTGCTCAATGGAGGGGAGTGAGTCACGGCAGAATAAGAGGGGGCCTTTAAGGTTAGTGGTCAGCATTCTACCTACCAATGGGCAGCTTCCCTCTGAGACTTCTTTGGCTATTTCTTTCAGGACAGTCCACCCTGACACAATGGCTTGCACTGGCCATGTCCCCTCCTCCACGATAATGCATCTCCAGGGCAATGAAAGTTGAAACAGATACAATAGTGCAAAGACTTTTGGAGATGTCAATAAAATGGAAAAAAATCTTTACTGTCATATAAATAATTTAACAATCTATAAAGCAAAAACATTGCATGTCCTGGTTATTTGCTTTTTTAAAGAGATGATGTGACTTTGCTCTGATGAACTTGCATATGTAGCTAGCAAGTCAAACAAAGTTGTCAATTCTGAATAGATTCATAAAATAGTCTCTAGAAACCTACAAATGCTCTCCAGGCAGGATCTAACGGTGGCACTTGAGAGTCCTGTTTTTGTTTTTTGTTTTTTTAACATCTTTATTGGAGTATAATTGCTTTACAATGGTGTGTTAGTTTCTGATTTGTAACAAAGTGAATCAGCTATACATATACATATATCCCCATATCCCCTCCCTCTTGCCTCTCCCTCCCACCCTCCCTATCCCACCCCTCTAGGTGGACACAAAGCACTGAGCTGATCTCCCTGTGCCATGCGGCTGCTTCCCACTAGCTATCTATTTTACATTTGGTAGTGTATATATGTCCATGCCACTCTCACTTCATCCCAGCTTACTCTTCCCCCTCCCCGTGTCTTCAACTCCATTCTCTATGTCTGTGTCTTTATTCCTATCCTGCCCCTAGGTTTTTCAGAACCATTTTTTTTTAGATTCCATATATATGTGTTAGCATACGGTATTTGTTTTTCTCTTTCTGACTTACTTCACTCTGTATGACAGTCTCTAGGTCCATCCACCTCACTACAAATAGACAGTCCCATTTTAAAGCAATTTCAATCAAAAATATGATTTATGTGCTCCTGAAATATGCATCATGAAATAATCAAATCTGTGCATCTTTTATAGAATCGGTCGTGTATTTGATCACTACTCCATGAAAACAAACCACGATTCTCTGTCTCATTACTTGGTTCACACATGTCAAGCACGGAACCAAGATGTACTTTGACAAAGGTAATTGCGACAGTAAGCAATATATCATAATATTACAACCCTGACATGGCACCTGGCAAGGACAAAACAGTCAGGACAACAGCCAAAACACCACATGCATTTTAGAACGATTTTCCCATTGCTTACTAGGTTTCAGATGAATGGCATTAATTCACTCCAATTTTAGAGAGGACAGATATACGAGAATATGAAAATGGTTGAAATTACAGGACAATTCTTAATTAGTTTATAATAAAAGTAAAATTTACATGTAACTAACTCTTGATTAGCTTTATTAACACTACTGTGCATTGGGGTAGAAAATACAATTTTCCAGAGATTTCAAAAACATTTTTAGTTTGGGGCTTTAAATGATGATTTTTTTATTTTCTCAAGAACTTAGGACTTTCCATCAAGTCTTGTTTGGACTAGAGGTAAAATTAGGCTGTATTCCTGAGGACATGAAGTATATCCACCACTGGGGGATGGGGACAATGTAAGAGGATTTCTTGGGATGCTCAGTGGGGACAGGAAGAGACTGGGTTTAAAATTCCAGCTAGGGAAATGGAATTTTGCCTTTAGTGTAATTAGTTGCTTCAGAGGAAACTTCAACTATGGGTAACAGTCGATCACCATGTCCTATTAGGTCACCAAAAGCAGAAGCCACCCTCTCGCATGTATGCTTCCAGGACATTGACCTAAGAGGTCACAGGTGACTTCTTTGACCTTTCTGGACCTTCTCCATCTTGGGACAGTCCTCAAAGCTAAGCCCAGGGGTCCTATTCAAAATATCTCAGCCCTGGGGGCTAGGAAGGAGAGGGGAAACTGTTTACTGATGAATTGATAAAAGTCAAAAGAGTATGTGCCCCTGATCTGCTCAAGACACACTATTTCAGGGACTTCCCTGGTGGTCCAGTGGTTAAAGACTCCATGCTTCAAAGGCAGGGGGCACTGGTTCGATCCCTGGTGGGGGAATTAAGATCCCATACTCTGCATGGTGCGGACAAAAAAAAGAAAAAGACACACTAGTTCCAAATGGACAGAGGGGAGAAATTCCGAAGGAACTACAGAGTTGAGGGACATGGGACCCGCCATTGATCCTAGGAGAGCATCTTAGTGTTATACCAATATCTTAATATGTCTTCAAATATCAATATATGAATTGACTAAAGACCACCTAGCAACCCATGAAAAAAAATGCCCTTGTATGTTTGTCATTATTCTGAGAAATATAAACAGGAGTGTGGGGAGGTTAAGCGGTCGGCCAGTGTCGTACACTCCGTAAAATGAAGATGAGACCCTATTCTTGTCTCCCACCTTCAGCTCTGGGAGTTGTGGTTGGTTAACATCAAAGCATATTGAAGTCATATACACACATCAACATTTGAAGGTTGAAAAATTCTTTCATCAGTTTATTTGCGGGAGAGATCTTCATGCCTCAGATTGTGGTACTGCTTCCCCAAAAAACCTCTCCTTAGAGATTCCAGGTGTTGGCTGGAGGAAGTCTGCTGTCCTCCAGGAGTGGGGCAGAAGTCAACCTCAGCAGATGGAAAGGCTAAAGTGTTCATTTCTTGCATAAAGCTTCAGACTCACTTATAGGTTGTATTAACATACACTAAAACATATAGTCAGTTTCTCCTTAAATTAACTAGATAGTTTAGAGTTTTCCTGATTATGTGCACTCATTATCTTTACACGGATTTAAAAGAGACTTCATTTGGAATTGCTTATTCTTGTCTCCTTTAGCTAAATATTGGTCCCAGAAAACTAAACCTTAATTAAATTACATACTTTGCAATAACAAAGAAAAGGCCAGAAGTGTACAAAGTGGCATTCCCAAGTCATTATTTGGGTCACAATCATGCCAGTTGGAGCAGGTGTGTGTTGGAAAAAAATCCAGGACTGGAACTCAGCAGACCTGGTGGACTCTAGTCCATTTCCACGTTTATGAAAGCATAGATGATGATGAAGATGAGGATGAAGAAGAAGATGATGATGATGAAGAAGAAGATGAGGATGGGGCTTCCCTGGTGGCGCAGTGGTTGAGAGTCCGCCTGCCGATGCAGGGGACACGGGCTCGTGCCCCGGTCCAGGAGGATCCCACATGCGGTGGAGCGGCTGGGCCCGTGAGCCATGGCCGCTGAGCCCGTGCGTCCAGAGCCTGTGCTCCGCAACGGGAGAGACCACAACAGTGAGAGGCCCGTGTACCGGAAAAAAAAAAAAAAAGAAGATGAGGATGAAGAATAAGAAGATGATGATGAAGAAGATGAGGATGAAGAATAAGAAGATGATGATGATGATGAAGAAGATAAGGATGAAGAAGAAGAAGATGATGATGATGATGAAAATGATGATGAGGACATCAATACCAGCTCACCTTCCCTGAGTGCTAAGTTCCAGGAACTGTCCTGAGCAGTTTACATCTATTAACCCCTGGAATCTTAACAAGATCCCAATAAACGTGCCGTTATCCCCCTTTACGATGACAGAGCTGAAGGTCCCAGTGACTGAGACCACACACACTGATGCCTGGTGCAGGCAAGGCATTCTGGCTTCAGAGTGTGCGTTCTTTCCACGCTTCATTATTTGTCCTCTAAAATTTTAATATCTACAAATTTGAGTACCTAATGAGATAATGGATGTGAAAGTGCTTGGAAAAATATAAACTGCTACACAAATGTCGGTTATTAGTATTATTATCTAATTATCTAATTACTGAGCCACATGATCTGGGAATAAAACGCTGATTGGAATTTGTCCTGAAACCCTTATTATAGTACTGTCCCATATATCAGTGTTTTCTTTCAACAGCCTGTGAGCTTTCATTCTGCAAAGGAGACATACAAGGCATAGATCATTAAAATGGCTTGAAATTAAAACCAAACCAAATAAAACCTAGTGTCAGAGCCAAGAGATGGCGAAGAGAAAGTTCTCTCTTAGCCTGAAATTCCCGTCTTTATCAACCTCAAAACATTCTCAAACTTCAAGTGCTGTTTAAATGTTACCTCCTCCATGCAGCCTGCCCTGATGCCTGATTGCCCCGAGAAAATTAACCCTACCCCCATCATGCTACCTTAACACTCTGCATAGACCAGACTCTGAGAAATTTCAACAGAGATATGTGTACAGTATTATACAGAAGTAGAGTAATAGGATAAAAACAGGGAGTCTGAACATTCATGTGAAAGCAGCAGGACTCTGGGATTGGATACTTGGAGACACTAGAGGCCAGGGATTTCCTGGAGTGCAGAGAAAGGAAACCGGTAATAATGGAGGAAACATGAACTGCGGTAGTGGCCATGGTAGGAAGGAAGAGAAGGTGCACATTTAAGAGGCATCCTTTTTAAAAAGCTCATCGGTATTTGGGGACTAAGTAGACAGGAAGGGAAGGACAGCTGAAATGACTGGCCACTCTTCAGCTGATCTCTAGCAGGATCTCGCTGACACTGCACTGGGCGCTGGGGAGATTCCCACAGTGCAGAGTAAGTCCTTTTAGAAAGCCGAGCAGACAAGACAGAACTCTTAGTGTCAGGTGCACACCTTCTGTTTCTACAAGTTTTAAGGTGATTTATTGGCAGTTGCTAATTCTGGTCTGCTTCGGTTGAACATCTGTCCCAGAACTCAGCAAATATTCACTAAAGGAGTGTGAAAAAAGCAAAAAACTCCCCTCACATGTCATTCCAAGGGAAGGATTAGCAAGAGACATATGTTGGGGACCCCGTGTTTTGGGGAAGGACAGGCTTAATCTTAAAATTACAGAGTTGTTGGAGATGGTGGGAGTTCACATAGTTAGAAAGGGAGTCTGGGCTTGGTTTTAATACTGGCTCTAACAGACCTGACTCTCTTTCTAGATCTTAAAAAATTTCCAAGGTCAAAGTTTGGTTATATGTTAGTGAAATTTTAGGACAGAGATGTAATTTTCCAAGTCATCAGTGGTGGAAGCTGAAGCCACAAGAACAAGACAAGGTCTCTAAGTGGTAACTAAGATATCAATTTAATTCCGAGGGATTATTTTACCATCAAAAGAGTTATTGACAAGAATGCACTGAAATAAACAGCTATGAGATCTAGGCAATGTCTCGCATAGGCGCTCAATGAATGTTTTGTTAGGTTGTTAATTCAGGATAATCAGGAATAATAAACACACAAGTTGAGACAGACAAATTCAGGACTGAATAACTGACAAAGGCAGCTTTGTTTAGATTTCCGTTTGTCAGGAAGTTTAGAAACATTCTTTACTTACTCTTAGGTTAAACTGACTCTTTCAAAATAATATAAAATCTCATCTTTACGTAGACCATGAAAAATAAAGCCAATAAGATTCACACACATCGATAACCGTCAGAGAATCTGCATTCATTTCCACCCTCTTGTTATCCAATCTTTGTGGAAGGCTAAGAATAATTTGAAGGTTAAGTATGATTTTATTTTAAATGAGAATAAAATCTTAGAGCAGCAACACATAAAAAAAAGGGGAAATCTTTTAGTGGAAAATGTTGAGTAAGAAGAAAGGAAATAGCTAGTGGAAATTATGTATATATATGTGTGTGTATATATATACACACACAAAAGGGCTATTATAAATTCCAAAATCAATGAGAAAAATTGTCAATTATTTGTAAGGTGATTGACCTGATTTAAATCAAGCTTAAAGCACTTTAGTCATATCTAACTGCAAGTTAACTCTACACCGTACAAGTACTGACTTTTGCTTAAATTGCACTATTAATCAGTTTCACTCATAGCCGCAGTTTCTTCTTTATGGGCTTTGGATGAACTTGCCAATTTACAAACCCCCTTGGAATAAGAGGTAGTTAGTAGTGAAAAACTAGTTGTTTTCTCCTGGTCTTCAATAGTAACTTGAAAAGATCACAGGAAGGAGTTTCACTAACCTAAAATCTACCATCCCTAAAATTAACTGGGGGCAAAAGCTCGAGCGGCCCACTTATGTAAGAAAGCTCAGGGCTGATGTGGTTGTTCTATAGGCAGACGTGTTCCTAAACTTGATTTCTAAGTCTCTTTCTTCAGAATATCAGTTTCATCTGGTCAGCTCCTTTCAATGTATAATGCTTTACTAAAAGTGAGAACTGTAATGGTCCCAAGAATACAGAAGTACTCATTTAGTTTTTAAACTGATTTAGATTCAATCAATGCTACTGGCCGAGCTAGTCCGCTCTTTCAAGTTTGACTACTGTATGTGAAATAACCAAAGATGGGTAAAGCTTTCACACTAAATACAATAACTGTTTCTTTACATCTGTATACAATGGAGGGGAATGAGCAAAATGACATTTATCACAAAAAATAAACTTCAAATATAAAACTTTGGTTTAAAATGTACAGCTCAAGAATTTTACTGGGCATGGGATTCTTACATAATGTTATAATCATAGAATGGTATTTATTTATTTTGCGTTATGCGGGCCTCTAACCGCTGCGGCCTCCCCTGCTGCAGAGCACAGGCCCCGGACGCGCAGGCCCAGGGGCCATGGCTCACGGGCCCAGCTGCTCCGCGGCATGTGGGATCCTCCCGGACCGGGTCACGAACCCGCGTCCCCTGCATCAGCAGACAGACTCCCAACCACCGCGCCACCAGGGAAGCCCCATAGAATGGTATTTTTATAGCTTGCTCTAGTCCCCAACTATTTCCTTGAACAGTTTTGTCTTTGGATTATTTACCATTTAAAAAAATTAATGTAGCACAAAATGAGGAAAAGCATTACCTATATTTCTTTATAAATTAACAGTCTAAAGATAATAGATTTATATTTCTCACTATCAATAACTGTGAAAAGAAATAGAAAACTAATACAAATCAGTTTAGGAGAAAACAAAATTTAAAAGCCAAATTCTGAAAACATTACAATGTATTTATGGAATTACATTAGCTTAAAGAACCAGTTTTTGATTTGCTGCAAATCACAGACTTTTCCCTAGATGCCTGCATGGTTTGCTCACACATTTATTCAGGTCCCTGATCAAGTATATTCTCACAAAGGATGACTTCCTGGCCCTTTGATCATTCTCTCAAAACTAGAGTAGTTTTGGGACTTCGTGGGCGGTCCAGTGGTTAAGATGACGCTTCCACTGCAGGGGGTACAGGTTCAATCCCTGGTCGGAGAACTAAGACCCCACATGCCCCAAAGAGCTTTTATTTACCATATGAGTGACATAGAATACTATTTATGATACTAAAGCTGGGAAGTGTTTAAAAGAGAAGGCTGCATCACACACTTTCCATGAGCCGTCAGAGCGATGATGCTATCAAGTGCCACGTAGCATCCGGGAAGCTTCACTGAACACTCATCATGTGTGACTCTCATTCTTTTTTTGTTGTTGTTTATTTTATTGAAGTATAGTGGATGTACAATGTTGTGTTAATTTCTGCTGTACAGCAAAGTGATTCATTTATACATATATATACATTCTTTTTCATATTCTTTTCCATTATGGTTTATCACAGGATAATGAATACAGTTCCCTGTGCTCTACAGTAGGACCCTGTTGTTTATCCATCCTATATATAATAGTTTGCATCTGCTAACCCCAAACTCCCACTCCATCCCTCTCCCACCGCGCCCCGCCCTTGGTAACCACAAGTCTGTTCTCTCTGTGACTCTCATTCTCACTCTCGCTCTCATTGTGTGAAAATGAGCATGGAAAGGCAACGAGCATCATGGGATTACTGTGAAAATGGGTGCCTTTGCAGCCCCCCTTGAAAAGTTCTCAAGGACCCCCAGGAATCCCAAGTGCACTCTGGGAAACACTGTCCTACTCTACTCCCCACTGGCTTTGTCATTGCTGGAGGCAACTACCTACCTGACTTTACAGTATTTAGAGTGCTTGATTTCAGCCTTTTTTGCCTAGAATGTAAATGCCACAAGGGCAGAGACTCTCTGTGCTACAGTTAATAAGTGCTTAATACAGAAATTTAAAACAAGAATGTAACACTTACCTGTGCCTATAGTGATACAATAAAAAGCCAGTATGTTAAGATTTGATTTTATCAATTGCTGTTGAAGTGACTTAGTGTTTGATCAGTGGCAGTCTTAATGTTTTAACTTCTGGGGGAATCCTATATGACATCTCCATAAGGTATTACCAGGAGACCCCTCCCTCCACTCTGCCCCGGGGAAAAGTCTGCTTAATCTGACTTTCTCACCAGAGCTTTCTGCCTCTTTACTTTTCCTCACTTCCACCAGCTTTCATCTGACCCTCATGTTTGTGTGTTGTGCACCTAGAGTGCCTTGACAATTTCAAAACCCAATTATATTTTCATTAAAAATTTCCCCATGGGCTTCCCTGGTGGCGCAGCGGTTGAGAGTCCGCCTGCCGATGCAGGGGACACGGGTTCGTGCCCCGGTCCGGGAAGATCCCACGTGCCGCGGAGCGGCTGGGCCCGTGAGCCATGGCCGCTGAGCCTGCGCGTCCGGAGCCTGTGCTCCGCAACGGGAGAGGCCACAGCAGTGAGAGGCCCGCGTATCGCAAAAAAAAATAAAAATAAAAATTTCCCCAGGCTCTAAACTCTGTGCTTGATTCCAGGAGACCTGGATTACACAGATGAGAATGATGTTTTTAGTGAGAAATTTGCATTGTTTTCTCTTGCTTAGGGAATGTATAAGGAGCACTTGGTATTTTACGTCTTTGCACATCAGTGGTGGAAGCTGAAGCCACAAGAACAAGACAAGGTCTCAATTCCGAGGTCTGCCTCTGAGCTGGTGACCTCTTTGGAGAAGGTATAGCATGCTTCTTACATGTCTATGTGAAAGAAGGAAATTTAAGAGAAAGAAGTGAACATTAGCTGAAAAACAGGTGGAGAGAAAATCTGGAGGGAAAGATAATGATAGCTCCCTGGAGGATATCACTACAGCCTGTGGGCTACCTGGGTGATTTCCCTCACCTTTTGCTCGCACCTTCCAGTGCTAACTTCCCATTGGCTCTATAACGCCAAAGGTAGTGGAGGAGGTGGGTGTGAGAGAATTTGGAAAGGAAACAAAAGGACACATGTAGCATCAGACGACTTCAGGCTTGAACCATGACAAACTTCTGCAGAGGAGACTCTCGTGTTTGTATTTCAAAAGTTTGGACCAAAGGGCATATGATGAAGTAATTTCACAAGAAATGAACAATTCAAGGATGTACTCAACTAACTTGAATACATGCATGTCCAGGAAAGGACTTGGGGTCTCCAGAGCCCAGGTGACAGTCGTCAACCACTGGTGGAGTGAGGGGAACAGTAGGACTTGAATCCAGGTCTTATGGTTCCAAGGGCAGGATGGGCTACCTTGAACCCCTACCCAGAGGCTCTCCACCCCATCGGGTCTAACTGAGGACCTGGTTTCCACCATAACAGGTTATCAATATTGTGAGCCACATTATGTATATATTTATTATTTTGATTATTCTAATTACTATAAAAATCTTATACTCTTAAACCACTTCTGAATCCTTTGTTGCCATGCTTGCCAGGAGTTATGAAAATATTCACTTCACAAGGATGTCTCTTACCTTTGTTATTATTACATAAGAATATATGGGATAACATTTTATAGCATTTTAATAACCTGATCTCTCAACAATTTTCTCACCACATAGAATTAAGTATATTCACAGTAATTAAATGAAAATGACAGACTGTAAATCAAGAGTAAGTAATATATTCCCTTCTGTCAAACTACATATGATTATTCTATTTGGATTTTACCTGCTAAGAATGGTAACTTACATGATTGATTCTTGATTTCTTGAATATATTCTGATTTGAGAACTCAATAAGATAACACTGCTTTCTTTGCCATAATACTCAGAATATCTTAAGTTCCTAAGATTTCCTTCCTACTGAATGCTGGGATTTTCTAGGATATGGTGGAATTTCAATTTGTCCAGCTGCTATAGAAAAATACTTGCTATTTCAAAATATAATAATTAAACAAATTAACAATCTCTATAAACATATAGGCCCTTTTCCCCCAAGTTGTCCATTCTCTTTCTGATTTCGACTGACAAATACTTTCATTAACTTTTGGCTGAGATATAATGACCCTTATTTCTGAGTTTGTATCTCCAAGGATGCATGGATTAAATATGGTACTTGGTCCATGGCAGTTTAGGTCAAGCTGTATATTATATGAGAAGCTAATGGCCCTGAGCTTCTGTCAATAACTTTTTTTTTCTCCCAGTAAAGCAGCAGCAATTCTGGTGACTCCATGACACGTATTTATTAGAACTGAAATTACACAGCCGGCAGTCACAAAATAGTGGTGGGTGGCAGAGGCTGTACACATGATTTACATACTGTTTACGATGACAGTTTGTAAAAATGGGAAGTGTTGGAAAACACTGATAACTGTAGGACGCTACAGTCTGTATACTAGAGCAGTTAATGCTTGCCTTAGGGTCAAGAAGATGGGTTTACTAAGATTCAAATATTACTTTAATCAGATCTTGGAAAGAAAGATAACAAAAGCTTTTAAACAACAAATTCCGTACTATGTGCTTAGGGGCTGAGACTGGTTGCCATTGTAGTAATGTTGCAAGCTGGTTTTAGACTGTATTTCGTGTTGTTTGAGTCTTTCCGGTTAGGACTAAGACACTGGCTCTCAAGGGCAGCGTGCCAGGTCCAATTTAGCATCAGCTATTTCATGTCTGTTCTAGCTAATGAGTCCATTGATTGAATCATCACACAAACAAGGGACGAGCAGAATCTCATAGGCTTGTGCTAATTATATGAAACGTGTCAAAGAGCCATTACATATTATATGAGTTATGTTTATATAAATATAAACACGTATATTGTTCTAGTATTGAGTAGAAGGTTGTGCTGATTATTCTCTTTGTTCCACATATTCATTCTCCGTCCTTCTCCCCACAGAAATTGTATCACAAGGGTCACTTGGCACTTGGTTTATGATTGGACTTGGCCAGCGAGAGGCACGAGAAGGGCATCAGAGGTTAGAGGAGAGAGAGGCCAGGATATTTATTTCTCTGCTCCCGCCAGCCTTGCCTCTTGACTCTGCTGGCACTAGTTCCTCGATTTTTCCTTCGGGACTAAGGGTAGCAAGGGTTTCCATCGGTTGCTACCCCCTGAGTACTTCTGCAGGCATTGATTGCTCCCTGAATCTTGCTCAGTTCTTTGTAAATCGTCCCCTAATTAAATTCTCTTCAGTTAAACTTTTTTTGAGTAGACTCTATTTCCCATCTGGACCCTGATGCAAATACAAACAGCAATTAGGATTTTTTTTTTGTGTGTGTGTGTGTGTGTGTGTGTGTGTGGTACGGTACGCAGGCCTCTCACTGTTGTGGCCTCTCCCGTTGTGGAGCACAGGCTCCGGACGCGCAGGCTCAGCGACCATGGCTCACGGGCCTAGCCGCTCCGCGGCATGTGGGATCTTCCCAGACCGGGGCACGAACCCGTG
The DNA here is from genome assembly GCF_039906515.1 of Pseudorca crassidens. Taxonomy (NCBI): domain Eukaryota; kingdom Metazoa; phylum Chordata; class Mammalia; order Artiodactyla; family Delphinidae; genus Pseudorca; species Pseudorca crassidens. The sequence goes on from NC_090298.1 coordinate 10,097,822, forward strand.
TCCCCTGCATCGGCAGGCGGACTCTCAACCACTGCGCCACCAGGGAAGCCCAGGATTTTTAATTTATGATAGTCTCAGTACTTAAAATTAGCAATAATTGATCCCCCTAATGATAGCTGTCTACTCAATATTTTTAAATTAACTTCCTAAACTTTATTCAATTCGTTCAGTCTCAAACCGACTCTGAAAATGTTAAGAACAAACATTTCATAAGAACATAAATATTCCACATTTCACTGTGGTTCAGATCTTTTGGTATAAAATTTTCAAGTGGCATTTTCATCACCTGTGTTTTTTGTCTGTTTGTTCATTTTTTTAATTTTGCTTTGTTTTTTTTCCTATCTTCAAACAAGGAAGCAGGGCCTTCCAAAAAGAATAATTAACCAAAATCCTAGGAGTCTTCAAAAAGATAATTCACTACCTAATAACATAAACTAAGTAATATTTCTGAAAACCAACTAATTCAGCAGTTAGCAAATACATTTCAAAAAAATCTTACTGGAGTATTTAAATTTCCCATAATAAAGATACATCTTTTGTAGATAGTGTTTGAAAACATTCTGCAGAAATACAAAAGTGAACACTAAAAGTTCTTTCTACTTCTCCTGGGTGTAGCAGAGTGTCTCAATTCAGAAATTCAGGATTATTAATTGACTTAAAGTTTTTTTTTTTAAGTTCATATACTTATCCTTTCTATTATTTTATTTATTTATCTCTTTTAGTATTCATTTATTTATTTCTTCTACTCTTTTTTATATTACTTTATCTCTGAATTGCTTCTAGTATTTCCATCTTCCTAGCTTCTTTTGGTTTATTTAACTCTTTTTAAGGTGTCCCAGTAATGAATACACATCTCTTTACTTTGTCTTTTATTTTTAATAATAAAATTCTGATTTCCTCTGAGTGCAGTTTTTTACCATACACTTATGTTTTCATTATAAAATGTTGCTATTCTATTTGCTTTGTAAATAGCATGTAATTTTCTTTTTGCTTCCGTTTTGATTCACAGTAGCCAAAAGTATGTCTCTTAATTTTAATGTGATTATATGTTTGCTTAGCATTTTATTATTTACTTTTAATTTTACTGAATTATCATCAAAGAACGTGGCCTTCCTACGCTTTTTAATTTTTAGGATTGTCTTTACAGTCCATCAGCTGATCAATTTTTATAAATTTTCCTTGGACATATATAACAAGTGTTTATTATTGTTCAAAAAATGTTTTTAATTTATTTAATGCACTGATTTGTTAATTATTTATTCCAACTTTCTGTGGCTTTTCCTTTTAGGATTCAGTCTGATTCTGAATACTAAAAGAAAAAGTGTTCACAATATTTTTCATCACCTTCTTACATTTTTAGTAATTTTTAATATTCAGGTGCTATTTTGTTTGGCACATACATATTCACCAGATTTTACCACATAATTATAAGTTAAGATATTTTTACTGGATAATTCCTTTTTGACCCTGCTTAGTGCTTCTGCATTAAAGTCCACGTCACCTCACATTATTCTTCCCAATCCCACTCCTTGTGTTCATTGTATTTGCTGTCACTACTTTGTCTATTCCTTTAATTTCAATATTTATTTCATTAATATAAGTGTGTATATTAAACATAACATCACTATTTTATTTTTATTTACTGCAAATTTGAATTTTCATTCTTTTCAGAGAATTTAGTGCTTACATATAGTGTTAGATTGATATACTTGATTTATCACTTCTATTTTAATTTGCTTCTTAATTTACTCTTTTCTTCCTTCTTTTTTCTGTACTTTCTATGAATAAAAGGTTATCTCCCTCCTAAAATCATAATAAAATATATTTCTCTATTATTCTGTAAAAAATAAGATAGCCAATATCATCCTCCTGAGACACATTATTTTATCTCTGCTTTCCTTACTCTATAATAAAATGAGTACATGTGCCTCAAATATTAATTAAATATAGTTCTAACTACAACTACCCCTACAAAAGAAATATATTTATAGACTTTGAGAAAAACGAGGTAGCAATCTTACATTTTAAAATATAAAACACAGAGAACAACTATAATACAAATCATGCATCTTACTTTAGGAGTTTTATTAAGGGGATGCATATGGTTAAAATAAATCTGGATATTCATGATGATGTTACCCTAAGAGTCGTGGTATTATAAAGATCATAGAGAAATGAACTAATATATAAATTAAATGGTTTTGAGATCACTATGCTATCTTACTCTTATATCTTTCTTTTATATAGCAAACCTTGATGGGTATTCAAGGAAATTTTATTTTTTTTAATTAAGGAATAAAATGCTCCACTGATTTCTCATGTAGAAATTATCAGGGTAAGGTACATTTTAATGATTTAATTTTTAGCTTTTTGTGGGATTTTATTAAAATAGGTCAAGAGAATTTTACAATTTATTAAAATGAGGCTCATTTCAATTCATAGAACTTTAATTTCAAAGCCTCAGCTACTCTGGTTGAAAAACACATAACTAAGTAAAAGAAAGAAATCTTTAAATATTCTATTGAGATTAATATAGCTATGCAAGATAGCTAAGCATAGAAATAGAAGGAGTTATTGCATAGTACTATAGCATGGTGCTAAATAGTACTGCATATGTTACATTATTTTTTTTCTATTTTGTTATATAATTGCTCTACCGTTTAAGATCTCTACCAACAATAATCTGTATGAGTAAAGCATTGATAGTTAACTTTAAAGCAGACACTGTGTTGATTAAACAACTAAATGATGAGTTTGTACAATGTGCTACTCTAGATGCCAAAAAGGATATCAGAGAATTGGTGAGGATCACCAATATGTCAATAATTGGTGAGAAATCTAGATGATAATTACTGACTTAAGAGAGTTTCTAATCAAATGTGAATTAGTGTGGGGTGATGTTGGAAGGAAGTAGGTGAGAGAGGAGTGAAATGGATAAAACAAGTATAAACACATCTTGAAGTCCTATTAGATATGACTCATGATATAAATTATAATAATATTATAATATTAATGACATAATGCTCTTATATTTTAATTGTCTTCAAGCTTAACTGTCATTTGACTTACTTTCACTTGTTGAATAGTCTTGTGGGTCAAGTATTCCTGATTCCTGCAGTGATCTAATACAGGAGTCCACCAATTCAAGACCTGTTGTGAGCTCATCTTCGATATCTTTTTGACCATCTGAAATATAATATTTTAAAGACATGAACAAATACATGGTAATGTCAATATTAAAGCTTAAGACTATCATTTAATAATCAAAAATATCCTAACCAAAGATATTATCTTTCTGAAATGCTCATTAGATATCACATTGCAACCCTTGGTCAACCACCATTAAAAACCAAGGCCAGCCAAGTCCATGTATCCATGAAGAACACAAAGTTCCTAGGGAATTGGGAGAACTTAACTCCCACGAAATCTTGAGCTATCAGAACAGCTTCATCTAATTTTAGTGTCATGTGTTGTCATATTCATTTTCATAAGTCTCTTCCTAAAGTTCACAAGAAAATTAATCAACAGAGATATATGCAGCAGTTAAGTATAAATGCTCATCAAGAAGCTGTACTTTCAATCTAAATGTCCATCAACAGAAGAATGGATAAAGAAAATGTGGTGCATATATATATATACAATGGAATATTACTCAGCCATAAAAAAAGAGTGAAATAATGCCATTTGCAGCAACATGGATGGACCTAGAGATGATCATACTAAGTGAAGTAAGTCAAAGAGAGGAAGGCAAATACCATATGATATCACTTGTGTGTGAAACCTAAAATATGATACAAATGAATTTATTTGCAAATTAGAAAACAGACTCACAGACATAGAAAACAAACTTATGGTTACCAAAGGGGAAATGGGGTAGGGGATGGATAAATTAGGAGTTTGGGATTAGCAGATACAAACTACTTTATGTAAAATAGATAAACAACAAGGACCTACTGTATAGCACAGGGAAATATATCGAATATCTTGTAATAAACCATAATGGAAAGGAATATGAAAAAGAATATATATATATATATATATATATATATATATATATATATATATATATGAATCACTTTCCTGTACACCAGGAACTAACACAAAACTGTAAATCAACTATACTTCAATAAAAAAAAGAAGCTGTACTTTACCTTGTGATTGCCAGTGAAACTGCTCTTCTGCTGAACTATAAAAGAGAGAATACATAGGTATAATGAATCGGTTAGAAACAAAAGAACTCTAGACTATAAAACACAAAGGCACATGAGGGTAGTAATGGTGGCTCCATGGAACTCCCTTTAATTTCTGACTGAGAAAAGGGATCCCATTTTAACACGATCTTAGCTTTAACATGTTTGATGTATACCTCTTTTGAATCACAGGTATTAGCATGTTATAAATGGATGTCGTTCAGTAATTTTCAGAAGAACAGCTCATTTTTTACAAATCCCAACATATCATACTTATTCCTTACAATAATTTCTACATACATACAGTTCTATTTAACTTTAGTCATTTTAAAATACAAATCTGAATAGTTTCATGTAGACTTTGTAAGGTATTCTAACAAAGAAATAACTTTCTCCATTTTCATTATAAAGAGATAAAATAAATCTATACCTTCTTCTAGACATATCATATAAGGAGTTCCTTTCAGCTGTTTATTATATTTTAAATTAAGTAATATAAAAGTTTTAACACTTTACACCAATTGAATATACAGTTCCCATATTCTCACTTTATAAGTACATCTTATAAAATGACCCAGGTAGAAAGGGTTGCTCATCTAAATGATATGCCAAAGATACTGTGCAGATTGTAATGATGTAGGCACATAAATTTATTCTGAATGATTTATTAAAATACATAAATAAATTTAAAATTTCTAAATATGAACAGCTCTTTCATTATATATGCAAATAGTTCCAACATACCCTTTTTAATATGTCAATAATTTGTGAGAAATCCAGAGGCCAATTACACACAGGTATCATTTTGAGAATGACTTTCTACCCTTACTTCACTAGATCTTTTACTCTGATCAAGCAGCTTCTATGAATAGCTCATCAGTTTCACAACAGCAAGCAGGTTTTAGAGCTTTAATCTGTACCTTAGAGATAGCTTCTGAATACATTTGCTGGGGGAAAAGGAAATTCTGGTATAAATCAGCATTCAGAATAGCCATGATTGATATACATGAATATAAGAGTAGTCCCTTAAGAGACATATGACTTTTTTAGGCTATCTTTCTTCTCAGCCAATCCATTTTAGAAAAGTGGAAAATGGTTTTGCAACGATGAGCGCTATAGACAATTGATACATGAAACGATAACATTACAAATTCAGTCCAATGCAACTTCTTGCTTCAAAAATATATAGCATGATAAAGTAGTAAGGTCTAACTGCAAAGTTTAACACTTAAAACAGAAATGTAATCCTATAATTAATATTTTAAAAATTACAAAGCATGTTCACTTAGTAAGTGGCATTTAATATAGGGGTGGAAAATGCTTTCATAATTGTAGTGAGTTGAATGGTGCCCTTCCCCCGCAAAAGATATGTCCACACCAAATCCCTAGAAATTGTGAATGGTTACTTATTGGAAAAGGGTTTTCACAGGTGTAATTAAGTTAAAGATCTTCAGATAAGATCATCCTAAATCCAATGACAAGTGTCCTTAAAAAAGATCCTTAGAGGAGAAAGATGTAGAGGAGAAGGTCAGAGGCAGAGGAAGAGACTGGAGTTATGCATCTTTAAGCCAAGGAATGTCTGGAGCCAGCAGAACCTGGAAGAGTTAAGAAAAACTCCTCCCCTTTAGCCTTCCTAGGGAACATAGCCCTTTCGACAGAACTTGATTTTGAACTTCTGGACTCCCAAACTGTGAGATAATAAATGTCTTTTATTTTAAGCCACTCAGTTGTAGTAATTTGTTATGACAGCCCAAGGAAGCCAATACAGTATTCTTCTGATACAGTAAAAATATTCTCATGCTATATCCTTCAAGATTTACTACTATCTCTATGCTACTACATTCCTTTTACCAGTTCAGTCCTTTGCTGAGTACTTATTGTACACCAAGGCTCTGCTAATTCACAACAATCATTAACATCTTTTGGTGGATGGGGAATAACTGGCTTATTGATGTTAAATAACTTGACCACACACATCATAAGGAACTCAGCAGGGATTTAAACTAATCTGTCCAACTCCAAAAGTCATAGAACAGAGCTGGAATAATCAGGTTCCCTGTCTTCAGACTATACTACAAAGCTCTAGTAATCAAAAGAGTATGGTACTGGCACAAAAAACACACATATAGATCAATGGAATAGAATAAAGAGTCCAGAAATAAACCCACACACTTTTGGTCAATTAATCTATGACAAAGGAGGCAAGAATATACAATGGAGAGAAGACAGTCTCTTCAATAAGTGGTGCTGGAAAAACTGGACAGCTACATGTAAAAGAATGAAATTAGAACATTCTCTATCATCATATACAAAGATAAACTCAAACTGGAGTAAGACCAGATACTATAAAACTCATAGAGGAAAACATGGGCAGAACACTCTTTGACATAAATCTCAGCAATATTTTTTTTATTGGATCCATATCCTAAAGCAAAGGAAACAAAAGTAAAAATAAACTAATGGGGCCTCATTAAACTTAAAAGCTTTTCCACAAGAAAGGAAACCATCGACAAAATGACAACACAACCTACTGAATGGGAGAAGGTATTTGCAAATGATATGACCAAAAAGGGCTTAATTCCAAAATATACAAATAGCTCATACAACTTGATATCAAAAAAATAAACAACCCAAAAAAAAAAAAATAAAAAAAAAAATAAACAACCCAATTAAAAAATGGGCAAAAGAACTGAATAGACATTTTTTTCAAAGAGGAAATGCAGATGGCCACGAGGCACGTGAAAAGATGCTCAATATTGCTAGTCATCAGGGAAATGCAAATCAAAACTGCAATGAGATATCACCTCACACCTGTCAGAGTGGCTATCATCAAAAAGAACACTAATAATAGATGTTGGCAAGGATGTGGAAAAAAGGGAATCCTTGTACACTGTTGGTGGGAATGTAAATTGCTGCAGTCACTGTGGAAAACAGTATGGAGGTTTCTCAAAAAACTAGAAACAGAACTACATATGAGCCAACAATTCCACTCCTGGGTATATATCCAAAAAACACCCCACTATTTTGAAAAGATAGTGCACTCCAATGTTCATAGCAGCATTGTTTACAATTGCCAAGCTATGGAAGCAACTGAGGTGTCCATCAGCAGATGAATGGATAAAGAAGATACGATATATAATGGAATACTACTCAGCAATACAAAAGAAGGAAATTTTGCCATTTGCAGCAACATGGATGGACTTAGAGGGCATCATGCTAAATGAAATAAGTCAGACAGGGCTTCCTTGGTGGCTCAGTGGTTGAGAGTCTGCCTGCTGATGCAGGGGATGCGGGTTCGTGCCCTGGTCCGGGAAGATCCCACATGCCACGGAGCGGCTGGGCCCGTGAGCCATGGCCGCTGAGCCTGCGTGTCTGGAGCCTGTGCTCTGCAACGGGAGAGGCCACAACAGTGAGAGGCCCGCGTACCACAAAAAAAAAAAAAAAAGTCAAACAGAGAAGGACAAATACTGTAAAATATCACTTATAGCTGGAATCTAAAAAAAAAAAAAAAAAAAACCAACACACTAGAGAACAGGAAAAAAGTAGACTCACAGGTGTAGAGGACAAACTAGTGGTTACCAGTGGGAAGAGGGAAGAAGGGAGGGGTAAGAAAGGGGTAGAGGGAAAAAAGGGTTATTATAGAATTATATAAAATCATGTGTCTGAAACTTTTGAAAATTGTAAAGCACCACAGAATTTAAAGAATCCTCCATTCAATGAAAAAAAAAAAGTCATGGAGGGAAACACACTTGTTACTTCCCACTTGAAACAATAAGAATGCCCAAGTCACTGGAAGCTTCTCCCATGTCTCATCAAAGCCCTGTTCTCTTCTCCTTCCAGGCACATTGAAGAGCACACTTCCCTGCCCCCTTGCATGTAGATGGGGGCATGTGCCACCTCCTTCCGCAAGCACAGAAGGGCAGGTACGTGATCTCCATGCACTCCCTTGTTAAGCCCTGAGTTGAGGTGGGTCTCTGAGTAACCGTGCGAAGGGAAGATTTCCGCCAACCCAGAGAAGACACAACACAAGTGAGAAATAAACCACTGTTTTGCTGAAACTCTGAAGTTGGAGGGTTGTTTGTTTTGGTAGAATAAATGTCACACTGACTAATACAGAAATGTGCCATTATTTGAGCTCATAAGGCATTTTCTACTTCTCCATCTTTCATTCCCACAGCTTAGAGCTGGAAGACAATGTCCTGGGTCACCTGGCACAAACAAGGTGGTGCCACCACTTTCCCGCATCCTTTGAGATTTATCCACTCATCCACCATAATGGGTGATTTTATATACAGAACTACACAACACACTGTTAAATAATATTTACTTTTTGTTTGTCTCTTTCAAAAGTGTTTCGATTTTATGTGCAACAGAAACAAGAAGGAACATTTTTTATTCAAATTGAAAAAATAACACTGACACTGAATATGAAAGTATGTTCTCAAAGCATGAGCATCCTCCTTTTGAGTAGACAAAGAGCACTAATCACTTAAATGGTTTCCTGATTCCTTTAGCACAGTTAAAATGCATTAAAAGTATGACTGATCACAGAAAATAGAAGTCCCAAGAGAAACTGGGTTTAGATTTTATTTCCTCTAAGTGCACACTTTATTCTCTTTGTTAGGGGATTCTATACAACTGCATATTTTGTGCATTTGATTCTTTTTCTTTTTTTTTTTTTTTTTTGCGGTACGCGGGCCTCTCACTGTTGTGGTCTCTCCCATTGCGGAGCACAGGCTCCGGACGCACAGGCTCAGCAGCCATGGCTCACGGGTCCAGCTGCTCCATGGCATGTGGGATCTTCCCGGACCAGGGCACTAACCTGTGTCCCCTGCATCGGCAGGCGGACTCTCAACCACTGCACCACCAGGGAAGCCCTAATTCTTTTTCTTAAAGACTGCTCTAAGGTGGATGCTTTTATAAAAAGCAAACTCTTTATTCATTCAATAAACACAAATCATGCCTATGTCTCACACACTCTTATTTCAGGTGTTTAGGAATTACTTGTGGCTTTCTCCCAATTATATTATTCAATTTAATATAACATAAAAGTCACTTCTGAGGTTGTTGTAACTTTCATGCATGTTCAAATTCAGGAAATAAAGTTTGCTTTCACTACTGAAATTCTATTTCTTTAAATAGAAATAGTTTCTAAAGAATTAAAATTAATAAAAATGTAGATGTAATTTAGATTAGTCTATATTTAAACATAACTTTGTATAAGTTTCAGAACTCAGTTATTATGAGAAAATATATATATATTTATAACAAAAACTATCATAAGTAACATTTACCTTTTAAACATACACATAATATACATGTAAGACTGGTAGTGCTAGGAAATAATTTTTTTTTTTTTTAAGCAAAAAAAAAGAAATTTATTGGACGGATTTCTGGGACCTCACAAAACTGACAAGAAAGCTGAAACATCAACCATGGAAAGTGTGCAAGAGTGAAGAGGTCAGGCAGCTGAAAGCACAGCCGAGGTCAGGCCCCAGGAGCAGTATGAATGGGAAACCACTTGGTTCTGCTGCTACCACGCTAAAAATCTCCAACTGTTTCAGGTTCTTTGTGTCACCAGGTCAAGCTTGAAGTCCCATGTGGAGGCATCCAGCTGACTAAACTTAAAACATCCCCACAGGGGCTTCCCTGGTGGTGCAGTGGTTGAGGGTCCGCCTGCCGATGCAGGGGACACGGGTTCGTGCCCCGGTCCGGGAAGATCCCACATGCCGTGGAGCGGCTGGGCCAGTGAGCCATGGCCGCTGAGCCTGCGCGTCCGGAGCCTGTGCTCCGCAACGGGAGAGGCCACAACAGTGAGAGGCCCACGTACCGCAAAAAACGAAAACAAAAACAAAAACAAAAACAAAAACAAAAACATCCCCACAGCTAGGGAGAAGGAAAGAGAAGACATCCTCTTTACAGCCTTTTTTTTTTTTTTTTAATGGGAAGTAGAATCCTGCCACTCACTTAATTTGTGACTTATTTCAAGTAGCAGAAGTGCTCATATGCCAGGTAACCCTCCTCCATTTTGGAATAGTAGACCAATTTCCACTTGGTAATCAGGATCAATTATGCCAGCTAACACCATAATTCCCTCCTTTGCCTGTTGTTCCAGAGGCATGAGGAATCTGAAGTTCTTGAGTGGCAGCTTTCACTTCCAGTTCAGTGGAATCATGGTTATATTAGCAGGTGGAAACTTTCTTCCTTCTAGAATTAAAACCTGAGAAAATAGAGAGTAAACCACATGGGAGCCTCTAGAAAAGGAAGATTCCATGCTGCTATTTAAGAAAAAAATATCCTGGATAAAAGTTGTCAGTGCGGGACGAAGTGAGAGAGTGGCGTGGACATATATACACTACCAAATGTAAAATGGATGGCTAGTGGGAAGCAGCTGCATAGCACAGGGAGATCAGCTCGGTGCTTTGAGACCATCTAGAGGGGTGGGATAGGGAGGGTGGGAGGGAGACGCAAGAGGGAGGGGATATGGGGACACATGTATACATGTGGCTGATTCACTTGGTTGTGCAGCAGAGACAGCATTGTGGGGCAATTACACTCCGATAAAGATGTTAAAAAAAAAAGTCGGCAGCGCCTCTCCTCAGATATCAGGGTACAGACAGGAAACACTCTTTTCCTGCAGATGTGGCCACACGCAGGCACTTGTCCCAAAGCCACTGTGGTGCCCAGGAACGAATTTTTAAAACAATGTATCACAAGCAAAAATCCTAGTAGCTAATGCATAGATAGCTCTCACATTACAACAGGCAATATTCTAACTGGTTTATAGTTAATCTTCATGACAAAACTTTTGAGAGAGGTGATATTTTCCCGTTTTATTGATAATGAAACTAAGGTAAGGTTAAAAAGTGCTTAAGGAAGTTGCTGGAGATCCCACAGCCAGCAAATAATTAAGCCAGGATTGTGACCCTGGCCATCTGGTTCTAGAGGCCACATTCTGAACTAATATTCTATTCACACACTTGGCACAAAAGTTGAACTCCTATGCAATTAAAAACGAAAACATAAACATAAACACCAGAAACCAAGTTGAAAAAACAAGCCACATCCTGAGAGAAGATATTTGCAATGCATACAGCTTACAAAGGGTTAGTTTCCAGAACAAATAAATAACTCCTACAAATCAATGAAATAGAGATTAAATGATCAGATAGAAGAGAGGTCAACAAATATATGTAAAGCAGCTGCAGAGCAGAAAAATCAGGAATTTATGGTCACCAAACACATTAAAAGATACTCAACCCTATTAGCAATTGAAAGAATAGAAATAGAAAGATACCTCTTTATACTTCATAGGCTGTAAAACAATTAGAAAGTCTGACTGTACTAAGTGTTGAAGAGGAGATGAGGAAATATGAACTCTCATACATTGTATGTGGGAGAGTAAATTAGTGAAACACTTGGGTGAGCTATCAGTCAAGACCTGATAATGTTTTATGAGCAAATGCCCAATCATCCAGCAATTCTGCTTCTTGGTAGAGCCTTGAGAAAAACCTGTGCACCTGTGCCCAGGAGACTTGTACAAGACTGTTCATGCCTCTATGTTGGCAGTAGCAAAACAAGAGAAATGACCTAAGTTATCAGCAATAGGAGAATGGATAAATATAATAATATGATTCCAAATCATATATGACAAAATATGCAATAAGCACTATTTGGCAAGTAAAACAAATTAGCCAGATACACAATGTATCAACATGGGTCAGGCTCAAAAGTGAAATAAGAGTGGAAAATGTAAATTGCACATAGGACGTGTACTGCAGGACTCCAATTATGAAAATATTTAAAACACTGACTAAATAATATTGTGTATAAATACAAACACACACATACACACATATATGTGTGTGAGACAGAGATCAAACAAACATGGATTAAAAAGATACAACCAGGGCTTCCCTGGTGGCGCAGTGTTTGAGAGTCCGCCTGCTGATGCAGGGGACACAGGTTCATGCCCCGGTCTGGGAAGATCTCACATGCCGCGGAGCGGCTGGGCCAGTGAGCCATTGCCTCTGAGCCTGCGCGTCCGGAGCCTGTGCTCCGCAATGGGAGAGGCCACAACAGTGAGAGGCCCGCGTACCGCAAAACAAAACAAAAAAAGATACACCCAAATTCATGATGGTGGTGGCCTCTGGGGGAGAAAAGAGAGAAATAAGTCTAAGGAGGGGCAAAAAGGGAATTTCACTTTTATCTCTATGGGTTTTTTTTTGGGGTTTTTTGTTTGTTTTCGTTTTGTTGCGTTACACGGGCTTCTCACTGTTGTGGCCTCTCCCGTTGCGGAGCACAGGCTCCGGACGCGCAGGCTCAGCGGCCATGGCTCACGGGCCCAGCCGCTCCACGGCATGTGGGATCTTCCCGGACCGGGGCACGAACCCGTGTCCCCTGCATCGGCAGGCGGACTCTCAACCACTGCGTCACCAGGGAAGACCTATCTCTATGTTTTTATGTTATGAAAAATGAGGGAAAATGTTAACACTACTTTAAGAATGTCTCTGATGCTTGAAATAGGGAAATCACGAATCTTACATTTAGAAACATGTTTAGTTAAATGCTTTCATAAAACCTTGTGATTCAATTCTACGTCATATTCTCATCATTGTTGGAGTCACTCATAGTTGAAACTCAAATGATGCAAAACAATTCTGAAATTTATAAGTATAATAATAGAGGAAAAATAATGGTTTTGAATATAATTACTTTTTTCCTCTATGGTGCACATGAGAAAAATGACAGCATCACTTTTACTGTGGCTCAAGTCTGACATACTTTGAACATTTCAAGTAAGCAAACAATAACTTTCAAGTTCTGAGGGGATGAGGTGGGGGGGAAATCTAGTTTAAACCAAAGAATAACCTTTGAGTTCCTCAAGAAGTGATTTTCACCCTCATCATATTTAGCATGATAGTCTCCTTATCCACCTGTGGGCCATTTCTAATTAATTAATTAATTAATAAGAAAGTTCAGAGAGTTTTCTTAATGTCAGGAAAAGGCACAAAGCAAACCATTACTACAGCTACTCTGTCTGTTATGAACCTGCTCAAATACATTTTCTTATTTTCTTTTTCAACTTTTTGATGTCCAAGGCATCAATCCCTGCACTGCATCGTGTGGCATGCTACTGCTCACAATGTCATTCAAAATGAAATAAAGAAAGAAACTATGAGTTTTTGGTTAGTTGGCTTTCAAGTTAAGCAATGTACCTAAAACATAAGGCAGAGAAACTAATGTGCAGTAAACTGTTTCCAAACTGATGTTCGATCCTCAGGTCACAGGAACAAAGGGCTTTATATTTATGATGTCCATATGACCTGAAACTGTATTATGACATAAAGTCTTTTTTGGTATATGGCTTTTGCATGCAGCCATATCACAAAACTAGGCATCGGTGGCAAAATCAAATGAGCTTGGTCAAGTCTCGAATACCGTGGAAATAAAACATATTTAGAAAAAATAGTGAGAAGTGGTACCTCTGGAGCTCTGTTTAGGCTGCTGTTGCCCTTGCACTTTAGTGCTCTGTATCCAACCCTTATTAGTTTGGTTGGTGAGTAACCGTGCTTCCCCCAGAACTTTCTGCAGAGCTGACTTCCTTTCAGTCTATTGCCTTCTAGTCTCTATAAGTATCTGTGATATATTCCCAAATGAAGGTCAAAATATCTCCACTGTGCAATTAGAATGTTTATTTCTTTCTTAAGTCACATATCTTCTACCTGCTTTAACTATTTTCATCAACATGTAATTTTACAGCTATTACAATAATGTTTACAGGGATACAGTGGGTAGTCATAGGACCACAAAGCTCCCAAACTAGGAGGCTGTGTGCATGGTGTCCAGGTGTGTGGGCTCAAAGGCCAGACTCCCTCCAGCTCTGTCCTATATAGGACACTTCTGGCAAGTTACTTAACCTCTCTGGGCCTAAATGGAGACATTTTGAGGCTTAAAGCAATGAGTTAATATCAAGTGATTTATGTATTAAGTGATCAGGACCTGGCACATGTTGAGTAAGGATGCAACTGTGTCCTATTTTATTATTCAAATGGTTTCTATGGTTTCTAGATTCTGGCTTATTCTCATCTATTTCATCCCTTAGCATACACTGCAGACACTGTGGGAGGGTCAAAATGGGGACAGACATGGGGAAATGGGAACAGGGGACATTAAGGAAATACCCAGGAATGGTGTGACCGTGCCTAGGCTCTCTGGAGAAAATGTAAAACAACGTCCACCACAAACCCTAGGTGAGTGCTCACCATGACTTTGGGCTTGCAGACAGAGAGACACAGTGACAGATCCCCATGTTTTGGCATTCTCATGGGGGATGGAACAGTAAGCACAAAAAGCAGGAAGGACCACTCAGGAACAGGTGTGTTCAGGCACTACTGCACACAGGTCCATGGGACCTTGAGCACGTCACTTACTCCGAGTCTCAGTTTCCCGATTTGTAAAATGGGGCTATTACTAGAAATTTCCCCATAGGGATCTTGTATTTTTTTAATTTAATTTTTTTAAACTTTTTAATTTTATATTGGAGTATAGTTGATTAACAATGTTGTGTTAGTTTCAGGTGTACAGCAAAGCGATTCAGTTATACATATACATGTATTTTTCTTTTTCAAATTATTTTCCCACTTAAGTTATTACATAACATTGAGCAGGATCTTGTAAAAGTTAAGTGTGTAATGTATGTAAAACCCATAAAACAGTGCTGGGAACATAGAAGCGATTAAAAACGAAGTAAGTGGAGGGCAGAGTCAAGATGGCATACTAGGAGGACGTGGAATTTGCGCCTCCGCACAACTAGGGCACCTACCAGGCACAGGTGGGGTACCACAGATACCTAAGGGGACAGGAGGAACACCCAGCAATCAGTTGTTTCAATTACAGTTTTATTTTTCCTACTATATTTTTTATCTTTCTAATTTTATTTTGTTTTTTATTCCTTGATACTGTACTCCTCATTTTTTCCTTTCTTTTTTTTTTTTCTTAACTGCGCCACGAATCTTGCAGGATCTTGGTTCCCAGGCTGGAGGTTGGGCCCGAGCTCCCTTGGTGGGAGCTCCGAGTCCAAACCGCTGGACTAAAAGAGAACCTCAGACCCCAGGGAATATTAATCAGAGTGAGGCCTCCCAGAGTTCCTCATCTCAGCACCAAAAGCTGGCTCTATCCAACAGCCTGCAAACTCCAGTGCTGGATGTCTCAGGCCAAACAACCAGTAAGACAGGAAGAGAGCACCACCCATCAAAAAAACAAAAAAAAATTGAAACGACAAAATAATATGTTACAGACAAAGGAGCAAGGAAAAAACCTACAAGACCAAATAAATGAAGATGAAATAGGCAACCTACCTGAAAAAGAATTCAGAGTAATGATAGTAATGATTATCCAAAATCTCGGAAACAGAATGGAGAAAATAAAAGCAACATTTAACAAGGATCTAGAAGAACTAAGGAGAAAACAAACAGTGGTGAACAACACAATTACTGAAATCAAAAATACTCTAGAAGGAATCAATAGCAGAACAACTAAGGTGGAAGAACAGATAAATGAGCTGGAAGATAAAATGGTGGAAATAACTGCCAGGGTGCAGAACAAAGAAAAAAGAATGAAAAAAATGGAGGACAGTCTCAGAGACCTATGGGACAACATTAAAAGCACCAATATTCAAATTATAGGGGACACAGAAGAGAAAAGAAAGGGACTGAGAAAATATTTGAAGAGATTATAGTTGAAAACTTCCCTAACATGGGAAAGAAAATAGTCAATCTTAAGTCCAGGAAGTACAGAGAGACCCACACAGGATAAATCCAGGGAGAAACACAGCAAGTCAAATAATAATCAAACTATCAAAAATTAAATACAAAGAAAAAATATCAAAAGCAGCAAGGGAAGAGCAACAAATAACATACAAGGGAAATACCATAAGATTAACAGCTGAAATTTCAGCAGAAACATTGCAAGCCAGAAGGGAGTGGCAGGATATATTTAAAGTGATGAAACAGAAAAACCTGCAACCAAGATTACTCTACCCAGCAAGGATCTCATTCATATTTGATAGAGAAATTAAAACCTTTACAGACAAGCAAAAGTTGAGAGAGTTCAGCACCACCAAACCAGCTTTACAACAAATGCTAAAGGAACTTCTCTAAGCAGGAAACACAAGAGAAGGAAAAGACCTATGAAAACAAACCCAGAACAATTAAGAAAATAGTAATAGGAACATACATAGTGATAATTACCTTCAAGTTAAATGGATTAAATGCTCCAATCAAAAGACACAGACTCGCTGAATGGATACAAAAACAAGACCCGTATATATGCTGTCTACAATAGACACACTTCAGACCTAGGGACATATACTGACTGAAAGTGAGGGGATGGAATAAGATATTCCATGCAAATGGAAATCAAAAGAAAGCTGGAGTAGCAATTCTCATATCCGAAAAAATATATGTTAAAATAAAGACTACTACAAGAGACAAAGAAGGACACTACATAATGATCAAGGGATCAATACAAGAAGAAGATATAACAATTGTAAATACTTATGCACCCAATATAGGAGCACTTCAATATATAAGGCAAATGCTAACAGCCATGAAAGGGGAAATTGACACAATTATAGTAGGGGATTTTAACACCCCACTTTCACCAATGGACAGATATCCAAAATGAAAATAAATAAGGAAACACAAGCTTTAAATGACACATTAAACAAGATGGACTTATTTGATATGCATAGGACATTCCATCCAAAAACAACAGAATACACTTTCTTCTCAAGTGCTCATGGGACATTCTCCAGGATAGATCATATCTTGGGTCACAAGTCAAGCTTTGGTAAATTTAAGAAAATTGAAATCGTATCAAGTATCTTTTCTGACCACAACGCTATGAGACTAGACATTAATTACAGGAAAAAAACTGTAAAAAATACAAACACACGGAGGCTAAACAATACGCTATTAAATAACCAAGAGGGCACTGAAGAAACCAAAGAGGAAATCAAAAAAAAACCTAGAAACAAATGACAATGAAAACAAGACGACCGAAAACCTATGGGATGCAGCAAAAGCAGTTCTAAGAGTGAAGTTTATAGCAATACAATCCTACCTCAAGAAACAAGAAAAATCTCAAATAAACAACCTAACCTTACACCCAAAGCAATCAGAGCAAGAAGAACAAAAAATCCCAAAGTTAGCAGAAGGAAAGAAATCATAAAGATCAGATCAGAAATAAATGAAAGAGAAATGAAGATCAATAGCAAAGATCAATAAAACTAAAAGCTGGTTCTTCGAGAAGATAAACAAAGTTGATAAACAATTAGCTAGACTCATCAACAAAAAATGGGAGACGACTCAAATCAGCAGAATTAGAAATGAAAAGGAGAAGTAACAACTGACACTGCAGAAATACAAAGGATCATGAGAGATCACCACAAGCAACTATATGGACATATAATGGACAACCTGGAAGAAATGGACAAATTCTTAGAAAAGAACAACCTTCCAAGACTGAACCAGGAAGAAACAGAAAATATAAACAGACCAATCAGAAGCACCAAAATTGAAACTGCGATTAAAAATCTTCCAACAAATAAAAGCCTAGGACCAGATGGATTCACAGGTGAATTCTATCAAACATTTAGAGAAGAGCTAAAACCTATCCTTCTCAAGCTCTTCCAAAATATAGCAGAGGGAGGAACACTCCCAAACTCATTCTAGCACCATGACCACCATCACCCTGATACCAAACCAGACAATGATGTCAGAAAGAAAGCAAACTACAGGCCAATAGCACTGATGAACATAGATGCAAAAATCGTCAACAAAATACTAGCAAACAGAATCCAACAGCACATTAAAAGGATCATACACCATGATCAAGTGGGGTTTACCCCAGGAATGCAAGGATTCTTCAATATATGCAAATCAGTCAATGTGGTACACCAAATTAACAAATTGAAGGAGAAAAAAAAATATGATCATCTCAATAGATGCAGAAAAGCTTTTGACAAAATTCAACACCCACTTATGATAAAAACTCTCCAGAAAGCAGGCATAGAGGGAACCTACCTCAACATAATAAAGGCCATATATGACAAAACCACAGCCAGTATTGTTCTCAATGGTGAAAAACTGAAACCATTTCCTCTAAGATCAGGAACAAGACAAGGTTGCTGACTCACCAGTATTATTCAACATAGTTTTGGAAGTTTTAGCCATAGCAATCAGAGAAGAAAAAGATATAAAAGGAATCCAAGTGAGAAAAGAAGTAAAACTGTCACTGTTTGCAGATGACATGATACTATACATACAGAATCCTAAAGATGCTACCAGAAAACTACTAGAGCTAATCAATGAATTTGGTAGAATAGCAGGATACAAACTTAATGCACAGAAATCTTTTGCATTCCTATACACTAATGATGAAAAATCTGAAAGAGAAATGAAGGAAACACTCCCATTTACCACTGCAACAAAAAGAAGGAAATACCTAGGAATAAACCTACCTATGGAGACAAAAGACCAGTATGCAGAAAACTATAACACATTGATGGAAGAAATTTAAAATGATACAAACAGATGGAGAGTTATACCATGTTCTTGGATTGGAAGAATTAACATTGTGAAAATGACTCTACCACCCAAAGCAGTCTACAGATTCAATGCAATCCCTATCAAACTACCAATGGCATTTTTCACAGAACTAAAACAAAAAATTTTACAATTTGTATGGAAACACAAAAGACCCCAAATATCCAAAGCAATCTTGAGAAAGAAAAACGGAGCTGGAGGAATCAGGCTCCCAGACTTCAGACTATACTACAAAGCTACAGTAATCAAGACAGTATGGTACTGGCACAAAAACAGAAATACAGATCAATGGAACAGGATAGAAAGCCCAGAGATAAACCCATGTACTTATGGTCACCTTATCTTTGATAAAGGAGGCAAGAGTATATAATGGAGAAAAGACAGCCTCTTCAATAAGTGGTGCTGGGAAAACTTGACAGCTACATGGAAAAGAATGAAATTAGAACACTTCCTAACACCAAACACAAAAATAAACTCAAAATGGAGTTTTGAGGCCAGACACTATAAAACACTTAGAGGAAAACATAGGGAGAACACTCTATGACATAAGTCAGAGCAAGATGCTTTTCGACTCATCTCCTAGAGAAATAGAAATTAAAACAAAAATAAACAAATGGGACCTAATGAAACTTAAAAGCTTTTGCACAGCAAAGGAAACCATAAACAAGACGAAAAGACAACCCTCAGAATGGGAGAAAATATTTGCAAATGAAGCAACTGACAAAGGATTAATCTCCAACATATACAAGCGCCTTGTGCAGCTCAATATCAAGAGAACAAGCAACTCAATCCAAAAATGTGCAGAAGACCTAAATAGACATTTCTCTAAAGAAGATATACAGATTGCCAAGAAACACATGAAAGGATGCTCAACATCACTAATCATTACAGGAATGCAAATCAAAACTATAATGAGATATCACCTCACACTGGTCAGAATGGCCATCATCAAAAAATCTACAAACAATAAATGCTGGAGAGGGTGTGGAGAAAAGGGAACCTTCTTGCACTGTTGGTGGGAATGTAAATTGATACAGCCACTATGGAGAACAGTATGGAGGTTCCTTAAAAAAACTAAAAGTAGAACTACCATACAACCCAGCAATCCCACTACTGGGCTGAGACAACCATAATTCAAAAAGAGTCATGTACCACAATGTTCATTGCAGCTCTATTTACAATAGCCAGGACATGGAAGCAACCTGAGTGTCCACTGACAGATGAATGGATAAAGAAGATGTGGCACATATATACAATGGGATATTATTCAGCCATAAAAAGAAACAAAATTAAGTTATTTGTAGTGAGGTGGATGGACGTGGAGTCTGTCATACAGAGTGAAGTAAGTCAGAAAGAGAAAAACAAATACCGTATGTTAACACATATATATGGAATCTAAAAAAAAAAAATGTTCTAATGAACCTAGGGCAGGACAGGAATAAAGACACAGATGTGGAGAATGGACTTGAGGACACGGGGA
Source organism: Pseudorca crassidens (assembly GCF_039906515.1). Lineage (NCBI taxonomy): Eukaryota > Metazoa > Chordata > Mammalia > Artiodactyla > Delphinidae > Pseudorca > Pseudorca crassidens. The sequence goes on from NC_090298.1 coordinate 10,118,101, forward strand.
GGTAGAAGGGTAAGCTGGGGAGAAGTGAGAGAGTGGCGTGGACATATATACACTACCAAATGTAAAACAGATATCTAGAGGCAAGAAGCCGCATAGCACAGGGAGATCAGCTTGGTGCTTTGCAACCACCTAGAGAGGTGGTATAGGAAGGCTGGGAGGGAGACGTAAGAGGGAGGTGATATGGGGATATATGTATACATATAGCTGATTCACTTTGTTATACAGCAGAAACTAATGCAACATTGTAAAGCAATTATACTCCAATAAAGATGTTAAAAAAAAAAAAAAAAACAAGACAAAGGAAGCTAACATTATCACATGCAAAAGAATAGAGGCCTGAGAAAGAATAACTCATAGAACTGAAAGTTCAATAAGTTATCTTACAGAATCCCACTTGTCAGTGTTGGGGGCCAATGAATATTATCACGCAAATATGTTACAGGCTTTGCAGAATTTAAATTGTCTACCTTTTTCTTTGTTCCACACTAAACTGGGGAAGGAAAAGAGGCAGTCTGTGATTTCCAAAGAAAGATGACTTGCTTTTCAAACCCTGGGTTTTCCTAGGGCTTAAAAAACCCCACACAGGCTGCCTCACCTGGCAACTACTACTGTTCTTGCCATAGTAAAAAGCATAAAGACCATTTGCTATTTTCAAAACCCTGGAAGAAAATGAATCAGACCCAAATTGCTATTAGTAATTTCGTTTTAGTTTGAGGCAGGGGAAATTCATATTCCTAAGCTAATTTTGTTGGACGTGGCGGCTGATCAATTATCCAGGCAACTGATACCGCAAAGCGGTAAGGCTCCCAGGCCATAGCCTGGATACAGACGGCCCCAGTGTTTATCACAGGGCACCACAACACTGTCAGGTTTGTGAGCTGGCCAGCTAGAGCGAAACAAGGGGGAACAAACAGGAATTCTGTGTTGTCTTGATGCCTTCAAAATACATACTGCAGTTTCTAGCAACCAGAAAGAATTAGCCCTAGGCTCAATCACCCTAAATGTACTATATCTAAATAAAGCCAAGTTCTGACCATGGGAAAGACATACTGTCAAGTTTCTCTTTTGGAAATGCTTTCACAGTTTTGGAGTTGATTGTAGTTATACTACAATAGACATATTATGTGTAAAATTCAATATCAGAAGAAGGAACAAATGGTGAATTATAAACTAGAAAATTCTCACGTTATATTTCCCTCTGCAGTCTTTTGGGAGACTTCTCACACACGGACTAGGTGTTTTTTAAGATGCTTATACTAGTACACAAGAATTTTACAGTAGTTGAAGCAAAATTTCTGAATGCCAGCCACACTAGGCAATAAAGTACTATATTATCTCTGTCTGTGAGCATTCCGTAGATTGGAATATATAAATCGCAATTGCAGATGACCAGGGATACTGTTAACCAAATGATTCTGAGATCTTATAATATTTTGAAATGCTTTCCAAACCATCAAACATTGAATAGTTTTGGTGGTTTATATGCTCAGTGTTTACTACCGTGTTATATACATTGTTATATTAATAATCTCCTTTGGTATTCATCGTAACTCACAGTTAGGTCCCTGATTAACCTGAATGCCCTATTCACTGATCCTGAGCGTGAACAGAAAGTCTCTGTATTTTGCAGTCTGATCATTCAAAACTGATTTCTCAGGCAAGAGAAGGTTAGTTGGTGTGTTTGCTGACAGAGGTGGAGCCCCTACCAAGGTTCTCTGATGTTCCAAGTTTCAGTCTTTTGCATTCAATTTCCCAGAAATATGCCCATTGTTAGGGTCCCCTCAGTGAAGGGAGCACCTTAACCTGGAGACATCGCTGGGCAAAAGGAGGGTTTAGGTTTAAGTTTTCCTAGCTTCCTGTGATCGGGTGATCTTGTGTGTGTGTGAGTGGGTGAAAAGTGTGTTTATGTGTGAGTGTGTGTGAACGTGCATGTGGGTCCATCTCACCTTTCCTTTCCTCTAAAACACACTGATGTACTCATAGTTTTTCTTTCACCTGCTCTTCTGCATAAGTGTGTGGTCTATTGCAGATATGTTAAACCCTGGGTACTGGGTTTGACTGGAATTGATATAATTTTATTAATATAAGTGAAGCTAACACCCCTTAGATATTTAAGGAAAATTATGCAAATCACCATTGCCTGTTTTATAGGAAAGACAAACCTGAATCTTCTGTTTTATGACTTTGAGTACCAACAGATGATTTGTGAAAATAAATTTCAATTTTAGTGCCCTTATAGAGCAGAAACCATGTAATATTCATGAACAGCTCTCATCATATCTTTACTTCCTTACGACCAGTAGTGAGTGGTCTTTAAACCATTTGAAAGTTCAGTTCAAACGTTTAATGGGTGTACAAATGTTCATAGTAGTTTATTCATAATTTCCACAAACTAGAAGCAACCAGATGTCCTGCAACATGTGAGTGGTTGAACAAGCTGATACATCCATACCAAGGAGACATAGGTAGCGATAAAAAGGAACCAATTATGATATATGTGACAAGCAGCAATTGGAAAGACCTCATGGCCATTATGCTGAGGGAAGAAGATAAATAACGTTCTTGAAATAACAAAATTATAGAAGTGGAGAACAGATTAGTGGTCATCAGGGCTTTGGGAGGATGAGTGTGGGTGTGGCTATAACAGGGGTAGCAGGAGGGGGCCTTGTGATGGAAAAGTCCTGAATCTTCATTGTGGCAGTGGTTACAGGAGCTACTTAGGTAATAAAATTGCAGAGAACTAAACACACACACACAGATGAGTGCATGTAAAACTGGGGAAATCTGTGGATGGTGCCAATGTCAATTTCCTGGTCTTGATACTGTGCTACATATATAGTCATGCACAATGCTGCCATTGGCAGGAACTGGGAGAAGTTATAGTACACTTCTCTGTGGATTTTATTTTGCAACTTCCTATGAATCTATGATCATTTCAAAATAAAAAGGTAAAAAACAATTCAGTGGGGTATGGTTCAGTGTCACTTTATTTCTTTGCCCTGAACGGATTTTTCTACATGCAATCAGTTAATTATTCTCATGTAATAATTAAATTAGGATTAAAAGAAGATTGAGAATAATGGAGTAAATAGGAAGGAAAAAGAAAAAACACACCAGTACCCACTTGTGATTATCCTTTTTGTTCTCTGGATCCTTAACAGGCAAAGCTCAAGTGGCCCTGCTCTCGGCTCATTTCTGCTTTGTTCTGTAAATGAAGGCATTATCCCTGGAGCATAATATACCAATCATACTGCCCACTGCCAATCAGATGCAAGGAACTGTGCTGCTTCTCAATGAAAACTTATCCATTATATCTGAGCTTCCTGCTCATCCCCACATTCACTTCTACCATTGTATGCTTTTGAGGAAAATTAAAAATGGCATTTTGGCCGACAGTGGTAAAGCAAAGCATAGGTCTTAATGCATTCTACATGAGTCTAAGAGACCTCAAACGATATAATTCACTGGCTCTCTGGGAAGCAAGTTCATTCAAGTTAGGCTCTCACCTGGCAGGTAAGCACCTCTTCTCCCACTAATTCATAGCGGGACTAGTAGTGCCCATCGACTTTCATGGTCCCCTCCCCCCACCCTGACTCCTGGAAACTGGTCTACGTGATTACATCTGGCCGTTTCTCTCCATATTTATTGCAGTGGGAAAAAAATCATGCATTAAAAAAATCACTTTCTTTCCAACATTTAACATCAGATATTTGAAACTGAAAAGCTAGATCAGCCTCCAAACCTTCTCTCATTTTGCCATCACATGGCAGCTGTATTTTTCCTCCTTTTAAGAAAGAATGAGGATTTGGATGTGACGTGTCACTAAACAATTGTACTGCCTGTCAAATGTATAAAATTGTTTAAAAAGCAATGAATTGAAATATCTACTAAGGCTCTCAAAATATTTAAAGCATTTCTTCCCCTCACTCATTTTTAAGATCCTTAGCCTCTACCTATCCATTCGCCACTATAAATGTCCCCTGAAACTCAAGTTTTGTTATCTCTCACCCAGAGGACAGGAGTAAGTCTTCCCATGGACGATGACATTCTCCTTGTCCAAACTTGGGTTTGGCTCCTCTGGACTCTCTTTTCAACTAGGCTCAATCTTGGGTTCTCATGTCTTTTTTCGCAAAGTCCGGTTGTAGCAAGAGTCCTGCTAAGTCAGGTCAACCAGAACCCCCCACTCTCGATATTTGATCACCCTTGATATCTGGTCAGGTTCCTCATTCTCCACCCTCCTCCCCCAGGTGATGAGGTCTGATCACTGGCCTGCCTTCAGCAAGAATCCTGTTAGGTCTGTTCAGCCAGAATCTCTCCCTTCCTCCTGATATTTTCTGTTAGTGAGTTTCCATCCACTGACTCCCACCTTGTTCCTTAGCAATAAATTCCCTTTATTCCTTATGTTTGGCATTGAGCCCAATCTCTCCCCACTATGACAAAACCCCACTGTGGTAGCCCCCCTTGAATAAAGTCTGCCTTACTGTTCCTTAACAGGTGTCATGGAATAATTTTTTCTTTAAACTCATCACAATTTCCCCCTGCCAGAGAGGAACATGGACGAAGTCATATCCCCTCTCTAACCTCAGTCTCCTCCCTTGTACTGAAATAATACTATCAGGGCCAGCTTCATGGGTCGGAGACCTGTGCAATAATATAGGGCTCCACGCTCAGAGGACCCCAAGCTTGGTTTAACTCTCTACTGCCGCCATCTTGGAACTCCTAATAATTCTACCTTTGAACTTGTGTTTTGCAAGTGAAATCTAACAGGACAAGGAAACACGTGCATGAGTAGACTCCTCTGTTCCCTGCTGCCTCATTCACACATAGCATTTGTAATATGTGAATACTGCAATCCAGCCCTACTGGGGCCATGATGTGTTGTGGGAGTTGAATAAGACTCGGGGAGAGCACAGTGTAAGTGTGTTACATTTATGACCGAGTCAGCAAGAGGGCTAACAGCCCCCATGCTCCCTCTGAACCAGAACTGCCTTTGATTGAAGAAGGCAATGATATTCCAAGAAGCACGAATGATCAAGGAAACTTATCACAGAGTAACCCTTTCTTACTCGTATTATTTACCTGGGTTAGCCAACTACTTATACTGGAAATGATGACCTAGGAGGAAAGGGAAGTTGTGTCAACCCACAGTTCTGTTTCCTTCCAGTCCTTCCTCAGTCTTCAGTAAGAGAACTTGGTAGAATACACTCATATTAAGAAATGAAACAAAACCAGCTGAGGTAGATTGGTGCAGTGTTTCTACTGTTTTGGTAAGAATGAAATACATATGCATGTATAGACTATAAAATATGAATTGTGTAATTCCTGTGATTCTGCATACAAGTTACATGCTCTTGTATTTGTATTTAAATCTGACATTGCAAAATATACAGATAAATGGTAGATTGCATGGAAATAATTTGAAATTTTAATTATTCTCTATTTAGAATGACATTAAATAATAAATTAAAAAAAAATCAAGACAAGTCAAGAGAGAGACCATGGAAGAAAGAATAAAGCTTGAGTATCTTTTTAGTACATTTAATGGCATTTCCCTTCCTGCTTTTTTTTTTTTTTTTAATATTTTGGTTGTGTTGGGTCTTTGTTGCTAAGCATGGGCTTTCTCTAGTTGTGGTGAGCGGGGCCTACTCTTCGTTGTGGTGCGTGGGCTTCTCATTGCGGTGGCTTCTCTTGTTGCAGGGCACAGGCTCTAGGCACGCGGGCTTCAGTAGTTGTGGCTCGCGGGCTCAGTAGTTGTGGCACGCGGGCTCTAGAGCGCAGGCTCAGTAGTTGTGGTGCACGGGCTTAGTTGCCCCGTGACATGTGGGATCCTCCCGGACCAGGGCTCGAACCCGTATCCCCTGCATTGGCAGGTGGATTCTTAACCACTGCTCCACCAGGGAAGTCCACCCTTCCTGCTTTTTGAACAACAAGCTTTAAATGTTCATTTTGCACTGGGCGCTGCAGATTATATAGCCAGCTCTACACATGAGCTACCTCAGCTTACTTCTGTAGGATGAAATGATAATGTATATGAAGGTCCTGGGCACAAACAGAACATCAACCAATCCCCTCTAATTCTCCCCGATTCACTCCACCCAACTGCCTCTCTCCTATTCTTCATGTCTGCAGTCTTTTCTTGCTCCAATCAATTATCCTCCATTTCACTGAAACCAACATCCTAAAGCAGAAGTCTGATCATGGCAATCCCCAGTTCCAAAGCCTTCCGTGGTTTCCCACTGTCTGTGAGATCAAACCCAAGCAAACTCCTTTGCAGAGCACGCTCCGTCTGCGAGGACCCTGTGACCCACCTTAAGAAGGCAGTCTCAGCCACCTGCCTTAGGTGTCTAGGCTGATCAAGGCTCTGCATCCCTGGAGACCCCAGAGCAGCTTTATCACTTATCAAAACATGCTACGATGATTTGTTTTTAATATTTGTCTTTGCCAGATTGTCAGCTCCTTGAGGACAGAGACCAAATAGCACTCACACCTCTGTACTTCAAAATAGGAAGTTCTGTGCCTTGTACTCAAAAAAATTGTTCACAGATGGAGATGAGCACAGTCAGTAAAAGGCAGGACATTCACTTCGTATTCTAAGTGTATCCTTTATCTCCCTGAAGTTTGTCTTAGAACTGCACTGTGAAAAAAGGGAATGCTAACACTTTTATTATACTTCTGTCGTAAAGCATCATTGGAATAAGCAAGTAACCTCCTGAGTGGATGTTTTGACTTGTACAACCTCAACTGGAATAAAAACATTCACTAATCAGCTGCTAAGCTATCAGTTGCCCCAAATATTAAATACTTCAAGGGTACCTATTATCTAATGTTGCACCATGACAAATCCTTTTATAAAAACAACAAAACCTTTATTACATTTCTGTATATCTAAATTTACATATAACCTTTTTTTTTTTTTTTCTAAAACTCAGTGTATATCTTGATTCAAGGGAAGGCTGCAGTGGGCAAAATGTTTCCTCTGTGGGGTAGGGGGTGAGGGTGATGTCCACACACATAGGAAAATCCGTCCTTTCCCAGAAGTACTACTTTTTTTAATGTCACTATGTAGTAATCTCTCTCTTTTTCAACTGTTAAATTCTACTTATCCTACAGACTTGAACACACTAATTTTCCTCTCCCTAATTAAGCCCATTGCCATATTTCATTCACTCAAGCTTCCTGTTAAATGAAACATTATTTTCACTTATAAATGTTCCATGATGTGTTCCTAGGGGTTGCTAATTGGGGACAATTATATGAAGATCAATCTGAAGTGAGCAGTGGCCGCTGAGTCAGCAAGAGGGCTGCCCCTGTTCTGCTTCGGATGCCTCCATGCTGGTCGAAGGCAATAGGGCAAATCAGGACCCCAGCGGAAGCCTTGATAAAGCAGCTCAGGAAATTCGCAGGCAATGCGGGCATCCTTCATTTTTAATTTGTTGGTTTAATCTGGCTGGAGGGGAGCTGACAGAATCTTCATCACCTAATGTGCTTAATGGTCTACATGAAATGGGTTGGTGGTATTGGTTTACCTCCTGTTGGACCCATTTCTAAGTCATACAAGCCCCGATGAATTACTCTAATGAGCTCTTCTCACAGAAAATGTACCATGGAAACTAGATCTTGGTATTCTGCATAGATTTTTTAAAGCATCAAAAAAGTAAAATGAAAGTGTCTTCAGTAAGCAGGTTATCAAAACACAGGTCAGTATCAACCTATGAGAAAATGCTATCCCAACCAGAGGAGAGATTTTCTTCATTTTCTTTTCCTGTTCAGAAGGAGATAACCGGGAGAACAAACGTAATTTTTGTTTTGTTTTATTTGTTATTGGTGGGGTTGAACTGCATTACTGATTACTTTAAAAAGTGACTTTTAAAAAATTAACATGAGTTATTTAAAAAATATATATATGAGGGACTTCCCTGGTGGTCCAGTGGTTAAGACTTTGCCTTCCAATACAGGGGGTGCAGGTTCAATCCCTGGTTGGGGAGCTAAGGTCCCACATGCCTCAGGGCCAAAAAACCAAAACATAAAGCAGAAGCAATATTGTAACAAATTCAATAAAGACTTTAAAAATGGTCCACAGCAAAAAAAAAAAAAAAAATCTTAAAGAAATATATATATATATATATGAAAAGGAGTAAAATGTTGGAATGGAACATAAACAGAATAAAATGATTCCTCCAGAATCAAGGAAGACATACCTCTCTTGCTTTATTGTATAAATGGTTAATAGTTTAAAGGGACTTCCCTGGTGGTCCAGTGGCTAAGATTCCATGCTCCCATTGCAGGGGGCCTGGGTTCGATCCCTGGTCAGGGAACTAGATCCCGCGTACATGCCGCAACTAAGAGTTCTCATGCCGCAACTAAAGATCCCACAAGCTGCAACTAAGACCTGGCGCAGCCAAAATAGATAAATAAGTAAAAAATAATAATAAAATAAAAGTACTTCCCTTAAAAAATAATAATACCTAGAGGTATTATGCTAAATGAAATGTCAGACAGAGAAGGACAAATACTGTATGATTTCACTTATAAGCGGAATCTAAAAAACAAAACAAATGAACAAACATAACTAAACAGAAACAGAGTCATAGCTACAGAGAACAAACAGGTGGCTGCCAGAGGTGGGGGGAGGAGAGAAATAGGTAAGGGAGATTAAGAGGTACAAACTTTCAGTTACAAGACAAGTGAGTCACACAGAGTGGGGAATATAATCAATAATTATGTAATATCTTTGTGCAGTGGCAGATAGTAAACTAGACTTATCATGGTGATCATTTTGAAATGTACAGAAATACCAAATCGCTATGTTGTGTACTGGGAATGAACATAGTGCTGTAACTCAATTATACTTCAAAAACAAACAAGCAAGCTCATGGAAAAAGAGATCGGATTTGTGGCTCTCACAGACAGGGGTGTGAGGAGGGGGAACTGGATGAAGGTGGTCGAAAGGTACAAATCTCCAGTTATAAGAGAATGAGTACTGGCGATGTAACGTACAATATGATGAATATAATTAACACGGCCGTATGATATAGGTGAAGTTGTCAAGACAGGAAATCCTAAGAGTTCTCATCACAAGGAAAAAAAAAAATTTTTTCTATTTCTTTGACGTTGTATCTAGATGAGATGATAGATATTCATTAAATTTATTGTGGTCATAATTTCATGATGTATGTCAGTCAAATCATGATGCTGTACCCCTTAACCTTATATAGTGCTGTCAATTATATTTTAATAAACCTGGAAGAAAAATAAACAAATAATTATTAGGTAAGAATAATTTGAAATTTTTAAAAAGGAAGCTGAAAGTCAAAACAAAAATAAACATCATAATTCCTTTCTTTTGTCCTTTTTGACCCTCAAAATATAGGAAAATACCAAAAATTTCAATTCCTCCAAACTTAGAATTTTATATAATTAATGCACTATCCTGGAAAATGACTTGATTTTACCCATGGTGACTAGACAAGCTAGACTCGGTGTCAATTTATTTAACTCATGAAAATAACTGTTTCTTTATTTTCCCATCATTTACTTAGACCTCCTGTCCCCTTGCCATCGTCATAGAATTGCATGTGTGTGCGCGCACACACGCACACACACCTTCCACCCCACCGTTACCACCAAAAGCACCAAGCTTCTTTTGTCCTAATATGGATGTTGGAACAGTATTTTGTGTCAGGGAGGTCAGGGAGTAGAGAATAGAAATGCCATTATTTAACCTTAGCATTAACATAAGGAAAATGTAAAGTCTGTACAAAATAAGCTAAGCATAGGGGTCATACTTTGTATCTCCCCTTTTTGATCCTTTCCAGAGATCCAGTAAAGAACTCTAGCCTGTTATGCCATAAATGTGGGCTCTGTATTGCAACAGGGTTAAGCAGTTTAACATGCCCAGGTCCTTGAAAGGTATCATCACTGTTTGAAAAAAAATAATTAGCATATACTACCTATTGAGAGTTGGTCATCAGAAATACCTTTATGCAAAATAAAACAGCATTCGGTAGCTATTCTTTCCTGAGGTTATGTCATTTTTAGAGGATTTTTATGTAATTTCTTCATCTTTATCCTGAGCCCTCTTTTGGTGGAAGGTGTTGCATTGCTGTCACATCCCAAGCCTGTGTTCTGCACATAGAGGTGAAAGGTGACAAAGAGCTCTTGCTGCGAATTCAGCTAAAACCACAAGTTCATAGAGAGGTCAGAAAATCACCCCAGAGCTTTCAGACTAATACTCTATAGCCCCAGTGCAGCAGTGAATCCTGGTTAAAAGGAAGTCTAGCCAGTTAAACTAGCTAGACACACTTATGTCAGGAAGATGAGTGATAAAGTTAGCTGCAAATTCTTGCCACTGCATCCACAGAGGAGTGATTTCACTCCCTTTCCCCTTGAACCTGGACTTAGACCACTGAAATGCAGCAGAGGTGATGCTTTGTAACCTTCTAACTTCTTAAGGCTGGGCCTTCAGAGATACACAGTTGTAGATCCCTTCATGACAGAATGCTCCTTTTGGAAGCCAGCCTCTATATTAGATGTTTGACTACTTGGTGACAACCATGCTGGGAGGAAGCGCAAGTTAGACACATGGAGAGGCGGGGCACATGCAGGCCCTTCCTGGAGCTTCCTTTTGAGAGCCCAGCCAGTAGAGTGTATGACCTCAGTTAATGCCACATGCAAGAGAACTACCCACATGAACCCTGCCTGGATTCTTCACCCACAGGATCCTGAGCAAGTAAAACAGGGTTTGTTGTTAAAGCCACTAGGGTTTGGGCTAGTTTGTCAAAGGTAACAGATAATCAAAACAAGTGCATAGCACAGAACACTCCTTGGCAGCCAACAGTAGTAAAGGAAACTGATCTAGTGATTGACTTTTAAATTTACAAGGGATAATGTATTTCTGCATTTTGTTTTGAAGAGAAGAATACTTGCAGAAATACAGGGTCAAACATTTAACTATCTGCTTCATTGTACCCTGAGTAAATTAATCTTGTATTTTATTTAATCTTACATTGAATGAAAGTGAATACACACTAGATGGACTCCATACAATAAGCTTCTGGGGTTGAGATTCAAAAAAAAGTAAAACACTTAAGGCTTAAGTTTGAAATGGAAACAATGTATAAAATTATAAATTAAGAGTGGGTAACATAGAAACTGTTAACTTAGCATACAGGGGCATATAACCACATAGACCAGAAAAAAAAAAAAAAAGAAGTGAAATTCACCAGGGAAGCTATCTGGGCAGAAATGTGGTTTGAACAGATCTTAAAAAAAAAAGATAGGATAAAATTAGACAACAGAATGGAGGGTAACTCCAAGGGAGTACTGACATGGCAGGTTTCTAATGTGAGGTAAAGATGAAAGAAAAAATAAACATCAGTAACTTATTTAAGTCACTTTAACATTTCTAGACAACATCCTAGCTCAGCTCTGCAGAATGTAATTCAGCCTGGGAAATATTTCTTCTAATGCTATTGTGGTGGTAAAAGGGAAGTGTCGGGGGGAGATTGGTCATTTCAACTGAACACTGATATTTGGGATCTATCAGAAGGAGAAAGAGTGTGAGAAAATAAGCCAAATAAAATGATAGGCAAAATAAAACAACCTCCTCCCCCAAAACAACCAACAAACGAACAAACAAAAAAACATACAAAGTAATGAGAAACTACTACAGGGGCACCTTGCTTTGAACAAATTACAATAATTCTCTGTTCATGCACAAACGTTTTGCAACAGCAAATATTTTAATATCTTAGGTGTCTTGGAAAAAAGGGGGTTAAAATTAGTTATATAAGGAAATTTTATAGGGAAAACTGCTCTTAAAAACATGAAACTGTATGTGCATTTTCCTCACATCAAGTTTTTCATAGTTTTAAGATTGCTGTACTAGCAGTAAATACCTATGTTAAAATTATTTGTAAGAAAATTTAGAAATACTCAATACCCTTGGTCACAAGTGAAGGGCAAATTAAAACCAAAATGAGATAGTGCTTCATACTCACTTGAATGACTATTTCTACAATACTGATACTACCAAAAGTTGGCAAGGCTGCGAAGAAACTGAAACTCATATATTTTTGTGGGACTGTAAAACTGCAATTACTGTGGGGAAAGGTCAGCCAGTTTCTTACAAAACTATACAGACACCTACTCAATGATCCAGAGATTCCAAGCCTAGATATTTTCCCAAGAAAATCAAAACATATATATACAAAAAGGCTTGTACGAGAATGTTCTTGGCAGCTTTATTTATAATAGCCCCAAACTGGAAAGAGCCCAGATGCTCAACAATAGGAGAATGGATTAAAAAAAATTCTGTGGGGCTTCCCTGGTGGCGCAGTGGTTGAGAGTCCGCCTACCAATGCAGGGGACACGGGTTCATGCCCCGGTCCGGGAAGATCCCACATGCTGCGGAGTGGCTGGGCCTGTGAGCCATGGCTGCTGAGCCTGAGCGTCCGGAGCCTGTGCTCCACAATGGGAGAGGCCACAATGGTGAGAGGCCCGCGTACAGCAAAAAAAAAAAAAAAAAAAAAAAAATCTGTGGTCCATTCATACAATGGGATGCTGCCTAGTAATGGAAAAGAAACAGCTGTGGATACACACAATAGTAATGATGAATCCCAAAGTTTCATGCTTAATAAAGGAAGATTCAGGCAAAATGATGCATACTCTTGGTTTCATTTAATATGGAACTCTTGAACAGGCAAAACTAACTGATGGCAGGAAAAACAACAACATCAGAGTAACAACAAGGCTGCCTTTGAGATAGTAGGGTGGAGGTTTACAGATTTACTGGGCAGGGGCATGAATCAACTTCCTGGGGTGATGGGCAATGTCTATACCTTGATAGAGGTTTGGGTTACACATCTGTGTTATTTATTACAACTTGATGAATGGTATACTTAAAATTTGTGCATTTCTTTGCATATAAATTATACTTCAAAGGAAAAAATAGGAACTGGAGATAAATATTAAACTCTAGTTATTGACGTGCCTGCTGAAGTATTTTGGAGGGGAAGTGTAGTTATGTCTGTGATTTTTTTGAAATGCATCAGGAAATAACATTTGTTTGTTATAACAAATAACATGAATAGAGAATAGATAGATGAATACATAAATAAATATGATAAATCAAATATATCAAACTGTTAGTGGTAGGATATAGGTGGTAGGTTTATGGATGTTCACTGTAAAACAGATTCAACTTACCTGCATGTTTAATTTTTTTCATAATTAAATGATAGAAAATAATTGGGAAAAGAATGAATCCTATATTCGTGGCTCAAACATGTTGTGTAGTATACATGAATGGAAAAAGCAAATTCCCCATGTAAAGAGTGTATCTAATCTAATCTAACTGGATAACTGTATAGAAAATATAGCATGCACAAGTGTAACATACAATCACTGACAACATGCTTGAGATAGTTCTTCTCCAATGCTAATCCAAATAAAATATTCTATTTTACTACAGAAATATCTGAGTTATTCAGGGCTATGAGAGGAATGTCTATTTTCGTTGATATTCTACTTAGGGGTCGGGGCAGATGTTTCAGGCTCCGTGGGCCACAAGGTCTGTACCACGGTTACTGGACTCCGGTGTTGCAGTGCAGAAGCCGCCACAGACAACACCTAAACAAATGGGTTGAGTTCCCATAAACTATTTACAAAAACAGGCGGCAGGCCATATTTGGGCCTCGGGCTGTAGTCTGCCCACTCCTGTTCTATTTGAAGAGTATTCATAATTGAATTATACTGCAACCTTGCATCACAGATATTATAGAATTTATAATGTGAATATTGTTTCAGATAGTAACTTCAACTGGTATGTCAACCTTACTTTTTTCAAGTCTTCTAATTCAAATAACTTTAGGGACATAGTTCTATTACCTGATGAGGTTTCTTTTTACAGGATATTTTTCTGGTTGGGTTTGCTTTGTGCCCCAGGTCTTGCTTTCAAATTCACTGGGTGTCAAATGTTCACATGTCCTGGTGCCTTGAGTGCTTGGGGTTTTTATTATTCATGTATAATGATGAGGATAAAGTAATAGTACTGGATATAACTAGGAGGAGTGTTGAGAGAATCATGGTAGGAGAAAGAAGACCTGGCTGGGTAGAGTAAGGGCCTTCAAAGGACTTGTCCCTGCAGGGGAGAGGAGATTCCCTCCCTTTACTCAGCTCCTAGTCAGTGCTGGCAAGGTGGGAGAACCAACCTCTACCAAGACCTAGTTCCTGCCCTTCAGGAACTTATACTGTTAGTTAACTTCTGGGAACAGGACAATGGATAAGAGGTGAATGGAAGAAAAATTCAACCATTAAAAAGGCCTTCCTATAATTGCAGTCATCTGATTTGGGTTTTATACTTGGGGATGGAGGAAGCTCACCATCTCTGGAATTAATCAAGGAGAAGAAAATGATCCCCAGTCAGGCATGCATATTAGAACAATGCCTCAATTAGAAGGACTAAATCCAGAAGCGGACACATATGGTCACAATTTACAAATCTAATTTGTTACTGGAAGAGAGAAAATATCAGATTAAACAGATTATACTTAGTAACAGGGCCTTGTTACTCATTGTGCACAGTATTTGAAGATATTTTTACCTGTACCAACTTTTTTCTTTACTGAGAATTCAGCAGACTACAATAATCAGTTCCTTTCCAAAGATGTTCATTAAATTTTCCTGAGGTCTGATTGATTTAGAAAAAAGAATGAAACATTTGTAAACCATCTGCCTCTTTATCTCAAGTCAGGGGTTAAAGCAAGCTATTTTATTTAGAAAATGGAATTTAACAAAATTTCACTCATTATCTTTTGCTGACACTTTCAAAATGACACAAGTGAGACTGACTGCTTTTAAGACCTTTTAGTTCCCTGATACTGACTCCCTTACAAATTGAAAGATAAAAGTAATGGAAATTAAATAACTATAACACCTCAATTAGTTGACACTGTATTTTATTTGTTAGTTTATTAGTCATGCCTTAAAATGTTAACTTACAAGTGAAAATGATAGATATCTAAAAATATGGGGTAGTGTATTATACTAAACCTACCCATGTTTGAAGCCATACATTTTCCTAATATTTTGAAATAAACTCATCATTTGTAAAAAATGATTTGGAGTTCCAAATGGAAATACCGAAGCACTCTAAAAACTCAACAATGCACTTGTCAGTATATGCAAGTGGAAAATTTACTGAATTATTACTATGTAGTTTAGACCTTTTAAGACTAAGATAATCAAACTGCTTCCTTATGTTTGTTTTATTGAACTCTGAGGTTCAGGAGCCCTGTACATTCATAACAGCAGTTCGTGATTCCTCATACAAGACATCAAGTTAGGTGTAGAGATTCATTGCTTTCTTCTGAGAGAGTGTTTTCCAAGGAGGGAACAAATAAGAGTTCAGGCCATTTAGCATCACCTTAACGTGCCTCATCTGCACCCAACACTGTGCCCATCACTGGAGGGAAAAGATAACAAACAGCATTCCCTCCCTTGGGGTGCTCGGGATTCAGTGGCAAGAACAGGCTTGGGGGGGGCACCAAGTCTAGGATATTGTGGCATCAGAAGCACAGTGTTAGGAAGGATTTGGTGTGAAGAAAGAAACAGCAGAAATGTCCAAGGAGAGATGGTGTGGGAACTGGACTGGACAGCTGAGGGGGACTTTTGAGGAACAAACAGTGGGAGTGTGATTACAGTTGGGGACTGGGTGCATGAAGGAAAGAGTACATTGGGATAAATAAAGACATGTGTGAACCTAAAGGGTAAGTCTGGGGCCCAGACAATACCCTGGTAGGCCGGAAGTAAAGGAGGTGCCTTCAAGAAGGGAAAGAAAGGAAAGAAGGGGTAGTAGAAGATGGTCCCAGATGATACACTGGAGCCAGTTTGTGAGAGACCCCAAATGCCAATATTTGGCATTTATTTTGGAAGGCCTTAGGTGCCACTGAAGATTTCTGAGCAGTAGAATGGCCTGATGAAAGAAGATGGAGGGAAGAATTTCCCACAAGCACCTTCACACAAGCATCACAAGCTTAGGGGTGGCTGAGCCTTGTCTGAGGTTCTAGATCTCAAACTTGGTACCTGTGTGGCTCATTGCAGATTCAGTATAGGCTGCTATGTGGTATCTCAACTTAGCAATCCCAGGGTGTCTGTGCAGTCAGACACCAGCAACATGGGGGAAGATGCCATAGTCCATCCATAACTGATGCTGCTGAGTTTTGGTCGGGGAGGAAGGTTAAGAGGATCTCAAAGGTACACAAAATAGCCAGGTGCTTAATGTTGGGCCAAATGTACAAAACTGGGAGAGCAGGATCTTCATGTTCAAAGGACATTCAGTACCACTATGGTAAAGGCATCTCATAGAGAATATACAACTACCAAAGTACACGCACTTAAAATTTTTTCATTTAATTAATTAATTCAGTCAGTCAACAGATATATATGAGTGTCTACAATGCTCCAGGTACTTTTGGAAGCCAAGGATTCAATGGTGAACAGACAAGGAGGTGCCACTGTGAATACAGAATCCACATGGAATGGACAGGGTGAGCTGTCTGGGGAAGATTCTGGGAGTAGGTAGGGAGTTTCCAAGTTCTAATATATGAACTACCCATGGTATTGAGAAAAACATATGGTCCCATATTAAAAATGTGTACCCAGTTTCACAATCACACTTGATAAAAGGTTCTGAGTTATAAGATTTAAAGAATGTAAGAAGCAGCAAATTACTAAGAATGAAAACAATACTAGTTAATCTTAGTGCTCTATGGTTTATAAAGGGAGAGTATTTGGATGGTCTCACATACAAGAGAAACAACATTTTTGCATTATCACCCATGTTCTTATTACATAGACCAGTTGAGATCAGATTATTTAATCAACGTCTAGAAAAACATGATTAACTTCTTCCCAAAAGACATGCCTCGATTTTAACTTTATAGGAAATAAAGTACATAGCCTTGCTTAAGGGACTTACTTCCTTTATGGCAAATCTAATCTACACGTAATTCTTCTCTTTATTCCTTATTCCTTCTCCCAGAGCAAGTGAATAGAGCTGCGAAAACGTGGTTACACCTAAAAGTTACACAAGTTCAACAACTCGCAATAGCACTCAATGAAATATCCAATGCTGATTGTGAGATGTGAATCACACCACCATGATTGGTGTGTATCTACAACTAGCAGCAGACACGCCTTCTCCCACAGAGGGCATTTACCTGGCAGAGAGGCAGCTCAATAATCAGGTCTCAGTTTCTGTGCCAGCCAAGCCTGGGACCCAAGGCATGGGCTTTTCAGGTCTCTGTGACCAGCCACACATCTCCACACTGTTCAACTTGAAAGTCAAGCCATACAATGCTTTTCCTAGTTACCATTCAGTATCCTTAACTTGGCATCAAGTCATTCCTTAGGCAAATCACACCTAGACTGCACAGAGTATTCTATTGGGGTTGATGGGGGACAGAGGGTCCCCACAGACCTTAATGGTTGCAAAGAGTGGGTCTTCTGACCATGAGTTAGCCAGAAGCTCTGTGGCACCCTCATTAGCCAAAAAGGGGAAGTCAAACACTCTTTCCCTTTTATTCCTTTAATTTCTTGTTAACGGGCTCCATGGAAAAGGGTGGGATAAATGAATGTGAATAGTAGCACCTATTACTAATAGTAGAACCAAACTGGGACATTTTTGGAGAGGAAGACTAGAGGGCAGGTTTTTAATAATAATGTCAGGACAACTGGCATAAACCAGCCTGTTCTGGACAAACAAGGAATAGGGCCTTCTCCCCATAATTAAGCAGAAATTTAAGGATTTCATTGTTAATATTCAAGTAAAAGTATTATTTAGATGATTATTTGCTCAATCTAATAAATTTTCCTTCATCTCTACATATTCTTTCATTAATTTTAATGTATACTAAATGGCAACTTTTTTAGTCAATGGAGAAACTTGGCTCATCCCCTGCATTAAAATTATCTGGAAGTGATGCTTCATCTTATCTCAAATTTAAAAAGAAATGATGTAGGTTTTTATTCTCCTCAAGCTCAATTTTACTGACACTTTCCTAGAAAACTGGCCGTAGAGGGCTGTGATAGGTTATGATCCTAGCTGTGTGGGGTTCTTAAAACTATTTAATAAGACAGGCAATTTACCTTGAGAATATTGGAACTCCTATGAAAAGCTCCAAGCAAATAAAATGTATTTTTAAATTCTTAGGTACTATTATTGGATGAAACCATGTTGACTCGAGAGAATCCCCAGATGAGAAATACTGGGAAATAATCTAGCCTTATATTCAGAAGCTAAGAAGGCTCAAGTATATTTTGAATTGTAACTACTATTTGGAAATACTCACAGTCACAGCATTATAAAATATATGTACCGATATTCAAAGCTAGAATGACGTTAGAGGGCTAATATGAATCTTTTTACATATTTATGCTAAAGTAAGTAGGTGTTGGGAAAATACTATGCACAGATTTATTCCCTCCACAAATTAAAATTTAACTTTCAGAGAGCACAAAGTTATTCCTAAAGCCCTATTATCTATACATTTGTCAACTATCTTTTAGCTTTTACATGCTAAGCACAGTAGTACGCAAACAAATATAATGTAAATATAATCATGCAGAGACAGATTATATACCTGTCAATGCCTGACTGTCCTTCATGAAAAGATATAAACTATATAGAGAATATCCACAGTTGCCAGAAGACAGTTTTGGATTGAGAAGAATATGTTTTTCTTTTGATCTAGAGAGCTGAAAACGTAATGTATTACAATTATACTGATTTTGTTTTTAAAAGGATGATAGTTTTGCTGTGAGTCAAAGTTAAAAAAATACGACATCAAGATCATGCTTGGTAATTAATTATGTTTGCAACTGAAATATGTCATAGAATTAATAACGAATAAACTAGTGAGAGTTTAGAATTTTTCTTACAACTATGTATAATCTTGTAATGTTTAATTTCGGTTGCATAGAGCAGAGTTGGTATCAGTGTAAAAACTGCTCATCAAGTCATTTATTATTGAGGTCATTATATGCACAATTGAAAACAAGGAAAATGGTGCAAATTTCCAACAGGGGATGGGAGCAGAGGCAACCGCTCAGCTCTGTTACCATGTCGGGGGGAAAGTCTATCAGTCAAACTGTCTTCTCATTTAATCATCAGTTAATGTGACTATTAACAAGATATTTTCTCCAATATGTGCTTCCATTAGCATAATTCTGGGCCCTAATTACCTTATGCTTTTTTTCATCTTTAAATATCTGACATAAAAATTGCAGTAGCAAATAGACCCATGTGGCTTTCTCATCTAGTCTTTTTCCAAACTTGTCAGGGATGACATTCTTTTGTGTGCCTTTTAATCCAGTTTCTTTTGATTACTTCTTAAGACTTTTTAAAAATAAAAGTAATACACATTTATGGTAAAAAAGTGAGAAATTCAGTAAAGTTAAAAAAAATTAAAATCACTTTTAATCCCGTAAGTCAGAGGCAATCACTGTGAACATTTCATTGCATTTTCTTCCTCTATTATCCATTAACATGTATTTGTTTTTTATTTTATACTTTACAAATTTAAAATCATACTCCTTTTTTATTTGCCACTGTTTTGTTAGCATTTCTCCTAGTCTTTACTCCTTAAGGAAATAATTTGTAATGGCTACATACCACATCATTATAGATGTACTAAAACACTTAAAAGTTACCTTATTTTTGATCATTTAGTTTATTTCTAATTTATTTTGATTATATATTTATTTTCATAAATGCTATAGATATCTCATTATATATATATATGTATAAATGTATACATATGGCTGTAATGAATTGTTACAAAATTTCGATTGTTTTCCTTAATCAGATTTCTAGAGGTGGCATTGTGAGGACAAACACAAACAATTTTTAGTGTTCTTAATTAATTTTACAAATTTCTTTCCAAAAATACTGTTTACAGTTAGTTTGACAAAAGTTCAAGTCATATACAGCTTTTAAAGATAAATCTGAATTTCATATTAAGATTAAACTACATAGGGACTTCTCTGGCAGTCCAGTGGTTAAGACTTCACCTTCCAATGCAGGGGTGAGAGTTTGACCCTTGGTTGGAGAGCTAAGATCCACATGCCTCATGGCCAAAAAACCAAACTAACATAAAACAGAAGCAATACTGTAACAAATTCAATAAAGACTTTAAAAATGGCACACATCAAAAAACATCTTAAAACAAAAGATTAAATTAATATTCAACTACAAACTGAAAATTCTCAGTAGGTCAAATTCCTAATTTCATAAAATATAGAAATATATAAGATCAATAAATTATATACAAATTAAGTCCAAATAGATTAAAATGTTGAAAAAACACTCTGCCCTTTATAAAGCACACAATAAATCTACTTTTATGTTATCCCTATGTTCCTCAAAAGAACTATAAAAGCAATACTGCCTAATATTAAAACTCCACATGCTTATGTATAATTGGCTAAATTTGTTTTGTTCTGATCAAATTCAACTTAATTTAGCAAAAGAGAACGACTGAATTTTCCACTGGGTTATCATTTCCTTCTTTATAACACTACTTATAGGTAAACAGTTGACATGGTGCCAATAATTTTTCATTCTTTTATGTTTTTACAATTACAGTATCTCAAATTTGAATCTAGATTTTGTGAGTGTAAAAATCCCATCAATCTCTTCTTTTATTTAACAATAGCTTAATATTTCCTTGAATGAAGAGATACCCATGCAATACTCTGCTGTAGCTTCCATGAAATAACCACGAAAAAGGTACTACACATCTACCCAACAGATACATCCTACATGGGCCACCAGTACTCTGTTAAACAGAATAAGGGTGGTGGGGGGGAAACGTGTATGTTATTAAAATAGTTTGTGTATTGATATTTTTTCTCTAACTCATTTTTGTATAAAAATATATAGATAAAGATACAGACATATATTGGATAGATTGCCAAATTAGCATTTCTTATGCATATACAAAAGAGTTATCTAATTAGTCTATTAAACATGTGGCTTAGCGGCTCCTTATTGTGGAAATAAAACTAACACTGACACTGAATAAATAAACACAGAAAATCAACTGCACTAGCTGATTAAAAACATATGACATAAGAACTAAAAAATTATTCAATCACCATTTGTAGAAGAAAGAACAGTTAGTCTGCAGAAACTTCAAGAATTTCCTTATTGTGCGTATCAATAGTTTTGTGAAATGTGTTTCTCTTTGTTGAAGGCTCAGTGCTGAAGGGGTGAACGTAGGGTAAATTCAGATGTGTTGTGTTCTGGCTTTGAACCTAAACTATTTCTGAAGTTTACAGAAAGAAAAGCACTTGAATCAGCATAACAGGGACGGGGGGGGGGGGATATCTTATGGGATTGCAATCATGATATATACCACGATACATATAAACAAAGTATATATTGACTTATTCTGCACGTGAAGAAAAGCCATTGATGTGACCCAATGAGAATACATTGGCACTATGGCACTGGTACGCAACACAGGTCACTTTTGTTTTATGACAAGTCCAGATTTTGACTTCAGTCTTCAACTATGTAATATATTAATTATTATTATTTTATATTATTCAATATATATAATATACACACACATGCAGATAGATACAGATTAACTTAAATTCCCTACTTAGAAATTCTCTTCCAAATTTTTATCTTTATCTTCCTCTCTATTTTGATGATCTATTTTTTTACTTGTCCTTACATTCCCTTAAGTTATATACTGCTAACCCTAAGAAAAACTAAACCAAATGTGACCATTTACCAGCACTCTAAATAATGAGAATGAGATAGTGACAACAAAGGAAACATTTTTCATTTGGAAATCACAGAAAATCAGGTTCAAATTCAATCTGTGATTTCTCAACAGCATAAACTTGAGTAAGATTTTTAAACACTGTTGAGTTTCAGGTTTCTTTTCCAAGAAAGAATTATAATATCAACCTTAATGGGTAGGCTTAACAAAAAGTATGCATTGGATAAACATTAGTTTCCTTCCACTTAATCTATTTATTCCACACTGACACCAACTGTTTATTGGGTGCTTAGCAATGGCATGATCTACACATATGGATAAATAAAGTGATTAATTACTCTCCATCAGTAGTGCAGAATATTGGCTTTGCTTAACTCAGTTCATTAACAGTAACTAGAAAAAGCTAAAGGAGCTACACTAACATTGACTTACTGCCAGAATTCAGGAGAATTAAGACACTTAGAAGTAAGAAACGGACAACTCAACAACTGGTCTAATACACTGTGGAAGTGATATGTGTCCTGCATAAATCACTAGGTTACTGGAGAAATAGTATCACCTAACAACTTTTGGGATTATGTAGAAAACAGACAAAGCATTTTCTCTTCTTTAGAACCTAATACACTGAAAAGTGTTCACAAAAATATGACTTTTCCTACCATTGCCTTAAATGACTCAAGTGAAAAACAGGAGAGAACTGTGGATCCTCATATAGAAAAAGCAATTCTCTACAATGCCCCAAAAGTATTCAATTCACTTCCTCTAAGGCACCAGTGGCTATGCTAAGAGCAATGGGAAAATCAGGAGTATAAGATGGAACGAGTCCATGTATTTGAAGCAGTAATTATAAATAACTGACCAGTTCTGGGAACTTGGTGGTTTGTAGGAGTTTGTAGGACCCTGGTTCTTATCCTCTCCTGTTCTGGGAGCCGCTTGGGGGATGTGGACAATCGAGTGTGGGTAGAGCCCTGAGCTGCACTGAGGTTCTGTGGATGCGGCAGTACTCAGGGGCATGGATGGGGTGTCCAAATATAGGAAGAACTGACAAGCAGAGGTCTGCTTAGGGTAGAGAAGACCTATTCAACCCCAAGTGGGTGTGAGGGTCTGCTTGCCACAGAAAGCCAAGAGGGAACTCTCTTAGTTTCCTAGGGCTGACGTAACGAACTATCAACAACTGGGTGGCTTTATGACAACAGAAATTTATTTTCTCGAGTTCTGGAGGCTGGAAGTATGAAGTCAACGTGTTGGAAGGACCATGTTCTCTTGGAATATTCTAGAGGGGATCCTTTCTTTTCTCTTCTAGTTTCTGGTGGTTGCTGGCAATCCTTGGCATTCTTTGGCTTGCAAAGGCATCACTCCCATTTCTGCCACCCGTCGCACTCTCCCGGGTGTGTCTCTGCGTCCAGATTGCCCTCTTTTCATAAATACACCAGTCACTTTGGGGTATGGCCCGCCTTAATCCAGTATGACTTCATCATAACTTGATTACATCTGCAAAGACCCTATTTCCAAATAAGGTCATGTGCCGTTTCTGGGGTTAGGACTTCAACACGTCAGAACCAGAACTAAATGGCAGGCTGTACCTCCTTTTCCCTTAAGTCTGTGAGAGTTGGGGGCCCAAGAGCAAAGAGGCTTCTCCTAGGTGCCACACTGCCAGGCTCTGTATGCTTTTCTGCACCCACGCCTAGGACCAAAATATGCTAAGACACCCAAACAGTAAGACTGAACCCCAGCGAACCAACAGAAAAAAATCAATATTAATGCAGGCCCATTTGTAGGGGCCGTGAAGTCAGAGGGAGGGAACTTGGGCAAAACAATCAATCATAGAGCTGGTGAGGCACAAGTGCTGGGTGACAGAGTTGAAAATGGGAAAGCAAATGCTCTACAAGGCAAGGAGATGTTTTTTTTTGGTCAGGCAGTGAATTCTATAAATAATAACACGAAAACCAATTTTCTAAAATACAGTGTCAGTGTGCAATGCATTATTTCTCAACCATTAAATGTAAATGCAACAGAGTACTTAAATGGAAGTTTGGGCACAGACATAAGACAGCATGGATCAGATACCAAATGAGATGCAAACTTAGATGCAAATTTTCAGTGAATCCGGCTCCCTGACTTGTACTAATCAGTGATGCTGACAAAAATTCTGGTCTCCTCCCAGATGCAGGGGAGGGTTGGGATTTCCTAGCCCCACAGGTTAAAAGCAGTCACGTGACATCCTCTGGCCACCCCTACGTGGGTAGGGGTGAGGTGTGCCACAGGAAGAAGATTTATGGGGCCAGTGTACCACCTGCCATGCTCACCTTCTGTCCTTAGAGGCAGACGTTCCTGAGTGCCTTCAGGCCTGCAGTGACTATTTGTAGGGACACAAGGGACTCATATTCTAAGTCTGAACTGGAAAAGCTAACAAGGGCAAGAGATAGGCTGTCTGGCTGCTGAGTGACGGTCTGAAGGACAGGTGGCTACATAGGATGCAAGCTGCACAAGAGAGAGGGGTGGGAAAGGGACGTGGATTCCGTGGACCTGATGTGGGTTACCAGACAGTGAGTTGGGGATGAGGGGCACCTTGACGGGCAGACCTCCACAGAGAGAGCAGAAAGCCTGCAGGAGAGCACATCGTCCGCAACAAGGCAACTGCAGGTGAGAGCTCTTCAGAGAGGGTGGTGCTGGGGATGCCGATGTTAAGAAGCCAGCTGAGACCAGTGCCAGCGGTGCAAGACTTTCCTGCATCTCTCAACTCTCTGGGGTCCTTTCCTCCCTATTTCCCCACCATAATCATACACACACCTACACACCTACCTACATACACAAACACGCACACGTGCCCCTCGCAAGGGGTTCATCATTCCCTTCCCAAGTAGCCGGAAGAAAACCCTGTAGGACACCTTCCCTGGAGGGAGAATGAAGAGCTGTAACTTTGAATGAAACTGGAAGCTTTGACTATTATACGGGAGTAGGTACTCTAAGTACCATACTGCAGCTCTGTTTTAAAAATTAAAGTAACTTTTAAAAATATTTATTAACCAAATATTCAAAATAGTTAACAACCAGTATGGCATGGGCACCAGTCACTAAGAATAGGTACCAGCGATGTTGGAGCAGAGTCTTGGGGGCCCTTTGTTGTGCTTTTAAGCTGCTGAGATATGGGGAATTTGGGGAGAGCGGGTTACAGGGGAGAAGTCAGGGTGCCCTGTCATTGGCTGGCAGTGGGTGGGTGAGGTTTATTCAAGGCAGATGGCTGTTATCAACCCATATAGCAGTGTGTTGATATTTTAACAACCACTTGGCTGTCAAGGGCTGCCTGAAAACCATGGGGCCAGGAACGAGTTTTCCCACAGAATACATTTTAAAGGGATAATGGGAACTAAGTAAAAATGCTTGTGATTTCATCCCGTGAATCTTGACTGACTGATATACTAGTTATTTATATTAACTAATGAGCTGATTAGAGATGGTCTGATATCTACAACTGTACCATATTCAATTTCCTAAGGATGAGGTTGTAGAAATTGGGAGGTGAGACTGGCCCCCAAATAAAACAATGAGCAATTGTTCTGGGAAGCAAGAGAAGGAGAGAGAGGCAAAATCTTTTGAATGGTGGGAAAAAGGTGATGGATTCCCTGTGTGGAATCACAAAACTGTAATTTTATCCTAGCTGTGTGCATTTAAGATTAGCCATGCCATCCAGTTGTTACTGCTATTGACATTGTTCAAACCAAATGGTTTAAAACAGCCAACAATAATATATAACTCTAAAAACGTTTGATATGTGATCTAGAATATCATCAATTTGAACACTGAGTTTATGGACTTTTGTGCTAGGCTTATTCAATTTATTTAAAATTTTAGTTACTTTTTTTTTTTTTTAATGAGTAGGTGACAGGTGGGATACATGTGTCCTTACCCAGGAGCCAAGAAAAAAACAAAACAGAATATTATCAGGATATTTCAAAACCTTCAGAGAGGTTAGATTTGCTTGCTGTATTAATGTCTTATTAGTGTGTTTGATTTTGCTTTGTTTTGTATTTTAACAAACAAGAAAAGAATCAGGTTTTAGCTTTACAAGTGCTACTATAAGAATGCAAGTAAAAGGGTCTAATTTAAAATTTTTAAAGTTTTTATTTTACTCAAGTGCCTTTGAAAGGTAGAAAATGCTTACCCACATTCTTATCTAATATATAATTTTTAATCCTAGAATTTGGGCTCTGATTCTTTTTTAAAAAAAATATTATTATTTATTTATTTATTTATTTATTTATTTATTTTTGGCTGTGTTGAGTCTTCATTGTTGCACGGGGGCTTTCTCTAGTTGCAGTGAGCAGGGGCTACTCTTCGTTGCGGTACACGGGCTTCTCACTGCGGTGGCTTCTCTTGCTGTGGAGCACGGGCTCTAGGTGTGTGGGCTTCAGTTGCTGTGGCACAAGGGCTCAGTAGTTGTGGCTTGCGGGCTCTCGAGCGCAGGCTTAGTAGTTTTGGCACACAGGCTTAGGTGCTCCGTGGCATGTGGGATCTTCCCGGACCAGGCCTCGAACCTGTATCCCCTGCATTGGCAGGTGGATTCTTAACCACTGTGCCACCAGGGAAGTACCTGGGTTCTGATTCTAATAAAGCCCAAAGAATGAAAAAGAAAAACACAATTGTCTAGGTACCTAAACTTTTCACTTAAAGTTAATTCTAATCAAAACACAAACAATTCATAAAGAGAAAGACAAATACTATATGATATCACTTATAGGTGGAATATAAAATATGACAAAAATGAACTTATCTATGAAACAGAAACAGACTCACAGACATAGAGAACAGGGTTGTGGTTGCCAAGGGGAGGGGGGTGAGGGAGGGATAGATTGGAAGTTTGGGACTAGCAGACACAAACTATTGTATATAGAATGGATAAACAACAAAGTCCTACTGTATAGCAGAGGGAACAATATTCAATATTTTTTAATAAACCATAATGGAAAAGAATGTGAATAACTATATATATATGTGTGTGTGTGTATATATATATATATATATATATATATATATATATATATATGTACATATATATAACTGAATCACTTTGCTGTATACCAGAAACTAACACAACACTGTAAATCAACTATACTTCAATAAAATAAGTTTAAAAATACACAAACAATTCACTGTTCTGGCTCATTATGAGGTCAAATAAATGTTTTCAATGCTGTCATAAAAATGCCATTTGTTTATGTTAAGGTTATTGATAGATATATAACATGACTGTCTATAAGAGAAAGCTAAGCTTTTGTCTCATGAGCATTTCATTGTCCCTGTATTTGAAGGCAAATTAATTGATCAACTGTTTCAAATGAATAGTGAATGGATGGAAAACTCAGTGTCTTTAGGCTTTGACAATGAGCACATGTAGCTACAATACTGCAGCCAAAACCCACTTTGTTATTGGCCATTGTGATGTCAACAAGATTTAGATCAGCTATTCATCAAGAAGCCGGTCTCCCCCTCGAACATGGACAAACAACAGGTGGCCTTATAGAGGCCAGGAGCCACCTGAGGACTATGAAATGGAGGTAGAGGTTGTGCATTCACAGGATATAGACAACGTGGTACACAGAAAAGCAGACTCTGAAATTCTCTGGTCCCTAATGACTCCACTGAGTCACAACCAATCCAGACTGTCACTTCAAGAGAAGTGAGATACTAAATTAATTGGTTGTGCTAGTTGGGTTCTCTGTTACCTGCAGCTGAAAGCATCCTAACTGATATTATTATTTTTTAGATGTCCCTTAGTGTAATATGAAATTATATTATTTATTGCTCAGTCATCTACTATCTGTATCATTCACTAGAATATACTTTCCTTGAGAGTGAAGATAGTTTCTATCTCATTCACTGCTGTATCCCCAATATCTACCCCGTCTGGCACACAGACACTGAATAAATGTTGACTGAATATAAGATAGTTTTTGCTGGATCCAATGAATATAATGTTAGTCCAAGGAATTCTCCACCTTTACAGTTGCCTGAAAGCATGATGTGCTATAGTTTTATTCTGAGAGATTTGGAAAGAGCCCTTCTTTTTACAGAATTATCATAAGCTGAGTGATGGAAAAGCCCTTCCCAGACTTAGCTCTTAGGAAAGACATGGTTTGTCTCCACTGACTCACACATCTCATGCCCACACTCCTTGCCTTCTGCAGATCTTGACTACATATCATTTTTATAAAATGGGTTACTTCTTCCATGTCTATAATATATACTGTAAATTTCGCTCAGAAGATTCTACCCTTGGGCCACCATACTTGTCAAATCTGGATCAGTCAAAGCTGCTACTGGTAAATTTTATCATAAAATCTACAGAAGATGTTACTCTGCATGTCATCCTAACAATTTCTAGGACTCTGCAATGGAACATTCATGTCTCCAGTGATGGTGTCAGTGGGTAGAACTTCAAGCTCCTAAGAATGACTAACGGCACTGGAGAGAGCTGTATTGTCAATTATCACATCCAATGGTCCAACATGTTAGTACTAGGGAGGGAAGCCAGCACGTCTTCAGGTTTGCACCACTAATGCCCAGCTCACAGCTGGCTTCTTCAAAGGGCCTTGTCCTATCAAAGGTTCAAGATAAAACATGAGTTTCTGGAAAGACATGGATTTTAAACCTAAAAATATGTTCCAAAATAGGCTTTTATTCAAGTTCATAATTCTGAACAAGAAATTGAATTCAATAATTTACCAATATTAAAGAGTGAATTGTGTCCAGACTGTCTCCTTTTTTCACCTTATCAGGTAATATATGCTATTGTTGAAGTTTCAGAAATAGTAAATTTATATTTAATATAAAAATTAACCATATTCCACAGCTAAGAGAGAGAAATATAAAATTTATACTAACATACAACTTAACCAGAGGTATCCTGTTTTTTATGTGTATTATTGGCATATGTGATATTGTCCCTCAATATTATTGTCAATTTTTTTCCTATATCACCTCATTAAAAAGTAATGGCTTAATAACGCTCTAACCAGTAGATGCACTGCAATTTTTTTTAACTATTCACCTTATATTGAGGGTTAGTTTTGTATTTTTCTTATTAAATTATATCTAAACTTTTATGCATATTCTTTTTTTTCCCCCCTGCGGCACGCGGGCCCCTCACCGTTGTGGCCCCTCCCGCTGCAGAGCACAGGCTCCGGACGCGCAGGCTCAGCGGCCATGGCTCACGGGCCCAGCCGCTCCGCGGCATGCGGGATCCTCCCGGACCGGGGCACGAACCCGCGTCCCCCGCATCGGCAGGCGGACTCCCAACCACCGCGCCACCAGGGAAGCCCTGTAATAATTTTTAAGGATGGCAAACATATTGCCACTTAAAAAAATTGAGACCTATATTCTCGCCCTGCCTGTAGTTTATGAGCATTATGGGTATCCTGCATCCAAGCTAGCACTGGGTATTTCAGAACATGTATTTCTCAATTTTGTAGGTAAAAGTAGTATATCTTCTGGTCTTAGTGTGTTTGGACTATTAAAACAGAATATCAGAGACTAGGTGCCGTATAAACAACATAAATTTATTTTTTACAGTTGGAGAAGCTGGAAACCTGAGATCAGGGTGCCAGCATGATCTGCTTCTGGTGCAGACTCTCTTCTGGTTGCAGAGCTGTTTTCTTATATCCTCACATGGCAGAGAAAGGGCTGGAGAGCTCTCTGGGGTCCCTTTTATTAGGGCAGTCGTCTCATTCATGAAGCCTCCCCTTTCATGATCTAACACCCCAAACCATCACATTGGGGGTTAGGATTTCAATCTACGAATCTTGGAGGGGGTCACAAATATTAGCCCATTAACAATTCTTTTAATTTTGGTTTCTCTGATATTTTAAAACCTTGACTCCATTTTTATTTATCTTGTAAAGAGTTACTTTTTTCTTGGTAATTTTATGTCATATCCTTTGCACACTTTTCCACTAGAATTTTTGTTATTTTTTTGTTGTTATTTGTAAGTGCTCTTTCTTTATTAATAATACTAATAATTCCTTATTCCCATTTCAAATGTCCGGTGCCTCTTTTTTTTTTTTTTTTTTGCGGTACGTGGGCCTCTCACTGTTGTGGCCTCTCCCGTTGCGGAGCACAGGCTCCAGACGCACAGGCTCAGCGGCCATGGCTCATGGGCCCAGCCACTCCGCGGCATGTGGGATCTTCCCGGACCAGGGTACGAACCCGTGTCCCCTGCATCGGCAGGCGGACTCTCAACCACTGCGCCACCAGGGAAGCCCCGGTGTCTCTTTTAATACACTATTCTCATTGTTATAAGTTAACATATAGGGTAGACATAAGAAGGAAATATAGGAGCAGTCTTTAATACAAATGAGTAGTTTAATGTTGCAAAATTTCTGAGGCTTATAGAAACTTTTTAAAAAGGACAAAAATATTAACTTTAGGACCAGAGTCACTTGTAATGCAGATTAGGCTTATACTTATGATACCTATCCATTTCTGAATTAGAAATATACCTTTGGGGTAATAATCACAGTCTTGAAGTAGTATATAAGCTTTTAACCTGGATGCCCCAAAAAAAGGCTTTGTAGCTCAGCTAATAGAAAAGCCATACTTAACGTAAGAGTTGAAGGTTGGAGGTGAGACAGG
The DNA here is from genome assembly GCF_039906515.1 of Pseudorca crassidens. Taxonomy (NCBI): domain Eukaryota; kingdom Metazoa; phylum Chordata; class Mammalia; order Artiodactyla; family Delphinidae; genus Pseudorca; species Pseudorca crassidens. Next base: position 10,148,523 of record NC_090298.1, read on the forward strand.
AAAGAAGGGGGCAGAGCACAACCATTAAGAACAGGATATGACATAAACTGGCTAGAACCAACTAGGCCCAAGATGCTGGAAGACTTGACTTCCAGGAGACCTTGAGCCTTATTACATACTCAGTATAATACATTAGCATCTAAATGACACACCCACAGGCGCCATGACAGTTCCAAGGCCCACCATAAAAGGTCAAAAAGCGGGTGGTGGCTCAATTCCCATCAAAACGTACCACCTCTACACTTTGGGGCCTGCTCTTGCCTTCTGAGATGGCCCACACTCTGTTTGTGGGGTGTGTATCTCTCTAAATAAACCTGCTTTCACTTCACTGGGGCTCACCCTTGAATTCTTTCCTGCATGAAGCCAAGGATGCTCACTTGGAAGCCCGGCCCAGGGACTCACTCGAGACTTGGGACATGTCCATCCTCTCGCACCCCATTTTTTCCTACAACACAGGCATTATATATTTCCCTAAGCTCACCCTACTTTGGTTGCAGAGTCATAGCTAGAACCAGGGGATTTAGAAGCATATCAAGTACAGCAAAATTCTTCTCCCCCAACTGTGTATAACAATGACACACACAAGCCTTGCATTTTTTGAAAAATTTCCATCACAATTATCTTAAGAATGGTAATATTACAATAGCATCAGGCTGCAATACTAAATTTTAATGGCACATTATTTATTATGAAAGACTTTTTCAACTTATTTTTACTGATATCATTCACGTAGTAAAGATCTCATATGTTTGCCTAAATCCTATAATATGCCTATTTTAAATCTGTAACAGAAAACTGATCAGGACTTTTTCAAATTAAACAATACATGTGAATAATACATTCTTTCATTAAAAAAAAAAATGTAATGGCATATCCTTCTACTTAGCATTATCCTTTAGTTATTTATACCCAAATAAGTACAACTGGCAACCAGAGCACTCCAAAGATTGCTTTTCTGTTGTTTGCCCCTATAGTGATAATTTCTATGGTAATTACAAGGATAATCCCGGGCATAACTGTAAATTCTATGGCTAAGCATCCTCAGGAAGAAACTTTAAAAATAATAGATTAGCTTATTTTAGTGATGTTACATGTTTGCGTGGTTAAGAACTATTACATCCCTCTGGGCTAAGAACCCAATGCTGGCACAGAGAGGATGGAAAGCCAGGCTCTAGGACATCAATAAAAAGAGCAAATGGAATTCAGTGTTTGCCTTTTTTATCCTAGTCTTTCAACTATTATGGCTGATATAGTTTATGGCAAGTCTCTGAATTAATGAAGAGAATACACTGGTAAACAGAAATGCATTTCATGTTCCACAAAGGGAAATTGAGCTGCTATGGAAAAATATACCCCCAAATAATGATAAAATTTTATGCTTTTTCTAAAAAAAATTTCAAAACCCAAAAACTAATTTAAACCTTTTTAAAATGCTGGGAAGTCTCAAGTTTTTCAGAAATGCAAATATTTTAGGTCATACAATTTTACTGCAGAATTCCAAATATATATATATATATATGTGACTGGAAACACTGATGTTTAGGGAGGAGCTGGGAAATTGTTGGAAAGCTACTCTTTTCTCACAGAAAATTCACTTTTTACAACTCTCTCTGCTGAAACTTCTAAAGACTTTGCTTTGGGGTTCAGTAATGGATGCCATTATCTGACAACGTCTGCTCCATATTTTTTTAAAAAAGCAAAATACAGCTAGATGCTGAGTGACGTGTAGTTATTCAAGATTCTATTAATTCTATCTGTTCTCTGTAGCCTGTTACACCAATGAGCATTTTGACCTGTATCCAATAATTTCTACAATATTGGCTGTTTTCAGGAAGAAAAAAAAGCTCAGACAGGAAACTCAAACTTCCGTTGAAATACTTCATTTGAGTGAAAGTTTGAAGAATTTTGTGGTTTGCAGACTATGTGCAACATTTGTTTGAAATGCATATGTTTGAAATCCATCATAATGTAATTATATTACACTGATCAACTTTAGGTTGAAGAAAGAAATTTCTGGAGAAAAATCTTCTATCCTACTCATCAACAGCTACCAGTGATGAGTCCCTGCCTGTTTCAGGTTCTTTACATATACAACTGAGACTCTGTCAACTACCCAGAAAAGCAAGTGGCATCACCTCTATTTCACAGGCTTGGGAACCGAAGTGACTTGCCAAGGGCCATAGAGCTAGAAAGTGACAAATGAAGCTGGCTTAGATCTCAGCAACTTCAAACCTTGTGCCCTCTCCACTACACCTGTCTCCTAAAACCCTGCTTCTTACTTATAACAGACACAACTACTGTATCAATAAATCTTCACCACCATCCTAAGTTAATGGGTACATGTCGGTGAGAGCTAATATCAGAGGCTGACTTCTAACACTAAAAACCGAGTTATCAAGAGTGAAATCACGAGCCACTGTAAGCTGTCCCAATGTTCCTGCAAAATATTTTAGCTCTCTTTGCAGAGACTGTGAAACTATGTCACTTGTAGATTTATTGAGACCTAATCACAATCTCTTTCCTATTGTCCTGCAATGCTTTAATCGCTGGAAAATTTGTCATTGCTTAATGTAAATCATATGGAGTTGGAACCAAAAGGACAAGACTCAGAATTATTTATGACAAAGAGGGAGAGTTTTCCATCTACGCAATATTGTATCTTAGTTCTAGTATACTGAAAGAATATATAACCCAGGATTACCAGCTGTGGTGTAGCCCTCCCCACAAACAAACATCTCATTAAAAAACAAATTCAAAATCGCATTTATGCAATTTAAGCATTTCGTTTTTCATTAAGTAAAGATATTACATGATTCTCTTTTTATTCTTTCCATGCATACTTGTACTCTTCCTTTTGAAGATCGTTCTTTTTTGTTAAATTTATATTACTGTGTTTGAAAGTCATTTAAAATTTGATGACAAGTAACTTTTTTTTTTTTTTTTTTGCGGTACGCGAGCCTGTCACTGCTGTGGCCTCTCCCATCGCGGAGCACAGGCTCCGGACGCGCAGGCCCAGCGACCACGGCTCACGGGCCCAGCCGCTCCGCGGCACGTGGGATCCTCCCGGACCGGGGCACGAACCCGTGTCCCCTACATTGGCAGGCGGACTCCCAACCACTACGCCACCGGGGAAGCCCGACAAGTAACTTTTTAAAAATAAACAGGACTGGGACTTCCCTGGTGGTCCAGTGGTAAAGAATCCGTCTTCCAATGCAGAGGATGCAGGTTCGATCCCTGGTCGGGGAACTAGGACCCCACATGCTGCAGGGCAACTAAGCCCACTCACCACAACTACTGAGCTCTTGTGCCTCAACTAGAGAGGCCGCGTGCTGTAAACTACAGAACCCACACTCTTGGAACACAGGCGCCACAACTAGAGAGAGAAGCCCATGCGCCACAACGAAAGGTCCCACGTGCCACAACTAAGATCCGACGCAGCCAAATAAATAAATAAATAAATAATAAACAGGACTGATTTATGGAGAATTGAGACTCATTCTCTTATGGAGTACTGTTATCAATAAAAATTTACCTTATCAACATTAACATTTTATAAGCTTTAACATATTTAAAATGAGCCACAGGGTGAACTATTAAATAGCAAAGTATTTAATTTGATTCTCTCCATATGGGTTGTCCTGTATTCTCTGTAACATTTCCTTGATTATATTAGGACTCTACTTATAAAAATATAATAAAAAATAAATATAGAAAGAAAGAAAGAGAGAAAGAAAGGAAAGAAAGAAAGAGGAAGGAAGGAAGGAGGGAAGGAAGGAAGGGGTGAGGGTAGTAATTAAGAGGTACGAACTTCCAGCTGCAAAGTAAATGAGTCATTGGGTATGAAATGCACAGTGTGTAGAATGTAGTCAATAACTAAGTAATATCTTTGTGATGCCATATCAAGATCATTGGTGATCATTTTGAAATGTATAGAAAAATATTGACCTGCCGCTGTAGGTCAATTATACTTCAAAAACAAACAACCATACACACAAACTCACAGAAAGAGATCAGATTTGTGGTTACCAGAGGCGGAGGCGGAGGAAGGAGTAACTGGATGAAGGCAGTCAGAAGGTGCTACAAACTTCCAGTTATAAGATAAGCGAGTACTGGGGATGTAACGTGCAACATGATAAATATAATTAACACAGCTGTGTGGTATACATGGAAGTTGTTAAGAGAGCAAACCCTAAGAGTTCTCATCACATACACAAATGTTATTTCTAGTTTTTAATCTCATTTCCCCATGGGATGATGGATGGTCACTGAATTTATCGTGATAATCATTTCATGATGCATGTAATTTAAATCATTATGCTGGAGACCTTAGACTTGTACTGTGCTGTATGTCAATTATATTTCAATACAACTGGTAGAAGAAAAACAAATGTGATTAGCGTGATATTTATTTTGTTTTTCCTAGGTTCTAAATCAATTTTATTTATATTCAAATCAAATATAATTTTTGTTTAGAGGAATCTTGTGATTTCTCCATGCTATGCAACCTTAAGATATAATAGAGTATCTATGATAGAAAGTGGTTTTTCTGAGAAGAGTACTTTTTTGGATTCTTTCTTACAAATAAGATAACTTTTCTGAGGATTAGGAAACTGAATATGGGCAAATAATTTAACTCCCCTTTTGCATCATGACATGGAAGATGGAAGTAATTAACGTTTTCCAGGTCTAAGCTGGACAAGGTAGGGAAGAATTTCTGGCTTTTGTTGTTTTTTTCGGTAGACTTAGGAAGAATGCATGGCACCAGGTTCTGTACACTATTCAAACACTGGTAGTAAAGAAGTCCAAGTGTAGGACTGATACATGGAATTGATGTAACTTTTAAAAGGTGCTTTCATTCTGTTGCAGAAGAGAAGGAAGAGATACTCAGTATTATTTTCCCTGCTTCCAAGGCAAAGCACAGTGTAAAGAATCCTGTTGGTTCTGCCAGGTAGGATAATAACACAGTTTTTTCTGGACCCCCTTCTAATTTTTTCCAGGCCACTTTACTGCAGGGTATACACGTTATGACCATGATCTTCCTACTGTTATAGTGCAAATAATTTATCCAAACCACGTATATTTGTATGAACAACAATGTGTGACACAGAGGCGGCTCACCCCTACTGTCTCATGGTGAGATTTCTTGATTTAGAATTCCAAGTATCCATTGGAAATTTCAAATTAAATGGCAAGAGGTGACCTTTAAAAGTCTCTTCCAGAGACCGCTTAGAAAGTTCTGTGGGAATCATTCCCTCTTCCTTCCTCCTCTTTGCCTTTCAGTTTTGGATGTGTTGGTTTAAAAATCAATCATTTTGTCATTCAAGAAGTGATCATACATTTCCAACAGGAGAGAAAGTAAGGGCATGAGAAAAGATGACTTTTTTACTCTAAATAAGGGTAACAAATGCTTATCAAGGAATGTTTGTTTGGCTCAGAATTAAAGTCATCATATATAATAGGAGTTTAGCATTTTGCTTTCCATCCAAACCAAGACTGCTTGCTCAAGCGCCTTTGAGAAACAACACAAGATGACTTAGGCTATTAGATTCTGTCAGCATAAATCTTCCCTATTGGCAATGGGAATCTATTTATTTATTTAGGAAAAAAAAGAAAAAGAAAGAAACCTTTCCTATGCCAGGAGAATTAATGCTACTAAATGAATACAATTAAAGACAATGGAACTTTTATCCACTGTTATGAATTAGTCTTTGCACAGCACAGCACCCACAAGACTACAAATTATATTTCTGTCTTTATCCACTTGGCCAAATGCGCACTTATTACCACCATTCATTTAGAATCTAATTCAATCATCTAGGCAATAGATTTTAATGGGTTCTGCTACTTCTTGATGTGCCCCAAGGGAAGAAGGATTTTGTTTGGTTTTCCTCCCTGAATCTAAGAGACTGTGTCGGTTCTACCCACTTGTAAAAAGAGTCTTGCTCTGCATGTTTGCTGTGCAAAATAGGGTGTGGTGAGCATGGAAAAGAGACTCATTTTAGGGAAACCCTCCAATTTTACGTGATATTGTATTTATAGTAACAGGAAGTTATACACAGATTTATGGTCTCACATCAGTGGCTAGACACAGGTGCTGTGACCCAGCAGAGAGCTGTATCACACGGGAGTAGAGAAAATTCTGCTCATGCATTTAGTTGCATGTTTCTACATTTCAGTCCTAATACCTGGGAAGGCAGACTTCAATATGTTCTGTTAATTAAAAATTTTATCATAAATTATTTTTGCCCAAAATATTATCCAGAGTAAAGGTCTAGGAGCTATTTTGTACAGATAATCTCAAAACGTAAAATGTTTTAGAAGCAGAATTGCTATATATATCAGCTCCACCATGGAGAAGCAATATTAATTCACCACATTTTATTTGCACGACAATTGACATGTCATCACGTTAATTCATGTGACACCCTTTATAGTATTATCCACATTTTTAAGATCAAAAGAGGTGACATCATTTGTTCAAGGTCACAGAGCTAGTCGGTGGTGGCACCAGGACTTATGACTCCACAGTTGACATTCTTTCCACTTTATTTCCTTAAGAAATTGGAATACTCATCAATTCATCATTGGTAAAGAAGAGGAAATGTATCTTCAGCTCCTAAGGGTCATGCTTGATTATTCCCCAGATGTGGACTGTTTTGGTCACCTTTCAATTCATGCCAGGATATGCTTTCATAGCCTCCCTTAGAGCAGATTCTTGCCATCGTTTTGGATGACTCCAAAACGCCAAAACACGGCCCTTCAGCTCCTTGCCTGTTTCCACTGCTGAGACATCTGCTTCCCACCAGTTCAGCCACCCCCTGGAATCCACTGTCGTCTCCCTGACTGTAACCCCCTAGAAACTTAATCATGTTACCTGATGAGAGGCAAAACAGTACAGTGGGGCTTCCCTGGTGGCGCAGTGGTTGAGAGTCCGCCTGCCGATGCTGGGGACGTGGGCTCATGCCCCGGTCGAGGAAGATCCCACACGCCGCGGAGCGGCTAGGCCCGTGAGCCATGGCCACCGAGCCTGCGCGTCCGGAGCCTGTGCTCCGCAACGGGAGAGGCCACAACAGTGAGAGGCCCACGTACCACAAAGAAAACAAAAAACTAAACAACAACAACAACAAAAAAAAACAAAAAAACAGCACAGTGTTACTTTCATGGGCTCTGGAATCTGACCCCTGGACTTCAACCCTATTCCAGTTCTACAGTTTACTAGCTGGGCAAGTTTTAGTGTCACGGTCCTAAAAAAGTTGATAAGATGAAAAGAGTTAATAATACATGTAAAGAGCCAAACAATCTGGCATTTAGTTAGTGCTGAATAAATAGCATCTTTTTAAGCCCTTCAACCTTTGACCCCCTCTTTCTCTCCAGTCTTCACCAATGTGTATACTGGGGGAAATCCCTGAGAATTGTGACTGTGAATCTGTGAAGGAATGGAAACCCGCTGGCTAACTTCCATGAGAGAGTGGTTCCTAGACCAACATAGATGCATGGAAGACACAGGTGCATGGAAAGAAGCACAAGTGATGGGGTTTACAGATACAGGGATGGGAGCAAAGTCCAGATAGGCTGCTGGATTCTGAGTAACATGAGAAAACTGGGAACACTGTGAGTCCAGGAAACATAGGCAGGGATGAGTCATCCTAAAGCACATTTTCACACAAGCCTGATGGCTGGGGAATTCCAGGTGAATGTGTGAATGTGAAATTCCCTTCAAGAAAACAGTATCTGAGCAGAATGGGTCAAAAGACTGGGAAGTGAAACAGAGAGCAAGCAAATCTTCCTCTCCAGTTCATTATTTCTCTGTCTGGGAGAAGGGGAACACAGTAATAGCTGTTCCCTGACTTGACTTTGTACCTTGGAGACTCCTAAGGCACATTCACATATTGAAGTTTCTTAGAACTCCTATTGTAAACCAGTAAGCTTAACTGTGTTGCAGCCTGGTCCTCCTGTTCCTAACTTTTATTTATTCTATGTTCATCTTATCTTCACCCCAATCTAGGAGATCAGATGTGAGATTTTTACCATGGAGAAAATAAAGGACAAGATACAAGACCATGTTAGAAAAAGTTACCAGAGTACACAGTTCTAGGAAGTTCACTTTTGCAGAGATGGTTTGGATTTAGTGATTCACGTGTATAAGAGAAAAACACTGGGTTCCTTGATTCCAAAAACTAGCTCTCCATGCAAATACTAGGGGATAACCCCCTGAACTCTGCCATCTCACTTTGTTCACCTATATAGTAGAGATTATAGTGCTGGTCTGACTCAAAGGAAAAAAGAAGGTAAAAGTTAAATGAGACAATGCATGGAAAGTGCTTAGCAGAGGGCTTGACACAGATAAAGGAGATATTACAAGTTTTGCTTTTATTATTGTTATTTTACTCTTCGGTTTACAGAGTTCAAAAGCTTAAACTATTTAACAAATATCATACGATATAGCTTATACGTGGAATCTAAAAAAAAATGGTACAAATGAACTTATTTACAAAAACAGAAATAGAGTCACAGATGCAGAAAACAAACTTATGGTCACCAAGGGGGAAGGGAGGGGGGATAAACTGGGACATTGGGACTGACATATACACACTACTGTATATAAAATAGATAAGAACCTGCTGTATAGCACAAGGAACTCTACTCAATACTCTGTAATGACCTATATGGGAAAAGAATCTAAAAAAGAGTGGATATATGTATATGTATAACGGATTCATTTTGCTGTACACCTGAAACTAACACAACATCGTAAATCAACTCTACTCCAATAAAAATTAATTTAAAAAAAGCTTAAACTACTTAGAGTACAACAACACTGTTGGTGATAAAAAGAACTCTGTCTTCCAAATATGAGGCCAGAGTCCTAGGTTTTCACTGAAATCTTATCTCTGGAAACAGTCTTAAATTTGCCAATTTAGAAAAACAAGTAGTGTCGTAAATATGAAAACTGCGCCTTAAGTTCTACTTGGCGGTAGGTGATGGAAAGGTTTTGCTTTGTCTTATTAACTACAATAGATTGAAAAAGAATGATATACATCTTTTTTGCACTTTTTAAAAGCCAAGAAGAAAAACAACAAATAAAGTGATAGACTTAAAGCTGCCCGACCTTCATGTACTTCATCAGCACACACTGCTAACTGAGGTATCTGATCTCAGAATGGAAAATGTTTCCAGATAATTCTTTTATTTCTCCACTAGGCAAGGAAAGCACTTCTTCTCCACAGACCATGCATCCTCAAACTTGCATAAAGATATTGAAATATACTTTCATTTAAAACTTCAAAACAAATGACAATAACGATAAAACTATTCTAATATAATTTCTAACCCATGTGGAAGGAGTCATGTGTACACCTGCCAGAGTGTGTTCAGTCAATATTGTATTTGTGCTTAATATTTTATGATTTTACATATACATTTAGGTCCATATCATGTTGCAAGTACCTTCAGATGAAATCAGATTCTACATTCTTCTCCTCACCTCTCACAAACCTTGTGGCCTGTGTACCAACAAAGGGTATGACGGTTAATAACTGAAGCAATCTGATCAAATGATGTTGCGATATTGCAAAGTTTACACTTTGAATTTTGATGAAGCTGAACCTTTCTCAAACAATAATATTTATGCATCATTTTGACAAGATCATCCAACTGGAATGGACAGAGCTCTCATGCCCTTTTGACAGAAGATTCAATGGTCTTGCTTCCAGTACATTCTGCCCTCAAAAGTTCATTCTACAATAGTCAGAGGGTGCCTCCAACATAGGTGAGACTCTGGTATTCCTCACTAATAGCCTGCTGAAAGCTTCCCATCTCACTCGTCAGTCATAGGGCTGTCTCAGAAAACAATAATCTAAGAAGGAACAGAAAACAGATGACCTAACGAAGAAATTCAGTAGAAAAATGCAGAGAATAAATTTATGTCTAATATTTGTCATCTGTTTCCTTAATTGCCCAGCCAATTTCTTCTCTCTCTTTTTTTTAAATAAATGTATTTATTTATTTATTTTTGGCTGTGTTGGGTCTTCGTTGCTGCACATGGGCTTCCTCTAGTTGAGGTGAGCGGGGGCTGCGCTTCATTGTGGTGCGCAGGCTTCTCATCGTGGTGGCTTCTCTTGTTGCGAAGCACGGGCTCTAGGTGCATGGGCTTCAGTAGCTGTGGCACGTGGGCTCAGTAGTTGTGGCTCGCAGGCTCTAGAGCACAGGCTCAGTAGTTGTGGCGCACGGGCTTAGTTGCTCTGCGGCATGTGGGATCCTCCCGGACCAGGGATCAAACTTGTGTCGCCTGCACTGGCAGGCGGATTCTTAACCATTGTGCCACAGGGAAGTCCTGTCCAGCCAATTTCTGAATTTAACTTACATCAGAAGAGCTTAAAAGTTGAGACACTAGATTTCACTCATATTTTCATATTGAGAAATATGTGCATGAGAACCCGAAATGTACCTTTCCATTGTTCTCTACTATGCCACCCTCATTAATTGATTAATGTTCTACCCCCAGAAGTGGCCCTGCTGCATTTCTCTATCTGTTCCTAAATCTGGCCTCATTCCAGCCATGCTGGTCTCCTGTAAATACCTCAGGGCCTTTGCACTTGCTACTCCTAGTACTTTACCCTGGGACACAGCTTCCTCCCTCTCTTCTTCCTGTAGGGTTCTCTGCTCAAGCATCATTTCACCATAGCACCCTTCCCTTCACTCTTTTCCCCCTTGTTCTCCTTCATTGTTCTTTATGGTTCTTCAATTTTCTTTCTCCCCTCACTAGGCGTGAACTTCATGAAGGCAGAAACTTTGCTTGTTTTGCTTACTGCTGAATCTCAAGCCCTGGAAATTTGTAGAATAAAAGTGCCACTAAATAAAAATTCATTGGATCAACGGTGTGAATAAATAAGTGAAGCATTTTCAAATCTTATCTGCACATGGCCAAATATGCAAACAGAGAGCAGAAGGCACAACAGTCCCCATGTCAGGCCAAACCCAGTCCTTTTATAAGAACCTGAGGCTAAATGTAAAAATAAACCCAAGGAGTGAGAAACAGGCCAGGTGGGAGTAGACCCACTAAGACTTAGAGTCAGAGATTGCTCACAAACCTCTCAGCTATTGGAACTAAGAATGTCTCTGCTAGTCTAGCTTCAAGAATTCTGTGACTGGCTTTTCTCAGGGGTGGATTAAGCCCAGAGAAAAGGGGTCAAGATCAGTGTGCAGTCTGTTCCCCTGCCCTTCAATGTGGATGACCTAACTCATCTAGAGCATGTTCTGGCTCCAATGAACTAGTATTATAAAATCCTTGAATTTCAAAGCTGGCATGGATTTTTGCGTAGTTGAGCCAACACGCCTCATAAATGAGTAAACAATAGAGTGAAAATTTTTTTCATTAGTTCATGTTTTTTATTAACCAATATACAATTACTTGTCTTCTGGTTTGTTGAAACAATAGGTCAGACAACATTTGCCACAATGTCTGTCAAAGTGGCTGGCCATAAAAACTCCAGCACCACATTCATTTGAAGGGCACTCCCAACGAAGGAGACTGATTTTGCCATTCTCATCCACCTTATAGTATTTCAGGACAGCCAGCTTAACATTCTTTCTCTTACGCTTGTTCTTCTTGGGAGTGGTGTACGACTTCTTCTTCCTTTTCTTAGCACCACCACGAAGCCTCAACACAAGATGAAGAGCGGACTCCTTCTGAATGTTGTCGTCAGACAAAGTATGTCCATCTTCCAGTTGCTTGCCTGCAAAGATCAGTCTTTGCTGGTCAGGAGGAATTCCTTCCTTGTCCTGGATCTTGGCCTTTACGTTTTCTACTGCATCCGAGGGTTCGACCTCGAGAGTAATGGTCTTCCCCGTCTGGGTCTTCACGAAAATCTGCACATTGGCGGCGGTGCCACTGCAGATGGAGGATCCAAAAGCTAGAGTGACATTTGTAAAAATTCAAATGTTTGCACTCAAGGCTTGGGGAAACTATCTTCCAAGAAATAATTTTAGATTAGAAAGAAATAAGGACTGAGTCATTGCTTCTGAGAGATGCTATGTAGCATCCACAGAAATCCCTGGTGAAGCTTAAAAATTTACAGAAGAATAGAGTGATGTTACTATCAGTGTGCTACACTGTTATTTGATACCCAGGTATACTGAGTCCTGTGGTCTGGGTTGACCTAACAAAAGGTGACAGAGGAAAACAAGGGCAGGAGGTAACCAGGTGAGTGACCAGGCCATGGTGGTATCTTTGTCCACTTGGGCCGCTCTAACAAAAATACCCCACAGAGTGTGGCTTATAAACAACAGAGATTTATTGCTCACAGCTCTGGAGGCCGCAAGTCTGAGATCAAGGTGCCAGCACGGTCGGGTGAGGAACCTCCTCTGGTCAAAGACTTCTCATTGTGTCCTCATATGGCAGAAGGGATGGGGGAGCTCTCTGGGGTCTCTATTATAAGACACTAATCCCATTCCTGTGGGCCCCATCCTCATGACCTAAGTGGCTCCCAAAGGCCCCACCTCCTAATACCATCACATTAGGGGGTTAAGATTTCAACATATGAATTTTGGGGGGACACATTCAGACCATAGTGGTTGATTTCAAGGCGTCCACAGAGGGTCACTGAAATTTGACCTTGCTGACAAATGAACGCCCCTCTCCTCATTGTAATCCAAAGATATCTAAACACACTTCTGCAAGTTGTGGCCACTTGGACCAAACAGAGGGCATAATTCCTGGCTAAGAGCAAATAGCTGAGGACTAGAGAGATCACAGTTCTAGTTTTAAAGTCTAGGCTATTCATGCCTCGTTTTTAATGACTTGTCAGCCAGAGGACTCAGGTAACCTGCCTCTCCCACTTCAGGCACGGCCTGGATCCCTGGCATTCAGTCTGAATTTGATCTATTAAAAGCACTGATATCTGCAAAGCTTCTCCTCTCAACCTGAGTCCTGGCCTTGGCCTCTTCTGGCTTCCCTGTTCTTCATTGCCCACTTCCTGGTGTGGCAGTGGACACTGTTCACCATTTGTGGCCACAGGCTTCAGTCTTAGGATATTATAAGTGCATTTATGGAAGAAATTCTTCAGAATGATAAGCTGGATACTGAAATAGGCTACAATGAGAAAAAATGTCAACATGAAAACTGAAGCAAAGGAATTCAAATAAAAAGTGAAGTTAGAAATATAAATGGGAAATAAATTCCATTACTGGGGTCGTGGAAAGTAACTGACTTTTATATTATAGCGTGTTTTGTTTAAATAATTACAGATTCAACAAAGAAATGAGCTGCTACCATTCCAGTCTATGTGTTTCTTAACTTTGGTTTACAGCAAATAAACCACCACAGTGTAAAGAAGCAAGCAAAAGGACGACCAAGTTAACTACCCAGAAACTGCCTCTGTCCCATGTGGACTCTGCATGGGTGCCCTCCCTTCTCTGTATTTGCATACTGCTCACTCCTCAGTCTTGATAAAGTGTGGACTATCCATCAATCTCAGTCTTACATTTAAAACTCATTAAAAATCTATTTGCCATTCCTCTAAAAGATTAATCACACAAGTCCAACATGATAGCTTTGCCAATTAAAATGCTCCCACTTTACCGTTTCATTTCAAGTGTATTGTAATTATATTATATTGTTTCTGGTCGAGTTAGAAAATTTATTCAAATAATAATCCTATTTTTGGTATATGGTACACTCTTAGCACTATTTCTCATGTTAATTATGCACAAAACTTGAAAATGTACTTATGTGTCTAAAGAAGTAAGATTGTCTTTGTCTGCCTGTCTATCTATCTATCTATCTATCTATCCATCCATCCATCCATCCATCCATCCATCCCTTAAACTGTGCAGTTATGTAAATATCCATAAATCCATAAGAAGGGCTAATTACTTACCCTTTGGGTGTCTTGGCTTTTTATGCAACCACTTTTCTATCTCTCACTTGTGTGTCTGTGTTTTTTTTGGGGGGGCTCGCCGTGCGGCATGCGGGATCTTAGTTCCCGGAACAGGGATCGAACCCACGCCCCCTGCTGTGGAAGCACGGAGCCTTAACCACTGGACCACTGGGGAAGTCCCTCACTTGTGTTTTTAATAAGAAATTTATACCAGAGATCACATTCATTTGCCTGCTCCGGCTTATAAACAGATGCATAACGGGAATATGGTTCCCAGTTATGAGTTTTGAGAAATCACTTGTGCTTAGTCGATCCTATGAGTTAGAGAGAGAAGCAGTTCCTGGCATCATTCCTTATGTCCCAACTCTTGACTTATCCTTCTCCAGGATTAAGTCAGAGCACAAAACCCTTGTTCTAGCTGTCCTAGATACTCGAGAAAGCATATATGGATGTGTTTACAATATTAAAATAACTAATCTTAAGGATCCTTTTTTTTCCTTTGTCATGCAAAACAGCAAACACAGCAAACACTGACTCAATTTCTTTTCTTTTTGATTTTTAATGAATTGGAAAGCACTGAGTGAAGGAGACAGATGTTCATGAACTCCAGGTCAAGCTAAGCTTTGGCAGCCAGAAAAGTGTTCCTAATAAATATGATTTTATTTGTAAATGAGAGAGACAGATTTCTGGTTTTCTTTTCCACTCTCAACTGATTAGTGTGGCTAGCTCTACAGAGATTGCCAAAATTAATTAGAACCAATTTTAATTAATTATTTCGAGTTAATTTTTGTTAACTAGAGGTGATCCAGAACTAAGATTCACTTTTGAGATTATATCTAGGTAAATGATTCTAAAACTAAATTGTAAATATGTTGGATTTTTCATTCATTCATCAGATATTTACTGATACCCTACAATGTGCCTATGCCTCTTTAAGGCATTGGGAAATTTGGTAGTTAACCAAACAGACAAAAATTCCTTCACTTGTAGTTGAGAGAGAAAGATAACAAAGTAAATAAGTAAATACATATAGAGTATGTTAGAAGGCGATATAAAGGAAACAGGGATACGCAGTGTCAAGGGTTCAGCTCTAAATAAAGTATTGTGGGGTCCTCACTGAGTGGATGTTGAGAGGGAGCAGGCAGGTGATGAGATGTCAGGAGAGCCCCAGGTGAGGGAGGAGCATCTTCAATGTCTCTGGGGGGACAGAGCACCCCAAGGACAGTGTGCCTACAGCCCAGAAAGGGGCTGAGCATCAAAAGACGAGCTCAGTGGAGCAACAGGGCTCCGGCAAGAAGGAGAATGGCCCGTCACTGTAGGAACTTTGATGTTTACTCTGAGTATCTGAAAGGCCATAGGAAGTATTTGAACTAGGAAGTGAACTGACCTAATTTATGCTTTTAAAGATCATGCTGACTCTGGTGTTGAGAACAGACTGTTGGGGAACTGAAGCTGGGAGGCTGGTAATGGGGTAAAGGTAACAATTTAGGTTCAGTGGGCCAGTGGACCAGGCAGGTAAGGAGGTGGTGAGAGGTGGTTGACCCTGGCTGGATCATGAAAGTAAGGTGGCAGGATTGGTTATTGGTTAGAATATAGGATTTAAGAGATAAAAAGAGCCAAGATTGACTCATATGCTTTATTAACTAAAATTATAGGAATAGTCAATCATGGGTTTGATGTAGGTGTTCATTCATTGTGACCATATTTACTATGAATTCCTAAAAACATGAAAGAAGGAAATCTTTCTAAGCTACCTTGAGTACAGGTAGGGATTCCAATATGATTTCTCCCTTTATGCTTTGATTTCCCTCATTGAAAAGATATTTCTTTCTTCTCCCCTGCCAAATATTTTCTTTAGACTTCATAAACATCTTAACGTTTTTTTGTCTTTCAGAGCACACATTTTTTCTTAAATAATTATGTTGAAAATTACTAAATATATCTTATATTTTCACAGAGTTACTGTTCATATTGTTATTAATCTGCATACCTTTTCCCATTAAACTGTAAAATATTTTTTTAGAAAACTCTTTCACTATGTGTACTCAAAGTTTTTCTTGAAATAGCAGAAGACACCCCAAACTAGACTGTTCTTTTTTTTGCATTCTCTTCCAGTCCATGTTGTTACTTTCACAAAGTGAATACAATTCATGGGTTGCTCTCAATTACTGTAGATGGATATGCATGTTTCAGCAAATGGTAAAAAATTTGAAACATAATAAGTGTAGCAGCTGTGCACCTGGGCATTCTCACATGATCTCTGTCCCAATTTTGAAATGCAAGGATTAAGCAAACAAAAGTGAGACAGCTTTCCTGTCACCTTTATTTTGCCAAACTGACTCAAATGAAGATGACTTTTGACTGTATGATTCCCGATCTGTAATTATTTCAGGAACAACTCCTGAAAAATTCAGAGCTATCACAAAACATCTGTTTCTCCCTCCACAATCGTTCAGACCCTGAAAATATTAAAACCGATTAAGGCGATTAAATACATTTAGCAGGGTGGTCCAGTTTAGCCTCTCAGAAAATACTGGAGAGAAGATAACCAAATCCGTCTGGAGTTTATTGATATTCCTTGGAATTTCATTATAAGAATGTGGGTACTGCTACAGCACATGGGGACTAACTCACACAGAATGTGGTCAAAGACAGTAGTCAACTTCAGTCCACAGGTACAGATAGCCATTTTTGAGTAACCTTCCCTAACGGCAGACTTTATGGAAACAGTTTGGGAGTACAACTAAAAATAAACTTCATGGGACTTTTATTTCCTAATTTAAAAAGATAAAACAATTTTTAATAAGAGACTGCTCTGTCCTACAGCCATTCACCTGGAAGGTAGCTCATTTGGAAGAGCTACTGATTATCATTGAGTTCTAGACCTTTTTTCGGTGTGTCCTATATCCTGACACTCACCCGTCAGTTTATTCATGAGTTCGTTTGGATCCACCGTCTTTGAAAAAAATTGAAGAAATTATGGCAAAATGGACTAGCCAATGTCTTCCAAACTCTACCATCAAATCAACACTAGACTATGACGAATCACATTTAGAGGAAAGTTTACAGACTCAAGTGTAAAAATTACTATGAACAATAAGAAAATTTTATCTCCTTTCTCTTCCTTTTCCAAAGTGTTCAAAATTACCAGCTACCATCTTGCATTCTAATTTGAAGTATTTAAAAAAAAAATCATGCCTCTAATAACGACAGTCAAAAAATTACTTGCTAAAGAGCATACTTATTCCCAGACTCCTGAGATACTGACAAGATGACAGCATTTCCAAGGCCCCTGTTCATCATTGTTCTGTAAGACTGTCAGTATGAAAGTGACTGATGCCTTCTCATCCACTTGCTTCCCCCCGCCCCATCAACCAACCAATTCTTTGTGACAGGCTCATTTTCAGGGCAAACAATGTTCTATGTGTTGGTCAGGTTTCCACACATGCATGTACAGAAGCAGAAATGTTACACAGGTAGAATTAACAAGGAAAGAAAACGGTGTTATGGCCATCTTTCCAGGGTCCAGGGATCCCAAGTGTGGTCAAGAAGAAGGGGCTGGACACAGCAAAGACATAGAGCCCATAATAGGACCCAGATGCCCGGGCCCAAGGGTGGTATTACTCACAAGGGTACTCACTGGAGCCATCCAAAGAGCACAGGCATAAGCTAATCCACAAGACTGGTACCCACGTCATTGCCTGCAGTTGGTCTGAACCGTGGCCCACACATGCAGGAGGTGTCACTGGAACCAGCACAGGCTGTGGGTTCCATCAGAGGATGAGGAGAGCCAGGCTCTCCAGGCTCACCTGCCCCCACCCCAGACACGACAGGCCACCTAGACCATGTGATTGCTTCCCTCTTTTCTCCCCACCTTCCTCTTCCTGCGTGCTTTCTACTTGTCCTGGCTTTATTTCAAATGGACCAACCCTGAGAAGCCCCTCTCTCCTCTTCCCTCACTGGGACCAGTCTTACTACATGTCCAAGGCTGAGGAGAGTCCGGACAGTTGAGGTCTCTGGGGTGAGTGGCTATTGTGTCAGTTCCTGTTCTCTAAGTTGGGCTGGTGCCCGACGCTACCCAGAACATTCCTGAAGGTAAATAACTTGTGATAGGGTCTGGCCTTTGAAATATAATTTGGTTGGTTTTCTCTGTGTGTGTAGGTATGTAAAAAAATAACTAAGTAAACAAATAAATACATTTTGATTCGATTTTTAAAAAAGGTGATTGGGTTCCTAGGAGTATCTTTGTACTTATAGAAATTTTAAAGTTATTTAAGCAGCAGGTATTGGAGATTCAGTTCCAGTGAATTATGACCAACTGGTTGTCTTGTACGACTAACATTCCATTTTTTTGGATATGCAGAATTATTTAAAACGTTGAGTAAGTCTTTAAGCATCTAACACATATACAATATTTTTAGGGGGAATAAAGATGAATAAGAAAAACTTCCTATTTTTAAATTTAGTTAATAAAAAGAATAGGATTAAAAGTACATGTTAGCTTTTAGTGATACTGTGCTGTTCTTTTTCTTTTAACTAAAGTATTTGCTTTTTCTTCTTTTATTAATTCAAATTAGAGTTAAAAATCTCTCAGTGTAAAATGCCAAGCTGGAATAATTAATCTACATCAGGAAATGGCAGAAGCAGCAGGGAGAATGAAACTCAAGGCTCAATTAACAATAAAAGAAAACTGCACTGTTGTGATATTTCCAGGGTGCCAGGTATCCTGGGATCAAGGTGGTCCCCAGCCCATGGAAGAGGGAATCACAGCAACCTAATAGGTTATATGATCCTTTGAATGAGAATTTAAGTATCAATCAGGTCTTCTGGCCACTGGAGGTGAAGGTGAAAGGGTAAAATAATTTTATCATTATGTGATCATAAAATAGAGTCATTAAGATAAATAGTAAATACACTTATGACATTCTTGTTGTAAAAGAAAAAAGGGGGGGTGGTTCCCTGGTGGCGCAGCAGTTGAGAGTCCGCCTGCCGATGCAGGGGACGTGGGTTCGTGCCCCGGTCCAGGAAGATCCCACATGCCGCAGAGCGGCTGGGCCCGTGAGCCATGGCCGCTGAACCTGCGCGTCCGGAGCCTGTGCTCTGCAATGGGAGAGGCCACAACAGTGAGAGGCCCGCATACTGCAAACAAAAAAAAAAGGGGGGGGGGATTATGAAGTACTTTTCGATCAAAGCAAACTCACTCAGGATAAAAATTGGGGGAGAATGAAGCCATCTCAGTGGTTCCACGGTGTAAACCACAGAAGAGATGATCTGTCAAAAGAACAGCAAGATTTCAGATCACTCTCCAGACACAGTATGCAAGGTGTTTATCCGGAAATGTCCAAGGAGCATAGGGACAATCCTTGAGTCAGTCAAACATTCCCGGGTGGCTTTGCTTATAGTGACTATACTTGTTCATTCCTAGAAATTCTATTTGGGCCTTTTAAAAATTTTATAGTCTCTTATTTTATGGTTTCTTTCAGCTTGCTCTAGTCACTCAAATTCCTGGATCCCCAAATCATTTAGTCTGCTGAAAGTGCTGACTCCTTCCTGGTGACTCATTTGTCTTGTCCTTGACATTTTTGAACTCTGAGCTTATCATCAGTGGGGTTTCTCTTCTTTCCTAAGGAGTTCTTGCATGATCTACTGTGTGGAAAAGCTTTGCAGAAAAGTGTTATGTTCACCTAATGCTAGGAAACCTCAGGGTTTCTAGACAAGTCTTCAGTTTATTCTTTTCAGCTCAGGTTTCTTTACAACAGACAAGCTGTAAGTTCAGACCCTGCCCTCAAACACGTCTGGTTTCTCAAAGGAGAAAAATTTCCCCACTTAAGCACCAGAGAGGACAAGCTTCCCTGGTGATCCCAAATCAGTGATGAGGCATTTTGAGCTCTTTCCACAGGTGGGGCTGCCCTTTCAGTCCACAGGCTTTGTGCAGAGATCCTGTTCCAGCTCCCTTCTCATCCAGCTTAAAATCATTTCCTTCTTTCTTGGTGGATATCTAAGTCCGCTTGGCTGCTACAACAAAGTACCATATACTGGGTGGTGGCTTATAAACAACAGAAGTTTATTTCTCACAGTTCTGGAGGCTGGAAGTCTGAATCAGGGTGCCAGCAGGGCTGGAGTCTGGTGAGGGCCCTCTTCCTGGCAGACGGCCACCTTCCTGCTGTGTCCTCACATAGCAGACGGGATGAGGAAGCTCTGTGGGGCCTTTCTTATAAGGGCACTAATCCTATTCTTGAGGGCTCCACCTTCATGATGATTCAATTCCCAAAGGCCCCACCTCCAAATAGCATCACATTGGGGATTAGGTCCCAACACATGAAGTTGCAGCTTGGGTGGGACGACACAAAAATATTCAGTTTATGGTAGTGAGCCTTTAGCATCTGGTCCTCTTTCCTCTTGGATTATATCTGGATCATAAAGCCTTGGGTTTAAGCTCCATCAGCTTCGATTTCTCCATTTCTTTTTTTTTTTTTTTTTTTTTGCGGTACGCACAGGCTCCAGACACGCAGGCTCAGCGGCCATGGCTCACGGGCCCAGCCATTCCGTGGCATGTGGGATCTTCCCGGACCGCGGCACGAACCCATGTCCCCTGCATTGACAGGCGGACTCTCAACCACTGTGCCACCAGGGAAGCCCCTAGACTATACCTTTTAGAATAGTTTTAGAAAAATTGAGAAAATAGTGCAGAGAGTTCCCATATACCCCACATCCAATTTTCCCCCTATTATTAACATCTAATATTAGTATGGCATATTTATCACAATTATTAAATCTATATTGGTACATCATCATTAACTAATGTCCATAGTTTCTTCAATTTCCTTTTCAGTTTTTTTCTGATGTCCTTTTTCTGTCCCAGGAACCCATCCACCAGGATCCCGCGTTGCCTTTGGTCATCGTGTCTCCTCAGACTCCTCTTGGCTGAGACAGTGTCTCAGACTTTTCTAGTGTTTGATGATTTTGACAGTTTTGATGAATGCTGGTCTGGTGTTTTGTAGGATGTCCAGTATTGGGATTTATCTTTCTATTTTCTCATGATAAGACTGAGATTGTAGGTTTTGGGGAGGAAGACCCCAGAAGAGAAGAGAGCACTTCATCACGTCAGAACAAGGGTGCACACCGTCCACATGACTTTCCCCTGTTGATGTGGATCTTCATGACTTGGCTAAGGTACTGTTTATTTGTCAGGTTTCTCCCCTTCTTTTCAGGACTCCTTGGTGCATCCACTCATCGCTTGCATCTTGTTCACACATTAGTTCATGGCACATGCTTAAGAAGGCTTTTAGTGAGGTCTCTCTTTTGTTCAATTTTATTTTATTATTTTTTCCTTCATCCTCTATCCCTTTACCCATCCATGCCATGCCTACCCCAATATATCCTCTTAACATATTAAATGTAGAACCATCCTATTTATCTTCTCTATCCTTATTAGATAAAAGGTGGTATTTCTGCATGCATAATTTAAAAAACACCTATGTGTTACAATAACTTTTTAAAGAAACTTTCTTCAAATAACATTAGGTTTGGGTAACCATCCAGTTCATTACTTCTGACTGCTGCCTAATGGTTCTTTGGGTATATCAACCATATTTTCTTTTATCGATGACTCAAATTATGGAGACTAGAATACTTCCAGCTTCTCTGTCCACACCAAGTGCTTGAGTTAATTCCTGGGATGGTCTCCTTATGGTCCTGTGGGAGAATTTTCCCCTCTTATTTGCCCAGGGGTAGAAACACTGGGTCCTGGGGCTTTTTGCAATCCAGCTCCAAAGCGCCTGCACCTGTTTACATGGGATGTGAGTGCTTCTTTGCCCACATCCTCCCCAGGATTTAATTTTATTTGACTTTGCAGCATTCTCCACACTGATGGGTATAAAGCAGTCTATCCTTACTGTTTTCATTTGTATTTTTGATTATTAGTGTATCAGTCAGGGTTCTCCCACCCCACGGTCAGTCAGGTTGACACAGAGAATTAACCATCACAATTAGTAAGGTCTAACTTATTTTTACAAGTCTTACCATTTGTTTGCCTCCTATGAATTGCCTAATCCTCTCCTCTGTCCATTTCTTTTTTTTTTTTTTTTTTGTATTTTGTGATTTTGCCCTTCCAGTGGATGTGGACTAAAGTTTCTTGCACACTCTGGATACCTGCTGCAATTACTTTGTCCCAGCTTTCACCTATGTTTATGATGCCCTTACTCAAAGTAGTAATCTTTTATTTTGCTGTAGTCAAATACATCAAATTCTCAACTTATGGTTTGGCCTCTGTGTATCTTGTTTAAGAAATATTTTTCTTATGGTGGTCAATATACTATTTTAGATTATGAATTTATACAATTTGATATTGAGATAAAACTAATTTTTCTCCATGGAGTGAGCCAATTTTCAACATCAGGCACTGAACATCATCTTTATCCTGTGACTTATGATGTCAAGATCACCAAACACAAGGTTCCCTTAAGTACCCAGCTCTGATATTGGATTCTAGTTTGCTGGGTTACTATTAACTTATAACTATTGATCATACTCAATGCCGGTCCTAATAAAAAAGCATAATTATATAAGTTATAGTTAAATGGGCTTATGTTTTTCTCTTATCTCTACATATCCATACTTTACTTGTCTTTCAAAATCCAAC
This sequence comes from Pseudorca crassidens, assembly GCF_039906515.1. NCBI lineage: Eukaryota > Metazoa > Chordata > Mammalia > Artiodactyla > Delphinidae > Pseudorca > Pseudorca crassidens. The sequence continues at coordinate 10,171,041 of NC_090298.1, forward strand.
CTCTCTGTGGATTCTTCTTAAATACTCGTTTTAATTTAGTTGTTTAATTCATTGCATGTCCAAGCACCCTATCTCCCCCGCTAACACTAAACCCCAAAGAGGTAGTAAAACCTCTAAATCTTTGCCACTTACCAGCTGCGTGACCACTGGCCAGTTTCGTAGGCCATCAGAGCTACTGTTTCCTCTTCTTATGGGGCAAAATAAAACAACAGGATTAATGAACATTTATTGCATGTCCTATTGCATAGTTCTAGGAAGTAGCAAAGATTATTACTGACGTTTTGTAGACAAAAATTTGAAGCTTGCCCAAACTTACACAGCTAATAAGTAACTGCTAGAGTAGGGATTTAAACCCAGGATGTCTAAAGATAAAAATCTCTGTTCCTACTTTTACGCTATATCCCCTTATTTGGACCATAGGGAGAGAGGTCTACTTCAATGATCAGTAATTATTATTTACCTAACTCATGAACTATGGAATAGAGCAGAACCTCTCACAACCTCAGCTTGCTCCAGTGGCTTTATGACAGTTAACACAGAAGAACATTCCTCATGGGAAATAGAAAATTCACTGTCTTTATCTGAACAAAACCATAAAAATAATAATGGTTCCAAGGTACTGAGGGTTAATATTTTTTGCGAGGCCCTATGTTTAAGCACTTGGATTCTATAACTCATTTAATGCTTATATTGTTCTAACATGGTAGATACTTATATCCCCAATAACTGAGATTTTGCTAGGTCAAGAAACTTCACCAAATTACACAACTAGTATGGGCAGAGCTGGACTTCAACCTAGATTTCTCAGTCTCCAAATCCTTCTATTTTAACTATTTGGTATAAAGTTTATAATTTTAATGTATTTTCTAGCTATTAATTGTTTTTTATTTTCTTTTTATATGATCTTATGACATATTTTGTAGTATAAGAAATGAAATTAGACACATTTGAACCCTCTTCTACTGAAATAGTTTCTTTCATTTTTTTTTTCTTTAACAAGGAGAAACAAGGACTGATTATACTCAGAATTTATTGTTTCCTACTGTCTTTAAAGCACAGTTGGTGATGTTATCAACATCTGTAAATAAATTCCAGGAAGAGAATATTGCTTTTGATAAAGGTATGTACTGACAGTAAATGCTAAACAAATAGGTGACACATGCTACTAATCAGTGTGTCCCTCTCTATCTGACAGACACATATTGACGATGACTTTTAAAAGCTCAGACAGTTCATTCTGTAAAGGCCAAAAACGGGTTCATTAAGTATCGTGCCAAAATCATCCTGAGAAAAATTGATATGGGAACTCCCTGTCATTGTAAAGGCTTAATTTCCAGGTAGGAGTTACCCATGACAAAGAGAATAAATATAACTGTTAAGAAGAACAGGAATTAGGTTTAATATGACATTAGTTCCCAAAGTAAAGTCACAGGGTACTGGAATTTGGTACTATTTAACTATTAAAATTGTTAAAGTGAATAAATCTATGTCTGGGCTATAATATGGGCTGGCAAAATGACTTGTCCTTCCCGTTACCATGTGAAAACAACTCAGCCTTTATTTTCAGGAGCAAACATTTTAATATCCAAAGACATCCCCCAAACCTGTTTAATTTCTTGCCTTTAAAATTAAATGCTGAAGAATGAAAGGTACCACTGTGTGAGGCTCTCATCTGATATGAGTACTTACTTCATCCTGGTTTATTTTATGGTGGATTTTCATTTGAGTCCTATGATTGTTGGAAAACGTTGAACTTAACAGAACTCTTACTAATGTGTTGATTCTCACTTTACAGCTTATGGGATAACCAGCAATAACTTTCAGTGGAATTCTCTCATGCTTTGCCATAGCTTTGTATAAAATGCTTGGCACCAGTACCATCCTTTGTTGCATAATTGAAGATAAATTTTGTCTCTTATTATGCTTTTCCTAAGTTTTTTTGCTTCACCCATTGATTTTTTCCAGATAAACTTTAGATTAATTTTTATTTCCTATATTTTGCCTCATCCTTAATGAATTGGGTTTTTTACCTGGAACTGTATTCAATCTATAAGTGTGTTGGGGAAGAACTTACATCTTTTCAATGTGCAGTTTTTACACAAAGTCTCTCAATAGATAACACTTTTATCACTTCTATAAGTTTCTGCATTTAGATTTCAAGCAGTTTTGGTTGAAATAACTTCCAAGAATGTTATAGTTCTGCAGCCGCTGAATTTGAGATCTTATACTGTTAAGTTTTCTAACAGGTTCTTACAGATATTTAGGGCTGCTATTGATTTTTTTAATTATAGCATATTTTCTAATTTGGAAAGATTTACAGTATGAAAGTGTTAGACTGACCAGCAATTATGTGACGTCAAGTTTGGTACAAAGAGTGAAATGGATAAAACTGAAATGTTTCCTAGTCTCATCTAAGATGAGAGACCTTTACTGATTAAATTTTAGCAGTGTCACCCATACTTAAAATTTAGTGGCAGGTCAAAATCTTCAGCAGAAAATACAAAATGGATTGCCAGACCTCAAGAGCTAAAGTAATGGGATTCATTTTATAGCTAGAGCCTTTGAGTATAGGACTAAGGAGAATAGATGACAATTACATTCTCAAAGATTTTATAGCACACAACAGAGGCATGCCAACAGCATGAGGGGGGAGGAGAGAAAATGCAAAATCAATAAGAGGCAACTGTGACTTGTAGCATCTCCTAGCACACTCCGGGCATTGAATGTCCACATAGTTTATTGTAAGTAATAAGCTTTCTCTAGACCAAGTAATAAAGATTTAAGCAACACCTGGCATCCCAAGGGCATCCATTCAATTGAGAAGGGGATATTGAGTTCTGGATGGGGCAGCATTCACAGTGGCTTCCAGAGCAAAGGAGGGAGCCCAAGCAGGTTTATTCTCACTGATGCTGAGAAGAATTCACTGGTACAGTCAACAAGAGAGGGGATGGTTCCAACACCTCTCCCAGGGAAGATGTTCATATCAGGCGAGAGTTAAAAACCTCTCCTGGTGCACCAGGAAGAGGATACAGCAGGTATGCACACAGTCAAAACACTGTAAGAAGACCAACTACTGAATCAGGAACTGAGGAGGAAGTTAGCAAGGACAACTATGAATAACAGGACAAAGTCTGAGGTCAGGGTATCTAAGAAGAGTCTCTGTAGGGCACACAGCTATTCCAATGGGTATGCTGGGTATAACCCTCAGGGTGCAAAGGAGCTGCACCCATCCTAGTGAAACTGCAGTGACAAGTGAGAACATATCCCTTACCCCTCTTATAATTTTAAGCTCCTGCATGAGCATGTGACCAAGCCTGGCTAGAATTAAAGGGCCCTTTCTTCCTTGGTAAGCAGCAAACACAAGAGCCTTAAGAAAAGCATCGATGCTGTTTGGAGCTGAGGGCACACAAACAAGAGAGATATCTGTATATGATCATTTGGTTTCCACTGAGATTTGTCTAGAGAAAAACCAAACCTTTGTAACTGCAGATTTTTGCATTCTGGCCATGTGAAATTGGAAGGAAAAAAAAATTAAGCACAGTTTCTATGGTTAAGACTTTGATTATTTATTTAGATACTTATTATATATTTAATGATTAAATTCATTATTAGCCCCTACTCTATGCATTGGGCAAGATACTGTGTTCTCCACCCCCCCTCCTCTAAATAAGCAAGACTTATCAAAGATCTTCCAATCTATCCAGTGGGAACATAAATATTGTAATACAAAAAAATATTTTTATAACAGTGAGAATCAAGTTTCAAAAATGGCATCAGGAGAGCCCAGGAGAAAGAGAAAAAAATAGTCGCTCTACTTTCCCTCCCTCTCCAATGGTATTAGGTGGTAGACCCAAAGGAGGTAATTAGGATTAGATGAAGTCATGAGGGTGGAGCCCTCATGAATGGGATTAGTGCCCTTATAAGGGTCATAAGACCATTTGCTTTCTCTCTCTGCTCTCTGCCATGTGTTGGAAGTTTGTAACCCTGAAGAGGAATCCAGCAGAGTCAGACCATGCTGGCACCCTGATCTTGGACTTCCAGTCTCTAAAGATGTGAGCAGTAAATTTATGTTGTTTATAAGCCACCCAGGCTATGGTACTTCTGTTACAGCAGCCCAAATAGACTAAGACAAAACTTAATCAAGAAGTGAGAATCAAAAAACTACTTTGGAGAAAGTAGTATTTGACCTTGGCCTTGGGCACTGGGTAGCTTTCAAAAGACAGAGGTGGGGACTAGAGATTTTCTTGGTGGAAAATCAGAGAGAGGGCACCAAGACAAAAGGGGCCCTGGCACGTGTCTACTCCAAAGTCATGGCTTGGCTTGGAGCATCATTGTGAATATTGGATGGGAATTTTTTTTTTTTTCTTATGAAGTATCTTTGAAGACCAGGATAACTGTAATTTCTCAGTCTTGACGTCATTATATATGTTCAAACCGAGCCCCTTAGATGAGTCCCATTAGTTCAGCAAGTTCCCTATGGTTGTTTCCCAGCTCTTTTTACTATATTACAAAGTATCTTACATGGTACCCTTGAAGTGTCCTCAGCACTTGTATTGTGTACACCTGACTCTCACTGGCTCTGTGTGCTTCTGGGGCATCTCCTTGTCAGCCATTTGCATTTGCCCAGCAAAGTTGAGGTGTGATTATTAAAGCTGTGCTGCTTCCACAGGGATAATTTTCTGAACCACCAATCTATGGAAAGTCTTTAAGTTAGAGGTTATAAATTAAGCAAGTCTCACATTCACACTGCAAACAAGGCAATGTGGCTCATGAGGTTTATTTCACATACACAGTCTGTGTGAGCTACAATGGATATTGGCAGAAAGTGAGAGAATATAGAATTGATGAGAGGTTTTTGTCTTTGTTTTTCTGGTTTGTTTTTTGTCCAGTAAGACCAAGGGGTTATATGACTTACGAAGCTTACTCAAGAAGCCAAACTGCGAGAAATTAAATTTAGGATTCCAGATACACAAGGAGCAGTGGATGACTAATTCCTACTGCCTTCTCTCCACCCTAGAACCTAAAAGTGAACAACTAATGGCATAAAAATTTCCAATACACCATCCTGAATCAGTTTGGGTCCAACAGCATTTATTATATGCCTAATTTGAGTGTGCAAAACACTTGATTAGACTCTTCCTCTCAAGGAATTTAGGGGACACACACATATAAAGAGTGAATTCTAATCAGGACAGAAGGAATGCCTAAAATTTGATGTATTAAGCTTTCCCAATGCTATCAATTAAAGTAAGAACTTGGATATTGTAATACATTGCAGAGTCAACTGATAAGGGAAAGCAAAAGCTGAAACAATTCAACTTTTATATTTTTCTACTTTCCATCTTTTTAAATTCTTTTTTTTTTTTTTTTTTTTTTTTTTTGCGGTACGCGGGCCTCTCACCGCCGTGGCCTCTCCCGCCGCAGAGCACAGGCTCCGGACGCGCAGGCCCAGCGGCCATGGCCCACGGGCCCAGCCGCTCCACGGCATGTGGGATCCTCCCCGACCGGGGCACGAACCCATGTCCCCCGCATCTGCAGGCGGGCTCTCAACCACTGCGCCACCAGGGAAGCCCTACTTTCCATCTTTAAATGCAGCGTTGCTCTGGGCATCTTATGTCCTATAGTTACATAAAGGAAAGAGACCACCTCATATTGCTAAACCTGAACGGACTCAAACCAAAGAATTTTGGGAACTAATTAACTTGGATTATCCACTTACGGGCTTGTAACGCTATCCATAGTTTTACATTATTACTGACTTTTCAGAATTTCAGAACGCCTTTAAATTCCCACTTGACTCTTCTGTGCTCAGCTATAATTACCAATAAAAGTTATTACTTGGATGATTTACTAGGTGCCAGACAACATACTACGTGAGTTACATGCACAATTTCACTCAAACTTCTCAATAATAATGCAAGATAAGTATTATCATTCATGTTTTTCAGGTGAGGCAATGTAGGGCCCAGATAGGTAAGGAAACTTTGGAGGCAAAACTGAACACCAGCTGATTCTGAATCACCTTCACATATTTACAGCTCCACACACCCACACACTCAACAATCTTCCCTGTAACAGCTTCTCACAAGTTTCTTTTTCTATAAATAATAACATCCATTTCCTATCCAGTATGGGGACATGCCCAGAGGGCATTATATCTGGGTAGAGCAAGAAATCTAGACTAAACACACATGATTATTGTTAGAAGTTAATTAAAGGATAGCCCCAAACACTGAAAAAAGTAAAGTGCTATATAAATGTAACATTTTAATACACTTTATAGTAAAAAATAATACTAAACAATTGTGTAATATTGAAGCCACAGTTGTGTTATCAGAGATATTTCTGTGCTTGTCTTTTCCTTCCAACTAAATTATAACATTGTACAGAATGGAAAGGGTTCAAGATACCTTCGAATGACTGAAGTGAACCATCCCCCTTTTTATCAATATATAAGGGTCTCATTTTAACATAGAAACTTGGTGGATTCACATTTAAGAATATTTGACTAAGGAAATAATTGGCCCTTAGTCATGTCTTTTCTAACTTGACTAGAACAAGTTGAATGTCAAGAAGAATGAGACTGTGTTGAATGATTATTAGTGAAATCAGTCCCATAGCTTTACAGGTGGAATTTTTACATCTCACTGTTTTATTAGCAGATCATGATTTATACCACACTTATCATGACAACTAACTCTCAACTCTACAGGATCTGGTCTTTGAAAAGCAAGTTATTTTTGTTTTTGTTTTTTTAACAACTATATGAGGGTAATCTTGGACAGAGTAGACACACCTGATAGGGAGGTAAATTCAACCCAAGGCAAAAACGTTTACGAGTTAGTACATATCACCTATCTTGATATGACCACAAAACCACCGCTTACAAGTTTATCTTTCTATTGTGGTTTCAATGGTCTATGAAGAATTTCTTTTCATTGGGTAATGCTTTTCACTTTTCCTTAGAAAATTTGGGTGGAGGCTAAGAAAACATTGGTACAAATAGTGAACCACTGGCAATTAACTCTTGTACTCTTGTGCTGTCTGGTTTTTAGGGATTTAGGATCAAGCAAATATGACTGCTGTCAAATAGTGAGGCATTACCTTAAATCATTCAGCTTTGGGTGAAAGGGTTTTACCTCAAGTTAACTCAGTCAAAAAAACAATATGACTTTGGTAAAAACTAACCTATTAGAATGATTTTTCATTACCCACTTAGAGTAGACTTCATGCCAGGCTTTTGCTCTTGTATGTATGTATGGATTGATACATGAATGTGTGTGCACATATTTTTTTCCTTCTATTTCATAGAAGACTGTAATTTCTCCCACCCTATTTTATCAATTTGTATCCATCACATTGTGAACCCACTGCCTTTGCTGTGCTTGGGGGACCTCTGAATTTGATGTCTATTTTACAAAAGTAGTTTTTATAGCACAGCTGATTGAATGTAGAATCCTGCATTTTACCTGTGGCTCTGAAATTGCCCCCATCCCTTGCACTTTCATAAACTGCTTTCATATCCTGTGTGAGACCTGTGAAATCTGGCTACGTGGCTCTCAGAAGACGGGAATTGCTGGAGCAGTGGCTTTTCAGCCTGTTAAGCACAGTGTCTTTGGAGCACTTTGTCAAAACACATCAGACCAGCCACATCCGCTCATTTATCTGAACCAGAGAAAACAGCTTTTAAGATCTTCTTAGATAGGGCATATTGCTGCTGCTTGATGACTTCCCAAAGGTATACATTATTTTTCCCCTTGACGGCCTGAACTTCTCATTGGCCTACTATAATTATGCATGTTATTTCACAGTCCTCTGAAATCTGCACTGGTCCATGAGTACTCTGGCTTCCTGAAAGCAACTTAGTCATCTCCACTGCAATTAATTGTGAACTTGGAACTTTTTAACACAGTCGATCTGCTAAGCTTAAATCTGAACATAAAGAAATGCAAATAGGATTAGATCGAAGATTAGACCTAAGGTTAGGAGACACTAGATGAAAACTGTATCCACTCTGATGACCTCCCTCACTTAAAGTCTCATTGTGGTCCAAACATGTTTTTGTTTTTTTAATAAAGTTATTTATTTATTTACATATATATATATATATTTATGGCTGCATTGGGTCTTTGTTGCTATGCACAGGCTTTCTCTAGTTGCGGCGAGCGGGGGTACTCTGCGTTGTGGTGCATGGGCTTTTCATTCGGGTGGCTTCTCTTGTTGTAGAGCATGGGCTCTAGGTACATAGGCTTCAGTAGCTGTGGCACATGGGCTCAGTAGTTGTACCTTGCAGGCTCTAGAGTGCAGGCTCAGTAGTTGTGGCTCACGGGCTTAGTTGCTCTGCAGCATGTGGGACCTTCCCAGACCAGGGCTCGAACCTGTGTCCTCTGCATTGGCAGGTGGATTCTTAGTCACTGCGCCACCAGGGAAGTCTGCAAAAATGTTTAACTATAACATTAAAAAAAAAATACTAAACACCAGAGGGGGAAACAAACTTGGAATTTTAATTCAATGCCACTCTAAGCAATCTTGGACAGGGTAATCACCTCTTTACGATTGAAAGTTTCCACCAGCAAAACACAGAGCGCACTCTTTGTATCTCCGGTGTTATTTTATTTTATTGTTTTTTGCGGTACGCAGGCCTCTCACTGCTGTGGCCTCTCCCATTGTGGAGCACAGGCTCCGGACGCGCAGGCTCAGCGGCCATGGCTCACGGGCCCAGCCACTCTGTGGCATGTGGGATCTTCCCGGACCGGGGCACGAACCGGTGTCCCCTGCATCGGCAGGCGTACTCCCAACCACTGTGCCACCAGGGAGGGGAAGCCCCACTGGTGTTATTGTTTGAAGGAGCTGATTATAGAACTTTCCTCTCTGACCTGCTGCTCCCATGATGTAAGTGAGGTGCGCAGATGAAGAACCCTGAAAACTCCCTTCAGAGCCCCAGCATATTATGTCTCATGTCAATTCAGTAATAGTTCTTTACTCTGCTGAAACCACTTAGATATGTTTCTGTTAACTAAACCCCAAATAAAATGAGCCCTCTTTATGATTTAAAAATGTGTGTGTTTACACGGATATATAATTCAATAGATTATTTAAGAAAAAAAGAGTTCTTGGAAGAGAAGCAGGGACGCAGAGCCCCATGCAGGTGAGAGAGTTTCCAGGTGTGTGGGGTGGTGGGCTGTCTAGGAGACTGGTGGGTGGGAAGGGGTTGACATCAAGTGAACTCTCCAGGCTGCTGGAGTCACAGACCCCAGGAAGGCAGGTAACAGGGCAGCTGTGTAGGAAATAAATGTGGGCATAAGTCAACCCACAGTGCTGTGCTGAGCCATGTTGGAGCCTGAGGCCAAAGGAGAAATGTGCCCCTATATCCACTCATCAAAACACATTCCCATATTTTGAACCAAGTAGAATAAGTTAATATATGTTCTACAATCAAAAAGCATGACACCACTACTGTACGTAAAAGAGATAAACAACAAGGTCCTACTATGTAGCACAGGGAACTGTATTCAATATCCTGTAATAACCTATAATGGAAAAGAATCTGAAACAGAACATATATATATATATATATATATATATATATTCAGATACATATATATACATATGTACATCAATAAAATTTTTTTAATTAAAAAAGAAGCATGACTTTAAAGCCCCCATGCTGCTCAATCTTTCCCAGGCCATTGTCAACCCTCGTACACACAGCTGGAAGGGATGCGCGGCTGACTGCGAAGGACACTGTAACAGTAACTAAGGGTGCCACTGACCAGGGTCATAAAACACAACTGCCTGCCTTTATGTAAAGTCTCCACATCATATTGATGGACTGTTTGCCTTAACCTGGGCTTTTAAAAATATTGACTTAAAATAGCATTTTTCTCTATTAACTGTGGTTCATTGTGGTTGTTGTGGTTGTTGGCTCCCCCTTAAGTTCTGTGCCGCTGGAAGTTCCTCACTTGCTTTACCCTAATCCTGCTCCATCAGCCAGCATTAAGAAAGTAGTAATAATAAAATGAAAGGGAACGAAACAGGAATCCTCTGGGTGCCTCATCCATAGGAAGCTTGAGTACTTTTTATTTTAAACATTCATATCTGCACTGAGAGGCCTGGGCTATAAAATGTATTCCTTCCTGCAGTCACAGCCAAACAAGGTGGAAAGCCACTGGTACAGGGAGACCAAACTCTCCCGGGAATCTCCCGGGAGTCACCGACACCAGCAGTCAGTACAAGCCTCACTGTTTGCAAAGTGTTTAGCTATGCTGTTTCTTTCTGAATTCCTTTCGACTGTAAAGGGTAAAGAACAACATACAGCCTTGAGGGTTGGAGGGAGCGCCTGACCCCCTGCTATTGCCTCCCTGGGTCTGAGGAAAACGTCTTTGTACCAGTTCAAAAGCTATAGATCAAAAGTCCAACTCTCTCCCACCACCGAAGCCCAGCCTCATACCTGAACTAGATTTTGCTCTGGCATAGACCTCAGTATTGCAGGAGGCAGTGTTGGGAGGTTTCCCAGGGCCCTTCCTGTGCACGCTTCTATACTTTGCATCTTTCTGGCAGCTCCTCAGTCTGGAGTGTGTACCCCCCAGCACATCGTGTTTTTAGGGATCAGTCTGTAGAGCAAGGCCCCTTTGTGAAATGCTCCCCTGCTACCTCCACACACACACTATTTAAATGATAAATATTCTAAGCACTGACCCCAACAGTATTCAAGATTCAGTGCATGGAATGGGCTCTAGGTACATAGGCTTCAGTAGTTGTGAATGCATTCATTTATGCATTCGTTTATGCATTCATTAAACAAAGAATTTGTGACTGCCTTTTATGTATCCCACTCCTTTCTAGAGGCTGGGAGTGAAGCAGTGAATAAAAGGATCAAAACTCCCTGCCCTCAAGGTGCTAACATTCCAGTGGGGAAAGACTGCCAATAAATAGATACATAAGTAAAATAGATGGTGAGTCAGAGAGAGAGAAGTGCTGGAGAGGAAAATGAAGCAGGGATGGGGTGGAGACCGCCCATAGTGGGCAGATGTCATTTTAGGTAGGTTGGTCATTAAAAAGAAAAAAAAAAAGTCTCACCCAATCTAAAAAACTATACAAATGAACTTATTTGCAAAACAGAAACAGACTCACAGACATAGAAAACAAACTTATGGTTACCAAAGGGGGAAGGGGGGATGGATAAATTAGGAGTTTGGGATTAACAGATACTCACTACTATATATAAAATAGATAAACAACAAGAACCTACTGTGTAGCACAGGGAACTATATCCAATATCTTATAATAACCTGTAATGGAAAATAATCTGAAAAATACATATATATACATATATATATAACTGAATCACTTTGCTGTACACCTGAAACATTGTAAATCAACTATACTTCAATTAAAAAAATAATACATTAAAAAAAACAGTCTCACCGAGAACCCACTGAGAAGGGGACATTTGAACAAAGACTTTAATCAGATGAGGGGGTAAGTGGTGAACTAGGGGGTTGGTGGGAAAGTTCTAGCAAATGCAAATCCCTGAGGCTGAGCTTGGCTGGAAGACTCATTATCAGCAAGGAGACTAAAGTATTGAAACCAGAAGGGGTGAGTGGGTGGTGCAGGGAGTGTGGTTGGGTGGGAAGGAGGGATAGTAGGAAGAGGGAGAAAGCAGACTGTATATGGGGTCTTTGAGGCCCCTGTAAATATTGGACTTTTCTCTGAGATGGGAAAGCTTAGACAGGTATCTGAGGGAGGAGTAAAATGATTTGACTTTTGTTTACAGGCTCCCTCTGGCTACTATGGAAATGAGTTTGCTTGGGGACAAAGGTGAAAATGGGCGGAGGACAGAGGTGGCTGGGACAAAGGTGGCAGCAGAGGAGCAGAAAAAACTGTCTGAATTCTGGATAATTTTTGAATTCAGAATAATTTTATTCTGAATAATTTGAATTCAGAATAATTTTTGAAGTTAGAGCCAATGGGTCTAATGAATTGAATACCTGATGTGGTAAAAAATGAGAGTCAGAGATAACACCTGAGTTTTCCTATCTGACCAGCTGGAAGTGTGGAATTGCTATTTCCTGACTTGGAGAGGCGGGCGCAGAAACTCAGGTTTGGGATGGGTGAGAGCAGAAGTCCACTTTTCACCCTGGGGAGTGTTAGGTGCCCATCAGACATCCAAGAGGCCATGAGAGTTGGAAGCTCTGGAGTTCATGGAATTTGGAGTTCAACGGAGAATTCTGGGCTGGAGATAGATATTTGGCAGTTGGCAGAGAACAGATAGCATTTAAAGTTGGAGTGGACTCAACTGGCAGGCTTGGTTCATTGTGCTGTCGGTTGTTTTAAAGGAGAATTTGTGTGTCATTAGATGGAGCATGTAACCCTTGATTACTCTCTTTTGCTCCCATCACTCTCTTTGGCTTTATACCTGTCCTATGCCACCTGCATGATGCCCAGGCTCCCTGTAAGCTCCTCACGAATGAGTAGGGATCTTGCTGATTTCTGGTGCAGAATAGTGAAAGGGCTCAACAAAGTTTAGAGGAATGTCAAGTCCTAGGAGTATATGGGAAGATTAGAAAGTGAGGGAGGAAACAGACTGAGAAGAAAGAAATGTCCCAGAATGGACTTTTCATTATCAGGCAGACTTAGGGGATAGAAAACCGGATTGTTAATACAAGTGAATCAAGAGGGTCGAATTGAGAAGGGCATTAAAAGCAGGCCTTAGAACTAGAGATCAGAATCAGTCTGGGTCAACGTGGCGGCACAAATTTGTTGGCATCACGAATCAGCCTCCCCAGTCTGGTTTTCCAGTTGCATTTTAGCCACACTCGATGTTCAAGTAGCTAAACTGAGGACCCCTCCACATTTCACACACATCCACGTTTGTTCACACCTCCTAGATCAGGCTCTTCTCCAAGCCCTTCCTCTACTCTTCTACCTGTGGACACTCCCTCCTTATTCAAAGCTCTCACCAAGAATTTGCTTTTGAACATCTCCCATCACTACTTCATATAAACTTTAGACTCTGTCACATGGTGGTGTGCAGAGTTGACTTCGGGTCTGAATCAGTAATTTGGCTCACATACATCAAAGTATACATGGTATACTGTATAGGCAGCAGTGCAACACCTATGGAAGAGCCAGTAAATGTGTGTTCCATTTGATGTAGCACAAGAGCTAGAAACAGAGAGCTGACAAGTAAGAAAGGGTCAGTCTTTCGTGGGAAGGGGCTATATCCAAAGGGAACCAACATCTACTCACTAGGGAAGGCAGCAACTCTATCCTGTAGAGAGGAGTCCGTGGATCCCAAACATGCTGAGATGGGTCACCCAAGACCAACTCTTCCCTGCCCCCATGTTGGATTCGGTTTTGTTTTGTTTGTTTGTTTTTGCGGTACGCGGGCCTCTCACTGTTGTGCCCTCTCCCGTTGCGGAGCGCAGGCTCAGCGGCCACGGCTCACGGGCCCAGCCACTCTGCGGCATGTGGGATCTTCCCGGACTGGGGCACGAACCCATGTCCCCTGCATCGGCAGGCGGACTCTCAACCACTGTGCCACCAGGGAAGCCCACGGTTTTGTTTTTTAATTTCATGTTCACAAAGTGGAACCAAGCAGAAACCTGCAAGGCACCCCTCCCTCCGCCAAGCACAAAACTGAGCAGTTAATGATTAGGACGACAGAGTCACAGGCTCAGTGTCTGATGCACGTTCCTGAGTCGTTTTACTATAACTGACACCAGAGGAAAAAAAGCTAACTGCATGATGACCAGGCAGTAGCCATGACATAAGCTGCTCCATCCTGAGCAGTACTGAATCTATGGCTAAGCAGTTCCAAGAACTGGTCTCAAGAGAATGGGATTAACATTATTGCTTATAATAACCAATATCTTTATGGGCATCAAATAATTGTAGCTTGCTCTGCTCGTATATTTAGGCGGGCAATTAAAATTGTCAGGAAAGAGATGCTACAGACCCTTGTTGACCCACTCTGAGAATACGGTGCCTATGTCGGCATGAAGTTACAGAAGATAGACCTTCGCCCTAATCCCATAGAAATGGGATGATGTTTTTTGACAAGTGGGGATTTGTAAGCAGCTCTTTGCAGGAAACCGCCCTCGGCAGGAAGCCCTTTCTGTTGTCACTTTAGCAAAGCTATATCGTAACTAACTTTTAAACTGGGCACCCCCATGCTCTACTCATCTCCGGCCCTAGCACATCTTTCAAATCCTTTAATCACACAATACCTTGTGTAACGTGTCGGTTCTTTCCGTAGATCAAAGAAGTAGAAATGAAGAATAAATAATTAACAAATGACCAGATCTCTTCCCCAGCTTCCCCTTCAGTAAACTGAACAAACTGTGTGACCAAACTGTGTGAACAAGATAACGTCTAGAGGGGAATCATGAGGAGTCAACAAGCCTGCACACAGTGGGGTTTGGTGACGACCCTGACCCCCATCTCAATGATTAACTGAGTTGCTTCCCAGTTTCCCTTTAAAAGCTTTGACAGCCCAGCAGAATCTTCGGAGGTGGTTTCTGGGAGACGTTGCGTCCACCATCTCCCCAGATTGCCGGCATTCTGATCAAAGGCACCTTTCCTTCCTATCAACATCTGTGGGTACCGACTTTGTAATTACACAGCGAGCAGCAGACCCGATGCATTGGACTATTCGATAACAAAAGCAGTCCTTTGCTTCTTAATTTAACTTTTCATACCTGACACTGAAAAATAATTACCTTTGATGGAGGATAAATATTTGGTGACAAATACACTCTTCACTTCTAAAAGGCATTTAAGGCATTTCAGCTACGGTTTAAAAATGAGCTTCCTGGTTTTGGTTAGTACAGTAGAGTTCACCAGAGTCTACTGATAATCGGTGAATAAATAAAATGTGCTGTGTCGGCAAAATTAAGAATCATAACCTGAAAAAGATGTGAGGAAAAAAGAAGAAAGTACTGAAATTCAATTAATCAGACAGTATATTGCATGCCGCTCTGTAGGTTCTGAGTTTCAGGGGACTCAATGTAAATATAGGACGCTCAAGAGTCTTATAATCTAATTCAGAACATGAAAACGGACGGATATGGAACAGCAGGCCAGACTGTATGTTGGGGGAGGCTATTACCAAAGAGACAGGTGAGAGCAGTTCAGAAAACAGATATTATTGTCATCTGCACTTTATAGACCAGGAAATGGCCACTTGGACAGACTAAGTAAACTGCACCAGGTCAAACTGGGAGTCAGCGACAGACCTGAAATTTAAACCCAGATCTGCCTCCAAACTCTATGCTCTTAACCATTACCTTGTAGTTTACTGAGGAGATTCTATATTCCAGGCCCTTTAGTTTTCCTTGATAATTCTGCATATTATATTCTGTTATTTTAACTATTCTAAAGCACAGAGAATGAGAGAGAGAGTATCTGTACGTATTTATATAGAACAAGCATGAACTCATAAAAATCAGACAAACAAATACTACCTTATTTATGAAAAGAAAAGCAAAGATTCTAGTTAAAATGGTAGCAAACAAATAGAGCAGTTTTTAAAATGACGAGCACAATGTATACTAGAAAATGCTCCCACAGTCAGCAACCCTTACCTTCACTAGGGTATCTAACCATGTCCTGGAGTGCCTACCAACACTTTCCAAAAGAAATGTAATAGGAAAAATACAAAACCCTCTCTACTGATACTTGATTTTATCATACACCGAGAAGGGTCAAAAATAATCAACTGAAAAATATCTTTAATTACCACGTCTCCAAAAAAGAAATCAGCTTAATGACAGGTTATATATCAAAAACTCAATAGTTTTTCCATATGTTGGCAAAAACACAACATAATGTAGAATATTATTGGGGGAAAAATTCACCATAGGATCAAATTATAAAATACCTAAACATACATTTAACAGAAAAGGTGAAAGAAATGTAAAAAATAAAATCATAAAAGTTCATTGAAGGAGTGAAAACAAAATAAAAACCTTTCATGCAAATTGGGAAAAAAAATCATATTCCTAGATGGAAAGAGATAATATTATTTTAATGCCACTTCTCACCAGAACATATATATGTCTTCAATGCAATCCCCTCAAAATCTATTTGGATCCTTTCTTTACTTACAGTGTCAAAGTAGATTCATATGAAATACTACCTATAGAAAATCAGTAAACTCAGTTTTGAAAAAGAAGACCTATCAGTTATCAAAATGTATTCTAAAATGACAATAACTTAAATAGCTTGTTATTAGGACAGATATAGACAACTATATCAAATGGGACATAACTGAGTGTCCAGAATAACTCATAGTATGTGAGGATTTAGTAAATAATATTATTTAGTAAATAATAAGTGTTAGGAATGTTATATACTCATTTTAGAAAAATATACATAGATCTCTTGTCATGATATTGAAAATACATCCCAGCTAGATAAAAATTTGAAACAAAAAAAATCCAAGGAAGAAAAAAATAACTATGAAAGTTGATGAAAACATATGAGGCCATTATTTTTATTTTATAATCTTGTACTGAGGAAGGTCTTCCTAATAATCAAGATGCAAAAGGCAGAAGTGATCAAATTAAAGTTTCTCTAAGTCCAAGGATACCATAAACAATTTAAAATACTGACATATTTTAAATGGATAACCAACAAGGACCTAGTGTACAGCACAGGGAGCTCTGCTCAATATTATGTAACAACCTAAATGGGAAAAGCACTTGAAAAAGAAGAGATACATGTATATGTATAACTGAATCACTTCACCTGAAACTATCACAACATTGTTAGTCAACTATACTCCAGTATAAAACAAAGTTAAAAAAAAATACAAAAGAAGACTGAAAAATTTTTGCAAAGTATATACATAGCTAATAAAAATAGTATAAAAAGAAGCCCAGGCAGTCAAGAAGAAAAAGACAAATGCCCAATAGAAAAATGACCAATGAGGTAACTCAAAAAGGAGAAGAAATAAAAATTGCTTACAGACAGAAGGAAACACACTCAACCTCATTAGTGGTCAGGGAAATGCAAATTTATATAAGAATGAGATATCCTTGATTGATAATATCCAGGGTTCATCTGCACGGCAGCAGGTGGGGTGAGTTGGCAGAACCTTTCAGGAAATCGGTTTCGTCAGTAACGACTGAAACATCAGTGCGTCTACTCTTCGATCCGAAAGCTCCTTGTGCAAGAAGGAAAGAAAGAAGGTGGAAAGACAGAAGGAAAAAATAAAGGAAGGCTGAAAGGGAGGGAGGGATGGAAGGAGGGGAGAGGAAGGAAGAGCAAAGCAGATGGGAAGGAAGGAAGGGAGAAAGAAGGAAAAAGGAATAGATACATGTATATGTATAACTGAATCATTTTGCTGTACACCTGAAACTAATGCAACATTGTAAATCAACTATACTCCAATATAAGATAATTTTTTTTAAAAAAAAAAGAACTAAAGGAGAGACTGACTGAGAAAGAAAAGCAATTCAACAATCATTGCCAGTTTATCTCCAGAGAAACCAAACCTAAGTAGTCTTCATAGTATTATGACAATGTGAAACTATCTTTTTTAATCTCTAACTTGAGAAAAATCTTTCCAAGGCTGTCAACTAAATAATTTAAATTTTAATATAAATAATCACATCTTGATTAGCTATGTGTTTTTTTTTTCCTTCTTGTTGCTTATAAATATAGTTTATAATACCCACAGTTTGTTGGGAAGCATATGACATACATAGCAATAACCCAAAGCTTCGGACAATATATAAAATTGTTCAATTATTTTAATGCCCATAGTTATGTTCACATAAAAACAATTCTTTACTTGACTCAGTGAAAATATGAAACAAGTTAAATATTTTTATTCACTTGTATGTTAATGAGATTTTATTATCCTTACTGAAATATCCATGACTGAACATGGAATATAGGATATAAATGGTCACATCAGAAATAATTTAAAATAGATAAATCGAGAAAGAACATTTATTTGAATTTTTTTACCCATGAGTTTTTATTTTGTAAAATGTGAAACTAGGTTTTTCTTGCCTGTTCTACATTTTAGAATTTACCTTTACAACACAAGCCCACACAGACACACTTTTTAAGCAATGGAAATTCTCAGTATAATGTTTTCTTCTTTTTTCAGAAACAAACTACTACTTTTACTGTAACTTAAAAACCTGACTATATGGTCATCTCCTTATAACCTTTTCTTTCCTACTGTATATGATCCAAAAGCTCATTATCTCTGAAAATACTAAGCTACTCAGAGTCTCTTAAATTTCAAACAATTTTCTCGGCTATCTTTGAATCACCCATTATGGTTATTTATATAATCTTTAAATGACTGTAAATTATCCTGCCACTTTTGTAGTTTGCCTACATTTAGGCAACATTATCCATGAAATTACGGATCTGACATGTTATTTGTGTCTTTTAAGTACTCACTGAAAGAAATATATAGCTGTTAAAATGCAAAGGTTCAGCCATGAGCCACGTGCAACCATCCCATAGGGCACCAGCTCACTCCCCCAACTTAGCGCTGCCTGAGAGGCAGGTATTTCTAGTTCACAAAGGTGATAAAGAACATGTTAACGAAAAATATAATTTCATCACATATATTAAAGTTTTTGATATTGCCATTGACTTGGCCTTTTCCATATGTGACTTTAGCTTCTTATACAGTTTAACTAGAAATACGTTAGCCCATGATTTTAAAAAATAATTTTAATGACCATACAATAAAATTGGTATTTTTCCTTGTGATGTAGAGTTTTGTGAATTTCAACACATAGATTCATGTGACCAGTAGCATAATCAGAATTCAGAACAGTTCCAATACCCTAGAAACTTCCCTCATGCAATCCCTTTAGACACTCCTTCCTCCCACTTATAGCCCCTGACAATCTGACAATCACTGGTTTGTTTTCCATCTTTACAACTTTGTCTTTGGAGAATGTCATGACTTTTCTCACTTAGCAAATGTCTTAGGATTTGTTGAAGTTGTGGCAGGTATCAATAGTTCGTTCGTTTTTATATCTACGAAATATAAACAGACTGACAGAGTAGAGAACAGACTTGTGGTTGCCAAGGGGGAGGGAAGTATTTGGAGTTTGGGATTAGCAGATGCAAACCAGTATATATAAGATGGATAAACAATAAGGTCCTGCTGTATATAGCGCAGGGAACTATATTCAGTATCCTGTGATAAACCATAATGGAAAAGAATATGAAAGGAATACATATATGTATAACTGAGTCACTTTGCTGTACAGCAGAAATTAACGTAACATTGTAAATCAACTATACTTCAATAAAATAAAGAAGTAAACATGAAAAATTAATAGTTTGTTCTTTTTTTACTGCTGAGTAGTATTCCCTCTGGGGATGTACCATATTTAGTTTCAGCATTCAGCTGTTGAAAGAGATTTGGGTTGTTTCTAGCTTCGACGATTACAAATAAAGTTAACACGAACACTCATATTCAGTCTTAATATAAACATAAGTTTTCATTTCTCTAGGGTAAATACCCATAAGTTTGATTCTGGGTCATGTGGTAAGTAGATATCTAACCTTATAAGAAACTACTCATTTTCCAGAGTCGTAGTATTTTGCATTCCTTCCAGGAATGTGTAAGAGTTCCAGCTCTTGTGTGTTCCTGGTATTGTCAGCGTATTTATTTTTGGTTTTTTTTGCGGTACGCGGGCCTCTCACTGTTGTGGCCTCTCCCGTTGCGGAGCACAGTCTCCGGATGCCTGGGCTCAGCGGCCATGGCTAACAGGCCCAGCCGCTCCGCGGCATGTGGGATCTTCCTGGACCGGGGCACGAACCCGTGTCCCCTGCATCGGCAAGCGGACTCTCAACCACTGCACCACCAGGGAAGCCCTGTCAGTGTTTTTAAAAAATAATTGTTTGTTATTAAATTTTAGCCATTCTGATATCTCATTATGGTTCCCATTTGCTTTCTCCCAATGGTTAATGATGGAGAACATCTTCCCCAGTGCTTTCTTGCCATCTTCATATCCTCTTGATGAAGTGTCTATTCAAGTCCTCTGTATATGCTTTCATTTTAAACTCCAGAGATACTTCTTCTTTGTCATTTTTCTAGATAAGATCTATAGGCTATAAAAATATGGCTGGATTAGGCAATCCTTTTGAATTCCTTACGCCTTCAACTCATTTTGCTTTTATAAATTCCATAAATGTGCTCTCAAAATCACTGAATAGAAATAAACATATGAATAGAGGAGCTTTTCAACACACAGTTTTACTTCCTTCGAGTGAAATGCAAACAGAATGAGTTGGGAGATGCATTCTGGATAATGTAACCAAATATGCAAAGGAGAGCAAAGTTAATGAGTAGTAATGCAGTGATTGGCACACAGCTGCCCACATAACTTTTACATTCGCATAAATTTATTCTCTATACCTGCTCATCGAGGTGTCCTAACACACATTCAATTATTATTCGCTTTATTTATAGGTTTTTTAAAAACTAGATTTGTTATTAGGAAAGCATTTTTGTCATCTGCAGGCACAGCTGTGTATGAAACGACAACTTGGTGAACGCCTAAGAGGCAGTCTTTGCAAATTGCGTTCTAGGTTTACTGTGTTTATTCCAATGCATCCTGGCTCCACCTGCTCTGTAATGGCTCAGATTCATATTCTAGAAAGCGCTTCCCAGACAGCCTAGCAGAAACCCCAGGCTACACTGGAGGTGCACAAAGTTCCTGATGCGAATTCATGCTGGTGGTGGAACAAACTTCAAAATAAAGCAGAACCTAAACCTCTCCTTAAGAATCTCACTTTCTAGACTGATCGTGTTAACGGTTGACTTTTTTGCTACCCAGAGCTTGCAACAGGATATTTTAAAACTCTGGTCTATGAGATTTTCAAAATTTCCACATGAAAAAGTAATAATGCATGCATTTTTGAAGCCAGATATTAAAAGTCAAAGAATAGGAAAATGGTTCACACTTGTGTTTTATCTATTAAAAATGAAAAGATATTTTGAGAACTATGTGGAGTTTTATTCCTTATGTTCTATTTATAAAACATAAACATTAAAAGATAAACAGATTTAGTTTCCATAGCTTTCATTTCTTCCATAGCTTTTGAAATTCAATGCATACTTATCCCACATTTACTCTTGGGCAAAAACGAGTCGAGGCACTAGCCAAGAGATCTAAAAGATCCACAAAATGCCAGACAAATGTAATGAGGACTCTTTAAACATCTCAAGCCTTTTCATTTAAAATTTTATATTCCAATTTTTGTGCCTGACAATAAACGTTGGCTTTAAGAAACAAAATGGAACATATGTGTGTATGGGCACACACACTCTCTCTGTTTCAATTTTGTTTCTTCATTGCTTAGATAATCTATAACCTCACATTCTTCAGTGTTAATAAATATATCAGGATGCATGATCACAGTTAATCAGAAGTCTTGAATAACTTTCAAGTAAACTCCCTCCTTGAAATGAAATATTCAAAAGAACACACATTAAAATAAAAATGCGAGAGACTGCTTATGATGGAAAATGTAGGCATTACTAAAAAATCAGAAAGTAAGATGAATGTGACTGTTAATTCCCCAATGTTTGAAAAGGTAGCAAGAGTACATTTTTAGAAGGCCTGTGGCCTTTTAAATTCCACAGTGCTACACAATTATGATGATGATCTCTACCTAGGGTCCACCTGTCCTGATAAGAAACAGCTTCCCCAGTGATGCACGGTCGCCTCCAGGACCTTGGGGAGGCCTCTAGTTTTACATTGACGACAGGATTTGGAATGTGTAATGGGCTGGATCCTTTATTATAGTAAGTGCAAACAGTCAAACAGCACTGACTGGGTGGGTGCCAGGCACTATTCTGAGGGCTTTCCTGTTATCTCAATCATCTTCTCAACCACTCCAGGAGATTAGGACATTACTAATACCATCCCCAACACTGGGGAGAGCAAACTGAGGCATGGAGAAGAGAAAAAGTTTTTTCAGGTCCCCAGAGCTAGGAAGAGGCAGAGCTGGGATTCCAACCCAGGCAGTCTGGCTTGGGGGTCCACAATCTTAACCCCTGCCTGCCTCCTAGGAAGACAGAAACACAGAACATCCTCCCAAGAATAACAGGCATCACCTCTACAGTGGATGCTCTAGAAAGACTGAAGCCTCCCTCCAACTCTCATCCCGTTGACTCCCTCCTCTTTGCAAGCACCCTGGTTCCCTGTCAGAGTGGGGGACGCTTAAAGCAGTTGCTGATGCCAAAATGCAAAGATGCTACGGTGACAAGTCTGATTTCCAAGCAGATACCCAGTCAGTGTTTTAAATAACATATTTTGGAAAGAATCTAGCAACTCAGCAACTACTTGTGACGCATTCTTTCTAATTACCATCGCACATTTGGTTCTCTGTAGACACTTTGCTGTCACCAAAATACTGCTATTTCATGCATGAGAATTTGCTTAGCAAAAAATATTTTCAAAAAGAATAAGGACAGCTGTCAAAAATGATCATAACCTTTGCAATGTGAGGAATCCTGAAATAAGCTGTTGGGTATCTTTAGGCGTGAAATGGAAACCGGGCACAGCACTTGGATATTAACTTCAAATCTCCTAACCAGTAATACTCTTTTGCACACATCCATATGTTGCTTTATAACGTTAGCAAAACACACTTGCCTGTGTTATTTCACATGATCTCTACGACCACCATGTAGGGTAGGTAAGTAGGTATTTCTACTTGCTCTATCTCAGTAAAGTTCTTCAAGGCTTGAACAGGTTTAAACATGAATCTTGTATGACTACCCTGTGGCGAACCAGCTTCTAGACTACTGTTCTTTCCTTTACAGAATATTATCCATTCTTTGTTTCTTGACGTCTCAGTGCTAGGAAAGTTTTATTCAATGGTGTGGGTATGTCTCACATGTTTATAAGTATGTGTATATATCAGAAAATGTGTATACATATAGACAGTATGCCTATACATGTGCTGTGAATTGATTTTCTGATACCTGTATCTACGTCTATATAGCTATACCTATATTTATATCTAGATTTTCTCTCTACTGCCAGTCTTTTTGTGTGTGTGTGAAAAAATGGACTAACATAAGATATAGTAAAATAAAAATGAATATAGATTTTGATTCATATAATTATTCTTACAATGACTGGGTTTGAATTATGGACCTCAATGACTTTGAACCACTTGCTTATTAGGTGATTGAATCCTGACTTGCCATTTGGAAAAAAAAGGGATTTGGTTAAGGCACTGGACGACACCAGTGCCTTTCAACCTAAGGTCTGCAGAGTCCCTGAGTTTCCAGTCTCGGTGTGTCTGCGGTGCAGCGGGAGGAGGTAAGACTCTAGGCTTCACACCCATCAAGCAACTTAAAACTCCACCTCTCTGGGCTGAGTTATAGACTGGACTTCTGAGGAAGATTTCACTAGAAATTCAAGATCAAAACCTGTGTGAAAATCTCTGATCTTTAAGGCCACTTACAGTACATTTGTCATATAATTCCTTAAAGAGACACACTGATCTTAATATTTACTGTGACCTTATATAGCATGGCATCTTCACTCTCTACACATATGTGCAAAATACAGAAAAGTACAATATTGTTGTTTTTTTTTTTTCGGTACACGGGCCTCTCACCGCTGTGGCCTCTCCCGTTGCGGAGCACAGGCTCCGGACGCACAGGCTCAGTGGCCATGGCTCACGGGCCCAGCCGCTCCGCAGCATGTGGGATCCTCCTGGACCGGGGCATGAACCCGTGTCCCCTGCATCGGCAGACGGACTCTCAACCACTGCGCCACCAGGGAAGCCCAGTGTTTTTTTTTTTTTAACATCTTTATTGGAGTATAATTGTTTTACAATGGTGTGTTAGTTTCTGCTTTATAACAAAGTGAATCATTTATACATATACATATGTCCCCATATCTCTTCCCTCTAATATTGCTGTTTTAACGGAGCTGACAATCTAATTGTCTAGAAGTCACTGTTACCTATCTATATGTGTGTGTGGGTGTATATATATATATATATAAAAGCAAGACTCTGATATGAGCTGTTGCCTAAGGTTGCTTAATTTAGGTTAACCGTAAGTGCTCAACAGTAATGAAATTTCATTTAACAGAATACTAATCTTCAGAACTTATTTTACTTGAATCAATGAGGTTTTACATAATGTCTTATTTCAGAAGAGCAAACTATTAAAATTTTGAATTCAGCTTTGCTAATTTTCTCTATAAGTCTTCAGTATATGAGAAACATTAAGGTTCTGAAAAACATTAACCTAGGATAAAGGTAGATTTGTAGTTGAGAATTCAGATTTACGAACATCTGAATTATTTAAAAAAAATTTAAATACATAACACTAAAGGAGTGCCAAATATCACAGTGATTTAAAACTTTTTATAAAAAAACAATGGTAGGATTTGTGCTTAAGGAAAAATATTTACATTTAAAGGATTGTTCATTCAGTGTCCACTCTTCAGGAATAAAAGATCTACTCATGGTTTTTAAGAATATATCAGTTTTCATAATATCCTGCCAAGCAAGATTCTAAATCTTCCAGATGATAATTAATAGTCATTGTTAACGATTAGGTGACTCCGTTAATATTTTCTGACTCAGAAGAAGATGTGTCTTTGTTGCTACGTCATCAGACATGATGAACCATTTGGCTAAAGAGAAGGTCAAGCCTTCATTGAAAGTAAACATGTTTTGAAGTTCCATTGTATCAATAGCAATTACTGCATTCATCTCGTTTGCAAAAGGAAGGGTGCTTTCTGATCTATAAATGCCTATTATAACATGGTTCAACTAAGTGGGAGTGGTATTTGAAAAAGAAATGTGGACATGAAATAAATAGAAATAATTTTCAAAGAGATGCTGCCACCTTTTGGTTGTTCTTCCATGAAGCATACACTCATTCCTGAAAGCTTGTGAAGTCAGGAGAAGCCCTGAATGAAATGACTGAACATTTCAGAATCATAAGCAATTCTGTGATGTCCTCGGAATTTCTTACTTAGATGGCGCCCACTCTTCTTGATAGGTTTCAGACTCGTTGATATGAAGTAATTTTTCCAAATGTTAATACAGCAGTAGAAAACATTCATTTTAGAAATGGAGAACGTTCCAAGTTTTTTTGAGGTCAGGCATGTTAACGCTATGCCCATCACACCAACCAACTGAGGCAATAAAAGGTAATTTTTATTCTACTGAACAGAAGACTAGGAAAGATCACATATACCTTCTGTACTCAGCATTCCATTTAGACTTCATGTCTCATTTCATCATTCATTATTTCTCATATTTGTGAGTATTTTTACTAATTCCATTCTCTAAATAGAGTAGGGATCAAATTTTGCTTTTCTTGTAAAGTTCTTTAAAATTTCTTTCATTCCTAAGGAATTAATTTGCTTTAAGGTTGAAACAACAGATACTGCTTAGGAAATAATTTCCTACTATAGTCTAATCAATAATTATAATAAGAAGAGGCCCCATGATTTTTTTAATGACTTCATTTAACTGACTGACTTGAAATTGAAACTTTTTACAGTCAAATGGTGATATTTATTATTTATTAAAATATTTTAACAAGTTGAAATGCTAATCATGGTATGCTAAATGTCAATTATTTCACTTTAACAATTGAGCAGTTGTCTTAAGGAATATTGAGTAGCATTGCTGGTACTTACAATATTTCTTCAATTCCTTTAAAATAATTGTTTATTCAAATCAATGACTCCACATGCCAAAGATTTACAGGGTTTCCAAAATGTACCTGCAGACTAAAGGAACAGTGTCCAACCACGTAAGCCATGGGCTAATGTTAAAGGACTCAAGGAAACTGAGATTTAATCCAGTGTTTTTTTTTTTTGTTTTTTTTTTTTTTTTTTGTGGTACGCGGGCCTCTCACTGTTGTGGCCCCTCGCGCCGTAGAGCACAGGCTCTGGACACGCAGGCCCAGTGGCCAAGGCTCATGGGCCCAGCCGCTCTGCGGCACATGGGATCCTCCCAGACCGGGGCACGAACCCGTGTCCTCTGCATCGGCAGGCGGACTCTCAACCACTAGCGCCACCAGGGAAGCCCTAATCCAGTTTTTTTGTTTGTTTGTTTGTTTTTGCGGTACGCGGGCCTCTCACCGTTGTGGCCTCTCCCATTGTGGAGCACAGGCTCCGGACGCGCAGGCTCAGCGGCCATGGCTCACGGGCCCAGCCGCTCCGCGGCATGTGGGATCCTCCCAGGCCGGGGCACAAACCCGCGTCCCTTGCATCGGCAGGTAGACTCTCAACCACTGTGCCACCAGGGAAGACCTAATCTAGTTTTTTATACTAGCGTTGACCTTGAACTGCCCTTCAGTGTACAGCCGATATTTAGGCTGAGACCCCTTGAGATCTGGAACACAGTGCTTCGGATCTTTTCACTGCACAGTGGTAGGTGGACGCCCCAGGCCCTCGCTGGATATTGCATATTCCAAGAGTCACAGCAGAGCTTCCATCCCTGGCTCTTAAACTTCTGAGTTCCTACTGTCGCATCTCCCGACCCTTGCAGACCACGTCATGATGCTCAGCCCTTAAGTGACTTTTGCAACAGAAACTCATCCAAGTTCTAACTTCCAGCCTCCCTTACAGGGGCCTGAAGAGGGTGGGGACACACAGAACCCCAGCTCCTTCTCTGCCCCTCGCATCCCACACACCTCTTCCACAGCCCCTCAATCCAATGACCCCAAAGATGCTTCTCCCTCGAGAGGAACCATGAGGCCAACAGTGTCTGAAATCATTTCCTACGACTTTATTACCATGCCTCTCCTTTCCTCACCCTGTATCCTGCCTCACAGCTCTTCCTTTTTAATTCACTCACTCAGCATCCTTCATCACGATAATTCTGAACTGAGAGCATTACATTAAACAATGCCCCAGACGCCTCCCTGTCTGTCTCTCCTTACCTGGATAAGATAGCTCCATGGCTATTCCGCCAAGGCTGAGTTTTTTGGGGTTTTTTTTGTTTGTTTGTTTGTTTTTTTGTGGTACGCGGGCCTCTCACTGCCGTGGCCCCTCCCGCCGCGGAGCACAGGCTCCGGACGCGCAGGCTCAGTGGCCATGGCTCATGGGCCCAGCCACTCCGCGGCGCGCGGGATCCTCCGGCCCGGCGCATGAATCCGCGTCCCCTGCATCGTCAGGCGGACTCCCAACCACTGCGCCACCAGGGAAGCCCAAGGCTGAGTTTTAACGTTTATTTATCTATTGTTGTAAGCCATGATAAAACAGCCTTAAAAAGTAGGGACCATGAAAGTGTGCGTGGTAACCTCAGGACCATCAGGAATGAATAGGTTTCAAACGGCCAGGCCAGGTTCAGCCGTCTTCTTTCTCCATCAGGCACGTCCTGTGCGCCCCCCTCCCTACCCCCCATCCCCGGTTACCAAACAGCGCAGGGTCAGAACTGTCACGCCGAGAGCATGTTTGGTTTTCATCCCAGCAGTGATTCAGGGCATCGGTGGTTTTATTGTCAGATTTCTTCATGGGGTTAATGCCATCAGAGCTGTTCTTCAGGCCCAGGATGCATAAAATAGGGTTGTTCAGTGGACGCAGCTACTGGCATTCTGCATTCCATCGGAACCTGCAGTCAGGGTTTTCAGTCCCCCACGCCACCCGCCACGTTAGGAACTTGGATAAAACACTATACATCTTGACGATAAACTTGGGAGAGGTCTATGCAATCGGGGGGGGACAGAGATTCCCTCATTAGTACCAGTAAAGGGAACTCACCAGAGAGAATCCTCTGTTTAAGTACCATATTCCAAAAGCCCTTTACTCAGCCAGTTGTTTTGAAGTCTAAATTCATTTGCCCATGAAAACGGTGTCACTCATGATCGTTAGTTCCATGTCCCCCTCATAATATTACTTTCTTTTTTCAAAACAAACAGCTTTTTATTGATGCATAGCGTAGTTGATTTACAATGTTGTGTTAGTTTCAGGTGTACAGCAAAGTGATTCAGTTACACATATATTCTTTTTCAGATACTTTTCCATTACAGGTTATTACAAGAGAGTGAATATTGTTGCCTATGCCATACAGTAGGTCCTTGTTGTTTGTCTATTTTATATACAGTACTGTTCATCCCAAACTCCTAATTTATCCCTCCTCCCTTGCCCCTTTGGGAACAATAAGTTTGTTTTCTATGTCTATGAGTCTATTCCTGTTTTCTAAATAAGTTCATTTGTATCATTTTTTAGATCGATAGTCTCTTGAATAAGTGGTGCTGGGAAAACTGGACAGTTACATGTGAAAGAATGAAATTAGAACACTCCCTAACACCATACACAAAAATAAACTCAAAATGGATTAAAGACCTAAACGTAAGACCAGATACTATAAAAATTCCTAGAGGAAAACACAGGCAGAACACTCTTTGACATAAATCATAGTATTACTGGACTCAGTGTCTAAGCACACTCTTTGGACTACACTAAGCAGAAAGTATGACCAGAGCTCTAAAATGCTGGCCACAGTTTGAGATTGGGGCGGGCTTCACACTCAGGGAAGAAGAAAGACAGTAGCCCTGCACTGGATGCCTGAGTCTGACCGCCTCTAGCTCTGGGCCAAAATCTTTGCATCCACTGTATGCCTCATTACTCCTCAAACATACAATCAGAGTGTGGGAGGACAGAAGGAGTAAACACAGGCACAGAAAAGTCAAGTCACTTGGGGAAGGATGGAGGCCTAGTTAACCACTAGAGCTGGGGCTCAAACTCATGTCTGTCTATGTGTCTCCAAACTTATAAACTCTGTACATTTGAAAAGTGGAAATCCCCCCTCCCCCAGGTTCTAATTATTTTCACTCATTCATTAGAAAACTATCTTTTCTGAGTACCAGGCTGAGTGCTTCCAATGCAAAGGAGAACAAAGACGTCACTTCTGCATCAATGACACTCCTCGTCTAACGTGAAAGGTTAGATCACATAAATAACTATGTAAATAGGGCTTCCCTGGTGGCGCAGTGGTTAAGAATCTGCCTGCCAATACAGGGGACACAGGTTCGAGCCCTGGTCCAGGAAGATCCCACATGCCGCGGAGCAACTAAGCCTGTGCGCCACAACTACCGAGCCTGCGCTCTAGAGCCAGTGTGCCAAGAGCCCGTGCTCGGCAACAAGAGAAGCCACTGTAATGAGAAGCCCATGTGCACCAACAAAGACACAACACAGCCAAAAATAAATAAATAAAATTAAAAAAAAAAGGAACTATGTAAATAGAAACTATGATGGGATATGAAGAAAGGGGTAGGGTGACCCAAGCTTAATGAGGGCAATATTAGATTCAGTGGTCAGTGAAGACGACTTTGGGGGTAACATTTAAGCTCAGATAGGAAGGATAAGTAGATGTCTAGGAGGCAAAGAATTATGGGTAGAGTAGAAGGGATGGTGTGTGCAAAGGCCCCGAGGCACAAAAGAGCTTGGTGCATTTTAGGAAACTGAAAGACCTGCTGGAGGTAGAGAGGGGGGAAGAGTGGTGAGGGGAAAGTGTGCAAAAATAGGCAGGGGTGAGATCAGGAGTATCTCCAAAGGGCAGAAGAATTTTATATTAGAAAATAAAAGATAGGTGGCCCATACTAGATCAGGGAGCTGTACATTTTAGACATTGATTTGTATGTGTAAATCACCCATAAATCTAGCATTTTTATGTCAGAAACTACCTATACATTGAACAAGAAAAATTATTGACATACTTGTGTAATATTGTAAGAAAATGGTTTTATGATAAATTAGGTTATCTTTCAGCAAAGCTGACTTCCGCCCCACCCCACTGTGCTGGACTAGGCTTCTGTGCCTCACTGACATTAGGTTGGCCAGGGGACTTGATTCAGTCATTGGGATGGAAGAGGATGGGATGTGAGCCTCAGGAAGACGTGGTGACCAACCAGAAGAAGGACACGCCCATTCATCCTAGGCCCAGAATGACCACACATCAAGCTGATCTGAACCTGCCTGCAGCCAGGAGGCAAGGGCAGACAGCAACCTGCACGCATCAAGGCCATCCAGAAACCACGCGTCACAAGTGACGTGCATAACTGTGAGTGTGTGAATAAATGCTTCGCATAACAATCTGTGGAGCTCTGGGTGGTGCACAATGTGGCTTTGTTGGAGCAATAGTTAACACAAAGCTGTAACATGAAGAACTGCCCTCAGTGTCCGCCCCTCAACACACACGCACAGGTGCACTTGCAAGCACACACGCACGCACACACACACACACACACATTTGCTCGCCTCTAGACAACAGAAGAAGAAACAGAGAAATAATGTCTAGCAGTCTAGGCAGCATGTGAAGCACTATCCTTGACTCTACCCTAAATGATGGCTAGTTAGACCATGACTTTGTAATCGAGTTAAACCAGGCTGCTGCTACTGACTGCACTGCTCTGGCTTCATTATAAACCCATTACACAGAATATTTCAGATCTTCTGCAAAATTATTTTACTCAAAAAAAAGGGAAGGATATCAGTAAAATGCAATGGCAAAAGAGAACTGCTTTGAGCAGCTGCACATACTCCATTTCAGTTTCCAGCTTAGGGAAATCTCCGTCTTTTCTAGCACACGTCTTTACAGCCAATAAGATGCTGGCACTTAAAGCTATTACATCGCTCCCTTGTGTATAACTGGGGGATTTTTATATTGCTATAATGCTTCCCACTTCTTAAGGGTTTTTTTGAAGTAAGTCTTTTAACAGTGAGGTTTTACTGCATAGACTCCAGGATGACATTGAAAGGCACCTAAAAGAGAGAAAATTGCATTGATATATTTGGCCATTGTGTTAATCGCTGAACCAGTCTAAGATCTAGATGTGATTTTTATTTTATTTTATTTTTTTTTGCGGTACACGGGCCTCTCACCGTTGTGGCCTCTCCCGTTGCGGAGCACAGGCTCCAGACACGCAGGCTCAGCGGCCATGGCTCACGGGCCCAGCCGCCCCGCGGCATGTGGGATCTTCCCGGACTGAGGCACGAACCCATGTTCCCTGCATTGGCAGGCGGACTCTCAACCACTGCGCCACCAGGGAAGCCCCTCTAGATGTGATTTTTAAAAAATGTATCTGATGGCTCTTAAACATTCTCATATCCTAAGAATTTAAATATACTAAAATACAGATTTCATGAAATCTAGAGTCCTTTCCACTATGCAGAGAGTTCTTCAAATAGGACAATTAAATTTCTTGTTCTTAGATATATGAGTTTACAGAATTTTAGAGTTGAAATAGGCTTCGGAACTGCTGTAACCTAGTGTATCTCAAATTGTGTGAGTCATGAATGCCTTTCAGGATCTAGTGAAACCTAGATGCCACCCCAGAAAAAAATTCGTATCAAAACTTGGTATGTACCTACAGGGAGTTCAGACCGTTCTGAAACCCATCTATGGACATCTCATGAGTTCATGGTCTCCAGAATAAGAGCTCTGATCCTGTCCACATTCTAGATGTGAATCATTTTTCCTGTTTTATCCATCTAATTCCCCATTGCCCTGCAGGCTCAGTGGTGGTTAAAAGCCTGGAGAGAGGCCAGACCACTACAGGATTACTGTTTGTCAACTTGCTTCTGGTTTATTTCAAACATTCATAAGTATTTAGAGAGAAATTTACTATGCTGTGGTGTACCTGTCGCCCAGCTCTAACTGTCAGTCTCTGGCTACCTGGTTTCATCTATTCCCCCTCCCTCACTTTTTTGGCTGAGGTATTTAAAAAACAAATCCGTGGCATCCTACTATTTCATGCATGAAACCTGCAATGTGCATCTCTAGATGATGAGGATACACCATTATCCAAATTAGTAGAAATCCCTCCTATCATCTAATCCCAACTTCATATTACAATTTCTCATCTTGGGACTTCCCTGGTGGTCCAGTGGGTAAGACTCTGCACTTCCAATGCAGGAGGCCTGGGGTTCGATCCCTGGTTGGGAAACTAGATCCCACATGCATGCTGCAACTAAGAAGTCTGCATGCCACAACTAAAGATCCTGCATGCCACAGTGAAGATCCCGCATCCTGCAACTAAGACCTGGTGCAGCTAAATAAATAAATAACGTGACCATATAATATTTAAAAAAAATTTCTCATCTTGAAGATTTTTTAAACAGTTGGTTTGTTTAAATCAAGATTCTCCAAAATTTGCACATTTAATTTGCTTGTTATCTCTTAACTCTTTTCTATTTAATAGTCCTTTCCTGAATGTTTTTTGTTATTGATTTGTTTTAAAATGAATTTTTAATTTTTTTTCTCAAAGCATCTCCCACGTTCCGGGTTTGGCCAATAACTTCCTTGCACTCTCATTGAATTTCTTCCTCCATCCTATGAGGCCCTAAAATCTGGGAATTAGAGACAGGAGATGTTTATTTTTGGCTTTATTCTGTTTAATCTAAAAGGGAGCAAAAGTCTATGAGAATCCTTTCACTCAATGGAGAGTAGGATCAATGGAAGACATATTTTTACCTTTCAGTCTGAACTTCCCTCCGGTCTTTTATAATACGTGTTTTCATCATTTTACTGATTCATTACTCTTCTAAGGAACAGGCCTTTCCTGATAAAGCAACTATCTTTTTCCTGCATATGATCTGTTTGTAGAGCAGACGGGCTGTAATAAAATGTATTCCACATCTTGCCCTGGGACAATATGCATGGAAGCACCTGGCACAGTCCCCCTAAAAATGGCCAGGTCTTCAATGTTGGCTGAAGTTGAACTGAAAGAAATCTCAATTACTCCCAATAACTCTATCTCAGTTATTAAAATAAATAATCAGTTTCTGGATTAAGGAAAACAACTCATCACAACATAAACCAAGATTCTCTGTATTGACAAGGGAATAAGAATACCCCTTCCCATTCTTGGTTACACATGACGTCAACTTCTCCAGAACGTTGTGCTCATCTGGTTCCGAAAACTGATAAATCAAACAGTAAAAAAAATACCCAGTGAAAAGGCTGAATACTCAATACAACTTAGGAAGGCAAAAAAGTATTTTAGTTGGTTCACATCGTACAGTCACAGGAAAAATGAATTCTCCACATACTCATCGCCAGTCTGTCACCCCACATACCGCCCAGCTTTATCCTCCAGTAGCTACCGATACACTTTCTAACATAGACATTGAACACCAGGCTGTGAAGTATGCGATGTTAAATGCATCTCAAAGTCGGTTATGATCTTATCTGAAGAACATAAACAGAATTGATTTTTTTGTACTCTCTCAGGTAGACTTCAAATCTGCTACTCGGAGAAAACTAAGGATTATTATTAGAACTGATATAGACAAAGTCTAATGAACCCTGATGTGAGGGCTGCATTTGGAAGAACATGAGCATGTCAGCCGTCAACTCCTCTTAATGTGCAATCACTCAGCAACTGCCTTGGAATATCTCTCTTACTGAATTTTCTTGTTGTTTAACTTTCTGTGCTTCTCAAGCGTATTTCAAAACTCCTTAAAAGCAGAGATGAGGGGCTTCCCTGGTGGCGCAGTGGTTAAGAATCTGCCTGCCAATGCAGGGGACACGGGTTCGAGCCCTGGTCCAGGAAGATCTCACATGCCGCGGAGCAACTAAGCCCGTGTGCCACAACTACTGAGCCTGCGAGCCACAACTACTGAAGCCCATGTGCCTAGAGCCTGTGCTCTGCAACAAGAGAAGCCACCACAATGAGAAGCCTGCGCACCACAACAAAGAGTAGCCCCCGCTCACTGCAACTAGAGAAAGCCCGCATGCAGCAGCGAAGACCCAATGCAGCCAAAAGTTAAATAAATAAATAAATTTATTAAAAAAAAAAAAAGCAGAGATGACTCTGGCTTAGTCACTGAAGGAAGGCAGGTTATCTGACTGTTCATTCTTTCATTAGACAACTTGTTAAAACACTATGCTTACAAGCTTAGCCAACATGACAGAACAGGATAAAAAGTCACAGTTCTTGTCCTCAACAGACTTACTTCTTTGCATCCCTCTTGAACCCATTCCTGGGAACTAAGGAGAAGCCCCACAGTTTTCTGTGCTCCAAGAAGAAGGCAGGAGCCTCCATGATGGACTCTTTCCAGGTAAGAGCTCCACTGTCCCAGGAGAATGGCACTCTAGAATCTGTGCTCCTGGCCAACATAGAGTGCCTGTTGGGCCTCTCACCTGACCAAGGACCATCCAAGCAGAAACTATTGAAGCCCTGCCTCTCAACACTGAAAGGGTCTTATACCACAATTTGAAAGTCACCGTTACACTCATAGGTTCAACAAATGTTTATTATGCAACTACTATGTGCTGTGCATTTTTTTAAGGTGCTGGTCATATGGTGCTGGACAAACTGACACCTTTCTTTGAAGAAAATAAACTCAAGGAGTTTTGTTGGGGGGACCAAATCCTACACAACCCGTAATACACAACTAGCTCTAGCTGACGGTTGCTCTGAGTTGGGAGATGGAAGACTGGTCAAGGGATTTAATATCAGCTGTGCTGGTTGTGGGATCTAAACAGTGGATGGGCTAGTTACTTAGCATCTGTAGGAAGTGGTGGAGACCATACACGGCTGTGAATTACTACTTATAAAGCAAAAACGTATGATATAGAAATTACATGTGTATACAATGAGACTAATTTTATTTTTTTGTTTACTTTTTTATTAAAGTACAGTTGATTTACAATGTTGTGCTGTTTTCAGGTGTAGAGCACAGTGATTCAGTTATATATCCATATCTGTATCTATATCTATATCTATATATTCTTTTTCAGATTCTTTTCCCTTATAGGTTATTATAAAATATTGAGTATAGTTCCCTGTGCTATACAGTAGGTCCTTGTTGGTTATCTATTTTATATATAGTAGTGTGGGGCTTCCCTGGCGGCACAGTGGTTAAGAATCCACCTGCTAATGCAGGGAACATGGGTTCGAGCCCTGGTCCGGGAAGATCCCATATCCTGTGGAGCAACTAAGCCCATGAGCCACAACTACTGAGCCCGCACTCTAGAGCCCGCAAGCCACAACTACTGAGTCTGTGCTCTAGAGCCCGCGAGCCACAACTACTGAAGCTCACGCGCCTAGAGCCCGTGCTCTGCAACAAGAGAAGCCACCGCAATGAGAAGCCCGCACACCGCAACGAAGAAAGTAGCCCCCACTCGCCACAACTAGAGAAAGCCCACGTATAGCAATGAAGAGCCAGCGCAGCCAAAAATAAAAAAATAAATATATATAGTAGTGTGTCTATGTTAACTCCAAACTCCTAATTTATCTCTCCCCTACCCCCTTTCCTCTTTGGCAAACATAAGTTTGTTTTCTATGTCTGTGGATCTATTTCTGCTTTATAAATAAGTTCATTTGTATCATTTTTTTAGATTCCACATGTAAGCAATATCATATGATATTTGTTTTTCTCTGGCTTACTTCACTCAGTATGAGAATCTCTAGGCCCATCCATATTGCTGCAAATGGCATTATTTCATTCTTTTTTTTTTTTTTTTTTTTTGCGGTATGCAGGCCTCTCACTGTTTTGGCCTCTCCTGTTGTGGAGCACAGGCTCCAGATGTGCAGGCTCAGCGGCCATGGCTCAGGCCCAGCCGCTCTGTGGCATGTGGGATCTTCCCGGACCGGGGCATGAACCCATGTCCCCTGCATTGGCAGGCGGACTCTCAACCACTGTGTCACCAGGGAAGCCCTCATTCTTTTTTATGGCTGAGTAATATTCCATTGTATATATGTACCACATCTTCTTTATCCATTCATCTGTCCATGGACATTTAGGTTGCTTCCATGTCTTGGCTACTGTGAATAGCACTGCAAGAGTCTCTTAAAAAAAATTCCTATGCCCATCCCCATTCTTATTATCCTTACATTGATTACTCAGATCATAATTTTAGAAGTCTTTTGGTCATGACTAATCATAAAAGTGAGATAATTTCAGTAATTAAAATTCCCAGTCTCTTGTAAGAGTCAAAATTCCAAAATATATATACGGTTTCATCAAGAGTCTTCCCAGGTAGGACGTGCTTCCGTTGGGAAGTCTCTGGTCGTACAGTCGAGGGTGTGGGACTTTTCACTGACCCCCTTGCCTTGCATTCCTTTTTCTTCACACCCAAGCTTGCTGGCCGGGGTTTCCCACTTCTGCAGGGGTCACCGTGGGTGGGAGTGAGTGCTGAGGACAGGAGAGTCTGATTGCAGGAGCAGGTCATGGCCCAGCCTTGATGCTCTGGAGCTGACTCTTTGTGGGAGAGATGTTCATCAGTGAACATCTGAAGGCCACTGCCTGGGCAATGGAAGTGGGCAGTAGCTCTCCACCATTCCTTTGCTAAGACCCACCCCAAGCCCTGCGTGAGCACCTGAGGGTGCCCCTGTAGGCTTCTTTCCTGAAGTTTCCTGCTCCTGGTAGGTCTCTTGAGTGGGCTTCTTTCCCAGTGACCCAGCAAGGCACCCACCCCAGAGTCCATATCTGGCTTTCGCCCTACAGTCCAAAGGGCCATCTTCTCTCCCGTGGCCCTGCACTCTGCTGCTGTGGGCCACTCCAGCCAGTTTCCTGCTTGGAGGCTGGGCAGGCTTGAATCAGAGTATAAAACATTTCTATAAAAGAGAGTTGACGCATTTCTAAGAAACTTTCTATAAAAGAGAGTTGATGCTTCTAAGAAAACTAGGTTGAATGCTATGGAAAGGCATTATCAAAAATTTTTGAATAGGGCTTCCCTGGTGGCGCAGTGTTGAGAGTCCGCCTGCCGATGCAGGGGACATGGGTTCGTGCCCCAGTCCAGGAAGATCCCACATGCCGCGGAGCGGCTGGGCCCGTGAGCCATGGCCGCTGAGCCTGCGCGTCCGGAGCCTGTGCTCCGCAACGGGAGAAGTTGCAACAGTGAGAGGTCCGCGTACCGAAAAAAAAAAAAATTATTGAATAACTTAGGAGAAAAAATGGACAAAGAGGGAAAGAACCATAAATTTAAAAATCCGTCAAGAAGGTCTCTGTATTCAAATTGTTTCACGAGTAACCCTAGGTCCGCTTCTCTTTAAAGACACCAGAACTGGAAGGGGCAGGACTGTAGTATTAGGGGTGCAGTTTGTACAGAATGGATGGTGAGGCAATGCAAGCAGCAGGCCCCCATGCAAAGAAAAGGCCCAGCTCCTAAGCAAAAAGTTAGTGAAGAAACCCACATTTACAAGGTTTACGTCAAAATAAAATACCCAAGGTACACATGTATCATATTTATGATTCTCTGTTTGAACCAGGTTTTTCAACTGCCTGACCCTCTCCCCACCATTGCTGACTTTGTGAACACGGACAGCTTCCATTCTATCGTCGTCTCCTTTCCTCAGGTTGCAGAATCAGGAGACAAAAGGAAAACCCCAAAAAATCTGAGGTAGAAAACAAAAGCAAAACCTCTTCTCATTTTGGTTCTCCCTTAAGTTATCCTCCCCTATCTGTTTTTTCTTTCAAGTCTCAATTCTATTAGTCTACTTATATGTCCACTTTTGCACTTCATAATCCCTCAGAAAGTCATACAGGCTGGTTTCCATGAAGGGAATTCATCACCCCCCAAAGTAAGCTCCTCAGTCTTCTTCCATCGAGTTACTTCCTGGAGCAATGACAAGGGTGCCCACCCCTGGTTCCTGGGCTATTGGGTTGGGTTTTCTTCCTCTTTCTCTGACTACTTATTTTTCCTCTTCTTCCATGGTGCCTCTGTTTCAGCTTCTTCTCTTCCCCTTGCTCACAACTCCTTGTTATTTCAACTCACGCTTCTAGGGTGTTGCCAACGGTATCCGGGTGCCCACAGCTGAGAGCACTGCACTTTGCCACTGGCAGGGACGCAGTAAAGCCCGTGAATAAATGGGTAACTTCCACTGTCAGCCTTGACTTCTCCCCAGACTCCAAATCCACATACTCAGGGGCTATCACTGGGCAGTGGCCAACAGGGACAGTTACTCAATTAAGACTCTTTTCCTTTATCTGGGCTACAGAAGTGATAATAAAATATCACTGATGATAATAAAATGACAAACATTATATTATAAACAGTACGAGGCATGTCAAGGACTTACAAAGTGCTGGGAACATAGCTAGCCCTCCACAAATAGCAGCTTTGTTAACTGCTTGTTAGATAGCACCTCACATCTGTCCTCTGTGCCCTGCTTCAGTAACTGAATTAGCACAGCTTTAATCACTGAGACTAGTAATCAATTTCTGAGTCATTTTCTACTTCTTTCTCAAGCCTCACATCCAATAAATTGCCAAATCCCGCCCATTCCCCCAACCTCCCCCAAAATCTAAAAATTAAATCTTAAAGCTGAGCTGTGTTCCTCTTTATGTTCCCACAGCCACTGACCTACTTTGGGCCCTCGTCACATTTCATCTAGACCCTGCAGGAGGCCCTCACTGGGTTACTGTACAATGGACTCCCTTGTAGAGTACTAGCCCATAATAGTTCCCCTTGGCTTCGAAAATACCCTTATACGGTTGCCAGTAATGTCCCTACGTAATACTGTCTTTAAACGGCTCAGAAACTTTCAATGGTTCTTTACCACCTGAGGAATCAATCCAGGTGATTGTAAGCAACGAATGGCCTGACCTCAACCCACCTTTCCAACTTCCTCTCCCAGGTGCAGGCAGGCAGGCACCTGTGATTCCCTGCACGTGGCACCTTCTCAGATATCCAGTCTACCAATCATTGTACACCCTTGTGCACAAGAAACTTTGCTTCCATTTCAGACCATAAAAGTCCTACCTGTATTTCAAAGCCCATCACTTTCCTGATGTTCTCCTAAATAAACTTTCTTTGGAATTAAAGAATTAACTCCTTCTCCATCTTTCTGTGCTACTTCCTCAAAACTGTCATAAACCATGTATTTTTCCATGTTTAATAATAATCTATACACACACATACATTATATGCAAATATATTTCGACACATACATATATGTTATTGACTAATAGACTACATGCTCATTGAAGATTTTACTTATCTTAATTTTACTAACAGAGCAGTGGATGGGTTCAAAAATGAATGAATGAATGTATGAATATATTCTATGCTATATATATCTACCTGTGAGTTATGGCATTTTGAAATGTGTTATAAAATATATGGCAGGAAACACATTTTTTTCCAGATTATATAAAATAAATCCCCAAAGTTGTTAGTCAACACTGGCTTATATATTATCTATTATAAATTTATTACAATCTAAAAAACTTTGTGGCTGAACAATGAAGATCAGACTTCAAATCAGATGGACTTAGGCTCACTTTGTGCTACATTTTTCACATATTCCTATTACAGGGGCAGAAATCCTATAAAATACCCTGGTGCCTTCTAGATCCTTCCATCTCTCTACTTTGAGCATCCACTGTCTTATGACTTCCAGTCCTATTGGGTTTCTGATAGTTTCTTCCTCTCTGTGTAAGACCTCCAGTACACAGTCTGGGGATGACTCATCTGGCATTTTTATTTGACTATTCCTTTAAATTCCTTTAAAGATATTCCTTTAGATGTATCTGGCCCCTTGCCTCCACATGCTACACTCCTAGGACAAGCAAACTGTGCCAACCCAAACTTCCAGAGACCAAATTCTCTCCTGGAACTTGGTACCCTTTCCTTAACAGATGCCTGGAGTCTATTAAACTGATAGAAGTCTCTGGTGAGAGACCCAATTCCTGGGTGTTAGGGAATGATCTCCCACTTGTATATAATAAGGGACAATTCGACAGAAAGCCCCTTTGAGAAGAAAAAAAGGCAAAAGCCCTGAAGAAAAGAAGTATCAAAAGTCTCACTGAAAAGAGATCCCTGCAGAAGAATGTAACTATAATTTGTGTCCATAGTTCAGGAAACATTCAATTACCTTATTAGATAATAGGGATATGTACAATGTTTAGATTCTCCACTTCTACTCATTCTCTTTATGCATGCCATCGTACCATGAGGTCAGCCTGGATAACTTCTACCTTTCAACACACACTTTAGACAACAGTCTTCCAAGGGCCATCTCCTACCTTGACGTTCCTCTCAGTGTGCTTTACTTCACACCTCTATTTTAATATCTATCACCTCATTATGCATTAAACATCTGACTCCCTCCACCAGTAGGAAATCTGAGTGCTTAGAGGATAGAAACTATTTTTATTTTAATTAAATATCTTCTGCTGCTATTCAGATCCCCAACCGGAGTCAGTTAAATGTTGGTGGAAGGAACAAACCTGAAAGAATCAAGGCTTTGATTCCATCTAAATGACAACACTCCAAGTTGGAAAATAAGTTCTTATTCTTTATCCTGACAATTGTTCCAGAACCCCCAAGTGGCGGATGCATATTTGGGGAACAAGTTAGATGCCTTTGGAAGATGCAGTCATTTTCCTGCTGTGCGGTGTAATATCCTCAGCTAATCATGATGTTCTGGTTCCACGATGATGGGGGTTCTGTTGGGGAAAAGGATCTCGGAATTTTTGAAGCTGAAATGGTGCTCCTTCAACTATTGCAGACCCTGCATTCGATAATGCCAAGTGGAATTCAGCTTTGCGGTACCCTTCCCTCTTTGGGTGGGATACTGCTTTAGGGAACCCTTTCAGGCACCCAGATGGCAGACAAATGTGAACCCAGCACGTGCTCCAGCCCGAGACTTTAAGTGCTGCTTAGTAATATAAATTGGGTGTATTTTTGGCTGGATTATGCCTATGAAGAGGAAGAAAGTACTCAGTGCCTGTGTTTGAGACATGTTCATACTTCCTCCACACAGTTCTCAGAAAATCTGGGGTAGGTTGTGGGGAGTGGGTATCAGGGCTGGTCTGATCCTCTCTTAAACTCTCGTTAAAGAAAAAACCAGGACTTCCCTGGTGGCGCAGTGGTTGAGAGTCCGCCTGCCGATGCAGGGGACGCGGGTTCGTGCCCCGGTCCGCGAAGATACCACATGCCGCAGAGCGGCTGGGCCCGTGAGCCATGGCCGCTGAGCCTGCGCAACAGTGAGAGGCCCGCGTACAGCAAAAAAGAAAAAAAAAGAAAAAAAAAAAGAAAAAGAAAAAACCAGTGACTAGAAATCAGACAGAGTTTGGCCCCATATAACTTGGATTCTATTGTTGGAGCCTCATGCGGTTAAGATGAGGACTGCCCAGTCTTACTGCTGTGTATTGTGACGGTCTCTGCAACGGACTGAACTGTGTGTCCCCAACCTCCCCCCCTCCCCCCGCCCTGCCCCGCCCCACCCCATATTCGTACGTTGAAATTCTAACCTTCCAGCACGATGCTCTCAGGAGATGGGGCCTTGGGAAGTGGCCAGGTCATGAGGGTGAAGCCCCAAGATGGGATCAGTCCCTTTTAGGGACCCCAGGGAGCTCTGTCACCCACTCTCTGCCATATGAGGACACAGTGAGAAAACAGCTCTGCCACCAAGAAGGAGGGAGTTCACCAGAAGCCCCTCCACGCTGGCACCCTGATCTCAGACTTCAGCCTCCGGAACTGTGAGAAAGAAATTGCTGTTTTTTTAGTAGCCTCCTAGCCTGTGAAACTTGGTTAGAGCAGCTTGAATGGAGTAAGACAGTCTCATGCAGGCTACAGGGTCCACCTTGCAGAGGTGGGCAGGGGATTCTGCTCCGAGCATCTCCATCTTCCAGGAGCTGGGCTTCTGAGTGGGGAAGGGATCCTCTTTCTCAGTGGCACGGGGTGTTGCCCCATGGGCTCACGGGTGTGGCAATGAGCTACGCAGCGTCCCCACCCCCGTCATGAGGCTGCTGAAAGCCTGTCACAGGCCCGAGGGTGGCCAGCAGCCGGGTCTGAGAGCACGTGTACACCCTTTCCTCGTGGGGTTTCCCAAGTTTTAGAATGATCGATGCTATGAGAACCAGATGATGCGGTTCCAGCCCACTACCTGGAGTTGCCCAGATCACGCGCTCCTGGGCATATCAGCATCGACAGAGCCCTGGGGAACAGAGGAATCGAAGCGCAAGCGATGGAGGATGTATTCCACAGCTGTGGCACTGAGGTCCCACATGCAACGCTCTGGAATACTTAGAATAACCCTGAGTGGGCTGAGCTCCAACAAATCAGGAAAGGATGCACTGGACATACAAAGCCGTAGAATTTTACTTTGTCAGCATTAGCTGCAGATAAAGGCACGTTATTTACTCTACCTCTTTGTCTTCAGGCACTCAACTTTATGTTATGGCTGCTAGGATTTAGAATTACTTTAAGTATATGAAATAATATTCTACTATCTCTGAGGAGTTATTCTAAGAAAATAATTCAGCTACTAGAAATTGCTGGTCTCTCCTTGGCCCAGAAAAATTTTGCTTACAAACACTTCCTTTTCTTAGGGACAAAACTATTTTGTAGCCAAGGTTCTCTCTTCCACATAGCATTTTAATACA
Source organism: Pseudorca crassidens (assembly GCF_039906515.1). Classification (NCBI taxonomy): domain Eukaryota; kingdom Metazoa; phylum Chordata; class Mammalia; order Artiodactyla; family Delphinidae; genus Pseudorca; species Pseudorca crassidens. The sequence continues at coordinate 10,213,367 of NC_090298.1, forward strand.
AAGCTTTAGGCTGAAGGGGATCCTGTTTTCCTTGCGTTTATGTTGATAGTTGGCCTAGCAAACAATTACTGTGTTCATCAGACTTCAGGTTGAAACAACAGATGCAGAGCTGGAGAGGAAGGGGTTTCTCTTCTGCTTCTGATATGATAATGCAATGGAGAAAATTAGTTTTCTTTAATGTAGCCCCAAACACCATCTATCGACACATTATCAAGTGAAGTCACCTCTTTTATGTTGCACTCTGAAAAATTTTTAATATTCATGTGGAAATAAGAAATGCTTAGAGTTAGAAAAAAAGAAATGTAACATAAAAAATTCCTCCAGGATGTAGCTCAATTGCCAAGTCATCATTTAAATGACAAAACAGGTAATATTGATGCTAGAACTGAAGGGAATCACTAGAAATATCATTAAGTCATATCATTAATATGATATCATTAATATCATTAATATGATATTAACATGATTTGACTTTAATGTAGGTAACTTATCGATATCTTTTGATTTTTTTAGAGCCAAAAACCAATCAACTGCTTTACAATGCAAGAGTACCATGAAGATCAAATAACTAAGTGTTAATAAAAAAGACTACATTTCCAGTAACTCTGAAGTCTGGCGTTTTTTTTGGTTTCCCTAAGGGATTGCATCAGTGAACAGGTTTGAGTTTTATTGGCTAAAGGGAACAATTGTCTGTAAATACAGGCATTTTGACTTATAAAAGGTACTTGTAATATAGAGGGAGGATGCCAGAAATTACAGACATTGTGGAACTATAAAAAAAAAACTATTTAAAAAGGCATCCCATAGGATGTCCTACGACATTGATCTACTTGGAAACAGCTTTATATTTCCTCTGATTCTCCCATCCAGTAGTAGACTTAGGGGATGCGGGGAGGAAAAGAAAGTAAATAATGGAAAAAAGTAAGAAAAGTATGGCAGGGAGGGGTGGGGAGACTTCCCTGGTGGCGCAGTGGTTTATAATCTGCCTGCCAGTGCAGGGGACACAGGTTCGAGCCCTGGTCTGGGAAGATCCCACATGCCATGGAGCAACTGAGCCCATGCGCCACAACTACTGAGCCCGTGTGCCACAACTACTGAGCCCATGTGCCACAACTACTGAGCCCGTGTGCCACAACTACTGAAGCCTGCATGCCTAGAGCCCGTGCTCCGCAACAAAGAGAAGCCACCGCAGTGAGAAGCCTGCACAATGCAACGAAGAGTAGCCCCCGCTCACCGCAACTAGAGAAAGCCCACGTGCAGCAACAAAGACCCAATGCAACCAAAAATAAATAAATAAATGAATAAGTAAATTAAAAAAGAAAAAAAAACACAAAAGTATGGGGGGGGAGGTAGAGAGTGAATCATGTAAGAGGGATTGAAAGTAGGAGAATATTTATAATTATAAATATAAATTGACCAGTAGAGAAAAGGGCCACAAAGAGTTCCAAAGGAAAATAAATAAGAAATGAGTGTTTGGTTTGTTTATTTTTTAAAAAAGGTACAACTCATATAAAATCTCTGAAGTAGGAAAAGTCTTGAGTCCATGTAGTAGCCCCTTTCCCTTTCTTAAGGCAAAAATGCATTTACATTATAGCACAGACATGGCTGTTCCAAACAGGGTTTACTGGGGAGTGTGTTTAAATTTCTCACCTTCTCTAGAGAGGGTTCCCCTCCTTAGGAAGACAGAAATGCTTGTTGCAAGTTTCAGGAACAGAATCAAATCTTTATAAGGTACATAAACGACAATTTTTTTTTAAAAGTCATGCATTTTGCACTCAGACCAAAACCCCTGCTACTTAAAGTGTGGTCTTTGATCCTGGCAATATGGGAGTCAGCTAGGAACTTGTTAAAAATGCTGATTCTCAGGCTCCATCAGCAAGCTACCCTGTCTGAATCTGCATTCAGCAAGACGCTCGATTCCTATGATCAGTAGTTTCAGATGCACTAGTCTAAATAACTGTTATGAGAGAGAAACTGAGTTTGTTTAGGTGGGTATCATTTATGACAACTTTACCTCGTAGTTATGTTTATATAATTTGAACGGCCCTAATTCCAACTTTTCTTTTATTAGTTATTACTAAGACTCTCTCTAATTGTACATATTTGTGAGTGGCATTAAAAATTATGTAAGAAACCGAATTCAAAGTAATGAAAAAGTAAATAGACTCACATTAAAATGCATTTGCACAGAAATTCTGCCTCTAGCTTTCGTCATCATTTCATGAAAGGGGAACACGTAGCAGAGTTTCTACATGGCAAACAGGAAACTCATACTGCGGTACTATGTCCAAGCATTTGAACTTTAGGATAATAAGGCCTTGCACAGTAAAAGCCCTGTGGCATTTCACGTTGTCTTGCTGACAGCTGACTGCAGTTATTCTTTAAAGCAGAGGTCCCCAACCTTTTTGGCACCAGGGACCAATTTCGTAGAAGACAATTTTTCCACGGATGGCGAGGTGGGGGGATGCCTTGGGCGGTAATGGGGGGGATGGTTCAGGAGGTAATGGGGGAGATGGTTCAGGCAGTAATGGGGGGATGGTTGAGGCGATAATAGGGGGATGGTTCAGGAGGTAATGGGGGGGATGGTTCAGAAGATAATGGGGGAGATGGTTCAGGAGGTAATGGGGGGACGGTTCAGGTGGTAGTGGAGGGGATGGTTCAGGAGGTAATGGGGGGATGGTTCAGGAGATAATGGAGGAGATGGTTCAGGAGATAATGGGGGAGATGGTTCAGGAGGTAATGGGGGGATGGTTCAGGAGATAATGGGGGGATGGTTCAGGAGATAATGGGATGGTTCAAGAGGTAATGGGGGGATGGTTCAGGAGGTAATGGGCGGATGGTTCAGGAGATAATGGGATGGTTCAAGAGGTAATGGGGGGATAGTTCAGGAGGTAATGGGGGGATGGTTCAGGAGGTAATGGGCGGATGGTTCAGGCAGTAATGGCAGATGGGTCTGGTGGCAATGTGAGCCATTGGAAGCGGTGGGGAGCTGCAGATGAAGCTTTGCTCGCTTGCCCACTGCTCACCTCCTGCTGTGTGGCCAGTTCCTGACAGCGGTCTGCGGCCCAGGGGTTGGGAACCCCTGGTTTAAAGGAATCATTACTCTCAGCATTTCTATCATGTTTTCTCAGAAAATGTTAAAGCCCATTTCACTTTCCTAAGAAAAAATTACCTAACATTTAATGAGTCAGAGACATATCATTTTATTTGGTTTCTGTCTGCAGTAGGCAAAGATCACAACCAAAGTTTTAACCCAGGATGTGCTGGGGAGTTAGAATAATTGATCCAGAGCCACGGTTTTGGGGAAGGTTAGAGATGGCAGGAATCCTATATTAGTGCCGAGATGGTTTCAAGGAGGAAGGTAAATGATGGAGGCAAGCTTAGAGAGTGGGGAGACCGAACTTCAAGGATTTCCCGTTCCATTTGGCTCTCCCCAAACTTAGAGGGTGATGAACAAGTCCATCTGGGAACATTCGGTAGATGGACTGTCTAATTTCGAGAAATGTAGTTGGAGAAAGTTTCCATCTTGTCTCAAATAATTATTTCCATCTTGTGGAATAATTATTATAATTATAATAATTATTTCAAATTATTTGAAATAATTCCATCTTGTCTCAAATAATTATTTCACCTTTCATTTTTCTCCTGCCCATTAATTTCCCTTTTATATGCCAAGCACCGAGCTTGAGCTGGAAACTTGAGATAAAGAGACATCCTAAGAAATTTTCCCCCATTTTGAATCCTGCTGTCCCACAGGCTTCTGTCCTTGGTCACCTTTACTCTTATTTATATAGTTTTCCTGAGGCTATCACAAACCACCTTCTAACACTCAGCTTTTTACTCAAGATTTCACATCTCTGAGGTCCAGATTCATATTTCTGATTGCCCTTGGATGTTACCAAAAATTTTTTTTGAAATCAGCTCAAAATCATCAGGATAAATCTACTTGCATTCTCATGAAGCAGATTTTCTTTCAGAATTCAGTTTTCATTTAATAGGACAATAGCACTTTCATCCATTCAAACATAAACACAGAGGTTTCTTGGATTTATCTCACCTCTCACTCATTCCCCAACCAGGGCCGGTTGCATGGGCACACGAGCTGGGCAGTCAAATAGGATCCTGCGCTCAGAAGAACTCTGTGCTTGGTTTAATGCTCTGCTGTTGCTATCTCAAAATTCTTAATAATTTTTGAACAACAAGCTCCACATTTCATTGTGAATTGGACCCTATGAATTATATGACTGGCTGTGTCCCCAAATCCTGTAAATTCTGTCCCTAGTCCTGCCTCTCTATAACCTGTCCCTACACCCTGTTGTCGGAATTATTTTCATAAATCAAATCTAGGCACTTCTCACCTCCATTATTTTTGTTTTTAAAGACTAAAGTTCTGCTATCAATTTCCCAAAGAGTAAAGTTAAAACAAGTGCTTTTGGGCCTTGACTGCAATTAATTCACCAGTGTAAATTCCCAAGCATCTTTACCTCTACCTACCTACAGGGGGCATCCCGCCCTGGTGTTCATGTGTTTGTGTCAATATCACATGGACTTGAAGTCACTTCTTCCTTTCTATATTTGACAACTCTATCCATCCTTCAAGATTCAATTTTACTAATGAGGTGTATGGCTCTTCATTGCTTTTCATCACTCTCTCTGGGTAGGGCCCCTCACCTTGGGTCAACTGTACTGCACGGAAAATGATTACCAGCTGATTCACCTAGGGCTCCAGGGCAATGAGGAATGACTCTCTTCCAGTCCACGGTTTCTTCCAGCAGTGTGGCTGATGACAAGAATAGGTGAGGAAACTCGGGCAGGTAATTAATTACCTTGGCTTTGACCAAAGTCAGAGGGAGAAAAAAACATATGCTCCCAAACCACATCTTCTCTCCAGGGCATCGGTTCAAGCTAGACTTTTCATACCAATCCCAAATCCTTCCTTTCTTGACTTCATTTCTTCTCTGTGGTACAAAACTCTCCCAATGCTTCTTTCCAGATCTTCCTGAAGATGGCACTAACTCACCCGCTTGAAATCATGGCCTACGTTTCATGGCTGTTTTCCTAGCTCTGTGCATGACTTGACTCACCTCACCCCTTCCAGGCACTGCAGGACTGTCCACAGTCCAAAGTTCCCTCTCCTTCTTTTCCATTTCTCTCTGTAAGGAATAAAGGCCCTGAACTCATGCCCCTGAATGCGTGACCTCACACTATGCTTGTTCTACAAACTAGTCCCGACTAACAACGAACAGTGAAATCCTTGACAGCAAGGGCCACGTCTGAAATTTCTGGATCTTTTCACATCTATTTCATAAGATAGGCTGTAAAATGTTTAGTCAATGGGATGGAGAATGGATTAACCTTGTTAATTCTTATGTTCCTGTAAGAATAGAAACTTACCTTCACTCAACTTTTCTGTACCTCACCATTTCACTTTAAAAATTATGATTTTCACTATTACATTAAAAACCACCTCTATTAGAGAAAAAAATAGAAGATGGGTGAAAATGTATAACTGAAGATCACCAAATACATATAAATGATTGAAATTTTTTTTTGCAATTCAGTCCTATAGTTTAAAAAATCTCTTCAAGTATGTCTTAATTTCCAAAATAGCCTAACTATAAGTAGAACCATTTATTTAATAGACACTTATTAAGTCCATACTAACTATTGTACTTAGTCGAGAAACATATAACTCAATAATCTAAAAAGGAAGAGGGATATATTTACAAATACATAATAAGATAATATAAGGTAGGTATAAGTATCAAATGCCCTAAAGACAAGCATGCCTTTGACCTAGCAATTCCATTTCCATGTATTTATAATAAAGAAATAATTTAAGAAGTGAACGAGTATTCAGCAATAATCATCTTGATTGATACACTAAAAGATTTGAGATAAAACCTACTACCTGGCTATACATGCAAGATAATTCAGCCTTTAAAAATGATGTTGTATAAATTTGTCTTGTTTTAGAAAGAAGTTAGCTATGTTCTTTCCCTGACGGCTGGCTGTAATCACATGATGGATATTGTGTTACTAACATGTTTAAGAGTATGAATGTAAAACAAATATTTAAAAATCGTTTTCTCTCTATATAATTGCTAACACATTTCAAGGATGACCAGCTTCAAGATTATTTTATTGTGCCCTTTAAACTCTCTACAAAATAAAATTTTTCTTGTCTTTAAATGTCAAAGTGTGACCTCAGAAAGCAACATTGCATGAATGTGCAGTGACAGTTATGCACAGGAGTTGGCATGTTAGGCATATGCACAGGAAATATTAAAACAAACCTCTAAAGTACCCTTTTGCTTAGACTCTGACCTCACTTCTGCATAAGATGCAAACACGTATCCGTACATACAGGCACACACACCTCAAAAAATCATAGGCAATGATATTCCTATAGAATACATTCAAATACTTTTTGCGTTGCAGTAATGAAAAGAATGTATTCTAATGTTTGTGTCACATAATAAGAATGTCAAACCAATCAAGTTTCCTTAAAACAAGGCAAGCACACAAATAAACACACAAGCAAAAAACATGCATCCCATTAATTCACACCAACAAAATCAACTCTTTTACAAAAGAGGATGCTTTTCTTTGGTAGAGCATTGTGGTCATCACACTCTGAAAGTGTATTTTCTCAGCATGGAGAATGTTGTGTGTTTTTCCTCAAATATTAGTCCATTTCTTTTCCTCATATAATAAAAATGATACTGGAAGGTTAATGATGTGAAACCCTGCAGGCAAAATGAAGCTACTATCCTCTTTCTGCTGACAAGACCATAGTAATGCAATGTGAAAAAATTAGAAAAGAGATCAAGAGTCTCAGACGGGGGCCTTCCCTGGTGCCACAGTGGTTAAGGATCCACCTGCCAATGCAGGGGACACAGGTTCGAGCCCTGGTCCGGGAAGATCCCACACGCCGTGGAGCAACTAAGCCCATGTGCCAACTAAGCTCTGAGCCTGCCCTCTAGAGCCCGCGAGCCACAACTACTGAGCGTGTGTGCCACAGCTACTGAAGCCCATGCACCTAGAGCCCGTGCTCCGCAACAAGAGAAGCCACCGCAATAAGAAGCCCGCGCACCACAATGAAGAGTAACCTCAGCTCACTGTAACTAGAGAAAGCCTGCGCACAGCAACAAAGACCCAGCGCAGCCAAAAATAAAAATAAATAAATAATTTGCTTTAAAAAAAAAAAAAAAGAGTCTCAGATGGAAATTCAGTTTATGACATATTTTTACCAGAGCAGGGGCTCCACTTTACTAGATAGCATATAGACATACATATAGGTATTTAATTCATGGTTAAGAGGATTCAAGACATTATAACCAAGGGGCAAACTAGGTTGAGTTATATCATATTCTATACCAATATATCTTTGAATTCCTTTGTATTGGTAATCCCAGACATAAGTGAAACACAAATATGTGATTACACAATCTTCAAAATACAAAGTGTCTTTTTATGCACATAGCACCACATTGGGCTTTAAAATAACACTCATGTTTGAATTTCAGCAGAATTGCATGTGTTAATTACAGGAAAATCTAAATATTCAAAGATACAGCTTTCTGCTAAAAAGCCCTAAAATAGCTATAGAGTCAATAATAAAAATCTTTTAGTAAATAGAAAACTTGTTAATAGTTCCACTCAGGTCAAAAATATTTACTTAACTTATTAAGTACAATAATTTCATTATTATTAAACAAGAAAGAGAACAAAAGTATCTGAATTTTCAGAGTCACCACCAATACACCTCATTACAAGTTACATCTTAAAACAAACCATAACCCCTAAAACCAAGAACAAGACAAGGATGTTCACTACAGCCACTTCTACTCAACATGCCAATAGCAGTCCTGGCCAGAGTAATTAGTCAAGAAAAAGAAATAAGAGGAACTTAGATTGGAATGGAAGAAGTAAGACTATCTCTGTTCACAAATGATATGATCTTACCTAAAGAAAATCCTAAGAATCCAGAAAACAACTTTTAGAACTGATAATTAAGTTCAGCAAGGTTGCAGAACATGAGATCAATATACAAAAAGTCATTTGCTTTTCTACACAATGGGTGATCTGAAGGTGAAATTAAGAACAAAATTCCACTTACAGTAGCATCAGAAAGAAAATATCTAGGAATAAATTTAGCAAAATAAGTGCAAAACCTACACTGTGAAAAAAATTTTTTAGTGTTGAAAGAAATCAAAGAAGATCTAAATAAATGTAAAGATATTCCACGTTCACAGATTGGAAATTATAATATTGTTAAGATGGCAATACTCTCCAAATTAACCTACAGATTCAACAAAATCTCTATCAAAATCTCAGTTGTTATCTTTTTTTCCTTGCAGAAATTAACAAGCTGGTCCTAAAATTCATATGAAGATGCAAGGGCACGGAGTAGTCAAACAAACTTAAAAAAGAAGAACAAATATGGAGAACTCATATTGCCCAGTTTCAAAACTGGGAAAGTCTATAGTAATCATGACAGTGAAATACTGACATAATGGTAGACGTGTAACTCAATGGAATAAAGTTGAGAATCCAGAAACAAATCCTTAGATTTACAGTCAACTGATTTCTTCAATGATGACAAGAAAATTTAATGGAAAAATGATAGTCTTTTCAACAAATAGATAGCCACATGCAAAAGAATGAAATTGGAGCTCTAACCTTACAATGTATACTAAAATTAACTCAAAATGGAACACAGACCTACATGTAAACATTAAAACTATAAAACTCTTAGAAGAAAATGCAGGGATAAATCTTCATGACTTAGGAGTAGGCAATGGTTTTCTTGGATATGACAAAAAAAAAGTAAGCAACAAAAAATAAAACTAGATAAATTGGACTGCATCAAAATTAAAAATATTTGTGCTTCAAAGGACACCATTAAGGATTTGAAATGAAAAACCACAGAATCTTAGGAAACATTTGAAACTCAACAATATGAAGAAAAGCCAATTTAAAAATGAGCACAGGATCTGAGCAGACATTTCTACAGAGAAGATATAAAAATGGCCAATAAGCAAATGAAAAGTTCCTCAATATTGCTAGTCATTTGGGACAATACAAATCAAAACCACAATGAGATACCACTTCACACCTACTAGGATGCTAAAATGAAATAAAAAGATAGATGGTATCACCTCACACTGGTCAGAATGGCCATCATCAAAAAGTCTACAACAATAAATGTTGGAGAGGGTGTGGAGAAAAGGGAACCCTCCTAACTGCTGATGGGAATGCAAACTGGTATAGCCACTATGGAGAACAGTATGGAGGCTCCTTAAAAAACTGAAAATAGAGCTACCATGTGATCCAGCAATCCCACTCCTGGGCATTTATACAGAGAAAACCATAAGTCGAACAGATACATGCACCCCAATGTTCATTGCAGCACTATTCACAATAGCCAGGACATGGAAGCAACCTACATGTCCATCAACAGAGAAATGTATATATGTGGTACATATATACAATGGAATATTACTCAGCCATAAAAGAGAACAAAATAATGCCATTTGCAGCAACATGGATGGACCTAGAGATTCTCACACTGAGTGAAGTAAGTCAGACACAGAAAGACAAATATGATATTGCTTATATGTGGAATCTAAAAATACGGTACAAATGAACTTATTTACAAAACCAAAATAGAGTTACAGACATAGAAAATAAACTTATGGTTACAGGAGGGTAAGGGGGGGGGAGGGATACATTGGAGATTGGGATTGACACATACACACTACTATATATTAAATAGGTAACTAATAAGGACCTACTACTGTAGAGCACAGCGAACTCTACTCAATACTCTGTAATGGCCTATATGGGAAAAGAATCTAAAAAAGAGTGGATATATGTATCTGTATAACAGATTCACTTTGCTGTACACCTGAAACTAACACAACATTGTGAATCAATTATACCCCAATAAAAACTAAAAAAAAAAAGACAGATGTTAACGAGTATCGGCCACAATGTTGAGAAATCTGAACCCTCATTCATTTGCTGCTGGTAATGTAAAATGGTGCTCTCATTTGGGAAAACAGTCTGGCAGTTCCTCAAATTTATTAAAGATGGAGGTACCATATGACCCAGCAATTCCACTCTTAGACATATACTCACAATAAATGAAAGCACACCTCCACATAAAAACTTGTACATGAATGTTCTTGTAGCATTATTATAACAGCCAAAAAGTGAAAACAAATCAAATGTCCATCACTTGAAGACTGGATAAACAATGTGTGGTATATCCATACAATGGAATATTCAGCCATAAACAGGAATGAAGTATCAATACATGTTACAAAATGAATGATCCTTGAAAACATGGTGCTAAGATAAAGAAATCAGTTACAAAAGGTCACACCCTGTATGGTTCCATTTATATGAAAGGTCTAGAAGAAGCAAATACAGAGAGAGTCGATTCATGGCTAAGAGGGATAGGAGGAGAGGAGAATGAGGAGTGATAGATAACGGGTACCGGATTTCTTTGGGGGTTAATGAGAATGTTCTAGTATTAGATAGTGGTAATAATTGCACTACAGGGTGACTATATTAAAACTCACTGAAGCGTACATTTGAAAGTGTGGATTTCACGGCATGTGAACTTAATAAAGCTGTTATTAAAAAATCATCTTTACAGCAACAGAACCACTGCTTCTTTGGCATGGAGAATGTGCAACTATAGCTAAAATACTCATTTTCTGCTCGTTGAAAAACTGTATAAAATTGGGCCAGAGATGTTTTGGCTGCCATTAGAAAGCACTTAGAATGAAGACCAACTACTTGCACAATGGTCTGAGCTGTGTTTGATATTTTCTTGCTTGCACTGTATCAATCTAATTATACTGACGCTTCTCTAGATAAGAAAGCACTATTCTGAGAATCAGAAGGCCTTGCTTGCAATCACCTGTCTGCTACCATATGATCATACCAAGGAACTTAAGCATTTCTGTTTGGAAGAGGGATTTTCTTTCACCATGCCTACCTCAAAAAGATGTCATAAATTTAAAACAAGATCTACTTAGAGGCACTGTACTTTCATATAAATACAGTAACTGTAGTTATGAATGGTAATAACTATTACAGGTATTGATGTTTATATTGTTAACTACCATCTACAATGTATCTTGCATATGAAATACATATTTCTTGGGCAGGTATATGATAATTACTTTCCAATATCAAAAGGAATTTCAATATTCCAGACACCAGGACGTCTTAGTATCTGAATAAGCATACTTGACCACTGTAAGCTCCATATAAGATCCGTGTAGCGCACGCTGCTAAATACCCACACAAAACATACGCACATCGTGTGGATTATCGTCTTATGCCTTCAATCACCAGCTTAACTTGATCTTCCATAATTTTACATCTACTTTGACTAAGATATATACTTACTAATAAATCTAAGAAGAACACACAAAAAAGGTCAAGCCTTTACATCTATCCCCACTGAAATTAAATCACTTGCACACAAAATCAAGTTCAAGTAAACCTAGTAGGCCTAAAATCGTGTATTTAAGAGAGGGAAACACTAATTTAAGTGATTATATTACTTAAGCGACTTTAAGACAATATAATTTTACCTCCAAAACATCTACTGTTTCTTCTTCTCTTTTTTCTATGCCCCTCCCTACCTCCAAACACATATACAAATGTAAGAACGTTGAAAGAAAAAAAGAAAACATTTAGCCCTGTGTGTCTTTCCTTAATAGGCGTTATTAAAATCATTATACAGATGAAGTAACTGAAGCCCATGAAGGCTAAGTGACCAGTACATTGTAACATGGCTCACAACCACTGGAGCCAGAACTGAACTCAGTCTCATTTTATAGACCCCATACGTGATCATTATTACATTCTTAACAGCAACCATTTACTGCTTCTTTTTACAGCAAAACTTTTCAAAAGCTTCTACATCTTTGGGTACTGTTCACCTACTAAGAATATTCATGCCTACCATTTCACTGAAATTGATCTGCCAGGGTCACCCATGACTTCCATGTTAGCCAAGCCAACAGTTCCTAGTCTTGATTCATCTTCCACATCTTCTAAGCAGCACTGAAATCCTCTCTTCTTGTCAGCTATGACTTCAAGTTTCCTATACTTTGCTTTTCATTCTCTTCTGTGGGCTCTTTCCTTCTGCTCAACTGCTATATTAGGGTGGTTCAGTCCTATACCATTGGCAACTTGGCTTCTGCATCTGCATTTTCAGAGGTGGACAGAAGATACTGTTTGAAATTATCGGGATTTTATTTCCTCGTTTACTGATTTATTGTCTCCCCACACTAGTATGTAAGATCCATGAGTCATGACACATAGGAAGTATTTAGTAAGTGTTTTCTAGATCAAAGGACAGATGGATGAATGGTGGGTGGATGGATGAATGGATGGATAGATGAATGGTGGGTGGGTGGATGGATGGACGGATAGATGAATGGTGGGTGGGTGGATGGATGGATGGATAGATGAATGGTGGGTGGGTGGATGGATGGATGGATAGATGAATGGTGGGTGAGTGGATGGATGGATGGATGGATGGAAGGAGGGAAGGGAGAGAGTGTAGTGTGGGTATAATCTTTAATCTCTTCTTCCTGGAAAAACTGTGACCTGACCTGGTAAGGAGTGACCATAGAATATCTCTACTTTAAGGGCTCTCTTTTCTGACAAAGCTTGGGTTGGCTTTGTCTGAATTCCACTTCCTTGGCCAATATGCATCAGAATTGTTGATTCCGAGTATTATCCTGGCCTGCCTCTATTGAATTCTAAGATTGAAATAGATTAAAGTTGGACCAGTTCAGTTTGTGATACATGGTATGAGTTTAAACTCTCCAGAAGGGAACTGTCATGCTGGATTTAACCACCCTCTCAACAAGCAGGGAAGCCAAAACTCAGAGCAGCAGAGTGAAGTCTGTACTAGGTCTAAAGTGAGTAAGCTCAGAGTAGAATCCCTTTTACAAGGTGTTTCTGAGAAACCTACAGTTTAGCACCAGGCCTTGATTTCCGTCATAGCGACTTGTCGCTCACAAGACACTCGAGGCTTTATTTAATTTCCTTAAGAGTCCCGTCTGATGCTGTCTAGATTGACCTCAAAGTGTGGTCCTTCCAGTTTTGAGGGCCTGCATCCAGTGTCAACTCATCAATCATCATGCTTCCGCCTTCCCCAGTCAGATGGGCAGCCCTGATCTCCAGCTGTTCCTCGGCAGCTTTTGTAGGAAGCTGTGTTATTTCATCTACCATATGCCAGAGCTCAGCACCTAGCAGTTTGCAATAAATAGACTTAATATAGTCAGGATTTCTGTTTAGGAGAAATGCTAATGATGATAATGATTTACATTTCACAAGAAAACAGTGTGATTCTCTGAACCTAAAGAAACAAATGAAAAGAAATGACTACTTTGTGCTATTTGGTTTATAGTTTACTGAATGCAATTTTCATTGTTTTCCTACTTTCTATATTTCCTATGTTAATTCACAGAGAAGTACAGGAGTCATTTGAATGCTCAAGCAGGTGATATACTTATTAACACTCAGAAATATAATAAATATTCATATCAAAGGAAAAATGACATATCAAAGGCTCTTTTCAAAATTAAGATGGTCATACATTATTAAGGCTATTTACCTTTCAATAGTACTTTTAATTTTGTCCCCTCCTCCAGCAATGGCAAGTCAAATAAATCCTATCTTAACATCAAGGTGCCTATCAAAGGACTCATCTTTCTAATTGAGCCTTCCTTGATAACTCTTGATCAATTTATTTAATCTATCGAAGTCTCTATTTCCTCATCATCATGCTTACAAAGGAATAATAATAGCTCTGACCTTTGTTCTGAATATTGAATGAAATAATCCAGGTAGAATATTTACTGCATGCTTGGTTCATAGTAAAGGCTCAACACATGTTTGTCATTGTCATCCTCGTCACCATCACCACTCAACAAATACTTAATCAACACCTACTTTGAATGTCCTTAGCACTCTTCAAAGTAGTCTGCCACACATTATGAGGATTCTGGTCCTAAACCAGCATCTGGCAGAAATTAAGCATTTAGTAAATGTATATGGAGTGTTGTTCATGTACCATCCTCTTCTGTAGTTCTGCTGAGATAAAGGTCATGCTGCATCCCTTCCAAGGCTGGATATAGTGTTAAGAACAGCAAACTCAACAGATACTCACTGAATGAAGAGTGCACAGCCAACGTTAAACAGCCATTAGGAAATGATGCAGAGACCTATGTATTCCATTACGGTGACAAGCGACACCAGATCCACTCCCAACAAGAATAATTTATAAACTCTCCTCTCTTGCTCTTTACTGTTAACTGATTACCTGTATAAGAACATTGCTGTAACCTATAGCACCTACACAGCTGTCTGGGACCAGCTTTACGTGGTGATATTAAAGCACAGAGAAGAAAGAGATGCATCTCAAATCAAGACGGCACACTGTGTGGTTATTGGCTATTAATTCTGGCATCAAAGAGTGTGAGAATTTAAAATATTAAATAGGTAGGTAGATGTTAAATAGAGAGTAATCCATTTAATACCGTCACTGAAACAGATTTTTGAATGTGTGTGTTGCATTTATGATTGTAAATTTTGCATGACAGACATGATGAAGGTACAATTGATTACTCAGCCTCCAGACTGGTTGATTTAGTGGAAAGAGTCCTGGACAGGAAGTCACAGGAATCCAGATGTCTAGTCTCAATTTCATGATTTTGGACAAGTCACTTTATCTCCAGGACTGAAACCTGTCCGTTCCCTTCCAGTTGTAAAACTCTAAGTTTCAAATAATAACCTCATCATCACAATCGGTGTTTTGTTAGTATCTTCCTCTGGAAGCACTGTCACAGATGACAGTCAACTCTATTTTCCACCTTAGAATTCAACATTCTATCCTGGCTCTATCTGCAGGGAGACAATATTAAATCAGCACTCACAATGAGGATTTGTTGCAGCCAGGCAACTCTTTCTCCATGTGAATGAGCATCTCACACAGTCCAAAGATATCATAAATCAATATTTCCCATTCATTCTGATCACAGCCTACTCATGACAAGATGGCAGACTGGGCCATAGCTGGTATCAGATCACATTACTCAGAACTAATTAAATCCCATCATTCCCTATAGACACAGGCACCATTCTTGGATAATAAAGGAGCAGACAGAAATGTCTGGACATTAGAAAAATTTGATACGATAAATACTGTCTCTATAAGCTACACATACACATATACTTTTGTACAGCAGCACATATAAGTTTTAATTACTTTAAAAATCAAGTTTCTGTGGGAAAACAAGGAAATTTTCAGCATACACTGTCTAATATTTCTGATATCAAGAAGTTATAGTAGAGTGATGTGGCATGATTATATGCAATGGGCTGGCGTGCCATGTCATTGCTACTGAATATGTTGATTTAAAAAAATTTTCTGCGGTACTAATTTCACACATAATCCACAAATACTGGCCATGTTCAGAATTCAATACAGAACAAAATGATGAAGGATAACAATTAGGTTTTCTCCAATGCTTGTTCCAGCTCTAAAGCAAATCATTTACAATATCTGCAGCAATAAGTGGATGTGTAACAGCGCTATTTTTATATCACATAAGATTACTTTTTATATTTGGTTTCTATTTTGGAGCTGTTTTTACGCCTTTGAAAATAATTCCCCAGTAGACACAAATGCACAGAGTATATGTACTGAGGCATAGTTGCACAGCCATCAATCCCTCAACAATTAATGATCCTAAACTTCAGCACGCAGACCAGGAACTTCAATCCTATATTTATATTTTACCACTCTGTACCAGGATAATCCCAGACCCACAAAGGGGCATTTCTCAGGTGCCCATAGGTTTAGAGGTTCAGGTGCAAAGTACCATAGGCTGGAGTCCACATCTCTTGAGAGAGAAATTTGGGGTGAATACAGAATACAGAATAGTGAAAATGCCAGGGCATCACCAAGTGGAATATAATGACAAGAATGGACTGGTCTATGTACTGGTGTCTGAAAGATCCAATGCATGGAGGGCTTCCTGAATCTTCTCTCTCTCTCTCTCCCTCTCTCCCCACTCTGGCTAGAATGCCTCCTCTTCACATATCCAAATCCTGTCCACGCTTTTTATTTAGGTCCAATAACCCTACTCTTCATCAACCCTCCTTGGACCCGGTCAGCACACACTGACCTCTCCTTGCTGTGCATGGTGGGGGGTGGGGGGGGTGGAGGGGTGGGAATGCCTGCACCTCCCATTTTCCTTTCCTCCACGATCTGTGTGGTCTCCAATCCTCCACCCATGGACCCATAGCCCTGGGTCCTGGCGCTTTATCTATGTTATTGTCACGGTGATTCTTCAGCTAATTAATCCCCTGATTATGCAAGTTCAGCCATGTTTCAAAAGTGATCCTCATAAATCATGATGGGCAGAAATGCTTGTTTAGAAGAAAAAAAAAATCCCTTCGGGGCCAGCTCCTTTTAGAACTGTCTCTGTTGAAGGTAAGATGACAGACAGGAGGAGCCGTAAAGCCCCTGCTGGAATCTCTAATCCCTCAGCACCCTGGCACCCCCCCACACCCCACGTACCCCACCCTGGATCTCTGCCTTACCACGCCCCCTCTGCCCACACACCCCCAATACCAGGCACTCAGTCACAAGTGTGCCCTTTCTCTTCCTACCAAAACAGAGTAATTTTAATGCTTTCCTTGACTTATTACAACCCAACTTCAACACGATCACACTAAAGCATTAAACCCAAAGTATTCTCGCTGTTAAGTTGCGGCATGAAAAGCTTTTGTTCTTTGGCTAACATAATTTGAAGCATCAGCAAACAGGAGAGTTTTATTGTTGTTTGGGGTCTAGAAGGACCATTGAAGCGATGCGCCAGCCCTTGCTGCTTTAATGGTGACAGTGACATGGCATGCACAGAGAAAGCTGTGTTCACACATTTCTTTCCCCAACAAAGCCCTCTCCAAAAGGATTTTAGGTACTAGGAAGATTGGTGCTAGAGACGAATGGGGGGTTCGTGGGTGGAGAATAGCTTCTGTCTGCTCCTTAGCAAATTCCTGTCTCTAAAAAAGTCCACCTTTTCTATTTTCAACAAAGCACCAACACACCTCCACACAGTTATTGCCCATAACAAAATAAATATAGTATGAATGTTCTCTGGTGGCAACATACACTGGGCCTTGCATCATAGGTCCAATTATGTATGGAGAGTCAGCTCATTTTGCAAAGCTTCTCTTTGTTTTCCATCATGTGAAGGAAGCAAACATTATATATATATATATATATATATATATATATATATGTAATATATATATTATATATATAAATATATATAATCTAAAAAATATTTATATATATATATATATATATATATATATATAATGGTATCCTTTTACTTGAATCCTTTAACTTGCATTCTTTATATGCTGTGTTCATTGATCCACAGCTTACAATTGTTTGTATGATATGATTTGACAAAGGAATTTGAATAGAATATTTAAGTAATTTTACCTAAGTTAGGAAGGCAGGTTGTCTAAAGAAGCTGAAAGTGGCTTTTGTGTTTATTAGAGACGGTCTTTCCGGAGACAGTGAGGAATACATCCAAGGTACTAACTTCCTCAGGAGAAATGCACCAGTGAGGACTTTAGTGCTTTTAAATATGGTCAAACATCCACGTGGGAGTTATGTATCCAAGAAGATTTTTCACCCTCAGTCCAACTCATAGCACTTAGAGCACGATTATCAATATGAAATGGTTACCGAATTATTAGTTGCCAATAATTGTTAAATTATCAACAGGAAACCACCTCTCCGGCTACACCCCCTTCACCAGGACGCTCCTAGAACACATGTGATGTTTCAGAGTTAAAATTAACAGATGGTACACCAATAGGTACACTGTCTTTTTATATTATGAATAAAATGTTCACATTAAAAACACATAATCATATTTGATTTTCCCAAAGAATTTAGGAAGGAGTTCAATTTAAACATTTTGATTTAAGATCTCAGGTTTTGCAGGTAAGGAGATCTAATTTTCTATCACCTGTTACCCGTGGGACACCAGAAATACCCAAAGCTGGAGGAACAGCAGGACTGTCACGGATGGCACGCATCTCAGAAGGACTGTCCATTACTACTGGCAGGGGCACGCTGCCTTGCTAGTAAAAGCGCTGATGTTTAGACCTCATCTGCAGGTGTTCACCACTCAGGCTGCACAAGGCTGTGCTTTCAGGTAAAATCAACCAGCCAACACTTACCTATAGCTTGCTATATGCCTCTAAGCACGTCTAAACACTTCATATACATTTAATCCTCACAAGAGCCTGCTCACTAGGAACTATCATTATCCCCATTTTATATTTAGGAAAACTAACATGCAAAGTTAAAAACAGAAATACCATTGGAACCAGCAATGTCCACTTCCAGATATATTTGCAAAAAAAAAAAAAAAAGAAAGAAAGCAGGGATTCGACTTGATACTTGTATACCATGTTCAGAGTAGCATTATTCACCACAGCCAAAAGAGGAAAACAACCTGAACAGCCATCAGCAGATGAATGGATAAACATAATATGGTCTATCCATACAGTGGAATATTATTCAGCCTTAAAAAGGAAAGAAATTCTGATGTAAGCTACAACATGGATGAAATGTGAAGACATAATGCTAAGTGAAATACGGCAGACACAGAAGAACAAATCTTGTATGATTCCATTTACATGAGGTACCGACAAGAGTCAAACTCACAGAGGTAGAAAGTAGAATAGAGGTTACTAGAGGCTGGAGAGAGGGGAGTTATTATTTAATGGACACAGAGTTTCAGTTTTGGATGACGAGAAGGTTCTAGAAACAGTGGTGATGGTTGCACAACGTCGTGTATGTACTTAATGATACTGAATTGCACACTTAACATGGTTAAGATGATAGATTTTATGTTATTTATATTTTACCACCATGAAAGAAAAGAAAAGAAGTAAGGTACAAGTGCAATGTCATGCTCTAAATCCTTGAGCCTGTACATGGCAGAGCTTGGCCTAGAGCTTAGGGGGTCTGGCACCAGAGGCCACATGTTAGCTACGTGG